>NC_060125.1:435606568-440606568 GCF_021461395.2 Schistocerca americana
ACTTTAGCGAACAGAACATTTACTTTCCTCCAAGGATTCCCAATTGAGTCCAAGTAATATTTCAGTAATACATGTTGATCGAATATGAAGTGGTGTAAGTGGTAAGAGGACATACAGCAGGCATCAAACCAGCTGAAAAACTTACGTCCAAACAGACTATGCAGTGGCTGCACGCCTGTCACGCCAATTCAGAATCTTCAGGGAGTAACATATCAAGCCATTTTTGTAGACTTAATCTGTCATTTCAGTGCCACCTTCGCTGCATTATTAACACTATTAGAGGTTCGACGAGCGTTACTCGCCTGTATTCTTCCACTCTGAAATCTTAATGTCAATACCCTGAAGGCATAACAATGTGTCCTTCCTTCTATTTGAGCCCTCTGCCTTTTTTTTCGTTCAGAACTCTGCGTTTATCCATTAATAAAGGCAAGTGTGGTTCCACAACTGCGATGTGCACGTTTCACACTTTGGGTGGTCGCTGCACCATCCACTTCAGATGAGATTACTCGCAGCATCCATTACTCAACAGTTATTTTATTGGGCCTAATACGCACGTAACATTTGTCACATTCGTGGGCTTTTCCGAGTAATCTCAACCAGCCGTTCGGTTCCCGGAAGTCGGATATATCAAAGTCGCCATATGTCCGGCCACGATAACAGTCCCTGAAGAGGAACTCCAGTTCAGTAGAACAGGCAACTTGACGTATGGGCGCAGTTTGTCACACCACACAGCGCATGTACGGAAGGATTAGTCAAAGTCGTTTTTCCCGACACAACTCCCAGCGTTCCTAGCTCTCGGAGGACGGGTTTTGCAAGAGCAGTAGCAATAAACATCTTCCAGCAGACACAAAGCGTTATTACTCGCCGGTTAGTAACATCTGGGCCTCTGTTTTCCCTGACGAATAACTTGTCTGCTAAACTGTTTGCGGAACAATAAAAATTATGTCTAGTCATTCGGTTTAGAAATACTGAGAGTTTGCGCTTCAGAGAGATTTTTTTCATTGTCATTAGCTGAAGTTAAATGAAAAAGGACGTTAAGTATCACTAGTCTATCTTCTGATCAGTATAACCTGTATATTTAGACACATCTCGTCCGCGATTCTAACTGACGAAACTACTTATGACCAGCTATCACTGAAGTCAGTAACAGCTTTAAAAGTCGGAATCAGAAAGCGGTAAACTGAAAAATTATCTAGAACAGATGTTTCTGGATCTTCCATCACTGTCAGGTTAAAGAATAGCAGCCATGCACTAGACTTCGAAGCGTACTCCGGCGTTGTCAGTATAACCTGTATATTTAGACACATCTCGTCCGCGATTCTAACTGACGAAACTACTTATGACCAGCTATCACTGAAGTCAGTAACAGCTTTAAAAGTCGGAATCAGAAAGCGGTAAACTGAAAAATTATCTAGAACAGATGTTTCTGGATCTTCCATCACTGTCAGGTTAAAGAATAACAGCCATGCACTAGACTTCGAAGCGTACTCCGGCGTTGTGGGTTAGAACCACAGAAAGATAATATCGGAAATGCGTTAAATACATCAGTAATGAAATCTCCACAGGACGCAATGTGACGCAGCCAAATGACGAGTAATTTAGAAATTTTCAAAAGATGTAATAACTTCTTTAATGAAATGCTTGGATGGTGCATAAGTTCGTAGCGTTTTTCCATACAGCAGATATACGTAACAGAGACTTTAGTCATCAATGATGTATTCTCCTTCACTATTCCCAACAGTCTGCCAACGCTGAGGTAAGTTTTCGATTCCGCGACTGTAAAAGTCACGTGGTTTTGAGCATCACGAACACCGAGGATGAATGTAGGCAGTATAGGAATCAGTAGAAATTTTGTATGCAAGACGGATTATTGTGCACAGAGACAAAATTAGGACCACGGGTGGTGGTGCCGGTGAAATTAAAATTAGAAATCTGATGTGAGATGCATGATCACATTTTGTCAGACCATGGTGAAGCAGGTCAACGAATAGAAGAGTGGCAGAGTAGTGTTGGTGGAAAGGAAGGAAGGAAGGATGATGTGGGTCGATAGGTCAGGAATTGTGTGGATTGCGCAAAGAGTGCCAACGTGAATCGGAAGCAGGTATTGTTGCAAAGATTGCCAGAAGCAGAAGAACCTTTCAGTTTCATTGGGAGTGAACATGTTAGAGCCATTCAACCGAACGCCAGTGGGTACTTGTATGGTGCTGACCATAATATATTATTTTTCTCGTTACGTCGAGATGGTGGCATGGCCGGACCACTGGCAATAATAGTTGCACAGGCGTTAGTTAATAAGTGGATATTCAAATTCGGAATGCCACAGACGATGATAAAGGACTGGGGGACGAACTTCATTTCAGACCTGATGAAGGAATTGTCTCGGTTGCTGAGAGTGAAGAAGTTGACCACTATACTACATCCGCAAGCTAATGGAAGAACAGAGAGAGTTCACAGAACTCGTCTAGCCATGTTCGGAGCACATTTTCACCCGGAAAGGAAGTTTGTTGAAGATTGTTTGACAGAGAGTGGAAAAGGCGCTAGATGCGGCGAAGAAGGTGGGTGCGGAATGCCTTCCCAACACATCTCTTCTAAAGCGTTTTTTGTCAGTCTAGCAGGATGCGAGTGGACATTATCGCGGAGTAGCATCACTTCTCGCAGTCTTCCCGGTAGTTGTTCTTGGACTGCGTCCCCAAGACTTCTCAGTTGTTGACAGTAAATGTCAGCAGTGATGGTTACACCTAGGGGAAGCAATTCGAGCTAGACCACATGGTCGCTGTTCCACCAGACGCATAACATTATATTCTGTGGATGCGCGCATTCATTCTACGGCAAGGTGCTGCTCTGTTCGTTTGGCTTGGTTCAAATGGCTCTGAGAACTATGGGACTTAACTTCTGAGGTCATCAGTCCCCTATAACTTAGAACTACTTAAACCTAACTAACCTAAGGACATCACACACATCCATGCCCGAGGCAGGGTACGAACCTGCGACCGTAGCGGTCGTGCGGTTCCAGACTGTAGCGCCTAGAACCGCTCGGCCACTCCGGCCTGCGCTCTGTTTGGGCTCATCCATTCCTTTCTTTTCCTTATGTTAACATAAAGACACCATTTCTCGTCACTGACAATGATACAGGTGCGGCCTTTCAAAAAACCACGCACCCTCCGACTCAACGTCGAAATATTAAAAGTTTTGGCTGGTTTCGTTGTCTAGGAGCTGGGATACGTAGTTGCCGCATTACAGTCCAAATACTGCTGAGTCTACAGTATACGATAAGAAACACACATGAATCGAATGGTCGAAGGTTTCTATCACTGAGCAATTGCGAATTATGAATGTAACATATAAATGAAAGATTGCAATTAAATAAAATCTGCAGGTACTATTTTAACGACTTTAAATGGTGAGTACAATAGCAGAAGTACTTTTGAGAATGACGTATATTTCTGCAAAACACTTATTGATGTCGATGGTCCAGCAATTACATAAAATATAAGTTGAATAACAGAGAAACAATAGATTCCTTCTGCACGTAATCAATTATGAACAACAATATAGCTCGCAAAATATTCACTTCTAAAAGCACACTGCGTCTTCACTGTAGAAACCTCGGAAATCTCACAAGTTCACAAGTCCGCACTCCGAAGTATTACTAACTCTCGCGACCACGCGCAAACAGCTCCACACACTCCAAGTCTCTCCGCGACTCCACGTCCGTCGCGCCGTCACGTCCAGCACTTTCCGTGCTGTGCAACTCTCCAGAACTGCCTCCTGTCCTCTCCGGAAACGATGCTCCCATCCAGTCTCCCCATTCAAGAGCGCTGTGATTGGCTAGAGCGCTCGCGCCATGTCTTCAAACCAGCGCACCCATACACATATTTAAGCACATACGAAATACTGGATTTACATTTAGATACTTGAAATTAAATAAATATTCCTACAGCTGGACCATAAGCACGCTCTAACACCCATCATTACATACATAAACAAATTAAATAAACACATATCAAAAGAATAGAACAAAAGGTAGGCCAGTAGCCTAATGTCTCTGTGCTTTCTCAACACAGTAAATATTTAACCAGTTTGTTCATGAATAGTATACAGGGTGCTCCACTGATAGTGAGAGGGCCAAATATCTCACGAAATAAGCATCAAACGAAAAACGACAAGGATCGAAACTCGGCTAGAATCAAGGGGGAACCAGATGCCGCTATGGTTGGCCCGCTGGATGGCGCTGCCATAGGTCAAACGGATATCAACTGCTTTTTTTAAAATAGGGACTCCCATTTTTATTACATATTCGTGTAGTACGCAAAGAAATATGAATGTTTTAGTTGGACCACTTCTTTCGCTTTGTGATAGATGGCGCTGTAATAGTCACAAACGTATATGTACCTGGTATCACGTAACATTCCTCCAGTGCGGACGGTATTCGCTTCGTGATACATTACCCGAGTTAAAATGGACCTGTTACTAATTGCGGAAAAGGTCGATATCGTGTTGATGTACGGCTATTGTGATCAACATTCCCAACGGGCGTGTGCTATGTATGCTGCTCGGTATCCTGAACGACATCATCCAAGTGTCCGGACCGTTCACCGGGCAGTTACGTTATTTAAGGAAACAGGAAGTGTTCAGCCACATGTGAAACGTCATCCACGACCTGCAACAAATGATGATGCCAAAGTCGGTGTTTTAGCTGCTGTCGCGACTAATGCGCACATCAGTAGCAGACAAATTGGGCGAGAATCGGGAATCTCAAAAACATCAGAGTTGAGAATCGATTGCACCCGTACCATATTTCTATGCACAACGAATTGCAGGGCGACGACTTTGAACGTCTTGTACAGTTCCGACACTAGGCACAAGAGAAATTTCGGGACCATGACAGATTTTTTGCACGCATTCTATTTAGTGACGGAACGTCATTCACAGACAGCGGTAACGTAAACCGGCATAATATGCACTATTGGACAACGGAAAAACCACGATAGCTGCGACAAGTGGAACATCAGCGACCTTGGCGGGTTAATGTATGGTGCGGTATTACGGGAGGAAGGATAATTGGCCCCCATTTTATCAGTGGTAATCTAAATGGTGCAATGTATGCTGAATTCCAACGTAATGTTCTACCGATGTTACTACAAGATGTTTCTCTGCATGACATAATGGCGATGTAGTTCCAACATGATGGATGTCCGGCACATAGCTCGCGTGCGGTGGAAGGGGTATTGAATAGCATATTTCATGACAAGTGGATTGACCGTCGAAGCACCATTCCATGGCCCGCATGTCCATCGGCTCTGATGTCCCCGGATTTCTTTCTGTGGGGAAAGTTGAAGGATATTTGCTATCGTGATCCACCGACAACGCCTGACAACATGCGTCAGCGCATTGTCAATGCATGTGCAAACATTACGGAAGGCGAACTACTCGCTGTTGAGAGGAATGTCGTTAAACGTATTGCCAAATGCATTGAGGTTGATGGACATCATTTTGAGCATTTATTGCATTAATGTGGTATTTACGGTAATCACGTTGTAACAGCATGCGTTCTCAGAAATGATAAGTTCACAAATATCAATGTATCACATTGGAACAACCGAAACAAAATGTTCAAACGTACCTACGTTCTTTCTTTTAATTTAAAAAACCTTCCTGTTACCAACTGTTCGTCTAGAATTATGAGCCATATGTTTGTGACTATTACAGTGCCATCTGTCACAAAGTGAAAAAAGTGGTCCAACTAAAACATTCATATTTCTTTAAGTACTACACGTATATGTAATAAAATGGGGGTTCCTATTTTTTTTAAAAATGCAGTTGATATCCGGCAGCGCCATCTATCGGGCCAACCATAGCGCCATCTGGTTTGCCCCTTCAAGCTAGAGAAGTTTCGTTTTCTGTAGTTTTTTCGTTTGACGCTTATTTCGTGAGATATTTCGGCCGGTCACGATCAATGGACCACCCTGTATATCGGATATAAACAAAGACATAGATGAATAAACATATTTATAAGCATGCTGCTACCGTTTTTCGTGTAATTGTGGAGTACTTATGGCCAGATGCAATCGATAGTAATCGCTCACTTTGTCCTCGAATAACTCATGTACTATTCAAGTTACATACCAATATAGGTTTACACTAATAGCTTTCTAAAGACACGTCGATCGACGAAATCAGATGAAGCGTTTAATTTTTGAAAATTCGTTGCTGGGTATTACTTGTATAATTTACCGTCAGATACTGAATTTTAAGCTAATAAAGATACTGAAAATCTGATTACACCACTAGAATCGTCGTGCAACTAATGGTAATGTACATGTTTCTTTTTCAGGTATCATGATTCATCTGGCTACTATTAATTTCTATACGAACTGTGAAATGTGTGCCATTAAGGTTTCACAAAGTCCGCCATCTTCACCACTCCCGGCATAGACATCACCTTCATCGACACAAAGCACCGTCCTCGTCACAGCGGAATTCCCAGCCACGCGGCTGGACCATGCGCTGGGGCTACCCCTCTCGTCCGGCTAACGTTTGGTTCAAAATGGTTCAAATGGCTCTGAGCGCTATGGGACTTAACTTCTGAGGTCATAAGTCCCCTAGAACTTAGAACTACCTAAACCCAAGTAACCTAAGGATATCACACACATCCATGCCCGAGGCAGGATTCGAACCTGCGGCCGTAGCAGTCGCGCGGTTCCGGACTATAGCGCCTAGAACCGCATGGCCACTCCGGCCGGCCATGCAAATGTCACACGGCGGTGGAATGATCACATTTCACCATATTTGCCATCTCCAGTGCACTGATTTGGATCATTCTGGATTAATGCGTTTAAATGATCTTCATCAGTCTCGAAATGTCTTCCTGAACGTACTGAGTCACTAATATCAAAACGATCCCCCTTAAAACTTCAAAACCATTTTCATCCCTCTATTGACCTCAGACAGAAGAATATGTCGGAAACGTTCCGATTTCTCCACTTGGCACTCCATTTTCTAGCGTCCACGGCTCCACTCACTATCTCCAAATGATAAAATGACAGTATGTAAACTCAGATAGGAATAGTGAACAACAAATAAAAAGTGACAATTGATAAATGAGCCAATAACAACCGATATATCAATATGTAAAATAAAAACGCTTGTAACTTATGCATCAAACTAATATGTTTCACAATTCCTGGACAGAACATCAAAAGAGTTACATTTGTAAATATCCTCCTGGCAATTAATGGGACCAGTATTCAGTAACATTCCTGCCAGCAGTCCTTCTAAGCACTCTATTGTCACCCTGATTTCAGTGGACATGTGGCTTTCCCACTCGATTCATAATAGGCACTTTTCCATGAACATTTTGTTTATTTGGCCATGCTATTGACAGAACTGTGACTGTGAAAGAATATGGATCGTTTATAAGTAATAGAATAACTATGAAAAAATATTTAAATTCTAGGGACCATTTTGCTTTTGATGTCAAGGTGTTGCTAGTGTACCTGCTTTTATATTACTGTTAGGGCGTGATGATGACGAACGAAGTGTATCGTCAAAACCGTTGCCTGAAATTACAGCTGCCGGTAGTGTTGAAAACTGTAATAATGCGAACTCGGCTGCTTTCCAAGAAGCAAACTGTCGACCAGCCATCAGAGTCCCCACGCGCTGCTTTCCGGCCGCCACGTTCAAGACAGCTACCGCCGCCTATCTCAGCAGCGGCTTCTCCCCCCCCCCCCCCCAATTAAAAAAACCGTATGTGAATTTGCGCTGCCACAACAAGTCTAGGCCGTAAAAAGAAAGAAAATAAGATGAGCAGAAAATTTATTTTGTGGCTACCGCAACACGCAGCCGTAGTGCTGTAGAGCGCAATTCGCTTTACTACCGCAAATTTATCAACATGAATGATGAAAAAGTTGTGATTCTGAGGAATCGATCCGTACGGTACTCGCAAGCAAGAGATAATGATGATCACCCATCACGTATACAAAGAATCATCACAATACAATACACTCTAACAAGGGGACCCTCCATACTGTAAATCACGGATTTTGATGCGCTTCAAATATGTTGTAGAGCCACTTACCCTAAGTACGTGGCTATCCGGTTTTTTCGCGACGGGCCTTGGTTTTCGAGAAAATCGATTTTGAAGTTCAATGCGCGCTTTCTATATCCGTAACATGAGATGAATTTCGAGCAAGTCAGCGTAACGCTACGGTAGAGGTTCACGGCTACCATGCTGGAGGTACTGTGTTCGAATCCTGCGTGTGTACTTTTTTTTCAAAATGGACCGAATTTTTCAATTTTATTTCAAAGAATATCAACAAACAGTGTAAGGTGTGCGAAATTGTAAAGATGTATTCAGTTATTAATTTTTTCAAATATTCATTCCGTTTGTGGTTCGCAGTTGGAGTTCCGAATGTTCGTACAACGGTCGCTTCTTGTATTACCTGAAATCGATCTCCACCCATTATCTTCCCCTCTCCTGTGAATACCGTTAGCCGTAACGGGAAGCCTAGCTCATAGTTGCGGCCAATGAGGATGCGAGTTGCATTCCTTTACGTTCGCATCTAACTACAGCGTCAGTTGCTCGCAAAGCGTCTCTATTGCCGTGTGTTAGAAAAATTCTGAGAAATGAAAGAACCAAGCGCTTCTGCAGTAGTGCAGCAAGAAGAAGATCCACAAGTAGAGGAGTTGAACGAAGAATCAAAACGCGAAATCACAAATGCCATTAAATACGCCGAAAATCTACTCCGCGATTTGAATCTCGTAACGAATACAAGGCCTAGCGTGATCTCTGCCAATTCCGTTGCAACTGGCGATGAGGTATGTATCGCAATACAGGCTCTCTTGGTCGAAAGACAGATCATTATTGCTGCTGAATTGATAGATTTCAACGAAGAAGATAAATTGGGAAATATGATGCGAACCACAAACGGAATGAATATTTGAAAAAAATTAATAACTGAATACATCTTTATAATTTCACACACCTTACAATGTTTGTTGATATTCGTTGAAATAAAATTGAAAAATTCGGGTGATTTTGAAAAAAAAAGTACACAAGTAGGATTCGATCACAGTACTTCCAGCGTGGTAGCCCTGATACTTTACCGTTGCGCTATGCTGACTTGCTCGAAATACATCTCATGTTATGGATATACAAAGCGCGCAATGAACTTCAAAATCGATTTTCTCAAAAACCAAGACCCGACGCTAAAAAACCGGATAACCAGGTACTAAGGGTAAGTGCCTCTACAACATATTTGAAGCACATCAAATTCCGTGATTTACAGTACGGAAGGTCCCCTTGTAAGACAAAAAATGACGTATCCGAATGACAAGCAAATCAGTATATGTAATTTACATGTACACTAAAAAAAATGACAATTTCAGAAAAACTGACTAATTTATTCCACACAAAGAGCTTCACAAATTGCCCGAATCATTTATGTGTTATCGCACATCTGGCCCTTATTTAAACAGTTATTCGGCTTGGCACTGACTGATAGAGTTGCTGGATGTCCTCCTGAGCGATATAGTGCCAAATTCTGTCTAATTGGTGCGTTAGATCGTCAAAATTCCGACATGATTTTAGGACCCTGCACATTGAGTTCCAAACGTTCTCAATTGAAGAGAGATCTGGCGACGTTGCTACCCAAGGTAGAGTTTTGGCAAACACGAAGAGAAACAATAGGAACTCTCGCCGTTTCTGGGCGGGCGTTATCTTGCTGAAATACGAGTATAAGCCAAGGATGGCTTACCACGAAAGACAACAAAACAGGGTGTGGATCATAGTCGACGTGCTGCCCTGCTGTAAAGGTGCTGCAGATAACAACCAAAGGTGTCCTGCTATGAAAGGAAAGTTCACCTCTGCCCATCACTCCTGGTTGTCGTGCTGTATGGCGGACGACAGTCAGGTTGGTACCTCGTTACCGTTGTCCAAGGCGTCTCCAGACACGCCTTCGGTCTGGAATGTCATGGACTGGAGTAGAATTGTCTTCAGTGATGAGTCCCACTTTGAACTGAGGCACAATGACCAGTGAGTACCCCCCACGCGGCCCACAGTCCCTTCTGTGGGTACGTGTGTGGCGCACACGGGGCCCCGAGCTATTGTAGTCTCCTTCCTTTTTCCAGACTGCATTACTGTCCCTGTTCCTCTCCTTCCCTGTCCTTGCTACTTTCTCCCTGTCCCCTCCTTTCCCTCTTGGTGGACTTCTTTATATCCACCTGGCTATCCTCCTGGCTTTGTTTTGGTATGTACTATTGTTTACTGAAGTTAGAATCTTCTGCGTTATTAGGCCTCGTCATGTTTCTTCTAAAATGTTCGACGTTTCGACCCCTCTTCTGGGATCTTCCTCAGGATCCTTTGGTGCTCACTACTGTTAGAACACTGTCAGAGACGAGTGTCGCGTCCACTTATAAAGGGGGAGTTTTCTGGCGTTCGTGATGGAGAAGTGATAGTATTGGTTAAAGTTCATATGGCTACCATTGGTGGGCCATAGTCATAGGCTAATATTCCCGCTCTGATACAGAGCTCATCTCCTGTGGATACAATTGGCGGTCCATCGTCATTGGATAGAAAGGCACTATTCCACAGTTATGCTGGAGAAGGGTTATTGCTTGAAATGCCTTCCCCCTCTCTTGCTCTGACCGTTTCGAATGTAGCCGCTGATGACGGCCAACGAATAGCGGTAGCAGGCATTTCAACCAATAACCCTTCTCAAGCATAAGGTGGAGTAGTGCCTTTCTATCCAATGACGATGGACCGCCAATGGTATCCACAGGAGATGAGCTACCAACGCCCCTTCTTCAGCATCAGAGCTGGAATATTAGCCTATGACCACGGCCCACCAATGGTAGCCATATGAACTTCACCAATACTATCACTTCTCCAGCACGAACGCCAGAAACCTCTCCCTTTATAAGTGGGCGCGACACTCGTCTCTGACAGTGTTCTAGCAGTAGTTGACACCAAAAGATCCTGAGGAAGATCCTAGAACAGGGGTTCGAAACGTCGAACATTTTAGAAGAAATATGACGCGGCCTAATAACCCAGAAGATTTTAACTTCAGTGACAACGACCACGAAAGCCTGTAGACTTACATACTATTGTTTAGTTTGCTGTTTCCATCTCCTTTTCAGCGTTTTTGGACCCCTGAGGGTTTGACCTCCATTTGCAACGTTTTCCGTCCAGTGTGAGCCATTTGGGGATGAACTCCCAACCTAGTTTCCATGGTGCAGGCTCCTCTCCCCCTCCCACCCTTTTCCCCTTGCACCCTGGCCCCCTTGCTGCTAGGTCACCACCACAGTAGCCAGTCCGTGTGGTGGGGCTGTTAATTACCCACTTGGTTGAGCTCCCTAACAAAACGAGATCACACTATCACACTGCTAGTGCCTGAGCTGTTAACACGTCAAGTATGCCAAGGAGTTGATGCTCATCACTTCATGGCATCAGAACTCCCGGCAATGGCCGCGGTGCCAGACGGCCCTTGCTGTGGCTGGGTGGTGCCCATGGGGCGAGCCGCTGGTCGGAGTGGATGGTACTAGGGCGGACGTCTTGGATAGGAAGCGACTAAAGCGTCAACATCCTCGTCATTCTGTGGCCATCTCTAAGAGTGAAAGAAGACACGGCACTCCTTCTCCTGATCCTTCAGCCTTTCCCTCCCTGGCCACCCCTTGGGAAGAGGGTTAAGCTCACCGTGTTGGGTTGAAACCTTTCCCTCGGTACCTGGTTTGTACCAGGACGGATGGCGAAAGTTTTGCCACGTCCAAACCTTTGTTTTTCGTGGAGACGATTGAAGATAAGTATGGCGAAGTGGAATCCTTGAGCAAAATGCGTCCGGTTCTTTGCTCATAAAGACAGTATCACTATCAAAGTAAAGTCCTCGAAGGTGTTTTTTAAGTTTTGGAAACAGATGAAAATCGAATGGGGCCAAGTCGGGACTGTATGGAGGTTGATCGATGGCAGTGAACCCAAGGCGTCGGATTGTTGCAGCGCTCGTGTGTGGCTTGACATTGTCATACTGATGGGGAGGGTGCTCCGATTACAGACTTTTTTTTGGGGGGGGGGGGGGGGGGGCGAGCCACTGGGGGCCGACCAGTACAATAACTCTGGGTTCGGTGTGGGGCGGCGGGGGTAAAGTGAGTGGACTGCTGTAGCCTGTTGTGGGGTTGTGTAACACTGCGGGCTACGGTGGGGATGAAGCCTCTCCGTCGTTTCTAGGTCCCCAGTTCTACACAGTACACACACACGCAAAGTAAAGCTGTTCGGCTATTCAAACGTTCGTTTGAAATCGTAGTGATTTAATAATATGGTCTTATTGTAGATGATATACCCTTGTCTTCCTCCAATATCTGAACTGATTTTCCCTGGCACTTGTAGAGGGACCTACAGCTCAAGGTCGACTCGGAACCAGTGTGTAACTCGACATTTCTCATCTTAACAAATGATTGACAGAGTTGAAAAACCTTTGGACCGACTGCGTATTGATACCCGAACCTTCAGATATCTTCTCCAGCATTTACATACAGAGACAAGGAGCACATTTTTCTAGTGTAAATAATTAAAGAGAATTGTGATTCATTTCAGAAATGTTCACTGATTGAGCACGAGCTTCTTCCTTGGTTTCCACACGTACCGTGGTTTTGTTTTGCCGCTCAGCTTCGTCTGGTGCTTCCCCGCAGCGCTACTCGTTGAAACCGACCGCTTGTAGCTGCTTACAGCGCTGTCTAGACGCTGTCCCAGTTTTCGACGTAATCCTCAGAGGATCGGCTGCGTCGGCAGAGGTCAGTACTGCGACAGTAACTAATTGCGTCTCGCTGCGCTGTTTCCGCTGGGCCGCACTGATTCCTGTACACCTGCCGCCTCCTGCTATTAATCACAAACTCTCTCAAGGTAGTTGTAACTGCCCAGCTGCTGGGATTACGAATATGGTGAGCATCGTGATCCAGTTCGCATGTTGTTTTTCGATATCATTCTCGCCTTGGGTAATGCCAAATCCGATAGCGCTAAATCGAAGCTGACTGCTACTGCAGATGTTTCCTCGTCTATTACTGTCTAGCTGATGCAGTACTTGTCCGCCCTGTGTGTGTAGAGTTCTACATTTCTAAACTTCTGGAATTATAAAATGTGCAGTTGTTTCCTTAGCTTTCGTTATGACGTAATTTCATGAAATCACACAATTTGGGTATCTATTTATCCGTATCTCATATACAAAAAACCAACTGCGCAGCTGAATAATGCCCCAGACACTTTTGTTTAGACCAGTTATCTAATATTACCGATGGACTCCATAGTTTGATTTATGTGCTCTTCGTTGAATTCTATCAATTCAGCAGCAATAATGATCTGTCTTTCGACCAAGAGACCCTGTATTGCGATACATACATCACCAGTTGCAACGGAATTGGCAGAGATCACGCTAGGCCTTGTATTCGTTACGAGATTCAAATCGCGGAGTAGATTTTCGGCGTATTTAATGGCATTTGTGATTTCGCCTTTTGATTCTTCGTTCAACTCCTCTGCTTGTGGATCTTCTTCTTGCTGCACTACTGCAGAAGCGCTTGGTTCTTTCATTTCTCAGAATGTTTCTAACACACGGCTACCATGCTGGAGGTACTGTGTTCGAATCTTGCATGAGTACTTTTTTTTCAAAATGGACCGAATTTTTCAATTTTATTTCAAAGAATATCAACAAACAGTGTAAGGTGTGCGAAATTGTAAAGATGTATTCAGTTATTAATTTTTTCAAATATTCATTCGGTTTGTGGTTCGCAGTTGGAGTTCCAAATGTTCGTACAACGGTCGCTTCTTGTATTACCTGAAATCGATCTCCACCCATTATCGTCCCCTCTCCTGTGAATACCGTTAGCCGTAACGGGAAGCCTAGCTCATAGTTGCGGCCACCTCATCTGCTGGTCCAGATGAGGTGAAAGACTGGATGAAATATTAAAGGAACCCACTTCATTTCACTCGATAGCTCACTACGCAAATTCATTCTGAACTCAAATTTCTCTCTTCTAGGAGACGGTACTTTATATACAGGGTGTCACAGGAGAAACAGTCAGTATTCAGGGGCACGACAGAAACAATCATTCAAAGCATAAAAGTCTCAGTAAATATGGGCAGTAAAATGTGTACCTTAAGAGCTATGGGTACTTCTTCGTATTCGGTACTACTAAAGAAATCTCTTTTACTGCAAACTCTGTGTTTTCTGTATTTTAGGAGGACGTAGTATATCACAAAACAAGAAAAATTAGCAGCTATGACCACTTGTTCAGTAGAGCAGGTGTTTTTCACAGTAGCGAATATGAACAAATGCTCATAGCTCTTAAGGTATGCATCTTAAAGCCCATGTTTACCAGCTTTTTTGGTTCGAATGATCGCTCCTTATACAGGGTGAGTCACCTAACATTACCGCTGGATATATTTCGTAAACAACATCAAATACTGACGAATCGATTCCACGGACCGAATGTGAGGAGAGGGGCTAGTGTAATTGTTTAATACTAACCATAAAAAAAATGCACGGAAGTATGTTTTTTAACACAAACCTACGTTCTGTTAAATGGGACCCCGTTAGTTTTGTTAGCACATCTGAACATATAAACAAATACGTAATCAGTGCTGTTTGTTACATTGTAAAATGTTAATTACATCCGGAGATATTGTAACCTAAAGTTGACGCTTGAGTACCACTCCTCCGATGTTCGATCGTGTGTATCGGAGAGCACCGAATTACGTAGGGATCCAAAGGGAACGGTGATGGACCTTAGGTACAGAAGAGACTGGAACAGCACATTACGTCCACATGCTAACACCTTTTTATTGGTCTTTTTCACTGAGGCACGTGTACATTACCATGAGGGGTGAGGTACACGTACACACGTGGTTTCCGTTTTCAATTACGGAGTGGTTCAAAAATGGCTCTGAGCACTATGGGCCTCAACTGCTGAGGTCATTAGTCCCCTAGAACTTAGAACTAGTTAAACCTAACTAACCTAAGGACATCACAAACATCCATGCCCGAGGCAGGATTCGAACCTGCGACCGTAGCGGTCTTGCGGTTCCAGACTGCAGCGCCTTTAACCGCACGGCCACTTCGGCCGGCTTATTACGGAGTGGAATAGAGTGTGTCCCGACATGTCAGGCCAATAGATGTTCAATGTGGTGGCCATCATTTGCTGCACACAATTGCAATCTCTGGTGTAATGAATGTCGTACATGCCGCAGTACATCTGGTGTAATGTCGCCGCAGGCTGCCACAATACGTTGTTTCATATCCTCTGGGGTTGTAGGCACATCACGGTACACGTTCTCCTTTGACGTACCCCACAGAAAGAAGTCCAGAGGTGTAAGATCAGGAGAACGGGCTGGCCAATTTATACGTCCTCCACGTCCTATGAAACGCACGTCGAACATCCTGTCAAGGGTCAGCCTAGTGTTAATTGCGGAATGTGCAGGTGCACCATCATGCTGATACCACATACGTCGACGCGTTTCCAGTGGGACATTTTCGAGCAACGTTGGCAGATCATACTGTAGAAACGCGATGTATGTTGCAGCTGTTTGGGCCCCTGCAATGAAGTGAAGAGCAATGAGGTGGTCGCCAATGATTCCGCACCATACATTTACAGTCCACGGTCGCTGTCGCTCTACCTGTCTGAGCCAGCGAGGATTGTCCACGGACCAGTAATGCATGTTCCGTAGATTCACTGCCCCGTGGTTTGTGAAACCCGCTTCATCGGTAAACAGGTCGAACTGCAACGCATGCTCTGTTAATGCCCATTGACAGAATGGCACTCGATGATTAAAGGCATCACCATGTAATTGTTACGGACCCGTTTGCGTGCTACGACCATACCTGTTGCATACAGTTGGCGGTAGATGTTTTGCAATGTGCGGCACGTTGGATGCTCTCTGTCCGGGTACAGTTCTGCATACACCCTGAAGGCTTCAGCTGTATTTCGTCGACATTCGCCATAGATGAGTATCATCTCCGCCTTTTCAGAGTTCGAATACACCATGGTCACAGGTCCTAAAACACTCCACTGTCACAGACGTCTGGTAACACGGTGTACTACAGTTGGTCTGCGTGCGGAGACGAATGCATAATAACAATAGCAGCAAGCGCTACATGCGGACACTGCGACAGCTAGACCAAACCACAACAGTGCACTACAGCCACACTCGTAAACACGGTCGTCATCGTAAACATGTCCCTGCAGATGCTGGTCGCCGACCGTGGCCCGTGTTTGTTACAACACGCAACTGAACGTCGGAGGTTTCAAGCGTCAACTTTAGGTTACAATATCTCCGGATGTAATTAACATTTTACAATGCAACAAACGGCACTGATTATGTATTTGTTTATATGTTCAGATGTGCTAGCAAAACTAACGTGGTTCCATTTAAAAAAACGTAGGTTTGTGTTAAAAACATACTTCCGTGCATTTTTGTATGGGTTGTATTAAACACTTACACTAGCCCCTCTCCTCACGTTCGGTCTGTGGAATCGGTCCGTCAGTATTTGATGTGGTTTACGAAATATATCCAGCGGTAACGTTATGTGACTCACCCTATATATCCCTGAATACTGACCATACCTCCTGGTATACAGTGTATTATCGGGCTAGTTTCTATCACGAGAACGTTGTCACGGAACGGAGCAGTGAAGCTCAGTAGCACGTGGATACTTTTAGCAGCGGCGAAAATGCGACAGTCGCTCTGAGATGTAGTGGGGCTACTGTACAACCTCTAACTGATATGGAGGGTAGTGTGGGTGGAGGGTACGGGAAATCGTTAATCTAACGTGAAAACTCACAAAGTAAATCTAAATTAAATCAGAGGGCAAGCTAGAGCCAAAGTCCTGCGGCCAGCAATTGTTATACCACCTGGCAAATTCGTGAACGTAAACTGAAAACTAACGCCCTGACGATACAGCGGTGCTAGTAAAAAATGGTTCAAATGGCTCTGAGCACTATGGGACTTGACTTCTGAGGTCATCAGTCCCCTAGAGCTTAGAACTGCTTAAACCGAACTAACCTAAGGACATCACACACATCCATGCCCGAGGCAGGATTCGAACCTGTGACCGTAGTGGTCGCGCGGTTCCAGACTGTAGCGCCTAGAGCCGCTCGGCTACCCCGGCCGGCAGTAGTAGTAAGGTTGGGCAGTTTTCTCACTTGAAAAATTGTCTAAATAGCCCAATTCATGAGAACCTCGTAAAAAAAAAAAAAAAAAAAAAAAAAAAACGGAATTTTAAAACTGTGTTGCCTTAGTATGACCGGGCATGGAAGTCAATGTACTGTTGGTGTAAGAACTACGTACTTGGAGTGCAGCTATGGTCGTAGTGGTCTCAGACATGGTTGTTAGGCTACCAAACTAACAGTCAACACAGTAGCGCGCAGTCGACATGCGCCTTTGACTCTCTGAGTGCCAGTGGTTTCTGCCCTAAACAACCATTTTATTACTATTATTACTATTACTATTATTATTTTCTAAAATAATCAGAGTTTTTCACATGAAATCGCCGCTGGTATTGTAAGGAAGAAACTTCTAATGGTACACTGAGATATTTCTGCGAATTTAGTACTTTGTAGCAGTCACTTATAGCGTTCAAAGCAAGGCGGCGAAGAGATTGTGCTAGATGATTGTAGGAGATTCTGATCTGCGGTTCTGTTATAGCGACCATATTGAGGAGATCGTTGACAGTGAAAGAAAGAATATTTAAGTTATTGCAACGTAAATTTGAGTTTTTACTGCTCCTTTCATGAGTATTATAGAAATGAAACCACTGTGACTGTATGTAGTTCTGATACAAAATTTATTAAATTGGGTCCGTTTTTGCTTGTTATTTAAGACTAGAATTTTTCTTAGGCATTATGAGTTCATGTAAGTTTCGAGGCGTGAGATTTTGTCAAGGACAAACACGAATTTACTTTCAAATATGAAATGATGATTGGTTGAAAACTGTATGTTCCAGTCGCTCAAAAGTAAAACCACCTCCTTAAAGCAACTGGTTTGTTTACTTTTTGCCAATTTCTTCCTATTGTCGTTGCTTACTTTGATAATCAAGATAAATTCTGTGAAAAATTTTACAATTTTATTCCAAAGTGAAACCACGTCCTTAAGGCAGTTGAATGTTATTTTTTGCCAATTTCTTCTTGTATTCGTTGCTTACTGGAATAATAAAGGTTAACTATGTACAAATTTTACAATTATTTATCTCTTCATATTGTGAGGACTCAAAGGGTTAAATCCTTGCCGCCGTTGTGGCCGAGCGGTTCTAGCCGCTTCAGTCGGGGACTGCGCTGCTGCTGCGGTCGCAGGTTCGAATCCGGCCCCGGGCATGGATGTGTGTGATGTCCTTAGGTTAGTTAGGTTTAAGTAGTTCTAAGTCTAGGGGACTGATGACCTCAAATGTTAAGTCCCACAGTGCTTAGAGCCATTTGAACCATTTGTTAAATCCTCGTAGTTTCGGATGGTCTGCGGGAACATGTGCAAATTAATACGGAATCAAATTATAGTCCCAAAAATGTGGCGGATAAGATAATGAACGGTACAGTTTTTGCTGTATAGAAAATAAGGGGTGACCAACAAGTAAATCAAGTGAAGTAATTCTGCTGCTTTCGAAGGAAAGTAGCACGCGACGGACGATGAAAGAAGGCCAAAAAAATTAGACTGGCACAGTCGATTAGGACACGCGTGGCCTAAATAAGACTACTAGCATCAAATACCGTCCTTAATTTGAGGAATAATTTATGAGAATGTACGTTTGGAGTATATCATTGTATGGCAGTGAATACTGCACAGTGGGGAAACCGGAACAGAAGAGAATCTAAGCGTGTGAGATGTGGCGCTGCAGAAGAATGTTGAGCATCAGGTGGACTGATGAGATACGAGATGAGGAGTTTCCCTGCGGAATTGGCGGAGAAAGGGACATGTTGGGGACACTGACAGGAAGAAGTAACAGGATGGTGGATGCGTTGAGACATAAGGGAATAACTGCCATGGTACTAGAGGGAGATGTACAGCAGGGGTCATCAAATTGCAGCCCACGAGCCGCAAACGGGCCGAATCAGTTATTCTTGCGGTCCGAGATTCTCAAGTGTATTTTAATAAATGTGTATCAAACGTTTGGTGAATGGAGTCAGAAAACAATGGAGACAAAGAGTTACGAACAGAATACTTTTTCTGGCTTTCAAACTTTTCACCTTTAGCCACAACACACGTCTGACATCGGTTGTAAAGCTCTTGTGAACTGTCAGGAAACGCTTCTTGTGGAATCGAACCATCGTGGTCACGCGCAACATACGCGAAGCGTAAGCTTCTCCAGAGCTAATTTAGGGCGGAGAAACAAAAATAAGTGCGTCGGCGCCATATCTATAAAATAAAGAGGGCGTTAAAGAACAGTCACCTCGCGTTGAGCGAGACAGTTGAGCTCGCAGACGCTGCAGATATCCAAACAACGCGTGGACACAGTGCTTCGAGCAACCTCCACAAGAAGCGTCTGTTATAACCGATGTCAGAGATTCGTCTAGATAATGGGATAACTCCGAAATCCAGTAAAGGTATTTTGTTTGTAACTCTTGTTTTCTATATTTTATGAGACCATTCACCAAATTTTTCTGACATGCCTTGTTTTTAAATACTTCTAGTAACAAACCACCAAGCCAACTGACGTTAACATATTCTTAAGAGCGTAGTTTTGATGCTCAGTAACAAAGGGAAATACGTAGGCAATAATATTTACGGCGTGCTTACTTCTAATTGACGTTGGTGAATTCGGCAGTGAACTAAATAAAATTTGCCGCTTACCATAGTGGCAAGAGGGGTAAGTAGCGGGGCCACTGCGAGATTACAGAATATGAGAGGGAGAATGTTTTATTGTTTATGTTCCAGTACCGACAGCTCGCGGACATACGTGACTTCTACCTATCAGCTGCTACGTTTAAATTTTGACGAGGAAATAACATGAATATACGAATATGCATTAAGAGACGGTCATCTTGAAATGCGGTACATACTTGTCACAAGGAATACGAAATTAAATTACGACTGTTATAATACAAGCCAATAAGCAAAAGAAAAATGTTATTTGGAGCATTCAGTAAACCTTTTTGATTATGTCTCATGTTGTACAACGGGTTTAAATATAAGTACGATTCTCTGTGTTAATCAGTCATCAAATACAACATTTTGTCATAGAGTTTTGACAATTTTCGGGTCGCCGAGGGTGGCAGCTGTTTGAAACAGAGGACAGTCGATACGAAATGTTACGGATTGGACCGACTTTTAACGATCAATACTTGGGCTCCGGCGGTCAGTTTTTAGCGCCCTCGCTATGGCTTGTCTGTTGGGAGCTCACAACATACGAATATATATAGGTTACCAATAAATATAAGGGGGCGACAACAAGTTTCCGTTCGAAGAACGGACTTACAGTCCAGAATCGGTATGCCAATAAGGTATAGCATAGACCTGGGGAAAAAAAATTATCGATACTCAACAATGGAAGCGCTATCAGAATAGTAATTTGCAGTATCTTTGACATTTGGTACAAAAGGGATGAATTTTTTTTTTATGTTCTAGCTGACGGACGGGGATGAAATTATCTGTAGTAATATTTTGAATATATATGAAACTATTGCTTATAAAAATTGTGTTGTTGTCAGTAGCAAGTACCTTTCCTGTCCATGATTTAATTACGTAATAATTAAATGTTGCCCTGGCCATTTTGTATAGGCTCATTTGTTGTAGCGACGCCATTAATGATAAAAATAATATAAGCTATTTTTATAGTCATTTAATGCTAAAAGTATTAAAAGAATAATCTCAACGAATACAAAACGCCGTCTTGTAATATTTTCCAATTCATTTTTGGCCACAGGTACTGTTTTATTTAGAGTAATTTTTATAAAAGTGAACGCTGCCACTGCACATAGGTAGCTATCCTGGAGCATCAAGCCCCACACAAAAAATAATTAAGCATTGTGTTTAATTGGCTTATCATGTAACATTAAAAAAAGATTTCTTTTTTAATCCATGATGAATAAGACGGATGTCTTCACGTTGGAATACGTATGACATTTCTGGTGATAGTGCCCTGAGAAAATTTAGCAGTAGCTTCTAACAATGATAAAAGAGAATGTTTAACAAAACAAAATGGTTCAAATGGCTCCGAGCACTATGGGACTTAACATCTTAGGTCATCAGTCCCCTAGAACTTAGAACTACTTAAACCTAACTAACCTAAGGACATCACACACATCCATGCCCGAGGCAGGATTCGAACCTGCGTCCGTATCAGTCCCGCGGTTCCGGATTGCAGCGCCTAGAACCGCACGACCACCGCGGCCGGCTCTGAATTTGTTCCTTTGCGCTTGGGACTGATAGGGTTTATTACTAATCGGGTACTGCCGTATAGAATGTGATGCCGTTTAAAACTTAATTTTATTTTGCCTAACATTTATTTATCTCGTAGTTCAATCTGTTTCCTGTATACCCCCCATCTCCTGCAGATTGAAACAGTACAGATGAATTACTGAAAGCTTCATTAGATTACCAAAATATAAATTCGTTACCTAGCGCAAATGTTTGCTCTCGTTTTCTGTCCACTTTGCGGCGTTTACCGGTCCATTAAATCTGAAAGCAGAAATCTATCGATGCATACAGTTTGTGGTGTGGCTTTGTAGTTTAATTTCCTCTCATTAAAAACGTTCTGCTGCACTCCACATCTTTTATTTTCCTAAAAATCTTTTATCTCATTTAATAATTCATGATAACCTCTCCACATGACATAAAACATGATATAGCTAATTTAATTTCATTACTTTAGTTGTCGTCAGCTTTACTTACAAATACCGTAACCCTATTAGGACACTGCAAACATGCATAGCTAATATTAATTTCGCCCCGAACTCCACAAAATACACTCCTGGAAATGGAAAAAAGAACACATTGACACCGGTGTGTCAGACCCACCATACTTGCTCCGGACACTGCGAGAGGGCTGTACAAGCAATGATCACACGCACGGCACAGCGGACACACCAGGAACCGCGGTGTTGGCCGTCGAATGGCGCTAGCTGCGCAGCATTTGTGCACCGCCGCCGTCAGTGTCAGCCAGTTTGCCGTGGCATATGGAGCTCCATCGCAGTCTTTAACACTGGTAGCATGCCGCGACAGCGTGGACGTGAACCGTATGTGCAGTTGACGGACTTTGAGCGAGGGCGTATAGTGGGCATGCGGGAGGCCGGGTGAACGTACCGCCGAATTGCTCAACACGTGGGGCGTGAGGTCTCCACAGTACATCGATGTTGTCGCCAGTGGTCGGCGGAAGGTGCACGTGCCCGTCGACCTGGGACCGGACCGCAGCGACGCTCGGATGCACGCCAAGACCGTAGGATCCTACGCAGTGCCGTAGGGGACCGCACCGCCACTTCCCAGCAAATTAGGGACACTGTTGCTCCTGGGGTATCGGCGAGGACCATTCGCAACCGTCTCCATGAAGCTGGGCTACGGTCCCGCACACCGTTAGGCCGTCTTCCGCTCACGCCCCAACATCGTGCAGCCCGCCTCCAGTGGTGTCGCGACAGGCGTGAATGGAGGGACGAATGGAGACGTGTCGTCTTCAGCGATGAGAGTCGCTTCTGCCTTGGTGCCAATGATGGTCGTATGCGTGTTTGGCGCCGTGCAGGTGAGCGCCACAATCAGGACTGCATACGACCGAGGCACACAGGGCCAACACCCGGCATCATGGTGTGGGGAGCGATCTCCTACACAGGCCGTACACCACTGGTGATCGTCGAGGGGACACTGAATAGTGCACGGTACATCCAAACCGTCATCGAACCCATCGTTCTACCATTCCTAGACCGGCAAGGGAACTTGCTGTTCCAACAGGACAATGCACGTCCGCATGTATCCCGTGCCACCCAACGTGCTCTAGAAGGTGTAAGTCAACTACCCTGGCCAGCAAGATCTCCGGATCTGTCCCTCATTGAGCATGTTTGGGACTGGATGAAGCGTCGTCTCACGCGGTCTGCACGTCCAGCACGAACGCTGGTCCAACTGAGGGGCCAGGTGGAAATGGCATGGCAAGCCGTTCCACAGGACTACATCCAGCATCTCTACGATCGTCTCCATGGGAGAATAGCAGCCTGCATTGCTGCGAAAGGTGGATATACACTGTACTAGTGCCGACATTGTGCATGCTCTGTTGCCTGTGTCTATGTGCCTGTGGTTCTGTCAGTGTGATCATGTGATGTATCTGACCCCAGGAATGTGTCAATAAAGTTTCCCCTTCCTGGGACAATGAATTCACGGTGTTCTTATTTCAATTTCCAGGAGTGTATATAAGCCGAGCTTGCTTCGCTTGGCCAAAAAAATTTGTACAGAATTTAGATAAGAATCCTCTCAAAAATTAATAATACTAAGAGGAAACCAATTTGCCTTTGGCAAGGGCAGAAGAGCGTCATATAAAATCGACGTCATAATAACGACAATCAAAAAAACCTACACTCAAATTCAAATGGATCTGAGCACTATGGGACTTAACTTCTGAGGTCATCAGTCCCCTAGAACTTAGAACCACTTAAACCTAACTAACCTAAGGACATCTCACACATCCATGCCCGAGTCAGGATTCGAACCTGCGACCGTAGCGGTCGCGCGGCTGCACACTGTAGCGCCTAGAACCGCCCGGCCGCAGCGGCCAGCTACTTACACTAAAGTGATATTCATTGATTTGGAGGAAGCGTTTGATTTTGCATTGCAGTTGTTAATCTGGCAGAGTCAGGTAGTACTTAACGTCGCTAGGTACTATGAAAGAATGCATGGACTTTAAGATGTAATCATGAGAACAGCTAAAAATGAAATGGAGGTGGACAAGAGATCTAGGTCGTTGGTCAGGGAAGTAGTTTTCTGAATTCCGGGAGATAAGAAAAGACTGGCGAGGCGAACTAAGGGGCAGAGGGCAGATGACTATCATCATCATCAAAACAGCAGCTTTACCTCACTACAGCTCAAATTTAATCATCAATAGTCAGAAGTGCTGTTTCTGAAACATTTCTGAATTTTTTTATATTAATTTGGTAGGGATTATATAAAAAAATGAAAACAAGAAATTTCAAACAATTTAAAACTGTGTATGGATGGCTAGCTTTCATGTCATTGGACGTGAATCCAAATTACTGCTTTGTGAATTCGCTTTTAGTGGACCATTGTGACTAACAAAGAGATTAAGCTTTTTTTAAATTTATTAATGGGTTTTGGATATCACCCATTCAGCCAGCCGAAGACGATAAAAACAACAGCGACTTAAACTGAACTTATTTAAACTATTTAAGTAAATTAACATAATTAATGCACCACAATGTAAAAAAATTCTCTGTTTCCGTATCCTTATCTCACCCTCTGTTATTAAATGGTGTGGAGCTTTGAAGACTTTTGTGTCTTCTGTTGCTAAAAGGGTTTTAATTTTTAATGTTGGTGGGCAAGCCTTTTCCAGAGGTCTTCAGATGCTGCAATAGTTCTTTAGTTTCTTGAAACCGTCTGTGGCAACTGAAGAAAATGTTATTAACATCCTCCTCACGGCCACACACACTTGAAGAATATGAGGCAACGTTGAGGCAGTAGGGATATAGCCGTACTCTCTCATGATTGAAGTGAAATCGTGACATTGGCACTCTAAAGTTTCTTACGTCTATCTGCAAGTTTAGTATGAAGGATGTAACGGAGATTAGGCACCACTGTGGTATCGTTAAAAGACGCTGAGCTCCCGTGGCTTGTCCCACAGCACTTTTTGCACTGATTCAAATGTTTCTTGTTAAGTTCGCCAGTGGTGAAAGCAAATTAAGGTCATCAGCAGAGTAGCGATATCTGTACTGAGACCTTTGTTTTTCTTTAGACAGTAAATGGGTGACGGGGCTGTCGCAGTTTATTAGACGTGAGATCACGTGTGGCGGGCGGCATGGCTGCCTGAGTCACAAGAGCAGAGTACGGCCCGCTAGCCGACGCACAGGGGGTGCCTGGCGTTTTCGCCTTTTCCTCGCGTGGCCAGCAGGTTGTCTCCGACGTGGGCAGTATTTGGACCAGCGCCTTGCAAATCGTACTGGTGCACTGGGGCCCGCCGCTCGCCTACCACACGACGCCGAACGGCTGCATTGTCGGTGAGGAGAATTTTTTAAGAACTGCGTCGGTCCGGAGAATCTTTAGTATCTGCGTCCAGGGTTGTTCGACAGTTGGCGCCCACGTAGACCACTGCCGTCCAGTGGCCAGGTTCAGTTTCAGGCCTATACTTCCCCGCACATAGACCGAAAAATGCCATCCGATTGGTCAACCGAAATGACGTCTTCTGATGCATAAAAGCACTCTGCAGATTTGGCAGGACGACCCGTGATGAGAGGAAAATTTGTTGTAATGGTCTGGAGGGGAAAGGAGTGGTAGAATCTAAGAGTATGATTGGTAGTTGTTTGTTTCGTCCCTCGATTGGAGACTTTTCTGTGGGGCGGGTACAAGGCGTTAACCTGTCGGTGTGAAGGCGAAATGACAGGTTCGGTGATTCGTTTCTGGATGGCCAGAGAGATCAGTCGTGTTTCGCTTTTGGACTGCTAGAGTAAACGTTACTGTTCTTCACTTCCGGTCAGCCAGAGTGAAGGTGATAGCAAGAATCAGAAGTATTACTGCAACGGAAGTTCAAA
Source organism: Schistocerca americana (assembly GCF_021461395.2). Taxonomy (NCBI): domain Eukaryota; kingdom Metazoa; phylum Arthropoda; class Insecta; order Orthoptera; family Acrididae; genus Schistocerca; species Schistocerca americana. The sequence continues at coordinate 435,632,267 of NC_060125.1, forward strand.
TGGTTCAAATGGCTCTGAGCACTATGGGACTCAACTGCTGAGGTCATTAGTCCCCTAGAACTTAGAACTAGTTAAACCTAACTAACCTAAGAACATCACAAACATCCATGCCCGAGGCAGGATTCGAACCTTCGACCGTAGCGGTCTTGCGGTTCCAGACTGCAGTGCCTTTATCCGCACTGCCACTTCGGCCGGCTTGCAACGGAAGTCTTAGCAGAACATGTCTGTTACCACTTGGTGACAACAGTCGGATTTTTCTATCGTTTCGGTCGGGTCTTTATGCACGGGTCTTTCCTGGTTGCCTCTGGGAGGCAGTCAGCATTTAATAAAGTTCAGCAGCTGCAACATCATCCCCGTGCTCCGAGCTGTCGGGGTGCCAACAGTCTTGTAGATGGAATGTATTAGCAGCACCGGCGCCGTAGTCTAATTAATTTGACCCCTTGTCGCCATACACACATATGTGATCTGTATCAAGGGCTCCTAGTCCGGATCAGAATTGTTCGTAATAGTGATAACCTGGTAATGCATACTCTCACTCACAAACTTTGTAGGACTCTGTAATGTGGTAGTTGATACTACTCATGTACGCGTATTCAGCCAACATCTCATTAACCAAGTTCCATTGTTCTTATTTATATTCCACTCAATATTTTTGTCTGGTAATATTTTAGGAATTCTTCCAATAAATCACTTTCTGATACCAAAATCTTTCTATTCTTCAGTAGCTGAATGACATATTTATTATCAGGGCCCTTTGCCAGATATGAGTGATCAGCTATCAAATTACTATAAACAGAATTAGAATTATGTCGAAGGTGCAACTCTTAAACTAACCACAAACAAGGCCATATAATAGTTTCCTCCACGAACTGTCTGTTGCAGGTTAGTAACTGTAGCAGTTAAAGGGGGGAGAGGGGGGGGGGGTTGGGTGTTTTAGCCTAACTAATACGAAATTCCTTAACGAATTTGGGTGACATGTCCACAACTCAACCCCGGCACCGCGAATAATAAGGTGACCCGTGCCCAGGGTTATTCCAGGTTGTCTCTGAGAGGCAGTCAGCATTTACTAAAGTTCAGTTTTTCCTCTCCCTACACTTAATTCCACCTTAGTATATAAAGCTGGCACGAATTTACTGTGTTGTCCTCGTTATTTAGCTGTGGATTTTTTTTCATGTGGATGTGGTTTTGATAATGCAAATTGATGTGAAAAGTTTTATTGGGAGACTAGGAAGCGTAACATAAATTTTAAAATTTTTTCCAAACGTTGTGCGCTGCATGTTTTGGTTTGTTGCCTATTCACGTGAATGTTAACGCAAAGTGATGCTAGGATGAGACGTAATGGGATTCAGTCCGGAAGGTGTAGTGTGATGGACAGAACACAAGTTATGAACGAAAATGGGTCACCAGATGAGCTAGTTCACATTCCCTCGGAACAGGATGATAGAAACACTGACGTGAGTTACGATTCAGTATCTGGTTACAAGCGTAGAAGTGAACGGAACATTATGGGAGAACAAGCAGACGGAAGCAACAAAAGGCCAATCTTGCCAATACGATGTAGCAGCGCACGGGACTCGTGTTTCGTGTCACCAATCGGTGCTCCCGAGGCTAGCAGGTGTCGAATTTACTATTCCAGATTTTTGGAGAAATATAAGAAGCAGCGAGAAAGAACAGATACCATCTTCATACAGTTAAATCTAACTGGCCATTGACCTCCTTCTGTGCTGGATGCACACGCATTGCCCCAACTCTTACGGGACTCGGTAAGATTGTCAGCCGCGAGTAATGAGTGTAATGGCCAGGGGCACTACGAATGTAGTGTGTTGACATTAAGTTGGAAATGTGAGTCTCACGGGGAGCGTGCCATGGATAAATCCCTGCAGTCGCACTATCCTCTGTACCCTTGGTGGCTCAGATGGATAGAGCGTCTGCCATGTAAGCAGGAGATCCCGGGTTCGAGTCCCGGTCGGGGCACACACATTCAACTGTCCTCCTTTATGTATATCAACGTCTGTCGACAGTTTATGGTCTTGATTTAATTATTTCATTATACGTAGATTTCGTTAGCAGAGAAGAGGAAGGCTGGCTTAGCTAGGATGGAAGTGGCAGTCACCAAAAGAACCGCCGTAACGGCAAATAACAGTGCCAGGTTACCGAAGCGAACTTTAAGCATTAATGTGTTTGCAACTGAATCCCTCAAAACGCAGAGACGAGAGCATGTTGCGGTACCTCACAGAGAGTAACGAGTGTAGAAGAACATGCTGCGGGCACCTCACAGAAATTACAGAGAATAGAAGAACGCGTCTTTCAAACAGAATAAGCAGTACAGAGAGGCGCTTTGCACTCGGATCCTACTGGAGTGGCAGAGTGAATCGTGTCACCGGCTCGCCGTGTGTGGGGTCAGAAAGAGGAAGCGTATCATAGCACAAGCGCTATGCCAATGACACCGATCTCTTGCACAGTTACAGCCCACTTACGGCATGCATTGCGGATCTGAAATACCAGAGGAACTCACAGTTGGGGTCGGTCAGTACAACCAAGCAGAGGTATTTGGACACGTAGGGCAGAATAGGATGTGTGACTGAAAGCTTAGCGCGAGCACAAGGACAGGACTGGACTTCGGTTATATACAATTCCTGTCAGTGCTAAAATCCATAATTTTCGGGGAAACGGAAGTCCGCTCCAATCGAAAGTTTGGCTGTCTCAGTTTGCCACTCTTTACCGGGATCATGGTCACTAGAGGCAAAACTGGAAATTATGTACGGCGATATTGAAGATCCAGCAGCCGTGAAAATGCCCGGGGTAGTGGCAAACTTCCGACCATTCCAAGTATTCAAAGTATATTCTCGGAATATACTGGCCACGGGAAATGCAAGACCGAATAAAACAAGAAATTATCCTATGCCCAAACCTCGAATGGTCATGGTTATAATAGTCCTACGAAACTACTAGAAGAGCCAACAAAAAATAATCAGTTCTTCGACGCGCCGCACAGTGAGAATGCAATCATCCGGCTCACCTTCTCTAACCTACCAAGTAATGATCAGCAAAGTTAAAATCTTCTGGGTTGTTGGGCCACGTCACATTTCCTCTAAAATAATCGACGTTTCGACCCCTCTACTGGGATCTCCTTCAGGATCTTCCGGTGTCCACTGTTGCTAGAACACTGTCAGAGACTAGTGTCGCTTTCTCTTATAAAAGGGAGTTTTCCCGCGTTTGTGCTGGAGAAGTGGGAGAATTGGTTAAAATTGTATGGCTACTATTGGCGGGCCATCGTCATAGGCTAATATTCCCGCACTTATGCAGAAGAAGGGGCACTATTTGCAAAGCTCTTATGGATACTATTGGTGGCCCATCGCCATTGGATAGAAAGGTACTATTACTCACTTACGCTGGATAAGGGTTATTGGTTGAAATTCCTCCTACTGCTACTTATTGGCCGTAATCATTGGCTATATGCGAAACAGACAGAGCGGGAGAGGGGAATGTTTACCCAAAATATTTTTGTCCGCCGAGGTGACTTACAGCGTGTTGTTTATGTCGCTCGCATGCTGCGGCCGCATATTCACTTCTTTGATGTCGGGGAGCGACGATGCCGGAAATCTATAGCCATCCTCTCTATTGAAATTACATGCATTCTTGGAAATTGCAACCGCTTCTCGGACCTTTCTTCTCTAAATATTTGTTTCCTTGGCCATCACACGTGCCTTATTAAAATCGATGGCTTAGCCACAGTTCTCTGTTCTCATGATGATCCACTACTGCCTATTTTACACTTTGTTTTATCCGCATATGCCGTTCGTGTTCCTTAATGCGTTCTTTAACAATTCTTCCCGTTTCGCCTTTATACACTTTGCCGCAGCCACATGTCACTTGATAGACGCCTGCATTGTGGAAGCAATCAGGTACGTCCGTTTTCCGTTGGAAAAAATGTTTTATTTTGTTTTCACTAAAGAAAGACCTGATAACACTCTAGATCACAGAGTGTACAGAAAGCCGACTAACACAAACAGGTATTTAGATGCCACATCGCACATCTCCACCCAGCCCAGAAGCAAGCAGTGCTCAACACACTGTCTTCACGTGCCTTCCGCATCGGCGATGATGACAACTTGGAATCGGAGTTGAATTTTTTAAAGAGGATATTGAAGGCAGATGGCTATGATAGTTGTTCAATCAACAGGGCTCTTAGGCGGAATATTAATCATGCTAATAAGAATGACGAGGAACCGCTTCTCTCTCCGTTAGGTTACTGTTCGTTTCTGGGGTCACTGGCCGCATAAGAAGAATTCTAAAGAGAAATGGTATCCAGACATCTTTCTTTAGTCAAAACAAAATAAAGGATTTTTTCCGACGAAAAACGGATGCACCTGATTGCCTCCACAATGCAGGCGTCTATCAAGTGACATGTGGCTGCGGCAAAGTCTATGTAGGCGAAAAGCCCCTTTTTAAGAGAATGCGACACTGGTCTCTGACAGGGGTCGAAACGTCGATTATTTTACAGCAAATATGACAAGGCCTAACAACCAAGAAGATTTTAACTTCAGTGACAACAGCCACGAAATCCCGAAGAGTTACATAAATTAGTGAGTGTAGAGTGAGTGGAAATGTCGACTGTAACCTTGTGATATGTTCTTTATTTTGGTACTGCCAATGATAGAATACAGTACTGCAAAACATAGCCCCGCCCCTCCCTCCCCGTCAAGACAAATTTATCGTTACCCAATCTTAAGACCTCAATTAACTGTGTGCTGTGATGTTTAATAGTTTTGGTATTTCCAATCTTATCAGTGTCTTACGTTTTTCTTCCTCCTTCAGTTTTTATACAATAGACCACTGGACACACGATATCTTTCCATGCCTCACAAGCATCTAAAAATTTTTTTTGTTTTTAAATTTGACATGTTTTCTTAAATGATTCGTCAAGATAATTCTATTTTTTTAACATAAGTTTTTGGTAAATCAACCAAGAAGGATTCCTTCAATGGGTAGCCTCTTTCAGAGGATTTCATACAACACTCACTGCCAAAGACTTTGCATTACTGAAAAATGAAATCTTTCTTTTTTGTTTCATTCTTTCTTATGTATATTCGATGCCTATATTGCAACATAATTAGTTCTGTTTTGATGCTGTTGTTCTGATATTTCTAATTGTCTCATATACTTCGATACATAATTATGGTTGTTTTTCACCTTCTACAAAATGTCACACTATATAGATGCCACACAAATACTGATACGTTTCCTTACGCTGTCACGCGTATGAGAGCTGAATAGTTGTTGCAAATTTCCTGTATCAAGTGTTGAATGTCAGCTAAATTCAATGTACGATCCTCATTTGTGTTGGGTACACAAAAAATCCCCCCCCCCCCCCCATGAACCATGGACTTTGCCATTGGTGGGGAGGCTTGTATGCTTTAGCGATACACATTGCTGTACCGTAGGTGCAACCACAACGGAGGGGCCAGAGAAACGTGTGGTTCCTGAAGAGGGGCAGCAGCCTTTTCAGTAGTTGGAGGGCAACAGTCTGGATGATTGACTAATCTGGCCTTGTAACATCAGCCACAACGACCTTGCTGTGCTGGTACTCCGAACAGCTGAAAGCAAGGGGAAATAACAGCTGTAATACTTTCCGAGGACATGTAGCTTTACAGTATGATTAAATGACGATGCCGTCCTCTTGGGTAAAATATTCCGGAGGTGAAACAGTCCCCCATAAGGATCTCCAGGTGGGGACTACCCAGGAAGACATCGATGTCATCAGAAACAAAACTGGCGTTCTACGGATCAGAGCATGGAATGTCAGATCTCTTAATAGGCCGGTAGGTCAGAAAATTTAAAAAGGGAAATGCATAGGCTAAAGTTAGATGTAGTGGGAGTTAGTGAAGTTCGGTGGCAGGAGGAACAAGACTTCTGGTCAGGTGAATACAGGGTTATAAATACAAAATCAAATAGGGGTAATGAATAAAAATACACTACTGGCCAATAAAATTTCTACATTACGAAGATGACGTGCTACAGACGCGAAATTTAACCGACAGGAAGAAAAGCTGTGATATGCAAATGATTAGCTTTTCAGAGCATTCACACAAGGTTGGCGCCGGTGGCGACACCTACAACGTGCCGACATGAGGAAAGTTTCCAACCGATTTCTCAAACACAACCAGCAGTTGACCGGCGTTGCCTGGTGAAACGTTGTTGTGATTCCTCGTGTAACGAGGAGAAATGCGTACCACCACGTTTCCGACTTTGATAAAGGTCGGATTGTAGCCTATCGCGATTGCTGTTTATCGTATCGTGACATTGCTGCTCGCGTTGGTCGAAATACAATGACTGTTAGCAGAATATGGATTCGGTGGGTTCAGGAGGGTAATACGGAACGCCGTGCTGGATCCCAACGGCCTCGTATCACTAGCAGTCGAGATGACAGGCATCTTATCCGCATGGCTGTAACGGATCGTGCAGCCACGTCTCGATCCCTGAGTCAACAGATGGGGACGTTTGCAAGACAACAACCATCTGACGAACAGTTCGACGACGTTTGCATCAGCTCGGAGACAATGACCACGGTTACCCTTGACGCTGCATCACAGACAGGAGCGCCCGCGATGGTGTACTCAACGACTAACCTTGGTGCACGAATGGCAAAACGTCATTTTTTCGTTTGAATCCAGGTTCTATTTACAGCATCATGATGGTCGCATCCCTGTTTGGCAACATCGTGGTAAACGCACATTGGAACCGTGTATTTGTCATCGCCATGCTGGCGTATCACCCGGCGTGATGGTATGGGGTGCCACTGGTTACACGTCTCGGTCACCTCTTGTTCGCATTGATGCCACTTTGAACAGTGGACATTACATTTCAGATGTGTTATGACCCGTGGCTCTACCCTTCAATCGATCCCTGCGAAACTCTACATTTCAGCAGGATAATGCACGACCACATGTTGCAGGTTCTGTACGGGCCTTTCTGGATACAAAAAATGTTAGACTGCTGCCCTGGCTAGCACGTTCTCCAGATCTCTCACCAATTCAAAACGTCTGGTCAATGGTGGCCGAGCAACTGGCTCGTCACAATACGCCAGTCGCTACTCTTGATGAACTGTGGTATCGTGTTGAAGCTGCATGGGCAGCTGTTCCTGTGCACGCCATCCAAGCTCTGTTTGACTCAATGCCTTGGTGTATCAAGGCCGTTATTACGGCCAGAGGTGGTTGTTCTGGGTACTGATTTCTCGGGATCTAAGTACCCAAATTACGTGAAAATGTAATCACATGTCAGTTCTAGTATGTCGTATTTGTCCAATGAATACCCGTTTATCATCTGCATTTCTTCTTGGTGTAGTAATTTTAATGGCCAGTAGTGTAGGAACGCGAATAAGCTACTACTAAAAGCATAGTGAATGCATTATTGTAGCTAAGATAGTCACGAAGCCCACGCCTACCACAATGGTACAAGTTTATATGCCAACTAGCTCCGCAAATCATTAGAAAGACGACGTCGATTTTGATCCGATGATGGGATATGACACCTGGGGATAGTAGATATACTGAAAATGGTTTCAGCATCGTCCGCCAACAGGTAGCGCAGTGGCATAGCTTTCAGAGCGCCATCTGAGTCTACCAATTAATGGTAAATGCCCACAGCCAGAAAGCTGAGCGTGGTGCACAAGTCTGAAACAAGCAGGGAAACGTGCTCGTGTTCCCCACAGCCAAATGAGCGAGTATGAAAGGGCTCAGGTTTTGACCTCTCGAGTGGCGGGATGGTTCTTTCGGAGAATTTCCACACAGGCTAGATATCTTGTGTCAGTTGTGCAATGATGGTGACATCAGTAGTCACTTGAATATTCTCACACCAGTAGATGAACTTCTGGACCTCTACGCAGCGCAGACGCCCTCTAGAATCGTCTCAATGTAAGGGCTGCAGTGACAAGTCGTTCAGCTATTGCAGAGCGCTTGTGATTACAGATGTACGACTTCGAACTGTTGCGAACAGTTTATTAAAAGTAGGAGTACGGACAAACACACCTCTAGCCCGTCTTCCACTCACGCCACAGAATCGACGTGCACGGCTGGACTGGTGCCGTCAGAGAATCACTTGCAAGATGGAATGGCGCCGTGGTCTTAGTACTGGAAGCAGGTTCTGGGCTCAAATGGCTCTGAGCACTATGCGACTTAACTTCTGAGGTCATCAGTCACCTAGAACTTAGAACTAAGTAAACCTAACTAACCTAAGGACATCACACACACCCATGCCCGAGGCAGGATTCGAAACTGCGACCGTAGCGGTCGCTCGGTTCCATACTGTAGCGCCTAGAACCGCACGGCCACTCCGGCTGGCAAGCAGGTTCTACCTGCACGCAAGCGGTGGTCGTATGCGCGTACGACGTACAACTGGTGAGCGCTGTCTCGTCGAGTTCATTATTCCAAGACCCACTGGCTCTAGCCCAGACCTTTATGTCTGAGGTGCGATAAGCTACAACCCTCGTTCACCTTTGGTGTTTCTGGAGGGGACGCTAACGAGCGCTAGGTACGTGCAGAATGTTGTTAGACTCGTTCTTTTACCGTTCTTGCAACAGGAAGGTGATCTGGTGTTCCAACAGGATAATGGTCATTCACACACACTACCCTTGAAACCATTCAAGACGTGGGACAACTTTCATGGCCAGCACGATGTCCGGACTTGTCTCCTATCGAGCACCCGTGTGATATGATGGTGCGAGAAGTGACTCGTGCGACTCATATCAGCTAACAACTCTTACTCAACTACGTGAAAAGGTAGTGCAGCCATGGTATAACTTATCCCAAGACAGCATTCGCCATCTGTATGATTAACTGGATACCAGAGTCAGCTCCTGCATTGCCACCCGTGGAGGCTATACAACGTACTAATACGGGTGTTTCAGCATGGATCGATACTTGGTACCTCAAACCGCTTGTGCTAATGACCTGTAAATGTAATTATTTCCTATACTGCATATAAATATTGCAATAATAAATCTTGAGTGAACTGGATACCTCTATGGGGTTGTACTAATTTTTTCCAGTAGTGCAGTTATGCCTCAAAACTGATAAATAATTAACCTTGAACAACCGTATTAAGGAAACACGTAGCAAAGGTTTAGCCAGAGTGGTACAACTGTACTCAAGGGTAATAGTTTCACGACTAACGTCAGACTGTTACTTTTTGAAACCATGATGGAGTACTTCAACGATTGGAAGGTTGGAGCGTAGCCTCAGACGTGTGTTTCAAGAAAATTCAAATATACAAATACTTCAAAACCATATTTTGGCAAATTATTAACACAGCACAATACACGCCAAATACACTTATCCGCTGCAACCTTAAAACAAAGAATGATGCCATAGTCGTTAAAAACAGAGCCATCAAGTTGTACGACAAAGCTCAGTCATCGTTATCGCTCTTATCACGGCTCTAGCTAAAACTGATCAACACATACACTCCAGGCGTCTGAAAAACACGGTAACATGATATTTTGATTTCTAATAAACAAATCCTAATAAACTGCTCATAAACATTTCTCAAACAATTGCACGAAAACCTAATAAATAAAATCAAGCACATCCTTACCGGTGTAACCAATATGGGCCTTGTCGGCTCCCATTCCTTTTACAGATTTCCCGCCTCGTCCGCAAGAGTTCGCGGCCGAGCTGTTCATCGATGGGGCGCCGACGTCGTGTCTCAATCTGGGAAGCGAGGAGTTACCGTGGGAAACAGCGAACTGCGACCGGTGGTGCTTGGCTGGCGACGTGCTCCTCTGTCGGTGTAAGGGTGTCACGTGACTCGAATCTGTGGCTAGGCATGCAGACTTTGAACATTGGGAAGTTCGTGTGTGTACAACGGTTTCCTGGTGTCAGACCCTTTCTAAGTGTAGAGCTCACTCAAATCTTCCTGAATTGATTAATTTGCGGCATGGTAATCTATTTGCTCATGGTAGCTAATTCGTGGCCACGGAATTAAGCCCCCTTTTTGCTTGTTCACCTAGTGTGAATTTTGACACTGAGAAAATCACTTCTGGTCTGAAAGCGCATATCGAACTATTGTAAGTGAGCATGATTGTTCCATCCATATGTGTGTGTCACTGCCCCCATCCCCCCCCCCCCCGCCCCCCCCCCACCCCCCTCTGTGTCGTTCCCAGTACCTTGATAAATTGGAGAAGAGCCGAGTGCAGTTAGCAAATTTCTCGCTGTTCAGGTTACTTAGTCCACGCTCCGCAGTAGTTCTGGATTATTTTTCTGTTGTACCATCTTGTTTCATGATACCAACAGTGCATGTGTACTGTAAGACGTTTAGTCAGCTTCAGGCATCTCGCTTAGCGGTGTAACTACAGCACTGTTGAGCGTGCATTCGTGGCCGTTACAGCACTACAGACCGTGTGGTGAGACGCTATAAGGCTCTTGGACCGTAGTGCGTTTGCAGCAGTGCTTCTACATGCCACGCCACGCCCGCATCATTTTCGCCGAGGTCGCCGCTCGCTAACTTATGTAATTGTGATCCAGTAACTCTTTCATAAAACTGCTGTTTTTCTCATTCCATGGAGGCCTAAGCTACCAGTTATTCTACGCCAGTTTAATGACCCCTGTTTTAACAATGTAATATGTTTTTAAACTTGGGCAAGTTCTTTGAAATTAGTATGGGCAGTTACTCCCGCTGTAAACTGCACATTCTTTTGGTTTAGTAGTTTATCTGATGTGGCATTCCCCCTCGCCCCCCCCCCCCCCCCATTCTTATAATTTCAGGGACTGTCGCGGCATTGGCTTTGGACACCTCGCACTTTATTTGGCCGCAGTTGACTGTTTTTCGTAGGCGCAGTGCCTACATGCAAACAGATTGTTTTTAGTTATTCCTCATTTTGTCATCTCATTGCCCTGCTGAGTCCTATTTACTTTTTGGTGTTACCAGCCAATTCTCGTAAGAGGAAGAGCATACAATCTGCATTATGTGGCTTAAGCCTTACGCTCTGCCGAATCTTATGGCTGCACTTTATTAATTGCGACCGGTCTTGTCTGGGGTATAGTTCCTCGATACTGAACTTCTTTTTCTTCTTTTTTAAAAAAAAGTAGAGGGTTGGGAGAGAAAAGTCCGCAATACCAATCATTAAATTTGTTATTCCACTCATTGAATTCTAAGGTTAGTTACGGCGCTGTAATTTGTTTCTCGCTGGAAATATGGAGGCAGTTCCTAGTCCTGACATTTCATGCTTGTTACTTTTTTACGTTCTAGTATTCATGCAGTTGCGCCTTAATTTCACGGTTGTTTAAATGTTGAGTCAGCGCAGTGGGGTAAGTTTGTAACGTTCTTGTTAACGGTTCTGGAAAATTGTATTGACTTATTTGCGCCCGTTTCTGTTCTCCCAAGCTGTGTCCTTTGTTCAAATATATGCAGTTTGTAGTTTAAATGATAACAACATTTGGTCGTAATTTGACATTAGAGGTTTTCAATTTTATGGGCGTGTCTGTAAAGAGTTATAATTTGGTAAGAGGCCCAGTTTCATTTTGCAGTTGTTGCTTGTATCCAGACTGTTGTTCCTTTTGTTTTCTTTCTTACTTGTTGCTTAATAAACTTGCCGCGGATCTTAGAAATTTTTTCTCTTGGAATATATACTGTTCTTTTGATTGTAATAAAATCTGTAAAATGATGAATGATGTGTACTCAAAACACTGAACCAGTCCTTTCACGTGTATCATTTTCGTTAAGCCGCACTCTGAAAGGTCACATTTCGCTGTTAGTTCAAAACTGTCTCATGAAGCAGGAGCTAGAAGAGTCTGTTTGTCAGTCTTCAATGCCCAAATTGGGTTTCGTGTCGAGTCAGCCTACTGCTGGACCCAAACCCTTCTCCAGGAGATGGTAAGTTAGGAAACTGTCGCAACCTCTCTCCAAACCGAAGATATTATCAATTGCTTTCCAGAGAACAACTCATCATTGCACCTCACGAAGAAAGCCTAGATTTGCAAACAATACTGAAATAGTTTCTGAGTTCAAGCAATAAGACCTACCCAAAACAAAATAATGTTCTACATGAATATCAACATGTATTCTGAAGACGGCAATCAAGTAAATCTTAACTCCCCTTCCTTATGCAAGATATCATCCATACCCTGGACAGAAGAAACAAGTTTGGTTTCACGTTTCTAGACCTTCGAAAAGCTTTTGTTTCAGAGTCACATCGACTCCACCTGAAGACAATGAATTGAAATGTGATATCTAATTAGAACTGTGGCTATCACGTAGGATGCAGCACGATATCCCGACTGAAGCGTTATCTTGGCACTTAAATACACAGCCTGCCAAAGAAAATAATGCAGCCAGACGAGGAGGAAGAAACGACGTGAAACTTCACGGATTTCGGAGGTACGTGATGCTATTTCGCTAATTACAAAATACGCCCAAACTTACAAAGAACTTGACAGAATGAGTCCACTTATCAGAAGGTCGTTGCACCCCTTTGGCCTGGTTAAGTGAAGTATCCCGTTGTCGGATGGTGCAAGCAGACAAGAATTTGGTGAAATTATAATCAAATTTAGACCTTTAGCTGCTTATAGGCGTTGATAAATATGAACGCGGACAGTTGAAAAATGTGTGCCCCTTTCGGGACTCGAACCTGAGAACTCCTGCTTACATGGCAGACATTCTATCCGACTTTTTTTATCTCATTTTTGTTCTATATATTGTTCGTTGAATTTGTTCGTGGCGGTCGTCCGATGACACTCGTTCAGGTTGTTCGTTGATCCGTTTACTCAGTTGGTTTTTTTTTATTACAGAGGGTAACTAAACCCTCTGATCGAACACGCTGAGCTACCGTGCCCGCAACTGAGCCACCGAGCCGGCAACAGAGCCACCGAGGATACAGACGACAGCGCGACTTCAGGGGCTTTATCTCTTGCACACATTTTTCAACCGTCCCCTTTGATATTTATCAGCGCCTGTAAGCAGCTAAAGGTCTAGATTTCATTACAATTTCATTCTTCTAGAGAGCTGCAAGATCACCAATGATCACCAGCTTCATATATAAATACGGTGCTCCCGTAACATTTGCAGCGGGGTGAGATAGGCTTCAGACTATCCGCCCTTTCACTCTGCAATATTAGATACTGGTTTAGCCGGCAGAAGCAGCGTTGACGAAAATTCGACTAAATACATACTAAGCAAAGACCACATAACTCCAGTCCACGCGTAGTAGCTGAAAGTTAATTTTTTTAATTATCGTTTGAAAAAATGTCTACAATTTCCTTTAAGTTGGCTTATTGTCACTGAAACACGGAAAATGGCTATCGAGTCCATATTTAATATCCTGACACCAATTATTCAATGTTACTGACTGTCTCTGCTACAACTTCACGCCCGAAAGCAGCTTGAACGTATTTAGTCCGACGCGGTGTTGCTAACGTCCTAAAGTCACTGACCAACGACTACTTGAGAGTTAACACATTCAGCCGTTCTATAGGCTTCTTGTAAAGAAGCGCTTTGCATAATGTCTCGTTATCTCCACGAAACACGCCACACGGAGTTTACGGACGACGTGAAATGTTCACACGCAAACATCTCCTGAAATAAACCACTCACAACGCACAAACTTTCACAAAATACTCATTTTCGTCAACGACACGAGAACCGATCAAAATGCGCGATTTTCTTCCGTTTGGTAGAAATCTGATCAGCGCTGTTTAACATAGGTGTTTATCAGAAGACAGCTCTCGCGCGACTCTCTCAAGGCGCAGATCAGAGGCGGAAAGCCCTACCCAAACGCGCAGGAAATGCTGAATTCCTGTTGGCTAGTATGATAAGCAGCTAATCAGATCGTCTCGAGCACTCCTATGCTGGCGGTATTTCTAATGTCAACCAATAAGGTCACCACAATCTCGTAATTCCGAAACTAAATAAAACATAGTAAAAACAAAATACGATTCATTTCCACAAAACAGATTACAGCAAAGTCCCGCTAATCCTAACCCCGGTAATCCGAATATTCGGTTAATCCGAACATAAAAAATGTTAGTCTAAGGATGAAAAACTGTGCGATAAACTGCTGTGCATACACACTGTATTAATTTACACAGTACAGTAAACATGTATTAGAAAAATTGGCAAGAAAACATTAGGTTTAAACATTGCATAACAATGAAAGAAAAGCTGTCAAACTTACTAACATACAGCGGACATTTTATCCCAACTTTCTAGATGACAAAAACTCAGTCATTGTTTTGGGCGTAATGAATACGGTCTGTTATATGACGCATAGTTGCGCCATCGTCTCATAAACATCAAATCAGCAGGTGTAGCAGCGGGCTGTTGCTCCCACAACTTAGTGCGAGGTCGAGGGCTTCTGCTGCGTCACAGTGTGGCTTTGTCGCTTTCAGGCTCATTGTCACTTCCGTCACAGCAGTCCACTTCTCCCTAGTCTTGAGTCACAGCAACAACTAAATCAGCGTCAGTAGGGTTCTCCACACATGCCCCATCCGCTGCCATCCACTCATCTACTTCTCCTTCACTAGCTTCTTTACATGCAGGGATTGCCTGTACCATTTGTAGTAGATTTTCCTCTTCATTTTAAACTAGGCTGTCCTGAAATTCAAAAGATGTCCACAGTTTTCTGCAATCATCTTGGATCAGCATTCTTAAAAATTGTTTCCTGTAAATAATTTTTAATGTTTGCAGTACGCCGTGGTCCACCGGCTGTAGAAGTGGTGTAACATTCGGCAGCAAAAATTTCGCTATAATTTCTCCATCACATAATTCCTCAGTGCTGGGGTGAGATGGCGCTTTATCAATCAAAAGGTTTGCACTGGGAGACAAATTTTCCTTAGCAAAACCATCGAACAGAGGGAACAAACTGGCCGTGAGACCATTCTTTGAACAGCTTACCATCCATCCATGCTTTTTTCTGGTTGCGGTAATATACGGGCAGGGACTTCATGTTGCAATTTTTAAAAGCTTGGGACTTGCAGACTTGCCTGTCACCATTAAAGGCTGCTTGTGATTACCAGCAGCGTTGCTGCACGCTAATAAATTCACACCATCTTTGCACATTTTAAAACCAGGGGCATGGTCTTCTATTCTTGATACCAGGCTTTTCGTCGGCAATGCCCTAAAATTAAGGTCAGTCTCGTCAGCATTATAAATTTGTTGGGGAGAATACTTTCCCTCTCTTATCATTTTTTAAAACTCACCCAAGTCTTCCTTCGCTGCATTACGGTCAGAAGAAAGCTTCTCGCCAGTAATTGTTAGCTGACGGATTCCATGACTTTTTTTTAATCTGTCCAAGCAATCCGTACTCGTACTAAAAGACTCATCACCATTCGTTAACTTTTTCAGATAAACAGCCTTCTCCTGAACCAGTGCTCCACTCAGAGGAGTTCCCCTTTCTTTTTCCTGTGTAAACCAAAGGAAAAGAGCTTCATCCACTTTATCGTACTGGAACTGTTTCAAAGTCTGGCTAATTTCGAGTGTCTTTCCCGAAGACGTTCCACAGGACTGTTCAAGCTTCACTCGGTTCTTTTTCCAATCACAAATGGTTGCTTTACCAACACCCAGTTCCGTTGCCAGTTTAGATACATTCTCACCATTGTCTATCACTTCAAAGCATTCAGTTTTTCTTTAAGAGTTAAAGTTGTCTATTTCCATTTACTCATGACGAAAATACGTACACCACTACACCTGAACGAATTCAATACAGCTGTTACGCGTCCCAGCGATCGATAACTAACATAACCAAGCGCTTCGCGAGCCAACTGGCAGTGCACTGACCTCACACACTACAAAGGTCTCAACAAGGCACGACAACAAGGGCATGGAGTGAGAGTGAGCCATTGTTCCCACACTTGTTCCCATTTGTTACCTTGGTGTACCTACTTATCTCCTTCATTCTAGAAACTCGCCGTAGTTTCGGCTAATCCGAACAAACTGGTAATCCAAACAAGGTCCGGTCCCAATTAGTTCGGATTAACGGGACTCTAATGAGCTTATAAATTTGATATTCCACGCCCCTTGTGGCTGCCTTTTACAAAATCGAACTCACTCAAACATACATCACAAATTCCCCTATTGCACAATAATTTCTCTCGCATACATTTACCTAGTTTTCATACAATATCACATTTTCACTTTACGTATGTCCTCCATTCAATCTCTGTCTCCCCAAAACACTCACACAACCAAAATACGATGAAACAGTAATTTTCCAAAGTAATTCTAATTACATCAGAAATCTGTGGTAGTGAAACTAAATAAAAGTCAAGAAAATTACATTTACTGAACCTATCCTCTTGGTTGTAGTTTCAATTGATACTATAAATGAATACCTTACAACCCCTAACTCCGTTTCATAATGCTAGCACGATTCTGAAGTATTTTAGGTAAAAATTGGTATCTCCTAAAGCTTTGAAGCAAATGATTTGAAATTTTAACAGTATGGTTGTGTTATGCATAGAAATGGTTCAAATGGCGCTGAGCACTATGGGACCTAACTGCTGTGGTCATCAGTTCCTTAGAACTTAGAACTACTTAAACCTAACTAACCTAAGGACATCACACACATCCATGCCCGAGGCAGGAGTCGAACCTGCGACCGTAGCGGTCACGCGGTTCCAGACTGTAGCGCCTAGAACCGCACGGCCACTCCGGCCGGCTGTTATGCATAGAATTTGGTATGCTAAAAATTAAAAAGATCGATTAATATTTAAGAGTACTTCTTCCGATTCAGAGAGAATATTTGTAACGTATTGCACACAGCGTTACGCAAGCACACTGCTCGCTCGGCCCAGCAGCCAGCGTCAGCTGTGCCAGCGTGAGAAACTTAACAGCTCTCCTCCCGGCACCACGGCAAGCTACGCTTTCAATGCAAGATGATTAATTTGCTGCGTTACACACTGAACTACAGAATTTATTTCTCTAAGGAAGCAACAAGAAAATATGAACAATAGAATTGAATCTCTACAGAGGTACGCAAGAGATCGTCCTGATCTAATGAGAATAACTGTCACTCTATGAATACAGTTCTACGGAGTTGGGAGGGAAAGCACACAGTCGGTCACTATCGGTTACTGCCAAAGATCGGAGTCGGTTGAGTTCACGATCGGTGGTGGACTGGTGTTATCTTCGTCCAGCAGCGTTGTATCGGCGACTCGTTGTTTACTCGAAACTACACTCGGCGGTAGACTCGGCGGCACTATCTGGAGAGCTGCAGGTGGCTGTCCTATAAAGGGCGCACGGTGTGAGCCTACCAGGAAGTGGCTGCCCTCACGTGGTTTCGGGGATGCGAAATAGTGCACCCTCCATACTGCAGCAGATGACCCAGTGAAACCAGTCAGCTGCAGGCGTCTGAAGGGACGCCAACCCGCAGGGCATTGCTGTGTGGCGGGTGTGCCGGGTCATCAGGCGCCAGCCGTGCACGGCACTAAGTGCACTGATTTGGATGGGAAGGGTGTTAATAGACCCGATGTACCTTCAGCTGAGACATGCTGTTTCTTCAACTGTTGCAACTGCTGCTTAATATCCTGCATACTGACGCTGAAATGGAGTCAACGTCCGAACGGATCCGCACATGTTCGGTAACAGATCTGGGGGGTCTTGATGCCCATGGTAGTATCTCAACCTCACGCAGACAGCTCACAGAGACAAGTGCCATGTGTGACCAAGCATTGCCCTGCAGAACGATGTCACCGCGATACTGTCACATGACAGCTAAAACATAAGGACGCAGTATGTCCGTGATGTACCACTGTACTGAGTTCCTTCAGTCACTATAAGCCGTGACCTGAAGCCATCCCCCATGGTTTCCCACACCATGACGCCAGTATTACCACCGCTTTTGCCTCCCCAAACTAAATGAAGAATAGGACCTCTCGACAGGCCGACGCCAATCTCGCCGACGATTATCATCTGGGATAGTGCAAAACCATGGTTCATCGCTGGATACAATGTCACGCCGCTCGTCAGCAGCCCATGCTTCCCGGTCACGGCATCTCTACAAAGGCAGTAGTATTGTGGTGTTAACGGCAGCCTAAGCCTGGGACTCTAATTTCCTATTCCGACTGCTGCGAATCTCCGATCATTGGTGTGGAATGCCACAGAATGTTGTTCTCAGATGTCAAGCGCAGATTTGGAGGCGTTACAATGTGCCTGGTGTACGGTACAGAAATGCTCCCTTGTGCTGGGCAGACGTAGTCTCCTGTAACCTTGACGACGAGTATGCTTGCCTCACGTCCCAAGCAGTCCAGCATCTGGCCACTGTCACGTCCGAATGGCCTACAAATCTGGATACTGTACGATTCGACCCGACAGCCAAACTACGACCCACAATGAGGCCCCTTTCAAACTCTCAGACGCTGACAATGCTGTCACGGCATTTCAAGTGTCCTTCATAGCGATCACACAGAATCTGATGGAGTTCATGCGCGTTATACATCTTACCATGTATGGTAACCGCACTAAACGCGAACAGTACTGACGCTCTGTGGTGCCCGTTCCGTCTGTCACTCTAGTCATACACATACCCGGCGAGGGCGTGTGCGTGTACGAAGTTACATCTGACCATATCTTCTGGAATCTCCACTGTTTTATCAGGCAGTGTATTATCTGCTGTTCCCCTGCGTAATAGGACAACTACAGTTCACGGTATACGCTGATGACTTAGATGACAGTATTAGCTGTAGTTACATACTTCTCCCAGATGAAGCACTCGTCTACGAGGAAAATGCATCACGAAAAAATTACGGCAATATTCAGTTAGACCACGTGAAAATGTAAGCTTGGTGCAAAAACTGTCAACTAGCTCCCAATGAACATAAGTGCAAAGTTGTGCACTTCGCGAAATGTAAAATAATGGTATCCCTTGACTACAGGCCAGGTGGGACACAACTAGAGTCGGTAAAGTCATAAATATTTGAGAGTACCAATGTGTAAAGATAAGTGGTACGACAAAATAGGCTAATTTATAGGTATAGGAAATAGCAAGATACGATTCATTTGTACGTTACGAAACTAAACTGCAGAAAAGCCCTCAGCCATCAGGCTACAAGTGGCCCATCGGGGCCATCCGAGCGCCGTGTCATCCTCAGCTGAGGATGCGGATAGGAGAGGCGTGTGGTCAGCACACCGCTCTCCCGGTCTTTACGATGGTTTTCTTTGACCGGAGCCGCTACTATTCGGTCGAGTAGCTCCTCAATTAGCATCACGAGGCTGAGTGCACCCAGATAACTGGTAACAGCATATGACGGCCCGGATGGTCACCCATCCAAGTGCCGGCCACGCCCGACAGCGCTTAACTTCGGCCATCTGACGGGAACCGGTGTATCCACTGCGGCAAGGCCGTTGCCAAACTAAACTACAGAACTACTAGTATTCAACAGACCTCTGCGTTTCTGTTCAGTATAAACTGAGCAGACAAAATTAGACAGACAATAGCCCACTTGGAGGCTTACAAGCAGTTATTTTTCCAACTGTGGAACATGGGACAATGACAGGTACCCTCTGTCACGAACTTCACAGCGTTTTGCAGAGCCTACGTTTATATGTGTAAGGACGACCACTTCTAGGTAATTTTAAAATAGCATCCAGTACGGAGAATCTACTGAATCTAGACTGAGAGGGTACATCCAAGTTCTGCGTAGACCCGATGATTACATCGTGAAGAGGAGCTGCTTCGTCAGTGCAGAATAAATATATGCAAAAACTATGCGAAATAAGGTGAAATAGATGCGACTGACCAAAAAATCAGCAGATTAGCGATGCAAATGCCACTGTGATTGTTTTCCTTTTTAAATAAAGAAAGATGCTGTACCTCAGAAATGTGCGACGAGGGAGAGGAAGAACAGAAAGAAGAAGTCGAAAGTTTAATAACATTTCACAGCTTGTCTGATAAGTAAGAATCCTGAGCCTTAACGATATTAATTCGGAAGTGACTAAATTTCATTATTTACTGGACCGATTATTGCACTTATAGTAGGCATGTCTGCATACAAAAGTAGTGTGTACTGCATCAGAGATTCGTGTGGAGTACAAGTAATTGGCTAGTGACTTAGTGTATTGGTACAAATAACCGTTGCTATTGGCTGAACAATAGAAGTCGCCGTCCTATTGTCCTCTGCCCGGAGGGAGCGCTAAATCAATAGTTGTACAAAGGAACAACAGGCAGACTAAAACTCGAGGATTTGTAATCTGTGCTCTCGCAACACAGATCTGTGATACATCGCGCTACCAAGGAATTTGTTCCTCAGTTCTGCTTTGCCAGTCGGAAACTCTGGTACTATTCAGGAACTCAACAACCCAGACTCTTGCTACATCATGAGTACGTCATATTCTCCACATCAAGTGCTGGCTGCAATAATTCAGAGCTGTATTTGCTTTCAAATTATCCTCTACATTTGGATCTTCAGCGTCGCAATTCCATTGGTCATAATCCTCCTGTCTGAAGATTCGAATGTTGTTGTTGCTAGATCCTGTTACATGCATTGATAATCCATTTAGGATAGCACATACTTCTCCGTCTACGTCATTCTCCGCCACAAGCGGAGGGAACCTTTTGTACCACGAAGTGAGCCGTCCAACCCTATTCCACTCGTCATCAATTTATCATTACCTATCAGTTATTATTTAAAACCTTTTCCGTTTTCTTTATAAATTTTACCTTCTCTGAGCCGACTTCTCGAGTCCATTCTTCCCGTCGGTAAGTCAACTGCGTGAATTCTAAGTATAGTATCACCAATAATTCTTCTGCTGATGTTTTCCAGTAAGTACCGGATATCTTTATTTGGGCAATGTACTGGGTCCTTGGGAGCGTCTGAATAAGCTTAAATTGCTGTTTTAAAGCAGCTACAGTTGGACATAAACTGGCTGGAGGTACGTAAGGCATGATGAAACTTTACATAATTCAAAGGTAATCTTACTTTTTCGTTGTTGTTGCAATTGTGGCTTCTTTGTACATCAGCTTAGGTGCTTACTCAAAGACTTTAGAAATATAAGTGTTGTACAACTTTGAAAAAATAATGGAAAAGATAGATTGCTTCTCACTGTATAGCGGAGATGTTGAGTCAGGACAGGCACAACAAAAACAAGAAAAATACTACTAAACATTCTCCATCGTTCGTTGTACAGCTTTCCTCCATCCAGATATATCCCCAAATATCGGTCTATTTCTAACTAAAAAGCGAAACTTCATTCAGTTTAAAACAGGAATTTCGGGTTGCGACTACCTCCTTTCAATAACGTGTTAACAGTCTAGTTTCAGCATTCCACAATTTACTGTGTTCGCAACATTTCTGGACTGTGGACATTGCTGCATCACATTTTTGCTCCATCTTGACTCCATAAGTTCCATAAACTATTAAAAAATGCGTTGAATAATGAAATGAAGGATAATGTTGATTGGAAAACCCTTTTTGAATTAAGATAGCAAGGATAAAACACTCGGAGCGAAAGGTTATCCGAGACTTGCATGAAAATGCGTTGAATAATGAAATGAAGGATAATGTTGATTGGAATACCCTTTCTGAATTAAGATAGCAAGGATAAAATACTCGGAGCGAAAGGTTATCTGAGACTTGGATGAAAAGACGTAGTTCTTAGAGTCGAAGGATATGCAATGGAAGCAGTAATTGAGAACGAACTGAAACAGGGTTACAGCCTATCCGCTCGTGTTGTTCAATAGATTCACAGAGAATGCAGTAAGGAAACATGAGGAGAAATTTGGACAAGAAATTTGTGGACAGAGGGAAAAAAATGAAGTAAAACAAGGGCAGTGGAATATCATAAAAAAAACTTCCTGGGGAGGGCAACCACACCTCAGAGACATTGTGAATAACAATAAAAAACACTCAATATTCAATAACCTTAAGATCATCATAAAAAATTATATCAATGAAAAACTCACGAATGATGGGGTGGTTCCTGCAGCTGCATAGCCGTATGAAAGAGCTTGATTCGAAACTACGGTTTCACTTCAGTATTGGCGCATTTTCTGGTTTATGTGTCAAGAATAGAAATCACCGTGTGAAATTTTTTGAAGGGGTAGAAATACAGAATATGCATTCAGCAAGAAAAGGAGACAAGCACTCACAGTGGTTGTATTTTCAGAATGTAGATGGACAGTTAGGGAGTCCCAGCATTCGGGAAGTTATCCACGTTAAGAGTCAAACCACATTGCTGGGCTGTCTTAATAAAATTGAGCACACTCAAAAGATGCTTATCAAAATGTACAAAGCATCGTTTCTGAATGAGTCAGGGCTAGAAAAAAGCGGGGAAAAATAAATAATGAATAGGACACTAATGTGAAAGGGATAAAATGCCTAAAAACTAACAAACGCTTAGGGAAAGTACTAATCAGGCGAGGTGGTCCAGTGGTTATTACAACGGACTCGCATTCGGCAGGACGACGGTTAAGATCTGCGTGCGGCCATCTTGATTTAGGTTTTCCGTGATTTTTCTAAAGCAGTTCATCCCAGGATGTGCTCCGTCTCTAATGATCTCGTTGCCGATGGGATTTTAAACATTAATTTCCTCCTCCTGGGGAAAGTGCTGTAATTACAAACGCAGTATCATTTAAAAAATAATACTCTATTATGGAACCGAAACGTCAAGAATGGAAAAAAAACTGAAAAATAGCCTAGCCAGCAGACACGAGTTGTATAAAACTAATGTAAGTAAAACTTGAAATCCTATGTGAAGCACGCATATAACACGGGATTTCAGATGGTTTTCTACAGATGGTGTCTAGTGGATCCTGTAATGTATCCCAGGGGATGTTATCCGGTAAGCTGTTTTTCAGATTTCTGCCACTCTCGACGTTGCAGTTTCATACTAAACTATTATTTTTTGGATGATATTTCCATAGTAATTATATTATTTCCCCTTGACGTTAGTTAATTTTCAGGCATTTTATCCCCGTTCACGCTAGTGTACCATTCATTATCTTTGTAATTCAGCAACATTCACATACTGCGTCACACTGAATGTGACGCAGCATGTGAAGGTTGCTGAGTGTGGACGGGTTACTCCTGTAACCGAAATTGCAGATCTGAAGATGGTTCCAGAGGAACCGAAACCGGTCAAGCGAAAAAACATTTTTGTAATTAAGATGGATTATAAGTAACATTCATTATCTGTTTTTTCCCAACCTGTCTCATTCAGCAGCCATATTTTGTACCTTTTGACAAGCTTCTTTTTGGTATACTCTTACATATTATGACAGCCCACTAATATGGTTTGACTCCTAACGCGGATAACTTCCCCAATGTTGGGACTCCATAATTGTTCATCTACATTATGAAAATACAACCACTTTGAGTACTTGTCATCGCTATTTCCTGAATGTGGATACTATGGTTCTCTATTTCTATCATTTCAAAAAGTTTCACACAGTGATTTGTATTCTTGGCAAATAAACCTGAAGATACGACTGTGCTGAAGTGAAGCCCGTGGTTTCGAATAAAGCACCTTTATACAGCCACGCCGCTTTGGAAACAGGTTGGTTAGTTTGTGGGATTGAAGGGACCAGACTACAAGGGTCATCAGTCCTTTTGGAAACACCTTATCATCCTTGAGTTTTTCGATTGCTATAATTTTTATGATAATGTGATAGGTTACTAGGTGGTGATTCTTTTTGATGTTATTCACATTGGGATGTTCAATAACTAAGATTATTTTCAAGAACTCTACCGTGTTAGTAGTCTCTGAAAGAATTTATAAACTTCCGCGCTGTGTAGTCCCAAAACTGTACAGCCAGCATTGTGTGTTGACCAGTAAGGTGAAACGATTAAGTGAAGGCATGTTGCGCTGAGTTCAGCATCGCTGTTGGTGAGCTGTCTAGGAGATTCACCCACCTCTGTATCGTGTATCTGAACCAGGTACTGCGTTCTTCTCAGTTGTGGTGACAGTCTCTCTCGTTACGGTTATGATAACACTTATTGTCCTTTTAAAATGCGTCTCATGTCCAGTTGGGAAATGATCATAACGGTCCTAAGGTAGAAAATCATAAATAACAAAAGCAAATAAAAACAGAACAAAAAATTAGCCGAGGTCGCTAAGAGACGTTTATGTGGTGGCACTCGATTTGGAGGTCGCCAGGTCGAATTCTAGCGGGGGGGATTTTCACTGCCAGTATTTGGTCAGCAAGGGGAGGAGATACGGTGACATAAAATTCGTAATCATCAATATTTGCACCATATCCAGGATTAAATTCAAAACCTCTGTGGAGTATGTCTTCAAGCCAGGGTACGTGATACCTTTGATGGTGATCCGTCCATCGGATGGGGACGTTACGCTCGGCAGCCTCATTGGTGAAGTTCGAGAGGAGTACTCTATGAACCGAGCTCGATGTTCACCCCCTCCTTTCCCTTCATCCATAAGAACACAGACCCAACCCAACACTGTACCGGCACACACCACAGTCACCCACACAGCACATATACAGACACTTAACGCTTCTTAACAGGTAGGAGGAAGGCAATCGCCTACAATCTCCATTAAGTCCTTGCCCAAACGGCGATGTGGAATTCCTGCACCTTCTCCCTCTACCCCCATTCTCTGAGTGTGGGACTCCTTTGACTTGAGGGTTTCATTAGGTTGCCATGGGTATCTTACGTACCCGAACCAGAGCTAAACTCGGGTTAGACAGTTTCAGAGCTGCTGGTCTCACATTGCTACCTGAATCCAAACGAACTGCTGTATCTTGTGTTAGTGGTTCCACATGCACTGACGGAAAGAAAATCGCAGCACCATGAAGAAGTTATGGAACGTAAACAAAAGATGGTAGGCGTGTTTCTACATCTGAAAGGTGAAGGCTATTCAGATGTCAAGCCAGTCGCATAAGAGTGGCGCTAGTAGGGTCGCTATAAGCATATAAATCAAGTTTTCTTTAAATACACGTTGTAAAGGTCGTGAGCGGTAGTTACCTATGAGACTGGACATGGTCAGTTGATGTTAGTCAAGAATGCCTTTAAGGTGACAAAGACACCATTATCAACACCTCACTGAGTTTGGATGAGGCTGTGTAATAGGGCTACAAGAAGGTGGAAGTTCCTTTTGCAATATTGCAGAAAGATTTGGCAAGAATGTAACCACCGAACATGTCTGCTGGCGACGGTGTTCATAAGAATGTACTTACTTACTCTTCGGCTCTACAGCCTTTGAGGGGCCTTAGCCTGCATCACAATATCCTGCCATGCTTTCCATATCCATACTCTGACACCCAGCTTTTTCATGTCTTCAACTCCATCCACCCATCTCTTTCTGGGGCGTCCACTCCGCTGTCTACGTCCAGCCTTGCCATCAAAAATCCTCTTACATGCTCTGTCTTCTTCCATTCTGACCACGTGCCCTGCCCACCACAGTCTTCTTAATTTAATGGCAGTGACAATGTCAGGTTTTTCAAAAAGGTGTTGTAGTTCTGCATTCATACGAATGTGCCCACCTTCTTGATCATATATTGGGCCACATATTTTACGTAGCACATTTCTCTCCCCAATGCTAAGGATCCTTTCCTCATTTACAGCCATGGTCCACGTTTCGGCACCATACATAACAACTGGTCTTATTACTGTTTTGTAAATGAGGACTTAGAATTTTCGTGATAGAAGAGAACTCCTAAGCATGGGTAATGCGGCAAAGTAGCATCTGTTACCTGCTGCTGTTCTGGCTTTCACCTCTCTGACAATGTCATTTGTCTCAGTGATAGTCGACCCAAGGTACTCGAAGTCTCTCTCCCTTTCAAACTCCCTGTCGGCTATCCTGAGATTTGGTAGGTTTTGTAGGTTGGTCATTGCCATATACTTGGTCTTTTCGACATTGACTGCCAAGCCAAGTTCTCTTGCACCTTTCTCCAGTTTTTGATAGGCTTCGCCTAGCACAGCAGTGTTTCGTTCGAGTAATGCCACATCGTCGGCGTAGGGTAGGTACTGCAGTGAACGATTTAAGAAGGTTCCTCCTTTATTTAACTCTATCTGACTTATGACCTTTTTCTAGGCAAAGGTTGAATAGCAATGAGGAGATATTGTCACCCTGTCTAAGTCCTTTCTTCACTTCCCGTTCTCTGGAGATTTCGCCCTGTAATTTTACTTTACAGTTAGTTTCGCTCACGGTCATCATAGAAAGTTTAATGAGCTTCTTGGGTATTCCAGCCTCTTCCACTACATTCCGCAATGCCACTCTTGAGATGCTATCACAGGCTTGTTTAAAGCCGATATAAAACTGGTGTATGTTAATTTGATGTTCGTTACATTTTTCAAGTAGTATGCGCAATGTGAATATTTGGTCAGTAGTTGACCTATTTCTTCTAAAGCCACTCTGATACTCTCCAACTCTCTCTTCCAGATATGGAGTAAGCCTGTTGGTTAGAATCTTCGAGAAAACTTTATATGTAGTGTTTAGTAGGGAGATTCCTCCATAGTTTTGGCAGTTTAATTTATCTCCTTTTTTATGCACGGGACTCATTATAGCTGTTTTCCACTCCTTTGGCATGCACTCCCCTTGCCAGATATTCAGTATTATTTTATGAATTGTTTTCCACAGCGTTTCCGCACCATATTTGAGAAGTTCGGCCTGGATCTGATCTTCTCCAGGCGCTTTATTGTTTTTGTAAGGTCTTAATGGCTTGCATCACTTACCCCAGTGTAGGTTCTGGTGTCAAAACCTCTGGTCCATAGTAAGTTAGTTCCTTCAGTTCCTCTCGTTCTAACCCTTCTGCTTCTGGGTTCAGTAATTCTGGGAAGTATTCTGCCCACCTGTCAAGTATTTTACTCCTCTCCCATATCAAACCCCCTCCTTTGTTCCTACTTGTTCTGACTTGGAACCCGGTATTTCCTTCTTTAATCTTTTTATACATTTCACGAATTTGCTTCTCTTCTCCTAGCTGTTCAATTTCTTTCAGTTTTTTTTCTTTTCTAGTGCTCTTTTCTTCTGTCTGCAGACTCTCTTCGGTACCCGGTGCTTTCCATTATATTCATTCAGATTTCCTCGAGTTCTTCTCCGCAATAATTTCATTCGTGCTGTATTACGTTCCTCAATTCTTCTCGTACATTCTTTGTCAAGCCAATCTTCCTTCCTTTAAGCCCGTTCATGTCCCAAAACCTCTCCAGCTGCCTCGAGGATTGCAGTCTTACATCGTTTCCACATTACTTCTATATGTTCATTTGACATATCGGTATCATTCTTAATCCCCTCTTCTATTTTCGTCTGATATGCTCTCCAAATTTCTTCTAACTTCAGTTTCTTAATGTCAAACCTCTTTTCGTTGTGGCCTTTTTGTCTACTCAATAGTGAGATCCTTTGTATTTAATTCTAACTAGGTGGTGGTCTGAATTGCAGTGAGCTCCATCATGTCTGATCCGCGTCTCCGATCAATCAATATATGGTCTATCTGATTTCTGGTTTGTCCCTCTGGTGAAATCCATGTACAGTCACAAGAAGACAGCTCCAGACGGCCACGTGCATCTACCGAGAGGGATGACCATCGTGTTCGGGTATGGCTCTGGCTCATAGTACTGCATCTGCAGCAGCAATTTGAGGAGCTGTTGGCACCGTAATGATACAGCTGTTACAAATTGGTTACTTCAAGGACAGCCCTCAGCCAGATGACCTGCAGCGTTCATTCCACTGATCACAAACCTCCGTGATTTGCGACATTTTTGGTGTCAAACGAGAACTCACTGGAGGGCAGGGTGAAAGCCAGTTGTGTTGTCTGATAAAAGTTGGTTCTGTCTCAGTGTCAGTGATGGCCGTGCGTTAGTTATAAGGAAGCTACGATCCTACAACCGGTCTGTCTGCGTGCTAGACACACTGGTCCTATACCTGGAGTTATGGTGCGGTTTCGTACAACAGCAAGAGCATTCTCGTCACTACCCCAGGCACCGTGACTGCAAATCTGTCGCCAGTCTGGTGATTTGATTTGTCGTGCCGCCATTCATGAACAGCATTCCAGTGGATGTTTTCCAACAGGATCATGCCTGCCCATATACGCTGTTTTTAACTCGACTTGCTCTACAGCGTGTCAAAATGTTGCCTTGGCTTGCTCAATCGCCAGATCTACTACCAGTCGATCACATATGGCACATCATCAGACGACAACCCCAGAGTCATCCACAAACAGCATTAACAGATGCTGTATTGACCAAGTAA
Organism: Schistocerca americana; assembly: GCF_021461395.2. Classification (NCBI taxonomy): domain Eukaryota; kingdom Metazoa; phylum Arthropoda; class Insecta; order Orthoptera; family Acrididae; genus Schistocerca; species Schistocerca americana. The sequence continues at coordinate 435,660,392 of NC_060125.1, forward strand.
GTGAAGAAGGCATGGAACTCCATCCCACAAACTGACATCCGGCACCTGTACAACACAATGCATGCACATTTGCACGCTTGCATTCAATACTCTGGCGGTTACGCCGGTTATTAATGTATCAGCATTTCACATTTGCAATGGGTTATCACGCGCTTGGATTAATCTGTGATCTTGCGACTTACACACTTAAATATGAAATCTAGACGCATGTATTCCCGAAATGTTATTACTCTACTTTAATTATTTTTTGGTATTGTGATTTTTTCCGTCGATGTATGATTGACTGCATTGAGGCTTGGCATTCTCAAATAGACAACGGTAGCTTCATCGAGTTAAGTATGCTGTCCATGTGCTGTAAGACTGATTCCGAATCTTCGACGCTGAAGGAATTCTAACTGAGCGATGACTACATGCATTTTCTTAGTAAACTATGCCGTCAAAAATCGTAAATTTTAGTGAAAGGTAAGGCACTATGATCGGCTGATGACATCAACTTACGTAGCAAACACGAAATATCAGAAGACGACCAGAACAAAAATAATGGATTCTGCTGCTCATATGAAATTATCTGAAACGCCGAAAAGCAAAGACGAAGACGACACTGATAAGCTACCCACCGTCCAGAATTTTCGTCTGAGGCTGCGGACGCTGGTGGGATGGCAGTCCACGAAACAGCTGCAGGAAGTAATTGGATCTGTGGTTGATCTTTCCCTTCCGTGTCCTGCCATTGCCATTGCAGTCCATGAAATAGTTCTCCATCCACAGGCACATCGCAAGTTCAAATCCCTCGTCCTCAATGTAAGATCAGTGCAGCCCAGTTCAGAGAACTCAACAACTGCACTGTAACAAAACATTGTGCTAGTCCCGCTAGCTGAGTGAACGAAATTTCACTGTTCTGTCGATGACACTTTATGACAAATAAGGTTGTCAAAGGCTGACAATTCAGGTTCAGATCGTTCCCAAAATCAGACACGGTGTGACCACATCCAAGATCGACCGTCGACTGGAGGCAAGAGAGATGAAATCATACAGGTACAAATGGAACTTCGTATCGCCCTCCAGACAGCCAAGATATCTTTCCTGGATTATACTTTCTGCCATGATGTGGTGGAGGATAAGTCTTTCAGTTACTTTTATTCTGTCAGTTACTTCCTGACACTTTACATGCGCAACAGATCTGGCCAGTGGGTACTGATGCTCTGGCTATCTTTGTGCCCAAGCGTCCGGCCGTATCTGTTTTGGTAATTTTCTTTCTTCTCGAAGAAGGCTCGCGACATTGTGCAGAAGTGAGTAAAAGGTATGGAATGCATGTCATCTGGTGAACCAGCGACGTTGGATAGTTTGACGGTAGTACAGCGCCGGCGCAAGAGCCCAGTTTTTGACACGCTATTCTGTGCCGTTACCCCAGATAATATCTGCATAATCAGTGAGTAGCAGAAGAGTCTTCTAAATCGTGAGACGAACGTTAATCGTGGGTTTACAATCGGGTCTCTGCTCTTACTCAGGAACAGCAAGTCATCGCAACATATGGCCAGCTGGGTGTTTCTGACCTGTGCAAGGCCACACGTAATGAGGGCATATAACACTGGTCCTAGTACAAAGCCCCGCAGGACTCTGATGCGGATGTTCCTACGTGTAGACAGTCCAAATTCAGCACGAACACGGGAGAACCACCTCTGCGGTTATGTTTGGAGAATCTGGATGTGTAATACCGTGGCTCTGGGGACCAGAAGTCTGTAGAGGAAGCCTTCGTGCCACACAGCATCAAAGGGTCGAAGACGTCGAGTCGTATTGCCCTGTAGTGTTCCTCCATGGCGATCTCTGAAGGTCGCACCCGCCCAGCTGGTGCGTCATAGGATGACAGAACTGAAATCTGAACTACTAATAGGGGAGGAGCTGCTAGTACTGGATGAGTTGCTGCAGCCGCTTTAGGTATAGCCACTCCAAAATTCTGGAATGCCCCAGAAGCAGGCTGACAGGGCAGTAGCTTTTGCAAAAACTGGATCCTCCCCTAGTTTTGGAATTGATACGACCTCTGCATATTCACAGGCTTTCAGGTACATATTTCATCGACGTGCAGAAGTTGTCTGAACCTCTGATTTCTCACCAGGTCGGCCCCTCCAGCATTATGAGCGTTGACTATTGACCCGTGGAACAGCTGTTTGACCTCTTCTGCTGCGATGAGGTCGATACGGTCATCCTCAGCCCATGTCATCAGATACAATGGGAACTTCTCGTTGACCAGTGCTATGTGCAAAGGGTCAGAGGGTTGTTCCATTGAGATTAAGTTCTAAGCGAACACGTCTGCCTGTCAGATCATCTGGATCGCAGGTATCCTGTATGTCTCATTGTAACGCCAAATCTCTTTCCAAGCAGTGACATATTTAGTGCATAGTGCAGACATTCAATCTCCTCGCGATTAGGTGCAGTGATCTGCCGCCTTGATTTCCCATTGCAGGAGATTTAGTAAGCGGTAGGGTTTTGTGTCATCTGCCACATATGAAATACCTGCTACTTCTCTGTGATTGCTTGCAACAGGTGTTGCTGCAGTGTCCGTAATCTGTCTTGAGGCCCTTTTTGCGCAGGCCTAGGGTTCGTATTTGTGACTACTTGTAGTATTTCATTAGAGACGTTATGTAGTGCTGTGTATGCTCCCAGCACCTTCAGGTACAACATTTCTTGCAAGAAGTCATTCAGCTCCTGATAGCATGCATCATAGCCGATGCCGCACATGCTGATGCCACGCTGCCATAGTGGCGTTGTCATAAAGTTCGAACACAATCGAAACAGATGACAGTACACCCCTGGTGCTTCCTGGCCTGCTAGTGTTGTAGAGTACCAAGTCGTAGCACTTAGTGCTTAGTACTGAAATCTTCACAGAGGAAGCCCTGCCAGGGAGAGACATCAGTGTGGTGTAGTCCGCTGATTTCAGGTTTCTCTGGGTAGATGCTGGGCAGCAATAAAGTTCATCTGGCCATGAGCTGCGTCAGTTGATGCCCCCTTAGCTTCCACCATCTGGAGGACTGGCAACTGGAGTTGGCGATCTTACAGCGATGTTCAAACGTAATTGGCCCTGCCAACATCTGTCGTCGATCCGTTCTAATGAAAGCAGTTGTAGTTGGCAACTTGGACTTCCGTCCCCGTCTTTATGTGAGTTTCTATCACAGGCAGACATCGCTGACTTCATCTTGCGAGGAACTGATGAAACTCCCAATGTTGCATGTGAATGCTGTTCCTATTCCACACACAGACGAACTGTCTGTCGAATGCTGCGGCAGTTCAGATACAAGCGACTTGCTGGTGGTTGCTGGTTGCAGTTCACTGACGAGAGCTGTAGTGAGCTTGTAGTGCTCCACTCCTGGTGTTGCACAGTGCACACAGCGCCGCTCTGCTAAGTAACTCATCATTATTCCATCGTAATTGTCGGATCCGCTAGATACAGCAGTTATAGTCTTGTGAAAGTGAATATAGCAATTCACAGGTGATCTCGCTAAACAGTGTTAATAGCAAACAAAATGCGGGAAAGGCATGCTCTGACGGCATTTTTAACAGCTCCCATCTGACCGTCATGCCTACCCGACATTGGTGAAATAACCAACACAGAGTTTTTCTGCAAAGAACACAACTTTGCTGCCTGAAGTAACAGCATACACGTTCTGCAAATTTATCTTGTGTCTCCAAACATCTTCTACAAGAAATGCATCTAGAGGGTGGCTTAGTCTCTGGGCATTTCGCATCTGGTGTCCTTCCTCTCCACGGTGACGTCACATTGCTATTTCGGATTTGCAAAATTTTACAACTAACACTACAACTACATTACAACCATGAAATTTTGGGACCACAAGAAAACTTTTTACCACTATTGCTCGAAAGTTCAAACGCATCATGTTCATTAGGAGCTTTCTAATTCGGTGCGTCACCTGTATGATATTCTGGAGGTACTCAATTCCACTCAATCCTGTTCTAAATGCGTGTTTTATCTTGTTTAGGGAAGTCCATGGCGCTAGCCCATGACCGAGCCATTGGCCTGAATAATCTCGGATATCCCAATGAGCTGCCCCTTCTTTTGGTAAAGATCTTCCACGGGTTTCTTACCTTCAGCTGTTCTTTTTAGTACTCCTTCATTCATACATTACCAGGTCATTTAATTTTTAGCGTTCTTCGAGAGTACCACCAAATATAGAGTATCTCAATTCAAATATCTGCAGTTTCTTCTTCCCCATATTTCTGTTGGTTCCCATTTCATTTTCATACAGGAAGTTTTTCCTAATTTCCACATCAATAACTGATACTACCAGAGAATTGAAAATGGCCTTCGTTATCGATGGCAATCTACTTCTGGTATCATCCTTGCTTCAGCCATTCTGTGCAACCATGCTTGCTAGATGACAGAATTCTTTCATTTCTATTACTGCATCATTCCCGATTCTGATGTTCAGTGCATCGTTGCTCTCATGCCTACTGCACTTCATCACATTCACCTATGCTTTATTTATCCATCGTATTTTGTGATAAGGATGCTGTCTATTACTATAAACAGATATAAAAAAGAAATCTTCCTTAGATCCGACAAGAAGGACTATGTTTTTGTGAACCTTCTACATCCGCATCTACGTAGGTGCTCTGCAAACCATCCCATGGTCTCGCTCGCAAATGTGCTTCCGTATGAGTCCTAATTTCTCTTATCTTGTCTTCATGATCCTTACGTGAAATGTACGTTGCCAACAGTAGAGTCGTTCTTCAGTCAACCTCAAATGCTGGAGCTCAAGAATTTCTCGTGAGTGTTTCGCGAAAAGGCCAACTCCCTTCCAGGAAATCCTGTTTGACTTCACAAAGCAGAGCTGTAATATTCGAGTGTTGATCAAACCTACCGGTGACATGTCTAGGAGCATTCCTCTGAAGTGCTTCGACGTCTTCCTGCAATCCGACCTGGCGGGAATCCCAAACGTTCGGACGGTACTCAAGAACAGATCGCACTAGTATTCTACGTGCAGAGTCCTTTATAGATGAGTTGCACTGTCCTAGAGTTCTCATTTCCTAGAATTCTCCCAATACATCGAAGTCGACCATTCGTCTTTCCTGCAACCAACTTTACAAGCACTTGCCCTTTAAATGGTTTGTAACGTTACATCCAGATATGTAACCCTATGAAGACCAAGTTATTGTATACTCACCTGCTTTTCTGGACTGAGCTGTTTTGGGATTGTTGAATTACATAAGTTTTCGAAATAAAAATGTTATTGGCTTCCTATTTTCTCTTCAATTCATTTCATTGCATTTCATTACTTGATAAGCATTACATGGAAGCGTAAAATTTTTTGTTGGGGTAAGATTTCAACAGAGTAGTTAAAACAGTGCCAGAAACTCCAGGGCCAAAAGTATCTAGTTTCTGTTCCTCTTCCTGTGTACAGTATAATATCTAAAATGAATATAGTTTCGACATCAGACAACTTAAACAGTTTTGTTCCAAATCTGTGCTTTCTGTTTGAAAAGATGTCTACCTTTCCAATGTATTAAAGACTTGTCAATGCACATAGAATTGACTTGAATTTCACCGTCAAAAAAAAAATCACAATATACTTTATTTTACAAAGCCTGTTCATACTCCCAGGGTCTCAAAACACGCCTGCATCACTAAAATGTAACATTCGAAGAACTGTCAGAAATCTGTCCCTAGGCATTACTTTCGAAAATATATGTGTTGGGCCAATGCGTCTGTAGACCAACAGTCCTTCATCCTGTTCTTTTATACGTGAGCCATCAGCAAGCAGGCTGCTAAAACCTGATATGTCTCGTCTGCATTTGTATCTGTCCACTATGTCCCTGGAAGATTCTTCACATCGTTCATTCACTAGTTCGTAAAAGCTGTTAGTTTCACTGGCTATGCTATGAATTGCGTGTCAAATAAAAGCTCAAAACATTCACTTTCACTAGGTTCCTTACTTAGAACACATTAAGGATTCACTCTAGAATTAACGTTAGAAAAACCGTAAATCTGGGGTGTAAACACTCCGTCTTCAGACATCTGTCCTCACTGTGCCCGACTTTTTCCTACTTTCTCGCCTGTGAAGAGCGCGGTTCGTGAAGAATTTCAACGTCATTCAATGAATCTTCGTTTTCTAGTGGCAATACTTTGCAGTCTTCGTGGTCATTGAAATCACTACCATATGCCATAGCTGAGTCTTAATTTAGCAGTATTTCCCTAAATTGATTGCCACTCAAACCATTCTAACGCATCATTCTCACCAAACAAAAGCGCAAGTATCGAATTTAGTTCCGATAGATCGAATGTGTACATGTCTCTTGAAAAGGCAAGTAGATCCAGATGTGCGCAACAGATGTCAGCACCATTCAGTCACAGAAGGGAGCATCCGCACCTACGCCGCATTGAAGGCACTTTGAGCAGTGGACGTTACATTTCAGATGTGTTACGACCGGTGGCTCTACCCATCATTCTATCCCTACGAAACCATACGTTTCAGCAGGATAATGTACGACCACATGTTGCAGGCCCTGTACGGGCCTTTCTGGATACAGAAAATGTTCGATTGTTGCCCTGGCCAGCGCATTCTCCAGATCTCTCACCAACTGAAAACGTCTGGTCAGTGGTGGCCGAGCAACTGCCTCGTCACAATACGCCAGTCACTACTCTTGATGAACTGTGGTACCGTGTTGAAGCTACATGGGCAGCTGTACCTGTACACGCCATCCAAGGGCTCTTTGACTCAATGCCTAGGCGTATCAAGGCCGTTATTACGGCCAGAGGTGGTTGTTCTGGGTACTGATTTCTCAGGATCTATGCACCCAAATTGCGTGAAAATGTAATCACATGTCAGTTCTAGTATAATATATTTGTCCAATGAATTCCCGTTTATCATCTGTATTTATTCTTGATGAAGCAATTCTAATGGCCAGTAGTGTATTTAAGTGACTAATATTGCAAGATCAAAGGTGCGAGATAAGCCATTGCAAATGTGAAATGCTGGTACTTTAACAACCGGCGTAACCGCCGGAATGTTATATGTAACCATGCAAACGTGCATGCTGTGTGTTGTACAGGTGCTGGATGTCAGTTCGTGGGATAGACTTGTGACGCTTAGTGAGTCAGTACAGGGACGGTTAATGCTGGTTTCGGACGACGCCGGAGTTGTCGTTCAATGACGTCCCATAGTGCTAGACTGGAGGTAGATCAGGTGATTGAGCAAGCCACGGCAATTTTTGAACACTTTGTAGAGCTTGTTGGGCTACAACAGCGATATGTGGGCGAGCGTTATCCTGTTGGAAAACATCCCCTGGAATGCTGTTCATGAATGGCAGCACAACAGGTCAAATCAATATCCTGACGTACAAATTTGTTTTCAGGGTGCGTGGGATAATCACAAGAGTGTTCCCACTGTCACACGAAATCGGACGATAACGCCAGGTGTAGGTCCAGTGTGTCTAGCATGCAGACTGGTTGGTTGCAGGTCCTCAGCTAGTCTCCTGGTAACCAACACACGGTCATCACTGGCACCGTGGCAGAATCACCTTTCATCAGAAAACACAACATTCATCCACCCTGCCCTCCAATGAGCTCTTGCTTGACATCACTGAAGACGCAAATGGCGGTGATTTGGGATCAGTGTAACGCACGTTACAGGGCGTCTGGCTCAGATCTGTCCTTGAAGTAACCGATTTGTAACAGTTCGTTGTATCACTGTGGTGCCAAGTGCTGCTCAGATTGCTGCTGCAGGTGCAGTATGGTAAGCCAGAGCCATACTCCGAAACAAATGTCTTCCAGAGCCCGGTCTTCTTGTGACCGTATATTCCCGTGACCACCGCTGGAGTGTCCCAGAAGGAACGTTCTGCTTGTCATAGCCCCATTACACGACCTCGTTCAAACTCAGTGAGATGTTGATAATGGTGTCTTTGTCGCCTTAAAGGCATTCTGGACTAATACCAGCTCACCACATCCAGGCTCACTGCTAACTAACACTGACAACGGTTACAGAGTGTATTTAAGGCAAACATGATTCCCATCTTCATAGTGCAGCTACTAGCGACACTCTTATGCGACTGACTTGAAATTTGAGTAGACATTAATTTTCATATGTAAAAACACCCCTACAAAATTTCGTTAATGTCCCCCTTGGTGTTGCGATTTTGTACCGACAGCGTAGATAGGTGCCCTCTTTTGATAACAGTGTCGGTTCTCTAAATGTTGTGCCACCATCGCAGTGACAGTCGCATTTTGCCGTGCATCATGATTTGTGATAATCCGTAAGATTTTTGCTTACGAGGGTCTTGTATCGCTTGTGCAGCAGTGATTTATACCGGTAGGTGTTAAAATATAACATGGTCATTTACGCATATCATTCAGTATTAATGAACTATGCAAGCCAATACCAGCAGATTAAACACTACTGTCATCAATGAATAAACGTTTTCCCGATAATTCCCGTATCCCTTTTTAAATACGCATTTTTAGCAATTGCAGGCGGATAAAAGAACTTGGCTCAGCGGCAACATAGGTCTTTCAATCCGCTGAAAAGCATGGAATTTCGTTGAACAATTAAAGTCAGTAAAGACCTAGAGAAATATTCGTCACCAGCCAGAGTAAGGCCGTGGAGAATAAGACACTAGAAATTCTAAGAGTAACCAGGAAAAGTACGAAAACGAAAGGTCCTACAAAAACAAATGATAAACCGAAGAAGTAAAAGCTGGTGCTAAAAATGGTGCAGGGGAGACTGAATTTTATTGCTACCATTGTCTAACTTGTGCATCGATGGCAGAAGTGAAAGAAAATTTCAAAATAGGAATGAAATTGAAGTTTATTTACAGTTCCACACATGTGCTGACATTTATTGAGTATTATGTTCATCATTATCTTTATTTAAGATGACATCGTACCCCAAATAACAAAAACTGAAGATTTTTCAGTTTTAGCGGTGGATACTTTCAGATTGTAGCAGTGTCTTCCTGGTTCATCAAATCTGCACATCAGATTTCCTTCCTTGCTATGTATTAAGAATTCATCATTTACAAATAACAAAGCACTCACATGATAACTTCTTTTCTGATATATACCTTCATGTGCTTCATTCTTCCATTTTCTTATGAGAATCTTAATATAGATATTAAAGAGCGTCAGTGCAGTTTACATCCTTGTCTGACGCCTTGATTTACTATTACGGTATCTCTTCTGTGGTTTTTTTTGAGCTGCCTATGTTTATAATTATTTTTTGGACCTCCATTTAAATTTTTAATTATCTGTGATGTATGGGATACGCCTTCTTCCATTACTGTCCACAGTCTATTTCTAATGACCAAGTCAAAAGCTTTTTCGAAGTAAATAAAAGCAACACTCATTTCCAGACTAACTTCAAGCTGTTTTTCTACTCAGATTCTTTTGATAATAAAAATAATTACGAATCGCAAAGTTTCCCTTCCTAAATCCATATTCTTCTTCTCCCAGGCATACATTTGCTATTGCTCTCAAGCGATTGCCTAATATTTGGGGTGCATTTTGTGAACCGTTTTTAAAACAATTGTACCTCTCTCCTCTCCTCTCTGTCACATATATTTCTTGCTCTTTTTTTATATAGAAATCACCCCTAAGGTCTTCTAAACCAGCACAGACTTTATAGCTTCCTTCATCAGCGTTCAATGAGTAAATGTAAAAGTCTTAAGTCAAATAGCCTCGAAAACTTGTTTGAAGTGTGGTTTGCGTTCATCTACAGAACACGGAAATACTAGTATGTCGTCCAAGTAGACATAATACTGATCAATACTGCCAAGTATGCCATCGATGAATCTCTGTCGGGTATGAGCAGCATTTCTTAAACTGTAAGGAATTCATAAAAACTCAGCCTGATTGGTAGCAGTTTTGGCGATGTCTTCAGTGTACACTGGGGTCTATACGTATGCCATCCGTTAGTCTATTACACTAAAGACAGTGGGATCCCCCAGGAGGTCAGTGAAGTCTTGGATGTTTTGATCCAGATAAGTGTCTGGAATGGTCTGTACGTCATGGTGCCTGTAATCCCCACACACCCAGAAAGTACCGTCCTTCTTTATGTATGAGACGGATCGGAGACGTCCAGAGGCTGTCAGTTGGGTAGACTAAGGCGATCAGGAGCCAAGGAGTGCACTTTCTGCCATGTTGGATTCCGGGAGTGCTATGATGTGGTACTGTGTACCGTTAGTAACAGCGAAGTATCACGGGATCGAAGAAGGTGGAACGTCACACGCAACTGGTGCATGGTCTCCCATCGTACTGAAACTCTGTCTGGGCGAGTGCAGGTACGGCTATAGCAGTGTTTGGGGAGTCTGCAAGAAATTAGATCTTGAACATTAACTCAGGACTTGCCTAACTTGACTTTATTAGCCAGTACATTCATTCAATTAATTAGAATTCATTGGTGTACAAATTTACATAAAAACTGTGCTAACTGCAAGATGCTAGTAGAACAAAAGTTCGTTATCATTGTTTACAAGTAAATTTACACCCAGTTACTAACTTTCAAGCCGGCCGGAGTGGCCGTGCAGTTCTGGGCGCTACAGTCTGGAACCGAGCGATCGTTGTGGTCGCAGATTCGAATCCTGCCTCGGGCATGGATGTGTGTGATGTCCTTAGGTTAGTTAGGTTTAATTAGTTCTAAGTTCTAGGCGACTGATGACCTTAGAAGTTAAGTCGCATAGTGCTCAGAGCCATTTGAACCCATTTGAACTAACTTTCAGACAGAGTAGAGGAAAAACACAAATAAATAATTATAGCTTTTTATGCAGCTAATGCTAGATATATGTTAACAAATTTTGCACTCATTGAGTTTCAGATTTATTAGCATTTATAATTAAAAATTGTTATTGAAATAGAATACCATATTTTGGAAAATAAGCAGCAGAATTTAATAACAATTATGGTTATATCTAAAAGTCCACAATTAGAAGAATCTTTCCTTACTAATAATTTGCTTGAAGCATAATCTTTAATTATAATTTGTAAAAAGACAGCAAACAACAATAACTGAAAGTAGTCTTAATTATTGTATCTTATAAGAAAAGAGGCTTCTCGGAGCCATTTTAGTCAATCTATGCAAAGTTATGAAACGAGCACGATCTACGCCCAAAATTATTGGACAGTGAACTACACACGACTGAGTAGAGAATAAAGGTGGAAATTATGTCTCGCTTCATCTAAATTCCATGTGCAAGAGTTTATATGGTCAGTATTTTTCAACGATTTACTATGAACTGTCAATGAATCTTAAGAACCTTGTTCATCTTCAGCAATGACTACTGTGACAATAGGATGAGGCTATGAACGGTGTCATTTCCAAATGATATTTACTGCGCACATCGTTTTCACTGTGAATCTATTATCTACTTGAAAGGAAAGTTATGTAAGAACATTAATAAATGATCATGTTAATTAAATTCTGTCGCACATTAACTTTTGTCACTTCAATGTTAGCTTACTGCACTCCAACAGTCACGTTATCGATCGGCTACTGTAGTGCGCGGTTAGCTATTTATCTGTGCATAAACTACAGTAAATGGAACTCTATCTGGCATAAGCAGTAGGTTATTTAACAACAAAGTGCAATTAAAGTACAAAGTGCATTCAAGTTCTAAGGCCTCCGATTTTTTTTCTCCGGACTGGAAAGAGATAGAAACATGCGCATTGTTTTAAAATGAGGCCGCGTTCATTGTCAATACGTCCCAGAGATGGCAGCACCGTATGGCAGATGGAATTTTAGCACCAGCGGCGAGAATGAGAACTGTTTTAAATACTTAAAATGGCAACGTTTTCCTTACTTGAACAGCGTGCAATCATTCGTTTTCTGAATTTGCGTGGTGTGAAACCAATTGAAATTCATCGACAGTTGAAGGAGACATGTGGTGATGGAGTTATGGATGTGTCGAAAGTGCGTTCGTGGGTGCAAAAGTTTAATGAAGGCAGACCATCATGTGACAACAAACCAAAACAACCTCGGGCTCGCACAAGCTGGTCTGACGACGTGGTCGAGAAAGTGGAGAGAATTGTTTTGGGGGATCGCTGAATGACTGTTGAACAGATCGCCTACAAAGTTGGCATTTCTGTGGGTTCTGTGCACACAATCCTGCATGACGACCTGAAAATGCGAAAAGTGTAATCCAGGTGGGTGCCACGAATGCTGACGGACGACCACACGGCTGCCCGTGTGGCATGTTGCCAAGCAATTTTGACGCGCACCGACAGCACGAATGGGACTTTCTTTTCGTCGGATGTGACAATGGATGAGACGTGGATGCCATTTTTCAATCCAGAAACAAAGCGCTAGTCAGCTCAATGGAAGCACACAGATTCACCGCCACCAAAAAAATTTCGGGTAACCGCCAGTGCTGAAAAAATGATGGTGTCCATGTTCTGGGACAGCGAGGGCGTAATCCTTACCCATTGCGTTCCAAAGGGCACTACGGTAATAGGCGCATCCTACGAAAATGTTTTGAAGAAGAACAAATTCCTTCTTGCACTGCAACAAAAACGTCTGGGAAGGTCTGTTCGTGTGCTGTTTCACCAAGACAACGCACCCGCACATTGAGCTAACGTTACGCAACAGTTTCTTCGTGATAACAACTTTGAAGTGACTCCTCATGCTCCCTACTCACCTGACCTGGCTCCTAGTGACTTTTGGCTTTTTCCAACAATGAAAGACACTCTCCATGGCCGCACATTCACCAGCCGTGCTGCTATTGCCTCAGCGATTTTCCAGTGGTGAAAACAGACTCCTAAAGAAGCCTTCGCCGCTGCCATGGAATCATGGCGTCAGCGTTGTGAAAAATGTGTACGTCTGCAGGGCGATTACGTCGAGAAGTAACGCCAGTTTCATCTATTTCGGGTGAGTAGTTAATTAGAAAAAAAATCGGAGGCCTTAGAACTTGAATGCACCTCGTATATGGACTGCAAACCTCTTGTGGTCAACATCATTTAAAATAGCCTACTTTAGACAACCACTTTTCAGCCATATTCGACAGAGCGTAGCTATCGGAGGTATATTAGCACAGGTAAATACGGCAACTAGCCCTTGTGAGGCAAACTGAGGAGCTACTTGATTGAGAAGTAGCGGCTTCGGTCTGATAAACACATGTGGCGGGAGAGCGGTGTGCTGACCACGTGCCCCTCCACATCCACATCCAGTGACGCATATGAGTGAGGATGACAAGGCGGCCGGTCGGTGCCGTTGGGCCTTTATGACCTGTTCGGATGTTTTTTTTTTTTTTTTTTTTTTTTTTTTTTTTTTTTTTTTTTTTTTCTTCAAGTCGTAGCTTGCAATAACGTCGCGCACAGCGGCCAGCGCGGCTCCCACTGTTCCTGTGTAATTACGCAGGGTGTCATTCTCCCGTTGCAGTCAAACGCTCAGCCAGGCTGTCCGTATGTAATTGTTCCAAATATCGCAACTGGAATAAGAAATGCACTTATTCCGCCAGCGTATGTGGACGTGAAGCGAGTGAGTCCACTGCAATGTCTGTAGGTGGCGAAATAGGCGCTGTTTTCAGCGCCTTTAGCGGGCAGAAATCCCTAGGTTATAATTCAGTGGAGATGTGCGTGATCGTGCGGTGGGCGAGATCGGGAACCAACTCATGGAGAGCCATGAAATCAGCTCCAATGACCATATCAGCGACTGTGGCGCAAAGGAAAACACAGTGCAGTTGTAGATTGGGTGCCAAGTCGACAGTGGCAGTAGCAGTTTCGTGAACCTCGTTCGCCAAACTTAGCGGCTTGTAAGGCAGTCAGCAATGTATCAGAAGGTGGAGAATCCAGTATCTGAGGGAGCACACTCGTGTCAGAATCCATGTTCACATGATAAAGGCTTCCTGTTGTGCAGTTCGTAAGATATAAACTGCGTGATGTGCAGACTTCAGGCCGTTAAATCAATACAGGCAATGACATGGTGGTCTGCAGTTACAAGCTTTGGCATTGAAACGTGTATGAAGCCAGCAGTGGCATGTGGGTGATGGGCTGCTTGATGTGCTACCAGTTGGTCCACTTCGTACATCATTGCTGAGCATGGCAGCAGCTCTGGATCTACGATATTTCCGGACTGGGTCAAAAACTTATCTGTCCATCCCCCTCAAGAGTTTGAGATAGGATGGCAAAAATTTTAAAAGCATTGATTTGCCTAAAATACGTTCATGTTATAGTTTGCACAAGAAAGAAATAATCAGAATACATGTCTTTTCCTCTGTAAATCTTCTACCTTGTACTTGCTTTCCCATTTCTAAGTTAACATCAAGTAACCTATAGTGGACTGCAATCCTCCATCCAACCAATTTATTTATGTTGTCGTTGTTGTGGTCTTCAGTCCTGAGACTGGTTTGATGCAGCTCTCCATGCTACTCTATCCTGTGCAAGCTTCTTCATCTCCCAGTACCTACTGCAACCTACATCCCTCTGAATCTGCTTTGTGTATTCATCTCTTGGCCTCCCTCTACGATTTTTACCCTACACGTTGCCCTCCCGTACAAAATTGGTGATCCCTTGATGCCTCAGAACATGTCCTACCAACCGATCCCTTCTTCTCATCAATTTGAGCCACAAAATCCTCTTCTCCCCAATTCTATTCAATACCTCCTCATTAGTTATATGTTCGACCCATCTAATCTTAAGCATTCTTCTGTAGCACCACATTTTGAAAGCTTCTATTCTCTTCTTGTCTAAACTATTTATCGTCCATGTTTCACTTCCATACGAATACTTTCAGAAACGACATCCTGACACTTAAATCAATACTCTATGTTAACAAATTTCTCTTCATCAGAAACGCTTTCCTTGCCATTGCCAGTCTACATTTTATATCTTCTCTACTTCGACCATCATCAGTTATTTTGCTCCCCAAATAGCAATTTATGTATATCGATTTTACAGAAGAATGACTTGCATTTTCTTAAATAATTACACTACTGGCCATTAAATTTGCTACACCAAGAAGAAATGCAGATAACAAACGGGTATTCATTGGACAAATATATTGTACTAGAACTGACATGTGATTACATTTACACACAATTTAGGTGCATAGATCCTGAGAAATCAGTACCCGGAAAAACCACCTCTGGCCGTAATAACAGCCTTGATACGCCTAGGCATTGAGTCAAACAGATCTTGGATGGCGTGTACAGGTACAGCTGCCCATGCAGCTTCAACACGATTCCACAGTTCATCAAGAGTGGTGACTGGCATATTGTGACGAGCCAGTTGCTCGGCCACCATTGACCAGACGTTTTCAGTTGGTGAGAGATCTGGAGAATGTGCTGGTCAGGGCAGCAGTCTAACATTTTCTATATCCAGAAAGGCCCGTACAGGACCTGCAACATGCAGTCGTGCGTTATCCTGCTGAAATGTAGGGTTTCGCAGGGATCGAAGGAAGGGTAGAGCCACAGGTCGTAACACATCTGAAATGTAACGTCCACTGTTCAAAGTGCCATCAATGCGAACAAGAGGTGACAGAGACGTGTAACCAATGGCACCCCATACCATCACGCCGGGTGATACATCAGTATGGCGATGGCTAATACATGCTTCCCATGTGCGTTCACCACGATGTCGCCAAACACGGATGCGACCATCACGGTGCTGTAAACGGAACCTGGATTCATCCGAAAAAATGACATTTTGTCATTCGTGCACCCAGGTTCGTCGTTGAGTACACCATCGCAGACGCTCCTGCCTGTGATGCAGCGTCAAGGGTAACCGCACCCATGGTCTCCGAGCTGATAGTCCATGCTGCCGCAAACGTCGTCCAACTGTTCATGGGCATGGTTGTCTTACAAATGGCCCCACCTGTTGACTCAGGGATCGAGACGTGGCTGCACGATCCGTTACAGCCATGTGGATAAGATGCCTGTCATCTCAACTGCTAGTGATAAGAGGCCGCTGGGATCCAGCACGGCGTTCCATATTACCCTCCTGAACCCACCAATTCCATATTTCGCTAACAGTCGTTGGATCTCGACTAACGCTATCAGCAATGTCGCGATACGATAAACCGCAATCGCGATAGGCTACAATACAACTTTTATCAGAGTCGGAGACATGATGGTACACATTTCTCCTCCTTACACGAGGCATCACAACAGTGTTTCACCAGGCAACGCCTGTCAACTGCTGTTTGGGTATGAGAAATCGGTTGGAAACTTCCCTCATGTCAGCACATTGTAGGTGTCGCCACCGGCACCAACATTGTGTGAATGCTCTGAAAAGCTAATCATTTGCATATCACAGTATCTTCTTCCTGTCGGTTTAATTTCGCGTCTGTAATACGTCCTCTTCATGGTGTTGCAATTTTAATTTTTAGTAGTGTACGTGTCACAGACTACTTTAACTCTTGTCCTTTATCATTATTTTTTTACTCTCAAGAGGTGCCAACTACTTCTGCTACTGATTGCTTACGAATTGTTGCATTTAAATCCCTGAATATTGTGATCATTCTAATTTATTTTGTCTACTTCTTTCCTTAGGACATCATAAATAGTTTTGTCTCCTTGTAAGATGACAAGCTTGCTGGTGAACTATCATCTGGGGGAAAATCATCAAAATTGTAAGTTTGACATGGCTGATGTGCTGGCGTGAGGCAGGCTGGGACAGCCACAGTAACCAAGCTCAGGTGTCCACTGTCTGCCAATAAGCAGTATGAAAGCAATGGGCTTCCCTGGTACTGGTGGAGAGAGTGAGAAGTTAGCTGTGTTGGCCAGCATGCGAAGGAGGCAATGGCTTTAAACATTGCACACTCAGCCAACTGGCAGATAATGGTAACTAGTAAATACTTTGAAATATGTAGTAATTCACAGACTTATCATATTGTAAATGTACACACATCAGTGTAATCACAGCTCTGAGGTGCATGTTTTGCCAATTTAGTAACAATTACATTATAAAAAGTACAGATGTTATGTCAGTTATAAATTAATTACTCTTGAATGATTCAAATAATCTTCAACATCAATATATGTTCACTAAAGGTCACACATCTGTACATATTTTATTTATTGAATTATACCATGTTGTATGTCCTCTTAATTACAAAAATGTGTCAGAACATCATATCCCCTCGATTACACAGGAAGTGAAAGCAGCATGACATTCCTTGAACCTTTCCCTATGTAACAATGCATCTTATGTGTATTTTTAAATGACATTTTTTGAATTAATTACATTTCATTTGATTTGTAATAAAGATGAATGTCACTTGAAAGTGGTAGCATACATGTAAACTTTGATACCACCAGTAAGTATAGTACAAAGAGATTCTTTGATTGAGCAGGCCATCTTAATTGTCAATCATGTATTAATGACATTATCTTTGTGAATAATGTTGATCATTTTGCACATATTTAAATTAACTGTTAGACTTAGGTCAATGTGTGTCATGTGTTGTGGACTGGCAGAAAGAGACACTTCTTTGAACATATATTTTTTATTGGTGACTTGTATTTGTATTAAATTATGGCCCATTTTGTATATTTTGTGATCACTGTAAAAATTGATGGGCTTAACAAGGGCTTATAAGGGTTCATAAACAGCCACTCCGTATCATTCTACACCAGGCAGTTGAGCTGTTAGTGTGGTTTAGAATTTGTAAAATATTAGTTTCTGAGCAGTAAATGACCAGGTGAATGTTTGATCTTTCGTTAAACCTTTTAAGAATTTTGGGCTAAGTTCAGCTTAATATCTGTTAGCCAGTCGGGATGCTAACATTCCACAAGCATCTGGCAACATGGAGCTTTGGACACTGAGTTATTTCAATTGCATCTTAGGCTTGTTTCTGGTTAAACTGTTAGAATTTACATGTGATTATGTACATTTACGAGGTGTGACAATAAAGTAATGAGACTGACGTGAAAACAAATGTTGCTTATAGTTTAGTCAATTTAGTGCTGCCTCCTTCAAAGAAGTTCCCTTCTGATTGCATAACTTTTTCCAGCGCTTCTGCCATTGATGATAACATTTCAAGAACTCATCTTCTGTAATAGTCTCAAAGACCCTCATCACAGCATTTTGGACATCTTGTGTTGTCTGAAAATCGTGCCCCTTGACAACCATTTTGACTCTTGGAAATAGAAAAAAGTCACATGGAGCAATATCTGGTGAATAAAGTGGCTGTGGTAGTAATGAAATTTGTTTGGAGGTTAAAAATTGCTGTACTGACAGGGCAGTATGGGATGGCACATTATCGTGATTTTTGCACAAATCTTTCTCACACCAAGATCTTCAGTTATTATTAGACAAACCGTTTCTCGCTTGATGTTCAGTTCTTCTGCAATCATTTTCATGGATAAGCTTTGATCAGATCATACGAGTTCATGCACCCTGGCCAAGTTGACATCAGTCCATGAGGTTGATGGTCTTCCACTGTGGTCTTCATCTTCAACTTTTGTTCCGCCTTCACTAAACATTTTATGCCAATGAAAAACTTGAGCTCTTGACATAACCTCCTCTCCAAAAGCCTTCTGAAGCTTACCGTAAGTTTTCATCGCATTTTCACCCAATTTAACGCAAAAAGAAATGGCATACCATTGCGCTATATTATGCGGTTCCATTTCCGTAACGAGAGACACAAACATGTGTTAACTTATTACAGCACAACTCATGACTGAGCAGTTGCATCGATATGCCACTTGGACTAGAAGCAGCTTATAGACAAAGGTCAAAGATATTGTGCCTATGTAAGCCTGCAAGGTTGCCACATCTTACAATGAAAATCACTCTCAGTACTTTATTGTCACACCTCATAGATGCATTAATCACTATGGTGAATTTTTTGTGAACTGTTTAGTGGAATGGGACTTGGCTTTTCATGAAACACACATTTAGTTGATTTTTAGGAGCATCTGCTACCACTCAGATATGCCCGTTCATAATCTTTACTGAAATTATTTATTTTTGTTTTTATTTCAAGCTTCAACAAATATTTTTAGGACCCTCATTTCATTTATTTGTATGTCTTAACTGGCTGAGTGAATCATTAGTCATTAAATCTAAATTCTTTGGCGTAGCCTACAATTAGCTATCAAAATGGATACAACCTTTTATCATTTTACCTAACTTCTCAACAAAGACTGGAGGATCATGAGTTATATCAATTTTCAGGGAGATTAGATGCTTAGGTGTAAACCAGACAGTGCTCAATCCTAAGACAATATTGAGTTATTATTTCAAACAGAGTCCTGAATTTGCCCAAAAATGTATCATGTTATCAACCCATAGAGTTGCGTCTTCTTTCCTTCCTTATTCTGGGGCATAAACACCTATCACCTTAAGATATCCACTGTCTGTTTTAAGTTAGTGTGTGACAGTTTTTTCCTTTATGTCGTTACAACCTATTACCTTATTTTTCAGTTTACTATTGATTAAAATTGCTATTCCACAGCAGGCTCTTCTAGATATTTTCAGAAAAATCACTCTATATCATCATATAATCTTCTAATCCTACTGTATCCTGCATTTTTTTGTGTTTCCCTTATGACCACTATATCAATTTCAGTTTCTTTTCCTATCAGAATCTAAAATTGTTTGTTCTTATTTGACACTTAGTCCCATTTCCCATTGATCCCTCCAGTTGTGTTTTCTTATTATGCAGATATAGAATGTTGTATTTTCTCCCCTGTATAGGGTACCAGCCTGTCACCAGGAAGGCCCAATGGAGGGGCTGCCTCATCACAACCTTCAGACCTGTTGCCAACTGTACCTTTCCTACTCGGAAAGCTTCCACTTCCATAGGTACACTGTTCTTATTATCCATAATTGAAGTCATTACCCTGTTACACTGGGCTGAGCACCACATAATTATGTCCCCTGGAGAGAGTGTGATTCAGTATTATCAAGCTCCCAGAAACTGGACCGCTTATTGGTCCACAGGTCCATATTGGATATTCTAACCAATCCATCATCGCTGATGGCATTCTCCATCCGCCACCCATGGGATGCATGTGATAGATCTTACAATATCCCCCACAGTGCATTCGTTCATTTCTTATATTTAAAAAATGTGAGATAATTTGAGTTAATTTTTGCTTTCTAGAATCCCCATGAAACAAACAAGATGAGTAATTTTTTCAAACTTCATAGAAGTATTTAGTTCTGCATTCTGGTCATAGATCAGCTAATCAGTCCCAACTGACCATCATGTCATCCTCTGCCAATGACATCTTCAGATGTAGTATGGAGGGTCATGTGGTCAGCATACTTCTCTCCCAGTTATTGACAGGTTTCTTAACCTTGAAACCACTACAACTGGTGGTGTAGCTCCTCAGTTGGCCTCACAAGGCTGAGTGAGCCTCATGCCAGTCCTCCCAACAAGAAAAATCCCTGGAAGTTTACAAATCAATGTAATTAATCCAATTTCATATTTTTTAGCTTGAAACATAATATATTGTACATAAAATTATATGAAATTTTTCAGCTAAACAGTTGACAGGCTGGTACCCTATACGGGGGAGAAAATACAACATTCTATGTCTGCATAATAAGAAAACACAATGACCTGTCCAAAATTCAAAAATTGGTTCTGGTATCGACTACTTATGTTGAGAAAAGGTAATGCTAGAGGAGGGTGTTCCTTTACAATATCTCCCTCATAAAATTTAGAAACAGTGTGTTTACAATATTTTGTCACATACTGTAAGATTGTATGAAGATGGTTTCTGTTCTTTCCGACATGTCCGAAAGAACAGATACCATCTTCATATAGTTAAGGCTAACTGGCCATTGACCTTCTTCTGTTCGGATGCACACACATTGCCTAAACTCATATGGGGCTTGGTAAGATTGTATGCCATGAGTAATGAGTGTAATGGGCAGGGGCACTATGAATGTAGTGTGTAGACATTAAGTTAGGAATGTGGGTCTCACGGGGAATGTGCAAGGGATAAATCTTTGCTGTCGCATTATCCTCAGTGTCCTCGGTGGCTCAGATGGATAGAGCATCTGCTGTGTAAGCAGGAGATCCCAGGTTCAAGTTCTGGTCGGGACATACATTTTCAACTGTCCCCGTTGATGTTTATCAACGTCTGTCAGCAACTTAGGGCCTTGATTTAATTGTCATTTCATACAATAAGATTTGTGAAATGCTGTACCAAATGGTGCCATAATATAGAATACAGATGTCTAGAAGTATCTGATACATAATGTATTACAGAAAACATAAGAAAAATATCTATTATACAAGTCATAATTTATACATTTATCAGGAAATGACATTCAGATTTTCAGATATATGGAACATTCTGCCACAAGACAAATGATACAAAGTCAAAACTACAACATCACAACAGTAAAGTATAGAAATAAGTGCAGAGGCAAAGTAAATTACTAGAATTACAAATTGCAGTTCTACATCTGTAAAGTCACACCTTCAAAATCTTCAAAAGAAGAGAGAAAACTTTCAGATCCTAAGTGTATGAAGAGTGAGCCAACTCGAAAAACTCACAATGACAGGTACAGATAAGAAGAATATACTCAATAAAAACACAAAATCAATCAGCCACATAAAACACAGTATTTCAGGATATGTTGACTCTTGAAAGGAGAAAATAATGAAAAAATATTAGAGCCTAAGCTTACGATGTGGGGACCAACCCATGAATCGAAACCACACCCGGTGCACACCAGCAATGTTTCAACACAACAAAATGGAATAAAGTTGATAATCATCTGAATAAGTTCAGTCATACGTAAAGAGTAATTATAGGAAGCATCTAGCTTCCATCAATTGTTGCACGCTCTCCTTGAGCACACACACACACACACACACACACACACACACAGTTACGATGACCAGGGATACCCAAACCAGAGTTAAGCATCAGTTTTCCCACAACTCAAACTCCAATGAGATACAATACTGCAGTACTCAGGATAAATACAGAGACTCATAAATAGCTTTGAATGATGACATAATTGAGAAGCTTGAGGACCAAGATCCGTGTGTGAAATCAGAAACATATAAAACTTGTTATACTGTCTATACTGATAAATCTCTTCCACACTATTTGATAATTGTTCATACAAACTAACCTACTTACATACAGGCCTGGAAGATTCATTTACAATGATAAAAAAATACAGATTGATTTTAAGTTACATAAAGTATTGGGAAGTTAATTTCCCTACCTGAAAAAACATACGTTGATGTAGAATAACACTGCCCATGCCAGTGATAACTTTTCTAAACAAATAGTTCCATGAATTACTCATATAGAATAATTTCTTGGATAACAATTTACAAATCTGTCAACACTGATGTAGGTGACAGATGCTTGAGTACCTTACCCATCACCAATGATCTCCTGTAAGTCAACTGGACCAGCAAGGGGACAGCCATACAACAGTGTGGGAGTGGATCCACCCACATCTTTCAATTTCCTCCCTAGATTTGTCATCACATGCTCCAGTGGATAGGTAACTTCCTGTTTATCATTCACATCAAATCCTGCAACATTGCTTTGTGTATTAAATATGCTGTTCAATACCTCTGTCACATCACATGCCATATGCTCTGCTTATTTCTATTGAAAAAAAAAGAATAAAAACAAATACACAAGGTTTACATCAGACTGGATTAAAAAGTGGTCACATATGAAACTTTAGTAAACAGAGATAAATGCAATGAAAAAATGAACTAGTAAGATGATTTGCACAGATATATTAAGATACTATTCCTAATTTTTACAGAACAAAATATAAGAAGTTACGAGGGTTATCCACAAAGTACATTACGTTTTTGAATTAAAAATAAATAAATAAAGTATTGGAATTTTTTTTATTATATACAGATGAAAGCCACACTTAAATACTACTTTTCTATATAGCTGCCATTTAAATTAGGGCACTTATCCTAGCGATGGACGAGCTTGGAAATTCCTTAGTCGCAAAATTCGGCCGCCTGCGCCTTCAACCACGTGGCGACTGTCTTTTGGGACAGAAAAGCTGTGATTTTTGTGGATTTCCTGGAAAGAGGCACTACAATAAACTCTCAAAGGTATTGCCAAACTCTGCACAACCACAGAAGAGCAATACAAAACAAGCGCAGGGGAAAGTTGGGCTCAAAGATCTTGCTGATTCACGACAACGTCCGGGCCCACATGGCAAATGCCACTCGTGGAGTTCTCGAATCTTTTAAGTGGGAGTTGTTTCCTCATCCGCCGTACAGTCCCAACCTGGCATCAAGCGACTTCCACTTATTCCCAGCAATGAAGAAGTGGTTGGCTATGCAGCGTTTTGATGACGACGCACAGCTTCAAGAAGAGGTAACCACATGGTTTAAGGCACAGGCGGCCGAATTTTACGACGAAGGAATTTCCAAGCTCGTCCATCGCTACGATAAGTGCCTTAATTTAAATGGCAACTATGTAGACAATTAGTATTTAAGTGTGGCTTTCATCTGCATATAATTAAAAAAATTTCCAATATTTTATTTATTTTTAATTCCAAGACGTAATATACTTTGTGGATAGCCCTCGTATTATTACATAGATAATGGCATTGTCCCATTTCAAACCTGTAAAAGGATCTACTCATTTAGTATTATGGCATATATGTATCAAATTCTAAAGCACAAGTCTATTACAAAAATTGTTATATAGTTGCATGAAATATGGTGCAAATATGGTGTGTCATAGATTTAAACTCAGTCAATAGATGAGACAGAACCTTAGGAATCACATCATCTTACGTACTACATTTCTGACAACAAAACAGAATTATATGGTCATATGAATCTGCAAACATAGTGTATATTTTCTTCCAGACCAGGGACCATTATGTATCCATGTTCAAAGATTGTATCTTCCATACAAAAAAATTAACAGTATCTGAGATTCTACCAATTTGCTTTGCTTCCCAGTAGCTCTTCATATCTTTATGCATACAATGGACATTTCCACAAAATTCTTGTTATACTTGATCATGCCTCTAAATTGTTCAGATATACCACAAATTGGGCTACCTGATTCAATCAAATAGTTACCTTCCCACTGATCAGACTCAATTTTATTGTGAGGACACCCAAAATCTGAATCGTCTTCTCTGTTGTCAGACACTTCACCCCAAAGATCATTTTCAATTTCATCAAATGCTGCATCCACACTGTCTTCACAGGGTTTTATCAACTTAACTGATATCATAACATTACTTTGGTTAGTCATGCTGTCAGATAAAGATTGAACACAATGAACGCATTCCATGGCACAACTAACATCACTTGTTACAGAATGAACACAAAACACATTATTGTCAAAATTACACTTCCTGCTTAGGTCTTCTGTCACTTCATTCCACCAATTTGAATACAGATTCTGACTAACCGCAGCTAACTTACTCCAGAGTGCACATTGATCTATGTTATGCTCAGTCTGGTCCCAAAAAAACTTCAAACAGTTTTCACCTTTATTCTCTAGGCTCACAGATACCTCACCTATACTGTGTGGATCATTACACTGCATCACATTCATGAAAAACAGTTTTGACTGGACTGGTATTCAAGGACTCTCACTTACAAACCAAATATAACACTTACCTTACCTGTATTGTCAACATCATTTGCAAATAATATACTCCAAAAATACCTGATATTCAGCATCATCATATTCCTCCAAAACTACCTCATCAACAACATCACTATCAATACAAGTCTCATCTCCATCAAAGTCACTTACCTCACCTACATTCATTTGCAATAAGCCACCAGTCTCAGACATACCAACCTCAGTTATTTTACAGCTCTCATTCACATCTGCATCAAAAATATCACATAGTTCAGATCCAATACAATCATCACCTGATTTGTTGTTGTTGTGGTCTTCAGTCCTGAGACTGGTTTGATGCAGCTCTCCATGCTACTCTATCCTGTGCAAGCTTCTTCATCTCCCAGTACCTACTGCAGCATACATCCTTCTGAATCTGCTTAGTGTATTCATCTCTTGGCCTCCCTCTACGATTTTTACCCTCCACGCTGCCCTCCAATACTAAATTGGTGATCCCTCGATGTCTCAGAACATGTCCTACCAACCGATCCCTTCTTCTAGTCAAGTTGTGCCACAAGCTCCTCTTCTCCCCAATTCTATTCAATACCTCCTCATTAGTTATGTGATCTACCCATCTAATCTTCAGCATTCTTCTGTAGCACCACATTTTGAAAGCTTCTATTCTCTTCTTGTCTAAACTATTTATCGTCCACGTTTCACTTCCGTACATGGCTACACTCCATACAAATACTTTCAGAAACGACTTCCTGACACTTAAATCTACACTCGATGTTACCAAATTTCTCTTCTTGAGAAACGCTTTCCTTGCTATTGCCAGTCTACATTTTATATCCTCTCTACTTTGACCATCATCAGTTATTTTGCTCCCCAAATAGCAAAACTCCTTTACTACCATAAGTGTTTCATTTCCTAATCTAATTCCCTCAGCATCAACCAACTTAATTCAACTACATTCCATTATCCTTATTTTGCTTTTGTTGATGTTCATCTTATACCCTCCTTTCAAGACACTGTCCATTCCATTCAACTGCTCTTCCAAGTCCTTTGCTGTCTCTGACAGAATTACAATGTCATTGCTGAACCTCAAAGTTTTTATTTCTTCTCCATGAATTTTAATACCTACTCCAAACTTTTCTTTTGTTTCCTTTACTGCTTGCTCAATATACAGATTGAACAACATCGAGGATAAGCTACAACCCTGTCTCACTCCCTTCCCAACCACTGCTTCCCTTTCATACCCTTCGACTCTTATAAGTGCCAGCTCCTTGTAAATAGACTTTCGCTCCCTGTATTTTACCCCTGCCACCTT
Source organism: Schistocerca americana (assembly GCF_021461395.2). Taxonomy (NCBI): domain Eukaryota; kingdom Metazoa; phylum Arthropoda; class Insecta; order Orthoptera; family Acrididae; genus Schistocerca; species Schistocerca americana. The sequence goes on from NC_060125.1 coordinate 435,686,202, forward strand.
CAGAATTTGAAAGAGAGTATTCCAATCAATGTTGTCAAAAGCTTTCTCTAAGTCTACAAATGCTAGAAATGTACTTTTGCCTTTCCTTAATCTTTCTTCTAAGATAAGTCGTAGGGTCAGTATTGCCTCAGGTATTCCAACATTTCTATGTGTGGGGCGGCTGGTGGAAATTTAGGTTGCTGTTATTTAATGTTTGGTTTGTAATGCAATGCAGAAAAGAATGCATTTCCCTGCTGTTTAACCATATGTGTGGTGGCGGGTGGAATTAATTGTTATATAAATTTTCCTATTAATTATGCTGTCTTTTGCCGTTCTCAGCACTGGCTCTCTAACTACAATATTGGCAACCAGAAAGTGATTAGCAAAACGTGAAGCCTGTAATTAGAATTCCTAGTGCCCACTTCATCTGAGAAATACACTTATAGCTACAGCTTATAGCTCTGAGGAATTACGAGATTGTCTGGGATTCATAATCAAAAGTGATCGTGAAAAAACGTTCGCTATATTCTGAAAGTCACAGATGAAAAAAAAGAATCCACACAATCTGACTAACAGAGCAGTTCAGAGTCTAATGCGCTGATGCAAGTATACATATCCAAATGAAATGTTTAAGTGAATGCTCGCCGTAATTTGATGATAAAGTTCATCAAACGCCATGCTAAATAATGGTAGAATGTTTGTCCCGCGACAGCACGTGAAACTATGACATACACAAACTGAAGATAGATCATTAAAGTCATCCCAGAATTAACACTTCACTTTTAAAATGATTTCATGGTTACGCGTATCCCGAGTAACTTAATATGGCATCCGAGGCTGTTTATAGCAATGATACTGACTCAACGCGACTCCCGACACACATGGTGTGCTATTCAGCGTCTGGAGAGAACTGGGGCCTTACTTCCTCACGCAGCGTTCTTATATATAAAGCTGCGGTGCGGACGGCTAAGGGAATGCCTGACCAAATCGGCTCTCCCGACTAGCCGCTGGGCTAGTAATGCACCACATTAAGTTATTGAATAAATCATCGCTTCCTTTGCTGATGGCCGATGAAGCTCTCAATTTAAATGTGCATTCAACACACAGGTAAGTAATCATAATAAAAGTCTGACGTGGCTAAGTAAAATATTTTGGGCGAGAGAATTAATTTAATTACACTGCACGCAGTAGACGAGCTCTGAACTTGCCCTTTGGAGATACACTATCGCTATAGTTTTATAGTTGTTCAAATGAAACTTCTCACATCTCTATGGTTATAGCGGATCTCCATTCTACTTAAATATAAACATCCTAGCCTTATTTATTAGCCTACTTAATCTATCTTGCTTCCTTAATTTTTAAGACAAAACCAGAAAATCATGAATTTCAACTAAAATCTTAATTTGTGAGATCCAAAGTACTGGTTTTATTACGTTATTATGAAAAAGGAATCTAAATGTAAATTCTTAAGTCTCTAGCTCTTTTCTGTTGCGCAAATGATTTTTACAGAAAAACATCCAAATTTCGAAAATGGTTAAAGTTATTGAACTGACATTCAACACATGTTGATTTGGTATTACTCCTGACATGCTAGAAACGTTTCATGTTATTTACTTGATTTTTAAAGTATTGCGCAACATTTATGACGTCAGAGCCAGTTACAGTGGACTAGGCTGGCACACAATGGAAAGACTGATGTGAATTTTATACAGCGTGAGTAGGCTGCTTCCCTACATATGGAATCCAAACTGATCTTCCCCCAGGTCGGCTTCTATCAGTTTTTCCATTCGTCTGTAAAGAATTCGTTTTAGTATTTTGCAGCTGTGACTTATTAAATTAATAGTTCGGTAATTTTCACATCTGTCAACACCTGCTTTCTTTGGGACTGGAATTATTATATTTTTCTTGAAGTCCGAGGGTATTTCGTCTGTCTCATACATCTTGCTCACCAGATGGTAGAGTTTTGTCAGGACTGGTTCCTAAATCTCTGTCTTACCATTATATAATCTATCTGATATCTTCTAGTATCTCCAGGGTTCTTCCATGTATACAACCTTCTTTCATGATTCTTGAACCAAGTGCTAGCTATGATTAAGTTATACTCTGCACATAATTCTACCAGGTGGCATCCTCTTTCATTTCTTACAGCCAATCCATATTCACCTACTATGTTTCCTTCTCTCCCTTTTCCTACTCTCGAATTCCAGTCACCTATGACTGTTAAATTTTTGTCTCCCTTCACTACCTGAATAATTTCTTTTACCTCATCATACATTTCATCAATTTCTTCATCTGCAGAGCTAGTTAGCATATAAACTTGTACCACTGTAGTAGGCGTGGGCTTCGTGTCTATCTTGGCCACAATAATGCGTTCACTTTGCTGTTTGTAGTAGCTTACCCGTACTCCTATTTTTTTATTCATTATTAAACCTACTCCTGCATTACCCCTATTTGATTTTATATTTATAACCCTGTATTCACCTGGCCAAAAGTCTTGTTCCTCCTGCCACCGAACTTCACTAATCCCCACTATATCTAACTTTAACCTATCCATTTACCTTTTTAAATTTTCTAACCTACCTGCATGATTAAGGGATCTGACGCTCCACGCTCCGATCCGTAGAACACCAGTTTTCTTTCTCCTAATAACAACGTCCTCTTGAGCAGTCCCCACCCGGAGATCCAAATGGGGGACTATTTTACCTCCGGGATATTTTATCCAAGAGGACACCATTGTCATTTAATCATACAGTAAAGCTGCATGCCCTGGGGAAAAATTACGGCTGTAGTTTCCCCTTGCTTTAGCTGTCCACAGTACCAGAACAGCAAGGCCATTTTGGTTAGTGTTAAAAGGCCAGATCAGTCAATCATCCAGACTGCTGCCCCTGCAACTACTGAAAAGGCTGCTGCCCTTCTTCAGGAACCACATGTTTGTCTGGCCTCTCAACAGATACCCCTCCGATGTGGTTGCACCTATGGTACGGCTGTCTGTATCGTTGAGGCATGCAAGTCTGCCCACCGATGGCAAGGTCCGTGGTTCATGGGGGGGAGGTCACCTGATTTACATACATCAATAACACTGTTTTTCACCCAGGGGAAGAAGTCATTAGTACATACTACACCACAATTCTCACTACTCTATTCTTCTGATTTGTGATTAGCATTTATATCACCATAATTAAACATATTATCCCAAAACTTTTTATAAAAACATAAATGAGAAATCTCATATTCCTTCTGTTCAATTTCAGATAGATGTGCCATAACATTAACACTGTTATTAAGCTTTAATTTCAAGTGTAACTTAGTGGTCCTGTGCTTGTTATGTTTCCTCACCCCAAAACTATGGACCTTCATTTAGGGGAACTGCCATTTCCCAAGTAGTTACTTCTATGATTGTTTCTTCTATTAAAATGCCAATGGTTGCCCCATTATTCCTATCCAGCTGATGTTCAAAATTTCTCTATTGACACTTTGATCCTGATAGAAGTTACAATTATCTCTGTTTCTGTAATTAGTCACGTTGTGATTTCTATCATTCCAATTATTATGTACATACTTCTTTCTGCCACCCTATCCAGCCTGTCAACATATTGTAAAAATTGTTCAAGAGAACTGTCAAGTCCATGTACTAAAACCCACTGCAACCTCTCTGGTAATCTCCTTTTAAGTCCATCAATTAATGTCATTTCATCAAATGGTTTGTCAAAGTGTGTTAATTTTTTTAGTTGATTCTTACTAAACTCTTTCAAAGTACCGTCGCAATTCCTATAATTAGGACCACTCAAAAATTCACTTTTGATTCTCACCTGTTCAGCTTCTGACCAAAATTTATTTTAAAAACTTTTTTCGAAACTTTCATCTGTTTCCCAGTGACTTATATTTAAATTTACCCATGATAAAACTTCGCCTCCAAGACATCTTTTAACAAATTTAATTTTTTGATTGTCATTCATTCCTGACACAAAGCTATCTCTACAGTGGTTTAGAAAATCCACTGGATGTAAGTTGTCTGATGGAAAACGTTGATAGGGGTGTTGGACGATGCAATACCATTGTTTGTACGTAATTTTTGTGAATGCAATCTCCATGAACTGCTGAAATGTTTTGATCTAAAACAGTTACATTAATTTGCAAGTTGTTTTCAACATTTAAAATTTTTTGGTTGAGACTGGTGATCTTTTGTTCCATTTTTCCACTATGGCCTTCTGTTCAGCTCTGACATCATCCAACCCATTACCCAAAACAATAAATTTATTTTCTGAAACATCGACTTTTTCATTCACACTTTTTAACCCCTCAGACAACCCACGTTTTAGTTCTGAAACTTGATTACTAAGTTGGTCCACTTGATCTTGTATTTGTCTAATTTACTATTGTTATCTGTCTTAATTTCCTCTATTTTTGCCCAAATTAACTGCAAAATATCATTTTTACTGTTTCTTTGCTGACTATGATTTCACTTTTCTCAGACATGTCATGAATGGATCCTACAGCTTCCACTTCTGTCTCACTCCTACCCTCATCTCTATTCATTTTGTTAACCAGCACACAAGCCCACAAACAAATTAACTTCATGAATAGTTTGTATGTATTTTTCCTCTAGGAATTGTGTTCCTCTTGGAACATAACAGGCTGATCTCATGGGTTTGCTTGGGGAGGAGTGTAAAACAAATGGGTAAATTACAGTAACAATGTGACAAAAGGTGTCTGAATACAAAACAGTTTTTTTTATTGGAACGTTAACAGGCATAATTAATTAGATAAGACATTAACAGAGGTGAGGTACCACAAAAATCTGTAACAACAAAAACTCTGTCATAGGTCCGATAAATCCCACCACTCATGAACGCGTTATGAGTACACAAGAGGAGTGTCCATCACAATGTGTGTGCAATCAGTCTGCACAGTTTATCAAGACAACATGAGAAACTTTAATGTTCTTGGAGTATGCTAAATGGGGATAACTTAACAAAGTGATCAAGGAAATATGGAAATACAAATAAATGAACTTGGTGGTAGCAAGAAATACAAATAAATAAACTTGATGGTAGCAAAATACAGTATACAAATAAAAGAACTTGAGGTACTTTAAAGGAAGCTAAACTAGCACAGTGACTAAAGCAAATACATGATACAAATAAATGGACTTCAGTTATAATAAGTGAAAGGAGATGAACTTGGAGGCAATATTATAGAAAGGGAAGTGGATGTAGATGAAGATGAGATGGGAGATATGATACTGTGAGAAGAATGTAACAGAACTCTGAAAGAGCTAAGTCAAAACAAGGCCCTGTTGGTAAACAACATACTGTCAGAGCTATTGATAGACTTGGGAGAGACAGCCATGATGAAGCTCTTCCATCTGGTATGCAAGATCCCCATGATACAAGCAAAATACCCTCACATTTCAAGAAGAATGTGGTAATTTCAATTCCAAATAAAGCATTTGCTGACAAGTGTGAAAATTACCTTACTGTCAGTTTAATAAGTCATGGCTGCAAAATACTAACATGAATTCTTTACAGAAGAATGGAAAAACTTGTGGCAACCTTTGAGAAGATCAGTTAGGATTTTAGAGAAATGTAGGAACATGTGAGGCAGTACTGACACTATGACCTATCTTAGAAAATAGGCAAAGGAACGAAAAAACTACGTTTCTAGCATTTGTAGACTTAGACAAAGCTTTTGTCAATGTTGACTAGAATACTCTTTGAAATTCTGAATATGGCAGCAGTAAAATACAGAAAGCAAAAAGCTATTTACAACTTGTGCGGAAACCAAATGGCAGTTACAAGAGTCAAGGGGTATCAAGGGGAAACAGTGGCTGAGAAGGTACTGAGACAGGGTTGTAGCCAATCCCTGATGCTATTCAATCTGTATGTTGAAGAATCAGTAAATGAAACAAAAGAAAAACTTGCAGTAGGAATTAAAGTTCAGGGAGAAGAAATAAAAACTTTAAGATTTGCCAATGACATCATAATTCTGTCATGGACAGCAAAGAACTTGGAAGGGCAGTTGAATGGAATGGACAGTGCCTTGAAAGGAAAATATAAGACCAACATTAACAACATTAATGAGGATAATGGAATGTAGTGAAATTAAATCAGAGGATGCTAAGGGAATTAGATTAGGAAATGAGACACATAAAGTAGTAGATGAGTTTTTCAATTTGGGCAATGAAGTAATTGATGATGTCTGAAGTAGAGAGGATATAAGATGTAGACTTACAATGGCAAGGAAAGTATTTCTGAAGAAGAAAACTTTGTTAAAATCAAACATAGATTTAAGTGTTATGAAGTCTTTTCTGAAGGTATTTGTATGAAATGTAGCCATGTATGAATGTGAAATGTGAACAATGAACAGTTTAGACCAAAGGAGAATAGAAGCTTTCAAAATGTGATGCTACAGAAAAATGTTGGATATTAGATGGGTTGATCATGTAACTAATGAGAAGGCACTGGATAGAATTTGGAAAGCAAACTTCTTGACCAAAAGAATGGATTGATTGATAAGATGCACTCTGAGACATCAAAGGGTCACCAATTTAATACTGGAGGAAAGTGTGGTGAGGTAAAAATCAGAGAGGAAGGCTAAGAGATGAATACAGTAAACAGATCCAGAAACAGTTGCCGTAGTTATTCAGAGATGAAGAGGCTTGCACAGGATAGAGTAGTATGGGGACCTGTATCAGATCAGCCTTTGCACTGAAGACCACAACAACAACACAGGTGAATCTAATGTAACACAGTTGGGAATTTTAGTCTTTAATGGCTGCATGCATGGTATCACAGTGGTTTGTATGTAGTTCACAAATAGAGATCAGATCTCACAATAATGTAATAGGCTCCATGAGCCAGATACTGCACTCTCAGGACATGAGACCATGAGGTGGGTGCTGCATCATGTTTTCCTGAAGTATCGTATCAATATCCAATACCATTTCTCTGTAGATGTCACGGGAGCCTGCATTTCCATTCACTTTATACAGACGCACAATACTGACTCACCTTTTGTCTTCATGAATCATGGGCCTATGTGGTAGCACTACAGCAAGCCATTAACTTCTGATAATGACATAAGCTTTAAGCAATTTTTGTACTCATAGTTCTCAATTTTATAATTTTGTACATAATTTTTATAAAAAAAAAAATGTTGAAAGCTTTTACTCGAATGAACTAAGCTGATACAAAATTCTGTGTACAATAAATTAAACTTATCACTGTAGTAAATCAATTACAAATTGTATAAGTGTTCTATAAATTTCAAGTAAAATAAAATCTATATTTTTTTATGGCAGTGACTGAACATTAATTTTGGTATTATGTACAATTAAAAACATATTTTATTTATTCCTCTTAAGTTATTAATAGTGCATAAAATACTAATTACAGTTCAAAGAAAAAAGGGCAATAAGTAAGAACTAAGTGAATATCTGTTGCCAGGTAAGGTGTTTCTATTAAAGTTTCATTTTGCATTTCCTCACTTTGAGCAAATCAGACTCACTGATTATGGCACTGAAGTCAAGTATAGAAGCTGTGTTAACTTATCTCAACAAGACAGCTGAAATTAATAGACTGCTTTCACAAATACTTGATCTTAAGCAGTTTTTTATCAAATTTAGTTTACTGAAACTGCATTCATCAGGTAATGCAGTCACTGGCATTCATATAAGTATCCTCAAAGCCAATTTGATGTTTGGATAGGCATCTCTTAATCCATACATTGAAAAAAAAAAAAAAACTTCAAAATATTCAGATGGAAATGTATGCCAGTGCTCTTCATCACTTCTTTCAATTTTAATTAATTCCAAAGTAACAATATCCCTGCAATGTTTGGCACCAAAATCACATGCAAGTTCTTCAAGGCCAGATACAGAGCTTTCCCTGACAGGAATTTAAAGTGAGATCATATGGTGAGATACATGTGAGACCTGTTTTCCATTTCTCTTATTATCCATCAGATAGTTTGAGAACTCTTGCTGAAATAGCCTCGTCCCAATCTCAGTCAGCAAAAATTGGAAGCTTTTGGGGCAAACAGTAAATATGATTCAGCACCCACGTGTGAGCCTTTGAGGTCCTATAACACTGTGCCAAAGTAGCAGCAAGAACTCCATTGTGGAAAATCAGTGGCTTGCGCATGCAGCATCTGTGGACATTTGTTGAACAAAATGAAATTGTAGAAATAATACTGTGACAACAGCTTGTATTTTTATTCACAGTCTGGAATGTAACGCATCTCCTCATAGGCAGAAGAGAGGAAACATGATAGATAGGATAACTCATGTGCCTCTCATGGTTCCTTTGTAGTCCATCTATCTTTCTTGTATTTTTTCTGATAAGTTTTTGCACCCCCTCTGTGCCAGCACACTTGGTAAGGGCCCATCTCATCATGCCCTCAGTACAGCCTTGGTTGCAGATTTCATGCATTGTTTTTTTTGGTAGCCCAATGGGTTCATTTAACGTATATCTAGCTATAGCTCTATGCTTAGTTTTATACTATTCTGCAATAGTCACTCTTTCTTTAGACTTTCTTTAGACTGCTGTAGTAGATATGTATCTATCCAGTGTCTGATGAGCTAATATTTAAACTTGAACCACAGTTGCTCTACATGCCCCTGCCCAGATATAAATTTTCTTTTCAATATATGAAATGACTGTCATTTATCTACTTCACTAAACATTTAAACCTTTCTACTTGGTTTAGCTGCCCTTTATACGTAAGTAATTATATTTGTTGCAACTGCTTCAAGGTAACTATGCCAATTTCTATATGGACATTCTCAAAGAGAACAGGACTATTCCTTCTTATTAGTTCTTACATATTTCCTTCATGAAAGAGCATCTGAACTCTCTCTCTAAGCTGTTTTCAGGTAAAACAATTAGTACTATTTTGCAGGATGTCATGTCATGCCTAACACTTACAAGATTAAAAACTTACCAGTCAGTTAAAGTCTTCTTCACTGATGATAAAAGTATACATTCCATTGTCTTACATTAATACTTGTTCCATAGATCATGAATACAACATTTTGTAATGGTGTGGAATGTGTCAGTTTAGCATAAGTTTTCTTTACACAATGTAATTCATTAATTTTTTTTATATTTCTACAGTTACTACTTCATATCTAAAAATTCATCTATTGAGTGGAGGGAGTTGTCATTCAGAAATACTTTCAGTTTGTTTTTAACTGTTGATTGGCTATCTGTCAGACTTTTAATGCTTTTTGGCAAATGACCACAGATTTTTGTGGCAGCATAATTCTTCCCTTTCTGTGCCAAAGTCAGATTTAACCCAGAATAGTGAAGGTCATCCTTTCTTCTAGTGTTGTAACTATGCACTCTGCAATTATTTTTGAACTCGAATAGGTTATTAATAACAAATTTTGTAAGTGGATATATGTATTGCAAAAGTTCCTTAAGTAAACATCTGCAAGGTGATCTTGGGTGGGTTCCAGCTGTCATTTTGATTACACACTTTTGTGCAATGAATACTTTTCCTCTTAATAATAAATTATACCAAAGTATGATGCCATAGGAAAGCAGTTACTGAAAACTGTCATAGTAGGCTGATTTATTCATATGTTAACTGTTTCAGCAAATCATCAATGTATTTCTTCCAATTAAATTTCTCATCAGTGCACACAGCTAGAGATTTTGACTATTCTTCCTTAGCAACAGACTTCTTTCATCATCTATATTTATCAATGGTTTTATGCCATTTACTTTACAGAATTGTATGTACAGGGGGTTTCTCAAAATTTCTCAAAAACTCTGTGTCAGACTGAGACTCGAATGTGGGACCTTTGCCTTTCATGGGTAAGTGTTCTACCAACTGAGCTACACAAGCACGACTCACGACCCGTCCTCACAGCTTCAATTCTGCCTGTACCTCAATTCACAGTTTTAATCTGTCAGCAAGTTTCATATCAGCGCACATTCCACTGCAGAGTGAAAATCTCGTTCCGGAAACATCCCCTAGGCTGTGGCTAAGACGTGCCTCCACAATATCCTTTCTTCCAGGAGTGCTAGTTATGCAAGGCTCGCAGAAGAACTTCTGTTAAGTTTGGAAGGTAGGAGATGAGATACTAGCAGAATTGAAGCTGAGAAGACTGGTCATGAGCCATACATGGGTAGCTCAGTTGGTAGAGCACTTGTCCACAAAAGACAAAGTTCCCAAGTCTGAGTCTGTCTGGCACATAGTTTTAACCTATCAACATGCTGCTTTCCTGTACCACCTGAGTTGGTATATCAATAACTGACATCAAATTGAAATTACCAGGTAATACTTCAAGGTCAAGCTTTCTATCAGACTCATTCAGAAAATCTACATTGAAATCCTTGAAAGCAGGAACTGAGCCAACGTTTGTATGATTCGTTGCAGAAGCTATTTTTACCAGGTCACACTCAATACCGTTGCCCTGATCCCTAGCAGTTTCCCACTCCACCTGCTACCACAACATGATCCTGCTTTGTATAACCCTTGCACAATATCCTACATTCTCTATCATTTGGTAAGACATGCATTTGGCTTAAAAAAACTTGTGACCTTGTACCTGTCATCTAATTTTTCCTGCAAGATCTGGCCCACACCTCTTCCATGGCTACTACATAACAACAGCATTTCCCTCCTACTTTCTACTTTTCTGAAACAGCTGGCATCCTGGTGAAAGACTGTTGAGTCTGACTACACTTACATATACTGGAGCATCTTCCTTAGTTAACTGAGGTAGCAAGGCAAATCTATTGTTTGTGCCAATGATGAAACCACAGATACAGTTCTCATTCTGTGGCCCCTGTTCCTTGTTACTATTTCCCACCTCTCTTCACACTCTCCCCCCTTAACCTCATCAGTTTCTCCATAGCACTATCTAGTACAGCCTTATGGGATCTAATCTTCCCTTCCTGTTCAGCTCTTCCCCTATCGCCTGAACATATTCTGCAATACCATGGAAGGGAACCATTTACTTTCCCAATTTCCATGGCACGTCATAAGTACAAAACACATTAATCACAATTTACATTTAAAGTACTCCAATCTCTGTACAATTTTATAGGTTTCTAGAAAGTTTCTTACATGTATTTAATGAAATATTTCCACTTGGAGTATTCCACACTAAGGTGTCAAATAAGCTAAATTGGATCACCACTGGAATAAAAATATCCAGTTGGAAGAAAAGACAACTGCACAAGGAGTTGAAATACAACAAAGACCCTGTTTTCATAAATTATGTCAAATGGTATAAAGACTTATTTAAAAGGGTAGTGAAAGCTGCAAAAGAACTGGTAAACAATAAATACATCTTGGATCATGAAACAAAATCAAAGGCAGTCTGGTCTGTCATAAAATCAGAACAGGGGATGAGAACTAACAGCAAAGTTATCTCCAAAATTAAGAAGGGAAATAAAACTATAACAAATCCTGCCCTGATTTCAGAATCTTTTAACAATTTTTTTATAAATGTATCAAAATCAGTTGCAGATGTAAATGATTATACCAAAGAAGTACAATTAGATCAGAAGGCAGAAGAATACTTTAACAAATTTTAAAAAATTTCAGCCAAATATGTAGAGAAACTCAAAAACAAAAATTCTGCAGGGTGGGATGGCATACCTACTAAAGTAGTTAAATCAGCTGCCAGAATAATAGCTCACCCCCTCTGCTCAATAATCAATAAATCACTCGAAGAAGGCTACTTTCCAGATGACCTGAAGCATGCAGAGGAAAACCTTTGTTCAAAAAAGGCTCAAGAGAAGATATGGGGAACTACTGCCCAATCTCTATTCTCCCAATTTTATCAAAAATATTTGAATAAGTGGTAGTAATGCAAATTAAAATATTTATAGGAAAATCAAACACACTGTCAGATAATCAATAAGGCTTTCAGAAAGGCAAAAACACAACAGACATCATAAATGAATTTGTGAAAAAAAATTGTTCTGTCTTAAGTCTAACAAAGTTGCAGGATTGTTCTGTGACCTCACAAAAGCATTTGATTCTGTAGACCATCAATTGCCCTTGTATAAAATGAAAAATACAGAATTGGAGGTCATATTTTAGAGTGGTTCAGGTCATACCTCACAAAGAGAAAACAAATAGTAGTTATATCATCAAGCAAGGGAAATTTCTTCTCTGAATGGATGATTATTTCACAAGGCATTCCACAAAGGTCAATTCTGGGTCCAATTTTATTCTTATGAGGGTCACTCCAAAAGAAATGCACACTAGTTTTGTAAAAATACAGTTTCCATTCCGCATGTGTGAAAGCTTTACAGTGTGTAGATACATCCTTCCTGCTTGTTTTCAAACTTAGTTCAACCTGTTCCTGTGAGTGGTGCCATCACACCATGTCTTTAAGATGGCTGCTACACTTGATGTTCGTCAGAAGCAATGTGGTGTCATAGAATTCCTGTGCTGTGAAAACGAGACAGTGGGAAACATCCACAAGAGGTTGAAAAAGGTGTATGGAGATGCTGCTGTCCATCGCAGTACTGTTAGTCAGTGGGCAAGCAGGTTATGTGATGAAAGTGGGCATGGTAGTATTGAGGATTGTCCTCACACTGGCAGGTCTCGTACTGCACACACTCCAGACGATGTGCAGAGAGTTAACGAATTGGTGACTGCTGACAGACGCATCACAGATAAGGAATTGTAATGCTACATTGGGATGGGGGAAGGAAGTGTTTGCAGAATACTGAAAGTGTTGGTGTTAAAAAAGGTTTGTGCCAGGTGGATTCCCAGGATGTTGACAGTGGCTCACAAAGAAACAAGAAAAATAGTATGCAGTTTACTTTTGGAACAGTACGAGAATGGCGAAGATGAATTTCTTGGAAGAATTGTGGGAGGTGATAAAACATGGCTCCATCACTTTTCACCAGAGACGAAGAGGCAATCAATGGAGTGGCATCATGCAAATTCACCCAAGAAAAAAATTCAAAACCACACCTTCTGCTGGAAAAGTTATGGCTACCGTGTTTTTCGATTCTGAAAGACTCTTGCTTTTAGGCATCATGCCAAGTGGAACCACCATAAATTCTGATGCATATGTGATGACACTGAAGAAACTTCAAGCTCGACTGAGTCATGTTCTGCCACATCGGCAAAAGCAGGATGTTTTGCTGTTGCACGACAATGCTCTGCCACATGTCAGTTAAAAAACCATGGAAGCGATCACAAAACTCGTATGGACAACACTGAAATAACCGCCTTACAGTCCTGACCTGGCTCCATGTGACTATCATCTCTTTGGGAAACTGAAAGATTCTCTTCGTGGAACCAGGTTTGAAGATGATGACTCCCTTGTACATGCTGCCAAACAGTAGCTCCATCAGGTGGGACCAGAATTTTACCATGCGGTTATATAGGCGCTGGTCCCAAGATGGCCAAGGCAGTTGAGAGGGGTGGAAATTATGTGGAGAAATGAAAATATTGTTCCTGAAGGATGTATCTACACACTGTAAAACTTTCAAACATATAGAATAAAAGATGGATTTAAAAAAAATAGTGTGCATTTCTTTTGGAGTGACCCTCATACTTTACATAAATGACTTTCCACTAAACATAAATTCACACTTAGCTTTATTCGCTGATGATATGCCTGCCCTCATTGAAAGTGATCACTCAGAGCAATTCCCTCAACTGTCACAAATCTACTAGACAGTTTAGAAAACTGGTTCCAACTAAAAGGGTTAAAAATGAATATTGGGAAAACACATTTACTACAGTTTAAAACTAAAAACTCTAAGATAAATGAAATTCATATTACCTGTAGAAACCAGGAACTGAAAGAATCAGATTGTGTTAAATTTTTAGGAATACATTTGGACCAACATTTATCCTGGTCTTCACATATAGAATACTTAGCCAACAAGTTAAACAGCCTGACCTTTGCTATGAAGATTTTGTCATATTCAGCTAGCATGGAGATAAGAAAAGTAGTTTATCACAGCTATTTTGAAGCTGTTATAAGGTATGGCATCATCTTTTGGGGTAATACAAGCGAAATCATTAGAATATTAAAATTATAAAAGTCAGTTTTTAGAACTAGGTGTAATGCAAGACCAAAAGAATCTCGTCACCCACTATTAATAAATCTAAAAATATTAAGTGCCCCCTGATTGTACATCTATGAACTGATTATTTTTGTATACGTAACCCTTCTTTATTCACAGACAACAATGTTAAGCATCAATACAGCACTAGGAATAAGACAAGCTTCATGCTTCCTACTTGCAGGTTAAAGTTATATGCACCAACCCCAGAATATATGGGCATGAAAATCTACAACATGCCAAAACAGAAACAAATAAACAGAATGGAGCTAGGGCAACTGAAATCAAAGCTGCACAAGTTTGTTTGTTTGTTTGTTTGTTTATTGAGCACCCGTTTTATCACGTACAATGATATGGGATTTGTCATATGTTACATACAGAAAAAATATGAATAACAACATATTATGTAAAAACTATCAGCGAACAATCTGAATTAAATATATGGGCAAAACAATTATAGCTTACATGATATAAATTTGTAACAATATAGGGCACAAGTAAGTTACATATATTCTGTGTATAATGGACAGCAACAAGAAACAATGATTATAACACTCTATATTGACAGATTAATTAATTTTTGTGTGTACATAAAAGAGTCTACCCCACGACACAAGTTTGTATATGAGTAACTTATACCCCACGACACAAGTTTGTATATGAGTAACTTATAAGATAGGTGAAGGCACGCTATCTTTCTGAAGAATTCATATATTCACTAACACTGTAAAAACTATTACTGATTAACATTCTTTTGAGTTCACTTTTAAAACTGCTCAGCTGCTGAATCCTTTTTATTTTTAAGGGAAGAGCACTATAGAGAATTTTTGGGTGGTATATTGCACTCTTGTTGTAATGGGCTTTCTTATGCACTTCTCTGTGAAATTCATTACTCTGTCTTGTTGTAGAACCATGGAACTCACTATTTAAAGAAGAAAACCGGGGCTGAGACTTCAGGAAGCATATACTTTCATAGATGTAAATGGATGGAAGAGTCATGATTTTATATTCCTTGAAAATTACCCTACATGGACCTCTAGGTGCAGCTCCTTTTATGATTCTTATCACTCGTTTTTGAATAATAAAGGAGCGTTTTGCCTGACTTGAATTGCCCCAAAATATGACACCATATCGCAAAAGACTATGCATAAATGCATAATATGTACACAATACTGTTTGATCACTGCAGCAATTTTTGAGCATTCAAAATACATAGCAACATTTACTTAACTTTTCATTGAGCAGATCTATATGCTTGTCCCATTTTAGATGCTCATCTAACCAAATTCCTAAGAATTTTGTATTTGGCGTTTGTAGTATATTCTGTTGGCCTAGCTTCACAGTTATATTGGGCTTCATATTATTTGAAACATGTCTGTAATTCATCCATAATTTTTTTTTCTCATTCACAAATAAACTGTTGTCCCTGAACCATTTACTTGCTTCAACTGTTGTTGTTTCAATTTTGCTGTTAAGGTCAGTCTCATTCTGAGCTTTAATAAAGAGACTTGTATCATCAGCAAAAAGTACACAATCAGCTTGTGTTAAATAGTTTGGCAAGTCATTTATAAAGATCAAGAACAACAGGGGTCCCAACACCGAACCTTGGGGCACCCCATAACTAACTTCCTTATAACCAGGAAAGTATGACTTTCCATCATGAACTACTTCTACTTTCTGGCATCTGCCAGATAAATATGACTTAAACCATGCACGAGCAGTACCACGGAGTCCATAGCAACTAAGTTTTTCGAACAGTAGTTTATGATCAATAACGTCAAAGGCCTTTGATAAATCTAAAAAGACCCCACAATTTACTTCAATATTATCAATGGAATTTAGGACAAGTTTTAGAAAGTTGTATATAGCTGTTTCAGTTGATCTATTCTTTCGAAAGCCATTTTGTTCATTGACCAATATTCCACTTTTTTTTAGGAAAGTAGAGAGTCTTCCATACATTACTCTTTCTATAATTTTTGAAAAACAAGATAACATTGATAAAGGCCTGTAGTTTTTTACATCATAATGATCCCCATTTTTGTATAATGGTTTTATAATTGATTGTTTCAGCTTTCTAGGGAAAGTGCCAGTACTGAAAGATGCATTAATTGTATCTACAAGAAGAGGAGAAATATATCTGCTGTGTTTAATGATTTTGTCTGGAATGCCATCGGTGCCACAGGATAATTTATTTTTTAGTTTTCTGATGGCATTCTCTACCTCATGTACTGTTACAGGATAGAAAAACATAGTTTCGGAATTCAATGTGATGTTATGACTGATGTCTGTACTACTTTGGGTTTGTATGAGGTTTTGAACTACACTTGTAAAATGACAGTTGAATATATTGGCAATTTGTAATGGATCATTTATAGTTTTGTCCTCAGTTTTAATAACAATGTTGTTTCTTACTTTCCTTCTTCTTAAGTTACTAATGATCACTTTCCAAATTGATTTCATTTTTTTGTTGCCATTATTTCTACTGATATATGAATCATTATTTAACTTTTTTGCTGCAGTGATTACTTTCTTGTATAATTTCCTATAACACTTAACACATTGTTTCAAAGCAGGATTTTACCTCGCTGATTTACTTAACATTCTGAGTTGCTCTCCAGATTTTCTTATGCCCTGTGTTATCCACGTGTTAATTTTGCCTTTTACTTTCATTTTCTTAAGGGGAAAAGCAATTTCAAAGTTATGTTTGTAATCAGCTAGAAATGACTCAAACTTCATGTCTATACTATCATGTTTGTCTAGATCCCAACTTGTATTTTTTAACAAGGAATTAAAAATCCTAATGTTGTCCTCATTAATACATCTCCTGTGGATGTGTTTCTCACTTGGCCTAGAGTTTTTACAGAGTACATTATTTATACTGAGTTTTAGTGCTTTATGATCAGAGAATCCAGTGTCAATCACTTCTACAACATTGTCTAGTTTATGTAAGTCAAGAAATATTTGGTCTATTATTGTTTCAGAGTTATTTCCATGTCTAGTGTATTCAAAGATAGTTGGTGCTAAATTATACGAACAAAAGACAATGGTCAATTTTGTAACATTTAAACAGTTGATTTTAAAGTTGACATTGAAATCTCCAAATACAATAATGCTTTCTGTAGAATGTCTTAACTCACTAAAAAGACTTTCAAGTTATTAGTGGAAAAATGTTATTACTCCTTAGAAGAATTTATGAATGATGATGTGGAAGTCTGAGCACAGAAGCATCACCTGTAAATTAAGCTTGTGTTAAGTTGTGTGTCAAATAGATTATTGTAAAAATATGTTCACTATGTAAATGCTGTTATATATTACTTTGTAATACAAGTGAACTGGAGTCTTGATATATTATTTTTGTAATAAATTGTAATTGAAAAGTAAATGTAATGTTGAAGAGTCCCCACTACATCAGATATGTGATTTGACTTTGTATGTTATAAGATGATAAAAATTCTGAATCTGACTCTGAGTATGTAAGCACAACAGTAAATTGAGCAAAGATCTGCAGCGGTATTATCATTATTTACTATGGATGGTTCAATAATTGTTATCTCTTTTGGCATTTTTAAAGAACCCCGATTGGACATTTTCAGTATTCCCATTGTTTCTGAATTGTCTTTACCACATTATCATAAGTCTTACTTAAGTTCTCACAGAGTTTCCTCAAAAATACATAGATGTTATTACACTGTGAGAATAATACCATCTTGTTCATGATCATATTTTAACATTTGCTAGTACCTGTTACATCAGTTACTTCTTTACTTACAGCTCTTTAGCCAATTTAGTGCATTAACAGAAATTAACTATTACAAAGACAGATTCCATAACAGTTAAACTAAATGACAATGTTGTGACTGATAATTCACAAGTTGCAGATATATCTAACAATCACTTTCTAAATGTAGCAGCAAAATAGGATTAAATGGTTCAATTGAAGAAGTAAGAGCACATATTAAAAACATCATTCCACAAAACTTCAAGCAGCTAGAAGTAGCACCAGTATGCTTCACTGAAATTAATAGAATCATAAAAACTCTAAAAACCAAAAGCTCTTGTGGTGTTGATGGAATTTCAGACAGAGTTTTGAAAATTTGTTCAGACTTAGTAAGTAATGTCTTTAATGATTTACTGGTACATAAATAATGCATTACTGGCACAGGAAATTTTTCCAGACAGGTTAAGATATGCAATTGTTAAATCTCTTCATAAAGAAGATGACAGGCCAGACTTAAACAATTACTGTCCAGGTTTGTTACTGACATATTTTTCCAAAATATTCAAGAAAGTAATGTACTCAAGAGTAGTCTCATATTTAGGTGAAAACTATTTACTTACAGTTGGTATCCCAGAAGGGTTGCTCGATGGAGAATACTATTTATATGTTCACTCATCCAACAGTACAAGCCTTAAATTGTAAATTATCACTATTTGGCATTTTTTGTGTTCTTTGTAAGGCAACTGATCATGTAGGTACTTCCTCAGAAAAACTAAAGTCTAATGGAACTGATAACTTTCCTCACAGCTGGTTTGAATCACACTTAACAAACAGAGTGCAAATGTTGTACTGAATGATTCAAATGACACCAGAAGGGTAGAGAATTTTAGTGATTTGGAAGAAATCACAAAAAGAGTCACACAGGGTTCAATTTCATATTCCTTACATATATAAATAACTTTACACTTAACATTCAACAAGCAGAATTGGTACTTTTTGCAGAAAATAGAGAGAAAGCAACAGAAGATATAGTGATTGACATTTCCCAAAAATTACAAAGTGGTTCTCAGAAAAATGGACTCTCCCTACATTTTGAAAACACACACTATATTTAGTTCTGTACCATAAATATTCATACCAACTATTGATGTAGCACTTCAACATGAGTCGGTAAAGAGGGTAGAATGCTCCAAGGTTTTGGGTGTACATGCTGATGAAAACTTCATCTGGAAGAAGCATGATACTGAGCTTCTCAAACAATTAAATTCACCTACTTTTGCTGTTAGTAAAATTTCTTATCTTGGAAGCAAATGACTCAACCTCCTGATGTATGAGGTATGTTCAAAAAAATTCTCAAACATTCATAATTTTGCACTAATGGTGTGTTGGAGTGGAACATGGTTGGCATCCCTGCACATGCCTATATTTAATGTTTAACTGCCAGAAGTTCCATTGTTATATGTCTGTTAGTTATTGTTCAGTACTTTATTGAGTAGAACATTGTGTCACACAGTTTGCGAATTTTGAGATGACAGAGTTAGAGGAGCAAATGTGTTTGCATTAAATATTGTGTGAAACTCAAGAAAACATTTACAGAGCCACAACAAGTGATTCAGGAAGCCTATGGTGATGAGTGCTTAAGCCATACATAGTGTTATGAATGGTTCACATAGTTTAAAAATGACTGGACAGATGTTAAAGATGATCCTCATGCAGGACACCCTTGGACATCTACTGATGATGCTCATGTCAGGAACATCAATGAAACTGTGCATGCTGAGCAAAGACTGACTGTCCAAGCGATTCTAGAAGAGCGTAACATTCCACTTCAATCATGTCAATTCCCGACGGGGCTGGGGATTTTCTCTGCCAGGGGACTGGGTGTTTGTGTTGTCATCATTTTATCATCATCATCATCATCATCATTCATGACAGTGTCTAGATTGGATTGCATAAAAATTGGCCTTTGTAAAAATTTAGACTTTGTAAAGGTGCTGATGACTGGGCAGTTGAACGCCTCACAAACCAATCCTCATCATCATCATCATCATCAATCATGTCATGAAATCCTGGCACAGCACCTTGGAGTGGATTGTGTTGCCACCAAGTTTGCCCACAGCTCATGAGTCAAGATCAGAAATACCTTCACCTTGCAATCTGGGAAGAGCTTTTAGATCATGTAAATGAGAATGAAATGTTTCTTAAGAGAATTATAACTGGTAGTGAGATGTGGGTCTACAGTTATGATGTTGGGATCAAGATTCATTCTCCGTTACTCTTTGGGAAAGGTTCTCCAAGACCAAAAAAAAGCTCATCAGGTCAGGTTAAATGTCAAAGCCATGCTGATAGTTTTCTTTGACTTTGAAGGATTAGTTCATCATGAACTTGTGCCACAGGGACAAACTCTTAATCAGTGGTACTATCAGGATGTGTTTCAACACCTGTGACAAAATATGAGAAGGAAACAGTCTGAGATGTGGTCACAGAATTCATGGCTCTTACATCACAATATTGCACTGACACATTCACCCTGTTGGTATGTGACTATTTCACAAAAAACGAAACCACTGTGCTGTCTCATCCTGCATACTCTCCAGACATGGGCCCTGTGGACTTTTTTTATTTCCAAAGTTGAAAATCCCATTGAAAGGATGAAGATTTGCAACAAAAGATGAGATAAAAGAAAATTTGTGACCCAGCAAGATGAATACTGTTGTAACTGCGACCGGGATGGTCGCGGGGTTGAAATGATGGAAAGTGCGGTGGGACCCATGGAGAGGCCCGCAAACAACAACACAATAGCAAAGGATGGACATGACCAACAAAGGACAGATCAAAAAATGGAGTAACAAGGAAACCTAACAAACACATCCACTCATACACAGTACAAGAAAGTAAGCTGTCTAACGCGAGGTGATGTGTCCACAGACATACGCGAGATTAGACTGACTGGCTGAGCGAGAGACAGGTGCTTAAGTACTCTATTTGGGATGCTGCTATTTGCTGCTGGAACCATGTGTTCCCCTGTGGTAACCTCACACTAAAAGTGGGCCGGGAGGCGGGCGCTGCCACAGCTTACGGCGTGATGGTGCAGAGACCTCTAGGGATCTTCGACATCCTTGACGTCTGGCGCGGATTCAAATTCCGTGGCATGCAGTACCACATCCCTCCCCCCTGAAACTTGTGCGTAGGGGCAGAAATGCCCCAGATGATGCCGAGGTGGGCGGCAGTGGGAAGAGGACCTGGGCGCATCAACCGCAACTGGTGGGGAGGAAGGGATGCCCGAAGTATCCATGGCAGCCGATCCAGAGTCCAGGGCGGGGCAGGGAGCCACCAATCCACCCGGAGGTGGAGAGAGCTGGTGGCAGGCCCGTGGGAAGATGGCAACCGGGGGCAGGGACAATGAAAGGACCACGTCCATACTTGAAGGAGGTAGGGAAAGAGGCGGCAGTGCGAGTCCCGTGGCAGCACAAGGGCAGAGCTGATTATAACGGCAGTGCTCCAACCCTTTCGATGTCTGCACCAACATCACACACTGCCCATGGGCCATGACGACTGTGGTGGGTGTCCAGCCCGCCTTGCGCCTGTACTCACGGGCCCACACAGCCAGCCATTTTCCAGCGATTCCTGGAGTTTACACAGCTTATCCCATCCTCATCACCAAAAATATTCAAAGCCAATGGATGGTCGACAACAAAGAGGGTAAGGAGCTGGGGAACACGCTTTTACGTCACCTGGACGACGAACTGCACACGAAGGGGAATGGAGCTGTCTCTGTAGGCAACCAAATGGCGAGAGGGAGGTGACAACCGCAGGAGAGCCCAGCTGGGTATATGTCGCCATATTAATCAGGGAGACGGTGGCCTCAGTGTGAACCTGAAAACTGACATCCTCTGTGAAAATGCGGAGCATGAGGAGAAGCTTCCGTGCAGATGGGTCATTCTGTGGAACGACCGATTGCAGAGCATGGACGGTATCTTGAGGACCAAGAGGGCCACGACTAGAGCGAGTCAAGCGACTTTGACAAACCGATCAGATGTGGCCCTCCTTGTTACACAGCATGCACAATTTCCAGTGGTGGGGACAATCAGCCCGCGAATGGGCAGTAAAGCACTGTGGGCAAGATGGGCCGCGTGAGCAGCGATGAGGGACGACCAAAGGCGCTGATGCCATAGAGACGTTGGACAACAAGGAGTCCCGACGGCACTGGCCTCTGTTGGCTGGGCCATGTCGACATCGCAAGGGCAAAACCCGCCATGACGTCATGATCGCTGTCACCTGTGGTTGCGCCATAAGACGCTTGTTAGCCGCTTGAGAAATTTCAAAGTAGTTGGCAATGTGGAGAATCTCTTCCAAGGAGTGGTTGTCGAGTTTCAACACTGCAGTATGGACCTCAGGATCGGGAGCCAGCTGAACCACCACATCCCGTATCAGGGAGTCTGCATATGAAGCCTTACACTGCTAATTGGTGCACGTAAAATTGCATCAACGGCTGAGACTCCGTAAGTTTATGACCCAGGAATGATACAATTGACCAGGCTGTTTATGGTACTGGTGGAACTCCAGCTGAGAGGTGACCACATGGTAGTGTTGGGAATAATAGTTTGTCAGCAAAAGGCAGATCTCCTGGAAAGAGAGAGCCACAGGATTGGACAACGGTGCCAACTTGCGGAGAAAGAGGCCCAAGACAAAAACAACGACCACTGCAAGGAGTCGTCTGTGACTCGAAAAGACGTGAAATGTTGTTACAGACAATGTAAGTAGGTTTCCCAGTCCTCTGTAGCATCATTAAAGGGTGGAAATGACAGTGGACGCGGGAAAGCATTGAACACTCGAGGACTCTAAGGCTGTTGCGGTAAGGCATCCCGGGAATCGACTTTGTTTGTTAGCAACTGCAGCAACTTTTGTAAGACATCTAACTGAAGTTGCTGCTGCTGCATGAGCTGCTGCTGTTTCTCCAGCAGACAGACCAACTTCACCTCCATACCAACAATGACCATCCCATCCTCGTCGCCAAAATGTTGTAACTGCGACCAGGACAGTCGCAGGGTTGAAATGACGGAAAGGACGGCGGTACCCACGGAGAGGCCCACAAACAACAACACAACAGGAGAGGATGGACACAACCAACGAAGGACAGAACTAACAACAACAAGATTGAACAATGGAGTAACAAAGAAACTTAACAAACATGTCCACTTGTACACAGAACAAGAAAGTAAGTAAGCTGTCTAACACGAGGCAGTGTGTCCAGAGACATACACGAGATCAGACTGACTGGCTGAGCGGGAGGCAGGCACTTAAGTACTCTATCGGGGGCACCACTATTGGCCGCTGGAACCATGCGTTCCACTGTGGCACCCTGTGACGTCTGGTGCGGATTCAAATTCTGTGGCGTGCGGTACCAGACATACCAAGGCTGCTTCTGGAAATGGAAACAGCATTTTTAACAGTCTAGCAATTATGGTGGAGAGTATTCTGAAGAAGACCATGCACACTAAGTAAAAGATAAGCACAGAATTTTGTAGTCTATGTTCCAGAATTTTTTAACAGACATCATATTTTGCATATTCCCATTCAGTAATATGTTATGGAATTATTTTAGAAAGAAAGTATTGCTTGCATAAAATCAAGACATAAGAATAATATACAGTGTTCACCCTCAGATGTCATATAGGTACCTCTTTAAGGAATGGGCATTTTAATTCCACCATCATGATTCACAATTTTCTAATGAAATGCATCATACATAATTCATCACAATTTGAGAAGAGCAGCTACTTTACTAGAGCTATACATGACTTTTATTAACCTTAATGAAACTGTTTGTAGCTCAGGAAAGAGTTCAATATGCAAAATTTTTGCTCATTTGCCCAATAACATAAAATGTCTGACAGGTAGTTAAGTAAGTTTTGAATCTACTTAAAATCATTTCTCCTGAACAACTCCTATTACATTATCGAATTTCTATACAAAACCTGGTACACAGCTAAAAAAAAGGAAAGAAAGAAGTGTTTTAAGAGCAGTTTCATGAGAAAGACTAAAATAAAGATTTATTAATTGACATTAACACTAATCATTCATACCTATCTTGTAAACATAAACATAATTGTTACACATCATTTCAATAAAACAATCATTTGAATAACAAATGGAAATTAATTAATTTAATTAAGAAAAAGGATCCCTAACCAATGCTGCAACTGTTGCTGCATCAATTAATACTTCTCGTATTTCTCATTACTAACTTCATTATTATTTCATAAACCTCATTACTTCATAAATTGCTTCATGAAAACTTCTTCACTTTCCTTGCCACACTACTCCACTGCATTTGTTGTTATATTATTTATTTCATCACTAATTACCTCTTCATTATAACATCACTGAACATCAGGTTCCTTACTTTCCCTTTCTCACATTGTTTACTGGAAAGGACGATTATCTACCGCAACAAACAAAAATGTTATAGACAAAAACTTCCTTCCTTTTCATAACAGAAAATACACAATTTAATTCAAGCATTACTTCACTTTAAACCATGTGTTTGTTCTTATCTCAGTCTAAGGAGCTACCCAATGACACATTTTTCAGACAACACACATCAGTATAGGCAACTGAACATAATTTTACTTTAAACTAAACACTTGACTTAAGCAGTATCTTCAATACTGACAAAAAATGGCACTGAATTTAACTCTAAACCTTTCCTCTACTGCTGTTGTAAAAATTTATATCACTTTTTTATACTTACAGCTTCCTTTGGTTTTCCAATAATACTTTTTGATAATTTTATATTTGACTTAGCTCATACTGTACATTACTTTTTGCTGTGAGAAATTAATTCTTTTACATTAAATTTAAATATCAGTGGACCCATAAACAAAGTACAGTATTTTTCTCTGAAATATGCTGATCTAACACTAGCTTCTATACTTACTGACACAAAAATTCATTTAGGTACTGAAATAGAAATTTTAAGTACCTACTTATAAATTAAGGATAATAGGAGCTGATTATATCCCATTATAATCTACAGACAGGGTAACTGAAGATATGATTGAACCAAGAAAGGAAGTATCCTCTGCTCCCCACTCTAGTCTTACAGCATTGGATGAAATCCTACTTTTATCAATCAAGACAATTTTATGTACAACAAAGCATACACTAAAATCTTTGAACACATTCCCATTGTTTGATTAAACACCACATTACCCCCAAATGGAGTAGTGACCTTTTCATATCATAAATGGTGTTGTGGGGTCCAGAAGGATACCACTTTGTTTTGGTCATGAAAATTATTTTACTTTCATCACAAATACTTGCACATAAATTTCATATTTACGTGTAGGCTACACTGTTCAAAAAATTAGGGAAACATGACTTTGAGTGTCTGCCATACTCCACTGAATAATAACTAAGAACTGGTATGTTACCAAATTATACCTTTATCTTTCACAAATTAAGTACATAATAAAATTCCATTACATATTCATACATTTATATAGCAGGAACTGAAATGTCTGACAGGTGTCAGAAACAAAGTGGAAACAATCATTCATCTTATCATCCTGGATGCTTTCCATTGAGCTCTGACAGCTTCATTAATGTGTATGCTCTCTGTGTCCCTTTATCACCAGATGACACTTATGTGGCATGTTCCACATAAAGCACCCTGTGGTATCCATTCCCATTCTTCAATGACAGCCCTTGAGTGTTCTTGGTGAGCCTGTGGTGAAACAAGATGATCACAAACACATTTACAAAGCACATGTCACACATGCTTGATGGAGTTTAGGTTGGGACTCTCTTCTGGCTATTCCATTACTTCAATATCCAGGCTCCGCAAGACATTCCTGGTAACACCTGCCAGATGAGCCCCTCATTACCACATGTGAGAAGGAATTGAAGGCTACCACTGTGTGCAGCAGCCACCACACAGTCCAGTAGAATCTGTTCAATGTACTGCCTGATGGTAAATTAACCAAAAATAACGACAAGATCCATATGGCTCTCAACACTGATGCATCCCCAACAACATTACAGAACCCTGGCTGAAGCTGTCAATTTCATAGACAACATTTGCCAGATACCACTCACGACTACATCTCCACCCATGAACACAGACATCATGTTGTGTCAGAGGAAATCTGGACTCATCTATGAATAACACGTTTCACCAGTTACACAGTTGTCAGTTGACATAGGAATGACAGAACTGAAAGTGAGCTGTGAAACGTTATCATATCAAGTGGGGTAATTGTACAGGCTGTCTAGGTCATAAGTTTCTTTCTTGTAACCTGTTCCTCACAGTTTGTTTGGGCACAGAGGCTCCAGCCATCCTTCTGAGATAATCTTGCAGTGCTCTGGTGGTAGCTGTACCATGCCTCAGTGTAGAGAAGTCCAGATATTGGTCTTCACATGTAGCTGTAATGCATTGGCAACCTTACCCAACTAGCATTGTGTACTGACCTGTCTCCCTGTTCTGTCTCGACAACCTATTGATGACAGATGTTGAGACATTGCCATCTGCAAAAACACAATGGATAGTTCATCCTTTTTGGATCACCAAACAAACTGACCAAACAACTTGAACTGCATCAAGGCATAGCATTTCTTGTGCTTAGTTGAATGCAACATCCATGAATGACAACTGCCATCCATGTACTTCACTAGAAAACAATGGGACAATGGTACTTACTTCTTTGTTAGGGGATCACATAGTACAGTAACACATAACACAGCAGATAGATGGTGAAAGCCTCTAGTTTTTGCATACATTGAAAGCTAAGATCTGAAGCTATATAGTAATACCACAGATATTGCCTTTATGGAAATAGATTTAACATGCTGTACATTGATGTATGTGTTCCCCCAATACTTTTCAACAGTATATCAGAATAAAATCATCAGTTTAACACAAAAAACTAAAAATGAATGACAAAAGGAATACAAATTTATGTAGCCCTGCACAAGAGTGAAGTGAAATTAAACAAAAATTTAAGCTAGTTTATTGCATTAGAAAAAACAGTAATACAATGATGTAAGGTGAACATACAGTGAGTGAAAAATTAGCAGCATACAATGGATTTCAAATATAAATTGATAGACGATTTTTAAAAAAAAATGGCTCTGAGCACTATGGGACTTAACATCTATGGTCATTAGTCCCCTATAACTTAGAACTACTTAAACCTAACTAACCTAAGGACACCACACAACACCCAGTCATCACGAGGCAGAGAAATTTTCACAAATATTGAATATTTACCCAGGTTCTCTTCTCCACACTCTTTACACATAACTGAACAATATGTTTGGCAAATTTCTTCTAACAGATATCTGGTAAACAAACAATGGAAATCCAAAGTAGGAATATCAATAATGTAGGAAAAGACAGATTAGTATTTACTGTAAAGAAGAAATGATAAATTGTGGCCAGGCACAGTTAAAAGACCTTACATAAAGCTTTCAGACACAGCCTTCATCAGCAAAAGAGGAACACACACCATTCATACATACAAGCAAGCACACCTCAAGACTGGCAACTCCAGCATCTTGGGCAGGACTGCTGGCATTGTGGCCCAAGATGCTGAAGTTGGCAGTCATGTGTGCAAGAGGTGTGCTTGCTTGTATGTATGAATGGTGTGTGTTTCTCTTTTGCTGGTGTGGGCTGAGACCAAAAGCCTTACATAAGTGTCTTTTAACTGTGTCTGTCTGCAAGTTAACATGTCTTCTTTACAGTAAATAGGAATCTGTCTTTTCTTACATTGTTGACATATCTGGTAAACAAACACTCACATGCTTCCAGTGGAGTGCACAAGTCTCCCAATCTGCTTTGACTGCCTTTCAATGAGGAAACTTTCATGATCAAGTTGTGAGCTATGTTCTCACACCCCTCTGAGGTTTGGTGTTGTTGTTGTTGTGGTCTTCAGTCCAGAGACTGGTTTGATGTGCCTCTCCATGCTACTCTATCCTGTGCAAGCTTCTTCATCTCCCAGTACCTAGTACAACCTATATCCTTCTAAATCAGTTTAGCATATTCATTTCTTGGTCTCCCTCGATTTTTACCCTCCATGCTACCCTCCAATACTAAATTGGTGATCCCTTGATGCCTCAGAACATGTCCTACCAACTTATACTTTTTTCAGTCAAGTTGTGCCACAAATTACTCTTCTCCCCAATTCTATTCAATATCTCCTCATTAGTTATGTGATCTACCCATCTAATCTTCAGCATTCTTCTGTAGCACCACATTTCGAAAGCTTCTATTCTCTTCTTGTCAAAACTATTTATTGTCCATGTTTCACTTCCATACATGGCTACACTCCATACAAATACTTTCAGAAACGATTTCCTGACATTTAAATCTATACTCGATGTTAACAAATTTCTCTTCTTCAGAAATGCTTTCCTTGCCATTGCCAGTCTACATTTTATATCCTCTCTACTTTGACCATCATCAGTTATTTTGCTCCCCAAATAACAAAACTCCTTTACTACTTTAAGTGCCTCATTTCCTAATCCAATTCCCTCAGCATCACCAAACTTAATTTGACTACATTCCATTATCCTTATTTTGCTTTTGTTGATGTTCATCTTATACCCTCCTTTCAAGACCCTGTCCATTCCGTTCAACTGCCCTGCCCTTCCAAGTCCTTTGCTGTCTCTGACAGAATTACAATGTCATCGGTGAACCTCAAAGTTTTTATTTCTTCTCCATGGATTTTAATATCTACTCCGACCTTTTTTTTTTTTTTTTTTTTTTTTTTTTTTGCTTGCTCAATATACAGATTGAATAACATCAGGGAGGGGCTACAACCATATCTCACTCCCTCGACTCTTATAACTGCCATCTGGTTTCTGTACAAATTGCAAATAGCCTTTCGCTTACCCCTGCCACCTTCAGAATTTGAAAGAGAGTATTCCAGGCAACATTCTCAAACGCTTTGTCCAAGTCTACAAATGCTAGAAATGTAGGTTTGCCTTTCCTTAATCTTTCTTCTAAGATAAGTCGTAGGGTCAGTATTGCCTGACGTCTTCCAACATTTCTACGGAATCCAAACTGATCTTCCCTGAAGTCGGTTTCTACCAGTTTTTCCATTCGTCTGTAAAGAATTCACGTTAGTATTTTGCAGCTGTGGCTTATTAAATTGATTGATGGTGATTTTCACATCTGTCAATGCATGCTTTCTTTGGGATTGGAATTATTATATTCTTCTTAAAGTCTGAGGGAATTTTGCCTGTCTCATACATCTTGCTCACCAGATGGTAGAGTTTTGTCAGGACTGGCTCTCCCAAGGCTATCAGTAGTTCTAATGGAATTTTGTCTAATCCTGAGGCCTTGTTTTGACTTAGGTCTTTCAGTGCTCTGTCAAACTCTTCACGCAGTATCATATCTCCCATTTCATCTTCATCTACATCCTCTTCCATTTCCATAATATTGTCTTCAAATACATCGCCCTTGTATAGACCCTCTATATACTCCGTCCACCTTTCTGCTTTCCCTTCTTTGCTTGGAACTGGGTTTCCATCAAAGCTCTTGATATTCATGCAAGTGGTTCTCTTTTCTCCAAAGGTCTCTTTAATTTTCCTGTAGGCAGTATCTATCTCACCCTAGTGAGATAAGCCTCTACATCCTTACATATGTCCTCTAGCCATCCCTGCTTAGCCATTTTGCACTTCCTGTTGATCTCTTTTTTGAGATGTTTGTATTCCTTTTTGCCTGCTTCACACACTGCATTTTTGTATTTTCTCCTTTCATCAATTAAATTCAGCATCTCTTCTGTTACCCAAGGATTTCTACTAGCCCTCGTCTTTTTACCTAGTTGATCCTCTGCTGCCTTCACTATTTCATTCCTCAAAGCTGCCCATTCTTCTTCTACTGTATTTCTTTCCCCCATTCCTGTCAATTTTTCCCTTATGCTCTCCCTGAAACTCTGTACAACCTCTGGTTCTTTCAGTTTATCCAGGTCCCATCTCCTTTGGTTTCGTAGTGGACCAATGTACATATTTTTGCCATAGAAACTAGAAGCCTCCTCTCTGTATTGATTTCTCCCTACATTTTCTGGTTCACTGGAGTCTTAGCTTTGTTCTGAAGCAGTTTCTGTTCACTGTTGTAAGAAGGGTCACTTTTTACCTTTAAGATCATGTTCATTGCTATCCTCATCTTATCCTAAGATTTTCTTCACCAAGTCCAGAGAATCTGGATCAAGCACTAACATACATGAATGAGAACTAGCAGCCATAGTAATGCTTAAAATAAATGGAAACACAAATAAAGTCTAAAAGTAAATGATGTTTCGTTGATAAGTAAATTTTGACAATACAGAGAACTGAAACACATACAGTATCATGGGGTCAATAATGGCAGCAACCAAACTTTACAACCATGCACTGAAAAGCTAATGACTTGATTATGCTTCTAGTTTGTGTGCAGGTCAGTCATCAACTGATGACAAGGTATGTGGAACAACCAACAATAGAGTGGCCAACATAATAAATGGCAAGGGTGTACAGCTTCACTTTATTATGAAATAAGCTCTTACAACACCTTCTTTTATGATTAACAAATAGATCAATATGATACCATATTCTTCACATTGTGACTACATTCCAAACTTACCCATAATCAGGTATACAAACAAACAGTAAAGACTTCATTAGTGCAAGGAGGTATAATCTACACAGTAATTAAACCAATTCTATCACATAATAGAAAAATGCCATATCTCTGTAAAATAATTTCTCTACATGTTTATGTTCAGAGGAAAAGTAGAATGGGTTGTAGCTTTATTGAAATGTTTATTAGTGCTTGCAAACTAAAGGCATTTTTGTGCAGCTGCATTTATATTTCTAAATCACATCTATTATACATTGATTCAAAGAATGATTAATGAACAAATTTGACTACCTTAATTAAAGATGTAAAACTGGCAGTTTTTCTTATGTTTTCAGTTATCTGCTTTATTGTAAAAAATAAATAAACTAATAAAACAGTAATGTAACTCCAAGAATCAAAGTTATTAAAGCAAAATTGTTGAACTGACTAGTAAATGTGGCGTTACCTGCATATTAAAAAACATTTATTTCTGTGTACAGAGAAAGGGAAAATGCTTTTTCAGTTGGTCAGAGAGTGATGTCAATGGTGGAAGCAAGGAGCTTGTTGTGCTTTGATGCTTGGCAATGTCGCACAGTGAACTGTGTTTTTAGAAACTGTGATTGATATACAACAATGCTGAAGAGATAACATGGCTTTTGGAAATAATCATGGAAAATGTCTTGTGTCCAGTTTAATAACTAAATGACCCACTGCTCAAGCTTTGAAGGCAGCTGGAGAAGCAGATCAGCACACCAGTCAGCTGAGTACCAGGGCTGTAATTCTTGAATTGAATGTATTCCTCTCATTTTACAACTACAAGCACTGACACTCAAACAGATGTCCTGTCATTGTTGTCAGAAGAGGCAGCGAGCAATCTAATACTTTTTAAATGAAAGGGGTTCACAACTTATAATATTACATTCCATTTTCCAAGCTGTCTCCTATAAATTGTCTACTTTGTGATTAAATTAGAAAAACTTGGCTCTGCTCAATACTGGACAGTTAAAAATTGTCTTATTTACATTGCGCACAATCATCCTTCGAAATATTTCTTCCCTTACTTGCATACACTCTGTATCAGTTTTGTTTACTTCAGTGTTAACTGCTTGCAACTCATTTACCTCACTCTTAACTACAAGAGTTTTTCTTTTCTCATTAATAACAACATAAACTTTGTTAACACTTTCATTCCTTACCTGTACTCTTTTTGTCTCACCATTATCAAATATATCAATATTTGCATTAACTTTGTGGGTATTTATCCACTAGAGAGAATTAACGCAGCTATAAGAAACAACGTGAACTTTATTGTCCGAATAAACTATACACATGAAAATACAAACTTACCTTACATCAGCATAGCATAGACTGAAGTCCAAAGATCTTAGCATTCATCATCATAGAGGCTTGATGGGCTATCTATAGTCACCACAGAGCTTAGGAGTCATCATGCCTGTCCTGCCCAATCTGTTACATTGTTCTTTGCCACTGATTCCTGAGCAGGCAGGAACTCACAGCATCTTTACCTTGTTGCTTTCCAATATTCTTCCAAGGGCTTTAAGGGAATCTTGGATCACAGTGCAGGGGCTGACAGAGATCTCAAAACTACTTGGCTGTCTAATTAAATGTAGATGCTACAATCCTGGTAGCACCTATGCAAATTCTCCTCCATGCACAGACTGATAGCAAATATGTCCACCTAGAATACAGTGGTCATGTTCCCTAAAGAGGGTGCTCTCTTTCATCTAGGCTGTACCATGGGTACTCCAGACCAAGTACCCCCAGCTGTTTTTGAGCTGTCAGTAAACCAGACTATGTTTCCTGAATTATGTCGGGTTCATTATGCCACTGCTCCCTTCTTTCAACTGTTACACTGAAAGGTTTACTCAAGCATCTGGAAGCTATTGTACAGTCAGGCAGCATTCCCCCAGCCATTCCTGTATTTACTGCACTCACTATAATGGGTTGAGATTCGGGCTATCCAAAGGGAATCCCATTAATTCCAGTCTTTTAAGCTGTATGCCATTGCCACTGCCTCCATTGTAACCCAAAGGTGTAATGAGGACATGTCCAGCATGGTATCCATCCCAACAGTGGGTGTGTTGCTAATTCCACCTGTTATGGCTAAAGAGGCCAATCTCTACACCTTGCCAAGTTCCTTGGGAGTCACCTTCTGTTCTACTTTATTTCACCTTAGTGTAGCCCCATACATTTTCATCGATCTTATTACAATGCTGTGTATACAGTACTTACTCCTGAGGTTTCAACACAATTTTTACCATAGGCCCTTCTAGTTCTCATAAGAGTACCTTTTGTCTTGGAACATATTACATTCTTCATGTGAGAATGTGAGGTCTGTGACAAAGAAAGCTGGCATCTTATGACTTCCTCTCTTGTTTTGCCATCTGTCCCTTTAAATTCATTTTATTTTCAATTTTGACTAATTACCATTAACATACATCAGTGTAATCTGCATTTTCATAAAAGAGAAAGGTTGGCACTCAGTCTTAAGGAATATATCACCAGATCTAATTTTGTGCATAGTTTTGCGTATGTAATCAATTTCCTGATTTATTTTGACTATCCCTAGTTAATATATTTTGCTATAGGGTTAACGCAGTAATTGTTTTGTGACTTAGATTCTATAAATTTTGCACTAATTATAAACATTTGCACCCCCCCCCCCCCCCGCCCCCCTCCAAGAACAATGGACCTTGCCGTTGGTGGGGAGGCTTACGTGCCTCAACGATACAGATAGCCGTATCGTAAGTGCAACCACAACGGAGGGGTATCTGTTGAGGGGCCAGACAAATGTGTGGTTCCTGAAGAGGGGCAGCAGCCTTTTCAGTAGTTGCAGGGACAACAGTCTGGATGACTGACTGATCTAGCCTTGTAACACTAACCAAAATGCCCTTGCTGTTCTGGTACTGCGAACGGCTGAAAGCAAGGGGAAACTACAGCCATAATTTTTCCCAAGGACATGCAGCTTTACTGTATGATTAAATGATGATGGCATCCCATTGGGTAAAATATTCTGAAGGTAAAATAATCCCCCACACGGATCTCCGGTCAGGGACTACTCAAGAGGATGTCATCATCAGGAGAAAGAAAACTGGCGTTCTATGGATCGAAGCGTGGAATTTCAGATCCCATAACCGGGCATGTAGGATAGAAAATTTAAAAAGGAAAATCAATAGGTTAAAGTTAGATATAGTGGGAATTAGTGAAGTTTGGTGGCAGGAGGAACAAGACTTTTGGTCAGGTGAATACAGGGTTACAAATACAAAATCAAATAGGGGTAATGCAGGAGTAGGTTTAATAATGAATAAGAAAATAGGAGTACAGGTAAGCTACTTCAAACAGCATAGTGAACACATTATTGTGGCCAAGATAGACATGAAGCCCACGCCTACTACAGTAGTACAAGTTTATGTGCCAACTAGCTCTGCAGATGATGAAGAAATTAATGAAATGTATGATGAGATAAAAGAAATTATTCAGGTAGTGAAGGGAGATGAAAATTTAATAGTGATGGTTGACTGGAATTCGAGAGTAGGAAAAGGGAGAGAAGGAAACATAGTAGGTGCATATGGATTGGGGGTAAGAATTGAAAGAGGAAGCCACCTGGTAGAATTTTGTGCAGAGCATAACTTAATCATAGCTAACACTTTATTCAAGAATCATGAAAGAAGGTCGTTTACTAAAAGGTATCAGATAGATTATATAATTGTAAGACATAGATTTATGAACCAGGTTTTAAATTGTAAGACATTCCCCGGGGCAGATGTGGACTCTGCCCACAATCTATTGATTATGAACTGTAGATTAAAAGTGAAGAATCTGCAAAAAGGTGGGAATTTAAGGAGATGGGACCTGGAGAAACTGAAAGAACCAGTGGTTGTACAGAGTTTCAGGGAGACCATAAGGAAACAATTGACAGGAATGGGGGAAATAAATACAGTAGAAAAGAATGGGTAGCTTTGAGGGATGAAATAGTGAAGGCAGCAGAGGATCAAATAGGTAAAAAGACGAGGGCTAGTAGAAACCCTTGGGTAACAGAAGAAATATTGAATTTAATTGATGAATGGAGAAAATACAAAAATACAGTAAATGAAGCGGGCACAAAGGAATACAAACGTCTTAAAAATGAGATTGACAGGAAGTGCAAAATGGCTAAGCAGGGATGGCTAGAGGACAAATGTAAGGATGTAGAGGCTTATCTGACTAGGGGTGAGATAGATACTGCCTACAGGAACATTAAAGAGACCTTTGGAGAAAAGAGAACCACTTGTATGAATATCAAGAGCTTTGATGGAAACCCAGTTCTAAGCAAACAAGGGAAAGCAGAAAGGTGGACGGAGTATATAGAGGGTCTATACAAGGGCAATGTATCTGAAGGCAATGTTATGGAAATGGAAGAGGATGTAGATGAAGATGAAATAGGAGATATGATACTGCCTGAAGAGTTTGACAGAGCACTGAAAGACCTGAGTCGAAACAAGTCCTCGGAGTAGACGACATTCCATTAGAACTACTGACAGCCTTGGGAGAGCCAGTCCTGACAAAACTCTACCGTTTGGTGAGCAAGATGTATGAGACAGGTGAAATACCCTCAGACTTCAAGAAGAATATAATAATTCCAATCCCAAAGAAAGCAGGTGTTGACAGATGTGAAAATTACTGAACTAACATGAATTCTTTACAGACGAATGGAAAAACTGGTAGAAGCCAACCTCGGGGAAGATCAGTTTGGATTCTGTAGAAATGTTGGAACACGTGACGCAATGCTGACCCTATGACTTATCTTAGAATAAAGATTAAGGAAAGGCAAACCTACGTTTCTAGCATTTGTAGACTTAGAGAAAGCTTTTGACAATGTTGATTGGGATACTCTCTTTCAAATTCTGAGGGTGGCAGGGGTAAAATACAGGGAGCGAAAGGCTATTTACAATTTTTACAGAGAGCAGATGGCAGTTGCAAGAGTCGAGGCGTATGAAAGGAAAGCAGTGGTTGGGAAGGGAGTGAGACATGGTTATAGCCTATCCCTGATGTTATTCAATCTGTATATTGAGCAAGCAATGAAGGAAACAAAAGAAAAGTTCGGAGTAGGTATTAAAATCCATGGAGAAGAAACAGAAACTTTGAGGTTCACTGATGGCATTGTAATTCTGTCAGAGACAGCAAGGGAGTTGGAAGAGCAGTTGAACGGAATGGACAGGGTCTCGAAAGGGGGGTATAAGATGAATATCAACAAAAGCAAAATAAGGATAATGGAATGTAGTCAAATTAAATTGGGTGATGCTGAGGGAATTAGATTAGGAAATGAGACACTTAAAGTAGTAAAGTAGTTTTGCTACTTTGGGTGCAAAATAACTGATGATGGTCGAAGTAGAGAGGATATAAAATGTAGACTGGCAATGGCAAGGAAAGCGTTTCTGAAGAAGAGAAATTTGTTAACATCGAGTATAGATTTAAATGTCAGGAAGTCGTTTCTTAGAGTACTTGTGTGGAGTATAGCCATGTATGGAAGCGAAACATGGACGATAAATAGTTTTGACAAGAAGACAATAGAAGCTTTCAAAATGTGGTGCTACAGAAGAATGCTGAAGATTAGATGGGTAGATCACATAACTAATAAGGAGGTATTGAATAGAATTGGGGAGATGATGAGCTTGTGGCACAACTTGACCAGAAGAAGGGATCGATTGGTAGGACATGTTCTGAGGCATCAAGGAGTCACCAATTTAGTATTGTAGGGCAGTGTGGAGTGTAAAAATGATAGAGGGAGACCAAGAGATGAATACACTAAGCACATTCAGAAGGATGTAGGCTGCAGTAGGTACTGGGAGATGAAGGAGCTTGCATAGGATAGAGTATCATGGAGAGCTGCATCAAACCAGTCTCAGGACTGAAGACCACATCAACAACAAACAACATAAATATTTGGAAGAAGAACTACTAGCCTTATTAAAATATTTATTTTGATCGATTCAGAAATGTGTCAGCAAAGCCAGTCCTTATTTAATTTGAAAATAATTACCAGATTTGTCAAAAGCATTGTTTGCATAACTATATTTGTTAATTTCTTTATTTAAACAAATAATTTGGCCCAACCTT
Source organism: Schistocerca americana (assembly GCF_021461395.2). Classification (NCBI taxonomy): domain Eukaryota; kingdom Metazoa; phylum Arthropoda; class Insecta; order Orthoptera; family Acrididae; genus Schistocerca; species Schistocerca americana. The sequence continues at coordinate 435,722,668 of NC_060125.1, forward strand.
TGTGAGAGAAGGAACTGTTAAAGAGGAAGACATTTTTCCATATATTGAGTTAAGTGAATGAGTTATGTTTTAATTGTAATTTCTGTAAATTAAACATCAAATAATGCGTAGTTTCAGTGCCTGTTATAGTGAGGATATATAAAGGCCCAATTTTTGGTCCCAAGTCAGTCAGTCAATGGCCGATTTTCAGAGGGGAAATCTGTATCAGTTATCGTAACAATAATGCACTGGAATTAGTGTAACACCTATAGGCCATGTGTTAAAACAATGACAGTGACTGTATTATTCTAAAAATAATGTGAACTGTATGGTTAGGTTTTTGCTGCTCCTAAATGTTCAACAGCAAACTGTTGTAGCAGTATGCTGATGTTTGCCTGCAAGCTATTAATGAGGTTTTTCGAAATTTCCCAATAGTGAACTGGCTATATATCTGTGTAATATTGGGGGGCTGAGAACAGTGAGAGTAAAGAACTGTGAAATGAAAATGTCCAACTGTTGGCTACATCATTTATAATAGTCACTGTTGAACTTCAACCCCCATTTTTCAGCCTGTACAAAAATGCAATACGTCAACACCGAGGACTATCAACAAAGAACAATAAAGCAGGTGAATGTCACAGGTCCATACTAGTTCTGCATCCAGGGTTATCCCTAGATGATTCACTAGCCCCTATACAGATAGAGTTTTATCAAGGACCTTGAGATTCCAGTATATGTGGTGGATTTTCTCCCTTATAAATGATACTACAACCATTTTCTTGGGAATGATCTTCAGATCCTGTTTTCGACACCAGTTTTCCACAATTGTATCATTGTTCTAATGATACTAGCAAATTTTTGAAGTATTACTGTGACTAAATCTTTGGCATATCATTGGCAAAAGTAGCCTCTAGTAGTTAACTTTTCAATGAGTTCTTTTGCCACTAGGCTCCACAGTAGTGGGGATAAAGCCCCTCCTTGTGGACACTTCCTGATGGTGTTGATCACCATTTTCTCATTCATCATGCTGCCTGCTACTTTTCTTCTGCATAGTATGGGCTTTAAACACATGCATATGGTGCTCTCTATGCTATGTTCTTCAGCAGCCCTAACTATGGATTTGAAGGTTGTATTTCTAAAAGCCATGTCATTCTCATGAGGATACAGAGAGCTACTTCCTGAAAGTGCAGAGATTTTACCAGCTTTTCAACAAGCTGGTGAAGTTCCATTTTGCATGATGTACCTGGTTGATATGTGTGCTGATTAAGATGTAGAGCAAGTTCAGTTAACCTGTTGCTCCTCAAGTGCATATTAACTAGTTTTTATAATGTCTTTAGATGAAAGGAGGACAACTTTATTGGCCTTATATCATTAGCTGACTTCTACTTTTCTTCTACTTAGTATGGCCTTAATCAACATGCATATGGTGCGAATGTTTCATATGTCTCTCTCTTTACTGACAAAGGCTGTGGAGGAAAGCTATATGTGAGTGTCTTTCAACCATGCCAGTCTGCAACTTGATGTGTCTTCTTTATGGTAAGTAGGAATCTATCTTTTCCTGCACTGTTGATATTCCTACCTAGAGTTTCCATTGTTTGAGATTGTTAGCCTTGGCATGATCAGTCCTTCCATGCTTCAGAATGAAATAACTCCCATTGTCCTCCAAGCATTATGAATGCTGCTGCTACACTGATTACAAACAGTCCACATAGGAATCTAATTAAACCCTTTCCTGACTGTTGCAGTAGAGCTGGAAATTACCACCTGGGCCTGATGACACTCAGTATATTCTCTTGCAGATTCCCAGTTTTCCCTTTAATTACCTGTAAACCAGTGCCTCTCAGGGACTGACTCCTGGCCTGTGTTATCTGCTAGAGTGCATTTAGGAAAGTGAGTCTTGAGGAGTACATCCAATGTCTCACTCACTGTTCGTGTATACCTCCTGCATTAGTTGGTGTTCTAGTGAGAATTTCATTAAGTCTGGCACACATTAGCTATACCTTTCCCTTCCTCACAGAATACCTTCCAGGAAGATAGCTTCTCTTGCTTGGTCACAGTGTTGTATTTGACAAGAGTCTCCCTATTTTTTACCAATTGCCCCTTCTTTCATGCAAGGTTGAACAGTCTTCTTATCTACTCCCTTTGCACTTCCAGATTATTGCTCCACCAAGGCACATACCTGTTTGTGCACTTCTTTGTGACTGGACAGTTTTCTAAACATGAGATCATAATGGCAAATGTCAGTGTGCCTGCCTTTTCCACAAAATCTATTGCGTTCATTATCATAGTTCTGACTTTGTGTAAGCATGAGTTTAGGTCTTTTCTAGATGAGTCCCATTTTCCTAGGTCAGTCTGACATAACTACCCATTAAAGTAAACCCAAAAGTTATACCAGTTATTTCTTCTCTTATTCTGTTCCTGAATGTATGTTCCCTACCCATATTCAAGATTTGAAGACTATTTTGTAGTAGAAATTTGAGTAAGTGCTCACCTCTGCTGTTGGTGCTGCTGCTTCCCCTCACCAGGCTGTGGGAATTAGCATTACAACCAACCAGCAGTTATTCATCCTGCTGTGAGCAGCTATCTACCAGTAACCTCACTTCCTGGGAAGCGGGAGTACTGTCCTTGTAAGGAAGGTAAGCCAAAGCCAATTCAATTTTCCTCATGCTTCCTTCCTCATGCTGTTTCATCCTTATGGTCGCTAAGACCCTGGAACAGAAGACTGCTATCAGCATGAATGAAATTCTATACTTAACATAAATGCAAGTTCTGGATTTCTTTAGATTTTAAGCACTAATCAATTTACTTCCAGTTTGCCTGAGGCCTGAAACATCCCCTTTATATAGGTAGGGTTTCTGGATCAGAGTCATGTTCACCTCCAGTCTTCCTAGTAGATGCCTCAAGGTGGCTGTTGCCTCTTTACATTATTGAAGGTTTATCTGGAACACTTGCAGCTACCAGCATACAGCCATGGTCACTTCCAATGTCTCTGATTATCCTAATAGCAACCTACAAGAAGCAAAGTATATTTGCAGCTCCTGTTCTCATATTTCCATTACAGATTCTTTTCTGACTTTCACTACAACACAGGGAGGTGTATAATTCTCACAACCACTTACCCTGTAATCCTCTGCCAAGACTTCATGGTTCTGTGCTCTTATTTTCTCGTAAAGAGTCTTTGGAGGCATATTCTTAAGAAGCTGTAGTACCCAAATTGTCACCTTTGCAGACTTGAAGATCTCAGCCTCCTCCTCCCATGGAGTTGCCTTGAGCACCACAGACCCTCCTTAATTTGGGACTGGAACTTTTGCCCCCCACCCCCACCCCACCCCACCCCACTTCTCAAAGAGAGACATCTGAGGAAGGTCCATCTGCTGTGAAGTGATGTTGACCAGTGGATGTCCCTGTTGGATAACCATCATCCTGAAAACTGAGACTGTAGTACTGTAGGTCTACTTTTCTATTTACTGCCTCATCTTTTCTGGATCCTGAGAAGTGGAAGTATTAGACTCCTTCCTTGTTCTCTAGTTCCTTGTCTTAAAAATAGTGGGGTCTGATTACTCACTACACTTTTTTTTTTTTTCATTGAGAAATTTCCTCCTCTGAGCTCCAGATAAGGATTTAATTTTGATCTGGTCCATTTTCTTAGTAACAGTTTCCACTTCTTGGGCTGGTCTGTCCCCCAACCTGATTGTGAAAACAGCTCCCAAGTCCCTCAGTTTTTGTTTTGTTTTCCATGTTCTCCATTTTGGTCCCAGGGGAACTGTGAGCCTGTTCAGTCAACACCACAGACCCCCACACAGTGGAAGGCTAATCACTCATGGAGATCGCCCAGTATCCCTGAGGCTCTGTTAATGGCACATCTTTCCATGTGTTATGCATTCCCTCACACCTTGGGTTGGGTATCTGGGGAACTGGGGAAGGGACTGATGACCTCAGATGTTAAGTCCCATAGTGCTCAGAGCCATTTGAACTGGGGAAGGGCTATGGGAGTGGATATGGGAGAGGTGGCTTTGTGGACATTCTTTGTCTGGTCATCAGCCTTTCTGGCATGGGAGAACCTGCCAGTAGCCACGCTACAGCTCAATCGAAAGTTCCATGAATTCCTTCTAATTGCATGCTCGATAAAGCATCTGCAACAACATTGTCAGAGTGTATAACGTATTTGATCTCATTGTCAAATTGCTGCAAATACATCACCCATCTAGTGAATGTACTATGGTAAGGTCTACATTCCTGAAGGTAGCTAAAGGCATTTTGGTCTGAGTACACTTTTACCTTATGTCCAAGCAAACATGTTCTAAACTTTGTAATGTCCATTATATTACTTAGAATTATTTATCAGTAACTGTGTGAGATTTTTCATGTCTTAGAAGCAATCTACTTGCGAAAAGAATAGTGTTATGTACCATTTCTCTATCAATTTCATTCTCCTGAAATAATTCTGCACCCAAACCAAAATTTCTGCTGTCAAATGGTTCAAATGTCTCTGAGCACTATGGGACTTAACATTTGAGGTCATCAGTCCCCTATAGCTTAGAACTACTTAAAACTAACTAACCTAAGGACATCACACACATCCATGCCAGAAGCAGGATTCGAACCTGCAACCGTAGCAGTTGCGCGGTTTCAGACTGAAGCGCCTAGAACCGCTCGGCCACACTGGCCGGCCTTGCTGCTGCCAATGTGTAATAAAATGTTAACCTGAAATCAGGTTGGTGTGGTAAGTTCTGGCTTTTTAATTCTTTCCTGATGTTCTCAAAAGCCTCTTGACATTCCTTACTCCATATCAAATCAGTGTTCTTACTACACAAGTTACTCAGACAGGGTGCATTTAATCATTGTCAGTTTATGGATTTTCTGTAAAAATCACTTGAACAGTAAAAAGATTTCAGTTGTTTTCTGTTATGTGAAGCTGGGAAGTTTGAGATGGCTTTAATTTTCTCTATATCTGCCACATTTCCCTTTTCAGTAATAACACATCCGAAAAGTTTTAATTTTGATACTGTAGATTTATATGTTTCTAATTGTGGTGTCATACCACCTTGTCTAAGTTTTCACATACTTGCCTGAAGATTTCAATGCAGACATTCAAATATTGCCCAGTTACTAAAATGCCACATGCATAAACTGTTAATTTAGATATGAGTTCCTATTATAGTACATGATCTAGTGCTCTTATGAATTCCACTACAGATGAGTTCAAACCAAGAGGTAATGAACAATATTGGTAACTTCTTCCACTGTAAAGAAAAGCAGTACACATTCTTGACTCTGTAATCAATGGTACCAGATCAAAATCTGATTTTAAGTCTAGGCTTGATATAATTTGAATGTTTTTGAATTTATGCAATTATTTGTCAGTGTTCTAAAGATGACCTGTTTCTCAGTACAAAAATTCATTCAGATGTCTAGAATCTAAAACTGCCTTCACTCCCTTTTTAATACAGCCACAAGTGGATACTTTTCTTTCAATAATATCTCACATTTCCATTTTCTGTAACTCCTCCTCATCAGCTATTTGCTTTGCCAGGTGTACCCCATATGACTCCAGAATTTCCTCTCTAACCTCAACTCCTTTGGTTCCATCAGATTCACCTGGTCCTACTCAAAAACCCATGCCACTTTCCTTGACGTTGACCTCCATCTGTCCAATGGCCAGCTTCACACGTCTGTCCACATCAAACCCACCAACAAGCCACAGTACCTCCATTATGACAGCTACCACCCATTCCACATCAAACGGTCTCTTCCCTACAGTCTAGGTCTTCGTGGCAAACGAATCTGCTCCAGTTCGGAATCCCTGAACCATTACACCAACAACCTGAAAACAACTTTCGCATCCCGCAACTACCCTCCCAACCTGGTACATAAGCAAATAACCAGAACTGCTTCCTCATCCCCTCAAACCCAGAACCTCCCACAGAAGAACCACAAAAGTGCCCCACTTGTGACAGGATACTTTCCGGGACTGGATCAGACTCTGAATGTGGCTCTCAAGCAGGGATACGACTTCCTCAAATCCTGCCCTGAAATGAGATCCATCCTTCATGAAATCCTCCCCACTCCACCAAGAGTGTCTTTCCGCCATCCACCTAACCTTCGTAACCTCTTTGTTCATCCCTATGAAATCCCCAAACCACCTTCCCTATCCTCTGACTCCTATCCTTGTATCCGCCCCCGGTGTAAAACCTGTCCCATGCACCCTCCCACCACCACCACCTACTCCAGTCCTGTAACCCGGAAGGTGTACACGATCAAAGGCAGAGCCACATGTGAAAGCACCCACGTGATTTACCAACTGACCTGCCTACACTGTGAAGCTTTCTATGTGGGAATGACCAGCAACAAACTCTCCATTTGCATGAATGGACACAGGCAGACAGTGTTTGTTCGTAATGAGGATCACCCTGTGGCTAAACATGCCTTGGTGCATGGCCAGCACATCTTGGCACAGTGTTACACCGTCCGGGTTATCTGGATACTTCCCACTAACACCAACCTGTGAGAACTCCAGAGATGGGAACTTGCCCTTCAGTATATCCTCTCTTCTCACTATCCGCCAGGCCTCAACCTCTGCTAATGTCAAGTTGCCGCCACTCATATCTCACCTGTCTTTCAACAACATCTTTGCCTCTGTACTTCCGCCTCGACTGACATCTCTGCCCAAATTTTTTTCCTTTACAAATGTCTGCTTGTGTCTGTGTATGTGCGGATGGATATGTGTGTGTGTGAGTGTATACCTGTCCTTTTTTCCCCCTAAGGTAAGTCTCTCCGATCCCGGGATTGGAATGACTCCTTACCCTCTCCCTTAAAACCCACATCCTTTCGTCTTTCCCTCTCCTTCCCTCTTTCCTGATGAAGCAACCCTTTTTTGCAAAAGCTTGAATTTTGTGTGTATGTTTGTGTTTGTTTGTGTGTCTATCAACCTGCCAGCACTTTCGTTTGATGAATATCAAGATAAATATTTTAAAAAGCAAGTTACATGATTTTCTAACTGAATGATGCTATACTCTGTCGAATATTTCATGACTGATGAAGTGATGCTTTGAGCTGGATTCCTAAAATGGAGTAAAAATTTTTATAGTTATAGTAACTGTAAATACTGTAAGTTTGACAAATTTTAAGTAAGTAAATTCTCCACGAAGTATTATTATAAGTATGACAAATAAGCTAATCGTAATCTTGACATGTCTCCTATACATCAGATAATATGTTCTCAAATCATGTATGTTATGAGATGAACAAAACACATTTCACATTTCACTTTCCTGTTGTCTTCCATTTGTATTCTCCTCCTGTTCTCGTGGATCTATTGGTACCTGGTCTGAGGTGATATTGAACATATCTTCAGAATATTCTGCTCATCTCTGCAGAATTTTTTTCCATCTCTGATTATCTTACTATTTCAAACAATAGAAAATCTGGGATGGAATGTAACAGTATTGAGATGGCTTCATCAATGGCTCTGTCCATATCAAACCTACTAATCATCAGCAATACCTGCACTTTGACAGCTGCCAGCTGTTCCATACCAGGAAGTCCCTTCCATACAGCCTAGCCACCTATGGTTATTGCATCTTGTAATGGTTATCTATTTACGTGACCATTACGGCACTCCAACCCCAGTTCTCAATACCAGTAATATCGTACTACTTTACTGCGAAGTAACAGACATATTTTTGTGACAATATTCACATTTGGTTTTATTAATGTATATGTACTCCGATGTATCGGTATATTACAGTGATATGGTTCTTTTGTGTATTCATTTCTGTAAGACTGTCATAATCCTTGACTTAGATGTAACCGTTTTGGGGCAAATGCGCACAGAGCAGTCTTTATTTCACTTTGGCAGAAGTTAAGTTGTTATTTCGCTTCATAAAAGAACAGTCAAGTCTTGTGTTTGGTTAAAGTGGAAATTAAATATATGAAGATTGATACAAAACTGTTTTCTTGATGATGTGACAATTAAGAAGGAGTATATGTGAGTTAACAAGAAGTTTAATAAAAATGTGGATCGTGAACACCAAGTCAAAAATTATTTCTACCATACCATTGTTCTGATCTGGGATTGTTTGATCATTAAGAATTTCCTGAAAAACGCATTTGATAGCTCTTCAAATATTGGTAAAATACAGATCTGGACCTTCTAGCAGTCAAAGTAGAATCACCCTGGAATCAACAAGATGAGCCATTACGTCTTTGATGAAATCTACATGGGAATCCATTCAAGATAAGTGCCAAATTAATGACTTTTTTACAGTGACCTGATATTTCCATTCTGACGATACCATCCACAGTCAATAACTTTGTTGTTGCCCTATAAAGTGAACATATGCTGCATGAGCAACATTATTAATCTGATTTCTAACTTACTTTACAAGTGGTGGTATTACTAGAATCTGCAGCGACAAGTGGATCCTCTCAAAATATACTCAGGGGCTCATTTAAGCCTTCACAGACTGTAATTATCCTCCCAACCTTGTACAAACCCAAATCTCCCATGCCTTATCTTTCCGGTCTCCCACCTCCTCCCAAAGTCTTGCTGTCTGGCCACAGAGGAGCATTTTCCTCATAACTCAGTACCACCCAAGACTGGAGGGTTTCAACTACCTTTCATCGTGCCCTGTAATGAGAAATGTCCTGCCCACTATCCTTCCTACCCCTCCCACAGTGGTATTCTGCCATCCACTGAACCTATACAATATACTCATCTATCCCTGCACAACCCCTGCTCCCAGCCCATTGCCTTATGGCTCATATCCCTGTAACAGACCTAGAAGTAAGACCTGTCCCATACATCTTCCCAACACCACCTACTCCAGTCCAGTCATAAACATCACCTATCCCATCAAGGCAGGGCTACCTGTGAAACCAGCCATGTGATATACAAGCTAAGCTGCAACTATTGTGCTGCATTCTATGTGAACATGACAACCAACAAGCTGCCTTTTCAAATGAATGGGCACCAACAAACTGTGGCCAAGAAACAAGTCGACCACCCTGTTGCTGAACATGCTGCCCTACATGACATCCTTCATTTCAGTGACTGCTTCACAACCTGTGCCATATGGATCCTTCCCACCAACACCAGCATTTCTGAAATGCACAGGTGGGAATTTTCCCTCCAATATATCCTACATTCCCATAACCCTCCTATCCAGTCACCACTCCCATCGCTTGTGCCGATGCTTGCAGTGTGGCTTCAGTTGCCAGAGATTGCAGTCATGTGCATGTGAGTCACACTTTTGTGTGTGTGTGTGCCAACCTACCCATGGGCTTTCTAGAGGAATCCTTCTTAACCATCCAGAATGCTAAAACCCTCATCTGGTTCAGTTTCATTGATCACATCTTCATGATATGGACTGAAGGCAAGAATGCTGTATCCACATTCCTCCACAACCTCAACACTTTCTCTCCCATTTGGTTCACCAGGTCCTCCTCAATCCAGCAAACCACCTTCCTAGATGTTAACCTTCACCTTGAGGATCACTACATGAGTACTTTTTGTCCACATCAATCTACCAACTACCAACAATACCTCCACTTCGACATCTGCCATCTATTCCATAGGACCAAGTCTTTCATAGGATACCCAGTTTTCCATAATTTCATGTTTTCATATTATAGCTAGTAAAAATTTTTTAAGATATTATAGACAAATTTGGAAATTAATTATGTTTTAAAACACTTCAATGTATAGCACAGTTATACTATTAAGTCATAAGTTACGTACATTATGATCAAAATCAGAATAAATATTACCCAAATGGAAGTGGAATCATAATTTTGAGTTAACTCAGGATGGTATCATAAGACCTAGTTGACTCGGTACCCCCTAAATCTTGGTTTCTTACAAATTGCTTTGAAATCTGGGTTTTTCAAAAGGTATACTCACATAAGTAGGGCTATATGGAATGCTGAGGAAAATCAATTTTTAAACACATGTAATATAATTAAATAGACAAAAAGTCTCCTCGCCAAGAAGTGGCAGGAAGACACATATAAAAAGGTATGAAATCTGCAAGCTTTCTGTACTAGAGGCTCCTTCTTCTGGCAGAAGGGTTGAAGTTGAAGGAAGAGGTGTGAAGAAAAAGAGCATAACTTTTAGTACATGGGGAAAATTCAGAGAAGTCACCCAGAACCCCAGGTCATGGACCATTTACCACACAGGATGAGAAAGAGAAACTGATTGTTGGGACTGCAACAGGTGAGATTTGAAAACCTGAGAACATAAAGGTGGAAGATAGGGTAATATGTAAACAAAGATTGCTGACTATACATGGTTCACAAGGCAAGTGAATTGGATGTGGTAGAGGTGGACGGGGTGGGGGGTTGGGGTGGGGGGCTCAGGGGGGAATAGACAGGTTAGAAAATAAAAGATACAGAAAGGAATAGTTACTGAGAAAAGAAAGGCTAAGATGAAAGAAAATTAAGGCCAGATGGGTGGTGAGAACTAAGGACATGTTACACCAGTTTCCACCTGCAGAGTTTGGAGAAACTGGTGTCTGGGGGATGGGTGGGGGGGACCAGATGGCACTTGTGGTGAAACAGGCACCAAGGTATGTAAATTTGCATACCGTATTTACTCGAATCTAAGCCGCACTCGAATCTAAGCTGCACCTGAAAATTGAGACTCGAAATCAAGAAAAAAAAATTTTCCCGAATCTAAGCCGCACCTGAAATTTGAGACTCGAAATTCAAGGGAAGAAAAAAGTTTTAGGCTGCACCTCCAAATTGAAACAAAGTTGGTCCATTGTAATATGAGAAACAATTTAGGTCGAATGAATGACGATACAGCTACAGTAGTTTGGTTCGAGTCGTAAGCTTAGCAGTTAAGCTTTACCAGGTAGCCATTGCTATGCATCAGGCGCTCCGTCTGTATTTATACATTTACCCTTCCTTTTTCACATGCTTCGTCTGGTTTGAATTGATTGCTTATTTTTCTTTGATCAGATAAGAGCCGTTGTCTTTGTTATAGGTGTTTATGTCACCCTAAGCTGAAAATGCATTACTGTACTGTCATGCATTGTTTGTCGCATTCTGATAATGAATGTTTATGACCTATCACTGCTCGCGGCATGGGTTGCTTTTGTGCACGCTACCGCCGCTTACAATTAAAAAAGAAAAAAAGAGAGGAATCGTCTTATTAGCGAGACAATGGCAAGCGACTGCTATTTGTTGTTACTTACGCTGCTGCTTTCTTTGATAATGATCAACAAGAACCAAATAATAGACTGCGTATGATAGATGTTCTGAATGAGAGTTTACCGAAAAATTTTCTCCGTTTCAAAATCTTTGCAGACGCCTCTTTAGTACTTTACATTCTGCACAGAAATTAGAGTCATCTTAGATTTAAAAATATAGTCAATTGCCGTGCTTCATTTCTGACTGTATCACTATTAGGCATAAGAATAATACGAATAAAAACATGACATAATATGTATATTCTTCACAGTTCGCTGTTGCCTTCCTCTAGTTTTGTAGTTTATTAGGCAGACAGTATTTAAATGAGATAGCAGCAAACTCGAAAGAATACATGGCAAAATGTTTATATTTGTATTATTCTTATGGTGTAGAGAATACTGCATGTGATTCACAATTCATAAAAGTTCCTATTAGCAACCATCTCTTGTCACAGGTAGGAAAAAATTCAGAACGTAGAGTTGGCCATATTGACAAACATCCCAAACAGTCTTGCCAGTCGGATTTTCATAGTACATTGAAATGCTGCTACATTTGAAGATGAACAATACGGAATTTGTATTTACTTCGTTGGATAATGTATAAAATGCAGTGGTCAAAACTAGGGGCGGAGAAAAAAGCTCGTCTTCCGCCTTTTTTATTTATTTATTTACTGTCGCAGAGGTTTTGGCGCCAGGATTTATCTTTGTGCCTGCAAAGCATTCCTGTGTAGCGCTACATATATTCGACAGCAGAAGTTAGTTGTGGCGGCACCTACAAACATTTTTCAGAACTTCCGCTTACTTTGCACTCGATTCTAAGCCACAGGCAGTTTTTTGGATCACAAAAACTGGAAAAAAAATGCGGCTTACATTCGAGTAAATACGGTAGTCATCAGTCATCTGCTTTCGTTTTGAACGGCCATTGTCGGTTAGTCACAGCCAGTGAGCTCCCTGTCGCTGTTCGATAAACAGCAGCCAGCAGCAAGTCATACTCTTAGCTCACTTATTTGTTTCATAGTTTCATTCTTAATTTCTTTGCATGTTTTTGGGTACTTGCATTGTTTAACTCACAAATTTCAGGCGTAATATAGTATTTGAAAGTAGTAGCATCGCGTTTTAGTACCCGTATGGTGTAAATTCGCATAGTCGTCAGGTTTCTGTTTTGAATGGCTTGTGAGATAAAAGGGAGGGAAAAAATTGTTAGAGATGGATAGGGACTGTGCCTGTTGTGTGCATATTCAGGGGGAATTGGCCAGTGTCCGTAAACAGCTGGAAGCTATGTTGGCCATGGTCGACAGGCTCCAGGCTGTTGCCCTCGGCTGAAGTGACACTGGGACACCCAATGCAAGCACTTTGGTGCCTCTGGAACCTGTAGCATTGCCTGGGATCTCTGATGCCACTGCACCCTTGGATTCGGACATCCCTGCCGGTCGACACTTGCCTGACGGTGACTGGTGAAATATGGCAGGTTCACGAACCCTGGGCGGAAGGCAAAAGTTCGTGCTGGCCGCAAGGCTGTACCCTTACACCTCCGTGACAGGTTTGAGGTAATGCCCACTGCTGAAAGTAATTCTTAGTCAGCAAGGGAGGCCTTGCCTGTTGTGGCAGTGGCTGGTCTTCCTGAGGGGTCTGGACAAGTGCAGAGGGTGGGATTGCTTGTCATTGGGAGCTCCAATGTTAGGTGGATGATGGATCCCCTTAGGGATATGGCAGCTAAGGACGGGAAGAAAGCCAATGTGCACTCTGTGTGCATACTGGGGGGAGTCATCCAAAATGTGGAAAGGGTCCTTCCGTATGCCATGAAGGATACAGGGTGCAGCCAACTGCAGGTGGTGGCTCATGTTGGCACTAATGACGTGTCGCTATGGATCGGAACAGATTCTCTCTGGTTTTTCTGGCAGCTATCTGAGTTAGTGAAGACTGCAGCCTTGCTAGTGAGATGAAGGTAGAGCTCACCATCTGCAGCATTGTCAACAGGACTGATTGCGGACATTTGGTACAGAGCCAATTGGAGGGTCTGAATCAGAGACTCAGAAGGTTCTAAGACCATGTAGGCTGCAGATTCCTTGAGGTGCACCATAGGGTGGTGGGGTTTCGGGTTCCACTAAATAGGTCAGGTGTTCATTACACATAGGAGGCAGCTACAAGGGTAGCAGGGGCTGTGTGGTGTGGACTGGGCTGTTTTTCAGGTTAAACAGTGTTGGGAAAAATCAAGGGCTCCAGTCTCAATGGGTACCGGGCAAAGAAACAATGAGAATTGAAAAAGCAGCAGTTGGTATTGTGGTTGTAAATTGTAATAGCTGTGTTCTAAAAGTACCAGAGCTCCAAGCGCTGATAGAAAGCACTGAAGCTGACATCATTATAGGAACAGAAAGATGGCTAAAGCCAGAGATAAATTCTGCTGAAATTTTTACAGAGGCGCAAACTGTATTCAGAAAGGATAGATTAAAAAAAGTAGGTGGTGGTGTGTTTGTGTCTGCTGGTAGAAGTTTATCTTGTAGTGAAGTTGAAACAGATAGTTTCTGCGAATTACTATGGGTAGAGGTTATACTCAACAGCCATACCAAAATAATAATTGGCTCCTTCTACCGACCCCCAACTCAGATGATATAATAGCTGAATAGTTCAAAGAAAAATTGAATCTCATTACAAATAAGTACCCCACTCATACAGCTATAATTCATGGAGATTTCAATCTGCCCTGATTTTTTGGTGAAAATAAATGTTCAGAGCTGGTGGTAGACAGAAAACATCTTCCAAAATTGTACTAAATGCTTTCTCTGAGAATTACTTTGAACAATTAGTTCATGAGCCCACATGAATTGTAAATGGTTGCAAAAACACATCTGACCTCTTAGCCACAAATAATCCTGGTCTAATAGATACCGTCATGATGGATACAGGGATTAGTGAATGCAAGGTGATTGTAGCGAGGCTGAAAACCATATCAACCAAAACCACTAAAAATAAGCAGCAGATAAAAATTTGCTTGATGCCTACCTAAGAGAGAGTCTCCATTCCTTCCAAGCTAATTATGTAACTGTAGACCAGACATGGCTCAAATTCGAAGATACAGTATCGGCAGAAACAGATAGATTCATACCGCATAAGTTAATAAGAGACAGGACTGATCCACCATGGTACACAAAACACATCAGAAGACTGTTGCAGAAGCAACGAAAAAAGCATGCCAAAATCAGAAGAACACAAAATCCGCAAGACCGGCTAAGTTTCATGGAAGCTCAAAACTTAGTGTGGACATCAACACGAGATGCTTTTAATAGTTTCCACAATGAAATATTGTCTCAAAATATGGTAGAAAACCCAAAGAGATTCTGGTCATATGTAAAGTACACCAGTGGCAAAAAACAGCCGGAAATGTTACTGATGACAGTGCCACTAAAGCTGAGTTACCAAATACAGTTTGCCATAATTCCTCCATGAAAGAAGATGAAGTAAATATTCCAGAATTTGAAACCGGAACAGCTGTTAGCATGAGTGACATAAAAGTAGATATCTTAGGTGTTGTAAAACGTCTCAGATCACTTAAGAAAGGTAAGTCTTCTGGTCCAGATGGTATATCAATCAGGTTCCTTTCAGAGTATGCAGACACAATAGCACCTTTCTTAACAATCATATACGACCACACTCTTGAAAAAATGTCTGTTCCTAAAGACTGGAAAGTAGTACAGGTCACACCAATATTCAAGAAAGGAAATAGTCGTAATCCATTGAATTACAGACCCATATCACTAACCTCAATTTGCAGTAGGATTTTGGAGCGTGTACTGTACTCGAACATTATGAGTCACCTTGAAGAAAATGACTTATTGATACATAAACAACAAAGATTCAGAAAATATCGTTCTTGTGCAACACAGCTAGCTCTTTATTCCCATGAAGTAATGAGTGCTGTCAACAAGGGATCTCAGATCGTTTCCATATTCCTAGATTTCCAGAAAGCTTTTGATACCATTCCTCACAAGCGACTATTAATCAAATTGCATCCATAAGGAGTATTGTCTCAGTTGTGTGACTGGATTCGTGATTACCTCTCAGAGAGGTCACAGTTTGTTGTGATAGATGGTAAATCATCAAGAAGAACAGAAGCGATATCTGGCATTCTGCAAGGTAGTGTCATAGGCCCTCTGCTGTTCCTGATTTACATAAATGATCTAGGTGATAATCTAAGTAGCCCCCTTAGATTGTTTGCAGATGATGTTGCAATTTACCGTCTAGTAAAATCATGAGACAATGAATTCCAATTACAAAATGATCTAGACAGAATTTCTGTATGGTGCAAAAAGTGGCAATTGGCACTACACAATGAAAAGTGCAAGGTCATCCACATGTGTACTACAAGAAATCTGATAAATTTTGGGTATACGATAAATCGCACAAATCTAAGGGCTGTCAGTTTAAATAAATACCTAGGAATTATAATTTCGAGCAACTTAAATTGGAAAGATCATATAGATAATATTGTGGGGAAGGCAAAACAAAGACTGTGCTTTTTTGACAGAACACTTAGAAGATGTGACAAACCCACTAGAGAGACAGCCTACGTTACACTTGTCCATCCTCTGCTGGAATACTGCTGTACAGTGAGGGTTCCATAGCAGGTAGCATTGACAGAGGACATCAAAAAAGTGCAAAGAGGGGCAGCTCATTTCAGGTTATTGCACAATTGATATGATACACGAGTTGAGGTGGCAGTCACTGAAACAAAGGCAGTTTCTTTGCAGTGAGATCTATTTATGAAATTTCAATCACCAACTTTCTCTTCCAAATGCAAAAATATTTTGTTGGCACCCACCTACGTAGGGAGAAATGATCATCATAATAAAATAAGAGAAATCAGAGCTTGAACAGAAAGATTTAGGTGTTCTTTTTCCTATGTGCCAATCGAGAGTGGAATGGTAGAGAAGTAGTATGAAAATGATTTGATGAACCCTCTGCCAGGCACTTAAGTGTGAATTGCAAAGTAACCATGTAGATGTAGATGTAGACATAGAAGGTCACCCGTCATGCTGTAGACATGCTCTACAACAAAATATTTTGTGTTACCAGTATACACCCCACGTTAGATTAGATTAGATTAGTTTTTCCTTCCATAGATCTGTGCTTAGGGGATCCTCGTGGATGCGGAACATGTCAAATTTTTTTATAATTTTTTATTTTTATTTTTTTTAAAGCTGAAATAACAATACTAATAGTATGACTATATACAACACATCATTTGTTTCTATTAAAAAAATTCATCAATGGAGTAGAAGGAGTTGGCCAATAGTGAGTTTTTCAGGCTCCTTTTTAACTGATCTTTATTTGTAACTAAATATTTTATGTTTGCTGGAAAATTATTGAAGATGAGTGTTCCTGAGTAGTGGACCCCTCTTTGAACTAAAGTAAGTGCTTTTAAGTCCTTGTACAGAGCATTTTTGTTCCTGGTATTATATGTATGAAGTGAGCTGTTTGTTGGGAAAAGTGATATATTATTTAGGACAAATTTAGTTAAGGAGTAAATATACTGAGAGGCAGTAGTTAGTATACCCAGTTCTTTGAAGAGGTTTCTACAGGTTACGAAGGTTAGGTAACCTGTTAGTTCATCCCTATGAAATCCCCAAACCACCTTCCCTACCCTCTGGCTCCTATCCTTGTAACCGCCCCCGGTGTAAAACCTGTCCCATGCACCCTCCCACCACCACCTACTCCAGTCCTGTAACCCGGAAGGTGTACACGATCAAAGGCAGAGCCACATGTGAAAGCACCCACATGATTTACCAACTAACCTGCCTACACTGTGATGCATTCTATGTGGTAATGACCAGCAACAAACTGTCCATTTGCATGAATGGACACAGGCAGACAGTGTTTGTTGGTAATGAGAATCACCCTGTGGCTAAACATGCCTTGGTGCACGGCCAGCACATCTTGGCACAGTGTTACACCATCCGGGTTATCTGGATACTTCGCACCAACACCAACCCATCCGAACTCCAGAGATGGGAACTTGCTCTTCAATATATCCTCTCTTCCCGTTACCCACCAGGCCTCAATCTCCGCTAATTTCAAGTTGCCGCCACTCATACCTCACCTGTCATTCAACATCATCTTTGCCTCTGCACTTCCACCTCGACTGACATTCTGCCCAAACTCTTTGTCTTTAAATATGTCTGCTTGTGTCTGTATATGTGTGGATGGATATGTGTGTGTGTGTGTGTGTGCGAGTGTATACCCGTCCTTTTTTCCCCCTAAGGTAAGTCTTTCCGCTCCCGGGATTGGAATGACTCCTTACCCTCTCCCTTAAAACCCACTTCCTTTCGTCCTTCCCTCTCCTTCCCTCTTTCCTGATGAGGCAACAGTTTGTTGCAAAAGCTTGAATTTTGTGTGTATGTATGTGTCTGTTTGTGTTTCTATCGACCTGCCAGGGCTTTCGTATGGTAAGTCACATCATCTTTGTTTTTAAGTATAGTAATGGATATAAAGTACTTGTTAAATAGATTTGCCACACTGTGCCCATAGGTTACTAATGTGTCATCTACTCTTAGTGCTATTTGCTCCTGTTCCTTTCTGGTTCTACCTGTCTCCTCTTTCACTATATCCCATATTGTTTTTATTTTGTTCCCTGACATTGCTATCTTCTACTCGTAGTGCATTTGTTTAGATGTCTGAATTACTTTTTTTAAATATTTTACAGTATTCCTTGTGTTTAGCTAACTCATCAGCATTGGAGCTATTCTTGGTCGACACATACATTTTTCTTTTTGACTTACAGGAAATCTTTATTCCTTGTGTAATCCATGGTTTTATTATAGACTTCTGTTTAATTTGAGTAACTTTTAGAGGAAAACAGTTTTCAAACATGGTACTGACATTGTTCATGAATGTGTTATATTTTTCATTCATGTCATGAGCACTATAAATATCTTTCCAGTACTTTGAACAAATGTTAGCAATAAAATCCATATGGGCACAATCACAACATTAAAGTAAAATCAAAATAACTGTTGAAATCAGATTGTGAATTAATTTTCATACATAAAGCCAAAGATGATGGTAAATATAATGTGTTATGTTACATTATATCTTATAACGTGCACAAATGTAATGACAGTTAGTTTAGATGAAATTGTTTTTAATTGTAAGTTACATTTTGCAATAAATTAACAATAGTAACAGTTGTTAAATTTGTATATAAAGTGATGCAGATAGGCTGTGAAGAAAAGTCAGTCAGTGTTTTGCTTACCTCCAGAGTCTGTGCAGTTAGGTTGTCAACTAATGTCAACGAATAATTTTGTGAAGCTTGAAACTTTCATGATGTTCTTATCAGTCATCAATGAACCAGGCAAATGCAAAGTTAAGTGTTAATAATTCGAAGAGATCATTACAACTTCACAAGCTATGCTAGCTGGGGGTGGTTCCATAACAGTGTGGGCTGTTTTTCCATGGAATGGACTGGGTGCTCCAATGGAAATGTGTATGTTCAGCTACTTACACACCATTTGTAGCCATTCATAGACTTCATATTCACAAACAACAATGGAAATTTTTATGAACGATTTGATTTGATTTATTGCTCATTTAGAGACCTGTTGCCCACATTTTATGAGGTCATTCATTTTACAGCTTTCCATGTAGATTACAAAAAGTATTCCATATTACAAACAGCAGTTATTGTTTTCAGCAATTTCAATGGAAGAAATAATAAGTTAAAAATACATTAGAATTTGAAAGGAAAAAAACACAAAAATATACAAATTTTAAGAAGATATGATAATATACGATAGGAAAGACTTGAATAGAAAAGAGAGAGGAATGTTACCTTATCTGAGTGAGCCTGGTCTGAAAGCCTCAGAACTACTTGTACATAAACACTACTACTGTTATGTACATTGTGGAAAGCACAGTGGTGTGTGAGTATAAAGTATGTTATTATTAACCTTCAGTTTCTACATTATGTATCTTGAATTTTACATATTATCTTGTTTATATACTAAGAGATCAATTACAAGTGTTACATCCCAACAGCGGTATAATGATGATGGGATGGATAAGACTGTTATTTATATTTAAGCTACAGCAGGTTTACAGAGTTGATTGCGTTATACTGTTCATTCTGCAGTGTAATTATTCTAGATGTTGTGCAAAGTTAAATGTGGTACATGTCCGTGAAAGTGTTCACTGTTTGTGCGAGTGTGTGTTTCAGTACTGCTGTCTGTATATGGATTGGAACTACTGTCTTATGTGCTTTATGTTTCTTGCAGAGTTCTGTTATATGGCTGTCTCTGTCTGTATTGTCATGTAATGTTCTTGAGACATCTTCAGCAATTTTATTTATTACCTCCCTCTTGTCTTTGTCTCTTATTTGGCATATCATGTCATTGTTGAAGGTACTGCTTTGGTGTTTGGTGTTGTGCTCTGTATCAGGGACAGTGAAAAAGTATGTGTTCTGGGGATCCACATTCCCCACATGTACAAGTAGCACTGGCTGCAGCCTATGCAGTATAAGTGCACCACTGACGTGGTGCAGAAAGCTCCTGGCAGCCTTACCAAGGCTCTTCTCTGCCCTTGCCACACAATGTTACTATTTGTCATCAGATGTATTTGGTGGGCCTATGAACTGGCTGCAGAACAGACCACAGTGCCATATAGTAGACCTAGCATTTCTGTCTGCAGCTATTAGTAAGTTTCTCTTATAGGCATATTCGACAATGTCTCTGATGTAGGTGAAATATGGTTCAATGTCATGCAAGAACTATACATGTAATGATGCAATAATCCACTTCTTGCCTTTGTGCAATATTTCCACTGTTGCTTCATTGTAACTGAAGCATACTCATCTGTGGGCCCTCGCAAGGTCTTTGTAAATGTTTTCCAGAATGATTTTTTTGCCATTTATAGTGCAGGCTTTGTGTAGTACCAAGTCAGTTCTTTAATTTCTGTTGGTATATTAGCTGATTTCAGCAAAAGTGTGTCTGTTTGCTTGCTTGTCAGATAGCAGACTGTGGCAGCTTTTCAGTTGCCAATTCTAGTCACAAGTCACAATGCTGTTTGGAAGGTGTCTCTCTTTCTAGACTCAAAAAGAGCATATTTTCTTCAGCTTGAAAATGTCAACTGTTCCCCAAGTTACGTGTTCTTTGTCTAGGTCTGATGTGGTGTGGGTGTCTGTATTTCCTGCTTTTTTTTGAATGACAAAGCACCGTGAGTGACAAAGCACCATGTCACTGGGCCACAATTGCTTGTGACTGATTTGAAAAACATTCTGAACAATTTGAGCAAATGATTTGGCCACACAGATTGCCCAACAGCATTACTGTGCACCATTATATAATTAAAGAACTGTTTTTTCAGTGTTATGTTACTAATAGCAGATCAGTGTTCATAAATTACCTTAAGTCATTCCAAATACCACTTGATGTAGTGCATGACATAACAGTTTGCAATTGATCAAATTCCATACCAGCCAAAATAACAAGCACTGCTTTTCCTTTAAGGTCATCCCACAAGTTCTGTGCATCTCTGCTTAAGCTGGCCTTATTTTACTTACATTGAAAATGTCCAGTAATTTTTCAGCATGAAAGATAATTTCCACTTGATAGTTCCACAACTTAAAATTACCTCCATCAAATTATTGGGTACTGAGAAACTTCGTGCAACCCATCTTCTACATTTTCACTTCCCAAATGAAAACCTTTTATGTACCGTAACTGAACTCACTTCAAAGTCTTGATTAATACAAAGAAAAATAAGATGTAAATCCAAAAGGAACATATTTTCTTGGGTCCACAACCTGTTGGGCAGGCTGTAATCAATTTACAACAGTTCATGATGAACAAGTTTTATCTCTTGAGCAAAGAGGAGACACTTAAAATACAAGAAGTACACAATGGATAAAAGACCAGTGTCAGTCAGAAGTGTAAAAAATACAAAATCATCAGACACACTAAAAATTTTCTACCTGCACACAGCCATTCAAAAATTATCAGTATAACAATATACATTAAACAACTTTCTTACTTGAAGGATGCTAAAATGTTATTACTAAATAATGGAAATTCCAGCTTAGAATAGCAACAATATTATGAAAAAGACAGATTGCTACTCACAGTAAAGATGACACATTAAGTTACAGACGGGAACTATGAAAACATTGTTCACATTGGGATTTTGCCCAAAACTTTCTTGAGAAAGGAAAATGCTTACATATCGACAAAAGTATGCATGCCTCATGATTTGATTTGATTTGATCCATTTCATGTTCCATAGGTCCAACTGTTTTGGGTTCACAAGGACGTGGAACGAGTCAGTTTTTTACAAATACAATATGATAATCTTATAGCACATGCAGACATTTGAGTACATAATTATATAAAAATATATTAAAAACAAAAATTCCATGACTTACCAAATGGGAAAGCGCTGGCAGATAGACACAATTAAAAAAAAACACACAAACACACACAAAATTTCAAACTTTCGCAACCAACGGTTGCTTCGTCAGGAAAGAGGGAAGGAGAGGGAAAGACGAAAGGATGTGGGTTTTAAGGGAGAGGGTGAGGAGTCATTCCAATCCTGGGAGCGGAAAGACTTACCTTAGGGGGAAAAAAGGACAGGTATACACTCACGCACACACACACATATCCATCCACACATATACAGACACAAGCAGACATATTTAAAGGCCTTTTCAGAAAGGCTTTTCAACAGAAAATGCTATATACGCTTTCACTGATCAAATATTAAATGCTCTGAATAACTGGACATCACCCATTGGTATTTTTTGTGATCTCTCAAAGGCCTTCGATTGTGTAAATCATGGAATTCTTTTAGATAAGCTAAATCATTATGGTTTGAGGGGGGCAGTGCACAAATGGTTAAATTCATACTTAACTGGAAGAATGCAGAAAGTTGAAATAAGTTGTTCACGTAATGTTAAAACAACAGCTGATTCCTCAAACTGGGGAGCTATCAGGTACGGGGTCCCACAGGGTTCGGTCTTAGGTCCTTCACTGTTCTTGATATACATTAATGACTTACCATTCCACATTGATGAAGATGCAAAGTTAGTTCTTTTTGCTGATGATACAAGCATAGTAATAACATCCAAAAACCAAGAACTAAGTAATGTAATTGTAAATGATGTTTTTCACAAAATTATTAAGTGGTTCTCAGCAAACGGACTCTCTTTTAATTTTGATAAAACACAGTATATACAGTTCCATACAGTAAATGGCACAACTCCAGTAATAAATATAGACTTTGAACAGACATCTGTAACTAAGGTAGAATTTTGAAAATTTTTAGGTGTGTCCATTGATGAGAGGTTAAACTGGAAGCAACACATTGATGGTCTGCTGAAACATCTGAGTTCAGCTACGTATACTATTAGGGTTATTGCAAATTTTAGTGATAAGAATCTCAGTAAATTAGCTTACTATGCCTACTTTCATTCACTGCTTTCATATGGCATCATATTCTGGGGTAATTCATCGTTGAGTAGAAAAGTATTCATTGCTCAAAAATGTGTAATCAGAATAATTGCTGGTGCCCACCCACGGTCATCCTGCAGACATCTATTTAAGAATCTAGGGATCCTCACAGTAACCTCACAGTATATATATTCACTTGTGAAATTTGTTGTTAATAATCCAACCCAGTTCAAAAGTAATAGCAGTGTGCATAGCTATAACACCAGGAGAAAAGATGATCTTCACTATGCAGGGCTAAATCTGACTTTGGCACAGAAAGGAGTAAATTATGCTGCCACTAAAGTCTTTGGTCACCTACCAAACAGTGTCAAAAGCCTGACAGATAGCCAACCAACATTTAAAAATAAATTAAAAGAATTTCTAGATGACAACTCCTTCTACTCATTGGCTGAATTTTTAGATATAATTTAAGGGAGGGGAAAAAAACTAACTTAAACATTAGTGTCATGCAATATTTTGTGTAATGTAATATCTTGTACAGAAATCTTTTATTAACCTGACACGTTCCACATCATTATGAAGTGTCGTATTCATGATCTATGAAACAAGTATTAATCTAATCTAATCTAATCTAATCTTTCCTGAGAAAGCAACCGTTGGTTGCGAAAGCTTGAAATTTTGTGTGTGTTTGTGTGTTTTTGTTTTTTTATTGTGTCTATCTACCAGTGCTTTCCTGTTTGGTAAGTCATGGAATCTTTGTTTTTAATATATTTTTCCCATGTGGAATGTTTCTTTCTATTTTATTCATATCATTAATTATATAAAAATTTATACAACAAATTCTTTGAGCAGCAATACAATAATAAGAAAATACATATTTTCTTAGAATCATTAAAGCACTACAGAAAACAGATACAGAGCACACACAGATAAAGAGCTCAACTTAAATAACATTCTTAGTGGCATTATGTCAACTTGTATTATATAATATGAAAATTGTACAATTTATTTAGTTAAAAGTTCGTCTAGACTGTAAAAAGCTTTTTCTAGCAGAAGTATTTTTAGTGCTTTCTTAAACTTACTCTTGCTATGAATCTCTGTCTTTATTTCAGGAGGAAGAGCACTGAAGAGTTTTGTTCCAGTGTAGTGGACACCCTTTCGCACCAAGCTCAAATTTCGATGCTTGCTGTGTATGTCGTTCTTCCTCCATGTGTTATGCTCATGATAGTTACTGTTTGGTTGAAATATCTCTATATTTTTACAAACAAATCACAAGAGAGAAAAAATATATTGGCATGCAGTTGTATATATCTTAAGTTTTCGAAAGCTGTTTCTACACGAGTCTCTTGGGTGCAATCCACATATAATTCTTAGAGGTCGCTTCTGTGCAATGAACACTTTCCTTGCTAATGACTGGTTACCCAAAAAAATAATGCTGTATTCAATGAGAGAGTGAAAATAGCCATAGTATGCCACTTTTGTAGTGTTAGGTTCAACACATGTAGTGACAACCCGTGAAGCATATATAGCAGAGCTAAGCCTCTTGCAGAGATCTATAATATGTGAAGACCAGTTCATTTTCTTGTCAATGTGCACTCCAAGAAATTTTGTTGTTTCCATTGTTTCTATTGGCTGATTTCCACATGTCACACTTATCTCTCTCTCTTTTTCTGCTTTTGTACAGAACTGAATAAAGCTGGTCTTACTGGAATTTAATGAGAAACCATTCACCTTGAACTAATTAACCACATCTGAGAGTATGTGATTAATGAGTTCCTCAAGATTATTGTCTGTTCTACTGCTCATAAAAATTGTGGTATCATCAGCAAATAATGAAAATTTACACGATAGGCTTGTACCTGATGGCAGATCATTTATAAAAATCAGGAATAATAGTAGCCCAAGAATTGGGCCCTGAGGCACTCGACATGTAATGGAACTCCATTCAGAATGTGAGGAAGTGTCACATACTCCACCCGAGCTATTCAAGACAACTTTTTGTTTTCTGTCTTGGAGGTACGGCTGTAGCCAATTGCCTGCAATACCACTTATTCCTACTAATTTTGCTTTTTGCAAGAGAATCTGGTGATCAACACAGTCAAACGCTTTGGATAAATTGCAGAAGACACCAAGTGCTAGCATTTTTTCATTAAGAGTTTCTAGAACTTCATTTGCAAGTGCATAGACTGTGTCGTATACTAACGACCAATCCATTTGCTGCAACCTATGGTTGAAAGTTTCTTTTGCCTCTTCATTCACTACTCCCATGAATTTCCATTGAGGAAATTCTTTTTTGAACAGATTAACATAATAAAGAGTGAAAATTTGTCCATCATGATCTGAAAGCCCACTTATAACCTGCCTGACAGTATAATTCTGATGTCTATTTACATCTAAAAAAATGTTGCCTATCCTAGTTTGGGACTCGGATATTTACTACTGATATCAGATTATGTAAGGTCATCACAATCTCAAAGTCAATTTTATTCTTATTTTCTGTCATAAAGTTTATACTGAAATAACCTAAAACTACAATATCTTTTGCTTTTGCAAGTAACCCTGACAGAAGGAGTTCCATTAAATGTAGAAAAAAATTTAATGTCACCTGAAGGAGCCCTGTAGACAGCCAACACTATTATTGTGTAGGATTTAGTTATTATTTCTGTTGTACATGCCTCAAATTATTGTTCCACACAATATTTATTAATATCTATAGCTTTGTATGCTATAACAAATGATCACCATCTCTGGCCACTCTGGGAAGAATAAACTTTCCATCACCTATTGTATGTTTTCATAATATCAGTTCATGTCATCTCCTGTGATGTGTCCATTATTGTTAAGTGTGTTCAGTACTGGACCAGAGTCAACACAGAAAGGGGAGGGAAGCACTTATGTTCCAAACAGATGCAGCCTGGGGCTGGAAACTGTTCAAGATGATGATGATGATAGTTCAGTACATCACCATGTTCATGTCCTGTACAAGAATGATTCAGAGGGTTAATAAATAAATGATAAGTAGAATTCACTGCAGGAATGGCTGTGGATATTTTTACAAATAATTCTAAAACATCAGGAGAAAATTGTTTCAATTTGATTTGGCTATTAGATATATGAGAGCACAGTTGAGTCCATTGAAGGCTGCAGTTCCATCAAATCTATAGCATGGTGAAAGACATAATTACAGACGCTGAATGTGGTACAGTATGTTCGTGATAGCAGAAAATTTTGATTTAAGAATAAAGATCTGTTTCATGGTTTTTTATTGTATTAACTGCTAGAATTTAAAAATTCCCAAACTAGTATAAATAGGAAACAGGGAAAATTTCCCCAATGGATAAATAATTTTGTTATATTTGCAACAGCAAATAAAGAGGAATGACTTCATGCAGTAGCATGGAAACTAATTAATAAAATAAGTCTTGGTGTATTTTGTGAGGTGAAACAAGGAGGGTGTTAAGAGTGTGTGGGTTGTCAAGTCAAAACTTGAGGCAATACTGCTGATTGTTTTAAAAGTAAGTTGGTTGTTCATATTTATCCTGAAACAAAAAGTTTTGATTAAAATGAGACATACACTCCTGTAACAACATGAACAACTCAGACAAAGAAAGCTTGTGTTGAATCAGGGACCATGGTAGGCAATTTATGGATTATAGAGAACATCTAAAAGTGGGAATTTTATATTTGATAAGTTTGGTGATTCAGTGGTAAAATGTCAGCCTATAAATCTGAGTGTTTTGGATTTGATCCTTGGTCAATGCTAGGATTTTTATCTATCACTTCTCACATCTTTCACCTACAGCAGTTTTTATTAATGTGGAAAACAACACATGGCATGGTTCAGAGTCCACATTAGAGTGTAGGTCCCCATTTAACCGACTCGGCAATTCTGCTCAAGAGTTGGAGGAAGGCAATGGCATACCAACTCTAATACGACCATTCCTAGTAGAGCACTGTGGTCTTCCAATCAAGCTACAGGCTGATGACAGCTTTACTAAGTTTGTTAAAGACTTAGACTTTGGACAAAGCACTAATGATAGATGCTTATATACTTAAAAGTACTTACACACTAAGGTTTTAATAATGCCAAATGTAGATGATGTTGTGGGGACATAGAACCACTGGCTCTACCCCCAATAATATCGCTGCCCTACTGCAGCAAAGACAACTATATCATTGACAGATCAGTTGCCTGTATTATGTGCTCTATGTTACACACATTATGTATATGCAGCAAGAATAGATGTATTCATAGTAAGTGAAGGGACTGTGTGTGATTATTTATTGTTGTAATTACCGCGCCCACTCCCCGCTACCCACAATGTCATTACACTTAATTATGTAATTAAATATGAGGACTGCACCTAATTGTCGAGCTGTACTTTCTAAATTTAGGATCTGGAATAAATGAAATTACTCTTTAGTGCTAAGATAGGTAAAAAGGAATGCAAACTAACATTAAGTGAAAAAGATTATTCAGAAATTTCTTGAAAATCTTTAGTGTTAGCGGATGTGCAGCAGTTGTTATCCACAAAGCTGTCAGTTTCCAAGAAGCTAAACAGATCAAAAATTGACTAAGAAAGTACCCTAAAGTGAAATGTTATGAGGTACAACATTTAACAATGGAAAATCCATTATGAAAACACAGATAGACTCAACTAAAAGACTCTCACAATAAAGATTTTGGCCAGTAAGGCCTTTGTCAACAATAGATGACAGACACACAAACACACACACACACACACACACACACACACACACACACACACACACACACACACACACACACACACACACCACCTTGTACAACCACCAACATCGTCAACGCCCACACTGTCTCCAGCAAAGACTCACCTACTCACCTGTGGTACTCCATACTGCGGGCAGGGGGGAGGGGGGTCTGTGTGGCATGAACAACATGAGCTTTGACCAAGATTGCACATTCGAGCCACCAGGTAATTCTAAGAGTTTGCTTTTATGTCTCTTGCCATGTACATGTGTACGACTACTGTGGAAATATATATTTATGTGCAGATATTTGTGGGACAGCTTGTTCAGTATACCTCTACATGCATCTCATTCCTGTAGATTCACTGAACACACCAGTCTGTGCCGAAAAGTTTGGAAATGAATCGCATAAAGCAAACAGATCGTTGCTAATTGATCCCCCGAGTGCGAAAATTGGAAAACGTGAGAAGGTCTGTGTATTAGGGGATAGTCATGCCCAGGGAATTTCTGCAGTGTTAATGGAAAAATACAACTTCAGGGAATCTGGATTTGTGAAGCCTGGGGTCCCATTATGAGAACTAACAAACCTAACAAAATTTTGCTCGGAGGAGCTAATAACGTTCATAGAAATGAAGGCTATCACAGAACTGAGAAACTGCCAAAATATTTTCTCATACAAATGTTCTCTTTGTGAATCTCACACAGCATCATGATTTACTGAGTTGGTCATGCATGAACCACGAAATTAGTGCCGCTAACAAGAGTTTCACAGAAATATGTACTCATTTCCAGAATGTTGATGTTATAGACACAAACATTTTAGAGAGAAGGTTCTATACAGCTCACGGCTTTCATTTAAACACATCAGGAAAAGAGGTTCTTTCTGATAAAATATTTAATAGTATACCACCTGACAATGAAGAAACCAAGACAAGTAGCAATCTAATGCAAATTACAAACCATTCTTGGCCAGCAGCAAATGGTAAAGCCCTCAATCAATTGCAAATTATGAAGTGGTTTAAACCCAGTGGGCCAGAAAGGAACAATCAAATCATAAAACAGTCTCAAATTATGAAATGGTTCAAGCCAAAAAGGATGGTGGTGAATGAAGCATAAATTTTACAAGCTCCAAAAATAACTTCACCACCTGATCGTCACCAAGAAGCAGAAGTGATACTCAACAAATACACCAAGAATGCCGGCAGGGGTGACCGAGCAGTTCTAGGCGCTACAGTCTACGGTCGCAGGTTCGAATCCTGCCGTGGGCATGGGTGTGTGTGATGTCCTTAGGTTAGGTAGGTTTAAGTAGTTCTAAGTTCTAGGAGACTGATGACCTCAGAAGTTAAGGACCATAGTGCTCAGAGCCATTTGAACCATTCTGAACACCAAGAATTTATTAGGCATAACGTCACCTGTAGAAGAAGAAGAAGCAAAGGAAGTTCCATCAGCAACAGAAGGAAACACAACAGCCAAGCAGACTGCACATGGAACAGCAGGCAGATGGAAAGTAGTACACCCATTATATCTGAAAGATTTTTTAACTACAGATACAAAGAACAAGAATCAACCAAGATAAGTGACACCTCTACAAACAAGTCTAACTTCTCCATCTTTCACCAAAACATTAGGGGACTTAGAAGTCTAGTAGATCAGCTGTCAGTTAATATAAATGACAGAAATTGTATAAACAATGTTCAGATTTTATGCCTCGTATCATATCACAAATGGCATTAACTTATTACATTTAGATTCTAACTACAACATTGCAAGCTACATCTCTAGAGACAACAAGGAAAGAGGTGGTGTAGCTTTTTTTGTTAAAAATAATGTCATACTTAGATCTATAGATGTAAGTAAATACTCTTTAGAACAACTATTTGAAGCCTGTGCAATAGAAGTTACAGTAAATAGCTCCCCAGTAATAATAGTTCCATTTTACAGGGTACCTGGAACTAACTTTAGGGCCTCTCTGGTGCAAATAGAAGTATTGTTATCTACTCTGTTTTCTAAAAATAAGGAAATAATCATTCTTGGGGATTTTAATGTCGACTTTTTGACTGAAAACAACAAGAAAGTAGAGCTCCAGCATCTGATGAATTCATATAATCTTATTCCAGTAGTTGACTATCCCACCAGAATCATACCAGAGAGTCAGTCTTTGATAGACAATATTTTTATAGATTTATCTTACCAAACAAAAGCGCTGGCACATTGATAGACAAACAAACACAAACATACACACAAAATTCTAGCTTTCGCAACCAACGGTTGCCTCGTCAGGAAAGAGGGAGGGAGAGGGAAAGACGAAAGGATTTGGGTTTTAAGGGAGAGGGTAAGGAGTCATTCCAATCCCGGGAGGGGAAAGACTCACCTTAGGGGGAAAAAAGGACGGGTACACACTCGCACACACACACACACACCCATCCACACATATACAGACACACGCAGACATATTAAGAGGCAGAGAGTTTGGGCATTTGTGTCAGCCTGTGTCCATACATGCGCAGATGGACACGCGTGTGCGTGCGAGCGGACACCCGTCCCTCCTTCCCCCCAAGGCAAGTCCCCCGCTCCCGGGACCGGAATGAC
The DNA here is from genome assembly GCF_021461395.2 of Schistocerca americana. Lineage (NCBI taxonomy): Eukaryota > Metazoa > Arthropoda > Insecta > Orthoptera > Acrididae > Schistocerca > Schistocerca americana. The sequence goes on from NC_060125.1 coordinate 435,752,582, forward strand.
TCCCCACCCCCCCACCCCCCAAAAAACCACATACCTTCGTCTCTCCTCCTCCCCCCCCTCCCCCCCGACGAGGCAACAGTCTGCCGCGAAAGCCCGAATTCTGCGTGCGTGCCCGTGTTTGGCCGTGTGTCCCTCGACCCGCCAGCGCCACCGCCCGGCAAGCCACATCATCCCTGCCTTCTGATATATATATATATATATATGTGTGTGTGTGTGTGTGTGTAATGAGATATATATATATCTCAGAAGGCAGGGATGATGTGGCTTGCCGGGCGGGGGCGCTGGCGGGTCGAGGGACACACGGCCAAACACGGGCACACACGCGGAATTCGGGCTTTCGTGGCAGACTGTTGCCTCGTCGGGGAGGAGGGGGGGGGGAGTGGGAGGGACGAAGGGATGTGGGTTTTTTGGGGGCGGGGGGGGGGGGGGAGTAATTCCGGTCCTGGGAGCAGGGGGACTTGCCTTGGTGGGAAGGAAGGACGGGTGTGCGCTCGCACGCACACGCGTGTCCATCTGTGCATGTACGGACAGAGGCAGACACAAATGCCCAAACTCTTTGCCTCTGTATATGTCTGCTTGTGTCTGTATATGTGTGGATGGGTGTGTGTGTGTGTGTGTGTGTGTGTGTGTGTGTGTGTGTGCGCGAGTGTGTACCCGTCCTATTTTCCCCCTAAGGTGAGTCTTTCCGCTCCCGGGATTGGAATGACTCCTTACCCTCTCCCTTAAAACCCAAATCCTTTCGTCTTTCCCTCTCCTTCCCTCTTTCCTGATGAGGCAGCCGTTGGTTGCAAAGGCTAGAATTTTGTGTGTATGTTTGTGTTTGTTTGTAGTCTATCGACGTGTCAGCGCTTTCGTTTGGTAAGTCATATCATCTTTGTTTTAGATATATTTTTCCCATGTGGAATGTTTCCCTCTATTAATTTTTATAGATTTAAGTAGACACCATTGCTTCACTGTCACCCCTGTCTTGAATGGTCTGTCTGACCTTGATGGACAGCTCTTCACTCTGTATGACAGTACACCCCTCAAGAAATTAATCCCCACCTGGAAATCTTTAAGGATAATGACTAGTGATTCACTTGAAGTCCTTAAACACAAACTGCAACAGATGGACTGGAGCCCAGTATACAGGGTGGATGCCAAATTTCATACATTCATAAATGAGTGCTCAGCCTTATTTGAAGAGGTATTCCCAAAAAAATACGTTAGAAGCTAAACTGGTACATCACAGAACAAACCCTGGATCACAAAGGGAATTAAACAATCATGCAAAACAAAGAGGGAACTTTACATTGCAACTAGAATATCTAAGGACACTACAAAAACTAGCCATTATAGAATTTACTGTAAGATACAAAAAAAGATAATACAAAAATCTAAAGCATTTGTATTATGATCAAGAAATTGAAAACTATCATACCAAAATTAAGACTATCTGGAACATTGTCAGAAGGGAGACAGGGAAAACCATAAGAACTCCTGCAGAACTCAAAATTAAACATGAAGGTAATCTAGTACATGATTCTGATAATATAGTTAATATTTTGAACAACCACTTCTTGTCAGTTTCAGAACAAATAGGATGCAAGGGCTCTGTTAATGATGTTTTGAGTCATATGCAAAAGAATATACCCAAACATACAGGTATAATTCACATTAGACCTGTCACAGCATCTGAAATTAAAAGAATAATTATCCCTCTCAAGAATTTTTATTCCACTGGGGTAGATAATATCTCTAATAATTTACTAAAACAGTGCTGTGCTTATATTAGTGATGTAATTAGACAAATTTTTAATGCATCCTTACAACAAGTAACTGTGTCTGACAGACTCAAATATGCAGTTGTAAAACCCCTTTTTAAGAAAGGTGACAAAACTGAAGTCACAAATTAGGGCCAATTTCCCTTCTAATGGCCTTTTCTAAGATACTGGAAAAGCTTATGTATACAAGAATTTTGGAACATATAAATAAATATAACATTCTCAGCAAAAGTCAATTTGGATTCCGGAAGGGACAGTCAACTGAACAAGCAATTTATGCTTTCACGAATAAAGTTCTGGAATCAATTCATGACAAAATGGTAACAATTGTATTATTTTGTGACTTGTCAAAAGTGTTTGACAATGTGAACCACAAAATCCTATTACAGAAAGCAGACGTATTAGGAATAAATAGCTTAGCAAGTAAGTGGTTAGATCCATACCTCAAAGATAGAATGCAGAAAGTAGTAGTTGATAGTACCAATGAGATCCATAGTAGCCTGGTTTCAGCTGAATGGAGAACCATTAAATGTGGACTGCCCCAAGGATCCATTCCTAGTCCTCTACTATTCCTCATATTTATAAATGACCTACCTCAATGTACAATGTTGCAGTGCTTTTTTACCATTTTTGCAGATGACACCAACACTGTGATTCATGGTCAAACATCTTCAAGGATCTGTTAAGAATATTCTTACTCATTTAGTGAAATGGTTTAGCTTCAATAGACTCTCATTGAACTTTAGTAAGACTAATTATCTTCAGTTCACTGCAACTGCTAAAACAGAGGATGAATTAGCTGTGAAACGTGCAACAGAGTCAATAGAAAGAGTTGGAACAACAAAGTTGTTTGTGTTTTAATTGATTCCAGAGTAAACTGGCCTCATCACATAATAAATCTTCAGAAGAGACTCAGCTCATCGATTCTTGCCCTATTTGTTCTCTCAGAGAGCGGAAACATACACACAATGATAGCAGCATACTACGGATATTTCCATTCTCTTATATGGTAATATATTCTGGGGAAACCAAACACTAGCAAAGAAAATACTCTTGGCCCAGAAATGTGTTATAAGAATAATGAGCGGCGTAGACTCCAGGTGTAGTTGTAGAAACCTTTTCCAGAAACTAAAAATTCTTACTATCCCATCCCAGTACATATTTTTGCTTATGGGTTTCATCAGCAAAAATACTGAGTTTCATAAAAGAAATAGTGACTACCATGGATATGATGCTAGGAGAAAGCATGATTTCCTGACTATGGTGCAGAAGGGTGAACAGTTCTCTGGTGCAAAAGTTTTTAATGCTCCCCCTCCAGATATTAAAAACAAATTTGATAACTATTCCTCTTTTAGGGAGTATTTGAAACAATTTCTACTGGAAGGGTCATTTTACAGTTTAAAAGAGTTTTTTAGCCACAATGAAAATACCACCTAGGTCCGTGGAACAGATATTTTGAGTATGATATACTATAGTTTAAGATTGAGCAATTATGTAGGTACCATACCCATGTAACATTCATAGTCATTTTCACTGGTTTTTAATTTTTTCACTTTCTGTGTGTAATGTTTGATGTAATCTGTCACTCTTACCACATATGTGTATAGCAAACATGTAGAATTACTTTTGTCTGATTGACTGCTTTACTACTACCTTTGTATTGATTATTTGCTGATACACTCTATATCCTTGTGAGTTTATCACAGTTGGATTGATGGAGTAAGAAATAAATAAATAAAATAAAGTTAATTTTCTGGGAAAATTCAGCTAACAGGCCAAGGCTATTAATTCTTCAGAACAAAATCATTAGAAACACATATGCTGCCCATGAAAATGAGTCACATCACCTATAATTTAAGCAATTAAAAATAGATACCATTCCTTCATTGCACAGTTTTTAAATATTGATTCCTGCATACAACAACCAATACAATCTTGAAAAGTACTGCTTTAACTATAGCTACAGTTCTCATCATGAGGAAAACTTCAAACTGAAATCTCACATCAGGTCCTCACAGTTAGTTTGAACTTAATAAATTTGAAAACTGTTGTTGTAACATTTTCTACATGAATATACACTCCTGGAAATGGAAAAAAGAACACATTGACACCGGTGTGTCAGACCCACCATACTTGCTCTGGACACTGCGAGAGGGCTGTACAAGCAATGATCACACGCACGGCACAGCGGACACACCATGAACCACGGTATTGGCCGTCGAATGGCGCTAGCTGCGCAGCATTTGTGCACCGCCGCCGTCAGTGTCAGCCAGTTTGCCATGGCATACGGAGCTCCATCGCAGTCTTTAACACTGGTAGCATGCCGCGACAGCATGGACGTGAACCGTATGTGCAGTTGACGGACTTTGAGCGAGGGCGTATAGTGGGCATGCGGGAGGCCGGGTGGACGTAATGCCGAATTGCTCAACACGTGGGGCATGAGGTCTCCACAGTACATCGATGTTGTCGCCAGTGGTCGGCGGAAGGTGCATGTGCCCGTCGACCTGGGACCGGACCGCAGCGACGCACGGATGCACGCCAAGACCGTAGGATCCTACGCAGTGCCGCAGGGGACCGCACCGCCACTTCCCAGCAAATTAGGGACACTGTTGCTCCTGGGGTATCGGCGAGGACCATTCGCAACCGTCTCCATGAAGCTGGGCTACGGTCCCGCACACCATTAGGCCATCTTCCGCTCACGCCCCAACATCGTGCATCCCGCCTCCAGTGGTGTCGCGACAGGCATGAATGGAGGGACGAATGGAGATGTGTCGTCTTCAGCGATGAGAGTCGCTTCTGCCTTGGTGCCAATGATGGTCGTATGCGTGTTTGGCGCAGTGCAGGTGAGCGCCACAATCAGGACTGCATACGACCGAGGCACACAGGGCCAACACCCGGCATCATGGTGTGGGGAGCGATCTCCTACACTGGCCGTACACCACTGGTGATCGTCGAGGGGACACTGAATAGTGCACGGTACATCCAAACCGTCATCGAACCCATCGTTCTAACATTCCTATACCGGCAAGGGAACTTGCTGTTCCAACAGGACAATGCACATCCGCATGTATCCCGTGCCACCCAACGTGCTCTAGAAGGTGTAAGTCAACTACCCTGGCCAGCAAGATCTCCGGATCTGTCCCCCATTGAGCATGTTTGGGACTGGATGAAGCGTCGTCTCACGCGGTCTGCACGTCCAGCACGAACGCTGGTCCAACTGAGGCGCCAGGTGGAAATGGCATGGCAAGCCGTTCCACAGGACTACATCCAGCATCTCTACGATCGTCTCCATGGGAGAATAGCAGCCTGCATTGCTGCGAAAGGTGGATATACACTGTACTAGTGCCGACATTGTGCATGCTCTGTCGCCTGTGTCTATGTGCCTGTGGTTCTGTCAGTGTGATCATGTGATGTATCTGACCCCAGGAATGTGTCAATCAAGTTTCCCCTTCCTGGGACAATGAATTCACGGTGTTCTTATTTCAATTTCCAGGAGTGTATTTTCTCACATTTTAGTACATCATACATATTTTTATTTTTCGCATTAACAAAGCCGAAATTACGTGGTTCACACAAAAATACAAAAATATGTCCAATCACATCAGAGGCAAGCTTCCGACTCCCACAATCTGTGGAAATAACAATATTCCAAAGGGTTTTCATATTTCTTAAGAAATGCATTTCTACTAGTTTCCGTTACATTATTAATTTTGATTATTATTTCAAAAATGAATCCAGAAATAAACATAGTAAATAGTACAGGATTGCATAGTTAATACTAGAAATAGTGTGCCAATAATTTCCAATTTCAAATGCTTCTAAAAAAAATTTTAACTGTGCATTCAGAACTACTACATATCAATTACACCATCGAAACTAAAATATTTTATAAAGTAATTCCTTTTCATAAATTTTAGCTTTAAATATAACATATTGTGTATAAAATTGTATGAACGTTTTCAGAAAAGCAAGTGAGATAATGCTGACCGGTTCAAAATTAAAAAATAATACTGGTATAGACAACTACCGTTGAGGAATAGTAATGCTAGTGGAGGATGTTCCATTACAACATCCACCTCACATAATATGGAAACAATGTGTTTACAATATTTGTGACCTACCAAGAGGTCTGCCAAAGAGTGTACAAAGTGATGCCAAAAGACAGAATACAGATTGTCAAAGTTAAATTTCAAAATTACAAGAAAATTTTAGCCTATGAACATGAGTATAGGTTAGCTTACAACAAACTGCAAAAGGTATTGAAAGAAATACATAACATCTCAAAAATTTCTGATGACAACAGAGTTCTTACAATTTGTCTATAGTCCAAATAAGTGTGAAACCTGAGTAGTGAAATGGCAAAATTAACATACGGTGACAATTTCCAATTATGGACAAAATTTACATAAAGTTGTTCAAACATTTCTAACTTCATACAGAATTATCTAATTAGTATAATATTCAAGTCTCTTTCAGCAATGCAAAGAATGAGGTTTAACTGTCTTTTAGTGTTATATATATGAGGATATAAAATGTAGACTGGCAGTGGCAAGGAAAGTGTTTCTGAAGAAGAGAGATTGGTTAACGTCTAGAGAATAAATTTAAATGTCAGGAAGTCGTTTCTTAAAGTATTTGTGTGGAGTGTAGCCACATACGAAAGTGAAACATGGACAATAAATACTTTGGACAAGAAGAGAATAGAAGCTTTCGAAATGTGGTGCCACAGAAGAATGCTGAAGATTAGATGGGTAGATCACATAACTAATGCGGAGGTATTGAATAGAATTGGGGAGAAGAGTAATTTGTGGCACTTTACTAGAAAAAGTATCAATTGGTAGGACATGTTCTGAGGCATCAAGGGATCACCGATTTAGTATTGGAGGACAGCATGGAGGGTAAAAATCGTAGAGGGAGACCAAGAAATGAATATGCTAAGCTGATTCAGAAGGATATAGGTTGTAGTAGGTACTGGGAGATGAAGAAGCTTGCACAGGATAGAGTAGCATGGAGAGGCACATCAAACCAGTCTCTGGACTGAAGACCGCAACAACAACTAGCATATTAAGCATCATAAAGTAGAATTCATATGTATAGAGGTATCTGACACATATTACAGAAAATATAAGAAAAATATATGCTATACAAGTCATAATCTATACATGTATGAGGACATGGCACTCAAATTTTCAGATCTGTGGAACATTCTTTTCCAAGATAAATGATACAAAGTCAAAACTATAGCATTACAATACTAAACTATATAAATAAGTGCAGAGGCAATGTAAAGTACTAGAATTACAAATTACAAGTTTACATATATAAAGCCACACCTTCAAAATCATCAAAAAAGAAGAAAAAATTCAGAGCCTAAGTGTATGATGAGTGAAACAACTCAAAAAACTGACAATGACAGGTACCGACCAGAAGAATATACTCAATCGCAAGTAGGAGTTCACTGTAAAATCAATCAGCCACACAACCCAGAGTATGTAAGGATATGTTAACTCATGAAAAGAGAAAATAATGAAAAAGTATTAGGACCTAAGCTTACGATGTGGGGACTGACCCATGAATCCAAACCACACAGGATACACACCAGCAGAAATGTTTTGACACATCAAAGTGAATAAAATTCATAATCACATATCAATAAGTTCAATCATATGTAAGTAATAATTAGAGGGAGCAACCAGCCTCAGTCAATAGTTGCACACTCTCCTCGAATATACTCACACAGTCGGAATGACCAGGGGTACCTGAAACAGAGTTAAGCATGAGTTTTCACATAACTCAAGTTCCAATGAGATACGATAATGCAAAACTCAGGATAAATACTGGTAAACAGAGTCATTAATAGTTTGGAATGATGGCATAATCGAGTAGCATGAGGACCAAAATCAGTGCGTGAAATCAGAAATGTATACATCTTGTTATACAGTTTACACACAATTTATGATCCCAAACATAAAAATCATCCACACTATTTGCTAAATATTCATACAAACTAACCTACTTACATAGAAGCCTAGAAGATTAATTCAAGAAAATTCATTGAAATGTATTACTCCTACCTAGCAGTGCCTAATTTTATCAGATTTTGATAATTATTTACTACACAGTTTGTAGAACATATTCCTGAACTTTTTAAGTTTTCACATTTCTGTGTTGAACATAACAAAGGATAATTTCTTGGCTAACAATTTACAAATTTCAGTCACAAGACTGATGTAGTTGAATGAGTACATTACCCAGCATCTATGATCTCTTGGAAGGTGACTGGAACCACAATGGTGCAGTCATACATGAGTGTAGAAGTGGATCCACCCACATCTTTCAGTTTCCTCCCTAGATTTCTCATCACATGCTCCAACGAATAGGTAACTTCCTGTTTAGCTAAAACATCAAATCCTGAAACTGAGCCATGGCTAGCTCGTGTTATGCTTTGCATTAAATCTTGGTTGCTATTCTGTGATTAGTCTCCCACGGTTATCATGATTACACTGTTATCCTCTCTGTCCACGAGTTGCAGCAGCAGCGTGTATTGATATTCGCACCCTTGTACTCTCCTTGGCCCTGCGCTTATAGTTTCCAGCTGTGCCATGTGCGGGTAGTTGGTTGGTTGGCATGGAGCAGCAAGGAAGTCTCTGAGGCATGTGTCTGGCCGGGCCTGCTGGTTGTGTCCACATGTGGTCAGAGTGTGATGGGCTGTTCCCATTGCTACGAGGTCCATGGCTCACCGATCCTGGACACGAAATTTGAGTCTTTACTTAATCTACCAGCCAGCCCGAACTGTTCACATTGTGTCATTTGAATTTCATTGTGGGCTGTTGGGACATTCCTGCAAGCAACAATGTGTGTTTTCAAATTGGCGAAATTCTAACTGTCCTCCTGTGGCGTTAACTTAACTGGATTATTTTGAATTGAAGTGCACCAGCGGAATCTTCTGCCTTGTGGTCATTTATGTTCCAGTTACCTGCCCGGGCCATTGATATAAATTCAGGCAGTGTATTTTGCTCCTCATGTTGTGGCTGTCCAGAATGGCATGTAGTTTGACAGCTGAATGTGTAATTCGTTGTGGGTGCTGATACCTTCTGCGTTGTTTCATTGAACTCCCTGTTGAGTGCTAGTTGGGTGGAGCAAAAGTTATTCTGTCACTTGGACTATTGACTGTCTGTCGGCTGGGTTGTCATCAGATTGAGAATTTGTTGGGCCTACTGCCTGTCTCACCTAAGCAAGCATTAGTGTTTGAATTCCAGGCCGACCCTTGGAAACATCTGAGTGTCGTTTGATGTGCTTCCTTTTCCTATTTGTCCTTCTTGTTTGTTTATGTATGGCTTCTAGCTGATTTTAAATTAAAGTTGACATCTTGAATATTCAGGAATCCAGCCAGATGTTCATGTTGTTCTCGCATGAGAATGACGCGAACATCTGGCTGGATTCCTGAATATCCAAGATGTCAACAGATCGCCGGGAAAGCATGAAGAATTAAATTAAAGTTGTTTTGCCCTTAAGGCGTGAGATTTTTTGATCCTTCAGCCCAATTGACAGAAATGTTTTAAGATGAGGCCTTCTGCCTTTTAAAATTCAAATTCTTGTTTTGGAGTCTTAAGTGATTGGCCTTCAACTGGTTTTAAATTAAAGTTATTTTGCCGTTGAGGAGTGAGATTGAATGGTGCATATAGCCAGGAATTAAGTTCTAAAATTAATGTTTGGCTTGTCCTGTTTTTAATGTTTTCTTTACTCTTGTAATGTTTGTCAAATGAATAAAGTAATATGTTCGAGTGCAACTGACGGCCACTCATTTTGGCCCCTTTCCACAAATTAAACTATCTGTCCTGTCCTGTGGTCCTATGGGTATAACAGGGTATTTCACTGGTAGCTGAGCGTGCTTTAACTTGTGCTTGCCATTCCAGTTGCTGTCAGTTCACTCTTGTTCTGTTTTTGTGTTCTGTGGCACCATACTGTTTTGGCTGTTACTTGTTTCAGGTGCTTATAATGGCAGTCAGACAGTGTCCAGGGATCAGCCTGCTCAGAAAGGAACTGCCGGTTGATCTAATTTTGGGGTGTGATTTCATCAGTAAAACTGGGTTGGTCTTGGATTATTCTGGGCACACCTTTTCCTTTAAGTTCACTCCTGAGGAGAAGTTTGGCCTTTGTGAATACATTAAACCTACTGTGCATCAAACTGTCAGCACGTTGGCTGTCGAGGCCATAGCTAAAGAGTTTGATCTGGCCCATCTTTTGCCCCATCAGGCTTCTCAGTTATGCGATTTGTTGCACAGTTTTTGACAGCCGGTGTGGCCAGGCAGTTCTAGATGCTTCAGTCTGGAACTACGCAACTGCTATGGTCGCCGGTTCGAATCCTTCCTCGGGCATGGATGTGTGTGATGTCCTTAGGTTAGTTAGGCTTAAGTAGTTCTGAGTTCTAGGGGACTGATGACGTCAGGTGTTAAGTCCCATAGTGCTCAGAACCATTTTTTGCACAGTTTTCCTCAGCTCCTGAGTGATAACTTGGGTGTTACTAACGTTCTTGATTATCGTATCTGTCTGTTCAACAATATTCCAGTTAGACAGTTCCCATATCGCCTCTCATCCCCTAAGGTGAAGATACTCAAGGCTAAAGTATCTCAGATGCTCTAAGAAGGAGTGATTAGGCCTTCTACATCTGCTTATGCTTACCCAATATTTCTCGTACCTAAAGATCAGGGGCACGATTTCAGACCTGTGGTTGACTACCACCATTGAAATGCTAATGTTGTCCTTGAATTGGTACCCCTACCTGATCTGCATAATTCTTTTACTTGGTTTGCCAGTGCTAATTGGTTTACGGTCCTTAATTTGAATCAGGCCAATTATCAGATTCCCTTGACTAAAAAATGTAAACATGTTACCGCATTTTGTACTGATTGTAACTTGTTTAAGTTTAACAGAGTTCCTTTTGGGCTAGTGTTTGGTGCGGCTGTGCTTACTCATTTGCTGGATAATATCTTTGGTGACTTGAAGCTAGTCTGTGTGTACAATTATTTGAGTGACTTAGTTATCTATAGGCCATTCGGTTCAGGACCATTTGGAGCATATCCAGCAAGTTCTTTTAAGATTACTGAGAGTCAGGTTCACCGTTAAGCCTAGTAAGATGATGCTAGCCAAGCAGCAGGTATCTATCTTAGGTCATATAGTGTTGGGTCAGAGTATTCTCATTGACCAAGAGTGAACTAAAGCCTTATGATCTTTGCCTCCGCCTACTGATAAGCAGGGAATTGCTAATTTTTAAGATTACAGAGAGCCGGGTTGACCGTTAAGCCTAGTAAGGTGATGCTAGCCAAGCAGCAGGTATCTATCTTAGGTCACATAGTGTTGGGTCAGAGAATTTGCATTGACCAAAAGTGAACTAAAGCCTTACAGGCTTTGCCACCACCTACTGATAAGCGGGGAATTGCTAATTTCATAAGCATGGCAAACTACTTTAGGCATTTCGTTCCCAATTTTGCTCAGTTGGTGACACCCCTAAATCAGTTATGCCCAAAGGGCGTGCGTTTTGAATGGGGACCAACCCAGGAGGCTGCCTTTGAGCACATTAAGGCAGCAATAGCCAATCCTCTGGTTCTTGGAGCACCCAGTTTTAATAAAAGGTTTGTTGTTCAAACTGATGCTTCTAATGCTGGTATTTCAGCTGTTCTCCTCCAGGAGTTTGAGGGGCAGAGACAGCCATTAGCCTATGTGCCTCATCGGTTAACTGTTGCTGAACTTAAGTACTCTGTCTATGAGTGCGAGGCTTTGGCCATTTTATTTGCATTAGAGAAGTACCACTTCTACCTTGAACATCGGGTTTTCCAGTTAGAAACCGACAGTTAGGCTTTGAGCTGGGTGTTGGCTAAGCTGTGTAAAACTGGCTGTATTGTCAGGTGGGCAGTACATATTTCGGCATTTCAGTTAAAAGTTAAACATGTGAGAGGCTCTGAAAACATCCTTGCAGATGTCCTCAGCCAGATGTTTGCTGAAACTACACCTACTAAGGGAAACCAGCAGGTAGAGAGAGACAGTCTTAATTGTATGGTGTTGGGTGAAATTCCCCTCCTGTTTGAGGATGTTGCTCAGCATCAGGATCAGTACCCTGTTTGGGCCCAGATTAAGCAATGTGTGTTGGCAGGAGTGCTGTCAGATGAGTATGTTGTTAAGAGTGGTATTCTCTGTAAGGGGGTGGGCGATGTTAAGCAGTGCAAGATCTGTTTGCTTGTAGCTTTGGTGCACCCAGTTTTTCGTTATTTTCGTGAATGTTGGTGGGTGGCCACTTAGGTACTTAGAAGACTCTCCAAAAAATCAAGGAGCATTTAACTTGCCCCTCCATGGACTGGTATGTGAGAGACATGATATCCTAATGTCAGTTGTGTAATGTAGCCAAACCCAAGAATGCTCTTAAACAGGGTTTGTTGAGTTCTGAACGAGAGTTCTGTCCTATGCATAAGCTCTGCATTGATTACTTAGGACCTTTACCTTGTACAAAGAAGGGTCATCGATATGTGCTAGTTATTATCAATGCATTCTCCAGATTTACTTGGTTCCTCCTGAGCTGTAATGTTACCGCTGCCACCACTATCTCTCATTTAACTAATGTCTCGAGTGTTTTTGGTCCACCTAAGCAGCTTGTTAACGATAATGCTCCTGCTTTTCTTTCAGCTTCTTTCAAGGCCTCCTTTCCCCAGAACAGTGTCAAGTGTATCACAACTACTGCGTATTATTTGCAGTGGTCCTTTGTGGGAGAGTTAACCAAAATCTTTAGTCTGCGTTGATTATTTATCATCATAAAACGCCTAGTAAATGAGACTCCAGTCTTCTTTGGCGTAGTTTTGCCTTTAATACCGCCAGTCATGAAGCTTTTTGAGCAAGGCCCACCTCTCTGATCCTTTTCTATCCTGTTATTTCCCTCTTCTGAACTTGTGGGGAATTCAAGATCTTATGCCAGCGGATATTAGTCCTCAGGTTATCAAGGAATACTGGAACCAGGCCAGACGTAATATACTCAGAGACCATAATAAACAAGCTGAGCATTATAATCATAATCGAGAAACCTTAAAGGGGAGGCCAGAGGATCAAGTCTATGTCCGCAATATCCTGGGGAGGCAGGTGCATGGTGGGAATCTTAGTAAATTTATTCCCCGTTTTCTGGGGCCTTGCTCCATCATGCGTATCTTAGCTGCTGCTGTTGCTCAGGGATAACTGTTCAGGTAAGCAGTAGCAGGTTCACTTTAGCCAAGTTAAGTCCAGGTAGATCAGGGTTGAGTCACCGGCTCCCTATGTTGAGTTTGGGGGAGGGGGGGGGGGGGGGGGGAGAGGTAGAGTTGTGGCTGACTCATGTTATACTTTGCATTAAACCTCGGCTGCTATTCTGTGATTAGTCTCCTACGGTTATCGCGATTATGCTGTTATCTCCTCTCTCCGTGAGTCGCAGCAGCAGTGTGTGTTGATATTTGCGCCCTTGTACTCTCTTTGGCCTCGCACTTATAGTTGCCGGCTGTCCCATGTGAGGGCAGTTGGCTGGTTGGCTGGTTGGTGTGGAACAGTGAAGAAGTGTCCCTGGTGCGTGTCTGGCTGGGCCTGCTGGTGGTGTCAACGTGTGGCCAGAGTGTGAGGGGCTGTTCCCATGGCTATGAAGTCTGTGGCTCACCGATCCCAGACACAAAACTTGAGTCTGTACTTAATCTACCAGCCAGCTCCAACTGTTTACATTGTGTTGTTTGAAGTTCATTGTGGGCTCTTGGGACAGTGCCACAAGCAACAACGTGTGTTTTCAAGATGGCAAAATTCTAACCGCCCTCCTGTGGATTTAACTCAAGTTGATTATTTTGAATTGAAGTCCATCAGTGGTATCTTCTGCCTTGTGGCTCTTAACCTTTTGGTTACCTGTCCTAGCCATTGACATAAATTCAGGCAGTGTATTTCCATCATCGCATTGTGGTTGTCCAGCACGGCATGTAGTTTGACAGCTGAATGTGTAATTCTTTGTGGGTGCCAATACCTTCTGCATTGTTCCATTGAACTCGTTGTGTGCTGGTTGGGTGGAGCAGAAGTTATCCTGTCGCTTGGACTATTTACTGTGTGGTGGTTGGGTTGCCATCAGATTGAGAATTTTCTGGGCCAACTGCCTGTCTCACCCAAGCGAATGTTAGTGTTTGAATACCAGGCCGACCCTTGGAAACTTCTGAGTGCCGTTTGATGTGCTGCCTTTTCTTACATGTCCTTGTTGTTCGTTTATGTATGGCTTCTAGACGATTTTAAATTAAATTTGTTTTGCCCTTAAGGTGTGAGATTGTTTGGGCCTTCAGCCTAATTTAGAGAAATGTTTTAAGATTAGGCCTTCTGCCCTTTAAAATTCAAATTCTTGTTTTGGAGTCTTAAGTGATTGGCCTCCAGCCAGTTTTAAATTAAAGTTATTTTGCCTTGGAGGTATGAGATCGAATGGTGCATTTAGCCAGAAACTAAGTTCTAAAATTAATGTTTGGCTTGTCCTGTTTTTAATGTTTTCTTTACTCTTGTAATGTTTGTCAAATGAATAAAGTAGTATGTTCGAGTGCAACTGGCAGTCACTCATTTTGACCGCTTTCCACGAATTAAACTACCTGTCCTGTCCTGCAGGTATAGCAGGGGATCTCAGAAAGATTGTTTTATTTGCTAGTATGCTGTTCAATACCTCCCTCACATCACACAGCTTATGTTTTGCCTCTATATATATATATATATATATATATATATATATACATACATATATATATATATATATATATATATATATATATATATATATATATATATATATATATATATATATATTATTATTGGTGTTTTGCACTTAAAGAGCGCATTTGGACTAAACTACATGGCCAGTTCCTTTTGCTGCCTTCCTTGCTGCCCAAACTTCCCTCATTCGCTCACTGTGTTTCTGTTTCCGGTCCTCTGTCCATGCTTCTTGTCGGCTTCGTGTCTTTGGCTTCATCTTGATTGCCTTTTTGGTTGCCCATATTTCTTTCATCTTCTGGCTGTGATCTTGCTTTCATTCTTTGGTCCATTTTATGCCTGTTATATATATTATATAAAAAAACAAAGATGAGGTGACTTACCGAACAAAAGCGCTGGCAGGTCGATAGACACACAAACAAACACAAACATACACACAAAATTCAAGCTTTCGCAACAAACTGTTGCCTCATCAGGAAAGAGGGAAGGAGAGGGGAAGACGAAAGGAAGTGGGTTTTAAGGGAGAGGGTAAGGAGTCCTTCCAATCCCGGGAGCGGAAAGACTTACCTTAGGGGGAAAAAAGGACAGGTATACACTCGCACACACGCACACATCCATCCACACATACAGACACAAGCAGAAATATGTCTGCCTGCGTCTGCACGTGCGGACGGACACGCGCGCGCGTGCGAGCGCACACCTGTCCCCCCCTCCCCCCAAGGCAAGTCCCCCCGCTCCCGGGACCAGAACGACTCCCCACCCTCTCCCCCAAAAACCCACCTCCCCTCATACCCCCCCCTCCCTCCCTCCCCCCCGACGAGGCAACAGTCCGCCGCGAAAGCCTGAACCCCGCGTGTATGTTTGTGTGTCCATCGACCTGCCAGCGCCCCCGCTCGGCAAGTCACCCCATCTTTGTTTTTATATATAATTTTTCCCACGTGGAATGTTTCCTTCTATTTTATATATATATATATATATATATATATATATATATATATATATATATAAACAAAGATGAGGCGACCCACCGAACAAAAGCGCTGGCAGGTCGATAGACACACAAACATACACACAAAATTCAAGCCCCCGCAACAAACCGCCGCCCCACCAGGAAAGAGGAAAGGAGAGGGAAAGACGAAAGGAAGTGGGCCTCAAGGGAGAGGGCAAGGAGCCACCCCAATCCCGGGAGCGGAAAGACCCACCTTAGGGGGAAAAAAAGACAGTCACACACTCGCACACACGCACACATCCACCCACACACACAGACACAAGCAGACATATTTAAAGACAAAGAGTTTGGGCAGAGATGTCAGTCGAGGCAGAAGTGTAGAGGCAAAGAAGTTGTTGAAAGACAGGTGAGGTATGAGTGGCGGCAACTTGAAATTAGCAGAGATTGAGGCCTGGCGGATGACGAGAAGAGAGGATATACTAAAGGGCAAGTTCCCATCTCCGGAGTTCGGATAGGTTGGTGTTGGTGGGAAGTATCCAAATAACCCGGACGGTGTAACACTGTGCCAAGATGTGCTGGCTGTGCACCAAGGCATGTTTAGCCACAGGGTGATCCTCATTACCAACAAACACTGTCTGCCTGTGTCCATTCATGCGAATGGACAGTTTGTTGCTGGTCATTCCCACATAGAATGCATCACAGTGTAGGCAGGTCAGTTGGTAAATCACGTGGGTGCTTTCACACGTGGCTCTGCCTCTGATCGTGTACACCTTCCGGGTTACAGGACTGGAGTAGGTGGTGGTGGGAGGGTGCATGGGACAGGTTTTGCATCGGGGGCGGTTGTCTTTAAATATGTCTGCTTGTGTCTGTGTGTGTGGGTGGATGTGTGCGTGTGTGCGAGTGTGTGCCTGTCCTTTTTTCCCCCTAAGGTGGGTCTTTCCGCTCCCGGGATTGGGGTGGCTCCTTGCCCTCTCCCTTGAGGTCCACTTCCTTTCGTCTTCCCCTCTCCTTTCCTCTTTCCTGGTGGGGCGGCGGTTTGTTGCGGGGGCTTGAATTTTGTGTGTATGTTTGTGTTTGTTTGTGTGTCTATTGACCTGCCAGCGCTTTTGTTCGGTGGGTCGCCCTATCTTTGTTTTTATATATATATATATATATATATATATATATATATATATATAAAATAGAAGGAAACATTCCACGTGGGAAAAATTATATATAAAAACAAAGATGGGGTGACTTGCCGAGCGGGGGCGCTGGCAGGTCGATAGACACACAAACAAACACAAACATACACACAAAATTCAAGCTTTCGCAACAAACTGTTGCCTCATCAGGAAAGAGGGAGGGTGTGTGCGAGTGTATACCTGTCCTTTTTTCCCCCTAAGGTAAGTCTTTCCGCTCCCGGGATTGGAATGACTCCTTACCCTCTCCCTTAAAACCCACTTCCTTTCGTCTTCCCCTCTCCTTCCCTCTTTCCTGATGAGGCAACAGTTTGTTGCGAAAGCTTGAATTTTGTGTGTTTGTTTGTGTTTGTTTGTGTGTCTATCGACCTGCCAGCGCTTTTGTTCGGTAAGTCACCTCATCTTTGTTTTTTTTAATATATATATATATATATATATATATATATATATATATATATATATATATATAAAAAAACAAAGATGAGGTGACTTACCGAACAAAAGCGCTGGCAGGTCGATAGATACACAAACAAACACAAACATACACACAAAATTCAAGCTTTCGCAACAAACTGTTGCCTCATCAGGAAAGAGGGAAGGAGAGGGGAAGACGAAAGGAAGTGGGTTTTAAGGGAGAGGGTAAGGAGTCATTCCAATCCCGGGAGCGGAAAGACTTACCTTAGGGGGAAAAAAGGACAGGTATACACTAGCACACACGCACATATCCATCCACACGTACAGACACAAGCAGGTCTGCTTGTGTCTGTACGTGTGGATGGATATGTGCGTGTGTGCTAGTGTATACCTGTCCTTTTTTCCCCCTAAGGTAAGTCTTTCCGCTCCCGGGATTGGAATGACTCCTTACCCTCTCCCTTAAAACCCACTTCCTTTCGTCTTCCCCTCTCCTTCCCTCTTTCCTGATGAGGCAACAGTTTGTTGCGAAAGCTTGAATTTTGTGTGTATGTTTGTGTTTGTTTGTGTATCTATCGACCTGCCAGCGCTTTTGTTCGGTAAGTCACCTCATCTTTGTTTTTATATATAATTTTTCCCACGTGGAATGTTTCCTTCCATTATATATATATATATATATATATATATATATATATATATATATATGTTCAGTGTTTACATAAGAATGGGTTAAAAAGTGTTCTCACATATTGTACATTAATAAACAGAGCTAAATGCAATGAAGAAATGAAGTAGTAATGTAATATATACCTATATAGTAAAGATATCTCAACATAACATCCACTTGTCAATTGGCGCATTAAAAGAAATTATGTGTACAAGCAAGACAATTTGGACTGCAATGACACAGCATTTGACAAATGTCTACAGAATGAGAGATGGACCATAGTCGACGATGTACTGACATAAGAATTCTGTGTTTAACACACACATGAGCTTGGTTTGTGCATAAGAAATTTCAAAATACTATTCCTAATATTTACAATACACATGAATAAAATGAGTCTTCATTCAGTTTACCACAACACCCGTGACTTTACCCAAAAGAGTTCCTGACAATTAAATTAAATCACTTTCCGTACAGTAGCTACAGAATAATAATAATAATATTTAACACTAATTGCATTCTAAAAATAGAAATCTATCACTAGATACTTAATGGCATTGCCACATTTCAAAATTGTAAAAGGATCTACTCATTTAGTCACAAGGCATATATGTATCAAAATCTAAAGCATAAATCTATTACACAACAGAATTACACTATTGGCCATTAAAATTGCTAAACCATGAAGATGATGCACTACAAACGTGAAATTTAACTGACAGGAAGAAGATGCTGTGATATGCAAATGATTAGCTTTCCAGAGCATTCACACAAGGTTGGCGTCAGTGGCGACACCTACAGCGTGCTGACATGAGGAAAGTTTCCACCCGATTCCACATACACAAACAGCAGTTGACCAGCATTGTCTGGTGAAATGTTGTTGTGATGCCTCGTGTAAGGAGGAGAAATGCCTATTCATTTCTGACTTTGATAAAGGTCAGATTGTAGCCTATCGCAATTGTGGTTTATCGTTCGCGACATTGCTGCTCGCGATGGTCGAGATCCAATGACTGTTAGCGGAATATGGAATTGGTGGGTTCAGGAGGGTAATACGGAATGCCGTGCTGGATCCCAACAGCCTCGTATCACTAGCAGTCGAGATGGCAGGCATCTTATCCACATGGCTGTAACAGATAGTGCAGCCACGTCTTGGTCCCTGAGTCAACAGATGGGGACATTTGCAAGACAACAACCATCTGCATGAACAGTTCGACGATGTTTGCAGCAGCATGGACTATCAGCTCAGAGACCATGGCTGCAGTTACCCTTGATGCTGCATCACAGACAGGAGCGCCTGCGATGGTGTACTCAACGACGAACCTGGGTGCCCGAATGGTAAAACGTCATTTTTTCGGATCAATCCACGTTCTGTTTACAGCATCATGATGGTTGCATCTTTGTTTGGCGACATCGCGGTGAACGCACATTGGAAGCTTGTATTCTTCACCGCCATACTGGCGTATCACCCGGCGTGATGGTATTGGATGCCATTGGTTACTCATCTCGGTCACCTCTTGTTCACATTGACGGCACCTTGAACAGTGGACGTTAGGTTTCAGATGTGTTACGACCCGTGGCTCTACCCTTCATTCGATCCCGGCGAAACCCTACATTTCAGCAGGATAATGCACGACCACATGTTACAGATCCTGTACGGGCCTTTCTGATTACAGAAAATGTTCAACTGCCGCCATGGCCAGCACATTCTCCAGATTTCTCACCAATTGAAAACGTCTGGTCAATGGTGGTCGAGCAGCTGGATCGTCACAATACGCCAGTCACCACTCTTGATGAAGTGTGGTATCGTGCTGAATGTGCGTGGACAGCTGTACCTGTACACGCCATCCAAGCTCTGTTTGACTCAATGCCCAGACATATGAAGGCCATTATTACGGCCTCAGGTGGTTGTTCTGGGTACTGATTTCTCAGGATCTATGCACCTAAATTGTGTGAAAATGTAATCACATCTCAGTTCTAGTATAATATATTTGTCCAATGAATACCCGTTTATCATCTGCATTTCTTCTTGGTGTAGAAATTTTAATGACCAGTAGTGTATATAGCAGTATTAACTCGCAAATATAGTGTTTCATATACTTAAACTCAGTCAATAGATAAGACAGAACTTCAGAAATCAGATAATCTTAAATAACACATTCCTGACAAAGGAGAAAGAAAAAAGAATTTTGAATGGCCCTATATAAACATCGAAGCCTAAACAAGTCTGTGAGAATGATGTCAGGTGTGGGAGATATAAATATTAAAAAACTTGCATGCTCTGCTTACTTTGATTCTATTATGTCATATGTGATCATATTCTGGGGCAGCTCATCAAACTAAGCAAAAGTTTTTAGCGTGCAAAAGCGTGTGATAAGAACAATTTGTGGTGCAAGTTCAAGAATATCATATAGAAACCTGTTCAAGGAACTTTGTATTCTAACTACTGCTTCTCATTATATTTATTCCTTAATGAAATTTATTGCAAGTAATACATCTCTATTTACAACCAATAGCTCAATACATAGTATCAATACTAGGAATAAGAACAATCTACATAAGGACCTAAAATGACTTACCTTGGCCCGAAAAGGGGTCCAATATTCAGGAACACACATTTTCAATAAATTGCCAGCAACCATTAAAAACTTGGTTTGAGATAAAGCACAGTTTAAACAGAATTTGAAAGACTTTTTGATAAGCAACTCCTTCTACTCTATAGACGAATATCTTAACGGAGACTGTTAAACCAACTGAAGTAAAATTGTCTGATAGATTCCAGTTTTGACAGCACTTGGTCACAACAGTCAAGATTAGGTATTCTGTGTATGATAAATTTATTAATGTTGCGTAACAATGTTTCACTCTGACAGCATGTTAATTCTGTAAATATTAGTTATTCCAGTTTACCACATTGTATTCACTATTGTGACAATCTACTGACAAACGATCAGTGTAGTAAATATTATGTTCAGATATTTTATGTTATACATTCTGACATGTTCCACACCCAAGAGAATCATCTCCTTTTTTCGTCTATGGAATGAAAATTGAATCTAATGTCGAATTTCTTTATCTCAGATGTTAACACTTTAGATTTCTATTTGGATTTCACCAAGACAAGATCTCCTACCTCAAACTTAGAAAATCTGCATTTACCAACATGTCTCTGTTTTCTCCTATCCCCCTGCTGCTTCACCATCACCCTGACACACTCTTCTCTCTCTTGCAGTGACAGAATTTTACATGATCGAAATTCAGCATTCTCAGAAATAAAGTTACCTAGTCTACAATTAAACATGATTTCAAATGCTGAAAAACCCATTGAAGAATGTTGTAAGCTGTTCATAATATATTCAAAATTACTGACATAATCTATCCAGCTGGTATGATTACTTGACAGATGGTACACAGAGGTTAGAATATGCCTTATTTCGCATGACATTTTGTTATGTGAACAATGAAAGATCACAACTAATGAAAATTAAGAGAGGAATTCCATAGGGCTCCATTCTTGAACCCTTCCTCTTAATTGTCTATGTTAATGTCTTCTCAAACTATATAGCCTGCAAAAATATTTTATATGCTGATGATATGACCATGGTCTCCAAAGGTGAGAGTATACAAGAGGTTGTAGACAAAAATTATGAACTTTTTGAAAAATGTAGTGTTTGGTGTATTGCTAACCACTTATGTACAAACAACACAGAAATGGAGGAAATTTATTTTATTCTGGAGTTACAGAAAGAAGGGAATCACAGTGTCAAACAATTGGGACTTAAAGTAGACCAAAGGCTGTCATGGGATGACCATATAAGCTATCTGACCGGCAAACTTGCAAGTGTGATATTCCTGCTATATAAGCTAAGATATTCTGTCAGTAAAAGTTTATTGATGCTTTGCTACAATGCATTCTTTCAGTCAGTGCTAAAATATGGGATTCTGTTTTGGGGTAATTCAACAGGCACAAACTTTGTATTCAAATGGCAAAAAAAGCAGTTAGATGTATACAAGGATTGGGTCCAAGACTTGTGAGGAGCACTTCAGCCTATTCAACATAATGACTGTCCCAAGCCTCTATATGTATAACGGCTTAATACACGTAAAAGAAAATATACAACAATTTACACAGAGAATGGATTTACATTTGCATGGTACTAGAAACAACTGCATGTTTGATATACCATATTCTAGGCTGTCATTGACACACAACAGTCACAAACATCTAAGTCTAAAGTTACAGTATGTAACACACTGCCACAATCAGTCAAAAACCTCACCCTTTGTAAGTAGGTATTAGACACCTGGTTTAAAAATAAAGCATACTACTCAATTGAGGAATTTCTTGGAAGTAATTTGAAAGAAATGTATAAACAATGAAATATTGTAACTATGGTTAACTAAATGTTTAAAACTGTACAATTAATTCTGGAATGAAATAAACAATGCAATAGTGTAATTATCATTAACTAAATCTTTAAAGATGTATAATTAATTCTTCAATGTAAACTGTATAATGATTATTATAAAAATCTTCTGATTAGAAAAAGAAGTTTATGTATTTATATGTATTTATGTATATGTAAAATGATGATGTGTGTAAAATGTAAAAATTATAAAAAGATGTCTGTACATACATGCATAATGTATACTGTAAAGTTAGTAACAACTATATTTTTATGAGTATATAAAATGTATTTTGACAAAGCCAGTTGCATGGTAAACATGTTGAACAGCTAATAAATGAACATATGAACTATGAAAATAAATCAACCAACACAGAAACATAACAAAATCTGCCCTTAGACTGAGGCAAAGGTCCCTAGACGTCCACAGATGTCAGGTCTAGGTTACTATTAGGCAGTAGATTTTGCATTTGACCTCTACTTGCTTGGTTACTTACCTTCTGGCTTTGACATCTGTAACAGCTGACATTGTCTTCACTCCCCTTCCTATGTTATAAAAACAGATGTTTTCCTGAATCTTTTGTGCACATTTGATTGAGCCAGAATGACTAAAACTCTCATGTGTATAAGTAATTAAAGTATCAATACATTGTTCCAGTCATCTGAGTCAGTCTTATGTCTTCTGAATAAAATACTCTTGAGTACCTTATAATATTGTTTAGTCTTTTCTCCTCCTTTCTTACTCAACAAACTCTTAACCAAATTTCAATTCTGATCATGATTTTGATACCTGCAGATGTCTTTGCAAATTTTTGAGATCTCTTTTCCTCTTTCACATCTCTTAAGTACATAATTTTAAATTCTTTCTCTCCTTCTCCAAAGTTGTTACATGAGTCACTCCCTAAAGGTAGCCTAGATAAAGCATCAACAACTACATTGTCTGTGCTCTTAATGTACCTGATTTTGTGATTGAGCTGCTGTAAAAACAAGGCCCAACGAGTAATTCTGGAATGGTACAGCTTACACTCTTGCTTTGTGATCAGTATAGATATAAGTTCTTTCTCAGTTACAGTGTTTGTCTTTTCATGCTTCTGCAATACTCTACCAGCAAATGCAAGTGATCTATGTTCAAAAACACTTCAACTTCAACCTCTTGAAATAAATGAGCACCAAAACCAACATCACTACTGTCTGTCATAATACAAAAAGGAAGAAACAAATCTGGTCTGAACATTATCTGACTCTGATACAACTGTCCTTTGAGCTCATTGAATGCATCCTGACATTCCTGATTCCAATCCCAAACAGCATTCTTCTTCAAAAGTTCACACAGGCATGAGGCATTCATATCCTGGCTGCTAGAAAATTTTCTATAGAATCCCATTAACCCAAAAATGATTTAAGCTGTTTTTTGGTGCAGGGATCAGGAAAATTAGTAATAGCATCAAGTTTCTCTTTATCAGATGCAATTCCTTTCTCAGATATAACATGTTCTAAAAAAATTACTTCTTCCACACCAAATTTAAACTTACCTATTTTAAAAGTCATACCCCCTGATCCAAATTTTGCAAACAGCTCCCTTAACAGATCCAAATGTTGTTAACAAGTTTTTTCAGTGACCAATATGTCACCAACACACACAATTTATTTGTAAGTCACTTCACTTCCCAAGACAGAATTTAAATACCTTATGAATTCAACTACAGTTATATTTAGTCCAGATGGCACCACATGGCACTAAAAACACTTACCTCCATAGAAAAATGCAATATACTTTCTAGAATTAATTTCAAGTGGAATCTGGTGAAATACACAGGTCAATCTGATAAGAAACTTATTAAGATGTCTAGAGCCCAAAAGAGATCTCACTCCACAATTTCTCTTACTTAACACAACCAAAGTGTTGTAAGCACTCCTACTTCTCTCAATTTCTCCCCACATTTTGATTTTCTGAAATTCTTTCTCTACATCTTTCCTTTTTGGAAATGGTTGATGTTCTCTAAGGTAAAGCATGCACTGGTAGCCTTTCACTTTCCCTGGTCTTTCACTGAACACATTTCTCAACTTCAGAATCTTCTACATTTTCAAAATCGTGATCCTCAGTCTCATCAAAATTTATATCATCATAAAACATTTGGTACTCACCTTGGTTCACAATGTTATGCAAGTACTTACAACTTTTCCCACAGTTTAAAATACAGAAATTCGTTTTCACATACGTATTACTTTTAGGTTCCAAAATAAACAACTCCTTAGCACTTCATCCACAATAAGCCTCAACTTTCACTATCCAATCCATACCGAGAATTACATTTTCTTCCAGACTAGGGGTCATGAAGCATCCATGTTCAAAGGTTTTGTCTTCTATATTAAAAGTTAAAACAACAATGGGCATTTCCTAAAAATTCTTACTATACTTGAACTTGTCTCTAAATTGTTCAGATATACCAAAAATAGGGCTACTGTATCAATCAAACAGTTGCCTTCTCACTGATCAATCTGTCTTCACAAGGTTTTATCAACTTTACAGGTATCATAACATTACTTTGATTACTCATGTTGTCAAGTAAAGATTGAACACATGGCACAACTAACATCACTTGTTACACAAGGAACACAAAACATACTATTGTCAAAATTACTCTTCCTGCTTAGATAGTCTTTCACTTCATTCCACTAATTGGGATACAAATTCTAAAAAACCACAGTTAACTTATTCCAGAATGCACCTTTATCTAGGTTATCATCAGTCTGGCCCCAAACAAACGTCAAAGAGTTTATACGTTTATTCTCCAGGCTCACAGATACCTCACCTTCTCTGTTTGGATCATTACTCTCCACGACATTAATGAAAAATTGTTTTGACTGGACTGGTATCACACGACTCTCACTTACAATATCACATACATAATGTACCTTTCCTGTATTGTCACCATCATTCACAAATAACTCTGAAACTTCTTACTCTTAAACTCCACAAATACCTGATACTCATCATCATCATCATATTCCTTCAAAATTACTTCATCAACAACATCACTGACAATAGAAGTCTCATCTCCATCAAACTCACTTACTTCACCTACATTCATTTGCAATAAGCCATCAATATCAGACTTATCAACCTCAGTTGCTTCACAACTCTCATTCACATCTACATAAAAAATAACGCCTACTTCAGATCCAATACAGTCATCACCTGATTTACATACATCAACAATACTATTTTCTACACAACAGAAGACGTCATTAGTACATACTACACCAAAATTCTCACTACTCTGTCCTTCTGGTTTGTGATTAGCACTTGCATCACCATAATTAAACATAGTATCCCAAAACTTTTGACCAAAACATAAAATGCCACGTGGTATTAGCCGAGCGGTCTAAGGTGCTGCAGTCATGGACTGTTCGGCTGGTCCCGGCAGAGGTTCGAGTCCTCCCTCGGGCATGGGTGTGTGTGTTTGTCCTTAGGATAATTTAGGTTAAGTAGTGTGGAAGCTTAGGGACTGATGACCTTAGCAGTTTAGTCCCATAAGAATTCACAAAAAATGTTCAAATGTGTGTGAAATCTTATGGGACTTAACTGCTAAGGTCATGAGTCCCTTAGCTTACACACTGCTTAACCTAAATTATCCTAAGGAGAAACACACACACCCATGCCCGAGGGAGGACTCGAACCTCCACCAGAACCAGCCGCACAGTCCATGACTGCAGCGCCTTAGAATGCTCGGCTAATCCCAAGTGGCAGGAATTCACACATTTGACACAAAACATAAATGAGAAATCTCATATTCCTTCTGTTCAATTTCAGATAGAAATGCCATGTCATTAACACTGTTATTACTGTCTAATTGCATATGTAACTTAGGGGTCCTGTGCTTGTTATATTTCCTCACCCCAAGACTGTGGACCTTCATTGAGGCAAACAGCCATTTCCCAAGTAGTTGCTTCTATGATTGTTTCTTCTATTAAAATGCCAATAGTTATTCACATTATTCCTACCATGCTGCTGTTCAGCATTTCTCTCTCTATTGTCACTTTAATGGTTGGTTTAAATGGCTCTGAGCACTATGCGCCTTAACTTCTGAGGTCATCAGTCGCCTAGAACTTAGAACTAATTAAACCTAACTAACCTAAGGACATCACACACATCCATGCCTGAGGCAGGATTTGAACCTCCGACCGTAGCAGTCGCTCGGTTCCACACTGTAGCGCCTAGAACCGCATGGCCACTCCGGCCAGCATCACTTTAATCCTAATGGAAGTTACTATAATCTCTGTTAATGTGACAACTCCCATTGTGATTTCTATCATTTCTACTATTATGGTACATACTTCTTTCTACTGTCCTATCCAGTCTGTCAAAATATCATAAAAACTGTTCAAGACAACTTTCTGATCCGTCTACAAAATCGCACTGCAATATTTCTGGTAAACTCCTTTTCAATGCATCAGTCAAGGTCATTTCATTGAATGGTTTGTCAAGATGTAATATTTTAAGTTGGTTCTTACAAAACGCATTCAAAGTGCCCTCCCTATTCCTATAATTAGGACCATTCAAAAATTCACTTTTGATTCTCCCCTGTTCTGCTTCTGACCAAAATTTATTTTAAAAATTTTCTCAAAACTCTGATATGTTTCTCGCAGACATAAATTTAAATTTACCCATGACAGAGCTTCACCTTCAAGAAATCTTTTAACAAATTTAATTTTTTGATTGTCATTCATTCCTGATACGAAGCTATCTGTACAGTGGTGCAGAAGATCTACTGGATTGAAATTGTCTGATGGAAAACTTTTGATAGGAGTGTTGGACCACACAATACCATTGTTTGCACACAGATTTTTCTGAATGAAATTTCCATGAACTGCTGAAATTTTTTGATCTAAAACAGTTACAGTAGTTTGTATATTGTTTTCTACATTTAAAATTATTTGGTTTAAATTGGTGAGATTTTGTTTGGTAGTAGCTCCCAACTCACACAGTTTTTCTGCTATGGCCTTCTGTTCAACTCTGACATCATCAACATTCTTTAATTGTTTTACTGACTCAGCTACAAACTCACTTTCTAAAACAATAAATTTACTTTCTAAAATATTAGCTTTATAATTCATACTTTTTAACCCATCTGACAACCAATTTTTTAACTCTGATACTTGATTATTAATTTGATCTGTCTGATCTGGTACCCTGTCCATTTTCTTATTGTTTTCAATTTTCAAGTTATTTAATTGTCCTTGTAGTGAAATAAATTTGCTATCATTAATTGTTCTTATTTCAGCTAACTGATCATTAATTACACTAAATTTGCTGTTGTTATCTGTCTTCATTTCCTTTACTGTTTCTTTACTGTCTATGAATTCACTCGGCTCAAACATGTCCTGACTGGATCCTGCAGCTTCCATTTCTACCTCACTTTTGCTTTCATCCCTGTTCAATTTGGTGACAAGCACATGAATCCTAAACTAATTAACTTCAAAAGTAGGTTGTACTTATCTTTCCTTTTTGATGTCCCTGGTTGTGGTTGCAAGGTTCTCCTCATTTTCATTAGATCCAGTCCATCAATACTGGTAGTGCATCGTCACTGTTGGTATAAAGATACCTTGTTCAGCAGCCTTCAGTTTTGCTTCATGTGATCAAAAATTTATTCATACATAAATTTCAAAAATCAACAAAATAAAACAATTTCTGTAACAGACAAAACTTCATTATTAGTCAATCAATGATGGATGACATCCACACTTGTAATCTCTCCTGTCATCCCTGATTCCATCTATCATCCACATTAAACAATGTCCAGTCCAAGTCTTTTATGAAGATCTGAGAGGAGTGAAGATTACAATAAACTTTATAGTTTACATAGCTTTGTCATGCTGAGATGGCTCCAGTTCTTCTTGTCCAGAGGTCTGATTCTTGGAGCTGAAAATCTCACATCAAGTTGTAATCTTACCCTCTCACACATGACTATTAAATTTTTCTTAATGTGTTCATTAGTTTTAAAACCTTCGAGAAAAGTAAGATATTTGAAAGGAAAACTTTTTTCTTATCTTCATCGTCTCTTGTTGTTGGCTCCACATCTTGAGCCTACGGGTACATTATTGTGGCTCACATCAGTTCCTCACATTTAGTTTGAAGTAAATAAATTTGAAAACTTTTGTTGTAACATTTTCTACATGAATATATTTTCTCACATTTTAGTATATCATATGTATTTTGATTTTTCACATTAACAAAGCCAAAATTACATTGTTCACAAAAAAATACAAAAATATGTCTAATCACATCAAAGGCAAGCTTACGACCTCCACAGTCTGTGAAAATAACAATATTCAAAAGGGTTTCAGTTTTTCTTAACAAATGAATTTCTACTAGTTTCCATTACATTATTAATTTGGTTTATTATTTCATAAATGAATCCAGAAGTAAACTTAGTAAACAGTTCAGGATTGCATAATAAATAATGGAAATTTTAGGTGTGCTATTAATTTGAAATTTCAAATGTTTCTAAAGCTATAATTTTAACCATATATTCAGAATTAGTACTTATCTACTAAAATATAAAAACTAAAATATTTTATAAAGTAATTTATTTTCATTAATTTTAGGTTGAAATTTAACATACTGTGTATAAAATTGTATCAAAGTTTTCAGAAAAGCAAGTGAAATAATGCCGACCTGCCAGAAATTCGAAAAATAATACTGGTATCGACAACGGCTGTTGAGGAAAAGTAATACTAGAGGAGGATGTCCCATTAAAATGTGAACATATGAGTGTTGAAAATGGAGTTCTTGGTTTGTTGTTATAAGAATGGAGATTGCTAAGTGGCTGGTCAGATTGTTTGCTAAAGAATTCTGAAGGAAGTATGATTGTTTCCCCATACACAAATTCCGCTGCAGAAGCACCATATCGGATCAGAATTTAGCATGCAGACCCAGAAACACTAAATGTAAAGCTGACACCCAAGGACAACCTTCGCACATTAAGACAGATTTTAAAGTTGGGTGCCAACTGTCCACCATACTCTTACTAGCTGGGTGATTACTGGTGGTAATATGATGTGTAAAACCACATGAGTTCACCAGTTCACGGAACAAGATGCACTCAAATTAATATCCTTCAGTTGGACAGCCAGACCAAGAGATTGAAGCGCTTAGAAAAGTCTGCACAACTGTTTCTGCCAAAAAGTCATGATGGGCACTGCTTCTACCTAGTGGGTATATCTACCGCTCCCTTAAAAATATTATGAAAAGGATAGTTAAACTCACTATACGGCAGAGATGCTTAGTCAGAGATAAGTACAACAAAAAGAGTGTCAGAAAATAAGCTTTCAACCAACTGGACCTTCATCCTGTAACACATGCACACAAATACAACTCACACTCACATGACCAAACTGTGGTCATGTGTGTGTGAGTTGTGTTTGCGTGGCCAAATAAGTCTTTACCCACAACTTGCAGTCACATTTGATGCCCAACCATGCAAAACTATCACTCACCATCCACAAAGAGTAGTTGGCTCCAGATTGAGCAAGCCTGTGAGTAGAACCATAGACTTGTTTTCTGCAAGACTGGTGGAACAAAAGAGTGTGGTTGATTTTGAGAAGTATCTTTTCACACTATGAAATTGTCCATAGGTGCAATCCTATATTTTTGTTCTTGATAAGCTCTTATAACTCCACATCAATGTCTTGCTCTGTTGACATCGCTTGTTAGTGCATAGGCATGTTTGACTTGCTGCATGCGGACTATATTAGAAGTTGGTATGGTGTCCCTTTGGGCCTCCACCAGCAAGGTATTGTCGACGGTTGTGACACATGTTCTCTGAGTCGAAGCCCTTAAGATCTGTATGGATAATGACAGAGCCTTCGGAGTCCAAAGAGGTTGACTGCATACTTGATGGTAGTAAGTTGTCATTGTCATTGTAAACTGAAGAGCCAAAAAAACTGGTATACATGCCTAATATCATGCTGCAACACGACATGGGATGGACTCGGCTAATGTTTGAAGTACTGCTGGAGGAAATTGACACCATGAATAATGGAGGGCTGTCCATAAACCCGCAGGAGTACAGGGGGTGTGCATTGTTCTGAACAGGACGTTGCAAGGCGTCTCAGATACGCTCAATTATGTTCATGCCTGGGGAGCTTGGTGGCCAGCGGAAGTGTTTTAACTCAGAAGAGTGTTCCTGGAGCCACTCTGTGGCAATCCTGGACATGTGGGGTGTCGCATTTTCCTGCTGTAATTGCCCAAGTCCGTCGGAATGCACAATGAACATGAATGGATGCAGGTGATCAGACAGGATGCTTATGTACATGTCACCTGTCAGAGTGGTATCGAGACGTATCAGGGGTTCCACATCAGTCTAACTGCACATGCCCCACACCATTACAGAGCCTCCACCAGCCCGAACAGTCGCCTGCTAACACGCAGGACCCATGGGTTCATGAGGTTGGCTCCATACCTGTTCACGTCCATCTGTTCGATATAATTTGAAACAAGACTCGTCTAACCAGGCAACAGGTTTCCAATTATCAACAGTCCAGTGTCAGTGTTGATGGGTCTAGGTGAGGTATAAAGCTTTATGGCGTGCAGTTATCGAGCATACACGAGTGGGCCTTTGGCTCCGAAATCCCATATTGATAACATTTCGTTGAATGGTTTGCATGCTGACACTTGTTGATGGCCCAGATCAGTGATATTTCGTTGAATGGTTCGCACGCTGACACTTGTTGATGGCCCAGCATTGAAATCTGTAACAATTTGTGAATGGGTTGCACTTCTGTCACGCTGAAAGATTCTCTTCAATCATCGTTGGTCCCGTTCTTGCAGGATCTTTTTCCGCACGCAGCGATGCCGGAGATTTGATGTTTTGCGGGATTCCTGATATTCATGGTACACTCGTGAAATTGACGTACAGAAAAATGTGCACTTCATCGATGCCTCGGAGATGCTGAGTCCCATCGCTCGAGCACCGACAATAACAACACGTTCAAACTCACTTCAATCTTGATAACCTGCCATTGTAGCAGCAGCAACCGATCTAACAACTGCGCCAGACACTTGTCTTGTAGGCGATTCCGACCGCAGCGCTATGTTCTGCCTGTTTACACAGCTCTGTATTTGGTGAAACACGTATGTAACATAGCAGCGATGGCGAGGCATTGTAGCATCTGTGACCAGAGAGTATGCGCTTGACCGCGCGAGTGTTGCGAGCGGTTCTCAGTCTGTCTGTCAGTCGTTGCGAGTCTGTAGCTCTGTTCAGTTGCATCGAGTACGCTAGTAGTCGTCATGTAGAGCACTCGGTCAGTAGTAGCAGCCCAGTGCGGTTGTGTGATGTAGTCTGTCGGCAACACTGGTCAAGATGCTGAATGAGGTATACTGTTAATTAAGATAATCATCGGATAATGTAAAGTTTATTTATTGTAATTAATTTCCAACAAGTGCCCCCAATAATAATTTTGATTTCAAAAGCAATTTTACATAAAATTTTTATTTAATTGAAGTAACTATTTCGTTCCACTTCCCTTAAAGAAAAGTTTCAGTTTTCAATTAGATTACAAAAAAAAAAAAAAAAAAAAAAAGGAATATTATTATTTGCAATGCAGTTCCTCCAAGCCGTGCGCAAGAATAAGAGCAGAAATTTGACTAGCAGTTACAATGAGGTAAGAATTTAATTCTGATTTTTGCACAGGGCCAAAGACCGATATTTCGGTTTAATTGAGTTATCATTATCACTGAGATTTTCTTATCACTGAATGGACTTTAATTTTTTGTGAAGAGCTTACACCAGAGTCAGATTGCGAATTTCACATTTTTGTTGCCTTTGTCAGTACATTTGATTGCAGGGAGGTTCTTCTTGGGTCCCATTTATTATTATATTTTGTATTTAAATATTTCTGTGGGGACGATATTGCTTCTTGGCTCCATTTCTATATAATATCACCTTTTAAAATTTTTGTGGGGAGGTTACACTTGGCGACACCCAGTCCAGGATCGAATTTCGTTGAGAATCTTTTGAACAACAGTCAGATATCTGCTCTTATTTGCTTAAGTATAATTAGGATTTGGCGCTACGCTTTTACTAATTTTGTGACTTTCTTTCCACAGATCAACGACAATTCGTTTGCTCTGTTGTATTTGTGTGTTGTTTTTGCATTGTGCTTCTTTGTTTTGTGAATATTTGTGACTATTGTAAAAATGCCGCGAAAGACTGTGAATAGTGTATCGCGAGGTATTACGAACGAAATTACCGGCTCAAACGACTTTACCGATAGGACATGTGACACGCAGTGTAATGATGTCAATCCTGCGTTCACTAACAATCAGTGTATTCCAACCACTAATGATGACTTTTGTCTTAATGAGGAACAAACGAACTCAATTGTCTCGTCTGTTAACTTGACGACAATTGATGACGCGGAGCGGTCTATAGTAATGAGCGCTGCCGAGCTTAACACAGCCGATTTGGAAAACTCAAGTAACGTACAGACAAATTTGTCTAATGAAAATGAACAGGATACACAAAGTACGACGGATTTATTTAATTCCGAAATAGTGAGTGACAGTGTAGGTCCGACTGATAATCCTTTTTGTAAATTGCAGAATGACCAAATGGTCATACAAAGCGCGACAATTCCAGGTACACAATCAAACAGCACAGATAATGGAGTAGGTAATGTTACTTTGGATCAATTTATAGCAATAATGCTACAGTTTAGGAACGAACAGAACGAAAAACAAGACAACAGTAGTAAAGATCTCAAACAACTTAATGAACAAGTCAAACAACAGAGTGTAGATAACAAACAATTTAAAGAGAATTTCAAACAACTTAGTGAACAGCTCAGACAACAAAATGAAAAATTAGACGACAATTCCAGACAGCTTAGTGAACAAATTAGAGCCGTTGCCGCGCAGTGCCATGACACTAAGGAACAGTTGCGCGTGGAAATTGAGGCTTGTTCACAAAAAAATAGCGAAGAAATTAAGTCTGTTGCGCAAGAATTAAGGGAAATGCAGACAGCCGCAACAGAAACACTCAGAGACGAAATTAGCGGAGTCGCTAAACAATGCTCTGAAAAAGCTACACAATTACGGGATGAGTTTAAAGCAATGACGGTAGAACTTTCGCGCACAATGGACGCAAAGATAGACGCGAAATTCGAACAGCAGAACACTCAGATTAACGAGCGCTTTAATCAGCACATACAAAACAGTGATACGCGTTTCCGCAAATTTATTCAAGATCAAAACAAAGTAAAACGACAAGTCATGGAAACAATCACTGCACAAAGACAAGAGGACAAACGTAAAATGTTCGCGAAGGCGAAGACGTATGTAGACAATAATATTACTACAGTGTCCGACAAAATTAATACCATAGAACAATTGAACGCGGAATTACGGGATGAAATTTCTGATCTTAAATCAAAAACAGATACACACACAGTAAATATTCAAACAGTGACAGACAGATTCGAACAATTAGAACTAACACAGGATTGCGATGTCATCAAAGCTGATGTTAAAAAACTGAGCGAAACTACGCGTAAGTTGCAAAAACAGATTAATGCATCTGATTCTAAAACCGATGATCAGGTTAAAATACTGACTGAAAAATGTGATGAATTGGCCAGTCGTATGGATGTTATCGAAAATGCTAATGACAATAAATCAGACGATACTGCACCGGTTTCATTTAACCAAACACCTGAATTTCAAAATTTACAGCAGACAATTAATGAGATCGATTCATCTAACAACACGTTACGTAGGAAGTTGTCAAATTTACAACAAGAAGTAACAGAGATGAAAAACATTTCAGTTAATAACATGCCACAACAGACGCCACTTTATGAACATGCGTCAGACTCACGCAGCGCGTATAATTTGGGTAATCTACAGAGAGTACGGGACTTAGATTCCGATCAACCACAGTTCAATAGATTCTCTTACGATCCTGAACCTGTTCCATCACACAGAGATGATAATTTCGATTACAAACATTTTCTGTCAGTGAGAAAGTTTAAAGTTTTTAAAAACGATAGAACGCAGATTCACCCACTGGATTGGATTCAACAATTTTGCTTTGCTCTTCCACCGACTTGGCCTGTAACACATAAACTTGAATTTATTTGCAGTTTTTTGGAAGGCGAACCGGCAACTCGTATGAGACCGATCGCGAGGCAATGCTATTCAGTAGAGGAATTTCAGAATGCTTTTCTGTCAGCGTACTGGTCGAAGACGACACAGCGCGGAATTAAAGATCAGTTAATTAGTTTGCCGAATTACGAGAACTCAAATTTTCCCAGTGTGACGCAATTTTTTGAGCACATGGTGCAACAAAACCAGTACCTAAGTGAACCGTACAGTGAATCTGCACTTATACAATTATGCATTTCCAAATTACCACGGTCATTACGAGTGTCACTTCTAACGGGACAGCAAAAAGAAAACATTTCAGCATTCAGAGATCTTTTACAGCTCTTGGAAGTACAGCAATCTGATTATTCTTTTGTAAACAAAAACTTTTCGTATAATAACCAAGGTCAACAAACTTACGGTAATTATGATCAGGGACGTAATTTCAATAGGAAAAGTAACAGACGCGTTAGGAACGGCAACTACCAGAACTTAAATCACAGACAAAATTCAGATTATCAATATCGTCAAAATTTTCAGCAACAGGAAACACATTTTGGTAACAATAGACGTTTTCCACCACAACAGCATGAAAGTCAGCCTGTTGGAATACATAACCAACAATGTAATGCACAAGGTCAACCAGGCTTTAATGTTCCGCCGCGTGCGCATATAGTCCAAGATCCAACAAATAGTAACGCACGGCAGCAAGGAAACAACTACGTACAAAGAAGATAGTATTTCAATTCCTATCGCAATACACCGTATAGGAATGACTATTACGACAGACGTAAAAATAATGAGAACAATTTTCAGCATACATCTAACAACAGTCGGACATACCAACAGCAAAATTATACACAAGAACCTATTCTCATGAATGAACCCGACAGTAGGTATCATCCAGCGCGTAATACGTCTGGAAGAAGTAATAGGACAGTTCAAATAGTCGAAATGCCACAACATCCTCCTAATAATAATAACATGTCAGATAGAATCTGACTAGATACTGTACAAGTCGCATCTTCCAATAATACAAGCACTACTTCAGACACGCAAAATGTTGTTCACGAAAATGTAATTACTTTTGACGACATCAGAGACACTCTTTTGCAGGAAAGACCATTTGTTCAGAAAACTATTTCTCATCCTATCATCGAAATTAAAATTGGTTCATCGAAATTTTCAGCAGTAATCGATTCCGGATCACCTATATCAGTAATAAATGAGGAGACTTTCAAGGAGTGCAACAAAGAGAATACTTATCCCACATTACCTTTAGGCAAGACGAAAGTGAAAGGTGCAGTATCGAGTAAAGGTGTAGACGTTAAATTACAGACGCATTTATCATTTTGTATTGGAGGTCATACTTTCCACTCAAATTTTTGGATTGTTCCTTTATTGACAACAGACATTATCTTAGGTACGAATTTTCTGGTACAACACGACGCAGTCATTGATTTTCAGAATTCTTATTTAATGTTAAAGGATGAAAATATACAATTTGCTATAGAATTTCAGCACTCACTATCTGCGGAAGAGCAAACAATTAACCGCACAGAGGTCATTTCCGCAACACGTAACATAGACTGTAATCCCACATTGTTCACGGATACGTACGTACACAACCATAATACTCCAGACGAATTTGACTACGACGTAATGCAAATGATTTCCGATAAAGTTAGACAAAGCAGTGCAACTACAGACGACGAACGAACGCAGTTACACAAAATTCTTTTACAGCAAGCTCCAGTTTTTGACAATGTTCCTGGTACTATGTCCGGATTTATGTATGAATTTCAAGTCAAACCGCACGACACATTTAAAGCAAAGCATTATCCTATTCCATATATCCACAGAGAACAGGTTAAAAAAGAATTGCAGGATATGCTTGACCAAGGAATTATAGAACCAGCAGTTAGTCCGTACATAAACCCGCTACATATTGTTAAGAAAAAAGATGGCTCACTTCGCCTTGTACTTGATTCACGTCACATTAATGACATTATTATTAATGAAACAGATCGACCACAGACACTAGAGGAACTTTTACAGAAATTTCATGGTACAGCTATTTATTCTACATTAGATTTGAAATCGGGATTTCGGCAAATTCAACTTCATCCGAACTGCAGAAAATACACAGCTTTTCTCTGTTTCGGCGACTGTTATCAATTTTGCAAATTACCGTTCGGCTTAACTATTTCTTCTGCAGCTTTTATTCGCGGTTTGAACACTGTACTTTCGACAGAACTTAAAGACAGAATTACGACGTATGTAGACGATATTCTTATCGCAGAAGCTAACTGGTCTGAACACAATGTGATTTTAGAACGTCTATTACAAACTTTCCATGCACAAGGACTTACAGTTAACCTCAGTAAATCGCATTTTGGCAAAACTTCTATAAAATTTCTTGGACACGTGATTTCAGCAGAAGGCATTGCACCTGATCCGGAAAAACTTCAGGCTCTACGTGACATTAGTGTTCCTACGACGAAGAAACAACTACGCAGTTTTTTGGGCTTAATTAACTTTTTTCGTAAATTTATTCATCACTCTGCTTTAGACACACCCAGATTATGCCAATTAACAGGTAAAAACAGTATTTGGTCTTGGGATAAGCAAGCACACTCTGAATTCATGAACCTGAAACATGCTCTGTTGAATGCACCACTTTTATCGCACCCAGATCTTACCAGAAATTTCTCCATTGCCACCGACAGTTCCAATACCGCTTTAGGCGTACATATTTTCCAGGAAATTGAAGAAGATGGTTCAATAGTAATTAAAAACATCGCATTTGCAAGTCGCATTCTGTCACCTGCTGAACGAAATTATTCTGTTACAGAACTTGAAACATTATGTGTTGTATGGGCTTTTACGAGATTTCGGCACTTTCTTTATGGCAGACATACCACCGTTTACACAGACCATAGAGCTATACAATTTTTGCTTTCAGCTAAATTTACTCACGACAGATTAAGTAGATGGAAACTATATTTACAAGAATTTAATTTTACGATTGTCCACATTCCCGGCACACAAAATGTTATAGCAGACGCACTATCGCGTTCTCTCGGCAACAATCAGCAAGACGTAGCAACCAACTTCTGCAAAACAAATTTCAGTGTCATGTACATTCAACAAGTTGCATTTGAAAATTTTATTTCATCGTCATTACAGGACATAGCAAAGGAACAAAATAAAGACAATGTGTGGAAAGAAATTAAACACCTTTGGCAAGATAGGAAAAATGTTACGATTAGGAACCACTACACTGTACGCAATGACATTCTGTTTCGCCGCTCTCATCCTGACAGCAACAATTGGTTATTATGCATTCCTGACGAACTGGTTAACAAACTAATCTGGTACACTCATTTAAGTTACGCACATTACGGAGCACGAAAATGTTTTCTTATACTGAGACAGAACTGTTATTTTGCCAACATGGAGAAACGTATACGACGAGTTTTAGCGTCTTGTAAAATTTGCCAGAAAGCTAAATCAGACACCACTTCACATATTCCTCCTTTATATCCCATTGTACCTGTTAAATTAAGACACATGGCCGCTGTAGATATTTTTGGTCCGATTCCGAGAACTAACAGAGGTTTTTGCTACATCTTTGTCGCTGTTGAGCTCACTTCAAAATTTGTTTCTTTCACTCCATTACGCAAAGCTACTGCTAAAACTGTTTCGAAAGCATTTGTAAAACATTTTCTATTTCATGTAGGGCATGTGATGAGAGTAATTTCTGACAATGGATCTCAATTTCGTAGTAGCGTATGGATACGCATGTTACGAGCCAGAAACATTTCTCCGATTTATATATCCAAGTACCATGCTTCTTCGAACCCCTGTGAAAGATTAATGAAAGAAATTGGTAAGCTGTGCCGTATATACTGCCACAAAAGACATATTGATTGGGATACACACATACTCTCATTCCAAGATGTAATTAATTCTATTCCAAATGAATCCACTATGCTATCTCCGTCTGTTATATTGAAAAACGTTGAGCCACCAAACAAAA
This sequence comes from Schistocerca americana, assembly GCF_021461395.2. Taxonomy (NCBI): domain Eukaryota; kingdom Metazoa; phylum Arthropoda; class Insecta; order Orthoptera; family Acrididae; genus Schistocerca; species Schistocerca americana. The sequence goes on from NC_060125.1 coordinate 435,790,872, forward strand.
TTAAAGAATTAGTTAACTTCCCTAAATGTCGTCGACTAAGACACCACGAAATAATTGACATTGCGCTGAACAACATCAAACGTGCCGCAGAGCGCCGGAGAAGACAGCAAAAACAGGTTTGTACACGCCGCGACTTTCACGTTGGACAGAAGATATTAGTACGTACACACTATTTATCCAGTAAATTAAAAGGTAAGTGCAGTAAATTTGAACTTCTATACGCAGGTCCATATCGGATTCGCAGCATCCCTCACCCCAATGTTGTACATGTCGAAACTTTGAGAACCAGAAAATCGAAAGGCAACCACCATATCTCAAACATTAAACCGTTTATTGAATGAAGACACTTTATGATTCAACACACTATGATGTCATTTACTAATGCAATTATTTCACCTGACTAATTACTGATGATTATCGTATTTTTTCTTGGCAAGTGCCCGGCAAGGTAAGGTTAGGAGGTCGCTTCTCTTGTCGTTACACATCAGACCGTGCACATTTTCCACTTTTTTGTGTATGATTATACTCCAGTTTTATTTGTATGCACTATGAAATAGTTAAGATATAACACACCAGTCGACTTTGACATTTTTTTTTTGCCTTATGACATCTCAACATCGTGACTGTTTTACATTTTGCTGCTGCATTGTATTATTCTGTGTACATTTTTGCATCTGAACACTGTCAATGTCTGTGACATATTACGTTTTCTGTCATGTTATGCTGTATGGTTAATTGTGTCACCATAAACCAGTCATTATTTAGTGGGTATATGATTTAAATGCAAGACATTAATCTCTGTTCATCAATTTCAGAAAGAAATGATGTGTGTAAGAAATAAATTCAACAGAAATGGGAATTTCACCTACGGAATAAACGAAAGAAGATGCAATAACTTTATGAGGAAGAGTAAATGGATCAGGATTAACAAGCATTAACAAGAATATACTATACTCATCGTAGAATAGCAGTCTTAACTAATTTTTTCTTTCAGAATACAAGGTAATTGATGCAGGCTGTCAGAGAGAACTACACATCTTAGTTTTAGTGATGAAATATGCTAGAGATAAGGAATAGTTGTATAATGAGTAATGAAGTGATTTTTTGCAGATGATAATGAATACTGATGAATAAGATGAAGAATATGCTATTATGAATAATGAAGTTTTTCTTTACAGGTGATGATAATAATGAAGTTATGATAATATGGATAATGAAGTGATTGATAATGAAGTTTTTTTTTCTTTACAGATGAGGATAATGTTGAAGTTATGTATTTATGCTACGTAGTTATTTAAGTATTTGTTGCAGTTTGTTTTGACAGCAGGTGTTATATTGCATAGTAGGATGACGGAAAGTTTTGGAAAGGACAGCTATGGAACACATTTTTTATACACATTTCACTACCTGTTAATTTGAAGTTCACTACTTTTCAGCATAGTGTGCGTTTCTTCTTTCAGGTCAATAATCCATTTTGTATATTTTTCCAGGAGAAGCTTTTCATGATACTTACTAAACCTGTTACTTATTATACCTGTTCTAGTACTTGCATTTTTATTTTTTTACCCATTTGTGTTTACCATTTATAAATGTAATCACATATACTGCCTTGTTACATAACCTTGCTACAGCTGACTCATGACGAATGACGTTACCTATCCTCATTGGCAGCAATAGGTCAAAGCAAAAAGTGTTATGCCTCAGCAATTAATTATCGATCCCAACGCAATGCATTGCTAACAAAAAAAAAATGTATTAACAGTCCCAAATAGTGATACCAGTTTGAGAAAATTCTGAATAATACTGATTAGCTCTGAATAGTATGTCACTTGAGTAATGACTTCTTAATGAGACAACAAAAATACACATATATATAAAATAATGCTTAGTAACTGGCTAGTAATTGCCACTGTTATTGTAATGAGACTACTTATAATCCCCATGATTATTAATGCTATGACTATAATTAACTGATTTTTAATAATGACTTCGTAATGATCTGAATAATACTGAATGAGGAACAATGCTTTATACTATTCGATACCTGATGGCCACTGAGTGCCAATAATTAGTGTCACTTAATGAATTGTTATTAATTATGCCATTAATTAGCTCTTGTTTTCAATGTTCATACTTCGTAATTGGAAATGAATGTGACTGTTTAATAATGCTTTGTAATTACAAGAAGGCTAATGATTCTTACTAGATCGGAATGACACATAATTAATTAACTATGCTATTGTTTCATAATGCTTTGTGATTAGGAAAAAGCTAATGATTATTACTATTGGAAGACAAATGATTAATTAATTATGCTATACTTTATAACTGGAAATGAATGTGATTGTTTCATAATGCTTTGTAATTAGAAGGCTAATGATTCTTACTATATTGGAATGACAAATGATTAATTAACTATGCCATACTTTGTAACTGGAAAAGAATGCGATTGTTTCATGATGCTTTGTAATTAGGAGAAGGTTAATGATTAATACTATATTGGAATGACAAATGATTAATTAACTATGCTATACTTTGTAACTGGAAAAGAATGCGATTATTTAATAATGCTTTGTAACTAGGAAAAGAAGATTACTGATTCTATGTAAAACAATTAATGAACATTTTTCTGTAATACTACATACATGGTACAGAAATGTTCAATAACTGGGCTATGAATGCCGCAAACTACTACTGTAATTGACAAAATTATGTGACTTAATGTCCTTCACCTTATGAGCTAACTACCCTGAATTACTGCAATGTCCATTTGTCCTGTTTATCCTAGTGATCATGGAGCACTATATTTGGTTTTGCACTAATTCTACGTTGATGTGCCGTGTAAGAGCGTGGTGTTGACACGACATGCTGTCCACCACCGTGAGCGATGAAGACGTTATTATGGTCCCACTGTTTGGTGTACCTAATATACTGCCAAAATAAAAAAAAATGGAATATTACTACGACAGTTCAGTGTCTTGGCTACGCTGATAAATTCTGAGGGGAAAAGAACTTCAAGTTGTGTCACTTGGTGTTGTACTTCTGTGGAAAGATATGGACTTTCAAAACAGCTGTGTGCAATCTAAAGTGCTACAACCATGATGCAATCCTTCCCTTTCCTATCCTAATTCTTGTCACATAGTGAAAATCATTTTTGCTAACATTATTTATGTTCATGGCTATACATTTTTTCAATTCGCTAAACTCCAGTGCGAGTACACTTATGTCACTGGTCGACATGATTTTTTTTGCTATTATGTTTATTTATTGCTAAAATGCTAAAGACATTTTTTTTTATTTGTTCTGAAGTACAGTATATGTGCACTTTTGTCTTTTATTATTATTATTATTATTATTCGTTACAGTCAACTTTGGACTACGCTAAGCATCAGTCATTTCTTGTGCTTTTTCTTGCGTTCTTCCCAGTACTTCTTCATTTTTTCTGAGTGGGCTTCTTTACGTTCTTGCGACCAGGTTGTTCCCGTCTTCTTTGGTTGCGTTCGGTCTTTGAATCCCTGTATTTTGTTGATGGCATTCCTATATTCCATTCTGTTGTAAACTGTCTCTGGTATAATGTTCATTTCTGCAATGTCTTCTTTTACTTCTTTCAGCCAGTTAATTTGTGTCTTTCTGCTTTCCATGTATTCCAGGATTTTCTTTGCCGTTCTTTCTGGTGCCATTCTTTTGACATGCCCATAGAAACTCAGTCTTCTCTTTTTAAAGGATGTTGTCAGTTTTTCAATTTTCTCGTATAACTCTTTATTGGATCGCAATTTATAATCCTGTCCATCCTTTTTAGGTCCTAAGATCTTTCTCAGTATTTTTCTCTCTTTTATTTCCAATTTCTCCAACAGACGTTTTCTGTTCAGTGGGATGCATTCAATCGCATACAAACTTTCTGGTTTTATTACCGCATTGTAGTGCCTAAGCTTGGCATTGATGGAGATCGACTTTTTATTGTATACATTTCGGCATAGCTGGTATGCCGTTTCCATCTTTATTGCTCTTTCCTGTAGTGAAACATTTGGTAACCCTGTCGGTGTAATCCATTCCCCTAGATACTTAAATTTATGAACTCTCTTAATTATTCCATATTTAGTTTGCAATGTCTGTGTTGGGTCTGTTTTATCCTGTATCATCAGTTCTGTCTTTTCATACGATATTTGTAGACCTGTCTTCTCAGCGATCTCATGCAGCATTTCTATCTGAATCTTTGCTGTTTCGATGTCATCTGCCAATATTGCCATGTCATCAGCAAATGCCAGACATTCAATTTTTGTTTTATTTCTTCCTAACGTTATCCCATTTTTCACTCCAGCTTCTGCCATCTTCTTTCTCCATTCCCTGACCACATTTTCAAGGACAATGTTAAACAACAGCGGGGAGAGCCCATCCCCTTGTCTAACACCTGTTCCAATTACAAACGGTTGTGACAATCTACCCAAAAACTTCACTTGCGATTTTGTTCCCGTAAGGGTTTCCTGGATTAGACTTCTGCTTTTATCATCAATCCCAAATTCTTCTAATGTGTTAATCAGAGTTGGTCTATCAATAGAATCATATGCTTTTTTGAAGTCTATGAATGTAATTACTAGATTTTTCGATGTGCGTGCGCGAAGTTGTATTATGGAGAGTAGACTGAATATCTGTTCACTGCATGATCTTCCTTTTCTAAACCCAGCCTGATATTCACCCAGTTCTTTCTCTACCTGATTTTCAATCCTGTTTTGTAGTGCCTTGGATAGGATCTTATAGGCCACTGATAACAATGAGATACCTCTGTAGTTATTTGCATTTGTCTTGGCACCCTTCTTATGTAACGGATGAATCAATGCTGTCTTCCATTCCTCCGGAATCTTCTCTGTATTCCAAATCTCTTCAAACAGCGCCTCGAAATTATTTATTAAGTTTTCTCCTGCGTATTTCAGTAGTTCCGCGACTAACGAATCTTTACCAGATGCTTTATTGTTTTTCAATCCTTTCAAGATCTCTTTAATTTCTTCTTTATTAGGTGGTTCAGAGTCTGGTAGCTTATTCTTAGGCTTCTCAAATGTCAAGGTTTCATCAGGTCTTTTGCAGCTTAGCAGCGTTTCAAAGTAGTTCGCTAGGTGTTGGCAATTTTGTTCCACGCTGGTGATCAGATTTCCTTTTTCATCTTTGAAGCAGAGTGTCGGTGGTTTATATCTTGTTATTGTAGTTCTGAATGTTTGAAAGAAATTGCGTGTATTATTCTTAGAAAATTCATCTTGTATTTTCTGTATTTGTTGTGTGTCATATTTCCTTCGTTCACTTTTAATGATTTTCGTCGTTTCACGTCTTTGCGTTTTGAACTGCTCCCAGTCAGTTGGCCTTTTGGTTGAGTTGTATTTCTCCCAAGTTCTGGCTCTTTTCTGTAGTGCTTTCTCACAGACCTCATTCCATCAGGGATGCTTTTTCTTTTTGGTTAGTAAAATTGTTTGTTCTGCTGCGTCTCGTATTGAGGTTGCAATTTCTTCCCATTTGTGACTTTTGATTTTATCTGTCTTTTCCTTGTAGTCGTCTAAGACTTGCTGATTGAGCATTAAGTCCTGTACTCTGTATTTGGCTATTTTTGTTTCGTCACTCTTGTGACTTCTTTCTGGTGTTAATTTCATCTTAATTTTGGTCAGATAATGGTCAGAATCAAAGTTGGCCCCTTTCACCACCTGTACATCTTGAATGTCCCTTGAATTATCATAACTTATTGCCACGTGATCAATCTGGAACTCGCCAAGTAATTTGTTCGGTGATTTCCATGTTGTTTGTTTTTTGGGATTCTTCTGGAATTTAGTTGTCATAATGTTCAATTTGAATTTCTCACAAAACTCTACTAATCTCTGGCCATTCATGTTAGTTTTAGTGTGTGCTGTAAACCTCCCTGTGCTTTTTGATAATTCGTTTCTTCCAATTTGTGCATTAAAGTCTCCTAACAGAATTGTAGTGTGTTGCTCAGGGATCTTCCCTATTGTTTCTTCCAGTTCCTCCCAAAATGTCTGCACTTTCTCTGGATTTTGTTGGTTGTCTTTATTTATTGGTGCATGGGCATTTATAAGTGTGTACTTTTTATTTTTATTTCTGAATGTTATCAATGATATTCTTGGTGATTTAGATTTAAATTCTAGTACCTTAGTAGAAAATGAGTTATGTATCACAAATGCTGTGCCATATACCCGAAGACCTTTTGTATTCTTTACTATCTGTGCTGGTTTCCCTTTATAAATCCTGTACTGGTCTGCCTGTACTGTATCCTCATCTGGGTATCTTGTTTCTTGTATAGCCAGAACTTTTAGTTTGTGTTCATCCATTAGTTTTGTCAGTTCTTTTTGTTTACCTGTTCTCAGCATTGAGTTCACGTTCAGTGTTCCTATGAACGTTTGATGTCTGTTCCTATGTTTAGCGTTAGGGATCCTAGGACCCTCCGACTGGTCTGTTGCGCAATGATGCTGGGCCCCCGGATCCGAATGCCCAGCTTCGGCGGTATTACCACCACGGGGAGGAAACTTTCTCATTGCACCTTCCATTTCTGATACTTGGTTAAAGCTGTTGTTTCCAGAGGTATACACCTCCTTCCACTAAGACTTAGTTCGCTACACTAAGAAGTTAATTCAGGCCGCTCCTCTGGAGTACAGACGCCTTTCGCAGCCGCTTCTCTGAAGTACAGACGCTGCTGATTGAAGATAACTCTTCCACTCCAAAAGCCGTTGGGACATATAGTGTCTTCTTCCGCCTTCTGGACCGTTGGTTAATCTTCACCTCTTCCGCCAGTTCCGCCGTTCCGATGATCTTCATCTCCGCCTTCACTGCCGTTGAGGTCTTCACCGTTACCCTGGCAAGGGACCCTTACGAGGTACTATCACCCGGGCCAGGTGAACCAAGGTTTTTTAACGAGGTTGTTACTCCTCCCCCTCCTCCTTTTTCAACCGGGCTTGGGACCGGCTTTGGCGGAGTTTTTGTCTTTTATATTGTATATACATTTTTTATTTTCTGAACTACAGTGCATGTGCACTTCTGTTAGGTGTTAATATGTTTTCTACTGAACTTCAGTGCCTGTACACTTTTCTCATTTTTCAATATGTTTTCTACTATTCTGTATATTCAATACTTTAATGCGAATGCACTTATGCCATTTGTTACTAATTGTACATACATTTCATCAATTACTGATATGTTCTCAACTGCAGTGCATGTGCACTCATGTCACTTGTCAACATAATATTTTTTGCCAGTCTGTTTATTTGTTCTGAATATGCTAAAGAATTTTTTCAGTGCCTGTGCACTTTGTTATCTGTCAAATAATTTGTATATACATTTTTCTGATTTGCTACTATGTTTTGTACTCACATTTTGTGTTTGTCTGATATATTTTGTACTTAGTGCGTGTGCACAACATTTAAATATTCTGTAAAGAAAAATTTTGCCGCGCTTGGCAAGTCCAAGTGACTCACCATCGCTGCCAAATTTTTGCCCCCCCCAGTGGAGGGTTATGAAACACGTATGTAACATAGCAGCGATGGCGAGGCATTGTAGCATCTGTGACCAGAGAGTATGCGCTTGACCGCGCGAGTGTTGCGAGCGGTTCTCAGTCTGTCTGTCAGTCGTTGCGAGTCTGTAGCTCTGTTCAGTTGCATCGAGTACGCTAGTAGTCGTCATGTAGAGCACTCGGTCAGTAGTAGCAGCCCAGTGCGGTTGTGTGATGTAGTCTGTCGGCAACACTGGTCAAGATGCTGAATGAGGTATACTGTTAATTAAGATAATCATCGGATAATGTAAAGTTTATTTATTGTAATTAATTTTCAACAAGTGCCCCCAATAATAATTTTGATTTCAAAAGCAATTTTACATAAAATTTTTATTTAATTGAAGTAACTATTTCGTTCCACTTCCCTTAAAGAAAAGTTTCAGTTTTCAATTAGATTACAAAAAAAAAAAAAAAAAGGAATATTATTATTTGCAATGCAGTTCCTCCAAGCCGTGCGCAAGAATAAGAGCAGAAATTTGACTAGCAGTTACAATGAGGTAAGAATTTAATTGTGATTTTTGCACAGGGCCAAAGACCGATATTTCGGTTTAATTGAGTTATCATTATCACTGAGATTTTCTTTTCACTGAATGGACTTTACTTTTTTGTGAAGAGCTTACACCAGAGTCAGATTGCGAATTTCACATTTTTGTTGCCTTTGTCAGTACATTTGATTGCAGGGAGGTTCTTCTTGGGTCCCATTTATTATTATATTTTGTATTTAAATATTTCTGTGGGGACGATATTGCTTCTTGGCTCCATTTCTATATAATATCACCTTTTAAAATTTTTGTGGGGAGGTTACATTGGATACGCATACCTATACCAATTTCTATGGCGTTTCAGTGTATTTTGCTGTGGTGTGTTCGTCATTTGCTGGATCGTCGTCCTCTAAGACAAATTTACGCTTTAAGCAGTGGATCGAGACAGTCGTCACTTTGCCATTGAGCCGGATATCGAATTTGTGTGTATCCCTTTTGAGGACTTTGAACAGTCCTGTGCAGGATGGTTCTAAAGCCAGACTAACCATGTCATGCAGCATGACATAATCACAGGAATGCAGCGCTCTGTGCACGAACGCCTTAGGGGTTGAGTGCGATGCTGATAGCAGCACCCACATGTGTCTGATGTGGTCATCCACACGATGCACTAGAGGGGGAAAGTGCGTCTGTTCAGGAGTCTGTGTCAGTAAGACGAATTCTGCAGGTAGTATTCGTGACTCGCCACCTAGAATTTCTGTTAGCAATGTTTGCAGATCCTCCCTGAATGCTGCTCATACTCGTAACAGTACTCACAGTAAACACTCTGGCCACAAAGAGGCATTAAGTGTTCTGTGCCACTGCTCGACAAACACCTTGCTCTACAGGTGGTATATTGTCGTGTGGTTGCGCATAATGCCGCGTAGTTTGTGTAGAGCTTCGAACCGAGTTGATTCAAATTGTCGAATCTGATCGATTGTTACTGTCTCGGGTGAGTCGAATTGAGCTGTCCAATTAGTTACCTATGAATGCGTGAACCGTTGATTCTGCGATGGTGTCTTTCAGCCGTATTGTTTCAAACTATTGGGATGCTCTGTTGAACACTGACAAGTATTTATATCCCTCTATCCATTGCACGAAGCCTTTCCGCCTTCCTTTGTGCTTATGGTTCATTATTGTTTTGTTCTTATTCTTGGCTTATAATGATGGATTTAACCGTGTGCTATGTGTGCGATAAAGATTTTACACTGAGAGAGAATTTGCATGCCAACTTAAGAAATGTGCATAATGTACAGCGAGTTGTGGAAGGAAGGATAAGAATGTTAATTGCTGAAAGGACGACAATAGCTTTTTGTGGAACTTCCTCCCTGAGTTGAGGTTAGATGTGCAGGAAGAGCACATAGCTGAGATACTGTCAAAGAAACGATTGTGTTCAAGTCACGGGATGGTAAGTGTTGTGTACAGAGTTCTGCGTAGTCAGCATGTACACAACTTTCCCACTAGAGCGCGCCCCGCTAAGCACAACAGCGCAAGCGCAGCGCTTGTCCGTCTCCACACTACGAGATGGCGCTGCCTTAGAGACGGACCAAATTCTGCTTCCGCCGATCCACGTATTAATATGTAATGCAGCCAATGAGATTGCTGCTAACATAGAACCTTTTCTCCTCATGGATCACACTTGCGCAGTTATACCTGATCACACGAGGTATTATAACGAGTGTACAGACCTCCGATTAGTCAGTCTGCATTTATCTGCACCAGTCTGTACCAGTCTGAATTAGTCTGTACCAGTCTGCATTAGTCTGTACCAGTCTATAGTCAAGTTTCAGTCTGCGCCTAATAAGATTACCATATTCCTGTACATAGCCATGAAGATAAATGAACAGACACTTTGTCAAGTATCAGAGATATGTGAGAATAAGATTAACGTACCAAGACTAAAGGAACTTCAGATTGTCAATTGTAAATAGCATCCAGAATCAAGTTACGTAATGTCTATGCTTTTTATTATTTTAATAAGTGTGTGTGAAAATTAATCAAGTTCTTTTTAAAGTTGGTCACCATCAATCTGCTACTCTAAGCGTGCAAGTGACATTTCTATCGTCTGACCTAACGGCAGAAGATAAACACGACACGATAAGACCACGAGACATATTGCTGACACTCGCCTACTTCGTTAGAGTGACAAGTCAAATAATTTGATGGTGTGTGTACCGAAGGTCTTACAGTATGCACACCACAGTAAACAACTTCGTTATCTGCTGCTAGTTAGAAATGCAACAAGATTAGTGATCCACCAGCAAAATGCAGCAAGGTGAGTAAGGTCAGGCAGAAAAGGAAAAACCCTCAAATAAGAATAAATAACGCAAGAATGACGTCCCGAATGTAGGGGGAAACGACTTGAAGAAATAGAATTCCAATTTGCACGCTCACTTAGACACGGTCTGCTGACCTGTGTTCACGATAGTTGTGCTAAATGAAATACTGACAAGGAGCCCGTTGAATGCGAGGTCACAAGTTCAGTCTTTAGTAACGCTCATTTTAAAGTCATAAGACAGTCATTAAGACAGAAAAAATATCAGCTGCTAATGACTCACCACGTGCATCAGGAGGTCGACAGAAAACGAGTCCCCGGAAGATGCAGAGATCAACCTTCCATGAGATGTTTTATTACACATCGTCGAGCCGCGGGGAGTGGCCGCGCGGTTAGAGGCGCCATGTCACTAATCGCGCAGCCCCCCCCCCCCCCCCCCCCCCCCGCCGGAGGTTCGAGTCCTCCATCGGGCATGGCTGTTAGTGTTATCCTTAGCGTTAAGATAGTTTAAGTGAGTTTAAGTGGTGTGTAAGTCTAGGGACCGATGACCTCAGCAGTTTGGTCCCTTAGGAAATAACACACATTTGAACATTTTGACATCGTCAACAGTCAAGAAATGTTGAAGACACACTATTAACTTCCACCGTGGGAACCGAATGAGAAACTGCGCTCCACAGTGACAAAGTTTCACGCCATCAAGATCGAAGGCGAACTCCTTGGGAGTTACAGACCGTGTAGGACGTTCAGCTAGGTATCCACTCTTAAAGAATGCATTGATGCATGTAGACTTACATTGCTGTTACAAGGCGATGAGAACTGATGGAATGTGAGGGTATACAACTGAATGCGGAACAGTCTGTCTTGAAGCTTATCATGGAATTGGCTATCCTTTAAGACACAGCTGCAGAAAGTGCGATAATATGCTGTTTGGGGACGGTATGAACTGCAATCTCATACACTTTTCAGAAGGGGTAGTTTGGTCTAGCGAAGTATGATTTTTATATGCAGACCAGGAACCAAGGAAAAGGGAATTATTTTGATCAGCTATTGGCCGAAAGTGGTGCTCATACCATAGTTGTAGTTCTCTTATGCTCATTTCACCATTCCCTCTTGCTGTGAAGTAAACATTCCCTACTGTCCTTGCAAGGTCATGCAGACGCAAACTAGGAAGAATTATAGAGGGCAGAGCACCTCCAACTTCTCACAGCACAATAAATAACTTTCCAGCCAATTCACATCCGGATTAACAGACGACGTAATTGTATACGAATGCGTTAAGGCGTTGATGTTAGTTGATTTTGGTACAACTCTCTTGATACCTCTAACTTTCAGGGTTTCTTTAATATGCATTTCCTCTTCAAATTTCGATTGGATGGAGTCGAAAACAAACTCCTCACTTCCTATGGGATATGTTTGTTTGTCCCATCTACAAATTTTCTGGTCGGTTCTACAGTTTGCTGGGCATCATCGACTTGACGCTTTGTTTAAACGTTGTTACATCACCACATTCAGTATCACTGTTTGAAGTTGCAAAATCATCCACTGCTTACTTTGGAATCACTGTAATCTATGTGACGGGCAAGCATCATTAAAACGCGCAAACACTAGATATTGTAACAGGTGCCCTTTGTCCTCCCTCGAACATCCGTAGTATTTCTTATGCACTACGCGGTCATATTGCTGCAGATTTTGTTCATAATTGCTTTTTTACTATGCTGCGGATTATCCTCCATATACGTAATTACGTTCGGTATCCGCGCCTAGGACAACAATTGTCCTTGACTACGTTTCACGGGAGACAAGTGGCTCCCTCTCCGACAAGGATGATGTACTACAAGGCTTGACACCTCTTTCAATATCACTTTCGCTTGCTCAAGACATATCGTCATCGTTGTACTCCTCATGTACAGCTCGGCACAGTGGAGCTTACACAACACTACATCTTACACTGGCTTACCTTGCATCAACGCTAACATTTTATCTGCCACTTCTTTCTCATTCTGCAAAATTCCATAGGTTCATTTCCGACGAAATTTTAACTTTGACGACTGTTGTTACACATATAACGCAAAGTTCGCTTAGTTTATCGTTGTCATTGTTCTGCTTTGGATCAACGCCAACATTGCTGTGAGTTACCCGTCGACTACGCAGTTTAATTACGCTCCGTAGCCCCACGCTGTGCTCACCCTTGGATATCTCCAGTTCCGCCCCCTGTTGCTATTAGCAGCCAATATTGTGGTTGCATGGTAGGCAATATGTGGGGCGTCGAATGCTGCAAACATCATTGTCATTTTGCGATCTCGCACTCCAGGGATTCCTTGCGAGAAAGACGAGTGCACAAATAGATTTCATGTTGTTTAAATTACAATGTTTTCATAGTAGAGAGAGATTGAAGCTATCATTGTTCGTAAATCAGCTGCATGGCACAAGAACTTCTCTAACTTTTACACGAATACTTTTTCAAATGTTATACTTAACTGAATGTTTTTAGCGATGCTCTATTGTACGCCCCAGCCTTCTCTTTTTTTTCCGCAAAATAACATGATTCCAGAATTATTGGGTAAAACATTTGATCTAAAGGCGATATTCAACTGGAAGACAACAACAATAGTAAAAAAGAATTTTTAAACAATCCAGATATTTGAAAAAGGACACTACCGTGTTTGTTGCAGTGGCAGCTGTTTAATGAAGCCACTTGTCGAGTGAGAAGCCGATGAAACGAACAAGTTAATTTCCTTGTTCTCCGACTGGTAATGAAACGCACCGTCTTTCTCTTTCGTACACACACACACACACACACACACACAGACACACACACACACACACACGCCAGGCAGACGCGAGAGCTAGAGTTTGTCTGGGTCTCGCGTCCGTCGGCCGTCGTAATTTAATATATTATTATTTTTTGATTGTTGCCGACTTACGTGGTGGGCCTTAATAAAAATGATGTTTAAGCTGAACAATGTAATAAACTTTTCATATTAATTTCCTCGGCTAGTCAGTTCACTTTAAAGCAAGAAATCTTTAGTTATTAATTAAAATTGCGGCCCACACACGCGCGAGAGTATTTTTCTTACCTCAGTTAACCATTGTATTGTAGTCAGAGTCCTGGCTCTGGGTCTCGGCTATGGTACTGAAAATAAGAATCTTAAAGCTAAGTATTTCTGCAACTTCGTGCGGCTGTGGAGAAAAATTAATATTATGCTAATAGCGGGCGAGTTTTCCGCTTCCGCTAATTTTTCATAAGTTAATATCGCCACGTAATGGCGTCGTTGGCTGCATCGGCCGCTGCGATTGTTGAGCTGTAAATTACTTGAATGCAGGTTAATTCAAGGAAGGCGGACATGAAATCGGGATCGCCTCTTACAAATTAAAAGTGCACAATAATATTAAATCGGTATATTATATGCTTAACTCATACAAATATGCTTACATTTGCCAGCACTCGCAAGATGTCCGTCGATACACAATAAAGACAAGAGAAGAAGTGAAGTCGACTAAAAAATTAACAAAAGAGCGTATCTTGTCGTCTCTTTAGATCATTTTGTCATAAATTATTTCTTTGCAATCTAAACCTACACAGAGAAATTATTATTTTACGGCTACATGATAAAAATATGGCACTGGGGACGCTATATGGGTCACCGTTGATGAAGGTCTTCTGCTCTCATCACACGGAGTATTTAGCTGTCACTACGTGGATTCACTCACATTCGGTTCACGTCACGTCAACAGTTTCGTAACAACTTTCTATACGTATTGATGAGGGAACTTCGACAAGAGGTATCAAGGTCTATGTTTATCCTCTATTCCATTGTCCTTAGCATGGAGGGAATTATCACCATACGAGAGTAAGTCAATAATTATCCGCAAAGTGGTTATAAAGTTTTATTGTAATCAAATAGGATACTTACAAGAACATCATTTTTCGGCACAGTCTCCTTGCGTTTCAACGCGCTTGGTCCATCGTTGTACAAGCTTCCTAATGCCTTTATAAAAGGAGGTTCCCGGTTTACCTGCGAGCCAGGAATATACCGCTTTTTTCACTCCTTCGTCCGAGGCAAATCGACGGTCCTTTAATGCCTGTTTGAGTGGACCAAACAGGCGATAGTCAGAAGGGACAAGATCGGGACTATATGGAGGATGATCCAGCACTTCAAATTTGAATTTCTGGAGCGTTTCAGCAGTAGGATGCGGACGGACATTGTCGTCCAACAGCACAACACATTTTGACAGCAATCCTTGGCGTTTGCTTCGAATTGCAGGCTTTAGCCTGGCAGTAAGTATCTCACTCTAACATACACTGGTTATTGTTATGCCCCTTTCCCCATAATGTTCCAGTACTGGACCTTGTGCATCCCAAAAAACTGATGGCATCAGTTATCCTGCGTACGGTTGGTTCAAATGGCTCTGAGCACTATGGGACTCAACTGCTGAGGTCATTAGTCCCCTAGAACTTAGAACTAGTTAAACCTAACTAACCTAAGGACATCACAAACATCCATGCCCGAGGCAGGATTCGAACCTGCGACCGTAGCGGACTTGCGGTTCCAGGCTGCAGCGCCTTTAACCGCACGGCCACTTCGGCCGGCCGTACGGTTGGGTATTGAACTTTTTCTTGCACGGCGAATTTGGATGTTTCCATTCCATACATGTCTTTTACTCTCCGGCTCATAATGATGGATCACCAGTAATGATCCTGTCTAAGAAGTTGTCCCCTTCGTTATCATAATGATGGATCACCAGTAATGATCCTGTCTAAGAAGTTGTCCCCTTCGTTATCATAGCGATCCAAATGTTTTTTTTGCAGATGTCCAAGCGCGTTTGTATATGCAACTGTTCAAAAAATGGTTCAGATGACTCTAAGCACTATGGGGCTTAACATATGAGGTCATCTGTCCCCTAGACTTAGAACTACTTAAACCTAACTAACCTGAGGATATCACACACATCCATGCCCGAGGCAGGTTTCGAAACTGCGACCGCAGCAGCAGCGCGGTTCCGGACTGAAGCGCCTAGAGCTGCTCGGCCACAGCGGCCGGCTTGTGCAACTGTATGAGTTGCTTTGGGACCCATCTTGCAAAAAATTTTATGAAACCCATGTGTGTTGTGGACGATTTCGTAGGCAGAACCGTGACTAATTTGCAGACGATGTGGCACTTCATCAAAAGTTAATCTTCTGTCTAAGAGAATCATTTCATGTGAACGCTCAATGGTTTCTTCATTTGTGGCGGTAAACGGTTGTCGGGCTCCTTCATCGTGCGTAACACTTGTGCAACAAGCCGTTGTGGCCGAGCGGTTCTAGGCGCTTCAGTCCGGAACCGCGCTGCTGCTACGGTCGCAGGTTCGAATCCTGCCTCGGGCATGGATGTGTGTGATGTCTTTAGATTTTAGTAGTTCTAAATCTAGGGGAGTGATGACCTCAGATGTTGAGTCCCATAGTGCTCAGAGCCATAAATATTCTACTTAGTGTGCTGAACAGCCGTGAATCTGAAGTGCTGAACATTGGTCTAACCTCACGTTGATTAAGTAATCTAATAGTTGTTCAGTCTGGACCGGTGTTTGATTTCGTCCTAATTTATGGTACAAGCAGGGAATGGCCAGAAATGAAAGTGACAGAACTGGTAACTCCAAATGACTAAGCATTCAGAAAAAAATAGCCTTTGGAACGCGGATCAGGCGTGGCATAAGCATTTACGAGGGCGTGCTAAAAAGTAACGCCTTCAAAGTTTTTATTGTGTTCTCTATATCGGTTAAGGTATTAGGCTACACCTCATACATATTACTTTGTTGACTTCCCCTCTTCACTGATGCAAGTTGCAACCCCCTCCCGCTGGAAATGGAGTCCCATGCTTCTTGACAGAGCGTAGGGGAACGATGCGGGAGACCCGCACCGCCGTATTAGGCAAGGTCCTAATGGAGGTGGTTTGCCGTTGCCTTCCTCCGTTCGTAATGGGGATGAATGATGATGAAGATGATGATGATGATGAAGACGACACAAGAACACCCAGACATTCGAGGCAGGGGAAAATCCCTGACCCCGCCGGGAATCGTACCCGGGACCCCGTGGTCGGGAAGCGAGAACGCTACGCGAGACCACGAGCTGCGGACTCCTCTACCTCTAGAGGACTTCAATTGTAGCACGTAGCTTGGCGGTATATGACGTAACTATGTTGGAGCGTGGAAAACGGCGTGCTGTTTCTAACCGCAGAACACGTCGTCCACAATGCTAGAACACAAACGAGCTCTGCGACATCTGCAACAATCCGTTGCTTTTGATTCACTGCAATCGATCATCCTCCATACAATACCGACTTGGCACTGTTTCCAAAACTTAACGAATACTCTCGACACCTTCACTTTGATGTTGATGAAGCGGCACAGGCGGAGGTGACGTTGTGGCACTACCAAGAATGTCTAACATTCTACAGTGGCGGTATCAACAAACTGGTCTGTCATTAGTTAAAACTTCCAGGCTGAGAGGCCGTGGTCGATCTGTGAAACTTCTTCTTCCTGACGTTTCGTTGGCAACTGTGGGCAACATCTTCCGAGGCGAGTCAACGAGTGGCTGCCAGGCCGTAGAGGTCCCGTTTATACAGAGCGCATAGAGGGCACCACCATACGTCACGTGGGGCCGACTGTAAGTCTGTCTCTGACCAACGTCATTATTCTCGATTGAAGGTAATCGATTGTCACATCGTTGGTGCAAAGTCGACCACTATATCTTGTCTAACTTTAAGCCTTCCTCTTTTTTATTAAAATTATTGTGGAGGAAATATCTTTTTTATATTCTTTAATCTTCAATTTTCATTTGCTTACACTGAAAATAAACCGAAACAAGGCTCTGTTTATTGTATTTATTAATATTTCCATAAAAGGCATGAAAGGGAAATGAAAAGGAAAATTTGGGATTGCAAACACATCTGGAGGAAAGGATTGTAAGGCGTACACGAGGACTTCGCATATAAAACTGGATATTTTTATAATATTTTACAATTGATGATTTACATGTGCTGGGAAGATATTCATCAAGGAAACAGGGGAAGCAATAATTTTCTTGGCATCTTACAAACATTATAAACACCGCTTTTGCACAATTACGTGGCTGTTTTAAAGTTTCTATGGAAAAACAAAAGCGGTTTAGATCCATAAAATTTTCTCTCTCATCGGACACTTCGGCAGCAAACTACGCGTAATGAAGTCCTACAAGCTCAAATTACAACCCCATGAAAGTTATTTGCGAAGTCCTCGTGGACGCTTTCAGTACAGTCTTCTCCTGAAAATTTAGATGAATCTCCATACTTCTCTTTGGCTTTTGTTTTCATGCCTTTTATGAAAATATTAATGAATGCAATATACTGAACATTATTTCGGTTTATATGCTGTGCAAGCAACGTCAAAACTGAAAATGTAAAAAAAGATAAAAATGTTTGCACACACGAACTGGACCACACAATTCTCAGACTACCCTTCTTTACTCCTACAACTGCTCCTATCGCTGCCTGTGTAAACTACAGTAACGCAAGTGGCTGATGCTTCGTCCGAGGCAAGCCAAAAGTGCTATTTTTTCTTTTTTTCTTTTTTCTAAGCGCTTGGTCATCTGGTCCTCCCACCTCTGTCACTTTTATTTCTGGTCAAGCCCTGCGTATATTATATATTTGGACGAAATCGATGGTAAGGAGCAGGCACGGTCCCCCTGTCACTAAACTTTTCGGCAACCGGCGTTGATTGTCCGATGATCACTCGTCAGCTGCTGGGCTGTAACTGCGGCAACTCTAAATCAGTGCTCGGCAACTGGAGGTGGTCGGCAATTGGTGACATGCGGCAACTGGCCGAGTGATAGCTCATTCTTCTCGGATTAGCTTTTGATGTAGTTTTGGCCCGAAGGCAATTACTACTACATTTAGGATTAGGAGAGGGCGTGTAAACTTCTCTGTATTATTGTGTCATTACCAGAGCGGAAAATGGGTTGAGGTTCTTACTCTTTTGGCCTACTACGTGTTTTCTAGGTCTGTTGATCTTTTGTAGCGGCTGTGGGCTATATGTACGTTGCCGAGGCCCTGATTAAAAGATTCGCTGAATCCCACGCTTTCCTGTATACGGTGGCAGCACTCTTCTTGAGGCGGTCCAAGACTTCCTCTTTCTGTGCCCCTTCATGCTGGCATTTAGCTGGGAAGTTGTGCGGCACATTTAATACCCATCGCAAGGCCTTGTTCTGCTGTGAAGATGTGTCTTTGCTGGATACTGCAGGACGATAGAAGGTATCTCGTGCTGCTTTGGCTGTGGCTGATGATCAGCTGTGTCCTGATTAGCTTGGGTGTCTTCCTGAATTGCTTCATATCTGTTATTGGTCTTCGCATCTGGCACTTACGTGACTTATTTCAGTTTCGCCTGCCGCTTCTTCGGCTGGTTAGTGAAGCCTTCTTCATGAGGGGCACTGGCTGCTGTCTGTTGTCATGTCTTCTTTCTCGCCCGTTGGTCGTAAGAGGTGCAGAACGCTCGAATTCCAGTTCCCCTTCATTAGAAAACTGCGTATTGCATGACTTCTCGTAGTCCATGTACACTGCCTGGTCCGCCGTGCTCGGTTTGCCTGCCGCCATAGCTACAGTTGTAGCGGGAGCGGGCCAGTGGGGCCACGCCCCACCAGACAGTGACCGTTCGAGTCCGGCGCGGTCGAGGCAGCTGCCCCGGTCCCGCGCGTAAACACCTCCTCTCGCCATGACAACTCGCACTCGAATGACTGGAACTACGACTGAATTGTCCGAGTGAAACTGCTCCTTTTATCCGCGAATGGCAGAATATTGTTTTCCTGCGAACTATTTGTCGGATGAAGAAAGGTGTCCCTGGCGTTAGCGCCCTCTGTGGCGGCAGACATAACTACCGGCGGATGAATCGTACGATTTTCGTGCCTTGTAGCAGAGGCCCACGAGAAAGACAGGACGCGGCGCGTACGTTACGAAGGTAGGCCTGAGCTCGCTCGTTCACTTAACTCAGGGGAAAACTGCTATTCTTACACTGTTAACTCTCAACTGGATGTGTTCGAACTGACGAGAATTGCATCTGCTACTGGAATCTGGTATATGAAGTCTTACAGATTTCTACTCGTTCAACAAAAATTGAAATCAATTCTCTACATAAATGGTCTAACGGCCTGTTTGCAGCATTTTAGTCCCTTCTGCGTAGCAGTCCTCATTTCATACCAGATGTGGTGTCTTATGTAACTGATAATCATTTTGACTTAATTTTATTGTATCCCAGTTCAGCCATAACAAATCATTTTTGGGCCTATGGCCTATGTTCTTTCTATAATTGTAGGACTAATAACAGTAAGATTCCATAACACTGTAACCGGTGGAAAATGCAATTCTCGTTTATACATACACACCCAGTTACGAGTTAAGAGGTGCAGAAACGTAGTTTTTTTGCTAAGTTGAGCGAGAGAGCTCGGCCTAGCTTCGTGGCGTATGCGCCACGGCCTGTATTTGTCGTAGGCCTCGGGTTCCTATTACGCGCGTCATATGATCCTAACTATGTGGCACCACTCTTGGATATTGCCTGGCGTGTGACGCCCTCTATGAGGATAGTTGTGTACCAGGTAATGGTGGATACAGCAGCCCCTAATACCGAAATACTCGAAAAGTATCCGTAGAAAACCTCTGAAATTTTGTCAGTGGGATTTGTGTTCGCCCTTTATAGTTCACTACAATTACGAATGGTACGGCAGGTGCAACTCAACAACTTTACTGTTTCACACACACACACACACACACACACACACACACACACACACACACACTTAGACAGAGAGAGAGAGAGAGAGAGAGAGAGAGAGAGAGAGAGTGAGATGGAGAAAGAGTGAGATACACTGGGCATTCACACTCTTGTATGGAACCTATTGTGTCAGAAATAAATTAACAGTAGCTTCAGTATCCAGGTTCTGACCAAAATTATCGGTGGGTTTCTCTTGATTATCAGGCAAATGCCGGAACTGGAAACATGCTCCTAAATTTTCTTTCTTCCACTCCCAGATCGTCTGGTATTTAAATGGTAAGAACTGTGGTCTGTAAAGGTGTCGCATTTCGATCAATTCACAATACCTTTCGTGGCTGAGAATTAACATATTAACGAACTGAATAAAGCGCACTAAGGATATATGCTGTTGATGTACCGGATGGTTATAATTAATTTTTCCCTATTTAAGATGTTGTAATACGGAAACTAATAACCTTACGAGTACCAAACTTGGTAGCATTAATGTCTAGGGTATGGGGAAGAGAAATAACGCAGAATCAATTCAATTGAAACACTTTTAATGTGCTGCTACAATATATCATACCATTACTGCTACAAAAGGGGCTATATATGGCGTGCATCAGTGTCGAGAAGAGTCTGAAAGCGCAGGATTGCATTCTACACGGCAGAACGAAGCATGCCCGTACGTATGCTGGCTACCTCTCTTGATATGCTGCGCTTCACATCAGCACATGTGTGAATGTTCCCTTTTAAACCTTGTCCTTCAGGTAGCCCCACAACCAGAAATCACAGGGAGTGAGATCAGGTGATCGTGCCGCCCAAGCATTTGGAAATGATCGGCTGATAATTCGATCGTTTCCAAATGTGTTTCGGAGAAGCAAGTGAACTTTGCGAGCGATGAGTTCAATGCATCTCTCGCCCGTAGAACAGGGATGACATGCTGGCGAAGCATATCGCAGTAGCACGGGCCAGTCACACTGTGCGCTTCCCTTGTTCTTGAGCTCCAACCTGTTCAAAAAAGAATGGGCCTATGATGAAAGTAGCCGTGAAGTCACAGTATATGGTGACATGTTCACCATACAGGGGAACTTTATGCACAGTGACTGGAGGTGAAGATCCTAACACTGTAATTCTGTGTGTTCACCTCACGCGTCAGATGAAAATAAGCTTCGTCTGTCCATAGGAGGTCCATGGTCAACCCTCTTCAACCTCAATCCTTGCAAGAAAGTGAAGAGCGAAGTGAACACGTCGTTGTGCGTCCTATGGTGCAAGCTGCTGTACAATATGTGTCTTGTAGAGATACCATTTGAGAATGGTTCGAAGCACCTTCCGTACATCGGACCAAGGGATGTTCAACTGTTGCGACACAGCATGCCCGCTGCCTGGTGATCAGGAAAGCGCGTAGCGTTGTCTACCATAACAACAGCGATTTCACCAACCACCTGTGGTGCAACCGGTCGTCGGCCTCTTCCCGGAGCGACATCCAGTTCTCCAATTGATTGGGACTTCGTCATCATGCTCCGCACAGCAAGTGGAGAAAAGGGACCCTTCCGTAATTTATTCAGCCCGTGATATTCTCGAAACATTACCGTTATTTTGATAACAGAACTTGGGCAATAATGCCCTGTTCCATTTGTCCAAGCTCATGTTGATATATCAACAAATGCACTGCGAGTGGTCTGGTGTGTGAGACTACGAATCACGATGACTGATAGTGGCAGCTGGTGGACATAGTTGGAAATGGACGGTGGCGCTGTGACGCATGGAAATCACGCACCCCATACTCTGGACATCAATGCTACCAAGTTTGGTACTCGTAGAAATTAGTTCTCGTGTTATAGCGTTTTAAATAGGGAAAGTTTAAACATAACCACCCGGTATGTGTGAAAATGACCGAATACTTATCCAAATGCGATATCTGCGTCTGAGTGTGTACCATAACTTGATTTTAATCATTCTTCGGGATGGGGATAACTGCCATGTTGTCCCGAAGTTGGAGTGAGTTCTCGAAATTGTACCACTTTTGAGATTTAGCCTAAACGGTAAATTGCAAAATTATATAAACAGTGTCATCCTCAACTGTAGGATGTTGTTCTCGGTTCTGTTTTAAAGAATGGAAATTCTGAAAAAAATAAACAGACTACACTTATTTTTCTAAACATCTGAATGTGATATAAATTAGGAATCGGTTTGCTAATTTGTACCAGTTAGTGTATAAATTTTATCATCCTTATTACTTATGTCACTGAGCTTGAAAATATGTACTGGTCTAACTTTAAGGATATCTTCCATATTTCAATTTTTAAATCAGTATTTGCAGGCATTACAATATAACTTTTCTCTCCCGCACACTTTCCAGGAACCCATATTATGCATTTCATGCATCTTATCATTTTCTCCATTCCATGTTCCCTGCACAACTCGCAATACCATTCCTCTGTTTTACGAATAAGTTCCTGTTGCGAGATCCCCGCAGAATCTCCAAAACACTTCCTTTTCACCGTTGAAGCTTAAGTTCTAGATTTTTCTCTTTGCCTTGGTTTACTTATTTTTGCGTAGTCTACTCCTCGGTTCAAAGGCTCCTTGTCAGGCCTTGAAATTTTTCTTTGAACTGTCATCACCTCCCTCGAATTCTGTGATATTTCTTGGATGGACAACTTCAGCCAACTTTTTCTTGATATGGTTTCTTCCGCATTGCAATTATGGGAAAAATCCGCTTGTTTCTGCGATGTCGAAAGTGAGTTTCCTTACGACTGATGTGTATAAACTGAACATCATCTCTTCAAATGTAAGAAAATGCTCTTCAGATTCACTTTTAACTCCGCTGGAAACCACTATTTCTGGGGCAAAAAATTTTCATTTCCCGATTTACATTTTTGATTTCAGCATGCGCCATAACTGTTGGCTGAGGCACATTTTTATATGCATGCACATTCATTTAACCCATGATCCCTGCTTAGATATACTGTTACACGCAAATGCTGTTCACATACGATTCATTTTCCACAATGTCTTTCTGTTGCTATACTGTAATACAAAGTAACTGTTTAATTAACAACTCAGCATAAAGAATGCCTTAGAAAATGAAACATATTCTCTCTAAACGTTATGTTGTGTCCCAAACTCATTTTTCAAAGTTCACTACTCGAGCAAGTTTCTTAAATTGTACCAGTACAATATCGAAATCGTGTAGCGGCACTTTATAGGCAACGTTGCTATGTTACCTTTGTCAGTTTCCTACAAACATATTCGTGACTGACTGAAAATTAAGGTTATTTCATTGTATATTGACCCACAAGTAAAATATTACGTTGTAACTTAGTTTACATCAGTAATAATCTCTTCGCCATTTCACCACGCAACTTGTTTTGCTTATTTTGGTTACATTTGTAGCGTTGACTTTGATTTTGAGAGCTGCCCAGATAAGTATACCGTATTGCGCCAGCTCCATACAGTCTTCCTCAGTTTTTAGTTCAAACGTTCAAATGTGTGTGAATTCCTATGGGAACAAACTGCTGAGGCCATCGGTCCCTAGACTTACACACTACTTTAACTAACTTACGCTAAGGACAGCACACACACACCCATGCCCATGGGAGGACTCGAACCTCCGGCAGGAGGGGCCGCGCAATCAGTGACATGGCGCCTCTAACACTGCGGCCACGCCGCGCGGCCAGTTTTTAGTACCCCCATTGTGTTAGCGTTCTTTTCTAATTTAATTTAAATTATAAAGAGCTCTCTGCTAATCTCATTGTGATTGTTGTTAGTCTTTAGAGCAAATAAATTACGGTTAATCTCAGTCTCAGCTCACATTTCAAGATGCTTTTACTTGTCAACAACTTGTCCTGGTCAGGCGACCCATTAAAATACAAGTGTAACCGGTTGTGTTCCCAGTCGGTTCAGTTCACTGTGTTGGCATTGCCCTTGTGCACAGTGGCCTACTACAAGGATAATTACCCATTATTTTGCCGTCAAAGAAACGAACATTGCACCTTCTCGTCTTTTATATGTACGACATAGTTTCTGCAGATATTGTTTTGTCAAAGCAATGAGCATTCCTCTCGCACGTGCTGCAACGGTACACCATACTCTTTAGTGGTGTTGTATGAAAGCAACGAGCAACACTACGAGTAACGGTTCATGTTGACCCTGGTCCTAAATCCTTCCTTTGTTTCCTAAGAGTTTCCTGCAGTTAGGACGGCACAGTGGCGTACAAAAAAGTTGTACTGACTATTTTTTCCCCTGTTTACATTGATACATGCTCGAATTAGTAGTTGCACCGTTGGATAACATGACAAATATTGACCTTTTGTTGTGTATTGAAGTTTTATACGTACAACGTACTTGTGTTTTCGTGGACTTTTATTAAAATATTGTACAGCGTCTGGAGATTTTTCTAGATGAATTTTTCGTATTTTCGTGTGAAGGTTTCTGCGCAGCCTTATTTGTTGATATTAAATTTCATGGGGTCATTTTCAATTTTAACCCCTCCACATATGGACAGGACTAAAAGAGCACGGTCTCAAGAGCAAAAATATTTCTACTTGAGAGGATTCAATAGCTACAGAGAGACTCCTGTCAGAACATTTTGAAGGGAAGGCGTCAGCAGCAGATGGGTTGCATGAAGCCCACGAAACCGTAGCCGCAAGCAAACAGAGCAACGATAGAGGAGTTTGAGGAACGGAATCGCCAGAGGCATACAGCAGTTCAGACTCTGTAAATCTATCCACTCGGTAGCTACGTGGTCAGTGCGGCATATTGCTAACCGAAGGGGGCCTGTGTTCTATTCCCAGTAGGGTCGGAGATTTTCTTCGCCCGAAGCTGGGTGTTGTGCTGTCCTCGCATTCATCTCATCGTAAGTGACAGGAAACTCATCTTAATACGGTATCGCACGGTCTTTCTATTACTGAATTGGCTGAATGGGCGCAACCCTAAAGTTAAAAAACCGAAATAAAAAATTCTCTAAACATGTATGGTATTCTATTAGAGTAAATCAGGTGATATAAGAAGCAGAGTAAAATAGGAAATAAGCTGAAGAAAATAGAAAACAAGCCAAGGAAGAACAGAAAGAAAGTACAGGTGAGAGATGCAAAGGCCGAAGCAGACAGTAGAGTATCTGAAGCAGAGAGGAAACAACCCGAAGAAGACAGAAAACAATTTTAAAACGAGATGACAGCATTACGAGGGAAATTCGCTGATCGTATTGAATCGGCAGAGGAAAAAGTTGTAGAGATCTCTAAAACAGTGGAAAGAAACGTGACGAGGCTGGTCTAGACTGAGACTAATCTGGAGAAACTGGAAGGGACGAACATTTCGCTTTCTCAAAGGGTACTGGCTCTGGAGGAGCGACCGGATTCTGAGATCACAGAACCAGTGCGATTCTCGGAAACAGGAATTCGCCGCACTTACATCTTAGACGAGAGACTGAGCGCTCACGAGTTGCAAAGCCGTTACAGCCCCTGGTTCAAATGGCTCTGAGCACTATGGGACCTAACATCTGAGGTCATCAGTCCCCTAGAACTTAAACCTAAGGACATCACACACACCCATGCCCGAGGTAGGAATCGAACCTTCGACCGTAGCAGTCGAGCGGTTCCAGACTGAAGCGCCTAGTACCGCTCGGCCACCACGGCCGGATAAGGGAATGTAACTAAGGCAGTCTCGGTAAGCACGATCCATGTTGTATGCGGCTTGTTATTTGCTTACTTTGCTACGGAACTTTATTTTTGTCATATTTGTGGTTTCTTATGTTAACTTTGAATTTGCGAGCTGCCCAGATAAGCAGACCTTGCGCTTGTCTTCCATAGTTTTTGTTACCTCCCACTGTGTTAGCATCATTTTCGTAAGTTAATTTAAGTCATATATAACTTTGCTCTCTTTTAATCTCATTGTTATTTATGTTATTCATTAGAGCAAATAAATAACGGTTAATCTCAATCTTGACTTAGGTTTCAAGATACTTCAACATGTTCTACGACTTGTCCTCGTTAGGTGAACCATTAGAGCACGAATACAACCAGTTGAATTCCCAGTTGGTTCATTTCACTTTGTCAGAGTTGTCCTACTGGACAGTGGCCTAGTACATGGTTAACTTACTTATTAATTTGTCAGAGCAACGACATTCCACCCGCTTGTCTTATGTCAGTGTGACTCAGTTTCTCCAGATATCAATTCGTCAAAGCAACCTCCTGCATCAGTACACGACACTCTTAAGTGTTGTATGAAAGCAACGAGCGTTGCAAGCATTCGACTTGCATCACTGTCACACAGACACTAATGATGCAAAAGGAAGATCAATCTGCTTAAGTATACATGTCACCTACATTCTAAGAAAAAAACGACGTGCCACGAGGGAATTATCCGAATGGGTCGAAAACCGATAGATGTGATGTATATGTACGGAAAAACAAATGATTACAATTTCAGAAAAATTGGATGATTTATTCAAGAGTAAATTGAGCAAGTAAATAACGTGTTGGTCCACCTCTGGCCCTTATGCAAGCACTCATTCGGCTTCGCATTGAATGATAGAGTTGTTGGATATCCTCCTGAGGGATATCGTGCCAAGTTTTGTCCAACTGGCTCTTTAGATTCTCAAAATCCCAAGCGGGTTGGAGAGTCCTGCCCATAATGCCCCAGTAGTTTTTCAATGGGAAGAGCGCCGGCGACTCTGCTGGACAAGGTATGGTTTGGCAAGAACGAAGACAAGCAGTAGAAACTCTCGTAGTATGTGGGAGGGAATTATCTCGCTGAAATGTAAGAGGAGGATAGCTTGCCATGAAGCCCAACAAAACTGCCCACGGAATATCGTACGTACCGCTGTGCTGTAAGGATGCCAGGGATGATAACCAAAGAGGTCCCGCTACGAAAGGAAATGGCACCCAGACCGTTACCCCTGGTGATCCGTCCGTATGACGGGCAACGATAACGTTGGTGTCCCACCGGTATGGTGCGCATCTCAGGGCACTTATTCAGCCTGTAATGTCATTGACTAGGGTACAGTTGTGATCATTGATGAGGCTCGCTTCGAACTGAGCCCCGATGAGCAGCAAAGACACGTGTGTAGGAGTCCCGGACGACGGTGTGCTCTCTTGCCCATGTGAAAAGCCACTTGCTGTCTCTCAATTGTAGCATTTGCGCTTACTGTAACGCAAAGTCTTCAGAATATATATCGTAATTTAACTTCACTTTTCATTATATTTTAATTAAATAATTTGTTTATTTAAGAAATTTTGTTAAGAAAATTCTCTGCTTCGTACTTATTTTTGGTACTTTTAGTTATGATTTCCAGTGGTTCATCATCATGAACCATGTACCTTGCCCTTGGTGGGGAGGCTTGCGTGCCTCAGCGATACAAATGTTGTTGTTGTTGTGGTCTTCAGTCCTGAGACTGGTTTGATGCAGCTCTCCATGCTACTCTATCCTGTGCAAGCTTCTTCATCTCACAGTACCTACAGCAACATACATCCTTCTGAATCTGTTTAGTGTATTCATCTCTTGGTCTCCCTCTACGATTTTTACCCTCCACGCTGCCCTCCAATACTAAATTTGTGATCCCTTGATGCCTCAGAACATATACTACCAACCGATCCCTTCTTCTAATCAAGTTGTGCCACAAACACCTCTTCTCCCCAATTCTATTCTATACCTCCTCATTAGTTACGTGATCTACCCATCTAATCTTCAGCGTTCTTCTATAGCACCACATGTTAAAAGCTTCTATTCTCTTCTTGTCCAAACTATTTATCGTCCGTGTTTGGCTTCCATACATGGCTACACTCCGTACAAATAGTTTCAGAAACGACTTCTTGACACTTAAATCTGTACTCGATGTTAACAAATTTCTCTTCTTCAGAAACGCTTTCCTTGCCATTGCCAGTCTACATTTTATATCCTCCCTACTTCGTCCACCATCAGTTATTTTGCTCCCCAAATAGCAAAACTCCTTTATTACTTTAAGTGTCTCATTTGCTACGTTTATAGCATTTGTAGATTTAGAGAAAGCGTTTGAGAATGTTGACTGGAATACTCTCTTTCAAATTCTGAAGGTGGCAGGGGTTAAAATACATGGAGCGAAAGGCTATTTACAATTTGTACAGAAACCAGAAGGCAGTTATAAGAGTCGAGGGACATGAAAGGGAAGCAGTGGTTGGGAAGGGAGTGAGACAGGGTTGTAGCCTCTCCCCGATGTTATTCAATCCGTATATTGAGCAAGCAGTAAAGGAAACAAAAGAAAAATTAAAATCCATTGAGAAGAAATAAAAACTTTGAGGTTCGCCGATGACATTGTAATTCTGTCAGAGACAGCAAAAGACTTGGAAAAGCAGTTGAACGGAATGGACATTGTCATGAAGGGGGGGTATAAGATGAACAACAACAAAAGCAAACCGAGGATAATGGAACGTAGTCGAATTAAATCGAGTGATGCGGTACACATAGCTGTACCGTAAGTGCAACCACAACGGAGGGGTATCTGTTGGAGGCCAGACAAACATGTGGTTCCTGAAGACGGGAAGCAGCCTTTTTAGTAGTTGCAGGGGCAACAGTCTACATGATTGACTGGTCTGGCCTTGTAACACCAACCAAAACGGCCTTGCTGTGCTCGTATTGCGAACGTCTGAAAGCAAGGGGAAACTACAGCCGTAATTGCACAGAGCATAACTTAATCATAGCTAACACTTGGTTTAAGAATCATGAAAGAAGGTTGTATACACGGAAGAAGCCTGGAGATACTAGAAGGTATCAGATATATTATATAATGGTAAGACAGAGATTTAGGAAGCAGGTTTTAAATTGTAAGACATTTCCACGGGCAGATGTGGACTCTCACCACAATCTATTGGTTATGAACTGTAGATTAAAACTGAAGAAACTGCAAAAAGGTGGGATTTTAAGGAGATGGGACCTGGATAAACTGAAAGAACCAGAGGTTGTACAGAGTTTCAGGGAGAGCATAAGGGAACAATTGACAGGAATGGGGGAAAGAAATACAGTAGAAGAAGAATGGGTAGCTTTCAGAGATGAAATAGTGAAGGCAGCAGAGGATCAAGTAGGTAGAAAGACGAGCGCCAGTAGAAATCCTTGGGTAACAGAAGAAATACTGAATTTAATTGATGAAAGGAGAAAATATAAAAATGCAGTAAATGAAGCAGGTAAAAAGGAATGTAAACGTCTGAAAAATGAGATCGACAGGAAGTGCAAAATGGCTAAGCGGGGATGGCTAGAGGACAACTGTAAGGATGTTGAGGCTATGAGTAAGATACTCGTAGATACTGCCTACAGAAAAATTAAAGAGACCTTTGGAGAAAAGAGAACCACTTGTATGAATATCAAGAGCTCAAATGATAGCCCAGTTCTAAGCAAAGAAGGGAAAACAGAAAGGTGGAAGGAGTAAATAGAGGGTCTACACAAGGACGATGTACTTGAGGCCAATATTATGGAAATGGAAGAGGATGGAGATGAAGATGAAATGGGAGATATGATACTGCGTGAAGAGTTTGACAGAGCACTGGAAGACCTGAGTCGAAACAAGGCCCCGGGAGTAGACAACATTCCATTAGAACTACTGACCGGGAGAGCCAGTCATGACAAAACTCTACCATCTGGTGACCAAGATGTATGAGACAGGCGAAATACCGTCAGACTTCGAGAAGAATATAATAATTCCAATCCCAAAGAAAGCAGGTGTTGACAAATGTGAAAATTACCGAACTATCAATTTAATAAGCCACGGCTGCAAAATACTAACGTGAATTCTTTACAGACGAATGGAAAAACTAGTAGAAGCCGACCTCGGGGAAGATCAGTTTGGATTCCGTAGAAATATTTGAACACGTGAGGCAATACTGACCCTACGACTTATCGTACAAGACAGATTAAGGAAAGGCAAACCTACGTTTCTATCATTTGTAGACTTAGAGAAAGCTGCTGACTGGAATACTCTCTTTCAAATTCTGAAGGTGGCAGGGGTAAAATACAGGGAGCGAAAAGCTATTTACAATTTGTACAGAAACCAGATGGCAGTTATAAGAGTCGAGGGACATCAAAGGGAAGCAGTGGTTGGGAAGGGAGTGAGACAGGGTTGTAGCCTATCCCCAATGTTATTCAATCTGTATATTGAGCAAGCAGTAAAAGGAGCAAAAGAAAAATTCGGAGTAGGAATTAAAATCCACGGGGAAGAAATAAAAACTTTGAGGTTCACTGATGACATTGTAATTCTGTTAGAGACAGCAAAGGACTGGGAAGAGCAGTTGAACGGAATGTACAGTGTCTTGAAAGGTGGATATAAGATGAACATCAACAAAAGCAAAACGAGGATAATGGAATGTAGTCGAATTAAGTCGAGTGATGCTGAGGGAATTAGATTAGGAAATGAGACACTTAAAGTAGTAAAGGAGTTTTCTGTTTGGGAAGCAAAATAACTGATGACGGTCGAAGTAGAGAGGATATAAAATGTAGACTGGCAATGGCAAGGAAAGCGTTTCTGAAGAAGAAAAATTTGTTAACATCGAGTATAGATTTAAGTGCCAGGAAGTCGTTTCTGAAACTATGTGTAAGGAGTGTAGCCATGTATGGAAGCAAAACATGGACGATAAATAGTTTGGACAAGAAGAGAATAGAACTTGATTAGAAGAAGGGATCGGTTGGTAGGACATGTTCTGAGGTATCAACGGATCACCAATTTAGTATTGGAGGGCAGCGTGGAGGGTAAAAATCGTAGAGGGAGACCAAGAGATGAATACACTAAGCAGATTCGGAAGGATGTTGGTTGCAGTAGGTACTGGGAGACGAAGAAGCTTGCACGGGATAGAGTAGCATGGAGAGCTGCATCAAACCAGTCTCAGCAGGACTGAAGACCACAACAAAAACAACATTTCAGTGGTTTATTAGGTTTTAGCTTCAGTCATTTAAAAGCTAAAGAATATAAGTCTTTGGTTTTAAATACCACAGGAGAGCTAGATATATGTCCCGCAGCGTCGATCTCGCTGATACTCCTAGTCGGATCTGCTCCACCTGAAATCTCTAAAATGTTTATTTCGATACGAAGATCGTTCGGCAAAACTAGGTGCTATGTCGCATGATGCGTTTGGAGTCATGTGTCTAGCTTTTTTTATCAACGATAAGTTTGTTGGTTCTGAGATATTCCCCCGAAGATCATTGATATACACCTGGAATGCGCATTACTTTCTTGAATTTGTTTATTGTGCCATCGACTAACTAAACATTCAGAATGGAGCTTAATAGCATCGCAAAACAAAAGCAAAATCTCTCCAACATAAAACACGACAGATCCCTGTAATCGCTTCATACAGAGTCCTCAAATATACATCTATGGTTATTTATTCCAGAGAGATGGGTCCGTAGCTAATAATTCGCCGCGCCGAAGTCAAGTTGTTCACCATTTACAGTCCATTACAACTTGAAATAAATTGTGCAAAGTGCAGTGTGATGGGGAGCCACTGCTGACGTCATGGCAACTGGAGCAAAGCTTAGGGTTAGTGGTACATATAGAGCCGTTTGCTAGAGACCAGGCTATGAACGAGAATGCCCCCCTGTCTATCTGAGCACACATGTCAGCACCGAGTAACCCGCCAGCAGTGGGATGACAGAAGACGCACCTGTAGAGACGAATAGGTGTATGACCCTAAGATTGAGCACATAGACAACGATACACAAAACCGTGCGTCCCATCATTGGTCTGGTGGTGGCTCGCCCTTCGCCATTTTTTGATGTAGATTTTCTTTGCACATTTTACGTTCTCTCCCGGACAGACGGACCCTTGTAGTAATTAGCTCTTTTGAGAATAAATTGTTATAACTTTATTAGTCAAATAAAGACAATATTTATGAAAGAAATAATGTGAACTAATTATATAGTATTTTTCTTTATTTATTGTTTTATTTTTCACGGCCCTAACGTAGATATTCCGGCCCGTGGTATTTGCAAACCTGGACACTCCTTACGTACTGTACCGTACAATTTTTGTAAGATGTGCAAGGAAACCTCATTATTTGAAATAATTGCTTTATGACGTTTTTTTCCGCTACTGCACAAGCACTACTACTATGAACTCCTAAAACACGGGACCGATCGATCAGTTATAAACTACACTACTGGCCATTAAAATTACGCTCCCCGAAGGCGGCATGGAATAAACATTTAATTGGTATGAAGTGTACCAGACACTTGAATATCGAATTATTAGCATTTCACTGTTATTCACAAGTTCGCGCTATCGACATTTCGCAGGTAATGAAAGATTACGTAACGGGTTTTTCATTCAGATATCGTATTTGAAAGTTGATTATTTGTGAAAAATACGTCTTGTCTTTTGTAAGAAGAAGAACCGTTTATAGGTATGTGTCTGAATTCGACAGCGGGTTATTATTCTGCGGTATTGCTGCTCGCATTGGTCTTGTTATAATGCAAATATGAAATCAATGGATTCAGGAGGGCCATACTCATCGCCATACAGGAACTCAACGGTACCAAATGACTAGCGATCGGTAGGACGGACATTGTATTCACTGTATATAAATTTAAGGTGGAGAGGGGAAAAAGGAAAGGAAAGGGAAGAGGCTGTTGATGTCAGTGGCAGCTGGACTAGAGTGGAATCTACAGAGATTAGCAAAAATGTGTGCCGGACCAGGATTCGAACGCAGGATCTCCTGGTTACTGGGCAGTTACGTTAACCACTGTTCCACCTGAACACAGCGTTTATCGCAAATGTGAAGACTGTCTTGGCAGGTCTCTAGGCCGATCCACTCTCCCACCCAGGGCTACCTATCTGCAGTCCCTGTCCATGTCGCCCATGCCCGCCACTTGGAGATTCCCGCAGGAGATCAGACGAAATTGTGCGACCGCACAGAAAGAGGTAGAGCCACTGCCCATCGAGGAGAATCAGTTGTATCAGTGCATGGCGTCTGTTCTTTCAGACAAGTCCAAAACAACGGACATCACAGGGAATCCGCAGCTGTGGTACATATTATATAAACTGAAGGTAAAAGGGCGAGACAGGGAAAGAATGGATTTATTGATGTTAGCTGCATTGGGACTTTATGCGAAAATCTATGCTGGGCTGGAACTCATTTCCAGGATCTCCTGCTCAGTAGGCAGTTACGTTAACCGCTGTGCCATACACATACGCTGTTTATAACAATTTCATGGACTATCTGTTTACACCTCTCGGTCGATCGCCACCCCCCGCCTAGTGCCACCTATCCGCAGACCCAATCTACATCTATACCTACATATATACTCCGCTAGCCACCAAGCGGTGAGTGGCGGAGGGCACTATTCACGCCAAAGTCGTATCCCCCCCCCCCCCCCCCCCCCTCCCTCACCCCATCAGTTCCACTCGCGGATCGCGCGAGGGAAAAACGACTGTCTGAACGCCTGAGTACGAGCACCAATTTCCATTATCTTTGAATGGTGATCATTGGCGATTTGAAAGTTGGTGGGAACAATATAGGCTCTACATCCTTGGCGAAGATTGGATTTTGGAATTTAGTGAGCAGCCTCTTCCGTTTAGCACGTCGTCTATCTGCAAGTGTGTCCCACTTCAAAGTTTCTATGAGATCTGTAACGCTCTCGCGATGGCTAAATGTACCAATCACGAATCTTGCCGCTCTTCTTTGGACCTTCTCAATCTCTTGAATCAGACCCAGCTGGTAAGGGTCCCAAACAGACGAACAATACTCCAAGACTGGACAAATTAATGCATTGTTCGCTATTTCGTTTCTTGAAGGACTGCATCGCTTCAGGATTCTACCAATAAACCGCAATCTAGAGTTCACCTTACCCGTTACTTGTGTAATCTGATCGTTCCATTTGAGATCATTTCGAATAGTCATACCCAGATACATGATGGGTGTTACCGCTTCCAAAGGCTGGGCATTTATTTCGTACTCGTACATTAATGGGGATTTTCGCTTTGTTATACGCAGTAGGTTACACTTACTACTTATTTTCTGCAAATCCTCATTGATTTGTTCACAACTTTCGTGTGTTACTACTTTCCTGTAGACTACAGCATCATCGGCAAACAGTCTAATGCCGCTGTCAGTACCATCAACCAGATCGTTAATGTAAATCGTAAGAAGCAGCGGACCTATCACGCTTGTTTCTGTTGAAGTCCCCCATTCAGGACGACATACTGCCCTCTGTCTGTTAGAAAACTTTCTATCCAACCGCATATGTCATGGGATAGACCATAAGCGCACACTTTTTGGAGCAAGCGGCAGTATGGAACTGAGTCGAACGCCTTTCGAAAGTCGAGAAATATGGCATCAACATGGGAGCCGGTATCTAGAGCCTGTTGTATATCATGCACAAAGAGGCCCAGCTGTGTCTCGCATGACCGCTGTTTCCTAAAACCGTGCTAGTTTCTGCAGATGAGCTTCTCAGAGTCTAGAAAGGTCATTATGTCTGAACACAAAATATGTTCCGTAGTTCTACAACAAATCGATGTCGGTGAAATTGGCCGGTAATTATGTGCATCCGATTTTCTACCATTTTTATTGATTGCTATGACCTGGGCCTCCTTCCAGCCCCGTGGAACTTTCCGCTGTTCCAAAGATCTCTGACAGATGATGGATAAGAATGGTACCGTATAGTCAACATAAAATCTTACGGGGATACCGTCTGGGCCAGATGCCTTCCTGTCTTCTAAGGATCTTACCTGTTTTACTATACCAGATACACTAAACACTATGCCAGCCATCCCTGCGTTTGTTCGATGATTGGAGAGGGGAATTGTGCTGCAGCCTCTACCGTAAAAGAGTGTTTGGAAGCGGGTTTAGAATTTCGGCCTTCTGTTTATCATCATCCGTTACATTACCCGTATGGTCAGCAAGAGAAGCTCCTCTGTGCTCGTTATTTTGAGATTGCCGCAGGAGGTCCAAAGTAACTGTGCTTCCGCACTGAAAATGGTGGATTCGCACGTTCAGATAATTGGTTCGCTTCGATGGGCAATGAATCCACCTCTTTCAGAGTGTGTGCACAATTACATCTGACCTCCTGCGGTGATCTTCAAGTAGCAAGCACAGAGGACGTGAACAACGACTGCAGATTGGTGGCGCTGGGTGGAACTGTTGATCGGCCGACAGACGTGGTGAGATAGTCTGCACGTCTGTAATAAACGCTGTCTCCTGGTAGAGCAATGGTTAACGCAACTGTCTCGTAAGCAGGATATCCCGGGTTCGAATTCCGGTCCAGCACACATTCTCGCACATCGCCTCTGATTCCACGTCGAGTCCCGATACAGCTGACATCGACAGTCCCTTTCCTTCCTTCCTCCCTCCTCCCCCCTCCCCCTCCTCCACCTTCACATGATGTATCACAACTGCGGATTCCGCGTCGTGTCTGTTCTCTCGGACGCGTCTATATAACATTTTGTTCACTAATTCCTGTAGGATCGT
Source organism: Schistocerca americana (assembly GCF_021461395.2). Lineage (NCBI taxonomy): Eukaryota > Metazoa > Arthropoda > Insecta > Orthoptera > Acrididae > Schistocerca > Schistocerca americana. The sequence continues at coordinate 435,826,374 of NC_060125.1, forward strand.
GTAGCCACATCACGTACATCGTTGACAATGCGACGACTGTGGAGCACCACGGACGCTCGTCGCGGCAATAGAGAGGGGTGCAGAACGCTGGACACAGAAGCGGCACCACGTCGAACATTAGATGAGATCCAATCCAGCTTATAGCATCACGATGAACGTATCATTGTATGGAGGCTCTTAGGAGAACGAACGTTGGCACCTGGCATAATGGGAGAACCCCTGGTTCGCATAGCCGATAATCTGGACTGCTACCTTCACATTTTCGACACGTTATGGCCGGTGGCTATGCTAGCTTTTAGGTCTCCGTGACCTTATCTTTCAACAAGATAGCGCAAGACCTACATTGCTTGTGCTGTCCTGACCTACCTCGATACAGAGGGTATTCGACTCTTGTCCTGGCCAGCAACTACGATTGATGAACTCAGGCAAAGAGTTGAGGCAGTATAGAATGACATACCTGTTTCTGTCACCCACTACCAGTTCAACGGCCTGCCAGGTTAGAGCCATTTTTGCTGCCAGACGTGACTGCTCTGTGTGTTTAATTTCACACCCTGCACACTCCAAATCACCTACAGATTTAATCGCGTATTCTTCTTACTGTATTGTGTATGCACTATAAGTAAAATTTCGTCCTTCCTGGTATTACAATTTAATGGCAAGCACAGTAGCTACCAGTCTCATAACACCTCCATCTGTCGGCTGCTATGGCATGTTTTTAAATACAATTCGTGTATTTATTCTTACTTTGTAAACTTGGACTCGAATAAAGTAAATTCACAGAGTGTGTACATTACTGAGAAGTTGAGAGCGCTCGTATACAACTCTAGGATCTTAGCACAAGCTCTATTAAATTGGAACTTTGCAGTTATTTACTGTGTTAGCTCAGTCACAGTACATTCAAATAAGAACACGAAGTGAACATCTGCAAAAAGCACAAGTAGTGGAGGATCTGCAGATCCCAATATCTTAACATGTGTCAATGGGAAGTTCTATTGCTATACGACAAAATCCCCCAATACATACTCGTATGTTAGTCTAGAATCACCGTCTATTCATGCTTTACGGATTTTTCCATTCCGTGCAAACATTAATTTATCTTGGCCGATGATATACAATGACCAGTTGTAATCTCTCTACACCTCCCACCTCAGCAGCAGGGGTTGACTGGTTATTATTATTTTTATTTTTGTTACTATTACTATTACTTTTTAGTATTTATTTACTTGTCGTTGAGAGACAGGTTCGGTAAGATAGTCACATGCATACTTTTTATCCAGAGAAGCTGTTTTTGCTGACTTAAAAGTGGGCTATGGTGATACAAATGATAAAAATTTGAAGGTGGACTTCTTTCTTCACCCCTGAGCAAAATAGGAGTTTGTAGTAACTTTCAAAAAAATATCTATATTAGTACTGATGTCTTTCAAAAGACATCTCAGCTAAATTATTTAATATTAATCCATGTTGTTTTATCATAATCCTGTCACGGTTGCCAAATATAGCATATTTATATTGAAATATTCATGTTTTCCTTCTAAATCTGTTATATTGTCAAACCTAGAGTAATGGAGCTACTCGCTTCTGAGTATAAAACAGTATGGATTAGTAATAAATAATTTAGCCGAAACGTCTTTTTATACTCACCAGATTTTATTACTTTTCTTCGCAAGTTACACCATCACACATATTTCTCTGACCGATCAAGAATGAAATCCATCTTCAGGTTTTCATCGTGCGTTTCATTGCAGACTGCTTTAAGCCAGCGACAATAATTTCTCTGTATAAAAATTATGTAGATAACCAACTGACCTAACATACCTTTCAACGAGACAAATACTACCACATATGATAATTATAATAATAATAGTAATAAGCAATCAATTTCTACCGCTGAGGGACGAGGTATATAAGATAGTGTATGATATTTCTGGGACATTATCGTGAAGTAGAAAATGTTCCAGTAACCAGCAGTAAAAGCATGTTAACGTCATCTAAAACGTTAGCTAAGAAGCGTTCCAATATGCGTTTGCTTTGTTGACGGCGCAAACCAAAAAGTTTACACTTCGCAAGGTTGCCGGTTGCGTGCTCCAGCAGGGCATCAAAAATTTTCCGATCGAACACAAACGATGTTAGTGATCTGTAAGCGCAACGTGGTGTATCCAGTGGTCAAAATAACAAATAGCATGTGAAACAGAAAATAAACTATCATGCATAACCGTATGTCACTGTGTGTTCCCTCTATGTCCTGGAATATTTTCAAGGTCCTTCAAACATGAAGCAAGAGCATACAAGGAAACTATATAGCCCGTTAACTTTGTGTGCTCAGTAACTTTAACACACCGTGTTAACAGCGTATCTCCTCCTGAAGGAGAGCAGATGCTGTGGAACTTGTCCAAAAATCAGTGCACCCATGTGATGCAACTGTACATTCTGAAAAGGCAGGTATTTTCCATTTTTGTTTCGCTCTGCCTTCCAGTCGAATATTATGGTATTCACGACACTTGTCGCTATGTGTGAATATGTTTTAGCGAAGCTTTAAGCTAGACGTGGCACACCTATAATTTATTATGAGGAAAAAAATATTATCGAATTACGACAGCTCTACCGAATTATATGGGTAGGAGAGGGTACATACATAAACAACTATAACTCTCGAATACTTTCGCAATTTGAACTAAATAACTGTACACGATAAAATACGAGAGCGGGCTGAAAAGTAGTATCTCCGAACTTTTTATGTGAAAACTCTTAATGCTTTTTAAGTAAAACAAACGTTAATGACAGTCTGCACCTTTATTCATCTTGTCTACATATTTATTTCTCGGTACAATCACCCTGGCGACGGGCGAATTTCTCCCCGTGAGAGACCAGTTTGATGATACTTTCACTGTAGAACGTTTGGCTTTCTTGACGCAGCCACAGTCTCGCTTCTGCTTGCACCGCTTCATCGCTATCAAGGTGAAGTCATCGAAGGTGTTCTTTAAGTTTTTGAAACAGATGAAAATCGGATAGGGCCACGTCGGGACCACGTGGAGGATAGTCGTATGGCGTTTTCATACTGAAGGAGAGGGTACTCCATCTGTGGACGAACTCGTCGAATGCTAAACTCAACTACAACACGCTGTTTCTCACGCACCGACACAGCTGACGTTGCACGCCGTCATGTTACAAGCTACAGTTCGGCACCTGTTGGCGGCAGAGGGCTGCAGATATGTAGACATGAAGAATAAAGATGTAGAATGTTAACAACTTTTGTGTTATTTAACAAAATTTAAGAGTTTTCGTACAAAAAAATCTGATTCATTACTTTTCAGCACGCCTTCATTCTAAGGGTATCAGACATCGATGCAAACCGGGGTGGAAAGTGGCTGACTTGTAGTAGACACTACTGCACTTGTGGCGTTTGCCAGATACATAAAAAAGCGTCGGAAATGGCAACTGAATCTCAATGTAGACAAGTGTAATGTGCCGCGAATTGTAACGGACCCTGGCAGCACACACACTATTAATCAAAGGAAATGACATTTAATTGTACTATGTACGCTATGAAGCAATTCGTATGTACTGTAATTGTTTAACAAAAAAATACTATTTAATTTTGTATAAAGGACATTCGTTATTATTGTAATATTTTCTGTAATAATATTCTCGATGTATTTATGATTGTAATATTTCTATACTCATAATGTAATTACGAAATATGTCAATATCTGCGATAAGAAAAATGTAAAATACAGCCACAGAGGGGAGTAATGTTGTAAGATTGCAAAGAGACATTAACAATCGACAGTGGTATAAATAGGAATACATAACATGCATTCTTTGTCGTCTTCCTCGAGAGCTGAGAGAGAGAGGAACCTGTGACGTAGCATTTTATGAATGAGTAGACTTCTTTTGTCTGTATCTATCTTTAGCCGCCATTAGAGGAGAAATTACAAACTAATGTAAGTTTAATTATTGTTGTGGTCTAAATACACTCCTGGAAATTGAAATAAGAACACCTTGAATTCATTGTCCCAGGAAGGGGAAACTGTATTGACACATTCCTGGGGTCAGATACATCACATGATCACACTGACAGAACCACAGGCACATAGACACAGGCAACAGAGCATGCACAATGTCGGCACTAGTACAGTGTATATCCACCTTTCGCAGCAATGCAGGCTGCTATTCTCCCATGGAGACGATCGTAGAGATGCTGGATGTAGTCCTGTGGAACGGCTTGCCATGCCATTTCCACCTGGCGCCTCAGTTGGACCAGCGTTCGTGCTGGACGTGCAGACCGCGTGAGACGACGCTTCATCCAGTCCCAAACATGCTCAATGGGGGACAGATCCGGAGATCTTGCTGGCCAGGGTAGTTGACTTACACCTTCTAGAGCACGTTGGGTGGCACGGGATACATGCGGACGTGCATTGTCCTGTTGGAACAGCAAGTTCCCTTGCCGGTCTAGGAATGGTAGAACGATGGGTTCGATGACGGTTTGGATGTACCGTGCACTATTCAGTGTCCCCTCGACGATCACCAGTGGTGCACGGCCAGTGTAGGAGATCGCTCCCCACACCATGATGCCGGGTGTTGGCCCTGTGTGCCTCGGTCGTATGCAGTCCTGATTGTGGCGCTCACCTGCACGGCGCCAAACACGCATACGACCATCATTGGCACCAAGGCAGAAGCGACTCTCATCGCTGAAGACGACACGTCTCCATTCGTCCCTCCATTCACGCCTGTCGCGACACCACTGGAGGCGGGCTGCACGATGTTGGGGCGTGAGCGGAAGACGGCCTAACGGTGTGCGGGACCGTAGCCCAGCTTCATGGAGACGGTTGCGAATGGTCCTCGCCGATACCCCAGGAGCAACAGTGTCCCTAATTTGCTGGGAAGTGCCGGTGCGGTCCCCTACGGCACTGCGTAGGATCCTACGGTCTTGGCGTGCATCCGTGCGTCGCTGCGGTCCGGTCCCAGGTCGACGGGCACGTGCACCTTCCGCCGACCACTGGCGACAACATCGATGTACTGTGGAGACCTCACGCCCCACGTGTTGAGCAATTTGGCGGTACGTCCACCCGGCCTCCCGCATGCCCACTATACGCCCTCGCTCAAAGTCCGTCAACTGTACATACGGTTCACGTCCACGCTGTCGCGGCATGCTACCAGTGTTAAAGACTGCGATGGAGCTCCGTATGCCACAGCAAACTGGCTGACACTGACGGCGGCGGTGCACAAATGCTGCGCAGCTAGCGCCATTCGACGGCCAACACCGCGGTTCCTGGTGTGTCCGCTGTGTCGTGCGTGTGATCATTGCTTGTACAGCCCTCTCGCAGTGTCCGGAGCAAGTATGGTGGGTCTGACACACCGGTGTCAATGTGTTCTTTTTTCCATTTCCAGGAGTGTACATTATAATTTATCAAAATTGAGTATTACTAAAGTAAATTAGCTTACCCATGTCATCTATAATATTTCTTTAAAGAATTTTAAACATTTTTAGCAATTATCGCTGGTGTTGCTGGGCTGTGCCGCGACCGAACGATTTGCAGCGGCGGCACATTTAAAAAATTGTTCCGCTAAGAAAAATTAACCAAACCCATAAATCGGGAGCAGATAAAATTAGCAGTGAATTACCAAAAAATTTTTCTTTTACAGCAATCCTGAGACTGACGAAATTTATTACTGGTTTCACATTTGTGCATTCATAGGCGGATAGTTAACGTTGAAGTTTAACAATCTGTTGGTTTTTCAATTTCTAAAGCAAATAACTTAAACATATAGTGAAGTGTGTTTTATCAATGATAATTAAACGTTCAGGTCGGCTTGGCAATGTTTAACCATTATCTGCTAACAGAGACAGTCTTGTGTTCCATAGCTAACGCCGGGAAAGAATTCAGTAAATACTTAAAAAACCACTGCATTTAGAAAATGTGTGCCAAGGCCGAAATACGCAAAAAATTTAATTTATACAATTTTCAACTAAATGTTCTTAATCAGTTAATATGAATTTATCAGCATGAGAGGGTTGACTAAGGTTCACGTAATTTTAAATGTGCTTAATTCTGTCTAAATGAATTTTTATTAGCACACGTAAATAAGGGGTTCTACAACAAAGTTCGTACTGAAAGAAAAAATAGAAAAAATATATAAAGCAACATTTTCTTCTCCCCATCTGCAAATCAATCCATTTTCATTCATTCATTTTCATTTTTACATAGTAAATATATGATTTTTTTTATTTCATTAAAGAATACATAGAAAGTAAGCTCCTTTATCATTTGCTGCAATATAGCAGGTCAGCAACTGGAAGCAGTTAATTCCATAAACTGTCTGGGAGTAGGCATTAGGAGTGATTTAAAATGGAATGACAATATAAAATTAATCGTCGGTAAAGCAGATGCCAGACTGAGATTCATTGGAAGAATCCTAAGGAAATGCAGTCCGAAAACAAAGGGAGTAGGTGACAGTACACTTGTTCGCCCACTGATTGAATACTGCTCACCGGTGTGGGATCCGTACCAGATAGGGTTGATAGAAGAGAGAGAGAAGATCCAACGGAGAGCAGCGCGCTTCATTACAGGATCGTTTAGTAATCGTGAAAGCATTACGGAGACGGCAGATAAACTCCAGCGGGAGACTCTGCCAGAGAGACGCTCAGTAGCTCGGTACGGGCTTTTGTTGAAGTTTCGAGAACATACCTTAACCGAGGAGTCAAGAAGTATATCGCTCCCTCCTACGTATATCTCGCGAAGAGATATACGTAGATCCATGAGGATAAAATCAGAGAAGTTAGAGTCCACACAGAGGCATACCGACAACCTTTCTTTCCACGAACAGTACGAGACTGGAATAGAAGGGAGAACCGGTAGAGTTACTCAAGGTACCCTCCGGCACACATCGTCAGGTGGCCTGCGGAGTATGGATGTAAATGTAGATGTAGAACGTCACACTAGGCACATATCACTATCCGCTACCGATGTACTAGCCCTCTTACGGACCTGTGGCAAGCCTAGTAAATGTAAGACTGGGGCTGTGATAGTCAGCTGCTAGAAAAGATGCGATGTTAACTGTACTGCATACTGATGCAGCTTCAAGACTTACCAGACGCCGGTAATACATAAAGCTAGCCAAAGGAGATAGTTTAAAGACAGATAAATGTTGTAGAAGTTCACGTACTGTGTGAAAATTTGTTTATTTGATATCGTTAAATGGATCTTCCATAAACATGGAGTTATGTTGTACTTTAACTCTAACTATAGCGCTGTGGACTGTCAAGAACTGATAGAGAGGGTACGGAAATGGAAGCGCTAGGAAATAGAGTTGATGCCAAGCGGATTTACATTGTCTGATCAATAGAATTCGGATATTCATATGGGGTATGTCTACCCTTCACTTTTCTGATAGCTTGATCTCTGCTGAGGACACTGTCAATGAGATGCCTGAATGCGTGCAAGGAACGGCAGCGTATTCATAGTCACGAGCCGACGCCAGAAAAGATAGTGATGCTGGACGCTCGACCTGGAGCGAAGTCGTTGTTCTAACTCATCCCAAAGGTGTCCTATTGGGTTCAGGTCGGTACTCTGGGCAAGTTAGTTCATTTTAGGAATGTTGTTGTCCCCGAACCATCGCCTCACAGACGCTGATTTATGACAGGGTGCAATATCATGGTGATACTACCTTCGTCTCCCAAATATTCTTCTGCTATATGCAGTACACAGTGCTGAAAAATGTGTTAATATCCTTTCGCATTAAGCTTTTTCTTAAGCCCAATAACGAGACCAGACCTAACCACGAAAAACACCCCCACACCGTAACACCATCTCTCCTTCGGACACGCATGCCTGTCCGAAGAAACATTACATCGTAGTTCGGAATAACACAGGCACTGCAATATCGTACTGTCTCTAGGCGCTGTTCGTTATGGCCGCACCATGTTTAATGTGGGTATGCAACTACTGAACTGCTGTTGCAGAAATCTTATACTAAAAGTCACAGGCTTATATGCTTAATGAACCACTGACGATTTTTTTGTGAAGATACTTGATCACGGTCTAAGACCTAAATTGTGCAGTGGTATTAATAACAAAGAAAAAATGATAGCTTCATGTGGTATCAAATCACATAAACAATTCATCGCAGCTCTGTGCATTAAATATATGTAGGTACCTGGTACGATCTTCACTGTGAAGGCTGGTCTCCAATAGCTCTCCATGCTAGTTTATCCTGTGCAACTCTCTTCAGCTCTGCGTGATACTTGGAATCTACACCCATCACAATCTGCTTACCACAGTCAAGCCTTGGTGTCAGCCCTTCCCCATTTCCTTTAATAAACAAACTGACTTTTCCTGGATGTCTCAGAATACGTCTTATCAATCGATTCTTTCTATTAGACAAACTGTGCCTTATATTTCTTTTCACACCAGTTCGATCCAGAAGCTTCTAATTAGTTATCCTATCTATCACCTGCTTCAACATTCTTTTCAAGCACAAAATTTCCAAAACTTCTGAACTGTTGGTCGTCCACGTTTCAGTCCTGTACAAGGCTGCACTTCAGACAGATATCTTTAGAAAAGACTTCATAATACTTACATTTATTTTCTACGTTACCACATTACTCTTTCTCAGAAACACTTTTCTTGGTGTTGTCAGCCTGTATTTTAAATCCGCTATACTTGCCGAAGAGCAAGACTCAATTACTACTTACACGGTCTCGTCACTTAATCTAATTCTGTCAGCATCGTTTAATTTGATCGACTACATTCCATTAACCTCTATTTAATTTTGTTGTTCATCCTAGAACTTCTTTTCATGACACATCTATTGCCTTCAACTGCTCTTCTAAGGCCTTTGCCATCCCTGACAGACTTACATTGCGGTCGGCAGCTCTCAAAGTTTGTATTACTTCTCCCTGAACTTCTCATTCCAATTTTATCCTCGGAAGTATATACAGGGTGTTACAAAAAGGTACGGCCAAACTATCAGGAAACATTCCTCACACACAAATAAAGAAAAGATGTTATGTGGACATGTGTCCGTAAATGCTTAATTTCCATGTTAGAGCTCATTTTAGTTTCGTCAGTATGTACTGTACTTGCTCGATTCACCGCCAGTTGGCCCAGTTGAAGGAAGGTAATGTTGACTTCGGTGCTTGTGTTGACATGCGACTCATTGCTCTACAGTACTAGCATCAACCACATCAGTACGTAGCATCAACAGGTTAGTGTTCATCACGAACGTGGTTTTGCAGTCAGTGCAATGTTTACAAATGCGAAGTTGGCAGATGCCCATTTGATGTATAGATTAGCATGGGGCAATAGCCGTGGCGCGGTACGTTTGTATCGAGACAGATTTCCAGAACGAAGGTGTCCCGACAGGAAGACGTTCGAAGCAACTGTTCGGCGTCTTAGGGAACACGGAACATTCCAGCCTATGACTCGCGACTGGGGAAGACCTAGAACGACGAGGACACCTGCAATGGACGAGGCAATTCTTCGTGCAGTTGACGATAACCCTAATGTCAGCGTCAGATACGTTGCTGCTGTACAAGGTAACGCTGACCACGTCACTGTATGGAGAGTGCTACGGGAGAACCAATTGTTTCCGTACCATGTACAGCGTGTGCAGGCACTATCAGCAGCTGATTGGCCTCCACGCGTACACTTCTGCGAATGGTTCATCCAACTATGTGCCAATCCTCATTTCAGTGCAAATGTTATCTTTACGGATGAGACTTCATTCCAACGTGATCAAATTGTAAATTTTCAGAATCAACATGTATAGGCTGACGAGAATCCGCACGCAATTGTGCAAACACGTCACCAACACAGATTTTCTGTGAACGTTTGGGCAGGCATTGTTGGTGATGTCTTGATTGGGCCCCATGTTCTTCCACCTACGCTCAATGGAGCACGTTATCATGATTTCATACGGGATACTCTACCTATGCTGCTAGAACATGTGCCTTTAGAAGTAAGACACAACATGTGGTTCATGCACGATGGAGCTCCTGCACATTTCAGTCGAAGTGTTCGTACGCTTCTCAACAACAGATTCGGTGACCGATGGACTGGTAGAGGCGGACCAATTCCATGGCCTCCACGCTCTCCTGACCTTAACCCTCTTGACTTTCATTTATGGGGGCATTTGAAAGCTCTTGTCTACGCAAGCCCGGTACCAAATGTAGAGACTCTTTGTGCTCGTATTGTGGACGGCTGTGATACAATACGCCATTCTCCAGGGCTGCATCAGCGCATCAGGGATTCCATGCGACGGAGGGTGGATGCATGTATCCTCGCTAACGGAGGACATTTTGAACATTTCCTGTAACAAAGTGTTTGAAGTCACGCTGGTACGTTCTGTTGCTGTGTGTTTCTATTCCATGATTAATGTGATTTGAAGACAAGTAATAAAATGAGCTCTAACATGGAAAGTAAGCGTTTCCGGACACATGTCCACACAACATATTTTCTTTCTTTGTGTGTGAGAATGTTTCCTGAAAGTTTGGCCGTACCTTTTTGTAACACCTTGTATACTGTGTTATTACTATTACTGTTCCACAACGTCGGCCGCTGTGGTCGAGCGGTTCTATTCGCTCCACTCCGGAACCACGTGGTTGCTACGGTCACAAGTTTGAATCCTGCCTCGGGGATGGATGTGTGTGATGTCCTTAGGTTAGTTAGCTTTAAGTAGTTCTAAGTCTAGGGGACTGATGACCTCAGATGTTAACTCCCATAGTGCTTAGAGCCATTTAAACCATTTTTTTTGTTCCACAACAGCGTGACACCATTGCAGTTTACCTATGAAACTAAAAAAGGAAAAGTGTAACTTCTTAGTTTTGTTGTTATGTACTGTACACCCAAATAATTTCATATTCTTACCTTCGTGCGTGCCTGCGTTGTAATCCTGAACAATGCAAATACGTAAACGCTGTCTGATAAAAAGAGCCGCCAAAACTATCTGAAACTGTATAACTGTCTTTGAATTAACTTTTACCAAAATACCAGAAAAAGTAAAACTGTATACTAAATAAACTATTCTGTGAAATTCTGTATTACGCACTGCAGTGGGCAGTATCACAATGCTTCGCTTCTTATTAAGTGATTTGCAGTTCTAACACAAAAATCTAACAGATTAGAAATTCTACATAAAATTACGGATCTGGTTTTAAAAGATTAAATATCCAAAACGCTTCTATTTGAATGCCCTATAAATTGATATACCGAGACTGCCTAAACAAAATTTCGAACCCTAAATGATGCACACGCAATTGTAGCACTGCAGAGTAAGAATAAGACCGACTGACGAGAAATTTAATTGTTCAAATGTGAAAATGTGTGTGAAATCTTATGGGACTTAATTGCTAAGGTCATCAGTCCCTAAGCTTACACACTACTTAACCTAAATTATCCTAAGGACAAACACACACACCCATGCCCGAGGAAGGACTCGAACCTCTGCCGGGACCAGCCGCACAGGAAATTTAATTCAAACTCAACTTTACCTAAAATGTACGTAACATTAATTTTAAAATACAAATTGTGTTCCGCTTAGTGCAATGCTGCGACCTGTAATTGAAAATCCAAATTTTCCTAAGGAGCCGGTGGAAGATACTGCATTTACTATTTGATGTAGAAGAGACTAGCATTCAAAAACTGTATTGAAACATTGATCCTAACAACTGCAGTCATCTTTACAAAAATTCCTCTTTTTCTTAAAAATATATGATTCTGACATGTGGTGATTCAATTGAAAGGTAAAAGAGTAGTAAATCTATAACTTCTGAGTGCAAGCTATGTGAACAGATAATTTTGCTTGATCTCGTCTCGAAAATCAGATTAACTGACCTGAACCAATAAAAACTATTGATTCCACTGAAACTTACCCTTTCATAAACACGTCACAAATAACAGTTTCCAAGTATATCTTAACCAAATCATGTTTCCAAAACTCAACATCTCTTACATTTTTATCTCTGTGACTACCACCCGACTCATTCTCGTACTTCTCACAGAATGCTACTGTCAACGATAATGCTACTGTCAACCAAAGACCACATCGCTTGTGTTCAAGCCCTCTGTGGCATAACATATAGAGTATCAAAAACTTCCGTCCGAAAAATATACATTGTACAATTATGAATAACGACACATCAAATATGAAACAGAGCTCACGTAACTTTGACTGAATACCAAAAATAAGCTACACTACTGGCCATTAAAATAGCTACACCACGAAGATGACGTGCTACAGACGCGAAATTTAACCGACAAGAAGAAGATGCTGTGATATGCAAATGATAAGCTTTTCAGAGCATTCACACAAGGTTGGAACCGGTGGCGCCACCTACAACGTGCTGTCGTGAAGAAATTTTCCAACTGATTTCTCATACACAAACAGCAGTTGACCGGCGTTGCTGGTGACACGTTGTTGCGATGCCTCGTGTAAGGAGGAGACATGCGTACCATCACGTTTCCGACTTTGATAGAGGTCGGATTGTAGCCTATCGCGATTGCGGTTTATCGTATCGCGAAATTGCTGTTCGCGTTGGTCGAGATGCAATGACTGTTAGCAGAATACGGAATCGGTGGGTTCAGGAGGGTAATACGGAACGCCGCGCTGGATCCCAACGGCCTCGTATCACTAGCAGTCGAGATGACAGGCATCTTATCCGCATGGCTGTAACGGATCGTGCAGCCACGTCCCGATCCCTGAGTCAATAGATGGGGACGCTTGCAAGACAACAACCATCTGCACGAACAGTTCGACGACGTTTGCAGCAGCATGGACTATCAGCTCGGAGACCATGGCTGCGGTTACCCTCGACGTTGCATCACAGACAGGAGCGCCTGCGATGGTGTACTCAATGACGAACCAGGGCGCACGAATGGCAAAACGTAATTTTTTCGGATTAATCCATGTTCTTTTTACAGCATCATGATGGTCGCATCCGTGTTTGGCGACATCGCGGTGAACGCACATTGGAAGCGTGTTTTCGTCATCGCGCTACTGGCGTATCACCCGGCGTAATGGTATGGGGTGCCATTGGTTACACGTCTCGCTCACCTCTTGTTGGCATTGAAGACACTTTGAACTGGACGTTACATTTCAGATGTGTTGCGACCCGTGGCTCTACTCTTCATTCGATCCCTGCGAAACTCTACATTTCAGCAGGATAATGCACGACCGCATGTTGCAGGTCCTGTACGGGCCTTTCTGGAAACAGAAAATGTTCGACTGCTGCCGTGGCCAGCACATTCCCCAGATCTCTCACTAACTGAAAACGTCTGATCAATGGTGGCCGAGCAACTGGCTCGTCACAATACGCCAGTCACTACTGTTGATGAACTGTAGTATCGTGTTGAAGCTGCATGGGCAGTACACGCCATCCAAGCTCTGTTTCACTTAATGCTCAGGCGTATCAAGGCCGTTATTACGGCCAGAGGTAGTTGTTCTGGGTACTGATTTCTCAGGATGTATGCACCCTAATTGCGTGAAAATGTAATCACATGTCAGTTCTAGTATAATATATTTGTCCAATGAATACCCGTTTATCATCTGCATTTCTTCTTAGTGTAGCAATTGTAATGACCAGTAGTGTAGTAACCTTACAAAAACCATGAAAATGTCCATTCATTGTATAGTTGATAGTCTTCAGTAAGTTTGCAACATTGCTGCAACATGACGAAACACCCATGAATGGCTGGCTGCAGTGCGTAAGCAGAGGTATACGGCGGCTGCCGCTGGCTGTCATCCAGAGCCACACCTCTCAGTGGGCGCCCAAGCTCAGCAGCGCGCTGTCGCACTTGCGAGGCACGGCGCCAAAAAGACCAGACCACGTCAGCACATCGACAGCGGTCATACGCGCGCTGTCCGAAATAGCTGAGGCCATGAGGAACGGACGCAGCCAACACAAGCGCCGGTCACGAGTCCGGTCGAGACTGCTGGGAGGCCGGCACTGGGCGTTAGTAGGGTGTCACACGCCTGTCTTCTTTCCGAACAGAAAATAGCCGGCTTGTCGATTGTCCACGGCGGAAGTAGAAGTTTTCAGTTCCATACACTACGCCAAGTGACCGGAATACAGCAACCGCCGTTCAGTGACTGTACGTTGCAGAGGCCTGCAGCTGTACGAAGGTCTGCTTTGTCTGCCTGTACTGCCCTACAAACAATGAGGTCTCCAAACAATGGTGCGAAAAGTGAAAGGGGACCAGTGGTCGAACAACGCACTGTGTTGCAAGCAATGCGGTCTCCTAACAATGCGACGAAGGTCGTAGGGCGACCAGTTGTCAAACAACAAACTGCGTTACTATTTTCATTCCTTATTATGTGTACGGTCCTTTAGTGGGAAAATGAATGCTGATATTGACATTATAACGAAAAGGATAGTTGCTACTCACCATACAGCGGAGATGCTGAGTCGCAGAAAGGCACAACAAAAAAGACTGTCGGAAAGTTAGCTTTCGACCAATAACGCCTCCGTCAGAAATAGACGACATACACGCACGCACACGCACACACACACACACACACACACACACACACACACACACACACACACAATATATATATGGTTGGAACTTAGATAGAGGCAACTATTTATCCACAACCGATACAAAAGAGTTACATGTTTGCATCTGTTATTTTCCTTCAAAGTAGTCACCAGCGTTATGTAGAACCTATTGCCAGCGAGGTGGAAGGCGTAGTATACCGTTAGCAGAGCCTGTTCTGTTGATGTTGCGAATGCAGAGGTTTACTGCCTGTCGAATCTCTGGAACAGCACTGAAGCGAATGCCAAGTGGTTCCTTCATCTTCGGAATCAAATCAATGTCACAAGAACTTAAGTCCGGGGAGTACGGTGGATGGTACAGTACTTCGGAGTCCCATTGACCGAACAGAGCAGCCACAGCTTGCTTGCGCTATATGCGCCCGCGCAATGTCGTGCAAAATGATGGGTGGGTTGCGCAGAAAGTGTCGCCGCTTCTTTCGCAAAGCTGGTCACAGGTGATGCTCCAAAAACGAACAGTAATGCTGTGCATTGACGGTCTGCCGCGGAGGAACGTAATGCATTAGGATAACACCATCACTGTCGTACACGAGAATCACTGTAACTTTCACCATACTGGGGCTCTGACGCGGCGACCCATAATGACACCATTCGTTGGATTAGCGTTTCAGTTTTGGCTCGTACGATGTGGCCCATGTCTCATCCAGTGTTACACCACGGCTCATAGCGATCCAAGTGCATCTGAGCAGCATCGTAACGCATCCATTTCTGCATTTCCGTCAAGTCGACAACTCCGTTGTTCCTGTTTCGAAAACATAGTGACACCGTTACGTTAGACCGCTCGCTCACAAGTGACTGTGTTTCCTTCGATTGTGCGCAAGCCGGTGACATGGGACGGGCGAGACCATTTGCTCGAAGGTAAGGTAGGTATGTCAACAACGTGTGCTATCAGTGATAATAGTTGATTCCATTGCATAGTGTCTCCACAGCAGTGTTGGAGCCAGAGACTGTGGTCATATGTGTGTGACTTGCGTTTGCGTTGGTGTGTGTGTGTGTGTGTGTGTGTGTGTGTGTGTGTGTGTGTGTGTGTGTGTGTGTGTGTATGCTGTCTATTTTTGATAAAGGATTTGTTGGCCGAAAGCCTTTCTTTCCAACAGTCTTTTTGCCGTCCCTTTCTGCGACTCAGCATCTCCGCTATACGGTGAGTAGCAACTGTTCTTTTCGTAATATTGTTAATGTTGATATTCAGACAGAGGAGAGTCGTGTGTTATGGGATAATATTACGAGTGTTACAAATATCGCATAGTGGTTTGCAGATCTATATTTTTTTATCTAACTGCCCCCAGTTGTACTGAAGGTTCACTGTGTCCAGAGGGCACTTCTTTTCGGTCATCTGATGTGTCTCCATCATTAGGTGTGGTGAGAAATTTATTTCTAGGACTTTTTTTCCGTGCCAGCTAGAAGCTAAGGGGCTCTTCATAGCCTTGTGTTCTTACATTTATTATTCTTTATTTTAGATTCATTTATTTTCTTGCAGTATGCACTATTTATAACTATTTTTAGAGTTACAGCTGATAGCATACAGTAAATGGTAACCAGTTTATGTCGTTCTTAGACAGAGTGTCTTATGTTTTTTTCCTAAATCCAACTGCAGTTTTAATCATAATTAAGCATGTGTTTTTGTTTTAACAGGATTTGGAGTTTATAAAGTACTTCTATATGGCTAACATTTACAGCTTGTGGCAATGAATCAATTACTTAACGACGACGCTGGTACCCAGGCTGAAGACAATATCTGATGACGACATCAAACTGATTGAACTGGTCCACTTAAAAAGCTACCAACAGCTACAGAAATTGTGGATGGCAGCGTCAGCTTCTTGTATCTCGGCCTCTTCAACGCCACATAGGTATCACATCTGCATAAACGGTGTTTAAGCCATGGTGCCCAGAATGACAGAAGACATCGGCACACCTGCACAAACCGGATCACAGCGACGATGTAGCTGGGCAGCAAATCAGCTCAGCCTCGAACTGATGGCCCACCAGTGAGGTGGCCGTCAATAGTCATACAGCAGGAGACTTGACAGAATGGAGGCACCCACGTGAAAACTTTAGCTCAGGCAGAGGCCTGCAGCTACTGACAGCAAAGTCAATGGAAGGCAGATGGCTACTTCATCTTGTGCCACTGGTGTTCTCAGTCTCGGAGTCATCTCCTGGCGTACACTGCATCTCACAGCATACTGCACGCACCTGGATACAATGAAGTTTCCCTGTCTAGTCAGTTCCTTCAGAAGCCCTGCTGCAGCTGTAAGAATTCACAAATTTAACTTTCAGAGGTATTGGCTGGAGTATTCCACTTTGTCAGCGTCCGGAGTGTGTGCTCTTGCACTCTCAGTATGCTTTCTTGCTCAATGGCACCTGGTATGGTGAGTGTACCCTGTTTGCTTGCGAATGCAGAGTACTAGTTTTTAGTTTTGAGATTTGCAACAGATGACATAGTTGCTTAGTCTGGACGTGAAGTTCGTGTCCTGATCCATGATTATTGTGTCAGTGACACCAATCATCAGTGATCTGTTATTCACCATTGCTTGTACTACAGTACTCACTCGCTGATTCAGAATGGCAATCATCACAAGTTAACACAAAAAGTGGTCTACGATACTTTATATGTAGTAGCTGCCGTCCAGTGTTTGGTTAAATTGACTCATGATGGCCATTACCACAATTTCAAATGGAGTGGATGCCTCCAGTAACTTTTGAAGTGGCACTTGATAGCTTAAATCAGGACATTGTGCACATGGCATACAATACTTCACGTACTGGTTAACTTCCTGTCTCTGCATCCTCCACCAGTATCGTTCAGCTGTCCTACAATCTGTTGTTCTTCATCCTTCATATCCTTCTAGCATGTGACTGTGAGCTTATTTTAATACTTCTTCTTTTAATTATGCAAGTTGTGGGATGCATGGGCGAAACTTCATTGTCCTACATAGTAGTCCATCATGCATTCTTCTTCTGTGGTTGCGTTTCGAATAGCTGGCAACCCCAGTCAGTCTTTCGGACATGCCCGAAAGAACAGACACCATTGATGATCTGCAGCAGTCTAGAACGAAATTATAATTATATATATTAATACCTTCAGCTGCTGTCGGGCGTTGATGTATATCAACGGGGACAGGTGAAAATGTGTGCCCCGACCGGGACTCGAACCCGGGATCTCCGATCTCCTATTTACATGAGAGACGCTCTATCCACCTGAGCTACCGGGGGCACAGAGGATAGTGTGACTGCAGGGACTATCTCGCGCACGCCTCCCGCGAGACCCACATTCTCACCTTATATGTCCACAAATTACATTCGTAGTTTCCCTACCCAACACACTCATTACTCCTGGAAGACATTCTTACCGAGTCTCGTAAGAGTTTGAGTAATACAAGACTAGTTGTTAGGGCGTTGTTAATTTCTTGAATGCAGTTTGACACTCAGCCGTCCATCGAAATTTTACATACTTCCTTGATAAACGTGGTAATGCCCTCAGAGGAAATGCTGTCTTCGCCTAGTCCTCCATCACTTCTCCAAAATGATGATAACAACGCTTTAGATACATCGCTGAAAAATACTTGCATTGTCCCAGCTTATCACATGTTTCTGCAATATTCGGTATAGGATGTGCATCTGTAACTATTCTAGCATTTAAATAAAGACATTGTCAACATAAGGTGTGTTTCTTCGTCCCGGGTAAAGATTTTCTAGGCTCAATGACAACTCGTGCTCCCCAGGAACTATTACTCGCTTCTATAAAGCCATCGTTCGGCGTTGACTGATGAGCTTCTCTATTATTAGTTGCAAATGTTAAGGTATTCTATATGATTTCCTGTAAACCGGGAGTCTGTCGCTGGTAGGTATTCTGTGTTTTGTAATGGGTGTCACTGACAATGGATGCACGTTATGAAGAAATTCGCAAACAGTTTCTCCATAGCTACTCTACCTTCTTACTCCAAATGCTGTACTTTCTATGGATGGTTTGTTTACAGCAGAGGTCCTGTGAAAATTGTTCTCATCCAAATCGTCAAAACGTGCAACTAACAGCACTTTTGCCAAAACCACATAGTCAGTGCCAAAATTATCCACACTTACTGGAAGAGCCGGCCGATGTGGCCGTGCGGTTAAAGGCGCTTCAGTCTGGAACCGCGTGACCGCAACGGTCGCAGGTTCGAATCCTGCCTCGGGCATGGATGTGTGTGATGTCCTTAGGTTAGTTAGGTTTAATTAGTTCTAAGTTCTAGGCGACTGATGACCTCAGAAGTTAAGTCGCATAGTGCTCAGAGCCATTTGAACTTACTGGAAGTATATATTCTCCATTCATTTCCTGCGTGTGTGTCACGCTCTTACGTATGGAACAACGTGAAGTATCTAATTCGCTATTATATTCCAATGGCTCTATCACACACGAAATATTACTTGGTAGGTCGGTACCCACATTCAGACAGAGTAGTTTCCCTGTGCGGTCCGGCACACTATCAGAGAACTGAGCATTAATAATTGTATATGCGGTTTACTCGGTTCTACTTTCATGACAAGAGACCCTTGCAACAGTGTAACATTTTAAGTGGTCACTCCCATCTCGATCAATGTCCCACTGAGTTCGCCAGTGCGCTGCGAAATATAATTCTATGTGATGTTTATTTAAGAAACCCAACCCCAGGATTGCGCAGTAACCCTCACACACTTGGGGCAACACTTCCATATTTCCTCGAAAACGTTTTTCTCCAATGTAAAAGTGGACAATGTTGAGCATAATGATCCCAGGCCATTGTTTCCTATACTATATAACCTATAATGCGGAGAATTCATTCTCCTCCTGCATAAGATGTCCAAATTCACGCCGCGCGGGATTAGCCTAGCGGTCAGTGGCGCTGCAGTCATGGGCCGTGCGGCTGGTCGCGGCGCAGGTTCGAGTCCTCCCTCGGGCATGGGTGTGTGTGTTTGTCCTTAGGATAATTTAGGTTAAGTAGTGCGTAAGCTTAGGGACTGATGACCTTAGCAGTTAAGTCCCATAAGTTTTCACACACGTTTTTTTTTTTTTTTTTTCTAGATTCGCCACTGACACATGAGCCGCCGTCTCCAATAAAAATTTGTACTCTACCCCATGTATTACGCCAACTAAGCAACATTCAGTCTCAGCTTATGTCTTCGTAGCATTAAATTTTAATGCGAAAGCTGCCAGCCGGCCGCTGTGGCAGAGCGGCTCTAGACGCTTCAGTCCGGACCCGCGCTGCTGCTACAGTCGCAGGTTCGAATCCTGCCTCGGGCATGGATGTGTGTTATGTCCTTAGGTTAGTTGGGTTTACGTAGTTGTAAGTCTAGGGGACTGATGACCTCAGATGTTAAGTCCCATAGTGCTTAGAGCCATCTGAACCATTTTTGAAGGCTGGTGGGTGGTTCCGAAACCCCTTCGATATTTAACGAACCCTACCAAATCCTTGATCATTCTGTTCCCTGTTTCGATAAAACCACCCAGCACTGCTTCCGATTGTGACCTACACGCCCACACCTATAACATTTTTACTCAGTTGAAGGATCACTTTGCTTGTCCTGTAATTGCGTCGCTATATACAGGGTGGTCCATTGATAGTGACCGGGCCAAATATCTCACGAAATAAGCTTCAAACCAAAAAACTACAAAGAACGAAATTCGTCTAGCTTGAAGGGGGAAACCAGATGGAGCTATGGTCGGCCCGCTAGGTGGCGCTGCCATAAGTCAAACGGAAATCAACTGCGGTTTTTTTTTTTTTAAATCGGAACCACCATTTTTTATTACATATTCGTGTAGTGCGTAGAGAAATATGAATGTTTTAGTTGGACCACTTTTTTCGCTTTGTGATAGATGGCGCTGTAATAGTCACAAACGTATAAATACGTGGTATCACGTAACATTCCGCCAGTGCGGACGGTATTTGCTACGTGATACATTACCCGCCTTAAAATGGACCTCTTACCAACTGCGGAAAAGGTTGATATCGTGTTGATGTATGGCTATTGTGATCAAAATGCGTGTGCTATGTATGCTGCTCGATATCCTGGACGACATCATCCAAGTGTCCGCAGCTCGTGGTCGTGCGGTAGCGTTCTCGTTTCCCACGCCCGGGTTCCCGGGTTCGATTCCCGGCGGGGTCGGGGATTTTCTCTGCCTCGTGATGACTGGGTGTTGTGTGATGTCCTTAGGTTAGTTAGGTTTAAGTAGTTCTAAGTTCTAGGGGACTGATGACCATAGATGTTAAGTCCCATAGCGCTCAGAGCCATTTGAACCATTTGAACTATCATCCAAGTGTCCGGACTGTACACCGGATACTTACGTTATTTAAGGAAACCGGAAGTGTACAGCCACCTGTGAAACGTCAACCACGACCTGCAACGAATGATGATGCCCAAGTAGGTGTTTTAGCTGCTGTCGCGGCTAATCCGCACATCAACAGCAGACAAATTGCGCGAGAATCGGGAATCTCAAAAACGTCGGTGTTGAGAATGCTACATCAACATCGATTGCACCCGTACCATATTTCTATGCACCAGGAATTGCATGGCGACGAATTCGAACGCCGTGTACAGTTCTGCCACTGGCACAAGAGATATTACGGGACGGTGACAGATTTTTGCTCTCGTTCTATTTAGCGACGAAGCGTCATTCAACTACAGCGGTAACGTAAACCGGCATAATATGCACTATTGGGAAACGGAAAATCCACGATGGCTGCGACAAGTGGAATATCAGCGACCTTGGCAGGTTAATGTATGGTGCGGCATTATGGGAGGAAGGATAATTGGCCCCCATTTTATCGATGGCAATCTAAATGGTGCAATGTATGCTGATTTCCTACGTAGTGTTCTACCGGTGTTACTAGAAGATGTTTCACTGCGTGACAGAATGGCGATGTACTTCCAACATGATGGATGTGCGGCACATAGCTCGCGCGCAGTTGAAGCGGTATTGAATAGCATATTGCATGACAGGTGGAGTGGTTGTCGAAGCACCATACCATGGGCCGCACGTTCACCGGATCTGACGTCCCCGGATTTCTTTCTGTGGGGAAAGTTGAAGGATATTTGCTATCGTGATCCACCGACAACGCCTGACAACATGCGTCAGCGCGTTGTCAATGCATGTGCGAACATTACGGAAGGCGAACTACTCGCTGTTGAGAGGAATGTCGTTACACGTATTGCCAAATGCATTGAGGTTGACGGACATCATTTTGAGCATTTATTGCGTTAATGTGGTATTTACAGGTAATCAGGCTGTAACACTATGCTTTCTCAGAAATGATAAGTTTACAAAGGTACATGTATCACATTGGAACAACCGAAATAAAATGTTCAAACGTACCTACGTTCTGTATTTTAATTTAAAAACCTACCTGTTACCAACTGTTCGTCGAAAATTGTGAGCCATATGTTTGTGACTATTACAGCGCCATCTATCACAAAGCGAAAAAAGTGGTCCAACTAAAACATTCATATTTCTTTACGTACTACACGAATATGTAATAAAAAATGGGGGTTCCTATTAAAAAAAACCGCAGTTGATATCCGTTTGACTTATGGCAGCGCCATGTAGCGGGCCAACCATAGCGCCATCTGGTTTCCGTCTTCAAGCTGGACAAGTTTCGTTCTTTGTAGTTTTTTCGTTTGACGCTTATTTCGTGAGATATTTGGCCCGGTCACGATCAATGGACCACCCTGTATACTTCCTCCAACTGCATAGCTACCGCGATGACAGTGGTCAAATCCTTTGGGTTTTCCTCCCATATTCTGCTCGACATGCTGTGTGAAACGCCCTTCAAAAACATCTAGTATCCTGTGTTCACGGTCCTGCAGAAAAACTTTGTCTGCCTCCTCATTTACTCATAAGTTTGCACATTTATTTTCCTTATCCTATCCAGAAAAGTCAGCACTAATTCATTTCGGTTTTGGGAGACTCCATTGTACTGCTCCCGAGAGATCCTGGCACTTTTCTGCTTGCAGTAGCGCTGAACAAGCCCTTTCTCTAACTGCTCAAATTTAGATGCCTTATCAACTCCTAAAGTTACATTACATATGTTTTGACTCATTCACGAAGCGTAATTTGGCCATCTGTAATAGTACTCTATCTATCCAGGCTGTAGCTGAACCTATAGATATCAAATGAGCCCGATTTGTCTTTTATTTTTAAAGAACCAGAATCTTGTTTAATTGAAGTTTTTAATGTTGTCCTCGCAATGAAAGTATCTCTTTTAAACTTCGAAACTAGCAATTCTTAGCTATTGTATTAGCTGTGTTTTCTTTCTATGACGTTTAATACGGTACAGAATAAAGTTCTAAGTTGCTAGAAAGAAAATGCTTCCACGCTGCTACGAAAAACAAGCCGCTGTTTTATGGCAGCGCAAGCCTGTAAACGACCATTGTCTCCCGTGTCGTCACAAAAAACGGCCCCACTGGGCACCCTGCTTCTCTACCCAGAAAACTCACTCTTCTTGTTCACTCTGTGAGCACTGGCATTTAATATGCACTAAATACCTGTTTCTGTTTTTGACGACTATAAAGTATTTAATTTGTGATTCGACCATATGTATCCTAACGGAATACTATTAATTTTTGGCATCTAATTTTCTCTTGGACCTCTCTCCAAAGCACGATAAGAAGAATGAGGTTCGATTTGCAATCATTTCGGCGCACAACAAAAAATTTTACACTGAATAAACACTTCATTACTTATCTTGCAGTTTCATCCTCTTCACAATGGCGAACGGATTGTAGCCTGGTATGACCTCACAGTATGACAGGTCATCTGAAAAAAAATTAATTCTACAAAGATTTGTGGTCGCCAATTTAGTTTTATTATTTAAGAAGTAATTTAACTTTCACTGAAATGAATTTACGATATTACAATTAATTTTCAGTGTTCTACTTGGGATCAAGATGGAAGCCAGAAAAGAAGCGGAACAAAGAAGCCTATACTACAGCTCACTGTTTTGCAATCATGATGCAATGTAACAGTTTCATTTTCCTTCAACTTCCTTTTCAGATATGCACCCACTCTCTGATGTATTATTTAATATTCTGAAACCTAGCGTTCACGAACATTGGGTACTGTGTAATAAAAAGTTGATGAAATGAAATAAATATTGAACGCAACGAACTTTGAATGTTATGGAAATAACTCGCTCACTATACTCATGGGCGTCCGCAGTAATTCACCAGGAAGGTGGGCGGACTAAAATTGTTATTTTCTATATACGAGTAAATGAATTTGTCGATTTAGCGATGTGCCATACCACAAGAACTAAATTTTATAGGAGACACGAAAAACTTATTATATCCCAGAGAATTGATGGCATCCACTCACTTCTGGAAACATGGGAGAAATCTGTTCAAATGGTTCAAATGGCTCTAAGCACTATGGGACTTAACATCTGATGTCATCAGTCCCCTAGACTTACAACTACTTAAACCTAACTAACCTAAGGACATCACACACATCCATGCCCGAGGCAGGATTCGAACCTGCGACAGTAGGAGCATCGCGGTTCCGGACTGAAGCCCCTAGAATCGCTCGACCACAGCGGCCGGAGAGAAATCTGTAATGAATGAAAACTCCGTACTGGGGGGAGAGGGGGGGGGGGGGTAGTGCGCAACAAAGTGTATTTTTGGAACTTTTAAATATATCTAATTTTGATCAAATAAACTACGTTTCTCTGTAGTTACATGACAGTCTCTAAAATATTGTTATGGATTATTTTTTTTTACTTTCCCTATGTAAGACCGTAGTGACTGCGTGCATTTCAGAGAATGGCACCATGAAAGTGTTAGTTACTTGTTAAAACTTATTAAATCAAATGGACACCAACAAGCATACTGGAGAAACGTAAAACTCTGTGAACCTATTTTGGCCAGTCCTGCAACCTGTGTCTCAGCTGAGAGACACTTTTCAGTCCAAGCAAGGATAAAAAATTGTATCTGCTCCACAAACTTAACTCTATTGGCACTGAAAAGGATTTTCTCTGAACCAGAGTCTTACGATCTGATGATCAATGAATTCGCCAAAACGTAGAGGAGGATCCAGCTCCATTATACCGGGTGATCAAAAAATCAGTATAAATTTGAAAACTTAATAAGCCACGGAATAATGCAGATAGAGAGGTAAAAATTGACACACATGCTTGGAATGACATGGGGTTTTATTAGAACCGAAAAAAACACCCCATATTGCTAGACGCATGAAAGATCTCTTGCGCGCGTCGTTTGGTGATGATCGTGTGCTCAGCCGCCACTTTCGTTATGCTTGGCCTCCCAGGTCCCCAGACCTCAGTCTGTGCGATTATTGTCTTTGGTGTTACCTGAAGTCGCAAGTGTATCGTGATCGACCGACACCTCTAGGGATGCTCAAAGACAACATCCGACGCCAATGCCTCACCATAATTCCGGACATGCTTTACAGTGTTGTTCACAACATTATTCCTCGACTACAGCTGTTGTTGAAGAATGATGGTGGAGATATAGAACATCATCTTTGCTTTGTCTTACTTTGTTATGATAATTATTGCTATTCTGATCAGATGTCGGACAGTTTTAGAACGTTTGTATTTTCTTTTTTTTGTTCTAATAAAACCCCATGTCATTTCAAGCATGTGTGTCAATTTGTACCTCTCTATCTACATTATTCCGTGATTTATTGAGTTTTCAAATTTATACTGACTTTTTGATCACCCGGTATATAAACTAATTTCTCATTTAAGTATGACATTTTATTCTTTTCTAATTACTTACACTAACGAAAAGTTCGTACATGCCACTGAACCTACCTCACTGAATTTCAGCAAATTGCAAAAACGATGTTCGACGGCGCTAAACTGTTTACCAACAAAACACGATCCGGAAAAGAAGAGATCTCACTTTCAGTACATTAAGAGGAGTTCTTCCGGGATTAGCCACTCAGTGGTAGATACTTGCTTCCAACGTCGTCCACAGCACAGTGCTTCCGTTCATTGACTATGCTGTCCTATTTCAAGCCCGATGGAAGTTTAATGCTCATTTGTCATGACTTCAGAGGCACTGCATCCATTTCTTCACTTTGCGCGGTAGTTTCTAAGTTTTATGATGCCATTACCCCTGAACCAAGCCAGATATCAACCAATACCGCAACATAGGTTGGCAAGTAACTAAATTTTAGGCTATCAATAACTAAATAAAGAAATCAATAAGCAAATAAAATAAGTGCTTATTTTTAAAAAGCATAATAACTGCGTAATACAAAGATAAATAAAAATAACATGTTTTTATAGATTAAAAAAATAAATCAATGAGACGGTGGATATTGCTTACGTCTAACAATTGTCTGGCGCCCAACAATGCGCAATTTGAAAACAAACTTCAGATGGGTCTACTGTGAAATACTGACGTACTAGTTTCGCCTCGCGTATATGCAGTCCCGGCCATCTCCAGTGGCTGAAAGTTAGTTCGTACGACAGGAGTCGGTACTCGGGGTCACCACAGCTATCGCTACGGATTGTCTACTTTCGCATCTTTTAAGTTGTTGCGAATGTGATCGGTAGTCTTAAGACATTTTCTGATAATGTATACTAGTCACTGACATTTAGCCAAAATAATGTTTCCTCTGTTTCACCGACCCTTTTTTTCAGTTCGGTAATGTAAAAACCATTCAAGAACTGAGGTATGGCAAAGAGAATGGTCGATGGATACGCCAAGGAAGTTCTTTGATGGTTTCCGAGAGATAAAAAAAAAGAAGATGGTGACTTAATAGAATATGGGCAGCTGAAAATCGTAATGCATGGGAGAATTTAAAGGAGACCTTTATCCACCATCAGATGTCAAAAATGATTGTTGCTGATCGTGATCTAGTGTTCAAAAGTAATGACAACAGAGATTTTTAAAAAAATAGAGTCACCACAAAAATGTAATCGAGCCATTTTTATTTTTATATCTCATACCATTTCCCTCGAATAAAGGGTAGTCTCCCCCAGGTTGGGAACTTCTCCAGTAGCATGTTGTCCAGCGTAGAGCTCGACAGAGGTATCCAGCAGAGAGAGTCTTAGAGCGTGTTCACAGTTTTTGTCGTTACAGTTCCAGCCACACCGTGCATAGTACTGACGAGGAACTGACACTCTTTTATAGTGTCCTAGACAGGACAGAAACTGCGTTGTGGTATATACAGGGTGAGTCACCTAACATTACCGCTGGATATATTTCGTAAACCACATCAAATACTGACGAATCGATTCCACAGACCGAACGTGAGGAGAGGGGCTAGCGTAATTGGTTAATACAAACCATAAAAAAAATGCACGGAAGTATGTTTTTTAACACAAATCTACGTTTTTTTAAATGGAACCCCGTTAGTTTTGTTAGCACATCTGAACATATAAACAAATACGTAATCAGTGCCGTTTGTTGCACTGTAAAATGTTAATTACATCCGGAGATATTGTAACCTAAAGTTGACGCTTGAGTACCACTCCTTCGCTGTTCGATAGTGTGTATCGGAGAGCACCAAATTACGTAGGGATCCAAAGGGAACGGTGATGGACCTTAGGTACAGAAGAGACTGGAAAAGAACACTACGTTCACATGCTAACACCTTCTTATTGGTATTTTTCACTGACGCACATGTACATTACCATGAGGGGTGAGGTACACGTACACACGTGGTTTCCGTTTTCAATTACGGAATGGAATAGAGTGTGTCCCGACATGTCAGGCCAATAGATGTTGAATATGGTGGCTATCATTTGCTGCACACAATTGCAATCTCTGGCGTAATGAATGTCGTACACGCCGCAGTACATCTGGTGTAATGTCGCCGCAGGCTGCCACAATAAGTTGTTTCATATCCTCTGGGGTTGTAGGCACGTCACAGTACACTTTCTCCTTTAACGTACCCCACAGAAAGAAGTCCAGAGGTGTAAGATCAGGAGAACGGGCTGGCCAATTTATGCGTCCTCCACGTCCTACGAAACACCCGTCGAACATCCTGTCAAGGGTCAGCCTAGTGTTAATTGCGGAATGTGCAGGTGCACTATCATGCTGATACCACATACGTCGACGCGTTTCCAGTGGGACATTTTCGAGCAACGTTGGCGGATCATTCTGTAGAAACGCGATGTAAGTTGCAGCTGTTTGGGCCCCTGCAATGAAGTGAGGACCAATGAGGTGGTCGCCAATGATTCCGCACCATACATTTACAGTCCACGGTCGCTGTCGCTCTACCTGTCTGAGCCAGCGAGGATTGTCCACGGACCAGTAATGCATGTTCCGTAGATTCACTGCCCCGTGGTTTGTGAAATCCGCTTCATCGGTAAACAGGTCGAACTGCAACGCATTCTCTGTTAATGCCCATTGACAGAATTGCACTCGATGATTAAAGGCATCACCACGTAATTGTTACGGACCCGTTTGCGTGCTACGACCATACCTGTTGCATACAGTTGGCGGTAGATGTTTTGCAATGTGCGGCACGTTGGATGCTCTCTGTCCGGGTACCGTTCTGCATACACCCTGAAGGGTTCAGCTGCATTTCGTCGACACTCGCCATAGATGAGTATCATATCCGCCTTTTCAGAGTTCGAATACACCATGGTCACAGTTCCTACAACACTACACTATCACAGACGTCTGGTAACACGGTGTACTACAGTTGGTCTGCGTGCGGAGACGAATGCAGAATAACGATAGCAGCAAGCGCTACATGCGGACACTGCGACAACTAGACCAAACCACAACAGTGCACTACAGCCAAACTCGTAAACACGGTCGTCATCGTAAACATGTCCCTGCAGATGCTGGTCGCCGACCATGGCCCGTGTTTGTTACAACACGCAACTGAACGTCGGAGGTTTCAAGCGTCAACTTTAGGTTACAATATCTCCGGATGTAATTAACATTTTACAGTGCAACAAACGGCACTGATTATGTATTTGTTTATATGTTCAGATGTGTTAACAAAACTTACGTGGTTCCATTTAAAAAAACGTAGGTTTGTGTTAAAAACATACTTCCGTGCATTTTTGTATGGATTGTATTAAACAATTACACTAACCCCTCTCCTCACGTTCGGTCTGTGGAATCGGTTCGTCAGTATTTGATGTGGTTTACGAAATATATCCAGCGGTAACGTTAGGTGGCTCACCCTGTATATCGTCGCCAGCTCCCAGCCGTTTTTTGTTGGAATGTATAGGACAAATGTCACAACTGCAGCAATGTTTGCTTTTTTCTCGATTGCATTACCCAGATCCGAATGCCCTCAGGTTCATTGTTTGTGGGATTACTCGGTTATTGGCTACGATTTCATCAATTTAAGGAGACACAATTTAATACATGTTTATTTCGTAAACCATACATCACCCTTGCGTCATCATAAGCCGACACAGCGAACATGTTTATGAGCTAGAAATATTACGAAACAGGAACTACAGTCGACAACGAAACACTCGCGTCCGTAAGATAACTCATCAACAAGTGCCTCTTCTGTCTCAAGTGATTCTATCTAAAAAATAGCACTGCCTCAATAAATCATGAATGAAAAGTAATTTCGATCAACTATTTTTGGCTGACGATCAGATCCAAATATAAATTACTCGTAAGAGCATCTTTGATGTTGTCGACCTGTCAATTCTCAGTTGCTATTAATATTATTTTACTGACTTTCAGCTTACAGGCAGAACAACAGCTTCACCAGCAGTACATCAACACGCACACGAAGTAATAAAAAGCTTTTAAGAAAGTAATGTTGAGCAAAAGGTGCCTACGTCAGAACTGCTCATAACTTACATGTATAATAGCCAACTACCTAATTTGAAAGTGCTGCAAACAAAAGAAAATGTAAATGTACGTAGGCCACTGTTGATGCCTTAAGAAATTATTCACTACACGTGGATGATCCTAACTAACAACTCTTTTATTTAACAATGAAATTCGCCAAATAGCCGTGAGCCGGCCGCTGTGACCAAGCGGTTCTAGGCGATTCAGTCTGGAACCGCGCGACCGCTACTGTCGCAGGTTCGAATCCTGCCACGGGTATGGATGTGTGTGATGTCCTTAGGTTGGTTAGGTTTAAGTAGTTCTAAGTTCTAGGAGACTGTTGACCTCAGACAATAAGTCCCATAGTGCTTAGAGCAATTTGAACCATTTTGTAATTTATTGTATACCTGAGCTGCAATCCAATATACTAATTCGTCAGTAGTATAAAGCTACGCATTTGAGTTTAGGAAAGCAAGAATGTACTTGGATATACCAATCGCAGTGAAACGGATGAGAGATCACCACGTGAAAAGCCACAACGCGTGTGTCACGAAGAAGCAATTAGCGTCATTAAGCGTCTCTGGTATGAGTACACGCCGCCATGTCCCTTACATTACATCGCGTCAAGCCTCTAGCTATTAACGTTTTATTAGTGCTATTGTCTTCCTGGTATTAACTGCCAGCACCGTGTCTTGCTCAGTGTTGCTCATGGAGTATGCTTTTTCTTACAGGAAACAATTTACTCTTGCCAACTAACATTCCCTGGAACTAAAGGCGCAAAAGTCCTCGACGGTTTAGTGTACCTCATTTTTCAAATGGTTCTGTGTTCCGTACACTAGTACGTCGAAGAAACAATCAAGAAATGAAAGAAAATTTAGCAAGAAAAATTAAGGGAACAGAAACCAATGCTACGATTTGCAGACGACAAAGATCTTCTGGAAAGATTTAAGAAGGACTCTCGATTTTGGAAGGGATGCACAGCATACTTAGCATACAGCAAGGCTTAAGGATAAACGAAGCGAAGGCGAAGGAGTTGAGGAGCTGTAGAATGTGCTGATAACTTCGGTACTGAGCGCCCGTAACCCGCACACAGTGTGGTCGAAGCAAAAAAAAAAAAAAAAAATCAGAATTAGTTTAGCAGAGATAAAGAAAGCTTTCTTCAGTTCACAGTAAATTATCTGATCAAAAGTATACGGACACCTATTAGTGGCCATTAATATGGAGTGTCTTCACCCTTCGCCTTTACGACGGCTTGAACTGTGCTGGGGACATTTGTCAGTGAGAAGTCTGAATATCTTTCGAGGAATGATGGCCCATTCTTCCTCAAGAGCTGAAGTCTGAGAAGGTAGTGACGATGGACGCTAGGGTCTGGGGGAAATGGAGGTTTAACTCATTCCAGAAGTGTTCCATTGGGTTCAGGTTGGGATTATGGGCACGACAGTTCATTTCACAAATATTACTGTCCACGGACCACTGCCCCACAGACTCGGCTTTATGACGGGGTGCATTGTCCTGCCGACCAGTCAGTCATCGTTTCTGAACTATTCCTCTAATGTAGGCAATACACAGTGCTCTGAAATGTGCACGTCTCCTACCACATTTAGCGTTTTCAAATGTTCAAATGTGTGTGAATTCCTAAGAGAACCAAAACTGCTGAGGTCATACGTTCCTAGCCTTATACACTTCTTAAACCAACTTATCCTAAGAACAACACACACCCTTGGCCGAGGGAGGACTCGAACCTCCGGAGGGAGGGGCCGCGCGATCCGCTAGCGTTTTCTTAAGCGCAATAAGGGAACCATACTATGCACCCATCCCATATTCTCAAGTATCTTCTTATTCCCTCACGGAAGAATTTATTTATCTACATCTCGAGCCCAGTTCTGTACTTTCTTTCTGTACCTCTTCATTGATTTGAACTTGATGCCACGAAAAGCTTATTTTATCGGACAAAACAGATGAAAAACACCAAAATTCAAGTTCAGGCGTGTAAGGAGGAAGAGGTTGGTGTCCTCTTTTCCATTGGTTTTGAGCGTCAGATATCCCGTATGAGGCTGAGTGTAGTCATAAAGAATTAATACGCCTTTACTTTGCTATCCTGGACATTTCCTTTCCAGCGCTGGCTTTGTTCCCAGTCATGCCTGACTAGTATAGTCTCTTGATAGTGCGTCGCTGCTCTAAAGCTCATAGAAAATGGACCATGGGCACCACCTTACCAGCTGATGTTGAATTTTGAAATCCTTACGGACAGACAGTTCAGGATGTTTCTGCTGCAGGCTTTGACACGTGGACTCGATGTATTCGACTTACATCACATGCTAAAATCCTGTCCAAAAATGGATTTCCTTCGCTACTGAAACTATTTTTGGGCTCTGTGCAAATGCAAAATGTCTGAACTTTTTGATAAACGGTAAGCTCTATGGAAATCCGCATTACACAAGTCTCAACAATAGTTCAATGTGTTCTCAAGTATTGAATGAATTCTGCCAATAATTACCAGACATTTTCCAGAAATGTGTTCTATTTTAAGGTGTCGGTCCTAATGGATAAGAGAATCAGTATGAGCTTGTAACGCCAAGCTCGATACTGCTACCAGACTCCCGGAGCTTTTGATGCCACTATTAAAATTTGCCTCTGATACCACTGATATTGTTTGTCCATCCGAGATTATATTTCTGAAGGTTGTACACTTTAAGAAAGTAGAAAATTAGGTTACGGTACCATGTTCTCGAAACCTACTTTTTTCAAGCGCACGTGCTATTGTAACTAAGACCTTAGATGTTATGTTTACTTAAATATGAATTGAACAGGTGGCTAACACTCTTCACGAGGTTACTATCGAACACAAAAGTTTCAATTTCCTGCACTAGCCGTCGACTTCTCTGTATTGGGTGTATCACAATTAACGGCGTAAACGCATACAGTGAAAAGTACACCATACTAGCAGCGAAAATGTTCGCAAACGAGCCGCTTGTGAGATAATTGTGGTTACCAGCCACCACTGACTTGATTCAGTGTAAACATCACCCAAGCTAGGAAAAGGTAACAATACTGTACAACATTAAGAAACGTAGAAGCAATGAGTTTAGAATCCTTTCAAACAAGTCTCGATTGTTTAGAAATTCTTGAGAAGCATTGACAACTATCTGCTCCAGTTCTTCAATCATGTTAACCGAAGTGATGCACACTACTCCCATAAGGTGGCCCCAAACAAAACTCAACGGAGTACAGATCAGGTAGTCTTGGACGCCACGGTACAGGTCCTCCTCGACCAATCAATCTTTGGCCATATCGGCGCGTTAGACGTCGTCTCACCATAGCAGGAAAATATACCGGTGTTCCATCGTCCATCTGCTGTTGCCCTAAGGGCAATCCTGCAAGACGAAGCTGCGTTAACCGAAGAAAATTCCATCTGCTGAGTTTGTTTAGTAACATTTGTTGCTCAACAAGACGATCACCTTGCACCCATAAACAAACATTCAGTGAGAAACGTCGCTGATGTGGAGATTCATACACAACACGTGGGTTGGAGCCTATTTGACTCCAAACGTGAGAGCTGTGGTAATTAAACACACCGTCAAGAATGAACCCTGCTACATCATTAAATAAAATGTTATTGTCGAATGTAGGGCAACATACAGCTTGTTATTTCATCCATTGACAGAACATTAGTGTAGGACCGAAGTTTGCCTCATTAAGTCACTGAACTCGTTGGAGAGGATACGGATACATTGCTCTGCGATACATTATGCTCCAAACACCACTTGCGCTTATTCCAAGATTTTGTTGAAATTCCTGGACGGTGTCCGGCTGTTTCCAGCACCATATCTTCAAGCACAGATATAATTCGTGCAGGATTACCCACTCCCGTAGTATATGCGAAGCCCCCAGTTACTCGGAGGGTTGTTGTGCCCTTGTAAACGTTCGACTCGCAGGGTGCCTTCGGGCAGGGTATGCTTGTTCATGCAAGGGTGCTGCTTCCCGTACACTGCCGTTAGCCCTACCACACGTGAAATGCATCGCCGCATACTCCTTGTTACTGTAAAGTTCCATGTGATCGCCAACAATGGTACAACACAATTGACGCTCGACGTAAAACTGACATTTGTTGCTCGCTGACTGTGTGCTGCATCGTCGTATACATTCTGTTTACAACTCAATGCGACGAAAATGTAAACAAAGACTACACCACTGACCGGCATGTTCTGTTTACGCAGAATCACGTCAGCAGGGGACGATAACCACAATGTCGCAAGTATCTCGCAAACGGTTCGTTTGCAGACCTGTGTTAACTGAGAGTGGATTTTGTTCCATCATCTTTCGGGCGTGCAACCGGGACAGCGACAATTCTTCTTGCGGTGAGAGTGGATTGCTTCTAATATCATGTCCTTTCAGCTGTATGTGTTTACGCCATTATTTATGATATACCGTGTATACACTGCCTGGCAAAAACAATGAATCACCTACAAGACGTGGTCTGATGTCATTGTAACTTCGTACAAGTGCACACATCGGCAGGTATCTAAGTCATTAGAGCTGCAATTCTCTGTGACAGGAAGGTCAATAGAGTGCCTTAGTGTTGTTCATGTTTATTGTTGTAACACGGGCTGGTGAGGTACATAAGTGTGTGAACACAGTCAGATGTTTCAGATGTCAAGTGAGCACTGTGAAGATCACGCAGATACCACGTACACGTATGGGAAAGCTTTGTCAACATTGACAAGAGACTGAAAGGGCCCTCATTGGGGACTCCATTTAGCCGACTGGTCTAACAGTGCAGTACGAATGTTTGTGGGGGCATTCGGATGCGCCAGTGACCCGATGGTGGTGGACTGCATGGGCACGTGAGGAAAGGCATCTTAGTCGTCAACGCTACAGTCTACGACATCTGACCACTAAAAGGCAGAAATGCCAAATTATATATCAAACACATCGTACGATATTGCAGTGCGTATATTATTCCGAATACGACGTAAAGTTCCTCGCATTCATGTCCAAAGGAACTTTGCATCGTATTCGGAGTAACACAGGCGCAGTAATATCGTATTTATCAGCGGACAACTGGCAAGGGCCTTTCAAGTAAAATATCTTCACTGTAGAGGAATATACATAATGGATACATGAGTACAGGTCGTAGATACATAGTTGACTACATATGGAAGTTTGGATCTGGCCGTGAGTCGTGCACGGATAGCCAAATGGAAAGACGACCGCTCGCAATAAGCGGGAAATCCAGACCAGTTAGTGAGCAAACTCCATGCCAGAGCCAGTATCCAGGATATCAAGGACAATTAACAGCAGTTGTGGTTCAGCATACACTGGATTTGTCACGCCCTTTCCAGTCGAATAATTGCATAATTGCAGGACTGGGTGCTTCACTTTCTCTGTCAGGCAGTGCAGTTGATTCCATAGGTGCAGCTATGTCGGCCCTTCCGATTCAAAACAGAGGAGTCTAATTCTTTTTTTTGCCAATAAGGCTTGTAGATAAGTTGCTTCAAGCATTTTTCAAAACTCGTGGTTGGAGGAATATGACAAAGTGCAATTATTCTGAAGGCACAAATTTTCGTTGGCGTCATTCTATTCAACAGCTGATGGTTGAACATATCCGCAGATATGAATACATTTAATGTACACACACCGTAATCCCTTCATGATTGCACCTGCCATCCCAGAACAAGTAACGGACTCCCTGCAGTATTCTGCGTCATCACGCACCGTTGGCCAGGGACCAGCAGCATTCGTACTAGAGTATGACCGTCCCTTGCGTAGGCTGCCGTTAACGTCGCAACACAAAGGGCTGACTTTGGAGTGGTGGTGTGACCGGGAAGCATCGACTGCTGCTGAACAGAGACACATCATGTTCAGCGATGGACTGCTCTGGATGAGCATTGTCGGCGCGTTTGGGGGCCATCTGGGGGGACGCCTCATTCCTCCAGTCTTTCTGAGAGGTACAGCGCTGTTTACTCCCGGGGTCATGGTGTGGGGAGAGCCATCGGGTTTGACATCGGGTCGTGGGTGGTAGTGACTGAGGGAACTCTGACATCAGAACGGCCTCCTCATGTGTCACCTCTCATGCGACAGTATCGTGATGCTATTTTTTGACGATACTCGTCCACAGATGACACGTGTCTCTATGAACTGTGTACATGATATCGAGGTACTACTGTGGCCAGCAAGATCCCCAGATCTGTCCCCAAGAGAACATTTGTGAGATCAGTTAGCGAGTAAACTCCATCCCAGTGCCAGTGTCCAGGAGATCAAGGACCATTTGCAACAGTTGTGGTTCAGCATCTAATGGCTTTCTCACGCCCTTTCCAATCGAATCAGTGCAGGCCTGGGTGCTTCACAAAGTACAATTGATTACATAGGTGGTGCTATGTTGGCCCTTCCGATTCACAACAGGGGAGGCTAATTCTCGTTCTTCTTTTTTTTTTTTTTTTTTTGCCGATAAGGCTTGTAGATAAGTTGCCTCAAGCGTTTTTCCAAACTCCTGGTTGGAGTAACATGACAATGAACAATTATCCCGAAGGTTATGTATGTTATCAGCACAGCGTTTTCCCTCAGAACTAACATATGCAACCCCAACGGCGCTGAGAAATGCTTGTGTCTTTTATACGTAGCACATCTCTGTTTTTCTGGCATTGTAAAAACAGTTTGCTGAGTGAGCGCAAGACAGAATATTTGAAGTAGCAATTCAGTGCAAGTCAAGTTCATGAACCCCATGAGGAAGATCTGGCTAGCGCTGTAGCCAAACAGTAGATGACAAGAACTACACGAAAATCACTTAAGTAGTTGAAATTGCTGCTCATAATCTAAGAGCGATGCATTTTATTTAGTTAAGCCGTTGCGTACTAAGTTAAACAAGACTACAATCCCAAGAATTTTGAGTTTAATGATTTTTTTGTCCACTGCATTGTTTTTGCAGCACCCTCGTATGGGAATGGGAAGTACTGTGATTGGTGATACGGCACTCCGTGCTGCTGAAGAAAATCTTTTTACATCTGTTATTTAGGCAATCAATTATACAAATTGTCTTCCTAAACTAGGCTTTCACTCGTTGATTTATAAGCTTCCATACGCACCATTTAAAAAATTACCAAAAGTAATATAGGGACTCTAAGAAGTTGTAGGGAAAACTATGTAACTAAATGTATGTATATAACAAACTACCCAACACGGTGGCGCAGTGCTTAGCACAATCGGTCATCGTGATTTAGATTTCCTTGATATCTCTAAATCGCTTCAGGCGACTGCTGGGATGGTTCCTTTCAAAGGCCGGGACCGACATCTTTCCCCGTCCTTCCCTAATAGGGTGGGATCGATGACCACCCTGTTTGATCCATTTCTCCTTATCAATCAACCAATTATAGCAAACTAATAACATCACTTACTATATATAGAAGATGGATAAAATTACAGGAGCTAAATATTTAAACCACAGGACTATATATTTTTAATTCTGAATTGTACGGTCAGCTACGGATTCCCTTTCGTAACATCTTCTTCCTCTGCTTCGAAAGTCATAAACAATCACAAACGGTTCCTTCGTGTGCCTATAATCCATTACCGAACTACGGCTCCAAAGAGAGGCATTAAGCGATGGAATCCACGAATGTCTTAGGATAATTGAAAGTTTGGGATTCTATGTTGATTTGACAGAATAGTTTCGACTTTCAAATATAATGGCTGATCCAGTATCTTATTATTCGGTTCTTCATTCTGTTTCACCGCAAATAACAAAGCTGTGGTTTCATATTTTCTGGAATGAACGTTTACAAATGTCTGCAAAGCAATCACAGGACACCTTGGGCGACTTACTCCATGAATCCGTACCCTCCTGGAACAACTGACAGGTATTTGATTTTATCATAAAGCCACGTCATATCAGACACAGAAGAAATAAGAGGTTATGAAGATGTGTGTCATTTCTCTTGATCACATCTAATCCTACATCATTACTGAGCTCAAAATATTTTAACTGAACATCCAGGAAGTTAAGATGTTCTGTGCTGGTGGTACCATATGTCTTACTCGACGAATATTCTGCCTGAGACAATCGTACTTTTTGAGGTGATACAAACGACTCATCCCATTAATGTGAAAGGTGTTGTGCTCACAACCACCAGAGCTTAAAGTTCAAAATAGTTCAAATGGCTCTGAGCACTATGAGACTTATCATCTGAGGTCATCAGTCCCCTAGAACTTAGAACTACTTATACCTAACTAACCTAAGGACATCACACACATCTATGCCCGAGGCAGTATTCGAACCTGCGACCTTAGCAGTCGCGCGGTTCCGGACTGGAGCACCTAGAACCGCTCGGCCACCGGGGCCGGCAGAACTTAAGGTTCGGATTATCGTAGAAAATTTCAGAGGCGAACAAGTGATATTTCAAATGTGAACCATCGGCGTACGTGAAGAAAATGGCAAGGACGACAATACATCAGTTAATTTCCAAGATCCATGAGAATAAATAATGCCACGCTACCTGCCAGCAATGGTGAAATGAATGAAATAGGCCTTAGAGCACTCATAGTACGATATAAAAGGTCGACTGAACCTCTCTTCCATTTGTCAATGTACATACGCTATCTCCAGCACGTCAGCATCAATGAACACATGAAGATCTTCAGGAATGAACTCGCTTTGGTCTTCCAGTAAGCAAACTGGTAGAGGGGGGGGGGGAGGGGGGGGAAGTGTATTCTGTTTTAATGATAGCTGGATTTCGCGTATGTTTCTTGCAACAAGCACAGCTACCGTCTAAACTGTTCAAAGATGTTCCTCTTTCCCTCCGAGGAAGCTTTCTTTTAGTAATAAGTAGGATGTTATAGCATAAGCTTTTAAAGCACGCAGCGCCGCGCGGAATTAGCCGGCAGGTCTCAGGCGCTGCAGTCATGGACTGTGCGGCTGGTCCCGGCGGAGGTTCGAGTCCTCCCTCGGGCATGGGTGTGTGTGTTTATCCTTAGGATAATTTAGGTTAAGTTGTGTGTACGCTTAGGGACTGATGACCTTAGCAGTTAAGTCCCATAAGACTTCACACACACACACAAAGCACGCAGCGTGCACTTTATTTGCGTTTTCTCTTAGCTGAACTTCGAAACACCACCGTAGATTTACAACGCGCCCACAGACTGACCGTAAGTCATTTGCTTGTTGATGGTACAGAAAAGCAAATTGTAAGGTAAGTGCAAGGGCTCTTTTCTCTCATTCAAGTCATCTACCATAACTAGGGGCCGGAATGAAAAGTTTTAATCTTATAGAAACTGAAAACGATTAAATCGTAGTTATGGGCCTAGAAGGTCTAAATAGGTTTTCACAGAAAAAGAAGAGGCTAAAGAGCGTGTCTGCAGAAGGACACGATTTTTCAATAGATTTTCTGAAAAACCGTGAAAATCAATAATGTGAATTAGCACATTTTAAGGAAAGACGTAATTAATAAATGTGAACACTGCACTGA
Organism: Schistocerca americana; assembly: GCF_021461395.2. Taxonomy (NCBI): domain Eukaryota; kingdom Metazoa; phylum Arthropoda; class Insecta; order Orthoptera; family Acrididae; genus Schistocerca; species Schistocerca americana. The sequence goes on from NC_060125.1 coordinate 435,865,113, forward strand.
AATCAAGAAAGTGTATGGTGCAATGTCGTTTATCTTTATAATGTGTCAGCACGCTGCTGCATCGGTAACACTTGAGTCTACTTACTTTTGTAGATACAAAGTTGACTGGCGTGTTGACTAGCATTGAGTAGTGGTCTCCAAGTGTAATTTTGCCAAGCCTAAGCAGAAATCGTCAAAAATTGAACTTTTCCGGAAGTGGATTGAGGAAGACTCAAATTTTACAACTGACGGAGAAGTAAGATTTTGTCCAGCCTGTCAAAATAAAATAAATAACCAATGATTATTTCTATCATTCATTTTATCTACCAGTCTTCTTGTTAGTCTTCTTCCTTCGGATTTTTGAACAGAAATTTAAAATTACTTTAGTAACATTCATATGCAACTCAACTGAAGTTGACATCCAAATGATCGCTTTCTAATTTTTTTGTACTGCCATCTTCTTAGTGGTTGTTAGCTTTAATTTTAGGTAAGCCATGATAAAAAAGCTACATTTCCTCCAACATAAGGATTTCGCAGCTCATACGGTGAACTTCACTAGGAAGAACAAACAGGAGATTCAGCCTTTAACTTCCTCTATAACGAGGAGTGCCGTGCATAGCTTTACCCTATACTTGCGTGAGGCTTTAGCGTCGGCTAATGTTCCATGGATCTTCCTAAAGAACCCTACTTTTAAGGGCTTCCTGAAGAGTATCAGCGACAGCCGTCTACCAGATGAGTCGACATTGCGTAAAAATTGTTTGAAACAGCTGTATGAAAAGGCTATTGCTGATATTAAAACAGACATTGGTGACCACTGCAGTTGGCTTTCGACGACACCACCGATGTCGTAGCAGATTTGTAGCTAATGTCTGGTGGGGAAGATACACTCCTGGAAATTGAAATAAGAACACCGTGAATTCATTGTCCCAGGAAGGGGAAACTTTATTGACACATTCCTGGGGTCAGATACATCACATGATCACACTGACAGAACCACAGGCACATAGACACAGGCAACAGAGCATGCACAATGTCGGCACTAGTACAGTGTATATCCACCTTTCGCAGCAATGCAGGCTGCTATTCTCCCATGGAGACGATCGTAGAGATGCTGGATGTAGTCCTGTGGAACGGCTTGCCATGCCATTTCCACCTGGCGCCTCAGTTGGACCAGCGTTCGTGCTGGACGTGCAGACCGCGTGAGACGACGCTTCATCCAGTCCCAAACATGCTCAGTCCGGAGATCTTGCTGGCCAGGGTAGTTGACTTACACCTTCTAGAGCACGTTGGGTGGCACGGGATACATGCGGACGTGCATTGTCCTGTTGGAACAGCAAGTTCCCTTGCCGGTCTAGGAATGGTAGAACGATGGGTTCGATGACGGTTTGGATGTACCGTGCACTATTCAGTGTCCCCTCGACGATCACCAGTGGTGTACGGCCAGTGTAGGAGATCGCTCCCCACTCCATGATGCCGGGTGTTGGCCCTGTGTGCCTCGGTCGTATGCAGTCCTGATTGTGGCGCTCACCTGCACGGCGCCAAACACGCATACGACCATCATTGGCACCAAGGCAGAAGCGACTCTCATCGCTGAAGACGACACGTCTCCATTCGTCCCTCCATTCACGCCTGTCGTGACACCACTGGAGGCGGGCTGCACGATGTTGGGGCGTGAGCGGAAGACGGCCTAACGGTGTGCGGGACCGTAACCCAGCTTCATGGAGACGGTTGCGAATGGTCCTCGCCGATACCCCAGGAGCAACAGTGTCCCTAATTTGCTGGGAAGTGGCGGTGCGGTCCCCTACGGCACTGCGTAGGATCCTACGGTCTTGGCGTGCATCCGTGCGTCGCTGCGGTCCGGTCCCAGGTCGACGGGCACGTGCACCTTCCGCCGACCACTGGCGACAACATCGATGTACTGTGGAGACCTCACGCCCCACGTGTTGAGCAATTCGGCGGTACGTCCACCCGGCCTCCCGCATGCCCACTATACGCCCTCGCTCAAAGTCCGTCAACTGCACATACGGTTCACGTCCACGCTGTCGCGGCATGCTACCAGTGTTAAAGACTGCGATGGAGCTCCGTATGCCACGGCAAACTGGCTGACACTGACGGCGGCGGTGCACAAATGCTGCGCAGCTAGCGCCATTCGATGGCCAACACCGCGGTTCCTGGTGTGTCCGCTGTGCCGTGCGTGTGATCATTGCTTGTACAGCCCTCTCGCAGTGTCCGGAGCAAGTATGGTGGGTCTGACACACCGGTGTCAATGTGTTCTTTTTTCCATTTCCAGGAGTGTAGATTCCAGTGGCGCCATGGAAATCCCACCTCCTCCTATGTAAAGAACTGGAGAAGACGAATCACAGTGCTATAGCCCATACTCAGGGGTGCCATACGCATGCTAAGGCCAGGAGAAGACAGGGATGAGTAATTTCCGCTTGAGAGATTGCAGGCCCTCTCACATCTGATTCAGTGTCATGCTTCTTAATGTTCTGAGGGAAGATAATCTTTATTATGATCTTACTTCATACACCATGACGAAATTTTGGGCAGCAGTTAACGCTCTTACTTGTGTGCTCTAGCGTAGGAGTAGCGGTAAGCTTTACCTGCATTCAAAGGAATAGGGTGCCGATTTAAAAGACTGCAGTAAAATCGTACAGCAGCTGAGGGCCGAGGGGAGAGTTTCTTCTGCGAAACCTGGGTGAAAACATTTGCGGACTGCCGAGTTCCGCAGTCTCATTGTGCACATACGTTGGATGGCGCCGGTCGGTCGGTGGCCGCGACCAGGTAGGCTGACTAGCGCCGAGAAGACGCTGCTGCAATGGGCAAAGCATTGAAGACCGGCAGTAAAGCAGAGTATAGACCCTTGTTAGGCAGGAAGCCAATCAGTCAACTGTGAGCTTTCTGCGAATTTCCGTGGGACAGGTCACTGGCGCCCAGATGTACAGACTCTGTTACAAAACATATTTGTGAAGGCACGAGGCTTTTAGGGAGTTTATGGCCGTTCTTTGGAAACTTCGAAATAGACGCTGCAGGGGAGATAACAATCTTTTTATGGAGGGCTGTGATTCCATCCTGATCGTGTTGTTAGCAAAATACATGGCGTAAACGGGTGGGAAAGAGGTCGCAAAACTGAATCTTTTTTTCCTTTTCTCCCAATTAACTTTAAAGACTCTGATTGGTCAAATCTGTGTATGCAGAGCAAGGGGCAGTCTCCCATCTTCGAATGTAGTGCTCCAGCTCGTGATTGGCTTGTTCTAAAATGGGAGTAGTATAGGATGTAAATGTGCTTTGCTACTGAGCTGGGGAGGAAATCGGAGAGAAAGAGAAGTCACTCTTGTACTGGCGCTTCGCTAGTGAAGAACTGCAGGTCTCTACCTAAGCAGTGAGACATGTGTCCTTTGCTAGTGTGCCACTTAGATAGAGCCTGTGCCAGTCAGCTTGTGAACCGTCAGAGGTACTGCTTCTGGCACCACACACACAATGAGTGATGTGTGAGTGTACTTATTTGTCTCGAGTCGTCCATCTAAATATTTGACATATTGCATCAAGCAAAGTCGGGGCATGGAGTCAAATTGGCCTGGTATACCAGCAAACAGGTCCACCTGCGCACTGGAATCCATCAGCCTTTCGGAGGCTCATAGGGATGCACCTGCGTTCCGAATTAGCCGAGCGCGAGACCGAATACCTGCATTTTTCGGGCGCGTGCCATTAATAACAGATTGCTGCCATCCATGACTTCAGTCACCCAACGCATCGTGGTGTGCCGCCCTGACCAGCAGAAGGATAAAGTATTCACTGCTACGGCGTAGGGCTCCAGTATATGTTTCTCAGCACTCCGTTCTTTCGAACCATATTTTTTGGAATAGTAGAGTATATATGCTGGATGGTGGCATAGTTTTTCTGCCACACTCCAGATTCACGTGTATGAAGTCAGATAAAGTGATTAGTGTTCTGGTTAGAGACTTGTGTCGATCCCACTGATCACTTTGTCCACTATAGACCCCATATCTCTGAAAGCGTTTGTCAAATAAAAATGTTTGCGTGACGTTTCTTTGGCCATTTTTTTGTTTTGTGATGTAAAGAATGAATAAAGCTATTGTTATGTAGATCACAACTCCTCCCTGTCTTCTGATTAACATTACCTTTTCCATATTTATTAAAGTCTTGTTTACAAAAGAAAGTAACAAATTTGCACGCTGTTGGCGATAGACTGTCCATACTTTAAAAGCGAGAGCTTCATTGAAAGAATTCTATCCCAGTTTTGATCTATTGCAGTTGTTTTGCCCATGAAGTCAGAAATAATTTTCCTGAGGTTAACAGTATCATTTCCCCTGTAAGCAAGTGTTTCTCCAAGCTCCTACCCGCATTCAGCTCTTTAAGGAAATAGCTCCAAGCATTACCTCTCCACCCGGCCCCCCACCGCCCACTTGAACCTATAGTTACATGTTGGTGCAGCTGGCCTTTGGAAGTTTTATATTGTGCCAAACACTACCAAAAGGTCGAAGAGGTAGTGGACATATTGGACTCCGCTGAATCAGCTTTTATTGAAAAAGCCAAGACGGCTCTTAAGAATTACAAGAATGTTGCATCCTTGGTATTTTTAAGAGCTCACTTTAACATCTGCCTATTGCAATTCAACCCCTAGATTGTCACTTCGTTGGTACAAAGTCGACCATCATATCTTGTCTAGTTTTAATCCTTCTTCTTTTCTATTAAAATTATTTCCGTGCTTGTAGATCTCTATAGCTTCTCTATATATGCGAGTATAATAATGTGAGGTCCTAGCTATCATGTTTGTCTCTCTAAATTTTTGTTCGTCATCACCGTCTTTGAAAACGTGTTCCGCTACAGCTGATTTGTCAATCTGTCCCAATCTACAGTTCCTTTTCTGTTCCGTTAGGCGGGTATTAACACTCCTTTTAGTTGTTCCAATATAAACGATGCCACAACTACACGGAATTTTATACACACCTGGGGTAGCTAAGGGGTGTCGTGCGTCTTTCACCGATCTTAAACTTTCACTAAATTTCTTGGTAGGTCGAAAGAGTGTCTCCACTTGCCACTATGGCAAAATAAAAAACGATATCCTTTAACAAGGTTTATTCGTTTTCGAACAGTGTAACATATCCAGAATGATATTTACACTCCGCAGTGGAGTGTGCGCTAATATGAAACTTCCTCTTAGATTACAACTGTTTGCTGTACCGAGATTCAAAACTCGGGAGCTTTGCCTCTCGCGAGCAAATACTCTGCCGGTTTTTCTTTTTTGGGCATTGTTCTCGGTCACTGGTCTGGGCGGACGTCACATTACACCCCTTCAAGTTCATCGTTGACTAGATCACCTAAAGCAAACCGTCTTCAGGCCACGTGTGGCCTACCGGGACCATCCGACCGCCGAGTCATCCTCAGTGGAGGATGCAGATAGGATGGGCGTGGGGTCAGCACTCAACCCTCCTGGTCGTTATGATGGTATTCTTGACGGAAGCCGCTACTATTCGGTCGATTAGCTCCTCAATTGGCATCATGAGGCTGCGTGCACCCCGACAAATGGCAACAGCGCAAGGCGGTCTGAATGGTCACCCATCCAAGTGCCGACCACACCCCGACAGCGCTTAACTTCGGTGATCTCACGGGAACCGGTGTAGCTACTGAGGCAAGGCCGATATATGCGAGGTGTGGCTAGAAAAAAACCGGACTAGTACTGGTGAAACAATAAAACGAATGCAATAAGGCTGAAAGTCGATGGCCTGTCACGTGATTCTCGCTCCGCCTACTGCTCGAGTTTCATCTGCCTCCTGCACTAAGTCTGCCCGTGGCGTCTGTTTTAAGTAGTTGACGTTTTGTCTGTGCGTCGGAAAATGTTGAGTGTACAGAAAGAACAGCGTGTTAACATCAAATTTTGTTTCAAACTAGGAAAATCTGCAAGTGAAACGTTTGTAATGTTACAACAAGTGTACGGCGATGATTGTTTATCGCGAACACAAGTGTTTGAGCGGTTTAAACGATTTAAAGACGGCCGCGAAGACACCAGTGATGACACTCGCACTGGCAGACCATTGTCAGCAAAAACTGATGCAAACATTGAAAAAATCGGTAAACTTGTTCGACAAGATCGCCGTTTAACAATCAGAGCAGTGTCTGAGTTAACAGGAGTTGACAAGGAAAGTGTTAGGCAGAGTCTTCATGAAAGTTTCAACATGAACAAAGTGTGTTCAAAAATGGTTCCAAAGTGTCTCACAATTGAACAGAAGGAACGCCGAAGAATGATTTGTTCTGACATCCTGGAAAACATTGAAAGTGATCCCACCTTCTTACAAAATGTTATTACTTGCGATGAATCGTGGTTTTTTACTTACGATCCCGAAACTAAACGCCAATCGATGCATTGGAAAACTCCTGGTTCTCCACGACAAAAAAAAGCACGAATGTCAAAATCGAAATTCAAGGCAATGATGATTGTTTTTTTTTTTTGACATCAAAGGGATTGTGCACATTGATTGGGTACCAGAGGGACAAACAGTGAATCAGCATTACTACATTAGCGTCCTGGCTACCCTACGTGAGCGAGTACGGAGAAAACGGAACGATTTGTGGAGAAAAAAGTCATGGATCCTTCACCAAGACAATGCCCCAGCTCACAGTGCGTTGTCAGTGAAGACGTTTTTGGCAAAACACAACATTCCCATCTTAGATCATCCACCCTACTCACCTGATTTGGCCCCCTGTGACTTTTTTCTTTTCCCTAAAGTCAAGTCAGTTTTGAAAGGAACTAGATTTGAGACTGTTGAAGCAGTAAAAGAAAAAGCGACGGAAGTAATGTATGGACTTACCGAAAATGATCTGCAGCATTGCTATGAACAGTGGAAAATTCGTATGGAGCGGTGTAGAGACCGAGGAGGAGAGTACATTGAAGGAGATAACATGAAATTGTAAATAATTGTAAATAAATGTTTTTTCCAGCATCAGTCCGGTTTTTTTCTAGCCGCACCTCGTATTTCTCTCAATGCGCTATTAAACTCTTCATAATTCAACTTGACGTATTTCTGGTTCAAAAATCTTTCTTGAGATGTTCACTCGATCGAGTGTACCCCCACTACTGTCTCGCACATTTGCTACTGGTTCACACTGCCGATGCAACACGTCAGTGCCCTGTCCGATGGTAAACACAGGAGACTGCAGAAAGGCTCGCCAAGTAACACCTGCTGCCAGGTAGCTCGCTGGCAAGGATAGCGATCGCGGATCATTACATTGAGTCTAATATGTGCGCAGTGTCTGTAAGCTTCTATACAGTGCGGAAACACCCAGGCTTGTGACACGCAGGGCGTGGCTTCCTAGACATGTTCAACTCAGCTTTTTACTGTATCTCTCATTTTCGTGTCCGTATGAAGGCCGTAGAAGATAGGCGTTGTGATTCTAGTAGACTATCACACGCAAAAGCCGCGATATCGTGGTCAACATGGAAGCTCACGCCGTCGTTAAACGTCTTCCAAATTTCGACCCCCATCATGTGAAGCCAAACACTGTGCCTGAAGAGACGGCGCTGTAAACAAGTACGAGTAGGCGGGCGACCAGTGCCCCCAGGGATCCCTGCGGCGGTGACGGCAGCGCGTCGCTGATCCGCGCAGGAAGCAATTAGCGGCCTTTGTTTACGCGCTGGCCACTCGGCTTTCCTCCGCGCGACCTCGCCGGCCCCAAGGCCGCGCCTGGGAACCCCGCCGACACCGTCGCTCGCTGCCGCACGACTTCGGCACACTCTGCAAACTCGACTTTCGGCTGACAAGTAGGGATGTTCCGACACCATCAAACTATCGATACCTTCTCAGATGAATCGTCCTGCGATACTATCTATACGAGTGCAAAGATATCGATACCTATTCTATAGATACTTTTCAAACTTTTTATGTATATGAAGTAATGCACAGCGTATATGACATAATTTTACTTGTTTTTTATGTTGTGCAGTCTACTAAAACATGTTAAATACTTTTATTTATTTCTTCTTCTTCTGCTTTTACGGCCTCATTGGACCACTTCAGTGAATCATTTTTTGGTCATCTTCTGCATTCTGCATTAGATTTTCTTCGCGAATTCTCCATTATCTTTTCATCCGTTCTGATCTTTTTTCATTGTTCTTCATCTGTAAATGACCTTTTCGTTGTTTGTCGTTTGTCTAGGAAAAACATTTGGAAATTTGTGGTAAGGTCTTATGGGACCAAACTGCTGAGGTCAGGCCGGCCGCGGTGGCCGATCGGTTCTAGGCGCCCAGTCCGGAACCGCGCGACTGCTACGGCCGCAGGTTCGAATCCTGCCTCGGGCATGGATATGTGTGATGTCCTTAGGTTAGTCAGGTTTAAGTAGTTCTAAGTTCCAGGGGACTGATGACCACAGCTGTTAAGTCCCATAGTGCTCACAAGGGAACCTCCCCATCGCACCCCCCTCAGATTTAGTTATAAGTTGGCACAGTGGATAGGCCTTGAAAAACTGAACACAGATCAATCGAGAAAACAGGAAGAACTTGTGTGGAACTATGAAAAAAATTAGTAAAATATGCAAACTGAGTAGTCCATGTGCAAGATAAGCAATATCAGGGAGAATGTGAGCTCCAGAGCGCTGTGGTATCGTGGTTAGCGTGAGTAGCTGCGGAATGAGAGGTCCTTGGTTCAAGTCTTCTCTCAACTGAAAATTTTACTTTCTTTATTTTCGCAAAGTTATGATCTGTCCGTTCGTTCATTGATGTCTCTGTTCACTGTAATACGTTTAGTGTCTGTGTTTTGCGACCGCACCGCAAAACCGTGCGATTAGTAGACGAAAGGACGTGCCTCTGCAATGGGAACCGAAAACATTTGATCGCAAGGTCATAGGTCAACCGATTCCTCCACAGGAAAAAAAATCTGACATATTCTATACGACACTGGTGACGGCATGTGCGTCACATGACAGGAATATGTTGTCGACCCACCTAACTTGTACACTAGGCGAATGGGTAAAAAGATTCTTCTACCTTGCCCGATTTAGGTTTTCTTGTGGATGTGATAATCACTCCCAAAAAAGTGATGAAAACGTAAGAGTTTGTCACATAAACTGAAAATAAAAAATTAAACTTTTTACTCGAGGGAAGACTTGAACCTAGGACCTCTCGATCCTTAGCCGCTCTCGCTAACCGCGGGACCACGGCGCTCCTTGACTCTCATTCTCCTTGATGTTGCCTATCTTCGCATGGACTACTCAGTTTGTATATTTTACTATTTTTTTCATAGTTCCACACAACTTCTTCCTGTTTTCTCTATTGATCTGTGTTCAGTTTTTCAAGGCCTATCCACTGTGCCAACTTATAACTAAATCTGAGGGGGGTGCGATGGGGAGGTTCTCTTGTCAGAGCCATTTGAACCATTTGTTGAGGTCATCGGTCCCTAAGCTTACGCACTAATTACTCTAACTTAAACTAACTTACGCTAAGGGCAAAACACACGCCCATGCCTGAGGGGAGACTCGAACCTCCGATGGGGGGAGCCGCCTGGACCGTGACAAGAAGCCTTAGACCGTGCGGCTACCCCGTGCGGCATCGTTTTTTTCTAATTTTGGTTCAAATATTAATTTTATGTTGCTCAATTTCTTTAAATTTTCAGTTTTGTTTTGCATATTACCCAGGGTTAATTCTACCTATGTCATATCCGCCTTGATTTCCTTTATCCATTTTACTTGTTGCTACATGTTCCAAAGATTCTCTGCAATTTTTCTTGATAATGTGGTTTCCTGGTATCCGCATAACGTGAGCAAAAAAATTTCCTTTTTTCCGGTGTAGTATCTGCAATTGGATGCAGATCGCTGTACACCCGTTCATTTGGCACTATCTCTATTGTCAGTCGTTTTAGTACTTCTTATTAATGCATGTTCTAGCTACTTTTAGGATTTGGTCGATTCTATTTCTCTAGGTGACTTTGAAAAAAGTTTCACTTCCGTATGTCACCTCTCGTTGAGCCATTGTCTTGTAATGTTTTAATTTACTTTCAACTGACAGACATTTTTTGTTGTGTGTAGACCATTTTAATTTTTGAGCTTTTCTCATTTTCTTAGTTCTTTATTTCTTTATTAACAACAATTCTTAAACAAAGAAGTCATTTCTGGAATGTTTTCCAAAAAGGAAAATTACTGTAAATATTTCTATTTTGAGTTATACTTGCATCAGCTTTCCAAAGTAGGCCCTCACTAGGTGCAGTGTTGCAACGACGATAAGACATTGTTGAGCATATTTGTACAAACACAGAAAAATGACTTATTTGTCTTCCCATGGTGCAGCCGCGAGGGATTAGCCGAGCGGTCTAAGGCGCTGCACTAATGAACTGTGCGGCTGATCCCAGCGGAGGTTCAAGTCCTCCCTCGGGCATGGGTGTGTGTGTTTGTCCTTAGGATAATTTAGGTTAAGTAGTGTGTAAACTTAGGGACTGATGACCTTGGCAGTTAAGTCCCATAAGATTTCACACACATATGAACATTTTTGAACATTTCTTCCCATGGTGGAGATGGGTTATTTTTTTAAAAAAGATATTACAGCGTTTGATAAATAAAGAGATACTTCGTCACTTTTTTGCGTTTGTTGATGATTCCGAAAGTCGTACTGCTGTGTTACAGTGGTTGAAGCAGCATGCAGCACATTCCTTGGATTCACTTGGGCTGCTTTATTGCTCATAAACCATACTTTTGAATTTTTGTGTGGCTAGTTCGCGTGCTGCCGGATCTTGTAAATGCTGTTATTTAAACGTTGGAGCCAAACTCATTCTACGAGTACTAACACACTGGCTGTTTGTTAGTTGACGATCATTTCGGCTTTAGGAAAGCTACAGATGACAAAGAGGCATTCCAGTGTGGGTGCGTGCGCGTCAGTAAAAGTGGAAAACAAGAAACGTTCTCTAAATAAAGCTGCACACGAACGTTTCATTTTCTCTGATGTGCCGGCACCTCGCGGAAGTTATTCGTTGTTGCGCAGAACGACGCGTTTTGAAGTCAACACCGGAAGCGCAGTGCTGCGCCGAACCCCTTTTCTCGGTATTCCGTGGCGCAGCGCAACCCGGCGTGACCCGTGTGGACGCGATTTAACATGTGGACCTCGCACAAACTCGATATATTTGTGGAATGGTTTAGTTTCTACAAAAAAGTCATACAAATTGCTGTTCTGCTACTGCTTTTAAGCAGACTAGGTGACAAAAAAGATTCAAGCAACTATCACATCTAAACAAGCGCAAGGTTGGAGAGCGGCAAATATAGTCCTCTTTTGCATTTTTCTCGCAAAGTGCACATTGGAAATATTATAAGTTGGCCCAGAATTTGGTGAGAAAAGAAGATCTAGTTAACGCACTATTTTCATTTTTTATCAGAAGTTTCAAAATCCTCCATTGATAGAATAGATCGATACTGTCGTTTTCACCAAGTAATGGTGCATTTGTTTTGACCCTAGAAAATATTTGAACTGCCCAATTTAACTGATATATAAGCTTTTATGCTTTTAACCATCCCACCACTGTTTCAGAATTCCTTGCCGAAAAGGGTGGGGGGGGGGGGGGGGGGCGGGGAGTTTATCCAAGTTGTTGAATTCACCCACATAGAAAGTCGTTATCTCGTTAAATTAAATACTCTACTAGTTCCGCAGCGTACATAAATTCAAAATATGACCTGTATAAAAACAGATAGACCGACGATTCAATTCATATTACGATATGATAACAGTGTCTAAGTAATGGTTTTGACGTTAATTATTTTATATCTCGCCTGGCATGATGCTGTGAATACTTTTATGAAACTGATGATTGTCAGTCTACCGAAACTGGTTGTGTAAAGAAAGAATTTTATCATCAGTTCGAGGCGATAACATGACTTTTCTGAAATATTTACGATGTGTGAAAAATATACTAATTTTAATTTCCATATTGAGATTGCAGTTCCCGTTTTATATGGAGTGAAAAAGAAATAGTAGGATACGTAAGGCAGGGATTAAGATTGTGATAAACTAAAGTATCTGTCGTCAATAACATGCATTAAATCGCCTCCGAGAGATACAGAATTTCTACGTTCAAATCAAAAATATTAAATCAATTTCTTCAGGCTCATATGCGTAAATTGTTCACCAATTTTTGAACGTACATCTGATCAACTCTTCCTTAGACGCCAGCGTATAATAAAAATTAAAATATTTTCTTTCGATAAAATTAATTTCCCTTTTGTCCATAAAATTAGATACATTCAAATCCAAGGCAACTATTTCTTTAGCTTTGAACTTTCAAATTTTGATGTTATACGCTTTATATATTGAAATGAACAACTTACCTGATAATCTGGACTCAGCTCTATCCGATTCCATTAACATAAAATTAATAATTACGAAGGAAAAAACAGGGACAACATGTATGCCATGCTCTGAGCAACGACGACCTTTGGCGTGTTACAGTTTGTGGCCGGATACTCGAAAGCGTGGCACGTGTTCAGACGCGTCACGCATTCTCCCCGTGGTCAGCCATTACAGGAAAAGAGCAAAATACAATTTCTGCAGCCACGTAAGAAACACATATTTTGTCATATAACATGAACTGTAAAACAACTTCTACATACAGTGGGTCAGTACTTGTAGTTAGCGATTGTCACCGACAATTTCGTGACACTACAGTTCAGGCAATATACAGCTTTTTGCTATCTTTATCTTTCCTTATACTTGAGTGTAAATTTTCAAGTGTTTGTAAGTCTTAGTCTTCTGTTTGTGTGTATACTGGAACTTGTCATGCGTTGTTTTTACCTGAAGTATTGGCAGAATACGTGTGTCATATTGAATCCACTATTAGGTGCGTTAATTTCACATAATTAGGTATCTATTGTGTTTATTACAGTACTAATTAAACAGCTTTCTTCGTCTTTATCTTCTTCTCCAAATTATTTTACAGCTGACTACTAGTTTCTCCGACTGTTGAGGCAATCAGATTCTCCACAGTTCGCTAAATCATACATATTATGAAATATACTGTAGATTGCACACCGCGGATGTTTTTCAAAAGTTTGAGTTGTTTGCTATGCACATATTATATAGAGCTCTCTAAGAAACCTCTCGGCGAGGTGGGTGGGGGGCTACTTGAATTAATAGAAATGAAACTCATTTCCGTTCGATGCAAAAGTGCACTAACAGATCACTATGTTTAGTGCATATGCTGATTTCACAATCGCTGGAATGTTAAGAGTAGTTGATTTTGGATTCATTTTATTTATTGGCGTGTCAGAGCGATTAGACATAGTGTTATCTACTGTCTAAGTTCTGAGGCGATCGGAAAGTACGAGATACCTACTACTGGCATTCGATTTCTGTCGACGCAGATCACTTCATCGAGTGAATTATTTGAGTGCACGTATACTATTGTTATTCTCTACAGACGAATGGAAAAACTGGTAGAAGCCGACCTCGGTGAAGATCAGTTTGGATTCCGTAGAAATATTGGAACACGTGAGGCAATACTGACCTTACGACTTATCTTAGATGAAAGATTAAGGACAGGCAAACCTACGCTTCTAGCATTTGTAGACACAGAGAAAGCTTTTGACAATGTTGACTGGAATACTCTCTTTCGAATTCTAAAATACAGGGAGCGAAACGCTATTTACAATTTGTACAGAAAGCAGATGGCAGTTATAAGAGTCCAGGGGCATGAAAGGGAAGCAGCGGTTGGGAAGGGAGTGAGACAGGGTTAAAGCCTATCCCCGATGTTATTCAATCTGTATATCAAGCAAGCAGTAAAGGAAACAAAAGGAAAATTCGGAGTAGGTATTAAAATCTATGGAGAAGAAATAAAAACTTTGAGGTTCGCCGATAACATTGTAATTCTATCAGAGACAGCAATGGACTTGGAAGAGCAGTAGAACGGAATGGACAGTGTTTTGAAAGGAGGATATAAGATGAACATCAACGAAAGCAAAACGAGGATAATGGAATGTAGTCGATTTAAGTCGGATGATGCTGAGGGAATTAGATTAGGAAATGAGACACTTAAAGTAGTAAAGGAGTTTTGCTATTTGGGGAGCAAAATAACTGATGATGGTCGAAGTAGAGAAGATATAAAATGGAGACTGCCAATGGCAAGGAAAACGTTTCTGAAGAAGAGAAATTTGTTAACATCGAGTATAGATTTATGTATCAGGAAGTCGTTTCTGAAAGTATTTGTATGGAGTGGAGTGGAAGTGAAACATGGACGATAAATAGTTTGGACAAGAAGAGAATAGAAGCTGTCGAAATGTGGTGTTACAGAGGAATGCTGAAGATTAGATGGGTAAATCTCGTAACTAATGATGAAGTATTGAATAGGATTGGGGAGAAGAGGAGTTTGTGGCACAACTTGACAAAAAGAAGGGACCGGTTAGTAGCACATGTTCTGAGGCATCAAGGGATCACAAATTTAGCATTGGAGGGCAGCGTGGAGGGTAAAAATCGTAGAGGGAGACCAAGAGATGAATACACTAAGCAGATTCAGAAGGATGTAGGTTGCAGTAAGTACTGGGAGATGAAGAAGCTTGCACAGGATAGGGTAGCATGGAGAGCTGCATCAAACCAGTCTCAGGACTGAACACCATCACAACAACAACGACATACCATTGATGTACTCAAATGACGAACTGTGTAATAAAACAGAGTTTCTTTTATCGAAATTGTTATTGCTGAGCATGAACTGAGTGAGGGTCACAACTGCTAGCCAGTGTCCTATGTACTTCACTTAGCAAACAAAGACCATAAACTCAACCTTCAGGAAGCCCCCGAAATTAACAAACATCTTGCTCACAGTCCAGATCTAATCCTAAATGACCAGACACAGCTAAACACCTCCCCTCTCCTAAACTTCATAGCATCATCTCTGTTGTTCATTACTTCCCACACTGTCTGTTCCTACATATTTCCATTTTCCTGTATTGATTAAGTTTTTTGTTTTCTTGATGTTGTCTGTGTACTCCGACTGTAGTTTCAATTGTTAAGGCTTTCTTTTAACTGGTACTTGTATTACTGTCCATGTTTAACACCTCTTGTAGTTTTCTCATCAAATATTGTTTATATTTCACTTAGTTCATCTATTTGATGCAAACTGTTACATAGCCATAGTTTTGAATATAATGTTAATGTTACAGTACCACTACACCCTCAAAGATTACATTTACTGTATGTTCCCTCAAACGCCTCCATTTTCCTGCATTTATTTATTTCTGTTCATCTTGTTGATATTTCTTAAGTTCCTTTTGTATTCTGTAGTTACTTTGATAATTGTTTCTTCTTTTAATTGGTTTGTGTATCACTCTCCATGTTTTGTACATCCTGATGTAGACCTGTCAAGTACTAATTTTATTAGTTTTGTTTATTAATAGAAACTTAAGTAGGCATGCTGTTCCTATTGCAGGTAGGCTGTTTAGGTTTTTATGTTGGTAACGCCACGTAGTGCTCTATATAAAAATCGCTGACTGCGCTGTGTGCAGTCTGTGGGTGGTTGGACTCATTGTTGGAATATTCGCTTGTGTTGTGTTTGGCAGTTGGACGTGAACAGCGCGTAGCGTTGGAGGTGAGCCGCCAGCAGTGGTTAATGTGGGGAGACAGATGGCAGAGTTTTGAGAATGGAGGATCTGGACGTGTGTCCGTCAGAAAAAGGAAATTTGTTTAATTGGATGTCACAAAATTATATGACTTTTGAACGCTATTAAGGTAAATACATTGTTTTTTCTCTAACAAAATCTTTCATTTACTAACTATGCTTATTTGTAGTTAGTGCCTTCAGTAGTTAGAATCTTTTATTTAGCTGGCAGTATTGGCGCTCGTTGTATTGCAATAGTTCGAGTAACGAATATTTTTGTGAGGAAAGTGATTCATGAAAGATATAGGTTATTGTTAGTCAGGGCCATTCTCTTGTAGAGATTATAGAAAGTCAGATTGCGCTGCGCTAAAAATATTGTGTGTCACTTTGGTGATGATCAGAATAAGTAAAGAGAAAACTGTCTGAGTACGTTGAGTTCTCATCAGCTGTTTGAAAATCAAATAACGTAGAAGTTTACCAGCACAGTCATTCATAATTTTTGAAAGGGGACGTTACACTATTTCGTGTTAAAGTTTTTCGTGTCTATTCCATTTTTATCTATTTACTGTTCAATTTTTTTACTTCTTTATTGCATTGCTACCACACTATCAAAGATGTTACTGCATGTTTCTGCTTTAGTCTAGATGTGTTACTTCTCTTCCAATGTGGTTTGCAAACATTGTAACTTCTTTGGTGACAATACTCAGTAAATGCCTGAAGATGGCCTTGTAATCCGAAAACCGGTTGACACAATAAAAGTAATACTGTAGAACAAAAGCAAACTGCTGCTTTTCATTTATCGTTTTGATGCTGTCACTAAAGACGCCTAGTAACAAAAATATTTCATCACACGTTTTACTGCCTGCGCCAGTTGGGTTACTGAGGTTATAATAGAATGACACAAGGTCTCACTTCCTCATTGTAATGTATATTTCTCTGTTGTGTCTTACAGTACATTCTTATGCCACAGGGCTGATGATGCTACAATCAGAAACACTTCATGAGAAGATAAAAGTAAGGAAAGACATGTATATAATCATTAGCGCCAGATTCCCTCAAAGACTGCTTATCTAAGGTGATAAAACTTACAGCACGTTGTAAATGACAGATTTTTTAGGGAATATAAATAATTAAAGCTTTCGTCGAAAATCAACCACATTGCTCATACTGGGGACTGTGAGTTCGGTTAAAACGTATTAAAGTTTCAGAAAACATGTCTTAGCTTACAGACAACTGACTGTCTTGTACAGTGTGGTGTGTGTACTATAAGACCTTCGGTACACACACCATCAGATTATTTGACTTGTCGCTCTAAGGAAGTAGGCGAGTGTCAGCAATATGTCTCGTGGTCTTACCGTGGCATGTTTATCTTCTGCCGTTAGGTCAGACGATAGAAATGCCACTTGCACACTTAGAGTAGCAGATTGACGGTGACCAACTTTAAACAGAACTTTTTTAATTTTCACACAAATTTATTAAAATAATAAAAAGCATGGAAATTACTTAACTTGATTCTGGATGCTGTTTACAATTGACAATCTATAGTTCGTTTGGTCTTGGTACGTTAATCTTATTCTCGCATATCTCTGATACTTGACAAAACGTCTATTCATTTATCTTCATGGCTATGTACAGGAATATGATAATCTTATTAGGCACAGACTGAAACTTGACTATAGACTGGTACAGACTAATACAGACTAATGCAGACTAATGCAGACTGGTGCGGATTGACTAATCAGAGGTCTGTACACTCGTTATAATACCTCGAGCGTTCAGGTATCACTGCGTGAGTGTGATCCGCGAGGAGAAAAGGTTCTACGTTAGCAGCAATCTCATTGGCTGTGTCACATATTAATACGCGGATCGGCTGAAGCAGAATCTGGTCCATCTCTAAGACAGCGCCATCTCGTAGTGCGGAGATGGAACAGCGCTGCACCTGCGCTGTTGTGCTTAGCGCGCTCTATTGGGAAAGTTGTGTACGCGTTGACTGCGCGGAACTATGTACACAACAGACAGAGTCTTTGATGAGAATGAAACAACCACACCTACACGGGCGCATGCGCTGGGGAGCAGTCCAACGATTTGTCGTGGTAAACTGAACAGTCTCCATGTGCCAGGACTGTACCAAAGAAGAGCGTATGCCAGGAATCGACAGAAAAGAAAGACTCCGGCTCTGTTTAAGCACTGTTTTAGGTCAGCGTAAAAAGCAGCTGTATCTAAGTGTACGGCTCAGTTTCCTGTGAACACTATGACAACCAACGAAGTTCTACAGTGATTGCTAAAGCCATACTATTTTGCACGGTGTTCGTCCACGCTATGCTAGAACTGCTCAAGCCTTCGATTTAGAGGAGCCATGGACAGTCATTTCTAGAAGTGCATGTGAATTGTGTAGGTTTCTTTTACACAAGTGACTTTTTTGTGTCGATAGATTACTCTGACAAGTGAGTCTACTGCAGCGCCCTTAGCGTTTTATTCCTGTACCGAGTCTCGCTTGTCACAAGTGTCGTCTTCATTTACATATCATTGCCAAAACTGTGTGTGTTGTGAAAGCTGTGCGCTGTGAAATATGACACCAGATCGGTGAAGTGATGTGGTGGAGGACCATTCTCTACAAAAGAAAAACTCGAAATATATGAAGAGAATACATGGAACAAGCAATGATGAAAGTGTTTATTAATGACCAAAAGATCTTTGGTTTTTTTCCTTTGAAATTAAATTCTCAGAGGAAGAAGTACCAAAGGCAGGCACAACATGTAGAGTCTCAGCGATAACAGACAGTTAACTATATCTCTATAAATGAAAATAATGACGATGATTAATAACCAAAGTAAAATTCGTAGTAGTGGGTGGTTATAATTAAAGTGACGCTCTTCCGACTGCTGCAGTGTGGGGAGTACATCTCTCAGGACGCTGAAACATAGTAGGTATGTTCATTAATTAGTGTGCTTACGGAGTATGCTGGAAAAATAATAGTTCCATTTTCTGCCACCAGGTACAGGGAAAAGAGGAGGAACTATCAAATACATGATAACGGTGGGTCTGCCACGTTTAATATGATATGGTCACAAGTTACAAGATGTGTTCAACATGGTCTCCCAACATGGCATGGTCGACAGCATATCCAATGCAACCAGAGCGATATGTCATCGTATGCGATCTTTAAGGTCAGGAAGAGCCTGGACACATTCCTGATAGGCACAATCTCTGATATATCCCCACAACCACAAGACACACGGATTTAGGTCGGGGGATCTGGAAGGCTACACATCTTGAGGTTGCCCAGAGGTGATGCTGTCATTACCGAAGATTTCTCGAAGCAAATCTGTCACCCAGCAAGCGACATTTAGTGTCGCCCCTGTGAGAAAATAGTGGTGTGGAGACAGCTGCGTTCTTGTGTTGCACAAATAGGTGCTTATGAAGTGCAGATAACACAGTACACCTGACACGCCCGTGAGGTGTAATCTCCTCGAAGAAAAACAGAATAAGAGTTAAGGAGTTTGTGAAACCATAACACAGAGTCACATAAACTGAGTGCAGTGGATGTTGCTGTACAACAAGTGGTGAAGTAGAACGCATATGCGACGGTTCTGTGCTTTCATGCCATCGAGCAGAGTAAAATGTGCATCGTCCATCCAAAGCGTATTCATTAGCCACATTTATCCATTTCTATGCGTGCCAACACAGTAAAGAAATGTAGCCTACTTTTGGGCGTCATTTGCTGCACCTTCTGAATCTTGTAGGAATCTTGTGTAATACGCGAAGCACAATCTTTTTGAACTGCTGAAAAGAGGAGAGACAATTCCGATGCCACAGCTCAAGCACTGGCTGCAGAATGTGAGGCATGTGATGCACAGTCAGCTATAGCTACAACAACTTCATAAAAAAATGTTCAAATGTGTGTGAAATCTTATGGGACTTGACTGCTAAGGTCATCAGTTCCTAAGCTTACACACTACTTAACCTAAACTATCCTAAGGACAAACACACACACCCATGCCCGAGGGAGGATTCGAACCTCCGCCGGGACCAGCCGCACAGTCTAGGACTGCAGCGCCTTAGACAACTTCATCAACAACTGCCATGGGACTGGGCCACCTCCCTCTCCGTGCTGCACCAGCAAATTCACCTGTTTCTTCAAATTTCTTGATGATATTTTTTAGTCCATGTATTGACATAAGGCCTCTTCGCAGCTGTTTCCTACGATATTCCTACAATGCAGCGCAACTGTTGCTGCTGTTCTGATAAAGCAACTTTACCAGCAGTTTACAGTCTTTCTTCGCAACAGCCGTCGCCAAACGACGAAATACATAGTGATATCAAACAGAAAAATTTCACATTTTGACTACTTGCAGCGCCATATTTTCAACTGGTGGTAGAAAGTGGAACCATCATTTTTTCAGCGTACTCCGCATGCGCCCAAATTTGTGGACATACCTACGGTGTTTTAGCGTCCTACGATGTCTATATCCCACACTACAGCAATCAGAAAACCGTCATTTTAATTATAACCACCTGGCAGATGGTCTAGACAAACGTGGTATCGTACTCTTCACACGTTTTAGTACTGGAAGAATAGGAGGAAACGTGTCTTCTAAATGTTTAAGACATCTACATTTATCTGCTTGAGAAAATATATGCTAATAAACAAGTCAAACAATATTTATAAGGCAATAAATAACGTCTTGTTACTTGATTCCTTGCATCAGTTTTTTCTTTCTTAGTGCCAAATAACATCTAGAATTATTTTTCTCGTTAAAAACATCTGACTTCTCTAATGTTGAAACAATTTTCATTAAAAAATAACCTATTTACGTTCTTATTTATGCACAATGTAGGCTTATTCGGTCCGTTTTGCTTTCAGATATTTCTTGTGGAAGAAACTAGTAGGAAAAATATATAGCCTTCGCGCAACCTTTGGAATGTGTTACGAAAACAATGCAAAAAACAATAAGTTGCTGTAGTCTTCAGTCGGAAAGCCGGTTTGATGCAGCTCTATCCTGTGCAAGCCTCTTCATCTCCGAGTAACTACTGCGACTTACATCCTTCTGAATCTGCTTACTGTATTCATCCCTTGGCCTTTCTCTACAATTTTTACCACCCACACTTCCTGCCAAACTTATAAAAACATAGGGATGTCAAATAGAAAACATTTACACTGTGAATGCTTACAGCGCTATGTTTTCATCTGGTGGTAAAAAGTAGGACTACTATTTTTTTTCAGTGTACTCCGCAGAAGCACCAATTAGTGAACATACTTCAGATGTTTCAGCGCCCTGTGATGTCTGAAGCCCGCACTGCAGCACTTAGAACATAGTCAGTTTAATTATAACCACCTGGCAGATGGTCTTGACAAACTTGATATGGTATACTCTTCACACTTTTTAGTACTGGAAGAAAAGAAAACACGTCATCTAAACATTTAAGACATCTGTATCCTAACTTGACCTCCTTCACCATAGGGGTGATTCATTCACACAAAGCTGCAAGCCTGCGAGTCGTGTATGTGAACATTGCTGAGTGTAGTAAGATTCGTGTGGACCAAAGGGTTGTTGCTACACCTCAGTCTTCAGACAGACTATCACTAAGCGGTTACAAGACTTTGCTGCAGAATTTTTTACCCACACATACAATTTCTGAGGTCAGAGATGACTAATGTCCTAATCATATTACAATTCCGTGGATTTTGCACCGCTCTCTACCTCAGTGATTTACCCCTGTTCAATCATATACAAAGTTTCAGTTATCCTTGGTATATAAATGGGCAATAATTATAAATTAAGAAACACACTCATCATCAAAATGTAAACAAGCAGATAACATGTGTCAACTGTTGTGCTTATTATATAGGGCAGTGTAATAGTCTTTCTTCTCCCTCCAAGACCTATGAAAACCACTCTCATTAAGTTACTTAACGAACACTTGACAAATTACTTGTGCTAGATTAGCTGTAAAAATTAGTTTCACAGGAAAATACTTGATTATATGAACCTTTTGAAATATAAATCATTCTATCGCTCCCTCCACAATGGTCCCTGGGGAGACGAGTTACACACAGACACGCCAATGGAACATGGCGCTAAATACACATAAATGGTTCCTGGACTGGCTGAAGCATCGAGGTGCAGCAAGTTCGCGCCATTTGAGGGTCACCTTTCACTCAGCGCTTGATGAAGGAGCAGCAGCGGATGGCTCTGGTCCTCCATCTGATCCATGGCAGCACCAGTGAGGTAACTGGGCTCGACCTGGCAGCAATTGGCAGTCTGGCACAGTGTCGGGCAGAGTGGACATGTCATTTGGTGGGAGGGAATGAGACACGAGAGTGGTTGCACAGCGCACAACATTTCCCACTCAGTAGTGACGTCGCTGCCCCTAGGTGTCTCTCGATCCAGTAGTTGAAAGAATGCAGTCACCCCTTGGGATAGGTGGCGAGACAGCGTTGCATTTAGTATGCAACTCGTCTCCTAGTGAGGATTTGCTCTCTCCCCCTGTGTCAGTAGGTAATTTATGAAGTAGCTCTGAGCACTATGGGACTCAACATCGGAGGTCATCAGTCCCCTAGAACTTACAGCTACTTAAACCTAACTAACCTAAGGACATACACACATCCATGCCCGAGGCAGGATTCGAACCTGCGACCGTAGCTGTCACGCGGTTCCAGACTGAAGCGCCTAGAACCGCTCGGCCATTTTGTAACTAGTGAGGTCTCGGAATCGTGTTTCAAATGGCGTGATGAGCCACTTTAACTTCGCTTGGTAATCGCCGAAAGTAGTACCTTCAGGTAGTTTTAAAGAAGCAAGACGATTTAAGAACGTTAAATGTTCATTACTCATCTGCCTCTCAAATAAACGTAACTTTTCCATGAACGCTTTGATCTGGTCGTGCATGTCAACGATTAGCTGCCCTTTGCCCTGAAATGACAGATTTAAATTATTCAGATGCATAGTTATGTCAGCTAGAAACGCCAGGTCTGATATCCATTTTATATCTTCCAGACAACGCATTTCTTCTCCTTTCATTTTGAGAAAAAGGGATATTTCCTCACGAATGGGAAAGAAAACATCGAGAACTTTTCCCCGACTCACCCAACGAACTGTACTGTGGTAAGGTATATCCTCACACTCCGCTTCCATATCTTTCAGGAATCCTTTGAATTGGCGATGATTCATACCGTGACACCGCATAAAATTCACACACTTCACGAATCTTTCATTACGCCACCTAGCTCTACTGTTTCAGCACACAGTGCCTCTTGCTGAATAAAACAATGAAGAGTCAAAATGTCTTTCCCGAATTCGTCTCTGAGTTTATTGTTCAAACGAGAGGCAAAACCTTGGTGACGCCCGATCATTTGTGGTGCACCGTCTGTCGCTACAGAATGGAGCTTATCCCACGGCAAATTCATATTGTCCACTGAGTCACAAACAGCTTAAAAAATGTCACGTCCTGTAGCGGTGTAATCGAGTGGTACCACATCCAAGAGTTCTTCAGTTACTTGCAGCTCCATGTCGACACCACGCACAAAGACTGCAAGCTGAGCACAGTCCGACATGTCGGTGCTTTCGACAAGCGCTAGCGAAAATGCAGCAAAGCTCTCTGCCTTTTTCCTGAGCTGTGTCTCTAAATCTGCTGCCATGTCCAGTATTCGGCGAGACATTGTTTGCTTCGACAGGCAAACCCCTTTAATTGCGTGCACCTCCCTTGTAAACAAACATTCAGCAACTGCTACCATGCACGATTTTACGAGTGGTCCCACCGAAAACGGCTTGCCGCTCGTCGCAATGATGTGAGCGACCCTGTAGATTGCTTGAATTGCAGATTCAGTAGTGTTTTCTCCGCTCTCATTCACCTGAAAATTATAAACGCATTACAGAACATGAACTATGTTGCATGTTTTGATACCCTCCGTATTACGAAACCGTTTTTAAACTTACGTCTCCTATTATGTCGTTCTTGAGCCTGGCTACCAGTTCTCTGCGTGCAACGCCTTTTACCTGATCGTAGTGCACCGCGTGAAGACGTGTATAATGTCGTCGTATATTGTACCTCTTTGCAGAATTAAATACTTTATGACATACAAGAAACTGCGGACGACCATCACTCTCAATGAATAGAAAGGTACCCTCCAATAGAGGTACAGGGCTCCCGCAGCTAGTCATAGCTGTCATTGAACACGGATTATTGCGTTAGTTGTGGCTGCATGCGGCCAGGGGGCAGTGAGTTCGCTTTCCCCCTCCACGCAGGCTCCGCGCTGCCGCAGGAGCTCGGTTGGAACAGCCTGCTCTGGGCCTTGTTCTGGC
The DNA here is from genome assembly GCF_021461395.2 of Schistocerca americana. Taxonomy (NCBI): domain Eukaryota; kingdom Metazoa; phylum Arthropoda; class Insecta; order Orthoptera; family Acrididae; genus Schistocerca; species Schistocerca americana. Next base: position 435,888,970 of record NC_060125.1, read on the forward strand.
ACTGGCTCATCTGTGGGTGCTTTAAAGGAATGTTGTGACATCAGGGGCGAGCGCATAGTCCAGTGATTCCATTTACGACTGCTAAGTGGGCGGCTACTGTCAGCTGTTTACTCGGCGCCTGGCTCGCCTGCCGGGTTGCCAAGGTAATGACATGGCATCAATGACAGGCCACCCTTATCTGGAGGGCCGCTACAGTGGGCGGCTACTGTCAGCTGTTTACTTGGCGCCTGGCTCGCCTGCCGGGTTGCCAAGGAAATGACATGGCATCAATGACAGGCCATCCTTATCTGGAGGGCCGCTTCAGTGGGCGGCTACTGTCAGCTGTTTACTCAGCACCTGGCTCGCCTGCCGGGTTGCTAAGGAAATGACATGGCATCAATGACAGGCCACCCTTATCCGGAGGGCCGCCTCCATTCGCAGCCCCTCGGAGGCAGTTGGTTTACAGCAGCCACAATGTGTGGTGTAGCCCTCCCTCTGCCTTCACGTTCGCTGGGATGCTAAGGCGGCAGGCAGACTCCCAGCTAATGCAGCACTCATCCAGCACTGATGGCCGGCCCTTCACTCAGCTGCTCTCTGGACCGAGCCGCCACAGGCATTATCCTTCACACTGGCACGTGGTTGTTGTTGTCTCTCGACGCCCACAGGATGTATCGATAGCGGGTTTGACAGCTTCCAGGATCTGCACAGTCCTCACACTACGTTTCAGTGCCAGTGTTTTAAAAAATTTCTACATACACACACTACTGGCCATTAAAATTGCTACACCACGAAGATGACGTGCAGCAGACGCGACATTTAACCAACAGGAAGACATTGCTGTGATATGCAGAGCATTCACACAAGGTTGGCGCCGGTGGCGACACCTACAACGTGCTGACACGAGGAAAGTTTCCAACCAATTTCTCATACACAAACAACAGTTGACCGGCGTTTCCTGGTGAAACGTTGTTGTGATGCCTTGTGTAAGGAGGAGATATGCATACCATCACGTTTCCCGCTTTGATAAAGGTTGGATTGTAGCCTATCGCAATTGTGGTTTATCATATTGCGACATTGCTGTTCGCATTGGTCAAGATCCAATGACTGTTAGCAGCATATGGAATCGGTGGGTTCAGGAGGGTAATACAGAACGCCTCGTATCACTAGCAGTCGAGATGACAGGCATCTTATCCGCATGGCTGTAACGGATCGTGCAGCCACGTCTCGATCCCTGAGTCAACAGATGGGGACGTTTGCAAGACAACAACCATCTACACGAACAGTTCGATGATGTTTGCAGCAGCATGGACTATCAGCTCGGAGACCATGGCTGCAGTTACCCCTTGATGCTGCATCACAGACAGGAGGGCCTGCGACGGTATACTCAGCGACGAACCTGGGTGCACGAATGGCAAAACGTCATTTTTTTGGATGAATCCAGGTTCTGTTTACAGCATCATGATAGTCACATCCGTGTTTGGCGACATCGCGGTGAACGCACATTGGAAGCGTGTATTCGTCATCGCCATACTGGCGTATCACCCGGCGTGATGGTATAGGTTGCCATTGGTTACACGTCTCGTTCACCTCTTGTTCGCATTGACGGCACTTTGAACAGTGGACGTTACATTTCAGATGTGTTATGACCCGTGGCTCTACCCTTCATTCGATCCCTGCGATACCCTACATTTCAGCAGGATATGCACGACCGCGTGTTGCAGATCCTCTATGGACCTTTCTATATACAGAAAATGTTCGACTGCTGCCCTGGCCAGCACATCCTCCACATCTCTCACCAATTGAAAACGTCTGGTCAATGGTGGCCGAGCAACTGGCTCGTCACAATACGCCAGTCACTACTCTTGATGAACTGTGGTATCGTGTTGAAGCTGCATGGGCAGCTGTACCTGTACACGCCATCCAAGCTCTGTTTGACTCAATGCCTAGGCGTATCAAGGCCGTTATTACGGCCAGAGGTGGTTGTTCTGGGTACTGATTTCTCAGGATGTATGCACCCAAATTGCGTGAAAATGTAAGCACATGTCAGTTCTAGTATAATATATTTGTCCAATGAATACCCGTTTATCATCTGCATTTCTTCTTGGTGTAGCAGTTTTAATGGGCAGTAGTGTAGTTTCTTAAGACTAAATTAACAACCCAAAAATAAGCTCTTTGAATAAATACATTGAGAATGCATACAGAATTACTTACGTGATCGGAATAACAAAAATGGAATGAAGTAGTATGTGTTATCGTATAGACTAAACATGACATCCTTAACATTTACACTTGTCTTAAATATATGGTGTGAAGTGGCTCTGGTATATGTGTGTGAGAGCTGTGTTAGTACCGTTTCGTATCGGGCATTACCCTTATGATAGGCGGACACTGCATCCACCCTTCACCCAATATACTCTTTCTACACAACACTTAGTATTAACTTATTCTCTTACCCAACACCTGTTATCTTTAGCTCTCTCTACTCTTAGATCGTGACTATGCTACGTATGATGATGTCCTCCTCGCCGTGTCCGGCGACAGCGACTCCGTCAGTCTTCTCTGTCCTTGTTGTGGTAGGCTCGATGTGGCTCGCGAATCCGAATTTCGTTTTGAATATCCTGTTGCATGAAGCACAGTGAAGTTGACCAGCAGAGTTGTAAGTATACGTGTAGACAGGCTTAAGCTGAGATTTTCGGAGCTCTCTTTTAGCATCCAGGTTCATTAGAAGCTTTTGCTCGATTTGTTCGATGCTCTTATGTACAGTTGATCGCCACTCCGATCGGCGCAATGCTAGCTCCTCCCAAAGGTTGCTTGGAATGCCACAGGCTGAAAGGTGGCGTTTAATGGTGTCTTTAGATCGCAGGTGTTGACCACCTTTCCTCCTCTTCCCGCACGAGAGCTGCGAGTAGAACACCGCTTTAGGTAGCCTACTGTCATCCATGCGTACTATGTGACCACTCCATCTCAGTTGATGTTTCATTATTAAAGCTTCAATACCAGCCAGTTTCACGCGGCGCAAAATCTCCGTGTTTGGGACACGGTCTTCCCATTTGATGCGCAGAATTGATCTCAGACATCGAAGATGAAATTTATCTAGCTTCTTAATGTCAGCTTTGTAACAGCACCAGGTTTCCGAGGCATAGAGTAAGGTGGATAATACTACTGATTTGTAGACTGCAATTTTTGTTTGTAGTTTGAGATCATGTGATTTCCATACTAGATCATTAAGCTTACCGAAGGCTGGGGCTGCGCTGGCTATACGCGCTGCGAATTCCGTTGTCAAGCTGTTGTCACTTCTAATTTGGCTTCCCAGGTATTTGAAATTTGACACATTTTGAAAGGGTTTGTTATTTATCTCAATACTGGAGTCATCTGCATTAAGACCTCTAAGTGGCTGTTTGAGAACTTGCGTCTTAGTGATGCTAATGGCTAAGCCAAATCTTCTGCAGGAGGCAATTAGCAGATTTATGTAAGTCTGAAGAGTTTCGCAAGAATTAGCCATCATGCATACATCATCCGCGTAGAGAATCTCTAAGATGGATAGTTTGGTTACGCGACTTTTTGTTTTGAGGCGAGAGATGTTGAAGACACTTTTGTCTGTCCTTGTGTCGAGACTAATTTGATTACTACAGGCTTTGGTCGCGTCTCTCATAACAACTGCAAAGTAAAGTGAGAAGAGTGTGGGAGCCAGAACACAGCCTTGTTTTACACCACATGTTACGGGAAACTGTTCTGAGAGCTTGTCCTCTTGGCGGATTTTTGCCATCATGTTTTCATGAAACTGCCGAATCAAACTGACAATTTTGTCAGGGCACCCAGTTTTCTTTAGTATGATCCAGAGAGCTTCCCGTGGGACACGATCAAAAGCTTTTTCTAGGTCTACAAAGCGCATGAACAAAGGCCGATGTTGCTCTAAGCTTTTCTCTTGCATTTGTTTGACAACAAATATGGCATCCACTGTGCTTCTGTTTGGGCGAAGGCCACACTGGGTCTCTGGTAGCAGTTTTTCTGCAAAGTGTGTTAACCGGGTGTTAATTATGTGGGCAAGGACTTTTCCCGCTGCTGAGAGAAGAGAAATGCCCCTGTGGGAGCTGCAGTCTGATATGTCACCCTTGCCTTTATAGATCTTGGAAATACAAGCATCTTTCCAGTCTTGTGGAATCATTTCATACTCCCAAATCCTTAAGATCAGAGCAAACAATGGTTTCTTGATGTCTGGCCCCCCCATATTTATATAGCTCTGATGGCAAGTTATCTAATCCTGCTGTTTTGTCATTTTTCAGCTTAGCCAGTGCTGAAATGAATTCATCGTAGGAAGGGGCATCCGCAAGTTGTTCCTCAACTGGCAGGTCTTCAAGTGCTTCTATGAATGGAATATCGGTTGTCTGATGGTCGGGATTAAGAACGTCATTAAAATGTTCCACCCACCGAGACAGGATGTCACTCTGTTGCGTCAGCCAACAACTTTTATCTTTGTTATAGACTGGAGCTATCTTCCCAACTCTTGGACCAAAGATAGTTTTCAGGGACTCAAGAATCTGTCCGTTTGGTGTGCGTCGGCATATAACTGTATTTCATTTGCATTATTTGCCCACCAACTGTCTTTGAGAGCACGTACCTTCACTTTCAGATTGTAATGCGCTGCTCTACGCTTGTAATCATCAGGGGTGTGAAGAGAGATTCTGAAATCATTAATTAGCTTTCTGATCTCTGGATCTGAGACGTCAAACCAGTCCTGGTGCTTCTTCTGAGGCTTTCCCAAGACTTCTGAAGCACAGCCACGCAGCCTGCTAGCGTATGCACTCCACTATTCATCTACAGGGGCAGATTCAGATATCAAAAGGCCATCGACACCAAATTTTTCATCCAGTTTTGCTCTCATAGCCTGATCATTGGCCAAGATTTTGCAGGACAATTTTGTTGGTATTTTGTGTGAAGCTCGGCGTGGTGCCTTCAAAGTTATCTTTAATTTGGACCTCACGAGTCGATGGTCTGTCCATCCCTGAGCGCCTCTCATTGCACGTGTGACCAGTACGTCATCAAGATCTTTTTTCCGTACTATCACATAATCCAGAAGGTGCCAGTGTTTAGATCGCGGATGCATCCATGTCGTTTTATATTTTTCAGGCAGACGAAAATATGTATTTGTCAGACAGTGTTCAAACTCGGCACATAGAGTTAGAAGATCCAAACCATTCGAGTTGCATTTTCCAATCCCATGGCGACCGAGGACTCCATTCCAAGCACTGAAATCATTCCCAACACGAGCATTAAAATCACCAAGTAACAGAAGTTTATCTGCAGAAGGAATATCCCTAAGGACATGTCGGAGGTCTTGGTAGAACTTGTTCTTCTCTTCATCCGGAGATGGCAATGTAGGTGCGTGTACATTGATCAAGTGAAGATATTTCTTGGATGCCAGGTGAAGTCTGAGTGTTATTATTCTGTCACTGATACCTTTTGGGAGTTCTGTTAGTGAACATGCCAATTTATTGCGTATGGCAAAGTCTACCCCACTTTCCGCCCTTTCAGTGGATGATTTTCCATTCCAGTAGTAGGTATAACCTCCGAGCGGTTCACATAACTGTCCAGAGCCACTAAGATGTGTTTCACTTATGGCTGTAATGTCGATGTTATATCTAGCCAGTTCCCTTGCGATAAGTCCTGTCTTTCTCTCTGGGCACTGATTATGGTCTTATCCTGTAAAGTACGGACGTTCCAGACTCCAATCATTAGATATTTAAGGTAACTGTTTATTTTATTATTTTTTGACCGCATATGTTAGTGAACAAGTGACCGCAGTTTGCCACTTGTGCTGGGTTGAGACGGGCTATGTTTAGGCCACTTTTTCTAGGCCCCTCCCTGGATTAGGGAAAGCAGAGCGATCCTAAATAGGGCTGCTTTGTCGTCTGACGAGCTGCCGAACCAGTCCTCCCGTCTCTCACGAGTACCAGAACGACCATCACCGTCTGACCGCCTAACGTGCAGAGCACCAACTAAGGTTCAGGTACACCAAACCCTTGCCTCACCATCAGTACTCCATCGCCGCATGACTTTCAAAGCTCATAGTCCATTGAAACTTTGCCGGAGTCATCTGCGCGTGAAGGTATTTAAAGTGGACAAGCAGTTGCGCAGATGCAGATCCACTCTCTCGTCCTCTGCCTCTGGTTGGCAGTGGATCGTAGGGCCGATACGACTGGCAAGAGGCAGGGGATGCAGTGAATGGCCATATGCCACTGGAAGTATCCTGACATACGCCCTTAAGGCACATCACAAGTACTTTGCTTCGTCGGTACAGAAGCCGTGAGTGTTTACCTATCGATATTACCCGCCTCCTACACCGATGAAGAGACTGACAGAAGGGAAGAAGGAAAGGGAAGGGACTGGAAGGGAAAGGGAGGAAAGGACGGTAGGTCGTTGTGAGGCACACTTCGTCTGGCTCCTCTGCTGAGACCTGACCGGCTACGTTGAACCTGCCAGTAGCTACGCTACCACCGGTATAGCTCTCAGCATCACAGGAACACGCAAACTCTCCCACCCACACGGACAGTGCTACGATAAGGTGGTGCTTCCAGGGACTGACCAACAGAATTTTCTCTGACAAAGACAACTCAGATTTAACCTATTCATTTATTACCCACAATTTACAAACCCAACGCAGTCTGACTGCTATACATTGACAGCATGACTTCCAATAATTAACATAAAAGAATGTGCCTGAATTGCAAGAGATCTTAACAATAATACAATTTTCATAAGTCACTTACCTTACAGAAAATCTTCATAACACGAACTACAGCAATTACAGCAAGTAGCAACAGTAGCCACCTGAATAAAGAGATTCTAACTACGGTAGATTCTAACTACCAGGAGGCATTTGGTTAGCAAAAGAAAGATTTTGTTGTAGAGCAAACACTGTAGTTAAAAAGTTTTGCCTTATTCATGTGACATCCAATTCCAATAATTATATAGTTGTCAATAACTCCACTTCCCAAACATCATCAACCATACATCTATTATCATACATTTCCTTGCGTATTTTCTTAGAAGAAATTTCATCTCACTTTACATTGCGTATCCTACCAACACAGAGTCTCCACTAAGAATCATGTCCATACACTTCCCTGTCCACTCGCTAACTGCTAGTCCACCCAACCACAGAATCCCTTGCCGAGTGCGCAGAGCGCTGTCAGCGATATTGACACCGTCTAGAGCGCTGCTAACATACAAACAGGCTACATGCAATACTCCTCCTGTTGTTGGTACTTCTGGCAGCATTGTCATCCATGCCGAAGTGGTCTGAAACCATGCTCGCAATTGTCTGCATAGATGCTCAGTCTCATGACACATGCTCCTGCGTAAGCACATCTGGAACTTGCAAATGTTATTAGTTCCCACTTGCTTGTTGCTCTAGATTTTACAAAAACGCCTCCAATTTCCTCTTGTTGAATCGCCAATGTAATAAAATATAAAAAGGTAAAATAGTTTGACCCGTGGCGGCTGACGCTAGGGTGTTCTACTTGCACCGCTGATATCGATATTCGGCTGTCCTGCTATCTTTGACTGCTCCCCCGGCGGTTTTCCGGGTGAATGTGTGACGAGAGAGACTCCGGTCGGCGTTCAACGAGCCAACTTGTGTTGGAAACAAGCCGGTGTCCCTAACCGTGGTGCATGGGACTAGCCGTGCTCGCCGCCCTTGTCTTTTGTCGCGCCGGATGTGCGGTGGCGATCATTGGGCGCCTTGACGTGCAAAATTGTGGTGGGTTCGTCGTCTCAAGCTGAACGGCTTCCCAGCTCGTAATTTGCAAGCTCCAAGTTACGTATGACTTTTATTCTGTGTTTAACAAAGAAGACTGTTGAGTAGCTGCCGGAGATGGTTCTGAACTTGGTTCCACAGTAGCTATTTTAAGGAGGCTGATCATCCTCATTTCGTTTCTCATCATCTGTGGAGTCTGTGTTTTAAGTGGTTTTCATGCAAGTTTTTATTTGTTTTAGGACATATTGACCGCTTGGGGACTCGTTGCAGTTGTGTACGCGCCCGGCAGCCATAGAGTTAATGGTTTTAATCATTTGTTACGGCTGGATTTGATATGTTTATTTAATGTTGAAAGTGCCTTAAGGCAACTGGAAGTGATCTCTAAGTTTCCTGCTAATTTACTGGGAGACGGGTAATGTTAGAGTATTGCTCCATAAGAATTTGGGGACATGCTTATTATATATTCCAGCGTGGCTGTGTTTGACCTTGTTTTCATTACAATCTATTTGTGCTGCAGGCCATTTGTTAAGTCTGCTCGTTTCCTGGCATCGGTGCGGTTATGGATTCTTGTCAGGACCGTTCATTGTGAGGCCGGTGGAACTATATATAAATATATACCGCCTGCTAGTGAGCCTGTGCAAAAGCCGTGGTGCAAAAGCCGTGGGGAGTGAACACTCGTATTGCCTGCCTGCCGTAGCGTCATTCCTTCCAAATACTGCTGTGGGTCTTAACGCTGTTCTCTCAAGTTAAGTGAGGCCACTTTGTTAATATTAGCGTTTTACTGGTTGAGTTATTACTATCCATTCTTATTTAACAGTTATGTTAATCATTTGTGTATCTTTAATGAATGTGCAACTTCTTATTTTTCCTGGGTGCCAGTTTTGCGATCTTGGTTGGCCCACTTTGCATTTTTAGTATAAGCATGTTTCACTGTGGACCTTTATGTAGCAGTTCACTTTTATTAAGCTTCAAGGTCTTTGTTTTTTTTAATGAAGTTGTGGTATTATGTGCCAGTGTAACTTTGGGTTGGAAGTGTATAGTGTTACTAGGCTTTGAGATATGGTTAAACAAGAACGAGTGTTTATGATTGATTATTCACCATGCCTGCTGTCTGTGATTTTGGTTGCAGATGCAAAATATGATTCTTATTCGTGTTTATGTAATTCAATTAAAGTGAAGATTTGTATATTGCATCATTAAGAGGGCAAATTTCCGAATTGAAGTTTATTATAAACTCTGTTTCGAGTCAAATTAAAATTGTAAAACAATCACAAGCTTGTCCATCCCCAGTGATCCCGGGCTTCCTATTTCCTTTAAATAACTGTGGTGAGATCGTTATTTCGATTTTCTGAAGAATTTAGTAGCAGGGTTCAAGTTCTCCGATGGAGCGGTCGTCCGCTTCTTACCCTGTCCTCCGTTCCCTGAACCTGAGGTATGCCACACCACTTGTGACTCACACTGTACGTAGTCACTCCCCTTAGTGTGCTTTACCTATGGTGATCTCTAGGCGCTAGCAAAACACAAAGACCTCGAGAACGACTTCATCGCATGACTTGCAACGGCCCGTAATCCCAGCAAACTTAGCGTCTCCAAGCACCTAATGCGTGGGCAGCTAATACCACTCACAACACATCCGAAAAAAAGAGGCAAACGTGTGCAGCGACATGGCCTCAATATTGTTATTGCTAAATAGCGGAAAGCAAAGTACACACGTCTGTTGGTCAGTGCATAAGATACCACGGAAAATTGACAGAAATACTCTCAAAGGCCATATTGATATTATGGAAGACACTACTACGAGAACTACATAGTTGAATTTGATGTTCATAATGCTGTCATTTCTTGAGTAACAATCTTATACTCCGTGGAGCGTGGTAATGGACAACAGTGCGGTCAGCCATTTCTCACAAAGGTAAATGCAGGTTAGACCATGGGCTCAGTCCAGTAACCGTGCAGAGGTTTTCATGCCATAGAAAGATGTCAGTAAATACGAAGAGCTGTCAGTTATGACGCATTTCTATACAATTCTGACTCAGATTTTCCAGCAGGCAGCGAAAGCGTTGATACAATGTTGTAACAACCACGCTACTACACATTTGACCATTTTTCTCAAGAAGTGGTACCACAAGCTAATAAATGGCAATAACGAATACAACTGTTTTAGAAATTCAGCAAACAAATAACGTGGTACGTGCTACCCAATAACACCCACATTTTGCTAATCAACTGATGATCCAATTACACATTGATTCTAACCTGACTAAATTACCACCTAACTAAATCACTACCTATTCTATAAATGATTTCACACGACAGATATGGTGAATACCCCGCGACTTCCTTCATTTCAAGGTTTCTCTTACGTGTGCCTTTCTATCCCGGATCTCTTTCCTTTTCACTCCCGCCTCTTGCAGCCTCCTGAGAGCCAGGTCAACATTTTGCTTGTGTTGCACTCGGGTTCTCGGCGGGAAGTCTACGACTTCACGGATCAGATCTCTGGATTGCCTGTTCTTGAGAACAGTCACTTGTGCTATCATATTGATTCCATGTGGTAACTCGTTCATCATGTCCTGGAAATTGCAGAGGAAAACATCCCAGGTGGCGTGTCGTTTCGCCCAGTATACATGGCAAAAGGTTCCTGGCCTTTTAATTACCCTTTCTACCGCTAAAACATCTCGCTGCAACCGATTGAATGGGCCCTCTTGTGCGTACAGGCAGAGAATATACTGTAGTTACATCTTGGTAGCTGACACCCAAGTAAGTCAAATTAACCACCCCTGTAAAATAAATCAGCACAGACAGTGTGCAAAGCCCTCTGCAAAGATTTTTTTACCCTAGTAAGCAGTGCTTTTTTTCTAAAGAAAAAAGTTTGAGGGTACTTAGCCATGGCGTCATCAACATGTCGAACTAAAAAAAAAAATTGTATCGGATTCTTCAGTTGACTTTACAGCTCAAATGAAGCAGGCGATACCGAGAAACACACAAACATACAAGAGAAAGAGGTATTTGTGGATGTGCGTATCGGTTTAATCCAGTGTTTCCTTAACATAGCTTTCCATTTCTCTGAACGGAACTGGGGCCTACTGACAGAGATAATGCCATCTGCATGGCGTACTAGCAGTGCTGTTTTTCTGGGGGAACGCTGGGGATGCATACCCCTAAACTTTTTCGTCGACAAAGTAATTTTTTTACGGTGTTGAGAACTTGGAAGAGTGCCAAAGATTTATTTCACGGACGTAAATTTTTTATTTCATTTTTTCGTGTTGGTGATTGCAATAAGAACGATACCAGTGCAGTTTTTGGTGGGAAAATCGATGTCATTGACTGTTTCAAGCATTTCGAAGATTCGGCAACCGTTCTCGACAACTGAATCGCTGGCAGCCAGTTCGACAAGCATGTAGTGCCTTCGCCCGCTAATAGTGGGCGATGGTAGTGCTAAACGGATATGCGTACGCTCAAATCGCATACTTCATTTGAGATGATGTAAATTGAAGTGTTTGGTACCACTTTCTCTTGTATGTTTGTGTGTTTCTCGGTATCGCCTCCTTCATTTGAGCTGTAAAGTCAACTGAAGAGTCCGATACAATTTTTTTTGTAGTTCGACACGTTTATGACGTCATGGCTGAGTACCCTCAAACTTTTTTTTTAGAAAAAAAAGCACTGCCTACTACAGTGAAAAAATCTTTGCAGAGGGCTTTGCACACTGTCTGTGCTGATTCGTTTTAATTTGACTTACTTTGGTGTCAGCTACCAAGATGTAACTACAGTATATTCTCTGCCTGTACGCACAAGAGGGCCCATTCAGTCGGTTGCAGCGAGATGTTTTAGTTTGGTTGGAATTATGGGATGCAGAGGTGCTGCATTGTCAAGGTATCATGCTTTGATTTCTGACAGGCTTCACACACCGTCAAATTCGTCTATCCATATTTTAAAAGTGTTACAATGTGCGTAATTTCAGTTAGCTTTTCCTGGTTCCAAAATGTGCATAACTAAAGTTAGTGTGTCAGATAGTCTTGTTCACCAGGTCATCTGGAACGCAGACGCGCCAGAGTGCAAATTCTCCCTCACTGCGAAAGAATAAGATCCCCTTCCGTAATAGGTAGAACTGGCTGAGCTTAATTTCCATCTTCAAATCAAGCAGAGCTGGGTCCTTGTATTGTTCCCTGTTGATGTCCTTCAGGCTCTACGTGACGTAATTCTCAAGCGCCACCTTTTAAGTATAATACAAGCTGTAGCGTTCTTCCTGTAGTGGGTTTGCCCCATTTCTTTCCAATCCCACGGGTGAACATGACAACGCATCCACGATGACGTTCTCCTCCCCTGGTATATCCACTAGAGTAAAATCATACTCCTGTACCACGAGTGCCCATCTCGTGAGTCTCTTATTGCGGAGCTTCGCCGTGAGCAGTAACTCCAAGGTTTTGTGATCGGTGGAAATTCTTGTTTTTCTCCCATACAGAAAGAACCGAAATTTTTCGAAGACAAACACGACCGCCAATGCTTCCAACTGAGTTACCAAGTAGTTTCTCTCGTATAACTGAGGACATGGCTTCCAAAAGCAGTGGTCTTATGCATTATGTGCCCCACTTTCTGATTTTTTTCGAGGAACTGTATTGAGAAAATTTAGAGAACCAGCATTTGAAGCTGACTGCCGAACGATTTTACTGCCGCCAGCATACATTAAGCGTAAGGACCGAGAAGATATAAGAAATTACGGCTCGTGCGGAGGCATATAGATGGTCGTTTTTCCCTCGCTCGAGTCAGACAGGGGAGGGAATGACTAGTAGTGGTACATGGTACCCTCCGCCACGCACCGTAGGTGTCTTGTGGTGTATCTATGTACATGTAAATACCTCTGAAAGACTACTATACACACACAAGTGTATGAGATGTCAGTTGCCATACAAAAGTCCTCCCCCAGCATTGGGGTGCGACAAAATCGGTGCATTAACCAGCGCGGTTTTGAGGGCATGGAATTCATCTTCCGCCACATCGTCCCATTCCCACGGCGTTTTCTTCCTGGTGAGCTGGCATAATCGCTGTTTAGCTAGTCTCTTCGCGTAAATGAATCTCTTGAAGAAATTTGCGACGCCGAGAAAGCCACGGAGTTGTCTGTTAGTTGTTGGCGTTGCAAATTTTACTATCGCATCGATCTTGTCCGCATCTGGCGAGATTCCTTCCACGATGATGATACGGCAGAGGAAGGTCCCAGTACACGACTTCGTGATGTTTGCAGTTACGCCGCATTCCTTGAGGGAGGGTCTGTAGTATTTCTCTTAAGACCACATTGTGTCCTTTCCACGTAGGTTCCACAATTAAGAGATCGTCTATGTAAGTGGCGATTATTTGTTTCACGGAATACTTTAAGATACTATTAAATTCCCTAATGAGTGCAGCTGAGGACATGTGTAACCCGAATGGTAGCCGTTTGAGCTGGTAACATCCACTGAAGGTGAGGAATGCAGTGTTTTTCCTGCAGTCTGGGTGGAGTGTAGTTTACCAGACTGGACCACAAATCGAAAGACGCGAATACTGTTACGCCATGAAAATTGTGTAGGAGTTCCTCCAGATCCTCCGGACGATCTGTGAGGAGGTTGCTGTACGTGGAGGTTGCTGGTTTAAACATGACATTGTCTAGCATCCCCTTTATCTATAAGAACAACTCATAACGACAGGCCACGGGGATATGGTAAAGTGGCTCGAAGAATATTGTGTGCTCGCGCACTCTGGATGCATATTCAACATTACGGATAGCTTAGTTTTCGGCAGAAATACATCCACGTTTTCAAGTAATGTTTCTTCCAAGTCTTCCCTGTCATTCATTGGAATGTTTTCTAGGTTTCCTAACATGTTATTAACCTCATTTCGCACTTCCCTACGAGTTTGTTCACTTCTTACGCGGTGCGATTACGCTCATCATGGCACGATTAATTACTGTCCTCCTCCTGTTTTTTGGTGTAATTTAGGTTGAGACATTCGGCTGGATTTTGCCTAAGTATTGCTTTATCAGCAAATTTAATTTTTTCGACAACATCTTTTTGCAATGAGAGCTCTCCTTGCCTGATGTTGGTTCAGGAAGTACATGTCGAATATTACACACATTAAAAAGAAATTTGCATCACACCGGTTCCCAGAACTCCTGAAGACAGACGTTGACTGTGGATATTGTATCACAGACACAGTCCCTTTGACTCTTCAGAGATGTCACTAAACCCGCCCAAAGATGTAAACAACCATGCATGAGGAGCGTCTGTTAGATTGAGGTGTGCGACAGCCGATCAGTTTCAGTTATTCCGCCAGGAAAGAGGTAACGGCTCGTGTTGGCTGTAGTTCAACCATGCCTAGACGGTCAATACCGCGGTTCGATCGCATCCGCATTGTTACTTTGTGCCAGGAAGGGCTCTCAACAAGGGAAGTGTCTAGGCGTCTCGGTGTGAACCAAAGCTATGTTGTTCGGACATGGAGGAGATACAGAGAGACAGGAACTTTCGATGACGTGCCTCGCTCAGGCCGCCCAAGAGCTACTACTCCAGTAAATGACCGCTACCTACGGATTATGGCTCGGCGGAACCCTGATAGCAACGCAACCATCTTGAATAGTGCTTGTAGTGCAGCCACAGGACGTCGTGTTACGACTGAAACTGTGTGCAATAGGATGCATGATGTGCAACTTCACTCCCAACGTCCATGGAGAGATCCATCTTTGCAACCACGACACCATGCAGCGCGGTACAGATGGGCCCAACAACATGCCGAATGGAACGCTCAGGATTGACATCACGTTCTCTTCACCGATGAGTGTCGCATATCCCTTCAACCAGACAATCGTCGGAGACGTGTTTGGAGGCAACCCTGTCAGGCTGAACGCCTTAGACACACTGACCAGCGAGTGCAGCAAGGTTGAGGTTCCCTGCTGTTTTGGGATGGCATTATGTGGGGCCGACGTACGCCGCTGATGGTCATGGAAGGCACCGTAACGGCTGTGCGATACGTGAATGCCATCCACCGACCGATAGTGGAACTATATCGGCGGCATATTGACAACAATTCTTGTCCCCATTGCGCACATCTTGTGAATGAGTTCCTTCAGGATAACGACATCGCTCGACTAGAGTGGCCAGCATGTTCTCCTGACATGAACCCTATCGAACTTGCCTGGGAGAGACTGAAAAGGGCTGTTTATGGACGACGTAACCCAGCAACCACTCTGAGGGATCTACGCCGAATCGCCGTTGAGGAGTGGGACAATCTGGACCAACAGTGCCTTGATGAATTTGTGGATAGCATGCAACGACGAATACAGGCATCCATCAATGCAAGAGGACGTGTTACTGGGTATTAGAGGTACCGGTGTGTACAGCAATCTGGACCACCACTTCTGAAGGTCTCGCTGTATGGTGGTACAACATGCAATGTGTGGTTTTTACGAGCAAGAAAAAGGGCGAAAATGATGTTTATGTTGATCTCTATTCCAATATTCTGTACAGGTTCCGGAACTCTGGGAACCGAGGTGATGCAAAAGTTTTTTTGATGTTTGTATTTCAGTAGCTAGCGAGTGGAATGCCAAAAAATCGCTTCCAAGGTCTGCCCTTGGCAGTTGAGCTTCAACCGGGTCTGTACCCGCATCTCCGTGTGCTTTCCTCTCACTGTGCCAGTGATTTTCTTTCTCTTCAGTGTGAGTGCAGGCCTTGGGTGATTTCAGTGCACCTCTTGTACGCAGATTCCGAGATAGCCGTAACGTGGCTATCAATGTTCACAATTCTGGTCATATTGATGTTGTTGCATACTCTGACGCGACTAACAGGACGTAGATCCGGTCGTTCCAAGAATTCTTTTTCCTCACGCGGAAGCTTTCTTGTGTCTTCATATTCTAACATGCCGATGTTGCTCTTTCCGATAGTTCTGCGGCCTTGTTTATGGCTGTGGGCGAAGCGGCCGAGCGTCAGATTCTATTTAGACTTCTGCTACGTTTCCCCTGTGACTGGTTGAGTGGCCTAATGTGAACATTATGATCTTGTTGACTATATTGCTGACACTGACTGTTGCTCTCCCAGTCGTTTCTTTGTTGCTGTGGTTCTCTAGTATACCGTTGGAAGTGGTTTACACTTCATTGTTCTCTCCAGTTTCGTTTTTGCCATTCGTTGTAATTATCGTTGTAATTGCCTCAACTACCTCTGTTCTCCCACTGTGGCTGGTTACTCTCTGTATCGATAGAGTTGTTTTCCCGTGATCGATAATTTCCCTCTTTTCGTCTGTTGTCTTTCCTTTTTGACGAGCCTTGCCAACTTCGGTGATTGTTTCCGTTTCTTTCTGTTGTTTATATCTCGTTGACATAGTCTAATTCGCGTAGCGCACTCTTGAAGAATTCAGTGGAGTCGTTCGGCCTTCCGATGAGGAGTTGTTGGTAGTGTAGAGGTAATTTGCCATAAGAGTGCCTCGTAATTTCCTTTGGACTATACGGCCGGTCCAAAAACCGATTCTTCTTAATTAGCGACTCACAGAACTCCCCCAGACTACGGAATGCTGACGCTTCTAGATCTTTACCCAGCGTTATCTCGCGCTTGCGACCAGTATGTGTTGAGGAACGTGTCCCTGAACTCTTTATATGAACGACCACTCTCAGCAACACTACACGTATGTTCCACAATCGAACCCTCTAAAAACCCGCAGATAAATTCCAGCTTGTATTTCAGTGGCCACGATTCCGGGAGAACTTTACCGTGCTGACCTATTCAACTTTTTAGATGTAGTGTATTGTTATCCTCTTTGTACAGTTTGAAATGGATAAGAAATGTTTGTGCTCGAATGGTTCGCCATTTCCTACAGACGAATTTTCCCTCGTTTCGGCAGCACTGGTCTCCAAAATTCGGTGTCCAAACGATCCTTGTGCACTGCTAGGGCCTCCTCTTGTGTCGTTATATTCACGAAACAATGCTTCCATTCGCCAAAGACGTACACAATTGTGTTCTGGTTCGATATCTGCCATAATTTGCCTCTCAAGCGGCGCGTACTCTGTCGTGCACCCTATGGCGGCTGGTGTGTTCTCCTGTGGAATTCGCCTTTACGATGGTGATGTAGCCTCATATTGCATATTGAAATGTCATAATACAAGCTCTTCTCGCTCTGCCTGATCATGGACATGCTCCCGTACCTGCTCGTGATTCTACGCTAAAGCGCCAAAGGAACTGCTAAACGCATACGTATTCAAATACAGAGATATGTAAACAACCGCTGCGGTCGGCAACGTCTATGTAAGACAACAAGTGCCTGGCGCAGTCGTTAATCGCGACCACTCACTGTGCCCTGTCGTCTGATCACCTGCCAGTAATCTTTGACCTGGTTACAGACGGGGTGGCGCCACCTGAACGTCGCTGCCTACGCCACAACACAAACTGGGCACACTTCCAGCAACACTTGGCAGAGACTATAACAGCCACGCCCGATCCAGACGAGGACAGGGTGGACGCTGCACTAGCCGCATTTAGCAGATGCAGCAGCCCCGGATCGACCACGGAAGCCGAAGGAAAACTCCAAACAGCTTCCGCCGGACATCCTGCAGGCTGTCCGAAAGAAAAATCGGTATTTCCGTGAATGGCAGATCACGCGAAATCCCGCCACCAAGCGGCTGTTCAACCGACAGCGCCATGAGATTTCTGGGGCCGTAGTTCGCCATCGAAATCGGGACTGGGCTGGCGGCAAGACAACCAAGCTCAGGATCGACGACGGCAGCGCCTGGGCGATGACCAAGAGCTTTCTACGGAAGGACCAGCGCAGCCCGCCAATAAAAGTTGGTCGTGACGTTGCTGCAGAGCCGGACATCAATGCCAGCGTGCTCGCAGACACCTTCGCGAAGAACTTTACGCCAGTGGACCACGTCGTCGACGACGACATGATCCGGGAAGTGAAAGAGCGTCTCCCGCTGTACATGAATCGACAGGACGAGGATGACGTCATCGAACCCACCACCGAGGAAGAAGTGCAACGCCACCTCACTTTCCTACAGCCCAAGAAGGCAGTGGGATGCGACGAGACTGACAACGCAGTGCTGAAGAAGTTGCCGCCGGAAACAGTGCGCGCCGTCACTGCGAACTCCAACGCCATCCTTCGTACTGCGGTCTACCATACTGCGTGGAAGCACGCCGAGGTAGTCGCCATACCGAAGACCGGAAAGGACGCCACGCTGGCGCAAAACTATCCTCCGATAAGCCTCCTGTCTTCCCTCACGAGAACCTTCGAGAGGATATACGCCAAACGGCTTCAGCGTCACGTCAATTAAGAAGGCCTGCTCCCTGACGAGCAGTTTGGCTTTAGACGTGGCCACACAACGCGACTGGTGGAGTAGACGATGGGGGCCCTGGAACGTCGAGAGTATCTTGGGGCGGTACTCCGTGAACTTTCGAAGGCTTTCGTCAGCGTGTGGCACGATCGACTCCTGTACAAGCTGCTGGTATTGGGGATACCCGCCTCGCACGTCCGCCTGCTACAGTCCTACCTGCGTGGGTGCACATCATATGTGCGAGCTGATGGTGGTGTGTCAACAGCGCGCCACATCCGAGCTGGCGAACCGCAGGGCCCGTCCTTGGCCCCCTGCAGAACATTTTACACCGCCGACGTCCCGAAGACGACGCCGAGAGTACGAGGTGCGACAATAAAGTAATGAGACTGATGTGAAAAAAATGTTGCTTACCGTTTTAGTCAAGTTTAGTGTTGTCTCCTTCAAAGTACGAGTAGTTCCCTTCTGATTGCACACACTTTTTCCAACGCTTCTGCCATTGATGGTACCATTTCTGGAATTCATCTTCTGTAATATCCTCCAAGACCTTCGTCACAGATTTTTGGACGCCTTGTGTTGTTTGAAAATGGTGTCCTTTGACCGCCGTTTTGACTCTTGTAAATAGGAAAAAGTCGCACGGACCGATATCTGGTGAACAAGGTGGCTGTGTTAGTACTGAAATTTGTTTTGAGGAAAAAAATTTCTGTACTGACAGAGCAGTATGGGATGATGCATTATCATGATGTAGAATCCAATTATCAGCAATGTTGGCACGGACACGGAGAACTCTTTTACGAAGTCTTTCTAAAATTTCTTTCATTTTCGCAGATAATCTTCAATCAGATCGCACGAGTTCACGCACCCTGGCTAAGTTGATATCCGTCCATGAGGTTGATGATCGTCCACTGCGGTCTTCATCTTCAACATTCGTTCTGCCTTCACTAAACATTTTATGCCTACGAAAAACTTGAGCTCTTGACATAACCTCCACTCCAAAAGCCTTCTGAAGCTTACCGTACGTTGTCGTCGCGTTTTCACCCAATTTAACGCAAAAAGAAATGGCATACCGTTGCGCAATATTACGCGGTTCCATTTCCGTGACGAGAGACACAAACACATGTTAACGTATTGCAGCACAACTCACGACTGAGCAGTTGCATCGATGTGCCGCTTGGACTTGAAGCAGCTTGTAGGCCAAGGTCAAAGATATTTGCCTACGCAAGCCTGCAGGGTTGCCACATCTTGCAAAGAAAATCAGTCTCATTACTTTATTGTCGCACGTCGTACATCTTGCGCTTTACGTCGATGACACCGCCTCTACACACCCAGTATGAGCGTGCAGATGAAGCGCAGCTGCCTGCAGCGAGATCGGAGCTTTGGCTACCAAGTGGCTGCTCAAGTTGAATCCTGCAAAGATCCAGACTGTGGTGTTTACGCGCAGGCGCATTGCCGATGCGCTGCACCAAGTGCGGATCACGGGAGGCCCCGTTCCGTGGTGTCACACTGCAAAATACCTCGGTGTCACCTTGGACCGGTGCCCTGCATGGGGACCACACATCCGGGATCTGAGAGACTGGGCTCTCGGAAGGATGCGCTTGCTGTATCCTCTACTCAGGCCCACGACTACTCTGCCCACACACTCTGGATCTCTCTGTACTTAGCACTCAACAGGCCGGTGCTTGAGTATGTGGCCTTGGTGTGGAGAAACGCTGCAGAAACCCATCTGCAGACACTGTAAAGAGTGCAGAATAAAGCCTTCTGGCTGGCACTTCATTTGCCTCGAGACTCTGGCACGAGGCAGCTTCCAGACATCGCGGGAATCCCAATGCTGAAGCGAGCTCGCAACGAGATTCCACGCGTCGTCGAGGACATCGAGAAACCCGATGGTCAGTGGACTGGACAACCAACATCACTGGTGCCCGGCTACCAGATGGTTGGACCTGCTCCTGAAATGATAACCCGGCAGCAAGAGAAGAAGAATACAACCAAATGACAACCAAGAAGACGAGCTGAAAAGAGAAGAAAACGAATACACACTGATTGACAGACGCAGAAACAGCAGGCTCTGCTTAACCTGCATCGACCGTGCATGGGCTGCACATGTGTCACGTCAGTCTGCCTGTCTGCGCACTTGTTAGATCGGTTACTGCTGCTACAGTGGCAGGTTATCAAGATTTAACTGTGTTTCAACGTGGTGCTATAGTCGGCGCACGAGTGATGGGACACAGCATCTCCGAGGTAGCGATGAAGTGGAGATTTTCCCCACGGTTATTTCACGAGTGTACCGTCAATACCAGTAATTCGGTAAATGTCAAATCTCCGATATCGCTGCGGCCGGAAAAAGATGCTGCAAGAATGAGACCACAGACGATTGAAGAGAATCTTTCATCGTGGCAGAAGTGCAACCCTTCCGATTTCAATGCTGGACCATCAAAAAGTGTCAGCGCGCGAACCATTCAACAAAACATCATCGATATGGGCTTTCGGAGCTGAAGACCCACTCGTGTAGCTTTGATGACTGGACGACACAAAGCTTTTTGCTTCGTCAGGGCTCACCAACACTGACATTGGACTGTTGACGATTGGAAACATGTTGCCTGGTCGGTCGAGTCTCGTTTCAGATTTTATCGAGCCGATGGACGTGTACGGGTATGAAGACAACGTCATGAATCCATGGACCCTGCATGTCAGCAGCGGACAGTTCAAACTCGTGGTGGCTCCGTCCATTGTGCATTCTGACGGACTTGGCAATTCCAGCAGGACAATGCGGCACCCCACACGCCCAGAATTGATACAGAGCGGCTCCAAGAAGACACTTCTGAGTTGAAACACCTCCGCTGGCCACACTATTGAGCATATCTGGGATGCCTTGCAACGTGATGTTCAGAGGAGATCTCCACCCCCGTTGTACTCACGGATTTATGGACAGCCCTGCAGGATTCATTGTGTCAGTTCCATCCATACTACTTCAAACATTTATCGAGTCCATACCACGTCATGTTGTGGCACTTCTATGTTTCCGCGGGGGCCCTACACGGTATTACACAGGTGTACCAGTTTCTTTGTCTCCTCAGTGTAATTGGAGCAACCCGCCGAAGTGCTTGCTAGACGTCTTTTGCTAGCCCGTTTTGTTGTGTGGTGATCCGAGTCTGCTCTTGTTGAACCTCTGATATTTCTACACTTTGTTCTCGAAAATTTTTTTCTTTCGTTTCCTGGACGATCCTTCCTCCCCGTATTTGTAGCACGTAAAGAACTTTTCTGGTTTCGCACAATTCGGTTTTGGCCTGCTTCACTTGTTCTTTCGCTAGCAAAGTGTCCTTGCTTGCACCTTGTGCTACTAATCTTGCGCCATGGTATCGCTTTTTGCCTCGTTTGCGACCTCTCACATCTCTGTCGGTGTTTCCTTGACGCTTTCTCCCACTTCTCTAACAGCCGCGACTTCCTTCTTAACCTGTTCTATACTTTCAACAAGGTGTTCAGGTAGCATCCGTATCCACTTCACCTCCTTTGAGTTTATCTTCTCTCTCTCTTGCCTCTTCTCCTCCACATCCTGTCTCTTGCGCTCCGCTTCCTGCATGTATCGTATGAGGGCCTCTTTGAGGTCCTCCGCTAGTAGCTCCTGGACTAAAAGAACTCCGATTCCATCGCTCTAAGACGTTTTGTACGGTAGTGTGGTCCGCTACTCTCGCTAACGGTAAGTCTTGCCATGTCCGCAGCTTCTACATGGCGCTCTGTTGCAGTTTCACCTTCGCGCTCGCTGCCTAACAGAATTACCTCGTCATAATTGGAAAATTCTGCGTTCGTCATATCCGCGAGGCCAGCTGCTACGTTCAACTGAGAATTCTCCGCAACTTTCTCTTGATCAATGCTACCAGTCTGACATTGATCCATATGTGACGGGATTCGAATATTCTCATTACTTTGGAGCAAATGTGCCTTGCTTCTAGTGAGCATGAATTCAGGTTTTTTTTTACTCCCGAGAAATTTCAATTGCTCCTTGATTCTACTCTGAAATTTTCTCTGGCGAGCCAGTAATTCTAAATCCCTGACAAAGCACATCAAATAAAAAAAAACCTAATCTACCATAAAATGCAGGAGCCACAAATAATCTGCCATACCACACGTTAACAGCACGCCGTACTGCTTCAAGCACAATCAACAAGTGACACAGAAACCACAACAACAAATGAATGAAATGTACAAACCAACAACACAAACAAAATTTACAAATCATCAAGATATTTAGCGCCAGAAGTTTTTATGGTTACGCGGAACTAATTTACCTCAGGGCACTAACGTGTGAAAATAGAAGTCTTGTAACGGAAATCCCATTGATGGTCACGGAGGTGTCATCAGTTCAGGATCCTAGATGCGCTCGCCAAATTGCAGGACTACACTGGACTTGGGCTACATTTTGGAAGGCGACAGGCGCCTATGAATCACCACCCCGACAGCAGTCCCTGTAAAAAGTAAATATTCCACTTGACTGACTGTTCCATTTACTGCTAAATTTATTTTGCCTTTTGACCGTGTTTGTTGCTGACTGCCTCCATTAGAGTTTATTACATTTAACAGTAATCAAGTGAACTTCAGTGATGACATAATATTAATGAAATGGTGGTCCTGTCATTATCTTAGTCAATTGTTGATGGATGATTAATATATCAACATCTTTTATAAAAGTTATGACACAAGTTTAGTGATTATAAAATAGGACAAAAAGATGCATGTTAAGCGAAATGACAAAAATAAAACAAGATCTGATGGCAGCACAAATATGCAACGAATAGGCAACGCTACTTTTGATGGTAGCTGGTTAGAAAAGACTACGGTTTGTCTGACTGAACTATATACTCTGGCTCAAACCATGGATAACACAATCTGAAATTATCTAACATTGAATAGAGTTTGATGGATTTATTATACACAGAAGTTGCACTGCGTTGGTGCAGCTGAGAACAAGTGGCGAGTCTGTGATCCTGTTTGCCTCAACAAGCCAGAGCAGCAAAACAATTTCCCTTTTCTCGATGTGTGGCGCCGTCTCAGGTGAGGGTCGTGTAATGCCCTGTCGCAGGCACAAAATGCGCAAAGTCGTGGTTGGCGACCTGTTAGACAGATCGTAATTATCTCTAATGGAGCCCCGAAATCTTGGCAGATTCGAGCGTTGACACTCACGTTCGCCAGTCATACAACGAACCAGATTGAGTCACTTACACAGCAGTACGCACAGAGAGATCAAGGATCAAAGTGGCAGACCTCAGCACAGCAAGTTGTTCGAGTTGACCGAGCTCTAAACTGTGAGTACAACCAAGTCCCGACCACAGGCTCCCCAACCAAGACCAGCGCTAGTGCGAAGTGAAGCTCAGGAGAAGTGTCTGAGTTTACCAAAAGTCTTAACAAAATTCGAGTCCAGTATCCTCTCCAGACCGGAGTTTCTGAATCAGAACACCTACTCCAGTCAGGAGTCTGAATTGGAAAATCGCCCCCCCCCCCCCGGCCACCCGCCCCCCACACATGCAAAGGTTTCGTGTCAATCACAAGACGCCACGAGCTCCGTGTCTTCCCTCTAACTCGTCTGCCAGTGCCCGCGAAAGGCAAAGGTCCCGAGTTCGAGTCTCGATCCGGTACACAGTTTTAATCTGCCAGGAAGTTTCAATCCTAATCTAACAATATACTTCTCTTTTCAGGAGAAGCGGCCAGTTCCTGCGCAGAGAGGAGGAGACGTTATGTTCCTGACTTTTTTTTACCCACAGCCAATTTAGGCAGCATGTTATTTTGAGTTGAGTTTCCGTATAGCTCCAAACACATTCATCGGGGAGATCCTTATCTGGATGGCCTGAACACTACTGCATGTCCAACCAGGGGCCCCAGCTAAACTAAGAGAAGATCATTGCAGAACCGCCATATATGTCGTGTTTATTTTTAAAATTGTTTTGAAGGCCTGAGGCTTTCCAAAAAAAAAATCTGCATGCCGAGGGACGACACCACCCGACGGCTCCCTCAGTAGTCTCCAGTCCACTTTGAACATGGGAACTTGTGAATTTTTATGGCCACCATCGTTGTTCACAAAGGCCGTTTATGACATTACCGTAACGTGTTGGTTGGGTGTCCTAGATTTCTCTCAATCCCCCAGCGTCTGCTACGACAAGAGGCACCTAATAGGTATGTCCATGTAGGCCGTTTTTCCGCCTCATCAACCGAATGCATTGTCTGCACACTGTGGGAGAAATTCTTGGGCACAGCAGTCTGTCCCCAGTAAGTGCTTAGAGATGTTCCTTCCCTAATAGCTGCACGTGACTTTGAAGCCCCAAACGTCGACTGCAAGGTTTACTGTTAAATGTCCAAAATGCATGTTTGTTTTCAACTCCAGAACAATACTATTCGATGGAGAGCCACCAAAAGATCTCGCATGCAGTAATAACATACATGCTGCCATCAATGCCTGCTCATGCTGATAACTTCCTGTCATCTCACAAAATCGATGTCTTGGATGTAAAAACAACATTAAATTATATCCTTGAATATGGAAAACAGTAAGAGAGTAACTCTCAACTTTTCACCTATGGCTTACGTTTACGAGAAATACAACGCTACTTCAGCACATTACATATTTACAATTTACAATACACCCATGCTTGTTAAAGGAAGTGCTCCACCTGTCTTCCTCAAATTTGTAGGCAACACTGAGTTACGAATTCTTTGAAACACCTCCAAATCAACTCGTAAACCGTCGCAAGACTATAATTCGCACCTCCAGTTCTCAGTTCTTCAACCACATCAACGGCAGTTCTGTAACATCACTTTTGAGACGACACTAGTCGGAAAAACTCAGAGGACAGAAGTGAGGTTGAAGGCGAAGGTACAGCGACTGCTCGATCTATCCATTTCGGACCATATGGGTGCTTTAGCAAAATGTGTCGGTGTCCCACAATGCGTCTATCACATTCCCCAACTTTGTGTAAGGTAATGTAGGTCGTCGGTCAAATTTGAGCCCAATTAGACGGTGACTTGTTGAAAAAAGCTAAATTCATGTGCATTGAAGTCACTGAAGTTGCTCACCGCTTGGTGCAAGTAATTCCATTTTACGCCATTTCAGAAGCGGGCGTGTCAGTTTACATTGGTGCTGTCACCAACAAACAGACCCGTTTGCGCAGGGTGGTTTTCTCTTTTGTGTCACACACAAATCTCTGTTTTCGTTTTCAGTTCAATTTTGAACTACTTTCATAACTAACTTCCTTAAATGTAATTACTTACTGTTGAGTACTGTTTATATGTAACAGACAGCTGACGTAGTTAAAGAGTGTCTTACATTTAATATTTCAGTATAAAATTAGATTATGTTTTTTTGTTTTTTGTTTGAAAAATGAGATAACTGGAAAATTATGGAATTAAAAAATTGTTGAGCTATAAAAATTAGTCAGGTATGCATAGGGCTCACGCACTGAGGGTTCCGTACAAACTCAGTTATGTATACAAGCAGTTCATCGATTCCGGGAATCGAGAATCTCAGCGACTTTTGCCTGTTATCGACATCGATACTGGCAAATATTGGTCCCAGGCATTTCAAGATCTTCGATAATGTTTTACTTTCACGGGTGAAGCCGGATAACAAGCCACGAAGAAAATATTTCTAGCGTGCTATAATTACAAATTAGCAATTTTCTGATTTTCTTCCTTTGCTTGTACTGTGAAACTTTTCATCTTGCCAAATTTTATGATTCTCCGTCAAGGGGAAGGACCATAAGTTTTTAATGAGTCAGTTTGCGATTATCAAAATGTGTGACGTAAATGGTCGTACTTTTGACTGCGCTGACCTAGAGGTTCATCACACCTCGTCCAATGCTGCTTCCTTCTGACATTTCATTTCCAATCCTTATCCTTAATTTCTGGTGTAAATGTAGATTCTGTATCAGTCGTCTCTCGCTACTGTCTACTCCTTTCCTCTTCAAGATATCCATCAGCTTGTTCCAATAAACGCTGTCAAAAGCCTTTTCTAAATCTATAAAAACAGCAATGATTTCTCTGCATTTTTCCATATACCTAGAGGTTAACGTTTATTATTTCGCCAAGGTACTACAGAACTTAGTACGTGACAAATTTCAACTTCCATTCCTCATAAAAAGGTTTTGAAAAATCGGACATATAGGCAGACTGGCAGATGGACAACATAGTGATCATATAACGGTTCCGTTTCTACCAATTTAGGTATGGAACCCTAAAAACGAAATAAATTTAACATTTTTATTCTTTCCACTCAGTTTAGTAGCTAGCAAAAATTTATTGAAGCTAAACAATACAAAAGGCGTAGTTCTTTCAGCCATAAATAAAAGCTTTTAAAGATTTCAGTAGTAACTTACATGGGAAAAGTTTCTTTTTTTTAATGTTTAGCACTGGACTAAGGTTTAAATATACACTCCTGGAAATTGAAATAAGAACACCGTGAATTCATTGTCCCAGGAAGGGGAAACTTTATTGACACATTCCTGGGGTCAGATACATCACATGATCACACTGACAAAACCACAGGCACATAGACACAGGCAACAGAGCATGCACAATGTCGGCACTAGTACAGTGTATATCCACCTTTCGCAGCAATGCAGGCTGCTATTCTCCCATGGAGACGATCGTAGAGATGCTGGATGTAGTCCTGTGGAACGACTTGCCATGCCATTTCCACCTGGCGCCTCAGTTGGACCAGCGTTCGTGCTGGACGTGCAGACTGCGTGAGACGACGCTTCATCCAGTCCCAAACATGCTCAATGGGGGACAGATCCGGAGATCTTGCTGGCCAGGGTAGTTGACTTACACCTTCTAGAGCACGTTGGGTGGCACGGGATACATGCGGACGTGCATTGTCCTGTTGGAACAGCAAGTTCCCTTGCCGGTCTAGGAATGGTAGAACGATGGGTTCGATGACGGTTTGGATGTACCGTGCACTATTCAGTGTCCCCTCGACGATCACCAGTGGTGTACGGCCAGTGTAGGAGATCGCTCCCCACACCATGATGCCGGGTGTTGGCCCTGTGTGCCTCGGTCGTATGCAGTCCTGATTGTGGCGCTCACCTGCACGGCGCCAAACACGCATACGACCATCATTGGCACCAAGGCAGAAGCGACTCTCATCGCTGAAGACGACACGTCTCCATTCGTCCCTCCATTCACGCCTGTCGCGACACCACTGGAGGCGGGCTGCACGATGTTGGGGCGTGAGCGGAAGACGGCCTAACGGTGTGCGGGACCGTAGCCCAGCTTCATGGAGACGGTTGCGAATGGTCCTCGCCGATACCCCAGGAGCAACAGTGTCCCTAATTTGCTGGGAAGTGGCGGTGCGGTCCCCTACGGTACTGCGTAGGATCCTACAGTCTTGGCGTGCATCCGTGCGTCGCTGCGGTCCGGTCCCAGGTCGACGGGCACGTGCACCTTCCGCCGACCACTGGCGACAACATCGATGTACTGTGGAGACCTCACACCCCACGTGTTGAGCAATTCGGCGGTACGTCCACCCGGCCTCCCGCATGCCCACTATACGCCCTTGCTCAAAGTCCGTCAACTGCACATACGGTTCACGTCCACGCTGTCGCGGCATGCTACCAGTGTTAAAGACTGCGATGGAGCTCCGTATGCCACGGCAAACTGGCTGACACTGACGGCGGCGGTGCACAAATGCTGCGCAGCTAGCGCCATTCGACGGCCAACACCGCGGTTCCTGGTGTGTCCGCTGTGCCGTGCGTGTGATCATTGCTTGTACAGCCCTCTCGCAGTGTCCGGAGCAAGTATGGTGGGTCTGACACACCGGTGTCAATGTGTTCTTTTTTCCATTTCCAGGAGTGTATATGTCTGTTACAGAGGAATGTATATGAACTAGTTACTTTAAAAGGAAAAACTACGTTTCCACGAGATTTGTATTTGTCGGTCTTAACAAGAGGCCAAAAGAATACAGCTTTCATGTGAGGCTGAGGAAGGGACGCAGCTTGTGAAAAAAAAAAATGTTCTCGAGGCGGCTCTGTTGACGTCACTGTCCTATTGCAACGAGACCGGCAAATTAGTTACAAGTAAGCACATACCGCGCACCCACAACAATTAATCGGTTTCGGCCAGAAACTCGCACATGTAAAACTGGCTTAGTGAATTAAATGTTTGAAATACAGACACCAAGGTCGGTAACAGGAAGTGAGACCACCCCACCTCCCCACTTACAGATGCCAATGTTTTCTAGTGCCATTGCATTTCAAGTCAAAGGAGTGATCCCACAACTTAAGAAGGAGATGCGGGGAACACGCGTCGCCGTCCTTGACAAAGTCGTAATGGAAATGGTTTACCGTTGCATTTCTCTGATCTGTTATGTTCAAGTGTATTACTGTGACGTGGGGATGACTTTAATGAGGCTTGTACAGTGTCGTGATGTATTTTGTAATGTTATGGACGACGGGAAGGCAGAGGATGAAACACGCCTATTCCTCTCAAAGAGCACCAAAGTGGTCCGGACCACCATCAATAATGTCGCATGCCCTCAATTCATGGGACACCGCGGAGAGGTCTGAAATTTAATCCAGGGCATTGGCGCAAAAACTCATGTTCGGGGACTTCAATCCGTCACCACTTCTCTTGCCGGCCGAAAACTGGTAGTGAATATTTCATCCACCATCAGCATTCGAACTAGCTAACCTCTAAGGCCACGGGCGTAGACAGCATTCCATTAGAATTACTGATAGCATTGGGAGAGCCAGCCCAGACAAAACTCTACCATCTGGTGAGCAAGATGTATGGGACAGGCGAAATGCCCTCAGACTTCAAAAAGAATATAATAACTCCAATCCCGAAGACAGCAGGGGTACACAGATTTGAAAATTACGGAACTATCAGTTTAATAAGCCACGGCTGCAAAATACTAACACGAATTCTTTACAGACGAATGAAAAAACTGGTAGAAGCCGACCTCGGGGAAGATCAGTTTGGATTTCGTAGAAATGTTGGAACACGTGAGGCAATACTGACCCTACGACTTATCTTAGAAAATAGATTAAGGAAAGGCAAACCTACGTTTCTATCATTTGTAGACTTAGAGAAAGCTTTTGACAATGTTGACTGGAATACCCTCTTTCAAATTCTGAAGGTGGCAGGGGTAAAATACAGGGAGCGAAAGGCTATTTATAATTTGTACAGAAAGCAGATTGCAGTTATAAAGGTCGAGGAACATGAAAGCGAAGCAGTGGTTGGGAAGGGAGTGAGACAGGGTTGTAGCCTATCGCCGATGTATACTGAGCAAGCAGTAAAGGAAACAAAAGAAAAATTTGGAGTAGGAATTAAAATCCATGGAGAAGAAATTAAAACTTCGAGGTTCGCCGATGACACTGAAATTCTGTCAGAGACAGCAAAGGACTTTGAAGAGTAGATGAACGGAATGGACAGTGTCTTGAAAGGAGGATATATGATGAACATCAACAAAAGCAAAACGAGGATAATGGAACGTAGTCGAATTAAGTCTTGTGATGCTGAGGGAATTAGATTAGGAAATGAGACAGTTAAAGTAGTAGATGAGTTTTGCTATTTGGGGAGCAAAATAACTGATGATGGTCGAAGTAGAGAGGATATAAAATGTAAACTGGCAATGGCAAGGAAAGCGTTTCTGAAGAAGAGAAATTTGTTAACATCAAGTATAAATTTAAGTGTGAGGAAGTCGTTTCTGAAAGTACTTGTATGGAGCGTAGCCATGTGTGGAAGTGAAACGTGGATGATAAATAGTTTAGACAGAAAGAGAATACAAGCTTTCGAAATGTGGTGCTACAGAAGAATGCTGAAGATTAGATGGGTAGATCACATAACCAATGAGGAGGTATTGAATAGAATTGGGGAGAAGAGAAATTTGTGCCACAACTTGACTAGAAGAAGGGATCGGTTGGTAGGACATATTGTGAGGCATCAAGGGATCACCAACTTACTATTGGAGGACTACGTGGAGGGTAAAAATCGTAGAGGGAGACCAAGAGATGAATACACTAAACAGATTCAGAAGGATGTAGGTTGCAGTAGGTACTGGAAGATGGAGAACCTTGCACAGGATAGAGTAGCATGAAGAGCTGCATCAAACCAGTCTCTGGACTGAAGACCAAAACAACAACAACCTCTAAGTGGAGCACCACCACAAAGGCGTGCGTTAGCGCCTCGGCTACGGAGGCTTATGCGTTTACGCTTCCTAGAGCCAAACGCTCATCGTTGTTACCTAAACGCCCCTTCCTACCGCACTCGAGCCAAAGACGCTACGGAGGCGGCCGCATCACGTGGCCAGCGCGGCCCGGCGCTAAACAATGGAGAGGGAAAGGCGGCGAGCGGCCAGCAGGAGGCGTGCGCGGCGGTTCTTGGCAGCTGCGCAAGTCGGGCCCCGGCCAGCGGGCAGTGGCGCGCGAGACGCGGACAGCGGTGCGTCGCACGCGGGAGGGACAGAGCAAGCACGCCGGCTGCCGCTGGACTGTAGCCCCGCCTCAGCATGCTCACCTGCGTGAGTACCGCACCTCACTGTTTGCGTCTGCACGCACTCTCCGTCACCAGTCTGCTGCCGCCAAAGGAAGTCTGCGAAAAAACATACCGAGCTCAAGCTACACAGTGCGTCGTCACATTATTTTTGCTACTGAAAATCTACAAAAAAGAGCACGTGCTCAACAATTGCACTGATAACTGTATCAAGTTAAAGGAGGAGATCGAACTGTTCACAATTATAACACACAATTAACTACAACATGCTCCCGATTTTCAGGATTATCCAATCGGCGGATTATTCGCGAATGACAGAGCACGCGGCCGAGTCCCCTGTACGCGGTTCGTTATAGATCGGAGAAGCCATCACTATGGTACGATTTGTTTTGGACCCATCCACTATTGGAATTCGGCTGTTTGTAACCCATGACATACCGTTTTTTAGCGGTGCTTTGTATTGACGGACAACGAATGTAGGGAAAAAAGATTCCTAGCTTTTCCGCTCTAATGTTTTAATCATACGTCACCTGAAGATGTGGCTTTAACGCCACGAAACCGTTAGTGGAACAGTAATAAAGGGCCAAAATACAGCTGAAACGGTTATTAATACCCAAGAGGAGTACTCATAGCTGTGGTGGCGCCATCTACAAGGTTGTCTGCAGTATCCGCGAATAATACGATGATTTAAAAAAATTAAAAACGAAGCCCAAAATATTGTTATAATTAGAAAGAATATTTCCGTCAACGGTACGCTATTATGTTTGTGGTGCATGTTTTACCGCGGGAAGACGGTGCGGACCCCAATCCCGCCGTCGGACAATCACTTTACGGCTACTTGAAGACTTCAATAGCTTCTTCGCGGAATAAAACTGCGACATCTTTCGGAAAGTGGGTGTAAAGGTGACAGTAATGAGGAATTTAATATTGCTACTCATCTAACCGCCGGCCGGAGTGGCCGAGCGGTTCTAGGCGCTACAGTCTGGAGCCGCGCGACCGCTACGGTCGCAGGTTCGAATCCTGCCTCGGGCATGGATGTGTGTGATGTCCTTAGGTTAGTTAGGTTTAAGTAGTTCTACGTTCTAGGGGACTGATGACCTCAGAAGGTAAGTCCCATAGTGCTCAGAGCCATTTGAACCATTTTTGAACTCGTCTAAGCGATCTTGCGAAACAAATTTCTGGCTCCTGTGCACAGAACTTTCTAGATAACAAATACAGGCTGCGACAGCAACAGAGTCCGGTTTTAAACATTTTATTTGATCATCGAGATACAGCTAAGCATTATTAGTGTGAATTGTTGGA
This sequence comes from Schistocerca americana, assembly GCF_021461395.2. Taxonomy (NCBI): domain Eukaryota; kingdom Metazoa; phylum Arthropoda; class Insecta; order Orthoptera; family Acrididae; genus Schistocerca; species Schistocerca americana. The sequence continues at coordinate 435,920,751 of NC_060125.1, forward strand.
AAGAACACTTAATAACATTTTATTTAACATGTCAGTCTTTGTAAATTATGCCCTTAGCATGCCCACTATTATTGGCCAATCAATTATCGGCACGCACACGCACATTCGCTATAAAATGGTTCAAATGGCTCTGAGCACTATGGGACTTAACATCTGTGGTTATCAGTCCCATAGAACTTAGAACTACTTAAACCTAACTAACCTAAGGACATCACACACATCCATGCCCGAGGCAGGATTCGAACCTGCGACCTAGCGGTCGCGCGGTTCCAGACTGAAGCGCCTACAACCGCTGAGACACACCGGCCGGCACATTCGCTATAACGTTGCAACGAATATCTCTTGTTATGGTCTCGATTTTGGGATGAATGTTGGTTTCCAAATTCCCAATAACTATCGGCCTGTTAGGAAACATACCCGATTTCAGAAGTCTCCACAGAAAAAAGTCACAAGCCGATAAATCGACCGAACGGGATGGCCAGTTGACATTACCAAAGCGGGAAACAAGACGCTCTGGAAACATTCTGCTTAAGACTGTCATCGACTTTCTGGTTGTGTGAGCGGTTGCACCGTCCGTTTGGGACCACAACACCTACTAATTAATATTTTGCGACGCATTTCCTGCATTACGAACGGTTGCAACACAACAATATATCGATATAGATCTGGTGATACTGTGACAGTATCACCTACATCACTCTCAAAAAAAGTACAGATCAATAACACAGACATGCCCCAGCACAGAGTAACTTTTGAGTTATGAAATGGTTTTTCATGAATTTTATGAGACTGTACCTGAAGTACTGTACCCAGTACCTGAAGTAGTCGTTGTTCACATAGCTGGATAAATGAAAATGGGCAATCGTCAGACATAATGAAATTCTTCAGAAAATTAGTGTGAGTGTTGAACATGTCCAGAAGTTGCGTACGGAACTTGTGATGCGTTTACTGTTCTCTGAGTAATAATTGTTGCACCACTTGGAGAGTGTAGGGATAGGAATGAGTATCGAGATGCAATAACAGTCGCTGAGTTATAGCAAGGTTGTTAATGACTCGCAAATGCCGACGAACTGGTCGCGCCGGACTTCCCTGAAAAGCAGCTGTTACTGTTGCGATGTTGTTCGGGGTACAAACCGTTCGTAGTTTACCAGGTGGTGACTTATTCGTTGCAGATGCTGTTACTCTGAACTGCTCAGCCCATCTCGTAATTGACTACTGAGGCGGCGTTTGATAAGTACGAGTAATATCAACATTTTTGACGAAACTAATGCTCCGTTCCCACGACACTATCATAACATTTGATAACACGGTGATCGTTTGACCAACGACGCATACAGACTGGTAATACGGAGTACCGCACCACGCACTGGTACCAACATCCACTCCCAAGGCCGCGCTCAACAATGGCGCACCGTTTAGAACAGAACGTAGTTTCTGCCACTCCCTGCATTTATTATCCTTATATCTACAGCTACTGTATATCCATACTCTGAAAATCACTGTGGCACTTTCTTCGTGATCCCTACGAGAGCGATAAGCAGGAGAACCCTAAAATCATCATTTACATTTGATTCTTACTAATTACCCTTTCACGAGATAGTTGAGTGTGTTTTCAAGAGTGTGCCAGTTCCGTTCTTTCAATATCTCCATGACGCTCTCCCATGGGTCAAACAATTCCGCTATCATTTATGCTGCCTTTCTATTGTAGTGATGCATTTCGTCATCAGCCATCCCCAGACCAAGGAAAACAAGGATGGATAATTTCTTTTATTTTCTTCCAACATGCGCAAGTGTTGCATTAATAGTCATCTCTTTTTTGTGTCTTGTTTCGGACCATCAGGTCAATTTTCAAACCATGGCCCTATATGTAAATGTAATCATACAGTCCCACTAATGTACATCTAACCGTCTATTCATAATTCATTATTAGTAAGCATTACATAAATACAGACTGACAAACTTCACATGACTATACATTGCTTTTTCTTTCCAATCGATTTTTCGGCATTAGACTGGGAAAAGAAATAGCGTTGTATACTCAAGAGACGTGTTGTCTTAGGCCGTGGTTTGAAAATTTAACTGATGGTCCGAAACTAGTCAGCACAAAGAAATGACTATTACCGCAGCTGTGAGGTTACTGTAAGAAAATAAAAAGAATTAATACGCAAGTTGCTGCTCCTATCATTCGTCATTATGTTGGAACTTCATGAAGATGGATACAACATACCTCGTCAAATGCAATGCAGAGCGTACAGTAGCAAATGCCAAACTACGTATGTGATCTAGACAGCTCGGTGTGTAAGTGCCAACAACGACTGACGACCTCTTCAAAGACATTTTTGTCCTACATATTTAAAGTTTCTGGCTGTGAAAACGTATGTGACGAAGTCGTCAACAAGTGGTTACAAAGCGATGTCTACGAAACAGGATTTGGGTAGCTAAGTGATTCAGGTATATACGTAGATGAAAATGTCTTCCGTACAGAAAGACAGCAATGGCGAGGCGATCGGGAAACAGATTATCAAACACACCGATGTACCGAAATCAGCTGTTCTGTAACTAGATAGCCCAAGCCAAAATACGTTTGGCAATACCTATGTTTTGACTCCCCAGGAAATGAGAACCTTCGTCTGCGAAAAAGTGTGTGAAAAGAAAAGAATTGAACGATTATTTCGTGAAACATAACTGAAAACAGGTGATACATAATACCCTATGACGTCCATGTTGGGCTGTTTATAATGCGAATTTTTATGATGCAAATTAAAATAATTATCTAAGTGAGTCACTTTTACTTGCTTCTACGATGCGTCTCTATGGCTTCTAATGTATTCCACCCATCTAAGACCTCGAAACGCATCGCGAAGAAAAATAAAAGTGACATAGATTCAATATACGATGTGTTTTAATTGCAATTTTATGAAACAATTGCCAGTTCCCGGAGGGTAAATCGTACGTAAAGCAGAAATTTTTATATGTGGCATGTACATGGTTTATATATACAGTAAATAGCAGTTTCTGGTAAATATATATCTATTTTGAATATCTATATACAGTATATGGGCCTGGATAGAAGTGTTCGGTTAACCGAGCAGTGCCACTTCTGCATTGAGTCTGACCATCGGTAGATAACTGCGAGTTGAAATGGTTAGGCCTACAGACCTAGTAGTTTCCTGCTTGCCTCCACTGTCCATTTACAGCTATAGCAATATTTGGTAAACTACTGAAGTATGTTGCAGAGAGCAGTATTTTTATTTTCCACTCGCAGGAAGGGAGTGGTGGTAGTGATGGCTTGTCCACCTCTGCGCCCACCTCTGAGTGAGTTTTTATTTACCTAATTTTATCTTCGAAATCTTTACTGGGTAAATACCCATGGTACTTAATAACATTCGCAGTTTGTGCCCTGAAAGACGGTTTTTGAAGTTGTCCTAGGCGGTCCTTTCGGTTTGTATGGCGTCTTTTGTAGAATGTCTGGCAACAAATTTTTCTTACGTTTTCCCGCCAACATAACAATGTTCTGGCCACTCGCATAGCCCTTGTGGAGGACGAGATTAGTGTTTAACGTCTCGTCGACAAAGAGGTCATAAGAGACGGAGTACAAGCTCGGATTAGGGAAGGAAATTAGCCGTGCCCTTTCAAAGGAACCGTACCGGAATTTGCCCAAAGCGATTTATGGAAATCAGGAAAACCTAAATCAGGATGGCCGGACGGGGGCTTGAACCGTCGTCCTCCCGAATGCGAGTCCAGTGTGCTAATCACTGCACCACTTTGCTCGGTATCGCCTTGTTTATTTAGGGTCTTTCATAAAGCGCACTGACTTTGATACATCAGATTATGAACTTATTTTTTCAAAACACGTTAACAAAATACTTAAACTCGTTCATCACACCCTTCCATTTCAGGTGTAAAAAATGATGTCTGGCATACGACTTTCTCTACGACGCTGACATGCCAGAACTGTTCCCGTGAAAATCTCCGACAGCTTGACAAGACTGCACTTGTATTTCGCAAACAAAAGTCCAGTTTCCTCCTTTAACTCAAAATGGTTCAAATGGCTCTGAGCACTATGCGACGTAACTTCTGAAGTCATCAGTCGCCTAGAACTCAGAACTAATTAAACCTAACTAACCTAAGGACATCACACACATCCATTCCCGAGGCAGGATCCGAACCTGCGACCGGAGCGGTCGCTTGGTTCCAGATTGTAGCGCCTAGAACCGCACGGCCACTCCGACCGGCCCTCCTTTAACTCACAGACCCTTCTGAGTTTATTGACATATAAGTATGATTTAATATAACCTCAGAGACATAAATCGCAAGGTGTTTGTTGAGCGTTGTGAAGTATCATTTACGCCAGGTAAGGAGATCTGGAAAACGCTCATGGAACAACTCAACTATATCGCGGCAAGTGTGACAGGTGGCAGAGTCTTGCAGAAACCAGGACACTTGAGCATTTATTCTATTGAAATGTGTCTACAAAATTCTCTCATCACCGCACGGCATCGGTTTCTATTAACTGTCACAACTTATCACGTCTCATCTTCTACGGTCGCAGGTTCGAATCCTGCCTCGGGCATGGATGTGTGTGATGTCCTTAGGTTAGTTAGGTTTAATTAGTTCTAAGTTCTAGGCGACTGATGACCTCAGACGTTAAGTCGCATAGTGCTCAGAGTCATTTGAACCATTTTGTCTCATCTTCAAAAAAATAAGGGCCGATTATGCCACTCATTCAAAAGAGTCAACAGCGGTGGATGCATTTTCCTATTGTGAACCATGAAAGGATTTTGTGACCCGTAATTATGGCAGTCCTGTTTATTCATGAATCCATTTAAGTGCGTCACTAATGATGAAAATCCTCGCAAAAGAGTCCTCTTCTCAGAAACCAGTCAAAAAACTATCGCCTTTCCTCTTTATTGGTTTTTTCAGCTGTTGCCCTGAATTCTGTAACGGGGTGAAGAAGATCATGGCACGAACCACCGCAATGTGTTGAACAGATTGGCCAGGACGAGGGCTGTCAGAATACCTAATGTTCGTAGTTGAGCCCGTTTCGTTGAACTTTACAGTAAGTCTGCGTACTGTTGATTCATTCGGTGCTTCGTTTAGTTCTAGAGTCGCGCGAAGTCTTTCTCCATTCATATGAAATATTTTACAATTAGCGCACACTGCGCTATGGTTAACTGTTACATGCTTAGACACACAACGAAAAAAAAAAAAAACGAGAAATTCAGACAAACACCAGTCGGAATGTGTAAGGAAACCGATATCATGCACAAAATTGCGATCAATCGACAAACAAACGTATTCTATGCTATTCAAAACCGGCGCGCTTTTGAAGGAACCTTTTATGTGCTCGATTTCCTGTGTGCCTCCGGCCAGATATGGGCGTCATATACTTGAGCGGTATAGTAGAATGTAGTGTTACAAATGTTTTGTATGCAGTTTCTATTGTAGGCATGCTGTAGTTTCCCAGTAACGAATCGTAGCCTCTGTTGCTTTATCTACAACTGAGTCTATTTGATCGCTCCATTTAATATCTAATATTGTCAATCCTAAATATTTGCATGACATGACTGTCTGTAGCTGTAACTCCTTACCACTGTAATAAAAACATGCTTCGTGAAGTGCACGACTTTGTGTCTTTGCATTAAGAGCAAATTATCAGTCTTTCACGAGTCCGATATTTTGTGAATATGTGGCTATACATCGCTGCTGTATTTCACGGGATGGAATTTCCTCACGGATACCTGCATCTTTCGCAGAAAGTTTGATATTGCAGCTAATATTATCAGCTAAGTAATTAACATATAATGTTAGTTAGCAACGCTGCAACTAACGTCGGATGCTCGTAAACTCATAATCTTCCTGGCTTTCTGGGTCATGGGTAATCTCTAAATATCCTAAACTTTTACTAATTTCTTTAAAGATTATCATTATTGCAATTATTTTCAATTAACAAAATATATGCATGTGAAACAATAAAGTAAAAAAAAAACGTTTATGTAAAACGTAAAATAACAAATTAAATGAAACAAATATAGGTGACACTTTTCTTGCAGTGGCCATTTTCGCAGCAGCTGTATATGAATTGCAGCTGTTTCAAAGAAAATGCCTTTTTTGCATGCTGCACATCGAAATTTTTATATTTATTTACGCACACAGACGCGTTTCGCCCTTTTTTTTTACAAGGTATCTTCAGTGAGTGTCCTGAAATATTACATGATTTGTCCATTTTTACATATAGGTTATGGTTTCACATCTAGGTTATAGATTTAAAAAAATCCTTAACTTTTTTTTATGAAATGGAAAGGTACTTACAGGTAACTTCTAATTCATTGCATCTAAGCAAACTGCTTTTTCTCATCTGGCAACCAGGTGGACATCTTACACTTCACTTTCGGTTCACTGTTTACGTTACACATCACTGTAACTGCCATATTTTTAATACAGAGTTTCATTTGTATTTCTAAGTGTTACCAACATTCTCAGCTTCTGCAACAACGCGCCTGTGTGCATAAATAAAAATAATAAATTCTATGTGCAGTATGCGAAAAAGGCATTTTCTTTGAAACAACTGTAATTTAAATATAGGTGAAATTAACAATTAGAATAGAAATGGATGTTAAGGTATTTTAATTAGGTATATTGAAAATACTCTGAAAGCACAATGAGCACGGCTTGTTTTCCAAAAATGATACTTAAGAAACCATCTTTATTACACAGAGAAGTATGTGGCATGACAGCTTAAACTTATGTTGCAACAAAAGTCTTCATTTTTCAAAATTAATTAATGGTGGTAGGGTATTTCACAAAATTTCATGTTATTACAAATGCTGATTGTACGGTTTTTAAGAACATTATTACATATCAACTTTTGTAAGAAAAACGTGTTGTTATGCATCATTGTTTTCCGGCCGCGGTGGCCAAGCGGTTCTAGGCGCTTCAGTTTGACAGGCTTCACACACCGTCAAATTCGTCTGTCTATATTTTTAAAGTGTTACAATGTGCGTAATTTCAGGTAGCATTTCCTGGGTCCAAAATGTGCATAACTAAGGTTCGTGTGTCAGATAGTCTTGTTCACCAGCTCATCTGGAATGCAAACATGCCAGAGAGCTCCTTCTCCCTCACTGCGGAACATCAAGATCCACTTCCGTAATAGGTAGAAATGTCTGAACTTAGTTTCCATCCTGTCCATTACCCTTTTCTTCGAATCAAGCAGAGCTGGGTCCTTGTCTTGGCCGGCCGGGGTGGCCGAGCGTTTCTAGGCGCTACAGTCTGGAACCGCGCGACCGCCACGGTCGCAGGTTCGAATCCTGCCTCGGGCATGGGTGTGTGCGATGTCCTTAGGTTACTTAGGTTTAAGTAGTTCTAAGTTCTAGGGGACTGATGACCTCAGCTGTTAAGTCCCGTAGTGCTCAGTACCATTTGAACCATTTGTATCATTGTTTCGGAGATATTCCCTCTAGACCTAAAATACCAAATTAACTTTCCGGGTATCACTTGGGAATGATCCCTTATGAGTACGCTCACACGTTCCCCATTAACTTGCAGTTTGAGTTCACTTTGCAGGTTCTTAATAGTCTCACCACTTTGCGAAACAGTTTCAAAGTTAGCTTCACACGTTCTGTGAAAGAGTCATACCACATGAGAAACATAGCATACACGAATAAACTACAACTGCTATGTTACAGAACGCAGTTGTCGTCCACAGCTGTCTGGTTACCGGCAACTGAGGCAGAAGAGCGATGTACACAGAACAAACTCATTCTCTGATTGCCTGTTGCCATGGTAGCTGTCTTGTAAACAATTAGCTCTCAATCAGTTTGTTATTCTGATCCAGGTACAGTAGGTCCTGTAAGCAGGAGAGTGTTGAAGGTTAAAAGTCACAGTTCCACCGGAGCTGAAGCTTATGTCAAAATCTGAAAATATTCTCACATCAAAAATGCCTATTGTCCGCCATACGAGTTACACATGTTACCAGGAAAAGCAGCTGATATATGCGGCTACTTCTGCATTCAGCATGACATTGAGCTCTAAGGTTAAAAATGGCCATTTTCTATGTGCAAATAAATTTAAATATTTGACGAGTCCCAGCAGAGCCGTGACTTTAACCCTTAAGCTTTCCACTGTCACTTTTCTTTCGGAGTGAAATATGTAATGTATGGTTATTTTAATTATGTCGTGGTCAGAATACACGAAAAAAATATTTTCCGCTGTTCCTTTTTCAAACGCTGGAAGGGGTGGGACAGATAGTGTTATTCCAAGTACCTCCGGGATTTCAGAAGACGACTGCGCAAAAAGTACAAGACATACAGAAAACAGACGCACAAACTCGACCAGTTTTTAACTCCTATTACTTCTGCAGAAAATGGGCATCTTAGTGATGCGGCAAGCGTCACTATTTGCTCTGCAGTTCACTGACGTGAATTGTCTGGGAAAGCGCGACGGCACCCTGCCTTGCAATTCAGTTCATTGGGTTGGCTATCTCCAGGCGCAAACTATTTCGATGCGACAGTGCAGCACTGACCAGACGGTTAATAGTGAAACTTGAAGACAGCATAACCTATGGGTGCCAGTCGTAGTTAGAGAACGTATGCTGCACCTACGCGTCTGACTTACAAGGCTGTGGTCTCGGTTTAGCTTTTGGTTAAATGTTAAAAGATTGTGATCTCAGTTTTGGGTCTCGATTAAATGCTAGACTACAAATAAAAAGATCCGCGATTCAATCCCGATGGGATTTTCTCTTCTGACTCACATAGCTTCTCTCATCTCTGTCATCTACTGGTTAACGTGAAAAATGCCATCTTATAACGCTATCGACTTTAAATTGTAGTGCTCCCCGTAAGTGGTTGGGTAATACAGTTCATAGTTCTGAGAAAGATAAGGAAATGCCATATCTAATTGGGCCATGTCTAGTAAAAGACTGTGGTGTACAATCTCACGTTCAACAAAGACAGCTTTACAATTTTATCATAGTATAATTCGCTAATAGTTACCTGTCGAACGATCGGTTGTATTTATTCCTTTGTGGCGGTCTCAGTGCAATGGATAATTTTTTGAAGTAATTTTATTTGACCGACAACCACAGTTCCGTAATTTCTTTCTTGAACGAGAGTAGTATGCTCGTCTTAGACATCGGCTGAGAAAAAATTGTAAAATGTCAGTGATGAAATCCCAATGTGCGATGTTCACAAACATTCCTCTTTAATTTTTGGGAATATTCGTATGTGGAATCTATTTATAAAATAATACATTGATTTTGTATCGTATTGTAACGCAATAACACTTTCGCACTTCTTGTAGGACATGATGTAACGCTGATGCAAGGAAACGTTAGTACCATGATTTGGTTCTTACGGCAGAGAATTACAAGGTGTTTCAAGAAAGTTCATCCGGTTTCACAAGACTAAATCTCTCACGTGAATGAAGTTATTTGGAAAGGTGTACATTCGATCAATGACTGCAGATACTTCGGCAGCGGTGTCCTGAGTATGGTTTCTTCTGGTGACCTGGTGTTAATAATGGTCTAGATTTTTATCAGATGCTTTAATAAAAAGGTTCCTTTTTGGCGGTTTATTCAGTCCAAGAGAAATTACTTCTTGTAAGACATAGACGCTACATTCCATTTTCATCATTATAACAGTGAAATATAACTTTATTCTGTATGTTCCAATAACCAGCAGCTGTCCACAGCTGATAATCAACTATTCCCGAGTTACAAGCACGTTAACACAATTCCGTCCTCAGACGTCGTTACATACAAGCCGACTCCACCATTCTTCCAAAACCAAAGATGCCGAAGACAGGCATTCACAAAGTTTCATTGGTATGAAAATATAAACTACGACATAAATCTCTGAACACAAGAAGATAGAAATTATGCGTTATTTCAAAGTATGATTAGTGTTAATATATTCAGTTACTGTTTTTATTCAAATCTGTTTTAAATCAAAGTACCTGGATGACCATTCTTCTAGGACCTACAGCATTTACGTCTTCTGAACACACACAAAAATTTTCACGTTGAGTTAAAATAACGAGACTGCAAATAGCGTGAGGTCAAGTAGATATGGGAACCGATGCCAAAGCTGTAAGACGCGTGAGTTCACAAAACGGTACCGTAATCTTCGTTTCGGAAATCGGTAGGTTCAATGCTGGGCACAAATCATCAGCCAAGGATTGTTGTAGAGTATATGAAAAACTTTACCATGTGGCATCCCCTTCAAACAATTTTGAGTGAACTGCGACGCACCATACCAACAGCAGGCAATAACGTTACATATTCTCGCAAAAATATGGGATCAGTTTGGATGTTTGCCATATGTCTGGTGGAGGGCATATTGAACATCTCTGAAGGGTAAATGCAAACTTTGATTCTAAATGTAATTGTAAAATGTTCTCCAGGTTTGCATATTCATGCGTGTAAAAAATGTACTCTTGCAAAATCTGATGATTGTTTTGAAATGAAAAACGTTATAGTTCTATATGTAAAATTTACTCCAAGTTCCTGTCTTCATTTGTGTAGAAGATGTAGTTCTGTGAACCCGGATGAATTTTTTTGAAACACCTGGTGTCACTTAGGCGCAAAACCTGTCGGCTGTACATGAGGAGGCTCTCTTTTTATCAGTGACACAAAGTGACAGCATCGGAAGATTATCGATACTTTTATTCTACAGAGCGATTATTGCTAGGTTCTCTCGTAAAAAAGAAACATATATTCTCTCGCACTAGTTGTTTGGGTGTCTGGACGGCTCTACTTAGTGGCAACATTGCAGTTCACTGTTACCATGAAAAATTAAGAAGCCAACGCGCAGCAGAATCGCTAGGCAACTGTTTCATTTAAGGATGGAGTGTTGGAAATATGAAACTGCTTAACGCATTATCTACAGTACTGAGAACCCAGGCGGTGGCCATACCTTTGAGTTATTACGACACACAAAAAAAAAATCCGCTTGCTTAGCAAGTCAAAGGCAGAATGGGGAAAAGTCATCATACCTTCGTAGCATTTGTGGACCTACACAGAGCGTTCGACAACGTAAAGTAGAGAAAAGTGTTCACAATTCTTAGGCGATTTAAGCTGAAGAACTGAAGAATTCTCCTGTTTGGGAACTAAGAAGGCAATGGTTTGCCGAAGACAGGAACATACCAGAAGAAGATCTCCACACTCCAAGATTGCGTCCTTCAGTAAGAATATAAGTAGTGTTATGGTAGAAGCTGTTGAAAGTATACGTCTGGACCGCAGCACAAACGTGGACCTTTGGAAAACGGAGACGATGGAATTGGAACCATTTGAAATGGGGTGCTGTTAAAGAATTTTGAAAGTGGATAGATGAAGGACGAAAAGAAGTTTTAAGAACAATAGGTGAGAAGGGTAGGACAGGTTGGTAGCGCACCTGTTATCACATCCAGAAGTAGGTAACCAAGTGCTGGAAGCAGTTGTAGAGGGGAAAAAATAGCAGGGATGGGTAGAGACTAGAATATGCCAGCCAGGTTATAGAGGATGCTGGATATAGTAGTCACGTAGAGATGAAAAATTAACAGCATAGAAGGAGGTGCACAGTACAAGCTAATCTAAAGACTGATGACAAAACCTTTTGTTGTTTGCATTCTAGCACTGAGTCATTGATGCAGTGGGGGAAACAAACGGAGGTAGTACTCACGATACGCTTCCTGATTTCTGTGATGGCCGTTATTACTAAATTACTCGACTTCGTGACACACGCAAGCACACTGGTTCCTTGTTGACATGTTATGGGCTGTGTTTAGTGAGTAGTTTTCACACTCATCGCGCAGCCCGAATGATAGGGGAACCACACCGCACGACGCCGTTCAGTAACTGTCTGAAACAATTTGTTAAAACAATTAAAATTATGTTGAGTGTTTCGTGTCATATTTATCATTCATACGCTTAACATAAAACTTATGTCCCCATTAAGATTCGTGCGGTGTCTTTTCTCTGTCTTTCCTTGTTTTTTTTTTTCAGTTTATTTGTTGTGGGGAGTAAATGGTGTAAGAACTAATACTACTCTATCCTGTGTTTCGCTCGAAACAGTGTTTTAATTTAAAAGATATTTCGATATTCATAACTGGAATGAAAACTGATGTACCCTAAAAATAACCAAACATGCAAGTATTTATACGCTACAGTGTCAGAATTATAGATTTAATTTTCAGAAATATGTACTAAAATGCCGGAAATGTGCATTAAAGCACGTCTGTCGCGAATCTTCACAGAATAAATCAATACAAATTAAAAACTCCTACAGAAATAATAAGAACTTACTTATGTTTGTTAAAAGTGTGTAGCATAATATTATTCTAAAGCAAATATAATTATTTTAACAGACAATGATGCTCCATCAACACCTTGGTAGTCGGATCTTATATATTCCCAGAGCACGCACCAAAGCAAATCCTGGTTCCTCCCGTCATTCATACTGAACTGAAGTGTCATTTTATACGTAGAAGCTGGGCCTGTATTCTTGCTCCACCCCTTGCATTAATGGCAATCTGTATGCTGTGACAATCTTCTGGGTTCAGCGCAAAAAAAGATCTGAGTAAAAAATGCAAGGTTAGTTTTGTGGAAAGGCATGCGCGATGCTAAATTAGTGAAAAGTTCCGCGTCAAAAGTGAAAACAGCAGATGCCCTACAGAGGGCAACCTGCGTGATAGAATTTAACCTGTCACCCTTGGATTTATTTATACGGGGTTGTGTAAAAGACCTTATAAACATAGCTGATTTGCCGAAAACAATTGTCCGCAGTTCGTGGTCGTGCGGTAGCGTTCTCGCTTCCCGCGCCCGGGTTCCCGGGTTCGATTCCCGGCGGGGTCAGGGATTTTCTCTGCCTCGTGATGACTGGGTGTTGTGTGATGTCCTTAGATTAGTTAGGTTTAAGTAGTTCTAAGTTCTAGGGGACTGATGACCATAGATGTTAAGTCCCATAGTGCTCAGAGCCATTTGACCCACTTGAACCGAAAACAATTCCGAAACTTAGAACACTCATCTTTAAAGAGCTCGCATCGGTGACTCCACAAAAATTCTAGAATATGTGGTGTGAAGTGGAGTATCGTTTACATGTTGTCCATGTGATCAAGGAAAGTCATATAGAATTCCTGTGAAGTACTTAAGCAAAATCTGTAATGCCGAAAGTTTAAATCCACTCTCAAACATTCCGAACTGATATTTCTCTGCCCCTCTTCCAAACTGTTGGGATATTTCACTGGAAAAAGCCTCCACATCAAGCCGCCTTGCTCTGTTGAGCTGGGCATGAAAAATGAAAACACCGGTCAACAGCTACCTTCTCTCGCTGTTGGAGAAAGCGACCATTAATGTTTTGCTATCACCATGCACTAGTAGTCATACAATAGTAGCCTCGACCTGAATGTACAGGACTAAATAGATGTAGATTTATTAACTGAGTAAAAAAATAAAAGAACTAACTCTGAACTTACTACAGGGTGACAATTATTGAAAAACGTAAATTAGGTACAAACTACGAGCTGCACACATTTTATTCAACATGTAAACGTCCTACAGTTAATCGGACGTAGCTTATGACATGTGCGAGATACCCCCCATCATTGCAGATGATGTGGCGCTGACGAATACCGAAATTCTGCATGACCCCCTGAAGTATCGAAACATCGATGTTGTCGATGACCTCCTGAATGGCTGTTTTCAGCTCAGCAATGGTTTTAGGTTTATTGCTGTAAACCTTGTCTTTAATAAAGCCCAACAAAAAGGAGTCGCATGTGTTCAGATCCGGAGAATATGGCGGACAATCGTGGCCCTTTCCAGCGGCCTCAGGGTATCCCAGAACCAGAACGCGGTCCCCAAAGTGCTCCTCCAGGACATCAAACACTGCTTCGATTGGATCAAGCTCCGTCTTGCATGAACCACATCAGGGTCACTGTGGATAATGGGAAGGATATCATCTTCCAATACCTTCCTGTACCGTTAGGTAGTCAACGTGGCATCAAGGACAGGTGACTGGACATTGCACATCACAAAGTCACCTGTTGAGGGTGAAGAGACTTCTCGACGGCGAAATGCCCCAATTTTGCTTATTGAAGAACCCATCCAAATGAAAGTGGGCTTCGTCGTTATACCAAACCATACATGCGCATACTAATTCCCATCAGGCCCCACGGCCAGCCGTGCAGTTTGAACCTCCTAACGCAAACCGTTCAGAAGTTACGATGATTTTATTTCATATAGGTCAATAATTGTAACCATGTATAAGAACCATAATGACGTCCTGCATGTTTAGCAGGATTTGGGTGACGTGACTTGGGAGCGACTGATACTCAGATCAATGCTTACACAATTCAGGAGTGTGGAATGGTGCATAGTTTTACTGAAAGTATAGGTTGGCTAGAGAGCGATGCAGATGAACAAGCAGATAGGCCCTGTCGACGGTTAGTTTGATATCGTTCATCAGTGATCGTAAGAAATATCAGATTCCCCATTTAACCTCATGGAATCATTTCCAACACGACAGTACCTAAATCACACGTCTGAACGCTGTTCTTTTGAGAAGAGGGATGCATGACGTCAGATGGTGTTCTATCGTACCCACAGTACTCGTACCGAGTCACAGGAGTGTTCAGTGTCAACGTACACTCATCAGCTTGTTACGACTCGCGATGTTCAAGTGCCCTGGTAATCAGTGTAACGTGACGTGTGGCGACCAGAGGTACACAATCTGAGCAAAAATATCCGGACACTTATATGTAAAGAGGAACTGACCACTGGGTGTCACGAGAAGCGGACCCGCCATCGTAAAAGGAGACAGGGAGTATTGTACTCTCAGTACAGAAACAATAACAGCGGCGCAAGTCGGAGAAACAATAACAGCGGCGCAAGTCGGTCAGGAGAGCCCGGTGACATTGAACGTGGGCAGGTCATTGGATATTATCTGAGTGACTCAGTAACAAATCCATCAGGCTCATTTCAGCCCTTGTAAAGCCGCCCGTGTCGATTGTTGCTGGAGTGATTGTCAAGTGGAAATGCGAAGGATCGTCCACAGCTAAGCGAAGAGCAGACAACATGTACTGACAGTCAGGGACTGTAGAAAGTGATTGTACAACATCGCATGAAATCAGCGGAACGAATCTCTCGTGAGTTCCAGAATGCTACTGACAGTCCACCTAGCACAGTTACTAGGCGTAGGGAATAAAAAAGAATGGGATACAGTGACCGAGCAGCTACTGATAAGTCACACATTTCTGTAGTCAGTGCCGAGCGGCGCTTGAGGTGGTGTAAAGAGCAACGCCACTAGCGGTGGATGAGTGGGAACGAGTGATTTGGTTTGATCAATAACGTTGTAACCTGTGGCAATCTGATGCAAGGATTTGGGTTTGGTGAATGCCTGGAGTACGTTACCTGCCATCACGCATAGTGCCAACAGAGAATTGCCGAGGAGGTAGGTGTAATGATATGGCGGTATTTTTTGTGCCCAGGATGTGGTCATCTTACTGCACTTAAGAAAATGCCAAATTTGTAAGGATATCAACACATTTTTTACAGTGTGTACTGCATACAGTAGAGGAACAGTTCAGAAATGATGATTCTAGCGAATGTCGTAAAGCAGCGTCGGTGAGACCGAAGTTTGTGGACAATAACGTTCCTGAAATGGACTGTCCTATTCATTGTCCCAACCTGGACCCAATGGAAGACGTTTGGGTTGATGAAAAACGTCGACTTCCCTCCAGATCCTAGCGTTCAGCATCATTAGCTTCTCTGGTTTTGATTCTTGAAGAAGAATGGCCTATCATTCCTCGACAGACATTCAGGCACCTCATTGAAAGGGTCCCTGGCAGACCACAAGCCGTCGTAAAGGTTTGTAGCTTGGAAAATGTCCAGTTGGGGTCTTCTGGTTTTAGACTGTAGACAGTCATAATGCTGTCTTTAGGCATGGTGTCTACCTAACAAAGTGTCCCTGGCAGACCCCAAGCCCGTCGTAAACGTACATAGCTTGTACAGTGTCCAGTTGGAGTCTCCTGGTTTTCGACTGTAGACAGTCGTGATGCTGTCGTTAGGCAGGATGAACAACTAACTGCCGATTGTCCACTTCGCGTTTTGTGGGTGGATGTTCAGATAGGAAGTATGTGCATGATGTTACGAGGCAGCACACAACAGTTCGTGTTGTGTTCGTTGTCTGTACTTCTGTATCGTCTCGCCATAATTACATTGTGCATGCCTTGAGGATGGGCTCGCCCTGCGGCGCCCTCTTTGTCTCCTATCTTCCAGATGACACACGGCTGCACGATATCGGAGTTGGCTTTTGCTGCGGGTGAAATGCGCTGATACCGCGTCTCTTGTCCAGCCTTAGTTCGACCGTCACGCTGAACGAACAGTACAAGGTCTGTCATCATACCTCATGAGGCACGTCGAACTAATAGATTCGCAGAGGCGCTCTCTCTCTCTCTCTCTCTCTCTCTCTCTCTCTCTCTCTCTCTCTCTCTCTCTCTCTCTCCAAAGCAACAGCTATTCAATTTCTCATGAGCTTATTCAACGGCCCTCTTAACTGTTATCAATTTATAATTGCAGATGTGTAACCTCTACTTCAAAACAGAATTTTTTCTGTGATATCATTGTCTCATTTCGTTTCTACCAATAAGCTGCTGTTAGAGATCTTAGGGTGACGCCAACTCATTGAATGCCCATTAGGACTTAAAGAGCGTCCTTCGAAATGAAGGCATCTGTGGACTCGCGAATATGCCCCTCTGCACACAACTCATTGTCACTCGATTTTTGTCATGCAAATTGTTGACAACGAACAATCGTAATCAGTGAGACAGCCGCTGTGCATACAGCGATAGTTTATGTCGGTAAGAGCCTAAGGCGCTTTTTTATGCTTGAAATTATTAGTTTATGAGGCAACAGAGTAAACGTAGGGATGTAAAGTGTTAGTACTCGCAGGTGGTTTCTCGCTTAGTGAATGTATTTCCTAACTGTGTTGTTGGACCCTGATAGTGATTACATTCATTTTGGAATAAAATACAAGCTTGCCGAATATTGAACTGCATTTTTGACTGGATTCAAGAATTCCTAGCAGACAAAAGATAACATGTTGTTTTAACGCCAACAGATGTTAAAGCACAGGGTAGTCTTTAGAGGCTAGTAGTTATGCCCTTAGGGAATTTTGTTATGTAGGCATTAGTGCGTAGTCGAAGGGATGTTTATGTGTCTGACGTTTCGTCTCATAATTCTGGAGATATACTAATGAGTTTAAACATAGCGACCGTCGCCCACCACGACCGACGTAGTGGCGTTGCAGGCTAGTGACGCGGTAAGGGCTGACGGTTTTGGTGCGGGAACTAGTGTTTGGAAGCACACCGTGTAGCACGCATTGTTGAACATGGGTCCCTGTAGTAGGCAACCCCTGCCTGTCACCATGTTGTCCCAGTACATAAACGTAAACTCCATCTGCAGGCCCAAGCGGGCTCACCGATACAGACCCACCGCCGTGTCGTCCTCCGCCAGTGGCGTCATTGGTATGGAGGAGGAGGGGTCAGCACGCCGCTTTACCGGCTGTCGCCAGTTTTCGTAACCTGCAACCATTACTGCTCGGTCAAGCAGCTCCTCAGCTGGCATCGCAGGGCTCAGTGCAGCCTGTTCCAGTCCCCTCACTACGAAAAATCCCTGGCAGTACCGGGAATCGAACCAGGATTCTCCAAGGGGCAGTCAGCGCGCTGAACACTTGGCTACAGAGGCGGACATCTTGACCCGATAACATCCTCAATTATAATTGCAGTGGAGACTGCATCTTCGAGACTGAGTTGTGGATCAATTCAAACGTTTCGCATGGTCGGATGACTTGTGTTTCATGTTATGTCAGGTCAATCGACGTGTCCAAACACATCATCCAGGGGACGGCCTCTCGAATCACTGACCACGCCGCGGATCAGGCTGATGAGGCAGCTCACCTGGGTTTCCGTTAGACCTGTAGCAGTATCACCTAGACAGTTATGGACTAAGCGAACATTATTGTCGAGCGTCTACATCAGTTTATTCTTGATGCCTTCCCTGACGGCGATGGCACCTTCTAGCAGATTAAATGATACAGTGGTTTGAGGTACATGATAGTGAACTCACGTTGATATCTTGGGCACCGAATTTACCTGTCTGAATCCGGTGGAACACAACTCGGACGGCAGTTCCGCAGCAACAACCCACTGGCCCATAATTTAGGGGAATGTAGTGCTCTGAGCGTAGACAATCGACCAGTGTCAGATACGTCCAGAAACCTACCAAGGACTTGTCGATCCCATGTCATGCAAATCGCTGATATATTGCATTCGCTGTGAAGCAGGTAGTCATATTGTTTTAATGTTTTGGCTCACTAGTCTGTCTTCTCAGACTGTAACGACTCATTTACAATTCTGAAATTGAAGAAGTTCAGCACGTCGATTTATTTATAAGCAAATATTAGCTTAGCGCCCGCAGCTTCGCTCGCTTAGGCTGAATGGCTCCCAAAGATTTCTTTTTGTTTTTTCTGTAATCGAATTTATATGTTGTTACGCCCATTGCTTATGTATAAATCTACATATCATGAGAGTTAGTGAACCTTTACATGACTGCCAGTCTTTGCACAATTAAAGATCTTTCAACGGGCTTAATTTAATTTCATATAACGAGTTTAAAAAAAGCAAAGAGACAAATCGGATAAGTGCAGGGTGATTATAATTAAAATTAAACTATCAAAACGCTGTAGATACAACACTACTGATGATAATGACGTCAAATTGCAACGGAATATTATCGGAGAATGGGGAAAACGTATGGCAGAAGAAAAAAATAGTGAGAAAATTGATCAATAGATGGCGCTGTATGTGTCAGAATACCTAAATGAAAACACATGTCATGCGCACGATCCATTGAAGATGCTATAAACACGCCGAGTACACGGCTTTTCCTCCTTTCGTGTCTGTGGCGTTTGCCATGGCTGTCTCAATGCAGGATCGCGTTCTGCTTGTAGAGCTGTATTACTAGAATGATGACTGTGCACACATCGCTCTGCGGAAGTTACGGACACTGAAGTCTTTGAAAAAAGGCGTTGGTCCGATGACTACCGTGGGTCTGTAGAAAATGATTCGGAAGTTCGAAAAGACGGGTTCTTTTGGTGTGCAACTTGGTAGAGGGAGGAAACGAATTGATTCGACGACAGTCAAAGCAGTGGCCACAACAATGCAGGAGGAGACGAGAGGCGGTGTGCAAACATGTATTGCACGGACAATTCCCTGCACATTGGACATACACATGAGCACGGTGCTTAAAACCCTACGAAACATCCTTCTTTGCTATCCATTCAAAATTACCCATGTTCACGAGTTGCTTCCTGTTCATCTGCAAGCAAAAGAGACCTTTGTTTTAGAATTTCTTGCTCTCATGGAAGTGGACAATGATTGGCCATGGAAGATCTTGTGGACAGATGACAGTATATGCCAATATACAGAGTTGTCGAATACGGGCAACGGAAAATTCACATTCAAATCAACCAGTACCACTTCATCCCGAAAAGGTCACTGTGTGGTGCAGGTTTACGGCATCATTTATCACAGGACTATATTTTTTCGAAGAGACAGGTGCTCTCAGTCCTGTTAACCTGTACCGTCACTGGTAAGCGCTATGAGTGTCTTTTGCGCAACCACGTCATTCCAGCTCTCTAACAGCATGGATGTTTGGATGGGATCATTTTTATGCAAGATGGCGCACCTCCGCACATTGGAAATCCAGTTAAGCAGCTGCTGAGGCGCCATTTCGGAAATGCTAGAATTATCAGCCGCCATTTCTCTACAACCTGGCCGTTCCGATCACCTACACGTTGCGCAACACATTCTGAACGTGACCCCAAGCACACTTCGATCAGTTGCGGAACATGCTGTTTCTCGATTTCAACTTGTTGTAGAAAACGGTGGACAGCATATTAAACAATGTTTTGCGCCAGTCACACGTAAATTAATAATCCGACTTGATTTTGATTCATGCTATGCGATTTTTGCCCTTAGGACAATCAAAAATCTAATCTAATCTTAATTACTAGATGGTTCAAATGGCTCTGAGCACTATGGGACTCAACTGCTGAGGTCATTAGTCCCCTAGAACTTAGAACTAGTTAAACCTAACTAACCTAAGGACATCACAAACATCCATGCCCGAGGCAGGATTCGAACCTGCGACCGTAGCGGTCTTGCGGTTCCAGACTGCAGCGCCTTTAACCGCACGGCCACTTCGGCCGGCCAAGGACATCACACACATCCATGCCCGAGGCAGGATTCGAGCCTGCGACCGTAGCAGCCGCGCGGTTCCGGACTGCGCGCCTAGAACCGCTAGACCATCGCGGCCGGCTTAAGTACTAGACCCTACTCATAACGGTCACTTTTTTACATAGTTTTGTGTGATTGGCCGACATACCAGTCCACACAGTAGACTTTTTTTCGTTGATTTACTTTTGGATGCAGGTTTATCTGTTTATCTCATACGAATTTTGGGTGATGTTTTAGACTTGATTAGACGTCTATTGATAGTGGATATGGAGATTCATATTTTATTGGCGTCCTTATGGATGAGCACAGGCTGGGAGGAAGGGAGAGGAGAAAACAAATGTCGACACATGACTTACAAGTCTTGAAAAACACCGTACTTTGCGTCGCTACTGCTTGGGCAGACCATAATGAGAAATGGTTACTACCATCAGACAGTGGTACACAGTGGAAAGTACGATTTACGTGTCCATACTCCGCCAGTCGCTGCTGAAGACTATAATCTAATGATGAAAAGTCTTCCCTCAAGAAGGTTCGTACCTGTAACTTTTCGGTATTCGTCTAGAAATGTTACCCTTTCAATGGCATTTAATTCTTAAGAACGACTGCTGGTTTAAGCAGAGGTTCTATCAAACCATAGTTAACGTAATTGAAGATTGGGGCTTAAGCAGAGAGACAGATGAACAATCTGCATTTACAAAATTCAAGAAACACAGATCCGCTCTACGACGCTGGATTGCAGACGATATAGATCTTTTTGACGGGGTGTAAGGAAATCGTAAGAACACCCGTTGAAAGGTATGGAAAACCTACTTAGCACGGTATGCGGCTTGATGTTAAACGAGCAGAGTCAAAAGTGGTGAAGCGTAATACGAAGTAGTCTACACAGGATGTCTGGGAAGCAAGAAGATATAAGAAGTAGATTTTTACAGGCGAAGAAAGCTATATTCAGCAAAAGAGCTCTAATATTACCAGATATTGATATGAAACTGAGAAAGAAGTACCTTAAAGCTTACGCCTGTAGGAGAATGAAAAGTGAGCCGTCTGGACAGGAAGGAACTAGTAGCATGTGATATGCGATGCTACTCAATAATGTTAAAAATTAAATGAGGAGATAAAGTGCGAAGTGTGGAAGTACCAAAAAAGTTCTCGAAGAAAAAAGTCTATTGGGACTGGAATATACAAAACAATTATAGTGAATGTTGGGTTGGTAACTGCTTAGAGATGAAAAGAGCTCAAGGCAGGAAGATATGGAGGACGCACTAAACCAGTCGAAAGTCGAATAAATAAATATGGGGAGAAGCATTAAAAAATTCAAAGAAATAAAAGTAATACAATGAAAAGATCCCTCCCCTCCTCTTTCACAGACGCGACGTCGAAACGTTGTTTGGCGATTTTAATCTAAACAGAGCAGTACTAAAGCTCCGAAAGTCCTTTTCTTGAAATACGGAAATCTTATTTGTACGAGACTAGTATTTAAGAGACATACACTACTGTAAATGTACTGTCGAATCGTTAAAACATGAACCCTGTTATTGGAAATTTTGCAGGGCACGTTGCTGATAGCGTCGAGTTAAAGCGCATGGGTACTGTGTATTCGCCAATTTTAAGTGCTCAGTGAGTTTTTCCTTATCACCTTAGAGATGCACGTCTGCACTCAAAAGAAGTCTCTTCATAAGTCACCTTGTATGTTTCAAATTATTCGTGGCCAGTACAGGACCGAATAATTGATCGAACAATAGTGAAAGAACAGTTAATATTTGTGCACATGTGGTGGCGCGCTGTAGTACGTGGCATTGGATAAGAAAAGAAATTTTGCTACTTACACCTTCTCGGCACTTTAGTTGTTTCTAAGGAGGAGTGCGTGTCACTAGCTTAGAGGAACTGTTTAGGCCACAGGAAAGTTCGCTTATGTTATGACCATACTACAAATTTTTTGCTTTTTTCAGTAAGCCACCCACGCTAATGAGCTTTTACGTAAAAGCTACACACATAACTATACTACCAAGCTAAGTTCTGGTTATCTGAACAAAGGACACTGCTAAATTTATTGTATTAGAAGTATTCCGTCCGTTTATTGTCAGTTCTTTTTGACATTGGTTCCGAGTCCAGAATGTTTCTCCAGGTCACTTTGAAATGTCTCCGAGCTGTAAATATGACCGTGAAACATGATATATGACGCTGTGACACCTAACAGAAAAGCTTCCTGTAATGGTGATATATGCCTGCACTTAAAACTGTTGCAGAATCGCCTACACGTCCAAGCCTTAACACGGTACTGCAGGAGGAAATGAATAGCTTACGTGGAGTGCATGCGATGGCCTTTCTTCTTTTTTTATCGTTTCTACGTAATTGTACTTTGAAAATGACATTACTACATAAAAGGGTTGGACAAAATTGTGCAAACACTGTGAGAAATGCGTGCTTGAAAATACAGGGTAACAATTACTGAATATACAGGGTTGTCCATTGTTCGTGACCGGGCCAAATATCTCATGAAATAAGCATCAAATGAAAAAACTACAAAGAACGAAACTTCTTTAGCTTGAAGGGGAAACCAGATGGCGCTATGTTTGCCCCACTAGATGGCGCTGCCAAAGGTCAAACGGATATGAACTGCATTTTTTCAAACGGGAACCCCCATTTTTATTACATATTCGTGTAGTACGTGAAGAAATATGAATGTTTTAGTAGGGTCACTTTTTTCGCTCTGTGATAGATGGCGCTGTAATAGTCACAAACATATGGCTCACAATTTTAGACGAACAGTTGGTAACAGGTAGGCTTTTTAAATTAAAATACAGAATGTAGGTACATTTGAACATCCATAGCCGCACTCCTGCTGCCCTTCGGCGGTGGCATCAGTTCCTCTCCACGATCCAAGGTGACCTTGTTCCCCTTCCCCAGCACACCCGACCTGAAAGTGACACCACCCCCGATGTTGTCATTGCCTCTGCCAACCTCCTTGGGCGTATCGCTGTCGCCGTCCTTGACCCCACAGGTAGCAATACCTCCCTGTCCTTCTCACCATAACGTCTGCTCACCGCCCCCCTCTGGCTCCGCACCCTGCACCCCCTCCAAAGGTCGTCCATGACTATCACCGTGCCAACTGGGATGCCTACCAGGACTCCATCTCCACCCAGGTCGAAAGCCACCCTCTTACCTATCGCAATCCTGACGACATCATCCACGCCTTTTCCTTCCTTCAGAAGGTAATTACTGACGCCGTGGAGGCCCACGTTCCTACTAAAACCATCCACCCACACCATCCCACTCTTCCTCCGCAGGCTGTCCTCCTCCTCCGTGAATCCCGCGCACTCGTGACAGGGATACACTCCAACGCCACCGGCAAATACAGCGACACGTACAGAACCTTATTACAGCAACGAAACGCCGAGATTGGCACCAGACCTGTGCACGACTCAACGCCACCCTCCCTATCAACTCCTCCAAGTACTGGTCCGCCTTCCATCGCCTTACTGGTTCCCTTTCCGCTCCCCACTACCCCCTTCTCCATAACGATCTCCCCCTTCCTGACAACCTCAGTAAGGCCAACCACTTCGCTTCCAACCTTTCCGAGGTCTTCTCCATCCCCGATGATCCCCACTTTGATTATTCTCTTTTCCCCACCGTCATGGAACGTGCCGATACCTCGGTCGCTCCACTTGCTCCTATTCTCCAGTACTTGGGGCAGTTGCCCCCCTCCGACATAAACACTCCCATCACAACACAAGACATTAAACTTATCCTCCGGTCCAAACGCAACACGGCCCCTGGTCACGACTGTGTCACCTACTGTCACCTTCGAGAAAGCCCTTATTCCTTCCGGACTGTCCTTGCCCATCTCTATAATGTCATCCTCTCTACTGGCTTGTACCCTGACCTGTGGAAGACCTCCCGCGTCCTCTTATTCCTCAAACCCAACAAACCCCCTTCTGACGCCTCTTCCTATCGTGCCATCTGCCTCACCTCCATCTTCAGTAAGGTCTTTGAATCCATCCTCTCCCACTGTATCCATCAGCACCTTGCTCAACACCACCTCTTCCCCCTTACCCAGTGTGGCTTCCTACCCTCCTTCTCTGCTGAAGACCAACTCCTCAACCTTGTTCACCTTCTGTCCCTCCAGCTCAACTCCTGTCGCTCCGCCATTTTTGTTTCCCTTGACCTCCAAAATGCCTATGACCGTGTATGACATCCCGGTCTCCTCTTTAAACTCCAAACCTACGCCCTGCCTATCAATTTTGTCCATGTGGTCGCTTCCTACCTCTCGCACCATCCTTCCTATGTCACCCTCCACAACACCAACTCCCGTATCTTTTATCCCATGGCTGGCATCCCCCAGGGTTCTGTCCTCTCCCCTCTCCTTTATCGCTTGTGTACGGCTGATATGCTCAAGCCACCCCCCACCAGTCCACCTTTTCCAGTATGCTGATGACACCGCCTTCCTGGCCCTCTATCCTACCCTTCAACGGTCCCAACGTACCCTCCAAACCCACCTTAACCAGTTCACCACTTGGAGTAACCAGTGATTCCTCCATCTCAACCCCTCCAAAACCCAGGCAATCATCATAGGCCACACCACTCGCTCCTTTTGCCTCCATGATTTCTGCCTCACCCTTTATGGTTGTCCCATCCAGCTCACCCCCACCCTGAAATACCTTGGCCTCATCCTCAACCGACACCTCACCTGGACCCCTCATCTCCAGACCGTCCAGCAGAAAGCCCATTCCCGCCTCCGCCTTCTGAAACTCCTGTCTGGCCGGACATGGGGATTGCATTCTTCTACCATCCTCCACACCTACAAATCCCTCATCCGTCCTATCCTCTGTTATGCCAGCATTGCCTGGATCTCCGCCCCCACCCGATTTTACAAGGCCCTCCAAATCCTTGAACGCCATGCACTCCACCCTGCCTTCCTTCCCCCACATGGCTCCTGTATGAACTGATCCCCTTCCCCCCACCTCCTCCTGTTCCTCCAACATCTCCAAATCCTTTACATTATCCGCAGGCTTGATCCCCTCCCCCCCCCCACCCTCTGGTTTCCTCCTTCCTCTCCACCCCCTGCCCGTTGCCGCACCTCTACCTGCAATTTCCAACGCGTCCCCCTCCCGGATGACGAACTTCGCCGTGACATCTACCCTTCCTTCCAACTATAACCTGGCCTTGTTTCCCCCCATCTCCAGGACCCCCTTTTTCTTTTCCCCTCCTCCTCCCAGAGCGGATTTTCCTCTTTCCCCCCACCCTGAGACCCTGCACCCCATACTTGCCTCTTTCCTTCCCACATCCCTCCCTACCTGGCCCTCTTCAGTGCGCCCCCCGCTCATCTCCCCCCTCTCTTCCCCTCCCTCCCTCCCTTCTTCCAGTCTCCCTCATCTCCTTGCGCCTGGCAGATCCTCCGTTTTGATCATCGTCAGTGTGCCACATCAGTGTTGTGTTTAGTGCTGTTTCTCCTGTGCATCAAGGGGTGTGATTTTAATTGTGTACTGCCTTGAGGTTCGCCGTCAGTGTTTGTTATGTGCTACGCCATCCGTCGATACCTTTTATGCTCTAGTCATATTGTGCCTTGTGTTCTTTTAATTGTCGCAGTGTGTGGCTTTTTGTGTGTGCTACTTTTAAACGGTTTTTTATCTCCATTTTACAGTCATCCCGTTTTTTGTCTATTGCCTTCCATGATGTTCCCCCTTTTTTATATCTATGTTCACCATACTCTCTCCTTTGTTATTTTTTAAATGTCTTCTATTGCTTGTTCTATGTCTTTCGGCTGAAGAGCAGCGCATATCCTGCTGCCAGCACGCCCCGTTGGGGAAAAAAAAAGTTTGAACATTTTATTTCGGTTGTTCCAGTGTGATACATGTACCTTTGTGAACTTATCATTTCTGAGAACGCATGCTGTTACAGCGTGATTACCTGTAAATACCACATTGATGCAATAAACGCTCAAAATGATGTTCGTCAATCTCAATGCATTTGGCAATACGTGTAACGTCATTCCTCTCAACAGCGAGTAGTTCGCCTTCCGTAATGTTCGCACACGCATGGACAATGCGCTGACGCATATTGTCAGGCGTTGTCGGTGGATCATGATAGCAAATATCCTTCAACGTTCCCCACAGAAATAAATCCGGGGACGTCATGAAATATGCTATTCAACACCGCTTCAACCGCACGCGAGCTATGTGCCGGACATCCATCATGTTGGAAGTACATCGCCATTCTGTCATGCAGTGAAACATCTTGCAGTAACATCGGTAGAACATTACGTAGGAAATCAGCATACATTGCACCATTTAGATTGTCATCGATAAAATGGGGGCCAATTATCCTTCCTCCCAAATTGCCGCATCATACATTAATCCGCCAACGTCGCTGATGTTCCACTTGTCACAGCCATCGTGGATTTTCCGTTGCCCAATAGTGCATATTATGCCGGTTTACGTTACCGCTGTTGGTGAATGGCGCTTCGTCGCTAAATAGAACGCGTGCAAAAAGTCTGTCTTCGTCCCGTAATTTCTCTTGCGCCCAGTGGCAGAACTGTACACAACGTTCAAAGTCGTCGCCCTGCCATTCCTGGTGCATAGAAATTTGGTACGGGTGCAATCGATGTTGATGTGGCACTCTCAACACCGACGTTTTTGAGATTCCCGATTCTCGCGCAATTTTTCTGTTACTGATGTGCGGATTAGCCACGACAGCAGCTAAAACACCTACTTGGGCATCATCATTTGTTGCAGGTCGCGGTTGACGTTTCACATGTGGCTGAACACTTCCTGTGTAAATAACATAGCTATCCGGCGAACGGTCCGGACACTTGGATGATGTCGTCCAGGATACCGAGAAGCATACATAGCACACGCCCGTTGGGCATTTTGATCACAATAGCCATACATCAACACCATATCGACCTTTTCCGCAATCGGTAAACGGTCCATTTTAACACGGGTAATGTATCACGAAGTAAATACCGTCCGCACTGGCGGAATGTTTTGTGGCACCACGTACTTATACGTTTGTGACTATTACAACGCCATCTATCACAAAGCGAAAAAGTAGTCCAACTAAAACATTCATATTTCTTTACGTACTACACGAATATGTAATAAAAAACGATGGTTCCCATTTAAAACAACGCAGTTGATATCCGTTTGAGCTATGGCAGCGCCATCTAGCGGGCCAACCATAGCGCCATCTGATTTCCCCGTTCAAGCTAGCCGAGTTTAGTTCTTTGTAGTTTTTTCGATTGATGCTTATTTCGTGAGATATTTGGCCCGGTCACTATCAATGGACCACCCTGTATATATATATATATATATATATATATATATATATATATATATATAAAACGTAAATCAGTTACAAACTACGGCGTGCACACACACTATTCAACATGTAAACGTCACTAAACATATTCGGATTTAGGTTACGACATGTTCTATATGTTTGCCACCCTTTCCGATGATGTGGCGAAGACGAAAAGTGAAATTCTGCATTACCCGCTGAAGTGTCGGAACATCGATGCTGTCGAAGGCTTCACGAATGGCTGTTTCAAGCTCAGCAACAGTTCTGGGATTGTTGCTGTACATCTTGTCTTTAACATAGCTCCACAAAAAGGAGTCGAATGTGTTCAGAGATCTGGAGAATATGGCTGCCAATCGAGGCCCATGTCTGTGGCTTCTAGGTGCGCCAGAGCCAGAATGCGATCCCCAAAGTGCTCCTTAGGACATCAGACACTCTCCTGCTTCGATGGGGTCGAGCTTCATCGTGCTTGAATCCCGTCTTTTCGAAATCAGGGTCACTTTGGATAATGGGGGTGAAATCATCTTTCAAAATCTTCCTGTACCAATAATATTATCTTGGAACTCTTCCATTTGGTCCGTGTTTGCACAGAAAAACAGTAATATCAGAAACTGAGTCCACCTTGATGCAAAACACATTGTTATTCGTTTATTTCTTTATTATCCCAAACTATTTGTTTACTAACAGCCGCTCACATGGTTGCAGCTGACATGATGTTCGCTAAGTAAAAAGACGGCAACAAAAAAAAGGAGCACAGAAAATATGTCGCAAACAGCGCCAATAATTGCTTAAAACATGCTGTAACATACGATAAATAAGGTAGTATGAAAGTATCAATAGAAAACTATATTTCAAAAGACGAATTGTAAAAATGTAATAATGTTTTACTGTGTTTGTACAACCATGCCATTTTCTGCATGTTTTAGATTAAAAAACCCGACTGATGATGGTGATATTTGTCGCCGAAACTAGTTTGGTATAATAAAGAAATAAACGAATAACAAGGTGTTTTGCATCAAGGCGGACTCAATTTCTGATATGACTGCCCTTCCCGTGCCGTTCGGTAGTCACCCAGCTATCAAGGAATATCGTACCGATTATTCCGTTCAAAAATGTTTCAAATGGCTCTGAGCCCTATGGGACTTAACTTCTGAGGTCATCAGTCCCCTAGAACTTAGAACTACTTAAACCTAACTAACCTAAGGACATCACTCAAACAGTTGTACCAAGAACCTTATAAATGTTCAATGTGAGCACCATTTATGACACGGCACACATCAAGTATATAGCCGAGTCCTTCCCAAACGTTGATAAGCGTGTCTTCAGTGATTGTAACAACAGCTGCTTCAATCCGTTTTCTTAATTCAGAGAGATCTGCTGGTAGCGGAGGCACGTACACACTACCTTGATGAAGCCCCAAAGGAAAAAATCGCATGGCGTTAGGTCGGGTGAACATGGAGGCCATGAAAAGCAAGCCCTGTCATTGGGCCCCTTGCGGCGTTTGTGTACAGTGAAGTTCAACCAATAGCGTACTTCGCTATGCCAGTGAGGTGGCACACCATCTTGCTGGAAAATGAAGTTCTCTGACTCATCTTCTTCCAACTGAGGGAAGAGCCACTGCTCTAGTGTATCAAGGTAAGAAGTGCCAGTTACAGTAGGTTCACCAAAAAAGAAAGGCCCATAAACTTTCCGCCGGGATACGGCACAAAGAACTCTTGATGTGTGCCGTGTGACAAATGGTGCGCACATTGAATATTTATAAGGTTCTTGCTAAAACTGTTTGAGTTGCTCTTTCATTTGACATCATTTATATTATTTATCATATATAAAGCGTTATAACCCCGATATTCATTTATAAACACCCTATATTTTGTACAGCTGTGGATCGTCAACAATACTGTCTGTTCTTTCAGACATGCAAGAAAGTATAATAAGCCTATCAGGACGTATGACGATAACTGTGGTGTCACCGTCAGACACCACACTTGCTAGGTGGTAGCCTTTAAATCGGCCGCGGTCCGTTAGTATACGTCGGACCCGCGTGTCGCCACTATCAGTGATTGCAGACCGAGCGCCGCCACACGGCAGGTCTAGAGAGACTTCCTAGCACTCGCCCCAGATGTACAGCCTACTTTGCTAGCGATGGTTCACTGACAAAATACGCTCTCATTTGCCGAGACGATAGTTAGCATAGCCTTCAGCTACGTCATTTGCTACGACCTAGCAAGGCGCCATTATCATTTGCTATTTATCTTGTGATGCATGTACCGTCAGACCGATGTTTACCAATTATGGATTAAAGTTAAGTATTCCAGAAGTTACGTACCTTTTTGCTAGTCTCTATTCCTTTAACTGTTCCAGACCTCACGCCAGCCTGCGTGAGCTTAAACGCGTGCCTTTCGGCTTCCTCAGAGTGGCTTGGTTGTCTTGCCAAGCCACAACAATAACAACTTTGGTCTCGATTACTCGCAGTCTCATTCTCACTTTCACGGGAATCCAAGTAATTTTGCGAGCATTAGCTGATGAATTCAGTGGACGTTGACTTCTTTTGTTTTTTATAATGCACAATCCAACATGGTACCAAAAATTCTTTGTTTTTAATTGTGTTGTTTACTTTACTCTAAGATTTAGCGTATTTTGAGATCATTAGAGTCCTTAAACTGACTTCGTAGTGCACGTTTTTGTGCCAGATTTTATTTCCCCTGTTTAAATTTTTGTGTGTGCGTCGCAGCAAATTTTAGTAATACAGATTTGATCCGCCCGCAACGCCACAGTCGAATAATTAGATCACTTGTTGCAGTCTGCTTGTACTTTTTCAATTGCTGACTGCTATGGTTAGTCTCCTTCGTCATCTTAATTAGTTTTACACATCTGAAAATGTAGAGTCTATGCTTATTATGTCCCATACAAGGCAAACTGGCCGCTATCCAGAAACAGCTAGACGTAATGTTGGCCACGTTTGGTTATCAGACTGCTGTCCCAAGCTGCGGCGACGTTATGACCTTGCGGCGAGAGCTGCATCACCTGCAGTGTCGCTGGATTCCCCTGGAAACACTGTTGACACTGCGTCTTCCAGGAAAAGCAGCTGTCAGTGGTGGGATCGCACTTCTGTGGGCGGAAGTTGGAGGTGAGAACTCCCCCTTACTACTTAGCAACAGGTAGGAGGCGCTGACTGTGGTAACACATCTGAGTCAGTACGGAATACCTGACCCGGTGGGACCGTGGACAATTTTCTGCGAAATCTGTTCAAGTACAGCACGTTGTGAACGGCCACTATGTGCTCAGCATGTTTCCCATGGGGTCTCGTCCGAGATGTGAAGATACTCTGCTATAGAAGTGCAGTGCGACACGCTGCAAATCTTTGATCATATTGGCACGATTGACCCTTGAAGCCTGGGTTCTGAGGCCAGCCTTGTTTCCTTTAGACCAGAGGCGGGCAAAAATCGGCTCAATGAGCAGCGCTCCAACTCAGGCAGGAAAAACAGCAGAGTTTGAGCTCTGGCGGAAGTTAACCTTTTAACTACTTCCACAGGTTGCCGTAACAACTGGAGAAGGGACGCGTATCAAACCAGATGTAAACTGTGGCGTTGTTGTGGTGTCTAATGTCTCCTTCTATTCAGTGTATTAGATTATGGCGCTAAACGAATACGTTTCATTATATTCCTTTCATTACATTAAGCATAGGTAACAAAAGTAATTACTTTGTCATCTGATAACGAACGACAAACTCTGGATCCAAAAATGTTCAGATGTGTGTGAATTCTTATGGGACTTAACTGCTAAGGTCATCAGTCTCTAAGCTTACACACTACTTAACCTAAATTATCCTAAGGACAAAGACACACCCCCATGCCCGAAGGAGGACTCGAACCTCCGCCGGGACCAGCCGCACAGTCCATGACTGCAGCGCTTCAGACCGCTCGGCTAATCCCGCGCGGCAAACTCTGGATTAACCATTGAAATAAATAAACGAATAAATATAATTCACCATAAACAAAACAAAGGCTTGTGTGTTCTTACATATATCTGAAATGTCATTCAGCAAATGATGTAGACGGGAGTCTCTTTCGCTGAAGAACACGAGATATATTAGGTGCGACCGATCTCGTACTTGCAATTCGCGGAACTGCAGTGAGATGTACATCAGTTGGAGCATCTCTTCATGGAGATTCATTTATCTTCATTAGAGAGAACTGTTTTTCACATAGATATATTGAGGCGAACATTGACGGAAGTTTGCCAGCCATTTTGCGCATATTTGGAAAATCCGTTTGCGAAAAATGTTCATAAAGATGTGATAGCCTTATTCATGATTCATATTTAGCCTTCAATTCACTAACACATTCACTCGCACTGTAGAGCATACGGAACGCCATCAATTATTATAATAGTTGGAAGGACGTAGCAATATCTGTGCAGACCTGGTAGTGAACAAAGGCATGATGCGTCGTTGGGCGAGGCATCTGTCTTCGTCGCAACAAAGTCGAGCAAACCTGTCCGGTCTTCCAGGTGCCGGCCGGCCGCACACCTGTGCTACCCTCAGGGAATTGAAGAAACGACTTAAGCGTGTTCGTCGGCACAAAAATGCAAACTTCACTTCGTCCTCCATTACAGCATAAGGCTTCACCAAAGTGTGCACACAGGACAAGAGGTCTGCAGCTCGTGATCTAGAGGCTACGTTGCTGCCTCTGGATCACAGGGTCCTGGGTTCGATTCCCAGCTAGGTCGGGGATTTTCTCTACCTGGGAACTGGATGTTTGTGTTGTCCTCATCATTTCATCATCATCATCATTCGTGTCAGTGGCTAGATTGGACTGCGTAAAAATTGGGACTTTGTACGGGCGCTGATGACTGCGCAGTTGAGTGCCCCACAAACCAACAATCATCATCATCACAGGGAAAGAGTTCACAAATCGTCATAGGACTGTCCTTCCTCATCCACCATATATCGCGGATCTCGCACCTTCCGACTTCCATCTCTATTACTCAATGAAGGTTGTACTCGCGGGAAGCAGTAGTGAATGATGGAGAGGTTATTGTTGCAGCAAGACGTTGGCTCAGACGTCGACAATAGTCGGATTCAGGAACGATGGCCCGTCACGCAGTCGAGGCACAGATGGGGAGGGGGAAGGGGGATTGCAAGTTGCCGGGTTAAAGTGACACAGTTGCGTTACGCACATGTATGTGCTTTGCGCTTGAAGATAGCGTGCATCCTGCAAGTTATGTATGTCACTTTCTTGTGTAGAATTTGTCGCTTACCACCATCATAGAAATTACAGCTCGCAACAAATGCAATAAAAATACACTAAATAACTCTCTACGATCAAGTTAAATTCTCACGTTGTTTACGACATTCACAACAGAGCGCTCAGAACCCTACTGAACGCTCACTAATCATCGGAGAATGCGGGACGTACATGCTTAAACTCGACCACTGTCGTTCGTGACTCCAAGTATAGTAGAGTGTTACCATGTGGGCATACAGGCCCTCTCAGTAAGATGGCATATGGCTGTCGACTTCAACGAAGATTATGTTGAAAAATAAGGTTTTGTAGTCAAAATAGTCGGGAATATTATGATGTATTGGAACCCAGAAAGAAAACAATCTGCGCTTTGAGGGAAAAAATGTGTTGCATTGCTTTTCGAACGCCTGTCGTATATCGCAAGATAAGACGCTAATGTGCTTGTTGTGTACATTCTACTTTTAATGTACTTTTAGGGTGGCTTCTATCGATTGGGAACCACCGCTTTCCCAAGAAAACAATAAATTATAGCATCAATAAGACATCAAAAAAGGATGGTTTGCAAAAGGAATCAAAATGTCATGTGCAAGGAGAAGGAAATTGTTTGAAATTATCAGGACAAATATAAAAGTAAGACTGATTACATAATACGAGAAATACTGTGCTGTCTCGAGGAAACGTTTGAAAACAATAAAATCTATGTATAATTTCTGAAATCAACAATTCAGGTAATACAATCAAATCTATAACGAAAAAAGTTAAAAGAGAAACCGGCTTGGAGCGATAAAAGAAAAAGGTACAGGTCATCTCTCTTTCATGAAAGGCATCAAGCAGATACACCGTAATTTGTGGATTATGTCGCTGACATGAACCTTTTGGAGAATTATGAAACGAGTTTTATGTTCTTGCATTAGGATGCTTTCGGAGAAGAAAAGACTGCATTATGTGAGTCAACATAGGTTCCACAAACAAGGATGTGCTAAGGAATTTCCTGGCAGATTAAAACTGTGTGCCCGATCGAGACTCGAACTCGGGACCTTTGCCTTTCGCGGGCAAAAGTTTGGAAGGTAGGAGACGAGATACTGGCAGAAGTAAAGCTGTGAGTACCGGGCGTGAGTCGTGCTTCGGTAGCTCTGATGATAGAGCACTTGCCCGCGAAAGGCAAAGGTCCCGAGTTCGAGTCTCGGTCGGGCACACAGTTTTAATCTGCCAGGAAGTTTCATATCAGTGCACACTCCGCTGCAGAGTGAAAATCTCATTCTGGAAAGATGTGCTAAATTTAGCTCTCGCTTTTCGGCAATGCGACCTACAATACCGTAGAAAAAGACGCCTAGTTTGATGCGGTGTTTCTTAGCTTCCGGAACCCATTCAGTACAGTTCTGCACTGTCGCTTAGTGATCTGAACATCGGCACATTGTCCTTAATGGAACAAAAATGATGGATGCATAGATAATTTCGGGAAGGGTATAGCATTGTTGCTGTTCACATTATACTCTATATTAATTGTCTAGTGGATTACGTTGGCAACTCGGTGAGACTGTTGGTAGACGGTGCTGTTGTCCTGGGACGCTAGCAATGCCACAAGACTTCAGAGAACAGCTGGAAGACATCGCAGAGCGTAGACAATTTTCTGAGGGCCTGGCAATTGACACTGATCGTAAATGAGTGTAACGTATAGCTCATAAATGCGCGAAGAGTTCACCACCGTTCGATCATAGTATTGGCGATAAATCACTGGAAACAGTAAATGCCGCAAAATATCTAGAAGTTACCGTCCGGAGCGAACTGAAGTAGAAAAAATTCCAAAAAAAGTGAATACCAGGCTGAGATTCGTTGGGAGAACTTTAAAGGAAACCTTCAACCACGATTTATCTGGCTCACGAAACACTTGTTCGACCGATTCTTGAGCACTGTCCATCATTAATAGAAGGGTAGATAAGATCCAACGAAGAACGGTGCGATTAATCCCGGATTCGTTTGGTTAGCGAGAGAAGCCCAACAGACTCCAGTGGCAGACGCTACAAGAGAGGCATGGAGTGGTTCGCTGTAGAAACTACAAAGGGGACCTTCCAGATGGGCAGCATATTACCTCCTCCCACATACGTTAATGTGACATTACTCATATGCTACCTGCTAATATCGTGTCGGACCTTCTTTTGCCGGCGTAGTGCAATTACTCGACATGGCTTGGACTCAACAAGAGGTAGGAAGTCTCCTGCAGAAATATTGAGCCGTGCTGCCTCTATAGCCTTCCAAAATTGCGAACGTATTGCGGGTGGAGGGATTTGTGCACGAACTGACCTTTCGATCACGTCCCATAAATGTTTGGTGGGATTCATTTCTGGCGATCTGAGTGACCATGTCATTCGCTCGAATTGTCCACAATGTCCTTCAAACCAATTGCGAACAAACGGGGCCCGGTAACATTATCGTCCATGAAATTCCATCGTTGTTTGGAAACATGAATTCCGCCAATGGCTGAAAATGGTCTCCATGTAGCCGAACGTAGCCGTATCATGCAATGATCAGTACAGTTGGACCAGAAGATCTAGTCGATTCCATGTAATCACAGCCCACACCATTAAGGAATCACCACCAGCTTGCACTGTGACAGCTTTGTTCCGTGGCTTCGTGGGGTATGCGCCACAGTCGAACCTTACCATCAGCTCTTGCCATCTGACCAGGCCTTTGTTTTTCAGTCGTCTACCGTCCAACAGGCATGGTCACGAGCCCAGGAGAGGCGCTGCAGGCGATGTCGTGCTGTTAGCAAAGGCAGTCGCGTCGATCGTCTGCTGCCATAGCCTATTAACACCAAGTTTCAGTACATTGTCCTAAAGAATACGTTGACCGTACGTCCCACATTGATTTCTGCTGTTATTTCACGCAATTTTGCTTCTCTTTTAACGCTGACAGCTCTACGCAAACGCCGCTTCTCCCGGTCGTTAAGCGAAAACTTAACTGGGAGTTAATGCCTGAAATTTGATATCTGCGTATGTTCATGTCGCTACTCCATGACTTTTCTCACATCATTGTATAAGCGTCAGTCAAATTCAAACGAGGCAGATGGGATAAGACGGTCAGTTCCTTCACGGAGAAATGTTTGCTGTTGCCTACGGAACCATGATTGTACCCACGCGTGCACCCCTTCATCCGAAGCAAATCGACGGACACAAATGTCTTTCTTCAGAGTTCTAAAAATATGGAACTTTGATGAGGACAAATCGGGACAGTTCGGAAGGCGTATAAGTGCTTGCCAGCGAAACTTCTGCTCCTTCTGTCCAGTTATCCAATGTGAAACCTGAAGCGCGCTATCATGTCCAAACGCCCAGGGATGTTGACGGATGGCGTCATTCTCTGACAAGATAATGCTCGCCCACTTGTTGCCAAGGTTGTTTTTGACTACGTTGCAGAAGTTTCACTGGGAAGCCCTTACATGTCTTCCATATAGTCTCAAGAGAGGCGTTCGAGACCGTCGATCAGCTTCGGCGAAGATGTGTAGTCTACATACAATCATAGTTTCGTAGGCAACCGCCCACATTTTCCCTGGAGGCAACGACCTTCTTGTCCCACAGTGGGATAATAAATTAATAATAAAACAGTTGACTTACTGTTTTCCTTCTATCTGGTTTTCATTTGACTGCCCCTCATGCGTCTCGCGAAATCACCATGACGAAAAAAAAAATAGTAATTAAAACTCATACGGATGTTTAGCAACTACATCATTCTTCCGAAGCACCATTAGGAAATGGAACAGCAAACTGAGAAAAGGACAGTGATACAAGAAGAACCCTGCGCCAAATACCTTAAGGTGGCTATCTCTCATCTTGCTACTTTGATGTCCCTGTCTCACTTCCATAAAACAGAGCAGGTGTATAGATGATGTTATAAAGTATGATTTTGCGATCTTTTCTCAGATATTGACATACGTATTGCAACCCAAACTTAAATGAGGGTACCTGTGGTATTATTTCGTCACTAACCACTATTTTAGCCCTCTGTAAATATTTTCCTTTCGTAGCCACTCTTCGATTTGCTGGTCGGTTTTTTTTCTTTTTTTTTTTCTTTTCTTTTTTTTTTTTTTTTTTTTTTTTAATGTACGAATCTAGTGGTTTATTCAGTTTCTCTGCATAATATTGCAAGCTGTCCCCTCAGTCTGCTATTAGCACATGATCGTCAGCGAGCAAGATTGCCGTCATTCCATTCTCATTTCCCAAGTGTATTTTGACTTTGTCCCTTGCAACTCCTGTAGAATCTTTCTTTATGTACATGTCCTGTGATAAAGATGGCAAACCTCGGTGCTGCCTTAGTCATTTATTGACTACTGGGGACTTGTTGCCTATAAATGCTATGCCTGTTTGATCATATAGCAATCTGAAAAAAATGGTTCTGAGTACTATAGGACTTAACATCTGAGGTCGTCAGTCCCCTAGAACTTAGAACTACTTAAACCTAACTAACCTAAGGACATCACACACATCCATGCCCGAGGCAGGATTCGAACCTGCAACCGTAGCAGTCGCGCGGTTCTGGATTGAAGCGCCTAGAACCGCTCGGCCACCGCGGCCAGCATAGCGATCTGATAGCATCTTTCAATTATATGGTATTTCAGAATCTTTGCAGAACGTATACGACACAATTTAGTTCGTCTTACCTGTCACTAGCGTTTTGAAAAAAATATCAGATTACATTCTGCACGTTTTGGGGTTTACACTTACGGAAAAAAATCGCACCGCCAAAAAATAATTAAGGTAGAGTAGTGAAATTTCGGGAATACATTCGTCTAAGTAACACATTTCAGTGATTAACATTGCACGATCACAGGTTACTGTAAGCGTGAGATAGGACGTTGCAGATGTGAAAATCTTGTACATTAATAACCGATGTAGCCGCCAGAATATTGAATGCAAACATGTAAACGTGCTGCTTGCACTGCGTTGTACAATGTCGGAGTCAGCTTGTGGAGTTCCATGTCTGTTGCAGTTGGTCAGTCGATACAGGGACAGTTAATGCTGTTTATGCATGACGCTGGAGTTGTCATCCCATAATATCCCATATGTGCTGGACTGAAGACAGATCTGGTGATCGAGCAGTCGAAGGCAACATGCCGACACTTTGCAGAACTTGTTGGGTTACAACAGCGGTATGTCGGCGATAGTTATCTTGTTGAAAAACAACCCTGAGATGCTGTTCATGAATGGCAGCACAACAGGTCGAATCACCAGATTGAAGTACAGCGTTGCAGTCATGGTGTGCGGCATAATTACGAGTGCTCTTGCTGTCGTAAGAAATCGCATCCTACACCATAATTTCAGGTGTAGGTCCAGTGTGTCTATCACGCAGACTAGTTGGTTACTGGCCCTCAACTGGCCTTCTCATAAACAACACTTACCCATCAGTGGCCCCGAGACAAATGGCTGTTGTTTGGGATGCATGCTAACAGTCTCGGAGCTGTCCGTGAATTAACCGATTTGTAACAGTTGTCACTGTGGTGGCAACTTTTGGTTAAATTGCTGCTGCAGACACAGTACGGTACGCCACAGCCATATGCCGAAGACGATGGTCTTCCCTCTCGGCAGTGCCACGTGGCAGTCCATAGCCCGTTCTTCTTGCGACTGTACATTCCCGGGGCCACCGCTGCCAGCAGTCGTCTACGTCTACAGTGGTTACATTCCTGCCATGTCTTTCTGTAATATCGCAGAAGGAACATTCAGGTTCTTGTAGCCCTCTTACATTATCTCTTTCAAACCCAGTAAGCTGTTGATAATGACGTCTTTGTCTCCTTAAATGCTTTCTTGACTAACATCAATCTCAAAGGTTACTAATGCTCATGACGGTTACATCGTGTATTTAAAGCAAACCTGATTTTTATCGTCATAGTGGCACTACTAGCGTCACTCTTGTGTTGCTGGCGTGAAATTTGAATAGACGTCATCTTCCAGATGTAGAAACACGCCTACCAACTTCCGTTTATGTCGCACAACTCCTTGATGTTGCGATTTTTTCCCGTCAGTATGTTTTTAAACGTACAGATTGCATCTGTGCCCAAAAAATGTCCTTTTCAAAAGATGCTGAGATTCCAATAGCATAGGTTCAGGTAATGGCTGGACTTTATTTTCAGTTATCTTTGCCACTTTCCACCCCTCCAGTTTTCCCTGTCTATCATATCTCTTTGAAGATCTACAACGTTATTTTTGAGTTCGTAAGTACTGAATTTGAAAACTTTCACATTCAGACCGTTGCTATCCAGACCTCAACAGGTTTTTAATGTCTTCGATATTTCTTGTAACTTAAGCTTATAAATTGCATCCCATTTAACTATATCTGCAGTTTAGCATTCGCGGCATCTCTCACAGAGGACACAACGAACGTTGGAGTTAATCTACAGTAAAATGTAACGGATCACACATTATTCAATTTGTTTCTAGTTCCGCTCGTCAGCCGCGAATGTCTTGAGATACTAATTACCCTCAGAGTCTTCCAAACAAATGTAGAGAGGGTTCATAACAGTAAGCTGTAGGTGTCATCTACCCTCTGCAGGTAGTCTGAAACGAGGGTCTTGCATACTCTGATTATTATTATCATCCACTGCAATTACTGTTCGCTTAGTGACTTGCAACTGTGTAAATCGTCAGTAGCAGTGCTATTACGTTTCTCTTATGACTACGCTGATTGGTTTCTGTGTCTGGTAATGAGCCCCCGTCCAGGGTAATTTGATGTTTCTTGCTTGTGTATACATCTTAAATCTATTCGTAAAGTGCCAGTAACAGTCCTGAACGTATTGTCTTCAGTACGTGAAGAAGCAAAACTCAGTGGAATAATTAGGAAAGCCATGATTCAGATAATACTTCTCCTTAATGAGACGTAAATCATGTCTAGCTCACAATTTCGACAGCATTGCATTGCTGTGCTGTACTGCCACTCTTGTTAAGTACTATATTAAACTCTCGAGAGAGTAGAGTAAAAAAAGCCTTATCTCTAACGCCGCTGACTTGCATTTTCTGGAATACACTATTTTGAAAAGGGGTTCACACTTGTTAGTGACTGAATCATTAGTAGCTACGTTCACAGTTACTTTGATAAATTACTTAGGTTCACACAGAATTCTTCTGACAATGAGGCTGATACCTCAGACTCCAGAAACTTGCTGAAGAACGCCTGACCAACCGCGCGCCGCAATTTGCGAGGAGATTCGCCTCCGCGACGCATTTCGTAACCACGTTAATTCTAAGGCTTTCTGGGAATCAACCGAGCTCTAGAATGCAGATGGGAACAGGTGATTAACGGCTCCATCTCGTACCGTAGAAATTGTTAGCTGATTTCCACATATTCGTTCCCTTGTCGATTTTGCAGAGAACTTTCCGTTTTCTTGTCAGACCACTTAATTTTTACCAGTTTCCTACAATATCACATCTCACAAGTTTCGATTTTCTTTTCCGGTTTCCCACTGTCGATGATTTTCTACTGTTCCCTAAACATATGTTCTTTAAATTTCTTCCTGTTTTTGGAGTCTGTTAGACTTTTTTGGTGAGAAATACTCGCTTTGCCTGTACTATAGGAGAGTCAGTGAAAGAAGGTCCTTGACATTTGCCAGTGTTGTTGCCAGTTGCCGAATCCTCATCTTTATCTCCCCGGAAAGGTTAAATCGAGCTTCCTCCTCTAAACACCGCCTTTCTCCAATAGTCTAGGTCACCGTCGATGCGACGCAGCATGTCAGTTTCAGATGCTCTGTGCCCTTTGGCCTGTCACCAGGGTGACACGGATCTAGAAGCTGCACATTGTATACACCGTTCATCATAAGAATAAACTTCATGTATAAACATTACGCTACGTATACTTCCACTTTTGCTGGAACCTCATTTGATTTCGTTTCACTTGGAGCAGAAGAGAAGTTGTCTCGAGTACAGTAAAGTACGATAGTGAGGATACGTTTTATGCTATGCGTTACGCGTACATCGACTCAGCGATAATACAACACAACAGCTATAAGGCGCATTTAACTTGGAACGCACTGGTCAGCTAACCTGCAGTGATGTAAACAGTTGTACTAAAGACGTGAAAAGAGGCGAGTAGAGAACAATATTGCCTTGAATGTCGTTTAATTTTTGAACAGAAGGAAATAATGATAAAACTCAGGCGATACGCTTCTTATGTGATCTGATGGAAAACATAACATGCTTTCGATCTTCGCTAAGATGGTACTCCAATTAAAAACGAGAATGCTGAGAATTCCTGACTTTAACGAGGGTACTTTTATTGCATGAGCTATGTGCGGCGTAAAAGCGCACTGCTGGGATTTCGCCATGCAGTTAACTGAAGGTATCACAGTCAGTCGTCTGGTAATATCTGAACTTCCATACCGGACTCCGAGGAATTCAATACATTTCAGTACTGCTATGTTAATAACGAGGCGAGCACATCCACATTTTCTACTGCTCTTTAATGACGTGCTGTTCTGCATTTCGTCATCGTACGGCAGTGACGTGTCACAGTGCTTCATGCATTAGCTCCAGTAACTTTGGCAGCTTAAATGTCGTGTTATTTCTCGCGCCAAATCCCGCAACTTGGTTCCAGATCAGTTCTATTGGTTTCAGATTGCAGTGTTAGGACGACAACTGTAAAAATGAATCATTTGAACTGTATAAAACAATGGGCATATTCAAACCAAGAGTATTTGATTTTCATGTTTCTCCAAAAAATTTGTGTAATGTTTTCGTAACTTCAGAATGTTAAACAATCTTTTATAATATATCGCCAATTAATAATGTGTGTTTGCAGTGAAAACCAGGATTCTGTGTGTGACATGTAATTAAAAACTACCAGACGTGTACTTTTCTTGAAAAAAATATGCTTAAGTATGAGTTAATTACCACATTTTTGATAAATTTCATATATAAGTGATTTAGACATTCAAACCGAACAAAAAACTTGTAGATCATAGCGGGTTTCGGACCACCGCCCACAAGACGGCTTGATTGTTAATCCACGATACTACCGCTTACGCCACGAATATAATTGAAATACAGTCCTTATATGTAGTACATATTATTTCTTCAAAACGGTCAAAGCCGATTTTTCTTTTTAATGTTGCGAAAAACATTAAGAACAACTTATTTCTTGCCATTAAAGGTGGTCCGCGCGCGTGTTTCACTACGGAGCAGGAAGCAGTGTCATCCATTTTCGTGCTACATCTGAACAGTGAGACAATCGGAGCACTATAGTCCGTTCATCATACGAATAAACCTGATGTAAACATTGCAGTATGTATTCTT
This sequence comes from Schistocerca americana, assembly GCF_021461395.2. Lineage (NCBI taxonomy): Eukaryota > Metazoa > Arthropoda > Insecta > Orthoptera > Acrididae > Schistocerca > Schistocerca americana. The sequence goes on from NC_060125.1 coordinate 435,962,818, forward strand.
CCGCGTTTGCTGGAACCTCATTGGATTTCCGTTTCACGTGGGACTGCAGCCAAGCTGTCTCGGGTACTGTCAAGTATGATAATAAGGGTACGTTTTGTGCTGTGCGTTACGCACATATCGAGTTAGCGATAATACGGGACAATAGCTTTACCGACGCATTTAACTAGTACAGCACTGGCCGGTCGGATGGTACCGCTAGGCTGCAGTGATGTGGCCAGCTGTAGTTCACACGTAAAAAAAGACGAGCAGAGGTGCAATAGAGCTTGGAATGTCTTTTAATTTTTTGAGCAGAATGAAATAATACACTGCAGATCTCCCACAATACGTTCCTTAGACGTCTAGACGAAAACCGCAACACGTTATCGTTTTTACCTAACATACTATTGTAATTAAAAACAAGAATGATGAAAATTCTTGACTTAACCACAGGGTAATTTTTCTGCATAAGCTGTGTGTAACGTAAGAGAGTATTGAAGGATTTCACCGTATAGTTGAATATTGAAGCCACTGAAGGTATTACTTAGTCAGTCGTCTGGTAATCTCTTAAATCTCTTAGCTCCTTCCTTATACGAATCTGAGAAATACATTTCAGTTCTGGAAGTGTCAGCTGCTACGTTGATAACGAGCCTATCAACAACAGGATACAAAAAGCCAACCAGGCGCAGCATATCCTCTTTTTCTTGTATGACGAGCCGTTCTATATCCCGCCAGTATTCGGCAGTGACGGGTGAAAAAGCTGCGTGCTTTAGTTCCAGTACGTATGGCAGTTTAACAGTCTTGTTACTTCTCGGGCCAAATCGCGCAGCTTAGCTCCAGGTCAGTTCTGTTGGGTTCATATTGTAATGGTACAGTAGCAAACGTAAAAATGCAGCATTTGTATGTTGAGCTCGATGCCGTGAAAATGATTGTTTCTCGTGTTCCTACGATACTTATCTACCTCTGTGGTATAAAACGGACATAGTCCAAATATATAGGATTTGGTTTTTCATTTTTCCCTTAAAAATGAAATTGTTATGAGTTCTAAATTTAAACAACTTTTATGAACAGTCTTTCATGAAATATCGATAATTAAGAATCTGTGTTTGAAATGGAAACAGGAATTTCGTGTCCAGTAGGTAATTAGAAACAAGAAGACGTGCATTATTCATAAAAAATGATGATGAGTTTTATAATTACGAGATGTAGGTATTTGAAATTCAACGAGAAAAAAAATGATACTGGGGAGTTTTGAATCAACTCACGAATAACTGCAAAATCGTTGGAGAGGGGGGGGGGGGCATTACGCTACACGTTTAACGTAGATTTGTTTATTAACTGCAGGATATACAGCACTGGGAAAAATTCAGAGCCGATTATCTCCGTAAATTTATGACAAACGTTAAGAACCGCCTATTTCTCGGCACTTTTTTAACCGTGTTCCATGCGCGTGTTTCACTGCGGAACAGAAAGCAGCCTCAGGCATTTTCATAGTGCGCATCAACAGCGCGACAATCAGAGCACAACGCTGCAGAGGCTGACTGTACACGATTTTTGAAATAAAAACTACATAGATAAAGCGTGATTACGAAAAACGTTGAAGGTTCTTAATACATTTGAGTATTTTAAAGTTTCATTTAATGTGGCTTAGTAATAATATATCTAATACATAAGCAGGACCTACTTCCAAGAGCGTAACAACACCATTGTACGTGTGCTACGTCTTCTGATCAATCATCGTCTTTGTGTTTGTTTACATCAGGTTTATTCTTATGATGAACGGATTATAGTAGCGCTTACAGACTGTGACTGTAGACGATTATAGTAATAAAAATTAAGTAGCTAAAGTATGACCAAAAAAACTTTGATCGCTGTTAATACATCAGAAAGTTTCATTTACAGTGACATAGTAACAAGATATCTAATACGTAAGTTGGATCTACTGCCAAGAGCGGAACAACACCAGTATACGAGAGCTACGGCTGCAGACCAATCATCAGGTTTATTCTTATGATGATTGGAGTATAGGCGTCAAGCTCCATTCTTTGGCGTAGCACGCTGTCCACCGTGGTAGGTGTTGCACAATTAGGCGCGTGGATGACAGATATCACCCATCTATTAAAATGTACCTAGAATAAGGCTCCAATGGCACCGAGCATTATGGGACTTAACTTTTGAAGTCATCAGTCCCCTAGAACTTAGAACTACTTAAATCTAACTAACCTAAGGACATCACATACATCCATGCCCGAGGCAGGATTCGAACCTGCGACCGTACTGTCGCGCGGTTCCAGACTATAGCGCCTAGAACCGCCCGGCCACCCCGGCCGGCCCTAGAATAAGGAAATCATTTTAAATGATAATCCTTTATTTATTTGAAAAAGTATTAATTACGGGTTATGTTTTTAATCGTACACAGCTTTCAACAGAATATCATGGACTTTATGACCATCATCACGTTACACAAATATAAATATTAAATCTTGAACGAACGTTTTCAGGAAACTATAATTGGTTGATGATGATACTTGCTGGAGTATGCACATTTTTCCGAGAAACTTTTTGTGTCCCAGCTTATTTCACGATCCTTTCTGTAATAACATTTAGATGAACTAGATGCATCGGTATCACACAGTTCAGGTGAACTGGTTATATTTTCCTCATCATTCACCTCGTGTATCGATTCAGTGTTGCAGTCTCGTGATCAGTTTCATGGTCACTTTCGTCAGAACACGCCTCGGATTCCTCCTCTTCCTTCTTAAGCCATTGCACAACAGCATTCGTACATTTTGTCGAATCTGTCTTTCGGCGTTATACTTGTTTCGTATGTATGCGCGCGGTTGACAACTCTCACCCAAACACATTACTTCCGACAGAATTTATTTCTTCTAAATAGGAAACATAAATTGAAGTGTGCTACTACCGCAGCAACGAACATCAACAATAAACAAGCATTCGCCTACGGAAAGGCGCACTCCGAAATTCAACACACAGTGTTGAAAACTTGAGACGAATATCACCGCGGGATACGTGACACCAACGCGCCTAATCTAGGATTATACAGAAATGACGTTTATTTAGCACAATTTCAATGAAAGTAAAAGTGTTTGTTAGGTGGAATTTGTTCCTTGTTGTCGACAAAACTACAATTGTGTTTCAAATGAAATCACTCTAAGAAAAAGAAGCACCCGAAGGAATTACCCAGAAGAGACGGAAAGATACATCTACATCTACATGGATATTCTGAAAATCACAGTGATGTGCCTGGCAAAGGGTTCATCGAACCACCTTCACAATTCTTATTCTGATCTCGTATAGCGCGCGGAAAGAACGAACACCTATTATCTTTCCATACGAGCTCTGATTTCACTTATTTTATCATGGGGATCGTTTCGCCCTACGTAGGTCGATGTCAACAAAATATTTTCGGATTCGGAGGAGAAAGTTGGTGATGGCATTTCGAGAGAAAGATACCACCGCAACGAAACATGCCTTTGTTTTAATGATGTCTACCCCAAATACTGTATCATTTCAGTGACACTCTCTCCCCTATTTCGCGATAATAGAAAACGTACTGCCGTTCTTTGAAGTTTTCGATGTGCTCCGTCAATCCTATCTGGTAAGGATCCCACAGCGAGCAGCAGCATTCTAAAACAGGACGGACAAGCGTAGTGCAGGCGGTCTACTTGATAGATATGTTACATTTTCTAAGTGTCCTGCCAATAAATCGCAGTCTTTGGTTAACATTCCCCACAACATTTTCTATGTGTTCATCTCAATTTAAGTCGTTCGTAATTGTAATTCGTAGGTATTTAGTCGAATTTACGGCCTTTAGATTTGACTGATTTATGGTGTAACCGAAGTTCAAAGGATTCCTTTTAGCACTCACGTGGATGACCTCACACTTTTTGTTATTTAGGGCCAGTTGCCAATTTTCGCACTATACAGGTGTGACGTACATGTAAAGATAAATAAATGATTACAATTTCAGAAAAATTGGATGCTATATTCAAGAGAAAGAGCTTTACAAATGGCTCTGAGCACTATGGGAGTTAACTTCTGACGTCATCAGTCCTCTAGAACTTAGAACTACTTAAACCTAACCAACCTAAGGACATCACACACATTCATGCCCGAGGCATGATTCGAACCAGCGGCCGCGCGGCTCGAGACTGTAGCGCCTAGAACCGCTCGGCCACCCCGGCCGGCAAAGAGCTTTACAAATTGAGTAAGTCAATAACGCGTTTGTCCACCTCTGGCTCTTATGCAAGAAGTTATTCTGCTTGGTAGAATTATTGGATGTCCTCCTGAGAGATAACGTACCAAGTTCTGTACAACTGGCGCATTAGTAGTCGAAGTTCCGAATTGGTTGGAGGGCCCTGCCCATAATGCTCCAAGCGTGCTCAACATGGGAGAGATCCCTGGACTTTGCTGGCCAAGATAGGTTTGGCAGGCGCGGAGACAACAGTAGAAATTCTCACCGTGTGCGGGCGGGCTTTGTATTGCTAAAATGTGAGCCTAGTATGATTTTCCACGAAGAGGAACAAAACGAGACGTAGAATACCGTCGACGTACCACTGTGCTGTAGGGGTGCTGCGCTTGACAACCAGAGGGCACCTGCCGAGAAAAGAAATGCGAACCGATCGTCACTTCTGGTTATCGGACTGTATGGCGGACGACTGTCGTCTGGTATCCCACCACTGTCCGGGGCGCCTGCAGACACTCCTTGCTAATCTATAATTTTTCGACGTATAGCCCATGACACGTAATGCACGGATTCCACCGTCTCGGAAGGACATGGATATCTCATGAGTAGAATTCTAGAGGTTGCGAATGCAGCCAGTCCTACACCGCAGTTTTCACCTCTTCGTTGTTGCTGAAACTATATGCTTGCCTTACCGCTCTTGTCTGAGCGGCCCGAACACATGAAAGTCATTCCAGGCAAAATATGATGAATCAAGTGGCTGTTCGAGATATTCAGATTTAATATCCTGCGTTGTCGTACCATTGAATGGGAGACATGGGGACGAACATCAAAGCCCCCCCCCCCCCCCCCCCCCAGTCAGAAGCCCTCTTCGTTTATCTTGATGCCGGGCTGAAGGTGATTTTGTAGCAGATTTGACCCACTGTTAATCCCATTAACCACACAACGCTACTCAAAAAAGAGTGAGCAAGATTTTTCTTGCCGAAGCTTGATATCAGATTTATTTATTTGTTTATTTATTTATTGTGAAGAGGTTTCGAACCCAGTGTATCCAGGTTTCATCTCGTGCAACAATTCTGTCTGCAGATTCATGACCTTCAATCTGGAAACGGCGCAAAAGTTCCTCAAGACCATCGATGCGATGATCTCTCAGTTCAGCAGTGACTGACGTGGCACCCATATTCTGGACACCACACTGTCGTCACAAAACTCATGAAGTGCCTCCAAATATCGTGTCGGATCTTTTGCCCGGCGTAGTGCAGCAGCCCGAAGATACATGGACTCAACAAAGCGCTGGAAGTTCCCTCCAGACATATTTCCTGCCTCTGTAGCCTTCCATAACTGTGAAAGTGTTTCTGGTGCAATATCTTGTGCACGAACTGACCTCTCGATTATTTCCCACAAATTTTCGATGTAATTCATGTCGAGTGATCTGGGTGGCTCGAACTGTCCAGAATGTACTTCAAACCAGTCCCGAACAACTATGGCCCGGTGACAGGGCGCATCGTCATCCATAAAAATTCCGTTGGGGTTTGGAAACATGAATTCCATGAATGGCTGCGAATGGTCAATGGTCGGTTCAGTTGGACCAGAGGACCCAGTCCATTCTATGCAAACACAGCCCACATCATTATGGAGTCACCAACAGATTTCCCAATACCTTGTTGACAACTTGGGTCCACGGCTTCGTGGAGACTGTACCCCATTCGAACCCTACCATCAGCTCTTACCAACTGAAATCGGGAGTCATCTGACCAGGTCACGGTTTTCCAATCTAGGGTCCAACAGATATGGTCGCGAGCCCAAGAGAGGGGCTGCAGACGATGTCGTGCTGTTAGCAAAGTCACTCTCGTCGGTCGTCTGCAGCTATAACCCATTAACACCAGATTTAGCCGCACTGTCCTGACGGATATGCCCGTCGTACTGATTTTTTTTTGCCTGCTCTGATTTTTAATGGTAATTTTATGTAAAGTATTACAACAGTAATAAGTAAAGACGAAGCAGTTTCAGACATTAAAGTTAGTTTAAATTCAGACCTAGTCGACAGGCAATTTGTCAGTTACATGCTCTCAGACAATGAAATGCGTATGTTTCGTACCAAACAGCTATCAAGTTTCACAAAGAATTCACTATATTAAGATTTAGTGCATCCTGTTCATAAGATAGCAGTTGGTAGTATATCTTTTTCTTTCTCTCTGTATTTTTAATTCTTGTAGTCGACACATCTGTATATTTTTGTGTACAAAAGGATCAGTGACTTCTTATGGAAGCAGAGGTCAGTCCTGTCGGACCACATTTTTTTTAACTTTAGCCTCTTCCTGCTGAGGAGACTTTAGGTACTCGCTTGATGCAATCTAAACTGGCGGCATTTTAATACTTCTAACGATCGACACACATTAAAAAATCTTATGCGAAAATCTGAGGCACCAACACAAATGACGCGAAACCTTTGCTGCCAGGAAAACTGTTCCGCATTCAGCACCTACAGTGGGCATCGTAGGATACTCCACACGCCACATACTATAGACACACTCGGTTCTGAAGTTGTGCTGTTCGCTGCAGGCTGTTTACGCTGCCTAGAAGCATTGCCGGCTCACATCAATCTTGGTGACGTAAGATAGCGTAACGTATGTACCACTCATAAGGAAGTACCGTGAGATCATACCCGGGGGCGTTACAGCCGGCTTCGATAGTTACGTGCCGTGGTTGCCGAAATGAAAAGGATCATTTCAACGACACAAACGTGATCGAAGTCCAAATGCCACTGCTGCCAAGCACGTACACACATATATCATTCTACGACGATCAACTCACGAGCGAGACTGGTAGGAGTCAGTTCCTCTCTCACTTCACGTGCCGATAGATCGATTTTTAATACGAAACGTTCTAACAGATGCTTATATCATCCTCACCTGAAGCTTCTCGAAAGCTTTCACACGGGCGCAGGAGGAATAACGTCTGAAATTGCATCATCTGTAATTATACACTGTTAGCGATAAAAATGAGTCTGCTGATGAATGTTTTTACACCTATTGACTGCTTCAGGCAGTAATAGTCACACGCGGTGCAAAACTGTCTGCATCACACATCGAAAGATGCATGACACAAGTACTTAGCCTTCGCTGACTATATCCATCTATAATGTTACTTAAAATCCGTCTGGATTGCAATTTTTTTTTTTATTATTCATATGACCGGTACTCCTGTAACTGAAATATCAGATCTGAAGATGGTTCTGAATGAACCGAAACCGGTCATATGAATAATAAAAAAAATTTGCAATCAAGACGGATTTTAAGTAACATTATAAAATCACTGATTGCTGTTATCCCATAAGACATTATGTCTGTTTTTGCAAACATATCCATCTATATTTTAACAAACTTTGCCGAAAGCATTTCATGCTTAATGGAGATTATTTTGAAGATCCATAAACTTATTTCGTTTGTACCTTTTGTTTCTAGGCCTATTATGCATGCTTAATTTTTGCTTGAGTAATCTTTAATGCGAACGTTCTGTGAGACACATGTCTTATTTTTCGGCATTTTGTGACAACTTCTCTATTAGTTATAAGCCTGACATTGTAGATCAGAAACTCCCCAAACTTTTCCGATGATGTAGAAATTGTTTTATTGTTCAAACAATTGATATGGTTGCACATCGATTACTCTGACGAGCTGTCACTTCGTCAGTTTCGTCGTCTGCCTGGACACATGGTTACTACCAATCAGTAAGATGGTCCTGTTAATTCCGTTTGCGGGAACTCTCACCCGATACTCTGATGATTCATCACAACAATTTTTCCTGGGTTGCACTCCGGCAAAATAACGGGCAGAATTTTGATAGCCTACAGTGTAGGACGCCTTAAAGCAGTAATATCGGCGTTCATCATGACGGCATTTTAGCATTTCTCATCCCGAATAGAATTTTTATTCCTTCTCCTTGCCCTGTAGTTTGTGACAAGGTGACTGTCATATTCACCTTCAACACAAGAACATAATTTTTAGAAACTGTGAGATTATCATTGAGATTAATTTTTCAGAAAAATTAACGTAAATTCGCTACCTCACCACCATCACCAAGGGGAATGTTTGAAGTCATTACATCATTTTCCAGTGTTCACAGCAACTTCAGCTGCAGTCAGTATGACCTGAAACAAATTTTTAGGGATCATGGTGAAAGATATATCAGCCTGAGATACAGAGACGTGGTGCAAAAACGAAACCAGTTGTTCGATTAGTGAGCTATGGAACACAATAACAAATGAATCGTTGTATGTACAATTTAATAAACTGATTTATTATGTCCATAGTTGCTGAAACTTTAGTATACGCGAACATCATACACTGCTGGAAGATAGACTTTTTAGATTTTCAAATTCTACGCCGTCAACCAGATCACGACAGAATCGGCTGCTTCGTCACATCTCCCATATTTCGTTGATACTTCCTTGCTTGGCGCTCTTGTACTATGTGGTCTACAGTTTGCTCATGTTCTCCACTGTGAGATGCCAGCTGCAGAAATGGTATGTCCCACCTATGCTTCATGGAGTTGCACCTCAAATAGCTCGTTCTTTTTCTGTTTAGCCTTGTCACCTCTTTCCTAGGAAGATTCATCCCGGAGTTCTTCCATGGATTCTGCGATATCTAAGTAATTGATACTTGTTGTCCATCTCCTTTTCCATCCTTCACTAATATCGAAATTTGGTTCCGTAATATTTTCCCAGATTAATTTCCAGGATATCGACCAATGCTGTGGTAGATCTTCCATGCTCATGTGGATGGGGAGGTCTTTCGGTCAGTCGGTCATGGAAATTCTTCCACTAGCGTGAAGCGGGAAACTGCCCGTTCTCGCCTTAGCTTAAGTGGTGCAGCGGTGCTCAGCACAAGTGGATCAAATGGCTCTAAACACTATGGACTTAACATCTGAGGTCATCAGTCTCCTAGAACTTAGAACTACTCAAACCTAACTAACCTAAGGACATCACACACATCCATGCCCGAGGCAGGATTCGAACCTGCGACCGTAGCAGTCGCGTGATTCCAGACTGAAGCGCCTAGAACCGCTCGGCCACACCGGCCGGCCTCAGCACAAATAGCCATAGTGACAGAGTTGGTATTAATGTACCGGTTATTATCCTCATGGTCTCATTCAGTTATACATCTAATTTTTTTAACGTGTGTGTGTTTTTGAACCACTTGGGAGCACAATATTTCGCGGTAGAATAGTTAACGTTGCGCAAAATTTTTCTTCGGCCCCTATGTTCTCATGTTGTCCATCAAGTTTCTCGACGGCGTTGTTTTGTTCGTACTTTCAAGGTGCTGCTTCCATATTAATGAGCAGTGTAGCTAAACAGCAAGATATTTAAGAGGGAAGTTGTATCGTACTCTCTTCCAACCGAACGTGGCGTTTAATTTTTTAATTGCTATAGGCCGCTGTTAAGGCGGAATGCACTCACCTCACTTTTGCAGGAGTTGAGGAGTAGCCTCCACTTTTTGTAACAGTTATGGAAAATGCATATTTTTCGATAAAATTCGCTTTCTTTTTCCGAGTGATTTAGTTTGAATTGCGATTACCAAATCGTCTTCATAGCCATACCATTGACATACAGTAAATGGCATGTCGCTGATATGAATGCGAAAAACACTGGTGCAAATATCGATCCTCTCTCTCTCTCTCTCTCTCTCTCTCTCTCTCTCTCTCTCTCTTTGACTTGCTAGTGATGGATCCGAATTGTGTTTTTGAATTGTAGATTTATTAACCTGTTTTATCATGTGTGAGTTGCGTGCTAGATATGCATTATTCGAGTTTCAGGGGGTATGGCCTTCAAGCGAGACTGTGTCATAAGCTGCTGACAGGTCTACGGTAGTGATACTGACGGCCGCTTTCAGTTCTGTTCCTTATAATGCCCTCTAACTGGCTGTGTTATCAGGAACTATTCCCGTCTATTCACGGAATAGCAAATAAATTCAGTTTGCTTTCCTCATTCTTATTCATTATTGATTTTACAGCCGCCTTGTATTCGCCTTGCAGGAACGGGACCGACAGTGAAGGATCCTTTTTATTTGTGCTCAATTCTTTGCAATCTGTCTTTTGCTTCTGTCTGAGTAGGTGGCTCTGGTGGCACGATTTCTGCTCCTTATTTAATGCGTTGTGCTATTTGAGTGGTTACCATTATTGGTTGTCCCTTCACAGCTATTACTGCTGCCCCCTTCGTTTACATAGAAGTGACCAGCCCATCCTGCTGGAGTGAGTGAATCAAATGAGGATGTAAGCGTTCCACACTTTTCTTTTAACTTTTATTATTAGGGTTTGGTATTTGAATACCTATTTCTAGTTGGAGTTGGTTAGATTAGTCCAAGTTTAGTGCTTAGTTTTCTTTATTGCATCACAGTACATTGAGGTGACAAAATTCATGCGATACTTTCCAGTATCGTCTCGGACCTCCTTTTGTCCTGGATAGTGAAGCAGCTCAATATGGCATGAACTAAACAAGACGTTGGGAGCCCCCGCAGAAATATTGAGCCTTGCTACAGCTGTTTATAATGGCGAAAGCGTTGCCGATGCAGGATTTTATGCACGAACTGTCTCATAAATGCTTGATGTGTAGCCAAATCAATCGCTCGCATTGTCCAGAATGTTCTTCCAACCAGTCGCGGACAGTTGTGGCCTGGTGACATGGGCACTGTCATCCATACATATTCAGTCGTTGTTTGGGAACGTGAAGGCCATGAATGGCTGCAAATGATCTCCAGATAGCTGGACGTAACTTTTTCCAGTCAATGATCGTTTCAGTTGGACCAGACAACCCAGTCCATTCCATGTAAACACAATACACCCCATTATGGAACCTCCACCATCTTGCACAGGGCCTTGTTGACAACTTGGGTCCATGGCTTCGTGAGTTCTGCATCACACTCGAACCCTACCATCAGCTGTAACCAACTGAGATGTGGACTCGTCTGACCGGGCCATGTTTTTCCAATCGTCTAGGATCCACTCTTGACACCGTGGATATTGGAATATTGAATTCCCTGACAGTTTCCGAAATGGAATGTCCTATGCGTCTAGCTCCATCTACCATTCCGCGTTCGAAGTCTGTTAGTTTCCGTCGTGCGGCCGCAATCACGTCGGAAAACTTTTCACACGAGAGTACAAATGAAAGCTCCGCCAATGTATTGCATTTTTATACCTTGTGTACGCGATACTACCGTTATATGTATAGGTGCGTCCGATGATTTCTGTCACCTCAGTGTAACTAATGTATAAAGACATTTAATACTTATATGTCTAGCTGGACAAGGATGGGACAGATCGATGGTTCAGGTGCTCTGAGCACTATGGGACTTAACATCTGAGGTCATCAGTCCCCTAGACTTAGAACTACTTAAACCTAACTAACCTAAGGACATCACACACATCCATTCTAGAGGCAGGATTCGAACCTGCGACCGTAGCGGCAGCAGACTGAACGCTGAGAACCGCTCGGCCACAGCGGCCGGCTGGGACAGATAAAGAACAGAACAAAACAACCAGACTCGTCTTTTCCTTTCTCGCTTTGTCCATTGTGTAGGCCGTAGGGGATGAACAACAGCTCCACCTATTATGTGAAAGAAGTTCTGAAGTTTATTGGCGGCTCACGATACAGAATCATGTTGTGAAGAACCAACTGTGTGTCTGTAGTTTTATTTTCATTCGCCCACGCCATTCTTTCAGTGCCTAATCAATTACGCTAGTTTCTTTCTTGAAACTTACTATCAGCTTAAAACTATTTGTCGTAAAGGAACTCTAACGGGGCCCGCATCTCGTGGTCGTGCGGTAGCGTTCTCGCTTCCCACGCCCGGGTTCCCGGGTTCGATTCCCGGCGGGGTCAGGGATTTTCTCTGCCTCGTGATGACTGGGTGTTGTGTGATGTCCTTAGGTTAGTTAGGTTTAAGTAGTTCTAAGTTCTGGGGGACTGATGACCATAGATGTTAAGTCCCATAGTGCTCAGAACCATTTGAACTCTAACGGGGAGTTTTTCCTTCCGGGTTCCAGCTCTGATGTGGCATAAAGTTCTGCAAGAATTTCAAAAGTGCAAATATTCTGGTGCAGAGTGAAAAATTCATTCTGAAAGTTTCTTACCTATTACAATAATATGCATTTGGTTTTAATTTTACGTATCTGTCAGTAGTCATATGTCCTGTAGCTTCAGTTCCCCAATTCTGCCTTGGTACGAGAACTAGAACGCAGCCTACTCACCCTCGCCTCGTGATACGAATTAATGAACTAGCTAATACTCAGTTCCTATAATTTAGTCGTGGGGGTAGTCGGTCAGCGTAGAATTTCGTTAAGGTCGATCAAAATCGATAGTTATTCCCAAAAATATCGGCGCTGTACGTACTGTGGTTGAACAGGATCGGCATGTGGCTTACCTTTATCTGCAGGCAATCCTGGGCATTCGAAGACCGCAGAAAATTTGATTTCACGTGAAAATGATCCATCTCAACACTGGGAATGTTATATTAACAGTTTGTTTTGACAGTTCAGGGTGTATGTTTGTTTAAGTTGTACCCTGGTATGAAGATGGATCATTGGTTTAGAACATGGGTTGGATGGACCCAGCCAGCGATTGGTTTCAATTCGGCCGCAAAAGGAATTCGTAGGAGAGAGATTGTGGACATATTACAACACTGCAGCTATTGCAATTGTGTGTAATTTGTAATGAATTAACTGAAACCCGCTGCTTTTGTAGGCGTTTATTTCTCCTTGACGACACTTCCAGATCCCTGGCATTCCATTTTCAGACGCTTACATTTATTTACGTGTTGTGAACGGTGTTTCTTCACTGACAGCGTTACAGAATTTTGTAACTGAGTTTTTAAGACAGCTTTTTTATACGCCCTAAGTAAAGAAATAGTATTCATAACGCGTAATTAAATATAAACATCTGATGACGGCATGAACATAAAACGAATGTAATGTACTCTCAAATACTTCTGTTTTGAGGCATAATTTACCTGCGTGGCGTGCCAGGAAAGAGCTGTCATTCATATCCGAGCGTTACACTGTGGACATTAACGATACGAATTCTATGGTTTTGACTGTAAGCGCTAGGAGCGCTGTTGTCACGTCACGTGGCGAGGCAGCCCTCGATGTTAGTTAACAGTGGGAATCAGGCCTGTAGGCCAACAAAGATTGCCCAAGGCTGCTTTAGCAGATCAGTAAACAGCCAATATTGCATAGTATACAACAAACTTTTTGTAGCAAATTGTCGAAAAAAACAGGAAAACAACCGAAAACGTATCATTCTTCATCATGACATCAGGAGTACACAACACGTCGAACAATTTTTTATTTGATGGAGAAAAGCATCTCATAGGCAATATTCACGTTATCTGTATCACCTACCGAAGTCTTTTGTTTCCTCAAGCGAAACAAAAAAACAGATGGACACCTATTTTCATCACATCGAGAATCTGTTTAATCCTTTCCCAAAATCATATTCATTAACGGAGAGGAAAATGTTCCTAGAATTAATTCCAGCGTACGGGGAGGTGTAAGCATCTAAAAGACGAATGTTTCATGAAACAATAAAAAGATTTGTATTTTAAAAATTTATTTCAGACGGCCCTCCTATCTCATCTTATTTATAGGTTTTTTTGTTCCTTCGGGAGCTTGTATGTCAGGGGCAGAATAAACTAACAATTTTCCATCGCTTAACGGTATAATATTTTAATGTGGAAGATATGGATGCACAACCCGATATTCACTACATGTCGTCTTGTTCCATAATACCAGTCCTGTTCCAAAATCTTGATCGTTGGCCAGTCATTAATTTTTTCTTTCTTTTGCTCAAATGACATCATTCGACAGATATTTTTTACTGTTGGAATCTATCATTACTGGTTGTTGGATAATTTTATTTAAATTTGGTCAGTACATATCGAGTACACCTTATTTTCTCATATATGTGAGAGTGAATCAAAGCCACCAATGATCTGCAAGGCCTTGAAACGACTGAAATCCTTTGTCAGTGTTAGCTGTTATTGTCTAGAATAAACTGCTGTGCAATTTCGCTGAGATAAGAAAAAAGGCCCACCGCAAGGAATAAAAGCAAAGCTTCACTTTTTTTATTGTGATTGTGTAATGGTTTCCTTCTTCAGTCCGTAGCAGCTGCGTCATATCCGTCCCGTTATTTTATTGCCTCACTTCAAAAACGTTTTCCTGTAGTTTCAGTTTTTGTCATTCATTTCAGTGATTCTAGGTTCAGAAACTAACTTTACTCGGTATTCAGTTAGCTTAGTCTCGTCACTGACGATGTCGCTATTATTACCGTGTCATTAACAAACACTGGTAAGAAATAAAAGCAATAAGAAGCGTAACTCGTGATAAACATTACCAGCGTTTCGTAATTTTCTCAGATTCTAACTCTTTCGTTACAAATGGGATGCATATGTCCCACTCAAAATATTTGCTTCTCAGTAGTCACAGAATTGGAATATCGCAATTCTGTGCGTTGCTGTGATATAAGTTTTCGCTTAATTGGTACGCAAGGGTATCGAGTGTGTTTTGCAGAGGCATTTTCAGGTATTTTAAGTTGGGTTTTTGAGATAGTTCAGTCATTAAAGATATTTCTTACCTTTATTAGGGTGCTTTCTATAATATGTACACAGTTCTGCATGTATATCTTACAGTCAGTTACTGGAGGGGAATTCATTTTTAACCTCAGCCTTTATAACAGTTACATCCATTACAGATTACACTGTGTCCCACAGTATTAAAACTAGTTGCTACAAATTCATCGAATCTGGATTTACTTGCAGGGAATGTTCCGCCCAGTATATTGGACAAACTGGTCATAGCTTTCACATTAGGTTCAAGGAACGCATGAGCACATTCCAATAAGACACGCTACCAAAATCTGCAATAGTCACATATTATATCAAAGATAACACCGTTGACAACAGAAATGTTGACCTCGAGATGATGCACAATTTAAATAAAGCTCAAACATTTTCTTCCATAGAAAGATAGCAGACCAGAATTCACTCATTGATCATGTTGTGGTAGGAAATCAAGCAATTTGTTTAAAAAAATTTCGACAGTATTGAATAAATTTGTGCATGTTTGACTTATTTTTGCTCGTTTATCGGGTATTTATCTATTTTTTTATGTAGATCTCATAATTGTTACACAATGAGTGATCATTGTGGAACTATTTGCTTATCAGATAAGTAACTATTTTCTCGTATAATTTATGTCTTAACTCCCATTACCTTATAGTCCTAATCGTTGTCACTGAGACAACGTACGTGGAACCATTTTCGTGCACTTTGAAGAGTTTCATAATTTATTTAGTTTTTTTCGATCTCATATGCTATTGCAGAAAATTTTGTCATATACTGAAATTACGTTTAATCAATTCCTACTGATAAAATTCCTCATTGTCTGTGGCATAATAAAATAGAAAATGCAGTTACATATCTTGATACATCTTCTGCCTGTTATGTAATTTCTTTGGCCTTAAAATCTTTGGGGGTAAACAAAACTTCTTTGCTACATAACCACAACACTGAGTGACTGATGAATGGTGAGGAAAACATATGATTTTCCACTTCAGAATGCAGCACACATACTCTCCTTCTTGCGCTGTAAGTACTATATGACTTGCTACATCTTATTTATAGATGCAGCGACGAATTCATTTAATTATTAACAGTGCAAGTTGCAACCTCACTTGTTGCTGTAAGAAATTGTAAGTGCTTTCCACTACGAATATCTCTGCAAAAGCTGTCTCTGTACCTGATGATGAAAGTGTAACCGTGGAAACGGTTAGTGGCCGAACTAACGTCTTTGTGACGGCCGCAGAATTTTGCATTTCTTCATTATGAATCTTTATATTTCTATCTAGCATCTGTTTCTATGAATTATTTTCTTTTTTGCGGGTGAAATTATGTTCTGAGGTCATAAAAATCTAGGATTCCCGTTTTTAGTTTTTAGATGTCTCAGTAGTGGACAGTTTCATCATGTGGAACTGCAGCAATGGAGGTCAGCGTGACCCAGTGTAATTTCGTTCTTATAACGCATCTCTCAGTTGGACGAAAGATGAAACGAAGCGAATGGCAAATTTTTTCACACACGAATAAGAGATACAGCATTATGCGCACAAAGCAGTAAAAAAGCTACTTCCAGTAAAGGACCCAAGCAAGTCATATAGATAAAGTAGACCTTTTCAGGTCTCAGGTAACTATGATGTGTATATGCAATCTGAAGTGACAAATCGATCGTAGGCAATGAAACTCCATCTGTCTGTGAAAACTTAATGTTTACAAAATCAGTAATGCCATTATCAGAAATAGATTTGAAAGTGCAAAGATTTCTTTAATCTGTGAATAACGAGGCTTCTGCAATATAGTTACACACGAAGCAACTTTATTTGTACATTTTGTATTATTTTTAAGAAACCGTTAACTAAATGGAGTTACGAGGTTTTCATTGCCTACTATCGAAATGGAAATTTGCACCAGGATTCGAACCTGGGTCTCTTGCTCACCGGGCATAATGCGTTAACCACTACGCCACCCTGGCACAATGGCTTTGCTCTAGCCCAGAAACTAACCTAGCATGCCTCCCTCCTCAGTCCAAACTCCCATTCACATCTCAGCCCACTTGGTATTCCCCTTAAAGTCGGATAGCATTCCAGAGGCTCTCCAACTGTATTTGATGTGCAGTGATTAGAGAATCTACCTAATGAGCTGAAGACCAAGGTTCGAATCCCATCCTTGATACAAATTTTCATACATCGCTTTAGTCTGCATGTATGCATCAGAGTGAATTATGTACTCATCTTTGCTTTCAAAAATTTCATAAACGTTAATTTTTTTTACAATTACATCCTGGTATTGTCGTGGTCATCAGTTTGAAGACTAGTTTGATGCAGCTGTCCAAGGTAGTCTATCCTCTTTAAGCCTCCTCATGATCCATAAATACTGCGACTTAGTCAAACACATTCTTCAATTAACTAACAGACTTTTCCTAGAGACAGTCAATCCCTTCTTTTAGCCACGTTATGGCATAATTTTCTATTCTCGCCAATTCGATTCATTACCTTCTCATTAATTATTTGATGTACCCATCTAATTTTCACCATTCCTCTGTAACTTCACATTTCAAATGCTTCTTTTAATGATATACTCTAGAGACAATATTACTGCTTAGTCACTTCCTTTAACGAAATTCATTCCCTTGCTTCGTAAAATATTTCTCTAAATATATATCAGCTCGATTTTAATAAAACTTATACTTACAATGTAAAATAATGATAGTTCTATAAATAATAGTTGAAAAGTGCGAATATTGACTTGTGGGCCATGCATTTAGGAAACAATCTAACAATTAGTTCCAGTCCATACTGGCCATATGATGCAGCAACTGGTTATAAATCTTATTTGAATGAAAACAGTCTTGGTTACAAAATTGTTTTTATTAATAACAATTGATATTGTCATAGTATTGCCGGCCGGTGTGGCCGATCGGTTCCAGCCGCTTCAGTCTGGAATCACGCGACCGCTACGGTCGCAGGTTCGAATCCTGCCTCGGGCATGGATGTGTGTGATGTCCTTAGGTTAGTTCTAAGTTCTAGGGGACTGATGCCTCAGATGTTAAGTCCCATAGTGCTCAGAGCCATTTGAACCATTTTTTGTCATAGTGTTTTGTTGTTCTATTGGATGTAGATAATTTGATGATGCATTATAAGGGCGACACACACAAGTGTTATTTATAATAACAATTTTGCAACTGAGACAGTTTTCATTCACAAATGTCTAACAATTATTACACCAATGTTGGGTATAGAAGTTAATTCGATCTTCAAAGGGTTAATGGGACTGCCGAGAGTGGAGGTAACTGCTTGCTCGTCTGTCGTACTATACATTATGCTCATATGCAGTAGATCGGAGACTGGTGTAAAAACTTTAAATTTGTCGGAGCCAAGGACGCAGTTATTACCTGTCTGTCTGGACCAGAGGCAAAATTACACAAACGCTTTTTGCGTTAGAACCGGCCGTTATAAGGCAGACACCTTAACGTGGCTATTTTAGGTAGGGTTTGTTTTGAGCAATGGTTGCATAAGATACCGGCAAAGGTCAACCCTTGAACTACATCGTCTACAATGCTGCCAACTTCAGCGATCAATTACATGTTAGCTGGTACCAAATGCTTTATCTACTCCACTATGCCTTGCATTGTGCATTCTTCACTGCTCGTCATCTTCTTTTCCTGTTTTCAAATGAATGAAGAGACTAATACTGGACCAACATGGGGTTCGCGCACTACTCGCAAAACCAGAAGGGACTGGCGATTCCTGTACACATGTGTCAGTTCTGCTTCCGCAGGGGCATAGAACACGGGCAGAGGTTTCCAGCGCAGTGAGAGGAAGGCGGGGCTCGTTCGCCGGATCCGCCGGTCTGCCCCTGGGCGGTCAAAGTTCTCATTTGTTTACTCTCTCAGCCAGCTGCCACCTGAATGCCACTGTCTCTGGCCGCACTGCTAGTGGACCACATTACTGCACTTGGTCTTTCGTGGGCGTTATAGGATACACGTGATGACGTTATAGTAAACAAGTAGAGTAATGACTAAGGAAAACGCGTCGCATTGTGAATGATTCCAAGACAGTTGTGCATATACTGTCAAGTGATTCACGGGTGTCCTCGTGAAATATAACGATTGAAACTCGCGATAATCTGACCAACGTGCTCTTCTCACAGGTGAAGTAACATGGTGGTTGACTAATACAGTCGAATAAAGGCAGTATTTGTTTCACCAGAAGCGTTTTGCGTTCTCAAGGCGTCATCAGCGGCTGTGTGTGTGGGCATTGTTCTACGTATGACCTTGCAGTACTGCTGGTGAACTTGGTGGGAGAGTGTGTGTGTAGATTTCCCTGTGCTCAAAGTGGTGTTTAGTGCTACAGGCAGAACCCCCGCCAGTAGTAAGCCTAAAGCAAGAGCATATGCAGAATAATATCAACACACACAGCCACTGATGATGCCTTAATAAACTGAGGCGAAACTCTTCTTGCAGAACAAAAATTGCGTTTATTCAGACCTAGAAATCATTATTATAATGTTAATAGCAGCTTTGGACTGACAGATCAACAACATCAAAGGCAAAGTATTCTAAACAGCAATACCATCAGTAATCACCTTTACAAACGTTGTCAGCAGCAGTGTTGCGATGGTCACACAAAGTCACCCTTAAGAATAAGGTCTGTAATGAATAAATAAGAGGGAGTTGAAAATAACATCAATTACAGATAAGATAACCAACTGAAATGATCTGGCCATTTCTTACAGAGACCAGATGACTACATTTCAGTAAACATTGATCTATAGTGAATAGTTCTAGTGTGTTTAGCGATCTATGCCACTGGAAATCCCTGCACCTCTTTCTCAGATGAGTGTTGTGCCTTAAGCATTCTACTGTTTTGTAGAATCCTGACACTTTCTCGCAATACATGCTCTAACGCTGTGCTCTCTCCTGGCAAGTGGCAATATTGGCGTATGCCCCACTGTCCGTACCACGTTTTTATGGATCGCTTTCTTGTCTGATGTTTGTTCGGTACAACTTTTTCAATCGATTTCAAACTAACTCCCTGATGAACTAGAGGCTTGAATTTGTAAACAGAGCTCAGAACTGGATGACTATGCTACTTATATATTAACTCGCTTTTTTGTTCTGTTCGGTAAGGGTAAGGGTAAGGGTGAGGGTGAAAAAGTTTGGTTACGCCTGACAGCTCAGCTGCCCTGCAGGACTCACATGTTGGGCAGGTAGTACTAGAATGTCTTCAGTCGATATGTGAGCAGACAGGCCTGGCCGAGCAGAGAGAGAGAGAGAGCGGGGAAACATATCGCTTTCTTATTTGTCTGTTCGGTACAGTTTTTCAGTTGATTTCAAACTAACTTCCTGATGTGCTATAAACTTGGAATTTTAAACACAGCTCAGAACTGGATGACAATACAATGTTAACTCGCTTTCTCGGCTGATGTGTGGTCGAGGGTACTTTGTTTACCAGTCATTTTCCAACAAGCTAGACACTTGAAACTTTCAACATTCAGCCTGATGAGAATACAATATTAACTTGCTTTCATGTCTGGTATGTGTCTTAGAGGACTTATGTAACAGTCATTCCCTCCTTTTCCTGGTACAGTCGCGAATGATTCGCGAGAAGAATAATAGCTGCTAAGCATCCATGAGAGCTTGAATGTCTCTAGTTTTTACCTTCATGGAATTCTCGTGAGATACATGTAGGATGAAGCAATATATTGGTTGAGTTACGTGAAGAGAAGCGTAAATAAAACTGAAATTTATCATATATCTGTGTTGTACTCTCAGAAATTTCAGACACATGAGACTAAAAAGCAAAAATAATTATTTCAATAAAAAATTTCAATATACCAGATTTTTGATCAGGAGTAAAAAGTATAAAATAATTTCTCCTAGTCCTCTACAGGTTCCTAACACCATATAAATAACCCTGAAAATTCATAACTGTGAAGTTTTAATAGCTGTGAAAACACTTGTGAATTTTGCAACGAAAAACATGAGGCGCATGCAGTACACAACTGACGCATGAATGGTTCACCTACTTCGTATTACACTAGCTCATACTATGACAGCACACACTAACCTCTTACAGGCGTCTAATGCATGTGCTCCACTTTTTTCATTTAAAATCTTACGAGTACTTCCATTTTTTTTTCTTTGCGTCATCAGTCTTCTGACTGGTTTGATGCGGCTCGCCACCCAATTCCTCTCCTGTACCAACCTTTCATCTCAGAGTAGCACGTGCAACCTATGTCCTCAATTATTTACTGGATGTATTCCAATCTCTGTCTTCCTCTACAGTTTTTGCCCTCTACAGCTCCCTCTAGTACCATGGAGGTCATTCCCTCAGATGTTCTATCATTCTGTCCCTTGTCCTTATCAGTGTTTTCCATATATTCCTCTCCGATGCTATGCAGAACCTCCTCATTCCTTACCTTATCAGTCCACCTAATTTTCAACATTCGTCTGTAGCACCACATCTCAAACGCTTCGGTTCTCTTCTGTTCCGGTTTTCTCACAGTCCATGTTTTACTACCATACAATGCTGTACTCCAGCCGTACATTCTCAGTAATTTCTTCCTCACATTAACGCCTATGTTCGATACTAGTAGACTTCTCTTGGCCAGGAATGCCCTTTTTCCCATTTCTAGTCTGCTTTTGATGCCCTGCTTGCTCCGTCCGTCACTGGTTATTTTACTGCCTAGGTAGCTGAATTCCTTAACCTCATCTGCTTCGTGACCCAATCGTGATGTTAAGTTTCGCCGCGGTTCTCATTTCTGCTACTTCTCATTGCTTTCGTCTTTCTTCGATTTACTCTCAATCCATATTCTGTATTCATTATATTGTTCATTCCGTTCAGAAGATCATGTAATTGTTCTTCACTTTCACTCAGGATAGCAATGTCATCAACGCATCTTATCGTTGATACCGTTTCACCTTCAATTTTAATTCCACTCTGAAACATTTCTTTTATTTCGGTCATTCCTTCTTCCATGTACAGATTGAACAGTAGGGGCGAAAGACGACATCCCCGTTTTTTAATCCGAGCTCTTCGTTCTTGGCCGTCCATTCTTATTATTCCCTCTTGGCTCTTGTACATAGTGTATATACCCGTCTCTTCCTATAGCTTACCCCTATTTTCTCAGAATTTCGAACACCTTGCACCATTTTACGTCGTCGAAGGCTTTTTCCACGTCAACAAATTCTATGAAAGTGTCTTGATTTTTCTTTAGTCTTGCTTCCATTATCAACTGCAATATCAGAATTGCCTCTCTGGTGCCTTTACCTTTTCTAAAGCCAGACCGATCGTCATCTAGCACATCTTCAATTTTCTTTTCCAGTCTTCTGTATGTTATTCTTGTCAGAAACTTGGCTGCATGAGCTGTTAATCTAATTGTGCGGTAATTCTCGCACTATTTTCATAGCTATTAAAATATCGATAATGATATATCTTCCAGACTGTCTGTATGAGACTAGAAAAAATTATTTCATACTTTCCAGCACTATTTAAAAACGTGATATATTAATAATTCAGTTTTATTTAAGTAATAATTATTGCTTCTGAGTCTCTCGGTAGAATATAATATTCGCAAAACATTGTCTGTCTCTCGCTTGTTTGTATTGTACTTGTTTCTGTTAAGGTACTACACTGATAAAATAGCCTTTACCATACACGCACCAGCATAAAAATCAACACTATATAATCAAAAGTGCTAGGAGGCCAGTGGCATTGGAACGTAGGAATAACATTTCAATAAAACAAAATAAAATGTTTAAAAGACGTCACTTCCTCGTGTAGGGCGACAGGACAGGCGTCTGGCCGCACAGCTAAATAACCTAAATTTGCACAGCGGAGGTCGTCCTAGGCGGGGTACACGATAACGGAAAGAAGGTGAAGAAGAGGCTTAAATGACATTAATTCCAGATACCAGCCTCCATAGCCAAAGTCGGTACCGCAAGCACGTGTGATAACGCAACACCCATATTATGAAAGAAATTTTCGCTACCAGTATTTGACAGGGAAGGGAAGGAGAGCTAGTATCGTAAAGTAACTGACCGCCAGACTTTGCGCCAATCTTGGATTCAGTTACAAACCTCTCCAAACGTCTCACAAAGAGAGGACTTATTGCACTATTGATGGTAAACCGTCTGTCGGATAGAGACTTTAAGCTCGGCAGAGCCCTTGGTGCTATTCTAGAGCAATAGGCTATCTAGTAGCACCGGGTTTAACCGTTTCCCTTCTCTCATGTCATACAACGTAATGGTGATATCACACTATACATACTATTATTACATTCAAGAAATACACAGAAAACACAAATCTCATCATATTGGTGAGGAAAGCGGCCATTTCGCGAGGAGAAGAAAACCCTTTCCGCCTAGATGGCTCAAGCCACCACTCGGGGTCTCCCAAGCCAACAATAGTATACCACTCTTCCTTTCTTTCTGGGTTCGTGTGACTGCATATATTTCTCAGAACGAACGTATTTCAGATCAGTGTCCATTTTCAACAGTCATCCTATCCAAAATTAATGAAAATACAAAATCTTATTAAATGCTATGAAAGCAATTACGTAGGTACAAATAAAATCAACAAAAAGCATAAAAAATTTACGTGATCAAATAAAGGTGTATGGAACTGCCTGAAAATATAAATCTACGGATTTAAACTTAGCCGGCCGGGGTGGCCGAACGGTTCTAGGCGCTTCAGTCTGGAACCGCGCGACCGCTACGGTCGCAGGTTCGAATCCTGCCTCGGGCATGGATGTGTGTGATGTCCTTAAGTTAGTTAGGTTTAAGTAGTTCTAAGTTCTAGGAGACTGATGACCTCAGATGTTAAGTCCCATAGTGCTCAGAGCCATTTGAACTTAAACTTAAGTACGCACATTGTATAGGCAACAGTTGAATCTGTTACTTTAGGAGAGGCCTATTGATACGATAAAGATGGGGCAACAGTGAAGATAACGTCGAGGGAAAAGCAGGAACAAAAACAGAAAAAATACGTCACGCCGTTCTTCACAAATGACATTGTGGTAACTGAAGTTTCACCAGCACTTGTCCACTCCCCTTGTCCCCCCTCCCCCGTTTCCTGTTTTCCTCTCCAGTTATGCCTAATCTTATGTCACACTAATAATTACGATTTCTATATTACTATTAATTTTAGAGAAATGTGGTATGGTGCTTGAAAATTTTTATATTTATTTCTATATTTTTTTAAATTTTCGCGTGTAAGGTTTTAAGCTTAAGTTCCATCCATGAACTCCCTAACTGTTTTGTTAAATTATAAGAACTAGCTGTGTAAAATGAAAGATAATCTATGTTTATATTACGAGTTCGAGGGGATTGAGCTCTTTGTTGTGTTGGACAGTGTTTGAAACAGCTATTTTCTTTGTATACAGAAGCTGCAGTCAGTAACATTGAAAACTGTGATCTTATTCTCAGGCAGAGATGTATTTTTGCTTTGTAGGTTTAAAAAATTCTTTTGTTTGTAAGGCTTAGATCCTACAAAGTAAAAGGCACGAAAGTAAACGGAAGCAAGTGGCAATCCGCTGACCAATAATGGAACAGCAAAAGCAACAAGCGGAAATGCAGTCTGGTCAATTTGCATGAGCGAGACACGGGAAGTAAGCGCTAGAAGGCCGCCGGTACACCCAGATACCGGATCGGAAATTTGCAAGCTTGCTTCAATTTTCTGTTACCTCGACCAGCTTGCTTGAAAGGGCAATAAGTGGTTGAGTTTACGCTAAGTTGCCGTACGGGATCCAATAAAAGCCATCTGGTTTGAATACACGTACATTTTATTAAGAGTATCCAAAAACATAGACAAACTGTTGAGCAGGAACACCTCAAACCAAAATTAAACCTTAATCCCGTACTTAGACCTTAAATGTCGTTTAATTATATCTGCCAAGTGATAATAGCCTTCTGTGGAAAATGACTGTCAGTACGACAATTTGCAGACAGTTCAGTAACAGCACTAATTGTTGTAATTCTTCGCCTAAAAGTTGCCTTCTTTAGGAACTGCAGTAGAGACTCGGATCATTTATCAATTACTCAAAACATCGAAAATCCAAAAACAAACGAAATTTAACAACTTATAAAGATTTAGAACCCCAACGTCCTGTTGTGGAAGCGAACGTAGTATCTCTTACTGAAGGAAATAGTGCGCATATAGTATTAGGAACGGAAAGTTGGTTAAAACCGGAAGTGAACAGTAACGAAATCCTAGACACAGAATGGAATATATACCGCAAGGATAGGATAAACGCCAATGGTGGAGGAGTATTTATAGCAGTAAAGAATTCAATAATATCCAGTGAAGTTATTAGCGAATGCGAATGTGAAATAATCTGGGTTAAGTATCAAAGGTGGGTCAGACATGATAGTCGGATGCTTCTATAGACCACCTGCATCAGCAACCGTAGTAGTTGAGCGCCTCAGAGAGAACCTGCAGAACGTCGTGAAGAAGTTTCGTGATCATACTATTGTAATAGGGGGAGACTTCAATCTACCAGGTATAGAATGGGATAGTCACACAATCAGAACTGGAGCCAGGGACAGAGACTCTTGTGACATTATCCTGACTGCCTTGTCCGAGAATTACTTCGAGCAGATAGTTAGAGAACCAACTCGTGAAGCTAACGTTTTAGACCTCATAGCAACAAATAGACCGGAACTTTTCGACTCCGTGAATGTAGAAGAGGGTATCAGTGATCATAAGTCAGTGGTTGCATCAATGACTACAAGTGTAATAAGAAATGCCAAGAAAGGAAGGAAAATATATTTGCTTAGCAAGAGTGATAGGGCACAAATCGCAGAATATCTGAGTGACCACCATCAAACGTTCATTTCTGAGGAAGAGGATGTGGAACAAAAATGGAAAAAATTCAGAAACATCGTCCAGTACGCCTTAGATAAGTTCGTACCGACTAAGGTCCAAAGCGAGGGGAAAGATCCACCGTGGTATAACAATCATGTACGAAAGGTACTACGGAAACAAAGAAAGCTTCATCATAGGTTTAAGAGTAGTCGAATCATAGCTGATAAGGAAAAGCTGAACGAAGCGAAAAAGAGCGTAAAGAGAGCAATGAGAGAAGCATTCAACGAACTCGAACATAAAACATTGGCAAACAATCTAAACAAGAACCCTAAAAAGTTTTGGTCATATGTAAAATCGGTAAGCGGATCTAAATCCCCTATTCAGTCACTCGTTGACCACGATGGCACCGAAACAGAGGACGACCGAAGAAAGGCAGAAATACTGAATTCAGTGTTCCGAAACTGTTTCACTGCGGAAAATCGTAACACGGTCCCTGACTTCAGCCGTCGCACGGACGCCAAAATGGAAAATATTGAAATAAACGATATCGGAATTGAAAAACAACTGCTATCACTTAGTAGCGGAAAAGCATCCGGACCAGACGAGATACCCTTAAGATTCTACAGTGATTATGCTAAAGAACTTGCCCCCTTTCTATCAGCAATTTATCGTAGATCGCTGGAAGAACGTAAAGTACCTAGCGACTGGAAGAAAGCGCAGGTCGTTCCCATTTTCAAGAAGGGTCATAAATCAGATGCGAATAATTATAGGCCTATTTCGCTTACGTCAATCTGTTGTAGAATAATGGAACATGTTTTGTGTTCTCGTATTATGACGTTCTTAGATAATACAAATCTCCTCCATCATAACCAACATGGATTCCGCAAACAGAGATCATGTGAAACTCAGCTCGTCCTATTTGCCCAAGAAATTCACAGTGCCGTAGACACTGGCGAGCAGATTGATGCCGTATTCCTGGACTTCAGGAAGGCATTTGATACGGTTCCGCACTTACGTTTAGTGAAAAAAATACGAGCTTACGGAATATCGGACCAGGTTTGTGATTGGATTCAGGATTTCCTAGAAGAAAGAACACAACATGTCATTCTTAACGGTTCAAAATCTGCAGATGTAGAGGTAATTTCGGGAGTACCGCAGGGAAGCGTGATAGGACCTTTATTGTTTACAATATACATAAATGACTTAGTTGACAACATCGGTAGCTCCGTGAGGCTATTTGCAGATGACACGGTTGTCTACAAGAAAGTAGCAACATCAGAAGACTCGTACGTACTCCAGGAGGACCTGCAGAGGATTAATGCATGGTGCGACAGCTGGCAGCTTTCCCTAAACGTAGATAAATGTAATATAATGCGCATACATAGGGGCAGAAATCCATTCCAGTACGATTATGCCATAGGTGGTAAATCATTGGAAGCGGTAACGACCGTAAAATACTTAGGAGTTACTATCCGGAGCGATCTGAAGTGGAATGATCACATAAAACAAATAGTGGGAAAAGCAGGCGCCAGGTTGAGATTCATAGGAAGAATTCTAAGAAAATGTGACTCATCGACGAAAGAAGTAGCTTACAAAACGCTTGTTCGTCCGATTCTTGAGTATTGCTCATCGGTATGGAACCCTTACCAGGTTGGATTAATAGAAGAGATAGACATGATCCAGCGAAAAGCAGCGCGATTCGTCATGGGGACATTTAGTCAGCGCGAGAGCGTTACGGAGATGCTGAACAAGCTCCAATGGCGGACACTTCAAGAAAGGCGTTACGCAATACGGAGAGGTTTATTATCGAAATTACGAGAGAGCACATTCCGGGAAGAGATGGGCAACATATTACTACCGCCCACATATATCTCGCGTAATGATCACAACGAAAAGATCCGAGAAATTAGAGCAAATACGGAGACTTACAAGCAGTCGTTCTTCCCACGCACAATTCGTGAATGGAACAGGGAAGGGGGGATCAGATAGTGGTACAATAAGTACCCTCCGCCACACACCGTAAGGTGGCTCGCGGAGTATAGATGTAGATAGATGTAGAACCTCGCGTCGTTCGAAACGATTTGAAATTAATTTTCTGAAAAAAACCGCTGTTGTGGTTTCCACACCATGAATACAGTTACACTATGATTTGATGCCTTGGCACACTGCTGGTTGTAGATCAGGTTTTACAATTCTGACCTTTTAATACGGGCTTATAACAGCTTACAGTACGTTACGTCTCTGACTCACGTATCAGTCCATGATTCATATTGCTGTGTCTTTGCTGTAAGTGTCTCCCGGGAGAACACAAGTGGCAGTTGGCAATCGACAGCGAAAGCGAGCACATATTGTGTCCAATTACATGCCATTAATTATTAAGATGATTATTACTACACACAGTTCTGGTTTTAATTTTGACGCTTGCTCGATATATGCTCGCTTTCATATCGGTTATATCGCCGTTTATTAACGGAATGATTGTACAACATATCATCCCAACGACCTCACCAAATCGACCTCAATCAGTTTACCTGCTGCTGTAACCAACGGGTCCTCAAGCCCAACCACTCCAAAACCCAGGCAATAATTACAGGACTCACCTCCCGCACCTTCCGCCTCCATGACTTCTACCTTACCATTTACAAACGTGCTATACAGCTAACTAACACACTAAAATCTCTTGGACTAACCGTCGACCGGCATCTGAAGTGGAAACCTCACCTTCTAACCATTCATCAGAAAGCCCACAATACAGTAAAACTGCTAACGGGCCGAAGCTGCGGATTACGCCCCTCTACTATTCTCCACACCTACAAAACCCTGATCCTCCCATCCTCTAATATGCAAATGTTGCATGGATCTCCGTCCGATCAAAGTTCTATAAGTCCCTCTAAATCCTCGAACACTATGTACTCCGTCTCGCTTGCCACATCCGTTTATCTCCCCCCAACCTGAATCCTCTACCATCCCATCAATTTCCAACCCCTGCTCACCCAAATCGAACATCTTCACATCTCCTATACTATCCGCAGACTAGACTCCTGTCTCCCTTCTGATCACATCACCTTGGTATGCTGTCGCACCTGCACAAACACATCCCTCCGTCCCTACATACTCCGTATCCTAACCCAATACAACTTCAACCAATTCCCTATCCAAGACAATGCGATCTGCCCCGATATTTAGCCCTTCTACCAACCTTAACTCTTCCACACATATTCCACTCCTCATCAGCGCTCATCTCTCCTTTTCCCTTTCCATCCATCCCCATCCCATTTCTCTTCCAACTACTGCCTTACCCACTCAACAAACTGCTCTTCACGTCCATCTTTCCCAACGACAGTATTTACCACTATCCACCTCAACTCCTACCTCTCATCTCCATAGTTTTCTTGTTTAACAGACCCCTGTCTTTCTATCCACAGCCCTCAAATCTACGGAGCATAGTCTGTCCTCTGGCAATACTTCTCACCTTAGCGTAGGTCCTTCAGATTTTATATGAAAGAGCAATGCTTCAGTGTTTTAATCAGAATAATTTTCCTGCGATGTGTTCTTAAAATGTGTACATTTTCGTTTTTGATTGTTCGTCTTTGATTTTTAAATTCAAATAGAAAAACAGCCCCAACTTTTATTTCTTTAATCATTACAGTTTTTTTAGTTCGCTTGACTGATGAGCTGAGAATATTTTCGCTGACAACCCACCCCTCGCCCATGGATTGGGAAACTTTGAACGCGTCTGACAAGTTTTAGCCAGACTCCTTTCATTAGATGAAAGGTTAAACTTACAGTATTTTAAGAAAGAATAAAAGTTTGTAAGAATAAAAGAAATGACTGACATGTGTAGGTAGATGACATCCCTTTTTGGCCCTAAGAGCTTTGCGGGAATCGGTTCGTCGCCTTCAAAATCGCACCACTTTTCCCTGGACAGAAAACAAACATCTTTGATTCTATATGGAGACAGAAGAATTGTTGGCCAGAGCGGTCGAACGTTTTTAGTCGGAGAGCAGAGCTTGGCAGGGATCGCTTGGTTCACGATTACCGTCGAGAGTCTTGTGTGCTGTGAGCGCAGGGGTGACGGCCGTTACGAAGAATCAGACCCTCTGGCTTTTCGTGCAGTCAGAGGTGGACAGACCCTTGGTAAGCCCTAGCAGTGCTGTAGGTGTCTACTAGTACCCAGGTTTTAAGATGTAAGGCTAGATACGTGAAGTTAGCGGTTTCCTAGTCTATTTTTTTTTTTTTTTTCAAATTATTCAAGCAGTGTTTTTATGTTTGTAATTTCGTTTGATGAGGGAGCCAGGAATCACCAACACTCGACAGAAATCACCAGCACTCGATTAATCATAGAACACTTTTATTCACTAGAGACAATAAGACAATGAAAATGTATTTGAAAACCAACGAACAGTGAAGGAAAGAACATCGGTCAAAGAGAGAATAAGTCAAACAATAGAGTTAATCTTCTTGTGGTCAATGGTCGACACAAGACGATGAGATTTTGTGATTGCTACCAAGTGTGGTTAGGTGGAGCTTCGTGATGTTTTGCAGTATCAGTCAGGCTTGTACAGTTATTCTCCTTCGATAAATTTGTTTAAGTAATGTTTATGCAACATTTCCGATAATTCGTGATCTTGATTGTAACGCTGAAATCAAACTTTTTTTGTAGACTGATTTACATGATGCTAGGCAGTGTTTCGTGCTACTCTTGGTATTAAACCAGCTTTTTCATAATTTGGTGAGTCTTCGTTGTTACGGACTACATGTGGCGCTAGACAGTGTCTCGCGTATGCTCATGACGTCAAATAGATCCTGCAGTTTCAACTAAATTAGTTGAAAACACTAAATTGTTTCCCGTTCTTTTGCATGGGTTATTTCTAATTTGTATCGAGTTCACTTTATTAACCTCCCCACATGGAACAAAGTAGACAGTTGAATGTCGTTTG
This sequence comes from Schistocerca americana, assembly GCF_021461395.2. Taxonomy (NCBI): domain Eukaryota; kingdom Metazoa; phylum Arthropoda; class Insecta; order Orthoptera; family Acrididae; genus Schistocerca; species Schistocerca americana. Next base: position 435,993,341 of record NC_060125.1, read on the forward strand.
GCTTGTGGATAACGTCTGATTGTGTTCACTTCATTCCTTAATATTGATATGATTTTACTGCCAGATCGTATTCGACCGGTTTTGACTGAAATTTATGCGATTCTCGCAGAGTTTCTTTCGGGCGACCTACCGTGTTGGTGATGTATGCAGGGTGTTAGTAGGTTGATTGCGTGTAGTATATCGTTATTTCTCCTGCATGTTACCCTTATCTCTTCAATATGATCAAAACAGCCATTTCTTTATAAATTCGTCAAACAGTTGTGTCGTGCAACGATCCTTGTGTAATCTGAGATCTCTTGTCCCACACATGAGTGGTTAATTGAAGCATCGTAACGAGTGTTTACTTCCTGCGGCCAGGGTCTTGTATAAATTGGCGACTCTTCCGTAGAATTAACGATACGTTGTAAACTGTCCCAGAAGGTGGAAGAATCAATAGTGATTAACGGCATAAGGTTGAAGAAGGCAATGAAAGCTATTGCGTTAAAGGCGTTGAAAAAACATAATGTGGATTCAAAGGAAATATGGCCTCTAACTGAAGAAGTGGCAAAAAGGAATCTAGAAAACCCGAAAAAGAAAATCCAAACACTGCAACGATTTAGCAACGATCAGTGAAGCGAAATGGAAAGAAAATAAAGACGTATGATTAGACGAATGTCCGCCCCCGGTATCTGAGTGGTCAGCTGGAAAGAATGTCAATCCTAAGGGCCCGGGGTTCGATTCCCGGCTGGGTCGGAGATTTTCTCCGCTCAGGGACTGTGTGTTGTGTTGTCGTAATCATCATCATTTCATTCCCATCGACGCGCAAGTCGCCGCAGTGGCGTCAAATCGAAAGACTTGCACCCGGCGAACGGTCTACCTGACGGGAGGCCCTAGTCACCCGACATTTATTTATTAGATGAATATTGGGTAGTAGCAAACAGGATCGTAAACTTATATAATAGAGTAGTATTCTTTATGAATAGAAAGATACAGCAAAGTGTGAGCTACTGTGAACAGTTCAGCATTAGAATGATTCTTGTCAGATAAAAACCAAACAAATGCAAACAACTCTGGTTTAGTAGCACATGGCAACATTATAAGCAGACAATGACAGGAGGAGTATGAGGGCATTGAATGTATAATTCAGTATGTGAAAAGATATGGAAGTGTAATAATAATCATGAAGGATTGGAACGATTCTGTAGAGGAAAGAAACGAGTTACGAGAAGCTATAGATTCGGCAAAAGGAATAATAGAAGACACAGACGCTTCGCGTTCTGAAATAATGTTAGTAATAGTAAATACGCAGTTCAGAAATCAAACGGGAAAGTGATCGGCTTGGGAAAGAATAATATATAAGCAGGAGGACACCAGTTAGATTACATAGTTTAAGAGAATCATGAGGAAAAAATCATTGTACTAAGCGGGATACTGAAGTTTAAGGAATGATAATGTGCGTTTATAGTTCTCTGTGGCTAAAGATACAGCGATAATGAATACGGCAAAAGGGAGTTCAGTTGAGGATGGATGGACATCCCAGAAAGTCATTAATTACGCATTTTAACTGTATTGAGCCGCAAGTTTGAAAACGGTTACAACTTACTTATTCTATCACCAGCTATTAGAAAAACGTAAAGAAACAGCAACAAAAAAGTACATTTCAACTAGCTACAAATTACTGTATTTTGCTTCCTTCGTCCTCACATTCTTCTATTATGGTGGGTAACTGATGAGTCTGTGAGTAAAAGTATGTAAAATTATGACAGGATAACACTGTAGTTGGGCTAAGAGCGTTCTGGTAACCATTTTCGAGCGTCTTGTGCAGGAAACGCAGTTTGTTCTCTGTATGATAATAGCATGTGAAGAGGTATCTGTTTTGAGTATATAACAACATTTCAGTATGTATACATGGATGCCATGATTTGATTGTTTTTCATTTTAAATGTATTTTAATGAATGGTTCGCAGATGGAAGGAAACATACATTTGACCTAAATGTTAGAGTTGTAATGCCATTACACGAAGAATATGTTGATTCTGTTTGTAATAATTTCACTGTATTCGAGTTCCACGTATTTTTATTAACTCTTTTAACTTATTGCACAGGGGGTGTTGAATATACACTGCCGGAAAAAATGCAGCGCCCTCAAGGGAGAAATACACGTCTCACAATCGTATCAATACACATTGTAAGCCTCACCCACCCAACCACACCCTCACCATTCTGGCAACGCAGGCGTGTATTCTCGCATGCAACGATTGTAAAGATTCCGAATGGCATCTTGCAATAGACTGTCCCAAGCAACAGCTTACACGTTTTGTTGCAATCCTGTAATGGTTTCTGGAGGCTCTGGAGGTCGAGTATGATCCTGTTCAAGCGGCAAGAGATCTGGTGATCCTGCTGGCCAGGGCACCACGAAGATCAAGTTGCGTTGCAGCAGCCGAATGAGGACGTGCATTGACCTGCTGAAGAAGCACATCAACGTCCCGTCGAAGAAATGGCAGTAATACGGGAATATCAGCCTGTGCAATGTAACGAGCACTGGTTACTTTATCCTCCAGAAACACCAGATATGACCGCGAGTTGTAACTGATGGCCCCCTACACCATTTAGCCTGGGGTGAGAATTGTGTGTCGTGGGCGAATACACTCCGGAATAGGCCACTCACCAGGACCATGCCGTACACGTGTACGTCTATTACTCGCATGCAGACAGAGCCTCATGTCACCACTATAGATGGCATTCCACTCTCCATTCGTCTTTTCATGACGCCATAGTAGCCGTACTTGGTTGGTTGATGGGAGGGGACCAAACAGCGAGATCATCGGTCCGATCGGATTAGGAAAGGATGGGGAAGGTAGTCGGCATTTTCCTTTCGAAGAAAACACCCCGGAATTTGACTGAAGCGATTTGGGGTCATCATAGAAAGCTTAAATCAGGATGTCCGGACGCTGGTTTGAACCACGGTCTTCCCGAATAAGAGTCCAGTGTGCTAACCACTGCGCCACCTCGCTCGGTCGTGCTTGGTGGTGTCGTGATGTCCGTGGTAGTGCGGCCTGAGGCACACGTGGTCTTAAGTCCTGCAGCAAGCAGATTTTCTTCCCTGGCGGATGTTCGGTTGGCCACTGCTGCTCTCACAAAGCGTAGAGGTTGGTGTGCGTGTGGGTCTGTACCACGTGGTATTCTAAAACTTGGTCTGTGGGTGTGGGAATGTTCCACAGACCATTGCTGAAAGCAGGTACACAGCATCGATGCATTGTGCCCAATGTATGCAGCAACCTGTCGTTACGTCCATCCAGCTTACTGCAGGCCCATAATGCGACCCTGTTAAAATGGCTGAAACCGTTCAGCAGGAGGACGTACTCACGTACTCATCGGCGGGGCATGGTTCTACCCCAGAATGAAGGTAGCACACGCTGTTCACCTATAAACTCAGCACAGTTACTGCCCACAGAGTCCAAACAGAGCGCGCACAAGAAGGCCTCCGGAGTGCCATCTGATCGCTGAAGACCCTGACAAATTAATTACCAACACTACATCCCGCAGTATGCACAGATTATACCCTGCTACTGAACACAGTCCTTGAGAGTGATGCATTTGTTTCTCTGGCAGTGTATATAAGACATGAATATATATGTACACCTATGAGCCTAAACACTATGACCACCTGATTAATAACTTGTTTCTCCGCCTCTGGAACGAAATACATCACTGATTTTGCGTATCAAAGATTCGACAGCTTGTTGGTAGGTTTGTGGAGGTATGTGGCATCAGATGCTCAGGTCATGTAATTCGCGTAAATACCTAGCCACTGATTTGCTTGCGCAGTGATGGCGCCCGATAGCGACCCATATGGCTTCCATACGATTTACATGAACCATAGACCTTGCCGTTGGTGGGGAGGCTTGCGTGCCTCAGCGATACAGATAGCGGTACCGTAGGTGCAACCACAACGGAGGGGTATCTGTTGAGAGGCCAGACAAACGTATGGTTCCTGAAAAGGGGCAGCAGCATTTTCAGTAGTTGCAGGGGCAACAGTCTGATCTGGCCTTGTAACACTAACGAAATCAGCCTTGCTGTGCTGGTACTGCGAACGGCTGAAAGCAAGGGGAAACTACGGCCGTAATTTTTCCCGAGGGCATGCAGCTTTACTGTATGATTAAATAATGATGGCGCCCTCTTGGGTAAAATATTCCGGAGGTAAAATAGTCCCCCATTCGGATCTCCGGGCGGGGACTACTCAAGAGGACGTCGTTATCAGGAGAAAGAAAACTGGCATCCTACGGATCGGAGCGTGGAATGTCAGATCCCTTAATCGGGCAGGTGGGTTAGAAAATTTAAAAATGGGAACGGACAGGTTAAAGTTAGATATAGTGGGAATTAGTGAAGTTCGGTGGCAGGAGGAACAAGACTTTTGGTCAGGTGAATATAGGGTTATAAATACAAAAGCAAATAGGGGTAGTGCAGGAGTAGGTTCAATAATGAATAAAAAAAATAGGAGTGCGGGTAAGCTACTACAAACAGCATAGTGAACGCATTATTGTGGCCAAGATAGACACGAAGCCCACGCCTACCACAGTAGCACAAGTCTATATGCCAACTAGCTCTGCAGATGACGAAGAAATATATGATGAATAGAAGAAATTATTCAGGTAGTGAAGGGAGACGAAAATTTAATAGTCATGGGTGACTGGAACTCGACAGTAGGAAAAGGGAGAGAAGAAAACGTAGTAGGTGAATATGGATTGGGGGAAGAAATGAAAGAGGAAGCCGCCTTGTAGAATTTTGCACAGAGCGTAACTTAATCATAGCTAACACTTGGTTCAAGAATCATAAAAGAAGGTTGTATACATGGAAGAAGCCTGGAGATACTGACAGGTTTCAGATAGATTATATAATGGTAAGACAGAGATTTAGGAACCAGGTATTAAATTGTAGGACATTTCCAGGGGCAGATGTGGACTCTGACCAATATCTATTGGTTATGAACTGTAGATTGAAACTGAAGAAACTGCAAACAGGTGGGAATTTAAGGAGATGTGACCTGGATAAACTGACTAAACCAGAGGTTGTACAGGGTTTCAGGGAGAGCATAAGGGAACAATTGACAGGAATGGGGGAAGGAAATACAGTAGAAGAAGAATGGGTAACTTTGAGGGATGAAATAGTTAAGGCAGCAGAGGATCAAATAGGTAAAAAGACGAGGACTAGTAGAAACCCTTGGGTAACAGAAGAAATATTGAATTTAATTGATGAAAGGAGAAAATATAAAAATGCAGTAAATGAAGCAGGCAAAAAGGAATACAAACGTCTCAAAAATGAGATCGACAGGAAGTGTAAAATGGCTAAGCACGGATGGCTAGAGGACAAATATAAGGATGTAGAGGGTTATCTCACTAGGGGTAAGATAGATACTGCCTACAGGAAAATTAGACAGACCTTTGGAGAAAACAGAACCACTTGTATGAATATCAAGAGCTCAGATGGAAACCCAGTTCTAAGCAAAGAAGGAAAAGCAGAAAGGTGGAAGGAGTACATACAGGGACTATACAAGGGCGATGTACTTGAGGGCAATGTTATAGAAAGGGAAGAGAATGTAGATGAAGATGAAACGGGAGATACGATGCTGCGTGAAGTGTTTGACAGAGCACTGAAAACCTGAGTCGAAACAAGGCCCCAGGAGTAGACAACATTCCATTAGAACTACTGACGGCCTTGGGAGAGCCAGTCCTAACAAAACTCTACCATCTGGTGAGCAAAATGTATGAGACAGGCGAAATACCCTCAAACTTCAAGAAGAATTTAATAATTCAAATCCCAAAGAAAGCAGGCGTTGACAGATGTGAAAATTATCGAACTATCAGTTTAATAAGTCACGGCTGCAAAATACTAACGCGAATTCTTTACAGACGAATGGAAAAACTGGAAGAAGCCGACCTCGGGGAAGATCAGTTTGGATTCCGTAGAAATATGGGAACACGTGAGGCAATACTGACCCTACGAGTTATGTTAGAAGCTAGGCTAAGAAAAGGCAAACCTACGTTTCTAGCATTTGTAGACTTGGAGAAAGTTTTTGACAATGTTGACTGGAATACTCTCTTTCAAATTCTGAAGGTGGCAGGGGTAAAATACAGGGAGCGAAAGGCTATTTACAATTTGTACAGAAACCAGATGGCAGTTATAAGAGTCGAGGGACATGAAAGGGAAGCAGTGGTTGGGAAGGGAGTCAGACAGGGTTGTAGCCTCTCCCCGATGTTATTCAATCTGTATATTGAGCAAGCAGTAAAGGAAACAAAAGAAAAATTAGGAGTAGGTATTAAAATTCATGGAGAAGAAGTAAAAACTTTAAGGTTCGCCGATGACATTGTAATTCTGTCAGAGACAGCAAAGGACTTGGAAGTGCAGTTGAACGGAATGGACTGTGTCTTGAAGGGAGGATATAAGATGAACATCAAGAAAAGCAAAACGAAGATAATGGAATGTAGTCAAATTAAGTCGAGTGATGCTGAGGGAATTAGATTAGGAAATGAGACACTTAAAGTAGTAAAGGAGTTTTGCTATTTGTGGAGCAAAATAACTGATGATGGTCGAAGTAGAGAGGATATAAAATGTAGACTGGCAATGGCAAGGAAAGCGTTTCTGAAGAAGAGAAATTTGTTAACATCGAGTATAGATTTAAGTGTCAGAAGTCGTTTCTGAATGTATTCGTATGGAGTGTAGCCATGTATGGAAGTGAAACATGGACGATAAACAGTTTGAACAAGAAGAGAATAGAAGCTTCCGAAAGGTGGTGCTACAGAAGAATGCTGAAGATTAGATGGGTAGATCACATAACTAATGAGGAGGTATTGAATAGGATTGGGGTCCGCATCTCGTGGTCGCGCGGTAGCGTTCTCGCTTCCCACGTCCGAGTTCCCGGTTTCGATTCCCGGCGGGGTCAGGGATTTTCTCTGCCTCGTGATGACTGGGTGTTAGGTTTAAGTAGTTCTAAGTTCTAGGGGACTGATGACCATAGATGTTAAGTCCCATAGTGCTCAGAGCCATTTGAACAGGATTGGGTAGAAGAGGAGTTTGTGGCACAACTTGACTAGAAGAAGGGATCGGTTGGTAGGACGTGTTCTGAGGCATCAAGGGATCATCAGTTTAGTATTGGAGAGAAGTATGGAGGGTAAAAGTCGTAGAGGGAGACCAAGGGATGAATACACTAAGGAGATTCAGAAGGATGTAGGTTGCAGTAGGTACTGGGAGATGAAGAAACTTGCACACGATAGTGCAGCAAGGAGAGCTGCATCAAATCAGTCTGTGGACTGACGATCACAACAACTAGTGTAATAAAAAGACTGATTACTATTTTTATTCACTTACTTGACTTAAATATATATATATTTTTTTTATTTCTGATGCTTAGCCACCTCATTTTTAAAATCTTATTGAGTATTAACTTTTTTTTTACTCCTCTTTTTTTTATCATTCTTTTCCCGTTTGGGAATTGCTTGTATCGCATATAATCTGCAACCAAGTGCCAACCATGACTGCTTATCGGTTGGTAACGCGGCTGCTCATGTAGGCAGTGTGAGAATAGTTTTAGGTAACTAATGAAACTAATGACAACGAGAAATTATGGTTTAGTTTTTGCGGCGAGACTGAAATTTTGTTGTCTTGACTTTACTCGTAGAGGTTAGCTTTAATCGAGGTCAACAAGGCGGTGGTGATTTTAGTTCAAATCAAATGGTGCAAATGGCTCTGAGCACTATGGGACTTAACGTCTATGGTCATCAGTCCCCTAGAACTTAGAACTACTTAAACCTAACTAACCTAAGGACATCACACAACACCCAGTCATCACGAGGCAGAGAAAATCCTGACTCCGCCGGGAATCGAACCCGGACGTGGGAAGCGAGAACGCTACCCCACGACCACGAGCTGCGGACGATTTTAGTTCTGCCGCAAATTGTTGATCGCTGTTTTCTCGGATACATTGCATGTCACGGGGTTGTGTTTAGATTAGGACTTGAGTTTAAATTCAGGGCTACAAAACGCGTCGTGTGCTCCAATTCAGTTATTGGGCACTTAAATCAGCTTTCGACAGAGCTTCTCCCATGTCCGTCCGCCATATCTCGCGACGGCCGCTTCCAACATTCTCCGCTTTACGTGTTAACAGCTTTGTGAAGCGACCCGCCATATTTGTATGTCGCCTATAACCGGGCATTAGCCGGAAGTGGTTGTGGCAAAGCTCAGTGGCGAATGACAGATGTCACCTATCAAGTGATTTTGATCGGACTATAGTTTCGTGATAGCACCCAACGTGAAGCATTAAAATTATTAAAGACAGCAGTTCCTCCGGGCGTTTGCCGATCCTACCATTTGCAGTGGTCTATGCGTGCTTTTTGAAATCATATATCTGCAAGCAAATCAGTACAGCGTTTCGATCGTGATTACATTGCTGCTGCTTCTTCTTCTTCTTCTTCTTCTTCTTCTTCTTCTTCTTCTTCGTGTTCGTGTTCGCCGAGCGGAATTAATGAAGGAATGGTCTTCTGACCCCTGTTCGAACATGCTGATTCAAGCTCTCTATGATTTTCGGTGATGAGATGATTCTATGAACAAGACCTCGTTTATTTACTTACCTGTTGTCGTCATGTGCACTAGCTACACTGAAAAGCCAAAAAACCTGGTACAACTGCCTAATATCGTGTAGGGCCCTCGCGAGCTCGCAGAAGTGCCGCAACACGACACGACATGGACGCGACTAATGTCTGATGTAGTACTGGAAGGAACTGACAGCATGAATCCTGCAGGGCTGTCAATAAATCCGTAAGAGTACGAGGGAGTGGAGATCTCTTCTGAACTGCACGTTGCAAGGCATCCCAGATATGCTCAATAATGTTCATGTCTGGGGTGACTAGTGGAAGTGTTTAAACTCAGAAGAGTTTTTCTGGAGCCACCCTGTAGCAATTCTGCAAGGGTGTGGTGTCACATTATCCTACTGGAATTGCCCAAGTCCATCGGAATGGACAATGGACATGAATGGATGCAGTTGGTCAGACAGGATGCTCACGTACGTGTCACCTCTCAGAGACGTACCTAGACGTATCAGGGTTCCCATATTACTCCAACTGCACACGCCCGACACCATTACAGACTCTCCACCAGCTTGAACATGTAGGGTTCATTGACTCATGAGGATGTCTCCAAGCCCGTACACGTCCATCCGCTCGATATAATTTGAAACGAGACTCGTCCGACCAGTCAACATGTTTCCAGTCATCACCAGTCCAATGTCTCTGTTGACGGGTCCAAGCGATGCGTTAATCTTCGTGTCGTGCAGTCATCAAGGGCGCACGAGTGGGCCTTCAGCTCCGAAAGCCCATATCGATGATGTTTTGTTGAATGGTTGGCATTCTGCCACTTGTTGATGGCCCAGCATTCAAATCTGCAGCACTTTGCGGAAGGATTGCACTCCTGTCAGGTTGAACGATTGTCTATAGTCGTCGTTGGTCCCGTTCGTGCAGTATCTTTTCCTGCCGCAGCGATGTCAGAGATTTGATGTTGTACCGGATTCCTGATGTTTACAGCACACTCGTTAAATGGACGTACGGGAAAATCTCCACTTTGTCGCTACCTCGGAGATGCTGTGTCCCGTCGCTCGTGCGCCGACTATAACACCACGTTCAATCTCACTTACATCTTGATAACCTGCCACTGCAGCAGCAGTAACCGATTTAACAACTGCACCAGACACTTGTTGTCTTACACAGGCGTTGCCGACCGCAGCGCCGTATTCTGCCTGTTTATATATCTCTGTATTTGAATGTGCGTGCCTATACCAGTTTCTTTGGCGCTTCAGTGATTAATGGTCCTCGATGTCGACGAAATGTTAAAAGCTATCGTCCGTTCTTTATAATTGTTCAGTTTGTATACTCATTGCACTGTCAAAACTTTAAGATAGTTCAAACATTCATATCAAATATTCCTTTATAGATTTTGAAGAGGCCTTCGACTCGATCAGTCACCCAGCTTATGTGAGGCCATAATAGAACAAGGAGTAGAACAGGCCTATATTCAAATATTTTAAAGGTGGTCAGAAACAGTTTGGAAAGCTTGTAATTGTGTTGCAGTGGAGGTTGTGCTGTGAAATAATTCTTTAGAAAAAAAATTCATCCTTAAAAACTTTTCAGACTGTTTCTGGCCACCATGAATATCATATGCAAGACTCTTATAGCGATTACGAGTGTCATTGAAGATATCGATGAATTTCCCATTGAAAAACGTGTAAAAGTTGACTCTACACCTCCAACACTATTTTCAGCAGCTACGAAAAGCAATATCTAAATTTCAATGGAAAACAAATGGAATGCAAGTGCGGGGAAAAAGATTAAATAATATGAGATTTGCTGACGATATTGTTCTACCTGAAAAAAGTATACAGGAGCTACAAATATTAGAAGCGAACTTGCGTTAATGTTCTCTGAAGTTGGTCTAGAAACCAACTATAATAAACCTAAGATCATGGGAATGAATGAACACAGGAGGGAAATACACCCAGAATGTCTTGAAAGTACCCAACAAAATATACCTATGGATCAAATTGTAAATGTGAAAGGAGACTTTAAACTAGGTATATTTCGACGTATGAAATTCGGCTCAAATGGTTCAAATGGCTCTGAGCTCTATGCGGCTTAACTTCTGAGGTCATCAGTCGCCTAGAACTTAGAACTACTTAAACCTAACTAACCTAAGGACATCACACACATCCATGCCCGAGGCAGGATTCGAACCTGCGACCGAAGCGATCGCTCGGCTCCAGACTGTAGCGCCTAGAACTGCACGGCCACTCCGGCCGGCAAATTGGGCTGATAAGCAGAAGAAAGATACTCTTAAGTCTTCAAGTCTGAGTTGAAGGCTGAGTGAATAAAATCGTTTTGAGAGCTGTATACTGCCATTTATAACTTAAGGCATATGGATATTAAATCAGTTCATTGTTAGAAAACTCATAGTAACCCAAAAAGGAATGGAAATATCAGCGTTGGGCTACACGTAGAAAGACAGGAAGAAAGAAAAAAAAGATCAGTGACATAAACGAAAGAGTATATACCTTTAAATGACAGTAGCCTCATCATGTCGTTCGAAGAAAAGATGAGAAATTATAAAAAAAAGAAAATTCACTAAAGACGGCCGACGCAAAGACCACCGAGGGGATGGGACAGAGACACCAGAAAGACAGCTGGAGACAGTTAGCAAAGGGGTGGTTCAAGGTCGGCAGAAATAGAAGAACCTGCTGGTATCCTAGGTTGCACGCGAACTCAAAGGGACCGCATCACCGAAACTGACTGATGTGGCTTATGATGATGGTTCCTTTTTAATAACCTTTATTGCAAGATTCCTTGAGAGGTGGAGACTTTAAATATAATAAATTTTGTGGAAATTGGATATTCGGTTGTAAGATCTGATAAAGACTACTTTGATGTTGACCAGAACTTTGTTAATTTTGCGAAGAATTACGCTCTGTAACTCAGTCGTATGAGATCTTAGCAACAAGAGTGTAACTTACGCAGTCTGGAGATGTATGTAATGAGAATAGCCTACAGAGTTTTGTAGTTGGAGTATGTTCCAAATACGACCATAAAAAAGAATGATGATCACGGAAGATATTGACAGCATAAACGAAAACGGCTGCTGTGGTGTGGTCATCGTTTTAGGAGTATAGGGGAGGCAGCGTGGATTGTAAAAGTACTGAATAGGTTTTTTTATGAAAACGAACACAAGGTATCCGAAGAGAACAAGGTGCCAAAGAATGCAAGAAAGTTGTGGACAGCAGTCGGCTTAGGAACACCGATGTACATAACAGAGATTTTGACCTACTGAGAGCAGAAAACGGCGAATGCTGCTAAAAGTCTGAATAAAACTTTTACCGTCTCATCTGCTTCTACATAAATCTCTCACATTAGAAGAAGGGGCGACTTATCCGTGCTGCAACCCATTCTTTGACGTAGAGATGCAACATTCAGCATCTCACTGTACTACTTTATATTAGCCAAAAATATGAAGCTGCACGTCGTTTTGTAGCGTTATGACCATCTTAAAAGTGTGAGGTTGGAAAGAAAGACATCCGGTAGTATTTCTTTGTTTGCAGACGTTTACCACGTCTACCTCGGGAACGCATTTGCCTACTACCCTAACACGTGCGAACTGTTTACAACACGGTGAAAGTCCACCGCTCGTTTCTTGATACATTGATCACATGTCGTACTCGTTAGCACATTTCTCGCTATAGTTCATAGACTGGTACTAGGAAGTACGTATAATGTCATGGTGTGCTGCTTAGTTCCGACCAACACTAGATTCTTTTTTTTCTTCCTTTTTTGTTTTCAGAAGTGTTTTCATCACTTCGTTTCGCTGAATATCCTACGCATCAAAAGCAGCTTTTCAAAACGTAACTGTGGCACGACGTAACAGTAGCTGCAGACACAAGAAGGTCAAACTTTTGTGCTAACAATTTAAAAAAAATCATTTTGCTCTTTATACACTCCTGGAAATTGAAATAAGAACACCGTGAATTCATTGTCCCAGGAAGGGGAAACTTTATTGACACATTCCTGGGGTCAGATACATCACATGATCGCACTGACAGAACCACAGGCACATAGACACAGTCAACAGAGAATGCACAATGTCGCCACTAGTACAGTGTATATCCACCTTTCGCAGCAATGCAGGCTGCTATTCTCCCATGGAGACGATCGTAGAGATGCTGGATGTAGTCCTGTGGAACGGCTTGCCATGCCATTTCCACCTGGCGCCTCAGTTGGACCAGCGTTCGTGCTGGACGTGCAGACCGCGTGAGACGACGCTTCATCCAGTCCCAAACATGCTCAATGGGGGACAGATCCGGAGATCTTGCTGGCCAGGGTAGTTGACTTACACCTTCTAGAGCACGTTGGGTGGCACGGGATACATGCGGACGAGCATTGTCCTGTTGGAACAGCAAGTTCCCTTGCCGGTCTAGGAATGGTAGAACGATGGGTTCGATGACGGTTTGGATGTACCGTGCACTATTCAGTGTCCCCTCGACGATCACCAGTGGTGTACGGCCAGTGTAGGAGATCGCTCCCCACACCATGATGCCGGGTGTTGGCCCTGTGTGCCTCGGTCGTATGCAGCCCTGATAGTGGCGCTCACCTGCACGGCGCCAAACACGCATACGATCATCATTGGCACCAAGGCAGAAGCGACTCTCATCGCTGAAGACGACACGTCTCCATTCGTCCCTCCATTCACGCCTGTCGCGACACCACTGGAGGCGGGCTGCACGATGTTGGGGCGTGAGCGGAAGACGGCCTAACGGTGTGCGGGACCGTAGCCCAGCTTCATGGAGACGGTTGCGAATGGTCCTCGCCGATACCCCAGGAGCAACAGTGTCCCTAATTTGCTGGGAAGTGGCGGTGCGGTCCCCTACGGCACTGCGTAGGATCCTACGGTCTTGGCGTGCATCCGTGCGTCGCTGCGGTCCGGTCCCAGGTCGACGGGCACGTGCACCTTCCGCCGACCACTGGCGACAACATCGATGTACTGTGGAGACATCACGCCCCACGTGTTGAGCAATTCGGCGGTACGTCCACCCGGCCTCCCGCATGCCCACTATACGCCCTCGCTCAAAGTCCGTCAACTGCACATACGGTTCACGTCCACGCTGTCGCGGCATGCTACCAGTGTTAAAGAGTGCGATGGAGCTCCGTATGCCACGGCAAACTGGCTGACACTGACGGCGGCGGTGCACAAATGCTGCGCAGCTAGCGCCATTCGACGGCCAACACCGCGGTTCCTGGTGTGTCCGCTGTGCCGTGCGTGTGATCATTGCTTGTACAGCCCTCTCGCAGTGTCCGGAGCAAGTATGGTGGGTCTGACACACCGGTGTCAATGTGTTCTTTTTTCCATTTCCAGGAGTGTAATTGTGTTCGTACATCGAGTATAGATTTAAGTGTCAGGAAGTCATTTCTGAAAGTATTTGTATGGAGTGTAACCATGTATGGAAGTGAAACGTGGACGATAAATAGTTTGGATAAGAAGAGAATAGAAGCTTTCGAAATGTGGTGCTACAGAAGAATACTGAAGATTAGATGGGTATATCACATAACTAATGAGGAAGTATTGAATAGGATTGGGGAGAAGGGAAGTTTGTGGCACAACTTGGCCAGAAGAAGGGATCGGTTGGTAGGACATGTTCTGAGGCATCGAGGGATCACCAATTTAGTATTGGAGGGCAGCGTGGAGGGTAAAAATCGTAGAGGGAGACCAAGAGATGAATACACAAAGCAGATTCAGAAGGATGTAGGCTGCAGTAGGTACTGGGAGATGAAGAAGCTTGCACAGGATAGAGTGGCATGGAGAGCTGCATCAAACCAATCTCAGGATTGAAGATCACAACAACAACAATTGTGTTCGTGTTTTTAGAAACCCTGTAGGATACGTTTGTCTGCACTGACACGTGAAGAAAAGGATAAGGAAAAACAGTAGAAAACGTCTGATTAATATGCAGCATCAGGGTTTTGTACTCCTATTTGGAAATGAAGTCCCATGCTTCTTGACAGAGCGCTGGGCAACCATGCGTGAGGCCCGCACCGGCCGTACTAGGCAAGGTCCTAATGGAGGTGGTTTGCCGTTGCCTTCCTCCGACCGTAATGGGTACTCCTATTTATACAAACAAATTATTTTGTATTTAAACATTTCACTGAATGTAATCGGATAAAATTATTTTTTCATCTGGCTTCTGCCGTTATTGGCTGTCATGGTATGGGGGAGAACCTAAATGGGTTCAGAGGATAATTTGATGCGGTTTGAATATATCCGATTTTTTTACTTATTGGTATGCAGACATTCGTAAATCAGGGTGGCGACGCAACAAAAACTTGCTTGGCCTTTGATTACTCAGAGTTCTCTTCATGTAAGCGGTAAAAATTTGCAAAAATATTGTTTTTCATGTCCATTTAGGGCAGAGCTATGACATGTAGAATATTCGCTACTACACCGAAAATGTCAAATTCAAGCAAGGTTTGTGTACTCCGCTATTTCTACATGATTAGTTCACAAGATTATGAAGAACTGACAGAGTGACAATTATCATCCGCTGTATAAATAATTTTGCCTATACTAATACAGTGAACAAATATATTTACTGAACAAATCGAAAACTGATGCAGCAGTTACAGATAAGTCAGCGATGGGACTACTGCTCCACAGAGATTAGAGACGTGTTTCATCGCATGCAGTCTATTGAACGAAAAATAAAGTGCCTAAGTCTTCTAGTTGTCTTCAATCTGGAAGTTTTTAACGGATTTCACATCCATGTAAGTTGAGTTTTGAGTAACGTGAACAATGATCAGGTCGTAAAAACTCTATATCACAGTGGGGAGGGTACTATTGTTCTACTGCAATTTCTACCCTGAGAAGGACGGCCTCTGATCGTCCTCTCATTCGACCTCATAAATTCCAGTTCAGTAGGCTGTCTCCCTGACACTGAGACGAAAGTATTATTTTTGTACAACCTGCTAATATTTGCATAATACAACATCTCTTTCTGATCAGAACTGTATTTGACCGACCTCTGTTTCCAAACCAATACATGTTGGATTTTTGTTTTGTAGCTGCCGTACTCTCAAGATTAATGCTCGCGAAAAATAATAAATCGTACAAATTGTTTTTTAAATCTTACAGTACTAGACTGGAAAGTACAAGCGCGTTTGCTATCGTGGTACCCTTAACTGATATGCAAGCTGGGGGGCAGAATCACAATTTTATGCAAATTACATCCAAGTGGGTTTATATTGATTCTGCACAAGGTGAGTAATGTGATCTTATAATGGCCCTTACATAAATCCTATGTGGGGTGGCTAGCCTCTAATATAATTTATTCGTTAAATTAATGAATCAAGGTTCTCGTCCAAAAATTATGATGGGAAAGGATTCTGGCGAGTATGACTGTTTAACAGATAAGAGCGGTCCTAAAAATGTACAGTTACATTTATTTTGTTGATCATGAATTTGTACAAGGAATAATCATGTATATTAACGTAAACCAAATATTTAAATAGTCCTCACTTGATATAGGTGTTGGCAAGAACCTAGTACAAACGACACTGCATGGAATCTTGTGTGCTTCTCTACTATGAGAAGGGGGAGCAAAGAGAACAGGCGAAATAAATAATATCGATAAACAGGTGAGTCATCGGATGCAATACCATGATATCACATAAGAAAGTAAAATGGTTCTACGATGCCGCCCCTGGGAAAGGTCAGCTCGAATTCTGAGCCGCTGAAAACTCAACTGCAACCCTATGAGCCGGAGCGGCGTGTAACACCGACAGTGCGGCTCACGGCCACGTGCTGATGACGGCTGCTAATCGTGGTTAACTGCGCTGTGTGGAGACGGTG
Organism: Schistocerca americana; assembly: GCF_021461395.2. NCBI lineage: Eukaryota > Metazoa > Arthropoda > Insecta > Orthoptera > Acrididae > Schistocerca > Schistocerca americana. The sequence continues at coordinate 436,009,745 of NC_060125.1, forward strand.
CTTCGCCTTGGAGGCCGATAGAAGCGCGACAGCGAAATAAACTGTTTTTCCGGATCACCGGACAAGTGAAACTGACAATGAAATTACTCTGCACAAGAGCAGCAAACTACGCGACGGATTCCTGCAGTGGCCAGGAACCAACCCACGTTACAAATTCTCTCCGTCCGTCTAGGCGTCAGTACCGTACCTTCCCGCCATTTCCCGACGGAGAATGAAAATGTTTGCTGACGTAACAGTCGGGCAGCCTATCATAGCCTCCACCAGGACCTTGCGCGAAAATTTTCATGACGATGCGAGCGAACGGAATATGGTGATTTGGGTGTTATGTACGGCGCCGTTCTGTGGACTATACGGTGGAGCTCGGCAGCCATCTCTCCGAAACGTCCCAAACAATAGCACAGCATACATAACTGCGTAGGCTTCCGCGGCCAGAGTCAATCTTCCGGGTGTGATACCGAGTCATAATGTATAAAACCACTGCTACTGGAGGAAAACCAACGTTTCGGCCACGGTTGCAGCGGCCTTCTTCTGGGCCTACTGGTGCGTTCTAGCTATGCAGTGTCCCTTATATGTTGTTGTTACTGTTCACTGTGCATGCCATTACGTCATAATTTTAAAAAGATAGTTCGTTTCATTGGTCACTTAAGGAAGACCCGCCAGGGTAGCCGAGAGCGCTAACGCGCTGCTTCTTGGACTCGGGTAGGCGCGCCGGCCCCGGATCGAATCCGCCCAGGATTAACGACGAGGGCCGGTGTGCCGGCCAGCCTGGATGTGGTTTTTAGGCGGTTTTCCACATCCCGCTACGTGAAAACCAGGCTGGTCCTCACGTTCTGCATCAGTTACACGAGTCGCAGACATTTGAAACACGTCCGCACTATTTCACGATTTGCACTAGACGCAGACAGTTGGGGTACACTGATTCCGTCCTGGGGGGTACGGGGTGGCGGCAGGAAGGGCATCCGGCCATCACTAACACCAACATTGCCACATCCGTTGTAACCACCCTGACCTTGCGATTGCTGCGGAACTATGGCGCAAGCGAAAGAAGATTGGTCACTTAAGGAAGGAGGAGAGGGAACTTTATTTCAATAGGTTGTTGCGGTGGAAGGAGAAAGTAACCTTTGTTGTCTATTGGCTCTTGTGTTATGTGCCATGATTGGTGGTCCCCGTCCAATGAGAAGTCAGCTGCTGTTTACCAAATGCTGGACGTCGGCCGCGAGGCGGCAGTTACTCGTGCCTCGTGGTAACAGTGCGTTCTGTTGGGCTCTGATTGCTGGCAGCCAAGATGGGGCAAGCCTGAGTCCATCCTCCCTATTCATGTTATTAGGGTGTTTAAGTATTTCGATGGCCTCTCTGATTTTGCGTTTCGTCATAACCGACTGCTTGGAGAGCACACAGGATTCGCTGAATTTTCATTCTTTTCCGCAGTCTTGCTGATGTTCTACCACTGCAGATTAGTTGTGGTGCCCTAGAGGAATATAGCGCTCGTGTTCCCGAATTCGCGTTGCTGTTGGCCTGCCAGTCTCGCCGATGTATGCATCTCCACAGCCGACCGCGGTGGCCACGCGATTCTAGGCGCTTCAGTCTGGAACCGCGCGGCCGCTACGGTCGCAGGTTCGAATCCTGCCTCGGGCATGGGTGTGTGTTATGTCCTTACGTTAGTTAGGTTTAAGTAGTTCTAAGTTCTAGGCGACTGATGACCTCAGCTGTTAAGTCCCACAGTGCTCAGAGCCATTTGAACCATTGTTTTAGCCTCTCCACATTCGAATTCCACCTTGTACACGCCTGCAGTGTGTAATGCATCCACCTTGTCTTTAGTGGAGCCTAGCACGTCGTGGATCCTGCAACCACTATAGAAGACAGGCTACACCCCAACGCGGCGAAAGTGTTTCCTTATTCGATCAGTAACATTTTTCACATAAGGTAAGCGCACTCTTGGGACACTGCATAGCTAGGGCGCCTACTTGTGTCAGGAAGAAAACACCATAGAAATCCACAAAGAAAAAAATTGATACCAACACACAGTCTGGTCGTACCTCCAAGTAATGAAAGTACAACACAGAAACATGTGTCCCAGAGTAACAAATGTTTAGTGCATAATCCATTAAATTTGGCCAGTTAGACTAGCGTCCAATCATTTTCATGGATTCGAAAAATATATGTAGAGAAAGAGTCTGACCCCAGATATGAACGTCATAAAAGGAGAACACTGTAACATAAAATGCATAATGGTCGGTAAAACGACCTATCTCAAAGTGAACAGACGATGATATACACGGACAAATAGATTATCACAAAAATGAATGTCTAGTATGATAGAGTTGATATCTGTTAGACGGCCGCGGTGGTCTCGCGGTTCTAGGCGCGCAGTCCGGAACCGTGGGACTGCTACGGTCGCAGGTTCGAATCCTGCCTCGGGCATGGATGTGTGTGATGTCCTTAGGTTAGTTAGGTTTAAGTAGTTCTAAGTTCTAGGGGACTGATGTCAACAGATGTTAAGTACCATAGTGGTCAGAGCCATTTGAACCATTTTTTGTTAGATAATATAACAATAATAGCGAAGGTGATCATATTGATACAAATATTGAATATCGGTGTATTTCATGGAGAATACGCAAAGAGAAACGGCATTTAAACATTGCATGAATGAAACGATGCATAATTTACACGTTTAAAAAGAGAAAATTCTAGTGACCTTCGAGTAATGCGTAAACTGTCCATAATTGAGAACAAATTACTAGTATGAATGAGCTAAAGATATCTAGTGTAGAGGTATCTTTACCATCAAAATAATCGAAGTGTTTGTCAGCAAAAAGTTGTGAATTGAATGTATCCCTACCACACAAGCCTTATAAACATTTTAATTACATACAAAAAGAAAGATATAAAATGCACGTGAAGAGTGGCTTGTTGCAATGTGAAAAATGCTGATTTGATTAATGAAATACATACTAGAAAACATAAGACAATAAATGTGTGCCATTAGAGATTGTACAAAAGTGAAAATCCATACAGGTTGAAACTTGGTTGTATTTTAGTCATCACGAAAAGCAAATGTCTACCCTAATGAGTGCAATGTAAAGAAGGTTCCACATGCATACCTCAACATTAAACATTTGTCACACACAGCGTCTTTAGTGTAGTGTGGTGAGAAAGGCAGAGGAGATAGGAGATAGCACGATGTCACTTGTACCACGTCCGCTGGAGAGCGAGCAGTGGAGTCGTTAACCGCACAGACTCTCGTCAGGAGGGCATTAAGTGGCTCTTTAATGGGAGGGCATTGTGGAACAGGTGGCCCACTACTGCGCTAATTACTGTCGTCTGCGCCGCATAATGATGTGTGCAGTCCCCGTGTGGCGGGCTATTAGCTAAGTGCTCGAGTTGGGTAACGAGCCGTACCTGGGTCGGCTCCACTGCGTGGGTGTTCACTGCTCCATTTCAGTCCTCGTCCATGAGCCAGACGCCAGCAGGTGCACGGGTTGTGCCTGGAGCTCCGCCGCCAGGCTAGTGTCTTAAACAGGCAGGCGAGGTGCGTCGGCTGCTACAGGTTGGCTTATACCAGGGCGTGTCACTTCGACATCCTCTTGGGAGACAAGGCGTCCCGTAGTGCTGGCGCATGTCGGGACTACAATGGCGGCCCACGGCGCCCTCGTGTCTGGCGCAACCCGTAGCTGCGACAGGCTCTCGCACCTGTGTCCACCACGCCTTCTCGCCGACAGTGTAAGCTGTTGTGGCCGGGTATTGTGTCACACTGGCCACTCGGGAAATGTCTCCAGCCTCGCGCTGCACATCAGTCAGCCGCTGAGGTATGCTCTCCATCCAGATCACCCCTTCTGCCGACCGGTCAGGTACGGGGCCACGTCCCGGCCGCGGTGGCAGAGCGGTTCTAGGCTCTTCAGTCCGGAACCGTGCTGCTGCTACGGTCGCAGGTTCGAATCCTGCCTCGGGCATGGATGTGTGTGCTGTCCTTAGGTTAGTTAGGTTTAAGTAGTTATAAGTCTAGGAGACTGATGACCTAAGATGTTAAGTACCATAGTGCTTAGAGCCATTTGAACCATTTTGAACGGGTCCACGCGACGTCCCTTCTCGACCTCCATTGTGGATCACTGTGCAACGCTGACACAATCTGTTTTTGGTGCATTTGCATGAAAGCAAAGAACCACACTATCTCAGTATTTCTCACCTTTGTGGGACGCAAAATAAAAGGGTAACATAGTTTCTATACTCGTAGATGTGTAACAATGAACGTGATATGCAACTTAATCCTATGGTGTCCCACAACTAGTGTATCAATTACTAACTTACGCAAGTAGAGGACCTAGAAGTGAATAGTTCGAGGCCCCTTTTTTTGGACTTTAAAGTAGTGATTACAATGCCATTAACAAAACTAGACAGCCACTTAAACCTTATGGATTACTATGCATTAGTGTAACTTAAATTTTCTGTATAACGTTTTGTTCATTTTATATATATATATATATATATATATATATATATATATATATATATATATATATAATTGTATTTTGTTTTAGTACAAGATGAATAATTCCCTCTTTCCCTATATATATATATATATGTGTGTGTGTGTGACAGAGAGAGAGAGAGAAATCACAATGGATGTTGAAACTTCCTGGCAGATTAAAACCGTGTGCCGACCGAGACTCGAACTCGGGACCTATGCCTTTTGCGGGCAAGTGCTCTACCATCTGAGCTACCCAAGCACGACTCACGCCCCGTCCTCCAGCTTTACTTCTTCCAGTACCTCGTCTCCTACCTTCCAAACTTTACAGAAGCTCTCTTGCGAACCTGCAGAACTAGCATTCCTGAAAGGAAGGATATTGCGGAGACATGGGTTAGCCACAGCCTGGGGGATGTTCCCAGAATGAGATTCTCACTCTGCCTTTGGAAAAGTCCCGAGTTCTAGTCTCGGTCCGGCACACAGTTTTAATCTGCCAGGAAGTTTTATATCAGCGCACACTCCGCTGCAGAGTGAAAATCTCATTCTGAAAATGGATGTTAGCCACCTCTTTCATCGGCATGGGCGAAATTATAAATGAGTATATGTGTTTACTGTATGCAAGGTGAAAACAAACGAGTAAGGAGGAGTGATACTATACTTATTATTCCATGTTATTGAGCAACTTGCTATCCCCATCGTGCTGCCGCAGTGAGGAACTCCCTCGTGATGTGGCGTACCTCCCGTTTCGTTCTGCGAGCTGTCGGTCTACCTGTGGTCTGCATACTGCTAATCAGTATGATTTGATTTCTACGAAACTCATAAGATATTGCTAATCACGAAGCTACCAATGCTGTTACGGATCCAGTGCACACGAAATTTGAGATGTAAGTAAAGAAGGTGTGAATTGACTGAGTCACGGTTCTGGTATCAGTATGGGATACTTGCACAACGCACGCGTCGCTGTCGGTCATGGTAAATTGTGCACACGCCCAAGGGCGTTCAGACAGTGGCAGTCGCAAAACGATGGGGTGACCCTTCGTAGCTACAGCGAGGGCGGGCTCTATGATTCCTTTAACACGTTAAGCATACGACTCTGGGATTTGGCGCTCCCAAAACTAGAGAGTTCTCACGCTCCTATCTAAAACAACTCTCGATGATCCTGCGCACTTGTCGCGAGGTTGGGATACTTGGGCCACTTTAGCAGCCTAAGCGCATAACAAATATTCTGGGGAAGGACTTACGGACTAACGCGCGGCCGTATTCATCCGGAACAATAATACACTACTGGCCATTAAAATTCCTACAACAAGAAGAAATGCAGATGATAAACGGGTATTCATTGGACAGATATATTATACTAGAACTGATATGAGTTTACATTTTCACGCAATTTGGGTGCATAGATCCTGAGAAATCAGTACCCAGAACAACCACCTCTGGCAGTAATAACGACTCTGATACGCCTGGGCATTGAGTCAAACAGAGCTTGGATGGCGTGTACAGGAACAGCTGCCCATGCAGCTTCAACACGATACCACAGTCCATCAGGACGAGCCAGTTACTCGGCCACCATTGACCAGAAGTTTTCAGTTGGTGAGAGATCTGGAGAATGTGCTGGCTAGGGCAGCAGTCGAACATTTTCTATACCTTGAAAGGCCCGTACAGGACCTGCAACATGCGGTCGTGCATTATCCTGCTGAAATGTAGGGTTTCGCAGGGATCGAATGAACGGTAGAGCCACGGGTCGTAACACATTTGAAATGTAACGTCCACTGTTCAAAGTGCCGTCAATGCGAACAAGAGGTGACCGAGACGTGTAACCAATGGCACCCCATTCCATCACGCCGGGTGATACGCCAGTATGGAGATGACGAATACACGCTTCCAGTGTGCGTTCGCGGCAATGTCGCCATACACGGATGCAACCATCATGATGCTGTAAACAGAACCTGGATTTATCCGAAAAAATGACGTTTTGCCATTCGTGCACCCAGGTTCGTCGTTGAGTACACCATCGCTGGCGCTACGCTCTGTGATGCAGCGTCAAGGGTAACCGCAGACATGGTCTCCGAGCTGATAGTCCATGCTGCTGCAAACGTCGTTGAACTGTTCGTACAGATGGTTGTCGTCTTGCAAACGTTCCCATCTGTTGACTCAGGGATCGAGAAGTGACTGCACGATCTGTTACAGCCATTCGGATAAGATGCCTGTCATCTCGGCAGCCGTTGGGATCCAGCACGGCGTTCCGTATTACCCTGCTGACCAACGCGAGCAGCAATGTCGCGATACGGTAAACCGCAATCGCGATAGGCTACAATACGACCTTTATCAAAGTCGGAAACGTGGTGGTACGCATTTCTCCTCCTTACACGAGGCATCACAACAACGTTTCACCAGGCAACGCCGGTCAACTGCTGTTTGTGTATGAGAAATCGGTTGGAAACTTTCCTCATGTCAGCACGTTGAAGGTGTCGCCACCGGCGCCAACCTTGTGTGAATGCTCTGAAAAGCTAATCATTTGCTTATCACAACATCATCTTCCTCTCGGTTACATTTCGCGTCTGTAGCACGTCATCTTCGTGGTGTAGCAATTTTAATGACCAGTAGTGTAGATGGACTTCACGCTACCTACGCGTGCGCTAAACTCTCGTACGTTTATACACTCCCGTAGAACACACTCCAGTCCTTAACCCAAACTTCTGACCAAACCAGAGACAATAAGACTACAAATACATCATCCCACAGGAAACCGACGCGTGTTGATCGCTACAGAGCAGACAAATGATGAATACGTCAAGATACTTACCCACAGCAGAAAATGATGATTTTGATAACCTATCCTGACATATACACTAATATTTCCAGGTACGGCATCTGACGCACAACTTTTATTCACACAAAACAAACAAAATGAGACCTTTTGAAATATACGAAACAACAACAAAAACAAATATATTCTACAGACTAATGCGGATCCTGTTCTACACACTCCAACACAAAGAAAATTTCACAAAAATGACAAGTTCAGACCTAGTTCTAACAACAAAAAATGGAAACAACAAATGACAAAGTTCCTATTCTAGAAATGGTTGACATCTGGCGTCAGCTGTGATTATCACTTCGCTTTCGTCCATTGGACGGGTTCGGGCCCTTGATTTCAATTCTGTCGCCTTTGTTGTTGTTATGGTTCTGTCTACCCCATTGGCTGTCTTCCTGCTGGCAATGCCCCTCTTCCGAGCCAGTTTCTATCAAACCTACGGGCACTCTCAGCTCCGTAACCCTGGTCGCCGTGATTCCGACGGTTCGGCCATGCTACTCTTCCCTGTCGCACACCTTGCAGTTTGTTTGACTCATTGCTCCTTTCGTTATTCTTGCGTAATTGCTGATTATTCGCTTTGCTTGTCCTTCTCCTTTCCCTTGCATTCTGTTTGTTAAACAGACATCGCAGTTCGGACAGCAAACATTTAAAAGATTCAGTGTTATCACCGCATCTTCCAACTAACGCTTGTTGGTAGTTTGTGGGGAGTCTGCCGAAACAAAACCGCTCATCTCAGGCACGCTACACGGGGAGTCTAAGAACTGATTTTTTCTAAGAAGTGCGTCGAACATTTTGAGAGGGATTTTGTATCCGGACACTTCTAGATCTGGTCACATCACTATTTCTTGCTTAATGCAGTTTTGCATTTCTCGCGACCAGTATGTGGTGAGAAACGCGAAGGAACTGCATCATTCCGCGTCTCTCATTTTTTCCGCGGAGACACCCTCCATGTGAGCACAAATAAATTCAAGATTCGTATTCAGTGGCCACAAGCAGCGGAGTGACTTGCTAAATTGTGCAAGCCAAATTTTGGGATGTAAAGTACCCCCTACCTCTTTGAAGTTCTAAATTTCGGAACGGGTAGCAAGTGTTTGTGATAGAAAGCGGGTGTTCCTTCCGCGCTTGAACATCTCATCGACTTCGATATCTGAACAACTTCGATACGATGTGTTGAATCATGTCTACAGTGACCATCGTACGGACCGGTATTACGCCTAAGCGTGTCCGGTGTTGCTTCTCGCGCCACCAGGAATGGATCTCAGAGTGCTCATTGATTGTATCTCTGTTCGAACTGTCCGGGCCGCTCCTTAAACCGGAACCAGAATCCGTCGGTAAAGACTGAACCGACAGTGAGCCACCCTACCTTACGGCCCCAGTTTTGAACGCTTGCTCAGAGTGAGCCACTCGATCATCTATTTTTGTGTCTTTATACGAGATGCAGTCGACGACGATCTCATCTTCTCTTAATCGGCTTTTAAAGATTTCTGTATTCTGATCCACTGTTTGATTCGCGTGGTTATCTCACCCGGCTGTAGTGATAGCTATCGTCTTGGGTCCTGCCGCTTCTAATTTAGCTAAACGCGCGTCTCTTTTTTCGCCAGTTACAGTTTGTTTTGCTTCTGGACGCCAATTTGCCAATTTCAACATCTTTTCCCCGACTTAACAAATTTTAGTGGAAATTCGCTTCGTATGTTCTTTGGTCTTCTCTCCTTTCTTTTACCTGTTTCCTCTCTTTTTCCTTCCACGTCTCTAAGAAGAGCTAAAATAGCATCCTGCGATAATTTGTCATAGCGTTAAGAAAACCAAAGAAACATTTGGAATGCGAATTATAGGTCGAGGAAAAGAAACAGAACCTTGAGATTTGCCGAAGACATTGTAATTCTGTCAGAGACAGCAAAGGACTTGGAAGAGCAGTTGACCGGAATGCACTGTGTGTGACAGAGGGATTCAAGATGAACATCAACAAAACCAAAACAAGGATAATGGAAAGTAGTCGAATGAAATCAGGTGATGCTGAGGGAATTGAATTATGAAATAAGACACTTAAAGCAATAGATGCGTTTCGCTATTTGGGGATCAAAATAATTGATGATGGTCGAAGTAGAGAGGATATAAAATATAGACTGGCAATGGCAAGAAAAGCGTTTCTGAAGAAGAGAAATTTGTTGGCATCTAATATAGATTTAAGTGTCAGTAAGTCTATTCTTAAAGCATTTGTATGGAGTGTGAAACATGGACGATAAACAGTTTAGACAAGAAAAGAATAAAGGTTTTGAAATGTGGAGCTGTAGAAGAATGCTGGAGACTAGATGGTTAGATCACGTAACAAATGAGGAGACGCTGAATAGAATTGGGGAGAAAAGAAATTTGTGGCATAACGTGACTAGAAGAAGGGATTGGTTGGTAGGACACATCCTGAGACATCAAAGAATCACCAGTTTAGTATTGGAGGGAATCGTGGAGCGTAAAAAGCGTAGAGGGAGGCCAAGAGATGAATAGTAGCAGATTCAGAGGGATGTAGATTGCAGTAGTCACTTGGATATTCAGAGGCTTGTGCAGGATAGAGGCATGGAAGCTGCATCAAACCAGTCTTCGGACTGAAGACCATCACAACAGCAACAACAAAGAGATGCAACTCTTGTTCCTCGCACGCAGTTATGCTGGCACCGACAGACTGGCCTCTGGACCTGTCTGCTCCGTGTTCTTGAAAACCATCTCATCCTCCGAAAAGTCGCTGTCCCTGCCGTGAAACTGCTCCATCATGTAATCTAATTACATGATGGAGCAGTTTGTCGGCAGGGACAATTCGCGTCCCCTAACAACCTTGGTTTATCCTGAACGTAAGTAAAAGTAGCTTACAGCGCATACACAGTAAAAGAAATCCACTAGTGTATAGCTACACAATTGATGATAAACAGTTGGAATCAGTATCTGCCGTAAAGTATCCAGAAGTAACTATCCTGAAGTGGAATGACCACATTAAACAAATAAATGGGCAAAACAGATGCCAGAGTCAAATTCATAGGAAGAATCTTAAGGAAATGTAACCCATGGACGAAGGAAGTGGCCTATTAAGGCACTTGCTCCACCCATTCTTGAGTACTGTTCGTCTATCTGGGATCCCTACCAGATCGGACTTACAGAAGAGATAGACAAGATCCAGCGAACAGCGGCACGTTTCGTCACGGGATCGTTTAATCGGCACGAGAACGTTATGGAGATACTCAGCAAACACCATTGGGAGACATTACAAGAGAGGCATCACGGAGAGATTACTATCGAAATTTCGAGAGAGCACTTACAGGGAAGTGTTAGACAACATATTACTTCTCCCTACATACGTCTCGCGTAATGACCATGAGGAGAAAATTTGAGAAATTAGAGTCAGTACAGAGGCTTACCGACAATCATTCTTCTCGCGCGCTGTTCGGGAGTGGAACAGGGTTGGAGGGCTCAGTTAATGGTACAAAATGTACCCTCAGCCACACACCAGTAGGTTGCTTACGTACTATGATGTATATGTAGATGTTAAAGGTAAGACAATAAGACAGGTACTACAGTTAGAAACCGTATGTACTTATTGAGGCAGCATAGCTCAAAACGCACGATATTCATCCAGTATTTGAGAATGGGAGATGATCGCTTCTTATATTTTGACAGTCCTTGAAGTAAAACTTCATAAGGCATGGACCTTTAATTTATTACTTATTTACTACTAACTCTATTCGCAACACATTTTACAGACAGTATCCACGTACACCATTGAATGTACCTGCAAAATTAAATACTTGTAGTGCACATGATTCAGGGGATATGAGGTCATATACATAGAGATACGTGAAAAATTAGTTTCTGGTTAAAATGGAGCGCAAATTAGTCAAGACTACATTGGCCTAGTGTTTCATAACAAGAGCACTTAACGACATCCAACAAACTTCGAACATAATTTCAAACCGTTTCTAAACTTTTCATTACTTACATGCTTAACGTTAAATTTTTACGCGTTAAGTCATTTGTAAGTAATCAGACGTTTGAAGCCGTTTATACATGGGAAATTCAGATGGCTCTGAGCACTATGGGACTTAACATCTGAGGTCATCAGTCTCCTAGACTTAGAACTACTTACACCTAACTAACCTAAGGACATCAGACACATCCATGCCCGAGGCAGCATTCGAACCTGTGACCGTAGCAACAGCGCGGTTCCGGACTGAAGCGCCTAGAACCGCTCGGCCACAACCGCCGGCTTATACATGGGAGTTCTATTCTTTAAGGAATAGGTGGTTTACTGATTGTACCAAATGTAAGGACTGCAAGGAAAGAATCATTATTTGTTTTATTAAAAATCATTTTGTGTAGCAATATTTATTTAGTTCTGCAGAAACACTAATAATACAGTTTAATTTAGAACGTGACACTGCATTAATTTTCTTACATTTTTGTTATATAATTGTGAAGTAAACTATCTGCAGGTTCACAGAAATGCATGACCATGAAGTTATTGTCGCTTACCTTTGCCATGAAAAGTAATAAGCAGGCTAAAGGGCGGCCAATGACGACTGAATAATGTATTTCGCTGCAGTACCGCGCGCCGCTCTTGCTGCTGCGACTGCACCGTTTCGCAAGCGTGCAAGTCCAAAAATAACGTGCCGTGAGACTGGTTACTAGAATGAACGGCGAGGCGGGTCGCCAACAGATCAATGGCCAGCCCCGCGTGGGTCGCAGTCTGTGCATCCCCGTTCTACACTGTGCGGTCTGTACATTTTGGACCAAATTCTATGATTTTGTATAATTGCAAAAGTCTTAAAAGCTCAGTGGGTCTCTCGGCGTACATTGACGCTTGGGACGATAGTGTCGTCTTGGTAACCTCGTCCAGTAATTACTGTATTTCATTCACGATGAACAGCGAAATGTAAGCAGTAAGCTGTAGCAGCACGGAGATAAAACTGCCGAGAGCAAAGGTGGTCAAGGCGAGGATAGAAAAGCAGTCCAACGCAGGCGAGTCAGCTGTCGGCGTTGTGTGGGTGGCCGCGAGTAAGCGGTAGCCAGTAGCCAGTAGCCAGGAAGAGGAAGGCGAGGCGGCCCCCGCCGGCTCTGGAGACAGGACAGGTCTTTCCGCTCGGCTTAGCAAGGCCGCCGGAGATATCGCAGCTCGGTTCAAGGCTAGCGCCGCCGTTCCTACTAGCACTGCGTTACTAGGCGCTGCGTGTCTTACCTGGGCCGACCCGCCGCCGTTGTAATATCTCTGCTAGTGTCTCCCTGACGGCTGTTGAAGCCTTCACGGCAAATTATGTCCATAGTGGCTAAGAGTAGCTACTTCTGGCGACTCGCCCCGGCTTCTCTAGGGCAGCATTTAGTATCCACTGTCGGGCGACTTTTCTATCGAAGCGGTAATAAGTTATTTATGTAAACCGTCCTCGTGCATCAATCAGTTTATCAGAGAAGACCATATCAAATGCCCTTTAATACAGAGGGGGTCCATAAAAATGTATCCACTGTTTAAAAGTTCATAACTGGCAAACTAATTGACGGAGTTGTCTAATCTTTGGTAGTGTAATAGTTTGTAGTTCCGGAAATCGCCACACAAGCGTTGTATGACGTTGTTTTGTTTTGTCAGATAACAGTCGTCAGATAGTCAGTGTTTTGTTCTTAGTTGCACCTAGTTACTCGAGTAAACATGGCTGGTGCAAGGCTTACATTCGATGAAAGGAAGTCAGTTTTGAAGTGGTATTTTAAGTACGAAAACATTAATGAGGTTCAACGGCAATGGCGAAATGAGTGTCAGTCACCGACACGTTTAACGATTCGTCGCATTCGAGACAAATTTGAAGCCGAAGGCTGTGTTAAAGATGTACACAAACAACGATCTGGACGACCTGTAACAGTAACAAGTCCAGCTAACTCCCGTCGTGTGTTACAATTCACTCGCTTGCCACAGAAATCTGTGAGACAGTGTGCCCGTCAAACTGGAGTGAGTCCCTCAAGTATTCGGCGAATTTTGAAGACAGCAAAGTGGAAGTGCTACATCCCACGATTGCTAAACGCAATGAACGAGGACGACCCACATCGTAGAATGGAGTACTGCGAGTGGTTTACTGACGTGGTGCGCAACGATGATGAGTTTGCAGATATGATTGTGTGTGGTCTGATGAGGCACAGTTCAAACAAACTCAGTGGTACAGTAAATCGCCACAATTGCATCTACTGGGCCGCCAAAAATCCGAACGTCAATGTAGACAAAGCCGTGAATTTTCCAGGAGTAAATGTGTCGTGTGGGTTGTCTTACCGGGGCTTGATTGGGCCATTCTTCTCTGACGGCACAGTTACCGGTGAGGTGTACCTTCAGAAGCTTCAGACATCCATTTTACCTGCTATCCGAGACTTCTAAGGAGACGGAAGAGTTTACATTCGACAAGATGGTGCCCCAGCCCACTACCAAAATCGTGTTAGGGCGTATCTCGACGAAAATCTATCTACCAGGAAGATGGATAGATCGTAGAGGTGCTTTGGAGTATCCACCACGTTTCCCAGACCTACCTCCTCTGGACTTTTACCTGTAGGAAACACTCAGGGACGTCGTTTATCGACAAAAGCCACGCACATTGGATGAACTTCGAGAATCCATCGTACATTCATGTGCAAATATCCAACTGAACACATTGCTGTCAGTAGTTCGTGCTGCAGTTCGGCGGCATCGTTTTTGTGTGGATGTAAATGGTGACCATTTCGAACACCTACAGTGATATCTTTAAGATGTACTTTAAGCTACACTTTCACCGAAAATGAAACAACTCCGTCAATTAGTTTGCAAGTTATGGGCTTTTAAACAATGGATACATTTTTTGGACCCCTCTGTAGTTCCTGAGATCAGACGGCCCTGAAATACAGAAAAACACGACAGTTGAATTTAATTCATAGTGTCTATTCGGGGACGATCAGTTTGGATTCCGGAGAAATGTAGCAACACGCAAGTTAGTACTGACCCAACGACTGCTCAAATGAGAATCTAAGATGAATATCAACAGAAGCAAAAAAAGTTAATGGAATGCACTTGAATTTCGGTGATGCTGGGGGAATTAAATTAAGTAGTAGATGAGTTTTGCTATTTGGGTAGCAAAATAACTGATGGTGGCCGAAGTAGAGAGAATATAAAACGTGCTATGGCAAGGAAAGCGTTTTTGAAGAAGAGAAATTTGTTAACAACGAATATAGATTTAAATGTTAGTAAGTCTTTCCGAAGGTATTCAATCTGGAAAGTAGCTATGTATGATAGTGAAATATGGATAATATGGTTGGTAGTGAGTTTAGACAAGAAGAGAATAGAAGCTTTCAAAATGTGGTGCTACAGGATATTGTTGGAGATCAGATGGGTGGATCGCGTAACTAATAAGGAGGTACTGAATAGAATTGGAGAGACAACTAATTTGTGGCATAACTTGACTAAACGAAGGGATCCATTGCTAGGATACATTCTGAGATATCAAGGGGTCATCAGTTTAATATTGGAGGGAAAAGTGGGGTGCAAAAATCGTAGAGGAAGACCAAGAGATGAACGCAGTAAGCAGATTCAGAGAGGTTTAGGTTGGAGTAGTTATTCGGAGGTGAAGAGGCAGGATAGAGCAGCATGGAAAGGTGCACCAAACCAGTCTTTGGACTGAAGACCACAACAGCATATGTGTATGTAGATATGGGCAGTCAGTCCTGCCCGGCCTCGCACAGTATCTACAGCCAAACGAAGTGTGTGGCGTAGTGAATTTTGTTTGCGGGGCTTAATATCGTCACTTCACTATAAGTTAAGCGATGTAAGCAACGCACGCTACTAAAGATGCCTGGAGCATGAAAGTTACATGCTCCATACCAATTGACGTTGGAGTGCGATCTCATAGTAATGATGAGAACACACAATGATATAAGTAATATGTTTACAGCCAATCTAAATATCGTGTGCGAATCATGGGTGTATGTGTGTGAGTGCCTGTTGAGCATAGGTCGCAGCTCGTTGTCTTCGCTGTATGCGCTCCGTGAAGCGATAGATTTGTAAGTGATCCGATCTTCAAACGGTGCATTTTTGATCTTAGGTTCCTTATTAAACTTTATCTACTAAATACTTATATGGATATGGTTTCTGTTCTTTCGGAGGAGAAGGGGGCGGGCTGGCAGCAGCTTAATATGCCGCTCTTCAGCCGATGGAAGAGTTAAAAAACATAATGAGGACATAAACAATAAAAACAGGCGACAAAACGGTGACTTTTTATAAACTGTAAAATGGCGGAAAGGTGTGGAATTTAAAATATAAAAACACAGAGTTGAAGATGCTAATTAACACACACAGTAAGTAGACAGGCACAATTACAAAGCACGGCGACAGTCTGGTTTCTGTGCGCAACACTCAAAAAAGGGGATCCATAGCACTGAACACTCACGTAAACACTGCACTATAGAGTACACACGAAGAGGCGACGCCACAGCCTAATGCAGATGGGGGAGGTAGGGGGGGGGGTGCGATAGGAATTATGAAACACCCTTTACATGTACATTGTAGGTGTTGCCCTGTGACATGAGAGTCGCCAACGTCCTTTATTTCAGTCGTTGTGATCGGCCGAATGCCTCCTCCATTTCCTGCGTCACAAAGATTTCATCAAAGTCGACTTGAACTCCTCGTTGTATTAAATGTGCTGCTAGTCACGTTGTTGGGTCATGCGGTAACGGTCGCACTTCCAAATACGCATGCCATCAGGTTACGCAGCCACGTTTCCTACAGCCGCCACCGCGCTACGGGGGCGCTGCCACGACAGATTACGTCGCTGCCAGTGAGGTACAAACGCCCTCTCTCCGGAGCTCCAGCGGCGGGTGTGCGAAGTGTGAATACTCATGCACTGACTCCTTTTTTTGTGTTTGCCAGTTGAATAAGATTTGCTGACTTTCATGATTGGCAGGGCTCGACATCTTCTCAATATACATTGTATAGAAGGGTGATCGATTAATGAAAGAGTGACCGATTTATAAATCTTTTGCAACGAAGTTATGTATTATTTTTACTATTTTATATTAGATGTGAGAAATTAATATCTGAATTCTCTTTTTCTCGCTCCTGTATCTATTAAAGAACCACTCAACTTGCAAAGGAGGGCATAACAAGTCAGAATTGCTTGACACTTATTGCAGTTTGAGCAGAGACGTGGCCTTCATAGAACCAGTTTCTATACAGCATGTTTCATTAAGATTGACTTCCGCTTTCTTCACGTAAGCACGCTTGCCACAGGCTGGGAGGAACATTCGGCAGCATACCACATACTCGACACCAGTTTTCTAAGGTTGTTGTTTCTTGTTAACCTCTCTGTTGGCTGTATACTCACAGGAATTGTTGTAGGTGAAAGACTTGTCTAAAATAAACCCCAGATACCTGCATTTATTCGTGCGCTTTTTGCACCTCTCCTTATGAGAGGTTACTTTTTCGTCCTCCATTTTTAAACGGAAATAGAAGGCACAGATTTCAGTCTTTGGAATGTTTGCTCTCGTGCACTTTCTCCTGTAACACTTGACATAAAAACCAGAGCTTTTTTGAAACTATCTTCAGCCTGTTTAAATGTTCGACCTCGTACGGCAACGGTCCTCTGCATAACGAAAAGCCTAAGGTCTGACATCGAGAATTGCCTTTAATTTGTGTACAGCTTGAGAAGTGTTGGTGCTAGCACACTACCATGTCGCAAACCACGCTTCTTTTATTTCGTTCATCTTTATAGATGTTTCAGGAAAGCCTGCAATTGTGTCATTCTGATTTAAATAAGAAAACTGCACCAGTTATTTTTTCTGCCTGGCACAATACGTTTCGAGAATTTTTTCTCATTTTCAAGTGCATTTGTGCGATTGTGGGCATAAATATGTTTGGTGATGTTTGCATATATGATTTTCTGCCTCTCTTGCGGTTTTATCGAAGTCAGAAGCCATTGTGCGTTCTCGATTATACGGAATATCAAACATATGCAAATCGTCACTTACACTGTTTGTTTTGATTTGCATGTGTGTGATTCTCTATAATGGACGAAGCACAATACCATCCAACTTCGAAAAGACGCAAGATGGGCAGAAAATCACACATGCAAACATCACCAAACAATGCACTTGAAAATGAGAATAAAATTTCAAAACGCATTGTGCTAAGCAGTAAAAAATAATTAACTGGTGCAGTTTTCATTATTTAAACCATCTGTTTTCACTATGCTCAGTGTTGACGCGAGTTTCATTATATAGTCATTTTCAAATCGCGTGCCAGACATTTTCGTGAAACAACTATCCACTTACTAATTGAAGAGTTACTTTACAGGTGTGCTGTTGCAGATCAGGCAGAAACACTAGCAGATGAGAAGCAGAGCGCGTAATGTTACAGGAGCGTACCGAACGCTGACCATCGTGAAGAAAAATAGCTGCAAACAGAGAATAAGATGCGTCGACACAAAGTACCTCATGAAAACCGGACATAGCAATATAGGCAAGGCTGTGTGATTCGTTGGGTAGTATCAAGTTGTGTATCGAATCTGATGGCCCATCAACCCAGTTAGAGAGCTGGGAAATCTTAATAATGCCAAGAAATCTTTCCTGATTCGGCACTGAAGATGGCCACGACAAAAAGTCCTAAAACTGAAACGGTTTTTGCAGGGATCAGCACTGCATTCATTTCAGTTAGGAAAGACCTCTATCAAAATGGATGATTCTTTCGGAAACTTAACACGAAACAGAACCAATTGGAAAGTAAGGAACATTGTGGTATGTATTTCATCGCCGCAATAAGGAGCCGAGAATAAAGCTGAAGACGATACGTAGAGCGATTCTGCAAAATGGCTTAACGTCAAGTTAAATTTATCGCATATAGTCTCCAGGGTATGGCTGTGGAGAGCTGAGGAGGCAAAATTAGTTCCAAGAATGAAATTATACTGAAGCTGGCCGATACCATGTGGAGGTTGCTCCGAACGAATCCGCTCAAATTGTTATGCTGTCGATCACTAGCAACTAATAACGAACGCGAGGAGAGTTGTCTGTAAACAGCTTATGTAAGAACCTGCGACGAGTAATGCCGCGTCATACTGCAGAATAAAATAACACAGTTTCTTACATTGTTTCTCGAGTTACAACAACATTTTCTTGTCAGCCGAAATGTCGGGCACTGTTCTGTTTCATTTTACAGGAAGGTACAGCGTTATAAACAGTAGAATTTTTTCACGTATGACTAAAATAATAACTGTCATCAACCCGAATATTGATTTGAGCAACATAGTGCTTTTACTAGGCTTGTCATCCACCAACCGTAGAATTAACTAACCCAACCAGATGTACAGACTCTTCAGTTTAAAACTGGGTTTCGAACCACGACAGACCTGGAATTATTAACATATACAAGTCCCTGCCGGAAGTGAAATGAGTTATAAGTGACGGGGAGAATTCTTACAACAGTCCGTAGATTCCATCGCGTACCTTTGCCTTTGCAACTTATTTGATAAGCTCAGTCGTGATTGCATTTAAGTTGTTCAAATGTGTGTGAATACCTAAGGGACCAAACTGCTGAGGCCATCGGTCCCTAGACTTACACACTATTTAAACTAACTTACGCTAAGAACAAGACACACACCCATGCCCGAGGGAGGACTCGAACCTCCGGCGGAAGGGGCCGCGCAACCCGTGACATGGCGCCTCTAAACGTGCGGCGATTAAAGTTGTTGATTTTTATTTTTTTTAGATGGCTGGTTTCGATCTTCTACGACATCGTCATCAGATCTACATTCCTTGACGATGACGGTAGGAATTTCTGGCGTGCGGCAGGTCCGTCCGTGCCGGCCGGTGTGGCCGAGCGGTTCTAGGCGATTCAGTCTGGAACCGAGTGACCGCTACGGTCGCAGGTTCGAATCCTGCCTCGGGCATGGATGTGTGTGATGTCCTTAGGTTAGTTAGATTTAAGTAGTCCTAAGTTCTAGGGGACTGATGACCACAGATGTTAAGTCCCATAGTGCTCTGACCCATTTGAACCATTTTTTGAGCTCCGTCCGTGCTGGCGTGAAGAAAATAAGAACATAATGTTCTCCGCACCAGCACAGTTGAATCTGTGTTTTCCACACCAGCTATTCCTACTGTCCTCAAGGAATGTAGATCTAGTAGAAGATCGAAACCGATCATTAAAAAAATAAAGAACAATTTAAATGCGATCACGACTGTGTTTATTAAATAAATTATAATATTCCAGAATGAGATTTTCACTCTGCAGCGGAGTGTGCGCTGATATGAAACTTCCTGGCAGATTAAAACTGCGTGCCCGACCGAGACTCGAACTTGGGACCATCCCTGGAACAAATCTTTGACTTTGTAGTCTGACTCTTAATCCCTAAGACAGTGAGGGACACTCAAATAATTACTTATTGAATTTTGTAATTATTTAGCTATACGAAATCGCACTCCTTAACGCATTATATGGATTATTTCCTGTTCTGTGATGTAACGGTGCTGACCAGAAACTGCAGGCCTTATACATGTCGATCCTGTTTCCTCGAAACTACCGTCGGGTGCAAACGCCTCTGTCCGATAATGCATAGTCCAAACTAACATTCAGCATTCAGATGGTGTTAACTCCCGTTGTGCGGCCATAATCACGTCGGACACGATTTCACATGAACCACCTGCATTCAAATAGCCCTGCCAATGCCCTGCCCTTTCGTGCCTTGTGTACGTGATACTGCCGCCATCTGCATATGTGCATGTGCATATATGTACAATGACTTCTGTCACCTCAGTGTAGTTCGAGTCCTGCCTCAGGCGTGGGTGTGTGTGTGTTTGTCCTTAGGATAATTTAGGTTAAGTAGTGTGTAAGCTTAGGGACTGATGACCTTAGCAGTTAAGTCTCATAAGATTTCAAACACATTTGAACATTCGAACCTCAGTATATGCCGGCTCCAGGTTTCACTCTCTCTTTTCCGTCCATCCGCATCAACACAAACCGAACACTACGCTGCACAAGCATTCATCACAGTCAGTGACACGACACAGACATGCACGTGACACTTCGTAACAGGTCGGAGGAAGGCTACGCCAAAACACCTCCACTAGGACTTTCACTAGAGCGGCGATGCAGGATTCCTGCATCTACTCCCTTACGCCCACTGGCTGAGTACGGGACACCTTTGACTTAAATTGTGACCTTTACCCGGCTGGAATGTACTCCACAGATTAAGGCCGCAAAACGATCCGCATGGGGTAACCTTCTGTAAAGCAATTGAAAAGCGTCATGTGTAAAATGATGCTTGTGATTTACTTAGAATATCTTGCCATTTTGGAGACTTACTTCTCACTATAAGACATTGTTCGAAAGTTAGCTAAAAAACATGGGAATTAATATGTATAGAAACATAAACGCCTTTAGTACAGTGCCGTTTAGCTAAGGATGGCAGGTGTCGTGATAATCGTGGCTCTCCCGCTGGGTCCGCGCCTGCATTCATTACAGTCGTTTGACTAGGGCCTCCCGTCGGGTAGACATTCGCCTGGTGCAAGTCTTTCGATGTGACGCCACTTCGGTGACTTGCGTTTCGATGGGGATGAAATGATGATGATTAGGACAATACAACACCCTGTCCCTGAGCGGAGAAAATCTCCGAACCAGCCGGCAATCGAACCCGCGCCCTTAGGATTGACATTCTGTCACGCTGACCACTCAGCTACCGGGGGTGGACTTATAACAGTAATACTATACTTAGATTCTCCAGAAACCACAAGAAAAAATTTCAGTTGTACAAAAATACATGTTTAAAGATTTTTCGTTTAATGTAGTTCTTGCAAAATAGTCAAGATGTTTAAACATGGAAACTAATTCTCTACCAAATGAAAGTACTGAACATACCGAAATACCGTTCTTTACTGCCTCACTCCACTACGTTTTAGTGTAGGCTGTTAATGTTTAATATCATTCGCGTATGGGTTTTCCTTGCCACTGTTCCGCTGCACCCTGTTTCTTTGGTAACTCTTTTGTCTGGCTGTGTGGCCTACAGGAAAATTAAAACTCACTTATTTGCTTATCACATTATTTCAGCAACTGGAATGTAGTTTTCTGTGCACTTAACCGAGGATTAGGATCGATCTTCTTCACTATTAATCGACTTTGTTTCTTTCGGTCCCTTCACTTACCTTCTGTAGCGATAGTTCTATACGTTTCTCCTACTCAAGTCGTGTTATAATATCCCGAGCGCACCTCGAGATATTCCCAGCAAACTAGCAATACCGCTTTGATTGTGACCCTTCGCACGATGAAAGGTGACAAGCTGTCGCTGTTCCTAGTTTTCAAATGTTGCCTTGTGACCTTGTAGACCACACGTCAGAAAGGAATAACAACAAGTGAACAGACAGAAGGGAAAACGCCGTATCATACATATTAATAGTTGTCCACTCTTAAGAATTACGGCGCGGTGCCTGATGGGCGTAGCTGTTTCTAACGATCTCCATGGGTGCTGACAACTTTTTCGATGCAGCCAATCATGTCAACCACAACCAGCACACGGCGGTCTTAATGCCCTTAAACACGGAAATCACAGAAACGTTATACGTAATTGAATTTGAGTAGGTTTCAGTTTGTTGATATGTTCAAAGAAGATACACTTCGCACTAATCATTGAAAGCTGAAGTTGGTAGCGATCAGGAGCAAGTGAACATCAACTGGAAGTCAAACATCTTCTATCGAAACAGCTACTCCTATGAGCCCCCAAGCTATAGCTTTTTTTAGGGTGAACAAGTAAAACCAGGCACAAGGCGTAATTACGCAAGGAAACTCAAGTCACGCTTTTACGTTACCAAATATTAAAGATTAATTACTTCACGAACGTCCCAAATTAATGATTCCCAAAAATGTGCATATTAATGTTTTATAATGATTAAATGACACTTGGTTGTTTAACAGCTATCTCTCTAACGTACAGTTTCATATTCCGGACAATGTGACTTTTGACTAGGTGCGATTGGTATGCCTATGATCTTTTAACATTGTTCACCTGATGATGCGGCTGAAAGCCGCGGAAACGGTCGTGTTTTAATAAACAACAATTTTACCGGCTGTGAGCGGAATTCTTCCTGACATTAGGCTATCTCTCTATTTACTTGGAGCGTTTTTGCGTGCGTTTAATCCCTAATCCCTCAGTTGACATCAACAGCTTATTAAAAGTAGTGGCTAACTTAGTATTAATGACAACCAAACATTTGAAAGTGCATAAAATCCAATGGATTCAAAACACGGCTGTAGTCAACATGTTGTCGTATTAGAAGAAAATTCATTTTTTTATCTTTTGGTTCTTGCATGATAACTAAAGAAGTTCATGAAAATAAAATAAAACTTAGAGTATTATACTTTGTTTCCCTTTATTTCTTTTCAACTTCTATAATTTTTAAATCATAGATTTATCATATTTTTATAAGTGCTCACTTGTTACTATCGAAAATTAGATTCCTGCAAAAACTCGCTATCAGTCCTTTCTGGTTGTTTTCGAACAGCGATAGACTGGGCAGGCACATGCTCGACAGCACTTTATTGTACCGTTCTCTGTTCAGTTTCCGTTTTCTGTTCAATTTATCGTTCGTTGTCTTTTAAATAATTATAGTCTGTTTAATTACACACGAAATTTGCCTGCAGAAGGAAATAATTTCCTCTTTATGTCCACTCCTGTTTAGTGACATTTCTATAAAAATAAAATTTGTATGTAATTACGCCGAAAATAATTATTTTATAGCTAAAGAACGATAAATTGATAACAAATGTACTTACTTGCCCAAGTTTCGCCACAGAATGGTAGAAAGATAAACCAACAGCTAAATCGCAACCGACGTTCGCTGCAGAGTGCTGGCCGCGGACTGAGGCAATTCCGACCTACGCAGTAAACAAAACGTACTGTAGACTAGACGGCATCAGAACACGCTAGGCGCGGCGTCGGCCACCTGCCATTCAACGAACTACCACGCTCGGAGCGTGACACCGAACGTGTTTTAACGCTTATTCACTGCATTTCAGTGTGTCTGTTTATCGTTTTGTCCCTTTCCTCTTTGTATTACATTTAACAGTGAACACCGGTTGAAAAATGCATTGTTGATCGTATTTTCTAGCCGCTGACAGATTTTAATGATACGTTAGGTTCTAAAACATGTATCCCATTCTTGTTATCGCCGAAGTTAAGAAAGTTTACATGTTCTAGGAAGATGGCAGATAAATGCAAACTTTTTTTTACTGAAAAATATTGGAAGATGTAGACAAGTTAATAACGAGCGAACTTTCTCAGGCTATGTATACTAACAGTAAGTGGCTTAGAGTAAGTAAAAGTTTACGGTAAAAAAAAGTGTATTTATGATCTCCATGATTCTCAGGTTACATGTGCAGTCTTATGATTCGCATTAGCCTGGTTAATCTGGGACTTCGTATAGTTATACTTGTTTGAGCAGACTGAATTATTACGGAGTTCTTTTTAAACTACAAATCACTTATTACCACTGCATCATTAAATAGTGAGATATCATTTATAGAAACAGCAAGGGCAATGCAGAAAAAGCGATTTAAGAGAATGGAAGAAATTTAAGGGAATTTTGTCCTTATAACATATTGAAAACTACTGAAACTCTTTTCCGTAAGAAATGAGTAGTTAATTGCCCCTTTAGAGCCAAAGTAGTGTGACCAGTAAGTAATTGATTACGTCATCGTATAAGTGGGGGACGTCTGAGTTTTGTTAGAGGCACGCGTACAGTGGTATAGGCTTTGATCGGAATTTGATAGTCCTGAAAATAACAATGCAGAAATGCTGATTGATTATCCGACACGAGCAAGAAAAGTGTAAAACTTCCTGGCAGATTAAAACTGTGTGCTGGACCAAGACTCGAACTCGGGACCTTTGCCATTCACGGGCAAGTGCTCTACCAACCTTTTCTATCTCTATTTGTTCTATATATTATTCGTTGAATTTGTTCGTGGCGGACGTCTGATGACGTCCGTTCAGGTTGTTCGTTGACCCGTTCACTCTTTTTTTATTTTTTACCGAGGGTAGCTAAACCCTCTGACCGAAACCAACTGAGCTACCCAACCACGACTGACGACCCGTCCTCTCAGCTGTAATTCCGCCAGTAGAGCAGTGGAGCTCTTGCCCACGAAAGGCAAAGGTCCCGAGCTCGCGTCTCTGTCCGGTACACAGTTTTAATCTGCCAGGAAGTTTCATATCAGCGCACACTCCTCTGCAAAGTGAAAATCTCATTCTAAGAACAGTATATTTTACAATATTTCGGCATGACTGATAAAGACTAGCTGGCCGGGATTGCCGAGCGGTTCTAGGCGCTTCAGTCTGGAACCGCGCGACCGCTACGGTCGCAGGTTCGAATGCTGCTTCGGGTATGCATGTGTGTGATGTCCTTGGGCTAGTTAGGTTTAAGTAGTTATATGTCTAGGGGACTGATGACCTCAGCTGTTAAGTCCCATAGCGCTCAGAGCCATTTTTTTTATAAAGACTACTAGCTGATTGTCGACATATACTGCGCATAAAAACTTCCTCGGTTCAAGGTCAAGACATTTTGGAGGCGAAAGAATTGGGAGTATGTACGAAAATAATGTTAGAAAAGAACGTCACAGTTATGTCTAGTTATTGTATAAAGATAGAACATTAGCAATATTTCAGAAGAGAAGCTGAAGGAGAGGCCGGAACGAAACAAAAAGTATAACAACAGATAATTATTTTAGGAAATTATGATTTTCGGGTTTTTTGCAAGATTTACATGCATCTAAGAATTTAAATACATCTTGTACGATGACAGAAATTGATAATTTTGTATAAAGATGTAAGTGTATACCCCATCCCACTAACTTGAAATAATAAGTTAACAGAATTTTGTTACTTTGGCTGTACGCTTTCATTTTATATCAACAAACGGCAATAAATCTAAAGGGAACCACCTCAGATGGAAATGTACATTACTTTTTGTCTTCTATGGGCTTTAAATCGGTTGGGGACGACCTATAGCTCAGAGGAAAAGTGGTAGGCAAACATATGGACAGGAAATCGGACTCAGGCATGTTACAAAGTTACAGTCCCTGTATTTACCAGAAAATAATTGAGAGACGTCGGGAAAATGTATCAGAGATATTCTGTCGCTGGACTGAGGTTCGTATCTCTTCTGGCGATAAAACCTACGTCTCATGCATGATAGTGTATTGTAAACCAAAATACTGGTTCTAATTATAATAGGATAATTCAGGCTTTTATATATACACTTACGGAAAATAATCGCAGCATCAAAAAATAATTAATGTAGAGTAATGACATTTGGGGAATCAATTTGTCTAGATACCATATTTAAGTGATTAACATTGCAAGATCACACGGCTGTCACTGGCAGAGAGATGAAACCAGCTTTCATCAGACACACAACAGTTCTCCATCCTGCCCTCCAATGAGCTCGCTGTTAACACCACTGAAATCACAGATGGGTCGTAATTTGGGGTCGAGCTCTCTGTTGACACCACTGAAGTCGAAAATGGCGGTAGTTTGGGGTTGCTGAGCGGCTGGTCCCGGCGGAGCTTCGAGTCCTCCCTCGAGCATGGGTGTGTGTGTGTTTGTCCTTAGGATAATTTACGTTAAGTAGTGTGTAAGCTTAGGGACTGATGACTTTAGCAGTTAAGTCCGATAAGATTTCACACACATTTTGAATAGTTTGGGGTTGGTGGAATGCACTCTACAGGGCGTTTGGCTCGGAGCTGTCATTGAAGTAACCGATTTATAACAGGTCATTATTTCACTGTTGTGTCAACTGCTGCTGCAGATGCAATATGATGCGCCAGAGCCTCACGCCGAAAGTGATGGTCTTCTTTCGGTAGTGCCACGTGGCCGTCCGGAGCCCGTTCTTACTTGCGACCGCACATTCTGGTGCCTACCGGTGTACAGTGGCTACATTCCTGGCAAGTCTTTCTGCAATATGGCGGAAGGAACATCCAGCTTCTCGTAGCCCTATTATACGACCTCTTTCAAACTCAGTGAGGTGTTAACAATGGTATCTTTGTCGCCGTAAAGGCACTCTTGACTAACATCTCACCACGTCCAATCGCAAAGGCAACTAACGCTCACGACTGTTACAGTGTGTATTTAAAGCAAACCTGATTTGCAAACACTGCTGCCAACTTCTGTTTACGTCGCACAACTCCTTCTTGGCCTTGCGGTGAACCACGCACGGGTAACCCGCGAAACGAATAAACTGCACCCTGGATAATCGAGAACTCGCTGTGTATCTAAGGCGGCTCGGAAACAGACCAGTTCAGTTGTTTCATTTTGTATAGCATAGCGCTCAGTAACCTGGTGACACAACTTCTGTGAATGAACGCCGGATCGTGGCAACAACCTCTGCAGTTTCGCAACTCGTCCCGAAGCTTACTTTACACAGTGGGGAAGTGAAACCAGACGGAGAGGTTTTGTGTGGCGGTGTTACAGCACCGGCTACCGCGGTCGTCGTCCCACTGCAGATGTGCCAGCGGGCTGCAGCCACTCGGGCATCAAGGATTGACGTCACGGGGGCCTCCCAGTTCATTCACCAGCTGGTGCCGTGGCACGGGAGCTGATATGCGGACGCAGCGCACGACTCGCATAGCGTGATACAGGCCAGGTCGTCTCTCTGCAAGCGGACACGGCAGCGTCCGACAACGACGCCGTGCTCACTTCGCTGATAAAATAAACTGTCACTGACTACTTGAATTTGCTCCGTCTGCAGTTACACATCTCGAGTGTTTCCGAGAAATATTTGTCATATTAGAGTAGTTCCGTGTTTTAGCGATAAGTAACCCGCCTCCTGTTCATGACTTTGTGAGAAAGTTTAGAAGCGGGCACAACATGATATAGTTACAGCTGTATGAGCATCGTAGTACATTTTTAGTTACGCTCTAGTAACGCTGCTTACGGTTTGCAGATGTCGCGCAGGAACAATCACGACTTGTATGCTTCTGTGTACATTTAAACTTCAAAATCTTCTTGACGTAGTAGAAATATTTCCTCTCGACTTTACTGTGTCTCTTCCGCAAGTCGTATAAACCTGTGCGTATTTGCACCACTCGTCTGCGAACACGCTATGTATCTTGTTAGTGCAGCTTGATATGTATACCTTTCACAAAAAAAAAGGTTCAAATGGCTGTGAGCACTATGGGACTTAACATCTGAGGTCATCAGTCCCTTAGAACTACTTAAACCTAACTAACCTAAGGACATCACACACATCCATGCCCGAGGCAGGATTCGAACCTGCGACCGTAGCGATCACGCAGTTCCAGACTGAAGTGTCTAGAACCGCTCGGCCACTCCGGCAGGCATACCTTTTACAAATGGACGCCTTCCCATTATGAGTTATTTAGTAGTTTCCTTTCGACACTCTTTCATAGATGTACGTTGTACTGATTGACCGAAGACTAAAGTGTGTCTTACTCGCAATTTAAGTAAATGTTTCTTTCAATATATGATCAAAGTTAATAAGGAATGTATAAATACACTGGTGCGCAAAATTAAGGACGAAAATAAGTTTCCCATAATGTGCCTCTGCCGAGTAAAATATACTGGAGTCCAAAATTAAAGCAACAAACGGAAATTACGCGAGGTTGCGTTTATTTTGCCACAAAACAGTATAAACAGGTGACAGTAAAGTAAAGACGTTGTAAAGAATACAGAACGTAATCAGTTGCAACATACAAAACTGTAGCTAAACATTTTCTTCATTTTTTCCCTACTTAACGGATTTGCACACACATTCTGGCAACTGGTTAATGTGGTCAGTATAGGGTCTGACCACCTCAGGCATCAATACAGGCCTCACAACGACGGGACATGCTGTGAATGGTGACATCAATCTCATGTTGAGGCAATAACGCCCATTCTTCCTGCAGAACTACTCACAAATCTTGGAGAGTGGTTGGTAGATGCTGGCGTGATGCAACCCGTCTCGTTAGTCTTCAAATCGGGAGAGCGAGTAGTATGTTACGTAAAAAAACGCTCGTGCTCTGTGAGGTCGAGCATTATCGTCCATCAATACGCAGTCTGTGCCTGCAGCACCCCGCAACAACCGCACATGAGGTCCCAAGATTTCCTCACGGTACCTGACAGCAGTTAAATCTCGCCCGTTTAACCGTACAATTTCATGGAGAGGTGTTCGAATGGCCAACACAATCCCTGCTCACGACATTAGGGACCTTCCTTGACATCGGTCTCTTTCCACAATGTTTGGGTCTCGAAATCGTGTTCCACGTTCCCTCCAGGTGCGAATCCATCGACAATCACTGTCCAGGTCAAATCGGGTCTCATCTGTGAGAAGAACATTGGCCCACCGTTCGACGGTCCAGGTGGCATGTTGAGGGCTCCACTCTAGACTTTCCCTTCTGTGAAGACACGCCAACATTGAAGGCCACTCTGCTGACGCCTTCTCTACACCGTTTGCCTAGATACAACACATCCAGGGGATGCTGCGAGATCAAATATCAGTTTCAGTGCAGTACTAAGGCGGTATCATTGTGCCCTTACAGCCAAATAACGGTCCATTCTTTCTGATGTCACACGTGGTCGGCCCTGTTCTGGTCTCCGGGATAGAGTTTCGTTCTCTATAAACTTTCGCCTGATCCGAGAAGCAGCAGAACAATTCACATTAAACCATCAGCCCATATCAGTTTGAGACTCTCCTGCTCCCATTCTTCCAATGATCCTCCACAGCAGAGAGTCTGTAGGCGTCTTCTCTGCGCCTTACTGCACCGTCTGTGACTACGTACACAGCCATTGTGGATATGGGACTACTCTGCAAATACTCTGCAATAGGTGCCCTGACGATATTTCTGGTATGATGTCCGTTGTTCGGAATGCGGTCTTCCAGGTAGAACACGATCGTAACGAATCTGTTGACAGTTTGTATGATTATATCGTGAATTAGACATAGGACGAGGAAATAGTAGTTTGTTGCTTTAAGTTTGGACACCAGTGTAGCAGGATGAAACTTGGACCAAACATAGAAAGAATTGGTACAGCATAGTACAGAACAGACGAACAGTTATTCAAAGACAATAATTACACTGAAGTCACCGCAATTAATGATCGTCTGCAGGACGAGAATCATGTTCGACAGAGTTCCTGGGTGCATTACGGTTTCCCACATCTCGCCAACATGAGGGTACGACAGGCACTGTCGAACACGATCGTTTGGTGGTCCAGGTGTGAACGCATGGGGATGTATAATGTTGCATGGGCCCACTGCCTCCGAACCTTTGAACACAGTAGATTCGCGGGCAGCGTTATTGTGACATTGTACTCCTTTGTCATGTGCATCTTTACAGGGGTGCATTTGGCCATGACTTCATTTTTATTGATGGCAAAGTGCGACGACGTCAAACAACCCAGGTAAAGATATTCAGCGCATGGACTGGCCTGCCGCTTCCACCGGTTAAAATTCCGTCGAGCACGTGTGGGATTCGTTGCGGAGATGTTTTGCACAGTGTCCATATGTGCTAACGACAATCTAGCAGTTGTCAACCGCACTGGTGGAGGCTTGGAGCACCTTACCTTAAAAACTCATCACCAACCACCTGGCCAGCATGGGAGTACATTTCAGAGCATCCATTGCCGTCCTTGGTGATCATAATACTCCCTATTAAGAACAATGTCCCGCCTTTCTATTGTCCAGAGGACTACCATTAATTGCGGTGACTTCAATGTAACTATTCTCTTTTAATCGAAGTATCATGCCTGTTCGTCTCATTGTGTATTTTTTTTCGATGACTTCTGTGCTGCACTATACTATATCAGTTCCTTTTATGTACAGTCCGTGTTTCATCGAGCTGTGTTACTAGGAAATGACACATCATACGAAAATTGCTTTTGTCGAGTCTTACACACCCGTGTAACAGAACCGACTCTTGGGGTAACTGACTCTTGAAATTGATTAATACTACATTCAAAGTTTTTTTTTGTTTTTGTTTTAGTGGGATCCACATCTCTATATTTTTTTTAAAATTTAGAGCCGTTTGCCATTATTTACTCCAGATAACAACCTGCAACCACACTATCAGCAAAATATCTGCTCATCATTATCAGCAACAGTAGCGGTTTGACACCAACTGGTCATTCAGGCAACTTTGTACCCTAGAGTATATAAGTTTTCTTTTTTAGCAGATCTGAAGATGGATCATTTGTAATGCAAAACTCGTAGTATTTGATAAGCTTTTTGATGCCAGTTTTACAAATAAAAACTAATTACACAGTAGTCGCGGTTTTCGTTATGACATAAGAAATCTGTGTTTCGAAAAACTCATAAACCAGAGAAAATGGTTTTCTATAACAGTGCAGATTTTGCTTGTATTTCGGCCTACGTAGCTGTCGAATGATTGAAAAGACAATACTTAGAAGCAACGTGCAACACATTTTCCTCTCTGTATTCTACGCTACACTTCAGAGTGTTTCCGAGGGATGCCATCTAACAACTGCGTAAGAATGAGCCAGATAGTAGCCCGATAGTAGGGGATTTTATTTAACTTTTTATTCGCTTTCAACAGGTAACTTTATTTTTCTCATTACGGCCAAGCCTCGGCCAGCAGCGTCAGCTGCCTGTAATTTTTTCTGTCCCACGGCCTGGCAGCAGCAAATCAGCAAGCATCAAGATCACGTGCCTCCCTCGTGTGCTGACAAGGTAACGCCGTCTCTGCGACACTAAGCAGGCCATGCTCTGGAAATTTCGATGCCGCCCCCACGGTTTTCTCGGCTTCTTACCAATCAAAGCGGAGGAAGCCGCGTGGCCGTGTTGGATGAACGCGGCCGCCTGCCACCGGACCTCGCTTTCTCGATCGCGCGCCCTGTAGCAGTCAACATCTCCAGCCCTTCCCGGTGCTGCGGCACCGGGACTTTGTCTTGCCAGACATCGCTTTTCCTTAACTATGCGAACTACGTTTCGCCCCTGACTACGCTCTGACTCACTCTCGCCTCCCTAGGCCTGACTGTGTGACCCTTCTTAAGGCAAAAGTGGCCAATAAAACACCTATTACTTAAACTCTTCTTAATGGTTCATTCACGCCCACCGCCTTCCCATACAACCGTCCTGCATAACTGTCAACAAAAAGGTCAGAAGTATTATAATGTCCAGATCTGAGGTTGATGTAATTTCACACTCTTTCATTGAAATATTACTAGCTGTCCTAAGCTGCACTCTTGAGTTCAGCAGCAAGGCCCTTTTTATGAAACAGCGCTACTGCCAAGAAGACTTCACGGTGCCCCTCCCAACTACTACAAGGATCGCCTCGACCATAAACACAAGCATAATGTCAAATACTTGAGACTGAAAATTCTGGCGCATGTTATGCTCAGCTGGAGTGGCTCTGTTGGAACAAGATCATAGAAGACAGGAAGCCGAAGCTCGACACTGCGAAATTCACGTCAAATGCAACCACGTCCCCTACGTACAGTGACGTGTGACATACACTACCTGATCATAAATACACGGACATCTATTGGTTGACAATATTGTGTATGTCCATCCTTCGCCCTTATGACAGCTTGAGCTCTGCTGGAGACACTTACAGTGAATGTCTGAGTGTGTGTGGAGGAATGGCAGCGCATTCTTCCTCAGAGCCGAAACGAGACAGGGTAGTGATGGCTCTGAGCACTATGGGATTCAACTGCTGTGGTCATAAGTCCCCTAGAACTACTTAAACCTAACTAACCTAAGGACAGCACACAACACCCAGCCATCACGAGGCAGAGAAAATCCCTGACCCCGCAGGGAATCGAACCTGGGAACCCGGGCGTGGGAAGCGCGAACGCTACCGCATGACCACGAGATGCGGGCAGGGTAGTGATGTTGGACGCTGGGGTCTGGAGCGAAATCGACGTTCTAGCTCCTCCCAAACGTGTGACTTTTCAGGCTTTCCCGACGGATCTGTTGCAAATACATTTCTCGCGTTTGCGGCCGGATCGTATTGTGTAAATCCTACGAAATTTCATTGATGCAACTGCTGCGTCGCCATGGGAAGTCCTCTGTCTCGCATAGAGGTACCTACTTGGTCTGGAACCGCGCGACCGCCACGGTCGCAGGTTCGAATCCTGCCTCGGGCATGGATGTGTGTGATGTCCTTAGGTTAGTTATGTTTAAGTAATTCTAAGTTCTAGGGGACTGATGACCTCAGAAGTTAGGTCCCGTAGTGCTCAGAGCAATTTGAACCATTCTGTGGTGTGGCCCCACTGGATAGAAACATTTCCTGTGTTTATCCGGCAGCTGAGCTCGCTCCATCTGAATATTCAGTTAACAATGGAAGTGGAAAAAGATGGCATTTTTCCATTCCTGGATGTAATGGTCGGAAGGCAAGTCGATGGTACATTGGGATATAGTGTCTGTCGCAAACCAACTCATACAGAGCTATATATGCAAGACACAAGTTGTCATCCCCCTGCACCACGCGTTAGTGTATTACGCTCTTTGGTGCATAGAGCACACGTGGTCTCAGTTGCCGACAGTCTACCTGGTGAGCTACAACACCTAACAACTGTATTCCAACAGCTATTCCGATACAATGCATTCCGTTCTGATCAAATTGAAAGCAGGGAGGCAAATGAAGATGCGGAGTCACCCATTGCAACGGCGCTCTTGTCCTGTTTTAGCGGCATGTCTTCAAGAACAGGAAGAACCCTCGAAACGCAGGACATCAAGTGTGTTTCTCAGCCACCAGAAAATTAAGGAATTTATTGCGCTTGGTCAAAGATGACCTTGGCCTTAGGAAACGTGGCGCGTATAAGATCCAATGCCAGTGTGTAAAATCTTATATTAGGCAGACGTGCCTACCGTTCAAGTACGTTGCGTCGAACACCATCGTCATTCACGCGTGCGGCAACCTGATAAATCAGCGGTGGCGGAGCACTGCCTCGAGACTAGGCAACGCTTGTGTTACGAAAAGATGGAAATTTTATCCCCAGCGTCATCTTTCTGGGACTGTATTGTTAAGGAGATCTTACATATCCCTACGGCAGACAGTCCTGTCAAGAGGGATACAGGTTTTCAGTTAAGCGCCACCTGGAATCCAGCACTGGCTGCAAGGAAAAAACAAGAACTTCCGATTCGTGATTCGAACAACGCACTGCTGAGATTTAATTCAGTTTTTAACTACAGAGGTCCCCGGCAGCACAGTCATTGCCCACAGCGCACGCGCGGAAGACCTTTCTGGTGTTCCCAGCAGGGGGCACTAGGAGCGCCGCTTTCCTCCACCTACGAGCGTCTTCTCGCGCACGCATATTGCCTGCTCCTAGCCGACGCCAGATTGTCATCAGTCACGTCTTGTAGCAATGACAGCAGCGACTACCACGTTCTGAAAATGTCGGGCAGTTGCACCGACGAAAAATATTGTGGGTTTCACAAAATAATGATCAGGCGGCAAACCCGAGAAGTGTATTTGCATGCCAGAAGTGTTCAGTTGGGTTCAAGTCGGAACTCTGGGCAACCCAATTCTATTTTAGAAGTTTTACTGTCCACAAACTACTGCCTCATAGATGCGCTTTATGACATAGTACGTAGTCATGCTGATAGGAACACACATGGCCTCCGAATTTTTCCTCCACTGTACGCAGCACACAATACCATAAAATGTTTTCTTATGCAGTCTCATTTAGCGTTTGTTTTAGCGCAATAAGGGGACTCCAACCCAACCACGTAAATCGCCCCCATACCGTAACACCACATCTTCCGTACTTCATTCTTGGAATTCCACATGAAGGCGTTTAACGTTCTCCCAGCGTTTGCCAAACACAAACCTTTCCGTCGGATTGCCTCAGGATGTAGCGTGACTCATCATTTAAATAATAATAATAATAATAATAATAATTTCCAGCCATCCTCCGTCCAGTGGCGTCACCCTATACATTGGCGTCATCACTTAGCACTGACTACAACAATGTGTGGCTTATGAGGAGCTGGTTGGTTGTGTGATTCGGGGGGAAGGAGGTGGGGGACAGCAAATAGCGAGGTCAACGATCCCGTTGGATTAGGGAAGGATGGAGACGGAAGTCGGCCGTGCCCTTTCACATAAACCACCCCGGCATTTACCTGAAACGATTTAGGGAAATCAGGGAAAACCTAAATCAGGATGACTCTTGAATGCGAGTCCATTGGAGGAGCTGCTGCACCATTGTACCCCATTCTTTTTAACTCCCTGCACAATTTCATCGTGCTAGCCAGGCTGCTGGTAGCACTTTGGAACTTTGCAGTGATTCCTTCCGTTGGTGTCAAGCGACTTTTTACAACTAACGTCTGCAATGATCGACGGTCCCTATCCGTTAGTACATGAGGTCTGCCTGGTTTGGTACAGCTGTGATCATTGCTTCATGGTTCCACCTCACAATGACATCACCAGCAGATTACACGAGCAGCTTGCGGAGGATTGAAATGTCTCTGATGGTTTTGTTAGTTGACATCAGATGAGTAGTCCACGCTCGAAGTCACTGAGCTCTCCTGACCTCACCTAACCAAACCTAACCCAACCCAACCCAATTCTGCTGTTAGCGCTTCTCTACTGACAGCACAATACTCCCAGACTCCTATT
This sequence comes from Schistocerca americana, assembly GCF_021461395.2. Taxonomy (NCBI): domain Eukaryota; kingdom Metazoa; phylum Arthropoda; class Insecta; order Orthoptera; family Acrididae; genus Schistocerca; species Schistocerca americana. Next base: position 436,044,605 of record NC_060125.1, read on the forward strand.
GTGTTGGCATGTCCGCCTCTCGTGATGTATAGCAGTCAATGCCGCATGGCATAGGGATGTCGAGACGCGTGTCTTATTTATTGGTTGGAGGCACTAGCGACACCTGCATTAGCAAATCCGATAAGAAAAGTATAGCAGATAATCTTGACTTAGAAATAAAAAAAAATTAATTCAACTTTTTAGTTATTTGTAGCTGAAAATTGCTTGCAATCCTTGTAAGGCGAGTGCGATAACATGCGAACGTGCTTCGTAACTGCAGTCGGCTGCAAGACGCTGTTTACTTATTTTCGCCGCTTATCTCTCCACCACAGTGCACAGTATCTGGCACCTGCACAAACAACGCTCTTTTTTTCCAAAAGAGTTCCCTTTGAGAACTCTCTCGTCTAGCATCGCGTTACGTACAAGGTCAGTGCTACAGAGATTCTTACATATTTTCCTTTTGTTTCTTGAATGCCGCCGGCCAAAGTGGCCGTGCGGTTCTAGGCTCTGCAGTCTGCGGTCGCAGGTTCGAATCCTGCCTCGGGCATGGATGTGTTTGATGTGCTTAGGTTAGTTAGGTTTAACTAGTTCTAAGTTCTAGGGGACTAATGACCTCCGAAGTTGAGTCCCTTAGTGCTCAGAGCGATTTGAACCATCTTGAATGCCAATGAAATAGGAAAAGATGGCAATTTACAAGGCATCTGAGAACAAGAAAGAGCTGTATCAAACAAAAAGACTGAACCTATAGACAGAAGTAGCGGAAGCATTGTACGGTGAGAAAAAGACCTGGCTGAAATACCTTCAGAGGCGATCAGAGTAAATGAAGAAAGTATATGAAAGAGGAAGGATTATTGGAAAAAGTATGATTAGAGAATTCCATGGGAAGAAACGGTAGATAGCTCAACTACTCAGCATTGCCGGTTACTTGTTTATCGCAGTCTTAAACTGAGGTTTCCACAGTATATAAGGAACTTGGTTTTCGAAGTTTCGTTGAAACTGTTCCAAGATTCCAGAATTATGTTTTACATGTAACATTTTCCTGCCGTCATCACCATACACAGGGCTGTATGTTAATAGGACTGTCTCCGAGACTGCCTCCAGAGCCTAGCCGGCACGGTAGCCCAGCGTGTTTAGCCAGGAGACAGGCCAATCTCACTAATAAAAAAACTGAAAAAAGTTCTCATCGTTGGAATTTGAGAGATGTCATGTGACACTTGCACGGAACTACAGAAGAAAACGGATGAAGAAACAGATAGTAAGTAAAGAAAAGAAAAATAAATAACCGAATGGTTGTGTACTGCCTTCGGTGCAGAAGAGCCCTTTGATCGATTCCCGGTACCTTATCGGATTTTCTGAGGCCGGGAGGTCTTCAACGGGGTCCATTCAGCCAGGTGAGGCCAAATGAGTAGCAATAAAGAAGCAGTGGCAGCGGCAGGATTCGTCTACGGCTGGAGAAACTGGCAAGATGCTGATACATGTCCCGTGATCAATGATCGCTCTTCGTCCTGCATTGTAGACATCAGTCGGCCAGCCGGAACAGCCCTAAGGCCTTACGTGTGAGTGGCGTTTACGTTTACCTTACTTCCACCGAGCCGCCCAGCACCGCAGTAGAGGTAGGGGAGATCGGGACAATGGGATCACTTTAAGGATTAAAGCACCACAACTGGCACATCGTTCAGACTTAATGTCTCTGAGTTCACTATTGGAATTATTGTTGTATTTTACCCAAATACATTGAAGCAGGAATATGCGATGCATTGCTAGAGGATGTAGAAGGAAATAATTTGCAGGGTTTGCGAACTGGAAAATACAGGACTATCTTCAGGAATAAGAGGTCTGTTAGTAGGCAAAGGGGCAGTAGTATCTGCTCCTTCAAAAACATCAGAATTAAAAGGCAAATGCCATATTTTTTTAAATCCAGTAATGGCTGTTGTAGGTGTTGCCTTCCTCAGATATGCTTCTCCAAAGAATCTGCTCACTTGAAATTGGGTCACTCCTTGTCCAGGATTGTTGCGGAGAAACTTCTCTATAGCAGACACTTTAAAAGAGTAAAGTGGAAATATGAATGACACATCATAAGGCTGCAATGAGGCGCAATTGTAACTATTGCCACTTTGTTTTCCCTGGCACGCATAATGACGTCCAGATCCTTGGTGTGTATCATGTGACATCCAATATGAGAAGAGCAGGGTCCTTGTCTGACGGCTTAGTATGGCTCAGGAAATGATCAAACCACGGAGAAACAGTTAACAAACAATCTGAAGAATTACATGAAAATAAGGTTCCTCGTGGAGCACCATCAGCCAACTCGGCTTTCATCCGGATGCGAGGGAAAATAATTATCTGGGATTCACCCAGCGGACATACAAATGACTGCTGTGAATAGAACTCAACGTTCCGCACATGTAATGGTCCCTACTTGCTCCTTTCCTCGCAAGTCGAGGACCTTACTCGATGTTGTTTGGAAAGTAGTTACACCAGTCCCATCGACGTTAAAGATTAGATGAGGCAGAAACTGCTTTTCGCCCAGAGGGTTTTTAGTATGAGAAAAATTATCTGCATTAGGCTTGTTAAAGTCCTGAGCTCTAGCGATGGATGTCGCTTCAGGCTATCGCGGTGTGAGCTCTGCGTGACGACTTTGAATCCGTAGAACCAATCTTCTCCAGCAATACCTGAATATTTGTTGAAAGGGTGATTACTTTTGTTTTCCTAAGCCAGTTGAAACGCAAGACTTCTGACATCTCCAATTGTAAAGCCAAAGAAAACTGTTTCCTTTTAGTTCCTTCTACTATTCAGGGGTGAAAGCAGGTCGTTTTGGACCAAGGACATTTTTGTCTTCGATTACGTCTTGATTTAAGTTGTTGACTCGTCTCTTCAACGTCATTTTGGGAGTATTAAATATTTTACTTGCTGTCTTGCAGCCCATTTCGCCACTTCTCACTGTTTTAATAGCCCGCCGCATTTTTGTTGGACTCCAGCATTGTTGTGAAGTCTTGAGATATCGATTTCTAGCCATTTAAAAGTTATCTGCAAGAGAAAATTCGAATCATACGTTTGAATATGTTTGGGGCAAAGCGGTACACTTGAAGAAAAGCGGGACCAATTTGCCCCAGATTCTCTCAGGGCTGTAAGATGTCTAACACATTTTAAAATCTCGAAACATAGAGGTGACTTAAGTTAAAGATGCAGCTAATCAAAATACTAACTATAAATAATAGTTCTCCCAAGTAGTAACTATAAATAATAGTTCCCCCAAGTAGATCATATTTAATGATTCAATGAAGTTTACGTTACCTTGCTTCAATTCTCCACAAAATCGATTTTGTCCGTTACCTTCAAAACAACGCAACAGATCACCTCATCAGACATTCAGCTCACGCTTGAGACATAAACAGGACATAGTTTGAAATTCCAACGACATATAGCACCACCGATTGGCGATGTATTATAGGGTACCACACTACCCCGGGATCACTCACTATTCAATGGTCTCACAAACTAGGGCCGTCTTATCTTCATGGAAATTGTCTCCTGGCATTACGTCCATGTGTACCAAGTGTAGTACACATCGCTGTAGGTGTTACAGAGCTATTCTGGAACACACAAAAATAGTAACCAGTATGCATGCGACAGCATGCGTACCTAAAATGTTCCAAAACGCCGCGCATAAAAACAGGACATTTCGGTGCTCATATCTCAGTTCTGTTCGCGACTTAGTAGGATAGGATTCAGTGAATTAGATATCTCTTAAGGTACAGTGAATCAGATATCTCTTTGGCTAGATACCATTTGTATACCCGATAGAAGGACCGTCTTAATGTCACTACTCCACAGTACAGAGACGAAGTATGAATGTTACACACTTCCTCTTGCTTAGGCAAAGGGAGCAAATCGGGTGGTTCTTTTCGCATTTGATGTGATCTACGGTGGGGTTAATGAGACCAGTGGAGGCACAATTAGTCCGTCGGCGGTTCCCCGGAAAACACCACAAAAAGTTTCTTTATTATATTTTCGCCGTCATCAACGGCCCAAAACCTAGCCGAGGATTCCAAGAAGGCTACGCACAACAAATAACTAAAAGTTATGCGATATACTTTTAAGATCCCGATCTCATACTATCTTGAAAATTTTCTTGGTATCTGTATCCGTTTCCAAGATACAGAGGCTCAAAGGTACCATAACTCTCTGCACGTAAAATCCGGTATGAGGCAAATTTTAAAGATATATTCTCTAGGCATATATTTCTAAGAGTCATCTCCCTGTTTTCAGAAATCTTTAGTCGTTATCGTGAAACACCCCCAAGAAGTTATTTTGATCCCAAAATCCAGCCGCGCATTCAGAGACGGCTATGCACAGAAAATGGCTGTAATTTTTACGATGTATTCCTAAGATCCCAATCTTGAACCACCTTGAAAATTTTGTTCATACCTTTATCTGTTTCCGAGATGCAGAGATTCAAGAGTACCCTTCTTGTGCACATAAAATAGACACGTAGAATCCGCTGTGAGGCGCGAACGCAGTTTAGAAAGTGACGTAGCACGGAGAAATATGCTGTAAAATGTCTCCGTTACCATCTGGTAACCCCATGTTGTAGTATTGAAGCACATGAAAAAAATTTTTGCACGTAAATCCCGAGCAGGGGTGTAAAATTAGTTTTACGTTATTTCACTTTCACGAAAGTAAACTATATAAATTTTACTAAGCAGTAGATTTTTTTTCGTATGATTTACATGCCATGCTGCAGCAGGGAAAAGAATGGAACTAGCGGAAAAATGCTCCTATCAAAGCACAAAAAATGCTAATATGTTCCTACTTATTTAAAAGACTGAGTGAAAAGTGGGGTACCAGCTACCTAATTCTTTCTTTACAGTTTTTCCCGTGCGAAGTTTTGGCATGTGAACATATTTGCGCTTTTCTGTACTGAGAGAGAAGAAGACAGTGGCAGTGAGAAAGAGGTGGAAAAGTAATAAATTCTGGGATGTAGTAGACAGTGGTTGTGTTATAGAAAGAGCGAAGGAGACAGTGGCATTGTGAGAGAAAGAGGGGGGTCATAGTAGCAGTGGGTCATAGTAGCAGTTGAATCTAGTTGACAGTGACAGTGTTAGAAACGGAATGAAGGAGACAATGCCAGGGGTGGGAGAAATAAAGAGAAAGTGGAAGTGGGTGAGAGCGAATGATGATGAGAGACAGAGTATATGATAATGGAAATTTGCATATTTGCGGTAAGATCTTATGGGACCAAACAGCTGAGGTCATCGGTCCCTAAATTTACATACTACTTAATCTAACTTAAACTAACTTACGCTAAGGACAACACATACACCCATGCCCGAGGGAGCACTCGAACCTCCGACGGGGGGAGCCGTGCGAACCGTGACTGGACGGCTCAGACCGCACGACTATGATGATGGCAACGAGGAAGAGAGATACAGTGACAATAAGAGGAGATAGCAGTAGTAGAAAAGAACCGGGATTTCAGCAGTAAGAGAGAGCAAGAGGGAGACACTGATAGCGAGGGGAGACTGTAGTAGTAGGACAGAACGAAGGAGACTGTGACTGTGACACAGGAGACAATAAAAGAGACACACAAAGTGAGAATGACAATGGGTTGGGCTGAATGAGTGTACGAGAAAGGGCAACTTGGAGTAGTGAGTATGGGTGACTGACACCTATGGACTAGTGCGTTCGAGTGAGTTACAGTTAGGAGAGCTTGTGGAAGTTTGAGGTGTGTTGCATGTAAAAAAAAAAGAGCAAAAATTTATAGGAAAAATTTTTTAAAGCTGGTGAGGAAGGTAGAATGAGGCAGCTGGTATTCCACTGCTCAGTCAGGGTCTTTTAAAAAAAGAGAAACATATTTGAAGTTTTTGTGCTCTGGCATGAACATTTTTCCCTCGGTGAAGTCAGTGAATCAAGAACAAGAGATTATGTCAGGCTGGAGGTAACAGCAGCAACAGTTTACTATACACTCATGTGGAGAAAAAACAGAACACCCTGAACGATTAGAGATAGGACGTTCATGTTCACAGAACATGTATATTCCACAGAAATAGTTATCATGTCAGTAATCTCAGTTCCGAATGATTCCTGTTGCCTAGTAGGCACAGGGTTCGCCATGGGCCCTCATAACTTGCCCTTTGCGTGATGGCATCGACAAGGATGACGTCCTGTGGCATACCCATCCATGCTGCATTCACCTGGTTCCAAAGTTCAACTGTTGGTTGGCATTGTGTCACAGCACTGCACCCATCGTTTCACCATATCCCACCCATTTCCGATTGGCGACAAGCCTGGTGATCTGGCTGGCCAGGCAAAACACCCTGTGACACCAAGAAATTACGTGTTCGTGCTGCAATATGTGGTCGTGCATTGTCTTGCTGAACGATGGCGTCTGGGGTATTGTGCAGAAAGGATATGGCTACGGTTTGCAAAATGTAATTCACGTAGGTCACACTGTTCTACCCAATAGCACTCCATAAGGCCTTGAGTTGGCTTTGTATGTCTTGTGAGAATGTAGTCACTGTGATGCCACTCCTTCTGTCTGCGGTGAACCAAACTGCGACCATTATTTTCAAACCTGGATTCGTCCGAAAACACCAGATGATGCCATTTCTGTCCCCAGAGACGTCGTTCCACACACCACTGCCGTCTAGCATGTTTCTACACATTCGTCGAAGGTAGCTGGAGAAGTGCACGATGCACACGTACCCCTGATAGTATAGGATGTGTTACAGTGTTCCACTGTTATTCCACAGCCGAGGATGACTCTGATCTGTCCTGCAATGCCATTCGAATGAGGTGTCAATCTTCTCTGGGGATTTGTGTGGGTGATGCGACCTGACCCATCTCGTCGTGTTCTACGGCCTCCCATGAACCATACTGCACGCACCCGTTGCACTGACGAAACACTTCGTCCCAGACGATCAGCAGTTTCCCGTATGGATGGATCACATTCTCTCACGCCAATAATGCGCCCTCTTTGAAACTCACTGATTTGACGGTACGGTTCGCGCATACGTCTGCGAGGCATCCTGCTCGTCTGCTCAAGTCACACTACCTTCAGTTTATAGCGACAACGAAAGCCGCAGGCACACTTTACCGGTACTGGTGATGCGCCGTGATATCGATGTTAAAATCGAACCCATGGGCCGATATGTTTCAGATGCTAATAATTTCTGCAGAACATACTAATTTACATGTCCTGTGAATATGGACGTCCTCTCTTCAGTCGTTCAAGGTGTTCTGTTTTTTCCTGAACATGGGTGTAGCTTAAAAACGCCGCAAATTATAAAACACAAATGTAAATGGAAGGCTGTGTCTGAAGCGTGTCGTTAACTGCCGCAGAAGCTCGGCGGGTAGGCCACCGAGTTGGGAGCTGCGTTCGCGGCGTGTCCTCGGCTGCACTTTGCTGCGGGTCTCCCTTTTCCCACCAGCCAAGGCCAGAGCGACTCACGGTTCCCATCTGACACTCTTTCTGCTTTCGTCTCTGCGTTCGCCTCACGATTCGCGTGACGAGCCGAGACTGCGTGCCTAATTCTTCCGAACTGCATTGCAATTCAGACTACAGTCTTGTTAAAGTCTGAGAGTTAACTGCTTCGATTTGTTATCCCATACCTAGAAGAACTTTGACATGTACTCACATTCCAGTGTTTTGTATCCCGCCTGGAAGTCAGCGCGTGGGTCTGCTCCTGTAATTTAAAGGGTAGGCCGAATGTAGGAAGCGAGTAGGAGCAGGTGAGGTAAAAATCTCGGTACTGCCAGTAAAGTAAAAGTGGTTTTACTATATCTCAACACACTAGTGAATACATAACTTTGTACTGAAAAGCACGTAGGTGCGAAGCCGGATGTATCAAAGCTAACACAGGCAAAATCTGTGGTGACTCGCCCACTATGAAAATGAAACAATGTTGGTTGGCCGTCTGCTCGTGATCAAATAGGTTGAATCTGGAGCGGCGCTCGTAGAGCTGCACAGCGCCGGTTGAGGGCGCTGTCGTCGGCGAAGATATTCCGCTACCGTAGTGCCAACCTTACGACAGGCACCTATGCTGTGGCATCGTAGCTATCGATACCACAGAGTGAAACGATTTTCACGGTTACTTTCGTTCCCTTTGAGCACCAATAATTTCCGCCTCAAAACACCGTTTTATTAATTTTTTTTTATTAGTTTCGACATGAAACCACTGATCGAATATGTGCGTTTTTGTAACATTTGTAGTTGGATATATGCATTTCATAAATTATGCCTGTTTTTAATTAGTATTAGACATTACAAGCTCATGAGTCTCTCGAGATGTGGGATTTTTTCCAGAAAAATGAGAAATTTCTTTCAAACATATCACAAGAAATGGTGAATTGTCGAGTGGATGAGAACTGTATGGCCCAGTGGTTCCAAAGTGAAACCACATTTTTGAAACAATTGATGGTTACATTTTGCCAATTTCTTCTTGTATTCATTGCTTACTATGACAGTAATGGTTAATTTTGTAAAAATTTTAAAATTGTATGCTTTTTGATATTGTTAGGACTGGTAGGATTAAGACAAAATCCAGAATTCTTCCTTTGAAAAGGACATGATCCCATTTCCAAACTCTAGCTCGTGTTCTGTATCTAATGACCTCTTTGTCGACGTGAGCCCTTGTATATCCAATAATGGGACATGTATAGGTATGTCTGTTCTATTGTTGTTACTAAGAAGACTCCGTAAGTACTTGAAGCGGTCATCTGTCTTGAAAGCGAATCTGTCTGAGGTCAAAGTTCCAGCATTTTGTATTTTGTTACTTGTGGCTTAATGCTAGAACTTCTGATTTGTTATACACTCAGATCCTATATTAATGACACAATAATCGTTAGGCTTCTCAACATCAAGCTGTCTCTTGACCGCGCGATCGCTACGGTCGCAGGTTCGAATCCTGCCTGGGGCATGGATGTGTGTGATGTCCTTAGATTAGTTAGGTTTAAGTAGTTCTAAGTTCTAGGGGACTGATGACCTCAGCAGTTAAGTCCCATAGTGCCCAGAGCCATTTCTTTGTCTCTTGACCATGCTGTTCCACTTTATTTTACAGAACAAATGCTTTTGTATTTTGCTGATTACTAGGTAATGATCTGTGTCCTCATTACCCCCTCTGTAAGCTCTAATATTTGTCATATATTTCTTGTACCTCTCGTTTATGCATACCATCTGGAGACGCCCAGAACCTTTCGTGTGTCCGTTTGTGAGGAAAGGCCGTCGATATCACCAAAAGGTTCTAGCTTAGCTAACAACTGGTTCGACGCACTCCATTGTCATTTGTTTTCGCAAGTATACACCGTCTCCGGGTGTTTGCTTACTACATGTCTTCTGTCCCACTTTGACGTTGAAATCTCCCAGAATGATCTTAATACTTCTGGTACCAAAGCTTTTCGCTGTTCTTTCTAGTTCTTCATAAAATTCACTTTGCTCCACCTCTTTGCTTACGTTTGTCGATGCTTGCACATGAAAAAGTGTTACATCCCTGTACTTTTGCCTTGTAGTGAGACATGATATCATTTTGTTGATTACACTGAAGCCCTTCACTTGCCTTAACAAATAGTTACTCCCTACAAATCCTGTACCATGTTCATTCCTTCCATTCTCTTCGCAACCTCTACAGACGATTACTGATTTATTCTCGCGTAGAATCCCTTCCCCACACCATCTAGTTTCTTCTAATGCAGTGCCATCAACATTATATTCATTCAGTTCGGAAACCACAGTTCTGGTAGCTTTGTATAAACTTCTTACACTCTATATGTCGATCCATAAACCAGTGCGTCTAGTCGTTTTCGTTATGTAGTGTTCCATCCTATTCCGAGGCACACCCGTAATGTGTTTGGTAATAATAAATGTCCTATGCCCGCTTTGAGGGAGCTGGGCACAGTATTGCCTCTTCCACTTTTAGCGTACTTGTTTGCTTCATTTGCCACGCAAACACTTCCTGAGGACGCTACATATAATAACATCACATCTTATTGGCTTAACGACATGATGGTACTGAATTTAAGATCGTCACTGGCATCCGGTTTCATTGTGTAATGGTTAGCAATCTGGACTTTGAATCCAGCGATCCGAGTTCGAGTCTCTGTGGAACCTGAAGCTGTGTTTTGCGATCGTTTCTGGAAATATGGCCGAGCTGGTAGGTGAAATTGTATTCGCAGAATTTTGGTTACGGCCGTGTAAAGCAAATTCTTCCCGCGCACGGGGCCCCGGGTTCGATTCGCGGCGGGGTCAGGGATTTTTCCTGCCCCGTGATGACTGGGTGTTGTTGTGTCGTCTTCTTCTTCCTCTTCATCATCATTCATCCCAGTTTCAAGTACAAAAACCACCTGAAAACCTCTAGCAAAAATACCCCTACTCTCATAATCGCAAAAATTTCCACTAATTTTTTTAAATTGTTATGAAAGAAAACAAGAAGTATATTAGTAATTAGTTTCGTTTATTATAGGAATAAAATATTCACAATCATTAAATGAACATGCAATGAATAAATCAGCGAGTGAAGGCCAGGAACACACAAAAAGTTCTATAACAACAGCTAATTATTTTAATGAATTCGTCTTCTTCAGAGGAATCAGTTTTATCTGCATCATCATCATCATCGTCGGTTTCAGATTGATACGATTCTTTGGTGCCGATTTGTTTTACAACATTTACTGGAGCTTTATATTCGTTGCAGCATTTTCATTCCAACCTCAAACCATAGCGTATTCTCAATGCAGCAGTTAAAATATTTAACTTCATTCTATTCCTCAGCTAGATTTTTATTGCGTTCATACTGCTAAACAGTCTCTCAGCATAAGCATTGGAACGAGGCAGTATTAGGAGAGTAATCGCAGAAGTAGCTAATTCCTGAAATCTGGATTCCCCTTGAGGATCTTTGAAATGCGATGCTTTATTCTATTTTTTTTTTTTTTTTTTCTTTGGTCTCGTTCCAGTTCAACAAATGAATTTGTCGCCACTGATCATGCACTATTGCTATAAATTCTACACTTTTATTTAACTGAACCATTATATCAATTAGATGTTCTTAGTGGTGATTAAGTGCTTGTTCAACACTTATTCTGGAAATTTTTTTCTGGCAACCTGTTTTTTATTCCTTCAATCAGACTTACTATAAATGTTATTCACCGATTACACAACATTTCTTCGTCTTCCTGTGGTAATCCTTTTTCTCTCATTTCAAGCAACTGCTTTTCAGAGCGGAATCCCAGATTACATCTTCGATCGAAGAAATCATGAACAATTTGAGTAAAAATATTAACTTTATTTGCAGGTAACGTAATTTTGCTGACAAGCATATATATCAGGTTGGTCAACTCATCAAGAGTTTGGTGTGATCTGTATCTTTCGACTCGAACATTTTATTGACTCTGTTTATTAATATTGGATGTAAAAATGAAATATATGCGTAATTAATCTTGTTCGCTTACATAGCATGCAATAACTCTACCATGTGACATATTTATCGCACTTTAGCTACGGAAAAATGTGTTTTTAGCTCTGACCATTGCGTGTATATTCCTGATACAGCGGATTCTATTGATAACCACCTTGTCTTGCATGCTTAAACTATTTTTAACGGTTTCTGTCCATCGTTGATGGTTTTGTATAGCTCCTTATAAAGAGATTGCCTGGAAGCGGAGCGACTAAATCGGTCATACAGGTTGTTACAAAAAGGTACGGCCAGACTTTCAGGAAACATTCCTCACACACAAAGAAATAAAATATGTTATGTGTACATGTGTCCGGAAACGCTTACTTTCCATGTTAGAGCTCATTATATTACTTCTCTTCAAATCAAATTTATCATGGTGTGGGAACACACAGCAACAGAACGTACCAGCGTGACTTCAAACACTTTGTTACAGGAAATGTCCAAAATGTCCTCCGTTAGCGAGGATACATGCACCACCCTCCGTCGCATGGAATCCCTGATGCGCTGATGCAGCCCTGGAGAATGGCGTATTGTATCACAGCCGTCCACAATAGGAGCACGAAGAGTCTCTACATTTGGTACCGGGGTTGCGTAGACAAGAGCTTTCAAATGCCCTCATAAATGAAAGTCAAGAGGGTTGAGGTCAGGTGAGCGTGGAGGCCATGGAATTGGTCCGCCTCTACCAATCCATCGGTCACCGGATCTGTTGTTGAGAAGCGTACGAACACTTCGACAGAAATGTGCAGGAGCTCCATCGTCCATGAACCACATGTTGTGTCGTACTTGTAAAGTCACATGTTCTACCTTCCTTCAATTGGGCCAACTGGCGGCGAATCGAGGAAGTACAGTACATACTGACGAAACTAAAATGAGCTCTAACATGGAAATTAAGCGTTTCCGGACACATTTCCACATAACATCTTTTCTTTATTTGTGTGTGAGGAATGTTTCCTGAAAATTTGCCCGTACCTTTTTGTAACACCCTGTGTGCTCTTTAATTAAAAATTACGAATTTCTTGGTAAAAGTTCTTTTGCAGCAGCCTAAACAGCCAGTTGCACAAGGATTGGCACAAGCAACGTACTAAAGTGAGGTGTGGTACCTCTTCTTTCAATTTCGTAAAAATCGAATCGTTGAAGTGTCTGTTTTTATAGCAGAGACAGTATCTTCAGCATTACACTCGTGCTGTTCAGAAAGGTCAAGGGATGTAGATACAATTTTTTGGTGTAATTTACTGTAATCTATCCCGAGTATTTATGTACAGCAATATCAGTAGATCCATTATAATAAACTAACTGATTGATTTTTGCTATCTTGTTTAGAGCGTCAGTAAAATGCGGTGTTAACACGTTTATTACTGAGGTGGACTTAGTTCGGTGCCGCTGAACTCTTTCGATATCTTTATCATGACTTTGATTAATTACCTCTGCCAAATGGTCGAATACACGTATACTAACATGAATGGCTGTGAATAATGCAATTCTTTCTTCTTCCTTTTTTATTCCCAAGAGGCTCTGACTTAAAAGCAATTTTATGCTGCGTAGCTACAACCTGCATCAATTTAGTTAGTCAAAGAGTGGTCACAGATGTAAAACCCGATCAGTGAATGACTAATCAATTAAAAAAAGATTGCTTACCTTTTTTATTTTGTAGGTGCTGCTTTGACATCTCATGGGACTTGAAATCTCCATAGTGACTCCTTAAAACTGTACCACAAAATTTGCACTCCGTACCTGACCTGTAGTAGTTTCAATAACTTCAAGCCAATCTTTTAAATGTAGGTCTTGAAGCCAAGAATCCCGAAACTTTTGTATGTTGTGGTTTCGGCATAGTTATACACGTATGAAGTCGTGAAATAATACCATACACTGAGAACCACAGTTGTATAGTGCACACCACGAACGACGACAGTCTAGTTACTTTTTCTGCGCATCTGGCGTGACGCACCCTGCGTGGTTATTCGAAGCGACAATGACATAAGTGAGCACAGATTGTTTGAATCCGGTTGCTCAGCTCCCTGCACCTGCGCAAGCCGCCTTCGCTCGCGAAATGAACTATAACTAGGTGCTACTAAATGCTGTTCATTCTACAGGGAATCCCCGCAATTAGTCTATCGAGTGTGATGGTTCGTTTGATGTCACATTGTAATGCATCAGTGTTTTCGCAGTAAAAGTTCAATACTCCTCAAATGAAATAAAGTAGAAATAACATATTTCGAAACATATAAATAGCTTAGTGGTTGAGAGATTACATTTTCAGTAACAAAGTGAAATCTACTAAACCACTATAAAATCCGCCAGCCACTAGAAGCAATATTTCGCCTCTAAAAGGAGGGTAGGAACCACCAGTTTTAGTGGAAAAATCCACTAAGTTGGCAACACTGGCTGCGCAGGGTTAGCTCAGTAGTGAGTAGTGGTTCAAATGGCTCTGAGCACTATGGGACTTAACATCTAAGGTCATCAGTCCCCTAGAACTTAGAACTACTTAAACCTAACTAACCTAAGGACATCACACACATCCATGCCCGAGGCAGGATTCGAACCTGAGACCGTAGCAGTCGCGCGGCTCCAGACTGAGCGCCTAGAACCGCTAGACCACCGCGGCCGGCAGTGAGTAGTGGGCTTACCATTGTGTTGCTCCTGAATTGCCAGGACTTGTCTGCAGGATTTTCTCCTGTAGAAGGATATGTTGCACTAAACCTAGAGGGCTCCTTGTGCCCTGTGGAATGGAAACTACGGGACAGGTAGGGAATGGAAAATTATTATTATTTTCTCGAATCAGAAGCAAACACAAAATAGATTTTAATTAGGCCTACTATTAAAAACAAAAGAAAGAGAGAATATTAAGCTACACTACTCTTCCCCTAAACCTTGCAACATCAGGTGCGTTTGGAGTTGTAAGCAGATCTTCCGTGCAAGATGCAGGGCATGGGTGACAGACCAGTACGAGTTTAATGGCGTCCTCTTCTCCAGATTCACTGTTGGTAGTATGCACAAGGCAGTGCCATTTCTGGAGGTTACTCCTGCATCTTCCAACTCCGTACTGAAGGCGGCTGAGTGAGCTCCACACGATTCAGTTCTGTTCATGCCCATGTGGGAGGGTTTCCTTTTTCGAGGAGGGTAGCCAGGTCGAGTTGTTCTCAAGTCGAGAAATCAACAGTTATTTCCTTGTTGTTGCTGCTGTTGTTTTCCACAATGAAGTGCTGCCGATGAAACTATTCCGTACCTTAGCCTTGTGGTTGCTGGAATGTGCCCGATTAGTTTTGGCCGCTACTTCACGACGAACATTTGGTGGTTCTATATCTGCGAGCTAGTAGATTTTTGCAAGTGGCAGAGGAATGTAAAATAGGGAAGAATGGGCGTTGTGAGCTTCACTTTGGCTCCTCTTGTAGTATCTTTCCGGCTGGGCTACACCTACCGGTAGCTCTGCTACCATGGGTATCGCTGTAAGCTTCACTGAAGCGCACGGACCGCCTTCACGAACAGTCCCATGATAAGGTGGTGTCCACTGAGCAGAGATGTATAGACAGAGCCTAACATTTGACAGAACCCAACATTTTTGAAAAATCTGTCGCAAGTTCTGGTGAATATCTCAAACACGTAAGGACTCTTTCAATTTTAGGAACGCCTGTGTAACTAGTTCAGTGCAGCGTTTAACTTCGTTGTCAAATTTCCGTTTTTCGGAAAGCCATCTGCGACGGGGTGTTACCCCTTGGTGTTCCAACTTTGTTGTTTTTTAGTGGTCCAGCTGTTGTTGTTGAACAGCAGCCATACAAAATGAATGTGTTGGCCAGACACTTATGGTAAGAGGTGAGAGTGTACGTCCCAAGTGAATGATAGCTGCCACAGTAACTGTCAAATTTCGTTGTGGAATCGTAATAATATCGACCTATTTTTAATTTTTGCTCTTGATTCACTGGTTTCACTTCCTAGAAACAAAATGCAAAACTTTCAAGCCGTACTGGACATTTTACTGTGGACACGCAGTAGCAAACACTCTTTACTTACTCGACCCCAAAAATTTCGTCATGCATGAATCTACGAACGAAGTCGAGAGGATCACTGAATTCGATTACATGAAATCTAGTAGCTGGCCAAGAAGCGTACTCTTAAGCGTTCTGGATATGTCTAGTAACACTTAGGATGGAGGTTACCAAATAGATCACACTCTCGGAACAGCTACAATACTGAATGTTGGAACCACAAGGGTTTATGAAGAAATGAGACAGAACAGTAAAACGTTGCCTTTAATAAGAAAACGCGCGCGTATCGCCGATAACGCAGAGATATTTTTAAATTTAACCGCCACAGAACTCCGCATGACCTTCAGTCCTCACTGGACCGTGCACTCCACAAAAACTCCGACAGTCACGTTTCCATTTCTTTTTGCGGAAAGCTTTTGAAATATAATAGCACTTTGCAGCGTTTGTAATTTGAAATCAACCGAGAAGTTGTTGCGTCGTTAAGTGCTCCACCAATGGGAAGGAGTAACTGTCGGGGCAGTTTTTGGCCATCAGACTACTTGCTCCCACAAAACTGATTCCAAAAATTTCCTTTTGGCGTGTGAAACCAACCGCTTCTGTAGCCGAATGTTTAGTTTTACTGTCTTCGCGTGCGAAAAGACCCGTGTTCTATTCCCGGTACCTCGTCGGATTTATATGAGCTGGAGATTTCAGGTATGGGGTTCACCCAGCGTCGTTAGGTAAGATGAGGAACTTAATTTTTTCATAATGCGGGGCTACAGTCATAATATATTTCTTTAAAGTCAGTACCGCCATTAGCCTGTTGTTTATTTACAGTGTTATATTTACACTTACACAATCATGATTTCGGCTTCAAAGTGCCATTATTAAGTGTTTTAAGTGTTATAAATTGCCTAAGATGGCATACTGTCATATTAAAATACACTATTAGATACATGGTCTAAGAGTCGATATTTCTGGCAGAGCCTACTGCTTTGTTTCATTACTGAGTACACCACATTGTGTGTAGATGAGTCAAGATGGTGTACTCAGTAATGAAACAAAGCAGTAGGCTCTGCCAGAAATATCGACTCTTAGACCATGTGTCTAATAGTGTATTTTAATATGGCAGTATACCATCTTAGGCAATTTATAACACTTAAAACACTTGATAATGGCGCTTTGAAGCCGATTGTGTTGGTGTAAACATAACACTGTAAATAAACAACAGTCTAATGGCGGTACTGACTTTAAAGAGATGAGGAACTGCTTGAAAAAAGAAGCAGGGGCATCACCAGGATTCATCTACTGGGAGGGGGAGGGGAGGCTGAAGGGAGAGTGACATGCTGATATCACATGTACCATTTTCATAGATCGCCCATCGTACTGCCTTTACTACCTTGTAGGCAACAGTCGGCAAATAGAAACGGGCCAAAGGCCTAACACGAGATTGCTGCTCATGTTTACGTTTAGATGAAAAAACGTTGTGCTAATTCTTTTAAAGAATCAAGGACACTTCCTTTCACTCACGTAAGAGAGGCGTTTAGTAAGTAATGCAGCTCTTTTTTTCTCCTCCATTAGTTTCGGTTGGAAAAATGCGGAATTTGTTGTCGGACATCTTGGAATATTCCCGCCTCAGGCCCTAATTTTCATGCAGTTCTGATAGGTGGCGGCGCTATATTTAATCTTCAAAATGGCGCCTTTACCGAAGGTGCGTTCCAAGCACAGAGCTGTCATTGAGTTTTTTTTTTCGCGGAAAACGGGAGCAGCTATTCATAGGCGTGTAGTGGTTAATAAAAAAAAATGGGAGAAGACAAACCGTGAAAAAGGGAAAGAATGAAAAGCAATTCGGACTTTGTATTACAGAAAAGCTATCGGACTTCGTTATTCGGAAAAGCTATTGTTGGGGTGGTCCTTGTGGCGTTTTTGAGCAAAAGTTAAACCAATTTTCACTACAAAAGTTATTGAAAAGAAACAGAGAATAACAGAATGTAACTGACAGGGGGAAGTGGCGTAGACGAGAGATCATCCTTTACCAGATTAACTTTTCTTCTTTCGGGCGGCGTCCACGTCTTCAAAAATCTCCTTCATTTCAGCGTGAAAAAATCTGCTCCGAAATCTTGCTATAGTCCAGAGATCACTAATTTATACCAATTAAAATCATCTTGATACTGTATGCAATTTAATTCACTTTGCTACTTCCATCCACCGAATTTCTTAATAACTTCCACAATGTCTACACATTACAATCAGATGAAGATTAGCCATTAAGTTTTTACGTCAGCATCCGATCACGTCTGCCTTAAGCTACCGCTATCAAGAGACAACTGAAAACGGATAGAAAATAAAAAAGGTTACAATTTTGGTATTTTCTCTGCCGTCGAGCGCTCATACCGCTGCGACGGGATATTTTTATCTGAGGGAACGAGTGTAGCGCGGCGAAATTCAAAGTCCCGCTACAGGCGCTTGCAGAATGTCTACGGAGCCCTGGTGCTGAATAAAAGCACGGCGAGTCGTCGGGCGAGGCATCTGCCATCATCGCTGCAAGGTCGCGCAAACCTCTCCGATCTCCAGCGTGCCGGCCGGCCGCACACGGCCGTCATTCCTGGAGTGTTGGGACGTGCGGACACTCTCATTCGAGGCGATCGACGTATCGCAATCACACGCCTCGCTGCTCAACTGGACGTCTCAGTTGGCAGTCTGACACACTCGTCCACCAGTTGTGTGCCCACTGGTCTCCTCGCCGCCTAACAGAAGACCATAAAGAGCAACGTAGGACCATCTGTGTGGAACTGCCAATGAAGGTAGCACTCTGCAGGAAGCAGTACGTGGATGATGGGGAGGTTGATGATGCAGCAAGACGTTGGCTCCGACGTCGACCAATAGAGTGCTACCATGGGGACATACAAGTCCTCCCGGTAAGGTAGTGTAAGACCATCGCGTTGAACGGACAGTATGTTCAGAAATGGTTTTGTAGCCAAAAGAGCCGGGAATAATATGCTGTATTGAAATACTGAATAAAACCAATCTGCTTTCTGAAAAGAATTTGGTAAGTATTGAACACCACTCGCAGATGAATACATGTTGTCAAAGAAACTGAAACGATTCCTTTGAGATCTCAATATTTTTTTAAATCTTTCATTCACCTGAAAGAATGGTGATGATCTTCTTCTTTTATTCTACTGTTCACGTATTATATTTCTTGGCTTATTGGATGCTCAGTTAATGGTTGGGAAGAGTTTTCGTGTGGAAAAACACTGCTTCCTATCAGGGTCCTTTGAAGGTGTTCATCCAGTTTCACAATACTATTTTCATACGTGAATGGGGATAGAAATTTGAGTTAAATTTTAACTTACATATCGGCCTGGAAAGTTAAAATTAACTCATATTACGACGGTATATTTATTGTAAGTATGCATATAACAGCCTTGGACTGATTTTTAGAATTTCGTTTAGAATCGAAGTTTTCTTGTGCCTTTCTTACACGTTCGTTGTGGCTACGAAGAGAAGCATTACAAACACAGAGACATCTACATCTACATCCATACTCCGCAAGCCACCTGACGGTGTGTGGCGGAGGGTACCTTGAGTACCTCTTTCGGTTCTACCTTCTATTCCAGTCTCGTATTGTTCGTGGAAAGAAGGATTGTCGGTATGCCTCTGTGTGGGTTCTAATCTCTCTGATTTTATACTCATGGTCTCTTCGTGAGATATACGTAGAAGGGAGCAATATACTGCTTGACTCCTCGGTGAAGGTATGTTCTCGAAACTTCAACAAAAGCCCGTACCTAGCTACTGAGCGTCTCTCCTGCAGAGTCTTCCACTGGAGTTTATCTGTCATCTCCGTAACGCTTTCGCGATTACTAAATGATCTTGTAACGCTGCGCGCTACTCTCCGTTGGATCTTCTCTATCTCTTCTATCAACCCTATCTGGTACGGATCCCACACTGCTGAGCAGTATTCAAGCAGTGGGCCAAAAAGTGTACTGTAACCTACTTCCTTTGTTTTCGGATTGCATTTCCTTAGGATTCTTCCAATGAATCTCAGTCTGGCATCTGCTTTACAAACGATCAACTTTATATGATCATTCCATTTTAAATCACTTCTAATGCCTACTCCCAGATAATTCACGGAATTAACTGCTTCCAGTTGCTGACCTGCTATATTGTAGCTAAATGATAAGGGATCTTTCTTTCTATGTATTCGCAGCACATTACACTTGTCTATATTGAGATTCAATTGCCATTCCCTGCACCATGCGTCAATTCGCTGCAGATCCTCCTGCATTTCAGTACAATTTTCCGTTGTTACAACCTCTCGATATACCACAGCATCATCCGCACAGAGCCTCAGTGAACTTCCGATGTCACCCACAAGGTCATTTATGTATATTGTGAATAGCAACGGTCCTACGACACTCCCCTGCGGCACACCTGAAATCACTCGTACTTCGGAAGACTTCTCTCCATTGAGAATGAGATGCTGCGTTCTGTTATCTAGGAACTCTTCCATCCAATCACACAATTGGTCTGATAGTCCATATGCTCCAAAACAAACACTAGCACTACTGGCACTGTGGCTGACTAAAGGGGCTCTCTCTGAGTGTATTCAAAACAAACACGAAATCTATGGAACACTTTTACTAGCACTTGACAATTAAAGCTTCCTAAAAGCAAAACCACACGGAAGAAGAAGTGACAAGTAAGAAAAATACAGTTAATACTTAAATTAACGTAGCTCGCTGCACAGCAGACGTGACACAGACGGCAGTTACGACGACGATAGCCAAACTCGTTCCATCCTTTTACGAGCATGTCTGGCATTACTGCAATCGGTGCTTTCGCTATGCGCTGTCGTAGCTCATTCAGCGTTGTTTGAAGGAGACATAGACGGAGTCTCTCACAAATCTCCAGAAAAATATCACATACCGTCAGGTTAGGCGATATTGGAGACACATGCTACATTGCGAGATCCGTACGCCACTTAACGGCAAATCCATCATTGGGGCGGCTCATAGCTTATTCGTGCTCTTGCGTGAAGATGTAACTGGATTGCACCTGTTAAAACGGAGAACTAGTCAACTAGTCAGTATATACATAGATGAAGTGATGAGTAAAGGGAAAATATTGAGTAAAAAAAGGGGTAATTTTAGATCCTGACACAAGACCAGATGGAATTATGTATACAAATAACCTCACTCTGGTTGCAGAGAATGAAGAAGACTTTCAAATGGAGGCACTTACGTGCAGCAGATAGTCTAAGATTACAACCTAAAATTATCTGCAGATAACACGAAAGTAACGAAATTTGGGGACAGACAACCAGTAAAATCAACAATAGTCTCGAATAATAAGACTTTTAACTTGCTTCAAGATTTTAAGTTTCTAGGCTGTGACATTACACATGAATACAGCCATGAGGTGGACTAAAACTTAAATTTACTTCCACATGTGGAAATACTGCAAAAAATATGCAGAATATAGCCCGGAAAGAAAACCGTCTGCAATTTAACAAAACCATACCATTACCGCCAATTTCTTGTAGAAATAAACCATAGGCGACAACAACACACCAAGAAAGTAGAATACAGACTCAAGAAATGATGTTTCTAAAAGGAGTGGGAAAATATAAAAGAGAAGATCGTAAATGAAATGAAGGAGCAAATGGACGCATAACGTCGATGAAGTATCGTGGCATTTGGCCTAGTACATAAAGTGAAGATGAAGAAGAAGAAGAAGAAGAAGAAGAAGAAGAAGAAGAAAAAGAAGAAAATGAAGAAGATAGAACGCCTTTTATTGGTGTTTTATCACCTTCTTGACTCGATTTACATTGGGTAAAGAACGAACAGGAGAGTCTACATTGGCTTCAGTATTACAAAGAAGAATTTTTATCTTGGATGACAGAAGTGAAACACAGTGGATGCCTTGTTACCGTAGGAGTCTACCGGTCTTTCCCGATATTGGGCCAGCTTGAGATAGAGAAGCGGTTCTTGGCTTTTCTTTTTCTGTCTCGTTCTCAACCTCTTCCTCGTGTGATCTTGCGTTTGATGCGATGCCCGCTCAATTTGATGATCTAAGTACCCATTTATTACGAACATTATTTGTAAATGTAATTCTTCTACGAGGCTCTTCTTGTCTAAAGGTATTAGGGCTCCATATAACAGAGTCCTTAACTTAGAATTTTTTGTTGCCACAGATGGAGATGTCTCGAGACGTTAGCGTGCGTGGGTTTTATGTATACACTGTTACACAGGGATGCATCCGGTCTTCACTTAACTAACACTGCTGTAACTCGTCATTTTCTCTAGTATCATGCTGAATTCTGTGTTGAGGTGGATAGAGCTTAAATGCTCCAGGAAGTCACGTTTTTTCTTAACGTGTGTCCGTACCGCAAATGTATCGTCCACGTCTCAGTAGAAACACGATGGTTTGAACATGACGGAGTATAGTGCCTTTACCTCAAAGTGTCCCAAATATAGGTTCACCACGACAGGCAATCAAGGACTATCCGTGGACACACCACCGATTTATCCATTATATTTTCCGTGAGTTGAAGTCTGAAAATACTAAATAATTTAGTGAAACAAACGTCGAACTTTTCCGCTATTAGTTTCAAGGATTCAGAAAGCGGGAATTTTGAAAAGAGGAACACTACATCGGATATGTCCGTAATATCTATATCGCGGAGCCGAAATTGACTGAAGCAGTGTACAAAGTCAGCTAAGTTGCTGAATGTGGTGACCACTCCACCACAGGTTCGCTGAGAATGCGTTTCAGCTGTTTTGCCAGCCGGCATGTAGATGTGCTAGTATTGCTGTGGGTCTGACATCTGTGGCTCTGTAGGCAAAGTCGTTCAAAAGATCGAAAATCTTCTTATGGTACTCCACGTGTGACACACGTTGCCCTTGTCGGCCGGCAGAATTACGGTTTCTGTTGCTTCCAGTGAGAGCGAAGCTGCAAAATGCTCCACAGAGCTAATGTAAACTGCTGTAGTAGCATTTTTGGAGCGGAGGCGAAATTTAGCCCTTTCCGCAAGAATCTTCAGTGTAGCCTCGCCCAGATGCTTGTGAGATTAGTTACTGTCAGGGTTTCTACATCTTATCTTGGCTTTGCGTGCAAGCAATCGAATGATGCCTCCAGAACTGCCCAGAAAGCCGCGCGCATTACCATGCCACTTTCGGGATACGGGAAGTTGGGTCGGCCGCGCATCGTATCCGCCTGGCGGATTAACGACGAGGGCCGGTGAGCCAGCCAGCCTGGATGTGGTTTTTAGGCGGTTTCCCACTTCCCACTAAGTGAATGCGGAGCTGGTACTCATGCCCTGCCTCGCGGTTATATAGTTCCCGAACATTTAGGAAACGTTCGTACACTTTTCCCATTGATTAACAATAAACGCGCCGGCCGAAGTGGCCGTGCGGTTAAAGGCGCTGCAGTCTGGAACCACAAGACCGCTACGGTCGCAGGTTCGAATCCTGCCTCGGGCATGGATGTTTGTGATGTCCTTAGGTTAGTTAGGTTTAACTAGTTCTAAGTTCTAGGGGACTAATGACCTCAGCAGTTGAGTCCCATAGTGCTCAGAGCCATTTGAACCATTTGAACAATAAACGCAAACAGATGGGATACACAAATTTGTCGTACATACGTATTTATCTGCTTTGATTCTAACTGTGACGATGTAGTATTCTCAAGAACCTGCAGATAATATAGCAGACATGTAAAGATGTAGTTGGAAAAGATCTTTTGATGTGACGTCTAAGATTTCTTTGGGTATCACGAATTCTCTGTATTAGTAGCCTCGGAAGGTGCTTCATTCTATTGGCCGCTGGTGTTAATACCATGTTTTATTTTGGTGAACATAGGTAACAACTTAGAACTGGCTGTTCCTGTCGTACATTAAAGACTTAGCGCATATTGTTAGTTTCAGTGGCATGTTTATCGCAGATGATACAAATTTCTATGAGGAAACTCTATCCGTTAAAAATTGCAGAAATGTTCAGTTAGATACTGACAAAACATTAACCTGATACAGTGACTGGCTGTTTGCTCCTAATGTAGAGAAATGTTAAGTTGCCCACTGCACGAAACGTGAAAGTTATTATCCTTTAGCTGCCGGATTAATGAGTCGCAATTAGACAGTCATGCCATACAAATTATTGGGAATAGCAATGTGTAGGGATATGAGATGGAATGACAACATTAATTTGCTGGTAAAGCAAATGATCGGACTTGATACCTTAGCAGGATAATGTGGAACTGCAGTTTGTTTACAAAAGAGACTGCATATTCAAACTTGTTAGGTACGGCCCAGGCTCAAATACTGCTCCAGTGTATGACTCAACAGTGATCATTGCCCATATACAAAGGAGGGTGGTACGATGGTTTATGGGCTTGATTAAATGGCGAGAGAGGGTAACATAAATATCGAAATATCTTAACTGCTAGAACTCGAAAAAGTCGTACATCTCGTGAGAAGATGCCTAGAGAGTTTCGAGAAGCCGTGTTTCAAGGAGGAAGGAAGACTGGGTTTAAATTCCCGTCGACAGCGACGTCATTAGAGACGGAGCACAAGCCCAGATTGTGTTAAGGGTTGAGAATTCGGCTGTGTGCTTTCAAAGGAACCGTGCCAGTTGGTCGTGCGGTTCTAGGCGCTACGGTCAGGAGCTGCAGGACCGCTACGGTCGCAGGTTCGAATCCTGCCTCCGGCATGGATGTGTGTGATGTCCTTAGGTTAGTTAGGTTTAAGTAGTTCTAAGTTCTAGGGGACTTATGACCACAGCAGTTGAGTCCCATAGTGCTCAGAGCCATTTGAACCATTTTTTTAACCGTGCCAGCATTTTCCTGGAGCGATTTAGGGAAATCACGGCAAACCTAAATCTGCATGGCCGGCCGCGGGTTTGAACCGTCGTCCTTCCGAATGCGAGTCCAGGGTACTAACCACTGCGCTACCTCGCTCGGTCGTATTTAAGGGCAGAAGCTACGAATAATCTTCAACACTTTCTCCCACGTATTTGTCCCGTAGATCCATTGCAGAAATATTCTTCTCACATTTCATCCGTGAATGGAATATGAAAAAAACTTTATAGCTGGTACAATAACAAATAGGTTCAGATCTAATAGGATGTGAGAAAATTGAAGGAAACGATAGACATTAGAATATGCAACAACTGTTATTCACAGCCTTCGTCTGCACTGTTGTAAAGAGACAATCAGTTTGAAAGAGAAGGAGGAGGGATGTTTAGCGATGTAGCCGATGTCCTGTCAGGTCCAGTCAAGCAGTCAAGTAGTGTACGAGGGAACCGTCCCAGCATTCTCTTGAAGTTATGTAGGGAAACTGTTAGAAACCGAAAACTAGATAACCGAACGGGAATGCGAACCACGTTTCCTGAATACCAATACCTTCGTATCAGCCCCGGCGTGTTACCACCACGCTTGCTGAAATAACTAGAACGAGACAGAAATAAACGAAGGCGTTAAACCTGACCATAGACAGCTGTCTACAAAAATTAGTAGCGATAACTTTGAAGACATCGTGTAATCTACAGTTGATCAAGACAACGAGAAAAGCAAGGCAGTACAGAGAAATCTTTCGTGGAAATGAAGATAAATCGGTCACCTTATCGTACTAGTAAATGTGCAAGACCATTAACAAAACTTTTTCCTCTGAAAAAGTCGCTAAAGAAAAAAATCAACGAATATTAATTGCTTCAGTAACGTCGAATCACAGCGATCTTGATTTATTTGTAGGGGGCCCTCGGTCAAGACACCTTTGAATGATGGAAGAGAGGAAATTGTTTTTATAACTTTATCTAAGTACTATAGTCTTAAGAACTGGCCCCTACATATTACATTTTAGAGTTCGGGTCGTGCGTGCTGCCACGCCCCTTATATTTCAGTTATAGAAAACCATTATTATTTCGCAAAATAACTGGAAAATTTATGCTTCCAGTGACATTGTTTGCAATATACTGTGTATGTTGGAAACACTGCCAGTTTGCAGCATCCATAAATTATCATCTTTGCTACTGTATAGTTTTGCTTTGGTGACGTGTTTTATGTCCTACTGAAAGTTTGTTGTCCAAGTGCTAGACCTATTTGTGGGTGTTGATATTCCTTTGTGCGCAGAGATACGTTTCAGTGATCGAGTAATAGCTAGACTGGAAGTGTTGAGAAACATGGGCAGAAAATGTGACTCTAGTATGAAAAACTAGTTCCTTACGTGTGAAAGACTAGAGGTGCACGAATTCCAAACGGAAGCTTGAAGACGAAGTAAGGCAGCAGAGTGAAGACTATGCTCCAGGGACATTCTGAGGCGCGCAATTAATATTCCACAACTTTTTTTCAGAATTTAGGTATACATGTCTCCGTAAGTTTATAAAGAATTACATAATTTTTTTCTGTAACTTGCAATTATTGCAGTTTCAGCACAATTATACAGAAATAAAATTTGTAAGATAAATTTGTCGTAAAAATTAAAATACAAGGTCATCTCGTAAAAATTTGGTCTGCTTCACGCATGTATTACGGGATTAAATGATACTTGAATCTGAGGAATCGATTTAGGCAAATTTTGTGCATCATTTTTTAAATTATTTTTTGTAACCATTAGTACATCATTTGTACAAAATACTTGTAAATTGTTTAGAAATAATTCTGCATTACGTGTGATAAACTGCAAAGCTGTAAAACATGTACACAGTGGATAGTGCATGAAAGAACAGATGGAGCCGAAAAAGTACAGCGTCCTGAAATAAACAAAGACTGTTTGAGTAACGCCTGTGCACCGTGGGATCCCAGAGATATTCATTTGTTTGTAAGGACCATCATAATTAGAAAAATTACAAAGTAGTACAACAGTCGTCAGAGAAGTTGCGACGTAGAACGAAAGCGAAGGCGTCCAGAATCCGCAGACCCCTGGCAATGTGCAGCGCCCGAGATACAGTGCGTGGAGTGTCGCAGCACTTATTCACGAGGAAACGCTTTTAGGTGGACCCGGATCAGTTTTCGTCGCGGCTTCATTCACAGGCGCACATTGGAACACAGGAGGCGTAGGGAAGAGTAACGCAGCGTAGCGCGCGTTGTGTTCCACGCACACGTTTCCGTCTACAGCGTGTTTCAGGATCTCACCGACAAACTTTGAGGAATGACATGTCACACAAAGCGGATCATTTTCCATGAAGTAACATACAGTCTTAAACGTGTCCTTAAGGTCACAATAATAACAACTATTGCACAAAAATTACCGTTTTTATTATTATTGTTAAGCACATTCTGACAATTTACAATAATGGCTGAAACAAACCACCCTGTGCCTGGATATACGCTGTAGACACTCGTATCAATGGCACTCCAAATCTGGAGAACGCGTCAGGATTCAACTAAAAAAATGGGTCATATGGCTCTGAGTACTATGGGACTTAACTGCTGAGGTCATCAGTCCCCTAGGACTTAGAACTACTTAAACCTAACTAACCTAAGGACATCACACACTTCCATGCCCGAGGCAGTATTCGAACCTGCGACCGTAGCGGTCGCGCGGTTCCAGACTGTAGCGCCTAGAACCGCTCGGCCACTCCGGCCGGCGATTCAATCAATTGGGTGTAATGCATCACTGATTTGGGATATCAGCTCAACTCTTGTGGCAATTGGAGTAACGTAAACCATACTCTCGACGTGCCCTCAAAGAAAGTAATCGGGGGCGTCAAGTCGGGGGCGTCAAGTCAGGCGAACGTGGTGGCCACGCCACAGGTCCTACTCGTCCTATCCAGTGTTCCCCGAAATCGAATGTCAGCTGCGCTCGCCCACAACACTAAAGTGTGCTGGGGCTCCATCATGCTGGAAATAGAGGCCCAGCAAGCGGTAGATTTTCCAGCACTTCGGAGGTGTGCTCTGCAGGAACTGTAAGCAAGCTGTTCCAGGCTTCTTAGTTGGCAATATTGGGATTCATACGAATAATTATCCAAAATTGCCCTCCACATGTTTACGGAGAACCTTCGTTGGTGCCATCTGACAGCAACCTCGTGCAGGTTTTCATTGTCCTGGATGTGGCGGTCACTTGTGTTAAAATACCCGTCACATGTGAAGAATATCTGTAAATGAAACGAGACTATTTTGCAACAACATTCATACTTTGGTGAAAGAATTACTGCACAAGTTGCATGTGACTAGGTAATCTTTTGGTCCTAGTGCGTCACTGCTTGAAGACGGTACGCGTGTAGGTTGTCCAGCAATACTCTCCAGACAGATATGTGAACTGTTCCCATAGCATGGGAAATAGCACGCGTGCCGCTTGAAGTTTCATTAGTAAATCTACAGATTACTTCACCCTGAAAAACCGTACTCACGTCGCTCCTATTACCACCAACATGCTGAGCACACAAACTCCCTAAACTGTAGAAAATATGCTGTGATATGATGTTTTCAGTTAGGGAACCGATTTTCGTAGATACGAAGAGTTATTCTTCATTTCCCCTCGATTTACCGTAACAAGTAATCATATTAATGAGCTCATAAACTCCGTACTCCATGTTTGATTGAGTACTAACACCAAGAAAACCCCGAATTGAGGACTAGTAAGATGCACAGCATTGAAGATACGCTATTACAGCTACACAAGCTGAATGCAGCACTGGTAACATTCATGCCACTGTACATACAATATTACGACAACACAAGGTGAGAGACAGAAATGATAATGGCTGTGTCTGATGTCCTTAGGTTAGTTAGGTTTAAGTAGTTCTAAGTCTAGGGGACTGATGACCTCAGATGTTAAGTCCCATAGTGCTTGGAGCCATTTGAACAGAAATGATAAGACAGCACAGAATAACAACCTCATTAGAAGCTGTGCAAGACGTCGCTAAGTGGCGGTGCTTATTATGACCGTACGTATAATTCATAAACGCCTCACCAAAACGTGTATTTTCTCAAAAACAAAAAAATTATCATTGTGTGATCTGTGACCCGCATTAAGTCATTCGGTGAGATCCTGGAACACCCTGTATGCTGCAGTGCTAGTTGATGTGCAAGAAGGACAGCCGAGTCACGCGCCTGCTTCCGCCGGCGCCAAACAGTGTGTCCTGCGCGGCTAACGTAGCTTGCCTTGAAAATTGAGCATCAGGTTATAGAAAGAGTTTCACCATACACAGTTTTGTCTGATCGACATCGTGAAATCGACTCCGATCCAAACGAAAGTACTTAGTGAACCATCTATTAGACGACAAAGCGAATTCATCGTGAATTTACTCTTGTTCGTGTATACTCTTTTCCCTCTTGATTTCTTCCATTTTGAAGCGCCTAGACTGAAAGAAGAAATCGGATGATGGGACACGTTCTGGGAGACATTGTGGTAGATGGAGGGGGCGGGTAAAAATTGTAGAGGGAGACCAAGGGATGAATACAGTAGGCAGGTACCATAGGATGTAGATTGCAGTAATTATTTGGAGATGAAGACGCTTGCATAAGACAGAATAATATGGAGAGCTGCATCAACCCAGTCTTTGGCCTGAGGGTAACAACAACAACCACAACAACATGATAATATCGAAATTAAGATCTGAGAGTGCAGCCATTGCTTCACATTGATGTATTGCGCGGTACTGGCGAAGAACCTGCCTCCTAACGTGCGCTTAAACCGCTTTGTGCGCCCTGCCCCACACTGCGTCGCCTGCGTTACAGTGTGCACGTTTGAATGCAGGGCGTTATCATAATTAGCGACGAAAACTGACACGGTGACGTTTATGATACTAGAACAACTGTAGTTCAAGTAAACATGGGTTCGCAAACGACCCGCATGCGAAATAGTTGTGAATGTCTGGTAACAAGCAGTCTCCCACTTCAGTATGAACATATGTCCTCTCTAGTCTTACATATACCATAAAGTATGTGTGTGTGTGTGTGTGTGTGTGTGTGTGTGTTTTTTCTCCTTCACGCTGAAACGGCTAGACGGATTTCCATGAAATTTGGAATGTAGATAGCTAATACTCTGAATTAACATACAGGCTACTTGTGCGTATCTACCTATCAATGGGATGGAAGGGGATGAAAAAGAAGTGTAGTCCACGATGTGCGCGAATATCCTTGTTTTATTCATCCAGTATTTGAGAATGAGAGCACTTTGTGACTTCCATCAAACTTTACGCATAATATAAAATCCTTATTAAACCTTTTCTCACTGACAACACCCCCTCCCCCCGCCCCCAGAAGAAAAAATGATGAAAGGCAAAAAGTTTATCGCTTACTACATTATTGCTGTTGGTACAACAAAACTGCCGCATGTGGCATGACATTTCAGTTTATTACTTCTGTACTATTAACTGCATTCATGACAATTTTTATACAGTTTTCACATGTACCACTGAATGTACGAGCAAAATTATATCATTACACAGTGCATTATACAGCATACATGACGTCATAAGCATTGAGATGGGTGAAAAACTGCTTCATCATGTATGACGTGCAAATTTATTTCTTTACTACTAACTCCATTCACAACACATTTAGTGGACGGTACCAACATATACCTTAGGATGTACCAGCAGGATTAGATCATTGCACGACACATAGTTCAGGAGATACGAAGTGATAAACATTGAGCTACATGAAAATGAAACTGCAGGGTGAAATTCGCTAGAGATACAGGTGAAATATGTGTACAGATACTTGTGAAATATCTTAAGTACGTGTGAAATATATTCATCATGTGCCTAAGCAAGCTAAGCACAGGTAAATAACTCATCCTAAGCCCCTGGAACGATTTCACCCAAATTTGGTACACATATAGTTACAATCTGGAAAGAAATACTTTAGGGGCAAGAACCAACAGCCTGTTTTTGTGTGGAGGGGTGATAATGTGCAGAGAGAAGGAAGGAGGAGGGGATGGACAGAAAGGGGAGGAGGACGATATGAACAGAGAGAGGAGGGGGAGGAGATGAACTGTGAGAGGGAGGAAGGGAGATGGACAGAGATGAGGAAGGAGGACATAGGCAGAGGGAAGGGTGAGGAGGAGCTGGACAGAAAAAGGAGGGAGGAGGAGAAAGACAGAGAGAGGGGGAGGAGATGATGGACAGAGAGAGAGGGGAGGAGGGACGAGGAATGGACAGAGAGAGGGGGAGGAGGAGATGGACAGAGAGAGAGGGGAGGAAGAGATTGACAGAGAAAGGAGGGAAGAGGAGATGACCAGAGAGAGGAGGGAAGAGGGGACAGTCAGGAGGGGAGAGATGGACAAAGAGTAAGGGGTGAGGGATGTGGAAAGAGAGAGGAATGGAATAGAAGGCTAGGGATGGGGGCAAGGAGGAAATGGACAGACAAAGGGGAAGGAGTGGATGGATTAACAGAAGAATGAGACAAATACAATCAGACATTTTTTATAAGTAACTATTAAACAGCGATGTATTCAAAATGCAAAATTTTTGATCAGGTCCCCATCTAATGGGTTCACATTTCACCCAAAGCCTAGCTTATCTAGAAAAACAATACTGCTTCAGCACATTACATGTTACATTTTATTCTAAACCCGCATCTGATAAACGAAGTGATCAGTGTGTAGTCCTCTCATTTGTATGCTCTAATCTCTGCAGCGAGGTATGAATTTTATCAAACATCCCATGATCATCTTTTACAACTTGACAAGACTGTATTATTCACTGCTCCTGTTGTTCACCTGAACCAACCGCAGTGTTGTTAACTTCACTTTTGAGATGAGCCCAGACAGAAAAGTGTCGTTGGAGGCTAAGGTACAGGTGCTGCTCCACCTACCATGTCGCACCACCCTGGCTCTTTACATGTCGCCTTAGCCCAGCAGCAAAACATGTCGGTGGTTCATAATGCCTTTGTGCCAGGTTCCTCACAATGTAGTGCAAGGTATGGTTGGCTGTGGGTGAAATCTGACCGCAATTAGATGGGAGATTAATCGAAAAGTTTACATTTCAAATACATGTATACCAACCAGGACTATATTTCATATATTTCAAACACATTTATACCAACCAGGACTATATTTCATACTGATGTCGGTGGCTGCTATGTAATCACATATTTGCTGTTATCTCGCAACATTTCGTTTGTGGAGCTGTGTGTATCTTAAGGCGCGACTAAATGTGTTTTCAAATTTATTTGATTTCAGTACAGTAGTCTAGCCATTGTCACACTAAATTCCAGAAAGTTTCGATGACTAATTTCAGTGAAGCTCTGTCACCATTATCAAATGTAACAAGTGTGAAATAAGCCTGTTTTTAATTATGAGAACCTGAAATATAAGTAACATCTAACCAAAACACCTTTGTCATAAGAAACAGTGCTGTGAATTTATCATGTTAAATTAAACCTCGTTATGCAGTAATGACAAAGAATCAACACCATTGCAACTGATCACTGTGAAGCCTTTATCTGTAAAGAAAATTAAAATCTTAACGTTGTACAGGGTGACATAGAATAACAGGAAGGTCTGAAATGAGTAGTGGCAGCCATGGGCAGGTGGCAGCACTGCGTGTTCTTGACAGCGAGTAAACAGTACGCAATTTCAGTAATGATGGATCAGTGGAACGGACAACAGCGTGCTTTAACCAAAAAAATATTTTATGAAAACAATTATAGTTTGGTAGCGGCGCAGAGGGAGTTTCGACGTTTTTATAATTTAGAACGTCGTGATGCCATTCCGTCAAAACACGCGATAAAACGTTGAACTGATAACATTGAAGAGACTGGATCTGCCCTCAAGAAGAAACCAACAGGACGACCAAGAAGTGTGCGTTCCCCAGCGAACATTGATGTACGCAAGTCTGTCTTACAGAGCCCACGGCACATTTTCATCGCACAGGTTATGTAAATTAACAGAACTACCGTAATTGGGCAAACACAAATCCTAATGACGTTCATGAGTGCCCTTTACAAGGTAGTAAATTGGCAGTGTGGTGTGGTGTTTCATCACATGGGATTATCGTACTGTATTTTTTTGCAAATGAAGAGGGAAACACAATAACTGTCAATGCCGATCATTATGTGGAGGTGTAACGAACTTTCGTTACACCTGCATTTAACAACTTTCCAAACGTTCAAGAAGCCTGGTTTCAACAGGACGGAGCGACATCACACACTGCACGGCAGTCAATGGTATATGTGCGAGAACTGTTTGGCAACAGTATGATATCACGATTCGGTAACATTCCCTGGCCCCGTAGATTGCCAGATTTATCCATTTGTGATTTTTTTCTTGTGGCGCTACCTCAAGAGCAAAGTCTACACGACTCGACCAAGAACCCTCGACGAGTTAAAACAGAGAATTTGGGATGCAGTTCACGGTATCTTAGTGGAGATGTTGCAGCGGTCAATGAGGAATCTCAGCAGCAGATTACACGAATGTATTCGTACAGAAGGACGCCATCTAAAGAACGTAATTTAAAAAAAAAGATACATGCCATCAATGTTTCGTTATTGGCAAAGTTGTAAGGCTTCAGTTACTAGTAATGCAATATCTTTCCTTCATTACATCTAGTTTTACTGGATTGTGGAAATGATCCCGTTTTTATGTGTTACGCTGTATATGTTGGATTAGGATCAGCATTGTCCAACTACTTCCATAACGAACCCGACAAGTGAAAATCTTGTCTTATTAATCTTGGCAATTCTGCTGTTAATCTGAAACATATATCGCTCAAGTATAATCCATGCATGAATACTGTCTATTACTATCCTTAGACTCGTATATCGTCTCTAAACCAGTTGGTCAGCTCTGAAACAAAAATCTCCACATCTCCACATCTCAATGTCTTAAAGTTGAAAATACATAGCTTGTAATCTTCTTCTGTCATGGCATACTTCGACGGATCCCAGTGTGTCAGTTTTCCCGGGTATTCATTTTGACTATTTCCTATTAGAAACTAGAACAAAAAATTAACTTATTTGTAGCGAAGCATCTAAAAAAAATTATTTCCATGTATTCGTGAAAACACCTTTCTCATATGAAATACACTACTGGCCTTTAAAATTGCTACACCACGAAGATGACGTGCTACAGACGCGAAATTTAACCGACAGGAAGAAGATGCTGTGATATGCAAATAATTAGCTTTTCAGAGCATTCACACAACGTTGGCGCCGGTGGCGACACGTCCAACGTGCTGACATGAGGAAAGTTTCCAACCGATTTCTCATACACAAACAGCAGTTGACCGGCGTGGCCTGGTGAAACGTTGTTGTGATGCCTCGTGTAACGAGGAGAAATGCGTACCACCACGTTTCCGACTTTGATAAAGGTCGGATTGTAGCCTATCGCGATTGCTGTTTATCGTATCGTGACATTGCTGCTCGCGATGGTCGAAATACAATGACTGTTAGCAGAATATGGAATCGATGGGTTCAGGAGCGTAATACGGAACGCCGTGCTGGATCCCAACGGCCTCGTATCACTAGCAGTCGAGATGACAGGCATCTTATCCGCATGGCTGTAACGGATCGTGCAGTCACGTCTCGATCCCTGAGTCAACAGATGGGGACGTTTGCAAGACAACAACAATCTGCACGAACAGTTCGACGGCTTTTGCAGCAGCATGGACTATCAGCTCGGAGTCCATGGCTGCGGTTACCCTTGACGCTGCATCACAGACAGGAGCGCCTGCGATGGTGTACTCAACGACGAATCTGGGTGCACGAATAGCAAAACGTCATTTTTTCGGATGTATCCAGGTTCTGTTTACACCGTCATGATGGTCGCATCCGTGTTTGGCGACATCGCGCTGAACGCACATTGGAAGCGTGTATTCGTCATCGCCATACTGGCGTATCACCCGCGTGATGGTATGGGGTGCCATTGGTTACACGTCTCGGTCACTTCTTGTTCACATTGACGGCACTTTGAACAGTGGACGTTACATTTCAGATGTGTTACGATCTGTGGCTCTGCCCTTCATTCGATCCTTGTGAAACCCTACATTTCAGCAGGATAATCCACGACTGCATGTTGCAGGTCCTGTACGCGCCTTTCTGGAAACAGAAAATATTCGACTGCTACCCTAGCCAGCACATTCTCCAGATCTCTCACAAATTGGAAATGTCTGGTCAATGGTGGCCGAGCAACTGGCTCGTCACAATACGCCAGTCACTACTGTTGATGAACTGTGGTATCGTGTTGAAGCTACATGGGCAGCTGTACCTGTACACGCCATCCAAGCTCTGATTGACTCAATGTCCAGTCGTATCAAGGCCATTATTACGGCCAGAGGTGGTTGTTCTGGGTACTGATTTCTCAGGATGTATGCACCCAAATTGTGTATAAATGTATTCACACGTCAGTTCTAGTACAATATATTTGTCCAATGAATACCCGTTTATCATCTGCATTTCTTCTTGGTGTAGCAATTTTGATGGCCAGTAGTGTAGTCGTTCAAAGATCTCTGACTGTTTGTGTACACTGGGCGGAGTTGCTTCGCGTGTTTTAAACGCGATTATGTAAACGTCTCTAAGGCAAGCCTTTTCATAGCTCTATAGACGGCTGTGTTCCGCATACAATCATTTGTGCTTCGCAGCTGAAAGCTGTCAAAAGTTGCTCTCACGTGTCAGATATTTCCTTAAGTTGACTCGGCTGCAGGAGTATGTTACAAGTTACTAAGTAAAGAATAAATGTATGTATGCATGGTGCACCATTTTCTCGCACACCTCTGTGTTTATGTCGTTATATCTCTTGCACTATGTGTCGAACCAATCCGTAGGTACATTCAGTGGCATGTGTAGATACTGTATGTGAAATTTATTGGGAATAGTGTTAATAGCACAGAAGTAATGAATTTAAGCGACATGCATCTCATTGTTTGTGACGCTATATCTCCTAGACCGCAGTGATTGTTGCCTCACAGTAAAGGATGTGTGTAACCAATTCGGTTGAAATCGGTCCTGTGGTTTAGGACGAACACACATTTACATCCACTTTTATAACATGTATGGGTAACAGAATTTTTTACTATAATGTTTGTAGTTAAATAAATAATAAATCTCAGTTTATTGCAGTATTTCCGTGTGAAGCTGTTTCACTGACCCGCACGTCAGTTTGAATTGGTACCGTTGCCAGTAGTTCCACGGCGTAAAAGGTGAGCACACTAGCTTTCAGTTAAGGAGTTGGATAATTATATGTATGTTATTAGTAAAATAAATAAAAGCCGAAGGGGGGCATCTAATGTTTGCGGTAATGGGGAGGGGGCACCAATTGAACCGGCCCTCGTCCTACGTGCCTCAAAAGCTGACGCGCCACTAACTGCAGAAGAGCTGCGTAATCAGGGAACGTCATGTTTCAGGCACGACACAGCACGGCACGAGACGACACGGCCGCCATTCCGCGTGGTCTCCTCGTGACCGGCAGCTAGTGCTGGTGAGGCAAGGCCCTTCTATTTGCGCGCGCCTAAGATTAGCCGCAACAGCGCCCAACGGCCGGCGTGGTTTTCCGCGAGGCGCGACGTGTACCGTACTATGACAGTGCCCCTCAAAACACTAAACTGCAGAAACCAGCCTAAATCTCTTCTGCGGCACTGATTACACGTATCTCCCAAACATTTCATATCGAAGAATACACGCAAGAGTGTAAATTTTGTTTTCTTCAAGTTTTGTGTCTGGTGACAAGTTTCTTAAATGTCGATTTGGTCTTGGTTATCTTTGGGACTGATACAACAGATATTCTTGTGCAAAGAGCACTTGACCGAATAGAGCTGTGACCTCTACCTAAACTGCATGCCCAGTTGCTGCTATCTGATCAAGCTAGCCAAACATCTTCGTATTTCTTAGCTTGTCTAACAATGTCAGCATAACAGACATTAAGTGTCACTAGAAAGAAAGTGAAAATTCTTAACGATTTTTGCCCAGGTGAGACTTTTACATCAAGTATGTTCCGTATTTCACTTAATAAAGGCCAGGCCTCCGGTCCAGATTGTGTAACAGTAAGGTTCCTTTCAGATTATGCTGATACAGTAGCTCACAAAAAGATCCGTACCTAAAGACTGGAAAATTGCATATCACTAACGTCGATTTGCAGTAGGGTTTTGGAACATATACTGTATTCGAACAGTATGAAGTACTTCGAAGAAAACGATTTATTGACACAGTCAGCACGGATTCAGAAAATATCGTTTTTGTGAAGCGCAACTTTATATTGATGAAGTAATGAGTGCTATTGACAGGGAATGTCAAATTGATACTATATTTTTAGATTTTCAGAAGGCTTTCGACACCGTTCCACACAAACGACTTCTTACCAAACTGTGTTCCTATGGAATATCGCCTCAGCTTTGAGACTGGATTCGCGATTTCAGACGGAAAGTCATCGAGTAAAACACAAG
Source organism: Schistocerca americana (assembly GCF_021461395.2). NCBI lineage: Eukaryota > Metazoa > Arthropoda > Insecta > Orthoptera > Acrididae > Schistocerca > Schistocerca americana. The sequence goes on from NC_060125.1 coordinate 436,081,304, forward strand.
TAATATACGGCGTTCCCAAAGGAAGTGTTATAGGCCCCTTATTGTTCCTGATCTATATTAACGACGTAGGAGTCAATCTCAGTAGCCGTCTTAGATTGTTTGCAAATGATACGGTCATTTACCGTCTTGTAGAATCATCAGATGACCAAAACAAATTGCAAAATGATTTAGATATCTGTATGGTGCGAAAAGCGGCAATTGACCCTGAATAAGGAAAAGTGTGAAATTATTCACATGACTGCTAAAATAAATCAGCTAAATTTCGATTACGCGATAAGTCACACAAATCATCTGAAGGCTGTAAATTCAACTAAATACCTAGGAATTACAATTACAAATAACCTAAATTGTAACGATTGCACAAATAAGGACTGCGATTCATTGGCAGAACACTCAGAAGGTGCAACAGGTCTACTAAAGAGACTGCTTACACCACGCTTGTCCGCTGTTCTGGAGTATTGCTGTGCGGTGTGGGAACCAGATTAGGTGGGACTGACGGATGACGTAGAAAAAGCACGAAGAAGGACAGCTCGTTTTGTATTATCGTGAAATAGGGGAGATAGTGCCACAGACATGATACGTGAATTGGAGTGGTAATCATTAAAACAAAGGAGTTTTTCGTTGCGACGGGATCTTCTCATGAAATTTCAATCACCAGTTTTCTCCTCCGATTGGGAAAACATTCTGTTGGCACTCATCTACACAGGGAGAAATGATCATCACGATAAAATAAGAGCAGTCAGGGCTCGCACAGGAAAATTTAAATGCTCGTTTTTCCCGCGCGCCGTTCAAGAGTGGAACGATAGAGAGACAACTTGAAGGTAATTCATTGAACCCTCTGCCAGGCACTTTCTTGTGAATAGCAGAGTAATCACGTAGATGTAGATGAGAAGAAGCAAATGGACCGATGAATAATATCAAAACTCAACAGTCTCATCAGAAAATTGATTCTGCCGTTTCCTACTTAACCTTTACTCTTACGCCCTGTTATTTCGCAAAACAACATCTTCATATGTAGTAGAAGTAGGTACTTCATTATACAAATCTTTGAGAACGTGTAATTCTTATAAATCAAGTGTGGTAAACATTGTCGACGACACTTGAACAAAGTTGACATTACCTGTTCAGACATGCTACTACTGATAACAAAAATTACAGATGAGCTATGGAAGTACTTATCAAGCAAAAACCGATATTAAAAAGCGCAAGAGTCCATCTTCTACATATTTGGTATGTTAAGTGAATACTTACGAGCCCTGATTTTGTCACTCAGTATCATGGAGAAATGTACTGCAGACGCGAGAACGTATTCCTCTCAACAGAACACGCGATATGATGTTTTGAATAAAATAACCTTCTACATCTACATCGTACTCCGGAAGTCGCCTAACAGTGTGTGGCGAACAGTACTTCTGACCCTAAATGGCTCTGAGCAGTATGGGACTTAACTTCTAAGGTCATCAGTCCCCTAGAACTTAGAACTAATTAAACCTAAATAACGTAAGGACGTCACACACATCCATGCCCGAGGCAGGATTCGAACCTGCGACCGTAGCGGTCGCGCGGTTCCAGACTGTAGCGCCTAGAACCGCTCGGCCTCCCCGGCCGGCTCTGACCCTAAATGACACCCCCTTCCTTGTTCCACTCGCGAATGGCGCTTGGGAAGAACCTTTATCCGTAAGCCACTGTCTTAGCTCTAATTTACTCGTCGTGGTCTTTTTCACGAGATGTATGTGGAAGGAAATAATATGTTGTCCGACTCTTCCCCGAAAGTTCCCTATCGAAATTTGAATTTCAATAGTAAATCTCTCCGTGATGCACAGCGCCTCCTCTTATAGCCTCTGCCACTGGAGATTGTTGAGATTTTTGTGCATCGCTTCACGTGGACTAAACGATTTGTAACGAAACGCACCGCTCTTCATTGAACGTTCTGTATTTCTTCTATCAGTCCCTCGTGGTACGGATCCAAGATTGATGAACGATACTCAAGATTGATGAACAGTACTCAAGAATTAGTCGAACAAGCGCCTTGTAACCCACATCCTTCGTGGATGAGTTACATTTCCGTAATATTCTTCTTATGACTCTGTCTGGCATCTGCTTTTCCTACTATTTGTTTATATAATAGTTACTCCTAAATATTTTACGGTAGATACTGCCTCCAGCAATTTGTCATCAATAGTACGGTAGCCGTCCGGTAGTGTTTTTCTTTTCCAATGTATGCGCAATATGTTACATTTATTTAGTTTCTGGGTCAACTGCTAAAGCCTTGCTCCATTGATCAATCCTCCGCAGGTCATTCTACAAATCGATACTGTCCCCTGGCGTTGCTTCTTTCTTATAGACAACCGCATCATCTTCGAACAGTTTTAAAGAGCTTCCGATGCTTTCTACTAGATCATTTATGCACACTGTAAACAGTAACCGTCCTATCACGCTTCCTTGGGGTATTGTGGAAATTACCTTGACATCTGTCGATTTTGCTCCATCTTGAATTCAGTCAAAAATATGGTCTGATACTCGGTAAGCTCGTTATGTTTTCACTAAACAGCAGTATCAAATGCCTTCCTAAACTCGATGAGCCATACACCAACCTGAACGCAGTTCTCTACGGCGCTTCACTTTTCAGTGCTTCATGTGGTCCGTTCAGACAAGAGGGGTCATACACGAGGTAGCAGGCAACGAATTTTGAGAGTTATGCCGCAAATGCTTCTCAATTTCGTTCAGTACATACACAGTAAAGAAATAAACCACACAAAATATTTATGGAGCACTAAATTTTCTCTTAACATTTTAATGAACAGAACCACAAGAGAGATTGAAAATTGATAGCTTGTGTGAAGAAAGGAATTGTTAACTATATGTGGACGTCTTCTGATATGGTATTGCAATCTTGAGTTAATGTGAAAGTTCCCTGTCTCAGACAGCGTTACAGTAAATGGCGCAAAATTCATAACCCCCAATAAAGTATAGTCACGTACAGAACGATGAAAACTTTTGCCTGACTGCAATTTGCGGACGATGTAGGCCCAGGCGACTGCAGGGAACTTCAGTGCTCACAAAGACCAGAGTTCTGCTTGAATAACTGCTTTGTGGAGAAGTTGTGTGGCTGCGCATGCACAGAGATAAGCTGTCACACAACTTAACGGCACAGAACGACAGCAGTCAGCAGGACGTCTGAGGCAGCGGATAAGTAAACACACTGTCTACCCGCCACTGACACGTCCTGGCGTGCTTGTGTGTACGTAAGAAACTGGCCAGGTGGACGGCGACCGAGACTTTTTTAAGTGCGACAAGGACTCAATCGGTAGGCTTGCGGAAGTGGTACGTTCCAAAAAGCCGCACATAAAAAAGGGTTATTCCGATGATCGTACATCGGCTTCTGTTGATGATAAAACGGTAGGATCAAGTGTTTTGGAGAGACCTTGCCACTTGTATATCCAACAGAATGATCGTCTTGGTGTCACTATCCTACAGTATATGGTCAAAATATGGAAATTGAGCACTTCCTCCTGCTTAGGCAGGTGGAGCAAATCGGTTGGTTCTTTCTAAATTTGATGTGGTCTGCGGCGGGACTGATGATACTAATGGAGGCACCATTAGTTCATGAACAGTTCCTCGTAAAACACAAAAAAATGTTTTTTTATACTGTATTTTCCTCTTCACCAGGCAAAGATTCCAAGACTTCTTCGAACAGCAAATGGCTGATATTTTTATGACATATTCCTAAGATGCCGATCTCGAATAACCTTGAAAATGTTTCTTCATATCTTTATCTGTTCCAAGGATACAAAGGTTCGAAGTTAACCTACTTGTACAAGTAAAATACACGCATAAAATCCTCTGTGAGGCGAAAACGTAGTTTATAAAATGACATAGCACGGAGATATATACTGTAAAGTGTCTCTGTTATCCTATGGGAATCATATGTTGTAGTACTGAAGCATATGATTATCTTTTTGCAAGTAAAATCCGGTCTGTGGTGCAAAATTAGTTTTGAGTCATTTCAATTTCAGGTAAGCAAACTATTTAAGTTTTACTGACCAGTACATTTGTTATTACATGAGTAACATGCCCTGCCGCAGCAGGGAAAACAAGTGAATCATCGGAAAAATACTCCTGTCGGAGCACAAAAACTGCGAATATGTTCCTGTTTATTCAAAAGATTGAAAATTGGGGTACCAGCTGTCTCAGTCTACCTTGCTCAGCCCTTTCAAAATTATCAGTTTTCCCAATACTCTTGGCATTCGAACATATTCGCGTTTCTTTTCCTTTTTTTTTTCTTTCTTTTCTTTTTGCTGAGAAAGAAGAGGATAGTGGCAGTAACAAAGAGACAGAAAAGTAATAAGTATTGGAAGATGATATACAGTGAAAGTCTTATAGAACGAGCGAAGAAACCAATGGCGGTGTGAGGGAGATAGAGGGACATAATGGCAGTGGAACATAGTTGACAATGACAGAATACTGCTGGGAAAAGAGTGAAGGAGACAGGGGGAGGAACAAAGAGAAACAGAAAAAGTGGAAATGGGTGAGAGCCATTGATAATGAGACAGAATGCATGACAATGACCACCAGGAAGAGAGAGACAATGACAAAAGAGACCGCAGCAGTAGGATCGAAGGAAGAATTATCAGCAGTAAGATAGAAATGAAGAGATAATGTCAGTGTATTGGGGTGAATGAGTGAGTGAGAAAGGGCGACTGGAAGTGGGATGAACATGAGCGACTTACAGGCTATGGACTAGTGAATGCGAGAGAGTTACCGTTAGGGGAGCTTGTAGGAGTTTCCGGTGAGTTGCATGTCAAAAAAAGCGCCAAAATTTTGCGAAATTTTTTAAAATGTGCTGAGGAAGTCTGATGAGGCATCTAATACCCCACTTTACAGTCAGAGTCTTTTAAATAAACACTAACACATTCGTAATTTTTGTGCTCCAATAAGAGAATTTTTATTCTGGTTAAATGTATGATCGTATTTTGCCCTCAGTACTGGTTGCACATAATATGATGCAAGTGACTGAGGTGATGTTACCGTGCGAGGGCATTTTTAGTGGTTAGAGAGTGGTCTCCTTACTGCACGTAAGAAAATTCAAACTTCGAAAGAAGATGAACACATTTTACAGCGTCGTGTACTGCGTAAAGTAGAGGAACAGTCCGGAACCGATGAATGTACACTATGTGCTCAGAAGTATCAGGACACCTTGCTGAAAATGACTTACAAATTGGTGGCGCCCTGCATTGGTAATGCTGGAATACAATATGGTGTTGGCCCACCCCTAGCCTTGATGACAGCTTCCATTCTCTCAGGCGTACGTTCAATCAGGTGCTGGAAGGCTTCTTGGCGAATGGCAGCCCATTCTTCACGGAGCGCTGCACTGAGCAGAGGTATCGATGTCGGTAGGTGAGACCTGGCACGAGGTCGGCGTTCCAAATGGTCCCAAAGGTGTCCTATAGGATTCAGTTCAGGACTCTGTGCAGGCCAGTCCATTACAGGGATGTTATTGTCGTGTAACCACTCCGCCACAGGCCGCACATTATCAACCGGTGCTCGATCGTGTTGAAAGATGCAATCGCCATCCCCGAATTGTTCTTTAACAGTGGGAAGCAACACGATGCTTCAAACGTCAATGTAGGCCTGTGCTGTGATAGTGCCACGCAAAACAACAAGGGGTGCAAGCCCCCTCCATGGAAAACACGACCACACCATAACACCACCGCCTCCGAATTTTACTGTTGGCACTACACACACTGACAGATGACGTTCACCGGCCATTCGTCATACCCAGACCCTGTCATCGGATCGCCACACTGTGTGCTGTGATTTGTCACTCCACACAACTTTTCTCCACTGTTCAATCGTCCAATGTTCACGCTCTTTACACTAAGTTTGGCATTTACCGGCGTGCTGTGTGGCTTATGAGCATCCGCTCGACCATGAAATCCAAGTTTTCTCACCTGCCGCCTAATTTTCATAGTACCTGCAGTGGATCCTGATGCAGTTTGGAATTCCTATGTGATGGTCTGGATAGATGTCTGCCTATTACACATTACGACCTTCGTCGACAGTCGGCGGTCTCTTCCAGACAGCTTTTGTTCTGTACGTGTCCCTTCACGTTTCCACTTCACTGTCACATCGGAAACCACGGACCTAGGGATTTTTAGGAGTGTGGAAATCTTGCGTATAGACGTATGACACAAGTGACGCCCAATAATCTGACGACGTTCGAAACCCGTGAGTTCCGCACAGTGCTCCATTCTGCTCTCTCACGATGTCTAATGACTACTGAGGTATCTGGTAGTAGATGGCAGCACAATGCACCTAATATGAAAAACGTTTTTGGGGGTGTGATACTTTTGATCACATAGGGTATCACCCATTACAATGCATCCTGCCATAAAACAGCATGTTTGAGGCAATGGTTTGTGTCCAACACCATTCCTGAAATGAATTGCCTACCAAGAGTCTCAACCTGAACCCTATGGAACACTTTTGGAATGAATTACAGGTCGACTTCTATCAAGACCCCAGCGTCCAACATCACTGTCTTCTCTCATTTCGGCTGTTGAGGAAGAACGAGCTGTCATTCGTCCACAGACATTGAGAGATTTCACTGAAATGGGCCCAAGCATAATTCAAGCCAACATAAAGGCAAAGGGTGGACACAACCCGTATTAACGTCCACTAATAACGTCCGGATAGAGAGTACTTTTAAAATGTGTTTAAGTTCATTGCCTTTTTAAATTGAGGTTTACATCACTGTGCCTTATGGAGTCTGCATGCGCGCCCTTGCAGAGTTCTTATAAGCGATTACCCGAACACTTGCTAGCGTCAGTAGCGCAATGCAAGGTTGCTGCTAGAGCAGATTCGACAGCTGGGCGTAGGCACCCGCCGACGCAGCGGAGCTAGACTCGCTTTTGGCTAGTGGCCCTGCGGCTGTCTTCGCTGTATTTATAGCATAACTTCTTTCGAAACGTAATGGGACTACTTCCCAAGTGCATTGCGAGCTACTGACGTCTCGTGCAAATGACTATTCCGAAAAGTCGGTTGCTCATGTTCTTCGTACTAAAGTCGAAGTTCATTTCCAAGGATATAGTAGTCAAATTACGGAAACCGTAAATCGAAATAGTCATTACATAGGACGTGAAGGATGATATGTGGGAGATGCACAGTGTTTGCTTCTCCTTATTAACATTTTATTGTTGTATAGTGGGCAGAGGGCAGTACATATACAGCTATTCGGTACATATTTTGATTCGTTGCTTCAGCCTGCGCATCTTCATCATACATGTTTGAGGCTTGGAAAGGTCTCTGGAACCATATAGTTTCGTTTGATTAAAGCACCTTGCCTGGTTTTCAGACAGGATTCCCCGTTTCATTCCAATAAGTTGGAGAGCTTCTGTAGTGCTGTTTGAGTTTGAGGGGAGTAGCAAGTGGGCTGAGATGTGAATCGGAATTTGGATTGAGCAGGGAGGCGTGCTATGATAGTCTGAACAGTTGTGCAAAGCCACTGTGCCAGGGTTGTGTAGTGGTTAGCGCATCTTCTTAGCTAGCAGGAGATCTCAGTTTGCAACCTGACCCTGGTACAGATTTTCATTCGTCGCATTAGTCTGTATATATGCACCATAGATATAAAATGACAGACTAGTAGTAGCTTATCTCCAAAGAAATGCTTGCCAGTCTGCACCTGGTCAGTCCCTTAGAGCTCTGAATGAACGTCTAAGGACTTTGAGCAGAAACAGAAAAAAATCTCTTTTGGTAAACGTGATCGAGTGTTTTTTGTACGGAAAACTGTCCATGAAAGAATCATTTCTGAATAACACCAGTGCACGAGAGGACTAATGGGGACAGGAAATACTTCAATCGATTTCCACTCTAGGTAATTGACTCATTAGCAGCTGATACAGGGCGCCATTTGTCGTGCTATAAAAAACTGTGGAGTAGAGTACTTACTAGGATGAAAAGAGGGCACCGCCCAGGAAGTAACGTCGACGAAGCCATGGAATTCGTTGTGGCCCATTTGGAAGAGAATTCTAAAGAACGCGTTTACATTTGAAGATTTGGTTCACTAGATTGAAGAAGAGTTTCGTCCGGACTTCGTTACCATAAAAGCAAGACTTCGACAGTTTATAAAATGTTTCCATATTTTCGCGCTAGTGAGCACAGTCACTAGGCCAAATGTGCTGACCTGCATGTGCAAGATACGCTGGCTCTTGAAGATAAAGCGGATCCATTAATATTTCAAAAATTCACGACTGGTAACCACTTTTGGTCTTGAATATTGTCGCATGACAGTTGAGCAAATCCTCATGAAAACAATGAAGAGTTCTTGTGGGGTGATTCGTGGGCGAGGCGTAACGGACAGGACTCTGGGGTTAGCTGCATTGCAAAATGTTTGTGATGTAATTGAAAACTTTTGCCGTTGTAAATCGGGTACTTTTGAACAATGTGCTGTCATGAGACGTTTTCGCCAGGGATACCAATGTCGTTAATAAAATAACTCAGTGTTTTTATAGCCACAGTCATTTTTGAATACTTAATGTCACCAAGTAATGGGATGATTGAAGGTGAAGACGTGTGCTGCCATCTGTCCTGGGAGGTTACTTCTAGAGGAACGAACAGAATTATGAACAGAAACTTTGCGAACATGCATTTCTGACTCAGAGACGCAGTGGTGTCTCCCGCAATGGTTGTTAAGCTTATAAAAACGACAAAAGGAATAGCAGCTCTGGATCCTCTCACACTTTTCCATGCGATGATGCCCTGAAAAAATACTTCGAGTACGAACTTGCTCCCTTTCCATTGTCACTTTGTTTCTCAGGAAGACATCAGCAAAGGGACAAAGTCCACAATATTACTCTACCTTCATGTCCTTGCCAAGTGATGGAAGGTTTGTAACCTACATATAGCGACATCATGGCCAAAATGCTGTGGTAGTCTCCGATGGGCATCCCACAGACAAAAATAAAAGAAGCACAAGAAACACGGAATGAGCTCGTCATTTCAGGCTACAGTTTTGTGCAGAAGTTCTCTTTGATGGTACTGCGTTTCCACAGATGCCAAACGATAACTTCGTATCGAGCGCAAATGGTCACCAAGCCAGCAATAGAAGATGCAGACTGTTAACTGTAAAACCTGCCACTTCATTGACTTCCGAATAAGATTCTGTTGTTATTGGTGAAAACATTGCTCTTTTTGCCTCGTTTACGGCCTTAGCGCCAGACGCTGTGTACTTTTGTAAATCTGGAAGAGGTAACATGAAATATGCACTGTATTCCAAATCATCCTTCGATTTAAAGATATTGTGGAAAAATTTCTACTTCTCCATGCGATAATTAGTTGCGGTAGTACCTCTACTCCGTCTGGACTGGGCAAAATTAATTTTTGCACCAGTCTTGAGAGTGATGGTTGCCACAGTAAAAGTGTCTGTGCTTCCAAAGATCCAGCTGCAGAAAAAGAGAATACCGTGGAAGCAACTGAAAATTTGTTCCGGCGCCTTAGGAAGGTGTCTCGAGCACTTCTACAGATGAGTTGCAATGTCGTAGCTTTTCTAAAGCTGCCGCAAACACCAAATTCGATTTGGCACGCCTACCTCCAAGAGGGGATGAAGTTCATTATCGTGCTTATAACTTATCTGCAAGTTCAAACATGGATGGGTTCAAATGGCTCTGAGCACTATGGGACTTAACATCTATGGTCATCAGTCCCCTAGAACTTAGAACTACTTAAACCTAACTAACCTAAGGACAGCACACAACACCCAGCCATCACGAGGCAGAGAAAATCCCTGACCCCGCCGGGAATCGAACCCGGGAACCCGGGCGTGGGAAGCGAGAGCGCTACCGCACGACCACGAGATGCGGGCAAACATGGATGGGGTAAGAAAAAGACCCCCTCAAGTGGGGCTGGAAGAAGTTCATTGGTGGTCTAATCCCAGAGCAAATGAAAAAAGAACCAGCTCCATAGGCAGTGTTGAACATGATTTCATGCCGATGCAAAAATACTTGTGACAGCAAATGCAGCTGCAAAAAAGCAGGACTTCGATTCTCCACTGTGTGCATTCATTGCGGAATCGAATCATGCGGTAATGCACCAGAGGTTGCATTCAACATGGAAGAAGACGAATTAGAAGATCCGCTGCCTGTTGGTGGAAGTGATGAATTATGCATATCAACCACAGCTGAGGCGAATGAACAGAAGTTGATAAGTTTTTCACTTAAATTTTGTGTAAAATTGAGATAAAATTTAAGATCTATTTGTACACTATATTTTGTTCAAATACGAGTAGAAGTGTGTGTAAAAGTGTTTAAAGTTTTTGTATTTCTTTTTCGAAATACTTGTTCCCCACAAATTAAGCGAATTTCATAAACTACATGTATGTATTGCATACATAACGCCTTAAAAGATGATATTACGCTCAGGAGTACTATTTCTGACTGAGGGTGGCGTTATCAGTTCCGAGCCCACTTTCACTAAAATTGTTAATACAAAATTTCTCCGCGTGTATCGGGAGTGCTTAAAAATATTTCGTAAGAATCTGAATGGAAATCAAATCCTGTACAACAGTGTATATTAGGCATTCTTGCACAAAACTGCACTAAAATCATTACTGAGTCGAAACCACCTTACCTATTTTTTTGCGAGTTCTTCACATTTTTGCATATTTCCGCAGCCTCCTATTTTAGCAGCTGTTCCGAATTTTCCACTAAGTTGTGTCTAAAGCTCGCAGGTCATTTAACGCTCTTTAAAATTTAGAATGGCACATTTTTGCTTTAAATGCACTCGAAGCGAGTTACTGAGGAAAAATTGGAAAAAAGTGCAATTTCTTAGTGATGTTTTCAAGATGGCGGATAACTCACAAGGAGGAGGAGGTCTAAAACTTGAATTTTTCAAGAAAGGTGCAGTACATACAACATACGTGATAATCAAAATTACTCCACCTTTGCAATGCAAAATGCAGTCTGGGTTAAAGGTGCCATTCTGCCGGATAGATGGACAACGTCCCACTAGTCATGCTTTGCTGGTTGAGGTGTTAATATTACGGTAGGGAGGTACACCGTATCTGGGACAAAGCGACTCGTACTGATTTACACTGACCAGCCAAAACATTATAACCCCTGCCCACAGCGAAGTTGGATGCCGCCGAATGACGTTGCGGGTAGGTGACGCAAAAGGGTGTAAGCAGAGCAAGCACGGACGGGGATCACCCTAGCGAAGATACGGGCTGCAAATTGGGAAATCCATTGAGACAAGCCACTTTGAAAAAGAGCAGATTATTATTATCACGCAGAGCCTGTGAACGAGTATCTTGAAAACGGCGAAGCTCGTCGAATCTTCACGTGCTAGTCATGGGCATCAACTGAAAGAGATAGAATAACAGTGAAACTGTGGTGTCACCGCCAGACACCACACTTGCTAGGTGGTAGCTTAAATCGGCCGCGGTCCATTTAGTACATGTCGGACCCGCGTGTCGCCACTGTGTGATCGCAGATCGAGCGCCACCACAAGGCAGGTCTCGAGATACGATATAGCACTCGCCCCAGTTGTACGACGACTTTGCTAGCGACTACACTGACGAAGCCTTTCTCTCATTTGCCGAGAGACAGTTAGAATAGCCTTCAGCTAAGTCCATGGCTACGACCTAGCAAGGCGCCATTAACCGTATCTGAAGATAGTCTTATTTGTATTATCAAGAGCGATGTACCACAAGGATGGAATAAAGATAAGTATTCGAGGAGCTGCATACTTTTCTTATTAGAATTCACTACTTATCCTGTTCCAGAATTTACGCCCGTCTGCGTTAGATTTCGGCCTCCTATATCTACAAGGTGTTGGCACATTTACCAACACATCAGAAACTACCACTAAGCCTTACATGATTGAACGTCCACAACTATTCACAGAACGTGGGGTTCGGAGGCTTGTCTGTTCTGTAAAGTAGCATAGATGTTGATCTTTCGCATCTCTGCCGAAAGAGCATAATGCTGGTGAACGCACAAGTGGTTTGGAGCACACCGTTCAACGTAGGTTGTTGAACCTGGAGCTCCGCAGGAGACCATCCCTACGTGTTCACATGTTGATCCAACAACATCGTCAGTTACGATTGCAGGGGGTACGGGACCATCGCTCAGTGGAAACGTTTCGGTTTTTCAGGTGAATGACTTTTTGCTACACTAGGTCGCTGGTAGTTTACTCAAACGTCGTTATCGAGGTGTACGGGGGCTCAGAACGTGCAGCGCGCCACGGACGCAGGCTGGTTGGAGCAGTATTATGCTACAGGAGACATTCTCCTGCGCGTGTATGAGACCTGTGGTAGTAATCTAAGACACGCTGACAGCTGTGAAACACTTGGATCCTTTCATGCTTGATGTCTTCCCCAACAGCGATGTCATCTTTCAGCAGGATAATTGTCTGTGTCTCGGCGACAACCCTGGTACAGTCGTTTGAGGACCATTATAGCGAACTCACATTGATGTCTCGGCGACGAAATTTGCCTGGCGTAAATCCTATCGCACCTATCTGTGTCGCTATCGGGCACCATCATCGCGTACGCAAATCAGCGGCCCGTTATTTACGCGAATTACATGACCCACGTATAGACACCTAATTCCCCATACCTCCACAGACATGCGAACAAACTGTCGGTTCCCTGATATGCAAAATGAATGAGGTAGTTCATTACAATGACGGACAGACAAGCTATTAAGGAGGTGATCATAGTGTTCTGGCTCATCACTGTGTCTGGCGGCAGTGACAGACAAGCCACCGAAGTCTACAGCTTACACAAGCTGTGCAAGACGCACGACGTATCCTTCATCTCGCAAGCCAGTCAGGGAACTTCAATATTTAAGCGGTCCAGTGATCAGAAACGCCTCCTTTGCCTCTCTATCGTGCGCGTCCTGCTGATGAGAATTTCGTCTATTACCATAACTCGAAGCTGCTCTGTGACCCAACTACCGGGCAACATTGTCAGTATTGTTGCTGCTTCTCATATGTATCCTTGGTGGATTAGGGCCACAAAGCCTCAGTGTAATCTGACCAACCCTTCTTCGTTATATTCATCATGACGTGTTTTGTAAGTGGTCGTGATCTTACATTTAGTACACATACATGATTTTCAAACTGTTTGAGTTCGTGGCTCCCCTGACCAGTTAAGTTTTGTTTGTCCATCCTTTACAAGATAGCTTGTAAAAACTGAAATAATTGATAAAGGAAGTTACGAATAAAATTCTACTCACCTCAGTGAGACACTTGAGCTTGCGTCTTGTTACACAATTTGTCAAATCTTGGCACAAAATGAGATACAGCTACCCTCATTTCCTTCTCCTCACAAAGTCTTGACATGAACTTGGTTTTAATGACAGACACTGCTGAAATCCCATTCTCGCAAAGATAGGAGGTTGCAAAAGGGAAAAAATACCTCCAGCGCTTTCTTGTTGAAGCTTAGAAACTCTTTTCTTACCGAATATCAAAATTTTGGCGATGTCGTTGATGAAAATTTTACTGTTAGTGGAGAATCTGATGAAAGTTTTCACTTTTAGTGGAGAATCTGATGAAAGTTCCATCAACTCTTCTTCTTCTGCAGTATTGAACTCAGAAGATGAATCATTACTGAAAGTATTTTGCGCCCACTGAAAGCTATCACATTTTTAAGGAAAGTATTTTTCACAATGAACATGAAGTTCAGATAAATGTGCTTCAGAACAAAAGATGTGGAAGGAGACCAACATCATTGTCGTTTACAAAATTGCTGCGAACATGGAGAGTAGTCCATATCTGCTCCATCGTTCATTTTCTCTTCTAAAGCAGAAGCTTGTTTTGGAATGCCGAAACTTTGTCAATAAACTGAATCACAATTAGTTTCATTTACTCACAGAGACTTGTTCAGTTAGTTTAACTTCTCAAATATATCACATAAGGATACGACCTTTAATAGAAAGTCACTTTCTGGATAGCACTTCGTATTAATATTTGCTCTTTTAGGTAAGAACAGATTAGTCGCCTAAGTTCCTAAGTTCAAAGATGTGTGATGATACAGTTCCTCTGGATAGCCAACGAGTGCTACTATAAAATGAAAGATAGATATGTTCAGCCCCCACGTCGTGACACATTTCCCTAAAAAATGTAGTCTTTTGGGGACCTGTTGTAATAAAGTTCACCACATTTATGACAGCTTGCAGTACATGATTTATAACAACACTCAAACAAGTGCTTCTCTATGGATAAAGCAATAGGTACACATTATCACGAGCTTTGCTGCAGGTAAGTAGTTACGGACCACTATAACGCTCTTTTGACATGGATCGCGACCATTAGTATAGACACCACACGCGAAGCCCTGTTAGCTTGATTTTCTGTCATGAAGTCCACTCTATAGAACAAATCTTTGCCTATCGTATCTGCGTGTATTTCCTTACGAAAAGGAAGGTCTTCCGCCATTTCGTTACTTTTTTCGTCAGCAAATTGTACGTAGCACATTAAATGAGCATCTCCGTTGCTGCCAATGGCCTTGTCAATTTGCAAACCAAAATCTCTCCCTCTGGTTTTTTGTGTAATTTGTCCATGATGGCCTACTCCTAAAGCTTGAATTCTACAACTAATTGTAGTATCAGAAAATAAATAGGCAAAAAGTGCTTTGCCGTTAGCTCTCCGAGCATCATTCGTGGCACACAGGTTGAATACCACTGGTATAGAAATCTAAGACTTACGAGTATTTATGGCATAAATGGTACAACTCAAATAGTTAAGACAGAAAAAAATTACACAATTCACATTTTTTGTGAAGAGTAGAATAATACAGATAATTTACAGGCAGATAGATTTAAAGCGTAGGCCGTGACGGCAATGGGCATGGGTGGAAAGATGATAAGGGGAGAGAAACAGGAGCGTGTGAAAGAACTTGAGTAACGACGAGGAGGAATGGAAAAATAAAAGACTTGGATAACTGAAAAGTTGTGATCGTTTGACAGAGAGAAATCACTGAACATGTTAGTTTTTGAGAGAATAATGATGAGCATTTATTCCAGAGGCGGACAGTAGAAATTGAGAACGAGTTGTAAATATTGTGTTTTCTGGATGGTCACAGCGAGGGTACTACGCGAATGAGACCTTGCGCAGCTATTATGATGAGAGGACAAGTATTTGTCCTGTGATGCGAGCTACTGTGCAGCCGATGAAGCTGGCGTAGCGTTTCATAGCCACGTAACTTGTCTATCCGCAACCATTCTAACGCGGTGTACTCGTCCGAAGAACTGGAATGCTTAAACAGGCAAATGTTTCACTAGTAACACAGGCAGGCATTCGTAGTTGGCCCTAATTGTCGAAATTTACATTGCTCGCATCGCGTAGTGCGTCGCAGTAAAGAGCTTTCGTTTCACATCCTGTGCAAATACGTTCGGAAATTTCTGGGACGCGTAGAGACAAGCGGAAGTATTCTTGGACATGGCAACAGTCTTTTCTGAGCAGCTGAGTTGCTAATCCTCCCACTGATTTACATATATGTCCACAGCTTTTTTCTTTGTGCTAGTGAGTCTGTCTGAGCGTTACTCAAACACCCTGAAAGTGCGTTCTACATTTGTATTAGAAATGGAAGAAGTAAATACGTCATTATCGAATGTTCACAAGAGTTACCCTTGCATTGTTACGTATCTTTAATTTAAATCACTATAAATGGCTTAACCGACCTCCCTTATCCCTTCGCGGAGTTTCCCACAAAAGGAGTGAAGACATCATGAGGCATTATCTCCTGTTACCACCTCCAGTTGTCAAACACGCACCTGAGTGATAACCGAATTAGCATCTTTCATTTGCTTGCCTTACATATTTGCATCATGTGGCTTCGAGGAAGAACTGGTACCACCGCGTGACCATTGCTTCTGGCTCAGGATATTCCAGACATTCCACGACTGTGCTGATATAAGGACCATCGCTCTTGTCTTAGCTCTTCATTTTATTATACTCTACCTCTCTAGGTACCTTAATCTCTCTCGCCTTATTCATAGGGCGCCTGTTGGAGACATACTGTGATGGCAGAAGAATTCCTACCTCTAACACCGGTTATGTAACATTATCCAACAACATTTTGCGAGAACAACGTTATTTTTCTTTCCAGTACTTTCATTCAAGTACCCCGAGCACCTATCACTCTTTCGTACCGTACCTGGTTTTCTACTCATTGCGTTACACTTTCCCATAGTTCTCCTACTAAATCTAATTTTCATGCACCTTCGTTAATGTTAAATTTGCTTGTTCGCCCTATTTCGCCTCACTTCCTAGTAATGTTAATTCCGTCCACACGTCCTAAAAGGACCATCGGTACTGACCTACCGTCCTGTCATGCTCTGCCAGTGGCGTCATTGGATTCGGTACGGAGGGGCGGAGCGTCAGGACACCACCCTCGGTCCGCTGTCAGTTTTCGTGACCTGGAGCCGCTACTTCTCGGCCAAGGGGTTCCTCAGTTGGCATCACGAGGCAGACTGCACCCCGTTCCAGTCCTCCCACTTAAAACAAATCCCTGGCAGTGCCGGAAAACGAGCCCGGGTCCTCCGCATGGCGGTCAGCCGCGCTGATCACACAGCTACAAAGGTGGGCCTTCTTAGTACCTTTTTTTTTTCTTTGAGTCATCAGTCATTTGATTGGTTTGATGCAACCCGCCACGAATTCCCCTCCTGTGCCAATCTCTTCATTTCGGAGTAGCAGTCGGCCGCTGTGGACGAGCGGTTCTAATTGCTTCGGTCCGGAACCGCGCTGCTGCTACGGTCGCAGGTTCGAATCCTGCCTCGGACATGGATGTGTGTGATGTCCTTAGGTTAGTTAGGTTTAAGTAGTTCTAAGTATAGGGGACTGATGACCTCAGATGTTAAGTCCCATAGTGCTCAGATCCATTTTTTCAGAGTAGCACTTGCAACCTACGTCCTCAACTATTTGCTGGATGTATTCCAATCTATTGTCTTCCTTCACAGTTTTTACACTCTACAGCTTCCGCTAATACCATGGAAGTAATTCCCTGATGTTTTAATAGATGTCCTATCATCCTGTCCCTTGTCACTGTTTTCCATATATTCCTTTCCTCTCCGATTCTGCGCAGAACCTCCTCGTTCATTACTTTATCAGTCCACCCAATTTTCAACATACGTTTGCAGACCACATCTCAAAGGCTTCGATTCTTAGTACTCTTGTTTTTTTGTTTGAGTAATTTGATTGGTTGGTGTGACCCGCCACGAATTCCTCTTCTGTGCCAACCTCTTCATCTCAGAGTAGCACTTGAAACCTATTTCCTCAATTATTTGTTGAATGTATTCGAATCTATTGTCTTCCTCTACAGCATCCTCTAGTACTATGGACGTCATTCCCTTATGTCTTCATAGATGCCCTATCATCCTGTACCGTCTTCTTGTTACTGTTTTCCATATACTCCTTGCCTCTCCGATTTTGCGCAGAACCTCCTCGTTCATTACCTTATCAGTCCACCTAATTTTCAACATACGTTTGCAGCACCACATCTCAAAGGCTTCGATTCTCTTCGGTTCCAGTTCTCCGGCAGTCCATGTTTCGCTACCATACTCGTAGACGTCTCGTGCCTACCATACTAGTAGACTTTTCGTGGCCAGGGCTGTCCTTGCTCATTGGTTATTTTGCTGCCTAGGTAGTAGAATTCCTTAACTTCATCCACTTCGTGATCACCAATCATGATGTTAAGTTCCTCGCTGTTCTTATTTCTGCTAGTTCTCATTACTTTGATCTTCCTTCGATTTACTCTTAATCCATATTCTGCACTCATTAGACTGTTCATTCCAATCAGGAGATCTTGTAACTCTTGTTTGTTGTCACTGAGGATAGCATCAGCGAATCTTATCGTTGATACCCTTTCACAGTGAATTTTAATTCCAGTCTGTAACCTTTCTTTTATTTCGGTCTTTGCTTCTTCCCTATACAGATTGAACAGTAGGGGCAAAAGACTACATCCCCGTCTTTTAATCCGAGCACTTCGTTCCTGGACTTCTACTCTTATTTTTCCTGCTTGGTTCTTGTATACTCCATTTTACCCTCCTTTCCCTATCGCTTACCCCTTTTTTTCCAAGAATTTCGAACATCGTACAAATTTTACATTGTCGAACGGTTTTTGCACGTCGACAGATACTATGAACGTGTGTGTTCATTTTTCTTAAGTCTTGCTTCCATTACCACCTGCAATGTCAGGATTGCCTCTCTGGTGCCTTTACCTTTCCTAAAGCCAAACTGATCGTCTTAGTCCTATCCCTAAATGTTTTCTTCGACGATATAAAGGGTTTTTTAAGTGTATCAGTAATGTTATATTCGGATACTATATAGTCCTACTTATTATTGGAACCATAATAGATGGATGAGAAAAGCAACGTGTTAAAGTATTTATAATGAAGTATCACAGTGAATGTGAGGAGACACAAACTGTTGTGAATCGGAGGTACGTCTGAGCACTGTTACCAGGCATATTTCTTTTCAGTGTGGTTTACGTTTAGTTACGAGGTCGGTGTACATGAAGCGTTTTCTTATTTTGATTCTTCGTTATAGCATCTCCATTATCGCTTAATGCTATACGCATGATCATAAGCGTATGTGCACCTGAAGAAAAACCGAAAGATAGAACTTAGCTAATGGTGTGGAATAAAAAGTTATTTCAAACTAATTGGCAGTCTCAGTGGAATAAATGGTTCAAACCAGACGGCCTTACAGTTTGTTGTTGTCTATTTGTGGTGACTATGGTCTTGAAGACTAAAGAAATTGAGATACAGAGTTGTAGGATGATAAAAAAGAATTGATCAAACGTAGAAAAATTATGTTTTATTTTAAATATGTGTCCAAGTCGTTTCTCAAAAACCACCGACCAGGGAGGAGTAACGAAATTTTTATTGTGGAAGAGCGAGCCGCAAATCCCTTAACGATCAACGACGGTATATCTTCCTTTTGAAATCGTCTCTGCATTGCAGGCAACGAACACCATCTTACCAAAAGTATCCAAACACTCCTTTGTAATGCGGAATTGACCACTAGATGTCACGAGACGCGGACCCACCAATATACTGTAAAAGGAGGAGGAAGCATTGTGTTGTCGGTGGAGAAGCACTAACAACAGAATGGGTGGCTTAAGAAAGCTCAGTGAGAGTGTGTTTGGAAAAAAATCACACAGAATCAGAGGAAGAAACCACTCGAGAGTTACAAAGTGCTGCCAGCTGTCCAGCTACCACAGTTACTGTGCATAGGGAGTTTAAAAGAATGAGGCACAATGGTCGAGCAACTCCTTATAAACCAATTTTGGTAGTCAGTGGTAAGCGACAATGAGGGGCGTCCTGGGTTCTGTTCCCGATAGAGTCGCTCGGCGACTGGGTGTCTGTGTTCTCGTAATTATTTTATGTCTTCTACACTAACGCGCAAATGATGAAAGTTCCATATATAATTGTACAGACACGCCTCGACGGGCAGTCGAGTATTTCAGTACAGATGCATACTATCGTTCGTTCCCTTGCGGGAGTACAGTGAGGCTGCGAGCAATGGCGAAAATGAACGAAGTCACAACTTCAGTGGTAAGCAACACTTGGGAATTTATGTCCGGAGGGAACCGTGTGCGAATGGTCGAGGCGGTCAAGGCCACCTTTCGCGAGAAGCGGGATCCGGTTTCGAGTCCCGGCCGGTCACAGATTTCCAAGTGAAGCCTTTGATTAATTCACTGCCAATACCAGCACACTCATGCAATTTTTCTTTAGGTATTGAAAATGTGACAAAAGTCAGGAAAAACATGTAGAACTGCTATTTGTCGAAAACTGACATTTTGAGACCATGGCTGTGTTCATAACACAGGTTGACTCCCGAAAAGAAGGAAATAGCAACCAGCACTTTTGAAATGCAATTTATTTTCATAACTAACGATCCGGTAGGTTATTCGTCATCAGAATGCTATTCACGTCTGTATACAGGGTGTTTACAAAAAGGTACGGCCGAACTTTCAGGAAACGTTCCTCACACACAAAGAAAGAAAATACACTCCTGGAAATGGAAAAAAGAACACATTGACACCAGTGTGTCAGACCCACCATACTTGCTCCGGACACTGCGAGAGGGCTGTGCAAGCAATGATCACACGCACGGCACAGCGGACACACCAGGAACCGCGGTGTTGGCCGTCGAATGGCGCTAGCTGCGCAGCATTTGTGCACCGCCGCCGTCAGTGTCAGCCAGTTTTCCGTGGCATACGGAGCTCCATCGCAGTCTTTAACACTGGTAGCATGCCGCGACAGCGTGGACGTGAACCGTATGTGCAGTTGACGGACTTTGAGCGCGGGCGTATAGTGGGCATGCGGAAGGCCGGGTGGACGTACCGCCGAATTGCTCAACACGTGGGGCGTGAGGTCTCCACAGTACATCGATGTTGTCGCCAGTGGTCGGCGGAAGGTGCACGTGCCCGTCGACCTGGGACCGGACCGCAGCGACGCACGGATGCACGCCAAGACCGTAGGATGTTACGCAGTGCCGTAGGGGACCGCACCGCCACTTCCCAGCAAATTAGGGACACTGTTGCTCCTGGGGTATCGGCGAGGACCATTCGCAACCGTCTCCATGAAGCTGGGCTACGGTCCCGCACACCGTTAGGCCGTCTTCCGCTCACGCCCCAACATCGTGCAGCCCGCCTCCAGTGGTGTCGCGACAGGCGTGAATGGAGGGACGAATGGAGACGTGTCGTCTTCAGCGATGAGAGCCGCTTCTGCCTTGGTGCCAATGATGGTCGTATGCGTGTTTGGCGCCGTGCAGGTGAGCACCACAATCAGGACTGCATACGACCGAGGCACACAGGGCCAACACCCGGCATCATGGTGTGGGGAGCGATCTCCTACACTGGCCGTACACCACTGGTGATCGTCGAGGGGACACTGAATAGTGCACGGTACATCCAAACCGTCATCGAACCCATCGTTCTACCATTCCTAAACCGGCAAGGGAACTTGCTGTTCCAACAGGACAATGCACGTCCGCATGTATCCCGTGCCACCCAACGCGCTCTAGAAGGTGTAAGTCAACTACCCTGGCCAGCAAGATCTCCGGATCTGTCCCCCATTGAGCATGTTTGGGACTGGATGAAGCGTCGTCTCACGCGGTCTGCACGTCCAGCACGAACGCTGGTCCAACTGAGGCGCCAGGTGGAAATGGCATGGCAAGCCGTTCCACAGGACTACATCCAGCATCTCTACGATCGTCTCCATGGGAGAATAGCAGCCTGCATTGCTGCGAAAGGTGGATATACACTGTACTAGTGCCAACATTGTGCATGCTCTGTTGCCTGTGTCTATGTGCCTGTGGTTCTGTCAGTGTGATCATGTGATGTATCTGACCCCAGGAATGTGTCAATAAAGTTTCCCCTTCCTGGGCCAATGAATTCACGGTGTTCTTATTTCAATTTCCAGGAGTGTATGTTATGTGGACATGTGACCGGAAACGCTTACTTTCCATGTTAGAGCTCATTTTATTACTTCTCTTCAAATCACATTAATCATGGAATGGAAACACACAGCAGCAGAACGTACCAGCGTGACTTCAAACACTTTGTTACAGGAAATGTTCAAAATGTCCTCCGTTAGCGAGGATACACGCATCCACCCCCCGTCGCATGGAATCCTTGATGCGCTGATGCAGCCCTGGAGAATGGCGTATTGTATCACAGCTGTCCACAATACGAACACGAAGAGTCTCTACATTTGGTACCGGGGTTGCGTAGACAAGAGCTTTCAAATGCCCCCATAAATGAAAGTCAAGAGGGTTGAGGTCAGGAGAGCGTGGAGGCCATGGAATTGGTCCGCCTCTACCAATCCATCGGTCACCGAATCTGTTGTTGAGAAGCGTACGAACACTTCGACTGAAATGTGCAGGAGCTCCATCGTGCATGAACCACATGTTGTGTCGTACTTGTAAAGGCACATGTTCTAGCAGCACAGGTAGAGTTCAAATGGCTCTGAGCACTATGGGACTCAACTGCTGAGGTCATTAGTCCCCTAGAACTTAGAACTAGTTAAACCTAACTAACCTAAGGACATCACAAACATCCATGCCCGAGGCAGGATTCGAACCTGCGACCGTAGCGGTCTTGCGGTTCCAGACTGCAGCGCCTTTAACCGCACGGCCACTTCGGCCGGCCACACAGGTAGAGCATCCCGTATGAAATCATGATAACGTGCTCCATTGAGCGTAGGTGAAAGAACATGGGGCCCAATCAAAACATCACCAATAATTCCTGCCCAAACGTTCACAGAAAATCTGTGTTGATGACGTGGTTACACAATTGCGTGCGGATTCTCGTCAGCCCACACATGTTGATTGTGAAAATTTACAATTTGATCACGTTGGAATGAAGCCTCATCCGTAAAGAGAACATTTGCACTGAAATGAGGATTGACACATTGTTGGATGAACCATTCGCAGAAGTGTACCCGTGGAGGCCAATCAGCTGCTGATAGTGCCTGCACACGCTGTACATGGTACGGAAACAACTGGTTCTCCCGTAGCACTCTCCATACAGTGACGTGGTCAACGTTACCTTGTACAGCAGCAACTTCTCTGACGCTGACATTAGGGTTATCGTCAACTGCACGAAGAATTGCCTCGTCCAGTGCAGGTGTCCTCGTCGTTCTAGGGCTTCTCCAGTCGCGAGTCATAGGCTGGAATGTTCCGTGCTCCCTAAGACGCCGATCAATTGCTTCGAACGTCTTCCTGTCGGGACACCTTCGTTCTGGAAATCTGTCTCGATACAAATGTACCGCGCCACGGCTATTGCCCCGTGCTAATCCATACATCAAATGAGCATCTGCCAACTCCGCATTTGTAAACATTGCACTGACTGCAAAACCACGTTCGTGATGAACACTAACCTGTTGATGCTACGTACTGATGTGCTTGATGCTGGTACTGTAGAGCAATGAGTAGCATGTCGCCGGCCGAAGTGGCCGTGCGGTTAAAGGCGCTGCAGTCTGGAACCGCCAGACCGCTACGGTCGCAGGTTCGAATCCTGCCTCGGGTATGGGTGTTTGTGATGTCCTTAGGTTAGTTAGGTTTAACTAGTTCTAAGTTCTAGGGGACTAATGACCTCAGCAGTTGAGTCCCATAGTGCTCAGAGCCATTTGAACCCTTTTTGAGTCGCATGTCAACACAAGCACCGAAGTCAACATTACCTTCCTTCAATTGGGCCAACTGGCGGTGAATCGAGGAAGTACAGTACATACTGACGAAACTGAAATGAGCTCGAACATGTAAATTAAGCGTTTCCGGACTCATGTCCACATAACATCTTTTCGTTATTTGTGTGTGAGGAATGTTTCATGAAAGTTTGTCCATACCTTTTGTAACATCCTGTATATACAGGTTGATTTACGAAGATATGCAAATATTTTAATATATTATTCTACAAGTAAAACTAAAGAAAAGAGTTTATATAAACATAGGTCCGCAAATGTTTAGTGACGTAGTTACGGCTAATAAAATATTTTGCCTGAAATTTCACATTTTCACTAATATGAAGCCATCGCAAAACTGTACGAGGTTAAAGTAAAGCACGATTTCCATTTATTTTATTGTTATTGGTCTGGTTAATCTAATAAAACATGACCCAGGCGTGTATTTGCAGTAGTTTTCCAGAACATCCAGAGAAGCAGAGATTTTTATACAAATAAATTCGTTTACTTTCCATAAAGAATGTAGAAAGGTTTATATCACTGTAGGCAACCGTCAGTGAGATGTTTCAGTCGTTTCCTAACCTTGAAACGAGTTAGTTTTCTGTAGTGTTCCGTGAAACAACATAATAACAACAGTGTCTTTAAGTGAAACCACATAGTAACTGTTGTATTTTGTAGATTATTTATCAAATAGGGATGCCGTTAAAATTTACGATAGAAGAATACGCCGATATGGTGTTTATTTATGGTAAATGTGATAATAAAACAACATAAATGGAAATCGTTGTGTACTTCAACTACGTATAGTTTTGCGATGGGTTCATATTAGCGAAGTTGCTAATTTACAGGCAATATCTTTTCTCAGTCGTAACTCCGTAACCAAACATTTGCGGACCTATGTTTATATGAACTTTTTTCTTTAGTTTTACTTTTAGAATAACATATTAAAATATTTTCATATCTTCGTTAATCACCCTGTATTTGTTGAGGTATACTTGAGTTATTAGACCTTTATTCCCCCTTGCGGCGAATAATTCTTGGGATGGTAGTACCATACAGAAAAAAAACTATGTTGGAAACGACCTGTTTCCTAATAACGATCGAACATAACGTAAACAAATCTTTGAGCCTGAGATTTGTTCACATTGTGTTCGATCGTTATTAGGGATATCCATGTTGAATCAGGTCATTTATAACATCGATTTTAGGGTTCCGTGCTTCAGTATGTAAAAACGGAGCCCTTTTAAGATCACTTTGTTGACCATCCGCCCACCCGTTCATCTGTCTGTCTGCCTGTGTTTCTATTCGACTTGCTAAGAACACTTTTCCTCAGGAACGGATAGACTTATTGTGTCAGATATTGAGGTCTATCCTCTCTTGGCAGTGTAAAAATCTTAAACTTCTAAGTCAGTTCAAAAGATACGATCATTTATGTCATACATTTTGATACTCGAAAAATCACTCATCAAAACCTAGGGGGTGCTTCCCGTTGATGTAGAATCATGAAATTTAGTGAGAAAAAAGGTTTCACAATATAAGTGAAGGAAACAATCTGAAAATACACTACTGGCCATTAAAATTGCTACACCACGAAGATGAAGTGCTACAGACGCGAAATTTAACCGACAGGAAGAAGATGCTTCTACATCAAGATGATTCTACATCAACGGGAAGCACCCCCTAGGTTTTGATGAGTGATTTTTCGAGTATCAAAATGTATGAAATAAATGATCGTATCTTTTGAACTAACTTAGAAGTTTAAGATTTTTACACTGCCAAGAGAGCATAGACCTCAATATCTGACACAATAAGTCTATCCGTTCCTGAGGAAAAGGGTTCTTAGCAAGTCGAATAGAAACACAGGCAGACAGACAAATGAACGGGTGGGCGGATGGTCAACAAAGTGATCTTAAAAGGGCTCCGTTTTTACATACTGAAGCACGGAACCCTAAAAACGATGTTATAAATGACCTGATTCAACGTGGCTATCCCTAATAATGATCGAACACAATGTGAACAAATCTCAGGCTCAAAGATGATGGCAAATGATTAGCTTTTCAGAGCATTCACACAAGGTTGGCGCCGGTGGCGACACCTACAACGTCCTGACATGAGGAAAGTTTCCAACCAATTTCTCATTCACAAACAACAGTTGACCGGCGTTGCCTGGTGAAACGTTGTTGTGATGCCTCGTGTAAGGAGGAGAAATGCGTACCATCACGCGCTTTGATAAAGGTCGGATTGTAGCCTATCGCGTTTGCGGTTTATCGTATCGCGACAGTGTTGCTCGCGTTGATCGAGATCCAATTACTGTTAGCAGAATATGGAATCAGTGTGTTCAGGAGGGTAATACGGAACGCCGTGCTGGATCCCAACGGCCTCGTATCACTAGCAGTCGAGATGACAGGCATCTTATCCAGATGGCTGTAACGGATCGTGCAGCCACGTCTCGATCCCTGAGACAACAGATGGGGACGTTTCCAAGACAACAACCATCTGCACGAACAGTGCGACGACGTTTGCAGCAGCATGGACTATCAGCTCGGAGACCATGGCTGCGGTTACCCTTGACGCTGCACCACAGACAGGAGCGCCGGCGATGGTGTACTCAGCGACGAACCTGCGTTCACGAATGGCAAAACGTCATTTTTTCGGATGAATCCAGGTTCTGTTTGCAGCGTCATGACGCTCGCATCCGCATTTGGCGACATCGTGGTGAACGCACATTGGAAGCGTGTATTCGTCATCGCCATACTGGCGTATCACCCGGCGTGATGGTATGGGGTGCCATTGGTTACACGTCTCGGTCACCTCTTGTTCGCATTGACGGCACTTTGAACAGTGGACGTTACATTTCAGACGTGTTACGACCCGTGGCTCTAACTTTCATTCGATCCCTGCGAAACCCTAGATTTCAGCAGGTCCCGTACGGGCCTTTGTGGATACAGAAAATGTTCGACTGCTACCCTAGCCAGCACATTCTCCAGATTTCTCACCAATTGAAAATGTCCGGTCAATGGTGGCCGAGCAACTGGCTCGTCTCACTACGCCAGTCACTACTGTTGATGAACTGTGGTATCGTGTTGAAGCTGCGTGGGCAGCTGTACCTGTACACGCCATCCAAGCTGTTTGATTCAATTTCCAGGCGTATCAAGGCCGTTATTAAGGCCAGAGGTGGTTGTTCTGGGTGCTGATTTCTCAGGATCTATGCACCCAAATTGGGTGAAAATGTAATCACATGTCAGTGCTAGTATAATATATTTGTCCAATGAATACCCGTTTATCATCTGCATTTCTTGTAGGTGTAGGTATTTTAATGGCCAATAGTGTAGTTAAATTGTAATTATAAATCGCATAAAAGTAGTGTTTTGACATTAGAACATATATTGCATTCGTCATCCATGTAATAGACGAGCATTGCTTCGTGCAACCTTAGAATTTAATTTATAGGCATATTTTAGTAAGTAAATAAAAAATATGTTATTAGATCTTGTGTATGTACATATATAAACTGAAGTTACCTGTTCGCTTGTTGCCGGCCGCGGTGGTCTCGCGGTTCTAGGCGCGCAGTCCGGAACCGTGCGACTGCTACGGTCGCAGGTTCGAATCCTGCCTCGGGCATGGATGTGTGTGATGTCCTTAGGTTAGTTAGGTTTAAGTAGTTCTAAGTTCTAGGGGACTGATGACCACAGCAGTTGAGTCCCATAGTGCTCAGAGCCATTTGAACCATTTGTTCGCTTGTTTTCGATATGTCCGGGCTCGTCTGAGGAACTACTGTAGATATTTTGATTCAGTCTGGGAGTTCCCGAGACCGATATGTTGCCAGTATCTATATCGATTCCCAGGATGGATTAACAATTAAGTTTACACGGACGCAAGTCCCACTCGCATTTGGCCAAATTCTTATTTACTGTAGAGCGCTACCGTCCAAAGGATCTTTCACCAAAAACTCGTGTATACTTCAACAAATTTGTATGTAGACGGGAAGATAGGTCTGATTAACCTGTCATTTCGAAACCAAAAACGGCGCTGTTTTTGTAAATAAAATAAATGGCATTATCAAAAGTGGTCAGTTGCTGTTTTCTTCTTTGGGCGAATAAAACTGTAATTTAGAGCGAGACTTGCGGAAAGGTATAGACTTGCTGAAAGGTATGTAAAGAAAGAAACTGAGAGGACGTCTGTGGAACAAGTGGCAGTCGCGTCACGTGCGAAACACGAGCCAGAATCAGCGGTGAACTTCAGTCGGGCGCGGCAAGCGCATCTGGATGCGATCACCGTGCAGGAGGCGTGCCAGCGCGCCTCCTCCACGTGGGATCAGACCTTCTAGCAGATGCTTACCGCAGGTCATTGGAGAAACGAAGGGTCCAAATGATTGGAAAAGGCGCAGGTCATTTCCGTTTTCATGAAGGATTATAGAACCAAAGAATGTAACTACAGTTCGCAACGTTAATAGAATCGAAGAATGACACAAGTGGAAATACGCGACAACTGAAGCCAAAATATCTCAGTAAACATCGTGCATAAACGAGCCGTTTGCGAGTTAGTTGAGAATGTATGGTTACGACTAGTCACTGACAGCCAGTCTGCAACATTGTCCTAGTCAGTATAAATGTAAGTGAAAATCAACATTTTGATTAAGCCCCTGTAATTGGGCTAACCATACCCAAGACTGGGGAAAGTGGTGCATGCATCATGGGCCGCAAGCAGATCTTCCACCTGATGTAAATCGACATGCAACGATCCAGCAGGGTGCAAGATGGATACGTCAGACCACGCTTGCAATTTGGTTTCCAAGATCACCTGACCTCAGTCCTCTGGAATTTTCTGTTTGAGTTCACCACGAAAGTAAAGTGTTCAGCACTCCTGTGATACGGTCTAAGAACTGGGGCAGCGAATTCTGCAGTCTTGTCAAGAGTGACGTCATCTGGTCCACTATTACATCCAAATGCGAGGTCATCACGCGAAATACCCTCTCCGACAGGTGCGAGTGTACAGCAGATTGTAACATGTAGCGTGCTGTTGAGATAGGTAAAATTTATGAAATTTGAGACCAGTTACATGAAAACTTAGTCCGCTTCCATAGCTGAGTGGTCAGCTCGGCTGCCTTGACATGTAGAGGACCCGAGTTCGATTCCCGGTACTGCTTTCCTTGGTGGAAGGACTGGTATGGGCACACGCAGCCTCGTGAGGCCATTGGAGGAGCAACTCGACTGATTACTAGCGGTTTCATGCTCATAAAATCCGACAACGATTGGGAGAGCGGTGTGCTGACCACATTCCCATCCATGTCACATCCAGTGACGCCATTGATATTGGATGACACACCGGTCCGTCAGGCCCGAACGGACCGTCAAGGGCCAGAACGCGGAACTACACCTTTACCATTACGCGGAGATTTCATCGAAAAGTTTCAAATACTTTTATACTAACTACGACAATATTTCATTCAGAAGTCAGTGACAGCTGATAACCACACATTCGTAATAATATCGCAAAGGGCTCTTTTGTAGCCCCATGTTTACTGGGATGCATTTGCTTTTATTATCGCATACTTTAACTTGTCTCAGTATTTATTATTAATTACGTGTAAGTTTGTTTACCTCCATATCTGAGAGCAACCGTAGATGGAAGACCCGGGTTCAGTTCCTGTTACTGTAAGGAATTTTTCCTTGGTGGGAGGACTACATCGCGGTGCCAGTTGAGAAGCTAACTGAATAAGAAGTAGAGACAGAAAGGCCTGCAAAGCCGACAGAGGCCAGGAGTGCGCTGTGCTAACAACACGACCCTCTGTGGTGCAGCCAAGTGACGCCACTGACTGAGGTGACACGTCGGTCGGTGGAGCCCAGTTGGGCGTCTGGGATCAGAACGCCAGTGCTCCCCTTTCCTGAGTAGGTCCATACTGCTGACTTAAGCCGGTTGTAGAATTAAGGGACACACTTTATGCTCGCATATTACGACCTTCCTCAAGAACGAAAACCCTCACTGTAGTATTCACCACGGATTCCTCGTACAGCAGTATTTTTTCGTCCTCGCTAATAAGGTAGTTGTGGTATCATGTATCGATAGCACCCGACTGGAGTCATAACAACGGAATTGCAAGTTTCCGTCTGACGCCGACAGCAGTCACGCAGGATCTGGCAGAAGCAATGATGCACGCCCGCTCAGCCACGCCTTCAGCACGTCTGGACTGAAGCACCCTTTGCTGCCGCAACATACACAAGTGTCCAAAATTATAGCAGCTACAAACGGAAATTTTGCAAGGTTGCGTTTATTTTGCCACAAAACAGTACAAACAGGTAATAGTACAGTAGAAACGATGTAAAGAATACAGAACATTAACAACTGCAACATGCCTAACGGTTGACCAACTTAAAAGATTTTCACACACATTCCGACAACTGGATAATGTGATAAGTATGGAGTGTGACCACCTCTAATAGCTATACAGGCCCGGCAAGGTCGGGGCATGTTGTGAATGATGTCGTCAGTCTCACGTTGAAGTAATAACGCTCATTCTTCCCGCAGAGCTTGGAGAGTGTTTGGTGGGTAGTGACGTGATGCAACCCATCTCCTTACTGCATCCACGATGTGCTCTGTGGACTGTAAATTGGGAGAGCGAGCCTCCACACCATACGTGCAGTATTTTGTTTCCAAGAAAACATCAGCCACCTGTGCTTTATGAGTTCAAGCATTATCGTTCATCAGTACTAAGTCCACGCCCACAGCGTCTCGCAACAATCGCAAATGATGTCTCAAGATATTGTCTCGATGTCTGACACCAGTTAAACCTTGCCGATTCACCCATACAGTTTCACGAAGAGCTGTTCGAGTAGTCAACGTAGTCCTTGCCCACACATTAAGAATCCTCCTCGATATCAGCCTTTTTCCATAATTTTTGGGGCCCGAAATCGTGTTCCACGTTCCCTCAAGATGCGAATCCATCGAAAGAAAACCAGGGCTCATCTTTGGAAAGAACATTGACCAACTCTTCGACACCGCCCAGGTGGCACGCTGAGGATGCGACTCTAGACGTTCCCCTCTGTGAAGACGCGTCAGTGGTACACATACAGCAGGTCTCCGACAGTAAAGGCCACAGTGCTGAAGCCTTCTGTACATCGCTTGCCTCGACACAACACGTCCAGTGGATGCTGCGAGATCAGATGCCAGTTGCCGTGCAGTACTAAGGCGGCACAGTCGTACCCTTACAGTCAAATAATGGTCTTCTCTCTCCGATGTCACACATGATCGGCCCTGCCTTGGACTTCGGTATACAGTTTCGGCCTCTAAACTGTCGCCACATCCGAGAAACCACAGAACGATTCACATTAAGCCATCGGGCCACATCAGCTAGAGACAGTCCTGCTCCCATGGCCCTCCACCGTAGATAGTCTGGTAGACGTCTTCTCTTTGCCTTACTGCGCCGTCTGTGATGGGCGTATACTGCCCCAATTGAGGGGTGCCCCCTGACGTCATCGTTGGCGTGGTTGCCCGTTGACCGGAATGCCATCTTCCGTGCAGAACACGATCATACATACGTCTGTTGACAATTGGTATTATTATATCCTGAATTAGACACAGGACGGGAAAATAGCGGTTTTTGATTTAATTTTGGACACCAGTGTAGGACGGCCAGCGGCAGACACACAGCCAACTTGCACTTGGGAGCCTCATCGCTGCGACGCCGTCGTTTGTGCTTACCAGGGAAACTTCCCATCGCACACAATTCGGGGATGGCGACTGCATCTTTCAACATGATCGAGCACCGGTTGATAAGGCACGGCCTGTGGTAGAGTGGTTACACGACAATGACATCCCTGTAATGGACTGGCATGCACAGAGTCCTGACCTGAATCCTGTAGAAAACCTTTGGGATGTTTTGGAACGCCGACTTCCTGCTAGGCGTTACCGACCGACATCGATACCTCTGCTCAGTGGAGCACTCCGTGAAGAATGGGCTGCCATTCCCCAAGAAACACACCAGCACCTGATTGATCGTACGCCTGAGAGAGTGGAAACTGTCAGCAAGGCTAAGGGTGTGCCAACGCCATATTGAATTCCAGCATTACCGATGCACGGCGCCACAAACTTGTAAGTCATTTTCAGCCAGGTGTCCGGATACTTTTGATCACATAGTGTAAGCGATTGTGGACTATGTTACAACAAAGGAATTCAAGAGTGAAAACTTCCAAAACGGAACGCAAGAGTCATAACATGTGGTACTTGTGTTGAGCAAATAGGAGGTATGTACGTCTGGAGGTCCCTTCCTTTTACTTTGCTATTGCAAACGGACGTTACACCACGACACAGACACAAATTTGAATACAGCGAAGAGACACGTCATTGACCCGACCGACAGTTCATAATTTTGTAAGAAAAAGACGCGGGAGATTTGAACATGGCTATTCCCCTTCGCAGTCCAACACCGGGACCACAAAACCACGACGCCGTGTTTATTCAAGTTCGCTCGATCTGCACATCTTAAGCTTGGACCGTTGACTTTTCCTATTTTGCTTCTTTTTTCACATTTCAGTACATCCTCACCCAGTTTTCATGCTTTATTTGGTTCAATTTTTGATGGACTTTCCATTGGGCCATGTTACCACTATATTTGAAAGGGGTAGGATGGACGTTTCTCTTGTTAGCACAGCGAGCTTCATCGTAGTTGCTATTGTATGAGCTGACCTCCAATTCTTGATTTATTATTTGTAATCAGTCTTTGTAGGTTTGGAGAAATACACTCCTGGAAATTGAAATAAGAACACCGTGAATTCATTGTCCCAGGAAGGGGAAACTTTATTGACACATTCCTGGGGTCAGATACATCACATGATCACACTGACAGAACCACAGGCACATAGACACAGGCAACAGAGCATGCACAATGTCGGCACTAGTACAGTGTATATCCACCTTTCGCAGCAATGCAGGCTGCTATTCTCCCATGGAGACGATCGTAGAGATGCTGGATGTAGTCCTGTGGAACGGCTTGCCATGCCATTTCCACCTGGCGCCTCAGTTGGACCAGCGTTCGTGCTGGACGTGCAGACCGCGTGAGACGACGCTTCATCCAGTCCCAAACATGCTCAATGGGGGACAGATCCGGAGATCTTGCTGGCCAGGGTAGTTGACTTACACCTTCTAGAGCACGTTGGGTGGCACGGGATACATGCGGACGTGCATTGTCCTGTTGGAACAGCAAGTTCCCTTGCCGGTCTAGGAATGGTAGAACGATGGGTTCGATGACGGTTTGGATGTACCGTGCACTATTCAGTGTCCCCTCGACGATCACCAGTGGTGTACGGCCAGTGTAGGAGATCGCTCCCCACCCCATGATGCCAGGTGTTGGCCCTGTGTGCCTCGGTCGTATGCAGTCCTGATTGTGGCGCTCACCTGCACGGCGCCAAACACGCATACGACCATCATTGGCAGCAAGGCAGAAGCGACTCTCATCGCTGAAGACGAGACGTCTCAATTCGTCCCTCCATTCACGCCTGTCGCGACACCACTGGAGGCGGGCTGCACGATGTTGGGGCGTGAGCGGAAGACGGCCTAACGGTGTGCGGGACCGTAGCCCAGCTTCATGGAGACGGTTGCGAATGGTCCTCGCCGATACCCCAGGAGCAACAGTGTCCCTAATTTGCTGGGAAGTGGCGGTGCGGTCCCCTACGGCACTGCGTAGGATCCTACGGTCTTGGCGTGCATCCGTGCGTCGCTGCGGTCCGGTCCCAGGTCGACGGGCACGTGCACCTTCCGCCGACCACTGGCGACAACATCGATGTACTGTGGAGACCTCACGCCCCACGTGTTGAGCAATTCGGCGGTACGTCCACCCGGCCTCCCGCATGCCCACTATACGCCCTCGCTCAAAGTCCGTCAACTGCACATACGGTTCACGTCCACGCTGTCGCGGCATGCTACCAGTGTTAAAGACTGCGATGGAGCTCCGTATGCCACGGCAAACTGGCTGACACTGACGGCGGCGGTGCACAAATGCTGCGCAGCTAGCGCCATTCGACGGCCAACACTGCGGTTCCTGGTGTGTCCGCTGTGCCGTGCGTGTGATCATTGCTTGTACAGCCCTCTCGCAGTGTCCGGAGCAAGTATGGTGGGTCTGACACACCGGTGTCAATGTGTTCTTTTTTCCATTTCCAGGAGTGTACATTTTAAGTAAATCTTCCGTCTGTTAATGTTACCTTGCTCGCTAATCATTTCTGCTCCTGTCCAGCTTTCCAACGACGACAGTTGCCACTTCTCTCAGTAACCCACCACAACTTACCATTTTGTACGAAGTCGTACCTAACAGTTATCATCAATCTGAAGATCGATTTCAACATCACAGTCAACACCAGGGTGCTCTACTAGCCATGGACCTGTTGGCGGTGGTATGCTATTGACCTCCTCTGACCTTTGAACTGACTTACCCAGCCAGCTATAGGGGGACCCACAGTTTAACGTCGACTCCGAACCACGGTGCAACTCGGAATTTTCCAAGTTTCCTTAATTAGTTGAAGGTAAACGTAAGTACAATATATAAGGGCGCCGTGGTTGGACCGTGGATGATTGTGTGTTCCTGAACTTACAGAACTCATTTGGCGCAGTTCTGCCCTTATTGACTACCGTACAAAATACTATCTCAACAATATCGGATCAGTTTTACGACTGGATTCAAAAGACAGAACCCGACAAGTTTGTTCGTAACGCGGCGAAATCGTTGCAGTGCCCCAAAGGAATGTTTGTACGTCCGTAATTGTTTGCGATATACATAAAAATGATAAGTTGGATAACGTCGGAAACTCCGTGATACTGTTCGTGGTTCGTGAACTTACACATAAGATTTCACGATGCAAATAAATTGAAGCAGAACGCAGAAGACATGTAGAAAATCGACGCTTGGTGCCAAGGAATGGCAGCTAACCCTCAACTTTTTTTTTTAAGTTCGACGTGTTGCGCATAAACAGGAGTAAATAGCCATTAGCGTTCAACTACATTGCTGGCAGTTAATCACTGGAAACAGTAATAGACATTAACGGCCTTGGAGTAACTATATGGAAGGACGTAAAGTGAAAGGACCATATGAAAGAAAAAGGGAATGCCGACTAAGATTCATTCGAAAAATGCTATGAGAATGTAATACAACTATGAAAGAAGCGGAACACCAAAAAGCTGAGCATCGGTGTTGGACTCCCACACACATCTCGCGAAATGACCTCGGTGATAAATCGTAGAAATTCTAGTTCATACAGAAACTTATAACCCGCCTACCTCTTCGGCTAATTAGGCTTTTTACATTGCCGTGAACCTTAAGTCCCTAATCTGTGGGGAAAAGGCATCTGCTCCGAAGAGTAAAGCAAAACCGAGAGAAGTGGATGAAGTTATAACCGAATCGCCACTGCTCAGTATTTTAGCGGTGACGATTAGAAATAAAGTTCGGTTAACTATACATATTTTTAATTACGTAAAATAATTTTTTAATTAACAGTAGTTAGTGGAAAATTTGGAAGAAAGGTTTTCAAAGTGTGTCATTAATGAAATAACCAACGGTCGCCAGTTCCTCATCGGAACAAGAATAATTAAATTTAAACTGAACTTTACGCTCGTAAGCAATCTTACGTAAGAATAGTTATTGGCGTCATGACGTAGGAACAGTAACTAACGCACAATTTCAAGTACTTCACACCACACATGTCACAGTAGTCATAATAATCAAATAGCAAACACGTACAACATATCACGTTAATTTTCAAAGATCAGTTAAAGTAAGATTGTTTACTGGCTGTGGAAAGAAATTTTTTTGTTACTTTACTCACCGTAATACTGACTGTCGTAATTGTAGCAAACGGAGAGATTGTTTGAATTTAGCAGTTACTCTGATATTTCTTTGTAATAAAAGTTACAAATTGTGCCACAAGATATAAACTAGAACTGTGCTTTGACAAAGAAATTCTGTGTCCAAGTTACGTAAAGTTTTACTACCAATATTTTAATATAAAAGTTACTCTATTTTTAACAGATGAATTAATATTGGCTTTTGCATCATTCTGTTACTGACATTATTCGTACTACAACCAAAGATTTCATTATTACGTAATTGTCCAAAAGTTGGAAAAACTATGTTCGATAATCTAATAAATTAATGTTCATTTTCTGATTATTTCGGTTCATACACAGGGACAGGATGGATACTAGTTGCATAATGACATAGGAAAGTTATTTACGTGACAATATGCACGAAAACAACGTTATTCAAATAATGAAATTCCAACTACGCTGATCAGTCTATTACACTTATAGTTATAAAAAGTCTAGATCTTACTTCACTTTATGATGCCGTTGGTTTGTCGAGTGGTTTCATTTACCGGTAAATTGGGCACAGGTTGTTCTCCTTGCCATACCATAGGACCCACAGTACTCTTGATGTTAGTTACTCTTGCTGCATTTGGACTGTGCCCAACAAATGCCCACATTAAACATCCGCCGAAACAACCATTTCAGTTTTCACTGCTCCGCACTTCTGAAACAGACTTTTTGTCTCCACACTTTTGCATAGCAACACCGGCGAACACACACAACCAATGACACCAACCGTCTCCTCGCGATTCCCAACCGTTACTTTTTGGCGCGCTCGCACGCCCAGCGATAATACATGTACAGTTTATTACACTCTTTGACAATAGCTTTTCCCTGACTAGGCCAGAGTGTTTGATTATAAAATGTTAACATTCCACGCGTATTCTCTTTCTTAAATAACAAATAGCAGTTGTAACTTGACAACATATTTACAAGAATAAAATTCAGCCAAACTAATAAAGCAAACTTCGCAAAACCCTAGAAAAGTATGATAATCCACAGAGTTGTGGTGTTACAAACTTACTATACCATTTGGATGGAATAGAAATGTGGGGCAACGGACAAGCCATTGTGGCACCAAAAGTACGTGCCGCCTCATAACGTAAGGTGGCTTGTTGAATGTAGAGGGAGGTCTAAATCGCCAACGCATGCGGGGAGGGAGGAGGGAGGGAGTTGCATACAGTTTTTGTGTTAATCTGGTTTTAATAGTGTCATTTTGAGTATTAGGGCGTGTCATTATGCAAAACTAAAATGCCAATGTTTCGAGTGACTTTACAGCGGCCCTCTTCAGGTCGACTAACTGCTGGACTCTGATGATCGTCTTTTTCTATGTATACTGTATTAAAACACTTTACTGTTGTTTTGGAGGAGTGAGGTTCCAGTCACCAACCGTCCGTCCTGAGTTCAGTGCAGAATGCGAAGCAAGCTCATACTGTTACTTTATTTTTGCTAGTGTTATGGTAATACAACGACAGTGTCGACAGTAATCAATAACAGGAGATGAACAGATATCATATCTTTGACGGCTCGAAGCAATAGGGATGAGATCCTCCAAGCTTCGAATTTGCCCTATTCTGGTGCCATTGACAATTAATTCCTTTCCACGGACAGCATTGGTTCTCATAGCGTTCGATTGTGAACTGATCATTGTAAGGCGAGGCATCACTAGAATTTTTAGCCAAAAGCTCTTTGCCCTGTAATTCTGTTTTACAATAGTGTACAGCTCATGTAAGCCTGCGACTAGTCATTTTCAAAGCACTCCCGATTTTCTTTAAACGATGTTTGGCGACGGATTGATGTAGGTAGAAATAGGCCACTGTTGTTAACCATACAGTATCCTTCGGTGAAACCGGATAACTGGTCCACTTGCGTTTGTCTTAAGTGACGTATTTCTGGGATTGACTTGCTCTTCACTGGGACAGGTAAAAGGCAACATGCCCATTTGAAGTTCATTAATAATTCTACAGTACAAGATCTTGTGTTTTGGAGGACCTCGTGATCACTTTTCAGTTTTGACAGAGTATTAATTCACTGCCAGGTTCACACAGCACGTTTTGGTGAACTATCTTCAGATCAGATTATTCTCTATGCTACGACAACACTACATCTATTCATTCAGAATGCACTAGGTATACCCCATGTAGCGTGCACTACGACTTTCTCAATGAATGTATACACTACTGTCATAGGAGAAGGAACAATGTAATTAGTAAATGGTTTGCTAAAGTTCCGGAACTGGTAATTGCCATAAACGTTCATTGTGATTCTGACGGCGAGTAAATAGTTCTAATCTGATCCATTCCTGCCATTCTTGTCGGCAATCATACTGGGCGTTCTTAGTTACCACACACCATTATAGACCATTAGGTATGTTTACTTCACCGGCGTCTGAACTTTTTCACTACTACAAAATTTTCCCCTTACGTCTTAAGTTTCATTCACGGACGAGTATTACAGGACAACTAGTTGACCTGTGCGAATAATCCGCACTTCTAACTGTAGTTTCGACAAAGGCTGATCTATTAGCACATGCAACAGCGGTTAATGCTTGAGGAACTCTCCATCAAACAGAATTATTTTGTCTCCTTAATGGAGATTATCATTCACAATCTCCCATAAAAGTCGGCCAATAACGCATAGCGCGTCTTTGGGATCCACTGAGGCCTCGTCTCAAACGATGAGATCAGAGTCTCGCCGAAGTTGTGCAGTCTTGGTGTGAGAGAGAGTCGATAAGACTTTTGTGTTAAAATGGGTACAGGTAGTTTGAAA
The DNA here is from genome assembly GCF_021461395.2 of Schistocerca americana. Lineage (NCBI taxonomy): Eukaryota > Metazoa > Arthropoda > Insecta > Orthoptera > Acrididae > Schistocerca > Schistocerca americana. The sequence continues at coordinate 436,119,103 of NC_060125.1, forward strand.
ATCGAATGTGATGTGCGTCCCGCTGGCAGAAAATTGGCAGCAGTGCCTGTCCATATAACTGTTAAAACAACCTTGTTTTCACCTCGTAAAATGTGACACAAATTTCTGTAGACCAGTGTTTTACCGGGGCATCCCGGTGCGTCAAAGATATAACAATTGACAGTCTTATTTTGCTCTGAAAGTAAGACTTCCTCAGCTATTGCATTCTGTTCTTCGTTTAGCTTTTCGTAAGCTGCCTTGCCTACGTCGTAGAGGTATGTTGTGTTGCGCTACGACCGCAACAGGGATCGGCAGATTGGATTGTTACCAAAATTTGCCATGATACTTGAAAATATTCTCCAATTCTAGCTGTGAGAGGTAGCTGCCTTCTTGTGGCGTGAGGAATCTCTGAAAATCTTCTGAAAGTGCGTCCTACAACTCACGTTCACTGATGAGGCAAAACATTAAGACCACCTGCTTAATAGCTTGTTTGTCCGTCTTTGGAAAGAAATACATCACTGATTTTGCGTGTCAGCGATCCGACAGTTTGTTGGCAGGTTTGTGCAGGTATGTGGCATCAGTCTACGCACAGGTCATGTAATTCGCGTAAATAACGGGCAGCTGATTTACGTACGCGGTGATGGCGCCTGATAGCGACCCAGATGGGCTCCACAGGATTTACATCAGGCGAATTTGATCGCGGAGATAAAACGCGAGTTCATTATAATGCTCCCCAAACTACTTTAACACGGTTGTGGCTCCGAGACAGGGACAATTATAAAGCTGAGAGATGACATCGCCGTCGAGGAAGACATCAAGCGTGAAAGGATGAAGGTGGTTCGCAGCTGTCAGCGTGTCTTCGATCACTGTTACAGGTCCCATGCAAACCCCGGTGAATGTTTCCCGTAACGTAACACTGCTTCCACCAGCCTGCGTCCGTGGCGTCCAAGACACCGTTCACCTCGATGACGGCGTGTGTAGAGATGCCCGACGAGCAACTGTAGCAAAAATATGATTCACCCGAAGAGCCGACGGTCGAATCCTGATCGTCCCTTGATCACTGCTGTCATAACTGACGATGCCGTTGGGTCAACATGTCAACACGTAGGGGTGGTCTGCTGCGGAGCTCCACTTTCAACAATGTACCATGAATGGTGGGCTCCGAAACACTTGTGCGTGCATCAGCATTGTGATCTTTCGGCAGAGATGCCACAGATCAGCATCTTTTCTGCTTTACAGACCGGAAAGCTTCCGAACTCCATGTTCTTTGAATCGTCGTGGAAGATCAACCATTTCGTGCCTGTTGGTAGTTCCACTGCCCTACCTCTTTCCGTAGGTGCTTACGGCTATAGTACGTGAAAATCTAAACAACCAGCTTCGCCGTTTTCGAGATTCTCGTTCACAGGCTCTCTATAATAGTAACCTGCTCTTTGCCAAAGTCGCTTATCTCAATGGATTTCCCCATTTACATTCCATATCCGCTCCGCTTGCATACTTTCGTTAACGTGTCACGTGCCCGCAACGGCACCATATGTCATTCAACGTCGCTGTAGGCAGTGGTCGTAATGTTTTGGCTACTCAGTGTATATTGGCAGGAGAACAGAATATGCAAATGGCGGAAAGCTATCTCAGCTACATTGGCATTTGGTGTCTGGCAGTCTCCTGCAAGCACTCTTGCCATTCGGCATCTTTACTGGGTAAATGTAATTTTTCTGAAGCTTGGGGAAACGTGTCCCACAGTATTCCATCAACTGTGCGTAGATTGTGAAACGACTGCGGTGCTTTGACGTGTAGACACCTCAAAAGCACTTGGTGATTTTTCTTCCCAAGAATCCATTGCCCTATTGACCACACTAAATGTTCAGTAATTTCGTGGTAAAGGTACCTATCAGGGGTAATATTATCAAGCCACAGTTTAAAAATGCCACGAGTCTGAAGTCCCTATGAAGGACAGCTGCAGCTTCGTATCCCGCCTGAAAGTACTCTCTGAACCTGTTCCTTTATTTGGAATTTGTGCACAAATTAAACGTTCTGCAACTTCATCTGAACGCCATTTATCTTTATTTGAGAGGATGAGCGGAATGTGTGCATGAGTGAGACCTCTCTTTTGAAATTCAGTAACACAAAACAACGCTTCCAATTTCAAATGAAGAACCCTAGGAACTTCGTCAGGCCTATGTTTAACTCTTTCATATGGTTTAATTGAGAGGTAATTTCAATCCAACAGCTGTTGTGCATAATAGTAAAATTAGATTTTCAGTAGATGGTGCCTTCTAAATTCTTTACATAGACGTGAATGACGGAAATCGCTGATAGATAACGCTTGCGTAAAGAATCTAGACAACTACAACAGTTGTCGTGTATGTTAAACAGACTGTCGATAGATGGCAACTTCTACCCTATTTTTATAAAAATACTTCAAACTAGCTTCAAAATAGCTTTAAACTATCTAAAATTTTTTACAGTTAGTGGTGAACAAAATCTTGAAAATGATGTCTCAGTCATTAATTTTGTTTAAATAATACGGGGAGATACGGTGTACTGACAAGGAATACATATGATTACATTAGTGTATTATATTGTATCTAAACTGCTGAGGTTTGCCGGTGACGTTTTGATTCTGCCACACACGTAATAGCAACGAACTTGGAACACAAGTCGAACGGAATGGCTAGCTTCTTGAAAAGAGGTCACAAGATGAATATCAACGAATGTAGAATTAGGGTAACGGAGTATGATCGAAAGAAATCTGGTGACGCTGAGGCAGTGAGACTAGGAAATTAGCATTAAAAGTATTACATGAATTTTGCTATTTGGATAGCAAAATAACTGACAATGTCAGAAGAACACGGGATATAAAATGCTAGATGAATGTTACTGTTTGAGCATCAAAATAACTGACGATGTCAGAAGAACGCAGGCTATAAAATGCTAGACGAACTTTGCTATTTGGGCAGCAAAATAACTGACTATGTCAGAAGAACAAAGGCAGACTGGCAACAGCAAGATAGCATTCCTGTAATATGGTGTTACAGAAGAATATTGAAGGTTTGAGGACAGAGCAGATGTCCAATGAAGAGGTATGGAATTGGGTCGGTGAGAAAAGATATTAATGGCACAACTTGACTTAGAGCAGGATGAGATTGGTAGGACACGACCTGAGGCAATAAGTCAATTTGCTAGTGGGGAGGGGGGGGGGGGGGGGGAGGTCTGTTCGGGTAAAAACTGTAGAGGGAGATCAGGGATCGACTACATCAAGCAGGTTCAAGTGGATGAAGGTTGCAGTAATTCAGTAATTATACAGAGATAGAGACAACTTGCACAGGATAGACAGGCATGGAAAGCTGCATCAAACCAATCTTCGTACTGAAGACCACAACAACAACAACAATATCTTGATCTTCCAATGGCGCTAGGGAGAACTTCCTGTGTCCTGCATTATTTCGTTCGTCCAACAAGTCGTGGATCAGCTAAGAATGCTGGGCAGCATTGCCTCAACAGCAAAATGTTTCGAGAGCAGCGGGACAAGTTGCTAGCGAGACACAGTATCGGGCCCGTTCTGCGAGAACCGGCTGCGTGGCTCAGCAGACCAGAGGAGACGCAAGGTGCTGTCCTGAAGTGGGTCGCCTTTGGCATGCTGTTACACTGTATCACAAGGGGAGCAGAGCGCCTCTCGTGATCGCTGTGAAACAGTTCCCTCTGCTCTGCTTTATATGTCCATCCCTGTGACAAATGGTTACAGGGACTTCGACTGTTCAATGTGAAATAAAAATTAAAACACCTGCAGCCTTCTCTTTTGCTTTTAATTTGTTTACCAACGGGTCACCGGTTCATGAGCGAAAGGATAGAGTCGTGTAAATCGGGGATCAATGGACTCCAGTTATTTTATTTTGGCTATCTTATGACTGCACACGAGATTAGACTCCTCCGAATTTACATTGGTCTGTGGTCCAGAAGATGGTGTAATGGAACACTGAAACTGGTTGCGTAAATAAATTAAATAAAAAGAGACAACTGCAGGTGTTTTCATTTCAACCCACTTTACGTATGTGAATATAGATATTGCACTTCAACAACATTAATATTCTAATGAGATATCTTGAACTGAATTACCTCCTCCATGCCAGCCAGCGTGGATTCTGAAACTATCTGGTATGCGAAACCCAGCTCGCGGTTTTCTCATATGACATCCTCAAAGCCATGGATCAAGGAAATCAAGTAACTTCAATAGTTCTTCACTTCCGAAAAACACGTGAATCGGTACCACGCCAAATTTCATCAATCACAGTGCTATTATACGGAGTGTTAAACGAAAATTGTGACTGGACTGGGGACTTCTTGGTAGGATTGACACAGCGTGTTATCTTGGATGGACAGTTATATACAGACGCCGAACTAACTTCAGATATGCCCCTGGGAAGTGTTTTGGGACACTTGCTGTTCATGTCTAATGCTAATGACCAGGAAGATAATAGTAATCTCAGACTTTTCTCAGATGACACAGCTATCAAAAATGAAAAACGCTTCAGGGATATTCAGTTACATTTTGATAATATTTCAAAGTGATGCAAAGACTGGCAGCTTGCTTTACATCTCCAAAAGTGTAAAACTGAGTGCACCTCACAAAACGCAGAAATGACGTATCCTATGACTACAGTATCAGTGAGTTAAGAAACTGATCGTGTAGAGACCCCACGAGCACGCAGAAGTGCCACACACGACGTGGCATGGTCTCGATAAATGTCTGAAGTAGTACCGTAGGGAATTGACACCATGAATCCTGCAGGGCTGTCCATAAATCCGTAAGAGTATGAAGGGGTGGAGATCTCTTCTGAACAGGACGTTGCTAGGGATCCCAGATATGCTCAATAATGTTAATGTCTGTGGGGGTTTGGTGGCCAGCGGAAGTGTTTAAACTCAGAAGCGTGTTTCTGGAGCCGCTCTGTACCAATTGTGGACGTGCGGGATGTCGCATTGCCCTGCTGAAATCGCCCACGTCCGTCGGAATGCACAATGGACTTGAATGGATGCAGGTAATCAGACAGTATGCTTACTTACGTGTCACCTGTCAGAGTCGTATCTAGACGTATCAGGGATCCCCTATCAATCCAACTACACAGCCCCACACTATTACAGAGCCTCCACCAGCTTGAACAGTCCCCTGCTGACATGGAGTGTCCATGGAACCATGAGGTTGTCTCCATACCCGTACACGTCCATCCGCTCGATACAATTTGAAACGAGGCTCGTCCGACCAGTCATCAACAGTCCAATGTAGGTTTTGGTGGGCCCAAGCGAGGCGTAAAGTGTTGTGTCGTGCAGTCATCAAGCGTACATGAGTGGGCCTCCGGCTCCGAAAGCCCATATCGGTGATGTCTCGTTGAATGGTTTGCACGCTGACACTTGCTGATGGCCCAACACTGAAATCTGCAGAAATTTGCGGAAGGGTTGTACTTCTGTCACGTTGAACGGTTGTCTTCACTCATAGCCGGCACGGTAGCTCAGCGTGTTCGGTCAGAGAGCCGGTTGGCCTCTGTAATAAAAAACTGAGTGGAAGGATCAACCACCGATGTTGGTCCCCTTCTTGCAGGATCTTTTTCCAATCGCAGTAATGTTGGATGTTTGGAGATTTACTACCTAGGTAGGAGATACTGTGTCCCACCGCTCGTGCGCCGGCTACAATACCATGTCCAAACTCTCTTAACTCTTAAACTGCCATTGTAGCAGCAGTAACCTATCTAACAGCTGCGCCAGACACTTATGTTGTATAGGCGTTGACGACCGTAGCGCCGTATTCTGCCTGTTTACATATTTCTGTATATGAATACGCATGCCTATACCAGTTTCTTTGGCACTTGAGTAGAAATAAATGGGTGAAACCATTAATGGCGATATGAAATGGAATGATAGTATAGATGAACAGTAACAAAGGAAACAGCTTACACAACACTTATGCGACCCATCCTAGAATACAGCCTTTGCGTTTGGGGTATACCAAATAGGTATAACAGGAGATATTGAACGTAAGGTAATGTACCCAAATATGGCCTCTTTTTTATCATCATCTGTAAATTCGAGAAAAAGCTGGAGAAAAGTAGAGTACATGCTTCATTACACATTCACCTAAGTTAACTTTATGTGCCAAGGTCAGTTTTTGTAACACTTCAATGAAGGACGTCAAAGATAATGATTATACAAAGAAGTGGCTTTTCTCTGTTTATGAGAGATGATCCAGGTATGACCCCTATGTATTACAGGCAAGTTAAACATCCAGAGTTGGTAATTAAATTGCTAAACACATTAGAACTTGTTTCATACAAAGTATGCAAATAAATTTAGTTTTATGTGAAATTCGTCCATTGCGTTTTTAATAGCTCCACAAAAAGCACTGTATACACGTAATCCATTTTTGTCCTTTGTTGCCCTGCGAATACAGTTTATTGCACAGTGAGAATTTTGCATCTTCACCGTCGTCACTTTCGGCACAAACAACTACGTCATTGGAATTTGAATCGAAATCTTCTACGAACCTGCAGGAGATGAAACTTTTCTTTTCCCCCTTCGGTTTTCACTACCTGTCTTCTTTCTTGCAACTGCTTCCTTCTTCTCTTGCTTCTTATGGTGCGACCCCACAACGTTATTTTTGTGAGGTGAGTTGTGACAAGGGTAGCTGAACCTTGTCAGGTGGAAGTGCTTGCTCCAATACCAGGCACGGATACATTTTTTTTTTGAGGTCATATGCATTGATTATCAACATCAGGAGCAGGCTATGACTGCATAAAATGTGTATTAGAGATATTTTCATCCAGTGGGAAAATTCCTGTGGATTGAAACCCATTGGATGACCGCTGACACTTGGTCATCTAAAATAATGAGCACTGGACGTCGGTGGGTCGTTTGACAATGTTGATGAAGTGCTGGAACCGCTTCGGAACAAGTCCATCTATATCCGCTCAGAAGGATGAGCTGCTGCGATTGTACCTGGAGGATTTTCGTCGAGTAATTCAGCCTTCAGGTTCTTGCGTGGAAAGTCATCATGGGCGGAATAAACTGTCCGGATGCGGATATGCACGTTACAAGAGAACCACGTTCAGCAGAAGATAATCGGTGTATTTGACGTTTGCTTTTTACAGCAACAACTTTTATGCATTTATGCTGAACTATTGTCAAGCCTGTTTCATCAGCGTTAAAGATTTTCATAGGATGGTGTTTTATTTTCTCCATTTTTCGCTTCTAGAATCCCACAAAATTTGTACATATTCTCCTTTGAGAAACCTTCAATTCTAACTTTAGAGAGCAGTTGCGACGTTGTGAAAGAAATATCAGGATGGGGTCTAATCAACAGTTGAAAGCATTATCTGTGTCCTTGTTGAGACTTCAAATCATGCTCAATGTTATTCCTAATGGCTAGCTGAAAAGCCATGCGTTTAACTTCATCGGTAGCTAAACCGTAATATTTTTTCTTCTTTTTTTTATAGTGCTCGATGAGCTGAGCCTATCTTAGGAGGTAAAATAGTTTTACGGCCTAGTGCAACATTCAAAATATTGTGTCTCACTGTTTAGAGGCACAAAACGCGTGGGTGTTTTCAGCTCGTTACTAAATGCAAATAAGTAGGAGGCCGAGTTGATAGGAGCTCAAGGAGTCCAGGTTGCAATAATATGCGGTACGGCACACTGTTAGAGGGAAGGATTATTATTCAAGAAACACATAGACAAACAAAATTACTTATCTTCAGTAGTTTGTAGGACTGCAGCTACGGCTATAACAAATACAACATATTCTCAGGGACTAAGCCTGATGGGCCCTCCTCAGAGAATCCATGCAAACAGAACTGGTTGAGGGCCTATTGTGAAAGTGCGTCTCCCTAGGCTGAAATCTAGCTAAGGAGTGCACGAGGCACACTCCAGTTCCATCGAGCTGCACAGCCCGCTAGAGTGCGCTGTGCTCGGCAGACGACGGGCTGCCAACCTTGCGTTGGCACGGCGTTGTAGTAGTATCTGTGGCAATGATACTACACAAAACACTGGAGATTCAGTGTTTTTCGACTTCAGGGTCTTTAAACATGTCCTCAGCGTTGTTCCCGTTATCCCCCACTCAGATACCGCTTGTGTAACAGGCACATGTTCCTCCTGCACAACTTTAATCGCAGTGAGCATTGGATTTTTATCCCAGATACTTAATTTGCCCAAATATAACCTGTAGCCTTAATTAGGTTCGGCATGGGGGATGGAGGGAGGATTAAGAGAAAGGCCTGCATTGCAAATGGCGCGTAATTTGCAAAGCTAGATAGAGTGGCCATATTTGGGTAAGAGGCTATATTTGGATACCTTAACCTACACAAAGAAGGGCAGCACGAATGGCCAAAAATTTGTTGGGCTCAAGGGAAAAGTTGAAAAACTCGTAGATGCTTATAGATAGACGTTAACTTTCTCGCAAAACTCTACTTATATAGTTTTAAGAACTAGTAGAAAATGAGGAATCTATGACGTTATATGGATTCAAAAACATGATTAGGCTAATTACAGGGCGCACAGAGGCTTTAAAGAGACAATCTTCCCGCGTTCCGCATGCGAATGCGACGGGAAGAAGCCTTAGCATACGGCACAATGAGAAATACGCCCTGACATTCATTTCTCAGTGTTTGCAGCGTATGGATGTACCTGTGGATGTTGTGTGCGAAAAACTATTTCCCAAAGTATTGGTATGGTCATGATGTGTGCACCGGGTGGATATTCTGGATGGTCGAATGTTGAACAAGACACTCAGTGGGGAGGTCTGTTTATTTAGTTATCTCGGAAGTAAACGACAAGTACAGAACGAAGCTGTAATAAAGGAATATCATGGATTGCATAAGGCAGTAGGACTTGCTATAAGAATAACAAGCTGCTAACATCCAGACATATAACTCTTGAGCCGATAAAAAGATTCATGTAAAGCTGTGTTTGGAGCACAGCTATTTATGGGTCCGAAACATGTAGCGGAGAAGAAAGAAATGAAACGATTTGAAGTCTATGATATGTTAAAGATCAAGTGGATTAATAGAAACTTGCAACTACTCAGTGAGAAAAAATGCACAATAACAAACGTAATAAATCGAAGAGAAGGAGTTTCCGTGGACGTATGAGTAATTCATCGTAAGCAGTGGCAGAAAATTGTAGTTGATGTCACTGTGGAACGAAAGGAAAGCAGGGGCAAGCCTAGATATAGAAAATCCATAAAATGGAACCGAAATTGCCTATCCATAACACTCCTCACATCGCACGAATAGAAAGCCAGTTGTGTGCCACAGTAACGTTACTTTTAAATCCTAGATGGTTTTATGTCAACAGATCGATTTCTTCAAGATATAGCGTAACCTTTGAATATAGTATATAGCCTATTTTTCAAAATCCTGCGAAAACCGATGAAAATAATATTGCTTCTATTTTATTTTTTGTGTATTGGTGTGACCCGTGCAAATTTGTGGTCTTGAACACACAGACCTTCCGTCGACCGATCGATTGTACACGATTGCTAAAACTGAGCTATTTCGTTAGCATATTCTGAAAAGAACTGATATTCACTTGGACCATTTATTAAATTACTTAAGTTGCTCGACTGTGCTAAGGGAATCTACTATTAAATTGCTTATCTTTGCCACTAAAGAAGAATGATTGGGTGACAACATGCCAGTGTTTCTCTTTATGTCAGTATGTCAAACACTGTCTAGGTAAAATCGAGGACTGCTTCAAAAGGACAGCTCATGGATTCAAAAGAAATATGCTGCGACCCATTTTAAATATTTCGTTATGAAACTTGCGGGCAGGTTTAAAATTGTGTGCTGCACCGACACTTGACTCTCGACCTGCTGTTTCGCTATCTCGGACAACATTCTACCCACTCAGTCATCCGGGAAAGCCTGTCTCAAGGTTTCGAGTCGAACACCACCTCACTCTCGTAGTTTCTAGACTCCGCAGTCGTTCTCCTTCATACTTTGCCGGTGTAACACTGCCGGGTGAAAGCTTTCTAAGCAACGTGTTGTATGGAACTTCCTGCAAGATTAAAACTGTATGGCGAACCGAGACTCGAACGTCGGACCTTTTCCTTTCGCAGGCATGGGTACTACCGATGGAACTGTTCAAAAACGATTAACGACGCCCTCAAATCTTCACTTCGCCAGTACCTCTCTCCAGCCTCCCAAATTTCTCGGAAGTTCTCTTGCGTACCTTATAGGACTAGCACTCCACTGCAGAGTGAAAATTAATCCTAGAATTAATCTCTGCATTATCCTTTCTTCAAAGAGTGCTAGTCGCGCAAGGTATGTAGGAGAACTGAGATGTTTCGAAGGTGAAGTATGAGGACCGGTTGTGTGGCATGCTCAAATAGCTCTGTCGGAAGATCACTTGTACGCGAGAGGAAAAGTTTCCAGGGTCGATTCACAATCTGGTGCACAGTTTTAATCTGACATGGAGTTTCAGATCAGTGTACACTCCGCTACAGAGTGAAAATTCCTTCTAAAACGCGTTGTATGTGTAAACGGTATCTACAAACACGGTTCGTCACAATAATGTGACCATTACCTATTTTCGACCTCAACGTGTAATATCCACTCACGGATGGCAGGTGGCACCACTATCCGTGGAGGGTACACGAGTATAAAGCGTGTCCGGGGGACGCGAAAGACAGAGCAGTCGTTGTGGGGGAGCAGACGTACAAATGGGCATGATCATTGGCTTTCGGGCTAAGGGTGGAAGCATTTCCGAAACGGTTAAGTTGGTAAGCTGTTCGTATGCTGACGTGTTTAAAGTATACCGTACATAGTAAAATGACTGTATCCAAAACAAGCGCCGAGACGACTGTGGTGCACCACGGACCATAGATAACAAGGAAGAACGACGGCTGCGGAGATGTTTTAGGGCGAACAGATGTGCAATAGCTGAGCAACTAGCCAAGGGTCTACCAACGGTGTCTCCTCATCCACTGTATGCCGAATGTTGTTGCATATGCACCGTAGCAGGCTACTGGTTCCTGCACCCATGGTGACTGCTGTTCATAGGAGACGAAAGCTGGAGTTTGATCGCCAAGACTGCAACTTGACGTCCACTGAGTGATGTCCGGTGACCTTTTCAGGTGAATCACACTTTTGTCGGCGTGAAACGTCTGAAAGCGAACACCTTGCAACAATTGTCGGAAGCGTCCAGGCCAAATAAGGGAGCTTTATGGTCCGGGAGACGTTTTCGTGGCATTCCCTGGGTGATGTCGACATTCTGGAAGGAACAGTGCATCAACAGAAATATGCATCTAGCCTTGGAGACCATGTCCACCCCATGCAGTTTGTTTTTCCTCGGCACGAGGGCATTTACCAGGAGGACAAAACAACATCTCACATAGCTCGCAGTGATCCCCAACCGAGAAACCTAGCTTTGCCAAGGCACTGGGGTCGGCATGGTTTCACATCCCTGTCGGTGCCTTCCAGAAACTCACTGACCCTCTTCCTGCACGTCTCCCAGCATTCCGCGCTTCAGATGATGGTTATTCAGACTTTTGATAGGTGGTGCGTAGGATACATAGAGATAAGGTCAGTTAAAAAGAATGGGACGCTCCTGATATATGCAGAACATAATGAATTTCTTCCTAACGTCAGGGTGTAACTAAGAAGGAGATTTCTTCACCAGTCGAGTGGACTGGTAGATTCCCTGTAAGGGTGTGCACCACGTGCTACATATCAGTACAAAATCAAAGGACATATGAATGATGGCCGCGGCAGAGTGGATACTCCAGTGCACATTTTGTGTGAATTGCGCGCTCCGTGAAGATGCGGCGATTGAAGATTGTCAGCGGTTAAGGACGCTGGACCCCAAAGCAGTATTGAGTAACTGGTCGACCTGGCGCATCGAGAACGATACTGCAGCCGCAGTATCCCGAAAGGCCAAAAAGAACCTCATAAGATATACAACCAGACGGCAGCATGCAGCTATGGCAGCAATGCAACGTTGTGTTCAGATGGAGATAACCACTCAAGGGAACAGTCTTTAAGACTGCCCATAGCGTTAGTTCAAACATTTTCGGAAATGTAGATCCTAAGAAGTTATAGTAAAAAGTGGAAAGGATTGCTACAGTGTAAACAGTACTGATGGGGTGCACTAACCCAAGAATCCAGATCGTGGATGGAGCCGGTAGTGCCGACCTCTGTGGCCGAGCGGTTCTAGGCGCTTCAGTCCGCAACCGCGCTGCTGCTTCGGTCGCAGATTCAAATCCTGACTCGGGCATGGATGTGTGTGATGTCCTTAGGTTAGTTAGGTTTAAGTAGTTCTACGTCTAGGGGACTGATGACCTCAGATGTTAAGTCCCACAGTGCCTAGAGCTATTTGAACCATTTTTTGGAGCTGGTAGCGGAAGCATCCTTCAGTAGTTTAGTTGTATTACACTGTCCGACAAAGAAAAAGTGAAGCAACCAGAAGACGTGGTCGGACGTCAGTGTAACTTCCTACACACACCATTGGCGGGTGTGTTAATGATTAAGAGTCACAGTTGTCTATGAAAGGTAGAATGTCCACCAGAATGCATCAGTGTTGTTCGTGTTTGGTGTTGCCAGCAGGCCTGCTATGGTATATAAGGAACGAAATCTGTCAGATATCGATCGATCACTATGAAGGACACGAAGGTGGCGAATACTCATGAGACAGCGTTATTAGCACCTGGAAGAGTTTAAAGGGGACCTCATTGTAGATCCCCATTTGGCTGGCTGGTCAAATCTGGCAATATCCAGATCTATGGGGCATTCAGCTGTGACGGTGACACGATACTGGGCTGCTGATGAATGACGTCGCATTGTGGTAAGCGTTGATTTGCGGTTCTGCTCCACCCTGGGTGACCATCGTCGACGAGTATGGCGGCGACCTGAGGAGACATCCCAATATTCCAATAGTTTGGATAGAGACAGCGCTGTTACTGCTGTGGAGAGCCATCGAGTGTGACTTCTGGTCTCGGCTGGTAACGATTGAGGAAACTACGACGGCACAATGGTACGCCACGGACATCCTGCGTCTTCGTGTGTTACCTCTCTTGAGACAGTAATGTGGTGCCATTTTTCAACAGGACAAAACTCGTTCACTGATGACACGTGTCGTTATGAACTGTCTGCTTGATGTTGTGGTACTCCTGTGGCCAGTAAGAGCCTCAGATCTGCCCCAGATAGAACATGTGTGGGACAAACTGGGATGTCATCTGTACCAGTACCAGTATCCAGGCTCGTTGTCATGAATATTTTGGAAGTGGAAATGTGTTTGTGTTAACTGTAAATAAACGACGATGATTCAAAGTTTATGGACCAGGTCACTTCAGAACAGGATACAACGGCTTGAAACAGTTATGCATCCAGGCCAGATGGGGTGCAACGTCGCACTGATAAATGGTCTCGTATTGTCAAGGTCTTCGTTAAGTATGACTGGACTTTGTAGCCGCTGAAATAATGTACGTATCCCCTCAAGCCACATTTCCTTTCCTCCTCTCCTTCTGGGTGGTTAATTTTTTTTTCCAGGCGTTCCGGAAGTAAACTATGATCATGAAAGAACAATAAGAGAAATGTTCCGATTGTTGTCGTAGAAGCAGTAGTGCCAATTGTAGTACTAGTAGCTAGGTAACTATTTTGGTGATCAACTGGGGTTTTTTAGTGGTAGAAAGTAGCTTCTCCTTCTTCATCTGTGTCATTATAACATAGTTTTTATTATACACGACTGTGTGGTTTTGGATGGCTTTTTAGCTTACAGGATAATAAGTCGTAATTGTGAAGAATAAATAAATGACCGAAACACGACTAATCATCGTACTGTAGTAAACGATAGCGACGAAATGTTTAACTGGGTTACTTTCTTGAATATTTTGAAAACGAAACAATTATGAGCCTCAGAGCTACCCCTAGGCCAAGTGTGGACGGGCACGGTACTGCCAGCAATCCATGTTCATCTTGAGATCAGAATGATATATTTCCGTGTTGTCTATTTGGAAACTCTGAACGTGACAGACTTGCAGCCTTGAGATGATGTACTTGCTTCCGCGAACGTAACGATGTGTGTGCTGTAGCAAGTGAAGGTGACCGATAATGGAGTAACTAGACTTCTTAGCGCATGTTGCGCCCCTAAGACATTGCGGGAAGGTTTTATAGCATCTTTCAAGGACAACTGTAAGATATACCTAGGAAACAAGTCTTAATTAACGTAGTTGTACGAGTATTCATTATTTAAACTTCAGAAACGTCATTGCAAGAGCGGAGGATCTCGCGGCTAGGGGCAATCTGTATTTTTCTTGCATGTAATTTCGCATCATATTTCAAAATGCGTCTCAAGAACATTTTAAAATCCCTCTTGGGTTAACATTTGCAATATTGCATTCTATAATGGCTGATTATCGGGCTTTGTTTACTCACGTACACTATCTGAGCGACAGCACTTGGACTCCTGTGTAATGCAGAATCGACAACTAGATGCCACGTGAGGCGGGCTAGCAGTATAAAAGGAAGCGGGCAGCATTGTGTTCTTAGTAGAGAAGCAATAACAGCACAATCAGTGGACCAAACTAGTGGAACAAATCACTCATGAGTTTCAAAGTGCTACCAGCAGTTCAGCTCGCGTATTGACTGTGCATAGGGAGTTAAATGGGATGGTGTATAATGGTCGACAACTTCTCTTAAGTCGTATGCTTCTGCAGCAAATGCTAAGCGACGATTGAGATGGTGTAAAGAGCGTCGGCACTGGGAAGTGGCCGGCAGCTGTGGCCGAGCGGTTCTAGGCGCTTCAGTCCGGAACGGCGCTGCTGCTACTATAATAACGCATACTTTTGCATGTTCAGCATCCGCCATTACCCGAGCTGCATTGCCTAGCTATGCGTATTCAGTCACCAAGGAATAAAAATTTTTCCAGTAGCATATGCACTACCAAAGTTACTTCTACAATGAATATGGTACTGACTTTACAGTAAATTGAAATGTGTAATCTGCGTATTTTATCCTGTGATGGTTCCTCTCTCTCTCTCTCTCTCTCTCTCTCTCTCTCTCTCTCTCTCTCTCTCTTGGTCAAGGCTTCCTTCCTTCTTTGTTGGTCCGTATTTGTTCTTGTCATGTTGGGGCCGGCGACAGTGACCGAGCGGCTCTAGGCGCTTCAGTCCGGAACCGCGCTGCTGCTAGCGTCGCAGGTTCGAATCCTGCCTCGGGTATGGTTGGTTGTGGTGTCCTTAGGTTAGTTAGGTTTAAGTAGTTCTAAGTCTAGGGGACTTATGACCTCAGATGTTACGTCCCATAGTATTTAGAGCCATTTGAACCGGGGAGTGGATGATTGGAAACGAGTTATTTGGAGTGACAAATATCGTTGTACTTCTTGGCAATCCGATGAACGGGTTTGGGTTTGGCGAATTCTTGGAGAACGTTGCCTGCCATCATGTATGGTGCCAGCAGTGAAGTAGGAGGAGTTAGTCTTATGGTATTCGTGTGATTTTCGTGGTTAGGGTGGGGTCCTCTTATTTCACTTAAGAAATCGCTTACTGCTGAAGGATATGAACCTTTTTTGCACCACTGTACGCGTGGAGTAGAGAAACAATTTGGAGCCAATGATTGTATCAGCATGAAAATGCACCATGTCATAAGGCAGCATCTGTGAGGCAGTGGTTTGTGGATAATAACACCCCTGAAGTGGACTGGATTGCCCAGAGTCCCGACTTGAACCCAGTGGAACTCTTTTGGAAAGAATTGAACGTCACCTTTTCTGTAGACTCCAGTATCCAATATCACCACCTTCTCTGGTTTGGCTCTCGAGGGTAAATGGGCTGTCATTCCTGCACAGACATTCAGACACCTCACTGAAAGTGTCCCAAGCAGAGCACGAGCCGTCGTAAGGGTGGGACATACCCCATTTAATGTCCTCTAATAGGTGACCAGATACTTTTGATCAGATCGTGTACTTACCTCGATCAGTTCAAAGTATAAAGCAAAATTTCATACACATTCATCGTAATATTAATTTAACAACAAAACTGTATTGCATAAAACATTTTTGTTTCACAACTAGGTACAAGAATATGTTCACCTAAATAAATATTTGGGCGAATCCGCTCTTGAACAAGCATCGTAAAGTCGCCCATTAGAGACACATAACATTCTCAAACCCAGTTAGAAGAGCACAATGGTCACGTTGGAGCGCTGTAGGTGCTGTAAAATTGTGTCAGCCATTCATGTGAACCTCTACTGCTGCCTTCAGACACGGTAGTGAAGTGATGTTTATGTGCCAGGCAGCTGTATGGAATCAGCACTGTAAGATGGATCGACGTAGAGACATGACACATGGTAGAAAGGGGCTATCGTGTTTGGACGCACCGTCGAGCGCACCGTGAGTGAACCGATTTGTTGCTGAATCAACGCAGACTGTCAAACAAGGATACGAGGAGTGGTGCACCTCTGCCAACCATATAACAGGGCGTGGAAACAGCGGTCATGAAAAGATCCTGACCGACAGGAACTGGGGACGAGCTTTACACTTTATCAGTGACAATCGGTTTCAGACCCAACAAGAATTGCTGTTTTCAGTGAATGCAGCTTCATTTCAACCAGTTTGTGATCAAACATCTACATCTGCATAGATTATCCGCCAGTCACCGTACGGCGCGTGGCGGAGGGTACCCTGTACCACTACTGGTCATTTGTTTCCTGCTCCACTCGTAAATAGAGCGAAGGAAAAATGAGTATCTATACGCCTCCAGATGAACCCTGATTTCTCGTATTTTATCTTCGCGGTCCTAACGCACAATGTATGTTGGGGGCAATAGAATCGTGTGGCAATCAGCTTCAAATGTCGGTTTTCTCTGTCTTCTCAATAGTGTTTCTCGAAAAGAGCGTCACTTTCCCTCCAGGGATTTCCATTTGGGTTCCTGAAGCACCTCCGTAACACTTACGTGTTGTTCGAACCTACCCGTAACAAATCTAGCAGTCCGCCTCTGAATTGCTTCGATTTTCCCCTTCAGTCCGACTTGGTACGGATCCCAAACACTCGAGCAGTACTCATGAATAGGTTGCACCAGCGTCCTATATGCGGTCTCCTTTACAGATGAATCACTCTTTCCTAAAATTCTCCCAATAAACCGAAGTCGACCATTCTCGCCTTCCCTACCATAGTCCTCACAAGTTCTTTCCATTTCACATCGCTTTGCAACGTTATTCGAGATATTTAAAAGAACTGACTGTACTAAGCAGGACACTAGTAATACTGTATCCGAACAAGTCTGATCTTTCTACTCATCCGCATTAATTACATTTTTCCATATTAAGAGCTAGGTGACTTAGACCAATTAAGTCGTCTTGTATCTTTCTTCAGTCATCCAACTTCGACACCTTATGGTACAGCACAGCGTCATCAGCAAACAACGCAGATTGCTGCACACACTGTCCAGCAAATCATTTATGTATGCAGAGAATAACAGCGGTTCTATCACATTTTCCTGGGGCACTCTGACTATACTCTTGTCTCTGATGTACACTCGCCGTCGATGACAGCTTACTGGGTTCTGTTATTTAAGAAGTCTTCGAGTAACTCACGTTTCTGTGGACGTATTTCATATTCTCTTACCCTCAGTAAGAAGGAAACTTCATGCAGTTTGAAACGGAGCCACTTTATTATTTCTATCCTTCCCATTTCTATTCCCCTTCCTTCCTGCTCCCTCTTCCATCTCATTCCTTCCTTTAACCATAAACCCTCTGAAGCGACTCCTTTTATAATTATTTAATTAATTTTGTAGCGAATTACAGCCACATGCTCCAATAGTACCAGTGGTAACGAAACTTGGCTTACACCAGGGCATTGTCCTTGTTATAATATTATCTGTCAGTTGGTTGGAGTGTTGTCACTTACGTACTTTATCCACAGTTGATGATTGTTTTGCTAAGCCCAGTGTCCACTTTCAGTTTTATGTAAATAACTTCCGTAATACCATTTCACCAAAGATTTTATAACATGATGTTCAACTTTCGGTTTTATGCAAATAACTTAAATTAAGTGCAGATTTTAATTACTCATTTTTTGGTGTGACATAATTATTGATATTAATTTTAATTGTTAGTTCATTAATTTTTCATTTCCAAAGATATTAATGATTGTCAGTTGTTTGTTCTTTGGCAAAAATACGCTGGAGAGGGGAGATGGGTTTTGTGGCAAGTTTTAAAGGCAGTTGAATGAACGTGGCTCGTTGTGATGGAACATTTTGAAAGTGAAAATGTGTTTGTATTAACCGTAAATCAACGACGACGATTCAAAGAAAAATTCTGCAGATTATTATTCTGTCATACACATCCCAAGGTATAAATTTAGTATTGCATTTACCAGCAACAGAGAACTGACTTTAAAAATACAATTCTTTTAGCTTTCCGGCTGTTTATCTGGTGGTGGAGGAGAGAAATATGCATGTGCCTTATTCTGTAACTACACACATTACTATTCGATGTAATCTTTATCGTGAGAAGAACCCTCTCATTACAGAGAGAGTAATTTGAATGCTTCCCAAAGTAGGGGGAACATTTCAAGTGAATATTTGGAGTTGGGGTACCTCGCAAAAGGACAATGTTCACACTGGCAGATAAAGCCAACAATACGCCAAAAGTACAGAAACAAGACAGTAACTAGCTAGAGGTGTGCAGAGCGGAAAGACGATTCACGAATTTGCCTGTTTCAAATGATAACGGTGCAATCGTGTGCACCGACGACACTTTGGACAGTTTCAGCTGCAGTGTGTAGAGCCTGTAGTTCAAACTGTAGATGGTTCTGCCATGTTTATCGAGCATTTTTTGACCATGATACGAGTCCACTCATTCATATTGCAGTGAACATGGACCAGCATATTTATTTCAACGTTCTTGGTGACCACTTGTTGCTCTTCCTTCTACATCACCATAAGTATGCTGTTGGAACTCAAGTCTTCCAAGATGAAAACATCCTTGTTCACAAGGCATTCGTTTCTGGTTTTACGAACATTCATGCACCCTATACCCATTCAACTGGCTCACTAAGTTACCCAATCTTAATCCTGTATAAAATGTATGGTGCTTTTCGGAACTATGGGTGAAATCTAGCAATCAGCATCCCAACAGTTTAGTAGCTCTGTGAGACCCAGCTGGATACAGGTATAACATATACATACATTCACATATACTAGAAGAAATTTATGGACACTCTACCTCATCAAGGTAAGGCAGTTATCGTGTTACACAGTATTACAGTGATATCTCCTACAGATAACCATTTTGTCTGGTATGCTTATGGAGGCATAGCCTCATGGCAGTACGATTGATGGACTTCCAGCCATGTGAAATGTCGAGATTTCGGCCGAGTGTTCCTTGGCCATTGTTAAGTGATAGCTGAGTGCCCTCATCGTTACATACATTAGTCGTAGATCAGTCCGTCCTTATGTAAGACACAATTTCCTCCCTGCATCTGTCACCCTCGCCTTAGCTTCACGATGGATATGTTTCACACATTGTCTTCATTGATTGACAGGTATCTTTTTAATTGTGCTATCCTAGATCCTGTTAGCTTGTCTGGTGACCGAGCTGTAGTTCAATTCAGTTTTATGTGTCTTTTCCAATGTGTGTTCACTATTCAGTTACTGCCGGCCTACAAACAAATGATTACATCTGAGAAAAATTGAATTATTTATTCAAGAGAAAGAGCTTCACGAATTGAGCAAGTAATAACGCGTTGATCCAACTCTAGCCCTTAAGCAAGCAGTTATTCGGCTTGACGTTGATTGACAAAGTTGGTGGATGTCCTCCTGAGGGATATCGTGCCAAATTCTCTCCAATTGACGAGTTAGATCGTCAAAATTCCGAGCTGGTTGGAAGGCCCTGCTCGTAAAGCTCCAAACGTTCTCAACTAGGAGAGATCCAGCGACGTTTCTGCGAAAGGTAGGGTTTGGCAAGCACCAAGACGGGCATTATCTTGCTGAAATGTAAGGCCAGGATGGCTTGCCATAAAGGGCAGCAAAACTGGGTGCAGAATATCGTCGACATACCGCTATGTTGTAAGATTGCTGCGGATGACAACCAAAGAGATCCTGCTATGAAAAGAAATGACATCCCAGACCATCACTCCTGTTTGTCGGGCTATTTGGCGTGTGATAGTCATGTTGGTATCCCACCGCCCTTTGGGGCGTCTCTAGACACTTCACGGATGGTCATCATGGCTCGATTCGAAGCAGGACTTCCAGGCCGATGACGTATCTGGAGACGCCTCGGACAGCGGTAGGATACCAACCTGACTGTCACCCGCCAAGCAGCGCGATAGGACTCTTATGTTGTCATCCGCAACACCCTTACAGCACAGCGGTACGTCTACGTTATTCTACGTCCCGTTCTGTTGCCCTTTATGGCAAGCCATCCTGGCCTTACATTTTACCAAGACAATGCCTACCCGCACACGATGAGAGTTTCTACTGCTTGTCTTCGTGCTTGCCCAACCCTACATTGGCCAGCAACGCAGCTGGATCTCTCCCCAGTTGAGAACGTTTGGAGCGTTATGAGCATGGCCTTCCAACCAGCTCGGGGTTTTGACTATCTAGTGCACCATTTGGACATAATTTGGCACGATATCCCTCAGTAGCACATCCAAAACTCTGTCAATCAGTGCAAAGCCGAATAACTGCTTGAGCAAGGGCCAGAGGTGAACCAACGCGTTATTGACTTGCTCACTTTGTGAAGCTCTTTCTCTGGAATAAATCCAGTTTTTCTATAATTGTAATCATGTGATTGTCTGTACATGTACATCACATCCACCGATTTCCGTGCCATTTGGGTATTTCATTCGTGGTGCGTCGTTTCTTCTGTCTTAGAGTGTATGTCCGCACGCACAGTATTTTGTGAATGGTAGAAGCTCTGAGGCTTACCTTTCACCTGTTCTTTTTTCTAAGGAAGTCGTTAAATGAAGTTTGAATTCAGTTTTATTTGATTATGCATGATTACTCTGTGTACAAAACACTTGCTTGTAATGGAGGACATGTCAAGAACAGTAAACATTTCAGTATTAGTTATTTCCCATGAATGCCCCATATTGATTTCACTCTCTGACACTGTTGATTACAAAAAACAGTCTCTTTAACAACGCAAAATTCGTTTTCCGTCTAATATCCTCGAATGTCTTTTAAAAGTTAGTGTTACATATATTACCACTAAAGTTTTGAGGCAGACGTCTTGGTAACTTGATGCTGCTGTCTTTTGTCAAGTATCGTCAGTCGGTGCTTTGTTCTTCGTATGCTGTACTTGCTTTGCGTGAAGTGGTTGTGTAGCCTGTAGTGGTTGTTACAATAATAGGCAGATCAAGGACATCTCACTAGATTACAACATTGCCATTTAGTAATAATTTCCAATGTCAGTAAAAACTCTGGGAAAATGTCATGCATCTCTATTTTTAGCCTAAAATATGAAGTAGTATTTTCCAAAAGAAAATTACTACCTTTCATTACGAAAAAATAAAAACTAACGCTAGAAGAAATTTTCAAGAAATTTTACTTCTGCTGTGGAAACAGCGAGGAACATGCATTTTAAAAACTATTACATTCCTGGGTGATGGGCTGATAATGCAACCTTTTTTACATTCAACTTACATATTTCGACTGAAAGAAATGTATCAATATTCTCATAGTTTACAGACGCGTGCGATTCGTATCTAGTCATGAAAACATGAACGTATTGCGAGATAACAAATTAAATATCATAAACGGTGTGAAATTGGGCAAAGAATCGCTGATGAATTTGAATTCTGTTGTTGGACCTCGTAGTAACTTCACCGAACGAGGTGTCGCAATGGTTTGCACATTGGGACTTGCATTTAGCAGGATGACGGTTCAAATCCTCGTCCGGCTAACCAGATTTCGTGAATTACCTAAATCGCTCCAGGCAAATTCCAGGATGGTTCCTTTGAACGGCACGGTCGATTTCCTTATCCATCCTTCCCTAATCCGAGCTTGTTCTCCGTCTCTAATGACCTCGTAGCCAACGAGTCGCTAAACACTAATGTTCCTTCCATTCTTCCTTCGTATAAATTTCTGGCGAGGATATTATTAGGAAAATTATAAAAGTAATTCTGGTAACTTCTGAAACATCATTACTGTATCTTCTCACCTTTGATAGACATATACTGTACTTGTGAGATTCTCTTTGTGCGGCAGTGTGCGAGAAACCTGCATGCAGCAGCCAGGATTCTTGTCCGACAGCTTGTCTTAATAAGACCGAGAATATTCCCTGGAGTCCAAATGGGTTATATTTGCAGCTCTTACATATGCTTCATCACTACACTCATCACACGTAAAACTCTGATATTCGCCATAAAAAGGCGCCTATGGATATTTTCGAGTCCCATTGTTGAAATGGGTTTGTGAAACCGAAATTTTGTCCACATAAATCGCAGGCCTACTGTCCTCCGTATGCAGTAAATCCATGCTATACAAAAACGTAGCTCTCACTCGTAGCTGTTCACTCATTGCATAACAGTCTGCACTAATCGGCACATTTTCTGGTTTTAAAACCGATGGCATATGTAATTTGGAAGGAGAAGAATTTACGTCTCCAGTTGCCATTAAGGACAGCAGTTATCGCTGAAACAAGCGGTTTTGGCTGTATCGTTTTCTTTTTTTTTTCTTTCAACACCATTTTAAACGCTCAGAGTAACATGTTTTCGAAATAACAGTCTTTCGGTTTTTTATTCCTGTTACTTTCTGTAATAAAGAAAGAAATCGAACAAAGATTGAAGAATTTTTGCTCCGTTAGTTTCAAGATACATAGAATCAAAATATTAAATTAAATAAGGAAATAAAAGAAAACTTAAGCCAACCTCCATTCACTGTTTTTCTCGAAAAGTGATATGAGGTTGACTACTACAAAAAGACACCAGTATCCTTCTATTGATTCTAATTTTGTAAAACTCTGCTCAAAAATCATTTTGCGATGGGCTGCATACCACTGTTTGGCTATAATGAATAAACACTGTGAAAGGGTGGAAACTGAGTTTGACCAACTCTGTTTTTCGTGTTAATTTGTCCGTTTTCAAGGGCTACAAACAGATGAAGACATGTTATCTAGACACAGGCAGGATATCAGCTACTTCCTATTTTTATTGTAAACTATGAATGAAGTGATAAATGGAGCAGCGTGCTTCATTGGTATCGCACTTCTTAAAATTACTTCCAGAGTAGGGATGGCGTCCTTATGTAATACCACTGATGTCCGACGACGACAGTGAGGAACTACCATATAGACCAAATGGAGCAAGTGTCGCACACTGCATGTACACGCATACCATCTAACAGAGCATGCCAAATGGTAACATCTACACTATAGCCTCAGTAATGCTGTACCAGTTCTTACGCCATGTGTTTGATGTTCGTTTCTGTCGACATTGTGATAAAAATAGCACTGTCCGCGTTCCCTATTTTCTATAACAACGCAATATTTCAAAGCAGTGGAAATTTACAAATAAAAATTTCTCGTCCTTTAAAAAAGGTTTATTTAAGAACGAAAGTATTTTGCCAATGCGACTACGGCTAATTGATATTTCGACTTTTAGATTAGATTAGATTAGACTAATACTTGTTCCATAGATCATGAATACGACACTTCGTACTGATGTGGAATGTGTCAGGTTAATAAAAGATGTCTGTACAAGATATTACATTACATAAAATATTGCAGGACACTAATGTTTAAGTTGTTGTTGTTGTTGTTGTTGCTTTAAATTCAGCCAATGAGTAGAAGGAGTTGTCATCTAGAAATTCTTTTAATTTATTTTTAAATGTTGGTTGGCTATCTGTCAGGCATTTGATGCAGTTTGGTAGGTGACCAAAGACTTTTGTGGCAGCATAATTTACCCCTTTCTGTGCCAAAGTCAGATTTAGCCTTGCATAGTGAAGATCATCCTTTCTCCTGGTGTTATAGCTATGCACACTGCTATAACTTTTGAACTGGGTTGGATTATTAACAACAAATTTCATAAGTGAATATATATACTGTGAGGTTACTGTAAGGATCCCTAGATCCTTAAATAGATGTCTGCAGGATGACCTTGGGTGGGCTCCAGCAGTTATTCTGATTACACGTTTTTGAGCAATGAATACTTTTCTACTCAACGATGAATTACCCCAGAATATGATGCCATACGAAAGCAGTGAATGAAAGTAGGCATAGTAAGCTAATTTACTAAGATTCTTATCACCAAAATTTGCAATAACCCTAATAGCATACGTAGCTGAACTCAGACGTTTCAGCAGACCATCAATGTGTTGCTTCCAGTTTAACCTCTCATCAATGGACACACCTAAAAATTTTCAAAATTCTACCTTAGCTACAGACATCTATTCAAAGACTATATTTATTACTGGAGTTGTGCCATTTACTGTACAGAACTGTATGTACTGCGTTTTATCAAAATTGAAAGAGAGTCCGTTTGCTGAGAACCACTTAATAATTTTGTGAAAAACATCATTTACAATTACATCACTTAGTTCTTGGTTTTTGCATGTTATTACTATACTTGTATCATCAGCAAAAAGAACTAACTTTGTGTCTTCATCAATGTGGAATGCTAAGTCATTAATGTATATCAACAACAGTAAAGGACCTAAGACTGAACCCTGTGGGATCCCGTACTTGATAGCCCTCCAGTTTGAGGAATCAGCTGTTGTTTTAACATTACATGAACCACTAATTTCAACTTTCTGCATTCTTCCAGTTAAGTATGAATTAAACCATTTGTGCACTGCCCCACTCAAACCATAATGATTTAGCTTATCTAAAAGAATTCCATGATTTACAATCAAAGACCTTTGAGAGATCACAAAAAATACCAATGGGTGATATACAGTTATTCAGAGCATTTAATATTTGATCAGTGAAAGCGTATATAGCATTTTCTATTGAAAAACCTTTCTGAAAACCAAATTAACATTTTGTTAGTACTTTATTTTTACAAATATGGGAGGCTACTCTTGAATACATTACTTTCTCAAAAATTTTCGATAGAGCTGTCAGAAGAGAGATTGGGCGGTAGTTGTTGACATTCGACGTATCCCCCTCTTTATGCAATGGTTTTACAATGGCATATTTCAGTCTATCGGGGAAAACAACCTGCTCCAAAGAGCTGTTACATACGTGACTGAGAATCCTACTTATCTGTGGGGAACAAGCTTTAAGTACCTTGCTGGAAATGCCATCAATTCCGTAAGAGCTTTTACTTTTCAGTGAGTTTATTATTTTACTGATTTCAGAGGGAGAGGTTGGTGGAATTACAGTTGTTTCAAGCTGCACAGGTATGGCCTCTTCTATTAGTAGCCTTGCCTCTTCTAGTGAAGATGTAGACTATTTTCTCCACAACATTTAAAAAATGATTATTGAAAATATTTGCAATTTCTGATTGTTTGTTAGTACACTTGTCATTCAGCTTTATGGTACTAAAGTCTTCCTGTGCTCTTGGTTGCCCTGTTGCCCTTTCAATAATATTCCAAATTGCTTTAATTTTATTATCAGAGTTACTGATCTCAGACATGATACACATGCTTCTGGACTTTATAATAACTTTTCTTAGTACCACACAATAGTTTTTATAATACTGAACAATTTCGGGGTCAGTACTCCCTCTTGCAGTTAGATACAGTTCTCTTTAACGGTTGCAAGATATTCTTATTCCTTTAGTTAGCCAAGGTTTTTTATGTTTTCTTGGAATTAAGTTTAACTATTTTCTTGGGAAAACAGTTTTCAAATACCCTTAAAAATGTATCGTGAAATAAGTTACATTTCAAGTTTGCATCGGGTTCCTTATACACTTCATCCCAGTCTAGCTGCTGTAGGCTTTCCCTAGCTGCTGTAGGCTTTTTATATTGTTAATTGAACGCACTGCTTTGAAAGTCTGA
This sequence comes from Schistocerca americana, assembly GCF_021461395.2. Lineage (NCBI taxonomy): Eukaryota > Metazoa > Arthropoda > Insecta > Orthoptera > Acrididae > Schistocerca > Schistocerca americana. The sequence goes on from NC_060125.1 coordinate 436,144,988, forward strand.
TTTGATATACTGCATGGAGCTATGTCATGTACTGTAACTAGCTGTGCACCATGACCTGAAAGACCATTTTCAACAGGATATGCATTTATGTCCTTAACCTTATCTTGGTCTATAAGAAAGTTATCTATCAATGTACTGCTGTTCTTTGTTATCCGAGTAGGAAAATCAATGACGGAGCTCAAATTGAAAGAACTGAGTAATACTACAAGGTCATTCTTCCTATTACACTCTTTCAGGGAATCAGCATTGAAATCCCCACAAATGATAATTTGCTTCCCCCTGCCTGACAGATAGCACAACAAAGCATCCAAGTTTTCTAGAAATAGCTGGAAATTCCCTGAGGGGGACCTATGCACTGTTACAATTATGAAAGTGCCATCATTTAGTTTAAGTTCAGTGGCACATGCTTCCATATGTTGCTCTACACAAAAATTTTTAGTTTCTAAATTTTTTACACTGTGGAAGCTTTTGACATATATGGCAACTCCTCCTCTCATCATATTATCTGTACTTACATGTGTAGCTAATTTGTACCCATTGGTGCTAACCTTTTGCATATCAGTGGCAATGTGATGCTCAGACAGGCATAGTACATCTATTACATTCTCAATTTCTTTATCTTCTAAACAAAGTAGAAGCTCATCAATTTTATTCTTCAATCCCCCAATATTTTGATGAAATATACTAACATTATTTTTCACTTTACTTTTGTGAGTATCTTGAACTTTTTTAACATCTTTAGTACTTGCCTGGCTGAGTTTCCCACTGGACACTGATCTTAAACTAAAAAAGAGTTTCCACCATGAGATGTAGTTCCTCCCCCCTTTAAATTTCCTGCTATCAGCCCAGCCAGTTTACCCTTCCCTTTCTTGTTGAGGTGTAGGCCATGTCTAGTATAGTCCCACCTACAGAGTGAATCAACAGGGACCACACCAACGTGTGACCCTGCACCAGATCCAAGTAGCCGTTCCAACTCCAAATTAACTCTCCTGACAGAAGAGCTCAAATGAGGTTGGTCATGGCGCTCCAGAACCGACACAAACCCAACACTGGTATGACTCAATGTTGATGCAGTCTTTGCCAGGTCACACTCTATGCTGTACCCCAGATCTCTGCCAATACTGTTGCCCGGCCCACCCACAATAACCATGGTATCTTCCTTAGTAAAGCCTCTACATAGTGAACCTAAATCCTCTGTAACCTGCCCCAGTCCAGCACTAGGTTTGAAAAAACTTGTGACCTGGTTTTCTGACCCTAATTGATCCTGCAGAAGTTGCCCCACACCCCTAACATGCGAACTACCTAGCAACGAGACTTTCTTTCTATTTGCAGACTTCCCTACATTCTTATTCAATTTGCTGCTGAAAGCTCGTTGAGCCCTGTCTACCATCTACTTCTGTGAGAGGCTCATCAGTTTCTGACTGAGGCAACAGGTCAAACCTATTTTGTACATTAATAACAAAGCTGTCAGAAGAATTTCTTGGCCTGTTCCTTATGCCTTTATGCCACTTCCCACCCCTGTTTACCCTTCTCCCCCCTTAACCTGCCCAGTTCTCGCCTAGCCTCATCTAACTTAGCCTGAAGGGCAGAAATTTTCCCCTCCTGTTCCACAATCTTTCTATCTCTACTGCATAGCCTACAGAACCACTGATGAGTCTCGCTCATTTTCCCAATTCCCACGCCACTACAATCGCCCCAATGAAAAAAGTTACTACATCCATCACACCAGACCCCGGAGCTAACGATTCTACGGCACGTCACGTACTTTACACTCATGATACAAATCGATTTTAGTGCTAGAAAGACAATTAAGTTACCGGAAAACAATGAAAATACGTGTACGAAAAATTAGGCCTACTCGCGACTATGTAAACAGTGGTTCAGAAGTTTTTTACTGGAGATTACTTAAGAGATGACGATATTCTACAGATATAAAGGGGCAGCAAACATATTTAGCACACTAAACTATCAGTTAATGCAGTTAAAATTGCGGTATGAAGTTTAATCTGAAAGCTCAAAAGTTCGGCCTGGCCGCGATATGTAAACAAAACTAACTTTACGTGATTACTGTGAAAATACGCGAATAAGACAAAAACCTTTAATGGTACGCTTGAAGAGCGCTATAATTAACGTAATAAATTAGTTTAAAGTGTGAAAAACAGTTTATTGCTACTTAAATTACTTATCTTGTACGAGAGCTGTGACTTAGACACGGTTATTAGTCAAAAATAAAACACCTGTTATAAACGAGACCAAACTAATACTGAAAAGTACTAGTTATTCGGAACTACAATACTAGAATCGGTTTTAACCGATCGGTTTTTCCCCTAGCCTTCATCCTCATTTTTGCATTGTATTTTGGCACTGTCATGCATATCTACCACAACACAATAAAACCCTCTTATTATCTCCCATTGCGGCGCAGAAGTTTGATATTTGGCTCAAAGATACCTACAATCTTCATCACTAATGTGCAAGAGCGTGGCGCACTATGGCATCACGTTTGGGCTCAGCGACGCTTCTAACAGCGACGCAATAAAAAGGACAGGTGCAAGTTGGGTAAATGATGTCATATTGGCATCAAATTTTACAGTTTTGCCCAACGCCATCGTGGACGTGTCAAACTATGAGAAGGTCGTCACAACCCCTCTTACCCACATTTCACCCCTTCTTTAGACGTCTCTGCGATGAGGGTCAGAACTGCGACGACGTCCAGCATTAAAATACGCAGTTTTTTTATTGGTGGCCAAGGAAAACATTTCAGACATGACGCCACTCCAGAATCGACACGAAAAGGTTTCAGGGGGTAGCGTAAATGGCGTCAACGAAACCATCTCTTTCCTTGGGACATTGATTCACACGTATTCCGCGGTCGAAAAGAATAGACCACAGTGTGTTGAACAACAGGACGGCATTCTTGACAGCCTTTGACACTGCTGACATCGTCCAGACGATTCATTTCTTCTCTAAGGACAACATGGGCCTGCAACCCCACTGAACGTGATCACTCCTCTTTGGAGTGTAGTGCGACCACAATTTTTGCTCTGATGTACAGGGTGGAACCACCAGGACACGCTCAAAATCATTCGACGAAATATGAAAATGAACAGAAGCAAACAAGGGTGTTACGCTTTGTCAGCCCTCCTGTCGCGGGAAATGGGTGTGTGACAATGACATGCACCTGGATGAAACAGAAAAGAATCCCACTGAGAACCCTCCAGTTCGGTAGCACTCTCGGCGACACTTTCGCACTTTAAAAATGTTCCTGTACAGAGACAGCCATTCAGCGATTCCTAGGCGCTGCCATGACAGGCATTCATTTTGACAACCCTTCGATGCCACTGAGGAAAGAGGGAGGAAGAATAATAGAAGCACTTGAAATGTGGATTTGGAGAAGGATGGAAGGGATAAAATTGGTAGACAAAGAGGGAGATGAGGAGGTGTTGAGAAGAGTTGGGGAAGAGGGAGAAATTTGGAAATAATCATGAAGAGGAAACTCAGTTGGCTTAGACACTGGATGAGAGGATATTGTTTACTGATGGCTGCTATGGAAGGAACGCTGAATGGAAGAAGAAGAAGATGCAGAAGATACCAGATGGTGGATAGTATAAGGATAGGAAACATTTAAGAGAAAATGAAGAGGATAGCAAATGATAGGACTGAGTGGAGAGCTACATGTGAAGACCCAACCAAACTCACAACACTGATGATGACGATGATTAGATATCATATGTGGCCAGCAGTCACTACTTCAGCTACATATCGCCATTCACCTGAGATATGTCAAAATGACTGCATGCCACACAATTTTTTAAAGTCCCCACATAGGTAGATGGGTGGCACGGAGGATGATGCTGAACGAATGTGTGTGTGTGTGTGGGGGGGAAGCTTTGTCTTAGAGGTACTCTATGCCATTTTATTTATTCATTCATGTGTCATGTCGCATCCCACCCCCTTTCCTGTGATGCCACAGGAGGGCAAGAAAAAGGAGAACTGAAAAAGAGTAAATACTCTTTGCTGCTTTGGATCACATTCGAATTTCGTTGACTGGTTTTGAATGGTCGCTAGTTGTTCCACCCCATATACTAGAGCAAAAATTATGTTTTCGCTACACTCCAAATGGGTGCGATCATATTCTGTGGGGTTACAGCCCCTTGATATCCTTAGCGAAAGTTTGAATCATCCCGGGGGTGTCAGCAGTGGTAACAGTTGTCAAGAACATCATCCTGTTGCACACTACACTGCAAACTGTCGTTTTCGACTGTGAAATGTATGTAAATGAACGGACCAAGAGAAGGGGTCATTTCGATGAGACACTTGATGCCATCTCCTGAGGGATTTAATGTTTATTCTGATTGACAGTGTGCCTTAAATGTTTCCCTCAGCCACCCATAAGAAACCCACATGATTTGAAGGCTGGGCACCAAGGTTCTGACCTCCATCACAGAGGCATCAAGAGAAGGGTTGAGATGTGGGTAATGGGAGGTGTGAGGACGTTCCTATCACATGACGTGTCCACGGTTGTGTTGAGCAAAATTGTGGTTAAATTTGGTATCAATGTGACATCATTAACACACCTTACACCTCACATGAACTTCTTGACCTCTGGACATTTTTTACAACTTCCAGCTCTTTATATCTACACTATAGGTCACTGCCTTCAAGAAGTTCCCCATCGTCTGCAATGTTTGAAATATCAGTTGTCACAGTATTGTTTCAACTGTAGCTGCCATGAGATAGCACATTCAGTAACATTTTCTACATAAAAATGTAATGAAGAGTTCTTTAAAATTATACAGAAATAAAATATGATCAAATGTAACAACATTATCATGTAATCAGGATTTAGTCATTATGATCTTACATTGCAGGGCCTATTTTCTGCCAAAACTGTTATTATTATGTTTTTACAAATGTGTATTTTAATAGACACACAAGCAAATTCTACAGCAGTTAAAAAAACTCTTAATCTGTTGTTTTTGTGTTTACAGACGATAACTGGCCTGTTGGTCATCTGGAGTTACATGGCACTACCAACTCTGGCCCAAGTTCTTGTTCAAGAAGTGGGTGTTGGTGATATTGCAGTTTTGCCATGTCCCAGCAATGATGACAACCACCGCTTTCAGTTCTGGCAGCTGACTGGAAATGAGGTCATTGGTCCAGGAAATACCATAAATCGAGAAAAATACAAGTATGAAGTGTTGTCAGGGACTCTGTACATCAGAGTAAGTACTAAAATTCTCACTTGTGACTGTTTCCAAAAAAAGTATACCATATTCTGATAGTATTTGCAATGGAAATCAGTTCTGTGAAAACTGGAACCTTCAGTATTTAAAATGGAATTTGTTTGTGTTTTTAAAATCATAAGACTTAGTTTAGTAAAGTACAGGAAATGCAGTTTTCAATTTGGGTAGAATGTTTTGATAACAATGTTAATATTTTATAAATCTAATGGCTTCATTATCTATGGAATCACAAGGATATTACCAGTCAATTGGAGATATATAAAACACACTTCAGTTTCAGGAACTACACTACAGCACTGAAAAGAACTGTATTGCAATGACATAAATATTTTGTTATCAGAATTGCATTACTCACCATAATTTCTAACTGTGGTGAATAAGTTTATATTGATCCAGTTGTTGTCCTTTTCTGGGATAACTGCAATAACAACAAAGGTCCTTTTCTTCTCACTCATGTAGCTTCCACTGAAACTTTGAGGTTTGGCAATGGGTGTTAGAGATGCTCCATATCTGCTAGGTAGCTACTTGAACAAATTTTTCTTTCTTTCATAAGCCATTTTTCTCAAACTCAACTATAGAAGCATCAGCTTATTCACAGATGTTTACTTATAGTTATAATGCAGGCACTATAACATGGCAGTCAGCTGCAAGCATAAACAAATGTGAAGTTAAACTGACCAAGGGAGAGGAGCAGTGTGCAGAAATGACCCCCACCTTCCTATTTATGTTTCATGATAAGAAAACAAAACAATAAGCAACTCCCACAAAAAGCAAAGTGGAGTACATAAAGCAAAAGGTAATGGGTACTGCACAATTGATTACTTAGGTTGCCAGTATAGAGACTGTGGGAGTTCAGTCCTGATACCTAGTGGTATCTTATGCAACCTGAGATCAAAGCACATTTCACCTAATACTGCGACATTAGTGTCAACATAATACAATCTATTTTTGTTGACACACAATTATCCTGAACAAAACCACGTTAATATGCAAGAGTCTGCAGTGGTGGTCAGTAGCTACTTTCATCCAACAGTTACCTAAGAAAGTCATAAAATAGTGTATTAGTGCAATCTTTTCTCCTGTAAATCTTCTTTCTACCGCAGCTAGATTGTCTATATTATAATCTTCATCTTTCCTTGACACAGAATATCTAAAGGTAATGTAATGAATATAATAGAGGGAAACATTCCACGTGGGAAAAATATATCTAAAAACAAAGATGATGAGACTTACCAAACAAAGTCTCATCATCTTTGTTTTTAGATATAAAAGTAATGTAATGTTCATTGGATCTGTAGACAATGTGCATTGTGTGAATCAAGTCAAATTTGTATCACAGATGGAAAAGTATACATATGTCTAATAACTAGAACTTATCAAATTATGATTATGTACATCAATATTCTAGACATATGTCTAATAACTAGCATTTAGCAAATTATGATTGTCTACATCAATATTCTAGGCCTATACCATATTAAATTCCGATTTAGCTTACATCATCTATCCTATAGCTATATATGTTTCTGTATACTTTGAGAATTTCTGTTGTTGCTTTTAAGATCATATGGTTTACATAAGTTACATCCTCCCTCCCGTCTCCTCCCTATGAGGAGGAGGCTTGAATGCCTCAGCAATATAGGTAGCTGCACTGTAGGTGCAACCACAGCAGAGGGGTATCTTTTGAGACACCAGACAAACATGTGGTTCCTGAAGAGGGACAGTAGTAGCAAGGGCAACAGTCTGGAAGATTGACTGATCTGGCCTTGTACCAATAATGAAAACAGCCTTGCTGTGCTGGTACTGTGAGTGGCTGAAAGCATGGGGAAACTACAGCCATAATTTTTCCCGGCAGCATGTAGCTCTACTGTATGGTTCAATGACGATGGCATCCTCTTGGGTAAAATATTTTGGAGCTAAAATAATCCTCCACTCAGAACTCTGGATGGAGACTACTTAGAAGGACATTGTCATCAATAGAAACAAACCTGGCATTCTAGGGATCTGAGGGTGGAATGTTAGATCCCTTAACTGAGCAGGTAGGCTAGAAAATTTATAAAGGGAAATGTATAGGTTAAAGTTAGATGTGGTGGGAATTAGTGAAGTTCAGTGGCAGGAAGAACAGGACATCTGGTCAGGCGAATACAGGGCTGTAAATATAAAATCAAATGAGGGTAATGCAGTAGTACGAAAAATAATGAATAAGAAAATAGGAATGTGGGTAAGCTACAGTGAACAGCATAGTGAACACATTGTAGTAGCCAAGATAGACACAAAGCTGACAAATGGGTCAAATGGCTCTGAGCACTATGGGACTTAACATCTATGGTCATCAGTCCCCTAGAACTTAGAACTACTTAAACCTAACTAACCTAAGGACATCACACAACACCCAGCCATCACGAGGCAGAGAAAATCCCTGACCCCGCCGGGAATCGAACCCAGGAACCCGGGCGTGGGAAGCGAGAACGCTACCGCACGACCACGAGATGCGGGCAAAGCTGACACCCACCACAGTATAAGTTTATGTGCCAACTAGCACCATAGATATTCAAGATAATTTTCAGGGACTGATGTTGGCCCTGACCACAATTTATTGGGTACAAACTGTAGATTAAAACTGAAGAAATTGTAGAAATGTAGAAAATTAGAGATAATACCTGGAAAGTTTGAATGAATCAAAGGTTGTTGAGAGTTTCAGAGGGAGCATTAGGCAATGATTTACAAGAACAGGGGAAAGAAATACAATAGAAGATCAATGTGTAGCTTTGAGAAGTGAAATAGCGAAGGAAGCAGATGATCAAATCGGTAAAAAGATAAGACCTGCTAGAAACCCTTGGATAACACAGGAGATACAGAATTTAATTGATAAAAGGAGAAAACTTGAAACTGCAGTGAATGTAACGGTCAGAAGGGAATACAAATGTCTAAGAAGTGAAATTGCAGGAAGTGCCAAATAGCTAAGTGGAATGGCTAGAGGACAAATGTAAAAATTAAGAAGCATATATCACTAGGGGAAAGATAGATACCAGCTACAGGAAAATGGAAGAGGCCTTTGGAGAAAAGAGAAGCAGTTTTATGAATGTGAAGAGGTCTGATGGAAAAATCATTAGTAATCATTACTAGGTAAAGAACGAAAAGTTGAAAGGTGGAAGGAAAATATAGATCGATACACAAGTGATGTGTACTTGAAGGCAATATTATAAAAATGGAACATCACATAGATGTAGACAAGATGGGAGATATTATACTGCAAGAAGAATTTGACAGAGCACTGAAAGAATTGAAAGACCTAAGTCGAAACGAGACTTCAGGAGGAGACGAGATTCCGTTAGGACTACTGATAGCCTTGTGAGAGCCAGTACTGACAAAACTCTTTCATCTCATGAGCAAGTTGTATGAGACAGGAAAAATACTCTTAGACATCAAGAAGAATATAATAACTCCAATTCTAAAGAAAGTAGATGCTGAAAGGTGTGAATATTACCAAACTGCCAGTTTCATAAGTCATGCTTGCAAATTATTAACACGAATTCTTTACTGAAGAATGGAAAACCTTGGGGAAGATCAGATTGGATTCCAGAGAAATGTAGGAACATGCTAGGCAATACTGGCCATATAACGTCTTTCAGAAAATAAGTTAAGGAAAGGCAAACCTAAGTTTAAAGTATTTGTGGGCTTAGAGCAAACTTTTGACAATATTGATGAAAATATTCTGAAATTCTCAAGGTAGCAGGGTAAAATAATACAGGGAGCGAAAGGCTATTTACAATTTGTACAGAAACCAGATGGCAGTCATAGGAGCCTAGAGGCATGAAAGGGAAGCAGTGGTTGAGAAGAATGTAAGACAAGGTTGTAGCCTATCCCCAATCTTATTCAGTGTGTGCACTGAACAAGTGGTAAAGGAAATCAAAGAAAAATTTGGAGTAGGAATTAAAGTTCAAGGAGAAGAAATAAAAACTTTTGATATTTTCTGATAACATTGTAATTCAGTCAGAGACAGCAAGGGACTTTGAAGAGCAGTTAAATGGAATGGACAGTGTCTTGAAAGGAGAATATGAGATGAACATGAACAAATACAAAACAAGGATAATGGAATGTAGTCAAATTAAATCAGGTGATGATGAGGGAATTAGATTAGGAAACAAGGCACTTAAAGGAGTAGATGAGTTTTGCTAGTTGCTGGGCAAAACACATGACAGTCAAAGTACAGAGGATATAAAATGCAGACCGGCAATGGTTCTGAAGAAGAGAAAATTGTTAACATCAAATATACATTTAAGTGTTAGGAATTATTTTCTGAAAGTTTTTGTGTAGGGTGTAGCAATGTGTAGACGTGAAACATGGACAATTAACTGTTTAGACAAAAACAGAGTAGTAGCTTCTTAAAAATGGTGCTATAGAAGAATGCTAAAGATTACATGGGTAGATCACATAATTAATGATGAGGTACTGAAGAGAACTTGGGAGGGAAGAGATTTGTCAAACAATCTGACTAGAAGACCGGATCTGTGCAATAGTTATTCTGATGTGAAAAGGCTTGCACAGGGGACAGTAGCATGGAACACTGCATCAAAACCAGTCTTTGGACAAAACAAAGTAAGCTACATCACATTTTACACTGCAATTTGTCGTACATTGTAGTGCTTGTCAAATCATTACTAGTATAAAAAACAGTTTTGTATCAAAGGTGTTTTGAGAGATTTTTTGAAAATCTTGAAAATTAGTGGTTTTTTGATCCTGAATAGGATGGTGTTGATTTGAATTTCATAGATTAATGTCTGAGCTCATGGAATATGCTCATTTTCCTTATTCTTGTGTCATATTAGTTTGAGTATCAGGAACATATTTGAACTCTGTCCAACATAGGAGTTCAGTTAAGTATATGCTTGGTAGTGACAGTGTCTTTTATTTTATTTACATTTCTTTTTGCATGTAGTCATCAGATGATAAGTTTTTTAAATATCATAATTTTTACAAAGGTATAGAAGATATAATTTTAAGTACAAAGATTTAATGCATAACAGGTTTATCTACAAATGTTAATACATTACACTTAAAGCTTAGAATTCTTTCAGTGAATACCTTAAATGGATCCCCAATATGTACTCTCATGGATTCTGACAATTTGTTATACTGCATTGAGTCACTGATATATGGACTGTGGTCTGTTACTTTTGTGAGTATGTGAAACCACAATAGTATGTTGAACCACAATAAAACACAAGCAATCAGACACTTTATTTAAACATGAATTGAATACATGTGACACTACAGAGAAAATACTCACTAATCAGAACATACAAGGCATTGGTGGAGAAAAAGCACAAAGAAAACAAGTGATTAGAAAACAAAGGTACTCTGCACATCATTTTCCCAGTGATAGTCTATGACTAATTGTGTCACCACACAGCCTCCCCCTCCTACAGCAGAGCTCCTGGGTTGAAGGGATATTTGTGCCATATGATCCTGCTAGCTCTCATGCAGTTTGGGCTTAAAATATGAGAAACTGGCTGAGTGTCCCAAGGAGATTGATTTGGCTATGGTGTACTCTCATTGGCAACTGCATCAGTTAACATAGGCATCATGTCCGGAGACTGGTCAGGGGATGGTATAGGCTTATTGGCCACTACACAATATGACATAAGTGTTAGATGATGCTAGGAAGCTCAGCTCCCAGCCTTGCCTGCATGGAGCAGACATGCTGGTTTGATATGTTTGATGGAAACCTTGGTGCATTTGCCAGTAACCACATTGTCACTGTGTGTTGCTTTCATTCCACTGCTGGATATGAACGCATGTAAGGCATTTGTTAAGAAGCTTTGACAGAGTCCATACATATCATAATGTGAGAACACATAGTTATATCTTTGAGAAGAAAAATAGTGGATCCATGTGGCAGGATGCTATTGACAGACAAATGTTGGGAATGAAGTATTTGATTTGATTTAATAAGAGTGCAGGATCTATAGATGGATGATTACCTTGTTGGCTGAAAAACTCTAAAGAAAATCTGATGCTTTCACTGTACACAAATTCCACTACCAAAGCACCAATATGGGCTTGAGTGTAGTATGTAGACTCAGTAACACTAGAGACAAAGCTGAGAACCAAGAAGAACCATGACACATAAGGCAGATTTTAAAGTTTGGTGCTAGTGTTCTGCCATTCTGTGACTGGCTGGACAATAACTTTAGGTATGATGATGGGTAAGACTGCTTAAGTTTACCAGTTCGTGGTACAAGGTGGACTCAAATTTATGGCCATGGTACTTTGTTGCATCTACATCTACATCCATACTCCGCAAGCCACCTGACGGTGTGTGGCGGAGGGTACCTTGAGTACCTCTATCGGTTCTCCCTTCTATTCCATTCTCGTATTGTTCGTGGAAAGAAGGATTCTCGGTATGCCTCTGTGTGGGCTCTAATCTCTCTGATTTTATCCTCATGGTCTCTTCGCGAGATATACGTAGGAGGGAGCAATATACTGCTTGACTCTTCGGTGAAGGTATGTTCTCGAAACTTTGACAAAAGCCCGTACCGAGCTACTGAGCGTCTCTCCTGCAGAGTCTTCCACTGGAGTTTATCTATCATCTCCGTAACGCTTTCGCGATTACTAAATGATCCTGTAACGAAGCGCGCTGCTCTTCGTTGGATCTTCTCTATATCTTCTATCAACCCTATCTGGTTCGGATCCCACACTGCTGAGAAGTATTCAAGCAGTGGGCGAACAAGCGTACTGTAACCTACTTCCTTTGTTTTCGGATTGCATTTCCTTAGGATTCTTCCAATGAATCTCAGTCTGGCATCTGCTTTACCGACGATCAACATTATATGATCATTCCATTTTAAATCACTCCTAATGCGTACTCCTAGATAATTTATGGTATTAACTGCTTCCAGTTGCTGACCTGCTATTTTGTAGCTAAATGATAAAGGATCTACCTTTCTGTCTATTCGCAGCACATTACACTTGTCTACATTGAGATTCAATTGCCATTCCCTGCACCATGCGTCAATTCGCTGCAGATCCTCCTGCATTTCAGTACAATTTTCCATTGTTACAACCTCTCGATACACCACAGCATCTTGAACAGAGGTGATAAGTCTGACCAAGTCAATATGCACTTGACAAAAATGCTGTGTAGACATGAACATAATCAGAGATTTGTTCCAAAAACGTGCTGGAATGAGAGGTTATGGTTCTTTTTGAGAAGAATTACATTACACTAGGAAGTTTTCCATTGGCATGTTCCGTAGATGCAATCCTTTATTTTTGTTTTTGATAAGCTCTTCTAATTCCAAATCAGTGTCTTGTGGCATTGCCACTCGCTTGCAGTCAATGGTTGCAGAAACCACATTAATTCTGGGAAAATAGTCATACAAATTATCTGCAGTTTTTAAATGACAGATATTGGTAGTAAACCAACTGATAAGTTCCAAATGGTGGAAGGGACTTGGTGAGAATGAGTCCTTTGGTCTTGAAAGCAAAGGAAAGAGACTTGTGAACAGTATAAAATATCAAGTGGCATGCCTCCACATTTAGCTTGAAATGTTTAATGGTTTAATATATTGTCAACAGTGCTCAGTTGTAGGCACTCCATTTAGCTTGCTACTTCAACAGTTAGTGGGAAAGAATGCCAATAATGTCTCTGGAGTCCAAGTGATGAGATGTTGTCTTCCTGAAGTTGGTCACAACAACGTAGCAGCGAGAGGCACCTGTAAGGCTGCAGAGTGGAAGAGATGGTGTCTATAGAAGTTCACCACATCCAGAAAGTGGAATAATTGTCAGAAAGTGTCTGGAATGGGAAAAAACTGAATCATGTCAGTTTTATTCTCTAGGAGCTTAAAGCCAAAGGGTTAACAAAATGGCCAAAAAATGTCAGTTCTTTCTGTATGAGAATACATTTGTCTTTGGTGATCTGTGACCTGTACTTTGAAAGTCAATAAAAAATAATTTTTAGTTGCTTGTCATGTTTGGATTGAGATTTTGAGAAAACTGACACGTCATGCAGATAAGCAAAACAGTGAGGCAGACCATGAAGCACCTCTTTGACAAAATACTGCCATGTTTGAACCATGTTCTTTAGACAGAAACCATTCTGATGTATGTGAAGAACTCGAAAGACATGATAATTGTCTTTTCAGTATATGTGCAGGTGCCACAGGAATCTGTTGATAGACTTTCTGAAAATTGATGACACTCAGTAGCTGAGCACCTGGAAAATCCTGGAAGTGTGGAAGTAGTTCACACATTCAAAGCATGACAGTCCCCACAAGGATGCCAGAAACCATCTTTCTTCTCTTCCAAAGGGAGGAGCAACACCCATGGGCTGTTGGAATATTGAATAATCCCTGTGCTTAATAAATCCTCAGATTCTTTCTTCACTGCTGCTTTACATTTCAGGTGTGAGCTTCAAAACTGTCTACCATAGTTTTAATGTGATAGGTACTGTTATGTACCACCCCAAGGGTTGAGGGGCGGGGGAGGTCAGGCAGAAGATTCACATCAGTCAAGGGAGGAAAGTTTTTGTTCAATGTTACCAGTTTAGTCCGAACTTTCTTTAGGGCTCTGGTGTGTTTGCCAAGTTGAGAAGTAACACTTCATTTTCTATTACCTATGTCTGCTTTTACATCCTTGAAGACCAGTACTTTTTCATGGCAACTCATTAGTAGTGCTCACTATGGTAAGAAGTTCCTCTTTCAGTGAATCACTTGCTGACAGGCAAACCCATAGAATTCCACCTGGCCACTGCCACACCCAAATGAAAGCTGTGATCCAGTTCATGATGGCTGCTTGAACAGCCCGTTTGGGTCTAAAAAATCTCATCATTCTTACAGAGTTGAGCCTTTCATATGGAAGTGACAATGTGACAGTGGTGCAGGAAATAAGACACAAAAATATGTTCAGTGACATCAGCAGTCAGGAAGGTCCACTGCAATTGCTTCTTAAAACCCAAGTTCACCTTCTTGATGTATTCTCCAGAGGTAGAGATCTTTATGCTGTTACCAGTAGCTACAGGAAGCCAGAAGGGAACCAAAGATCAGATTTTCAGCATCACTGGTTGAACATTGACATCTCATCCCAAGTCAATTAAGTATCTTCATGAATCACAGGTGTCCTAGTCATATAAATGACTTGTACCAAAACTGTTTCCAGCTGACAATTGCATTGATGTGGCAGAAAGAGTCACATTTCTGATACAAGGAAGGAATCCATCTTCATGAGTTTGTCATGAGACAATCCAGATCACATGAAATGTTAGACCCTGCATTTGCTGTAATGGTGGACTGTAGGCACTTCACATTAGAACAACTGGTGATTGTTGCTGCTGTTTGGGTAGTTGCACGTAGGACTGCATTTTTCTAGCCTGTTGTTTGGAATGGAAATGATGCCAGTTGGGTAACTGCTTGTTGACGTCACATGCTGTGAGCTACTGGGACTCACTATGTTTTGCCAGAATTGCCACTAGAGAGTGCTCAAGTCATGCTGGAGTGAGCCAAGTTGTTTAGGTAGTGGAAGTTGATCTCAGGATGGCATCCACAGTAAGTACACTCACAATGCTATTGACAGTTTGTGGGGGCCCACACACATTGTCATGTAACAAAATAATATGCAATGGCTCAGCAATGATTAACCAGGAGACCAAGTTTACATCATTATTTGAAACCACAGCGCCTTTGACAGTGGAAGACAACTAACTGCACCCCATCTGTTTTAACATTGCCTCACAAATTTCACATTCACTCACAAGGGATCTAAGATGGCACCAGTGTACAGAAGGTGATTTATCATCAGTAATGTCACTGTTTAAAACTTGTCCTGTTCAAAGGCCTGTTGGTTTTGTGCACTCAATAGAGCACATTATCCTTAACATGCATATATTTGCACACAGATGAAATGTTATGAACAGTGCGAGACAATAATAAAAGAGTTTGAATGTCTAAAGCACTGATGACCAGAAAGAACTGTAGGTTGTCACCATGGAATACCATACACAACAAATTAAAGTTCCAAAACCCTGGACCATAGATCTAGTTGTTGTGGCTTGTTCCTTGGAGGCACCAGTTCATCATTTGTTGCCAAGGGAAGAACCAAAGTCCCTTCTTGTGATATGCATGATGAGGCTGCATTCATAGTAGTTGGCTGAGTATCCTCACGTTTAATATGTTTTGGGTCATCCGCGCCTTCAGGGTAATCACTTGTGGATACATCAGTCCATAACAAAGCATGAATGGTATTAAAACCAGTGATTTATTAAATCACCAATGGAGTACTTGTGACACCACAAGAAGATGCTCACCAAACAGAATGTTCAATGCACTGTTGTCAGAAAAAAGCACACAAATAAAGCATGAGTTCAGAAAACAAATGTACTCTACACTTTACATTTCAGTGATAGTCTTCAACTAACTGCATCACCACACTTCTAAATTTTTCTTCATCTATAATAGCTAAGCTTTTTTCTTGTGTTGTAATGATGTACATCATAAAATTTACGTGTGTTGTCCTGATAGCTGACAAGAAATGTGATTTGTATATGTATATATAATGAGTATACGGTGAGATATTTATTTCAGTTACGAGCATCATGGCAAGTCTCCCTTTATTCCAGACCCTGAATCAGCCTAACAGCTCTCTTTTGTAGCACCAGTATTCTGTTTAAGTGTGCACAGTGGCTCATCTGTCTCACACAACTTAGAAATGGGAAAATTGTTCCATCCACAGCTGGATCCTGTAACATATAAATGGAAAAATTGCCCCATATTATGCAGTTTTCAGGATTTCATTACATGAATTTTGAACAGCTGGTTGAGCAAGTACCATGCACTGCTTATTTTCTTCCAACTATAGTTCACATGGTTTCCCCATCAAAGATTGTCATCCAAGAATTTACAATCTTCGTTGTTTGTATTAGACATTCTGCATATACTTCCTACATGGTTGTGGTGTGAGTTGGCTAATTAGAACTCTTGTAACTGTGATTTTGTGCTACTGACATTTAGGCTCTGGTTACTAAAGTATTTGGTCACTTCTGATGTCCCACGTGTTGAAAAATGTGTTGTATCCTCTTTTTACCACCATTAAACAGCAGAGAAGTGTCATCAGCATAAGTAATTGCATGGGAATCAGGAGGTTGTTCAGTATCATTTACATATACCAGAAAAAGAAATGGTCACAGTATTGACCCCTGTGGTATGCAGTGCATTACTGTTTCAGTCACAGACTGAATCTTGATTTTTCTAGCCCTGTTTTAATAATTTGTATGTGGGCATTGTTACAGCCTTTTAGGTACATAGACAGGAGTTCAAGAGATGTGTGTTTCTTCAAGAGAAGTGCAGGGTTGATCAAATCAAAAGTCTTTGTGAGATCTGAAAATGTACCCACAGTATTCTTTTGTTCATCTAGATAGCTATAGACTTTGTGCTAGACTTCACTGGCAGCTGTTATGGTGCTGCTGTTTTTCGAAATCCATGCCGGGTTTCTGCAAGGAGATTGCTTTTTTGTGAAAGAGGCTCTAAGTTTTGCCCACATTACTTACTCCAAACTCGTACTAAGTGTAGGAATCAGTGACACTGGCTTGCAGTTTGATGCTTCCTCCTTTGACCCCTTTTTATGTATTGATTTGATAATGCTCCTTTTCAGTACACTGGGAAACATACCTTCTTTGTTGCAACAATCAGTTTATTCATTCTGTAACATCACTACACACAAATAATTAGAACAAGTACATCAACTTTCCTTTATTGGCACACTCTCACAGATGTATATCCAGTTCAGATAAAATACCAAATGAATGTGCCCAGGTTGAGAACCAAGTTCCATAAACAAACAGCCACTGCCATAAGTGAACAACCATCAATGTCAATTACCAAGTCACTGCCCAGGCTATGGTGGTCCCTATCCTCATGGATAATTTGCTTCTGAGTGGCATATTTTGGCTCTGTGGCAGCTCTCTTACAACTGTTAACATATGGGCTGTGGCCTGCATAGCTGGTATTCTCTAACCAAGAAAGGGTGCAGACAGGCTCATGACTGTTAATGATAAAGTGCCAGTTGTTGAGTAATCCTTAACACTTCACTTCACTTATGATGAACTTTGGTGAACTCACAATGAACCCCACTGATGAACTGTCACTGACTCACTGGGATGTGAGTTATAAAGCCATGTGGATTATTGCGCTGCAATCATGCAGTTGGATGGTGCTGCAGATGATAAAATGTGTTTTGCTCATTGACTCCACAAGTCAAGCCATGTCAGTTTGAATAAAATTTTTGAGCTTTTGATGGCCATCTCTGCCATCATTGTTCGGAGCACTGACTGCTGGGGTTGGCACGGTTTCCCACTTATGTAGCCATGATTGTGGCCTCTGGCACTTTTCAGAGAGAAATGAAACAACACATGCTAGCAAGGTGATTGGGCAACTAATAGCAGCTCCTGATACACAGAGCAAAAGCTTTTTCTGATGATTATCACCTACAGTCTGAATTGCAGCACTTGAGATATGTGTTCAGAGAGAATAGTTATAGCAAGAGAGACATTGCAAAGGTTTTCAGGTGTCACCAAAGAAGAATGCCTTGTGAATCAGCGGAAGAGGCCAAGCCAGCTGCTTTCCTGCCATACTTTGGGCCAATGAGCAGCAAGTTAGAACATATGCTACAGAGACAAGGACTGAGACCAGTGTCCCTGTCCACCCCCAAGATACAAGATATACTGCCCTCAAGATGCAATATATGCTGCACCCTGTTAAAGATGATACAGCTCTTTGTGTGCCTGGTGTGTATGATGTTCCTTGCAAATGCAACAGCATCTATATAAGTGAGACAATTTGCACAGTTGCAGAGCATTACACTTAGCACAATCAACATATTAAACAAAAGGAATTTGACAAGCTGGCCAAAGCTGAACATTGCATGGAAAATGGACACAAAATACTGTCTGAAAACATGAGAGTGTTGGCTCATGTATCAACATACTGGGATTTGGTTACAAAAGATGTGGCTGAGATTAGAATGAACAGCAACAACCTTAACAGAGACCAGGGATACACACTCAGTAGAGCATGGGGACAGGCTTTGGATGTCAAAAGGAAGCAATAAAAACTGTGTCATCCTTGTAGGGAGACAAAAGCATCAGTTTCAAAAGTGGCGCTGGCCCATTGTGCCACCTGATGTCAGTCAGACCCACAGCAGGCCAGGATTGCTATGAGCTGCCCAATCACCTTCCATGCATGCATCATTTTGGCCTCTCTGATTGGTGCGAGAGCCCACAACCATGGCTATATAAACAGAAAACTGTGCCAGCCCTGGCAGTCAGTAGTTTTACACCTGATGGTGATGGTGGAGATGGCCATCAAAAGCTTGAGAATTTTACTTGACGTGGCTTAAGGTTTTATTTAGGTTGAAACAAGAATGTCAAGCTGTGAACACTGTCTTGCTTGGATCTGTAGGCAGAAGAATTGTTAGTCTGATTTGACAGTTCAACATACTGCATGTAAGTGATTCCTTCACCCCTATCAGAAGAATTTGTCCCTTAATATTTTTCAAAAGCTTATTGGTTTCATCACCAAAATTTCATTGTCACACAATTATGAAGAACCTTTAATTGATTTACCTTATTAAAAATCTCCCAAAAATGAGTCATTTTTGGGTAAACTTGTTGTTCAAAAGAGTCAGGAAATGTGATGTGTGTGACTACAACAGCTACCAGAATTGACATCACTGGAAGCAGGGTACTTTTGTTTGACATGACATCTAGAACCATAATTCTCTACATGGGAAATTAATTGTATTTAAAGACTAAACACAAACCTCAGCTTTGAGAACAAAGTTAAAATCCAGAGTAAGTGTTCAGTGACGATTAGTAAATTTCTGATTTCAGAATTATAACATTTTTACACAGAAACAGAGAAATTCCAATTTTCATGATACTTATTAAAAACCACCTATTTCATGTTGTGTTGCTAAAAACTACCAGTTATGCATTATTTTTGTACTAATGTTTATGCGAAATTTTCCTGTCCCTAGTCATTATCCTAGAATATAGAATAGTGTGATTCATACAACTAATTATATTGTCATAATTAAGTATGTCTGACATGTGATTGTATATAGTATAAAGATCAGTGGGCCAAGAGTAATTCCCTAGGGGATGGAAATGTAGAATTCTCATTTCAGATCTTGATTTCTCTCCTAGTGTCTTTGTAATTTCAGTATATTGTCTTCTGTTTTTCCAGGTATGATAGGATTTTATCTCCTGCCTTCCTTATTATACCATGGATATCTAACATTTCTACTAATGCTTTATTACTTACACAGTCAAAAGCATTTGTTAAACTCAAAAATCCCTACATATTTATTTTTAGAATCTAGATAGCTTATGACATTCTCAGTGAGATCTATGATTGCATATATGGTGCATTTATCCTTCAGTAAGCCAGACTGTCTTTCATTGAGTACTACATATTGCATTAGAAATGGACAGTAGGCTGAACTGGGAACATCACGTTCTACAAACACTAAAACAGCTGACGTCGGCAACATTTGCTTTACGAATTTTGTCACGCTTCAATGACATTACCATCTCAAAGTCAGCTTACTTTGGCTATTTTCATTCAGTCATGTGTTATGGCATAATCTTCTGGGGCAATACACCTGCCGCAAAGAAAATCCTCACAGCACAAAAAAGAGCAATAAGAATCATTTGTGGTGTACCCCCACGAACCTCATGTCGAAATCTTTTTAAACGACTTGAAATACTGACAGCAACATCTCAGTACATATATTCACTGATGTGCTTCATAATAAATAACCCCACTCTGTATGAAACGAATTGCCTATATCATGAACATAACACCAGAAGAAAAGAGGATTTCCACTGTGAGATAAAGAACTTGACACTTATTCAGAAAGGGGTAAAGTACACTGGAATGAAAATTTTCAATTCCCTACCCAACAGCATCAAAAGTATAAGGAGTAGTACATCAGTATTTAAACGTAGCTTGAAAAATTATTTACTTGAGACCTCACTTTATTCATTAGAGGAATTCTTTCAGAGAAATAAGTAAAACCCAGATTGGAAAGATGTTTTTAAATTTTTTGACACTGTTTACTGTTAAACTAATGTAATAATGCCCTAATGTAAAAATTCCTGTTTTTCTCATTTCCATTTTTGGGTCACTTTTAAACTCAAAGTGGGAAGTTTTGATTACTGTTCAAGGTTAAAATAAATGCAATAATGCCCTAAATATGAAACTGCTATCTTCACATTTATGTTGACTAATTTTTAAGCTAATAAGTATGACTTTTGTGCACTGTTATTAATACTATAACAATGTCTTTATTCTATGTATTTTATTATGTATATTGACACGTTCCACATCTGAGTGACTTGCTCACATGTACAGATCTATGGAACAAGTATATAAATAAAATAAAATAAAATAATGAGTCTCTGTGTGTAAGCTCATTCAAATATTCTTGATACAATTGGTAGAAGAGTTATGAGTCTACAATTTTCTGGTTTGTATTCATTTCCCTTTTTATGAATTGGTTTTGTCAGTGCTTACTTAAATTAATTTGAAAACATTCCTTCCAAGAATAATGTGTTGATTAGTTGTGTACATAAGTGGGACAGTAACTTGTATTTGTTTCATGGTGATTGGCAAAATAGGTTTGAGAGTTAATGACAAATGGTTCTGGGTACACTTGCCACTAACCAGTATCCACTACATGTTCTAACTTTCTTCAAAGTGACACTGAGCTGATATGTGGTAGGGCAGGATTTGAGTTCGTTTTACGAAGGTCATTTCTTTCTAGGGAGGGATAGGTTGGGAGTACACCCATGACAGAATTGTTAATACATGAGCATTCTTTCTTAAAAACCACTGAATTTTGTTTTGCTGATAATCTTTATACTGTTTTTAATTTTTGTCTGTATAACATGTACCCAGGACTTAGCACAGTTACATCTCTGAAATAGGCTGCATTACTTCACATATTTTAGAAATCTGTATTATTTTGGCTGTTTTCTGTGTTTCTGGGCACCTACAGTAATAATGGCAAATATTGAAGAGATCACTAAGTCTTTCTTTTGGTTGTAATCTACCATACTTGGCTCTATAAACTGATAGTTTCCACAGACACTTTGTTTATTCCCCACAATGTAATGTTTTGCTATACAACTTAAGGTCACACGTTTTGAAAGAACACTGCAAATATCCTATTTATAGCTGTTTTAGGTCATGTACTGGAATGCATTGATAAGCAGAAGATGTTATTTGCAGGGTGTATCCTCAGCTGAATCAGGATTCTACCGCTGTGTCTCAAAGTCTCTCCATGACCCTGCATATAATATTAAATCTGTTGAACTTGTTGTCAGAAAAGATTGGGAGGATGTTTACGAGAATGATTATGAGGTAAGACAAAGACACAATCTAAATGTTTAGGTACGTGCTAATAATTTTGCGTACCCAAAGAAATTGTCTATTAAATATTATTAAATATTATTAATGTGTTAGTTATAAAATGAAACTTCACATTGAAATCTCCTCAGTACCCTTATTAATCAGGAATTAAGTCATAAAATTATACTATATGTCAAATTTAATAAAGTTAATAAGCCCTCTAGTGTTCTGATAAATAGTTGTAATGATACAGTACATAATTTTTGTAAAGTTTCAGCCTAATTGTGCATTAATAAAATTGATCATCATGTTTTTCAAATCCGAATTATGAGTTGACTTTTGAGAATAAAAATTAAATTTTTATCAATTTTATTTTTCAGACAAACATGTTCAGAGCTCTGGTAGCTGTTGCCGTTCTACTTGCCATTGTTGTTATTTGTGTAGTTTTGTATGTTCTCTGGAGGAAAAAACAGAGTAATAGATTTAGAGGTAAGCAACACATTCTTTCTTTCTAGATTGTTTTAATTTTAAAAGACTTGCAAATTCTGGACAATGCAATAGCAAAATATCAGTATGGTGAACATTTCATTATTAATCTTTTTACTTTGTTAGTCAGTCTGTGGCTACAACTACTTGTAATACACCAGCTTTTGTCCAAAGAGCCTCATTTGACTATGCCATCTAGTTATAAAAAATCACACACACACACACACACACACACACACACACTGTTACTAACTAGCTCAGAATGATCAGGAATGACAATTAATGTAAGGAGTGTTGGTGTTATTTTCATATGGGACATTGTAATACTGTACAACCTATACATCGAATGACACTGATTAGTTCTGGAGAGGCAATGATTGTCAGTACGGTAGTGCTATACAGTGCTAGAAAAAGAGCAGCTTCTCTCGATACTTTGAGCTAATTTGGCAGTAGCACTAAGTGAGTTAGCAGATTATGAGCTGCAGACCAGAAGACAACAGATATCGCAAGACTGATTGCTTCAGTCTAACTGTCTCCGATAGCTTCAGTGCTTAAGAGACTGAGGACAAAAACATGCAGACAACCCAAGAATTTCAGAAGCAGAAGGTCCTATTGTTTGGTAATAGTAATGGGAAGGGGCTCTCAGAAGTGGTAAAGAAGTCTTTGGAAAGTTACTAACGAATCTTCTGGTTTGTTTGGCCATGGTCCATGAAACTTTTCCATTCATAATGTTTTATCCAGAGCTGCGGTGGATATCTTTGGAGGTACAGATCAAGTGACATTAATACTGTTGAAAAGAGGCATGCAACTTTATACAAGAACAGCAGAGATTATCCTTGTCAGGGACAAAACTTAACTATTGACTGTTGCTTGTCAAAGACAAAACTTAACTATTGACTGTTGCTTGTCAAAGACAAAACTTACCTATTGAGTCTGTAGAGCCATTGTCCATATATCACTTTCCATGTCTTCATCCGTTCTGTTAAAATTACCCCCATGTTTATACATTTCTATGGCTTCTCTAAATAGCCATGGATAATAATGATAAAGAGAAACATGAATACATTACTAAAGGAACATAAAAGTATTTCCCAATGAGGAAAAATATGAAAATCAACTGTAGCAAAGCATGCTCTTCAGTTAGCAAATCATGGAGTGAAGTTTTCTGAAACCAAAATTTTATTTACAGTGATGAATCACTATCCATGGCTATATAGAGAAGCCATTGAAATATATATGAAATGGGGATAGTTTTAAAAGAAAAAAGAAGCCATGAAACTTAGTGACATATGGACAGTGGCTCTACAGAATTGTAGATAAGTTTTATCTTTGTGAGGCGACAATTCTTAATTAAGTTTTATCACTGACAAGGGTTATCTCTACTGATCATGTATAAACACAGTTGCACAATATTTATGTCACTCTCTGACATCTGACCCATCAGTCGACTAGACTCAACAGAACCAGGAGCAGTTATGAAGATGTCTAGTGCAGATCTGGACAAAAGATTAGGAATGCATATGTTTCATGGATAATGGCCACATAACCTAGAAGAATCACCAGTAGCTAAGACATGTGGTCATGAAAGCTTTCATTGTTTCATCTTTTGGAAGAAGGATTATCTCTACTGATCATGTATAAACTCAGTGATACCACTTTTGCACATTATTTATGTCACTCTCTGACATCTAACACATCAGTCGACTAGACTCAACAGAACCAAGAGCAGTTCTGAAGATGTCTAGTGCAGATCTGGACAAAACATTAGGAATGCAAATGTTTCATGGGACATGGCCACATAACCTAGGAGAATCACCAGCAGCTAAGACATCTGGTCATGAAAGCTTTCATTGTTTCATCTTTTGGAAGTGATAATACCAGGCAAATAGTATTTTTAAACCAAGTGCAGGGCTCAGGGATGTGACCTGTGATTCTCTTTGAGCAAGGATCTTAGGAAAGATTATGTTATAATTTTAGAGGTTGCAGGTAACTTTCTGGATCATCAGTTAATACCACAACAAATACTGCAACTTGAATAAATCTAAGAACATGAAAGCAAATGCATTTTGTGCCTTCTATCAAAACATCAGAATCCTGTAAATAAAGATGATGAATTTCTCAGATCCATACAGGAAAATGAAAGCTGGATGGAATTTCAGCAGATTATTTATGAATACCAGGATGTCTTATGGACATCATTGAAATTGAACAGGTTCATATTGACGGCTAAAACCTAATATCACACTGCTGTAGTGTACTTGCTTCTGAGGTACTTATACTAAACCAATGTAGAACACTGAAGAAGACAGGAGGACCAACTATATATATATATATAAAAAAAAAAAAAAAAAAAAAAAAAAAAAAAAAAAAAAAAAAAAAAAAAAAAAAGAAGAGAGAGAGAGAGAGAGAGGCCTTTGTCAGCAATAGACACACATACACACAAACACACACACACACACACACACACACACACACACACACACACACACTCACGCAGACATTCCATCCCAGATTTTCCATTGTTTGATTAATAATAATAATAATTTGTTGTGGCTCAATGGCCAGGTGCAAGTCTTTCTATTGGACATCACTTTGGCAACTTGTGTGTCTCTAACATACCCCAATATCCAACCAGGCAAAGGGGTCCTACAGTTTCAAGTGGAATTCAAACCACATGTTGGTTCTGGTGATGCCTCACACCAGCGAGAGGTGAAAACTAGGTTAAAAAGAAGACCGAAAAATCTGTGGTCTGACTGAGATTCAGTATCACAACCTCTCAGCATTGTGGCATGTTCACAATAATTGTGGCATGTACTTCATCACTAGACCACCAGGCCTAACATGCACATATATGGTTCACGTATAGGTTTTGATGAGTGAGTTTGTGAGCATCAAAATATGTGATAAAAATGACAGTATCTTTTGATTACATTGAGTTAGAAACTTAAACGTTTTTTTCACCACCAAGGGACCATAATTTGGCATAAGTTTCAACTTGATACCTCAACTCATTCCTCACAAAAAGGGATTTTAACAGTCACACAGGTAGGCAGGCAAGCAGATAGCTGGATGGATAACAAAATGATTCTATAAGAGTTTTTTTTTTTTTGGTGATTGTGGTACGGTAACCTGAAGAAATGAGTGAAGACCCAGGTCCTTCAGTTTAATGAATGTTGTGTTTACAGCGTCTTGAATGCTGTGCCACTGCGGCTAATCAAGAAGCATATAGCATGGACAGTTTACAGGCCACCAGCAGGAAGTATTTTCAGCTTCGTAATACTGCTAGAAACAGCTTTAATAAGGTTAATCAGATCTAACTGGAGAATCATTAACTGTGGAGACTTTAAAGTCAATTTTCTGTCAGACTTTAATGTTCAAGGGCACCTAAAGTTGTTGATGTTCTGCCTGGGGTGATTTTCTACAGTAAAATTGCCTTTGAGGATTGAAGGACATTGTGCAACAGCTTTTGACAATTTGTTTTTAGGCTCAAAAACCTGCATTGGTTCAGTACTTTATCTGGCCATGATGGGCAAATGTTAACAGTAAAATATACTCAACAGTTAGGTACCGGCCATAGAAGAGAAATATTGTATCACAGAATCATAAAGAGCTACTTGTTCAGTATTTAGCGAAAATCTGTTGGAAGAATGTTAAAGAGAAATTTACAGAGCAGGCAGCATTGATGGCAAGTTTAGCTCTTCCTTGTATTCCTACAGCACTTCCAGTCTTATTTTCTCATGAAAACAAATAAGGGAGAAACTGATCAGAACCAAAGGTAAGGGGTGTATAACTTCAGGTATTAAAAGTCATGACTTGAAACTCCCTTATCAACTGTATTGCAAACTCCTCCAGTTTGTCATTAAAATATCAAAACTCATGTACTAAACTCAAAAATTAAAACATTTTAAGTATAAGGTAAAAAACTTTTGGAACATTATTGAACAAGAAACAGACAAAAATATTGACCCCAGAAAAACGAGCTGCCAGAAATGGTCACCAAATTCAGCAATTGCTTCCTCACAATGGCAATAAATGTTGCACCCAGTAATAAGGAATCAAATAACGATGCATCAGATTTTCTTGTAGAGAGACTGTGTTCACCACCAACAAATATTATTTAAAAAAATAAACCCATAAGGATACAAAATTCATCAGGTCACTGAAAAGTAGTAATTCTGCTGGATATGGTAGTGTGATACAGGCATACTAATCAAGGGCCCCAACTAAGTGTCATGCTCTGCCACTGGCTTCATCTTGATCTTGGAGCTGCTACTTCTCACTCAGGTAGCTCCTCAATTGGCATGAGGCTAAGTGCATACAATTCCAGTTGTTCCAGCCAAGGAAAACTCCCTATTAGTACCAGGCAATGAACCTTAATTGTCTGCCTAGCAGTCAGGCAGACTGACTAAAGAGCTACATAGGCAGACCTGACGATAGCTGAACAGTCCTACAGATGGTTCACAACTAATGGTTTAAGTCATAGTCTAACAAAGGTTCAGATTACGCAATTTCAAACCAGCTGTAATGAACTGATAACATTATAAGTGGACATGAAACATATTCTGTAACATACCTTGGGGTCCACATTGGTAACAGCTTAAAATGAGGTCACAGATAAACCAATCAAGAAGCTCATTTCAGCGTGTTATGTGCTCAGAAGCATCTTTCACTCTCTTGATCTACAGACAGGAGTGTTAACATATTCTGCATGTTGTCACTAGCTGTTATCTTATGGAATTTTCACATAATAACAAGCAGTAAGAATATTGTGATAACCATAAATCTTAAAAAATTCCTTTTATTGGAATTATATACTCTTGCAGGAAGGTACTCAACAAGGTCTCATTCAACAAAAAGCAATAAATTACCTCATTAACCATTCTTTCTGCAAGTTTTCTGAATGTATAGGTTCAAGGACTGAGAAGTTCTGTAAGTACCGGGTGATAAAAAGGCAGTATAAATTTGAAAACTGAATAAATCACGGAATAATGTAGATAGAGAGGTACAAATTGACACACATGCTTGGAATGACATGGGGTTTTATTAGAACCAAAAAAAATACAAAAGTTGAAAAAATGTCCAACAGATGACACTTCATCTGATCAGAATAACAATAATTAGCATAACAAAGTAAGACAATGCAAATATGATGTTCTTTACAGGAAATGCTCAATATGTCCACCATCATACCTCAACAATAGCTGTAGTCGAGGAATAATGTTGTGACCAGCACTGTAAAGCATGTCTGGAGTTATGGTGAGGCATTGGCATCAGATGTTGTCTTTCAGCCGCCCTAGAGATGTCGGTCGATCACGATACACTTGCGACTTCAGGTAACGCCAGAGCCAATAATCGCACAGACTGACATCTGGGGACCTGGGAGGCCAAGCATGACAAAAGTGGCGGCTGAGCACACGATCATCAACAAACGATGCGTGCAAGAGAGCTTTCATGTGTCTAGCAAATATGGGGTGTTTTTTTTTTAATAAAACCACATGTAATTCCAAGCATGTGTGTCAATTTTTACCTCTCTATCTACATTATTCAATGTCATACTGACTTTCTGATCACCTGGTACATCACAAGTAACAGTGTTTATTGTAGAGCTTCATGACAAATAGTAATGTACTGTAAATAGTTCTCAGCATTTGTAGATGTGGGTACACACTTCCTCCAAAAAATATCATTGTTATAAAAAAGTATTAAGATCCTAATAACAGGTAACAGCAGTTGTATAGTGTAACTGAAGAAGCAGCAGCTCTTTTTCCCTTCAGTAGCATCTTATTTTTCTAATTTGTTTAATTTGCCAATGAAAACTCCAGTTTTCAATATCAACAACATGAGAAAGAGGATACATTGCTACTCACCATAAAGAAGACACATTGTGTTCATTGAGTTGTAGATGACATGCACAATGAAAAGACTGTTATGCATTTAACTTTCGCGTAAAGCCTGCTTCAGAAAGTGGGAAGTATCCAGATAACCCGGATGGTGTAGCACTGTGCCAAGATGTGCTGGCCGTGCACCAAGGCATGTTTAGCCACAGGGTGATCCTCATTACCAACAAACACTGTCTGCCTGTGTCCGTTCATGCGAATGGACAGTTTGTTGCAACAAACTGGATACTTCCCACACACACCAATCTATCAGAACTCCGGAGACGGGAACTTGCCCTTCAGTATATTCTCTCTTCCCGTTACCCACCAGGCCTCAACCTTCACTAATTTCAAGTTGCTGCCCCTCGTACATCACCTGTCATTCAACAACATCTTTGCCCCTGTACTTCCGCCTTGACTGTGTGTGTGTGTGTGTGTGTGTGTGTGTGTGTGTGTGTGTGTGTGTGTGTGTGAGTGAGTGTATACCTGCCCTTTTTTCCCTCTAAGGTAAGTCTTTCCTTCTCCCTTAAAACCCACATCCTTTCATATTTCCCTCTCCTTCCCTCTTTCCTGATGAAGCAACCTTGGGTTGCGAAAGATTGAAATTTGTGTGTGTGTTTGTGTGTTTTTTATTGTGTCTATCTACCAGTGCTTTCCCATTTCGTAAGTCACAGCATCTTTGTTTTTATATATAAATAAAATTATAGTTGTTTAAAGACAAACATATGTATCTATGTGACAATGTGCACACTTTTAGAACGTGGAAATGAAGTCTCTTCAAAGAAAGAATGCTGGCACTTGCACCAGTGATTAGGGAAAACCATGGAAAAACATAATCAGAATGGTTGGACAGTGATCTAAAGCCTACATGGAGAAATCACATTTCACTGCCATACACTAATTCATGAAAAACTGTTGTTGATATCAGTGCATATTACAAGTGAAATTGCAATATCAAGGGCAACAGCAGTAAGACTGATATCACAGCTAACAGTCAAGTGGAACTTTCCACATCACTACTCAACATTAGATTTGAACTTCCTTTTTTCTTCTATCAGCAAGGGCTGGCACAGCTTTGTCTGCTATCACAAATTTGAATTTAGATATTCCATGTGGTTATATGACTAAATCAGAGTCAGGTGTCTGCCTCCGCAGCAGAGTGATCATCACGTATGACTGCCATGCATGCTGGGTTGGACATTTGCTCCACTCAGAGACTGAGTGTTGTGTTGTCCTCATCATCAATAAAATGCAAGTTGCCCTGTGTGGTGTTAACTGAAAACACTTGCAACTCAGCAGCCGAATTCCCCAGGTGGGGACTCACATCCATCAACGCTGTACTGTCGTTTCATTTCATTTTCAGAATCTGGTGCTGCTGTAATTTATTTTTGAAAGTGGGCAGCACGTTGATATTCTTCTTGTTGTGTAGAAGCTTCTTGTAAAAATACTGGTTACACCTATTTGATCTTCCGTTAGTTTTAAGTGCCTGTGTTCTGTATAATAATAATTTTTATTGTAATCATATATATCTTGGTTGAAACCAGCTGAGCAGTGATGCTGTAAGATGAGAATGACTTCATATATGTGTATTTTGGAGCACAACGAGCCATAGTCAAAGTGTTGAATGATTTAGTTAAAGTATTCACTACATGGATGATGTTAAGTGACAGAGAGTACTGGGTGCAAACTGGCTCAGAACTGAAAAATATCTCACCTTTGATTTTGTGTTTGTGGTCATTGGACCATCATTGGATGCCTATCATACTGCAAAAATTTAGTTTTGTAGAGAATTCCTCATATAATGTACTTAACACAGTATTTAACCCAGATGGTATTGAATTTTTTGTTACTCTGAATTAAAAGATGGTTAATTATACCACTAATAGGTCATACAAATGCTGTACATTGGTTTTACATAAATTGAACCCTTAGTCTGAGCATAATGAGCTGTCCTCCTGGAAGGATATCAGTACAGTGTGACATAAAAACACCATTTTATCATTTCAACACAAAGTGCTTCATTTTTTGTGAAGTAATGAAGCAAAACACATGAAGTACCAAATCAGGCTTAACACACACAGTAGTAGCTTTTTTCTTAAACCTTCTACATTGAAGTTGTTTTGTCTTCTGTGTGTTGCTATCCACTGACAGATCAGAAACATAATGTTCTTTCCATCATATAATCCATCTTTTGTCTTTTAGAAGGCTTTCCTTTGTTGCTGCTAACTCTCTTAGTTCATTCAAGAATTGCAATAGCAATCCATCAGCAAAATGCAAGATGCTCAATAAGGCCCTCTCTATATGTACATAAAATTCCAGGCATTTTGCTGTGCTATATCAATCAAGTCAGCTATTGTTGGAAAATATCACTTTTTGCCTCATATTTAGGATAGTAACCATGAGTGACCATTCTACACCTGCACAGATGAATCATCTTTTGTCCACTCACAACTCAGCTCTTTCCTTGTGTCAGGTTTTTTCTCTTGTCTTTGAATTTTTGAGGGTGGGGATAATACCTTAGAGCTTAGTATACTACTACATTCTCCAGATGTACCAAGCAATATGTTAGGCTGTGAGATTTAAGTATTTATGTTGCCTGAGGGAAATTCAGTGAATGAGCTCAATGAATTTGATTCAATAACTAAAAAAAACTTCCATTTACTTGATTTCTGGGCTAATTATCAATAGATGGATTGTCTTCTGTGCCTGAATCTTCATCTGTTAAGTCTTCGGTGTCCGCGGCTCGTGGTCTTGCTGTAGCGTTCTTGCTTCCCGCGCACGGGGTCCCAGATTTGATTCCCAGTGGGGTCAGGGATTTTCTCTGCTTCGAGATGACTGGGTGTTGTGTGTCTTTCATCATCATTTCATCCTCATTCACTCGCAAATCGCCGTAGTGGTGTTAAAGAACTTGTGGAGCAGTGGCCGAACCGCCCCGCGAGGGGTCTCCCGGCCACCAATGCCATACGCTCATTATTATTATAATTATTAAGTCTTTGGTAGCATTCAGTGGTGGTGAGATGGCCATATATATTTTGTGATTAGGTATACCATAATCAGTAAAAAGTATTACATGCAAGTCATTCAATGTAATTCTTTTTTTTGTAAAGAAAAAAATATTCTATGTTATCCTGACTTTCTTCTGGAAGGATGCTTTGGAGATGACCCACATTTCTGCTGTATGTAATCAAGTGAAAATGAAAACATTAATATAATATGATAGATAAAATATTTTAGATGTAAAATCATCCATAAGTTACTAAATAATAATAAAATACATGTATAAATACTTTACCCATCTAAAATCATGTCGGTTATGTCATCCACTGCTACTGAAGTCCAGTCTTCAAATCTGAATAACATAGAGTGACTTGCTAAAGCATTGATTGTTAGTATATGTACATCAACAATCAACACTTAACTGAAAATCCATTGTTGCAGAAAGAGTCTTATGTGAAAAGGAAATTAATTACTTTAAATGTTTAAAAGAACTACACATAATCCTTCCAAAGGATGCCAAGAACTATTGGCTCAGTTAGTTTGACTAATTTTGATTCCCCACTCATAGCAACATGACAACCAGTCTCAGATCTCGCATAGAATCTTAACCACAAGTAGTCACTTTCAATAACATATGAATCAGTATGACAGTGGCAAAAAGTTTACAGTGCACTTTCTCAGTCAAGTTCTAACAGAAACATATGACAATATTGGTTTTCACCATACAGCATAGATGCTGAGGCGCAGATAGGCACAACAAAAAGGCCTTCATCAACAATAGACGACAGACACATTTGTTATATTCCATCCTGGGTTTTCCATTGTTTGACAGTATTGGTTTTAGTTTATGTACATAGTCAGTTAATACTCCAGATTCCCTGATTTATGACAGAAATATACAAATGACCATGTCGTTGATATGAAGATGTCACTGGAATGAAAGCTACTCAGAGTATGAGTCAATGAATCTGATAAAAGTTAGTATTCATAAGAGTTTATATTCATACATGTGCAACTGACACACACATGGCCACAGCCATCTCTGCATGCTGTGGTGCCATGGCAGTGAGTGACAAACTCACCTGGGGTGAATAGTGTGGGGTACAAAAGAGGTGTGTTTGTAAGGTTATGTGCTATTTTTATGCAAAAGTCCTCCATAACCCTGTCATAGTGGGATTTTCATTCATTCATTCATTCATTTTATTATCTTCCTGTATATCATTTACATGATGTAGGAATTGTCACAACAAAGTTATCATACTAGTACAAGTACTACAGACATAATAATGGAATATCACTTTCAAGGCATTTTTTTAAAAGTACAAATTTAGACATATAAATTAAAATTTTTGGCAATAAATTTACACACAATCAAAGTACTCATCTACATCATAGAAAGTTTTGCTTAAAAGGTAATTTTTAAGCTCAGTCTTAAATTTTACTTCATCTATTATTGCCTTCATGTACACTGGCAGAGCATTGTAGACTTTTATTCCAAAATAACTTACATGCTTTTGGGTTTGTGTTGTCCTTACTCTTTCTACATACAAATTCTTACAAGTTCTAGTATTATAATTATGGCAGTCCTCATTTGTACGTAGATTTTTCATATCTGCTCTTGTACACAGAATGCTTTTAAAAATATACAGTGATGGTATTGTGAGTATTTGCAGTTCTTTGAAAAGGGGCCTACAATGAGTTCTTGGAGAGTTATGTGTTATGATTCGTATAGCTCTTTTCTGAAATTTGAAGATATCTGTTAAGCTTGATTTAGTTTTACCCCAGAACACTATGCCGTAAGACACGATGGACTGAAAGTAAGCAAAATACACTAGTCTAGTACAGACTGTGCTGCATACTCTAGGTAATATCCTCAATGCAAAACATGCCGAATTGAGCCTTACATGTTAATAGGTAATATGAGAGTGTGGCTTGAACTCATCATACTGGCATGGTGCAATTAGGAAAAAAATATAGAAACTCTACAAATTGATATAACTTGACAAGTAAATAAAGAGGTGATCTAGATCTTTCCGACTGAGGTAAAGTGAGGGAGATAGCAAGCAGCAGGAGCAAGAACACTAGTATATGATGGGAGTTTAAAGCCACATTCACACTCATAACAGAGATGACGCCACTCCTTGTGGCATCATGTTGAAGTATATTGCACTGTAGGTTATTAGTGGCATCACTGCAATGGTGCAACTTTCTGTTATGCCATTAAAATTGAAAGTCAGTTGTATCTGCTGACGCCATTATCCTTCATCCACCACTGAAGAGTACCCTTCAGCTGTGCTGTAGTGGTTGTATGTTCAGACACCAGCATCCAGCATTTTGCCCCAGTTTTGTGAAATAATTACTGTTGTGCTCCATTATATTTCAATGTGTTTTCATTTTCTTTCTAAAAAAAAAAAAAAAAAAAAAAAAAAAAAAAAACTAATCAACAAAGAAAATGTGTGTGTGAATGTTTGTGTGTGCGCATATGTGTGTGATTGAGAGAGAGATTGTAATTTGAGTTTGAGAGACCAAGCACTGTACATATTGTGGACTGTATACGGTAAATATTCCCGAAATGTGAGATAACAGTTGCAAAAATATAAATTAAAAGTATTTGGAATACATACATTAATGAACAAAATAAAATTCCAAAATCTCAGAGAGTTGTGGAGGTGCAGATGATGTTTACAAGCCAACTGCCATTGCAGAAAGCACCTTCATCTTAGAGTATTATTTAACAATAATGAAAATAAGTTGATGGAGCAATACATGAAATAAGGGAAAGTCAAGCACTCACCTATAACAGTTTGGTGCATGGAGCATAGAAACATTTAACAAAAAACAGCATTCAAACTAGTTCTTTCTCTAGCAGAAGTACATACATCCACACACATGACCACCAAAATGCATTTCGGTATCTGTGTTGTTATATGTGTGAATGTGTGTTCTTTTCCCAGAAAAAGAGCTTGTGCTCAAAAGCTAGTGTGAAGGCTGTTTTCTGATACATGTTCCTATGCTCAATGCATTAAATTGCTATTGGTGAGTGGTTGCCTTTCCCTTTTTAGAGTGTTACTATTTTTATAAGTGTGTTGGCTGCCTGCATTTTATTCCTGTCTAAAACCCTTTTTTTATCCAATGCTTAGGTCCCCCCCTCTTGTATTTAGCTCTTGCCCAAAATCTAATGCCATAACCTGCACTATAACATTAATATCTTCACAAATCATCTCAGATAATGCCATATTGTAAACAGCACCATGACTTAAAATTTGCACCACTACTTAAAATTTGTAGTGTTCTGTGTGAACAATAGTTCACAGTACCATTGCAGGATGCCACTAGCTGGGGCTTCATTTTAGTCAAGTGTGTGAATGTGGCTTTACACAAGGGTCATGAAGGAGGGGTATTTTCTGGATATGCTTTTCCTGAGACCACATGAAACACCTGATACAGCATCCAGGAACAGTTAACTTTCCACTGGTAGGAGCAGTAGAGAGTGGAAAATGGTAGTGTTAGGCAGGAGTGAAATATCCAAAACAGATATTAGAGGATATTGGATGTAAAAGAAAATTGACATGTGACAGGGAACCATGGAGAATAGCATTAAATGGTGTGTTTCTTGCAATTTCCCCCGTGGATAGGTTATTCCACCATCTTTCAGGCCTCCAGACCAGGTAGGAATATTTATTTTTCTAATATTTCATCTGATAACTGTGTGGCCATCTTCAAGATGATTCAGTGACTGAAGTAATATCATTCAACATAATATTATACTGTGGAGTAAACACCAGTGAGGCATCTACCTTCTGCGCCCAACAAATCGACAGTAGCAGAGCATTGTATTTCCTCTGTCCATTCCATTGGTTATGAAGAAGTAAAGATACTGGTCACATCCACATCCTGTGGGATTCAGTGGTCAAGGAAGCTGTTGAAATAAAGTTAGAATACAACCTACTCAACTCTCAGAGGAACTGCTGTTGTGAATTTTTGCTGCCTGGTGTTCAGACACATGCCATCCAATTACTCATACAATTTGTAAGGAGTGTGGATTTGCTGACGTAGCACTTACTATGTTTTATTCTTAGAAGCATAAAGTCTTACCTGTGATTGATGCTCTTGTGTCAGCTGTCTTATCTCTGGCACATGCATATTTACTACACAGTATGTCTTTCTGTCAAGCGGTTTTAATAGAGACAGTGACTCACCTTGAAAATGGTGTATGGTTATGTCAATTATTGGAAAAACAAATATTGTTGTCCCAGATATATCACTGGAAAGGCTCCTGCATTTTTCTATCTTCATATATTCTTTTCATTAATTCTTGATTTTTTTATTTGTTGTTGTTGTTGTGGTCTTCAGTCCAGAGACTGGTTTGATGCAGCTCTCTTTGCTGCTCTATCGTGTGCAAGCTTCTTCATCTCCCAGTACCTACTGCAACCTACATTCTTCTGAATCTGCTTAGTGTATTCATCTCTTGATCTCCCTCTATGCTTTTTACCCTCCACAATGCCCTCCAATACTAAATTGGTGATACCTTGATGCATCAGAACATGTCCTACCAACCGATCCCTTCTTCTAGTCAAGGTGTGCCAGAAATTTCTCTTCTCCCTAATTCTATTCAATACCTCCTCATTAGTTATGTGATCTACCCATCTAATCTTCAGCATTCTTCTGTAGCACCACATTTCAAAAGCTTCTGTTCTCTTCTTGTCCAAACTATTTATCGTCCACGTTTCACTTCCATACATGGCCACACTCCATACAAATACTTTCAGAAACGACTTCCTGACACTTAAATCTATACTCGATGTTAACAAATTTCTCTTCTTCAGAAACGTTTTCCTTGTCATTGCCAGTCTACATTTTATATCCTCTCTACTTCAACCAACATCAGTTATTTTGCTCCCCAAATAGCAAAACTCATTTAATACTTTAAGCGTCTCATTTCCTAATCTAATACCCTCAGCATCACCCAATTTAATTCGACTGCATTCCATTATCCTCATTTTGCTTTTGTTGATGTTCATCTTATATCCTCCTTTCAAGACACTTTCCATTCTGTTCAGCTGCTCTTCCAAGTCCTTTGCTGTCTCTGACAGAATTACAATGTCATCGGCAAACGTCAAAGTATTTATTTCTTCTCCTTGGATTTTAATTCCTACTCCAAATTTTTCTTTTGTTTCCTTTACTGCTTGCTCAATATACAGATTGAAAAACATCGGGGATAGGCTACAACTCTGTCTCACTCAATTCCCAACCACTGCTTCCCTTTCATGTCCCTCGACTCTTATAACTGCCATCTGGTTTCAGTACAAATTGTAAATAGTCTTTCACTCCCTGTATTTTGCTCCTGCCACCTTCAGAATTTGAAAGAGAGTATTCCAGTCAACATCATCAAAAGATTTCTCTAAGTCTCCAAATGCTAGAAATGTAGGTTTGCCTTTCCTTAATCTATTTTCTGAGATAAGTCATAGGGTCAGTATTGCCTCACGTATTCCAATATTTCTACGGAATCCTAACTGATCTTCTCCGAGGTCGGCTTCTACCAGTTTTTCCATTCGTCTGTGAAGAATTTGTGTTGGTATTTTACAGCCGTGGCTTATTAAACTGATAGTTCAGTAATTTTCACATCTGTCAACACCTGCTTTCTTTGAGATTGGAATTAATATATTCTTCTTGAAGTCTGAGGGTATTTTGCCTGTCTCATACATCTTTCTCACCAGATGGTAGAGTTTTGTTAGGTCTGGCTCTCCCAAGGCTATCATTAGTTCTAATGGAATGTTGTCTATTCCCGGGGCCTTGTTTCAGCTTAGGTCTTTTAGTGCTCTGTCAAACTCTTCACGCAATATCATATCTCCCATTTCATGTTCATCTCATCCTCTTCCATTTACATAACATTGTCCTGAAGTACATCACCCTTGTACAGACCCTCTATATTACTCCTTCCACCTTTCTGCTTTCTCTTCTTTTCTTAGAACTGTGTTTCCATCTGAGTTCTTGATATTCATACAAGTGGTTCTCTTTGCTCCAAAAGTCTCTTTAATTTTCCTGTATGCAGTATCTATCTTACCACTAGTGAGTTATGCCTCTATATCCTTACATTTGTCCTCTAGCCATCCCTGTTTAGCCATTTTGCACTTCCTGTCAATCTCATTTTTGAGACATTTGTATTCCTTTTTGCCTGCTTCATTTGCTGCATTTTTATATTTTCTACTTTCATCAATTAAATTCAATATATCATCCGTTACCCAAGGATTTCTATTAGCCCTCATCTTTTTACTACTTCATCCTTTGCTGCCTTCACTATTTCATCCCTCAGAGCTACCCACTCTTCTTCTGCTGTATTTCTTTCCCCCATTCCTGTCAATCATTCCCTAATGCTCTACCTGAAACTCTCTACAGCCTCTGGTTCTGTCAGTTTATCCATATCCCATCTCCTTAAATTCCCATCTTTTTACAGTTTCTTGAGTTTTAATCTACAGTTCATAGCCAATAGGTTGTGGTCAGAGTCCACATCTGCCGTTCACAGTACCAGTGCAGAAAGGCTGTTTTGGTTAGTGTTGCAAGGCCAGATCAGTCAATCATCCAGACTGTTGCCCCTGCAACTACTGAAAAGGCTGCTGCCCCTCTTCAGGAACCACACATTTGTCTGACCTCTCAACAGATACCCCTCCATTGTGGTTGCACCTATGGTACAGCTGTCTGTATCGGGCACGCATGTCTCCCCACCAACGGCAAGGTCCGTGCTTCATGGGTTCATGGGTTATTTCTCTGCTGAGAATATAGCATTCTTGCACACTACATACAATGTAGCATTATTATTACAACATAATGGAGGTGGCTGAACTACAAGCTCCAAATTTTATGGAGTGTTTAAAGTTCCTGGTAGATAAATACTGTGTAGCAAACTGTGACTCATACTCTGAACATTGGTATTAATGTGCAGTTCTCTTACCAAGTGATCTGTCTAGGCATGACTCATGACATTACATTGCCTTCTTACTTCTGCCAGTATCTCTGTCCGACTTTCCAGTCTTCACAGAAGCTATCCCTTCCAAACCATACACACTCTTCTACAGGTGAAAGATACCTTCTGTAAACAATTGCCTATACTGTGGTTAAGCCATTTCTTCACAATACCTGTTCTCTCAGCAGTGGCCATTTTTTGAGGTGTACAAGAGACCTCTTGTGTGAATTAGAAGGCTGCAGAGCAGTACTAGTGGAAATAAAGTTGTGAGGGAGCTCCTTGGATCATGAGTCATAAATGGATAACTCATTTGATAAGAGCATTACCTACAAAGGACAAGGTTCAAAGTTTGAGTTATGGCCAAGCACACAAAACTTTCAACAGTGGAAACCCCAGGTTGGAATATCAACAATATTAGGAAAATAATAAATTGCTACTCACCTTAAAGATGACCCATTGAGTTGCAGACAGGCACAATGAAAAGACTGTTACTGTCTTCGCAGTTTTAAACTTTTGTGTCCAGCTGAGTTGCTGACAGGCAAAACAAAAAGGCTGTTACATATTATAGCTTTCGGCCAAAGCCTTCTTCAGTAAAGAAAACACTCACACATTCACACAATCAAGCACACCTCATGCACGCATAACCACTACCACCGGCAGCTCCAACTAGTATGCAACTGTTACATGAATAGCGATCTGAAGTGGGGTGGGGAAGGGGGAGGGTCAGCAGGGTGCAGGTTGGAGGAGAGAGGCACGCTGTCTGGCAGGGCATGCCGGGCTTAGATAGCAGCCTGGAGAGACTGCCATGTGCAGTTTCAGGAGGTGGGATATGGTGGCGGTGGGGGCGGGGGGGGGGGGGGGGAAGGAGGAAGGAGGTGAGCAGAAGAGAAGAGGAGAGGAGCAGCAAAGGGGAAGGGAAAAGGATGGGTGGGTGCATTGGCAGATGGCAGCATACAATGAGGGTGAGGAGACATGGAAAAGGAGAGGGTGATAGTACAGAGGGGACGGAAACTGTTGTCTGAAGGTTGTGAGGACAGTAGGTTACAATAGGCTGAGACTGGGATAAAATCAGGAGCAGAGAATGTGTTGTAAGGATAACTCCCACCTGTACAGTTCAGAAAAGATGGTACCGGAAAGGAGGATACAGATCGACTAGGTTGTGAAGCAGCCATTGCAATCAAGCATATTAAGTTTAGCTGCGTGTTGTGCCACAGGGTGGTCTCCTTTGCTCTTGGCTTGGCTACAGTTTGGCCATGGCCTTTCATCCGGTGGGCAGCTGGTTAGTAGTGATGCCAATATAAAAAGCTGTGCACTGGTTGCAGCAGAGCTGGTGTATGACATGACTGCTTTCACAGGTGTCCTAGCCTTTGATAGTTTAAGATAAACCTGTGACAGGACTGGAATTCCAAGTGTTGAGTTGGTGAATTGGGCAGGTCTTGCACCAGGATGTTTTTGAGGTATATAATAACTGTGACAAGGGGTTCAGTTCAGGAGTGGCATAGGGATGGACTAGGATATGGTGGAAGATTGGTGGGCAACAGAAACCAATTTAGGAGGGTTTGGAAGAATCTTAAGTAGAATGTCCCTCATTTCAGGACATGATGACAGATAATCAAAGCCCTGATGAAAGGTGTGGTTCAGTTGTTCTAAAGCATTTCTCTTCTCTTTGTCCATTCTTTCTCTTGCTTCCTGTGTTTTTTCATTACCTTCCAAACTGCACACACTCTGACTTTCTTAAAACAACTTAACACTACCTTTCCCAATGTCCTTCAGACTCCAAACCCACTGCCTCATTCCTCTTACTGCTAACTTCATCCAAACATAGAACTAGTCTCCTTTGAAGGGGAGGTACACAAGCAAATCCGCAACATGGCCACAGGCACCTGCAAGGCACCTTCCTAGCCAAACTGTTCATAGGGCACCTAGAGGAAATCTTCCTAGCTTTCCAAAACCCCAAACCCTTGGTCTGGTTCAGGTTCATTGCTGATATCTTCATGATCTCGACTCATAGCCAAGACATCCTCTCCTCATTCCTTCATAACTTCTACACCTTCTCTATCATCTAATTCATCTGGTACTCCTCAACCCAGGCTGCCATATTCCTGGATGTTAACCTCCTCATCTCTGATGGGTGCATCCACACCTCTATCCACATTAAACACACCAAAAGCGCCACCATATTGACAGCTAACATCACTTTCACACCAAAAAATCCCTCCCACACACCTGGCCACCTTTGGTAGCATATCTACAGTGACAAGATATCCCTTTTGCAGTATACTGAAGATCTCACAAAAGCCTTCACAGATAGGCACTATTCCCTGGATTACATACCATCATGCCCTGAAATGAGGGTCATCCTACCCAAGATCCTTCTGATTCCTCCTAAAGAGGTTTTCCATTGTCCATTCAGTCCCCACGCCATCTTAGTCCATCCCTATGCCAATTCCAGTCCCAACTCCTTGCCACAGGAATCATATCCCTATGGAAGACCCAGGCGAGAGAGCTACCCAATCTGCACACCTAGCACTTCCTATTGCAGTCCTGTCACACACTTATCTTGTTATTGTTGTGGTCTTCAGTCCAGAGACTGGTTTGATGCAGCTCTCAATGCTACTCTATCCTGTGCAAGGTTCTTCATCTCCCAGTACCTACTGCAACCTACATCCTTCTGAATCTGTATAGTGTATTCATCTCTTGGTCTCCCTCTACGATTTTTGCCCTCCACACTCCCCTCTAATACTAAATTGGTGACCCCCTGATGCCTCAGAGTATGCCCTACCAACCAATCCCTTACTCTAGTCAAGTTGTGCCAGAAATTTCTCTTCTCTCCAATTCTATTCAATACCTCCTCATCAGTTATGTGATCTACCCATATAATCTTCAGCATTCTTCTGAGGCACCACATCTTGAAAGCTTCTATTCTCTTCATGTCTAAACTATTTATCATCTACATTTCACTTCCATACATGGCTACACTCCATACAAATACTTTCAGAAACGACTTCCTGACACTTAAATCTATACTCAATGTTAACAAATTTCTCTTTTTCAGAAATGCTTTCCTTGCCATTGCCAATCTACATTTTATATTCTCTCTACCTCGACCATCATCAGTTATTTTGCTCCCCAAATAGCAAAACTCATTTACTACTTTAAGCGCCTATTTCCTAATCTAATTCCTGCAGCATCACCCGACTTAATTCGACTACATTCCATTATTCTCGTTTTGATGTTGTTGATGTTCATATTACATCCTCCTTCCAAGACCCTGTCCATTCTGTTCAGCTGCTCTTCCAAGTCCTTTGCTGTCTCTGACAGAATTACAATGCCGTCGGCAAACCTCAAAGTTTTTATTTCTTCTCCATAGATCTTAATTCCTACTCCAAATTTTTCTTTTGTTTCCTTTACTGCAAGCTC
Source organism: Schistocerca americana (assembly GCF_021461395.2). NCBI lineage: Eukaryota > Metazoa > Arthropoda > Insecta > Orthoptera > Acrididae > Schistocerca > Schistocerca americana. Next base: position 436,186,380 of record NC_060125.1, read on the forward strand.
AATATACAGGTTGAATAACATCGGGGATAGGCTACAACTCTGTCTCACTCCCTTCCCAAAAACTGCTTCCCTCTCATGCCCCTCGACTCTTATAACTGCCATCTGGTTTGTGTACAAATTGTAAATAGCCTTTCGCTCCCTGTATTTTGCCCCTGCCACCTTCAGCATTTGAAAGAGATTATTCCAGTCAACATTGTCAAAAGCTCACTCTAAGTCTACAAATGCTAGAAATGTAGGTTTGCCTTTTCTTAATCTATTTTCTAAGATAAGTTGTAGGGTCAGTATTGCCTCACGTGTTCCAACATTTCTACAGAATCCATACTGCTCATCCCCAAGGTCGGCTTCTACCAGTTTTCCATTCATCTTTAAAGAATTTGTGTTAGTATTTTGCAGCCGTGGCTTATTAAACTGATAGTTCGGTAGTTTTCACATCTGTCAACACCTGTTTTCTTTGAGATTGGAATTACTATATTCTTCTTGAAGTCTGAGGGTATTTTGTCTGTCTCATACATATTGCTCACCAGATGGTAGAGTTTTGTTAGGTCTGGCTCTCCCAAGGCTATCATTAGTTCTAATGGAATGTTGTCTACTCCCAGGGCCTTGTTTCGACTTAGGTCTTTCAGTGCTCTGTCAAACTCTTCACGCAGTATCATATCTTCTATTTCATCTTCATCTACATTCTCTTCCATTCTATAATATTGTCCTCAACAACATCGCCATTGTATAGACCCTCAATATACTCCCTCCACCTTTCTGCTTTCCCTTGTTTGCTTATAAATGGGTTTCCATCTGAGTTCTTGATATTCATGCAAGTGGTTCTCTTTTCTCAAAAAGTCTCTATAATTTTCCTGTAGGCAGTATCTATCTTACCCCTAGTGAGATAAGCCTCTAGCCATCCCTGCTTAGCCATTTTGCACTTCCTGTTGATTCCTTTTAGCCTGCTTCTTTTACTGCATTTTTATATTTTCTCCTTTCATCAATTAAATTCAATATATCTTCTGTTACCCAAGGATTTCTATTAGCCCTCGTCTTTTTACCTACTTGATCCTCTGCTACCTTCACTATTTCGTCTCTCAAAGCTACCCATTATTCTTCTACTGTATTTCTTTCCCCCATTCTTGTCAATAGTTCCCTAATGCTCTCCCTGAAGCTCTCTACAACTTCTGGTTCTTTCATTTTATCCAGGTCCCATCTCCTCAATTTCCCACTTTTTTGCAGTTTCTTCAGTTTTAATCTTATCTTATCCCATCACATGCCACACCAGCTGTGAAAGCAACTATGTCGTATACCAGCTCTGCTGCAACCCTTGCATAGCTTTTTATATTGGTATGACTGCTATCCCATTGTCCATCAGGATGAATCGTCACCACCAAACTGTGGTCAAGAGCAAAGCAACATGCAGCTGAACAAAACATGCTTGACTGAAATGGCTGCTTCACAACCTAGGCCATCTGTATCCTCCCCCCCCCAGTACCAGATTTTCTGAACTGTGCAGATGAGAGTTACCCTTAGAACACATTCTCCACTCCCAGAATTATCTTGGCCTCCCTCTATAGTACCCTATTGTCCCCACAGCCCCCACCCAAGAGTCTCTGCACCTGTGTCTTATCTTTTGCTCTCTTCTCATATTCCCTCACCCTCATTGTGAGTTGCCCTCTGCCAGTGCACCCACCTGTCCTTTCCCTTTCCCTGCTCCTCTGTTTTTCACTTCTCTCTCTCTCCTCTCTCCCTCCCCCCTCCCCTCTCCCCCAGCTTCTGACACTGTGCCTGGCAATCTTGTCAGTCACTACACACCCCACCAGACAGCACTCTACTCTCCCCTCTCCACTGCCCTCCCCCCAACCACCCTCCCACATCACATTTACCATGCTCTCTCTCCCCCTTCCTTGCCCCACTCCAGATTGCTATTGGTGTGACTGTCACATTCTAGTCAGAGCTGCCAGTGGTAGCAGTCCTCTGAGCATAAGATGTGCTTGCTTATGTGAATCTGTGTGTGTTTTCTTTGCTGAAGAAGACATTGACCAAAAGCTTAAGAGTATAACATCCTTTTTGTTGTGACTGTCAGGAATTCAGTAGGACATAAAATTTTAAAATCACCAAAAAGTTCAGAAACAGCACATACAGTGCTCAAGAGAGAAATATTCATTCGGGATATGTTGAGTATTGTCTTTAGTGAAGAAAATTTAAGTTTCTGCTTAGTTACTTGCATGTTCTGAGTATCATAATTCAAAGCTATGGAATGAGTCAATCTATAATTATAGTACACTAGCTTAGCGCTTGCTGCTTCAGTCACATAGGCTGTATGGTCTGCAAAGATTTTTTTTCCTTGATCAAATTTTTATATTGTTCAAATATTGTAATATCTTCTAAATTTTCAAGCTAATGAAATTCATAGGTGCATGGTCTTTTCCGAATGTAATTCTGACCAGAAAGCGATTCTGTTTGCTGGAGCCCAATGCTTTTGTTAGCATGCCTTTTGCATTTTTGTGAACATATTTCCATAGTAACTTTCATCTCCTAGAACATATTTCTTTGTATCTAACCAAGAAGTGGAATAACCAATTTTCATTGATTTTGCTTTAAATTTTTTTTAATATAGTAAAATATTTTCTTAAAAATTTTCATCCCCTATTTCACCCCCTTAGGGGCTGATTTTTCCGAAACTGTGAAACACACTCTTTTTTTTTATTTCTAACAGAGAAGATATACAAGTGCTCATAGATTTTGCTTTGAAAATGGTTTCATAATCAAATAATTTCATACAATTTTTCATAAGCTATTTCACTCCATTAGGGAATTGAATTTCCAAAAACAATGAAATACATATATTTTTTAAAGTTTTTATTGAAAATTCTAATACCATTTTTATAGATGTAGCTTAAAAATGCATCGATAATTCTTTAATAATGATTTATTTTCAAAAAATGTTTCACTCTATTTTACCCCCTTGGTTGTTGAATTTCCAAAAATGCTGAAACAAGGGTTTTTATTTTTATTTTTGACTGACAAACCAAATATCAGTTTTTGTAGTTCTAGCTTCAACTTGTCTTAATAATTACATATTTTCAAAAGGCCTTTCATCCCTTATTCCACTCCCTTAGTAGTGAAATTTTGAACAATCTTTACTCAAATGATGCCTACAATATAAGATCCTCACCTTCTCCAAATTTCAAGTTTCAGTCCTTAGTGGTTTGGGCTGGGCGATGATGAGTCAGTCAGTTGGGGCACTGCTTTTTATATATACATAGATTACCTGAAAGGAAAATTTAGATGGCAATATGATGACCATTTATTTGATTAATAAACTTTTTTTTCTTTTTGTTACAATGATTTATACTTAGCTATGTTCAGTGTATCTCCCATTTCTATCTCTCTCTCTCTCTCTCTCTCTCTCTCTCTCTCTCTCTCTCTCTCTCTTGAGAGAGAGAGAGCGCACTCTCACACAAAAATTTGTAGCTGAATACTGCATTTCTTTCTGTGCCACTCCAAAATTAAGTAATTAATAGTGTCAATAATTTCTTCTTCTAGTATTATATTTACGAATTTGCTGTTGTTTTAAAACAGTGACTGATTCCAGAACGAGATTTTCACTCTGCAGCAGAGTGAAAATCTCATTCTGGAAACATCCCCCAGGCTGTGGCTAAGCCATGTCCCTGCAATATCCTTTCTTTCAGGAGTGCTAGTTCTACAAGGTTCGCAGGAGAGCTTATGTAAAGTTTGTAAGGTAGGAGACAAGGTACTGGCAGAAGTAAAGTTGTGAGGATGGTGTGTGAGTTGGGCTTGGGTAGCTCAGTGGTAGAGCACTTGCCTGTGAAAGGCAAAGGTTCTGAGTTCAAGTCTCGGTCTGGCACACAGTTTTAATCTGCCAGGAAGTTTCAGTGACTGATTGTTGAAAATAAACTACGCTCAGGAGTAAATGTCATCATACCAAGCAGTTTAAAGAGCTGGATAGTGGAGACTACACATTACCATTGTTACATGCTTCTCTGCAACAAACACTTTTTCCCTCAGTGGCAAGTTTCCTCAGAGTATGATTAAGTATGATGACATAAGATGTTTCTTAATGACAGTAGGAAAAGTAAGTTAACTTGTTTACTTTTTCATCTCAAAAATCTGAAAATATGTGCAATGCAAAATTTGTGAAAGTTAGATGTTAAAGAAGATCTGTTACATGTAATTTCCAGTTCAGGTTCTTATGAATATAGACATCTAAAAATTTGGAATACTTTGTTTCACAGGCTATTTTTCTACTGCTCTGATCTCAAACTGCACATGGGGTAAATGAACCCTTAAACCTTTCTGTACATACTCTGGAGTCTCTTATATTATTTACCTGCCTAGGATGGCAACAATCAAGTATTTTCACAAATGAGAGGAGATATTTGATACTTGAAATTTTATGAAAAGATCTCACCGCACTGAAAAAGTCTTTGTTTCAATGATTTCCATCCTGACTCACTTATCGTATCTGCGACTCTTTCTCTCCTATTTCATGATAATACAGAATGGAATTTTTCAATGTCCTTTGTCAATACTATCTGGTAAGGATCCCATACCACACAGCAATAATCTAACAGAGGAGTCTGTTTAATTGATGTTTTATGATGTATTATGGTTTGGCCAATAAAAAATAGTCTTTAGTTTGCCTTTCTCACAACAGTATCTATGTGATTATTGAGTTTAAGTTGTTTGTAATTGAAATTCCTAGGTATTTAGTTCAATGTAATTGGATAGATAAAAAATATAATCACTAATAGGCGGCAGGAAAACACACATATAAAAGGTACTAGTTTTTGGAAGCTTCCAGTGCCAGTGGCTCATTCTTTTGGCAGGACTGGTGAGGTTTAGTAAAAGGGGTAAAATTTGGAAAAGTCACCCAGAAGCACACATCAGGGGAGACTTACCCGACTGATGTCTACTTCTTTTCCTAAACCTCACCAGTCTTCTTCCTTCGCCTTCAGTCCTTTGTCAGAAGAAGGATCCATTGTCTCCAAAAGCTTACAAACCTTAATGACTTTCCTTTTTCAAACCTTAATGTCTTTCTGTTTTTTATGTGTGTTTCCCTGCCACCTCTTGGTGAGTAGATTTTTTTATCTGTCCAGTTACATTATGTTTTCAAAACTTGATTATTTTTGTTGATTTATTAGGTATTTAGTTTAAATTTGTGTGGTTTATCATGTACCAGAAATTTAGTGGATTTCTTTTCATTCCCATATGGACGACTTCACACTTTTCCTTATTCAGAGACAACTGTCACTTTTCACACAACACAGATATTTTGTCTAAATACTGCTGCTGTTGGTTTTGATCTTCTGATGACTTTACTATATGGTTAATGATAGCATCATCTGCAAACAATCAGAGAGAGCTGCTCAGACTGTGCCCTAAATTGTTGAAATATGTTAGATTACATTGTGCAGTACTGAATTGCATGTATTGCATTTTATCTCAGTTCAGTGACAATCCACTTTCAAGAAAATGTCATTTACATTTTGAGTTGTTGAAGTCATTCCATTAGCCTTGATTATAATACACCCATCACCAGCAAAGAGAACTATTTCTATTTATTGCATTGCATTAATGTCTAACAAGATCGAGAGTGGACCATTACCGATCCCAGTGGTGATCAACCCCCTTCAGAAGATGATTTGATCCCCATTCTGAAGATGCTGTTTCATTGCATACAGCCCATCAGTTTCTTAATGCAACACTCTGCATCGTTTTAGGTAGATGGATGAAAACCAGTTGCCAGAAAGATCTCTGTTACCATAATATTTGAGCTTCTCTAGGATAAGACTGTGAACTGCACAATCAAATGCTTTTGACAAGTCACAGAAATTACCAATATGCAATATTTTGTCATTCAAATTTTGCATTACCTGATTTGTGAATTACAAATGCCATGTTATGTGGATAGACCCTTTAGAGATTCAAACAGAATAAGAATTTTATTTTGAGAGAGACATGTTATGGTTATTGTGTACTTATTTTTTCCAGTATCTTCTAGATGGATGGTAGTAGTGAGACTGGTTGGTCATTATTAATATATGTCTTACTACTTTTCTTGCAAGGACATCTTACAATAGCATATTTCAATCTGCCTGGAAATATCACCTGTAGTAGTGATGTGTTGAAATGAGTGAAAACATTGCATTCATGTGAAGAACGGGTTTTTAGTACTTTACGTGGCATATTATCAACTGCATGAGTGTTTTTAGTTTTGAGGGAGTAAACTTCATTCTTAATGTGTCTGGCAAGGTATGGAGTAATTGTAATATGCCTGTATGTACAAAACATTGCTTCTTGCATAAAGCAGCAGCCTATTCTATTCCTTTATCCTTGCTTAAGTCCTTGCTGATCTTTCAAAAATGCTTCAAGGAAGTAATTATTAAATATATTTGCTACCTGACTGCTGTCATTTATTGTTTGGCTGTTTTCATTAATAACAAAGTTGTCACAGTCCTTAACTGATTTTCTGATTTCTTTTTTAACTATTTCACATATAGATTCAATGTACACACATCGAAAAACATTTTGCATCACCCCAGTTCCCAGAACTCCTGAAGATAGATGTTGACTGTGAATATTGTATCACAGACACAGTCCCTCTGACTGTTCAAAGATGTCACTAAACCCCCTCAAAGATGTAAACAACCATGCATGAGCAGCACCTATTAAACGGAAGGGGTCTGACAGCTGATCAGTTCCAGTCATTCCACTAGGGAGGAGGTACGCGGCTTGTGTTGTCTGTTGTTCAACCCTGTCTAGATGGTCAATACCATAGTTTGATCCCATCTGCATTGTTACTTTGTGCCAGGAATGGCTCTCCTCAAGGGAAGTGTCCAGGCGTCTCGGAGATAATACTTTTTGTGCAGCCACTGGACTTCATGCAACAACTTAAACTGTGCACATTAGGCTGCATGATGTGCAACTTCACTCCCGACATCCATGGCCAAGCCCAGCTTTGCAACCAAGACACCGTGCAGCGTGGTACAGATGGGCCCTGCAGCATGTTGAATGGACCGCTCAGGATTGGCATCACGTTATCTTCACTGATGAGTGCTGCATATGCCTTCAACCAGACAATCATCGGAGATGTGTTTGGAGGCAACCCGGTCAGGCTGAATGCCTTAGACACACTTTCCAGCGAGTGCAGCAAGGTGGAGGTTCCTTGCTGTTTTGGAGTGACATTATGTGGGGCTGACATATGCCACTGGTGGTCATGGAAGGTGCTGCAATTGCTGTACGATACGTGAATGCCATCTTACAACCGATAGTGCAACCATATTGGCAGCATATTGGCGAGGCATTCATCCTCATGGATAACAATTTGCGACCCCGTTGTGAACATCTTGTGAATGACTTCCTCCAGGATAATGACATCGCTCAACTAGAGTGGCCAGCATGTTCTCCAGACATGAACCCTATTGAACATGCCTGGGATAGATTGAAAAGGGCTGTTTATGGACGACATAACCCACCAACCGCTCTGACGAATCTACGCCGATTGCCATTGAGGAGTGGGACAATCTGGACCAACAGCGCCTTGATGAACTTATGGATAGTATGCCACAACAAATAAAGGCATGCATCAATGCAGGAGGATGTGCTACTGGGTATTAGAGGTAACGGTGTGTACAGCAATCTGGGCCATCACACTCAAAAAAGGTCTCGCTGTATGGTGGTACAATGTGCGGTTATTATGATCAATAAAAAGGGTGGAACTGAGGTGATGCAAAACTTTTTTGTGATGTGTGTATTTATCTGCTTTATAGATTTCAGACATTATAAATTTATTTTTTATTTTTTAATCACTTTCATTAATATAGTATAGTATGTCTTGTAATATGAAGTGAGTCCTAGTTCTGTATTTGTCCTAATCATTTGAAACAACTGCTTTTTCCTTGCACATGATATTTTGCTCCTATTGTAAGGCAGGCCTTTTTTGAGGTCTTGTTAGTACCACACTTTGTTGTTTTCTTGGGAAAGCAACTGTTAAAGATTGATAGAAAGCTATCTATAGATACATTAAGTTGGAAGTTGACATCTGTTACAGTATACACATCTTTCCAGACTGCTTCCTGTAAGGCTACCTTGAAACTTCCTATTATCTGTTCACTACTCTGCTTTTCATGACAGCACTTCATTGTAATTGGGTAAGTTCTTTAGTATTGCTAGGTATGCATCATGGCCAGAGATAATAGATAAACATTTAAATCATTAATTAACTGTTCACCTACAGAAATGTCGTATATTAATGTACTGATTTCCCATGTAATTCTGGAGGGAAAATTAACAACAGTGTAGGTGACATTTCCAAATTGCTCCTTTTGTGAGAAACTTTAAAGAAGTTGGTAGAGCACTTGCCCGTGAAAGGCAAAGGTCCCGAGTTCGAGTCTCGGTCGGGCACACAGTTTTAATCTGCCAGGAAGTTTCAACTTTAAAGAAATTTATCTTAAAATATCAACAGACTATTTTTTACTCCCTTTTGTCTGATAGGTGGCATAATAGACACAAATTTTTGTAAGAATATGCAAAAGTTTCTCCATTGGCATTCTGTATGCTATAACACCTATAAATGACTTTTCCAGTAGGAACAGTTTACAAGCACAAGATTCCCTATTGTTGATCTAGGTAGAAACTGCTTGGGTTGCCATGTGTGCTAATGTAACCATTTCCAGGATGAGGAAGTATGTCAGTCCCAGATCGAATCAATCCAGTGGAGTAGCAGGAAGCAGTTGGTGGGCTGGGCAGCCTGGATATGGTTTTTAGGCAGTTTTTCACATCCCACTAGGTGAATACCAGGCTGGTTCCCGCAGTCCATCTCAGATACACACTACACCAACATTTAGAACACTTTCTCACACTTGGACACAGCATTTACTCTGTATACAGACAGATTGGGTACACTGCTTCTGTCCCGAGGGTAAGGGGAGGGGGGAGGGGTGGATCAAAATTAATGACCTTAGCTCTTTGGTCTCCTTAAATACTTATTCAGCATCAGCAGCAGGGAGAAATGATTGGTAACAATAGATTTCAACTTCATTTTATCTTTTTACATCCATGATAACTCCTCCTTTCTTCATATTTTTCCTGCAGAAATTGTCTGCCAGTTTATAGTCATCTCCATTTAATCAAATGATTCTTGTATTTGTGTGGTGCTCAGACAGATATACAGTGGAACTTTGATTTTATGTTCTCCAATTTTATGTTTTTCAGATTCTACATCATAAATTGGTAGCTACTCTGGAAAACCTTTCAGATCAATGCTAAAAATTCCCAAACTCTTACATTTCTTCATAGTAAGGTTTACATTGATTCTAAGTTGTTACTCAAAATCTCACTAGAATTCATTTGGTTTTCTTTCTGTTGACATTTGATGTCACTGAACAAGTTATAAGTGACACAAAAGACAGATGGTTTGCACCGTGGGTGGTGGTGGAGTTAAGAGATATTTTAGGCCATTTTGGAGAGGGGAGATGAGAGAGAGGAAATGCTGACATAATCCACAATTGGTGTTGCCAACACAACCTGCAACATTTAACTTCATTGTTCAGTTATGGCACCAGCCTCCACCTTTTCTTGTGCCATCTTTTTGCATATATTTCTGATGTACTATATTCAGCAACAGTATCAATCATCAACCTTTTAAATTCAGACACTGAGTCTCAAAGAACACGCTGGTCATAATAGAGGAAATATCACCATTTATTGGCTGGCAACTTGTTAAGTCACCCAATAATCAGTGCAGCCACCAAGCCACACTAGCACACATAAAATGAGCTTGCCTACTGCAAATGTGGGTAGGGGGAGTGACCCTTCAACAACAGGAGTGCAGGTAGGGATGAAATCATTTTGTGAAGTGCTGAAAATATACTTTCATGCAGATGATGTGCTGTGACAGAGATGTCACATGGAAATAGAACAATCAGTAGTATATTTTAAAGACTTTCACTTTCAAATCAGATGTGGTACAGTAGCAACAACCACATACACTACTCACGCATAGACTTTGCACTGTATTCACTACATACAGTAGAGACAGTAAGGACTGGCATGAAGTGAAACTGCAGCACCTGAGCTTTCTTTCAAATTTATATTTTACACAGTTTAAGGAGAGTCAATGAACTGACTTCTAATAAGATTGTAACATCATTTTTTCATGGCTCTGTTTCTCTCATCAAGCCTAAAATAATACTTTAATGGTGGTGAGCATATGAAGTGTGGCTTGTAAGAAAAGCATTAAGCAGTAACAGCAATGGTGACAAAGTTTGTCATTAATAAGATGTCTGCATTTATGCTCATTGTTTAAGTGCTTAGCTCCTGCGATGTTTTTGGTTTAATTCAACATGTTCATCAATTTTTACTTTTTTCTGGTTGAAAACAAAGGATGATCTCTTAAATACGTGTTTTCAATGTATAATTTGTGGTCATATAGCATGTCAGATAAAGGCTTGATTATCTTGTACCCAGATAGCAATTTCATTTTTTTTATGAGTGTTTACTTACTACATACCTGTGACTTTTTTAAAGAACTGATGAAATTCATTACCACAAATTGTGGTATAAATATTGTATTGTATGTTTAATTTCATTCACTTAGACAGCTTTTATAACATGTATTGGAGAGGATTGCAATTTTTAATCATATATGCCATTTACATGCGTTTCTGCTTGTATTTTGGGGGTTTTAAACTTTTCCCTGATTTTGCAATTTCATCAGCTTTGCATTTTTCATGTCTGGACTGCCACTATAAAACATTAACTTTCTTCTGAGGTTCCAGATCACATAAACTGATAAGATATTCACTAACTTTGATCTTTAGTCCCCTAATATTGTGATGCATAATTATAAGGTTATTCAGACTGGTGATATTGCTGCTTTGGAGTCTTGATGTGGCAGATGTGGTCTAAAAATCGAAGGAACTTGTTGTTTCTGAGGATCTGTGATAGCTAATGTCAGCAAAACTTGCTCTTCAGGTGATTGAAAGTTAGAAAAATAAACACATCAACTTCTAAACATTTGTCACATATTTTTTACCAAGTCATTTCTAGGGTACAAAACTGCTAAAAAAGAATGTACCAGTTGCACAAAACTGGAGGAGGCATTCTGTCACAGTATGTACAGGGCTATTACAAATGATTGAAGCGATTTCATAAGTTCACTGTAGCTCCATTCATTGACATATGGTCACGACACACTACAGATACGTAGAAAAACTCATAAAGTTTTGTTCGGCTGAAGCCGCACTCCAGGTTTCTGCCGCCAAAGCGCTCGAGAGCGCAGTGAGACAAAATGGCGACAGGAGCCGAGGAAGCGTATGTCGTGCTTGAAATGCACTCACATCAGTCAGTCATACCAGTGCAACGTCACTTCAGGACGAAGTTCAACAAAGATCCACCAACTGCGAACTCCATTCGGCGATGGTATGCGCAGTTTAAAGCTTCTGGATGCCTCTGTAAGGGGAAATCAACGGGTCGGCCTGCAGTGAGCGAAGAAACGGTTGAATGCGTGCGGGCAAGTTTCACACGTTGCCCGCGGAAGTCGACGAGTAAAGCAAGCAGGGAGCTAAACGTACCACAGCCGACGGTTTGGAAAACCTTACAGAAAAGGCTAAAGCAGAAGCCTTACCATTTACAATTGCTACAAGCCCTGACACCCAATGACAAAGTCAAACGCTTTGAATTTTCGGCGCCGTTGCAACAGCTCATGGAAGAGGATGCGTTCAGTGCGAAACTTGTTTTCAGTGATGAAGCAACATTTGTTCTTAATGGTGAAGTGAACAGACACAATGTGTGAATCTGGGCGGTTGAGAATCCTCACTCATTCGTGCAGCAAATTCGCAATTCACCAAAAGTTAACGTGTTTTGTGCAATCTCACGGTTTAAAGTTTACGGCCCCTTTTTCTTCTGCAAAAAAAAACGTTACAGGACACGTGTATCTGGACATGCTGGAAAATTGGCTCGTGCCACAACTGGAGACCAACAGCGCTGACTTGATCTTTCAACAGGATGGTGCTCCACCGCACTTCCATCATGATGTTTGGCATTTCTTAAACAGGAGACTGGAAAACCGATGGATCGGTCGTGGTGGAGATCATGATCAGCAATTCATTTCATGGCCTCCATGCTCTCCCAACTTAACCCCATGAGATTTCTTTCTGTGGGGTTATGTGAAAGATTCAGTGTTTAAACCTCCTCTACCAAGAAACCTGCCAAAACTGCGAGCTCGCATCGACGATGCTTTCGAACTCATTGATGGGGACATGCTGCACTGAGTGTGGGAGGAACTTGGTTATCGGCTTGATGTCTGCCGAATCACTAAAGGGGCACATATCGAACATTTGTGAATGCCTAAAAAAACTTTTTGAGTTTTTGTATGTGTGTGCAAAGCATTGTGAAAATATCTCAAATAATAAAGTTATTGTAGAGCTGCGAAATCGCTTCAATCATTTGTAATAACCCTGTACATCTTTCCAGGCAGCTTCCTGTAAAAACATTTTTGGAAGGTGACTGCCCCCAGCTGTTAAGTAATGTATAAAATGCATATTTGAACCATCAGCTGGTTTTATTTGAAACCCAAATTCTCCCGAGTTCAGTCTTGGACCATCTTCACGGATGAAGGGTTAAAATGGTTTTAGCCGCCATATTGCATTAGCCATTACTTAAAATGTGTATGCCAGGAATGTAAACATATGACATAGGACTTTAAAAGCAAACATCTGAATACTAAATGTATACAGAGCAGTACTGCACATGCTCTTCTGTCAAAGCACTGTACAACACAAATCTAAGTAGGCCAAGGTAAACAGCAGTGCCAGTGATAGTTCACTTCTAGAGCCAAAGTTGAATAATAACAACTGCCAACAAGCAGTCTTGCATTTGCTCTCTACAAAAGTTCATGTGACCAGTCTGCAGTATCAGCGGTGTTCCTGCCACAGGTGTCCTCGCCAGATTTAGGCAATGTTAAAAATATTTATATGTCCATATCTTTCATCAGCATGTTTGGTGGGGTTACTAACGAAACAGTCTTACTTTTGGTGCAGGTTTCTGCTACAATATTGATTTATTTACTTGTAGTGATCACAACGTTACTCAACAAGCTGAATTCAGCATTTTGTCATTATCAAGTGTATGCCTTGGCTGGTCCATGTTGCATCTTGGAGCATAAGTATTAGTTGTCTTTCTTTTATGTTATGATCACATTGTTTTTATGTACATTAATTTGTCCAATCTGAGTAAAATTATTTTTGATAGCCTTCAAAAAGCTGTATAGAAATAATGTGACCATAACATAAAAGAAAGACAACCAATATTTATGCTCCAAGGTGCAATATGGACCATGTCATACAAGCTAAGATGTACACTTAATAATGGCACAGCATTGAAATGTGATCTTCATCTAACTTTATAATCATTAAAAATAAATGATTAGCACAGCAGAACCCTGTACCAAAAATGAAATATGTCATTCTTCAACCCCATGCATGCTGTGTGCCTACTAGAAAAGAAATTAAAGAAACAATAACATATGGAAATTTATTGACAACAAACTTCTATCATTCTTGCTCACATTTGCAGTAAACATAATACTCACTAATAAATAACCAAATAGAGATGCAAGGAATTTACTTGAGCTAATGCTGCATGCCCCACCCCCAGGCAATAGTTAAAACAGACAAAAAATGCAAAACCCTAAGAAGTGTAAAAAATTCAACTGGTCCCTAAACAGTGCAAATTCTGTTATCTATGATGGTATGATGGCATTTCTAAAGAATATGGAAATCTTACAGTGCCTTGATTTGCTAACATCAAATTAACTGCCATTAGAAATAGGCCTAATGTTCTCACAGAAACACATTACAGGTTTCAAAAGTGTAGCAGGTACTCATTATGGTACAACTAATTGCAAGAATCTGTGAAAGCATGTACTGGAGACTCAATTCAAGCAGAAGAAAAATCATTTCTTACATACAAATGTCTGTATTCACTGAAAGAATTATTAGCTCCTTAACAAAACCAAATTGTACTAAACAGAACAAACTGCAAGTTATCAAAAGATGTAGATTTTTTCCAAGCAAGTAAAGAACACATAGAAGTAGCTGCAGAGTGTGAAATAATATACAGCAGAAATTTTTGTAATCCAGAAACATATATAAACCTTTCCAAATAAGCATAGAAACAATTATAATAAAGTAGGTAATTTGTCAGAATAGTTGTAATTATATAATGGAAATATTAAGATATTAGGGTATATTAGCGATAGGAAAGAATCTGTAACAGCAAATGCGAACGCGTTAATCAAGGCTAGTGAAGATGTAGATCTAAGAATAAGTGAAGACAAAACTAAACACCTGGTTACTACTAGAATGCCAACAGCAGTAGATCAGGAAATGTTAAGAGTTGGAGAGATGCAGTTTGAAAAAGTGAACACATTTAAGTATCTAGGCGTGGACATCACTTCGAGAAATGAGACTGAAACCGAACTGAAGAAGAGATTACGGGCGGGAAATGCGTGCTACTTCTCTCTAAATAGATTACTTTCATCATGGATATTGTCTAGGAATTTAAAGATTAGAATACACAAAACTATTATTCTACCAGTTATGCTGTATGGGTGTGATACTTGGTCTCTCACTGTGCAAAATGAAAAGCCATTTCGAGTATTTGAAAACAAAATTTTGAGGAAACTTTTCGGAGCAAAAAGGGATGACATTATCGCAGAGTGGCGAAAACTGCATAACGAAGAGGGTCACGAACTCTATTCAAGCCCTGACATAATCAGTATTATTAAATCACGTAGGCTGCGATGGGCGGGTCACGTAGCTCAAATGGATGAGGGCAGGGCAGTGCGCAGAGTACTGGTAGGGCACCTAGAAGGAAAACATCCTGTGGGGAGACTGAGGCATAGATGGGAGGACAATGTGAAGGCTGATTTGAGGAGCCTAGGTATTGAAGGTGAACGGAAGGAAATAGCCCAAGACAGGGACAGATGGCGAAAATACGTCGCTGCAGTAATGGACTCTCGAGTCCGGTGTGACCAGTGAGTAAGTAACTAAGTAAGTTGTAATTATATAATTCATTTATGTGTTAAACATAATAGATAAATATGATATGTATTAACCTTTGTACATAAGTTGATGCATCAAATGTCATCATTTGATGACTATTGGTGCAGACAAAAAAATGTAAATAAACAGAAGTAAATAAATCTTTGTAGTCAGTCAGGGACTCAGAGCGTATTTCCTCAGTGACTTAAATATGTAGTAGTAACAGCCATGTATAAAACTGAAGATAAGTATATCCACCTATTATTACAGACCCATTTTGCTCCTTCCAGTCTTTTAAAAATTTCTTGAAAATGTTGTCCAGTTTCCGAGTGGAAATAGTTAACTGCTTTTCAGTTCAGCTTTTGTAAAGGATCATCTATGGAGAAAGCCTTATACGACCTTACAAATCAAAGTGTATGAGCTCTACCTGAGAAAATTGTCTTTTTGATATATTCTGTGACCTTGCCAAAGACTTTGAGAGTGTGGACTAGAAAATTCTGCTTGGCAGACTAAAATGTTATGGCATTAATGCCATCCCCATTGTATGGATGAAGTGCTGCTTTCATAGCAAAAATCAGAGAGTCATATTGGTAGACTGTCACAGGAATGAAACTAATCTTTGAATAAGGGAACATAACACGTGAAGTCCTACAAGGCTCAGTACTGGGTCTGCTCTTATTTTTGACGTGCATAAATTATCTTCCAGAGGCTTTAAAGTATGGTTCAAAACTGCAATGTTTGCTGATGATGTTATCCTTCCAATCAGGGTTGGGAACTCAACCTTATTGGATGTTGTTGTTGTTGTGGTCTTCAGTCCTGAGACTGGTTTGATGCAGCTCTCCATGCTACTCTATCCTGTGCAAGCTTTTTCATCTTCCAGTACCTACTGCAACCTACATCCTTCTGAATCTGCTTAGTGTATTCATCTCTTGGTCTCCCTCTACGATTTTTACCCTCCACGCTGCCCTCCAATACTAAATTGGTGATCCCTTGATGCCTCAGAACATGTCCTACCAACCGATCCCTTCTTCTGGTCAAGTTGTGCCACAAACTTCTCTTCTCCCCAATCCTATTCAATACTTCCTCATTAGTTATGTGATCTACCCATCTAATCTTCAGCATTCTTCTGTAGCACCACATTTCAAAAGCTTCTATTCTCTTCTTGTCCAAACTATTTATCGTCCATGTTTCACTTCCATACATGGCTACACTCCATACAAATACTTTCAGAAATGACTTCCTGACACTTAAATCAATACTGGATGTTAACAAATTTCTCTTCTTCAGAAACGCTTTCCTTGCCATTGCCAGCCTACATTTTATATCCTCTCTACTTCGACCATCATCAGTTATTTTGCTCCCCAAATAGCAAAACTCCTTTACTACTTTAAGTGCCTCATTTCCTAATCTAATTCCCTCAGCATCACCTGACTTAATTAGACTACATTCCATTATCCTTGTTTTGCTTTTGTTGATGTTCATCTTATATCCTCCTTTCAAGACACTGTCCATTCCATTCAACTGCTCTTCCAAGTCCTTTGCTGTCTCTGACAGAATTACAATGTCATCGGCGAACCTCAAAGTTTTTATTTCTTCTCCATGAATTTTAATACCTACTCCGAATTTTTCTTTTGTTTCCTTTACTGCTTGCTCAATATACAGATTGAACAACATCGGGGAGAGGCTACAACCCTGTCTTACTCCCTTCCCAACCACTGCTTCCCTTTCATGTCCCTCGACTCTTATAACTGCCATCTGGTTTCTGTACAAATTGTAAATAGCCTTTCGCTCCCTGTATTTTACCCCTGCCACCTTTAGAATTTGAAAGAGAGTATTCCAGTAAACATTGTCAAAAGCTTTCTCTAAGTCTACAAATGCTAGAAACGTAGGTTTGCCTTTCCTTAATCTTTCTTCTAAGATAAGTCGTAAGGTCAGTATTGCCTCACGTGTTCCAGTGTTTCTACGGAATCCAAACTGATCTTCCCCGAGGTTGGCTTCTACTAGTTTTTCCATTCGTCTGTAAAGAATTCGTGTTAGTATTTTGCAGCTGTGACTTATTAAGCTGATAGTTCGGTAATTTTCACATCTGTCAACACCTGCTTTCTTTGGGATTGGAATTATTATATTCTTCTTGAAGTCTGAGGGTATTTCGCCTGTTTCATACATCTTGCTCACCAGATGGTAGAGTTTTGTCAGGACTGGCTCTCTCACGGCCGTCAGTGGTTCCAATGGAATATTGTTTACTCCGGGGGCCTTGTTTCGACTCAGGTCTTTCAGTGCTCTGTCAAACTCTTCACGCAGTATCATATCTCCCATTTCATCTTCATCTACATCCTCTTCCATTTCCATAATATTGTCCTCAAGTACATCACCCTTGTATAGACCCTCTATATACTCCTTCCACCTTTCTGCTTTCCCTGCTTTGCTTAGAACTGGGTTTCCATCTGAGCTCTTGATATTCATACAAGTCGTTCTCTTATCTCCAAAGGTCTCTTTAATTTTCCTGTAGGCGGTATCTATCTTACCCCTAGTGAGATAAGCCTCTACATCCTTACATTTGTCCTCTAGCCATCCCTGCTTAGCCATTTTGCACTTCCTGTCGATCTCATTTTTGAGACGTTTGTATTCCTTTTTGCCTGTTTCACTTACTGCATTTTTATATTTTCTCCTTTCATCAATTAAATTCAATATTTCTTCTGTTACCCAAGGATTTCTACTAGCCCTCGTCGTTTTATCTACTTGATCCTCTGCTGCCTTCACTACTTCATCCCTCAAAGCTACCCATTCTTCTTCTACTGTATTTATTTCCCCCATTCCTGTCAATTGCTCCCTTATGCTCACCCTGAATCTCTGTACAACCTCTGGTTCTTTTAGTTTATCCAGGTCCCATCTCCTTAAATTCCCACCTTTTTGCAGTTTCTTCAGTTTTAATCTACAGGTCATAACCAATAGATTGTGGTCAGAGTCCACATCTGCCCCTGGAAATGTCTTACAATTTAAAACCTGGTTCCTAAATCTCTGTCTTACCATTATATAATCTATCTGATACCTTTTAGTATCTCCAGGGTTCTTCCATGTATACAACCTTCTTTCATGATTCTTAAACCAAGTGTTAGCTATGATTATGTTGTGCTCTGTGCAAAATTCTACCAGGCGGCTTCCTCTTTCATTTCTGTCCCCCAATCCATATTCACCTACTATGTTTCCTTCTCTCCCTTTTCCTACACTCGAATTCCAGTCACCCATGACTATTAAATTTTCGTCTCCCTTCACTATCTGAATAATTTCTTTTATTTCATCATACATTTCTTCAATTTCTTCGTCATCTGCAGAGCTAGTTGGCATATAAACTTGTACTACTGTAGTAGGTGTGGGCTTCGTATCTATCTTGGCCACAATAATGCGTTCACTATGCTGTTTGTAGTAGCTTACCCGCATTCCTATTTTCCTATTCATTATTAAACCTACTCCTGCATTACCCCTATTTGATTTTGTGTTTATAACCCTGTAGTCACCTGACCAGAAGTCTTGTTCCTCCTGCCACCGAACTTCACTAATTCCCACTGTATCTAACTTCAACCTATCCATTTCCCTTTTTAAATTTTCTAACCTACCTGCCCGATTAAGGGATCTGACATTCCACGCTCCGATCCGTAGAACGCCAGTTTTCTTTCTGCTGATAACGACATCCTCTTGAGTAGTCCCCGCCCGGAGATCCGAATGGGGGACTATTTTACCTCCGGAATATTTTACCCAAGAGGACGCCATCATCATGTAATCATACAGTAAAGCTGCATGCCCTCGGGAAAAATTACGGCTGTAGTTTCCCCTTGCTTTCAGCCGTTCGCAGTACCAGTACAGCAAGGCCGTTTTGGTTATTGTTACAAGGCCAGATCAGTCAATCATCCAGACTGTTGCCCTTGCAACTACTGAAAAGGCTGCTGCCCCTCTTCAGGAACCACACGTTTGTCTGGCCTCTCAACAGATACCCCTCCGTTGTGGTTGCACCTATGGTACGGCTATCTGTATCGCTGAGGCACGCAAGCCTCCCCACCAACGGCAAGGTCCATGGTTCATGGGGGGGGGGATACAGCTTTGATAATAGCTGAGTAGGTCACTCCTCAAACTGCCACACTGTAGCTTGCAACTGGTGGCTTGCTGTTGCAACACTGGAGGAGGAACCGAAAACAGCAAAATCGTCCACAAATAAGGAGCATTGTACAGGACTCATTACCATAGACATGATATTGTTGATGGCTATGGCAAAGAGGGTAACACTTAAAATACTGCCCTGAGGGACACGCTCTCCTGTTCAGATCGATCTTACAGCAAGACACCAACTTGGGTCCTAAAAAACCGGCGAGACAGGAAAGACCATATGGGAATGGAAATGAGCGTTTGGCATCATTGGCTGGGAGGCCCCTTGAGGGGCAGGCCTGGCTGCCTTGGTGCAAGTCTTATTACATTCGACAACCAGACCAGACGATGGTTAATCTTTCATTCCAGTGTCTTTCCTATGCAGCTCATTAAGGCAATACTCCTGTATCTGCTGGGAGACGTACAATCCCTTCATAGTTCCAGGAGAGATATCAGAACCGCCTCCCTCCGTGAGTTTGGGAAGTTGTAGTATTTGCAAAATGTTTGGCCAGCATCTGAGCAAGGATGGCTTGTCATACTTTTGTAGAAGAAGTGGAACTGTTGGTGGACTCCAGACACTCTTGTGACTTTTTTTGTCCTCCTTAATGATGCCATGAGCCTTGGCTCTTGCGATTCGGAAGGCTGTGAGGTTGTCTGCTGTTGGGCAGCATTTGAACAGTCAAAGAGCCACATGCCTGTCCTGGATGGCTGAATGGCATTCTTCGGTCCACTAAGGTATAGGTCGCCTCCTAAGAGGGCCGAAATATTTTGGTATGGGTAGGTCAGCAGCATGATGGATCACATGCATGATGTGGTCCACCCATTCCTGGATGCCGTCACAGTGTTCAAACACAGCCAAGTGCCTGAACAGCACCCAGTTAGCCCCGCCAATAATCCATGTTGTTGGCCTCTTTTCCAGCAATGCTCCGCCCAGTAGGTGAATGAGGATTGGAAGTGGTCACTGGAATGAAGGTTATCAGTGACTTCCCAGTGAACAGTGTCAGCGAGGGCTGGAGAGTAGAAAGATGGATCAAGAGATAGGTCGATGGCTGAGAATGACCCAGCAGCAGTGCAGAAGTGAGTCAGAGTACCAGTGTTTAGGATACACAGCTCTTTGAGATGTCGGGAGGCTCTCCAAACTCGACCCCAAGGGCAAGTAGAGGTTGAGCCCCCAGGGCATGATGGGCATTGGTCTCCCAGGAGGAGAAACAGTCTGGGGAGTTGTTCCATAAGACCTATGAGAGCCTCAGAGTCTACTGCATCCAGTGGAGGTAAATAAAGAGAGCTGACTGTAAGCCTCCAATTTGCATGAATTTCAACTGCAACTGCTTGCCGGTCAGTATCCAGGGGGAGCAGAGCAAAGGAGTGGTGCCCATTATTCACAAACATGGCAACCTCTCCTTTGGCCCTTTCCCCAGTCAGGTCATCCTTATGATATAGCATATAGCCCTGTATTACAAGGGCATCAGATGCTTTGAAATGTGTTTCCTGTAAACACAAGCACTGGGGACGTTGCTGTGCTATTGAGTTTCAGTTCCTCCACATGTGTCCTGAATCCATTCATATTCCACTGTAGAATGGGAGTCATATATCAGGGTGATAGTACTTTCATTCTGACTTTCTGCCACGGAGGGAAGCCCACAATGGATGGAGGCTCAGTTTTGAGGCAAGATGATTGCCCCAGTCTGACATCAACATCGTCAGACTGCATACCTCCTGTCTCCTTCGGAGGGTCATTCTTTACCTTCGATTTCAATTCTTTTGTCTGAGGCGCCAGTTCCTCCACATGTGTCCTGAATCCATTCATATTCCACTGCAGAATGGGAGTCATATATCAGGGTGATAGTACTTTCATTCTGACTTTCTGCCAGGGAGGGGAGCCCACAATGGATGGAGGCTCAGTTTTGAGGCAAGATGATTGCCCCAGTCTGACATCAACATCGTCAGACTGCATACCTCCTGTCTCCTTCGGAGGGTCATTCTTTACCTTCGATTTCAATTCTTTTGTCTGAGGCGACTTTGGATCCACAACCTCAGAAGTGGTAGTGGGTGTAGCAGTGCTGGGCAGTGCATAACACTTGACGTGTGGAAAAGCAGGAAGGTCCATGATGCCAGCAAGCATGGCCTTTTCTGAAGTTCAGGAGGGAGGGGCAGGCTTCAAAGGAACTGCAGCAGCACATGTGCATTGACAAATGCAGGTGCTAGTGCTGACAGTAACAACATCTGTTTGTGTAGCGGCATTAGTTTTCAGGAGTGGCTGTTTCAGAATGGAAGAAAATGAGGCAGCAAACGGGGGTGGCTGCATGGACTTATATAACTTCTTGGCTTCACCATACAGGATGCGCTTTGTCGTTTTGATCTCTTGGATCTTCTGTTCCTCAAGGAAAACTCTGCAGTATGCTCCACACAGGGTGATGCCCAAAGCAGTTGACACACTTTGGAGGAGAGGAGCAACCAACTCCATCATGGGCAGCTTTACCACATTTGCTACAAGTAGCTTCTCCTTTACAGCCAAGAGAAGTGTGCCCATAGTGCTGGCATTGAAAACACCACATTGTATTTGGGTAATAAGGTCGTACACTTGAGCATAGGAAACCTGTCTTCCCATGCTCTGATAGTTTAGTGCTGTTAAAAGTAAGGATAAAGGAGTTGGATTTTACAAGATCACCATCCTTCCTTTTCATAACATATTGCAGGTTGACAATGGCTTCCTGGGACCATTCTGCTTCCAGTTTTCTTGGGGAATGTCAATTAGATTCCTGCAAGTCACAACACCTTTGATGTAGTTCATGATGTTGTACAATTCAGTGTCTGTCACATACTCCCTGAGGCATTGAATTTTCTGAAAGGAGCTAGATGTTTAAACTAACAGGATCCCATTGTGTAAGCGCTTAACAGATTTTAAGGTGCCAGCAATGCCTTCCCCCCCATGAACCATGGACCTTGCTGTTGGTGGGGAGGCTTGCGTGCCTCAGCGATACAAATAGCCGTACCGTAGGTGCAACCACAACGGAGGGGTATCTGTTGACAGGCCAGACAAACGTGTGGTTCCTGAAGAGGGGCAGCAGCCTTTTCAGTAGTTGCAAGGGCAACAGTCTGGATGATTGACTGATCTGGCCTTGCAACAATAGTCAAAACGGCCATGCTGTGCTGGTACTGCGAACGGCTGAAAGCGAGGAGAAACTACAGCCGTAATTTTTCCCGAGGGCATGCAGCTTTACTGTATGATTAAATGATGATGGCGTCCTCTTGGGTAAAATTTTCCAGAGGTAAAATAGTCCCCCATTTGGATCTCCGGGTGGGGCCTACTCAGGAGGATCTTGTTATCAGGAGAAAGAAAACTGGCGTTCTACGGATCGGAGCATGGAATGTCAGATCCCTTAATCGGGCAGGTAGGTTAGAAAATTTAAAAAGGGAAATGGATAGGTTGAAGTTAGATATAGTGGGAATTAGTGAAGTTCGGTGGCAGGAGGAACAAGACTTCTGATCAGGTGACTACAGGGTTATAAACACAA
Organism: Schistocerca americana; assembly: GCF_021461395.2. NCBI lineage: Eukaryota > Metazoa > Arthropoda > Insecta > Orthoptera > Acrididae > Schistocerca > Schistocerca americana. Next base: position 436,209,082 of record NC_060125.1, read on the forward strand.
AATCAAATAGGGGTAATGCAGGAGTAGGTTTAATAATGAATAGGAAAATAGGAATGTGGGTAAGCTACTACAAACAGTGTAGTGAACGCATTATTGTGGCCAAGATAGATACGAACCCCACACCTACTACAGTAGTACAAGTTTATATGCCAACTAGCTCGGCAGATGACGAAGAAATTGAAGAAATGTATGATGAAATAAAAGAAATTATTCAGATAGTGAAGGGAGATGAAAATTTAATAGTCATGGGTGACTGGAATTCGAGTGTAGGAAAAGGGAGAGAAGGAAACATAGTCGGTGAATATGGATTGGGGCTAAGAATTGAAAGAGGAAGCCGCCTGGTAGAATTTTGCACAGAGCACAATATAATCATAGCTAACACTTGGTTTAAGAATCATGAAAGAAGGTTGTATACATGGAAGAACCCTGGAGATACTAAAAGGTATCAGATAGATTATATAATGGTAAGACAGAGATTTAGGAACCAGGTTTTAAATTGTAAGACATTTCCAGGGGCAGATGTGGACCCTGACCACACTCTATTGGTTATGACCTGTAGATTAAAACTGAAGAAACTGCAAAAAGGTGGGAATTTAAGGAGTTGGGACCTGGATAAACTGAAAGAACCAGAGGTTGTACAGAGTTTCAGGGAGAGCATAAGGGAACAATTGACAGGAATGGGGGAAAGAAATGCGGTAGAAGAAGAATGGGTAGCTTTGAGGGATGAAGTAGTGAAGGCAGCAGAGGATCAAGTAGGTAAAAAGACGAGGGCTGGTAGAAATCCTTAGGTAACAGAAGAAATATTGAATTTAATTGATGAAAGGAGAAAATATAAAAATGCAGTAAATGAAGCAGGCAAAAAGGAATACAAACATCTCAAAAATGAGATCGACAGGAAGTGCAAAATGGCTAAGCAGGGATGGCTAGAGGACAAATGTAAGGATGTAGAGGCTTATCTCATTAGGGGTAAGATAGATACTGCCTACAGGAAAATTAAGGAGACCTTTGGAGAAAAGAGAACCACTTGTATGAATATCAAGAGCACAGATGGAAACCCAGTTCTAAGCAAAGAAGGGAAAGCAGAAAGGTGGAAGGAGTATATAGAGGGTCTATACAAGTGCGATGTGCTTGAGGACAATATTATGGAAATGAAAGAGGATGTAGATGAAGATGAAATGGGAGATACGATACTGCGTGAAGAGTTTGACAGAGCACTGAAAGACCTGAGTCGAAACAAGGCCCCTGGAGTAGACAACATTCCATTGGAACTACTGACGGCCTTGGGAGAGCCAGTCCTGACAAAACTTTACCATCTGGTGAGCAAGATGTATGAAACAGGCAAAATACCCTCAGACTTCAAGAAGAATATAATAATAACAAACCCAAAGAAAGCAGGTGTTGACAGATGTGAAAATTACCGAACTATCAGTTTAATAAGTCACAGCTGCAAAATTCTAACACGAATTCTTTACAGACGAATGGAAAAACTAGTAGAAGCCAACCTCGGAGAAGATCAGTTTGGATTCCGTAGAAACACTGGAACATGTGAGGCAATACTGACCTTACGACTTATCTTAGAAGAAAGATTAAGGAAAGGCAAACCTACGTTTCTAGCATTTGTAGACTTAGAGAAAGCTTTTGACAATGTTGACTGGAGTACTCTCTTTCAAATTCTAAAGGTGGCAGGGGTAAAATACAGGGAGCGAAAGGCTATTTACAATTTGTACAGAAACCAGATGGCAGTTATAAGAGTCGAGGGGCATGAATGGGAAGCAGTGGTTGGGAAGGGAGTGAGACAGGGTTGTAGCGTCTCCCCGATGTTGTTCAATCTGTATATTGAGCAAGCAGTAAAGGAAACAAAAGAAAAATTCGAAGTAGGTATTAAAATCCATGGAGAAGAAATAAAAACTTTGAGGTTCGCCGATGATATTGTAATTCTGTCAGAGACAGCAAAGGACTTGGAAGAGCAGTTGCGTGGAATGGACAGTGTCTTGAAAGGCGGATCTAAGATGAACATCAACAAAAGCAAAACGAGGATAATGGAATGTAGTCGAATGAAGTCGGGTGATGCTGAGGGAATTAGATTAGAAAATGAGACACTTAAAGTAGTAAAGGAGTTTTGCTATTTGGGGAGCAAAATAACTGATGATGGTCGAAGTAGAGAGGATATAAAATGTAGACTGGCAATGGCAAGGAAAGCTTTTCTGAAGAAGAGAAATTTGTTAACATCGAGTATAGATTTAAGTGTCAGGAAGTCATTTCTGAAATTATTTGTATGGAGTGTAGCCATGTATGGAAGTGAAACATGGACGATAAATAGTTTGGACAAGAAGAGAATAGAAGCATTCGAAATGTGGTGCCTCAGAAGAATGCTGAAGATTAGATGGGTAGATCACATAACTAATGAGGAAGTATTGAACAGGATTGGGGAGAAGAGAAGTTTGTGGCACAACTTGACCAGAAGACGGGATCGGTTGGTAGGACATGTTCTGAGGCATCAAGGGATCACCAATTTAGTATTGGAGGGCAGCGTGGAGGGTAGAAATCGTAGAGGGAGACCAAGAGATGAATACACTAAGCAGATTCAGAAGGATGTAGATTGCAGTAGGTACTGGGAGATGAAGAAGCTTGCACAGGATAGAGTAGCATGGAGAGCTGCATCAAACCAGTCTCAGGACTGAAGACCACAACAACAACAACAACAACAACAACAATGCCTTGTAAGCCTTTCTGTATGTAAAACAGTGAAACTTTTTCAAAACTATCCTCTCTTCTTTTGACAATAAGAAACACATTCTGCGGACCAGCATGCATTCTGTTGCTACTGACTGAATCAGGAGGACTGGCTACATGAGCCCTCTTGTTAGACTGGGTGTTGGTATCCAGTGGCTCATCCTCTCCACTGGGATGGGGTAAGGAAAATTTAGGAAATAAGGGTCCACTCAGATAGAGCCATGAATGCCTGAGTAATCCTTATACAACTGAGGTGTGGCATTTTCCCCAGAGGTTGCCTGCTAAGGATTGTTCCACCTCAACAGCCATGCATCCCACCAGCGCGCAGCACACCTTGAGATTGAGGCCTTCCTTATAGAGGTTTATTCTGTTCTTGCAATTCAGGTGGTCAAGCCAAGATCGTCTTTCCCTGAGATACAGAATGTTCCACAGCCGTGCTGTACAGTGGTTGCTGAAGCATGCCCGGAGCTTGCGGTGACAGGGGTCTGGCGGCACTTGCCGGCCCCTAGCTCAGGACCCCTGGGGTTGCCAAGCCCGTACCCAGCAAATGAATGCTGATCCCTTGAGGACACACTGAACAGAAGTTATATTACAAAATAGTTTTTTGTAGCCAAAAGAGTGGGAAATAATTTGTTGTATTGGAATCCTTAATGAAACCAACCTGCTTGCAGAAAAAAAGATGCGTTAATTATTCGACATTGCCATCTGTTCCTGAGAAAAATTGGTCTTAACAAGAGACCTTATCTTTTGACTGCCTCGACTTAAAACTTAAATTCTCTCACTGCCAAGAGACCACAGTCCTCAGCATTTGACATCAATTTCAACTTGATACCTCCACCCATTCCTTAGAAAAAGGGGTCTTAACAATGAAGGCTTCTGTTTTTTCCGACCGAGGTACTGAACTTTAAAAACACCAGTAGCTATTAAGTTAGTTATTACACAGTTTATGTGGAAGATGAAAGGAGGTTCTGCCTAAAAAATCTATTTACAGTCCAACAATTGCTGATTTGAATCCTTCAGCCACCTTTAATGTAAACATGTGAGTGTGGAATCCTCTTGAGCCCCTCTGACAGACCTATCTGTGGGCCACTGTCCTCCGTCATCAACGTGAAAATAATGGCTTTTTGCTGCCATCCAAACAGTGGTGAAATGGATGTTTATGACAATGAGGTCTCATGCAGTTTTTGTGTATGAGAGCATTTCTTTTCATGTAGTATGCAGGTCCTCTAAATACTATATTTAAGAACATAAGTACATTACATATTTCTGATAAATATTTATGTAGCTGCTGTTCATTTATACCAGTATGTAAGCAGTTCAGTGACTATCAGGTACATAGACACAATTTAGTGAAAGTAAGACCCACCTACTTTGTATACTTAAAGAAAAGGTATGAATTTTTTGGTGGTCATATCTGTATTTCTCATAAAATCAGCTTAAATCTGAAGAGCATGTATTTTATTCTTTTACAGGTATGCTTGATGAAGAATCTCCTGATGAGAGTCCAGTGGGACGTTCATACAGTGTACAGTCACTGCCTGGCATGAATTCCACACCAAAGTCACATATTCAGCAACAAGGAATAGACAATCCCGCACTGGATACAGAACTTCCAAAACCTGTCAACTCTTTGCATACTGATTCACAGCTCTAGTAGAGCCCTATGCTTTTTTAAAACTATCCTGAAAAGATACTGTACAATAAAAACAGCATCACTGAAATTGTGTTACCATGGCCAAAGATGTTGTTCCTGGTGAAGCCAGCTGATGATGTGTCTTTAAGCAGACGATTGTTCGAAGATACCAGACTCTAAGACCAAGTCAGTATCTTTACTTGTGTAGCAGCACTACACAAGTACAGTTAAGTGTGATAGTGACAATGTTTTTTCTTGCACAGTGCTAGGACCTTCTCTCATTATCAAAGGTAATGGGCAGTCATGTATTGGAAATAACATTGGCAGAAACATCTGCGACAACTAAGTTGAAAGGACACAATAAAACAAAATTTGTGTAAATTATGATGAGTTTCTTGTGTTAGCACTTCTTCATAGCTGCCTGTTATTTTGTAGTAAATGGCTGCAGAGTGTCCCAGCAGTAATGTACTTATTTACAACTTGATTTAGAATCTGCTGTATATGTTCCCTGTCAACAGTAGTAAGAAAATAGTGACATGAAATACGGAACACAAAAACAGAAGAAGGTATGAGATGCACATGCAATCTCTTGACAACCAAAAATTAAAGATAATTATTTTGTGAAATATTTTTATGTAGGCTAATTAATATGCAAGAGTTTTATAACTAAGCAGAGTTTTGCCGTGAGACTACATGGTGCTAATAGCTCTTGCATCGCAAAAAGTGAATACCAAATTGTTGACAGCAGGTTCATTTTAAAACAAAAAATGCTTGATGGTTTATCATCTGTTAATGTTTGATCATCCAATGGAAGGAAAAAATAGCTCAACTTCTTCATCCTGAAAATCATGTAAAATGTCTTAATTGTAACTCTACATGGATAATTGTAGAATGAGTACCAAAGAACAGAAAGTTGAGGGGCTTTTGTTCCCATAAATGGTTTACTACAAAAGCAAAATAGTATCGTATCTTGAGTATCAAGCTCTCATGCTCTGAAGTCTGTATTTCTTCCTTTGAATGTAAAGGACTGGGAAGGGGAGGAAAAGATCTTACAATTTTTTTTTCCTAACTCAGTGTAAGGAAACTATAATCTGTATACTGTAAAAAATTTTGCTGAACTGAGCTTCTCACACTACCCTTTAATTAAAAGAAGACCATACACATCAAGGCACTTGAAGTTGCATAGCCTTGATTGCAAAATCAGTTATGCTTATTATTTAATTGAGCTAGCGCATTTTTTGATAAAGAAAAAATGTTTTGTACATCTGTTTGAATGAAGTCATAAGATAATGCCACATAAGGGTATTTACATATAAACTTCAATGCTCTAAACCTGTGGTGCAATGTACTGTTTGCAAAATAAATATCACAAAAAGGAAAATATTACATAATAATTACACATTGTGTTTCAACACACACTGGAAATTTGTTATTTATTTTGTTTGTATATAATTTCTTAGTTTCCATAATAATATTCTGGAGATCTGTAACCACCAATGTTGCCAACTTTGCATATTCTCATTAGCCTCAAGAACATCTTTTTAACTTTTATAACAATATTGTAACTATGTGAGATATCGTGCTGAAATAAGTTCAGCAGAATGTTTGACTTATGACAACCATTAATTGTTCTTAGTGGGATTCAGTAAGCTAGATTAATTATGAGAGCAGTGGAATCAATTCTGTTCTTTTGTAATTATATTTATTTTCATTCCATGAATGGCTTACTAAACCATAAGAACCTCATCAACTTAAAATAAATATTAAAGGATGATTATTTCTACTTAGATCAGAGTTGTCACTTTATAGGGGCTGGTATTCAACTGTTGCTTGTTACATAATACTGCTGCCCATGTGATGCAACAGGCAGAGGATGAGAATGCGGATAAAAGAGTTAAAGAAGTGTGACAAATGCTTATAATGATTTTAGGTGTTATTTTTTCATTTTAATTTTTGTATGATTTAGTAGTTCACTAGCCTGTTTTCAGGCCCCTAAATATAGATGTATCAGTATTAGAAAATTGTGATATTTAGCACTCTCATACATTACTAAATGAAGTAACATGTTCAGGATAAATCTCTTCTTTGAAAGTGAAAGAAATTCTTCAGAGATGTATTAAGTACTTTGTTATCTGTAATGTCAATGAGCTATTCTAACTGGTACTTAATTCAATAAAATGTTACTGTAAGAATGTGTGCATTATTTTTTAAAAGTACTCATTCTTTAAAACACAAATCACTATGAAACAAAATGAAAATACTGCTAATATTGTTAATTTTATGAAATTTATCTGAACCATCAATGCCAATCTGCTCAACTAGTGTTAAACATTTGAATCAGCAGGGAAACTTTGTTGAATACAAGTGAATTTCATGTATAGTCTCTCAGAAAATGTTACTGAATTGAATTTTATCACTGTAGAGACAGAGATAATGTGATGCAGGCTTTGAAATATGTACAATATATTCATATATAACATATACACATGCAACAAATTATTAATTTAATGTGATATTGCATACAACAATATATTACTAACACAAATATTTGATACATTACAAAAGATATGCATTATGTTACTTCTCACCAGCAGATCACACCCAAATCCTAGAAGTTCACTGTTAAATGTGTTACAATTGCACCTTTGCCTTCTCCAGAATTAAAAATTCATTATCTTCATAAGGACATAGTTCTAACAGAAATCCTTTGACTTTTGTTTTGAATTTTTGAGTTGGTAGCTCCCTGATACATTGAAATATGACAATGAAAAGTTTAACTGATCTGCTCACAAAGCACTTCTGTGTTTTTTGTAGTTATAGTGGAATGGTACCAAGTCATGTTTGTTCCTGGTACTGTACTTATGGCATGTGTCAAATTGCTGGTGTTTACAATGGTTTCCATTGACAAGAATTATACACTTCAAAATATATGTGATAATGGCAGAGTCAATATATTTAGATTTCTAAATCTATATCTGCTGTGAGCTCTGGGCACCATGCTGTGTATTATCCTCTCTGTCTTTTTTTGTAATCTAAATACATGGTTGTACTCTTTTGTTGGCCCCACAGAATGGCACCACATGATATACTGCTATATATTATGTCACAGCAGGCCATTTTCAGCACTGGAATATGCACACAAAGACACAGTCAGGAAAAATGTAAGTACCTTTCATAATTCTACTTACCAGATTTCCTATGCGATTATCCCAAGGGAGTTGGGAATCATCTGTTTTTCTAAGGAAATTAACAGCACTTAAAATCTGCTCCACTTATGTGTTATGATTCCATATGATATGTAGACCCTGTGATTTATTCTGATTAAGACAGAGGGAGTTTACATTACAGTGGTCTGATCTATTTCATACTTCAACATCTCTATTTTTATGACGTTATGCAGACTTCTAAATTATCAACAAATAAATAACTTTACGTATGTGGTCCCACTATGTTATATGAAAGTAATTACAGTAAGTAATAAATATTACAACAAGCAATAAATAAAACTTGAAACAGTACTGAAACTTGAGGAATGCCCATATGTGCTGGTTCAAGTACGCAGACTCTGTACCATTAATGACAACTTTTTTTAATCTTATCTCTAGAAACCAGTTGGACGGACACATAAATATATAGCAAATCACAGCTGCTAAAACAAATTTTTGTTTGAATGGAGAGGGAGAATTTCTAACTTTTGCATCATACAAAAAACACTTCAAAGACCATAAGAAATGTATTACACATCATTCACACATCCAGCATTCTACTAATTAAATAAGATTCCCTAAATAAACTGAATTTCCTGTGAAGATATAGAACCATATTTTATTTAATAAAATCTCATGAAACTCAGTGTTAAAAATTTTTGACAAATCAAAAAGTCTACACTGTAGCAATGATTTGTTTTCTAGTTGCTTAATGTACTGAGGCAGAAATGACAGCAGCTTTATCTGTACACATACCTGAAACCAGATTATTGTTGAAGATCTTGGTTTCTTCAAATTAATTTACAGTTTGTTGATTCAGTACAGCTTCAGTTACCTTTGACAGCATCGGAACTGTTAATGTCACTAGCGATACTGCAGCTGTTATTCATCTTCTTCAATTTAGGAACATCTCGACCCTCTATCATTCGAATTTTCCAAAAAATACATTTGGTAAATGGCTATATTGTTGGTGTTGATCTTCTTTAATACATCTTGCACCCTATCAATAAAGAAATCATTGAAATGTGTAGCATTTGCATTGCTACATGCTGTCTGTTTACCGTTTTTGCTATTAAATTATCTTCTACATTACTCACATTTAATTTTGAACTGCAAGTATTATTGTATCATTGTTTTTACACCTGATTCTATTAAGACTTGGTAGAATCATTACCATACATCAGAGACTGTACTTCCATACCAATCTTAATACTATAAACACATATTCTCTCAAACTTCAGCACCTCTTCAGCATACACCTAATTAAATCTACTTGTTCATTTTCTTATTAAATATTTCACAGGGAAAGGACACATTAACAGGTGTGGAGAGTGTTTAAAATGTTTATTCTCAGCTGTTCAGTATATTTCAATACAGTTGGCCTTGTCAACAAGTAAAGTTCATTAATAAAATGATAGATCAGCTTTGGGTGTAAATAAATGTACATTTTAAATGATTCCTGATGAAGTAACAAAGTTTTGAAAGCTAGGAACGTAAATTTTCTGTTCTGTTTCGTGTATCTATCGGCTGTACTGAGCTGAGGTAAGTACTGGCCAGCCCCTCTATGGTGTACTCAACGACGAACCTGGGTGCATGAATGGGAAAACGTCATTTTTTTGGATGGAACCAGGTTCTGTTTACAGCATCATGATGGTCGCATCCATGTTTGGCGACATCGCAGTGAACGCACATTGGAAGCATGTATTTTGTCATCGCCATACTGGCGTATCACCCGGCGTGATGGTATGGGGTGGCATTGGTTACACGTCTCATTCACCTCTTGTTTGCATTGACGGCACTTTGAACTGTGGACGTTATATTTCAGATGTGTTACAACCCGTGGCTCTACCCTTCATTCGATCCCTGCGAAACCCTATGTCAGCAGGATAATGCAAGACCACATGCTGCAGGTCCTGTATGGGCCCTTCTGGATACAGAAAATGTTCGACTGCTGCCCTGGCCAGCACATTCTCCAGATCTCTCACTAATTGAAAACGTCTGGTCAATGGTGGCCAAGCAACTGGCTCATCACAATACACCAGTCACTACTCTTGATGAACTGTGGTATCGTGTTGAAGCTGCATGGGCAGCTGTACCTGTACACGCCATCCAAGCTATGTTTGACTCAATGCCCAGGTGTATCAAGGCCATTATTACGACCAGAGGTGGTTGTTCTGGGTACTGATTTCTCAGGATCTATGCACCCAAATTGTGTGAAGATGTAATCACATATCAGTTCTAGTATAACATATTTGTCCAATGAATACCCATTTATCATCTGCATTTCTTCTTGATGTAGCAATTTTAATGGCGAGAGTGTACTTCTGGCTAGTTGGAGCAATATACTCATATATTTATTTACATGTATATAAACACAGAATTGTAACTGTATGATTATTGGATGCAATTTTACTGATATGCACACACAGCAACCGTTAACACAGTTTTTGGAAATCACTCTCCATGATTTTGTCAACTACGTAAAATTCTCTCTCATTTAGCAATGTTTCTACAACTTTCTTGTACTTGTGTAAGGGATGAAGTGAGCTGTTTTTGCAATTTGTTGATGAATTTGGGATGAAGTGAGCTGTTTTGGCAATTTGTTGATGAATTTAAGGCTCATGTCTTTAATGCTATTGTGTGTGTGTGTGTGTGTGTGTGTGTGTGTGTGTGTGTGTGTGTGCATGAGAGAGAGAGAGAGAGAGAGAGAGAGAGAGAGAGAGAGAGAAAGTCTTGATTATGGCAAATCTATCATGTGGCTATTTCTTGTATTGTGCAAATTAACATTATTTCTTAGCCGTAATTTGATTAGCTTTTCCTTAGCATAAATTAGACAGCTACAGATGTAAAGGCTGGAGACTCATTGTGTTAAGTGTTCTGAACTGACTTCTACAAGTCTCTCTGGAAGACAGACATAGAATACTTCATCTGCCATTGAAAAACGTAAGCTGACTCCGGTGCATTTCTCCAAACAGTATCCCATATTGCAGATGTGAGTGGAAGAAGGCTTAATAAGAGTAAAGTAGCTGATAACAAAAACAAAACTCTTCCCAATTTGCTGCTTAAATAATTTATATGTCCATCCCAAGAAAGTATTTTGCCAGTCACAAGTCTAATTAATTTGACATTCTTATTCTCAGGTGTCATTTCTGTGTGACTGAAATAATGTTCTTATGTGTTTGTTGTGTTAATGGATATCTGGTAGGTTTGGCACCAGTGATTAGTCGTCTTGATAATTCCTCTATTATAATTTTGTACACTTTGTAAGTTTCCACCTATTGTTATCAGTGTGTTGTCGCTAGCACAGAGCACATTCTCACATGGTGTGTAACTTGAGAAACCATTTATATACACAATAAAGAGAAAAGGTCCATGACTTGAGTGGAAGGATCCAGATGGAACTGAGCAAATAATACCACAGCAAGAAAAAATTACAGTACCAGAAATCAACCACAATGTTGTCAAGAGGACAGTAACGAATAATGGAGTAGGAAGATCAGTTTGCAGCAACAGGATATTCAAAAGTCCAGAAACACATGGTGCTCCTAGAAGATCCTCAAGACCAATAAAACCCAGAGTTCAAAGTGACATGCTTTTGTGGGAAAGTAAAGCAACTAACAAATCCCAGGACTGAGTAAAAACAACTTGCCAAGCCAGCTAGCTAAAACAACAGAAGCTGTGGCATCAACTGCAGACTCCTCAGCATCACTTACTCAATCAAATGTGGTGGAGTATACAACTCCAGTTACTGCAACACCAGGCAGTTTGGCAACTCCTCGGACTGTACGGAGCAAGAAGGCACCTCAACAGCTACCTTGACAACTAGACAGACAGAAGCCAGGTTGGGTAGTAGATCGAGAAATGCAAGATCGCCAAAGAACAGGAACACTTTTAATGCCAGGATCCAAAACTTATGTAAGTGAACCAACTCAGAGTATTTTAAAGGAAGATAATAAGAGTGACCAGTTAAAAATACCACTAAGGCTCATGCACCTAAACATACAGTACCTTAGAAATAAGCTTAATATATTACAGGTTTTTGTAAATGAACAGTCACCTCATATAGTAGTGTTAACTGAGCATGGATTAAAATCTGATGAAATTATTTACTGTAAACTAGAGGGCTACTCCTTAGCAAATAGTTATTGTAGACAGCAACATAAGGGTGGTGGTGTGGCAGTTCACATCAGTGAGAATCTCGAGTACAAGAAAATAAACTATCTAGACCAGTACAACAAAGAAGGCTTGATTGAAGTGACAGGCATTGAAGTCCACACCAAAGAGTGTAGAGAGGTTATGAGAAAACATAAAGTTATTGGGATTTATCATCCATCAAAGGCTGATGTAGTTAGCTTCATAGACATATTTAGTAGAGTAGTGGGACGTTGTGATCCCTGTGACCTACCTATACTTGGTGATCTGAATATTGAGGCAAAATCTTCCAGTTTGTGTAATATGAGGTTAATAGACACTCTTAACCCATATAATCTCATAAATGTAGTAAATAGTGATACCAGGGTAACAAAGTCCACATCTAGCAGAATTGATTATGTTATAATATGTAAACATATTAAAGACAGTGTTAGGTGCTGGAATATGGATTTTCACTACTCTGACCACAAATGCCAGCTTGTAGAGTATGTAAACACAAGCATCCCAAAAATGACAAAAGTTATCGAAAATAAAAGAATCCTAAAAGAGGGTAACATCCTTGCCCTAAGAAATAAATTAGATATAGAGGACTGGGATCTGGTTTACCAGACTGAAGGATCTGAAAACAAATGGGCCAAATTCTATGATACTATGCTAAGACACTTTGACAGATGCAGCCCTGTTAAGAAAATACAAAGAGTGTTCACCCATAACCAAAGTGAAAAAACCAACAGATTGATACTTCCAGCAAATATGATAAAACTCAGGCAAAACATCTAGGACCTGGATGTGTTACACAAGTCAACAAACCTGCAGGGTTTTAAGGCCAAGTACAACAAAGCCAAGAAAATCTTTAAGAAAGAGCTTTCAACTCTAAGAAAACAGATATACAGCAGTGAAATAGCTCAATCAGACAATAAAGCCAAGACCTCATGGAGAATTGTAAATCAATTTCGCAAAGCCACACCAAAGCCAGAAACTGAAATTGTAAATATCAGACATGAAGGAAACACAATTAAAGATCCTAATTAAGTCTGCAATGTTTTCAATAAATACTTTATATCTGCAGCTGTTAGTCCAGATAATAACACAATTGTGAGTAGTGAGGTAAAGCTCTGCCCCTTTGAAGAGCCACCTTTTGAATTCAAACAAGTAAGTGAAAAAGAAATAGGCAGGATAATAAATAACCTAAAGAATAAGTTCTCATCTGGATGAGATGGTTTGAGTAGTATCGTGATTAAAAAATGTAATAAGGAATTAGTTAAAATAATCACCCACCTGGTAAACTGCAGTATCAGAGAACATACATTTCCAAATGTATTGAAATGGAGCACAGTTAAACCAGTGCATAAAAAAGGATCCAAGGAAGAGGTTTCAAATTTCAGGCCCATATCATTAATACCTGTCTTCAGCAAAGTATTTGAAGTTGTGATGCTGACACAACTTAGTGACTATTTCTTGAAAAATAAGTTCCTAACAGAGACACAACATGGATTCCGAAAATATCATAGTACTATCACAGCAATTACAGAATTTCCTTACAAAACGTATGGTGCCCTTGATCAAGGAATGCAAACAGCTGGCATATTTCTAGACCTTACTAAAGCCTTTGACTCGGTAAACCATGAGTTACTTTTAAGTAAACTTGAGTCATATAATGTAAATGCTGCATCCATGCAATTGCTGGCTACATATTTATTTAACCGCAAGCAGTGTACAAAGCTGACTTACAAAATCAATAATCAGATCATTAATTTCCATTCCAAATATGAGACAGTCACACAATGTGTACCCCAGGGCTCAATTTTGGGCCCTTTCCTTTCCCTAGTGTACATAAATGATATAGAGCAACCTTTCAACTCCCAATTGGTAACCTATGCAGACGATACCTCACTGTTATTTCTTGGTAAACAAAATGATGAGTTAACATTGGTAGCAACTGAGGGACTACGTCAAATAACTACTTATTTCCAAGATCAAGGTTTGAAAGTTAATATCAGTAAATCTCAGTTATTGCCATTTAAACTTACAAACTCACACCAAACCTCTATCAGTAACATAGGTGGAATTGAATTAGTGGACACAGAAGGCTGCAGATTTCTAGGTATTCACCTAGATGAAAATCTAAGATGGGTAAACCATATCAAATTTTTATGCAATAAAATCAGCAGTTCATTACATCTAATCACCCAGTTATCAAAAGTAGTCCCACATCAGACATTAAAAACAATTTATTATGGAACCATTTTTGCACAGATTAATTATGGGGTGGAGATATGGGATTGTGCTGCTGACATACATATGAACAGAATATTAACCCTACAGAAAAGAGCAATCAGAATTATCCATGGATTAGGGTATAGATACTCACGCAGGGAAATCTTTGTTCGTCATAAATACCTCACAGTCTACTCGCTGCATCTTTACAAATTAATTATATTTTTTGTGACACATCAACACAAAGCAACAAAGTGCTCTGATATGCATGCCTATAATACAAGAAACAAAGACTGCTACTACAGACAAAGAACAAAATTAAAAACAACAGACCATAGTCCAATATGGTACAACAGATTACCGAGTTCTATAAGGTGCCACAAAGGGAACTTATTCAAAGTGAAACTGAAATATTTCTTGATTGACAAGTGTTTATATTCTTTAAGTGAATATTAATATTAAACTAAAATAAATTATTGTATATATATTTGTGTAAAATCTGAATATTTGTAATAGGTAAAATGTAACACCCAATATTGTGTCTTATTAGGTACAATGGTACATTTGTAACATGTATATGTAATCACATATGTATATATGACTGTACTAAACTTGTAAAAAAAATGCTATGACGTTTGCAAAAGACACCAGTTGGTGTCTCCATGCAAAAAAAAATACAATAAATAAATAAAAAATAAAAAAGATGATCCCTGTGGTAGTACGTGTTTTGTTTTCAACAACTGATGCCTGATTATTTGCCTGTCAATTGGATACATTCTAAATATACTTAATGATTTATCTCTAAGGCCATAGACAGCTTAATTTTATTAATATAGTGTTATGTGACACAAAGTCAAAGGCTTTGCTCAAGTCTATGAGCATGGCACATGGAGCACATTTCTTTTCAGCACACTCATATGTATTATCTAGCAGAATTCCTACTGCTTTTACTGTTACCAGATTTGATCTAAAGCCAAACTAGTTATTTTCAGGGTAGTCATATATTTGTATATCTATACAGCTGTGTATTAGTTTTGATACAATTGAAATTGGTCTATAATTAGTGGGAAGTCATCTTTCTCATTTCTTAATCACTGGGAGGGTAACAGTGAGTTTAAGAGCTTCATTTAATATATTAGTATCTATGGGAATGGTATTGTCTTTTTGTATTGATTTATTTGACTTTTAATGACATTCCATGCTGGTTTACAACTATTTTTAGATTTCAAAATGTACCAATAGCTATCATTTGCTTCACACCTGGCTATTTTAATTTAATTTTTGTAGATGTGCTAGCATTTTGCATATATATTCTTCAACGCTTTTAATAGATCTGTCTTTAGCTATGCAAAACAGTATTCTTATTTTATTCAGTCTTGGATATACCATATCATAGTATTTTGTGGTCTACATTTAGTGTCATTAATATGTAAATGGTTGGACAGTTGCTATTTAGAATGATTTGAACAATGTCTAAAAATTAAGCAGTGCATTAATCAATAGTTATCTTAAAAGTCAATTTACATGACCATTTCACTGATTTTAGTTCCCTTTCCATGTTTCAATGTTCTTTTTATTCAGTATTCTGTACTTTACAAAGTTTTGGTACATTCAAAGAGTGACTGTCTTATTTTTAGACATAGTCCTTCATGATCAGATAGTCCTAATTTAACTACACGACATACTTTATAGTCTATTGGTCTTTATGTTGTCTAAGCATGCTTCTAGGCCTTGTCACTTGTTCATTGATGCAATAGATATTAAGTGACTTGATCATATTTATTAAGTGTTTTACATTCTTTGTTTTTTTCTGTTATGTCTATATTAATGACACTGGCTATGAATAGTTTGTAATGTGTAAATAATAGATTCAGTTATCAGTCGTCCTTTGGAATTTTTTATTGGCAGATCTAGATTTCAGTTAGAAACTAGCCATTCTCAATGCACTATCATTTTTGTTCAATGCATGTAATGCCTGTTGGTCAAGCTTTGTCCACAGTTCATTGAATACTAATCAAATACTGACCAAAAATGATACTGCATTGAGAATGGCTAGTTTCTAGATGAAATCTAGATCTGCCAATAAAAAATTCCAAAGGATGACTGATAGCTGAAATCTATTACTTACAAATCAAGATAATGGTTGCTGCGTGCAACAGCCTCTGAATGGAGGGTAACCAGATGAAGTTTGTAATGTGTGTATTTTGAAACTAATAGTATTAGCATACTGATTTTATCTGGAAATATTTTTTCGTAGGTTCCTGGCATATGATAGAGCGATACATTTACAAAATTTTTGTGTGTGTAGTACCGCTGCTGCTGCTTCAAATATATCTTCCAGACAAAGACTACTAACATCTATAATTGAGTTCTTTATATGACTTTCTGGCCCAAGCTGCCAGAGTTGGTGGTATTGTGTGTGAGGTGTGCATGCTCATGTGAATGAGTGGTGTGTGTTTCTCTTTCTCTGATGAAAGCTGTGACTGGAAGCTTATGTGTTAGTGCCTTTTAATTGTGTCTGTCTGCAGCTTTACATGTCATCTTTAGGTAAGTAGCAATCTTATCTTTTCCTACAATGTTGATATTACTTTATATGTAGGTTGTTCCTAACATAGATTGATATCCCACCATGTGCAACATTTCTTCTGCAGTAATTTGTGATCAGTAAGCATCCAGATGTGACACATGGTTCTACATGTGAACTATTTAACTAATGTTTGTTAATGTGGAGTATACTATGGTTAATTTGTTCAAGCCATTAGCATAATTCATTCAGTTTATCCCTGAGTGATTGCAAATTAATGTTAAGTAGAATTATTTAATTTTTGGTACATCAAGATACATTCCCTTCATTGAATTTCTTTAGTTTTTGTTTGGGTTTCTTTACCAATTACATGCAAGGATTTTCTGATCTAGTGCAGCAGCGGTCTACTATAAAAAAAAGGGAGGTATAGAGGCATTTGTTGATGGACTGTGTTGAAAAATGATCATTTTGCTTGTGCTTTTTTGCTGCTTCATTAAGCCCTAAAATAGCTATTAATTTCTTGTCCAGCTCATGTAGATGCAACCCATGTGTTGTATGGAATCTGTGACATATCCTATTTACATCAATAACTGACGTATTCTTAAAGTGTTTGTATATTTTTTCATATTGTTTGTTTGCTTCACTACAGTTCACATATGACCACTGTGGTAGATCATATCAAAGTGGAATGTAAAATAGTAATACACTGGTGTGTGTTAGGAAACTCAGACATTTCTTTAATTCTCATCAGACAATATGCAGTTCATTTTTGTAAATGTCAGTCAAGCTACTAGACAAGACAACAAACCTGATGGATGTTAGCTTACTGACTTCTGTTAACTTTATGAGTTTACTAACTTCTGCAATTGAAGCATCTGGCTTAATGAATCCCACTGGATTCATAGTAGTTTCCTCATGTATGTGAGAAGACAGACCACATCCATGGATATCACTGAGAACTATAAGTTTTTTCTGTTGTGGTTTCTGGTAATTTCAAAAACATAATTGTTGTTTTGTAGAACTCATGGATCATCATGTTGATTTTGTGTTTCTTCATCAGTAATTACTGTGGCACTGTTTTTCTGAAGGTGGTTTGATGAATCTTCTTTTTGTAACGCTATCTCATGAAGGACATCATATGACGAGATGATCATAAATGTTCTTATCAATGTAATGTTCATAGTTTATTTGAAGCCAGTTACCATTATCTAAAGTAAATTTAAATATATTCATGGTCTGTTCATTTGCCACATACATTTTTGCTTTGGCAGATATGCTGAGATAGGTTTTCCTTTCCTCATGTGGTTGGTTCCAACAACTAACATGCAGTGGTGAGATGCTGAAGTTCTAATTATATCCGACTTGTTTTATTTCAAATGAAGGAATGATGTTATCTGTACATCTTCCTGTTCATTTGTCTTACGACCTTGTTGTTTGAATAGTTGTAATGTAAAGCCCGAAAGAATAGTAACATCTATTTATATATGAGATACATGTAGTAAGAATAGTAAGAACTCTTTATATATTCAATACATGTAGTAGACAACTGAAAGTTTGTTTTGAAATCACCACAACTAATTACCTTATATTTATATTTGGAAATACAGTAACAATTTCATCTTTTGTGCTGCCTCTGTTTTTGCTAAGTGCAGAGCTACATTGATAAAATGTAAATCTGTTATCCTGATTTCTGTTGCTTCACATAAAATTTCACTGACAGAACGTTAACTCTCTCCAAGATATAAAAATTAATCAACTTTTATAATTAGGCTATACATCCTCCATGATTTTTATTTGCTCTACAATTTTACTGTTCAGTTTTATATACTGGCATAAAACAGTGCTCAATAATGAGCTTATGTCATACATATCTGTAGTATTTGGCAGGTTTGTCTCATTCAAAGAATGAAACAAATGTTTAGATTTCCAGACAGACAGGAAATCGAGTTGCAAGTAAGTCAAATATCCCAACAGCATGTCCTTTTTTCAGGACATATTATTATTTATCTTCTACACTATTTCAGAGAGGATCATTCATAAATTTTAATATTCCAAATTTATGGCAATAAGCTTATCTTCTCAAATGTGATATTTCAGAGAGACAACACTGGAAGTAGCATTGTGTATGTATTGATCTTGGTGAATAGGAGCTCATATTACTTGCAAAATTTACTAGCTTTATACAAATATCATCTAAATTGAGCTTGATTTTTATGTATTTAGGACACATATATTTGGCAGCACTGAACTGCTGTATCAAATGTAAATAAACACTGAAGTGATTAACTTCATTGGACATGGAGAAGTTATATGTTTGCCAGAATGATGTACTGGCTTACCACAATAAGTTGACCTTTCTCTGAATTGAAAGCTAGAAGCCACTTCAGGGGCCATGTGGGTATGTGGTCAATGGTGTCTTAAGGGAACCAGCATAGGTGTGCGACATTCATGCTTCACCCAGAGATCTCCATGTGCAGTGTATGCAGTAACAAAAGTGTAACAGATCAGTTTCATTGCATTGGCCCATGTGGCTCACCAGTGTTGGTGTTGTGGTCTGAGGAGGTGCTTTCCAGACCACAGGAATGCTTTTTCTTGAAGGAATATCTAGGGGAGATAGACATGTGGCACAAGACCCGCCAGGTTAGCCGAGAGCGCTAATGTGCTGCTTCCTGGACTCGGGTAGGCACGCTAGCCCCAGCTCTAATCCGCCCGGTGGCTTAACAATGAGGCCGATGTGCTGGCCAGCCTGGATGTGGTTTTTAGGCAGTTTTCTACATCGCACTAGGTGAATACCGGGCTGGTCCCCACATTCCGCCTCAGTTACAAGGCTCGCTGACATCTGAACACATTTACACTATGCCATGGATTACACTAGACACAGACAGTTGGGCTACACTAATTCCATCCTGGGGGGTCCGGGGTGGCAGCAGGAAGGGCATCCGGTCACCCCTTAAATTAACCTTGCCAATTCCGATTAACCATGATGACCCTGCGTCATTGTGGGAAAAGGGCACAAGCGAAAGAAAGAAAGAAAGAAAGATAGACATGTGGCACAACAACACCCTAACCATAAAGTTTGAAGAGGTATTCATTGTTCTGTAGAGGGTGAGGCAGCTAAGACAGACCACCCCAAATATATCTAGAATGAATAAATACACTGAGGTACAGTTTTCACCATGTTATAGCAGATAATATGCAAACTTTCATTGTTTATCGTATCCAACTTTGTTTTTTTCTTTGGTATTTGAAAGAGGTGCCACAACTTCGACAACATGTGTTGGACTTGATCGAATAGCATCAAGATAGCAGCACCTTAAAACACTATCCTGTTGTCAGGAGAAGAGATTCCACATACATCTGACCTATTGTACCAAATGCAAGAAAACATGTAACTCAAGTACAGTTCACGTTTTTACTATCACAGCCACTACATCAAGTGCTCAAAATGTTGACCTTGAGCAATGCTACATGCTCTAAAGTGATTCTGTAGAAACAATACTGCATACTGAATTTTACCTAAGGTTAAGGGCAACAAAGGTCTGTGTTATAAGGCATTTCATGCCATTGGGAGTTGTTTGTGTTTCCTAATAAGCTCCTTCTTATAATTTATGACACATATATGATTACAAAAGTATTAAGTCTAGTGAGTCTGTAGACCATTTTGCATTTCCTGAAAGACTGCTCAAATGCTCTCCAAATGTTCTCTTAAAAGGGTCTGTCATCACATGTGCAGAATGGAAGGGACATCCATCGTGTTGGTAGCACACTGGTTGCCTTATATCTAGTGGGATGTCTTCCAATAATTGCGGCAGGAGCATATCTTGGAACTCGAGATACATGCATGCATGTCCAAAGGACCATTCATCACAATTCAGAATAACACAGGCACTGCAATATCATATTTATCTGCTGACACCGGGGAAGTGACTTTCAAGTAAAATGTCTTGGCTGTATCGGAATATAAATAATGGATATATGAGTACACACTAGGAATGTCTTTGATGACATATGGATGTGTGGGTCTGAGTCACGCTTGGATAGCCTAATGGTTAGACGACCACTCATGATAAGCGGGAAGTCTGGGTTTGAGTCCCATCTGACACAAATTTTCATTGTCATTATTCCAGCAAACAGCTGATGGTTGCCCATATTCACAATTTCAAATATGTTTAATGTACACTCCTGGAAATGGAAAAAAGAACACATTGACACCGGTGTGTCAGACCCACCATACTTGCTCCGGACACTGCGAGAGGGCTGTACAAGCAATGATCGCACGCACGGCACAGTGGACACACCAGGAACCGCGGTGTTGGCCGTCGAATGGTGCTGGCTGCGCAGCATTTGTGCACCTCCGCCGTCAGTGTCAGCCAGTTTGCCGTGGCATACGGAGCTCCATCGCAGTCTTTAACACTGGTAGCATGCCGCGACAGCGTGCACGTGAACCGTATGTGCAGTTGACAGACTTTGAGCGAGGGCATATAGTGGGCATGCGGGAGGCCGAGTGGACGTACCGCCGAATTGCTCAACACGTGGGGTGTGAGGTCTCCACAGTACATCGATGTTGTCGCCAGTGGTCGGCGGAAGGTGCACGTGCCCGTCGACCTGGGACCGGACCGCAGCGACGCACGGATGCACGCCAAGACCGTAGGATCCTACACAGTGCCGTAGGGGACCGCACCGCCACTTCCCAGCAAATTAGGGACACTGTTGCTCCTGGGGTATCGGCGAGGACCATTCGCAACCGTCTCCATGAAGCTGGGCTACGGTCCCGCACACCGTTAGGCCATCTTCCGCTCACGCCCCAACATCGTGCAGCCCGCCTCCAGTGGCGTCGCGACAGGCGTGAATGGAGGGACGAATGGAAACGTGTCGTCTTCAGCGATGAGAGTCGCTTCTGCCTTGGTGCCAATGATGGTCGTATGCGTGTTTGGCGCCGTGCAGGTGAGCGCCACAATCAGGACTGCATACGACCGAGGCACACAGGGCCAACACCCGGCATCATGGTGTGGGGAGCGATCTCCTACACTGGCCGTACACCACTGGTGATCGTCGAGGGGACACTGAATAGTGCACGGTACATCCAAACCGTCATCGAACCCATCGTTCTACCATTCCTAGACCGGCAAGGGAACTTGCTGTTCCAACAGGACAATGCACGTCTGCATGTATCCCGTGCCACCCAACGTGCTCTAGAAGGTGTAAGTCAACTACCCTGGCCAGCAAGATCTCTGGATCTGTCCCCCATTGAGCATGTTTGGGACTGGATGAAGCGTCGTCTCACGCAGTCTGCACGTCCAGCACGAACGCTGGTCCAACTGAGGCGCCAGGTGGATGTGGCATGGCAAGCCATTCCACAGGACTACATCCAGCATCTCTACGATCGTCTCCATGGGAGAATAGCAGCCTGCATTGCTGCGAAAGGTGGATATACACTGTACTAGTGCCGACATTGTGCATGCTCTGTTGCCAGTGTCTATGTGCCTGTGGTTCTGTCAGTGTGATCATGTGATGTATCTGACCCCAGGAATGTGTCAATAAAGTTTCCCCTTCCTGGGACAATGAATTCACGGTGTTCTTATTTCAATTTCCAGGAGTGTATCTCATAATGGTTGTAGTCATGCAGTGCCTGTTCCTTCGGACATGCATGTCCAAAGGAACATTGCATTGTAATTTGGAATAACATATTCACTGCAATACTGTATCTATCCGCCAACACCAGGCAAGGGTCTTTAGAGTAAAATCTCTCAGCTGTGTGGGAATATATGAGATGCATCCAGGAAGTCAGTTTCCTGAAGTTGTTTCCTTCAAAGTAGATGTATTTACCTGGGAAAATTGCACATGCATAACAGGTCTATGATGTGACAATCACATGCCGGCTGACAGGTCGCACCTGTTGCAAGGACCATGGCAGCAGTTCCCCAAAGTGGCATCTCTTATTTGTTCTCCTGCCACCTGCAAGGATTAGTCAGTGATAAGATTCCTTAATGCAAAAATCATAGCACCCATCGAGATTCGTCGTCAGCTCTTTCAGATCCACAGGCAGGACATCTTGAGCAAAAACATCGAAATTCATCATAAGGTCTACAGGCAGAACATCTTGCACAAACAGATGGTGCGTCGCTGGTGTGGGCTTTTTTCCAAAGGTCATCAAAGTGTCCATCATGAAGACTGCAGTGTACAACCTGCATCAATGGTCACGTGGTTGAGCTGTTTCACCAGCGGATCCTGGGGAACCATCACTTCACAATTATGGAGCTCAGCAGCCATGTTTCAGATATCATGACGCTTGTTGCATGAAATTGTCACTAAGCACCTGCCATTCAAGAAATTGTGTACCAGGTGGGTGCAAAAAGCCTGATACCCGAGCACAAAATTTTTAAATACTTTGGAGCAGCACTGACTTTTTTGCAGCAGTATCATGATGACGGCAACCTGTTCCTCGATGGGATCATCATGAGCAATGAGACATGGATTTGTCACAAGATGCAAGAAACAAACCAGCAGTTAATGCATTGGCATCACAGTGAGTCTCTGGTCAAGACGAAATTCAAACAGTCTGAGTCTGTGCAAAAAGTGGTGTACATGGTGTTCTGGGGCAGGAAGGGCATTCTGCTCATTGACTTACTGCCCAGAGGTGTAACAGTGAACACTGATGGTTACTGTGAAAGAATGCAGAAACTGCAACATGTCATTCATAACAAGAGGTATGGGATGCTTACTGCAGGTGATGTGCTTCTCCATGACAGTGCTCGTCCCCATATGGCTCGGTGCATAGCAACTATTTTGCAGAAATCCGGCTGGGAACTGTCTGATCATCCAGCATTCAGTCCTTATCTTGCTCCCAGTGATTTCCATATTTTCTTACACCTCAAGAAACTTCTGTCCTCCAGTCAGCGTTCTGACAATGAGGAAGAGCTG
Organism: Schistocerca americana; assembly: GCF_021461395.2. NCBI lineage: Eukaryota > Metazoa > Arthropoda > Insecta > Orthoptera > Acrididae > Schistocerca > Schistocerca americana. Next base: position 436,232,468 of record NC_060125.1, read on the forward strand.
GAGATGACACTCACACTGGTTCCACTCACAGGCGGCAGACCTCTACAATACAGGAATACGAAAGTTCATTCCACGATATGACAAGTACTTCAGTTCTTTTGGTGACTGTTGAAAAAAGCTCGAACATTGCCACACCTGTTGCCAATATAGTTTTTTATGTAACTGTATTGTCTTTGTTTTTAAAAAATAGCAAAAATTACTTTCTGGATGCACCTCGTACATAATTGATCTATGAGTACAGGTTGCATGCACATGGTTGATGGGATATGGAAGTTTGGGTTTGGCCCTGAGTCATGCTTGGATAGCCTAATGGTAAGGTGACCATTTGTGATAAGTGGGAATTCCGGGTTCGAGTCCCGTCCAGCAAGAAATTTTGTTGTCGTCATTCCATATGCAGCTAATGATTGTCCATATTTGCAGTTGCAAATACATTTAATGTGTTTCATAATTGCAGCAGTCACCTCAGTGCCTTGTATGTCCAATGGAACGCTGCATCATAATAAGAAAGATGTTTGTGGAACTCTTGTCCAGACAGTGGGACAGTGGTTTGTGGCGCTGTTATCTTGATACTGTTTGATCAAGTCCCATATGAATTATGTCACTAAAGTTCCCTTAGAAGCTTGTTTCAAACGTCACAGAAAAATCATATAGCTCCATTAGAAAAATATTAAGTTGGCGTCAAAATTCAGCAACTATAAATGATAAAAATTACTTGTGAACATCAGTAAATTTGCTGCGTTGTCTGTATAAGTTGGTGAAAACTGCACTTTGATGTTTTTATCCTTTCTGGATATATTTGGGGTGTTCTGTAACAGTTGCCTCACCCTCTATGCTATCAAAATCATAGAAACTTCCAGGGTGACAGGTATAGAGAATTCCCAGGACTCAGTTCTGTCCAACGTCTCCACCATCTGTAGTAGTTGATGACTCATGGATTGTCAGTACTAAGCTCAAACTGCTTCACAGGGGCTAAATTATTCTTTGTGCACATACTGGAGCCATTGGTGTCATCCTCTTGGGTAAAATACTGCAGAACTAAAATAGTCCCCCCAATTGAATCTCTGGCCAGGGGACTACTCATGTGGATATCTTCATCAGGAAGAACAAAAATCACATTCTGCGGGTGGAAGCATGGAATGTTAGATCCCTCAAACGGACAGATACGTTAGAAAATTTAAAAAGTGAAACAAGTAGGTTGAAGTTAGATATAATGGTAGTTAGTCAAATTCACTGGCAGCATAAACTGCATACAGGGATATAAATACAAAATGAAATAGTGGTAATGCAGGAGTATGTCTAATAATGAATAAGAAAACGGGAAAGTGGCTAAGCTATTATGAACAGCATAGTAACACACATTATCATAGCCAAGATAGACATGAAGTCAGCATGCAACACAGTAGCAGAAGTTTATATGACAGCTAACTCTGCACATGATGATGAGGTTGAAAGAATGTATGATGAAATTACTTAGATAGTTCAGAGAGAGGAAAAGTAAATTGTGATGGGTGACTGGTAATCAATAGTAAGAAAAGGAAAAATTGTATGAGAATATGGACTGGTGAAAGAAGTCAAAGAAAAAGCAGCTGATAGAATTTTGCACAGAGTACAATTTAATCATTGCTAACACTTGGTTTTTAAGAACCATGTAAGAGACCTGGAGAAACTGGAAGGTTTCAGGTTGATTATATAATGGCAAGACAGAGATTTCAGAAGTAGATTTTAAACTGCAAGGCATTTTCATGGGCAGCTGTGGACTCTGATCATAATTTACTGGTTACGAACTGCAGATTAAAACTGAAGAAATTGCAAAATTGTGGGAAGTTAGAGAGGTGGGGCCAACAGTTTCAAAGGGGGCATTAGGTAATGATTGACTAAAACAGGTGAAAGAAATAGAAGATGAATGAAAATCTTTCAGAGATGAAATAGTGAAGGTGTCAGAGGATGAAATAGGTAAATGGGCAAGCCGTAGTAGAAAACTTTGGATGTCATAGAAGATATTCAATTTAACTGATGAAAGGACAAAATATAAAAATGAGGCAGATGAAAGGAAATGCAGAATGGGGGAAATGGCTAAGTAGGAAAGGGTAGAGGACAAATACAAGTCTTTAGAAGCGTATATAACCAGGGAAAAGATAAATCTCACCTACAGGAAAATTAAAGAGGCCTAAGGATAAAAGAGAAGTAGCTTTATGATTATCAAGAGCTCAGATGGAAAAATCTATACTAAATAAAGAAGGAAAATGTAAAAGGAATATATAGAAGGCTATACGAAGGAAGTGAACTTGAACACAGTATTGTAGAAAGGAAAGAGATAGTAGATGAATATGGGGTGGGAGATATGATGCGAGAAGAATTTGACACTTAAAGAGCTAAGTAAAAAAAATGACCTCTGGGGTAGATGACATTTTAACAGAATCACTGTGGAGATTCATCCATGACAAAAGTATTACACCTGATGTGCAAGATGTATGAGACATGTGAAATACCCACAGACTTAAAGAAGAATATAATAATTCCAGTTCCAAATAAAGCGGATGCTGACAGGTGTGAATATCACCAAACAACCAGTTTAATAACTCATGGTTGCAAAATACTTACACTAATTATTTACAGAAGTACGGGAAAACAAGTAGAAGCTTCCAGAATGAGATTTTCACTCTGCAGTGGAGTGTGTGCTGATATGAAACTTCCTGGCAGATTAAAACTGTGTGCCGGACCGAGACATAAACTCGGGACCTTTGCCTTTCACGGGCAAGTGCTCTAACAACTGAGCTACCTAAGCACGACTCACACCCCATTCTCACAGCTTTACTTCTGCCAGTACCTCGTCTCCTACCTCCCAAACTTTACAGAAGCTCTCCTGCGAACCTTCCAGAACTAGCACTCCTGAAAGAAAGGATATCGTGAAGACATGGCTTTGCCACAGCCTGGGGGATGTTTCCAGAATGAAATTTTCACTCTGCAGCAGAGTGTGTGTTGATATGAAACTTCCTGGCAGATTAAAACTGACCCTACTGATTATCTCAGGTTCAAGAAAGGGAAACCTACATTTATAGCATTTGCAGACTTAGAGAAAGCTTTTCACAATGTTGACTGGAATATACTCTCTGACATTGGTAAAATACAGGGAGCGAAAGTTCATATACAACTTGTACAGAAACAAGATGGCAGTTATAGAGAGTCAAAGGGCATGAAAGGGAATCAGTGGTTGAGAAGCGAGTGAGACTTGAGTTGTAGAATATCCCCAGTATTATTCAATCTGTACACTGAACAAACAGTAAAGAAAACCAAAGAAAAAATTGAAGAAGGAATTAAAGTTCAGGAAGAATAAATGCATTGAGATTTGTCAGTGATATTGCAATTTTGTCAGAGGCAGCAAGGGACTTGTAAGAGCGGCTAAGCAGAATGGACAGTGTCTTTAAAACCAGATAGGAGATGAACACAACGTAAGAAAACAATGGTAATGGAATTTACTGTTATGTTGGTAATCTGGCTCCTTCATCCTTTTGTTTGTATACATTGAGTATGGTGAGTAGACTATCTTTGCTCTTAAGTGTACTACATGTAATGTGTTGTTATCAGAATATTAGTATTATGAACAATCTGTTACTTATCTTTTTCAAGTCTAGTCTTGCTTTGTTGACAGGTTATGGGCCCAGAATGGTAAATCTGTGCAGTGAACTATGTTTGTTGTGTGGGTAGGAAGATAAATAAGTGAAGAAGCGTGTTAGGTTATGTGCCCATATTGTGTGTGATACTTCTTTTGATTTGTGTTTTGCTAATTTCATCAGCATCTGAACTCTCGTTTTTCAGAAGAAATCAGTCATGTATTCTAGTGCTTTGAGTTCAAGTGTCTGAAAATGTCTTCAAATGTAAGTTTGACAAAAACCACTACTCCAGTGGTAGACAAACTGAGAAACAAGGATGATTATAACACGTGGAATTTTGGAATGAAACTCATTCTAATGCATGAGAAATTACAGGATTATACTATAGGTGCAAGTACTGTTACAAACACAGAGAAGGATATAGATGTGTAGACAATTATTCTGTTGCATGTAGATAAATCTCTGTATGCACACGTGGAAAACACAACAAAAGCAAAGGAAGCTTGACATACTTAGGAAAACCTGCTTGCTGGTAAGAATAAAAGCAGATGGATTAATCTCTGGGATACTACATTATCCAAATGCAAAGGAAATATTCAAAATTACATTACATTTTGGATGTAGCCAACAAACTGCAGACCATGGGCAAACCAGTTGATGATGGGCTAGTTGCACTGATTATGCTTAGAGGTTTACCAAAAGTTTGTTTACCATACGGGGTGGGTATAGAGTCCAGTACAACGGACAAAAATTTCACATCAGGAAATATCAAAGCAAAGTTGCTGAATGGTAGTGTGGAAGAATACCTCAAGTTAGACAAAGATGGCAGTGATAGTGCCTTATTTACAAAGAATTATAAGAAATCACCACAGGGTTTCTCAAAAGACGAGCAAGAAAAGAAGAAAGTGAAATGTTTCAATTGCTGGAAGTATTGTCACTTCAAGTCTGAATGTCTTCAGAAGCAAGAATCATCAAAGAAAGAATCAAAGGGAACAGAAAAGTTGTTTTTTTTTTTTTTGGCGCACTTGGTATGTCAGATTTCCACCAGAATGAGTGGATCATTGATTCCGGAGCATCGTCACACATGACATCAAGAACGGACGTCTTAAAGATCTTGAAACAGAAAATAGCAAACAAAAAATTGTGAAGTGTGCTGATAATGTTGAATTAGTGAGTGAAGGGAAAGGTGATGTTATTGTCAATTCACCAGATATATCCTCTATAAAGAATGTTATTCTTGTCCCTGGCTTAGCAACTAATTTGTTGGCAGTTTCTGTTTTCGTTAAGAAAGGCATAAGTGTTGTTTTTGACAAAGATGGATGTAAGATGCTCAAAAGTGGTGAGACACTTTGTTCTGAATCCGAGTCAAATGGCATTTATAAACTAAAAAATGTGGAACCTGTGTTGTCAGATTAGCATGCTCTCGCTGTTAAAAATTTTAGCAGTCTGGAAGACTTATGGCACTGTAGACTTGGCCATGTTAAGAGCTGACACTGGGCTTAAGCTATGTTTACAGAGTAGTGGAGTGTTGTGACTCTGAAACTCTTGACAAGTGCAAATCTTGTGTACTAGGTAAGATGTCAAAATTCCCATTTCCTGACTCGAGGGCAGCACACATCTGAGTTACTCGGCCTTGTGCATATGGAGCAAATGTCACATGGTGGGATATTCCAGAAGAACATGCTGTTACTTTCTCAAGAGTAAAGATCAAACATTTGAATTTTTCTGTGAGTTTAAAACTTGGGTAGAAAATAGAATTGGTACAAAGATAAAATCAATTAGATCAGGCAATGGCAGTGAATTTGTGAACTCAGATTTTGATTTATTTCTTAGAGAGAATGGAATAGAGCATCAATAAGTGTGCCCTGTAGCCCAGAACAGAATGGGATTGGGGAGAGGACCAACAGATCAACTTGTGAGATGGCACGACGCATGCATCAATTAGTGTGCCATATAGCCCAGAACAGAATGGGGTTGTCGAGAGGACCAACAGATCAATTTGCGAGATGGCACGGCGCATGCTATTTGAATCTGGTCTGCCTAAGCAGTATTGGACAGAGGCATGCAATACAGCTGTTTACATAAAGAACCATGTTCCACACATAGCACTTAATGGTAAGTCTCCACAGGAATTATGGACTGGAAAAGTATCTCATTTAAACCAATTAAAGGTGTTTGGTTGTCGAGCTCTTCTCCATATACCAGATCAAAACAAAAGAAAGTGGGATGCCAAAGCTAAAGAACTTGTTTTTGTAGGTTCTGATGATATGATTAAAGATTACAGACTAATTGATCCACAGTACCGCAAGAAAGTAGTGAGAGGCAGGAGTGTTGTTTTCTGGAAATTGAGTGCATGACTGACTATACCAGGACACCAGCTGTTAATAATGAAGATTACTGTATGTTCTGGTCAAATAAACAGCATACTGAATGGGGAGAGGCAGAGGAAGAAGAAGAAGAAGTCAGCACTGCTGGAAGTGACAGAGATCAAGACCCACACTACATCCCAGATGCTCAGTCTGTGGCAGACACAAAAGAGACTGAGATGCAGCCAATGGACCTTGATGCTTCAGAAGAGGACCAAGCAGTCAGAAGGTCAGCCCATGTATCCAAACCCAAAGAGCACCTGGTTTATGTCACCTACTTGGTAAGTGATTTTTCTAGTTTGGGAGAAGATCCTGTGAACTTGGAGGATGCCATGTCGAGGAGTGACAGACTGGATAAAGGCCACGAAAGAGGAAATTGTTTCCAGCACAATGGTGTTTGGGAACTTGTGGATCCACGAAAGAGTAATAAAAGTATTGTAGGTAACAAATGGGTATTTATTCTGAAAAGAAATGTGGATGGTACAGCACTCCACCATGCTAGACTTGTTGGTAAAGGGTTCACAAAAAAAATTTGGTATTGATTATTGTGAGACTTTTTCACTTGTTGTGAGGTGTAGTACTCTTAGAGCTCTCATTAGTTTAGCTGTAAATCTTGATCTTAAGATATATCATTTTGATATTAAGACTGCTTTTCTGTACGGGGACTTGGAGGAAACTATTATCATGAAGGTTTTGTTTTAAAAGGTTGTGAAGATAAAGTCTATAAACTAACTAAGGCCATTTACAGTTTGAAACAGTCAGCCAGACAGTGGAATGAAAAGGCAAAATGTATGCTTTTAGGCCTAGGTTATGTTGCAAATACCGATGAAGATTGTGTGTTCATTAAACAGTCAGGTAAAAATGTTGCAATTATTGATTTGTATGTAGATGATTTTTATGTCTTGTCTAATAACAGTGTGATGTATCAGGGATGGTCTGAGAATTTTGAAGTTAAAGATCTAGGAGAAGCAAAGTCCTATCTGGGTATGTGTATAACCAGAAACAGGTAGATTAAAACTTGAGTGAAGGGTTGTATTGCAGATGTGCTGAAACGCTTTGATATGGTCCATTGTGCTCCTGTTAGAACACCAAGGGAAGTTGAAGTAAAGCTTTGGGATATGCAGGGTGATAAAGTTCAAGTGCCATATCAAGAATTTATAGGTTGTTTGCTGTATATCAGCACTAATACAAGACCTGACATATCTTATGCAGCAAATGTTTTAAGCCAGTATAATTGTAAGTTTACTAGTGTTCACTGGAAGGCAGCAAAAAGGGTGCTTCGTTATCTCTAGGGTACTATAGATTATGGCATTGTGTTTGACAAAGGAGATTTCAAGGATCTGAATATAACTGGTTTTGTCATTTCAGATTTTGTGGATGATTTAACTACAGGGTTGTAACAATATGGAAATGTTATTCCTTTTGGGAAAAACATAATTTCATGGGATAGCACGAAACTGAAGGATGTAGCAACCTCAACTACCGAAGCTGAATATTCAGCTTTGAATTCTGCAGCCAAAGAGGCACTTTATTTGAGACGGCTAATAAGTGAATTGTTAAATAATAAGCACTAAAATCCTGTAATCATTTTCCATTACAACCAGAGTTCTATCAAACTGTCACAAAATCCTCTGTTGCATTCTAGATTAAAACATGTTTGTGATAAAGGACATGTTATTAAACAATGTGTTAAAAGAAATGAGATTGTTGTTGAGTATTTGCAATCAAAGGAAATTCCTGCTGATGTATCTACATCTACATCTACAACTACATCTACATCTACATCCATACTCCACAAGCCACCTGACGGTGTGTGGCGGAGGTTACCTTGAGTACCTCTATCGGTTCTCCCTTCTATTCCAGTCTCATATTGTTTGTGGAAAGAAGGATTGTCGGTATGCCTCTGTGTTGGCTCTAATCTCTCTGATTTTATCCTCATGGTCTCTTCGTGAGGTATACATAGGAGGGAACAATATACTGCTTGACTCCTCAGTGAAGGCATGTTCTCGAAACTTCAACAAAAGCCTGTACCGAGCTACTGAGCGTCTCTTCTGCAGAGTCTTCTATTGGAGTTTATCTATCATCTCCATAACGCTTTCGTGATTACTAAATGATCCTGTAATAAAGCGCGCTGCTCATCGTTGGATCTTCTCTATCTCTTCTATCGACCCTATCTGGTACGGATCCCACACTGCTGAGCAGCATTCAAGCAGTGGGCGAACAAGTGTACTGTAACCTACTTCCTTTGTTTTCAGGTTGGATTTCCTTAGGATTCTTCCAATGAACCTCAGTCTGGCATCTGCTTTACCGACAATCAACTTTATATGATCATTCCATTTTAAATCACTCCTAATGCGTACTCCCAGATAATTTATGGAATTAACTGCTTCCAGTTGCTGACCTGCTATATTGTAGCTAAATGATACGGGATCTTTCTTTCTATGTATTCACAGCACATTACACTTGTCTACATTGAGATTCAATGGCCATTCCCTGTACCATGCATCAATTCGCTGCAGATCCTCCTGCATTTCAGTACAATTTTCCATTGTTACAACCTCTCCACATACCACAGCATTATTCGCAAAAAGCCTCAGTGAACTTCTGATGTCATCCACAAGGTCATTTATGTATATTGTGAATAGCAACGGTCCTACGACACTCCCCTGCGGCACACCTGAAATCACTCTTACTTCGGAAGACATCTCTCCATTGAGAATGACATGCTGCGTTCTGTTATCTAGGAACTCTTCAATCCAATCACACATTTGGTCTGATAGTCCATATGCTCTTACTTCGTTCATTAAATGACATGGCCCTCTGAGTCCTGTGGACGAATAGTGCCAGCTGGGTTTCACACGATCGTCTTTTTCGAAACCCATGCTGATTCCTACAGAGTAGATTTCTAGTTTCCAGAAAAGTCATTTACTCAAACATAATACGTGTTCCAAAATTCTACAACTGATCGATGTTAGAGATATAGGTCTATAGTTCTGCACATCTGTTCGACGTCCCTTCTTGAAAACGGGGATGACCTGTGCCCTTTTCCAGTCCTTTGGAAAGCTACGCTCTTCTAGAGACCTACGGCACACCGCTGCAAGAAGGTGGGCAAGTTCCTTAGCATACTCTGTGTAAAATCGAACTGGTATCCCATCAGGTCCAGCGGCTTTTCCTCTTTTGAGCAATTTTAATTGTTTCTCTATCCCTCTATCGTCTATTTCGATATCTACCATTTTGTCATCTGTGCGACAATCTAGAGAAGGAACTACAGTGCAGTCTTCCTCTGTGAAACAGCTTTGGAAGAAGACATTTAGTATTTTGGCCTTTAGTCTGTCATCTTCTGTTTCAGTACCATTTTGGTCACAGAGTGTCTGGACATTTTGTTTTGATCCACCTACCGCTTTGACATAAGACCAACATTTCTTAGCATTTTCTGCCAAGTCAGTACATAGAACTTTACCTTTGAATTCATTGAATGCCTCTCGCATGGCCCTCCTCACATTACATTTTGCTTCGCATAATTTTTGTTTGTCTGCAAGGTGTTGGCTATGTTTATGTTTGCTGTGAAGTTGCCTTTGCTTCTGCAGCAGTTTTCTAACTCAGTTGTTGTACCACTGTGGCTCTTTTCCATCTCTTATGATCTTGCTTGGCTCATACTCATCTAACGCATATTGTACGATGGTTTTGAACTTTGTCCACTGATCCTCAACACTATCTGTACTTAAAACAAAACTTTTGTGTTGAGCCGTCAGGTACTCTGAAATCTGCTTTTTATCACTTTTGCTAAAAAGAAAAATCTTCCTACCTTTTTTAATATTTCTATTTATGGCTGAAATCATCGATGCAGTAACCACTTTATGATTGCTGATTCCCTGTTCTGCATTAACTGTTTCAAATAGTTCGGGTCTGTTTGTCACCAGAAGGTCTAATATGTTATCGCCACGAGTCAGTTCTCTGTTTAACTGCTCAAGGTAGTTTTCAGATAAAGCACTTAAAAAAATTTCACTGGATTCTTTGTCCCTGCCACCCATGAAAGAATATTCTAACAATAACAGGTATATATATGTATTTACTTTTTGCGTGTCTTTCAATACCGCCATTCCTTATTCGTGAAAACTGTATAAGTAGGTATTAACTAAACCACTTGCCAGAGAGCAACACATGTATCTTGTTCATAAAATGAAATTGTCACCAGATTAAGTGGTAGTGTTATGTTGGTAATCTGGCTCCTTGGTTCTTTTGTTTGTATACATCGAGTATGATGAGTAGACTATGTTTGCTTTTGATGTTCACTCTCTTAAGTGTGCAACATGTAATGTGTTGTTATCAGAATATAAGTATTATGAACAATCTGTTACTTATCTTTTTCAATACCTAACCTTGCTCTCCTAACATTTATTCAAGTAAAATCTGAGGTAATTAGATTAGGAAATGAGATATTAAAAGCAGGAGGTAGGTAGCTGAATTTTGCTACTTGGGCAGTAAAATAAGTGATTATGGGTAGATCATGTAACTAATGAGGAAATACTGAATAGAGTTTGTGAGAAATGAAATGTGTGGAATATCTTGGCTTGAAGATTGGAGGGAAAGGGGAAAGTAAAAATTGTAAAGGGAGACAAAGAGATTTAGATTGCCATAGTAGCAGAGATGAAGAAGTTTGCACACCATAGAATAGTGTGTAAAGCTGAACCAGACCATTCTTCTGAGGGAAGAGTGCAACAATAATATACTAACCTACTTTTACAGTTTTCATGAATAAGGCATGGCACTATTGAAAGACACGCAAAAAGTAATTACATGTGTATACCTGTTATTGTTAGAATATTCTTTCACAATCTTGAAGGTTCTCTAGTGTTTTTTCTGTCAACCTTTGGAGTGATCAGCATGCTTGTGTTTCTATACCAGAAAAATCTGCACTGTTTGGCATCATATCACCGGCAAGCCTTGCAGAGACATGATCATGGAAAACTTGGTGAAATAAATTGGGGACATTATATTCATACAATGCAATACACCTTATGATATAAGACAGAAGGTAGTTCATAGATCACTGTCGCTTCCTCCCTTCTCTGTACCTGTCGGGAATTGTTGACGGGAAGAACAACTGCTGGTAAGCCTCTGCTTGCACTTGAATTTTCGTTGAATGACTCTTTACGATTTTTGCAGGTGCCTAAATCAACAGCATTGTGTCAAATTGCATTGTTGAACATCTGGTGATCAATCACCTTCATACTGTTTACAATCAGCATTGTTAGCCGCTCCAAGCAAAAGATGTTCTTTTTTTATGATTTACGATTTTCTTTGTTTTGATTTTATTTTTTTATTTGGTATGCGTATTCCCCCCCTCCTCTGAACCATGGGCCTTGCCGTTGGTGGGGAGGCTTGCATGCCTCAGCGATACAGATAGCCGTACCGTAGGTACAACCACAACGGAGGGGTCTCTGTTGAGAGGCCAGGCAAACGTGTGGTTCCTGAAGAGGGGCAGCAGCCTTTTCAGTAGTTGCAAGGGCAACAGTCTGGATGATTGACTGATCTGGCCTTGTAACAATAACCAAAACGGCCTTGCTGTGCTGGTACTGCGAACGGCTGAAAGCAAGGGGAAACTACGGCCGTAATTTTTCCCGAGGGCATGCAGCTTTACTGTACGATTAAATGATGATGGCGTCCTCTTGGATAAAATATTCCGGAGGTAAAATAGTCCCCCATTCGGATCTCTGGGCGGGGACTACTCAAGAGGATGTCGTTATCAGGAGAAAGAAAACTGGCGTTCTACGGATCGGAGCGCGGAATGTCAGATCCCTTAATTGGGCAGGTAGGTTAGAAAATTTAAAAAGGGAAATGGATAGGTTAAAGTTAGATATTGTGGGAATTAGTGAAGTTCGGTGGCAGGAGGAACAAGACTTTTGGTCAGGTGACTACAGGGTTATAAACACAAAGTCAAATAGTGGTAATGCAGGAGTAGGTTTAATAATGAATAGGAAAATAGGAATGCGAGTAAGCTACTACAAACAGCATAGTGAACGCATTATTGTGGCCAAGATAGATACGAAGCCCACACCTGCTACAGTAATACAAGTTTATATGCCAACTAGCTCTGCAGATGACGAAGAAATTGAAGAAATGTATGATGAAATAAAAGAAATTATTCAGATAGTGAAGGGAGATGAAAATTTAATAGTCATGGGTGACTGGAATTCGAGTGTAGGAAAAGGGAGAGAAGGAAACGTAGTAGGTGAATATGGATTGGGGCTAAGAAATGAAAGAGGAAGCCACCTGATAGAATTTTGCACAGAGCACAACTTAATCATAGCTAACACTTGGTTTAAGAATCATGATAGAAGGTTGTATACATGGAAGAACCCTGGAATACTAAAAGGTATCAGATAGATTATATAATGGTAAGACAGAGATTTAGGAACCAGGTTTTAAATTGTAAGACATTTCCAGGGGCAGATTTGGACTCTGACCACAATCTATTGGTTATGACCTGTAGATTAAAACTGAAGAAACTGCAAAAAGGTGGGAATTTAAGGAGATGGGACTTGGATAAACTGAAAGAACCAGGGGTTGTACAGAGTTTCAGGGAGAGCATAAGGGAACAATTGAAAGGAATGGGGGAAAGAAATACAGTAGAAGAAGAATGGATAGCTCTGAGGGATGAAGTAGTGAAGGCAGCAAACGATCAAGTAGGTAAAAAGAAGAGGGTTAGTAGAAATCCTTGGGTAACAGAAGAAATATTGAATTTAATTGATGAAAGGAGAAAATATAAAAATGCAGTAAATGAAGCAGGCAAAAAGGAATATAAACGTCTCAAAAATGAAATCGACAGGAAGTGCAAAATGGCTAAGCAGGGATGGCTAGAGGACAAATGTAAGGATGTAGAGGCTTATCTCACTAGGGGTAAGATAGATACTGCCTACAGGAAAATTAAAGAGACCTTTGGAGATAAGAGAACCACATGTATGAACATCAAGAGCTCAGATGGAAACCCAGTTCTAAGCAAAGAAGGGAAAGCAGAAAGGTGGAAGGAGTATATAGAGAGTCTATACAAGGGCGATGCATTTGAGGACAATATTATGGAAATGGAAGAGGATGTAGATGAAGATGAAATGGGAGATACGATACTGCGTGAAGAGTTTGACAGAGCACAGAAGGACCTGAGTCGAAACAAGGCCCCTGGAGTAGACAACATTCCATTGGAACTACTGACAGCCTTGGGAGAGCCAGTCCTGACAAAACTCTACCATCTGGTGAGCAAGATGTATGAAACAGGCGAAATACCCTCAGACTTCAAGAAGAATATAATAATTCCAATCCCAAAGAAAGCAGGTGTTGACAGATGTGAAAATTACCAAACTATCAGTTTAATAAGCCACAGCTGCAAAGTACTAACACGAATTCTTTACAGACGAATGGAAAAACTAGTAGAAACTGACCTCGGGGAAGATCAGTTTGGATTCCGTAGAAATACTGGAACACGTGAGGCAATACTGACCTTACGACTTATCTTAGAAGAAAAATTAAGGAAAGGTAAACCTACGTTTCTAGCATTTGTAGACTTAGAGAAAGCTTTTGACAATGTTGACTGGAATACTCTCTTTCAAATTCTAAAGGTGGCAGGGGTAAAATATTGGGAGCGAAAGGCTATTTACAACTTGTACAGAAACCAGATGGCAGTTATAAGAGTTGAGGGACATGAAAGGGAAGCAGTGGTTGGGAAGGGAGTAAGACAGGGTTGTAGTCTCTCCCAGATGTTAATTCAATCTCTATATTGAGCAAGCAGTAAAGGAAACAAAAGAAAAATTTGGAGTAGGTATTAAAATCCATGGAGAAGAAATAAAAACTTTGAGGTTCGCCGATGACATTGTAATTCTGTCAGAGGCAGCAAAGGACTTGGAAGAGCAGTTGAACGGATTGGATGGTGTCTTGAAGGGAGGATATAAGATGAACATCAACAAAAGCAAAACGAGGATAATGGAATGTAGTCGAGTTAAGTCGGGTGATGCTGAGGGTATTAGATTAGGAAATGAGACACTTAAAGTAGTAAAGGAGTTTTGCTATTTGGAGAGCAAAATAACTGATGATGGACGAAGTAGAGAGGATATAAAATGTAGACTGGCAATGGCAAGGAAAGCGTTTCTGAAGAAGAGAAATTTGTTAACATCGAGTATAGATTTAAGTGTCAGGAAGTTATTTCTGAAAGTATTTGTATGGAGTGTAGCCATGTATGGAAGTGAAACATGGACGATAAATAGTTTGGACAAGAAGAGAAAAGAAGATTTTGAAATGTGGTGCTACAGAAGAATGCTGAAGATTAGATGGGTAGATCACATAACTAACGAGGAAGTATTAAATAGGATTGGGGAGAAGAGAAGTTTGTGGCACAACTTGACCAGAAGAAGGGATCGGTTGGTAGGACATGTTCTGAGGCATCAAGGGATCACCAATTTAGTATTGGAGGGCAGCGTGGAGGGTAAAAATCATAGGGGGAGACCAAGAGATGAATACACTAAGCAGATTCAGAAGGATGTAAGTTGCAGTAGGTACTGGGAGATGAAGAAGCTTGCACAGGATAGAGTAGCATGGAGAGCTGCATCAAACCAGTCTCAGGACTGAAGACCACAACAACAACAATGCGTATTCCATAGATCCGTACCTGCGAGTGATTCGCCTGGATGTGGAATGTGTCAATACAATTGTACAAATACAATTAATGCTACAGAATAGTAATATAATACAATGATATAGATATTAATAAGTATCACTTTTTCTCATTTACAAGCTGTCATTTAACTAGTATAGCAATTCTCAATATAACATTATAACTATAACATTAACATAATATTGTATCATCCATCTAATAACTAAGAGACTAAATACATCTATTATTAAGGGAGGGCATTACTTCTGGAAAAGAATTCATCTAACGAGTACGGTGGATGGTCGAGCAGGTATTTTTTTAACATACCTTTGAACAGCGTTTCATTTTCTCTTGTACATTTAATATAATTAGGCAATGCATATGATAAATCAAGGACACAGTGTTCATCTTTAGCTCACTAGTGTAGAAGGTGTCACAAATTCAGAAGAGTAAGAAAATCCATGCATTTCGCACATTATATCGATAATGTCTAAGATGACTTCCGAATGTGCCTATGTGTGAGACCACATATGCCAAACAGATCCGAGTCGAAATTCTAGATTCTAATATTTACTATTCTACATATATTTTTGAAAATTTGTGAGTGCTGTATACAATTTTTACTATATTGTCAACTATGAATTATTTGTGCTACTCAAAAATTTCTGGCCATGATATCCTTGTTCAAAAACAATCTTTTCCTAACTTCATTGTGTCTTAGCGTGATTAAAGGTATGTTTTTTTAGAATTTTCAGACACTTATGAGTGTTGTGCACAACACTTTTGGTAATAAAATTTGAGCTACAATTGTGTATTCTGTAAATTGTGGCAGCAATATCTTTTCAGAAAATAGTTACCCTCTAATTGCAGTGTAAGTACTTACATGATTAGTGCACTTTTTCTCTCTCTCTTTGAATTGTTTCTTCTGGGCCAGTGTCTAATATTTTATGACCGGGACGTAGTTCTTATGAATTCAAGTGGAGCATTATGATACTTTTTTGTGTAGGCCTACATTACAACCACTATAACATGTTCCATTTGTTTTCTCCCATCAACAACAGTGTTTATTGTCGATATTTTTTATGCTTTACCACTGTTTTTGACACTATTGCCAAAGTTCACAGCACAATGTTAGTTTCTGGGAATCAACAAATTTTGTCTCAAGTCTTTCTCATATTATTTACATAAATTACTTTTTTGGGTGTTGTAGCTTCAGATTGTTAAGGGAGCTTGTAATCCTTGTATTGGAGCAGATACTAAAATTTAAACCATGTCAGTGAAGATAATTTAAATTTAGTTGTGTAGTGTTTAGATAAAATCTACATCAGTCAGAATGCAGCCCCACTGTGAATGCTACTCTCAGGCACATGATGAATTAGTTACAGTTCCTAAGTGGCAAAAAATGGCTTTGTCTACTGTTAAGCAACAGCAAGCTGCTTTGAACAGTTGTGCTGGGTGAAATGCCAAGAGTCATGTGACAGAGATACCAAAAGTACCTCAAGTACAATCCTCTCCAGTGTGAATGGTCCCTTCTGCAGGAAGTACAGGACCTATCACTGCTTGTCAACATGACTTTGAGGGACTCTGTACAGTGGAGATGGGGAGCAGGGAGAACTCACAGTGTTACAACCATAACTACCGACTTTGTGGTTTAATCTTCCACTGAAACTGAAGTATTATGACACTTCACCAGTTGGGAAGCCTGTAGTGAGCAGTGCCAGCAGAAAACAAGCTGAAATGAATCCAGGTGTGCTAACTGTCTGGAGTTCAAAGATACGGTGATTAATGGCACCCTCCAGAGAAATGACAGTAAAAGATGGGAAGGTTACCTTTCATTCGGACTCTGAGGTCATACTTGGACCATTCAAGTAACTTGCAGAGAGGACTGAGAAGGCCAGCCTTACACACAGAGTTTCAACAAATCCCAAAAACTGCAACATTGTCCCCATAACTGATAGGCAGCCTCTGGTTCTGAGCCGAGTAGAAGTCTTGAAACAGAGAGGTCAAAGCTAAACAGTTACTTCCTAGACTTACACCATTATGATGAGAATTGTTGCCCTCTAAATGAGTCATGGGTTCACTATATATTAGGGGCTGTTACCCAGGTTGCTGATTGTGTGTTGAGTGCAAACCAGCCTTTTTTTTCTTACACATTTTTCCATACAATCGATAGGATGGTAGCTGTGGGGATGCCACAGTATTAGTGTAAGATCCAATGACATGCTTCCAACCCACAGCATACATATAGATAAACAGATTAAAATCCAAGTGATCAACTTCTGAAGCATTCCCAACAAAGTCATAGACTCTGAAGCACTCCTGTAAAAGCAGTGGAGCTCATATAATAATATGTATAAACAGCTGGCTGAAACCTGAAATTGACAGCAGTGAGATTTACGTGTAAATCTAAGTATACTGTTTATTGAAAGGATAGCATAATGAGAAATTGCAGTGCCATACTTGTTGCAGTAGACAATAAACTCAAATTGACAGAGACAGAAACTGAAGCTGCATACGAGGTTGTTTAGACAAGACACGTCAAATAATGTGTTATTGGAACTTTCTATCGGTGACCAGACTGATCTCCAGATGTAGCTGAAACTCTGGAGAAAACCTCATTTTGCTAGACATGTGCTCCTCAGTCTTATAGTCAGAATTGGAGGAAAGTCACATGAATCAACAACTGAGTATGATAATTAAAGTTTTGTAAGTGGTGCATGTGACAAGGTGACCTTACTGGAACTTCTGTGAATGGCTTTGGAATCCTTTGGTCGGGGTGATGTAGGATGTTCCCATTGCTGGATTTGCCATTTGCGCTCAGTGTGTTAGAATGCTGTCAGATGGAATCAAGCCAAGGCTGCTACTACTGTCTCGAGATAGCTGATGCCAGTTTCAGCACGAAAATCTTCAGCGAAATCCAGTCTATTTGTTGTCATTAGGTCTAAGATATTGTCATCATGGGGGGCTTCTGAACTCCCTTTTTCAGATAAGGCATTTAGTAAATTGTCACAGTTTGTCTTGTCACATGCACCACTGGCAAGAATTTAATTATCACAATCAATTGTTGAATGATGAGAGTCTCATCTAATGCTGACTGTAAGACGGGAACATTTGTCTAGTGAAATGAGGTTTTCTCCTGCGTTTTTTGGCTACATCTGGAGATGAGTCTGGTGACTGACAGAAAGATACAATTACACATTTATGCCCACCCTTGACGTGTCTTGTCTAAACAACCTTGCATGCGGTTTCAGTTTCTATCTCATTGGATTCGAGTTTGCTCTCTACTGCAAAAAACATGCCACCACCATTTCTCATTAGGCTATTGTTTCGATGTACAATATACTTAGGTCTTAGTTGGCTGTTTTTACCTATTATTATTTGAGCTTCACTGCGCTTACAGGACTGCATCAGACTCTATGACTTTGTTGGAAATACTTTGGCAGTTGATCACTAGGATTTTAATCTGTTCACCTAAATGAGTGGTGGGGGAAAGGGGATGTACACTTATACTGTGGGATCTCCAACAGCTACCATTCTATTGACTGTATGGAGAGATGCCTAAGAAAAAAAAGGTTGTTTGCATTCAAAACATGGTCAGCAACCCGGGTAACAGGCCCTAATATTAATAGCCTCTAATCTGTAGTGAACCTGTGAGTCATTTAGGGGAATGATACGGTTCTCATCCCTATGGTGTAAGTCTAGGAAATCACAGTTTAGCTTTGAACTCTCTGTTTCAA
Organism: Schistocerca americana; assembly: GCF_021461395.2. Classification (NCBI taxonomy): domain Eukaryota; kingdom Metazoa; phylum Arthropoda; class Insecta; order Orthoptera; family Acrididae; genus Schistocerca; species Schistocerca americana. The sequence goes on from NC_060125.1 coordinate 436,250,823, forward strand.
GACTTCTACTCAGCTCAGAAGCAGTGGCCCCCAGTCAGTTACTAGATCAATGTCGCAGATTTTGAGATTTGTGGAAACTGTGTGTAAGGTTGGTCTTCTCAATCCTCTCTACAAGTTACTTTAATGATCCAAGTGTGACCTCAGAGTCCAAATGAGAGGCATCCTTGCCATCCTTCTGAGCCATGACACACTCTTACCACAGGTCAACGATCAAGATCGTATCTCAGGCAGTATATGTACAATCAGAAATTTTTGAAACTGAGAACTTTATACGAGATGATCTTCACCTGGAACCACAGGATGTAATTACATTCACTTTTCCATCATTGGATATACATCAAGATGCGCACTAAAGAACTGATGTGCCGAAGTTGTAAGCCACCACCTGCGAGACCTCAAGTTTAAGAAACCTGACAGACACTATGTGCCGTTGTGATAGACAACATTGGCTTTGGCCAGCATACAATCAGAGTCTTCGAGCTCCCCTTTGAGATCCCATTGGACATCATCATTTCACCTATCAAGTTGTATGGCAATGTACTCAGTCACCAGGCTGAAACTGGAAAACCTTTGACACCTACCATGTTCCCAACGTCATCCATCAATTGAAAAAGCATGTGCCTTCACACCTGGTTATAGGAGGATGCAGGGCCATCATTATGTATGATGGTCAGCTTTGTACATTTACTGGCTGTGACCAGGAAGGACATGTCTCCAATGCTGGTTGGTACAGACACTGCTCAATGATGATGCCACATTCATTGCACCAACTGCTGATCTTTCACATGTCACAAGCGACCCTTCACAAATGATGACTGCTGTCACAGAGACTGATCCAGCACTTGTCACATCACAGCAACCAGAAGCATTGATGGGAGGATACACTTGCCTGCCTAGCACCAATGATCATGACACAGAGATGGAAATGGTGCCCAGCGTTGTACTGCCTTCCTTCCATCTGACAAGGAGGCAACAGACAACTACTACCATTCTGATGCTGAACTGCATGTACATAAACAAAAAACCACATGAAAGCACCGTCAGATGATTTCATTCAACAAATGCAGCCTCATGATGATGATCAAATGTCTGATGGCGTGAAGTGCTCCGACACTAAGATTGCAGATGGTAATGTTGCACCACCTCACACCATGACCACTTCTCATTGTAGTGATGTGGCTGCGCTGATCCCTCCCATGTGTGTCGCTGGTGGGGTCCCTCCTGTGGTGCCGACTCCACCTGTATGTGTAGCGGACAACACTTTGTAGGACATCACTTCTGTACTGAGCTGCTCGTTGGATGAGGTGGAGGATGACACCATGCTACCACTTGGTGTTGTGGAAGTGAGTATCGCAAAGGAGGTGTTGGCCACAACAATGACACAGGGCACTGCTAATGTGAGATGCTGTGGTTTGTCCACCCTGGATGGCCGCCACCATGGCAGATGTCACTTTCCTGGCAGATGTGGTGACCCAGCAATACCGACTGGCTACTCAACGTCAATAACATCCATGCATACCATAAAGTGATAGTGTTACAAGATACACTGAATGTGCAGATATACACTCCTGGAAATTGAAATAAGAACACCGTGAATTCATTGTCCCAGGAAGGGGAAACTTTATTGACACATTCCTGGGGTCATATACATCACATGATCACACTGACAGAACCACAGGCACATAGACACAGGCAACAGAGCATGCACAATGTCAGCACTAGTACAGTGTATATCCACCTTTCGCAGCAATGCAGGCTGCTATTCTCCCATGGAGACGATCGTAGAGATGCTGGATGTAGTCCTGTGGAACGGCTTGCCATGCCATTTCCACCTGACGCCTCAGTTGGACCAGCGTTCGTGCTGGACGTGCAGACCGCGTGAGACGACGCTTCATCCAGTCCCAAACATGCTCAATGGGGGACAGATCCAGAGATCTTGCTGGCCAGGGTAGTTGACTTACACCTTCTAGAGCACGTTGGGTGGCACGGGATACATGCGTACGTGCATTGTCCTGTTGGAACAGCAAGTTCCCTTGCCGGTCTAGGAATGGTAGAATGATGGGTTCGATGACGGTTTGGATGTACCGTGCACTATTCAGTGTCCCCTCGACGATCACCAGTGGTGTACGGCCAGTGTAGGAGATCGCTCCCCACACCATGATGCCGGGTGTTGGCCCTGTGTGCCTCGGTCGTATGCAGTCCTGATTGTGGCGCTCACCTGCACGGCGCCAAACACGCATACGACCATCATTGGCACCAAGGCAGAAGCGACTCTCATCGCTGAAGACGACACGTCTCCATTCGTCCCTCCATTCACGCCTGTCGCGACACCACTGGAGGCGGGCTGCACGATGTAGGGGTGTGAGTGGAAGACGGCCTAACGGTGTGCGGGACCGTAGCCCAGCTTCATGGAGATGGTTGCGAATGGTCCTCGCCGATACCCCAGGAGCAACAGTGTCCCTAATTTGCTGGGAAGTGGCGGTGCGGTCCCCTACGGCACTGCGTAGGATCCTACGGTCTTGGCGTGCATCCGTGCGTCGCTGCGGTCCGGTCCCAGGTCGACGGGCACGTGCACCTTCCGCCGACCACTGGCGACAACATCGATGTACTGTGGAGACCTCACGCCCCACGTGTTGAGCAATTCGGCGGTACGTCCACCCGGCCTCCCGCATGCCCACTATACGCCCTCGCTCAAAGTCCGTCAACTGCACATACGGTTCACGTCCACGCTGTCGCGGTATGCTACCAGTGTTAAAGACTGCGATGGAGCTCCGTATGCCACGGCAAACTGGCTGACACTGATGGCGGCGGTGCACAAATGCTGCGCAGCTAGCGTCATTCGACGGCCAACACCGCGGTTCCTGGTGTGTCCGCTGTGCCGTGCGTGTGATCATTGCTTGTACAGCCCTCTCGCAGTGTCCGGAGCAAGTATGGTGGGTCTGACACACCGGTGTCAATGTGTTCTTTTTTCCATTTCCAGGAGTGTAGATATAGCCCATAGCAGCCTATGTTGCAGATTTTGTCAGCCATTTAGGATACACTGCTCACGTCTCTCACATACCCACCATAGGAAGTGGCATGGCAATCCTTCTCTGTGATGGCTTAATTGCTGAAGATGTCGCTTTCCTCCCTGACAAGAGAGGCATAGCGCTCACTCTCCATCAAACCTCTGACTTGTGGTCACGTGGGTGTATGTACATGGCGATAGGGAGAGTTTCACAAACTATGTCGGCCACTCATCCACCTACATAGACTGCATATATCTCTCATGCACTATTGTTTGGGGCAAATGGATTGCTGAAATATGGCTCATCGACTTTTCTGACCATGTGGCCTGTATATACACTGTCACCTTGTGCTACCAGATGGGATGGCATGAGGGAGGCCCCTGGAAATTGAACATGTGAGTCCTACATTCGCCTCAATGATGACAGCATGTGGAGTTAACATGGATGTCCTGCACCCATTGGCGAAGAGCTTACATGATCACTCTCTAGGTGGCCACTGTGCATCAAGCCATCTCTCAGGAACGCATTGATTGGTTATGGCAGGGACATTGCTGCCTGGAGGAGACACTCACTAGATATTTATTAGTGAATAATACATCATTGATCTGCAGTGACACACTCGCCTACCCATTAGCAAGCAATGAACCAAGCAAATGCGTGAATCATTACACTCACAAGGAAGCACCTCATAGGGATGACTTTTCGTGCACACATCATCACTGAAGGCCAGCGTCGGTGACTGGCACCGATCCATGCTGTAATTTTGGCCGATGTTCCCTGTGTCACTACATAACATGAGATTAGACATACTCTACATGCTCACTACAGTCAACTGTTCACCAACCATCATCATCCCCCAGACACGACTGAGGAAGTCTCTTGCCTTGCACACGCTACCGTACCATATGATGTGGAAATTGTATTACTTGAGGACGTTGATAGCTGTCATGTATAACTTTGGTATCTGAATTGTTAGTATCTGAACTGATTGTGAGTGAGCAGCAATGTTGTAAAGCTGTATCGCAGAAGTTAAGCTAGTATCTCCGAGCTGTGCGAGGGCACAGTGGAGCAGTAATAGTTTATCTGTGTTAGAGTAAAGCAGACGATGTTAAGCTTTGTTTGAGTGAGGAAGCAGTCAGTGTTAAGGTGCGTTAAAGTGAGGAAGCAATGGCAATATTATATTTCAAATTTAAAGTCTCAGTTTATTAATTTGTTCAATCAACATGTGAAGGAGAAAGTCTAAATAAATGTCCAAGGTAAATATATTATGATGATGTTACTTTTTTTCACTATTGCTGCATCATAGGACTAATTTGGTTATTGTACTGAAGGTTACTAGATTTTAGAGACAGGAATGTGTATTGTTTGGATGTTAAGAAGTTCATTAAATTTAAACTCTGGCTTGAGCACTTTTTCACAGTTGCATATTTCATTTTCTTACCAACCCTTCTCTTACAATTTTTAATGGATCGTGCAACCAAGTGTTTTCCAAAAACAGTTAGATTTGCAATTAACAGAGAATTCATTGCACCTCTCGAGAGTCTCTGTGTATACACAGTAATTTGCAGCTTTAGCACAGCGGTGCACAAGACAGAGGAGTTCAACAACGCGCTGTACAGATTTGCGCAGAATAGAGCTAAGGAGATAATATTTTGAATTTTTTTTATTTAATCAATCAGGGCCAACTTATGTTATTGAGAGGTAGTTTTTGTGATCAATTTTGCAAAAGCAATTACTCTAGGTTACATGCCATAGTTCATTATTCAGGCAGTTTATAATGTTCAAAATTCTTGCAGTCAGATTGATAACGTTTACAGTATGAAAGACTCCCCTTTTCATTACGACAATTAGCCTAATTATTATTACAGTGCAGCTTTGCTTTTACATTAAGACAGTACAAGTTTCATTATGACAGTTCATATATTATTACAGCTCAGAGCTTCCAATCAGAAACAGAGTACTTCAGATTTATTTTTATTTATTTAGATAACTTTCAACATGATGGAGAAGAAGGTCACTGCAGCTATACTGACTGGGCCCCTCAAAAGTTGCCGGGACCTGACAGCCTCTGGTTACAATTCTATAGCACCTACTGTTAATTATTGTGGCTGGTCTGGATGGACGTACTGTTATGTGACCTGATCTGCCCTGCAATACAGATTCTTGGTGTCTTCCTTTAAGGATTGCTTGTTCCTATCGATAAACCAAATGGTGAGACCCACATCAGTAACTGTCACCCACTGTCACTCCCGAACTCTGACATGAAGATCTCTACCTGGCTTTGGCAGCATGCCACCAAAGGGTCACCCCCTTTGGTGGTCTTCCACAATCAGGCATTTTTAGGAGGCGATAATAACATCTGGATTGCCGTATATAGTTACCATGACATGATTTCACTTGCTCAGGCACGATGCTTGAGAAGGGCGTTGACCTTCGTTGAGTTCAGCCAAGCCTTCAATGCGGTTTCACTCCTGTCTGGCAGCAGTGATTCAGAATAAGGGGTCACACCTAGGATCCTGTACAATGGTTGTCCTACGCCTCCCATCCTGGTCCAATGATCAGTGTGACAAGGATGCTCTCTTTCCTTGGTCCTGTATGCTCTTGCCATTACTTTGTGGCCCCTGCCAATGCTTCACCAAGGTGACTCTTGGTGGTCACACTTTTTGTTGCATGGCCTATGCGAACGACCTGGTCCTCCTCCTGCACACTGACAACTATTTTCAAGCAGCACTGGAGTGGGTGGAATCCTGTGGCCCTGCTTCAGGCAGCGTGATTAACTTTCGCAAATCTCGCATGCTGCCTGTGAGATGTGAACTGATCGGTGACTGCATCCCTCCCCTGCAAGTCTGCGATGTGATAAGATATCTGAGCCTTGATTTTATGGCCCAACCTGTGGCAATCTGTGGCTTTTAACAGTAGGTACCTATTATGCCAGATCCAGGCAGAGTTCTTCACCACCAACTCTGAACCCTGGATGTGCTGCAAAGAACCCAGTGTATTAACATATATATCATGTCATGAATCCCATACTTGGCCCAGGTTTTCCCCTTCCTGCCAACAATGGTCAGACGCATTTTGGCCACGTTGCGTTCCATTGTGAGTCAAGGTATGGTATTTAATGTCAGATATGAAGTCCTCACCCTCCCAAAGGGAAACAGAGGCGTCAATTTTTGTCATGTCCAACATCGAGCAACAGCCCCCTTTGTAAGCAAGCAAGTCAAGATGTGGCAATGTACTCTGACTTCCTTCACCAGCCAGTTGATGAAGGCCCTTACCCTGAGTTCGCTTGTTGCCCCAGTGCCCCTGACAGACGCCACAGAGCCCGTTTTCTACTTGACTACTTCTTTCTTGAATGCAGCTACATCCAGACAACGCTTCTCCATGCATACCAACGGCTAATATAGTGTATACCTCACTGCAGTTGAGGCTTCCGCTGAATGTGATTGACGAAAAACATCCCTTTGTCCAATGGCCATGTGGCAGGCAGTGGATGCCCCTACTCCAGCCAGTTGTGTCTCGCCCCTACTCCAGCCAGTTGTGTCTCCATCAGATACGTCTGGCAGCATCACCATTATATACCAAGCGCGGTGTGTAAAATGACGATTGCCATCGACTTGTCCACAGTGAGGTGAGCGATGTTTAGTATTTGTCTGCCAGATGTTGGGATTCATCATATGCACATCTCCTGACAACATCACCACACAAATACTTCTCTTCCCAGACAGGGACTATTTCGTGCAGGCAAAGACCTACTCACCAACTGGGATTAGTGAGCATGTTTTTAACGACCTATTTGGTGAGGGTGACAAATCAGCTCTCTTTCTGGCAATACACTTAACGACTGGTATTGTGCAGTTGTCTAAAACCCTATGTGCCAACAATATTTCTCGAAATTTCTTCTTCTGTAACCCCGCTCACAGCTGGAGCAGCCGATATATGTCCCTTCTTCCATTTTATAGATTCGATGCCCTCAACTGTTATTCATACACACTTGTGAGAAGACATGCATCGATGATCTACTGACGCGTTGCTGCCGTGCACATTCTCTCCTTTTGATATCAAAGGCAGTCACCACTCTTTCCGAAGACTGCTAATACAACTGAGATGGATGAAAAAAAAAGAAACTTCCTTATATCCTCTTTTCCTGCTTTTGGTAGACGTTATTGGGGTCTTTATTGACAGGGGCCAACACCTGAACTGGTAGAGCTTCTTTTTAAGTTTAGAGTTAAAGTGGTGGTGGCACTAGTTTTTTTTTTCTTTTTTGGTGGCTTAGGTATATTCAGGAATGTGAGGAACTTATTAATTTTAGAAATTGGTAACACACAATGATATAAGTACCATGTTCAAATCTTCTGATAGTTTTTCTTTATGCAAAAAAATGCCTCCAAATAGCAGCATGGTTGGAGTCTGCTTTATACTCGGTAAGCGCAAACAGTAAATAGTGGATCTTAATACAAATATTACAGTGACTCCATGGAACACATATTTCGAAAAAAATATTTACTTATTTTCCAACAGAGTTAAGTTGCTGTAAGGTCCAAGCTCTTTTCAGTTGAAAATGTGTTACTTTTAACATATTTATTAATCATTTTCTTTAAATTACATTCAAAAAGAAGCCATAGTTGCTATCATTTTAAGCAGTGCAATGCAATGAGTACTTATCATTATTTTGTTATGTGTATTACTGATTTCTGTGTCATGAAGGTAGTTTGGATACCTCATCACAATCACAAAATCGTGACAACTGCTGTCATTTGCAGCAGTGCAATGCACTTAATACCTATCACTATTTTGTTATGTATATTACTGATTAAGACATTTTAACTAAATTTGCATTTTACTGATATAAAGAGCCATTTCCAAATGTTTTCAGCTCAGCATAGTCACTTGAGAGTGGTATTAGAGAAAAAAGCTCTTGTGTCACCTGTTTTCAGCAAAGACACAGAAATGAAGTCAGAAGTTAACTTTACAGTATGATGTGACGAATGAGCTGCACAATGTCTCAGAGCAAGTAAGAGGCACTGTCACATGTCTTTCTCCCTGGTGAAATTGGAAGTCAATGAACTGCTAGCATAACTTCAGATACACTGATGCGGTTCTTCAATGACGTGTGTAATTGGTTGACAATATGGAGGACCTCTCTCAAATTATGCTTTTATATTAGATGTTTCGCACTTTAATTTACCAACTGCATCATATCCGAACGTAATTTCTTACTTGCATCGAGTTTAACGTCGACACTCTACCACACAATTACACGACGGCGATTTTCACAAGAAGACAAACAAGCCAGATTCTCAGTAGCTTTGAACACAGAACCTCCATCACCGTACAACAACATTTAACCTTCTTTTTCAGCAGCACATATCATAAAAAGTTTACACTGACTAAATACCACTGAGCCACTGTGACATTGGTTTCACAATGGTAAATTTAACATATACAAATCGGACTATGAGGTTCTTTTTCGAAAACTTGGAAACTTCACAATTTCAAAGAAAGAAAAGACATCAATAGCTTTCTACATTGCTACAAATATACCAACTAAAGATATAATGGAATGTTCCTTAATTCGTTTGCCAGAATGGCACAGCAGTTAAACGTCTCGAGCGATCACAAAAGTCGATATCCGGTGTCTGTCGTCTTCGATACAGCGTTTGTGTGTCATAATGACATCACGCCTGACTTAAATCGATGGAACCAGATAGTAGGATGCAAACCAGCACACCAGTTACATTTCACTTCATAACCCCACGTCCCTAAACCATTATGGCGTCACCCACTTCTCATAATTCGAGACGACCATGAAAGTCGATAGATGTCCCCAACGGTCGAAACTGGGCCAGTGACGTCATACTGATGTCATGCGAGGCCCACGAGAAAGACAGGTCGCGGCGCATACGTCACGAAGGTAGTCCTGAACTCGCTCGCTCAGCTCAGCAGACAAAATGCGTTTTTAAACCTGTTAACTCGCAGGTGGGCGTGTAAGTACTAACGAGAATTGCATCTTCCACTGGAGTCTGCTATTATGAAGTCTTACTGATTAACAGTACTACAGCAAAAATTTAATTTAAGATCAATACTCGATATAAATGGTATAACAGCTTGTTTATAGCATTTAGTCTCTTCTGCTTGACAGCACTCATTACATGTTGGAAGTGGCGCCTTATGCAACTGATAACCATTTTAGCATGATTTTATTTTATTCTACGCCAGTACAGCCATAACAAATTATAAGAAGGCCCATAGACTTCCCATCATTATAGGACTAATAACAGTAAGATTCCATAATAGCGGATTCCCATAGAAGATTCAGTTTTCGTTTGTATAGACACGCCTAGTTACGATTTAACAGGTGTAGAAATGTAGTTTGCCTGCTGATTTGAGCGATCAAGCGCAGGACTACCTTCGTGATATACGCGCCGCAGCCTGTGTTTCTCGTAGGCCTCCGATGTCACATCACTGTGGTAAACCTAATGTCTCCTCTAAGGAGGTACGAATAAAGGGAGGTGGCGTTACCTATGCTAAGAGCTTTTAATTTTTTGAGGAAATTAGAACATGCTTCACACAAGCAGCACATATTTACCACTAGGGGAACTTATTGTTAAGTATTTTTTGTGACGCATATATAAATACTGAATATGAACTTGCCAGGTTCTCACATTCAAAGAAGAAAAAGGCAGCAATATTTTCTTAAATTGCAATGAGTGCATCAGTTGAAGAAATAAGGAGTTGCTGCTTTAATATATGTACAAAAATGGCTACCACAATCCCAACGATACTCTGTATTTACAATCTTTTTATGTTTTCAAAATTTTATGTATGTAACTAGACGACATTGCATTATGTATATGATCCTCAAATGAATAAATAGATCAATAAAACCAAAGCCAATGAACACATAAAATCAAATAAAATTTAGGAAGATATGACTTTCATAGGTGCGCAACCTATAAATATGTTTCCATTTATTAGTGCAATTGAGGTACATAATAGGCCTAATTGTACATTTGCAGACAGCTTTTCTGAAATGAACATAACCTGCTTACCTGCACATGACTTCCATGCTTAGAAGTAATTAGATATTGGAAACAACAACCAGTCATGTTATTTCTAAGGGTCATTAAGTCGCAGCAGAAAGTGTGCCACTGTTGTGCTTTGTTCCGTACGAGGCTCACCACCCTCAAACTCAATACAATCACAAGAGTCTATAGACATATCCCGCGGTCGAAACTGGGCAAGTGCCCGGAAAAGTATCCCCATAATGAACCTACCGTCTCCTTCTTTGGCGTGGTTGTATAGTTTCGTTTAATTTTCACCATATTCAATAAGAGCTTTACTTTAGAATTTAGAATAGAAACTTTATTCATGAAGCAGGAACCACTTTGAGAAGAGAACATGAGGCCAGAGTTGCTATTCATGTTAAGAAGTAATACAAAATACACCCTCCAATTCTGCAGTGATTAGCATTTTCAAACTTGTCCTGTGGATGTAGAATTGATGGAAAGATCATAGTAATAGTCACAATACACCAGGCTCTATCTGATGATTATGAGTTACTCTTAAAACAATTACATGCATTATTAAAATTCTTAATGTGTAAACAGAATTACATACCATAATATTAGGTGGACTCTCTAATTTAAAATGTTCAGAGCAAAAACATTAAACAGCTATTCACAAGTCTGTTGCCATTTCATATAATATAATTTTCTCCCACACAAATTATAAAAAGAGTTATGGTAATCAACAGTGCTGCTATTGACCGCATTCTACAGACACGTCGAAATTGCAAAACAAATTGCGTACATAATTGCAGTTAAACTACAAGAATAACGAATGAAAAAGGGACTGAGGCCTAATAAAAGAAAAACGAATTGTATTAGTACTGGAAAAACGTATACAATCCACTTGGCATAAGTGAAAAACATAATATATTCTGTAAATTGACGTCCAGTTCCCAAGCTCCCTGTTTCAAAAGAAGTTTAATAAATTACAATTCCCGTTTTGTTAGTTTATTTTTTGCAATTATTCGTAAGAATACGGAGATCAAGTGCAACAGCTGCTAAAAAGAGTTCAATTTCCGACACAGCTGCGCACGTAGCACAGGTTCAAATTGCTTGGCAAACCGCTCGCATTTGGCGACCGATTGTAGCGATATCGCTTGCGACGGATCGCTGCGACCCGTCGCTCGCGTGTCGGGCCTTAAACATGAAAGCTCGATGCACTTTCGCCAGTGAACACCTGCTGAAGACTCTGAGAGGAAATATCGTGACAGCAAGGTATTGACACCCGGCTTTTCGTCTCGCATTTCATGGGACAATAAAACGATTAGTACAAAAACTGTTTATCCTTCATTGTTGTTGAAAGCCGACCCACCACAGAGATCTAGCTTTTTTAAACTTAAAGAGGAGGTTACGTAAATTTTCATTCAACGGTTAAAGTAATCTGCCCAATCTTGCGATTGATCACATGCCCCCTTGTATGATCTCGTGTACAGCCATGGTTTACATGTTGTCAGATATTAAGGCTTTAGTGGTAAGGTGTTTCAAAAGCGCTTGTATGCCGTTATCGATCGTGTTGTAAAACTGAATGTCATACTCCTACAGTCGATCTGTTGTATGACCTCCACCATTCTGGACATTCGGTCGTCTTTGTATGGACCCCTGGTCACATTGGGATCGCAGTGAACGAACATTCTGATCGGTTGGCCAAGTTGGCTACGAGGAACCGACACATTGGCCACGCTTGACTGATCCACGGCCACATCCTCCGACGTGAGGATCCACTCCACTGCTACTGTCATGTCTGTCTCACCTTTTGCAGGACTAAACTAATTTGGCCACTGCTACTGTCATGTCTGTCTCACCTTTTGCAGGACTAAACTAATTTGGCCACCTTACAGCAAAACCTTAAACTTGCTGACACACTACTTCTGATGTTATCGGATGACGCCAAAGCTGGTGATTTGGTTTTACGCTTTACCCATGAAAGCGATTTTCACTCTTCTCTGTGAAGTAGGGCACACTAGCCACGCCGGCCGATTGAGGGATTGGAGAGGTGCCCCGTCAACTGCTCCCACCCAAGGGACCCATGCTGCCCTTGTTCAGTGGTCCTACCTGTCTTCTGCCCTTCGCCTCTTTTGAATTCTTCTTATTCCTTTACATTTGTCGACGGCTGAGAGACTTTCCTGAGATTTTATCTTGTCCTTTTAGCCAGTTTTCTCGCGGTAATGGAGCACCGGTCGGATGCAGAGAGTGTGTCTCCAGTCACAAAACTTGTCACGGGTCCCTTCAACTGCTTTCTGGGCGAGGCAACTGTCCCACATTCATCCTTTTACCTCTCTCCTACCCACCCCCGTCTCTTGGTTTTCGTGATTCTCGGATACAATCGAATCCATTGGGATTTGTCTTTTGCATATTTCCTCTCTGGGGACTATTTCCATTTTGGCACACAAAGGATTAAGGGAATGATGAGCTCGTAGTTTGGCCCCTTTAGCCCCATTAATGCATCTACCCATCCATCTTTACAGGCGTCTGACGAAAATGTCAATTCATAAACAAAACAAAAAAAATACTTTCACAGGAAACATTGTCACATAGCTGAATAAGTATGACTGAGTTATTGGTATTTAATCACGGTTTCGTTGGAGTGCTTTTGATGTCATATTATTAAGGTGCTTTTTTCTAGGACCCTTGATCGAATTGAAACTGGCGTTATTTCAGCATTTGGAGTACAATTGATACAGAAGATGTTCTACATACTATTAAAATATTAGGGGATCGTAACAATGTGCATATTCGTAATTGTTCATAATGTGACATCAAAAACAATCGAACTACACCGTGATTAAATACCACCATGATTAAATACCGATAACAGAGTTATACCACGTTGTACTTACTCAAATATATAGCGTCGTTTCTTAAAAAAGAATTTATTTGACAAGCGTGCCATACAGCATTCGTGATTTGTCCGCTATCTGTATTTTGACATCCATTTGTGTCCGCGATTGACTGATGTAGAAGTTGTAATGATAAAAAAATATTCGCATTGGCTGCATTTAAATCCATTACCATCCTGTATAGAAGATGTACGATCATTAACCATCTAGCTATGACCATTGTTATTTCGTGCGACTGTTTGTGTTCCACTGTGGGAGCTATTCCCCTAAAACTAAAAGAAATATGTTGTCCTGCAAAAATTACTTATTTCTCTACCAATTTTTGCCCTCAATGCCTGAATTTCAAACCCCAAAAATATGGGAAAACGATATTCGAAATCGAGTCTTGTGTGTGTTTTAATATTATTCATTATGTTTGAAGTCCTTGCTTGCGATAATGCTGCCAGTTACAATTGAGCACCGAGAGATTGACTTTTTTTTTTCTTTTTTTACGGTCAAACGGTAAGATTGTGATATTTACGACACCGGCTCTTGATTTTATTACCTAGGCTGACGGACCATTTTTACCCGTCAATGACGCGTAGTCTATGGATTTGCAAACTTCTTTTGTAGTTAATTTTGTGTATTAAGACAGTCAGTGATTGTTCCGTATTCGTCTTGGAACGAACATTGTAAGAACGTTACAAGTCAACATGGCGTGCGTCAAAATGAGAACAAACAGAAAAATAATGAGCTTGTGAATGATTCAGGCACATAATGAACAAGAAAGTGTTTCTCGACTCAGCAAAAATGTAGTTGTCTTCGTTTTCCTAGTAAGAAAGTAACAATATGTCTGTCTGTACGCGTAACCTACGAAGCTACATTGATGGCGCTGAGGAAATTGCTCGTGTATAATTCGTTGACCGCCTTTATTGCGCTGCAGGCAGACCAGTTATACGGTCACGACCAGGCAACACGACCGCGTAATTTCTCGAAGAAGAGAGACTATCGACTGTTCGTCGTAGCGTTAGCTAACCAGCCGCTAGGGCACACCTACACATTTCTCTAACTCGTCATTGATCAGTACATTACGTGCACTTCGATGTAACTGAATGAGATTGTATTTGAGACGCTGTTGACCGTTTCCTGCAAGAATGCCTTGGTGCTCTGCAACTTGCACATATCAAAAATATGTCATGTAAGGGGCGTGTTTTTTAAGTAAGTACCGTTTTGAAATTTAAAAAAGACGTGCTAAAATATCGCAATAATTTTATTTTTACACGAAAACCTGTACCTTAATCAATGCACTGACGCCATTACAGTCTGATTTTTATTGTTTACGTTGTGCACTGAGTGTTTAAGATGCCTCCGATAATCGTGAGTCCCGCCGACTGTGAAGTACGGGCTGTTATTAGATTTCTTAGTGCTAAAGGCCTAAAAGCGATCGATATTCATCGTGAGATCTGTGCAGTTTACGGAGAAAACATTATGAGTGATGAAATGGTAAGAAAGTGGGTGAGAGCATTTAAAGATGGCAGCACAAATGTGCATGATGAACAGTGGAGTGGGCGTCCTTCGGTCGTCAATGAAAGTTTGGTGCAGGAAGTGAACAATAAGGTGACAGAAAACAGACGCTTTACGATTCCCTCCTTGCGGGATGACTTTCCTAACGTTTCTCGTAGTGTTTTGTATGGCATTATGACCGAGCACATGAATTACCGAAAATTGTGCGCTCGTTGGGTACCGAAAATGTTGAAGGATGTGCACAAAACCAAACGTTCAAGTCAGTGCATTGACTTTCCTTGAGCGGTATCACAACGACGGTGATGATTTCTTAAGCCAAATTGTTACGCGCGATGAAACATGGGTGGCCTACGTCACACCAGAATCAAAGCAACAGTCCATGGAAGTTGAGCAAGGGCATCGTTTTGTTTCAAGACGACGCCCATCCGCATGTGGCGAATCAGACCAAAGATCTCATCACATATTTTCTATGGGAAACTGTAGATCATCCTCCATAGAGCCCCCGATCTTGCGCCCAGTGACTTCCATCTGTTCCTGCACTTGAAGAAACACCTGGGCGGTCAGCGTCTTCAAGACGATGACGAAGTCAAAACGGTGGTGATGCAGTGGTTAACAAGTCAGGTGGCAGACTTCTATGTGGAGGGTATTCAAAAACTGGTACAACGTTATGACACAAGTGCCTCAATATTGACGGAAATTATGTAGAAAAGTAGATTATGGTACAGGCTTTCATGTAAAAATAAAATTATTGAGATATAGCACGTCTTTTTTTAATTTCAAAACGGTATTTACTTAAAAAAACACGCCTCGTGCTAACATCGTGCTTAAAGGGAGTCGAGTTTTATTTTTATTGTTGGAATGTTGTTGGGACATGTTTATCTCCAAGCGGTATCTTATATACAGTGTGAAGCAGCTAAAATAGGCCACACCTGGTATACCCACAACTAGACAAAAGCTGTTTTCTGTAAGCTATAGCCGACACAACTTAATGAATTATCTGACACACGCACGTAATTTTTAGGGCTTAGAAACGTTACATCGAATTGTGACACCGACATTGTTTTTCTTTTAATAGAACTATTCTGCGCAAAAAGATAAAGGATGACTTTTCGAAAATCCTTGTAATTGGCTCTCGTTCCAACGCGTAAGTTTGAAATTTGGCTCAAAGGTGCCTACAACCTTCCTCTGCAGTGGTGCAAAAAGCGTGGCACCTCGACGTCAACCTCGGGCTCAACGAGGCTTCCAACGCCAAGGTGTCGACAAACGCGGAAAAAAGGTCACAGCTCGGAAGATCATGTGACCTTTAAGGTAGGTTAATTTCATGGAATAGTTTTGAACGGTCCCTAATGGTTCCACCCTGTACGCGAGACCAAAATTTGCTCGCACTACACTCCAAAGGGATCAGATCACATTCAATGGGGTTGCAGCCACACGATGTCTTTGGAGTGGGGTTGAAACGCCCAGGAGGTTGCAGCAGTGTTAAACTTTGTCAAGAACGTGTCCTGTTGCTCTTCTCGCTGCAAACTCGTTTTCGACAGCGAAATAGTGGGAATCAATGCCCCAAGGAACCGGCTGGTTTCATTGACGCCATTTATGCCACCCCTTGAGGTCTTTTCGTTACAGTTCTGGGTGGCGGTGAGTCTGAAATGTTTTCCTCGGCCACCCGTAAGAAAGCCGTGTGATTTCAACGGTCAACGTCGCGTTTCTGACCTTCGTCGCAGAGGCAGTAAAAGAAGCGGTAAAACATCGGTAAGAGGGGTTTGACAGGTCCACGGTGGCGATCTGTTGCCAATGTCACATCATTAATTCATCTTAAAGCTCACATGAACTGAGCTGTGACCTTTTTAACGCGATGCCGACACCTTGGTGTTTGATGCATCGCTGAGCCAGAGGATGAGGTCGCACGGCGCCACACTTTTGCACCGTGACAGAGGTAGGTTGCAGGCTCCATTGAACCAAATTTTAAACTTATGCGTCGGACTGGGGGACAATTATGGTTTTCGAAAAAAGGTATCCTTAAATTTATTGTGCAGTGTATTCTCAGTTTTCAGTGGCATTGGAAAGAGCCTTCGAAGAGGCATAGCGTATGTGAAATTTATTCAATAGTTTAGGGCAGAACTTTTCAAACTGGGTTCCCAACACTCTGAAGTGTCGAGTAATAGCTTCAAGGATGTCCCGAGACTATTAAATTCAGAATGTGCAACAAACGTAATACTTGCGATAAAATAATATAAGGGGCAGTCAAATGAAAACGAGACAGATTCAAAAATACCCAGATATGTACGAGTAGGACTCGCACACTGAGGGGCCATACAATCTCAATTATGCATACAATTAGTTCATCCTTCCTGGGATCGAGGATGTCGATAATTCTTGCTTGTTATCGATGTCGATACAGGCAAGATATACGTATATCCGGGCAGACGGACGTTAGTGTAACAAATGACAAATTTTTCATGTGAGATAATTACAAATTAGCAGTTTTCCCATTTTTTCCTTTTCTTGTATTGTGAAACCTTGCTTCTTGCCAAATGTCATGATTCTAGACCAGTGGGAGTACCCAATAGGTTTTGATGAGCGAGTTTGCCAGTTTAAAAATATGTGATGTAAATAGCAGTTTAATTTGATTGCACTGGCTTAGAAGCTTAACGCTTTTTACACTGCCAAGGGACTATAGACCTTAGAATGCGACATATATTTCAATTTGATACGTTTACCTGTTCCTGAGAAAAGGGGGATTTAATAGACGAACCGATAGACAGGCAGTCAAATGATCAAAAAATATATTTTTCGTGTGTTATAATTATAAATGAAGAATTTTCGGATTGCAAGATACTCAGGATTCTCGCTGCAGTCTGATCTGGGCATAGAAAACCCTTTTCCCCCGACTACCTCACTTCCGCTCCATCACCATCTCCCACCGACCCTCTATTAGAGTGTAATAGGTTTGGTGACATACCAACAGCAAGCGATACGTCCAGCTAACATTTACGCTGGATGGGCAAAATAAAACTATCCCCGAAAATATTTATAAGACTGACACGGAAATGAACCTCGTTAAGGAATAGAACTGCCCATCACAGAAAATTCTCGAAATCATTTCGATGCACTAACAGCTTGCTGTCACAGTTCTGCGCCTGTGCATGCTCTGTCCTGAGTTTGTGTGTCATTGCATTTGATTGAATGAGAGGATCAGATGTGTTTAGAAACCTGTTAAATGCCACACAAAATGGTGCTCACGTTGAAAGCTAGCGTGTCCATTGTGTAGCGTTATGCGAAGCACAAGTCGTGGAAAACGTGAGCGGAATTGCCTGTGCAAGAATTTAAGTCTAGAAGTGTTTTGGCAAAGACTGCAACACAAAACGTAGTAGCATAAAAAGAATTCGGACACCATAAATCATTGGTCGAGTGAACAAAAGCTACGAACAAAATTCGACAAAATTCAATGCCGTTTGTCTGTGCAAGTGAGAATTAAGAGACCGTCATGTAAAACATTATGAAACATCTCCTGCATCTCTATCCTTAGAAGTTTACTGTTGTGAGTTAAAGCGTCCAGACGAACTTTCGCGTGTTGAGGTCTGCCGGTGGTTTCTGAGTGAATTGAAATCGAGAACTTTAAATCCTCAGTTTTCCATTTCTCCAGATGAGACCTGGTTCAGCGTCATTACACATCAGAAAAATCCTCATCAGTCCTTCGAAGAGCCTTTCCATAATCTCAAGATAGGTGTTTGGTGCGCAATGTCTGGTGTCCGAATCGTAACGTGATTCTTTCTCCAAAGTGTTGATGCTAACCGGTATGTCCAGAATGGGTTAAATCCGTATGTAGATAAGTTCACAGAAGATGAACTACTAAATGGATATTTTCTGCAAGACGGAGCGACAGCAGTCATCGCCTTGACAACCACGTCACGAGTTCTGAGGTGTTCGGTGAGGAGAGGACAATAAGCGGAAGCAGTGCAATCTCCTGGCCACTTCGGTCACCTGATCTCTCTTCCCTGTGTTTTTTTTCTTTTTTTTTTTACCTGTAGAGTAAACTGAGAGCTCAGGTGTACTCAAATACTCCTCACATAATAGAAGAACTTGCTTCAGAACATTGAGAATGTTATTGCTGCTATCCTTCAGTCAGAGCTGCTGCTACGCGTTTTTCACAGTTTGAGAGACCGAGCACATAGCTACAAACGGCGTCAACAGTGACCTTCCCAGCACCTTCTCCGATGTTCATTAATAACGGTCATTCCTGCGTCAGTCTTAATGCAAATATTTTCCGGGCCACTTTTATTTGGTCCACTCTGTAGAATAAAACTACAGCTGTTGTTTCTTAAAACCAGAAGGAAAATAATCACTCTTATAAAACGGACAATTCTGCAGTCGGTAAGGTCGATGTTCGGGAAGAACTCTTCACTTAACCTAATTTAGAGGGAAGACAATATCCTAATTTCCATCAGTGAAAGTTTGAAAAAAATAGAGGGATATTTGATGATGTGTTTAGTGAACTTTCTGTTTAATAGCACCAAGAGATCGAAAAAAGGAAAGGAAGATTTGAGTTTAACGTCTGGTCCATGAAGAGGCCGTTGGAGACCTAAGAGTGGAGAAGGGTGTGTAGGAATTTGGTACCGTGTCCTTTTGTGAGGAAAAATTCGAGCATTTGCCTAAATTAATTTAAGGAAACCACGGAAAAACTAAATCTGAGTGGCCAGAGCGAAATTAGAACTGCAGACCTCGTGAATTCAAAGTCCATTTTACCACTGCACTACCTCGCTCAACAGAGAGACTAAAATGCAGCAGCACATTGTTTTGGCTACTTTGACCTAAAGAGATGTTTGTTGTCCTCTCTAAGAGTTTTAATATTTTATGCTAGAGAAGGTCATCGTTCCACACAGTTCTTTCGCCATTTTATTACGAGTAATATTTCCGAACGAATTTGCAGTTGCGGAAAAACATTCCGAGGAATATCGACGGCAGTATTTTATACATCTACTCCAGCGCAAGTTACACTGTCGTTTGACAATTCTCTCATCTTTCTTTTTAAATATTTGGAGCTCCACGTGTTGGGACTCGTGCATGTGCGCCGACCTGGCTCTCAGCCAAACAAAGAAAGTATTAATAATAATAACAAATCTGCAATCTGAGTGCAGAACAGAGGCAAACAGTGCAATGTCTTCAGCAAAACGAAGTTGGCTCAAATATTTTCTTTTAGCACGTGTTCATTCTTAATGTTCTCTGTTTAAGAATCTGAAAACTTCCAGTGGGACAGCTGATAATATTGTTTTCTTAGGGCATATTTATTCTTCCGTATGTTCCCATAAGTTGATTCAATCTCTGGTTTGTATAGGCCTGTTAATATAAATTTCATTAAATCGATAGTAAAGCTTTCTAAATATTTGTGAATCCGCATAGTATACTAATTGCTGTGTTCTGTAATGTTGTTCACGACCTGGGAATGACCCATTACACTACATCCATTTCTAAAGCCTGTTCGTTCCTTTGTGAGATTAAAATACAACTTATTTTTCTATGAAGAATGTACGGCCGTAGAAACAGGAGAAGCCAAGATCCGCCGCCGACCATTCAGTGCACTGTCCTGTAGAGTGTGCAATATTTATGCGATTCCGAGCTGCTGGTGGCTTTTTCTCTGTTGTAGATTGCTATACATACATTGGATGATAGTTGAGCGGATGGCTGACTTCGTAATTACGTAATTTCGAAATTATTTTAATCTTTGGAAGCTTTTCTCTTACAAGGGAACCTCCCCATCGCACCCCCGTCAGATTTAGTTATAAATTGACACAGTGGATAGGCCTTGAAAAACTGAACACAGATCAATCGAGAAAACAGGAAGAAGTTGTATGGAACTACGAAAAAATAAGCGAAATATACAAACTGAGTAGCCCAAGTGCAAGATATGCAACATCAATGAGTATGTAACCGTGAGAGCGCCGTGGTCCTGTGGTTAGAGTGATCAACTGCAGAACGAGAGGTCCTTTGTTCGAGTCCTCCTTCGAGTAAAAATTTTACTTTATTTTCGCAAAGTTACGATCTGATCGTTCATTCATTGACGTCTCTGTTCACTGTAATAAGTTTAGTGTCTGTGTTTTACGACCGCACCGCAAAACCGTGCGATTAGTAGACGAAAGGACGTGCCTCTCCAATAGGAACCGAAACCATTTGATCGCAAATTCGTAGGTCAACCGATTCCTCCACAGGAAAACGCGTCTGAAATATTCTATACGACACTGGTGACGGCATGTGCGTCACATTACAGGAATATGTTGTCGACCCACCTAACCTGCACACTTGGCGAATGGGTAAAAAAATTCTTCTACCTTGCCCGATTTAGGTTTTCTTGTGGATGTGATAATCACTCCCAAAAAAGTGATGAAAACATAAGAGTTTGTCACATGAATGGCAACAAATGAATGCAACAGTTTCACAGTCGCACAGTTTTCCCTGTGCTCTGTCAAAACATACGTTTTTAACGTTTTCAAGTTTTTCCATGTGTAGACCGTCAAATCCTGCATGTGTCCAAGCAAATCTGAACATGTCCTGGAATTTTGGACAGCGAAGTTGATCATGTCTGAGTGCATGAACTTTGATAATTGGCTGAAAATAAAAAATTAAAACTTTTCACCCGAAGGAGGAGTGAACCAGGGACCTTCCATTCCTTAGCTGCTCACGGTAACCACGAGACCACAGTGCTCCACAATGTATACGTACCTTGATGTGGCTTATCTGCTACACGGACTACTCAGTTTGTATATTTTGCTAATTTTTTTCACAGTTCCATACAACTTCTTCCTGTTTTCTCGATTGATCTGTGTTCAGTTTTTCATGGCCTATCCCTGTGCCAACTTATAACTAAATCTGAGGGGGGTGCGATGGGGAGGTTCCCTTGTTAGTTACTTGGACTTCGTGTGTATTACGGGTTTGGGAGAGTTCTAAATAAATGTTTGGTTTGGTGTAATAAACAGAACTGAGACCACTTTCTTAACTAAATCATATATTACTTTTTCATAGCCGCGCGGAGTGGCCGAGCCGTTTGAGGCGCCATGTCACGGTTTGCGCGGCCCCTCCCGCCGAAGGTTCGACCTCGGGCATAGGTGTGTGTGTGTGTGTGTGTGTGTGTGTGTGTGTGTGTTGTTGTTTAAGTAGTGTGTAAGTCTAGGGACTGATGACCTCAGCAGTTTTGTCCCTTAGGAATTCACACACATTTGAACATTTTTTACTTTTTCGTAAGATTCTTGTTTGTAAAATAATAGCAATTAAGTAATATAACATTTACACAAGAAGTGCAGTCCAAGACAAAAATTTACAACAAGCTTAATCGATCCTCAGTCAAAGTTTTAGGCTGAAACTAATCGTAGCATTTGTGAAATAAATAAAAAGGAAAGACGTTATTTTATACTTTCAAACTGTTCGTGCTTTACACACACTGAGTTGACATGGGATATCTCCCAATATCGTGTAGGACCTCCCTTTGCCCGGCGTAGTGCACCAGCTCGACGTGGCATGGACTCAACAAGTCGTTGGAAATCCCCTTCAGAAATATTGAGCCATGCTGCCTCTACAGACGTCCTTAATTTGCGAAAGTGTTGCCGGTACAAGATTTTGTGCACGAACTAGCCTCTCGATTATGCCCATTTAATTTCGATGGGATTCAATGTCGGACGATTTGGGTGGCCAAGACATTCGCTCGAATTGTCCAGAATGTTCCTCAAAACAATCGTGAACAGCTGTGGCCGAACTCGACGAACATTATGAAGCACAAATTCATATCGCTGAAGCGAAATTCATCTTAATAAGCATCCTGAACAGTCTTTAAAAGAGCGGATTGCTGAATTCAAAAAATGGTTCAAATGGCTCTGAGCACTATGGGACTCAACATCTTAGGTCATAAGTCCCCTAGAACTTAGAACTACTTAAACCTAACTAACCTAAGGACATCACACACACACCGATGCCCGAGGCAGGATTCGAACCTGCGACCGTAGCAGCCTCGCGGTTCCGGACTGCAGCGCCAGAACCGCACGGCCACCGCGGCCGGCGCTGAATTCAAAGGCCTAGAAAGACATTGTAGGTGTTCTTGTGGACTAAATTACAGTGATGTTATGTTACGTAATGCAATCACGCAAAAATGCGTCAGACGCCCGCATTCGCGCTACTATCCTAAACTTTCCAGATTGGTACATGAAAGCAGTTTTGTCAATTGTAGAGTCTCAAACTGTTGTGGACTCAACTGAAATTGACTTTGAGGCTCTGGCTATGTGTCTTGTTCGTAGTACACGAGGCACTCCGTCTGAAGCTCACGCTAAAGTTAAAATGAATAAAAACTGGGCTCAAACTAATAGTAAAAGTAAAGGAAAAATGTTTCCATCGTGTGGTACACGAGGTGTACTTGAGAATAAGGTGAGGAAGTCTTGTCCTCAGGGATTTTCAAATTATGATAGAAAAGATCGTCCATGTCATGATGCAAGCGTTTCTAGTGTGGAAAACAAGGTCATATCCAGACAGTCTGTTTACGAAGCAGCCAGCGCAGGCACCAGTCTCACTCATTACTTCAGCGTAGCTTTCAGGAAGTGAATGTCATGTCGGCACCAATGCGGGCTCGCTTTTCCATTTCGCGGTAATCTTCTGTTGTAGTCCATAAATAGAAGAACAAACTGTTTGTCCGGTTAAGAGTGTCCCAAACAAAATTAAATTTTATTTAGACACAAGCGCGATTGTTTTCCTTATCAATAAACACACATATGAATTGATAGGTAGCCGAAGGCTACGGAAGCTACGTGTTTTGTCTGCTTATGTTGGATCCGAAATTTCGGTACTTGACGTGTGCAGCTTGCCATCAACTTTTCGTGATGTTACAAAGAGCGTTTCTTTTCATGTTCTATGTTCTAGAAACAGGGCAAACATTTTTCGTTTAGACTTGTTTGATTTATTCAACCTGTGTATACAAGGCCATGTGTCACAAACTAGTGTTTCAGTGCCTGATACTAATGTTTCGCATTTGTGAAATAAGTACAGCGAACTTTTTGAACCAGGTTTAGGAAGGGCTAAAGATTTTGAGGCGTACATTACCGCTAAAGACAATATGTAGCCACGATTTTATGGTGATCGACAAGTCCTCCATGCAATGCATGAGCAAGGTGCTCAGGAACTGCAACGATGAAAAGACGGTGGGGTGATGAAACCCGTTTCATTAAGTCAGTGGGAATCCCCCTTTGTCATGATGTCTGTGTGCTGATTTCAAAGTTACAGTAAACTTACACACTATCATGCATTCAGTTCTTCTCACTCGACGAGACGAATTAATGGACAGAATGGGACAGGGAAGATTCTTTTCCAAGATTGATTTATGTGATATATACTTACAGTTACCACTGGATGTGCAGTCCAAGCAATATTTTGTGAACAAAACTCAACTGGGATTGGACCAATTTCAAAGTCTACCATTTGGAAGAGCTTTTACTTGTTGCTGGTTTTCAACATTTCCTGGAACGATTTAAATCCAATTCCCCATCACGTAAAAACTATCTGGACGATATTGTTGTCATGAATCAAACACCTGCTGAACTGAATGGGATTTTCACTCTTCAGCAGAGTGTGCGCTGATATGAAACTTTCCAGCACACAGTTTTAATAACTGTGTGCCGGACCGAGACTCGAAGTCGGGACCTTTGCCTTTCGCGTGCAAGTGCGCTAGCAACTGAGCTACCCAAGCACAATTCACGACCCCTCCTCACAGCTTCAATTCTGCCAGTACCTCGTCTCCCACCTTCCAAACTTCACAGGAGCTCTTCTGCGATCCTTGCAGAACTAGCACTCCTGGAAGAAAGGATATTGCGGAGACACGGCTTAACCACAGCCTGGGGGATGTTTCCAGAAGGAGATTTTCACTCTGCAACGGAGTGTGTGCTGATATGAAACTTCCTGGCAGGTTAAAACTGTGAAACGAGGTACTGGCAGAATTGAAGCTGTGAGGACGGGTCGTGAGTCGTGCTTGGGGAGCTCAGTTGGCGCCGGCACGGTAGCTCAGCCTGTTCGGTCAGAGGGGTACTCGTCCTCTGTAATAAAAAAAACTGAGTGAAGGAATCAACGATCAACTTGAACGGATGTCCTGTGACGTCCGCCCAGACCAAATGCAATGAACATTACCGAACAACAATTTAAAAAACACACACACAGGTTTAATCTGCCAGGAATTTTCACCTGCTGAACATTTCAACAAATTTTGAATTTTTTTAAAAATGTTTACTGCAACAGGCTTAAAGTGTAACAATGAAAAGTGCTCCTTTCTCCATGAAAAACATTTAGGACATGTCATAAACGTACATTACATTAATCCTGCTTATATAGTCTTATCTATGACTAAAGGCTTGCTGGAACTCCGTAACATAAGGATCTACACGCCGTCTTGGTGAAGCTCATATATTACGATGAGTTTACTGCAAACACTGCGCATATTTCTGCCTTGCTGAACCGGCTGCATCAGAAGGTTGTTCCTTTTTTGTGGTCCAAGAATGACAAGACGAATATCAGTGGATAATGAACGATGTTGAGTCACCGTTGTCTGATTCATTTTGATCCGGTTAAGCCTGTTGAGTTAGCTCTGGATGCACCTTCTTAGGGGGTTGGAGCTTTGTTCTCCCATTAGATTGGTACACCTGAGAGGCCCATTGCTTTTGCCTGGAAAATTCTCAACGAAGTGTAGTGTAAAGTTATAGTTAACTTGAAAAACAAGTGCTCGGCATTATCCATGATGCAGCTGCTGGAAAACGTTTTTGGGTGTGAGGTCGTGGTCCAAGAAACTCTTCTGTTCCTGACCTTTTGTCCAGGACTGTGCTGGACGTCCTCAGAGGTGCTCCTCAGCTTAGTCTTGCCGACTTTTTTTCCTTTTTTGCAGCGGAGGAGCAACTCTGAGGACGTCCAGCGTAGTCCTGGACGAAACGTCAGGAACAGAAGAGTTTCTTGGACCACGACCTCACATCCATAAAGGTTTACCGGCAGCTATGTCATCTGGTCGTGAAAGCCTTCATTCTATGATTATCTATGATGTTACCGAGTTCCGTCAATATTTGTACAGCTGAAAGTTATGCTTGATTACAGATCATTGGCCTTTAACGGCTGTGTTCAATGCTTCCGAGCCTGTCCCACTACGGACAGCACAAAAATTGCAACTTTGGGCTCTGTTATTGTATAATTATCAAAACGAATTGTTGTACTGGACCACTGCACACCACTGGAATGCTGACTTGTTGTCTCAAATGGTTCAAATGGCTCTGAGCACTATAGGACTTAACTTCTGAGGTCATCAGTCCCCTAGAACTTAGAACTACTTAAACGTAACTCACATCCATGCCCGAGGCAGGATTCGAACCTGCGACCATAGCGGTCGCGCGATTCCAGACTGTAGCGCCTAGAACCGCTCGGCCACTCCGGCCGGCTCTTGTCTCAGTTACCGGTCAGTACTGACATAGCGTTTGATTGGTCCGAGGAATCATGTAACAAATTCATACTCAAGATTAAGAAACTGTTCAAAATATTCCTCTTGATTTGTGGAGCAACTGCGTCCAACCCAAGTTTTCAGGTAGTTTTACTATATATGTGCCGTGTATGGCCAGATAGGTTGCAAGAAAGTATCCAATCACTTGTGTGTTGCTAGTTTTCGCATCATCAAACACTGTTCACATGTTCAGGTGTTTTGTGCTGTATATAGAAAATGACAATGCATGGGTTATGACTCCTCACTCGCTCTAGTTGGAAGTTTTGTCAGTGTTGCCAAGGTCACTGGTGCTTAGTTCACCCAAAGCAACTTGCCCGATGTCGTTTTACTTGGCATTGTTTGGACGTCTAAATTCAGCAAATGACCTCTAGTTGCAAATTCTGTGCAGAGCATCAGTCAACTCCGCCACAATAGTTTTTTCAGTGGCCACATCCGCCTGGACTGTGGCTATGCGTCCATATTGATTTCGCAGGTCTTTTCTGGAACACGCAATGGTTGTGTGTGGCAAAGACACACAGTACATTTACTTTTGTAGTCCCTATGACATCCGCCACTACTACTAGTGCTGTATCGCCTTTGTCATCTGTTTCTTGTCTCTAAGGTCTGCCCGAAGTCCTCTCAGACACGGACCACAATTCACGTCAGAAAAAGCTTGTAACTACTGATCCTTTTCATCCTCTGTCTAATGACGAAGCTAAACTGCTGGTTCGAACGTTCAGAAGTCACAAGGAGAAACCCGGTTCTTCCCACACATGGGGCCAAGCCTCGAAGACTTTTCTTTCTTTTTACCGCTCCTTGCCATATGGTGAGAAGTCCTAGTAGAATTATTACACGGGTGTCGTCACTGTACCCTGCGGCTGCTGCTGATACAGTTCGTTCCACCGGCTAAAGTAAAAAGTATCAGCTGCAGGGCGATGTTTTCTTTTAAAGTTTTCGGCAAGAAACATCGATGGGAGCACGGTGTCATCAACCAACTTTTGGGTCTGAAACTGACTGGTAGCTCAAAACTGTTTGCTGGAGCACGGTGTCATCAATCAACTTTTGGATCTGAAACTTCCTGGTAGCTTAAAACTGTTTGCTGGACTTAGACTCGAACTCGGGATCTTTGCCTTTCTGAGGCAGGTTTTCTACTGACTAAGCTACCCAAGCAGGACTTACAACCTCTCGCCACGGCTTTACTTCAGCTAGTATCTCGTCTCCTACCTTCCAAAAGCTGTGGGCACGGGTTGTGAGTTGTTCTTGGATACCTCAGTCGGCAGAGCAGTTGCTGAGAAAGGCAAAGGTCCAGAGTTCGAGTCCCGGTCTGGTATACAATTTTAATCTGCCAGGAAGTTTCAATTCAGCACATACTCCGCTGGAGAGTGAAAATTTCATTCAAGTTTTGGGTCATTCGTTTTACGTAGCTCAACGTTCCTCCGGACTGCATCGGCATCACCAGAACCACCTGCATTGCTCTCAGGACAGTGATTCTGCTGCAGAATTTTTTCTGAAAACCCAGCACACCGCTGGAGTTTGGAACAACAGTCATCGCGCCGTCCAGAGTGGTGGCGATGGAGGTCGACGTCGCGCCGCCGTCACCGCCATCGCCGTCGCCGATGGTCCTGCAGCCTGAATTGATGTCCATGGAGACACTGCCTCCAGACAGCCGTCACGGCATCCCTGTAGCTCTGATTGCAGTCAACCCTACCACAGTGTGTGCGTCACTGGATGTGAGCATGCACCATGTGGCCAGTCTTTCGGCCAGTGTTCCTGGTCACTCGCAAAGTGGATATTGGGGTGTGGCCAGGGAGTTGCCGTAGGCTATCGTTACATTCCCTGTCTGCTCATCTACTCATCCACGTCCGCATTCGGGTCTCCCTCCCCTCGCCCTCCGTGTTGTCGTCATGTGACACAGCACTACGTGACAACAGTGCGGAGGTTTGTGGGAGAGGAATGTGATGTCATCCAAAGAAGGAAGTCCCGACATCGATGTAGACACACGCTCAGGAAGTTCCATATGCTGCTGCTGCCAAAAGATTCCGTAAGTCAGAGAGCAGTGCCGCTCAAGTCCACTCAGGTCTCAGTATTGTCATTTTTTATCAGAAGGGAGTTGGCTGCAGCACTGAGTGATACTTAAGAGAATTACGTCAGGTTCCTAGAAAGGGTGAAACGACTGCGTGGGCAAGATGACAGGAATAAGAAAGCACAGACACACTAAGAGGATAGTAGACAAATGTGTCTTATACGTGGTCTTGAGAGGTGACAGCGTTCATGCAATCCAAAACCGAGTGGAAGCATTGTGAGGAGGCGGAATATGGTAATCAGCATATTCCACACAATCCATTACGCTAAACAATGTCTAGGCACTGGATCAAGTAGAGACAACGAGGTCTGAGTTCTCAACATTTAGAACAAATTTGGCAGTGAATATATTACTTTACTACGAAATTTGGAGCGGAATGGGGACACCACAGTTGACCTTGGGGAAGTGAGGCAGGTGTAGCCTGGGACAATAAGTCCACCAGCTGGCCAGGTAAAGCAGTTGCTGGGGCGTTCTGGTGATCGTGGTCAGGGTGGAGATGCAGTTGGCGTTGAAGAATGGGGGGCAGGGCATGCAAATGGCGCAGTTGTGCGGCGTGGTCGCTATTGTTGTGGTTCGATACACCCTGACATTCTTTTGACAAGCTTCGAGTGCTACGATATTTAATGAGCATGAGCCGAATGCAATAGGAACAGCGAGGGATAACAAATCATTTAGTTGGCAAATATGGAAATTGTGGGTTCGAAACAGAACTTGGAAGAGAGTAAGGTTGGGAAAGTGACAGTTGCCGTGAACAAGTTTTCTTTCACTTCTCTTAACCAGGAATAACAATTTTCCCAGTTCGGATTACGCTTAGTAAGCCTTTTGGCTTTCTTGGATGGCATTCCACCACTTCCACATGAACTATCTGTGTCACTGACACTTACATCAAATAGTTTCAGAAATAATTCACAATAGTAACATGTTCAACACTCAGAACGAAACTCTAAACTAAAATGACCGTCAAGAATCGAATTAGGAAATTGTTGTAGAATTGTGAACAAGCGTTGACATAGCGGTTGAACGAGTTAGCAAACGCACGAAAGTATTAAACCCAAAATTGTAGAAAGAAAGTGGGATGGATAATAAACAAATAAAAGAATGTAAAGCAAATAGACAGAGGCGAACAGGGACGCGCGGAGCCGCGCGAGGGGGTGGCAATCGGTGAGTATCGGCCCCGCCCGGTACTATCATAGACTGATAGCCGAGCTAGTGGTTTCTTCATGCGGCACGTGCATAGATAATAGGTACTTGACAGCTGTTGCGCAAAATACACTCCTGGAAATGGAAAAAAGAACACATTGACACCGGTGTGTCAGACCCACCATACATGCTCCGGACACTGCGAGAGGGCTGTACAAGCAATGATCACACGCACGGCACAGCGGACACACCAGGAACCGCGGTGTTGGCCGTCGAATGGCGCTAGCTGCGCAGCATTTGTGCACCGCCGCCGTCAGTGTCAGCCAGTTTGCCGTGGCATACGGAGCTCCATCGCAGTCTTTAACACTGGTAGCATGCCGCGACAGCGTGGACGTGAACCGTATGTGCAGTTGACGGACTTTGAGCGAGGGCGTATAGTGGGCATGCGGGAGGCCGGGTGGACGTACCGCCGAATTGCTCAACACGTGGGGCGTGAGGTCTCCACAGTACATCGATGTTGTCGCCAGTGGTCGGCGGAAGGTGCACGTGCCCGTCGACCTGGGACCGGACCGCAGCGACGCACGGATGCACGCCAAGACCGTAGGATCCTACGCAGTGCCGTAGGGGACCGCACCGCCACTTCCCAGCAAATTAGGGACACTGTTGCTCCTGGGGTATCGGCGAGGACCATTCGCAACCGTCTCCATGAAGCTGGGCTACGGTTCCGCACACCGTTAGGCCGTCTTCCGCTCACGCCCCAACATCGTGCAGCCCGCCTCCAGTGGTGTCGTGACAGGCGTGAATGGAGGGACGAATGGAGACGTGTCGTCTTCAGCGATGAGAGTCGCTTCTGCCTTGGTGCCAATGATGGTCATATGCGTGTTTGGCGCCGTGCAGGTGAGCACCACAATCAGGACTGCATACGACCGAGGCACACAGGGCCAACACCCGGCATCATGGTGTGGGGAGCGATCTCCTACACTGGCCGTACACCACTGGTGATCGTCGAGGGGACACTGAATAGTGCATGGTACATCCAAACCGTCATCGAACCCATCGTTCTACCATTCCTAGACCGGCAAGGGAACTTGCTGTTCCAACAGGACAATGCACGTCCGCATGTATCCCGCGCCACCCAACGTGCTCTAGAAGGTGTAAGTCAACTACCCTGGCCAGCAAGATCTCCGGATCTGTCCCCCATTGAGCATGTTTGGGACTGGATGAAGCGTCGTCTCACGCGGTCTGCACGTCCAGCACGAACGCTGGTCCAACTGAGGCGCCAGGTGGAAATGGCATGGCAAGCCGTTCCACAGGACTACATCCAGCATCTCTACGATCGTCTCCATGGGAGAATAGCAGCCTGCATTGCTGCGAAAGGTGGATATACACTGTACTAGTGCCGACATTGTGCATGCTCTGTTGCCTGTGTCTATGTGCCTGTGGTTCTGTCAGTGTGACCATGTGATGTATCTGACCCCAGGAATGTGTCAATAAAGTTTCCCCTTCCTGGGACAATGAATTCACGGTGTTCTTATTTCAATTTCCAGGAGTGTATTTCGCAGTAATAATCGAACAAGGTTGAAATACGGGACAAAGCCCATCCCAGCGAGAGATGTAAAATTATGTAGGAAATACGGGACGTCTGGTAATACTACTATGCAGCTAAGAGCAGTAGATAGACGTAGGATAGTGTTCAAGCTTAACAATATTCCCAGAAGAGACTATATACCCATGAGCGTTAGAAAGAGGTAGAATAGTGTTAAAGCTTATGGGTATAGGGCCTACTCAATACGCAGCCATGAATGTTACAAATAAAGATATCTGAGTCTTAATCTTAGATACACAAGCAAGAGCAACTGCACTGCCAGTAACGCCAGAATAACGTGAATTTTAAGAATATGATTAGTTTTTGTGTGTTTATGCAATTGTGAGTGCCAGAATAGACTAGTAAATGTATCATGTACATTCACTGAAAAGCCAAGGAAACTGTTTCACCGGATGATGATGATTTCTGGCGGAGGGTGCTAAACAGCAATGTCATCAGCATACCGAAGAAGATTGTGAAAATCTATGGAGGGAAATCAATAAACACGAAAACTACTTTTCATCCCACCCCAGGAATCGTAAGGTGATCTTCAGGAAAGCCCGTAATAAAATCCCTGAGAGATATAGCGGAATAATTGAATAAAATAATGGATAAAATACCTGTAAAAATGCTGTTAAAAAAGGAACAGATAAGTCTGGCTGGATGGCGACATAGAAATAATGCTTGACCCAGCCACTTTGTGACACATTAATATCTCACACCAAGTATTTTGGGAAGAATTCCTGACACCACACAAAATCTTTAAGACACGAACAACACTCCCTTCGTTATTAGTTAAAGAAGGGGGAAGATCCTGTGGGAGACCCAGTTCAACCCTCAGGTCGTCATATAAAACGCACTCAGCTAAAATATGTCGTACTGACAGCTGTGTCCCCCATGTCTGACATACTGGGGGCTCCTCCCGACGTAAGAAGAGGCCATGTGTCGATGGACAATGTCCCACTCTTAAACCGAGTAAGGGCTACTTCTTCTCACCTTTGAGAGCGGAAGGAGGTAATCCATGGTCACACTGAAGTCTGAATGGAACGTAGTTTATTGTTCCTAACTTCCAGCCACTGAGATCCCACCAACACATGGCCTTCCTGGTCACAAATGAAGTGACAGCCCGCAGAGGGACTGAACAGCGAACAGGAGGAGGAAGGAAGCAGGCCTGCTTGGCAGCAGTATCAGCGAGTTCTTTTCCCTGGATGCCTACGCGCCCTGGAACCCAGCAAAAAATGATTTCCTTGTTTTGCCTTTGCAAGAGAAGGAGAGCATCCTGCACTTGTTGCACCATACAATCTGCTGGGTACATCTGTCCAACAGCGAGAAGGGCACTTTGAGAATCGGACCAAATGATAATTTTTTTTGTCACGACGCCGTCTCATCTGATCCATTCCTCTCAGTATAGCAAGCAGTTCCGCGTAATATACTGAAAACTGCTCTGGGAGCCCTATCCTGAGGACAATGTCGGGGAACACGACAGAACAATCGAAAAAATCTCCCTGCTTAGAACCATCCGTGTAGACAGTAATAAAATCTGGGTGGCTACGTAAGATCTCATTAAATTTAATTTTAAAGGCGTAGTCAGGACTACAATGCTTCTTAGAAGCAGTCAGTTCTAAAAGCAATCTGGGCCTTGGTAGGCCGGCGCGGTAACTCAGCTGTTCGGTCAGAGGGTTAGCTACCCTCTGTAATAATAATAATAAAAAAAACTGAGTTAATGGATCAACGACGAGCTGAAACGGTGTCTTGCGACGTCCACCCCGAGCACATACAACGAACGAAAACGAACAAAATGAGATTAATCAAAAAAAGCGGTCTACGGCGCTTCAGACATGGACTGTGCGGCTGGTCCCGGCGGAGGTTCGAGTCTTCCCTAGGGCATAGGTGTGTGTGTTTGTCCTTGGGATAATTTAGGTTAAGTAGTGTGTAAGCTTAGGGACTGATGACCTTAGCAGTTAAGTCCCACAAGATTTCACACACATTTGAACATTTTTGAATAACTCAAGACTCTCCCTTGCTCGGATCCCAGATGACAGTGTTGGTTGTGGCCGATGATCGAACAGCCGTTCCAGGGGCGGCTGAACAACGTAACTGGATGCTAGCGATGTAGGAATGGACAATATCCTATATAATTGGCGTACCACGAGGAGAATATATAATTGGCGTACCACGAGGAGAAGACATCGAATAGGCAGCGGAGGCTCACCAGCCTCCGCACACAAACTAACAACAGGGCTCGTGCGATAGGCCCCAGTTCACAGCCTAATACCCTCGTGGTGTACTGCATCCAGCATTCTAAGGTATCAAGGCCTTGCTGACCCATAAATCTGGCCTCCGTATTCAAGCAGAAGTCGCACAAAAGCCTCATAAAGTTGGAGCAGACGAGCCCTGTCGGCTCCCCAAGAACTATGACTGACAAATTTAAAGATGTTTGAGGCTTTGAGACACATCAGTTTCAGTTCTTTAAGGTGTGGAAACCATGTTAACTTCTCATCAAAGATAAGACCCAGACACTTCATCTTTTCCTTAAAAGTGAGAATGGTGTCCCCCAGTTTTAAAACGGGTAAGTTAAACAGACAGTGGGAATGATTAAAATCAACACAAACTGTTTTCTCTAATGAGAATTTAAAACCTGTGGTGCAAGTCCATTCCTCCAACCGCCTGATCGTCAGTTGCAATTGCCGAGTAGCCGTGATGAGGCTGGAGGGTGCACAGAAGATGGAGAAGTCGTCCACAAACAACGAACATAGTACTGGACGTCGCACTGTGGCTGTAATACTGTTGATTGCAAAGGCGAAAGCCGTGACACTTAAAACACGCCCTTGAGGGACACCATTTTACTGCTTAAAACGGTCAGACAGGACATCCTCAACCTTGTATCTGAAATATCTGTCCGAGAGAAAGGACCGTATGAAGATCGGTAGACGTCCACAGAATCCCCACTGAAGGAGCTGCGACAAAATATTATGCCTCCAGGTGGTATTGTAGGCCTTTTCCACATCGAAGAAAATACCGGTAAGGTGTTGCTTATGAAGGAAAGCTTGTTGAATTGCCGCTTCTAGCAGGGTCAGGTAATCGAGCGTGGAGCGATATCTCCTGAACCCACACTGGGAGCGACTGAGTGGGGACCTGGTTTCAAGAACCCACACTAGGCGCTGATTGACCATACACTCCAGTGTCTTTCTACCCAGCTTGTCAGGATAATACTACGATAACTACAGGGGTCTGACCGATTCTTCCCTGGTTTTAAAATTGGGATTAAAATAGATCCTTTCCACTAGTTGGGAAAATCACCAGTTATCCAAATTTTATTGAAGAGCCCAAGAAGGACCTCCTTCGACCGTCATTCCAACTGTTGCAACATGCTGTAGGTTATCAGGTCGTTTCCAGGGGTCGCATCACAAGCAACTGACAGTGCAGAATCCAGCTCCCACAGAGAAAAAGGCTGGTTGTATTCTTCCATGTTGGTGGAACGGAAATCAACATCAGCCTTCTCCTCTGCCTCCCAATAGTGACGGAGGGTGGGAAACTGGCTAGAATCGGCCGTAATGGATTTATGTGATTCAACCATTGTCTGAGCTATGTCCCTCGGCAATGTTACAAGCGTTCCCTGTATTCGTACAGCTGCAACTGGCGGTAGAGAGTTGTGCCTTTAGATCCTCTTGATGGCTTCCCATATTTTACTTGCGGATTTGGACTTATTGATGGAAAGTGTTAAACATGGCTGCTTGGTTCAGTCACCGTTTATAGGTTAAAGTTGAAACAAATGAGCCCCAGGTCACAATTTTTTGTCTTATTAACCAGGTTTCAACAATTCTAAGACTGTCTTCATCAGAATTTAAATCTTTAAAGTGGTCTATAACATAATTACAAATGTATAGGAAAAGAAAATTTTTATATAAAAATGTACTTACTAACTAACAATACAAGACAGAGACAGTACTTACATGTCACGTATAAAATAAATAACAGGCCAGAAGGGCTTTAGTCACAATTTTTTTCTAAAAAGAATGCATTAAGGCGAGCCACTATGGGTTGCTCACACACTATGTGATCAAAAGTATCGGGACAGCTGGCTGAAAATGGCTTACAAGTTTGTGGCGCCCTCCATCGGTAAGTCTGGAATTCAATATGGTGTTGGCCCACCTTTAACCTTGATGACAGCTTCGACTCTGGCAGGCATACGTTCAATCAGGTGCTGGAAGGTTTCTTGGGAAATGCCAGCCCATTCTTCACGGAATGCTCCACTGAGGAGAGGTATCGATGTCGGTCGGTGAGGCCTGGCACGATGTCGGCGTTCCAAAACATCCCAAAGGTGTTCTACAGGATATAGGTCAGGACTCTGTGCAGGTCAGTCC
Source organism: Schistocerca americana (assembly GCF_021461395.2). Classification (NCBI taxonomy): domain Eukaryota; kingdom Metazoa; phylum Arthropoda; class Insecta; order Orthoptera; family Acrididae; genus Schistocerca; species Schistocerca americana. Next base: position 436,285,886 of record NC_060125.1, read on the forward strand.
ATTACAGGTATGTTATTGTCGTGTAACCACTCTGCCACAGGCCGAATTGCTCGTCAACGGTGGTAAGCAAGAAGGTGCTTAAAACATCAATGTAAGTCTGTGCTGTGATAGTGCCCCGCAAAACAACAAGGGGTGCAAGCCCCCTTCATGAGAACCACGACCACACCATAACACCACCACCACTACACACGCTGGCAGGTGATGTTCACCGGGCATTCGCCACACCCACACCCTGCCATCGGATCGCCACGCTGTGTACCGTGATTTGTCACTACACACAACGCTTTTTCCACTGTTCAATCGTCCAATGTTTGCACTCCTTTCACCAGCGAGGCGTGACGTGATGTGTGGCTTATGAGCAGCCGTTCGACCATGAAATTCAAGTTTTCTCACCTCCCGCCTAACTGTCATAGTACTTACAGTGGAACCTGATGCAGTTTGGAATTCCTGTGTGATGGTCTGGATAAATGTCTGCCTATTACACATTACGACCCACTTCAACTGTCGGCGGTCTCTGTCAGTCAACAGACGAGGTCGGCCTGTATGCTTTTGTGCTGTGCGTATCCCTTCACGTTTCCACTTCACTATCACATCGGAAACAGTGGGCCTATGGATGTTTAGGAGTGTGGAAATCTCGCGTACAGACGTTTGACACAAGTGACACCCAATCACCTGACCAAGTTCGAAGTCCGTGATTTCCGCGGAGCGCCACATTCTGCACTCTAATGATATCTAATGACTACTGAGGTTGCTGAATGGAGTATCTGGCAGTAGGTGGCAGCACAATGCACATAATAAGAAAAACGTATGTTTTTGGGGGCGTCCGAATACTTTTGATCACATAGTGTATCTGTAAAGCCACAGATAGCAACGGACTGAGACGCCCGCGTTAACAAGTGCGGACAGACGAACATGACACCAAGAGTGCCATCTGGTAGCCGTAAATATAAGTAGGCTACTTAACATTTAAAATATAGACAGCTGAATGTTAAAATGAACAGTATCTAATACTTGAACTCACAGGCAAAGTTTTATATGACAACAACAGAAATGGTAACGTTTTGCATATGCAAAAGCATAGAAAAAGAGTTTGAAAGCCGGCCGGAGTGGCCGAGCGGTTCTAGGCGCTACAGTCTGGAACCGCGCGACCGCTACGATCGCACGTTCGAATCCTGCCTCGGGCATGGATTTGTGTGATGTCCTTAGGTTGGTTAGGTTTAAATAGTTCTAAGTTCTAGGGGACTGATGACCTCAGAAGTTAAGTCCCATAGTGCTCAGAGCCATTTGAACCAAGAGTTTGAAAACTGAAAACTGATTAACAGTACAAAAAGAAGCAGTACTTACACGTCACGGATAAAATAAATATATATTGAAACAGCTTTAGTCACAATTTAAAATAAAATATGTGGAAGGCGAGCCACTACGGGCTGCTCGCATATGTCGTGTTTCAGACTGAGGCGCCCCAACTGCGGCCAGGTGAACATTGCACCGAAAGTGCCATCTAGTAGCCGCAATTATTGCTAGTCAGTACTTATATTTTTTATATACAATTTTTTCTTTTCCCATAAATTTGTAGTTATGGTATAGGCCAATTTAAACATTTAAATTCTGATGAAGACACTCTTAGAAGTGTTGAAACCTGGTTAATAAGACTAACAATTGTGACTGAGGGCTCATTTGTTTCACCTATTTGCAAGACCTCTGCCTACGCTCCCAAATTATTCTCATCGCCTTTGCACGTGCCACTCGAAAGTTTGCAAGATTCTCATCTGTAGGGCATCGATTGAATCTGCGCGTAACTGCCCTCCTGTGACTGATTCCAAAACGACACTCATCGTTCCACCAAGGGACAGGTCGCCTCCTACGCGTTGCCATAGACTTTGGGATATGGTGAAACACAGCTGTAAGGTGATCCACCCAGTCATGGACGCCGTCACATTGCTTGAAAACAGCTAACAGCCTGTAAAGCATCCAGTTAGCCTTTTTGAACAACCATCTTCGTGGCTTTCTTTCAGGATCTGCTCCATCAGTCAGATGGATCCAGATAGGGATACGGTCCCTGCTATGAAGGCCATCGTCCACTGCCCACTGAGCAGTGTCCGCAAGAGCATGCGAGCAGAAGGATAGGTATATGTCTGTAGACGAACCTATAGCGGTGCTAAAATGTGTAGTTAGACCCATGTTCAGTAGTATGAGATCTGTTGTGTGTAGCAGATCCTCAAGTACCTGACCTTGGGGCAAGTCGTGTTAGAACTGGGTAGTGTACTCTGTGCATTGAAGTCCCCCAATGGACAAGGTAGTTCCTCAAGAAGATGAATGAAGCCCCACTGTCATGAGGCTCATGGGGTGGTAGGTACACAGAGCACACTGTCATGTCAACATGGGCCACTATCCGAACAGGAATCACTGTTGTATTGTTGTTGTAAAGGGAATAGGTGAGGAGTGAGAAGTGTCCATGATGAACACTGAAACCCCAGATTTTCCCTGTCACCAGTAAGGTCGCCTTCTCTGAAAAGGTTATAGCCTCCAAGTACAGGTGTATCAGTCTCTTTAAAATGAGTCTCTTGAAAGTAGAGACAAAAGAGTCGGTCCTATACAAGGGGTATCAGTTGCTCCAGATGAGTCCAGTATCCATTTATGTTCCAGTGGAGAATGGGACCCATTTCATTAATGTGGTCTTAATTTACACCTGTCTTTGTGCCAGGGTGGTGAGGTGTTTCTAGAGTGAGGCAGGGTGGTTGGGCTGATTGGGTCTAGTGATGAGGTATCAAAATCCATGATGTCCTCATCAACAGTCAGATGTGCCAGAATGATGTCTGATGGCGACTGGATCAGCTTTTGACCCTACTCCCTTTCCCAGCAAGGATGAGGGGGAAAGGGGGTGTGAGAGCCACTTTTCTTTGAATAAAGTTGGCGCTGAGAGGAACTCTTCTCTTGGGGTGCCTTCAGACTGCACACTGTAGAAGCATTACTAGTCTCTTCCATCGTAGCTGCCTGGATCGCTACGTCTTTCACTTTGTTTCGGAACATGCAGGTGGAATTACAGGTGCTAGTGGTGGATAATGATACACTGGACGTCGTCTGAGCCGAAGCGACAACCTTAGTAACAGGTTTCTGCACGAAGGAAACATAATAAGTGGCAAAGACAGGGGGTTCCACTGCATGATAGACCTTTTTGGCTCCTGAATAGGGGATCCGCTTGGTCACTTTGATTTCCTGAATTTTGCGTTCCTAGGCAGGCTCGGCTCCAGACTGGGTGGTTCCCAGAGCAGTTAGTGCAGACTGCTGGAGATGGACAGTCAGTCCCAGCTTCATGGGATGCCTTTCAACATTTCCCAAAGTCGCTTCACCTCTGCGACTCAGCGTTGTATGGCCAAAATGCTGGCGTTTGAAGCAGCACATATGGTTAGGTACATAGGGCCTAACCCCAAGTCGGAGGAAACCTGCCATGATGTGTTCAGGCAGTGTCGGAGAATTGTAGGCCACATTAAAGGTGGCACTCTATTTAATCTCTCCATTGTTCTTGCATTATCCCTTGTGATGCCAATTTTTGTTTGAGTTCAGCAACGTCTATGTTCATAATATCACGGCAGGTTACCACACCTCTGCTGGAGTTAAGGGTGCAATGCAACTCAACAATGATATCGTACTCACCCAATTTCTGTGACTTCTTAAGTAATTCCACCTGCTTCGCCTGGTTAGTCAAGACCAGCAAGGAACCATTTCGCAACCGCTTAATAGACTTAGGATATGGGCAAGCCCTTCTAAGACTTCATGGATATAGAAAGGGGACACTTTTTCAAACATATCCTCCTTCTTTTTGATCATTACAAAGACATTGTGATTCATGATTCTTTGAGCCCCATTACTGACAACAAGTTGATTATCAGGAGGACTAGTCTCCCTCATTTTTTTTATGAATGGGTGTGAGTACTCCCAGGCAGTACATTCTTCCAGTTGGGAGGAGAAGAAGAAGATTTCGAGGGTTCCATCTCGGTCCCACGAGCAGCTAGGGAAATAAGGGTCCACTCAGACAGAGCCCTGCGTGCCTGAGTAAGCCTTATACAACTGAGGTGCAGCAGCTTCCTCAGAGGGCTTCTCGCTAACGACTGTTCCACCTCAACAGCCATGCATCTCATCAGCGAGCATCACACCTTGAGATTGAGGGCTTTTTGTAGAGGTTTATTCCATATGGGCGGACAAGCCAAGATACCCATTCCCTGTGACATACACCGTTCCGTTGCTGCACGGCACGGTGGTGGCTGAAGCATGCCCAGAGCTTACGGTGGCAGAGGACTGGCGGCGCTTACCACTCCCCAGCTGAGGAACCATGGGGTTGCCAAGCCCACGTCCAGCAAATGAACTCTGAGCCCATGAGGGCTGGCTCAAAATGGCTCTGAGCACTATGGGACTCAACATCTTAGGTCATAAGTCCCCTAGAACTTAGAACTACTTAAACCTAACTAACCTAAGGACATCACACACCCATGCCCGAGGCAGGATTCGAACCTGCGACCGTAGCAGTCCCGCGGTTCCGGACTGCAGCGCCAGAACCGCACGGCCACCGCGGCCGGCCATGAGGGCTGGTACACCGACCTAATATCATGTAGGGCCACCGTGAGCAAGGAGAAGAGCCACAAAGTAACATGGCATGGACATCACTAGTGTCTGAAGTAGTGCTGGAGAGAACTGATACCATGAATCCTGCAGGATTGTTGACAAATCCGTAAGAGTACGAGGACATGGAGATCTCTTCTGAACAGTATGTTGCAAGACATCCCAGATATGCTCAATAAACTCAGAAGAGTGTTCCTGGAGCCACTCAGTAGCAATCTGGACATGTGGGGTGTCGCATTATCATTTTGGAATTTCCCAAGTCTGTCGGAATGCACAATGGACATTAATGGATGCAAGTGATCAGACAGGATCCTTACGTGTCACCTGTCAGAGTCGTATCTAGACGTATCAGGGGTCCCATATCACTTCAACTGCACACCCCCCACACCATTACAGAGCCTCCACCAGCTTGTATAGTCCTCTGCTGACATGCAGGGTCCATGGAACCATGAGGTTGTCTCCATACCCGTACACGCCCATCCGCTTGATACAATTTGAAACAAGACTCGTCCGACCAGGCAACATGTTTCCAGACATCAGCAGTCCAATGGCGGTGTTGAAGGGCCCAGGCGAGGCGTCAAGCTTTGTGTCGTGCAGTCATTAAGGGTACACGATTATGTTTCATTTAATGGTTCGCACGCTGACACTTGCTGATGGCCCAGCATTGAAATCTGCAGCAATTTGCGAAAGGGTTTCACTTCTGTCTCGTTGAACTATTCTCTTCAGTCGTCGTTGGTCCCGTTCTTGCAGGATCTTTTTCCGGCCACAGCGATGTTGGAGATTTGATGTTTTACCGGTTTCCTGATATTCACGGTACAGTCGTGAAATGGTCAAACGGGAGAATCGCTACTTCACCTCTACCTCGAAGATGTTGTGTCCCATCGCTGGTGCGCCGACAATAACACCACGTTCAGACTCACTTGAATATTGATAACCTGTCGTTGTAGCAGCAGTAACCGATCTAACAACTGCGCTAGACACTTGTATACTTACATAGGCGTTGTCGATCGCAGCGCCATTCTCCCCTGTTCGCATATCTCTGTATTTGAATACACATGCTATACCAGATTCTTTCGCGTTTCAGTGTATATGTAAAGGTAAGTAAGTATAAGTAAAATAGAGAAAGGGTGATATTTGATAAGTCGAAATACTAAATAAAAAGAAAATTATGAATGAATTATATCACTATAGCTGATATTTATGTTCATTACTGGGTAAAAACTTGGTGTGTGGTAGTTTAAATCTTCCACGTTCTCAATATTCCAATAAAGACAATTGCGGGGCTATCCTGGCAGAGCAAGCAGAGAAAATAAAATGAGTCTAGGCCGAGACAAACATTTCGTCATGTGGATAGACAGTTGCTGGCATTAAGGCACCGTTACAAGGCTAAGTTCTGAAGTTAGTGAAACTAGCCTACAGTTGTGAAAGAGACAATACTTATGGGTTGTAGTGGACAGTGACAGCAACATGGTAGGAGATGACAACATCACATCAGTGTGGCGAGTAGGAGAAACCTCCACTGTCCTATAACTTACAGTGAACCTCACTATTGAAGGAAGTTGGCTATATGGAGAATCCAGAGTCACTCCCCAACCATCTTTACATGTCACAACCCCAGTGACAAATTGCAGACCATTATGGTGAAGCCAACCGGTGTGGCCGTGCGGTTCTAGGCGCTTCAGTCTGGAACCGCGTGACCGCTACGGTCGCAGGTTCGAATCCTGCCTCGGGCATGGATGTGTGTGATGTCCTTAGGTTAGTTAGGTTCAAGTAGTTCTAGGGGACTGATGACCACAGATGTTAAGTCCCATAGTGCTCGGAGCCATTTTGAACCATTATGATGAAGCAGCGTGTCAGTGAGTATTAAAAAGTGTAACTCAGAGGGTAGAGGAGACAACCATGGCGGATTAGGAAATTATAATTATGTTGGTGTTTGTGCCTTAGTATTCAAGAGTGTAAATTTTTTTTCTTGTGTGTTATTTTGTTTTGTTGTAATCTCATTACATTAGATGAAAACGGAGCGCCAAAAATAGTAAGCAATAAGAGACAGTCTATGTGCAACACAGAATATAAATCTATTAGATGAAGGAAATTTTTGTTTAAAAGAATATGTGTACAGATTTTGGCATGATAATCTGAAGATGAGTCAGAAAGTGTTATTCCAAGTATTGATATTCAAAACTCTTGGAGTTTTAAATCAATGGGATGGGGAGAGACGTGGCTGTGATATGTTATTTCATTGACATCACTTATTTCCAGTTTCCTATCTTCTGGAATCGTGACCATTGATTAAGATAAGGAATAACATAACATATAATTATGCAGCTTTCTATTCATGTTTGATGGGCCCGCATTGTGATCTGACCAGTGGATCTGGAGATATTTCAATTTTGATTAAGTGCTGGAATCAGAATTCGCTGTAGTACACAATGTTGAGTGGTCGGCGGCTGAGCGCCCGAGAACTTGCAAGTCACCATTGCAGGGGTTCGGTGCGCTGCACGGAAATCTGGAGAGTGGACCTAAGGACACGATGGGAAATAACTAAAAGTTAGACTCTGTTTGTGGGGGCAGAGACCCTTTAGCTACATACAAGTGGACACGTCCCAAGCCCTGAAGCCAGGGAAAAGAAAAATAATCGTCCCGAAATTACGTTTTCTCGGAAGTTAGCACGAAGGCAAAACTATTTCAAGTAGTGTTCTGCAAGAATCTCCTCTAGCAGAACCGGTGCAGGACACTGTATTATGCAAAGTGAAAATTATAATGAAGTGGCTTGTCTGATGCCCCAGGAGACCTAAAAGCTAAAAATAGGGGTGACAGATCATTGTGTAGAAGGAACGCATCGTGTGTTAGCTGAGGCAGGACCTGTATCAAATGACAGTGTCACCTCAGCTGCACAATCATCTTTGCAACTGTTCACTTTATGCCGACAAAGTACGAAAATGCACAGTTGCACAGCAAGTGGTTTTAATTGGTGTTTTAAAGTTGTATTTTGATGGTAATAATTTCTATAGATTTAGACGTTAGAAGTGTAAATGAACAAAGCTTATGTCGCATAATATGCCATCAATCAAACTACTGTAAGTAAGCCAGACGACGCTTATTGCGTAGTTGTGTTCTATCTCATTGTTGTAATTAGATCGTCGTTGACGGTTGTATGGTCGCGATGTGGGGGCATACTGAATGATTAAAAGAGAATGACCTGATTTCAAAAGTCTATATTTATTATTCAAACATACTACAAATGTGGGGTGCATTGCAAAATATTCACAAAATCTAAAGCCTTAGCTACGCTGTTACAAATGCTCTATGTGCCCACCAATAGTAGCACGAATAACATCAAGATGATAGCGGAATTCATCATAAACTTTACACAATGTACTTTCTTTGACAGAAATTATGGCGGCTGTTATTCTGTTATTCGTTTCTTCAATGTCGCAAGATAAAGGGGAGATGAACACACTTTCCTTCACATACTCCCAGAAATTATGGCGGCTGTTATTCTGTTATTCGTTTCTTCAATGTCGCAAGATAAAGGGGAGATGAACACACTTTCCTTCACATACTCCCACAAGAAAAACTCGAATGGGGTCACACCTGGCGATTTTGGAGTCCAAGAATGCAGCGCCCAGTCCCGCGTTGAGGCAGAGTATCACTGAGAAACTAAAGTATGTTGTTGTGCCACTGTGGTGGAGCTCAATCCTTTTGGAAAATGAAGTCATTGGAGTCCTCCTGAAGTTGTGGGAAAAGCCAATCCTGCAGCATTTGAAGAGAGCTCATCCCACTCTCTGTGTTTTCCTCAGAAAGGAAGGGACCGTACACTTCTTCACGAGAAATGGTACAAAAAGCTTTCAATTTAGGCGATTCCCTTTCGTACTCAATAATGCCATGAGTGTTCTGCAGTTACATCACTTATTTCACTGTAGTGGACAGTGACAACAACATGGTAGGAGATGAGAACATCACATCAGTGTGGCGAGTAGGAGAACCCTCCACCGCCCTGTAACTTACAGTGAACCTCACTATTGAAGGAAGTATTTTCATGAAGTGGCTTGTTTGATGGCCCAGGAGAGCTAAAAGCTAAAAATAGGGGTGACAGGTCATTGTGTAGAAGGAACGTATTACGCGTTAGCTGAGGCAGGACCTGTGTCAAATGAGAGTGTCACCTCCGTTGCACAATCAGCTTTGCAACTGTTCATTTTATGCCGACAAAGTATGAATATGCACAGTTGCACAGCAAGTGGTTTTAACTGGTCTTTTAAAGTTGTATTTTGATGGTAATAATTTCTATAGATTTAGACGTTGGAAGTGTAAGTGATAAGTAGTGAGGTTCACTGTGGGTTACAGGGTAGTGGAGGGTTCTCCTACTCGCCACACTGAGGTGATGTTCTCATCTCCTACCATGTTGTTGTCACTGTCCACTACAATGAAATAAGTGGTGTAACAGCAGAACACTCATGACATTATTGAGTACGAAAGAGAGTCGTCTAAATTGAAAGCTTTTTGTGCCACTTCTCGTGAAGAAGTGTAAATTCCTAATTTGTTATTTATTTCGTGCGCCTATATGCGCATGATACCGCTAACATGAAATGTTGGTTCATCACTAAAAATTAATCATGGTAAAAATAAATAAAGCTGTTATACGTGCTTCTGCTAGTGGACACAGAGAATTTTCAATACCATAACTGAAACTTTAAGATTTTGTGAGTAGCCGGCCGGGTGGCCGAGCGGTTCTAGGAGCTACAGTCTGGAACTGCGCGACCGCTATGGTCGCAGGTTCGAATCCTGCCTCGGGCATGGATGTGTGTGATGTCCTTAGGTTAGTTAGGTTTAAGTAGTTCTAAGTTCTAGGGGACTGATGACCACAGCAATTAAGTCCCATAGTGCTCAGAGCAATTTGAAATTTTTTTTGTGAGTATTTTTCAATCTATGCCATGTTTGTAGTATGTTGCTACGAATAAATGTGGAGTTTTGGAATCAGGCCATTCTTTGTGAAACAACCTGTTTTATTTGTGTCTAGGAGAATATCGTGTGACTCATTGCAAAGCAGATCCTAAATTACCCTGGCATTTCGTTGCCATGTACTGCTTAGCCACAGCAGCATTATTGAAATTTTATGCTATTTAGGTAAAGCTGTGTTCTGTCAATCGACATTAGATTCCGACGAGCAGATTCCATGAATTCTGATGAGTATCACTTGCAGCTTTGCATAATTGTTGTAACTAATATATGCCAAGCAAATTCAAAGATATAGGATCTCAACAACATATTACTATTTTATCAGATCAGCTTGATATTTATTTGATGGTGTACCATCCGCTCCCGGATTGCTATTGTGTTATCCAAAAGTTTAACCAGATTTCACAAATGGAAGCACACCGTATGAACGACTGCTTTACAAGATAAGTTCAGGGAAAGTTAACAGTTCGAGTATGTGTAACCGGAATTTGAGTGCGCAGCAAATGAAGGTAGGTCTGTGTTGTCACTCGGTCACGACGTCTGTTAATCCCCCACTTAATGCGCCAGACCGTACATTCTATCCTGCTTTGCACGAGTGAGTTTTGGCCATTTTACTTCCTCTCCGGACAAACAGATGTTCATAAACTGAATGGGCGGACTTTAAAAGGTTGCAAGTGAAGTACTGTGGAGGTGGTGTCACAGTACGGGGTTCTTTATCGTGGTTAGCTCGTGATTCCTTTATTCTGCTTAAGAAAACGCTAACTGCGGAAGGAATGAACAAGTTTTACAACGTAGTGTACTGCACACAGTAGAGAAATACTTCGGAGGCGATAACTGTTTATATCAGTACGCCAAGCACCCTACCATAAGCAGCAGACCGTCTCCTTGGCTGAGTCGTCAGCGGGGCTGCATGCCATGTGAGGGGCCCGAGTTCAATTCCCTGCCAGATTGCAGTTTTCTCCGTTTGGAGACTAGGTGCTCCGTTGTTCTCATCATCACTTCATCATAATCAACACGCCAATCGCCGAAATGGCGTCAAAAAAACACAAAAAAACAAAAACACCTCACAGAACGGCCGAAGTCCCCTGAAGGGGACTTCGGGCCAGTTGTGCCATACGCACATTTCACCTGTGAGGCAATGATTTGCGGACAAATACATTGAAACGGACTGGCCAGCCCATAGTCCCAAAACGAACGCATTGCAACGCCTTTCTGGATGATTAAAGTAATTATTATTTATTGTTCCGACTCAGTTGCAAGGTTTTAAATTAGATTACATGTTTCGACCACTCTGGATCGTCTCCAGATCTAAGTAGGTAGTTGAGTCAGCAATCCGTTTTTTCTACTCAGAACCACATATCAGAGTACTGACATATGTGGTTCTGAGTAGACAAGATGGGTAGCCGATGATACTACTTAGATCTGAAGATGATCCAGAGTGATCGAAACATATAATCTAAGTAAAATGTGTGCAGCTGAGATTGAACAATAAATGAGAAAAATAATCTAAACAGCTGCCGAATCTTTCAGGACGATTATGTCGACCATAGTGACCTTTGGAATGAGTTAGATGGTTGATTTCGCTCCAGACCCAGCGTCCAGCATCACTACTGGTTTCGGTTTTCGAGGAAGAACGTGCTGCCGTTCGTCCACAAACAATCAAACACCTCATGAAAGCCGGCTGGGGTGGCCGAGCGGTTCTAGGCGCTACAGCCTGGAACCGAGCGACCGCAAGTTCTAGGAGACTGATAACCTCAGAAGTTAAGTCCCATAGTGCTCGGAGCCATTTGAACCACTTGAATCTCATGAAAGTGTCTCCAACAGAATTCAAGCCGTCGTAAAGGCGAAGAGGAGGACACACCCCGTATTAATGTCCACTATTAGCTGTCAGGATATTTTTTGACCAGATGGTTTATTCTAAATCTCGTCACTCCAACAGTACTGAAACCGACTCAGAGAATGTGGCGATAGTATCTGTGTAACAGATATTTCTGCTTGCGCGGGCTGCGACTCCACAGATCACGGTAAACAAATTTCAAATGGTAATGCCGTTGACCGGCTCCAGGAAATAAATACTCCGGTCGGCGGCTGCATCGTTAATTCGCATCTCAGTATTGAACCAGCCGCATGCCAATTTGAAAATACAATTGTCGACTCGGAGTTTGAAATGGGACTCTGATTGCATGTGTTGTTGTTTAAGAAGATTCTGGCTTTCTTCTCCGATCTGATATGAAGACATGTTGCTTACATTCACAACATTCTCTTTCTGCTATGTGTAGATCCAGAGCATGAAGATCGGGTTAACAGTGCTTTCGACACTGATTTATGCGCGACATAAATGCATCGCAAATAGCGTCATTCCGAAAATTATGTGATGAATTTCATATTATCACAGCGACTACAAATGCCGCAGTTGTGAAGAATTAATCAGGTAAGTCTAGGTTTAGAATCTGTTGATCTGTAGGCAGTTACAAGTATTACTGTGTTCCGTTCTTCACCTTTGTTTTTATAACCAGTATTTTATCCTTTTAGGAACACCTGTCGCAGTGATTGGCGATGCTAGAGACATTCGATGCCGGATTACCAAATCGACGTCGCGTGTTGTCCGATACCTGGCCCACTTTTCCTGCCTAACCTATGCCTACGGGAAAATGATGAAGCGCGGTGTCTCCAGTCTTGGCGTGCTTAGCCGCTGTTGCCACCATTACCGAAAGAACAGGGACGCCAATTTCGGTCTGAGCCTTTAATGAGGCTGCGGAAGCGGGAGTCTAGAGGGTCGATAGGTTGTATAATTATACGTGGGAAGCGGATCAGAGCTTCGCGTCACGTATTTCGTCGATTACCGTCGAACTGAGAAGGCTGAGTCCACATAACGGATCTGGCGGCCACAGGCCTAAGGGCAGCTGTAAGTGGAAATGACCATTCTAATCATATGAAAGCTTCTCCGGCGCAGTATGTAATACTGAGTACGGAGAACTTAATTTTCTTGCAACAGCTACTTTATTTACTCTTTTTAGCGTTCCGTATCTCAGTCGGCAAAAACGAAATCCTCATAGGATCACTTTGTTGTCCGTCTGTCTGTCCAATTGTTAGGACACCTTTTTGTCAAGATCGTCTGGTGGTAACAAGCTGAAGTTTATGCCGCGTAGTGGGGTCTGTGGTCCCTTGGCGATGTGTAAATTTAAGCTCCTAAATCAATGCAATCGAAACGGCCAATTGTGTCACATATTTTGATAGTCGGAAACTCTCTCATCTGAAACTGGTCTAGCGGTTAATCGCTTGTTTTGAAACCGAAAGGTTACGAGACCGAATCTCGGTCGGACCACGAACTTTTCAGCCTTCCTTTTAACCTAGTGTTCACCTCTCAGCGATGTGAGGAGTCGCCAGGAAGAACTGTGGTTCGGATTCCACGTTAATCTGTAGGTCCCTTTTCGCCAGTTGGATAATTAGGGTAGTTTAGGGACACGCAAATGGCCGAATTGACGTCCAACACAAAGACTTGCACAAGGCCATTGAGCCACACAATATTATCCACACGATATTATTATTATTGTCTACACACATTAAAAAAAGTTTTGCATCACCTTGGTTCCGAGAGTTCCGGAACCTGTACAGAAAATTGGAATAGAGATCAACATAAACATCATTTCAGCCCTTTTTATTCCTCATGAAAACCATACATTCGAAATGTCGTCCATGAAGACGAATGCCTCGCCAATATGCTGCCGATATGTTTGCACTATCGGTCGGAGGATGGCATTCACGTACCGTACAGCCGTTACGGCGCCTTCCATGATACCAGCGGCGTACGTCGGCACCACATAATGCCACCTCAAAACAGCAGAGAATCTCCATCTTCCTGAACTCGCTGGATAGTGTGTCTGAAGTGTTCAGTCTGACCGGGTTGCCTCCAAACATGTCTGCGACGATTGTCTAGTTGAAGGCATATGCGACACTCATCGGTGAAGAGAAACTCATGCCAATCTTGAGCGGTCCATTCGGCATGTTGTTGAGCCCATTTGTACCGCGCTGCATGGTGTCGTGGTTGCAAAGATGGACCTCGCCATGGACGTCGGAAGTGAAGTTGCGCATCATGCAGCCTACTGCGCACAGTTTGAGTCGTAACACGACGTCCCGTGACTGCACGATTTCCTCCGAGCCATAATCCGTGGGTAGTAGCCCTTGGGCGGCCTGAGCGAGGCATGTCATCTACAGTTCCTGTCTCTATGTGTCTCCTCCATGTCCGAACAACATCGCTTTGGTTCACTCCGAGACGCCTGGACACTTTCCTTGTGGAGAGCCATTCCTGGCACAACGTAACAATGCGGACGCGATCGAACCGCGCTATTGACCGTCTAGGCACGGTTGAACCACAGACAACATGATCCGTGCACTTCCTTCCTGGTGGAATGACTGGAATTCATCGGTTGTCGGACTCCCTCTGTCTGATAGGCGCTGCTCAATCATGGTTGTTTACATCTTTGGGCGGGTTTAGTGACGTCTCTGAACAGTCAAAGGGACTGTGTCTGTGATAGAATATCCACACTCAATATCTATCTTCAGGATTTCTGGAAGCCGGGGCGATGAAAAACTTTTCTTGATGTGTGTATATACATCGTTAAGTTTGTACGGAATCCCCAGAGCTGGAGTCGTACAAGTGCTTGTTTGTTTCTTTTTCTAGCTCGACCCGTTTCGATATCTTAAATTTCATTTTCAAGTGCACCTGTACAAATTTTCAACATCATTTATAACATCACCATGTGACTCGGTCATATCCCCATACATCTAAAAAGTAAGTGATTATTGCCAAAGTAAAGGCTGCGGAACATAGCCACATGTGATGTCATTTGTGAGTAGCATTCGTTTTTTTCCCTTTTTTTTTCAATCTCTGGCTGGTTTGATGGGCCCGCCATGACTTCCTTTCGTGTGCTAAGCTCTTTAGTTCAGAGTAGGACTTACAACTAACGTCCTAGTTATTTGTTCGATGTATTCCAATCTCTGTTTTCGTCTACAATTTGTATGCTTTACAGTTCCCTCCAGTACCATGGAGATTATTCTCTGATGCATTAACACATGTCCTGTCACCCTGTCCCTTCTTCTTGTCAGTGGTTTCCACATATTTCTTTCCTCATCGATTCTGCGAAGAAACTTCTCATGTATTATGTTATCAGTCTACCTAATTTTTAACATCCTTCTACAGCACCACATCTCAAACGATTCAGTTCTCTGCTTTTCCAGCTCTATCAATGTCCAAGATTCATTTTCATACTATGCTATACTCCAAACGCAGATCCCCCGAAATTTCTCCCTCAGATGAAGGCCAATGTTTCATACTAATTGACTTCTTTTGTTCTGGAATGCCCTCTAAGCCTGAGCTAGTCTGCTGTTTATGTCCTCATTACGTCATCCTTCATTTATAACTGTACTTTCAAGGTAGCCGAATGGCTTCACTTTGTCTATTTTATGGTCCCCAATTTGGATATTAAGTTTCTCACTAATCTCATTTCTGCTGCATCCAATTACTTTCGTGTTTCTTCGGTCTACTCCCAGTCCAAATTCAGTGCTTACTAAACCATTCATTCCGTTCAATATTTCCTGTAGTTCTTCTTAGATTTCACCGAGGACAGAAATGTCGTCAGAGAATATCATTGATGTTCTTTCACCTAGAATTCTGATCCCACTCCTGAACCTCTCTTAAATTTCTGTCAGTGCTTCTTTGATGTACAAGTTGAACAGTAGGGGGGGAAGATTGCATCTCTGTCTAACAAAATTTTTAATGCAAGGACATCGTTCCTGATCTTCCATTCTTATTGTTCCTTCTTGGTTCTTATTACATATTGTATTCCATCGGAAAAAGCTCCTACCACAGCACAAAAAAGCCAAATCTGTTCCTGTTCAAAATACTCTGACTGAAAAGTGGGGTACAAGCTGCCTCATTCTACCTCTCCTCAGCACCTTTAAAAGTTTTCCAAAAAATTTTGGCATGTGAATATATTCACGATTTGTTATGCTGATAGGGAAGTAGACATTGGCAGTTGAAAAGAGACGGAAAAGTAATAAATGTTAGAAGACAGTAGACAATGGTTCTGGTATAGAAAGAGCGAAGAAGACGATGGCTGTGCGGGAGAAAGAGAGGTAAACAGATAGAGATATTAAGAAAATTTTCAAGGTTTTTCGAGGGGGGGATTTTAGAAATACACATAAAAGTTTCAGCCTTTAGTTGTGCATATCCGTCTTCGAATCCGCGACTCGGTGTTGGTATCCGAAATCCATGTTTTTGGGGTGTTTCTCGATAATGGGTAAAGGTTTTGAAACCAGGAACATGGCACTTCTAGACAAATGCTCAGAAAATATGCCATCAAAATATTAACAGTTTGCTGCACTCATTATTTAGATATCCGCTGTTAACGGCGAAAAATGATGAAAAACGGTTTTTTCGGGTTTTCTAAGGAACCGCCCATGAACTAAATGGTATCTTCATGAGCCTTTTCAGACGCACCATAGATCACGTCTAATGCAAGAAGAACCAACGGATTTGGTGCATAATCCCAAGCTGGAGGAATTGTGTAATTTTCAAAAAAGGATCCTTCTGTCGCTTATACATATGGTCCCTAGCCCAAGGGCTATCCCAAACTTTTGACCCGATGTATGAGCCCTTGAAGAATCTCATTTTTGTGCGTGGCGTTCTGGTACATGCTGGTAGCGGATGCCGTCGCATTCGTAGCAACTACTCATGTTTCCCTGTAGCTTACACCTATTTTTTGAGGACGTCGACTTCTTGCATGATAGTATATTCGGGTAGCAATACAAAACACTCTACATTTGATGCAATCTCTTTGTGGTACCAGTATTATTTGTTTTGCATCCTAGTGATTTAGTGTTTAGAGCGAGGGAGAAATGACTGTGTATAGGTCTCTGTTCGCACCCTCTTAGCGTAAACTAAAGGTCCTTACAGCTGGCCCACATGGGACGAGGCAGCTAACATTGATGTGAACTCGGGTGAGACATCTGACCTCAGGAGAGAGCGATAGCGACATACGGGACGAGCTGGTCAACACGATTTGCGTTCCAGCACTCTCCAGCCGCAGTTGTCGATTTATTTGGCTCGCAGACCACGCAGTTTCCTTACGAAAATGTACGCGCTTCAGATAGCTGCTTGAAGTCTGTTAGCGATTGTCAAAGAAGAGCGGAGAAAATTGCGAAGAAGACTCTGGACTTGTCGATGGCCTGAACAACGAACTGCAGTACAGGAACACTATATAACGCTGTACAACCAGCTGAGATACATACTAGTAGAGGTTATTGGTTAACTCAGTTGAATTTTCATGCCATTTTTGATTTTAAATTGAATGTAGTTAAAGTATGGCATCTAATGTCAGTTTGCGCATCCATAATATCTATACTCTCGATATTGCATTGACTGCCAACACTCTGAAACACCCTACTTCACCACATAAATTTCACTATCGAGATTAGTTACGTAATTCCATTCGAATGGAAGAAGAGATTTTTACAAGATATGTACAGGCAAGATACAAACATGAGGTAGTCCATAAATCCAGAGGTAGGTACATATGTTTCACAGAAACTTTCAGGTGTAATCTGAATTTCCTTTCGGCCATAGATAGGCAGCCACGCTAACGTTTCTGCCCATTGGGGAAACATACCAGACCAGTCGTTGGCCTTTACAATAAGAATTGCAGCAAATACATTATTTGTCATAACAAATATCGATTGAATATGGAAGAGGACTCAGATCTCCTAACTTTAACATAACAACTCATTTTTTAAAAATTTTTTGGTTACTTTTATCTTTTTTTTATCGTACCCCCTTTTTTATTTTTCGTTCTTATCTTTCTCTCCTGGACAGGGAAAGGAACTACAAAAAAGGATCTACGTGCCACCGCCACTTGTGCCCTAAGAAAAAAAAAGGAACTGTGCTTATTCAGGCGTTGGTGTCTATTTATGCCTAACCCAAAACAACTAACCTATTACTAAAAGGGGGGTAGGAAATGAAGAAAGTATGGGAAGAGAACACACAGGGGAGGAATGAAAATTAAAGGAGTTTTGTAGTAGTCTTTTTTTTTTCGAAATTCCGAGGGTAGGTCGCGCCTTCGGATGGCGGAACATCTAAACGCGTCTTTTTGAAATTTTTATGGAAATTCCGTTTGTAGTTCGTTCAGAGCATCCTGTCAGCAAAATAAACATCAGCATCTCACCGAAGTTCCAGCCGGAAGGCGGGTCCTGAAAGGCGTTCCACAGAAAATCTAAAAAGAACTACTTGTGTCTGGGGTTGCAAACAAGTGTGCAGTGTCGATCATTAAAGTACGTCCACTAACCAAGTTCCCATTTCACGTTGGGGCCAAAAAGGTAGCAGACCATATCGCCGTGTATCCAGTTCACAGTGTTAGTTTTTGTTCCAGAGTAATAAGTCACAACCAGGAATAAAGTCGTCTGAAAAGTTATCTGAGCAGGTGCCTATTGGGTAAGGAAAGCCGAGATATGCTACACAATTCTCCAGACGTCAGACGACGAACCACAGGAGAAATGGTTCGTATCTCTGTCGTTCACACCACAGTGAACACATAGGGGTGTGAAGGTTAGGCGGATGCTGTGCAGACCAAACTGGTTGACCTGTTTGGCATTGATAGTGATACACCAGACCGGTGCATTTGTAATGTTTTGTGTACTGTCTTTGTCCAGAAAATTCATGGGTGTGATAAGGATTGGAGGATGTAATTTAATTCCAGAAAGAAATGCAGAAGTGATCAAAGGGGGGAGGGGGGGGGGATGGACTGTCGGACTATCTGATAACATGACTGAGGCAGACGTGGAGATAGCGCATGTTCATGTAAAAGCAGCCTGGTGAGGCTCATCAGGCAATGGCGCCAGACTTTCAGTTGGGAGCTAACAAAAAGTGCCGTAACTCTGACCAGCAGATGGAATAAGTCAACCCCAAAACACTCCCATAGGAGGGCAAGGGAGTCATATTGAACTTTGAATAACTTCCCAGTACAGACAAATGATCCCATAGGAGTCAACTTAAGACTGGCGAGAGTAGTCGGGAGTGGAAACACCTGTGCTATGTGAAGGTTGCGAGATGAGTGGTAGACATTCACGTATCATGGATGCTGTACAGTGTCAATGGATCTAAGCTGGCCATCAACGAAGCCAGTCCTGATCGTTTGGAGAAGACGTTTGCCGTTTGATGCCAACAAACGACGAAGATCATTCATAAAATCAATGCCCAAGTAGTGGACGGTAGTGACGACACATAGAGGAGTGACACATCTCTCAAGTAGGCCCTCTGTATTGAGCAGAACCTGAGATTTTGAAACATTAAGAGAGCTTTCCGATACCTCACCATATGTCGCCACTCATGTCAGAGCCATGTGGATATCAACTTCACTGCGTAGGTGAAGGCCGAATCGTTAGCATAGGCCATACAAAAAAGGTAGTTTCCATGCAATGACAGGCCCACCAGCTTTTGGCAATGTTCCTGGAGTAGGGTTCTAACGCCAAACATACGGTATCATGGAAAGTAGGCAACCCTGTCCAATGAAGCGCTCAGTTGCTAGAGGCACCGTGAGGCATCCATTATATTCTTGCACTCGCTCTGCTCAAGACGGCGTTACCACTGCTGTTGTATGAGCAGCCTTCATCTGTGGTCACGTCTTCCTGAAGTTCTAAAGCCACGTCCTCTGGTACAGTGTTTGCAGTGAATGCCGCTACTGCCTCTGACGGCTGGATTATGTGGGATGCCAGCGTACAAAAAAAAAAAGAAAAAAGAAAAATGGCTCTGAGCACTATGGGACTTGACTGCTGTGGTCATCAGTCCCCTAGAACTTAGAACTACTTAAACCTAACTAACCTAAGGATATCACACACATCCATGCCCGAGGCAGGGTTCGAACCTGCGACCGTACCGGTCGCGCGGTTCCAGACTGCAGCGCCTAGAACCGCTTGGCCACTTCGGTCGGCGCGAGCGTACAGCCAGATGAAATGGAAATCGTGACCAGTTGCGCACTGCGTATTATATCGTCATCCTTCCTCATTGGCGAGGTTACCTATGAGAGAACGACGACGATGGTACATCTACGGCATTTTATGAGGCACACAGTCATGTGTGCAGGACCTAACAATGGTCCCTTCCATGTGTCGTCGTATGAGTGGAGTGATACTGTCCCACAAGCATTGGTGGGCGAGGGTGACATTACAAAAAAATGGTTCAAATGGCTCTGAGCACTATGGGACTCAACTGCTGTGGTCATAAGTCCCCTAGAACTTAGAACTACTTAAACCTAACTAACCTAAGGACATCACACACATCCATGCCCGAGGCAGGATTCGAACCTGCGACCGTAGCGGTCGTGCGGTTCCAGACTGTAGCGCCTTTAACCGCTCGACCACTCCGGCCGGCTGGTGACATTACAGATGGAGGCCTCGTGATCAGAGAAAGATAGAGACCAAATTCGGCATGTCGGGTGTCGCCAGCAAGGGAGTTTGTGATGCAGATATGGTTGAGGAAACTGAATGAGTGTGGTGTACATAATGTGAAACAAGCATAGGTGTCATGAACCTTTGTCCATGTGACAATAAGCTAAAGTTAATAGATGATGACAAAGAAGAACACACATGGGAAATGTTGTGGGAGTTGGTCAGTGGGCACTTATGTGGAGTTGAAGTTCCCACTGGTGACCAGATCATTAAGGGGCGCCTAGAAAGTGGCGTTACCTTATCAGCAGAGAAGGAGTGTCATTTACGACATCGACTGGAGCTAAATGGTGCATATACATTTAGGATGTAGACACTGAATAGCGTGAGGATCATACCTCCAGCATTAGGAAGGTACACTGCATCTTCAGTGGGGAGCCCTGCACTACTGCTGTTGGACACTTGGGCGATGTGGGTTATGTAGCCAGCGGGAGTGTAGAAATCAATGATGAACACTTCTTGGAGGAAGGCAATATTGACATCAGCATTGTAAATGGTGTCTCTGAACATTTCCAGTTTATATGGAGCCTGATTGGGGGCCAGATTCATCGTCGCAATGTGTTATTGTTTTGGACACGCTCCCCCTATTGGTAAAGAGGGTCCTGCAGAGCTGTCCAGCTGGGGTGAAACATCTGGTGCAGCCACTGTGGCCACAGTCGTTGGGTGGAAGCTGGGTCAGGCGCCACCATGGGCCATTCCTGACTGGAGGGTCAGTATCACAATCTACTCTGTCATTCGCATTATGAGTCCAGGAGATTGAAACTGGTGGCAGACGACTGTCTCGCTCATCATGGGCTTGGGATGGTGACGCCGCCATGGTGTCATCTGGGGAATCTTCCTCCATGGAATCCGTTGTTGCTGGGCGGGACCACAGGCAATGGAAAGAATGCGCCTCAGATGGGACGTCAGGAGCAGTCACTTCTGCTATCAGGTCACTCGAAGGGAGATCACTGTCCTGTGTCTTTGATTCCATATGAAGAAGTGTGTCGTTGAAGGGCATTCGACTTCGCCACTTCCGTTTTTAGGACGACCGCTACTTTCAGCGGTTCTGTTCTGTGTTGAAATGCGCCTGTCCATTGTCCGACGTTGTGCCCGTCTGGAGGAAAGCAGAAGTAGGCACCACACTCGATTCGATGTCCATCGAGTCGAGTGGGCCGTCCATAGAGTTCTGAGGTTGTTGCTCTCGTCGACGTCACAGGAGATGGTGCCTTTGAGGTCTCGTCCACATGTCGGTCCTGAGTGTGGTGCTGGCAGGAAACAGGTGCATCCTTAAGTGACGCGTCAGAGTTGCTCACAACCTAGGTGTAGGTATCAGGTAAAGAACTGACTGTCACTTTGCGAGCTGTGTCACCGGTCTGGATCTGGAGCAAACGGCGACGGAGACAATCGGACTTAACATGGAACCCTTGTCCACATTCTGTACATATCTGTGGCTGTCCATCATATATGATGACAGCTTTCACACCACCTGTCAACAGATTAGGATGGTACGTGTTTGGACTGTTCGATCTCGATTTGTCTGATACCATTTAACACGTGGTATGTAGTGAATGTCTGCCATTTTTCCGCGATATAGCTGAAAACTTGGCTGTAGGGTCCGAAGGCTTCAGCGACTACGTCTTGGGGCACCTCGAATCGTTCGGAGACCGAATCCAGCGTGGTCTACCGTCACCTCCCTAGCATGCCCGTATGTGTGCATTTAGTCGAACTAAGTCATTTTAATGTAGCCGATGCTGCCGGTCATAGAGAAGTGAGTACCTACCACTTCTTGTTTGTCCAGCTGTAGATCTTCCCGAATGAGTTGTTCGATTTCATAAGCGCGTGCGCGTTCGGCTTGGGATGTAATTTTAATTGTCGCTCGGCGGTAAGGGTGTCCCATAGGGTACAATACGATGGAATCTGTACAACATAAACACCACAAAGTGGAAGTAAAGAACTCCTGTAGGAGAGCGCTGTCCGGCGTGCGGAGCCGGTCGCTACGTGATCACGGCCGAAATCCTACTGACTCATGACCACAACTACAGTTCTAACACAGCAACCGGATCTCCGCAGACGGTATAGACTGCATGAAGACTGTATCTACAAATGTCACTTGATATTTAATATGCATATTATATCAAAAAGACACTCTATTGACATGCCGTCATTGTACCGTAGCATTGGAAGAGTGGAACTCCGTAGTACCCAAGTTATGACACTACATACGTCACCTACAGGAAGCCTGTATCTGCCGATATGTAGTTTCTTGTCATTTCGTTGTAGCGAACTGTAGCTAAAACGACTCACTTTAGGCACATCCTCAATTTGCTGGTGCTATGAACAGCATATATTCATACCACATACTCTATGAGATAGAAATCCCTCCACATACGATGTTTAAGCCAAATAATATGGCGGCTCCTATGGTCTGTTTGTGACGTAGAACGATATCCCATCTCATTGCCAAGTTCCTCTCCACGAGTCAAAAATCTGACATGCAAGAATTTATTTCACGCTCCGCGATGTAGTGGAACGTGTTTTTCACGCTGAGATGTCACCAGCTTTTTGTCCACGTGTGTTTTCACATCCGTCAGAGGACGGCTTACGCAATATGAAGGTTGGAGGTAGCAGAACTATCACACAGTCGTCTTAGTATAACGATTCTCTGAATCTACCCAATAGGGTATGATGTGAACAGCGTCGTCTTATTTCCTTAGATTCCCGCTATAATTCCTCATCATCTCTGTTACACTTTCACAGGGCTATATCGATTTAACCAGCGCGTCTCTGAAACCATTCGATGCTTGTTGTGACGCTTGCTGCTGTCATGCCTACCTGACAAGGTCGCCTGAAAGAAAAAGTTAGAAGTCTGTGGCCCACAGCCCGTGACAGCGCTACTGGCGGCACTGTACCTAGAGTGCATCCTTTCTTCAGAAGCTTCTATTCTTCTCTTATATTATTATATTATACAGAGTGGCTCACATAAACCGGCCCCTGCGCTGAAAGGAATATGAATGAAGAAAATCCGCGTACATCATCACTTTCTTACAATTTTATTGTACAGTTTCATTATTAACTATGTAATTAACAGTTTAACAGATTTACTTTTATTAGTTTAATAAGCATATTTCAGAAAGGAGTTTAAAGTCTGTGTTCAAAATGTTCTCCGCCAACTTCCAAGAAAAGTTTTTCACGTCGAAGCATGTTAAGGAAAACACTTTTCGGTACTCTTTGAGGAATGTTCGAAATTCCTTCACATATGGTGTTTTTTAATGTGTCAAGTGTTCTGGGATTGTTGCGGTAGACTCTAGCCTTTAGAAATCTCCAGAGGTAAAAGTCACATGGCGACAAGTCGGGAGAGCGGGGTGGCCACAAGCCCTTACTAATGGTCCTCTCTTCTGTAAAATCGGTATGTATACGAGCTAAGGACAAATCCGACATATGAGAAGTTGCCCCATCTTGCTGGAAATATGCAGAACACTTTTAGTTTGGACTTAAGAGAGTAGAAAATTCATTGTAGAGTTGCAAGTAAACATGTGTGTTGACAGTTTCATTGAAGAACAATGGCCCGATAATTCTGTTACCAGAAAGAGCACACCATACAATAATTTTTAAATCGTGTAACGGCTTTTGCAGTATGCCATTGGGACTCTCTGTAGCCCAGTGGCTTGTGTTTTGTGAATTAACGTAACCCGACTGATGAAACCAAGCTTCATCCGTCGAAAAAAGGAGGAACGGATCAAGATGATTTTCCAGCAACCAATTACAGTGATGTGTACGCTTACCCTTGTCCGCTTCTTTTATTTGCTGAACAACACTCACACGGCAAGGTTTCATTTTTAAGCCATGAAGGATACGTTGATATGACCTGCGAGATATTCCACATTGCTGTGATAATCGTCGGGTTGACATGTAGCGACTTCTTTCAATGTGTGCCGGCACGTTTGCCGCAACATCAGGTGTACGTACAGTCGGTGACCAACTTCTCTTTGAATTAACAACACTGCCGTGGAACGTCACCTTCTCACTAGATCCTGAATCGTTGATTTTGCAGGAATATTTCTTTCAGGAAACGTTTCATGAAAGGGTCACGAACAACTTTAATGGATTCAGAGCGCATATATTCCTCAACAATGAACACAAGTTCTTCAGTGGAGTAAGGCATGACAATGAAGTATACGGTTTATAACGGCTACTTTCCGTATGAACGATTCACACGCTACTGCTGCTGGAAGGTGGCAAAGAAACTGACAAGCTAGTAATGCTACTCGCGTGCGTTCGCATTCCAGTTTGGGCCAGTTTTATCTGCGCCACTCTTTATGTATATTATATTATATTTTCTATTTATTATATTATACTATTAGACTATGTACTGTTCATCGTCCACATGGCACTGCTATGTAATGCTCCACACTAGAAAAATACTATTAGGATGGACTTCCTCACATATAAACCTATATTAGATATCAACGTATTTCTATGTTTCAAAAAAAAAGTTCTTGGTATTATTAGTCTCCAATTTTATTCCCTTTCCTTCTACCATCATCAGCTAAGAGCACGTAGTACATAGCAAAACTTGTTTACTATTTTTAGTGTCTCGTTTGCTATGTCTTTTTCTAATGTAATGCACGCACCATCATCTGACCTAATTCAACTTTTGTTGATGTCGGCGATCTAATATCTTTGAAAGGCACTATCCATTCCATTTAATTAATCTTCCAAGTTCTCTGCAGCCTCTGACAGAATGATATTTTACACGGCCCAGTTTCATTAGTGCGACCACTGCCTACGTTTGATATCAACGTGCAATAACCACTCACAGACGGCAGGTGGCAGCACTAGTAGTGGAGGGTATATAAAGTGTGTAGGGGAGACGCAGGAAACAGTGTAGTTGTTACGATGCGGAAACAGAAAGATTTATCTGACGTCCAAATGGTCATGATCATTGGCTTTCGAGCCAAAGATCGAAGCACTGCTTCGTGCTTAAAGTATACCGTGCATGGCAAAATGGCGCTATCCCGCGTCTAGGCAACTGTGGTGCACGATGGACCTAAGATGACACAGGTGAAAAGCAGCTGAGTAGATATATACGGGCGAATAGACGTGTAACTGTTGAGCATCTGACCGCCCATATGAATCAAGCAGCTAGCAACAGTGTCTCTTCAACGAGCGTTCAGCAAAATTTGCTGCGTACGGGCCCCCGCAGCAGGCGCCTGGTACGTGCACCTATGCTGGCTGCTGTTCATCGGCAACGAAAGCTGGAATTCGCATGCCAATACCGCAACTGGATGTCCACTGAGAAGGGACAGGTGGCCTTTTCGGATGAATCACGATTTAATTGCGTAGGCTTCCGCAGCCAGAGTCAGTCGACATAAAAGTTTTCCGGGTATGGTAACGCGTCATAATGTATAAAACTAATGCTGCTGGATAAAAACCAACGTTTCTGACACGGTTGAAGCGGTCTTCTTCTGGGTCTACTGGTAGACCCAGAAGGAGGCCGCTGCAAGAGAATTGCAAGCTGTGGACATTTGGAAGCGGGTTCCTGGGCGTTATAGTGGACCAAGCACAGGAACTGGGCAGTAGCTAACTGGAAAGGTGTAGTGTGGTCCGGCGAGTCGCCATTTTGCCTCTTTCCAAATCGTGCGAAGTTGCATGCGTACTGAGGAGGCCTTTGGCCGTCAGTGAATGGTAGGCGTGGTTCAGGGCGGAAACGGTTCAGTGATATTAACAATGTCATTTTCTCACCATGAGTTGAGACCATTCATTTTGTTTGCCATGAACATGAACTACGAGGGGCGTTCAATAATTAACGCAACACAGTTTTTTTCTGAAAGCCATTCAGGATTCCAATACACCATATTATTCCTTACTCTTCTGGCTACAAAACCCTATTTTTCAACATGCCACTCTACTGTTGGTGGTCGGAGGGAAGGTACTGCTGCTCCAGTAACCGCCCCATCAACCACATGCTGCTTCTCGTGGAAAGAATCCTTCACTGAACCAAACAGATGGAAGTCGGAAGGTGCGAGAACCGGGCTGAAGGGCGGATGAGGAAGAAGAGTCCAGTGAACTTTTGTGAACACCTCCCCAGTCTGCAAACTTGTGTGAAGCCTTGCGTTGTCTTGGAAAAGGAGAAGTTGATTTCCATTTTTGTGGGGAAGTCGTTTCTTTAATTTCCTGAGGGTGGCACAATACACTTCAGAGTTGATCGTTGCACCATGAGAGAGGACATCAAACAGAACAAACCCTTCAGAGTCCCAGAAGGCCGTTGCCATGACTTTACTGACTGAGGGTGCGGCTTTGAACTTTTTCTTCGGAGGAGAGGTGGTGTGGCTCCACTCCATGGACTGCCATTTTGTTTCCGGTTCTAAGTGCCGGCCAGGATGCCCGAGCGGTTCTAGGCGCTACAGTCTGGAACCGCGCGACCGCTACAGTCGCAGGTTCGAATCCTGCCTCGGGCATGGCTGTGTGTGATGTCCTTAGGCCAGTTAGGATTAAGTAGTTCTAAGTTCTAGGGGATTGATGACCTCAGAAGTTAAGTCCCATAGCGCTCAGAGCCGTTTGAACCATTTTGAACCGGTTCTAAGTGATGAAGTTCGACAAGCACTGTCACGATCAGCCTCGTAACGATCAAGCAGTTCCGAACAGATGGTCCCATGTTGCTCTTTATGGTCTTGTGTTAAGTGGCGAGTAACCCAGAGGACACACACCTTTGAGTACCCCAACTGATGGACAGGTGTGTCAACACTACCAACAGAAATGTCCCGTTAAGTGGCGAGGTGTCTGATTGTGATCCGTCGATCTCTAGTGAGAGTGTCCGCACGTTCCAACACTGTAAAAGTCACTGGTGCGTGTGGCCCACAGGCGCGTGGGAAAGTGGATAGCTCTGCGCGACCTTGTTGCGGTGATGACGGACGCCTCGTCCAACCACTCACCATGCTTTTGTTCACTGTCAGTTCTCCGTAGACATTCTGCAAGCGCCTACGAAGATCTGGGATGCTCTGCTCTTCCACCAAAAGAAACTCAATGACAGCTCTCTGCTTTAAACGCACTTACGTTACACTCACCGTTTTGAAGGCTATGTACAGCGCCGACACCTATTGGAAGTTATAGGCTATGTCTCACAGAAAATTCCGTGTCTTTTCACCCGAAATTGGCCGAGAACATATGTGTAGCATTACTTATTGAACGCCCCTCCTACAATTATTTCACCTTTCTTGGTGACCAAGTGTTGCCTGTTTCTTCTACATATTCATGATGACTGCCTTGTCAAGAGCTACGTTTTCTAAGATGACAACAGCTGTGTTCACAGGGCTGCACCAACGCCACCTAGAGAGAAGGGCTGTGCGCTGAGCAGCTCGTCTGCCAAGTTTCGCCCACCCAAGGGCAGCTTCTACTGGCAGGCACTTCTAGAAACGCTTTTCTCTTGCTACATATTATATTTGTAGTGTCGTACATCGCTATTTTAACAAAATTTCTCTTATATTAATTATTTCACACGCTAATACATTAAAACTTACCTGTTTTTACACTGCAAATCCAAAACTTCTAACGGGATTGATGGCTTCATTAGGCCTATACACATGTTTTTAACTACACACAAATTAGCATTTTTAAAAATGAAAACATCAGGATCTTTCCATGTGAAATCCATCAATAGAGAATTTGATTTAACATTGATGATTCGGATATTTTCATATTTCATTTTATTCCATCAAAATGATCAAGAGTCCAAAATTGAATATTTTTTGTGCTTTTTATTTTAGAGTTCTTAATTTTTGAAATGACCAAAATTCTGCCATTTTTGTCTTGCTTTGAAACCTTAAAAAGGCCACAATCCCAAAACCATTCGACTTACAGACCTGAAATTTGTACCATTTTATTCAGTTTCTTCTAAGGTTTAAAGCTGTTTTCTCTAAATCAATATCAGAACAATCACTTTAAACACATTACGTGGAAAACGCGGAAGCACGTGATGATTCGCTCTTGTTCCATATCAGGCTTCACTTTCAGGGAGAGCAAACAACTAAAATCGAACAGGAAATAAAAACAAGTAAGTAAATATTAGTGATACGCTCATAACCCAACAGATATTAGCGTTTAGTGTACAGTAACTTCTGTGAATTCAGCGACATCATAGAAAATCAAAATTGCAATGGACACACTGTATGAATGGTGTTTAGCTTTAATTTCCCCTTGCAGAATCATTTTTCTAATAATTTTTCTTCCTTTGGAAATGAAAAAAACTTGCACTTTCGGTCCCGTCGGGTAATTGCCTTTACACCCGTTCACACAACATCTGTAAGGCATTTTGTTTGTTACTAACACAAATTCGAACTGTGCATCACATAAATAACGTTAAAAACGTTCTAAAAGAGTTACGTTGTGCTGCGTTCACGTACTCCCATGCTCAGCACAACGTTATAAGACACTTGTCGCTTCCTTTTGTTATGGCTACTCTTGGATACCCGTCATGATGTTCACAGGGAGCGCTCAGGGCTTCTCTCTAGGTGGCGTTGGCTTGCAGGGACCCTATCGAATCTTGAGTGCTCCGCTAATTTATCCAATCTTAGCCAACATAAAATATCCAGGACTATTTAGAACAGCAGGTGAAATGCAGCAATCAACATCCTGGCTGTGTTTCAGCTCTACGGGATCTAATCATAAATGAATGGCTTTAGCTAAATACGGGGTACCTGAAAAAACTTGTGGACTCAATTCCTTGCAGAATATGGACATTATTATGTCTAGAGGCAATGTTACACGGTCTTGAATGTATGTTGTATGATAACCGGAGACCTAGAAACGACGGAGAGGCTCCGTCCCCGCTGCAGCCGCAGTGGTCCACAGCCCCACGACGACTACCGCAGTCCACTTCACCCCTCCGCCGCCCCACACCGAACCCAGGGTTATTGTGTGGTTCGGCCCCAGGTAGACACCGCAGGGAACGTCTCACACCAGACAAGTGTAACCCCTATGTTTGCGTGGTAGAGTAATGGTGGTGTACGCGTACGTGGAGAACTTGTTTGCGCAGCAACCGCCGACATAGTGTAACTGAGGCAGAATAAGGAGAACCAGCCCGCATTCGCCGAGGCAGGTGGAAAACCGCCTAAAAACCATCCACAGACTGGCCGGTTCACCGGACCTCGACACAAATCCGCCGGGCGGATTCGTGCCGGGGACTAGGCGTACACGGTCTTAGCATGACGTGCACTGGGAATGACTAGTTTTTTGTCCGGTGTTCTCAGCCGGTGGTGGCTCAGCGCCCCCGCACCCCGTGTCCCGGTGGCTAGGCCGCCCTGCGCAGGATGCGCGACGAGGTGGACGACCTGCTGGCGCCGTGCGCGGCGGCGCTGCGCCTGCTGGGCATGTGGGGCGTGGCGACGCGGCGCGGCGTCTTCGTGCTGCTGCTCAACCTGGCCGGCACCGCGTGCGCCGCCGTCACGCTCGCCTTCCAGCCCCCGCGCGACCTCGAGCGCCTCGCCATGAACGCCTACGTCTGCGCACAGGGCACCCTCCTCTCCGTCAAGGTACCGCATCCGCACAGTGTGACCGAGCAGTCACAGCACCCATAGCTCACTAGAATGAGGTGGCGAAAGTCGTGGGATAGCGATATGCATTTATACATATGGGAGCAGTACCGCGTACACGAGGTACAAAATGGCACTGAATTGCTGGAGCCGTCATTTGTAGACAGGTGATTCACGTGAAAAAAATTCCGACGTTACTATGGCTGGACGACGGGAATTAACAGACTTCGATCGCAGAATCGTAGTTCGAGCTAGACGCATAGGACATTCCATTTCGGAAATCGTTAGGGATTCAGTATTCCGCGATAGTCAAGTGTGTGCCGAGAGTACCACATTTCAGGCATTACTGCTGACAGCCTTGGGACAGCCAGTCCTGACAAAACTCTACCATCTGGTGAGTAAATTGTATGAGTCAGGCGAAATACCCTCAGACTTCAAGAAGAATATAATAATTCCAATCCCAAAGAAAGCACGCGTTAACAGATGTGAAAATTACCGAACTATCAGTTTAATAAGTTACAGCTGCAAAATACTAACACGAATTCTTTACAGACGAATAGAAAAACTGGTAGAAGCCGACCTCTGGGAAGATCAGTTTGGATTCCGTAGGAAAGTGGGAACACGTGAGGCAATACTGACCCTACGACTTATTTTAGAAGCTAGATTAAGAAAAGGCAAACCTACGTTTCTAGCATTTGTTGACTTAGAGAAAGCTTTTGGCAATGTTGACTGGAATACTCTCTTTCAAATTCTGAAGGTGGCAGGCGTAAAATACAGGGAGCGAA
Organism: Schistocerca americana; assembly: GCF_021461395.2. Taxonomy (NCBI): domain Eukaryota; kingdom Metazoa; phylum Arthropoda; class Insecta; order Orthoptera; family Acrididae; genus Schistocerca; species Schistocerca americana. The sequence goes on from NC_060125.1 coordinate 436,316,247, forward strand.
AGGCTTTTTACAATTTGTACAGAAACCAGATGGCAGTTATAAGAGTCGAGGGACATTAAAGGGAAGCAGTGGTTGGGAAGGGAGTGAGACAGGGTTGAAGCCTCTCCCCGATGTTATTATTCAATCTGTATATTGAGCAAGCAGTAAAGGAAACAAAAGAAAAATTCGGAGCAGGGATTAAAATCAATGGAGAAGAAATAAAAACTTTAAGGTTCGCCGATGACATTGTAATTCTGTCAGAGTCAGCAAAGGACTTGGAAGAGCAGTTGAACGGAATGGATAGTGTCTTGAAAGGACGGTATAAGATGAACACCAACAAAAGCAAAACGAGGATAATGGATGTAGTCGAATTAAGTCGGGTGGTGCTGAGGGAATTAGATTAGGAAATGAGACACTTAAAGTAGTAAAGGAGTTTTGCTATTTGGGGAGCAAAATAACTGATGATGGACGAAGTAGAGAGGATATAAAATGTAGACTGGCAATGGCAAGGAAAGCGTTTCTGAAGAAGACAAATTTGTCAACATCGAGTATAGATTTAAGTGTCAGGAAGTCGTTTCTGAAGGTATTTGTATGGAGTGTAGCCATGTATGGAAGTGAAACATGGACGATAAATAGCTTAGACAAGAAGAGAACAGAAGCTTTCCAAATGTGGTGCTACAGAAGAATGCTGAAGATTAGATGGGTAGATCACATAACTAATGAGGAGGTACTGAATAGGATTGGGGAGAAGAGGAGTTTGTGGCACAACTTGACTAGAAGAAGGAATCGGTTGGTAAGGCATGTTCTGAGGCATCAAGGGATCACCAATTTAGTATTGGAGGGCAGCCTGGAGGGTAAAAATCGTAGAGGGAGACCAAGAGATGAATACACTAAGCAGATTCAGAAGCATGTAGGCTGCAGTACGTACTAGGAGATGAAGAAGCTTGCACAGGACAGAGTAGCATGGAGAGCTGCATCAAACCGGTCTCAGGACTGAAGACCACAACAACAACCCCACACCAAGGACAATGCAGTGACCGACAGTTATCATTTAACGACCGAGATCAGCGGCATTTGTATAGAATAGTCAGTGCTAACAGACAAGCAACACTGAAACAACAGCAGAAATCAATGTGGTACTTACGACGAACGTATCCGTTACGACAGTGCTGCAAAATTTGGCGTTAATGGGCTATGGCAGCAGATGACCTACGCAACTGCCTTTGCTGACAGGACAACATTGCCTGCAATGCCTCTCCTGGACTCGTGACCATATCAGTTGGAACTTAGACGATTGGAAGACCGTGGTCTGGTCAGATGAGTCCCGATTTCAGTGGGCAGGAGCTGATGTCAGGGGTCGAGTGTGGCGCAGCCCTCACGAAACCTTGGTTCCAGGTTGTCAAAAAGGCACTTTGGAAGCCGTTGGTGGCTCCATAATGGTATGGCGCAAAATGTTTTGCGTGAGAAACAGACAAGCTTCGAGCCCAGCACACGTGGCAACCATTGTTAATCCAAAATCAAGACCTAAATCCAAGTGGTGTAACATCTTGGCATTACTCAGTTCTTGTTTAATGCATCGAAAGATGGTTGGATTTCCACTGTCCACTTCCACAGCGTATGCTTCTTTGTCATGCTGTGTTGCAATTCGCTGTGTATTATCTGTTTCGAAACAAACCAATGGCAAAAGCTATCCATCACTATGAATAATTTCTATCTCCTTTCACTGCATGCTGCAGGAATACTTTGTCCTTCTGTAATCTTTCTTTAGTTAGGTGCTATTTCTTAGAATAAAAATGAATGGCCAAAATGTTCAATCTCCCTTTTACCAAATTTTGACTTTTTAAGATTTTCTGTTAGTCCAGCCTTTCGAAATACTTGTATTACTTCGTTTATCGGATCCAGACGTTCTTGCCAGATGGAAGTAGCTATTAATAAGTCATCAATATAAACATGTACTCGATCCAGTAATTACAGCCCCATTACTTTGGGCAAGCCTGCAGTAAGTACAACTGCACTTACATTCAAGAGGTAGAACTTTAAATCGGTAGCTTCTTCTAGAAAATCTAAAGGAAGTGTATTTTCATGATTCCTCTTCTAAGGGAATTTAACATGATGATCATATATATTAATGCGTGAGTTATGTGTTCTCTATAAAATCTCTGAAAATACTCACCCAAATTTTTCAACTGTGATATAAGTGGTATTAAACCATGATTAATGAAGCTTGTATTCAAAAATAGTTTTGGCGCAGCTATAAGTTTGCTACAGTACAGGCTAGTTGAAGTTTCTGTGATCAGCCAATCTAACATTTGTCTAATTTCTATGTTGACTACTGATCTTCTGGCCAAAGGAGTAGGATAAATGGGAAGACAATGGGGTTCGTGGAGATTCATTTGAGGATGACGTTCATATTCTTTAATTATGTCAGATGAGTTCACAAAACCATCTGAAAAATTTCACACTGCATCTGTCAATTCTTGCTTGTATGTGTCATTCAAATGTTCTGAGTCGTTTATTTTCTGTTGCTTCCAATACATAGAATTCAGCCCGTTTCATCACATATGCTTCTTGTGGAGGCATATTTTCAGTACTTACTACTGGCGTTTGTACTTTATCCAGAACCTTTCATGTGTGGTGTTTGGTCTTGGGAAATCAACTTCAACAGCATCTTTTTCAGTATGCAGATTGCTGGCAGAGAGAAGTCTGTCCTTACATCCTTTTCCAGCATTAAAGTCAACCACTAAAATGCTGTCGACCAACATATCTCCTAACACCAAAAAAATATGTTCCACTCTTTTACCATTCAATTCTAATTCTGTTCAGGCTTTTAACTCACTGGTTTTGTTCTCTGTCCAACAGATCCTATCAATTCTGCGCCACTTATTAGTAATGTTATGTTTTTTTTTCTCTTCACTTAGTCTGGAGACTAGATTTAAATCTAGCACATGTGTTCTTAATCACTATGACCATTATTTCATTTACATTAACATGAATTGATTGCTGACTGGTTTCCTGGTTTAAGCATTTAGTAGTTTCAGTTCTCAGTTGCTCTTTGCATGTTTCCCATTATTGTATGTTAATAGTATCAATGCATGTGTTTCATCCTTTACTGTATCTTCAGCCAGCGATTCAGAGCCACTAATGACGGTCCTTAGTTTTCCCTTTCATTTTGCGTGCATCCATCTTGTTTACTGTCTGAATCTCATTATTTTGCTCTGTGCCCGATTTCGGTTATTATTCCAGTACGTTCTGGGTTTGTCTTGAAACAGCTCCTCAGAAAAATTTATAAATGACAGTGCTGGTAAACCTCTACGTTATTTGACTTTCAAACAGCTGAGAAAAACTGAACGTACTCAGAAATTTCTCTCTTTACTTATTCTGATCAAAAGTAAACTGACACACATTTATTTATTTTTTTTTTTTTTTGCGCAACGTAATCTGACTTTTAATAATCCCCACAAAAGAATGGCCCTGACTAACAATAACCTATACCTTACCTCACAAAAATCTTCGTTACTCGCACTACTGCAATACAGCGAGCGCCAATACTGCCACCTAAATAAAAGATTCTAACTACTGAAGGTACTAACTACTGATAGGCATAGTTAGCAAATGAATGATTTTGATAGAGAACAAACAATGTATTTACCTTAATAGTGTTCAAAACTCAGTTCATGACATCCGGTCTCACAAATTTCGTTTTTCTGACGGACACACGTCCAGATCGGCCGCTCTCAGAACTCTGCCATCTCTCTCCCCACATCCACCACTGCTGGCGGCTCACCTCCAACTGCACAACGCTACGCACTGTTCACATCCAACTGCCCAACACTACAATAGCAAATATTCTAACAATGCAAATCAGCCACAGACTGCACACAGCACAATCAGTGATTTTCATACAGAGCGCTACGTGGCGTTACCAACATAAAAACCTAAACAGTCTCTAGTTCGTTTCACTTCAATAGTCATGACTGCCAGTGCCTTCAATTGTTGTTTACTCATGCGTGTCCTCAGTCGATTCTCTTCCGTTTCTTTCTCGTATCTCACGTAGATATCTCTTCCAGTTACCCTTGTGGCTCGCGTATTGTACAGTTGTGATATATTTCCTACGTAATTTCATGTCACTCCTCCAACAATCTCCGCTAAAAATTACCTGGCGTTCAGTAAAAGTTTTCCTTTCACAATATGGGAGACGCACACGAGTAAAATATCTAGCCCACAGATCACTTTGTTTACGTACTTTTCAAAATATTCTCTGAACGTTCCTTGTCTGAAAATACGCAGTTTCGGACTAAGAACATCGTTTTGTGACTTCTCTTGCACTCCATACGATCAACATTTTGACTATAATAACTTTTTAAATTCTTTGTATGTCTCACTTGTGCTGGTGACTTCGACTGCCCATAATGCAGTGTCAGCTTGCTTGTAATATCTGACAAACATTATTTTCTGATTTTGCATACAGTTTTGCTGCAATACACCGATGATTTTATGAATTCTACTGGGTATATGTTGCATCTTCCGCATGTAAACGTAGAAAATTGCCGGTGTTTTAGTATACTATCTTCTAGTACGTATGTAATCGCCATTGCCTCTGCCCCTATACCATTGGTAGTTTTCACAAAATTTCTTTTATTTGTTCCATTAGCAACTTGCACTCACAGTTTATTTAACCTTTTCGCAAATTTTGTAATAACGAGTCATCGACCTTGGGCTTCAAAAAAAAATGGATTGTCTGGGCTTTGATTTCTCCAAAGCGGTTTCCATTTTATGGAATTTTACGAATAAATTCGTTCCTGTTCTTGAAATCTTCCATCCGTACCCTGCTCATGTTAACTGAACTTGGTTGTTAAAATGACTTCTATCAGTACATTTTTCCCGAGATAGCATCAACTTCCACGGCTAATTCTTTTTGTCGTCTGGCCACTTGGGATCTTGGTTTACCACGGACAACAACATAAAAATGGACATCAAGGAAAGAATAGCAGAGGGAATAAAATGCATGCATTCACCCAGAGAGACACTCGGTTCTAAATCGATCTCAGTGACCACTAAGATGAAAATCTACAACAAAGGGAAAAACTATTAACACGTGAAAGAAGAGTAATGGGGAAGATATGGGGACCAGTTTCGGAAAACAGAGAATGGAGGAGGAGGAAAAACGAGGAAATCTACCTTATGATGCGAAAAACAACTATTCTGCAGAAGATAAAGAGCAAAAGAATACAATGGGTGGGCCATGTAGGCCGTATGTCAGATGGAAGACAGGCGAAGATGTCACTAGCGGGGAAGCCAAACACCAAACGCCCCATTGGACGACCAAGGCAGCGTTGGATGAACGATCTGGCGAAGGGCCTAGCAGCCCTGGGAATTGAAGACACCTGGAAGAACGGGGCCAAAACAGGAAGGAATGGAGGCAGTTTGTTGAAGCAGCGCGTAGTCTGCAGGGCCTGTGATCGCTGAATATCTGCCTATCTAGCCACAGCTTTTGTTCTTCTATCATGTTGCCATTTTCAGAACTAGGTATTTAACTACTGGGACAGCTTAGTCAATTGATCATTTTAATCCGTATTTTATCAATTATTATATAAACCGTCTGAGCAAAAGTATCCGGACACCCCTATGACCACTAGATGTCACGAGAGGCGAGCCGCCAGTACAAAAATGGGTCCGTCGGGAGAGCTTATTGGCTTCGAACATAGACTAGTTAATGGATGTCACCTGAGTAACAAATCCATCTGGGACGTTTCAACCCAGTACCGGGCAGACCTCATCTACTGTCGGACAGGGAGTTTCAAGCATTGCGGAGGGTGGTTGTAAAAAATGGCATGAAATCAGTGGAAGGAATCACTTGAGTTAAAAAGTGCTGCCAGCAGTTCCGCTGGCACAGTGAAGATTTGGGTACAATGATCGAGAGACTCCTCAAACGCCACACGTTTCTGTAGTCAGTGCTAACCGACGCTTGAAGTGGTGTAAAGAGCGACGTCATTGGACAGTGTGTGATGGAAACGAGTGACTCGGAATGATTAATCACGCTATACCCTGTGGTACCGAGGAGGTGGTGTTAGGTAGGAGATGTTTTTGTGGTTAGGTTGTGGTCCCCTTATTGTGCTTTAAAAAATGCTAAATGCAGAAGGATCTGAACACATTTCTCTGTATCCCGCAGTGCTTACAGTAGGGGAATATTTTGGGAATCGATGATTGTTTCCATCAGCTATACAATACACCCAGTCTTAAAGCAACAGCTATGAGGTAATGATTTATGGACAATAAAATCTCTGAAATGGACTGACCTCCCTAGAGTCCCACGCTGAACGCAACGGAACACCTTTGGGATGAGTTACGGTGTCGACTTCGCTCCTGACGCGTGTCCAATTGTGACTTCGGCTTTTGAGGATGAAATGACCGCCATTTCTCCACAGACATTCAGACACCTCACTGAAAGTGCCCCCAGTAGAGGTCAAGCCGTCATAAAGGCAAAGGGCGGGAACATCCCACAATAATGTCCCTAATGTACATCTGGATACTTTTAATCAGGTAATGTAGTTCCCACTCACACAAAAATAAATTTCATTGTTGGATGTTATATTATATTAACCACATAAACCGATATTCTTAGATTTTCAGTTTACATTAGCATAACTAAAATATATTAACGCATACTGTTGCATGTTCAGCATCCGCCATTACCCGAACTGCATTGCCTAGCTGTGCGTATTCAGTCACCAAGGAATAAAAATTTGTCCAGTAGCATATACACAACCAAAGTTACTTCTACAATGAATATGGTACTGACATTCCAGTAAACTGGAACATGCGTATTTTATCCCGTGATGATTCTTCTCTCTCTCTTTCTCTCTCCAAAATCACATACAAAATCTACTCGCTATAACAGCTACCAGAACATGGAGCGGAAGCAACCTCTTTTATTTCCCTTTTTCCGTCGGTGACAAATGAATGTGAGTCGGGTGCAGAGATATATTTGCTCAAGTGAGCCCGTAATCAATGTAAAAAACTTTGAATGAAAAAATATTGCATCGAACGCCGCATTATAACCACGAAACTAAACGGAATATGCCGATGTAGGTGTGAGGTATTCCACTAGATCATTTTAAAAAATTGGATACTACGTAATATCTCTATACCAATGAAATGAAAGGTACTATAGATGAGACGTTGATTGCAAAATAAATAAATAAATAAACAAAATAAAAACCTCTTTCTTTTTGACGAAGTACCTGTGTGACATGAAGTCTACCTTTCTGGAAAATATATTTGTTCATCACATTCGGCATTCTGAATTACACGTATGTTCGTACATCCCTGCAAAAAAAATTATGTGTAACAATCATTCCGTTTTCGATGATTAGGTTACGGGGTCTTTAGATGAAGGTTTTGTAGACTATGTAGGATCATATTACAAATATGGAATCGCCACATCAGAAAACGTTGGAAAAAGTGTATTAACTTGTAAACATTAAGATTCTTTATTTACCTTCTCACAAATGCGCTTGTTTCTCACTCATCAGGGAATGCTGCAGATTTAAAAAGACGCCAGCGTTCAGGAGAGGGTTAGCAGTTTTCTTAAACATGATGACTAAATATTTCGTCGCAGCTAATGACTCAAGAACAATATTTCTTTTTCTTTTTTAGTCTACGAAAAATCTAATGCACGTGTTTCTAGGGAAAAATTAGGCGATCTGGTCATACACAAAACGAAACAAGTCTATCCATCTGTTTGAAAATTGCCGTACACGTTTCAAGTTTACTAACTAAAGCGGCTGTTCAATTCTTTGTGACGACGACTGCTTTCAGTTTCATCGATGAATAATAATTGAAAGGTAATCAGTAATGAAACTTACATCATGTGTAACAATCATTCTGATTTCGATGATGAGGTTATGGCGTCTGTAGATGAGAAAGCTGATAGGACTGCTAATCCCAATGCAAAAAAAATAATTTTATAATTAGGTGGAGCATCGCTGATTGTGCACTACCGATGCTACTGTCTACAGGAAAATAACATCGCTAGAAGATTGCAATGGAATACAGTACGCCATAGAGAATATTTTCGTTTGACACAGACTGTCCATTCGACCTCAGAATAGATCACTACAATGTATTGCACCTAAACAGGATGAAAATCCTTTATTTTCACTTAAAGCTCCAGTGATAATCCTCTAGACCGTCACATCAGTTATGTATCTGCAAGTAATGCTACTAAATGACACAGAGCGGAGTACAATATACTTGTTCTCACCTACGTTGCTTGTTATCAACTACGAAAAATTAACAGCTGAGAGCATTATGGTCCAAAGTAACGCGAATTTTGCGCATACAAAGAAATGAGAACAAGTAGTATGATTAATTTTTTATTTATTTGGCCACTCTTGTTGCACCTTTTCATTTGTTGTAGCTCATTGTTAATCATTCTCCTCAGGTTTTTCAAACTCAGTAGTGAATTATTTATATTTTTGGTTAACACTAGAAGAACAGTGCCAGTCAATTTGACTAGTGAGCGTTGTTTTAACATTTAATAAACAGCGTACGTTGTAATTTAAGGGGCTTATATTTCACGACTTTTAATGTACTTTAGTGGTTTATAATTTCTGTAAAACTGAGCGAATTAAAGGACCAATGCAGTCATTTTCACCGGTGTGATATTTTTTATGTTTCATGTCTCTAAACGCACAATAATGGATTTTTACATCCACTTAGCTTATTTTATTTCATTGTTGTGATCTCGTTCCCTTTTTCATGTTTCCATTTCACTTTGTTTAGTGGAACAGTGAACATATGTCAGTTGCTGTTCTCATTGAAAGTGGTGTTGTACTCTGTAGAATTTTAGTACTCCTCATCATTACGGTGAATGTTTTCGTTCAGATGAGCTTTCACTATTTCACAAAATTACGAGTTAACATTCACGACCAGTGGCCTCGTCTGTGCCTATGCACCTTTTTATCATCGTGCTAGACCTTGCTGGAACCAACGCCTGGATCCTTTACAGAGAGACAACAGGAGAAGTTACCTGGTGAATGTTTCTTTTCAGATTAGCAGAAGAATTCTCCTCTGTATATGTGCAATCAAGGAAAGGGCCTGTTCATACATGAATTGCGAAAAACACTTAAGTACGTAAGACCTACCAGATAGAAGTATGCTAAAGTTCAAACAAAACCAAATCTGTGTGTGCAGTGCAAGAAATTAGTATGTGGTCCATTTGCTGGAAGTGTTCAGTACGTATGTGCCAAGTGTTTTGATGTAGGTAGTGGATTGATTGAAAACATGTCGGAGAAAAAGACAGTGTTACTTTCTCGTAATTGCCACAGCTATATACGTCCATTTTACTTTCTGTTATTAAAATATATATATATATATATATATATATATATATATATATATATATATATATACATACATATTTATGGCCTGTTTGGGGATTTGACTGAGAATAAAACAGAGAGATAAAAATATTGTTTTATAATTATATGTTTATTTGCAAGTTTAGTATCAAAGTTTAGTTTCAGTGAATATTGTATCTACGATGTTTACCTAGATCGTTTCTTCCTTATTTGAATATAGTTTCTACAGAAAAATTTAAGCACAGCACATTGATAGGATAAGCATAATATGTTGGTGACATTTAAAGATACCGTATTGAATTAATTTAACAAATATAACTGAAAAAAGAAGAGAAACATTATCAGTCAAAATAAACAGCAGCAGTCCATCTAGGTAGTTCGCTAATGCTGGTCCTTCTAGTGTTAACTCGAAATTTTGAGAAATAATCGAAGAGTTCCAACATTTTCATTTTTTCATCAAATATACACTTATTGTAGCTAAAATAATACGTTTCTTCCCGGCATGACTCCACGTTGAATCAACTCAGGTTATCACCACATCCGAACTCTTCTAAGATACATATGCTCACCAAAGATGATACAGTAAAAAGAGAGATAAAAAGTACAGAAATGTAAACTGAGTGCTTCGACATGTGAAACCATTATAGCTAATATTTTTTGTGTGCTTACAATTGCTGATGTTCATGAAAGTTGATTTCAGTGAAACAAAATAAAGTTGTAGGTGTTTCAAATTTTGTATTGCCATAAAAATTACTTCATAGTTAATTTGGCTGTAACAAATCCGTATATGCACAAGCGTTATTTGCACAAACACATTTTGAAAAAGAAGATTCAATGATCAAACTGAGCGCTATGCCACAAAAATTCCAAAATTATTTAACCAATATTATATCGCTACAACAAATGAAGATACCAATAAACAAGGGAACAAAATGCCATATAAAAACTTTACAGGAAACAATGCGTTAAGTCGCATGTGGAGAGCCAGACTTGCACCAATGTCGTGCACTATATTCCAGACCTCTTCACAGTGCCTCACAGAGTGACGTCCTGGTGTCAGTGTTTCATCCGATAGATGGGGTGTTAAGGTAGGCAGCGCCGTTGGAGCTTTTTGAGGCATGTTCTGTTTCCAGATTTCACCCTCTTCTGTGATCTACTATATTTTTGAGTGTTACTTCGCGTTAAAAGTGGAAACTTATCCAAATAAGCCACATGGAACAGGTCGACTGAATTCAGAGCTTTAACATAAATCAGATAGTTATAGTTAAATTTTCCCTATGTAACAAGTTATAACACGGAAACTAATCACCGTAAGAATACCAAACTTGGTAGCCTAAATGTCCAGAGTATGCGATACATGATTTCCATGCATCACAGCGCCACCGTCCAGTTCCAGCTATTGCCACCAGGTGCCGATGTGAGTCAGCGTGATTCGTAGTCCCACACACCTGACACGTCGTAGTGCACTTGTTGACGTGTCAACATGAGCTTGGAAAAAAGGAGCAGTGCATTATTGGTGAAAGTCTATTATCAAAACAACAGTAATGCGAAGCTGCACTCCGAGAATAGCATCGGCTGAAAGGATTACAGAAGGGTTCTCTTTCTCCACCAGCTGTGCGGAGCATGATAAAAAGTTTCAAATCAACTGGAGAAATGGGCGTCTCTCTAGGAAGAGATTGACGACCGGTTGCACCATAGACTGTTGATGAAATCACTGTTGCTATAGCAGCCAACGCTGCGATCAATTCCCAGTCGTCAGGCAGTTCGCGTGCTGTGTCACGACAACTGAACATCCAGTGGTCCACTGTACGGAACGTGCTTCAAACCATTTTGAAATGGTATGCATACAGGATCATATTGTACAGCAACTTGCACCAAAGGAATCACAACGACGTGTTGACTTTGCTCTCGACTTTCTCGCAAGGACTGAAGTTGACTAGGGCTAGCCCTGGACCATCCTATGGACAGACGAAGCTCATTTTTCTCTGATGGGTGACGTGAACACACAGGATTGCAGAGTGTGGGGATCTTCAACTCCAGTCACCATGCACGAAATTCCTCTGTATGGTGAACGTGTCACCGTATGGTGTGGCTTGATGGCTACGTTCATCATTGTCCCATTGGTTTTTGAACAGGTTGGGGCTCAAGGACCACAGACTAGCAGTGTGACTGGCCAGCGTTACTGCTATATGCTTCGCCAACGTGTTATACCCGTTCTGCAAGATGTGGCCCCACCGCATATCGCTCGTGAAGATCATCTGCTTCTCAGAAACACGTTTTGAAACGATCGAATTATCCGGCGATGGTATTCAAACGCTTGGCTAGCACCACTACCTGATCTCACTCCCTGTGATTTCTGATTTTGGGGCTACCTGGAGGACAGGATTTACCAGGGAAACATTCACACATCTGCTGATCTGAAGCGCAGCATATCAAGATAGGTAGCTAGCATACCTAGAGATATGCTTCGATCTGCTGTGCAGAATGTAATCCTGCACTTTCAGACTCTCCTGGGCACTGATGGGCGCCATATTGAGACCCTTTTGAAGCAGTAACGGTACCGGTATGTAATGGTATGATGGACCGTAGCAGTACATTAAAAGTGTTTCAGTTGAACTGATTCTGCATTATTTCTCTTCCCCAGGTCCCTGACATTAGTGCTACCAAGTTTGGTACACGTATGGTAATGAGTTTCCATGTTATAACGTGTTGAAGAGGCAAGTTTAATTATATCCACCTGGTATAAGTGTTACAGAGATCCTTTGGGCATTGAAACAATATTAGCTCGGAGAAGGAAGCCACTGTTTTCAAGAAAGGCATTTTACATTATATTGCAATAACTTAACATTGCCAAATGTTATTGAAGAGTGCCAGATGTTGACGACCACTCACACAGCCTCTGTATAGTGTAGCTGCACTCATGGTGTTGAATGGGTGGTGGTGATAGGCCGGTAGGCCCAGTTGGAGCACTGTTAACAGTACAGAATGCCTTTATTCAATTCCAGTAGATGAGCGAGGCAAACACGCCTCATTCTGTTGTCCCTAGTCAGCACTGACGTATAGGTGGCGGCTTCCGCCCTGGATAGTGAGTAGGCACCCTGCGATGCTGACAGAACACCTGTGGCGGCCTTTTGGAGACCACGATCGTGTTATGTACGTATGTGAATCGGGCCAACGGGTCACCAAAGATTGTTCGTGTCTTGATTTAGAATTAACATGCGATATAATATTTATAACACGATTCTACACTCCTGGAAATGGAAAAAAGAACACATTGACACCGGTGTGTCAGACCCACCATACTTGCTCCGGACACTGCGAGAGGGCTGTACAAGCAATGATCACACGCACGGCACAGCGGACACACCAGGAACCGCGATGTTGGCCGTCGAATAGCGCTAGCTGCGCAGCATTTGTGCACCGCCGCCGTCAGTGTCAGCCAGTTTGCCGTGGCATACGGAGCTCCATCGCAGTCTTTAACACTGGTAGCATGCCGCGACAGCGTGGACGTGAACCGTATGTGCAGCTGACGGACTTTGAGCGAGGGCGTATAGTGGGCATGCGGGAGGCCGGGTGGACGTACCGCCGAATTGCTCAACACGTGGGGCGTAAGGTCTCCACAGTACATCGATGTTGTCGCCAGTGGTCGGCGGAAGGTGCACGTGCCCGTCGACCTGGGACCGGACCGCAGCGACGCACGGATGCACGCCAAGACCGTAGGATCCTACGCAGTGCCGTAGGGGACCGCACCGCCACTTCCCAGCAAATTAGGGACACTGTTGCTCCTGGGGTATCGGCGAGGACCATTCGCAACCGTCTCCATGAAGCTGGGCTACGGTCCCGCACACCGTTAGGCCGTCTTCCGCTCACGCCCCAACATCGTGCAGCCCGCCTCCAGTGGTGTCGCGACAGGCGTGAATGGAGGGACGAATGGAGACGTGTCGGCTTCAGCGATGAGAGTCGCTTCTGCCTTGTTGCCAATGATGGTCGTATGCGTGTTTGGCGCCGTGCAGGTGAGCGCCACAATCAGGACTGCATACGACCGAGGCACACAGGGCCAACACCCGGCATCATGGTGTGGGGAGCGATCTCCTACACTGGCCGTACACCACTGGTGATCGTCGAGGGGACACTGAATAGTGCACGGTACACCCAAACCGTCATCGAACCCATCGTTCTACCATTCCTAGACCGGCAAGGGAACTTGCTGTTCCAACAGGACAATGGACGTCCGCATGTATCCCGTGCCATCCAACGTGCTCTAGAAGGTGTAAGTCAACTACCCTGGCCAGCAAGATCTCCGGATCTGTCCCCCATTGAGCATGTTTGGGACTGGTTGAAGCGTCGTCTCACGCGGTCTGCATGTCCAGCACGAACGCTGGTCCAACTGAGGCGCCAGGTGGAAATGGCATGGCAAGCCGTTCCACAGGACTACATCCAGCATCTCTACGATCGTCTCCATGGGAGAATAGCAGCCTGCATTGCTGCGAAAGGTGGATATACACTGTACTAGTGCCGACATTGTGCATGCTCTGTTGCCTGTGTCTATGTGCCTGTGGTTCTGTCAGTGTGATCATGTGATGTATCTGACCCCAGGAATGTGTCAATAAAGTTTCCCCTTCCTGGGACAATGAATTCACGGTGTTCTTATTTCAATTTCCAGGAGTGTATATTCTGACAGTATTGTTCCTTCAAGTTTGAAAGTAGCATGTACACTTGTTAAAGGACTTACAGGTGTTTCTGTTATGTGCTTTCGTGCGCCAAACTGTGTACTTGCCCTTTTTGTCTGTATCTTAATGCCCATGGACAAATTGTGAGGCTGGATGCGGGTATCAATACACGGACAGTGGATAGTTGTAGCATATGAGAAACATATTAAGTGGCTGTAAATCAGACTACAAATACTCTAGAAATACATTTCTGCATTATCATCTAGTTAAATATGCGATCCACATTTTAACGATAAGAGTAGCAAAAATTCAATAAAAACTGCACGTAGCTCAGATCTGCAGTCTATACTGAAAATGCACCACTCCATATTATATAGCCTATAAAACAGCAGTTGACCTAAGCTCGGCCCAAAAATCCGAGGTTCAGGAGAAATGTTCTACGAGCCTAAAAAAAAAAAAAAAATACCAGCAATCTCCCTCAAAGTAGTGCTAGGCACCTACCTACATAGGTTCAACATTACCGATCAGACCAGAATTGATTAATCCTTCTGTGCATGACGTGTTGATGCACATAGGTTTTATCCTTGATAATTCCAAGTCAGTACACGTGTAATACCTTATTACTCAATTTTAACAAATGTAAGATACGTTCACTTTATCAAATATATGTTGCAGTATAACTGATTGAAAGTAACAAAATAAATCAGCTTTATGCGTGATACTTGCCAGTCGATAGCACTTTATGACTGTGCTTGAACTCTGGAAATTAACTGAATCTACAGCACGCCGCACAACCCAAAGTGTCATCATGTTTAAATGGAATGGCGAAAGGTCACTTCGCAACCGTAAATGTTTCTCACATCGAAGGGCGTAGTATACCACTGCTGCAGCGACATAGGTGACATAATCTTAGAGAGATAGAAATCCATTAAGGTGCAGTTCGTGCCTGGTGGGTGAATGTGAGCTATGGCGAAAGTAGAGAACGCCAAACGAGCTCCATTCAAGATGAGTTCCCTCCTCCCCTCCCGCAAAATACATCTTTAATTTATTAGTAAATGGAAATGCTTAGAACGCACTTCAAACTTCACCGATTTCAAGTCACTAAGCTGTTTCTTGGCAGTTCCTACGATTTTCACGCTCAGGTGACGGAAGTTGTGGGACAGCCATATCAACACATACAGATGGCGGCAGTACCACTACACAAGGTATAAAAGAGCAGTGCATTGTCGCAGCTGTCATTTGTACTCAGTGATTCTTGTGAAAGGTTTCTGAAGTGATTAGGGCTGCACGAAGGGAATTAAAAGACTTTGACCGTGGAGTGGTAGTTGGAACTAGATGCCTGGGACAATCCATTTCGGAAAACGTTTGGGAATTCAATATACCGAAATCCATAGTATCAAGAGTGTGCCGATAATACCAAATTTCAGGCTTTGCCTCTCATCATGGACAACGCATTGGGCGCCGTCTTTACTTCATGACCGAGAGCAGCGGCGTTTGCGTAGAATTGTAAGTGCTAACGCTAGGCATGTTTTTTGATTTAACTAAGGCGTTTGATTGTGTTGATCACAAAATATTGCTCCAGAAGTTGGACCATTACGGAATATGGGGAGTATCTCTCAATTGTTTCACCTCCTACTTTAGCAACAGACAGCAAAAGGTCGTTATTCACAATGTTGAGAATGGCTGTGATGTGGCGTGTGGGTGGGGTACAGTCAAGGGGGAGGTGCCCCAGTGATCAGTGTTGGGGCCACTCCTGTTCCTTATTTATATAAATGATATGCCCTCTAATATTACAGGTAACTCTAAAATATTTCTGTTTGCTGATGACACTAGCTTGGTAGTAAAGGATGTTGTGTGCAACATTGGCTCGGTTTCAAATAGTGCGGTTCATGACAAATTCATGGCCTGTAGAAAATAAACTAACGCAAACTCACTCTAAGACTCAGTTTTTACAGTTTCTAACATTCAATTCAACAAAACCTGAGGTTTTTATATCACAAAATGGGCATATGATTAGTGTAACTGAACAGTTCAAATTTCTAGGTGTTCAGATAGACAGTAAACTGTCGTGCAAAGCCCACGTTCAGGATCTTGTTCAAAGACTTAACGCTGCCATTTTTACTATTCGAAAGGTATCTGAAGTGAGTGATCGTTCGACACGAAAATTAGTCTACTTTGCTTATTTTCATTCGCTTATGTCGTATGGTATATTTTGGGGTAGCTCTTCCCAATCTAAGAGGATGTTTTTGGCTCAGAAACGTACGGTTCGGGTAATAAGTGGTGTAAGTTCACGAACCTCTTGTCGACCCCTGTTCACAATTCTGGGTATTGGCCTCTCAATATATATATATATATATATATATATATATATATATATATATATATATATATATACTACCTACATAGGTTCAACATTACCCATCAGACCAGAATTGATTAATCCTTCTGTGCATGACGTGTTGATGCACATAGGTTTTATCCTTGATAATTCCAAGTCAGTACACGTGTAATACCTTATTACTCAATTTTAAGAAATATATATATATATATATATATATATATATATATATACATTCCTTACTGTCATTTCTTGTTCACAGTATTAGCTTATTCTCAAGAATAAGCAACTTTCACTCAGTTAATAGTCCGCAGAAATCAAACCTGCATTTGGATCGCACTTCCTTAACTCCTGTGCAGGAAGTTGTACAGTATACTGCTGCATCCATTTTCAATAAGCTACCACTCGAATTCAAAAATCCTAGCAGTAATCCACGCGCTCTCAAATAGAAATTGAAGAGTTTCCTCATGGGTCACTCCTTCTATTCTGTCGATGAGTTTCTTGAAAAATTAAGCTGATTCCTGTTGTATTGTTGGCTGCGTTTACTTAAACTTATGGATTAACTTTTTCGGATTCATAAACATTTTATTTTTGTCTGTTATTACTTTTATGTTGTAATGTTATATACTGACACGTTCCATGACCTTGGATATTTGCTCCTCAGTTTGGTCCTACGGAACTTGACGAGTAAATAAAAAAATAAAAATAAAAACAAGCAGCACTGAATCAAGAAAGCACAGAAATCAATGCGGGACGTATGCCGAAAATATCCGTTAGGACAGTGTGGTGAAATGAGCTAATGCAGCAAACAAACGACGCGAGTGCCTTTGCTATCAGAATATAGCTTTCAGCCCCTCTCTTGGGCTCGCTATCATATCAGCTGGGCTCTAGCCGGCTGGAAAGCCGTGGACTGGTCAGATGAGTCCCGATTTCAGTTGGTAATAGCTGATGGTAGGGTTCGAGTGTCGCGCAGACCTCACGAAGCGTGGACATAAGTTGTCAATAAGGCGCTGTGCGAGCTGGTGGTGGTTCCGTAATGGTGTGGACTGTGTTTACATGGAATGGACTAGGTGCTGTGTTCCAACTGAACCTATCATTGACTGGAAATGATTATGTTGCGCTACTTGGAGATCTTTTGTAGCCATTCGCGGACTTCATGTTCCCTGGACAAATCGAGTGAATGGTTCGGCCACGTAGATCGCCCAACATGAATCCCATCAAACTTTTATGGGACCTAATCGAGAGGTCAATTCGTGCACAAAATCCTGCAACGGCCACAGTTTCGCCATTATGGACGGGTATAGAGGCAGCATGGCTTAGTATTTTTGCAGACGACTTCCAATGACTTGTGGAGGCCATATCGTGTCCAGTTGCTGCACTATGCCAAGCGAAAGGAGGTCAGACAAGGCATTAGGAGCCATTAGGAGGTATATCATGACTTTATCAGCACAGTGCATGTTTGGTCTAACTGGATGAATAAATCTCTGTAGAGGATCTTGGGCTGTTATGTAAACGAGTATAATGCTGTAGAATCGCATGGAAGGAAGTGCATGAAAATATTTTCTCATGTCCATATTTTCTGGGACACTGGATCATTTATAAAAGGGCTCGTTTTTTTTTATCTGCCAGATCCATAACATTACAGCCCCGCACTAATTTACACAGCTTCAGATGCATTAAGCAGCTGATCTCCCGTGCACTCACTGTCGCATCGTGTGCAGGTGGCGGCCTTCTTGTGGCACAGAAAGCGTCTGCGGCAGCTGGCGCTCCAGCTGGTGAGCTGCTGGCGCCAGTTTGAGGATGTAGGCGGCGGCGTGCGCGCCATCTACCGCAGCCAAGCTGCCAGGGTCGTGCGCTACATGCAGGTAAGTCGCTGCTGACTTATTCTCGCTGCCAACCGGAAACACATGCCTGTTAGAATAATTGAAACACATAAATAGTACTCGATAACTACCTTTAACCTCTCGATTAGCGCTGATTCTGCTCGTACTGGGTATGCAACAAGCAACACTGCATCAAGAAAGCGTAGAAACCAATGCGGGACGTACGCCGAACGTATCCGTCGGGGCAGTGGGGTAAAATCTGCCGTTAATGAGCTAATGAAGCAGACAACCGACGCGAGTGCCTTTTCTAACATGATATAGCTTGTAGCTCCTCTTTTGGGCTCGCGATCTTATCGGCTGGGCCCTAGCCGACTGGAAAGCCGTGGACTTGTCAGATGAGCCCCGATTTCAGTTGATAAGAATTTTGTACCATTGAGTTACAGTGTCGCTTGACATCCGGAATCTGCGGCTGCAAGCTCAGGATTACTTTCTAAGCATCTTTTTCCCCTAATGTTCCATAATGTCCTTGACTGATAATTTCGGGCGTGTAGTATATGCTGAAGTTCATTCCCATGTTGATCACACCATGACTGAGACATAATCTTTAACTACTGACGATTGTAAAATACAAAATGTGCCAGAAAAACTAGCTGTTTTAATTATTCTCTAAAAGTGAATGGCATTATTGGCAACACTGGATGTTTGTAATATATACCAGCTAGGTACGCCATCTGCTGAGGTGGAGCACTGGAGCAATCCTGAACGAGCTGTGGCTGTAAAGACCTTTTACAAGAATGATGACTGTGTTGCTGCTGTTAGACGGGAGTACCGTCGTCATTTCAACTTTAGACGGAATGGTCCCGTACCATTGGCATTCGTAGTCAGGTTATGGCTGAAAAACTTTCAAGCAACAGGAATTGCACATAAGATAAAATCGTCAGGAAGGTCCAGAAGTTGTTGCTCACAGGAAATAATAGAGGAGGCGCATAATGTTCTAACCAAGAGTCCATAGCGTTCTATGAGAAAAATTGCGGCAGCAGTGTGAATGCACTATCATACCCAAAAGCGTTTCACCTATTTGCATGCAGCCCACATACCGTAGCTGTCTTGCAGGTAATCTAAGCTCTTTGCTCTACAGTCGTTTGACTATACAAAATGGAAACCACAAGAGTTCACTAGAGAACACTGATATTTAAGTTAATCAGTCCGGAAACGAATCAACACCACAATACTGTAAATACCAGGAAATGCGTCATTAGAGATGATACAGTCCCTAACGCCTGTAAACTCAATTTTATTACAATAAGTGATATTTGAAAATCACTACCAAACTTATTAGAATTTGTGTTAACTAACTCCATCACATAAGTCATTCCACTAATCTTCAGGCAAAATTAAATATCTTTATGAACAAGAGATTTTGAGACAATATCTCGACTTCTAAAGTTCTATGACAATCTGAAGTATTTTCGCTCTTTAAAAGGTTTTCCCACACCTGTGAAAAGTCGTTCCTGATACGAATGGTTGGTCACAAACTTGATATTGAACTAATCAGTTAATAGTTTTGTATCCTGGCTGGGAGGCGGCGCGTGGGTAAGGAACAGGAAAAAGGAAAATTACGTCGGTGCTGCGGTGAGTAAAAGTGGTTTACTGGTGCAAGAAGAATACATAACTTTGTACAGATACAAAGTCTTAGACCCGTCGTATGTAGAGCAAGCAAAGCGAAATTCTGGCTGGCTGCATCTGATGAAATGGGCCGAATCTATAGCGATGCTCGTCGAGCTCTCCAGCGCCGGCTAGAGGGCGCTGTCGTCGGTGTCTGTCGTAGTGCCAACCTAAGCAGTGGCATCGTAGGTATCGATACCACTAAAAGCAACGCGTTTAACACCGACAAGCGCTCTATGGAAACATCAAAATTAACATCGTATCACCAGTAGTTTCTCTGTACTCATGATTCGGCAATTATTTGAGCACATTTTTTAACTTTCAAAAAACTTGGTTCTGCATCTGGACTAGAACCAAGTACATACAGCCGCTGTAACTAGCCAAAGCTTTCGTGCCTGGCAGAGATTCGATCACAGCAACGTTCGTCACGTGAGTAAGCCAAAGAGTCGTGACATATCGAAGTTTTTACCAGTATCGGTCAGCAAATCTGAAGACTTTTGTGCCCTACCTAGAATCCTGTCAACACCATTATCTCCTTGTTAACTAACCACGAAAAACGTTTAATATAATTTCAAGTAACAAAGTTTGAACGTGTTTAAAACGAAGTGCCATTATGTAAAGTTTTGTGACTCGGATTAGAACACAGCACGTATTCAGATTATTAACTATGTAAAACCGGATGTTAGATATCGAAATTTTTCTCCAGCAGCGAGATATCTGATTGTGAAATGGGGATACAATTTTTTTGCCTGTCCAGGAATCGCATCCGGCACCTACCGCCGTTGGTTTCTGTCCACGAATTCCTTGCTCATCAGCATTGAGATGTGTGCATGTTTGACTATAAATAATATCACCTATCGTTTTTGTTGTCATCACACGGCGAGACATTAAAAATGAAAATTATTTATCAATAGTAGTTAGGTGTGAATACGCTAGGGCTTGAAATGAAACCGTGAACATGTTTGTGCTGGACCAGGATTCGGACACACATATGTGCCTTTCGTGGAGGCCTAGAAGAGTCTGCAGTCTTGGCGAAAACAACAAAACTACAGTATATCGTTCCGTGTGGTCAGATACCATGGAAGAGGAGATCCGAATTCGAGTCCCAGTCCAGCATCAAATTTTTCACGTCTCGAGTTCAAATAAAATAAGAGCCCTGTGACCTGAAGTGACTATTGGCCCATGAAATAAAATTAAGTTTACAGCATAAGGAAGCGACAGTCTGCCGCGACGTCCGCCTTTGCTGTGGCCCAATGTAAACTAGCTCTGCCCCAGTTGGTAGTGAAGGGATGTGATGATTATAATGAGGATTATGAACTACGGTGCAACATGATGTTCTTCCCTTGGCATTACTAGACGAGTAGGAGATCATTTCGTGTTTGTCTAAAATACATGATGGGATTGGCAATCGAGACCACGACTCGCAAAAAGAAACCATGATCAATCCACGAGACCACTGATGCCAACATTTACTATATTCATGGTTGTGTCTTAACGTATGATGCACTTAGCAAACAAATTAGACTCGGTGAAAAACATTCAGTTCTTTATTAATTGTTTAATTATCAGCAGGCTTCTGATACGCAAATTATGCTAGTCTCACGTCAGTGCTATGTAAAGACGCTTTTACCCATCATAGCCTCGATTCGAAGTCATTTTGAAATTTTCACTATTTCAAGAAATTTCTTGCATTAAGAAATATCATTGGAAAGTATGAAGTTACAAAATACTTCAATTATTACTGCCATAACAGACACGGGGAGACATACCGACTCCAGATCGAATCCGCCTTGCGGATTAACGGTGAGGGCCAGTGTGTTGGCAAGTCTGAACGTGATTTTAGGTGGTTTCCCTCATCCGACTAATTGAATACCGGGCCGGTACGCACGCCCCGCCTCAGTTACACGATTCTCAAACTTTAGAAAACGTTCGCACATTTTCACATGCATTAGCATTAGACGCAGACAGTCGGGATACACAAATACCGTCCCGGGGAGGGAAGGAGGGAGGAGGAGTAGTGACGAGAAGCTCATCCGGCCACCCTCTACCACAAACGTTGCCAAATCCAGTATTAACATGCAGACACCATGAGGATATGAGACAAAAGGCAGGAAAAACAAGAAGAATAAATGCGCAGTAAAAAGCATGACGCTAGTCCCACTAGGAGATCGAACAACATTACAGAAAACACACAGTAACTAAGAAGAACGTCAGTGGCTGGCAAGACACGTTCCAACTCACAATTCAAAGCAAAAGTCTACAATGTGATAACAACCAAGGTCGACGGCTGAAAGCAGGCGGCACTGAAAGCAAACCGACAAAACGGAAACTGACTGTCGAAAGCAACGGCAGAGTGAAAATGGCCGACTGGTTACTTCTGGCTGATTACCGGCAAGAGGCGTGGTACTGCTCGCTTCAGAAAATATTTGCCTGTAGTGTGGTTGTATGGAATTGAAATGCAAATGATACACAGTACGTACAAGAAGAAAACAGAAGCTTATGTTAAGGCGTTCTAGAAAAGAATGCTGAAGATTAGGTAGATACATCGTGTAACTAAGGAAGAGCGACTGGATCGAACTGAAGCGAAGAAGGCTTTATGGTACATTTTTGTTAAGCGTATTCTCCCCTGCCTTACTCATTTTGGATGCCTAATACGAGAGTCGTCCACAAAGTAAGTTCTGTTTCTATTTCTATCAGCGGCAGCGCTACGATCACAGTTCCGAGCATGTGCGGCAGTTACTCAGACGCAAGGAGAAGACATGTACGCCATTTCCAGTTCGCTGCTGTCGATGTGTGCTTTGTAGTGATTATTTATAATGTCAGTCGTAATTGAAAATGCCGCCGCGTGTGAAATCAGATCTGTGATTCGTTTTCTAAATGCTAAGAAAGTTAAACCGAAGGAAATTAATCGGAAAATCGACGAGGTTTACGGACAAAATGCTATGAGTTAGAAGATGGGTCAGACTGTTCAATGAAGGACGTGATGAAGTGCACGATGAAGAACGAAGTGGACTCGTGTCTGTGGTTACTGATGAACTAGTTCACACAATTGAAGAGAAGATTAAGCACAACCGTACGTTTACACATAGTGCCCTCGCTATGGAAGTTCCGTAAATCTCACGAACACTAATTTATGAAATTTTTACTGAAAAACTGAAATTTCGAAAACTTTGCTTACGTTGGGTACCCAAAATTCTTGCTGAACAACAAAAGCAAGGGATGGGCAGTGCACTTCAGTTTTTGACACGCTACATAAGGCTCTGGTTTTCTTTCTCGGATAGTCATGGGGGGTGAAACTTGGGTATCGTACAACACCCCTGAAACAAAACGGCAATCAATGGAATGTAGGAACACTTCATTCCCGACGAAGGTTAAGCCTAAGCAAATCTTGACACCTTGAAAAGTCATGTGCACCGTTTTTTGGGACAGAAAAAGCATTTGACGATTGATTTCTTACCGCGAGGCCAAACAATGAATGCACATGGTTACTGCGTGACCATTAAGAAATTGCGCCGCACAATACAGAACAAGCGCCGAGGATTACTGTCAAAAGGCGTTGTTTTTTTTGTTTTTTTTTTCACGATAATGCCCGACCTCACACGGCGAATGTGACCGAACAACTCTTACGGGAATTTCACTGGGACGCGTTTGATCATCCTCCGTACAGCCCGGACCTCGCTCCTAGCAACTTTCATCTCTTCTTACACTTAAATCTGTCCTTGGTGGTCAACACTTAAACGATGGTGACGAGCTGAAAAAACATGTTACCACATGGTTGAATACACAAGCGGCAACCTTCTATGAAGAAGGCATACAAAAACTTATGCCACGCTGAGACAAGTGCCTACAAAATTTCGGAAGCTATGTAGAAAAGTAGTTTAACAATTGTAGATTTTTGTACAATAAATATTTTTTCTGTATCTGTACACGTTTGTATTATATAACCAAACGGAACTTACTTTGTGGAGATACCTCGTACATCAGAGCATTGCTTCACCACATACCCCGCTGCTTTGATTGTATACTGAAATTTGTGTCTTCTACCTAAAATATCTTATCCTTAACGTCTGTAAGAAAACTTCATAAGACCTCTCTCGGTACGAAGGCGGAGAGCTCTGTAATCCACCCCATGCTTTGTGGCGTTTTCTAAATTGGAGGCAAAAAAAAAATTAATTCTGAGTCTCCATTCTACGCCACAAATCCATATTACGGATTTCATCGACAATCAATGATGAATGAATGAACTGTTTTCGAAATAATGAAGAAATTAAAAAATTATGATTAATATTTTATAAATATTAATTCATCTTGTGTGTATGGTTTGCAGCTGCATGTGTAAAACATGTTCTTTTGTTATTTTGGAATCAAGGTCATTTTTCAAAACAATCGTTTAATTGAACTTCAGAGTGCAACAACATTCGGAATATGCATTACTTACAGGGATCCTAAAATACAATTTCAGAATGACTGTAAGATATCTTCAGAATCAGCAAGCAATCAGCAATGTTGTGCTGTTGTTTTAAACATATCTTTCGTATAAAAAATTGCAATATCAGTTTAGGTTATTGTCAAAGAATTTGTTGATAGGAATTGTGATCGATTTTGCTTCATTAAAAGATAAAAGAATATTAAATTACGACGGATATTCGGAAAGTAAGGTCTGGTCGATAGTGAAATGGAAACTACAGTTTAAATCCGATGAAGCATTGCTTACATGTGCTAGATAGTGTCCCTAGTATGCCCGTGGATCTCGCTCTTTTTAGTTCTGAGTGCATAGTAAGCATGTAATGATGCTTACAAAATAGTCTATCCCGTCAAGCATGAGCGCCGGTGAGAAATTTCGCCTGATTTCATGCAGCCTTCACAACGTATCTGACATGCATATCCTTCTTCATGCCAATTCTCGGCCACACATTGCAGGGACAATGAAGACGCTCCTGCAACGTTTTCGTTGGAAAGTGTATGATCACCCATCATACAGGCCGGACTTGGATCCCTCAGATTTTCATCTCTGCTCACATGAACCGCTGGCTACGAAGAAAACGTTTTGGTACAGGCAACAAGCTGCAGATCAACACAAAGAATTGGTAGAAAGCACAGCCTTCTATGACGAGGATATTGGAAAGTTGGTACAATTCTACGACAAATGTCTTAGTCGTAGCGGCGAATATATACAGGGTGGTCCATTGATCGTTACCGGGCAAAATAGCTCACGAAATAAGCGTTAAATGAAAAAACTAAAAAGAACGAAACTTGTCTATCTTTAAGGGGGAAACCAGATGGCGCTATGGTTGGCCCGCTAGATGGCGCTGCCATAGGTCAAACGGATATCAACTGCGTTTTTTTTTAAATAGGAACCCCCATTTTTATTACATATTCGTATAGTACGTAAATAAATATGAATGCTTTAGTTGGACCACTTTTTTTGCTTTGTGATAGCTGGCGCTGTAATAGTCACAAACATATGGCTCGCAGTTTTAGACAACAGTTGGTAACAGGTAGGTTTTTAAATTAAAATACTGAACGTAGGTACGTTTGAACCTTTTATTTCCGTTGTTCCAATGTGATACATATACCTTTGTGAACTTATCATTTCTGAGAACGCATGCTGTTACAGTGTGATTACCTGTAAATACCACATTAATGTAATAAATGCTCAAAATGATGTCCGTCAACTTCATTGCATTTGGCAATGTGTGTAACGACATTCCTCTCAACAGCGAGTAGTTCGCCTTCCGTAATGTTCGCACATGCATTGACAATGCGCTGACGCATGTTGTCAGGCGTTGTCGGTGGATCACGAGAGCAAATATCATTCAATTTTCCCCACAGAAAGAAATCCGGGGATGTCAGATCCGCTGAACGTGCGGACCATAGTATGGTGCTTCGACGACCAATACACCTGTCATGAAATATGCTATTCAATACCGCTACAACCGCACGCGAGCTATGTGCCGGACATTCATAATGTTGGAAGTACATCGCCATTCTGTCATGCAGTGAAACATCTTGTAGTAACATCGGTAGAACATTACGTAGGAAATCAGCATACATTGTACCATTTAGATTGCCATCGATAAAATGGGGGCCAATCATTCTTCCTCCCATAATGCTGCACCATACATTAACCCGCCAAGATCGCTGATGTTCCACTTGTCGCATCGTGGATTTTCCTTTGCCCAACAGTGCATATTATGCCGGTTTACGTTACCGCTGTTGGTGAATGACGCTTCGTCGCTAAATAGAAGGCGTGCAAAAAATCTGTCATCGTCCCGTAATTTCTCTTGTGCCCAGTGGCAGAACTGTACACAACGTTCAAAGTCGTCGCCATGCAGTTCCTGGTGCACAGAAATACGGTACGTGTGCAATCGATGTTCATGTAGCATTCTCAACACCGACGTTTTTGAGATTCCCGATTCTCGCGCAATTTTTCTGCTACTGATGTGCAGATTAGCTGCGACAGGAGCTAAAACACCTACTTGGGCATCATCATTTGTTGCAGGTCGTGGTTGACGTTTCACATGTGGCTCAACACTTCCTGTTTCCTTAACTAACGTAACTATCCGGCGATCGGTCCGGACACTTGGATGATGTCGTCCAGGATACCGAGCAGCATACATAGCAGACTCCCATTGAGCAATTTGATCACAATAGCCGTATATCAACACGATATCGACCTTTTCCGCAATTGGTAAACGCTCCATTTTAATACGGTAATGTATCACGAAGCAAATACCGTCCGCACTGGCGGAATGTTACGTGATACAACGTACTTATACGTTTGTGACTATTACAGCGCCATTTGTCACAAAGCGAAGAAAGTGGTCCAACTAAAACATTCATATTTCTTTACGTACTATACGAATATGTAATAAAACCGGGGTTTCCTATTTTTTAAAAGAAAACCTATTGATATCCGTTTGACGGGTGGCAGCACCAACTAGCGAGCCAACCATAGTGCCATCTGGTTTCGCCCTTCAAGCTAGACGAGTTTCGTTCTTGGGGAAGATCAGTTTGGATTCCGTAGAAATGTTGGAACACGTGAGGCAATACTGACCGTACGAACTTATCTTAGAAGAAAGATTAAGGAAAGGCAAACCTACGTTTCTAGCATTTGTAGACTTAGAGAAAGCTTTTGACAATGTTGACTGGAATACTCTCTTTCTAATTCTGAAGGTGGCAGGGGTAAAATACAGTGAGCGAAAGGCTATTTACAATTTGTACAGAAACCAGATGGCAGTTATAAGAGTCGAGGGGCATGAAAGAGAAGTAGTGGTTGGGAAGGGAGTGAGACAGGGTTGAAGCCTCTCCCCGATGTTATTCAATCTGTATATTGAGCAAGCAGTAAAGGAAACAAAAGAAAAATTCGGAGTAGGTTTTAAAATTCATGGAGAAGAAATAAAAACTTTGAGGTTCGCCGATGACATTGTAATTCTGTCAGAGACAGCAATGGAATTGGAAGAGCAGTTGAACGGAATGAACAGTGTCTTGAAAGGAGGATATAAGATTAAAATCAACAAAAGCAAAACGAGGATAGTGGAATGTATTCGAATGAAGTCGGGTAATGCTGAAGGAATTAGATTAGGAAATGAGACACTTAAAGTAGTTTTGCTATTTGGGGAGCAAAATAACTGATGATGGTCGAAGTAGAGAGGATATAAAATGTAGACTGGCAATGGCAAGGAAAGCGTTTCTGAAGAAGAGAAATTTGTTAACATCGAGTATTGATTTAAGTGTCAGGAAGTCGTTTCTGAAAGTATTTGTATGGAGTGTAGCCACGTATGGAAGTGAAACATGGACGATAAATAGTTTGGACAAGAAGAGGATAGAAGCTTTCGAAATGTGGTGCTACAGAAGAATGCTGAAGATTAGATAGGTAGATCACGTAACTAATGATGAAGTATTGAATATAATTGGGGAGAAGAGGAGTTTGTGGTACAACTTAACAAGAAGAATGGACCGGTTTGTAGGACTTGTTCTGAGGCATCAAGGGATCACAAATTTAGCATTGGAGGGCAGCGTGGAGGGTAAAAATCGTAGAGGGAGACCAAGAGATGAATACACTAAGCAGATTCAGAAGGATGTAGGTTGCAGTAATACACTAAGCAGATTCAGAAGGATGTAGGTTGCAGTAAGTACTGGGAGATGAAGAAGCTTGCACAGGATAGGGTAACATGGAGAGCTGCATCAAACCAGTCTCAGGACTGAAGACCACAACAACAATAACAACAGTTTTTTCGTTTGATGCTTATTTCGTGAGGTATTTGGCCCGGTCACAACCAATGGACCAGCCTGTAGAGAAGTAGCTGGAAAGTGTAGCTAACTGTGCCAATAAAAATTTTTTGATTTTTCAATGTGGTTTCCATTTTGCAACCGGCCGTCCCTTGCATTCCGAATAGTCCTCATACATTACAACTTCAGTCAGTTTCTCCTGTCGTAATAGAACGATGTTACTTGGGAGATAGCACAGACCTGTAGCTCACTCTGCAAGAAACCTGCCGGGCGTGCGGCAGGTGATGACCGGGATCCCGACGATGATGTGGATGCTGGAGCCGCTGTTCTCCGGTGGAGAGGATTCGCCGCAGGGGCGCAGCCTGCCGCTGCCCACGTGGCTGCCCGACGCGCTGCAGCAGTCGCCCACGTACGTGCTGCTCTACGTGCTGCAGGTGTTCACCATCGTCGTCGCGATAGCCGTGTCCGTCTACCTCAACATCTTCTTCGCGGTCCTCATGCTGAGCATCGCTGCCGAGCTGCACGTCCTTAACAACAACATGATGGCGATGGGGAAGTTCGGGGAGAACGAGACGACCGAGCCCTACAAGAGAGATGAGGGAGTACATAGAGACCGGGTCACTTCCAGTTTGTTAAGCAGTCATCGTAGACCTCGTGGAAAATTAGTAGCGGCGGGCCACACGTTACCTGGGCCTGTAGCTGTGTACACACAGAATGGTAGTCACAAGCAAATGTATCACCAACTAATAAAGAATATTCGGCATCATCAAGTGATCCTTAGGTAAGTTTATTACTTATTTCTATTAGTTTGACACTGGACGAATTGTGCACTCTGTACAGTAAAAAAAGGATATATGCAGTTGGCTATAAAATTTGCAACACCATGAAGTCGATATGCAGCAAACGTCAAAGTTGATGGGAAGTGTACT
The DNA here is from genome assembly GCF_021461395.2 of Schistocerca americana. Lineage (NCBI taxonomy): Eukaryota > Metazoa > Arthropoda > Insecta > Orthoptera > Acrididae > Schistocerca > Schistocerca americana. The sequence goes on from NC_060125.1 coordinate 436,345,245, forward strand.
ACATGCTTCGATATGGAACCACACAAAGAAGCTAGGAGTAACGTATTCCTCCCTTTCGCTGAAGACAGCAATCTCACCTGCGAATCTACATCTACACCTACATGATTACTTTGTAATTCACAACTGAGTGCCTGGCAGAGTGTTCATTGGACCACCTTCGCTCTATTTCTCTACCATTTCACTATCGCATAGGGCAGGGGCAAAACGAACACTTAAATATTTCTGCGTGAGCTCTGATTTCTCTTATTTAATTTAGCTGTTCATTCCTCCTTATTTAGGTGGGCGCCGACAGAATATTTCCACAATAAGAGCAGAAGCTGGTAACTGAAATTTTATGAGATGATCCTGCCAAACGAAAATTGCCTTTGTTTTAATGACTGCCATACCACTTCACGTATCATAAACGTGAAGCTCTGTATGCTTGTTTTAACTTTATCGATGTCCTCCATCGATTCTATGTGTCGCGGATCCAACAGCACACAGCAATACTCCAGAAGAGGACTTACAAACGTATTGTAGACAATCTCTTTGGCAGATCTGTTGCATTTTCTCAGCGTTTTGCCAAATAAATCTTAGTTTTTGGTTTGCTTTACCCACAACATTATCTATATGATCATTCCAGCTTAAGTTACTCGTGATTCTAATCCCTAAGTATTTAGTTCAGTTTACAGCCTGTATATATGTGTGATTTATCGTGTATCTGAAGTTTAGCAGACTCCTCACACTTTTCGCACTTGGCACTTTTCGCACCATATAGATATCTTGTCTGAATCGTTTTGTAATTTGTTTTTATCATCTTATGACTTTATAAGACGCTAAATGACAGCATCATCTACAAAAAATCTAACAGTATTCAGATTGTCGTTTATGTAGCTCAGGGTCTATAACATTTCCTTGGAGAACACCAGATAATACAGGGTGATTCAAAAAGAATACCACAACTTTAAAAATGTGTATTTAATGAGAGAAACATAATATAACCTTCTGTTATACATCATTACAAAGAGTATTTAAAAAGGTTTTTTTTCACTCAAAAACAAGTTCAGAGATGTTCAATATGGCCCCCTCCAGACACACGAGCAATATCAACCCGATACTCCAACTCGTTCCACACTCTCTGTAGCATAACAGGCGTAACAGTTTGGATAGCTGCTGTTATTTCTCGTTTCAAATCATCAATGGTGGCTGGGAGAGGTAGCCGAAACACCATATCCTTAACATACCCCCATAAGAAAAAATCGCAGGGGGTAAGATCAGGGCTTCTTGGAGGCCAGTGATGAAGTGCTCTGTCACGGGCTGCCTGGCGGCCGATCCATCGCTTCGGATAGTTGACGTTCAGGTAGTTACAGACAGATAAGTGCCAATGTGGTGGCGCTCCATCCTGCTGAAATATGAATTGTTGTGCTTCTTGTTCGCGCTGAGGGAACAGCCAATTCTCTAACATCTCCAGATACTGTAGTCCAGTTACAGTAGCACCTTCGAAGAAAAAGGGACGAAAAACTTTATTGGCTGAAATGGCGAACAAATGTACAACTAAATGAAACTTTATAGCTCCCTTAACTCGCCGACAGATAGTGCTTAGCTCTGCCTTTTGTCGTTGCAGAGTTTTAAATTCCTAAAGTTGTGGTATTCTTTTTGAATCACCCTGTATTACTTCTGTTTTACTCTATGACTTTCTGTCATTTACTACGAACTGTGACCTTTCTGACAGGAATTCACGAATCCAGTCACACAACTGAGACAGTTTGATTAGAAATGGCTTGTAAGGTACGGTGTCAAAAGTCTTCTGGAAATACGAAATCAGTTTGACATCCCCTGTTAATAGTAATCACTACTTCGTGAAAAGAAAGAGATAGTTGTGTTTCACAAGAACGATATTTTCCGAATCTGTGTCGGCTAATTGTCAATGAATCGTTTTCTTCCAGATAACTCGGAGTGTTCGAACACAGTATGTGTTCCAAAATCATTCTGAAAATCGACGTTACCGATATGGGTCCATAGTTCAGCGCATTACTCCTATTAACTTCCTTGGGTATTGCTTTGACTTGTGCAGTTTTCCAGGTGTGGATCGGTTGTAAATGATTACTAAATATGGAGCTATTGTATCAGCATACAATGAGAGTGTCCTGACTTGGACACAATCAGAACCGGAGGCCTTCCCTTTATTAAGTGATTTGATCTGCCTCGCTACACTCAGGATAACTACTTTTAAGTTACTCGTGCTGGCAGCTGCTCTTGGTTCAAATTCTGAAATATTTATTTCGTCTTCTTTGATGAAGTAATTTTGGAAAACCATATATAGCATTCCTGTTTCAGTGACACTGTCATCAATAAAATCAGTGAACGTATTGATTGTGTCCTTCCGCTGATGTACTTCACGTACTACTAGAATCTCTTTCGATGATATTAGTTAGCAGCCATTTTGCATCTGGAATGTGATACGTCAACTATTTGTATTTTGGTGTGTAGAATCCGAATATACCTTTCAAAATGTTCTAGCACCTACCATTTTGGAGTTTTTAAAGGTTTTTTTATTTTTCGTATTCAGTATTTCTCTTTTTGCTGTTCTTCTGTTTCGATGTTTAATTGCTTGTTTTTGGTTTGCAGAGGAAAACTAGAAGATCTACAAATCGTCAGTAAATGATTGGTGTGGTATCCCAGTGATGTGAAACAGATCCTCAGTGAGTGTTTCCTGTGAAAGATAGTGCAAACTTTTTGTGTTTAAGACTTACACTAAGCAAAATGGCAACTAGTAAATCTCGTTGCTGTCTAAACCACCCCAACAACTTTTGTTATGTGTGTGGGTAATTCACTCCAAAAGCCCAAAGAAAACCAATTACTATTTTGATTGTCCTGTTGGTGATCAAGATAAAAATTTTGCTCCTCATATTGCCTGCATTACCTGTACTATAACCTTAACTGAGTAGTTGAAAGGAAAACGCCGAGCCATGCCATTCACTGTTCCGATGTTGTGGTGTGAGCCAAATGGCCATTATTCAGACTGTTACTTCTGCGTTACAAATATTTCGGGACATTCAAACAAAACTAGACATAAAATGAAGCAACCAAATGTATCTTCAGTGCATTTGCCTGTGCCCCACGATGAGAGGCTGCTTGTTCCTGTTTGTAACTTGAAAGCCACGGAACCAGACACCATGTCAAGTGAATCAGAAAGTATTGAACATATGGAAGAGTACTGCCCTCTATATCATGACACTTTACCTAAGCTCTTTAACCAAATGGAATAGAACGATTTTGTTCGCGATCTATAAGTTTCGAAACAGCAAGCTGAGCTCTTGGGGTCGAGACTGCAACAACGTAACCTTTTAACTCCAGGGACAAAAATTTCCGTTTCAGATCAAGAGGTGCTTCCTTCGCTCAATATTTCAATATGCAGAATTCAGTATGTATACGTAAAGATGTCAATGGTCTGATGACGCAGCTAGGTGTACAACATTATCCACAGGAGTGGCGACTATTTATTGACTCCAGTAAAAACAGCTCGAAAGCAGTACTACTGCATTATGGCAGTGAATTTCCATGTGTAGCTTTGGCTTACGCAATAGACATGAAAGAAACTTATGAAACCATGGCTTTGCTGCTAGAGGGCAATCAAATATAAGGATCACGAATTTCAGCTTTGCCATGATTTAAAAGCTGTTGCACTCCTTACAGGTTTACAGGCTGGATTCACTATATACTGCTGCTTTTTGTGCCTTTCGGACAGCTGTGACAACAAGAACCACTATACAGTCAAGGAATGGCCTACAGGGAAGTCATATGTTCCTGGAAACGTAAATGTGAAAAATATCCCATTGGTTCAGCCCAATATAATCGTTTTGCCTCCCCTTCATATCAAGATGGGCCTCATCAAGAACTTTGTAAAAGGTGTGGAGAAAGAAGGTGAGGTCTTCAGTCACTTAAAAGAAAAGTTTCCCAAATTAAGAGAGGCAAAGTTGAAAGAGGGTATATTTGTTGGACCACAAATAAGAAAATGGCTGAAAAGAAATGTTGGTGTTGGGACAGCAATCAGCCACAAATTTACTTCCTTTATTCAAAAGGTACCGTTACCAGTTTCTAATTCTTATGATTCATCTGCAGACGGTTTACACGCTTTCCTTATAACATGTGGTGCGTTTTTTACAGATAAATTGTCTTAAAATATAAGTAATACATAATTATAAGCACGCCACACACAGATGGTTGCGTTACAGATTTTCGTTGGATGTGACTTACGTGAAATGTCGGTTTGGAGTGTTTGTTTTCATAACATTCGTCCAACAGATGTGGATACATTCCCACTGCATTCTTATTGTTAAACACGTAAATTTTTCTCACTGAACACTTTAGATTTGTCACTGAAAATATTTCTACTACGCACATGTTTTGATACATACTGATACATACAAAGAGCTTACAAACATATGAGCATCAAAGATGCTATGATATATCGTAACATTTGAAGATGTCCTATGTTTGGAAAAGGATCATATATTCACTTATGCAACTGAAATGCTTTTTACACTAGTACAGAGACATTGATACTGTTACATTAATTACAAAATTGTTCCTCTTCTTTTAAATACTCTATAGGTAAAATAGTACATTATTTAATTACATTTAGCATCATGAGGATTATAGTAACACATAAATTTGCTACTTGATCTGCAAATGGTTCAAATGGCTCGAAGCACTATGACACTTAACATCTGAGGTCATCAGTCCACTAGACTTAGAATGTCTTAAACCTAACTAACCTAAGGACATCACACACATCCATGCCCGAGGCAGGATTCGAACCTGCGACCGTAGCAGCAGTGCGGTTCCGGACTGAAGCGCCTAGAACCGCTCGGCCACACCGGCCGGCCTTGATCTGCAAATAGGCATAGAAATATTATTATCCTTTTTGAGGCTGGAAAACAATTTTTGGAAATTTTTCAGGAAAGGGGTGTTAGCTAACTCTGTTTGTTCATTAAGGATATAGTCTGGGGTGCTGGTTTTGTGTGTGTGTATTCCTATTTCTTCTAATATATTCATAGTGGCTCCTTTGTCTGCTAGATATAAAATTTTTTATGTTGTTCTCAGTGTTTCTCACTGAATGGTTTTCTTCAGCAATATGGGCTGCAAATGCAGATTTGTTCAAGTTTCCAAGTCTTAAAACATCAATGTGTTCTTTGTATCTAATTTCAAAGCTCCTGCCTGTCTGTCCAATGTAGAATTTTGGGCATGTGTCGCATTTGAGTTTGTATATTCTTGATTTCCGGTAGGGGCTCTTGGAGGTATTTACATCATGGATTACTTTTTGTTGTAATTTATTATTTGTGGAAAAGCTGATTGTGATATTTTTCTTTTTAAATAAGTTTGCTATTGGGTATGATTGTGGGCCTATGTATGGGAGGGTAGCATATTTAGGTTTGGCTTCTGTGGCACACTGATTTGGCTTGAAGTGACTACTGTGAAGTGGATCTTTGGTTTTTGTCTGTATGTACCAAAACATGTTGTGCGTAGTAGAAATATTTTCAGTGACAAATCTAAAGTGTTCAGTGAGAAAAATTTACGTGTTTAACAATGAGAATGCAGTGGGAATGTATCCACATCTGTTGGACGCATGTTATGAAAACAAACACTCCAAACCGACATTTCACGTAAGTCACATCCAACGAAAATCTGTAACGCAACCATTTGTGTGTGGCGCGCTTATAATTATGTATTACTTATATTTTAAGACAATTTATCTGTAAAAAACGCACCACATGTTATAAGGAAAGCGTGTAAACGGTCTGAAGATGAATCATAACGATTCGAAACCGGTAACGGTACCCTTTGAATAAAGGAAGTAAATTTGTGGCTGGTTGCTGTCCCAACACCAACATTTGTCTTCAAATAACAGCCATGGTCTCCAACCATGTCATCATATGACAAAATTGCAAATTGCTGGAAGATCCAACCTTTGATACCAAACTCACAGATGTCCAATTAGCTGCTTGGTCTTCTTTTAAAGCACTTGAGGAGGGCTTTTTGGGTAACCGAAAAGACAAAAACTATGTTACCATTGTGAATGGTCTGTTGGACACCTACAAGAACATGGGGTGTAGAATGTCGCTTAAAATTCACTTTTTACATTCTCACCTTGATTTGTTCCCGGAAAATTTGGGAGCAGTAAGCTATGAGCATGGTGAACGCTTTCACCAAGACATTTTTACCGTGGAACACCGTTAACAAGGCCATTGGAACCCTTCGATGATGCTGCGGCCTTGTTAGGGAGAGCGATGAAACGGCAAACAAAAGAAGAGCTCCGTCGTCGCATATTTCACAAACCAAAGACGATTATAGGTGGAAATATCTTCTGAACCATATTGAACCTTTTATTGAGATCATGCCCTTATATACATACAAAATAGTATTGATTTCAAATGTTCTGAATGTATATTTTTGTTTGACTTAATTGATTCATTTTTCGCTATTATCATTTTTTATTCTGCTTTGTATCTAGGAAATGTGACACCATAGAGAAAAACTGACGTCACCAGTGTATTCAGCACCCCTAAACTAGGTAAATCCACCCATTTGCAAACCAGATGCAGAAAAAAAGTTAAAATTTGTTAACTAGTGTTACCTGTCGGATTTCTAGATGTACTTTTGTCGTGAAAAGTATTAAAAGCATCTCGCATTGTTCGCGCTCCATTTCGATCTTCTGTAAAATTTCGACTATCTTGAGGGTTTTGCGTTCTTTCAAACTTTCCATGCTTTGTTCTTCCTTCTGCAACAGTGTTCTAAACTGTTTATTGTACCATGGGAGATCAGTACCATCTCTTATTAATTTATTTGGAATATGTCTCTCAATAGCAGTCAATACTATTTGTTTGAATTTAAACCACATCTGGTTTACTCTTACATATTCAGATTGGAAGCAGTGGAGACTACCTCTTAGGAACGCCTCTGTTCACTATTATCTTTAGTTCTTTCTTTTTCCTGTTGCCTTTTACCGTTTGTATGTGGGGTCGACATTGGTGTATAGGTTTTGGCGGTGTTAGCGGCTTTTCGTGTCTAGACGTCCTTCCTGACACCAGGAGGGAATATGTGAACCCCATGTGTCTGCTTGTAGTATAGATTACGTGTTCAGGTGTGGTAACAGTTTCTAAACGTTTTCGGGGCACGGGTACCAGCCCAGTATTTACCTAGTTGGAGGTGGGAAACCACCTAAAAACTACATCCAGGCTGGCTGACTCACCAGACGTCGTCGTTAAATCCGCTCTTCGCTCGTCTTACCCTGTCCCATTTTACTGCAATGCTCGGTTTACATTTCAGCAAGATAACGCGCGCCCGCACACGGCGAGAGTTTCTACTGCTTGTCTTGGTGCTTGCCGAACCTTACCTTGGCCAGTAAGGTGTCTTCCCAATTGAGAAAGTTTTGGATCATTATGGGCAGGGCCCTCCAACCATCTCGGTATTTAACGATCTAACAACAACTCTATCAATCAATGCTAAGCCGAATAACTGCTTGGTTAAGGGTCAGACGTAGACCAACGTGTTATTGACTTGCTCAGTTTGTGAAACTCTTTCTCTTGAATAAATCATTCAATTTTTGTGAAATTGTAATAATTTGTTTTTTCTTACATGTACATCACGTGTACTGATTTTCGTCTCATTCGGATAATCCCTTCGTGGTGTGTCTTCTTCTTCTTTCTTTCTTGAAATGACAATAATTATGTTATGTGTGTAGCAGTTCCTGTATACAAGCATGGTCACGTAACTAGAAACAAATACTCTATTCCAGTTTAAAATCGTTGTAATCGAGGAAATCTTGCCAATATTGTGTTTCGTAGTCTGTTCGTTATTATTACGCTATTACACATCAGCATTCAGTAAGTAAAATGAAATTAAGTAGAACTATTGTCAAAAATCAGTTGCCGGCCGAAGTGGCCGTGCGGTTATAGGCGCTGCAGTCTGGAACCGCGAGACCGCTACGGTCGCAAGTTCGAATCCTGCCTCGGGCATGGATGTGTGTGATGTCCTTAGATTAGTTAGGTTTAACTAGTTCAAAGTTCTAGGGGACTAATGACCTCAGCAGTTGAGTCCCATAGTGCTCAGAGCCATTTGAACCATTTGAACCAAAAATCAGTTACAAGTTAAAACATTTTTAAATAGAAACTATTGGCAACCAACACAAATTTCCATTTTAGAGACAGGGAAAATTGTTAAGACATTAAGGAAACTCAGTTCATTTGCAAACATTACGTTTTCTATGGTAAAATGATTTCCTGTTGCAAGTTACAAGAGGATGCACGTCTGACGAAGTATGGCTTAACTGTCCACACGTTATGTAACTAATTATAAAGATATACTGAATTTTATCCACCATAAAACTTTGTGACTGAAGAATTAACAGTATGCTCAAAATAGCTTTCATATATTATCAGCACTTAAATATGTCGAATTTGCAATGTTTACAAACGCTGCACAAAACACAACCTCACCTCTCTCAACAACTAAAACAGTAAAATATTCCGGATGCTGTTTGTGGTGGTCTCTAATGTGCTGTCCTTCATGTTATTGTAAAGATTGGAACAGCGACCAGGAAACATCATGTGTTCTTAGATAAACTGTCCTCTAGGTACAACACTCTGTGCTATGTGTTGGAGAGTAAGAGCCACAAGTTTCACTTAATGTTCTTCCGAAATACACAAAACAAATATTCGTGTATTTTAACAGCATTGTGTATAATAGCTTCTTCTCCTTAAAAAGTCTTTGTTTTGAAACCATGTTTAGTCGTAGAGTAAGTATTTCACTCTCCAGCGCAACGTGCGTGCGTTTAAAACTTCCTGGCAGACTAATATTCTGTGATGGACCGGGACTCCGACCTAGGGCCTTTCCTTGAAGGTAGAAGAAAGATTCTGGAAGAAGCTATGCTGCGTGGGTGCCTCGCGAGTTGGGCTCGGATAGCTCTCCACGCGAACCGACCACTGACAATTTACATCAAACTCTGTTGTTTCGAAATTAGTTCCTGGTACAACAACCACTTAGAGACAGTTAAAATTAATAAAAGAATTAAATAAAAAAAGACACCTGTTACTGAAATAGGAGGACGCAAGCCGATGCCATCATAAAAGCTTCTTCCAAAATTTGCTGAAACATGATGTCAGCCAGATTAACAAAGGTAAGGATGAGCTTCATTGCCCTCATTTTAGCTATGTGTAAATAAGAAGAGTTTTTCCATTAAAGCGTTCTGCATATGTTACTCAATCTTTTATTTCCATCACTACTAAAGAATTTTATATCTACATTTCTTTCGTGACCATAGTGGATGACTCTGTGATTTGTCCTTAAAATCCAAGATGGTCGTTTTCTCTGAGGTATGTCTATTCCAGAAGAAGATTTAAGTTTCTCAAATATTTAGTAGTCTGCCAAAATTCCAGATCCGCCACGCTATTTCAACCTAAAGTTTCGTATTTGATCACACAATATTAGTAACTGTTCTTTATAATTTTACGCTCGATGTGGCCTGAATTAGTGCTGGATTTGGTTAGGACACTGCAAGATTGGATTGGATTGGATTGTTTGGGGAAGAGACCAAACACCGAGGTCATCGGTCTCATCGGATTAGGGAAGGAAGGGGAAGGAAATCGGCCATTCTCTTTCAAAGGAACCATTCCGGCATTTGCTTGGAGCGATTTAGGGAAATCACGGAAAACCCAAATCAGGATGGCCGCACGCGGGATTGAACCATCGTCCTCCCGAATGCGAGTCCAGTGTGCTAACCACTGCGCCACCTCGCTCAGTGAAACTGCAAGCAAATTCTGAATTATTGTAACTCTTTTTGTTACCCGACAAGCGTGGTTCACTGTAAACCATTAATTACAAAACTCACGCGCAAGACTGCACAGTAACTTATAAGTGCAACTGTCTACTTTTCTAGATAAATAATCTCTGAAGAAGGCCAATTCACCATCACGTAAGCCGGGGTTTTATTTCGCTCTAAACAGCTCCACCTTCAGTATTTTTATTTATTTCGACGTTTTTCACGTCAGTTTCTCAAGGTAGAATCGAATACGTTGCTTAGTGCTTCACTTTCCTTCCACTAGTCTTCCCGTGTAGAAGTGAAGGAAGGCACAAGAAAAACTAATTTAAACAAAGGGCAATAAATGCTTTAGAACATAATTGATGGCATTTGTCTCTCCAACTCTCATTTGGTTTGTAACTGCAAGCGATTGAGTTTAATCCCTTGGGAGCCTGAAGAGTTAGCTAACTGAGTTGCTTGTAGTAGCATTTTATTCACACTCCCTTAGAAATGACGAGGTATCGCAGGCTGCGATAAGGAAGTGAAATGGTATGCGTGTAACTTAAAAACAGTAATAAGTTAGCTACACTACGGCTAATCTTAACTAACTTACGCAAAAAAAAAAACTATTTTATTACGAAACTTAAACTGTAAATTGTGGTTTAAACTAGGTGTAAGGGTTTTCTAGTGGTATACCATATGAGAAGTATTTCTGTGATTTTTACATAACTAACGCTAGTTTTTGTTATTTACAGGTCTGTTGCAGAGCTGCAAAAAGCTATGACTCACTCTATTTTCGTTCTTCTCTTTTTAAACATGCTTAATATTTGCGTCGTCATCTTCGCTGGATCTACGGTAAGCTAATTCGTAACAATACACGCAGAACTAAACAGGGAAAATTGTTGCTGAAAGTGAATGTTGTTTCCTCAAGCTAGGTCCGTAGCCAAGCTGTAATGATAAAGTGTGGTATTACTAGAACCAAGGGGCCTTATAAGTTATTTTGGAATATCTTTCATCATTAAAGCACGTATTGTAAAAAATGTGCCCGATTTCTATACGCTGAACGTTTCAACTGAATGATGGGGTCAACTCGTCGGCTTTGACCAATGACATATTTTAGACATGAATATTAGTTTGTTTATTTTCGAGCCATAGATAATAAATTGGTTATCTTCTGTGGCAAAGCATCATTGTTGTTGTTGTTGTGGTCTTCAGTCCTGAGACTGGTTTGATGCAGCTCTCCATGCTACCCTACCCTGTGCAAGCTTCTTCATCTCCCAGTACTTACTGCAACCCACATCCTTCTGAATCTGCTTAGTGTATTCATCTCTTGGTCTCCCTCACCGATTTTTACCCTCCACACTGCCCTCCAATGCTAAATTTGTGATCCCTTGATGCCTCAGAACATGTCCTACCAACCGGTCCCTTCTTTTTGTCAAGTTGTGCCACATACTCCTCTTCTCCCTAATTCTATTCAATACTTCATCATTAGTTACGTGATCTACCTATCTAATTTTCAGCATTCTTCTGTAGCACCAAATTTCGAAAGCTTCTATCCTCTTCTTGTCCAAACTATTTATCGTCCATGTTTCACTTCCATACATGGCTACACTCCATACAAATACTTTCAGAAATGACTTCCTGACACTTAAATCTATACTCGATGTTAACAAATTTCTCTTCTTCAGAAACGCTTTCCTTGCCATTGCCAGTCTACATTTTATATCCTCTCTACTTCTACCATCATCAGTTATTTTGCTCCCCAAATAGCAAAACTCCTTTACTACTTTAAGTGTCTCATTTCCTAATCTAATTCCCTCAGCATCACCCGACTTCATTCGACTACATTCCATTATCCTCGTTTTGCTTTTGTTGATGTTCATCTTATATCCTCCATTCAAGACACTGTCCATTCCGTTCAACTGCTCTTCCAAGTCCTTTGCTTTCTCTGATAGAATTACAATCTCATCGGCGAACCTCAAAGTTTTTATTTCTTCTCCATGGATTTTAAAACCTACTCCGAATTTTTCTTTTGTTTCCTTTACTGCCTGCTCAATATACAGATTGAATAACATCGGGGAGAGGCTTCAACCCTGTCTCATTCCCTTCCCAACCACTGCTTCCCTTTCATGTCCCTCGACTCTTATAACTGCCATCTGGTTTCTGTACAAATTGTAAAAAGCCTTTCGCTCCCTGTATTTTACCCCTGCCACCTTTAGAATTTGAAATAGAGTATTCCAGTCAACATTGTCAAAAGCTTTCTCTAAGTCTACAAATGCTAGAAACGTAGGTTTGCCTTTCCTTAATCTTTCTTCTAAGATAAGTTCGTAAGGTCAGTATTGCCTCACGTGTTCCAATATTTCTACGGAATCCAAACTGATCTTCCCCGAGGTCGGCTTCTACCAGTTTTTCCATTCGTCTGTAAATAATTCGCGTTAGTATTTTGCAGCTGTGACTTATTAAACTGATAGTTCGGTAATTTTCACATCTGTCAACACCTGCTTTCTTTGGGATTGGAATTATTATATTCTTCTTGAAGTCTAAGGCTATTTCGCCTGTCTCATACATCTTGCTTGCCAGATGGTAGAGTTTTGTCAGTACTGGCTCTCCCAACGCCATCAGTAGTTCCAATGGAATATTGTCTACTCCCGGGGCCTTGTGCCCGCATCTCGTGGTCGTGCGGTAGCGTTCTCGCTTCCCACGCCCGGGTTCCCGGGTTCGATTCCCGGCGGGGTCAGGGGTTTTCTCTGCCTCGTGATGGCTGGGTGTTGTGTGCTGTCCTTAGGTTAGTTAGGTTTAAGTAGTTCTAAGTTCTAGGGGACTGATGACCATAGATGTTAAGTCCCATAGTGCTCAGAGCCAGAGCCGGGGCCTTGTTTCGACTCAGGTCTTTCAGTGCTCTGTCAAACTCCTCATGCAGTATCGTCTCTCCCATTTCATCTTCATCTACATCCTCTTCCATTTCCATAATATTGTCCTCAAGTACATCGCCCTTGTATAGACCCTCTATATACTCCTTCCACCTTTCTGCTTTCCCTTCTTTGCTTAGAACTGGGTTTCCATCTGAGCTCTTGATGTTCATACAAGTGGTTCTCTTTTCTCCAAAGGTCTCTTTAATTTTCCTGTAGGCAGTATCTATCTTACCCCTAGTGAGATAAGCCTCTACATCCTTACAATTGTCCTCTAGCCATCCCTGCTTAGCCATTTTGCACTTCCTGTCGATCTCATTTTTGAGACGTTTGTATTCCTTTTTGCCTGCTTTATGTACTGCATTTTTATATTTTCTCCTTTCATCAATTAAGTTCAATATTTCTTCTGTTACCCAAGGAGTTATACTAGCCCTCGTCTTTTCACCTACTTCATCCCTTAGAGCTACCCATTCTTCTTCTACTGTACTTTTTTCCCCCGTTCCTGTCAATTGTTCCCTTATGCTCTCCCTCAAGCTCTGTACAACCTCTGGTTCTTTCAGTTTCTCCAGGTCCCATCTCATTAAATTCCCACCTTTTTGTAGTTTCTTCAGTTTTAATCTACAGTTCATAACCAATAGATTGTGGTCAGAGTCCACATCTGCCCCTGGAAATGTCGTACAATTTAAAACCTGGTTCCTAAATCTCTGTCTTACCATTATATAATCTATCTGATACCTTCTAGTATCTCCAGGTTTCTTCCATGTATACAACCTTCTTTCATGATTCTTGAACCAAGTGTTAACTATGATTAAGTTATGCTCTGTGCAAAACTCTACCAGGCGGCTTCCTCTTTCATTTCTTAGCCACAATCCATATTCACCTACTATGTTTCCTTCTCCCCCTTTTCCTACTCTCGAATTCCAGTCACCCATGACTATTAAATTTTCGTCTCCCTTCACTACCTGAATAATTTCTTTTATCTCATCATAAATTTCTTCAATTTCTTCATCCTCTGCAGAGCTAGTTGGCATATAAACTTGTACTACTGTAGTAGGCGTGGGCTTCGTGCCTATCTAGGCCACAATAATGCGTTCACTACGCTATTTGTAGTAGCTTACCCGCACTCCTATTTTTTTATTCATTGTTAAACCTACTCCTGCATTACCCCTATTTGATTTTGTGTTTTTAACTCTGTATTCACCTGACTAAAAGTCTTGTTCCTCCTGCCACGGAACTTCACTAATTCCCACTATACCTAACTTTAACCTATCTATTTCCCTTTCTAATTTTCTAATCTACCTGCCCGATTAAGGGATCTGACATTCCACGCTCCGATCCGTAGAACGCCAGTTTTCTTTTTGCTGATAACGACGTTCTCTTGAGTAGTCCCCGCCCGGAGATCCGAATGGGGGACTATTTTACCTCCGGAATATTTTACCCAAGAGGATGCCATCATCATTTATCCATACAGTAAAGCTGCATGCCCTCGGGAAAAATTACGGCCGTAGTTTCCCCTTGCTTTCAGCCGTTCGCAGTACCAGCACAGCAAGGCCGTTTTGGTTAATGTTGGAAGGCCAGGTCAGTCAATCATCCAGACTGTTGCCCCTGCAACTACTGAAAAGGCTGCTGCCCCTCTTCAGGAACCACACGTTTGTCTAGCCTCTCAACAGATACCCCTCCGTTGTGGTTGCACCTACGGTACGGCCATCTGTATCGCTGAGGCACGCAAGCCTCCCCACTAACGGCAAGGTCCATGGTTCACGGAGAAATAAAAATAAATTAATGTACTATTAAGAAATAGATTTTTGTCGCTTGTGGTAATTTTAAATTATTTGTGTACATGTTTTGAATTATACCTTTGTCTGATACTGAGTCGTTCCAGTTGCTGATCCCTCTGCAATTGGTTTGTATGCTGTACTACGTAGGCCAAATGAAGAATAGGATACTAGTACTAGTCAAGGCGAAAAACGTAACACGTAACACTGGCATCTTGTACCTCAACTAAACTATGGAGGTTGTATCCTATTCTTCAGTTGACCTATATAGGTCAACTGAAGTACAGATACAAACTTACGTTTGTCGCTTTTCTTACCTTCGCTGGTACTATTATCCTAGACATCAGTTAATCTATGTAGGTCAACTGAAGTACTGGATACAAATTTTACTTGTATCGCATTTCTCGCCTTCGCCAGTACTAGTATCCTATTCTTCAGTTGACGTATGTGGGTCAACTGAAGTACAGGATATACATTTTATGTTTGTTGCCATTTTTGCCTTCGCTAGTGCTACTCCTATTCTTCATTTGACCTGTATAGGTCAACTGAAGTACATGATACGAATTTTATGTATGTCGAATTTTTAGCCTTAGCAAGTACTGCTATCTTACTCTTCAGTTGACCTATGTAGGTCATCTAAAGTGAAGGATACAAATTTTACGTTAGTTGCCTTTTTTTGCCTTCGCTAGTACTAGCATCCTATTTTTCAGCTGACCTATTTAGATCAAATGAATTACAGGCTACAAATTTTACTTTGTCGCTTTTTTCGTTTTCGCTAGTACTAGTACCATGTTCTTCAGTTGACCTGTGTAGGTACAAGATACAAATTTTACGTATGTCGCATTTTTCGCCTGCACTAGTACTAGGATCCAGTTCTTCAGTTGACCTATGTAGATCAACGATTGTTGGCTTTTTTTTGCCTTCGCTACTACTAGTATCCTACTCTTCAGTTGGTACTAGTAACTAGCGAAAGTGAAAATCCGACATAGGTAAAATATGTACATATGTCAACTGAGGTACACCAAGCCAATGTTACGTATGCCGCTTGCTTTCGCTAGCACTGGTATCCAATCCTTCAGTTAACCTACGTAGGTCATCTGAAGAATAGGACACTAGGCTTTTGTACTGTGAAAAAAAGTGATGTACGTAACATAACATCCGAAGTATGTATGTACGTAATATATGTTCACGATTTTTTTTCTCTGTACTACATTCCTTTGTTTCTCAACCTTTGTAAGTAACCTGTTTCTACGGGTTATTACGTTAAGAGTGGGAATGGAAATGCTTATTGATTGTGAAATTAACGTGAGAAGATTAGGGTCGCCACCGACTCTAACCATACAACTAATCAAAGGTTTGGCCGAGTCGAAAAATAAATTAATTTGATCACAGACCAAAAACTCATAAAAATACGTACGTCGTGATATCGCTCATAGGGGTTGCGATGTAATTAATAGTACTTCCCGTGCACTGTCCACGAGAATCAACCATTTAAAATAAAATAGCACATGCATGAACACTGTGCAGAAGATCAGCTCCCAGCAACACACCTGAAAGTAAGACTTAATCTAAAGCATTTTTTCTAAAATAAAAGGGGAACTAATCACTGGACCTGTGCGTAAGGAAACGCGTTGGATTTGCTAACAGGGAAGCTACGAGGTGAGTGGCTTAGGTGCAAAAATGTAATCTCGGAATGCAAGAGAAAATTGTGTATAAAATAATTTATTCCTAAGATATGGATGTGAGGCATGTACACAATTCCTGATAACATTAATTCCTAAAACATTAAAGAAAAGCGTCGATACATACACCGTTATAATCTACATCTAAAATCACTGGTGTGAATCATTCATACAACTGCTGTTGCCTGATAACTGATTGCAATAACTCGTGAAACGGTACACGTTTCGCAGTACACCCGCATGCCCACGTGGTTTGTGGAGACGCAATTTCTAGGTATCGTGGCCAAGTTGCAACAATATCACATCACACAATCATGAACAGTTAACATTCTTTAAAACAAACATGAGATCGGACAGTTAGTGATGACGGTAGCCCATCAAATTTTAATGTTCAACCACGTGGTCGGCTCCCCACGGACGAAAGATACATCAAGCAAGGAAAATTTGCAAGAAGGCAAAGCTATTAATATTTAGAAAAATGAAAGCTTATACAGGCACAGCTGAAGGCAAACAGACATTCATACAGAAGCGAGTGCTCACTTCTTATCGACACCTTTGTGTTGCGCTCTTCCGGCGGATCCAAGTCTGCTACAGAAATTTGCTAAAAGAAAAATCTGACAAAGTTTTGCATTCCTTGCTACGACAAGGCAAAGCAATCTTTCAGAGTTGAAAAGCGAGACCCAAAAGCTAACAGCTCTCCCCTCGCCAAGTAACAATGCGCCACGCGGTCAGTCTAATTCACCCTTCTTCGACTGGAACACAGCTGTGGACGCTTCCTGTACCGGCGGCAGACTGCTTCCCTTTTTCATCTCCAGCCTCCTCCACGCCCCGCATGGCCCGGAAAACCCAAAGATGCCATTTCTGACATCAACCTAACACAGGTGGATTTCTCACAAGTAGCGCAAACCTCTTTGCCTACTTGACCACTACGAGAGTTGGCTATTCTGTAAAATTGCTGCTGAATCTGTATCACTATCGCAGACTTTCTGCAGCAGACTACGCCACCATCTAGCACCGTGACACACAACCACATTCATTCAATCACACCACTATGAGAGTTATGGGAAAAGATAAACAAGGAAAAGAAAGAGAAATGCTAATGAAAATGGGCTACCGGACTAATGAAAGGTGGCCACAGGACCCTTTCACCTTCATCTATGCTTTTTAATCTTTGCATTGCCTTATCTGTGGTAACTTGTGAAGTAATTGGTCAAAGCCGACGGGGTGTATCCCATTCTTCAGTATTCCCCATTAAACTCTCGCTAATCGAGTTCTCAGTAGTTCGGCCTCTCAATAATCCTACCCATATCTGGCCTCTAAAGCTTCAACCAGAAACGACGCGCACGACAATAAATCACCGTGTGCAACAATATTGTTCGTTAATTACAACAGTAAACAATGCTGTACATTCCTGGAGGAGGAGAAATTAATGAAGAACAAATTACTAAGTAGCTGAATGGGGAAAACTGTAAGTTACATCGAATTTTAACAGATGAAGAAATAATTGAAAGTGTGCAAGAAAGTAATGATGACAGGGAGGGAAAATAGGAGGAGAAAACATGAAGGTTTCTCACACTGCTGGTGCTGAAGCTGCAGACATCTTCCTGGAGAACATTACGCAGCAACCAGATACGTGCGGTACTGATGTAATGCTTGTGTAGCTGTTGTATGCCGGCGCCAACCTCGTTTTCTATGAAAATAAATGTATCTTAGGATTTAATAAAATATAGCCGCTATGTGTTTACATTAACTGTGAGACATTCTCAATTTTCCGCTACTTCCGCTAATCCGGCACCCATATCTGTAAGAAATGCCCGGAATAGCGACAATGAAGATCGCGATTACACTATAAACTTGACGCAAAATCGCTACGGTCGCAGGTTCGAATCCTGACTCGGGCATGGATGTGTGTGATGTCCTTAGGTTAGTTAGGTTTAAATAATTCTAAGTTCTAGGGGACTGATGACCTGAGAAGTTAAGTCCTATAGTGGTCAGAGCCATTTGTACCATTTTTTGACGCAAAATACAGCTTCATTTAAATGGTCATCAAGCAAGAATTGAAGTCAAACTGCTATTTTCGAATAATTTTTTCTGCGATTGGGACTTAGTTTTATCTTAAGGTACATTCTTTTCAAGTGTGAATAGTTTTGATTTGATGAAGGAAGTTTAGCTTTTTGAATAATAGTTTATCAAACTTCTCTTGGAAAAGGATATTGATAGCATCCCTCGTACAATGAAATATTCACCTATTTGGATACTCTTACTTGCAAAACATCTTGTACTGGTATCTTCAAACACAAAATGTTTGTAGTTATTAACGTTACGTAGGACATCACTTGATGAACACTTGCTGCTTACATAATGTTGATCACCATCTAAAAGTGATATGATATTAATCACATTTCATTGACATATGTTTGCAAATATCCGGAATGGAGGAAGATACGGATTTAACGTCCCGTCGACAACGAGATCATTAGAGCACAAGCCGGGATTCAGGAAGGATGTGGAAAGTCTACGCTCTTCTCAGAGAAACCATCCCAAGATTTTCCTTAAGCGACTTAGGAAAATAAAAATAGCTGGGTGGCGGGACGATAATTTGAAACGTCATCCTACCCACTGCGCCGCCCCACTGGTGTCGAGCTCTTCAATGGGAGGAGGCCATCACTAAAAATTTAGACAATTGAAACGCTTCAGCCGCGACTAGCACACCAGATAAGTTGCTTGTGTATCTATTCTAACATTAGAAACAGGATAAATTCAGCTTAATGCAAGGCCCCAGTGATCCGTGGGTTACAGAAGAACAACAGCGAGATTGCTCAAACTGATTTGTCACATCTTGAGAATCGCATTCGTTTACTGTAGTTGGCTTCTCTTCAGCGGCCAACTCCTCTGCCGCCTCTAAATTATAGTTGCCAAATGCCCCTAATAAATCACTGTTTGTCCCAGGAACTGGCGCTATAATAAATTTTATTCTTCATAGCACTAGAGAGCCGTGCTGGATAAGGCACTGGGATGGGATTGACGGCCGAGGGTGTCCCATGGGTGTTCTATGGAGAACAGATCTGGGGATCTACATCTACATCTACATTTATACTCCGCAAGCAACCCAACGGTGTGTGGTGGAGGGCACTTTACGTGCCACTGTCATTACCTCCCTTTCCTGTTCGCGGGAAGAACAACTGTCTGAAAGCCTCCGTGCGCGCTCTAATCTCTCTAATTTTAGATTCGTGATCCCCTCGGGAGGTATAAGTAGGGGGAAGCAATATATTCGATACCTCATCCAGAAACGCACCCTCTCGAAACCTGGCGAGCAAGCTACACCGCGATGCAGAGCGCCTCTCTTGCAGAGTCTGCCACTTGAGTTTGTTATACATCTCCGTAACACTATCACGGTTACCAAATAACCCTGTGACGAAACGCGCTGCTCTTCTTTGGATCTTCTCTATCTCCTCCGTCAACCCGATCTGGTACGGATCCCACACTGATGAGCAATA
Source organism: Schistocerca americana (assembly GCF_021461395.2). Classification (NCBI taxonomy): domain Eukaryota; kingdom Metazoa; phylum Arthropoda; class Insecta; order Orthoptera; family Acrididae; genus Schistocerca; species Schistocerca americana. Next base: position 436,364,886 of record NC_060125.1, read on the forward strand.
CTCAAGTATAGGTCGAACGAGTGTTTTGTAAGCCACCTCCTTTGTTGATGGACTACATTTTCTAAGGACTCTCCCAATGAATCTCAACCTGGTACCCGCCTTGCCAACAATTAATTTTATATGATCATTCCACTTCAAATCGTTCCGCACGCATACTCCCAGATATTTTACAGAAGTAACTGCTACCAGTGTTTGTTCCGCTATCATGTAATCATACAATAAAGGATACTTCTTTCTATGTATTCGCAATACATTACATTTGTCTATGTTAAGGGTCAGTTGCCACTCCCTGCACCAAGTGCCTATCCGCTGCAGATCTTCCTGCATTTCGCTACAATTTTCTAATGCTGCAACTTCTCTGTATACGACAGCATCATCCGCGAAAAGCCGCATGGAACTTCCGACACTATCTACCAGGTCATTTATATATATTGTGAAAAGCAATGGTCCCATAACACTTCCCTGTGGCACGCCAGAGGTTACTTTAACGTCTGTAGACGTCTCTCCATTGATAACAACATGCTGTGTTCTGTTTGCTAAAAACTCTTCAATCCAGCCACACAGCTGGTCTGATATTCCGTAGGCTCTTACTTTGTTTATCAGGCGACAGTGCGGAACTGTATCGAACGCCTTCCAGAAGTCAAGAAAAATAGCATCTACCTGGGAACCTGTATCTAATATTTTCTGGGTCTCATGAACAAATAAAGCGAGTTGGGTCTCACACGATCGCTGTTTCCGGAATCCATGTTGATTCCTACATAGTAGATTCTGGGTTTCCAAAAACGACATGATACTCGAGCAAAAAACATGTTCTAAAATTCTACAACAGATCGACGTCAGAGATATTGGTCTATAGTTTTGCACATCTGCTCGACGACCCTTCTTGAAGACTGGGACTACCCGTGCTCTTTTCCAATCATTTGGAACCTTCCGTTCCTCTAGAGACTTGCGGTACACGGCTGTTAGAAGGGGGGCAAGTTCTTTCGCGTACTCTGTGTAGAATCGAATTGGTATCCCGTCAGGTCCAGTGGACTTTCCTCTGTTGAGTGATTCCAGTTGCTTTTCTATTCCTTTGACACTTATTTCGATGTCAGCCATTCTTTCGTTTGTGCGAGGATTTAGAGAAGGAACTGCAGTGCGGTCTTCCTCTGTGAAACAGCTTTGGAAAAAGGTGTTTACTATTTCAGCTTTGCTGGTCGCGCGAGTACATCGAAAACACGCAGGCTGTTTGCAGAGACGCGGGCCACGGGTGAATGAACACTGCCCTGTTGAAAAATGACGCCAGTATACTATTGCATGAGAAGTAATATATGAGGATGCAGGATGTCCGTGACGTATTGTGGTATCATCAGAGTTTGCCGTCACACCAGATGGCTCTCCACACCACGACGCCAGGAATAACACTTCCGTGCTTCTCCAAAACACTGGAAGAATAAGACCCCTTCCCACGTCGCCGCCATACTCGCCGTCAATGGTTATCTGGGATAGCGCAGAACCGCGATTCTTCGCTGAATACATTTTAATGCCGTTCAGCAGAAACCCACGCTTACCGATGACGGCACCACCCCAAACACAGCCGTCTATGTTATGGTGTTAACGGCTGCCGACGCCTGTGACGGTAATTCGTTACTGTGGCTGCTGGTAGTCTCCGACCAATTGTGCGGGATGCCACAGAATGTTCTAGAGAGTCCATTACTTGTTCTCGGGTGGCAGGTGAAGATGTCAAGCGGTTACGATTTTCTTGGTATACAGTACGGCGCTTCTCCATTCTACTGCTCAGACGTGGTCGAGCAGAACTTTGGCGGCGAGAATGCCTGTGCTCACTTTTTCATGCAGACCTACGTTGGGCCATTGTCACATCCGAATGCCGCAGAAATCTGGTATTGCACGATTCGCCCAGCGGCCAAATGGCGACCCACAATGAAGTCTTTTTTCAAACTGTCGAATACTAATAACGCTGTCTCTCACCAGTGTGTAGCATCTCCATGTTCTCCACAGTGATCACTCAACATCTGATGTTGTTCAAGCCCCCTTATATATCCCACCAGGCCTGGAAACAACACTAAAATGAACAATACTAATATACGCTGGTGTTTGTTTCGTATCACAGAAAATAACGACAGAAATCATTTCCACACGCACCGATGGTGTGAACGTGTACGAAGTTACATAGACATTCGAACACGTCTTCTGGTTTGTTTCTATAAGGCAGCGCAGATCTACCAATGTATCAGTCAATACTCTACTGAAATCTGTCCTCATTTCTTCTAGACGAGCTACGGTCGCAGGTTCGAATCCTGCCTCGGGCATGGATGTGTGTGATGTCCTTAGGTTAGTTAGGTTTAAGTAGTTCTAAGTTCTAGGGGACTGATGACCAGAGATGTTAAGTCCCATAGTGCTCAGAGCCATTTGAACCATTTTTTTCTTGACGTTCTTCGACGTGTTAGAATTATATATTAACGCTTTCAGCTGCTGACAGGCGTTGATATACATCAACGGGGACTGGTGAAAACACGTGCCCCGAGCGGGACTCGAACCCGGCTATCTCCGGCTTGCATGGCAGACGCTCTATCCACCTTTTTTTTCGATATAGTTCGTTGCCTTTGGTCTGGGTGGACATCACAAGTCATCCGTTCAAGTTGATTGTTGATTCTTTGACTTAGTTTCTATTTTATTACAGAGAGCACGCAGCCCTCTGACCGAACACGCTGAGCTACCGTGCCGGCAATACACTACCAACTGTGCTATACGTTCAATATCCATCTGAGCCACCAAAGGTACAGAGGGTAGTGCGACTGCAGGGACTACCTCGCGCACGTCTCCAGCGAGACCCACATTCTCACCTTATATGTCCACACACTAGATTCGTAGTGTCCCTACCCAACACACTCCACACACATTCGGACATGTCCGAAAGAACAGACACCATATCCATATAAGCATATATTCTTCGACGTGTAGTTTATTGTTGTGACTTACACACTCTTCAGCACTCTTCTAAAATTAAAAAAATTCACGGATATAATCACATTTGGGGATGGAGTTAGACGGGAGTTTTCGAGAATGTCTTGCACAGACGAAATGCAGTCGTTCCACGGTCCGCTTTCGGGTGCTCAGTCTTGTGAATTCCATTTATATACACGATATTTCGAGTACCGAAACAGTCGTCCTCTTTAGGTGCTGCGTACTCTGATGTTGCTCCAGGCAATCTGATTGGTGTCCACGCAGCGAGCAGGCGTAACATAGAACACAATGAAAATGTCGTCTGCAAAAATGAAAGTAACAACTAGGATGAGTGCGAGAAAGTACGCTATAACACAGTCACGCCGAGAAAAGCTGAGGGGTCCCATGCAGTAGCTCCATCCGTCAGATGTTGCTAGTGGTGTTCCAATGATTTGGGCTGGCACGGACTTATCTTCCTCCACAAAACTGAGAGGGAATTCTATAGCATCAGTACCATAACTGTTATACGTCCGAATTTGATGAGTGCTGTCTTCTAAAACCCGTTACCACTAGTTTAAATACAATTCTTGTGGAGCTGATGCTTTTACTGTTGTAAATGAAGAACCTCAGACGTTTATATTGACGTCCACATCTGTACTCCACACGTCACACGCCACTGTGTGTGGTGGAGGGTACTTCTGCTACGAGTGTAATTCCCTCCCTTCTTACCAGCTCCATTTGCAAATGGCGCATGGGAAGGATCAATATACCGCCAAATGGTGATGGCCCCGCAGCTCGAGTCAGTTGAAGGAGGAGAAGAGCTAAGAGGAAGAGGCGGTTAAAATAATGGCAAAAGACAGTGTGTGTCAATCAGTGAGCAGTTACGGTGCACTGAGGTGGTGTTCTGCATTACAACAAGGCCCACAGCCAACATCTCAATAACTTCACTCGAAAAAGAATCATCGGAAAACTAGAAGAAGGACGAAGTATGATGAGTGCAGCATTGGACTTTAGTATTGCTCCCAGCATTGCTTCACGTGCATGGGGAGGGTTCTGAACCCACGCACCGCTGTCCAAAAGAGAGGAGGCGTTCGACCACAGTCAACTACAGCAGCAGATGACCGCTACAGAGTGCAACAGGCAAGAAGGAACTCAAACAGCGGGTGCAATTGCAGCCCATTGTCCGCCCCCTGTAGCTGAGTGGTTGCCGGCACGGTAGGTCAGCGTGTTCGGTCATAGGGCTGCTCGCCCTCTGTAATAAAAAACTGATGTCTTGTGACGTCCGCCCCGACCAAACGCAACGAACAATACCGAACAAAATGCAAAAAGAAAAAAAAAATTGGTCAGCGCGACGAACTGTCAATCCTAAGGCTGGGTCGGAGATTTTCTCCGCTCAGGGACTGGGTGTTGTGTTGTCCTGATCATCATCATTTCATCCCCATCGACGCGCAAGTCGCCGAAGTGGCGTCAAATCGAAAAACTTGCACCAGGCGAGCGGTCTACCCGACGGGAGGCCCTCGTCACACGACATTATTATTTATTATTGCAGCCCATTTAACAGGACTAATAGGCATGCAATTTGAGGCTCCAGAGTAGCACGGTGACTACATGGAGATAGTCTCTTCTACCAACGACCAGCATATTGTGTTCTGTTCACAACCACACATGGGCGGTATCGTTTGCTATTGTGCCAGGAGCACAAGGACTGGACCAACGAGGAGTGGAGTCGCTTGCTCTTCTCGGACGAGAATAGATTCTGAGTAGTGACACTGGACGTACCATTATACGGCGAGAGATGGAAACACTTAACATGGCCAGGAACGCTGTCGAATATGATCGTTGTGGTTGTCCAGGTGTTATGGTGTGGAGAGGCCTAATGTTGCATGGGCGTACTAACCTCCAGATCTTTGAATACGTTACACTCACCGATCAGCGTTGTTGTGACACTGTACTCCTTTCCCATGTGCGTCTTTCAGAGTTGCATTTGGACCTGACTTCATTGTGGATGACATTGCGCGACTGCATTGAACAGCGCTTGTGGAGAAACTCTTAGAACGCGAGTATATTCGGCGAAATCAACTGGCTTGCCCTTCCCCGCGACTTAAATCAAGTCGAGCGTTGGCGAGACGTATTCCAGAATGTTCACATGCACCATCGGCCATCCAGCAGATGTCAATCGCATGAGTGGAGGAATGGAACGCCCTACCACAAGAACTCTTTTCTGTTCTTGGTGAACGCACATCCTACTAAGAGCCCTCTCCCACCTTTTCTAATGCCCAGAGACCCTCGTAAATCACGGTGACTTCGGGGTAATTATTGTATCTGAATAAAAATGTCATTTCTGTTCCTCTCGTTGCGCCTGTCATTCAGTTACCTCCTGCACTGTACTTAGGACTTCTCTCTGTATACGGTCAAAGTTTCATAGAGCTATGTTACTTGGCAGTGACACATTTTTCGAAAGTTACTTTCGACCTCAACCTCTGCACACCACTGTATGCCGCCCAACACTCCTTGAAACGTACACTCTTAGTATTTCAGCAGTTAACCCCTCTGTGATGCACTCCTTGGATAGATCAGATTTACTTACGATTCTTTGAATTAATCTCTTGCATCTGCATTTTCTAGATTATACGAGGGTTGAAACTTAAATAGTGGCAAGTACTTATTCACAACCGATAAAAAAAGAGTTACATGTTTGTACCTGTTACTGTCTTTCAAAGTAGTCACCAGCGATGTGTAGAACCTGTTGCCAGGGATATGGAAGGCCTATTATACAGCTAGCATAGCCTGTTCTGTTGATGATGCGAATGGAGCGGTCTACTGCCTGTTGAACCTCTGGAATAGTTCTGAAGCCAATTCCTTCATATTCGGAATCAAATCAAAGTCACAAGGACTTGAGTCCATGGAGTATGGTGGGTGGTACAGTACTTCCCAGTCCCACCGACCGAAGAGAGCAGCCACAGCTTGCGCTGTATGCGCCAGCGCATTGTCGTGCAAAATGATGGGTGGGTTGCGCAGAAAGTGTCGCTGCTTCTTTCGTAAAGCTGGTCGCAGGTGATGATCCAAAAACGAACAGTAATACTGTGCATTGACGGTCTGCCGTGGAGGAACGTAATGCGTTAGGATAACACCATCACAGCCGTACACGAGAACCACCATAGCTTTGGACCACTCCATTCGCACCATCAACAGAACAGGCTCTTCCACATCGCTGGCAACGGGTTCTGCACGAAACTGGTGACTACTTTGAAGGTCAGTAACAGGTGCAAACATGTAACTCTTTTGTATCGGTTGTGAATAAATAGTTGCCACTATTTATGTTTCAACCCTCGTTTTTTTATGTACAGCGGCTGGGAAAAATACAGAAACGCCTAAAACACAACGCATTGGCATGTCTAATACGGCTATCAATCGAAATATCTTCGAGTCGTCTAGGAATGGATAAATACAGATCTTGTATGATTTCCATGCAATACTATATAATTCTTCGTGCAAAATAGTGTGCAAGTCCAAGTAACGATGATGGAGGTGGACGCCGATCACGCATCTTTCTCCCCAAAATAAGCCACAAAGGCTCAATAATACTGAGACCTGGCAACTATGATGGCCAGGTGTGGTGCGACAATTCATCCTCGTGCTCACAAAACGAGCCCTGGACGATGCGAGCTTTGCGAACAGGGACTCCTTCGCCTTGGAACACTACATCACCATTAGGGACAGTTCTGATCAGACTAAATCGTCACGTAATCCTTGGCAGTAATATAACCTTGCAGAATAACCATAGGCTCATGGAAAACCATGTTATGGCTGCCTAAATCATCACCGAATACACGCCATGTTTCACTGTTCGGATATAATCTTGGCCAGAAGTTAGAAACACTGTGAAACAAGACGCTTCCGAACGAATGACATTCTCCCTTTACTCCAAAGTCCAGGTCTTATAGCTTCGTCCCCATGTTTTTCTGTTACGGGAATTTGCAACACTGATGACTAGTTTTGCACTTCCACTTCGCCTTGCAAGTCCCTGCATATGGAGCTCCCTTCGTATTGTTTTGGTTCCGACAGGGTTCGCGGGAGCGACAGTCAGTTCTGCAATGACTTTTGGACCTGTCGTCCTCTTATTTTTCGTCACAATCTTCTTCAGTGTCCATCTGTCACTGTTACTCAACACGTGCATTTGTCTGCGTTGTGGCGTAGCAGATCATGTTGTTCCACTTCCCCTGTACGCAGTGTATATTTTAGAAATAGTGCCTCTTGAAACACCAGACACTTCGGCTTCCTTGGTTACCGAAGCACTGATCATACGAGGTTCAGTACTTTGCCCACGTTCGAAATGCACTCACAGCTACACAGAACAATAATCTGAGTGCGACTGACACTTGGAACGTATTGAGGTCATTGGACAGGTGCCGTTCGTATCACATACAAGAGCGGAACCTGTAGGCTTGACTAGCCTCTGTATGTATGTGAAAGCATGCATTTCTGGCGTATTTACATATATTTTTCCAATCCCAATAGGCATTGCACTTTAGGTCACTCCTGTCGGTTACTCTGAGGTGTTTTTACAGTTGTTACTTTTTTGCCAGTAATTTGTTATCAGTAGTGTAAAGGATTTCTTCGATTATTTATACACGATTTGTTACGTTTATTTACGTTAAGGATGAACTGCCTGACCCTGCAGGAAAAGTCGATCCTCTGCAAGTCTTCGTGAATTTTACTGCAGATTCTTCGTATTCATACGTGTACACAACAGCATCATCCGCGAACAACATCGCGTAATCTCCGACTTTATCCACTGGATCATATTTTGTACACTATCTGATCGGAAATATCCATACACCCCTCTCTAACGCGGAATTGACCACTAGATGTCACAAGAGGCGGATCGCATAAAAGGAGGCAAAGAGTGTTCCGTTGTCAATGAAGAAGCAGTAGTAGCAGCATGGACAGGTCACGATAGCTGTCAGTTCGAGCGTGGACTAATCGTGAGTCCAATCACTAGGGACAGACAATTTCGCGCGAATGATAACACGAAAAATAACTTGAAACAAGATGTTTTTACAGACATAATGGTAATCTGGGGGTTTTCGCAAAATATGCAGAATTTTATGATTTCTTCGTTCCCGTCTAGAAATGTAAATGTGAAGGTAGCTGGTTACTAATACTGATAACTGACTGTTATTTAATGCTAAATTTCGATCTAGACCTCTTTCTCAATGTTGAGGTACAAATGTAACTTCTAAAATGACCATTTATTTCCCCCGCAAGGAATTGATGCCTAGATGTGACGCCAGACAATAACAATTATACTTGGTGATCACAAACAGTATGAAAAACCTTGTAAGGGTGTTGCAGAGAAGGCTGTGCTAAGAAATAATTGTTACAAAAAATATTAGATACGGTGGGCCGTTTTCGAGTTAATTACCATTGACTTATTTCTCAGGGCAACCTGCCCTGCAACATCCTTATAAGCTTTTCAGACTGTCTCTGACCACCGTGTATGTACGAAAATTATATTTCCCCATCTTTTTATACAACAAATCGTGCAAGAACGACGCATTTTGGAGTGACCCTTTAATGTAGTGCGTCAGCGGACTCCATTTTTTTTTTTTTTTGTACGCAAGTATAAACACGAAAACCAACAAATACGTCGTTTTAGCTTCACAAACACTACACTAAACATGGCACCAGCTGTGTTTGCTATTATCGGTCAGTCAGACTTCGGAATATGCTACCCATCAGGCTGTCACCACATATTTCTTTTCGCAAAATAGTAAAAATAATACTGAGCAACTATTGAAATAAAAATTCTCAGTGTTCTGTTGGACCACCGGAAACACGTGTTTGTGACGTCATATGTTCTGTGCTGTGATTGCAAACTCATCAGGTGCCATAATGAACAAAATTACTGTGTTCGGTGGTTTTCATATTTATACTTGTGTACTGCGAAAATATGAAGTTTAATTGATGTGCTGTATTAAAGATATCACTACATGTCTTTTTTAGGCAAGATAAGTTGTATAAAAGTGTCGGGATATGAGGCGTGTTGTGCTGAAGGCAGTTCGGCTCTCATATTCAAATACAGACTCGGAGCAACAATTTTCACGTTATAGTGAAGTGTTGATGTTTTAGAAGCCAAATGTTTCATCAGTGAAATTAGAAGTTATAATAATAGAGTTTGAAGCTGCAGAGTTATTTGTTTTTTAATTGACAACATTTGCTAGGTTTGATGTAAAATTTCTTTTTTTTTCAATAATAAAAATAAATTTTGATTTTTGATGTAATAGTAATAGTGATACTACAATCCCTTCATCATAAGAATAAACCTGATGCAAACAAACATAAACTCAATGATTGTTCGGAAGCCGCAGCACACGTACACTGGTGTACTTGGTCCTACTTATGTTCAAAATAATGGGTTCAAATGGCTCTGAGCACTATGGGACTTAACATCTGTGGCCATCAGTCCCCTAGAACTTAGAACTACTTAAACCTAACTAACCTAAGGACATCACACACATCTATGTCCGTCGCAGGATTCGAATCTGCGACCGTAGTGCTCACGCGGTTCCAGACTGAAGCGTCTAGAACTGCACGGCCACACCGGGCGGCCCTACTTCCGTATTATATATCTTATTACTAAGTTATGTTAAATGAAACTTAAAGATATGCAAATGTATTAACAGCCATTAACGTTTTTCTTAATCACGCTTTATCTACGTAGTTTTTATTTCAAAAATTGTGTACAGTCACAGCATGTGCAGCGTTGTGCTCTGATTGTCGCGTTGTTAATGCACAGTTTGAAAATGGCTGAGGCTGCTTTCTCTTCCGTAGAGAAACACTTGTGTGGAATACGGTTAAAAGTGCCGAGAAATGCGCTGTTCTTAATGTTTATCATACATTTAGGAGATTATTGGCTTTGAAGTTTTTCCAGCGATATATAACGCAGTCAATTAATATATGCTTCTTGAACGTATAGCGCAGTCGCTAGCGTAATGGAATGTGAGCCTAATACAGTTATTCATGCGTTGGTGCGAATCTCCCCACTAGCATTTATTTTCCTCGTTCAATTTTAAATTCCTACATCTCGTAATTATAAAACTCTTCATCATTTTTTATGAATAATGCACGTCTTTCAATTATATAACGGACTCGAAAATCCTGTTTCCATTTCAAATACAAATTCTTAGTTATCGATGTTTTATGAAAGACTGTTCGTAAAAGTTGTTTACATTAAGAAATCATTTAATTTTTAAGGCAAACATCCTCTTTATTTGATCTATGTCCATCCTTTTGTACCACAGACGTAGCTAAGTATCGTAGAAACACGAAAAACAATCATTTTCACAGCATCGAGCACATCATACAGATTCTGCATTTTTACATTTGCTACTGTACCATTACAATATGAACCCAGCAAAACTGATTTGGAGCCAAGCCGCGAGATTTGCCCCTAGAAGTTAAGCTGCCAGACGTACTGGAACAAACGCACGCAGTTTTTTCACACCTCACTGCCGAACGCTGGCAGGATATAGAGCGACTCGTCATAAGAGACGAGTACATGCTGCGTCTGGTTGGCTTCGTAGATTCGGTTGTTGATAGGCTCGTTATGAACGTAACAGGTGACACTTCCAGAACTAAAATGTATTTCTCGGATTCGGATAAGGAAGGAGCTAAGAGATTACCAGAGGACTGACTGTGGCTTCAATATTTACCTACGAGGTGAAATCCTTCAACACTATCTTACGTTACACACAACTTAAGCAGAAAAATTACCCTGTGGTTAAGTCAGGAATTTTCATCATTCTTGTTTTTAATTAAAATAGTATATTACCTAAAAAAGATAACGTGTTGCGGTTTTCGTCTAGTCGTCAAAGGAGCGTATTGTGGGAGATTTGCAGTATATTATTTCATTCTGCTTAAAAATTAAATGACATTCGAAGCTGTATTGCTCCTCTGCTCGTCCCTTTTTACGTGCAAACTGCAGCTGGGCATGTCAATGCAGGCTGGCTGTACCAGCTGACCGGCCAGTGCTGTCCAGGTTAGGGGGAGCCGGAACTATCCATCTCCTCCATGTTAATTTTAGCAAGTAGAAAGCTCAATTTTTTTCCAAAATTGTTAAACATATTGCTCTGAAATTTGGACTACATGTTCAGTGAATATTTCTCTACAATGCTGTAATGCCATGTTAAGAAATATTTAATGGTTTTTGTTTACATTGTTTTTAAACAGATGCAAATTTTTTCTCTAAAATTTTGCACTTTTTCTTTTATAACTCTTGAATTATACAATATTTTTTTTACAATTTGTTATAAAAATGAAGGAAAAGAAGTAAAAAATATTTTGTATAAATTTCATTGATGTATTGTTAGAAGTTTTTGAGAAAATGGTCCTCAAAGATGAACATTTTAAAGTTACAGGAAATGGCTTCCAAAGTTTTTCAATGCATTCCTGCCCCATATGATGGATTATCAGCATCCTCTTCTTTTTCCGGTGTTAGTTTCCTTTTCACTGGTCTTTTCTTCCCTTTTGCTGCATGTTGTAGGCTTTTGTCTCTTCTTCTTGCACCTCTTAGTCTTTCTTCATCAATTAGGCGCATTGTGGAAATAGTGTTATGTCCTGATTGGAAACCTAAACGTTTCAGCACATCACATTTGATAATGTTTCCTTCATTGTATGTTGTCACTGCATCATACACTCCAAAATGCAATGTTTTTATCTGTACAAACACTCTTTTTGGAATCCTAATCCAAATTAAATTATTTATACTTTCATTTAGATTTTGTGTTTTCCCATGTAAACACTTTTCCAATAAACTTGGCTGAGATAAATCTCTGAATATGGGCTTAATTACATCAATTACAGCATTTGGGAAACTATTTTTATAGGCATATTCCTTCCCTGATTGGTACTAACACCACGAATCATCACCTGTGGGGCACAGTGCATGTTGTGGGTGCTCATTTGTTGGTGCAGTATGAAACAATAATGCCCATACTGCTCTCCTCACATTCTTATTGCTTCTTGTATTTTGCCTAATTGCACACCCATAGGGGGCCTAATACCTCTGCAATCTATCAATTGCTTCATCTGTCAGTCTTCCTCTTCCTCCAAGGGTCTTACCATCACTAAGCTTCTGGGATCCTAATGTCTGCTTTAGTTTGCGCAACTGAGCCCCCATGCGATTCTGCAGATGTCCAGTGCACTCCTGTTTTTTAATGTGAATATCATTGCCATAAGGTTTGAGTTCCTCTATAGCTTTATATCCCTTAGAATCACCATCTTCTAGATAGTTAGTGTATAGTACATTATACCACTCCTGTGGTCTGGAAAAAATTGCTTTCACTCCCTCTACTTCCATCGCTCCACTCGTGCCATGAAACTTTGCTTCACAACTTTCACTATGTTCGTCCTTGGTATTGCCCTTACATCTACAATGTTCTGAGAGAACAGCAACATCAGTTACTTTTCAACTGTCGCCACTGGTAGCTGTCACAACTCCATTTAGAGATTTATGACCTCTACGTTGCCATTATCCATCTAAAGCAACAGTTAAATCTTACAATTCCCATTATCTGTCACAACTTCTTCAACTGCTTTCTTCATTGTTGCTTGAGCAATATCTTCAGCCGCAGATCCCACCAATTCATTATAAAATCCAAACTTGGTTGGTGGTTTTGGCAAGTTCATAATTCCACATAGCATTGTCCCTGCAGTACTGCCCTTGCCAATGCAACGCAAGCCATACACTAGGCTAACATTTATATCATACACCTTCTTTCCACTATTACCACTACGAGGGATATTGTTTGCAGCCAGCGAGCGGTGCCGTCAGAGGTGACTCACCAAGACGCTACAACCTTTTACGCGGCGCGTCAACTTTGCAGCGGTAAAAAACACACTCAGAATTCACTTAGAAGGGTGAAACTTGATTTGTTTTATTCATAAAACTCCAAATAGTTTTATAATGAAAAAAACTAAGAAACGTTAATTTTGTAATTTTCATCGTTCCGGCTCCCCTTAAATGCGCTGGTAAAGCTGTTGCCCGGTATTATCGCTAAGTCGATGTGGGCGTAATGCACAGCACAAAACGTACCCTAATGATCGTACTTGACAGTACTCAAGACAGCTTGGCAGCAGTCCCATGTGAAACGGAAAACACAATGAGGCTCCAGCAAACGCGGAAGGATACATAGTGCAATGATTGCATCAGATTTATTCTTATGATGAACGGACTATAACAATAATAATAATGTAACTGACAGGAACATTTTCATTTACAACACATGAAGACAATGAAATACGACAGAAATAAAGAACGTATTTTAAAAATAAACCATTAGAAAATAACATCAAAATTTTCAAAAAATAACACCGATTTGAGCAAAAAACACCACCAAAATCTCCTAAAACGTTTTTTTCCGGTCCCTACCAATCTCAAATCGGCTCAAATGCTCGGCAAGCTCACTGTTTATCGCACTTGTTACGACTATATCTTGCTCAGAGTCTTTTCATTTGCAGTTGTTTGTACCCAGCTATAGAACCTTCTCTCCAGAGGTGATGTGTTCCATACGATTGCCCTCGTGAAGAAGTGAAAAGGTTCCCCTCGCACTGACAACTGCGCTACTGCTTGTAGGCCTTTATCGTTGTACACTCTTTGATGCTCCAGGAGTATGACTATTAGCTGTCTTCAACCATAAGTAAGTCGGTACTTGTTCCGATGGCAAAATCGTGATCTTCTTATAGAAAGAGTGTATGACGAACCACTACTGCCGACCCATTTCACGTTCCTTACCGCTCCTCCAGTAACTTTCATCAAGACCAGATGTCACTCTGTACACTATATAAATGACGAACAACCCAGTATTTCATTTAGATTGTGTCACACACATGCATAACTTTGCGCTTCCGGCGTATAGAAACTCATCTGAATGAACGTGTGTATCGAAATGAAAGAACAGTAATAAGTCACTTTCGACACGTAAAAACAATATTGGTCTGTTTACTAATAAGAATTTGTTACCCGAGTTATCCCAATTAAACAGCATTGCTATCAAGTGCTAAAACTTTTGGGAGAGATAATATGGAAAGGAAACCGCCTACATTGAGGCGATCAAATCTCTGATTTCTCCCTCAATTCCAGTCACGTAGCGTTGAAAGTGAGGTAATTCTTACCCAAGAGGAAAGTGTCAATTTTTTCGCTCCCGCTGCACTCTCAATGGCCATTTGTGTAGTTTTCCTGTCTACTAGAATGTAATGAGGCCTAAAAGAAAATCCGTTTCAAAACACAGAGTAAATGAAACAAAAGTCCCTCCGGGCACTACGACGCATACGTCGGGACAATATTAAAAGCTGTTTCCATTTATAGGTGAATGTTGGGAATAGAGCATTAAGTCCGTTAAAGACAAAAGGCGCATTATATCAGTTGGCCTGTGAAATACAAAATAATAGTTGATGTCTTCGATTCCAGTTTGTATACGCAAAGGAAAAAAAAAGAAGAAAAATGGCGATAACTTCTGATGACAGCGAGAAGTACGTTCTGGGGATGACATCTGATGTAAAAGTCTCCTTTATAATCAAAGAATTACACATATCAATGAACCTTATAATAGTATATATTCTCAAAACTCATTCCTTGCGTTATTCCAGGTTTGTAACGAAAATCTTACCTGGCCAGTTATCAGATAGTAACAAGTAATAGAAGTCTGTCTTTCTTTGTCATTTACTAATTTGTGTAATGTCGTTTACCAGCTGTTGCAGAAGCAAGCAGACCAAGTGGCAATGTACAAAATGTTATTCAGCGTTCCAATTTACATGTACGAGACTGGATTCTTTTGTGTCGTTGGACAAACCATTATTGATCAGGTGAGTACACTAATATTTGATTAATATTATTTTTCTTACTTATTCACTCTTTAACCTATTTACATTTATTAAATACAAAATGGGATATTTCTATTTCCACAACAAATGTCTGTAAACATTCACATTACCACAATAAATTTTTACCCAAAAGTGTAGTGTGTGCTGACTTGAAAGTTCTTGGCAAATTAAAACAGTTTGCCGTATTGGGACATGAACATTCCGCTGCAGAGTGAAAATCCTTTCTTTAAAGAACCCCCTAGGCTGTGGCTTAACCATTTCTCCGCTATTTGCTCTCTCCAGGAGTGGTAGTCAGTCAAGGTATGCAGCAAAACTTCTGGGACGTTTGGAAGGTAGGAGAGAGGTATGACGAAACTGGAACTACGAAGGCAGGTTTCGAATCGTGCTTGGATAGCTCAGGGCAGTTGGGAAAACCATGGAAAATTACAAAGAAAATAGATTAACATGCAGAATGTTTTGATAATACATGTACAGTGACAAGGTACTGTTCGATGCAACTATGGATTTTTTTCCAATGAAAGCCAAGAAAATTATGCTTTTCATTTCCGTTTAGTTTTATTATACGTACAGTGTCATTAACAAAATTTTGGACAATGACTGTTATCTACAAGAAATCTGAACAAATCATTTACATAAATGCACATATTCAATTTTTTGCAGTACACATGAAATTTTTACTGCAGGAGAAAACAAATATTCCGTGGCAAATGCTCTTTCACTTCTCTAAACATGAAGATGAAACAATAAATAAACATGTTCAGCAGAGAGAAATTAAAATCAGTTTATATTGTTTAAAAAATAATTTTAGTGGGATATAATTCTCTTGTTCGGTTGTTGCAAATTTTTAAATTAATTCCTTGCTTAATCTAATAATCTAAGTGGTATGTTGGTAGTTCTTCAGTTTTGCGCCAACTTTGTAATTCATAGTATTACAGCACAGTAAAAGATTTCAGCAAAAAAAGGAAAAAAAGTAGCTGACTTGGTAGAGCATTTGTTCGCGAAAGACGATCGCAAGTTTGGAATCCTGATCCGGCACAGTTTTAATCTGTAATCTGCCAGGAAGTTTCAACATTCGTATTAAGCAAAACGAAAATTGTTACATAGTAAATATAGACAGTGCGCTACTGGGTTTAAGACGTACATAGGATTAACTAAGAGGGCGTGCCGGAAAGTAATGCCTACGAATTTTTTTATCTGAAAACTTAAAACTTTTTAAATAAAACGAACTTTAATTTTTTTTCGGTATAATCTGTGTTTTTGGACAGCCTTCAACTGCGTCATTCATGCTCTAAATAATGAATGCTAGTTGCTTATTTTTTTCCCGCTTAGCACAACGAGGCTCGAGAATTTTTTTTATTTTCAAGTGGATTTATTCACAGAAACATTTTTTTGTGATTTTCTGCCTCTTTTGTGCTGTAGTTGTAGTTTTTGGGTTATACTGCAAGCGGAAACTCGGACAAAATAAACCTTGGGATTTTTTTATATGTTAATGTTAGAGACACTATTTCTGTTTTTGTTCTTACAAGTATTGAGCCATCTCCATTAAACAGAATATCACTCAGACGCATCAGTTACATTCTGTTTTTATAATCAAAACATGCTACAGAGATATTACGACATTAGGGTTACGTTTTGTGAGTATTTCAATATATACATAAAGTTGTCAATTATAAAATTTATTTTAGCATTATTCACGAATGAATTATCGATTATGTTTCTGTTACACGCTACAATTCGGAGCCCTCTAGCGGCAGAAGGCTGCAAATATGCTGACATGAAGAATAAAGATGTAGAATATTAATACTGGGCGGCCGAGGTGGCCGATCGGTTCTAGGCGCTACAGTTTGGAACCGCGCGACCGCTACGGTTGCAGGTTAGAATCCTGCCTCGGGCATGGATGTGTGTGACGTCTTTAGGTTAGTTAGGTTTAAGTAATTCTAAGTTCTAGGGGACAGATGACCTCAGAAGTTAAGTCCCATAGTTCTCAGAGCCATTTTATTAATACTGTTTGCGTTTTAAATAATGAAAAACTGCAACTACTACTTATTTTTTCATGTTAGCACAACGCGTTTCGAGAATTTATTCGCAGTCTCAAATGCATTTGTTTACATAAACATTTTTTGTGATGTTTGCACGTGTGATTTTCTTCCTCTCTTGTACTATAACTGTCGTCGGAAAATCGGACAAATGAATCTTGGAATGGTTTTTCTATTTGCTAATGTTGGAGACAGCATTTTTTTTGCTACTTACAAGTATTGTGTTTCCTCCGTTACACAGAATATCACACACAGGCATCACCTACACTGTTTGTTTCTGTAATTAAACATGCTACAGAGATATTACGAAAGTATGGTTTCACAAAGTATTTGTATTGACTCAGAGATATTATACACATGAAAAACACTGGACACTCATTCAAAAACGTAACTATTCGGTGCGTGAGAAACGAATGCGAAAATTTCTTCCTCACAGGTAGCACCCTCCCCTTCAGGCTGACTGCCAGATCCACAGGAGCGCTCCATTTGCAACAATCCGACGCCTTGTGTTCACTGTCATCGATCATCCTCCATACAGTCCCGAATTTGGCCCCATCCCATTTGCAAAACTTAAAGAACACTTTCGGGGGCTTCACTTTACAGTATTGAAACGGTGCAAGCAGAGATGAAACTGTGGCTTCGGCAATCAAGTGAGACATTTTACAGTGACAATATCAACAAACTGGTTTCTCGTCAGGAGAAATGTGTTCGTCACAAGTGTGTCTATAGTGAGCACCGCCTCGTACATTACCCGCCTTTCTCTGTGGCTTACATCTATATTCCTCAGAATTTCTAACATCTGGCATTGCTTTATGTTGGTAGCGCATTACCTAGGTCGACAGCTCCTGTGAGGGTGTCTTGACTTTTCAAAGTGAGATTTCTGTTCTCAAACCAACATCAGTGTTGCCCCTAGGGCACCTTTACCTTCCCTAAAGTGATCCTAAAGCTGATCGTCATCTAACAGAGCTTATATTTTCTTTCCCTTTCTTCCAACAGTTATTCTTATCAGCAGCTTGGATGTCTGAGGCGTTAAGCTGATTGTGGAATAATTCTTGCACTGCTCATACTATTTTCGGAATTGTCAGAAAGATGTTTTTCCAAAAATCTGATGGTATGTTTCCAGTTTCTTAGATTCTAGAAACCAACTTGAATAGACGTTTGGTTGCCCTTTCCCCCCATCATTTTAGAACTTTCGAAGGAATGTCACCTGTGCCTTGCACCATATTTTATTGCAAGTGTTCCACAGCTCCGTAAAACTGACTGTAACACTGGATGCCCTGTGCCTTACAAATCGATTCCAATTTCTTCTATCACGTCAGCAGACAATCCCTTCCCTCATAGAGGCCTTCCATGTATTCTTTCCACCTATACGCTTTCTCCTCTAGGTTTAACAGCGGTATTCATCCAGCACTCATAATTTTGACATTTTTGCTTTTAATTTCACCTAAGATTCTTTCCAGCGACCGTTTATTTCTCGATTTCCTCACGTTTTTGTAGCAGCCATTTCGTCTTGGGTTATCTGGACTACCTGAATATTTCGTTTCTAAGTGGCATATCGCTTTTTCTGAGCATATTTCCGTCTTCCGTCGATAAATTTTATTTCTTGTGTTACCCAGGTTTTTCTTAATAGTTAGCTTCCTTGTACCTAAATTTGTCTGTCGAAATTCGATGACTGGCCTTTTTATTTCCTCTTCAACTGAACTGCTTACTGTCGTATGCATCATTGCAGTATCTACAGTTGCAACGAACGCCAAACGCATCGCATAATTCCTCAGTCGTTGCACGTTGATTCTTCATGACAACTTTCTTGAACTTCAGCCTTCTCCTTCTCGTTACTACATTTTGGTCTGAGTTTGTATCTGCTCCTGGGTACACCTTACAATCTAATGCCTGGTTTCGAAGTCACTGTCTCATCATGATCTCACTCAAATGTTTTCTTTTCCAACCATAGCTCCTCCTCTTGTGATTTTTTACCAGTGTATTCGCTATTACTTGCTGATTTTTTGGCAGAACTCAGTCTTTCTCGTCTCTCATTGCTACTGCCGAGTCCATATTCTCGTGTAATACTGTCCTCATTTCCCTCCACTGCCACAGCATTTCACTCACGCATGATTATTAGATTACCATCATCGTTTACGTACTGAGGTACCCACTGAATTTCCTCATATACTGTCCTTGCCCTTCACGTATTGTTTGTGACATCGTTATGTATACCTAAATTATCATTGTAGGCGATGGTTTGCTGTTGATTCTGAAGAGTCTTGGCTACGAGGCGTCAACTTTTCAATCCTGGTTCGAAGAATCTCTTGATGCTGTGACCGAGCTTCCCGTAATCGGCAGCTGGGGCGGAGCATGTGAATTCAGCGGTGTATCCACGGCAGTCTCACACCCCCAGATTTTCTTGAGAAAAGACGATGAATGCATCCAGGTGACCATTCTTTGTGTTTCTGAGACACTGAGAAGGCTGCAGCGTAAAGCAGGTCCGTTTGTGTGTAAAGGAAGGCTGTTAAGCTATCCCGCTCAGGTGTTTCAGGTCCTGAAGGAACTTGGCGATATCTCCCAGCTGTGAGTCAGTCTTCTAAACGGGACAGTCCCTTTCGCAGTGAAGTGCAACACTTGTAAATCACACCGGTCCATCTTGTATGGCTATGGGGAAAGTCTGACGGCAACAAGTCACAGTGTAACTAGAATCATTTTGTTGAGAGCGAAGTGCTTTAAAAATACTGCACAAGCAAGCACATATAATCGTCGGTAGTACTAATGTTTTCAATGAAGAACAGCAAATATTTTCCCAAGAAAAAATTGGCAGTGCAGCTGCAGGGTCCCTGAGAGCGCGGGACCAGTAGCATGTGATACCGGGTGTTTATAATTAAAGTGCAGTTACACGCAGGTCGCCCGCCCGGTAGGCCGTGCGGTCTAACGCATGGCTTTCCGGACGGGAAGGAGCGCCTGGTCTCCGGCACGAATCCGCCCGGCGGATTTGTGTCGAGGTCCGGTGAACCGGCCAGTCTGTGGATGGTTACCCAACACCTGTTTGTGAATATTGTATAGATATTGGGAGTTAATGATTATAATGTGTATTTTGTGTTTAAAGGTTTGTTAGTGTATAACGTTAGTGGGTAAGGAAACATAGATGATTACGAGGGCTAAGGCGCGCTTAATAGAGACAGTTCAGGGCGCAACAGGGGTTGACAGAATGGCAGTCATGAGAGGAAGCAACGACAGCTTACACGAATTAGCGGCAGCGGAATTCGAAAGAGAAAACAGCTATTGTCGGGATCGAACAGAGCGCATGGCGTCAGCGGACAACATGGAGCATGATGCAGGGATTGGTGGGCCATTGGCGAGTCCAAGAGGTGCAATCAGGCCCACTGAACTGGTGATACTCACGCGCGAGTTCGGCAGTGGGTCACCGCGGGGCAAACGTCGCCCATGAGCAGCATGAATGGGTTACGTACAGGAGGATCGGAACGGATTAGTCCGACACTGTCGTACCGAGCAGGGTTTGGACCTTGCTCGACAGGAGACGAAAGAATGAGCAGGGGATCACCTGCAAGTCATGACAGTAGTTATCATGCGGAAAGGGGAGACTTGGAGGTTGACGGTTCACGTATCGCTGGATTCTTGGAGCGTATGATGCAGAAGATTGACGCTAGTACGAAAGTGATGCAGGAAAGAATTGAAACGTGTAGAAAGGAGAGGCAAGCTAGTCTGGAAAGAATCAGTGAAGAAACACAGAGCAGCATATAGGAGTGTAGAAAGGAAACCAGGGCGCAGCTTGCCATCATAAAGCGTGAAACATGCGGTGTGAAGGATGAAGTAAAAGCGTTGCGTGAGAAGTTGGAGCGAGAGATAGCCGAAGCGAAAAGAACCGCCAATGAGTCAAAATTAATTGCGCGGAGAGCCTAGAGAATAGCGAGAGAAACGAAGGAGGTCACAGAGAACACGACCAAGGCCGGCAAAACTGTTATAAATAAGCTGCAGACTCGAGTGAAAAAGATTGAAGAAACTGTGTCGAGCAGGAAGGAGGAAGCCGGAGAGGCACCACTGATGGCAGAATTTGCCGAATTCAAACGACAAATAGAGAACAGGGTAGAGGCACTGTCAGTCGACAGAACTTCTACAAATGCAGGATAAACTGGAGCCGATATTCAGACGGTATCCACGGAAGAGGTAACCTCGGAAGTACGGCAACGGGACACAGTATCTGTCACAGGAGCTGTGAACCGACGTGATAATGAAGCACGCATGCTGGAAACCAGACCGTTAGAACGTCAGGGCAGCTATGAACCGCGAGTCACACGTACGGAGGTACCGCGTGTAATAGTGATTTGCTGGAGGCGGAGTTCAGTAGCAGAACAACTGGCGCAAGCAATTGCTACCCGCTTAGGCGATCCACCTCGCACTTGCAAGAGTCACAGGATATCCAGGAGGCGCACGCGGAGGTAGTTTATGAAAACATCGAAACGCCACCGCAGAAAGATGAAACTAGGCAGTTTGATTATAAACACTTTGTCGGTACGCAAGTTCCAGCACTATAAGGATGATAATAATACGTTACATCCAAAAACGTTCATTGGACAGTTTGATCTAAAGTTACCACCACAGTGGCCGTTAATGTACAAACTTGACTTTGTGTGTGCGCACTTGGAAGGTGCATCAGCGGAAAGTATGCGTAGTGTTGCTAAAGGTTGCAGAACGTACCAAGAGTTCCGCGACGCATTTATGAGCAGATATTGGTGAAAGGAGACCCAAAGCAGAATTAAACAGGAAATCCTTACGATACACGACTTCGAGAGCTCAGGTTTCTGAAGTGTTGTGAAATTTTTTGAGTACATGCTGAAAAAGAATCGGTATCTGGACGAACCGTGCAGCCCTGGGGAGATTATACGCGTATGCTATATGAAGTTGCCACTTACATATCAGCAGACGCTAGCTGGCAGATGCGGAAATGACGTAGAAGCATTTAAGGGCATTCTTAGGGAACTGGAGTTTGCCTATAACGAGCAGCAGGTGCGTGAGAAGAAGAAGCAAAGGGAACCGCATGAGGAAGGCCAAGACGCGAATATAGAGAGAAACAGAAACCAGATGAGGAATAATTATGCCGGTAACGGTAACAATAGGGGAAACAACCCACAATGGCGCGATAATAGACGACAAAATTTTCCGCCACAGGAACGTAGGTGGAACCAGGGTAATAATAACTGGAACCCAGCCTATCAAAATGGAAGGGATCAACTAGTGCAGAACTGGAGAGCGAGTGAAGACCGCAATCCACAACCTGCACAAATAATCGAAATACGTCCGGCAAACCCTGGGCGTACGCAAAATGCGCAAAACAGACAAGAATGACTAGGTCAGCACACTCGGCAGCGGAAGAACGTGGCCGGGAACAAAGTAGTGTATAATTAGATTAGATTTTTGTGATTTGTTGGCGATGTTTATTTGTATTAGTATAGGCAGTGTTTTATTTGTGTTTTGTGATTATTTGTTTTATGTTGTGTGTATTTGTTTTGCTATTTTTCATGTGCTTGTCTTATTTTGGTATGGATTGTGTCTATATTATGTGTTTGATGTTAAATTTTGTTGTATGGGGACCACTGGGTCGCTTAGTATAGAAAATTTGCTTCAGCTATGACACAAACAATATTTAGAAGTATTAGATTAATTATAGAAGGGGTTATCTTATGTAGATAACTTCCTATACGAAATTTTATGGCAAGGCTATTGGACAGGAGAACTTTCAGGACAAAATCTGGATCTGTGGTGGATGGATTTTGGGTGTGATGAGCGTGTTGTGATGTGGTAAGTGGACATTGCGTCCCATCGAATGTGTTGCGTTTCTTGAGACGAGTACAGGGTGTGATGTCCGACGCGGTGGTGTTCAGGACCCATCCGTTGCGTTATTAGCGTATGGCGATAGTGGGTGTTTCGGGTGATAATTATGAGGTGGTCTGTCCGACGTAGTAGTGTTCGAGACGCACCTGTTTTCTCCATTGTGTTGCTAGTGTGAGTACGGTGATCAAAACGATTATCCGGTGGCCAGTCAATCGCAATTAGGCGATAGGGACGCACCAAACATGGATAATTCGTAATGGGAGCGATGAGGATGTTGTGTGAAAATGCAAGTTTTGAGCCGCCATAGAAAGACGTAAATCAGGTGGCTGGTCGCACACAATAGCGTGATCGGCAGACCTTATTGATGATTTGCGCCGTTGGAGTGTTGTAGAGACGTATTACCGACGCTAGCCGAGTCAGGGCTTAACTATTTGAGTTAAGCAGAGACACTAAAACAACACGCCATTCAGTTTAAAGGAAGATAATGAAGTTCACCACAAAAGATAGATGCTCTGAAGTCCAGCCATGAACCTTGACCGCTATCACTGATTTTTACTTGCTGTAACGTGCAAAACTAACTCTTGTTTTGTTCAATAAGCATGACGTTGAATTGAGCCTACCGTTACAGACAGAAGCAGACTAGGAGCGGAAAACCAATACCATAACCAGTCAAACAAGCACAACATCAAAGGGGTATCGGAGAAATTCGGAGTTACAGTAACCTACAATAATGTGCAACAAATGTTTTTAATTGTTCACAGATAATAGCAGCAACTGAGCGACGCCAGGGAAAGGAGTTTACTATAAAAGGTCACGGTATGTTGACGTCAACTGTAGAAAGTAGAAATTAGTAGTTAGAGACCATGTGGTGACGGGATGACTAAATTAATAAACGTTTATTTTATCCGCAGGAGAAGACCATCATGCTTGTTTCTGTAATTTTGTTTTGAAAATTTTGTTTTAGAAATGTCTTTCTGTAAAATAATTGTAATATATTGTACGTGACGACGTAAGAGTGGTTCAAGTGGCTCTGAGCACTATGGAACTTAACATCGGAGGTCATCTGTCCCCTAGAACTTAGAACTACTTAGACCTAACTAACTTTAGGACATCACAGACATCCACACCCGAGGCAGGATTCGAACCTGCGACCGTAGCAGCAACGCGGCTCCGGACTGGAGCGCCTGGAACCGCACGGCCACCACGGCCGGCTGACGACGTAAGAGGAAGTGGCTTAGGCAATACGTAATCATGTATAAAATATCGTATCCTTAGTGAGTGCAGTTACACTTTGTGGCGGTGACTGACCAGCTGACGACGAGCGGGACAGCAGACGAGAACCACGAGGGAACTTCGTCCACATGAGCACGTTTGCTGCTGCTGCTGCTGCCACTGGCGGATCGTGAACGCTTCATTTTTGCACGTTTAATTACTAAGACGTGACAAGTACTGGACGAACGAAGTATACGAGCAGTGTGAGAGTGAGGTGGACCGTGCACTGATTTATATAGGTCCTGCCTAGCGCGTGTATGTAGCCGCGGGGGTGTGACATAGAGAGATGACACTATCCCTCTCTCTCGCACCGCGCCACGGCAATAGGAACTAGACACGCACCACGTGGTGGATACAATGGGTGCGACCTTCTTGTTGTTGTTGAATAACGGTGCTTTGGAATGGTGGTGGTGTTATGAAAATATTTACGAAAGGCTATGCCTAGCGCGTATATGTAGGCGGGGGTTGTGTCTCTGACGTCATGGGCGCCATCATGGATAACGGTACTTTGGAATGGTACCGGCATTGGAATGGTACCGGGCTTGTTCCAGTACTACTATCAACAGCTCTAATTACATGTGCTGTACATGCGACCACCTCTGGCCCACAGTGCAGCCAGCACTTGTTCCAGGGGGAGCGGCTCTCCATGTCGGCGTTCGCCAGCGCCTGGCTGGACAGCCCCAGAAAGCTGCACCGCTTGCTGCTGGTCTTCATGCTGCGCTGCGCGCGTCCACCCACCATCACTGTCGGCAAGACGTACACCCTCTCCAAGCGCACCTTTCTCCGGGTACGTATCTGCACCACTGCCCAACTGTTAAGTCAGCTCAACCAGACACACTAGACTGCTCTTCCCAAACTGCATGTCGGAAGAGTTAAAGAATGGGAGAATGGGGTGATGCATACCCACAAGATGTTCACTTTGTGACACTTTGAAACTTCGGATGTCACTGAAATAAATCCCTCTTAGTTTTGTTGCGTTGGCTTTGTATGTTGGTGAAGGAATATTTTTTTTTTAAATCTTGCCTCTAACGTCTTGTTAGTTTCGTTGTCCTGCAGAGAGATAGCAACAATAAGGGAGCACTCCAAAATTATGTCCGACATTGAGGTGCGTATAAAATAGAGGCGCATCACTGAATTCTTCTCTGCTGAACTTACTGAGCCAACTGAAATCCATTGACACTTGCTAAAGGCGCAGAGAGGCGATACAGTATACGGGGCTATGAGAGGCGGAGGGTACTGCATTTCAGTAGTGGTACAAAGCATGTACTGTCACGCCCTAGTCCACCCTGCACAGCTGCCATCCCTCATAATAAGCAGCGTCTCCATCCCTCATAATAAACAATGTCTCGATAAAATCACCCGTTATGATTAGCGGATTACAATCAAGGAATTGTGCACACAGATGAATGTCTGCTGTAATGCTTTGTACAAGATGTTATGCAACTTGATTGTTGAAAATGTTTACAGGTTGCTTACTCCAGATGTCAACACGAGACTGAAAAATAAACGAATGGAAATTTTTCGGGACCTTCTGGAGCAGTAACATAATAAATGGAAGTGATACGTAGTATCGCTACTAGCAACCACGATCCAAAGGACAGTCAGTGGAGTGATGACTTCCGAATTCCCCAAAAAAGAAGGGGTTCAAGGTACAACAGTCTGCAAACAAAGTAAAGAGCACAGTCTTCTGGGATAGGTAGAGTATAGTTCTTCTGGTTGTTTCGGAGCGCAAGACAACGGTCAATTCAGAAGGTCGCAACAAGAGACCAACTAGACTGAAAGTCAAAAATTCCAGGAAGTAGAGGAAAGAGGAAGAAAGCTTCTACTTGTAACATGAAAACCCCTAGTCCACCACAGTTTTCTGGCCATGGATCTCATTCTCAAATTTGGATGGACTGTGCTGCAACATCGCCCGTACAGTCCATCTTTTGGGCCTATAAATGAAGCCCGCATTTTCCAGACTCAGATGCTTTCGTCAGAGCTATAAGACAGTGCCTAGCCACTACGATGTTGCGACTGAAAGGCGTGGACTGATGACAAAGATACGATCATACGGTTGTTCTCGCAGATATGCGCCGGCTAGCCGCACTTTTTACTAACAGAACAAGCTACATTATACCGGGCGGCGAATGTTAAATAAACTGGTAATTAAGGGTGTTTTCAATATACACAGGCTTTTTATTAACAGAACAAGGTACGTTATACCGGGCGGCGAATGTTAAATAAACTGGTAATTAAGGGTGTTTTCAATATACACAGGCTTAGCAACACTATCAGACTGCACGCTAACGATTCTGAGACATACAAAGTTTAGGACGACTTGGACTGCATTCACATTTGGTGTAATTAACGTCAGACCTGACAGTATCTGATTACAAGATTTTATATAAATATAACTTTAGGAATAACAGTAAAAAGTCGTATGAACTGGGAAGAACACATAACAGGAATCTGTATAGAAAACCACATGCAACTCTCTTGTGAGGCTATCTCTAGTGTATTAAACCAAAGTTGGAAGTTCTTATCACGTAGATATGACAGCAGATATCGAATTCTTAATAAGTCAGCATAGCCAGTATGGCAAATCGGCGGAAATGGTAGGATAACACAAATGGGAATATTTGGAAAAAAAGGCGACTTCATGCACGCGAAACACTGTAGGGTAAATTTAGAGGAAGACTTTACAACAGTTCTGTCGCCAGTATCGTACATCTCGCGTTGCTATGAAATTTCTCTCTCTTTAACATGGTCCATTTGCCAGCATGAAATGTTCTTTTCATTTCGTGCATGTATATATGAAGGGTGTTTCAGATTAGTTGTTCGTCTCATATATTTCCGAGATCCTCGATAATATCGTAATTATGTTTTCGCGCAGATGAAATCCTCACTAAACGAAGTGTAGGCTCTGGTCATGGCTATATTCATGCTATGAAAAATTCAAATGGCTCTAAGCACTATGGGACTTAATCATGGTATGAAGATATCGGTACTAACTGCGCTTTTTTAAATAGAACTATGGAAATTTCTGCTCCATGATTCGTACATCTGAAAGAGATGAATTCAAACGTGTTCCACTTTCTGAATTCAGATAAGTAGTTTTGAAGATAGCAGTATTTATACCTCAATATTTCTCTGCTTTGAGCAACAAATTGGTTGTTATCACGCAAAACTGTTGCGTCCGGTTGATGGGACTCCGCTGATAGAGTCTAATTAATGTCATCTGTTACAATTTTTAAATACAGTCTTGGTGGCAGCTGATGTTAACTTCTGACCGATTTCGGTCTTTTAATTAGGGGACATCATCAGAGTGTGCACTGTAATAAGAAAAGTAAAAGTGCTATATTACATAGACAAGTCAATGACGTAGACGTATACTCTAAAACGATGTATCATTACCCATCTGGATGACGGCGATGGCGCCTAACACGCTGTGGGGGCCTCAGTCATTGTAACTGATGCTGATGGCTAAGCAGCCACGAGTTATGTAGGGTAGAGAGACGCCGCTCCATAGCATAAGGCATCGGCGTCAGCCAGTAGGGAAAGACTTACATATCGTTTTGAGTCTTCATTTTTAAATATTTATGTTTTAAATTTAATTAATTCATTTATGGTTCATAATCTATGTTAGAGCCAGCCACATAAAATGCATTAAAATTTAGTGTAATTCGTTAAGTGAGGTCCAGAGCTACTGGTATTTATTCGTAAGAAAACCAGGTGTATGGCATATTGATACGAAACGATTTTTACCATCAAATAGATAACAAATCTTACAAATGCAACTCGTTATTCTAATAGTTGTGGCTATTCTAATAGTTGTGACAAAACCGTTGAACAGTCGCACAAATATTACTTTATGATACCAGTAACGCCAACGATTTTACAAATGACGTGTATACGATTTTAACATAATTTCTACATTTTTACTGCTCTTCTTAAGACGACCATTCAAGTCATGAGACGCCTAAATATCAGTAAATAGAAAGATGAAGACCGTAGCTCGTGGTCTTGCGGTAGCGTTCTCGCTTCCCGCGCATGGGGTCTCGGTTCGATTCCCGGCGGGGTCAGGGTGCTGTTGTGTCGTCATCATCATTCATCCCCATTTCGGACGGAGGAAGGCAATGGCAAACGACCTCCACTAGGGCCTTGCCTAGTACCGCGGTGCGGGTCTCCCGCATCGTCCCCTACGCTCCTCGGAATATGGGATCTCATCATCATCATCAGAAAGATGAATATCTGTCGTGCGTTATTATTAAAACCAAAAGCCGTCAACACCCTCAACAGAAAATCATGACTAACCCGATCAAATGCATGATAAAAATCAATAAAAAGTAAACCTCCCGACACGGCAATAGTGGAAACGATAGAGATAAGATCACGACATTCAGCAACGGGAGCCAAAAGTACGACCCTGGACACAACTTCGATAATGCGCGATAATGTCAGCAAGCAAAACCGACAAGCGACTGTTTATCACCAGCGCTACGACTTTATAATCAAACTCGAGTAGCGTTATCGGTCAGACCTTATCCACGGACAGATGTCCCGTCTTTTTGGGAATTGAAACGATTTTTACGAGCTTAAAGGAGCCACAGATATGTACCCCTTGCACAACTTCATTCACCATAGATGTTACCGTATCTCCTATCAGAGGCCAAAACCGAACACAAAATTCTTTGGGAAGCCCATCCAAATCCGGTGATTTGCGGGAAGGAGACCGAACTACAACGTCAGATATCTGATCACTGTGAAAAGTTGCCAAAAACTCCTCACGAAGAGCTGGAGTAACAACACTGTCAAAGAGGGAAATAAAATCAGCAGACGGTATACCGTCTGATGCCACTCCTATGTAAAGATTGGAAAATACCGGAAAGTTCATGCGTTATATCAGGTTGGGATGGCCACTAACGTGCATCTATAGGACGAAGGGTAGTGAGACATGTCCTCTGAAATCGCGTTCGAAGCCGACTTAGATTATACAGAAATTTTTGAGAACATTTCTCTTGGAGTACAGCGTTTTTTTTTAATTACGTAAAATTGAACGTCAACAGTCACAACCGCACGAAACTTCTTTTTTTATGATGTTACCGATTCCGGTCTGTTTTAGACCATCTTCAGACCTCACACCATGATGGTAGATAGTGGCTGTGAACGGAGCAGGCGCTACGACTCTACGAACGCTGACTCGCCGTGTCGTGGCGCCTGCTCCGTTCACAGCCACTATCTACCATCATGGTGTGAGGTCTGAAGATGGATTAAAATATACAGAAACAGGTAACCTCATAAAAAAAGAAGTTTCGTGCGGTTGTGACTGTTCATGTTCATTTTTAAGATTATACAGAGACGCCAACTCATCATGGAGAATCGAATGCAGCTGAGATCGCAAACGAAGACCATCTAATTGTAGTCTTTTGGGTTGCAGGAGTTTCGCCTTCACACGATGAACTTCCATAAGTCTTAAAGGGACATCTCGAGCACTATCATAAAGACCACGAAGGTCAGTATACTAAAATTCCTGAGTCCTCATTTCAGCCGCTTTACCAGCCCTAAAGCGACTGAGTGCAGCGACTAGTCAAAATTTAGCAATGTCATCCCACCATTCCATAATTGAGGGATAACGCACTGTCTAACCGATTGCCTGCCCCACACGACAGCAATGATATCATCCAGAGAGAGGTCCGCCAGACGTAAGATGTATCCGCTGCAGGACATGGTTAAGAGCCACTGAAACAGCACAGTGATCAGTGAAGCTGGCAGGGATTACATCAACTGACAAGAGTTGGCTGTATAAGGAAGCAGACGAACAAAAGTGGTACATTCGACTACTAGAAGTACTGTAAAATATGTAAAATGCATACCTGCAGATCAAGGAATCCTGTAGACTCAATGACGCCAGTAAATCATTAAGTTCACGACAATAGTTATAGTTGGGAGTCCGAACCACACGACGTAAGATGCAGTTGAAATCTGCCCTCATCAAAATCTTTGGCGGATTTTGACGAAGTAAATAAATGACTTCCTCCTTATAAAAGTTTGAGAGGCCATATGTACGACCAGATCCAGATGTAGCATAAAGAAAAATTAAGGCATCATAGAAGCGATACCCCATACCCTGACCGTCGTCATGCGTATCAAAGTCTGTCGACGGAATGCCATCCATGTAAAGCACGGCCATGCCAGTAGAATTTTCTTGCGCAGTGTTAAAAAACATAGAATACCCAGGAAAAAACGCATCAGATAATACTTCTTGCAAAAACACATCAGCTTGGGAATCATAAACAAACCGTCGTAACGCAGCATGCCATAGTGGAGAGCTTATCCTGTTAACATTTAAGGTAAGAAACGTATACATCTACGTTAATTAACACAAGTAAGGCATGAAAGCAGAACTAGAAAAAAATGTACACATCACGTCCCACTCTCCCCAGCACCGGCAGAAGGCGCGGATGAAGTTACAGGATCTGAATCCTCTCGACCGGAAGGTGCAGATTCCATGCTTTGTCTTTTTCGTCGCGACGCTGCACGCTCAGGTTGAAAACATTTCACACCACTCAGTGACAACCTAACTTCTTGACGCGGAAGGGTAGCGGCTCATCAAAGACCGCTGTGGGGAGGGAGGAGTCCCCACTCCACGCAACGGAAAGCGAGAAATACCACCGGGAGCGATGAAAGTCATCACCAGGTAAAGAAGAGACTAGCGATGCAGCGTCTGAAGCTGTCTGCATCATCTGACTGCCCGGAAGAGAATCCGTAGTAACCTGTTCTTCTGTCGTATAAGATTGAGGAAGAGATGGCATTTCACTAGAACACTGGAATGGCGGGACACCAGACGATGTTTCCGGTAAATCATCGGATCCCACCGGAACAGACGTTTGTAGAATGGATGAGAGGACGCACGTGCAACATTCATTTCAACATCAACAGAACCAACCTTGCCAACCCTGGCGAAATAAGAACCGTAGTTATCGACGGTAATCATAGCATCACCACTGAATGAAGCACCACCCACCACCACCACCTTCTCGGAGAGGCGGTATTGGGGCGGGGAGGGGAAGGAACGGGAGGGGGAGCGGGGGGTGAGTTTAAAATCTTCACCATTCTGAGTCCGCCGGTGTTTAAGTTGTGCTACCGATGCCGGCGCATTAACGGCAACAGGTGCCGCATCTGGACCTGCCGGTAGCGGCTGAAAGTCGTGCGGAGTGATGGCCAACGTCCTCTAAAGCTGGGAAATACTGACAGCAGACTGCGAAGACACTAATTCAGCTAATGGCAACGGACGACGTTTTCCATAGGACGACTTTAAAACCTTAAAACGGCGGGGACAGTGGATAAGAAATGGCCACTTTCATTGCATAGCAACAGGTTCCTTCTTGCCCTGCTTATGTTATATGATTCCGGTGACCACAAACATTCAGGTGTGAAAGTATATTCTTTTGAACACACATTTCTGCGGTTCGTATACCACAGCAACATAGCAAGCAATGCTTAACAGACCAGCTTTCCCGCTTAATATACCGAACGGCTCCATAAGGAAACATAAGAAAAGAATCGTTCACTTCGGGTGGAAGATTGGAAACTCTAATCGGAATATACTCGATCACCGCATTTGCAAGGAGGACAGGATTAACGGAACCATCACGATGATTAAACATCACCTGAGAATCAACCCGAGAAAGACGCCGGTCTACTTGCAAGGGGTCTGGAAACTTCACAAAAAGTGCGTGCAAATCAGAATCAAAATAATCAGTATCTACTTGATCAGATGTAACACGAATCGGAACAACCAACAAACAGTGAACTTCTAGAGAGCCGGGTTGCACATGACGCGTACTCTTGTCAAAACTGAAACGAACGGTACCCCGACGAAAGTGTTCTTGAGAGAATGGACAGACATCATGCCGCGGGCAGAGAACGCCGCCGCCAGAGCACACCAACGACGAATTCCGCTAGGCAAGAATGATGTAACACCGACTGATACACACACGAGACTACGTACACGAAAGTTCGACACACGCGGTGCTGCTATACAGGCGGAAGCAGGAACAACCTGCTCACTCGACTCGCAAGGCAGAAAGGGCTACGGAGATGGACATAGCCTTGATAATATCTCTACAAAATCGTAGCTTCACAAACGATTTTGAACGAAAGATGATTTGACATGTTTCAAGATTTGGTGGTGTGACGTGTGCTGACTGTGGTGTGCTCTCCTGCACTTGGTTGGGCCACAACTCAGCTCTCATATACTGGGCTGGCGGGACACCCGGCTGCGCGGCAACCGACCTGCCTCGGGGAACGAGTTACTGATTCTTCCGAAAGACGGAGCCTTACAAAAATTTTAATTTGAAAATCAGAGTGTTTTATTCTCAGCAATTGTTTTACAAGTCATTTTAGCACATTGCTTGGCTAAGTTTTAGTTCATGGGGGTCATTTTTTTATTTATCCGACACGTGTAACTATAACACGCAAAACTTTAAAACAACAATGTTAAGGCACAAAGTATGTACTACTAAAGTGAGCGCGGGTTTTGTACAGATGCAGGTACAGTGGTTGGACAAAAATATGGAAACACTGCGAGAAATGCTTTCTTGAACATGAATGCAGATGCTAACCAAACCTGCAGAATGTGTTGTTATATTTGAGCACGGACCAGGGCCTTTGCTAGGTCTTCTCCCGCCCTCGGCGAGAACTAGAAAAATGACGCCCCTTCTTTTTTTCCTACTATCGGTCTCCCCAAATCCGAACCCTCCATCACCACCAACATGCAACGGCACCACAATGTAAATCTCCTATTATACTTATAATCATTAATCTAAAGTGACAAAACGTCCTCATTTTCTGGGGACAGTCCTCAATTCAACCCGACGCATGAAAAATGACCTGCGGAGACAAAAGCAAAACGCAAGGCAGTGCATGAAACCCGCTCGAGGGCTCGACATATACGAATCAAGATAATATTTGTTTATATTTTGTACTCCGTAGTGGCTGTTTTAGTTTTGAGGTAGGTAGAGGCAATGTGTTTGCTTTCGTCAAAGTAAGTAAAGACTTATTAAGTAACTCTTCCATATGCTTCTAAAAACTATTCGATGTTTCAGTTTTTCCTCTTTTTCATTTTTTCTCCTCATTTACTCAATTTTTTCGCTGTTTGATTTGAAATTATTTTTTCTGCCTTTTACCGCCTCTAAAATTTTGCCGCCCTAGGTAGCCACCTAGTCTTGCCTAATGGCAAATACGGCCTAGCCATGTAGGGCACCTGTGCAATGCCCTCAATACGTTCCAAATGTGGGTCGTGGTCAGAACACTGCTCTGTATAAAATATCGAATAAAAACACTTTCAGCCGTCAAAGTTTCCAATTGTTATCTTATTTGAGCAACCAGTTTCAGCGCTACATTATGCCATCTTCAGGCCCCTTACCGACGTCAACGAAGAATCCCATCTCTGGTCCAGTCAAAAAGGGGCCAGCATTCGGTGACTGGTATCTGCAGATTTTTAACACTGCAATCCCTCCGATCGTCACTTGCAAGCAATGTAAAATTTTGTCAACCGATCTGATCAAAAACTCTCAGAACTTTTTAGCTTTTGTAAAATCATTAAGCTTTGAAATCATCTAGTCATTCGCGGAATATAATGGAGAGAAGGACGAAATACTAAATTCGGTCTTCCGAAATTGTTTCACCACAGAAGATTTTAACAGAGTTCCTCTTTGAAACTTCCTGGCAGATTAAAACTGTGTGCCCGACCGAGACTCGAACTCGGGACCTTTGCCTTTCGCGGGCAAGTGCTATACCATCTTAGCTACCGAAGCACGACTCACGGCCGGTACTCACAGCTTTACTTCTGCCAGTATCTTGTCTCCTACCTATCAAACTTTACAGAAGCTCTCCTGCGAACCATGCAGAACTAGCACTCCTGAAAGAAAGGATATTGCGGAGACATGGCTTAGCCACAGCCTGGGGGATGTTTCCAGAATTAGATCTTCACTCTGCAGCGGAGTGTGCGCTGATATGAAACTTCCTGGCAGATTAAAACTGTGTGTCCGACCGAGACTCGAACTCGGGACCTTTGCCTTTCGCGTGCAAGTGCTCTACCATCTCAGCTACCGAAGCACGACTCGCGCCCAGTGCTCACAGCTTTACTTCTGCCAGTATCTCGTCTCCTACGCACACTCGGCTGCAGAGTGAAAATCTCATTCTGGAAACTTCCCCCGGGCTGTGGCTAAGCCATGTCTCCGCAGGAACCTTTCTTTCAGGAGTGCTAGTTCTGCAGGGTTAGCAGGAGAGCTTCTGTAAAGTTTGGAAGGTACGAGACGAGATACTGGCAGTAGTAAAGCTGTGAGCACCGGCCGTAAGTCGTGCTTCGGTAGCTCAGGTCGTAGAGCACTTGCCTGTAAATCGCAAAGGTCCCGAGTTCGAGTCTCGGTCGGGCACACAGTTTTAATCTGCCAAGAAGTTCCATATCAGCGCACACTCAGCTGCAGAGTGAAAATCTCATCCTGGAGAGTTCCTCTTTTCAATCATTGAACGAACGTCGAAATGGCAGATATTGAGATAGACGATCGTGGTGTAGAAAAGTGATTACAATCGCTTAGTAGTGGAAAGGCATTAGGATCAGGTGAGGTAGCTGTAAGATTGTACATAGATTACGCGAAAGAACTTTCTCCCCTTCTACCAGCAGTTTATTGTAGATCGCTGGGGCAACGAAGGGTACATAACGACTGGACAAAAGCCCAGGTCATTTCCGTTTCCAAGAAAGGCTTAGATCACATGAACACAGCTACAGACCTATATCGTTGACATCAATGTGTTGCAGAATCTCCTCTCTAAAAATCAACATAGCTTCCGCAAACAGAGATACTGCGAAACTGAGCTCATTACGTCCCTCCATGAGCTCAGTAGCGCTGTAGACAACGGTGCTCAGGTTGATCCTGTGTCCCTTGACTTCAGGAAGGCATTGATATCATCGCATACTAACGTTACGTGAAAAAAATATTAGCTCGTCGACTATCAGACCTGATTTGCAACTGTATTCAAGACTTCCTTGTGGATAGAACTCAACATATCGCTCTTAAAGGAATGAAATCGGCAGATGTAATTTTCGTAATACCTCAAAGAAATGTGACAGGACCTTACTGTTTACATTGTATATAAATGATACAGTAGAAAGCGCCGGGTGCTCTTTAAAGCTATTTGCAGATGATGCGGTTCCCTATAAGATAGCAGCAACGCCAGGAGACAATATAGATTTGCAGAATAAACAGCAGAGGATTGATGGATGGGGCAGGCTCTGGCAGTTAACCTGGACGTAAATAAATGTAAGATATGTAAGGCAGCAAATTTTGCCACCATACATTTAATGATATTTTTAATTCTTTTCGATTTATATTTACGATGCAGAATTAGAGTATTAAACATGTCACTGGCTATTATTGGCTAGCGCTATGCACTAACAATTTCTGTAGTATTCCATGTTTGGGAGTTAGACCTGAGTGCTGACAGAAACGACGAAGTGGGCTATCCTCAGAAACCGCTATTGGCTAGACGGGTTGGGAAAAGCGTTGTCGTGTTCTGCAGGGGCGATCATAAACTTCCCTGAGAGAGAACAGAGCGAGGAGGTGGCGATTTACAAAGCCAGAGCCCACAGATCCCCCGTAGAATGGACAGTGCAGGTGGGAGGAAGCACTCCGGTGGGCAGAAAAAAAAATTCGGCATGTGTATGTGGAAAAAAAGCCTCGAGGGCAGAACAAGGCAAAAAGAAATCCTTTTTAGTGCGAAGGAAAGTGCGAGCTCACATACTACGGTCACGAGCTGGCCACCAAGGAATCTTCTCACAGAAGTGCCGGGGCACACTTCCCACTAACAAGTAGAGACGCGTTTTTGATTGGCGGTGCGCTAAGGATGTAGGAGGGGCAATGGAAACTTCCAGCAAATCTTCTGAAAGGAATATGAGCTTCAGGTGGTGGTGGTAAGTTCCTATGGGACCAAACTGCTGAGGTCATCGGTCCCTAGGCTTACATACTACGTAATCTAACTTTAACTTACGCTAAGGATACTGCACACACCCAATGCCCGAGGTAGAACTCGAACCTCCGACGGGGGGTAGCCGCGCGAACCGTGGCAAGGCGCATCACACTGCGCAGCTACTCCGCACGGCTATGGTACCTAATCCAACCTAAGCTAACCTAACCTAATATTGCAGAATAATTTATTTAAATGACCAGTTATGCACATTTCAAGGGTCATCTTAAGATTATGAGCTCTGTAAAGATATGATAGAGCTGTTTAACCAGGGAAGTCAGCCTATACGTAACATAAATACAGATCAGAAATACTGAAGCGTGATATTTGGCTGCAGCTATACATGACGTGTACCAAGGATCAGAAACACAATAACGTGGTGTTTACCCGTTTGGCTGGAGCTGGTGGCGTGGGGAATAGCTCTGTGTGGTCACAATGATAATTCTACTAGTGCCTGCCTGCCAGGCGTTAAATACAGTACCAAAACGTGCGCATTTGCTGCAGTACGTCACCTGCAGCCGATGGGAATTTAACTTACGTAAATAACTTAACTTTTGAATGAACTGTAAAAAAAATAGGCTAGCTGGGCAACTAGCACTGTGCAAATGTGACTGTTCAAACAAATAATACAAGTTTTTACTAATCTTGCTACAAATTTATGAAAGACTTTAAAATAGAAACACCAATAGGACCAACTGTAAGATCGTTGAATTCCACCTGGTGACCCTTCTTAGCACTTCTGAGACGCCGTTTCCATAGAAATACCGATAGGATGGCTATTGGAGGACAAAGATAAGCAGCAAGGTACCATTTCCATGGAGACACTTCATAACGCGCTCATGTGACAAGATGTCTGGAGGACGCTGTTACCATGGAGACGTCATTCAGGCGGCCGTTAATGGTTACAGATGTGTTTATCGAACGCTTTTCCTAGAGAGATCATGCAGTTGCAATAGCCGTTGGCCACTGTGGATACAACTAGAAAACGTTGTGGCAACTGCGATGAATCCGCCTTGTATCGACGTAAATACCATTGCAGGTGTAAGTTGATGTTATATCATACGTTGCTTAAAGTTATCAGCACTAGAATGCTCTTAAGAACATTGAAGTCATAACTGGGTGGGAGAAAAATAGAAAACACTTAATGCCAAATAAGTTACAGTATGAAAGAAATTATGTAAAGCATTATGTTCCCTATGGGGTGGTCTCGCGGTGGTCTCGCGGTTCTAGGCGCGCAGTCCGGAACCGCGCGACTGCTACGGTCGCTGGTTCGAATCCTGCCTCGGGCATGCATGTGTGTGATGTCCTTAGGTTAGTGAGGTTTAATTAGTTCTAAGTTCTAGGGGACTGATGACCACAGCTGTTGAGTCCCACAGTGCTCAGAGCCATTTGAACCATTTTTTTTTGTTGGTACCTTAAAAATAGAAAGAAAATGTTTATGATGATTGTTAGACATGGTCAGGTCCTGAAAATTTATGGTTCCTTGATTTTCATATTTGAGTGTGAAAGCTATATCTGGGAATGCATCATTCAAAACAGTGGTTAAATTATTTAACTCTTCTCTTGATCCATTCTATAATAAAAGTATGCCATCTATGTATCATTTGTAGCACACAATTATTCTGAAAATTTGCAGGTTTTCTCCAAAAAAAAAAGTGTTTTCTAAATGACTGACAAAAATATTGGCAATTGAGGTAATTTTCCATTGCTAGGTTATCATTCTATCTATAAGCCCTGTAGTCGAAAGAAAAACTGTTCAAGATTAATGTAGCCTGAAGGAGTTTAATGAATTCCATTGTTTCTTCACAGTTCATAATACTGTGTTTTAGCAAATTGTTTTTAATAATACCAATAATTCTGGCTATTGGAATATTTGCGTATAGGTTCTTGATGTCTAGTGAAACAAATTTAGGTGGGACAGTTAGAGGTAATTTTTGTTGTTAAAACATAAATATTTTTGATATTTGAGTTATTTCCAAAGATGTAAAATTCTATTAAAATTTCATTTAGTTTTGTTTTTTTTGAGAATATATGGAGGGCAGTTACTGTTATTAACTAGGGGGCATATTGGCTGTTCAGTCTTGTGTAATTTAATTTGTGAACTATGTCTAAGCAATTGTAGGTTCACACATTTTAATTGTTGTTTATCTTCTGATAAAAATAAAAGAAATATTGTCATAAATTAATTTTCTTATTGTGGACTGAAACTTAATGGTTTGTTCTTTAAATACTTGTGTTAGGATATTCTCAGTGAAGACAACTAATTGTCTTGGAGATGTATTCTCCTTCTTTAATTATATCCAGAGTACTACTATTATCCACTTTTGTAATTCTGGAGTGATGTGATTCCAGTTTCTCATTAATACTTTCATTAACTCTATTTCTTGAAGATTTTCATTTTTGTTTTTCAGCTTCTTTTTCTCTATTATTTATTTGGTTTTAATAGCAGTTTTATATGTGGCTTGTTTACTTAATTTTTCGCATTTAGGGGTAATTTTAACATAAGCAATAATGCATTTTATGGTTGAGTGATCTAATGTGGAAGTTAAATTATACTTAGCCCCTTCGTGAGTAATGTCATTTTGCAAGAAGAAAATTGGATGTCTGTTACATTCAATACTCATGGATAAAATTGGTTTGTGGAGGTTGGTCAAAGGGAACCTCTAGTTACTGATTGATAAGATTAATTTTGCTGTAATTCTCACTAACGCACTCTCATATATAATTTTTTTTCATAAATTTCGTTATTCAGTATAGAAGTAATAGTAGGGACATTTGATTACTGAGTGAGGGATGTACATTCTGAGTTCCAAATCATCCTTCTTTTTATAGACATCTCTAATTTTATATGTCATCCATAGGACGCTGCTTTTCCATTGTTCAAAGGAGGAAACATGAGAATTAGTATTAATTTTCGGCACTTCATGTTTGATCTGATGCTAAACATCACTTGTTGAAGCTAATTTTGAAATTTAATTTCTTATTTTTGGTTCTCAGTATTTTAAAATATGCAAAAACCTGTCAAGGTAAAGCATTCATAATTTTAACCAAAATAGGAAGGAGGGAGCAACGATTTGTTCTTAGTGATCAGTTAGAAAAGACGGTCAAAACTGCAGAATCATTTATTAGAATGACCAGTTTCGACACATTTAAATGGTCATTTTCAGATTATGACCACAGTATGCTTGTTAATTAGGTAGGTCAGCCTTTACATAACATATACGAGGATCAGAAATATTGTAACATGATATTTCGCTGGAGCTTTACATAATGTGTACAAAGGATCAGAAATACTATAATGTGGTGTTTATCCATTTGGCAGAAGGCAATATTACCCATAGCCTTGGAATTTGGATACTATTCCTAAAGGAACATTGTTGAACACATTGCAAGAGCTAGAAATTTTCAAGAAATAGCCTTTTTCGACTTTTTGGAGATACAATATAGGAAAGGCTACTGCTTCTTCGCTCTTCATTTTTTCGAATGTTATCTATATGTTTGTTATCAAGGATTTTTAGAAAGAACCAAATATTTTAATAGTTTTTATCACTTGGCTCATCCTATAATTCCAATATACTTGTTATAAATTTGCCACCATTACGAATTCATATTTTTTATTCTTTTTATTAAGCTTAAACTTAAAAAAGAACATCATGCTTTACATAATTTCTTTCATATTGTAACTTATTTGGCATTCCTATTTTCCTCCCACCCAATTACGACTTCACTGTTCTTTCGAGCATTCTAGTGCTGATAACTTCAAGCAGCATGGCATAACTTCAACTTACACCTGCAGTGGTATTTACTTCGATGTAGGGTGCATTCATCGTAGCTCTCACGTCGTTTTCTAGATGCATTTACGGCGGCTAACGGCTGTCGCAACTGCATCATCTTCCTAGGAACAGCGTCCGATAAACACATCTTTAGCCATTAACGGCCACCTGAACGACGCCTCCATGGTAACAGTGTCCCCCATACATCAGGTCGCCTGTGGCCGACATGCAGCATCTCCATGGAAACGGCATATTACAGCGTCTCTTTGACTACCAGTAGCCATCCTACCATATTTCCATGGAATCAGTGTCGCTAGAAGTACCAAGACGCGTCACCAACTGGCATTCAACGATCCTACGACTGTTTCTATTGGCGTTTCTGTTTTAAAGTCTTTGATAAATTTATAGCAAGATTATTGAAGACTTGTATTATTTGTATGAACAGCTACATTTGAAGAATCTGTACGTACAATTGACCTCATTTATTTCTTTTTTTTTTTTACTTTTTATTCCCAAATTATAATGTAATTTACGTAAGTTAAATTCCCATTGACTACAGGTGATGTAATGCAACAAATTCGTACGTTTTCATACTGTATTTAACTCCTGGCAGGCAGCCACTAGTAGCAGTTGCCATTGTCATCACACAGAGCTGTTCACCACGACGCCAACTCCAACCAAATGGGTAAACATCACACTATAGCGTTTCTGATCCTTGGCCCAAGTTATGTATAGCTCCAGCCAAATGTCAAGCTGATGTATTTCTGATCTTTGTATGGGTTACGTAAAGGCTGACGGCCCTAATTAACAAGCACTCACGTATCTTCACAGGGCTGATAATCTGAGTATGGCCTTTGAAACTTGCCGAAACTGGTCGTTTTAATAAATGATCCTGCGCTCTTGACTGTTTTCTTTTTCAATTTTTCGGGTGATTGGCAGATACATGATCGATGTAGTGGAAGGTAATTTTTTTTGTAACGGGCGCTGGGATTCGTCGTCTGAGCGCAAACGTAAACGCCGCGTGGCACACTTCCCTATGGAGATCGATCGAAGGCAATTCCATCTGGGCTTCAACCTAGACACTACGCCGGCGAGAGAATCAGGTGGTTTCATTCTGAGAAGTGTTGATTTCGCCACAAGCAGCACGTGAAAGTCGTTTCTCTGTGGATAGAGTTCTTATTGTTATCACTCGAGTAACACTTCTTTAGCTCTCTGTAGAGATTGACACACATGAAAGTGCTGCTTTTCGGAAGAATGCTAGTCGAATTTCAGTTCGTGACGACGATGATGATGACGATTTTGGTTTGTGTGGCGCTCAACAGCATGGTTATCAGCGCCCGTACAAATTCCCAATATTTACACTTCCCAGCCTAGCAATTTTTCTCAGTTATGATGAAATGATGAGGACAAAACAAACACCCAGTTCGCTGGCGGTGAAAACCCCCGAACTGGCCGGGAATCGAACCCGAGACCCCGCGTTCAGTTCGTGACTACTGAGCAAATAGAAATCTTGGCTCGTGTTCTCTCGTACTACGGTAATTTCAGCCCTAGGAGTTTGCGGACAGCATCTTGCGTCCACTGTGTAGGCAGAGAATTACAGGTATGTCACGTACATCTGTTCAGCTTCCAATGCCCCAACGATCAGACTATCAGTACAATGTAACTGCAGTCCGTACTATAATAGGTGATATGTGCACTTTGGTTTGAAAGACAGGGAAACACTCACAATAAGTATGTTGAGTTCCATTTGCTTGTCTACTGAGATTTTTCTCAATGCGATAGTCATGGTGCAGGTCTTCTGTTTGTCACCTCTAATCAGCACCTGTTAACTTCGTGTCCATCGGTCAAAAGGAAGTTAAACGTATGCTCTGCCAGCCTCGAAATTAAATTTAGAATGGAGTGTGACAATGCGTACTCCAAATTTTTACAATTTTTTGTACTCCATATGTTTTTTTCAGAATAAATAATGTATGGTATCGAAGCTGTTATTGATTATAGTAGCATCCCGATAGGAAGAATTCGTTTGATGTGCTAAACTGAAGTGAGGTAAAACAACAACACGATACTTATGGAACTTCTTAGGTGATGGTTGTCAATGGCAGGATCGTTTTAATCATTTGTAGGTGTGGGAGTCCCACTGCGGAGAGAACTTTAGGCAACCACGCTTAAACACGGGATTTACAGATATTGCGCATACATAGGAAAAGAAAGCCACTACTATATGAGGGCTATTCAAAAAATTCCAGGACTTTATCCACAAAATTTTTCTACACTCACCTTATACTTATTGCGCATGGTCTCCTTCGAAATACTCCCCTCCGCAACTGATACTCCGCTCCGAACGCCGTTTTCACATCCGGAAGCAGTCTTGGTGCGTCCCTTGCTGGATCGCGCGAAGCGCCATCTGCGAATTTTCTTTTATCTTGGAGGAGGAGGAGATCAGTGTTTAACGTCCCGTCGACAACGAGGTCATTAGAGACGGAGCGCAAGCTCGGGTTGGGGAAGGACGGGGAAGGAAATCGGCCGTGCCCTTTCAAAGGAACCATCCCGGCATTTGCCTGAAAGGATTTAGAGAAATCGCGGAAAACCTAAATCAGGATGGCTGGAGACGGGATTGAACCGTCGTCCTCCCGAATGCGAGTCCAGTGTGCTAACCACTGCGCCACCTCGCTCGGTCTCTTTTATCTTGTCTATCGTTGCAAATCTTCGTTCTTTCTACGGGGTTTTCAACTTTTAAAATAAAAAAAAGGCCGCAGGGACCATGTCTGCAGAGTACGGAGGATGAGGCAGCACAGTGCTTTCTTTCTTTGCGCAATAGTCACGCATCAACAAGGACGAATGCGCTGGTGCGTTATCGTGATGCAAGAGCCATGAATCTTCTCGGCACATTTCGAACCGTTTCCTTCTCACATTTTCTCGCAGACGTCGCAACACGCCTTGATAGTACCATTGATTAACTGTTTGTACCTGTAGAACGAATTCATGAAGAACTAATCCTTCAAAGTCAAAGAGAACTATCAGCATGGGTTTGACATTTGACCTGATCTGACGAACTTTTTTGGTCTTGGAGACCATTTTCTCCCCTTTCCCGACCCTTTTGAACATCAAACCTTGGTCTCAACATCATAACGGTAGACCCACGTCTCATCACCAATTACGATTTTCTTTAAGGCACATCTCGTTTTCATTTGCGCGATCGGAAAGCTCTTCACAGATTGCGATGCGAAGGTCCTTCTGGTCTTGACTCATGATCAAATGGCTCTAAGCACTATGGGACTTAACATCTGAGGTCATCAGTCCCATAGACTTAGAACGACTTAAACCTAACTTAACCTAAGGACATCACACACACCCGTGCCCGAGGCAGGTTCGAACCTGCGTCTGTAACAGCAGCGCGGTTCCGGACTGAAGCGCCTAGAACTGCTCGGCCACAAAGGCCGGCCTTGACTCATGAGCCATGGTGCGAATTGAGCGGCAAAACGATGCATTCCAAGATATTGTGTCAGGATTTTTTTTTGGCATGATCCAACTGAAATTTCACACTCTTCTGCTATCTCTCGGACAGTCGGACTTCAATTCGTTGACGTTCCTGACATGAGCATCGTCGGCAGAGATCAAGGGCGTCCTGAACGATGGTCATCTGTTCCTTCCGTCCGGCCATTTCTAAGCCGTGTGAACCATTCGTAACACCAAGTACGGCTTAAGCGCTCATCACCGTAGGCTTCTTGTGTAATTTGGAGTGTGTCTGTAAAAGTTTTCCTGAGTTTCATGCAAAATTTAATGCAGGTGTGTTGCTCCTCTAATTCTGCCATCTCGAAATTCGCAAACTATATGACACAACGTTCTACTCAGTATAGCACTGAACAATAATTAACAGACATGCAACAATGAAATTTCCGGCAGCTACACGTTAAACACAGGAGTGTGTATGCATGCCAACGGCATTTTGCTTCAACACAACATTGGCGCGAAATTACGAATGTTCCGGGATTTTTTGGACAGACCTCGTGCAAATACACTATTGATGAGAAACTGCTGGAAACACTATCTGCTTTAAAATATCTAGAAGTAACTATCCAGTGCGACCTTAAGTGTAATTACCAAATAAAACAAATAGTAAGCAAGGCAGATGCCAGACTGACATTAAGAGGAAGAATCTTAAGGAAATGCAACTCATCCAAGAAGGAAGTGTTTTACGACACTTATTCGACAGATTCTTGACTATTGTTAAGCAATATAGGATCCTTACCCGATAGGCCTCATAGAAGATGTAGGGAAGATGCAACGAGGAGCGGCGCGTTTCCTTACAGAATCCTTTAGTTGGCGCGAGAACGTTACAGAGATCGCTGCGAACTCAAGTGGTAGACGTTACATGAGACGCATTGTACATCACGAAGAGGTTT
The DNA here is from genome assembly GCF_021461395.2 of Schistocerca americana. Lineage (NCBI taxonomy): Eukaryota > Metazoa > Arthropoda > Insecta > Orthoptera > Acrididae > Schistocerca > Schistocerca americana. The sequence goes on from NC_060125.1 coordinate 436,409,043, forward strand.
ACTGTTGAAATTTCGAAACAGTACTTTCCCGTACGAGCCGAACTACAAACATCTCGCATAATGACCACGACGAGAAAATTCGAGAAATTAGAACGAATCCAGAAGCTTGCCGACAGTCATTCTTCCGACGTGCCATTCGGGAATGTAACTCAGCAATAGGTGTCAATTATTGGTGCCAGAAGTACCCTCCGCTACACACCATTAGGTGACTTGCTGAGTATGACGTAGACTTCTCGATACTGCAGTACACCGACTTTCGCAAGTTCGTGTCATTTATATTCGTTAAGATATTTTTGCTCGTCATGGTTTTATTTATAACTCTTGCCTATATCTTTTAATTGTACTCATGCTAATAATCATGCTGTTAAGCGTCCTAAAGCCCCTGTAACAAAAGTCTGTTCCCGCTTCCGGAGGCAAAATCCCAAGAAGTAAATGCATATTTAGTATTGATATTCAAAACTAATATTCAGTGTTAAAAAGAGGAAATCGTTAGCGGAAAGTAGTCTGCTCAGTTTGTTTGATACCCATATCCATGGTCCCCGTGGGACACAATGGCAGCTGGAGAACTTACAGTCGACAGACAATAATCAGATTTGACTAAAATGTCTAGGATTTTCAAAGTCTTTCGCCTGGTTCAGCAGTTTAAGTGAAGGCAGGCCCAGGCAAGTACAGCGTCACAACTAGTGCTCGCTGAGGGTGGCAGCAAAGTTAAACAAGAACAGTTGACATGAAGTGTTACTAACGGGTCCGACTTTTAACGACCAGCACTTAGAGGCCGGCGACCATCTTATCACGTCCTTAGTATATATAGTATATTGGTGGCTCATGAGACAGTAATTTATGTAAGTTGCCAATTAATAATAAGATAGGTAATCATGCCGTCAAAGGTGCCTCCCGCAATGTCACTATTAACTCTTGAGCAAAAACGTTTGGCGACGATCACTATGTAAGAATACTAGTGAAACCCACCGTAACCACTCTAGGATCTTGTAGACCAGCGAAAGATGACGGATACAATAAACGTTCCAAAGTAGCGTGTTCTCGAGTGTACTTTATATTGTTGATCCACCAATTCCAGTAACACAAAAGATTGTGACGTATTGTCTCGTACTGCTATTACATTTCTCTGAAAAGCAAGTCATTCAGACAAATTGTACACTCATCTTAATTCTACACACTGCAGAACTGATTTACTCTTTTTGTCCGTCTACACCGTAGAACTTTTTCACTCGTTTTGTTCTATCCTCCACTTGATTTATGGTTAAAGAAGCTACTGCAGAGGTTATAAACAAGGAAAGAACAGTTCTACGATAGTTTGCTGTAACTTACATGCTTCGTTCTCAGAGGAAGAAAAAAATATATGCACTTGCTGATATTTACTTTGGTTTTTGTATTCTTGTATGTCTAAGTTTTTGTCGTTACATGTTGTTAGAGAGAACATCTTTGTATTTATAAAGATTAGTTATAACTCAGTTATTTATATTTTGACTAGAGAAAATTTTAGTTACTGAGTGAGAAACAATTTTATGTTAACTGTATGGTATAAGAGCATAAGAAATAAGCTTACTGATACTTTGCATGCAATGTGTTCTCATATTACTTTCACTATGCTGTAATTAAAGAGAACCCGTTTTACTTCTTTCTCTCAGATACTGAATGGATCGTACACAATGTTCAATATGCTGTACCAGTTCCAGAGGAAGAGGTAATGTCAGTCATGGAAATGAATATTTGAACTGGCGGATGACAGACGTCAACTTCTTACTGCTTTGTATTAGTGTAGTTTAAGTAAAGATAGTCTACCACAAAATGTGTAAAGAAACTAATTTTATGAAGATAAAACGTAAACAAGCAGCATCGTTGTCTAAAATTCATTTATAGTAATCCTCTCACTGTAGTTTTCATTGCCTTAAGTTGAATAATTGCTCCATTACGTTTGTTTCATTCAGGACTGTAAAGAGAAGCCTTTGCTCATTATGAGGACAAGTAATTGTTCCGATGACCTAAAGCAGGCCCTAGCACAAAAATACTATCGGCAAAACTGCTTATGAAAGCAATAATGGCATGAGACCACGTTCTGCGAGACAGTTGGTACGTGAAGTACGCTCAAAAAACAAAAAGAGAGAAAGAGCGCTGTCTGTGGAATGGTAGACGTTCTAGTCCTCCTCAGGCACACAGTTTAGTGTCATCACTCATCGTATGTCATCAAATCAAGGTGAGGAACTAGATATCTCATGCGTTAAGTTATTGGGTTCCAAGCCGTCTGGCAAAGTTTAAATGCCTTCCCCCTGCACATAAGAGAAATGAATTCCGCAAGCCTGTCCGGTCCATTCATTCTCTGTAACCTTTCGCCTTTCTTTCTTATCTGCAGAAACATAAAACTGAAGGTATCTTTAATCTTCCCTGGCATTCACTGAAATCTTTATTTCATCCTCGTCTGTTCTGTCGTATTTTTTCAAGTGCCACATGGTTTGAAAATTACTGAAATTATGAAAGTTGTTATTGTTGCTTTCCTTCAATTCCGTAATCATAATTTTTTAGGTTTATCACTATTGTTGTAACCACAAATATTGTGATAATTGTTGCTGTATGATTACAAATATTTGACAGAATGATGCTCTACAATGATCAACTTGAAAAGCTTCATTTACAGGACGTCCTACACTTGAAGGCTCAACATTAAGCGGACGTCAGAGGCTCCTAAACTAAGTTTTTCGGGTTAAGGAAATTATTTCAGGTAATATGTTCTTGAATGAAAAATGCATGATAGTTATGCGTTTGTAAACTGCCTGTGTTTCATAACTAACGACTGGTCCCTGGGTAGAAAATAGTGGCCCTACATTTATAACCTATATAATATTATAATCGTCAGGGGCGTCTACATTGTGGAGTTTACCAGTGTTTAGGAATCTAGACTAGTTGTCGAAAATTGAATATTACTCTATTCAGGAATTTGTAGCGAAGCTTTTAAAGTATGGCGAAACTGCACCCAGACAGTACAATTAATGTACAGAGAAACATCTAGTAACACACGAACTGGAGCCAGCAATCGTTACCTTGATTAGAAATTTGCGGGAAACTATACAGAGCTGGCCAACGTTCTTGACAGTTTTGCGTGCAGTAGAGTTTGACGAAATAATATTGGATCGTGTTTGAGAGAGTTCATCAATAACATATTCGTCAATATTCCCAACAAATATAAATTTTGAAGAATACATTGTGGAGAGTACCCCAGCAAGTACAAAGAATGATCGAGTAAGCAGGTTTCAGATGTCTGTGTCATTCTATAACAGGCAACAGAGAGACCTGAGAAAGTGTGGCTAAATTTTCTGCGCCACTATAACGCACGCATTGATACTAGCGATCAGTTTGAACAGTTGATACGAGCTTAAAGTAGTTTCTTACGGTATTAAGCTGTTTACATAAAATAAAAAGCTAAAAACACCTTTCCAAACAAATTTTCTTCATCTCGTGATAGTTCAGAAATCTCTACAATATGTGTAATTGTGGTTCCAAATGCTTGAAACACCCTTCGTAAAAGCGCGATGTACGAGATATGATCAAAAAGTAAAGGGAGTTTTTGTGTTTTTTTTTTTTTTTTTAAATCATTATATATTCATCGAAATGAACTTTGTCTCCATCAAAGTAATCCCGCTTAGAAATAACACTTTTCTGCTAACGCTTTTCTCAATTTTGGAAGCACTTCTGATTTCGTTATGGTGTTCAGCACCTTCAACGATTCTGTTTTTACCTCATCAATGGTAGCAAAACGACGTCCTTCCTAGTTGTTTCAGCATAAGGAGTAGAAAGAATTCGCAGCAGGCCATGTCCGTTGATTACGGAGACCGAGGCAACATAATGGTTTTGCTTTTTGCCAAAAAACACTAACAAGCATTGAAGTTTGGGCGCGATCATTATAGTGATGCAATTTCTACAAGTGGTTTTGCCACAATCCTTGTCGTTTTCTTCGGATTGCTTTATGCAAACAATGCGTAACTTGAAGTTACTAGTCCTTATTAGTATTGGGACAAGGCGGTTACTTCCGAAGTACCGTTATCCAAGATGGCGGCGATGACGTCATCAACTGACACCAGTTGATGACGTCATCCAAGATGGTGGCTGTGAAGTCAGTTGATGATGTCATCCAAGATGGCGACCGCGACGTCAGCTGATGAGTCAAGTACCGTTATCCAAGATGGTGGGAAAGTGCCATCCCCCCTGAGACACCCCCCTGGTGGGAAACTCAAATTCCACCATGACAATGCAAGTTCTACTAATCAAAGAAAACAGTGGGAAATTCAAATTCCACCATGACAATGCAACTTCTACTAATCAAAGAAAACGGTGGGAAAGAAAGTGCAGTTGTGGTACCTCCGCTAATCCAAGTCATCTGACCACCACTTCTTCCTAGGATATGGCATGAAATTTGAATTTTGACAGTAAAGAAAGGTCAATTGGGCTATCTCTTTTAACCTATGAAAATGGCGGGAAACAAAGGGCACTTGGGCTACCTCCACTAATCTAAGTCACCCGACCACCACCTCGTCCTAAAAATGGTGGGAAGAGAACTCAATCTGTGCTGGGCATAAGTCTTCATTTTGCATGCACTATTTAGTTAAACAATATAGACACTACAACCATCCAGTGTAGTCTCCTTGGGGTCCAGAATCCAACTGACCTAGTACACAGTACTGCCACCAGAGGGCACTAACGTCCATTCCATGACATAATTCAAGATGGTGAGTCCAACAATGGGAGGAAACGGTGTGTTCACCATGAGGTCTGGAGTCCAACTGGTCTAGTACACAGTACTCGCACCAGAGGGCACTGTTGTCTCTTCCCTGACATAATCCAAGACAGCGGTCTGGTGGTGGAGAGAAAGTGCCTCATAACTGAAAATTCAAGGGTATATTGTTTATTTATAAAAGAAATCAGTTTGTGGGTGATTGATTTCTCTTGCTCATTATTCTCTGCTGTTTGGAAAATGTAAGTCTTGAAAGAAGTAATTACATTGAGCAAACAAGATCCATAACCTAATGTCTCTGCACTATACTCCAGGAGTATTAACCTGATGGTTGGTTCTTTGTCAGCACTTAACCTATTGTTCAGTTAAATGGTTCTCCATGTCACCCCCATTTCCTTAAACTATTCTATTGCCTTTGATACATAATTAAGTAATTAGTTATGTCCTTCCTCCGTTTTGTGGTACAATTTTCGAATTTCACATGCATTTGAACGCCATTTATGGAACATTATTGTTTATCACCCACCCCTTTAACTTTTGTACCGAGTATTACATAAAAATTATCAAATTAACCAAGTGTCTTGCACTTAATCTCCTGTTCTGCTCCATGCCACCTACTCACACTCACCGTCCCCTTAAGTATTGTACCGCTAAAACCACGCCGAATTTATGCAAATCAATTAACTCGCCAAATGCATTCTCCATCGTGGTCGTAACATAGCACCATATCCGTCACGTGCTACCCTTCCTGCTTTCAACATATGCAAATGTTCTCACTGCAATGTAGAGACTCCTATATCTCAGCACAAAGGATGTTGCATGAATGAATCGAGCATTATGATTGGCTCTTACCGAATTTACCCTCCGAATTACTGATGCAGCCAGTGTGGAAGCACCATCCGACTGTTCTTTCTTTCTGCAGACGAGAGTTTCATTGGCCAAAAAGCTATTTTACACAGATCGCCATATTGCATCGACAATTAAATCTTGCAAAGTGCCCCTACATATCGTCAAATACAGAAAGACTCTTACTCAATTACACTGCTTCCCTACTGAGGACAGGAGCATGAACATTAGAGTGTGAAACAGATCTACAACCCAGCAACATATCACCACGCACCGTGTCGATGCAGTAAACATACAATTCATATCCTGCGTCAAACAACATCACCCGTTTTTACATCATTCATGAAGACAGACAGCACCGTATATACTCCTCACATCAGTAGATATTTTCCCGCAGCCAACGGTCACAAGTCATCCACTCCCAATGCTCAACCAGTGCGCCCTCAGCACACCAAAATCACTCTTAGAAATGTTCCATAAATTCAGTCTCGCTTCCCCTTGGCACAAACGTGTTACTCATTTTGGTCCGGACCAACTTCCTTGTTTGCTCACTTTTCTACACTCATCTCCAGACTCTGAGATTATATGAAGACATGTATATTCACATGATTTGCTAGAATATCACACCATTTACGCGGTACTTCTCGATATCAAGCACACAGCTGTATCTTAACTATCACTTGCGCAACATAATTCTGAAGTGGTAGACAGGAAATTATTTCTCCAGAAACTCGAAACATTAGCTAGGTGGAGGGTGCTCTAAACCACTGAAACTGGAAACTAATCCAGTCTGTGAAGACTTTTACATGAAAAATCTGGACAAAAGAAAATTAGAGTAAACTGATATTTCCACTCACTGCTACCAATGTCGTGATGTAACAGATTCCAAATCATCCCTATCATTTACAAAATCAAATAACGTGTTTCAGATGACTAGAGCGCCCAGAAAAGTGTCTTCCACCTTCGAGATGCATACACAGCAATCGATATTCGAAAAACTAAATAAGAACACGAAATGTGAAGAAGCAGTCAACAAAACAATTTACATGGGCGGGAATAATGGCCCGGTGCAAAGACACGTCCATATTGAATCTTCTCAAATTTCCATGTGATCACGAAAGATATCCAACACATATTAAGTATTAGTTCGGTATTCGGTCGTCTAGAGGTCAACCCGGTTATGATGTCTACATTCCTACGATCCAACAGGCCTCTCCATTCAGACAGAGCCTACCAATAATTGGAAATGTGAATCACCTCCACACAGGTCACACCAAGGACGCACAGGTAGAATACCATCCTAAGAAATTGGTCACATTTTTATTTATCCCTGTACTTACAAGTAAATGTTACGATTGTAGTGTCAGTTGAAACGACATTCCACAATGAGCGAAGTATCGGAAATATACCCTGTTGACGGCTGTAGCACTGGAAACAGAAATATCAGTACCATTCTTATGACTTGACATACTCTTCCCTTTGCTACCACAGTACTCGATGTCAAATCCACAACTTCCTTATGAACGGACATAGCCATTTCCTTTCCACATGTTGGAACACAAACACATACTTTATAAGCCTGATGTTCAAGATTACATTATCACTCACCCCCTACTACTAAGTATAATACTTCGTCCCTAACCGATCACTAGCGATATGAATTAATATTGTCCGAAAATCAACGATGGGTGGGCATGTCTCATAAGTTTTTCTTGCGAGTGCTACCACCATGCCTTAGAAAAAAAGGTTTAATCGTCTTACAAACCGCCAGATGTTAAAAAACCTGATCCCATCAACTACTGTACGTTATTGTCACAAGCAGTCTTGTTTCTACATGTGCACATAAGTATCAATGTTAAAAGCTATAAGGGCTTCGTAAATCCATGTATGGCATTACCTACAAATCACATGGTTTTTCCAGACAAATACCGAGACAGTGATAATAGGGGCATATATTATCAGACTGGCAGTTCGGTTACACGTAACCTACGATGTAACCTCGTCATACAACCGCTCCATTTTGAAAGTGATTTGGCTAAGGAATGTGGTATGAAACCAATATTTGCAACCCCTCACGCTACGGCTACTAGATATTTCTCCAGTATTTGTGACATATTTTGTCTCGATACTATGTCAGAGGTTCTGCGCTACATCCACTGAGTTATAGGTGATGACTGATTGAGAAGCATCACAACAGCAGTAGATGGTGTGCTGAATGAGGTCATAAGAAGTGTACAATAGCTTTTCAATCTCTAGTGTTACGCTATCCACTAGAAATGATCTCTATGATTTGGAATCAAGACTTTCCATTCAACCATATACTTCCATTGGATCCTGTGGAGAAGCCCTCCAATTAATACTGTCACTAGTGAATCATATTTCTCGCACTCTCATGTCTCGAAATGAGTCACCCTTTGAAAAGCTAGGTGAAACAGTAAAACTGGTTTTAGTAAACCCCTACGCATCCTGCAACACCTCTCATTTCTACAGCTTTGCACATGTGATCGTTCCAATTTAAGTAGGAACTGAGAAGAAATCGAAGAAAGCCATACCCACCATCTTCTGCAACCTATGTAGAAACAGAACAACCTGCGTTAGTGTGACAGGACTGTATTTTGACCATTCGGTGGCCAAGCATGCATTTTGGTACGTATCCAAACCAGATACAGATACTACATCCCTAAGAATATCTGTGTCTATTCACATCTATGAGCCCAACATGCTATCATCGTTATTCTGTACCATCCAACAGAAAAACTTATGAACTATAAAAGCTCCACTAACTTCATCCAATATAGAACTTACTTAGGCACCACAGATATCGAGATGACACATAGCTGCGGTGGGGGTCCAATGCGGAGAGAGAGATGTTGCAATACTTCCCAGAATAGCACAGGGTGCATTCCTCCTAGCAATCCTAATGGGACAGCCCATCCGTCACTGAATTCACACATGAAGCTACTGCTGCTGCTGTTACTGCAGGTGTGGGACAATTCTACTAAATATACAGGTATCGATCCACTGCAGAGGCCAGTTTAAAGTTTCATCATCTGTACTGTAGGAGGACGTTCGTATCTCGTGGACTACACTGTAAATCGCAAGAGACGCTCCCTGTGTCCCTGTCTCTTTGTGTGAAACTATTTTTTTCTGCTGTAGCACGCTTTGTACACTGCCATTTTGTTTCTTCTGCCATGACTTCGAGGTCGCTGTCAGATTCTAAACCGACATTAAGACCTTCTGATCCATGGCCTCTCGAAGAAAACTAGAAGTCACACAGTGTAAATCATATTGTTACTGCGGTTACCATAACACACAACACACACTGGATGTTTTTAAACAAAAGACAATTACAACATAAGGAAACTGGAAGAGTTGTGGAGAGTTTCCAAACTACAGTCCTAAGGTGATCCATGAGCTCTACGTTTAAACTCACCTGTCATAGTGATGGTATAGCTGATGACTCTACATTCCATTTCGACTGATTCATTATATTGCAGTCACATGTGCGATAACTGTTTCAGTGTTATCCACTCTAGAAGGTGCTGTACCTCCAGCAAAACTCTTTCTCCAACTGAAACAAGCGATGTCGGCCAGTCATTATTTGGTAACCAACAGTTTGCCAGTGGAAAGATGAGATGGAAAAGACCCCATCGACGTACTCTAATAATAAGCATCACAGTTGATAGTGTGAACAATTTTAGCAATTTTACATTAATTTCAACACCAACCAATGATGCGACAGCATGTTTCCTATTCTAAGTATCATAGATAAACCACCTCTTCTCCACTTTGCGAGTATTATTGAGAATGTGGATAGATGATGTTCATCCTTTGTTAATTCTCGAGCACATACACCATCAAAGTATATCAGACAGAGCTCTACATATTTCTAACACCTCGAGCATAGTGCTTAATTTACGATCTAGCTCTATGCTGATGGGAGTCACAGAGCATTCTCGCAGTCTTAGGGTAAAATTAGAGACTGAAAAACCCCCAATGACACTGTCATTGACCAACTCGATCTGCAGCACCGTCACCAATTTAATCTGCAACCGACCAGAAGTGGACCACTACATTCCACGTCTCATGAATGAATGGAGCTTACCGAGTCCTCACCCATTCAAATTCACAAGATTCCTTGAGATGCCCCATGTTGAGGAGGTTAGCACTCCTTATTGATTTATAGTAACAGATCTGAAAGTGTCGTGATGTAATAGATGACAGTTATGTAATGTACAAGCAGCTTATCAACAATCTGACCACAAATAACATATTATCAAGAACACAGTTTGGATTTCTGAAGGGTTCTGATATCGAGAAGGCTATTTACACCTACAGTGAAAATGTACTTAAGTCATTAAATAACAAATTACAAGCAGCAGGTATTTTCTGTGATTTGTCAAAGGCTTTTGATTGTGTGAACCACAACATCCTTTCAAATAATAGAATTCTACAGTGTCATGGGCAGTGTTGTAAAATGGTTCAAGTCATACCTAGCTAACAGGAAACAAAGGGTGTCAGTACAAGGGACTAGTGAATTAAGTCATCAGTCATCATCAGAATGGGAAGAAATTACATGTGAGTCCCACAAGGATCCATCTCCGGGCCATTGCTTTTTCTTGTGTACATTAATGATCTCTCATCAGTTATACTGCCAGAGGCAGATTTCGTTTTGTTTGCAGATGACACAAGTATTGCAATAAATAGTATGTCGAGTGTAGTTCTAGAAAGATCTGCTAATGATGTTTTCATGGATATTAATAAATGGTTTAAAGCCAACTCATTGACATTAAACTTTCAAAAGACTCACTACATGCAATTCAGAACCTGTAAGAGGTTTCCACCCAGCATATGCATAAAGTATGAAGAAGAGCAGATAGAAGAGGTTGACAGTCTTAAATTCCTGGGATTACAACTTGATAATAAATTCAGTTAGGAGGAGCACACCACAGAACTGCAGAAACGCCTTAACAAATCTGTATGTGCAATTCGAGTGTTAGCAGACATAGGAGACATAAAAATGAAAAAGCTTGCATACTTTGCCTACTTTCATTCCATAATGTCATATGGTATAATATTTTGGGGTAATTCTTCAAGTCAAACAAAAGTTTTCAGAGTCCAAAAGCGTGTAATACGTATTATTTGAGGAGTAAATTCATGGACGTCATGTAGAAACCTCTTCAAAGAACTGGGTATACTAACCACTGGCTCTCAGTATATTTACTCCTTAATGAAATTTGTCCTAAATAATATACCTCTTTTTCCAACAAACAGCTCAGTTCATACATACAATACCAGGAACAAAAATGATCTGCACAAAGACTTAAAAGCACTTACATTAGTTCATAAAGGGGTCCACTACTCAGGAACACTCATCTTCAATAGTTTGCCAGCAAACATAAAAAATTTAGTTATAAATAAAGATCAATTTAAAAGGAGCCTGAAAGACTTACTAGTGGCCAACTCCTTCTACTCCATTGACGAATTTTTTAATAGAAACAAATGATGTATTGTATATATTCATACTATTAGTATTGTTATTTCAGCAAAAAAAAAAAGTTGACATGTTCCACATCCACAAGGATCTCCTCAGCATGGATCTATGGAACGAAAAACTAATCTAATCTAAGAAGTACAAGAAATTGATGACTTTTATGTGTGGTGGAGCTCCAAGCGGATGGAGTTCGACGCATTTTTACATAAATCAACCAAGTTCTCAATTTTAAAGTATTATCTCAGATGCTAGGACCAATACCTGGAAGGTAGCGCTGTTCACATCCGATCACAGTTCAGAAATTATATTATGCCTGCCTCAGCGTTATATAAAATGATCGTTAGTAACGGGGAATACCTCTTACAAGGAAACAGATAAACGCATAGCAGCAGTGTCTGACATGTAAAAATTACAAGACATTCCGCCACTAAGTGTGTAAACAGAACATCTGTCAGGTAAATGTATAACCAGGGATTGCAGTGCCCCACAAGCACCTATCGCCAACTTAGTTATGAAGCTTAAGTCTTGATTTTACACCCAAGATGCGACAGAAGGAAGGAATACATTACATAAATCATAGTTTGATTAGAGGAATGTGTAACTTCCTATCACTCATGAGATGTAAGTCCTCTGATGACCGACGCATTTACCGTTAACGATCACAGGTAGACAGTGCTTTAAACCACATACATTACACATGGGTGTATATGAGTAGAGCGCAGGCTATGTCACATGACCGATGCATCCTGACAGAACAGTGGAAAAATTGACCTGCAGCAGTTTCTCCCTCTCTGGAATGCATCATCAGTCTACCATTAAATCGTGCCTTGTTACAGCTCCATCTCAATCGATCATCCCTTCCACTAACAAAAAAATGAACGTCATCTGAGCACATTCACAATGATATGGTCAAAGTGAAGAAGGGGTGGTTTAACTATGATAATGAGAATGGGAAACATGCTATCACATCATCAGTTGGTGGATAACACTGAAACAGTTATCGCACATGTGACTGCAATATAATGAATCAGTCAAAATGGAATGTGGAGTCATCAGCTATTCCATCACTATGATGGGTGAGTTTAAACATAGAGCTCATGGATCATCTTAGGACTGTACTTTGGAAACCCTCCACAACGTGACCAAACTCTTCCAATTTCCTTATGTTGTAATTGTCTTTTATTTAAAATCATCCAGTGTGTGTGGTGTGTTACGGTAGCCGCAGTAACAATATGATTTACACTGTGTGATGTCTAGTTTTTTTCGAGAGGCCGTGGACCAGACGGTCTTAATATTGGTTTAGAACCTGACAGAGAACTCGAAGTTGTGGCAGCTGAAACAAAATGGCAGTGTACAAAGCGTGCTACAGCAGAAAAAAATAGTTTCACACAACGAGACAGGGACACAGGGAGCGTCTCTTGCGATTTACAGTATGGTCCACGAGATACGAACGTCCTCCTACAGTACAGATGATGAAACTTTAAACTGGCCTCTGCAGTGGATCGATACCTGTATATTTAGTAGAATTGTCCCACACCTGCAGTAACAGCAGCAGCAGTAGCTTCATGTGTGAATTCAGTGACGGATGGGCTGTCCCATTAGGATTGCTAGGAGGAATGCATCCTGTGCTATTCTGGGAAGCATTGCGACATATCTCTCTCTGCACTGGACTCCAACCACAGCTATGCGTCATCTCGATATCTGTGGTGCCTACGTAAGTTCTATATTGGATGAAGTTAGTGGAGCTTTTACACTTCATAATATTTTTCTGTTGGATGGTACAGAATAACAATGATAGCATGTTGGGCTCATATATCTGAATGGACGCGGATATGCTTTGGGTTGTAGTATCTGTATCTGGTTTGAAAACGTACCAAAATACGTGCATTTCCACAGAATAGTCAAAATACAGTCCTGTCGCACTAACGCAGGTCGTTCTGTTTCTACACAGGTTGCAAATGGTGGTGGGTATGGCTTTCTTCGACTTCTTCTCGGTTCCTACTTAAATTCAAACGATCAAATGCGCAAAGCTGTAGAAATGGGAGCTGTTGTAAGATGCGTAGGGGTTGAGTAAAACCAGTTTTACTGTTTCATCTAGGTTTTCAAAGGGTGACTCATTTCGAGACATGAGAGTGCGAGATATATGATTCACTAGTGACAGTATTCATTAGAGGACTTCTCCATAGGATCCAGTGCAAGTATATGGTTGAATGGGAAGTCTTGATTCCAAATCATAGAGATCATTTTTAGTGGATAGCGTAACACTAGAGATTGAAAAGCTATTGTACACTTCTTATGACCTCATTCAGCACACCATCTACTGCTGTTGTGATGCTTCTCAATCAGTCATCACCTATAACTCAGTGGATATAGCGCAGACCTCTGACACGGTATCGATACAAAATTCGTCACAAATACTGGAGAAATATCTAGTACCCATAGTGTGAAGGGATTGCAAATAGTGATTTCATACCACGTCCCTTAGCCGAATCACTTTCAAAATAGAGCGGTTGTATGACGAGGTTACATCGTAGGTTACGTGTAACCGAACTGCCAGTCTGATAATATATGCCCCTATTATCACTGTCTCGGTATTTGTCTGGAAAAACCATGTGATTTGTAAGTAATGCCATACATGGATTTATAAAGGCCTTATAGCTTTTAACATGGATACTTATGTGCACATGTAGAACCAAGACTGCTTGTGTCAATAACGAACAGTAGTTGATGGGATCAGGTTTTTTAACATCTGGCGGTTTGTAAGACGATTAAACCTCCTTTTCTAAGGCATGGTGGTAGCACTCACAAGAAAAACTTATGAGACATGCCCACCCATCGTTGATTTTCGGACAATATTAATTCATATCGCTAGTGATCGGTTAGGGACGAAGTATTATACTTAGTAGTAGGGGGTGAGTGATAATGTAATCTTGAACATCAGGCTTATAAAGTATGTGTTTGTGTTCCAACATGTGGAAAGGAAATGGCTATGTCCATACATAAGGAAGTTGTGGATTTGACATCGAGTACTGTGATAGCAAAGGGAAGAGTATGTCAAGTCATAAGAATGGTATAGATATTTCTATTTCCAGTGCTACAGCCGTCAACAGGGTATATTTCCGATACTTCGCTCATTGTGGAATGTCGTTCAACTGACACTGCAATCGTAACATTTACTTGTAAGTACAGGGATAAATAAAAACGTGACTAATTTCTTAGGATGGTGATTCTACCTGTGTGTCCTTGGTGTGACCTGTGTGGAGGTGATTCACATTTCCAATTATTGGTAGGCTCTGTCTGAATGGAGAGGCCTGTTGGATCGTAGGAATGTAGACATCATAACCGGGTTGACCTCTAGACGACCGAATACCGAACTAATACTTAATATGTGTTGGATATCTTTCGTGATCACATGGAAATTTGAGAAGATTTAATATGGACGTGTCTTTGCGCTGGGCCATTATTCCCGCCCATGTAAATTGTTTTGTTGACTGCTTCTTCACATTTCGTGTTCTTATTTAGTTTTGAGAACATCGATTGCTGTATATGCATCTCGAAGGTGGAAGACACTTTTCCTGGCACTCTGGACATGAGAAACACGTTATTTGACTTTGTAAATGATAGGGATGATTTGTAATCTGTTACATCACGACATTGGTAGCAGTGAGTGGAAATATCAGTTTACTCTAATTTTCTTTTGTCCAGATTTTTCATGTAAAAGTCTTCACAGACTGGATTAGTTTCCAGTTACTCTATGGTTTAGAGCACCCTCCACCTAGCTAAAGTTTCGAGTTTCTGGAGAAATAATTTCCTATCTACCACTTCAGAATTATGTTGCGCGAGTGATCGTTAAGATACAGCTGTGTGCTTGATATCGAGAAGTATCGCGCAAATGGTGTGATATTCTAGCAAATCATGTGAATATACATGTCTTCTTATAATCACAGAGTCTGGAGATGAGTGTAGAAAAGTGAGCAAGCAAGGAAGTTGGTCCGGACCAAAATGAGTAACTCGTTTGTGCCAAGGGGAAGTGAGACTGAATTTGTAGAACATTTCTAAGAGTGATTTTGGTGCGCTGAGGGCGCTCTGGTCGAGCGTTGGGAGTGGATGACTTGTGACCATTGGCTGCGGGAAAATATCTAGTGCTGTGAGGAGTATATACGGTGCTGTCTGTCTTCATGAATGATGTAAAAACGGATGATGTTGTTTGACGCAGGATATGAATTGTATGTTTACTACATCGACACGGTACGTGGTGATATGTTGCTGGGTTGGAGATCTGTTTCACGCTCTAATATTCACGCTCCTGTCCTCAGTAGGGAAGCAGTGTAATTGAGTAAGAGTCTTTCTGTATTTGACGATATGTAGGGGCACTTTGCAAGATTTAATTGTCAATGCAATATGGCGATCTGTGTAAAATAGCTTTTTGGCCAATGAAACTCTCGTCTGCAGAAAGAAAGAACAGTCGGATGGTGCTTCCACACCGGCTGCATCAGTAATTTGGAGGGTAAATTCGGTAAGAGCCAATCATAATGCTCGATTCATTCATGCAACATCCTTTGTGCTGAGATATAGGAGTCTCTACATTGCAGCAAGAACATTTGCATACGTTGAAAGCAGGAAGGGTAACACATGATGGACAAGGTCCATGTTACGACTGTGAGGAAGAATGCATTTGGCGTTATTCGGCGCTAGTTTCGTGAACAGGTTATATTAGGGCAAGAATTTCCGTACGTAAAAGTTGAGACATTTTAGATAGTGAGTCGTCATGTGGACATTTCGTGGCAATGTGGCAATCCATCTGGGGCAGGTACGCAGGGCTGGACGTAGCCTGCATGTTCTGTTATGATCACAAGGGAGCCTTTGTTATTCTGGACCAGATATCTATAGCACATTCTGTGATGTCAGTATCTGTAGGTGTAGCATCAGCAACAGTAAACACACATGCTGGCCTTAGGCGTTTCATCTATGAGATCGGTGTGAGCACACCTTATAATTCTGTAGTGAGGTGGACAAGGGTGTGAACAGTACTTCACATGATCGGCGAGAACGTGACGGCAAAGGAGGACAAACTGCGGAATCGGGCCACTGTGAGCTGCCTGTTTGCTGCAGCCCTAACCCGCTAGCCTGAGGGGGGGTGGGCCATGGATGCCAGAGTGATGCTGTGGCAGCTGTGGCTGGGAAGGGGTTGGGGTCGGCGGTGGCGGCTTTGCCGGCGGCCATCGAGTTGCAGGATGTGTTTTTTACTTGCAATCTTTTGTTTAAACTGTATTCCATCAGTTTCACAGACCAATAGGATGATTCGAATTAAAACCACTACCCTATACACGGTAAAAGTATCGATTTAATTAATTTGCATAATATTTTATATCAAAGTTGTGTTATCAGTACAATAGTTAAGGGGAGGGTGTGTGCGAGTGTGTGGCATGGAGCAGAACAGGAGGTTAAGTGCGGAACACTAGGTTAATTTGCATTATTTTTATGTAAAACGCAGTACAGAAGTTTAAGGGGGTGGGTGATAAAGAAGATTGGTGCAGAAATGGCGTTCAAAAGCAAGTGAAATTCAAAAAGTGTACCACAAAATGGAGGGAGGACATAACTAATTACTTAATTTGGTATCAAAGATGATAGAATATTTTAATCAAATGGGGTTGACATGGAGAACTACTTAACAGAACAACAGGTTAAGTGCCAACAAAGGGCCAAACATTAAGTTAAGACACCCAGAGTATAGTGCCAAACATTAGGTTATGCAACATGTTTGCTCCATGTAATTACTTCTTACAGGACTTACATCTCTACCAACAGCAGAGAATGATGAGCAAGAGAAATCCATCCCCCACAAACTGAATTTCCAGTTATGATGCCCTTCCTCTCCACCACCAGACCGCCATCCTGGATTACATCAGGGAAGGGATGACAGTGCCTCTGGTGGCAGTACTGTGTACTAGACCAGTTCGACTCCAGCCCTCATGGTGAACAGACTGTTTCCCGCCATTGTTCCCCCCGCCATCGTGCATTATGTCACAGAATGGACGATAGCGCCCTCTGGCAGCAGTACTGTGTAGTAGGTCAGTTGGACTGTGGATCCCATGGCGACTACATTGGATGGTGGTAGTGCCTGTAATTGTTTAAGCAAATACTGCATGCAAAATAAAGACTTATGTCCACCACAGGTCAAGTCCTCTTCCCGCCATTTCCTCAGACGAGGTGGCAGTTGGGTGACTTAGGATAGTGGAGGTAGCCCAAGTGCCCTTTGCTTCCCGCCATTTTCATAGTTTAGTAGAGATAGTCCAGGTGATCTATCTTTACTGTCAAAATTCAAACTTCACGCCAAACCTTAGGAAGAGGTGGCGGTTGGATGACTTGTATTTGTGGAGGTACCCCAACTGTGCTTTCTTTCCCACCAGTTTCTTAGATTAGTAGAAGTTGCATTGTACTTTTAGAATTTGGACTTCCCACCAGGGGGTGTGGTGGGGGGGGGGGCAGGATGGGGGATACGGCAGGGGTGCACGGCACTTTCCCACCACCGTCATCAGCTGACGTCACGGCCGCCATCTTGGATGACATCATCAACTGACTTCACAGCCGTCATCTTGGATAACAGTACTTTGGGGCAGAAACCGCCTTGTCCCACTACTCTTATTGACTGTGCGACCATAACACAGGAACTCGTGATGCACTGTCCCATTGTAATTGACGAAAACAGTGTGGAGAACCTTCGCATGTGATCGAACTTATCGAACTGTTTTGCCTTGGTTGTTGAGGCATTTTCCACTGGGACGATTCGACGTCATACCCATGTGCCTATGATTCATCACCTGTTATAATCTTCTTTAGAAGTCCTGGATCGTTGTCGACTTCATTCAGCAATTCTTCAGCATTTCATGCCCCAAACATTCCCAAAACACCCAAAAAAAATTGCTTGGCATGAGCCAAAGGATTTGCCGACATCATCAGCAACCCCTCTGATTCGACTTTCTTCCAGAACCATTTTCTTTACTTCTTCAACACTTTGAAACGTTTATACCAGTTTTAAACTCTTATATTACTCATAGTAGGTTCTCTTCAGCCACAGTCAACATTTCGAATGTGGTGCTGCACTTTACTCTATTTTTCAAGCAAAATATAATGCAAATTGTTTGATCCATCTTTTTCGAAAGTAATAAATCGCCAAGCACTCGAAAACACGTATAACCTTTTCGATTGTTAAGAAGGAACTAAATATCGAAAACAGCTGAAAATGCAGACATATGTCTCAAAAATCTGTACCAATAAGTAAAAAATATTTCTGAGAATTGGATGTATAAGGCCTGCGAAATTAAAAAATTCCCACTACTTTTTGATTGTACCTCTTATGTAGCTCAAGATATAGTGGAGGAAGTGAAAGTCCTAATGTGGTGGTGGTGGGAGAGATGTAACCCTAAGTCTTCTTACAGGCGAATGATAGAACAAAAGTAATTTGTATAGCAACGAAATAATTACGTAACATATTACATCTAATAAAAATATTCACTTGTCGGGTTTTGGTTTGAAAATATTGTGCATGTGGAGAGCCATATGGAGAGACGACACGTGCCTTCATCATGAGACGGCTGTCACAGCTAGCTGGGAAAGACGTGGTAGGACACAGTAATAAGTATTTCATCCTTCCCTGAACACGTGTAGACCTCCACATATCTTCTATTTTAGCACAACAGGCACGTTGTGAGATACAAGAATTTTTGCGAAAGATAATATCTTGTAATCCCCAGCAATAACTAGCATATCTGTCAGTGAATTTGAAGGATAGGGAAATATATTCAGCGTTTAACTACAACTAGGGTGAAATGTTTTTCCTTTAAATTTGATGTAGAAGACATAACATTGTTATTAATTTCAAGTAGTGTTTACAGCAATAGTGATGGGATCCAGAAGATCAACTTGTGAATTACATGGTTGAATTACTGTTATGCAATACACAACTAAAAGTAGCTCACGTCTGAATCAACAGCTACACTCCCTACTACTGCTGCCTGATTGCAGGACGTGAATTACAAACTGGGTAGCAGATTTTACAGAAATTGTGAGAAAAATGGCGAATGTGAAAAGAAATATTCGGAATTAAATAAATATGTCTTGGATGAAAAGGAGGAAGTACTTCAAGTGGTAGCTATTTGCTGATCAATAATTTGAAATTTGAAGGAAGTTGTGCTATAGATGGTAAAGAGTAATTGAAGATGAAGAAATTGTTAAAAAATTAAAGTGATGAGGACCTGAAGCAACTACATATGAAGAAAAAGCTTTTGGTCACAAAATTATATTTATCCATTTCCAGGATTTCCAAAGCAAGTAGGAATGAAAGTAAGATGACTGATTACTGTGGTGAACAGCGACTAATTCTAGTGAACCGGCGGCGGCTACACAGCGATTTCCGGTTCAAGACGCGGTGGCACAGTGCATTTAACAGTACAATGAGAGTGCAGTACAGAAAATCCAAGTACAACGAAAAAACTATGGAAACTTTTATTTTTAGTTTTGCTTGATATTGGGCTGTTGGAAGCTTAGAACAGTGATTTCTGGACACGTGTAAGGGAATTTTGTGATATGAGGAAATGTTGTTTCCGTAATATTAACTGTGTACCAACATTAACACATAAAATGGGAGAACATGTCAAGGACGTTTTGACAAGCTTAAGTGAACAATTTAAGGCATACAAAGAGGCTAGATTCGAAAAATTAAATATTAAAATGGCACAATTAAAGTTAGAAATCAGTGTTGAAATATGACAGTTAAGTTCCGGACTTGATGGAAAGGTTAAATCCTTACAGAAAGCCAACTTCAGATTAAATAACTAAATTTCTGAGATAATTAAGCCAAATAGCTCCAGCAATGTATTTGAGTCATATCTGGAAAAGACTCAGACAAATCAATCATTATAAGAATTAAGAAAAACTGTACTGGATTTAAAATACGTCTGAACATATTTAAGCGATGTGACTTAGCTGGAATGAGTTTGGTAAACCGTTTAAAAAGCAAATACTGACACAAAACAAGTATAAAAATCTGCTGAAAGGGAATATACAGAGATGCAAACCTGATTCCAGACGATAGCATAAGATTAAATGTTTTAGAACAGTACAAAAATCCAGATGAAGCTACTATGTCAGGTTCCACTTGATCTACACTGGAATAACATAAAATGATTTAATTAATCAAAAAGTTGAGGAAAGATAGAATCATCTGTTAGTACACCTCCTTCATCAGGTGAGCCCAAGAAACCAATCGGAATTTGAAGACTGTGAGGAGTTAGCAAAGACTAAGTAGGATGCAAAAAGAAAGAAATATAGAGAAGGCTGTGGTACTCCATCCGATTTTTTGGAATTTCGTGTAGAGCCCAGGAAAATTTTAAGTGAACAACTCCCAAAATTTAAACTGGAAGGAGATGTACATCCAACTAATGTTCAAGCCATTGGGACGATAGTAAAAAGTAGATAATCGATAAATAAAACCATTGCAACCGGATTACCAACATGCAAAACAAAAACGCTACGAATTTATGCAACAACCTTTCATTAGCAAATACCAAATATATTGTGAAAAGGTCAGAAAGAGGTGGTGGTGTACCTGGAGAACATCTGGGAGTACAGCAAAATTCCAGATGGATCACATCATAGTCGGGCAGATATCCCAGAATCACGTATTGCACTGTAAGGCTATGCAGGAGCATATGTAGACTCAGATCACAATTTAGCAAATATGAAGAGAAAGCTGAAGTTTAAGAGACACCAGATAAATCAAAGTACAAAGAAATGGGATAGGAAGTACTAAGGATTGATTAGATGCACTTGAAATTCTCTTTGGATATAAATATTTTGTTCTGAGGTCAGAAAGTATTTCACTTCAAGAGGGATGGACATCTCTAAAGCAGTCAGAGAAGTTGGAAAGAGAAACATAGATACAAATAACGTAACTGCGAAGAACCCTCAGGTTACAGGATAAAAAAAGAAATTCTTCAGTTGATGACGAAAGAAGTACAAAAACTTTCAGGGAAATTCTGGAGCACAGGAGTAGGTATAAATCACATAGGAATGAAATAAATAGGAAGTGCAAAGAAGCTGATGGTGAAATGGCTGCAGGATAAATGTGACAAAATCGAGGAAGAATTGGCTGTTGAAGGGCTTATTCAGCATATGAAAAGGTCAAAACACTCTTTGGTGAAATTAAAAGCAAGGATAGCAACATTACAAGTCCAAAAAGAACTGCTGTGAGTGGACAGGTGAAATGAGTGCAATGAATGCATCTACGAGGGAGCTGAATTCTCAAGTTAGACAAATGGGGAAAAAGTGTGAAGACATAGAGGATCTGGTACTAGACTGAGAAATTAACAGAGCTTTGGAAGACTTGTGACCAAATAAGGTGGAAGCGACAGATAACGTTTCCATGCTAAAGTCATTGGAGGGGGGGGGGGAGGGGGAGGGGAGTGGTAACCTAGCGACTATACAATTTGGTGCAAATAATCTGTAAGTCTGGAGACATACCGTCAGACTTTCAGCAAAATATCCTTTCCACAAATCCTGAAGATACCAATGTCAGGTAAGTATCAGAACTACCACACTATCAGCTTAATGGCGCACGTATCCAAGCTGCTGACGAGAATATTATGCAGAAGAATGGAAAAGAAAATCGAGGAGCTGTTGGATGATGATCAGTTCAGCTTTCAGAAAGGTAAGGACACTAGACAGGCAGTTTAAATCGATAATGGAAGAAAGACTTAAGATAAGTCAAGACATGTTCATAGGATCTTTCAACCTGGAAAAAGTGTTCAACTACACAAAATGGTGCAAAATGTTCGAAATTCTGACAAAAATAGGAGTGAGCAACAGGTAACGATGGATGATGTACAGTTTCTACAATAACCAAGATGCAGCAACAAGAAGGAAGAACAAGAATGGAGCACCCAGATTACAAAGGGCTTAGACAGGGATGTAGACTTCAATGTTACTTTAGAAACGAGAATCTTAAAAGTAACGATTTGTGAACATAAGACAGGAATTTAGGACGACAGAAAAGAGTTATGACATATTCTCACTTTAGGACATATTATAAACTCGGGAAAATTTTCTAAAGTAACAAGACTCTTGCATTTAAGAAGTAGAAATAAAAGATAAAAGGAAAGTACATAGATTTGTATTAGGGATCCCACCACATAGCTATCTAGAGTGTGAGGGTTCAGCAAATCATCAAGTCTCTCACTTGTGAAGTAGCGTCATACATGAACAGTCCACACAGCATTGATCCATACAAATCTATTGCAGCTAGATCTCGAATTGCTTTGGTTACGTTTTACACTGAGGTTTGGTAGCCACTGTCCATGCTGAGCTGCTGATGACAGTCAGCACAATTGCCCAATTTTTGTCATTAAGTTCTCTGCCAGGTTGGACTGTGCATGATACTCTGAGATGTAGACTGGCTTGATTCTTCAGTTCTTTAGTGCATCCAACCACTCTTATGCCACAAATTGTGAACTATTAGTTGTCATACTGCTCAGTCATTACTTTGACCATTGTTTTTGCAGTAGCTCGCATGATTGGAAAGAGCTTTAGGCTGCAGATTCCTTGACTTGCGCTGTAGTGTGGTGGGGCTTTGGGTTCTGCTAAATAGCCAGGAGTCCATTGCATCAGGTGGCAGCTACATGGGTAGCAGGGTTGTTTGGCGTGGACTGGGAGGTTTGTTAGGTTAAGAGGGTCTTGGGGAAACACGAACAGGTGTTTGATTTGACATCCTGTAAACGGCTTCATTCCCAAAGAGAGTAGCACACATGAAGATGTAAGTCTAGGAACCATTGGTATAACCATTTTAAATAGTTGTAGCTGTATTGGATAAGTACCAGAGCTTCAAGTGCTAATAGAAAGCGCTGATGCTCAAATCGTTACAGGCACTGAAATCTGTCTATAGCTAGAGATAAGTGTAGCCGTAATTTTTGCGAAGGATCTAATGATGTTCAGAAATGATAGGCTAAACACAGTTTGCAGTGGCATGTTTGTTGAAGTTAGAAGTAGCTTATCTTGTAGCGAAATGGAAGTAGATAGTTCCTGTGAGTTTGTACAAGTAGATGTTATTCTTGGCAACCAGAACAAAATAATAATTGGATTTTTTTTACCGACCCCCCCAACTCAGATGATACAATTTCTGAAAGTTTCACAGGAAACTTGGGACGAATTTCAAACACTTGTCTAACTCATGTAACTATAGTTGGCGGTGACTACAATTTATCCTCGATATTTTGGAGAAAATACATGTTTAAATCCGGAGGTGCTAAGCACATCTCTGAAAATTATTTCGAGTAGTTAGTTTATGAGCCAACTTGAACAACAAAAGGATTTAAAACCCACTTGACCTGTTAGCAACAAATAATCCTCAGCTAACAATGAGCATCAAAATGAATACAGTGATTAGTGAACAAAGTGCTGTCGTAGCGAGACTGAATAACGTACCTCCCAAATGATCCAAAAACAAACGAAAAATATACTTGTTCAGAAAATCAGATAAAAACTTGCTTGACGCTTTCCTGAGAGACAGTCGCCATTCCTTCCGAGTTAACAGTGTAAATGTAGCCCAGATGTGGGTTGAATTCAAAGAAATAATATCAACAGCATTGGAGAAATTTATGTCATGTAATTAACAGACGACGAAGCTGATTCCCCTGGGTACACAAAATGGATCAGAACACTTTTGCAGAAACATGCTAAATTAACAGACGACGAAGCTGATTCCCCTTGGTACACAAAATGGATCAGAACACTTGCAGAAACATGCTAAATTTAAACAAATGTAAAATCACCAAGATTGGCGATTTCTTACAGAAGCTTGAAATGTAGTGCAGACTTCAATGCTAGATGCTTTTATTATAGCTTTCACAACGAAACTGTGTCTCGAAACCCGGCAGAAAATCCAGAGAGATTCTGGTCATATGTAAAGTAGGCTACCTGCAAAACACAAGAAACGCCTTCTCTGCGCGATAGCGATGGATATATTATCGATGACAGTGCTGCTAAAGCCGAATTAATAAACACAGCCTTTCGAAATTCCGTCATCAAAGAAGATTAAGTAATCATTCAAGAATTCGTATCAAGAACAGCTGCCAACATAAGTAGCTTAGGAGAAGGTATCCTCGGAGTAGGAAAGCAACTTAAATCACTTCGTAAAAACAAGTCTTCTGGTCCAGTTTGCATATCAACTAGCTTCCTTTCAGAGTATACTGTTGCAGTAGCTCCATACATGACAAACATATACAACCGTTCACTCGACAAATGATCCATACCCAAAGACTAGAAAGTTTCACAGATCACACCAATATTCAAGAAAGCCAATAAGAGTAATCCACTAAATTACAGGTGCATATAACTGATGTCTACATGTAGCAGGATTTTGGAACATATATTGTGTTCGAAAGTTATGAATTACTTCGAAGAGAACGTTCCATTGACACACAGTCAACACGGATTTAGAAAATATAGTTCTTCTGAAACACATATAGCTCTTTACCCACACAAAGTGTTGAGTGCTATTGACAAGAGATTTCAAGTTGATTCTGTATTTCTAGATTTCCAGGAGGCTTTTGACACTGTACCTGACAATCCGCTTGTAATCAAATTGCATGCTTATGGAATACCGTTTCGGTTAAGCGAATGGTTTCGTGATTTCCTGACAGAGAAGTCACAATTTGAAGTAGCTGACAGAAAGTCATCAAGCAAACAGAACTGATTTATGGTGTTCCCTGAGGTAGTGTTATAGGTCTTCTGCTGTTCCTTATCTACATAAACGATTTAGAAGACAATCTCATTGGCTGTCTTATGTTGTTTGCAGATGATGTCGTCGTTTATCGTCTAGTAAAGTCATCAGAAGATCAAAACAAGTTCCAAAACGGTTTAGAAAAGATATCTGTATGGTGCGAAAACAGACAGTTGACCCTAAATAATGAAAAGGGGTCAGGCATTATATCATCTGGACTAATAACATGACCGAAAAATTTATCTGTCCTCTCCCAAAGACTTATGTTTTTAGATTAACTGTTATTCCACGACTCTACAGCGCTTGCAACTTTTGGACAAGTAGCTAGTGATGCTCCTTCCATGATTTAGCTACTATTGAGCAGGTATTCTACACAGATGGACACCTGTATGAATAAACTGCAACCCAACAAATCGCCAAGTGCCCTAGAAAATGTAGCAGTGGAGACATCTAGCCTGTGTGAATTTGTACTTTTACTGATATACAAAAAGATGGTGTACTTGCAACATGCAGGTGCCAACCTGAACTACCAACAGCTTGATGTCAGGTCGAGACTAATGAGCACCTGTACACCACTGACTCGTAACAGTTCATCACTCAGCTGCAGTTGGTCTTTCTCCTCTACTAAAATCCTAATTAACTTTTGTAATCTATTATGTCTTTCTGCTTGCCTTGTTTCCGACCTGTGCATACTTTCACTCTCACCAAGTGTTGGTAGATCATATGATAGGCACTTGTACAGGACTTCACGTTTCTATGCCTGTCGGCTAATGCTCACTCCATTAGTACCACTTATTTTCCATCGCAATACACTGAGAGTAGCCCCTACTCTAACTTCAAGCATGTCTGTATGTTTTCTAATCAGTTCCACTCCAGTAATACTGGCACACATAGTCGCAAAATGACAATTATATCATGGCTAAACACACTTTTGCTAACTGCTTATTACCAGCATATTTCATTTTTAGAGATTGGGTTCTTCTCCCCAGTGTGTTTACTACCCTCAAATGGGAAAGCAATAACAAAAGTGTTTCATCTTTTCTACTAATTTTACATATCTATAAAACTAAACAAAATTTCGAATTCACTAGCCGCTACTCACAAAAAAGTATTCGTCCCATACCAACAGTTTAGTAGCTCATGGTCTTTTCCACTTTGGCACTGTACTATTTGCGTTATCCTGGTACTTGTAACATAGCTACTCGTTCTCTCCTTACCTTGGTTGACTTGCTGCATATGATGCAATGTTCTCTAGTCCATTGTCATGCGGAAGTGTGTGACTATATGCATTTTCGGTAGTGTTTATGTATTATCTTTCACTTTACTAGCTCCTTTATTGTGTCAGTACCTTCAGTTCTTCTCCACACCGTCTCCCAGGTTGTTAAATCCTGGATTACATACAACTCTATTGCAAGTCATCTGTTAACTCTGTAATACAATACAGGCAAACTAAATGGGGTATAAGTGAGTCACCACTCGACTTCACTACCTAGAAAAGAAAGGGATGCTACTGCTCCTCACATCAGACCACCGAATCCACTACCCTATAATTTGTCAACTGGCGGAAGTTCAGTAAACTTGCTGAAAGGTTATGGTGATTCTTTCATATTGCGAGGCATAATAAAAACTCACTAACACTTAATTTGAAGAAATTTATTACGATATGCTGATAAAAACAGCTTAGAAATATGAAAACAGGTACACAAATAGCAGCAGACTATCTACACATCTAATCCTAAGCACTCAATGAAATTTTCACTCGTCTTCAACCGTACCCAGCCAGTCTCGTAAAGCACCTAGGGCACATGCCTTCTCTATCAAATCACTCCCAAAGGTGAGGTCCTGCCCACCAGCTTTAGTGAGTAGGTGTTCGCACCATACTTAACTGCGATATTTTAAAATGAGCTTATTGTGGGCACTAGGAATTCTAATTACAGGCTTCACGTTTTGCTAATCACTTTCTGGTTGCCAATATTGTAGTTAGAGATCCAGTGTTGAGAATGGCAAAAGACAGCATAGATAATAGGAACATTTATATAACAATTAATTCCACCCACCGCCCCACATATGGTTAATCAGCCGGGAAATGCATCTTTTCTACATAAACATTCTACATTTTATAATACTAATAATTCCACCCACCGCCCCACATATGGTGCATCGGCCAGGAAAGAAACTGAGTAAAAGTGAAAGTGATTTTTAAATATTCGGATTCGGGAGTGAAATGCGACACGCAACTGAGTAATAGAGCAGTGATAGTGTTACGTGTGCATGTGGACGACGCAATTGGATTAACAACACATCTGGATTGACGGAGCTGGCAATGAGTCTAGCGGCACTGCCGGCATCGTGAGAAGCCAGTTTCGCCTCACCACAGTCGTCCGTCGGAGCAACCGGAGCTGCGCCTGCAGTTGTGGGCCACGCAAACACACAGCAGCCGTCGAAATGCCATCTGCAGTTCAACGCGCCACGTCGCATCAGTAATCCTGGTACGCCGCACCAGCAACACCATACGTCGTGCAGAAGGAACTAAGTTAAGTGAAAAGCTGTTAAAAATTTTACTAACCTGCACTAAAAAACTGTCGGCGATGGAACTGCCAGAAGAAACCGAGGTTAAACTTAAATCAGAACCTATGTCTGTTGAGGGAACTGTAAATCCAGACAATGGTTCAAGTGTAAATATGAATGAAAATAGTAATGTTAAGGTGAAATATGAAGTATTGTCTCCTGGCAGTAGTGTGAAAAGGGGCAATGATTCAATAATAGAGACCCCTGTAGTAAAGCAGAAATTAGAAATTGTTAATTTATTGGATGATAGTTTATCTGATGAGTTAAAAACGAAGCAGTCATCAGAGATGGTAGAGTTTAAGAAGGTGAAGTTAGATATGACTGATCAATCAGATGTTTCATTTCATTTTGATGATTCTGGTGTTGGAGCTAGTTTTCCGTCACCTGAGTGTGATAAAAAGCCAGCTAGTGAGCAACTCAAAGATACTGGGGCTATTGATTTAAATGTTATATTACAAGCAATACCTACCAGTAATGCTGAATTCAAGTCTGAAATAACTGAGGTCAAAAGCAGTAATGCTGAATTAAAGTATGAGACTGTGGCCAGCGAAACCAATTTTAATAAATGGTTTGAGGCAATGGATAATAAATTATAATCCAATACAGCTGAATTAGAAACTTCCTTCAAGACTGGCTGCAATAAGTTGAAAGAGGATCTGGACAGTTTAAATTATAAAATTGATTACAACCATGAGGATATTAAGAAAAAGGTTGCTCAACAATTTTCTGAAATATAGAAAACAGTAAAATCCGAAGTTGCTGAGGTTCGCAGAGACTTCCAAATGGAAGATGCGAAGCTGGAGCACAAGTTAACAGAAAAGATCGAGGCGGAATCTGAACTGTGCTCAGATAGGTTTAAAGATGTTAATATAAAAGTAAACATATGTCAAGCAGAAGTAGACGCAATCAAAACTGATACTACTCATATTGTAGAGTAGATAATGTTGAAATAAGAGTAGAAAATATTAGTACTAACATTGCTAACATTGAGAATAAAGTAGCTTCAGTAACTTCTGGTAATGGTAGTATACAACAAGTTGTAGCTGCAAACGCCGCTTTTATCGAGTGTCTGCAGTTCTTGCGGTTCGATCCAGATAAAAATATCCACCCGCTAGATTTCTGGAACGATTTTGAAGATGTGATTCCACCAACTTGATCTGAACGAGAGAAAATCTCATTTATTAGAAGCCATTTAGCAGGTGACGCCATGCGTTGGTCAGCTGATGTTATGTTGAAGTGTAAAACATTAGCGGAATTTAAAACAGCTTTCATTAATGAGTATTGGTCTAGTAATAAGCAAAATGAAGTGTTGAGGGAATTTTGGAGTGGAAAACGCTTCAATGCAGGCAAGGAATCCATTAAAGAGTTTGCCAGGGCATGGATCTCACGTTTGTCACATTTGGACGAAAAGCTAAAACCTGAAATGATAATACTGGGTCTTGAAGCCAAACTGACATGGTATTGGCAAACTAGAATTATATCTGCCCCTAGAGACAATCTGGATCGTTTCATTGAATATCTGGAACGTGTAGAGCGTGTTGCTGTCAATGAGGAGCAAGCACATAACAACAGAAATGCTAATAACACTAGTAGTAATTTTAAGAACGAGCAGAATGGCAACGTAAACATCAGAACAGTAGGTGTTCGCCATCCTAAGAGAGGCAGGAATTGGAGAAATAATTATCAGAACCAACAATGGCATCCAAATGATAGTAATTTTGTTCCGAACAAAATTATGCAGGTAAACAACAGTGCGGAAAGCAATGCTGTGCCAGTTAACTATAATGGAAATAAAGGAAACAGTAGTAGGCCGAGGCAGGAAAACTAGTTCCCGACTATGAGGACACTGGCGCTCACCAGGCGGTTATTTTTCTATTTTTCCTAAGCCAGTAGTTACAGTAATTGGTAAGACAGATCAGAATACTCAGACTGAACATGTGGATGAGGGGTCGGTAGCATCTAAGGATACAGCAGAAATATTAGATCACTCACAGTATTTGATAGATACCGTGTTAGAGACGCTTTCTAAGTGGGAAGAGAAAGAGAAGGCGCGGCAGTGTAACAGTAGGGAGGAGCTACAAAATACTGAATTGTCAGGTGAAGAAGCAGGAGAAATTCATGCTTATATTTACGATGAGGACGATGTGCTCTTATCTAAAGTGCCTGTGCAGGATGTTGATACTGTACTAATAGATTTAGGACAGGAGGTAAGTGAGAATGTAGAGGATAGACTGTTGGGGGTCGATGAACCCAGTAGCTGTGACCAGTTGTCACTTGAGAAGGAACCCGACGATAATAGTGAAAGTGGTTTAGCTGTAACTAGTGTTACGCCCGGTCTGGAGGCGCAGAATCGCTCAGACTACAGTAATTTGGGTCATGTTCATCAAACTAAATGTAATGAAGTCGTGCGGTGTTTCGATTTGAAATTAATAGACCGACTGGAAAAGGCTGCTGAAAATGTAATTCAGGAAACCCCTACACACTTTGACCTAAGTGTAAGTAAGACAGATGTCGATCACTTTAGTTGGAGACAAATCCAAAAGGAACTATTGGATGAGTTTGAGGAACCACCTGTACAACCTACAATAAGTCACCCTATAATAATAGTGAATATGTTGGGTATCAATGTACGTTGTCTCTTAGACAGTGGAAGTGAGGTGAGTGCGATATCTTAGTCCTTTGATGCATTACCTGGTAAAGACAAGCTTACAGTAATGAGGATATCAGGACTAAAAATAATTGGTGCTACTGGCAAGGTGTCAAAAACGGTGAAGCAAGAAGCTTTGCTGCCCTTTGACATTAATGGTAATTTAATTGATCATCCATGCTTAATTGTAAACAATCTCAGTATTGAAGTTTTAATTGGCATATATTTCTTGTCAAAATATCAGAGTGTTGTTGACTTTGAAAGAAGCCAGTTAAAAATGGTCTTGCCGATAACCGGAGTAATTACATTACCTTTTATTGATAAACATGTAGTAACTAATGATGAAACTTGGGAGCTGCCTATACGAGTTCTGAAAAATAGGAGATATTGGGACGAAGGTGTTAATTTTAGTAAAAGTAAACTAAACACGGAAGAAGAAGAAGAAGCAATTATTTTGGACAAAATAGAAGCTAAATTGCAGGAAATCGATAAAATTTCAGCTAATCAGAAGGAAGAACTGAGACAGGTTTTAAAAAGGCATTGCAAGGTATTTTCAAATCGACCTGGCGTGGTCAAAGGTTATGAATGTCAATTAAAGGTGAAACCTGGCCAAGTGTTTTTCAGGAAGCCATACCAAATACATGTAGCTAGGAAGGAAGCGGTTTGAAAGGAGATCCAGAGAATGCTAGAGTGGGGTGTGATTGAAAAAGTGGTCAGTGAGTACAATAATCCTCTTCCTCTTGTTGTTGTACCAAAAAGAGACAGGAGTGTCAGATCGGTCTTGGACGCTCGTTGGTTGAATGAAATAGTGGTTAGGGAAAGTGATAGACCGCAGAACATGGACGAGTTATTGCAAAAGTTCCAGGGAGTAAAATTCTTAACTTCTATGGACATCACGTGTGGATATTGGAATTTGCCACTGGCGGAAAGTTCAAGGAAGTACACAGCTTTCTTGTACGAAGGAGTTTGTTACCAATACCGTGTGGTACCTTTCGGACTTAATATCTCTGTTTGTGCCTTCTTACGTGTGATGTGCCATGTTTTAGGACCAGCCTTAATTAATAAAATAACAGTCTACGTAGATGATCTGTTAATAGCAACTCCTACCTGGGAAGAACACATAGCTTTATTAGAGGAAGTGTTAGAGGCTATTGAGAGAGGTGGTATGAAACTAAAGATCGAAAAGACAGACTGCGTTAAAGAGGAAATAGGTTTCTTGGGATATATGATAAGTGGAAAAGGTATTCTGCCTGACCCAGGCAAGCTAGCAGTCATTGAAAAATTTGAGGCTCCCAGAAACAAGAAGCAGTTGAGATCGATGTTCGGTCTTTTCGGCTTCTATAGGCGTTTTGTTAGTGATCAGGCTTTTAATGCGCCCTGTCTTCACCTCCTGCTGAAAAAGAATACCCCTTGGGTTTGGACAGCAGAATGTCAACAGGCGTTCGAGGTGCTTAAACAATCTTTAATTAATAGTCCTATTTTACATCATCCTGATTTTGAAAAACCATTCTGTATGTCTGTTGATGCTAGTGGCTATGGTATAGCTGTGGAGGTATTCCAAGTAGAAATAGAGAACGAACAAGAAGTGCACAAGACTATAGCTTTCCCAAGTCTATCTTTACAGGCAGCAGAGAGGAATTATGGCATCTCAGAACTGGAAGCACTGGCAATTGTATTTGGGGTACAGAAATTTGAGCAATATCAATTAGGTCACAAGATAATTGTTTACAGTGACCATAAGGCGTTGACCTTTTTAAAAACCTGTAAGTTGAGGAATGCTCATTTGGTAAGATGGTCATTGTATCTCCAGCAGTTTGATCTTGAGGTTAGATATATTCAAGGGAAAGACAATCTGGTAGCTGATGGGTTATCTAGAAGTGCGGAGCTCTGTGATGACGCGGGAATTACAGCAACAGACCTAAGGGAAGTACGAATGTTTGCGTTGCACGAAGTAAAGGAAGAAAGTGCATTAAAGATGGTGATCAAGAACTTGAGATGTGAGCAGAATGCAGATGACCAGCTGAAATTAGTGACGAGCTATTTAGGAAATGCGAACTATCCTAAGGTTTCGCAATACTATTGTCTGCATACAGGTATTCTGTTTAGGAGGAAAAAGGTAGGTGTTTCTAAATGGAAGCTGTGTTTTCCCTCACAACATGTAGACTTACTAATCGACTATGTACACCTGAGGTATGGGCACTACGGTGCAAAGAAGTGCATTGCAAAATTAAAAGAGAAGGTTGTGTTTGACAACATGTACCGCCGTGTTGCCAAGCGTCTAGCATCTTGTGTAATGTGCCAGAAAGTCCGTGCTGCTAACACCAGAATACAAGGGGATATGCATTCAGTAGAGCCAACTGAAGCCCTAGAATTACTGGCTTGTGATTTGTTTGGCCCTCTTCCTGCTTCGAGAGGTGGTTGCACCCATGTTTTTGTTGTTGTGGATGGATTTAGTACGTATGTTAAGCAATAACCAATTAAAAGAGCAAATGCAAAAACATTGGTAGAAAAGTTGGAGAAAGATTTCTTCGTGAATGTTGGCGTTCCGAAGAATTTGCTGTCAGACGATGGGCCTCAATTTACTTCTGATAGATTTAAAGAATGTCTAGATAAGGCCGGAGTGAAACATCTGAAAATATCTGCGTATTTCCCCCAAGGAAATATGAGTGAACGTATTATGAGAGAATTGAATAGGCTTTGCAGGACGTATTGTGCTTGGAAACACTCAAGTTGTGCAGAGCACATGAAGTATTTTGAGAATGTAATTAACAACTTAAGGTATGATGCAACTGGTTTTGCGCCTTGCGAATTGATGTTTGGCCAAGAACTGCACAATGTGATTGCAGATATGGTAAAATTCCCTATTCTAACGCAAATATCCACAGACGAGAAGAAGTTAAAGGCTAGGGCAAATATAAGAAAAAGAGCATTGGAAAGGAAAAAGCGTCATGACACAAAAGCTGTACCCACCAGTTTTGAAATAGGTCAGTTAGTCCTTGTCAAAACCAAGGAAAAATCAAAGAAAATAAATACAGAAACAAAGAAATTCATGTTCGTATACCAAGGACCTTTCAGGGTCATAGGAAAACCATATGCCAATGCATATAGGCTAGAGTACCCTAAGAGTAAAAAGCTATTAGGTCTCAGGAACGTGATCGACCTAAAGAAGTTCATAGGTAGTGAATGAATTCTGTAGGGAGGAGGTTGTTCTGTAACCTCTACACAGTGTGGCAGCTGTGCAGTCCCAGCTGTGTGAGATCTTCTTTCCATTTCAGGTCTCACTCATTCTTCATCTTTCCTATCTACAAAAATTTCGACCCCTTCTTTCCAATACGAAAATTTTCTGAAACCAATGAATTCTGTAGGGAGGAGGTTGTTCTGTAACCTCTACACAGTGTGGCAGCTGTGCAGTCCCAGCTGGGTGAGATCTTCTTTCCTTTTCAGGTCTCACTTATTCTTCATCTTTCCTATCTACAAAAATTTCGACCCCTTCTTTCCAATACGAAAATTTTCTGAAACCAATGAATTCTGTAGGGAGGAGGTTGTTCTGTAACCTCTACACAGTGTGGCAGCTGTGCAGTCCCAGCTGGGTGAGATCTTCTTTCCTTTTCAGGTCTCACTCATTCTTCATCTTTTCTATCCACCAAAGTTTCGACTCCTTCTTTGCAATACTAAAATTTTCCGTCATGGCTATCAAGGCATGAGTTCTGTAACCATTCTATCCACCGATTAGTGAAAAAAAACCTAATGTGACAAACCCAACAGTGACATAAACAACAAAGAAGTATGAAGTAATTAAGATACACATGTATTTGAGTAACAAATATGTATAGAACCCTGGTAATATTGCAAGTACAAAGTGTTGTTTTATTGGAAATGGCCCACCAACAGTAATTTAAAAAAGATATACAAATTCGTGTACAAGCAGGATCTGAAGTGGCAGTGAAACCTATTGTATGCTGTAGAGCTAACTAATTAATAGTAAAAAAAGATTGCTTAGTGTTATGAAAAATATGCAGATAAGTTGTAAGAATAAACTCACCTTGTGTAGCAAGGAATGGCAGTGTAATAGAATTGAACAGTGTTTGTGGTTGAGACGTGAAGGACACGTCCCTGAAGTATTTATAACGTTGGAGCTGGCCATTATTTTGGAGTAGTGTGTGACAGGACACACCTACAAGTATTGAGGTTATGAGTTGCAGGCGTGAATGCAACCATAGGTACCCTTATGTTAGATGAGAGAGAGCAGCTCATGGTGTCCTATAGGTTTAAGGAATTTAGCATTACGCTCGTCCATACTTACTTAATGCACTTTAGTGGTAGGTCGAGAGAGACTACCTGTGCTTCCAGCGTCCGATCGAGTGGAAATGGATTGCCACGTGAGCAAACTGATCAGCTGCAATACACTATAGATATGAAATAAATGTGCTATCCTATACTTTAAATGTTAATAGAGTGAGTGTTAAATAAGTACAAACACTAGCAACATAATTGATTAACATAATGGCAGACGTGAAACGTTATTTATAGCTCAGCATAAATACACTTCGATGAAGTTGGTTGGTTGGTTTGGGGAAGGAGACCAGACAGCGTGGTCATCGGTCTCATCGGATTAGGGAAGGATGGAGAAGGAAGTCGGCCGTGCCCTTTCAGAGGAACCATCCTGGCATTTGCCTGGAGTGATTTAGGGAAATCACGGAAAACCTAAATCAGGGTGGCCGGACGCAGGATTGAACCGTCGTCCTTCCGAATGCGAGTCCAGTGTCTAACCATCTATGAAGTAAGTACATAATTGCAGATGTGGAACTGACACAGCAACAGAGGACCAATAAATGGATTTAGTAGTCAACTAAACGTAGTGTGTTTTGAACATTCAGAACTGTACTATTACCACAAGTTACTCACATGTACAAAGAAGCTGAGAAGACAACTACTAATCAAATATACTCATACTATCTCTAAGACTAAGGTAATCGAAGATGAGTCAGTTACGTAAATAAAATACAGATTTGTCAGGAATGTACTGAGCATTGGTTCAGTGTTCCGGCCCAGAAATAATAAATTGAAATTAAATAGGATTTATGATTGTATGCCTTGAGCATAAATTTTCTCTAGTACATGACTAACGGCGTTTTGAGCCATTTGTTTACCGATTTTATGACAGTTACGTAACCGCGAGAGTAAAGTTGAAAAAGTTCTGTTAACTTTGTTCCAGTAACATACTGAAAGATAAAATGTATATATCCCCATTTCATTGTGACCCACCCTCAGATATTAAGTGAACAGAGTCTGAGACACTCTTTTTGTTTGTTCTACAGGACAAACGAGATAATGGCAGCCTGGTAGCTGCGTGAAAGCTTGGAATGACTTGGACACAACTCACAGTGACCGCTCCCCTTTCCCCATGTAAGTTAGAGTCGACGTGAAGGACGCACATCATAGCAACTTCCCCTCCTCTACCCTTGTGAATGGAAGTGTAGAACGCCAGCCAAAGCGGATACAACCACGTGTGTAAAAATGAAATTGTCATGATTTGCGAAATTTTCTTTCAGGTTTAGAAAAGACTGCTAAGATATAATTATCTGTTTATGTATCATGAATAAATTTGTTATTTTCTTTGAATTTGTGTATGTAAAAATGTATTTAATGGATTTAAGATTTTCATAATTTTACATATTTTATGTGTTTGTCTGTCTAAGGCAATATGTATGCCAAAGTGTTTCATTGATTTTGCTTAAATTTTGAGTGATAATGTTGCTTAAGAGGCAGTGAATATGCCAGCAATTTAAATAATTGAAGTAGGTAATCAGTGTTCTTTTAATATTTCTATATGTTTACATTTCAATTTTAAATTTTCATAGGGAGTTAAGATTCCCTTTTTGTAATTAAATTTTTTTTTCGTTCATTAACATTCAAAAAAAAATTTAAGTAGAGGGTGATGTAGGGAAGCAGCCTACTCACGCCTTATAAAATTCTCATCAGTCTTTCCATTGTGTGCCAGCCTAGTCCGCTGTAACTAGCTCTGACGTCATAAATGTTGCGCAATACTTTAAAAAATCGAGTAAATAACCTGAAACGTTTCTAGCATGTCAAGAGTAATACTAAATCAATATGTGTTGAATATCAGTTCAATAACTTTAACCATTTTCGAAATTTGGACGTTTTTCTGTAAAAATCATTGGCGCAACAGAAAAGAGCTAGAAACTTAAAAAATTATACTTAGATTCCTTTTTCATAATAATTTACTAGAAACAGTATTTGGGATCTCACAAATTAAAATTTTAGTTGAAATTCATGATTTTCTGGCCTTTGTCTTAAAAATTAAGGAAGCAAGATAGATTAAGTAGGCGAATAAATAAGGCTAAGATGTTGAAATTTAAGTAGAAGGGAGATCCGCTATAATCATAAAGATGTGAGAAGTTTCAACTGAATAACTATAAAACTATAGCGATAGCGTATTTCCAAAGGGCAAGTTCAGAGCTCGTCTACTGTGTGTAGTCTAATTAAATTATTTTTCTCGCCCAAATCAATTGACTTAGCCACGTCAGACTTTTATTATGATTACTTACCTGTGTGCTGATTGCACATTTAAATTGAGAGCTTCATCGGCTATCAGCAAAGGAAGCAATGATTTATTCGATAACTTAAAGTGGTGCATTACTAGCCCAGCATCTAGTCGGGAGAGCCGATTTGATCAGGCGTTCCCTTAGCCGTCCGCACCGCGGCTTTATATATAAGAACGCTGCGCGAGAAAGAAAGGCCCCAGTTCTCTCCAGACACTGATAAGCACACCATCTGTGCCGGGAGTCGCGTAGCATCGGTAACATTGCTATAAACAGCCTCGGATGCTGTAATAAGTAACTCGGGATACGCGTAACCATGAATTCATTTTCGAGTGAAGTGTTAATTCTGGGATGACTTTAATGATCTATCTTCAGTTTGCGTATGTCGTATTTTCACGTGCCGCCGCGGGACAAACATTCTACCATTATTTAGCGTGGCGTTTGATGAACATTATCATCAAATTATGGCGAGCATTCATTTAAACATTTAATTTGAACAGTTATAGTTGTATCCGCGCATCAGACTCTGAACTGCTCTGTTAGTTGGATTGTGTGGATTCTGTTTGGTCTGTGACTTTCAGAATATAGTGAGCATTTTTAGAGAATCGTTTTTGATTATGAATCCCAGATAATCTCCTAATTCCTCAGAGCTATAAGCTGTAGCTATAAGTGTATTTCTCAGATGAAGTGGGCACTAGGAATTCTAATTGCAGGCTTCACGTTTTGCTAATCACTTTCTGGTTGCCAATATTGTAGTTAGAGAGCCAGTGTTGAGAACGGCAAAAGACAGCATAGATAATAGGAACATTTATATAACAATTAATTCCACCCGCCGCCCCACATATGGTTAATCGGCCGGGAAATGCATCTTTTCTACATAAACATTCTACATTTTATAATACCAATAATTCCACCCGCCGCCCCACAAAGGGACTTACAGAGCTGAACAGTTTTGTCATCTGTGACAGGTCTGGTGATTATAACTTTTGGGACAGGCTTAGGAATATTACTATTATCAATACAGAACCTACTTGTATAGTTTAAAGATACAGAGTCATGATCTGAAAATGGAAACACTGTAACATCACATGATTCTTCTGTAGTTTTAAAGTTGACAAAAATGTTGTCAAGACATGCTTTATCTCTTGTGGGCCTGTTATTGATTGTGTGCAAATTGCACTGTCTTTTTTTTTTTCAACTCAGTCACAGTACGTTTATGTGTTGTTATATCAAAATCTGCATTCAGATCTCCACCAATTACTATGTAATAATGCAACCATCTGGTCCCTCTTAGTACATCTAACAGCATTTCCAATTTTTCTAGAAATACATTGCTGATACCCTAAGGTGACCTGTAAAGGGATACTATTACTAACTTAAAATTGTCCATAACTATACCAGTGACTTCAAAGTTCTGTTCCTCACATAAATAATCTAAGTCCAACTTAACAATGGAGCAGCTGAATGACTGATTAATATATATTGCCACACCACCTCTTATATGCAATTTTCTACAGTAACTATTTGCTACATTATAGTTATCAAGTTTGACAACTGGAAGTACACTCTCAGTAACCCAATGTTCACTCAGACATAAAATATCAAATTTGTTATCTAGTCCAAAAATGTTTACAATAAATTCTTTATCTATTAGTCCTTGAACATTCAGATAGCAAATTTTAAGATCATAATTGTTGTTCATTTTTGATTGAACGTTTTGTTGAGATGTTATGAAATTTGTTACACTACTTATCTCATGGGCTTCTTCATCTTGCTGCCTTCCACTAAAAAATCATTCAGACAGAGAGGAGGTGCTGTTTTCCGTCTACCCGTAACACTTGATGATGCTTCTCTTGCTACGATTCTCTTTTCTCCTTTTAGAGGCACTGTAGTTACTGTTGCTGATGAAACTTCTGCTGTTACTGCTATTGTTACTTCCTTTTCCACTGCTGATACTGATAATGCCACTAGTGGCTGTGACGCTTTACATGTTCGCACAGATGTAACTTTTTCATCATAGAGTGTATCTGCAGATGTTTCTTCCTCATATGCTGTTGGTGCACTTTTCTTTTCTGTTGTCATTGGCAGAAAACCTGTTGCAGGTAATGCTATTTTTACATAGGCATCCTCTCCTGCTGTCTATCACCTGGAGAATTTCTTTGGCCAGCACTTTCTTGCCTATGTTGTTTCTTTGCAGTCCATGTCTAGTAAAATGCTCTCTTACTGAAGTCGTTGCTTCAATGAAAGTTGTGTGCACAAAACCGCTACAAATCTTCCTGAATTTCCGATTTGTTGCGATGATTTCTCTGTTTACACACGAGTCTTCTGTTAAGTCGTGTCTGTAGGGAATGTTTACAACAAATACCTTCGCCTGTGAAATTTTTCCTAGCGACTCTTTCAGTGTTCTTACAGGTTTCAGGCCTTAAATGATTATTCACTGGATTATTAAATATAAGCACCCGTACGCGACATTCACAAGTAACAGCCCGTGACACCGTACATCACAAATTCAGGAACTACCTGTTCCACTACAGGTCGTTTCTTTTAGTCCTGATGGTAGAGTGCATCCATATTTTGTATGATACTATTCTGACAACTGCAAAGCGAGCTTCGCTTTTGAGTTTCCTCAAAGATTACTCAGATATAATACAGCGCAATCAACGATATAGTTATCGAAGTCATCTACAGCTAGTGCTAAATTTCCCTAGCGAGATTGTACATTTCGAAGATATAAGTAGTTCTCGGTATGCTGATAATCGCACTTTGTAAAGCCAGCGATATAATTTGTAAACGTGTTACACGTTAGGCGAAATTTCGCTACTTTTTCTCAGCCACATTCTCCAAAATTAAAACGATGAAAAAGTAACATCTGCTAACAGATACTGGATGAAACCGTGGAGAAAACCACACAATAAAAAATTTTCACATGAGTTACTGAACAGCTGTTTCTTCAACGCGCTCAGTAAAAACAAATTGGCATGAACAGAAATACACTATACAATCAAAAATAACAATTACAACTGGAACTTAAAACTCTGGGATACAGCATAGGAAGCGGAGAGGAAAAGCAATGACGTCTTCAACTTATCCCCCACTTAGGTAACTCATAATATTGGGGGCAAGTGTTTGTAATCCTAATAGACTCTGACCCTAACCTATGGCTCGCGTATTTTGAGTAACCGTACTTATGGCTTCGGGTTTCGGAACAACTTCTAAAACATGTAAGTCTGTTACGCGAATTTTATAATATGTTTTTCAAATTAATTGCGGGAAATAAAACTGACGAAGTTTGTGATCTCCATGAAATATGTAAGACTTTGTCAAGCAATAAAAACTTGAAAAAAGGGCTTCTTCAGTCAGGGATACGGTTTTTTTAGTCGGTTTCTAATCCATTGCCCGTCACGTTGTGTTATGTGAAAATAAATCGTCATCCCTATAATTTTCTCAGGCTCACGCTGCCTTTTTTATTAGTTCTGGTTCCTTTACAGGCCAGAGGCTATCATGGCTAGCGAAGAGGTATTACTCAGAACAAGCTCTGCCGAAAATAACAACGCACTATACCATCGTACCAAGAGATAGTGACCCACGCTGGAAAGGTAGGTATTCATAAAAGTATTCAGTTTAGTTAGCTCTTTGCATGAGAAATTCATCAACACAAATTGTGTTTACCCAATATGTGCCCATTGCATTACAAACATTTTCATGTCAAAATTTTGTTACAAATAACAATTTTTTTGTCAGTGGCATACCTGTTACCTTTAACTTTTGTGAATGCAAGGTATAGGCTGAGGGAGAAGACATAGCAAAGTACATAGAGAGGAAACTGATACAAAGGACATAAGATGATTATCCAGGCATTTTGCTTTTCTTAGTGATGGTTCAGCATTGTGTACTGAGAACTACCGTACTGGCTACGAAATACTGATTTAGGAGTGCACAAAAGTATGTCTTGGTTATCAGTCCGCAAGTGATTTGGATAACAGTCTTTAATCAAGTAAACAGTGTGAAATAGATGTTGTGAACAGTGGTGTCAAATTATACATCTGCAGCTTTGAGGAGGAGACGGGATGTAGAAATTTCAATGTGAATTATAGACTTCAGAGTTCGATTTTTGAGTGAATCATTTTGTGCGTGTGTGTGTGTGATTTTTTTTTTTTTTTCATATTTGTGAAGGAAATATCCAATGAATACTATTACATTCATACTTGACCGTTTTTAAGGAACCAAATATGGGTCCACCTTACATATCTGAATCCTTATGTATAGAGCTAATCAGCATTTAATAGGCCCTAAGCTGTGTTACATTTCTAAGAACATTACTTGAAACGTTACATATGACGGTTATGTTATTCTGAAATCAACTGGGGAAAGTAAATGATATTTCATTCCTGATCCTAGCACAAAGATTATTGAATGCTAATGCTACAGTACAACGATGTGTGATGAATAGTAATAGGCCTACAGTTGAATTATTTATTGGTTGCCAGGCACTGTGAATGAAAATGTTAGAACTCCATTTGATATGTGCTGCTTGTACTTGACAGTGTAAAGAAGACATTATACAGTTTCAGTATCATTCCTGCAGTATTTTGATAGTACAGTTAGTTCTCTTGGAAGGTGGGATTGCACTGAAATAAAAGTGTAGGACCTACATAAGCATTCTAGTTCTCCCTGTAAACTGAAGATACAGTGTAACCTTCACTATGAAACCACGTTCAGCTATATTCAACAACTATGAGCATGCATTATGCATAAGAAATTAACAAATTCAAGAATAAATAACTGTGATACAATGAATTAGTAAGTACGCTGTTGCTAACAGTTTGTTATTACTGGACTGAAACTGTAATACGCATCTGTGAGATTAGTTAACTGTGAACACTTTCAGCTGTGTATGCTAAGGTGAATTTGGATCTTTGATTGGAATGCCTGTGGCACCAATAACTATCAGAGTTTTTGAACTGCCGTTTTAATATTATTAGAAAGTAATGCAGTTTGGAAACAAGGCCCTTGTGGCAGTTCACATGTTATGCTCCCTCATTCTGAGGTTATTTCCATGCCAGAGGCTCAGAATGTTAATGAAACCCTCTGCTTTCTGATGTCACTGGTTCCCTAAGTTAAGAAAAGAAAGCTAGTAGGCTATACTGGTTGCTTCAGATGTACTGCACAGTTTTCCTCTGAAACAGGGT
Source organism: Schistocerca americana (assembly GCF_021461395.2). Taxonomy (NCBI): domain Eukaryota; kingdom Metazoa; phylum Arthropoda; class Insecta; order Orthoptera; family Acrididae; genus Schistocerca; species Schistocerca americana. The sequence continues at coordinate 436,450,868 of NC_060125.1, forward strand.
GTCCAAATTTTTCAGGTAAAATACATTTTAAGCAAACTGAATACAGGAAAATAGAATGGTATACTTTCATGGCCTGGATACTGTTGGAAAATAAACTTACACAGGAATGATTGGAGCTCCTTATGACAGAAAGGCTTGTAAAACTGGATGAGAAGTGTCAACATTTTTGCAGAAATGTATCAAAATACCAACTCTACTGTCTGGATGGAACTGAGAAGAATTTTCACAGCATGAAAGTGGCAGCAAGTTGGGCATATTTTGTGACATGCTCTAGACAAAGCAGTTCACATAATTCTAAAAACATCTTTATGAATGCAGTTACATCAACATTTTAACTATGACTCACTTGAAGGGATTCAGCAACTTGAACTGATACTTCACAAATAATTCACCATTTGTGTGTACATGGTATCAGTAGCTGCTCTATAAGTTATAAATAATTGTACTTTGTACGCAATTACTGAAATGCACTTTTTAGTCGCAATAAATGTATCATTTTATTCACATAAAACTTTGACCGTGCTAGGGTTTCCTTGTACATGTCTTTGATTACAATGTGGGTGTTATATCTGCATGTATGTTTCACTAGAATTTTCCTTTTTGCCACTGGTGGAGATCTACGAATGAATACACTTTCTACTACTACTATGAACTGGAAAGAAGCTTGAGGTGGGGGTGGGGGGTGTTGCGGGGTTATGAGTGGACCTTCATTGTATTCTACCAAAAGGGAATGTAAACAAAGCATGAAAGTCTGCCAGTGAAATAGTGCCGACATCTGAATCTCATTAGGTGATTATTAAAAAAAATTATTTTCCTTCAGATAACGCAAATGCTCAAAACAGCTGTTCCATATACCTTCCCACTTCAGGCTTGATGGAATGTACTTGCCTCTCTTAATATTTTTCAAAAATCAAAGTGCTGGGCAGACTTCTGAATACATACTCAGTGAGAAACTCTTTCAGGCCAAAAACCAAACATTCAGCAGTGGATCTCAAAATAGGATTAACAAAATCTGTCTTGAAGGAGTTTAAGGTGTGTAAGAAGAAAAAATAACACAAATAATGTTGACATGGAAAAAAGGTGCTGACCCAGAAAAAGGTGCAACAAAATCACAGGTGGGAGTGTCTGTTACATGTTTTGTTTGCATTATAAGTTATTTTTGTCCATTCAAACAGGTAAACAAATTATAGGTGGAGCACATAGAAATCCAAGACATACTAGGTTTATATGGAAATGAAACATAGTTGTCATTGGATAAAACAAATGTGTGATTCTACATGTCGTAGTGTGCAACGTTAGATACCTTCGTAGGGTAGACAGATAAGAGAATTTAAGAGACAAACTGATAGTTTGAGCTTACATATAGTGGGAATTAGTGAAGTGCAGGATTATGTAGAACAGGACCTGTGTAGAGGTCAGTACAGGGTTATCAACACAAATCAAACTGGTATGGTGCATGGCAGAGGGTAACCTGTGCCACTACTAGTCATTTCCCCATCTGTTCCACTCAAAATAGAGCAAGGGAAAAACAACTGTCTTTACACCTCCATATGAGCCCTAATTTCTCTTATCTTCGTGGTCCTTACATCGTTCGGCAATCAGCTTCAAATACTGGTTCTCTAAATTTTCTCAATAGTGTTTCTCGAAAAGAAAGTTGCCTTCCCTCTAGGGATTCCCATTTGAGTTCCCGAAACATTCTCCGTAATACTTATGTGTTGTCTGAACCTACCGGTAACAAATCTAGCCGCCTGGCTCTGAATTGCTTTGATGTCTTCCTTCCATCCGACCTGATACAGACTCCAAACACTCAAGCAGTACTCAAAACTAGGTCACGCCAGTGTTCTATACGCAATCTCCTTTACAAGTGAACCACTCTTTCCTAAAATTCTCCCAATAAACCGAAGTCAACCGTTTGCTTTCCCTACCACAGTTTTCACGTGCTCGTTCCACTCCATATCGCTTTGCAATGTTACGCCCAGGTATTTAAATGACTTGACTGTGTCAAGCAGAACAGTAGTAATACTGTATCTGAACGTTATAGGTTTGTTCTTCCACCTCATCTGCATTAACATACATTTTTCCATATTTGGGGCTAGCTGCCATTCGTCACACCAAGTGGAATATGCAGAGAGAGAAAAAAAAAATAATCCTGGGGTTCACTAGCTGGGGACTGGTAAGCGCTGTGGAGAGGTGTTGTATGTCACAATGGACAGGGATCTTGGCTTGACTGCCCAGATCACGAATATGATACAAGCGTCTATTAAAAAAACCTCAGTCTCTAGATGTGCTGCGTGCCAATGAGGTGCATGGCTGTTGACATGGAACAGTCGTTAGCGGACAACCTCTGGGGAACCCGCTGCACCTCAGTTGTATAAGGCTTACACAGGCAAGTGGGACCCTGCCTGGGTGGACTTTCTTCCCTAGCTGCTTGTGGGAACACCATGAAGCCTAAAGCTCGTGTTTCTACAGTCAGCAGCTTGGGTGGGCCATTGGGCAGTATTACCACCCAAAACGCTAAGTGGCATCATGTGGTTAGACTACCTGGGTTATCTCCAACTATCAACAACAGTAAGAAAAGTAACAGACCACATCCTGTGGTATAAAACGTTTTTTTGTGATGAAACATGTTGACAGTTAAAAAAAAAAAAAAGTCACCGTTTTATATCCAGAAAGCTCTTGAGGAACTTGCAGGGCTACTCGAATCTATCAAGAGGCTCCGGAATGGTGCTCTTCTGCTGGAGACTATGGAGGCTCCCCAAGAACAGAAGCTGTTGAATGCCAAGATACTTGGAGAGTATTGCATCACCAACGAACTGTACACTGGGTTGATAGTGTTAATGGTGTTGTAACAGGTTGGGACATTATGGATGTGGATACAAAAGAACTGAAACAGGAATGGGAAACTGCATGGGTGACTGAAGTCCAAAATGTTACGAAAAGGGTTTATGGGGAGCTCCAAAAGTCAGCATCATTTGTTCTGGCATTCAGTATGCCCTATTTGCTGGACTATATTGCAGCAGGATTTCTCCACCTTGAGGTAAGATCAATATGTCCCAAATACAATATGCTGCTTATATAAGCGCCAGTGCTTTGGTCACACCACTGTGGGTTGTAATGGTTGGACTGCATGTGGATGCTGTAGCAGTGCGGCACACAAACAGTTTCCAGTGCACTGTGCCACCCAGGTGCATTAATTGCTCCCAAGCCCATTCAGTTTGGAGCAGGGATTGTCCTGTCTTCGCTGGGAAAGAAAAGATTCAAGAAATAACAGTTAACCAACATTCCTCTTACTCTGATGGAAAGATGAATTTAAGGCCACTCAGCCACCAAGTTGCATCAAGTATTTTGTCTTGGCGTTGAAGCAGCCTGTCCAGAAGGTCAGTGTTAGCATCCAGACTACGACTGTTGAGCAGGGCACATCTACCGGCACCTGTAAATGCAGCTGCCAGCTTGCGCTGCTGGTCGCTGTCGCTGAAGCATTGAATGTTGCCAAACATAATGTAAGCGTGAATAGCAAACATTCACAGCAGACATTGGAAGAGATCCAGCAGCCTTGCCAATGTCCCCAAAATCCAAGCTGGAGACAAAGGTCAAATGGCCAAAGCAGTCTGCTCCAAAGCATCTAACCATGCGACCTCTTTGCTGTCTGATGGACCTGAAGAAGATCATCCCATCACCAGTATGGATGTCAGAGCTTATCTCAGGGTACCAGCAAGGCCCTTAAGAGACCCCCCCCCCCCTCCCCCTTCCGGTGCCACAAGGATGACCTGACTAGTGAAAGGTCCAAGGGAGGGGTCACTCTGTTTGTCAATAATGCACACCACTCCTCTGCTCTCTCCCTCCCTACTGACCTGCACGTGGTTGCGACTGAGGTTCATTTATGTCTGAGGATCACTATTTTCTCACTATAATTACCTCCACATGATGTGATTGACTCAGAGACTGTAACAGGTTTTATAGAACAACCCCCATGAGCATTTCTCCTACTGGGAGACTTCAATGCCCATCATATGTTGTGGATTCAACCTCCCTTGCTTTCAGGGTCAGGTATTGGAGAGCCTCATGATGTCTGATGAGCTGTGTGTCCTCAACACTGGTACTCCAACTCATTTCTGTGCTGCTACAAGATAATTCTCAGCCATTGATCTCTCTTTCTGCTCTCCAGCCCTAGTGGACTGTGTTCAGTGGGAAGTCACTGACGGCCTTCATTCCAGTGACCACATCCCCCTCTATGTTCACTTACTGGATGGAGCTGTTAGCTGCCTATTCTCCATGTGGGAGCTGGATTTGGCACTGTCTGCAGCTTGTGATACTGCACCCAGTCATGACCACTTGTGATACTGCACCCGGTCATGACCAAATCTAGTACAGCCTGCTTTGATATTTGTCAGCAGCATCATAGGAAATCCTCCTCACATGTTTTAATCTTACATGGCAGACCAGCAATTTTCCCAACTCACAGAAAGAGGTAATTCTGATACCTCTTTTCAAGCTAGGAAAGGACTGACTTTGTCACAGTAGTTACCGGAGCATCACCTTAACAAGCTGTATAGGAGAGACCTAGGTGCGATTGGTTAACTGTTGCCTGGTTTGAATGTTGGAGACCAGGCAGCTCCTAAGTCGCTCTCAGTGTGGATTCAGGAGATTTTGATGCACTGTCAACAACGTGGCTGTGCTAGAGGCAGTTAATCAGCAGGCTTTCCTACATAAACATCATTGTGTAGGTATATTTTTTGATATCAGTAAGGGATATGATACTACTTATTCTAGGGCAGCTCCACCAATGGGGCTTCTGTGGTCATCTCCCCATCTTTATTCGGTCCTTCCTACTAAAGCCCTTTTTTGGAACCAAGTCGGTGATGTGCTGTCGAATAATTCCAAGCTGGAGAATGACGTTTCTCAGGGCAGTGTTTTAAGCATTACCCTCTTTGCCGTAGCCATAAACAGTATCACATCTACTGTACGGAGTCCTGTACAGTGCTCCTTATTTGTGGATGATTTTGCAGTTCCTTGTTCTTCCTCTAGTATTGCAACAGCAACTCTTCAGTTGCCACTTACTTTGGAGAGGCTGGAGGAGTGGGTTACAATGACTGATTTTATGTATACTGCAGAAAAGTGTGTGTATATTCAGTTTAATCGTTCTTGTCGTATTTTTAATTTACCTGACTTGCATATGTGGAATACCGTTCTCCCTTTTAAAGACTCTGTGCGGTTTTTGGGCCTCATTTCTTCCACCAAGCTGTCATGGTTGCCACACTTGAAGAACCTAAAGGCATGTGCCCAGAAGGCATTGAACATTTTGAAGTGCAAGTTTTATTGGGCTTTTGTTTGATCATAGCTGGACTGTGGGTGCACAGTGTATGGGTCAGCGAGGCCTTTGTACCTGAAAATCATTGACGCTGTACACCATGAGGGCATCAGGCCATCCACAGGCATTTAAAGTACCAGCCCCCTATCCAGTGTTTGTGCTGAGGCAGGCAAACTGCCACTTACCATCCAACGACAGCTCCTCAAGGAGCACCAAGCGTGTCACCTCCTTGCTACTCCCAGTTCCCCAGCATGCCATACTGTGTAGCTCGTCTAGCTATGGAACATCTTTTTACGATTTATTCACAGGCGGTGAGGCCATTTGGGATTTGTGCAAAATGTGTGCTGGAGTCCCTTGGTGTGGGGGATGTACAGGTTCACATCGGGGGGTTTTAATCGACTGCCACCATGGTTACTGCAAAGGCCCAGAGTAATTTTAAATTTAGTGCAGTACAAGAGAAATTGCACTCCTGCTTCCATTTTTAATGATATTTTCTGGCATTTAATGTGATATTTTCCGGCATTTTAAAGGAGACCACAATTATCTAGCTGTCTTTGTGGACAGATGGACAGATCTAAACAGGGGGACTCTATTGGATACTCTGTTGTTTTCCCAAACCCTGTCCTCAAGATCTGGTTGCCTCCAGAGTTCCTGCATTTAAATCTGAACTATTTGCCATCTTGAGGGTGCTGGAGCAGATGAGATGTGCCGTGCCTGCAAAATTTCAGTCTGCTCTGACTCCCTACAACAGCTGGGGAATGTGGTGTCCTTCTTGCCAAGGAGGCATGTAGTGATCCTCAGCTAATTCCATGTGCCATACCCATGTATGCTATCATCTCAGTCCTGAGGTACAGAGTCATGCATTGATGGGGTGACGAGTGGCTGCAAGTGACAGGCAATAAGCTCCGTCTCATAAAGCCCACAACACAGCCAAGGCATACTTCATTCCAGCCATGTTGACGGGACGAGGTCCTCCTTACTCGTCTTCACATAGGTCACGGCCCTATGATGTGTGGCTTCTTGATCCAGCGAGAGGACCCTCCAATGGGTGGTGCTTGTGGCGTACTGGTTACTGTGCACCACATGTGTTGGACTGTGTTTTTATTTTCTGATTGGCAGGTCATGGTGGATTTTCTGACAGGTCTGCTCTCTATTTTAAGTAAAGTTCAAACAAATGTTGTTAGAGTTTCAAAGTTTTTTGAATTCTCCACCATCTTTCCCAAGATTTTAGGGTTTTAATGTGTTAACTGGCTGACTGGCTCACGCGTATTTTTTGTAAGTGGTCAGCTAGTTACATTCCCCTGTGCCTTTCTTTTAGCTCCTTTGTAGTTTTACTTGTGTTTTAATCCCATATATAGTTACTTTTACTCCTTCTCCATTGCTTTAGCCATATGAGATAGTGTGACTATAGTCAATTTGAGTGCATGAGATTTTAATGAGTGTAAGGGTGCTGATAACTTCGCCATTGAGCACCCATAAACTTCAACGACACACACACAAACACACTGGAAAAAATGTATGGCAGATTTAATAAAGAATGTAATAATTCATGTTCCTATGAAGACAGGGGCTGTTGGATATAATTAATCATTTATTCATTAAAGGATCATTTTACAATGCTTTCAGATCTGATGGCTTAATATAATGAAACCATAAGCCATAATTACATACATGTGAAAAAAACACATATATTTAATGAGAAGAGGACGGGACACGTGGTTGGCTTTGGTCTTTTTGTAGGAACAATCTAGGCATTTGCTGAAAGTGATTTAGAAAAACTACTGAAAACCTAAGTCACGACAGCTGGAGAGAAGACGAGTCTCCATCTTCCTGACTCTGAGGTCCTTGACCCAACAAATGCAATGCATCCCTCAGTTATAACTAACATACAGAACTCAAGACACATGCCTTTTGTGAGCAGTTCATCCATTTGAGCCACACAACTACAACCTGAAGACAGTCCTAAAGCTTTGTCCCGCTTCTAGTTCCTGTGTAGCTGTTCCAAACTGTACGACGCTGTTTGTCCAACAACTATGAGGGACACAACACTCTGAAGATTCTGCTTCTCCACAACATCATGGTTCTTACACAGGTGAAATTTCTTTATCTTAAGCAGTGTAAGCGCTGCAGGGAATATCTGTTAAGACCTGAAACTTATATGCTGGGCGACTATGACTGAATTCATTAGTTTTGACTAGTCACAGATGTTCACACGGTTTCAAATTAAGGAACATATACTGTACTACTCTCCTACAGAATGAACATAAATTTATAGTTTTGTTAAACACTTCGAGTATTTCTCCTCATTAAAGAATTACTTCAGCTTTTCTTTTAATTCATGTTACACAGATGTCAATATGGAACGCTATGTTGATGAGACAGACATCCTCATTGTTGGAGGTGGTCCAGCCGGAATGTCTGCGGCAATCCGCCTAAAACAGCTCGCAGAAAAAAGTGGAAAGGAGCTACGAGTAACTCTTGTAGAGAAAGCTGCAGAGATAGGTGAGAGAATATGCTTTTCTTTGTTTTTATCTTATTTTGTACTAAATACCTCTGACCAGATTACTGAAATGCTTCATTTGACATTATTATAAACTGTACATAATGTTATATTATAGTTATCTGTAGAAATTAGACTTAAGTTTTAAACACAATAGCAGTGCCATTGACACAGCAAGGGAGTGGGACCTAGGTATTTTCAAAGAATAATACAAGCAACATTTCAGCAGGTCAGCTATAGAAAGTCATAGATTAACTGGTAGAATGATAACACACGTATAGGAAATTGACCACTTTTTTAGATTTTTAAAATTAAATTTAATGAATGTAAAGTCAATTAGTGTGGCATATTAAAGGATAGTGGATTATGGTAAATAGGTTGTATAACTTAACTGTTGATTGGAACATGACAATGATCTGTTTCCTAGACTTGAAACAGTTTATTATGCAGGTATCACTACTGTGATTCTCCAGCTGAAAGAGGCTCTTACTCAATAGTCTGAAGATGATCACAGCAGCGGTCGAAAACGGTCACCTTAATAAATATAAATCGTGATCAAGACTGTTTTTAATAGCAAATAAAATTAAACACCTGGCATCAATACAGCTCATCTTATAGTTAACCCAAGCAATATAATTTTATGTAATATGTTTATCATACTGATATTTTATAATGGATTGTTGGCCTTTGTAAAGTATCACTACTACAAAGTAGTACATAAAATTACATCGCTTGGTTTATATAATGTCAGGAGATTCCTATCATGCTAATTATTATCATTAAATTCATGTTGGTTTAACTACAAGACGATCTGTGAGGACCTTTTGGATATTTTCACTACCTTTGGTGCCCCAAATATGCTTCATTCTGATGATGTCAGAGAATTTTGTAACCAAGTCCTCCAAATTTAATTTACGTTGTGGAACGATATAAAGATAGTCCAGTCCATGGAAAGCTAAGGCAAAGCCAGTCTTGGAAGACCAGTCAAAAGAGCAAATAAAGATGTTGAAAATATATTATCAAAGTGGATGGAAACAAATAAAACTTCAAAATGGTGTGAGGGATTAAGGTCTGTGTGAGCGATGAAAACTAGGGCTTATCATGAAGGGATAGGATTTCACCATATGAAGCCATATTTGCCACTCCAATGAAAATGAGCACTGCCAACTCAGTTTTTCCAAGTCATTTAATAAAAAATGTAAACACTGAAAAACGGTGTTAAAACACGACGACGACTGACTCACAAGATAGGAAAGATGGTGGTAGAGGAATTGATTCCAGTGAATCAGTACTGGAACAGAAGGAACACAGGTAGAAATAGGGTTGTAGCAGATAAGAAGTACCAGAGACATGGGCTTTGATGACTGTTAACACCAAGGCACTGGCACAACTGATGGTTGTGACAGGATGCAGACAACATCCAACCGTGTTAATAAAGAAGGTCTTCAATTACATTCAAAGAAAATTAAACCAGCCTCATGCAACAGAATTCCAAAACCTTCATTTTGACAGAAAGTGAGAATTAAAGTAGGCTACTAGATAAAGGCCGCACAAACATTGATGCATCAATAATAGCAGTGGAGATAAACATTCACAGTGATGAATTTTATCAGCTTGGTACCAAAGTGGACAAACTGAAGTTACTGTACAGTAGGAACCTTTCATCAGTGTTGAAGAAGTAGGAAGAGAAGAAATTAGTGTACAAGAAGTGATTGCCAAACTATCTTTCATTGGAGGTGAAGGGTTCAGAAAGTGCAACAGTATTAAAAAATGTTCAGCTAAAAAATGCTTGTGCAAATTGTATTCCTTGTTATATAATTTTAAATACCACAACAGTCAACTCTTTATGTAACAAAGATTAACATTTTTATACACTTTTGTATAATTTTTCCACTTATTTTAATAAGGAATACTGTTTTTTTATAATCACACTATAATGCAAGAATATTTAAATAATGTAATTTTAGGATCAATAAAAAACTGGTTTTACCAGCTTGCATGGGTAAATCGTAAGATTTGCCAACGTCTCTTGGTGAAAGTTGAAAATCTATGCATATAATAAGAAATTTCAGACTATTACCACACTTCAATGGGAGATGTTAGGTTTTACCAGTAAACTGTAGGATTTACCAGTCATCTTACTTTACAGTATCATGTATACTATCAAACCCTGCTACAATAGTATATGCAGTTCTGTAAGCTGTTGTATGTTGCTAACATGAGAAAAAATGTGTTTTACATTTTACATCTGAAGATAGCTAGATTTTTAGCCATTAATAGTAGTACATCCAAATAAATAAGCTTTCATGTGTGACCTTGACTCAAAGGATTTTCAGTCCCTATCATGAATATAAAAAATTTGTAACAGATCACCTATCTTCTAGTTGATGATGTCACCAAACTTAACAAATGTTTACGTGAATTATCACTTTCCCAAAGAAACTGGCAGTTGAAAAAAGAAAAAATAAAAGAACATGGGAAGGTTCATGGTAGTTGTAGAGTGTGTTAATTATTGGTTAAATTTTCATGCAGTATAATTAATTAATTTTGGAGAATATTTGAACTTAATTTTGACTGAGTGACTAGTATTTTGTGGTATTTTTTCTATATTATCATTATTTAGTGAAAATATGAATATTCATTCAGTTTGGATTGAAAGTTGGTTTTTGGCTTGGAGTATCACACGCTTGTGGGGAAAAAAAATTAACTCTAGGTACTTATACATGCTTTCAGTTGCTTGGGCACAGAGTTGAAACCAAACAGAATGTATGACAATATCACAATTGTTGAACAGTTAACGTTACTTGTAACTGTGATTTGCAACATGATATAAGATCACAAGGAAAATTAATAAGAGAAACATTGGTGGACTGTTCTCAGAATTCCAGTCAAGTAACTGCATTCAATTTTTGATCAATTTCTCTGGAATGTGGGACATTCTTTCTTCATTTTTACGCCAGTATTAATATTCCTAGGTGTACAAAACATATTGATTCGTTCCTCTGTGACATTCCATTTACACAAAGTGTAACAAACTTTTAGAGTCAGAATTATATGAACTGCACAGTAACTCTAAATTCATTGTTTTCAGATTAATGGCAACAAACAAATATATCATGAGTTTTTGATGAGCAATGCTTGTGAGGCGTGTTTGTAAATTGCTTATATTTCGTAACAAACACTTGCCTGTCACATTCACATTAACTAGCAGAAAAAAATGAACAATCATCTGTGATGTGTCTACTGTGGAATTTACCATTTATATAAAGTAACTGTCCTGTATCAACCACTTTCAAAGAACTGTTTAACAAGAGTCAATTATAAAAAAAAGGCAGATAAACCTTACTAGCATACATAAGTTCAAACATCCCATGAACCTGAATTAATACAAAGTATACCGTATTACTGTTACTGATATGAAGTAAGTGAAAACTGAAAGACTAGGGCAAGCTGTTCCAATAAGAAAACAATTTTGTAAGTCAGCTGGCACTGTAGAACACATGACAAGAGAAACATTTGCGGGACCAAGATACAGTAAATGACAAATACTTAGTACATCACTGACATGTCCGCCCCCGGTAGCTGAGAGGTCAGCGCGGCAGACTGTCAATCCAAAGGGCCCGGGTTCGATTCCCGGCTGGGTCGGAGATTTTCTCCGCTTAGGGACCGGGTGTTGTGTTGTCCTAATCATCATCATTTCATCCCCATCGACGCGCAAGTCGCCGAAGTGGCATCAAATCGAAAGACTTGCACCAGGCGAATGGTCTACCCAACAGGAGGCCCTCATCACACGACATTTCATTTCATCACTGACATGTTAATGTGCTATAAGTTTTCTGAATGGTTGCATAGTATGTGACAAATAATAAATTATGCAGGAGAGTGATACAAAATAATTAAGAAATATAATGTTATTGGAACATCAAGTCCACAAATCCTATGTGAAATCTCACAACAAGTTCTTAATTAAACAAGTATAGTCACAATTACTTAATAATCATAACATTATCAGGTGACCATGAATTCACACCATAATTGTAAATATATAATACTAAAAAAACAGTACAAATAAGAATTACATAAAAATTGTGTGTTAACAAATAGAAAAAATTAAACACTAATAATCTTCTTCAAGTGCTAAATCAGTACATGCATTGAATAAGAGAGTAAAGAAAATAAATTACAGGAAACCCAAAACTTCATTAGCAAATGCTGGATATGAGCTTCCTTAGCCACCTAAAATGCTATTCACGTACTGGTAACTAAAACATTAAGTTGAGTGAAGGTTAAATTGATTACTGCTCTGAAGCTGTCTGCCTCAGTATTAAAATCCTTTACTGAAGTTAATGTGGTAAGTGTTTCGTCCAGTACAGAAATGAAAATTAAAAACTGTTTTTAACTAACTGTTGCTGACTCATTACCTATGACAGTATCCACTGACTACAACTTGTAAGTAATGACCTCCTTGCACCCCTTATGAAGCTGAACATAATATAAAAATTTATCTTGCCACAGGACGGGAGGGGGAGGTTATAAGTAGCACTTAATATCAAACTAAAAAACAATAACAAGTTACATACAAGCTGTAGAATTTGGCTATCAGTATAAGATAGGTAGCTGGATTATAAATAAAGTTGCCTTGATTCTGAAATACTCCTTACTTATCAGACAGAAAATGTTTTTAATTTCTTTCTGCTACATAAAACTGTTGATTTGTTCTATCTACAGGAGGGCATATTCTATCTGGAGCATGCATTGAACCTGTAGCTCTTGATGAGCTTATACCTGACTGGAAGGAAAAGGGAGCACCTCTTAATACACCTGTTAAGGAAGACAAATTTGCATACCTTACAGAGAAAGGGAGGATACCAGTCCCCATCTTCAGCTGTAAGCTACCTTTGATTCTTTATGCATTGCAATTAATGTAGTATTCATAATGCAAAACAGCTCAAATGTGAGCAAAGTTAAAATAATTGTAATATTATTTTGCTATTTTCAGTTCACTCATGCCATCCATATATAATTTTGGCAGTGTCAATTAATTAAACATGTATATTAACTGTATTAAAAACAAGGCCATTTTGGAGAAAATATGTGGTTACCAACCACTGTAGAAGTTCTCCCTAACACTTACCTAATTTAGTTTATTTTCTATGTATGATATAAATTCTACAAAGATATAATTATATACAAGAAATAGTCCCAATTCAATGTGTTTTAATTTGTAAAAAATATTTTATATTTGACAAAAAGTAAGACAAATTGATGTGTCATATTATAATAATTTTTTTGATGGAAATGTGGGAAAGTAATTGCACCACATGCCAGCTATGCTGCAACATCCTGCATTTTATATAGGTATGATAATTAACTACATCTACAGCTTGAATGGCCACTACTAACACATGGCTAACCAAAAGCTTCACCTTCTACATCTACATACATACTCTGTAAGCCACCGTATGGTGTGTGGTGGAGGGTATATGGTACCACTACCATTCATTTCCCTTCCTGTTCCACTCAAAAACAGAGCAAGGGAAAACAGACTGTTTGTATGCCTCTCTGTGACCCTACTTCCTCTTATGTTCATGGTTCTTACACAAAATGTACATTGGTGGTGGTAGGATCATTCTGCAGTCATCTTCAAATGACACTTCTCTAAATTTTCTCAATAGCTTTCCTTGAAAAGAACATCGCCTTCCATCCAGGGATTCCTATTTGAGTTCCTGAAGCATTTTCATATTATTTGCTTGCTGATCAAACCTATCGGTAACAAATCTAGCAGCCCATCTCTGAATTGCTTTGATGTCTTTCTTTAAACCGAACTGGAGGGGATTCCAAACACTTGAGCAGTACTCATGTTCTATATGTGGTCTCCTTTACTCTCCTAAAATTCTCCCAATAAACCAAAGTAGACAAACACAATCCTTAAATGCACATTCTATTTCATATTGCTTTGCAATGTTAGGTCTAGATATTTAATCAACCTGACTGTGCCAAGTAGCACACTACTAATGCTGTATTCAAACATTATGGGATTGTTTTTCCAACTTATCTGCATTAACTTACTTCTTCTTCTTTTTTTCCCATTTAGAGCTAGCTGCCATTCATAGCACCATCCAGAAATTTTGTCTAGGTTATCTTGTAGCACTCAACATAACAACGAAAATAATCAATTTTGGACAATATAATGTAATTGGATAGATAAAAAATCTACTCACCAAGTGGTGACAGCAGACCACAAAAAGAAAAGTTTTGCAACCCCAACGATCAGTATTTCTTCTTATTCAGTCCAGTAAGGCTCTCCTGACTCAGGGTTTTTGGTCACTTTTCAGAGCTCTATTCTTTTCCTTAAACCTCTGCAGTCCTTCCCTTCACCCCTCTTCCTACCCCTGCAGCCCTTCTGCCAGGAGCACGAGCCACTGGCACTGGCTCCTGCCACTGCTTGATGAGTAGATTTTTTTATATATCCAGTTACACTGTATCACCCTACAGTCACTCACGACAGCACCTTCCCATACACCTCATCATCAGACAACAGCTGCACACTTCCCCATGGCTCTCCTGACGATAATGTTGTCTCTGAGGAACACTCACAATCAAGGTCAATGTACTGAGTCCTATTACTTAAGAAGTCTTCAAGCCACTCACGTATCTAGTAATCTACTCTGTATGTTTGTACCTTCGTTAACAGTTTGCAGTGTGACACTTTGTCAAACCCTTTTTCAAAATCAAGGAATGTGGACTCTGCCTGTTGCCCTTCATCAATAGTTCTCAGTATACTACATCTATGTTCATGCTTCTCAAGTCACCATGTGGTGTGTGGCAGAGGGTTTGTTATACCACTGTTAGTCATTACCCTTCCTGTTCCACTCACAAATAGAGCAAGGGAAAAACAACCATCTGGTTGTTGACCAAGGTGTACATCACAACAATGTTGTCTTTAAAATCTGCTTAAAAGTCAATGCTATTAGAATTTCTTAACTACGACATCAGCTCCACCCAACTACACAGATTTGAATTATCCCTACACCACATTCTCTATTTTTACGTACTCTATAGCTCTGGATTAGTCCCCATCTACAGCCATTATCTTTCTACTTCCTTGCCTTCAGCTTTTATCCTCTCTTATTATTTGCCATCCATGTGCCTTCAGTCCTCCATCACTCTCAAATCTTCCCGTTCTCTTCTTTACATGTTTCTTCCCTCTCCCCTAATCAACTGCATGCTTCAGTAACATCTCATCAATGTCAATGAGTAGTACTGCCATGACACAGCAGTGGACAGGGTGGGAGATGGAGGGGCAAGAGAGAGAGAGAGAGAGAGAGAGAGAGAGAGAGAGAGAGAGAGAGAGAGATAGTTAGTTTTCTGTATGCATTATGTGCCATCTGTGATTCATCTGTAGGTACAAATGATCCAAAAAAAAAAAAAAGTATATAAACCATGCTGTGGTGGTTTCTGACCTACTGTGAAACCATTCAGTTATTGTACTGGGCAGAGTTTGCTTATGCATAATGCTGTGAGCCACTTATAAAATAAATGAACTCCTTAATTTATGAGTTGAGGATTTGAACTCATTCTGCTTGCTACAGCTTTGCACATAAAAACTGGCTACTCACTTCACCTCTTGCAGCCCAACTGCTTTAGTAACTGGAATCTGTTGACACTACATACTTGTACTACATGCTGAAGAAAGTTGACTTTAACCAGCAATAAACAAAAAACCCTCTAGTATGCATTATCATTAAAATGCTTAGTGAAATGTACTTTTTGGAAAGGCCAGCATTTACATCATCTTTTAGCTGATTTTTTTCTAGTGATACATTTCCTTTTAATCAGAAATACATTTTATTAATGAAAGTCAGCACTGCTTGGCCGAATTTCAGTGTACTTGTTTATTGGTAAAATATCTTAACTTTTTTTCAGTTATGGATTTATGTAAACTGTAGAGATTGGAACTCTCATGACACGTGATAACAACTTTTAAACCACAAGCTATGAGCATTTTGCTCACAGAAATTTTAAAACACATGATGTTTTATAAACAATGCCTACATGGTTCTTGTTCATTCAATAGCTCGGTTTTACAAGTTCATGACCTGCACAAACTGTTGTCATTTATCAGCACGTGGGTGAGGAGGAGGTTAGTGTTTAATGTCCTCGTGACGAAAAGGTTATCAGAGATGGAGCACAAGCTTGGATTAGGGAAGGATGGAGAAGGAAAGTGGATGCGCCCTTTCGAAGGAACCATCCCAACATTTGCCTGAAGCAATTTAGGGAAATCACAGAAAACATAAATCGCGATGGCCAGATGTGGTTTTGAACCATAGTCCTTCTGAACGTTAGTCCAATGTGCTAATCACTGCACTACCCCGCTCAGTCAGCACACAGGTGTTGCTTGGAGAGGTCAAGGTCAGCTGGTTGGGCCGGTTGCCATCATGCAGCATTCAGCTCATTGAGCCAGTGTCGGCATTAAGTATATTATGTTTTGCTATTAATGTATTTTAAAATGTAATTTTCTGTGTATTGCTCTTGATTTATGCTTTAGAAGACAGGAATTTTAACTGTACTAATGTTATTGATTGCGAATTGCATAGATATACTGATTGTTTTGCACTGCAAATAAATAATTAAAATAATAAAATCTGAGTTTTATTACAAAAATAACAATAAAACATACTATAAATTTACATGTATTAGGTACATTTCAGACCGCTTTCTGAGTGTGAGCAAAATGCTCGGAATGTGACTGATTGCATAACTTTTAAAGACACAAGTTCTTGCAGGTTAAAAACACAATTAAAAATATGTGTGTCCATGAAGTAATTCACAACAGAGAATAGTATGATCCTGTTTATATGTGTATCAAGTTTTGGTAATCGGTTTTGAATTGTTTTTTATTAATTTTTTTTAATGGTTTAAACTGTGTGAAGATATTTTTAAAGATATTTCTGTAAACTTTCTAGTTTTACCATCCACTTGTCAAAATATACTGCCTTTATTTCTGTTCAGATTCTATTTCTAATATATATTATATTTTTAAGTATAGAGTTTCTTGATTTCACAAAAAGCTTTTTATAATTTATAGTGTTCAGCAAGGCAGCGTGTGTGTGTTACAGGGATGCCAATGTACAATCATGGCAACTATGTTGTCAGGCTGGGTCATGTTGTTCGTTGGCTTGGGGAGCAGGCTGAGCAACTTGGTGTTGAAATGTATCCTGGGTATGCAGCTTCAGAACTGCTGTTCCATGAAGATGGTAGCCTTAAGGGTGTTGCTACAAATGATGTAGGAATAGCAAAAGATGGTTCACCTAAGGTAAGAATATGTTTAAAACATACACACACAAATTGTGCCGCACCATGGTTCGGAACCCATGTTGGATTGTAGTTGATGAAAAAGTTTACCTTCACTGAATATTAGCTTACACAAAATACAAATTAATAAAAAAAAGTACTAGCAGCCCATTAATTCTTTACACGGCCCAGTTTCCCATGATAGTAAGATGTTACTGCCACCTTCAACATTTTTGTAGACTTTTTCTTTTTCCTGCTTTCTATTCATCATTCAGTGACACATATATACCTTCAAAATCTCACACTTTGTTTTTCTGTTTCTTTATTTGCCGTCCATATTTGTGGTTTTGTTGGCCAGTTGACAGCCCTTGGGCCTTGAAGGTCCTCTTTTTTTTTAATTAAAATAAATCCTTTCCTCTGTTAATTATTTAATTTTAATCGCATGGCATCTGTGTCAGGAACACATCAACATACTGTAACATATGCAGAACTTGAAGAAATACATTTTAACCACAGCTGTTTTTATTTGAACCTCAGTATCCACTGGTTTCATTGGAGGACCATCTTCACAGGACAGCTGCCAAGGGTACAAAACGGAGTAAGTAATGTACACGAAAAATATGAAATAAAACATTCAAATAGGTACATAAGCATAATGTCTTCAAGGATAATTACAAGGGAAAAATGGATGAGATGAATACATAAACCATTTTCTTTTCTGGCTGGTAGACCATCCAAAACTTCATAATTGGAGTAAGAAAAGAACACAGTATGTTCAACAAAAGTCTAATAGAGACATACTCAACATAGCAACAGTTAACACAATGATGTACAAAAAGGCAAGAAACGAAAGAGGTAAGAACTAGACAGTGTAGTCTCTGTAGCAGAAGTAAAAAACCAAATCAAAACACATTCTACGAAAAATATTAAGGTTCATATCTAGAACTAGTTGACAGCTGATAAACGCTTTACAGAATATCTTTGGAAGACATCTTAGTTAACATACAATGTAAACAACAGTGAAAGTGAAGTAAAAGTGTAGAGGTGTAGAGACCAGTAACAGTCATATACAATTTTAAAAAAAATTGCAGCTGTGAAAATATAATGAACTAGTAGCATATTCACAATATGGCAGATTATAATCTTATAAATGACAAATAAAAGTGTATTGTAGGTAAGGTCTATAACGAAGTACAAGCTTGAACTATAACCACATACGTAGGTTAACACAACGAGAAAGAAGGAAAAACATACACACATTCTCATGTAGTTAACCATCTGAAATTTCATGCTATATGGTTGTTCACCTGCAAAGATGACCACTTATGGTGTGATTCTATGTACTTATTACTTATGTTATCAATTGAAGGAAATTGAATACACAAGAATGAGTGTATAGTTTCACTTCTTACTTGTTATTAACTTAGTAACATGTGCAAGAACCCCCCACTCACACTAAATCTCCAGAAATGTCTCAGTTTAGCTGGTGAGTCTGGAGACAGTGGCATAAAGGGTGTACAGCATAAGTGGTCATGCTTTCCCACCCTAGTTTGGCAATAATTAAGCCAGTGAGCTGCTGTGTAAGAATTCTTCCTACTTGTTCTCTGGAGATGCTCTTGTAGTTTTATGTCCCCTTGCAGAGCCATAGCAGTGTCATCGGATTCTGGAAGTGCAGTACAACTGTCTACGTTTTACATAATGAAGTGGGAAATGTTTTACGCAAATAATTTTTACACGGGATGCCTTTATGGTGTGTTTATTTAAGAAGCACCGTAAACTGAACTTGTTCATACTGATTATAAGTTAACTATAAAACAGTACGAGAGCATGGCCTACCGAGTAACTCAGTTGAAAGGCATCCTCTCGGTAACTGCCAACTATGGATCACAGTCTGTAACTTGAGCGTACAAATGGTATACGTCTTCAGTTATGCCAAAGTTATTCATATATTTATTAATATCAACGTTACTTGGCAGTGTAAAATTACTGAAAGGTAGTATTGCATTGATGACTCGGGGACTCCCTCTATGTCTGAGTATCAAAAGGCTACTTTCATTAGCAAATATTTATTAATAACAATTATGTGATTCACACCAAAATAAATGTGCTTTACTTACTCAGCTGATGTCACAAGTGATTTCTGCATCAGTTCCAAATACCACTGACTCTGAAAGCGCGAAATGGCCAACCGCCTCTGCTAGCCAGTGTGGGAACATACAGCTTGCTCCTTACTCTGTACGTACAGCAGTGCTGATACATTCACTTCATGTATGTGAAATTGCAAACTAGAAATAAAGTAAACTGTGCTCTTATCTGCAAATAAGAGGCACCTTACATGTCCTTATAGTTCAAGCTTGTAGTTCGAGTTTATACTCACTTACAGGACATTTTTATTTGTCATTAATACAATATTATAATATTATATTTTTTTACTGTTCAAAGTGAGTATACTACTAGTTAATTATTTAAGTTTTCACTTCTGTATGTCTTTTTATTGTATGTTAATATTATTGGTCTCTTCACTATAACCTCATTTTAAACTTCGTGTACATTGTGTGTCAGCTAAGATGTCTTTCAAAGACATTCTGTCTAGCTCCTATCAGCTGTCAACTTGTTCTAGATATGAACTTCTTTATATGCGTTGATAGAATGTATTTCGATATGGTCCTTGACTAATATTAAAGAGGTTACACTGTATAGCTCATACCTCTTTGGTTTCTTATCTTTCCGTACATCATTATGTTAACTGTTGCTATGTTGAGCACATCTTTATTAGACTTTGTTGGAACATGATGTGTTCTTTTCCCATACCTGTTATGATTTTACTGATTTTCTATCAGCTACAAAAGAAAATGATTTATGTGTTCACTTGATCTGTTTTTGCATTGTAATTATTCATGAACAGGTTATTATTATTCACTTATTACAGATTTAGTGTATTTTTTGTGTTAATTACATGTTCCATTTTGTACTTTTGGTATACAAGGGTCGTCCACAAAGTAAGTTCCATTTCTATTTCTATCCGCGGAAGTGCTACAATCGTCTATCCGTGGAAGTGCTACAATCGCAGTTCCGAACATGCGCGTCAGTTACTCTGACTAAAGGAGAAGACATGTACACCGTTTTCAGATCGCTGCTGCCGACGTGTGCTTTGTAATGCTTCTTTGAAATGTCAGCCTTAATTGAAAATGCCACCGCACGGTGCCATTTCTTAATGGTCTCACAGTAACCATATGCATTGAATGTTTGGCATTGTGGTAAGAAATCAATCAGCAAAATGCCTTTTCTGTCCCAAAAAATGGTGCACATGACTTCTCGAGGCGTCAAGATTTGCTTGGGCTTTAACCTTCATTTAGGATGAAGTGTGCCTCCATTCCACTGACTGCTGTTTTGTTTCAGGGGTGTCGTACAATACCCAAGTTTCATCCCCCATGACTATCCGAGAAAGAAAACCATTGCCTTTTTCATTGTAGCATGTCAAAACCGGAAGTGCACTGCCCTTCTGTTGTTTTTTGTGTTAATCAGTAAGAATTTTGGGTATCCAACATGAGCAAAGTTTTAAAATTTCAGTTTTTCAGTAACAATTTCATGAATTAGTGAGTGTGTGATTTGCAGAGCTTCCATAGCAAGGGCACTTAAGCGTAAACTTACAGTTGTCCTTAATCTTCTCTTCAATTGTGTGAACCAGTTCATCAGTAACCACAGACGGGCGTCCACTTTGTTCTTCATTGTGCACTTGATCACGTCTTTTGTTGAACAGTCTGACCCATCTTCTAACCATTGAATCACTCATAGCATTTTGTCCATAAACCTCGCAGATTTGCCAATGAATTTCCTTTGGTTTAACTTTCTTTGCATTTAAAAAACAAATCACAGATCTGATTTCACACGTGGCAGGATTTCCAATAACAGCTGACATTATAAAGAACCAGTACAAAGTGCACGTCAGCAGCAGCAATCTGAAAATGGCGTACATGTCTTCTCCTTGAGTCAGAGTAACCGCTGCGCGTGCTAGGAACTGCGATTGTAGCACTGCCGCGGATAGAAATAGAAACGGAACTTTGTGGACGACCCTCATATATTATGTGAAGGTAGTCTATGACCGAAACCAGTAGATATTGAGGTTCAAATAAAAACAGCTGATGGTTATAATGTGTTTCTTCAATTACTTAAAGGCTGTTGAATGTCTCCTAGCCAAAACAATAAATAAACAGAACATATTTCTATAAAACAAAATAGAGTAATAAAACATGAAACTCTGAAATGGCAGAACTGAAAATAACATAATGGCCTGCTGCTAAGTATACTTTTGACATTTACCTAAAATGATTGAGGAAAACTCTATAATTAGAATAGCTGGATTAGATAAACAAGCATAACACCTTTTGTGCTTCCAAATTCATTATATTGTAATATCACATCAAGAGTGACTAAAATATTCACTTTCATTTTTTTTTCTCTCATTGTATGATGAGTTGCTAAGGAATCACAATTAGTTATAATACCATTTGTGAGACATGATGCTGAAAAATACTCTAAAAGAAATTTTGTTTACAGGATTGTCACAGTGTTCCATTAAAGCAGCGTACCTAATCTATTCCTACATGAACATTACTGTCAGTTGTTCCAATCATTTCATTTCAATTAA
Source organism: Schistocerca americana (assembly GCF_021461395.2). NCBI lineage: Eukaryota > Metazoa > Arthropoda > Insecta > Orthoptera > Acrididae > Schistocerca > Schistocerca americana. The sequence continues at coordinate 436,472,618 of NC_060125.1, forward strand.
TTACATCACCATATCACAATTAAATAGATGTAAAGTATACCTGCAGACAATATCATGTGTTATATTTTGAAGAGAAAAGCCTTCAATTTTATTTCAAACATTGCAGTTCATCACTGACAGTCTTCAAGTCTTTTAGAAATCAATAGAAAACTTATACAGGATGCTGCACACCTTATGGAACAGTAGTTAGGAATGTGCTCATAACATAAACATAATATTCCACTGGTGCTGACTAACTTTAAAGATGGCTGCAATCTACTTCTGAAAGGCATAGTAAATATGACCCTTCCGCGTCATCCCCAGAAACATATTGTCTTCTATTAACAATATATTCTCAGGTTTCAACAGCATCAAGTGGTTAATGGTGGCAGTTAACCACTTGGTGTGGCTTGAAACCCGAGAATATTTTATTAGTGGATATTATTGCGAGAGTATGCATTTGTACATATTGTCTTGTACTTCACTAATTCTGTAGCTATTGCAGATGAGATGAAAATCAGTGCAAACAGTATTCTATCTAAGAAATCAGATGTAGTGTGTTTGTTGCAGTTAGGAGTGTGTTAGCTACGGACGAAGAGCTTCTTCTTTCCAGAATACAATTTGTTGTATTATTCAGTTCCTGACCTAAGTCTTTAACATGTTGCTTGTTACCACCTGTAAATGAGACTGTTGCAGAGTAATGTGCTACAATTGAAGGTATGTCCATAAATGAAGTGGCCTTAATATGGAGTCCTTAGGAACACTCCAACTTACAACACAACATTTCAGTCAGATGTGAGAGAGTAAAATAATCCTCTAACAGTATCAGTTCAAAGTCTTTCTTGAGCAAATATTTGAATGGAGCAGGAACAAGACTCCATATAAATTACACAATGTGTTTTTGTCTGAATTTTCATGGCCAAATGAAAAGTGGGAAATGGGCAAATGCAAATTGACCAGCATGAGTACAGGGAAATGCCTGCAAAAGGTAAGGTTTCGGGTTTGAGCCCATTTTAACCTACCAAGAAGTAACAGCTATGTCATTTGCAGTCAGTAAATTCTCCTTTGTGCAGGGCTGTCTCATTTTTGTACACATAAGCAATGTTGGCCATAGTATAGTTTTTCAGAGGAGCATATAGTATTTTCTCCATCAGGTAGCAGCTGATACCATTATAGGTTCACTTTGCACTTTAAGACTCTGATTCAATGTTGTTTCATAGTTTTCCACGTATGAAAAAGCACGTAATGACCCAGCAGTAGTTCTTCAGTTGCAGGTGCAGTGGGATGTGATTCTCAGTGCTTTGTTCCAGAAGCTTTTTTGGCTTCTATGTTTCTGTCCAGGAGTGCTGTTCTTGCTTAAAAGCTGTGACATAATGGAGTGTGCGTTTATCTGGTTGGTGATGATGTAGTTGGGGCCTTGGATCTGTCCTATGTTTGTTACTTTGTGTCTATTTGTAAAGTTTAATTAGTATGTTAGATGGTGTGATGCCAAAGAGGAGGACTAGGTTATAGACTATGGTGGCTTGAGACATCAGGTAATGAGATACATCATTTGAATAAGGGCTACATCAACAAACTTTGTGCTATATGACACACCATCTGCGAAAACAACAAACTCAGCTACCAGTTGCAGAGAAACTGATGCCCTAAGAACTGTGTGTTGTAACTCTCGCCCATCTGAGCTATTGCCCTATAACTTTCAAGGAAGTTATATACAGTATTCATCTTGTAATAGTTTCTCAGAAGTGTGTTTGAAAGTGAGATATTTGTCCAGGGGTATTCTAAAATGTTTCAATCGTATGTTGTATGCAGCAATGATGACACCACAGTACTGTATATTCAGCATTATATTTACTTCATGATCACATAAGTATAATGACAACAACTCCACAGCATCACTGTACCTGCTGTTTTATTCTTAGAAGTTCCTACCATGTGCAGCTATATCAGTATTGTCTTCTTAAATAAAATGCATTATTTTCCATTAACAGATTGGTCATATGCACAGTTTGGAACTTGGAAAATGCTACGGGGAAGTCTATTAAGACAGAAATATGTCGTCCAGTGATTAAAAGTTTCCACAGCAGTTTGTAGTGAGTCATTGTGCCACAGATGGTGCACTGATCAGTAAAGCGAAAAATCATTTCCTCAAATATGTCCTCAATATGTTGTAGTGGCTTTGGGGAGAGGATCATCAAAGTATCAATTGAGATAAGGCTACATGACAATATCATCAATAGAGATGAGGGCTATCAGCTAAGTGTGGCATGATACCCTGCACTAGCAGCTATACGCCAAGGGCACACCCAGCAGTTGATGCTTTGTGAGTCTAGGCAAGTCTGAACACACAGAGTGCTGAATAGCGGTCTGTACCCCTGCATAACAGGTTGCCAGATCCCAAATCTGTGGGAAGGGGTGGCAAGGTGCGGCCACTGTTCAGGGGATCGCCTGTGCTGTCTCGATACTTCAGCAGGAGATGATGCGAATGGTACTCGTCAAAACATCGTGGAATTTCGATGCAGCCATCCAGATGGAAGCCCGAAGAAGTCTGATGCTACCGTAGTTCAACACATGTGAGCAGCGCATAGTGGCTTGTCTTGTGTGTGTTCTGTTTTACACATTTTGTGACTAAAGCTTTATCACTTGATTTTTAGTTTAATACATAAAATGCCGACTTGAGTGTTTTATTTCTGATCAAGGCACTCATAGCAATCCTGAAACCTGTGTCAAAAAGACTCCTTTTTTGCGACCGAGGGCTGCTATTGCTGTTAATTTCATTTCATCATTGTGTTGTCAAGTTTAATATCTGCACACAACAGGACTTCCCGTGTCCAAATCCAGCTTATTTTATTATTTTATTTGTGGCCTCTGAAATTCTGACAAGCTTAATCCATTTCAGAGCTTATATGTATGGCAGAGAGGGTAATCGGACAGAAGTTATTTTTATCAACACTGCTATCATGTGTTTTGAAATGAATTGATATACAGTGGTCTCCATTGCAGTAGTGCACCTATTGAACTGAGATTGTAATCATTCAAATTTATGTACCAAAATTCTCTTTTTGTCATTTCTAGTGTCATTTTGACTGGCATCTTTGTTGGGTTGGCACTGACTATTGCTTTTGCTTGCTACATTAGTGTGACTCAGGCTTCCTTATTCAAGCCAATTATCATTCACTCCCTCAAGACTGAATGGATAGCTGCACCGACTGTCTTACCTAGCAAAGCCAAAGCAGGTGCTACCAATCAACCTAGGACATCTGCATCTTACAAATCTAAGTTAATATACATATATTAATGAAAAATCCTGGTGGAATGTAAATAATTTAAGGAGTAAAGGTAACAACGGACCAAATAGTACAGGCTTTGAGTTGTCGAAAGGCACATAAACAGAACTGAGAAATTTGCTAGCTTTCAGATGAATCTTCTTTGAGTTGTAGAGCCCCCCCCCCCCCCCCCCCACACACACACACCTGAATGGCTAACATTGTGTCAACTGACAACCCCATACTGCTGGCACTGCAGCTCTGCAGAGTGACTGGGATGACAGGTTTCGTGGAATAAAGTGGGTGGGGAAGAAGTGCAATGGGAGGGATGGGAAAGGGTTGTTGACAGCTGGGACGGAGAGACAGCATGTTCACTGGATACGGACGTGGCATGGACACATGTTCTGGTGAGCTCGTATAGCCCACAATGATGTGGAGGTGTGGATTGGGAATGGGGACTGGGGAGGAAGGTGTGGTTGCAGGATGAGAGAAGATAAGGTCCTGTGGCAGGGGTGGAAGTGGGTTGGTGCAGGAGGCCAAAAGTGTGAGATGAGAAGGATTATGGCATCAAATGATGTGTTGCAAGGACAGCTCCCATCTACTTAACTCAGAATAACTGTTGTTGGGGGAGGTAGGAGGAGGGGCAGTACCCAGATGGCAAGATTGAGAAGTAGCCATTGAAGTTGAGCATGTTACGCTCACCAGCATGTTCCCGCACTGGGTTCTCAGTGCTGCTCTTAGCAACAGCTTTCTCGTGGCTGTTCATGCCTCAGCCTGTGACTGGACTTAAGATGTACTGGGTGGGTGTACAGATAGATCTTGAACCTTTGTCTTCTACAGGATATGACCTATATGGCAATGGATTGGGGGTGTGAGTAACTTGTGGTTGTTCTGAAAGATTTGGAGGAAGGAAAGGGGGGGGGGGGGGGGGTTGGAATACTGCATTGGGAAATGTCAGAAGGATTGTAGATAGAATGTTCCTGATTTCTGGGCACAACAATAAATAACTGAAGCCCTTTTGATGGATGTGGTTGATTTTTTTCCAGTGCAGGAAGGTACTGGGCATTCGGGGAAGGGGGTTTACAGGATTAGGGTTATGTGAGGTGGTCCATGACCAGTCTGCAGACTATGTATGGGGAATACTGCCTGTTTGTGAAGCTATTAGTGAGACCTACAGTATAACTGGGCAAGAGATTTCTTGTCAGTGCAGTTGCATTATGACTAGGGTGGCTAGATTATATGAGAAGAATTTTTTGGGGTGGAGGGGACAATAGCAATAAAAATGGAGGTACTGTCAGTAGCTTGTGAGTTTGATATGGACAAAGAGTGTGGATGGAACCATCAGAGACGTGGAGATCAACATCCAGGAAAGTGGAACGTTTGTGCTGTGGGGGGCTGGAGATCGGGTGTCTTAGCTATGGTTCCAAATCATGAAGAAATCATCAGTGAACCTGAATTAGACAAGTAGTGTGGGATATTGGATGGTTATGAAGATTTCACCTATATGACCCATAAACAGGGTGACAGTGGATGGTGTTAGATGTATAAGGAATGAGAACATGAACTGGAGTTGGAAGGACATTGGGAGAATTAGAGTTCGACAAAGTCAAGTCCGTTGATATGGGGGATGTTAGTGCATGGGAAAGTGGCATCAACATTAATATTACAGATGCAGGGGTGTGGGGATGTTGGAGAATTGATGAAGGAAATGGTTCATGTCTTTACTGTTGGAGGCTATGCTGCAGATCTTTACTGTGGGAGGCTATGCTGCAGATGAATGGTTTGAGGTGATGGTCAACAAAAACAGAGATTCTTTTATCCAGTAATCCTCCTGCCCTCAGTCTTTACTAATCCCTGCCCCACTCCCACCTCTGCCCCTACCACAGGATAGTAACTTCATTGATGCTGCATCCACACCTCGTGCCTGTGCTTGCATAAAAACAATTAAATCACCAGTGGTTTTCCCTGAATAAGTCCAGATGATGGAACAGTGTCTCCAATCATTATTTTACCAGGTTAGTCAACCATTGTCTCCAATGATCTGAATGTTAGGGGGTAATTAACATTTTTTTTAAAAAGAAGAAAAGTGTAAAGATAATCAGTGAGAAAGTACAGGTCTTACTTTTTTACATTTGTGCAATTCTACAATGCAGCTGGAACATCTTTGTATGAACTGCTGTCCTCTTCAAATCACTATTAACATATCAATCAACAAAAAGCACGAGATTAATATTTGATACTACTGAAACATTGTTTGTACATTTAATATGGCAAAACAATGTGTGAATCTGAACTTATTTTGTAACAGAAAACAGGTAATTTCTGATTTTCAGTTTTGATACCAATGTATGCATTTATCTTTTAGCAGTAAAAGAATTAAAATTAGTCCTCTTTTATCTGAATATGTATCTAAACTAAAGTTATGACAATGATCGATAACAGGAGAGCAAATAAATAAAAAATAAGCGTGTTTTGAACCTTTCATTTTTTGCAGGAAACTTTTGAGCGTGGTATGGAACTGCATGCAAAGTGCACACTCTTTGCAGAAGGTTGCCATGGGCATTTATCAAAGCAACTTTTTAATAAATACAAGCTACGTGAAAATTGTGAAGCACAGACGTACGGCATTGGATTGAAGGAAGTATGGGAAATTGTACCAGAGAAACATAAACCAGGCACTGTTGAACATACTATTGGATGGCCATTGGTTAGTAAATGTTGTTTAGAAACTGCAGCTTAGCTTACAGAAATTATCATTACCTTATAGTCAGTCATTTGAAAATCATCCGAGCACAACATATCTCTGAAAAAGAAATAAATTTAATCCTATAAATGTTATGCTGCATTCTAGTGGAAGAGAGATGCTGCTTGTGTGTCATCACTAGAAACAACAAAGTTAGGATAGTGACATCACAGTTTAGATCAATCAAGTTAAAGCACTCAAAATTTTAATTTTTGCTTTCATTGAGATATTATATATGTGTACAGAACTAAAACTTTATTGCTTCATGTGACTGCTTTCTTATTCTCCCCCCCCCCCTCCCCACCCCCACCCCCCTTAGTATTAGTGAATTAAATTTTGCTATTATGAATGTGACACATATCATTACTTACACCAAGTATAAATTCTACCAATACATGACAACAATCGTCTCTCTCTCCTGTACCTATGATGCTTCCATTTAAACATTTACAACTATAAACTGTATTTGAGAACACTTACATACTGTTTCTTCTTCCCTTTGAAATTTACATGTTTTATCAATGTTCAGTAAAATGTAAATGTCATATGACTAGGGCCTCCCGTCGGGTAGACCGTTCGCTGGGTGCAAGTCTTGCGAGTTGACGCCACTTCGGCGACTTGCGTGTCGATGGGGATGAAATGATGATTGGGACAACACAACACCCAGTCCCTGAGCGGAGAAAATCTCCAACACAGCCGGGAATCGAACCCAGGCCCTTAGGATTGACATTCTGTCGCACTGACCACTCAGCTACCAGGGGCGGACAATGTTGAATGAACAACTGGCATTGCATTTCTGCTAAAAAGTGCTTATGAAACACCTGTAGTTACAAGGAATTATGTCACTTTCACAAACACTTGTTTTAGCAGATGGAAAGACAGTTCTGGTTTGACTATCGTGATGATCTGAAACATGGTATCGAGGAGACGACTGTAGTCAGGGTGGCTGTCTCATGTTAAGTTTTTTGCATTTGATCATCCCAACCACAATTGTGTTATTAAATATAATCCCTACCTTTAATCTATCCTATTTGTCCAGCAAATTTTCGAAAAGGGCTAATGTTTCAGGTGGGATGGGGTGTGGGGGGAGGGAGAGGGAGAGGAGGGGGGGGGGGGCGAGAGAAAGAGAGAGAGAGAGAGAGAGCAAGTGGGGGAAGGAGGGAGTTGACTGAGTATTTACCGTATTTACTCGAATCTAAGTCGCACTCGAATCTAAGCTGCATCTGAAAAATGAGACTCAAAACCAAGGAAAAAAAATTTTCCCGAATCTAAGTCATACCTGAAATTTGAGACTCGAAATTCAAGGGGAGAGAAAAGTTTTAGGCCGCATCTCCAAATCGAAACAAAGTTGGTCCATTGTAATATGAGACACAATTTAGGTCGAATGAATGACGATACAGTTACAGTAGTTTGGTTCCAATCATAACCTTAGCAGTTAAGCTTTACCAGGTAGCCATTGCTATGCGTCAGGCGCTCCGTCTGTATCTATATGGGTACCCTTCCTTTTTCACGTGCTTCGTCTGGTTTGAACTGATTGCTTATTTTTCTTTGATCTGGTAAGCGCCGTTTTCTTTGTTATAGGTGTTTACATCACTCTAAGCTGAAAATGCATTACTGTACTGTGTCATGTATTGTTTGTCGCATTCTGATTGTGCGTGTTTACCGCCTGTCGCCGCTCGCGGCATGGCTTGCTTCTGTGCGCGCTACCGCCACTTACAATAAAAGAAAAAGAGAGGAATCGTCTCATTAGCGAAACAATGGCAAGAGACTGCTATTTGTTGTTACTTACACTGCTGCTTTCTTTGATAATGATCAACAAGAACCAAATAATACACTGCGTATGATAGATGATGTTCTGAACGAGAGTTTAGTGAAACTTTTTCTCCGTTTGAAAATCTTTGCAGGCGCTTAGTCAATTGCTGTGCTTCATTTATGACTGTATCACATTAGGCATAAGAATAATACGAATATAAACATGACATGATATGTATATTCTTCCGCGTTTGCTGTTGTCTCACTCTAGTTTTGTAGTTTATTAGGCAGACACGATTTAAATGAGATAGCAGCAAACACGAAACAAAACAAGGCAAAATGCTTATATTCGTATTATTCTTATGGTGAAGAGAATACTGCATGTGATTCACAATTCATAGAAGTTTTTATTTATTTTATTTCAGAATGTAGAATTGGCCATATTGACAAACATCCCAAACAGTCTTGCCAGTCGGATTTTCGTAGTACATTGAAATGCTGCTACATTCAAAGTGAATATACGGAATTTGTATTTACTTCGTTGGATAATGTAAGAAAATGCAGTTGTCGAAACTCAGGGCGGAGAACAAAAGCTCGTCTTCCACCTTTTTTTTAAAATTTATTTACTGACGCAGAGAATTTGGTGCCAATATTTATCTTTGTGCCTACAAAGCATGCCTGTGTAGCACTACATATATTCGACGGCATAAGTTAGTTGTGGCGGCACCCACCATCATTTTTCAGAACTTCTGCTTGCTTTGCACTCGATTCTAAGCCGCGGGCGTTTTTTTGGATTACAAAAACCGGAAAAAAAGTGCGGCTTAGATTCGAGTAAATACGGTAATATTTTTCTTGAAATTACAGATTTTGTCATTTGTCTCAAACAATTTTAGCATTGGTGCTGATAACCTGGTTACTGACTTTCCCAAATTCATACGAGGGAGTACCCAGTAAAAACTGGAATAACATTGCCGTGGGTGGACCACGTGTAGTATGCATTTGTGCGCTAGGTGTGTATAGCACAACTCATTACCAGTTCAGTGCCACTTGTTTTCGACCTGGCTTGTTCTGTTCATCTGCATGTGACTATTTTTGCTATTACTGGTGATGAGTAATGGTGCTATGGTTACAGCCCAGAAAAAAAGCAACAGTCAAGCCAATGGAGGACGTCATCATCACCCCACCCAAAAAAATGTTGTGAAGTCAAATGCAAATCAAAACAATGTCGTTTTCCTTTTTTGATGCTAAAGACAGTTAATTCAGAATGTGTTCCCAGGTCAGACAATCAATCAGACCTTTCATTTGGAAATTTTAAGAAGATTGTGCAATAGTGTTCATCAAAGAAGACCTGATTTGTGGCAGACAGGAGACTGGTTCTTCCAACACAACAATGCACCTGTACACACAACCATCTCTGTTAAGACAGTTTTTGGCTAAAAATGGCATCGTTCTGTTTCCCCATGCACCTTACTCACCTGATCTGGCTCCATGCATTTTTTTCTTATTTCCATGCATGAAAAGGGGCATGAAAGGACACAAATTTGACAACATTGAAGAAATCAAGGAAAAAGCCAGGAAGGATCTGTCGGCCATTTCTAAAGATGACTACAAAAAATTTTGTGAACAGTGGAAGCACTGGTGGGACAAATATGTTAGTTGTAATGGAGATTATTTTGAAGGGGATAAGGTTATTTTGTAAACAATTTGAAATTGCGCTGGAGTGGCAAAGAAACTGGTAAAGGCATGCGTATTCAAATACGGAGATATGGAAAGAGGCAGAATACGGAACTGCGGTTGACAATGCCCATGTAACACACCAAGTGTCTGATGCAGTTGTTAGATCAGTTACTGCTGCTAAAATGGCACATTATCAAAATGTAAGTGAGATTGAATGTGGTGTTATAGTCAGCTCATGAACGACGAGACACAGCATCTCCAAGGTAGGAATGAAGTGGGGATTTTCCTGTATGACCGTTTCATGAGTGCACTGTCAATACAAGGAATCCGGTAAAAACCCAAATCTCCAACATCGCTGCAGCCAAAAAAGATCCTGCAAGAATAGGGCCAACAACTGTTGTGGCGTAGGTTAACAGCCACGCCACTCGGAAGTAGCCGAAAGGCACGCGTTAACTCACGCAGGCTAGAGATAGGTCTGAAACAGGATACGTGATGAATGCTATAAAGAAAAGTACGTAGCTGCTGGAATACTTAACTTTAATCCATCCTTGTTGTACATCGCTATTGACGATACAAGTGAGACTCTGTAGATTCAGGCAATAAACTACTAATGGCACCTTGTGTAGATTCAGGCAATAAACTACTAATGGCACCTTGCTAGGTCATAGCCATTGACTTAGCTGAAGGCTATTCTAACTATCTGCTCTGCAAATGAGCGAGGCTTCGTCAGTGTGCATCGCTAGCTACGTCGTCCGTACAACTGGGGCGAGTGCTAGTCCGTCTCTTGAGACCTGCCGTGTGGCGGCGCTCGGTCTGCGATCACTGACAGTGGCGACACGCGGGTCCGACATGTACTAATGGACCGCGGCCGATTTAAAGCTACCACCTAGCAAGTGTGGTGGCTGGTGGTGACACCACAACAACAACTGAAGAGAATCATTCAATGTGACAGAAGTGCAACCCTTGTGCATATTGTTGCAGATTTCATTGCTGGGCCATCAAAAAGTGTCAGCGTGCATACCATTCAATGAAACATCATCGATATGGGCTTAGAGATCTGAAGGCCCGCTCATGTACCTTTGATGACTGTACGAAACAAAACTTTACGCCTTACATGGGTCCATCGACACCACATTGGCCTGTTGATGACTGGAAACATATTGCTTGGTCAGACGAGTCTCATTTCAAATTGTATCAAGTGAATGGACATATATGGGTATGGAGACAACCTCATGAATCCATGGACCTTGCATGTCAGCAGGGGACTGTTCAAGCCGGTGGAGACTCTGTAATAGTGCGGGACATGTGCAGTTGGAATGATATGTGACCCATAATATGTCTAGATACGACTCTTTACAGGTGCCGCGTACGTAAGCATCCTGTCTGATCACCAGCATCCATTCGTGTCCATTGCGCATTCTGACGGACTTCGGGGATTCCACCAGGTCATTGCGACACCCCACACATTCAGAATTACTGCAGAGTGGCTCTTCTCAGTTTAAACACTTCCTTTGGCCACTAAACTGCCCGGACATGAACATTATTTAGCATATCTGGGATGCCTTGCAACGTGCTGTCCAGAAGAGATCTCCACCCCCTCATACTCTTACAGATTTATGGGCAGCCCTGCAGGATTCATGGTGTTAGTTCCCTCCAGCACTACTTCAGATATTAGTAGAGTCCATGCCATGTTGTGTTGCAGCACTTCCGCGTGCTCGCAGGTGCCCTACGCAAAATTAGGTAGGTGTACCAGTTTCTATGACTCTTCAGTTTATATAGGTGTTAAAAAAATAATTCCTTTTTTTTATACCCCCTCGTAAACAACATGAATACGAAAATACAGGGCTATTACAATTGATTGAAGCAATTTCATAAATTCACTGTAGCTCCATTCATTGACATATGGTCACGACACACTACAGATACGTAGAAAAACTCATAAGTTTTGTTAGGCTGAAGCCGCACTTCAGGTTTCTGCCGCCAGAGTGCTCGAGAGCGCAGTGAGACAAAATGGCAACAGGAGCCGAGAAAGCGTATGTCGTGCTTGAAATGCACTCACATCAGTCAGTCATAACAGTGCAACGACACTTCAGGACGAAGTTCAACAAAGATCCACCAACTGCTAACTCCATTCGGCGATGGTATGCGCAGTTTAAAGCTTCTGGATGCCTCTGGAAGGTGAAATCAACGGGTCGGCCTGCAGTGAGCGAAGAAACGGTTGAACGCGTGCAGGCAAGTTTCACGCGTAGCCTGCGGAAGTCGATGAATAAAGCAAGCAGGGAGCTAAACGTACCACAGCCAACGGTTTGGAAAATCTTACCGAAAAGGCTTAAGCAGAAGCCTTACCGTTTACAATTGCTACAAGCCCTGACACCCAATGACAAAGTCAAACGCTTTGAATTTTCGGTGCGGTTGCAACAGCTCATGGAAGAGGATGCGTTCAGTGCGAAACTTGTTTTCAGTGATGAAGCAACATTTTTTTCTCAATGGTGAAGTGAACAGACACAATGTGCGAATCTGGGTGGTAGAGAATCCTCACGCATTCGTGCAGCAAATTCGCAATTCACCAAAAGTTAACGTGTTTTGTGCAATCTCACGGTTTAAAGTTTACGGCCCCTTTTTCTTCTGCGAAAAAAAACGTTACAGGACACGTGTATCTGTACATGCTGGAAAATTGGCTCATGCCACAACTGGAGACCGACAGCGTCGACTTCATCTGTCAACAGGATGGTGCTCCACCGCACTTCCATCATGATGTTCGGCATTTCTTAAACAGGAGATTGGAAAACCGATGGATCGGTCGTGGTGGAGATCATGATCAGCAATTCATGTCATGGCCTCCACGCTCTCCCGACTTAACCCCATGCGATTTCTTTCTGTGGGATTATGTGAAAGATTCGGTGTTTAAACCTCCTCTACCAAGAAACGTGCCAGAACTGCGAGCTCGCATCAACAATGCTTTCGAACTCATTGATGGGGACATGCTGCGCCAAATGTGGGAGGAACTTGATTATCGGCTTGATGTCTGCCGAATCACTAAAGGGCCACATATCGAACATTTGTGAATGCCTAAAAAAACTTTTTGAGTTTTTGTATGTGTGTGCAAAGCATTGTGAAAATATCTCAAATAATAAAGTTATTGTAGAGCTGTGAAATCGCTTCAATCATTTGTAATAACCCTGTACTTGTAATACACTCCTGGAAATGGAAAAAAGAACACATTGACACGGGTGTGTCAGACCCACCATACTTGGTCCGGACACTGCCAGAGGGCTGTACAAGCAATGATCACACGCACGGCACAGCGGACACACCAGGAACCGCGGTGTTGGCCGTCGAATGGCACTAGCTGCGCAGCATTTGTGCACCGCCGCCGTCAGTGTCAGCCAGTTTGCCGTGGCATACGGAGCTCCATCGCAGTCTTTAACACTGGTAGCATGCCACGACAGCGTGGACGTGAACCGTATGTGCAGTTGACGGACTTTGAGCGAGGGCGTATAGTGGGCATGCGGGAGGCCGGGTGGACGTACCGCCGAATTGCTCAACACGTGGGGCGTGAGGTCTCCACAGTACATTGATGTTGTCGCCAGTGGTCGGCGGAAGGTGCACGTGCCCGTCGACCTGGGACCGGACCGCAGCGACGCACGGATGCACGCCAAGACCGTAGGATCCTACGCAGTGCCGTAGGGGACCGCACCACCACTTCCCAGCAAATTAGGGACACTGTTGCTCCTGGGGTATCGGCGAGGGCCATTCACAACCGTCTCCATGAAGCTGGGATACGGTCCCGCACACCGTTAGGCCGTCTTCCGCTCACGCCCCAACATCGTGCAGCCCGCCTCCAGTGGTGTCGCGACAGGCGTGAATGGAGGGACGAATGGAGACATGTCGTCTTCAGCGATGAGAGTCGCTTCTGCCTTGGTGCCAATGATGGTCGTATGCGTGTTTGGCGCCGTGCAGGTGAGCGCCACAATCAGGACTGCATACGACCAAGGCACACAGGGCCAACACCCGGCATCATGGTGTGGGGAGCGATCTCCTACACTGGCCGTACACCACTGGTGATCGTCGAGGGGACACTGAATAGTGCACGGTACATCCAAACCGTCATCGAACCCATCGTTCTACCATTCCTAGACCGGCAAGGGAACTTGCTGTTCCAACAGGACAATGCACGTCCGCATGTATCCCGTGCCACCCAACGTGCTCTAGAAGGTGTAAGTCAACTACCCTGGCCAGCAAGATCTCCGGATCTGTCCCCCATTGAGCATGTTTGGGACTGGATGAAGCGTCGTCTCACGCGGTCTGCACGTCCAGCACGAACGCTGGTCCAACTGAGGCGCCAGGTGGAAATGGCATGGCAAGCCGTTCCACAGGACTACATCCAGCATCTCTACGATCGTCTCCATGGGAGAATAGCAGCCTGCATTGCTGCGAAAGGTGGATATACACTGTACTAGTGCCGACATTGTGCATGCTCTGTTGCCTGTGTCTATGTGCCTGTGGTTCTGTCAGTGTGATCATGTGATGTATCTGACCCCAGGAATGTGTCAATAAAGTTTCCCCTTCCTGGGACAATGAATTCACGGTGTTCTTATTTCAATTTCCAGGAGTGTAACTTCTTTTTGTTTCAAAGTATAACTTCTTTTCGTTTCAAAGTATCTGGCGCTGAATCAGGTTGAGACACAGTTTTACATTACTCAAAAGGCACTGAACTCCCGCTTTGAACGTAGGCGTAACCAATCCACTAGATGTCAGTAATGCAGATTTTAGCTACCCATTCTAACTGGTTCTTAATATAATGTCAGTTGTAGGTAAACCGTGTGTATTACAGTATAGTGTCTTGGCAGTGCAAGAGAAGTATATTCTGACTCTACAGTATGTGTGTAAGTGATATTGTGAACTATAAAGTGGACATTCTGTTTTTGTGTTTGTATTGTGCACAGTGACAATTGATGTAAACAAGGTGTTAGAGGTTTTACCCCAGACTCAATTATCATCTTCATCTCGTGAAGTACATGAAGAAGAAAGAGACATTGCAAACACTATGCTTGGTTTGATCAAGAAACTTGAAGATGCCACGCAAAAAATAAAGGCTGATCATTGAAAACATGTATACATCACTTCAGATGGGTGAAGAACAGAAACTATCTTGTTATCAGAGATACTATGAGCAACAAGGAACAAAATGTGAGAAACTCAAAGTCATATTGGAGTACATTTGGTCTACTTTTCAAGAGGCAAGTGCTAATGCCTGGCTGTACATGATGTTGATATAAGGTGACGGATACACACAATAGCTAGAACACTTGGATTGATGGATTTCAAAGCTATCTAACCTGGTGTGAAATTTTAAGGCAATTCACAAGATTGTGAATCACAAAGTTATGCAGTTTGTAGTGTAGAAACTTGCTCAAGCACAAGAAAAGAGAGAGAATTTTTCGACTGCATTTGATATTGAATTCACAAACACTTTCGTTCCTAATCATTCAGCATCTGAAATTTTAAATACCAATGAATCTGGATTTAATTTTGACATTCAGAGAGACTGCACACTAGAATGGGTAAACAAGGTAAGACTATCAGTGTGCAATCAGCATCTGGAGTATAACATTTGTATACAATTAAACCAGTTGTTTCCATGAAAGGGAGACTTCTTTCTCCACTACTCACTGTCTTCTGTGGACCAAGGTGGTACATTTGGTCCCCTTGTGCACAAGGAGGAGGACCGACCTCTGAACACATATCAAGCAAAGTGGACAAGGGTAATTTTGAACAATGGCATGATAATTCTCTCTCTCTCAATATTGGAACAAAAATGTTAACCGACCCAGGATTCAGTTTCACTCCTTCAACAGGGTCTGTTCATAATTCCAGATGAACACATACCGGTAACAACCATTCCACCTGGCACAATGTCCCTTGTTCTTTTTTCACCATTGGAAAAAAATTGCTAAATGTTTTTATGAGTGAGTTTTACTCAATAAAATTGATATTGAACTCCACAGTCTTTATGCTGTCAACCTTCACACACTTATCCATAATCAGTTCAGTGACCCCCTCGCCTCCCCTTATTCAATGACATGATCAACCATACCTGGAAGACAATGTTGACGACAGCCAAGCTACTCCCAGGAAATTCAATACTGCAATGAGTACCAACAACCACATGTAGTCCAAAAATGGACCCATGAAACCCTGCCAACCCTGGAGATCAAGAATAGGTTATGTATTTTGTCCTTGGCGATCAACTCAACTGGATTTGTTGCACTGTGCATTGCATGCCGTGAACCACCGTGGCCAGCCGCATTTTCCTCTTGGCGCTGACATTTAGGATCAGTCCTTTGGCCAACAGCTGAGGTGACTGCTGTGTGTCATGGTGGACCACAAGAGTTGGCAGTTGTTGGGATTGATCACAACATTGTTCCAGAGATGAGCTACCTCTTGAGGCAGCAGCTGGCCTCCTGTTGCCTGCAACCTCAGCCCCCAGCAGGGCTAGTGCTTCAGGCTGCCAAAGTGGAGCCCATGGATTTTGACATGGTCCCCTTCCTTCCACCTCCTCACCCCCTTTGTCGATGGAGGTGAACGCATCCCCACTGCCACTGGTTAGTGGATCAGCTGTTGCTGCAGCTTCCATGGCCTTCCACCCTTCCAGCTGAGGTGGCGGCATTGACGTTGCCTCCTTCGGCGCTCAGTCTGCTGCCAGGTTTTCTGGTGCACTCTTCAGTTACGCACTGGAGGTTACAGCCCAAGCCTGGCCATTTTTGGCCCTATGTGGTCTTTCAAGGGGGAGGGATTTAGTGTTTCCACCAGCAGACATCACAATGGAGGTAGATGAGCTGACATGGGTAAAGTAACAGAATAATTCTGAAACCTGCCATGGAGGGCACATGAGCATGTGCGCTAATGGAAGTGTTTACTTGTGAGCGACAGTAAGTGGAGCAGACCAGCACTCGTGCCCAGTTAAACTGCCTTGGAACTCTCCTTACACTTTATGCTGAGTGTTGTGTGCTTAGTCATTCGTCGCCTGCACCAACCACATGCTGAGCATATTGCTGTGCACATATCTATGTGGGTTCGGACACTCTGCTTCCTGTAGATCAATTTTCATTGCAAGTTCATTCCCCTCACGAGGTTCTGTTCCCCAGTTCTTAACGAGCCACCATTGGCCCGTGTTGTACCCACACCAACACTGTTAAGTAGTGGTGCTGTCACATCTTCTGCAGATACTAAAAAGTCTATATTAACATATCTCATTTTTTGTTATAAAATATGTGTTATGTGTCATTTGTATGTATATTACATTATTTCCTATGTACACATATTGGCTGTGAAATGTGATTTTCTGATTTTTTTACAGATTGTCTAAATGTTTCAGGATCGGTATACGTATGGTGGCTCATTCCTGTATCACCTTAATGAACCATCTCCTTTGGTCGCAGTTGGTTTTGTTATTGGCTTAGACTATACAAATCCATACATAAGTCCCTTTAGGGAATTTCAGAGGTTTAAACAACATCCATCTGTCAGACCCACATTTGAAGGAGGAAAAAGGTAAAATAAATTAAAGATTTTAACATTAAATGTTTCCCAAAGAAAAATATGACCATTGCAGATGTATGCATAATACCTTAAGTGTGTGTATATAGGTCTCTTTTCACAGTTTCTACTAAATCTTGGCTGCATCTGGAGGGCAGAAAAAACACTTTATGGGGGGTAAGGTACAAAGTTCTCAGCCTGGTACAAAGATGCTGTTGACATTAAGGAAATTTCGTTTTTTTTACACTGGCCTAAGTTGCAATCCTTATCTGAAGTGCCAATGAGATTTTCAGAATAGTTTTGTTTGTATGACCTTTTTAAGTAGTCTTACTGTGTGTGATTAAAATGGACAATCTGGTACACTGTGTTATCACATAATTTTTATTTGTGATGGCTTATCACCAGTGTAATTTCATCCAAACTCTGTGAAGGATTGTAAGGAGCACTTACCTTTGTTTTCAACAGTTAAGAAACTGGCATCTGCATCTGAATTGAAAAATGATAGTACCTGTAATGAAGATAATCCACATGAGGGAACACCTAAAACTACAGCCACAAATGTAAACAGAGAGAAATTGTACAATTTGGTATTGGGCTATTAGCGATTAACATTGTATTAAATGTCAGGGGGCAGAAGAAAGGGTACAGTATGTTCTATTCTAAGTACAGAGTGTGAGGAAAAAAATGTTGGAAGAGTGAAACATTTGCAAAATTCTCACAAACTAAGAGCAAAAACAAATTTAAACAGTGTTTAGATCATTTTAGTATCTGATTGATTTTGCGTGCTTATGTGTTACTTTGGATGAGACATGGATCCACAACTTCATACTACTGAGTGAGATCGTGCTATGTTTAGAATACTGAAATCACATTTGGGAGAATGACATTTCTACTCCATGTGTGGTGATCCACATTTAGTTTTCCAACCATTTCCCTAAACTGATTACCGAGTGAGGTGGCGCAGTGGCTAGCACACTGGACTCGCATTCGAGGGGATGATGGTTCACTCCTGCATCCGGACATACTGATTTAGGTTGTCCGTGATTTCCCTAAATCGCTCCAGGCAAATGCCGGGATTGTTCCTTTGAAAGGGCACGGCCGGTTTCCTTCCCTAATCTGATGAGACTAATGACCTCGCTGTCTGGTCTCCTCCCCCCAAACAATTCAATCCTAAACGGATAAGGCAGATGCTGGGAGTTCCTTCGAAAGATCACAACCAATTTCCTTCTCATTCCTTCCCTAATTTGAGCTTGTGCTCCGTCTCCAGTGATTTTGATGTCGATAGGACATTAAACTCTAATCTGCCTACCTTCCTTCACAGCATACTAAAAGCAAGACAGCATTCAAAACTGGGTGCAATGGATTCTCCTCACTGACAGCCTTTTAGAAGGTAGAACAGTGACTGGTAAATACTACACCAGTCTTTTGGACCAATAGGTAGGAATATAACTGGAAACCTACATGGGAAGAATAGATAAATAAATGGACAGTGCTCCAGTCTACATGTGTGCAACACCAAAGGAAGAACTGGGGTTTTTTGATTATTAAGTGTTGAAATATCCAATCTATTGATCACATTTTGTATCCTTTGAGTGTCACCTATTCCCCAAGTTAAAGATAGGTGTTGCTAGGAAAATTTTGAATCTGTTGAAAGGATTTTGACAGCTGCAGATTGGTATTTTACAGACCTTTCAGAATCACACATGAGGAATAGAATCTACTAATGAAAATATGTAGGATGAAGTGGACTGATCTGAAAGATGAGTATGTTGAGTTTCTGCTCGAAACACAGTTTTTATGTGTCAGGTTAAGAATTATCTCCTTGCCTCGGTATTATACTTCTTCAGTGTTCTGTCAACTTTAGCCAATTTATAAGTGAATAAGTGATTGCTTTTGACAGCTCCATTTACTCTGATACTTTGTAGTCTTTACTATGTTTTTTGCTAATGTCTTGCTTCATCTCTCATTTAGTGTTCTGTTGATCCCACTGGAAAAAACAATGATCACTATATTTTCTGAACCCAGATTAGAATTCAGTTACATTATGTGGACAAAGGAAGATGCACAGCTAGGCTGTATTACACATTGTATCATTTCAAATGATAGTTGTCTGAAAAAGACAAAAAACAACTACATAAAAATGAGCTCATTTGACAGAATAGCATTCCAGCCCATATAAGAGAAATCAACAACATAAAAAGTGCTTCAGCTAGGAGTCCGTTTGATTTGGCTCTTATAATCTAATGTATTCTCTCAGTTTTGTTCCATGTATTTTCTTCCTATTTCTTAACTTTAAGGTTACACCTCTCTCTCTCTCTCTCTCTCTCTCTCTCTCTCTCTCTCACACACACACACACACACACACACACACACACACACACACACACACACACACACACATATATATATATATATATATATATATATATATATATATATATATATATAGGGGGAAACATTCCACGTGGGAAAAATATATTTGTTTTTAGCCAATTTCTTTCTGGTAACTGCTCAAACGAACCTTATATGTGTGGATGGATATGTATATGTGTGTGTGTGTGTGTGTGTGTGTGTGTGTGTGTGTGTGTGTGTGTGTGTGTGCGCGCGAGTGTATACCCGTCCTTTTTTCCCCCTAAGGTAAGTCTTTCCGCTCCCGGGATTGGAATGACTCCTTACCCTCTCCCTTAAAACCCACTTCCTTTCGTCTTTCCCTCTCCTTCCCTCTTTCCTGATGAGGCAACAGTTTGTTGCGAAAGCTTGAATTTTGTGTGTATGTTTGTGTTTGTTTGTGTGTCTATCGACCTGCCACCGCTTTCGTTTGGTAAGTCACCTCATCTTTGTTTTTATATATAATTTTTCCCACGTGTAATGTTTCCCTCTATTATATATATATATATATATATATATATATACACACACACACACACACACACGACTTAAACAGAAAATCAGTGACACTTAATACTACCAGCTTCTTTTGAAGGTCAAATATTTGAACAATTGTGCCCACAACCCAAATTTTGGTTTGAACGGAACAGTGCTTTACTAAGATTGTAGTGCCTAAAATCCCATACTAGCAGCACTAAATACAGCGACTATGATGGCAGCAACAGCTCAAGTTTGTGCACTCCTCTTTTAGTCTCTATGTAAACATAACATAGGCTTGCAGTTAATTTGTCTAAATTTTCCTTCATCCATGAAAGAGTTAAATTCTTGTGTTGATTCGGTTAGGAATTACAGCCACAGTGAGGTCGTGATGAACATATTGGCTTCTGTTTGTGGACAGCTGAAAACTGGTTTGACCATTATCAATCAGCTTCAGACAGCATGGCGGGGCTGTCTCCCACTGCGAAGGTACTGCAGTGGTTGGTATGTACTCGATGGGTGGCGGAATGTGCCCAGATCTGGAGTAATTCGTGAGGAAGATTGGGTATTGCTAATGGGCCCAGCATCTTATGGAATAGATTTGAGACATTGCGTCCTGATGATAATGCCTGTTCTGTTTGTGCAGCGTTCTCTTCTCTACTGAAGTCATGCCACAGATGGAAGGGGCTGTTAGTGGCAAGCAGTTCCAAAGTGAAATGCATGATGGCCCCTCTTTGGAAAGTAGCTTCACCAAATGTGCTCAGTGTATAAGCCAGGTAGAAGAAGGTGTGGGAGCAGTTAAGAGCACCAGTTACAGTCAGCTACACATTGTCTCTCATATCAGCACTGTCATCTTTTGTCCAGATTCTGAGATCATTTTCAGTTCTTTCTGGAGACTGGTGGAAGTGGTCAAAACACCTACTCTCACTTGTGAGATCTCTGCACAGTTCCCAATTTGCAGCAATGTTCTCGATACTGATTGGCCCCTCAACAATAGACACTACATGATGGGTACTAGTGAAGTCACTCTGGGTAGGTCAGGTGTGCATTATACACTCCACATTTTGATGATGGGGTGCATATGGAATGCATGTGACTTTATTTAATCTGAAACTCAGAGAATCCTAATAGAAAAACCAGCATCAAATAAACTTCTCATTTCTCAGACCCCAGGATGAAAAGGACTCACCTGTTGGTTGACCCCTCTCGTCCCGGGATCTGAGTGACCTGCCTTTCCTTTGACTTTTTCCTAATACATCCCTCTCTCCTACCTGAGGAAAGAGGCAACATTTCCAACAGCTAGGATAGTGTCAACAATTATAGTTTTATATGTGTCTCTTGGCAGTACTGAACATTTTTCCTCCTGAAAGTAAGTAATGGCTAGCAACTTTGTTTCATAATTTATTCGTTTTCTTGATTGTCTTTTTATTTGAGGCAATAAACTAATTATTATAATGGACAGAATAGCAAACTCAGAGAGTGAGAATCTCAAAATATTAGTTGCTTAAGTATTGGAGTACTCAAAGTAAAGCCTCATGTACATGTCTCTGATAAAACAAAGCTGACTCCCATCATATTAGGCATTGATGGTTGGTTGAAACCCAAAGTAGACAGAGGGGAAAATTTCAATATATGTGGAAAGATAGAGTAGACTCTCCAGGAGGATGAGTGTTTATAGGGAGAAGCAGAAAAATAAAATGTAGTGAGGTCCAAAATGAATCCTACTGTGAACTAATATGCACAAGAATAGCCATGGCCAGTGGACTTACATTAATAGGCATTTCTGCTGACCACCATATTCAGACATATCGGTCTTAAAATCAGTGAAAGACAGCCTAAACTCGATGGCATGGGAATAATGTGTGTACAGTACACAGTAAAAGTAGCAGGTGGTGACTTTAACCTGCTAAGTATTCAATAGAAAAACTGTACATATGTTGTAATCAGTAAGGACAAGCAATCTTCTGAGGCTATACTCAAAACATTGTCAGACATCTGCTTCAAACAACTAGTCTGACATCCCACATGCAAAATAAATATTTTAAACCTCCTGGTTACAAACAGACCTGGTCATTTTGAGTGTGTCACCAGTGAGAGAGGTCTGCAACCATATATTACTGGTATTACAGAAATAGTGGTCACTAAAGGCAAAAAAGCCATCAAGAAAGTAAGGAGAGTATTTGTATCTGGTTCAGCTACAAATCACTATCAAATTATTTAAAGGACAAAAAGAGAACATTCAGTGTTTTTTGTAAAGATGATTTACACTCAAAATTAATGGATACTCATCTCGGCTTATATGACAAATTAATACAGGTTAAGGAATGTTCCTTCGATCAGTGCTAGCTATTGTAAGTAAGAAATCCAATCAAGGTCCAATTTGTGCATTATCAGAGGCCCACCAATAACAAACAGAATCTGAAATGTAAATTCTATAAATGAAACCAATAGACTGATTGAGGTGCACTTCCACTGATCGAATTACAATTGGCCTTGTGTCAGCTTATATGCAGGATTCATCAGAGGGCACTCATGGTGAGAAATGCCATGTAGGTGATTGACATTAATGCTGTGCAAAGTAAAAGGTGTCCATAATGATTTTGGCAGCAGCCCTGTGGTCACTAAAGGCAAAACAGAAAACTAATGAAGGTGTTAGAAGCAGTACTGAACATTATTTCCTTGCAAAGAGCTGAGCCTTGAAGATGCAGATAATGTGTTCTGGATTTGGAGGCTGGGCGGAAGGGTGTGGCACAAAGGCATTAAATCCTGTTACGGGCACAAAACTTTGCAAAATAATGGGAAGTGCAGTCTCCCACTATCTAAAACTATAGTTTGTGGGATGCATTCAAAGACAAAGATTTTTTTCCAAGGCTGCAATAGTAGTGGCAGAAGTGACTTGGCACAAACAGAATACAAAAGAGAAATGAGAAAAGGTATAAACTACAACCAATCACATGGAGCCCAAAAACAGACTAGCTAAATCAAGGTGGATACAAATAGATAGAGCACTTGCCCGTGGAAGGCGAAGGTCCCGAGTTCAAGTCTCGGTCCGGCACACAGTTTTAATCTATCAGGAAGTTTCATATCAGCACACACTCTGCTGCAGAGTGAAAATCTCATTCTGGAAGCTGGAGACACTAAGCAGCAATGGTCCAGGGAGAAAACTGCTGGGAAGGCACAACTTACTGGACATGACAGGCAAAACATTAACAGACAAGTTCCTTGATGTCAGAGGCAATACTGGGCCAGAACATCTTCCGTCATGCCAGACGCTTCTTCGGGACATACCTAATGTGCAGTTAGTGGGAGGCATAGCACTTGCAGTTGCACAGAGGGAGGAATTGGGACACGGCAATGGTCCTTGTCCAAGACCCGAAACGGATGCCTTAGTTAAGTGCAATTGATTTCACTGTGACCAGTAGGATCACAATCAGGGCTGGGAGGTGTGTGTGTGGCCTCCATTTTGCACAAAATGAATGAGGCATCATAACGTTGAGTCTATGCTGATAGTGGCCATGACATTGCATGATGATAAGGAGAATGTTCAAAAGGCCGAATTCAAATGTGAATTGAGCTGGAAACACACCAAGTATTGTTGGGTAAAAGCTGGAATGGACCCCATGGGGAATCGGGACACAATGACCACGTTAGGGTATAATGTTGCTGCCCTGCAGTGGATAGAATAGTGAAAGTTGGACAAGTACAGTGCCCATTGTTGAAGGTGATGGACAGTCCAGTCTGGTAAATGATCCTCAGGGCCAGAGTTAGGAAGCAATAGTTGATAGCCTGTGACAAGATGAATTTTCTGACTATAAACAGAGAATTTAAATTTCTGGACTGCACAGATGTTAATGAAGACCTCTTCTATTTGATATTAGTGTTGCTAGGATGTGGATAAGGTGTTAGAAGCATATGTAGTTGGCCACTCTGGGTCATTGGGGTATTTTGGGATAGGACCAGACCAATACCGTGAGTTACTACCAGTGGCAGACCTGGTAGTATGTTGTAAAGTGTGGTGCCTGTGTAATGTAAACTTTCAAAGCCTGGAAAGTTTGTTGACAGTAAGGTGACTGTTTGAAATGCACACCTTGGTGTCATAGCTGGTAAGGGAGTTTAGAAAGGTTTGCCCTGAAACAGCCATAACAGTTGTTATTACCCAGAAACATTTGTAGGTCTTTCACATTCACATATGTCAATGTTGTATGCGTGAAGGAACACTTGTGCAGGTTGTATGTGAATCCTTTTGCTGTCAACCTCTGGAACAAGAGTTCAAAGTTGTGCCATGTGGCGTATTGAGCACTAGGCAAGTGAATAGGAAAATATGCCTCTGCAAGGTCAGTTTAATTGAATAAGATGCCATAACCTAATTTGCAAAGGGTTCATCTAGAGGTTGGTGGGGGATAAATTTCTACTTCACCCTCTGCATTTATTTCACTTTCCTTTTGAGTCAGGGGCACCGGGTGATCTTTGGAGAAGTGCAGGGTAGTGATCTTTGGAGAAGTGCAGGCTATGTGTTGCCTTAAGAGCAATGTAAGCTACGAAATCAGTCACCTTCCCTAATCCAGGTGAGAAGGTTTGGGCATATCTATCACAGTCTTTAAAAAAGAGTAAGGCACTTTGTACTGCATGGCATGTACTGTTTAATGAACCATAAACCCAAAAGTGTGGAAAGACTACCCAAAAAAACATTGTCCACCTTGGTGTCAGCTACCATAAGAAAAGTTACTGAACAAGTGACTTGGTTGTAAATGGACATCAAGATGGATGCAGAGGAGCTGGCGTGGGATCACAGAGTGATAGTACACAACGCTACTACAGAGGGCACATGAGCGCTGGCAAAGCCACTGACCCAAGTGTTTACCTGCTGGTGGCAATAAGCCTGGATGGACAGTTCTATTACTGAGTTCAACTAATGCTGACCAAGCCTTAGCCTCACATTGTGCTGTTCCCATGAACTCAGTTCTTAGTAGATCACATGCATTGTTTTCCTCCGTGCTCATCTTTTATATGATGTTTGGGCATTCTGCTCCCCCTGAGATTGACTTGCACATCAAGATTCTATCCCTCTTCTAGGTTTCAGCTCCATGGTTGGTCGATGAGTCACAGCCTGCTAGAACAGTTGCATTGGTACCAACATGACAGTTTGTGGCCTTGTCACGCCGGTACAGACACTAAATGAGTAAAACTGAAAGTTTTTCTAACAAGGTCACATGATGGCAACCATAGCCCCAAAGTTTTTGTCTCGGCTGCCTGCAAGGGTGATGACCCTAAATTAACTTCACTGAGTGTTTGCCTATGAAGGAATCTAAGTAGAGTTGCTGAGCTGTGTTCTGAGAAATCCATTTATTGCTCGTTTGGTTCACTTCCACAGGTAAGGGCATGGTTGCGGCATAACTGCTAGGGAATATCTAGCAAGTGTCCCTTTTTGCCTTACCTGTGGCCAGATGTATGCCTATTAGGGCACATGCTGCATACGTGGTGAAAGTGGCATCCCCTCCATGTTTCCTGATAATGCGCGTCCAACAACCAGCCTCGTCTCCAGGAGACTGAACAATTCAACATATCACCAATCTTCCAGTGGCCCATAGTGTTACCGTAAACTGTTGATAAAATTTGAACAGTTTACCTCCCTTTGTTTAGCTCTCTTTATAGTAAAATAATGTTATTTGTTATGTATCTGTTTGCTTAACATTTGGTCCATGGTTTATTTTCTGTGTAAATGCTTTTTTTAATCATTTAGTATGGTTTTATAAGATTTAAGGTATACTTGCGCTTCAGCTATTGGAGACTTTTTTTACAGATTATATGCCCACTAGTGTTCCCACTTTGTATATAGGCCTATTTAGTGCCCTTCATGTCACCAGTATGTTGGTTGACCTTCGTCATGCAGACTATGTACCATTCTTGAGTTGACAGTCCACTGTTTGCTATTCATCGCATGTATCATATATTATTAGCAATGTCACTCTGTTTCATTGATTCTAAAACAAAAGTATGTAGAGGCTCTCAAGCTTAACTATTTTAAATTTGGTTTAATAAACATGTTTTATTTCAGCTGTTCAATCTTTGTACATCTCTTTTTAACATTCTTGCTTTGTTTATGTATTTTTGCCAATCCTTTGTAGGAATTTACCATCCAGTTCATTTTGATGTTGGCTTATCAATGATTTTAGCCTGTTTCACTTCTGAAGATGACATTTTAAACTGTTGAAGCCAGTGAAGTGAACTTTTGCAGTTGACAACTGACACTTTATCTTTGTTCAAATATTCTGCAGCTCCTGAACTGCAGCTTTGAACAAAATTATATTCTGATTTCTTTCAGTGTTTTAAAGCATTATTTTCCATTTTCATCAATCAAAAACTTTTTCCATCAGCATCACCATGTATCCAGTGCTGGCTCTTTTTACTCTTCCTCTTGTGAATCCAACTTAATTTGTCTTTCTTTTTTTTACAACTAGTATCGATGAGCAGTGACTTTGACAGCATGAGATATACAACTAGTAGTTCTCTAATGCTTGCACCCCTTTGCTGTTATCTTCTTTGGTATATAGATGACCAATGCCATAGAGACCATCATCAATGTCATAAGAAAATATTCAGACTATGTATCCACAACAGTATATTTGGTTCTTGAGCAGTGTCAGTCTCTATATCATACCATCTTCTAAATATGTCATCACCTCACATGTTATCCCCCTGCTCTCTGTTTCTTTTCCAGTTATCATTCTTCCTTAAATTTGTTTTTGAAAACATGTTTCTTCTTACTACTATCCAGGGTTTACAGATAATTACTAATAATATGTGTTCTTGAAAGTCATTCCAAAAGTAGAACAGAAAAAGCTCTTAGATCATTCGTATGAACTGTAATTGTTCTTTGTGTGTTTATTTTTTCCTGTGGTAAATGTTTTTCTTCTTGCAGGATAGCCTACGGTGCAAGAGCTTTGAATGAAGGTGGATTTCAAGCATTACCAAAGCTAACATTTCCTGGTGGATGCCTTATTGGTTGCGCTGCAGGCTTCTTAAATGTTCCTAAAATAAAGGGTACTCACTATGCGATGAAAAGTGGTATGCTTGCTGCAGAAGGTATCTTTGAGGCACTTGATGAAACATCGGAAACAACAGGTTAGATATTTCATTTCCCATCTTTGTATATGAATTCCCCCACTGTGGTTTCTATCTGTATGTTTGTACTAATCCCAGGAAATACTGTTGGGATTTTAATACAGATTTCACTAATAAATAGACTGATTCACAAGGAAGGTTTGTGCATATAATTTATAAATATTTTGTGCATATTGACTAAACTATGATGAATTACAGTCCCCCATAGTGTGAAAACAATGCCAATGTCATCTAGTGGTGAATGGCAGAACTCCGTATTTGCCTTCTGACCTGCGAAGCAGGCCATATCATATATTCCTAACCAGAACAAATTATTTTGATACAGAGTTAATGTTTAAGAGATGTGGAGGGAAACGTAGGGAAAGTTCACACAGAAAATGTAGCTCATGCTGGACTTGTGCTGGAGTGGGGCAGACAGAACCTCATAGCTTCCATCATTGCCACAAGTTGTCACCCCAAATACCAGTTACAATCCTGGTTAAACAATTTAAGTAATGTGAAAGTGATGATATTTGGTTACCTAACATAGTTCTTTGAATTTTGATCATAACTCTATGCAGTGGCCTGTAAACATAATTACCAGTCGGACAAGTCATCTGGACATAGGTTCAGTGTGTAGCAGTACCAGTTAAGAAGTTTTTGAAGAGTTATAAAAAAGAAATTGGGGTATGTAGAGAAAAAATGTTTTTATTTTCAAAGTTAGTAGTTCATCCCATCTTACATTCATTCAGTGTTGAAAATAAAGTCCTCAAAATGGCAGCCATTAGCAGCAGTACCCTTTTGGGGACAATCTCTGAAGTTTTAAACAGCTCATTTACACAAAATGGAGGATATGGTGATCACTCTTTTAATAATCTGCCCCCTTAGTTCTGGTAGGGTTTGAGGGTGATGTTTAAACATCTTTTCATTCAAATATCCCCAAAGAAAGAAGTCACAAATGCTCAAATCTGGTGGCTCAAATTTGATGACTGCACAGGCCACCCCACATCACCCCTTAACAAAGCCAAATGTCCCAGAAATATTTCTCTCAAAACATGAATTTCGGGCTATGTGAGCTCCCATCCTGTAGGACCACAAGTCCCTTATCCCTCTTCTTCAACAATCTTCTCCATTTTTGGGGTGCAAAAAATTTTGCAAGCACTGAAACATGATGTCCAGAGTTTGTGGTCACACTCACATGTTCCTCCTCAAAGAGGTATAATACAGCACACCACGTTGTTCTGTTAGGAGAATGTAGTGGTCTTTTGTGAATAATTCTGGGGTTACTTTCAGCCCAGTAGTGAAAATTTTGTTTATTTACAATGTCACTGAGGTGCAAATGTACCTCGCCACTGCTAAAGAAAGCTGTTGCCATAGGGATCCATATGAGCATTTGCTCACAGATTTTTGGCAGTATAGCCTGCTGGTCTCAATTCTTGTGAGCTTTGATTATTTGGAAGAGATGGAAATTACAGTCAAAATGCAGCATCCTCCTCAAACTGTTGTTTGAAATCCCCAGTGGAACATCATACCTTCAAGCAGAACTTCTTAGCAATTGCTCAACCGCTGCTCTCACCAGCTGCACATTTTCTGGTGTTCTGATGGACCTGTGTTGGCCATGAGTACCTTTTCTTAGTGTGCTACCAGTTTCCTCCAATTGCTGAAGTCAGGACCAAATTGTGTTCCCATGAGGGAACAGCATTGTTACGTGAAATGTTGAACCGTCACTGAAAAGCTCTTTGCATTGCGATCACAAAAATTCACACGCACGATAAAGCCCTGATGTGCTCTGATCCAAACCATATTGATTACTGAAATACGTTCACTGACAGAACAAAGGGAGCCCTGGTGAAACTGTCTCCCCCACCAATGGCTGAGCAGTTATCCCTCAAAAGTGCTTAGCTGGTTCTGTCGCACCCTGTACTTAGTGCTACCTGTCCAAAGTGGGGAAGCATCACTAGTTCAATAATATTTGTTGAAATTTTGGAACCCATTACCATCTTGCATACATTTTCCATCCTAGCTAGCTATAAAAGCCTGTATGACATATTCAGTGTTTGTTTAGTTGCAATAATATGGAAGTGCTGTGTGCTGAGTAGAGAAAAGAAAGACCATAGGATGATAGGAACAGATGGTGTCAGCAAAATATCAGGATAGGAATGCATTAATAAGCTAGCTCCCTTAAACTCGGGCAGGTGTATAGGCAGCTGCATGTATGCCCCACCTAAGTCTGCACCTCTAATAATTAAATCCATAACTTCTTTTTTTCCCAAAAAGAAATGGAGCAGTCACCTAAAACACAAAAGCCAAGAAAGGCCCAAAAAAGTGAGATGGTTGTTGAACTTCACCCTGTTTGAATGAGGCAATTGGACAAATGCTTCACTTGCTTTCCGACAATTTCTGAGAATTAGGCGAGAATACACATAGAAATTGAAACTCACTTGACACATTTTGTTTCAGAGTCCATAATAGAAACCAAGTCTCCATTCTACAAGTGCACTGGTCCTCTCTAAACAAATATAATGTATTTTATCAATACATATCACCCATTTAGTATCAAAGAAACCTAATGGCAAAAACAGTTTTTTGAAATAATTCGATTTAAAGTTTTTGCTCGAAGAACTGAGTAAATTATAATAGTTTTTCACAAACTATGGTAAATAAAAAGTATAGGCCTATTTCATTAACTGTTATTTTCTACTAGGTGTTACATATTCTAGTCATTCGGTAAACTTTAATGAAATATTTTATGAAATTATGCACGTAGTTACATTTGTCCGATCCTTTACTTAATGGCTGCTGCTGTATGACATGTGAACATCAAACAAATAATATGCAGCTTTAAGCAATATTATCATATGAAAGATTATTGCAGTTGTGTTCATAATGTATTTATAAATATAGGTTACACAGAACAAGCTATGGGAATGTGTGTCAGTGCTATTTAATGAGTACTATAAGCAAGAGAACTGTTTGTCAGGAAGTTTATCATCAGTATATGATGGAGAATACATAAAAGCCATTATTATTTTCACTTTGCATTAATTGTCTGCAGTAATACTGAATTTACACTAAATAATTAACAGGTAAAAGAAATAATATTTTGTTTTGTAATCATCACATAACAAACATAGGAAATCATTTTAACAAAACACAGTGCTCCCTCACATCTGTTTTTGGCTTACTGTGTCAAGAATAATACAACACAGACATTTAAATGACCCAAAATTAGTGGTTTATATGAAATAGCTAAGGTGATGAACTAGCAACAATTATAAAGGAGACGAACAAAACCAGGGTGTATACGTGGACGAGGAAAAAAAAAAATCCCGGACTTTTCCCGGATTTCCCGGTTAAAAATACACTTTCTCCCGGATGAAAATACACTTTTTCCGTGTTAAGTAACAGTATACTTTTCCTCGGAACTGTAAAACTTATCAGTCCTTTCAATGGTTGTGGTTTTATACACCGGCGTAGAATTTCCCGGCACTTTAGAAAACGAAACTCAGGGGATAAAAGACGTTTTGGAAAGATGTCTGATGTGCAGCAACATGTACACTGCATATTTTCGTATTACGAAAGCATAAACTCGAATTCCACCAAACACCACATGTTACTTTCTGACAAAAGGGCTGGCCGAGATGGCCGAGCGGTTCTAGGCGCTACAGTCTGGAACCGCGCAACCGCTACGGTCGCAGGTTCGAATCCTGCCTCGGGCATGGATGTGTGTGATGTTCTTAGGTTAGTTAGGTTTAAGTAGTTTTAAGTTCTCGGGGACTGATGACCTCAGAAGTTAAGTCCCGTAGTGCTCAGAGCCATTTCAACCATTTGTTCTGCAAGGCAATTAACGTTTGACTATCAGAAAGGTGGAAAAAAAAAATCTAAAACTAATGACATATTTTAGCCTTCTGTAATTATGTGAACATATTTTGATTCACTTGATAGCTACTGGCCACAGAAACCCGTTTTGTTTCCATTTTACGTGAGAGCAATGAACAAAGAGGAAACAGCAAAATCACGTAAACGTAAACACGAGTCACGTGGAGACTACCACCTCTCCACTATAACTCAAGACTGTTCTGTGCATCAGGTTCGGATCTACGATATTTCCGAACCGGGGCAATATTTGATAGTGGCGCTGCCCCTCCGTCAAGCGTTTGAGGTAGGACACCAAAAATTTAAAAAATCAACTTTTCAAAAATACCTTCATTTTGTAGCGCACATCTCTCTGAAGAGTGTGATAGATAAAACATATACGCTCGAGGGAACGTAAGACATGTTATTTGGTCTATGTGCCGAAGAGCAGTGCCATGCCTCTTCACTCAGCATTCTTCCATCGCACGCCTCTGTATTTCGCTCTGTGGAATTCGTACGTGTAATATTTTGTAATAGGTGCCATCAAACTATATTCAGGTCAGTGGAAATTAAAATGTCCTGTGGTGCCTCTCCTGCTCCCAGTCGGCCGGTTTGACATCCTGCCCCTCTTTAAAAAAAATCTCGCAATTAACACTGGATAGGATTATCTGTAACAGGCAGAACAAGAACTCTTCAGAAAATTTGCAATCGTTACTGCCTATTAACTAATAACTTGCTGTTTTGTATGACATAAAATTAAATATAGGATACATAAAACGAGTAAAGACATGAGACAAGTGAGACGGTACACATTTCTTCAACCCTTAAGTCCTTGCTTTTTTCTCTCTCTCTCTAATCTTGCCACAGCTTTATATGGCGTACTTTCCTTTCTCGAAAAGAATATATTACCCTATCAAAGTTCGTCAACGTTTTTCTACATGAAAAAACGAAATGTTGTTGCCTAATACTAGAAAAGCTGTTAATACAAGTAGTACCCAAGACTGGTGTGGTTTCTCGATCTGTTTACGTCAATTTGCCACTGTCTGCTAGATAAAACGAAATAAGCCGACCTAATTTTGCAGCAATTGTTACAACACACACCAAATAAACGGGACTGTTTTGGCACAAATGGTCATTTTTATAACAACACGACAGAATATAATGCACAAGGTACCAATATCAAATGACTATTAGGTCCACTACAAGCAAAAAGTTTGATGTTAGGAAATAGTTTCACATTTCATTCATACTCTCTAGCTTCTGAAGAAAAAGCTGAAGAGAAATCTGTTTACGTGATTTTGTCACTGTCTGCTAGATAAAACGAAATAAGCTGGCCTAATATTGCAGCAATTTTTACACACACCAAATAAACGGGACTGTTTTGGCACAAATGGTCATTTTTGTAACAACACGACAGAATATAATGCACAAGGTACCAATATCAAATGACTATTAGGCTTACTACAAGCAAAGAGTTTGATGTTAGGAAATAGTTTCACATTCATACTCTCTAGCTTCTGAAGAAAAATATGAATCCCCACCCCCACCCACCCAACCCGAAACAGCCACCCGGGGCAGATATCCCTGTTTGCCTCCGACCCCGAGTTCCAGGCTTGTTACACATACGTAGGTCTGGCAGCTTAGGCGCATCAGTAAAATTTTTCCGGATAGCATCTGGCTGCTTGCTGCTAAACTCCTGTAGCCAGAAGCGGGAGAAGGTACTACTCACACGCAACTCAACTCCACATGCGCATAAGCTCGCTCGCAACCGCTCATACGAATCTAATGGAAACAGTTGTGATGTCACGTTCAGCGGAGGCAATTTGTTGTTATGAAATCTTGCATAGTCTTCCTAAAGCCTTTGACACATTTTGCTGTTGCCAGACGCTTGCATGAGCACTGTGTTTTGTTCTTGTATATGTTGCATTTCCCTTGCAACTTTAGTTTTATTTTAGTTTTTTTTCTCTCATTCCATGTTTTATTGCTGCAGTATTATTCTGCAGTAGCGAGATTAATATTCTTTCTCAGAGTGTTGGTTCTTACCAGCCAAATTTACAAAAATTTAACTAAAAACTAAAACAATGAAAAATTCCCGGGTTTTTCCCGGTTTTCTCCCTGATGGAGAAATTCCCGGGGTTTTCCCAAAGCTCCCGGTTGTCCCGGGTGGTATACACCCTGAAAACAGAAAATAAACAGGAAGTCTATTCCTGTGATTCTTTCGCGTTTTCCTCATTTTCTAAATTGTTAGCAGCATTGAGTCCTTGATATAATGAGTGACACCTAGAAGGTATAATACCCTTATTACATAAATCTATACGATCTTTTTTCTTGTCTTTACTTATGCAGAGAGGACTGTCATATGCTGGGCACACATAGCATTGTCTTCAGGTCCTGAATTTGAAGAATTTTGCAGGCCATGTCTTTCCGTGGTGTGCAAAACTTGAAATTCACGATCATCGTAGGAATACTTGAAAAACATCATGTCAAGCTGATCTTTCCTATATTGCATCCAAACAATTTTAAGCCATTTCATAGTTTCTCCCTTTTCAGCAGTTTTCCTATTCCGAAATATTTTCTTCTGAAGCTGGTTGAAATCTAAAATTTGAATGCTATTCATTTCTGTCACTCTATACTTGTTGGAGGTCATTCTTACAATTGTATACCCGCCAATGGGATCAAAAACATCCACATATTTACTTTTTATTTCGATGCTCACTTGCACTTAGTCTACTTCCATTTGTGAATGTCCAAGCTCAAGAAAGCATTGGTCGATAGTTGGAATAATGTCCAGTGTATTCACTGCAAGCACACACACAGTGCTCATGTTGGTTGGCATTTGTGTTCTTTCCCCCACATGTATCAGAATACAGGGTTGTCGGTTTTCCTTGTGCATGATTTTTTTAAAACAATCCCACAGACATGAAGCCACCTCTATAGACTCCCTATTTGCTGTTGTCTCATCCCACATGTAGCAATTGGTTTTGTTTTCAGTCACCTTGGACAGCCAAATAACCAGAAAATATTTGGGGATCGATGCATACAGATCATGAATGGTGCTCACTGAGGTGAATAAAACTTCAGTCCAGTTCATCGATAGTTGCTAGAGTGCAATAGTGGACTCTGTTTTATGTTGTTACTCACACACTTCATTCACCAACAGACACCCATGATGTATAGAAAACTGCATTGAGATTTACAAGACAAACCAAGTCATTCATTGTAAATAAGTGCAGTCTGCCAAGTTGTAAGCCACTCAAAACTGAGATAAATGCAAAGTCCCTCAATAAGCAGGTGAATGCAGTTATGAAAGAAGCTGAGTGAGAGAGGGGGTAAGGGAAATTCAAAGTCCAAATAATACTCAATGGTGAACTGCAGGAAGTACAATGGTGAGGAGAACAGTGCTGCCATTTTGAGTGCCATGCACCTCTTTAAATATAATTCATCAACAGTGGTCATTTCCATGTGACAGGCTCTTGACAGTGCCATCAATGAAATGGCACAATATGTAGCAGTCAGTCTCCATCTCAATATCCAAGTCTCATATATCATACACTATTTTGTTTTCTCCTAATACAAAACACAATGGATTCATGATATCCAAATCTTTTGATAGTGGGAGGGGGGAAGGGCAGTAAAGATATGCTCATGAAGCAAATGTGTCAACAAATGCATTCCCTGTTAGGAACTTACCTGCACCACTGGCTGAGAATAGTCACTGTTAGCCCACTTAAAACCTTAATATTGGTACCCAAATGATTACAGACCCCCGTTATTCTCCTGTTCTGCACAGATGGAGGACTACAGTCTGGATAATATACTCATTCTGTGCAGTCCGCACATAAACATGCACTACAATAAAGAGCCGTTAAAAATAGACTCGCCAGAGAATATGAAATGTAGTTCAAGCATTGAAGCCTTTCTTTCTGATAAAAGGCTTCGCAACAGTAATTCTACCAGGACGTTTTTTCTCCTTGTGGTTTTGTTTATTGCATTGTCCATCAAATAAAAAGGTTAACTTACCAATATAAATAGGCACTGCTTGTCAGTTGCATTGCTTTACAATAGTAAATAATGTTCTCCTGAGTGGTTTTCTGCAAATGGTCTCACTCTCAATTCCAAAAAGACATAGCACATTCTGTTTGCACATCTAGAGATACTACACCAGCAATAAATGTAACACACTGTGAGGAAATAATAAGTAGGGTAAAAACTTCAAAATATTTGGCATACATACAGATGATAATTTAAATTGGAATGAACAAGAGTTTGAAACCTTTAAATAACTCAATTTACCCATATTTCCACCCAGAATCATTGCAAATCTTGCGTAGAGACATATCAGTAATTTAAAATATTTTGTTTATTTTCATCCAATAATGTCATATGGCATAAAGTTCGGGGGTAAGTTGTCCTTAGGAAAGAAAATGTTAATGTCTCAAAAACATAGTTTAAAAATATGTGGTACTCGCCCAAAATCATCTTGTAGACATCTGTTTCAGAAGTTAGGCATTTTGACTACTGCTTCACAGTATATCTATTCTCTCATGAAGTTTGGCGTGAATAATCCACCACAGTTGAAAAGGAACAATGGTGCACATAATTACAATACTAGAAAAAAAAAGATATTCATCACTCCAAATGAAGATTTCTTTAGCACAAAATGAGGTGCACAGTATTGCCACCAAAGTTTTTGTGTGCTTACCCAAGATATAAAAAATCCATCAGTCTCCAGTAAACTGATGTCCCCCTTGCCCTGTATCCAACAATTTCCCTCCCTCTACCCTATCACCTCATACCAAGCCATGCCTCCACATCATCTTCTTCACGCGCTGCACCTCACCAGCTCCAGTACCCATGTATCACGGGTGTAGCCCAAGCACCTACCACCCTTCCTCCTGCATTCCTATCCTACACTTTTGAATCCACTATGTCACCTTTTGGTGAATACGGGTACCACTACTATATCGCACATATATAAAATTTATGGCTTTTGCTGTTATGTATTACTTAATACTTTGTAAAAGTTTATTTCACAGAATTGTGCCACAATGTTATACTATGACCAGATGGAGATTTTATTCCGTTGCAGGCATTGAACCAAAATCTTATGAGGATAAAATTAAGAATAGTTGGATTTGGTCAGATTTAAAAAGTGTAAGAAATATACGCCCATCATTCCATAATCCATTGGGATTATATGGAGGGTTAATGTACTCTGGCTTCAGTTTGGTGATTGGAGGCCGAGAACCGTGGACATTCAGTCATGGTGGTCAGTATACAGTTTCTTTTTAAATCTGATATTCTTAGCAATAATGAGTGGTGTTGCAAATTTTCTGTTGATGTTATTGCCGAACGCCAAGACTTTGGTAAATTTTATGTTCATTATACATCGTGTTACACTAATCACCTATAGTCAAAAACACCTGAAGTACTGAACAACGTGTTTCAACAGGGTCTATATTGGTAGTAGGCAGTATCCCATTTAAGAACAAACTCTGCAGCACAATAGTAATGACTTTTATTCCTTCTCAACAAACAATCACATTTTCTTTTTTCTCATTTTTTTCATGTTTTGATGTCTTCTGATTTCTTTTATTTCCTGCCTCTCTCTCCTTCAATTTATACTTTTTTATCTACCTCTCACTATCTGTTCCTTTTGACTTTCATTTTTATTTATGTTACTATTTTTCAGCATATCCTCCTGTCAACTGTCCCTTTTACGTTGTTTAAATTGGCAGTTCTTCATCGTATTTATACTGTCATCTTCCAGTGTTGCTTTCTCTCTCGTCCTATTTTACCATCTCTCACTGTACACTATACTGATTACTACTACCATTAATTTACAAGGAAACTTACACTCCAAGACTTTTTCTGAAAGAATTGGCTTACTTTTAGGAGCCAGTTCAAAAATACAGCAGAAAAGGGAACACCATAATTGATATTGTTAGAAAAATTTGTTTGTATGAATGGAGATTTAAAAATACCCTGGCGTGCACTTAAGTGATGAGTGTTTATTATGAAAACTTCCTATGGACTTGGTGAACTGCATTTGGTGATACAACATTCTGTGGGCAACCTAAGAGACCTAGATATTCAGT
Organism: Schistocerca americana; assembly: GCF_021461395.2. NCBI lineage: Eukaryota > Metazoa > Arthropoda > Insecta > Orthoptera > Acrididae > Schistocerca > Schistocerca americana. The sequence goes on from NC_060125.1 coordinate 436,509,493, forward strand.
TATAAAATTGTTGTGTGTGTTTTTGTTCATACATCCTAAAATAAATAAATAAAATGCACCATGAAGGAGTTATCCAAATTGGATGGAAATTGTTAGATGTGATGAACGTGTATAGGCAAATACAATATTATAATTTCAGAAATGTTAGATCATTTATTCGAGAGAAAGAGCTTCATGAATTAAGCAAGTCAGTTATGCGTTGGCCCACCTCTGGTCCTTAGGCAAGCTTTTATTCAGATTGGCATTGATTGATAGAGTTGTGGGTTGTCCTCCTGTGAGATATCATCCCAATTGCTATCAGAGTGGTGTGTTTGATCGTCATAATCCTGAGATGGTTGGAAGGCCCGGCCCATAATGCTCGAAATTTTCTTAATTGGGAGCGATCCAGTGACCTTGCTGGCCAAAGTAGGGTTTTGAAAGCACGAAGACAAGCAGCAGAAACTCTCACTGGGTGCGGGCAGACATTATCTTGCTGAAATGTAAGCCTAGGATAGCTTCCGATGAAAGGACATTCAACGACTCCGTCAATCAGTGCCAGGCTGAATAACTTCTCGCATAAGAACCAGAGGTGTACCAATGCATTACTCAATCTGTGAAGCTCTTTCTCTTGAATAAATCATCCAATGTTCCTGAAATTGTGCTCATTTGTTTGTCTATTCTTGTGCATCACATCTACTGATTTCCATTCCATTCAGATAATTCCTTCTGGTGTGTAATTTTTTTTGTATTAGAATTTTTATGAATATTTAACATTTATATAGGACTCCCTTAAATAAGAATGTAAAATGGCCAAGTATGCCAATTACTGTGATAAATTTTTGATTATCCTTGTTTCCTCTTATCCTCTCCTCTCATTCCAATGGATTAAATATTTTTGTTATATTATGCCTCGAGTAATTAACCTGTTTTTTCTGAAAACAGGTTGGTTTTATGGTGAAGATTCCAGTATACTATACTATTCCTCACTCTATTGGCTACAAAACCTTAGTTTTCAACATAATCTTGTTCAGTGCAACAACCTTGTGTTGCTTGTTAAATAGCATTATCATTCTATCTACATCTAATTGTAGTATCCTTACAGGTACTTTGCTGAAATTGAATAATCCCATTAACTTATGCATGAATTTCTTTTTGCATCTACACACTTGTATGTACAAATACTATGACTTGAGGCAACACTTCTAACTCTTTAGAAATGTGGGGATAGATCAGTACTCAGCTAATAGAACAGGCATTGAACCATACATAAACATGCAGAAAAGGACAATAAACAGCTAATCCTGATTGGGGTGAGAGGGAGAGGGAGCAGCTACCTGTCTGCTGCTGTGAGTGGTGGTCGGGACAGGAGGAGCCGGGGGGTAGGGAAGTAAGGCCTCCTCACTCTCTCCGCTCCACCTCCTGCTCCAGCCTTCCATGCCAACTACCAAGCTCACAATTTACCCCTTGATCCTCAGCAGCATGAGACAAAAAACGTGTGTTTTTTGGAAAGCAGTTTATTATCTCCTAGATATCTGTCTGCTCCTCAGTATTGTTGCTGTTTCTATGTGTTTAACGATTTTGTATCCTCTTAGATGTGACTATATTCCTCCCTGACTTTTCCATTGGTATAATCCTCACTTACTTTCACATAACTAAGCTGAACAAAATGATAAAACTGATATTTTTCTTTTAAGATCCTGACTGGAAACGACTGAAACCAGCTTCAGAATGCAAGCCTGTGGAGTACCCTAAACCAGATGGTGAAGTGAGTTTTGACTTGCTAACATCAGTAGCTCTGACTGGAACTAATCATGAAGGTGACCAACCACCACACCTGACATTGCGTGATGATACAGTGCCTGTTAAACGAAATCTTGCCATTTTTGATGGTCCTGAGGGTCGCTTTTGTCCAGCAGGTAAGCATAAATATTTTCTCAGTAAGTGAAATAATGTCAAGGCAACCACTCATCTATAGCTGACTGATGCAAGCCACACAGAAAAATGGAACAGCAGCAGCCTATAGTAGAGTGTGTGTGTGTGTGTGTGTGTGTGTGTGTGTGTGTGTGTGTGTGTGTGTGTGGACTTCTACTAGTAGAGAAAGAGAGAGAGCTGGAAAGCTAGTAAAATACAAAATACTGTTTCTGTTGCGTTTCTATGTGCCACACATCAATCAGCTATAGTTGTGTGGTTGCCTTTCCTTTGTTTTATGCATTATCCATCCAGGAATTTCTACTGTTAACACTGCTTATGAATACTAAAAATCTGGAGGTTTGGAGAATAATGTCAGTGACATGCAACAATGAATTATCTTCTTTATGAAAGAAACAAAAACACACAAATTTGAGGGAAGGCTAATGGCTGCTAAAATGCAGTGGGAAACAATTCATATTGAATATATTTCACCTAGTATCTCTCTCTTTATGAAAGAAGGGATGTTAGCAGATGAACCATATAAGAGTGTCAGAAAATTGACTTACAGAAATCATATTTTACACATGTATGTTCAAATTGGAAATGGTTAGATGCCTCGAATTCAGCAGCGTTCAATAAGTGATAAACCTATTTTTTTCTGAAAGCAGGTTGGTTTTATTCTGGATTCCAGTACACTACACTATTCCCCAATATTCTGGCTACAAGACCTGAGTTTTCAACATAATCTTTGTTCAGTTTAACAGCCTTACGCCATCTTACTGGGGGAGGGGGGGAGGGGGGGGGGGGGCGGAATCTTTGTTCAGTTTAACAGCCTTACGCCATCTTACTGGGGGAGGGGGGGGGGGGGCGGGGGTGGGGGCGGGGGACTGTATGCCCACATGGTACCATTGGTGATGCTTCACAAGTAAAAGATAAACATTAATAAAAAGTGAAGCAACTCTCAGAGACCTAAAGTGTACACTGTATTAACAATAAACTATCATTGTGGCACTCAATAGTTTTGTATTCTCACCAGCTGAATGTAACATGTAGTGCAAGACACAGTGGAAGGCAGTCCAGTTACAAACTTCCCCTATCTACTAAATCCTGGCGGCCAGTGAAATTTTGTCTTTGACACGTCTGCTTGCAATGAACAGCACAGACCAGTGGTACAAGCTCTCCTCCTGACTGTAAAGGGGGCAACTTCAGTGGTGATACAGTTTTATTCACTGTTGTCTGCTGCAACACTTTGCAAGGCCTGGAACAGGGAAAGTGGTTGCCCTCTCTCTGCTCCCATGCATAAGAAAAATAATCCCTTACAAACTCCCCTCTCCCCACCCCTAACTCTCTCTGCACAGAGGTGTCTTCGGACATGGTGCATGATGGGCACTGTTGTAAATTATAAGACGACTACTAATGTGAAAAAAAGATGTTACTCCCTCAATTGTATTAAATAGGTGCTGTTTCTCTTTTGCTGGTATAGTCATTTGATTACATTGGTATTTTTCGAGGAAATTAGTAACTACAGAGGGCAGTTTAAAGTTCACTATTATTTTTTATGCAGTTTTAAAATGAACACTGTTACTTGGCTCAGAGCTAACAGGCATTTTCAATCTTTGAATCTAGATAATCTGATAAGACTGTCTAATGGGGTATATTTTTTATTATCTTCTGAAAAGATTACGATTCCAAATTTCTTGGTTTATGTTGGGTGGGAGATTGTTGAATACCTTTCCACCAGAGTAAATACCCTCCACTCTGACCCCCAAACTGGGAGACAAAGTCTACATGAAAATTATTTTTGTGCCTTGTATGGTGATTGTGCAAATCGTAGTTAGCTGAAACTGATTTTTATTATCAGCAACAAAAACCATTAAGGAGGCACAAACCATTTAGGAGTACTGTAATTCAATTAAGTGTAAGAAAGAAAAGTTTTGTAATAAACCTCTAGCAACATGCACTCTTATCTGCTTTACACAATATTATTGCTGCTCACTTTTCCTGAATAAGTTGAACTACTTCATTTACTAAAGTACTACAAGGTCACAAAACCAAATTCCATGACACGACAGGGAGCAAAAACATGCAAAATAAACCAATAACCTTATCTTTAGGCCAACAGAACGAGAGAGACTCCTAAGAGCAAAACATGCTGATCACTGAGCATGTTGATTATCAGTTGACTACAACTGGAACCAACAAATTTTACACGTAGTGTTTCATTTACTTCATAAACATTACAGTCTACATGTGGTGCTAGCAGGTAATTTTTGCTCTAAACATTGCAAATATCACTAATTTTTTGTATTTTAGTGAGTAAAAAGCTGCTGTACAAGTCACAGTTAATTACAAGTTTGGTTTCAGTGCATCTGCAGCTGTAGAAATGTTAGCGTATGTGTTCACAGTAATTAAGGGTCAAATGGTGATAGAATACCAGGGACAAAAAAGTTATATACTTAACAGGTGTAGAAGTTTGAAACTGGTATTTGGTTGCAATAATTACACATCTGTTGTTTGAAACTGATAAACAATATTTTATTCAACATAATCCCCATTGCTATTTATACATTTCTCCCACCTCAACGGCAGGCTGTGAATGTCATGCCAAAAAAACAGTTATTCTTTTGAAGCAAACCAGTCAGAGAGCTATTTTCGTACACAACATTTTCATATGAATTGAAGCGTTGTTCAGTGAGAGCGTGTCCTAGTGATGCAAATAGATGATAATTGAATGGAGCCAAGTCTGGAGAATAGGCTGCATGCCCTAGTATTTCCCAACTGAGCGCCTCAATCATTTCCCTGATGCATTTTGCTGTGTGCCAGTTCCGGTTTTTGGAGCCGTGTCCCCCTGTCCCAACCTGGATTCAGCCGGGACACCTAAATGTTTTGGTTTTTACAAATCTAATCTAAGTCTCGGTCATGGGATGTTTCAACAAGTTAACTTTCCATATCATATCCCGAACCTAACATACCACATTATAAAATGCATTTACATGACCTGTCTGCTGATGTGTCCGCAGCTCGTGGTCACATTCTCGCTTCCCGAGCACGAGGTCCCAGGTTCAGTTCCCGGCGGGGTCAGGGATTTTCCCCTGCCTCGAGATGACTGGTGTTGTACTCATCATTTCATCATCATTCGTGAAAGTGGCGAAATTGGGCTGAGCAGTGGTTGGGAATTTGTATGGGCACTGATAACCTCGCAGTTGATAGCCCCCCATACCAATCATCATCATCATCATCATCATCATCATCATCTGTCTACTGATGCATTCAAGCTCGAGACCTTCAATAATAATTGTGCTGAAGTTGGTATTACTGAGCTGGAGTTTCCTAGTGGTGGCCCTGATAATTCAAATTTCAGTGTCACAAACAGTGTGGTAACTCCGCTTTTAATTAACCCTCAACTGCTATGGATCGTCTCTGAGGGCAACAAATTTTTTCTATTGTGATATATGACACACACACGCAAATCGAAGTGGGCTCTTCCCATTGGAAGTGGCACATGGATGCCAGAGCTGTGTGTATATGTCAGTGGCATCACAACTTCCAAATGAAAGGTCTGATTTTAATGCAGTTTTTTTATTTGACAGTTGGTTTAATGAGAAGGGTTCTTAGCTATGTTCCATGAAAGTTTGTACAGCAGTCCAAATTTCACCAGCTAAATTTTAAGTAAAGAAGTTTTACACTAGGTCCCCTGATAAAAAGCTATATAATACAATTCATAAGAGCGACATCAAGTTACAGATTTTAGAGCTTAACATGTTGCCTACCAACTACGAGTTATTTCGTACGAGCGAACTGGCCAATGGTGCCTACTGTGAGTTAACGAGTTTCTGCATAAAGCTAGATACGAAAACATTCATAGCAAATACGTGTGATTTACAGGTTTTGGACATCGGGAACAGGTATGGAAGTCATCTGGACATGTTGAAACAAAATTTTTTATTTTCCCACTTGGAATAAAGTAAGAGGAAAGTGCACACACACAAATGTTTTAGTTTTGGAAGAAAAATGTGTACAGTGTGTCGCTAATGGTAATGGAAACAGAGTTTTAGTCTTTTTAATTGTTAATATGTCTTAAAGCAGAGGTTGTCCTGGCCCGTCCTCCCCTCCCCCCCTCCCTCTGAATCTCTGAAAATCCTTTTTGGTCTACAGTAGAACATTTGAAAGAGCTATCGCCCCCACCATTAGTCCCTACTGCATTGCCTCTTCTCCCCCACAGCCCGCGCAAGAGAACTTTTTAAAAAAAGTGACTTGGCATTACAGAGAGTGTTATTTTCATATACAGTGCTGGTAAGTAGCAAAGAATATGAAATAAAATTCAACTTGTTATTGTAACGACACTTTGTTAGGCAGCTATAATGCAAACATTGTTAGATCTAATCATGTTGGCAACAATGAGAAAATGAGCACAAGTGACACGATTAACATATCTAATGATGCCACCAAGACCCCCAACAGTACTTACAAGAGACAAAAAGCTAAAATTCTTGTCTGGCTGATAATGAAGCAAATTAAAACACTTTCTAAAGTCTGCCCAGCATTCAATGTACTTCAAGCACCAACTTTTAACAATGAAATAATAATTACAGTTTCATATTTATATAACCTTAGCTGTACTCTATTAGTGAGATGTATGTAGCAGTTTATTTTTAACTATGAACGCCAAATTCGGTTCAAAAGACGTTATCTTTATCCTTAGGACTGGTTCAGTTTCCATTCGGTTTATAGGGGCCTATTTATTTCTTCAGGAACACCAATGTTGAAAACCCTGATTTACACTTATGTATTGAATCTACAGGCATTAGAAATTTCATCGCTTATTCTGCTAAAGCGAGACATCTTGACAAGATATCCAAAAATCTGTCACACATCATCACAGTTAACGAGTCATCATTCGACTCTGACAAATTACAGAATTCTAAATTGACAGAAAATAGGTTCCTTATCCATTTTCGGTTGCTGTATATTGAAGGAAAATATTTTTTTATATTAGTGTTCACTGTCCAGTCCCAGTAAATGCTCCTTGATAAGAGTTGCTATCTTGTGCAGGAATGAACCTACGTTGTACTCTCTCTGAAATTCTCTTGGCTTTGTGAGCCTCAGCGTTAGGCCAAACGCAGTACGATCATCAGTAAAGTATCCTAACAATGCGCAATTTCATTATTTACTAGAATGAGTACAACTTCTATGTAACGTGCAACTGTCATATGATTCCCTTCAGAAACTAGGTTTTTTAAATTAACTTTCTATTACTAAAATGTGATTAAGTAATTGTAAACTATCAATTACGACAAGGAGATATTTGTGCGACCCAGTATTTTATTTTCGTGTCCTGGTGCCAGGTCGCAATCTTTCACCTGGGGAACGCTGTCTTAAAGAGTTCTTCCACGAAGACTTGGTGTTTCTCCACAAATTTGACAAAAAAACCTCCAGATAACTGGTAAAAGGCAATTAACAGTAGGGTCACTTAATAAACACACAAATGTACACATCTCATCTGGAAAATGTACTTTCTCCTTCTGCTCCATTTCCTTACGGTGTGAGGCGATATTATTGCGCATATGAGCTGAACTTTCCACTTTTTACGCCAACTACGAGATCATTTGCACGCTCTATTTTCTTGTCAAGGACACCCCTATCATAGTTTGCATGGGAGGCTTCTCTCTCTCTCTCTCTCTCTCTCTCTCTCTCTCTCCCTCCCTCCCTCCCTCCCTCCCTCCCTCCCCCCCCCCAACACACACACACACACACACACACACACACACACACAACAACAACTTCTGAAAAGGGGGGAGGGGGCACTGCCTCCCTGTAAGATGGGCACCCATGTTGGTACCAGCTTCAGCTTCCAAAAATAAGGTCACCTTAGCTTATACAACTAACAGCCACACTTCTGTAGCCAGAAGCGGGAGAAGGTACTACTCATATGCAACTCAACTGCGCACATGCATGAGCTCGCTCGCAACTGCTCAAACGAATCTAATGTAAACAGTTGTGAAGTCACGCTCATCAGAGACAATTTGTTGTTATGCAGCATTGTACAGTCTTCCTAAAGCCTTTGACACATTTTGTTGTTGGCAGATGCTTGTTTGAGTAAAGTGTTTTGTTGTTGTATATGGTGCATTTCCTTTGCAACTTAAGTTTTATTTTCGTTTATTTTTCTGTTGTTCATGTTTTATTGCTGCAGTATTATTCTGCAGTAGTGAGATAGAGTAATACACTTTGTTAGACTATTGGTTCTTACTGGTCAAAATTATAAAAATTTAACTGAAAACTGTTATTGTTGTTGTGGTCTTCAGTCCAGAGACTGGTTTGATGCAGCTCTCCATGCTTTTCTATCCTGTGTAAGCTTCTTCATCTCCCAGTACCTACTGCAACCTACATCCTTCTGAATCTGTTTGTGCACTCACCCCTTGGTCTCCCTCTACGATTTTTACCCTCCACGCTGCCCTCCAATACTAAATTGGTGATCCTTGATGCCACAGAATATGCCCTACCAACCGATCCCTTCCTCTAGTCACGTTGTGCCACAAATTTCTCTTCTCGCCAATTCTATTCAATACCTCCTCATTAGTTATGTGATCTACCCATCTAATCTTCAGCATTCTTCTGTAGCACCACATTTCGAAAGCTTCTATTCTCTTCTTGTCTAAACTATTTATTGCCCACATTTCACTTCCATACATGGCTACACTCCATACAAATACTTTCAGAAACGACTTCCTGACACTTAAATCTATACTCAATGTTAACAAATTTCTCTTCTTCAGAAACGCTTTCCTTGCCATTGCCAGTCTACATTTTATATCCTCTCTGCTTCAACCATCATCAGTTATTTTACTCCCCAAACAGCAAAGTTCATTTACTACTTTGAGCGTCGCATTTCCTAATCTAATTCCCGCAGCATCACCCAATTTAATTCGACTACATTCCATTATCCTCGTTTTGTCTTTGTTGATGTTCATATTACATCCTCCTTTCAAGACACTGTCCATTCCATTCAGCTGCTCTTCCAGGTCCTTTGCTATCTCTGACAGAATTACAATGTCATTGGTGAACCTCAAAGTTTTTATTTCTTCTCCACGGATTTTAATACCTACAACGTATTTTTCTTTTGTTTCCTTTACTGCTTGTTCAATATACAGATTGAATAACTTTGGGGATAGGCTACAACCCTGTCTCACTCCCTTCCCAACCACTGATTCCCTTTCATGCCCCTCGACTCTTATAACTGCTATCTGGTTTCTGTACAAATTGTAAATAGCCTTTCGCTCCCTGTATTTTACTCCTGCCACCTTCAGAATTTGAAAGAGAGTATTCCACTCAACATTGTCAGAAGCTTTCTCTAAGTCTACAAATGCTAGAAACGTAGGTTTACCTTTTCTTAATCTATTTTCTAAGGCAAGTTGTAGGGTCAGTATTGCCTCACGTGTTCCAACATTTCTGCGGAATCCAAACTCATCTTCCCTGAGGTCGGCTTGTACCAGTTTTTCCATTCATTTGTAAAGAATTCTTGTTATTATTTTGCAACCGTAGCTTATTAAACTGACAGTTCAGTAGTTTTGACATCTGTCAACACCTGCTTTCTTTGGGAGTGGAATTATTATATTCTTTGTGAATTCTGAGGGTATTTCGCCTGTCTCATACATCGTGCTCACCAGATGGTAGAGTTTTGTCAGGACTGGCTCTCCCAAGGCTGTCAGTAGTTCTAATGGAATGTTGTCTACTCCAGGGGCCTTGTTTCGACTCAGGTCTTTCAGTGCTCTGTCAGACTTTTCACGCAGTACCATATCTCCCATTTCATCTTCATCTACATTCTCTTGCATTTTTATAATATTGTCCTCAAGAACATCGCCCTTGTATAGACCCTCAATATACTCCTTCCACCTTTCTGCTTTCCCTTGTTTGCTTAGAACTGGGTTTCCATCAAAGCTCTTGATATTCATGCAAGTGGCTCTCCTTTCTCCAAAGGTCTCTTTAATTTTCCTGTAGGCATTATGTATCTTACCCTTGGTGATATGTGCCGCTACATCCTTACATTTCTCCTCTAGCCATCCCTGTTTAGCCATTTTGTACTTCCTGTCGATCTCATTTTTGAGACGTTTGTATTCCTTTTTGCCTGCTTCATTTACTGCATTTTTGTATTTTCTTCTTTCATCAATTAAATTCAACATATCTTCTGTTACCCCAGGATTTCCATTAGCCCTCATCTTTTTCCTACTTGATCCTCTGCTGCCTTCACTATTTCATCTCTCGAAGCTACCCATTCTTCTTCTACTGTATTTCTTTCCCCTGTTCTTGTCAATCGTTCCCTAATGCTCTCCCTGAAGCTCTCTACAACCTCTGGTTCTTTCAGTTTATCCAGATCTCATATCTTCAATTCCCCATCTTTTTGCAATTTCTTCAGTTTTAATCTACAGTTCATAACCAATAGATTGTGGTCAGAGACCACATCTGCCCCTGGAAATGTCTTACAATTTAAAAACTGGTTCCTGAATCTCTGTCTTACCATTATATAATCTATCTGATACCTTCCAGTATCTCCAGGCTTCTTCCATGTACACAACCTTCTTTTATGAGTCTTGAACCAAGTGTTAGCTATGATTAAGTTATGCTCTGTACAAAATTCTTCCAGGCGGCTGCCTCTTTCATTCCTTACTCCCATTACTTATTCACCTACTACGTTTCCTTCTCTTCCTTTTCCTACTGTCGAGTTTTCAGTTACCCATGTCAATTAAATTTTCATCTCCCTTTACTATCTGAATAATTTCTTTTATTTTATCATATATTTCATCAATCTCTTCGTCATCTGCAGAGCTAGTTGGCATATAAACTTGTACTATTGTGGCAGGTGTGGGCTTCGTATCCATCTTGGCCAGAATAATGCCGTTCACTGTGCTGTTTGTAATAGCTTACCGGCATTCCTATTTCCCTATTCATTATTAAACCAACTCCTGCATTACCCCTATTTGATTTTGTATTTATAACCCTGTATTCACCTGACCAGAAGTCTTGTTCCTCCTGCCACCGAACTTCACTAATTCACACTATATCTAACTTTAACCTATCCATTTCCCTTTTTAAATTTTCTAACCTACCTGCCCGATTAAGGGATCTGACATTCCACATTCTGATCCGTAGAACGCCAATTTTCTTTCTCCTGATAACAACGTCCTCCTGAGTAGTCCCCACCCGGAGATCTGAATGGGGGACTATTTTACCTTCAAAATATTTTACCGAAGAGGACACCATCATCATTCAACCATACAGTAAAGCTGCATGCCCTCGCGAAAAATTACGGCTGTAGTTTCCGCCGATCGCAGTACGAGCACAGCAAGGCCATTTTGGTTAGTGTTAGAAGGCCATATCAGTCAAGCATCCAGACTGTTGCCCCTGCAACTACTGAAAAGGCTGTTGCCCCTCTTCAGGAACCACATGTTTGTCTGGCCTCTCAACAGATACCCCTCCATTGTGGTTGCACCTATGGTGCGGCTATCTGTATCGCTGAGGCACGGAAGCCTCCCCACCAATGGCAAGATCCATGGTTCATGGGGGGAGGAACTGAAAACAAAACCAATGAAAAATTCCCGGGTTTTTCCCTGTTTTCTCCCAGATGAAAAAATTCCCGGGTTTTTCCTGATTGTCCCAGACTGTATACACCCTGCTCATATAACTGTAAAAATTATGTCCATCTTTGGAATATTTAACAAACTCTGAATGAAGCATTCCATTGAACATGTAAATGAAGAGCTTCATGAGTCACTCATCAGACTGGGGCAAACACGCATGGACATGATTCATATGTTGCCTCCTCACATAGTTACACCACTAATGGCATGGTCTACATGAGTGTTAGAGGTAAATGATTACTTGCAAGACTAATTTCCAGAAGCATTTGGTGTAACCAGAATGCTGTTGGTCCAATCATTGTGATTTCCAATGTTTACAACAGACGTTTTTAGGAAAAAAATTTGCAAAAGACAGAGCTGTCAACTAACTATAATCAAACTTGGTACAATAAATGGATATATAAAAATTGGCAGCATGGACACGTTAACAATCATGGTACAAGGAGCATTCAATAAGTAATAAAACACATTCTCTTTCTCGGCCAGTTTATGTTGAAAAAAATGTGGACTTTGTCATAGGACATTGTGGAATGTTCTTGCTTCACCGCTGTAGTTGTGTGAAGTTTCTGTAAGTGGTGGCACTATATGTAGCCTTCAAAATGGCATCTGTAAAAGAAGTGCATTCCAAGCAGAGAGCTGTCATTGAGTTTCTTTTGGCAGAAAACTAGAGCAGCACAGATATTCGTAGGCACTTGCAGAATGTCTACAGAGACCTGGTAGTGAACAAAAACATGGTGAGTCATTGAGCAAAGCATCTGTCATAATTGCAACAAGGTTGCACGAACCGATATGATATCTTGCGTGCCGGTCGGCCCCACACGCCTGTGGTTCCTGCAATGTTGGAATTCGAGGTGATCAACTGATTACAATCAAACACCTTGTTGCACAACTGGATGTCTCTGTTGGTAGTGCTGACACACTCGTCCCCATTGGGGTACTCAAAGGTGCGTGCAAACTGGATTCCTTGCCACCTAACAGAAGACATAAAGAGTAATGAAAGACCACCTGTGCAGAGTTTCTTGCATGTTTTTGTTGAATATCATGACAAGCAATGAAACATGGGTTCCTCAGTTCATATCAAAAGCAAAACTGCAATCCATGGAGCGGCACTACACCATCTTTCCTCCGAACAGAAAGTTAAAGCCACACCCTCAGCTAGTAAAGTCATGGCAACAGTCTTCTGAGACTCTGAAGGAGTTACTGTATTTGATGTCCTTCCTCATTGTGCAACAATCACCTCTGAAGTGTATTGTGCTACCCTCGGGAAACTGAAGAAATGACTCCAACATTTTCATCACCACAGAAATTCAAATGAACGAACTCCACCTCCATGACAAAGCAACGACTCACCCAAGTATGGACACCCAGAAGGAACTCACTGAACTTCATTAGACTGTTCTTCCTCATCCACTCTACAGCCCAAATCTAGCACCTTCCCTCTTTCATCTGTTTGACCCAATGAAAAATGCACTCATGGGAAGCAGTACACAGGTAGACATTGGCTCCAGTGTGGACTAGTAGGGCAATACCATGCGGGCATAAAGGTCCTCCCAGTAAGTTGGTATGAAGCCACCGTGTTGAATGGAGATTATGTTGAAAAATAGGGTTTTGTAGCCAATAGAGTGAGGGATAATATGGTGTATTGGAATCCTGAAAAAACCAACCTTCTTTCGTTAAAAAAGTGTTGTATTGCTAGCTTAGTGCCTCTCATACATTTGAACTTTTCCAACAAAACATAAGAAGCTTTTTCAATAAGAGAAATGAGGTACTTATATTAATATAGGATCTCGACAAATCTAAGGATATGCTTTGCATGATATACCATCATCTGAAAGTCATAGAAATTGAACAGATGTACCAAGATGGATACAAGTTAGTATCACGTTCTGTAGGTGTAATATTAAAAGTGTCCCAGGCCATAGAGCTCAGTGAATATTGCATTGAAAAGCTATCTGTTTGCTGCACTTTAGTGATAGAGTTGGAAACATAAACAAATGTAATAACACAATTGTGGATGCTAATAATACTTAATTGAAATAACTGTTAAGTGATTTTACGTGGAGATTTCAACATAGGTTTCATCTTGCTTAGTTCCGATTGAGGCTACCTAGGGTTACTAATGTCCAGCTTTGGACTGATCACCACAGTTAACTTTTCCAACAAGGCAGCCACAGTGCAACAGTGATTCGCGATTTATTTCTAAATCTGACTGTATTTAATGAAATAGATGTGAGCCCAAAATCATTGGTTTATCTGACCATGATGGTCCAATGATGACAGTAATAAAGCATCCCCATCAATCAGGTTTAACAAAGACATGAAAAGTAAAATTTCAAAAAATTGTAAACGCTTATTCATTTGCACTATTCAGACAGAATTTAAAGGATGAAAAATGGGAAGTAGTTTAGCAGGCACACACAATAGGTGAGGAATTTATTTATGTCCAAAAAATATTTTTGAAACACTGTGAATACAGTTTTCGTACACAGTGGGTCAGGGACATTTGCAATGATAGCCACGAAAAAGTGTGATTAACACCTGAGATAAAAACATATTGTACTAGGAAGAGATCTAGATTTAATATGAAGGACTACTTCCAGCCAAGATTTAAATATTCACTACAAGTAATATTGCTAAATTCTTCAATGTGTCATCAAAAAGGCAAAAGCAGTGTACCACTCACAAAAATTCAAAATTTCAAGAACAAAGCTAGAATTATTTAGTGTGTTGTTATGGATGAAATGGATAAATTCGATGATCCAAATGATAATAAACTTGGAAATGACAGGCTAGACAGATGTATGAAACTCAAATCATTAACTATTAAATTGAACTGTTCCTAATAGCAGCAGAAATAGGTACAAAATATGGTCCCGTGACAACAGATTGAAAACCGACTTATACCAGCAAAACAAACTGCACCACCAGACATTATTTTGGCCAACTCATCAATAAGAGAGGTCACAAAATCAGTACTAAAAATCCAGAGCTCACTTTATAGTTCCACATTTTGATTACCTTTGTAAAAAATCAGAGAATTAAGGTGTATTTCCTGAAATGTTGAAATTATCAGTAGTCTCTCAAATCTACAAAAATGGAGACAGGCAACTGTCCTACATTTATAGTCCACTCTCTTTCCTACCTATGTACTTCTCCCCCCCCCCCCTCTAACCCCTCCCCCCTCCCTTCTGTGAGTATGTGCTGGGCTACCATGGGGCCCCAACCTTTGCAGTATCACTCCCTTTCCGTGCTGTATGTTTATATTTCCACTACCCCTTTCCCCCCTCTGTCGCCACCGGATGGTTTTCTTGGTGCCAGCCCTGCTTGGACGTTGTTTATGAGTGTTTCACTTCCAGCGTATTCTACAAGTTTTCATTAAAAAAACACATGGTCACCATTGTTGGGTTTGACCTGCCACCAATTTTAAAAATTCTCCAGATGTGTTGATCATGCAAGAAAGGTCGCCCAATGCAGTGTGTGATCCACCTTGGTGCCTTTCCATATGTGCACTCTTCACTTTAATACAATAATACACCCAAATATCCAGCACAGTAGCCATCCCATTGTTGGGGGAGGGGGGAGGGTGGGGAAGGGTCGTTAAGTATCTACATGGTGGTAGCCCCCTGATCATGCAAGGATCACACTGTTTGAGCCTGAGCTGAAAACTCCCCATGTGTGCCAAGAAGTATGTGCCCATCGTGACTGGGGCATGGGGTCTCTGAGCAACGGATAGCTGG
The DNA here is from genome assembly GCF_021461395.2 of Schistocerca americana. Classification (NCBI taxonomy): domain Eukaryota; kingdom Metazoa; phylum Arthropoda; class Insecta; order Orthoptera; family Acrididae; genus Schistocerca; species Schistocerca americana. The sequence goes on from NC_060125.1 coordinate 436,524,752, forward strand.
CCAAATAGCCATTGCTGAGGCTGGGTGGTTCCCATGGGGAGAGCCCTGTTCAGAGTGGGTGACACCACAGCAGATCAGCTGCAAATGAAGTGGATTAAGTTATCTCCCACTGGTGTCCATATGACCACAGCAGTCTCTATGAAAGGACAGTCCTCTTTCAATGCAGAGAGATATGGGCCTGAAATGCTCCCTTTCCTGGCTGTGCCTTGGGAGGAAAGTAGGACTAACCGGCAAGCAAAACAATATTCCCCACAAAACTTGATTTGTACAAGGACTGATGGTGATTCCCTCTTGGCCACAAAGCCCATGTTGTTTGTGGAGAACTCAGAAGACAAGTTTAGGGAAACTTTTTTTTAAATTTGTGGTATGTTCCTACTACCCCAAAAGGCACAAGTTTAGAGAAGTGGCAGCCATCTCTAAAATGAAAAGTGGGTCAGTTTCGATCAAATCGGCATCCCCTGCTCAGTTACGGGCACTGATCGCTTGTAACAAGCTGTGTGAAATACCGGTGACTGTCACTCCCCATGACAGTCTAAATTTAGTTCAGGACATGATTTTCACACGGAGGCCTGCTTTCACAATCTGACAATGAGCGACACACCAACTTGGAACGATGGGGTGTACTTTTTGTCTGCCATATACATATGGGACCAGAGGACAATAGGATTGCTACCAGTGTCTTGATCTTGGCCTTTGAGGGCGATTCATTGCCTGAAAAGGTCAAGGTGATGGTAAACCGATGCGTGATGTGAAACTCTGTATGTTGTCTCCCCCCCCCCCCCCCCTTCCCTATGTGGTACTTTTCAAGTGCTGAAAATTTGGGCACATATCTTGGTGTTGCAATGCTAGCCCCAACTGTAGAGATTGTGGATGAGCGCTGCTTGCGAACGCTTCCTGTGCATTTCCTCCCAACTGCATCAACTGTGGAAAACACCATTTTACCTGCTCACCAGATTGCACTGTTTTCCAGAGAGAGAGAGAGAGAGAGAGAGAGAGAGAGAGAGAGAGAGAGAGAGAGAGAGAGAGGAAAAAAATAGAAGAACACAAAACTCTGGATGGACTCAGTTACCAAGAGACCAATAGCGGTTGCACCCAGCATGTCAAACAATGTCATATGCTACAGCCACGACAACATCGCCCCATTTGGCGATGGTACTCCCACCCATTGCACTTCAACCATACCTGCCCCCATGATGGTTGAGGGCTCCATTCTTGCTGCTTTTGCTATACCTACTTCGTAAACAATGGCTTCCAACTCACCAACGACACTGGTTCCCACCTCCCAGCTGGAGACAAATCACTTCCTTCAGCTCCTCTTGCCAAGAAAGTGTTTCTCAGGACACTTTCTTTCAAGATTTCTGCCATTGTATAACCGGACATCCACCAGTGGCTGAAAGAGCCACAGGCTGATGGTACAGGGCTTTGCAATTATCATCTTTATGTGAGACTGATTCAGAGAAGCCCTCACAATCATCAAAATGCTCTGCGGAGAGGACATACAAGGAGGAGGACATTCCGGCCCCATGCCACCAGATCCCACCTGTTCCACTCATGTAGCCAAGGCGGAGATTCCGACATCTCCTGAGGCCTCAGTTTTCATCACACAATGGAACCTGGAACCTGTGTATGTATTTTGATCCCATAACCCCTAAACCAGAGGTAGTAGGTAACCCTGTAAGGCATAACCTGCTCCTTGGTACCTTTGTGCCCTCACTGTACATTGACAACATTATTCTCCAGTGGAATTGTAGCTGTTTTTTCCACAACCTGGCAGAGCCACATCTTTTAAGAACTTCACCTGCCTTTTGCATTGCCCTTCAGGAGACATGGTTTCCAGCAATGCAGACCCCAGCCCTTTGTGGATACTGAGAATATTACAAGAACCGAGCTGCCTATGAAAGGGTGTCGGGTGGAGTTCCCTCTTGTTCTAGATACTCTATATAGTGAACCCATGCTTCTTAATACACCTTTGGAGGCTGTGGCTGTTGGGTAAAAGGCATTTCAGAATATTACTGTCTGTATTTTTTACCAGTGTCCCAACTGTGAAGTGTTTCACAACATAGTGTTTGTGATGTGTTGGTAAATGTGCCAACACCTTGTAGATAGAGGCGGCCTAAATGCACGCTATCTAACGCAGACGGGCATGAATTCTGGAACAGGATAAGTAGTGAATTCTAATAAGAAAAGTATGCAGCTCCTCAAATACTTAACTTTATTCCATGTTGTGGTACATCGCTGTTGATAATACAAATAATACTCTCTTCAGATACGGTTAATGGCGCCTTGCTAGGTCGCAGCCATGGACTTAGCTGAAGGCTATTCTAACAGTCTCTCGGCAAATGAGAGAAAGGCTTCGTCAGTGTAGTCGCTAGCAAAGTCGTCGTACAACTGGGCGAGTGCTATTCCGTATCTCGAGACCTGCCTTGTGGTGGCGCTCGGTCTGCGATCACACAGTGGCGACACGCGGGTCCGACATGTACTAAATGGACCGCGGCCGATTTAAGCTACCACCTAGCAAGTGTGGTGTCTGGCGGTGACACCACAGTTTGCATTGGTTTCTTAGCTCCCCCAACTTTCCTACTCTTTGGCGATTTCAATGCCCATAACCCTTTGTAGGGTGGAACCATGGTCACTGTCTGCAGTAAAGACCTCGCAAATATACTGGCACACCATGACCTTTGTCTCTTGAATACCGGCACCTTCACACACTTCAGTATAGCACACAGAACCTTCTTGGCCCCATTTGCAGCCCTTGTCTTCTCCCAGCCATCCACTGCAGGGTCTATGAAGACCTGTGTGGTAGTGACCACTTCCAGATCTTCCTGTCCCTCCCTCAGTTCACCCCTTTGGACACCTGCCCAGATGGACTCTCCACAGTGCCGACTGGGATGATTTCACCTCTGCTGTCAACGTTGGCTCCCTGCCGCATGGAGATAGCAATGAGGCAGTCCAGAATTCAACTTCAGCCATTCTTTTGGCAGCTGATTTAGTGATTCCCTGTTCCTTGGGCCCACCTCAACAGAAGACAGTACCTTGATGGTCCTCGGACATTGGAGAGGCCATTCAAGATTGTAGGCAGGCTCGCTAATGTCACAAGTGACACCTGTCAATGGAGCACCTCATTGCCTTTAACACCATGTAGATATCTAAAAAATGAGATTGACAGGAAATGCAGAATGGCTAAGCAGGAATGGCTAGAGGAGAAATACAAGGATTTAGAAGCATACATCACTAGGGGAAAGACGTACTGCCTACAGGAAAATTAAAGAGGTCTTTGGAAAAAAAAAAAAAAAAAAAAAAAAAGAGAGGTAACAGTGTGAATATCGAGAGCTTAGATGGAAAAACAGTTCTCAGCCCAGAAGGGAAAACTGAAAGATGGAAGGAGTGTATAGAAGGTCTATACAAGGGAGGTGAACTTGCATGCAATACTACAGGAGTGGAACAGGATGCAGATGAAGGTGAGATGAGAGATATGATATTGCGTGAAGAATTTGACAGAGCACTGAAAGACTCGAAACAAGGCCCCATGTGTAGACAATTCCATCAGACTTATTGATAACCTTGGGAGAGCCAGCCATAACAGAACTCTTCCATATGATGCGCAAGATAGATGGGACAGGCAAAATACCCTCAGACTTCAAGATGACAGATGTGAATGTTAACAAAGTATCTCTTTAATAAGTCATAGTTGCAAAATACTGACACGAATACTTTACAGACGAATGGAAAAACTAGTACAAGCCGACCTCAGGGAAGATCAGTTGGGATTCCGCAGAAATGTTGGAACACGTGAGGCAATACTGACCCTACAACTTGTCTTAGAAAATAGATTAAGGAAAGGCAAACCTACGTTTCTAGCATTTGTAGACTGAGATAAAGCTTTCGACAATGTTGATTGGAATACTCTCTTTCAAATTCTGAAGGTAGCAGGGGTAAAATACAGGGAGCTAAAGGCTATTTACAATTTGTACAGAAACCAGATAGCAGTTATAAGAGTCGAGGGGCATGAAAGGGAAGCAGTGGTTGGGAAGGGAGTAAGACACGGTTATAGCCTATCTCTGATTTTATTCAATCTGTATATTGAGCAAGCAGTAAAGGGAACCAAAGAAAAATTTGGAGTAGTAATTAAAATCCATGGAGAAAAAATAAAAGCTTTGAGGTTTGCCAGTGACACTGAAATTCTGTCAGAGACCACAAAGGACCTGAAAGAGCAGTTGGACGGAATGGAAATTGTCTTGAAAGGAGGATATAAGATGAACATCAACAAAAGCAAAACGAGGACAATGGAATGTAGTCGAATTAAATCAGGTGATGCTGAGGGAATTAGATTAGGAAATGAGACACTTAAAGTAGTAAACGAGTTTTGCTATTTGGGCAGCAAAATAACGGATAATCGTTGACGTAGAGAGGATATAAAATGTTGTCTGACATTGGCAAGAAATGCGTTTCTGAAGAAGAGAAATTTGTTAATGGCGAATATATATTTAATTGTTAAGAAGTCTTTCTTGAAAGTATTTGTATGGAGTGTAACTCTGTATGGAAGTGAAACACAGATGATGAACAGTTTAGACAAGAAGATAATAGAAGCTTCTGAAATGAAGGACTACAGAAGAATGCTGAAGGTTTGATGTGTAAATCACGTAACTAATGAGGAGATAATGAACAGAACAGAGAGAATAGAAATTTGTGGCACCACGTGACTATGACACATTCTGAGACATCAAAGAATCACCAAATTAGTATAGGAGGGAAGTGTCAGCCGGTTAAAAATTATAGGAGACCAAGAGATGAATACAGTAAGCAGATTCAGAAGTATGTAAGTTGCAGCAGTTATTTAGAGACGAAGAGGAGGCTTTTGCAGGGTAAACAGAAATGGAGAGCTGCATCAAACCAGTTTTTGGACTGAATATAACAAGAACAACACTGAATTCACTGTGAGGAAATATCAAATAAAGTGTGAATATAGTATACTTTTCCAGTTTATACTACTGATGCTGGAAAACTCTCAGGTTTCCAGTATCTTAATGTTGCCATCCAGCTGGAAAAATGAGTTTTTTTCATCATCAAATGAGATGTGCCATGAGGTTCAGTGCTTGGCCCACCCCTGTTCTTGATCTACATAAATGATTTACATAGGGAATTAGAAGACTCTCAAAAACTGTAATGTATGCTGATGACACAAGTATATTAATAAGGGCCCAAACATCTCTATACCTGATACAGCCAGGAGAATAATGAAACAGACAGTCTATAGCTGGTTTACAAACCAACAGCTTAACCCTTAATGGTAGAAAAGCTCATATTATGCCATTCAAAACACACAAAAATGGTTGCAGGTACCAGCAGTGGAGATCAATGGGTATACCCTGGATGAGGCTCACTTGTGAATTTCTGGGCATCCAGATGGATAATAAACTGAAGTGGCACGCATGTGGACAAGTTAACCAAATTGCTCAGTTTTGCATGCTTTGCATACAGAAATCTCTCACAATGTGTCCTTTGGTAAAATCTTCTGGATCATTTCAGCTAAGGTGAAAAACTGATTTATTCTACATGTGTGTGCAAGATGACTAGTTTAAGGTGATATACAAACATCTTGCAGGAGCCTCTGTAGTGATTCTAACGGGTATGGATCAGGGATTCTGACGGTTATGGGGTATTTGTGTCGAATTTAAGATGAACTCAGCAATTCACAATCACATTCCTACAAGCAGCAATAATTGCCATTTGGACTATGCGTTCCTCTCTTTGGCTCAGAATGGAGTTTTACATTCTTTGAAAACAAAGTAAAAGAATTTCTCCTTGGCAGCTCCTTCTACAACTTATCAGAATACTTGGACTTGGTAACATAAATTCCACATAACTCTAATATTAGTTTTAGTCAGATCCTGTCTTTGTCCTTATGCACACAGCTGGCAGTGGTCTGTGTAAAGTTACATAAATGATTTGTTTGAAGAATTAGATAAAAACAGCAGCTGAGTAGTATAGGAGGAGGATGAGCATTGGATGTTTACAGTAAAGCTATATTTCTTCATACATATGTATATGAAGCAGTCTAGAAGTAATTAACATAACTGACAATTTGAATACATTAGTGCTAGTCCTAATATGTTTTTAGTATGGCCTATTTTACGTAGGTAGTCAGTATTGGTTGGTTTTGACTGTTGAAGAATAACTTACTCGTTGGACGTTTCTGAAGGCTCTCCTTTATTATGGGACCAGGGGAACCGTGAGAAACTTTCACACTTTTAAGTTTGAAATATTGACAGCATTTGGAACATGTGCAGTTAGTGGGATAAGGGTGGTTGTAAGAATTAAGAGAAAACATCTCTAACAACGAACTGGGTGATGCAAAATAATAATCATGAATTTATGATACATCATTGTGTACACATTTCCATATGTCTAAAAATACATTTTGCATTCAGAATGTTTGTCCTGGCTTGTACGAAGGCCAGAGATCAAGGACTGTCAGTAATGCCACATATCCTATAACTTTAACTCGACAGACATTTTCAATTACAGTAAGCAACAGGTAAATATCGCCCTTGAAGACTACAAAGACAAGTATGTAATGACAGGCAGGAGGATTTTACAGCAATAGTGATAATGGACTTTCAACTCCTCACTACAGCTTGTTCTTGAAATTATGTGGAACCTTTTTCTTTTTAGCACAAAATACTGTAATGCCATGATTTGTCCAAATTCTTGTGCCTGCCTTTAATTTCACCCAAGTTGAATTTACAGGAAAACAAGTTTCACAGTGTTATCTGAATATGTTTAAGAAAGATTTAAAATTTTCATGTACAGCTCTTTATGAAATTTATTTTGTAAACACTATAGTCAAATCATTGTTTATGAGCGTGGGTTACTTCTCTTCTTTTCTCTGAACCTAAATTATCAAGATATTTTATTGTTAACCTTTGATTATGATGGTAAGGTAGACCACTAAAGGCAGCTGATTCGAAAAGCAGATTGCCAATAGCTGTTGCTCTGTGACCGTCAAACCTCAATGGGAACTTAAGTGTGTGGAAGTAAAAGTTGACATCAATAACCCAAAAACTCAACGATCAGTGTTATGACAGAAAATCAAGTGTTCACATACAAACTATTCTCCAATTAAGTCTTTATAACATTGCCAAAACTGTCTCCAGCTGCTTTAAGACATTCAATATTTCTAGTTTGTGGCCTGCAAACTTAGGCTACTACAAGCTTGTATGTTCACTGTTCCACAACTGTGATGCAACGTTCACAGAGTTGTTCAATGTAATATTCATTAACCTGAATGGCCTTGGAATTCACTTTTCTTTTTTAAATTTTGCTGCTTACACTTTTCTTGCACTGGTTACATGATAATAGACATTACGCTTAGTTTACATCTGTCAAGATATATCTGTCCAATTTAAGTGATCTACATATGTTACATTCTATTGACCACAATAAATATGCTAATCTTCCAATGACCCTTTTGTTTTTGTATGTAGTTATTAGAAGTTAATGTTTGTTGTCTGTGAGACTTAAGCTTAACTGTTTCAACTGCACTATCTTTCAAAAAAGTTCACTATAAAGAAGACCTGGATAGGGTGGGTGTTTCTGTGATCGGCATGAATGTTTCTCATAATCAGCCTTGCAGGTAGCATCCTATCTGAAACATGCAAGCCATGTTTTGTATGAGACAAAGTGAGAGGCAATGCATCAGCAACATTTGTATGGGAATGCTCCTGTCACCTAAATGATTCTCCAGGTTCAATGTTAACATGCTCTACAGAAAACGTCATCCAGAGCTTATCATATCCTATTGGTGAAAGAGTTAAAATCGCGACCGTCACAGTAGTGTAAGAAGCATTTTCAGTTATATACCTGTCATTATCTCAACTGTATAATTGAAGTTCCAGTCTGTAATGGTGCCTATGCCTTCCACTATTATTAAACAACCTTCTTCACCCACAATCCCTTCCCAAAGAGCCTAGAGCATAATTGGCGTAGTGAGCCCTGCACTGTGGTAATTGTCTCCCAAAGAGGTCTGTAGCAGTTGAGACATTTCCCTCTCATGACTATTTCTTGTATATAAGATCACCTGGGTCTTCTTAACATTGTCCTTTCTTGCCTTATCTCACATTTTATGCCCTGTACCACTGGATTACTTCAGAACTTGATGCCCACATTCTCCAGAGTACCTAAGTTTTTAACTGAAGCTATCAAATTTGGAACTTCTCTAGGATGAGGTCTACAATTTGGAAGATGTGACTGTAATCGAGTCTTCTGATCCAACTTTAACATCACCTGGTACTACTGCAAACTGCACCTTGCAATTATCCTCACACTCCCGAGCCTCTGCCAAATCCTGCAAAAGGTTTCTAGATCAGCTTTTTTTTTATGAGTACTGCATGTGGATAGTTAAACAGTAACTGTATCTCCCGAAATGACCAGCTGCCATCATCCCAAGTGTACACCGTAATAGTCCTAGTAGGCTACAACACTCCTCATGGAAATGACACTTGATTTCTCCCTCATTATTTCCGTTACGAAGGATTCTGCGAAAACTGGCATACATTCAATTTCGTAGTTACATTTTGCGTGGAGTATTCAGTTCAACATATTTAAAAAAATTCAAGGTTTATCAAATCCAATTTTTTATAGAGTTATTAGGCTTAGTAATAAACACTATACAGCAAGAATGGTGTCACATAATTTAAATGTTGCTTTTAATAATAAATGGTGAGAGTAATGAATTTTACATGCGAGAGAAAATGAAAATTATTTACGGCAGATACTTTTATGTACGAAAGGAATTTAAAATTATTTGCGATTTTAACGGCAGTTTATTTCATCAGTTAATGAAGATACCAGCTACCTGAAAATTATTACTGTCAGAGACTCTAGAGTTAGGGGCCTAATAGAGTTCACAAGCACTAGACACTAGAGAAAAATCGTAATAATTTGTTAACAATGTAGGAAGAGATAGATGGCCACTTACCGTACAAAAGACACAAGTTGCACACAGGCACAATTAAGACACTTACCTAAAGCTTTCTGCCGCAGCCTTCATCAGCAAACACACCCCATACCATTCATACACACAAGGAAGCACACCTCATACACTTATGACCGCCTACTCATGACTCTTGTCTTTTCCTACATTGTTGATATTCATACCTGGAGTTTCCATTGTTTGTAATGATTTTTCAGATTACATGCAACTGATAGTTATCTGAACACTTAAAATGACACAAGAACAATACAGCATCGAAATGTAGCCTTTGTTGTACTTCACTGTTACGACGTATTTTCTCACACCACGTACGACTTCATGGGTGCAGCGTCGCCAATAGTGTTACATCTGCAAATGTACCAAAATTAAATTTCTATAACCATGGAATTGTAAACATCCGTGTCGAATTATTATTAGTCAATCTAAGACATACTTGAAAAAATATGGCGTTGTTTCTAGCGTCAATAACCACTGGTTAGTCTTCTGTCATGAGATACCACGAATGTTTCCGATTTTTAAATGTGTTTCGAGAAGGGTAAATGTAATGTGAATTCTGAAGAAAAATAAGAGATGTAAGGGCCATCAGCGTTTCAATTATTCTCGAGAAAAGCGATAAAGCCGCTATTTCATTATAAGCTGCAAGTCAATGTATGTCTGGATGATTTGTCAAGCGGCGCGGAGACCGTAAACATTATTGTACAATTTTATTGTAGTTTTCTCTAGTCTGTGCAATAAAATAATGCCATAATATTGTGCAATATTTCGTTTGGTTCGAAATGCTGCACGATTAAGTCGCTGCTGCTGTTACAAGGATATGAAAATGTAGAAGGCCGAGAAATTAGTATAAAGAACAAGGTAAATGATTATCAGAATTTTTTATGCGTTGATGGTCCAACATTTGGTACATGATTGCCCCCCCTATGATTGGTCTTAAAAAACGTTACAAAATGTGTGTCTCCCTTCCTAGCTGTACGGCTTTCTGCATTTAGTGAGGAACGCCTTATAAAAACCATTCTTAATTTTATGGTTTCTCCATTAATGTAGGTAATATCCCAGGGTCCGTAGGACACGCAGTAGCTGGGAACGTGTTCAACGGTTTAATTTTTCCTTGCGGAGTGACTTTCACAGCCTATAGGCTGCAGATAGAGACAAACGAATGACTGCAGCATTCACGTCTATGTTACTAGGCGGTGAGACATCGTATGAATGTACTTACAAGGGAACCTCCCCATCGCACCCCTCTCAGATTTCGTTATAAGTTGTCACAGTGGATAGGCCTTGAAGAACTGAACACAGATCAATCGAGAAAACAGGAAGAAGTTGTGTGGAACTATGAAAAAAATAAGCAAAATATACAAACTGAGTAATCCATGCGCAACATAAGCAACATCAAGGTTAGCGTCAGGACAGGAGCCCCGTGGTCAGCGTGAGTAGCTGCGAAACGAGATGTCCTAGGTTCAAATCCTCACTCGAGCGAAAAATTTATTTGCTTTATTTTCGCAAAGTTATGATCTGCCCATTCGTTCATTGACGTCTCTGTTCACTGTAATACGTTTAGTGTCTGTGTTTTGCGACCGCACCGCAAAACGGTGCGATTAGTAGACGAAAGGACGTGCTCTCCAATGGGAACCGAAAACATTTGATCGCAAGGTCATAGGTCAACCGATTCCTCCACAGGAAAACACGTCTGATATATTCTATATGACACTGGTGACAGATAATAATTGTCTGAAAATAAACAAATTAAACTCTTCACTCAAGTGAAGACTTGAACCCAAGACCTCTCGTTCCACAGCTGCTCACGCTAACCACGGGACCCCGGCGTTCCCGAGCTCGCACTTTCCTTGATGTTGCCTATCTTGCACATGGACTACTCAGTATATTTTGCATATTTCTTTCATAGTTCCACACAACTTCTTCCTGTTTTCTCGATAGATCTGTGTTCAGTTTTTCAAGGCCTATCCACTGTGCCAACTTATAACTAAATCTGAGGGGGGTGTGATGAGGAGGTCCCCTTGTTAGTTCTCAAGTTTTGCACTCCAGTGTCCAACCCTTTACTTGTAGCCACTCTACATAATAACTTCTTACGAGTTTCACCGGAGCCAAGAGACGAGTTTCAGTGGACTAGCGAAGCAGAAACTGCCTTTAACAACGTGAAAACAATTACCGCAGAGGCCGCAATTTTAGCGCATCCTGTTCGGCAAGCGCCTCTCACTTCGATGGCTGGCGTTCTAGCAACTACAGTGAATGTTGTACTTCAGCAGCACATGAACCAACGACGTCAACACTTGGTGCTCTGGTCAACTTATCAATAAGCATGAGTTACAGGGTGACAACTATTGAACTATATGAAATAAAATCGTCATAACTTCTGAACAGTTTGCGATAGGACGTTCAAACTGTACGGTTGGCCGCGGGGCATGATGGGATTTAGTATGTGCATGCGCATTTAGTTTATCGACGAAGCCCAATTTCATTTGGATGGGTCCTTAAATACGCAAAATTGGCGCATTTGGGGGACTGAGAATCTGCATATCGCAGTCGAGAAGTCTCTACACCCTCAAAGTGTGACTCTGTGGTGTGCAATGTCCAGTCACGGGATAATCGGTGCGATATTCCTTGATGGCACGGTGATTACCGAGCGGTACGTGAAGGTTTTATCCTTATTTCGACAGGATGTGGTTCACGCAAGACATCGCTCGACCCCCATAGAAGCAGGAGAATGTTTGATGTCCTGGAGGAGCACTTTAGGGACCGCATTCTGGCTCTGGGGTACCCAGAGGCCACTGGCATGGGCCTTGATTGGCCATCATATTCTCCGGATATGAACACATGGGACTTCTTTTTTGTGGGGCTATATCAAAGACAAGGTGTACAGCAATACCCCCCAAAACCGTTTCTGAGCTGAAAACAGCCTTTCAGGGGGTAATCGACAGGATCTATGTCCCGACACTTCAGCGGGTCATGCACAATTTCGCTATTCGTCTGCGCCACATCGTCGCTATTGATGGCAGGTATATCGAACAGATCATAACCTAAATCCAAATATATGTAATGACGTTTACGTGTGCACGCCCTAGTGTGGAACTAATTTACTTTTTTTTCATATAGTTCAATAATTGTCGCCCTGTAAATGTGGCTTTGTGCTTTAAAAGAAGTTCCGCCATATGTTTGAAGGCCGACAGTTTACGCTGATCACCGCTCACAAGCCATTAATCTATGTTTTTAGTCAAAGGACATCAGTTTAATGTTTAGACAGATTTCCCACTGCAAAATTACACCGGCAACAACAAAAAAGTAATCAAAAAATAATGTGTTCCTAAACACTTCCTTAATATTCCATTTATGTCATGAAATGTTCGGAATGCCCTCCATCTACTGCAATATTCATTTGCAATAGTTGGTGCAAGGACTTATGGGCCGACTGAAGAGTTTTATTATACGTTTTTGCATATGCTACAACCGTGTTATGTTTGAAATCCTCTCTGAATTTCGACAATTGTGCTTAGGTTTCATCCACACTGTCCAGTAACATTAATGTGACCACTTTGCAAAAGCTAGATTAACCACCTTTTGCAGCGCGAACCGCTGCGAGATTTGCAGGAAAAGAGTGGAAGAGCTTCTGGAAGGTACAGTCAGAGACGTGGAGCCATGGGACTCCAGTGCCATGGCCAGCCGCTCTAGGTTTCTCGGTTAAAGATCCGCAATGTGAACAGCCCTATAGAGGTAATCGCACAGATTCTTGATTGAGTTTAAATCTTGGGTATTCGGTAGCCAGATGAGTACGCTACTCGTTCTGGTGCCATCGTCTGAGGAAAAAACAAATTGCATGTAGGTATGGAAATGGTCCCCAAGGATAGATGTATACATGTGCTGATCCAGTGTGCCTTCCAGAATGACGAGATCGTCCAGGGACTGCCTTCGAACGTGGAGTCTTCCGACGATTGTTGCAGGATGTGTGCTTTCAGATGTTCACGTCGCACATTCCAATGGCCATCTGTCTCATGGATCACAGTTCATCTTAAAACGCCACCTGTCGCAACTCAGTGAATGTCCAGTTGCAGTATTGGCGTGCGAATTCCAGCTTTCGTCTCCGAAAGCATTGGTGTGCATGAACTTGGTGCCTAAGTCCATACGCAGCAACGTTTGGTGAACGGTGGTTGAGGAGACATTGTTGGTTGCCCCTTGGTTCGTCTGGGCAGTCAATCAGTCACTCATCAGTAGCATCTCTAACCGCTCGTACACTTATACTACTGGCCATTAAAATTGCTACACCAAGAAGTAATGCAGATGATAAAAGGGTATTCATTCGACTAATATATTATACTAGAACTGACATGTGATTACATTTACACGCAATTTGGGTGCATAGAGCCTGAGAAATCAGTACCATGAGCAACCACCTCTGACCGTAATAACGGCCTTGATACGCCTGGGCATTGAGTCAAAGAGAGCTTGGATGGCGTCTACTGGTACATCTGCCCGTGCAGCTTCAACACGATACCACAGTTCATCAAGAGTAGTGACTGGCGTATTGTGACGATCCAGTTGCTCGGCCACCATTAACCAGACGTTTTCAGTTGGTGAGAGATCTGGAGAATGTGCTGGCCAGGGCAGCAGTCGAACATTTTCTGTATCCAGAAAGGCCCGTACAGGACCTGCATTATCCTGCCGAAATGTAGGGTTTCGCAGGGATCGAATGAAGGCTAGAGCCACGGGTCGTAACACATCTGAAATGTAACGTCCACTGTTCAAAGTGCCGTCAATGCGAACAAGAGGTGACCGAGACGTGTAACCAATGGCACCCCATACCATCACACCGGGTGATACGCCAGTATGGCGATGACGAATACACGCTTCCAATGTGCGTTCACCGCGATGTCGCCAAATACGGATGCGACCATCCTGATGCTATAAATAGAACCTGGATTCATCCGAAAAAATGACTTTTCCCATTCGTGCACCCTGGCTCGTCGTTGAGTACACCATCGCAGGCGCTCCTGTCTGTGATGCAGCGTCAAGGGTAACCGCAGCCACGGTCTCCGAACTGATAGTCCATGCTGCTGCAAACCTCGTCGAACTGTTCTTGCAGATGGTTGTTGTCTTGCATACGTCACCATCTGTTGACTCAGGGATCGAGACGTGGCTGCACGATCCGTTACAGCCATGCGGATAAGATGTCTGTCATCTCGACTGCTAGTGATACGAGGCCGTTGGGATCAAGCACGGCGTTCCGTATTACCCTCCATATTCTGCTAACAGTCATTGGATCTTGACCAACGCGAGCAGCAATGTCGCGATACGATAAACCGCAATCGCGATAGGCTACAATCCGACCTTTATCAAAGTCGGAAACGTGATGGTACGCATCTCTCCTCCTTACACGACGCATCACAACAACGTTTCACCAGGCAACGCCGGTCAACTGCAGTTTGTGTATGAGAAATCGGTTGGAAACTTTCCTCATGTCAGCACGTTGTAAGTGTTGCCACCGGCGCCAGCCTTGTGTAAATGTTCTGAAAAGCTAATCATTTGCATATCACAGCATCTTCTTCCTGTCGGTTATATTTCGCGTCTGTAGCACTTCATCTTCGTGGTGTAGCAATTTTAATGGCCAGTAGTGTATCTCCACACCCTGTCATCTATGGCTCGTGGTGTACCATACGAGGCCTGTTCAAAAAACTCTGGGAATTTGTCCATAGAGTTTTTCTGCGCTTGCCTTTTATTTATTGTGCATGGTCTCCTTCGAAGTACTCTCCCCCTCAGGTGATATACTGACCCCAATGCCGTTTCCACTTCCGGAAGCGATCATTGTGCGCCTCTTGCTGGATCGCGCGAGGCACAGTCTACGAATTTTCTTTTATCTCGTGTATCGTTGCAAATCTTCGTCCTTTCAACGGGGTTTCAACTTTGGAAATAAAAAAAAAAATGTTCGCAGGGGCCAGGTATGGAGAGTACGGAGGATGAGGCAGCATAGTGATTCCTTTTTTTGTGCAATAGTCACGCACCAACAGGGATGAATGCGCTGGTGCGTTTTCGTGATGCAAGGGCCATGAATCGTCTCGTCACAGTTCAGGCCGTTTCCTTCTCACATTTTCTTGTAGGCATAGCAACACGTCCCGGCAGTACCATCGATTAACAATTTGTCCCTGTAGCACCAATTCATGATGATCTCGTAGTTGCCACGGCGCCGGTTTTAGATAGCGCCATTTTTCCTCCACGGTATATTTGAACCACCGTGGCACGAGGAGCGTTTACAAACAGCCGTTTCAGAATGCTTCCACCCTTGGCCCTAAAGCCAATGATCACGCCCTTTTCACCATCAGAAAATCGCTCCATTTCCTCGTTACGACACCGCCTGCACTGTTTTCCGCCGGGTGAAGTGACACGTGTTACGGATACTGTTTTGCACGCAAAATGTGGGCAACACTGGGCTCACTTATTCCAGAGGCACTCCCAGTTTTACAGAGCTAACCTGTGGATTATGGGCAACAACTGCCAGAACATCTACTTTGTTCCCTCCGCTCGTTGCGAGCTTGCTCCTTAGCGCCCTCCCAGTAACGATCGTTTGTACACACTCGTACGCTGAAATGTCTTTTTTGTTGTACACCGTCTGCCGGGATACCTTTGTGCATACTACTCAACTGTTATAACCTCCTGTCAGATTACAACTGTGTGACGGACCGAGACTCGAACGCGGGACTTTCATCTTCCGCGGGCAGGTGCTCCACCGAGCGAGCTACTGAAGCAGTGACTCAGACCCGTCTTCACAGCTCTGCTTCCGCCAGAGCCTCGTCTCCTACCTTCCAGAGGTTCTCCCGCGAAACTTGCAAGACGTTGTACTTCGATGTTGCTACATGAAGTGCACGCCCGCTTGTAACAACTAACTTTCGTTGTCAGACTCTTTGTGCCAATACAGGATTTGTCCCATCCCGAAGTCCGGATTATGGCGAGGTTGCTTAAACGAGCTTTGGCGCAGTTGAATATGCCCAGAGATTGTAAAGATTTTCTCAACTGATGTATGCTCCGTCAACGTAGTAAGATCACTCACCTCGTCAATGCGTTTCTTGGCGTCTTCGCCTCACCCAGTGGACGATTTGAAAAAGTTTATATCCACAGTGTTTATTTTATCGTCATCTGAAGGACGTATCTACTGTCGTAACATCCATCGACCGCATCACCTGTTGGTCTGAAGTTTTTTTCTGTGATCGACAGCGCAGCTGAAACGGCCGCCAGCACACTTTTTCGAGGACGGATAACCTGTTTCGGAGTGTCACCCAGTATCACCATCGACCATGGCAGATGCAGTGTGTCGTATCTGTTCAAATAACTCGCTCTTTTGTTAAGCGTGAGACATTTACCGACTGCAGCTTATCAGGCAGCAGCAACTGGCTTAGTCGAGCTGTTACACTATCAATTAAGTGTCTACAAAGTGCCACGAACTGCAGCGCTAGACAGGCACCCATTTTTCCACTGGGGAATACCTTATCGCTATAGGAGCAGAACCGGTCTATCTCCAGCCAGTCCATCCAACGCTTCAGTTCAACAATTACGTTTACACACTCACCAGATCCAGCCATGGGTTCTGAAAGAACTCAGTGCTCGTCGTCAAGTAATGTACGCTGACCTATTGAGATACGAACAGACTACAGCCGCAGTATGATGGACGGTAGACAGTTGTTAGTCAAAAACGCAGAATTTTAATTTTGTGGTCGATGTCAGTGACACGGATTGAGTGCCAAATAGGAGGAACAGAGTTAGAACAGGTGGACGGTTTCAAGTACTTAGGATGCATATTCTCACAGGATGGCAACATAGTGAAAGAACTGGAAGCGAGGTGTAGCAAAGCTAATGCAGTGAGCGCTCAGCTACGATCTACTCTCTTCTGCAAGGAGGAAGTCAGTACAAAGACAAAGTTATCAGTGCACCGTTCAATCTTTCGACCAACTTTGTTGTATGGGAGCGAAAGCTGGGTGGATTCAGGCTACCTTATCAATAAGGTTGAGGTTACGGATATGAAAGTAGCTAGGATGATTGCAGGTACTAGTAGATGGAAACAATGGCAGGAGGGTGTCCACAATGAGGAAATCAAAGAAAAACTGGGAATGAACTCTATAGATGTAGCACTCAGGGCGAACAGGCTCAGATGGGGGGGGCGGGGAGTCATGTTACACGCATGGGAGAAGCAAGGTTACCCAAGAGACTCATGGGTTCAGCAGTAGAGGGTAGAGTCGGGGTAGACCAAGGAGAAGGTACCTGGATTTGGTTAAGAATGATTTTGAAGTAATAGGCTTAACATCAGAAGAGGCACCAATGTTAGCACTGAATTGGGGATCATGGAGGAATTTTATAAGGGGGACTATGCTCCAGACTGAACGCTGAAAGGCATAATCAGTCTTGGATGATGATGATTATGATTATGATGATGATGATGATGATGATGATGATGATGATGATGATGATTATGATTATGATGATTATGATTATGATGATGATGATGATGATGATGATGATGATGATGATAATGATGATGATGTCGATGTCAGTGACATCCTAAATGATTTCCGTCGACCGCCTTAAACTGATTATCTACGTCGATTATGCCCATACCAGCAAATTAGACAAGGCGAAGGGGACACCAGACAAATCACCTGTTGATGACAATTTTATTATGAGCTGTAAGTCATTGTATATCTCTGGATGCTCTTAATTCTTAAATGTCATGTCATTTAAGTTATTGATTGTCTGTGTTAGCTCAGGATTATTGGCGTTCTCGTGGGTGTTTACTTAATGTACGAGGGGTGTTTGTAAAGTCCCTGCAAAGTCCGAGAGATGGCACCACCAGCGCGTATCGAGGTCATGTTTAGTTAGTAGCATCTTTGGAAAGAACGTACACCAAGTTTCAGCCATATTGGTCTATTTCTTTGTATTTGGCATTCGTGTGAATCAAGGAAGTCGAGTGATTGTCAGAAAATGGACGAAAAAGAATTTCGTGTGGTGATTAAACATTATGAAAGGCAAAACGCCTCAGGAGACTAAAGAGAAGCTTGATAAACATTATGGTGACTCTGTAACTTCGATTAGAACAGTTTATAAGTGGTTTCTAAATTTTCAGAGTGGCCATATGGGCACAAGTAATGCTGAACGTTTTGGGCGCCTTGTGGAGGCTACGACTCCAAAAATCATTGACAAAATCCATGATATGGTGATGGATGACAGAAGAGTTAAGGTGCGTGCGATTGCTATTGCTGTGGGCATCTAGAATGAATGGGTACATAATATTTTGCATAAACATTTGGACATGAGAAAGTTATCCGCAAGATGGATTCCGCGATTGCTCATGCTTGATCAAAAACGGAATCGTGTGAAGTGTTGCAAGGCTGGTTTGCAGCTGTTCAGGAAGAAACCGCAGGACTTTCAGCGTCGTTTCGTCACTATGGTGAAACATGGATACGTTACTATACTCCTGAGACCAAAGAACGATCTAAACAGTGGGTTACCAAGGGAGAATCTGTACCAAGAAAGGCGAAGACCATTCCTTCGGCCGGAAAGGTTATGGCGACTGTCTTTTGGGATTCGCAAGGGATAATCCTCATCGACTATCTGAAAAAGGGTAAAACTATTACAACTGCATATTATTCATCGTTATTTGAACGTTTGTAAACCGAGCTGCAAGAAAAACGCCGGCGATTGGAAAGCAAAAAAGTCATTTTCCATCATGACAATGCACCGGCACACACCTCAGTAGGTGTGGTCGCAGAAGTAATGGAAATAGCATTCCAACTCGTTTCACATCCCCCCCTATCCTCCAGACTTGGCTCCCTCGGACTACTATTTGTTCCCCAATTTGAAGAAATGGCTGGCGGAACAAATATTTTATTCAAACGAGGAGGTGATTGCAGCAACCAATAGCTATTTTGCAGACGTGGACAATTCCTGTTATTCGGAAAGGATCAACAAATTAGAGCAGCGTTGGACGAAGTGTATAATTCTAAAAGGAGACTATGTCGAAAGATAAAAAACACCCCTCGTAATTCATGTAAAGTGTTTAAATAGGGGCGATCAAGAAGTTTCCGTTTGAGGGCGTTTCTGCAGCGTATATGCAACGAATCGCAACTCCGATACGGGTATATAGGCACCAACATGTAGGTAGGGATTGGTGTGGCATTCGTGTCTTTCCGATGTGCGTGCGGTAAAAGCAGAAACGTGAACTATGGCAACGTTATTACCAGATGCGTCCAAACTGGACCAACGTGCATTTTTTTTAATCAGTCGAAGTACAAACACCGGCAGACTCCCATCGGAGAAGGAAAAATGTGTACGAGGCAGCATATCTGTCGAAAACCGATAAGGGATACTGCTGCTTCGTGATAAGCCACGTCCCCATATCTCAAATGTAATAACGCGAAAGTTAGGCCAGCTTAAGTGACACACTCGAGCACTCGCCCTGGAGTCCTAACCCTCCCAATGCGCTTATAACGCGTTCGGTCCCTTAAAAAAGCCCTTGAGGAATCAGTGATTCCTGTCGGACGAAGGATGTGCAGCAGACCGTTCGGCTACGGACTTTTTTAAGCAGCAGGACACGATGTTTTACTAAACTGGTATCTTCAACCCGGTGCGTCGGTGAGTTGATTGTCTCAATACTCACTGCGAATTTGCCCTGGCATATCGATTCTGGACTGTACGGCCTTCCAACGAGAACTTTTTGATCGCCCCCTCACACTGAAACGCAACAAAAAATGGCTCTGAACACTATGGGACTCAACTGCTGAGGTCATTAGTCCCCTAGAACTTGGAACTAGTTAAACCTAACTAACCTAAGGACATCACACACATCCATGCCCGAGGCAGGATTCGAACCTGCGACCGTAGCAGTCTCGCGGTTCCAGACTGCAGCGCCAGAACCGCGCGGCCACTTCGGCCGGCGAAACGCAACACTGAAAACCTATGAGATAGCGTATCGAGTCACAGTGATTCGTTGTCGCATGTTGTAATTTGTTTTTCATCACTGTTGCAAGCAGTCATTCAATGATCTATAGATCATCTCACCTAATGTCATGTAAGCTTTAAGTGCGATCTTCTCCGGTTTCGTCGTTATTTTATTTTACCTCTAGGATGGGTGACTGACAGTTACTCAGGTACTTGCAGCCGGTCACACTATCCATTTCAAAATCTATCAAGACACTTTGTTGAAATGAATCGGAGGGTGTTGATAGACTTGGGTGTTTTATGGCGTCTGTGTGTAAGCTGTGAACCAGGAACTGCTTCCCTCCTTTGCAGTTCACAGATACTTCTGAAACGTTGTGCAATCTTGTACAGGCAATGCTCGCTGTAAATCTATCCCATTCGAAACAAAAGACATAAAGTTAAATTTCGAAAGCAACTTTCTTTGATTAGTAGATGTATTTCTAAAGTAACATCTGACTGGTTTGCTGTAAGAACGATTTAAAAAAAGATAAAGCAACCAAGAGTTGCGAGCACTTACATCTTAAGTCATTTTACTGCGTTGTCGCCAAACGGTGTCATCAACTTACGCATTACATTACATACTCAGCGTGGGACAGGGGATATCTGTTCTTGGCGCCTCCACCTGACGTCCCTCCAAATATAAATCACCATTTGTTGTGTATCGTTGTTTTCTGACGTGTTCCCATCCCAGAGGATCTCCTCACTATGGATCAATTAGAACGAAAAACACGTCTAATCTAATCCGGACTATACTGGCGTCAATTGGCCACATTGATATCTCAGTATTTTCCCATTTTTGTTCAATCATTGAGCATTTGATTGCGGTGCCAGGCGTCGTAATCCGGATGTCAAGCTTTAAGAAGAACAAAGGAAGGGCACATTGACGAGACAAGCACACAGATGGCTTCGTCAGAGCTTGTGGAGATTTTCCACTGCCAGGATATCGAGCACGATGACGTCAAGGCGTTTATAATCGTGGGATGTGGAGGCTTGAGTGAGTGCATTGTTTATTTTTTTTGACCTCGGCTCAGAATCTGCCGGTGCTCGGAAGCAACGCTTTGATATGCAGATGGGGAGACCCTCAGCAAGCCGTGTTAGGCTTGGCGCGTGCGCTATTGATTGCGGGGGCTGGCGTCGGCGGTGTGTCACCTTTTGTTCGCGAGCTCCCCAGACACCCCTCAGGGCACCGAAAAGCAACAGGGGCTGCTCGGCGCCGATGAAAGGCTTGCGCGCGCTGACCGATCGGCCTCGTAATAATGTGATTAGCCGCGTGACTGCGGCAGGCGGCGTGCCACGCGCGGCTCTGTTAATGCTGGGACCTAGCAGGGTGACGGGGGCAGGGGAGCTGCCGCAGCAGACGGTGGCGAATGGGGCTGCGTCCGGGACAGTTGAGCGTCGCCTCGTGGCCGTTTTGTGTTTATAATGACTCGCGACATCTGGCGCATTGAGGATGCGAGCGAACAAAAGCTAGCTGAATGTTGCCAGCAACAGAAGATCAACGTCTACAGACCAACTAGCAAGCTAAATGGCCCAGTGATAAGGCACTGTGTGACGCATGAGATGGATTATTTGCATTTGTTACGTTTTTCTACACCAATAATTAACCATTTTTTGGTCATTTTTATCTCATTTGGTGTGCACGTTCCCCACACCTCAGTCCCCTTTTGGTTATGGGGACACGAAAGAAAGAATACGCCACGCCAGTCAACGATGTGTGTACACAACCGGATCGCGTCTTTAATGAGTGCCAGCAGGTGCAACAACGACCAGTTGTACTTCAAAGGGTGCGTCGTTCCTTATGCCGGGGGGCAGAGGGTTGCATTGTCATGAGTGGACGCCGCGTTGAATATCTCCTGTAAGCTCTTGTTTATCGCAAAAGTAGGCCTTTCCAGACCCAAGTTTATTGGACTCACTTTCCTTGTTTCGAGGAGTACTACCACCTCTCATTTAACTTTTTTTTTTTTTTTACGTCTTGTATATGTCAACCACTTTCATCCACGGAGAGATGATTTTTTCCCTTCAAGAACGCTAATAGTTTAAATTTAATTCTTTGTTAATATTTTGTCACCAAATATTTATCAACGTAGTGTCCATTTCTTCTCCAATTAGAGACCAGGCAGAGTGATACAGCGATAAGACACTTGACTTCATTCGGGAGGATGACAATTAAATTCCCCATCCCTTCATATTGATTTCTGTGGTCTCTCTAAGTTACTTACGGGACTCACAGAGTATCGTTTGACAAGGGAACTGCCCATTTCCTTCCAATTTCTTCTCCAGTCCAAGCTAATGATCTGTCTCTAATGGCCCATTATTGATGAGACATTAAACCCTCACTATCCCCCCCCCCCCTCTTTCCACCAGTTGTAGTGCAATGTAGGCATTTAGTGCTCTTGGCTGGTTAGGTGGTCACTGAGGTTTTTCTAGCATGCTTGATGCAAAATTTATTTGAGTTCAGTCAGAGTCCGCCTGCTTAGCTGGGTGGTAACGTGCTTTCCTCCCATGCAAGTGGGCCCGGGTTCGATTACCGGCAGGGTTGGAGATCTCTGCTTGTGGGCCGGGTGTTGTGTTGTGGTAATTAAATAATTAATTTACTGGTATTTATCAATCGACCCACCTGGATAGCTGCACTTGTCAGCACACTGCTCCCGTGATTCAGGGAGGTGTGCCAGCCCTGGATCGAATATACCTGGTGTAACTAATGATGAGTAAAATGGTAATTCTATTGTTAAAGGCAGAGGAAAGAGTGGATAGGTGGAAAGAGTACACTGAAGGCCTCTATGAGGGGAAGATTTGTCTGACGTGATAGAAGAAGAAACAGGAGTCAATTTAGAAGATATAGGAGATCCAGTATTAGAATCAGAATTTAAGTAAACTTTGAAGGATTTGAGATCAAATAAGACAGAAAGGATAGATAACATTTCATCAGAATTCCTAAAATCAGTGGGGGAAGTGGCAAGAAAACTACTATTCTCGTTGGAGTGTAGAATGTATGAGTCTGGCGACACACCATCTGACTTTCGGAAAAATATCATCCACACAATTCTGAAGACTGCAAGAGCTGACAAGTGTGGGACTTATTGCACAATCAGCATAACAGCTCATGCATACAAGTTGACGACAAGAATAATATACAGAAGAATGAAAAAAAAGGATATGTTAGATGGCGATCAGTTTGGCTTTAGGAAAAGTAAAGGCACCAGAGAGGCATTTCTGACATTGCAGTTGATAATGGAAGCAAGACTAAAGAAAAATAATACACATTCATTGGATTTGTCGACTTGGAAAAAGTGTTCGACAATATAAAATCGTGCAAGATATTCGAAATCCTGAGAAAAATAGGGGTAAGCTCCAGGGAGAGACAGGTAATATACAATGTGTACAAAAGCCAAGAGAGAATTATAAGAGTGGACGACCAAAAACGAAGTGCTTGGATTAAAAAGGGTGTAAGGCAGGGATGTAGTCTTTCACCCCTACTGTTCAATCTTACATCAAAGAAACAGTGGTGGAAATAAAATAAAGGTTCAGGAGTGGAATTAAAATTCAAAGTGAAAGGATATCAACGATATGAGCTGCTGATGACATTGCTATCCTGAGTGAAAGTGAAGAAGAATTACATGATCTGCTGAATGGAATGAACAGTCTAATGAGTACAGAACATGGACTGAGAGTAAACGGGCACTTATGACATCAGCTGTTTTGCGACCTGAAGAAACAATAGTTAACAAACAACTGAGATTAAATCAAAGAAAGACAAAAGTAATGAAACGTAGCAGAAATGAGAACAGCAAGAAACTTGACATCAAGATTGACGTCCACGAAGTAGATGAATTTAAGGAATTCTACTACCCAGGCAGCAAAATAAGCAGTGATGAACAGAGAAAGAAGAACACCAAAAGTGGAATAGAACTGGCAAAAAGGGCATTCCTGGCCCAGAGAAGTCTACTAGTATCAAACATAGGCCTTAACTTGGGGAAGACATTTCTGAGAATGTATGTTTGGAGCACAGCATTCTATGGTAGTGTGAAAACAAGAACAGAAGATAATCGAACCCTTCTCCTCTGAGGTGTTGTGCTACAGGCGAATGTTGAAAATTAGGTGGATTGACAAGATAAGGAATGAAGAGGTTCGGCACAGAATCGAAGAGGAAAGGAATATGTGGGAAGCACTGACAAGGAGAAGGGACAGGATGATAGGCCATCTGTTAGGACACCAGGGAATGACTTCCATGGTATTAGAAGGGATGTAGAGGGCAAAAATGATAGAGGAAGACAGAGACTGGAATACATCCAGCGAATAATTGAGGACGTAGATTGCAAGTGCTACTTTGAAAAAAATGGTTCAAATGGCTCTGAGCACTATGGGACTTAACTTCTGAGGTCATCAGTCCCCTAGAACTTAGAACTACTTAAACCTAACTAACCTAAGGACATCACACACACCCATGACCGAGGCAGGATTCGAACCTGCGACCGTAGCAGTCGCGCAGTTCCAGACTGTAGCGCCTAGAACCGCTCGGCCACCCCGGCCAGCTGCTACTTTGAGATGAGGAGGCTGACACAGGAAAGGAATTCATAGTGGGCCACTCCAAAGACTGACTCAAAAGGATTGGTCTTTCCCTTAGAATTACTGAAGTGCTTGAGAGACTGAACAATGTCAGAAATATTCCACATTGCATGTTATAGAATATCAATAACTCAGACTTCAAAAAGACTGTAGTAATTCATGTTTCACAAAAGATAGGTGCTGAGCATTGCGTTACTACACCATCAGTTTAATTTAATAAGTAATACTTGCAAAATGCTGACATGAATTATCTAACTAGGAACAAATAGAAAAAAAATTGTGGAAACTGACCTTAAGGGTGAACAATTTGGGATCCAGACAAATCAAACAAACATACAATGTAGTGCTGACTTATGACATTATCTTAGAAGATAATCAGTGGAAAATCCAGGATGGAATATAACAATATTATGAAAAGGAAAGTTGCTACTCACCATATAGTGGAGATGCTGAGTTGCAGATAGACACAACAAAATGACAGACAGTCTTTTTGTTGTGCCTATCTGTGACTCAGCATCTCCACTAAATGTTGCGTAGCAACTTACCTTTTCATAATATTGTTATCTTAGAAGATAAATGGAGAAATTCACATCTATATGTAGAACATACATAAATTTAGAGAAGGCTTTTGACTGAACAGTGTATGCTGTGAACAGCGATTTGCAGTTTCATATAATGAAATAATTTGTAGATCTAGCACCTAATGAGCTATTTATTTAATATCTTCCTATTTTTTGTGGAACTTGCAGAAATTTCTATAGTCTTTATTTTAATTGACTTGTAAATAATGTAACACATTTTAATGTGAAAAAATTCCTTCCCTTCCAGGAGTGTATGAATTTGTTCCACTTGAAGATGGCACTGGGCAGAGATTGCAGATAAATGCACAAAACTGCATCCACTGCAAAACTTGTGACATTAAAGACCCAAGCCAGAACATCAATTGGGTGGTACCAGAAGGTGGTGGTGGACCAGCCTATGATGGAATGTAAATGCAGAGTACCACATGGCATCATGCAGAGTCAGCATCTTTTCATCAAAGATTACTGGTTATCCGGTTAAAATAAATCACATGCCTATGTTTTTTTTTATTTATCTGACATTTTTTTCATTGTATTGAGTTTTTGGCTTATGACTTTATGTTTAAGTGATCGGTGACTTTTGTGGCATGATTCTCACACTGATAATTATAATGTGTCATTGCTTGTAATTGTATCATTGTCAGTTCAATATAATATTACATCTAATGAGGTATTTATACAGAAATAATGAAAGTGATCATGTATTTGCGGTGATTCTTTAAACTCAATTCAAACTGAGTTAAATGAACAATAATTCATTTGAATAATTTATGACACAAAGAAACCTAAGCAACTTCTTCAACATCTTTACAGTCAGCTTGTTATCTTACAGAGTCAAAATTTACTGGCATTGGTCACTCTGAAGATCAACAACAGATTCCTACAGAATGTTGAATCAGACTACTTGTGATTTCAGTGTATGACCCTCTACAACGCACGAACCTGCATGATGCCAGCTTTGACTTCTTGCCTTCAAATCAATACAAATGAGCAACTGGTGCAATAGAATTAATAAACTGTTAACCTCTTCACAATTTTCTCTAATTACAATAATTTGTTCCTGGATTATGGAAAGCTGCTAATGGAGATAAGTTGCACTGAAGACTGACATCAGTTATTATATAAGTGAATTCCAATTATTCTGGGCACATTGTGCAAAAGTTCACAGACAGTTAATATTCAGTTTTTCTTGATTTTTTTTATTGGTCACTGTAACAGCTTCATGAAACAGCCTAAATTTACCATGTTTGGCAGATAATAAAACAAATTAATGTTCAGTAAATATTATGGCAGCTAGATTAATTTATTCTTGTACATGATCTGCCTAACAGATAAGATACAAGAGCTTTTTTTAATTCAATCTTAAGAAGAAAGTACACAAGTCTATAGCCATTATATCATATATTATGATAAAAAATTAATGGTGACTGTGAGAAAACATCATGTATATTTTTCATTCTCTTTTGTGCATGATAACTCGTGTGACATATTTCACGTGGTAATTTTTGAAAACACTATAAACGTAAACTCATATCTTATATTCTCTTGGATAGGAGAATGATAAGAACTCAACATATTTCATCCAAGTTGTTCATGGATTAAATATAATTGGCACTTTTTAGGCAATTGATTATAAGTATCTTTCTTGTGTTGTTATTTTTATATATTTTTGTAGTAAAATTGTTCATTTTTAAGAAGTAAATTTTATTTTTTTGAGAAAGTTATTAATTGGGTGTCATGCATCTAATTTTGTTACTGTGTTAACTTTTTCATATTACCAGTTTTTTACTCTCAAAACAGTCAGTTTTTTAGTCTTTAAACAGTCTCAGATCCTTTATAGATGTCATATTTTCTAGTTAAATGTGCAAAATGGAAACACAATAGATGTAGTTTCTTAAGGGTGATATTTTCACTATTTTTCATCTTTATCACTTTTTCTAATAACTGTAAAGGAAAAAGCGTATGTAGCTTACAATTCAAAGTTCATCAATGATATGAAGATGTGGGCAATCCAAATGCATTGGGGTAGGGAACATTTTTCTCTTAGCGTTCTTTGTGGCATTGGCATTGGGAGCCAAAATCTTTATTGAGTGCAACAGGTTGCCCAGAAGGGTTGTGCCATGGGCCATTGTGGTGTAGCGGAGTAATGGGATGGAGACAACGTAGACTTGCATGGCGGAAGGTGGCACCATCGTCAGATACGGCAATGGGGAGCATCAGAAGGTGTAACTGGGTGTGTTGCCTAAGGACTCAGTTTGGTGGCAACAATATGCAGGGCACAGAACTGGCATGGCTGACGCAGCTGGTAACACCAGGTGCAAGTGGGGTGAAAGGGTGAGAGCAGCAAATGCGGTATGTCGTACAATGCCTATGGCCCCAGTACTGGGGGTATGGTGCAAGGAAACACAGTTGCCCGTCACAGCAGGCATAGCCATGGCTGCAGATGACAAAAATGGAATGGTAGTGAAAGTCACATATGGAATATAAGTTGCCTCAACCACAGTATATAGAGCATAGCAGTTTGGGGGACGTGGTAATGTCTGGTCCGAAACACACATGAGGCAGAGGTTCAAGTATGTGAGCAGCTCCAGTCCAGGTGGAGATGCAGAGTGTGGGATGCCAAAACCACACTGTTCTGAAGCGGTATAGGTTATGCCACCTGGATATGATAAAATGACGGGTGGACCTCTATGTTTTAATGGTTATTTGCACTGTATGTTGTGCTGGGTTTTAACAATCTTGATGTGAAATGCCTTGTGGAAGCATTTGGAAATGTGTTTGTAATGGAGGGAGGTCCATTGTGCATAGTAAACAACACTGCCATTCGAAAAATTTTTGCTGAGACAAAACAAATGGTGAGACAGTCCGGGTTCACCAATGAGGATATTACATATGACAATGATGTAGATTACACTAATAATAGTCAACCATGTGGTGATTTGAGTAGATTTATTCAACATGAGAACACATTACAACACAAAACTTTACAAAGTATGGTGGGAAAAAGATCCGGGAAGAGAGATAAGTCAAAAAAGTCAGTGTAGAAGAGAATAAAAGACTAGTGAATATGCTTTGCTTGCCACGAACCCGTATCTGGAAGGCATTCCCCTCTCCACCACATAGGGTGGTACCAGGACTTGCAGGTCCAGGCAGTCAATGTCAACTCCATAACTTATATCTTTTTGGCGAGAAGTTTTATTGGGAGACAAATGCCATTCTCTGGGAGAGAACTACAGTAACATCAACTGGACCTTTGCGAGTGAAAATTTCAAACGTGCTTAAGGCTCAGGTAGAAATGTTTTAGTGTCTTTCATCCTAAACGATTAAGCAGTGTATTTTAGGCATTACTTGTGGTTTTGCTTACTCTTTTGAACATGTAATGGTTTTCATTTCTTGAAACTGTAATACTGCAATAGTTTTCTTGGATATCTCTTATTTATGTGATGGTGAGCCGGTACTGCAGCATCCTTCTCCTACTAAAAGGTAATATTGTTTCTCTAAACCCAGCAGCGTGGTTACAACCATTGTACTTAAAAGAGACTTGAGTGACTTACCATACTAAAAACATATCCAGTATGTGCCACATTGGAAATACATGCCTGTAATTCATGCCCTTCATTCCTAGTGCCGAAAACACTTGTAGAATTTCTAAATCCCAGTTCTCCTATTTTGTGTTTGCAGTATTGTTTTTTACTGAGTAACTAAACCCTTCCATCCTGCAATATGGGCTTCTCAAGTGCCTCTAATATGCTATTTTAGTTTGAAATTGGTAGATTAGAGGTTCTATCTGGTAAGTACTAAAAATCTTGTTGGCAACAGTCAACAGAAGTGATCTGCTTTCTAAATAACTGAAATATTGCTATTGACCTTAGTGAAATGAGGCTGGTACATTTCACAACAGCTGAACCAGTTATTATACAGAGGCCATTCAAAGTTTTCAAAGGTTATTTCATAACCCCAACAGACACACAAATGGAAAATATGAATGTATCAATAGTGTAAAATCACTCACATATGCGAACGGTAAAAGTATTGCTGATATAATCAGCTGGCCACATGAGTTTCTGAAGCAGGCAAACATAAGGCTGCCTAGTGACAGTCTTTTTCTCAGTTGCTGTTATCCAACTCGCCTTTAACAGTGGACTTTGGAAGCCATGCAAGTTAACTATTAGGACTTGTTAAGTTTGGTTCACACCACTGTCAGGCTCAATGGATTTAAAAAAATACTATACTTACATAATGTTGCATAGCAGAAATTATCTTGTATTAATTTCTGTTTTGGCTCATACGAACATCTGCAAAATACTATTGCTGTTTGGTTTCCTGGATTGTAGATAATTATAATTCATTGTTACATAAGACTGTATTTGACAAACATTGTTGGCCCTAAGTGAGGGTTAAATTGTTATGCCAACACATTTTACAGAAAACTTACCATCACATCTTCTCAAAGTAAGTAACATATTAATGTGTATCTCTCAAATCATTTAGTGGAGGCTCCACTCAATATGCCCTTATGGGAAGGCTCATGAAAGCTTTGTGGCTTGGAAGAGCCAACTTGGATATTTAAAATAATGCCGTTAAAAGATTTCTTTAGCTGCATAGAATAGAGAGAATTCACACAAAGACTTATCTGGATTATGAGGTAAATGGACCTTGATTCGGAAGATTTCAAGAAGTATTCTGTTGGCCACCCTGTGAATAGATGTTCCATCAAGGCTAAACAAGCATGCTTTCCTTGGAAGCTGCTTCTGAAGTCTTTTGGGAAGGACTAATGCAGTATACAAATTTATGGTTACCGTTCAGACTCCTTGTTTGACTGTGGATGCCATCAGACAGATTTTAACAGTGAATACTGTACATTTTCAAAGCATCTGCGACATCTACACTTGCTCTTATTGACATTAAAGTTCAATATATATTTCATTTCCTACATACACTCACAGCAACTGTTACACTCCCTAAATCTTCTGTCACGAGGTAGAAAACCTGATCCTGAATTAGGATGGAGGTGAATGGAAGTCATCCAGGAGATAAATTTACCATGGGTATATCGTCATCTAGAGACTGAGATAGTGCATTGTAATTCTAGTGGATGGTTGTGCCAGAGAACTTCAGTGGAACTGTGACATTAACTTTGTGGTCACCTAACAAATTTAAGGGCTGCTGCTGTCCATTAGTCTATATTACCTAGAACAGTATCAGAGTAATAAGTTCGGAGGTGCAAATGTTTTTGTGAAAATAACCAGGTTGAAAAAAATTGTGAGTGTATATTCGATGATATCACGATGAACCCGACATCCCAAAAAAATAACGCAACACCTTGATGTACTCATTGGATAGAACTAAATAGTTGCCACAAATGAATAAAAATGTAACAGGTAAATGATAAAAGTATCACCCTAACTGGATCAGGTTTTCTAGTTCCTCCACCATGTTCAAAACTCTAACATTCCATGCTCAAACTTGAAGCATATTACCCTTTCATTGCACACTGAACCTATTTCCCCCCTTGGTAGTACCATCGCAGAGATCCAAATGTGGGACTAATCCAGAATCTTTTGCCAATGGAGAGACCATTGGCGCTTCCACATACGTCCAGTAGATATACCTTGTGTGTCATTAAAGTAGTGGTTTCTGTTGCCTTCTGTATCCTCAAGCCATTTTTCTAGGCTGATACTTTCATGTACCAGGGGCCATTTCTCATCCTAAGGGCAAGAGGGAGTCCAGAATCTCTGCCCGCTTCTTTGTCCTCTTTGATAAGGCTGTTGGCAGAACGAGAGTGACTCCTTATACTGTAAGTCTTCAGCCTCCATTACTCATGAGTTTTGTTCAGAATTTGAGCAGTGGCTATGTATAATTACTAATCAAAGGCACTACCCCTAGACCACAACATGAATATAGCCTTCGCAGAAAAGATGATATCAGTGGGGAGAGATGTGAAGGTGGAGTGGCGATCATTTTAGATGATGCGTACGAGTCTTTCCCCATTAGCACCAACATACAAGCAATTGACATCACAGTATCATTATATTTGTTACATGTGTTCCTTCTACCTTCTCCCTCACCTACAGTCGACAAGAGGATCTCGCCAACATCATCACATAGCTCCCCTATGCATTCCTTGTATGTGGGGATTCTAGTGAATACTTTGTTCTATAGGTCTCCCCTGCCATCTTGCTCCTGTTGAGAACCTCTTGTTGACAATGACCTTTGTCTTCTCAAGAAATGGCAGAAAATACATTTCAGCACTGCAATGGAATTCTTTCCTTCCATGGATTTTTCGATTTGTTCTCCAGCCCTCTTACTTACTGTAGTGATAACTTTGATTTTGATGACATCTTAATCTGAATCTATTTGACAGAACAAGGCTCAAAGGGCATGTTCGGTGCTTAATAAGGTGAACTAAATGCTGTCTTTGAATTCCATGACAGTGTCCATGGCTCGGTAGATCATATCACAAAGATTATCCAGCACATTGCTGAAGCTTCCATTCCATAGTATTTGATAATTCTCAGTGACACCCGGTTCTCTGCTGGAGCAACGAGTGCTGTCTGTGAGTGTTTCTGCATAGCATCAAATACTGAACTACTGCAGAGAACGTCACAATCTTTCAGTGCCAAATGCTACCAAAATATAAAGAACAGTGAACAACTTCTCTGTTTTTAGCTCATCTACCTGCATAGCACATAGCACATAACTACTACAGTTGATGTTCAGGCCCTGGAGGAATGGGACAGTAAAATTGGTTTTAGTTTTTTGATTGAAAAGTCACTAGACATCCTTTTTTAACCATTCATACCATGATTTTAATTTACCTAAATTATGACTGGGGAACTAATAAAAATTTTTAAAGAATTAGTGAGGTTTCTGGGCCTCACTTTTGATAAAAGACTTGCTTGAAATATTTGAAGTCAGATTATCTTAGAGCACTTAATATGTGCTATTCACAGGGCTTGAAGTGCAGATAGAACTTACACCAACTTGGTTTCACTTTGGAAGTATGGTGTATGGGTCAGCCAGAGACTCTTATTCGACAATATTAAATGTCGTCTATCACAAGAGAAATAGGCCGGCCACTGCAACATTTATGACCAGCTCCATTCCCAGCCTCTTTGCAGAGGTTAGTGAGGTGCCCCTCCACACTACACTGTTCATAGTGCCACAGATGTACAAAATATTCCTCTCTTCTCTCACCTGCAAAACCACTTAGCTGCTTGCCTACCTTTTCAATTAATTTAATATTTGTCAGCTAGCAACAGCCATTTCAGGATACATGCAACGGATTTATTTTTTGTGTGTCGGAGACATTGATGTATTCCCCCAAAGTTGGAGTTGAAAAAAACCCTTGACTCCTTAAGGTGCACAGTATTCTAGAATTGCCCGTGTTTAAGAAAGAATGTCTATTTTTCTAACATATTTATAAGCACCCCAGTGTTATTTCAGAAATATACAGGTGATTCAAAACAAAGACATCATTGGCTGGGTTGTAGTCTTGCCAGAATGTGTCGTCAGTATTGACTTCTCAGTCAGTTTACAATTTCTAGTGCTGAACTATACACAGTGCTGAAGGCACTGGAGTAGAAAGAATATGATAGATTAATCATACAAGAAAAGCAGTCCTGTGTTTGTGAAATCCATGAAACAGAAATACAACAAGACCGTGAAAATACATGTATCTGCACAAACTCTAAAAACTATATTCGATGATATCACGATGAACCCGACATCCCAAAAATCTTCAGATAAATATAAATGGGAGCCGTGACATAAAATAAAAGAGAAGGACACAGCTATGCAAGGGAATGAAAATGAGTTTCAAATAATTGGTGACTCGTAGAAAAATATCACTCTCTCAACTGCAAAATCTATGTGCAGCCTGGAATTAGAACACAACAACTCGGTGAACATTTTAAAAATATGGCAAATGGAAAACAAGCCACTGCAGAAGTGGATCCTGAACCCAAATGGAATTAGAAGTATTTTTGCACATGTTGGAACGAACTTCTTAAGAACCTTCAGTGTAGAAGAAATCACAAACGAGACAAAAAACATAATGCCTCTGATAATCTTGATGTTGAGTGCTCATAAGCTCCATGAAACACGATTCGTGCAGCTGGAATTGTGTTTGAGATCCAGCCTCGTACTCATCGGAACCATAAACAGGTCAGTGAGTATAAAAGAGATCTCCAAAATGAACTTACTGC
Source organism: Schistocerca americana (assembly GCF_021461395.2). Classification (NCBI taxonomy): domain Eukaryota; kingdom Metazoa; phylum Arthropoda; class Insecta; order Orthoptera; family Acrididae; genus Schistocerca; species Schistocerca americana. The sequence continues at coordinate 436,558,066 of NC_060125.1, forward strand.
CAAGGAACAATGCGATCATCTTGGGGCTATATCGATAGACCCAAATAAACTTCTGTGTGAAAACTGACTGGTAAATGATGACTTATACGGTACTGATTTTTAAATGGGAGAAATGATATTGCGGCGACATGGTTTAGTCACAGCCTGGGGGATGTTTTCAGAATGAGATTTACACTCTGCAGCGGAGTATGTACTGATACGAAACTTTCTGGTAGATTAAAACTGTCTGCCAGACCAAGACTGGAACTCGGGACCTTTGCCTTTCGTGGGCAAGTGCTCTAGCATCTGAGCTACACAACCACAACTCACGACCTGTCCTCACAGCTTCAATTCTCCCAAGATCCCGTCTTCTGCCTTCCAAACTTCACAGAAGCTTTCAGAGAGCCTTTCAGAACTAAGCTGTGAGGACAGGTCGTGAGTCGTGCTTGGGTAGCCTCTTATGGTAGAGCACTTGCCAACGAAAGGCAAAGGTCCAGAGTTCGAGTCTCGGTCCGGCACACAGTTTTAATCTGTCAGGAAGTTTCATATCAGTGCACACTCCGCTGCAGAGTGAAAATCTCATTCTGGAAACATCCCCCAGGCTGTGGCTAAGCCATGTTCCCGCAGTGTCATTTCTTCAAGGAGTGCTAGTTCTGCAAGGTTTGCAGAAGAGCTTCTGTGAAGTTTAGAAGGTAGGAGACAAGGTACTGGCAGAATTGAAGTTGTGAGGATGGGTCGTGAGTCGTACTTAGGTAGCTCAGATGGTAGAGCACTTGCCAGTGAAAGGCAAAGTCCCCGAGTTCGAGTCTCGGTCTGGCACACAGTTTTAATCTGCCATGAAGTTTCAGTTACATGTGGCATGCCTCAAGGTTCCATCTTGGGACCATTGCCTTTTCTTGTGTACCTGAATGACCTCTCATCCGTTACATTGCCAAATGTTAAGTTGTTTTGTTTGCAGATGATACAAACATTGCAATAAGTAGCAAGTCAAGTACAGATTTAGAAATAGCTGCTAATCAAATCTTCACTGACATTAATAAGTAGTTTAAAGCTAATTCACTGTCATTAAACTTTGAGAATACCCACTATATGCACCTCAGAACCTATAAGAGATTTCTTTCCAGCATGTGTACAACATATGAAGACATGCAGATCAAAGATGTTGACAGTGTTAAACTTCTGGGATTGCAATTTGATAATAAATTCAGTAGCGAAGGGCATACCACAGAATTGCTTAAGCGCCTAAATAAATCTGTATTTGCCATGTGAATGATGTCAGATCTAGGAGATATAAATCCAAAAAAATAAAACTGCATACTTTGCTTACTCTCATTCTATTGTGTTACATGGGATTATATTCTGCGGCAATTCAGCAAACTGAGAAAAAGTTTTTAAGGTACAAAAGCATGTGATAAGAATCATTTGTGGTGTAAATTCAAGAACATCCTGTAGAAACCTGTCCAAGGAACTTCGTATTCTAACCACTGCTATTTATTCCTTAATAAAAATTTCTTGCAAGTAATACATCTCTATTTCCATCCAATAGCTCTATACATAATATCAATACTAGGAATAAGAACAATCTACACAAAGACCTAAAATCACTTACCCTGATCCAAAAAGGGTCGAATATTCAGGAACACATTTTCAATAAATTACCAGCAACCATTAAAAACTTGGTTTCAAATAAAGCACAGTTTAAACATAGTTTGAAAGAGTTTTGATAAGCAATTCCTTCTACTCCATAGATGAATATCTTAACAGAGACAGTTAAGCCAGCTTAAGCAAAAATATGTTAGATTTCAGTTTTGACAGCACTTGGTCACAACAGTCAAGATTAGGTATTTTGTGTGTGATAAATTTATTAATAGTGCACAACGGTGTTTCATTCCGACAGCGTGTTAATTCTGTAAATATTAGCTGTTCCAGTTTACCACATTGTATTCACCTATTTCGACAATCTCCTGACAAATGATCAGGGTTGTTGTTGTTGTGGTCTTCAGTCCTGAGACTGGTTTGATGCAGCTCTCCATGCTACTCTATCCTGTGCAAGCTTTTTCATCTCCCAGTACCTACTGCAACCTACATCCTTCTGAATCTGCTTAGTGTATTCATCTCTTGGTCTCCCTCTACGATTTTTACCCTCCACGCTGCTCTCCAATACTAAATTGGTGATCCCTTGATGCCTCAGAACATGTCCTACCATCCGATCCCTTCTTCTGGTCAAGTTGTGCCACAAACGTCTCTTCTCCCCAATCCTATTCAATACTTCCTCATTAGTTATGTGATCTACCCATCTAAGCTTCAGCATTCTTCTGTAGCACCACATTTCGAAAGCTTCTATTCTCTTCTTGTCCAAACTATTTATCGTCCATGTTTCACTTCCATACATGGCTACACTCCATACGAATACTTTCAGAAATGACTTCCTGACACTTAAATCAATACTGGATGTTAACAAATTTCTCTTCTTCAGAAACGCTTTCCTTGCCATTGCCAGCCTACATTTTATATCCTCTCTACTTCGACCATCATCAGTTATTTTGCTCCCCAAATAGCAAAACTCCTTTACTACCTTAAGTGCCTCATTTCCTAATCTAATTCCCTCAGCATCACCCGACTTAATTCGACTACATTCCATTATCCTCGCTTTGCTTTTGTTGATGTTCATCTTATATCCTCCTTTCAAGACACTGTCCATTCCATTCAACTGCTCTTCCAAGTCCTTTGCTGTCTCTGGCAGAATTACAATGTCATCGGCGAACCTCAAAGTTTTTATTTCTTCTCCATGGATTTTAATACCTACTCCGAATTTTTCTTTTGTTTCCTTTACTGCTTGCTCAATATACAGATTGAACAACATCGGGGAGAGGCTATAGCCCTGTCTTACTCCCTTCCCAACCACTGCTTCCCTTTCATGCCCCTCGACTCTTATAACTGCCATCTGGTTTCTGTACAAATTGTAAATAGCCTTTCGCTCCCTGTATTTTACCCCTGCCACCTTTAGAATTTGAAAGAGAGTATTCCAGTCAACATTGTCAAAAGCTTTCTCTAAGTCTACAAATGCTAGAAACGTAGGTTTGCCTTTCCTTAATCTTTCTTCTAAGATAAGTCGTAAGGTCAGTATTGCCTCACGTGTTCCAGTGTTTCTACGGAATCCAAACTGATCTTCCCCAAGGTTGGCTTCTACTAGTTTTTCCATTCGTCTGTAAAGAATTCGTGTTAGCATTTTGCAGCTGTGACTTATTAAGCTGATAGTTCGGTAATTTTCACATCTGTCAACACCTGCTTTCTTTGGGATTGGAATTATTATATTCTTCTTCAAGTCTGAGGGTATTTCGCCTGTCTCATACATCTTGCTCACCAGATGGTAGAGTTTTGTCAGGACTGGCTCTCCCACTGCCGTCAGTAGTTCCAATGGAATATTGTCTACTCCGGGGGCCTTGTTTCGACTCAGGTCTTTCAGTGCTCTGTCAAACTCTTCACGCAGTATCATATCTCCCATTTCATCTTCATCTACATCCTCTTCCATTTCCATAATATTGTCCTCAAGTACATCGCCCTTGTATAAACCCTCTATATACTCCTTCCACCTTTGTGCTTTCCCTTCTTTGCTTAGAACTGGGTTTAGTAAGTATTATATTCAAATGTCTTATGTTTTTATGTTATACTCCCTGACATGTTCCACACATACACGAGAATCATCTCATTTTTTGGGTCTAAGGAACGAAAACTGAATCTATTCTAAGAATGTTCTGTGCTAAAAGAGTGCAAATATGTTCTCGTGCCAAAATTTTTGGTGTGAAGGTGGAAAGAGAATCATATAGGTCAGTAAAGTTTTGCAGTTTATTTATACACTTCGACACATTCATATAGTTTGACACATACAAACAACAAGTACGCATAATATACACGGTTAACACAAAATCGCTTGCCTTATGTTTTTTCTCAATACTATGTTTATTGATCGGAATTCACCGAAAACGCCCAGCTTATGATTTGTATCATAAACAAGTAAAAGTGTTATTAGAAACGTTTTACTGAAGTTGCTCTCTTTCCAGTCAACATAATTTTACCAGTCATTTCGAGTTCTTTTCAGGCATGTGAAGACCCTGTTCAACCCTTTTATTATTACGGCAGTACTACTTTGAACATATTTGTATAGGCCTGAAAAGTTCATTATACAGTGACAGAGCGCCGTAAAGTGTTATTGATGAAAAATGCTGACTGAAAACATAGTTTGATGACCTCAGAAGCCTTGTGATGATTCTAGAACCCTTGCTATGTTAAACTACATTTACGCCTCAGTCTGGATATTACGCCAATGTTTGCGTAATTACGACAATTTTGAATCTCTGGATGTTAGTAATGGATAACGATATCGAAAAATGTTCCGAAGTCCCACGAGAACAACATCTTAAGAACATACCGAACAATTTTTCACGAACTGCCATCAATAAAATTTATCGAATGGTCATCCCCACAACTGGTATTTGGTTTATCGAGATTTTCTCAGGAACCGCCCAAGACCCACCCTAGACCACATCTAATGTGGAAGACGCAACCGATTTGTTAAATTTGCCTGAGCTGGAGAAAGTGTGCAATGTTTCAGTTTTGACCCTGTGCTGTAGGATAGCTACAGTATGACAATTCTTCTGGTAGATACACAAGGTCGAGGGCTATCCAAAACACTTGACACATTATCTCTGTGATCAATAGAACCCAAGATAACACCCCTGAAAACTGAATTTTCGCACGCAGCTTTTTGGAGCATATTTTTTTTGTGTGTGTACAATATTCCCCAAATTGCATTATGTTTAAAGAATGTCAAACCTTCATTAAAATACTAATATTGGGTTGCCATGTTTGGAGGTAGGGCCTAATCAACACATCTTTCCCCCAGTCCAGTACTGCATCTCAGCAGCCCTGGTCATAGTACTGCAAGCAGCCAAACAACTAGATGCAAAAACTTACATAACTAGTGCTGACAATGGGAACCAAGGCTTTCTGGTCTAATATTAATAATACAAACTACACTGAAAAGCTCACAAAACATAGCAAAATACAGTTTATGATCAGAAAAAAACACTATACCAGAACAGAATAATATCATAACGCTCTTTAATATTATTTTGCCCCAGTAGGCAAAGAACTAAGTTATAAAAATAATACTAAATACAATAATACAGGAAAAATTAAAAAAAACTATGGCAATGTTTCCAGTGACAAGGAAATGAAAATACATATAATAAAAGACCTAAATAAGGTAAAATCATATGGAATTGATGGAATACCACTTTTAGAATGAAACATAATATGTAGGAACTCAAGAAATGTCTTACATAACTAATAAACACATCGTTCCTGGAAGGAATTTTTCCAAACTTCTTAAAGAGAGCTTCATAAAACCAATATATGTAAAGGGTAATGAACACTAAGCAGAAAATTATAAGTGCAAGCACGTCCACCAGTTATATAAAAATATTTTAATGAGATTATGCACAGAGACTCATTGGATTTAAGATGAAATATGAATTAATCAGCAAGAACCAATTTGCCTTCCAGAAAGATAAATGCATCATGGATGTAGTTGTAGATCTGATTGAGAAGGTCATAACGAACTTAGACTCTAAAAATAAATGTGTAGAAGTATTTATCTGTGCAGACCACAAAACTTTAGAAGCAATATTAGGAGTAGGCCTATATGATATAAGAGGGGACATAAGAGATGGGATTTCATCGAACCTGACAAACAGGAGGGAATGTACAGAAATTACAAAAATGACAGGAAAGTAAATAAGATCTAAAGTGAGAATTCTGCACTTCTATGTCGCACTGGGTTCCATTTTTGGCCCTTTTGTTTCCATTTTATAAACAAATCGCATCCTAAACATTATTAATCATGGTAATATAGTTAGTTATAGAGAAGACATATCTCTAGTGTTTATGCACAATGACTTTGACAAACTAGAGATAAAGGCGAACTTAGAGCTAAATAACGTTGTCCCAAGATTTACTGAATTAAATTTGTGCAGCAGTATTACTAAGACACTTTGTCAAAATTCCAAACAAAGAGATCAAGACAATGAAGACATCACTATTTGCATAGATGAGTGTATACCAGGAAACTCCAATGACACAAATTTCTTGGAATAATAATGAATAAAAATATATTAGGATAAACACATATGATATACAGGGTGAGTCACCTAACATTACCGCTGGATATATTTCGTAAACCACAACAAATACTGACGAATCGATTCCACACAGACCAAACGTGAGGAGAGGGGCTAGTGTAACTGGTTAATACAAACCATAAAAAAAATGCACGGAAGTATGTTTTTTAACACAAACCTACGTTTTTTTAAATGGAACCACGTTAGCTTTGTTAGCACATCTGAACATATAAACAAATACGTAATTACTGGCGTTTGTTGCAATGTAAAATGTTAATTACATCCGGAGATATTGTAACCTAAAGTTGACGCTTGAGTACCACTCCTCCGCTGTTCGATCGTGTGTATCGGAGAGCACCGAATTACGTAGGGATCCAAAGGGAACGGTGATGGACCTTAGGTACAGAAGAGACTGGAACAGCACATTACGTCCACATGCTAACACCTTTTTATTGGTCTTTTTCACTGACGCACATGTACATTACCATGAGGGGTGAGGTACACGTACACACGTGGTTTCCGTTTTCAATTACGGAGTGGAATAAGAGTGTGTCCCGACATGTCAGGCCAATAGATGTTTAATGTGGTGGCCATCATTTGCTGCACACAATTGCAATCTATGGCGTAATGAATGTCGTACACGCCGCAGTACATCTGGTGTAATGTCGCCGCAGCCTGCCACAATACGTTGTTTCATATCCTCTGGGGTTGAAGGCACATCACGGTACACACGGTACATGATGGCCACCACATTGAACATCTATTGGCCTGACATGTCGGGACACACTCTATTCCACTCCGTAATTGAAAACGGAAACCACGTGTGTACGTGTACCTCACCCCTCATGGTAATGTACATGTGCGTCAGTGAAAAAGACCAATAAAAAGGTGTTAGGATGTGGACGTAATGTGCTGTTCCAGTCTCTTCTGTTCCTAAGGTCCATCACCGTTCCCTTTGGATCCCTATGTAATTCGGTGCTCTCCGATACACACGATCGAACAGCGGAGGAGTGGTACTCAAGCGTCAACTTTAGGTTACAAGATCTCCGGATGTAATTAACATTTTACAATGCAACAAACGGCACTGATTATGTATTTGTTTATATGTTCAGATGTGCTAACAAAACTAACGTGGTTCCATTTTAAAAAAACGTAGGTTTGTGTTAAAAAACATACTTCCGTGCATTTTTGTATGGTTTGAATTAAACAATTACACTAGCCCGTCTCCTCACGTTCGGTCTGTGGAATCGGTTTGTCAGTATTTGATGTGGTTTACGGAATGTATTCAGCAGTAACGTTAGGTGACTCACCCTGTATAACTGAGAAGCTCAGCTCGAACGTGTATATGATACAGAAACTCATCTATCAAAAGACATAAATATTATAAAAATGATATACAATGCACTAATCTATTTGACATTAACTTAAGGCATAATTTTGAGGTGAGGCATCTCAAATTACAAAAAAGTACAATAATAGTAACAGCCTATCTTAAATGGAGAAAATTATGAGGCGATCAATTATGGCTTGTAAGAAACTAACAGTACGAACCCTCATACATTGGACAAAATTCAAATACGCTCCTGATACCCAAGGTAACAAAACACAACACAACCACGACACAAGGAAACAGAACCTCTCCCTTGAGCCCTTACACATTGTGGGGTCCTGCCCACCCATCGCGTATAGGGTGCTTAAGGGATGCAGCGTTCTAGGAATGCTATACAACAATTCAAGCAAATAGCATTAGTAGTTTTGTTTCAATAAAGCAGATTAACAATACTGAACTTGCATTTACAATTGTGTCGCAAGCGATGGGCGATATGCAATATAAATCAGAGTCCCTTGCTATATGTAATGTTCATGCAAGTTTGTCACACCGTTTGTGGATCACTAATAACTGCTATGGTAGCGTTCTCTGCTAGGCCTATCCGTATACTGTCCGAATACTGAGCTGATATGAGCGGCCAAAGCTGGCAGGAGCTGCGCTTTTATTCTCCTCTTGTAGTGTCCGCTCCTGTCGTGGTACGGTCCTAATCAGCGCTCCATTGACCGACGTCGTTTCATTGCCTTCTCTTCTCTTGCGTTCTTCACCTTCGTTCCGGCACTTGTAGCTATGCCAGAACACACATCGCCATTAAATACAAGTCAAAGCTATCGTATGGAAGACCAATGGCCCTAAAAAAACTCTGCAAACTTGGTGGAGGCAAACACCAAAAAAATTTCAAAAGATCGCTCAAAACTATTTTGACAGAAAACTGTTACCATAGTATAAACGAGATATTTGTGTACTTCAGTTTTAAGATTAACTGAAATGCAGTTGTTGTATCAAAACGCAATGTAACTTATAACTGCAAATATTTAAGGCATAAATGATATAAACAAAACTGTAATTTAATTTGAAATAGGCCTATAATATTGTACAAAATCATAGTTTGCTAAATCCTGGATAGCAATCTATAGTTATCAGTGCAGGTAGTACAGTCTTAGCTGCAGCATACAACGTATTTTGTCGATGGATCCAATAAATATATAAATATTTTTCTAAACTCCCCATATTCTGTCCATAACTATTTGCTATTCACCAGCACTATTTAGCATAATAAGAAATCTTATGGTACATCTGTAGCAAAAAGTGCACTGACTTCGTACCCCGTCGTCGTCTGAATATTTATGACACGTGGTAACAATTCTAAGGTGTTGGTAATGTTATCTGGAGCTACCCATCACAGCTTCTGCGCTTTCATACACGGAGTTACAGCTGTGGACGGTGTTTTGCATGTTTCACAGTGCTGGAATGTCTTACCCATCGGTAGGCTGTATTGAATGTTAAGTACACTACATGATGGGTACCCTAACAAATAGCTGTAATCTGAATTTTACCTTCTGTGGAAAAGTGCCATTTGGACCTTCTGCTGATTATGGTTATGGAACTGTGCCCTCCGTCTCTGCGTTATTTCTCTCGGCATTATATTCCAAATCAAAATAATATTTAATAGCACGTTGCGCAGCTGGCATGAAAATTTTGTACACACTAATGAAAGAAGGATTAGACAAAATACCATGCGACGCTGGGTTTAAATAATTTTTCCCGAGCGAGCGGGGTAGCGCAGTGGTTAGAACAACGACTCGCATTTGGGAGGTCGACGTTTCAAGCCCGCGTCGGGTCGTCCTGCTTAAAGTTTTCGTGATTTCCCTAAATCACTAAGCCAAATGCCACGATGGTTCTTTTGAATGGCCTCAGCCGCTTTCTTTCTCCATCCTTCTCTAATCCGATCTTGTGCTCCGCTTCTAATGACCTCGTCGTTGATTCGTTGATGGGTCGTTAAACACTTATCTCCTCCTCCTCCAACATTTCCCGAAGTGGCTTACGTAGATTTCGTAAAACATAATCAATTGACTTATATAAAAAAAGTATACAGACGACAAACAGAGTTAATAAAATGATGTACTAAATAAACTGAAAGATTTAAAATACGAACGCAGAAGATTAACTAATGGATTCAAGGTACACATACAGACATTTCATGCTACAAAACTTTATTCAGTAACAACGGTGGATCATGAGGTCGATTCTCCTCTCGCATGGTGCAACCACCACTCCCCTCCGAAAGGTATACATTAGAGATACCGAACACGTTCAGCAGCAACGAGTGCTTCGTTGATGGGTCGTTAAACACTTATCTCCTCCTCCTCCAACATTTCCCGAAGTGGCTTACGTAGATTTCGTAAAACATAATCAATTGACTTATATAAAAAAAAGTATACAGACGACAAACAGAGTTAATAAAATGATGTACTAAATAAACTGAAAGATTTAAAATACGAACGCAGAAGATTAACTAATGGATTCAAGGTACACATACAGACATTTCATGCTACAAAACTTTATTCAGTAACAACGGACCGAGCGAGGTGGCGCAGTGGTTAGACACTGGACTCGCATTCGGGAGGACGACGGTTCAATCCCGCGTCCGGCCATCCTGATTTAGGTTTTCCGTGATTTCCCTAAATCGCTCCAGGCAAATGCCGGGATGGTTTCTTTCAAAGGGCACGGCCGACTTCCTTCCCCGTCCTTCCCTAATCCGATGAGACCGATGACCTCGCTGTCTGGTCTCCTTCCCCGAAACAACCAACCAACCAATCAGTAACAACGGTGGATCATGAGGTCGATTCTCCTCTCGCATGGTGCAACCACCACTCCCCTCCGAAAGGTATACATTAGAGATACCGAACACGTTCAGCAGCAACGAGTGCTCAGATTATTCCCCCCCACCCCCCACCCCCCTATTCCGGGTGGCACCACGTTCGACCTGCGAGAAGGCTAGGGCTAATAATTGCGTCCCTGAAGAGGAGCTCGAGGCAGAGCCTTGTAGTTTTGGCGTTATATCGGCGCTTGTGAGCGCATCTTGTGCAATACTGCGAAACGTACTGCCAACACGAAAGCTTTGATGACGACGTTAGCAATGAGATAACACTGATCTGCACAATCTGTTTTCTCACTGCTGTACCTTTTTCTCCCCGCTGGAGGTCTGCCTTCCGGCTGCGATACATGTTCCATGTTACTATGCTAGAAACTTTTAAGAACTCATGTAGAGCAGGTGGAATTTAACACATGAAACATAGAATCTGGAAATGTGAAATTTCGAGCGTTATCATCTCTGAATTGCTTCACCATATTTAAGTGCTTGTTACTTAAGATTATCCTACTGTCTCATTTCGCAAAGAACAGACGACTGCGTTAGTAGGACAACCTTGTAGATGACAATTTTCACAAGACCACTGTTTCCGTTGCAACAAACGACGTACTTTCAGATGATATGGGGAAACAAGGCAGAAGAGGAAAGACTTTTTTCAAAGGGTTGGATAGCAATACTGGAGAGGATGAGTAGGCCACGCCAAGAAATGGATGGGTCGATGGTAATGCACATTCTGCAGACGGTATGGCAAAGTAAAGTGAACATAATTAACTATGTGATGAAAACTTCGTTAAAACTGTTAGTATTATAAATAGTCGAAAATGTGTTAACTAAATTCAAGTACGTTGACGTCACCAAACTGGCTCAGCTACAGTGCTGATGCACAATCGTACCTTAGCTTTGATCACCGTATAACTTACACATAATCTTGATTCTGCCGGTAGACCCAGAGGAAGGACACTGTAAATGTAGCGTAAATCTTGGGTTTATTCAGTTTATTTTACACGACGCGGCACAAAACTCAGACATCTTTTATGTCAACTGATTCCAGCCGCAGAAGTGTACGCACGTCTGGTTTTCCGCGTTTTTATTAAACTACTTGAGGCAAATATCGGATTGTCATGGCCGATTTGCTCCCGCATTCATGTCCACTCTAGTTTTCTCTTTGTCCCGTCTCACATGACAACAACATGGACGAGACTCCAAACTTTCAGCTTTCTTTTCACAACCAAGTTTTGACTTCATTGAGCGACTGTAACTTTGCACTTATAATAAGATGTAGAGGGTCTCGCGATCATATTGGAATTACAGTGCCTCCCGTGTAGCCATTGTAACGCCCACCATTAATACAAATAACGTATTGCTCTAGAAAAGCAGTCAATTAAGTCCTGTTATTCGTTCCTGCCGCAGGTATACTTCGCGCTATTCCCGAGAATAGTGGTTGTAGATGTATTTATGGAGAAACTAATTTTGAAACTTGTCTCCACTGTCTTTTGTCTATTGTCGTGCAGTCATCAATGGTAATCGCGTGGTTATTGATTCAACCCTGCGTAAATATGGTTTCATCAATCAACTGCATAAACAGAAGTATGTTACGATTCGCATTTAACCACAGACAAATACTGAATCACAATACTGTCTCTATTCTGAAGATATTATACTAACTATCAATGAAAGGGCAGAAGCTTTCTCCATGTAATGATCGCTACGCTCGTGTTCGCGAAACGGGGAGATCTATCCTAACTGGTCGCGTGACAATTTTTGGACAGCACTGAGCAACATTATTGACTTTTTGTTTACTTTCTTGTTCAGGTGTAACGTGCTCTCTGGTGACCCTGCCACTTTCACTCGGCTTTCTTAAAACCCGTGAAAAACCCGACGACCCGGAATGCGACGCGTGGGAAAGCGCCGACAGTATTGTTCAACAGCCGTGATACCACTGATATTTCAGAAATCCTAAAAGTACCTCTTCATCATATTTATATTCAGTGAAAATATGTGGCATTTTAGCGACTATTTGTACAATAAGCAGTTACTTGATGCTGAATTGTGATGAGTTAGAAAAAGATCTCCCTAAGGGAGTCACGTCAAACAACAGTCAACTGATAATGCTCGAAAAAGTGACACATTATTTTGCGTGACTGCGTCCCCCATTGTTTAGCCCTCGCATGGCAATTTTCGAAAAAGATATGTCTGGGGTCTTTTTTTGACCCCAAAGTGATTCTAGCAACTTTATGGTGGCAAAATGCAAATATTAATAATGATATATTGAGAGACCCATGCGCAATGTTGACATCACAACTCCTTAATTGCTTGTAATATTTAAGTTACGTATGTTGTAATTATGTACTAGCTATGTTTGAAATATGAGAACATATATTATTTAGTTTGTTTGGTTCAAAAATTATTTTAACACCAAATATTCATATAGCACACACTATATAACTCTACTGTCATTAATTAATGATGTGCAGTATAATGCGTAAAAAAACTGTATTAGAAATAAACATCTATTCGCTCTCCAAGTCATGTGACAAACACTCATTATGCAGCACTCTTACTCTGGTATGTTCTTTACAGACCAACTTGCGACACTCATCAGATTGTGATTCACTTTCACGTTCTTTGATCTTGGGCTGGAATCACACCTTTCTCGCTTCGGATTTGGAACACTTACTTATGGTCTAATGCAACGTGACGGGAATATGTGAGTTTCAAGTATTACATTCCTTGAAACCTGCTTTAATGCATCAGGTAGTACTATGTCATATGTTGTCAGTGCACATCCAGATACAAGAGGAGGCACCTTAGTTTTCTGAATATCATTATCATCTTTTTCACACTGACTCACATCTACTTCATCTCTGGGCTGTATATCTTCCTCTTGAGACTGTAGCCACTATCAAAAGTATATTATTTCAACAAAATGCAATTCCTAAAAGTGAATTAGTCACAACAATGCACATGTTTGTGTTTTCTACTAATTGTTTACAACAATATACATATAACAGGCAGTTAAGAAGGTGCATTATTGCCAAGTTTTCATTTTCGTTATAAAGTTGAAAGACAGCATCAAAAATCACATATTGTGTACGTGATATATTTTCTGACACCACTGCCAAAATTTCAAATTTTTTGTACGAGGGTGAGTCAAATGAAAATCTTAAATATTTTTTTAAATATTATTTATTGTGCAGAAGTGGTACAGAGCTGTATCACTTTTCAACATAATCTCCCCACGCTCAATGCAAGTCCTCCAGCACTTACAAAATGCATAATTTCCTTTAGAAAAAAATTCTTTTGCCAATCCGCGCAACCACTCATGCACCGCGTGACGTACCTCTTCATCAGAACAGAACTTCTTTCCTCTCATTGCGTATTTGAGTGGTCCAAACATATGGAAATCACTTGGTGCAAGGTATGGTGAGTATGGTGGATGAGGAAGACACTCAAAATGCAGGTCTATGATTGTTGCAACTGTTGTACGGGCAGTGTGGGGCCTTGCATTGTCATGTTGCAAAAGGACACCTGCTAACAGCAATCCACATCGCTTTGAGTTGATTGCAGGCCGCACATGATTTTTTAGGAGACCTGCACTGGTGACAGTGGTCCCTCTAGACATGTAATGCTCCAAAATGACGCCTTTTTCGTCCCAAAAGAGAGTCAGCATAACCTTCCCTGCTGATGGTTCTGTTGGAAACTTCTTTGGTTTTGGTGATGAGGAATGGCGCCATTCCTTGCTCGCTCTCTTCGTTTCCGGTTGGTGGAAGTGAACCCAGATTTCGTCCCCAGTAACGATTCTTGCAAGGAAGCCATCACCTTCTCGTTCAAAGCGCCGAGGTGGCCGTGCGGTTAAAGGCGCTGCAGTCTGGAACCGCAAGACCGCTACGGTCGCAGGTTCGAATCCTGCCTCGGGCATGGATGTTTGTGATGTCCTTAGGTGGGTTAGGTTTAACTAGTTCTAAGTTCTAGGGGACTAATGACCTCAGCAGTTGAGTCCCATAGTGCTCAGAGCCATTTGAACCATTTTTGAAGAAGTTCTTCACAAGCATCAACACGTCGTCCTCTCATTTCAGGAGTCAGCTGCCATGGCACCCTACTTGCAGACACTTTGTGAAACTGGAGCACATTATGCACAATGTGGTGTGCTCACCCATGACTAATCTGTAAACATGCTGCAATGTCATTCAATGTCACTCGGCGATTTTCCTTCACTATGGCTTCAACTGCTGCAATGTTCTGTAGAGTCACAACTCGTTGTGCCTGACCTGGACGAGGAGCATCTTCCGCTGAAGTCACACAATTTGCGAACTTCCTACTCCATTGGTAGACTTGCTGTTGTGACCAAAATGCGTCACCGTACTGAACCTTCATTCGTCGATGAATTTCAATAGGTTTCACACCTTCACTACGCAAAAACCGAATAACAGAACGCTGTTCTTCCCTGGTGCAAGTCGTAAGTGGGGCGGCCATCTTTATACTGCGACAGTATGTGTGCATCTGCACTATGCTGCCACCTACAGGACATTCTGCACGCTGTTTGTAACACGCTTACCAACTTACAGGATAACGGCGCGAAATTTCGATTTGTTATTACAAATTTAAGGTTTTCATTTGACTCACCATCGTACTATGAACTGCAGTATAACTACAAATGTTTTACCTAGATATAATCAAAAGCCCATGAAACGCATATCTGTAGGATGATAATTCTATATCCACATTAAAACTTTTTCTCTTTAGTTAAACGATCCCTGGGATCCAAAAAGACCCCAGACACCACAGGAGGGTTAGGATTTTGATGTAAGGCAACTATTGTAGTTGCTGGTTGTTGTTATTGCTGTTGTGGACTTCAGACCGAAGACTGGTTTGATGCAGCTCTCTACACTAGTCAATTTTGTGCGAAACTTTTCATCTCTGCATGCCTATAATACAACATACGTAATTTTGAATCTAATTACCGCAGTCAAGCCTAGACTTTTCATCCCCTAACACATCCTTCCCTCGTCAAACTGAAAGTTCCTTGACGCCTCAGGATGTGTCCTATCAACTAATCACTTCTTTTGTGAAATTGTGCTATAAATTTCTTTTTTACCCTCACGACTTCGTCCATCGTCAACTACATCGCTGTCGAAATAACAAAGCTCGTCGGTCTTCACTTGTGGTGGTCAGAGTGGTCGACCGGTATTTTGATGACAAGTTCAAAAATGGTTCAAATGGCTCTGAGCACTATGGGACTTAACATCTATGGTCATCCGTCCCCTAGAACTTAGAACTACTTAAACCTAACTAACCTAAAGACAGCACACAACACTCAGTCATCACGAGTCAGAGAAAATCCCTGATCCCGCCGGGAATCGAACCTGGGAACCCGGGCGTGGGAAGCGAGAACGCTACCGCACGACCACGAGCTGCGGACTTGACAAGTATTACTTTCCTGTCACATCCGAATATTGCACGATTCAACCAGCCGGCCAAACGGAGAGTTACAATTAGGCCCATTTCAAACTCTGTCTCATACGAGTACGCAGTATCTCCATCTTCTTCACAGTGATCGCTCAACGTCCGACGCTATTCACTCCCCTTTCATACCACACCAGGCTGGCAAGAACACTAAACACGAACAATAGTGATGCATCCTGGCCGCCGTTCTGCCTGTTACAGAGAATTGCAGCTCTAATCATTTAAATACTCGCCGATTGTATGTCCGACCGTGTCTTCTGAGCGCTTTACTTTTTTTTTTTTGCAGGTAGTCTATACGCACAAACACACGAAACCAATTTTAAATGGAGGACGCGGCACTTTTTTACTTTATCCTCTGTGATTTTTCTTTCTAAGTGATGAATAACGGTAAAAACGTCTTCCACCCATAGAGCTGACTTGATTACTGCCGAAACTATTTCAATTAAAAACTTTTTTTTATCTATTTATGTTATGTATGTTGTAGGTGTCGGCCGCGGTGGTCTAGCGGTTCTAGGCGCGCAGTCCGGAACCGCGCGACTGCTACGGTCGCAGGTTCGAATCCTGCCTCGGGCATGGATGTGTGTGATGTCTTTAGGTTAGTTAGGTTTAAGTAGTTCTAAGTTCTAGGGGACTGATGACCACAGTAGTTAAGTCCCATAGTGCTCAGAGCCATTTTTGTTGTTGTAGGCTTTTTCTTTGTCCAGGCATTGTAAATTTTAAATCATTCTTTGCATTCACATATTTGGTCTCTGTTATGGGAGAGCGCTCGTAGGGAGATATCAGATCCTCAAGCAAGCTTCGAAATGTGTCACGAAACAAAGTAAACAAGAAAATAAAGGATAAGAAGACACAAAGGTCACAAAACCCGTTGTTACAACATGCTTGAGGCGAGAATTCCTTGTGTTCCGACAATGCCACCGTCCCCGGCTTCTGTACATGTACGGTCTTCAGCATACTTTGTATTTCAGAACTCTACGTGCCGCACAGTCAACTGATCATTAATGTCGCCGATCCACACACACGCTTCTTGGGTGGCACCTGATTTTACACGCCGGCATGTAATGTACAACCACCGTGAGTAGTCGATTACCGTTCTACTCATGTTGAAAGAAAATTTTACTGAGCGCGTAAGGGGTGTAGACTCTTCTGCAACTCAATGATTTACATAATGTCTGTTTATATTGGGTTTGTATATTACATTAGAGTATATCTGTTACTGTCATAGCTAATAACCGTATCGCCGCTGGTATAGCTTCTTTACAGTTTTTTTTCTTCCTGTCAGTGGCCCAACCAGACGAAATGTTACTTCGAGTCACGAGTTATTAAAGGCGATACACCTTCCCAGGTTTGTCTCTTCCGCCACGTTCACGAGTGCCCTGCGCAGAAGATATTAATTGTGTCGGTACTTATGCTTTTTTACGAGGTCGTTTTTACTTGAAAATATACTGGCTGTGGCGAGTTGTGCTAGTAGAGATGACACCTTCATCGCTGGAACAGAGTAAGTGGTTCTGCTCTAGCGATCCTCAGATGCCGTCGCCAGAGGTCGCCCGATAATATCGGCCGACAGTGTGGTCATAGTGCGTCTGATCTCAGTCAGTTTTTGGCAGGTTGAGGAATGTTAGGTTAGGTTAGAATCTCTTCTATGTGTGAAGTAGGTTAGATTTGAATCTGCTGGGGTGAGATGGACACCAGTACGCCTCTGTGCTTGGACACGTACGCTGCATTGTCGCTTTTGCTAACAAGGACGCCGAATGCACGTGAATGAGCTATATCTGTCTCGAAAACAACTGGGCGAGTACTGTTCACTCTGTCCTCTGCAAACGGAATAGCCAAACAAGTTTTACGAACGTATGGGATAACGGAAGAAACGCTCTGTCACATACTCGACTCGTGATGACCTTCAAAAGCAAGATTACAAACACTCCTGTTTCGCTGTATTTATTTAAAGCTGTGCAGACATACGTCAATTAACCTCCAACGACTGTCAGTCAACATACCTGTGAAACACAAGCTTAAAGTTTAGCACATGATATTCTGAACGCGTAAAGCACTGAAAAGTGGAAATACATACCGTACACCATTTTGCAAACCACTTCATATCACCAACCTAGTAACACAAAAGCCAGTAAGTGGTAATAATACACTACTGGCCATTAAAATTGCTACACCATGAAGATGACGTGCTACAGACGCGAAATTTAACCGACAGGAAGAAAATGCTGTGATATGCAAATGATTACCTTTTCAGAGCATTCACACAAGGTTGGCGCCGGTGGCGACACCTACAACGTGCTGACATGAGGAAAGTTTCAACCGATTTCTCATACACAAACTGCAGTTGACTGGTGTTGCCTGGTGAAACGTTGTTGTGATGTCTCGTGTAAGGAGGAGAAATGCCTACCATCACGTTTCCGACATTGATAAAGGTCGGATTGTAGCCTATTACCATTGCAGTTTATCGTATCGCGACATTGCTGCTCGCGTTGGTCGAGATCCAATGACTGTTAGCAGAATATCGAATCGGTGGGTTCAGGAGGGTAATACGGAACGCCGTGCTGGATCTCAACGACCTTGTATTACTAGCAGTCGAGATGACAGGCATCTTATTCGCATGGTTGTAACGGATCGTGCGGCCACGTCTCGATCCCTGAGTCAACAGATGGGGACGTTTGGAAGACAACAACCATCTGCACGAACAGTTCGAGGACGTTTGCAGCAGCATGGACTATCAGCTCGGAGACCATGGCTGCGGTTAGCCTTGACGCTGCATCACAGACAGGAGCGCCTGCGATGGTGTGCTCAACGACGAACCTGGGTGCACGAATGGCAAGACGTCATTTTTTCGGATGAGTCCAGGTTCTGTTTACAGCATCATGATGGTCGCATCCGTGTTTGGCGACATCGCGGTGAACGCACATTGGAAGCGTGTATTCGTCATCGCCATACTGGCGTATCACCCGGCACCTTGAACAGTGGACGTTACATTTCAGATGTGTTACGACCCGTGGCTCTACCCTTCATTCGATCCCTGCGAAACCCTCAATTTCAGCAGGATAATGCACGACCGCATGTTGCAGGTCCTGTACGGGCCTTTCTGGATACAGAAAATGTTCGACTGCGTCCCTGGTCAGCACATTCTCCAGATCTCTCACCAATTGTAAACGTCTGGTCAATGGTGGGCGAGCAACTGGCTCGTCACAATACGCCAGTCACTACTCTTGATGAACCGTGGTATCGTGTTGAAGCTGCATGGGCAGCTGTACCTGTACACGCCATCCAAGCTCTGTTTGACTCAATGCCCAGGCGTATCAAGGCCGTTATTACGGCCAGAGGTGGCTGTTCTGGGTACTGATTTCTCAGGATCTATGCACCTAAATGGCGTGAAACTGTAATCACATGTCAGTTCTAGTATAATATATTTGTCCAATGAATACCCGTTTATCAATTGCATTTCCTCTTGGTGTAGCAATTTTAATGGCCAATAGTGTAATCTGTAGACAGCTAATGCCAACCTACCACAAGCCAAAAAAGACGCACTACACTAACTTTCTGCATGAGATAACCCACCCTTCGCTTCCCGCGCCCGGGATCCCGGGTCAGATTCCCGGCGGGGTCAGGGATTTTCTCTGCCTCGTGATGACTGGGTGTTGTGTGATGTCCTTAGGTTAGTTAGGCTTAGGTAGTTCTAAGTTCTAGGGGACTGATGGCCATAGATGTTAAGTCCCATAGTGCTCAGAGCCATTTGAACCATTTTTTAAGCCACCCTGCTCACTTCAACTAATTATTTTTTGAGGTTATAATTTACCCCTAAAATTTCCAATAAATATTCTGCCTAGTTGTGGTGTCCGATAAAGCTGCGACTTCAGCCGATATATTCTAAATTATATTCCAATTATGATATTTTCACCATCAGGATGCCACAAACTCGCCCTTTCTTGGAGTAAACTTACCAGTTTAGCACAGTCTATGTTTCGTGTGTGAGAATGTCGGTCGATTTGACCAAAGAAAAGTTTAATTTCCCCGATTGTCGTCCGAAGTGCGCACGTCCGGACGATGAGATCGGCTACAGTGTAACCGCGCTCTTAGTGGCGTACTGATTTGAAAAGGTCGGCCGATGTCAGTCCTTAAGGGCCATACATATGCACCAACCGACAGAGCAACCGACTGAACGACCGATTTCGTATGTAGCCTACACACGCCTTCACTCAGCGATAAAAGCGCCACCCTGTTCCTATCCCTACGTCGAATATTTTGTTATCTCACACGCAGACAACTGACGAACCTCAGTCGGAAACTTGACACGACAGCGTTACACGCGGTACAGTATACTGGGTGACGAGTGGTTGGCCATAACAACTACCCTCGTTAAGTCTGTCGGTCGGTCGGTCGGTTGGTGGGTGTGTTGGGCTCTTTAGTTGCGCGGATAAAGAAGTGTGCTTTTCCTTGCGTATGAGGCGAACACAGGTACACGACGACTACTTGTAGGCGCAGAAGTGTAAACCCACTTTAGGCAGCATCTCGCGATATACTGAGCTGAAGCGAGAGCGCGTGAGGATCAGCTGGGCGATAGCAGCAGGAAGAGCGGCGGAGGTGCTGAGTCATCCAGATGGCTGCCAAGGTCGCGGCCAGGCTAGCCAAGGCAAACCAAGCCGCCTACCAGTCGCGACGCCGCCGTCAAACACGCAGCACGGGACGCGCGTTGCTGTACTGTGCTGTGCCTGCACTGCTGGTGCTGCGACCTTCTTGCCTGAGGTAAGTTTTCCGGCAACCTGCTTCATCTCCTCTCGCGGCGCGCCAGGAAGCCGTCAAAGTTCCCGAGCGGCGCTGCCCCGCATAGTTCGACATCGGGCGTGTCTTCAAGCGCGGCCCCGCATAGTTCGACATCTGGCCAGTCTTCGAACGCTTCGTTTGACCCACCTAAAGAGGGAAACGAACAATTTAGCGTCTGCATAGCAGTGTCTCGTACCGTGAAAGCGACGCTTTGCACATGAGAATCAGGCAAGAAAGTTTTACACTTACTGCTTACTCCGCCGTCTTTTCAGCGGTCGAAGTACCGTCGTACTGAAGTGAATACTGGTGCTGTGTTTATATGGATGACATCTGCACGCGTGGCTTTAGATACATGTTTGCGGGAAATGCGCTTGCCTATCTCGTGCAGCCACTGGCTTCAGCTGACCGGCTGACCTCGGAACACTTATCTGTTCCTATCAGTCGATTATACGTAGAAGCGTTGCGGATTACGTGAATGGAAACAGCGGGTAAGGCTCGCCGCTTTAGGTCCACCTGCTGTTCCCTGCAGTCATTGAAACTGTTTAACCCTGAGAGTATACACCTCGGTCACTCTGATCCTGGAGATTTTTGTTTGCTATTATGCACACGTCACTGCAAATACGCAGCCCGCTGCCGCCAATGCAAACTCAACATTGAGGGAGGTCTAGTAGAGGATGGACGTTGGAAATAGTGACACAGTGGTGTTTAATTAACTCGACAGAATTATTTTTTGAAAGTTCACTGTGGTCCTGGAGGACACTTCATGTAACTGCTCTGTCCCTCAGTTTGAAGATCATTTGTGTGAAAATGGTATAAGGGAATGGCATTTTACTAACAGATTATGTTATACGGGAAGCCTTGCTAGAAGAACTTAAATGTGAAAATGAAATAAGAAATTTTCGTGATGAAAGTGATTCTGAAGGTCGATACCCATGCAGTAGTTATGGATAATGGCGAATCTAATCAGTCTACTGAATCTTCAGATAGCGATGAAGTAAACAGAGTTGCTCACGGCAAGAATGCTCATTGTTGGAACACAACTGTCCCTAAACGTTCAGGTCTGCCATATACCGATAACTTGTAGTCCATATTCCGAGATTGCGGAAATAATGAATGTAAGAGGTTTTGGACACCTCAGAATAATCGTGTAGTATGTGCGTTTCTTTAAATGAATAGCTTCTTCATGTAATTAAACTGCAAACAAAGTCTTTAGATCCGCATCACTTTCAGGTTTCTACATTGAAAAGTTTCCATGACAGTTTTTACTAAGCCTCGAATTTTGGAGGCATTAATACTAATATTGATTGAAAATGTACATGAGAAAGGTGAAATAAAATGAGATTAGTACATCAGAGTCCAATTTCATTATAAAATATACTATTTTTCAAGCACTTTCGCCATCAAATAATTGAGGGCCACTGTGACCCTGGTGCACACTTCGTGCAACAATTTCAGATGTGTACAGCACTAGTGTTAACGACGATCGAAAATAACTGCACTTTTTCTGATTATCGTAATGCGCTACCAGTTTTGGGGTGTAAAAAAAATATAATAGTTTCCAAGGCTACAGATATGCTGTTGATTGTACACAGTGAATTAAGGAAAAACAAAAGAGAGTAGTATTAAGCAGTGAGGTTTAACTTGGACAGCTCGAGCATTTAGTGATTTTGAGGAGACCTGCAAACTAAAATCTAATGACTTAAACTTTCGCTTGACAACTAGCACTTTGAAAACATGATAACGGAAATTATCGAAAGATTTGACGTCTTTTAATCTTCGCATTTTATTTCTCTCTTAGACCCCTCACTACAAAGAAATCTTTTCAGTTCATGTATTTGAGAAGTGATGGAATTTTACAAAGACCTCTGTTTCGTAAGAGTAAAGAACGAATTTCCTATGCTGTATTTTATTCGCCTGAAGAATTCAATGACAAATTCTAGCATGTTTATTACGAAACAGATAATTAGCTACAGCTCTTTCTGATGTTCGTAATTTGGCACAGATTCGCTACGACTGCGATCTGTACAACAACTATGAAAAGAGCTCGTTTTTAGCTCTGAATAGGACAACAACATTTTAAAAATGTTGCTTTCATGGCGATCCACAGCCTATAGGGTCTGATAAAAGAATGCATCGTCCGTTGTGGACTGTATTGTGCTTTGTTAAAGTCGATTTTAATAAAGTGCAATACAGCCTACAACGAACAATGTATTCTTTTATTAAACATTTTAAATGCTTACCCAACATCATAATGATGTCTGAGACGTGGTAGCTCCGTCTACGGAGAAGTTTGTTTTCATTTAAAGAGTGCTCCAACACTCTAGATAAATTCTTTCGACAAGAGATATGAACGTATTTTAGTTATAAATACGCTACCATAATGAAATGTAAGAATTGTGTTGTATTGGCTACTGTGGGAGTCAGCATCGATACAAAAAAGAAAGGAGAGAAGTTGCGATGGCCGATGGCAGGAATCATCTGTACAAAACGCTTTCTAATTACGGCACTCTATTTCTAAAAAGAAACTAAACATAACTAGAAGTACTTTACACTCTATTACTACTCGCAGAACGCAGGCTAAGTAACGTCTTCCTATTAGTGCTGATGCTTTCGAAAACTGCATTCGAACTGTGGCGACCAGCGATGGGCAGCTAGTTACATCAGAGATGATAGGGGGCGCTGGACTCTTCCTGGAGGTGTGGTGCTGCCCGCAGTTTCCATTGGCGCGCGGGTCAGTGCCTTCTTGATGCCGTTTCGCGGCGCTGCACTGAACTGTGTGCGGTCGATACTTTAGGACTGCACCGATTGGATGAAATATTACGATATGAAAAACAATAGTAGCGATGGAAGATATGAAGTACTAAGTTTTTATGTAGTAAAGCGGACATATGTTGATTGTTGTGTGATATTTTCTACGTAGATTGCACTTTCAAAGAACTGGTGGAAGTTTCTATGCTCAGAATAACGTATGAAACTACTTATAAAATAGAAAATTATTGAAGCGCTGTTTGCTATAACGGCTAAATGTGATTGTAACTCTCCTTTCTGCCACTTGTACCACAATGAACAGCACAGTCCACGTCTCATACTATCGCTACATACATATCTTTACTTCTATTACTTACATATATTTCTGACGCTACAACAATCCGACACTAATCCCTCTGTCGATTGTTGTCATGTGTCTTGAAAAGACAGTCATTCACACGATTGTGCAGTACAGTGTTAAAATCACACATAAGCTAATCAGCCATGTAATTCAAGAAATGAAACTTCCGTTTGGAAATAACGATGTTACCGACTGCTTAAACACATATGTTTTGTGAAGGGACACCACAGTCTTTGGATTCGATTCAGAGTCTACCACACTCTGTGGTGTGGAAATGTATTCCCGTCGAAGCATCGGTGCTTGTTCTGGAACTCTTGGTACAGTACACCGTTACTTTCCAAGTTTACAGTTTTTGTCCCCACCTCTTTCTTAATAACGCTGTGTGAGGTGACGAGTGTGTTACGATGCAAGAAAACAATCGCGTGATTCAGGCCCTGAGGGCTATTCTCCTCGTAAATGTTATGCAGCAGTAAAGCTACACGTATATTTTGCATTCAGAAGCGCTCATTACATTCCACAAAACGACACAAACTTCCGTTTTTACAACAAATAGCCATTCTTTAGAGTTTAATTGGTACATAACAAGGAGGAATAGAGACATGTTGCTATACTGTAATTGTTAACAACTTTAACGCTTTTACGCACTCTCGTGGTCTTCTGTCTTAGATAAGTTTGACGTAACTCTCCGCAATAAATTATACTCTAGGAAGCCTCTTCATGTCTGTATAATTATTGCACGATACATCCACTTGTACCCGTTTTCTGTAGTTAGACCTTGCTTCTCCCTCTACAATTCCTCCCTCCCCAACCCCCTTCGCCTCCTATTCAACCATTACCAAACTGATAAGTCCCCGATGATGCCTTAGGATGTTTTCTGTCGACTGGTCTCTTCTTTCAATCAAATACCGAAGATAACAAGTGCTCTTAGCTCTTAACGTCTGTATTTTAGAGCCCATGTTTACCAGACTTTTTTTTCTTGTTGTGTCCATACTATCACCTCTGAAAGTTGCCTACACTACAATATTAAGCAACAACAGTACCAGTAGACGTATTCCACCGACAGAATATCACAACCATCTTCGCTTAAAACTTTCGACTCGATCGTTTCCGAACTAGCTGAAACGCTTACCCTTCTCCATCATCCCTGGAAGTTTGTAACGTCATTACGGAATCGCCATGTATAACGCAGTTCTCTGTTCTCAAAACGTCATCTTGGTCCGGCGACGATAATTCCAGACTTGCTGTTACTCGAGTTATCACCCAGCTGCCAAACGTAGCGGATGATTAACCGACTCCTACTCGCGAGACCCATGCGTTACAATATTTCTAGCTCACTATTAACGATATCTTTCTCTTTCAACTGATATAATATGCCTTCATAATGTATCTCCCTTATATCCATAATAACTGTATTATATTCTGACAATATGTAAGGGCGTAATTTCATGATATATGAATTCTTACGCGCTGCAGATGTACATGTAAGTGGACATTTTGAGGTTCTTCATCACGAAGTGGTGGAAAGCTTGTACAGTTTTAACGGAAAAACAATGAAATGTGCGTATGGCATTGTTGGCTGCGAATCCCATTCTGGGCAGTTGGCCGCCTGGAGGAAGTCTTCATCTGACGCCACTTCAACGGTCTGGGCATCAACGATGACGAAATGATGGTCACACAGACACGCAACCGCGACCAGAGAAAAATCCCCCGTCCGGCCGGGAATCGAACCCGAAGCACCAAGATCGAGAGTCAGCAATGCTAACCACAAAACCACGAGCTACTTACTTAACTTTTAAAAATAATTAATGACTTCAGTTTGCAATGTAAAAGAAGGCTGCTTGGCAGTACGAACATTTTCATTAGTTATCTACACAGCACCGTTCTACAGGGCGAGGCAAATAAAAGTGGCACAGAGAAAAGAGTTCCAGGGTACAAAGAAACACAGCAAAGGAAATGGAGTACTAACCTGACTATAGCAGATGTCGAAAGTGACGACCACACATCTCTTGGCACTTCTGAGCCCTTGTCAATAATTTGCTGAAGGCGGACCGAAGCTGGACAACTGGAACTGCTGCAGTCTCGTACGAAACGTTCTGCTGCAGTTCTTGAAGGCTATGAGGGTTTTTGCGATACGCCTTAGACTTCAGGGCTTCCTCCACAATGTAATCGCATAGTGACAGATAGAGCTCTGCTGACAACTCTATCAGGCGCGAAGAATGTTCATGTGCGCTCCAAGGTTTGGCCGGCTGTATGGGCAGTTGCTCCATCCTGTTGGAAGTCAGCTTGGATATGAATAAATCGCCTCAGCTGTATTTAGTCCTTTATTATTGGACCGCTACCGGTTTTGTGGCACTAAAAGCCACACCTTCAGATGACTAATGTTTTAGTTATGTGAGTACTATTATTTTGTGTTCTCATGTTGTTGTTCTAGTCTTCAGTCCTGAGACTGGTTTGATGCAGCTCTCCATGCTACTCTATCCTGTGCAAGCTTCTTCATCTCCCAGTACCTACTGCAACCTACATCCTTCTGAATCTGCTTAGTGTATTCATCTCTTGGTCTCCCCCTACGATTTTTACCCTCCACGCTGCCCTCCAATACTAAATTGGTGATCCCTTGATGTCTCAGAACATGTCCTACCAACCGATCCCTTCTTCTGGTCAAGTTGTGCCACAAACTTCTCTTCTCCCCAGTCCTATTCAATACTTCCCCATTAGTTATGTGATCTACCCATCTAATCTTCAGGATTCTTCTGTAGCACCACGTTTCGAAAGCTTCTATTCTCTTCATGTCCAAACTATTTACCGTCCATGTTTCACTTCCATACATGGCTACACTCCATACAAATACTTTCAGAAATGACTTCCTGACACTTAAATCTATACTCGATGTTAACAAATTTTTCTTCTTCAGAAACGCTTTCCTTGCCATTGCCAGTCTACATTTTATATCCTCTCTACTTCGACCACCATCAGTTATTTTGCTCCCCAAATAGCAAAACTCCTTTACTACTTTAAGTGGCTCATTTCCTAATCTAATACCCTCAACATCACCCGACTTAATTCGACTACATTCCATTATCCTCGTTTTGCTTTTGTTGATGTTCATCTTATATCCTCCCTTCAAGACACCATCCATTCCGTTCAACTGCTCTTCCAAGTCCTTTGCTGTCTCTGACAGAATTACAATGTCATCGGCGAACCTCAAAGTTTTTATTTCTTCTCCATGGATTTTAATACCTACTCCGAATTTTTCTTTTGTTTCCTTTACTGCTTGCTCAATATACAGATTGAATAACATCGGGGAGAGGCTACAACCCTGTCTTACTCCCTTCCCAACCACTGCTTCCCTTTCTTGTCCCTCGACTCTTATAACTGCCATCTGGTTTCTGTACAAATTGTAAATAGCCTTTCGCTCCCTGTATTTTACCCCTGCCACCTTTAGAATTTGAAAGAGAGTATTCCAGTCAACATTGTCAAAAGCTTTCTCTAAGTCTACAAATGCTAGAAACGTAGGTTTGCCTTTTCTTAATCTTTCTTCTAAGATAAGTCGTAAGGTCAGTATTGCCTCACGTGTTCCAGAGTTTCTACGGAACCCAAACTGATCTTTCCCGAGGTCGGCTTCTACTAGTTTTTCCATTCGTCTGTAAAGAATTCGTGCTAGTATTTTGCAGCTGTGGCTTATTAAACTGATTGTTCGGTAATTTTCACATCTGTCAACACATGCTTTCTTTGGGATTGGAATTATTATATTCTTCTTGAAGTCTGAGGGTATTTGGCCTGTTTCATACATATTGCTCACCAGATGGTAGAGTTTTGTCAGGACTGGCTCTCCCAAGGCCGTCAGTAGTTCCAATGGAATGTTGTCTACTCCGGGGGCCTTGTTTCGACACGTGTCTTTCAGAGGTCTGTCAAACTCTTCACGCAGTATCGTATCTCCCATTTCATCTTCATCTACATCCTCTTCCATTTCCATAATATTGTCCTCAAGTACATCGCCCTTGTATAAACCCTCTATATACTCCTTCCACCTTTCTGCTTTCCCTTGTTTGCTTAAAACTGGGTTTCCATCTGAGCTCTTGATATTCATACAAGTGGTTCTCTTATCTCCAAAGGTCTCTTTAATTTTCCTGTAGGCAGTATCTATCTTACCCCTGGTGAGATAAGCCTCTACATCCTTACATTTATCCTCTAGCCATCCCTGCTTAGCCATTTTGCGCTTCCTGTCGATCTCATTTTTGAGACGTTTGTATTGCTTTTTGCCTGCTTCATTTACTGCATTTTTATATTTTCTCCTTTCATCAATTAAATTCAATATTTCTTCTGTTACCCAAGGATTTTACTAGTCCTCGTCTTTTTACCTACTTGATCCCCTGCTGCCTTCACAACTTCATCCCTCAAAGCTACCCATTCTTCTTCTACTATATTTCTTTCCCCCAATCCTGTCAATTGTTCCCTTATGCTCTCCCTGAAACTCTGTACAACCTCTGGTTTAGTCAGTTTATCCAGGTCCCATCTCCTTAAATTCCCATCTTTTTGCAGTTTCTTCAATTTTAATCTACAGGTCATAACCAATAGATTGTGGTCAGAGTCCACATCTGCCCCTGGAAATGTCTTACAATTTAAAACCTGGTTCCTAAATCTGTGTCTTACCATTATATAATCTATCTGATACCTTTTAGTATCTCCAGGGTACTTCCATGTACACAACCTTCTTTCATGGTTCTTAAACCAAGTGTTAGCTAAGATTATGTTGTGCTCTGTGCAAAACTCTACCAGGCGGCTTCCTCTTTCATTTCTCAGCCCCAAGCCATATTCACCTACTATGTTTCCTTCTCTCCCTTTTCCTACACTCGAATTCCAGTCACCCATGACTATTAAATTTTCGTCTCCCTTCACTATCTGAATAATTTCTTTTATTTCATCATACATTTCTTCAATTTCTTCGTCATCTGCAGAGCTAGTTGGCATATAAACTTGTACTACTCTATTAGCTGTGGGCTTCGTATCTATCTTGGCCACAATAATGCGTTCACTATGCTGTTTGTAGTAGCTTACCCACATTCCTATTTTCCTATTCATTATTAAACCTACTCCTGCATTACCCCTATTTGATTTTGTGTTTATAACCCTGTAGTCACCTGACCAGAAGTCTTGTTCCTCCTGCCACCGAACTTCACTAATTCCCACTATATCTAACTTTAACCTATCCATTTCCCTTTTTAAATTTTCTAACCTTCCTGCCCGATTAAGGGATCTGACATTCCACGCTCCGATCCGTAGAACGCCAGTTTTCTTTCTCCTGATAACGACATCCTCTTGAGTAGTCCCCGCCCGGAGATCCGAATGGGGGACTATTTTACCTCCGGAATATTTTACCCAAGAGGACGCCATCATGATTTAATCATACAGTAAAGCTGCATGCCCTCGGGAAAAATTACGACCGTAGTTTCCCCTTGCTTTCAGCCGTTCGCAGTACCAGCACAGCAAGGCCGTTTTGGTTATTGTTACAAGGCCAGATCAGTCAATCATCCAGACTGTTACCCTTGCAACTACTGAAAAGGCTGCTGCCCCTCTTCAGGAACCACACGTTTGTCTGGCCTCTCAACGGATACCCCTCCGTTGTGCTTGCACCTACGGTACGGCTATCTGTATCGCTGAGGCACGCAAGCCTCCGCACCAGCGGCAAGGTCCATGGTTCATGGGGGGTGGGGGTGGGGGGGGGGGGGAGCTTTGATTAAGGTACATAAATTCGACTTGCCAACTTGTCCAATTGTTAACGCCCATAGTGGGGTTGGTTGCAATACTGAGAAGTTGCTTGCAAAGTACCTGGACCAGCACTAGCGCCTCTCGATTTCCTTTAACATTCACGATAGGGGACAGTTAACTGAAAAACTTGCTAGTTTACATATCGCCCTAGGAACTCATCTAGCCTCCTTGGATGTCAAGAACATGTATACCAGTATTCTGGCCGTTAAGGATTTAAGATCGCAGGGCGGAAGACCCAGCAACGAAATCAATGATGTACTCAACTTTTTGCAATTGGTTCTAAGGTTCAATTACTTCAGCTCTGGGAACAACATCTTTTTACAAAAACAAGGTCTTGCAATGGGATCCCCCATGTCATACTGTCTTTCCAATATCTTCATGACAGGTTTTGAGTGGGACGCTATGACTCAGTTTCCAGTGTATGCTAGCAAGATCGTAGCTTGGTATAGGTATGTAGATGACATTCTCCTTCTTTTCTATGGGAAACGCGAGGAATGTTGTCAACTCGTGGACGAGTTAAATGGCTTACAAGAGAACATTCAATTTACTGCTCAGCACAATGAATGGGGGACGCTACCATATCTGGACCTTAAGATTATCTTAAGATATTTACAGAAAGGGAACTACCACTGTTATAGCGATTCATAGCTCCTCCAACCGCCCTACCAAGTACAAAATGTCAGCTTTCAGGTCGCTTCTATACAGGCTCCATAGTACCCCGTTGGTAAAGAGTGTCGAATCATACACTTCATAGTCTACAAAAATGGCTTTTACAGTGAGTTCGCCATTGGTAAGAAGAAAAGCCATCCCAACGGACAGCGCCATTATCAATGTCAATAGTCGTATGGCCGCTGGTATCATGTGTCATAAAATTCTATATTTCAGCCATATTCCCGAAAAAATGGGCAAACTGTTGCGGTCTAAAAATATTGAACCGGCTTTCTTTACGCCCAGCAACGTTGGCACAAAGTATAGGCACAGAGAACATGCCACTTGTTCCAAATATAATGAAACCGGGATGTACTGCACTACTTGCAATGACTGCCCCACGCGGTACATCGGACAAACAGGCAGGAACTTTAGCACCACGATTAAAGAACATCTTAGGGTTTCTGGCTCAAAATCTGCCTTGAGAACCCACCTTTTGCTGGTAGCGACATTCCGTCACCGATACCACTAGTAACTTGAGAATTTTTCACCGAGGAAACAAGGGGCACACTTTAAGCATCCCGGAGGAGATGCCGGCCGGAGTAGCCGAGCGGTTCTAGGCACTACAGTCTGGAACCGCACGACCGCTACGGTCGCAGGTTCGAATCCTGCCTCGGGAATGGATGTATGTGATGTCCTTAGGTTAGTTAGGTTTAAGTAGTTCTGAGTTCTAGGGGACTAATGACCTCAGCAGTTGAGTCCCATAGTGCTCAGAGCTATTTGAACCAACCCGGAGGGGGTCGAAATTATGAGAGCCATTAATCTTTTTCCACACCCAACCCTGAATGGACAAACGAAGTTGAGACACTGTAGCATTTTTGCAAATTTCGACTGCCTAAGTTAGTTGATGTAATCCTCTCTACTTGTCCGAAAGAACAGATACCATCTTAGCATATATATAGTTAAGGCTCACCGGCCACTTGACCATCTTCTTCTTCCGTGCGAATGCACAAACAGTGCCCGAACTCTTACGGGAATCGGCAACGCGCCGCGCATAGTAAGTATAATGGGCGGGGCACTACGAGTGTAGTGCGGGACAATACGTTGAGAATGTGGGTTTCGCGGGAGGCGTGCCAGAGATAAATCCCTGCAGTCGCACTATCCTCTGTGTCCTCGGTGGCTCAGATGGATAGAGCGTCTGCCATGTAAGCAGGAGATCCCGGATTCGAGTCCCGGTCGGGGCACACATTTTCATCTGTCCCCGTTGACGTATGTCAACGCCTGTAAGCAGCTAAGGGTGTTCATTTCATTGTAAAAGCTGTTTACTTTCCTGCCCTCAGTATGACACCCCAGCACGCGGCCTCGTCCCCTGTTCGCGATTGCGTATAGGTCGGAGAAGCTGTAAGTGTGGTTTTCAGGTTCTGCTTTTCCGTCAATAGCTATTTACTTGACGGGTTTGTTCCAGGCCGCGAACATCTCTTCATTTAGTGTCAACCACTTCTTCGTTTTTCATTCTGGTCCAAAATTAGGTCTTAATAGTTTTTCATTTATTTTCACCTTACCAATGGATCACTATGGTATGATCTGTTTACGCCTCACCCAATATACAGGGTTATTACAAATGATTGAAGCGATTTCACAACTCTACAATAACTTTATTATTTGAGATATTTTCACAATGCTTTGCACACACATACAAAAACTCAAAAAGTTTTTTTAGGCATTCACAAATGTTCGATATGTGCCCCTTTAGTGATTCGGCAGACATCAAGCCGATAATCAAGTTCCTCCCACACTCGGCGCAGCATGTCCCCATCAATGAGTTCGAAAGCATCGTTGATGCGAGCTCGCAGTTCTGGCACGTTTCTTGGTAGAGGAGGTTTAAACACTGAATCTTTCACATAACCCCACAGGAAGAAATCGCATGGGGTTAAGTCGGGAGAGCGTGGAGGCATTACATGAATTGCTGATCGTGATCTCCACCACGACCGATCCATCGGTTTTCCAACTTTAAACCGTGAGATTGCACAAAACACGTTAACTTTTGGTGAATTGCGAATTTGCTGCACGAATGCGTGAGGATTCTCTACCGCCCAGATTCGCACATTGTGTCTGTTCACTTCACCATTAAGAAAAAATGTTGCTTCATCTCTGAAAACAAGTTTCGCACTGAACGCATCCTCTTCCATGAGCTGTTGCAACCGCGCCGAAAATTCAAAGCGTTTGACTTTGTCATTGGGTGTCAGGGCTTGTAGCAATTGTAAACGGTAAGGCTTCTGCTTTAGCCTTTTCCGTAAGATTTTCCAAACCGTCGGCCGTGGTACGTTTAGCTCCCTGCTTGCTTTATTCGTCGACTTCCGCGGGCTACGCGTGAAACTTGCCTGCACGCTTTCAACCGTTTCTTCGCCCACTGCAGGCCGACCCTTTGATTTCCCCTTACAGAGGCATCCAGAAGCTTTAAACTGCGCATACCAACGCCGAACGGAGTTAGCAGTTGGTGGATCTTTGTTGAACACCGTCCTGAAGTGTCGTTGCACTGTTATGACTGACTGATGTGAGTGCATTTCAAGCACGACATACGCTTTCTCGATTCCTGCCCCCATTTTGTCTCACTGCGCTCTCGAGCGCTCTGGCGGCAGAAACCTGAAGTGCGGCTTCAGCCGAACAAAACTTTATGATTTTTTCTACGTATCTGTAGTGTGTCGTGACCATATGTCAATGAGTGGAGCTACAGTGAATTTATGAAATCGCTTCAATCATTTGTAATAGCCCTATATTGGAATCAGGCCGTTTTATTCTAGGGCATACCCCCCGTTAGCGGTGTTTTGTTATGACGGAATTCGAGTTTT
Organism: Schistocerca americana; assembly: GCF_021461395.2. NCBI lineage: Eukaryota > Metazoa > Arthropoda > Insecta > Orthoptera > Acrididae > Schistocerca > Schistocerca americana. The sequence continues at coordinate 436,591,028 of NC_060125.1, forward strand.
GGGTACAAAATTCCGAGAACTTCCGCTGTAATATTTTAGTTATATGAGTACTAACATTTTGAAATTTTCATGTAGAAGTTCTTAACAGCTTTTAATAACTTTTTGAAATCTTAAAATAATTTACCATACAAGTGTATATCTCAGGGTTGTTATTCCTTCTGGATTTACTTTTTTTTATACTGATGCTCACCAGAGTATGTGTCTCTTAGTGCCACGAAACCGGTACCGATCCAATAACAAAGGACTAAATACAGCTGAAGTGGTTTATTAATACCCAAGATGACTATTCATAGCTGTGGTCGCTCTACCTAAAAGGTTGTCTGTCTGCTGGAAGTAACTGTTGGTCACGGGGGTGTGGTTTTCTGCATACATTCACATAAAATAGTATCCAGTCGTCTGGGCCACTTTTATTTGCCCCATCCTGTGTATCCCTGTCAGCCCAAGCAAGCAAGCAAGCAGCTAAGTCGGCCGTCACAAATACCCTCGAACCACCGAACGCTTCTTCTCTCCCCTGTGGAAGGATTGGAGGTGGAATGAGACACGTCTGTACCTCACGCTGTATCTAGGAGCACCGGCACGTGTCACACAATGTTATCTGTCTTTGCCTTTATGGCCGCCACTGCTGTGTTTCTTCGTAGCGGGCAACGAGCGTCAGTTACTGAAGTCATTAGACGCAGTATGTCGTCTCTTTCACAACACTCCAACACAGAGTTTTTGCTTCTAGGTGCCCTTCAGAGAAATTGCTGGTCGAAGAGGTTTAGCTTCCAAGAAAGTAGAAGTGATGGTACTAGAAAGCAGTTCTGCTCTCCACTTAGTAGCGTCTAGAAAGGAAAACAAAGAAAAATTCATGGAATGCGTGGACCTAGGAAATTACTTCTGTGGAATAATGTTTGCCATATCACGCGAAGAAGGAAAACAAATGACGAGACAGCTGAATAATAAAAGTGGGAAATCAAGAGAGAAGATTCGTGTTAGATGAATGTGGGGCAGAGCCCTTCCTTCACTCGTGTGTCCAAGAAGGAAATGAGGCAACAATATTTCTCAACAGAAATAAAAATGAAAGAATAGAAACGAGGCTGATAAGGTACACAGAAGACCGCTTCTCTGGCTAGAAGTAAGAATGATGTAGAAAAATGATTAACAGAATTGACGTCCTGAGTGACGCAGAATTTACGTTAAGGACAAACAAAATAAAGATGTAAGTGGTGAGGAATAATAGAAGAAAGAATAATGGTTTGCTTAGTATTAACATTGATGAAAGCGTACTGAAGGAAATGATAGGGTTCTCCTGTCTACAATGAAACATTATACAAGATGACCGAACTATGGAAAACATCGATAAGCAGACTGGTGCACAGAAAAGAAGCTATTTGATACAAAAGCGATCTGTAGGTATCGAATACTAACTTCTAATAAGAGAAAAATATTTCGTAAACTTGTATGTAGAGCCAAAATATTGTGCTGAAGTATATAGTGAGGTGTAGGATTCATAAGAGAAGGAATAAGTAGGCTTTGAAAATAGTGCAATGAAAAAAATTAAAAATTATGTTGTCAGATCTGATAAGGCGGGCCTTCAGTCTGATGGCTGGTTTGAACACTGCGGCGGTGTGCTAGTATTCGACTAATGGATGTGGTATACCATTGCCATCGTCTGCGTTTTACACAGGGTGGTCCATTGATAGTGACCAGGCCAAATATCTCACGAAATAAGGATCAAACGAAAAAACTACAAAGAACGAAACTCATATAGATTGAAGGCGGAAACCAGATGGCGCTATGGTTGGTCAGCTAGATAGCGCTGCCATAGGTCAAACGGATATCAACAGCGCTTTTTTTTAAATAGGAACCCCCATTTTTTATTACATATTTGTGTAGTACGTAAAGAAATATGAATGTTTTACTTGGAGCACTTTTTTCACTTTCTGATAGATGGCGCTGTAATAGTAACAAACGTATAGGTACGTGGCATCACGAAACATTCCGCCAGTGCGGATGGTATGTTCTTCGTGATACATTACCCGTGTTAAAATGGACCGTTTACCAATTGCGGAAAAGGTCGATATCGTGTTGATGTATGGCTATTGTGATCAAAATGCCCAATGGGCGTGTGCTATGTATCCTGCTCGGTATCCTGGACGACATCATCCAAGTGTACAGACCGTTCACCGGACAGTTACGTTATTTAAGGAAACAGGAAGTGTTCAGCCACATGTGAAACGTCAACCACGACCTGCAACAATTGAAGATGCCCAAGTAGTTGTTTTAGCTGCTGTCGCGGCTAATCCGCACATCAATAGCAGACAAATTGCGCGAGAATCAGGAATCTCAGAAACGTCGGTCTTGAGAACGCTACATCAACATCGATTGCACTCGTACCATATTTCTATCCACCAGGAATTGCATAGCGACGACTTTGAACGTCGTGTACAGTTCTACCACTGGGAACAGGAGAAGTTACGGGACGATGACAGATTTTTTGCACGCGTTCTATTTAGCGACGAAGCGTCATTCACCAACAGCGGCAAAATATGCACTATTGAGCAACGGAAAATCCACGATGGCTGCGACAAGTTGAACATCAGCGACCTTGGCGGATTAATGTATGGTGCGGCATTATGGGAGGAAGGATAATTGGCCCCCCATTTTATCGATGGCAATCTAAATGGTGCAACGTATGCTGATTTCCTACGTAATGCTCTACCGATATTACTACAAGATGTTTCACTGCATGACAAAATGGCGATGTACTTCCAACATGATGGATGTCCGGCACATAGCTCGCGTGCGGTTGAAGCGGTATTGAATAGCATATTTCATGACAGGTGGATTGGTCGCCCGCATGTTCGCTGGATCTAACGTCCCCGGATTTCTATCTGTGGGGAAAGTTGAAGGATATTTGCTATCGTGATCCACCGACAACGCCTGACAACATGCGTCAGCGCATTGTCAATGCATGTGCGAACATTACGGAAGGCGAACTACTCGCTGTCGAGAGGAATGTCGTTACACGTATTGCCAAATCCATTGAGGTTGACGGACATAATTTTGAGCATTTATTGCATTAATATGGTATATACAGGTAATCAAGCTGTAACAGCATGCGTTCTCAGAAATGATAAGTTCACAAAGGTACATGTATCGCATTGGAACAACCTAAATAAAATGTTCTAACGTACCTACGTTCTGTATTTTAATTTAAAAAACCTACCTGTTACCAACTGTTCGTCTAAAATTGTGAGCCATATGTTTGTGACTGTTACAGCGCCATCTGTCACAAAGCGAAAAAAGTGGTTCCTATTTAAAAAAACGCAGTTGATACCTGTTTGTCCTATGGCAGCGCTATCTAGCAAGCCAATCATAGCGCCATCTGGTTTCCCCCTTCAAGCTAGACAAGTTTCGTTCTTTGTAGTTTTTTCGTTTGACGCTTATTTCGAGAGATATTTGGCCCGGTCACGATCAATGGACCACCCTGTACACTGACTTACCTGGTCATTGTAACGTCGACTCCGAACCAAGGTGCAAGTTGCATTTTTTTTTCTCTCATGTAGCCAGAGGTGAAAGGAGCTACAAGCTACAGAAAAATTCTAGGAACAACCGAGAATGGAGGACTAGCGTCTCGATATGTCCAAATCACCTAGGGGAGTGTAGCCGGGCGACGTCGTCGGCAACCGCCAATGTTTCGACATGTGACACCCTGTGATTTTGAAGGCAACACAGCTCCAAGTAAGCACTATGGAAGGGAATTTAAAAACCTCAGTTCGCACAGCAATTCCGGAAAGTTAAAACACACACACACACACACACACACACACACACACACACACACTGTAAACACTAGCACCATCACGCAACCAAAGATTACCGACGTTAGAAGTTATCAGTAGTGAAAATTAATTACCAATAATAGTAGCATTAACTCTGTCCCTCTGACTTTTTTTTTTTTACATCGCTTACTTACTGCAGTTTTGCCTTCAAAATGGCGGGGTGTGCACGTGTCGAAATGTAGGCGGTTGTCGACAACGTCACCAGGTTGCTTCCCTTAAGTTATTTGTACATTGAATATGCCGGGAGGGCCAACGACCTTGCCGTAGTAGTAACGCCCGTTCCCGTCAGATCACTGGAGTTCAGCGCTGTCGGGCTGGGTTAGCACTTGGGTGGGTTTCAGTCTGTTCTGCCGAGCGCTGTTGCTAAGGAGGGTGTACTCAGCCCTTCGGAGGCAAATTGACGAGCTACTTGACTGAGAAGTAGTGACTCCGGGCACGAAAACTTGACTAGGACTGGGAGAGCGGTGCGCTGGCCTCACGTCACTCCATATCCCTATCAAGTGGCGCCTATAGGCTGAAGATGATACGGCGGACGGTCAGTACCATTGGGTCTTCCGAGACCTGTTCGGACGGATTCTACGAGGGCAATTCAATAAGTAATGCAACACATTTTTTTTCTCGGCCAATTTTGGTTGAAAAAACCGGAAATTTCTTGTGGAATATTTTCAAACATTCCCGCTTCGTCTCGTATAGTTTCATTGACTTCCGACAGGTGGCAGCGCTGTACGGAGCTGTTAAAATGGCGTCTGTAACGGATGTGCGTTGCAAACAACGGGCAGGGCATCTCAGATATTCATAGGCGCTTGCAGAATGTCTACGGTGATCTGGCAGTGGACAAAAGCACGGTGAGTCGTTGGGCAAAGCGTGTGTCATCATCGCCGCAAGGTCAAGCAAGACTGTCTGATCTCCCGCGTGCGGGCCGGCCGTGCACAGCTGTGACTCCTGCAATGGCGGAGCGTGCGAACACACTCGTTCGAGATGATCGACGGATCACCATCAAACAACTCAGTGCTCAACTTGACATCTCTGTTGGTAGTGCTGTCACAATTGTTCACCAGTTGGGATATTCAAAGGTTTGTTCCCGCTGGGTCCCTCGTTGTCTAACCGAACACCATAAAGAGCAAAGGAGAACCATCTGTGCGGAATTGCTTGCTCGTCATGTGGCTGAGGGTGACAATTTCTTGTCAAAGATTGTTACAGGCGATGAAACATGGGTTCATCACTTCGAACCTGAAACAAAACGGCAATCAATGGAGTGGCGCCACACCCACTCCCCTACCAAGAAAAAGTTTAAAGCCATACCCTCAGCCGGTAAAGTCATGGTTACAGTCTTCTGGGACGCTGAAGGGGTTATTCTGTTCGATGTCCTTCCCCATGGTCAAACGATCAACTCTGAAGTGTATTGTGCTACTCTTCAGAAATTGAAGAAACGACTTCAGCGTGTTCGTAGGCACAAAAATCTGAACGAACTTCTCCTTCTTCATGACAACGCAAGACCTCACACAAGTCTTCGCACCCGAGAGGAGATCACAAAACTTCAGTGGACTGTTCTTCCTCATGCACCCTACAGCCCCGATCTCGCACCGTCGGATTTCCATATGTTTGGCCCAATGAAGGACGCAATCCGTGGGAGGCACTACGCGGATGATGAAGAAGTTATTGATGCAGTACGACGTTGGCTCCGATATCGACCAGTGGAATGGTACCGTGCAGGCATACAGGCCCTCATTTCAAGGTGGCGTAAGGCCGTAGCATTGAATGGAGATTACGTTGAAAAATAGTGTTGTGTAGCTAAAAGATTGGGGAATAACCTGGTGTACTTCAATGCTGAATAAAACAACCCCTGTTTCAGAAAAAAAATGTTTTGCATTACTTATTGAACTGCCCTCGTATATGCCGGGAGAAACTCACGTCTCACATGTGGATATGTATTCTGTCACCTAATCCACTTTTTATAAAAGAAATCAAAAAATTTACGTACAAACAGCACTATCCACATAGAACCATTCATTCTTCAACAGATATTAGTGTTCCACACACTAGCTGCCTGACGTAAACTGTGAAGCACGAAGAAGGCAACAAGGTAGCGAAACGATACTTCACGGATTGTGAGGATAGATGTTGTTATTTCAGTGATCACAAACTGAGCCAAATTTACAAAGCATTTGGCAGTATGAGGCCATTTAACAGTATGAAGTTACACCCTCTCGTGGCCTGGATGTATGCGATGCCTCAGTTGAGCGATTGGGGAGGGGTGTCATAAAGGCAAGTTGGTCTACAACTGCCGTAAGGTCCTTGATATCATGGGTACTGGCACTGGGGCATAGATGACGTTCGAACTGCCAGACATATTCAATGGGGGGACGGATCTGGGGATCTTGCTAGCGTCACGTAGAAAGGTCATAGAGCCGACCGCGGTGGCCGTGCGGTTCTAGGCACTGCAGTCCGGAACCGCGGGACTGCTGCGGTCGCAGGTTCGAATCCCGCCTCGGGAATGAATGTGTGTGATGTCCTTAGGTTAGTTAGGTTTAAGTAGTTCTAAGTTCTAGGGGACTGATGACCTAAGATGTTAAGTCCCATAGTGCTCAGAGCCATTTGAACAGGTCATAGAGACACGTACCGTTTGTGGACTACCTCTGCCCTATTGAAAGACATTAGCTCAATACCGTCGCGTCAGACATGACGGATGAGAACGCACGATGTGGGTGACGTGCTGTTGTGGAGGCAGAGTTTGCTCAGTCTCCGCCAGACGTGATCTAAAGTCATACCCGATGGCTTCCCATACCATGACACTGGGAGTAACATCACTGTGCTTTGGAAGAATGGGTGACTCCCCAAGTGTCGCCATATTCGCCGTCCATGATCATATGGGACTTGTGCAGAATCATGATTCATCGCTGAACACAATGCGACGCCGTTCATCAGCAGTCCATGGTTCCCCGTCATGGTACTAGTCTACACGCAGCCGCTTTGTGTTGTGGTGTTTTCTCGCCTTCTATTATAGGCAAGGTATATGTGTTCTTCTAATAATTTCCGGGTATGCAGCCGGATCCCGTCGACATTCTGCCACGATATTTCGGCCCAGAGACGTCCGGCCATCATCAGGTGAGTACACAACTACTGAAGAGCCCAGGTGCAGTCGCGGTATTTATGCCGAATCTCGCGCATGTGAAATGTACTGGCATCCTACAGCGCATGCGTCAGGTGTTGACATGCGCAGCATAGCCGAGTTGTACATGCTGCCCTCGGTGTGGAAATAAAGGTTCATCTAGTCATTGAGTATCGAATGACACTGTCGATTCCGCTGTGATTGTATAATTTTAATAACAGGATTCCAATTTTTATCCAGCTGAGAGCCGTTGTCACGATTTATAAGATTATTGGCAAGACGTATTTCCACTGATTCCTTGATTACGGAATCCCAAAAACCGGAAACCGGGGATAAAATTTTTGTTACATTGTATTCCATTGAATGTCCCAAAGAAATACAGTGCTCTGCTACTGCCGATTTTGACGGTTGCCGCAGACGGGTGTATCTTTCATGTTCTATACATCGTTCATGGACAGTTCTTGTCGTCTGGCCAATATATGCAGCGCCACATTCACAGGGAATTTTGTAGACGCCTGCCTTCTTCAGTTGTAAATCGTCTTTAACGGATCCAACCAGGGCCCGGTTCTTTGCTGGTGGACGGAAGATAACCTTGATTTTATTTTTCTTCAGTAATCGGCCTATTTTCGACGACACATTCCCGGCGTATGGAAGGAACGCAGTTGATTTAAAGTCATCATCTGCGTCCTCAGTGCGTTGCTTCTTGTTATGATAGTTGCGCATGGCAAGAAGCAACGCACTGAGGACGCAGATGATGACTTTAAATCAATTGCGTTCCTTCCATACGCCGGGAATGTGTTACACGGCATTTAACACAATATGTTTTTGGTTTCCCATTGCATTTAGCTCTTACACATCTTCTTTGTGTGCTTCTTTTGTCAATCATATGACCAATTTCATCAAACCTGATGTCTGGTATCTCATCTGACTTGATGGATATTCCATTGGACGTCCAATATTCGGTCTTCCAGTGTGCAATTTCAGGTATGTAACTGTAACAGCACGTCTGAAATCCAGTAAATCCAGTGCATTTTTCGCATGTACTAGTCTGTATAAGAGCCAGGCATTTACGAGGGGCATTTCCAGCATACGTGTAAATAGGACCCAGTACCATTTTCTCCCTCTAATTACCGTCGCATATTTTCCAAAACGGCGGGTTTTTGCATTTGTGTCTTCTTACTTGCTTGTCTACCGTACCACCTAGCTGCTCTCAAAGGTTCAACTTTGTCAAAATTTGTACCAATTTTAACGTATCTGTTGTCGTGCCATCGAACAAATAAGACTTCACCATTCCTGTCGAACTGGTAGTCATAGTTTCCTCGAACTGTCTTTTTCAGTTCGCTGCTGCTCAGTAGTGGACAGTCACCAACTCGATTCTCCCTGACAGTCCCAGTTGCTCTAAAACCCTAATTTCTCAGATGAATCAGAACATCTCTACTAGTGAAGAAATTGTCAAAGTATACACAATGATTCTTGGGTTTTTCAATGCAGTCCAGCATGTTTAGGACTACTCGGTTCGCCGGCCGAAGTGGCCGAGCGGTTCTAGGCGCTACAGTCTGGAACCGCGCGACCGCTACGGTCGCAGGTTCGAATCCTGCCTCCGGCATGGATGTGTGTTATGTCCTTAGGTTAGTTAGGTTTAAGTAGTTCTAAGTTCTAGGGGACTAATGACCATAGATGTTAAGTCCCATAGTGCTCAGAGTTTTTCGAACCATTTTTTAACTACTCGGTTCCAGTAACGTCGTCTGGACCTTCTTCTTCGTTGGTCATACAGTCTACTTCAGGAGGACATACGGTGATATCAATATGGTCCTGATCATCTGACACCGCGTTATAGAATGCGTCACTGTTTATTATTTCTTCTATTTCTTCGTTAGTGAGTTATCTATCTCGTCTGAAGGCCATTATAATCTATATAAAATGAAATGAAATAAAATAAAGTGAAATGAAAGAATAATACGTTAGTACAAACTACAGAAAAGGGAATGTGTAAATACCTCTGCCCATCTGGAACTGTATTATTTACTAATGGGTAACATAAAAGAGGGGTTGTTACTTACCTCAGCAACAAAATCTGGTAAAATTATTATGTTATAAAAAGAAAATACATCAGCAGTAGCAGAGTATCATATTCTAACGTGCAGCAATACAAATAACTGGAATGATAACACCAAGTCCCAGAGTCCTATTTCGAGTACACCAAATTTTATAACAATGGAAAACAATGAATATAACTCCAACTGAGCTAACAATGTAAGTAGTTTAAAAGACACATTGCTGACTATAAATGATCACAGAAAGATCTTTGCCACATATTTCAAATATTACTAAATTGTCGATAAAGTAAATACCTGTAATAACGAAAAGTGTGCCTTAGTATTCAAGAAACAATTAATGGTAGGATTTATTGCTTTTAATTTCCTGTAAGCATACATTTGTTATTAATAATTTATTGTGTATTTATACATAAATATGTGCTCTGTCCTCAAAATAGGACACTGGTACTTAATGGGTTAAGAAGGATTCAGAAGCAAAACTGATAATGCCACATCGAAATACATGAGGACGTTTCTGGAATTGATGACCACTGCGACTGGGCGGAACCAGTCGAAGAGATACAGGAATTGGCATTCCCAGTTGATGACGACTCTTACAGGACGCACACCACGGAACGAAAACAACGGAGGGCAGCCTGTTGGCGGGCACCCCTCTGAGAACGAATAGTGGACTAAAGCCCTTATAGTTGTCAATGACATGACACGAGCATGACAACGACAACGGGCCAAGCACATAAGTTGGGAACAGTGAACATTAATACCGCAAGTTCGCTTGAAAAGATGGGACATGATTTACGCCACAGACGTGGATATTCTGATAGTGCAGGAAACCTGCAATGCTGCTTTTCCCAACGTGCGTGGTTACAAAACTTACCTAGCGCCGGCTCCAGACGGAGGACGTGGCACAGCGATATTAGTCCGGGAAGGGATTCCAATGTACGACCTCGATTACCTCCCTTCGACTAGGAGTTTGGCTATGGCCGTGAACTTCATTCGTATTTTCATCTATGCACCCTCCGGATCTGACAATCGACGGGTTCGAGCACGATTCTACTCGGAGGAGATTGCCCCCATATTCCATGGGAGATAGGACACCATCTTGGTAGGAGGGGATTTTAACTGTGTTCTCACACCGAAGGATTAAACCCCTAATTTCAGCGCCTGCTACGCATTGCACACGATCTGTCGGGACATGGCACTAATGGACACGTGGGAAAAGTTCCATGGGCAGCGAGAGGGCTACGCTTTTTTTACTAGCCACTCGGCGAGCAGGCTGGATCGGATTTATGTTTCTGACGGATTAAGAGATCACGTGTTGGCTGCTGAACGTTGTCCACAGCTTTTACAGACTTCGTTGAATATTTGTGCACGTTAACCCTCCCACGGCAACGGGTCTAGCGGAGCCGTAGTTCACGGAAACTTAATTCATCCTTATTGGTGGATCACGAATGTCGCCAGCGGGTCAAAGAAACATGGCTTGACACGCACTCGCCGTCTGACGATGCACCGTATAGTTCTTTCATGGTGGCTGCAATGTGAAAAACCGGCGACACGAAGAGCTCTCGTAACGTTTGGCAAGGAAAAGGCGAAATGGCTCCGAGATACACTTCATTATTACATGGTGATCCGTGACCCGTCCTCCAGGGCCCCACCGCCCGAGCGTCAAGCGAAGTCTATCGCATTCAGGTGTGATTTTATAGATCACGAGACGTCGTCTGGAGGGACTTTCGATCCGTGTTCGGTGCTTGGACAACGTCGATGGAGAACGTATTAGCATGCATCACGTGTCCAAGGGACATGAGCGTAATCGCCTATCTTTGATCACAGTGCTCCATGATGACGAAGGTCGGCCCTTGACGTCACAACAGGACATTGCTGCTGGGTTTCTGGAGCATTACCGCCTCCTTTTCACTGGGATGCCGACGGAAAGTCGGATAGGAGAAGAAATTTTGCGACAGATGCAAGCAGAGGTGGATGGTCCGGAAACAGAGGCGTTGTTGGAACATCTAACGGAAGATGCCATACGGAGGGCACTCACGAAGGGTGCGGTGCATAAATCCCCTGGGCCAGATTGGTTGACACTCGAATTTTTCGCGCATTTGCGGATTTAATGATGTCCCAGCTGGTGTTGATGTATAATGAGTTGTTGAGCCCTGACGCGGACGTTACGTCGCAGTTCATGGCGAGACTGCTTATACCAATACCGAAATCGGCAGCGAGTGTCAGCGCCCATCAATTTAGACCGCTCACAATGCTCTATACTGACTATAAGATCTTTGCGCAAATGTTGGCGGCAATGCTCAAGATTGTAATATCCAAGACATTATAACCAGACTAGGCTTGTCTAGGGCTTCGGAGCAACTTCCATTCTATCCTAGGCGAATTTTCCTGACGGAAGCTGGTCGGATGCGAGCGGCGTTCGTATCAGTGGATTTTGATCGTGCCTTTGATAGGATCAACCATGATTTCCTTGACTCGACCATGCGACGCATGGCGATACCTCAGGATTTTATTACCGTCCTCATGCGCCTCCTTCGCGGCGCTCCTTCGACGGTGAGAGTCGATAGCAGGGAGGTAGGAACGATTCCTGTTTGCAGCTCAGTTAGGCAAGGATGTCCCTTGTCGATGATGCTGTTTGCAATAGCGCTCGAACCATTACAGGCGTCCGACTCCGTGCAAGTTTCTTCACGTGTCGTGCATATGCCGACGACTTGATGATACTCGTCCGGTCGGACAACGAAATACGTAAAGTGGTTGCCCTTCTTACTACGAACGGAGTAGTTGCGGGGAGCAGGGTCAACATGAATAAAACCAAGATTATGCGCATCTGACGAGGGCTGGACGCTCTGCCCATTCCGTTTACAACGGTGGACATCTTGCGATGCTTAGGAGTATTTTTCACTCGATCGCTACGGCAGTCAGTGGTGGCGAGCTACCGATGACTGCTCCAGCACGTCCGACTGCACATACGCGACAATTCACTCCGAATCCACGACCTGCTCCAAAAGGTGGAATACACTAATGTTCATGTGCCAATGCCACATGGTATTGCTGACAGGATAATGGCGGCCTTTGGATACTATGTCAGCCGAGGGATGTTGTTTAAGGTCAAATATGAGACTTTAACTCTTCCACACCATTCTGGAGGGCTTAATCTCACGAATGTGCGGAACAAGGCTCCAGCTCTATACCTGCGAGCGACGCTACGAACATGGAACCAACGGCAATACGCCACCACGTCGGCGATCCTGGATGTGCTTCTTCCCCGTCCTTTGAACCGTTGGTGACGGTAGGCACAATATCGCCTTCTTTTTCTCACTTCGCGCGATGCTTTGTTGATTTTTTGTGCGACATTCGCTCTGCCTTACGTGTGGCATGCAGGACACCGACGAACATTCTATGCAGTGCGGTGAGGCAGAGGATGTTTGGCGGCTGACGCAACGCATCATGGCACTCCTCCGACGCGCCGACGAATCCGCGATCACGACGGACGCTTTATTTGTCCCTGACGCTGTCTTTTTTCCCTCACATAAAACGTCGGCAATCCGCTGGATTGGAGGAGACGCATCGCACTACGTGCTCTCGCGGACCTTGATATCGGGCATGGACTATTGGCATTATCTACTAGAACAACACGAAATCATCCGACGCCACTCTAAATCCAAAACAGCCCGCATCTCGTGGTCGTGCGGTAGCGTTCTCGCTTCCCACGCCCGGGTTCCCGGGTTCGATTCCCGGCGGGGTCAGGGATTTTCTCTGCCTCGTGATGGCTGGGTGTTGTGTGCTGTCCTTAGGTTAGTTAGGTTTAAGTAGTTCTAAGTTCTAGGGGACTGATGACCATAGATGTTAAGTCCCATAGTGCTCAGAGCCATTTGAACCTATAAATCCAAAACGCACTTTGCGAACTTTCTAGGCAGCATGTTTCATGACCTCTCCGAAGGGGTGGGGAGTCCCAGGTTTACGTAGTTTCGCGGGATAGGATATTATTCCCAGTGAAGTGACGAGGATGTCACTTCGGCCCCATGTTTCTTTCCTTTCATTTTCATATATGATTTTCCTTATGGGACATTAAAATTAAATAAATTAATAAAAAATAATAAAAAAGAATTACATACATGTACAATGTTTCCTTCCCGCTGCCTCTCCCTTATTCTGTCAGGAGACGGGAACACTGTGGCCAGGCCTCCAAGCACGACCCCTGCAACTCTCCCGCCTGATCTACTATACCTCGGAAAAAAAAGAAAGAAAGAAAGTCGGATAGAGCGTCTGCTACATAAGCAGGAGATCCAGTGTTCGAGTCGTGGTCGGGGCACATATATTCAACTGTCCTCATTGATATTTAGCAATGCCTGTGTATAACTAATGATCTGGATTTCATTGTAATTTCATTCTTCTAGAGCTGCAAGATCACCAATGGTATCCCACAGCAGTCCGGACATCTCCAGACTCTACCCGTAATTTATGGACATTGCATAACGTAAGCGTAAACATCTGGTACCAAAAACCTCCAGAAACCTACCAACGACTTGTCAAAGCCATTCCACCCAGAATCATTGTTTAGTTGGAGTGCTTGTCTAAGGTGAACTAACGCACTGTTAAGCAGCTGATCTTAATGTATTAGCTCGTAAATTTATATATTTCACTCTAGTTTGTCCACTGACACATTTTGTGTATTCGTGTATGTACTAGTAATTGGCAACCCTCATTTTGCCAATGATCGATGACCATCCCAAGGCTGTTGATTGGTTTTCGCATTGAAAGTCCATATCTATTTCCTGTAGGTCAGAAATCACACTGCTAGAGTGCATTGCTTTCCCGAAACATCGGTATCTAGTTATGAAAACCTGGTTCAGTTTACCGAAACCACTCCAGGACATTTTTACTTCTGTGCTTATTTCTTTTGTAGTCCGTCGAGTCTCCCCACCTCAGAAATAAAAGCTACTGAGCTGGTTCTGTGGCTCTATTGTTATGTAGCACACAATTTGTCTTATCATCGTTGATTTTCAGATGTACTTTCAAACTCGGCTAAGAAATATTTAATCAATTGCCTGTCGCCATTTGGAGCATTTAAACGAAGGTGAAATTTACCGTCTTATATGTCAAGCTATACTGAAATTAAATTACAGTGTGGTCCCTAAAATGATCTACAGTGTCCAGTTTATTTACATATTCCTTGAGATTGTCATGATTTTCCGGTTTTGTCTACTATTCAGAAACAAGAATATAATATTTTACTTTACTTACTTACTTTCTCGTGTCCTGATCTATCTGTTTTTCTGCACAATATTGGGCTAAATCAAAAGTTTCAGGCTTGCTTAGCCAGATGTAAATTTGAAAATTTGTGGTAGGTTCCTATGGGACCAAAGCGGTGAGGTCATGGGTCCCTAAACTTACACATTACTTAATCTAACTTAAACTAACTTACACTAAGGTCAACACACACACACACACACACACACACACACACACACACACACACACACACACTCACACACACACACACACACACACACACGCACACCCATGCCCGGGAAAGGACTCGAACCTCCGACGAGGGGAACCGCGCGAACCGTGGCAAGGCACCTTATACCGCACCCCTACCCCGCGCAGCCAGTTGTCGTCTAGGGAGCAACGTGGAAGACAATTTCGGCCTGTTGGAAGATGTTACATATTCTATATTTCTCCGCAGTCGGACTTGTTGTCATCAGTTTCTAATAGGCTCATTTTCAAAAATGGTTCAAATGGCTCTGAGCACTATGGAACTCAACTGCTGTGGTCATCAGTCCCCTAGAACTTAGAACTACTTAAACCTAACTAACCTAAGGACATCACACACATCCATGCCCGAGGCAGGATTTGAACCTGTGACCGTAGCGGTTGCGCGGTTCCAGACTGTAGCGCCGAGAACCTCGGCCGGCTAGGCTCAGTTTTATCGGGCTGGTGTAGACAGAGACTACACCAGTCATTTCCCATGACTTGTAGTTTAATTCATCACCGCTTGGTGGATCTTCTGAAATACGGTAGCCGACAGGTGGTTCATCCAAATTGTAGTTGAGGAACCTGTATTTTGATTTTAGTGTTTTTATTCCATAAAGGCTACCGATGGTGCTAGACTTAGGACTGCTGAAACCTGAAGCTTAGTAGAGCTTGTCCAGTGGAGTGGGCTCCATGCTTCCTGTGACTTGCCTACAGATTTCATTTAGGCTTATGTCGATCTTCCTTGCATGCGCCGACGTAGACGAGACAGAGCACGCGAACTTAGCTGCGGAAAATCAAAGCGCTAAAGCGTTGGTTCTAACAAGGGAACCTGCCCATCGCATCCCCCACAGATTCAGTTATAAGTTGGCACAGTGGATAGGCCTTGAAAAACTGAACACAGATCAATCGAGAAAACAGGAAGAAGTTGTGTGGAACTATGAAAATATTAAGCAAAATATACAAACTGAGTAGTCCATGCCTAAGATAAGCAATATCAAGGAGAATGTGAGCTCAGGAGCGGTGTGGTCCCGTGGTTAGCGTGAGCAGCTGCGGAATGTGAGGTCCTTGGTTCAAGTATTCCCTCGAGTGAACAGTTTAATTTCTTATTTTCAGTTTATGTTACAAACTTTTATGTTTTCATCACTTTTTTGGGAGTGGTTATCACATCCACTAGAAAATCTAAACCGAGCAAGGTAGAAGAATATTTTTACCCATTCGCCAAGTGTACAAGTTAGGTGGGTCGACAACATATTCCTGTCATGTGATGCACATGCCGTCACCAGTGTCGTATAGAATATATCAGACGTGTTTTCCTGTGGAGGAATCGGTTGACCTATGACCTTGCGATCAAATGTTTTCGATTCCCATTGGAGAGGCACGTCCTTTCGTCTACTAATCGTACGGTTTTGCGGTGCGGTCGCAAAACACTAAACTTATTACAGTGAACAGAGTCGTCAATGAACGAACGGACAGATCATAACTTTGCGGAAATAAACTTTTCACTCGAGGGAAGACTTGAACCAAGGACCTCTTGCTCCGCAGCTGCTCACGCTAACCACGGGACCACGGCGCTTATGAGCTCCCACTATCCATGATGTTGCCTATCTTGCGCATGGACTACTCAGTTTGTATATTTTGCTTATTTTTTTCATAGTTCCACACAACTTCTTCCTGTTTTCTCGATTGATCTGTGTTCAGTTTTTCAAGGCCTATCCACCGTGCCAACTTATAACTAAATCTGAGGGGGTGCGATGGGGAGGTTCCCTTGTAAGCACAGTAGATTTAGCGCCACATTTACTTCCTGAGCATATTGTTCCTTTCAGCTACCTTATTCCGGTTTTTGCCGCAGTGACGTTTATATGTGAGGGACATGTCAAGCGTCACTCTGAGGTACGTCGCCTTGTCTGAGTGCTCAAGGGTAGACCCATTTCAGTCTACGTTCGGCTATTGGCTAGGCGTGTGTGCAGGGGAAAATCGCAAACTTCGTTTGTGTAGAATTTGGTTTGAGAGAGTTGTCTTCGTAATATATTAACGTAGCTTCTAGGGTATTCTCCAAATTTACCTCTACGTCCTCAAAGGTTCTGCCTTGCGGTGTGATACCCAAATCGTCAGCATACAGAGGATATCTCGTATCTGTGGATACTGGCTGAACGTTCGTATATATGCTGAACAGATGAGAGCTAGAATACTTCCCTGAGCAAGGTCAGTTTTCTGCTTCCTCCAGCGACTTGTATTCCCATCTGGGATGACGTAGAATTGTCATTCTGCAGCAGGGATTCTATAATTTTACTAATTGATGCTCCCCAGTAATATCATAGATTTTGATAAAATAGTTTTCTCTGCTTTACTGTATCGTTGGTGGCACTTAGATCGATCAGAGCCAAGCCCATTATCAATTGATTTTCAGAACCCTCCTCTACATGCTTCGTGAGTGCCAAGATATCGTCTGAACAAGATACGAGGGCAGTACAATAGGTAATGCAACACATTTTTCTTCTCGGCCAATTTTGGTTGAAAAAACCGGAAATTTCTTGTGGAATATTTTCAAACATTCCCGCTTCGTCTCGTATAGTTTCATTGACTTCCGACAGGTGGCAGCGCTGTACGGAGCTGTTAAAATGGCGTCTGTAACGGATGTGCGTTGCAAACAACGGGCAGTGATCGAGTTTCTTTTGGCGGAATACCAGGGCATCTCAGATATTCATATGCGCTTGCAGAATGTCTACGGTGATCTGGCAGTGGACAAAAGCACGGTGAGTCGTTGGGCAAAGCGTGTGTCATCATCGCCGCAAGGTCAAGCAAGACTGTCTGATCTCCCGCGTGCGGGCCGGCCGTGCACAGCTGTGACTCCTGCAATGGCGGAGCGTGCGAACACACTCGTTCGAGATGATCGACGGATCACCATCAAACAACTCAGTGCTCAACTTGACATCTCTGTTGGTAGTGCTGTCACAATTGTTCACCAGTTGGGACATTCAAAGGTTTGTTCCCGCTGGGTCCCTCGTTGTCTAACCGAACGCCATAAAGAGCAAAGGAGAACCATCTGTGCGGAATTGCTTGCTCGTCATGTGGCTGAGGGTGACAATTTCTTGTCAAAGATTGTTACAGGCGATGAAACATGGGTTCATCACTTCGAACCTGAAACAAAACGGCAATCAATGGAGTGGCGCCACACCCACTCCCCTACCAAGAAAAAGTTTAAAGCCATACCCTCAGCCGGTAAAGTCATGGTTACAGTCTTCTGGGACGCTGAAGGGGTTATTCTGTTCGATGTCCTTCCCCATGGTCAAACGATCAACTCTGAAGTGTATTGTGCTACTCTTCAGAAATTGAAGAAACGACTTCAGCGTGTTTGTAGGCACAAAAATCTGAACGAACTTCTCCTTCTTCATGACAACGCAAGACCTCACACAAGTCTTCGCACCCGAGAGGAGCTCACAAAACTTCAGTGGACTGTTCTTCCTCATGCACACTACAGCCCCGATCTCGCACCGTCGGATTTCCATATGTTTGGCCCAATGAAGGACGCAATCCGTGGGAGGCACTACGCAGATGATGAAGAAGTTATTGATGCAGTACGACGTTGGCTCCGACATCGACCAGTGGAATGGTACCGTGCAGGCATACAGGCCCTTATTTCAAGGTGGCGTAAGGCCGTAGCGTTGAATGGAGATTACATTGAAAAATAGTGTTGTATAGCTAAAAGATTGGGGAATAACCTGGTGTATTTCAATGCTGAATAAAACAACCCCTGTTTCAGAAAAAAAATGTGTTGCATTACTTATTGAACTGCCCTCGTATATCTGATGTAACTCTTCAGGCTTTCCCGGCGAGATCTTTACATGAGGAGTAATCGGATCTACTGTCGGATGTTTGTGTCGCTCTGGCACAATATTTCGGCCACGTAACTCGTTGCCTTCTTCAGGTGCTACCTGAGACTGCCGTATTGGAGGATCCGGCAGTAGACCCGATTATTTCACATGTCAAGATATATCTGGTCTGAAGCCAGCTTGCTGCGGGATTAACTATGAATCAGTGATGTTATTGATTCGACTGAGGATCAGACTTTCATACAGTTTGAAGAAGTGGCACAGAAGGGATATGGGCCGATATTTTCTTGGTGAGACAGGCTCTTTTCCTACTTTTATGTGTGCTATTACCTTGCACGTCCTTCATAGTACAGGGATTTTAAAGGTTTCTCGGCAGTGGCTAAATAGGCTTAACACTCAGTTTCTGTTTTTGGCATTCGGTCCGAACGACTGTTGCTAGCCTGAATGTCGAGGGAATAACAAATAACAAACATTAATATTTTGAAAACACGTTGGTAATTACTTTACGAGTCCATCGTAACAATATGTCTTGATGACAACATGTGGCCAATACTTCTAACGTGTTAAAATATACCTGACATGAAAAATAAGAGGCGTCATGCAGTACGCTAAGTGCTGGTTATCATTTCATAAGTTTATAATCAAACATAATTTATGACTGAAACAATTACATTCATTCATTTTCAGCTTTCAGTAAGTCGTAAATGACCTTTAGGAAAGGAAAAACTAAAGAGTATCTAAGGTGGTTGATTATCACCAGAGAATCACGGATGGCCAATATATATTTAGTGTAAGTAAAATAATGCCATTTCAGATCACGCCAACACATGTTTACCACCGACAATGGATGCTTACTGTCCTTTGACATCGTTGGTCAGAGAAAGGCGAGTGAATGTAGAACACCCGTTAGCTTCACAACATCGAAAATTACGCTACGGACGGCAGTTAAGCCCCACAAAATCTGTAGCCATTGCAACCGCCATTCTGGTCTGTACTGGCTTACTGTCTGACTGGAAATCGGCTTGCTCGCTCACTTCACTGTACAGCATTCTCATTATCGCTGGCCGGTAACATAAAAAATTAAAAATCTAGCGTTGGTGCCTTGTTGGAAAAAATCGCTGATTTTAATCTTCGGTAAAAACAATGGCAAAAAAGTCGTAATTCTGTCTCATACTCTGTTATTGTAGCTTCTAAAAAAATGATTATTAATCCTCTTAGCTTCTTGTTCTGGTGAAAGGAGGTTGTGTCAGGAATTCGTATGCTGTAGTTAGCAGAAAGCAGTAATTTCCAGTAGTCATCGTCGATGTCAGATATTAGTATGTATCAATCAAGTCAACGGACGTACAGAGTTCGCCTTGTGAAATCATCAACAATCTGTTGATATATCTCTTTCCAATCTTTCGGAATAATAGGAGGACATTATATTGTTATTATCGTTAGTCTGGTGATTTCTTGCGCTGATTTTCAACTGGTAGACAAGACCCATTCAGTGATTTGAATTTTTTTCCATATGAAATTTACCACATTCATTTTTAATTGTTATTTAGCATCCAAGTATTTATGTAGAGGCGTGCAAACAATTGAAGTTATATCTCATTTTTTTACAGGCTTGTCACAAACTTAACCTGTTTTAAAATTAATGTCTGCTTCCTTTGTATTAAATTTGATGGCCTCGTCTTAGAAGTATCGACTTACGTAAAGGCATGTTCATGGTTGTTTCAACAAATTATGTTGATATTGGGAAGATCAAAGACCGCGTTAATTTCAGTTTATTATTCCCTGAGACACTGTGTGATCTTTTTCGTGTACCATACACAAAAGACTGTGTCATTAGAAAGGTGCCAGGCTACGCAATTCTTTGCAGCAAGAAAATACGCACGAAATTGGGCAAGAAATCGTTTTAGTAGATGTAATACAATTGGCAACATCTCCATCATGTGCTGGAGGAACTTTTGTGAAGCAAGAGAGAGAATGACTGCATCGCTACTTTATGAGAGCTCATTCCTACCATTAACGATGTGTAATTATTTCTGCAACATGTGGATAAACCACGGGCAGCGAAGAAATGATCTTCATTTACTAATTATGCCAAGGAGCGTGCCAAACTGTCTCAAACTATGTACTGGGCAGCGGATTTTGTAAATCGACCAACTAACCTCTTCCAGATATTCCATGAAAAGAAAAAAAAAGCAATTACTTCTAGATTATCATCGTGTAAACACAAATCACAGATTTTAATGCAAGGGTCCTATACGATGATACCATAAATTTTACAGATTGTTTCCGTAGAAAAAAATCCTCAATATGGCGCCCATACAGCGCGAAATCTGCAGTGCACCTGTGATTGAGTTTCAGTTACTTATAGTTTATCCGCTAATTTATTTTTATATGTTGTGCAGGTGAGACCTCACAGATCGTAAATTTTTCAAGGGGGTCGTAATTAAGAACTCTAGGGAGCTGCTGATGAACTAAACCTTAATTCACTAGCAATTTCGATTAACCGAGTATCAAGTAAGATAAAATTATGTATTGCAGCTTACATTTTTATGCCACAGTATGAACGCTACCGTTGGAAGGATTACAAGCATTTACAAATGTTTTTGAATGTTAGTTCATACAGCTAAATCTAAATGATATTGTTGTGTTATTCATGTATAAATTTACAAATGTCAATATTGGATGCATCACTGGTCTTGTTGCTGTGATAACATCGGGTCCAGTTAGATCACCGATGTTAAGGGCTGTGAGGCTTGGCTAGTACTTCGGTGGGTGACAGTCCGGGTCTGCCGAGCACTTTTGGCAAGCGGGTTGCACCCAGTTCTTGTGAGGCCAAATGAGGAGCTGCCTGACTCAGAAGTAGCTGCTCAAATCATGAAAACTGATGACAACAGCCGGAAGGGTGGTGTGCTGACCGCATGGCCTTCCATATCCACATCCAGTGATGCTCATCGGCTGAGGATGACACGGCGGTCGGTAGTACCATTGGGCCTTCCGAGGCCTGTTCGGTCCGAATATTGGATGCGTTCAGAGTCTTGTGTCCCCTTCTAGTAGGTTTCAACTATTGCACTGTATTTTCGATATCATCTCCGATATCATCTTATGGATGTCAGTGCATGAGGGAAAGTCTATCTCTACAAACCTGTAGATGTGAGTAAGAAAACCTGCATGCCCCAAACGGGTAATAGATTCAGCGTTTGCCATTGCTGTTCCTTATCTTGAAATGTGGAAGCTATACATGGTGGTTTTTTCCACCGTTTAAAAACTCTGGGGATTGATCGAAAAGGCCGGTCGCAGCGGCCGAGCGGTTATAGGCGCTTCAGTCTGGAACCACGTTACCGCTACGGCTACAGGTTCGAATCCTGCCTCGGGCATGGATGTCTGTGATGTCCTTAGGTTAGTTAGGTTTAAGTAGTTCTAAGTTCTAGGGGAGCCGGACGGAGTGGCCGTGCGGTTCTAGGCGCTACAGTCTGGAGCCGATCGACCGCTCCGATCGCAGGTTCGAATCCTGCCTCGGGCATGGATGTGTGTGATGTCCTTAGGTTAGTTAGGTTTAATTAGTTCTAA
The DNA here is from genome assembly GCF_021461395.2 of Schistocerca americana. NCBI lineage: Eukaryota > Metazoa > Arthropoda > Insecta > Orthoptera > Acrididae > Schistocerca > Schistocerca americana. Next base: position 436,612,890 of record NC_060125.1, read on the forward strand.
GTTCTAGGCGATTGATGACCTCAGAAGTTAAGTCGCATAGTGCTCAGAGCCATTTGAACCATTTTTTTCTAGGGGACTGATGACCTCAGATGTTAAGTCCCATAGTGCTCAGAGCCATTTGAACCATTTGACCGAAAAGAGGATACAGAGCAAAAAATGTCTAATGAACTCTTGTCGGAAATACATGGTTTCCATGCTGGAGATCATGTATTCAGTCACACATTTTTGCAGAGACTGCGGTCTAATACGCGCTGTACCATGCAGCCATAGTTACAGTATTTGTTAAAAATGGCCTCCATGAGCCCCAATGCATGCGTGTACACACTGTAGCATGTTCTGTCTCATTCGTCCATATCGGCCACGCTGCATCCGAACAGTGTCAGAGGAAGCATGAATACGCTTCTCCAGTGTTCCCACATCTAGAATGGGGTCTGCATACATGATACTTTTGAGATGGCCCCACAACCAGAAATCGCACGGGATGAGGTTTGGTAAACGAGTAGGGCATGAAACTGGACCCCCTCGTCCGATCCATGGACCAGGGAAGACACGATTGAGATGCGTCCTGACGTTAACGGTGAAATGGGCTGGAGCAGCATCATGTAGCAGCCACATAGCCCTTCGATTCATCAATGGCATTTCTTCCAGCAGGGGAGGCAAAGTCACCCGCAAGAAACGCCGATAGTTCCGGCCTATTAGGCGACGTGGAAGGAAGACTGGCCCCAAAATAGGTCGCCATTTATCCCGATCCACACACTCCGGCTGCATCGATGGCGGTGATTCGCTGTCATCATATCATGGGGGTTCTGCATACTATCCAACAGATGACTTGTGGAAGTTGAAGATACCACTCCTTGTAAAAGTGGCCTCATCTGTGAGTAGGATGGATGACACAAATCCCGGAATCGACGTTGCATGCTGAAGAAACCACTGAAAAAACTGCTCCCGATGTGGAAAGTCTGGCGTGAGTAAACCCTGCGAACGCTGTAAGTTATAAGGGTAGTAGCAATTGTTATGGAGAATGTTCCACACGGCCATCTGGCTTACCATGTACTGGCGGTCCAATTGCCTGGTAGTGTGACACGGTGGTCGCCTGCCACAGTGGTAATTAAATTTTCTTCCATGTTGGGCGTCTGAACATTTCAGGTACATCCTTCATGATTTCCTACTTCCTGCAACGACCGTGTCTCAGACAAATTGCGAAACACTGTTGCAAACATTGAATGCTATCGTTGTTGTCGGCGGGGATAGTTGCCGGCCAGGGTGGCCGAGCGGTTCTAGGCGCTACAGTCTGGAACCGCGCGACCGCTACGGTCGTAGGTTCGAATCCTGTCTCCGGCATGGATGGGTGATGTCCTTAGGTTAGTTAGGTTTAAGTAGTTCTAAGTTCTAGGGGGCCGATGACCTTAGAAGTTAAGTCCCATAGTGCTCAGAGCCATTTGAACCATTTTTTTGGGGATAGTTCTCCTAATACAACCTTGCTGCCCACCGCCTGTTGCCATTTGCCTTTCCGTAAGTAAACACTCCGTCGGCAAGATCTCGATTCGAAAACGGAACCGTCGTGTACAACGCTGTATCACATCCATTACAAGTTGAATCAGCAAGAGAAGGGAATCAGTTACAACAGTAACAATTACTAAGGCAGGAGAGGCCGCTAGTGCATGACGTGTGAGGAATAATACAACCCTCTAGGAGGAAACCATCCATGTCCGAGGCAGGATTAGAACCTGCGACCGTAGCGGTCGCGCGGTTCCAGACTGTAGCGCCTAGAACCGCTGTGACTGCATGGTACAGCGTCTATTAGACCGCAGTCCTGTCACAAAGTATGATTGAATAAATGGTCTCTAGCATGGAAACCATGCATTTCCTAACGTAAGTTCATTAGACCTTTTTTGTTCCGTATCCTCTCATAGAGCGGTTCTAGGCGCTACAGTCTGGAACCGCGCGACCGCTACGGTCGCAGGTTCGAATCCTGCCTCCGACATGGATGTGTGTGATGTCCTTAGGTTGGTTAGGTTTAAGTAGTTCTAAGTTCTAGGAGACTAATGACTGCAGAAGTTAAGTCCCATAGCGCTCAGTGCCATTTTTGAACGTGTCTTGGAGCCGGCAGCTTTGAAACTTGCTTGTTTTTTTTTCAGATAGATAAACTATGTTTTCGTTGTTCGGCCTCATGGCAGCGAGAATTTGAACAACTTTTTAGAACATTGAATTTAATCCACCAGGATGTTTGTTTCACTCTGGAAGTGGAAAAGGATGTCTTTCCTTCTCTAATGTGTTGGTCAGCAGGGAAATTTCCGGTATGTTGGGACATGCCGTTTATAGGAAGCCCATCACACTGACGTGTGTCGGCATGCTGACAGTTGTCACCGTCCGGCTCAACGTGAAGGTGTACTCCGTGTCTTCGTTCACACTGCCCACTTTATCTCAGACCCCTGAGAGTTTGTCAGCTGGGTTGACCCATCTCGAAATCACCTTCCGTCAGAATGGTTGTTGTAGAAGACAGATGAGACGTGCCTTGGGCTGTCGAGCAACTGTGCACCGCGTCACTATTGACAATACCGAGGTGGCACCAAAGTCTACGGCCTCTTTGCCTTACGAAGGGAGCATTTCGAATAGGACTGGTCTTTTTTGCGGGAATATGGTGTGAAATGTGTTTCCCAATCACCATCTAAGATCAGGGTCCTTTAAGGTTCCGTAAAAGATGATCTCGGTCTGCGTAGGGCTGGTGTCTTCTTATTCCTTGCAGTTGCTGCATGTCATACGTTGGTCAGACTGTCTGGACTGTGGAGGACCGGTGTACCGGGCACAAGCATCACAACATCCGAGAAAATCCGCCATTGCAGAATATTGTCTTGGCAATGGTCATCCAATGGAATGTAACGACACGGAGATTCTGACATGTACTTCCAGCTATTGGGATAGTGTTACGAGGAAGCTGTTGAAATTAAACTGGAAAGTAACCTTATATACAGAGATGGCGGTTTATGTTTAAAGGCTTCATGGGAACCCGCTCTCTCCTTTGTCAAAAAACAGAAAGACATAGTTTTTACTACCTTACCCGTTGATTATGAATTTCACTATCTATAACTTCTGACATAGGTCGCCTTTGGTTTGTGATGGTGCTAGTTTTTGTGTGTGTGTGTGTGTGTGTGTGTGTGTGTGTGTGTGTGTGTTATCTTTTAAGAATTTCTCTGAAGCCGAGGTTTTAAATCCCTTGCACAGCGTTTACTTGCTGCAGTTTTGCCTTAAAATTGGCAGGGTGTGCTCCTGTAGAAATATCGGCTGTTGTCGACGACATCACCCGGCTACATTCCCGTAGTTTATTTGAACGGTGTAGCATGATTCTGGCCTTGTAACATGGATTGTTATCCTGTTGGAAGGGGAAAACGTAGAGCTTGAAGGGATGCAGGTGGTCCGCAATAATATTCACCTAGTCCACAGTTATTGATAGTGTCTTCGATTACTACCACAAATGACACGGAAGCCTTGGTGAGTGTCTGACAAAGGATAATACTATCCCCATCAGCTTGCGTCTCTTGTGCGATGCATCTCTCCAGTAGCCGTTCGCCTGGACGATTGCGTGTCCGGAAGTGACCATCGACCTGGTGATTCATTCTGTTGATCTACAGACCAATCTCCATGATCTCGTGCCCGCTACTATCGTGACCGACGATTTCGTTGAGTGACATTTGGACAGGTAGGTGTCGTACGCTATGGAGCCCTGTGTTGAACAATATGCGCTGAGTGGTGTGGTCCGAAGCACTTGTACTTGCACTTTACTCTGTAACTAGATCTGCCATAATCGCCAGAAACGCCCCGCCCCCCTCCCCCTCTCAACACAGGCCAACCGGACCTCGGTGTGTGGGGGCCTTTGCGCAGAGGGGGCAAATACCTGACTTCAGTATTGTGCCCTTTGTCGGAGTGACTTACGTTCAGTGTACTTCCCATTTGCGGCCCGTATTGTTGTTAGGATTATTTCCCCTTCCTTTTAGGGTTCCGTGCCTCAGTAGATAAAAACGGAACCCTTATAAAATAGTTTTGTTATCTATCTGTCTCTCCGAGTTTTAAAAACCTTTTTTCCTCAGGAACGGGTTGATATATCAATTTGAAATTTATATCGCATACTGAGGTCTATGGTCCTTTAATAGTGTAAAAAAATTAAGCTTCTAAGTCAGTGCAATCAATAGATGCGGTCGTTTACGTCATTTATTTTAATACTCGCAAACTCACTCATCAAAACCTATTGAAAGGTGTCTTTACAATTAAGGAGTGTCTTTACAATTAATCTGAATATGGTGGCGAAGCATGGCCTCAATACAGCTGTCGCGCAAACAGAATGGAGTAGGATGTGCCGTAAATCAGAGCTAAATGAAGCATGGAGGGGAATTTTAGCAGTGAGAGCATAAACAAAAATTCTGGCAAAAGAACATTTATTAGATCGGTAAATTTAATTGCACTCACGAATATGTATAGTGACTAATATGATGGTTGCTGTTACCTGCAATCTATTACGTCGCATATTAATTAAACCGAGAACTTTACTTCGGAGTCCCCAGCAAGGTCTATGATCTATGGAAGAGGAATGATCAAAGAATGGTTTAATCACGAACACTTACATTCACACGTACTTGAGAGACTAACAGGAAGGAAAAGAACTAAAAACCTTCACCACAGCATACGTGGTTAGCAAGAGGGGCTGTTCCCTTGATTTTAACATGCGGGATAAATGAATAAAATTTCTATTAAAGTGAATTTCTATAAAAAATGAAGCATAAATAAGAATAACAATTAATGCAGATATTCTACGGAGGAAGATCACTGTGGCCTTGGCACTGTAGAACTTCCTATTAGATCACGACCATGTGGTCCTCACAAACAAAAGTGTCCATAAAGAAAGTTATCAAGTGAGACGAATTGCACAAAATTCAGTCATAAAATCACGTGAACCATACGCAATGTACATGTTCTTGCAAAAGGGATACTAAACAAAATGAACTGAATCACAATAAACTGAACACGACCCCACGCGTTTGATTAACAGTTCAACTGAACAATAGCCTACATCGTCCCTGGATTTTAACGCATTTAACACTCGCGAATTAGCAAGTAAAATTTGTCACACACGATAATAAGCTATGAACGACGAAGGGAATCATTTACTTTGACTAGCTTCGAAAAACCTACATAAAACACAACATTAACTTCTCATCGAAAAGGACACTTACCGCCAGTAGGTCTCAGCCGTCTCGCGTCCCACGGAACACTCCAGGAGCATTCGCTCTCCAACCAAAAACCGCTCCCCGTACCTACAGAAGTGGCCAGAGGAACCCCTATTGTGGTGTCAACCTATACAAAAGGTTTGTTCAAAGCAAACAGAACCCTCTTTGCTACCTGGTACGTGTTTCCTACCGTTGGCTGTTCTGACGCAGACTACTACACTCCCACCGATCTACACACTCTCATTCATACACTCAGCTGATCTGACAAGAAGAGGAAAGAAGATGAAATATTTCACTTAAATGTATTAAACATGCTTGTGGGGCTCCGACAAGTACCAATAACCTAATGAAATGTTATAACGAAATATGGATAGTGCACTGTGGTCACCACAAACACACTCAGCTGCTCATTATTTTCTCTTTTCTTCTTCAGATCTTGGGTAATAGACCATTTGTACCAATTGAGATGCCATAGGCAAATCATGAAGAGGGTCACGCATAGACCCTTCACTATAGGGTACTTCCCGTTGGCCTATAATCATGAAATTTGGTAAAAAGGAAAATTTCGCTGTACAACCAAAGGAAAAAAATCCTGAAATTGTAAATTTGTAATTAGATCACTCGAAAATTTGTTGTCGTTTGTTATTCGACGTCAGACCTGAAATAAAAACAAACAGTAGTTCTGCGTTCAGGCGGACTTAATCGCAATAGTAAAAGTAAAACATTAGCCAAGGAATAACTCTATTGCTCACATGACGCGTTTCGCAGTTTACCCACCAGATATCCAGGAGCGATTGCAGCACGTAGATATGGCGTTTCAAGTTGTTTGTTGAAATGCCATATCTGCGAGCAGTAATCGTTCCTGGACATCTGACGGTAGATAAATTCCGAAACGCGTCATATGAGCAATCAAGTCATTCTCTGCCTGATTTTTGCCTTTACCATTGCGACCCAATTAGCCTGAATGGAGAACTACTGATTACTATAATAACGGTCGCCTGCCTCCTACATGACTTTATGTCACATTAATATTACTGAAAGTAAAACATTCTCGAAAATCTTGTAGCATCAGGGACCGATATCAGTGCGCGAGTCCGACTCGCCACATGGCCTTTTCTCTTCTTTTTTTGCCTTCTCTTTCTTTTAGTTTTTTTCTGCGTATTGTGGCTGCTCGAGTAACGACCCATACAGAGTCAAGAACTTTTCAGCCAAAGCTCATGCGAGCTGCCAGTGGGGTCGAGCGAATCTCTGTTGGGAAAATTTGGGAGAGGATTTGCAGTTCCAGCATTTGTCGTACCACGGGAGGGAGGGTGGGGACGCGGGGGAGGGGGGGGGGGGGGACATATGAACACCTTTGCCATAAAAGGCGGATGGGACACGCTTTCAATTTCAATCTGGTACCGTATGTCCCAGACAGCAAATGAAAGCCTAGTGCATATGTAAGCGAATTTGATTAGGAGTATACACTCTAAAGTCGATGATTTACTCGACACAAGAACGTCCCTATCGCTCGCAGGCGATGCGAACAACGTGTGTTGGTTCCCTATTCGCCTCTGCTCCAGTTATATACTTTCCTTAAGCCGTCGGCACACGAAAGTTAATGTTGAGAGTACAGAGTTCAACGTACTGCTGAACGCTCGTAAACAATACGGCTTGTGCATACGGGACGCATGTCTCAACGTGGGATATGCGATCGCAACGCATTCCAGCGGTAGTTGTCGGCTGTATGTGGCTCGCAAATCACGGTGTTTGTGAAATGAACGGGTGTAAAATTCCCACGTTATCTCTATAAAACGCATATTTCCTCCCTTGTCCATAAGCTATTCATGTTATTTTTCTGTAGTCTACATAAATAAAAACTTTAATATCTATGAACATATTCTAAGGCAAAAAGGGAAGTCCCGTGCCGAGTCAGTTACGACATGGGCTCATGAAAGTTCCATTACAAATAGCGCGATACAAATTTAAAGTAGTTCTCCTCATAAGATAAAAACTATTTCATCATTCTTACTTTTTAGTAACACACTGAAGTCATTCTTTCTCGATCACTATTACTATTCAGCAGTAGAATCTTTACAACGTGTGAAATTAAAAACTTATAAACAAGAAAGTGCAAAATGTCTTACTACAGGTGCTGCAAGCTGTCTTGTCGATCAAGCCAATCGAACAAAGTCACTCCACAGAAAGCGCGCACTGATATTTGCTTAACATCGAATGTTATAGAATATTCTTTTATTAAACTAATAACAAATCATCAGAACCCACTAAAAAGCACGATGGCTAGTAAAAGTTTTTTGGGTCCAGCGAGAGGCGAGCCAGCGACACATTATAATTCTGCGACTCTGATCATTGCGCTATACCGGCCACGTGTGTTACACGACCATAATTTGCATCTTACCGTCTCGTGAAATCCTTAGTCATTGACATGTTATTAACTGACAAATAATTATAACAAACTGCGCCAAGAACGTGGATTCTCAGTGTGCCGTTGCCTTGAAAGAGCGTACTTTCATAATACGCAAGGTACAATAATTCTCTTACGACGAATACGATGTTTCCTGTCATTTTATTAAAGCATATTATTCAATTAACGACGGGTTTTCGAGAGATCCGCAATGTCCTGATGCTGAGATACGGCATATGTACATATACTCATGCTCATAAATTAAGGATAATGCCGACACATGGTGAAACAACGCTCTGGTGGGCGGTTTTCGGGTTTAAATCACCTCGGGGTATGACCATGAGGTGCATTTGACCTGCGGTCGCGGCACGGTGACGCTGGCAGCAGGCCACATACGCAGAGGTGTGTTGGTGCATGTCACAGTACGGTGCAGCGAGTAACTGTGCAAACGTTTTCAGACGTGCTAGTGGTGACTGTGTGTTTAAAATGGCTCAAAGAGCACATATTGATGACGTTGTGAGGGGCAGAATACTAGGGCAACTAGAGACTGGTGAAACACAGCAGGTCGTCGCACGGGCCCTCCGTGTGCCACAAAGTGTGATCTCAAGATTATGGCAACGATTCCAGCAGACCGGAAACGTGTTCAGGCGCTACAGTGCCGGACGTCCATAGTGTACAACACCACAAGAAGACCGGTATCTCACCATCAGTGCCCGCAGACGGCCACAGAGTACTGCAGGTAGCCTCGCTCGAGACCTTACCGCAGCCACTGGAACTGTTGTATCCAGACACACAGTCTACAGACGACTGAACAGACATGCTTCATTTGCCCGGAGACCTGCAAGGTGCATTCCACTGACCCCTGGTCACAGGAGAGCCCGTGAACCCTGGTGTCAGGAACACAGTACATGGTCACTGGAACAGTGGATCCCTGGCTATGTTCACGCACGAGTCCAGGTATAGTCTGAACAGTGATTCTCGCCAGGTTTTCATCTGGCGTGAACCAGGAACCAGATACCAACCCCTTAATGTCCTTGAAGGAGACCTGTATGGAGGTCGTGGTTTGATGGTGTGGGGTGGGATTATGATTGGTGCACGTACACTCCGCTGCAGAGTGAAATTATCATTCTGGAAACATCCCCCAGGCTGTGGCTAAGCCATGTCTCCGCTATATCCTTTCTTTCAGGAGTGCTAGTTCTGCAAGGTTCGCAGAAGAGCTTCTGTAAAGTTTGGAAGGTAGGAGACGAGATACTGGCAGAAGTAAAGCTGTTAGTACCGGGCGTGAGTCGTGCTTCGGTAGCTCAGATGGTAGAGCACTTGCCCGCGAAAGGCAAAGGTCCCGAGTTCGAGTCTCGGTCGGGCACACAGTTTTAATCTGCCAGGAAGTTTCATATCAGCGCACACTCCGCTGCAGAGTGAAATTCTCATTCTGGAAACATCCCCCAGGCTGTGGCTAAGCCATGTCTCCGCTATATCCTTTCTTTCAGGAGCGCTAGTTCTGCAAGGTTCGCAGAAGAGCTTCTGTAAAGTTTGGAAGGTAGGAGACGAGATACTGGCAGAAGTAAAGCTGTGAGTACCGGTCGTGAGTCGTGCTTCGGTAGCTCAGATGGTAGAGCACTTGCCCGCGAAAGGCAAAGGTCCCGAGTTCGAGTCTCGGTCGGGCACACAGTTTTAATCTGCCAGGAAGTTTCAGATTTGTTATCTCACAACTATTATTAGTTATTTAACTTCGCTCAATCTATATTCAGTAAGTTTCCGATAGATCTGACGTTGAAGTTTTTCCAGGGTTAGTAGTGAAGAGAATGTATCGCAGACTATAACCTACTATAGGTATGGTCAGGCCTTTTGGCAGGTGACTGTTAGTGATAAGCACTTGATAGTCACATGCACATCTATTACACCTCGTAATAGTTCCTGCTTTTGTCAGAATCAATACATTTACGTTTTGTGGTGAAATATGATTTCCGCTATGTTAGTCATATCGTTATTGAAGTAATGTAAGTGTACATCATTTGAACGTAAAAACACATTAAAAGTCTTGTTATTCAGTTCGTTATTTGTAGTCTAGAGTGTGTAAAATTATTATAGGCAACATGAGGTATTATATGTTTATATGAAGTGTAAATGTAGGTAAATCACTGATAAAAAAATGTGTATCGGGGTAGAACATATTATAACTACTGGTATTTCACGCAAATTAGCACGCTAACGAAAATGCATAATTGGTAAGACTGGCTGTGTCCATTTCAGAATATTCATCTTCTGACTTGTTTGTTTTGATACATCTATAAACAAATTTACTTTCTTTAAGAATCCTGTATTCGGTGACCCCACATGTACGACAATCAGCCTGGCTCCTTTCACAGCAGGTGCCTTAAGACCCCCACTTTGGCTGGATTGTAAATGTTGGGTACTCGCCATTGTAAAATTCACAAACTGTCCGCCTGACAACGTTTGTTGATAAGTCGTTCTGTTTGGTAAAAGAGATGTGTTGTTTAATATTTTTCCATGGAGAATTGAACGTTGGGGATTTTTTCCTCGCTACACTTGCGCTGGATGGTTCTGCACAAATAGCCTGTTTGATAGCAAGTTGTTTTCTTTTTTTTTTGTGTAACATGTCGCATTTATTGATATCATCGCTATTGATTCTGTCCACTTTCCGTAAATCTTTCCTAACGACCGTGCATGTAGATGCTAACACTTCACCATTATTGTCTACAAGACGTTTTAAATATTTATAGACTCTATGTATTATGAAACTGCCTTGCTGCTGAACTCAATTGTCTTTTTAATCCGCATTTTTCTGCTGTCAAAGTGCATCGTGTTGGAGCTGTTTGTAAATCCTACTACCATGGCACAGGGGAAAATTTTCTTCCAGCTTTTCAATTTTCAGGTTTTCAAATACTTCCACTCAATAAATAAATTGCACAAATAATAACACAAGCTACATATTTTTGCTTCGAGTCAAACTGCCGAAATTAATAACTCAAGAAGGAATGTAGAACAAGAACTGGGCGAAAATCTACACTCCGTCTTGCTACTGACGCCCCACTGGTAGTCGAACTAGGCAACCACGAACGCACAGCGTTGGCTTTGTCGAATGTTAGAGAGCGCTAGCGAGGTTAGGCACATGTGCGGCAGCAGAGCGCAGGCAGCCACTCGCCAGTACGCCTGGTCAGATCTATATCTGTAGTGTTTCTTTTGTGCTCACGAGTTTTAGATTGATTGAATGGTGTTCCATGAAACCAGAATATGGAACATTTAGTTGATGGGCTCGTTCGTTGTCAGTCATCAATGTTAATATAAAAGTCTCGCGGATATTCTCGTAAAAAGTATAATTTTAATGGGAATGGCAAGTAATTTTTCTATAAATCTTTTGGTACCTAAGTATGCTTGAAACATCGTGTCAGTGATCATAAGGCCGTTGCAGCATCCCTGAATATGGAAGTTAATAGGAATATAAAAAAAGGGAGGAAGGTTTATCTGTTTAGCAAGAGTAATAGAAGGCAGATTTCAGACTACCTAACAGATCAAAACGAAAATTTCTGTTCCGACACTGACAATGTTGAGTGTTTATGGAAAAAGTTCAAGGCAATCGTAAAATGCGTTTTAGACAGGTACGTGCCGAGTAAAACTGTGAGGGACGGGAAAAACCCACCGTGGTACAACAACAAAGTTAGGAAACTACTGCGAAAGCAAAGAGAGCTCCACTCCAAGTTTAAACGCAGCCAAAACCTCTCAGACAAACAGAAGCTAAACGATGTCAAAGTTAGCGTAAGGAGGGCTATGCGTGAAGCGTTCATTGAATTCGAAAGTAAAATTCTATGTAGCGACTTGACAGAAAATCCTAGGAAGTTCTGGTCTTACGTTAAATCAGTAAGTGGCTCGAAACAGCATATCCAGACACTACGGGATGATGATGGCATTGAAACAGAGGATGACACGCGTAAAGCTGAAATACTAAACACCTTTTTCCAAAGCAGTTTCACAGAGCAAGACCGCACTGCAGTTCCTTCTCTAAATCCTCGCACAAACGAAAAAATGGCTGACATCGAAATAAGTGTCCAAGGAATAGAAAAGCAACTGGAATCACTCAATAGAGGAAAGTCCACTGGACCTGACGGGATACCAATTCGATTCTACACAGAGTACGCGAAAGAACTTGCCCCCCTTCTAACAGCCGTGTACCGCAAGTCTCTAGAGGAACGGAGGGTTCCAAATGATTGGAAAAGAGCACAGATAGTCCCAGTCTTCAAGAAGGGTCGTCGAGCAGATGCGCAAAACTATAGACCTATATCTCTTACGTCGATCTCTTGTAGAATTTTAGAACATGTTTTTTGCTCGCGTATCATGTCATTTCTGGAAACCCAGAATCTACTATGTAGGAATCAACATGGATTCCGGAAACAGCGATCGTGTGAGACCCAACTCGCCTTATTTGTTCATGAGACACAGAAAATATTAGATACAGGCTCCCAGGTAGATGCTATTTTTCTTGACTTCCGGAAGGCGTTCGATACAGTTCCGCACTGTCGCCTGATAAACAAAGTAAGAGCCTACGGAATATCAGACCAGCTGTGTGGCTGGATTGAAGAGTTTTTAGCAAACAGAACACAGCATGTTGTTATCAATGGAGAGACGTCTACAGACGTTAAAGTAACCTCTGGCGTGCCACAGGGGAGTGTTATGGGACCATTGCTTTTCACAATATATATGAATGACTTAGTAGATAGTGTCGGAAGTTCCATGCGGCTTTTCGCGGATGATGCTGTAGTATACAGAGAAGTTGCTGCATTAGAAAATTGTAGCGAAATACAGGAAGATCTGCAGCGGATAGGCACTTGGTGCAGGGAGTGGCAACTGACCCTTAACATAGACAAATGTAATGTATTGCGAATACATAGAAAGAAGGATCCTTTATTGTATGATTATATGATAGCGGAACAAACACTGGTAGCAGTTACTTCTGTAAAATATCTGGGAGTATGCGTACGGAACGATTTGAAGTGGAATGATCATATAAAATTAATTGTTGGTAAGGCGGGTACCAGGTTGAGATTCATTGGGAGAGTGCTTAGAAAATGTAGTCCATCAACAAAGGAGGTGGCTTACAAAACACTCGTTCGACCTATACTTGAGTATTGCTCATCAGTGTGGGATCCGTACCAGGTCGGGTTGACGGAGGAGATAGAAAAGATCCAAAGAAGAGCGGTGCGTTTCGTCACCGGGTTATTTGGTAACCGTGATAGCGTTACGGAGATGTTTAATAAACTCAAGTGGCAGACTCTGCAAGAGAGGCGCTCTGCATCGCGGTGTAGCTTGCTGTCCAGGTTTCGAGAGGGTGCGTTTCTGGATGAGGTATCGAATATATTGCTTCCCCCTACTTATACCTCCCGAGGAGATCACGAATGTAAAATTAGAGAGATTAGAGCGCGCACGGAGGCTTTCAGACAGTCGTTCTTCCCGCGAACCATACGCGACTGGAACAGGAAAGGGAGGTAATGACAGTGGCACGTAAAGTGCCCTCCGCCACACACCGTTGGGTGGCTTGCGGAGTATCAATGTAGATGTAGATGTAGATGTAGAGCTAGCAACGACCATGAAAGTGGCTCGCTCCCACACGGGTTGAGATTGTATGTTTGGGACCTAAGATAGTTATTGTAACGTCATATCCGCATGTAGCACGGGGGCATTGGCGAAATCTTTCATACGAAGAAAACTTTCACATCGTTGGACATAGAAAGTAAAGAAACCATAGCGTCTTAGAGCTTATTAAGATATTAACATTTTAAGTATAATCACTACTTTGTATAACATTAAATTAATGACTAACTCGAATACAAAGAGAAGAATTCATCAATTATTTTGTTTTAATTTTAATTTCTCAGTTATAGAAGTTATGAATATTCCTAAAGTGTCTATGTAAAGAGAAGAATAAGTGTTATCAGGACTGAATGCTAGAAAGCTAAATCTATGCTGAAATTTGGATAATTTCTTACTGAACTAATTAACTGTAATCTCACAAAACAGATACAATACAGATGAGCACATTGTGAAAATTATAGTAGTACACAATATATTGTTCTCATACATGCTGTTTCTCACACAGTGGAAACTACAAATATACAGTTTCTTATTGGAGCATAACAATTACCAAATACCAAAAAATAGTAGTTATCTGAGAAATGTAATTCCAGCATTGGAAACAAGAATAAAAAAACATAAAATTCGTATATCAGATGTACTGCAGCGTTAAACCTGAAGTGTAGTTTTTATTCATATAAATTCTATATGGTAGATGTTGCAACGACCCCTTTCTGTCTGTACCCTTTAGTATAAAATATTAATTACGCGTTTGAAAATATTTAATTGGTATTCAGAAGTTGCTAGTATAATTAAAATAGTAAATATGACCTTTGTAAACCTTAAGGTGTCAGACTAGGATTGGGATGTTATTTTGCCACACACTGATTTAATAAATTAGTTTAATTTGTTAACAGTTACTTGTTTAAACTGTGGAATGTACAGCCGTGACATTACAAACACTCACAGAACCAAAATAATTAATGTGCCAGAAACCTCCAAAGAAAGCAGTTTTCAAAACATATCCTCAACATGTGCTCTCAGAGTTAACATAATGATGGACAGTTTAACTTTTTCCACATAAACATAAACACTTATTAAGCAAGTTCGACTAAACATGCACAGAACACAAGAATCGTGAAAGGCTTAATAGCATAGCATATAAGCCTCATGCATCAACTATTTGAACCAGTCTCACCTAATACATAAATCATCGCACTGTATGTAATCCATAAACTGCAATGACCAGCCTCACTATTTGTAAAATGAGTGTACTTAGTGCCTTATGTGTAAAGAAGCTCTGTCATAATCAATAAGAGCACCAACACTCCTTTGAAATCTCATCACTAGACATGAATCAGATAGACAGTCTTTTAAAAGGAAATTGAGGTATGTGAAAAGTTAACTATTCTGTACGTTTGAATCACTTCTGAGAATATTAAATTCATCGACAGTTTCTGCTTACTTCCCGTGATTATACTTCAAAACGGTCTATTACTTTTTTGTTGCAGCACTGTTTAGTTCATTCGCAATTGTTACCTTACCTCTTATATCATGGTAACTTCTGGGTCCCTGAATTGGAGTAGTCGGAATAAAGAGAAAAGGCAATTATCTTGTGCTAAGGGAAGAAGAGCCCTGATAATCCGAAAACACCCGGAGATGCATTATGGGGTCAAATTTTCATCAACGAATTAAAGACTGCGGGATTCGATTCGAACAGTTTTTAACACACCATTGACATGGATATACCACCGGCGTAGATGAATTGGAGATTCATCTACACAAATCAGCAAAAGTATTGCATCACTCTGGTATGTCGGACAGGTGTGTTGCTATTGTGACCTTTCCTGTTTTTTTTTAATTTTATTTTACGCGTCTAGCTCCATAGGACAGAATTGAGGAGCATATCTCCAAGGTCGTGGAACGTGTCAATACATGAAATAAAATGTTTATGAACCCAAAAACAGACAAGCCATAAGTTTATGGTTCAAAAATGCTTCAAATGGTTCTGAGCACTATGCGACTTAACTTCTGAGGTCATCAGTCGCCTAAAACTTAAAACTAATTGAACCTAACTAATCTAAGGACATCACACACATCCATGCCCGAGGCAGGATTCGAACCTGCGACCGTAGCGGTCGCTCGGCCCCAGACTGTAGCGCCTAGAACCGCACGGACACTCCGGTCGGCAAAGTTTATGGAATCGCAGTCAACAATATAATACAGGATTCAGCTTAATTCTTCAAGGACAGAATAGAAGTTGTTTATAAACACATAGACACAGTTATCATGAATGCTTCGTACGGGTACAACACTACATTCGAATGTATTGCAGGATTTCAGTTGAACGCGAAACACCAGTATGGACGGATTAGAGAGGTCTGTGGAAGAGTTGAATGAACATCCATCATGCCACGAAGGAAAATCACGACCAGTAGTCAGGTCTGCGTCATCACGCTATGCGCAGAAGGCTTGACAATTAGGGGACTTCCTTGATATGTGCGCCAGTGTCAGCACTAATACGGTGACAGGGGTTTCCGTTCAAAAATGGTTCAAATGGCTCTGAGCACTATGGGACTCAACTGCTGAGGTCATTAGTCCCCTAGAACTTAGAACTAGTTAAACCTAACTAACCTAAGGACATCACAAACATCCATGCCCGAGGCAGGATTCGAACACGCGACCGTAGCGGTCTTGCGGTTCCAGACTGCAGCGCCTTTAACCGCACGGCCACTTCGGCCGGCCGGGGTTTCCGTCTTAGCAGGACGGGGAAGGCTGTGTTATCCCGCATCAAAGCACGATGTTCTTAAATGCGGTCGAAATAAGTGTTTGAGGACAGCCTTTGACCGCGATACATCGTTAACGCTGGTGTCTACCGCGGGCGGCGCCCCAAGCCCATTCTTGGGGACAGCGCCGGTGGTGTGCAGCCATGTACTGTGCGAAGGCCTATATTGGACGTTTTCCAGTCTCGGCATCAGTTTTCAGTGGAGCTCAGCAGCAAGTGTGTCACCCTTGGAGACGCAGACAGACGGATCGCTCAAATTTCGAGTCGTGTTCATTTCAGGATCAGACAGCAAACAAGAGGAGACTAAAGAAGTGTTGCCTTCATGACTTTCCTTTGATCTGAGGAGGACAATAACAGTCACAGGCTGCCAGATCAAGGAAACAGCGTGTTTTTCTTATCTGTTTCTTCCTATTTTCCAAGCTAGGGAATTGGCAGGTGGAGGGGGTTAGCCGGGTGGTGGTGGGAGGGGGGGGGGGGGGGGGGAGAGCGGAAAGGCAGTGTACTTGTATTCAAGAGGACGGCTGTTCAAATACCCGTCCAGACGTCGAAGCTGACGTTTTTCGGTAATTTCTCTGAATCTCGGCGTGGTTTCTTTGGAAAGGCACAGCCGATGTCTTTCCCACTCTGTGCTTGTGCTCCGTCTCTAATAACTTGGTCGTAGGTGGGATGCTGAACCAAAATGTTTCTCCCTTCGTCTTTCTTCATTTACATAAAAACCAGCACTTCTTCCTGCTGTGCTGGCTCTCATTTTGTTGCTGGCTCTCATTTTATCTTGGTGTCTCGATTTCAATGCGTGCGCTCTATTGGTTAAGAAGCAATGATTTATATACAATGTGCCTAACAGAATTTAGCCGCCACTATGTGTTGGATATCCAGAGACCTGGATCTGGGATGTCCGATCCTCGTGAAGAATGACGCGATCTGTCTCAGTATTGCGATTCCATGTCCTCGTGGTTGTCGGGCTTTATTTTGAGAGGCACCAAACAGGTGTTTGCTGTTAGGTTCCTGGCACATGACGGTATACAAATATCTCGTCGCCATTCGTATATTACAAGTACCTTTGAAATAGCTTCCCGCCGACATGTAGTCAACATTGTTTCGCGTACGCGGCAGAAGTTTCGCTGGGAAGCCTTTACACATCTTCCAGCCCCGATCTCTCCCCATGCGATTTACATGTATTTTTAGAGCCATGTTGAAAGACATACGTGGCCGTCGATTTTCTTGAGACGAGAGGTGCACGTCTGGATATAATGGTGGTTCCGTAGGCAGCCGTCTTGTCTCATAGTGGGATAAATATATTAGCAGTGATGGTGATTACTTTCGAAATAATAAACAGTTTACGTACAACAACAGTTAAAGCACAGAGAAACGCATCTTATCTGGAAGTCCCTGTATATACTCCTAACACTGCCATGTAGAGAGTGCTGCGCTATCGAAACAGGCGAGTTTCACTCCGCAGGCATGCTTCCTTTATTGTGATGTAGCTTGCGCAGTAAATAGTACACTGCAATTCATGCAGTCATGTTACTGCTGGAAAGGTGCAGTGTCGCAGAACATTACTGGGTTTATGTGTACTCTGCGGTTTTGGTTACATCAGTGAATACATCTTTCGTCGTTAACGGAGCGTTCTGTTAGAAGAATGGCCTGTGACTGTTTTCTTGGAAAGTTAACTGACTGGCTATAAAGTTTTCCTCTATCTGTTGGTGTAAATTGCGGTTAGCACGACGTCTTTGTTTTTTAATTCTCTTCAGCTCATGACCACATAAAGAATGCAAATTGCAGATGGATAACGTTCTAAGTGCCATTTTTTTCATAAGCTTGTTTACAGTGCTGTTGTGTTCTCCGTGCTCTGTTTCAGTTCCCCAGACTTGATCGAATGGCCAAAACATGGAGGAATTCTTTCAAGCAAGCGTTAATAGGTGACGCATTGCCCATCTGCCAGGCTGTGCTACCCCCCAGGTTTCCAAAATTTAAAAGTTATGAGAAGTGCTTTTTGTTGGCTACAGTTCTACGAGCTGAAAACTTAATGCTGCATCTCTGCACTTGTATTGTCGAAAAGGGACATAGTACTTCAGTATTAATGGCACTTGAAAGAAAAACTTTCTTCCTCCTATTTTGTCGGAAACTGACAATTTTGAGGCCGTGGTTGTGTACAAAATACAAGTTGAATGGTGCAAAGAAGAAAACAGCAATCAGCCACTGATAATGGTGCCTGTTTTTACACACATATCGGCGCTATCGTTATGGAGCCGATAGGTTCCTCTTCACACGACTGTTATATAACAATTGTTGTTGTTTACATTATTTGTTAAATAAAAGAACCAGCCAACAACTAATTTAAATAAAACCAAATGTAACATACGAGGGTTGTCTATAAAGTAATGGAAACCACAGATAAAATCAGAAACATTTTAGCTACACTTTCCAGATACTTCTCTACATAGTTTCCGCTCCGACCTAGACATTTATCGGAGCGTTATACCAAATTTCCAACTCCATCGTCATAGAAGGCAGTCGCCTGTGCTTTCTGATAATTCTCTACACTCGTCTATAGAGCGTAGCCTGCGCCCAGGTGTTGTCTTCGTATCCAGCGTTTCATGTGCACAGTGATGATACTCAGGATGAGGCAATTACGGCTGTGTTGTGGGTGATCGAACACTTCCCATCGAAAAGGCTGCAGGAGTATCTTCACTGCCCCTACAGAGTGCAGCTGAGAATTGCCATGAAGGAGGAAGTGCATGGCAGTTGTGTTAGGTGGGCTGCATTCATTAAGGCGAAGCCTCTCAGTGGGCTCTCAAACTTGGCGGGAGACATCGTTGTTCTAGGCACATTTACTAGCTTACAGTGCGCTCACAACTGAAAAGAGCGTCTTAATGCGATCGATGGTCATACTAGAGACACTACCCAACACATCTGTGCAAAGCTTCATCGGTTTTTCGCTGTGGTCTCCATTCCTCGACCGATCGGAACTTACTTTCTGCACAAACCTCGTAAATGTGAAGAGAAACCGGTAGCGGCGCTGTTTGTGCAAATAAATAGCATTATTAGCAGTTCCTAGTTGCTCTTTTCTTCTTTGGAAGAATCAACGTCTAAAAACTTTCTAACTGCCACTTAGAACAACACAGCTTCTTGCTGTGGCACTAACAATGTTCCCAATAAACTACTTATTTTCTAATTTGTTTCATTCAAAAATGGTTCAAATGGCTCTGAGCACTATGGGACTCAACATCTTAGGTCATAAGTCCCCTAGAACTTAGAACTACTTAAACCTAACTAACCTAAGGACATCACACACACCCATGCCCGAGGCAGGATTCGAACCTGCGACCGTAGGAGTCCCGCGGTTCCGGACTGCAGCGCCAGAACCGCTAGACCACCGCGGCCGACTTTGTTGCATTGTATTTTGCAGTAATGCGGTGAGTGGCATAATTCCGAGGTATCGAATGGCTTTTCAATTTTTGGATATAAATCAGTTGTGTACAGATAGACACACATTGTTTTTAATTCTCCCGCCATATGTCAAATAAGGCACTTAGAACGTTTTCCACTTCCCTCTTCATATGTGTCTCCTTACGAACGCAGCTCTGCATTTCATTTTCACACCCCTATTAAGCGTTAAAGACCGAGACTGCTGATGGGTAGTGCTGCACTTACAGCTCAGACAAACGAAATGTTTGCCCGTAACGAAATCCGTATGATCTGAAGGACTTATTGTTCCCATGTTATTCTTAAATATTTTTGCAGCACAATTCCGAATGATAAAGCACTACCAATTTTCTTTTCTCCTGCATAGTTGAATGCTCTCCTCTCCCACCCGACGCAAAATAGTATACAGCACTGTAGTCACACATTTCATCTCACGAAACTCTGTGCGAATGTTCTACTGTCCGGCTGAAACGTCTATTATTTTGGTGTGCTAGCCACTTAGTATTATGACACGGGATAACACACTGACGGATTTTAAAGAACTGAAACACACAGGGAGATTTTAAAGAATGTGAAGACAATACTTTTAACAAGTTACTCAATCATTTGTTGAAACTGATTATAGAGGATTAGCTCGTGTTCTGTTTAGTCGGTTATCCTGGTTTTATATTATACTGAAAAAGAGGCGCAGAGCTGATTAATGTTCACCCGAAGTATGGAGGTAAGCAGAAATCAACTGCGAAGTCGTCATTAGGCAGAGTGCAATCCACACTGGAGGGTGGACATGATGATAAAAGTGTACAAAGAGTAATTAATTATAGCAATGAACACTACTGGCCATTAAAATTGCTACACCAAGAAGAAATGCAGATGATAAACGGGTATTCATTGGACAAATATATTATACTAGAACTGACATGTGATTACAATTTCACGCAATTTGGGTGCATAGACCCTGAGAAATCAGTACCCAGAACAACCACCTCTGGCCGTATAACGGCCTTGATACGCCTGGGCATTGAGTCAAACGGAGCTTGGGTGGCGTGTACAGGTACAGCTGCCTATACAGCTTCAACACGATACCACAGTTCATCAAGAGTAGTGACTGGCGTATTGTGACGAGCCAGTTGCTCGGCCACCATTAACCAGACGTTTTCAATTGGTGAGAAATATGGAGAATGTGCTGGCCAGGGCAGCAGTCGAACATTTTCTGTATCCAGAAAGGCCCGTACAGGACCTGCAACATGCGGTCGTGCGTTATCCTGCTGAAATGTAGGGTTTCGCAAGGATCGAATGAAGGGTAGAGCCACGGGTCGTAACACATCTGAAATGTAGCGTCCACTGTCCAAAGTGCCGTCAATGCGAACAAGAGGTGACCGAGACGTGTAACCAATGGCACCCCATACCATCACGCCGGGTGATATGCCAGTATGGCGATGACTAATACACGCTTCCAATGTGCGTTCACCGCGATGATGCCAAACACGGATGCGACCATCATGATGCTGTAAACAGAGCCTGGATTCATCAGAAAAAAATGTCGTTTTGCCATTCGTGCAACCAGGTTCGTCGTTGAGTACACCATCGCAGGCGCTCCTGTCTGTGATGCAGCGTCAAGGGTAACCGCAGCCATGGTCTCCCAGCTGATAGTCCATGCTGCTGCAAACGTCGTCGAACTGTTCGTGCAGATGGTTGTTGTCTTGCAAACGTCTCCATGTGTTGACTCAGGGATCGAGACGTGGCTGCACGATCCGTTACAGACTTGCGGATAAGATGCCTGTCATCTCGACTGCTAGTGATACGAGGCCGTTGGGATCCAGCACGGCGTTCCGTATTACCCTCCTGAACCCACCGATTCGATATTCTGCTAACAGTCATTGGATCTCGACCAACGCGAGAAGCAATGTCACGATACAATAAACCGCAATCGCGAAGGCTACAATCCGACCGTTATCAAAGTCGGAAACGTGGTGGTACGCATTTATCCTCCTTACACGAGACATCACAACAAGGTTTCACCAGGCAACGCCGGTCAACTGCAGTTTGTGTATGAGAAATCGGTTGGAAACTTTCGTCATGTCAGCACGTTGTAGGTTCGCCACCGGCGCCAACCTTGTGTGAATGCTCTGAAAAGCTAATCATCTGGATATTACAGCATCTTCTTCCTGTCGGTTAAATTTCGCGTCTGTAGCACGTCATCTTCGTGGTGTAGCAATTTTAATGGCCAGTAGTCTTCCACGTCTTGTGTCACTTTGGGCAAAATAATTTTGGGTATTGGGACGCGTTATTGTTACTACTAAAACAGCTAAATTGTCAACGTTTCGATCAACTTGCTGAAGGGGACCGCCGCAAATCGGTCCAAACGTCGGAAATTTGCTGTTTTAGTGGTTCCAATAACGTAGTCCAATACCCAAAATGATTTTATCCTAAATATAGCAATGCACTTTACCGTTGACTGCACTAATGCATTTAAGTACTAACAGCTTGCATACACGCCATCAGAGGACACTGAATTAACGTGACGTAACCGCCTTCGACTCTGATTGGCCGGCGCGCATTTTTAAGCGGCCGCAGTTCATAGCTTCACCCCGAAACAAACTGAAGCAAGTGGTTCAAATCGCTCTAAGTACTATGGGACTTAACATCTGAGGTCATCAGTCCCGTAGAACTTGGAACTACTTAAACCTAACTAACCTAAGAACATCACAGACGTCCAGGCCCGAGGCAGGATTCGAACCTGCGACCGTAGCGGTCGCGCGGTTCCAGACCGAAGCGCCTAGAACAGCTCGGCCACACTGGCCGGCCACACTGAATCGATGGATTCATACCTACCGTAGTACATAAGTTAACAGTGTGGGAATTACATAGACGTAGCACGACGCTTCTAAGCATTTCCACTTGGCAGTGACTTATCTAGTTATCCTAGCATTCAAGACTAGTTGTTTCTATAAAGAACATTAGTGTCTTGCATATAAGCACTAGCAGAAGACTTCACACCTATCCAAAGTTATGTGTATGTCAGTTACGAATTTTTTTTTGAGTCATCAGCCTTCTGACTTGTTTGTTGTGGCCTACTACAAATTCCTCTCCTGTGCCAACCATTTCATCTCGTAGTACCTATGGCAACCTACGTCCTCAATCATTTTCTAGATGCATTCCAAACTCTGTCTTCTTGTACAGTTTTTACTCTCTACAGCTCCCTGTAGTACTATGGAAGTTCTTCCCTGAGGTCTTAACAGATACCCTGTTATCCTGTCCCTTCTGCTTGTCAGGATTTCCGACATATTCCTTTCCTCTCCGTTTCTGTGGAGAGCCTCCTCATTTCTTACTTTAACAGTCCACTTAATTTTCAACATTCGTCTGTAGCGCTCAAATGCTTCAGTTCTCTTCTGCTCCCTTTTTCCCACAGCCATGTTTTACTTCCATGCTATGCTGTACTCCAAGCGTACATTGCCAGAAATATTTTCCTCAAATTAAGGCCTATGATTGATACTAGTAGACAAGTAGAGTTCTCTAGACTAGTGCTAGTCTGCTTTTCATGTCCTCTTTGTTCCCCCCATCATGGGTGTACATACTGTATTGTAACTAAACTACACTGAGGCGCTAGAAAAACTGGTGTGGGCATGCTTATTCAAGTACAGAGATATGCAAACAGGCAGAATACGGCGCTGCGGCCGGCAACACCTATATAAGGCAACGAGTGTCTGGCGCAGTTGTTAGATCGGTTATTGCTGCTACAATGGCAGGTTATCAGGGTGAAAATGAGTTTGACACGTGGTGTTATAGTAGGTGCACGAGCGATGCGACACAGCATCTCCGAGGTAGCGATGAAGTGGGGATTTTCCCGTTCGACCATTTCACGATTGTAGCGTGAATATCAGGAATCCGGTAAAACATCAAATCTCCGACATCGCCGCGGCCGGAAAAAGATCCTACAAGAACGGGACCAACGACTGCTGAAGAGAATGGTTCAACGTGACAGAAGTGCAACCCATCCGCAGATTGCTGCAGATTTCAATGCTGGGCCATCAACAAGTGTCAGCGTGCGAACCGTTCGACGTATCATCATCGAGATGGGTTTTCGAGGCGAAGGCCGACTCGTGCACTCTTGATGACTGCACGACACAAAGCTCGCCTGGGCCCGTCAAAACCGACATTGGACTGTTGATGACTGGGAACATGTTGCCTGGTCGGACGAGTCTCATTTGAAATTGTATCGAGCGGATGGACGGGTACGGGCATGGAGGCGACCTCGTGAATCCATGACCCTGCACGCCAACAG
Source organism: Schistocerca americana (assembly GCF_021461395.2). NCBI lineage: Eukaryota > Metazoa > Arthropoda > Insecta > Orthoptera > Acrididae > Schistocerca > Schistocerca americana. Next base: position 436,636,589 of record NC_060125.1, read on the forward strand.
CGGTCCATTGTACATTCCGACGGACTTGGGCAATTCCTTCAGGACAATGCGACACCCTACGTGTCTAGAATGGCTGCAGAGTGGGTCCAGGAAGACTGTTCTGAGTTTAAACACTTCCGCCGGCCGCCAAACTCCCCAGACATATATGGGATGCCATTCAACGTGCTGTTCAGAAGAGATCTCCTCACCCTCGTACCCTTACGGATTTATGGACAGCCGTGCAGGATTCATGGTGTCAGTTCCCACCAGCACTACTTCAGGCATAAGTCGATTCCATGCCATGTCGTGTTGCGGCACTTTCACGTGCTCGCGGGGGCCCTACACGATATTATGCAGGTATACCAGTTGCTTTGGCTCTTCAGTGTATTTGATGTGTTCCCTTTTTGTTGATGTCTGACTGCCTTTTTTGGCCGTTTCAACTACGGACGTGTTAGAAAGTATTTAGGATTTAATAAAAAAAACGTGAGAAAGCCGAAAAGTTATATTTCAGCTGTTGGGCATGTTGAGCCAGTCACCGAGTCCTCGTATTATGCACCTCACTAGGTATGGGTCTCGGTGGAAAATAACGGTGCCCTCGAGAAGTGTTAAACTATACTGCCCTCTCTTAACCGGATATGCAAATCAGCTGCGTAGTAACTGCTCCCTGCGAGTGCGGCTGTCGGGTTAATTAGTCGCTTATCGGCTGGGTCCGGTGGGCGGGAACTCGTGCACTAGAAACTGTCGGCAAGTGCGCGTAGTTGATACCCAATTTCAAATGATGGTATCGGAACGTCTGCTGAAAATTTTGGAAACAACAGTTTATTTACAAGAAGGAATGACACGTAACAATACCCAATTAGGATAATGTTCAAAAACAAACGCATTTCGCCATTTATATACATGTTTTTTCTGTTCGTCAGGAACAGATTTTTGATGCAGCAGCCACCACACATATATAATTAAGGAGAGGACGGCCAATGACCTTGTAAGTGCGGGTGCACATCAGGTTCGAACTCTTAGGGGAATCGGCGAAATGGCGCGAGTACATTAGTACTGTGTGGGTAAGTTGAGAATTTGTGTCTGACGGGAAGGATAGTCCGTTCAGTTGCGACGAGCACCTGCCCTCTGTTATGACGTTCATCCCAAACCAAATGAGGCGATCAATAACGAACAAAATGGACCAACGATGAAAAGAAGGTGGCCAGAGTATCTGCCTAGTAAACAGGAGACCCGGCTTCGATTCCCGGTCTGGCACAAATTTTCAACTTTCACCGCTGATTTAAATCAGTGCCCACTTGCAGCCAATGTCTGTAATTTATTAGTGTCTTAATTTCATTATTTGCCATTGAATAAATTTATATACAACCTTTCATTGATTATCCAATGATTTGTCTCTGTTCTAAATTTCCTATTCAAAACCGTAAATGCTTACTCGAAAACACGAAGACGAGCAGACCAGTTTTTTGCTATATGGATAGTAAGCGCAAATAAAGTAAACAATACTGTAGAGCATACATCTTTCAGTTCTTAATCAAGCAACGTAGATTATCTACTAAAGATGTTACTTAATTTGTTGATTCTAAAGTCTACAGCCCACACATACAAAGCTGCTGCCCATACTTGTACAGTAATTCCAACCCCAGTGTACAGAATTGATTCAGAGCTACTTAGAGGATGTAAAATTATTGCGCAGTCGGGAACCTACACTACATCAAGTAGTAAAGGGTAACACACGATACTGATACGCTGAAGGCAGACGTGTGCAAGTACGACATAAGTTATTACGTGTTGGAAACTGTGATACATGAAGTATCCTACACTATACGCAGTACAGTAGCTTGCGGAGTTTAGATGTTATTTTGAATCCCACAATCAGATTGGATGTGACGTGGTATTTTAAGTCATCCATCTTTGGCATGCGAGCGGCTACGTGCAGGGTTGAGACGGCGATGAAGATCAAGCTGAGTTTTTTGTTTTAAATTTTATTTAGCTTTTCTTTTTTTTTAAGTTTTTGTGTTGCAAAACCGTACAAAATTACTAGGATGTTCGGCTAAGGAGGAGGATATTGTATTATATGGGAATGAGACTCTGGTATGGCTTTTGGTCAGCGTCGATGCTTCGTTGTGTGGTAACATTAGCATGACGAAGAGCACAACCACTGGTTTCTCATTTGGGTCCTAGACCAAATGTAAGTGTATAACGCAGACGATGCTTGCAATCTCAAGCTATTATTAAATGCTCTAACCAATTACCAAAACAAATGGTCGCACCGGCCTATCACCCTATTTCTATCAGAAACGGAGTGCCCACAACTACGTCTAACGGTGGTATTCAAAACATGAATCATGAAAGGAGCCAGTTACTATTTCTGTAATCGAACCCTTAGGTTCAGGTACACGTCACGATGGAAGTGACAACGAGATATCGGTACATAAAGTAAATCTACAAAGGAAACAACTAACATCATTCTAGAGGTACGTATATACAGGCACGTTTTGTAAGTCCTTTTTAGTGTACAAGCTTAAGTGAGTGTAAATCTTCTCGTTCATGCATTTCCTACTGTCGGCCGGTATTCTTCGCTCATTATTGACTAGTAGCCTCTATATACTGCGTTTCGTCTGTTTGCTTACAAATTGTGCCTGACTGCGTCGCCTTTTGCGTCCAATAGGCACCCAGAAATCACATCAGCTGTTTTATAACGTATATGACATTACACCGAATTGGCGAAAGTGACTGGCAATAATTTCTGTCACTGCAGGTCTCCTTACATGGTTATTAGCATTATTCGTGACTTGGCAGTTTTTGATCTTTCTGGTAATCCTTCATGACTTGGTCATTACAATGAAAACCGTTTTATCTTCGAGCAGATCAGTGGTATTCAGCAGGCTGCCACCAATACGGCACTGTGACTCCTGTACAACACTCCAAAAGAACTGAAGACGCTGTAGTCTCCTGATTTACGTATGTTCAAAATTTGTGGAACATCTTAGAATCCTGTACCAAAAGCAATCATACTGTAATAAAAGCTGTATAAGTAACTCATTTCAAGAACTCTGAGGCTAAATATCGGCAAGGCAGTTATCGAAACTGATAGACTTAACCAGTTAATGGTTCTAAAGATTTCTTAAACAGAAGAAATATCTGTTTACGATGGCATGTAGTATGATGCTACGTACACTGTATACTTCTTTTAAGTTATCTACGCCTATCTTTGCCACAATTTTCAATTTTCATCCTTCTATGTGTGTTGATACTGTGGCAGTAATTCAGCTTAAAATGTTGACTGAATCTTCCGTCGATTCTTGGCAGTCAACATTATAACAAATGAAAAGCACTAGCATGCTTTTGTTCTACATTATACTCAAACAGGAAAAACATTATACCAAAAACTGCGACTATGTAACAGTTTGCATTAAACAAATGAACCAAGTAAAATAAAAACAATATTTGATAAGTCAACTACAAGAGGTATTAAACATGGAAAGTAATACAAGTACCACATATTGTTTTTATTTTACTTGGTTAATTTATTTAATGCAAAGTGTTATAGTCGCAGTTTTGAGTATTACGTTAATGTTTTTCCTGTTGTTCCTTTTGTATCTGCGTATTGTTCTGCCTTTTTTACCTTTTAATATGCAGTGTCACCACACTTTCAAAGATTGCATTTACAGTATGTTCCCTCACATTCCTCCATTTTCCTGCATTTATTCGTTTCTGTTTATCTTATTGATATTGCTTAAGTTCCTTATACATTCTGTAGTTACACTGATAATTCTTTCTTATTTTAATTGGTTCGTGTATCACTCTCCATGTTTTAAATTTCCTGAAGTAGCCTTATCAAGTACTAATTATATATTTTTTCTAGTTTTGTTTGTTAATAGAAACTGTTACGTCGGCATGCTGTTCCTATTTTGTGTTAAAGTTTTTTCTTGTTTACTCCGTTTTTAATTTATTTATGTACTGCTCAATTTTTTACTTTTTACATTGCATTGCCATCACACTGTCAAAGATGTTACTTACTGTATTTTTCTGCTTCAATGTAGACGTGTAACTTATCTTCCAACGTTGTTTACGAACATTGTAAGTTATTTGGTGACAATACTCAGTAAATGTCCGAAAACTGGTTAACACAATAAAAGTACTGCTGTAGAACAAAAGAAAACTATGCTTTTCATTTATCATCTTAAAGCCTTAAACGTCACACTGCCTTCGTTTCAGAACACTTTTTTTTGGCGTTTGGAAATATATTCAATTGATGTTAACACGAGAATTTTATCACAGGAGCAACTAAAGGAAGAAAGGAAGAATATTCCGAGTACCCGAACACTAGTTGCGCTTCTGAAATGAACACAGTTATCTTTTATTTAATGTTATGCCTCATTTTAATTGTTGTAAGTGCTATATGTCTAAAACAAAAACCACGGTATGTACCGCGGGAGTCTTCTGTTAACACTGTAATTCGTCTCCTGTACGAGATGAAAAGCCTAAATATCGAGTTGTCCGAACACATTTTACATTTGGTGTAAGATAGAATAGAGAAATTAATTACATAGGGCTACTAAAAAAATAACTGATCGATTACGAACGGCAATACTGACAGGGACACAACGAAATTTTCGTTTCCCTAACGTTCATCTGTCACCCTCACAAAAAAGCTTACACATTGTCATTATTAAGTCATACCAGCACTAAGCAGTAACCTGAAAGGAAGAAGAAGAGCTACTAGTTGATGTCTGACTGCTTTGGAATGTTTCATGGTTCTTCAATTGGCGAACCACACCGGTTGAATTGCGGCTTTTGAGAATCATGCACTGGCAACAATTACGATATTAGACTTTATTTTCTCGAACATTTGTGAAATATTCCCAGGCCCGTTATATACTATTCGTTGCCGTTAAAATGCACGGCACTGCGTTCACTGTAACACGTTCCTGCTCGCGCCAAACGAAAGACAGAGCTGAAATGAAATGAAAAAATTTTCCTCGCGTCTTGCTTACGTTGAGGCACATTTTGTTATTCGCTATGAGCAGAAGGCCACACCTCTCTTTACGGCTCAGCCTATTTGCCCTTTCCACAGATCGTCCGAGCACGTTGTTCCTTCAGACTTTCGGAGTGCTGCGGAATGGTGACGTCAGAAGCGCGTTTACGTACGCGAGAGTCTCATGAGGCATGTTTTACGAGGAATGCTTCGAGAAGCTCTCAAGTTTTTCGAGACATGATCTTTCATGTCCTATCCCTGCAGTACAGGCTCCATGCAGAGCTGCAAAGTTTCAGCGTTACCATTGAAAACGAAGTACATCGTAAACAAAAGAGGACGCCTAGTGCAGCACAGCTGGCTGGTTGATCTGCCATGTGGCTTCTCTGTGCATTGCAAACGCGGCGATACATTAGCATATGGCGGAGCGTGTTTGGATTACCAGGGCTGCTGCGCTGTTTGTCTGGGGCGGCGGGATGCATGCAGCGAACTGAGTGGAGTGCATACTAATGTTTGAACCAAACACCGTACAATAGTCCATAATTACGCTGGGTGCAATAACTCACATACACGGAAGCGAAAAACTAGTGTGTTAAAAAAAGCAAGTTAATGGTCAATCATCATCATCATCATCATTAGTATCACTTATTTGAAATCCTTAGCCGAATAGAGGCCTCCTGTAGGCTTCTCCGTGCATTTCGGTCGTGACATGTAAGCATCCTTGTTACTTCTGGATGTTTTCTGATATCATTTACTCGTCTTCTAAAAGGCGTGGCTTCGGACTTACCGTGTCTAAGAAACTACGAGGGTCATTCAATAAGTAATGCAACCTATGTTTTTTTTTTTGAAAGTAGGTTGGTTTTATTCAGAATTCTATTACACCCTATTATTCTCCACTCCTTTGGCTGCAAGACACTGTTTTTAAACATAATCTCGCTCAAAGCGACGGTCTTACGCTACCTTACTGGGAGGACCCGTATGCCAGCATGGCACCACTCCACTGGTCGACATTAGAATCAACTTCTTGCTGCATCAACAACCTCCTCATCATCCACGTACTGCTTCCCGCGGAGTGCACCCTTCATTGGCCCAAACAGATGGAAGTCGGAAGGTGCGAGATCCGGGCTGGATGAGGAACAGTCCAGTGCAGTTTTGTGAGCTCCTCTCGGGTGTACAGACTTATGTCAGGCCTTGCGTTGTCATGGAGAAGGAGAAATTCGTTTACATTTTTGTGGCGACCAACACGCTGAAGGTGTTTCTTCAGCTTCCTGATGGTAGCTGATCGTTGCACCATGAGGTAGGAAATCAAGCAGAATAACTCTTTCAGAGTCCCAGAAGACCGTCGTCGTGACTATGCCGGCTGAGGTTGAGATTTTGAACTTATTCTCTGGAGGAGAGGTAGTGTGGCGCCACTCTATGCATTGCCGTTCTGTCCCCAGTTCGAAGGGATGAACCTATGTTTAGCCGTATGTGACGAAATTCGACAAAAACTTGTCACTATCAGCCTCGTAACACGCAAGCAATCCCACACAGATGGTCATTCGTTGCTCTTTATGGTCTTCTGTTACGTAGCGAGGAACCCAACGGGCACACGGATTTGAATGCCCCAAATGGTGGACAAGTGTGTCAGCTCTGTCAACAGAGCCATCCAGTTGGGCAGCGAGGTGTTTCACTGTGATCCGTCGGTCACCTTGAATGAGACCGTCCGCACATTCCAACATTGTAGAAGTCACAGCTGTGTGTGGCCCGCCGGCACGCATGAAATCGAACATGTTTGCGCGAAGTTTGATGACAGATGCCTCGCCCAACGACTCAATGTGCTTTTGTTCACTGCCAGGTCTTCTTAGACATTCTGCAAGCGCCTATGAATATCTGCGATGCTCTGGTTTTCCTCTAAAAAAACAAAAACACAGTGACAGCTCTCTTCTTGGAACGCACCTCCGCTACAGACGCCATTTTGAAGGCTACGTACAGCGTCACCACCTATCGGGATTTCATGGAACTATAGGGGCTGAAACGGGAATATTCCACGACGTGCCACACACATTCCGCATTTTTTGAAGCGAGATTGGTTGACAAAAAATGTGTTGCATTGTCTACTGAATGCCCCTCGTAGTAAATAAATCATGGTACTCTTCTTCGGTTTACAGTTTCAAGTTTACTTAATAATTCGAACGTCCGCCTGGTCGTCGTCCTCAGGTGAGACGCTACTGTTACTGAGTCTGGAGCCGGCGCCCCTGTACATGCCAGAGAGTACTCGGCGCATGTGCGAAGTGCCTTGATTGCTGCCCTCTTCCCCCTCCCCCTCCCCCCCCTACAGACATACATTACCATTTTTACTGAAGCCTGACGTTTGGTGAGGTAAGATGGCGTCATCAGGAAGTTTGCGTGTGGTACTAATACGATTTTCTGAAACGAAATAGCGTTGTGATTATTATGAAGTAAAGAATTCCTTCAGCTGAGCAAATATTTGTATGTTAGTTGAGTTCAACACATACATTGTAGAATTTTGCAATGAGAAGAGCATCAAATTACATGTATACACGTTTAAAGCTGACTGAAGCTTTCATAAGAACACTCACATGCGTAAAGGCACTTATTATCAACGACAAATAGCACTTTCTACTCATAGGTGCACTGTTCTAACAACATACTATTCGAAGAAAGGCCAAAGTCGATCGAAAGTGGCTAAAAGCTCATCATTAAGCTACGTCTGTTAATACTAGATTGTGAGATCCATAAAATATAATAAACTACTTAAATAATTCCGGTATTTCTGATAAGACAAATTTAATGCAATTATTTAGGCTTACATGCAGGACAAAAGCAAGCATACATAAGATGTTTCTAGTACTGCTTCCACTGAAACATGTTCCTTTCCTTATATATTCCGTCTGCTGTACGAAAAATTACAGCCAAACGTGATGCATGTACGGACCATTATACCAAAACTCTGAAGCTAACATGGTAGTATCAGTTTATTCCCATTTCTTACGACTGTTTTATCAGTAAATAAACAGCTTTTTGTACGTCCTTGAGCTCGCCGCCATGTTGTAGTTCTAAACTGTTGTTTTCAGAGAGACCAATGACACTGTTTACTTTAGTTGGCTGGTTGGTTGATTGTTTTGGGGGAAGGGACCAAACAGCAAGGTCATTGGTTCCTTCGGATTAGGGAAGGATGGGGAAGGAAGTCAGTTGTACCCTTTCAAAGGAAGCATCCCGGCATTTGCCCGAAGCGATTTAGGGAAATCACAGAAAACCTAAATCAGGATGGCGGGACGCGGTGCTGTACCGTCGTCCTCCCGAGTGCGAGTCCAGTGCGCTAACTACTGCGCGGCCTCGCTAAGTATACATTAGTGCCATTCTAGTAATGTACATCTGTCCTCACCCTTCCAACTCCCCCTTCTCTCTGCCCCACGCGATGCGAAAGCAGCGCCGCTAGTGGCGAGGGCGAACAAAACCGAGGTATCGCTGCCGCAACTAATGGTCAAGATCTTCTGCCGATTGAAAATGTTGCTCAAAGAACAGCCCTGGTCCCTGTTAATACTCTGAGAAAGTCGCGGAACCCGGCGCTGATCTGAGTTTAAAAAAAAATTGTTCAAATGGTTCTGAGCACTATGGGACTTAACTTCTGAGGTCACCAGTCCCCTAGAACTTAGAACTACTTAAACCTAACCTAAGGACATCACGCACATCCATGCCCGAGGCAGAATTCGATCCTGCGACCGTAGCGGTCGCGCGGTTCCAGACTGTACCGCCCAGAACCGCTCGGCCACCCCGGCCGGAATCTGAGTTAAAACAGAATGTACTCGAAAATCATTAGGTCACTAAAAAGTGGCAATTCAGGTCGTTGAAATGGTGTTTCTAGCAGAGTATTAAAATTTCTCCTGTCTAGACAGCACTAACCTTAAGCTATCTTTCTGATCAGTCCCTGATTCGGCACATGTATATTTCCATTGCCCAGCAATGTGCATCTACAAAACTGGAGGATAGCGAACCACTCGCAACTGCAGATCAGTTTCATTCCAGCCAATCATTTCACAATGTGTGATAGAGTACTGACTGATTTTTCTTAACAGAACGTAACTGCCTCACACTTTGAATTTCATGAAGGATTGTCCCCAGAGAAAGTCCTGATTGAGTGTGTTGATGTTCAGTGACCTTGCCACAGCCTTTGATCGAAAGGACCACAAAATTCTAATTGGAGAACTGAAATACAGAGTCCGCCAGAAAAATGGATACACATTTTAAGGAACGAAAAGTATTATTTTACATTTAATAATTGATCACACATGATCTACAACCTTCAGTTTAGCACATGGTTTCTTCAAATGTTCAAAATGTCACCGTTGGCGGGTATACACGTAACACAACGACGAGCGGTCACCGCAACTACGTCAGTAAATGTTACGGTGGAGATCGCTGCACGTGTCACTGTAATCTCCTAGCGAAGTTCGTCAAGCGTGCATGGCTTACGTCGATAAACGTTATCTTTCACAGTTCCCCACAAGTAAAATTCCATTGGTGTTTGATCTGGCGACTGTGGAGGGAACTCCATGGGCCCTCTTCGCCCAATCCAATGCCCCAGAAAATTGTCATGCAGGAAAGCTCGTACTGCTAGGTGGTAGCGTGGTGGCGGCCCGTCCTATTGGTAAGCTCCATAAAGTGCACGTGTACCTGGCAAAATTGATGTGCGTAACATTTCCAGGTATATTTCTCCAGTGACGGCAGCACTAAAGAAAAAGGGTCCTACTAAGCCCCTAGATGATAGTCCACACTATACGTGAACCCCTGGTAGAGTGATCGCTTTAACCACATAAACATGCGGATTTCCCAGTGCCCAGTATACACTATTATGCTGATTCACGATTCCATTAAGTTTAAATTGTGCCTCGTCACTCCACACTACCTACGTCACAAATTGTTCGTCATCAGTTACCATTTGCTGATACCATTCGCAAAATTGCATTCGGCGATCAGGATCGTCATCATTAATCGCGTGCAGTTATCGTGGAATGTAAACTCTCCACTTTGCAGCTTTCAGAATTCTTCGTACACTTGTACTGGTAACCGCCACTTCACGTGCACATTGCGTAGCAGACTTCTGTGGAGAATTAACAAACGTTTCCAACACGAGAGCCGACGAAGCAGGTCTTGTAGCTGTACGCTGTCTTACTGACCTTCTTTTGCGAATATCACATATCGTTCCATGCTATTCAAACTTGTCTGTGATCTGTATAATTGTTGGCCGTCGAGTTGGCGGTTCTGTTTCAAACTCTCGTCTTCACTGACGTTGCACTTCAACGGGATTATCAAACTTGGAAAACCACTTCACAATACATTTTCGTTGCTCGAATGTCAAGCGTGCTCCAGCCATCTTGTTTTCTCAATACCGAGTTGAAAGTGTTAATGTCTGTTGAGCCAAAGACCATACTACAACACACTCTTAACTCAAATCGAACGACAACATCGATATCTCGATAGAACCTGACAAGGTGTGTATACATTTTTCTGGCGGACTCTGTATTATTGATTAAGTCCTGTTCTTCATAAGAGAAATCGGGGGGGGGGGGGGGGGGGGGGGGAAGGGTACAGTGAAGATAGCGTCACATGAAAGAATAGTAAGTCGGAATGGGGGAGCACATTTGGCGCGTTACTAACCTACAGAAATGAGCTTCTAGTGGCTACCCAGGTATACAAATTATTTTATTTGTTTATCCTTGTCCAAAGAACATTAAATACGATATACTTTAAAACTGCAATATAGTATTAATTACAGAGAATTTCTTCCTGTATTAGTCTGATGCACAGCAGATAGAAAGGCACAATCAATTGCTGTAAACAAGTCTTCCATGTCACGAGGTTCGCTCAGATTACTGCGAACCACGTGTTCAGAGCCCAGCTTTGCTTTATATTTACAAAATTCACCATTACTGACAAATGTGTGTGAAATCTTATGGGACTTAACTGCTAAGGTCATCAGTCCCTAAACTTACACACGACTTAACCTAAATAATCCTAAGGACAAACACACACGCCCATGCCCGAGGGGGGACTCGAACCTCCGCCGGAACCAGCCGCACAGTCCATGACTGCAGCGCCGTATACCGCTCGGCTAATCCCGCGCGGAAAACTGATTACCCCCTCCTTCAAATTACTCTTGCACCTTGTCACTCCTGCTATTAACTTGTTGCAAGTTTTCTAGGTCTCATACTGGAGATGGAAGCCTGATGGTAGCTTCTCTTTTGCTGTCCATAATCTTCCAGGAGACTTTGTTCTCCGCAGTTCAATTCGGCGGACTTCTGCTGAAGGTGGAATTGGTGCTGTTGTAAGTAGGAAGCTTTTTCTGGATTTCAGACGTGGTAGACAGGCGTGAGTTCCGACCAGTGGATGCTTCGGATATCTTTCTTGCATCATTCTCTGCTGCTACTTGTGTTCTCACTTCTGGAAGTGGCACTCCCATGAGTGAAAAGATTTTATTGTTCGGGGTTGGTCTTAGGCACTCGGTAAGTATGCGGCCTCTCTCATGAAGATCCGTGACAACTTGGTTAGCATGTGCAGAGTTCCTCCAGACTACAGCATCGTACTCCGCACAGAGCCAGAACAGGAGCAGGTGTACAGAGGGCGCTGAGCTGCGCTCCCCACGTGGTTTTGTGGTCTCGCAGACGGGATTGTTCCTGGTGCATTTCTACTGTCTGGTGTCTAGTTTAAGGCACGATTCAACTTTAGCTCTAGTTATTAGCGGTGGAAACAGTGATTTAGACTGGGTCGTTTCCAGGTACTGTTCATCTTTCTTCTTGCCGTTTACTGCATAGGTGGAATGTATACACTTAAGCTTTATCCGAATTTGATTTTAGACGGTTGTCGTCGTAGTAGATAGCAAATTCTTCAAGAACACCTGTTAGCTTGGATGATTCTACTTCTTCAAACGTCGCACCGAGATTAACGTCAGCCTGTGTCATTTGCGTAGACGGAGGACCAGGTTCCAGTACAGAGCGGCTGATAATTGGTATGCGTGTATATGTTGAGCCGTGCACAGCTCGCGTTTATCCCATTTATTGTTTGTCATCTTCTATTACGGTACTGCCGCCTCGTTTTCTTATTCCATTTACTGGCGTCACTAACTTCCTGCCTTACTTGCCCGTGAGCGGCAGCAGCAGCGCATATCGATAAGTGCACTGTCGTACCATCTCTGGAGCGACTGATAGTATTCCCGGGTCGTTGTGTGTCTGGAGTCAGTGGGGGATAGACCAGCAATGCAGTCGGGACGCAGCAGCAGTGAAGTCGGGGACGGAGCGCCGGTGAGGCGCCGACAGCCAGTGCTCGCGGACCGCTGGCGACACACATGAACTGTCCGACGGAGGGAGATTGGGGAGGGACGACTATTGGTTGGTCGTTCGGTTGGTCATCTCATCGGCCGACGCATACTTGGTCCTCTCACCGTTTCCGGGCCTGGGAGTTGGTCTGCTGGCTTGGGAGCAGCGAGGAAATCTCCATGGCGAGTAGTTTGGCCGTGCCCACTGGTGGCCTCTATGCGGTGTCGGAGTGTGTTGTGCTGTTCCATTGCTACGAGGTTCGTGGCTCACTGATCCTGGACATGAAAGTTGAGTTTTGACTTAATCTACCAGCAAGTCACGACTGCAACAACGTGTGTTTTCAAGTTGGCAAATTTTAGCCACCCTCCAGTGGAGTTTAACTGTGTTTGAATTGAAGTGAACCAGCGGAATCTTCTGCCTCGTGGTCGTTAACGCTCCGGTTACCTGCCCTGGCCGTTGATGTAAATTCAGGCAGCATATTTTCCTCATCGTATTGTCGCTGTCCACCACGGTGTGTAGTTTGACAGCTCAATGTATGATTTGTTGTGGGTGCCAATACCTTCTAGGCTGTTCCATTGAACTCCCTGTTGTGTGCTGGTCGGGTGAAGCTGAGGTTGTCTTGTCGGTGGGTCTGTTGACTGTCTGTCGGTTGGGTTGTCGTCGCATCGACAATGGTTGGGCCAACGGCCTGTCTCACCTAAGCGAGAGTTAGTGTTTGAATTCCAGGCCGACCCTCGGAACTTCTGAGCGCCCTTGGGTGTCCTGCCTCTTCTTGTTTGTTCTTGTCTTTTGTACTTTTTAGATTAAGGTTGTTTTGCCCTTAAAGCGTCAGATTCTTCGGGCCTTCAGCCGATTTTGAATTAAAGTTGTTGTTCTCTTAAGCTGTAAGATGGTTTGGGCCGTAAGCTTAATTTAAGAACTGTTTTACGTAAAGCCTTTGGCATTTTTGAAATTAATGTTATTGAGTCTTAAGTGTTGGGCCTTCAGCCGATTTTGAATTTAAGATGATTGCTCTTAAAGTGTCAAGTTCTTTGGGCCTTCATCGTAATTAAGAAACTGTTTTAAGATAAGGTTTGCTTTTTAAATTTCTGATTTTGGTTGAGCTTTAAGTAACTGGCTTTCAGCCGTTTTTAAATTAAAGTGGTCTTCCCCTTAAGGCATGAGATATTACGGCGCATTCAGCCGCTAATTAAGTTCCAAAACTAAAGCTGTTTTTATTAATTTTCTTGGCTCTTGTAATGTTTGATCAAATAAAAGGTCGTATATTCGAGTGTAACTGACAGCCGCTTATTTTGGCCCGTTTCCACAACATAAACTACCTGTCCTGTCCTGCAGGTTTAGCAGGGCGTCTCATATGTTATATACATTTTAACCCAAAAAAAAATCTAACCACGAAAGAATTCTTCGAGTGGGAAGTACATAATGAAACCGATAATAGTGGCTAACGGGTAAAAATTCTAACAATCAAGGATGTAAGGAGCCACTAGGATCGGGCGAGGAAGCAGGGCCAAGTGCTGGTAGAAGTAACACAACACCTTACTTCTAATGCATTTATTAAAACTAGCTAAAATACAATATACAATCTGCCAAGATAATGAATATAGGGAGAATCAAACCTTAAGAAACTAGTTCATCAACAATTTAACATTGTACCACGCAACATAGTACTGCGTATGCCTTGAGGGCTGCAATCGCAAAGAAGGGCCAATTTAGCAAGAATACATATAACAGATTCAGAAGGATGTAGGTTGCAGTAGGTACTTGGAGATGAAGGAGCTTGCACAGGATAGATTAGCATGGAGAGCTGCATCGAACCAGTCTCAGGACTGAAGACCACAACAACAACAACAACAACAACAACAATAACATATAACGTGTTCAGCCTGAAGGGCTAGTAAATTTGCAAACCAAAATTCACTTCACTTCAAAATTTAAGATATAAAAGGACAATACCACAGACAAAGAAAATATTCAAATATAAACGCATGAACAGAAGATTTGAGCCTGAAGGGCCACCAAAATAGTTAACTAGACTTTAGTTAAAGAGCAGATTTTCCAACAGTTTAGGCAAGGCAGTGTGAAACAATAAGGATGCCTGAAGGGCCGTGCAACTTCCAAGTAAGGCGCCTGAAGGGCCAAATTAATAAGATAAGAAAATCTTAAAAATATCACCTGGAAAATAACAAGTGCTTATTACCAACTCGACCTTAAAGGCCAGGTAATAAATGAAATTAGTCAAACAAATTCTGCAATAAGTAAGTAATGGCCAGTAATTTATCAGTAAGCCGGCCTTAAGGGCCCCAGTACACTAACAAGGGAGGTTAAGTATTAAAACTGGATTTCAAAGCCTTAAGGGCTGTAGAGCTTCCAAAAGGGGGGCCTGAAGGGCCAATTCATCAAGGTAGTTAATAAGCAGCTCAGCCTGAAGGGCTGTTCGGTGGTTAAGGTTAGGAAAGTTCTCAAAAACAGAAGGCAAATCAACAAATTTATCAGTAATCGAGCCTTAAGGGCCACTGTACATTTAGAATCCACATTATGCATTAAGAACTATCATACAGCGAAGCAATTCCCTAAAACTTAGCAACCTTAAATAAATCAATTGATACTATCCAGCTTAAAACCTAGGGGCAACAATACATGCATATACTTCTAAAAGATAAACTTGCATAAAATCTAAATTTAAAATGCAAACAATCGCACACCAACATGGCCAGCAAATTTACAAACGTTTAACCACAGTTGCTGAGTATGAAATAAAAGCAGCTGCAAGGCTACCAATCAGTCATCAAATGGTTCAAATGGCTCTGAGCACTATGGGACTTAACATCTATGGTCATCAGTCCCCTAGAACTACTTAAACCTAACTAACCTAAGGACATCACACAACACCCAGTCAATCAGTCATCGTGCCCCAATATCATGATTTACAATCTTCAGGTAGTACAAACCAGGAAAAATACAAGGCGAGCCCCAAAGAGGAATTAAACGATGCCCTTCAATTACAAATCATTAAACCGCAGCGTAAAGCTGCCACATTTCACAAACAGGCGTAAAAGCCACCAGCTCAATCGACCTTGTTCATATAGACAAACATGCAAATAAAATTCTCTAACCCTGTAAAATTTTCAGCCTAAAATGGGGCTGATAATAACATACGGTATTAAAACAATCCTTAAGAAAAACACATGCACCAACAACTTTTTAGGTGTGCACAGCCACATACTTCACAAATTTCTTTTCTTTCTCTCACATACATAGAACACGTAGGCTTGGAACTGACTACCAAATTGGTCACAAGAATCAATAGATAGCCACCAATACATCAGTACCTAATTAGACCGTCTCCTAGTGTGACATGACAGAGCAACAGCTCACATTCACAGCCTTTGATTCAACACGTTCTACTATCCTCGTTGTACAACATCGACCATGCCCGGAGTGCCTACCGCAAATTTTAACCAAGCAATTCACGCTGACGTCGACGCCTAACCGAGGAATCAGCCCAGCAGTACAAGAACAACCTACACACTCGAAGTCAAACTCTGCAAACGCAGTGCAGAACTAACATTCAACCTTTTCCTTGATAGGTTCAGAACCGGCGAGCTAAACCGGTGGACGGAAAACACACAATGTCGGCGGCAGCAACATAAAGGAAGTCGCAAACACCACCCTAATACAAGGCAATAGCAAGTCAAAAGCACAACGGCAATAGCGAAATATGCTCAACTTCAGTCCCGGAGGAAAACCTGCCGGACTCAGTGCTCAAAACATTCCCGGAGCAACCGTCCTCTGCGACTCCCACTATTCTCCGGAACAGTAACATCACAGCTCCTTATTTCGATTCTCTTCCGACAAGAACAAGCATAATCGGAGCTAACGGCTTCTCCAAGCCACACACGCTATGCCGTAGAACCTCACTGTGGAATGAGCCGGCCGACACCACACAAAACACCGCAAGTAAGACAAACAAGCACTTCCGGAGTCGATGGCGTACTGCCACGGTTCACGACTCAGTCACTCCACTCCACCGACCTAGAGGGCGGGGCATGAGACGAGAACAGACGGCGCTGCCACGGGGAAAAGCGCCGGCGGGAAGCCAAGGCGTAACTAGGGCGCGTGTTTAAACGAGACTGACAGAAGCACGTCTCACGTAAATCGGTAGATGTGACGTACATATACAGACAAACAAATGATTACGATTTCAGAAACATTGGATAGTTTGTTCAAGAGAACGGGCTTCACAAATTGAGAAAGTCAATAATGCGTTGATCCACCTGTGGCCATTACACAAGCGGTTATTATGCTTGGCACTGATCGATAGAGCTGTTGAATGTACTCTTGAATGATATCGTCCCAGATTCTGTTCCGTTGGGGCGTCAGAAAGTCAAAATCCTGAGCTAGTTGGAGGACCCTCTCCATAACGCTCCGGCGACCTTGCTGGTCATGTTAGGATTCGGCAAGCACTATCACAAGCAGTACAAACTCACACCGTCTGCAGGCGATGTAAGCGCAGGATGGTTCACCATGAATGGCAACAAAACGGGGCGTAGAATATCGTCGACGTACAGCTGTACTGTAAGAGTACCACGGATGACAACTAAAGCGGTCCTGCTATGAAAAGAAACGCCATCCCAGAGCATTACTCCTGGTTGTCGGGCCGTGTGGTGACCGACAGTCGGGTTGGTATCCCACTGCTGTCTGGGGCCTCACCAGACACGTCTTTGCTGGTCGTCGGGTTTCAGTTCAAAGCAGGACTCATCACTGAAAACAATTGTACTCCACTGCAAAGTCGTGTATGGAGACGCTCCAGACAGCAGTTGGGTCCCTGACAGTGGTGGTCTGGGGTGCCATATTATTTTATAACAGTATTCTTTGGTTGTCATCCGCGGCACCCTTACAGCACGCCGGTAGGTCCACGATATTCTGCGCCCAGCTTTGTTGCCCTTCTTGGCAACTCAACCTGGGCTGACATTTCATCAAGATAAAGTCCTACATGCGGACGGCGAGTGTTTCTACAGCTTATCTTCATGTATGTCAAACCCTACCTTCGCCAGCAAGGTCGCCGGATCTCACTCCAACTGAAAACGTTCGGAACATTATGAGCAACGCCCTCCAATTATCTCAGGAATTTGATGTTCTAACGAGCCAAGTGGACCGAATATGGTACGATGTCCCTCAGGGGACATCCAACAACTCTATGCGATTTCAGCCTTTCTCGGTATATTCCGCTGATGAATTCTTCTCTGGTTATCAGCCGAGGGGTGGCGTCGTCTTGTTTCAACGTTTCAATGAGTTTCGTACCCATCATCTTCTGGCGAAGTGTCGGGATGCTGCTGCTGCTCTCATCTGTTACTTTACCCTCTTTGGGAAAGTGTGAGGGGTAGTTTGTAGCCTTTCGGCTTTTACTCCCCTGTGTACGTGTGTGTATGTGATTATATCTGTAGGTTTTTTTTTGGTGTCTGTGAAATGTGATGATTGTTCTATTTGTTTCTGGTACTTGCCTAAGGTTGGCGAGAAGATTGGTGTTATATGGGAAGGAGCAGGATTAGGGACTGGATATTGGGATTTTCTCTTCGACTTAATCGCTTGTGCTTGTCGCGGGACATGTCATACCGACCTAGGGAGTGGATGAGGGCGTTTCCTAATCTGGAAGAACCCTCATAGAAGGGCTTTGCCAGATCTCGGAAACGCTCTCTCAGGAGTTGGATTTCGGCTGCGGCGTGCAGATCATCTATGGGGAATCCAATGGGTAAATGCAATGCCCTCGTGAGGGCGCGGTTCTGCAGCCTCTGGAGTTTGCCCAGGTGCTGCTTCGCCGCGTATCCCCATACAGGGCACGCATATTCCATTACTGGCCGGATCATGGCCTGGTACACATTTACTGCTGCTGGGCAGGGAAGGGAGCTGGTTGAGTTCAGGATTGGGTATAGGATGGACATTCTGGCGCAGACCTTCCTGTGGACCTCGACTAAGTGGGGTTTCTACGTAAGACGAGAGTCCAAGATTACGCCAAGGTACTTGGCGGTTCTGCGCCAGGGGAGATGGGTTCCATTTAGGTGAAGATGGAGGGGTGGGGGGGGGGGGGCGTTGAGGAGGTTCGCGCCTTCCGAGCCTGCGGGTAAACAGCATAGCCGTCGGGATGCTGTGTTCTGCATATCTACATAACTGCTTGGCCGTCGTCCTCTACTGTAGGCCGGCCAATCACGTTCCTCTGGAAGGGAGTACCTCGTCGGTGGCGTCGGTGGTGGTGGTGGGGGGGGGGGGGGGGGGGAGGCTCGGACCTACGTCGAGAACCGGTGGCTATCCAATCTGTCTGCAGACGCCGCTGCCTTCAGATCGGAGCGTTCCTGCCGTATGTGGTCAATTGTGGGATTCCACGCTGCACTGAGCTGGAAACCGCTGTCCTTGTTTACTAAATTGTTGTACAGACGTATCTCCACTGCCTCTTTGAAGATCGAGTCCCAGAAACCGTTGGCGCTGCGCAGCTTCTTTGTTTTTTCGAATTCGAAGGTATGCCCCTCGATAATGCTATGTTCTGCTGCAGCGGACTTGTTTGTCTGTCCTAGTCGTACGTTCCTGATGTGTTCAGTACAGCACTGGGAGATACAGCGTTGAGTCTGCCCGATATATTCCATCCCACATTCGCACTCAACACTGTAAATGTCTCAGTTGGTCTTTGGTTGAGCCAAGTATATCTTTGACTTTTTTCGGTGCGCGAGAGATGGTCGTTATTTCGTGCTTCTTTAATATTCTTGCGATCTTGGCTGTTGGCGGTCCAGCAAACGGCAGAAACGCCACACGTTTTCTTCTGGTTTCTCCTCCAGCCTCTTGTCTGCATACAAGGCGTGTCTTATTTGTGTCTCGGTGTAGCCATTCTTACGGAAGGTTTCCCACAGATATGCTAACTCACGCGGCAAACTCTCACTGTCACAGATCGACCTGGCTCTTTGTACTAAGGTGTTCAGTACTGAGTTACGTTGTGCTGGATGGTGGCAGCTCCGAGCATTGAGATATAAGTCCGTGTGCGTCTTCTTCCTGTATACAGAGTGTCCCAACGTACCGTCCGGATTTTTCTTGAACAAAACATCCAAGAAGGGAAGGCAGCCATTATCTTCTACCTCCATGATGAATTTGATGCTGTCATGTATGCCATGGAGATGGCGTAGAAACTCCTGTAGTTTTCCTTGCCATGGGGCCACATTACAAAAGGGTACGAAACTCACTGAAACGTTGCGTCAAGACGACGCCA
Source organism: Schistocerca americana (assembly GCF_021461395.2). Classification (NCBI taxonomy): domain Eukaryota; kingdom Metazoa; phylum Arthropoda; class Insecta; order Orthoptera; family Acrididae; genus Schistocerca; species Schistocerca americana. The sequence goes on from NC_060125.1 coordinate 436,656,108, forward strand.
CCATCCGGCTGATAACCCGAGAAGAATTCATAAATCCAACAACTCTGTCGAGCCGAATAACTGCTTGCATAAGGGCCAGAGGTGGAGCGATACGTTATTCACTTGCTCAAGTTGTCAAGCTCTTTCTCTCGAATAAATCATTCGGTTTTCTGAAACTGTAATCATTTGCTCGTCTGTACATGTAAGTTATATCTACCGATTCTTGTCACATTCGGATAACTGCTTCGTGGTGTGTCGCCTTTTTTCCCCCCTTAGAGTGTAATATTGGCTAGTACACTTTGTAACGTATTACTATCTTTACGACCTTTCTCATCGAGCCATATTTGTTATCTCGCATTTCTAGCTGCTTCTCTCATACAAATAATGATAAAAATGTAGAAATTTAGGGTCGCCACCACCCCAAGCCTTTCCTAACCATTTAGAAAAAAAAATGGAGCTGTAAAATTATTAGTTTAATTACTTTAATAATTTAATTACAAGTATGCAAATTTCTTTAAGTAGGCAGATAAATAGCACTCCATGTCGTGCATGAAGCAACTTGATTAATTCAGGAGCCGGCCGGAGTGGCCAAGCGGTTCTAGGCGCTACAGTCTGGAACCGCGCGACCGCAACGATCGCAGGTTCGAATCCTGCCTCGGGCATGGATGTGTGTGAGGTCCTTAGGTTAGTTAGGTTTAACTAGTTCTAAGTTCTAGGGGACTGATGACCTCAGAAGTTAAGTCCCATAGTGCTCAGAGCCATTTGAACCATTAATTCAGGATTGGAAAGTGGGTAAAATCAACACCACTGAATTTATCTTTCACGTAGATTATTTATTGTATCTAAGTATTTGGTTGCACATCCTAACTACACATAACTGGTGCCTGACTAGAAATATTTGAATAAGAATTACGTGAGAATGTAACAGAGCACAATTTAACTACAGCAAGAAGAAACACAGAAAACGGGGGTGGGAGACAATTATACTATCATCTCCTTTGCATTCATACCACAAAAATATCTCAGTGAGATTCGCATTACGATTCACGCATGCACTATTCTGGACAGAGGTTTAACCAATGCACGAGGTTGTGCGATAATTATTCAAAATACTAACTGCGTCTGCTGCTTGCAAACGGCCGAATTAGAGCACGTGGTGCATTCCGAATCAAACTGTTGTTCTGCTTTGTAGAAAGCGTATATTCTTGCAGAAATTATAGCTCATTAAACAAGCAAACTGTTAAAATAAAGCCTATTGTATTGTCGTGGTGGACCGGAAGGGTCATTGATTACCAAACAGGTGGCACAAAATCGACACACAAAGACAAAAGCAACTTCCACCAAATATAAGATTAAAAATCATACTCGCTTCGACACAGTATTGCACTCACGTACGGTTGAAGTGATCCTAACCAGCTTCTCTAATCAGATTTACCGTTTGTAATTCTACTTCATCGTTGTTCAAAATGTACTTCCGCACTTTTAACTCAAACACCCAAAAATCACCTATTTAAAGCAATATAATTATGGCACGTTCGGAAAAATAACTCGCTTCAAACGCTTCAGTTAAGCTGAAGTTCTTAAGTATTTCAACAGTTAAACATATGAAGTCCTAACTAAACTTGCTTCCTATAACCTGAAACCCCCCTTAAGAGCTACGATCCGTACTCACCAAGCGCTCACCGAAGAGTGCCGCTTTCTCTTTCGAGAATACCCAGCTCCCCGTGCAGCGGAAGCTACCAGAGGGGTAGCCCTCCGTGAGCAACCTCACACACAAAAACAGCCTTCGATACAGCGTTCGAATAAGATGGATAAACCTCTCTGTTCAGGTATTGGAAACCTAAGTTCGTCATCTTGTGCTCTCCTTTGAACGAGAAGCAACATCGTCTGCTCCCAGCAGACGATGACCAACTCAGCGTTTCCCACAAAACAAAGCCGAAACCCCACATTAAAACACACATATAATATTGAATAGGCCTTATTTGCGTGCTCAGTCTTTCTGGAAGAGTTCATGAATTGAGCTAAAATCAGGTAGTAAAGTGAATAAGTTGTACCGAATTCGACAAGCGTCTTATGAAATGACTTCGCAGAGACGTTTCAACTTTTCCGGGGAAGGCCATTCTTATGGATTAGACTCCTTTTATATCTCTTACTCTGTTGATATAAACAGCAGCCGTAACTTATTTTGCCTATTTTCACTCCCTGTCGTCGTGTGAAATTATCTTCTGCAGCAGTGCACATAAATATAAATAAAGTATTTGTTCTGCAGGTGATATCACGAAGGAGAGGTGTGCACAGCAAAACAATAACGCAGCTGGTTTGGATGAAGTCTCAACGAAAATTCAGAAATATGGAAGTCAGGACTTAATTCACCACATTATAAACTGTTGAAATATTTGTTGACAAGTCAAGGTCCAGAAGACCGGAGGCGTGACGTCATTGTTAAATTACCGAAGAAAGGAAATATAACCGAATGTACAGATTGGAGAGGTATCGCGTTTCTGTTGGTGGCACGTAAAGAATTTTGGCTCTTTCTTCTGTAAAGGATACTAGAAGCCAATGACGACTACGATAAGAACAGGATGGCTTTCGAAGTGGGAGATCCTGCTCCGAATAAATGTTTGTTCGGCGAAACACAATAGAACAATACATGCAATAATTTTAGAATTTAACTGTTCATTGTACCTTGATTTCGTTGATTAAAAAAAAGCATTTGACATAATACACCGAGAATCATTGTAGAACATTGCAAGTTTGTGTGAAATTCTTGAACATCACGCTGACGTCTTTAAAAACCTGTAAAGTTGCTGTATAAGAACGGAAGAAGAGAACAACTCTTTCTTTAGTATTCTGACAGGCGTCAGACAAGGAAGCATTTAGTCACCATTCCTTTTCACATTAATGGTAGATTTCATAATGAGGACAACCCCGGACAACTCCAACACTCACATACGTTTGCATAAGAAACCCAGGCTAACGGATCTTAATTTGGTGTTGACGTTCTTGTGGCAAAATCCACACAATGTTACAACTAATGACTATCAAGCTGAACAGAATGGCAAGTTCGATAGGGCTAAAAATGAATAGTGATAAAATAAAAACAACGTCCATAACAAGTGAAAATTTATCTACTCTGATTTTATTCCAACAAAAGGAAATACAAGATGTTGCCCGATTTCCATATGTCGGCAGTCTCATCTGTAATAACGGGTACGTAGACGCACACATCACCGGCAAAACTGGGAAAGCTTCTGTTTTCTTCCAACGAATGGGATCCAGCTGACTACTGTGCCCACAAAGCTTCTACTGTACTCCTCTATCACTTTACCCATGGCCGTATAGGGGTGTAACCTATGGAAAATGTCAGCAAAATCTGCACATAAGCTCAGTGTTTTTTCACCAATGATGCTCGAGGCGAATTTTGAAGATCGGCTGTCGCGGCCGCGTTTCACATGATGAGGTGCCGACAAGAAGTGGTCTATGCAGCCTGCAAAAAGTCGTTGCTGAAAGGAGACTGAAACTTGTGTGACATGTTCTACACATGAAAAGTGGAAGAATCCACAAATAATCAATGTTATGGATGCGGAAGTAGAGGGAGACATCGTAAAGCCTGGAAATGAACTTTTGCAGAGGATCTTCAGTGAAACTGAAAACCTGGCAACTGATCGAGTTCTCTGGAGGAAACTTGTGGCCCGGTATGCTGCCTAGCATCGGAGGAACCAAGTAGATCGGCAGACTCAGAAGTAACAATCTTGTGTAAAGTAACTGCAAATCAGGCAAAGATCTCTTAAAAACTCTCGGAATTCCAATACTCACTTGACAGTGTTGTGACCAGACGAACCTGCTTTCGTGCAGCCATAACTGTGGGTTTTTTGATTGCTCTGGGAGAAGGGGAAACTAAAACACGTGAAATATGAGTACACTTTATTACATAAATGAATAAAAGTTGTACCTGACACACTTCTTTGCCATAGGATTGTTGTATGATTTACGACTGTCATTGACTAACAAAGAATCACTTGATGGACCTATTAACAAACTGTTCCCTTGATGTATAAAAGGCTGTATTTACGAAAGTACTTTTCATCAAAAACCTTAACAACTGTCACTGTTCTGTTCGATGACATTCGCTGCTGTATCTGACGTCACAAACTGGAGACAGATCGCTTCCATGCTCAGCTCTGTATTGATACCCGATGCGAGGGCGCTGCTATGCTGAGGGCTAGGTGTGGCCTTCAGGAGCACTTCCCGTAGGTCGTAGCAGATTGCTGTGAGATCCCGCTAATGTCTGTGGTATCGATATGTGCTGCCGACTTTGGTGTGGCACCGTGATCTCTGGATAATACCAAAGACAGAGCATTAACTCCTTAAAGTTTTCAACTGCTTACAATAAAAATCGGTTTCACCTGATCTGTGATTTGTTAAGTGATCTTAGTAGAACAACAGAATAATAAATGAAAATCACAGTATTGTGTACGTTCTAGAGGATTAATTTATGGGAGGATTTGGAGGGGTCTTTTGGTAATGATGACTGGAATACCCTTTTTTAAATGACGAAAAAAATAAGTGGGAATAAGTGGTTAAGAAGGGAGAGATATAGCACTGTAGGCTATCCCAAGTGTATACTGAGGAAACTAAGAAGAAATCTGGACAGGAACATAAAGTTTTGGGAGAGAAATTAAAAGCTTGGAGGCTTGATGACGACGTTTCAATCCTACCAGATCAGTTGAAAGGAATGTAGAGTGCCTTGAAAGAGGATATAAGATTATCAACTAAAGGAAAGCAAGAGTGTTGGAATAAAGTTGAATTGGTTGGTTGGTTGGTTTGGGGAAGGAGACCAGACAGCGAGGTCATCGGTCTCATCGGATTAGGGAAGGACGGGGAAGGAAGTCGGCCGTGCCCTTTGAAAGGAACCATCCCGGCATTTGCCTGGAGCGATTTAGGGAAATCACGGAAAACCTAAATCAGGAAGGCCGGGCGCGGGATTGAACCGTCGTCCTCCCGAATGCGAGTCCAGTGTCTAACCACTGCGCCACCTCGCTCGGTACAGTTGAATTAAATCAGGCAATGCTGAGAGAATCAGATTACGAAGCAGTCAACAAAATAACTGACAATAACAGATGTAGAGAGTACAGACCCACCAGGGTAGCCGAGAGTGCTAAGGCGCTGCTTTGTGGACTCAGGTAGGCGCGTCGGCCCCGGATCGTATCCGCCCGGCGGATTAACGACGAGGGCCGATGTGCCAGCCAGCCTGGATGTGGTTTTTAGGTGGTTTTCCACATCCCACTAGGTGAATACCAGGCTGGTCTCCAAGTTACACCTCACTTACATGGCTCGCAGACATCTGAACACTTTCGAACTATTCCATTGATTACACTCGACGCAGACAGTTGGGGAAAACTAATTCCGTCCCGGGGGGTACGGGGTGGCGGAAGGAAGGGCATCTGGCCACCCCTTAAACATTAACATGTCATATCCGATTACCGATGGCTGCCCGTGCGTAACTACGGGACAAGGCTCAAGCGATAGACAGATAAACAGACGTAGAGAGGATGTGAAAAATATACTGAAAATAACAGGAAAAATATAAAAAGATAGATTTGTTAACATGGAATATAAAATGAACTGTTAGGAATAATTTTATGAAATTGTTTGTTCGGCGTGTGGGCTTGATCGAAAGTGAAACGCTGATTATAAACATTTCAGGCGAGTAGATAATAGTAGCTTTTGAAATGTGATCCCACTGGAATATGCTGAAGATTAGATGTGCAGATTGGATAACTATTGAATACATGCTCTACTGATGTGGGAAGTAAGGAAATTCAAGGCACAACTTGACTAAAAGAAGGGATCAGTTTATAGTATATACAGGGTAGTCTATTGATCGTGACCGGGCCAAATATCTCACGAAATAAGCGTCAAACGAAAAAACTACAAAGTACGAAACTTGTCCAGCTTGAAGGGGGAAACCAGATGGCGCTATGGTTGGCCTGCTAGATGGCGCTGCCATAGGTCAAACGGATATCAACTGCGTTTTTTAAAATAGGAACCCCCACTGTTTATTACATATTCGTGTAGTACGTAAAGAAAAGTCAATGTTTTAGTTGGACCACTTTTTTCGCTATGTGATAGATGGCGCAGTAATAGTCACAAACATATGGCGCACAATATTAGACGAACAGTTGGTAACAGGTAGGTTTTTTAAATTAAGATACAGAACGTAGGACCGTTTGAACAATTTATTTTGGTTGTTTCAATGTGAAGCATGTACCATTGTGAACTTATCATATCTGAGAACGCATGCTGTTACAGCGTGATTACCTGTACAATAAATGCTGAAAATGATGTCCATCAACCTCAATGCATTTGGCAATACGTGTAACGACATTCATCTCAAGAGCGAGTAGTTCGCCTTCCGTAATGTTCGCACATGCATTGACAATGCGCTGACGCATGTTGTGAGACGTTGTCGGTGGATCACGACAGCAAATATCCTTCAACTTTCCCCACAGAAAGAAATCCCGGGATGTCGGCTTCGGTGAATGTGCGGGCCATGGTATGGTGTTTCTACAACCAATCCACCTGTCATGAAATACGCTATTCAATACCGCCTCAACCGCACGCGAGCTATGTGTCGGACATCCATCATGTTGGAAGTACATCTCCATTCTGTCATGCAGCGCAACATCTTGTAGTAACATTGGTAGACCATTACGTAGGAAATCAGCATGCGTTGCACCATTTAGATTGCCATCGATAAAATGGGGGCCAATTATCCTTCCTCCCATAATGCCGCACCATACATTAACCCGCCATGGTCGCTGATGTTCCACTTGTCGTAGTCATCGTGGATTTTCCGTTGCCCAATAGTGCATATTATGCCGGTTTACGTTACCGCTGTTGGTGAATGACGCTTCGTCGTTAAATAGAACGCGTGCAAAAAATCTGTCATCGCCCCGTAATTTCTCTTGTGCCCAGTGGCAGAACTGTACACGACGTTCAAATTCGTCGCCATGCAATTCCTGGTGCATAGAAATATGATACAGGTGCAATCGATGTTGATGTAGCATCCTCAAAAAAATGGCTCTGAGCACTATGGGACTTAACATCTGTGGTCATCAGTCCCCAGCATTCTCAACACCGACGTTTTAGAGATTCCCGATTCTCACGCAATTTGTCTGCTACTGATGTGCGGATTAGCCGCGACAGCAGCTAAAACAGCTACTTGGGCATCATCATTTGTTTTAGGTCGTGGTTGACGTTTCACATGTGGCTGAATACTTCCTGTTTCCTTAAATAACGTAACTGTCCGGTGAACGGTCCGGACACTTGGATGAAGTCGTCCAGGATACCGAGCAGGATACATAGCACACGCCCGTTGGGCATTTTGATCACAATAGCCATACATCAGCACGATATCGACCTTTCCCGCAATTGGAAAACGGTCCATTTTAACACGAGAAATGTGTGACGAAGCAAATACCGTCCGCACTGGCGGAATGTTACGTGATACCACGTACTTATACGTTTGTGGCTATTACAGCGCCCTCTATCAGAAAGCGAAAAACGTGGTCCAGTTAAAACATTCATATTTCTTTACGTACTACACGAATTAATAATAAAAAATGGGGGTTTCTGTTTAAAAAAACGCAGTTGATATCCGTTTGATCTATGGCAGCGCCATCTAGCGGGCCAATCATAGCTTCGTTCTTTGTAGTTTTTTCGTTTGATGCTTATTTCGGCCGGCCGTGGTGGCCGAGCGGTTCTAAACGTTACAGTCTGGAATCGCGCGACCGCTACGGTTGCAGGTTCGAATCCTGCCTTGGGCATGGATGTGCGTGATGTTTTTAGGTTAGTTAGGTTTAAGTAGTTCTAAGCTCTAGGGGACTGATTACCTCAGAAGTTAAGTTCCATAGTGCTCAGAGCCATTTTGATGCTTATTTCGTGAGATACTTGGCCCGGTCACTATCAATGGACCACTCTGTACACTGAGGCATCAAGGGATAGTCAATTTGGTAATAGAGAGAAGGGGGTAACCTTATGGAGGGAGATCGAGGACTACAGACAAGAATGTGGACGTACATCAAACCAAAATGAGCCATTGACTCTGCAGTGGAGTCTGCAGTGATATGAAACTTATTGTCAATTTAAGCCAGTGAGCTCGAAGCCGGGACCTGTGCGTTTGTGAAGCTACTGCTGTGCTTACTGAGGTATCCAGATTCCGCTTCAGAGCTACGCTCACACTTTCACTTCCGCCAGTAACCTACTTATCACAGAGCGAGGTGGCGCAGTGGTTAGCACACTGGATTCGCATTCGGAAGGACGAGGGTTCAATCCCGCGTCCGGCCATCCTGATTTAGGTTTTCCGTGATTTCCCTAAATCGCTCCAGGCAAATGCCGGGATGGTTCCTCTGAAAGAGCACGGCCGACTTCCTTCCTCGCCCTTCCCTAATCCGATGAGACCGATGACCTCGCTGTTTGGTCTCTTCCCCTAAAAAATCCAATCCAATCCCTACTTTGCATCAAACCAGTCTCTGAAGGGAACAGAAGCACAGCCTCTGTTGACTGAGTGCTCGTCACAGCTGCTGAGAGTTATGCAAGTCGCGACAGCTTTGTCGTTCAGAGCGGCGCCGCTTGCTGAAGGTGGCGTGACTCATCGCCAGGTGGGGGTTATCTTTTATGAGCGTCGTTGCTGCCATGCGCACAGCTGAGCGCCAGCTTAACCGCTGGGGGGACAAGGTCGCCTCCTGACGGGAACGTCCCCACGTGCCGCACTGCCCATCTGAAGGAAGCCTCTCTGTCCCGCGTGTTCGCAGCTGTAGCTGCAGCCGCGCGCCATGTACAGCCGGGTGGCGGCCTACCACGCGCAGCAGGGCCACGTGCTGGAGGCGGAGGCGGACGGCCCCCAGCGCCGCGGCCAGCGCGCCGACAGGCCGCGCAACCGCTTCCCGGACGACTTCATCTTCGGCGCCGCCACCGCCGCCTATCAGGTCGAGGGAGCCTGGGACCTTGACGGTCAGTACTAGCTCGCTGCAGCCGCTCGCAACTACACTAGTTTAACTCTGGGATGCATGAGAGGTGTCTGTAAGAGCCCTACCTTAAAACAAGTACTAAATGTAGGTATTGAAGAAAATACACCTGAAGTATGACTTGAAAAACACCTTCAATCACAAATTTTCATGTTTTATTAAATAGACGATGTATTTCCATTATCAGGTGTAAATCGACTTACACTGAAGCTGCAAAGGAACTGGTATAGGCATGCGTATTCAAATAGAACAGAATAGAATAGAATCTTTATTTGGTTTTCAGTATGTTTTCCATACAATTCGCATCGTCAGTGTGTTCAATACATTTTTTTTTAAATTACAATAATTATTATTGTACATAATTGTGCCTGTGGAGGGCAAGCAGATATACATGCTAAAGTAATATGGATAATACAACAATTATTCATTCACAATGGTAATAATAATAATAATAATAATAATAATAATAATAATAATAATAAACCATAACAGTTAAATATACAATAGTATCAAGATTATTCATGGTACATCTTTCATATCCATGTAAAAAGTCTTTAGCCGGCCGTTGTGGCCGAGCGGTTCTAGGCGCTTCGGTCCGGAACCGCGCGGCTGCTGCGGTCGCAGGTTCGAATCCTGCCTCGGGCATGAATGTGTGTGATGTCCTTAGGTTAGTTAGGTTTAAGTAGTTCTAAGTTCTAGCGGACTGATGACCTCAGATGTTAAGTCCCATAGTGCTCAGAGCCATTTGCACCGTTTTAAAAAAGTCTTTGTCGGTACATTACTGTCACAAACATATAGGTATAATTTATACGGCAGTTTTTTGTTTCATGTAGCATATTTCTTTTGTGTCACTGTTTAGAAACTTATCAAGTGAGTAATGTGGCGTACATTTGGGCCACACTTCTATTGTTTGCTTAAAGTTATTCATCGGTAGTTCGCTCACAGCCCTTGCAAGTTTGTTATAAAATTTCAAGCTAAGGTGTTTATGGCTCTTTTATGTTAATGTCAGCCTTGTGTATGGTAGGTCTATGTTACTATTATTTCGAGTATTATGAACATGCACTTAAGATCTTAAATTAAAGTTCTTTACGTTCTATTTAGCGTATATTAAACAATTATAAATGTATATACTAAGTAGTGTCATTATCTTTAGTTCTTTAAAATGATTTCTGAAACTTCGTCTTGGTGCTAGTCCTAAAATGCACCTGACTGCTTTCCTCTGCCACTTGAAGATGGTACTTGAACCCACTGAGTTACTCCAAAGAAGTACACCGTATTGCAGTTGTGAACGGAAAAAAGCAAATTATGTGAAGATTAGCAGATTTTTACTGATAACGTGTCTCAGCTTGTGTAATAGGGACATGTAAACAGGCAGCATACGGCGCTCCGGTCGGCAACGTCTACATAAGACAACAAATGTCTGGCGCAGTTGTTAGATCGGTTACTGCTACTACAATAGCGGGTTATCAAGATTTAAGTGAGTTTGAACTTGCTGTTATAGTCAGCGCACACAGCAACTCCGAGGAAGCAATGAAGCAGGGATATCAGGAATCCGATAACACATCAAATCTCTGATATGGCTGCGGCTGGAAAAAAAATCCTGCAAGAACGGGATCAACGACGACTGAAGAGAATCGTTCAACGTGACAGAAGTGCAACCCTTCTGCAAATTGTTGCAGATTTCAATACTGAACAATCAACAAGTGTTAGCTTCCAAACCATCATCGATATGAGCTTTCGGAGCCGAAGGCCCACTCGTGTACCCTTTATGACAAAGCTTTACACCTCGCCTGCGCCCGTCAACACCGACATTGGACTGTTGATGACTGAAAGTATATTGCCTGGTCGGATGAGTCCCGTTTCAGATTGTATCGAGCAGATGGACGTGTACGGGTATGGAGACAACCTCATGAATTCGTGAACCCTGCATGTCAGCAGGGGACTGTCCAGGCTGATGGAGGTTCTGTAATGGTGTGGGGCGTGTGTAGTTGGAGTGATATGGGACCCCTGAAACGTCTAGATACATATCTGACAGGTGACACGTACGTAAGCATCCTGTCTGATCACCTGCATCCATTCATGTCCATTGTGCATTCCGACGAGACTTGAGCAATTCCAGCAGGATAATGTGAGACCCCTCACGTCCAGAATCGCTACAGAGGGGCTCCAGGAACACTCATCTTAGTTTAAACACTTCCGCTGGTCACCAAACTCCCGAGACATGAACATTATTGTGTTTATCTGTGATCCCTTGCAACGTGCTGCTCAGGAGAGACCTCCAACCCCTTGAACTCTAACGGTTTTATGGACAGCCCTGCAGGAGTCATGGTGTCAGTTCCCACCAGCACTACTTCAGACGTTATTCGAGTCCATGCCACCTCGTGTTACTGCACTCTGCGTGCTCGCGGGGGCCCTTCATGATATGAGGAAGGTGTACAAGTTTCTTCAGCTCTTTAGTGTAGTGCATGATTTATTTTTGCTCTTGAGTGAGATGAAATGCATGTTCTTGTCATGAAAAAGTTTGATTTTTAGGCTATGATTTTCGTAAGTCAAACGCGGAAGATACAGGGACTGCAACATGGGGCTTTTCGGTTCCCCATATGCGCCAGTTCTGTTTATTGACGAAGCCGTCCAGGTAAAAATAAGCTTCGTCAGTAAACCAAATGCTGCCCACATGCATATCGCCGTCATCAATACTGTGCACTATATCGTTAGCGAATGTCTCTCGTGCAGCAATGGTAGCGGCGCTGAGGGGTTGCCGCGTTTGAATTTTGTATGGATAGAGGTGTAAACTCTGGCGCATGAGACAATACGTGGACGTTGGCGTCATTTGGACCACAGCTGCAACACGGCGAACGGAAACCCGAGGCCGCTGTTGGATCACCTGCTGCACTAGCTGCGCGTTGCCCTCTGTGGTTGCCGTACGCGGTCGCCCTGCCTTTACAGCAAGTTCATCCGTCACGTTCCCAGTCCGTTGAAGTTTTTCAAACAGATCCTTTATTGTATCGCTTTTCGGTCCTTTGGTTACATTAAACCTCCGTTGAAAACTTCGTCTTGTTGCAACAACACTGTGTTCTAGGCGGTGGAATTCCAACACCAGAAAAATCCTCTGTTCTAAGGAATAAACCATGTTGTCTACAGCACACTTGCACGTTGTGAACAGCACACGCTTACAGCAGAAAGACGACGTACAGAATGGCGCACCCACAGACTGCGTTGTCTTCTATATCTTTCACATCACTTGCAGCGCCATCTGTTGTTGAAAATTGTAACTACTGTAATTTCGAAAGTTTGTCTGCCTGAAAATGTACTGTTGTCCCAAGCATATTGCAACAAACGGTGTATTTCTGTCGCTGCTCGTTTAGTTTTTATTGCCGTTTCAAATATACCGGTCATTTTTGAAACACCCTGTATGTGCGAAATAGTGGAAAAATAAACAGTGTAAACTTATCTCATAATATAAGAAAAGCGTTTTTAATTTATTTTCTAGGAATGTTTGATAAGTTTACACTACTTATTTTTCCATTGTTTCGCACATATCTTCCGCATTTACTTACGAAATTCGTAACATAACATGAGACTGTTTCCTGATAAGAACATGCATTTCATCTCTCTCAAGAGCAAAAGTAAATCATGTACTGATGATGGACCCACAGGGTCCGAAATGCATTGTGTATTTAATAAGACACGAAAAATTGTGACTAAAGGCTTTTTTAATTCTTACTTCCAGTGTATTTATACGATCAACTTTGAGGCTACAAAATATGTATAAAATTAAATTGAAGGAAATGTTAAATTTATTATTTCTGTGCTACTAAGTGTATTCGCAATAAATTTCTCAGACAGAATCTATGTATGCCGCTGAATGCACATACAAAATTACATCATGCTAACACACATAGTTCAGGAGGTACGACATCGTAAACACAGAGCGTGAAAAACTGCCGCATCATGCTTGACGTATAAATTTATTACTTCTTTTCTATTAACTCTATTCTGAGCACATTTGGCAAACAGTATCCACATATGCCGCTGAATGTACCTACGAAATTATATCACTGTGTGACACCAAGATCGCAGGAGATATGACATCATAAACACTGGGATGCGTAAAAAGTTGCCCCATCGTCCATGAAGTTTTAATAAATTTATTCTTTTTTATTAAGGCTCTCGTACAGTTGAGTCAAATTAGGGAAATTTCTGATACGTAGTAGCGGTTTTGATAGCGAAGCGCAAATGGCTGTGGACGGAAACAATTACTGGATGTAGAGCTATGTAGAGGAGTTGCCATAGAGACGTTTACAAAATCGCTTTGTAGACTCGCAAAGCAACTGCGCCCAGCATACAAAAAATGTCCGGGATCATGTTTCTTAACTTGGGTACTGTACTTACTCATTTGTACATTACACGTATTTCTTTGTTTGACTGTTTGATAATTTTAAAGGCGTTTTCGCGGGTACATGGTAATGAAAATTTTGATACTTTACTATGAATACAGTTTCTTTTTTTGTTTTCATTTCTAATAGAATACTAGCAAAATGAACATCCAGAGAATGCCAGTTTTGTCAGCTATTTATGTCGTTATTTTCCACAGTTGAATAAATAACTGTCACTTTTACTCATCCACACAAGCTTATTCGCTCATTAAAAGCAATAGTCTTCATAAATAATTTCAGTACGTTCTTTGAATAGGTTTTTCGTGCATTTGCTGAATGACTGACCACTTTTCTGCCTTATCGACGGGAACACATAAGGCATCTTCCTTTTAGTGACCTTCCAGCTGTCGCAATCTTTGTCTGTTGGCTGCATAACGGGCCGTACCTCGTAGAACTTTATTTTGAAAACGTGACTTGTTGATTCTCCTGTCTATACGAGAAAAGTTCCGTTTTTTCAGACCTGCCTTCCGTGTAGTTGGTATGCTACTGTGAAAACAGGCATGAGGTATTTATTGCTACTGTATCTACTGTATCCAATACGTTTCTCCATAAAACAAAATGTCATCTTCATGATTGTTTCTTCCAGATGTATGTAATACGCTTTCTGGTCAAAAGAATCAACTACTGATGTTCATTCATTATAGAATAATGTTGGTTTTACGTTTTTCATCTGCATTGAAGCTGTTCTGCGGAGACAGAGAAACATGACACGTCTGCTGTTTTTGGCCACACAACGTACAACTGTCAAATTGTCCTTTAAGATGAAAGTCACGATTATAAAAATTCTCAGGTCACGGAGGCTTCATTCCTAGTTAACATTCCTTTTTGTTTAGTGGCACTACCTCTTACTGGAGAAAGAAAAATTTTCGCGACACTGTGTACTCGTATTCTGGTCATTGGTTCAAATGGCTCTGAGCACTATGGGACTTAACATCTGAGGTCATCAGTCCCCTAGAACTTGGAACTACTTAAACCTAACTAACCTAAGGACATCACACACATCCATGCCCGAGGCAGGATTCGAACCTGCGACCGTAGCAGTCACGAGGTTCCGGACTGTAGCGCCTAGAACCGCTCGGTCATGCGGTTCCGGACTGTAGCGCCTATACCGGACTGTAGCGCCTAGAACCGCTCGGTCACCGCGGCCGGCTTATTCTGGTCATTGGTTGCAGTGATTTATCCTAGTGAGTTCCATCATGACCGATAAGGAAATCACCGATTCTGTACTCTGTGTCATCTAATTCTCCAGTCTTCGCTTCACGTAGGGCCTTAGAAGACTACTTATTCTGTTTATGAGACAAAATCCATCTAAAAATCTTTTGCCACTGAGAAATACACTTTCCTTCAATTGCAACTTTTACAGATTCTGACCTCTCAACAAGGAGTAATAGTGCCAAACTGATAACGGTTGTAACTAAAACAGCTACTTTAACACGTCATTCTGATAAAAATTAATAAAGTCTTGGAAAGGCAACTGGTTTGCTAGGGTCTAAAAGGCTCCTATAATGAACTACACGGGTGGAACAACAAAATTCCTGGAATAAAATAATTAATTTGACTTGCAAGAAACAAAGAAAGTCAGTGTATTTCCAAGGATTATACAGGACGTCAACCAAAATAAATAAATTTTAAGTCAATTTATTGAGAGAATAAAAGGTTGCCGTTACTAAAGGGCCCCTGTTATGCATCCAAGGGTTAAAATAACCTTCAAAAAACAAAGAAAAGAAAGTTTTACACCACCGCCATATCTGTGAACATGTGTGGAGTTAGATTCACTGCTTTTATACGCGACACAACTTCCAGTAGCGGAAACCGAATTTTGGAAACCATTACTCGCTGTCGAGTTTACATGTTAAGGTCCGAAGCGGTCTCGCTAAACCGGTCGAATAAGCCATCTGGAGAACAACTGTTTCCGTTTCTGATTTAGTCATCACAATGACTGTTTCCATTCAAGCAGATATTTCTGCTTCTCCTTCGCTGTACAAAAAGTCAAGCCGCCCAGATAAGCCGAAAATTTTTGGAAACAAGACGTAATCTGACAACCGAAGCACGTTTCAAAAACGGTTGTGCTTTACGCGAAAGCTAGTTGCGGAAGCGGAAATCTGGCAGCTAGAACCACATTTCCAGATTCGGTATCGGAGTGTTGTACGGGAATGCAACTTTTACAGTGCTTTTGATCTCTCAACAAAGAGTGCAGAAGTCCCAAACTGATAACTGTTATTAGTAAAATATAAATAAAGTATCGGAAAGACAACTGGTTTGCTACAGGGTTTAAAAGACCCCTTTCATACAATAAACGTGTAGGACTGCAAAATTCATAAAATAAAATAATTAATTTGATGAATCAGAAGCAGTAGTGTGAAATCGGTTTACTAAATGCTGTTTTCGGAGCTCAGTGTAAACATAGTGACTGAAGGACGGCTTAAGACACAACTGGCTGCTTGGGACACCGTGGTGAGAGGTACATCAGAGGTGAGCAAGATAGATTCATTCTGCTTTCACGAAAAGCTTTTGAAGATCCCGTAAATTACCTAAAACGAAAATAACTTGTTTCGTATTTTAATATTTAGCTCTGTAATAAGATTCATAAATTTATTTCTGTTAAGATATGTCTAAGTAATACTTATTTAAGAAAATAATAAAAAAAATCGAACAAGTATGAGAACAACTCGCACTCTTAATTCTGTACACACTTAATAATATATCTAGATACATGATAATACAACGGGTATTCGGAAAGTAAGTTCCGATCGACCTCTAAATAGAAAACACTGTGAAAATCAAAAATGTCTTATTTTTAATGGTTAGCTACAACTTCCAGCTACTTATCTACGAGACTGTTCGGAAAGTAAGGTCCGATCGGTCGCGAAAAGGAAACCACAGTGAAAATCAAAAATTTTTTATTCGCAACAGTTAGCCACACCTTCCAGCTGCCTCTCTAAATAGTCGCCGCTCCTATTTAGACATTTGTTGTAGCGTTGTACAAACTTTCCAGTATCCTCGTTACAGAAAGTAGACGGCTGTACTTTCTGCCAATTCTCTACGCTGGTCTGCCTTTCGTTCTTCGTGCCAAAACGTTGTCTTTGTAGCCAGCGTTTCCTGTGTTAGAGATGAACATCGGAGGGAGGCATTTAAGGGCTGTATTGTGGGTGATCAAACACTTCCCATCGAAAACACTGCAACAGCGTCTTCATTGCCCCTGCAGAATGCGGCTGAGAATTGCCTTGAAGAAAGAAACGCATGACATTTATGTTTTCTGGGCTTTATAGCTTGAGGCGAAATCTCTCACCAGATCTACATATTTGGTGGGAGACACTGTTTTTTTAGGAATTTCTACTTGATCACTTTGCGCTCTGAACCGAAAAGAGCGATGTAAAGCGATCAACAGGCACACTAAAGACACTGCCCAACACATCTGTTCAAAGTTCCATCGGATTTCCACACTGGTTTCCATTTCGCGCCAAATCGGACATACCTTTCCGAGTACGCTAAACATAGTCGCCGCTGCGACGTAGACGTTTGTCCTAGCATCCTATCAATTTTCCAATACCCTCGTGCTTTCCACCAATTTTCTGCGCTGGACTGCAGTTTGTTGTCTGTGCCAAAACGTTCTCTTAATAGTCAGTGGTTCATGTGAGCAGTAATGTAACTCAGAGAGAGCCAGTTATCGGCTGTATAGTGGGGATCAAACACTTCCTAATCAAAAACGCTGCACTAGCTTCTTCATTGCCCCTGCAGGGAAAAAGGAAACGCATGGCAGTTATGTCACTTGGGCTACATAGGTTCAGGCGAAATTTCTCACCGGACTCTCGCAGTTGGCGGGAGACACTATTTTCTAGGCATCTTTACATGCTCACTGTGCGCTCAGAACTAAAAAGAGTGACGTGATGCGATCGACGAACATACTAGAGAAACTGCCCAGCACGTCTGTGCAAAGCTTCATCGGATTTTCACAATGGTTTCGCGACTAATCGGAACTTACCTTTCCGAATAGCCCTTGTAATAATAATAATAATAATAATAATAATAATAATTTCATGTGGCTCAGTGGCCTGGTGCAAGTCTTTGAATTGGACGGCACGTCGGCGACCTGCATGTCCCTAACTTACCCCAGTTGTCCAGCTGGAGAAAGGGGGCACGGAGTTTAACGTGGAATCCGAACAAAGAGTTGTTTCTGGGGACTTGTCACATCGGTGAGAGGTGAAGGCTGGATTAAAAAGAAGAGTGAAAATTCTGTGGTCTGACCGAGAGTCCATCTCGCGACTTCGGGGTTTCCAGGCACACGCTGTACCGCCATTTCATCTAAAGATTTTGATGATGGAGTCAGCGAGTATTGAAATGCGTGACATACGTGGCCGTATTGAACTGATTTAGAAGCTTCAGTTTTTTACGTTGCCAAGGAACCTCACTACCTGACATAAATTTGAGCCTGATAACCCTACCCATTCCTTTCAAAAATCTGTCTCAATTGTGGGACAGACAGATAACAAAGTGACCATATACTGAAGAGCCAAAGAAACCGGTACTCCAGCCTAATATCGTGTAGGGACCACGCTAGCACGCAGAAGTGCCGCAACACGACGTGACATGGACTCGACCAATGACTTAGGTAGTGCTACAGGGAACTGCCACCCTAAATCCTGCAGGGCTGTCCATAAATCCGTAAGAGTACGAGGGGGGTGAGGATCTCTTCTGACCGGCACGTTGCAAGGCACCCCGGATATACTCAACAACGTTCATGTCTTGGGAGTCTTGTGGCCAGCGGAAGTGTTTAAACGCAGTAGAGTGTTTCTGGAGCCACTCTGTAGCAACTTTGGACATGTGATGTGTCGCATTGTCATGTTGGAATTGTCCAAGTGCGTCGGAGTGCACAATGGACATGAATAGATGCATATGATCAGACAGGATGCTTACTTACGTGTCACCTGTCAGAGTCGTATCTAGACGTATCAGGGGTCCCATATCACTTCCAACTGCATACGCCTCACAGCATTACAGAGCCTCCACCAACTTTAACAGTCCCCTGCTGACATGCAGGGTCCGTGTATTCATGAGGTTGTCTTCATACCCGTACACGTCCATCCGCTCGATACAATTTTAAACGAGACTCGTCCGACCAGGTAACATGTTTCCAGTCAAAAAAAGTCCAATGTCGGTGTTGACGGGCCCAGGTGAGGCGTAAAACTTCGTATCGTGCAGTCATCAAGGGTACACGAGTGGGCCTTCGGCTCCGAAAGCCTATATCAATGATGTTTCGTTGAATGGTTCGCCATGGACGTCTTGCTGATGGCCCAGCAGTGAAATCTGCAGCATTATACGGAAGGGTTGCACTTCTGTTGAACGATTCTCTTCAGTCTTTCTTGCTCCCGTTCTTGCAGGATCTTTTTCCGGCCCAGCGATGTCGGAAATTTGATGTTTTACCGGATTCTTGATATTCACGGTACACCCACGAAATGGTCGTACGGGAAAATCCCCACTTTATCACTACCTCGGAGATGCTGTGTCCCATCAATCGTGCGCCGACTATAACACCACGTTCAAGTTCACTTAAATGTTGATAACCTGCCAATGTAGTAGCAGTAACCGATCTGACAACTGCGCCAGACACTTGTTGTCTTTCACAGACATTGCCGACCGCAGCGCCGTATTCTGCCTGTCTGAATACGCATGCCTATACCACTTTCTTTGGCGCTTCAATGTATAACTGTTCCCGTGTACCAATTGAGGTGCGGAACCCTAAAAACAACCCGTTTCCAAAAACATTGCTGCTGGATTTTTTTATTTTTAAAGGTTTTACCAAAAGCCCAATGAAAGGCAATTATAATTTCTGATGGCGTAGGGGGGGTGGCAGCAAATGCTAAATAATATATCGTTTGTGTGGAAAAATGTTTTCAAATCAACTATGTATCTGCCTGTGTTTAGTTGTTGGCAGGAAGTCGTGCGCCCCTTCAGCAGTCTCTCAAGTCCAGATCGTCCTTGTTTATAGTTAATATGGGGGACTGAATGGTTTTAGTGAGAAACAGTAACTTTGCATAATGTGTCTTTTGTTGTTACTCAGCACGAGACAAAACTGTTCCACATCATCATTACGGCTGTCGTCAGTTTGAGTACCTGAATCGATGATGCACAATGTTACCTGAAGCTCTCGTAACAAACCGCCACATGCTACTCCCCTTACTTTGATATACTCTGTCAATAGTAAGTTTAACACAAAAGTATGTAAGAAAATTGAGAATCTGTTAGATGACGATTAGTTTGGCTTCGGGAAAGGTAAAGGTAACAACAGAGAGGCAATTCTGATACTGCGGTTGATAATGGCAGAAAGACCGAAGATAAACCAAGAAACGCTCATAGGATTTATCGACCTAGAATAAGTATTCTACAACATAACTCAAGGTGAAAGGATATAAATGATAAGATTCGCTGATGACACTGCTATCCTCTGTGAAAGTGAAGTAGAACTGCAGAATCTCTTGAAGAGTCTAATAAGTAGAGAATATGGTTTGAGTGTAAATCGAAGAAAAACGAAAGTAATGAGAAGTAACAGAAATGAGAAGAAGGAGTAACTTAACACCAGAATTAGTGATTTCGAAGTAGATGTAGTTAAGGAATTCTGCGAACTAGACGACAAAATAACCCTTGACGGGCAGAGAAAGAAGGACATAAAAAACAGACTAGCATTGCCAAAAAGAGAATTCTTGATCAAGAGAAGTAAATTGGTATTAAACATAGGTCTTAATTCGAGGGAGAAATTTCCGAGAATGCACCTTTGGAGCACGGCATACGAGTATGGTAGTGAAACCTGGATTATGTAGAAACTGAAAACGAAGAGAATCGAAGCATTTGAGATGTGGTGCTACAGAAGAATGTTGAAAATTAGTGGACTGATAGGGAAGGAATGAAGAGGTTCTGTGCAGAATAGGCGAGGAAAGGAGTATATGGAAAACACAGACGAGAAGAAGGGACAGGATGATACGACATCTGTTAAGACATTAGCGGATGACTTCCATGGTACTAGAGAGAGCTGTAGAGGATAAAAACTCTAGAGGAAGACAGAGACTGGAATGCATCCAGCAAATAATTGAGGATTTAGGTTGCAAGTGCTACTCTGAGATAAAAAGCTTGACACAAGAGAGGAATTTGTGGCTGGCTGCATAAAACCAGTCAGAAGATTGATAACTCGAAAGAATTGTGTTCTTGTGCGGTTTTTGCTTCGTCATTACATTCTCTTCCTTGCGGAACGTACAGGGGTTGAAGAAAATTATGCAAGTTCCATGCGAAATTATTTTTCCCACGTGCTAATAGAGAGTGGGACGGTCGAGAAATAGTCTGAGAGTGTTTCTGTGAAGCCTCTGCCAAACATTTACGAGTGAATTTCAGAGTAGCTACGTTCGTGAAAATGTAGATGCATTAAGCTTATCTTCTTTACTGCCTGTTTCAGTATATGAGGAGACTACTATTAGGCAAGTGAACTTGTAACGGCCGAAATTACGAGCGCTGCGCCAGTTCATTCTACTGTTGAGGGAAAATCTATACTGCAATAAGGATGGCGGTTTATTACATAAGGGTCTGTGCAACTGGCCACAGATAAGTGAGACAAAAAGGAGAAAAAGTATTTGAGCGCTGCTACAAGTGTGATGGAGACTGCCTACGTGGTACGTAGCGTCTCTTGTTACGAGACAAAATGGATTGATCTAAAGGTAATTTCGGTAGTTCCACAAGGGAGTCTTATAGCGCCATCACTGTTTACATTTTTTTCAGGGTTCAGTTGCAGAGTAAATTAAAGAAACAGAGTAAATCTGATGAAGCTTTGTGCATAAGTGTTGCACGGTGTCTTTAGTATCGCCGTCGATCGCTTCACGTCGCACTTTTCAGCTCTGAGAGTAGAGTGAGTACTTACAAAACCAAACACAGTCCGAATAGGCATTGAAGGCCCAACGGTACCGACCGGCCGCCGTGTCATCCTCAGCCCTTAGGCTTCACCGGGAGCGGATACGAAGGGCCCTGTGGTCAGCACACCTCTCTCCTGGCCGTTGACAGTTTTCGTGACCGCTGGTGCTCAATCGGTCTCACGAGTGGTGAGTGCATCCCACTTGCCAACAGCACTCGGCAGACCCGGACAGCGACCCATCCAAGTGCTAGCCAATCCCGACAGTGCTTTACTTCGGTGATTTGACTTTGACCGGTGTTACCACTGCTGCAAGACTGTTGGCACAGTGCGTTCTTACAAATGCCCAAAACATCGATGTTTACTGCCTAGAGTAAAATACCTGCTGTCATTCGATATCTTCATACTGAGGGGCATTAATTTCATGCAGCCTAAATAATGTAACGGTCATGCATGACAGCAAACTGAGGCAATGGTTTAAGATCTATGAAGCAGGGCATGCAAAGGAACGCAATGCAGGCGGTCGGGAAAGAAGCGACGGTTAAGTGATGATCTTGATCAGCGAGTGGATCAGGTGACTTGAGAAAGTTGTCTACGAAGGGCAACTCTTCACGACAATGCTCCGCCACACTGCAGCTGCAGCAAATACGCTCCTGCAGCGTTTTCAATGGGAAGTGTTTTAATCCCCCACCATACAGCGCGGACTTGGCTCCCTCTGATTTTCATCTCTTTGTTCACATGAACCACTAGCTAAGAGAACAGCATATGGGCATAGACGACGAACTGCATACCAGCATAGAAGAAGTTGGGTCTCTCTGAGACAGAGCTCTTGCTGTGTGAATGTTGCTTAATACCTTAGATTTCAAAGAAAACGATCGAGTGCTCAAAGGGCTGTACTTCTCATAGCCATCCAAAGTGCTCGTTTGCGCAGTTTTGGGCAAGTTGCTTGCTTGTGTGCAGCCAGACACTGACTTCTTCTAACGTGCTGGACCGCTTTTGTGACGTCTCTCTAGAGTATTCATGCGAGAAGGACCGGTCAAACAGCAGAAAGGACTCTCTTACAACGCAGAATGCATATTGATGGAAATGATCGAACTCTGAATCAACTGCAGTTGCGACCAGCAGAAGTTATGCCCTCTGTACCGGTGCATCACTGCTGCCTAGTTTATATGTCTCCTTCACCCTCAGAACCGCACACAATATCACTAATCAAATTATAGTAAAAAAATAAAATCATTGCTAACCCCAAAGCCATGTTAATCTCTAGTTAATCTACTTACAATGTGTAGGTAATAGTTCGCTACTCCAACACAGAGTGGCATCGCAAAAAGTATTTCATGCACGAAAGAAGTTGTTTCGATTGTAAGAACAATTCTTGAGTGTTACTCGTCGTTTTAGGACCTTACTAGGTTGGATTAACAGATGCAAAGTGGAGCAGCACATTTCGTCACAGGATCATTTACTAAGGACGAGAGCATCACAGAGATATTGAGCAAGCACTCGTGGCAGACGACCAAAATAGGAACTGTATATCAGGGAGAGATTTACTGCTGAAATCAGAGAGCTTACGTTCCAAGCATTATTTCGTTCCACATATGTCTCGCGAAACGATCGCGATGAGAAAATCGGAGAAGTTAGTCTTTCTTGGCATGCACAATTCGCTAATGGAAGAGGGGAAGAGGTAAAGGCCCAGGAAGTACTCATTGCCACACACTGCCAGATGGCTTGCGAAATATACATAGAAATGTACACACATCATAAAAAGTTTTGCATCACCCCCGTTCCCAGAACTCCTGAAGATAGACGATGACTGTGGATATTGTATCACAGACATGGTCTCTGTGACTGTTCAGAGATGTCATCAAACCCGCCCAAAGATGTAAACAACCATGCATGAACAGCACTTATTAGACCGAGGGGGTCCGACAGCCAAACAGTTCCAGTCAGCTCACCAAGAAGGAGGTACATGACTCGTGTTGTCTGTAGTTTAACCATGCCTAGACGGTCAACACCGCGGTTCGTTCGCGTTCGTATTGTTGCTTTGTGCTAGGAACGGTTCTCAACACGGGAAGTGTCCAGGCGTCTCGGAGTGAAGCAAAGCAATGTTGTTCGGACATAGAGGAGATACAAAGAGACGGGAACTGTTGGTGGCATGCCTCGCTCAAGCCGCCCAAGGGCTACAACTGCAATGGATGACCGCTATGTACGGATTATAGCTCGGAGGAATCCTGACAGCAACGCCACCTTGTTGAATAATGCTTTTAGTGCAGTCACAGGACGTCGCGTTACGACTCAAACTGTGCGCAACAGGATGCATGGTGCGCAACTTCACTCCCAACGTCCATGGGGAGGTCCATCTTTTGCAACCACGACACCATGCAGTGCGGTACAGATGGGCCCAACAACATGCCAAATGGACCGCTCAGGATTGGCATCACATTCTCTTCACCGATGATTGTCGCATATGCCTTCAACCAGACAATCGTCGGAGACGTGTTTGGAATAAATCCGGGCAGGCTGAACGCCTTAGACACACTGTCCAGCGAGTGCAAAAAGATGGAGGTTCCCTGATTTTTTGGGGTGGCATAATGAGGGGTCGACGTACGCCGCTGGTGGTCACGGAAGGTGCCGTTACGGTTTTACGATACGTGAATGCGATTCTCCGACCGATAGTGCAACCACATCCGCGGCAGCATATTGGCGAGTCAATCGTCTTCATGGGCGACAATTCGCGCCGCCATCGTGCACATCTTGTGAATGAGTTTCTTCAGGATAACGACATCGCTCGACTAGAATGGCCAGCACGTTCTCCTGACATGAACCCTATCGAACACGCCTGGGATAGATTGAAAAGGGCTGTTTATGGACGACGTGACCCACCAACCTCTCTGAGGGATCTACACCGAATCGCCGTTGAGGAGTGGGACAATCTGGACCAACAGTGTCTCAATGAACTTGTGAATAGTATGCCACGGCGAATAGACGCAAGTATCATTGCAAGAGGACGTGCTACTGGGTATTAGTGGTACCGGTGTGTACAGCAATCTGGACTACCATCTCTGAAGGTCTCGCTGTATGGTGGTACAACATGCAATGTGTGGTTTTCATAACCAATAAAAAGGACGGAAATGATGTTTATGTTGATCTCTATTGCAGTTTTCTGTACAGGTTCCGGAACTCTAGGAACCGAGGTGACGCAAAACTATTTTTAATGTGTGTAGAATAGTGCTGATAAATGGTAAAACGCTTAAAAACCCAAACTGCATGAAACTGCAGGAAACAGCTAAGGAAAAGTAGCTACAACTGTACGGTCAGCTGTCAGCATCTCTAACAACCTTATTGTCTGAAACTGCCTGGCAGATTGAAATGCGTGCCAGACTGGGACTCGCACCACGCACCTTTTTGCCTTAAGCGAGCAAGTGCTCCACCGACTGAGCTAACCGCCTGCTACACAGTTTTAACCTGCCAGGAAGTTTCAAATTATCACACACTCCATGTGTTAACGAGAATTTTCCTGTTGAAAAATGGCACCGCTGTACTGTTGCATGGGAGTTAACACATGAGGATGCAGTTTTAACCTGCCAGGAAGTTTCAAATTATCACACACTCCATGTGCTAACGAGAATTTTCCTGTTGAAAAATGGCACCGCTGTACTGTTGCGTGGGAGTTAACACATGAGGATGCAGCTCGTCTGTGACATACCGTTGCACTGTCAGAGTTCGTTCAATCACTACCATCCATGATCTGAGGTAACATCTGATGGCTCCCCACTCCACGATCGTAGAAGTAATATCGCTGTGTCTCTTAAAAAGACTAGAAAAATGTGACGTCGTCTCAGGTCGCCGACATATTCACCTATGACATTCAACCAGGTTAGCGCAGAACTGCGATTCATCACTGAACACACAGCGACACCACTCATCAATAGCCCATGCTTCCCGGTCGTGGAATTGCTCCATACACAGCCTATGCATGGGACTGAATCTCCTAGTTCGGCAGTTGCTATTATCCGACCAGTAGCGTGGTATGACCAGTATGTTGCAAGGAGTCCATTACTCGTTCTCAGATGGCAGACGTAGATATGAAGAGATGACGATGTACTTGGTGCACAATACGGTGATTCTCCGTTGTGACCGGAAACCTGGCGGCAAGAATGCCTGCCCTTGTCTTCCCGTGCAGTGCAACAACGGTCCACTGTCAAATCTGAAGTATCTGGATACTACTCGATTCGACCAGTCGGCCAGATGGAGTCCCATATTAAGGTATCTTTCAAACTCCGTGGTTTGCTGATAATGCTGCCTCACACGAGTGCACGGAATCTTTCTGTCATTCACAGTGATAACATTAGACGGTGCTCACGCCTCTTGTATACTCTACCAGGCCTGGTAACAACACTTAACACGAACAAGACTAATGAACTTCGGTGGTATCCGCTATACTTGTCGCGAGGAATTGCAACCCTTATTCATTTATGTACCCGCCGATGGTATGTGCGTGTATGGTTACATTGACTCTGGCTTCTGGCTACTTCAGTTCTTCTTTTGTCAGGCAGTGTGTATAGTAATACAAGTCATTTCTACTGTTAGTTTGGTACGTCTGTTCTAGGCACCTTTTCTACAATTGTTCAAATTTCTGGATAAATTTACTTTGTAAACCCTTGTGCAGACATTTTGATGCAAGGCCACCACAGTGCTCATTTTTGTACAACTAGTTTCGACAGTAAGTCATCGTCTGGCTAACTTTAATTATTTTGTTCATGGGGTACCACGTTCTTAAAATACAATATTTAAAAAAAGAATTGTCTGCCAGACGATGACATCCTGTTGGAACTAATTTCAGAAGAATAAATATTTTAGCAGCTCTGTGATGGGCAGGCATAAAAATGTCTCTTATAAAAGATATAGACTCTAACTTAAAATAGAACCTGTGTACACATTTCCACTATGGAACATCGGATAAACTGTCTCTTAGACATATTCGCGGCGGTCTCTTTGGGTAACTCATTGCACAAATATCTTGTATGAACTGAACATTGTACATCTTTTGCTGCAGTTAGCGATTCTCTACCAAGGCGATACCTGATATCTCAGCCTTACCTGCTAGCAGCTTGGTTGGTTGATTGATTTGTCGGTCGGTCGTCGGTCCCATCGGAGTAGGGAAGGATGGGGAAGAAAATTGACCATGCCCATTCAAAGCAACCATTGCTAGCGGCTTCATGGGTTGGGTTGGGTTACTTGGGGAAGGAGACCAGACAGCGAGGTCATCGGTCTCATCGGATTAGGGAAGGACGGGGAAGGAAGTTGGCCGTGCCCTTTCAAAGGAACCATCCAGGCATTTGCCTGGAGCGATTCAGGGAAATCACGGAAAACCTAAATCAGGATGGCCGGACGCGAGATTGAACCGTCGTCCTCCCAAATGCGAGCCCAGTGTGCTAACCACTGCACCACCTCGCTCGGTAGCAGCTTCAAGGTGTTGGTTCTATGCAACTTACAGTGTAGTTGGCTCTGTAGTCGCTTCTCTGTACACATATCACTGATAACAGCAGACAGCCTCTTGCAAAATGGACACCTGTTGCAAGCTGTTTACGAGCTGTGGCCACCTGGAACATGGCCGGTTTAATCTATGTTATAAATCGCAAATCGGTCATCAATGCCGACTAAGAGAGAACTTGCCCTTGGTTATTACTATGGTCGAGAAGTCGACACGCACTTTTTAATAGGTGTTCCCAGAGGGCAATTTGTCTACTGTTAACTGGGGTGGAAGGTAAGCCACTGTGTCAGAGGGAAGGGGGAAGGGGGGGGGGGACGGAGGGGTTCCGAGCTCAAACTGATGACCAAAGTGAAATTAGGATAATTCTACAATTATGATTCGCATGTAACGTTCATTTCATTCTGTTAAAGGACCTTTCTTATTTGTCTTTTAGGCAAGGGCGAGAGCATCTGGGACCACCTGCTGCATTCCGGTGGCAAAATCACCGATGATGGTGGCACTGGTGATGTAGCAGCCGACTCTTACCACAAGTTTCGGGAGGATGTCCAGCTTCTAAAGGAGCTTAATGTGAGTATTGTGCAGTGCAAACCTAGCCGTGACCACATGGACGTATCACCTCTCATTATCCAAAACAACGACATTTCTTTTGTAGCATTCACGAGAAATGGATCTATCCCTAACAGGCCGTTCCGTGAAATTTCGGGCTAGCTGCCGGAGATCTGTAGCTTTTTGCGACGATATTCCGGCCCAATCTTCCGGCCAGCTTCAGGTGTAGAGTGGCGATAATGCACTGAACTCCCGTATGGCATCGCTCAAAGACGACAGAGCTGCCTGCACAGGGTAGCTTATATAATTCGGTACGAGTACAGAAAATATTATGTAGGGCAAGCGATGCGCGCTGTTTGGGAATACACAACACCAGCGGCCACTACGTACACTATCGGATCAAAAGTGTCCGGACACTCCAATGTAATGCGGATATGATCAGTAGATGTCACTAAAGGCGAACCCGCCAGTATAAAAGGAGGCGAGGATTATTGTGAAGTAAATAGAGAGATCGATCAGGAGTACTCAGTGATCTCAACGCGGATTAGGCGTCAGATTTTAGCTGAATAAGAAATCCACCGGGCACATTTCAACTCTTCTATATCTGCACAAGTGGACTGTTGGTGATGTGACTGTGAAATGGAAATGCAATGGAACAACCACAGTGAAACCAACACCAGGCGGACCTCATTTACTGACGGACAGGGACCAGTTCCGAAGTGCCACCAGCAGTCCAGGTACCGCATTGACTTAATGGGGTATGATGATCGAACAGATGTCCTCATAAACTACACGTTTTTGTAGTCAATGTTAAGCGACGCTTGAGGTGGTGTAAAGAGCGGTGCCACTGATCAGTGCATGAGTGGAAACGAATGATTTGGACTGACGATTCACGCTGTTCCCTTTGGCAATCCGATTGAAGGGTTTGGGTTTGGCCAATGCCAGAAGAATGTTACCTGCCATCATATGTAATGCCAACAGTGACGCTCGGAGGACATGATGTTATGGTATGGGAGTGATTTTCATGTTTAGGGCGTGGTTCCCACACTGCGCTTAAGAAAACAGTAAATGCGGTCGGATATGAACACATTTTGCAGCACTGTGTAAAGTGTACAGTGGAGGAACAGTTTGGAGATGATGATTGATAGTTATCACCAAAACCGTGGAGACTGTTGTAAAGCAACATCTGCAAAGGCAATAGTTTCTGAACAATAACATTCCTGAAATGGTCTGCCCTGCCCAGAGTCCCGATCAGGATCCAATGGAACACCTTTGGGATGAATCAGAACGTCGACTGTGCTCCAGATGCCAGCGTCCAACATCACTACCTTGTCTGGTTTCGGCTTTTCAGGAAGAATGGGCTGTCATTCCTCCACAGACACTCAACACCTCACTGAAAGCGTCCCCAGCATAGCTTTAGCCTTTACAAAGGCGAAGGGTGGACACAGCTCGTATTGATGTGCACTAATAGGTGTCCAGATACTTTTGATCAGATAGTGTATGTCGGCTGGTCATTCGATAAAATACAATGAAACCAAAATTGAGGAGCGTACTTCAAACTTTTGGAGCTCCATTAACTGTGAATCAGTGCAAATATGTCTATATGAGGCCTTAGGCAGTCAGTGCAGCGGTTTCCATTTGGATACTGCATAAATCAGTTGCATATTTTTAAAAGGAGCCGCTCCCAAATTTCCCTAAATCGATTTAGGTATGCAACGGAAAACCATAACTTTGCAAGGTGAAATAAATGCACAAATAAACAAATAAATAAATAAATATTTTATGAGAGATACTTGTGTGTGATACAGCTGAACCCGATAAACTTAATTTCTTTCCATGTTTTGGTGTGAGTTTTAACTGAGTTTTGAACTGTATCCTATTTTTGTATTTGTGGAGATTATCAGCAGAAGTTCAAAGGAACCAGTAAGAGAGTTTTATAGATTGTTACTCATATTGGAGTTGCGACATCTTTAACCCTGTGTTGTGGATCAAATTTAAGCTGGTAATCCTTAATAATGCAGTTCTCGAAAGTATAGAAAAGGTGAGATTATGGTTCTTCGAGAAACGCTTCCTAGTTGATTAGCAGAGGGATCCGTAGCGAAATTTGTATTGTGGGCTGTACACAAGTTGGCTAAATTTCTTACGCTGAAATATATGACCTAAAATTAACTATGCGCAAAACCTACACAAGGAGATTGTACCTCTACAAGCCGGCTGCTGTAGCCGAGCGGTTCTAGGCGCTTCAGTCCGAAACTGCGCTGCTGCTGCGGTTGCAGGTTCGAATCCTGCCTTGGGCATAGGTGTGTGTGATGTCCTTAGGTTAGTTAGGTTTAAGTAGTTCTAAGTCCAGAGGACTGATGACCTCAGATGTTAAGTCCCATAGTGCTTAGAGCCATTTGAACCATTACCTCTACAAACTTTTAAAAATTTAGTGCAGTCATTTACTTAGTTCCGTGCAGCACATTAGCTAGGACGAATAACGAAAAAGGTTCAGCACTTAATCGAGCGAAGGTATCAGGCTACAAGATACGAAAGAATCAAATCTTTTCACCAAGTAGAATTCGCTTAAATACTGTAAGTATTTCGTAGCAGGCTGTGCGTCCATTCCAGCACTTCGCTGAGAAGACCCATAGCTGTCGTTATCACTGTAGTGCATGCCGTAGCGATAAGATTCTAACACGTTTTAACTCTCATGCCACCGGTTATAGCGGACGTCAAGCAACGGCAAGGACGTCGCCAACCTAGGACAATTCCGAGCGTAGCTGTACTGTGGCAGTGATTTGTCGCCTAAAGCTGCTGTATACTGTGGGTTACTTCCGTCGCTCACTGAGGATGCAGCCTAAAACAGCGCGCGTATCCCAGCTGCGGGTACGAGTGAGAATTCGTGCGACGCCACGAAGCTCAGAGTACAAGAGGCATGGACTTCTGAGTATTAGCGTTCGTGAATAGAATTACTATTAAATTTTTATTATAGTCAGACTAAGAAAGAAGAAAGTGGTGTGTAGTCTATAATGTTCGTTCACTGTCAATCAGAAAGCTGACCAGTTAGCAGTTCACATGAGACATGGCGAATTGATTCTGCTGAGTATCACAAAACCATTGGCCTAAAAACAGTCAACACCCTAGATCGCATAAATATTTCTTTATTTAAGGCAATCGATTTCGAGAGGCTTTGCTGTTGTCTTCAGGTATTAAAAAATAT
Source organism: Schistocerca americana (assembly GCF_021461395.2). Lineage (NCBI taxonomy): Eukaryota > Metazoa > Arthropoda > Insecta > Orthoptera > Acrididae > Schistocerca > Schistocerca americana. Next base: position 436,686,679 of record NC_060125.1, read on the forward strand.
TTTTTTGTGAAAAGTGTTCATTTTACGTTGGACCTCACAAGTTGCCATGTGAGGTCCAACGTAAAATGAACACGTTTCACAACAAAAAGATTTTTTGAGGCCTCAAGATGACAGCGAAGTCTGTCGAAATCGGTTGTTTTAAATAAAGAGATATTTATGTTATCTAGGCTGTTGTATGTTTTTAACAAGTAAAACAGATCGCTCCATCGGTCTTTTTAATATGAGAAAATTCAATAAAAACCGTTAGGGTAAACAAGAAAATAGAATATGCTCAGATGAAGTATACAGGAAATTACATGTAGTGTGCTCAGATTCTAATTTTGCAGAGCTCTGAAGTGAAGGGCAGTAAAGTTCAGCGTTATTTTGGGAATCGGTAAAGGCTTTTATGTACGTACTATAGGCCTATTTAGATATCATATTATGATTTTTCTTTATTTTCGACAGAGGCATAACAATATTAAGAAATTCATAAGTGTCAACCACTAAATATTGCTCCTCAGTGGCCAGACATGTGAGTGACAATAAGAAAACGTGCACAAGAGCGAAGACGTACGATTGCGTTACTGACCTATACTAAGACGAAAATGTTAGTGGCTGCTGGAAAGTTGAAACCTTCAATCGAACAGCGACTCCGGGTATGATGGCTGAGGAGAAATGCCAGCTAGAGACGGGCGTTCAGATTAGTCACTGGCAACCATACAGATGCAAGTTACCTCATCTGGAGAGAATAACAGAACTACAGCCCAAATTGATGAGTTTTGAAACGGTCGGAACCTAAGTTGGTCTATGGTAAGGTGCTAGATCAAATAAACTGATACAATTTCAGTTAGTTTATTTAACAATAAAACATCAAAAGCAACTTGCGGGCTTTCAAAATAGAAAATGAAATGACGTGGTGTGTGGCCCTCAACTACGTACACTCAGACTCAAAGTTGAAATATTGAAAGTTTTGGTTGGTTTCGTTGTCTAGGGCCTGGGATACGTAGTTGCTGCATTACCATCCAAATACTGCTGAGTCTACAGTATACAATATGAATATACACATGAATCGAATGGTCGAAGGTTCCTATCACTTGGAAATTGCGAATTTGTAATGCAACGTAATAGTTTATAAATGAAAGATTGCAATTAAATAAAATCTGCAGGTACTATCTTAACGAATTTAAATGATGAGCGCGATAGTAGAAGTACTTTTGAGAATGCCGTATATTTCTGCAAAACACTTACTGGTTTCGATGGTCCAGCAATTAAATAAAATATAAGTTGAATAACAGGGAAACAATAGATTCCTACTGCACGTAATTAGCTATGAACATCAACATAGCTCACGAGATATTCACTTCTAAATGCACACTACATCTTCACTGTAGAAGCCACGGAAATCGCACAAGTCCACACTCCAAAGTATTTCTATCCCTCGCGACCACGCGCAAACCGCTCCACACTTCACGTCTCTCTCGCGACCATGCGCCCCCTGCGCTATACTGTTCCAGACTCCCTCGTGTCCTGTGCCTTACTCCCCCGTTCACGAGCGCTGTGATTAGCTAGAGCGCTCGCGCCATGCCTTCAAGCCGATGCACCCACACAAACATAATGAAACACATTCGAAATACTGGATTTACATTTAAATAACTTGAAATTAAATAAATATTCCTATGGCTGGACCATAAACACACTCAATCACACATTATTAGATACATAAACAAATTAAATAAACATTTATCAAAGGAATAGAACAAAAGGTAGGCCAGTAGTCTAATGTCTCTGTGCTTCCTAAAACACAGTAAATATTTAACCAAATTTCTTCGTGAATAGTGTATATCGGATATAAACAAAGACATAAACGAACAGATGTATTTATATGCATGCTGCTACCGTTATTTCGTGTAACTGTGGAGTACTTATGGCCTGACGCAATCGGTAGTAATCGGCCACTTTGACCTCCAATAACTCATGTACTATTGAAGTTACATGCCTGTAATTTATACCAATTTTGGTTTACACTAACAGCTTTCTAAAGACATGTCGATGGACAAAATCGGATGAAGCGTTTAGATTTTGGACATTCGTTGCTGGGTGTTACTTGTATTATTTACCGTCAGATACTAAACTTTGAACTAATAAAGATATTGAAAATTTGACTACACTATCAGAATCATAGTGCAAATAATAGTAATGTACATGTTTCTTTTTGAGGTATCATTGTGGTATCATGATTCATCTGGCTACTATTAATTTCTATATGAACTGTGAATGTCTGCCATGATGGTTTCACAAAGTCACTTTGGCACTTTCTGCATACAAGTCTCTTTCATCGACACAGCATCAGCATGGAATTCCCAGCCACGCGGCCGGTGGGCCATGTGCTGGGGCTACCCCTCTTGTCCTGCTAACGTTCGGCGCCATGTGTTTGGTGCCGGGCCCCGGCTTGCTGAGCGGCCCATGTGGCCACGCCCCAACTCCCAACTTAGAATATTTCCTGGGCGCCAAAACTCTCCAGTTACCTCACAAACTAGAAGTTTTAGTTCTCTTAACATTCCAGCCGCTCGGCTTAGAAAAACGATTTACGCCTTATTAACTTTTCCACTCTGGTAAACACTCAGAATAATGGGGGCACTGGAAAGAAAATATGAAAAAATTTCAGTTATTATCCGTATTAAAACACAGAAATTTACTAATATGGTTTTAAAACAGCTACAATTAGCAGCTCGCCTTTGTAGGTACCCAAGACAAGCAAAATTTTAAAAAATGCGATTTGGCAACTAGCTGTTACAGCAGTCAAATTAAATCAGCAAAAAAAAAAAAAAAAAAAAAAAAAAAAAAATCAGTATTTAACCATCCACCTCTGGTGGCAAACTACTTTTAAAATGAGTTACCAAAACTTAGGAAGCAGCTCTTGAACAGAAACGTTTAGGATACATTGTACTCAAATGGGCTGTCAGCAATCGTCAAACGGCCACTACCACGAGATACCACAAGAATTAGAATGTAAATAACAGTTAACGCCAAAGTGGCACAGAACTAGTTGAAAGCCAAATAATAATAAAAGTGAACAGTCCTCCAGTCAGTGCAACCGGCCTCACGCATTTTTATATAGGATATAAACACAAAGAAGATAGATTACATACAATGATCACTCGCCAGCCTACTGCACGTATACTGACAAGACAGCCCTCCGCGAAATGTGAGGTAGAACTTTACAAAATTCTAGTAAGAAATAACACATTTGCTTATTACAAGAACAGAGCATAAACAGGACTCCCACACGGGTCGAGACCACACAATGTTACAGTGCAAGTGCCTTGATAACAAAGATGGCAGAACATGTCGGTGGAACACAGGGATTTTCCAGAATCCCTCCGCCGCCACTGACACTTGATGGCCGTAAAGTGGACCTCACCGCAGTATCCTCAATGTTCCTGAATCAAGTTGAAACCGCCCCAAGTGCCCTTTCCACCAGGCAGTGCAGCATGCTCTGGGTATCGGACTCCAACCCGAGCCTCGCCATTGCCCAAGCAGGAAGCAAACAGCCATTTCTAACAGTGTAGCAGCTCCGTTAAGGGTCATCACAACCACCCCGACACTCTATACGAATCCAAGTGCCGAAGCCAGTCCCTCGGCCATTACACGGAGCCGTCACCAAAATGTCGCCCGCAAGTTGCAGTATTGCATCGAACGCTCAACCAACGCCTCTACCTGGCTCATGCGCAAGCCTTTACCCTTGCGAGGCACTACATTGCTGCCCTTCAGCTGGATGCCTAATCTGCAGTTACCAGGCAACGGGAAGAAGACGTTACGCAAGAAGGGCAGTTTTCGATAAATGCTTAAAAGTTTATCCGTTGAAGGTCACCAAATTATATACAGCAAAGAAATGATTTAGGTTAGACGACATACTACGATGATCAGGATGATGACCTAGACAAATGAGTCACTACTGTAAGTTGATCCTTCATTTTAACTGTTTCACAAGATGATCTTTTGCAGGTGGACGTGTACCGGTTCTCGATATCCTGGCCGCGGATCCTGCCGGCTGGGGGTGTGGACCGGGTCAACCAGGCGGGCATAGACTACTACAACAAAGTTATCGACGAGCTGTTGGCACATGGCATCAAACCCATGGTGAGTACCTGCCGGTCCACGCATGCTGAACTAAAGGGAAATTTATATGACTTAGCTGCTTCGGGCGTTGAAATTATTCACTAGTTGCACTTGCAAATTTGTGACCGGACCGGGACTCCAACACAGAGTCTCCGCTTCTCGCTAACGGTCGACTTGACCGCCTCGGCCATCCCGACACACTTCCTGTCCGACCCAAATTCCCAAGTGCTGCTCACCACTGACGTGATCCCGCCCACAAGCGCCGTTGCTTGCAGCCTCACTGTATTCCCGGAAGGAGAACAACGATGGTATGCATACGCAGTGAAATAGTCGTATACCTGTCGAGGCGTATCTACACAATTATACATGTGAATTATACGTGTGATGTTTGTTTTCTCGGACACGTCTGAAAGAATAGACACCACACAAGTAATTCTCTAGCCATCTTTATTAGACATTTTTTCCTTGTTGACGCAGTAAATGATGTCTTCAGTCTTTATTCGATCAATCCTTTTGTTCTTCAACAACCTTCACAAGTAACAAGACTAATCAGTTTAGTTTCTTACATGTTCCGTGAATCACATTCGCGGCAACACTTTTTATATACGAAGTACAACAAGTCAGTAGGTTTACAAGTACGACACATATTTTTTTTTGTGAAAACATGGCGACATGCTGGTCATTTACATAACGGGATTTTTAAAAATCTTAATACGGCGGTTGGAACTTTATTTTCAGCTCGTAAAAAATAGATGTGTGTTTCAAAGTTTTACTGAACTTCAAAGTGGTCACCAGCTTTGTGTACAACCCGTTTCCAGCGATGTGGAAGTCGTAGGATGCTCTTAGCAGTGCCAGTAGTGTTGACAGTTCGAGCGGCGCAGAAGAAACAAATCGGTAACAGCTTGCACTGTACTTGCTTGAGCATTGTCCTGCAAAATGATGGTCAGGTCCTGCAGAAAGTGTCATCACTTCTGTCTCTGTGCTGTTCATTTTTAGAACACAACCTGCGACCGGCTTAGAGACAGAGGTGATGACACTTTCTGCAGGACCTGACCATCATTTTGCAGGGCAATGCTCAAGCACGTACAGTGCAAGCTGTTACTGATTTGTTTGACTGATGGGGCTGCTAAATGCTATACCACCTACTGCACTCCCCTGACTTAAGCCCTCTTGAGCTCAACTCGATTTCTAAACTGAAGGAAACACTTCACGGCATTCGCTTCAGAACTGCTACAAATTCGTCGGTCAATAGACCGCGCCGCTCGAACTGTCAACACAAATGGCACTGCTAAGAGTATCCTACGACTTCCACATCGCTGGCAAAGCGTTATATACCATGCTGGTGACTTCTCTGAAAGTCAGTAAAACTTTGAAACACGTATCTATTTTGCACGAGCTGTAAATAAACAGTTGCCACTATTGATGTTCCAACCCTCGTATATCAGATTGGTGCAAAAGTTCGTAGTGTTTTTGTTATGCATGATGGTATTCCGGTTGCTGTTTGTTTATTTATCGATTGTGATTTTTATTTGTAGTTAACTGTTGCTGTCTGAGTTTACATATTGTCATTTGGAGATAGTGACCGGAACTGTGGGCGCTAGAAAATGGAGTGTCAAATGGAGAAATCTGAACATTTCCGACATAGTATTCTGTTTGAGTTTATTAGAGGGGTGACAGTAGGTGAGACAGGCAGGAACATTTGTGCCGCGTATGGGGATAATGCCACTGGATAGAGCGTGGCAAGAAAATGGTTTATCGTCTTAAGGAGGAACGTTTCGACATTAGTGTCCCTGTACATTCAGGAAGAGCTTCGGGGATTGATGAAGATCGTTTTATGTTCAAAAAATGTTCAAATGTATGTGAAATCTTATGGGACTTAACTGCTAAGGTCTTCAGTCCCTAAGCTTACACACTATTTAACCTAAATTATCCTAAGGACAAACACACACATCCATGTCCGTGGGAGGACTCGAACCTCCGCCAGGACCAGCCGCACAGTCCATGACTGCAGCGCCTTAGACCGCTCGGGATCGTTTTATGCATTAATCCACAATGATCGACGTCATTGTATTCGAAAACTGGCAAATATGATGAACTGTGATCATTCCACCATCGTGCGACGTTTACATGCAATGAGGAATGTACAAAATAACGGTACCGGATGATCCCAGCTAAAATCACAAAAAAATCAGCGGGGCGCCACATGTGCATCTCTGCTTGCTTGTCATCAGTTAGCTCGTGAATAATACCAACAATTCCTATCCTGCATCGTTACTGGTGACGAGAAACGGTGTCTTTACGCTAACATAAGGAAAAGAAAGGAATGGCTGAGCCCAAACATAGCAACCACTTCCTCTACAAAGACCTGCGCGCGATCACAAAAGATAATGTGATGCAGCTGGTGGAACAGCGGCGGTGTAGTGTACTACGAATTGCTTCCCCGAGGTGTAACTATCACTGCTGACGGTTATTGTCAACAGTTGAGACGTCTTGCAGAGGCAATCCAAGAACAACAACCAGGAAGACTGCGTGATGGTTCAAACGGCTCTAAGCACTATGGGACTAACCATCTGAGGTCATCAGTCCCCTACACATGAACTACTTAAACCTAACTAACCTAAGGACATCACACACATCCATGCCCGAGGCAGGATTCGAACCTGCGACCGTAGCAGCAGTGCGGTTCCGGACTCAAGCGCCTAGAACCGCTCGGCCACAGCAGCCGGCTGAAGACTGCGTGATGTGATGCTCTTCCAAGATAACGCCCGCTGGTATTCTGCTAGACTGACGGAAAACACTATACAGGAGTTGGGTTGGGAAATCATTTTGCACTCACCTTATTCACCAGCTCTTGCGCCTTAAGATTTTCATCCTTTTCGCTCTCTATCGAATAGCCTTCAAGGAACTTGCTATCCGGATGAAAATTCTCTCTGAACATGGCTTGACGAGTTCTTTGCCTCAAAACCATGTGACTTTTAGAGTCGCTGAATGAAAAGTTGCCTCAGCGCTGGGAGACTGTTGTAAATAGTGAAAGAGAATTTGTTATTGATAACTAATGTCTCTGTTCTGCGTATTTGTTGTTTGTATTAAACTTATAGAAAAACGCTACGAACTGAAGCACTTGCCCAATACAGCAAAAATTTGATAAACTTAACCCACCACGTACATACTGTGTACTTTGAAATTTGTCTATAGAGTATACAAAGTTGTCAAGCCGATGTGAGCTCAGTTTGTTTTTATAATTTCTGCTATCTGCCGGCACTTTTAATTCAGGAATGAGATAAAGATATATTTTTCTGATTTCTTACTTCACTACTTTCTGTGCAGGCTTAAGGTTGAGTTGTGTATAGAGCAATCTATTTTTGTTCCTAGCCGGCCGAAGTGGCCGTGCGGTTAAAGGCGCTGCAGCCTGGAACCGCAAGACCGCTACGGTCGCAGGTTCGAATCCTGCCTCGGGCATGGATGTTTGTGATGTCCTTAGGTTAGTTACGTTTAACTAGTTCTAAGTTCTAGGGGACTAATGACCTCAGCAGTTGAGTCCCATAGTGCTCAGAGCCATTTGAACCATTTTGTTCCCAACGTTGTATTTATGATTGCTACAATTCTGTTCAAACTGTGGTCGACTTTTCACAATAAGCTTCATAAGAGAATGAAATTATTGCGAGGCTCTTGTTAGTATGCTTATTTTTTAAACAATTGTTTTAAACAGGATACACACCAGGTGTTACTCTTACAGACTGTTTTTGTGCAATAAATACTTTGTGTCCGTGAATGAAATAGTCCAAAAAAAAAAAAAAAAAAAAAAAAAAAAACTGAATGTGAAGTCAAGGAAACAAAGTATGCAAAGAAAGTTAGGTTTCTAATACTTTGATCACCAACATCAGTGACTACACTTAAAGAAAATGTTGCTGCTCTCAAATAGTTCATGAACTTAGGAAATACGTTTTCCGTAATTCACGCAAAACTTCTGCATCGACTCAGCTGATCAGTAGAAATAATTTTTGCTGTTTTAGTGTTAGCTTTTTACGTGGAAGAATAAAACAATCAAAACAAAATAAATAATTAATTGACACATTAAATTTGGATATCACAAAAAATTTTGAGAAATCTACATCTACAACTACATGATTATTGTGCGATTCACAATTAAGTGCCTGGCAGAGGGTTCATCGAACCACCCTCAATATATTTCTCTACAATTCCATTCTCGAATGGCGCGCAGGAGAAACTAGCACTTAAATCTATTTATCCTCATATTTTATAATGATGATCATTTTGCCCTATGTAGGTTGGCGCCGACAGAATATTTTCACAATAAGAGGAGAATGTTGGTTACTGAAATTTCAGGAGAAGTTCCTGCCGCAACGACAAACGCCTTTGTTTTAATGATTACCACCGCAGTTCACGTATAATGTACGTGGCACTATTTCTCCTATTTCGCGATAATACAAAACCAGATGTCCTTTATTGAACTTTTTCGATCTACCGTCGGTCCTATCTGATGCGGATCCCCAAACCGCAGAGCAATACTCCAGAGAGAGCGGACATGCGTGGTGTATACTGTTTCTTCAGTAGACCTGTTGCAATTTCTAAAAGTTCTGCCTATAAATCGCAGTCCTTGCTTTGCTTCACCCACAACATTATCTTTGTGGTAGTTCCACTTTAAGTTACTTGTAATTGTAATCCATAAGTAATTTACAGCCTTTAGATTTGTGTGATTTATTGTGTATCGAAATTTAGCGGATCTCTTTTAGTACTCATGCGAATGAGACTTCACACTTTCTATTGTTTGGAGTAAACTGCTACTTTTCGTAACATACAGATATCTTGTCTAAATCATTTTGCAATTGGTTTTGCTCATGTGATAATTTTACATCATCTCCAGACAATCTAAGACGGCTGTGCAGATTGTCTCATGTGTCGTTCATGTATATCAGGAACAGCAGAGGTCCTACAACACTTCCTTGGAGAACGCCAGAAGTTACTTCGGTTTTACTCAATGACTTTTCGTCAGTTATTACAAACTGTCACCTTTCTAACAGGAAATCACGAAGCCATTCACATAACTGAGATGACACACCATCGGCAAGCAATTTGAGTGGAAGGCGCTTGTCAGGAACTGTGCCAAAACCATTCTGGAAATCTAAAAATATGGGATCAGTCTGACGTCCCCTGTACTTACTCATTACTTAGTGAAAATAAAGAGGTAATTGTGTTTCATAAGAACGATATTTTCTGAACCCGTGTTGATTATTTTTCAGTAATTCGTTTTCTTCGAGGGAAATCATAATATTTGCGCAGTATATGTTTCCAAATCCTACTGCAAATTGACGTGATGTTGTTGTTGTTGTGAACTACAGTCCGAAGATTGCGTTGATGCAGCTGTCCATGCTACTCTATCCTCTGCAAGCCTCTTCCGCTCCGAGTAGCTACTGCACTCTACATCCTTCTGAATCTTCTTACTGTATTCATCTCTTGGTTTTTCTCACGATTTTTACCCCCTCACGCTTTCCTCCACTTCTAAATTGGCAATCCCTTGATGTCTCAGGATGTGACCTACCAACCAATCCCTCCTTCTAGTCAGCTTGTGCCACAAATTTCTTTTCTCCCCAGTTCTATTCAGTACCTGCTCATTAGTTACGTGATTACCCATCTAATCTTAAGCATTCTTCTGTAGTGCCACATTTGAAAAGCTTCTATTCTCTTCTTGCCTAACCATTTATCATCCATGTTCCCACCCAAACAAATAATTTCAGAAAAGGCTTCCTGACATTTAAGTTTATACTCGATGTTAACAAATTTCTCTTCTTCAGAAACTCTTTTCTTTCCATTGCCAGTCTACATTTTATATCCTTTCTACTTCGACCATCATCAGTTTTTTGCTAGCCAAGTAGCAAAATTCATCTACTACTTTAAGTATCTCATTTCCTAATATAATTCCTAATGTAATTCCCTGAAAGGAGCCGGACTGGTATATAATCTGAACCAGTGGTATTGTCTTCATTGTTTTAAGCTGCTTCGCTACACAGAGAATATCTCCTTCTAAGTTACTCATGTTGGCAATTGTTCTTGATTCGAATTCGAGAATATTTACTTCGTCTTTTTCTGTGGAGGAATTTTGGAAAATCTTGTTTAGTAACTCTACTTTAGTGGTACGATTATCACTAACAGCATAGTTGCTATCGCGCATTGAAGGTATTGATTGCGTCTAACCGATGGTGTACTGTACATATCACCAGAGTCTCTTTGGGTTTCTGCCAGATTTCGAGAGAGAGTTTTGGAAACTATTAAAAGCATCTCGACTTGAAGGACGCGCTGAATTTTGAGCCTTCTGTAAAACTTCGCCAATCTTGGGAATTTGCTTTTCTTTTAAATTTGGCATGCTTTTTTCGTTGCTCCTGCAATAGTGTTATGACCTGTTTTGTGTACCATAGAGGATCAGCACCAACTCTTATTCATGTATGTGGTATTTATCTCTCAATTGCCGTCGATACTATTTCTTTGGATTCAAACCACAGTTGATCTTCACTTGCATAGTAAGAGCGGAAGGAATGGAAACTCTCTCTTAGAAAGATGTCAAACGAATTTTATCTGTTTTTTAAATAGATGTAGTTTGCGTTTAGTTTTGGTCTGTTTGGATGTTACGGTATTCAGTCTCACTACAGCTGCCTTGTGATTACAGAATGCTCCGGGTTGCACTTGCCACAACGGTGCCTGCTTCTGTTTTTGATTCTAAAGTGAAGCCATACAGGGCAGTCGATTTTCCTTGGCACGCTGCTGTTATGACGATTAAAAGTTTTTAGCCGGTGGACTGTCTTCTACATAGCGTGTCATACCAGGTGTTCACCTATGTATAGTGACGTTCGGTTTTATCGGAGCGTTCTCCACCATATCTTATTACTTTTACGACCTATGCGTCTCTGCGCATAGTCTGTTCCGTGGGACTGACTGTGAGCGCTTGGAATTCCCATAATTTGTTATGAATGTCATGACTTGAATCCAATTTACACTTGAAGATGCAGCTGTAAATGGTGTGAAACAGATAATGCCTAAGAATGAAAGGATTTTACAGCTGAAGCGGTTTTATTTCTCAACGTGATTTATCGTGGCTGTGGTTGCCCAGATTATAAAGTTTTTATCACTAAAAAGCAAGGAATCTCTTCAACTTTTTCCACCGTGTTCTTCAGTGACATCATATCGGTCAGTTATGTGGTTTTAACTTTTTTCTTACAAGGGAACATCCCCATCGCACCCCCCTCAGATTTAGTTATAAGTTGGCACAGTGGATAGGCCTTGAAAAACTGAACACAGATCGATCGAGAAAACAGGAAGAAGTTGTGTGGAACTATGAAAAAATAAGCAAAATATACAAACTGGGTCGTCCATGTGTAATATAGGCAATATTAAGGGCAGTATTGGTCCAAGAGCGCCGTGGTCCCGTGGTTAATGTGAACAGCTGCAGAACGAGAGGTCTTAAGTTCAAATCTTCCCTCGACCGAAAATTTTAACTTTTTATTTTCAGTTTATGTGAAAAACTCTTATGTTTTCATCACTTTTTTTGGAGTGATTATTACATCCACAAGAAAACCTAAATCGGGCAAGGTAGAAGAATCTTTTCACCCATTCGCCAAGTGTACTAGTTAGGTGGGTCGACAACATATTCCTGTCATGTGACGCACATGCTGTCACCAGTGTCGTATAGAATATATTAGACGTGTTTTCCTGTGGAGGAATCGGTTGACCTATCAAATGTTTTCGGTTCCCATTGGAGAGGCACGTCCTTTCGTCAACTAATCACACGGTTTTGCGGTGCGGTCGCAAAACACAGACACTAAACTTATTACAGTGAACAGAGACGTCAATGAACGAACGGACAAAACTTTGCGAGAATAAAGAAAGCAAGATTTTCAGTCGAGGGCAGATTTGAACCAAGGACCTCTCGTTCCGCAGCTGTTCACGCTAACCACTGGACCACGGCGCTCCTCGCCTCACATTGCCCTTAATATTGCCTATCTTACGCATGGACGACCCAGTTTGTATATTTTGCTTATTTTTTCATAGTTCCACACAACTTCTTCCTGTTTTCTCGATTGATCTGTGTTCAGTTTTTCAAGGCCTATCCACTGTGCCAACTTATAACTAAATCTGAGGGGGGTGCGATGGGGATGTTCCCTTGTTAGTTCTCAAATGGTAAATAAAAAATTTTCGGATGACATTTCAAGAGACTGAAATTTTTCTGATAATTTATTACGTCGGTGTTTTTCGTGGTAAGGCGTACTGCGTTATCTAACGTACTCTCCTCTGTCCTTCTCGACACTATCTTCTATCACGGCTGACGGGATGGTCACCGTAAGCAGACTTCAACTCCAACGTTTTCGCAGTGTTTTTACATACGGAAACACACATTACAAGTTTCTTATGCCAGTTGTGGCAGGCGACTTTACTGGTGCCTAGGAAAAACTTAGATCAGAATTCCCGAAACTGTGAGACATCTATATCGAGTCATCTGTACACATGAAATTAATCTCGATAGACCTAGAAACACTGCAGTTATGCGCGGTAGGTCCGTACACAGATTTTAAGTCTGTATCTAGGACTGTAACGATGGAAATATTTGCTTCGTCTGTTTCATGCAGATTATCTCATGAGGCAACAGACCGGAAATTGATTGGAGAGTACAAACTGCATCTTTAATAGTAATGTAAGAGACAGTACTATGCGGAAATCGTCCAATCTGGAGTCTTCTGAGGCCATAGATACTATTGTAACCAATACTATAGTAGACAGGTCAATGGGAGAAGCAGGAGCATCCCTGAAAAAAATGAAAAACAGAAACTGTACAGCCAAATATAGGCACAAGAAAACTAATTGCGAAGGAATTATGGTAATAGAAGGAATAAGTCACCTGATCGTTGAAACAAGGAAGTACAAATATGTTCAGAAAGTGAAAGGAATACAGCAGTATGTGAGGAATGAAATCGATGGTAAGTGCGAGGAAGTTAAAGCGAAAAGGTTGCACAGGAAGTGAAGAAAACTGAAAGGAAATGTACGTCGAGAAGACATTTTCAGCTTATAGAAAACACAAAATATCTTTCCGTGAAATTAGAAGCAAAGGCGTCAGTACAAAAGGCTTCCATTGCTAAGCACAGATCAGAGACTAGATGGATGGAAAAGTATACTGACGGCCTCTACGAGAGGTAAGAACTGTCAGCTTACACTATAGAAGAAGAAATGTCGATTGGGAAGACGTAAGAGACCCATTATTAGAACATGACAGAGCTGAGGATAACTTGAGATAAAATAAGGCAGAAGGGGTGGATAAAAATGTTTTGAAATTTCTAAAATCATTAGTAGAAGTGGCAAACAAACGATTTTTCGTGTCAGTATGAGATTAAAATACGGGATGAAAGTATATCAATGGTAAGACTTGTTGATGGCATTGCTATGCTGAGTGAATGTGACACGTTGAATGACATAAACAATCTAAACAGTACGGAGTATGAATTGAGACTAAACCAAAGAAAAACGCAAGTAATGAGGAATAGCAGAAATAAAATTAGCGATATATTCAACATCAAAATTGGAGACCACTTAGTAGAAGTAGTTAAGGAATTCTACTACCCTGGAAGCAAAATTACACACGACGGACAAAGCAAGGCGGGTTTAAGAAGCAGACTAGCAAAGGCAAAGAGAGCATTCCTGGCCAAGATAAATCTACTATTATTGAACATAGGAATTTTTGATAATGTACGTTACGAGCACAGATTCGTAAGCAAGCCTGAATAATCGACTGTAAGGAAACGAGAGAATAAGGGAATGGAGGCGTTAGAGATTCGGTTTTACAGGAGGATGTTTTAAGTTGACTGATGAGGTAAGAATTGAGGAGTTTCGGCAAGGAATCGATAAGGAAACTAGAAGGGGGTACCGGACGTGTGTCAAGACATCAAGACTTCCATTGTATTGCATGGAGCCGTCGAGTACAAAAACTAAAGGGAATAACAGAGACTGCAACACATTTAACAAAGAATGGAGGGCGTAGGGTGCAAATGTTACTCTGTTTAATAGGTTGGCGCAGAAGGCGCGGTGCACCATATCAACTGCCAAGCTTAACTCGTTCTTTTTTGTCCGGAAATATCAGACAAATTTCACGTTTCTAGCTGGTTTTCGACCTTCACTCTTCCTGTAATGACTGAATGATTAACGATAAACAGAAATGACTCATAAGTGACAAAACAGGTAATTAACGCGATTACTTTCCTCTTTTAATGCCGGACGACGACTGGTTAACGAAAAATGACAAACAGAATGACTAAAATAATGACTATACTTCATGAATAACTACTGACAGCGCTTACACGTTGAACAATCGCTGCAGACTGTTATTCCGTTGCGCGTTACTGTTATGTAGAGATGTGCGTAGTACAGGAGCTGCAAAATGGTGAAACTCTCAGTAATTACATCTTCGTCAATAATATGAAAAACAGAAAAGAATGGCTGGTTCAAATGGCTCTGAGCACTATGCGACTTAACTTCTGAGGTCATCAGTCGCCTAGAACTTAGAACTAATTAAACATAACTGACCTAAGGACATCACACACATCCATGCCCGAGACAGGATTCGAACCTGCGACCGTAGCAGTCCCGCGGTTCCGGACTGCGAAACAGAAAAAAATTGCTAATATATATCAGACGATGAAGTAATTCGGTTCAGCTATAACCGTATAATTAAAAAAAATGTCAAAAATGGTAGGTAATATTACGTGAGAGGGAAGTGTTGACGCCGGCCGCGGTGGTCTAGCGGTTCTAGGCGCTCAGTCCGGAACCGCGCGACTGCTACGGTCGCAGGTTCGAATCCTGCCTTGGGCATGGATGTGTGTGATATCCTTAGGTTAGTTAGGTTTAAGTAGTTCTAAGTTCTAGGGGACTGATGACCACAGATGTTAAGTCCCATAGTGCTCAGAGCCATCTGAACCATTTTTGAAGTGTTGACGTGCACTGGAAATTTCAAAGCTCGCCAGCAACTTTCTGGAGAGCTGCACTTTTTAATTGGAACATTTCATTGAGTAACACGTTATTTGAGTACACGTATATATTTCGTAAACAGGAAAACTGGAACAACAAAACTGCAGCATTGTAATTCTGAAATAATTATATTTTAAGGGTCAAATATTATGGTACCAATAATTCCGAACAGGAATAATTTTTGAAGTGTCAAACCTTAGGAAAAAGAAGAAATTGGCCACGTACGACTAGGATACGCGCTCTGAAGGTTCTGTACAAACTTAATTATGCATACAGACAGTTAATCCATTCTGGGAACAGAGGATCTCGACGATTTATGCCTATTATCAGGGATTCGAAGACTTTCCAGCAGATTTTAAGTTTGAAGTCTGAAAAAAATGACGAAAGAAATGATTTTCATGTGATATAATTACAAATTGAATATTTTCTGTTTTTTTTTTCATTTACTTGTACTGTGAAACCTTGCTCCTCACCAATTTTCATGATTCTAGATCTACGAGATGTACACTATAGGTTGTTTTGAGAGAGTTTGCGAATATCAAAATGTGTGACGACCATATATTTTGGTTGCATTAACTTAGAAGTTTATCGTTTCTGCACTGCCAGGGTACAATATACCTCCGGTGACATAAATTTCAACTTGATACGAACAACCGTTCCAGAGAAAACAGGGAGTCTTAACAGACTGACAGACACTCGGACAAAAGATGACAAAAATATTTTTTCGTGTGTTATAATTACAAATTAACAAGTTTCGGATTTTTTTTCCCTTTAGTTCTACCGTCAAACCTTGATTCTTACCAAATTTCATGATGCTAGGTCAACGAAAAGTACCCTGTAGGTTTTGATGAGTGAGTTTGTGAATATCAAAATAGGTGACATAAATGGCCGCATCTACTGACTGCATTGACGTAGAAGTTTCGACTTTTTACACAACCAAGGGACCGCAGACCTTAGTTGTTGGTGTGGTCTTCAGTCCAGGGATTGGTTTGATGCAGCCCTCCATTTTTATTTTAAATTAAGTGCATTAGTATTTGTAAAATGACTCTTAGTGTTCATTAAAAAATGACGATCATTCCACTTGGGACCTGTGGAATGGTACAGTAGCTTACTTGTTTTAGTTGTAAATATTTGTCGTGTATTGTTGTTTTTCTGACATGTTCCACATCCTGGAGGACCTCCTCACTACGGATCAATTGGCATGAAAGTAAATCTAATCTAATCTAATCTAATGCTACCCTAGCCTGCGCAAGCTTCTACTTCTCCAAGTAACTACTGCAACCTACGTCCTTCTGAATCCGCTTAGTGTATTCATCTCTTGGTCTCCCTCTATGGTTTGTACCCTCCAAGCTGCCATCCAGTACTAAATTGGTGATCCCTTGATGCCTCAGAATATGTGCTACCAACCGATCCCTTCTTCTAGTCGAGTTGTGCCACAAATTCCTCTTCTCCTCAATTCTATTCAATACCTCCTCATTAGTTACGTGATCTACTCATCTAATCTTCAGCATTCTTCTGTAGCACTACATCTCGAAAACTTCTGTTCTCTTCTTGTCTAAACTAGTTATCGTTTATGTTTCACTTCCATACATGGCTGCACTCCATACAAATGCTTTGGCTCTGAGCACTATGGGACTTAACTTCTAAGGTCATCAGTCCCCTAGAACTTAGAACTACTTAAACCTAACTAACCTAAGGACATCACACACATCCATGCCCGAGGCAGGATTCGAACCTGCGACCGTAGCGGTCGCGCGGTTCCAGACTGTAGCGCCTAGAACCGCTCGGCCACTCTGGCCGGCTACAAATACTTTCAGAAATGACTTTCTGCCACCTAGTATGTGACATAAATTTGAACTTTATACATCTACTGATACCAGAGAAAGGGCTTTAACAGCCGGACAGACAGACAGACAGACAACAGACAACAAAGTGAACCTATGAAGGCTCCGTTTTTACTGATTGAGGTATGGAAACCTAGAAATGTATTTTTTAATGGAATTTGGCCTTTCATATAAGGTGTGTTAATCCTAAAACAGTTGTCAGCGGGTCCGAATTTTGAAGAGTACATGGTTTCAATCATTCGGTTGGCAGTCCGTTCAACATTTGGAGAATGCAGCAACTGCGATGGCCGGTACAGGAAGTGCATCGGGCCACTCTTTGCCATTAGCACTGCTAGATACAAAAATTAACATACGACCCCGTGAAGGAACGGGATGAAGGCCTTGCGTTACGTGTAGATTAGAAAGCAGAAAAGGAGATAAATTGTTCAAGGAGTGGGGCAGCTATCCCGTCTTGCTGTATTTCGCGATCTACTTCTCGTAAAAAGAGAATGGGTTATCCTCCTCGCTGTTTTTGGAACCATACAACTTAAGTATGTAAAACATATTATTATATTCCACGTTCGCCGGGCGGTGTGGCCGTGCGGTTGTAAGCGCTTCAGTCTGGAACCGCGTGACCGCAACGGTCGCAGGTTCGAATCCTGCCTCGGGCATGGATGTGTGTGATGTCCTTAGGTTAGTTAGGTTTAAGTAGTTCTAATTTCTAGGGGACTGATGACCACAGATGTTAAGTCCCATAGTGCTCAGAGCCATTTGAACCATTTCACGTGCTCAAAAGCCTTCCCCAAATCTTTGAGTGCTGTGTATGGTTCGTACTGTTTTGCTAAATCGCTAATCTTCTTTTTTTAATGTAATAGCCCCCTACTTCTCCTAAAATCAAACTATCTCTGTTCTAAACCACTTTCAAGTTTTCTGTTACCGATTTCGATAAGGTGCTTTTAGTTTTTTGATGACTGTGGTACCAGAGTGATTTTGCGGTAATTTTCATATCAGTCCGCCCCTGCTGACATTATGTAACTATCTGATTCACGAACGAAAGTCCTTTCATAAGTCGGTAATGTCGTTATTGGAACTACCGACTACACAAGCAGTTCATTCCGGAGTATTACGCCCCTCCCTAGGATAACCAAAAATTATGAACTGGACGGGAAGCGGAGGTGATAGAGATGATGATCGGTGACATCAAGAGTGCCTCGTGAGTCTGCAAACACCACGTAACAGGCTGGTCTTCGAGCTTCGAGTCATTGCCCATCAAGAGTAATTAGCATGGCATGCGTGTGTTAGCGCCACTGCTGGTAGCTTTATCGCGTTCTGCTTTGTATCGTCGAAGCTCTGCACTGATTGATATTTCGACGGAACTCCATTAGCTGGTAATACAGAGCCATGCGTCTCGCGGTATACACCGGCACACGTGGCGACTGCGCGATGGAGTTCCCGCAGATTTGACGCGGGATTTTAGGCCACTCCTGTGTCCCATTGTGAGGGCGAAATCGAAAATGAGTGTGCTGTTGGATGGCCTGCGTTATACCAGAAATGAAATTATGGGATTATTCCGCATGACGACAACTGAAAGCCGATTATTCCGCGTGGCGTCGGCTGAAAGCCGAAGTTTGTCCTGTCCTGTTGCTTCACCAGATGAAAGCCGACGGCAGCGCACGCAGCAAAACTGTTTGTGTCGCTTGCACAGAGGCAGGTGGATCTGTGGTCGAGACAACGGACTCGCAATCGCCATGCGTCTGCTCCAAACACGCGTCCAACTATTCTGATTTTAGCTTTTCGAGCTTTCCCTAAATCACGTAACTGAAATAGTTACTTCAAAAAATCTGCTGACGATCCCATTCCTCGACCTTGTTCACGTTGTTAGGTGACCATCTGACGAAGCAGTTAAGGAAACCAAAGACAAGTTTGGAGAATGAATTAAAGATCAGGAGAGAAAATAAAAACTTTGAGTTTTGCGGATGACGTCGTAATTCTGTCAGATGTAGCAAAGGGCGTGGAAAACCGCTGAATGGGATGAACAGTGTCTTGAAAGGAGGCTATAGGATGGACATTAACAAGGACAAAACAAGGATAATGGAGAATATATAAATAAATCAGGCGATGCTGAAGGTATTATATCAGGAAACGATACACCAAAAGTGGTAGATGAGTTTTGCTATTTGGGCTGTAAAATAACTGATGATGAAGGAAGTAGAGAGGATATAAAATGTGAAGTAGCAATGGCAAGAAAAGCGTTTATGAAGGAGACAAATTTGCTAACATTGAGTAGATTTAAGTGTTAGAAAGTCATTTCCGAAGCTATTTGTTTGTAGTGTAGGCTTGTATGGAAGTGAAACGTGGACAATAAAAATTTCAAACAATAAGTGAACAGAAGCTTTTGAAACGCGATTGGACACTAGAATCCTGAAGATTAGATGGTTAGATTATGTAACTAATGAGGCGGCGCTCAACAGAATTGGAGGGAAAAGAAATTTGTGACACAACTTGACTAAAAGAAGGGAACGGTTTATAGGATACGTTCCGTGATAGCAAGTGATCATCAGTTTAGTGCTGGAAGAAAGTGTGGGGGTAAGAGTTATGGAGGGGGACCAAGAGATGAATGCAATAAACAGTTTCAAAAGGATGTAGGTCTAAGCAGTTATTTGAAGATGAAGAGGCTTACTCAGAATAGAGCAGCTTGAGTAGGATGGAGAACTTGCATTAAACCAGTCTTCCGACTGAAGACCACAAAAACAACATGTGACCATCTTTCATGTTTCCAAGCTGCATAAGCGTAAACTCAACCTTTTATTCTACAGACGTTCTACATGTTATCAGAACATGAATCTAAGTTTCCAGAACGCTTCCAGGCTGTGGCTAAGCCGTGTCTTTTCAATATCCTTTCTTCCAGCAGTGCTAGCCCTGCAAGTTTCGCAGGAGCACTTCTGTGAAATTTGGAAGTTAGGAGATGAGGTACTGCCGGAAGTAAAGCTGTGAGTATGGGTCATGAGTCGTGCTTGCGTAGCTCAGTTGGTAGATTACTTGTCTGCGAAAGGTAGAAGTCCCGGATTGTAATCTGCCAGGAAGTTTCATGAGTCTGTATTGTTTGCATCTCATATTTATGGGAACTGAACTGAACTGTCTCTGTCTCTCATTTTCTGTTATATACTTTTCAATCATCAGTATTAGTGGTACTATACTTCAGTATACGTTACAATTGCAGATTACATGATTATTAAATACATTAAAGAATGACGAATCACGAAGGAATTACCCGAATGGGACGGAAATCGGTAGATGTTATGTACATTTATAGCCAAACAAATGATTACAATTTCGGGAAATTTGGATGGTTTATTCAAGAAAGAGAGAGCTTCACAAATTGAGCAAGTCAACAACGCGTTGGTCCACCTCTGGCCCTTATGCAAGCAGTTATTAGGCTTCGCACTGATTTATACAGTTGTTGGATGTCCTCCCCAGGGACATCGTGCCAGGTTTTGTCAGAGTGGCGCGTTAGAATGTCAAAGGCCCGAGATGCCTGTAGGGCGCTTCCCATAGTGCTCCAAACGTTCTCAATTGGAGAGAGATCTGGCGACCTTGGCAAGCGCGAATACAAGCAGTAGAGTTGGGCAACACGATTCTTTTTCCTGATTCGATTCCTACTATTCACTCTCACACTGCGAATCGATTCCTACGATTCGTTCGCGATTCTTTCACGATTCATTCTAGTCTGCGATGGCACGATTCTTACGGAATGCAAAAAGTTGTACATCTTACTCACAGATGGCAGGACAGGTCTAAAATTGTCAAAGGGGTTAGAATCGAACTGATAAGATATGCCAGAAATAGTTTATTTATGAGTAAACGTGCATATGACGTTACAAGTGTGATTCTCGATTTATACGTGTAATGCCTTAATTGTTGAAAGATCACGTTTGATTTGATTGCATCTATTGTTTTATTTCAGTATGCCAGGAGAGAGGAGTCGATTTGTGCGGAAGGTGGTGCAAAATTACGTGGTATGCCAGTTTGGTTGTGTGGCTTGAACGCGCCTAACTGCAGACGTCTGTTTTATAATAACAAAATCTAGCAGTGAGGCAGACGTGGTTTGGCTCATATCATTCTAAGTTTTCCTGTGCTAAGATGTCTTTTCAAGTCCACATCACCCTTGTAACTCATAACGCAGCTGACAGCCCTCTCACACAGGAAATTTAGCTTAACTTTCATTTCTTCTAAATACAAAGCATAGGTATTTGGCTTTTAATTTGTCTGAGAACTTGCCGCTGTCACTACTGTTTACGTGAGAAGACGACATACTTCTAAACAATAGGATTCAATCGTATACGTCGACATTACTTCACTAAAATTTAATATGAATGTGAACAGGATAACATTTGGAAACTCGAACTGGAAATTATTAATTAAAAAGCTTTTGTTTAAAGACGGTTTTACACGGCGATCTGCCAAGAAAGGTATTGGTTAGAGAGCCTATATTCTCTCTATATAGGCTCTGTAATATTGGTGTAGTGCGACAGCCATTTAGTGGTGGGACTTGTGGAACTAACAGAATTAGCAAATTAGCAGTGAAGTAATGTCGCTGTATACGATTGTATCCTACACTTTAGAAGTATGTCGTCTTCTCACGTAAATAGTAGTGGCAGAAGCAAGTTCTCAGACAAATTAAAAGCAAAATACCTATGCTTTGTATTTCGACGAAACAAAAGTTAAGCTAATTTTGCAGTGTGTGAGGGCTGACAGTTGCTTTATTGTGAAATATAAGGTGCTGTGGAATTGGAAAGAGCACAGAAAAACGTAGCATGATACGAATCCGCGTATGTGCACTATATGGGGATAGTAAATGGGAAATGCCTTTACGCCCGTTCCCGTCAGCCACCGCCAAGTGTCAGCTTGGTTTTCACGTCGAGTAATATTACGGCCCACGAACTTCGTTTGTTCGTTCCGAGCTTCCTTTGTTCACATGCATCCTCCACTTGACTGCCATCTGGCGGTCGTAATCATCCGACACGACTCGGCATGATTCGGGAAGTTGCCTTCGAAGCTTAGCGTACTAAGAATCGATGAATCGTTGGAACTTGGATTGTCACGACTCGGAAACACGCAGTCGTTCTTACGATTCTTTTGAACGACGATTCGTCCGTATCACGATTCGATTCTTACGATTCTTTATTTAGAGTCGTTCAAATGAACGACTCATTCACGAATCGCCACAACTCTAAAAAGCAGTAGAGACCCACACGAAGTGCGGGCGGGCTTCATCTTGCTGAAATATAAGCCCATGACGGCTTGGCATGAAGGACAAGAAAACAGGGCGTAGAATATCGTCGACGAATATCGCTGTGCTATGAGGTTGCCGCGGGTGACAACCAAAGAGGTCCTGCTACGAAATGAAATGACACCCCAGATCATCGTTCCTGTATGACGGGCTGTAAGGTGGGTGACAGTCACGTTTGTGACCTGGTTGTCAAGGGAAGACAGTATTCGGTTACGACTGTGGACGGGGCCGTAATCAGTTACTGTTGGTTGCCTTTTACAGCTACACACATTTTATTTTAAACCAGTAATTCCAGAGTCAACAATAAATAAAAAAAATACCACACGTTATTAATGAAGGAATAAGCAACAGTGTAAATAATAGTGTTTTCAGCGAGTTACAATTTAGCAAATCACCATTAAATAGAGATACAACAGATAATGTTTTAAAAGCAAGCCACTGTGATCTGGGCAGAAGGCCCTACACGCCAGGAATGGCAATAAATTAAGAATTGTTTAAAATCCGCTTCAACTTACAAATTACAGGTATTGAAATATTAAAAGCAAGTCGCAACAAACAGCAGACGGCATCAGACGCCAGAAATGGCAGTAAATAAGGTTTTAAGGCTTACTTCTAAAATACAGATACCATATTAGAATATTAAGGCAAATGACCACAATCACGGCTGAAGGCCCTATTCGCCAGGAACGGCAATAGTATTAAAATTTTTTGAAACCTACTGTAAAACAGCAAAAGGTAATAAAAAACACAACTGATCCAGACGGTGCTCCAGGAATCGATCTCTGAGAAGGTCCGGCAACAAGCACTTTCGCGAGCGATGAGATAGGAAGCCTAGAGTTGCATTCACTTCACAAGGTGGTAACTCAGACTAGCGCCAGTCTAACGAATAACTAATGATAATCTTGCTGAAGCTACGTGACGTGCGATAAACCAAATGCAACGATGGAACAATACATC
The DNA here is from genome assembly GCF_021461395.2 of Schistocerca americana. NCBI lineage: Eukaryota > Metazoa > Arthropoda > Insecta > Orthoptera > Acrididae > Schistocerca > Schistocerca americana. Next base: position 436,709,869 of record NC_060125.1, read on the forward strand.
AAAGCCAGAACCGGTGCTCTGCACTACGTCCCCAGAATACTGTGTTTAGAGCGGAAATGCACTCATCTTAAAGCTTGCTGGATCTGGGTTACGACGAGGTTGTGCACCCTCGTCACCACAGCCCTTCCATCTGGCAGTCCACGCGCGCCGCCGGCGGTCCCGGCTTGGTTCTCTCACTGAGTCCCCCAACTGAACTGGTCCACTCACAAGACCAAGAAAAATAATGTCGTCGCCCCAAAGATAGGGCAACAGTTAATACATATCGATAACCGCCGCTGCTGCCACAAGCGGACAGGCAACGCTTGTGAAACCGAGTGGCGCCAGTCAACATGAGAAGAAGGAAAAGCCGGCCGCGGTGGCCGTGCGGTTCTAGGCGGAACCGCGAGACTGCTACGGTCGCAGGTTCGAATCCTGTCACGGGCATGGATGTGTGTGATGTCCTTAGGTTAGTTAGGTTTAAGTAGTTCTAAGTTCTAGGGGACTGATGGCCTCAGATGTTAAGTCCCATAGTGCTCAGAGCCATTTGAACCATTTTTTGAAGAAGAAAAACAACCGCAACCATACCATCTAAACGATACCGTCTGGCCTCCAACAGAGGGTGGAAACCTACCAACAGCACCAACGCGAGCCACAGCACAGCTCAATGTTAGTATCCCACAATTGTCTGGGGTGTCTCCAAACACGTCCACCCTGGTCGCTGGGACTCTGTTTGAAGCGAGACTCGTCACCGAATATAATTCTACTTGAGTCAATGAGATGCTAGACCGAAGTTTCTGATGACGCCCGAGACGGCAGTGGGATACTTACCTGCCTGTTGCCCACCATACGGCCCGACGCCCAGAAATAATGGTATGGGATGGCCTTTCTTTACGTAGTGGGACTGCCTTGGTTGCCATCTGCGGAACTTTTACAGCACGGCGATATGTCGACGATGATCTACGCCCTGTTTTGTTGATCTGCATGCGAAGTCGTCCTGGGCTTACATTTCAGCAAGATAAAGCCCACCTGAACACGACGAGAGTTTCTACAGCTTGTCTTCATACTTGCAAAGCTCTACCTCGGCCACCAAGGTAGCCTTATCTCTCCCCAAACTAGAGCGTTCGGAGCATTATGGGCAGGGCCCTGCAACTAGCTCGGCATTTTGACGATCTGACTCGCCAACTGGACAGAATTAGGTACTACATCCCTAATGAGGACACCCAGCGGCCCTATTATCAATGCCAAGCCGAATAACTGTTTGCATAAGGACCAGAGGTGGACCAACGCGTTGCAGACTTGCTCAATTTGGGAAGCTCTCTATATCTTGAATAATGGATACAACTTTTCGAAAGTTGTAATCATGTTTTTGTCTGCACACGTTCGTCACTTTCCCATTCGGATAATTCCTTCGTGGTACGTCGTTTTTTGTCTCCGAGAATGTAACTCAGTTACATTTTGTAATCTGTAATACTAACGTCCATGTTTAATTTCAACCACTGGCAACAATAGATGAGATCATTTTTTCTGTAGAGTATGTAAGTAAAGTATTTGATTATGGATTAAGTTTTGTTGTATAATCTAAATTATTTATTAAATATGTGATACGTACTGAAATATCCACGCACATTTCACTTTCTTTCAAACATCAAGTGCGCTCTTTGAAAACTTAGTGTGCTGATATAACGCTGTAATCAACAAATGGGACTTACTTGTGGTGTATTATATAAAACAGAGCAACAAAATTCACTGTTGTACTATACGTTTTAACAAAAGTTAACATGTATACTTCGATTTTTGTTTTACGGACGATAGGCCGTGCTTCAAGGCATTTTGTGTGCCTAACGTTTCGTATCCAAATGCTGGATATATCATCAGAGGTTGCAAAAACTCAGATACCAGTTTCAAACTTAAAAAAAGAACAGCAGGTAGAACTGTTTACACAATTTCACGACACGCTCATGTAAACAGGAACCACAAAAAGAAGCATTAACACTCAGCTTAAGTAGATCAGTATTAATTGTCGTCTCGGAAACACGTATAAATCGGCAGCAGCAAATAGTGCGCTGGGACTGGCAAAATACCAAACTCGTTTCTTCGATTATATGGTTTTATTAAGATCCAATCATTACTACGCTGTCAGACAGAAAAAGTGAAGCGCCAGAAAACATGGTCGCATCTCAAATGTGACTTCATACATGTACACACCGTTGGCAGATATGTACATGATTAGAATTGAAATTCTATGTGACAGGTAGAACGGCTGGCAGAGGGCATTTGGATGTGACAGGGGTCCAATGTTGGACTTCATGAGCAATTTGAGGGGAGGAATACTCCCGTCAGAGTCCCGGTGGACAATCACAAGGGAGGATCCCTACATTGTGCACAAAACACATCGAAATTCGTTTACGTTTACACCAGCCATCCGGGAACAAATGGACACTCTGTAACATTCTGTGTCATCCCTCACCATTAGTCAGAGACTAGCACAGTGGTGTTACTCCTGACGACGTGGTGTGGAGACCTGTCGGGTATGACTTCGGGTCATGGATGGTAGTGACTGGGGGCACTCTGTCGGCACAATTGCGTCCTTATGTATCACCTCCCGTACGACAGTATCGTGGTGATGTTTTTCAACAGGACGGTGCTTGTCCCCACTTGGCCCGTGTGTCTCTGAACTGTCTACGAGATGCTGAGGTGTTCCTGTGGTCAGTAAGATTCCCAGATCTGTCCCCAATAGAATGTGTGTGGGACCAGCTCGGACATTAACTTTGTTCCAGGCTCAGTGTCGAGGATATCAAGGAGCTTTTACAACGGTTTGCGCCAGCTTCCATCAGGTGATGATACAATCGCTTTATGATACTCTTCCCAACCGAATCAGTGCATTCCACCACACCAGAGGGTGTGCAACGCCATAGTGATAAGTGACCTCACACTGCCAAGTTCTTTGTATCAGTGAGCGTGCTTCTTGCATTACTGGCCAGGGGGCACCAGCTGGGATGTTGGGCTACTGGTGCAGGTCATTCTGTTTGTCGCCACTTCAGCGACTTACACTTTGATGGAGATGAAATGATGATAGTACATACAACGAGATCTGAGTGGAGACAATCCCCAGTCTGATCATGAATCGAACCTGGGCCTCCGTGATCGAGAATCAACAACGCTAACCAGAAACTACTGACAGCCAAGGTCTCTGAAAATTTGACTAGAATTTGCAATCACTGAAATAACGCCACATTTACTTTCAGCGTACAAATTTTCATTTTATTTCCTCCTTCTCCTCTCTTGTGTACTTCACTTTTTTTCTCAGGTAGCCCTGTACACAGAGGCCATGGAAATTCAAAAGCACGGAAATCGCTTTAACAGAAAAGAAGGACAATTTAAATTACACAAGTTGTGAACCTAGGTGCTAAATGAGGCAAAAGCGCCAAGTATTTCCCACTACAAGTTCCACAACATGTTTCGAGGTTTTATGATGTCACAAACTGACTGTTATATGGATACTTATAAACACTTCGGCTTGCTGAATTTGTTTTAGTTTGAAAACGTTATCTGAATCCTTATAGCCTCTGATGATGACTCGAGCATTAGGAAGCGAAATGTTAAATGCAGAAATGTGCCCTGGATGACTGCCTAATGCCCATAAAATAAAAATCACCAAAGACACACATACCATCTGTGAAAGCCAGCATTGTATATTCTTATAAAGCAGTGTGTGTGTGTGTGTGTGTGTGTGTGTGTGTGTGTGTGTGTGTGTGTGTGTGCGCACATGTGCATGTGTTTAGAATCTCCACCCAAACCACTGGATCAGTTTCAACCACATTTGATTGAGCTAAGCTGGTGCACACCGGGTTGGTGTTGGAACCATCATACTGTGACAAATGAGAGAAGTGTGACATTACAGATGGTGCGTGTAAGTTGCGGGTATGTTGTGGCGCTCACTTTGTCTAGTCAATAGGAAAGAGTGCAGTGTGTGGGTAGAAAGAACGAGAAGGGGCTATACTCTCCAAGCTCCAATAGGAGAAGAGATACGGGAAAAAATTTGTTTGCGCCGACCTGCGGTATACAGGTTCCCTGCGTGACAGACATGTTAAGTGAGAAGAGTAGTCTGCAGCTCGTGGTCGTGCGGTAGCGTTCCCGCTTTCCACGCCTGGGTTCCCGGGTTCGATTCCCGGCGGGATCAGGGATTTTCTCTGCCTCGTAATGACTGGGTGTTGTGTGACGTCCTTACGTTAGTTAGGTTTAAGTAGTTCTAAGTTCTACGGGACTGATGACCATAGATGTTAAGTCCCATAGTGCTCAGAGCCATTTGAACCATTTTGAGCTCTGTATGAGCCTCTGTTAGTGACCTGCTTTGCAGTGTGGCATACACATCGCGAGCAAGAAATGGTTTTCCATCCCCTGACATTTGGCTGCATTGCATTACAGGTGTTTTGTATTAGTGTAGCACAGGCATTTTTATCGACTAGTTTTGGAGAGTAGCCTACATGTCAGGGGCAGAAAAAACTGTTTTCAAGACCCTGATGTGTACGTTGCCTGACACAACGATGCTGTTGTGGCAATAGTATTGTCCTGTTTTATAGACTAAATGTGTATGGACATGCTGGGAAAAGTAGGACATGGACAGAAAAGGAGAGGGAGATGCAGGGGGGTAGGAGGGGATGGATAGTGACAGAGGGATACAGTAGGGGGAATGGACAAAGAGGGGGACAGAAGTAGACAGACAGAGAGAGAGGACAAGGAGGGGATGGACAGAGAGAGAGAGAGAGAGAGCGTAATGGGAGGAGAAGATATGGGAGGAGAAGATAGATGGGGAGAGTAGGTAGGAGAAGATAGGTGGTGAGAGAGGTGATGGAGAAGATGAATAGGTTGAGGTGGGGAGGAGGAGGTGTAATGAGAGGGGGTAGGAGGAGGTAGATAGGGAGTAGAGGAGGATGAGATGGACAACGAGAGAAGGGGGAGGAGGAATCGACATGAAGAAATGGGGCAGGGAGAGTTGAGGGGGAGGAGATGGACAGAGAGAGAAAAGATCAGGAGGGGATGGTAAGATGCAGGGAGGAAGAGGTAGGCAGCTAGAGGGGGAAGGAGGAGTGGGCGAAATAGGGGGGAAGAAGAGTAGATGGACAGGGAGGGGAGGGATAAAAGATATGGATAGAGGGTGGGAAAAGGAGATATGCTCGAAGGGATATACAGAGATGGACAGGGAGGGGGAGGAGCCTATGGAGAGACAGTGAGGATCTGGAGGAGGAGATGGACAGTTTGGGGTGTAAGGATAAGGTAGACAGAGAGACAGGGGAGGAAGGTGTGACCACAGAGAGGGGGGAGGAGGAGATGTGTGCAGTATGTGTGTCGGATGTTTACGCGAGCTAAGCCGCTGGGTAAAGGCTGTTCTTTATACTCGTATGTTCCATACAGTTTTGTAAATTGGAATTAAGAATGCGCTATAACTACCACAGGTACACGTTACTGTTGTATTGATATTGCAATGGACCCGCTTACATATGAACTGAAGCCGTGGGTATGAAATGTACACTGATACAGTGGATACGCTATGAAAATAGCATATGGATTTCATTATTAAGCTTACCAAAATATCACACTTGATTTTAGTCCTCCTATTTTGACCACAAAATATATTAAAGTCTTCATCCGTTTCGACATCACAGCTGCAACAGCTGCACATGCTTCTAGAGCTAAACTGTTGCACACTAGGTTGGTGTTGGACAACTTATAGTAGACATTACAGCCGATGCGTGTAAGATGCGGGTACGTCTTGGCACTCACTTCGTCCGGTCAATGGAAAAGAGTGTAATATGCAGGTAGAACGAACGAGTAGGATTATCGTGCGCAGCGATACCAGAGCGGCGGAAATGGCTTAGCGGCGCCCGTGCGCCTGTTGTTACAATAACGAGCGGAAATGTAAGCGGCCGCCGTGTCTGCCCGCAGGTAACGATGTACCACTGGGACCTACCGCAGAAGCTGCAGGACCTCGGCGGCTGGGCCAACCCGGTGCTCGCCGACTACTTCGTCGACTACGCTGAGCTGCTCTTCGAGAAATTCGGCGACAGGGTTTGTTCTTGTATAGTTCTAACATTTGAACTCTTTCCTGATCCACTTATAAAACTCTATCACTAATTCTTAAAACCACTTTGCAATCTCCTGCTGTTTACTTCTTAAAATTGATTTCTCTTAATTCCATTATTTAGTTATACACTAACTACTCATTTCGGTGTGTAAGTGTACTGTAAGTATCTCTGCCCGCCTCACAGGTGAGGCGAGGGTGTGCTGAAAAGTAATGCCTTCAATTTTTTTGTGAAAACTCTCAAAACTTTTAGTCGTCAACATTCTACATCTTTATTCATCTACATCTGCATTGTACTCCGCAAGCCACCTAGTGGTGTGTGGTGGAGAGTACTTTCGGTACCACTATCTGATCCCGCCAACCCTGTTCCACTCGCGAATAATGCAAGGGAAGAATGATTATTGGTAAGCCTTTATATCGACCCTAATTTCTCGAATTTTCTCCTCGTGGTCAATACGCGAGATATATATGTGTGGGGGAGGGGGGGGGGGAGAGGGAGTGGAGGGGGGAGGGGGGAATTACAATGAAGAAATTTCCGATTTTTCCTTTACTTGTACTGTGAAATCCTGCTTCTTGCTATGTTCCTATCTTCCTTAGTTACATAAACCTTTTTTGACTTTGAAATAAAATCTTTCGAAAAATTGTAGGGCCTGCTTTGTACCTACTAATCCCCATTTATTTCGGAATCAAGGTACAACCAGTTTCGCAACAATGAATCGTGTCTTGAGTTTGATTTGGCTGGATTCACGTTCTATAGGGCACATATCCTGGCATCATGAAATGCAGTGGTTGTTGAAAGATCCATCAATAATCTTAAATAATCACGGGTCCTCGCTGAGGGACAAACTAATTTGGACTGGTTTTGAATTGCTGATAGTACTTAGAAAAACAGCTTTCTCGGCTGCGATGAGGAAATGATGATAGTGTGCAGACGCGGCCGCGAGTGAGTCATAGTTTTCCGCTAACTTTTTAAAAGACTTTTCAACTGTGCACAGATTACGCTACGATTTCTCACATAGAAAACTTCCTTAATTAATCTAGAGTCGCTGTGCACTTCGGTTCCTTGTGGAACCAAAGCTGGGTAGGAAGTTAAGCGTTTGTGGAAGGAAGCTAAGCTAAAGTTCACCGACAAGAGTTCTCTTAGTGATCGTGTTAATGAAGAGACTGAAAAGCTACGTAATAATACGGGTCAACGGAACGTGCAAATAATGTTGTCTTTCATCAGTAAAACAAGTGAAGGTTACCGGTACTTAGGATTGGTGTGTTTAAAAAATATTTTTAATTACTTGTTAAAAACAATTTGTAAACGAAACATGATTTTATTGAAGTGTTTTAATCAATGTTTAAAACAAATTTTAAAAATTTTATTTGTACTTATTTTTACCCGGCGACGTGAGGGGGGATGGACGAGGGTCCAACCACATCTCACCAAATCTCATCAGTAGGGGGATGGGGGCGGCCCAAATTTTAAAGAAACACTCTAACGTAATTAATGGTGGCCGTTTGCCTCAGAGGCAGAGTGATGATTGAGGGGCCACTGCGAGGTTAGAGGATTTGAGAGTGAGGAATGTTGTTTGTCTTAGCGTACTGACAACTCATGGACGGCCGCACAGAAGCCATCCATCTGAATGCTATTGAAATGTCCTGAAAAAAAAATTAATGTTAGACACTTCAGACCCTGGCACCACCCTTCAGTCCGACGTGATGCCGGATTATACAGGGTGTTACAAAAGGGTACGGCCAAACTTTCAGGAAACATTCCTCACACACAAAGAAAGAAAATATGTTATGTGGACATGTGTTCGGGAACGCTTAGTTTCCATGTTAGAGCTCATTTTATTACTTCTCTTCAAATCACATTAATCATGGAATGGAAACACACAGCAACAGAACGTACCAGCGTGACTTCACTTTTTTACAGGAAATGTTCAAAATGTCCTCCGCTAGCGAGGATACATGCATCCACCCTCCGTCGCATAGAATCCCTGATGCGCTGATGCAGCCCTGAAGAATGGCGTATTGTATCACAGCCGTCCACAATACGAGCACGAAGAGTCTCTACATTTGGTACCGAGGTAGCATAGACAAGAGCTTTCAAATGCCCCCATAAATGAAAGTCAAGAGGGTTGAGGTCAGGAGAGCGTGGAGGCCATGGAATTTGTCCGCCTCTACCAATCCATCGGTCACCGAATCTGTTGTTGAGAAGCGTATGAACACTTCGACTGAAATGTACAGGAGCTCCATCGTGCATGAACCACATGTTGTGTCGTACTTGTAAAGGCACATGTTCTAGCAGCACAGGTAGAGTATCCCGTATGAAATCATGATAACGTGCTCCATTGAGCGTAGGCGGAAGAACATGGGGACCAATCAAGACATCACCAACAATGCCTGCCCAAACGTTCACAGAAAATCTGTGTTGATGACGTGACTGCACAATTGCGTGCGGATACTCGTCAGCCCACACATGTTGATTGTGAAAATTTACAATTTGATCACGTTGGAATGAAGCCTCATCCGTAAAGAGAACATTTGCACTGAAATGAGGATTGACACATTGTTGGATGAACTATTCGCAGAAGTGTACCCGTGGAGACCAATCAGCTGCTGATAGTGCCTGCACACGCTGTACATGGTACGGAAACAACTGGTTCTCCCGTAGCACTCTCCATACAGTGACGTGGTCAAAGTTATCTTGTACAGCAGCAACTTCTGTGACGCTGACATTAGAGTTATCGTCAACTGCACGAAGAATTGCCTCGTCCATTGCAGGTGTCCTCGTCGTTCTAGGTCTTCCCCAGTCGCGAGTCATAGGCTGGAATGTTCCGTGCTCCCTAAGACGCCGATCAATTGCTTCGAACGTCTTCCTGTCGGGACACCTTCGTTCTGGAAATCTGTCTCGCTACAAACGTACCGCGCCACGGCTATTGCCCCGTGCTAATCCGTACATCAAATGGGCATCTGCCAACTCCGCATTTGTAAACATTGCACTGACTGCAAAACCACGTTCGTGATGAACACTAACCTGTTGATACTACGTACTGTAGAGCAATGAGTCGCATGTCAACACAAGCACCGAAGTCAACATTATCTTCCTTCAATTGGGCGAACTGGCGGTGAATCGAGGAAGTACAGTACATACTGACGAAACTAAAATGAGCTCTAACATGGAAATTAAGCGTTTCCGGACACATGTCCACATAACACCTTTTCTTTATTTGTGTGTGAGGAATGTTTCCTGAAAGTTTGGCCGTACATTTTTGTAACACCCTGTATAGGCCTACTAACAATGGGAGGCCACGACGCTGGAATCACGGATTTACTTGAAACTTTGTACACCTCTAATAGGCCATTAAAACAACATAGTGTGCAAGTAGTAAAGTTCACTAATCTGGCAATTCCGAGAAAATCTCCAGAGAAGAATAACACGTCTGTTAAGTGGCTTGTGTAACTTTGCGTAGGTGCCGAACGTTAGCCTTCTTGGTGGTCAAGTGATTAGCGTTTGAGCTTCGTAAGACGAACGTGTATGACGTGGCGGCTCACCTCCCGTTCAAACTATTTTTTTCATCACTGGTCATGTTATTTAATTTATGGCATTTGTGGGGTAATGTAATAAAAACACATGTATTTGCATGAAGTTTCAGTTTATGTTTTCCATGTCCTCGGCGAAGATCAGTTTGGATTCCGCAGAAATATTGGAACACGTGAGGCAATGCTGACCCTACGACTCATCTTAGAAAATAGATTAAGGAAAGGCAAACCTACGTTTCTAGCATTTGTTGACTTAGAGAAAGCTTTCGGCAATATTGACTGGAATACTCTTTCAAATTCTGAAGATGACAGGGGTAAAATACAGGGAGAGAAAGGCTATTTACAATTTGTACAGAAACCAGATGGCAGTTATAAGAGTCGAGGGGCATGAAAGGGAAGTAGCGGTTGGGAAGGGAGTGAGACAGGGTTGTATCCTGTCCCCGATGTTATTAAATCTGTATATTGAGCAAGCAGTAAAGGAAACAAAAGAAAAATTCGGAGTAGGTATTAAAATCCATGGAGAAGAAATAAAAACTTTGAGGTTCGCCGATTACATTGTAATTCTGTCAGAGACAGCAAAGGACTTGGAAGAGCAGTTGAACGGAATGGACAGTGTCTTGAAAGGAGGATATAAGATGAACAGCAACAAAAGCAAAACGAGGATAATGGAATGTAGTCGAATTAAGTCCGATGATGCTGAGGGTATTAGATTAGGAAATGAGACACTTAAAGTAGTAAAGGAGTTTGGCTATTTGGGGAGCAAAATAACTGATGATGGTCGAAGTAGAGATGATATAAAATGTAGACTGGCAATGGCAAGGAAAGCGATTCTGAAGAAGAGAAATTTGTTAACATCGAGTATAGATTTAAGTGTCAGGAAGTCGTTTCTGAAAGTATTTGTATGGAGTGTAGCCATGTATCGAAGTGAAACATGGACGATAAATAGTTTAGACAATGTGGTGCTACAGAAGACTACAGAAGGTTAGATGGGTAGATCACATAACTAATGAGGAGGTATTGAATAGAATTGGGGAGAAGAGGAGTTTGTGGCACAACTTGACAAGAAGAAGGGACCGGTTGGCATCAAGGGATCACAAATTTAGCATTGGAGGGCAGCGTGGAGGGTAAAAATCGTAGAGGGAGACTAAGAGATGAATACACTAAGCAGATTCAGAAGGATGTAGGTTGCAGTAAGTACTGGGAGATGAAGAAGCGTGCACAGGATAGAGTAGCATGGAGAGCTGCATCAAACCAGTCTCAGGACTGAAGACAACAACAACAACAACAACAACAACATGTCTGTATGACAAATATCATCCTGCAACGTGTGATGTGAAGAGCATATCCGACGAGTAATTGTACATTACTCTTGTAGTCTGACACATTGTGACTTACTATATTACTGATTATGAATAACGCCATTTGCATCATTATTCGTCGAGGTTGGACTTGGGCTTTCCAAGCCTGTCCCTCGTCCTTGAAAATTTAATTACAAATACTAAATAGTCAAATAACATGTGGAATTCACTACAACTTCATGAAAATGCACGCGGATGTTTATTCATTATATTATCTTTCAAATACCACATAAATTAAATAATGTGACAAATGATGAAAAAACTACAGATTAAAAAATGAGTGTTGGCGGTATTCGAACTATCGTCTCGTCCCCTGTCTACCCTGTGCGGCGCCTACGCTAACAACTTGGCGACAATGACTTCTTACCGCCGGCCCCTTCGCACGGATACATAAGCCGCATGTTAGACGTGTAAAACTTCTCTGGTGATTTTCTCGGAATTGCCAGAGTAGTGCACTTTACTACTTTCATATTGTGTTGTTCTAATGGCCAACTGAAGTTGTCAAAGTTTGAAGTAAATCTGTGATCCCTACGTCGTGGCCTTCCAATGTAAGAATACAGCGTTCACTTCTCTAGATTCTCACTTATACCGACTGCTACAGCAGTTGTAATTTAAGTGACACATGATTTCTTGTCAACTGGCAAACTATTACTTACAACGTCCGTTTAAAAACTTCCGAGACAGATTTTATTCCATGCTTGTAAGCTGCATCAACACAGTTATTGTGGCGCCAAGTTGAACTAACAATTGTAAACAACTGATGTGAATTCGGCCAGTCAGTTGTGATCAGGCAGTGTTAAGTGGAGGTGCGCCAGAGTGTTGTATCACAAATCACAATCGAGCAACATCTCTAAATCAAGTATTCAAGACATTCTCCAGAATATTTGAAGCATAAAAAAGTGTGTGCAAAGTTTGTCCTGCACACCTTAACTTCCGAACAGAAATAAAGTCAGGTAGATGCGTGCGTTTTCTTGATTGAAATGGAAAATGCGGACCATTCTTTTGTGGGAAAATCATCGCGGATGAAGAGGCTTGGTGTTGTCAGTACGAACCTACCAGAAAAGAACAAAGTGCAGAAATTCACATGAAGGACCAGTGCTTTGTCGACAGAACCGACATTTAGGTCAATGTAACGCGTGAGTTGAGCAATACGCCAAAGAATGTTTTTCTGACAGTTTCATGTGGTTGTGTGAACTTCTGTTCGTTGAACTCAAGTGGGGTGGGGGGGAGGAGGGGAGGGGAGGGGAGGGGAGGGGGAAAGACATGTAGAACACCTGAGGCGTTAAAACTACCATCTTAATTTTTTTAATCCAGTCTCAAAACTTTTTGAATTAACGAAGTATACTGGAAATTCGAGTACTTATACAGAAGTGTAACAGATCTATTTATCAACACACAGTAATATTCCGGAATATTTGTAAACATACTGGACAAACAAATTAGTTACCCCGAGGAGACATCACCGCAATCCCGTATAACACAGCTTCCAGTCTTGACAATGAACTCAGTTTTGGGAAGTACGGAGAAAAAGTGCCTGCAGGTGTGCCATATCCTGCTGAAACCACTCATTTATGATTTTATCCTGTAGCCACCATATTGCGAAGATGTGGGTTGCTACGTTTGACCCTGTGTTGCAAATAGTCCCAGACGTTTCCTATGGGATTAATGCCGGAAGATTTAGAGGGTCGTCGAGGTACGAGAAACCACCTAAGAGTTCATTAAACCAGGACACGGCTGTTGCTATCTTGGAAGTATCCAAATCATACCTTCAAAGATGTAGATGAAAGGGCTTCATTTGGTCACTGAGAATGTTCACGGTCATCGAAAGAGTGTACCTAAGTAATGGTTGACACTGCTTCAACAGGTTTTATAGATTGACGCTGAATGCTGTTTTATAGATTATAACTTAATATATGATATGGTAGCAGCCGAAACGACTTTATAAATAACTGTATTAAGCGACTTAGAAGGTATTATTCACAAAAGATCTACAACAATGGCAGAATCATTCAGGAAAATTACTTTCTTTCATTAATATTACCAATAAACACCCCCAAAACATCAGATGAGCACCTATGGTGTGAATTACACCCTGCACACATCGTGGGTTAAACACGTCATTGGAGTGTCGATGGACTCGACATCTAGCATACCTCAAAAGGAGGCGAAATCGCATTTCGTTGGACCACACTACACGCCTCTCATCAGCTGTGTTGCGCCATGTGCCTCTGTGAGGATCGGGCTTTCGTAAGTTACCCGGCTACAAATGTCCATTGCGAGCAGCTCACTCGGAATGTTCACTTGGAAACTGCTTGAGACAACGCTGCTCTCACTGGCATCTGCGATTTCTGTCGGGTTTGAAGCCAGCTGTCACTGGCAAAGGTTGATGCTCATCTACAACTCCTTTCAGTTAGAATCTTTTTACGACCACTGCTGTTACGATGTGTTACATGGCTGCGATGGGTACATCATTCCTTGTAGATACGTAGCACAGTCCAGAGTTGATAAACCAACAAATCGTGCAACTTAGTTCTGTACAGTGCGAAGTTGTTGCAAATGCTAATTATTCAACCGAAATTATGCCTAAATTAGTTTATGTCTGTCGTGGCTATTACTTCATTCTCTACATAGTTGAGTTCTGGAAGACCCTCTTAATCTTACTGTGTACCAGTAGCCTGTCATCTGCAGCTAAATAATGTTACTATTAGTCTTGTTGGCGAGTTAACAAAACACTAAACAGACGTCAATTTCTGTAATTTAACCTGAAAACACGTCTGCTGATAGATCTTCAGTACTAAACAATGATCATGATATTTTTCATGTCTGTCTGTTACTTCAGCACCTGCAGTGCTTATACTTTCAACAAAGATAAAAATAATCTTTGAGCTGCACCAACATATTATTAGATTTATTTTACCAGTTTCAACTTCATCCCTAGTGAAATTTGCGATGCTGTAATCTACAAAACAGGACATTTTGTACTTAATTTGGTGTGTATACCATTGGAGATCTAGACTCGTGATTAACTAATGAATAAGTTTTAAACTGCTATTCATTTGAATAAATTTGGAGTAGCACGATTTACGATGGTTTAGTAACAATGTAATATTTTCTCCGCCTTACTGTTCTAGGGTTCAACTGTCTTATTCAGAGGTTTGAAATAGGCTCAAATCATAGGTAAGCCGGCATCAAATAAGGATCAGGCGTTGGTACCGTCAACAGAATCAGCATAAATACATATATAAAAAGAGTATATACAACGACTGTCAATCTGCATAATGATGACTTGAAGAGCATTTATCATCTTTATACAGAAAGTAGCGGCAACGGCCTTGCCGCAGTGGATACACCGGTTCCCGTGAGATCACCGAAGTTAAGGGCTGTCGGGCGTGGTCGGTGCTTGGATGGGTGACCACCCAGGCCTCCATGCACTGTTGCCATTTTTCGGAGTGCACTCAGCCTCGTGATGCCAATTGAGGAGCTACTCGACCGAATAGTTGCGGCTTCGGTCAAGAATACCATAATAACGACCGGGAGATCGGTGTGCTGACCCCATGCTCCTCCTATCCGCATACTCCGCTGAGAATGACACGGCGGTCGGGTGGTCCCGGTAGGCCACTCGTGGCCTGACGACGGAGTGCTTTTTTATACAGAAAGTAGGAGCGCTAGTGTTCATAAAACCTTTATAAAATTACGACAGTGGGAGCGCTAGTATCCACTGAACCTTACAAAACCACATAAGATATTTAACATAAGCATAACAAAGGCAATTAAACCTTAGATGAAATGTTAAATAAACAAAAAGTATAAAAATGTTACTACATGTAAAGAGAACTAAGCAAGGCAGGTAAAAAGTTCTGTTTTATCGTCAGCTGATGGCAGCGCCGAGGGCCTGTGGGGAGGCGGCGATCTGTCAGCTTCTCAGTATCTTGTAGACAAGGCCGGCTGGCGAATGCGGTTCTTCAGCAAACAGAAGTAAGTGGGTTGCCAGGGAGTGGAGGCTTCCGACACGGAAGCGTACGAAAGGTCCCGTCCCGTGTTTACAAATCCACTTTGTAGAACCCGTTGCTCTAGCCCATATACAAGGTGACAGTTATTGAACTATATGAAAAAGAAAACTACGCTCTGCACACACTTCATTCAACAGGCAAACGTCACTACAGATATTCGGATTTAGGTTATGGCATGTTCGATATGCCTGCTATGGTCGACTATGATGTGGCGCAGGCGAATAGCGAAATTCTGCATGACCCGCTGAAGTGTCTGAACATCGATGCTGTCGATGGCCTCAGCAATGGTTCTGAGGTTATTGCTGTGCATCTTGTCTTTAGTATAGCCCCACAAAAAGGAGTCGCATGTGTTCAGATCCGGAAGATATGGCGGCCAATCGAGGCCCATGCCAGTGGCCTTTGAGTACCCCAGAGCCAGAATGCGGTCCCCAAAGTGCTCTTCCAGGACATCAAATACTCTTCTGATTCGATGGAGTCCAGCTCCGTCTTGCATGAACCATATATCGTCGAAATCAGCGTCTCTTTGGATAATGGGGATGAAATCATCTTCCAAAATCTTTACGTGCCGTTCGGTAGTCATCGTGCCATCTAGAATATTGCACCGATTTTTCAGTGAACGGACACTGCCCCGTACACAGTCACACGTTGAGGCTGAAGAGACTTCTCGATCGCGAAATGCGGATTCTCAGTCCTCAAAATATGACAATTCTGCTTGTTGACAAACCCATCCAAATGAAAGTGGGCTTCATTTCGCATGCGCATACTAATTCCCCTAATGCCCCGCGGACAACCGTGCAATTTGTTGAACCTTCTAACGCAAACCGTTCAGAAGTTACGACGACGTTATTTCATTTATTTCAATAACAGACACCGTTTAAATGTTGACTAAAGCCTACTACTTGCAGCTCTCTTACTTGGGTTTTCTGCGGACTCCCATACGGCAGCCGACCTCATCTACAAGGTACTGAAAGGTTCAACGAATCGTCGCTTCACCATTGGCCCTATGGCGCCACTATCAGCTGTCAATAAAACAGAACTCTTTACCCGCTTTTATGTAGCGCCCTTTTCATGTAATGATAATTTTGTACCTGTTTGTTTAAAACATGATACTAGGTTTAAGTGACAGTTTATGTGCTTATCTTAAACATTTGATTTCCTTTAGTAAGGCGGTTCTAGGCGCTACAGTGTGGAACCGCGCGACCGCTACTGTCGCAGGTTCGAATCCTGCCTCGGGCATGGATGTGTGTGATGTCCTTAGCTTAGTTAGGTTTAAGTAGTTTTAAGTTCTAGGCGACTGATGACCTCAGAAGTTAAGTCCCATAGTGCTCAGAACCATTTGAACCATTTTTTACTTTTGTGAGGTTCAATGGACACTAGCACTTCCACTGTGCATACTTTTATTAAGGTTCTGTGAACACTAGCGTTCCTACTTTATGTATAAGCATGATAAATTCTCTTCAAGTAATTCATATGTCGCTTGATGTTCTACGCATATATACTGTATGATTTGGGATTTAATAGTCTATTGCTTGCTACTCATCACTTGTATTCTCTTGCGATGTGACTCTATTTATTAATTCTGTAACAAAGGTACGTAGTGGTTCGCAGCTGTTATACTTCACTATTGTTCAATTTTAGCCCGCCTGGTTAGCCGAGCGGTCTAACGCACGGCTTTCCGGAATGGGAAGGAGCGCCTGGACCCTGGCACGAATGAGCCCGGCGGACTTGGGTGGAGGTCCGGTGAACTGGCCAGTACGTGGATGGTTTTTAGGCGGTTTTCCATCTGTCTGGGCGAATGCGGGCTGGTTCCCCTTATTTCGCCTCAGCTACACTAGGTTGGCAATTGCTGCGCAAACAAGTTCCCCATGTACTCGTACACCATCATTACTCTACCACGCAAACATGGGGTTACACTCGTCTGGTGTGAGACGTTCCCTGGGAGGTCCACCCGGGGTCGAACCGCACAATTACCCTGGGTTTGGTGTGGGGCGGTGGAGGGGTGAAGTGGACTGCGGTAGTCGTTGTGGGGTTGTGGACCACTGCGGCTGCGCTGGGGACGGAACCTCTCTGTCGTTTCCAGGTCCCCAGTTAATATACAATATAATACATACAATTGTTCAATTTTTGTTATGTCTTTTTTACATATGCATTTCTTCCTGATTGTTTTTAGGACAATGTGGCCTAATGCCTATCTGAAGTTGGCGTACCTATGACTTGAGGCTATTTCAAACTCCTGGAGACTACAGTTTAAACCGTTGACACCGGTAAAGTGAATAATAAAATTTTTGTGCAGGAAATGACAATTTTTTATCTTTGTTGAAAGTAAATGATGGTTAAATTCACGGTGTTTCTACTGGCACATCCAAAAACGGTAGCTCCTTTCCAACATTTTGTCACATCTCTATGTTGAATCAATAAGCAGATTAGATACAACGGACTGGTGCGTACAGAACACTTCACTGCTTTGATTGTCGTCAGTGGCGGGGGATCATGCGACTGCTTGGCACCAGTACACCAAGTACAGATCTCCAAAGCGACCACCTTCTCTTTTAGCGGGGTGCCATGTTTCGTCGGCATGCTTGCAGGTGAAACTGTGGACGACCTTCAACGACCCGTGCACTTTCGCGGGCGGCTACCAGGGCGCTGACGGAAAGGCGCTGGCGCCGCGCGTCGACCTGCCGGGCGTCGCAGACTACCTGCTGGCGCGCACCGTGCTCATCGCGCATGCGCGAGCCTTCCGCCTCTACAGCCACCGCTTCCGCCACGTCCAGAAAGGTAACCGCAACCGCGTCTCGCTGCACTCCTCTGGCGCTCGACCAGCCCCACTTATCGTCTGCACCCTCAGTTCAGAGTCCCATTATGAAGCGTGTTTCTCTTCAAATATCACTTTTTTAAGGGTTATGATTAAGATGTGTGAGCTGTTGCGTTAATCTGGTGAGTTTACTTCAGTGTAAACACGTAGGCACAATTACCATCAAAGGTGCTGCTGATGCTGCAAAATTCAACGCAAATTACACTACTGGCCATTAAAGCTGCCACACCAAGAAGAAATGATAAACGGGTATTCATTGGAAAAATATATTATACTAGAACTGACTTGTGATTACATTTTCACGCAATTTGGGTGCATAGATACTGAGAAATCAGTACCCAGAACAACCACCTCTGGCCGTAATAACGGCCTTGATACACCTGGGCATTGAGTCAAACAGAGCTTGGATGGCTTGTACAGGTACAGCTGCCCATACAGCTTCAACACGATACCACAGTTCATCAAGAGTAGTGACTGGCGTATTGTGACGAGCCAGTTGCTCGGCCACCGTTGACCAGACGTCTCCAGAGATCTGTAGAATGTGCTGGCCAGGGCAGCAGTCGAACATTTTCTGTATCCAGAAACGCCCGTACAGGACCTGCAACATGAGGTCGTGCATTATCCTGCTGAAATGTAGGGTTTCGCAGGGATCGAATGAAGGGTCGAGCCACGGGTCGTAATACATCTGAAATGTAACGTCCGCTGTTCAAAGTGCCGTCAGTGCGAACAAGAGGTGACCGAGACGTATAACCAATGGCAGCCCATACCATCACGCCGGGTGATACGCCAATATGGCGATGACGAATACACGCTTCCAATGTGCGCTCACCGCGATGTCGCCAAACACGGATGCGACCATCATGATGCTGTAAACAGAATCTGGATTCATCCGAAAAAAAATTACGTTTTGCCATTAGTGCACCCAGGTTCGTCGTTGAATACACCATCGCAGGCGCTCCTGTCTGTGATGCAGGCCGGCCGGAGTGGCCGTGCGGTTCTAGGCGCTACAGTCTGCAGCCAAGCGACCGCTGCTGTCGCAGGTTCGAATCCTGCCTCGGGCATGGATGTGTGTGATGTCCTTAGGTTAATTAGGTTTAATTAGTTCTAAGTTCTAGGCGACTGATGACCTCAGAAGTTAAGTCGCATAGTGCTCAGAGCCATTTGAACCATTTGTGATGCAGCGTCAAGGGTAACCGCAGCCATGGTCTCCGAGCTGATAGTCCATGCTGCTGCTAACGTCGTCGAACTGTTCGTGCAGATGGTTGTTGTCTTACAGACGACCCCATCTGTTGACTCAGGGACCGAGACGTGGCTGCACGATCCGTTACAGCCATGCGGATAAGATGCCTGTCATCTCGATTGCTAGTGATACGAGGCTGTTGGGATCCAGCACGGCGTTCCGTATTACCCTCCTGAACCCACCGATTCTATATTCTGCTAACTGTCATTGGATCTCGACCAACACGAGTAGCAACGTCGCGATACGATAAACCGCAATCGCGATTGGCTACAATACGCATTTCTCCTCCTTACGTGAGGCATCACAACAGCGTTTCACCAGACAACGCTGGTCAACTTTTGTTTGTGTATGAGAAATCGCTAAGCACGTTGTAGGTGTCGCCACCGGCGCCAACCTTATGTGATTGGTCTGAAAAGCTAGTCATTTGCGTATCACAGCATCTTCTTCCTGTCTGTAGCACGCCATCTTCGTGGTGTAGGGATTTTAATGGCCAGTAATGTAGAAAGAAAGCTTAAGTGAGCAAGCTTCTTGAAAAATAAATTAGTGAAGCGAAGTTTATACAAGGTATTTCACAGTTTATTTTACAGACTTCTGGAGGTTATAGAGGGTACTAAGTAGATCAAGTTTTACGTAGGAACCCATGTTCAGAAAGGCCATTCAACGACGCTACAGAACGTTAAAGTTACATGCGTCTGCCCCTGTAAATGTATCCATATGCATGGGGATTCTGTGATGATGTTACAGACTTATAGGATGATGGAGAAGGATAAATGTATCAATTTGAGGTAAGGGTCCCTGCACCAGAAACCGAGAAGTCGAGAGTTATAAGCGAAAACTTTTCTGATACCTCTGACAGTGGAATACCTGTATTGGTACTGTCGCTGCTAAGACTGTAGGGTAAGCAACTTTCATAGGTGGTAGTATGGACTAAAACAAGGAAACGATGTCCGGTAAACAGGGGGTCTAGAATGCATATCTGAAAAGCCACGAGCACTTGTTCATCTTCGCTACTGTGAAACACATCTCCATTGAACAAGAGCTCATAGCTCTTAAGGCATCTGAGTTCAAATTCCAACTGATTTTCAGTTTTCATCTTGCAATTAATGTTTAATTCTTAACTAGAATTGAAAAAAGATACAGTTTTAAAATTACTATATTCTTATCAAATGTAACCGTTTCGTAAGTGGAGGAAAGTGCTTGTTCATAATCATGAAAATTAGGACAGTCTGCATTGTTACCAAATTTGTGCAAGCTTGCAGCTCTCCCCCACGTGTTCTCCATGGGAGCAGATGTGGCAATGTCACACTGATGACATCGACACCCCCACTTCTCCTCCCCCCCCACTTCCCCTCCCCCTCACTTCCCCTTGCCCCTCACATACTTCTCCCCTACCCTACTTGTGAATCGTGGAAAAAAGACTGCGCCTATGCTGAGCTACTGGAGAGCAAGGACGTAAGATAATGTCTTGGGAATTGTATTCATTTATTTATATATGTATCATTCTGCTGGAAGAATTTCCTAAATTTGGGCAGGGAAGCCAAACTGATAAATTCCAACAAATACAACTGCATAAAATTGGCAGGAAGATGGAAAAAAAACTCTCGTGAAAAAACGGATCTTGTGACACGAAATGTATCGTAACTTCGAGCAATATATTGTTGATCTATTTAAACATTAATTAAATTCCTAAGAAATATGTTCATTTGATGAGGTGTTGGTGTTGGACAGAGAGGAGTTCGTTAAGAGTGTTACCTGTAAGCATACAGCTTAGGATTGCGTCCATATCATCCTACGCAAGGGATGGGATGGAATGGGATGGCAATGGATGACCATAGGAGGAATACTTTTCAGCAAGTAATAATCATGTAACTGGATGGACTGAGTATGAATTTTGGAAATGGTACAGACAACTGCTTGCTCTGGAGCTGTTCGTGATTTTTTGAAATGGACTGTCCATCACAGTACAGGAGACAATTTCATCCTATTTCACTCCTCCCGATTGAATGTACCAGAGGTGGTCTCCTTGGTGTAAGAGGCTCAACTGAGGGCGCTAGAACGGGTTTTGTTCCCGTTTCCGATCGCGTGTGTGTATATTTTCACCTTGCTGTGTACTCTAGCCCACAAAACCACTCGATACTGGCGGGAAACGGTACTACAGTTGCTGCTGGAAGAATTACCATGTACCATCTACAGGTGTATAGCAGCTGAGAAACGTGTACATAGATACATGGTAAGAAGGGACTGGACAGCAAACTATCATTGAAGTCTAGGAAGAGTAACCTCCTTCCAACCTTCCATTAAAATAGCTGCCAAGCAATTTGTACACAGACATTCATACAAGGTAAGAAGGGACAGGACAGCAAATCATCACTGAAATGTAGGACACTGCTTCAAGAGGTTTTATTGATGTTGTTGTATAATGGTTTAAATGGCTCTGAGCACTATGGGACTTAACTTCTGAGGTCATCAGTCCCCTAGAACTTAGAACTACTTAAACCTAACTAACCTAAGGACATCACACACATCCATGCCCGAGGCAGGATTCGAACCTGCGATTGTAGCAGCAGCGTGGTTCCGGACTGAAGCACCTAGAACCGCTCGGCCACAACGGCCGGCTACCATTTTGTGTAGTGACAATGCTACGGATCTTCACACATGCAGAGTGTGCTGACATGGTATTTTATCTACGGTTTGTCCAATGGGAATTCCAGAACTGCTTTTCGAGAATACCAACAACAATTTCGGAATCGCGGAGTGCCAGATAGTAGGGTGTTTACCAGGGTGTTTCACGGATTGTCTCTGAACGTCCCATACAACAAACTTTTAATGAAGTTGAGAACATTCTTCAAGTAGTGGAACCCAACCCTACTACTAGCTCAAAAAGAATTGCTGCCCAACTTGGTATTCCACAAACACGAATGATACGCACAGTACACGAGCACGGTCTGTATCCCTTTCATCGGCAGAGTGTACAACACCTGCATGAAAGAGATGCTGCCGCCCGGCAAGAATTCTGTCATTGGATCACTGCCATTGAGCAATTAATTCCACGTATTCTGTTCACCGATGAGTCAACATTTACCCGCAACGGAATCAACAACACACGCAACTCATGTTTGGGCAAATGAAAATGTGCACGCTACTATGGAAACGAATTTTCAACGACGTTTCTCAGTCAACGTGTAGTGCGGTATTATTGATGACCAACTCATCGATCCAGTTGTTATAGACAATCGTCTTACTGGGACACGGTATCTTGAGTTTCTTCAAAATGTGTCACCAGAATACGTGGAGGATATCTCTTTGGCAACACGAGCTCGTATGTACTTTCAGCATGACGGAGCTCCTACACATTCAGTACGGCCAGTGACACAACGTATCCTGGTCGTTGGATCGGTCGCCGTGGAGTCAGTGCTTGGCCACCGAGGTCACCCAATCTTACCTCACTGTATTACTGTTTGTGGGAGCGACGTCTACAAGCGCAGAGTGGAAACAAGAGAGGAACTTCTCGCTCGTATTTTACATGCTTGTGCCCAGGTACAGGAATGCAAAACTGTGCTCTGACCGGCGAAACAACACCTGTCTACAAGAGCAGCAACATGCATTGAAGTTGACTGTGGACTGTTTGAACATCTGGGAGGAAACGTACACAATTAAACAAACAGTAATATAACAGTATCTTAATTTACCGTCACCTGCGCCTTTCCCGTTCCTAGCTATTTTCATTGGTTTACCCAGAGACGGTTAAGATACGGTGATATGTTTATTAGAAGTTTTTTGTTCAGAATTATCAGTAGTATCACCCGTCAAAGCATGTACCTTTCCTCCTGACTCACCTTGTATAATGTAAAACATTGTACGCCAGCATGAGTATTGAATATGTATGTCCTGTTTAGAGTTTCCCAATATTAGGTCTAGAAATCATTGCAGTAAATTGAACTGAACTGCAAGTTGTTTTCTCCCACGACGTATTGTGGTGGGTTACACCGACATCCTCAGGTGCATCAGTGGATTTTTTTTTTTTCATGGATGCCTCCAGCTCTGTCTTTCCCTGTATTTCGAAGACGTTCCAGGACAAGGAACACATACGTTCATTATTAGAATTTCTAACGTAATCCATTGATCCAGCTGGAGATGAAGGTGGAAACACTGGAAACGTTATGAAAGCAAATAAAAGTGACTCACAGCGATATGGTTTTAATCTGTCTTTCAAATGATTAACTCTTGCAGTTTTAAAATCACAGTCCAACATGGACGGCGTAAAGTGAGTGTAGGAGACGTTAATCGGTATACGTATACTGTGGTGTCATGTTTGGGATGGAAGATGATCATAAAGAAAGGGAGCTAGAACAGGTGACAGTGCATAGCTACTCCTCCTTTCGAATAGCTCCAAGGGGACCGCCCAGCTTAGGGTCCCCATCCGATAGGTGGCCCATTAACAGTATCACTACACGAGACACTGCAGACAGGACGTGGGCGCACAGACTGGTGAACGATCACAAACTCTTCGCTACCATCACTCCTCCCTTTGCCAGCCAAATACTGGTGGTGGCGATTTCTTCCACTGCCAGGATTCGAACCGGTTACCCCCGATTCGTGTGTGCCACCACGCACGCGTGAGTTCAAATGTTCAAATGCGTGTGAAATCTTATGGGACTTAACTGCTAAGGTCATCAGTCCCTAAACTTACATACTACCTAACCTAAATTATTTTCAGGACAAACACACACCCCCATACCCGAGGGAGGACTCGAACCTCCGCCGGGACCAGCCGCACAGTCCATGACTGCAGCGCCTTAGGCCGTTCGGCTAATCCCGCGCGGCTACGCGTGAGTTAGCGACTTCTGCTACAGGAATGGGTTGTCCAGGGTGAAATGTGCCCACATATTTTATTTTTCCCATCCGGGTAAATGCCGCTCATATGACCAACAAAAATATTTGACCACTTTGTATCATGTGCCACGCCAGAATAATTGTTTCCGTCGAGGTGATGGGACTTTTTTCCAAAACAGGGCATTTTTCTACAATTCACTCGTTTATCTGTGACGGAAGTTATGTGCACAGGCTTTCTACTTTGCCTCACGAATGTATGGATGCTGTCTGTACTGAGAGAGTTTGGCGCTGTCTGCAGGTCGTGTGGGCATCACACTGTGCTGTACTTGGTTCGAGCCCGCTACCAGCAGCGAGGAGGATCAGCGGGCGGCGGAGACGGCCCTTCAGTTCGAGGTATGTGGCCAACCACAAGTGCCTTCTGGGCGCTCCTTTGTACTGATGTATGAACGCTGATAGTAATTATCGGCACATTTATATTTCTGCCTCACTGTACTGCCTGACATGAGGCAGGTTATAAGCAATCTGTATGTGAGAAGAGAAGTTCAACAGGGCACCGTGCAGCAACCGAATACCTTTGTGAAAATAATTTTTATTTCCATAAGTAATTAGATTCACGAATTTCGGGTCTTACAACATTATCCAGCAACAGCTGACGTTTATGAATGCAGGCCAACAGGCTGTCAACCCCACACTCGAACGATAATAATATACGTA
Organism: Schistocerca americana; assembly: GCF_021461395.2. Taxonomy (NCBI): domain Eukaryota; kingdom Metazoa; phylum Arthropoda; class Insecta; order Orthoptera; family Acrididae; genus Schistocerca; species Schistocerca americana. The sequence continues at coordinate 436,734,425 of NC_060125.1, forward strand.
TGCAGGGAGAGGGAAGAATGTTGCTGCGTTCGGCTTAAGACAACAGTGTACAGGGGGTCGAGGGGTCAGGACTTGTGAGTGGGCATCCAGCGCTGCCGCTAAATGACAAAAATGGTTCAAATGGCTTTAAGAACTATGGGATTTAACATCTGAAGTCATCAGTCCCCTAGACTTAGAACTACTTAAACCTAACTAACCTAAGGACGTCACGCATATCCATGCCCGATTCAGGATTCGAACCTGCGACCGTAGCAGCAGCGCAGTTCCTGACTGAAGCGCTTAGAACCGCTCGTCCACACCGACCGGCCTAAATGACAGAACAGAAAATTAAATCAAATAGAGAGCATATTTTCGGTATACAGAATACCAGGTGTAGGCCAGTGTAGGAGGACAAGCAATTAAATAAGTGGGCAACGGATGGGGAGGCGGTTCATGGTAACTTATGTTGGTGTCCTGCCACAGGGCGCAGAGCCAGAGCCTCTGCCTCCCAAGAAAGACGTCTGTTGTGGTCGAAGTCTCGATCGTACAAGATTTTCGAGCAACAGTTGACGTGTATGAATGCAAGCCACCAGGCTGTCAACCCCACACTCGAACGAGAATAACGTACACGTGCAGAATTCTTCAGCGTCCACACAAATGACCCATGTCCCACGCAGACTGTTGGCTTAAACCAATGGCGTGAATTCCCTTGCGGTTTCAGCAGAGGGCTCAGGCGTCTCTTGTCAGCAGCTTTTAACTGGAGAGAATTGCCTCGGTTCTGGCAGGCAGACAACTTTTCACGTCGGCACAGCGGAGATTTCTCAGAGAGAAAACTTGGAAAGATTTGCCTGGGCCTTTGAAATAAATTTTTTTAAACCAGTTCTCTAAAATGTTCCTCGGATGGCTGCCACCCTGTACAGTAATGTCTCGACGTGAACTCAGCTTCTCATGTTACTGGGTAGGGACTTCAGAAAGTAAGTTACATCTGTCGTCCCAAACTAAGACCATTGTGCAACAAGTGGGACGAACTGAGTACCTGTTGTGTACGACTTTGTACACAACACTAAAGAGAGGTGGCTACAGAGTGGAGAGGCAATGTAGTTGTAAGAAAGCTGGGCAGGAGCAGAAAAGATTAGCAAACAAGTTGACATAGTAAACAGAAGATTTACTTAAGTTGTATTTCACCAAGTGTATGAAGTCTTGTCACAAATAATGCAGGGAGAAATAGAGTCCAGGTATCACAGTGTCAACAAGGATGAGGCTGCATGAACTATGAACGATGATGCGGTAGCGAAGAGACTCTAAGTGCAAGTGGAGCGTCTTGCTGTCGCCAGCTGTCCTATAATGCAGTGGCAGAGGACGCTCGTGGTATGGGGCTGCTGAAAGTGTGGCTCAGCAGATGTGCTTCATTGGATCCGCCGGGTCCCCTACAACCGCTGTCGGCGTCTGATGGGAACTTTGCAGTTCCGTTACCAACTTCGACACCCGTGGGGTGGTATTGATATGTGATACCACAGTATATATATTCCAGATTTTCCGTAGTCACATTTCTGCTATGGTACAGATAACAGGTTCATCATATATGTGAGGAAAATCAGCTGCTAAACAATTTTTGAATTCGTGGTAAAAACCGTCAGCTGCCTTTTATGCATGGTGCAAAATAAAAGAGAGCTTAAGGTTTTCACTATGAATTTCAACGAGGTGCATCACAGTGTGGGAGTGAAATGATGCAAAAACTGGAAACATAATCCAAACTTGAAGTAAACAGATCAGTAAGAGTCTTACAGTCAAAACGTCTAAATGGCAAACAGGCTCACCGTGGAACTCTGGACAAAATGCAATAGCTGAACAAAATGCAGTGTAGTGAAATGGTGTCAGACAGACGTGCGATGCTGATAGGGAAGGAGGCTCATTGAAGTCGACCACAGACTACCCTCCTCGTCTCCACGGAAGAAATACGATGACATGTGTAATTTACTTTCTGAAGTTCCTCGTATCTCACCTCTCATTGGGTCTGGCAGCAAATTGTCCCATAGTACCAAGCGTTCTGCACAATTTGCACTGGTTGTTTGCTTGTATCCTATTGTGCATCTTAGATGTATTTTTCTTGTCAATCATATCGTAAACTTTTGTTGATATTGAATAACGTCATTCTTTCCCATGCTAAAAATCACACATTTTCATATGAATGTTTCCTTTAAAAATATTCAGTTCTTGAGGAATGATTAGCTTGGCAATATTTTTGGGAATGCACATACTCCGAGTCATGTTGGGTCGTAAGTCGTATTGTCAGGGATATCTACAGTATGTTGTTGCCCCGACCTTCAACCTACAGTCGGAAACAGTGGAGGTCCATTCCACATGTATGGTGGGTCATCCATCTAAGCACTATGGGACTTAACATCTGAGGTCATCAGTCCCCTAGACTTAGAACTAGTTAAACCTAACTAACCTAAGGACATCACACACGTCCATGCCCGAGGCAGGATTCGAACTTGCGACTGTAGCAGCATCGCGGTTCCAGACTGAAGGGCCTGGAACCGCTCGTCCACAGCGGCCGGCCCATCCGTCACATCCAGCGTGTTGCTATCACTAACCTGTCTTTATACGAGTGGCTGGGGTCGCCTTGTTCAGACACATAACATGCCTAACGATGCTGACTTGTGAACTGTAATATTACATATAAATGTAAATGAGCATCCTCCATGGGAAAAACACGCATTTCATCACTTAATTATTTTGCCAACCATACTGTCTTCAAAGCATTACAGAGAAATTCAGCGTTCTCTGTTTATGTCCTCATAGCTGTACCTTTGACTGTGCTGTAACGTGCATACAACGAAATGGCAAACCGTGGGAGACTTAGTGCTCGATATAACCAGAAAGGCCATAACATATTTAAGGAAGACTTGATCGTTTGCGTGCTCCCGAAAAACGCGTTATATCTGGATATGACATTTCATGTTGTTGCCTGAATTAGTAAAATGATAATACACTGATACTAACGAAAAATATTAATATTGAATTTTGAAATTGTCTATTCTGTGTATGGAGTGTTTTCATTTTTAAGTTTCTTAGCCGTGGTAGTACTTTATGACATTCAATTTTATGAATTCGTAACCCATATTTACGTGTCGGAACAGTATAATAAAGTAATGTAGAAAGTTGCATTTTCCATGACGTGTGAAACGTACGTTGTTTAACGTCCATGTGCTTGGACTCGAAACGCACAACACTTTCCAGAAAGTTCTCCTACAAGCCCTGAGTAAGAGCTGGCGTGAAGTCACACATCTTAGCTTGATGAAGTTTGCTGCTTTTTTTACCTAACGATTTAAATTAGCCACCTGAGAATGAGAGAACATGCATAATACAAATACCACCCGCATCTGTAGAAAGACTGTTATTTTTGCTTGCTAATAAACGCTGCCGTGTTAATTGCTTCCTTCACAAGATTATATGATGCGCTCAGATTTTCTCCATGTTTGCAGAACTCCCTCTTACATTGAAGGACCGTCTGCAATTTTTTTTTATCTGCGATTACTGGGCGAAAGATTTAAAAAGTGAACCGTCAGCGAGAAAGAGAAGTCGACTCCGGCAGCGACCTGGTGGATAAGAGCCTGTAATTTTGGGAGGCATCACTTTTGCGCCCATCTGACAAAGTTTCTTAAGTTCGATTTACAATAAGGCCGATCTCTAGTTAAGTCCAGAACTTGGAACTATACAGAACTACAAAAGTTAAAATGACAAGTCACACTAGAAGCACAGCGTTGTTACAAGATGAATGGAATATAAAATGCGTTAACATAAGGAAGTCGTGACGGATGCCACTATTGTGCAACAGGGTCGTCAGTGGGATTGTTTAACATTTAATGACAGAGGACAGAATTAGTTTTTGAAGATTATGCAGTTATCTATGAGGAAGTCCCATTCGGCGAAGACAGCAGTGATATCTAAGTATATCTCAGCACAATATCGGCTTGACTCAAAGACTGGCAGCTAACATGCAGAGAACGGCGAAGTTGCGCACTTGAAACGAAAAAGTGTTGTAGTCGTTGGCTAATCACAACTATTCTGTCATTGTAGCATACCGGTGAGTTGCCAAAGTTTCCTCAATCACTGTCAGCCATGACCTAAAGTCATAATGCTGGTTCACTACACCTTGATGCCAGGAGTAACACCACTGTGCCAAAACATTGCAAGAATGGTACCTCTCTCCAGCTTGCTGCCAGTAGGGGACTAATGTTCATTCTGGTTCACCCTGCATTGTTGCCAGATTTATTAAAGATGGCGACCCTTCTTGGATGGTCCCCTTATCTCTCCCTGGGGTGTAGATGTGGCAAGAGTACAATTAAATTGATATGCAAATTAATTAAATTCAAAATAGCAGGAAATTCAAAATATGGTAGAAATTTCAAAAAAGTGGTGGGAAATTCAAAATGGGGAATTTCAAATTTTGAATCCCTAGCTCACACCACCACCTCCAGACAGTGGTGTTGGACACCCCCCTCCCCCATTTCTCCACTTTTGTATTGGGGGGGGGGGGGAGAGGAAAAAAGAATCAGTCTGTGCTGAGCTGCTGGAGAGGAAGTCTTTATTTATGTTGAGGGAAAAAGCCCAGTTGTTGGTGTGGGAGGTGCATTTATTGGCAACTATATATCCCATTTACATATAATAATATAATTCAAAATATCACTGACAGATATTTAAAACAAACATCAAAGATAACCTAACACGTACCACAAGCTGAGTAATACATCCACCCTCTGCTATCAACTGTGAGCAGATGTATGGCGCCAGAAAAACTTTGTCACCACAGCACACCAGTACTCAACTTCACACCACCTTCATAATATCGTACACTTGGTATCTATGGAAGGTTGGGAGCATGTAGCCTTTAGCCATCCACACTTTGTGTTAGCAGGCTGTGGACTGCCCTAAGACCAGCTGTCCTGTGGCTTGCACCAAAGTGTCAGTGGCTAATCCTGCAGCGAGTCTGGTAACTACCCACTAAAGGCGGGAGCGGCTAGCGGTGACGCAAAGTACCAGCACAATTGGTTGTGTTTATGTGTTAGCCGTATTCACTTGGCTGAGCAGCCCCTACTGTTCCATCAGCAGGAGTGGAGGGGTTTTGCTTTGTGGACTAACGAGGCAGCTTTGTTTGATGGTTGTGAAATACTGAGAAGCTAAGTGATTCTAAGTGAATACTGGAATCCTTTATGGTGTAGGCCTTTGGAGCATCCCCATTCTAAAGTGATGGCAGTTTCAGAGGCCTTCCTAGAAAGATTGGCGAACACACAAAAAGAATGCAAACTGTTGTAGATTGGCAGGAGAGCCAACACCGTGTTACTAGAGGAAGCCGAAAGGCACGTGTTTTAGCTCACGCAGGCTGGGGTGAGGTCTGGAACAGGACAAGGAAATTAGAATTTAGAAAAAACGGACGTAGCTGGTGGAATACTTAACTTTAATCCATTAATGGTGAACCTCGCTCTTGACGGTACATGATTCAGTATCAATAGTAACTGGTAATGGCGCCTTGCTAGGTTGTAGCAAATGACGTACCTGCTGAAGGCTATGGTAACTATCGTCTCGGCAAATGAGAGCGTATTTTGTCAGTGAACCATCGCTAGCAAAGTCGGCTGTACAACTGGGGCGAGTGCTAGGAAGTGTCTCTAGACCTGCCGTGTGGCGGCGCTCGGTCTGCAATCACTGATAGTGGCGACACGCGGGTCCGACGTATACTAACGGACCGCGGCCGATTTAAAGGCTACCACCTAGCAAGTGTGGCGTCTGGCGGTGACACCACACTATCCACCAGAAGAATTGTCCAGAGCAAACACTTGCCATTTTGAATCTTCTCAAATTTCCACCTAAAAACCGGAGATTACTCACAACACATACAATCGCGAAAGTACATATTGAGTATTAATTCACTAGTCACTAGCCCAGAAGGCGACATGGTTAGGTCAACTATACCCTCATATCTCACCTGACCAGTTTGGGGGCTCAGCAGAGATCACACCTCAAACCAGAAATGTCCTATCGTTCAGGCCACTGGCTATCTACACTACGCACCCGGGCACCAAGCAGAGTTCTCCTAGGAAACTAGTTCAAGTGGTTCAAATAGCTCTGAGCACTATGGGACTTAACATCTGAGGTCATCAGTCCCCTAGAACTTAGAACTACTTAAACCTAACTGACCTAAGGATATCACACACATCCATACCCGAGGCAGGATTCGAACCTGCGACCGTAGTAGTCACGTGGTTCCAGACTGAAGCGCCTAGAACCGCCCGGCCACACCAGCCGGCTAGGAAACTAGTCACATAGTTATTAGTGTAATTACAATTAAATATTATGATTACAGCACCAATATGGTGACATGAGCGAAGTATTGAAAACACCTCCTCCTGACAACTGTGGCTCTGGAAATATCAATTTCCCATGTAAAACTGTATCCTCCTTATGACTGGACATAATTTTCCACATAAAATCTTTCATACCACTAATGGCTGTTGATACATTGAAACTGCAGTTTTCCACATGAGATCTTTACCTTCTTTATCACTGGATGTAGTCCCACCTACACCATTTTCTTTGTATATGTCAGAACACTGAGCACAGTAACTTTACACTCCAACACATATGCATTTCAAACAAGCAATGCAACTATCGATTCTTTGTGTGTAGCATCAGAAAAAGTTATGGTATCTCCACATTCACACTGGCTAGGAGTCTCGATTCTCCTCAGTTCTAGGGAATTATTTGACATTGAGATTTTGCAGCCAATCATATTCGAGAATGTACTGCAAGTATTTTCAGTCAGCACTTCCAGAAGATGCTGCATCCCTCCAAGATTCTCTCAAAAAACTGTTGTAAAGTGCAGGGTTGGTGTACTGTAATAAACAGTGCAGTCGATAGTGCGACAAAGAACATGCGAGGGACTGGTTAGGAGAGCTGATGAGAGAACGTTCTGCGCATCTATGCTGATACAGTCGTATGCCTGCCCTTTGTAAACACCATAACAGGTCCAGTTGAACCCTTGCATTGTTATACAGTGCAGGTGTCTATGAAATGAATCTATCGCCCCTTACAGTCGGATATACTCTTTAACGTTTTGAAATCACATCCTCCCATTACGACTACTAATAAATGTTTTTTTAGTCTGATCACTTCCCACACACCTCCGGTGATAAGTCCGAAAAGAACCACAGCAACTTTGCTTTCCAACTACGTTACATTCCGAACAAGTAGCATTTATAGGTGTATTGGGCCCAAACAATTGTAATATGTCCATACTCACAGCAGCTGGATGTGGTTTTGCACGGCCTACCATTGCTTCCCAGAAGCAAAACCCTCCCGCCACATCGTCCTTATCACATATTTGTGGAGGAATAAAGGGCACAATAACAATTGAAAAGCTCTCGACTCGTTTGTTTATTTTACGTACGTTCTTGCTCAGTAGTAGGCATGTGCCAGAGCAGGATGAACTGACAAACTTAATGTAGAAAGAGCAACAAACAAGGGTCCAGCTGACTTTTGCGAAGACATCACCGCAGCCCCCCCACCCCCCCCTCCCGCAGATGTCTCATTCCCACGAGATGTTGCGATTTCGCCATTCCCACGAAATTATTTAACATATAGGTCTTCCAGCTTATCAGGATGAAGAACAGACTGTAGATATTCTGCTCCTGTGATGTTGTGAATCAATGGACTTGTCTCTAGATTTCAGCATGAATGCTGTGTCACCATACTTTGATGTAGTAGATTGTGGCTGTTCGTATATTCCCCCACATGCTGTCCTTGTGGTATCGCTGGAATGAACCGTAGATCAATAATTTGTGTGTTTGTTGGAGTCGAGTACTGACCTGCACCATGTGGTTGGAAACCCTCAGTGCACTTCTGTTACTCAGAGCCAGCACAACAGAAAGAGGAATGGGATGAAATGGTTTTCATATACCCAAAACAACGTGTAACTACCCTCATTCATCTACATTTTTTGTTGTACGAGGGCTGTCCAGAAAGTAAATTACGATCGGTCGCGAAATGGAAACAACTATGAAAATCCGATAATGCTTTGCAAAGATGTGTTGGGCAGTGTCTCTAGTATGACTCTAAGTAGAATTATGTCGCTCTTTTCATTCCTGAGCTCTTAGTGAGCGCGTAAAGATGTTATAGAAAATAGTGTCTCCCGCCAAGTGTGAGGGCTTGGTGAGAATTTTCCCCTGAAGCTATGCAACCAACATTACATAACTGTCATGCGATTTCTTCTTCAAGACAATTCTCAGCCTAATTCTGCAGGGGCAATGAAGATGTTCCTGCATCGTTTCAATTGGAAATGTTTGGTTACCCACAATACAACCTGTAATTGTCTCCCACTGAGTTTCATCTCTGCTCAAACGAACCGCTGGCTATGAAGACAACATTTTGGCACAGACAACGAGCTTTAGGCCAGCGCAGAGAATTGGCGGAAAGCACTGGCAGCTGCCTTCTATGATGAGGGTATTGGAAAGTTGGTACAACGCTACGACGAATGTCTGAGTCAGAACGGCGACTACGTAGAGAAGTAGCTGAAAGGTGTAGCTAACTGTTACAAATGAAACATTTCTGCTTTTCACTGTGATTTTCATTTCGCGATCAGTCGTAACTTACTTTCTGGACAGCCCTCGTATTTTTCCCCAGTTTTACGCATTTTTCGTAAATTGCGAAATTTTATCAGTTTTTTCCGTAATTTCAACGTATTTGACCCAGTTCTTCGAGTTCAAAACCACTGCTCTCGATGACTTCTCACGAAAACAAAATGTCACTTCGCTTCGATCTCATGGAAGTATCGTCGAATGACATTGCAGCATAGTTCTCAATTTCTGTATCTTGTTAAACCAACACCTCCATTACTCTGCGAGTGCTGTATGCACGTGGACATATCTTGAACTCTGTCTTGGTGCATTCCATAGCTAGCTGTCATGAGGTATGGATGTCTGGGGCCTGGCACTCCCAACCTACCACAGACACCACATGCACGCTATTGCGAAAGTGGTATGAAGTCGAGCGCTTGCCTGATGCAGTGGCAGAGTTTTTTCTGGCGCCACACATCTGCTCGGAGTTGACAGCAGAAGGTGCATAATCCTATTGGTGCTGCGGTATTTGTTAGGTGATCTATGCTGTTTGTTTTAAATGTCAATTAGTGGTGTTTTTGAATCATATAATGATCTGTAATTAGGATGTAGTTACTAATACATGCACCTCCCACACCAACAGCCGAGATTTTCCCTCTAAATGAATAAAGACTGTACCTTCCTCTCCAGTAGTTCAGCACAGAGTCTTTTCGTGCCAATTGACAAGTGAAGAAGTGGAGGAGGGCAGTGCCAAAATTTGAAATTTCCACCATTTTGAATTTTCCGCCATTTTTTTGGAATTCCCACTATGTTTTGAATTCTGAACCATTTTTCAGTTTCCCACCATTTTGAATTTAATTAATTTGCATAATTAATTTAATGAATTGACATTAATTTACTTGATTTGCATACCAATTCAACTGTTATGATACCACATCTATACCCCAGGCAGGGAGAGGAGATGGGGGAGACCACCTGAGAGCAGCCGTAGCATGAATAAATTTGGCAACAATGCAAAGTGCACCAGGACGAAATTTACGCCATATTTTCCGACGCTGGACGTCAAGCGCAGTGTAGAGCCGCCCGTTCATTGCTGAACGCAATGCATCGCCATTGATTAGCAGTTGATGCCTTCCAGTCACATCACGACTCCAAACACAGCAGGGTGTTTTGTTGTTTATGGAAGCCTGTGCATGGGGCAGTTGTTAGCTGGACTCCCACCAATGGTGGGGGACGACACACAATGTTTCAGAGCCATTGCTTGTACTCGGATGACAGACCCAAACGTGAAAGCTGTTTTCTGCAGAATACGGCGATCTTCCGTTGCTGTGGTCAGGCGTTGTCATCCAGAATCTTGATGACGAGTATGCCTGTTGTCACGTTCCCATGCAGCTCAACATACGACCACTATCACATCCAAATGCCCCATAAATCTGCATATTATACGATTCGACCAGTGCGAAAAACTGAGTCCCACAATGAGGCCCCTCACGTACTCTGTCATGCGCTGATAATGCTATCTCACAGAAGTATGCGGCATCCTCTCGCCCTTCACAGTGATCACGCAACATCTGACGCTGTTCACGCCGCTTATATACCCTACTGTGCCTGGTAACGAAACACGAACAGCGCTAATGCGCTTTGCTGGCCGCTTCACCTGTCACAGGCAACTCGTAATCATTTACATATCCGCCAATGGTTTGTTTGTGTACTAAGTTACACTGACGTCCGATCATGCCTTGTGGGTGCTTCACTTTCTTTGTCAGGCAGTATATGTTAAATTAGGACCTGTTAGATCAAATCATCTGACTACAGCAGAGATGAGTTATTCTAGCCATTGTCATTACCGTGCAGACGATGTACTGGAAAGGTTGAATTAACTGGCTGTTGTGTTGGTAGAATTTTTTCTACATTATAAATGGAAAAACACACGGCACTGGTGCAATATCCCACAATATTTATTAATATACAAATTAGTTTTCGGCTGCTAGGCCACCGTCAGATATTTGACAATGGTGTCACAGCCAAAAATCTATTTGTAAAATAATAAATACTGAAGAATATTATACAAGTGTCGTGTGTTTTTCCATTCATAATGTACCGGAAAGGTGTCTCAATAGCCGGACATAAACCGTGGTTAATGAGCAACGTTTGTGAATTCGAGCGAAGTCTGTTGATTGTTACCGCTTTAAGGCCACTGTACCACAGTAAAACTGATTTCAGCTGTCCGTCTCGTACCAGGCGATGCTGGTGCGTACAGAAAAAATTGCCGCCTGCCCAAGGTGCTATCGCTTCTTCCCTGCTAGTTTTCCTTCTCTCTCTGTGTGTGTCTTTCTCTTTGTCTGTCTCTCTAAAACACATCTTGCAGACGACCGTGGTAAGATGGAAATTCACGCTGTAATCGGAAACTGTTGCTTCTGTAGGACAATATAGCTCCCTTAGTTATTTCCTGAGAAGACACTTCAATTCGAATACGTGTAGTAAAGGCATCCCATGTTTTGCTTCAGAAGATATAGAATCTGCTCATGACCCTCCATGTAGCACTCAAGCATCTAAACAGCGTGAAGGCTTCAAATCTCGATATTCTTGTGATTCAGTTACAAGATATGTTTGGAACATGAGTTCCACTGTACGTGAGAATACGTATATTTCATAACGAAAATTGTGCGAACGACAGCAAACATTCAAGAACTGTCAAGCACTACGGGTGTAGCATTAGTTTCAAGTGGACGCTGACTACATACATAGGTGCACATTTTTCATAAAAGAAACACTGTACCACAGATAAATACTACTTCAGCTCAAAATGCTTTAACCATTTCCATCATGTGTGGTAAATTATATAATTATATTGAGTTAGATCGCGAATTGGGAATGGCGCCTATTCTTTAAAGGGAAGCTAGATGTTAGAAGAAAGACTATAAACGTCTACCAAAAAAATTTTAAGCGGCAATCATCAATTGACGAAGCCCATTCACAACTATTGTGCAAACTTAGAAAGGAATTTACTAGATGTATTTATGGGCTGCGGGAAAAAATTATATTCTAGCCCATATAAATGTACTCAGCTTTTGAAATCGCCATATCCGAAACAGCTTTGCGCCAAATATTGTGCTGTTGTTCTAAATGAGGTCTGAGCCTTTACGACGAACGTTGCGAAACCAGGCCTTGACTTTTCCGCGTACGCTTCGATGATCGATCACAAGCAAATTCATATTTTGCTCCGCCAGTGAAATTCTCTGCGGTTTTGCGTTAATAACGGTGAGCAGTTTGCGGTTGTATATCGATCTGAACTCCTCCCCACATGAAAGTGCACAGCTTTATGGTTAGTCATGAATGCGCTGTAGTGTTCAAACGTTAGATGGAAACTGACAGCTTTGTACCGAATCACGCATATCGTGGAAATTACTTGCCAATCTATCACTGAACACGCAGCAGTTGACCTTGAACTGCTGATGATCTCTTCGTTCAGCGTCCCAGTTCATCAGTGACAATCAAAACTCAATGATCACGTGTGGCACCGATATGGATGACTCACTGGTAGGCTATTGCCGAAACACTACTTGACTCACTGGCAGGATATTGCCGAAACACTACTTGCCAGCCTTACTGAAATGTTAGTAAGTTTCAAATTGCAGCTGAATAAGAATCGTTTTTTGTCTTCCTAACTTTAAACATCTGAGCGGAATAGTTTTTACCACTCACATTTACAAATCAAAACGAGGTCGAAGAGAAGTCGCTTGGCGCTTCCAGGATCCTGTTAAGTAATTACCAGTTTTTTGAAGATCATTTTGAATTTTTTTGTTTTTAATGTGGTTTAACAATTCTGTCTAGGACAATTGTATGAATCTATTGCTGATCTTATGTAGAAGATTTGGTGGATCGCTTCACCACTAATATATGAAAAAACAGATTGTACATCAGCATTTCTTAGTGTATTTTCAAGGTGAGATACAAATAAACCTGCTGTTTTTATTTATTTAAACAAGGGTTAAAAATACTATATTGGAATGAAACTGGGTTTGTTATTTTTGTAATATAGCTTGCGTTACTTCTATTACATGATGCCGCGCGGGATTAGCCGATCGGACTGGGCTTTGGTAGCTCAGTTGGTAGAGCACTTGCCCGCGAAAGGCAACGGTCCGGCACACAGTTTCAATCTGCCAGGAAGTTTCAGTTATGCTGCGCGGGATTAGCCGAGCGGTCTCAGGCGCTGCAGTCATGGACTGTGCGGCTGATCCCGGCGGAGGTTCGAGTCCTCGCTCGGGCATAGGTGTGTGTGTGTTTGTCCTTAGGATAATTTAGGTTAAGTAGTGTGTAAGCTTAGGGACTGATGACCCTAGCAGTTAAGTCTCATAGGATTTCACACACATTTGAACATTTTTATTACATGACGCACTGGGTTTGTTATTTTTGTAATAAAGGTTGCGTTGCTTCTACTACATGGCGCAAACTGAGACAACTGTACTTTTTGTAAACAACAACCTCTCTTTCCGCCTACCTATAAACCAGTAAAGTCATATGATGACATTTACTGCTGCGAGTTTGTTGGATTGTAACTCACTCAAATGGTATGTTGACTAGAATGGATCATTGCTATTGGATAATATGGTGTTTTACTTATAGTTTTGTGTAACTCAATCCTGATTCTGTAATTTCCTTGTATTTTGGCTCAAAGACGGCTATTTATTTCTGAAATCTGGATGTGCTAGAAAAATAAAAAAAAGCCAGTGGGATTGGTTAATAAAAGTATTTCACAAACTTCTCACAACACAGACTGGTTCCATTAGAAGCTAGACAACACTCTGAATATGGTTAAAAATACCAACGCTAACAGACGGTTAGGCTCGCTATTTAATTTTTTGTTTTGTTTTTGAAATCACCTGCCTTCTCAGTACTCGCCGCGATGTCAGTATCGAGATCGGACTGGAGTCTCTGGTTGCCGCATATCTTTGGCGATTTCGCTTCCCGAGCGCCGCGAGGCGGACAGAACGAGGGAGAAGGGAGAAGGGGGTTGCTGTGAGTTAGCTCTGCACTGTGCGTGAGGAGCGACGTCGGTGTCGGTGGGCAAGGCCGCTTGGTCGGCGGGCCCCGCAGAAGCAGTCGGTTTCGGATGGAATGCCGTGGGCTCGAAGATCCTAGTGTGAAGGCCGGTGTTGTCCCGATGGTGGTCATCGTGTGGTCATTCAAGGGCTGAGAAGTGATTTCTTGGTTCTGCCCTTGGATTCCGACGAAGAATTACCCCAAGTTTGGTGTACGAGGTGAACATAAGAATTCTAGAATGGTGCACGCTGGTAGCACGTATATCAGACTTGTGAGTGGTGTAAGCTTTGCTTCGGTACTGCAGTCTCCAGTTAAAGCGCTGCTTGGGAGGAGAGCGTTGATATCGGCAGTGTCATCTGTTTAGCTGTTTTAAAGTAAATGACTGTTTTGGGTCGAGGGTCGATCCAAGTGAGGGACCGAATCATTGCTTGTCTTATTAAAAAACCCAAGTCGGCCCCCAGCGTGCTAAACTCTGTTGTCTACACTTATAATGAGTAATTAGACACTCCATGAATGAACTTTGGAGGTACTGTTAACTGTTTGTAGTATTAAGATTTTTCTGAATAACCAGCTACATAATTTCCAGATTTATAACCATTGTATCTGTGCAGAAGGCACCTGAAAGCTCTCTGGAAGCCTGTAAATTGGGATGCACATCTCTATCCGAAGTCTGGGCGATTCACAAAAGGGGCACGTACTGGATAGTATTAGCTTTTGATCCCAGTATGACAGAGAACTAACAATAAAAAGCAATCAGAAGTTGTGAAAGAGACTCGCAAATTGTATGCTACGCAGTGCAAAGACACTCCAAAATAGCTAAAGGAGCGCCAAGCTGAAGCAGGGCACCGAAGAGACATTCTCCAATGAAGAAACACGAACCGCCGCCATGTGCTCACCCTTAAATCGGCTACCGACTTTGTACTCACACACACTTCTCAAAATTACAGTAGAAAGGGTGGAAGTCACAAGATTTGCCACAGGGATAACTGAAAATCTTCCTCTCTATTCCTGCATGCAGGGAGAGATTGCAGAATTTTCTTCTCCAGACCTCGTTGTATTCTCTGTGAGCAAGCGAAAAATTGGCATTTTACTGCCCCTCACCTTATGATTGGCGGAATTATGTCTAGGCGTGTAAATGCAACTCGCTTGCCATGCTGTTTACGGAAAGATAGCGGCTGCTCTGTTCTCTGCTTACACTTTCAGGAGGACCTGTGAGCTTTTGCTGAAATATCTCGAGAGCTTGTGTGGCTCACATTGCTTTGAAGGGCGCTTTTGAACTACTCTGGCTTAAGAGATACCCAGAGCGGCTTACTCGAGCGACTACCGCCTGTGAGAATTTCTGGTGGGAAACCTCCCAGGTTTCCGCCATTGTCTACCCACCGCCTACAACTTTCAGATAGGACATCTCGCCACATTCCAATAACTAGGAGAAACAAGAGCTAATATATCAGTAGCGACATGTGACAAACAAATAGTGTCACAATACTCGGGTGCAAAGGTACGGTGATGTGGTTACCATTGCTGCGGGAATAGCTCAGCATCGGGGCATTGTGCTGCTCTCCCATTGACTTCAGTAACCCCATTTACGAGGTGCATATCGGTCAACTGTTCATCTGGAAACCTATCCATATTGACGTGTATCACTGATAATTTACTACTGACCTTGGTGGAAAACCAAAACACAATCAGAACCGAGCGGGACTGAATGTAAGCTTGAGAGTGAAGAGAGCATCGCTGGTGTCAAGTTTGTTTGCAACCGAGCCACACAGCGCTACCGTCGACGTTTGCATTGTTGTTCAGATGTTTTCACACTGCATTATCGATAGTGAAGTAAATGGTGGTAAGATTGGTTAAAATGGCTCTAAGCACTATTAGACTTGACATCTGAGGTCATCAATCCCCATAGAACTACTTAAACCTAACTAACGTAAGGACAACACACACATCCATGCCCGAGGCAGGATTCGAACCTGCGACCGCAGCAGCAGCGGGGCAGCGGACTGAAGTGTCTAGAACCGCTCGGTCACAGCGGCCGGCTAAATGGGGGTAAGAAATGTAACTGCTCTGTAACCAGCTACCAGAGAGCAAGGGGTTTTTCTACCACAATAATCAGCTAATATTCCTGAAGATTCTCTAAAATTTTGTCGTTGGTTTTCGGGTTCACTCTATATAATAACCTAGTTGTTATAAGTGGCTCGCTTTACGTGCTACCCTTGCCACTGGACAGAAGCCTCCCAGTAAACGTCAAACGGAGTGTTGTGTCTTCCCAATCAGGAAGGAAAGGAATGAAGGTTACAAGTGGGACGTAAGATGAGATAAGACAATGGAAAAGGATTTTTTTTTTCAAATAAAACAGTCCATAATTCAACTAATCAATTTACTAAACGAAGAGAAACTCAAATCAGGATAGCTGAAGTGATTCTGAACACCCATCCTACTAAACGCGAATCGAACGTCTCAACTGGCGTGACAATTCGCTCAGTGCTACCCCCTCAGACCGAGCTGATAAACGGCATCATTTTCCCATAAAAGAGGACTTTTGCATTCATTCTTAGGTATTTAGCGTAGTTCGCTTGCAGTCTTCATCTGGTGAGCCTCTTAAAGGAAGATTTTGTTTCTGAAAACGGATGTGCGTGAAACAGCTCCGTTAACTTCACTCAAGGCGGGTGGAAATGTGTGGCGAAGCACCAAATTCGTTTCTCTGACGCTGTGCCTTTAGCGACATCTGATCATTACTAACTGGGATGTACAGAGTGGGGCCGGCCGAAGTGGCCGTGCGGTTAAAGGCGCTGCAGTCTGGAACCGCAAGACCGCTACGGTCGCAGGTTCGAATCCTGCCTCGGGCATGGATGTTTGTGATGTCCTTGGGTTAGTTAGGTTTAACTAGTTCTAAGTTCTAGGGGACTAATGACCTCAGCAGTTGAGTCCCATAGTGCTCAGAGCCATTTGAACCATTTTTTGTACAGAGTGGTCATATAAATCAAAAGCATGGAAACAGCTTTAACAGAAAAGAAGAAGGGTTGAAATTAGACACGTTGTGGGCCTTAGCCCTAAATATAACAAACAGTGCCAACTCTTCAAAACTTCTGCCTCCCATAATTTACGTCGGCGCTACTCCGCGATGTTACACAGCGGTCTGATGACCTCACGAACCGACCGTTGCGTGGATACATTCAAACAGCTCGGATTGCTGAGTTTATTTGCAACTATTTTCTGAGTCTTTAAAACCTCTGATGATATCTCCAGCGTTGAGCAGAGAATTACACCTTGAACCAAGGCCCATAAAACCAGTATCAGCAATAAATATTGTCTCTTCATAAGTCCACATCTCGGTACATTTGTTAAATCAAAATTGCTGGGGCGTGACATTCAACACCGCGTTGCTCTGCATGGTTCCTTGCAGCATACTGGGATCCTCCTTAGCGCATCTGTCCTCAAAGTGACAGAGGCGTTCCTTCTCAGTGCTGTCCCATTCGTAGATGGTTGCTCTTCTGCAGTCATCTAGTTGTTGAGGAAGGAGCCGACAGAAGAGTGGAAATACAACTTTCGCATACGACCTTATAGTCTAGGAAGTGACGCTGAGGCAGTGAAAGCTTTGGAATATCAGGAACAACAATCAATGAAGATGAGCAGTTTAGCAAAGATAACGTACTGTTTTACAGTAGAGCATATGTTCAAAATGGCGACTACCAAAGTCAGTACAGGCATAGGCCTAACATCTTTGTAGAAAATTCTGGCGCACTCCACCAAGTACATCAGGCACCGTACGAACCTCATGAGACACTGCAACTATCCTGACGACAATTGTTTCACCGACTGGAGCTAATGTTAAGTACGTGAGGCTTCTGATATGCCACGCCAATAGCCCCCGCCCCACAGCGGCACCCATACAATAGTTTGTAGGGGGCGTCTACACCTGGAGAAAAGAAAAACACGTGACTACACTATATTTTTTCCCTTTCCCCGCGGTCTCACCTTGCCCCCGGGTACGGACGCCTTGCAAGCCCCCCTCCCCCCTCCCCCACCCGACCCCTCTGCGTCAGATCGGGGGCCGAGATGGCCACCCAATTGGACCTCACCTTCCGATCTCAGAGCGCACCAATTCAAACCAGATACGTGTACACATCATCTGAGCCACGAGACTTTAACGGCGTGACAACAGATGGAAAGAGCTTTAAGGACACGCAATTGCCCGCATCTCGTGGTCGTGCGGTAGCGTTCTCGCTTCCCACGCCCGGGTTCCCGGGTTCGATTCCCGGCGGGGTCAGGGATTTTCTCTGCCTCGTGATGGCTGGGTGTTGTGTGCTGTCCTTAGGTTAGTTAGGTTTAAGTAGTTCTAAGTTCTAGGGGACTTATGACCACAGCAGTTGAGTCCCATAGTGCTCAGAGCCATTTGAACCATTTGACACGCAATTATACGGACACAGAAAGTGTACACTGTCTTTGCTGAACTAACGACACGTGTGCATTGATTGCTCTTGTTGTTTTTGACATTCTAAAGCTCTCAATGACTCAGGATTTCTTCCGAGACCTACATTTCTAGTACAAAGTAGGTTTCAGCTTGTCCCAAGCCTGCTCATGCCAGCAGACACCGCAAGCTGTCCCATTAGTGAGATTCCTGCCTCCTGGAGGAAGATGTTCTGGAGGGAGAGATGAATCCATGGCCGAAATGTTGTAAGGCTGGGCAGTAGTTTACAGGATTCTGTCGCCAATCTGTACAGCTCTCAGATTACTCTCAACAACGATGAGAGGTGTCCACATCCGTTCATGGTACCGGTCTAAAATATGACTGACCCACCTCCATGCTCCTTCGGAACTATATGCGTGAGACATGCATCGCTACCTCGCAGTCTCTTCAGTCTTTCACTACGACATGTAACATACTCTGCTCTCGTCGGCGAAGAGAACACGACACCATTGATCCGAGTTTGATTCCAAGTGTTCCTTTGGTCACTTTCTTCGCGACTCACGGTACTGGCACACTGTTTTCCGTAGTCGACACCTATAGTCCAAATTGATCATGTGAAGACGCTCGCACACCGTCTCTTACCTCGAAACGTAAAGTGCACAGTTCTGTTGCGTACTCTTGGGTGTTCCTAATACGCAGAAAAGTGATCAGCGTATTTTTATTGAAAAAGTGAATGGTGTTCCTTGTTAAGATGTGGGGGCTGAACTGGAAAATGAAACCAGTTATTGGCTTACGGGCTCAGTTTTCTTGTGATTATCTAATCTATCGAAATCCTTCAAAATGCTCCGTACTGCTGTTTCTTCTGTGATTTAGTTGAAATATTCCGCAGGTTAAGCAGTCTAAAAATGCTCGAAACATATTTTAAGAATTACTGATACACATGACACTCAGTTCAGAAATCTACGTTTAGGAAATTGTGGTTTAGTACACTGCCAATGAGTAACGCATGAACAACTAGAATCACAGTGTGTTTGTTACCACTTGCACCTCGATACTGAAAGTTCTGTCAGTTGTTGGAAATCACTGCTTCTTGTTCTGCGACCGCGAATGTTCGTTTCGGGTCAGTTTAGAAGCTGAAATGCCTCATACCTGTGTAAATACCTCATAGTTTTTTAGTTACATCTGTGAAGAGGTAACTCCATAGTCACAACCGAAAACATAATCCTGTTATAACGAGGTGCTACGAAATTTAATTCGAGTGGAACTGATGGAGCAAGGAAGACATAAAAAGCAGACTAGCGCTGGCAAAAAGGGCATTCCTGGCCAAGAGAAGTCTGCTAGTAGCAAACATAGGCCTTAATTTGAGGAAGAAAGTTATGAGAATGTACGTTTGGAGCACAACATTCTGTGGCAGTGAGACATGGACTGTGACAAAACCAGAATAGAAGACAGTCGCAGCATTTGAGATGTAGTGCTAAACAAGAATGTTGAAAATTACCTAGACTGATAAGGTAACGAATGAGGTCTCCACAGAATCGGTGAGGAAAGGAATATAGGAAAAACACTGAAGGGAAGGGCGACAGAACATCGATTAAGACATTAGGAAATAACTTCCATGCTGCTAGAGGTAGCTGCAGAGAGTAAAAACTGTAGAAGAAAACAGAGATTGAGATACATTCAGTAAATAATTGAGGTACGTTGCGAGTGCTACTCTGAGATGAAATGCTTGGCTTACGATAAGAATTCGTGGCAAGCCGCATCAAATAAGTCAGAAGACTGATGAGTGAAAAAAAAAAAAAAAATTGGCGAGCAGGTGGATAACTGGAGTCTCACCAAATGCTGTTTGTCATGCACCACATTCCTGACAGAGTGGTCAAAAGAAATCACGTCACATGCCCTCAGCTGTTTCCGTGATTTGGAGTGAACCAACGACCCACACAAAGGACTGTTATCTTTGACGAAAGTATGTGGAATCACTACGAAAACAAGGAAAACTACGCGTTATCCTAATTTACCACGTGCTGCAGCGCCTGTAAGACACAGTGAAGAAATACCGACAATAGTGCGTTCTGAGAATGTCACAGTGAGTAAGAAGAACGCCGCTGTGAGTGAAGACGAATAGTAAGAAATTCACAGAAGGTGGCAAGGGAAATCTATGCTTGCCGACCCAACGTCTCAAGGCCACTGTGAATCAAATCAGCCGCACGTTTTGTCTCAAGGGGATTTCAAGGATCTTTTTTGTGTTTAAAATTTGTCGAAGCAGTAGGATGCTCTTTTTGAATCTTCTTTTTCGTTAAACGAAAATGAATGTTTATCGTGATTGCCAGTTTTATTCTTTTACAGGCAACGTGATATGGTTTTTTGCGGTGATGTCGGGACTATTATCGAGACTCTTGGGCATGATTTCACTGCAAATGTGTCGCTCTCGTTCATGCATTGTAGCAGAAAAGTTAGTGTGAAAGTAATATTTATCAACAGTGGGAACAAATCTGGTTCTGTCCATGCAGTTAATCTGGTGGAGACGAATGAGAGCTTTAAAGTGCAACTCACATCAATCCATTATAAGTAATAGAAATGGTGCACACGTGCAGATCTCAAAGTAATTACAATTCTTCGCGGTATCCAGCTCGTATACACGAAGCAATGATATTTGCTTTGCTTATAGTACAACAGAGGTAGAAAAAACGACTACAGTGGGGAAAAGAAAAACTGCTTGCAGTGACCTATCAACTGGACAGAAGGATACGGTGAGCAATCCTCATGTTGATCTCAAAAAATTGTATTTACCTCCATTGCACGTTAAACAGTATTTCGTCGTAACACTTTATGAAAGCTATGAACAATACTTCATGTATTAGTGAGAGAAAGGAACAAAAAAGCTGCAGAACGCAGATTTTGGAATTAATGTCTGATGAACATTTCCTCGGTTTTTCGAGAAATGTTGAAAGAAGGACAAGGCTATTTTTCGTGCCTGTAAGAACTTTTTAGGCTACTTTATTCCAGAGAACTATAGTGAAATTATAATCTTATGGGATCTTACAATTTTTTGGTTGTAACGTGTCAGTTTAGCTATATTTCTTAAAAGACCACTTTCTCTTATTGAGGGAAACCTTGGCGCCGTTAATGACGAACATGAAACATAGTTCCATAAGGACATTTCTCAAACGGAAAAGCTGTGTCAAGGCAAACTCAGTACCGCAATATTCCGACTGTTGCTGGTGTTTACGAAGCGTCGTTCCTGAGGCAAAGTATCTCAGAGAATCGCGAATAAAATATTTTTAGGTTTAATGTTTTACTTACGTTACTCTTATCGTATTCATTTCTTTAATTCCTTTGCGAATTGCTAATTCTTTTATGTCTGCCTTTGAAAGTCTTGTTGCGAGAGTGTGTATTTTCGCCAGATACATCTGATAATCAAACTGCCGTAAGCAATTACAAAAACTATTACCCATGAAAACTGAAATCGGTACAGAAATTCTGAAGTTAGATATGGACATCTTCGAATATTCAGGGCGATTCAAAACGTTGTGCAGAAATGGAATGAGTTGATAGAGATGAAGCACAGTAACTTTGGACTAGAAACGTAGGTCTTGTAAGAAATCCTGAGCCACTGAGAGCTTTAGAATGTCAGAAACAACAAGAGCAATCAATGCACACGTGTCGTTAGTTCAGCAAAGACACTCTACTCTTTCTGTGTCCGTATAATTGCGCGTCCTTAAAGATCGTTTCATCCTGTTGTCACGTCGTTCAAGGTCTCGTGGTTCAGTTGATGTATACATGTATCTGGATTGAATTTGTGCTCTCTGAGATCGGAAGTGAGGTCCAATTGCGTGGCCATCTCGGCGCCTGATCTGACGCCTCTTGTTTCTTTTTGTGTGTGTGAGGGTGGGAGGGAAGGAAGGGGGGGGGGGGGGGAGTTGCAAGGCGTCCGTACCCGGGGGCAAGGTGAGACCGCGAGGAAAGGGAAAAAATATAGTGTAGTCACGTGTTTTTCTTTTCTCCAGGTGTAGACGCCCTCTACAAACTATAGTATGGGCGCCGTTGTGGGGCGGGGAGCATCGGCATGGCTTATAAGAAGCCTCGCGTACTTAACATTAGCTCCAGACAGTGAAACAATTGTCGCCAGGATAGTTGCAGTGCCTCACGAAGTTCGTGCGATGCCTGTTATACTTGGTAGAGTGCGCCAGAAATATCTACAAAGATGTTATGCTTATACTGAATTTGGTGATCGCCATTTTGAACATTGAACATGTGCTCTACTGTAAAACAGTACATTATCTTTGTTGAACTGAACATCTTCATTGATTGTCCTTGTTGTTCCTGATATTCCAAAGCTTTTACTGGCTCAGGATCACTTCAAAGACTATAAGGTCCCATGCCAAAGTTGTATTTTCACTCTTTTGTCGGCTCCTTCAGTTTGTGTGCAATCTTTTGAATCACCTTGTACTTTCTTGTAACTGAACAGTATTTTTTTTTACTAGTGTAATTTTTTTGTCCCCACAGTCGTCAGCTGGTGTTGGCCGCAGTCTGGCACTATGAGGCAAATGGTCAGTATGTTGTGCCACACGCAGTGTATGAATGTTCCAATGACGTCGTTTTGATGAAGGACATTCCGGTGGGAAGCTTCCCGAGTTGACAACCGCTCTTGCCGTAAAGTGAAAACGCGCATGTTGTTGAAGCTGTAAACAATCCATCGGGGCTGTTACACATGACGCATCGTTCACGACTGGATACTTCGCATGCTGTTGTAACATTCCTCTTACTAATCGATCTATCCTGCTTGCGATATAAAATATGAGCGTGGACTGCGTCTATGCCTAATGGATTTTTTCTAATTGGGTAAGGCTATCTTTCCCGAAGAAGTAATACCGATAAGTAGGAGGAAAGGGTACAGCCGACCCTTCTGATGAAAAGTCTGCTAAAAATAAAAAGTAATTAAACTGAACAGGGCTATAATTTGAAAAATGAAAGTTATTTTGTGCATTCACTCACGAACAACACTGGGCAGATAAGGGGTACCACTGATCATGAAACCGAAAGTTACACTAACGAACGAAAACGAAATAATTAACGGTCGCCAGCCCACTAGGGCTGTACAAGATGATGGGAAAGAAAAACATGTATTATTAAACATTGACGTGGCAAGTGAGTATGTAATGAAAAATAAAACTGTAAAGTCACTCTTACGTTATGTTTGGCATTAAATTTTGAAAATGGCAATCGAATAATGATTTGAAAATACGTAATTAAACTGTATGTTAGTATTGAACTTCGTTACATGAACAATGACTTTGAGTGACCTCAACGTAACGTCATCAAAGAAATTTAGAAAAAAAGCAAGCACTTTTTACTTTGTTGTTGCTTATTTTGCAAATTGTATTTCATATTATTGTGTGAACAACCGAGCCTTTCTTTTACTGACTTGAACAGAATTAAACACTAGAATATGCACCAAACCAAACAGCTATGTGCTCCAAGCTATGTGTAAAATAAATAAAAATTCCGCACTCTTAATTTGTACATTTCTTTAGATTTGGATTTTTTCCAGTGATTCTCAAACTTGAAAAATGAAATTGCTTTACTTCAGTCATATACTGAAACCTCTGTTGTACAACAGTTAATTGAAAGTAGATTGAGGCTAAAATTCTTAAAAGTGAAATTATTCATTAATATTCATTAACTATTAATTTGTTTCTTATGACATTCAGCATATAAGGGAAAAAAGGAACAAGGATCCTGTTTGGTAACAATGCCGGAGGGCAATGAGAGCACAATCGCCCTCAGTTTAACTGATTATTATTTAAACAAATTTTATCAATCAAATCACATTCAGTTGTGCTGCTGGGTTAGCCGTTATTACTTTCTAACAGTTAACAGTCATACTTCAGTGCTGTGCATATGGCGAAACTCGGAACCGACGACGAAACTGTGTTGCTGGAACTACTGCTGTTGTTGAAGACGGTAGCATCTTGTGGAACCACAGCTAATTACAGAAACGGGCAGTCATAATTAATACAGCCTCCTCCGCCCGTCCACTGTCCTTACTCCCGCTACTAGATATCCGGCCGGCGCGCGTACATGATGCCGCCGAAAATGGTACTCTCTACTGCGAGAGTATTAACATCACACTTCCGCACGCTACAAGCGCTGGAACCCGTCTTCCTCTCACTCTGCGGGCTCCGTGAAACTCCCTACCCCAAAGATTTTACAACGCACAAGCACTGCTATTATCGTTGCTAGTCTATGCAAATGACAACTCCTTTGGCTTTTTCCCAGAGCTTATAAGTTTCAGAATAAGACACTGATAAATACAGTGACTATTTTACCTCCGGAATATTTTACCCAAGAGGACGCCATCATCATTTATCCATACAGTAAAGCTGCATACCCTCGGGAAAAATTACGGCCGTAGTTTCCCCTTGCTTTCAGCCGTTCGCAGTACCAGCACAGCAAGGCCATTTTGGTTAATGTTACAAGGCCAGATCAGTCAATCATCCAGACTGTTGCCCCTGCAACTACTGAAAGGGCTGCTGCCCCTCTTCAGGAACCATACGTTTGTCTGGCCTCTCAACAGATACCCCTCCGTTGTGGTTGCACCTACGGTACGGCCACCTGTGTCGCTGAAGCACGCAAGCCTCCCCACCAACGCCAAGGTCTATGGTTCATGGGGGATGTCCGACGGATCTCCGGGCGGGGACTACTCAGGAGGACGTTGTTATCAGGAGAAACAAAACTGGCGTTCTACGGATCGGAGCGTGGAATGTCGGATCCCTTAATCGGGCAGGTAGGTTAGAAAATTTAAAAAGGGAAATGGATAGGTTAAAGTTAGATATAGTGGGAATTAGTGAAGTTCGGTGGCAGGAGGAACAAGATTTCTGGTCAGGCGAATACAGGATCATAAATACAAAATCAAATAGGGGTAATGCAGGAGTAGGTTTAATAATGAATAAAAAAATAGGAGTTCGGGTAAGCTACTACAAACAACATAGTGAACGCATTATTGTGGCCAAGATAGACACGAAGCCCACGCCTACAACAGTAGTACAAGTTTATATGCCAACTAGCTCTGCAGATGCCGAAGAAGTTGATGAAATGTATGATGAGATAAAAGAAATTATTCAGGTAGTGAAGGGAGACGAAAATTTAATAGTCATGGGTGATTGGAATTCGAGAGTAGGAAAAGGGAGAGAAGGAAACATAGTAGGTGAATATGGATTGGGGCTAAGAAATGAAAGAGAAAGCCGCCTGGTAAAATTTTGCATAACGTAATCATAGCTAACACTTGGTTCAAGAATCATAAAAGAAGGTTGTATACATGGAAGAACCCTGGAGATACTAGAAGATATCAGATAGATTATATAATGGTAAGATAGAGATTTAGGAACCAGGTTTTAAATTGTAAGACATTTCCAGGGGCAGATGTGGACTCTGACCACAATCTATTGGTTATGAACTGTAGATTAAAACTGAGGAAATTGCAAAAAGGTGGGAATTTGAGGGGATCGGACCTGGATAAACTGAAGGAACCAGAGGTAGTAGAGAGTTTCAGGAAGAGCATAAAGGAACAATTGACAAGAATGGGGGAAAGAAATACAGTAGAAGAAGAATGGATAGCTTTGAGGGATGAAGTGGTGAAGGCAGCAGAGGATCAAGTAGATAAAAAGACGAGGGCTAGTAGAAATCCTTGGGTAACAGAAGAAATACTGAATTTAATTGATGAAACGAGAAAATATAAAAATGCAGTAAATGAAGCAGGCAAAAAGGAATACAAACGTCTCAAAAACTAGATCGACAGGAAGTGCAAAATGGCTAAGCAGGTATGGCTAGAGGTCAAATGTAAGGATGTAGAGGTTTACCTCACTAGGGGTAAGATAGATACTGCCTACAGGAAAATTAAAGAGACCTTTGGAGAAAAGAGAACCACTTGTATGAATATCAAGGGCTCAGATGGAAACCCAGTTCTAAGCAAAGAAGGGAAAGCAGAAAGGTGGAAGGAGTATATAGAGGGACTATACAAGGGCGATGTTCTTGAGGACAATATTATGGAAATGGAAGAGGATGTAGATGAAGATGAAATGGGAGATATGATACTGCGTGAAGAATTTGACAGAGCACTGAAAGACCTGAGTCGAAACAAGGCCCCTGGAGTAGACAACATTCCATTAGAACTATTGACAGCCTTGAGAGAGCCAGTCATGACAAAACTCTACCATCTGGTGAGCAAAATGTATGAGACAGGCGAAATACCCTGAGACTTCAAGAAGAATATAATAATTCCAATCCCAATGAAAGCAGGTGTTGACGGATGTCAAAATTACCGAACTGTCAGTTTAATAAGTCACGGCTGCAAAATACTAACGTGAATTCTGTACAGACGAATGGAAAAACTGGAAGAAGCCGACCTCGGGGAAGATCAGTTTGGATTCCGTAGAAATATGGGAACACGTGAGGCAATACTGACCCTACGACTTTTCTTAGAAGCTAGATTAAGAAAAGGCAAACCTACGTTTCTAGCATTTGTAGACTTGGAGAAAGCTTTTGACAATGTTGACTGGAATAATCTCTTTCAAATTCTTAAGGTGGCAGGGGTAAAATACAGGGAGCGAAAGACTATTTACAATTTGTACAGAAACCAGATGGCAGTTATAAGAGTCGAGGGACATGAATGGGAAGCAGTGGTTGGGAAGGGAGTGAGACAGGGTTGTAGCCTCTCCCCGATGTTATTCAATCTGTATATTGAGGAAGCAGTGAAGGAAACAAAAGAAAAATTCGGAGTAGGTATTAAAATCCATGGAGAAGAAATATAAACTTTGAGGTTCGCCGATGACATTGTAATTCTGTCAGAGACAGCAAAGGACTTGGAAGAGCAGTTGAACGGAATGGACAGTGTCTTGAAAGGAGGATGTAAGATGAACATCAACAAAAGCAAAACGAGAATAATGGAATTTAGTCTAGTTGGGCGATACTGAGGGAATTAGATTAGGAAATGAGACACATAAAGTAGTAAATGAGTTTTGCTATTTGGGGAGCAAAGTAACTGATGATGGTCGAAGTAGAGAGGATATAAAATGTAGACTGGCAATGGCAAGGAAAGCGTTTCTGAAGAAGAGAAATTTGTTAACATCGAGTATAGATTTAAGTGTCAGGAAGTCGTTTCTGAAAGTATTTGTATGGAGTGTAGCCATGTATGGAAGTGAAAAAATGGACGATAAATAGTTTGGAGAAGAAGAGAATAGAAGCCTTTTAAATGTGGTGCTACAGAAGAATGCTGAAGATTAGATGGGTAGATCACGTAACTAATGAGGAAGTATTGAATAGGATTGGGGAGAAGTGGAGTTTGTGGCACAACTTGACTAGAAGAAGGGATCGGTTGGTAGGACATGTTCTGAGGCATCAAGGGATCACCAATTTAGTATTGGAGGGCAGCGTGGAGGGTAAAAATCGTAGAGGGAGACCAAGAGATGAATACACTAAACAGATTCAGAAGGATGTAGGCTGCAGTACGTATTGGGAGATGAAGAAGCTTGCACAGGATAGAGTAGCATGGAGAGCTGCATCAAACCTGTCTCAGGACTGAAGACCACAACAAGAAATACAAGGAAACGTCAACAGATTTCTACCTAAATTTACACATACAGTGAAGCAATGTCCCTACTTATTAAAATAAAGAACTTAAATTACAAATGTTTACATACAATTCAGAAAAAAATATATATCGGTAGCAGGTGCCTTGCATCCTGTATTTTCGGTGTTACACTGTACTGAACTTTTTAGAGAAATCCAAGGGTTATCAGCTTCCTTGGAATGTTTAGTTGAGAGGTGATGCAGAAGCTTTGATGGTTTCATACTCTCAGGTGCCAATACTTCGCCGCAAATTACACACTGAGCTGTACTGTTCATGACAGTAAAACTATAATTCAGATAATGGTCGTCATAAAGTGTATTTTTTTCGGTTTTGATTCGGTTCCGCCATTGCCACTTGTACCAGACTTGGGGGGGGGGGGGGGGGGGGGGATGTACAGATCTTTTAAGAAACTTTCCTACTTTGTGCTCGCTCAGAGCAAAGCGCGAAGACAATAATCATGTCCGTGCTTGCTTGCGTACTCGGACAACTGACTAGAGAGCAAAGACGCGCGACTGTGCCCCCGCTGACCCCTTCTCACCCCCACGCCACTACCGTGGCAAAGAATATAATTATATCTCTCCCCGCAGAGCGCTGCGACCTCTTTTCACATTGCACTTCACTTCTTGATCAGTATAGTATCAATAGAAAGAAAATTGAATACGTTGTCTTTGAAATCGCTGGCATACTTTTATTATGGTTCTGGGGTCGCCAGAATATTTTTACTTGGAAAGGGGTCGCGTTTTGAAAAAAGTTGAAAAGCAATGGTTTAGAGAGTCCAGTTATAGTTTACGTTCATTACCTAGGTGGCACGTGTAGCGAATTCTTGTGCTAAAAAGAGTATATATTGATAAAGACGTTTCCTATCAATATGGCCACCCACCCACCCACCCATCCACGCACACACACACACACACACACACACACACACACACACACACAAAGCCATGCACGAAACTTTTCTTTAGCAGCTCACTGCTCTGCACTGATCCTCTTAAACTAAACAACTGCCCTTTGCAGCTGGGCCTGTACGCTCACCCCATTTTCTCGAGGGAGGGCGACTTCCCGGCGGTGGTGAAGCAGCAGGTGGAGGCTCACAGCAAGGCGGAGGGGCGGCGCCGGTCACGGCTGCCTCCGCTCACCTCCCACGAGATCGCCGAGATCAGGGGTGAGTCCTGTCTACTGTTGACTACGCGCCCAATTTCTCACCTCATATCTTTGCAACCGCAACAAATTTTAAAACTACACTAATATCACATCTCTCTGTTGAGCAGGGGTTAGGTGAAGTCATTTGCATGTAAAAACCAAGCAAAACTGATGAAGGTATGGAATGAGATTTTCACTCTGCAGCGGAGTGTGCGCTGATATGAAACTTCCTGGCAGATTAAAACTGTGTCCCGGACCGAGACTCGAACTCGGGACCTTTGCCTCTCGCGGGCAAGTGCTCTACCATCTGAGCTACCCAAGCACGACTCACGCCCCGTCCTCACAGCTTTACTTCTGCCAGTACCTCGTCTCCTACCTTCCAAACTTTACAGAAGCTTTCCTGCGAACCTTACAGAACTAGCACTCCTGAAAGAAAGGACATTGCGGAGACATGGCTTAGCCACAGCCTGGGGGATGTTTCCAGAATGAGATTTTCACTCTGCAGCGGAGTGTGCGCTGATATGAAACTTCCTGGTAGATTAAAACTATGTCCCGGACCGAGACTCGAACTCGGGACCTTTGCTTTCGCGGGCAAGTGCTCTACCACCTGAGCTACCCAAGCACGACTCACGCCCCATCCTCACAGCTGTCCTTCTGCCAGTATCTCGTCTCCTACTTTCCAAACTTTACAGAATCTCTCCCGCGAAAGGTAAAGGTGCCGAGTTCGAGTCTCGGTGCGGGACACAGTTTTAATGAGCCAGGAAGTTTGATGAAGATCTGGTTGGTAAGTCCATTGTACGACAGACAACAGCGTTATTTGAGAGATTGTGAGGTTTTTACGTTCTGCAGAAGACCGAGCTGGCCGGCTTGTGTGGCCGAGCAGTTCTATGCGCTTCAGTCTGGAACAGCGCGACCGCTACGGTCGCAGGTTCGAATCCTGCCTCGGGCATGGACGTGTGTGATGTCCTTAGGTTGGTTAGGTTTAAGTAGTTCTAAGTTCTAGGGGACTGATGACCATAGTGCTCAGAGCCATTTGAACCATTTTGAAGACCGAGCGGAGGCACCTGTGCGTGCAGGTTGGATAGCTTTTGGGAACCTGTATGGCGTCTTCGACGCTAGTAAAACATTATTAGAGTTCAGTTACTTGCTTGCAATGTTTCCAAGTCTTCGTTCTTCCGCACCAGCCTCCGCTGTTGTTCTTTCAGCTGCGTGTTGGGTTCTAGCTGATGTCCGTCGAATCAGCTCAACTGTTGCGCGTCCAGTACAAGTTGTTTGCGACCCTGGCGCGCCGCGGACTGCCGGCGAGCAGGCGCGGCCTTTCGAGCTGGCTGCTAGAGTTTACTCGATTCCATTCTGAATTGTACGATGACCCTTGGTGACCTATTCGCGATGTAACTGGTGTCCGAACCCGCGTGGTCGTTTGATCTCCTCCCGAATCCTCGTAGGTTTCAGCACCCGAAGGCGCCCGAGTGTTGAACAGGAACTCCAATACTGGTGGAACTTTGCTATGTGGTGCTGTCGGTGGGCAGTCAGTTTCTTCATCAGTAGATTGTTGGCGGCTAGCAGCATGAAGTTCACCAGGTGCAGGCCATACTCTGGAGTACATCTTCGGCTAGTTCATGCACTGTGCTGGAGCATTTTCTAGGATTTAGATCCAGTAGAGTAACAAAGCCATGGAATCGAGTGTTATTACTGTGAATTTCACCGATTCCAGTGATCAGCCCATGACGAGAGCTGGAGTAATTGAAGGAAGCTAGTGTGAGGCTATGACGCAGGGCTCGCTTCGTAATGACCGAATGTGTCCTCCTTATTCTGCTGTAATCACTTAACAAGCTGGTAACTGCTGTGTTGGTCCCTCGCTATGTTCCGTTATGAAAGAGATACTGTTGCAACACGCCTTACGAGCTAACGAATTTGCTTGTCTCGCTTCCTTCGGTTTTCTGTCGCAGTCGCCTTTCTGCAGGAATGCGTGCCATTGCTCGGCAGGCCGTGTCGTCGACCCGACACACTTGTGACATACAGGCTTGCTTCTTGCGTCTGTATCTGTCTCTAGCATCGCTTGAATTTGCCTGTGTCAACGTGAGGGAACTTGAATGAAATTTTTCGAATTTCTGTCCCTTACTATTCTTTGCCTTGACTGCGCATTTCTGAATCCCATTGAGAGACACGTGGTTATATGAATGCGTGGTGTCTGTTCTTTCGGACATTTCCGAAAGAATAGACACCACGCATTCATATAATTGATACGTCTAGCTGATTGATACACGGACATAGGAAAAAAGTTCCCTGATTTTCCGGTTAAAAATACACTTCCTCCTGGGTGAAAATACACTTTTTCCACGTTAAGTGACAGTATACTTTTCCTCAGCAGTGTAAAACTTACCAATCCTCTGAATTGTCATGGATTTATACACCGACGTAGAATTTCCCGGCACTTTAGAAAACGAAACTCAGAGAAAAAAACACGTTTTGAAAAGATGTTTGAAATGCAGCAACTTGTACAGTACATATTTTCGTATTAAGAAAGTATAAATTCGAATTCCACCAAACACCGCATATTACTTTATAAAGCATTGAGATCGAGATTGCGCGTTTGTAAGCCAGTCATAGCTCATGTCATGTGATCTCACCAGCCGATGACAGCTGGTATTCAAAGCATAGGACACATGATGTAGTCAGCCAATAGCAACATCCCTGTTAAGTAGCGCGAACACATAAGTAGGAAAAGTTAATGGTATAAATTAATATATATAGTGTTGCTACAAGAAAAGAAAAGCTTTTACATATAATATTGGTCTCTAAGATTAATAAGCTGAAAGAGAAGCTAAGCTTTCACATATAGTATTGAACTTCGTTGCGCCTGTTACACTTTAAAATACATCACACAGATGTGCCAGTAAAATTTTTACAACGACATAAATGTCTAAACTTCTAGGCTCAAAATTCTTCTACATGGTCATCCTCAAAGTTGATTGTTAAACGTGAGTCAAACGGTCTGTGATTTAAGAAATTCATCGTACATTCTCGCACATAGTTAATCTTGGATAGAAGGAAATTTACTTTGAAATTAACACTTTTCAAGCAACCATTCGCAATATTTTCCTGCGACCTGTTGGAAATAGGTTCGTTTCATCAGTTGCCAGAGAGCGCCAGATGTTACCGCGTTTGTGCAGCTGCGATGGCGCAGAAAGCCCGTATGTTCGTACGTGTAAAACATTAAAAAATCTTACATTATCTCATAAAAGAAACAAGACATTAGAAGATACTCCAAGAGCATCAGAATTTCACGAACCATACTAAAATGCATAATTTGGCTTAAAGTGCACATTCATATGCCCAGATTCGAACATAAATTTCCTTGGAGTACCAGTTCTGTATTATGTCACGTTTCGTTCTTTATTATGGCATAATGCCATACGTGCTGGAAGATGAAAAAGTGCATTTGAAATGCAGCGGACAGTTGAAACTATTCAATAGTGTGGAATTAAATACTTTGTTTCAAATAAATTGACTGCCTCAGCTGAAAAGATTATTAAAAGCCAAATTTGTTTAGCAAACCGACAAAAATAACTTCACTGTTCTGCAAGGCGATGAATGTTTGACTATCAGAAAGGTGGACATAAAATAAAATCTGAAACTAATAACATATTTTGGCGTTCTGTAATTATGTGAATGTATTTTAATTCGCTGCGTACCTTCCGGCCACAGAAATCCATTTTGTTTTCATTTGACGTGAGAGCAATAAACGAAGAGGAAACAGCAAAATCACTAAACATAAACACGGGTCACATGGAGACTACCCACCTCCCCACTATAACTCAGGCTGCTCTGTGCATCAGCCCCCAGTCTATGATATTTCCAAACCAAGGCAACACTACTTAGTATTGCCTTCTTCAGTGGGGATGGACAAATTCGTCCGACCTCCTGTGGGAATGTCAGAGTAGCGAACGTCGCGGAAATGGACAGGGGATGCGGATAGGTGGTGCTCGATGGAAATGTGGATAGCTACGAGGCGTGCCGCGATAGTCCGCGCAGTAGCGATAAATGTCCCGCATGGCGCAGTGATTGACGCACGTGCCTAATAAGCAGGAGATCCCGGGTTCAAATCCGGGTCTGGTACACATTTCTTCTCGTCGCCGCCGATTGCGCGTAATGTCCTGATGCAGCTGACATTAGTGATCCCTTCCCTTTCTTTTGCTCTGCTCCTTCAATTTACAGACTTTTGGTTACCACTTTGAAAAGCCTCTGTGCGCTTAAGTTGTTGCTACAAGGTAGTCTGTTCCAACACTGCCCCGTGGAGCGCGGGCGCCGGGTTGCTTCGGCCTTGGCCACCCACGCCCGCGTGCTGGAGTCCAGGCAAGCACGGAACTCACGCTACAGCCCGGCAGCCCCATTGTTCGTGCTGCCCACGGGCGGTCACTCGAACCGGAACTATTATAAGGGGAAGTTGTACACTTCGATAAGATATTAAGTATTAATTTAAAGATTTGTGAATCCCCGGACGTGTGGCAGTGGCCTGTAATACATGATATCTCTGTTCACACAGGCTCTGCTGACTTCCTGGGGCTGAACCACTACACGACGCTGTCCGTGAGGGCGGGCGAGTCCGGCCGGGTGCCGTCCATGCAGCACGACTCCGGGGCCGTGACGTCACACCTGGAATCCTACCCTGTCAGCCCCGCGCCCTGGCTCAGGGTAAGAGCTGTCGAGGAGGCAGGCCGCGGTGTTCACGTTCTTCTGCCATTCTCTGTTCAGTTGGGATAACATTAAAGTGTACAAAGATTATAAAATAATAACTGATGCGTGTTATATTTACTTAATTATTTTGGCTGCATCTCGGTGGCTAAGTGGGAAAGTGTCAACACAAATTCTGAGGTCTAGACTTGGGTACACAGGGTTGGAAAGTGAACGCATCGAGTCCATAGGAACGAATTAATGATACGAACAACTGTCGCTGTATTCCCATACAATGTGATAATTCGTGCATCCACGAGCCATGAGGATACTGAGAGCAAATATTTTAAATGCACATGGGTCTCACACTGCATTCAGAAATTACGAATGGTGACATAGTCGCAACAAAAATCCACATTGATCCCGGTGGGTATTGACATCTATTTATTCCAGTTACGGATTACAAAATTGTTTTAGGTTATAAATTTTTGTCAATAATGACCATCCTCAAACCTCAGTACACTCAGCATTCTAACCACACAGTAAGCATATCAAAAATGGTACAGTCAAAGTGAGAAGCCTGATAAACGTCGCCGTATGTATGTAATATTTATATTTCATACAAAAATAACGAAGCTTGTTTGTCTTTTTACTTCGACTGAACCATTTTTGCGTGTGCTAACTCAATGTGATTAGAAAATTACGTGCACTCAGTTCTGAAGGTAACCTGAAATAAAAAAAAAATTCTGATACGCAACTAGAATAAATATCTATACAGCGTTTACAAATAGCCTATTAGACCGAAGTGATCATCTCTATAATAATCAGTAAAATTTTTGATATTGTAGCATCTACTATAAAACGTTTAGTCATAAATCCTATAATCATGCTGGAACAACAGACACAATACGTTACTCTATTAGAGTTCGGAATTAATAATGACATCTATAATTACAATACTGGAAGAAAATATGACCTTTATTAATATTCAATAAAATTTACTTTCTCACATAGAGGTGCTACCAAAATCTTCCGCCACCTACGCAATAATATCGCAATGACTGCAGTTGTAATGGGCAGCAGTGTAGCATCGTATGAAATGTATGGAATTACTAAGGATGTAAGAGTGTGACTGCTTTAACTGTCCTCCTGTCGTGTGCGCAGTGCATCCCGTGGGGGTTCCGGAAGACGCTGCGCTGGGTGTCTGCGCAGTACCCTGGCTGCCCCATCGTCATCACCGAGAACGGCTGGGGCGACGCCGGCGATCTGCAGGACGACATGCGAGTGACATACTTTTCGGTGCGTAGTTCTACACCGTGATTATACAACCTCTGGCAAACCGCAATTGTCTGGGGTCATTATTTTACAATTAACTGTAAAATGTTGATATGATAATTTTTACTGTTGAGAACATCATCATCATCATCAGCAGCAGCAGCAGTGGCGACAGAAACAGCCTTTAGATGACCCCTGCTGGACAAAGCCGCCCAGACTTATGCAGTACTACGGTCTTCTGTTATCCACATCCATGTTGACTCTGCATGTTTTCTGTTGTTATCCACCTATCTTCCATTAGGCCGTCGCCTCAGCTTTCTCTTATTTCTTGAATCGAACAACGAAAGCCTTTAGTCCGCCTGCCATGCACCTGCCTTCACATCCTACAAATTGGTTACAAATTGATATTCATACATGTATCAACGGGACGGAAAATGAAAAATTGTAAACTTTGGCGGCCGAAAGATGGATGTGTGACGCTTCAGTACAGTCTCACCATGAATACGGCAAGGATAACAAACAGCGGAGATGTAGATAACAGGGGGTATAAGTCTTTGTGAATTTTATTCTGTGTATTCAGTTGCACAGTAACTATGTCTCACACACAGGTGCTTGACGAGTACACACACATGTCAGAATTTGAAAGAGGATGTTACTTGAGCTCAAAGAAGCCGGTTGGAGTAATGAGCAATCGCTCGACATGTGAATAGGAGGGATGTTGGCAGGAGTGGGTGGAACCATGGCGGAACACAGCGTCAAGAAGGAAGCGGTCGACCTACAGAGATGATGTTCAGGAGCAAGCAATCGTTAGCCACTCAGAGCTCCATGATCATTGCTCTGACGTGCAACTGGTGCTTCATTGACCAGAAGGGCCATTAATAGGCGGCTCACATCAAGGGGACAGAGCTCACGGTGCCCCTTAAGCCCAACACCTTTGACCTCTGTACACCGAAAACACCGTTTGCAGTATTGTCAGTGACATTCGGCTTAGAATCTCATTGACTGTATAACACTACCACTCCTACTGCTATACCATACCCTCAAAGCTGGAGGCAGTTCGTATAATGAAATTATTTTTATTGAAGCAATTACGGTATAAAGAAGCAGTGCAGTGTTACCCTCTGAAAGGAATATTGTTGTGTTGATCGTGATGTGTCTAACGGAGGTGACTTATCGGAAGTAAAGTCAGAATTACGTAAACATTTAAAAGGTAACAAACAATAATTTACCTATCCACACTGTTCAAAGAATAAAGAAAACGGTCGCCAGCCTAATTAGGCATGAGAATGATTAACATTCCTGTTCAGTAAAATTGATATGAGTATCTTTAATGGACAGACACAGCCTATACTTTATCACACGAGAGTGCGATGATCACTAGCAGATGTTCACGTTAAAGAAAGTGCTAACAACTATAGGAGAACATAGCTATTTGCATAAGTACTACAGATAGTGACATACACTTTTGCCTTCAGGGCTTAGCCAAAGCGAATAATTTCAATTACATTACTATTAAATTGCACTACAGAATGCTAAAATTAGGCAGAGATTCAGTATCTTTTTCATATATTTTCCTATCTGACATGGATTGTGGATATGGTTCACTGCAAAATTAGGTATTGTGCGTGGATTAGGTCTCTCACTACCAAATACCTTTCTACTTAGAATGAAAATTAAATGGAGTTCACTAACAAATTACTTCTCACTGTCCTTTGAATAAATAAGTTACTGTTTTCATAGATAGTGGTTTTTCTATTAATCATTATCTAGCATGAGCACGATAGACAAACTGTGGCTCCTGTTACACTATTAATATGCACTTTTAATGCACGAGACGAAACCAATATTATACAGAACTTGACTTGAATAGCAAGAGTAATTGAAACTTTCTATAATTAAGTAACTTTGTGCATTTGAACTCTTTCAGTGGAGGGGGCCCTTAATTTTGACCACTGTAATAGAGAAAACTAAACACACTTTCAATACACTAGAGAAACAAGCCCTTAACAAGCATGAACATGTAACTTTCAACAGTAATAGTTCTCAACTTTTACTGCAGTAGAACACAACTTGACATAGTTACAAGACAATAACTCACCTTTGGGTGATTTTCAACAGGCTGCACTATGATCATTTAATTTGTAAAACTCTATAAGTCACAGTTTTGAGAACATTCACTTTTGAAGTTGGCAACAAAATATTAATAAGAGTTCAACAAGCATCATTTACTATATTTCTCAGTTCTGCTACATTAACTTTAACTTAGTTTCTTCTTACTATCTTCAAGTGGCATTATTGAATTAATAACTGGGCTTTCCTCTTTTCACAATATGGACACTCGGTAAGCATATTTGACTTGGGAAGGACCCAAAGTGGTTGTGTGACTGGGGATAAAAATCAAGATAGCTATAAGAGTTCGAGTATAAGTTACCTTGTATTTGAATACACTAAAATATCCAATGAGCTGATCCTGTACGTTACTATAATTCTTCTGTTCCGGTACAGTGATTGCGCAATGTGGTGGGGAGTACATCTTGGCAGGTGGATTTACAGTTGGTAATGATAACGCTCTGTCATTTTTTGGTGGCGATGATAGCTACCATTTGCAAAACAGAGCTAGCTTACAAATCCACCCATCCGAGGCTTTGGCATATCGGAAAACGGCACAAAAATCCTCTCTTGGCACCAGCACAATATACGACTTTTACATAAGCTGTTGTCAGTTCGGTAGCTCGTTCCCGATTAACTCTTCCGTCCACCTTTCGATCCATGCCAACCACATATTGCGCGCGTTACAAAGTTCCGGAGAGGAGCCACATATTTCATGCATATAAAGAACTAATAACCCTAAGTGAGGATCAGCAAACACAGAGTAACAAACAAACCTTTTGAACAAAACAGATCAATTACACATATTGACAGTTAAACATAAAATTATTTGAACAAATTTTCAGTTATATGTATAATAATTTTTGTTCCTCTCCAAGTGAGGCAAAGAGTTTAGGTAATGAAGACAATATATTGCATATGTTTCTTATCAGGATATCAAAGTTTTTACAAAGAAACAAGTACACATTTCTATACAGTACCGAATTAATCATAGAATAGATACAGAAGCTCAATGATGGAACGTTGAACAAAATGGAAAGCAAAATACACTACTGGCCATTAAAATTGCTGCACCAAGAAGAAATGCAGATGATAAACGGGTATTCAGTGGACAAATATATTTTCTGTATCCAGAAAGGCCCGTGCAAGACCTGCAACATGCGGTCGTGCATTATCCTGCTGAAATGTAGGTTTTCGCAGGGATCGAATGAAGGGTAGAGCCACGGATCGTAACAAATCTGAAATGTAACGTCCACTGTTCAAAGTGCCGTGAATGCGAACAAGAGGTGACCGAGACGTGTAACCAATGGCACCCCATACCGTCACGCCGGGTGATATGCCAGTATGGCGATGACGAATAGCCGGCTGGAGTGGCCAAGCGGTTTAGGCGCTACAATATGGAACCGCGCGACCGCTACGGTCGCAGGTTCGAATCCTGCCTCGGGCATGGATGTGTGTGATGTCTTTAGGTTAGTTAGGTTTACGTAGTTCTAAGTTCTAGGGGACTGGTGACCTCAGAAATTAAGTCCCATAGTGCTCAGTGCCATTTGAACCATTTGATGACGAATACACGCTTCCAATGTGCGTTCCCCGCGATGTCGCCAAACACGGATGCGACCATCATGATGCTGTAAACAGAACCTGGATTCTTTCTAAAAATTGACGTTTTGCCATTCGTGCACCCAGATTCGTCGTTGAGTACACTATCGCAGGCGCTCGTGTCTCTGATGCAGCGTCAAGGGTAACCGTAGCCATGGTCTCCGAGCTGGTAGTCCATGCTACTGC
Source organism: Schistocerca americana (assembly GCF_021461395.2). Classification (NCBI taxonomy): domain Eukaryota; kingdom Metazoa; phylum Arthropoda; class Insecta; order Orthoptera; family Acrididae; genus Schistocerca; species Schistocerca americana. The sequence continues at coordinate 436,773,078 of NC_060125.1, forward strand.
TAACGTCGTCGAACTGCTCGTGCAGATGGTTGTTGTCTTGCAAACGTCCCCCATCTGTTGACTCTGGGATCGAGACGTGGCTGCACGATCCGTTACAGCCATGTGGATAAGAAGCCTGTCATCTCGACTGCTAGTGATGCGAGGGCGTTGGGATCCAGCATGGCGTTCCGTATTACCCTCCTGAACCCACCGATTCCATATTCTGCTAACAGTCATTGGTTCTCGACCAACGCGAGCAGCAATGTCGCGATACGATAAACTGCAGTCGCGATTGACTACAATCCGACCTTTATCAAAGTCGGAAACGTGATGGTACGCATTTCTCCTCCTCACACGAGGCATCACAACATCGTTTCACCAGGCAACGGCCGTCACCTGCTGTTTGTGTATGAGAAATCGGTTGGAAACTTTCCTCATGTCAGCACGTTGTAGCTGTCGCCACCGGCGCCAACCTTGTGTGAATGTTCTGAAAAGCTAATCATTTGCATATCACAGCATCTTGTTCCTGTCGGTTCAATTTCGCGTCTGTAGCACGTCATCTTCGTGGTGTAGGCATTTGAATGGCCAGTAGTGTAAATCAACAAAAGATATGTAGTGTCTGAACTATGGTATTACAACTAGAATAGAATTGTTTTGAGTGATGAGTCCCGCTTCGAACTAAGCACAGATCAGCTGCTGAGATGCGTCTCGCGACGCCCCGGACAGTGATGCGATACCAGCCTGACTGTCGTCAGCCATACGGCCCGACAGCCAGAAGCCATGGTCTGGAGTGCCGTTTCATTTTGTAGCAGGACCTCTTTGGTTGTCATTCGCGTCACCCTTAAAACTCAGCGCTCCGTCGACGATGTTCTACGCTCCGTTTTGTCGCACTTCATGGCAAGCCATCCTGGGGTTACATTTCAGCAAGATAATACCCGCCCAAACACGGCGAGAGTCCTGCTGCTTGTCACCGTGGTTCTCAAACCCTACTTTGGCCAGCAAGGTCGCCGATCTCTCCCCAATTGAGAACGTTTGGAGCATTATGGGCGGGGTCTTCCAACCAGCTCGGGATTTGACGATGTAACGCGCAAGTTGAACGGAATTTGGCTCTCCATTACTCAGGAGTACATACAACAACTCTATCAATCAGTGCCAAGCCGAATACCTACTTGCACAAGAGCCAGAGGTAGATCAACGCTCCATGTGTGAAGCTTTTTTTATTGAATAAATCATCCAATTTTTCTGTTCGTGTGCATGACATCTACCGATTTCCGTCCTACTCGGATACTGCATCGTAGTGCGTCTTTTTTTTTTTTTCTTAGAATGTATGTCAGCATAGTCTACAAGCCATTGTGAAATCCATGGCTGTAGGTACTTCCCATCGAACACTTACGTTTCTTCCTATTGCATTCAGATATGGAGTACACGAGGAATGTCACGAGACGCGGTCCCACCAGTATAAGTGTGCAGTGTTGTCAGTAGAATAGCAGTAACAGTGGTATTCAGTCAGCCAGGAGAGCTCAGCCAGGTGCATTTCAACCGTTCTCAAGCTGCCCAAGTCGACTCCTGGTAATGTGATTGTGAAGTGGAAACACGAAGGATAAAAATGGTTCAAATTGCTCTGAGCACTATGGGACTTAGCATCTGAGGTCATCAGTCCCCTAGAACTAGTTAAACCTAACTAACCTAAGGACATCACTCACATCCACGCCCGAGGAAGGATTCGAACCGCTCGGCCACAGCGGCCCGCCACGAAGGAACAACCACTGCTAAATCAAGACCAGACAGATCTCATGTACTGATGGACAGGGACTATAAAGCACTGTGGTGCGTGGTTCTAAAAAATCGCACGAAATCGCCGTAAGAATTTACTTGTGATCTCCGAAGTGCTACCAGTAGTTCAGCTATCACAGTGACTGTGTAGAGAATTGTGCACATTGCTCGATCGGCCCCTCAGAAGCCACCAATTTCTGTAGTCAATGCTAAGCGAGTCTTGAGGTTGTGTACAGAGCGTCGCTAGTGGGCAAGCGATGACTGGAAACGTAATTTGAAATGATGAATCACATTATACTCTGTGCCAGTCCGATGACAGGTGTACTGTTTGGCGAGTGACGCCAGCATGTGTAGTGCCAGAAGTCTAGTACGGAGGAGATAGGGTTACGCGGTATGGGTATGTTTTTCGTGGATAGGTTGTGATACCCCTAAAAAACGCCGAATGCTGAAGGATTTGGATTGGATTGTTTGGGGGAAGAGACCAAACAGCGAAGTCATCGGTCTCATCGGATTAGGGAAAGAAGTCGCCCGTGCCCTTTCAAAGGAACCATCCCGGCATTTGCCTGGAGCGATATAGGGAAATCACGGAAAACCTAAATCAGGATGGCCGGACGCGGGATTGAACCGTCGTCCTCCCGAATGCAAGTCCAGTGTGCTAACCACTGCGATGCTGAAGGACATGAACATATTTTACAGCAGTACATACTGCATACAGTACGGGGACAATTAGGACACACTGCACCCTTTTGTAAAGGAGCATCTGGGATTCAATGGTTTGTGGACTATAACATCCCTGAGATGGACAGGTCTGCCAATGGAACACCTGTGAGATGAGTTAAAACGTCGCCTTCATTACCGGCTCGAGTGTCCCACACTGATACCTTCTCTGGTTTTAGCTCTTGAGCGAAAATGGACTGCCATTCCTCCAAATTCCAACACCTCATTGAAAGCGTCTCTAGTAGAGTTCAAGCCACAATAAGGACCAAGGAAGAACACACACTATGTTTGTGTTCACTAATAGGTGTCCGGATACTTTTGATCACATAATTTATATTAGTCTAATCTGGTCTTTATGGCCCCTCTGGGAGAGATATGTAAAGGCTTCTACTAGAATTCATAGATTCTTTTCTTAGTACAGGTTTTTGAAACTTTGAAAGTAGCTTATTGCAAGCTATCTGACATCTGTCAGTAAGTGTCCACCTTTTGAGATTTTTCAGCATTTCCAAGGCGGTCATCTGCGAGAGAAACAAACCAGTGCCTATTATGCCGCCCTTCTTCGTAAACGTTTAGTACTGCCTATTAATCCTATTTGTTAAAGGTCTTCTAGTCGTGGGCAATAATACAGGATGAATAACGCTAGTATTTTCTAAGCAATCTCCTTAAATGGTTCAAATGGCTCTGAGCACTATGGGACTTAACTTCTAAGGTCATCAGTCCCCTAGAACTTAGAACTACTTAAACCTAACTAACCTAAGGACATCACACACATCCATGCCCGAGGCAGGATTCGAACCTGCGACCGTAGCGGTCGCGCGGTTCCAGACTGTAGCGCCTTTAACCGCACGGCCACCACGGCCGGCCAATCTCCTTAGTAGACCTATTGCACTTTCCCAGTAATTCACCAATGAAGCGACGTCTACCACCTGCTGTACCTTTGTATTTCCATAGATCGTTACACCCAGAAATTCCTGTGAGTTCACTGTTTCCAGTTGTGAAACATTGACACTGTATGCATAGGTTACTACATTTCTGTGTTTCATCTCAAGTCTGTTCCCTGATACATTTATTTGTTTTCCTGCATTTCTAAAATGCATCTCTCCATTTCTTGCAAAGCAAAGTTTAGTTAAGAAAGGTTTTTTTTTTTGCATTTGAACTCCATGCCTTACTGCTGTAAGTAAAAAATGTGAATACATAGTGATTGTCAACATTCTTTATCACATATGTCGAAGCTTAGTTCTGAAAATCCCATTTAGTTTACCAAAGCTCCCAAGGGTTTTTTCATTCTTCTGTTCTCTTGCTGCCCATCCAGTCATTGTTTTAAACTGCCCTACATACACAAGTAACTCGTCAGCTGGCTCTATGTCTTCGTTGTGAATGTGTACGATTTTGTTCTGAGTTCATTGCACATTATATTAATCCTAGTATTATTTTAATCGGAACTGCCAGCTGATGTGAACAGCCAGTGACAGAAGAGAGTGACTGCACTCAGTTCATTTGAAGTCCTGCCTTCAAACTTGCTCTGTTAAGTTCTACAGAGAAACAGTACAATTTTATGAACGGAATGGCAGTGGTCCATGTGTGTTATAATAACACGTACACGTTTTTCTCTTTTTTCCAGTTTAAGGATCCAGAAACTTTCTATAAGAGAGCTGAGAACAATTTTTGGTGATAAGGAATACTGTGCCTGACTCCTCTTTCAAATTCGAAATTCTCATTATCCTGATGAAGTCTGACGAGAGCTGTGACACTGATATATTCATCACTATATTATCACAGGTTGAATAGTGCTTTGTTTCTAAGGGAATGTTTCTTCAGATTTTGTTGCAACTAAATCAAAAACTCTCTAGACCATTGTGCTATATTTATTTATAAGGCCAGCTTATTCTTTCGCCTTCTTAAAATCTTCTTTTTATGTGGTTGTTGATAATTTTAGTGAACACCTTGTACATTATGGAGAGGCATCTGATAGGTCAGTAGCTCGTTCGTGTCGAGCTGTGTGTCGCAGCACACTTTTGGACAACACTGTACATCAGTACTCTGGGAAGAGTAGCGTTCCTTGTGCATGTTGAGGAGACATGAAACTCTAATCCACTTTGCACTCTATTATGAGCAAAGTACAAATTATAGGCTAGCTTTTGCATGAGAGACACATATCGGTTATTCTATGTGTTATCATAATCATAATTAATGCTTAAAGTTCTCTAGAGATGTAGATACTACTAGTTACCTATATTCAGCACTTTTATACTTAGCGTCATTGGTTGGACGTGGAACCATAAATTCTTTTCTTTCATTTCATCAGTATACTTATAATCGTGCCAAATTACCCTTACGTAAGCTATTCTCTTTTGGCAGGCGTACCTATCTGAGCTACTGCATGCTATAAATGAAGACGGCGTTAAGGTGTTTGGATACATTGCATGGAGCCTGCTGGACAATTTGGAGTGGATCTTCGGGTACACGTAAGTAGTGTCTGTGGACTCATTTCTGATGTTCTACAGGTGTGTTAGAATTGCTGCTTATTAGCATCCTGTTTTAATCATGCTACTAACAAACCCACTTGATCAACTAAACTGGACATACCTGCTGTGATAGAGAGAGAGAGAGAGAGAGAGAGAGAGAATGGAAACAAATGGAATAGATTCAATGATCGCGGACGTCAAACGAAAGCAAAACAATAAACAAACGACAGTCGGAAGCGCATCAGAGACGTAAATTTGTGCAACGAAACGTTTGTCCAAGCCACAGCAGTATAACAGGACGCAGTATTTACAAATGAGCAGGAGAAAACGGGAGTAAACACTGTCAAAATACGAAACGTAACCCATGAGTAACAAACTACACGAAACAGTTCGCCATAGCTAAGGTTCACAAAACTTTATCGATGTCCACAAGTTTAGGTCAGCTTCACAAAAACACGTTTGGCACACAAAAACGAACTTGTCGCAGCCAAGGACTCGTAAAATACTACAATGGTAACGTCAGAGACCGGGGTATGCCACGAATTTAACTAGAATAAACATCTTAAAGATTAGATAATAAACAAAAAAATCAATGCAGACATTGTCTAACATTCCTCATGTTTGCAGATGACACGATGTACTAATTTAGACCTGTGGCTGATTTCGGTTGGCAGCCACAGGACACATACAATGTAAAATAAAAGGCAAAGTGTACATACAATTCGAATGACAACAAAATCTGATGTATCATATTCCTTAAACTAAAAATAAACTGTATGTAAGTATTTCAGGAAAATAATAATAAACATTGAGGCTGCCACAACTGTGGTGAAACACGTTTGGGTGTTAAAACAATAATTTGTGCATTTCCTAAAAGGCGGACCCATCCTTAATTAATTATTATTTTTCTGCAAGCACGGGAACTGAACTCAAAACTACAATATGATCGTAATACTAATTTATGAGAAAATTAATAAATGAAAATTTTTGGAAGGATCGTGTAAAATATTGTACATAGAAAATGAAATGTGCAAAAAAACGATACTGATGAACTGTTAGGGTTTTCGAAGGGGTACTTAGGAAGTCATCCAAAGCCGCTACAGAGCGTCGAAGTACGGCGCGGTTCACACCAGAGATGGTGGTTGTCGCTGAAACAACCGGTTTTCTGCACATCGGTTCAACCTGACTGTTAACACCGCTCAAAATGGCCAAAATAACTGATTTTCGGTTTTTTATTCCTATTATACCTGTAATAAACGCAGAAATCGAACCAAGTTTAAAATATTGAGGCACTCAATTAAAAGATACATACACTGAAACGCTAAAGAAACTGCTGTAGCATGCGTATACAGAGATACGTAAACAGGCAGAATACGGAATGAGATTTTCACTCTGCAGCGGAGTGTGCGCTGATATGAAACTTCCTGGCAGATTAAAACTGTGTGCCCGACCGAGACTCGAACTCGGGACCTTTGCCTTTCGCGGGCAAGTGCTCTACCATCTGAGCTACCGAAGCACGACTCACGCCCGGTACTCACAGCTTTACTTCTGCCAGTACCTCGTCTCCTACCTTCCAAACTTTACAGAAGCTCTCCTGGTTCGCAGGAGAGCTTCTGTAAAGTTTGGAAGGTAGGAGACGAGGTACTGGCAGAAGTAAAGCTGTGAGTACCGGGCGTGAGTCGTGCTTCGGTAGCTCAGATGGTAGAGCACTTGCCCGCGAAAGGCAAAGGTCCCGAGTTCGAGTCTCGGTCGGGCACACAGTTTTAATCTGCCAGGAAGTTTCAGGCAGAATACGGCTCTGCGGTCGGCAACGCCTATGTAAGGCAACAAGTGTCGGGCGCAGTTGTTAGATCGGTTACTGCTGCTACAATGGCAGGTTATCAAGAGCTGAGTTGGAACGAGGTGTTACAGTCGGCGCACGAGTGATGGGACACAGCATCTCCGAGGCAGAGATGGAGTGGGGATTTTTCCTTACGACCACTTCACAAGTGTTCCATGAATATCAGGAATCCAGTAAAGCATCAAATCTTCGATATCGCTGCGGCCGTAAAAAGATCCTGCAAAAACGGGACCAATAACGACTGAAGAGAATCGTTGAACGTGACAGAAGTGCAACCCTTCCGCAAATTGCTGCAGATTTCAATGCTGGGCCATCAACAAGTGTAAGCGCGCGAACCATTCAGCGAAACATCATAGATATGGGCTTCCGGATCCGAAAGCCCACGCATGTACCGTTGATGACTGCACGACACAAAGCTTTACGCCTCGCATGGGCCCGTCAACACCGACACTGGACTGTTGACGACTGGAAACAAGTTTCCTGGTCGGACGAGTCTCGTTTCAAATTGTATCGAACGGACGGACGTGTACAAGTATGGAGACAACCTCATTAATCGATGGACCCTGCACGTTCGCAGGGGTTGTTCAAGCTGGTGGAGGCTCTGTAATGGTGTGGGGCGTGTGCAGTTGGAGTGATATGAGACCCCTGATACGTCTAGATACGACTCTGACAGGTCACACATACTTAAGCATCCCTGATCACCTGCATCCATTTATGTCCATTGTGCATTCCGACGGGCAAACCATACGACACCCCAGACGTCGAGAACTGCTATAGAATGGCTCCAGGAACACTCTTCTGAATTTAAACAACTCCGCTGGGCACCAAACTCCGCAGACATGAATATTATTGAGTATATATGGGATGCCTTGAAATGTGTTGTTGAAAAGAAATCTCCACTCCCTCGTATTCTTACGGATTTATTGAAAGCCTTGCGGGATTCATGGTGTCAATTCCCTCAGGCAATACTTCAGACATTGATAGAGTCAATGCCATGTCGTGGTGCGGCCCCTTTGCGTACTCGCGGAGGCCTTACACGATGTTAGACAGGTGTACCAGTTTCTTTGGCTCTTTAGTGTAGAATCTAAATATTAAAATAATAAGCAAATAAAATAAAACGTAGTTCTTCCACCGGTCGCTCTTTTCTCGAAAAGCGATGCCTGGTTGAATATTATAAAAAATCATTGGTATTTTCCTATTGATTCCAATTTTTTGAAACTCTGCTCGATAATCATTTTGTACTCTCGTATCATATCACTGTTTGGGCACTGCAAATAGTCAGTGCTAAAGGGTGAAAATTGAGACTGAAGAACCCTGTTTTTCGTGTTTACGTATACTTTGAATGAATTGTTAAGTGTTTCATTTATTACTGCGACCAGAATTTCCTTACTGTATTATTATTTCATAAAAGTGGCAGACAAATATTTAATCTTTTCAAGGAAATGAAGCATTACACCTAATTGTTAGGTCACTTCGAAAAACTATTTCCGTACTAGAGTTGACGCCACTCTGCACTGCAATAGCGAGAAACGGCCGTTTAGACCGGGGGACGGCATTTCTAGCGCACTGCACGTACACGCGTACCTTTAAGCCACAACACACGCAGCCTGGACATTATTGTCTCAGTGGTGTTATACCAATTTTTATGCCATGTGTTTGCTGCTCCTTTCCTACGACATTGTTATTAAAATAGCATTGATCGCTTTTCCAATTTTCTATAACAACACAATATTTCAAAGCAATGCAAATATTACAACTAAAAATTACTTTTTTTTAAAAAGAAGAGAAAAATTGTAGCACTGCTGCGATGGATAATTATATTTTTCTTTTTACTCGGTTATTAGCAAAAATTAAAAAAAAAAAACCACATAAAAAACAGAGACCAAACAAATACCGAAAAATACTAGCCATTCAGAATTAAAATACGGATATCGGTTTTAACCGGTCGGTTTTTCCCATTTAGTTCACACTGTGAAGCTACGGTGTGCAGTACGATATGTTGCAATAAACGCACTCTGCGTCATTTACTGACGTGTAAAAAATTATGCTAGTGTAAGATATGAAGTGTAACATACATTGTATTAGCTATGTCACAGCGTTATGTAAAAACTGAAATAACGATAGTTAAAAGATTCTGTATCAGGAAATGGAGTTTGGCTTACAAGGCCATGGCTTCAAACCATGGATTATCACATTACTGTAGGAATCATTTATATTCTAGAATTATATTTATTTTAAATAAATTACCAATTCATCTTGTATTCATTGTGATGAAGAAAAAAGAGCTTTGTAATGACCTTACGGTGTTCTAGTTCCTGTCACAGTTGCATTCAATTTTTTTTTTAAATTTATGGTGGCCGGTTTTGGACTACTTTGTCCATTGTCAGCTTACAGCCGTCGTCGTAAACGTTGACGTATATTTCCACCAACACACACATATCCTACAATCATAACTGGTATTTTTATGTATGTATAAAATGTTAATGCGTATGCTAAGCATTACGGAAGTTTGGAAGTTTGTGGTAAGGTCTTACGGGACCAAAGTGCTGAGGTCATCGGTCCCTAAGCTTACGCATTACTTAATCTAACTTAAACTAACTTATTTCTAAGGACAACAGACACACCCATGCACGAGCTGAGGGAGGACTCGAACCTCCGACGGAGGGAGCCGCCCGGGCCGTGACAAGACGCCTCAGACAGCAAAACTACCCCGCGCTGCTAAGCATTACGATTGGAGTGAGCTGTCACTTCTTGTCTTTAAGAAATCATTGTATCTTGTATAAGCATTACTGTTTTATACATATAAAAAAATACCAGTTATTGCTATTGCAGATGTCTGCATTGGCGGAAATGTAAGTTAACGTTTACGTCGAAGGCTATGGTTTGAGAATGTACAATGCAATCCGTAAAAATTTTTGTGTGCGATAGTGACAGAGGCTGGAAAAAATAAAATTTAGTAATCGAAGTTGTTGGTCCTCGCTCCACATTATGTTGGAACTTCATATGTATGTGTTATTTTCGCAGAGTGAGGTTTGGACTGTACCACGTGGACTTTGAAGACCCGGACAGGCCAAGGAAGGCGCGGGCTTCTGCCAAGTTCCTTGCAGAGGTCTTCCGGACCAAACAGCTGCTTCCGGAGCACTTTAAACCGTCCGCTGTGGCCTCTGACAAGTGACCGCAAAAACCTAGCCGTGGTAGATCATTCCTGTGGTCATCCGACTGTTGTTCGCTACATGGTCATCAGAGGATTCGTTCAATGTAACGTCTTTTCTAAAATAATGAAAGACACAAATTGATGGAATAAATATATTGTATGTTTGAACAACCACATGTTTATTTCATGTCCCTTTTCCAGAATATATTGTGGCAGACTCTAATGAAGAAAAAAAAACAAAGTTTTCTACACGCTTATAACTTGAATAGTTCATGAAACTTCCAGGCAGATTAAAACTGTGTGCCGGACCGAGACTCGAACTCGGGACCTACGTCTTTCGCGGGCAAATGCTCTACCATCTGAGCTACCCAAGCACGACTCATGTCCCGTCCTCACAGCCGTACTTCTGCCAGCACCTCGTCTCCTACCTTCCAAACTTTACAGAAGCTCATTGTGGAAACATCCCCCAGCCTGTGGCTAAAGCCATGGCTCCGCAATATCCTTTCTTTCAGGAGTGCTAGTTCTGGAAGGTTTTGCAGGAGAGCTTCTGTAAAGTTTGGAAGGTAGGAGACGAGGTACTGGCAGGAGTAAGGCTGTGAGGACGGGGCGTGAGTCGTGCTTGGGTAGCTCAGGTGGTAGAGCACTTGCCTGCGAAAGGCAAAGGTGCCGAGTGTTAATCTGCCAGGAAATTTCATATCAGTTCACACTCCGCTGCAGAGTGAAAATCTCATTTTGAATAGTTCATGTTTTTTCGAGCGGAAACCCCTTTCCAAGTATTCTCTTGATGACAAGACGCCAATATATTCAATCATCTGAGGTAAGAACAAACCTACATTCTCACTGCAGTCTAGTGGAGCATTCAGTTTCCGATCGTATACGGGAGAAAGCGAATTACTTACGACGTTTCACCACATTAAATAAATGTCTCGATGTACCATTTCAGACAGTCTGAGCACGCATTGATGCTTCACGGTAACAATGGTTGTAAGCACGGGAAGTAGATTGACAAATAGGCATATACCGCAGCGACGTCTTAGGGACATTTAGTTCAGCAGTTGTCGGACACAAAGAATTGAAGTTGTAGGGGTCACTCATGGGAAGACAATACTACGCGTGGCGTTTTGGGAGTAAATATAAGGGGCTGTGTCGACCCGGACGGTACACACCCGTCTTCAAGCGTTCCTCTTGACCTGTAGGAGGCCATTACAGTAACAATACAACGTGTATGCGCTATGATTCGTTAAGAAAATGGACAAAGGATCAAGATTTATAACTAAAATATTCTCTGGTCACGATACTGAGAACACTGATCATTGACAGCTAGTGAGTAGGTACGCCAGTAATAATGACTGCAGGTAGTGCCCCAGACAGTATGAGAAATACATGTGAATTGAAGGGGGGTGACTCCTGTAATCTGCAGTGGGATATTAAGCGGAGTCAGCGGCGTCGAACGAAAATGTGTTCCGACCGGGATTCAAACCCGGTATCTCCTTTTATTAGCGAGGTACGGTGACTATTGTGCCATCCGGGGCGCAGCGCTGTCGCAACTGCACAGACTGCCTCGGTACGCCTCACGGGCGAGTCACACACCCACCAAGCGCCACCTATCCGCAGTCCCTGTCTATTATACTGATTTTCGCTGCTTAGAGATTCCCGCAGGGGGTCGGACGTATTCGTGCATTCGCACTGAATAGAGTGGATCCATTGCCCAGTCAGGCTTACCAGTCAGGCTTATGAGTTATGTTATGCTGTCTCTTCCTTCGGAGGAACAGATGCCAGGCATTCACATAATATGAGAACTATGCGGCCGTGAGGCATACTTCAATGGAGTATAATATTTTTTTTAGAATACCGCTCACGCTGGCGTTAGATTATCAATCAAACAATTATCGGCTGAAAACCTTGACACGAATGCCTCCAGGCAGCATGTCAAGCACTAACTTCCGAAAAACCTCAATTATTACTACAGCATGTTGGTTCGCCAACTGACACCACAATGTCCACAGAAATCGAGTAGTTGGCATCTGACTTAGTGGGCAGTCAGTGACAATAAATAGGGTTGTTAACTGTAGAATATAAAACCCGGTACGATGGAATCTGACGTCATTTTCATCAAACCTTTGTTGCATGATTATGGTATGGGAATCATACTGCTGTAAAATGTATGTGGGCGAAATAATCTGTACTGGGATAAAGTAATATTTTAGGAGTGCTTAATTGTATACTTTTGGCCATGAAAACTGCTACACCAAGAAGAAATGCACATGATAAACGGGTATTCATTGGACATATATATAATACTAGAACTGACATGTGATTACATATTCACACAATTTGGGTGCATAGATCCTGAGGAATCAGTACCCAGAACAACCACCTCTGGTGGTAATAACGGCCTTCATACGCCCGGGCATTGAGTGAAACAGAGCTTGGATGGCGTGTACAGGTACAGCTGTCCATGCAGCTTCAACACGATACCACAGTTCATCAAGAGTAGTGACTGGCGTATTGTGACGAGCCAGTTGCTCGGCCACCATTAACCAGACGTTTTCAATTGGTGAGAGATCTGGAGAATGTGCTGGCCAGTGCAGCAGTCGAGCATTTTCTGTATCCAGAAAGGCCCGTACAGGACCGACATCATGCGGTCGTGCATTATCTTGCTGAAATGTAGGGTTTCGCAGCGATCGAATGAAGGGTAAAGCCACGGGTCGTAACACATCTGAAATGTAACGTCCACTGTTCAAAGTGCCGTCAATGCGAACAAAAGCTGACGGAGACGTGTAACCAATGGCACCCCATACCATCACTCCGGGTGATACGCCAGTATGGCGATGACGAATACACGCTTTCAATGTGCGTTCACCGCGATGTCGCCAAACACGGATGCGACCATCATGATGCTGTAAACAGAACCTGGATTCATCCGAAAAAATGACGTTTCGCCATTCGTGTACCCAGGTTCGTCGTTGAGTACTCCATCGCAGGCCTCCTGTCTGTGATGCAGCGTCAAGGGTAACCGCAGCCATGGTCTCCGAGCTGATAGTCCATGCTGCTGCAAACATCGTCGAACTGTTCGTGCAGATGGTTGTTTTGCAGACGTTCCCATCTGTTGACTCAGGGATCGAGACGTGGCTGCACGATCCGTTACAGCCGTGCGGATAAGATGCTTGTCATCTCGACTGCTGGTGATACGAGGCAGTTGAGATCCAGCACAGCGTTCCGTATTACGCTCCTGAGCCCACCGATTCCATATTCTGCTAACAGTCATTGGATCTCGACCACCACGAGGAAGAATGTCGTGATACGATAAACCGAAATCGCGATATGCTACAATCCGACCTTTATCAAAGTCGGAAACGTGATGGTACACATTTCTCCTCCTTACACGAGGCATCAGAACAACGTTTGACCAGGCAACGCCGGTCAACTGCTGTTTGTGTATGAGAAATCGGTTGGAAACTTTCCTCATGTCAGCACGTTGTAGGTGTTGCCACCGGCGCCAACCTTGTGCGAATGCTCTGAAAAGCTATTCATTTGCATGTCACAGCATCTTATTCCTGTCGGTTAAATTTTGCGTCTGTAGCACGTCACCTTCGCGGTGTAGCAATTTAAATGCCCAGTAGTGTAATTGAAGTTTGTGAATGCGTCCATGAGCTAAGTAAAGGTCGCTACTTGCCTTATGGGTAGAGGCGTATTTAGCACAGCCACTGCAGGATTAGATGATGTTAGACGGGAATATTTCTTTGTTTGTCTTCCAGTCCTGACAACTAATGGCCGTTCGCGGCTCGTAATCTTCAGCGGCTCTGGTATAAATTTCAAACGGAAGTAACATTGTTTCGTGAATGCGTGTGATGGAGACGGTAAATTTCAAATACGGTACATATTAGTAGCAACAAATATGAAACTAGATTAAGGCTGTTGTTGTACAACGCAGTGAATAGAAGGAAAATGAGTTTCAAAAGATTTAGTAACCATTATTGCGTCATTCATTGAAATGTAAGTGCTGTTACTGTAAACGGTCAATTAGTCATCCGCTGTCACACGCAACACAAAAAGACTTCGTCAGGCAATTACAGTGACGCAACATTGGGTTCGCTGAGGGTGACAGAAATCAACATCGTCATCTACATCCGTACTCGGCGGATGCCTTGTACCACTACTAGTCATTTCCTTTCCTGTCCCACTTGCAAACAGAGCTAGGGAGAAAACGACTGCGTATATGCTCTTTTTCTCTTATCTTCGTGCTCCTTACGCGGAAGTAGAATAGTCCTAAAGTCTGCTTCAAATGCCGCTTCTCCTAACTTCTTCAATTGGATGTCGTCTTCGATTCAGGGATTGCAGTTTGAGTTTTCGAAGCATCTCCGTAAATCTCACGTGTTGCTCGAACCTACTGGTAACAAATCTAACCTCTGAACCTTCTTCCACCAGTTGCTTCATTCGAACACTAAGGGATTATTTTTCCCACTCATCTGCATTAACCTACATCTTTCTAGATTTATAGCAAGCTGTCATCATTGCATCAACTAGGCATTTCGTCTAAGACATCTTGTATCCTCTGAAAAAGAGAACAGTTGACACGAAGTGTTCTAAACGGTACCTGCTTTAAACGATCAATACTTGAGGATCGGCGGCGAACGTATAGTGTTCTTACTACAGGTAGTATACTGGGGATGGTGGTGGTTAGTGTTTAACGTCCCGTCGACAACGAGGTCATTAGAGACGGAGCGCAAGCTCGGGTTAGGGAAGGATTGGGAAGGAAATCGGCCGTGCCCTTTCAAAGGAACCATCCCGGCATTTGCCTGAAACGATTTAGGGAAATCACGGAAAACCTAAACAGGATGGGCGGAGACGGGATTGAACCGTCGTCCTCCCGAATGCGGTATACTGGGGACTCATAACATGTTACTTTATGTAGGTTACCAGTTAATAATAAGGTAAGATACACGCCGCCCGAGGTGCCAACTTAGAATGTCAGTAGTGGTACTTTAGCGAAAAAGTTTGGGGACCACTGCTGCAGAACAACGCTGAAAATTAAGTAGACTGATAAAAAGTTAGGAAGTTCTACGCAGAATGGATGAGCAAAGGAGCACGTGGAAAGCACTGACAAGAACGAGGTACAGGATGATGAAACATGTCTTAGCACATCAAAGAATAATGTTCATGTTTCTAGCGGGAGCTGTAGAGAGCAAAAACAATAGGGGAAGACAGAGATTTTTAATATCAAACATAACTGAGGACATTGGGCTTAAGTGCTACATTCAGACGAATACGTCACAGGAGACGTTTGTCACAAAAAAAAGAAACGAGTTTATTTTCTGCTGTTCAGTCTTGCAGCCTTCATAAGAGGCAAAAGAAATTCTAACTGTTAAAAAAATATTTGATGTAGGTATATGTAGGACACTCACGAAAAATTTATAGGAGGCTATTCCATTACTATTAACACTTCTGTATAACAAAGGTAGTCAGAAAAAAATTTATATTGCGTAAAAACATGTGTGTAATTGATAAAATTAAAAGAAGTCACTAAATTTTTCAAAGAACTGTTTATTTTTAAAAACTACCTGCTCATTTAACAGGTCATCAGGCTCATAACCCAAATGGATAAATATCTCCATCTCTTCCAGTAAATCCATCGTTCCCCCTTTATCTACAAACTGCAAAAACTCTAAATCGTCAACAATGCTTTTTACGTGATGCTTATTGGTTTTGAGGTGTTCTTTACAGTTTGAACGTTTAATTGTATGTAGGGACGTGTGTTCTCGGAATCGTTCCTTAATTGATCTACTAGTCTGACCAATATAGAACCCATTACAATCACTACATCTAATTTTATAAATACCACACTTCATCAGAGGGTCAGTGTAGTCGATCGAATGCGTTAGGACTTTACCTAAAGTTTTTGTATTGCTGTAACCTACGTTAACATTAATGTTCTTAAATGCACTTGCTATCTTACTAGATATCTGGCCCTTGTACTCCATAATTGTATAATTTTATGCATTGAGTTTTCGCGGTCAAGAGTTCTCATTTAACAGGTTAGAATCCTTCCTCAATATTCTAGTATAAATGTTATCAACAATGTCCGGTGCAAAACCATTACTCACCACTATGTTCTTGAGTATACTCTTTTCTTTTCTGATTTCCTCATTATCAAGTGGAATTCTAGTAAGCCTACTAACAAGGCTGTAAAAGAAGGACGTTTTGTACTGGCTGAAATGTGCTGAATGAAACGGAATAACAGCATCTGATGTGGAAGGTTTTCTGCAAATTGCAAACTTGTGTGCACCATTGTTGTTAATCAGAGAGATATATAAAAAATTAATTTTATTATTCGCATGTTATTCATAAGTGAATGTAATTTTCTGATGTAAACTGTTAAAGACTGCCAGTATCCTATCAAAGCTACCATTTTCGTCATTCTACAGTAATACTGTGTCATCCACATACCAGTAGTGATAGATAATAACCCTTTTCAATCCTGGGTTCTCAAGCTGGCTCATAAAGATATTGGACAGGGTGCATGATAAACTACACCTCATGGTTAAACCATCCTGTTGTCTGTAAATTGTATCATTAAAACTGAAATAGTTATAAGCAAGGACTAGTTCAAGTAACTGTATGAATTCATGTACTTCACCTACAGAAAGTCTTTTGTGTTTGATAAGATCATTCTTCACAGTACTAACAGTTTCTTTCATTGTTACTTTGGTGTATAAATTCATTACATCTAGAGACACCCACTTATACCCTTCTGGTATTTCAATGTCTTTAATGTTATCAACAAGTTCGTAGGTGTTCTTCACTGAAAACTGTCGAGCAAACACAAAATATTCCTTAAGAATTGCATTAAGTCTACCAGATAACCTATGGGCAGGGCTTATGATGTAATTAACTATTGGGCGAATAGGAATATTTAATTTGTGGACTTTAGGTTGTACCCTAAGGTATGGAGCATGGGGGTTCATTACCTCTAAAGCTTTGGACGTCTTCTCATCCAATAGCAAAAAAGTCTTATTTAAGGAATATTTTATACATTTAACAAAGTGCCTAGTTGGATCATTTTCTAATCTAGAAATACCATTTTCTTCAAAGAACTTGAACTTTACTTATATAATCATCTACATACATAATCACCAACGTATTTCCCTTATCTGCCTCGATAACTAGAGCTTATGTACTTTTAATTTATCATCAGTATCTTGTACTATGGATTCTTCAATCGTGGTAGCATCTGCTACCTTACTATTAAGGATAACCTGTTGTGATCTATCAATTTTATTGTAATTAATAGTTGTTTTTATATCAACAATCATGGACTTAATGTTCTTACAACGTAATTTCTTACTAATGGCTTACTTGTTTCCATTCTGCAATAAGCTCAGTTCTTCCTTATTGAAATCAATATTTGTGCTATTTACCACTTTGTCGAAAAATTTGTGGCCACTAAATTTACATACTTTATTAAGTTGCTTGCTTTACTGCCGTGTCGGTTTGTATAATTTCTTACTATGCGTTTTATCGATAATATTCCTTTTAATCTCAACTACGTTCTCTGCATGACACATAAGGTTGTCTAGCTGTTGAGAATTTAACAATTTACTCAGTTTGAAGGTGCTCTAGGTACAAGTATTTAGAGAGATGGTCATATTTTCTACACAAGTTCCTTATCTCTCGTCTTATCCACATTTTCTCACAATTTCGTTTAACTTGCAGACCAACGTTACCCTGACGTCTTATTTTAACGTGAGCATATTTAGGTATTACACTTGCAAACTGGTACATTTTGTTAAAATGAATTGCTGCTGTTGTCCTCATAAGTTGGAGCTTGCTGTTCAAAAACCTGCAGGTTCGTCCCATTACCTGGTATGGTATATTCAAAGAATGTAACTCCATCTTCTGTCTGGAGTATGGGACTATAGCTGGCCAATATCCAATAAAACAATACCAATCGCCGTTATTTAGGTTTTATTCTTTAAGTTGTACCATGAAGTTTTGAATTAAGACTGCGTTCTTTTAATTGTGTGAATTAATATGTAACACTTGCATCTTTTAGACAATACGACTGTATTTTAATATTTACTTATTGCTCTGTTATAACCTTAACTGTATATATTTTAATTACGTAAAATAATATGCAGCACTTGCATCTTTTAGCCAATACGCTCTGTATTTTAATATGTACTTATTGCTCTGTTATAACCTTCTCTGTATAGACCTGAAGATGACGTAGTGTATCGTCGAAACTGGTAGCCTAAAAATTAAAATCTAAATTACGGCTATTGGTGTTGTTTTATTAGACATTGACCGGCCGTAGTCTCATAATCCAGACAGAAGATGCAGTTACATTCACTTATCACTTACATCCCACTCACCTTGCCATGTATCGAAACACCAACTTTTAACATGACGTGTTGTCTGTATTTCTGTTGCACGTTAGAAATCAACAGTTTGTGAATAAAACCTGAATTAAACATTGAAAATTTGAGTTTTGCTAAAAATACTGTTTATTTTTACATAACAGACTGGATGATAACTATTTAGAAATGAACTGTTCCATAGGTTATGTGGCCCTTTTGTGTATTCCCACTCAGTTTCTAGACGGTTCACTATTTCCAGTTCCTGGGGAAATTTACGAGTAGTAAGGCACTGATCGGTTACGTAATGGAAGCGATCCTTATGAGGTAACGCCCGACAGGCATGCAACACACCGAACGGTGGTACGACCCTAAGTGACCAAAGCTATCAGCAAAACTACTGAAGTCTTCTCTTACTTGTGTCAATCTAAGATAGGTGGCGGTAGTTTTACGACTCTAAACAAAATGTAGTTAAGACTGTGTATATAGCACAATTAATTTTCGTAATGTGTTTAAGAAAAAGTGTCAGAAATTCCTAAAGGAGCTGGTATAGCTTAAAATTATAAGATAGATTGCTCTAATGATATTTTTCTGCCCGTGGCTGATGTATGCAGCAGGCGAAACCTGAAATGCGCAGGTAGGAGTAACATTTGGTTGTTTATTAACTATGAACAGAACTTTATGCACATTAGGAGGATGAGTGTCCACACTGATTGCCAACTGAAACGTCAATCCTTGACAATTCCTAGCAGGAATGGTGCCCAGGATGATTAGCGATAGGGTGCCGCGAGGCTGTGGGCTCGTGGGCGGTTGAGACGTAGGTGCAGCGAAGTGTTGTACTCAGGAGCGGATGACGAAAATCCAGCGAGCGTCTAACGGCTAATGCTCACGGCCAGGGGATGACACAAGCACCAGAGCACACGAGCGGCAAGCTAAATAACAGATGAAGACTGACGGGGCCTTATGTGGGCACGTGATCACGCGAAAGCGAAATTGTGCCTATGACTGCAACGTTTTTATCGTGTCATGGGTGCAACGTATCGGAGCAGCTAGCTCCCCCTGATGCTGTGGCGGCTGTGTGAGACCCAGCGAGTCGTATTGGCATCCACTTTTTCTATGCGACCTCTCGGAGTAGGCTTACTAGCAGCAAGTACGGCACCTTACCCGTGGTACAGGTCTGTTAGTGTGGCGGCCGCTTTGAAGGGCACAACACGGCGTGTAAGATAGATGTGTCCGAAAACCAACCTGATGAGATATGGACCAATCTGGCTATCATACCTGAACTGTCGGCTAAGCAGATGACCTATTAGTTATAGTCATTGCAAACAACAGAGCCCAGCTAGAAGCGAAAGCCAGTGGAATACTACAAACAATTACACAGTGGTGTAACAACCACAAACTCAGGGTAGCCAAAAACAAAACAACATAGACGTTACTGAAACGATCACTCCACAGGAATCCTTCAGTTAAAATAGGGAAGGAAAAAATCAAACGAGTACATGTAACACGCTACCTTGGGAAACTGAATTTCTACGAACACATAAGGCTAACAACAGGAATATCAGAAAAAATACTACATAAGCTAAATTCAGAACCGTTCAGACTACCTCTACCATCCATACGGACGTACCACTATGTGCTCTTCGAATCAGTACTCAGCTTCTCAGCTAGCACGTGGGCACACGGACTGAACTTGGCCGCCAAGAAAGCATCAGTCAGACGAGGGCAGAGGGGTGTCCCATTTAAGCTATCAGGAGCCTTCGGCACCACCTGAGTGGATGCACTGTGTCTGGTGCTCGGAATATGACCAACAGATATCACGATCAAATAAATGGCTTCAAGGCAGTGGTTCAAGATGGGGAGACTGATAATGTACACAGTTAGTAACTGTAGTAAGTAAAGTAAGCAGTAAAAATAAAGAATATGATAGAGATTAATCATAAGTGCTAGAAAACACAAGTACCTCAAAAAAATAGGTAAAGTAAAGAAACTCAAAATAGAAGTATGTCAAACATCCCTTCAATATTTCTTCGAACTTATGTAAAACATGCTTCTGTTATTGACTTCGTATTTATCAATAATAACAGGAAACTTTTGCCTTTGATCATAATTAAGAATGTTCTACTGAGTAAAAAAGTAAGAAGAATAATTATATATGCATTTTTGTGCTTGTAAACTGTACTTGTCTCAAAAGTGGTTGTTTTGGTTAGCATAAAGGCGCAGAAGTTAAGCGATCAGCCAGTTTTTATTACTTACAAAATGTACTTCATATTTTGTAGGGATATACAGTAAAATACACAATGAACTAGTACTGAATGATGTGCCGTTATACTTATATGCAAAACAAACAAACAAATGAATAAAAAGAAGGCGTCAGCCTTTAGTTTCTCTCTTAAACATTCATTGTGTTTTTTCCCCTACCAGTGCTACTAATAGTACCGGTAATCCTACTTTGTACTACGTTTTTTATCTACTGTACCAAAGCTACCGAACCGTAGTTTTGGTAGAGTGCAACTCTAATTTTTTAAATCAGTACACATATGTCTGTGTGGAAGGTACCGCAACAGGCACAGTTCGTGGTTTTAGAACATGCTCCAGGTACTGAAAATTTTGCGTCCACGGCTTCCACATCGTGTCAACCGAGATGTCCACCACAACACTCGTGATGACTCTCATCATCCGTAGCCGGACAACTGCAGCAGGGTTCGTAGCTTCTCACTTGACGTGGTGTCAGGACTCCATCCTACTGATTCATAACCAGCCTTCTATACACTCGTACTTCTTGTGTTCATTCGGGTAGTGATGTAACATCATATCCTTGTGTTTGATTAAAAGGTTGTGTTTGTTCCATTATTGAACAAGTGACTTTTTTCACTAGCACTGACATTAATTTTTTTGTTCATAGTGTAGAACCTTTTTTCCTGCGTTTTCTTTTACATTGTCTTGCTGATGAAAGAATGTATTGTTGATTTTACCAGTACAATTTGCCATTTACCTATTCATCTACACTGTTGTGAGCCCTTCCATCAAAAATGCTTATTTATCTGATTGGACTACTGTAAGTGTCACAAGGAATCTGGTTGGCGTACTAGTGGCCACGTCTGCGCCTTTAGGTAACAGTATCTCGAGATACTTACTAACTCTCTATCAACTTCAATAAAGCACACCGCCAACACTTTGCTCACCAGTTGGTGTGGTAACACTACGCTATCTTCTCTCGAATTATTCTTAACCACTGGTCCATCTCATTTTGTAGTTAGGTGGATGTCGCTGCCATCTGTCAACGCCGTTATCAGGGCAGCGTGACCTCATAGCTTTGCCTCCCAGATGACAATCAAATCCGTTGCAAGTTTGGAAAATGTAAAATTAGTAAGTTCCTAAAGGGCCAAACTGCTGAGGTCATCGGTCCCTAGTCTTACACACTACTTAGTCTAACTTAAACTAACTTACGCTAAGGACAACACACACACACACACACACACACACACAAACACACACACACACACACAAACACACACATGCCCGAGGGAGGATTCGAACCTCCGACGGGTGGAGCCTCGCGAATCGTGGCAATGCGCCGCAAGTTTGCCCGAAACCGTCAAGCTATTCGTAGCAAGCGACTTCAACGTGAACCATATCCTTACAGGTAGCGGAATGGGGTCTTACCTACATCTTTGGACTTCGCATATACCCAAAGTCAGGTTGTAGATTTGACATTCCGAACGTTGCCATCAAGAAAGATACAGCTGGGGCGCTAATGATTCATAAATCGCGCACATTAAGACAAATGAACTGTTAGTCTCAAGCCACCCGGTACAAGCTGTCTCGTCAGATCATCTGTCCATTTAACTTTCTGTTTTGTGGTCTGTGGAAGCAGTTGCTATCACGAAAGACACAGCGACGCTGCCATCGACGCAGTGAAGTCTGCAAGACTAAACAGCACCACCGAGAACTCCTCGGCACTACGAAGCATCATGAAGCATGGATTAGGTTCATAATCTAGAACTGACGGAAATTACGCTTAAATACGAAGGGATGAAGAAAAGAAAATGCAGCGAACGTGGCAAATACTTCAGACAACAAATAAGAGACGCTGCTGTTCGCGCTGCAGAAGAACTCGGTGGGCGTAGAGAAGCTGAGCAACGCATTAGACTGTTTCTGCAAGTGCAGAAATAAGTAACTTTCCTGGATTTATGAGGAGGATAGTCTACACTCGATTGCTTTGTAGACCAGATGAACTTCGTTTTGACATTGTTACGAGAGGATCGTTCTATGCCGGTGAGGGCATAATGAACGAGTTGACCTAGCAGCTGACTTTCGTAAAAGCACTATGTTGGGGGAAGGTGTTTTAGTAGCTACATTATTTACGAAAATAGGTTTACTGCAGGGAAAAGAACACATTCACTTTGCTGATGCGACTGCACTTCATTTCTTTTGTTTATCATTGTTGATTCTTTATTTGCTTTCATTTTATTTTGTTTATTTTTTTTACAGTTACAGTAGTTCAGATGGAGATTAATCTCATCACTGAGAGACTAGGATACAGTTACTTAAATGCCCAACAAAATGAGCTTTAGCTGGTTTTTGACATGTCAATTTAGCATCTAAGGTATTTTAATGGATAATGCTTCCAAGCGAGATACCTTCTGTTACTAATGAACCCATAGTAGTGTCACACCTTCCATTCCTATGAACTGATGTTGGCAGAAACATACGTAGTACCTCCAGCAGAGATTGGAACCGTATCTTGATTGCAGCCGTATCACATCCAAACAGAATCAGCTGTATCATTACTGCAGCCATATCACATACAAACGGAGTCAGCTACATATTAGATCACTTGTCTCCTGGATTACCATCGCAAACACCTTTCCGTCGCAATAGCACAGAAATGCTGAAAGCAAAATACTTGTACAATTCATAGAATATTGCTCTAGTGTATGGGTCCCGTACCAAATAGGATTAACAGAGGGCTGGTCACAGGTTTGTTTGGCCCATGGCAGAGCGTTGCCGAAATGCTGAAGAAAAACTGAACCGGAAAACGCTTGAAGATAGGTGAAAACTACGCCGTGAAAGCTTATTTACAAACTTTCAGGAACAGTTCCTAGAGAATAATGAACTACAACCCTCTTGTGTAGCTCCTGTAAGGGTCAGTAAGACAAGATCTGACTGATTACAGCACACATAGAACCATGTAAGCAATCATTCTCCTCGAGATCCATGCGTGAAGGGAACGCTAAAAAAACCCTAATAACTGGGAAGTACCCTTTGCTATGCAGAGGACGGATGTAATTGTTTTAAAATAAAGAAGCAATGGATCTCCCGAGGTTGTATATTATTTGAATAAGATCTTTTATTAAACACTACTGCGCAATTTCAATAACTTATAATCTTAGCGGAAACAAAACTCTTTCATTCGATGTTCGTTGTCTGTGGACCTAAGCATGTGCAAAGCAACTGAGTTATTGTTTAAGTGACGTATGGATTGAATAGGGACTGGCGATAACGTAGTCATCAAATTCCCTTTTAGCGCAGAAAGACCAAGTATCAGAGAGGCGAGGAACTTTGCCCCTAACTGAGGGTAAGCGCCTAGTTGTTGTTGAGACAGGAGGGGTGCGAGGCAGTGACAAACGACGAGGCCGTGTATGCCAGTTCGCACGCGGTGGAGGGTCCAGCAGCAGCTTCAAGAGAAATAATCCTGTCAAAGAAGGAGGCGCGTATTTCTTGATGGATAAACGCACACGGAAAATGTTCCGACACCTGTGATTAATTTTTCAATGCCTCTGTGGGCAATACGTTAGCAATCTTCACCCTCCGCAAGCGAGCGAAATATTGTGCCTCTTAGGTAGATGAAGCTGAGAGGTACACGAGAGAACTAGTGCCCCGCCGTCAGTATACGTAGACTATTAGTCCCGAATAATTCCAAGGGAGCCACTGAATAGTTTTCTTCATACAAGTATGTTGTTTTTAGCTACGATGGAACAAGCTTAACATATGGAGAAAAAACATATCGCTCCGGCAAAGAAAGGGATTCGTGGAGAGGAACTATTGTAAACAGTCAAATTACATCCAAATTGAGCAACACGTCTTCTGGAACCACCGTTACTGAATCTGAGATTCCTCTGTGTCAAGATTTATGACACTCTATGACTTTTAAACTCCTCATTTGAGGGACATATAACCTCCAAGAGTATCACAAATCCTGGCAACGAGAAATCTCGAATTCAGTAATGGTGGTTCCTGAAGACGTATTGGTCAGTGTGGCTGTAATTTGACTCTTTGCTAGAGTTCCTCTCCACGAAGCCCTTTCTTTGCTGGAGCAATACGATTTTTCTCCGTATGACAAGCTTGTTCCTTCGTAGTTAAAAACAACATACTTGTACGATGGAAACTATTATGAACAAGCAGATGGGTTTCCACAGTGCACGTCTCTATCACTTGTGACAAGGAACTTCTACATGCAGCGCAATGTCGCTGCACACAACGAACCTCTTTTACAGATTCACAGACTTTTTTTGTGGGGCGGGGGTGGAGGGGAGGCGTTGTCTGCTAAAGTGGTACCACCTTGGCGGCTGGACTTCCTGGGAGACTGGTAAATGGGGGTGTTCCCTCTTTATTTAAGTAAGAGGGACATGAGCTCTAAATTGTCCTTGAGCCCTTTTGGGATGGGATTGAGGCAACGTAGGTATGGAATGATTTCATTACTTTATTTAAGGCTTCAGTGAGGCGCGTCGACGATGGCTCGAGGTACTCCATCGCAGTATCAATGTTCAGGGGCGACTGTTCCCGTGTGGTGCAGGTGTCTTGTCAAAAGCCTCAGCGCATCAGCTTTATTCAAAAATATAAGTGTGTAGTAGATGGTAAGTTCCTGGACAGTCGTCATGTCGTGTTCCTGGTGCAAGTCAAGGACCCTGACCGACCTGGGAGCCCCGAAGATGAGCCGAAGGCATCGATTTTGTAGAATCTGCGGTAGTCTGATGTTGGATGCGCACGCCGTCTCCCAGGTGGAGCACTCGTACGATATTGCTAGAAGTACTGCGGCTTTATAGAGGCGGAGCTTTGTAGAGACGTTCATGAAGGTGCTGTCACAGAGGGGAAGAGTTGGTGTATCAATCCAAGGATTCCCGTTCTCTTCTCAGTCAGGAAAAGTCTGAAGAGGAGCTTGCTGTCGAAATGCACACCGAGGTTCAAAAATTTCAAATGGCTCTAAGTACTATGGGACTTAACATATGATGTCATCAGCCCCCAAAACTTAGAACTACTTAAACCTAACTAACCTAAAGACATCACACACATCCATGCCGGAGGCAGGATTCGAACCTGCGACCGTAGCAGCAGCGTGCTTCCAGACTGAAGTGCCTAGAACTGCTCGGCCACAGCGCGCGGCTCACTCCGAGGTACTTCGTGCGGTTTGTCCAGGTGGTTTGCGTTACAAAATACGAGGGCGATAAGTTTGTCTAATTTATAGATTTAGGAAAGCGTTTTCACTATGTCGACTAAAACACACTCTTCTAATTTCTGAAGATATCTGAGATAAAATGCAGACAACATAATGTTAAAATTTATACAGAATCCAGACAGTAATAATTGCAGCAACTAAGAAGGGAGTGAGCCACTGTTGTAGCCTTTCTGCCATGTCATTTACTGAGCAAGCAGTAAAGGAAATCAGAGAAAAATTTGGAAAATTAATTAAAGCCAGGGAGAAAATAACACCTTCGATCTTTGCCGAAGACGTTGTAATTCTGTCGGAGACGACAAAGGCGCTGAAAAATCAATTGAATGGAATAATTGGTGCGACGAATGGCAGCTTGCTCTGAATGTAGACAAATGTGAGTTAATGCTTATGAGTAGAAAAACAATCCTGTAACCTTGGAATACAGCATTGGATGCTGTTTGATATAGCCACATCGATTAAATATCCAGGCGTAAAGTTGTAAAGCAATTTGAATGTAATGAGCACTTCAGGTTCGTAGTAGGAAAGGTGAATGCTCGACTTGGTTTTATTGGGAGAATTTTGGGGAAGAGAAGGTGTAAATCGTCTATAAAGGAGAGGGTGGAGGGTGTGTAGAACGCTAGTGTTTGGGTTCCCCACCAGGTCGGATTAAAGGAAGACATCGAAACCGTCATAGAAGTGCCTCTAGATTTGTTACCGGAAGGTTCGATCAGCACGCAAGTAGTACGAAGATGCTTCGTTGTTTCAAATGGGAATACCTGGAGGGAAAAGACGCTCTTTTCGAGAGGCACTGTTGCAGAACTTTAAAGAACCGGCATTTGCGGCCGACTGCAGAATTATTCTACTGCCGCCAAGGTATATTTTCCCCCAGGGTCACGAAGATAAGATGCGAAATATTAGGGCTTGCACGGAGACTTTTAGACAACCGTTTTTTCCTAGCTATATTTGCGAGGGGAAAAGGAAATCATTTATTAACAGGGAAGGTGATGTCACACCCTTGACGATGAACGTCATCACAAGTTTCCGCAAAAAATCGGGATGTTTGACGGGTTTCGCGGGCTAACGGGATTACACAGTTTTGGACAACAGCAGCTTCAACGGATTTGGTATTTATGTTTGTATCTACATTAATAAGGGTAACAAATCATGAAACCCTTGTTTCTATTCGACAATAACTTTAACACCGTGGAACGACCAAGCTTTAGCCATTAACAGTGACAAATTTGCTCTAATCGATGGGAGTAAATGGAGAATATAGCTCAATTAATGTGGTAATGGGACTAGATGACGGCTTCATTATACATTCGCTTTTTAAATTCGCTAACTGCTGCTGGGCTGCCATGCCACGAACTAAATGACGTCAGCGTGCCAATTACTTTACCGCGTAATCTGAGTATACCAAAACTCTGTAATGGCGCATAACTTGTAGTTGGTACACTGCAATAAAATATGGCAGATAGGGCAGGCAATATGGCGGAATTCATGACTTTTTTTAGCGTACAAACCAGTTTCCCGGTCGGTATACGCGTCTGTTTTAACGGTGACTGCTCATAAAGTACATGGTCAACGCTTATTATTTATTTGTACCCATCTGTGGCGACTCTAATACAATCACTGGTAATGAAGAATCGCTATAAAGGGAATGCTATTTTGTATTGTTCATGAAACAACCTCTTGTATGTCAACTACACAAATGCCATCTTCGGGAGTAAAAACACACTCGGGCGTTTCTTCGATATTTATTACGTCTGATTTAAAGGAGGCTTTAGGAACTGCACAATGCAATACACAGCAGTACTTTCTCCATTATCGGCTTCCGTCATACCCTGACGATCCTCGGGGCATCTGTACCACGGGAGAATAACTATACATAAGCCGCCTACAGTAGCTATACATAGTGGTTCATTAACCAGTTTTGAGTGTATACGTAAGGTTGTTAGTATTGTGTGAAAATATCGACTGCCATATCTCACGGGGCGTATTCAGCCGTCTAGTATAAAGGTTGGTCTTCCTACGCTCACTTTGGTTGTTTCTCATGTGAATATGATATCGTTGCACTTTAAGTGTATTTTCAGAATGTAGGTGAGTGTAATGGAAGCGAGTATAGCGTACTATTGGGTTTGTGTTGTTACGGATGAAGCGGTTGTGGGTGGGGCCCGGTATTGACACATAGACTACTCTTCTCGATCAACACCAAGGCGGCCTTTGTGTTTTACGCCCCCATCCGGAACATCATCAACGGTGTCACATGTCCTCACTTCATGAGACGCTGCGGAGAGGTTTGGAATTTAATCGAGGACACTGGAGCAGAGACTGGTGAGCAGGAACTTGGATCCACCGCCTGTCTTCCCGTTGCAAATCAAACACTGGCAGTGCTAATTTCATCCACCATCAGGATTCGAACCGGCGTACCTCTGAGTCGACACTCACCGTATAGGCGTGCGTTGGCGACCTGGGCTACGGATACAGGTGAGTATGCATGCATGTACACTCGACGAAAAGAGATTTATCAAGAACCGTGTACAGTTATTGTGTGCAAATTGTTCTTCTTTGCTACAGATAAGTCGAGGAATGTCAGAGTGTAATCCGAAAAGATAGTGAAAATAAAACTAAGTCATGTTGTTTATGGCATGATGCAGTTTCTAACATTTAAGAAAGCTTTTCAACAACGCTGACACGAAATATTTTTCAAAGAAATGAGATGGAGCTGAAACAGTAAGGACAAGAAAATCCTCTCGGTTTTCAGCACATGTGCTTCCAAAGAAAGTTTAGAAATTTCGACGGGTGTCACAATAATCTCCAGCAGTTAAAACTGATGACTGTTTAGAATACATGACATCCATATGTAAAGGAATGGTTGTTCTGTTGTTCTGAGAGTGCTAAGCCCGTGAGCGGCTCCTTCAGTTGATCTGTGTGAAGCAATGTACGCCATTTCTCTTGATGGTGGCATCCATCTGTAACACACAAAAAGAAAATCTCATATAATAACGCTACACTTTGATGCCAAGGTCGCATGTGTGCCTGTTACGTGACGTTCAGATTTCCTTGTGGAAGTCACTAGACGAGCGCGTAATCCTATGACGCAGGAAAAACATTCCGGTCAACCGATGGACTTCCACTGTCGGAAAATTTCGAGAAAGTTCCGAAGAGATCGAGTCGCATCCTCTAAACGTGATCGAAATGTGTATCTCCCGCATGTCCCCATTACATGTAGGCTTCTTAGAACAGGTGGGGAGGTCCCAGGAAGAGCGGCACATTTCGTCACGGGTTCGCTTAGGAAGCGCGGGAATGTCGCGGAGATTCCCATTAAACTGCAGAGACAGACGCTGAAAGAGAGGCGTTGTTCATCAAGGAAATTTCGAGAGTATTAATTTCTCCCACATACATCTCGCGAAGTGACGGGAAAATCATAACAGTCAATCTATATACAGGGTGTTACAAAAAGGTACGGCCAAACTTTCAGGAAACATTCCTCACACACAAAGAGAGAAAATATGTTATGCGGACATGTGTCCGGAAACGCTTACTTTCCATGTTAGAGCTCATTTTATTACTTCTCTTCAAATCACATTAATCATGGAATGGAAACACACAGCAACAGAACGTACCAGCGTGACTTCAAACACTTTGTTACAGGAAATGTTCAAAATGTCCTCCGTTAGCGAGGATACATGCATCCACCCTCCGTCGCATGGAATCCCTGATGCGCTGATGCAGCCCTGGAGAATGGCGTATTGTACCACAGCCGTCCACAGTACGAGCACGAAGAGTCTCTAAATTTGATACCGGGGTTGCGTAGACAAGAGCTTTCAAATGCCCCCATAAATGAAAGTCAAGAGGGTTGAGGTCAGGAGAGCGTGGAGGCCATGGAATTGGTCCCGCCTCTACCAATCCATGGGTCACCGAATCTGTTGTTGAGAAGCGTACGAACACTTCGACTGAAATGTGCAGGACCTCTATCGTGCATGAACCACATGTTGTGTCGTACTTGTAAAGGCACATGTTCTAGCAGCACGGGTAGAGTATCCCGTATGAAATCATGATAACGTGCTCCATTGAGTGTAGGTGGAAGAACATACTGACGAAACTAAAATGAGCTCTAACATGGAAATTAAGCGTTTCCGGACACATGTCCACATAAAATCTTTTGTTTATTTTTGTGTGAGGAATGTTTCCTGAAAGTTTGGCGTACCTTTTTGTAACACACTGTATGTTACTAGCCGAGTGCCCGGTGTTGCCCTGGTATGTATTTATTCCAAGCTTCTATTATTGCATCTCCTACTCCCCACTCTCCCTGTCCATCTCCTCCTCCACCCTCTCTTCTCATCTCCTTCTTCCCTTTCTGTCCATCCCATAGCTCTCCCTCTGTCGATCTCCTCCTCCCCTCTCCCCATCTCATACTCTACCCTTTCTCCCCATCT
The DNA here is from genome assembly GCF_021461395.2 of Schistocerca americana. Taxonomy (NCBI): domain Eukaryota; kingdom Metazoa; phylum Arthropoda; class Insecta; order Orthoptera; family Acrididae; genus Schistocerca; species Schistocerca americana. The sequence goes on from NC_060125.1 coordinate 436,803,234, forward strand.
CTCTGCCTACTTTTCCAACCCCCACTCAATGTCTCTCTCCTCCTGCCCCTCTCTCTGTGCATCTCTTCCCCCCCTCTGTGGCCGGCCGGGGTGGCCGAGCGGTTCTAGGTGCTACAGTCTAGAACCGCGCGACCGCTACGGTCACAGGTTCGAATCCTGCCTCGGGCATGGATGTGTATGATGTCCTTAGGTTAGTTAGGTTTAAGTAGTTTTAAGTTCTAGGGGACTGATGACCTCAGAAGTTAAGCCCCATAGTGCTCAGAGCCATTTTTTGAACCCCTCTGTCCATCTATTTGTCTTCCATCTCTTCCGCCATCCTCCCTGTGCCAATCTCCCCGCCCCCTCTCTCTGTCCATCTCCACCTCCACCTCTTTCTATCAGTCTCCATTCTCCTGTCAGCGTCCATCTTCTTCTTCCCCCTCCCTACCTCTCCATCTGCTTCTTCGCCCTCTCTGTCTCTCTGTTTCCCCCTTCTCCCACTCCCCTATCACTCCACCCTAGTAAGATGTTCGTGGTTGTTACGCCCCCTCCCTCCCCCCCCCCCCCTCTCCCGGCCCTGCATTTATTTACAGATAGTAATATGTCATATCGTCTGTGCTACAAGTCGTACAAAGATATAAATTTGCAAGTACATTCACTGGTATAAGTGAAAACTGTCTGCAAAATGAGTTGCGAGTGAAATCAGTAATAAAGAAGTGATAAATGAAACGTCATGATTGACACGGCAGTTTTACAGCATGAACAGCGAAAATGTAGTAAGCGATCAACTTTTTTCCTTTCTTTATTTTGTTGTCTGTCTGTCTGTATGCCCGACTGTACAAAACCCTGTTTCTTTATTACGTAGTTTCATAAAGGTTTGAAGTTATGTGTAAAATTTGTTGTAGCTCATGAAATACTTTCATTCTCAGACTCTGGTTAATGAAGTCTGCATATTTGCGCGACGTGAGTTAATCTTCTTTTTCACCCCAACCTGTCTGAGAGGTAGGTGGTTCTTACCTCCACAGCGGTTCTTTCCGAAGTGATATGTGTACCAAGTTCAGTTGAAATCGATCCAGTGGTATAGGAGGAGATGCAGAACATAGATACGTAAACTTTTTATGATATGAATGGGTAAAAATACGTGTATGTGTGTATGTTCTCAAATCCTCCTAAATCTTTGGATCCATTTCAACAAAATTTGGTACACTTAACACTTATTGTCTGGAAGAAAGTGCTGTGGTGGTAATCATTTCCCATTGGGGTGGGTGTGAAAACAAGGTTGCATAGGAGGTGGACAGAGAGAGGGGAGTGGAGGAGATGAACTGACAGAGCGCGGAGGAGGAGATGGAGAAGGGAGAGTTGTAAGAGACATTAGGAAGATGGAGTGGGGTAGTGGGCAAATGGAATAGTAGGAGGGTGCGAGGAGGCAGGTGGAAAAAGTGTGAGGACGAGAGGGAGACAGTATGAGAATGCTGGTGGAGATGGAACGGGTGTGGGTGGAAGAGGTACAGCCCATGAGGAGACAGGTTGGAGGGGGGACAGGGACTGCTGAAGCAACAGGAAAAGGGGTGAGTGAAATAGAAGGGACATGGTAGATTAAGGGAAAGATTTAAATTTCCCCTGATTATATTGATGAAACCATACTTGAGATCTACCAGGGGCACCTGGAGAAATTTCAACAAAATCTAGAACATAAACAACTCATTTTAGTGTGAATGTATGCTTTCCCGGCGTATACAACTGGCGAAGAGTTTTCGGGCTTCCAGCCGGGTGGCGGTGTCTTCAAACTGCGACGTTTCGACGAGTGACATACTCATCATCTTCTGGCGAAGTGCCGAGACTTTCGCTTCGCTTCTACCTTACGAGCTGTCCTTTGCTCGCGTAGGTGCAGGGTAAACAATGTTTTGTTGTTCCTGCTATTCCTGTGGTTTTGGTTATGGTTCCTGTGCAGGATGCCGGTCTGTTCATGTAGCAGAGTGGAGGAGTATCTTCTTGGAAGGCGCAGGGCGAGCTTTAGGGCTCTGTTCTGCACCCTCTGCAGCGTGCCTATATGAGTGTCGGCTGCCATGCCCCACACCACGGCTGCATACTCTAGCACTGGTCTGACCAGCGCTAGGTACAGGGAGATGCCGTGCTGGGGAGGGGGGGGGGGGCAGCGTCGACGTGGGGTTAAGCAGGGGGTACAGTCGCCCTATAGCCCTGCTCCTAACGTCCTGGATGTGTTGTCTCCAGGTAAGCCTCTGGTCGAGTGTGACCCCGAGGTATTTGCCGGTTTTACTCCACGGCACGGGGCTCCCCGTGATAGTAACCGGCGGTAAATCGGGAGGCAGAAGTCTTTTAGTGAATACTACTGCCTGGCTCTTTGCGGCGTTCTGCTTGAGCCGCCACTTGGTTGACCACGCGCCCAGGGTGTTGCAGCCAATCTGGAGGAGGCGTCGCATTTCCCTCACGTTCATGCTCCGCACGAATAGCGCGGTGTCGCCAGCGTAGAGCGCTAACTTCACCGGCGCCACTCGTGGGGCATCTGCGGTGAAAATGGAGTACAGCGGGGGGCCAAGGACGGACCCCTGTGGTACTCCTGCTCGTATCGGTCTGTGGGTCGAGGTGCCATCATCTAGTCGGACGTGGAAGGTCCGGTCGGCCAGGTAGGAGCGGATGAGGACTCCATGTGATGTCGGTACCCCGTGCACAAAGAGTTTGTACACGAGGCCGCCGTGCCACACGGAGTCGAAGGCTCTGGAGACGTCAAGGAACACCGCCCCAAGGTATTCCCTGGTCTCCAGGGCGCGCATGGCTTCTTCCACCAGCCGCAGAAGCTGGTGGGTGGTGGAATGACCGCTCCTGAATCCAAACTGTTCTTCCTGGATGATGCCCTCGACTGTCACATGTCGGAGCAGCCTCTTGGCGTACAGACGCTCCAACACCTTGGAGAGGGACGGGAGAAGGCTGATTGGCCTGTAGTTTTCAGCCTGCCGGGCGTCCTGATTCGCTTTGGGTATGGCTACCACCTCTGCGTGTTTCCACTCAGAGGGGTAGATCGCAGAGGGGAGGACCTGGTTGAAGATGCCTGTAAGGAACTGGTAGGCCCCGTGCCGAGACTTTGCGGATGCCGGTCCCTTTATACCTGCGGCGTGCCCCCCACCACCTGGCCGCGGGAGGCTAGATCCAGAGGAGCCGGCGGGCGGGATGGAGGGGGAAGCAGGTGCGCCGTTCGTGTCTCCGTCAGAGCATTCCGGCCGCGTCTCGTGAGCTGGACGGTTCTTGGTGCGTTCCTGGCGTATTGCGGCTAATGCTGGATTCCAGGCCGCCCTCGGTCGATAACCTTCGTCCCGGTTCACATGATTCTCGTGGACCCGTATTTCTATTGATCCTTTAATGACGCTGTCCCAATAGCGCCCGGCTCGGCACAGCACCCTGGTGTTCTCGAAATCAAAGGTGTGGTTTTCTTTGATGCTATGTTCAGCTATCGCAGATTTCTCTATCTGTCCAAGTCGGACATGCCTGGTGTGTTCCTCGCACCTTTTCGAGATGCAACACTGCGTTTGTCCAATGTACTGTACACCACATTCGCAGGCAATGCTGTATATACCAGGTGTGTTGAGTTTGAGTTGGTCTTTAGCTGAGCCCAGCAGCTCTTTCGTCTTCGGCGGTGGTCGGAAGACGGTATTTATGTTTGATTTTCTCAGTAGCCTCCCGGTTTTGGCTGATATGGGCCCCAAATATGGAAGAAAGGCGAGTCTCTTGTTAACTTCCTCTTCCTCTTCTTCCTCTTCCTGAAATTTGTCAGCCTGTCTCCTCTGGATCCAGCCTCCCGTGGCCAGGTGGTGGGGGGCACGCCGCAGGTATAAAGGGACTGGCATCCGCAAAGTCTCGGCACTTCGCCAGAAGATGACGAGTATGTCACTCGTCGAAACGTCGCAGTTTGAAGACACCGCCATCCGGCTGGAAGCCCGAGAACTCTTCGCCAACTCATTTTATGGTTCTGTACATCAGTCGGTGAAAAGTAATTCTTATAGGATCAATTTGTTATCCGTCTGTCTGTCTGTCTCTGTGTCCGACTGTACAAAACCATGCTTCCCAGGAACGGACAGACGCATCAAGTTGAAATTTTTGTCCTATATTATGGTCTGGGGTCCCTTGCCGATGGATAGAAGTGAAGCTTCTAAGTCAGTGCAATCAAAAGCTAGTGCTATTTATGTCACTTATTTTGATACTCGCAAATTCATTCTTTAAAACCTATAGGGTACTTCCCCTTGATGTAGAATCATTAAATTTGCAAGAAGAAAGGTTTCACAGTACAAGTAAAGAAACAGATCAGAAAACCTTCTTCTGTAGTGATGCAAAACTGTTGAACCCTGCGACGTCACCCTAGGGCTCGGCAGCGCTTCATACAAGGTGCTGAAAGGTTCGAATAAAAACCAGACCTCAGAACTGACACCAAGTTTCACCACAATTTTGACCAACTTCATGGGGACGTTTCACATGTTGAAAAGTCATCAAACCCCTTCTTTTGACTCTTCTGCGACGGGGATCAGAACCGAGACGTCCCATGTTGATAACACGCGGTTTTCTTATGTGTGGCCGAGGACAACGCTTGAGACACATCGCTGCTGTAAATCAACATGAAAAGGCCTCGTGGGTGGAATAAAGAGCGACAATGAAACTACACCTTCTTTAGGGCCTTGATCCCATCACATTTCACGGTCTGAAACGTCCATTCTCAGTGTGATGAGCAACAGGAAGAAGTTCTTGACAATGTTTGACATTGCTGGTACCTTCCGGACTATTCAACCCTTCTCGGAAGACATCGTGGGCTTGCAGCCACACTGACCCTGACCGTACCCGTTTGGAGTGTAGTAAATCCGCAATTTTCGCTCTCGTGTACACGGTGGTACCACTAGGAACTGTTCAAAGCTAGCCAAGCAGAAACGTGTGTTTAAGCTGTTTCGGCCCTCTTGTGGCTTAATAACGGAGGGCGGGGAGGGGGAAGTAAAATGTGTGACGTTGACACATGAGCAAATAAAACTGCACAACGCCCCTCTATGACCCACACAGTTCAACAACACACTTGGTGACGCCTGCACAACATTTCTGGACACTTTAAGAATGTTCCTTTACAGAGAGAGCCACTTATTTATTGATGCATGTCTCAACATCACAGCCCCCGTCCCTCCTGTGACCACGTCATGGTAGGGCGCGAAACACGAGGGCTGTAACAGGATAAAGACCTTTTTCTGCTTCAGATCACGTTCAAATTTCGTCGAAAGTTTTGAGCGGTCTCTAGAGGTTCCACTAGGTACAACAGAGCAAATATTGCGGTCGTACTGCACTCCAAAGCGATGCGAACAGGTTCAATGTGGCTGCAGGCCCCTACATCGTTGAAGAAGGGTTGAATCGTCGGGGGGAGAGGGGGGGGGGGTATTGAGAGATGTTAGCAGTGTCCAAGATTGTCAAGACAGTTGGCGGAAAAATAAAGCATTTAATGAAAAAAATATTAATTTCAGTTAACTCTTTTTATATTGCCAGAAATAAAATTTAATATGTGTGAAGAAATTCAACCCTTTGACTACCAATTTTTATTTCAAAGACATTAATGCATGATTAGTTTAATTAATGTCGTAGTCAGAAGTGACAATATAAAACGAATATTTCCCGCCATCTCATTTTCCAACACAAGGGGGTATGAGACGTACAGGGTTATTCGAAAGTGGCTCTGGGGTTTCAGAAGACTACGGCGCAAATACTACAAGACATATAAAAGCAGACACACATAAGTGGATTTAGCATGATTCACATTACAGGTGCACAATGTGGGATTCGTCTGTGATGTGGCAAACGCCAATGCGTGCGTGCTGTCCATTACACGTGTCGGTGAAGGAGCGACTGCATCGCGCGTTGCAAATCTGTTAATTGGGTTGCCTACTTCTAGGCGCGAACTAACTCGATGTGGCAATGAAGCTTGAGGACAGCACAACTAAAGGTGCAGTCTGTAATAATAACAATTCTGCATACCATCAGCGGGCTGCCCTTTACCAGCGGACACTAATACGTGGCAATAACATGCAACAAATTCCCGCTGGCTATCTGATAATCTGTCGTGGGACACCTACATCCCAACGGTAGTCAGAGGATTATGTTAAGTGAGATAAGCAGCAACAACCAGAAGTCATAAAAGTAATTTCAGCAAAAGTCTTGAAATAAATTTGCGAGAGGTGAGCTTCCTAACAGTCACAATGTTGATGGAAAAAACACTTAGCTGTGGGAAATGTGGTGTCGTCATCCCACGTTGGTGATCCTTAAATCATACTGTGTAACCTTCATTAGGAATATCCGCTGTAACTGTCCTCCTTAAAATAGCCACTTATATATAGATTTGGTAGATGGTGGTTTATTTGCAGCTTGCTGGTGGACTGAAGTACCTGTAATCAGCCATATAAACCAAACACGCTCCTCATTTATATTATAGTTCAGAGAACGGACTTAATGGAAAAAATAGGTCCACTTAGTAAACACGTGACTCCACTGTCCGAAAAGCGTAGCTTTTAAGTCACTTTGTGGAATATTAGTTCATGAGAAGAAGCATAGTTTTACTTTAACTTCACAGATCGCGCTGTGTATCGAAAGCAGTTAGCCTGGTAAACCAGTCTCTTCACTTTCCATTTTGTATTTTTCACAGTATTTTGTTATGATATATGAAGTAACAACCAGTTTATAGCGGCTATAACTTTTATCTATAAGTTCACAAGATCACGGTCGACACTACGCGTCGTACACAGTCCACTCATGAAACTCGTGACACCACTGTCTGCATATCGTATTTTTCAAGTTTACTTTGTGCAATGATAGTCCATGACAGGAACCAATTTAGCACATATAATGGTATATTTTACTTTCACAGTCCGTAGTATGCACCGAAAACATTCCGCATGTACACCGAAAACACTGCGCATTGTACACAGAAAAAACAGTCTAAAGTTGCTGCTAGAAATACGCCTTTCCCTTGCTTACGTGACAATAATCAGAACCCGCGCTTCTCCCCAGACTTGTTCGTTACTTCACTCATGGTCACAATGTCTGTGTACACACAGTGTATGTATATTCACAAAACAATAATGTCCTTCCGTCACTGACGATGACAGGTGTGGTAAACATTACGAAATAGATGCGCGTTCTGCAATTATACGTTGGTGTCAGCTATCTGCGACCTATGAAAGTGTGTGCCGGACTGTCACTCGAAGCCGGATCTCCCGCTTATCGCGAGCAGTACCCTTAATAACTTCGGCTACCCGAACACGCCTCTAGCACCGACTCAAACACCCAATGTGTCACGTAGTCACATGTTCCCGTAGGCGTGCTTGGATAACCGAATGGTCAAGGGGACTGCTCGCGATACGGGGGAAATCCGGGTTCGAGATCTGGTCCAGGACAAATATTTGATGTGACGAACAGTTGATGTCACTGAATATCCACAGAATGGGAATCTATTTCGTTCTTTGTTACTGCTAAACAAAGCGACCTATGGATACCTTTCAAAGTTCGTATTACATCGATTACGATGTTTTAAACTTTTAAGCGCCATTACAATTTTATGCACGTAGAAATATTTTAAACATACAACAGCAGAAAATGAAAAATGGTAATTTAATAAAAGGCAGATATTATTCGCGCTAACCAAGCTGATATGCGGCTCGGTGGTTGATGGGTGTGGCGGCAAATGGGAAATGCATTTATGGTCGCTGCCGTCAGCCGTGACACAGAGTGTCAGCTCGGTTTGAGCGAATAATGCATAAAATATGTAGAAAGAAACACGTAATCTGCTCTATGCAATTCTCTTTGAAATGAAAAGAAAAGAAAAGAAAAAAGAATGAAAAAATATTCCAAACACTGCTTCATGTTGTGTTCTTCGGTATCTCTACTGAAATCACGCTATGCTCTATCGTAGCTGTTGAAGCGAAATTTGTGATGTATTCGTGTTTTAATTTCTGACATCACCTTGAAATAGAAAGAAGTGCTTAAATGCGAAGTTCCACCGAATATAACACGGATGTTATAATGAAATAAGGAGACGTGCGTCACTACTGATCACCCACTAATTTCGCACAGAAACCTGATTTGTGTTTTGAGCACCGACAATACGAGTAATACTCATGATTTTTGTCATTGAACCTTTCAAAAAAACACCCAGGTGATGTAAGTTATGGGATAGCGATATGCACATATACAGATGGCAGCAGTATCGCGTACACAAGATATAAAAGGACAGGGCACTGACGGAGTTGTCATTTCTACTCACATGATTCGTGTGAAAAGATTTCCGAAGCGACCGCACGACGGGAATTAGTAGACTTTGAACGTGGAATGGTAGTTAAGCTAGACGCATGGGATATTCCATTTCGGAAATCCTTAACGAACTCAATATTCCGAGATCCACTGTGTCAAGAGTGTGCCGCCAATACCAGATTTCAGGCATTATGTCTCGCCACGGACAACGCAGTGGCCTACGGCCTTCACCTAACGACGGCGTTAGCGTAGAGTTGTCAGTGCTAACAGCCGCGCGGGATTAGCCGAGCAGTCTTAGGCGCTGCAGTCATGGGCTGTGCGGCTGGTCCCGGCGAAGGTTCGAGTCCTCCCTCGGGCATGGGTGTGTGTGTTTGTCTTAAGGATAATTTAGGTTAAGTAGTGTGTAAGATTAGGGACTGATGACCTTAGCAGTTAAGTCCCATAAGATTTCACACACATTTTTTGTCAGTGGTAACAGACATACAACACTGCCTGAAATAAGCGTAGAAACCAGTTCGGGACGTACGACGAACTTATCCGTTAGGACAGTGCGGCGAAATTTGTCGTTAATAGGCTAAAGCTCCATCCATAATCCCTGCCAGGTCCATCGGTAGTGACTGATTGCCGTGTCATCCATAGCCAGTGGTGTCATTGGATGCCGTGTGGAGTGTCGTGGTATCAGCACACCGCTCACTCGGCCGTTGTCAGTTTTCGTGACCTGGAGCCGCTACCACTCGGTCGGGTATGCAAAATGTACAAAATGGGCAATATTAACCACATCACGGAATTAGTCTTCGACTTCGGGAAGAAGAAAGGATCCGGTCGCAGGATAATATCGGTGATGCAGACAGTAACAGCGGTCCTGGTGGGGAAAGCAAGTTGATTCAGCAGCCAGAGCCAGTTCGGCAAGTGACCACTGTAGGTGAGTCTATACGGAAGTGTGTCCAAGGGACCACTTCGATAACATGTAGTATTGTCACTAAGTCCAATTCGGCGTAGGCATTCATTAGTACATAATAAGCTATTAATGACTCTGTACCAAGAGTCTAGGGGTAGCGTCTTTGATTAGTAATCGTCCTCAGTCTAGGGTTAGAACCTCGTCACCGCTTAAATTTTGGATAAAGAAACATCAGAATTGTCGGCCGAAGACTTCCTGCATAAGAAGTCACACTCATTCTGCGAAAGGCCTTGTGAAAGAGGACGGAGGAGCGGACAGATGTTCAGGGCACTCTCTCGTCCTGGGAGTGGGAAACTACCCCTAAAGGCGAAAAAATTAGGAATGATCAGCGGCATCAGGATTAAGAAGACAATGAAAAACACTGCATTAAAGACACGTAATGTATATCCACAGGATATGTGGCCTGTAAATGAAAAAAGTGTCATGACGTTCTCTCCATTGGCAAAACTTTCCGGAATAATACCCCTTTCGGGTCTACAGGAGAGGACTTCCAGGGGAAGGTGAGCATGAAAAAAAGGCTGAATAACCAACGAAAGGATAATGTTCTACGAGTCGGGGTGCAGAATTTCACAAGCTTGAACGTGGCAGGGAAGCTAGAAAATCTGAAAAGGGAGATGCAAATGCTCAATCCAGATATCTTGCGTGTCAGTGAAGTGAAATGGAAAAAAAAGACAAGGATTTCTGGTCAGATGACTATAGCATCATATCAACAGCAGCAGAGAACGAGATAGCAGAAAGACTTATTGAGTTCTGCAGTAAATTTCAGCTCCTAATAGCAAATACTATGTTCAAGAATCACAAGAGGCGGAGGTATACTTGATGGAGACCTGCAGGTATGGGAAGACTTCAGTTAAATTACATCATGGTCAGACAAAGATTTTGAAATGAGATACTGGACTGTAAGGCGTACACAGGAGCAGATACAGACTCATATCAAAATTTAGTGGCGATGAAGAGTAGGCTGAAGTTTAAAGAGGTTAGTCAGGAAGAAACAATACGCAAAGAAGTGGGATACTGAAGTAGTAAGGAATGACGAGATACGCTCAAAGATATTTAAGGTTACAGATGCTGCAAGCTCACTAGGCAGAACAGGTGAAGAGGAATGCACATCTCTAAAAAGGGCAATCACTGAATTTGGAAAGAAAAACATAGGTACAAAGAACGTAACTGCAAGAAGCCATGGGTAATAGAAGAAATACTATAATTGATCGATGAAACACGAAACTACAAAAACGTTCTGGAAAATTCAGGAATACCGAAATACAAGTCGCTGTGGAATGAAATAAATGGGAAGCGCAGGGAAGCTAGGACGATATGCGATCATGGACGAGAAGAAAAGGACAGTATGGTAGGACATCTTGTTCCGGCGTAACATCAAGAACCGGCACGTCGGCCTGGAACGTTACAGCAGAGAGGGCTGTGAGCCGACGTCTGCCAGTGGTGCGCTGACTAGGACGACACCACGACAGGAGCGGCATCTACACGAAGATAATATAAGCACCGCTCCAGCTAGTTTCAGCCGCACTGGAAGAGGAGCACTAGAAGAGGAGCTGTGACTTGTGGTCTATGTAAACTGCTTGCATGGAAATTATATAGATCGAAGGACATTGATTATTTGCAAGTCGCCATCTGCTTGCGACCCATCATTGTAAGAAGGCAAAGTTAAGTATTGTCTATTTAATTTACTGTAGTAAACTCCATTAATAAGATTTGCTTGAATGTTGTCTAGGTATCTGAGAAAACAAATTCCTAAGCCCCTTATGTTAGACGAGTGGGCAGGATCCCACGCGTCTGTTAAAACATCAGGAAATAACTTCCATGATACTAGAGGGAGCTGTAGAGAGTAAAAATTGTAGAGGAAGACAGAGGTTGGAATACATCCAGCACGTAGTTAAGGATATAGGGCACAAGTGCTACTCTGAGATGAAGAAGTTAGAAAGAAAAAAAAAAGACACAAGAGGAAGCCATTTCAATCGTGTTTAATGAGAGACAGCTGTTGGTCCATACAACCTTCCAATGAAAACGCGGTTGATAATTGTTCAGCGGGATTGGAGCAGACTATGACGTCCCCGCGAGCAAGAAGTAGATGTCACGACCTCTCGCCATCTCAAGATATCGTCCTCCAGACTATTCAGAGCAATATAAAAGTCTGGAACACGACGCAATCTGAAATGAAAGTGACCTACGTCAACAGGCGAAGCAAAAGTCACTGGCCATACGAGTGTGAAGAGTCGTAACGTGACAGTACGCAGTTCGCGGACAACAGCATAATGTGTCGTACATACAATACAGACGCTTTGTATGTAATATCTAATAGGAACAATCCTCCTTCCGTAAAGACCTTTTTCAGTTTACATATATGATCATTCCTTAAAAATTGGGAGAAGTTGGCGCAATTTATTCGCTGTCATCTGGGCAATCTAATAAGCCGTTCACAGAATATAGGTATCCAATACTATCACTTCCTGCAAAATTGAAAACGAGCGTAGTTCATGTTCCTGTATGGCATGCTGAATTTTATCAGTAACAGATCTGCAATTCAAAGCCGCCACCTCAGGGGCAACGATCAACGTTAGCCCTCAAAGATGTATGTGCTCAAGCAAGGACAGCGTCCTTGAAGCCGCGTAGGTTGAAAAATTTGCATTTGTCTTCATTTAAGAGCATACCTAAAGTACGATAAAAACCATCGATTATCACTTTTAACAAGGGGAGTTCCTCACTTCGCCGAAGGAGGACACAACGTCATCGGCATACACCCCAACGCTGAGGTTCCATCCTGAGACTTTTAAACCTGACAGTCGATCTGCAAATTTTCGCAACAACGATTGAAGAGACAGGATCAACAAATGGGTAGAGAGCGGACTGCCCTGAGGAGCATCACGTACTCGTGGTTATATTTAACGAAGGGCGATGTAATAAATCTCATACGTGTTCCGAAAGTCTCTCGCTCTTGCAGCACAATAACATTTTAGCGTTTTTCGGATTCGCGGCTTTGCATGCTCAGACCATTATCCTATTAAGGATGGGTAGCACTCTACCGCGCGGAGATAAAACTCCCACTCAGCATCAGTCACGCCATCAACGGACCCATCAGCAAGACGGGGAACGTTGAACATCCACTGGGCATGACAATATTTCATGGGTTGTCGGGCGAGACTGACAGTCGTTGCAAATTGCACAGTGATCAGTGAAAAACGAAGGAAAAATGGCTCTGAGCACTATGGGACTTAACATCTGAGGTCATCAGTCCCCTAGAACTTAGCACTACTTGAACCTAACTAACCTAAGGACATCACACACATCCATGCCCGAGGCAAGATTCGAACCTGCGACCGCAGCGGTCGCGCGGTTCCAAATTGAAGCGCGTAGAACCGCTCGGCCACACTGGCCGGCGAAAGGCGCAGGAATTCCGTCAACTGCAATAATCTGATGACACAAAACATCGCACAAATTAAACCTGTCAAGTCTGCTACTAGACGTAAACAACGTGAATTACACGAACGCCGGAAATTTATGTTCCCAAACATATCACAAACTCATCATAAGAAGCAATTCGTGGAGATCACGACTAAAATTAAAACAGGACGCGACACGCAGTTGAACTCACCACTCAGCAGAAGATTCAGAGGATTCTCGTGGGAAAGATAAGAGAGTTCCTATGTAAAATTTCGATCCCGCCACCGTTTGACCAGTGTCATATGGTGCATAAAGCACAACCTGTGTGTGGTCAAAAAGACGACAACCAATCCCGCGGTCAGAATCGAGGACTTCAATGTCAGTGACAGATAAAAGAGAGCATTATCTGTCCAATCTCCAAGCGCTACTTAAAAAAGATCTGAAACCGTTGGAGAGAAGAGGTGGTAAACAATATTTCCTCCAATAATATACATCTGCACTAGAATGATAAATAAACTGACGGAGAGCATCGAGACGTAGCTCAGATTCAATGCGATTGTCATTAAAAGTAAGGAAGGTCTATGCCTGAATCATCTACCAAAGTGGGACAAAAGTAAATTCCATGTAGGCCAAATTCCGACGATCCATCGATTGCCGCGTCCAGAGATGAAAGATATGTCCGAAAGAACAGATACCGTCTTCATATATAGTTAAGGCTCACCGGGCATTTGACCATCTTCTTCTGTGCGGATGCACAAACAGTGCCCGAACTCCTGCGGCAATCAGCAAACAGCAGCCATTAATGAGAATAATGGGCAGTGGCACGATGAATATAGTGCGGGACAATAAGTTGGGAATGAGAGTCTCACTGGAGGCGTGCCGGAGATAAGTCCCTGCAGTCGCACAATCCTCTGTGTCCTCGGTGGCTCAGATGAATCAGAAAGTTTATCTACACTCTGTAATAAAAAAAAAAAAAACGAGTGAACGGATCAACGAACAACCTGAACGAGTGTCACTGGACGTCCGCTAAGAAACACATTCAACGAACAATATAGAACAAAATAAGATAAAATATAGAGCGTCTGCCACGAAAGCAGGAGATCCCGGGTTCGAGTCCCGGTCGGGGGACACATTTTAAACTGTCCCCGTTGCCTGATATCAACGCCTGTATGCAGCTAGGGGTATTCATTTCATTGTAATTTCATTTTATAACCTCTCTACTTCGACCATCATCAGTTATTTTGCTCTCCAAATAGCAAAACTCATCTACTACTTTAAGTGTCTCAATTCCTAATCTAATTCCTTCAGCGTCACCTGATTTAATGCGACTACCTCCCATTATCCTCGTTCTGTTTTTTTTTTATTTTCATCTTGTATCCTCCTTTCAGGACACTGTCCATTCCGTTCAACTGCTCTTCCAGGTCCTTTGCTGTCTCTGACAGAATTACAATGCAATCGGCAAACTTCAAAGATTTTATTTCTTCTCCATGGATTTTAATTCCTACTCTGATTTTTTCTTTTGTTTCCTTCACTGCTTGCTCAGTATACAAATTGAATAACATCGGAGAGAGGCTACAACCCTGTCTCACTCCCTTCCCAACCACTGATTACAGTTCACGCCCCACGACTCTTGTAACTGCCATCTGGTTTCTGTACAAATTTTAAATATCCTATCGCTTCCTGTATTTGATCCTTGCTACTTTCAGAATTTGAATGAGAGTATTCCAGTCAACATTGTCAAAAGTTTTCTCTTAGTCTATAAATGCTAGAAAAGTAGGTTTGCCTTTCCTTAATCTGTCTTCTAAGATAAGTCGTAGGGTCAGTATTACCTCGCGTGTTCCAGCATTACGACGGAATCCAAAGTTATCTTCCCCGAGGTCGGCTTCTACCAGTTTTTCCATTCGTCTGTACAGAATTCGTGTCAGTATTTTCCAACCGTGACTTATTAAACTGATAATTCGGTAATTTTCACACCTATCAACACCTGCTTCCTTTGCGATTGGAATTGTTATATTCTTCTTGAAGTCTGACGGTATTTCGCCTGTCTCATGCATCTTGCTCACCAAATGGTAGAGTTCTGTCACGGTTGGCTCTCCGAAGGCTGTCAGTAGTTCTAATGGAATGTTGTCTATTCCCGGGGCCTTGTTTCGACGTAGATCTTTCAGTGCTTTGTCAAATTCTACACACACTATCATATCTCCCGTTTCATCTTCATCTACGTCCTCTTCCATTTCCATAATATTACCCTCAAGTACATGGCCCTTGTATACACCCTCAATATACTCCTTACACCTTTCTGCTTTCCCTTCTTTGCTTAGAGTCGGTTTTCCACGTGAGCTCTTGATATTCACACAGGTAGTTCTCTCTTCTCAACAGGTCTCTTTAATTTTCCTGTAAGCTGTATGTATCTTACCCCTAGTAATATATGCCTCTACATCTTTACATTTGTCCTCTAAGCATCTATGCTTAGCCATTTTACACTTCCTGTGAATCTCATTTTTTAGACGTTAGTATTCCTTTTTGCCTCCTTTTACTGCATTTTTATGTTTTCTCGTTTCATCAGTTAAATTCAACATCCCTTCTGTTACCCAAGTATTTCTACTAGCCCTCGTGTTTTTACTCACTTGATCCTCTGCTCCCTTCACTATTTCATCTCTCAAAGCTGTCCATTCTTCCTCTATTGTGTTTCTTTCCTCCGTTTTTGTCAATCGTTTCCTAACTCTCTGTCTGAAATTCTCTACAACCTCTGGTTCTTTCTGTTTATCCACGTCCCATCTCCTTAAAATGTCACCTTTTTACAGTTTCTTAAGTTTTAATTTACAGTTCATAACCAATAAATTGTTGTCAGAATCCACATCTGCCCTGGATATGTCTTACAATTTAAAATCTGGTTCCTAAATCTCTGTCTAACCATTATGTAATCTATCTGAAATCCTCCATTATCTCCAGGCCTCTTCCACGTATACAATCTTCTTTCATGATTCTTAAACCAAATGTTATCTGTGATGAAGTTATGCTCCGTGCAAAATTCTACCAGGCGGCTTCCTCTTTAATTTCTTACCCCTATTCCATATTCACCCATTACTTTTCCTTCTCTTCCTTTTCCTACTATCGAATTCCAGTCCCCCGTGACTATTAAATTTTCGTCTCCCTTCACTATTAGAATAATTTCTTTTATCGCATCATAGATTTCTTCAATGTCTTCATATCGCCGCGCGGGATTAGCCAAGCGGTCTAAGGCGCTGCAGTCACGGACTATTCGGCTGGTACCGGCGGAGGTTCGATTCCTCCCTCGGGAATGGGTGTGTGTGTTTGTCCGTAGGATAATTTAGGTTAAGTAGTGTGTAAGCTTAGGGACATGATCTTAGCTGTTAAGTCCCATAAGATTTCACACACATCTGAACATTTCTTCATCAGCTGCGGAGCTAGTTGGCATATAAACTTGTACTACTGTGGTAGGCGTGGGCTTCGTATCTATATTGGCTACAATTATGCGTTCACTATGCTGTTCGTAGTAGCTTACCCGCGCTCCTATTTTTTTCATTCATTGTTAAAGCTACTCCTGCACTACCCATATTCGATTTTGTATTTATGGCCCTGTATTCAACTGATCAGAAGTCTTGTTCCTCCTGCCACCGAACTTCACTAATTCCCACTATATCCAACTTTAACCTATTCATCTCCTTTTTTAAATTTTCTAATCTACCTGCCCGATTAAGGGATCTGACATTCCACGCTCCGATCCGTAGAACACCAGTTTTATTTCTCCTGATGACGACGTCGTCCTGAGTAGTCCCCGCCCGGAGATCCTAATGGGAGACTATTTTACCTCCGGAATATTTTACCCAAGAGGACGCAATCATCATTTAACTATACAGTAAAGCTGCATGCCCTCGTGAAAAATTACGGCTGTAGTTTTCCTTGCTTTCAGCCGTTCGCCGTACCAGAACAGCGAGGCCGTTTTGGTTAGTGTTACAAGGCCAGATCAGTCAATCACCCAGACTGTTGACCCTGCAACTACTAAAAAGGCTGCCGCCCCTCTTCAGGAACCACACGTATGTCTGGCCTCTCGACGGATACCCCTCCATTGTGGTTGCACCTACGGTACAGCTATCTCTATCGCTGAGGCAAGCAAGCCTCTTCACCAACGGCAAGGTCTATGGCTCATGGGGGTTGCACTACAGCAATTTATGCTGAAAACAAATTGTAAATAGTAAGTGGCAACTCAAAATAAATAACTGTAGGTTTTATCATTTACATAAGAATCAACGTCAAGAAATTCTCAATGCACTCAAGCTGAGCTCACTATCGCCTTAAAGGCAACAGAGAGCAGATTATACGCATGTGTATCAGAATACTTCTTTACACTAGAACACACATCATTACACTGTTTCAGAATAACAACTCGTGAATTTTAGTTATAAAAATTAAAGTTTGCATGTAGCCGATTCTATCACTAACATTCCATAGCAGTTAGATCGTATCATATGAACAGGTATAAAAATCCGATGCGCAAGGAGAAATTTAAAATTAACACTTAAAAGTTCAAAACAGTAAAAACATGAGTAGGCACCATATACTAGGCTTTTACTACCAGGGTATTAACGGACAAACAATACACACAGTTTATGAAGAAATGCCACGGTATGACACCGCAGCACCTGGCGCTCAGCAATGAATTTAAATCACTACGATTAAGCTCAAATTATTAAATAAAAAGACCAATCAGTGAAGGGATTAATTAGTAACACCGTTAAATATATAATATGTTTTAATAACGGAATGAGTTAAAGTTTGTTAATATGGTATGAATTAATGCGGAACTGACAATAAAATTGACAATTAACTCCAGTCGTCGAATTTCAGCAATAGAGAGGATATAAAATGTGGACTGGCAATGGCAAGGAAAGCGTTTCTGAAGAAGAGAAATTTGTTTACATCGAGTGTAGATTTAAGTGTAAGGAAGTCATTTCTGAAAGTATTTGTATGGAATGTAGCCATGTATGTAAGTGAAACATGGACGATAAATAGTTTGGACAAGAAGAGAATAGAAGCTTTCGAAATGTGGTGCTACAGAAGAATGCTGAAGATTAGATGGGAAGATCACACAACTAATGAGGAGGTATTGAAGAGAACTGGGGAAGGAGGAGCTTGTGGCACAACTTGACTAGAAAAAGGGATCGGTTGGTAGGACATGTTCTGAGGCATCAAGGGATCACCAATTTATTATTGGAGGGCAGCGTGGAGGGTAAAAATCGTAGAGGGTGACCAAGAGATGAATACACTAAGCAGATTCAGAAGGATGTAGGTTGCAGTAGGTACCGGGAGATGAAGAAGCTTGTACATGATAGAGTAGCATGGAGAGCTGCATCAAACCAGTCTCTGGACTGAAGACCACAACAACAACAACCTGCAATTACACATTTTTCATTAATATACTGGACTGCATATACAAGCAGCAGGCAGCACTGATTAAGCACATAATTCTCACAGCACGATAGTATCACGTGATCGGGTACATGCTATGCAAACGTAATCTATATTGCTGTAGTCAGAGAATGTCTTGACTTCTTAATGAAATTTGGAAATTTGTGGTAAGTTCCGTGGGACCAAACTGCTGAGAACATCGGTCCCTAGGCTTACACACTACTTAAACTAACTTACTCTAAGGACAACACAAACACCCATGCCCGAGTGAGGACTCGAACCTCCGACGTAGGCAGCCGCGAGATCCGTGGCAAGGCTCCCTATGCGACTTCTTAAGAATTCGTGTAATACAATGGTAAGATTTTGACGCTGCTCCAAGTGCTTTTTACAAAAATTATGTTGTAATGTATCTCTGCTGACAGTCTACTTCTAACAACCAGGTACAAAAATGTCTCGTAAATGTATTAATAATGGAGGTAACTTCCATTTCAATTATGGCGATGAGACATTTGCTTTGTGGATACGTTCAATTACTTGTTCTACAAAAATGGGGCGTATTTCTCGAATTCTGGTTGTACTATAGGAGATCAGGAAAAAAGATGAAATCTTCATGTATGGGTACTATATACAAAGGAGTCTACGTAAAGAAAAGCAAGTAACAATTGTATACCAAATATACGCTCTGTAGACTGTGCCAGAGAACTTCCTGTTCTGAACCTCCAGAAAAGCGCAGTAATAAATGTTAAACTGAAGATGAGAGATCGTCCGCCAGAATTCGTCCACTTCGAGAAATGCAGACTCCCCATCCAGGCTCAGTTTCGCAAAAAGTAAAAGGAGGTATGTTTATCGGTCAACAGAACCGAGAACCTTTTAAGGACACGTGGTTTGAATATCACTTTCTGATGACAGATGCACACGTATAAACAGCTGCAATGCAACATATCTCTTAAACTGCGCTTACTGCAGTCACATCTGGGTTTATCCCCCCGCATTACGCTGATGTGGTAATGAACATGGTGAATGCTTTCACCAGGATACATAGGGTACAAAAGGCAATGTGGTGCGACTATATTAAGCGATTGTTGTGTTTCGAAAAGGAACACACCTGCAGCACCGGCGGCAAAGAGAACCTCTTAAGATATTACATATTTATTTTTTTCGTATTTTAATGTGCGAAACATAAACTATACATCATGGTCTCAAAAATGAGATACTGTGACAAAATAAAGCATCAGTTTTTGATTCCATGACCAGAAAACTTTTGAAAATGTTTAAAACTGTGTAATCAGTTAACCTACCAATTCACTTCAAGAGAAAGACAGTCTAGATTAACGGAAAAAGTGTTGATCGAAATGATATAGCAATTGGTCAATCACACGTTAGCATTAATTTTTGTGGCGTAGCAAACTACATACACTACTGGCCATTAAAATTGCTACACCAAGAAGAAATGCAGATGATAAACGGGTATTCATTGGACAAATATACTAGAACTGATATGTGATTACATTTTCACGAAATTTGGGTGTATATATCCGGAGAATTCAGTACCCAGAACAACCACCTCTGGCCGTAATAACGGCCTTGATACGCCTGGGCATTGAGTCAAACAGACCTTCGATGGCGTGTACAGGTACAGCTGCCCATGCAGCTTCAACACGATACCACAGTTCATCAAGAGTAGTGACTGGCGTATTGTGAAGAGCCAGTTGCTCGGCCACCATTGACCAGACGTTTTCAGTTGGTGAGAGATCTGGAGAATGTGCTGGCCAAGGCAGCAGTCGAACATTTTCTGTATCCAGAAAGGCTCGTACAGGACCTGCAACATGCGGTCGTGCATTATCCTGCTGAAATGTAGGGTTTCGCAGGGATCAAATGAACGGTAGAGCCACGGGTCGTAACACATCTGAAATGTAACGTCCACTGTTCAAAGTGCCGTCAAGGGAACAAGAGGTGACTGAGACGTGTAACCAATGGCCCTCCATACCATCACCCCGGGTGATAACGAATACACCCTTCCAATGTGCGCTCACCGCGATGTCACCAAACACGGATGCGACCATCATGATGCTGTAAACAGAAACTGGATTCATTCGAAAAAATGACGTTTTGCCATTCGTGCACCCAGGTGCATAAGTACGCCACCGCAGGCGCTCCTGTCTGTTATGCAGCGTCAAGGGTAACTGCAGCCATGGTCTCCGAGCTGATAGTCCATGCTGCTACAAATGTCGTCGAACTGTTCGTGCAGATGGTTGTTGTCTTGCAAACATCCCGATATGTTGACTCTGGGATCGAGACGTGGCTGCACGATCCGTTACAGCCATGCGGATAAGATGCTTGTCATCTCGACTGCTAGTGATACGAGGCCGTTGGGATGCAGCACGGCGTTCCGTATTACCCTCCTGAACCCATCGATTCCAAAATCTGCTAACAGTCGTTGAATTTCGACCAACGCGAGCAGTAACGTTGCGATACGATAAACCACAATCGCGATAGGCTACAATCCGACCTTTATCAAAGTCGGAAACGTGATGGTACGCATTTCTCCTCCGTACACCAGGCATGACAACAACGTTTCACCAGGCTACACCGGTCAACTGCTGTTTGTGTATGAGAAATCGGTTGGAAACTTTCCTCACGTCAGCACGTTGTAGGTGTCGCCACCGGCGCCAACCTTGTGTGAATGCTCTGAAAAGCTAATCATTTGCATATCACAGCACCTTCTTCCCGTCGGTTAAATTTCGCGTCTGTAGCACGTCATCTTCGTGGTGTAGCAATTTTAATGGCCAGTAGTGTACTTCTGGGAATTTAAACTGCAGCTCCATGTAGGCGGCATGCAACAACACTAACAAGATGAGTTCTAAATGCTTGCATGCGTGAATGGTAAGCATCTCAGTGTAACCACACATAGTTAATAGGGGCACTGTCATTGCTTTCTGTGTACATCACAGTCGCATCACAGTCTCCTAGGGACTGTAGAGGGGGCTTAGTAGACAAAGTATTGAGGAGGAACATATGCGCGGAAATGTATAGTTTGGATGAAAAGTAAGTTTGAATATTGGATCACTTTCATATCTTGCGACTCATGGTACACACACAGCGGAGTCAATGAACTCTGATATGGGTGTTCTACAGAAATCCGTAGGATGGGGTAATATTTCGAGAACTCGTCCTCGGGTTCTCTTCTGCTTGACGAAGTACGTCCTCGTCGACGTCGAGAGTGCGGTGCGCCTGTGGAGCATTATAGTCGGCCTTCCTAGCCGCGAGCATACGTTTCTTGCAGTCTTTGTTGTAGGCGGACAAAATGGTATGTGATTTCATAATTAACACAGGAAATGGGGACAACGCCCTCTTTTCGGTTTGTGTGCATGCCGTATGAGGCGGTGGCCTGTTTCGGTCCTTTCTCCTCAAATTTTATCCTATTTGCGTACTGAATTTGCGTACGAGACTCTCTTGCTTCATTTACTTTCAAACTCGTTTCTATTTGTCGACTTTTCTCCTGTATTAGATAAGTGGTTAAGGGGGTAACTTGCAGAAACGTAGGTTACCAATCTCTCTGTACCTTATCTGACATCTCTTGTAGTAGCTTTTCTCTTAGATGTGTCTGGTCTTGATCAAGGTAACTCCTTTCCTCTGAGGCGAAAGCAGGTAGGGCTTCCGAACGTTCTGTAAGAATTGCCAATCATTTAGAGTGCAGGGTCTCACGCCAGTGGACTGCAGGGACAGTCGGGTGAGCCTTTCAGGGATTATCGTTCTGGCTCAACTTCTGGGGACAATGAACAGCGGAATGGAAGACTGGTTTACTCAACAGCAGAACGAGCAACTGCTGGAGGAAGGAGTTAGAACTCAGCTTGTTAGCAAACTTTGGGTGGAATCCTGAGGTATCCATTTGCCCTCCAAATATATTTCTTCAAGCAAAATATAGCTACTTGCTACGGCAAGTTGAAAAAGAGAGGGAGATATGTACGTGCGTGTGACAAACCCCATCCCTCGAAAATTTCTCTCCTTCTTATCTCATCTGCGTTACCACAGATGACGTGTCACTGATCCCGTTTGTACTTAGACTGCTGTACACGCGTGGTGCCTATTTGCTTCCACCGTCCTGAGCGGAATGCGTAATTTCTAATTGATGTTCACCAACCTGCAGTCTTCTATAGTGGTTGTCACCTGAACAGAAAACAGCACATAGGTCGTGAGTCCGTTATCGTGAGGCTGTAGTAAACTCTTAGGAGGATCTGATATTGTATGAATAATAAGCTTTCAGTTAGTTTATAGGGATACTATTCGCTTTTTATTAGCTGAATACCAGAAACTACACAATTATGTTCCACTTTATAAATCAAATATTATTTCAATTCCTTACACGCTCATGAAAAATAAACAAAACAATGAACTGCCCATTTGCGTAGTTACCATCAAATTGTTTTCAGTTACATGTCCAAACAACCAGAGATTGCTAGTTAAGTTCTCAAGTGATACCGACGAATGCAGACAAGATGTCTGTTTCCCGAGACTGCCGAACCAACTCTGCCTTTACATCCGAACCACTTCGCCTGTCATCCAAGTTAGGTGCCATCCGAAGATCTCCGAAGTGCTTCATTTGCCTTTTCGTTTAGCAGCTGTTTACTACTCTGCTGGTTGCAAACACTTTTGAAATAATGGGATGATAGCCTGCTACTGAGAGATGCTTTTACGTGAAATGCCAGTAAATACACTGTTTAGTTTTTCTAATAATAATAACTGAAGGTTTTCATTTTGGCCCGCAACTTCCGAACTCAGCAGCCAGTCGTAGAAAAGGACACAGTTTAGGCGGTCTTATTCACGATACCCCTACCGAACAAACTATCTGTCATCGGTACCTCACACCACATTACGTCATCTGCCTTCTCAACTGCTCTTAGAAGAGCTTCCCGTAGCCGAATGCGGAAGCTGTAAAGCCAGAAATTCTACATCCTGCGCCTGAAAATTTCTTTCCTATGGGAACGCTGTGCAAAGTATAAAAAAAAATCTGGAATTTTCGACAAACAAGTCTGGACGCGGGAACGGCGCGACGCTCATTTTCCGTTTCCATATACACGTATTTCATTGGTGGATACATCATTAACTTTATGGTAGGAGCTTGTTCAAAAAATGGTTCAAATGGCTCTGACCATTATGGGACTTAACATCTGAGATCATCAGTCCCCTAGAACTTAGAAGTAGTTAAATCTAACTAACCTAAGGACATCACACACATCTATGCCCGAGGTAGGATTCGTACCTGCGACCGAAGCGGTCGCGCGGTTCCGGACTCACGCGCCTAGAACCGCTCGGCCACACCGGCCGGCTAGTAGCTTGTGAACGACTTCCAGATCGCTGATTGGAAAAGCACTTAGGACCTTTCCGGGATTGGCTGGAAAAGAATGTGCCGCGTGCCTTTCCAAGGTTTGAAGGAAGGCTATCAAAACTGAGAGAGGTCTTATGATTCGAACTTCTACTTGGTAGTTCTACTCTGGACTCCGCGCGAGTGGGTATTTTTCTTGACTTCGGCCTCCTGCTAAGTCTTTGAAGTTCGGGACTTACTCGTATTCGCGACCAGTAATCAGGAGGATGAGGAGTTTCGCAATCACCAGTGACATCCTATCGGCTCAGCCCAGCAACAGTCAGCAGCGGCCGTAGTTCGGCGCACCGCGTCTAATCCACAGCCACCACGACTGCAGTCCCGGTAAGACAGCATTTCACCGGCTAGCCGGGTGTGGGGGTGAGGCGCCTGCGGGACGTTTCACACTAGGCCGACAAACGACGTGGCCTGCTAAACGACAGCCGACAGCCGGGCCGAAGCTGTGGGATGCCGGCGATCCCCATTGTGTCGGCCCGTTGTCGGTGTCGTTCGGAAATACCGGCGCAGGTGTTGGGCATGCAGAACAGTAGAGCGCTACCCATCTGCCCGACAACTATCGTGTGTCGGCCACTTGTGTTTTGCTTTTTTGCTGCTTACCAACATATGGTTTTACAATATAAAGTTTCGATCTCCTACTACTCTCTAATATTTTTCAAATTGAGGGCAAAACTGACTGGTTTTCTAAAAACATTAACTTCTACACCACTAGACCATTTAACGTTTCCGCTTTTCATGAAGATATTATTTCCGACAGGCTGAAAACCATTAAACTTGTTTTTAAGGATAATAGTGTGATGTACCACTTCAGATAGTATTCTTGCTTCAGGCAAATTAGTTATGAAGAAGTGCGCGAATATTCCCGATTCCTTCCATAGAAGTGAGAAGATTTAAAGTTTTCCGTAAACTCTGGCAGTGAGAGGCAGCCACCCAGAACGTATACATACAGTCAACAGCTTCAGTTTTTGAAGAAAACCACAGAAGGACGAGCGACCTTATACAGTTTCCCACTCACCGACAATGATGAATTTACGGAAAGATCACTTTCTGATGACACTTTTTCTGTCAAGAACGACGCTCAGAAGCGAGAAAATGGTGGTAATGAGACGATCACAGAGGAAATACGTACTTTTAAAACAGTAGAATCACGCAATAATAAAAAAAGGAAACTTGACCCTGTAGAGGTAGAGTTGATTAATGCGCTACACAGAAAGCCCAATCGGCATATGTTTTTTTCAGCGGTATAGTTCCAACTTTGGAAATATTTGATGATGGTGAGTTAAGCATGCCGGCCGCGGTGGTCTAGCGGTTCTGGCGCTGCAGTCCGGAACCGCGGGACTGCTACGGTCGCAGGTTCGAATCCTGCCTCGGGCAAGGGTGTGTGTGATGTCCTTAGGTTAGTTAGGTTTAAGTAGTTCTAAGTTCTAGGGGACTTATGACCTAAGATGTTGAGTCCCATAGTGCTCAGAGCCATTTGAACCATTTTGAGTTCAGCATTATGCAGCTTGTCTCCGAAATTAAGAGACGCAAAAAGTCACTGGAAAACGTTAATAAAACCGCTTATTCTAGTGCATCATGTGCGTACACCTCAAGTTTCCCTCTCTATCAGGAACAACATTCTACAAATTCTGTAGCAAATAGTCAACCACCCACTACTGACACGAGCTTTGGAACAATTTTCAAGAACATCTTCCAGATCCCCACGCTTCATAAATCTCTGAAAATTCACTATTGGATCACTTAATGTTTAACCAATGTTTTTATTTTTTAAGGTGATAACAAAAATGTACATCCTTTAAGATAACAGTTTTTTTTTTTAAATTTTAGCTATAGTTTTCTTTCCCACTCACCTGATTGTAATTGCCAACATTTGTATAGGCTGGATACATTCTCGGAAGGAAGTATTACGGCGTTGAATGTAACTCTTCATTCGTGCATGTAGATCGTCAAATCTTCGTAAACTCATCCGAAAATAATTAAAAAACTTATCTTCATCTCCCCTTAATTTCTCAAAAAGAACAAAGAATGCACCCACTTCGTCTCTTCTCATATTGAGTGGATGGATCCAACGCACTCTTCTTCTCCTCCTGTTTTTCTAACGTCTGTACAAGAAACTGCCTTTTCCTGCTGCTGGTTGCTTTATGTACCGTATCCCATACGCGTTGCGCCTTCTCCTGTTCTAAGGCATCATCAGTGGGGTCTATAACGATACAGTTTTGTTGGTTTCAGATCGTTAAACAGTTCACTTCGCGATTTTTTGTAAAAAAAGTAATTACTTACGATTTGATGATTTGCGTTTCCTCACATCTGGTCTGGATGTCGCACTACCACTTTTATCACTGCCAGACCAGATGTGAGGAAACTTAAATCAGCAAATCGTGAGTAATTACATTTTTACAAAAAAATCGCGAAGTGAACTGTTTAAGAATCTAAAATTAACAAAACTGTACCGTTATAGATCCCACTTACGATGCTTTAGAACAGGAGAAGGCGAAACGCGTATGAGATACGGTAACTAAAGTAACTAGCAGTAGGAAAAGGCAGTTTTATTTACAAAACAATTTCAAAAATGGTTCAAATGGCTCTGAGCACTATGGGACTTAACTTCTGAGGTCATCAGTCACCTAGAACTTAGATCTACTTAAACCTAACTAACCTAAGGACATCACACACATCCATGCCCGAGGCAGGATTCGAACCTGCGACTGTAGCAGTCGCGCGGTTCCAGACTGAAGCGCCTAGAACCGCTAGGCCACTCCGGCCGGCACAAAACAAGTATTTCTATGCTTGCTGCGGAGGATGGCCACACAAACAAACTTGTTTGTCTGTACAAGGGATACCACGCCAATAGCTGGTCGTGCTTCATTTGTGGTCGAGGTCAACTGAATAACTGAGTATGCACAAGACACGGAGGTACCTCACGGCATGCCGTGCAGCTGTCGGCTACGTCTGAAGAGGCGGTAGGTCCCGTGTCGGCCCGCCAAAAATATCGGCTTGTCGGCTGCCGGGTTGATGTGAAGTAAGCCTAACGCGCATTCCCGACGTCGGAAGGCGCAGAATACTAAGGGAGCCCAGCCCGGTTAGTCGAACTAACGCACGGCTTTCCGTAGTGGGAAGGAGCGCCTGGTCCCCGGCGCAAATCACAAATCCGCCCGGCGGACTTATGTCGAGGTCCGGTGAGCCGGCCAGTCTGTGGATGGTTTTTAGGCGGTTTTCCTTCTGCCTCGGCGAATGCGGGCTGGTTCCCCTTATTCCGCTTCAGCTACACTATGTCGGCGATTGCTGCGCAAACAAGCTCTCCGCGTATGTGTACACCATAATTACTCTACCACTCAAACATAGGGGTTGCACTTGTCTGGTATAAGACGTTCTCGGGGGGGGGGGGGGGGGGGGGGGAGGTGGGAGGAGGGTCCACCGGGGGCCGAACCGCGCAATAACCCTGGGTTCGGTGTGGGCGGCGAAGGGGTGAAGTGGACTGCAGTAGTCGTCGTGGGGTTGTGGATCACTGCGGCTGCGGCAAGGAAGGAGCCTCTCCGTCGTTTCTAGATCCTTGGTTAACATTCAATACAATACAATATCAATGGAAGAGCAGTTCATTCCTGGTATCTATTTTTCGTCCGGCTAATTTGGAAACAAGCTTCACGCTTTGGTACGCAAGTTCTTCTGCAATCTAATGCTTTCTTCAGAGGTGACATTTTCCATAACCACTTATGATTTTGTTTCGTTAGCGAGTTGAATTCATTGGAGCTCACTTCGCTGGTGACGATTTTTTCTGATTTTTCCTTTATTCATTGATCGGTTGTGAGCTCTGTCCGAATACATATCTTTGTTGCGTAATTTTATAGTCTTACAATCACGTTTGAAATCATAATTCGTGTCCTTGATGTGTCTGGGCACCATCTAAATCGTTGTTGGCCAGCATAATGCTGGCGGCGACCCTAATAACCATTCATTTTTCATCATTGTTCTAGTTTAATTACGTAAATTAATTCTCAAATTGTTTTGTAGCATCGACTTTTATGTTTCCTGAGTAATTATTCATGTTGTGTCAATAAACATTGTTTTACCAGATCAAACTCTATCATTCAGGAACCTCTGACGCGTTCAGGAACTCATCTAGCAGTGTTTCTGATGTGAGCTGCAGTTGACTTTTCAAGTAGCCTGTTAACTTCATGGCGATAATCTATCATTTTTATGATCTGGGGTGATAGATTTAGCATTAGACTAATCTGCATACCCACGATGCACCTGATGAGCAGCAGATCTTGTTCATAGCACACCTGACTTCTGGCAACCGTAGGACAGGAGATTTGAAGGTGATCCGGGAGATTTGAAAGTGACCCGGTCTTCAAACTTGTACCCAAACGGTACATTTACAGACTTGAGTTTCTTATCAAAACTTAATCTACCGAGTCCCTCTACAACCCCTAGAAGCCTGTAATAGTAACTGCAGAACACTTCGTATAGGAATTATTACGTAACAACTTCACATCGAGAAATCGCATTTAAAAGTTTGTCCATGAGAAGGTTTGTCAGTGACGAAACTGTGGCCCATCGAGATTGCAATTTATTATTCCACAACTGGTGCTTGCGTTAGTCGGGATCCCACTATTGTCATGCGAATACCGTTGCGAATACCGAATTGGTGGGTTCACGAGGGCTCCTACTCAACGGCTTGCAGGATCTCAACGGCCCCATGAAACTATCGTCAGAGAGGGCAGGTATGTTGATGACTCAGCTGTACAGGATCGTACAGCTACGTCGCATACTTTGGGTTAGACGCCAGCCATTGTTGCGGTCTCTCTGGATCCAACAGAGAGGGGTACGCTGACGCTCTCAGCGGCAACAATGGACTTAAGGGCGGCAATACGTTAGGTTTCAGATGTGTCCCAGTGCTGCGTACTGTCGTAGTGCAGAAAGATATCCTTGGGGAAATTTTTTTCAAGTATCTTCCTGACCAGCACCGATTCAAGCAAAGTGAAGCTAGTGTACAACGTCTGCATCGTAATGTTAAATGGGCAGGAGGGCCGATACACAACTTGACATACAATCGAGGCCATTACCACATACACCGCTTGAGTGAGGTGTCATGAATCACCAACTCATCAGTATAACCCCACTGTCAAGGGAGACTATTGTCATTCTGCGAAGCACACACATTGGTGTAACAAATAAATCACACACAAGAATGACTTTCGGCACACTCACATTGCAGAAAGTAGCGAACTGAAATCTTGCGAATGGATGGGACACAGTGGCGCGATGAAGAATGCTGATGGGCTCAGAAAACCAGGCCACATTCGTTCGTTCTCGCTAAGGGCTAACGTCATTTCCCCCACAGACAGCTACAAATTCTAGGGCTTTCGACTCCTTCTTTTGTTCAGTTGCAGTGAGCCAGTTCAAAGGCAGAACCTGTGATGCAATGACCACCTTCGAGACTGGCTGTTAGCTGTTAGCTGCCATCCTCTCCTCCACTGACGTGAAGACTTGAAGCCTACTACCACCTGCTCACTGCAGCCTAACTGGTAGCCAGTGGTTCACTGTCGAACTGTCGCTGATCTGAGGAGATGTGCTAGCTGACCCCCCCCCCCCCCCCCTCCCCCCGCGACATGCTTCTGTGAGCGGGAGGACACAACAGTCCATGACCTTCCTCTGAAGGGGAAGCCATGACATAACTCTGCACAACCACCGCCATTTCGTGAGAGCTGCTGGTTAGGTTATTTCTTTCTTCTTTTTAGTCATCAGTCTTCTGACTGGTTTGATGTGGCCCGCCACGAATTCCTCTCCTGCGCTAACCTCTTCATCTCAGAGTAGCACTTGGACCTAAATCCTCAATTATTTGTTGGATGTATTCCAATCTCTGTCTTCCTCTATAGTTTTTGCTCTCTAAAGCTCCCTCTAGTGCCATGTAAGTCATTGTCATGTCCTAACAGATGTCCTTTCATCCTGTCCTTTCTCCTTGTCAGTGTTTTCCACATATTCCTTTCCTCTCCGATTCTGTGCAGAACCTCCTCGTTCCTAACCTTATCAGTCCAGCATTCTTCTGTAGCACCACTTTTCAAATGCTTAGATTTTCTTATGTTCCGGTTTTCCCACAGTCCATGTTTCATTACCATACAGTGCTGTGCTCCAAACTTACTTTCTCAGAAATTTATTTCTCAAACTAAGGCTTATGTTCAATACTAGTAAGCTTCTCTTGACCAGAATACCCTTTTTGCCAGTCCTAGTCTTCTTTTGGTGCCCTCCTTGCTCCGTCCGTCATTGTAATTTTGGTGCATAGGTAGTAGAATTCCTTAACTTCATGTACTTCATGACCATCGATCCTGATGTTAAGTTTCTCACTGTACTCATTTCTGCTACTTCTCATTACTTTCGTCTTCCTTCGGTTTACTCTCGATCCATATTCTGTAATCATTATGCTGTTTATTCCATTCAGCAGATCATGTAATTCTTCTTCACTTTCACTCAAGACAGCAATGTCATCAGCGAATCATATCATTTCATCAGCGAATCATATCATTTATATCCTTTCACCCTGAATTTTAATTCCACTCCTGAACCTTTGTCTTACTTCATCATTATTTCTTCGATGTACAGATTGAAAAGTAGAGGTGAAAGACTACATCTCTGTCTTACACCCTTTGTAATCTGAGCACTTCGTTCATGACCGTCCACTCTTATTATTCCCTCCTGGCTCTTGTACATATCGCCGGCCGGTGTGGCCGAGCGGTTCTAGGCGCTTCAGTCTGGAACCGCGCGACCACTACGGTCGCAGGTTCGAATCCTGCCTCGGCCATGGATGTATGTGATGTCCTTAGGTTAGTTAGGTTTAAGTAGTTCTAAGTTCTAGGGGACAGATGACCTCAGATGTTAAGTCCCATAGTGCTCAGAGCCATTTGAGCCATTTCCTTGTACATATCGTATATAACCCGTCTCTCCCTATAGCTTACCCCTATTTTTCACAGAATTTCAAACGTTTTGCGCATTTTTACATTGTCGAACGCTTTTTCCAGGTCGACAAAACCTATGAACGTGTCTTGATTTTTCTTTAGTTTTGCTTTCATTATCAACCGCAACGTCAGAATTGCCTCTCTGATGCCTTTAACTTTCCTAAAGCGAAACTGCCCGTCATTTAACACACCCTCAATTCTCTTTTCTTCTGTATATTATCCTTGTAAGCAACGTGGATGCATGAGCTGTTAAGATGATGGTGCGATAATTCTGTCTCTTTTCCGCTTTTGTAGTCTTCGGAATTGTGTGGATGACATTTTTGCGAAATTCAGATGGTATGTCGCCAGACTCATACTTTCCACACACCAACGTGAATGGTCGATTTGTTGCCACTTCCCCCAGTGAGTTCAGAAATTCTGATGGAATTTTATCCATCCCTTCTAACTCTTTTAATTTCTGATTCTAATATTGGACCCCATTCTCTTCTAAACCGACTCCTGTTTCTTCTTCTATCACATCAGACAAACCTTCCAAAGCCATAGAGGCCTTCAGTGTACTCTTTCCACCTATCTACTCTCTCCTCTGCATTTAACAGTGGAATTCTCGTATACCTTTGCTTTTAATTTCACGGAAAGTTGTTTTAATTTTCCTGCATGCTGAGTCAGTTCTTTCGACAATCATTTCTTTTTCGATTTCTTTACATTTATCATGCAGACAGTTCGCTTAAGCTTCCCTGCACTTCGCCTTTATTTCATTCCTCAGTGACTTGTATTTCCTTATTCCTGAATTTTCCTTAACATTTTAATATGTCTTTTATCGATCAGCTGAAGTATTTCTTCTGTTAAACAAGGTTTCTTCGCAGTTACCTTCTTGTACCTACGTTTTTCTTCTCAACTTCTGTGATTGTCCTTTTTAGAGATGACTGTTCCTCTTCAATTGTACTGCCTGCTGAGCTATTCCTTATAGCTATATCTATAGCCTTAGAGAACTTCAAGCGTATCTTGCCATTTGTTAGTACTTCTGTATCCCACTTCTTTGCGTATTGATTCTTCCTGACTAGTTTCTTAAACTACAGCCTACTCCTCATCACTACTACATTGTGATCTGAGTCTATATCTGCTCCTTGGTACGCCTTAAAATCCAGCATTTAACTTCGGATTCTCTGTCTGAGCATGATGTAATCTAAATGAAATCTTCCCGTACTGCCCGGCATTTTGCAAGTATACCTCCTCCTCTTAGGATTCTTGAACGGAGTATTAGCTATTACTAGCTGAAGTTTATTACAGAACTCAATTAGTCTTTCTCGTCTCTCATTCCTTGTCCTAAGCCCACATTCTCCTGTAACTTTTCTTCTATTCCTTCCCTTACAACTACATTCCAGTCCTCCATGACTATTATATTTTCATTTCCCTTTACGTACTATATGACCGTTTCAGTATCCTCATATACTACCTCTGTCTCTTCATCTTCAGCTTGCGATGTCGGCATGTATACATGATCTGTTGTTGTTGGTGTCGGTTTACTGTTGATTTTGAGAAGAACAACCCTATCACTGAACTGCTCACAGTAATACACTCCCTGTCGTATCTTCCTATTCATAAACAATCCTACTCTCGGTATACAATTTTCTGCTGCTGTTGATATTAACCTATACCCATCAGGCAGGTAACCATCTGGGAGGTTACTGCAGCGCTATCTTCGATTTCTGAGAGTGCACCCTGGTAAATCGTCACGAGGCAGTGCCTGCCACCAACTCGGCTGGCTACCAGTACTGTATCTACTGTGCTGATGGTCCTGACCACCTCCGAGACTGCTGAGGTGAACGCGTCAGTCCGATGTGTCCCTTCTGCTGCTTCCCTAACGCCTTAGAGAAGATGACTTACTTGTAAAACCAAATAATAAATGAGTAAATCGCTGATGCTGCCTCATTAGCACCCCTGAGTGTCTCACTGGCCCTCGCCACCATACTCCAGGCTTCGTCATCCTGCATGTGTAGGGGTCACATCCCACCGATCCCTACAGTACTGCATCACGGTTGGAGTATTCATGCGTAAAGGTTACGAAGAGAATGAATGTTGGCAGATTGTATTCGTCAGCGCCCTACGAACCAGCACCTTGTAAACTGGTATGAGGTGCCACTGGGTACACAACAGGATAACCTCTGGTTTGCGTTGCCCTGTAGTTCAGAATCTGCGGCTAATTAACCACTGATGTCCGCACCTTGCAGCTGAGTGGTCAGCGCGACGTAATGTCATACCTAACGCCCCGGGTTCGATTCCCGGCTGGGTCGGAGATTTTCTCCGCTCAGGGACTCGGTGTTGTGTTGTCCTTATCATCATCACTTCATCCCAATCGACACGAAAGCCGCCCAAATGGCGTCAACTCGAAAGACTTGCACCCGGCGAACGGTTTACCCAACGGGAGGCCCTAGTCACATGGCATTTCCATTAAGGGGCTCCGGAAAGGCTCAAAATCATGAAAAGTTCTATTTTTACTTTTTTGCGTTTTCTGAACCTGCAGACTATTACCTTTTAATAGATATATAATTTATTCAATTCCGAAGACTACAACTATTTTTAAATTTTTTTTGAAATGTGTTCTACATGGGTGTGACCTACTGTGGCGCTGTTAAACTGCTGTCAAATGGTGTTATTATTAACGTCCGTGTTCATCAGGTACATTTTAGTGATGTGAGATAAAGTATGTGTTGTGGCTAACCTGTGATGGTTCAATATATATCGCTGGTGTGATTATCGATTGTTTCATGTTTATTTACTCTGTCGTTATCTCGAAAATATTCGTAATTAATTCTGTTTCTTGAGTCTCTGTTTTGTTGAAGTATAATAATGAGTAAAAGTAAAGTTATTAGAAATCCTCTGAAGGCTTTTAAGAAAAGGAGAAATGTTGGAAAGCCAAAGGTATGTGTTATTACAGTAAGCAATAAAGACGATAACCAAGTGAGTGAACCTAACCTCTCAAGTACACCTGCCCATAGCAGTCAAAGTGGGAAAGAAAATACTTCACAGAAGAAGCTTGGTTCAATGAGTGAAAACTATGAATGTTTTATGGGCGAATCGGATGTGAATGAAATATTTGATATGTCGGTTCTCAAAGGAATTTTTTCAAACTGTGTAAGATGTATTCATTGTAGTGAAGTTGGTCTGGAACTCTTCATAATAAAGCACGTAGGACTTGCCAGTGAAATACAACTGAAATGTGATAAGTGTTCATACATGACCACCTTTTGGAACAGTGTTGCAGTAACTGCAACTGAAGGAAATGGTAGCAAAATCTACAAACACAACAACGAGCGATGCTTGCTTTAGACAAGGAACGCCTTCGGGCTGCAGACAGGGCTGTAAAGAGTCTAGAAATACAAGCAAGAGTAAACAGGAGGAGGAACAAGAGGAAGCTGGAGGAGGAGTTTGCAGAGGATGAAGATAATCCATCCTATGGACCTGGAATGCACTAAAAAGTTAATCCAATCTTTGTCGCTCGATTCCCAAAACTTTTATTTTCTCATACTAATTACATGTTTTCTAAGGATCTTCCAAACATATTTGTTTCAAACTTTCAGTAAATGTTACACAGTACCTTCTGCATAATTTAACACAGCCTTTTTCCAAAAAACTGTATATTTTTGAATATATAAATAAAAAATTGCAAAAAAATGTTGTGAATTTTCATTGCAATTGAAAAAAAAGTCATCTTTAATAACTGAACTAAAATTTTGTAAAATCCCTGTGTTACGTTGTAGCCCATATTCCAATAAATAATCTGTAAAAAGTTCAACTTCCTACCTCAAATACTTTGTGAGGAAAGATGTAATTTATAAACGTTATTTTAACATTGCAAGTATAGGGCGTTCCGGAGCCCCTTAACCACTGATGGGTAAAATGTAGTTCAATTGTGTTTGGACACGACGAAACTAAATTATTTTGAAATGACCAGTACTATTATCTATCTCGTAAGACTGTAATACTGATTACATAAGTTACCAATAATTACATTTTTCACTCATTTATACAATTAACGCATGACACATTGTTGTGGGAGTTACAGCCAGTGAAAGGAATGTATGAACATCTTCCTCACATAGTCCGTCCACTA
Organism: Schistocerca americana; assembly: GCF_021461395.2. NCBI lineage: Eukaryota > Metazoa > Arthropoda > Insecta > Orthoptera > Acrididae > Schistocerca > Schistocerca americana. The sequence continues at coordinate 436,837,712 of NC_060125.1, forward strand.
CCAATATACACTGAGGTGACAAAAGTCATACGATGCCTCCTAATATCGTGTCGGACCTCCTTTTGCCCGGCGGAGTGCAGGAACACTACGTGACATGGCCTCAACAGGTTGCTGCAAGTCTCCTGCAGAGATACTGAGCCATGCTGCCACTATAGCCATCCATAACAATGAAAGTCTTGCCGCTGCAGGATTTTGAGCACGAACTCACCTCTCTATTATGTCTCATAAATGTTTGATGAGATTCATGTCAGACGATCTGGGTAGCCAAATCATTCGCTGACACTGTCCAGAACTTTTTTCAAACCAATCGCGAACAATTGTGGCCCTGTGAGATGTCGCATTGTCATCCACAAAAATTTCATCGTTGTTTGTGGACATAAAAAAATGGTTCAATGGCTCTGAGCACTATGAGACGTAACTGCTGTGGTCATCGGTCCCCTAGAACTTAGAACTACTTAAACCTAACTAACCTAAAGACATCACACACAGCCATGCCCGAGGCAGGATTAAAACCTGCGACCGTAGCGGTCGCGCGGTCCCAGACTGAAGCGCATAGAACCGCTCGGCCAAGTACCTCAGCCAATATGTTGTCCATGGTGAGGGCAGATACCTGAAATATGGTTTCTCGGCACACTCTTGAGACTGTGGATCGCGAAATATTGAAGTTCCTAACGATTTCCGAAATTGAATGTACCATCCGTCTAGCTCCAACTACCACTCCGCGTTCAAAGTCTGTTACTTCCTGTCGTGCGGCCATAGTCACATCGAAAACCTTTTCACATGAATCACCCGAGTGTAAGTGACAGCTCCACCAATCCACTGCCCCTTTAAACCTCGTGCGCGCGATACTACCCCCCATCATTATATTATTATATCACTATGTGATGGATTTTGTCAAGACAGTGTACTTGTTACTTTGCGTCCTGTATATGTGACAGCAAAATTAAGATATATACAACGCAGATGCTTTAATATCACATGAAAATCCCTTCTCCAAATTGTAGGTACATACCGGAATAGACCAGAAACCGTTACGTTATTCATTTTGCAACAATGAACGAATTTATTGGCACACAACAGTAACTACGTAATGGCTATTACACTGCTGTATCGCCTACGCTGTATTATTATTATTATTATTATTATTATTATTATTGTCAGGGCCAGATACAAAGTTTTGGCAGTCAGAAATCTTCCAGTGTCTGCCATTTCAGAAGTAAGGAGTGCAGTGATCAAATTATTTAGAAACGTTAGGCCTAAGTGTAGTGTATACATTTTAATTTGGTTGATTTTAAATTAGGTTGCAGGTTATGATTGAATTAATTGTGGCTAAGAAGAGGAGTAGAGCAGACCTATCATGTTTCGTAACAAATTTCTACCATCAATGTCGACGTTTAGCATTATTTTCTGAAAAGTGGTTGTAGCTAGCACTTAATAACAAAGCAACGAGAGTTGTTTCATCATTTTATAAGTGTATACAGTCCGGTTGTTAGAAATAAGTTGGCCCAGTTGTCTGATTGACCCATTAGTTTTTGGTTTAACGGATAACGTACAAAAACTAAATGTCATTTATCTTTCGTCTTTTTAAAAAAGTTTAGTTATGTGGTACTAGTCGTAGATATAGTTTGTGTTTTTTACCCATTTTCAAAATAATAATAATAAAACTCAGTGAATTTCATCTAAATGTAACAAAAAATGGACCTAAAAATCATTAAAACGCCATCAAAAACATGATTTTATAAAAAATCAGAATTTAACAACAAAAAAAGGAAACACGAGGGCACTGAAGAGAAGTCGCTGTTTATCAAGCGCTTTCATCAGGTTTAGATTGAAAAGTTTTTATATTTGTTTTCTCTGAAGTTTGACGTTTTCCCCTGATGTATGATAGGGAAATATGGTGCAAATGCTTAAAAAACTAGAGAAAAAGATCATCAACAAAATAATTAAAGTTATTTAAAAATGACGACATTCTTGAAAAGCAGCTATTTTTCTTCGGTTGCCTAGTTTCTTCTTTTTTTGGTTAAATCCTAATTTTTTGATGAAATCGTGTTTTTGGTGGTGTTTCGATGATCTTTTAGTCCATGTTTAGTGATATTTAAATGAAATTTACTGATTTTTTTATTATTTTTTGGAAAATAGGATAGAAAATACAAGCTATATTTAGAAATATCGTTGAAGGTAGAGGTGTGGGTAATAGCTAACATATCAATGCACTGAAAAATGGTTCAAATGGCTCTGAGCACTATGGGACTCAACTGCTGAGGTCATAAGTCCCCTAGAACTTAGAACTACTTAAACCTAACTAACCTAAGGACAACACACACATCCATGCCCGAGGCAGGATTCGAACCTGCGACCGTAGCGGTCGCGCGGTTCCAGACTGTACCGCCAGAACCGCTCAGCCACCAGCGGCCGGCTCAATGCACTGAGAAGCAATATTTCCAGAAATGTTGGGAGACACTGGCATAGCCAGTAATTCGGGCAGCAGGCGTTGCATTTCTGACGTTTTAACGTGAGTAGCTGTGACCTATCTTCGAGCTCTAAGTGACGTCATCATTCAACAAGTTAACTCACGACCGCATGCTGCCCCTTCTGTCGTGACTCACATAGACACCAGGAGTGTTGGTGTGTTGCCCCGCACAGCACGTTCACCACACCTCACACCCATTGAGAATTAATTGCGGAGAGGGTGGGGCGTCACCACTTGTCAGCCACTACAACTGACCCGAATAAACTTGAAGCTGCATGGAACGGCGAGATTTGTTACAGCCATTGTTGCTGTCACAGCTGGTAATTCTTTATAGTAAAGAAAAATTTAATAAATTTAATAATGTCATCTTCCTATTGCTTAGTATATGCGCAATGAATAAAATCTGGTTATTTACGAGTTGCGTTCAATAAGTAAGGGAAGACTTTTTCTGAAAGCAGGTTGGTTCTATTCAGGACTGTAGTGCACCATATTGTTCCCTCGTCTTTTGGTGAAACCCTGTTTTGGAAGATAATCCTCGTTCAATGGCACGCAACCTTACTGGAAGCGCCTCTTTGCCATCATGGTACCACTCTAGAGGTCGACGTCGGACCAACGTCTTGCTGCATCAATAACCTCCCCCTCATTCATGTACTACTGCATCCTTCGTCCGGCTAAAGAGTTGGAAGTCGGGTGGTGAGAAATCCGGGCTGTAGGGTGGATAAATAAGAACAATCCAATGAAGTTATGTGAGATCACAGATTTGCGTGAGGCTTTGCGTTGTCACGGAGAATAAGAAATTCGTTTGCATTTTCGTGGCGCTTCAATTTCCTGAGGGTAGCACAGTATACTTCAGAGTTGATCGTTTCACCATGAGGGAGGACATCAAACCAAATAACCCCTACAGAGTCCCAGAAGACGGTCTCCATGACTTTACCAGCTGAGGATGCGGCTTTGAACTTCTTCTTCCGAGGAGAAGTGATGTGGCGTCACTCCATGGATTGCCGTTTTGTTTCCGGTTCGAAGTGATGAAAAATGGTTCGAAGCATTGTGGGACTTAACTTCTGAGGTCATCAGTCCCCTAGACTTAGAGTTACTTAAACATAACTCACCTAAGGACATCACACACATCCATGCCCGAGGCATGATCGAACCTGCGAGCATAGAAGCAGCGCGGTTCCGGACTGAAGCGGCTAGAACCGCTCGGTCACAGGGGCTGGCTCGAAGTGATGAACCCGTGTTACATCGCCTACGACGATGTTCGACAAAAAGTTATCGCGACCAGTTTCGTAGCGCGTAAGCAATTATTCACATATAATCCTTCGTTTCCCTTTATGGTTCCTCTGTTAGGTTGCGAGGAATCCAGCGGGCACACACTTTTGAGTACCCCTACTAGTGGACGAGTGGGTGAGCACTGCCAACAGAGAAGTTTAACTGTGCACCGAGATGTTTGATTGTGATCCGTCGATGACCTCGAATGATTGCCGCACGTTTCAACATTGCAGAGTCACAGTGTGCGGCCGGCAGGCACACGGGAGATTGGACAGCGACTCGGTCAACGACTCAGCGTGCTTTTGTTCAGTGCCAGGTCCCCATAGACATTCTCCAAGTGCCTACGAATATATATGAAGGTAGTATCTGTTCCCGAAAGAACAGTTACCGTTATGACCACCAGCTTCGCTAGAATGAAATGATAATTAAAGGGACACCCTAGTTGCAAACAGGCGTTGATATACATCATTGGGGACATGTTGAAAATGTGTGCCCCGACCGGGACTCGAACCCGGGATCTCGTGCTTGCATTACGAATGTAGTGGTATGGACATGTTGGGAAGGTGGGTCTCACGGGGAGGGTGCAAGGAATAAGACCCTGCAGGCGCAATATTCTCTGTGCCCTCGGTGGCTCAGATGGATAGATCGACTGCCATGGAAGCAGGAGATCGCGGGTTCGAGTTCCGGTCGGGGCACATATTTTCAACATGTCCCCAATGATGTATATCAACGCCTGCTTGCAGCTAGGGTGTCCTTTTAATTATCATTTGAGCCTACGAATATATATCCGAGGCTCTTGTTTTCTGCCAAAAGAAATTCTGTGACAGCTCTCGGCTTCAAACACACATCCGTTACAGGCGACGTTTTGAAGGCTATGTATAACGCCGTCAACTATTCGGATTTAATGAAATTACGTAGGCTGAAGCGGGAATATCCCACGATGTTCCATAACAAATTCCGTATTTTTTCGATCAAAACTGGACGTGAAAGAAACTTACGGAACGCAACTCTGTATCTTCCTGGTGTTGTAGTTTTAACGGCCAGCAGTGTACGCTTAAGCATTATTTTCGATTTGTACGATCCGATAAACACAAAGAAATAAATCTGTGTTCACCATAACATTCAACTTTTGAATATTTGTAGAACACTGTAATCCAGGGAACTACGAAATCGCTTCTGTAGAAGGTAGTCTGTATTAAAGGAAACCAGTAATATGCAAAATGCTATATTGTGCCAGTTGGTTAACGACATTTTTGCTACTTAATTGTTTGGAGTAGCAAACCGCGTACGGAACAGGGGACTGTATGCATACTGCTCGTTATGTGAAAAAGAGTTGCTACTAATTTGATAACCATCTGCAGCCGCCCTTCAACGGGCACTCTGTTGCGGAAGGATGGGCGGGCGCGCAGCCGTAATGAGATCTCGGGCTCTCCTCTCCGACTGTAGCGGGAGGCGGCTGACGTGGCCGCGGCCCCCCGTGCAGAATGCTAATGCGCCGCTGGGGGCCGGGCGCCTCCCGGCCGTGACTCAGCGCCGGCCGCATCTGCCCGCCGGCAGGCACAAAGCGCATGCGCCGGCTGCCCCGCTCTCCCGCGTCCAGCACGCTCATTCATCCCGGTCACTGTGACACGCGCAGCTGTCGCCAGCGAGATTCACAACTGACAATGCCCCTCAAATGTATTAGCCGTCCTGTCGGGAAGGGATTGCTTCTCAGCGGAAGGGGTTTCTCGCTCCGCTTGACCCAACCACGTCATCCATCAAATGGGCTGCTCTACTGAGGCACTAGAGAAACAAAAATGCAGCTGAAAAGGCCGTACGAGGGGATCCGTGGAAGAGACTGCTGACCCATGAGAGATACATTTTGCTCTGTTCTGTGTTGTAGTTGATAAGATTCAAAGACAAGAACATAAATGAAACAAGAAATAATGACGAATTTAGCCCTTTCACTGTGTTAAAAATTTAGCGTCCCAATGAGATGTTACGTCGAAATCACGCGGGGGCTCGGCAGTTACTGATGCTATTGCCTACCTCACTTACGACTTCAGTATCGAAATGTTAGGACAGTGCAATACTCGTTATTAGCTGAGGTGACAAAAGTCACGGGACACCTTCTAATACCACGTCGCCGGCCGCTGTGGCCAAGCCGTTCTAAGCGCTTCAGTCCGGAACCGCTCTGCTGCTACGGTCGCAGGATCGAATCCCGTCTCGGGCATGGATGTGTGTGATGTCCTTAGGTTAGTTAGGTTTACGTAGTTCAAAGTCTAGGGGACTGATGACCTCAGATGGCTCTGAGCACTATGGGACTTAACATCCATGGTCATCAGTCCCCTAGAACTTAGAACTACTTAAACCTAACTAACCTAAGGACATCACACAACACCCAGCCATCACGAGGCAGAGAAAATCCCTGACCCCGCCGGGAATCGAACCCGGGAACCCGGGCGTGGGAAGCGAGAACGCTACCGCACGACCACGAGATGCGGGCTGACCTCAGATGCTAAGTCCCATAGTGCTTAGAGCCAATACCGTGTCGGACATTCTTTTGCCCAGTGTACAGTAGGAAACCAACGTGGCATGTACTCAACAAGTCGTTGGAAGTCCCTGCAGAAATTTTGAGCAATGCTGCCTCTATGTCAGTCCATAATTGCGCTGCAGGATTTTGTGCACGATTATGTCATATAAATGTTCGATGAGACTCACATCGGGCGACCTGGGTGGCCAAATCGTTCATTCGAATTGTCCAGAATGTTCTTCAAGCCAATCGCGAAGAATTGTGGTCCTGTGACGTGTCGGATTGTCATCGACAAAAATCCCATCGTTTTGGGAACGTGAAGACCATTAATGAATGAATGTAAATGACTCCAAATAGCCGGACATAACCATTTTCACTCATTGATCGGTTCTGCTGGACCAGACGATCCAGCCCATTCCAAGTAAACACAGCCCACAGCATTATGGAGCCACTACCAGCTTGCACAGTGCCTTACTGACAACTTCAAACATTGAAATGTGTGCGAAATCTTATGGGACTTAACTGCTAAGGTCGTCAGTCCCTAAGCTTACACACTACTTAACCTAAATTATCCTACGGACAAACACACGCACCCATGCCCGAGGAAGGACTCGAACCTCCGCCGGGACAAGCTGCACAGTGCACGACTGCAGCGCCTAAGACCGCTCGGCTAATCCCGCGCGGCTGACAATTCCAAAAAAATGTTCAAATGTGTGTGAAATCCTAAGGGACCAAACTGCTGATGTCATCGGTCCCTAGACTTACACACTACTTAAAGTAACTTAAACTAACTTATGCTAACAACACCACACACACCCATGCCCGAGGGAGGACTCGAGCCTCCGGCGGGAGAGGCCGCGCAATTAGCGACAATGCGCCTCTAACCGCGCGGCTATTGACAACTTGTGTCCATAACTTTGTAGGGTCTGCGCCATACTCGAACACTACCGTCAGCTCTTACCAACTGAAACAGGGGCTCAGCCGACCAGGCCACGGTTTTCCAGCCGTCTACGATCCAATCGATATGGACACGAACCCAGGAGAGACGCTGCGGGCGATATGCTGTTCAGCAGAGGCGCTCCCATCAGTTGTCTGCTACCATAACCCATTAACTTCAAATTTCGCCGCACTGTCCTAACGGATACGTTCGTTCTACGTCCCAAATCGATTTCTGCAGTTATTTCACGCACTGTTGCTTGTCAGCACTGACAACTCCACGGAAACGCCGATGTTCTCGGTCGTCAAATGAAGGTCGTCTGTCACTGCGTTGTCCATGGTTATAAACGTTAAAATGTTTGTGAAATCTTATGGGACTTAACTGCTAAGGTCATCAGTCCCTAAGGTTACACACTATTTTACCTAAATTATCCTAAGGACAAACACACACACCCATGCCCGAGGGCGGACTCGAACCTCCGCCGGGACCAGCCGCACAGTCCGTGATTGCAGCGCCCTGGACCGCTCGGTTAATCCCGCGCAGCCCATGGTTAAAGGTAACACCTATAATGTGTTATTCTCGGCACACTCTTGGCACTGTGGGTCTCGGAATATCGAGTTCCCAAGAATTTCTGAAATGGAACGCCCCATGTGTCTAGCTCCAGCTACAAGGCCATGTTCGAAGTCTATTACTTGCCGTCCTGCGCCCATAGTCACGTCGGAAACTTTTTCACATGAATGACCCGAGAACAGATGACAGCTCCGCCAATGCACTGCCCTTTTATATCTTGTGTATGCGATACTAACGCCATCTGCATATGTGCATACCGCTAGCACATGACTTTTGTAATCTCACTGTACATCAATTTAAACAAATTAATGAAAGTCTCTGAAGCATGGGCACCTGCATCGCACAGGAAATTTCGTCACAGTGAGACGACAAATTAGATATAGAAGTAACTAACTACATTTATTTTTTTACAGGTCGCCTAGTTATGATTAGTTGTAGGACAGTTTGGTTTGTACGAGTAATTGCAAAACAAGAACGCACTGAAGAATATCTGTTTATTATGAACAAAGCTCTGCATGAACCAACGAAAATAGTTACTAAGCAGTTATTATCATGTGAATAATCAGTTCTCTGAACGGAAACAGTGGCTCACTAACAGCTTGTTTGTATCTTCATGTACCAGTAACACGTTGGAGGATATATCAAAATCTAACTGGAAGACTAGTTAGGAAGTGAAGCAAATCTGCACAGCTCGTAAATGGAAAGCAATCGAGTGCAAGACTCGTGAAATAAGATAAATAATAAGCAACCCAATCCTAAAACTTACTTAGAATTCAGCGAACATCCTCTCCAAGGGACAAGTCAGCACCGAAAGCGATAATGGCTGAGATGGCAGCCGAGTATAGCTGCCGCAGATATCAGGGCTGGTCCAGACGACCTCTTCACGGCAAGTCCCGAAACAGAATTGTCGTCTCCTCCTATCCATGTGACTCTCGAAAAATTCAGCCTTGGGGGGACAGTCCCCAGGCATTGCTACAGCGACCAGAGAGGTTTTCGCTTTCTTCTCCATACAGGGGAACCCTGCACAAATTTCTCATTCTTGGCTCACTCAATGCATTTTAGTACGCTGAAAATTCGTACAGACTTCTAGTTTGGTGCCACTCATTGGTCGAGTCGTTCGCGTCAAAGCACGGTGTCGGACGAGATTCACATGACTGGATAACCAGATCTTGGATGGAGGTTTCCCATGGTATGCTGGTGGCACCATATCGTTCTCTTCTGCGTTCCGTGTATCACAAGGTGAATCCATCACACATGGCAATTTTGTGGGAGCTAGTCGACAATTCCTTTGTAAGGAGAAACCCTATTCGTAGCCGAAATGGACGACAAGGGGCTACTATAGACGCTTCTGCAAAACCACCACCCACGAGTCCGGCCTCCGTCCTCCAGGGCATTTGTGACGGGGCTCCTGTAGTGAAGCTGGAAGAGCTACGCAGCCACTCACCCGCTCGCCTTGCGCCAAGGCAAGCCTTCCTTCTTAGCTATCCGTCCTTATGCATTTCTCAAACGTAATAAAAATGAGCACAGCTACACGTGACGGCAATGTCACAACAATTTACATGGTAGGCAGTTCTTCCTACATGCACAAACTACTTTTTACCTGCATATGTACGCTGGAACACCCAACAGATCAGACTAATGCTTCTTAAACTGATGGTTAGCACATTCTCCATCAAACACTACATGTGTAAGAAGCTCTATCTACAGATATAATAGCAGCAGAACTATTAGCTAACGTCTGAATTGCCAAACAAGGAAGTATAAAACTAGGTCAATCTAGAAAATAGTTATATTAATACACTCGTGTTCAGGAACGACTAAGATAGGATGTTCATATCCATAGGACATGTACATTATTATGTTCTGCAGTTCAGCATGTATCCTGTTGCCTATCAGGCACAGAGTCCGCCATGGGCCCTGATGACTTATTCCATGCGTGATAGCATCGACGCGTGTAAGGCACCAATGGCGTACTGTGGTATAACCATCCATGCTGCATTCAGCTGGTTCCAAATTTCATTTGTGGTGGTTGGCATTGGGTCACAGTGCTGCACCTGTCGTTTCACCATACCCCACACATGGTGGATTATCAACAAGGCTGGTGATCTGGCGGGCCAGGGCAAGAGAGTGACACCAAGAAGGTACATGTTCATGCAGCAACATGTGGTCGTGCACCGTCTTGCTGAAAAATGGCATCTGGGGTGTTGTGCATAAAGTGTATGGCCACGGTTCGTAGGACGTCAGCCACGTAGGTCACACTGGTCAAAGCGCCCTGGTCATGCATCAACTGTGATTTGCGGTTGTACCCAATATCACCTCACACCATAAGGCCTTAAGTTGGCGCTGTATGTCTTGTGCGAATGCAGTCACTGTGGTGCTGCTTCCCATGTCTGCAGCGAACCAAAATTCGGCCATCATTTTCAAACAAATAGAACCTGGGTTCGTCCAGAAACACTCTTTGATGTCATTCCTGTCCCCAGTGATGTTGATCAATACATCATTGCTTCTAGCATATTTCTGCACATCCGTCAAAGGTAGGCGGAGAAGTGGACTAAGCGCACATAACATGCCGTAAAAAACTGCTAAGGACTGCCACCCTTGATACTGTAGGACGTCTTATACTGTTCCACTGTTGCGCCAGAGCCGAGGAGGACGCAGATCTGTTCTGCAGTACCATTCGGAGGAGGCGTCGATTACCTCGGGGGGTGGTCTGGATGGTAAGAGCTGACCCATCTCATCGAGTTGTACGGCCTTTCGTGACTACTCTGCACACAACCATTGCACTGCCTAAACACTGCGTCCCACACGATCAGCAATTTCCTGGTTGGATGTATCACATTCTCTCATCCTAGTAATGATTTGACGGTACAGTTCGCGCATATGTCTGCGAGGCATCCTGCGCATATGCTCTAGTCACGCTGATTAATTAGTGGAACCTGGTAATCGAGGAAGGCAGGATTCGGTTACAATTATGGACAGGACCGTAATCATTTACTGTTGGTTCCCTTTTGCAATTACACACATTTATTTTAAAACGGTAATTCCAGGCTCAGCAATAAATAAAGAAGGAATAAACAACTGTGTAATTAATAGTGCTTTCAGTGCGTTACAATTTACCAAATGAGCATAAAATACAGACACAGCAAATAATGTTTTGAAAACAAGCCAATGTGATCCCAATTAAAATTTTATGGCGAGTAACCACAGTCACGGCTGAAAGCCTTTAACGTCAAGAACGACAATTATAAAAAATTTAACAAACATACTGTAAAACAGCAACGCAATAGCAAGGTTAATTTACAAAGACAGGCAACTGATCACCAAACAGGTGAGACAAAATGATGGGAAACTTGGTAGAACAATCATTTAAACCTGCTGTAACGCTAATATGGCAGTTATATCAAAAAATTTAGAAACTTGCAATAAAACAGGAGAAAGAAAACTGGCGTTCTACGGATCGGAGCGTGGAATGTCAGATCCCTCAATCGGGCAGGTAGGTTAGAAAATTTAAAAAGGGAAATGGATAGGTTAAAGTTAGATATAGTGGGAATTAGTGAAGTTCGGTGGCAGCAGGAACAAGACTTCAGGTCAGGTGAATACAGGGTTATACTAAAATGTAAACTTTCACGGCCGGAAATATCATGTCCATTATAATTATCAGTCAGTAGCGAGCCAGTGTGTGTGTTGGACCTTCCATCAAGCTACGGACCCCCTTGAAGATGTCTCCCGCAGTCGGAGACGAAACGTTGGGAATCACCACAGAATTCATCAACCGACCACGGCATAACAGCCCGGATAATTATAATGGACATGAATACAGGGTTATAAATACAAAATCAAATAGGGGTAATGCAGGAGTCGGTTTAATAACGAATAAAAAAATACGAGTGCGGGTAAGCTGTTACAAACAGCATAGTGAACGCATTATTGTGGCCAAGATAGACACGAAGCCCACGCCTACTACAGTAGTACAAGTTTATATGCCAACTAGCTTTGCAGATGACGAAGTAATTGAAGAAATGTATGATGAAATAAAAGAAATTATTCAGATAGTGAAGGGAGACGAAAATTTAATAGTCATGGGTGACTGGAATTCGGTGGTAGGAAAAGGGAGAGAAGGAAACGTAGTAGGTGAATATGGATTGGGGCTAAGAAATGAAAGAGGAAGCCGCCTGATAGAATTTTGCACAGAGCACAACTTAATCATAGCTAACACTTGGTTCAAGAATCATAAAAGAAGGTTGTATACATGGAAGAACCCTGGAGATACTAGAAGATATCAGATAGATTATATAATGGTAAGATAGAGATTTAGGAACCAGGTTTTAAATTGTAAGACATTTCCAGGGGCAGATGTGGACTCTGACCACAATCTATTGGTTATGAACTGTAGATTAAAACTGAAGAAATTGCAAAAAGGTGGGAATTTGAGGAGATGGGACCTGGATAAACTGAAGGAACCAGAGGTAGTAGAGAGTTTCAGGAAGAGCATAAAGGAACAATTGACAAGAATGGGGGAAAGAAATACAGTAGAAGGAGAATGGGTAGCTTTGAGAGATGAAGTAGTGAAGGCAGCAGAGGATCAAGTAGGTAAAAAGACGAGGGCTAGTAGAAATCCTTGGGAAACAGAAGAAATATTGAATTTAATTGATGAAAGGAGAAAATATAAAAATGCAGTAAATGAAGCAGGCAAAAAGGAATACAAACGTCTCAAAAACAAGATCGACAGGAAGTACAAAATGGCTAAGCAGGGATGGCTAGAGGACAAATGTAAGGATGTAGAGGCTTATCTCACTAGGGGTAAGATGGATACTGCCTACAGTAAAATTAAAGAGACCTTTGGAGAAAAGAGAACCACTGCATGAATATCAAGAGCTCAGATGGAAACCCAGTTCTAAGCAAAGAAGGGAAAGCAGAAATGTGGAGGGAGTATAAAGAGGGTCTATACAGGGGCGATGTTCTTGAGGACAATATTATGGAAATGGAAGAGGATGTAGATGCAGATGAAATGGGAGATACGATACTGGGTGAAGAGTTTGACAGAGCACTGAAAGACCTAAGTCGAAACAAGGCCCCGGGAGTAGACAACATTCCATTAGAACTACTGACGGCCTTGGGAGAGCCAGTACTGAGAAGACTCTACCATCTGGTGAGCAAGATGTATGAGACAGGCGAAATACCCTCAGACTTCAAGAAAAATATAATAATCCCGATCCCAAAGAAAGCAGGTGCTGAAAGATGTGAAAATTACCGAACAATCAGTTCAATAAGTCATGGATGCAAAATATTAACGCGTATTCTCTACAGACGATTGGAAAAACTGGTAGAAGCTGACCTCGGGGAAGATCAGTTTGGATTCCGTAGAAATGTTGGAACGCGTGAGGCAATACTGACCCTAACACTTATCTTAGAAGCTAGATTAAGAAAGGAAAACCTACGTTTCTAGCATTCGTAGACTTAGAGAAAGCTTTTGACAATGTTGACTGGAATACTCTCTTTCAAATTCTGAAGGTGGCAGGGGTAAAATACAGGGAGCAAAAAGCTATTTACAATTTGTACAGAAACCAGATGGCAGTTATAAGAGTCGAGGGACATGAAAGGGATGCAGTGGTTGGGAAGGGAGTGAGACAGGGTTGTAGCCTCTCCCCGATGTTATTCAATCTGTATATTGAGCAAACAGTGAAGGAAACAAAAGAAAAATTCGGAGTAGGTATTAAAATCCATGGAGAAGAAATAAAAACTTTGAGGTTCGCCGATGACATTGTAATTCTGTCAGAGAAAGCAAAGGACTTGGAAGAGCAGTTGAACGGAATGGACCGTGTCATGAAAGGAGGGTATAAGATGAACATCAACAAAAGCAAAACGAGCATAATGGAATGTAGTCGAATTAAGTCGGGTGATGCTGAGGGAATTCGATTAGGAAATGAGACACTTAAGGTAGTAAAGGAGTTTTGCTATTTGGGGAGCAAAATAACTGATGATGGTCGAAGTAGAGAGGATATAAAATGTAGATTGGCAATGGCAAGGAAAGCGTTTCTGAAGAAGAGAAATTTGTTAACATCGAGTATAGATTTAAGTGTCAGGAAGTCGTTTCTGAAAGCATTTGTACGGAGCGTAGCCGTGTATGGAAGTGAAACATGGACGATAACTAGTTTGGACAAGAAGAGAATAGAAGCTTTCGAAATGTGGTTATACAGAAGAATGCTGAAGATTAGATGGGTGGATCCTACAACTAATGAGGAGGTATTGAATAGGATTGGGGAGAAGAGAAGTTTGTGGCACAACTTAACTAGAAGAAGGGATCGGTTGGTAGGACATGTTCTGAGGCATCAAGGGATCACCAATTTAGTATTGGAGGGCAGCGTGGAGTGTAAAAATCGTAGAGGGAGACCAAGAGATGAATACACGAAACAGATTCAGAAGGATGTAGGCTGCAGTAGGTACTGGGAGATGAAGAAGCTTGCACAGGATAGAGTAGCATGGAGAGCTGCATCAAACCAGTCTCAGGACTGAAGACCACAACAACAACAACAACAATAATAAAACACAAAGGTCAGTCACAGACGGTGCACCAGGAATCGACCTCTGAGTAGGTCCAGAAAAAACGCTTTTGCGAGTGATGAGTGAGTTGCATTCACTTCACAAGGTGGTAACTCAGACTGGTGGCAGTCTAACGAATGACTAATGATAATCTTGCTGAGGCTGCCTGACGTCCAATAAACCAAATGCAAAGAGGTAAAAGTACGCCAAAGACGGAAGTGGCAGTCTGGACTCTGCTGCAGAATACTGTGCTTAGAGCGGCCGGAACGAGGAAGGAATCACTGCCACCGGATTAGAAGAATCGCCATCCTACTTACAGTCAAGAAAGCTGTCAAAACTACACGCCTCACTGGACACTAACCCCCAGGGTAAGTAACTGGGGCGTTAGCAGCCAGGAGGCAGAAAAAATACCGCTGGTTGAACTTAACAAATAGTAACAAACTGATCGCAATAAATAGTAATTAGAAGTCCAGGAAAGATAATCAGATCCGCCTTCCCCAAGCACTCCACTCACTGCTCTTTGCCTTGGCAACACTACGAGCAGCAACACGAACCCAAGTCACTGGAGAATCGTAAGATCTCACAGTGGTGGAGGTTTCTATACTCGAATCCAAAGGCACTCAACTTAAAGCTTGCAAGATCCGGTTTTCGACGAGGTCGCACACCCTCGTGACCACAGGCCTTCGATCTGGCAGTCCATGCGCGCCGCCAGTGGTCCTGGCGTGTTCGCACTTCGCGGACCTGGCTCCTCCTGAGTCCCCAACCGAACTTCCCACTGACACGACCCAGAAGAACCACCACGTCGCCCCAAAGATAAAAGATAGGGCCACAGTTACTACATATCGATAACCGCCGCTGCTGCCACTAGCGGACAGGCAACGCTTGCAAAACCAAGTGGCGCCAGTCAACACGAGAAGAAGACAAACAACCGCAACCATGTCGACTAAACGATACGGTCTGGCTTCCAACAGAGGACGGAAACCTTTAAACAGCACCAATGCCAGCTGCAGCATGGCTCAATTACCTTCGTTTTACAGTGACAACGACACTCACAAACGCATTTTACCGGTAAGTGGTATTGTCCTACAATCATTGCTGGCCTTGAACCCGCAGGGCGACATGATTGAAATCTAATTATTTATGTAGAACATACCAACATATATGTCCTGCGAATATGAACTTTCTGTCTCTAGCCATTCAAGGTGTTCTGCTTTTTTCTCAATGTGTGTGTAATTTGAAATGAGGCCGCCTTTGATTAAAGAAATCTTAGAATCCATCGTCGAGGCCACATATTGATTAATCTGCACAGATGAGCGGGGATGACTAGGGATCGACAGTCGCTTACCCAGAGATAATCATGAGGGTGGGTAGAGAATCAATTGTTAAGCGCCGAGAGCGGCGAGTGAGTGATATTGTAGTCAGGCTGTAGTAAAGTAGTTGTTGAGACGGAGTAGCGGAAGGGGTATTACATTTGTCATATCTGCTGAGTGTATCACCATTGCCGTGGGCTGACCTCAGTAAATCGTTAAATTATACTGCTTACTGAGAAGCACTATTTTTTCTTACCAAAAGAGGAAAATAAAAATACGCAGTGCCTATTATACGTGTTCGCGTCTATCTTGACGGCCAGTGGATTGCGGTCACTACCACAAGTGCAGATTAATATATTGTAATAACGTGTGACGATATTTTGTTATGTTGGACCTGTGTTGACAATATACGTAAGTAAATGTGTAAGACGAATGTAGTCACTGTCTACCACTGTGCTTAACGAGAAAACGTCAGTCTACAAAGTGCAAACTCGCAGTCATCTTTATTATTTGAAAACCTGTATTCACCGAGTAATTATCCGAATGGGACAGAAATCGGCATAAGTGATGTAAATGTACAGAAAAACAAATGATTACAATTTCCGAAAAAATTGAATGATTTATTCAAAAGAGGAAGAGGTTCACCAATTGAGAAGTCAATGAAGCGTTGGTCTTATGCATGCATTTGTTCGGCTTGGCATTGATTGACAGAATTGTTGGACGTCCTCCTGAGGCATATCGTGACAAACGCTGTCCAATTGGCGCGTCAGATCCTCAAAATCCCGAGATAGTTGAAGGCTTCTGCCCATAACGCTCCAAACGTTCTCAATTGGGGAGAGATCCGGCTGGCGTAGAATATCGTCGACATACCGCTGTACCGCAGATGACAGAGCGGTCCTGCTATGAAAAGAGATGGCCCAACAGACCACCATTCCTAGGTGACGGGGCACGTAGCGGGCGACAGACAGGTTGGTAGCCCATCGCTGTCAGGGGCATTTGCAGACGCGTCTTCGCTGATTATCTGGGCTCAATTGGAAGCAGGACTGATAGCTGCAGACATTTCTACTCCAGTGAGATACCAGGCCTAAGAAGTGTCTGGAGATGCCCCACACGTCGGTGGGATACCAACCTGACTGACACCTACTATATGAGCTGACAACGAGGAGTGATGGTCTGGGATACCATTTCATTTCATATCAGGACCCCTCTGGTTGTCATCCGCCACATCCTGACAGCACAGCGGTATGTCGACGATATTCTGAGCACAGTTTTGGTGCTCTGCATGGCAAGCCATACTCGACAATACATTGTTTGACTACACATACAAAGCGTTTCTACGGCTCGCATTCGTGCTTGCCAAACTCTACCTTGGCAAGTGAGGTCGTCAGGTCTCTCCCCAGATGAGACCGGTTGAGGCTAACCTTTGAAGCAATATTGGCAGAGCCCTTCAACTGTCTCGGGATTCTGAAGGTCTAACGCGCCACTTGGTAAGGATTTGGCACGAGAGCTCTCAGAAGGGCATCCAACAACTCTATCAGTCAGTGCCAAGCTTGCTTGAGGACCAGAGGTCGACCGATGCGATATTAGCTTCCTCAATTTGTGACGCTCTTTCCCTCGAATAAATCACCCAATGTTTCTAAAACTGTAATCTTATTTGTCTGTACATCACACCTACCTATATATATATATTTTTTTTGCCAGTGTATTATTCAGCAGGTAGAAGTTGTTGTCGTAGCATCCCCCCTGCCAAAACCGATGTTTCTTAGTCATTAAGTCGTGCTCACTTCAAATGCTATCACCAGATCTTCAACTGAAAAAATAAAAATAAAAAATGGTTCAAATGGCTCTGAGCACTATGGGACTCAACTGCTGTGGTCATAAGTCCCCTAGAACTTAGAACTACTTAAACCTAACTAACCTAAGGACAGCACACAACACCCAGCCATCACGAGGCAGAGAAAATCCCTGACCCCGCCGGGAATCGAACCCGGGAACCCGGGCGTGGGAAGCGAGAACGCTACCGCACGACCACGAGATGCGGGCCAAAAAAAAAAAAAAAAAAAAAAAAAAACACATTTCAAAAAATTCTGAATCACGAACCTGAACTGTCGGAGACAAAACATGATCACCGCCCACGCGAAACTGAACGCCGCCTGTTGGCAATACGGCCACTTGACACTGTGAGGGAAGTATATAACCACACTAGAGAAGAACAGCGAATCGGTCTAGCGGCGATACGGGCCGCAAATGGGGAAATCCACCGACATCAGCGGCTTCGGCAATGGGAAGATTTTTATGGCCTGGAAACGTTCACCTCGGAAACGGCGAGGCTGGTGGCCCGTTCACGTGCTACAGGCTGAACATCATGGAGAGTGGTTGACCGACGGTGGAATCACGAGCAGGCGACAATGTAACAGATGCTCAAGCCTCATTCCAGGATGTGGAGGCCTGAGGCACGCTAGCTCTGTGAATTAGGTTAGATGGTGGGTGAACTACGGCAGATCTGAAGACAGAGTACATGCTGTGTAGTGCGCATTACTGAACACGGGGCTCCACAGCAAATGAGCCCTACAAGTTCCTATGCTGATCCAACGACATCGTCAGTTACGATTGCAGAGGTCACGATGTCACTGAGGTTCGATCGCGGATCAGTGGAAATGTGTCACCTGGTGAGATGAATGGGTTGTCTTGTCTGAATATGCCATCACCGTGGCTAATGACTGTTCGACACAGACATTGCGGCACAGACAATTGCTGGTGGGGGCAGTACTATGCAATGGGACAAATGTACCTGGGTTTCTGCGGAACCTGTGTTAGAAACAAAAGGCACTATCAAACCTGCAGACTAAACATTATTGCAAACCCCCTACATCCCTTCATGTCCGTGTTTTTCCCAACGCCTATGGCATCATCCAACATAATAACTGCGTGCGTCACAAGGCCACAAACCTTGCTGAAGTAGTTTCGGGTGCATGTTAGTGAACTCAGATGGTGGTCTTGGCCGGCAAGTTCGCGTGATATGAACTCACTAGAACAGATCAGAGACGCTTTCGGGCACAAACCCTCCGCCCATAGACCACCAGTTCGTAATTTTTTGGGAACTATGTGACCTGTGCGTAGAAATGTGGTACTACATACCTCCAGTGACCTACCAAGGACTTGCTGAAATCATGCCATGCAGAATCGGTGCTATATTCCATTCCACAGGAGGACGATATCAAGTTGGTCGTTATAATGTTTTGGTCACCAGTGAATTACACTCAAACAGATCAAGAAATAGCCTTGATATCATATAATAAAGTGACACAGAAATAGTAGTTAACTTAGTTGACTATTAATGTACCTGATTCTTAAATAATAGCTAACAGTTACAAATTTTGGCACTGTTGAGGGGAGCATACCTTAAAAGCGAATATTTACTGAGTGTAATTCAGTGTCAATAACCATAACAAAAATGTAATTCATACATCTGCCAACTACATATAACATTCATTTTAGTAAAATTGTATAAGAATGCATGGCAGTGGCTAACGTCTGAACATAAAAGAGTATGAATTAATTACACATAAAAAATAAACTGATGTTAAAGTAGTACAAAATAGATCTTAAAGTACAAAGGACAAGAAGTAAAAAAGATGAAAAATACATATAAGCATAAAATATATCATCCCACTCTCCACCAGCACCAATATTTTTAACGTTTTTTAAGTATCATGTACATTGATAGCCAATTCATTTAACAATTCTGTCATATATGTTTTTGTCTTTTAGGGTAGTAAGCTTGCTCCTTCCTCTGTTTATATGTAGTAGGCTTATGTTCATTTTATTTCTGCATTCTGAAGGTATTCTGAAATACCTTTATTTTCGTTTTCCTCCTGATCGTCTGGTGACGGCTGTAAAGGAAGTGAAAGTGAAGACAAAAACCTTTAAATGTCACTTATTAAAATAGGACAGTTTGACATCAATAAGAAATTTATCATGTTGTGAGTGTAATGATCATTCTGTGGTACTGTAGACACTTTTTAGATCACTTAGCAAAAGTTCTACATAAAGTCCCAACTACAAAACTCAACATATAATTTCGTGTAGCGACACAAAATAAATATTGCAATTGAAACTAGCAGCAACCTTATAAATATCTTTCAGTTTTGACATATGCCTGATGGTCAGTAGTGCAACAAGGATGCCTACAGTGACTACATTAGTAATCAATCATGTGGCCACACATATGCTAAGGGAATGGTGTGACACATCTGTGAAAGATCTTGGATGCTCAGATAATTTCTTCCAGATGACAACAGTAAAATTATGAGCTATGGAAAGAATCCTTAAATTGCTGGTCTACAAAAGACATTTATTAGAAAGCGGAATATAAGATTTTTTAGCAGTACTATCAAACCAAAGTTAGTATGAAGTGTATTGGAAAACCAGTATCAATGAGAATTTTTTTAATTTCTTAACATCATTTAAATTGCAAAGACATTTGCAAAAGTATCCATGTCAATAGCAATGATTGACAAAACAAATCAGTCACAGCAGGTGTTTGTATGTCCAATTAGATCATTAAGTAGCTCAATCCCATCAAAATAATAAGCCTGAGTTCTCAAATTTCTATTGTAGTTACAAAAAGATTTATGTGAGGTGACTGATAGCAGCAAAGAAGTCATTTAATGAAAAAATCATATACAGTGCAGAGAATAAAAGTAAAAGCAGCATGGGGTGACCCTAAACAGGGATAGTCAAACAAAAGCATAACAATATAGTAATAAGGAAGGGATCAACAATAAATCATCTACAACACCTAGCATACTATAAGACTGAGCATTTTTAGGTATTGCAAAGAAATCACAAAAAATTCCCAAAACAAATACAATGGAGTGACGCTGAGTGATTCTGGGCTTTAAAATGAAATATTTCCCAAAGTAATAAAATTAATACATTGGTTTCTCTTTCAGAGTATGGGTGTTCAGGTGTAGCAATAAAATTTTTGGTCTTTATTACCTTCCACTCTAGTAGATCATCTGGGGATGACTTTCACTGATAATCAGTTATGTCATAATTCTGAATTCCTTATGACTTAAGTTGTTCTTAAGCTTTATCAATAACTGAAATATATGTAAGGCAAAATAAATAAATTTTAATACTAATTTCATAGTAACATACAAAGAAACTGAAATGAAAAATTTTTCTTTATGAAGTTCGCAAGAAAAACAAATAGAAAATATATTCACTGTACACTACATTCTGACATTTCAATCTGAAAAGAAAAATATCACCTTATGAACTAATGGGTCTGCCAAGGCTTTTACAAATCCGGAACCTCGATTGTTTTATCATGTTACAAGCCATACAAAATGAGGCTAACTTCTATGTAAGAATGTAACATCTAGCTATCCTGGGCACTTCGTAAAAACTTTCAGATGGTAAATATAATACCCAAAATAAATAAAAAAACTTTTATCCTCAATGGCACCTATTTAAAACAAAACGTTTTTTAAGCTTTTCGGTCAACTGTGCCCCAGGGATCAAATTCACACCATTTGACAGTAACTTTATTTTGTGGCAAAAGTCGTATTTTCGACATATCGACTTGCAACAACGACTTCCTCACTCCACTGCTCCGATGTTACAAACAACTGCGTCACATTGCTGCTGCATTCATTTGGTCACATTCTTCATCATTCACAAGTTTCTGTTTATAAAAGAACCTCTCAAGAAAAGATGGTCACCTTAACCTCAAGTTTCTTGGTTGGTCAGCTTCACTCGAGTTCCACCAAGAATTCGCCAAGTTTGATTTGTGTGTCCATAAATAGGTAAGTATAATACATTAATTTTTGTTGTTGCCCTAATTGTCATCATGAAGGGTCGATGCATGACATTTGTAAGACCTAGATACATGATTTGTTTAATCTTAATCAATCAAATAAAAATATTAGGTAATTAAAAGGGCTTAAAAATAAGTACTTCTGAAAACGTTGAGAATTTAGATAGGCTTTCGAATGCTATACATTTAGCTATTGCCATATATTAACAACTTTCACACAGTAAACAGAAAATCTAAAATAAAGAATTTTCATCGCCATTGTGGAGTTATTTAACATAAAATGTTTTTTGAACTTTTTGGTCAATTGTAACTCAATGGTCAACTTCATCATACTTGACAGTAAGTAATTATTTACCAAGAACACCACATAGAGTGAACTCAATAAAACTATTCAATAGCTAAAAATAAAAAGTCAGTAGGGTGTGGGCTTTCATATAAAATGGTGTGGTGTGGTGTGGCCCTCAACTACATATCCTCTTACTCAAAGTTGAAATATTGAAAGTTTTGGCTGGTTTCGTTGTCTAGGGGCTGGGATACGTAAGTTGCCGCATTACAAGCCAAACACTGCAGAGTCTACAATATACAATATGAATATAAACATGAATCGAACGGTCGAAGGTTCCTATCACTCAGAAATTGCGGATTTTGAATGTTATATAGAAATTTATAAATGAAAGATTGCAATTAGGTTAATTGTGCAGGTACTATTTTAACGACTTTAAATGATGGGTATGGTAGCAGAAGTACCTTTAAGAATGCCCTTTATTACTGTAAAACCCTTATTGGTGTCGATGGTCGAGCAATTAAATAAAATATAACAGGGAAACAATAGATTCCTACTTCACATAATTAGTTATGAGCAACAACACAGCTTGCGATATATTCAGTTCTAAACACGTACCACGTTTTCACTGCAGAAGCCACGGAAATCTCACAGGTGCACAAGTCGCTACTACGAAATATTTCTATCTCCCTCGGCCACGGGCAAACTGCTCCACTCTCCAAGTCTTTCTGGTGACCGGCGGTCGCGCCTTCCTGTCCAGCACTCTCTTTGTTTGGTCAAGTACTGTCCTCCATGCTTTGGTAGTCACCTGCTGTTATAACGAGCGCTGTGATTGACTAGAGCGCTCCCGCTATGTCTTCAAGCCAACACACACTCACAAAAATAATGAAACACATTTGAAATATTTGATTTACATTTAAATAACTTGAAATTAAATATTCCTATGTCTGGGCCATAAACACTCTCTAACACACATTATTAAATACATAATCGAATTAAATAAACATATATTAATGGAATAGAACAAAAGTAAGTCAGTAGCCTAATGTCTCTGTGCCTTCCAAAAACATAGTAAATAATTGACCACTTTCTTCATGAATAGTATTAATCGGATATAAACAAAGACATAGATGAATAAATATATTTATAAGCATGCTGCTACCGTTTTTTCGTGTAACTGCGGAGTACTTATGGCCTGACGCGATCGATAGTAATCAGCCACTTTGACCTCCAATAATTCATGTACTATTCATGTTACGTACCTGTAGTTTATACCAATTTAGGTTTGCACTAATAGCTTAGTAAAGACACGTCGATTGACAAAACCGGATGAACCTTTTAGATTTGGGAATTTCGTTGCTGGGTGTTGTATAATTTATCGTCAGATACTAAACTTTAAACTAATACAGACATTGAAAATCTGATTACACCATCAGAATCGTCGTGCAAATAATGGTAATGTACATGTTTCTTTTTGAGGTCTCATGATTCATCTGGCTACTATTAATTTCTATATGAACTGTGAAATGTTGCCATTAAGGTTTCACAAAGTCCACCATCTTTGGCACTCCCGCATGTCTCCATCATCAACACAGTGTCACCATGGAATTTCCGTATTTCCAGCCATGCGGTCTGGCTGTTGTGCGGCATCACGTGGTTGCTAACGAGCCGCGTCTTTCCGAGCGGCCCGAGCGGTGGGCGCCAACTCAGAATATTTTCAGGGCACCACAACTCGCCTGTTACCTCACAAGTCTTAGATGAAGTACCTCTGTGTGTGCGGAAACAGTGCATACACAGTGCACAGTACACATAATAAATGAGTCAGTCACCCAAGGAAATTTCCTGTGCACATAAGGCAGGCGAGAGGTGTACCTGGGCGAGGGAAACATAGGAAATTGCTGGCCCATTTCCCTGCTGTCATCACTTTCAAAGATAATAGAATCTGTTGTAAAAGACAGATTGATGAATTACTTGAATAAATACAACTTTCCAAGTGAGTCAAGTTTGGTTTCTGAAATGGTAGAAGTACAAAATTGGCCATATTGGTATTTAATGCTCTTGTAAGGATGAATGAATCACGGGCATAGTCTTATATCTTGCTACAACTTTTGAAACTATTGGCCATAAGATTCTACTAAATAAACTAGAATCATTAACCCTTTATTTGGCAAATGGTGAAAATAAAAACAAAAAAAATTTCAGTGCTTATATTTATTTATTATGCTTTAAGAAATACAATTCAGTCAGTTTTAGAAATTTTTGACAAAAATTATGAAAATTATGAAATTTTGCTTATAAGCAACATTGTCAGCAGTAGACCACATTTATACATATTATAGAAAAAAAGTGTTTGCCAATAACCTCAAGCAAAAGGTTTCCTGTACGTGAATAATTTAATTTATAAACACATTTATGCATTCCTGCTGTGTAATAGAACTGTTTCATTTTCCCTTCTAGTTCTTCTTGCAATGGAATTTTTGGAAACTCCAGACACACCAGCACCAACAAAAATCTTAAAACCCCATTTGTGTGGCTTATTTTGAATATATTGGCGCAAATTACCTGCTCTTGTACCTTTATATGGAACCATCATCTCATCTATAGAAAATTCCGACTCTTGTTTCTGCTCATGGCAGTTCTTTACAATTGACTCAAGAACAGGTCTTATTTTGAAAAGTCTGTCGGAAGAGTTCACAGCATTCTCACTGTTCGTAAAATGCAGGTATCGGCAGAGTTTCTGAAAGCGCTTCAACGTGAAAATGCTGGTGATTTTTTCACAATTCATTGACTGAGACCAATAGTCAGTGTATGAAGGCATAGAAACAAGACCCATGCATATCAGAACACCGAAAAATTGTTCCATTTCATTTATATTGGTGTTTACTGACGTGGTAGTTCGTTGCACAGAGTATAAGTCCGTTTCCTGCACAGTTTTGTCAATTAGTTCTGAATCAAAGAATCTTCTGAAATAACCCAGTGGTGTATGGCCTTCATCAGAAAACACAAGAGAGAAACTTTCTGCCCTAGCAGTTATATCTTCCTTTATCCACATGTAAGTGACTGCTTTTGTAATTTTCTTTTTCACTTGACTAACACTTGCACTAGAAGGATTAACTGCAGAAGGTCCTTGCACATATTCAGCTTCTGAGATTTCACTTCCTGAATCAGAATCAGTTTCTGGTATAACTAGGTTATGGAACTGAGATTGACGCTCTGGAATATAGTCGGGATCATCATCACTACAGTCTGCCAAAACTTCGAGTTCAGAGACTTCAGAGTCGCTTAGATCAGACAATGCCGGGTTTTCTGGTGGAACTACTATTCCTTTCGCTTTTTTAATTCCATAAAATATTCTGGAATGCATAGCTAAAAAGCCCCCGAAAATAAAAATGTCTACTCTGTCACGCTTTAAGAATATGTGATATACTAATGGCACGTGTCCCAACTATGGGCAATGTTGTTAACAGGCAACATAAAAGTTTTATACTATTTACGTAATTCAGAATAATATTAGATGAAATATTTCTGCTGTAAACTCACCTCTGGGTATTTCTTGAAGAAAATCTGCTAAGATTACCGCCAATTTATTGAAATCCACTCTTTCAGAACCAAAGTAAGACACCCCCGTTGCTCACACGAGGAGATCTCTGTAACACCACTGCACAAACTGCCATCTCCTGTGGAAAACCTTGAACTATTACAACAACTGGCATTCTCAGTGCGTAAAGGAACGTTGCCTGGAGGCAACAATGCCAGTAAAAGGCACTGGGAAGTGTTTGTTGTCCCATAAGGCTAACGTAAATTTGATGTTGCTTGAGAGTAACACTGCCAAATAAAGGGTTAAGAAAAAGTGGTGTAGTTAATAACTGGTTCCAATCATACCTAACAGATATGGGAACAAAAAGAAGAGATAACATAAGCATCAAACACGTCTAAAATTTTAGCGAAACACCTAATAGAATCTAAATACCTTTATACGAGAATTTCTCAGGGTATCATATTAGGAGCAATACTTTGACTGATGTACTGGACGTTTACAAAAAAGTGTAGAATGCTTTGAGAAGTGTTGGTACTCCAGTAAACAAAGGTCCGGAAATGCATACTTTCAGAGAAACCACGTGTTTATAGGAAGGGCTATGCGATACGTGGTTGCGGATATTAGCACAGGCATTGCACTGGCGCTCCGTCAAATATGTCGACAGGGTATTATGATGTTACTCACAGTACTCCTCTTACCATAAAGTGGTCTGTATTCAGTTGCGTGGTGCGAGTCGTGTTGTAGGCTACGTTAGTTTTCATCGTGTTTGTGTACCTTATTGTTCAGATCTGTCAACCATGGGTACACATCATAGTGTTTTACCTTGTTCCAAACACTGATTCACTTACGTGTTTACTGTTATTGTGTTGTTTGTAAGTACAAATGGCGTAATAAATTTACATTTTTTCTCTTCGACCAGCCCCGCGGGGTAGCCTTGCGGTCTAAGGGGCCTTGTCATGGTCCTCGCGGCTCTACCTGTCGGAGGTTCGAGTCCTCCCTTGAGCGTGGTTTGTGTGTGTTGTCCATAGCGTAAGTTAGTTTAAGTTAGATTAAGTAGTGTGTAGGCTTAGGGACCGATGGCCTCAGCAGTTTGGTCCCATAAGACCTTAACACAAATTTCCAATTTTTTCTTGCACCACTTGCTACTAATGGAAACCTACCATCGACAAGTGAAATTGTCGTTATGATATTCTGCTATCGTTCACTAAATGGATGTAGCCTATGAGCCCGTCCCTCTACACTGATAAATATCCAAAGTGCAGAGTGGTTTGGTAGACTTCTCCAGTGTCTGAGAAACACAGGTACCCATGCGCCTCTGAAGACTGACAGGAGAAGGCCCCACACACCCTCACACCCGATATGGAGGAGCGTGTGCCACATTCGGCGGAAGAAACGCCTGGGGCCAGTGTGCGACGATTAACAGCAGCGTGTCTCAGTCTCTTATGTCGAGTGTACATCTACATCTACATCTACATGATTACTCTGCAATTCACATTTAAGTACTTGGCAGAGGGTTCATCGAACCACAATCATACTATCTCTCTACCATTCCACTCCCGAATAGCGCGCGGGAAAAACGAACACCTAAACCTTTCTGTTCTAGCTCTGATTTCTCTTATTTTATTTTGATGATCATTCCTACCTATGTAAGTTGGGCTCAACAAAATATTTTCGCATTCGGAAGAGAAAGTTGGTGACAGAAATTTCGTAAATTGATCTCGCCGCGACGAGAAACGTCTTTGCTTTAATGACTTCCATCCCAACTCGCGTATCATATCTGGCACACTCTCTCCCCTATTACGTGATGATACAAAACGAACTGCCCATTTCTGCACCCTTTCGATGTC
Organism: Schistocerca americana; assembly: GCF_021461395.2. NCBI lineage: Eukaryota > Metazoa > Arthropoda > Insecta > Orthoptera > Acrididae > Schistocerca > Schistocerca americana. The sequence goes on from NC_060125.1 coordinate 436,864,812, forward strand.
CTCCGTCAATCCCACCTGGTAAGGATCCCACACCGCGCAGCAATATTCTAACAGAGGACGAACGAGTGTAGTGTAAGCTGTCTCTTTAGTGGACTTGTTGCATCTTCTAAGTGTCCTGCCAATGAAACGCAACCTTTGGCTAGCCTTCTCCACAATATTGTCTATGTGGTCTTTCCAACTGAAGTTGTTCGTAATTTTTACACCCAGGTACTTAGTTGAATTGACAGCCTTGAGAATTGTACTATTTACCGAGTAATCAAATTCCAACGGATTTCTTTTGGAACTCATGTGGATCACCTCACACTTTTCGTTATTTAGCGCCAACTGCCACCTGCCACACCATACAGCAATCTTTTCTAAATCGCTTTGCAACTGATACTGGTCTTCGGATGACCTTACTAGACGGTAAATTACAGCATCATCTGCGAACAGCCTAAGAGAACTGCTCAGATTGTCACCCAGGTCATTTATATAGATCAGGAACAGCAGAGGTCCCAGGACGCTTCCCTGGGGTGTACTTCAGGAACAGTTGCTGTACCCATATCATCTACAATGTGTTCAGGCCCCAAGGCCACAGGATCATCATGGCAGACGGCGGTTCCGCCAATGACTGTTGCAGAAGTGTGCTGCAGATAAACTGTTTGCATCCAAGATTTCATTTCCGATGAGACAGGGTTCACAAGAAATGGTGTTGTGAATTTACATAACCAGCGTGTGTTGGCCGATGTAAATCCCCAAGCGTTTCAGGAAAGACAGCATCAACACTGATTCTCAGACAACAGATGGCAGGTGTACCTGGTGACAGATTAATAGGGCCACACGAGCCACCACAAAGGTTAAATTGGTCGCATTATCTGAATTTTCGTATTAGTGAATTGCCTACCTTGCTGGAGTCTGTGCCATTGTAGCAACGAATACAAATGTCACACATGATGATGCACCAGCACACTTTCGTCACGCCGTGTGCAAACATTTGACGCAGACGTTTCAGGATTGCTGGATTGGTCGGAGTACACCACACCTACTTTTTGTCGTTTCCTAGAGCTCAATCCCTTAGTCTTTCGGTTATGGGGATAGTTGGAGGAACTGGTCTACGCCAAGCCAATCAACGATGTACGGAAACTACAGGGTAGCGTCTTAAATGCGTGCCGGCAGGCACAACAAGAACCGGGTATACTTCAAAGGGTGCGTCATTCCTTGCACTGGAGGGCAGAGGGGTGCACTGTGGTGAATGGACGCCACGTGGAACACCTCCTGTAAACAGATGTTTGTCGCAGAAACTATGCATCTCCGGGTCCATGTTTATTGGACTTATTTTTCTTGTCTCGATGAGTACTACCACCTCTCAAAGTATTCTACACTTTTTTTGAACATCCTGTATATCAATTATTTGTCCAATAGTGTTAATAAAAAAAATAAAAGAAAAATCCTCTTCGCGAACGACAGCAATTGTATAATCACTGACAGCACAAGAGAACTCCTTGCAGAGGAAGCAAATGAAACCATGAAGGAGTTTACAATAGGTCAGTGTGAATAATGTGAAACTGAACATAAAGAAAACAAATGTCATGAATTTCGGTTCGAAGACGGAAAATGACAGTGTTAAATTAAATGTATTTCAAGGTTAAGACTAAAACAGTCTTGATTGCATAAACACATTTATCGGAATGGTAAACCATTATAACAATGGTTACCATTATAATAAATTATTTATACAATGAAAACTTTAATTTTAAATTTAAAATACAGTACACTTAATGTAACAGTGTCATAATTGCCATTATTACAGTAGTTAGCATTCTAATAAATGTTTTTTTGCGATTAAGACTCTTTAGATTTTAACTTCAAAATTTGCACTGAGATGGCTGTTATCCAATAATATCTACAAAAATCATAAATGTGGATCATATTATAATGACACTGACAGTTTAAGGTAGCAAATAAATATTATGAGCCCAATCATCAGATGAAATCAGTTTGTTGCTACCTATCCACTAGAGGGTAAGTACATATATACCTTTTTTTGGCCTATTTGCAAGTGCTTGGATGGGCACTTTTGCCCTGTGCCACTATGGAAGCATCTAATAATCATATGGCATGCCTAATGAACAATTAGTGAATAATATACAAAAGCACATAAATAAATGTCATTATTAAGTGAAGAAAAGAAAGGAATGATTGCTTAGGACTAGAGTTGACTGTCAATTGATTCAGCTCAATTATGAGTTACTTTGAGTGGTGGTCTTACACAGTCTAATATGGTACACAGTGAAACAAATGAGATGTGAAATAATTGAGGTAACAGAGGTAGAGGAGACTGTGCTGGCGATGACTAATCTAAGTCAAAGGCGTTGTGCAATGCACCAAAACTAGCCAATCTGCGTGATATTGCTGACGTGCAATAAGTTCATGCTGGTCTATATCCAATAGCTAATTCACTATAGGGAAGTTCAGGCACCGGTAGCTACACTACCACTCACGGATCAAATGTTCTCTAAGCTACAAAATGCTACACTGGAATAATGATGAAGCCTGAATTGGTGCACATTGAAATATTCCTCTCACAGAACACACTTAAACTCTTGGGGTTCACTGGCCACTCAGTCTTACCAAGAATCTTTGGCTCTAAGCACTATAGGACTCAACTGCTGAGGTCATTAGTCCCCTAGAACTTAGAACTAGTTAAACCTAACTAACCTAAGGACATCACAAACATCCACGCCCGAGGCAGGATTCGAACCTGCGACCTTAGCGGTCTTGCGGTTCCAGACTGCAGCGCCTTTAACCGCACGGCCACTTCGGCCGGCCCAAGAATCTTTCCCAAGTAGCTAAGACTATTAAAAGATCATGAAATATGGTCTGTTTACCCCTTCATCACTTCTGTCAGATGACCAACTATGTGTATGTTAAAAATTGCAGGGTAATTAAGTTTTAATTTATATCTTACACTTTGGACAAAAAGGAACAAGTACTAGTCAAACACACAACGTTATTCCGTCTGGTGCTTCCTCACTACGTTACCCAAACAGCTGTCTTATAAACATTGCATTACAACTCATTGTTTTGGCATTCATTTAGTAACTATAAAATAATTTATTTATAACAATTTGTTTATCTGTTCAGTATGAAGATAAATGTTCTCGTTTCATAGCTGACTTCAAGACCTATCACATGGTGTGTCACATCCATATGTAGCGTGTCTGTAACTTTTGTTACTGTTGTGTAAACTGTTTTACACATAAACGTTATTATTTTTGTTAATATTTGTTGTATAAATGTGGTGATGCTTTACTGACTTCGTCTGTTTTGCGGTGTCAACGGTGTCATTAGATTTTCAGTGGCATTTCTGGAATTGATAATAACGATTTTGGTGAATATTTGAAGTTTATTTTTAACGCAGACTTTGACCATATTTGCTCGCTGTTCATGAGACATTCCAGGTTATAACCGCTTGGCGACTCGTTGCACGGTGGTCCCTATCCTCTCTCTCGACCTACAGCAGCGGCTAAGAGAACTTTCAAGCGTTGAGACACGTGTGTGATTCAACCACCTCGTGGCAACTTGTCAGCGTCAGCTGCATGATCCTCAACTAAGCTCCCACCCTGTGATTAATTCATACACAGCAGACACATCGCTTGTAATGTGACTGTGCAGTGCCTGTACAGACTGCCTAACAAACACAACATTTCTAAAAATGAATGTTGACTCTCAGGTGAAGTGATGTTAAGACACAAAGATACTGGCAGACAGATTGACATGGGCGTGGTACACCCTTAGACTCCTGTCATTGGTGCACAACAGCCAGTATCTTTTGGTTACATACTGTTCATATGCATGCTCACTTCTTGGGCACATGATTCTTTTCTGGGCAACAAATCCGTAAAATTTTGATACAGTTTTCAATCTACAAAAAAGGATCATAGAATAATGACTAAAAGTAGTGGTCGAGCTCATTGTAAAGTTCCTTCAAGACATTAGGGTTTTAACCACGCCATATGAGTATGTTTGCCAAACAGCTGTGCACATGAAAAATAACATTAATAATTATTGCGTAAACAGCACAACACTGTCCATGATCATGGGACTGAACTTATACTTGCTAAAAGGATAGGCATAAAACTCGAAAAGAGCATTTTTTTTGCCAAGGAATAAAGTTATCGAATAAATTGCCCAAGGATGTTTAAGAGACTACTAAAACGCACTTGTTTAAGAAGGTGGTTAAAAATACTTGTTCACTGATGGATTGCAGAAAAAACAGGGTAGGGATTTGATTAAAATGTAGCACAAGTAAATAGTGATAACAATAATAATAATAATAAAATATCTATCATTTTACATCACACTTTTACATTGCATTTTTTCTTTTTCTTTCTTTTTCTAAAAATCCTTTCTCCCAAAGCAATGCAGTGCATAATATCACTTGAAAAATACAACTCTAGGGGCACAAAGAAAGGTGAATGGGCTCCTCCTTAAAAGGCTATCAGAAAGTGGAGAACCAGCTGTCTGATCCTAAACAAAGATTAAAAGTGTTGAGTGGTACTTAAGATAAGTAAATAAGTTAGTGCAATCAGAGTGAAGTAGAAATTAGAAAATAAATGAAAAACTTGGTTTAGTTTAGAGAGTTACATACTGTCAAACAGCGGGCAGAGCAGAAGAGACAATGACCGTGAAGTCAGCAAGTTCAGGAGAAGCCATCGCCCTCCCCACATAAGCGGACGCTGTCGATTCAGCCGTCAGGGCATCGCCGACCGGTTCACGTGTTTCTCAGTTGTCACATGTGATCAGAGGCCCTCGACTACACTCCAAGAGCCAATGACCGACGTTAAGAAGATTCTTCGAGAAGCTTTTCAACGTGACAGAAGAGGCAATGACAGTGAAGTCGTTCACCTCCAGTGAGAAGAAGTGAATAAATACGCGAGATGCAGTGGGCCCGAGAAGAGGAAGTAGAGTAGCAATAGTTTTCAGTCAGTTTCGGTGCTGAAGACCGTCATGCAAGAAGAGACTACATCATACGCAGACGCACCAAGTCCGCCGCTGTAATGGAATAGCAAGCAGCAGCCTCGGCGCCAGTAGACAGAAGTTAAAAGGTATTTGAAGACTGATTTTTACATACCCGGGTGACTCGTAGGGACGGGAAGGAGACGGCCTCACATCAGCAGTCACCTGTGAGATGGGATTAAGATCTGACAGCCGAAGACTGGCAAGCGGGAGTCCGTTGTTCGAGTCCAGGACACTGGCCTTCCCTTCCGCGCTACTCCGCTGGCCGACGCACAACACTGACTCACGCGGCCGCTTAGAGAAGAGAAACACTGGGACGCCACATCCAAGGTATCACCGTCCGATGCACGACTTCGCTCTCAATAATTAGACGGGCCACAGCACGATGCGCGTCTCCAGTCAACTGGGCGAGACAGCGACACGAGATACATACCGCGACGCGTAATCAGACGCCGCCGCTGCCGCAGCAGAAGGCTTCGCAAACGACACAGCTGCCGCTCTCCGAACCAGAACATCGAGTAAGGAAACAGTTGTACAAAACTTTCAATAAAAGTTATCTTATGTAAAAATACTGTTTCATTCTACCTCATACCCGAGCCAAGGAAGAACCCACCCTGCCCACATGTTGTTAAGAGAGAAAAAGTAATTTATTTAGTGTTTTTCATCCTAAAATAATGCTTTAGAATAAAAAGCCCTTTGCAGTAATGCTCATCCTGACAACTGACTAGCATCAAAAGAGAAAACCCAGTTACATTTAGTGACAGAAGTGTTACAAAAAAGATATAAATGTCTAACAGCTTATGGACTGCATCAAATCGTTCACATTAATTCATTTTCTTCCCTGTTTCAAACAAAATAATTTTTAAAGCGAATTTTTAGACGTCTGTTCCAAAGAGAGGCACCAAATTAGTGTAGTGCGATATTTGTGTAAACGAAGGGGAAGGCGGTACTCCAGCAGCAGCTACAGAGCAGCGTTTCTGCATGGCGGTAGCGAGCGACCAGTCTGGGCCAGGACTGGGCTGTTGCAGTTGGGGTACTGCTCATTCTTCTGCTTTTGTTGTCCCTGTTAATGCATATCGGTAAAACAAATATGGCACTAGACTAATTTAGGACCTCTCTGTCGAAAGGGCAGGTAAAATTCCGTTTTAAATGCATCGAAATTTTTGTGGTCACTGGGCGACGCATGAAAGACATGATGAGAAGTATTTGTTTGGGCTGCGGCTAGCTGCCTGTTGCAAAGGTAAACGGCAAGTATCTACTGAAAACCCAGAGATAAGAGCCTGACGACTCTTAAGAAGGACATCTCGTATGTATAGGGTGTAACACCCCTTTTGTTTCGTCATCGGCTCCAAAACTCGAAAAGAGATTTTCCGCAATTGTTTGTATGCTGAGGGGCACGTAATGTTTGTACGTATAATGCTCCGACCTCTGGTACCAGCGAAGGTACTGAAAGAAGTATGGTCTTTTTAGCGGAACCGTGTACTTATAACTGCATTCAATAGCTCTTGGAAACACAATTACAGTGGTACAGCGCATGCTAATATTGACATCGAAATCTTTCGCAAAAGACTCCATGAAATGTAGTAAAACTGTAAAGCAATGCGACCAGAGTAGGCTACGGCGGTGTAAATACCGCCAAGCAGAACTCTCATGCCAGGCTCTTCAAATGTTCAAATGTGTGTCAAATCTTATGGGACTTAACTGCTAAGGTCATCAGCCCCTAAGCTTACACACTACTTAAACTAAATTATCCTAAGGACGAACACACACACCCATGCCCGAGGGAGGATTCGAACCTCCGCCGGGACCAGCCGCACAGTCCATGACTGCAGCGCCTAAGACCGCTCGGCTAATCCCACGCGGCTCATGCCAGGCTCTGTCGTTATGTGCAGCAAGGCATGCCTGCGCTACTAAGATACAACCTCATTTCCTAAACGACATAGATACAGGGTCAGCTGTGATTTTTGTGTATGGAACTTCGGCATATGACAGTTTATGGCGCATCAGAGGAGGCTTCGGAAAACCATCTTAAATGTACAGGGTGAGCACAAAGTCTTGCCCTGATTATAAAAATTTATAACAGAATAACCGTTTGACATAATATGTTACATTTGATGCCGTTACATAGGTTAGTGTTACTAGTTTTTTTAAGACCACTTACGTTAGTAAACCTCAACGTGTGCTCCCTTGGTAGCTCGGAGAATGTCGAGGTGGTATTCCAGTTCCCACCAGGTGTTTCGTAAAATGTGCTCTGTCACAGTACCCACAGCAACTTGTATCCTAGCCTACAGTTCGTCGACTTCAGCAACTTGTGTGACGAATACCCTGTACTTGATATAGCCACACAAAAATAGGTCAAGGGGCGTAATGTCTGGAGAGGGGAGTAATGTCCGGATCGGTGAATTGGAGGGAACGGTCCAACGCTCTGGCCACCCCGCTCTACAGACATTATGCCCCTTGACTTTTTTTCTGGGATGTATCAAGTATTTGTTGCAGCTATGAACATACTGAAAAAAAATAGACACAAACTGGACAATGATCATCTGAGAGAGGAATGTAATAACAACTGGAATTCTAAACAAAGGTGTAATGACTGAAGGCAGCTTGAGAGCAAAATTATACACTGAAGAAATGGTGAGTTAAAAATGTATTGAATCATAACAAATTAAGAGTTTCAATAAGGTAAATTTGAAAAAGATTATTCAGGTAGAAAATTAGAAGTTGAAAACTTTAACAAGGCAAGTAGAGAAATATTTGGAACATTTTACAGGGAAAGAATCAAAATATACATATATTGTTACCATATAATGTTCACCATTCTATATATTCTTATTGGTTTACATAACTTACATTTTACTCAAAAGACACTGTTAGGGCCATTTCGAAGAAAAAGTGTTTGTATGGAAGTGAGATATAACAACAGTATGAGGTATTCATTGTTTTTGTATTTAATAAAAACACAAATTGGTTTCCATATTATATTGCCTACAATCTATATGTTGTATAATTCCTTGTAAGAGATTTGGATGTATCATTGTAAAACATGGCCAAAGGACTGAAGAATATTATTATTTATAATGTTTTACTCCTGTCTTGTAAAATTTCATGTGCATTAATGTTAAAAGAAGGAAGATGGCTCTGAGCACTATGGGACTTAACTTCTAAGGTCATCAGTCCCCTAGGACTTAGAACTACTTAAACCTAACTAACCTAAGGACATCACACACACCCATGCCCGAGGCAGGATTCGAACCTGCGACCGTAGCGGTCACGCGGTTCCAGACTGTAGCGCCTAGAAACGCACGGCTACCCCGGCCGGCAAGAAGGAAGAGGAAGGGAAGTAAAATAGTAGGTGGAATGGAATGAAAGACGAAGCCAACTGTCAGAATTCTGCACATAATGTCTTTTAATCATCGCTAACACTTGATTTAAGAATAATGAACGAAAGCTGTATATGTGGGAGAGACCTGAGAGCACTGTAAAGTATCAGACTGACTACCTGTGTCCAGACAGACATTTAGGAACCAAAATTTAAATTTAAGACATATCCAGGAGCAGATGTCAACTCTGACCACAATTTATTTGTTATAAGCTGTAGAATAAAAGTGAATAAGTTTCAGAATGATAGGATATTAAGTAGAAAGACCTTGGATAAACTGAAATAACCAGTGGTTGCTGAATGTTTCATGGCGAGCATTAGTCATCGATTGACTGAAACATGGGAAAGAAATAGGACAGAAGAGGGATGGGCAGCTTTGAGAGTTGAAATAGTGAAGGCAGCGGAAAATAAAATACGAAGAATGACATGGTCTAGTAGAAATCGTTGGCTATCACAGAAGATACAAAATTAAACCGACAAAAAGAGAAAATACAGCAGAGGAAGCTGGGGGAACGGAATACAGACGATTAAAAAGTGAGATTGTCAGTAAATGCAAAAGGCTAAGCAAGAATGGCTAGAGAACAAATGAAAAGTTGTAGAAGCAACAATAACTAGGAGAATGACAGATGCACCTATTTCCGAGACCTGTGGAGAGAACAGAAGGTGCTGTATGAATATCAAGACTCCAGGTGGCAAAAAACGAAAGCTGCAAGGTGGGAAAAATTTGTAGAAATTTTATACAAGGGAAATGAAATTGAAGTTATTATTATATAAACAGAAGAAGAAATAGATGAAGATGAGTTGGGAAATGTGATACTGTGACAGGAATTTGACAGAGTACAGAAAGACCTAATCCAAAACAATGCCCCTGAATTAGACGACATTCCTTCAGAATTGTTGAGATTCTTGTGAGATCCACCCACAACAGAACTATTCCACCTGGTGTGCAAAATACGTTCAAAATGCATGATACCCACAGGCTTCAAGAAGAAATTGAGAATTCTATTTCAAAAGAAGGCAAGTGCTGACTTGCGTGAATATTATCGAAATGTTAGTTTAAAAAGTAATGGTTGTAAAATACTGGAACGTATTATTTACAGAAAATGGAAACACTTGTAAAATCCGACCTTGGTGTCACCAGTTTGGGTTCTTGGGAGGTGTAGGTGTACATGAGGCCATACGAACCTTACAACTTATCTTAGAAGATAGGTTAAATGGAGGCAAAACTACGCTTACTGCATTTGTACATTTAAAGAAAGTTTTCGAGAGTGTTTACTTGAAAACATTCTGAAGATAGTGGGGATAAAACACAGGGAGCGAAAAGTTATATACAGTTTTTGCAGACGTCTGGTTGAGGAGTGGAAGGACTTGAAAGTGAAGCAGTACTTGAGAAGGAAGTGAGGTAGAGATGTAACCTATCTCGCTGTTCCCCAGTCTCTACAATGAACTAGCTGTAAAGGAAACGAAGGAGAAATTTGCGGAAGGAATTAAGGTTGAGCGCGAAGAAACAAAAACTTTGCAGATTGGCAATAGTCAGAGATAGCAAAGGACTTGTAAGGGCAATGGAATAGAATGTATAGTGTCTTGATAGGACATTATAAGTTGAATATCAATAAAAATATGAGCAAGGTACTGGAATGTAATGGAATTAAATCAGATGACGGTGACAAAATTAATTTATGAAATGAGACTCTGAAAATGGTAGGTGAATTTTGTTATTTCAATAGCAAAATGGCCAAAGCAGAGAGGATATAAAACGCAGACTGGCTGTTCAAGAAAGCATTTTTTCAGGGCAAGCTTACGACACTGCATTACTAGCCCGCTCTTTTGCTTGCTGTTTACACTATCTTACAGCTCACAGCGTGGTGTTGATTACACGACTGTGCACTTTCGATCACCATGGAGGGCTGCTTACCCCTGGAAGAGCAATAGAAAGGAAGTAGAATGAGATCTGGAGGAGCGAATATCGAAAGACAGCGTGAAATGGAAACTCAAAGAGTAGGAACACCTGATGTATTTTACAAATGATTATTTTCAGCGAAATTTGTAATGCTAGTGCATTTATGTGTTATTCGTGTGGGAAAGATTGCATAAATGCAAGATTTTACACTCTGATTGAACTTTACTATCTGTAGTTATGAAATGACGAGACGTATTTCGCCGAGATCCACATTTCAATAATTTTGAGCTGCCTTGTAATCACAAAGAAGACAGATTCATGTGTGGAAGCATCCCAGTATTCTAGCTGGCGAAAGCAAAAAATAAAAATAACAGCTTACTGAAACAAGTGGAAGAAGATCGTGGACTTAATTATATGATGAAAGTTACATCTACAAAGGCACAAAGATCTGGAAACCATTATGCAGGAATGATAAACCGAAAGAATTACTTGATGCTAAGAAATTGGATGTTGATAAACTGGTGGAAACAAGATCTTAAAACAACTGGCACGAGACTGATAGTTAGCAATTTCATGATCTGACACTAGACATTTATGTTAAATCAGCTGAAATTGGTATACAAACTCATGAGGACAATGATTGTGACTCCACAAGGAAGAAAGACTATGTGCCAGGCTGTAACTCATTAATCTACCGTCAACAACATGTTAATAGTTCAATTTTCTTATACGATGGGCTGTGTCCAAAAGTAAAATCAATAAAAAATTAAAATGAATGTTTCAAATCATATTATGTGAGACGTGATTCGAATGTAATGCAGTTTGTTAAGTGTATTGGTTGAAAACATATTAATGCAATTTCAAAATTAAAGTGGCACTTTCAAGCATTGGGAAATGATTTCAGTCATGACTGTCTCTGGAACATAATCTAATCACCCAGGTTCTGCCAACGAGTATTTTGACACAATTCATTTAGTCAGGAAGAGAAATATTTTTTTCGCTTCCTTTAAAATTATGACTGTGCACTTCATATGATTTGAAACGATGCTCATCAAATGCTCTTCTAATGTAGGGATGGTATTAATAGATCATCAACGTACAGTGTTACCCTATCTAGTAAGCTGGGTCCTAAGACTGTGCCCAAGGCAGTAATGATTGCATATGAACTTACATTTAATCCAAATGATAGTACACAAAATTGATAACTCCTTCCTCTAAACATGAAAGCAGTATGTTTTCTGGAATCTTTTGTAGGCTTACCCGCCACTGTGAACATCTCAAAACAATACTGGTAAGGTACTTAAAGCTATGAAACATTTGCAACTGCTGTCTATATTTCCTGTTCTGGTTCATATAGGAATAATAATTTTGTTCATACCTCTTGAATCTAATGTGAGGCGAACGTTTCCACCGGGCATTGCCATGGCTAGTACAGGGATGAAATATGGTGACATCAAGGTTTCTATTATTCTTCACTGAAGCATTAGTGCATTTTCTAAGTAGCCACTGCTCTCAGGGTCCATTTGATGGAGTACAATTTGATATTGCTACATATTAGTAATACATGTTTTTTCTCAATTACATGTACATAATTTAAAATCAATTTCTGCAATCTGATTGTTTCAAGAAGTAAGTGATAATTGGCTCTATAATCTCATCTTTTAATCAATTTTCAGTATTCTCAATTGGACTACAGTGACAAGGTGTACTATCTGTGCATGTATCTTTCATCATAGTGAATTTTACCTTTAAGCCTTGGCAGTGTTCGTCATGCTCAGCCTATATTATTAAGTCAAAAACAATAGTTTTCCCATGATATTCAGAAAGCATTTACCTGAGGAGAAGTTGATCACTGTGTTCTTCTCTCTTAAGAGCTCTATGCCAAAAATGCATTCTAGGCTCAACCCACTTGTAATCAGCAATGGGCATATGATCGTTTCATTTCCCATTGCAACTTCCAACTGCATTTGCATTTTGAAATTTCGTGATGTGACATCAATAATCCCAATAATATTACAATTCCGTACAGGGAATGTTGGTTTCCTAGTAATCTCATGAATCATACTAAACAAATTGGCTGACATAACATTCACCATAGCACATGTGCCCAGAATAATTGTAGTCGACATTTTTCCTAAGATAGCATGTTGTAGCTGTCACTGCCAAATGTAGATGTTGGCACGCAGTGGAGGAATGTTGGGTGTGGATGGAAACTGTCAGGATGCGGCATATTAAAAATGGCTGTGATCTCCAAATATTTTATTATTCCCAGCTACAGTGCCACGCTCCCGTCTGCCTCACGGAGTCCCACGATATCGAGGATGCCACTTCGCTGTCTGCAAAACAGCTTGGCGCGGAAGTTCTACCTCAGTGACCCATGCAACGTACTGTGGCGTGCCGACCGTGTACAGCCATGGAATTTTGATGATGTCAAGATGCGCCGGCAGCTGACTCAGCGACCTTCATCCCCGTTGCCTCAGCGCCGCTCGCTGGGAGCCGCAGAGTGGCCCTCTGTGTGCTTCTTCGCCGTCACGGTTAAGATCGCAGGCGACAACAAACGCCTGCAATCCAACAGCCAAATGTGCTGCCCTCGCCTCGGGATGCCTCCGATGTGTGTTGAGAGCTAACAAGACTGTCTGCAGTGGCGAGCCATCGAGTGGCCCGAAGCTGGCTGGCTATGGACCCCGCGTTGGCCTCAGAGGGTCCAACCAGCGACCCGCCATCGACTGGAAAGCTGGCGCCCCATCTGCTGCTGCGTGTAGCCAGTAGTGTGACACGCCCTGCTGTCCAGGAGTGTTGCCACACTTGAATCCCCTCGTTAGAAAACCGGCACCTATGTATACACAGATGTGCACCTTTATTTTGCTAATATGCTGCTCCGAGTCACATACTCATAACACCTAGGTTGCGCCAGTGGGCCCCTTCTGCCTGTAACTTGCGCCATGCAAACTGCTGCGTTTACTCTTTTCAGTGGTTCGACGGCCCTGTGGTCTCCATTCTACTTCGCAACGACTGGTCAGCGTAACTTACTGTCAACAGGCCTGCGCCTGGCTGTAGCTTGTGCGTTCAGAAATATTGCACCCAATCTAACTTTCCTGTCTTAAACGGTGGTGCCGCTACAAGGTAACGTAGCTTGAACTCTTCGCTATGAACATGGCATTTGTATATGTCAGTAGTCAATTTGCCTCCAGTGTCTGTGTCACTGTTGTAATGTAATAGATTTTCTGTGCCACCATGCCCCACCGTAATGAACATTTGAGCATGTAACACAGACAAATTTGTTTTGTTGTATTCATCATTGTGGATTGTTGCTTTTCTGTCACCTCAAAAATATTTATGGTCGGTTTTTGTGTTCATCAATTTGTATCAGCTCTATGGTTTTGTCCATGATTTCCTTATAAGTGTGTATTATTTATATTCAAGTGACATTGGTCTCCAAGGTGTTAATTCCACTGATTGTTAGTAGCATAGGTTTGCCATGGTCCTACGCCATTACTCTGGTAGCTGGGTGGCTGTCTATTATCAGCTCTCCTATTAAATTTTGATGGCCTTTGATGCAATTTAGCGAGCTCGATGGACATATTACCAAACTCGCTATCACTCCACTCGATTCTACCTGAACTTCTGTTTCACTTTCTATTTTAGTAGGCTTACCGATTTTTACCATAACAAAAAACTTGGGCTGAATTTAGTGTGTAAAATCATGTATCACAATTAATATCAGCACAGTATTGCTGAGCATGAACATTCTGGGAAAACAACATTAATTTGTTGAAACAGTAAAGAATCGTTGCCCAATTCCACACTCTCGAACCGCAAAGACAGCGAAGTTGTACAGACCAATCATTTTACTGTTATTAAAAGGAATTACCACAAAATTTTAAAATACTGAAATAGTAAATAACATACATTGAATAATTATGCCTGTCATAATCTACTCTTTGCATAGGCAAAGGAGAACCAACAGTGTTACCCATATCTTTTATATTATGATGTAGCGTAGACTGCTGTCCACAATTTATTGCTCCTGCAAGACGTCTTAACGACCGGAATTGCGGAACTATAAACTGCGTAACAGGGCGTTCCTGATGCGGTAAAACAGTTAACTGATGAACAAGACCCATTAAAAGAATCTATTGGTAAAATGAATGGAAAGGTAGATTATTTTACATCACAATAGGAAGTTTAAATTAGGGAATAATTTACCATATCATAAAACCTTAGCTGAATTTACGTGCGTAAAATCACGTATCACAATTAATATCAGCACACAAATAACAGTATTTCAGAGCATGAACATTCTGTGAAAAGAACATTAATTTTTCTAAACAACAAAGAAGCGTTATGCCATTCCACACTCTCGCCACGCAAAGACAGCCATCCTGTACAGATCAATTTTTAACTATCATTAAAAGCAGTTACTACAATAATTTTTAAATTTTCAAATACCGAACAATTTGCATTGAATGATTATACCTGTCCAACAGAGTCTACTCTACGCATAGGCAAAGGAGAACCAATACTGTCGCCCTTATCTTTTTGTATTATGACGTAATGCAGACTGCTGTCCACAATTTTTTGAAAAACGTTGTGTGTGTTGGATAATATTTTGGAACTGCGTTAGTTGATTTTAAGTTCCCTTTTCTATAGTTAGATGGTGCTTTTCCCGTTCATAAGTTTTCCCTTACTCATCAGTTTTGATGGTAGTTTTTTTTAATGGTTTAGAATCAGAGGCAAATTGTTCACGAAAGAAGATCGCATCACACGGACAAGAGCAAGAGTACAATAAACTCACGTAAATGTAGGCTTTAGAACTAATGAGTTGAAGCAAAATTCGCCAGCTTCGTCTCATAACTTGAACTGATTAAATAGTTGTTATCTTACAATATTGTGTTAGAGAAATTATGTTTCTATGGTGTACTTCCTTCAGTGCACGCCTCCTGTAACTCCTATTTAAGAAAGAAGATGGAGAAAGTTACACTGGGATGTCTGAGTACCAAATCTAGGATTGCAACGTCAGCTGGTGAAGAATAATTGCTATCACCATTGGACTGGAAATAACAGCGGCACCTGACGTGCGAACCCTACCTGTTAGTGTTTACATAGAAGCATCCGGCTTCGGCCGTCTATCCACTCAATTTTAGCGGAAATCTCGGATATTTTTTGGGGATGTTTCAATGTCAACATTAACAATAATTATACCTATGTACTCGTCTTTTCGAGAGCTATTGAATGCCGTTAAAAATGTATGTCGTTCCATTAAAAAATACCCCAATATCTCAGTTGACAGTAGAGTTGAAAATGAAGTACACTTGTAACACCATTACGTGCAATTCTGTGCACTGTTATATACAGAAAACCGTTTCGATGTTTTCAACGGTGCGTGAAATGAAAGTGAAAGTTTCATCTGAGGATATCAGCGCCGAATAGAAAATATGATTTTCGCGTACTGTAGCTTTTTGTCTTCAAAACTGCATACTTTTTAAGCTTCAGTCACTGGTTTGGGATGACTGCTACGTCAGTATCCTGCCGTAACCAGTGTCTCAGTGTCATTAACATGGCTACAAAAACATTTGGGCGCTTGATGATGCAGAATACTGCTGAAACATGTTATGCCAAGCAAAGTCCGGTAAAAAATTGACTGAAGTAAAGAAACATGCAGTTTTGTGAGTGTTCCAAAACGCAGGAGATTCGCTTTTAATATGGGCAAATCTGAAGTGCGACGCTTCCCTTCATGTCTCCTGGAGGTTTACATGTGCTTAGCCTACTATTCTTGTTTCTTTCTATAAAGAGTGTGGAAACTTAATAGTGGAGGAACGTTCACCAACTATGTAAGGAAGAGAGTGTCGAATCTTAAAAATATTAATCCGTGATGGCCTATTGCAATAAAGTAGCTTTAACTGTAAGCACTTCAAATTCAGTACCGTTGTCTGTTTAAGTGAGTGTGTGTATGTGTGCGTGTATGTATGTATGTATATGTGTGTGTGTGTGTGTGTGTGTGTGTGTGTGTGCGCGCGCGCGCGTGTGTGTGTGTGTGTGTGTGTGTGTGTTTGAGTGAGTATTTGTGTATGTTTTATAACCAGAACGGTGAATGATCGTGTCTGATTGAACAGCACCAACAAATTTTAAAATTGTTCACAGAATTGGCCTTTATCATAGTAGTAAGCAATGAATACACTAAGAATTTGGAAGAAGTAAACAATCAATGGTTTAAAAATGTGGTTTCGGAGCATGCAGTTTTCAGTCATCCACCATTCACGAGATGTATTTGAAAGCAATTCCGCATTTTTCCTACACTCAGTCCCACATCTCGAAACTTCAGCGAATTCATCATGCCTAAAATATAGCCCTAAATAACAAACAAAAATGGGCCTAAAATTTAATACTTATATAAAAAGTATGTACTGCTCCACTGGTTTCTTTTCGAAACGACTCATAACAACACAATTTAGGTTACAGTAACTTCAGATATGCTTACTTCCACTGACAATGATCTTCTCAATATGAATGCCATAAAAAAACATACGTCAGAATCACGTGCACTCAAATCGCACAGTCACCACGTCGACTGTTAGTCTGAATGCTGTGAGTGAGTGTTACAATGCGTTACATTCGTAGAAGGACATCAGTGTACCACTAGACATTACTCTCTTGCAATAGCATCGGCGGTTTCATGCAAAAGGCACTGGTATTTCAAACCAAAATTAATAAAACGGTGATATTTCTGCTTATGGACTTGTAGTAATAATTACAAAAGTTATTTCAGTAAAATTTTCATTTCATTGTGGAAACTACATTCATTTAGCAGCAAAAAACAAAGTGTCATGAAAATTAAGATTAGTAAATCCCTTATGCGATGCTAATCTTTGTGTTCTGAAGTTGTATTTGTCTGGAATGTAGCTTCGTACGGAAGGAAACGTGGACGATAAGCAGTCAAGACAAGAAATGTGGTACTGTAAGAAAAGCTGAAGATTAGATGGGTGGATCGCATAACTAGTGAGCAGGTACTGAGTAGAACTGCGGAGAACAGAAATGTGTTTCATAATGTGTCTAAAATAAGGGATCAGTTGATAGGACACTTTTGGAGACATCAAGGAATCATCAGTTTAGAGGTGTACTCTTTCGACTTACCCGCTCTCTCCTCTGCACTTAGCAGTGGAATTCCCATTGCACTCTCCCTGTTACCATCCTTGCTTTTAATTTCGCCGAAGGTTGTTTCGACTTTTTATATGCTAAGTCAGTGCTTCCGATAACCATTTAGTTTTCAGTTTCTTCACTTTTTCATGCAACCATTTCGCCTTAGCATCCCTGCGCTTCCTGTTTGTTTAATCCCTAGGTGACTTGTATTTCTGTATTCCTGAATATCCCTGAAAATTTTCGTACTTTCTTCTTTCATCAATGAGCTAAAGTATTTCTTCTGTCATCTATGTTTTCTTCGCAGTTACCTTTTTTGCACCTATGTTTTTCTTTCCAACTTTTGTGATTTCCCCTTTTAGAGATGTCTATTTCTCCTCAACTGAAATGCATACTGAGCTATTTCTTATCCCATCATTACAGCCTCAGAAAACTTCAAGCGTATCTATTCATTCCTTAATACTACCGTATCCCCCTTCTTTGTGCGTTGATTCTTTCTGACAGGTCTCTTAAACTTCAGTCTACTCTTCATCAATACGAAATAGTAATCTGAGTCTATATTTGCCTTCCAAGCCAGTATCTGATTTCGGAATCTCTGCCTGACCATGATGTAATCTAATTGAAATCTTTCCTTATCTCCCGTACTTTTCGAAGTTACCTCCGAAATTTGTGATTCTTGAAGAGAGTATTCGCTATTACTGGCCGAAATTTGTTGCATAACTCAGTTGGGCTGTCCCTTCTGTCATTCCTATTACCAAGCCCATATTCTCTAGTAACCTTTTCTTCTCGTCTTTTTCCTACAGCTGCATTCGTACCACATGACTCTTAGATTTCCATCTCCCTTTATGTAATGAATTACGCTTTCAGTATCCTCATAGACTTTCTCTATTCTTCGTCTTGCATATATACCTGACTATCGTTGTCGATGTTGGTTTGCTGTCGATTCTGATAAGAATAACTCTATAACAGAACTGTTCACAGCAACTCACTCTCTGTCCGACGTTCGTATTCATAACAAATCCTACTTCCATTATAACATTTTCTGCTACTGCTTCTATGCTCATATGACCGAAATCCTTGTCTTGTTTCCACCTCACTTCATTGACTCCCTGGCATCGTCATCAGGAATAGATCTACCGAGTGCCAGAGGTAGTTATCACTTTATCTTATTCTTTTTAATCGTTTAATTTATTTTTCCTGAAAATAAAGTGAACTACTTATGAGTGTGCTATTAATCTATTTGGCCATCATTCAACTTCGTTTAAGAAACACACTTATTTCAAGTTTGTAGATCGTTGGTTTATTAAACTAACATTATCGGCTTCCGGGACTGTGGCCCACCTTTCGAAGCGTTAAACATATAAATGTAGATGACATTTGGGGCCTAATTCTGAGGTTACACATTACGAAAGCTAAAGAAATTTTCGTGTGTTTACAAGAACAAAGGTGGTGTGAGACACCATATCCGTAGTTACACAGTAACCCTCCCCCTCCCCCTCCTTATAGAAGCGCTGTTAGCTTCACTCTCATATGTACTAAAGCAAACTTGAATGCTGTCTGTTTATTTCAAAGAATTTTGACTGTTATGTAGGGTGCAATAGTTATTCGGAGATGAAGAAGCTTGCACAGGATAGAGTAACATGGAGAGCTGCATCAAACCAGTCTCTGTACTGAAGACTACAACAACAACAACAAAGGATCACTGTGATATTACTAACGGACTTTTAAAGTACACACATGAAATAATTTGTTCATGAAGTATCACAGAACATTAAACGTAAAACATTATAGAGTATTTCCTAGATTCACTAACGTATTTTTACCAAAAGGAAAAATACTATAAAAACAGAGATAAATAGAGAGAGAGAGAGAGAGAGAGAGTCAGACAGGTGCGCGCATTAACACGCTGCTTCTGGTATTTGGGGAATCGAGATGACCTGTATATAACGGGATGCGTATCATTTTAAATGTATTTACAGATAGAGGACAAGTTATATAATGTATACAGCACGAAGTGGGGCACGGTTATGGTTTAACATTTGAGTTGAACAACTCTCTAAAGCCGTGTACTATTACAATGGTACTAGATCGTGAAAATATTCAGAGGCCACATGCTCAGATTGCAACAATAAGGGGCAATTATAATCAAAGCAATTGGAAATATTATCTTAACTGAATAGATAATACGTGCTCACCACACACATGTGATTAACTGTCTGATTAAATTATAATCGTCTACAGTACACTACTTAATTTCATTGAACATTGTCAGCGTGTATTGGAATTATTTCCAAATTGTTGGAACATTACTTGAAACTCACCCTGATGTCTTATGTTGTTATGTTTTTAAGCTACGATTTGTTCCAGTGTAGATAATGATTACAGTCTGCGTACCATCGGAATGTGAGTGGCTTTGTAACTTCCCTTCCTCTGAAGTTTTTTCTATTGTTTCATTGCAACCGTTTATTTTACGTCGAGCTGACATGGGTAGGGGACAGTTAACAGAGCAACACGCTTCCTTACGAAATCTGACTGTGTGGCCTAAAAAGATAACTGTTTAAGAATGTTAAAGTTCTTCAAATTTAAGTGATGCTGCTTTGGAAGGATAAAGTACATACGATTTCAATTTCTCGATTGATTTCGTCAGTAACACTCTACACACCTATTTCTAGTCCCAACAGTGCTCGTATTATAAGTTCAGTTTATTTCACTTTCGCACTGAAGTTTACCATTACGGTAGTGCTTTTAGGAAATAATCTTTCATTGTGTGAAGTTCACGGTACCCTTTATCACTGCTCCAATAATAATTCGGCCTGCCATCAAATGCTGCTGAGTAAGAATAATGATACTGATTCGTCCACTGATTTTTTGTGTAACTAAGCACCCCCTCCTTAAATAAGCTAATTACTCCTTTTTGCAGTACCAATAGACGAAAAAAAACTTCCTTCCTCATAATTCAGCACATCTATAAATTTCTTGTACAGTTTGGTTCGACTCAGCTGCAGGTGACCATTAAGCACGAAACTCGAACGGCGACTGTCTCCTCTATTTATTGGATGCGTCTGGGGGCGTGTGGGCATTGTTGAACGAATACAGCAAGACTCTGGAAAAAGATGCGCCCAACTCCAGAATCTCCAGAGAACCAGCAATACAAAAGAGCCACGATTTAGTACCTCATACAACTATCGATAGTAGTAGGCTAGCCCTCACAGTTGGCATCATTTGAGTAAAGTGCTGTGGCTAAACGTTAACGAACGTATAACCACCTCACAGGACTTTCAATTCGTAATGAACCATATATGGCTACAGGAAATGTAATTGAATATTCTGCCAGAGTAGTACGCGCAGCCTGACAAGATGTGTTCACACCCTTTGATGATCGTAGCACGGTGAAGAGCTTAAGATAATGAAAGTGTACCGTTCACTTTAGCCAGCAACAGTGTTCCTTTTTTCTGCTGTCGGCGATAGGCAATGTTTGAGATGACAGTGTGGAGTCTGTCCAGTCTCAGGCCACAGTAGGGACACGAGCGTATGGTCACGGTGAAATTGATGTAAACAGTTGAAACGAAGGAGACAAAATGATATCTCGGGTATTTTACGCAGTAGGTGTCTTACTATTACTTGTATATTACATGATGAGTAATTTTTTCTTGTTTCTTTTCCCAAAACCTCTTCATTCTTTGGCTGTGTTATTGTCTAATGCTCTGTCCATATTTTCCATATTTTCTTCCTAACTTTTATTTCAAATTTAGTGTTCGTAATTTTGCTTCCGAATTTGTGTCATTTATCATTTCCCTTTTGTATCCAGCTTGTTTTAGGTCTCCTTCCATTTCTTTAAACCAATTGGCTGTTTTGGTCGAGTGGTTTACTGCAGCAAAATTCCTCTTTGTTAGTCCGTTGCTGTTCATTTTATGTACGTGTCCGAATGTCAGGTGGCGTTTTACGATCATGTCTGTGAGTCAAGCTGCGTGTTCGTATAATTATTTGGTTGATTTAGTCATCCATATATCATCTCTGTGTATTGTACTGCACAGAAGGAATCTTACTTTTACAATTTCGTTTATCTGGAAGAATTTATCGTTGGTAATGGAGTCACGTGCATAAAAGGGTGAATTGTGGTTTCAAGAAGGTGCACGTAACAGCTAGAAACGATATGTGATGATAAATTCAGAAGTTTCACATTTGAATTACTATCATCCATTAGTTTCCCAAATAATTGTACATTCAGTAATGACTTTTACTGTAACCATATTGGTTATGGCACACGATCATTATTAACAACGATCCTGAGTAATGGATCCGAGCTCTACTACTAGTTTAACAGTACGATTACGGAAGATTAATTAAACTGTTGATAACAATTTGCTATAGTCCGATCCATGAACGATGGCGTTTCGCGCATGTCGAGGCACGGACGGGAATTACATTGTTCACGATTCAAAGCGACAGCTGGGGTACGCGCATGCGCGTGCTTTCCGCTTGAAGAAAGCGTATATTCTGAAAATTATGCCTCTCGTTTACTTATGCAGAAGTTATCACTTACCATCACAATCAGCGAAGACAACTCGCAGCAAATGGAATCGAAATTCAGTAAACAACTCGCTACTACCACGTTTAATGCTTCCATTAGCTCAGAACACTCAGAACATACTCAACGCTCATTCACTGTCGGAGTATACCTGATGTAGGTGAGCAGAACAAGCCTAAACTTGTCCGACATCCTTCGTGACTCCTGTTATAGTAAAGAGACACAAGGGAGAAAAAGGTCATACATACGTGTGGTAGGGGACTGGAGAGATGAACCGAGGTGTGTGTGTGTGTGTGTGTGGTGTGTGTGTAGAAAGAAAGAGAGAGAGAGAGAGACGGACAGACAGAGAGAGAGAGAAGCAGATTAAAGAGAGAAGGAGGGAGGAAGGGAGAGGAAGGAAAGAAATAAAGAGAAAGAGAGAGAGGGAGAGAAAGAGAGATAGAGAGAGAGAAAGAGAATGAGAGAGAGAGAGAGAGGGAGGGAGAGAGAGAGAGAGAGAGAGAGAGAGAGAGAGCGAAGCGGAAAAGGGACGGAAGCAGCGGCCCTCGTCCTCTTTCCGTCACACAGGTGACCCTGGCATCGTGAGTTCCCGCGCAGTGGATCCGTAAGGTGGGTTGCATCCGCAGACTCGTCAGGCGCTGAACAATGAGCAGAGCCAAGCCGCGGCAGCACTCCGCGGAGAACAATGGCCTCTTGGCGGTCGAAACAATCCTCTTCACGCGGGACACAAGCAAAGAGGGGGGCGGAAAAAACGTTAATATTTGATTCCAGGTGTAGGCCGCGCCGTTGTTTTGGGGTGGGTTTCGCCGGAGAACACAATGGCGGCCTTGAAGCGGGCCTTTGTGCTCTCGCCGCAAGCCATTGTCTCGCTCTTCGCGCCCGCTTGGCCGCTGCTGCCTGGCGTCTCCTCCTCAGATTGTGGCAGCGCTTTTGCAGACGTTAATTCCCGAAACTTGCCCTTCATCGCAGACGGATGAGAAAACAAGAACTTAAGGGTGAAAAGCAAAGCAATTGCGTTTTGTTCCACTACTGGAATAAACAAATTGGCGTACACAGACCGAGAAGGAGATGGCGCCGAGTAGTAATAAGGCAAGAGTGCTTCTTTATAACAGAAGTGGGAACGACAGAGTAGTAGAATAACTAGAAGAATTCTTCTAACTGGGAAGTAAATTGACAGAGCTAAGCCAAAGCAAGGAAGATATTGTAGGTGGATTGCCACAGGCGAAAAAAGGTTTTTGCAATTAAAAAAAGGGTCTTCTGATATACATAAAATTGTAGAAAGAATAGCAGGAAGAGTATGTGTGGAGCACAGAATCATACAGAAGTAAAACGTGGACTACTGGATAAGGAGAAACTATAAGCGCTTATGCCAACGGCTTTGCCGCAGTGGTGCCACCAGTTCCCGTCAGATCACCGAAGATAAGTGCTATCGGGCTTGGCTATCACTAGGATGGATGACTGCCTGGGTCTGCCGAGCGCTGTTGGCAAGCGGGGTGCATTCACCCTTGTCAGGCAAATTGAGGAGCTACGTGACTGTGAAGCAGCGGCTCTGGTCACGAAAAGTGGCAGCAGCCGAGAGAGCGGTGTGCTGACCACAAGCTCCTACATATCTGCGTCCAGTGACCTCTATCTATCGGCTGAGGATGACACGGCGGCCGGTCGGGTTACCGTTAGGCATTCTGAAGCCTGTTCTGATGGAGGGAAGTTCTTGTATCTGCTATCACAGAAGAAAATTACAAGAGGGCAGTGTTTTATCCTGCCTACTCGTCAAATATAGGGTGCCTAGGAAACCTGTTTTCTTGGATCACTAAATGACAATTCATGCAAATCGTATTAAAGAGTTTTATTACGAAATGAGTCAATGACAATACTTAGCCGGCCGGGGTGGCCTAGTGGTTCTAGGCGCTACAGTCGCAGGTTCGAATCCTGCCTCGGGCATGGATGTGTGTGATGTCCTTAGGTTAGTTAGGTTTAAGTAGTTCTAAGTTCTAGGGGACTGATGACCTTAGAAGTTAAGTCGCGTAGTGCTCGGAGCCATTTGAACCATTTTTTGAACAATACTTGGCTTTGACAATAACACAGAAATGTCACAACCAAAGGGCGACGTGCAATAAGAAATCTTTTCAGTACAGACAGTTCCTAAGTTCCTGGTCTTGAAGTATCTAATCTTGATGCTGTAGGCCAGTCGACGCTTATGTCCTCATAGAGGGCGCTGCCGTCACGTTGCCGTCCTGGAGAGAGGTCGGTCAGCATGCAATTGGCTGACGTCTTCTTCATAGCCCTCTTTGCTCTCTCGTCTCGGACTGACGTTCCGGCGCTTGACTTTACGCCATAACATTCAAGCCGCCCCCCCCCCCCCCTAAAGCGACGGACCGTCGTTGTATAGAGAGCCCGAAAACGGCGGGGGAGGCAGGGGTGCGGATTCTGCGCTGGACCGGAAGCTGTGGCTGCAGGGGACATCAGACTTCCGATCGTACCCGTCGAACTGGCCTTCTCTCTGGCGGAAACGTCCCCAGCAAAACGACCAGAAGGGCATTCGTCCACCTCCTGAGGCCCATAGCAAGATGTAGAAGGCGTCGGCTGCTGCGGCGTGGACGGGTCCAGCTCCTTCCATAGGACGAGAGGAGGCGCAGGAGGCGAAGGTCCCGAACCCATCTGGTCGTCCCGCGGCGCCGTGATGACACTCTCGGGCGGCTGCTGTGGCCGCTCTGTCCTCGGGATCCGCGAATCTGGGAGGGAGAGACACAAAAGGATCACTGTGCACATGACAATGGCGAAGTTGATTGTGATGTCGGCGCTGCAATCCGTCTGGCCCTGAAATGAGATACAAGCATGCGCCAAGTCGACGAAGCATCTAGCCTCGTGCCCACCGTCTGCTGTGCCAAAAACCGTGTTAAACACAATATCATCAGGCGCCGCATGCTGAGGAGTGTGGAGCAGGTGGGGCAGTGTCAGATGGCTGCAGCCGTGAACAGTTCCGCCGGCGATGGTCCATCCCGTGGATGCGAACGATAGGAGGCGAGAAACAGTTGCAATGCTTGATCCCTGGTGTGAGCGGTGCCTAATCTGTCCATGAGGACCTCTGGGCGTGGCAATGGTTGACTGTAGACTTAAAGTCAATACAGAGGTGTATGCGACCTGAATGTTTGTGGAGAAAAACCAGTGGACACTAGCCCATTGAAAAGCTTGTATGGGCGTAATAGCTCCACTATCTTGATATTCTTTAAGTTCAGCAGCAATTTCGTCCCGTAATGCAATAGGAACAGTTCTGACAGGACAATATTTTGATTGATCATTGTCTTTCATAGTAATATGTGCAACAAAATTGTTAGCTTTACCAAAATCTCCAGAGAAAACTTCGGGAAATTCATTCAGAAGTTACCTACAGTCTTTAGCATTAAATGCAGTCGCTGACAACACATTGTCCTGAATTTGAAATTCAAACAAATCAAATGAATCAAGGCCAGATACGTTCTCAAGCTCGCTTAATTTGAGCACAGTGAAAGTCACAGTTAGCGTATGCGAACGTTACATTGCAGCCAAAGTACATTTTCTGAGAACGGGAGTGTCTTGTCCATTACAGGCCGTCAGGTGCGTGCTAGTTTTAGACAGGTGTGGGGAGCCCAGCAGTTCGTATGTGTTACTATTCAGCAGTGTAACAGAGGCAACCGTGTCCAACTGAAATTTCACATGTGTTCCGTTAATATTCAAAGGAACAAAACGTTTGTTGGACTGGCGTAGCACTGAAGAGACTGTTTGCTTACTAGTTCTGCTAATGCCTGCACGGCTTTGAATTCACTGCATTTATGACATGGGCCTTGTGACTAGATTTTTGTGAGTGGGAAGAACTCTTGTGGTTGTTTCATTGCAAACGTATGGATTGTACGTGACCTTGCTTGCCACAAGCGTAACACTGTGGTAGTTGGGACGGGCAGTCTTGGCGTTTGTGCCATTAACAGCAACAAGGATATGACTTCATTCTGTTCGCCCGCTTAGAGAGCTGTTTATGCGACGTGGCGCGCCCGGGCTGTTGCAGCCTAATGGGCCAGTTGCTAGCAAGGGATGACTCGACCTCACAAATTGGTGGCTGCTCAAATTTATCGGCCGACACGGCACCTGAATCATACTGATCTACTATTTGCACTACGTGCTGAAATGATGGGTCTGACAGTTTCAAAATTTGTTCTCTAAGTTTAATATCAGTTACACGGTAGACAATCACATCATGCAACATAACATTTGAATATAAAGCACCACAAGCACATTTGAATTTGCATTTCCTCGTCATAACCTGCAAATGTGTTACCCACTCGCGATAAGTTTGTTGTGACCTTTTCTTGCAACGACACAGTTGGCTCCTAATTGCTAGTACATTCACTTGTTGGACATAATAGTTACTTAGCGAATCTACAACCTGATAATAGGAAAGCTCACTCGGAGTAGCGTTAGGGAATAATTTCTGGATGAGGCGAAACGCTGCAATTCCTACTTTTGACTAAAAGTAATATAGTTTCACAGTAGCTGGTACATTGTGAGCAATTATGTGGGCTTCAAACTATGACAACCACTCGAGCCATTCCTCTTGTTGTTCATTAATCTGGCGAAAAGCCGGTATGACACTCGGAGCTATACTTTGTGAAGTTTGCGCTGTATTGGTGGATTGAGTGGTGAGTAGTTTCTGTACCGTGTTTAACTGCTATGCAGTTTGTTGCGTCTGAAGCTGAAATGTCTGTGTTAGATGCGTTGCTTCTATCGCTTGCAGCTGAGGCGCCTGAGAAGGGGGTGGGAGAGGTGGGCTGTTCATATTGGAAGAGACAAATTCAATAAACAGGCAATGCAAGCAATAAAAAGAAGCACAGAAGCAGAGAAAATATTTGCAGCGCCCACGTGAAAACACTGATTAACAAAAACAAGATACTGTTAAAGCAAGTAAACACACTCCTACAAAGAACAAAGGAGAATTAAGGCGCCAGCAAAACAGGAAAGAAAATTCGTGTCCGTCAGGCACTGGGTTCTTCTTAATACTCGTTGTCAATGTTGTATCCTGCCTACTCGTCAAATATGGGGCGCCTAGGAAACCTGCTTTCTCGGGTCTCTAGACAATTCAAGCAAATCGTATTAAAGAGTTTTATTACGAAACGAAACGATGACAGTACTTAACTTTGACAATAATGCAGAAGTGGCGCAAGCAAAGGACGACGAGCAAATAAGAAATCCCTTCAGCATAAGCAATTCCTAAGTCACTGGTCTTGAAGCCCCTAACCTTCCCGTGTTGTCGTGCTGGAGAGGGGTCGGTCAGCATGCAATTGGCTGACATCATCTTCACAGCCCTCTTTGCTCTCTCGTCTCGGAATGGCTTGCCGGGGCTTCACTTTACGCCGTAACAGACAGTAAAGCTGAAGAATGATGAGACACTAAGACAGGCGAACATTAAAGTTTCTAGAAAATCCTTAAGACAAGAAGCGGTAGGCTTCGTCCAAGAATACTTATCTTGGGGCTGGAAGGAGCAATACATGAACAGAGTAGTAGCGGAAGCCAAAGAACAGAGCATAAAAAACATAATATAAAGAACGTTGATTGTAACATTTAAGTACAATTGAAAAGACGAGCACAAGATAGCATAGAGGATAGTACCAACCTTAAGATCTACATCTGCTATTCTGCTGGCATAGGGTTCAAAGAACCACCTTCAAGCCATCTCTCTACCCTTCCACTATCGAACGGCGCGCGGGAAAAACGAACACTTAAATTTTTCTGTGCGAGGCCTGATTTCTCCTATTTTAGCGTGATGATCATTTCTCGCTATGTAGGTGGGTGCCAACAGAATGTTTTCGCAATCGGAGTGGAAAACAGGTAATTGAAATTTCATGAGAAGATCCCGTCGCAACGAAAAAGTCTTTTGTTTTAATGATTGCCACTCAAATTCACATGTCATGTCTGTGGCACTATCTTCCCTAATTGTAGGTTGATTCTTACAAAGAAAAAGACAGCAACTAGCCACAATTAATGCTGCTGTTTATTTAAGTAAATAGCGCCGTAACCGGTTTCGAAATGACATGTTCATCATCAGATGGCTGTTCACAAGATTTACAATATGCACTTTACATAGTCGTCAGTTTTCGATTTTCATTCTTCCGCTGTAGCGAAATATTCTTGGTGTGTTGGTTCCATCGAAACTTCCGGGCAATTTTGTAGCGAAGTTACAGGACTGTATTCTTGAAATATTCCAAAATATATGCAGCACTTATATGATTTGCATATCACCATATTGTGCAAAGCACCAAACACACGCCAAAAAGTATTTGCCACATGTGATATTGACACAAAGATTGCATTTTTACCAATACAACGTGTTGGACTCGAAGAGGAAAGAAAGATTGTCTGAGGTTCATCTTGCTGTAACAGTCCATGTAAGTTGTAAACGAAACTAAAATATAGTTGTTCATGTCTTCAAACTTGTCTAAGGTACATAATTATTTGTAAACCTAAACCTTGCTTCTCCTGAGTAGGCGTGGCCTTAACTGAACATTGACCATTGTTAGCGCCATACTAGAAAATAATTAGTAATTTTCTTTCAGCTCATCTTCGACGCGTGCCGCCGGTTAGGAAGCTAAACTTTCTTTCGGATCCCACAAATTATGCGGTCGCTACGAACAATTTAATATATTTCACTTTCAGATTTTCTCAAGGTTACGAGATAACATCCCAGGTAGAAAGGCGTGGTCACAGGATTCTAGTTCTAGTATAAGATTTCATCTGCAAAAGATTATGCTTGTTATCTTATATTGGTATTCTAGACGAAACCACAACCTGGAGTTACGGGTTTTATTACTTCACATTGGACTGACCTGGTGCTATAACCATTTGAGTTTTAAATATACTTTTGGTATATATATTATTAGAGTTATTTCTCTTTTGTTTTGATGTCACTTCATTAAAACCTATCAAAGCATAAATAAATTAAATTACATTACATTACACAAGTGTCCCTGCGTCATGACGCCAATAACTTTTGTTACGTAAGATTGCTTAAGAGTATAAAGTTCAGTTTCAGTTTAATTATTCTTGTTCCGGTGAGGAACTGTCGACCGTTGGTTGTTTTCACTAATGATATAGTTTGAAAACATTTTTCCAAACTTTCCACTAACTACTGTTCATTAAAAATTAGTTAACGTAATAATAATAATAATAATAGTGGCGTGTGAGGAGGGCCTCACGTCGGGGAGATCTCTCGCCTGCTGCGAGTCTTTCGATATGACGCCACTTTGGCGACTTGCGCATCGATGGGGATGAAATGATAGTGATTAGGACAACACAACACCCAGTCCCTGAGCGCAGGAAAATCTCGGACCCAGCCGGGAATCGAACCCGGGCCCGTAGAATTAACAGTCTGCCGCGCGGACCACTCAGCTACCGAGAGCGGACAGTTAAAGCAATAGAAACATATGAAGTTAACTGAACTTTGTTTCAAATCTTAATAGCTAAAGTACTGAGCAGTGGCGATTCGGCTATAACTTCATCTACTTCTTTCGGTTTTGCATTATTCTTCGGAGTAGATGCCTTTTTCCCCACACATTAGGGACTTTAGGTACACGGTCACATAGAAAAGCTGTGCTGTGTATTGTAATTACGACTGTCCCGAGCCCTGCAAAATTAGCAGTGGTTATTTTCAATGAATAATAGTGATAAAATGTCAGTTACAACAATTCAGGTGGAATTGGTGTTGCAACGTAAAGATACGACCATAGATATGTTCGACAATGTTTCAGATATTGATGACAAACTAAAGAATGTTAGAGGAATGGAATGTGTAAATAATGCAAAGATGAAGCAAGAAATATTTGATGACAGTAATGATAATTTGGAAATAAATGGCACAAGATACAAAAGTGATGTAAACGTAACAGAGACGAAAACGAAATAGACAATGGAACACGGTAGTAATTTGCCGGTATTTAGTACGAATTCTTTAATGCAAATGATTCAAAAAACGAGTGATCAAAGTAGCAGTGAGATTAGCTCTGTCAAAAGCGAAATCACAAATTCCTTGAGCAGTGAGATTAGCTCTGCGAAAAGCGAAATTATGAACTCAGTAAGCTGTGAAATTAGTTCCGTGACGAAGACAATAAGTAGTGAGATAAGTTCTGTAAAAGAGGAAATAACTGTTTTGAGAGGTTAAATAGAAATTTCACACAAAACTTTGCGAAAAAAATAAATGACTTAGATACTCAATTTAGTAGTGACAGGAAAGATATGACAAAACATTTTTACGGACGAAATGAAAAAAATGAAAGACAACATGCAACAACAATTGGGCGACTTACTAAGTGAAAAATGCGGACATATCTAAAATTAACTGAAACATGATATCGGCGTGAGAACGGACGAAATCAATGAAAATGTCAGCATAAAGATAAATCGCGAAATAGCAACAGTTCGTTCTGACTGGAAAAATTCGGTGGATTCTTTGAACGACCAAATTGTAAATGTTAAACTGAAAGTTCAGGAGTTGGAAGCAGATGTTAATTATAAGTTTTGTCAAATAAAAGACAAAGATGTGGGTGAGATAAATGAGCGTATTAAAAATCTGGAGAGCGCAAGAAATCTAACCGCCACGTATCTTGTTGGAGGTACATACCAGAGCCAAATAAGCATTGAGATTGATAAATTTGATCCGAAAGGTGGTAGTAATCCTGTCGTGTTCATGGACAAATGTAAGTCGTTAAATCCAAAATAATTGCCAGAGGAAATTCGCGTCAGGATTGCCAGGACACGACTGAGTGGTGACGCAGATAGTTGGGCAGTTCGCGGCCTGAGTGGTTGTGAAACGCTTGACGAATTCTTAAACCGATCCGAAGACGAATACTGGTCAACCAGTAAACAGGAGGAGGTAATTACGAAATTTGCGTATACTACTCCGTACCGTGCCAGCAGAGACTCAAATATAAAAAGTTATTGCTAGGATATGTGTATAAAGATCGAGCATATCAAAGGAAAATCAACCGAAAAGAGAAAGTTGGACATACTGGAGCGGCAAATTGCCACATAGTATCCGCGGCTACATAATTGGTGACTGTAGCAAAGGTGTGAGATCTAGATGTATTATACCGTGACGACGAAAATGGTCAGTACAGTCACCACAACTGCAGCTGATTATAGTAACTATTACTACAGACGTGGTCAAAATAATGAAAATCAAAGTCAAAACCCAAACTTACAATGTGAGATCAGCTCATGGAGAAAGAGGAAGACGCTGCAGAATAGGTTTTGGCAGTGGTAGGGGAGATTACAATTGTAACCACCATGGCAATGATAGAGTGGAAAGGGGGGGGGGGGGTCTGCAACACTAACGGGTCGTACTGCTGCTTATCGCTTTGTGAGACCCAGCTGGCTTCAGAAGCAGTATTGCCGCTGCAGCAATTACGATGCAAAAGGAAGCAAAACGAGTAACGAACTTAAACAGTGTCAAGTGTACGCTGGAAATAACGAGAATGAAAAACAATGCAGAAATGTCGCGATTCGGACTCTGGTCGAATCAGATGTATTAAAAGCTAAATCACGAATGTCGTTGAAGTGGCTACTCGTGTGAGTACAGAAAGTACTTTTATTGCAAAGAAATATCAGAGTAACTGCTGGGTAAACGGAAATCTTTACCAATGAGTAAATTCAAACTGTCTTTCTGCTTGCAACAATAAAACAGTCAGTATTACGGTGAGTAACGTAACAAAAGGTTTCTGTACGCAGCCAGTAAACAATCTTACATTAACTGATCTTCGAAAATTACTATAACATGTTGTATGTGTTTCCTGTTTGATTATTATCTGACTACTGTGACATGTGTGGTGAGAAGTACTTGAAAGTCTGCTTTAGGTACCGTTCATACGGAATGACGCCAATAACTATTCTTATGTAAGATTGCTTACGAGTATAAAATTCAGTTTAATTATTCTTGTTCCGGTGAGGAACTGGCCACTGTTGGTTATTTCATCAATCACATACTTTGAAAACCTTTTTTCCAAATTTTCCACTAACTACTGTTACTGAAAATTTAGTTTACATAATAAAACATATAAAGTTAACTTGAGGGGATGTTTCTATCTTTGGCCCGAAAAAAACATGTTCTTTGAGAATTTTTTTCTCGGGAATTGTTATAGATATCAATGTCAAATTTCGTCAAAATGTTTATTGATATTTCCTCTACAAGCTGGAATTGTTTCGACCAGAAATGTCGAAGAGGAAAGGCGGAAGTGCCGTCGGAAGGAAACAAAATTTCGATGTAGACGCGATATGTCACAGGTCAGCCGGCTCGTCTGAAATCAAAATTGAGTTGACGTTAGCGAAGTAGATAGATTCTTTAGGAATTGTACCTCGCTTAAGTTATTTGAACCATCGGAAATAAAATGGCTGCCATTTGAAAAAATAGGGTTTTTTCACCGATTTTTCGACTTCGTCGGCCAAGCAAAAATATTTATAGTTGATGGATCGAGATAAAAGTGGTACCACTCCTAGACAGTTTAGTTAGCTTCGTAGGAAACAAAGAATCATGCCAGTCGGTTCAGTAGATTTGAAGTTACCATGCCACGCGATAAAAAAGAAAGTCATTTCGAGAAAAATGCATTTGAAGTTTTAACTACATATAAATGCAATATTATCCAACTTACGTTCAATCTGCTATTACGGGTTCATAAACTAGTCATTCCTCTTCCTCATAGAGGGCATTCTGCTCGATCTGGGCCATCCTCCGCTGCTCCAGAGCCGCTCGTACGGCTGGTGACAAGCGGTTTTCGGCCGCTTGAATTCAGTGGTCGTCCGAATGGTTGGCAAACTGCGTCGAATAGAGTCTCGGGGTGACGTCCATCGTTGTCATGGTCTTCAGAATTGCTGAATACACTTCGTTGAAGCTGCTCAATGCCAAGAAAGTCGCTATCTCCACAGTCTTCGCACCAGAATGCAAATGCCTCGGGGCTAACTTCCAAACACACGCGTTCAAACTTTCGATTGAATTTTGTGTGTTTCCTCCCAAGCACCGGTACAATGACTGGTCCTCTGAAAGGGCCTCGTGTATCGGATGAAACACTTTTTGAACTTCTTTGGAGAACGGCTGGTCTTGCTGATATTCGTCCAGATGTCTGGTAGCCTCTGCAATGCACCAATTTCACCAACTAGTTTCCCCAGCCGGACAATTTTGGTGTTATGGGTGGTCATCCGTCGAACACTTGTTGAAATAGAACGAGATTTTCACTCTGCAGCGGAGTGTGCGCTGATATGAAACTTCCTGGCAGATTAAATCTGTGTGCCGGACCGAGACTGGAACTCGGGACCTTTGCCTTTCGCGGGCAAGTGCTCTACCAGCAGAGCTTCTGTAAAGTTTGGAAGGTAGGAGACGAGGTACTGGCAGAAGTAAAGCTGTGCGGACGGGGCGTGAGTCGTGCTTGGGTAGCTCAGTTGGTAGAGCACTTGCCCGCGAAAGGCAAAGGTCCCGATTTCGCGTCTCGGTCCGGCACACAGTTTTAATCTGCCACGAAGTTTCACTTGTCGAAATACATTGCCAAAATTGCCTTCTTCATCCGTTCCATCGAATTGGAATGCCGTCGGATTGCCAAGCCGTAGTACGACGTAAGCTCCTTGATCACTTTATCAGTTTTAGCAAGCACATAGAATAATTTTTCGCGGCTACAAAGTCGAAATTTCGGAGAAAACTAGTGCGTGAAAAAAGGCAGATTTCAGGCACGTGCATTTTTTTGTTCAAGTGCGAATAACAAACATTTCCGTCCCGTATTCGGAAAAACCGTTTCAGGAGTGGATTCTAAACACTTTATGGATCCAATAATGCAATTTTTTTAAAAAATCGATTTTTTCAACCAAAAGAGAGTGAACCTCCCCTGAAGTTTGTTTCTAATCGTCATTGCTAAAGTACTGAGCAGTGGCAATTCGGTTATAACTTCATCTACTTCTTTTGGTTTTGCATTCTTCTTTTTCCCATAGATTAGGGACTTTAGGTACACGGTCATATAGCAAAGCCTAATTAGCTGGAGAGGTAGGAGGGTTATACATTCACCCAGCATATGACCTATTTCCACAGTATTTTTACTATCATCATATATACGATACCTCCTGTATCAAAATATGTAACTTGTCTAATTACATCATACAACCTAAGCCTTGAATTTGTTATAGTGAATCCACATATTTGTAGATGTGTTATTTACTGCATAATGATCTTTGAAACTGTACTTCATCTCAACCATATCCTCATTAATAAAGTTGATATCTATATTAGTATCCAATAGTATCTCATAAAGTTGTTATAAATCTGTAACATCCTCTGTTTTACTAATATTTTGTCATTGTCCAAATGTTCCCCATAATAAATTTAGACATATCTTAACATCACCTACATTTCCTGGATTTTGCTTTATCTTAACATAATCCAATTGAAACCATGTTTTCTTTCAATATTGGATTCACAATTTTCAGGACAGGTTTCTAACTGTATATTCATAAAGACTTTTTTTATAATTTTTAAACAAAATGTCGCTTTTATTTCTAAAATCTCACACTTCATAGATATCTCAAATTTTATATCCTTTTTCTACAGCTTCCTTTACTTCATCAGTTGTCCAAGTTCCAATAAAACGTCTTTGATCCCCATTGTGATTACATTTATATATTTTTCTTCTACACATTTGATACAGAAAGAAAACAAATGCTTTTCACTTATAAGATCTTTATTCATACTGGCAAAATAGAATGATACAATCCTCTAGGTGAAAATACTTAATATTTTATAAACCCATACCATTTTTAGTATAATATTTTGATCTATATATTTTTGTTGAATGTCACTCAGGATAATAATGACAATATTGTACACGTGGGTAAGACTACAAACATAAATACACTTTATTTCTGTGATTACGCCATCTGCTTTAGCTCTTAATTTTATTGTATTAGTTCAGCTACCATAAAAGTCATTGTGGATTCAAAGGTTCAATAACTTCACGAATCTGATTTAATTTCTTAATGTTTTTATATTCTACTGAATTAATCCAATCACATTTCCACATCTCTACTACACTATATCCACAATTTCGTATTACTGTACTTTTTGTTAATATCTTTTGATATAGGTTATCTATCAATTTGTTATTTTTATTGTTAAGGATTTCAGTTTTAATACATCTTTTACAACAACATGATAATGATAAATGGTAATAGTTTCTTTATCAAAATCATCTACTTTCTCTCTGGCTATATTTACTTCACCATCATCAAAAGCATGTCCAATATTATTATTGTTTAAACTGTTTAGCCTAGAAATAGATTCTTTAATATAATATATTTTTGGTGTTTATCCAATACTGCAATTCTTCCATCAGACATATATTTAAATCTAGATATAGTGTTAAAAACTCCAGCAATTTTTAAATAACAGAATATTTCTATATTAACTATTTATAGAAATCGTTTTCTAAGTTCAAACTGTGCACTTCTCATTACATCTACATCAGAAGTATGTTGAGTTTGCAATTTCATTTAACTTTTTGACTATGCCATTTTTTCTTTCAATTAGTTTCACAGTATCAGCACAATAATATTTAACATCAGGAATGTATTGGATATACCTTCTATTTTCTTGGTATAGAACAAAGTGGGAAGCAACTTTTCTTCAGTTCTTTCAAATCAGACGTTTTTGGGAAGCTACTAAGTGGGCCTTATACAAAATTGCTGCTATTTATGATTTTTAGTTCTAAATGATTCATCTCCAATAACATCAGTTTAACTCCTGTGTAGATGGTGTATGGTTTTATTGTATTTTTAACACAATAATTGAGAACGAATTGTGAATCATAACCTTTAGCACACTGAGCTATTAATGCATAATTCTGATTTTTAAAATGAACATGAACAGTTACCCATTTTGGTCACTTACTGATGAGCTTAAGACCTCTACCATGTTGCTAGGTGATGATGGTGAATAGAGAAGGCAATACAAACGCCACAAGTGTCAACTACCTGTTAAATACACCTGCTCTGTTCACCACCACTGCCTACCAACACGGTATGAGGTCTGTAACTGACCAAAACTGGTAACCACAACAGTAAAGGTCTCTTGTGCTAGACTCTTTATGTTCATTTTAAAGTACTAAGGATGAATGCTGTTCTCCATGAGAAATGTTCTCAAAAATTACTTTTATTTTTGATGTTCATCATGTATGGTCCACCTACAGAAGTCATCAATTGCCTTAAGTTTATAAACAGTAGACTCATTAAAATTGTGAACTATTATTAGCTTTGAAATATGTATACCAGTTTCTTGTTGAGCTTCATAATCAAACCACCTGTATCTCTCACCACAAGTACAAGGAATTCTCATTGGTGCTCCATTTTCACAACATTTAAACTGTGTACCTGTAACGACTTTTTTACATTTTCAGCATTGAAAAATACAATAATCTTGGTATTGTCCATTAAGATAACAACAATTTCACCACAATTTTGATCCTGTGACTGTAATTTCTTGACCAAACTATCTTCCACATGCACCATCTTTTTGCATTCTGTGTTCCATGTACATTGATGATTTTAAATTTTTACTGTTAGTTGACAGTTTCTACATTGCTGAAAGCCACATATATGGCTTTCTGATGTCAAAGAAAGGTCCCTACAGTGATGACATTTATAAAGAGCGTCACAGTTTTCTTTGTGATCCTTTAAGCTTTCTTCATTGTTATAATATCTACTGCAGTTTTCACAATGTATTTTATATTCCACAGTATTGTGTTTTGCATAATATACAGACTTTTTCTTACTTTGCATCTATGTTTGTTCTTGTTGTTATGTATCTTGTTACATTTATCACAGAAAAGTTATATTTGTAAGAAAGATGACATACTGTTAATTATATCAAAATGATTTTCAATTTTACACTAGCCTATTTTTACTTTTTTCTCAGAACCACTATAGATAACTGAATTCAAATTCTCAGCATACACAACATTTATTTGGATATCTAGTGGTTGATCAAAATTTTTGATAGCACCTAGAGTAAATCCTTTTTGTCATATTATCCTAATTTCTTACATAATACGTCAGTTCACTGTTTTGCGATTTGTATTTATCCCCTACTCTAATTGTCTTAATCTCACCTGTAATTAGTTCTATATCCAAGACACTATTTGTGAGACATGTTTAAGTAACTTTTATCGCCCTAGGACATCACAGATTATCATTATTATTAATTATTGTAATAGATCTTTCCATCTTTTTGTTATCAGGTAAATTTGCTATTTTTTATCTCTACTGCCTCTAGTAATTGCTAACATCTGGGTATTAAATGTGATATCTGCTTTATCAATAGATTCATCAGATGAAATATATCTCTGATTTAATTGCACAAAATTTAACAGATTGTTTGGTATTAGCTGATACTTTATAGCCTGTAGAAATTGGGTAAACATTTTTGGATTTGCAGTTGTTATTTTTAACTTATTTCCTTCCCTGAAGCTACTTCTCTTTTGTGCTACTTCTACCATAGAATTGTGTGCATTCATTATATGATCTGTTTTTCAATTAATGGTGTTGACTTCACTAATATTAGTATCATTAAAGACAATTTTTAAGTCAACAGACCATTTCTTAAATTTTTCATTAAGTCCTGATCTTACTTCTTTAATTTCAGATAACTTGTTTTTTCAGTTTATCTTCTGTTTCTTGCTCAAGCAGATACACTATTTTCTGTCTTCCTTGTGGTCGAATTATTTGAAATATATCATCATCAAATTTGAAAAAGTAATATATAGTAGGTACACATTTTGGTTTTGATTAAGTGTTTTGGAATAATTCAGAATGAAATGGGAACTGTTGTACCATAATCAAACTAATTCTGATTTTCTTATTTGCTGCAGCATCTGAGGCCAAGATTTTTAGCTATTACTTTTAGCTCAATTACTTTCATGCTGCTGAAATTTGAAGCATGACTGGTACAGTTATATATATTATGAGAAATATTTAAATTAATTAAACAATCTTTCCTTAAACTGCTCAATTTAGTTAAATTATTTCTCCCACAAACATCAGAAGGTTTAGGGACTGTAAAATCTCTCAATTTTTTCTCTATTTACTGGAGAAAAACTTTGATTGGGTTTTTCAAAAAATGAAAAATATATAATAAATTTAAGAAATTCTGCACATTACTTTAATAAAATAGCAAATGTAGTGATTAATTAAATTTCATTTTGAGTCAATTTTCTATGTTTGGCTGCCAGTAAATGTTTTTTGAGATCTGTTTTAATTATTTTCTTCATATTTATACAACAACCAAATTTCTTACATTTTCTCATTGACAAATCTTGCATCTACTTCACAGCTTGTCATTAGATATGGGATTTAAGTAAGGAGAACAAAAACCTAATTTCTTGGCAGTTAATACATTTGTTATATCCTGTTTGTGCTCATCATCATTATTAATAATATTTTCTAATGTTCATTCTAATAATATTTACATGTAATATATTTAGCACATACACAAAGCACTTTGTTATATCAATTTTTGATATTTTCTAACACTTTCTTTATGTATATATGAATGATTATCCTTTGTATATTTATGTGAGTGAAAATTATCAATTAATTTCTCCAATTTACAGTTCCTATTATTCTTTGACTAGATTTCTTCTATTTAATAGAAACAATATCTATTAAGTATAAATGAATTATTATGTAATGGATACAGTTGCTGCATAAACTGTGTTAGCACAGTTCATGCAAAACCCAAAAAATGTAAAAATTAAAACATTTTATTATTAAAGGAAGATGAATCAGAAAACATTTTGTGAAAGAATTTGAAAAATTGAAAAGTATTTATATTAATTAATTGCAATGATTAAATTAAACAATATAAGGAACATATTAAATTTTGGAAACAAATGGTGATTATCTTTATTTGGTAAAACTGTTTGTTATTTAGCTTGATATATTGTAACTGAAGCAAACTCACAATAATAAAAAAAATTAAATGGTCAACCAATAAATTATATATGAATGGAGTGTATCATGAGCATCAGATAATTTGATTCATTAAATTTTGTTAACAATATAATACTTTGATTTACCTTCATTTGTTCATTACAATAGATTTTCATTAAAGATATGAAATAAGAGAATAAGGAATGGTAGTGGTAATAGTTACATCAACAAAAGAAAAAAATTATAGATTAATGAGTAAACCAAACAACAGCATTTCATATATTATAAGCAAATGTAATTAAACTAAAAAACTGTCCTAAATAAAAATTATTATATTAAATGGTTGCACTCATATACCTGCAGCAGCCTATGGCTGATTCAGCAGCTGCTCCATCAACTGCAAGCTTGTATACAAAGGTTATCAAGTTTTAGTGATCATTGATGAAAAGAATATTCCATGGTTTAAAGACGTTTCTGAAATACTGGAATATAAACGTAGTGACTATGTAATAAGAAAACATGTTGATGAAGAAGATAAAAAAAATTGTTAACTTGATCCCCAAGCATCCTTCTGAATGCATAGTGGTCTGGGCATAAGAAGCCAGCTCAAGCTAGTGTGACTTACTCACGAAGGCCAGTGTTTAACTAAAATTCCTTTCAGAGAAATTTCTAGAAGTTCTGTGAGTGGAGCAGAAGAGAAAATGACTAGTAGTGGTACAGGGAATCTTTCACCACACACCATACGATGGCTTCTTGAGTAAGTATGTAGATGTATATGAAGTCCTCGCAGGAAGCAGTACGTTAGAAAAGCGGTGCAAATGAGAGCAGGAAATGGCCAATAACAATTCTTGTATTCTGCTTCTGATTCTGAATGAAACGCCTAATTGTTAAGTAATTTTCGTGGAACACTTTGGAGTTTATCAAATCAAGAGTTAGTGGCGGCTCTCGTGGAGTGTGAAAGTCGTGTACACTCTGGGGCCAAGGTGGTGTTTTCATTGCTATATCAGAAGTCGGGAGAAGCTAAGCCTTCGTAGTTAAAATCGTGAGATTGCGGAAGCGCGTTTCCGAACGCGGTCGTGGATTTCAGGTTGAACCATTCCAACTTTCTAGGCGAGAGTTGTCGATTAGAAATGTTGGAGACACTCAGTACATAGACAGGCCAAATTAAGTTTGGGAGCCAAATACATAGCTGGGCGGTGGTGTTTAGCGAACGAGACGGACTTGACGAGGTTTCCATTGAAGCCAATACGTGATATTCATTTGCGTGGAAATCTGAGTGTGATATTTTTGCTTCTCTCTTCCTTTTTGACTTGCAAGTATGTGCATGTTTTCTCTTGTAGATATTACCTGCGGAAGCTGTTGGGAGTCAGATAGAGGCGGTGTGTTGAACTGTTAGTGATGCACATTTTCCAGTCCAGTTTCCGGACCTCGGAAACTTTACGAAAGTTGTTGGATTGCTACACGGCTTTTAATTATTGACTTGGAAGTGGTGAGAAGTTTATCGGTGTCTCTCGGGCCAAAACGAGCCTTGCCACCATTAGTTTGACTGATTTTACACGTTTAGCAGTGCAAGAGTTAATCCACGTCCCCCAGAAGCGTTTATATCTGTGGAACATTACGTTTGTCACCAACAGTGCATCGAGCTTGGCCGCAGCCGCAAGTGTCATTTCGGGCAACGTCACGGACGCTCCGAAGCTCGGACGGAAGGAACGTTTCAACTGTATAAACATGGAAAGCAATACCAGCTTTACGAATTATCCTAAACTGAAGAAAGGTAAATGATATTTGTAGCAGTTTTAAACTCAGAAAAAGATTCTGACAATGTTAACTGGAATACTTCGAAATTCAGTTCAGAAGAAAAAGCTTTTTCAGATATATGACTGCAGTTATAAGAGCTGAAAGACATGAAATGGAGGCAGCAGTTAATAAATGTACGAAACAGCACTATAACCTTTCCCCCGTGTTATTCCCGGCGCATAAAGCAAGAGGTAAAGGAAAGTATGAGAAATTTTGGAAAAGGAATATAAGTTAACGGACAAGGAATAAGAACTTTTATGTCCATGGATAACGCAATACTGTCATATAAGAGAGCGAAATTACTGACTATGACAAAAATAAAGAAGATCCAAAATCGAAACTGAAGTAACAGTTTTTCTTAAGGAGACTAATATGTTAGCTTCTAACACATATCTAAGTGTTACGATATATTTTTTTCTTAAAGCATATCGTTGGACCGTAGCCTTATATGGAAATGAGTCGTAGGCAATGAACAGTACAATCAAGAAGAGAATGGAACCTTTAAAATGTGGTGCTACAGAGCAATGCTGAAAATTTGATGGGCAGATTGAATATGTAATGAAGAGTTGGGAAGAAAAGAACTTTACGACACAATTTGACTAAAAGAATGTATAGGTTAATAGGACACAGCCTGGGGCATTAAGGAAGTTCAAATGGACGTAAGTAATAGTATTTACGCGCAGATTAAGATATACGTACAGGATGGACTAGCGTGGACGACTGCATAAAAGCAGCACAATATCGAATATAGGAACTATAATTGGGGGGAGCTCTGTAAATCGAATTTCATTTGCACAATCTTCGAGAAATATGAAAGAGCAAACATAGCCGTGTATTAATACAGGAGGGCCAAAGCTAGCTGAGAAGTAATTAATCTTCGGCAGCGGAAAAAAGGAAGGAAGGAAGATTAGGGTCTATCGTCCCGTTGACAAAGAGGTCATAAGGGTGGGGAAGGAAAGCGGCCATGACCTTTCAGAGAAACCATCTCCGCATGTGAATGCGGAGATTTAGCGAACTCACAAAAAACCTAAATCTGGGTGGCGGGATGCGTATTTGAACTGTCGTCCTCCCGAATATTAGTCCAGTGTGCTGACTACTATGCTGTTTTTTTTTTTATTCTAAGAGAGACGCACATTTTTAAATTCTATTAAATGATTAAGAGAGATCCAGAATATATAGAAAATGAAGGTGAAAAACAAATTTGGAAGGAGGTGGAGGCGAACCAGCTATGTGTTTTTTCATATTTTTTTCTACGCTAAGCTTATTTTATGCCAACCTGTGATATGAAGGAGAGGGTGAGGGGTCAGAGTGGGCTGGAGTCGCAACCCTAGGCCTGGCCACGGTGTTCCCCTCACGTCCTGGGGAAAAGGGACAGAAGGGGAAATATGTGGCAAACCGAAAACATAGGCAAGTATAGTAGTTTACAACCGTAGAGCAACAATTATTTCATTTTATTTTATTTATTATTATTTTTATGTATACATGAACAACCGAAGAGGAAGACCTTGAAGTGTCTATTGATAGACACTGAGGAGAAAAACCAAAAACAAAAGAGTAACAGACCCGGTGGAAGTGATGCACCATCGTACGTGACGCTGGGTCACCCGGCTGTCTTCTAGTTTCAGTCCGTGTTGTGGCACTTTCGTTTGTTGAGCTATATGATCAGTCATATCAACTTTTCTCACCATGGACGAGCCAGCTACTCGGTGGATGGTGCAAGACAATCCGTAGGTAATCTAACAACTGTTGGCCGTACTGTGGGTGCCGAACAATAGCGTGGTGCCGCTCATGGAGGTAACACCAAAAATCAAGAACGTGTCTGGAGTCGTCATGTTGGAGATAGTTCAAGGACTGGCAGGCGATACACAAAACTGTATTCGTCTGAGGCCTGGTAGAAGAATCATGTGTGCGCCGATATGGAGCGGCGTTGCACGTGGATAAACGCTAAAATCTGGCGCACAAGGTATCATACCTGCCCTGCTTCTCCACAGCTGAGACGATGTCTGCCCGTATCGACTTCTTGGCATGTCTGGCAAGTGGATGAACCCGTCAGGTGGATCTTGTAAAGGCGCTCGTACTTCCTGTTGACAGCTACATACCACGCGACTTGTGCGTCAGAGTCAAATAAGGGATGGTGTACTGTTCTCCACACCACTCGCTACCGCGTTTACGATATTTAAATTCGATCAGATTAGGCCGGCGCTAACGCTGTAATTCAGTGTAGAGTTGTTTCTTCGTAGCCACAAGTGGAGTCGGGGTCACTTGGTGTAGGTAACTATTGCGGCCCAAACATAACTGATTGGTCGAGAGAAGCCGGTTCCGTCGAGACCAGTAACGATCTCGTAAGGCTCAACGGGCACCCCTA
Source organism: Schistocerca americana (assembly GCF_021461395.2). Classification (NCBI taxonomy): domain Eukaryota; kingdom Metazoa; phylum Arthropoda; class Insecta; order Orthoptera; family Acrididae; genus Schistocerca; species Schistocerca americana. The sequence continues at coordinate 436,907,881 of NC_060125.1, forward strand.
CGTCGCAGCTTCATGTGGGCACTGATGTTGAGAGCCGCCGCCCTGTCCTCGGGTAGGGCGAGGGAGTCGTATCTGATTTTAAGCAACATCCCTTTGCTGTCAAAGGAGCCATAAGAGAACATGATGCTACAAACCAGTGGGTGCGTGATGAGTAGAGTTTGTGTGAAGTGTGGAAGCCGCAATGGCATAACGCGCTCGTTGTACGATATTTAGGGATCGTAAGTGTTGATCCACTATGCTGGCCCGTGACTATTGCAATAGTCGTCTAAAGTACAGTGCTATCGGCACCGGATGTCGCCTGTGAAGTTTAATCCTAGGCGTCGTAGAGTATCGGACAGCCGAAAGGGGGCAACGCACTCTCGAGACAAACGCGACCGTATAGCCAGCGCGAGCGACTTGTCGGCGTTGAGTTTACTTCCTGATGCCACTCCATATGTTGCAGACCAGGACAAGGCCTCTGTCATGTCATCGACTCCACAGATGACGAGCATCACATCATCGGCGTATGCCGTACGTTCGTAAGCTTGACCGCCAGACTGGAGTCCTGTTAATCGTTGGCGCAGGCCACACAGCAAAGGTTTCAAGGCCAAAGTATGAAGCACCGTTGATAAAGGATAGCCCTGTCCCGATCGGTTGATGTGGAAGGTACCTGTCAGGCTGCCGCTGACGAGTACCCGTGATGGCATCCCATGTAGGAGGCCAATGATCCCATCAATGAAGCTATCTGGGTGTGGTCAGCATGATCAGGCACCTGACTAAAATCCAATGAGACCAGCGCACATGCGGCGCTGGATCAATGCTAGGGATTGGTACAGAGCAGACCTGATATTGTATGGAGGTCTGAATATTGTATACGGTTTGCCAGTGGCCGTGTGAAAATTTTCAAGTCACTGTTCAGCGTACTCAAAGGTCGATAATCTCGTGTTCGGCTCCCACTTTTAGGTTTGCGTATTGGCACTATCAGATCTTTGAGGAAAGCCCCAGGCGGTCACGTGTTGGGAGATAGTAACTCTCTACAAATCTCCGTCCAAGATCACATCAACGGTCTTTGGGAAGTCCTGTAAAACTCCAATGGGAGTTCTGACGATCTGCTAGCCGCCCCTTTAGATACAGCGTCGTGAACTTCATCTTCGTCACGTCCCGAAATGAGTCCGTTGCCACGTCCCGTGGAACTTTTGTAATCCGGAACGGTGACTATCGTCACAGGACCTGCGTGCTCTACCGCATAGACGCGCGAATACTGCGCGTGTAAGGCTGATGCAAGTCCCGTTGTACCTCCGAAAGTCGACCGTCGTCAGTAACCAAGTTATGCACCAGCGCTCCCGTTCAATTTTTAAGCTTCAAGATAACGTGGTGCATGGAAGATCCTTCCTGAGATACGCCCGTCATGAGCTCGCGCCCTTATAGTGGAACCGTGTGGTTGAAGGTTCACCAGGGCAACGATCTTGGGGCGATTGATCATCGTCTGGCGATCTGGTGAGAGTGGCATAGTCACACATTCTCGTAAGATGGCATAAGAAAAGTTGACCATGTGTCGCCTCGATGTTGCTACATCCCTACCACACGTCACCAGTATCTGCCAGAGAGCAGGCTTGGCACATTTGATTCACTGAGTTAACGTCGATCCGAAGTGAGTGCCACGGCTGACGGCTTGGCGCCACGTGGTCTGCACTGCATCCCTGAATATCTGTGAGGAGCGATGTTCGGTGTTCCATGTGCAGAGGGTACAGAGGGGAGAAGAACAGATATATTCCATGTGGTCAGTGAAGGCCGCAGGACATACTTTCACACCACTTATCGCTATCATTAGTGTACGTGTGACATAAAACCAATCTGACCTGCCTGATAAGCCGCTGGCAAGGTGGGTGAATCAGCGGGTGTCGCCATGTGTACGTCACCATGCGGCGACAAGATGAAGGTCCCATATATGGGTCTCGAGTTCTGGACAAGGTGAATGGCGTGGTGGCTGTTTGGTAGGTTCCTGCATACAACTGAAGTCGCCACCTATGTCATCCAGTCGATGCTGGCAGACTTGTGCTGTATCCTCTCTGAAGACGTGGTCCTGAGCCAGAAGGAGCGTAGATGTTTCGAGCTGCACGGCGCTGGCCTTAACAACAATACCCCTCGGATTCGGAAGGTATCAAGTCGTTGGCCGTCAATCCCTCAGAGAGAAGAATGGCAACCCTGCTGTGTGTGGGGGACGCTTGTGAAGCTGAGTATCCAAAGAAATCAGGGAAGCTTGGACTTCTTGTAAGAAGGCAACGTCGACATATGCTGCAGTGAGAATTTGTTGGAACAAGATCAGCTTATATCATGTCCAGATTGTATTGACGTTAAGAGTGGCTAGGCGAAAGGTCTAGTGTCTGGACCTTGTGTGGGTGTTGTCATAGCAGCCAAGTGAAAGAAAGCAAATCCTTGAGCTTCACGGCCTACAACCCCAGTTAAAGGGGCGGGTGGGTGGTCGGAGGTGGCAGACGAAATTCTGCAGCCCTCCATCTATCCAATCGCCACATCACCGGCATCTTCAACGTCATCAGCCTATGGTATAAGAGATAGTATTGATCTGAGCTGTGACTTGGCATTCTCTTCGTAGTGCGCTGTGTGTCATTGGTCAGCGATGTAGGACTGCCATCCTGGACGTCTGACGCCAGCGTTTTTCTGGGGGGTTACGTGACACCATTAGCGTGACTGTGGTGGGGAACTGGTAGTCTGGTACGCTGTGTCTTCTAGATAATCATCATCATCATTAGAATTATATTAATACCTTCAGCTGCTGACGGGGACAGGTGAAAATGTGTGCCACGACTGGGACTCGAACCTGGGATCTCCTGCTTACATGGCAGATGCTCTATCCATCTGAATCACCGAGGGCACAGAGGATAGTGCGACTGCTGGGACTATCTCGCGCGCGCTTCCAGCGAGACCCACATTGTCACCTTATATGTCCACACACTACATTCGTAGTGTACCTGCCCAACAGACTCATTACGCGCGGAAGACATTCTTACCAAGTCCCGTAAGAGTTCGGGTAATATGTGTGCATCCACACATAAGAAGAAGCTCATGGCCAGTATTGCAAGAACTGTATACTTATATGCATATGGTGTCTGTTCTTTTGGACATGGCATGACCCTAGCGGCCACGTCCATATTCTCCTGAGTTACACCCAGAGGTGACTGGTGGTCTGGGGGCACAGTAGACGTCGTCGGAATTGTCGAAATCTCCGTCATTGTGCCATCCTGCCCACCTGCGGCACATCGCTCATTTCACCGCCCACCGAGGGTGGTGTGGGAGGCTTCGCCTAGTGTTGGAGGAGAACAGTGGTCTTGCAGTACGATAACATCCTGTGGTGCAGAGCTCATAAGATGACGCGGAATGCACGCCAGCCTAACATGGCCTTTTTGTCTGCAGCCAGAACACGTTCGACGTTGGCCATAGCACAAGATCATGGCACGACATCCACGTACGTTCAGGTAAGACAGGAAATGTTTTGAGAGGTCGATTTTCACCTGATGTACACTGTTGTGAACTTTCTACATTTAGAAAGTTTGCCATATATGGCTGATGGCATTGTCATATAGTTTGAAACCTGCCTTGCCAACATCTTCTGGCACCTCAAAAGTAAGCTCAAATACTCGCAGCATCTGCGGGCCAAGTCCCGCGTAGTTCACCGTGACTATATGGCTGTCGGAATGTTTGGAATTAGGGGCGTCAGCGTACTTATTGACCACGTCAGTGCACGCGGCTGCAGATTTTATCTTTACATATACGATACTGACCATAATGGAAAACATATGCCCACAATGAGCGATGGATCCCGTCGTTGTTGGTCTCGAAGGTACTGCTCTACTTTAAGCAAGTGATTGGGCATGATCTGGTTGGAATGTGACCTGTATCGTGTCCTGCCTATGGAAACGTGCCACAGCGCGCTGAACGCAACAACAAAACTAACCCGTAAGCGACGAGGAAGTAAACACAAACTGCTTGCGCCTGGCCCAACAGGTGAGATGCAATAGATATCCTCGTCTCGCCACTGCTAAGAGCGGACTGCGCCGCCTCGCTCGGTTTGGACAACGATGAACAGGAAGAGGAAATATGTGTTAACGTCCATATAAGCTTTCTAAGAACATGTGAATGATTAACATGACTTGACCGGCATGTAACAGCAGTTAACGACACCACATCGAGCCGTTATACTCAAGACCTCCGTCGACGCGAGCTGTTGCGTTTACTCGAAGCAGACTTTAAATGGAGTTCCTGCGTTGTCTCGCCACAGTTCAGTCCTCAGAGCTTTATCAAAATGTATTGCTCTAGAAGATCCCTCTCTCACGAACGGGTATGTATTTCTAGTGAATGACTTAAGTTTCCATAGGCCTCTTTCTTGGGGGGAGAGGGGGAGGTCTGTAATCAGACTCGTTTGAGGCGGCCCGCCACGATTTCTTCTCCTATGCCAACTTCTTCGTTTCAGAGCAGAGGTGGGGTTTACTCTAGTCCATGTTTCTCTACTCTTTTTTGCCTTCTATGGCCCTCTCTAGTACCAAGATGTAGTGTGATGTTTTAACACGTCCTATCATCCTGTCCCTTGTACTGTTTTCCGAAAACAACAGCTCAAACGCTCCGATTTTCTTTACTAGATTTCCCACAGTACATGAGTTCATGAAATACTTCTGTCACTTTCGGAACTATTTTTAAGCTTGGTGTTGTAGGACTCCTGTGGAACAGGGCACTGTGTCCGCATATTGAGTTCTAGGGGTTGCGAACAATGACCGCAGTAAAGAATGCAAGAGTGGTGTGGTATTGTTGGCTGGAACATCGAGAAAGGTGCTTCAGCTTTCTGATCGCAAAGCACACAATGACCCAGTTCCACGCGGTTGCTTGATATTGGTCTTTTACAGGTATTCTTTGAATGTAAGTGACTGTAATGTATGTGAACACATTGCTGTGTGATGTTTGCGTTGTATGATTATGACAAATGGAGACGAAAACTCCGGTGAAGACCTGTTTCTCTCTAATATCAACAACTGGCTCGCCAAGATTAACTCTCCACCCGATGGACGGATGACCATCAACAGTATCACATGCTCTCACTATATGAGAGAATGTGGAGACGCATAGAAATTAATTCAAGATACTGCTGCAAAGTCTCGTAATCAGGAACTTCAAGCCACCATCTACACTCCTGGAAATGGAAAAAAGAACACATTGACACCGGTGTGTCAGACCCACCATACTTGCTCCGGACACTGCGAGAGGGCTGTACAAGCAATGATCACACGCACGGCACAGCGGACACACCAGGAACCGCGGTGTTGGCCGTCGAATGGCGCTAGCTGCGCAGCATTTGTGCACCGCCGCCGTCAGTGTCAGCCAGTTTGCCGTGGCATACGGAGCTCCATCGCAGTCTTTAACACTGGTAGCATGCCGCGTCAGCGTGGACGTGAACCGTATGTGCAGTTGACGGACTTTGAGCGAGGGCGTATAGTGGGCATGCGTGAGGCCGGGTGGACGTACCGCCGAATTGCTCAACACGTGGGGCGTGAGGTCTCCACAGTACATCGATGTTGTCGCCAGTGGTCGGCGGAAGGTGCACGTGCCCGTCGACCTGGGACCGGACCGCAGCGACGCACGGATGCACGCCAAGACCGTAGGATCCTACGCAGTGCCGTAGGGGACCGCACCGCCACTTCCCAGCAAATTAGGGACACTGTTGCTCCTGGGGTATCGGCGAGGACCATTCGCAACCGTCTCCATGAAGCTGGGCTACGGTCCCGCACACCGTTAGGCCGTCTTCCGCTCACGCCCCAACATCGTGCAGCCCGCCTCCAGTGGTGTCGCGACAGGCGTGAATGGAGGGACGAATGGAGACGTGTCGTCTTCAGCAATGAGAGTCGCTTCTGCCTTGGTGCCAATGATGGTCGTATGCGTGTTTGGCGCCGTGCAGGTGAGCGCCACAATCAGGACTGCATACGACCGACGCACACAGGGCCAACACCCGGCATCGTGGTGTGGGGAGCGGTCTCCTACACTGGCCGTACACCACTGGTGATCGTCGAGGGGACACTGAATAGTGCACGGTACATCCAAACCGTCATCGAACCCATCGTTCTACCATTCCTAGACCGGCAAGGGAACGTGCTGTTCCAACAGGACAATGCACGTCCGCATGTATCCCGTGCCACCCAACGTGCTCTAGAAGATGTAAGTCAACTACCCTGGCCAGCAAGATCTCCGGATCTGTCCCCCATTGAGCATGTTTGGGACTGGATGAAGCGTCGTCTCACGCGGTCTGCACGTCCAGCACGAACGCTGGTCCAACTGAGGCGCCAGGTGGAAATGGCATGGCAAGCCGTTCCACAGGACTACATCCAGCATCTCTACGATCGTCTCCATGGGAGAATAGCAGCCTGCATTGCTGCGAAAGGTGGATATACACTGTACTAGTGCCGACATTGTGCATGCTCTGTTGCCTGTGTCTATGTGTCTGTGGTTCTGTCAGTGTGATCATGTGATGTATCTGACTCCAGGAATGTGTCAATAAAGTTTCCCCTTCGTGGGACAATGAATTCACGGTGTTCTTATTTCAATTTCCAGGAGTGTATCATTCTCTTAAATGTCAAATACTGGCAGTAAAAATTGCTTCCAGCACCGTGATTCGGAATGGCTGCTCAATAGTCCAGCCCTACCATACACGTACGGAGCCAGGCGGTGCAGTGGTTAGCACACTGGACTCGGATTAGGTAGGGCGACAGATTAAAATCCATGTCAATCCATCCAGTATTTCCATGATTTCCCTAAATTGTTTAGGCGAATTCTGGGATTGTTCTTTCGAAATGCCACGACCAGTTTCCTTCCCCATCCTTGACTCATTCGAGCTACTCATGTGTGTTAGTGATCACCCTCACTCTTTTCTTTGGTAGCGTGGCAGGTAAGAGTATCGAAAAGTAACTCTAGGAGCAGTAACTGCTATCGCAAAATCGGCTCAGCTGTATTGTGTACGCAAACCGTGGCGAGTGGAAAAGTTGCACGAGTCGGATCGTGCCGGAGAGAAAAGTTGCTGAATCTTCGGTGAGTGGGATTAGCCGCGTTTATAGGCGGCAGGGGGCTCTGCTAACCCCTCTGGGAGCAGCGGGCGGAACGCGCCGGCTGGCGCGCTCTACAAGAGGCTTATGCTCGGAGCTGACGCGACAAAGCCGCCCCTCCCACCTACCCCTTATAATGAAACGCCGCCAGGTTTTAATTACTTTACGGCGGTCCCATTATTGGTCGCAGGAGGAGGGATCAGCCCAAAGTGTCCTGCTCGTGTCTTTGTGAAGCTACTTTCTATTCTTTGATCAGCGCCGCCTAAAATTGAGCTCCCTTTGAGACTCGCGACACTTTTACGAGATTGTGTCATCATCCGGAGGAGGGTAAAATCTTTACACGCCGTTGAATTTGTTGGTAGAAATATCTGGCTCGTCAACAGGCCCTTACAGTCTGAATATCTGCTCAATACCCGATCCACGTGGAAGAATACGAACATAGGAGTATCAAACCAGTCGTGTGATTGGATTAGGGAGATCTTAGGAAATGGAACACAGAATGTCGTTCAGAAGGGAGAGATATCTTCTGACACTCCCCAATATACAGGGTGTTTCAAAATGAATTTCTGTCTTTTAAGGCTTTGCAGCATTTACTACAATCAGCTTTCAATCGTAGATAACGCATCAAATGAAAGAGCAACTCAAACAGTTTTTCTTACAAGTGGTCAATGTGAGCACATTTCGTCACATGGCACATATTGAGTCAATGGGTGAGTTCTTTTCACACCCTGATAAGTGTGTCTGGAGTAATTATTACAACAATGCTGTTTCTTAAGTCTGGTAGATCATCTGCTAGCAGAGACACATACACTTGATCCTTTATGAATCCCCAAAGGTAAAAATCACATGGCGTCATTGTGAGTGAACATGGAGGCCATACGAAACAAACTCTGTCATGTGTCCCTTTATGAGCAGTCCAGCAATCACTTACAACGTCGTGTAACCAGTCACGTACTGAGTTAAGGCAGTGAAGCGGCGCAACAACTTGCTGCCAAATAGAATTTTGTGGTTCAACTTCTTTCAGTTCAGGAAGAAGCCATAGTACGAGTGGATCAAAATAAGGAACACCAGTTACTGTTGCTTAACAGAAAAAAGACCGGGATATGGCGCAAAAAACATTCACTTCAGTGAAGTCTGTGCGGCTGTACCATCTCGTAGGGATTTCCGTACCCTCAGATGTGAACATTATGTGTGTTCACATTTCTACACAGATGAAGTATCGATTCAACACTGCAGGCGAAATGACCTAGAAAATCTCATCGACATACAGCAAAGTTGGAACATAAACCGTACTCGGTAGTCTTTGGAGCTTCTACCAGCTGCAAACGATAAAGATGTAGTTGCAAGCGTCTCCTTAAATGGTTCAAATGGCTCTAAGCACTATGGGACTTAACATCTGAGGTCATCAGTCCCCTAGACTTAGAACTACTTAAACCTAACTAACCTAAGGACATCACACACATCCATGCCCGAGGCAGGATTCGAACCTGCGACCGTAGCAGAAGCGCGGTTCCGGACTGAAGCGCCTAGAACCGTTCTGCCCCAACGGCCGGCCACGTCTCCTTAAAAGTCTCCACACAGACGTTACTGGAATTGCTGATTCACGACTAGCCTTCCAAACTGATTTCTTGGGGCTACTCGTAAGTTCAGTATGTAAAGGAAGATGAAAATCTAACAGTCATGAGGGACTAGAATCCGGTTGTAGGGGAAGAAGAAACGGTTACATGAGATTATGGATTTGGTACTGGGAACGATAGAGGAGAAAGACTGTGTTCTGCAATAAATAGTTCAAGAATCGCAAGAGGTGAAGATATACATGAGAACGGCAGGGAAGTTCGGGAAGATTTCAGATGGGGATCATTGTGAGGCAGAGATTACGAAATCAGATACTGGATTGTAATGCATACCCAGGAGTAGATAAGACTCATATCACAATTTGGTAATGAAGAGTATGCTGAGACTAGTCAGGAAGAATATTCTGCAGGGAAGTAGGATACGGAAGTACTAAAGAATGAAGAGATATGCCCAGAGATCTTTGAGGCTATAGATACTGTGAAAATGAATAGTTCACTAGACATTTCAGTTGAAGAGGAGTGGACATCTCGAGAAAGGGCAGTCACAGAAGCTGGAAAGAAAAGGATAGGTACAATGAAGGCAATTGCAAAGAAATCTTGGGTAACAGAACAAATACTTCAGTGGATCGATGAAAGAAGGAAGTACAAAAATGTTCAGGGATATTCAGGAAAACAGAAATACAGGTCGCTGAGGAATGAAATAAATAGGAAGTGTAAGAAAGCTAAGACGAAATGGCTGCTTGAAAAATGTGGAGAAATCATAAAAGAAATGATTGTTGGAAGGACTGACTCAGCATATAGGAATGTCAAAGCAACCTCCGGTGAAATTAAAAGCAAGGGTGGCAACATTAGGAATGCACAGGAATTTCACTATTAAATGAGGGAAGAGAACGGGTAGATGGAAAGAGTACAATTAAGGCATCTATGAGGAGGCACATTTGTGTGATGTGATAGAAGAAGAAACAGGAGCCGATTTGGAAGAGATTGGGGATGCAGTATTAGAATCAGAATTTAAGAGAGCTTTGGACGACTTAACATCATATAAGGCAGAAGGGACAGATAAAATTCCATCAGAATTTCTAAAATCATTAGGAGATGTGGCAACAAAATGATTATTCACGTTGGTGCGTAGAATCTATGAGTCTGGCGACATACCATCTGACTTTCGGAAGTGTATCATCTACACAGTTCCGAAAACTTCAAGAGCTGACAAGTGCGAGGATTATCGCACAATCAGCTTATCAGCTCATCCTTCCAAGTTGCTGACAAAAATAATATAAAGAAGAATAGAAAAGAAAATTGAGGATGTGTTAGAGGACGATCAGTTTGGTTTTAGGAAACATAAAGGCACGGAGAAGCAATTCTGACCTTGCAGTTGATGATGGAAGCAGGCCTAGGATTTGTCGACTGTGTAAAAGCGTCGACGATGTCACATGGCGTTGATGTTCTGAGAAAAATAAGGGTAAGCTACAGGGAAAGACGAGTAATATACAATATGTACAAGAACCAAGAGGAAATAATAAGAGTGCAAGACCAGGATCAAAGTGCTCGGATTAAGGAGAGTGTAAGACTCGTCTCTTCAGTCTAATCTTTATATGGATGAAGCAGTGAGGGATATGAGCCGTGGCTGGCTCGTGTTATGCTTTGCATTAAACCTTGATTGCTATTCTGTGGTTAGTCTCCCGCGGTTATCGCGATTATGCTGTTATCCTCCCTCTCCGCGAGTGGCAGCGGCAGCGTGTATTGATATTCGCACCCTTGTACTATCTTTGGCCTCGCGCTTATAGTTTGCAGCTGTGCCGTGTGCGGGCAGTTGGTGGGTTGTCGTGGAGCAGCGAGGAAGTCTCCGTGGCGCTTGTCTGGCCGGGTCCACTGGCGGCGTCCACCCGCGGTCGGAGTGTGAGGGGCTGTTCCCACTGCTACGAAGTCCGTGTCTCACTGATCCCAGACACGAAAGTTGAGTCTTTACTTAGTCTACCAGCCAGCCCCAACTGTTCACACTGTGTCGTTTGAATTTCGTTGTGGGCTGTTGGGACATTCCCGCAAGCAACAACGTGTATTTTCAAGTTGGCGAAATTCTAGCCGCCCTCCTGTGGAGTTTAACTTAACTTGATTATTTTTGGCCGGCCGCGGTGGTCTAGCGGTTCTGGCGCTGCAGTCCGGAACCGCGGGACTGCTACGGTCCCAGGTTCGAATCCTGCCTCGGGCATGGGTGTGTGTGATGTCCTTAGGTTAGTTAGGTTTAAGTAGTTCTAAGTTCTAGGGGACTTATGACCTAAGATGTTGAGTCCCATAGTGCTCAGAGCCATTTGAAGCATTTTTTTGATTATTTTGGAACTGAAGTGCACCAGCGGAATCTTCTACCTTGTGGCTGTTAACGTTCCGGTTACCTGCCCTGGCCACTGACTTAAATTCAGGCAGTGTATTTTCCTCGTCATGTTGTGGCTGTCCAGCACGGCGTGTAGTTTGACAGCCGAATGTGTAATTCGTTGTGGACGCCGATACCTTCTCCGTTGTTCCACTGAACTCCCTGTTGTGTGCTGGTTGGGTGGAGCGGGAGTTATCCTGTGTCTTGGTGCATTGACTGTCTGTCGGTTGGGTTGCCATCGGACTGAGAATTGTTGGGCCGACTGCCTGTCTCACCTAAGCGAGCGTTAGTGTTTGAAGTCCAGTTCGACCCTTGGAAACTTCTCAGCGCCGTTTGATGTGCTACCTTTTCTTATTTGTCCTTGTTCTTTGTTTGTGTATGGCTTCTAGCATATTTGCGATTAAAGTTGTTTTGACCTTATGGAGTGAGATTGTTTGAGCCTGCCGGCCGAAGTGGCCGTGCGGTTAAAGGCGCTGCAGTCTGGAACCGCAAGACCGCTACGGTCGCAGGTTCGAATCCTGCCTCGGGCATGGCTGTTTATGATGTTCTTAGGTTAGTTAGGTTTAACTAGTTCCGAGTTCTAGGGGACTAATGACCTCAGCAGTTGAGTCCCATAGTGCTCAGAGCCATTTGAACCATTTTTTGTTTGAGCCTTTAGCCTGATTTAAAGAAATTTTAGGATAAGACCTTCTGCCTCTTAAAATTCAAATTCCTGTTTTGAGTCTTAAGGTACTGGCCATCAGCCGATTTTAAGTTAAAGTTGTTTTGCCCTTAGGGCGTGAGATTGTTTGGGCCTTCAGCCAAATTTAGAGAAATGTTTTAGGAACAGGCCTTCTGCCTTTTAAATTTCAAATTCTTGTTTTTGATTCTTAAGTGATATGCCTTCAGCCAGTTTTAAATTAAAGTTGTTTCGTCCTTGAGGCGTGCGATTGTATGGCGCATTTAGCAGGGAATTAAGTTCTTTACTCTTGTAATGATTGTAAAATGAAGAAAGTAGTATGTTCGAGTGCAACTGACAGCCACTCATTTTGGCCCCTTTCCACAAATTAAACTATCTGTCTTGTCCTGCGAATATAGCAGCGTATTTCAGGACATAAAAGAAACATTCATGAGTGGGATTATAATTCAGGGTGAAAGTATATCAATGTCTAGTTTCGCTGATGATATTGTTGTCCTCAGTGAAAGTGGTTCAAAATGGTTCAAATGGCTCTGAGCACTATGGTCATCAGTCCCCTAGAACTTAGAACTACTTAAAGCTAACTAACCTAAGGACATCACACAACACCCAGTCATCACGAGGCAGAGAAAATCCCTGATCCCGCCGGGAATCGAACCCGGGAACCCGGGCGCGGGAAGCGAGAACGCTACCGCACGACCACGAGCTGCGGACTCTGTGAAAGTGAAGAAGAATTACAGGATCTGCTGACTGCAATGAACAGTCTAATGATACAGAATATGGACTGAGAGTAAATCGAAGAAAGATGAAAATACTGAGAAGCAGCAAAAATTAGAACAGCGAAAAACATCAGAATTTGGGATCACGAAGTAGACGATGTTAAGGAATTCCATTACCTAGGCAGCATAATAACCCATGACGGACGGGGAACGGAGGCCATAAAAAGCAGACTATCAAAAAATGGTTCAAATGGCTCTGAGCACTATGGGACTCAACATCTTAGGTCACAAGTCCCCTAGAACTTAGAACTACTTAAACCTAACTAACCTAAGGACATCACACACACCCATGCCCGAGGCAGGATTCGAACCTGCGACCGTAGCAGTCCCACGGTTCCGGACTGCAGCGCCAGAACCGCTAGACCACCGCGGCCGGCAGCAGACTATCAGTGGCAAAAAGGGCATTCCTGGCTAACAGAAGTCTAGTAGTATCAAAGACAGCTCTTAACTTGAGGAAGAAATTTATGAGAATTTACGCTTGGAGTACGGTATAGTAGTGAAACATGGACTGCGGAGAAAACAGGAAAGGACAGAATATAAGCACTTGAGATGTGGTGCTACAGAAGAATTCTGAAAATTAGGTGGACTGATTATGTAATGAATGACGAGGTCCTCCGTAGAATTTCCGAGGAAAGGAATATCTGGAGAACACTGTTAAGATGGTAGAACATCTGTTATGACGTCATGAAATAACTTCCGTGATAGTAACTTGAGAGGGTAAAAATTGTAGAGGAAGACAGAGATTGGGATACACCCAGCAAATAATTGAGGACGAGGGTTGCAAGTGCTACTTCGAGATGGAGAGGTTGGCATAGGAGAGGAATTCATGGTGGGCCGCATCAAACCAGTCAGAAGACTGAAAAAAAAAAATCATTATTCAGTCACTCTTGGCCGTCTCGCACTCTTCCCTTTACGAAGACAACTGGTGTCGTCAAACTCATGATACGATCTACGGATGTTATTATCGCTTGAAGGATGACAATGTAACTTAATACGGAACGCACGTTGCACCGTAACAACAGATCCAATCCTTGCAAGCTGTAAAACACAAAAACTTTCTGTTCTCTAGTCACCACCTTCGCATCTAGCGCTTTCTAACGGGAGACACAGGAAACAGTGCATGCGCGCAGGTATAAGATCAAAACTGTCTACATTGCTCTTTCATTCCATGTCGATCCCAGTATACTGTCCACGACGGAGAGTGTTCATCAAGGACAAGGGTATCGTCAGGAGATCCCCAGGGAAGTGTGACAGGACCGCTGTTACTTTCTGTTTACATACATGTTCGCGGATGGGGTGAACAACAGTCTACGGCTGTTTTCTGATGATGCTGTGTTGTACGGGAAGGTTTCGTCGTTAAATGATTGTAATGTAAGAGGATGCGAATTAGACAAAGCTTCTAGCTGGTGTGATGAATCGATGAATGGCAGCTACCTCTAAATGCAAAAAAATATTGTCTCATGTTGGCACGAATGACGCCTGCCGCCTGGGTTCAGAGGCCATCCCCAGTCCCTACAGATTACAGGCGGCTGACTGCTTTGGTTAAGAAACAGGGTGGAAGCAGAGCTAGCGTTTATTAGCATTGTTCGCAGAACTGATCACTGTCCATTGGTTTGAAGAAGATGCTGAGACGTTACTGTGATAGACGTGTTCGTAGATTTCTTGACCTCAGCTATCGAGTAAAGAATTGTAGAACTGCCTAGGCACTACATGCGGGATACATCTACTATGCTCGTGGGATACAGGTGGCGTGCTCATGTGAGTATTTTAGGACAGAGAAATTCTGCCAAAGGTTTGATAAAATAATTTCTGACTCTACACTGGCAAGAAAACTGTCTCTATTAATTGAAGAGGATGGTATTCCTCATGACTGTAGAAAGAAAATGGTAATGTAGCATTATTTAGCTGCAGGAGTGTCAGTGGAAATGTTATGGAAATAGCTCGTAAACGCTGACAATGCCCACACGGTACCAGGGAGAAAAACCTGACTGAAGCCCAATGCAGTGAAATTCTGAATCAAGATTGGGATCTATATCTCAAAGGTAGGTTGAACGTCCGTGGCAGAGGTGTTCAGTCAGTAAACAGATCGAAGCCATTTGTCCACTCACTCTATGATAGCATCGAAACAGTGTATGACAGAGACCGAATATTTAATGATTTTTTCTAAAGCTGTTTCACTGAGAAAAATCGTACTGTAATTTCTCCTTCTAATCGTCACACTAACGACACAATGAAGGATATTGAAATAAATGACAATGACATAGAAATGCAACTGAAATTGCTCAACAGCCGCTGGACCTGAAGGGCTGTCATTACGATTGTGCATAGCGTATGCGAAAAAACTGGCTCCTCTTCTAGCAAGTGTGCATCATAAGCCTCTGGAGGAGTGATTCGTTTTAGTGTCTGGAAATAAAGCGTTGGTCATTCCCGTTTACAAGAAGGTCTTTAACATGCGCATAGATTTATAAGCCTGTGTCTCTGATGTAGATCTCTGGTCGAATTTTGGAACTTGTTTTACGCTCGTGTTTATTCTGCAGGAATGAACATGGATTCTAGAAACAATGAACGTATGAAACCCAGCTCGTTCTGGTTTTCCACGAGACCAAGAAAGCCATAAATACCGGCACACAGATTTATCCCGCTTTCCGTGACTTCCGAAAGGCATTCCATGTAGTCTGGCAGTGCTGCGTAATGAGCAAAATACGAGAGTACGGAATATCATACCAGCTGTGTAATTGGTCCGAAGAGGTTCTAGCAAACAGAACGCAGCACGTAAGAATGTCTTCGTGCATGCTCCAAGTGGATGTTGTAGCACTATTAATTAGCACAACATATATAAATAATCTAGTGGATATCGTTTGCTTTTTGCTGATAATTCCGTCATATACAGAGAAGCCGCAGCTTTAGAAAATTGTAGCGGAATAGAGGAAGACTTGAAGAGGATGAACCATTAATGCGGGGACTGGCAGTCGATCTTCAACATAAACAAATGGCATCTATCGCAAATAAATAGACAGAGAGAGACTATCATTGAGTGATTACACGAATACAAAACGTCTATTAGATGTCTTGGAGTATGGGAATGGAGAGATTTAAAGTGGAACGAACACGTAAGACAAATTGCCTCTTTTAATTAGTCCGCCTGCCTAGCTCAGTGGTAACGTGCTTGCCTCTCATGTAGCGGGCCCCGGTTAGATTGCCGGCCGGGTTGGAGATTTTCTCCACTCGTGGACTGGGTGTTGTGTGTCCTCATCATCATTTCATCCTCATCACCGGCACGCGAGTCGCCCAATGTGGCTTAGACTTAAATGAGACTTGCTATAGCCGGCCGAACTTTTCCGGGTCCTCCCGACCAACAGTGCAACAGGCTCATTTCATTTTTTCCTTTAATCAGCCGGATAAAGCAGTTATCTTGACACAATATTTCAACTGACCAACGGGCCGCCATCTGCAGGTGAGTATGCTGATGCACAACCTCGCGAGAACTGTGTCTCCAAGAGAATCGGCGATTTCTTTATACGCGGCGGCCGACCCACTGCTCGAGGGCGAGCAGCAGTGCTGCTGCCCTCAAGCGCTAGTGAACTAGTAGTGCACCGGTGGAAGGAATATGCAAGACGATAGATCGCTAGTAGAAATCTAATTAAAAGAAACCGCTGGTCGCAGCGAAGCCCGTTATGTTTAGTATAAGATATAATCGGGTTCTAGGTATTATCAGATAACCGAATTTCAAAAAAGGATTGTTTTAGAACCTCTTCGCAGTAGCAGGAAGTATTTGCGTCTCATTATGTAGCGTCCCTCATTAAGACAGTGAGAAGCAAACGAGGTGTTCTACGCATCGGGCCTGAATAGTACGAATAGTATGGCAAATATAAGCCATCCCACAATGACACGGAATTTTGTATATCCAGGGTTTCGTCAGTTTCAAGTCATCGCTTACTGATCCAGAAAAGGCTGTAATCTTAACTGGTGGCAGAAATACACTTTTGATGTCGTACCTTCCCAAAATTCTTGAAATTTTCGAGGATATCTCCCAACAAAAAGTAAAAACCATAAGATAGTTTCACCGGCGGACCGAGCGAAAGAGCCCGACCTGATTACTGGCGGGCCGTCCGATGTGGCCGAGCGGTTCTAGGCGCTTCAATCTGAACCGTGCGACCGCTACGGTCGCAGGTTCGAATCCTGCCTCGGGCATGGATGTGTGTGATGTCCTTAGGTTGGTTAGGTTTAAGTAGTTCTAAGTCCTAGGGGACTGATGACCTCAGATGTTAAGTCCCATAGACAGTCCAGTTCAGTTCCCGTATCAAATCTTCTGTGGCGGAAGTGTTACAGGCCCTCTTCACCAACAAAGTCCTCATGACTCCCAGACCCCCCCTCCCCCCCCCCCCCCCCCGTGCGTTGGTGTGTGGGATGACAGCTGTTAGCATGGATACAACGACCAGTAAACGTAAGTTTAGGTATACAGTACACTGCAAAGTCCCATCGTCATTTCTGTGAACCAAAACGTCAATAAGAGGAAGTTTTGTGGTGTCACCGCCAGACACCACACTTGCTAGGTGGTAGCTTAAATCGGCCACGGTCCATTTAGTACATGTCGGACCCGCGTGTCGCCACTGTGTGATCGCAGACCGAGCGCCACCACAAGGCAGGTCTCGAGATACGGACGAGCACTCGCCCCAGTTGTACGACGACTTTGCTAGCGACTACACTGACGAAGCCTTTCTCTCATTTGCCGAGAGACTGTTAGAATAGCCTTCAGCTAAGTCCATGGCTACGACCTAGCAAGGCGCCATTAACCGTATCTGAAGAGAGTCTTATTTGTATTATCAACAGCGATGTACCACAACATGGAATAAAGTTAAGTATTTGAGGAGCTGCATACTTTTCTTATTAGAATTCACTACTTATCCTGTTCCAGAATTCACGCCCGTCTGCGTTAGATAGCGTGCATTTAGGCCGCCTCTATCTACAAGGTGTTGGCACATTTACCAACACATCAAGTTTATCATCCTTTTCAAATTCCATCGTATGCAGGGTGGTCCATTGATCGTGACTGGCCAAATATCTCACGAAATAAGCGTCAAACGAAAAAAACTGCTAAGAACGAAACTTGTCTAGTTTGAAGGGAGAAACCAGATGGCGCTATGGTTGGCCCGTTAGATGGCGCTGCCATAGGTCAAACGGATATCAACTGCGTTTTTTAAATAGGAACCCCCGTTTTTATTACATATTCGTGTAGTATGTAAAGAAATATGAATGTTTTAGCTGGACAACTTTTTTCGCTTTGTGATAGATGACGCTGTAATAGTTCTGTGAGTGGCTGGGTTTTATTTTGTCAAGTTGTGCAATGAATTAATCCAACAAGTACCCTTTTGTTCCTGTAAGAAACAATTTCCACCTCAAACTACTACAGAAGTCAGACAGATGCTCCTAATGTACCAACAAGAACTGCTAGAAAAACATTCAGCAACAAATATCTTCTGGAGTCATCCGCTGTAAGGAAAAGACAAAAAATATTCTATATTCTTGCTTAACTAGTGGAATACTTGGGTACTGAAGTATTGCTAGTTAGTGTAAGAAAAACATTAAACGAACGAAAAATATTATTTGTTGCAAAAAAATTCTCAGAAATCAAGTGAAACTTTTTCTTATAAATGAATAAATTTCTGCGTTCTTTTTGGAACAATAGATTGCCTCGTATGGATAGGAATGCTATTATTTTACAAAGTATGGAAAGGTTTCTTTTCTCCCTTTTATTTAAGAATGTTATTTACTCGGCAGAATGGCTGAGAGCCGCGTCTACACAACTTGAATAACTTTTCTAGGTTCGGTCAAGGCTGTCGCATGAGAAATGTAATGGAGTGTACTGTTATGGAAGACAGATGGGGCTCGCATATGCTGTAGCGCACAATACCATGAGCTGCGACGACTGCTGCCTGCGGCGCTCGCTGCTGACAAATAACACAACTATCTCTTTACCGAGCGAGGTGGCGCAGTGGTTAGCACACTGGACTCGCATTCGGGAGGACGACGGTTCAATCCCGTCTCCAGCCATCCTGATTTAGGTTTTCTGTGATTTCCCTAAATCGTTTCAGGCAAATGCCGGGATGGTTCCTTTCAAAGAGCATGGCCGATTTCCTTCCCCATCCTTACCTAACCCGAGCTCACGCTCCGTCTCTAATGACCTCGTTGTCGACGGGACGTTAAACAACACTAACCTAACCCTAACCCATCTCTTTCTATCCGGATTGACCTTCGCCAATCAAACTATCCCTATGCCTTGATGAAGTCAAGGACTCCTATTCGATCCTAGTCTAACTATTGGCGTGGTACACTAGTCAGATAACCAGTCCACCTCGATGTCACCCAATATTCGCTTGCAGGCATTTAACTAGTACTCTGTGTTCACACTGCACAATAAGTGTGGCAACCAACACAGTGAACAACGCTTAATCGCGAGCGACTCAATATAGAGTATCACTCTGATTTGCTAATGAGAGAGGTGCTCTCCCAGTGAAGTACTGAGGAGAGACTTTGTTCCTCACTCTTTGCATGCACGTACGAGCGCACTCACTCTCGTTACGTGTTCGCGCTCGAAGAGTGACAATGGAATGGCTCCTTTTTCTGGAAAAATTGAAAGGGTATATCCTTCGCTGTCTTCCCTCACTCCTCTCGCTCTTTGAGTCAGAAATGTTCCGCCAATCAGCGTTGCTCTTTAAACGGGAGAATGACGTTTCGTTTAAGTCGACCAATGCGGAAATATGTAGTATCTCCGTTAGGCGTATACTGTCCTCCTGTGAGAACTCCATAACTACGCAGTTGGTCTGTCAAAAAATGAGTCTTCAGGGAACTCCCACACAATGTAGCGGAATTTTCTTTTAAATCGAACACGGGGGTCGTTATCCCTTCACTCTGGCAAAGCTGTCCTCTCTCTGGGCGGTCGTTCTGGTCGAAGTAGGTGTGTGTTGACTCACCGCTCTGAAGGGACGGGCCTCCCAGCGGGCCGGCCGCCTCCCTAGAACGAAAATTCTTGTGGCCGTCATGTTGTGTATGCCAGCCTCGACTTCTTCAGCCTCAGTGCCCCCCTTTGCGATTTACTTATTAGATCTGCATATCGTTGGCATGAATTCGTACAAAATTGACTCTACATTATCGAGTGTGGGTTCGAATGAACGTCTTGATGTCCAGAATACGATTGTGAGGGCAGAATATGTAAGATATGAAAGTCAGGAGACCACGCCACCTTCCATAGTCACGATTTTAGATGAACAATTTGTAACATTTAAATTAAAATACAGAATGTAGGTACTTTTGAATATTTTATTTCGTTGTTCCAATGTGATACATGTACCTTTGTGAACTTATCATTTCTGAGAACGCATGCTGTACAGCGTGATGACCTGTAAGTACCACATTAATGCAATAAATGCTCAAAATGATGTCCGTCAACCTCAATGCGTTTGGCAATACGTGTAACGACATTCCTCTCAACAGCGATTAGTTCGCCTTCCGCAATGTTCGCACATGCATTGACAATGTGCTGATGCATGTTGTCAGGCGTTGTTCGTGGATGATGATAGCAAATATCATTCAACTTTCCCCACAGAAAGAAATCCGGGAACGTCAAATCCTGTGAACGTGCGGACCATGGTATGGTGCGCTCGACGACCAATCCACCTGTTAGTCCAGTGAAACTGACAGAAAAAAAGCCTGTACCTTGCAAAAGGTGGGGTAGAAGATTTTATTCTTTTAACTCGTTCATATTGTTGGAAAGGTTAGAAAACAAAGTTTTGCCAACAAAATTTCTCTTGGGAAAACTTTCTGGAGTCAAAAAACTTCGAAAATATTGGACTTTTTTCAGTTTCTTCAAAATATCTCGGTTTCATTTGCTCCTATCGCTTTGACGTCTATTTTCTTTTTTAAAGAGCCCAAAATTCTCTACAAATTTGATTCTTACCATTTTTTTCTACTCCCAGTATCTAAGGCGCTACAGCATGTCAAAAAATACCATTTTTTCAAATTTCGAGCAAAGTTGCAAATTACCTAATTTTTGAACACTGTTATTTCAGTTTCTATTTGTGTAGTATAAACATATTACTCATCATGTTATTCATTGGAATTTACCTTCTCACTCTGCTGCAGGCCAGGACAAACAGCATCATATTCAGTAACTACGAACACCTTCTCGTCGGATTGCGTGAAGTTTATTTGTGTTACAATATGTAATACGATTGCATGCTGGTGCCGTACATTTTCTACAGTTGATTGACGTTAATGATCAGTTATAAGAAAAAGTATGTAGGAATTGTTCTTTAGCGGACAAAAGCGTATTTATTCTTTGGCCTTCGTTCCAGTGGAAGATGCGAAGTCAGGTGGACCGAGTAAATTTTTTGTCATTGATGGAGGGTACCTTATCCACAAAGTGACTTGGACTCGAAATGTTTGCTTCAAGTCAATAGCCGAAAGCTATGTTTCTCACCTGAAACGTCATTTTGGATCTCAATTTGCTATTGTATTTGATGGGTATCCATGTGAGGGAGACAAATGTAGCACAAAGAGTGCTGAGAGGATTCGTAGGTCCAAAAAACATTCTTCGGTTGACGTTGTGGTTTAATCAGAGATGGTGAACCAAGTCCCTCAGGACAAGTTCTTGTACAACGAACGAAACAAGGCGCGTTTGATCACACATTTTAAAAAGGAATTTCTGGAGTGTAGCATTGGATTGCTGCAGGCACAAGAAGATGCTGACTTTATGATTGTAACATCTGCCATCTCAAGAACCAAAGATTTTGGAAGTGTTGTCATTGCAGGAGAAGATGTTGACTCGCTTGTGCTCATGACCGCTTTGGGGCAAGGCATTGAAAACTTATTTTTCTTAAAAACAGGAAGAAGAAATGCAGAAGTGGTTTTCCACTGCAGCTTACAAGTTTGACAGTGAATATATTCTGTTCACTTACGCCTTTAGCGGATGTGATAAAACATCCGCTTTTTTTGGTCAAGGAAAAATTAAGTGCTGCAATATTGTTGCGAAAAATGAACACCTAACCTCAGCCCTTTGCACGTTCAATAAACCACATGCTACCCGTGTAGAAATAATAACAGCAGGAGAACAGGTTACTATCGCATTGTATAATGGAGGTGTCAGCAGTTCCCACACACTAGACCATTTGCGGTACCAGCTATTCGCCAAGTCTGCCACAAAAAGCAAACTGAATCTTGCACGGTTGCCACCTACGCAAGATGCTGCACATCATTCATTGCGGACTTACCAACAAGTCCAAAGTTGGATGGAAAACTGGAAACCTGCTGAGAAATGGGGCGGGAATCACAGTGACCACGGTCCAGTACCCGCTATAATGAGCCAAGATCCAGCACCTGAAGCACTTCTTCACATTGTTTCATGCTCATGCAAGCTGAACTGTGGCGGAGCGTGCTCCTGCAGAAAAGCAGGTTTGAAATGTTCTTCAATTTGTAAGAAATGTATTGGGGTCAACTGTGAAAACGTGCCAAATTTTTTATATGAAGACAGTGAAGAAGATGTTATGGAGGATGTTGAGGAAACCGCTGACGAAATCAACGAACTTGCTGAGGCTGACTCGCTGTTTAAAGAAGAGGTCAATCTGTACAGACCCTGAATCCGTAACTCAAGGTATTTCTGGTGACACTGAGGAACCTGGCCCATCAAAACGTTGGAAGTGATGCTCATATCTGTCTCAAGTGCGCTAAAGTGCGATATTACAAGTATTGTACACCCAGAACTGACAATGCATTTCAGTTTCCTGAGACAAATTATTTTGTGGGCGTGGGTATGTGTGTATGTGTGTGTGTGTGTGTGTGTGTGTGTGTGTGTGTGTGTGTGTGTTTGTCTTAATGATGTATTTTTATATTTATAGTTTTACAAATACCAGGGCAGAGGTGCCCCATAGTGAACTTGAGGTAGTGATGTAAGAATCACAATAGTTGGGTGCCCAGCAATCCTCATGTTGCATACAGAGAAATTGAATACCTGAAAGTGAGGTGGTAAATTCCAACATATAACATGATGTATAATGTATTTATACTACACAAACAGAAACAGAAAAAACAGTGTTCAAAAATAAGGTATCTTGCCACTACACTCAAAATTTGAAAAATTGGTATTATTTTAGGCGCTGTAGCGCCTTAGACATTGGGAGTAGAAAAAAATGGCAAGAATCAAATTTGTAGAGAATTTTGTGCTCTTTAAAAAAGGAAATAGACGTTAAAGCGATAGGAGCAAATAAAACTGAGACATTTTGAAAAAACTGAAAAAAGGTCTAAATTTTCCAAGTTTTTTGACTGCAGAAAGTTTTCCCAAGCGAAATTTTGTTGGCAAAACTCGGTTTTCTAATCTTTCCAACCATATGAACGAGTTGAAAAAATAAACTCTTCTACCCCCACCTTTTGTAAGATATATCTGCAATTTGACTGGAATACTGTCATGAAATACGCTATTCAATACCTCTTCAACTGCACGCGAGGCATGTGCCAGACATCCATCATGTTGGAAGTACATCACCTTTCTGTCATGCAGTGAAACATCTTGTAGTAACATCGGTACAACATTAAGTAGAAAATCAACATACATTGCACTATTTAGATTGCCATCGATAAAATGGGGACCAATTATCCCTCCTCCCATAATGCTGCACCATACGTTAACCTGCCAAGGTCGCTGATGTTCCACTTGTCGCAGCCATAGTGGATCTTCAGTTGCCTAGTAGTGCATATTATGCCGGTTTACGTTACCGCTGTTGGTGAATGACGCTTCGTCACTACATAGAACGCACGCAAAAAATCTGTCATCGTCCCGTAATTTCTCTTGTGCCCAGTGGCAGAACTGTACACGACGTTCAAAGTCGTCGCCATGCAATTGATGGTGCATAGAAATGTGGTACGGGTGCAATCGATGTTGATGTAGCGTTGTCAATACCGACGTTTTTGTGATTCCCGATTCTCGCGCAATTTGTCTGCTACTGATGTGCAGATTACCCGCTACAGCAGCTAAAACACCTACTTGGGCATCATCATTTGTTGCAGGTCGTGGTTGACGTTTCACATGTGGCTGAACGCTTCCTGTTTCCTTAAATAACGTAACTATCCGGCGAACGGTCCGGACGCTTGGATGATGTCGTCCAGGATACCGAGCTGCATACATAGCACAAGCCCGTTAGGCATTTTGATCACAATAGCCATACATCAACACGATATAGACCTTTTTCGCAATTGTTAAACGGTCCATTTTAACACAGGTAATGTATCAAGAAGCAAATACCGTCCGCACTGGCGGAATGTTACATGATACCACGTACTTATATTTTGTGACTATTACAGCGCCATCTGTCACAAAACGAAAAAAGGGGTGCAACTAAAACATTCACATTTCTTTACATACTACACGAATATGTAATAAAAAATGGGGGTTCCTATTTAAAAAAAAACGCAGTTGATATCCGTTTGACCTATGGCAGCGCCATCTAGCGGGCCAACCATAGCGCCATCTGGTTTACCCCTTAAAGCTAGACGAGTTTCGTTCTTTGTAGTCTTTTCGTCTGATTCTTGTTTCGTGAGATATTTGGCCCAGTCACTATCAATGGACCACCCTGTATATCATACTAGGATGGAGACAATCAAAATGATTTAAAAAGCTAATCAAAGTACCAGTTCCATGAGGCCAAAGCATAAAAGTATCATCAACGCCACCTCCCTACATTGATGGGTTTAATAACTAAGTCCTGAACGCTATGTCTTCAAAGTCTTCCTTAAAAGGTTGTCGACTATGGGGGCAAACGACATCAAAACTAAGAAGCAAGGTGAAAGTATCAAGTCACAAAAATGGATTCCACTGATTTAGAAATGTGATGTTCACATTTCGCAGCGGGGGGAATGAGAACAGAAGCTACATATTTAGCCAAATTGTAGGTAGGAGGACTCAAAGTGCTCACAATTGGAAGAAGAGAAATCTCATGCTTGTGAATCTTAGAGAAACCATACAATCTTGGCGGAACAGCAGCCCCGGGGTGAGGTTTCTTAAGCATTTCATCAGCAAAGACGCTTTTCTTAAGAAGTGAAAGAGTCTTCCGTTTTATTCGTTCCGTAGGATCGTTATGTAGGCTACAATATGGCGAGTCAATAAAAGATTCCTTTTAACCAAATAATCTCCACGTGAGAGAAGAACCGTGGAACTGCCTTTGTCGGCTGGAAGAATAAGTAAATCCCGATTTTCTCTCATGGACCGGATAGCCGCCCTGTCACGAGATGAAATGTTGCTGCCTGAGGGTGGTGCTCGACGAAGCTTGACAGAGACCCCTCGGCTGTTTTCCCCCGCCCGGTTCTCAGGGCACTTTCGGACTCAGCGCGGAAGAGCGCTGTTAGTAAACAGTTTTCTAAGTTTTATCGACTTTGTGCACAATCCACCACTTCTGACGACCATACCCGCCGACGAATTGTGATCAATCTCACTAGAAAGGAACTGGATAACACTATGTTATCAGTCTGAGAACAAGGTTTAAATTTTGCTCCTCCACCGAGGAGAGTTCGTATTACTGAATTACTGCAGATGAGCAAGCCGTGTCCCGCTTAACTAGGAAGGCTTTCAGAATGACTAGAAATCGTCGACAAAGGGAAACTGATTTTCAAATTGTCCACATAGTGATTTGTTTCTTTTGAGGTTCGTTGTACAGAAAAAAGCCTATTCTGAACATCATTCAGGTCTGTCATCTGTCATTATCACTATTTGAACCTTAGCGTGTAGAGTGCGGCCTGTGTAACACAGGAAAAATGAGCAATCGTTTTGGAAAGTGAATACAAATTCCGAATTGTATGTCTTGCACATTTCGAACAGAAAGTGAATTGATTTCCAAATGTGGCTTAACAAACTATTAAGCATGTGGTTCAAGTGTGTTAAAGAAATTTTCATATAAACGTATGATGAAATGAGAGCATATGAAGTATTACTAAAACTCTTGAAATAAAGCTACGGTAAAATGCAATGACATTAGGGTATTACTAAAATTGTTGTAACAAAGTTACGGTAAAACGGAATGACATGAGGGTAACAGAGTCTTCTACTGGACGATGACGTAATGTTGTACTACTCACGCCGGTGTTGTCGCTGTGATTAGTTTGGTTGGGGTCAGCATCATGCGGCAGCGCGACGTGGACGTCTAGTGCAACAGAGTCGCTACGCTCCAGTAGATGCCTCCACCGACCACGTCTGTCACTGCACACTTCAAAGGAGGACCATATCGTCTAAAACACTCGAAAATGAACTCCGGGAGGAACCGTTCTCATCCTTCATGAGATTTTCAGCATCGTGTGCGTTGTGTGCGTGAAATTCAAATTCTTATCCACACTATGCTCAATTCTTAGCTTCCTGTGTGGACACACAGCGTCGCGTTTGCATCTATGAAGTGTGCGCCGAAGGCGATTTTACTGCTATGTGACCAAATTTTTAAACCTAGTTTCAAAATCGTCTCTAGTTTTCCAACAACAGTGTGATCAAAAGTATCCGGACACCCACTGCTTGATTTCTAAAATTTTAGATGCTGAAACACACCTCTTCACTACCCCCCCCCTTCACCCCTCCTCTCATCCCACGCCTCCCTCCCCCTCCCAGCCATAAAAACCGGCATTCGGGAGGACGACGGTTCAATCCGACGTCCGGTCATCCATACTTAGGTTTTCCGTGATTTCCCTAAATCGCTTCATGCAAATGACGGGATGGTTCCTTTGAAAGGGCACGGCCGATTTCCTTCCCCATCCTTCCCTAATCCGATGATACCTTCCTCAAAATCAACCCATCCCATAAAAACCGTAAGCTTCGATGTTTGAGAACTTGTGAAGGAACTTACAAAGAGAAATAATTTTTCACAAAAATACTACTGGGAAATTGAAGTTTCTGAAACATAAATTCTTATAAAGAAGGCAATAAAACGATGAGATTTAATACAAACAAAATGTGCTACCGTCCTCGTAGAAGTGTCACTTTGTCCACTACTTCTGCTCCATACGTAACGGCAAAAGTTAGAAGTAGTAGTGACTTCTCCCGTCGGAGGTTCGAGTCCTCCCTCGGCCATGGGTGTTTGGGTTGTCCTTAGCGTAAGTTAGTTTAAGTTAGATTAACTAGTATGTAAGCCTAGGGACCGATGACTTCATCAGCTTGGCCCCATAGGAACTTACCACCATCACCACCATCTTCGTGACTATGATGTCACGTTTTCAACTGCAGCCAGCCACAGCGTTCAAACAGATGTATTGTAGCATCACGTCGGTCACCCATTGTCACGTTGATACGTTGCGAATTGAATACACGTGTAGTATTTTAAACCGCCGGTGCCGACTTTTTCCAGTGACTTCAAAAACAGAAAATAAAAAAATCCCTGGGAGGTGCCGGAGCGCCATTCCGGCGCGTTATGGAAGAAATTGAGCCCAGTGGTCACCTATTAGCGGACATTAATATGCTGTGTGTTTGCCCCTCACATTTGTGACGGCTTGAATGCTGAGGACACTTTCAATGAGGTTTCTGAGGGTCTGTGGAGGAATGGTAGCCCGTTCTTACTGAAGAGCCCAAACCAAGAATTTAGTGATGCACGCTGGGGTCCTGAGCGAAGTTGATGTTCTAACTCATTCGGTTCAAGTCACGACTGTGGACAGGTCAGTTCATTTCAGGAATCTTATTGTCCACAAGCCCTTGCTTCACAGATATTGCTTTATAATAGGATGCATAGTCATGCTGATAGCCGCGCTGGGTAGCCGCGCGGTTTAGGGCGTCTTGCACGGTCCGCGCTGCTCCCCCCGTCGGAGGTTCGAGTCCTCCCTCGGGCGTGGTTGTGTGTGTCGTCCTTAGCATAAGTTAGTTTAAGTTACATTAAATAGTGTGTAAGCTTAGGGACCGATGACCTCACTAGTTTGGTCCCATAAGACCTTACCACAAATTTCCAAAAAAATTTCCGTGCTGATACCAATAATTATCGTCTCCGAACTGTACCTTTACTGTACAGAGTACACAATATTGTGTTCACATCCTTCCGAATGTAGCGTTTTCTTAAGCACAAAATGACGACTACACCCTAACCACGAGAAACACCACCATACTGTAGCACCACCGTCTCCGTATCGCACAGTTGGCGCCACTCCTCATGGCAGGTACCGTTCTCCAGGCGTTCGCGCAAACCCAACCCCTCCCCCCCCCCCCCCCCCTCCCAACGGACTGAGACATGGTATAGTGTGATTCGTCACTTCAAATTACTTGTTTCTCTTCACACCACCTCAAGCGTCGCTCAGCACTGGCTATAAAACTGTGTGGCAATGAGAAGCTTCTCAGCCATTGTATTTCGTGTTTTTTAACTGTCTATGAAGATCAACGAACGACATGAGGATGCAGAAAGCAATGGAAACCACTACAACAAATACACATAATGTGTATCCACAGGATATGTGATCTGTATTTGACAACGTGTCATGATGATCTCTCCATTGGCAAAAGATTCCGCACTAGTCCCCCATTCGGATCTTGGGTGAGGGGGCTGCCTACGGGGAGGTAACGGTGTGAAATAAACTGAACAACCAACGAAAGGATAACGTTCTACGAGTCTGAACGTGGATTGTCGGACGTTTAAACGTAGCAGGGAAGCTAGAAAATCTATAAACGGAAATACTAAGGCTCAGTCTATACACAGTAGAGGTCAGTGATGTGAAATGGAAAGAAGACGAGGACTTCTGGTCAGACAGGTATAGGGTAATATCTACAACGGCAGAAAGTGGTATAACGGGAGTAGGATTCGGTATGAATAGGAAGGTAGCGTGGAGAATAAATTACTGCAAACAATTCAGTGAGAGGGTGGTTCTGATCAGAATCGACAGCAAATCGACACTGACAACGATAGTTCAAGTATTTACGCCAACGGCGAAAGTACGAGACGAAGATATAGAGAAAGTATATGAGGGTATTGAACGGGTTATTCAGTAGATAAAGGGAGATGAAAATCTTGTTGTCATAGGCACTGGAATGCAGTAATGTGGGAGGGAGTAGATGAAAGGGTTACGGGAGAATATGGGCTTGGTATGGAATGAGACAGGAGAAAGACTGAGTCCGGAAATAAACTTTACCTAGTAATAACGAAAACACTCTTTACGAGCCACAAGTGGAGGAGATACGCTTTTCTATTACATTGGAGGTATGAATTAAGCAACGCCTTCAGTCACAACTTTTTCGTGTTTTATTAACTACACGATGCATTCCGGACCCTGTGGGTCCGTCGTCCGGTGTAATTTGTCTTAATACATGTTTTATTTCTTCTCCTGAATAAGGTGAAATGTACAGTCCTGTCATGAAAAGGTTTAATGTTAGTTTACGAATTTTGTAAGTCGAACGCGGTAAATATGTGCAAAGTAGTGGAAAATGAAGAGTGTAAACTTACCACATCATCCAAGGAAAGCATTTTTAACGATTTAGTACCGGTAAACATTCTTTTCTCTGTCGTTTTAGTACATGTCACTTCATTCAAGATGTACATTTGCACACACATGTTTATAAACACTTCACAGATGTTTTCGTACATGGTGTTGTCAAACATGAATTTATTCGTGCCGCGCGGAATTAGCCGAGCGGTCTCAGGGGCTTCAGTCATGGACTGTGCAGCTGGTCCCGGCGGAGGTTCGAGTCCTCCCTCGGGCATGGGTGCGTGTATTTGTCCTTAGGATAATTTAGGTTAAGAATTGTGCAAGCTTAGGGACTGATGACCTTCGCAGTTAAGTCCCATAAGATTTCACACACATTTTGAATTTATTCGTAGTGCTAAAGATATAACTATTAAACAATTGACATATGCAAGAAATAACTTTAGAATAGGTCTTTAAAATTACTGAAATGACTATGGCTTGCAAAATCTGTTTGTTCATTTAACATAGATTCTGCTTTTATGATTTTGTGGAGGTATATCTCCAGTTGTTCTAACAGACTTAGGGTCTTACCATTGGCTTGGTTATGTAGTACTACCAAATTGTTTTCTAGACTGTTGATGACATGTTTCGTTTCCAACATATGTTGTGCAATGACTGATTTTTCGAAATTCTTGAGCCTGAAAGCATTTACATGTCCTTGAAAACCGGTCTTGAAGTTTCTGCCTGTTTTCTCTACATAGTAGGCAGGACAACTGGGGCGTGATGCTTTGTACACTCCACTGTTGTTGTATGTTAGTGTATTTGATTTTGCGTTATGGATGAGTAGGTTTCCTAACTTATCACTGGTTGAGAATGCAACTGTTACATTTATTTTTCTGAAAAGGTTGGCGATTTTTTGTGATGCGGGGCCCAGGTATTGGAGGTTGTGTTCCAAAAATGAGCAGCATAGAGACAGAAGTGACGACACTTTCTGTAGAACCTGACCATCATTTTGCAGGACAATGCTCAAGCATGTACAGTGTAAGCTGTTACTGATTTGTTTGACCGATGCGGAGCTATACCACCTACTGCACTCCCCTGACTTAAGGCCTCGTAAGTTCAACTCGATTTCTAATCTGAAGGAAACACTTCACGGCATTCGCTTCAGAACTGCTATAAATTCGTCGGGCAATAGACTGCGCCGCTCGAACTGTCAACACAACTGGCATTGCTAAGAGTATCCTACGACTTCCACATCGCTGGCAACGGGTTATACACAGTGATAGTGACTACTCTGAAAGTCAGAAAAGCTTTGAAACACATATCTATTTTGCACGAGCTATAAATAAATAGTTGCCAGTATTAAAGTTCCAACCCTCCCATAAAATAAAGTGTTATGAAGTCTTTTATAGAGGTATTTGTTTGGAGTGTAGCCTTGAATGGAAGTGAAACGTGGAAGAACCAGTTCAAAGAAGGAGAATAGTAGTTCTACAATGTGGTGCTATAGAAGAATTTTGGAAGTTAGATGGATAGGTCGAATAACTAATGAGAAGGTACTAAAAATAATTTATGGCAGAACTTGACTAATAGATGGGAAGGGTTGATAGGCATCAAGGTATCGGGAGTGTGGTGGTGGAGAGAACTGTGGGGGTTAAAGGTGTAGAAAAACACTTAGGCATGAATATAGTATGCACTTTGAAATGGATGTGGGTTGGAATAGCTATTCAGAGATGAACAGGCTTGCACAGGGTAGACTTGAGTGGAGAGCCGCAGCAAATCAGTCTTTGGACAGAAGACCACACATAGATTTTTATGTGTTTGTGTATGTGTGGAAGTTAACTTGGTTTAGTATCGAACTTGCGTGTGGGTACTTCCTGTTACCAATGACCCACGATCTTGCATATTAGTACTTGCTGTTATCAGTGCTGGAACTTTAGAAGTGTAATTGCTTTTTCAATTAAGAAAGACACTTTAACTGCGGTGTTACGAAAACATTTTGCAATATTGATAAAAAGCTCTTGGGTTTCCAGCTGCGTGGCAGCGTTAAATTATCTCCACGACTATGGGCTGGCCAAATATTTGGCGACACTTCTAAAACCCCTTCTGAGACTGTGTAGTCACCACTCTGAGAACTCGACCGATCTCTTGAAAGTACTAAAGTAGATGTGATTAGAAAGAGGTGGCTTGCTCACGAGTATCGGCGTTACATCGCTGTTCACGAAAGTACCTCTGCAAGACACCTCGGCGCTGTTGTCTCAACATTTCGAGCTGCACGTAATGAAACTTTTTGAAAAAGTACTGAGGACTAGCTGCTTAAAGTACAGCGGAGGGTTCTGCGAACAGGATAGGTAGAGCGGTCGTGGTTACAAAGATCGCGAATCTCTACAGAGAACACTTTGAGTAGCTGGTCCTTCAAATCGTCAATCGACGATACTTTTGTGGTATGGGAGCACGGCACAAAGGGAGCGTGGCAGACAGCCACTAGATGAGTTTCTTGACCACCTCAGCAGCATCCATCAAAACATTGCTTTCGCTATGGAAATAAAGGAGAACGGTTGTCTCCCTTTCCTGATTACACTTGAAGAAGAAGGCATATATATGGTGCACTAGGCCATTCAGTATATAGAAAAAAGGTCTGCACAGCCATTCACCTGCATGCAACGAGCTGCAGCCGTCCAGCGCAACGCCAGACAGCGCTGACTACGCTGGACAAAGAAAGCCTCCCAGTCGAACTACAGCACCTGAAGGACGCATTCCAAAAATTGGTACAGTGAAGCGCATATTAATAGGGCATTTAAGAAGACTGCGAAGAGGAAGAAGAGGTAGAGGCTCGCTTTTCTTCCCTATTTCGGCCCGATCTTAGTCAAAATCGAGAGGCTACTTGAAAAATTTAATTTAAAAATCTTTCCCCGGTTGCTGTCGAAGACGAATGAGTTGCTCGTCTCTGCGAGAGACTCAAATGGAAGTACCTGGTTATTTTCCACATCGCCTGCGTATGTGGCTAGCAGTACACAGGGCAAACGCAGAGCTGTATTTTGAAACGCTGCGAGGTGGACGTAAGGCATGTGCGACTGGGACATACAGAGAAATCAGCCACAGCAGAGCATAACATCGAGGACGACGACACCGTTGACTTTCAGAACACTAAGGTGCTATGTCGAGCCACCGGCTATTGGGACAACATCATAAAAGAATCCATCGAAATAAGAATTTACGAGAATATTGTCAACAGGGACGAAGGATGCCATATGACGACGGCAACGAATGCTGCATTAGTGGCATACGACGAAAGGGCGACCAGCACGGCCCATCTCGAAAGACGTAGCCGGAATGCCAAGACGGAGATGCTAACGCGCACTCGCTACGCCCATCAGAGCAGCAGCAGCTTCACGCCCTCTTCGCCCATAGCAGCCAGGTGAAGGTGAGCACGCGGCTAGTATAAATAGTACGCCATATGCAATATCTCGACACTTCGCCATGAGCTGACGAGTATCGTTACGTCGCAGTACTTATTGATTAATTTAGCGAATGGCTTACAGAATTATATTTTAAAAGTGCATACAATGAATTTGATACAAGATAACATCGTATGAACCAATGCAAGTAGATACGTACATATGTAGTTATAGGCAGTAATGAAAGCTGGAGAAACGGCAGTAGACAAAAGGAGTTGAGAGATCGATTTTTCATCATAGGTGGATATCAAAAAGATTCCAACCAGTTAACTGCTGCAGGTGTCAGGCAAATCCAACACCTTCCATGAAAACCCTGACATGATAAGCAAATCCAGTAGTATGTCACATAGCTCCGAATAAATGGTGACATTAAATTAACCAAAGTAATACGAGTAACGAGTGAGCAAATGGAAAACCACAGACTAACACAAGAATGCCTAAATGCACGTCATACCTTCCCACCGTGAGACAGACGCAATTCCGAGGGGAGAAACGAGAACAGAAGCCGAGAGCAGAACCGTGTTAAGCGAGAAGGCCCTACGATAAGAGACGGACGGATACCCACGTCGCCAGATAACTGCTAGGACCACACCACCCGCAAGTTTTTTAGCGTGAGACTTTTTCGCATCTCTGTTACATCAAGACCACCCCCCAGCCCATGTTAAAAGCTAGAGCCCTCCAGAAGAACAGTATAGATCTTACGATAACACAAAAGGGCTACACTACCCGCAAGTTTTAGCGTGAGACCTTTTTCGCGTCTCTGTTACGTTAGGACCACCCCCAGCCCATGTTAAAAGATAGAGCCCTCCAGAAGAACAGTATAGATCTTACGACAACACTAAAAGGACCACACTAGCTGCAAGTTTTAGCGTGAGACTTTTTCGCTTCTCTGTTACGTTGCAAACTTTAAAAACATTACCCCACCACGAAAAGTATAACGTTTCTCATTGGATAGACAGAATTTTTGTAGGCGGAGCTTAAGGTTAACATTGAGACCCTGATTGGTCAGATGAAAACACAGCCAGATAGTTTTTTTTAAACCAACTTCGGTAAATTGTAGTAAGGGGAAGTTAGGAGAGAGTTGCTTCCGAGAGGGCGAGCTGGACGGAGCTGCGCTGGCCGCCGCCCCCTGACGAACACCGACAAGGTAATGAACGCACGCGATGCCGCATTTTTTGAGCGCATAAGGCTTCACTCAGAACTGCAGAAGTCTCATCTATTACATCCCCTTTTTGCGTAATACTAGTGTCGATCGTCAATTAAAGCTCATGGTGTTCACATTTGCCACTTGAAGTAAAAAAATTGAAATGCGATGATTTTTCTGTTATATAATTATTGAGAAGCCTCATCAGCCACTGTAATTTACAGGTTAGATAAGTAATAAAAGATAATTGAGGGCCACTGTAGACCATTTTGATAGTTTTCTCTCTTGCGAAACTTAATTTAAACCTATTTTATAGATGAGATATGGCATAGGTCATCCTTCGATCCATTGTAGAACTTGGAAACCCATTCAAGGAATATTCGTTCACATTTTTGTTGAACGCAGTTGGTTTTTACCATCCTGTATTAAAACATTTCCTTTCATCAATAGTGCAAGTTATAAACGATGTTTTGTGAGTAGAATAAAATTTCCAATGGTAAACTTAACTGCTTTTTCGACGTTATTTTACCAGCTAACTAAAAATAATAAATTTAGTTAGTATTAAGATTCCTTTACAGGGAGTGCAGTGGAGCTGACGCTGAAATCATTAAGTATTTGGTTATATCATCGCTAGTCTCACTGAACTCTTCTGAATTCTACATGTCATGTGTGGTCTGACGTCTCTTTACCAGCAACAGGTCCCAGGTTCAAACTAGTCAATTCCCTAAAAAACACGCTCAGAGCGTCGTTGCGCGAAAGTGGTAGGGAGACACGATATAGAACAGTCACAGACACCACGCAGAATGGTTAGACAGGTATTGTGAAAGCAAAGTCTTTCCAGTTACCCTGAATTTTCTTTTTGAGGAGTCGTGCAAAACGAGCTCCAAAGTTTGTTGTGTAGTGTTACCTTGGTCACGGTGTGGCCAGTTCTGATATGGTTCAAGGAGCTCCATGTACTTCCTGGTTAGTTCACACTCGGGAGATGGATGGTCGTGTCTGTGTTGCGTAACTTCTTATGACAGTGGAAGGGTGTTCAGCGATTTCTGCATTCATCTCTTAAATTATAGTTTCCTGGAGCGAGTTAGCCATTGTTTGCCCTGATTGGTTCTCTAGATTTTAATAAAGTGCGTGCTTACTTGTTTAATACTTCATGGGCGGGTAAGTCTCTGGATAAATATTACTATGCCATGAGGTTAATTACTGAAACTGTAAAGGAGTGGTAAGTCTGAAACTACTGAGTGTAAGCCATGTGAACAGATAACCTTGTTTAATTACATGTGAACAACAAAACTAACCAACCCAAAACCAATTGAGAAAAATGGCACTAAACCTTTCTCATTTCCAAACGCATTAAAAATTACGCCCAAGCAAACACTGCAAAAACAGTAGTAACTAAAAATCTTCATTTCTTTATCGAATCAAATTCCCAAAATACAACGTCCTCCGTTTCTTTATGTCTGTGCTTGTAACCTATTTCCAGACCGCTCAGGAGCTAGACCAACACCCGATTCACTCACCAGCTTCTCTTAAAACGCTGTAGCAACAACAAGGCTACTAGCAACCAAAGATCACATTGCTTGTACTCAGACCGTCTGTGGCGTAACATATGACTATTAAAAACCTATCCAGTATAAACATATGAAGTATGTACCTCGAATGAAAATGGTCCTTTCATCACTGTTGTTGAATAGCAATAATACTAGGGGCGTTCAATTAGTAATGCAACAAAAATGGCTCTGAGCACTATGGGACTTAACATCTTAGGTCATCAGTCCCCTAGAACTTAGAACTACTTAAACCTAACTAACCTAAGGACATCACACACATCCATGCCCTAGGCAGGATTTGAACCTGCGACCGTAGCAGTCCCACGGTTCCGAACTGCAGCGCCTAGAACCGCACGACCACTGCGGCCGGCAGTAATGCAACAGATTTTTTTTTCTGAAAGTAGGTTGGATTTATTCATGATTCCAATGCAGCATGTTATTCGTCACTCTTTTGGCTACAAAACCCAATTTTGTAACACAATGCAACGGGCTTACGCCACGTTACTGTGAAAGCCTGTATCCCCGCATGGTACCACTCTACTGATCGACTTCGGAGCCAACGTCTGCTGCATCAGTAACCTCCCCATCATCCACGCACTGCTTCTCGCAGAGCCCATGCATCATTGCGCCAAACAGATGAAAGTCGAAAGGTTCGAGATACGGGCTGAACTGTGGGTGAGAAACAGCCCAATGAAGTTTAGTGGGCTCCTCTCGGGTGCGGAAACTTGTACGAGGCCTTGCGTTGGAGAGGGAGAAGCTCGTTCCCATTTTTGAGGAGACTAATACAGTGAAGTCGTTTTTTCAATTTCCTGAGGGTAGCACAATACACTTCGGAGTTGATCGTTGCACGGCAAAAAGTTGTCACGATCAGCCTCGTAACGCGCAAGCAACTCCGCACAGATGGTCCTTCGTTGCTCTCTATGGTGTCCTGCTGTGCTGCGAGGAACGGAGCGGGCGCGCACCTCTCAGTACTCCAAGTGGCGGACGAGTGTGTAGCACCACCAACAGAGACGTGCAGTTGAGTAAAAATGGTTCAAATGGCTCTGAGCACTATGGGACTCAACTGCTGAGGTCATTAGTCCCCTAGAACTTAGAACTAGTTAAACCTAACTAACCTAAGGACATCACAAACATCCATGCCCGAGGCAGGATTCGAACCTGCGACCGTAGCGGTCTTGCGGTTCCAGACTGCAGCGCCTCTAACCGCACGGCCACTTCGGCCGGCTGCAGTTGAGTAGCCAGGTGTTTGATTGTGATGCCCCCATCACCTCGAATGAGAGTGTCTTCACGTTCCAACTTTGCAGGAGTCACAGATGAGTGCAGTCGGCAGAGACGTGGGAGATCGGATAGATTTGCACGACCTTGCTGGAATGATGCACAGGCCTCGCTCAACGACTCACCATGGTTTTGTTCACTGCCAGGTCTCCGCAGACATTCTACAACGACCTATGGCTATCTGCGATGCTCTGGTTCTCCGCCAACAGGAATTCAATGACAGCTACCTGCTTGGAACAGACGCCATTCTGAAGGCTACGTGTAGCGCTGCCAACTATTGGAACATCATGACTCTATAGGGGCAGAACCAAGAATATTCCATGATGTCTCATAAAAATACCCTCTTAATGTAGAAAGCTAGCAAAGCAAAAATTAGTAGGTTGAGTCTCGTAATTTCCACATTTTCATTACGAGTGAACCGACAAGGAACAAATTCGCGGCACACAGTAAGTAAGGTTACTTCCAAGAGAAGTTAGTGGGAGTCGGCGACGTGGCAATGCGAATTTCTCTCCGAGGGAAAGTGAAAACGCGCGCTGGGCATCTCAGTAAATAACGACCTGGGAGCTCCGGGATTTCGGCGGCTGCGCCGTAAACGGCGCGAGTAGCTGCCGCCGACTACAGGAGCCGGCCGGCCGCCTCCTCCGGCCATGCATTATTCACGACCCGGCGTCGGCCCAGGACGGTGCCCGCCGCAGGCACAGCTTACCGGCCGCAGCGCCGCCTACGCCACCCGCTGCTGGGGTCCCAGGCGGGGCGCTGCCGCTCAGGCAGTCTGCGGACACCCTTGCTTACTGCTTAATCTCAAACTTGGCGCTCTCTCTGCTCGCAACAAACTCCAGCAGCTCCTTGGATTTCAGAGAAAAACACATCCTGACCTTACAGTCTCCTCCGCCTTACATACTCCAATAACCACTGAAGTGAATAGCAGAGGGCACTTAGCGTTACCTAACATTAGGGCTTCTTCGTGTTCCATTGGAGTATGAAGCGCGGAATGGTTGACTTCTCACATGCCTCTGTGCACTCTCTAACGAGTCTAATCTCGCCATCGCAGTCCCTACACGACCTATACCATCTGACCAGAAGTCTCCAGACACCACTATGTAATGCGGAATCGAGCACTGCACTTCACCAGAGGCGGAACCGCCAGTATAAAGGTCGGAGAGTTTCGTGTTGTCAGTAAGCGAAGTAGTATTAGCAGAATGGGTCCCTCAGGAGAGCTCAGTGACTTCAAACGTGGAACATAGTCTGATTAAAATTATTTGATAGTTAATCTGCCAGGAAGTTTCATATCAGCGCACACTCCACTGCAGAGTGAAAATCTCATTCTGGAAACATCCCCCAGGCTGTGGCTAAGCCATGTCTCCGCAGTATCCTTTCTTTCAGGAGTGCTAGTTCTGCTAGGTCGCAGGAGAGCTTCTGTAAAGTTTGAAAGGTAGGAGACGAGATACTGGCAGAAGTAAAGCTGTGAGGACCGGGCCTGAGTCGTGCTTCGGTAGCTCAGTTGGTAGAGCACTTGCCCGCGAAAGGCATAGGTCCCGAGTTCGACTCTCGGTCGGGCACACAGTTTTAATCTGCCAGGAAGTTTCATATCAGCGCACACTCCGCTGCAGAGTGAAAATCTCATTCTGGAAACATCCCCCAGGCTGTGGCTAAGCCATGTCTCCGCAGTATCCTTTCTTTCAGGAGTGCTAGTTCTGCTAGGTCGCAGGAGAGCTTCTGTAATGTTTGGAAGGTAGGAGACGAAATACTGGCGGAAGTAAAGCTGTGAGGACCGGGCGTGAGTCGTGCTTCGGTAGCTCAGTTGGTAGAGCACTTGCCCGCGAACGGCAAAGGTCCCGAGTTCGACTCTCGGTCGGGCATACAGTTTTAATCTGCCAGGAAGTTTCATATCAGCGCACACTCCGCTGCAGAGTGAAAATCTCTTTCTGGAAACATCCCCCAGGCTGTGGCTAAGCCATGTCTCCGCAGTATCCTTTCTTTCAGGAGTGCTAGTTCTGCTAGGTCGCAGGAGAGCTTCTGTAAAGTTTGGAAGGTAGGAGACGAGATACTAGCAGAAGTAAAGCTGTGAGGACCGGGCGTGAGTCGTGCTTCGGTAGCTCAGTTGGTAGAGCACTTGCCCGCGAAAGGCAATGGTCCCGAGTTCGACTCTCGGTCGGGCACACAGTTTTAATCTGCCAGGATGTTTCATATCAGCGCACACTCCGCTGCAGAGTGAAAATCTCATTCTGGATACTTGATAGTTGACGTCTGTCACTTGCCACTGCAGTGTTGCCATAACGGCTTCCAGCTACCACTCGGTTGTAGGAAACACAGAAAGACGGCCAGTCACTTCACAACTGCTGTTAAGGCAGGTTCGGGGAGACGGAAGGCAAGTGGGCTTCAAAAATTTAATTTTTAGATTTTAGCATATTTGAAATGCCTGGTCTTTCCTGCCTGAAACAGTTTTTGTTTTATATAAATACGACAATTTTTTCGTGAGTTATGATGGTTTTCCTGACACTGTGCAATCTGGTATTTAAATGCTTTTTGCGCCATGCAGAGATGATGCACAGCATTTAATTACATGAAATGAAATTAAACCCATATTTAGAGACCTTTGTAATGATGACTTGTTGAAGAAATGTCTTCATGGGAAAACCCAAAATTTAAATGAATGTGTGAATTCTGTCAATTGGAACCGGTTACCGAAAACTCTATTTGTTCAACTTACAACCCTCAAATTAGGTGTTTATGA
The DNA here is from genome assembly GCF_021461395.2 of Schistocerca americana. Taxonomy (NCBI): domain Eukaryota; kingdom Metazoa; phylum Arthropoda; class Insecta; order Orthoptera; family Acrididae; genus Schistocerca; species Schistocerca americana. Next base: position 436,946,910 of record NC_060125.1, read on the forward strand.
TGCTATTTTATGCTTCAATGATGGTGTAATTAGAAAACTGGATGTATTGGAATTACTGGGCATAAAATATAGTGGAAATACTGCAAAATCCTTGGTGCAAATAGATAAAGAGAGAATCCGCAAAGCAGATATTGCTAATTTAAAATGCAGACAGAAAAGAAGAGTGACCAAGAGAGGAAAAGAAGATCAGTATGGTTCAGATGATCTTCAGTATGGTGCACAAAAATATTAGTGGTAAGTAATTCTCATCAATAACTATACTAGAATTGTAATATTGAACTTCAAATTGATTTTTCGCAAAACTACTATCAGGTACCATTATTTGATAAACTAATGGGGTTATAAACGTGAAATTTGGTCAATTTGTACTGCAGATGGTAATAAGTTATTACAAGTAAATTGAGAACCACCAAACAATCAGAAACTGTTTTATAATAATTAATGTACAAAAAAGTTAAATTTTACTAGTGAAAGAATAATTTTTTTTTCTTCAAAACCATAAGAGGTATTATGTTCATTTTACCTGTAAATTGAGGGATATCTGTTATATATACGCAGTAAAAATTTCATTGTTTTATCGCTTATAGTTCTTTTGGAAAGTGTACCTATTGAAAGGGTAAAATAGCATTGGCAGAATAGGGATAAAAATTGCCTTCCGTCTCTTGTTAAGGCAGGTTTTCATTCAAAATGGTCGAAAATTCGATGGTTTATCGTATCTTTCGAACCGTATATGTGTCTAGAATATTGAGACAAAAAGGTTTTTTAATCCGTACGTTACTAAAGTTTCTACAACCCATTGTTCGAAACAGTATCACGGCCGCCGTGGAACTCTGTCAGCGGGAGACATCCGGCTCAGGCAGAAAATTTGCACCATGATGCACCTTCAAAAATGATTTATATTGCAGTATGCACGCAAATATATACGCTGAAAACGCTGACGAACTACGTGTGCAGACTGCAGAACGCAGCATACCCAGCTCAGCCAGGTTGGCTTTTCTCGCCAAGAAGGATGAGGGCATTGCTCTTCAAGAGCAGCTGGCGTTAGAGGAAGGGTTGATGTACGGTTCTGGAATTGCAGACTAAATGTAAGTAAGGAAAACACTTTTTTATGTCAAATTTTGGTCAAAATTGGTCAACACGTAATTTTTGGTCCTCCATATTCTACTAGCCATTTTGAACTTTGAAAGTGTAACTTCAGATTTATGTTCAGATACCTCAAAAAAATTCACAACATTTAGTTTTAATACAAATTGGAATGATAACACATATTACAGTGTTTCCTAAACTTTAAATAGGTTTTCCTTGTGAAAGAATTCGTCAAAACTGCGTGCACGATAAAATAAAATCGGTTCAACCTAATAATTTCTACCTTTGACCTCCGAAAAGGAAACACTTTTCTTGGGAGCTTATACTTAAATGAAATTTGTTAATATTATTTTTTGTAAAGCCATATAGAATGAACAAAACCCTCAAAAATTGAACTCAAAGTTCGAGTTAGGACCGTATCGTTAAATTCAAGATTGTTTCATTGCAGTTAGGTACAAGCTCCCATAAATGTAATTTATTATTGAGAGATGTTATACACTTTCCATTTCAGATAACTCCAGAGGGGCTACAGTGCACGCAGTCTGTGTCCTTCGAACTCGCAGTCCCTTGATCAAACCAAAACTACGGGCACATTCTTTTTTTTTATTAAAAATCTAAAATAAAGTTTCAAGTTTGATCAGTCATAATCCTCAAACAGATCTTTTGTATGTCTTTTCATTGTACCAATAAATCCGAACTTTGTCCAGTTTTCGCTCATTTGAATGGAAACCTGGCCTTAATGTGTAACACGGGGCAATGCTGGAAGCGGCCGCCGCGAGGTATGACGGATACGCGAGGTGCTCTGTCGACAGCTGGTTTTGAATGACCAATGAGTGAACTACGGTAGACGACGCGTATTCTAGTCCTGAATTTAAACTTATATCCTAACCTAACCACTACCTCGTGATGTGTAGTGTATCCGAGAAAACGGCGGTCAACAACCTACGATCGAACTAAAATCACTATCGCTTTTTTCAGGGTGATTAAAGCTAACCTCTACGAGCAGACTCAACACCGAAAAATTTCAGTCTCAGCGCTAAAAGCGAACTGTAATTTCTCGTTATCATTCATTGGTTACCTGAAAGTATCCTTATAATGGCTACCCGAACTGCTGCTTTACCAACCGATGAGCAGACCATTTGGCGCTTGGTTGTAAGTTATTGACAATGCTGACAGACACTAAATAAAAAAGAATGACAGGAAGAAAAATAAGGGCAAATAAAAAAGTCAATACGATAGTGAAAATGACGACGCCGAGTATTAGAAATTAAAAACATTAACTGAATAAAAATTAGCAATGAAATCTTTTGGTTAGTGCTAGAACTAAAAAATGACGCTGTTCTTCACGAGTTTCGTACCACGACTAATTACTGCTCTAACCACTAAACTACGACACTACTACGCTTAAAGCAGTTACATTTATGATTCATATTCCAGTAGCCTTCAAAAGTTTGTCTTCACGTAATGTCGTGCGAAAATTTTCTAAGGTAAGCCGATGTCTGTCGTTATAATAACTGTATATGTGATGCTGAATTGCTTCTTGTGCGGAAAGATTTAGTAGTGTTTGGTAAGTGCTGTGTTTGAAACGCATGTATATCGTTACCATCGTTTATGTGTGTATTCTTTTATGGTTATCATCTGTGATGAAATACGAAATTAAAGAGCTAGATCCATGATTCATGTTCCAAAAACAACAAGAAAGAAAGTCGGACAATGTGGAGTGACCAGTAGTTGTGACTGTTTGGCAGTGGCGAACGGTTCGCACGTGACGCTGAGCGCCCTGATCGGAGGAAACCTGCTCCAACTATCAAGTAATTTTAATAAGACTACAGTCATTCGTCGTTGAGCCGTGTGCGGCTCGCGTTGATGGCGTTCATAGCTTGGCATCTTGTAATAACGATTGTGGCGTCTCGTTTTCTTCGTGTGTTCACTGGTGCCACTACGATTGCTCGCCTTGTCCGTCTCTGAGTGGCAGCAGCAGCGCTTATCGATAGCACTTAGTGTGGTACCATCTTTGGAGCGGCCTCTAGTATTTCCGGGTCGTCGTGTGTCGAGCGAGGGGAGTTGGGACGGAGCAGCAGTGAGGTCCGGACAGCCAGTACTCGCCCGACCGCTGGCGACACACATGCACTGTACAACGGAATGATGTGGTCGCGACAGTGCACGACCACGTCAAGAACCGGATTCAGCGAGTGGACCGTCTGCGTACTGGATTTGGTGATGAGTTGCGAACGAACAGTTCGTTTGGGGCGCAGCAGCGGGCAGGTACATGCAGCGCAAGAGCAAGCCGGGGCCGCTGGCGGCGTGCTGCCACTGCCGGATCGAGGAAAGGGTAGCTGCGAGAGCGATGACTTCGTTTCACACCGAACCCTGGACGTTTAAGTTGTGTGAAGAGTTAACTGCTAATGCAACCTCGTCTATTCTGAGATGTCGCCTTTGGTCGGCGGGTTGTTGCTCCCAGGGCCGCTAAGCCTGGCGGCAACGAGTGAAATGTTTCGAGGCGGTGAAATATTGCACCTGTCTTTCTCTATTTGTTATTCATCATTGAATTTAGTATTGTTCTTGTTAGTGAAGTGCAACCAGCGGTATTTTCTGCCTTGTGGCCACTAACGCCCCAGTTACCCGCCCTGGAGGTTAGCGTACCTTTCCAGCAGTGTACCTTTCCTCGTCCTGTTGATGCTGTCCGACACGGCGTGTAGTCGACAGCCTCTCGTATTGTACTGTGCATATTTTTTGGGAGGTCTATCTACTTTCTAGTTTTTCCTTCGGCCTTGGGTGTTTTCTGAAGACAAAGTTCTGTCTGCCTCTTCGGCCTTGCCTAAAAATATTCCATCGTTGTACCAGTGATCGGACGTTAGGCGGATTGGTTTGTCGGTCGGTCGGCGCTTAAGCTGACCCGAGTTTGAGTTGCCATCCTGTTACGTGAGTACAACTCTTGGTTTGGCCTTATGTTTGAGTTACCTTCCCAGGCTGACACTTCGAACACTTGGTGAGAACACATTGTCCTAATTCCTTAGATTGTGATGTTTGTTTTAAGGATATTTGTAATTTTCTAATTATTGTGTGAGTGGCCTTCAGCCGAGAAATAATTTCACATCTTTCATAATAAGGCCTTCAGCCGTGTTACAATAAGTTTTTTTAAAGCAAACCAGTTTTAAAAGCGAAGTATTTGTTGAAATGGGTGCTATTTGGAACTTCTTCTGACTTCTAATTCAGGTCTTCAGCCGTTTGTTATTTGAGGTTATTGTTTGGTGGCCTTCGGCCGTAAAATTTTGGAATTTTTTTTCTGTGACAAGGCCTTCAAGCCGTCATACAGTCAATTGTGTTTATTTTAAGAGATTGTTTTAAAATTTTAATTTCTTTAACTAAAGTGTACTTATTTGTTGTGAAACCGATAGTAACTTATTACGGTCCCATCCACAATCGTAATCTTATCCTGTCCCATTCTGAGACTCTTGCTCTCAGTCGTAACCTGAATAACAAATCCATCAGGGACATTTCAACAGTTCTAAAGCTGCCAAAGTCGACTGTGTTTTATGCGACTGTGAAGTTTAAACTGGAAGGAACAGCGACAGATAAACCAACAACAGGTAGACATGAAGTACCGACGGACAAGGACCGTCAAGCACTGCGGGCGGCAGTTGGAAAACATTGCATGAAACCAGCTGAAACAATCACTTGTGATTTCCAAAGCGCTAGCAGAAGCTTGGCTATCAGAATGATGGGGCATAGGGAGTTAAAAAGAATGGGGCTAGCAGTCGAGCAGCTCCCCATAAGCTACACATTTCTGTAGCCATAGCTAAGTGACGCCTGAGATGGAGTAAAGAACAGCTTGAATTGAGTGATTTGGAGCGATGTATCACGATGCACCTCTTGGCAATCCGATGAAAAGATTTGTGGTTGCCGAGTGTCTGCAGACCTGGAGAACATTACCTGTCATCATGTATGGTGCCAACGGAGAAGTACGGAGCTTGGTGTTACGCCATGGGTTTTTTTTCGTGATTGGGGTCTGATCGCTTTCTTGAACTTAAGAAATTGCTAAAAGAGGAAGGAGCAATACACATCTGTGTGTATTGTGTGCAGTAGACGCAGAACCCGGAGACGACGACTGTATTAGCACGACAATGTGGTCTGCAATAAAACAGCATCTGTGAGGCAATGGTTTGGTGGACGACATCTCTAAAATGGACTGGCCTGCCCACCGTCCCTACCTGAACCAAATGAAACGCCAGTGGTATGAATTAGAACGTCGATTTCAGTCAAGACTGAAATCGGATAATTACGCCGTCTTAATTTAACTAGGTAGGAAAACCGAGAAGGGCTGGACCAGACGGAATTTTACACAGTTCATTCACTGGTAGAGCACACATTTATTTTGCATTGTTTCAATCACATAGCTGCCCATTAACCCTTTTTTAAATTAATTAGAAGCCAAAGTAATGGGACACACTTAAAATTCGGTGCCAATTTAAATAATTTACAGAAAATTTAAAGTTAACTTTAACCCAAGATGACTTTTTATTCTTTAATGCGAGACACGCTCTATATAAGACACTGAATTAAATAAGGGTAAAGATGTAATAAAGGCAGATGTATAGCTAAACAACACTACCAGAACAGATAACAAGGGTTTTAATTACCAGTAAGAATAAAACATGATTTAAACTTGGCTGATGAAAAAACTAAAATCATATTTAAAACAACGAAAAACAATTTTACACCGATATCCAAGCAAGGTAATTTTGATCCCAGAAACACACATCAATTGAAGATTTAACACATTTTCCAGTAACACAAGAATAATTAAGCTATAACAGATTAAAGTATATGTTAGGATCCCAAAGCACATCAAAATTTGCTTAAGGGAAGGCCACAAGATAACGGATACAAATTCAGAATTATTCCAACTATAAACTGCAACATGAACATTAAGTAGCGCGGCTGCGGCTGGAGGAAAAAGCGCGTAAGACAGAGCTGCCGAGTGTATGAACTCCAAACGAAGCAAACACCACCCGGCTACGCAAGTCGCCGGGCCGCGAGAAAATGGGGCCCCATCCTGAGTAACAAGTGCCAGCAACGATGTGATGTTGTTGTGGTCTTCAGTCCAGAGACTGATTTGAGGCAGCTCTCCATGCCACTCTATCCTGTGCAAGCAGCTTCATCTCCCAGTACCTACTGCAACCTACATCCATCTGAAACTGCTTAGTGTATTCATCTTTTGGTCTCCCTCTACGATTTTTACCCTCCACGCTGCCCTCCAATACTAAATTGGTGATCCCTTGATGCCTCAGAACATGTCCACCAACCGATCCCTTCTTCTAGTCAAGTTGTGCCACAAACTCCTCTTCTCCCCAATCCTATTCAGTACCTCCTCATTAGTTATGTGATCTACCCATCTGATTTTCAGCATTCTTCTGCAGCACCACATTTCGAAAGATTCTATTCTCTTCTTGTCCAAACTATTTATTGTCCATGTTTCACCTCCATACATGGCTACACTCCATGCAAATACTTTCAGAAACGACTTCCTGCCACTTAAATCTATACTCGATGTTAACAAATTTCTCTTCTCCAGAAATGCTTTCCTTGCCATTGCCAGTCTACATTTTATATCTTCTCTACCGGTTATTTTGTTTCCCAAATAGCAAAACTCATTTACTACTTTAAGTGTCTCATTTCCTAATCTAACTTCCTCAGCATTACCTGATTTAATGCGACGACATTCCATGACTACACTCCATGCAAATACTTTCAGAAACGACTTTCTGACACTTAAATCTATATTCGATGTTAACAAATTTCTTTTCTCCAGAAACGCTTTCCTTGCCATTGCCAGTCTACATTTTATATCTTCTCTATCAGTTATTTTGCTCCCCAAATAGCAAACTCATTTACTACTTTAAGTGTCTCATTTCCTAATCTAACTCCCTCAGCATTATCCGATTTAATGCGACTACATTCCATTATCCTCGTTTTGCTTTTGTTGATGTTCATCTTATATCCTCCTTTCAAGAAACTGTCAATTCCGTTCAACTGTTCTTCCAGGTTCTTTGTGTGTCTGACAGAATTACAATGTCATCGGCGAACCTCAAAGTTTTTATTTCTTCTCCATGGATTTTAATTCCTAGTCCGAATTTTTCTTTTGTTTCCTTCACTGCTTGCTCAATATACAGATTGAATAACATTTGGGATAGGCTACAACCCTGTCTCACTCCCTTCCCAACCACTGCTTCCCTTTCGTGCCCCTCGACCCTTATAACTGCCATCTGGTTTCTGTACAACTTGTAAACAGCCTTTCGCTCCCTGTCTTTTAACCTTGCCACCTTCAGAATTTGAAAGAGACTATTCCAGTCAACATTGTCAAAAGCTTTCTCTAAGTCCACAAATGCTAGAAATGTAGGTTTGCCTTTCCTTAATCTAAGATACGTCGTAGGGTCAGTATTGCCTCACGTATTCCATTACTTCTACGGAATCCATACTGATCTTCCCCGTGGTCTGCTTCTACCAGATTTCCATTCGTCTGTAAAGAATTCTCGTTAGTATTTCCCAGCCGTGACTTATTAAACTGATAGTTCGGTCATTTTCAGATATGTCAACACCAGCTTTCTTTGGGATTGGAATTATCATATTCTTCTTGAAGTCTGAGGGAATTTCGCCTCTCTCATACATCTTGCTCACCGAATGGTAGAGTTTTGTGAGGACTAGCTCTCCCAAGGCTGTCAGTAGTTCTAATGGAATGTTGTCTACTCCCGGGGCTTTGTTTCGACTCAGATCTTTCAGTGCTCTTTCAAACTCTTCACGCAGTATCGTATCTCCCATTTTATCTTCATCTACATCCTCTTCCATTTCCATAATATTGTCCTCAAGTGCATCGCCCTTGTATAAACCCTCTATATACTCCTTCGACCTTTCTGCTTTCCCTTCTTTGCTTAGAAGTGGGTTTCCATCTGAGCTCTTGATATTCGTACAAGTGGTTCTCTTTTCCCCAAAGATCCTTTTAATTTTCCGGTAGGCAGTATCTATCTTACCCCTAGTGAGATAACCCTCTACATCCTTACATTTGTCCTCTAGCCATCCCTGCTTAGCCATTTTGCACTTCCTGTCGATCTCATTTTTGAGACGTTTGTATTCATTTTTGCCTGCTTCATTTACTGCATTTTTATATTTTCTCCTTTCATCAATTAAATTCAATATATGTTCTGTTACCCAAGTATTTCTACTAGCCCTCGTCTTTTTACCTACTTGATCATGATCATCTGCTGCCTTCACTATTTAACCCCTCAGAGCTGCCCATTCTTTTTCTACTGTATTTCTTTGCCCCATTCCTGTCAATCGTTCCCTAATACTCTCCGTGAAACTCTCTACAAACTCTGGTTCTTTAAGTTTATCCAGTTCCCATCTCCTTAAATTCCCACCTTTTTGTAGTTTCTTCAATTTTAATTTGCAGACCATAACCAATAGACTGTGGTTAGAATCCACATCTGCCTATGGAAATGCCTTACAATTTAAAACCTGTTTCCTAAATCTCTGTCTTACCATTATATAATCTATCTGAAACCTTCCAGTATGTCCAGGCCTATTCCATGTATACAACCTTCGATCACGAGGTACCAAACATTATTAACGACAGTTCCCTTAGCGCAAATAATTCCAACACACAGCTGTGCATGAAATAAATAACTGCTAGCATAGGATTAATTAATCTGAGCTCTTACCAAAAGCCATGATAAACGAAAGATTTAAGAACAGCTACAAATTTTAAAAAAATTATAATTTCATCAATAAAATAGCAGTATCAGAATTTTTTTCTTTTTGGTAAGCCATTAGAGCAGCCACAAGGATACTCGCATTACATTTTAAGCTCATCCGCACACATTTTAGTCCACAGGGTTCCTAGAGGAGAAATGTGTCCGGGAACAGACTAAAATTTATGTGAGCCACTTAAATAGAACAGACGCACTATGTATTTTCTTAGACAGCACAGGCCTTTAGTGTGGTGTCACCGCCAGACACCACACTTGCTAGGTGGTAGCTTTAAATCGGCCGCGGTCCATTTAGTACATGTCGGACCTGCGTGTCGCCACTGTGTGATCGCAGACCGACCGCCACCACAAGGCAGGTCTCGAGATACGGAATAGCACTCGCCCCAGTTGTACGGACGACATTGCTAGCGACTACACTCACGAAGCATCGCTCATTAGCCGAGCAGATAGTTGAAATAGCCGTCAGCTAAGTCCATGGCTACGACCTAGCAAGGCGCCATTAGCCTTACATAGTTTGATAGTTATCGTATGAAATGTCTCATCAAGAACGATGTATACAACAAGGATTAAAAGTTAAGTATAATAGCAGCTACGTACTTTTCTTGCTACCATTCATTACGTATCCTGTTTCAGACCTCTATCTAGCCTACGTGAGATTACGCGTGCCTTTCGGCTACTTCAGTGTGGCGTAGCTGTCTTGTTACGCCACAACATTTAGCATTAGCTTCAAGGAAACCAGAACAACAAAAGCAAATTATAAATAGGCCAGTGAAAGCGCAAAACCGATACACTCTGACATGAACAATTAAAAATCCGTTGTAACTGCTAAATACTAAACATTCCACTGCGCCTCCAATTGAAGACGACAAACCAATCATTTATTTTAAAAATCAGAAGAATTAATCGGAGGCGAACAAGAACCGCTAACGCATACACTAATGCACACCGCTAACGTTCCAAATAAGCTTTCTACTGGAACACGGCGCTCTACACTGCCTAAAGGTTCATAAGCACCACGTGAAGCGAAACAAGCGCTGCATCGTGTGTGAGATACAGAGGCGAGCGAGTGGGCCGGGACTGGCCCCAGTTCACTGCTAATGGCGCCACGTCACCTTGCTCTGCGCGTAGCGCACAAGTATTGCACCATAATTAAGTATAAAACTAAAAGCCAAAATTTTATTCCAAACTTTGTCAGTATGTACACTAATGTAATAACATTTTAAATATCAAGCCTTGAGGTAATTAAATCAATAGTTTTCATTAAAATACAGTTTTAAGAAAAAAGGTGGTGCTAAAAAATAAAGCTAGGAGGCAAGAATCTGGTCAGAACGTTTCAAAATAGTACGATAAAAATCACAGTCAGAATCCACGTTTTTAAGAAAAATTGAAGGCGCTAAATATTAGACTTAGAAACGTAAAAATTTCTACGATGCTTCAAGTCAACTTAAAAATAACAATTAAGAGAACACGTTAAGCTACCTCTTACAGTTTGTGAATAATTTTATGGAAACCAAATTTGTAACTAAAATATACCCATTTGTAGTAGATTAAGTACCTGTAATTTTAATGGTAGAAGATTTTGGTTTATCACATGATAAAACTTGCTAAATAATAGAGCTACAACAAATTTTAGAATTGTAGTATTAATAACAGCTAATATAAGTTCTATTGAAGTTGTAGTTCAGAGGTAACGATCTACCGTCCGTTCCACTATAAAAATTCTAGTAGGCAAAGTTTTTATTCAAGCGAGCTGAAACTTTTTCTGTGATTTCAAACAACTCTTCAGAATTCAGGTAACAATTAAGAAGATTCTAAATCAATTCATAACTTTGTTCTTAAACGTTATGTGTCCGAGGAAGCGGTCGTTCAGAGGCTGCTGCCGTTTGCATAAGGCAGATGACAGCAGATGTTCCCTTGTCCGTCCGCTGCGGCACATACATAAATACAGCTTGAGAGGCTGTTGGAAGGTTCACTTCGCACTCAGCCACTGTATGATCCCCCTCTGTTAAACGTCGGATTGCGCTCTGCCCCGAATGATGTCAGTGACGGACTGTGACAAATCGTGTATTTTCTATAATAACTGATAGTGAACTCGCGAGGACTGTACACCGTCCTAGATCGCTTAGATTTTGCTAAAATAGCTGTTAGTGTGCCCTCCGCGATAATTACAAATCCGTGTGGCAAGTGGTGACTATTATTTCCACTTTTGTGTCGAGCAGTTATTTCGAACATTTATTGGAGTATTAATAGTCAGGGTGAAAGACAATTTGGCAGGAACGTACCGTAGAAGTCGCCTCTGAACTGATAGTGTGCTGGAGCAAAATGTGGCCGTGCAGACTGCTCTCCATCGCTTTCTGGCTGACCACAAAATTAGTTGCCAAGTTCGCGTGGGGGGCATCGATGTGTGTGATGTCCTTAGTTTAGTTAGGTTTAAGTAGTTCTAAGTTCTAGGGGACTGATGACCTCAGAAGTTAAGTCCCATAGTGCTCAGAGCCATTTGAACCATTTGAACCAATGCCTACCAGATCATGGAATCTCACTGCCCTTCGAATTCCATGGAGAGATGCACGTCCGTACCCAACAGACAGAAGGAAGACAGGCGAAAATGACAGTAAACACTACCCTGACAACTCAGTGCCCTTCTGATAAACCACAACGCAAGACGCGTCGGTACTAAATATCTTACACGGGGTAACATGACCTCAATATTGGTCGCCCCCAATGGCTAACACCATGATGAAGAGGCCTCACGGAAAGCTCGTTGCAGCTCCGTTCCTCAACTCATACTACCTACGAAAGCGGCCACCACCCACGGAGCTGCCACACCAGAGGGCGCTGCACCCCACCGGCATTATATTAATCAATGATCGTAAGAATAGTGATATCGATACACTGCGAGAAAGCCCCCACGGCTCAAAGACCTCAGCATTCAAAGTCACTACCTTCTTTGTTTTCGGCTCCTGAGGAAAAATGGGCTGCCGTATCTCCACAAACACTCAGAAACCTCGTTGAAGGTGTTCCCAGCAGACGATAGTGAAGATACTCAGCCCAATCATGAATCGTGTGATTATTGACACAAAATGTTGCGAGTAAACATTATCCCATTTTCATGTGCTAAAATCAAGGAAACCGGAAAAAATAGTGTTCCTTGTACGTAGAGACATATAAGGATTACAGACTTCCTGAGTTATAACCTACCTTAGAATTTTTTTGTAGCATTAAACCTCATAATAACTTAAAAACAAGCTCCTCACGTGCATTGTCAACTCAGAGTATAAAACAGCATAAGCCGGTGCATTCAGCGTTCCTGAGGAACAGTTGCCAACTGAAAGCTGCTGCCATCACCTATCAACGATGATATTTACCTAAAGCCTTATGCCCAGACCAACGATACTACTGTCATAAAATCTTTGAGAAATACCTGTCTGATACGAGACCATTCTAACTTAAAACTACCTCTACTCTGCAATCCGAACGGAAATAGCATGCGAAAATCCTATGTCACTAGGTAAAATATATTGCTGGCTGCTTCTTAAGTAGGATATTGCTAAAGTGTCCTCAGAAGTGTCCTCTCATTTAAAACGCCCACGCACTCCTCTTTGAAGGCACAATAAATCTCTACCACCTCTAAATTTGGTAGCAACCTCCCTTTTTCTTCAACGTGCAACACCCTCATGCTTTTTGCGTTCAGGTTGCAGTGTAGAGGTAGTTTTAAATTAGAATGGGCTAATATCAGGCAGGCATTTCTAAAAGCTTTTATGACAGACAGTAGTATTGTTGGTGAAGAGCATTGGCTTTAAGTAAATATTATCGTTGGTAGGCGATGGCTGCGGCTTTCAGTTTGCTACTGTACCTCGGGAACCGTGGATGAATCGCCTTATGTAGTTTTTTGTTTTGACAAATCACATGTGCAGCTTGTTTTCAAGTTGTGGCGAGGGCTAACTCAGGAAGTCTGTAATACTGGTATGTAATTCGGGATAAGATGGATTGTTTTATCTGGTTTCCTTGTTTTTAGCACTTGAGAATCGCATAATATCGTCCAGAAACAAGTTGTGGCTGTAATCACACGATTTATAACTGGGCTGAATATCCACAATATTGCCTTAGTAACAGTTGTATTATGGGTTTAAGTCGTGATAAAGGAGAGTAGTGGACACACCCCACATTAATGTTCTCTGATGGGTGTCCGGATGCTTTTGTTCAGTGTATACACCTGTGAGTGAAGCATATGTCGAAATTTTTTTATTTAATACTGACTGATGAAACTTCGTAAATCGACTTTCTTGGGATAACTTATGTCATATTCAAGGGTTCTAACGATTCAGGTTTTTCAGAATCTCAGTAACACCCTCTTGTGGGTCACACAAATCTATGAAAATCTGTGCGGCCATTATTTGAATACGTTCAAAAACCCCTGTTGATCCTGTTCGGCATGGGTCCTACGCTCTTCTGCTATATTTTGTGACCCACAAGTGTTTCCTAAGCAACCTCCTTTGTAGACTCACGCCATTTTTCCACTAACCTGCCAGTAACTCGTGGTCTCCCGCCTGCTTTACCCAAGACTGCCTTTATGTGACCCGTTCAGTTTCACAAATTACTACACACGGTGTTTGCATCTGTTGGCTGATTTCAACCATGACTGCTTGACATTATCATGATAAGAAAGCCTAATGCTTTTCTGGGATTTGTAAAGTGCATCGTTTTACATTTCTGTATATGTAAAGAAAGTTGCGTTTTTTTACAACTTTGAAATCTTTTCAACAACTGCCTGCATATATGTGCATTTTTTTTAGATTCTACCTTGTTATAGATAACGGAATCATCTGGGGTTGCTTATAATACTGTTTGCCGGGTACTTGACAAACAACGTCAACAGACGCTCATCTTTGCAATGATGCGAGAATTAAACTGGGAAGCACATCTGTAATTTTCTTTGAATCTTGGAATGCGAAATACAGTGTTTCCGCTTTTGCTTTGCTGCCCTAATTTCCGGTTCCTGTGTCATCCACGAGAGCCACTGGCAACACTAGCACAGCACCGAAATTTTCTGGGTATATGACCACATCGTCGTTGTTGTTTCATTTACCAAAGTTTCGACCACTGTTGCAAGTGGCTTCGTAAGTATATTGTATTTTCTACTGGCCCAGTGCCATCCTGAGATTTTGTATGGTGCTAATTTGTCAAAAACGTCACTGAACTAATTTTGAATTGACGGCAGACATGAGAAGGTGGAGACTGATAATCTTTTTTGACAGTGACATTTTGCATGCAGAACAGGATCTCTTCCTCCTAATTTTAACATAGCCGTTAGATGACATTTTCTTAGTCTCCACCGATTGAAAGCTAACACGGTAGCATGGATTACAACGAAACCTCACCAGGTAAGTAAACTGGCATTCTTATGATTTCTCCTACAGCAGTAACTCACGATTCTTTAAGGAATTGAACTCCCATGTAAAAGACAGTTCAACGTCTGATTATTTTATAAATGAGATAATGTGTTAAATATTTCACTTTAAATATGAAACAAGAATTTTTTTTTTACGAAAGATTTGAAATTATGATTAAAGTTTCTTGGAAGTTTCTAAGTGCTCTCGTTATGAAACATTGTATGAATTAATCTGGTTAATGGGCACACCTTTTTAAACAAAAGATCTGTGTTTTTGACGTATTTCCTGAACTATGTGTTGTACAACGGTATAATTTTGCACGTAAATTCAGCAATATATGTACCAAGAGGGCAAGCAAGCCGTCGTCTATAGTTTTATGTTTCCCGCACACGTTAGTGCAAGAAGGACTGCCTCGTCACCGCTGTCAAAAGAGGGACTGCATATACAAGCGAACATCCACAGACACTGTGCCGCCATCTGCGTGCATTTTCCTTCTGGCTCCATCCTAACAAGGTCGCGTGGCCGCTGTTTGTATTTCGAGTCAGGTCTTACAGTCAAACAGGTAACAACGGCAATGAACTCCTGCGAGAACTACACCGATGTGATACTGATCTGCGAGGAGACGCACCGCAATTCTTCTGAGACCGAAAGGCTGTATTTATAACATTTTCCAACGCTACTCTGTGCATGTTTTTAGACGTTCAGAGATGCGTTTAAGAACCGAGGGAGTTTTCCAAGTACAACGTCTCGTGGAAAGACCAATCAGTGACGCACCCGATGTTGCCCGGAACGTTAATGAGTGTTTTGGAGCACGTCCCACGTACGGTAAGCACAGTTTAATTGAAAATAACGCGTATGTACAATGTAGCATAAATCAAAGTATCATCGTGGTATTGCATTTAGGCAGCAGTATTACTCGTGCCTATAGTAATAATAATAATAATAATAATATGTTCATTATTATTAATATCATGAAAGTCATTAGATCTCGCCCATTAATACCTATTTTTCACACTAATTAGGGTAAAGAAGAGTAGCAGCGGCATGGGGACATCGAGGTTTTCTGTACGAAGAATTCTGGAGAAACGAAATTTGCGTCCCTTTAAGCTGCACGTGCACCAAAAGCTTTATGAAAACGATTTCCAAAATCGGGCATCGATCTGCAGACGTCTCGTACATAAAGGAGCCGTAAATCCTGATTTTATCAGGCAGATTTTTGGGGAAATGAGTACTATTTTGCAAATGACGCTACTGTCAACTGACACAGTCCACACGACTGGGCTCCTGCGAATCCTCATTGGTGACGATCACGTCAGATGCAAGCGCACTGGGGTGTTGACGCACGGTGTGGGGTTCTAGGAGACCACGTCGTTGAACCAGTTTATTTGGCTCCCAGGCTAAGGTGTCGGCTGTATCGATGACTCATACAGAATGAGGCGAATATTGGGCATCTCCTCGAAGGCATCCCACTTCAGTTAGCTGTGAGTCACTTGTTTCAGCACGAAGGTGCACCGTCCCATTGTTCTAGAGGGGTTAGGGAATATCTCAGCAATGTGTACCCAGAACGGTAGATAGATCTTGGTGGTTGCATTCGATAGCCAGCGAGATCGCCTGATTTCACGCCCTTGGTTGTTTTTTCTTGTGGAGTGATTTGAAATTCAGGGTTTACGAAATGGAACCGGAAAATCCAGATGTGTTAAAAGAACGAACACGTCATGCTTGCGCTTTAGTATCTACAAAAATGTTAAGAGGCGTCCATGCTAATACCGAGAGGTGCTTACATTAGTGGATCCAACAAGGCGGACATGCATTTGAACATCTGTGTTATGCATAATGCAATTATAAATACCTGTCAGTTTATAACATAGGTTTAAAGGAACATCGTTTATGATATTCATTATATTCATTATTCTTTATTTCAATCAAAGATAAGATGTGATAGCATTCATGTAATGCCGCCAATTGTGAAGCACGAATTGGCGCTTTGTGTGCTTTTACGGAATTACCTGTCATATGCTGATATGCCTTGAAACAGATAATTAATATGCTTTGGTCCTTTTGCCTGTTGTTTTGGTCAGGGACATCATTCTTCTACCCAGAAACCTTTCTCAAGCACAGGAATCAAACCCAGCACCCTTCCCATAGCAAGCAAGTTTCTAGCGAGAGCTGTAGGACCAGTTATGACTGTAAAGTGTTTGTTTTCAAGATCCGGTCTTAAATTTAGCAGGGTCTTCTCTCAATGGTGTGGGTTTCCCTTTACTGTTCTGCTTAGGCAAAAGGCGTCTGTGGTATCCGGGATTAATTAACATCAACAGAGCATGGCTTGCCTGGCAGGCACTATCTGGAAAGACTGTTGCGATATATCGGTAGTAAAGAAGTAATAAATTAGAACGTTATGTCTGTTCCTAGAGGGCTACTTTATAAACAGCGAAAGGGACATGAAATTTATAATTCTTCAACAGTCACCAAGAGCAATCATAAGAGAACGCAAACACAGGCTTGTAGTTCACAAAGATTTATTACTCATATCCCCAATACAGTTTTACAAAATCTTTCACAAAACCAGTTTTCCAATAGCCACCAATAACAAGGATAATCAAAGCCCTTATACAATCTTTACATCAGTACACAGAACGAAACAAGTTAACTAAAGGTCCTTCTTTTTTAATTAAACAAATAAACGGACCCCAATGAATATGAATGACAATCGTAATTCCCCACAAAGGTAACAGGAATTTACCATGACAAAATGCCCACAGGTGCATTAAGTAACACTACAGAAACACTTATTAAAGAGCAATTTCAGCAATGGAAAGCATAGTCCATTAAACAGATCAACGGAATTCCATTAATAATACGAGGGTTGTCTAGAAAGTAAGTTCCGATAGGTCGCTAAATGGAAACCACAATGAAAATCAGAAACATTTTATATACAAGAGCTAGCTACACTTTCGACGTACTGCTCGACATAGTCGCCGCTACGACTTAGACATTTGTCGCAGCGTTTTACCATATTTCCAACACCATCGTCATAGAAGGCAGCCGCCCGTGCTTTCCGATAATTCTCTATACTGGTCTATAGCGCGTAGCCTGTGTCCAAGTGTTGTCTTCGTATCCAGCGTTTCATGTGAACAGAGATGATAGGACGAGCCATTTAGGGCTGTGTTGTGAGTGATCTAACACTCCCCATAGAAAAGGCTGCAGGAGAGTGTTCACTACCCCTCCAGAGTGCGGCTGAGAATTTCAATGAAGAGGGAAGTGCGTGGCAGTTATGTTAGGTGGGCTGCATTCATTAAGGCGAAGCCTCTCAGCAGGCCCTCCTACTTGGCGGGAGACATCGTTGTTCTAGGCACCTTTACTCGCTCACAGTGTGCTCACAACATCGACGGTCAGACTAGAGACAGTACCCAACACTTCTGTGCAAAGCTTCATCGGATTTTCACTGTGGTGTCCATTTCGCGACCGATCGGAACTTTCTTCCTGGACGACCCTCGTATAATGACTATTTCACAGAACTCACTCGCGGAATTCCTTTCAAGTGTAACACCAAATATGTCCAAAGTTATTTTAGAAGTCACTTTAAATTCCATGCAACATCGGGCACACCTCAACGGATGACCCACACAAATGCAAGGGAAACCAATTACTAGGAACAGGGGACGCACCTTGGAGCAACTCGATCACCCTAACGAGAGAAATCCCCAAAATAATAGCGAGAGAAAAATATTGAACTTGTGTTAACTACTGGGGCGAGCAGCGACATTGACAGGCTACAGCCAAGTAGTGTGGAGCGTCACAAAAAACGTAGCTGGCCGAGCTAACGGCCTCCGGACACATTTCGCACAAGGCGCCTCCCCCCTGTATCGGTCAATCTGGAACTAGCTGTGCCCGCCGCTGATAGTACACTGGAACATTTTTAAAACAAAATAATGACAGAAAACCAAACCAAAGGGGGCACCACAAAACACTAATTTCAATGTTATGCCCCCTTTAAATTTAACACCCTTAACAGAAAGAAAACGTCAAATAAATGCCGTGGAAAGTTATTCACTTCTTACGTTCATAATTCAAAATTTTTACAGGCAGCCTTCCCATTAACGAGCATAGAGTCAGAAGAGGTTAACGACCTGGCAAATCAAGAGTATTAAAACTATAATACAAGACACGAATGTCACTGACCATTCAAACGGAGACCACAGTATAGATCACAAGATACTTAAGTACATTAGCAACCCACTGTCTAAATACAAAGCATGGCCTGCAAACTGTCCTAGAATGACTCATGCAGGTTTCAAACTACTACGCTTAGTACTCTCGTCAATGGGCAGTGTTTTATACTCTGAACACCAGTATTCAGTTAATATCTACAGGAACCAAGAGTGAATTCCTTATTCCCACCTCAGCGGGAATATTCACAGTCGAACACTGTTTCCGGCTGTGAACACAAATTATGATTAGATTGTCCCAATGCCACTTCAAAGAAAATAGCGGGTGCCCACCGTTAGTAGCAGAAAGCGATGAGACTCCACGTAGCGTACATACGCATCCAGGATCAAGTCGTACTGTACACACTCTTGCTAGTCCATTAGAGACCATCAATATCAGTCCGGCGCCGACACACTTCTCAAATCAAAACACGGCGAGCAACCGACGCTCCACGCGACGGTCACTGCGAGACTCCACAACACAACCTCCGCCATACCACCGGCAAGCACGATCTCCAGCGCCCCGGAGCGGAAAACCAAGACTCACATCGCCGGTAGCGCCGCGCTTAAATAGCGGCCCGAAGAGGGAAACCAAAGAGAAAACACGCCTGCCAGAACAACTTGGATCGCTGCCCCGACTTGAAAGAGAATCATTGACACCAGCGACTCCCCCACGGTTCACGAGCCAGAAAAAGTTTCGTACGGGTTTGAAATTATTAAGATTGTAGGAAGTCGCTGGGTGCCTCATTCTCAAATACTGGATGAATGAAGTCTGCCTCAAGACAAACACACAGTTTCTGGCTATAAGACGCTTCTTATTTTGCTAAAGTTTTAACACAAAGTTGTACCTCTTAACAAGCCGACTATGAAAGCGTTTTAAATTTTTAAGTTGGATCGATGATTACGCGTAATATGGAAAATCAGTCTTTTGTTGCCCTTGGAAGGCATTGTATAGACAATCTGCAACTGTTACCGAGTTCTGGTACGCCGGAAGAGTCGCTTAGTAATGATGTACATTACATAGAAAAACTCGCAGTATAACTTAGTCAGTAGTTTAGTCAGTAGTTATCATTTAGCATGTGGAATACATCCATCATACTAGAATCGGTCACAATTCCATATTGCTTTCGGACTTAAACCACTTAACGTAAACCACTTAATAAGCTTCAGGATTATGAGCTGATAAAAAAATGCAGTGTAACGTCAAAGATTTGTACAGAGTTTCTAATGAATCTGTCGTCATGGCCGCACGACGGCAATTAACAGACTTTGAACCCGGAATGGTAGTTGGAGCTAGAAGCATGGGACATTCCATTTCGCAAATCGTTACGGAATTCAGTATTCCGAGATCCTTAGTGTCAAGTGTGTGCCGAGAATACCAAATTTCAGGCATTAACCTCTCACCACGGACAGCACAATGTCTGACGGCTTTCATTTAACGACCAAGAGCAGTGGCGTTTTCGGAGAATTGCCAGTGCTAGCTGACAAGAAACACTGCGTGAAATAACATCAGGTATCAACGTGGGACGTACAATTAACGTATAAATTAGAACAGTGCCGCGAAATTTGGCGTTAATGGACTATGGCAGCAGACAACCGACGAGAGTTCCTTTACTAATAGCACGACATCGCCTGCAGTGCCTCTCCTGAGATCGTGACCATAGCGGTTGGACCGTACTTGACCGAAAAACCATGGCCCTGTCAAAAAAGTTCCGATTTTGGTTGGTAAGAACTGCTGGTAGGTTTCGAGTGGGTCGCAGGCCCCATGAAGCTACGGAATCGTCAGCAAGGCACTATGTAAGCTGGTCGTGACTCCGTAATAGTGTGTGCTGTGTTTACAAGGTTGGAGTGGGTCCTTCCACCCCACTGAATCGATAAATGACTAGAAATGGCTATGTTCGGCTCTTGGAAACCTCCTGCAGCCATTCATGGACTTAATATTCCCAGACGACGTTGGAATTTTTATGGATGACGATGCAACATGTCATCTAGCGGGAATTGTTATCTATTGGTTTGGAGAACATTCTGAACAATTCAAACGAATGTTTTGGCCACCCAGATTGCCCGGTATGAATCCCATCGAACATTTATGGGACGTAGGACGTATGTTCGACGGAAACGCTTTCGCAATGATGGACGGCTGTAGAGGCAGCATGACTCAATATTTCTGCAGGGAACTTCTAGCAACCTGTTGGGGGGCTTCCAAGTCGAGTTGCAACACTACACCGTGGAAAAGGAGGTCTGACAAGATATTAGGAGGTATCCCATGATTTCTGCCTCCTGAGTGTATGTCCTACGCCCAAGACGAAACTGGATGCTGCCTTGTAGCGTTACGTCCACTTGACGCGGTAAGGAAAGTACAGAGTGTGGTCAAAGGTATGGAAGGACCAAGTACATAACACACTGCCATGCCTAATACGGTGTAGTAAACGGTGGATTCGAAACAGCTTCTAGTCGCCTCAGACTGGATATATACAGGTCATATAACGCTTTCAAGGAAGTCTTATAGCATTCTTTCTACAAATTAGTGGCACATTCAGGTAAAGATGATGAAGGTGGATAGCAATCACCGCACTCTTCTGTCCAAAGTACAGAACTATTCAAAAGAAGGAACAGATTTCAAACATTTATTGCTTCCAAACTTCAAAAGATAGAAACGCAATCTCAACACTCCTGGAAACATAAAAGTTCAAATTTTCATGAATTCAATGTTAGCGTCTTGCGTTCCACGAAACGGTGGCTCATTTCCAGCTACACACGAAGCAGCTGTTCTCTCGTTATCGAATTCACAGCTTCGACAATGCGATGCCACAGACTTTCAAGAGTGTCAGGCATAGGTAAGGATAAAAACGCAGTCTTTTGCGTAACTCCACAGATAAAAGCCACACGGTGTGAGGTCTGGAGACCTGGGAGGAGCAGAAGATGAACGTCAGCTCCTGTAGCTTTTCGGGTCTCTAGAGCTCACACTTCGTGACTTATCTACGAGGTTACGTAAAAGACTGCGTTCTTGTCCCCCTTGAAAGTCTGCAACATGGCGTTGCTGAAGCTGTGAATTCGATAACGGAAGACTAGGTGCTTCGTGGGTGGCAGGAAATGAGACATCATTTTGATATTTGTCGTGAAACACAAGACGCTGACACTGAATGCAAAAAAAATTTGAACTGCTTCATGTATGGCAGGAAACGACCCATCGTCTTGATATTTGTCGTGTAGCACATGGTGCTCACGTTGAATGCTTACAAATTTCAACTTTTCTCTTTCCAGGAACGTTAGAACTGTGTTTCTACGTTTTGTAGTTTGGAAACAATAAATGTTTGAAATCTGTTCCTTCTTTTTGAACAGTCGTGTAGACAATAAAGGCTCAATAATATTGACGTCTGGTGAGTGCGGTGGCAAGTGGAGATGAGACAATTCATCTTCTTCTTCACTAAATTGGTCCATAGCAATGTGAGCTGTGCTAGTAGGGCCCTGTCGTCTTCGAACATAACATCATTGTTGCAGAACAAACATTGTACTATTTGTAGTGTCCTGCGGTCGGCAGGAAAGAGCTAACCATCTAGTTTGAACACACTTTATTATAACTATAAACGCTTCCTTCGCGTGCACTAATTTTCAAATGCAAGAACAACGAGAAGTACAACCATTCTTGTGGTGGCAAAACTAGATAATAGTACGAGACAATTAACAAAAATAATAACCAGAATACTACTCTACACAATTACAAAGATTCAGCGTTCTACTGAAGGCTACAGCGAGTGTCTACAATGCTAGAGCTGGCGTAGATATTGGCCAGAGCTGTCCTAGCTGTAGGTACAGGGTGTTTCATAAATGACCGGTATATTTGAAACGGCAATAAAAACTAAACGAGCAGCGATAGAAATACACCGTTTGTTGCAATATGCTTGGGACAACAGTACATTTTCAGGCGGACAAACTTTCAAAATTACAGTAGTTACAATTTTCAACAACAGATGGCGATGCAAGTGATGTGAAAGATATAGAAGACAACGCAGTCTGTGGGGGCGCCATTCTGTACGTCGTCTTTCTGCTGTAAGCGTGTGCTGTTCACAACGTGCAAGTGTGCTGTAGACAACATGGTTTATTCCTTAGAACAGAGGATTTTTCTGGTGTTGGAATTCCACCGCCTAGAACACAGTGTTGTTGCAACAAGACGAAGTTTTCAACGGAGGTTTAATGTAACCAAAGGACCGAAAAGCGATACAATAAAGGATCTGTTAGAAAAATTTCAACGGACTGGGAACGTGACGGATGAACGTGCTGGAAAGGTAGGGCGACCGCGTACGGCAACCACAGAGGGCAACGCGCAGCTAGTGTAGCAGGTGATCCAACAGCGGCCTCGGGTTTCCGTTCGCCCTGTTGCAGCTGCGGTCCAAATGACGCCAACGTCCACGTATCGTCTCATGCGCCAGAGTTTACACCTCTATCCATACAAAATTCAAACGCGGCAACCCCTCAGCGCCGCTACCATTGCTGCACGAGAGACATTCGCTAACGATATAGCGCACAGGATTGATGACGGCGGTATGCATGTGGGCAGCATTTGGTTTACTGACGAAGCTTATTTTTACCTGGACGGCTTCGTCAATAAACAGAACTGGCGCATATGGGGAACCGAAAAGCCCCATGTTGCAGTCCCATCGTCCCTGCATCCTCAAAAAGTACTGGTCTGGGCCGCCATTTCTTCCAAAGGAATCATTGGCCCATTTTTCAGATCCGAAACGATTACTGCATCACGCTATCTGGACATTCTTCGTGAATTTGTGGCGGTACAAACTGCCTTAGACGACACTGCAAACACCTCGTGGTTTATGCAAGATGGTGCCCGGCCACATCGCACGGCCGACGTCTTTAATTTCCTGAATGAATATTTCGATGATCGTGTGATTGCTTTGGGCTATCCGAAACATACAGGAGGCGGCGTGGATTGGCCTCCCTATTCGCCAGACATGAACCCCTGTGACTTCTTTCTGTGGGGACACTTGAAAGACCAGGTGTACCGCCAGAATCCAGAAACAATTGAACGCTGAAGCAGTACATCTCATCTGCATGTGAAGCCATTCCGCCAGACACGTTGTCAAAGGTTTCGGGTAATTTCATTCAGAGACTACGCCATATTATTGCTACGCATGGTGGATATGTGGAAAATATCGTACTATAGAGTTTCCCAGACCGCAGCGCCATCTGTTGTTGAAAATTGTAACTACTGTAATTTCGAAAGTTTGTCTGCCTGAAAATGTACTGTTGTCCCAAGCATATTGCAACAAACGGTGTATTTCTATCGCTGCTCGTTTAGTTTTTATTGCCGTTTCAAATATACCGGTCATTTTTGAAACACCCTGTATACACTGCTGGTCTGACTGCTGGCGTGCTTATAACTACGATTCGGCGGAGTGCTACACTTAGTCACGTTAGTTCCAATTGGTAGAGCTCTCTCACATGGCTCTTCACGAAGTAGTTTCGTGTTTATGTGGAATGTCTGTTATTGTTTACATGCACTGGCGATGTTTCGATCTGAGCTCTTGAAGGGAGGAGGGCAGCCCACTTTGCTTGTCTGTTATGCGAGCCCTCTAACAGATAAGGGGCCGCTACGACACCATGGCATGCACCTGATCAGCGTAAACAGTCGCATAATCCACAGCAGTAACGCGACCTTGCAGAGTAACCATGGGGCCCACGGAGTACAATGATATAACTGCTCAGATCATCGCCGAAGACCCTCCCCCCATGTCTAACTCTTGGGACATAAACTCCAGCAGGAGTTGAAAACAGTGTAAAACAAGACATCTAACCAAATAGCATACTTCCAGCTCCACACAGCCCTCGTTTTATGGATTCTGCTCAAGTTTACACCATTCATGAATGGTTTTCATTTTTCAATTCGCCCTGCAATTCCCTGTTTATCGAGCTCCTTTCGTGTTGTTTTGGTGCTGACAGGATTTGCGAGTGCGACATTCAGTTGTACAGTGATGTGTGCCGCTGTTGTCCCCTTATTCTTTGTCGTTACCCTCTTGAATGATTATCTGTCACACTTGCTCAATAAAAATTTTCGTACGCTTTGTGACTTAGTGGGTGATGTTTTCCACTTTTCCTGTATGTTGTATAAATATTCTAACATCAAACCCTTGGGCTACCTTGGCTACTGGAGCACCCACCATATGAGCACCAACGACATGCCCACGTTCGAATTAACTGAGCTTCGACGTAATGCACTCATATCTACACAAAACACTGTTCTGACCACAACTGACACTTGCAACCTGTTGAAGACACTGCACAGGTGCCGACAGTGGTCAAATCAACAGCGCTATCTGCAGGCTCAGCTAGATCTGCCTTTATGTTCAAGCATGCATGTCTCGCGGTTTTTATACATTTTTGTCTAACGTCTATACACATTGAAGAGCCAGAGAAACTGGTACATCTGCCTAATATCGTGTAGGGCCCCCGCGAGCACGCAGAAGTGCCGCAACACGACGTAAAATGGACTCGACTAATGTCTGAAGTAGTGCTGGAGAAAACTGAGACCATGAATCCTGCAGAGCTGTCCATAAATACGTAAGGGTACGAGGGGGTGGAGATCTCTTCTGAACAGCACGTTGCAAGGCATCCCGGATATGCACAATAATGTTCATGTCTGTGGAGTTTGGTGGCCAGCGGAAATGTTTAAACTCAGAAGAGTGTTCGTGGAGAAACTCTGTAGCAATTATGGACGTGTGGGGTGTCGCATTGTCCTGCTGGAAAAGCCCAAGTCCGTCGGAATGCACAACGGACATGAATGGATGCAGGTGATCAGATGGGATGCTTACGTACGTGTTACATGGCAGAGTCGCATCTAGACCTATCAGGGGTCCCATAACACTCCAACTGCACACGCTCCACCAATACAGAGCCTCCACCGGCTTGAACTGTCCCTTGCTGACATGCAGGGTCCACGGATTCCTGAGTTTGTCTCCTTACCCGTACCCGTGCATCTGGTCGATACAATCTGAAACAAGACTCGTCCGACCAGGCAGCACGTTTCCCGTTATCAACACTCCAATGTCGGTGTTTGCGGGCTCAGGCGAGGCGTAAAGCTTTGTGTGGTGCAGTCGTCAAGGGTATACAAGTAGACCTTCGGGTCCGAAAGCGCATATCGGTGATGTTTCGTTGAATACTTCACACGCTGACACGTGTTAATGGCCCAGCAGTGAAATTTGCAGCAATTTGCGGATGGGCTGCTCTTCTGTCTTGAACGATTCATTTCAGTCGTCGTTTGTCCCCTTCTTGCAGGATCTTCTTTCGCACGCAGAGATGTCGGAGGATTCCTAATATTTGCGGTACTCTCGTGAAATGGTCGTACGAGGAAAATTCCCACTCCATCACCACCTCGGAGATGCTGTGTCCCATCGGTCACGCACCGATTACAACACCACGTTCAAACTCACTTAAGTCTTGATAACCTGCCATTGTAGCAGTAGTAACCGATCTAACAACTGCGCAAGACACTTGTTGTCTTACACAGGCGTTGCCGACCGCAGCGCCGTATTCTGCCTGTACATATATCTCTGTATTTGAATACGCATGCCTATACCAGTTTACTTGGCGCTTCAGTGTATAAGCGGAGCACAGGCAAATGGGAAATCATTCAAGAGAAGGCGGGCCGCACATAGGGAAATCCATAGGCTTAAGCGACTTTGACAAAGTGCAGAATGTTATGGTCCGACGCTTTGGAACCAACATCTCGATAGCAGCGGAGCTGGTCCGCTGTTCGTGTGGTAATGTTGTGAGCCATCTAGTGAAAGTGATTGAAAGTCGATGAAACCGGAAGCAGGGGACAAGGTAATCACACGTCTCGTTACAGAACCTTGACATCAAAGGCATGTTTCCCTCCGTAGAACAGCATGGGCGGCGCTCTAGGGCAGATCCTCCAACACAGTACAGTTTTCGTAATGCCTCAAGCTTTTTGGTGCAAACCGTTCAGCACACATTATTCAACTCGGGTCTTCGCAGCAGGGGGATTCTACGTGTTCTCATGTTGAGTGTTACGAACAGCGAGTTTGGAATATGAGTCAGTGCAAAAGTGTCGCTTAATGGGATGAATTACGAATTTTTGTTAAACCAAGT
Organism: Schistocerca americana; assembly: GCF_021461395.2. Taxonomy (NCBI): domain Eukaryota; kingdom Metazoa; phylum Arthropoda; class Insecta; order Orthoptera; family Acrididae; genus Schistocerca; species Schistocerca americana. The sequence goes on from NC_060125.1 coordinate 436,973,475, forward strand.
CATCCAGGCGAATGGATGCTCGACACATGCACCACACAACTGGTGCAGGTGGGTGGGGTCAGTGTTGTGCTACGGAGAACAACGGCCAGGGCTTCTGTGAGAACTGTGGGGATAATCAAAAGCTCCATATCAGACGTGGACTACATGTACAACGTCGCGAACCACTGGCGTCCCTCAAAACTTGACGTGTTCACTGAAACTGATTGCTTCTTTCAGCGCTATACGTGCAACCTGTACATAGGCGTATGGTGGTACGTACCTCCGGAAAACTACGAAAGACTTGTCAAATCCATGACATTAATAATCGCTCTTTTATTGGACGAACACGTCATTAAGTAGGTGGCCACGTTGTTTTGTGCACCGGACAACGCGGGAGAGGTCACAGACATCAAGCCGATGCTGTACGACACCGTCTCTAGCTTTAATGTGGCCTCAGTTCGGTGAGGACGAGTGTCCACATGCTTCTTCACGTACGCCGAAGCTAGACGAAGTCGCTTATTGATGATGTGATCCCGCAGAGCTACAGAACTACGGGGATGTAGATTTGCTATTCCAGTCTCAGACATGTTGTATGGGGTCGAGATAGGGTGATTTAGGGGGCAAGCAGAGGTGCCATAGGGTGTATAGATATGAGAGGGCCAGGTTGTGGTAAAACACCCACAAACGATCTCAGAACTATCGGCAGCCTCACTTCCATCTTCCACGCACTGCACTTTAAACGACTCATTGGCTGGTCAGTGCACCCAATATTTGAAAAGTAGCAAAATGGTGACTCGTAACGTTGCACGTCTCCATTCCGCTACTGTCCAATTCCTGTGTTGTTTGGCCCTCCCACTGGGGACGCGCTGCCTTATGTGCTGCTGTGAGCGGTGGCCTTTTACGAGTTATCCGTCTCCCAAGGTCCACTGCATGAAGTTACTTTCATAATGCTCATTCTGGTTGGGGTGGACCAGCATTCATTGTGTAGTACCTAGTCCTGTCGGGTTGAGAACAGACTGTCGTCGACTAAGTGTGAGACTCGTCTGCGCTGAACACACATCGGGTCACTACCATGTCTTATGTGAGCGGTGGAGGGTCTCATGGCTCTAAACCCGCTGTTAATCATTGACAACGAATGACAGCAGACGGAAATGGACTCTGGACTATGTGCGGTCACACGGGTTGGGGATAATGTGTTAGCACAGGTCTTGCAAATGTCAGCGCACTTCAAGCACGACGATCGGCCACCACGATAACCACCTCCTATCTATGACTACACAGCTGCTACTCGCGACGCTTACGATTGTAAACGGAGCTACCTCCCGTCTGCCTTGTGTTCCAAGGTTATAAAACGAAGCTCTGGAAAATTTTTATTGAGCGACAAATCCAACGAGAGAGTTTGCCACCTTCCACAGAGATTGGTGTGACGAGTCAAGAACACAACACTATCGCGGACCTGAGGCTGACGAGGCGTAATCCGAGGTCACTGACGCTCTCGAGTTTAATACCGTGTTTCTCCTCTCAGAAACCGTGAAACAGTGCTTGACCGTAGAGTAGTTGTCGTAGAGGCGAGTACCCACAGAGAGCCCGAACCGGGTAACGCTAGCTGCGTGTGCCGCGGGGCGCAGGAAGCTTCCCGATCAGATAGGACAGGATAGGCTGGAGAGCCGCTGGCCACAGCTGTGCGGCACGCGCGCCCCACAGTAACTCGACCGGCTTCCGCTTCCGGTGAAGCCGGCAGCTGCCTGACGGCTAACCCACTGCCAGGCACCGCCTAGCGCCCGGGCCTACTGCCTCACTTCTGGGCCCGCCGTGTTCTCACGGCCATTGGCGTAGCTAGAGAACAGCAGCCGGTGCCCGTGGCCTGGGCCCTTTTGCATTAGAGAGCATTTTTGTGACAGACGGTAAAAAAAGAACAGGGGACGAGAGAAAGAGGGAGAGAGAGCGAAGTAGAAGAGGGAAGGAGAAAAAGGAGAATTAAAAAAAAAGGGAAAGAACTGGAGGAAACTAAATTGGGAAGCAGTCGGAGATGTGCAAAAGAAAACCATGAGGAAACTCCGGATTGGACTTTGTTGACGAACAATTCTATAAGACCTACCTCTCCCTGTTTCCTGTTTTCAACTACAATGAAACCTCACTAGTTCGGACTAACAGGGGCGAGTTCCATTCCGAGTTACTGAAATTGTAGAAATATTTTTATTAAAATACTTATCTTAAACTATAATTAGGACTATAACATACAGTGATGCAGTAGTTAAATAAAAAACAGATAAACTGTTATATTACACGGAATACTGTGCAGGATATTTAACTTCATAGCAAGTGAAGCTGGACAACAATATTGGAATACCGCGAGAAATCGGTGCAGATGCCAGCCAAGCCTGCAGGTTGCGCTGTTGTATTTGACAACGAACGGCTCCTGTGTAGTGTCCATAATACGTTGAAAATGTCAGTCGCGGTCAAATCAGGGTTCTTTGTAGTTGTGAAAGCATTATGTCCGAGCTAATCGATTTAGAACGTGCCAGATTGTTGGTGGCTATATAGTGGGTACTTCCGTAACTAAAGTTGCCGAATGTTCGGTGTTTCAAGGGGCATTGTACCGCAGATTTATACCGCATCGCGTAAAGTGGAAAAACGTAACGTGCTAAGCGTGAGTTGGGTGATAGTGGCATTGAAGAGGACTGTAACGGAAAATAAGAGGATCACAACTGCAGAAATCACAGCAGAACTGACTGTCATTCTCGCGAACCCTGTCAGCATCAAAACAACACAATCGGGAAAAAAATGGTTTAAATTGCACTGAGCACTATAGGATTTAACTTCTGAGGTCATCAGTCCCCTAGAACTTAGAACTACTTAAACCCAACTATCCTAAGGACATCACACACATCCATGCCCGAGGCAGGATTCGAGCCTGCGACCGTAGCGGTCGCTCGGCTCCAGACTGTAGCGCCTAGAACCGCCCGGCCACTCCGGCAGGCCACAATCGGGAGTTCCATAGTCAGGGAACTGCAGGGCGAACTGGAATTCCGGAATCACCCATAGGCGATGCGAATGCCCGTAACGGGAAAATGGTGGTACCGGAGCCATAAAACCTATACTATAGAGCTATTGAAGAATGTCGTATGGTCGGATGAATTTTGTTTCACACTGTTTCCAATTTTTGGCCGATTTTATGCTCCAAAGACTGAAATACGGCGGGGGTGCGGTGGTGATTTGGCCAGTGGTATCGTGGTATTCTGGAGAGTCGCATTACTGCCATGGTTTATGTAACCATTTTGGCTGAGCACGTGTATTTCATTGTACAATGTTTTTTCCCTATTATGGTGCTGTTTTCCAAGACGAGAGTGCTCCATTAATTTCGCTTACATCGTCTAGGACTGGTTTTGTGAGCACGAAGAGCAATTATCACATCTCCCCTGAACATTACAGACACCGGATGACGATAGTATTGAGCCTTTGTAGTCTGCTTTGGAGAGAAGGCTGCGTGATCATTATCCACCTCCATCATCGTTACCTGATCGTGCCACTACTTTGCTGGAAGAATGGTCTAAGATTCCCTTGAAAACCATACAGGACCTGTATTTGTCCATTCGAGGTGACTGGAAGGTGTTCGGTTGCCAATGGTTGTCCAACATTGCATTATGCATAGTAATGTGTTTTGGTGTCTGCAAGTTGTTGCCCACCCCCTATAATGATTTGCAATAATGAAAAATAAAGTCAGTCAAATTGAAGCTGCAATACATATCCAAATATTACATTAATCAAGTCTGTTCATACACTACCGCACATATACAGTACAGTATTCAGAAACGAAAGTTGATCGGATTTTTTGCGTAGGTTTGCACCCACTCCACACAAGGCTGTGTGCATGCAAGGTAAATCGTGTGAAGCACACATTCTGTGACATAGAATTCGTGGTGAAAATTGGAAATTTGTAAACCACTTTGATGAATCATGACAAGCCTCTCGATTACTGGAGAATCACATGTTAAATAGGATACCCTCTTTGTGTCTACCTTAAACCCTCTACCCTCTAAATTCCGGACAACAGTTTGTACAACAGCTGCGTCAGTCCTTTTCGAAGAGAGGCGCCACCGAGGTCCTGCATCAGCTGCAGCAACACAATAAATGGACATTAGGAAAAACTTCATGCGCCCAGACCAGTAATCTCGTCTTAGTCAAGGAAGACAACTTGACTCTCCTAGTGTGAATACTGGGTCTCATCGAACAGGTATTTCGTGTTAGTGATACAAATATTCGTGCAGCGGTGGTGAAAACTGCTAAGGGCAAATTAAAATGCCTTTATTTAAACTGTGTCGCTCCCTAAGCAGTAAGACAATGATCCGTTCCCTCCAATTTAAGTGGTAGTATACAATGAACGCCTGTCGTAAAACCGCTATTTACAGTAGGCAAAGTCAACGATATCTTGTGGAGTGACTGTTGTCAGTATGAATTTCTCAAATCTCTCATTTTGTTTCTTCAGTGTTAGTGCCTTCCTTGTTTCGTATGCTTCGATATTGTGGGCAGCAATATAGGGCGTTTCAAAAATGAATATATCGATTTTAAGGCTTTGCAGCATTATTACATTCAACTTACAATTAAAAGTAGTGCGTCAGTTGGAGCAGCCACTCAAACAGTTTTGTTTGCATATCTGTGCGCAAAGGAAGGGGTATGGAACGACCAAGGGTGACTGAAAAAGGTGTTAAACGAGTGACAGTCTTCCACACGCATCCCCGAGAAACCAATTAGGGAGACTCGGTGTAAATTAGCAGTTCCAGTGATGTCTGTGTGGAGACTTTTAAGGAGACGCTTACTACTACGTCCTTGCTATCTGCAGTTGTTACAAGTTCTAAATCCTATACACTACGATTTACTTTGCAAAAGAAATGTTGCTGCATGAGGATGAGGCTATTTGGATGGTGCCGTCTTCAGTGATGAAATTTCATCTAAGTGGAAATGTGAACAAACACAATGTGTGCATCTGGGGGCCAGCAAATCCCAACAATATGATACAGTTGCAACGAGACTCCCCTAAACTCAATTTTTGTACCTTTTCCGGCAGATGGTTTATAGGCATTCCTTTTTCGATTAAGCAGCTGTAACTGGTATTACTTATCTTCATGCGCTAGAACTATGTCTCTTTCCTCAACTGGAAAAAGCTGAAGCACAGAACTTCATTTGGCAACAAGATTAGTGAAAGCCGGCCGGTGTGGCCGTGCGGTTCTAGGCGCTTCAGTCCGGAACCGCGTGACTGCTACGTTCGCAGGTTCGAATCCTGCCTCGGGCATGGATGTGTGTGATGTCCTTAGGTTAGTTAGGTTTAAGTAGTTCTAAGTTCTAGGGGACTGATGACCTCAGATGGTTAGTCCCATAGTGCTCAGAGCCATTTGAACTGTTTGATTAGTGAAACGACGTTGCACTTGACCGCAGGACTGGTCTCACGGTGCCGATGACAGAGCTTGGTTTATTTACCTCCACGTTCACACACGATCTGACGCCATGCGATTTTTGTCTTTGGGGGTTCATAATGGATCACGTGTATGTGCCTCCGAGATCAGATGATCTATCTAACTTTGGAAACAGCATTCTTACAATAATTAGTACAGACACACTGAAGATGGTTTGGGGAGAACTCGTCTATTGATGTATCAAGAATGGTGCTCACATTGAACATTTGTAAGAAACTGTTTGAGTTGCTCTTTCATTTGATGTATTATGTATAACTGCAAGTTGAATGTAATAAATTCCACAAAGCCTCAAAACCCGTTGTTATTTTGAAACACCCTGTATTTTATTGTCGTTTCTCTGTGTCCTAAACGATAGGACCTTTGCATTTCATAAACTTTGATGCTGTGAGCAGTAATATTTATCTTGACGTTTTTCGTGATATGGAATTTCCGTTTTCGGTTTCTCCTTGTTGTGTTAAATGTATGCTTAGTTGGTAAAAACGAGACGACTCATTTTAGATTAGGAATAAATTAAGTTCTCTGAGAATTTTACCGCCTGTTATGGCAAACAAAGCTGCATTTTGTAACTGGGCGGTCGACCTGTCCAGTAAACCTGCTCCCAATCAGAAGCTCTGTAAGTCAGTCAGATCCCTTCGCTCAGGGACGGCCGGTAGTTGCCAAGACGCCACTGCGACCATATTTATATCTCAGCCAGGAAAGTTCCACAGTGAGCAGAATGGAATATATTTTGTCACTTGTTTGTCAAATTCTTATGTTCTAGTTTACAACTTGAGTCGAAATAAAGGAAGCGCAGGATTCGTTTCGCACTATGCAGGAGGACAGGAAGTGAACGGTTGAATATGATGCTGGTTGAAATCAGTAAAAAAGTATCTGCATCTTCTGCTTATGTTACGGATGAGTCCTCAGATAAATTTTCACTTCTGGATGAAGTCCATGTTACACCATTCTTTACTGAGTGTAATAAACTAAACATAGTCTTCTACGTTTACGGGATATGATGTCAAATCTGGTCTTTGAGTCTGTTAACATTCATTTACGTTTCGCTGGCTCTCGTTATTATGGCTAGATTTTCCTCAAGCAACCACCTTCTTAATTTTTCCCTGGATCACAGCTTTGTTACGGTAAGAGAAAGACAAGCTGTGGTTGAGCTAAACCTACATGACGAAGAACGGTGAAAATTAAGGAGATTTTCATAACGAAATACACAAAGAGTTGTGTTCCTTGAAGTTTTTCCAAGGGATTGAATACTCCATATTTTTGGACGTGTATCCCGAATGCACGCCCGAGAAATACTGGAATAGTAGACAAAGAGTTATTTATGTAAGAATAAAAAATAACTGTCTGTGCACGGTTACTTTTATTTCTATTGGTGGTGACCGGTCTCGATTACGATAATCATCATCTGACCAAAATTTATTTGCCCACACCACACACCACATGAGGAGTCGGTGTTCGGTACAACTGTGTACTGTCAAACGTTATCCATCATAAGCCGATCTGGATACACCTGACATCACCTTTGACTTTGATGAGTGCCTGCCATTAAGTAATGTAACCTGAGTCCGTCAAGAACTCTCCAAATTTTATACTTGCAAATATATCCATCTGATCGCACGTGTTAGACACCGATATACGATTACAGCCACGAGTGCATTTTCTGCTAAAATTAAGAAGTTTAGGTTTACTTATGTGTTATCTTAAAATCGCTGTACGCCGAATTATTGTGGAAAACTATTGGTTGCTAATACGATTCCAGTGTGGGGTCACGCCGATCCCTCTTGAGTAGCTGAGCGACTATGCCACCCCAGCAGACCAGGAGAAAAGAGTAGTTTTTATAATCCTCTTAACTGCTAGTCTCATGAAGAATAAAGCTAGTATTTGAAACTAAAGATTATAAATGTAACAAAAAGAAATTTGGATGCATACTCATCCTAACAGCATGACAGGGAAATCAGCAGGTGCCCCAGAGACAGAAACTCACTATACGTGGGGTTAGGCTAGAGAAAGACTGGTAATATACAATATGTACAAGAGCCAAGAAGGATAATAAGAGTAGACGACCAAGAACGAAGTGCTCGGATTAAAAAGGGTGTAAAACGGGGAAGTAGTCTTTCGCCCCCACTGTTTAATCTATTTGTACACATTGAAGAAGCAATGGAAGAAATAAGAGAAAGGTTCAAGAGTAAAATTAAAATTCGCGGTGAAAGGACCCCAAGATTCGCTGATGACAGTGCCGTCTTCAGTGAAAGTGTAGAAGGTATGTTGAATGGAATGAAAAGTGTTATGAGTACAGGAATAGATTGAGAGTAAATACGAAGAAAGACGAAAGTAATGATAAGTAGCAGAAATGAGAACAGCGAAAAAGTTAACATCGGAATTCATGGTCACGAAGTAGATGAGGTTAAAGAATCCATCTACCCAGGCGGCAAAATAATCCATGACGGATGGAGCAGGGAGGACATAAAAAGCAGTCTAGCGCCACCAAAAAAGGTATTCCTGGCTTAGAGAGCATTACTAGTTTCAAACATAGGCCTTAATTAGAGGAAGGAATTACTGAGAATGTTCATTTGGAGCACTGCATTGTATGGTAGTGCAACATGGACTGTGAGAAACAGGAAAAGAACAGAACTGAAGCATCTGAAATGTGGTTCTACAGAAGAATGTTGGAAACTAGTAGACTGATGCAGTAAGGAACGAGAAGGTTCTCCACAGAATCGGCGAAGAAAGGGATATATGGAAAACACTGGCAAGAAGAAGGGACAGAATGACAGGACATCTGTCAAGATATCAGGGAATAATTTCCATGGTATTAGAGTTAGCTGTAGACGGTAGAAGCTGTAGGGGAAGATAGAGATTGGAACTGATCCAACAAATAATTGAGGATGTAGTGTGCAAGTGCTACTCTGAGATGAAGAGGTTGGCAAAGGAGAGAAATTCGTGGCAGACAGTATCACACCATTCAGGAGGCTGATAACTCAAAAACGTAGCTTAGAAAACGTTATATGGGAAATAGATAGGTTGAAGCTAGATACAGCGGCAATTATTTGCGTACGGTGGCAGGAAAAACAGGATTTCTGTTCATCCGAACACATGATTATTAACACAAATGAAAACACAAGTAATGCAGGTGACAGCCGGAATGGTCGTGCGGTTCTAGGCGCTACAGTCTGGAACCGTCTTCAATCAGAACTAGCTTGCACCTGATCTCTTGACGTTCATTCTGCTGGTTCTGTTTTTCGAAGGTTCTTTTCATTTTCCTATAAGCGGAATTTATGTTTCCTTTAATCACACATGTTTGTGCAGTTTTGAATTTATCCTGTGTTCATTCTTGCTTTCCTACTTTGCGCTGTCAGTCTCATTTTTTAGTCGCCTGTATCCCTTTTTCCTACTTCATTTTGTCCGTTTTTACATAACATCCGTTCATTTATATTTAACATTTAGTATTTTATCTAAGGATTTCTTTTGGCCTTATCATTTTAACAAGTTTGTGCTGCCTTCACTATTTTCTCTCTCAACGAGGCAGATGTTCGATGCTCAGAGTTCCATTTAAACGAGTCAACAATCTCTTGCTGTGTCAGCTTATTCAGATTCTGTCATCCTAATTTTCTAACTTTTAGCAACTTCTTCAACTTTAATCCAAATTTCGTAACTCATAAACAGTTATCTGCTCATAAGAATGTTCTGTATTTTAAAACCTGCTTACTAAACCTCTGTCTTACCGTTATGTAAATATCCGTCGTCTTCAGGTTTCTTTGATGTATACATCCTTCTTTCAAGATTCTGAAACCACGTGTTAGCAATGATTAAATTTTCCTCTGTAAAATTCTACCAGGGGCCTTTCCCTTTCATTCCTTTCCCGGAGTCTGTATTCTACTATTATTATCCCTGCCCTTTTCTTCTATCGCATTTCAGGCCCCATCAAAATTAATTTTGTGTCTCTCTTAACATATTGAACAACTTCATTAATCTCATCCCACACACTTCCAATCTCTACGTCTCTGCGGAGCTAGAAAATACGAATGTCTTACGGTGCTAGGTCTAGGCTTTGTCTTTCCTGTGAGAATCTATTCACTATGCTCTTGGAAGTAGCTCATCCGGATTCATATTTTCTTCGCCATTTGTAAACATTCACCTGCATTCAAATGGCTCTGAGCACTATGCGACTTAACTTCTGAGGTCATCAGTCGCCTAGAACTTAGAACTAATTAAACCTAACTAACCTAAGGACATCACACACATCAATGCCCGAGGCAGGATTCGAACCTACGACCGTAGCGGTCGCGCGGTTCCAGACTGTAGCGCCTAGAACCGCTCGGCCACTCTGCCCGGCGCTGGTATCAACAAGTTGATCCCACTGCTGAGGACCTCCCCTTGTCAGCATTGGACTCCTTTGTCACCAAAAAAATGCCTGTGTGATGCTATGTTCGTCAGTGGCGCAGACCCTATGTAGCCACGGACCAAATTGTTAACAACGCACTGTGCAAGCTGGTGGTGGCTCTACAACGCCGTGTTTACATGGTATGGGCTTAATTTTCTATATGTCTGGCTACCTCGAGACCATTTGCAGCCATTAGTGGACATCACATTCCAAAATAACGATGGAAATGTTACGGACGACAATGCGCCATTTCACTGGGCCGCGGTTGTTCACGGTTAGTTAGAAGAACATTCTGGACAGTTTGTGCGAATAATTTGGCATCCCCGATGGCCCGACACGAACATCATCGAACATTTATGGGACATAATGGAGATGTCAGTTCGTGCAAAAAATCCTGCATCGGCAATACTTTCGCAATTGTGGACTTCTATAGAGACAGTATGGCTCAATATTTCTGCAGGGATCTTCCAGTGATATGTTAAGGCCTTGTCACGTCAATTTTCTGCACTACAACAGGCAAAAGGATGTTCAACACGATTGTAGGAGGTACCCCGTGATTTTTGTCTCCTCAGTGTATAGGCCACAAATACGGGCTGTTCAAAAAGTCTCTCCGCAGTGCCATATGATTGTTATCCGCGCGTGCCGTATGCCGCATTGAATATACCGAAATGAAACTCACTGCAGTATCGTTGTGCTTTTATTGTTTCGTTGAAAAATATGGGACCCACAAACCGAAGTCTAGAAATTGCAATCCAAACTCCTGTTTTCACAGAATGAAGTGGTTCCTCATCAATACACAATGGATTTGCAGTACTCCATATACGAGAATTTTGCGAGTGCATGTACCCGGACAAATGAAACCACGCCTCATCAGTGAAAAAGGTTTCATTAAGAATATCCCTTCCATTTTGTTGAACGAAATTTTTGAACCATTGACAATAATGCAGTCTCTTTCCATGATCAGTATTTTTCAATTCTTGCACGACTGTCACTGTGTATGATGAAAGCTCTAATTTTTTCCTTACAGCTGTGTGGGCGAGTTTTCTTACTGACTTGTTCTTACTCTTGGACATTTTATCGAAAATATCGAGTAGTTTTCCTCAGACAAAACGCTAGGACGACCACTTCTCGGTGCATCTGTCAATGAACCCGTAATTCGAAATTTGTTAATCTAATCTCGCACAGTATCGCGATGTGGGAGCATTGTCTCCGGAAAAATTGAATTAAATGTTTGACGAACTGAAACTGTGTATTTACCGCCAGCTTTGAAGACTTGTTCGACTAAAAACACACGTTCTGCAGTGGTTAGCATTTTAACAGTGACAAAAACAAAACAAACGAACAAAGGGACTAAACTCAAACGTTCACGTCAACACGTAACGACATACAGCAGCGATACTACTGACGCTGGCTGAGATAAACGAAACAGTGGAATGTTGGAAGAGTCCACTTGAAGGGAAGTAACCCAGCCATCCGAACTATCATACGGCACGCGCGGCTAACAATCATACGGCACTGCGGAGAGGTTTTGAACACCCCGTATGTGAGCAAATGCTACAGACGCACGATTATGATTTAATGGGGTAGTTATTTCCTCCGGTTTACTAACAGGCCGCATAAACGGATATGACACCTGCATCAGTCAGCGGAACGGCTCAAACCGGTCGCGATGATAAAAGCGCCTCATTATTGGTTGCCACGCAAGGCCGTACACGTTATTTTTGCCGTTCGTGGAAATTCTGTTTTTGCAAATAGCCCCTATTATGAAATGGCTCTGAGCACTATGAGACTTAACATCTGAGGTCATCAGTCCCCTAGAACTTAGAACTACTTAAACCTAACTAACCTAAGGACATCACACACATCCATGCCCGAGGCAGGATTCGAACCTGCGACCGTAGCGGTCGCGCGATTCCAGACTGTAGCGCCTAGAACCGCTCGGCCACTCCGGCTGGCCCCCTATTATCAGTTACGTATACAATTGACGTGCCGGTACAAATGGAACCCTTATTTTCCTGTTGTGCACCGAGACCTGCCAGACACAGCGTTCTCCCACGGTGTATCAAGATTTCCCGATTGAAGCTCTAATTGTTTTGGTTAATGCGCGCGAAGCACGAATACAGAAAATGGAAGAGCGAGATAAATTAGTTATCGCCGAGCAGGATCTACGCATAAGTTGAGGGGAAAGTTGCGCCTCCGGTCAGTTGCTTTCGCTCTCGTTAGGAGTCGGTACCTCGGCGGAGAACTTTCGACGATAAGGCCGCAGCCACGAAGCGCCGCCGACGCGCCGCCCACGCGTTCCCGCCTCGCGATCGGGCGGCGCAGATAAGCGTGTCCGGCGACAGCGGCGTGCAAACGACTTTTATCCGGCGGGATGGGTCCGGCCTGCGCGTGGTGCGACACGCACCGCGCCGCTGTTACCTGGTCGTGCGTGGTCGTGCCTGGCGCGGACCCCGGGCTGTTAATGAACGCCAGCTGGCAGCCAAGCAACACGCGGACCAGCGGCCGCGCTCACAGCCGGGAGACATGGGCCTGCAGAGGGCGTCTCCCAACATTCCATGCGAGCAACAGAAACCACTCAAAGGCGCTTCAAACAGACAAATTGTTGCCAGAACTAATTCTCAGAAAATCGAGAGATTGGTGATTTAAAAAGTCTGCTTGACTTCAAAGGTTACAATCCGTCTGGCTTGGCTCCTTCCATTTTTATGTTAAATTCGTCTGCCCTCGTCTCGACTGGCGACAGGCAGGATACCTTAGTTTCAGCATACGAAAAGTCGCATGATGTCCTATTTAATGCTGAATTATGTATTTAAGAAAAACTGCTGCGATTGTTGGTGGAGGCTCGTAATTCTGTTCTAAGAATGCTTGAGAACCGCTCAATTCACACAGAACTCTGAAAGCGCCACGGGAGAACACACGGCATTCAGACGGTTTGTTCTGGCTAGAGCTGTTGATAAAATATCGATATATCGATATTTCCTTCGACAGGTATCGGTATGTACCGAGTGCTCAAAAAGTCAGTATAAATTTGAAAACTTAATAAACCACGGAATAATGTAGACAGAGAGGTAAAAATTGACACACATGCTTGGAATGACATGGGGTTTTATTGGAACAAAAAAAAACACCCCATATTGCTAGACGCGTGAAAGATCTCTTGCGCGCGTCGTTTGGTGATAATCGTGTACTCAGCCGCCACTTTCGTCATGCTTGGCCTCCCAGGTCCTCAGATCTCAGTCCGTGCGATTATTGGCTTTGGGGTTACCTGAAGTCGACCGACATCTCTAGGGATGCTGAAAGACAACATCCGACGTCAATGCCTCACCATAACTCCGGTCATGCTTTACAGTGCTGTTCACAACATTATTCCTCGACTACAGCTATTGTTGAGGAATGATGGTGGACATATTGAGAAGTTCCTGTACAGAACATCATCTTTGCTTTAACTTACTTTGTTATGCTAATTATTGCTATTCCGCTCAGATGAAGCGCCATCTGTCGGACATTTTTTGAACGTTTGTATTTTTTTGGTTCTAGTAAAACCCCATGTCATTCTAAGCATGTGTGTCAATTTGTACCTCTCTATCTACATTATTCCGTGATTTATTCAGTTTTCAAATTTATACTGACTTTTTGATCACCCAGTAGATCCCCAGGCGACGTTTTTTCTCTAGATATATCGATATTAAAATGGCAATACCGAGAGCTGATATTTTTATTTTATATTATATTTTTTCACAATTTTCGATGAATATTTGATGGTGTTCTTTTGAAATTGTAGTAGAACACAGTTTTATTTTCACTACGTGAAGAAAGAGTCTTACAACATTTTGAGATTTCATCACTTCCAATATTTCCCTTTGGAATTAATGTGCCACGAATGAAGAAGTCCGAATGTACTGGGGGGGGGGGGGGGGGGGGATGGGGGAAGGACGGGGCCTACAATGTGAATGGAATAACAAGATTTCCGATACGAAGAAATAGCACACCAGTTGCGCTAAAAAACAATTTTTAGCACGACTAGTGTGTTACTTCTTCACATTGGTGGCATTCATCAAAAACGGTTGCTGAAAATGATGAACAAAAATGTAAATCACAAAACTGATCTTTGCGGTGGGCGAGAAGAAATGCTGACATAACCGGCGCTTGGCGGTGCCAATGGAAACTGCAACGTTTAGTTTCACGACGCAATTTTGACGCTACAACTGCTAGGTCGCTGGCGTCGGCAGAAGTGGAAAAAATAGGATAGTCGACCTGAAGCGTTCTGGACAAATCCTACATGTAACGAAACCTAACGACGCACCCATCGGAATCTTTTATTGTGCCACTTACACGCAGTTACCATTGTTATCAAAGTGGATATCTCCAAGCGTGAACGTGCATCGTTTTCCTTTCAATTCTTGCTTTAAGGAGGATTAGCAGACTGATAGCTTGTTGATGTACAGAATATCTAATAATAAATCAGTACTTAAAGATACAGCTCTAAAACCGACAGTGTAATTGCAATGTGCAGCCGTTATTTTTATAGGACGGTCCGTCGATATTTTCCGTCGATGTATCGATATATAGAAACTTTCTTTCGATGTATCGAGAGCAGATAATGATATTTTTTAAATATCAGGATATCGGATTCCCAATGTTTTTAAAAATATCAACGGCCCTACTTCCGGCTTACGAGTGTCTAGGAGCCCCCTAAGAGGTCTCACCGAATTCCTCGTCAGTCAAGCTAAGTCATGTTTCGTGGTGGGATTCCGGCTCTGAAATGGCTCTGAGCACTATGGGACTTAACTACTGAGGTCATCAGTCCCCTAGAACTTAGAACTACTTAAACCTAACTAACCTAAGGACATCACACACATCCATGCCCGAGGCAGGATTCGAACCTGCGACCGTAGCTGTCACGCGGTTCCAAACTGACGCGCTTAGAACCGCACGGCCACACCGGCCGGCAGGATTCCGGCTCTGTGGAGCGCTGAGGACGGTAGTCTCAAGAGCTGGCTGCCAACTATTAATCTGTGGTGAGAAACCGCAAGTCTTGCAGTATGTGGGCCTACGCTGTGAGAGGAAGCTTCGCACGGTTCCCGTCACCGACCAGGCTTCTGGAAATTCTGAAGTTTATAAACAACGTTCTAATCCACGCATCTCCTACTGACGCAGGACGGAAATTTCTTGAGACAACTGGTGAGGATGATGTGCCCTGATTCGTCCCCGTCTAGAGATACTATGTGGTGGAAATTTATTAAACGTGGCAGTTTTAACGCTATTGTGGAAAACAGTAACATTGTTCCTAATTGACGGTTGTGACCGGAACGGCGCAAGCAGCAGAGTCGGAAGCAGGGACACCTGAGGTTGGACACTCTTGGTTTGGATGTGGAAGGTGAAAGGTCTCTGGTTGCAGATATCGAGTTCAGACGGTGCACGAGACTTCACTGTGTCAGACGGCTGACGAGCAAGATTCTAGTCCTTCACATGTGACCACGCACGGTCGACTTACCACCACAGCAGGATGGTGAGAGTATGCATCAACACCGACATTAAGTAGGAGATGATTTTTCCAAAGAAGTCATATCATTGCCGCAGTGCTGTTAATCACAGTTTCAGGGACAGTAGTCAGTCAACTACTGGAGTAACTAAAGCATTTGGATGCTTTCATTCTTATTAGTGATTGAATGTGCAACGAGATACGGTCTCCCCAGTTGCTTCATATCGTTACTGCAGTCACTTTTTCTAATAGTCATGTCACTGAGTCTTATGCTGTCTTCCTTAAAGAATCGAAGGCACATATATATATCAAATACGTCGAAACATCTGATTACTTTGTGAATGTCTTAATGTGTTAAATCTGACTTTAAACATATAAGCGACAAAACGTTTAGCAACGGTTTGAAATTATGTTTAAAACTAGTTAGAAATCACTAAGTGCTCTCATTATCAAATACTGGATGACCGAAGCCTGTGTAATTTGCGCTCCGTTTTAAGAAAAAAGGTATTGTATTGTTTTGTATTGTATGTTACGGGGGCCCAGAAACGACGGAGTGACTCCGTCCCCGCCGCAGCCGCAGTGGTCCACAGTCCACTTCACCCCTCCGCCACCCCACACCGAACCAGTCTTTCAGGGTTATTGTGCGGTTCGGCCCCCGGTGGAACCCCCCGCCCCCAGGGAACATCTCACACCAGACGAGTGTAACCCCTGCATTTGCGTGGTAGAGTAATGGTGGTGTACGCGTACGTGGAGAACTTGTTTGCGCAGCAATCGCCGACATAGTGGAGCTGAGGCGGAATAACGGGAACCAGCCCGCATTCGCCGAGGCAGATGGAAAACCGCCTAAAAACCATCCACAGACTGGCCGGCTCACCGGACCTCAACACAAATGCTTCGGGCGGATTCGTGCTGGAGACCAGGCGCTACTTCCCACTCCGGAAAGCTGTGCGTTAGACCGCACGGCTGACCGGGCGGGCTAAGAAAAATGTAGTTTTTCAGGCATCTCAACGTTAACCGCGTCATACCTCCTGAACTACGAGTCATACAATGACATAATTTTGCAGGTACATTCAGTGATGTACGCGGACACTGTAAAATAAAGACGACACAAGCTGCAAAAAGTGCATGTTTTTCAAATAATTAATTTTCCCAAAGTAGCCACAGTGTAATCATTAGAAAACTTGTTTTACATCGTTTTGTCAGAAGACTACAGAACTTCGTCGCCTATTAAATCGACATGTGTAAGTGACAACGCTTTCCTCCATAGAAGAAGCAAACTTTGATAGACATCATGCAGACCCTGCAGCTTCAATTATTATTCATTAAAATGAACACAAGAATTAGTGATAACAGAGACGCAAGAAACATCCTGCCAGGCGAGAGGGAAAGTTACAGTCATCAGCACATGCGATGGACGCTTCAGAACTCTCGTGGAGAAAATGGAAAGCACCATCACCCGATCTCCCAGAAACTTCGCTCAATGGAAGAGGAGTTAAAACAAGCAAACACGTGTCTCGGCTTATCCGTAGGTACTCGACCGTTTCTAAAAGGAAAAAAAAACGACAGTCAAAGTTTTCGAGGTATTTCGAGGTACGTTATGTGCCCTGCATCACGCAACATGCTCAGAAGAAATGGTGGCTAAGTGATTAGTGTCACGGCTTTTTAATCTTGCTCCCCGTTTTCAAAACCCAATTATGGCATTTATTTTAGTTTTTCATTTATATATCCATGTCTGTAGATGATTACTACACGAATGTTTTCCAGCGTATATCCTTTTTGATTTTCTTTTCTTTTTTTTTTTTTTTTGAGTCAACGGTCTTCTGACTGGTATGATGCGGCCCGCCACGAATTCCTCCCCTGTGCTAATCTCTTCATCTCAGAGTAGCACTTGCAATCTCCGTCCTCATTATTTGTTGGATGTATTCCAATCTCTGTCTTTCTCTACAATTTTGCCCCCTATAGCTCCCTCTAATACCATGGAAGTCATTCCCTGATGTCTTGACAGATGTCCTATCATCCTGTCCCTTCTCCCTATCAGTGTTTTCCACATATTCCTTTCCTCTCCGATTCTGCGCAGAATCTTCTCGTTCCTTACGTCATCAGTGGATCTGATTTTCAACATTCGTCTGTAGCTCCACATCTCAAATGCTTCGATTCTCTTCTGTTCCGGTTTTCCCACAGTCCAGGTTTCAATGCCATACAATGCTGTGCTCCAAACGTATATTCCCACAAATTTCTTCGGTGAATCGAGGCCTATGTTTGATACTAGTAGACTTCTCTTGGCCAGAAATGCCCTTGTTGCCATTGCTAGTCTGCTCTTGATGTCCTCCTTGCCCCGACCGTGACTGGTTATTTTGCTGCCTAGATGGTAGAATTCCTTAACTTCATTTACTTCGTGACCATCAATCCTGATATCAAGTTTCTCGCTGTTCTCATTTCTGTCACTTATCATTACTTTGGTTTTTCTTCGATTCATTCTCAATCGATATTATGTACTCATTACACTGTTCATTCCGTTCAGCAGATAATGTAATTCTTCTTCACTTTCACTCAGGATAGCAATGTCATGAACGAATCATATCACTGATATCCTTCCACATTGAACTTTCATTCCACTCCTGAATCTTTCATTTCTATCATTGCTTCTTCGATGTACAGATTGAACAGTAGGGGCGAATGACTACATTCCTGTCACGCCCTTTTTAATCCGAGCGCTTCGTTTTTGGTCGTCCACTCTTATTACTCCCTCTTAGCTCATGTCCATGTTGTATATTACCCATCTCTCCCTATAGCTTACCTCTACTTCTCTCAGAATTTCGAACATCTTGCACCATTTTATATAGTCGAATGTCTTTTCCAGATCGTCAAATCATATGAAGGTATCTTGATTTTTCTTTAGCATTCCTTCCATTATTAACCTCAACTTCAGAATGGCCTCGCTAATTCCTTTACCTTTGCTAAAGCCAAACTGATCGTCATCGAACTCATTCTCAATGTTCTTTTCTATTCATCTGTGTATTATTTCAGCTCTTACAGTCTTCTGAAATGTGTGGATAACATTTTTTCGAAAGTCAGATGGTATGTCACGAGACTCATACATTCTATACACCAACTTGAATAGTCGGCGTGCTGCCACTTTCCCCAATGATGCTAGAAATTCTAATGCAATGTTATCCATCCCTTCTGCCTAATTTGATCTGAAGTCCTCCAAACCTCTCTTAAATTCTGATTCTAATACAGAATGCCCCATCTCTTCTATATCGAAACCTGTTTCTTCTTCTATCACATCAGCGGAATTCCCGTTGCACTCATAATTTTACCACCCTTGCTATTAATTTCACCGAAGATTGATTTGACTTTCCTATATGCCGAGTCAGTCCTTCCGACAATCATTTCTTTTTCGATTTCTTCACATTTTTCATTCAGCCATTTCGTTACAGCTTCCCTGCACTTCTGTTTATTTCATTCCTCAGCGACTTGTATTTCTGTATTCCTGAATTTCCCTGAACATTTTTGTAGTTCCTTCTTTAGTCGATCAACTGAAGTATTTCTTCTATTGCCCATTGTTTCTTTGCAGTTACCTTCATTGTACGTATGTTTTTCGTTCCAACTTCTGTATTGCCCTTTTTAGAAATGTCCATTCCTCTTCAATTGTACTGCCTAAGCCGGCCGGTGTGGCCGAGCGGTTCTACGCGCTTCAGTCTGGAACCGCGTGACCACTACGGTCGCAGGTTCGAATCCTGCCTTGGGCATGGATGTGTGTGATGTCCTTCGGTTAGTTAGTTTTACGTAGTTCTAAGTTCTAGGGGACTGATGACCTTAGATGGTGAGTCCCATAGTGCTCAGAGCCATTTGAACCATTTTGTACTGCCTAACGAGCTATTTCTTAATGCTGTATCTGTAGCCTGAGAGAACTTCAAGCGCATCTCGTCATTCCTTAATACTTCGTATACCACTTCTTTGCGTACTGATTCTTCCTGACCAATCTCTGAAATTTGAGCCCACTCTTCATCACTACTACGTTGTGATCTTAGTCTATATTTGCTCCTGGGCAAGCCTTATAATCCAGTATCTGTTTTCGGAATCTCTGTCTGACCATGATGTAATCTAACGGAGATCTTCCCGTACCACCTGGCCTTTTTCCAAGCATGCCTCCTCTTCTTGTGATTGTTGAACAGAGTATTCGCTATTACTAGCTGAAATTTATTACAGAACGCAATTAGTCTTTCTCCTCTTTTATACCTGGTCACAAGCCCATATTCTCTTGTAACGTTTTCTTCTATTTCTTCCCCTAAAACCGCATTCCGGTCCCCAATAAGTATTATATTTTCATCTAAGTATACAGAAGTATTACCCTTTCAATGTCCTCATATACTTTCTCTATCTCCTCATCTTGAACTTGCAACGATGGCATGTATACGTGAACTATCGTTGTAAGAGTTGGTTTGCTGTTGATTCTGATAAGGACAACCCTATCACTGAACTCTTCACAGTGACACACTCTCTGCCCTATTCCTAGCGCATCCTACTCTCGTTATACCATTTTCTGCTGCTGTTTATATTACCCCACTTCACTGACCCTTACTATATCTCGCTTGAGGCTTTGCATTTCTCTTTTTAGATTTTCTACCTTCCCTGCTATGTTCAACCTTCTGACATTTCATGCCCCGACTCGCTGAACGTTGTCCTTTCTTTGTTACTGAATCTTTTTCTCATGGTCACCTCCACGTTGACAGTCTCCTTCCTGAGATCCGAATGGAGGACTATTCCGTAATGTTTTATCAATGTAGAAATCATCATGACACTTTTTTTCCAGTTACAGGCGAAATGTCGTGTCGATACATGTTATGTGTCTTAAATCCAGTGGTTTCTATTGCCTTCTGCATCCTCAAGCCGTTGATCATTTGTTGATTCGGCCATCTTTAGGGGTACTTTCCCTCCCCAAGGGTAAGAGAGTGCACCTCCGCCGTCTTTGAGAAGTCCGTTGGCAAAATGAGGGTGATTTCTTATGCCGGAAGTCTTCGGTCGTCAATGCTGATTATTGATAAAAATTAAAACGGTGGCGGGTTCGAGCCCGGAGCCGATAATGATAAAAAAAGAATGAGAAAATTATTTGAAATTGCTTTCGGTGAAATTCCTGTAGTTTATCTTTGATTTATAATTAACTGCAAGCGCCAGTTTCGGAAGAGTGATCCGTTGTGGATGGTTTGCCGTACAATTATTGCCAACACGTGAAATCTTCGCCAATGAGATTGATGAGAAGAAATGTCACTGCGGCAAACCTGCCATTACACGATGCTCGTGGTGTTCGGAATATCTGTTTCGAATGTGCTTGCGACTGGTATCATCCAAGGGAATGCACGAAATTCTCGTGAAGAATAAACAAGTGAATAAAATATGAGAAATGATGTAAATACTGATATGAGAATGACATATTAAATATGAGAATTTAAAAAGATTCTAACCTATGAACATACCATTGACACATCGATAATATAATAAATAATTTTTTGTGGTTGGTTGGTTGATTCGGGGGAGGGGACCAAACAGCGAGATCATCGGTCCCATCGGATTAGGGAAGGATGGGGAAGCAAGTTGACTATGCCCTTTTAATGGAACCATCCCGGCATCTGCCTGAAGCGATTTAGGGAAATCTCGGAAAATCCAAATTAGGATGATTACTATTAAAAACAGTCTTGATCACGATTTATTTAAGGCCGTCCTCCTGAATGCGAGTCGAGTGTGCTAACCATTTCGCCACCTCACTCGCTTTTTCGCGAAATTGAATTTAACTGTACAATTAGGAACACTCTTATATTCCCTAATTTGATAAGAAATATTCGTATACGAACGTTCTACGCACATGAGTAGATAAAAGGAAAGAATAAAAATAAAGGAAAATGAAAACAATGATCAGATTTGGAACACGGGGCGCAAAATCAAGAAGCCGCAACGCTAACTACCTATCCACGATATTGTCTGAGGACATAGTGCGATGAAAGGCACGTACAGCACATCTAAAAATATCTCGAGAACTTTGATCGTCGTTTTCTCAGAATCGGTCTAGTATCTGCGGATAATCCAAGCGTTCCCTTATTTCCTGGGAAATCGAATGATGGCACTTGTCGTGTGCTCCACGTCAGCAAATATGGTATCAACGGAGTAAACAGTATTTGGATCCTGTCCGTTGCCTTCTATAAAGTCGCAGAAGGATTCCGCCTCGCCAGGTGGGAGCATTTCCGCGGCTGGGTTTCCTCGCAGCTGCTGCCGCACGCGGGCTCCCGACTGGGAGCGGCGATCCGCCCGCTTTCTCTGCTGTTTCCCCGGGTATCAGCGCCACATAGCAGAGCACAGCGCGGAGCGCCGCAAAACAGAATTGGCCGGCCGAACCGACTGCCGGAAATTGGGCTCTTTCCGTCCGCGAAACCAGCACGGCTGCGCCATCGACCCGCGTACGGCGCCCTCTGCGGCCGCGCGCCGCCGTCTGCCCACGCCGCCCTCTCTCTCGACTAGCAGTGTACTGCGTACTCAGCGCGCTGGCCGCGATCTGCGCGGTGCGGACCAGTCTTGTCTGCACGACTACGTAACGCAGCCGTAACACTTAAGGTGATGTTCTGGTCGGGAACGATGAACTATGGCATTCTTAACGTAATTTGCATCCTTGAAGTACACTGTCTTGACAAAAGTCAAGGGATGGTGGTATGCACACATACAAATAGCAGTAGCATGGCGTACACGAGATACATTGCCGGAGCTGTCATTCGGACTGAGGTGATTCATGTGAAAAGATGTCCAACGTGATTATGACCCCAGGACGGGAATTAACAGAATGTGAACGCAGAGCAAGACGCGTGAGACGTTCCGTTTCGGAAATCGCTAGAGAATTCAGTATTCCGAGATCCTCAGTGTCGAGAGTGTATCAGGAACACCAGATTTCAAGCATTGCCTATCACCACGGACAACGGCAACGCAATGGCCGGCGGCCTTCACTTATGGGCGGTAGGACGTCAAACGGGCCGACTTGGAGCAGGAGAGGCACCACAAGACATTTTATTTTCTACTGTCTATACTTTTACAAAGAAATTCATAAAACTTCGTCAGCAAGACCAGGAAGAATTCAGGATTCACACTCATAGCAATGGAAGTGCAAAAACATAACAAAATAATTTTTTTTAGATATGAAATTTCATCATTTTTTCACTTACTGTTGGCTGCATTTGTTGCTATAGGTACATTTTTCTTCACAAGTAAGAGAGCTTCGTTTATGAATTTTGCACAGTATACAAACCATACTTACAGGTGTATGACACTCAAGAATTTTCCAAATCTATTAAAAACTGTGGTAAAAATTGAGATAATTAACTAAAAAATTTGATCTTTTTCTAAACATAAAGTTTAAAACGTAACAGCTCATTCATTTTGTCATAAATTAAATAGATTCTAGAGTTTCAGACACCTGTAAGTATGGTTTGATTGCTGTGCAAAATTCATCGAACAGTCTCTCTTACTTACGAAGAAAAGTGTGGTGTCACCGCCAGACACCACACTTGCTAGGTGGTAGCCTTTAAATCGGCCGCGGTCCGTTAGTATACGTCGGACCCGCGTGTCGCCACTATCAGTGATTGCAGACCGAGCGCCGCCACACGGCAGGTCTAGAGAGACTTCCTAGCACTCGCCCCAGTTGTACAACCGACTTTGCTAGCGATGGTTCACTGACAAAATACGCTCTCATTTGCCGAGACGATAGTTAGCATAGCTTTCAGCTACGTCATTTGCTACGACCTAGCAAGGCACCATTATCAGTTGCTATTGATGTTGTGAAGAATGTACAGACAAGAGCTACGTTCAATATTGATGGATTAAAGCTAAGTATTCCACCAAGTACCACCTTTTTTCTGAAGTCTGAATTCCTTGTCCTGTTCCAGACCTCACGCCAGCCTGCGTGAGCTTAAACGCGTGCCTTTCGGCTTCCTCTCAATTTAGTGGGTTGGTCTCCGGCCAATCCACAACAAAAAGTGTACCTATAGCAACAAATGCAGCCAATAGTAAGTGAAAAAATGATGAAATTTCACATGTAAAAAAAATTATTTTGTTATGTTTTTGAACTTCCGCTGCTACGAGTGTGAATCCTGAATCCTTCCTGGTCATGCTGACAAAGTTTTATGAATTTACTTGTAAAAGCATAGACAGTGGAAATTAAAATGTCCTGTGGTGCCTCTCCTGCTCCAAGTCGGCTCGTTTGATGTCCCACCCCCCTTAAGGGGATACGGAATCGGATTTTGGGTTAACAAATTGATTTTAGTTTTACTGGCGTATTATATCCCGCCAATTTTCCTCTTTAAAATGACGTATCATACATAGCTCTACTAGAATTATAACCATTTTGTTTTTATAGATTTTTGAGATCGGGTATTGCGCTTTAGTTGTACACGTCTCTCATGGCTGACCATAAACGTTTTGGCAGTACATTTATGTGACATGAATTCAAATATCCCGCTTTCCAACGACTCTTTATACACTATTTGCCCGAAAATGTTTTCCTCTGGTTTCCTCAAGTTACTCTTTGACTTTGTGAAAAGATTGTTTGTAAACAGTGTGCTATATGAAAGTTGTTGTTGTCGAGTTATTTCGTATTTACTGCTTAATTTTTCGCAGTGAAAATGCCTAGAGCTAGAGCAAACGCGTTTAAAAAGCGTGTGAACTGCCAAAAGAAAAGAAATGATGATTCATTAGGAAAGCAGTTCTTCATCATCACTATTGGAAAATGTGAGTCCCCTTACTACTGATTTGCCGAACGGACTTACTCCAATTGAAAACAGTGTTGTTGGAAGAGAAATATAATTTACTTGATAAAGGGAAAGAAGTTTTTGAACTCATTGATACGAGTATATTGTGCGATGCTCTTGAAAACAGTGTGTGCTGCCAGAAATCTCAAGGAAACGTTTCTCTGAAAGTAGAATCCCATTTTGGCCTGGCTACCCAGTTTAATTTAATATGCAGTGTTAGTAAGTACAGCTGTAAGTTTCCAAGTTCTGTTTCAGTAACTGTAAATAATGGACACAAGAAAACTGAACTTAATGGTGTAAATATTACGGTAGTTTATCTATTGCGAGCAATTGGTAAGGGCAAAGCAGCTGGTGATATACCATGGGGTGTTCTACATGTTCCAAGTGTACCTTAAAAAATGATGCTTACAACTATGTACTAGAATCGGCAGTTGAAGATGTAGCACAGAAGTCAATGTAGATAGCTGTGGAAGAAGCAGTGAAAGAAAATGATGGCAGTCGTGACCTCACAGTAGCTTTTGATGGCACGTGGCAAAAAAGGGGACACCCCTCCAACAATGGAGTTGTAACAGCAACTGATGCTGACACTGGCAAGGTTATCGATGTTGCAATAATGTCGAAATACTGGAGATGCATAGACAGGCTGAAAAATGAACTTAGTGATGACTGTGTTGCTAATTATTATTGTAGTAGTGGTGGCATGGAGGTTGCTGGGCTGAAAAAAATTTTTCATCGCTCTTCAAGGTGGTATAATGTTTGCTATGTCAAGTATCTGGGAGATGGTGACTCTAAAGCATTCAAAGAAGTTTTGGAAAGCAAACCACAGGGAAACAGTGTAAATATAAGCAAACTTAAATGTATAGGACACGTGCAGAAGAGAATGGGTGCCAGGCTGAAGAGTTAAAATTAGCTTTGAAAGGGAGAAAACTAGATGATGGCAAAATCTTGCATGGTAAAGAAAGATTAACTGATTCCATAATAGACCACATTCAGAATTACTATGGCCTTGCATTCAGGCAAAATACAGGCAATCTTGAAGATATGAGGAAAGCTATATGGGCTTTGTACTTCGCACCCCATCCACTGATGAGCATCCAGGACATGGTTTGTGCCCCAAGAGCTGGTGTAAATATAATAGGTAACTAACAACTGGAGTGAAATACATTCACCACCACAGTCTACCATTAGTCATCATGGAAGAAATAAAGCCCATTTTCAGAGATCTGGCTGACAGAAGTCTTCTGATGAAATGTCTTCATGGAAAAATGCAGAACCCCAACGAGTGCTTGAATAGTGTGATATGGCATCGTCTCCCGAAAACAGTGTTTGTCGGAATTAATACAGTAATTGAGGTGTATGATGCTGCCGCTGTTGTTTTGGGAACAGTGGGCTTCTGCCCATGGCTGCTGCCACTGTTACTTCTCGAAATGTGGACCTCTTGGCCCCACGTCTGCAGCTACTCTCTGTCCTAATCCTCTTATACTCCATTACTCCATCACTTGCACCTATTCCAGTATCCTGGATGTCTCTTTCCCGTAGACAATCACCTAGCAGACCCTACACCTGGCACCAATTTTTCTTCCACCCCTATCGTGTCCCGAGAGGGAGTTAGATCGACACGTGTTATTCTCAGGGGACTTACATTTTTCGTCTGCTTGAAGAGTGGAAGGAGGCGCGGGCAGCTTCTGCAACTCCAACATCTAGAATGAGTAAGCTATTGCTAACGTGCAGGATACAGAACTCAGTGTGGAGTGGTTACTTATTCAGGGGAGAATTCATAAGGTTGCTATACCTTGACAACTGAGAAGCCCTACTAGCACTGCCTTCCATTAATTTTATCAGTTGAACCCCTTGATCTGCACTCTATCTCCCTGGATGCTACGGAGCCGAGGCTGGCGAATCGTCCTAAGTTACCACGTGTGCCGTAGAACGACACAGAGCTTGCGTCGTTATACTCAGCAGATCCCGACTGACTACAGTGTCCTCCTGCCCCCAGTTTATACTGCTTTCGTACGTCACAATAAGCTTCTATAACATTCTACACTCCTGGAAATGGAAAAAAGAACACATTGACACCGGTGTGTCAGACCCACCATACTTGCTCCGGACACTGCGAGAGGGCTGTACAAGCAATGATCACACGCACGGCACAGCGGACACACCAGGAACCGCGGTGTTGGCCGTCGAATGGCGCTAGCTGCGCAGCATTTGTGCACCGCCGCCGTCAGTGTCAGTCAGTTTGCCGTGGCATACGGAGCTCCATCGCAGTCTTTAACACTGGTAGCATGCCGCGACAGCGTGGACGTGAACCGTATGTGCAGTTGACGGACTTTGAGCGAGGGCGTATAGTGGGCATGCGGGAGGCCGGGTGGACGTACCGCCGAATTGCTCAACACGTGGGGCGTGAGGTCTTCACAGTACATCGATGTTGTCGCCAGTGGTCGGCGGAAGGTGCACGTGCCCGTCGACCTGGGACCGGACCGCAGCGACGCACGGATGCACGCCAAGACCGTAGGATCCTACGCAGTGCCGTAGGGGACCGCACCGCCACTTCCCAGCAAATTAGGGACACTGTTGCTCCTGGGGTATCGGCGAGGACCATTCGCAACCGTCTCCATGAAGCTGGGCTACGGTCCCGCACACCGTTAGGCCATCTTCCGCTCACGCCCCAACATCGTGCAGCCCGCCTCCAGTGGTGTCGCGACAGGCGTGAATGGAGGGCGAATGGAGACGTGTCGTCTTTAGCGATGAGAGTCGCTTCTGCCTTGGTGCCAATGATGGTCGTATGCGTGTTTGGCGCTGTGCAGGTGAGCGCCACAATCAGGACTGCATACGACCGAGGCACACAGGGCCAACACCCGGCATCATGGTGTGGGGAGCGATCTCCTACACTGGCCGTACACCACTGGTGATCGTCGAGGGGACACTGAATAGTGCACGGTACATCCAAACCGTCATCGAACCCATCGTTCTACCATTCCTAGACCGGCAAGGGAACTTGCTGTTCCAACGGGACAATGCACGTCCGCATGTATCCCGTGCCACCCAACGTGCTCTAGAAGGTGTAAGTCAACTACCCTGGCCAGCAAGATCTCCGGATCTGTCCCCCATTGAGCATGTTTGGGACTGGATGAAGCGTCGTCTCACGCGGTCTGCACGTCCAGCACGAACGCTGGTCCAACTGAGGCGCCAGGTGGAAATGGCATGGCAAGGCGTTCCACAGGACTACATCCAGCATCTCTACGATCGTCTCCATGGGAGAATAGCAGCGTGCATTGCTGCGAAAGGTGGATATACACTGTACTAGTGCCGACATTGTGCATGCTCTGTTGCCTGTGTCTATGTGCCTGTGGTTCTGTCAGTGTGATCATGTGATGTATCTGACCCCAGGAATGTGTCAATAAAGTTTCCCCTTCCTGGGACAATGAATTCACGGTGTTCTTATTTCAATTTCCAGGAGTGTATATCTCCTTCCGAGACGCTGACCACTTACATGGTGTATTTCCATTATCATGTGATGTGTGAAATCTACTTGGGTCTCTGTTTTGAGTCCGGCCACAGCAGTCACGTAACGTTATTTGTCTCATGGCGCCGCTTCGTCAGCGCTGGTCAGTATCGTCTACAAATACTCTTCCAATGCTTCTGGGAGCTTGAGCCTAGCTGCTCTTCCAGGTGAATAAGTCTTAATACATTTAATTTATAATCGTTGCTGACTGAGATTTGCAACAATTTGTATACTGATTGAATCTTATTCTGAAGTAATTCGTCGATCGCCTACAGCTGCCTACACACTGAGGTGACAAAAATCATGTGATACCTCCTAATATCGTTCCGGGCTTTGTTTTTGTGGGCGTGGAGTAGAAACGTGAAGTGGAATGCACTCAACAAGTCGTTGGAACTTTCCTGGATAAATATTGAGCCTTGCTGCCTCTCTAGCCGTCCATAATCGCGAAAGTGCTACTGTGTAGGATTTTGTCCATGAACGGACCTCTCGATTATGTCCCATAAATGTTCCACGAGGTTCACGTCAGGCGCTCTAGGTGGCCAAATCACTCGCTCGAACTGTTCAGAATATTCTTCGAACCAATCGCGAACCATCGTGTCCCTGTGACATGGCGCGTCGTTGTTTGGGAACATGAAGTCCGTGAATGCTGCAAATGGTGTCCAAGTAGCCGAACATACCCATTTCCATTCAATGATCGGTTCAACTGGACCAGTGGACCTAGTCCATTCCATGTAAACACAGCCCACACCAATATGGAGCCAGCATCAGCTTGCACAGAGCGTTGTTGACAACTTGGGTCCACGGCACACTCTAACCGTAGAATCAGCTCTTATCAATTGAAATCGGGCCTCATCTGACCAGGCTACTGTTTTCCAGTAGTCTAGGGTCCAACCCAAGAAGAGGCGCAGCGAACGGTGTCGTGCTGTTAGTAAAGGCACTCACGTCGGTTGTCTGTTGCCATATCCACTAACGCCACGTTTCGCCGCTCCCACATCGATTTCTGCTGTTATTTCACGCAGTATGCTGGTCTATTACACTGAAAACTACGCAGACGCCGCTGCTCTTGCATTTAAATTCACATAATTTGCTGTCAAATGTGCAGTTTGGTTTTAGAAATGGTTTAACAACCGAAAATGCTATATTCTCTTTTCTCTGTGAGGTTTTGGACGGATTAAATAAAAGGTTGCGAACGCTAGGTGTTTTCTTTGATTTAACGAAGGCTTTTGATGTGTTGACCACAAAATATTACTGCAGAAGTTGGACCATTACGGAGTAAGGGGAGTAGCGTATAATTGGTTCGCCTGTTACTTTAAGAACAGAAAGCAGAAGGTAATTCTCCGCAATATTGAGATCGGTAGCGATGTTCAGTCCCAATGGGGCACTGTTAAGTGGGGCGTTCCTCAAGAGTCGGTGCTGGGGCCGCTGCTGTTTCTTATTTATATAAACGATATGCATTCTACTATCGCAGGTGATTCAAAAATATTTCTGTTAGCTGATGGCACCAGTTTTGTAGTGAAGGATATTGTGTGTAATATTGAAACATTATGAAATAATGTAGTTCATGAAATAAGTTCATGGCTTGTGGAAAATAATATGATGCTAATTCACAGTAAGACTCAGTTTTTACAGTTTCTAACTCACAATTCAACAAGAACTGATATTTTGATCAGACAGAATGGGCATATTATAAGCGAGAGGGAACAGTTAAAGTTCCTAGGCGTTCGGATGGATAGTAAGCTGTTGTGGAAAGCCCATGTTCAGGATCTTGTTCATAAACTAAATGCTGCTTTATTTACCATTAGAACATCATCTGAAATAAGTGACAGTTCAACA
Organism: Schistocerca americana; assembly: GCF_021461395.2. Classification (NCBI taxonomy): domain Eukaryota; kingdom Metazoa; phylum Arthropoda; class Insecta; order Orthoptera; family Acrididae; genus Schistocerca; species Schistocerca americana. The sequence goes on from NC_060125.1 coordinate 437,002,909, forward strand.
TGAAAATTAGTCTACTTCGCATATTTTCATACGCTTATGTCATATGGTATTATTTTTTGGGGTAATTCTTCTGATTCAAAACGGGTATTTTTGGCTCAAAAACGGGCTGTTCGAGCTATATGTGGTGTAAGTTCGAGAACCTCTTGTCGACCCCTATTCAATAGTCTGGGAATTCTGACATTGCCCACACAGTACATATTTTCTTTAATGTCGTTTGTTGCTAGCAATATTAGCTTATTCCCAAGAGTTAGCAGCTTTCACTCAGTTAATACTAGGCAGAAATCAATTCTGCATCTGGAATGCACTTCCTTGACTCTTGTGCAGAAAGGAGTGCAGTATTCTGCTGCATCCATTTTCAATAAGTTTACCACAAGAACTCAAAAATCTCAGCAGTAGCCCAAACGCTTTTAAGTCTAAACTGAAGAGTTTCCTCATGGCTCACTCCTTCTATTCTGTCGAGGAGCTCCTGGAAGAGCTGAAAAATTAAGCAAATTCCAGTGTTACATTATTTTCTTTATTTAAACTTACGAATTGTCGCCTGAATACGTTTCTTGTATTTCATTTTATGTGTTTCTACTATCGTGTTATAATTTCATGTATTGACTCGTTCCATGACCATGGAGACTTCTCCTTAATTTGGTCCCACGGAACAATAAATAAATAAATAAAATAAAGTTAAGGGGATACGGAATCGCCTATCCCTGCAATGTTAAAATATGCCTGCTATTGGGAACATTTTCTCACAAACTTCTGGAGACAGAGACATAAAATTTTTACTGTATGTGCATTGATATGTTATAACAGTACTGAAACAACAGTTTATTGTCAAAGTATTTTCTTACAGAGATATTTTACATTTATTTTAACTAAATTTTTTCCATCAATTTTTGCTAGATTATCACCCCTAAGTCTTTCGTAAACCAAGTAATTAAACAATCGTTGTTTCAGTAAGAAACCCATGTGACTAAGTCATAAAAATTTCACACTTATAGGCTCACCAGTACCTGAGATAATGTTCCTAGAAGAAGTAAAAAGCAAACTTACGGGAAACGGAGAAAGAAGATTAAAACACTCCTGATCCATAATTAATACACACAGTCTTCATAATCATCTTGAAGTCTTCTTTTGGCACCCCGCTGCACCTGTCTTGCTTTTTTCACCAATGTCTTGATTGTATTGTCAGCATGCCTTAGTCTGTGATGATCTAAAGTCAACATAGCAAGTAGTGTGCAGGAACCAACACGCAAACTCAACTTTTGAAGGACCTGGCATTTAGTTATATTCCCAAGATTGAACAGCGGCAGCAGACGTGGGCAGAGGCCCACCGTTCCTGAAAGTGACATCGGTTGCAGACGTGGGTGAGCGGCCCACCGTACCAAAAGCATAACTGGCTGCAAACGTGCGAAGAAGGCTTACGAAAACCAGGAAGGCATCAGCATCGCCAGCGAACGTGAGCAAGAGGCTCACAACACTACAGCACGCAGTGCAAGACTACAGGAAGGTTAATGAAAATGTCTTCTATAGCAGATTCAACTCTCAACAATAGTGATAACCAACTGTGTTTAAACTATAGTGAAACAACGAAGTTAGTGCCTAGAAAGTTTGGTGGAGAAAGAGAGCAACTCTCTGAATTTATAGACATTTGCGATAGTGCTTACGAACTAGTAGAACCAGAGCCTAAAAGATTGTTTCTTAAATATATTATAGGTCAAATACAGATTTCTGCCTGCAGTAAACTTATCGTTAGAGCTCGCACTGAAACATGGTCAGAAGTGACGGAGATTCTCACGGAGAATTATGCAAATAAATGGACATTAGATTTCTGTCCGTGAAAAATCTTTAATAGTTGGCTAACAAGGGATGAAAATGTGGTGTAGTGTGGAGCCCGAGTAGATTCTGTGCAGTTTTATTTCAGAGAAGCCATGAGGAGGGTAATGACGGCAGACGAAATTCCAGGCAGTTGCTCATTGATGGCTATGGTTCAAATGGCTCTGAGCACTACGCGACTAAACTTCTGTGGTCATCAGTCGCCTAGAACTTAGAACTAATTAAACCTAACTAACCTAATGACATCACACACATCCATGCCAGAGGCAGGATTCGAACCTGCGACCGTAGCAGTCGCGCGGTTCCGGACTCCGCGCCTAGAACCGCTAGACCACCGCGGCCGGCTGCTCATTGATACGAAAATTAGGGAGAGTTGTTTTAATACAGGGACTATTTAGCGATAGGTTTAAGACAGTAGTGCGAGCACAGGGAGAGTGAATCACTTTGTCAGAAGCAATTGCTTCAAATGGCTCTGAGCGCTATGGGGCTAAACTGCTGTGGTCATCATTCCCCTAGAACTTAGAACTACTTAAACCTAACTAGCCTAAGGACATCACACACATCCATGCCCGAGGTAGGATTCGAACCTGCGACTGTAGCGGTCACGCGGTTCGAGACTGTAGCGCCTAGAACCGCACGGCCACTCCGGCCGGCAGAAGCAATTGATTTAGCATCGACGGAAGAGAGTGCAATCCACTCTGAAGAAGAAAAATATCGGTGAGCCGTGGCGCGGCTCTCGGGCGCAAGACGCTATCGATTACTCCTCTGGTTGAGGTTGGCACTGTGTGCGATCGCGAGCGCCTCCTGTCGGAGCGGGTCCTAACGAGGGAGTGAGTGCGAGTACGGGGGTCTGGGGCGGACAGCAGGGGAGAACGGACATTGCGGCCGCACTCTGAGGCGACAAGAGAAGAGCTGTTGTGCACGGCCGAGAAGGGAGCGTTGAGCATGGCGGCAGTCAGCATCGCATTCCGGGGGACAGAGAGTAGCGGCAGTCCAGCGAGCAGACACCAGCTCCGGGATCAGTGCTCCGGTTTGTGGACGTGACGTGGGTCGTATTTTGGCGCAGTATACATTGCTTGGTACGCATCTGCTGCTCCCTTTATGCCCACGTGTGTTGTTCTGTCCGTATGTGCATTGAAAAGGTTACGCTCCGGCTGGAACAGTGGCTTGTGCTTTACGTTCATGCACCCTGACTGATTTGTTTTGCTGCAGGCAGCTGCAATTTCAGAGATTTTTTTTGTCGCGATTGTCTTAGCCCGGTGTTACCTAGTATCCGAGAACAAGTCAGCTAACGTGTGACCTGTTGTTTTGGGTTTTGGAGTCATGTTTGGGCAACCTAGTTATCACGCGCACAAATGTATTGCTGCCGAGTGAGGTTAGTCCTAATCTTGTGGAACTGAGCTTTCAGTGTCTGGCTCGTCTGCAAATTAATTAATTTAACCTTTGTGGTGTTGTTGTTTTGCTTTCAATGGTGAATTTGTCATTCATTTGTGCATGTTTCGCCGTTAATGATAACTGTAAGATAGCAAGGTCTTGAAGGGCTTGCGTATCGTGACTGTATTTTTGGCAACTGTTTAATTTGATTTCTTGTTTATCGGTCTGGTGAAAACTCATGCTAAGTTTACTAATTTCCGCCTGTGGTCCGGAAGTTGGTTTGAAGGTAAATCCGTTGGTAAATCTTTACTGGACCTAACTGTTAACTGATCTTGCGTTGAACTAATGCAATTATTAAATCTTTTCTTGTGTGCTATAAATTGTATTACTATAGACAAGGAGACAGGGTACATTCTGTGGTCGAGGGGTAGGCACGGTTGCTGCTTTGCGCGTGGTGTCTTGTCGCTCGCTATCATTTCCCGCGTTAGTACGGGCGGCGTGAGATTTGTTTGCTCGCGGTTGTATGGCCGCTAGTCAGCTGTGCCTGGTCCCGCTTCAGGGTGTGCCGTGTTTCGTAAGGCGTACGCCGACTTTCACTTACTGTTACTCCTGTGTTGGTCGCTTACCGAAACGTTAGTCTGTTTTAGCACGGTGGCCACTTGGCCGTGACGATGTCGGTTGATGACCAGCGTTGGGGCGGTCGTCCGCTCTGAGTGGCTTCGGTCGCTTGGACTTGGCAGTTAACTTCTGGTTAAACAGATCAAACTTGTTTATTTGCTGTAAATTCCTAAGTGGTTTGCGAGAAAAGTTGTAACTCAGCTTTTCATGATTTTACACAATTCAAGCATTTTGGTAAGGCATTTTCCTATCTATATTTTATTTAAATGAGAATTATTTATTGGGGTTATTCACCTGTTGAAGCTTAATATAAAATTTGTAATTTAGCTTTCACGATTTTACTTAATTTAAGCATTCTTGTAAAGCAGTCCTTTATCTACGTTTTATTGATTGGTAATTCTTTATTGGGGTTATTCACTGGTTGAAGTTTAACATAAGTTTGTAACCAAATTTATGTCCTTGCTTAGTTGAGATTTATTGCTGGAAGATCATTAAAGCGTGGGTGCTTGTAATTGTGAATAGTTGTCTATGTTGTGGGCTACCCTTCCACTTCCACAGGCAAGCTGTCCTATCTACCAGTACAATCGGTAGGTAGGATATCCAAAGCAAATTAATGAGTGATATAACTGCGGGAAAATAGGGCATTTAGCGAGAGAATGCAGAAGCAGAGTACAAATACGTAAGTTCAGTCAGAAGAAGGGGGCTCAATCCCAACCCATGAGAACTAGGCTACCCATAAAGGAAATAGGTGTTGACCAATTCTAAGGAAATGGCCCTCGCGGAGAATGTCCTCCGCCAATAAGGTGCATAAAATGTAACCTAGTAGGACATTACCCTCCCTGTAATAGTGCGAAAGCTGTTACGTGTTTCACATGCTGTCGCACATGACACTATCCTAGTGTATGTAGCGAGAGTCGTTGGACCAACATACGTCGACAAGACGCTGGGAAACGAACCGCGAACGTAATGCAGCAGTTCCATTACGTTGTGACTGCATTAGTAAAAATGATTACGTACAGGTAAGTAGCAATGACACAATAGAGAGAAAGATAGGGCTGTTAGTGGGCAGTGGAGTGCACGTAAGTATAATTAAACCTGAGGTGTTACAGCAGAAAATATCAGATGGCAGAAAGACAGTGACGATAAGGAATATCGCAAATTAGGAAATTAGAACCGAAGGACGGGTTAGAATAAAGCTGCGGGCAGAAAGAGGTAAAGGATATTACCACGAATTCCAAGTTGTAAGGACACAAATGGATTTCCCATTCGAAGGGTTTCTAGGAAGGGATTTCCTAGAAAAGCACAGAGTAGTGCTAGATTACGCACGTAGAAGCTTTAAGTTATGAGGTGAATGGTTAGAGTTAAAGGAAGTCACAGAGGACGCACTGTTATCGAAGCCAGCTCGAGTAGTAAACAGAGAACGGGCCAGTTACGTGGCAGTTACCAAACACGTCACCGTTAGCAGGTAAGCGAGGTATGCGAGGCGAAAGCCGTGCGGACCGAATAGACACGGCGATATCGAGAGACATAGACGGAATCTCACAGATAGAGAGGGTGCCATGCATTGAAAGTGAATTTAAATACGGAAAGTAAAAAGTATGAAGATGAAAGAAGAGAAAACGATAAAATAAGGAAGGAAAACCGTTATTTAAAATCTAAAGTGTATTTCATGGAAAGTGAATTAGAAGCTGCCAAAAGGCAGATAGATAAACTGAGAGGGGAAATAGCTCGTCCCTGGAAATCAGTTGAAGATCAGGTAATTAAAAGAAAGAATAGCACCGAGAAGCCGGAAGAACATAGGTTTACAAGATAGAAATGGGTACTTAATGCCAATAAGAGGCCATCAGTGAAATGAAATGTAGCCAGCAGGGGCAACCAGTAAAAGATTTTAAGTATGATACACGTAGCCAGCAGGGGCTGGCATCGGGAAAAATTACGATCGGTTCCAGGAAGGTAAGATTCGTAAGAGTAAGGGTATCGAAGGTGAACGGTACAGAAGTGATAAATTCCGAAACAAGAGGTAAGGCGGGGCGTGATTATCCCCGAGGCAATAGTAACAGTCCAAGGAGGGAGTAGTATATCACATATTCGCGAAGAAGAGGTACATTTAGACATGCCCAGAAGTGTTAGCAGACGAATTGCCGCCCCCAAGTAGTTATAAAATTCGACAAGTATCCACCAGAATGAAAAGCGTAAATAAGTCAAGGTTCAGCATGTTAAGAGAAAAAATACGAAAGAAACATTTAAACAGTGAGAAAGTACAGGCACTCTAGAGGATATGCGCCGCATATATTGATGTATTTCACTTACCTGGGGACGTATTGACTCATACTACAGTAGTGAAACATAGTATACAGTTAATACCAGAATTGAAAGGAATGATAATAAATCAATGTCCGTATAGAATACCCCAGGCGCAACAAGAATCGCTACGAAAGGAAGTAGCAGGGATGTTAGCTGATGGGATAATATCCCATAGTACTAGCCATGGAGTTTCCCCATATTAATATTCCCAAAGAAGCCAGATGCCAGTGGTCGGCAGAAATGGCAAATAGCAGCAGGTTATATGAAGTTAAACGACACCTCCGTGTGTAGACAGCAGTAGGCGATCGACGAATTAGTTCAGAATAAGATTTGTTCGGTATACAAATTGCTGCGAATCTCAATCAGTGACGAATATAAATTAAATGTATTAAGAGTTATTCACCTGGAAGAGCAGCTAGGCTCAAGTTCCCAGGAGCATTGCAAGAGTATTTGTAGATGATACTGACCACCGCTGACGAAGCGGCGCCATGAGACAAATAACGTCACGTGACTGCTGTCGCCGGACCCAAAACAGAGATCCAAGTAGCTTTCACACATCACATGATAATTGAAATACACCAAGTAAGTGGTCAGCGTCTCGGAAGGAGATATAGAATGTTATAGAAGCTTTTTGTGACGTACGAAAGCAGTATAAATTGGGGGTCAGGAGGACACTGTAGTCAGTCGGGATCTGCTGAGTATAACGACGCAAGCTCTGTGTCGTTCTACGGCACACGTGGTAACTTAGTAAGATTCGCCAGCCTCTGCTCCTTAGCATCCAAAGAGATAGATTCCAGATCAAGGGGTTCAACTGATAAAATTAATGGAAGGCAGTGCCAGTAGGGCTTTTCAGTTGTCAACCTATACGTATCTTATGAATTCTGCCCTCAATAAGTAACCACTCCTCACCGAGTTCTGTATGCTGCACGTTAGCAATAGCTTACTCATTCTAGATGTCGGAGTTGCAGAAACTGCCCGCGCCTTCTTCCACTCTTCGAACAGAACAAACGAGGTGAAACCCCTGAGTATGACACATGTCGATCTAACTCCCTCTCGGGACACGACAAATTTCTGTCCAATGAACATTTGCTTAAGAGATGCACCGGTGCCAATACACAAGATGACAGCGACGCGTGCATTACGAAACTGTCACCGAAACATCTTCCTTATGGGAGAAGAAGTGTTGAAATAGCAGTATACAGGGTGGTCCATTGATAGTGACCGGGCCAAGTATCTCACGAAATAAGCATCAAACGAAAAAACTACAAAGAACGAAACTCGTCTAGCTTGAACGGGGAAACCAGATGACTCTGTGTTTGGCCCGCTAAATGGTGCTGCCATAGGTCAAACGGATATCAGCTGCGTTTTTTAAAATAGGAACCCCCCTTTTTATTACATATTCGTGTAGTACGTAAAGAAATATGAATGTTTTAGTTGGGCCACTTTATTCGCTTTGTGATGGCGCTGTAATAGTTACAAACGTATAAGTACGTGGTATCATGTAACATTCCGCCAGTGCGGACGGTATTTGCTTCGTGATACATTATCCGTGTTAAAATGGACCGTTTACCAATTGCGGAAAAGTTCGATATCGTGTTGACGTGTGGTTATTGTGATCAAAATGCCCAACGGGCGTGTGCTATGTATGCTGCTCGTTATCCTGGACGACATCATCCAAGTGTCCGGACCGTTCGCCGGATAGTTACGTTATTTAAGGAAACAGGAAGTGTTCAGCCACATGTGAAACGTCAACCACGACCTGCAACAAATGATGATGCCCAAGTAGGTGTTTTAGCTCCGTCGCGGCTAATCCGCACATCAGTAGCAAACAAATTGCTCGAGAATCGGGAATCTCAAAACGTCGGTGTTGAGAATGCTACATCAACATCGATTGCACCCGAACCATGCCTCTATGCACCAGGAATTGCATGGGGACGACTTTGAACGTCGTGTACAGTTCTGCCACTGGGCACAAGAGAAATTACTCGACGATGACAGATTTTTTGCACGCGTTCTATTTAGCGACGAAGTGTCATTCACCAACAGCGGTAACGTAAACCGGAATAATATGCACTATTGGGCAACGGAAAATCCACGATTGCTGCGACAAGTGGAACATCAGCGACCTTGGCGGTTTAGTGTATGGTGCGGCATTATGGGAGGAAGGATAATTGGCCCCCCTTTTATAGATGGCAATCTAAATGGTGCAATGTATGCTGATTTCCTACGTAATGTTCTACCGATGTTACTACAAGATGTTTCACTGCATGACAGAATGGCGATGTGCTTCCAACATGATGGATGTCCGGCACATAGCTCGCGTGCGGTTGAAGCGGTATTGAATAGCATTTTTCATCAGGTGGATTGGTCGTCGAAGCACCATACCATGGCCCACACGTCACCGGATCTGACGTCCCCGGATTTCTTTCTGTGGGGAAGGTTGAAGGATATTTGCTATCGTTATCCACCGACAACGCCTGACGCATCGTCAATGCATGTGCGAACATTACGGAAGGCGAACTACTTGCTGTAGAGAGGAATGTCGGTACACATATTTCCAAATGCATTGAGGTTGACGGACATCATTTTGAACAATCATTGGATTAATGTGTTATTTACAGGTAATCACGCTGTAACAGCATGCGTTGTCAGAAATAAGTTCACAAAGGTACATGTATCACATTGGAACAACCGAAATAAAATGTTCAAACGTACCTACGTTCTGTATTTTAATTTAAATAAAACCATAGCGCCATCTGGTTTCCCCCTCAAGCTAGACGAGTTTCGTTCTTTGTAGTTTTTTCGTTTGACGCTTATTTCGTGAGATATTTGGCCCAGTCACGTTCAATGGACCACCCTGTATAGAGAGAGAGAGAGAGAGAGAGAGAGAGAGAGAGAGAGAGAGAGAGAGAGAGACAGAGTGGGTCCCCTGCACGTCCACAGTGGCTTCATGGATATATATAAAACGACCAATCGCAGTTTGAAATTGGTAAATAATCGCAGCTGTCGACTCCATGTGTCAGCGTGAAGCCAAGGAAAAAGAAGTGAAAGAACAAAGGCTTTGGATCTGAAACACCTTCGAGGGTGCTGTTCAAAGTGTCGATTACCAGTTACAATACAAAATTCCAATCTTCCATGTAAATACTGATGCACGCATTTTAACATTTCATCAGATATTTCAGCGCAGGCATTTACGTCTTTCATAATCTGATGTTATTTGTTTGTAATTGTAAACTTTCTCTTTTAGCTTCCATAGAGAAAAAATAGTAGGAAGTCAAATTTGGTGAACTGGGCAGTCAACGTACAAGTTCCCTTCGTTCAGTCCAGCGATTTGGAAACAGTCAGTGAAGACAAGCTGTTGTACTGTGCGCTCTTTCCGTTGCTCTGGACACGTCCGAAAAGCAGAGGAGAAAGTGAAAGAAAATTTCGAAAGTGGAATAAAAGTGAAAGCGGGACAGATTCCTTTTTAAGGTTGACAAGCAATCTGACTGCCGAGGCCTGTGGTAACATGACGACAGGAATAGACAATTTAGGGGCTGAAGTTCTCTAGTTGGTGCGTGCCGCCGGTCCAGTCGCGTTCAATTCGTTTATTTGTTTATAACAGTTCACTACAGAAGACTCGTGCCCAAATTCAGTAGGCAGAAGTTGGCCATGGAACCCATGATCCTAGGTGCTTGATGTATAGTCACGCAGATGCTTCTAGACGCTACATCTAGAAGCCTGGTGGTGGAGCTGCATCAGCTGCTGGTGTGGTGAGCTGGTCATGATACATTGCCAGCAAGGTAGGTGAGGGATCTGCCCGGCCATGGTGAGCGTCCAAATTGTACACATCCAGAGTGCGATACGCGGCCTAGACGTGTGGATGGCAGTGTGTGGCATCGGTGCATGCTAGATGGACCAGCGGCTGGGAGGACCTCTGTTTGACCATTGTGGCTGGAGCTCCAAAGTAGGTGGTCCTGTAGGGTACTGAATAGAGATAGCTGCTCCACTCTATGGCTGACGAGTGACGATGCCGTAACAGCTGTAGATCGCTATACAGAGGTCGCCGATTCAATGCCGGACGCAAACCAGACAGCTAGTATTTACGCACATCAGGATGGGCTTGTTTATAAGCACAGACCCCAGGTATTATCTACTCTGAGCTGAAAAGTCACACGAGGTATAGAAGGGTATTGCACTGATGGTGCTGTCATTTGTACTCAGTTGATTCGCGTGAAAAATTTTCCGGCGTGATTATGATTACACGACAACAATTAACAGACTTCGAGGTTTGAATGGTAGTTGGAGCTAGACGCATGGGACATTCCATTTAGTAAATAGTTAAAGAATTAAATATTCCGAGATCCACAGTACCAAGATGTGCCCAGAATACCAAATTTCAGGCATTACCTCTCACCACGGACATCACATGGGCTGACGACCTTCACTTACGATAGCGACCGAGAGTAGCATTCTTTGAATATAGTTATTAGTGTTAATAAATAAGCAACACAGAATGAGATTTTCATTCTGCAGTGGAGTGTGCGCTGATATGAAACTTCCTGGCAGATTAAAACTGTGTGTCGGACCGAGGCTCGAACTCGGGACAGTTTTAATCTGCCAGGAAGTTTCATATCAGCGCACACTCCGCTGCAGAGTGAAAATATCATTCTGGAAACATTCCCCAGGCTGTGGCTAAGCCATGTCTCCGCAATATCCATTCTTTCAGGAGTGCTAGTTATTCAAGGTTCGCAGGAGAGCTTCTGTGAAGTTTGGAAAGTAGAAGATGAGGTACTGGCGGAAGTAAAGCTGTGAGGACGGGGCGTGAGTCGTGCGTGGATACCTCAGATGGTAGAGCACTTGCCCGCGTAAGGCAAATGCCCCGAGTTCGAGTCTCGGTCCGGCACACAGTTTTAATCTGCCAGGAAGTTACAAATAAGCAACACTGCGGAACTCAGTGTTGGACGTACGTCGAACGTATTTGTCAGGACAGTGCGGCGAAATTTGGCGTTAATGTGCTGTGGCTGCAGACGACCGATGCGAATGCTTTTGCTAACGACATGACATCGCCTTCAGCATCTCTTCTGGGCTCTTGAGCATATTGGACTGGCCAGAACTGGTGGTAGGGTGCGAGTGCCAGGACATAGCCATGTACCGAAGACACTGCGCATGCTGGTGGGCGCTCTACAATGGTGTGGGTTGGTTCAAAATGGTTCAAATGGATCTGAGCACTATGGGACTTAACAGCTATGGTCATCAGTCCCCTAGAACTTAGAACTACTTAAACCTAACTAACCTAAGGACATCATGTGGTGTCACCGCCAGACACCACACTTGCTAGGTGGTAGCTTTAAATCGGCCGCGGTCCATTAGTACATGTCGGATCCGCGTGTCGCCACTGTGTGATCGCAGACCGAGCGCCACCACAAGGCAGGTCTCGAGATACGGACTAGCACTCGCCCCAGTTGTACGGACGACGTAGCTAGCGACTACATGGACGAAGCATTGCTCATTAGCCGAGCCACTAGTTAGAATAGCCTTCAGCTAAGTCAATGGCTACGACCTAGCAAGGCGCCATTACTAACATTGCATGTATCTAAAGAGTCTCACTTGTATCGCCACAATCTCCAGATGTACCAAAAGGATGGATTAAAGTTAAGTATTCCAGAAGCTACGTACTTTTCTTTATAGCATTCATTACGTATCCTGTTTCAGACCTCACGCCATCCTGCTTAGCGCGTGCCTTTCGGCTTCCTCACATTGTGTCTAGGCTGTCTTGTCTAGACACAACACATCACACAACACCCAGTCATCACGAGGCAGAGAAAATCCCTGACCCCGCCGGGAATCGAACCCGGGAACCCGGGCGTTGGAAGCGAGAACGCTACCGCACGACCTCGAGCTGCGGACGGTGTGGGTTGTGTTAGCATGGTATGGTCTGGGTTCGCTGGTGAAACTGAATGATCATTGACTGGAAATTATTATGTTCGCCTAGTTGGAGACCATTTACAGCCATTCATGGACTTCGCGTTCACAAACGACGATGAAATTTTTGTGGACGACAATGTGACATTTCGCCGGCACATGGTTGTTCGCTGTTGGTCAGTTTAAGCGATTAGTCAGTTTGAGCGAATCATTTGGCCACCCATATCGCTCGACATGAACATCATCGAAATTTTATGGATATAATCGAGAGGTCAGTTCATGTACAAAATCCTATACCGGCAACACATTCGCAGTTATGGACGGCTGCAGAGGTAACATGGCTCTATATTTCTGCAGGGGACTTCCAACGACTCGTTGAGTCCATAGCCACATCGAATTACTGCACTGCATCAGGCAATAGGAGGTCCGATACGATGTTAGGAAGTATCCCATGACTTTTGTCACCTCAGTGTACTACACTTAATGCGATGACGCCGAAGCATCCTGGTTTTCAAAAGTACCTTTGGTCACTGGCGAAGCGGTCGTGCCAGTGTGCTGATTCCACTGTGGTAGCAAAATACTGTGCTCACTTATTGTGGCAAGCAATGTGATTACGGCAATGGGCACTTGCACAGGCCCGCCCATCTACAACAGATTACTTAGTACGAAAAATGGGCTGATGGTAAACAGACAAACACGAAGAGTAGTAGAAAGGAGTTACTTAACTGAAATATCTCTACTGGCATCAGATACTGATAGGTAACTGAGGAACAGTTTCCTGAAAGTGCACATATGCTGCACAGAGCCGAATGGAAATGAAACAAGGCCCATCAGATATCCAGAGAAGAAGTGTTTGCTGTGCTGTTGAAGAATATTAAAAATTAAGTGGACAAGTAAGGTATTAAATGAAAAATAACAGGCGAGGAAAGAATTCCATGGAAGATCCTCACCAGAAATGGTGCAGGTTAATGTAATATCACCTATAATATCCGTACGTAGTTAACTTTGCACTGGAAGGAGCAGCAAAATGATAGGGACAAGTGTTATTTGGTAGCTTATACCCAAGCTGCCTCGCTACATGTTTCATAGTGTTACACACACTTTCCCATGGTCAATGCTGCATAATAACCACAAACAAATTTCGGTGTTAGCAGTTACGGCCCAGCTGATTTACTTCCTCTCTTCTCTTCCTTTATTGTAGTGAGGGGCCTGTCATTTCTGCAGCCTCGGAGAGGTTTTTCTAGCTGACATGTAACGTGGGAGTTTATTTAAAAGAACCAGAGAGAGTCATAAATTTGTTCAGAGCTGAAAGCAATCTTTGTGGCCAGATATGCGAAGCAAAATTCACCTCGTTCCACCTCTGCACGCAGGGAAGCCATAGAACAAGTTTGTTTAAGATACTAGATAAAATATAAGACAGGTGTAGCCTTTATAAATGATAATTCGTGAAACCCACCATTTTCTCGGTAGCCATACCATGGAGGAATGTTCATTTAACAGTCATGAAGCTAGCTTTCTGCTTGGCTCTTAATATTTATTTCTGTACCATGTGCACTTTCACACATATGCCTACACGTTTGCCCCTTGATTCATGAGGTTCAGAATCCTGGCTTGGAGTCGGAGAGATTTCCCTCCTTCTTCCCCATTATGTGGCATCATTAATAAATCGTAATAAAATGCGCAGGAATCGCAAGGTCTGCTTCAATTGACTGGCGAAATTCCTACGCTGGTAGAAAGAGCCAAATTTCAGTGGATTAAATTAGACAACATGTGCTACTGGGAGACGAAAGAGTAAGGAATTGTCGTCATATGATTGATGAGGAAAGACTTGCTCTGTGCCAGACAACCAATAAAACGAGTCTTGCCGTCACAGAGCAGGATGTCTCTACTTTAGCGCTCACTGCAGACGGTCGCCTGGACTCAGAACGCCGGCCGTTATTGCCGCCATCTTCCTCATTCGCACAGTATCAGAGTGGTAGTGGCTTCACTACAAATAACGTTGACCAACGGCTGTAAGTATTTCGTAAACTGGGATCTTATTTTCTCTGCAACAGCTTGACAACACCACGGCTGTTTTCTGAAATATCAGTCAGCTGGAAAATAGCAGCAAGCCACACTATTTTTTGAATCAATAAATTACTTTTCCGTAACTCCTTTGGAACTAAGGCCATCGTCAGACCTTAACAAGGATTTCTTGTGCAAAAGAAAGGAAATTTGTCCATCTCGCTGATGATTGCTCTAGTTCCTAAAAGACATATTGATTCAGGAATAATATGGCTTGGCGCTATTTTGTAGGTCAGATTTTAACTGGGATTTTTACATACTGCAACTCAATACATAGTCATGTAGCATTTGGAAGAGTTGGCATAAGTATTGTAAATGTTGTTCTGTGGTGGCCCCGGTTACTATGCTTTACACCAAACTGTACTAATTACTAAAACATCCTGCATCTACATCTATTCTCCGCAAGCCACCCAACGGGGTGTGGCGAAGCGTACGTAGGGCACCATTATCACTCCCCCCCACCTGCCTAGTTCCATTCGCAAATTGTGCGAGGAATGAATGAAAGCCGGTAAGCCTTCGTATTGCCTCCAATCTTTGTAACTTTACCTTCGTGGACTCTTCACTAGAAGAAATATGCTGGTTGCCTCTTCTTGGGACGTACGTTCTCCGAATATTAACAGTAACCCACATCGTGTATCAACGCCTAAGTTGTAACGCCTTCCCTGGATGTCGACGAGCATCTCCGTGAAATTTTAATGCTAACTAAAAGAAACTGAGACGAAAGGTGCTGCTCTTCTTTGGAACTCGTCTATTTTAGTTGTGAGTCCTGTCTGGTAAGGGTTCAAGACCGATGAGAAACGCTGAAGTATCGTTCGAGCGAGGGTCTTATGAGGTACCTCCTTCATCAATAGACCACTTTTCTTGATTCTTCCAAAAAACCTCAGTCCAACATCTGCTCCGTAAGTGTGCTCGTAGATATTTAATGGATGAAACTGCTTCCAGTAATCGTTAAGCACTCGTGTAACCACACAAAAATTAAACTTTCCCCTACCAGTGCTCAATACACTACGTTTATGCCTACACTGACCTACTAATCCCCGTACCAAGGATCGAGCCTCTGCAGGTCTTCCTGTATTTTACAATAGTTTTAAGCGTTGCAACTTCTTTGTTTACAACAGTATCATCCGCGAACATCCTTGCGGAGATTCTGACGTTATCCCATTACATCATATACACTGACGGCAAGAAAGGCAACACCGAGAAGGCATGGTGTGAGATGGTAGGCGTGTTTCCACATCTGGAAGATGATATCTATTCAGATTTGACGCCAGTAGCATAAGAGTGGCGCCACTATGGGGTTGCACTTCAGGTTTACTTTAAATGCACACTGTAACGGTCTTGAGTATTAGTTACCTTTGAAATTGGGCGTGGTGAATTGATGTTACTTAAGTATGCCTTTAAGGCGACAAAGACGTCATTATCAACAACTCACTGACAGAACGAGGTCGTGTAATAGGGCGACGAGAAGCTGGATGTTCCTTCTGCAATATTGCAGAAAGATTTTGCAGGAATGTAGCCACTGTACAAGATGCTGGCAGGGTCACCATGAGTATGTACGGTCGCAATAAGATCGGGCTCCAGCCGTCCACGTGACACTACCGACAGGAAAGACCATTGTGCTCGGCGAAGACTCTGGCGCACTGTAGTGTCTGCAGTATCAAACTGAGCAGCAGTTGGCACCACAGTGACACAACGAACTGTTTAAAAAATCGGTTACTTCAAGGACAGCTCCGAGCCAGAAGCCCTGTAGCGTGCTTTTCACTGACCCCAAATCACCGCCATTTGCGATCTAAGTGACGTCAAGTGAGAGCTCATTGGAGGGCAGGGTGCAGGTCTGTTGTGTTTTGTGATGAAAACTGGTTTTGCCTTGGTGCCAGTGATGGCCACTTGAGGGCCTGCAGCCAGTCGTGACAAGAGACGGACGATCTCAACCAGTCAGCCTACGTGCTATACACACTGGACCTACACCTGGAGTTATGGTCTGGGGTGCGGTTTCGTATGAAAGCAGGAGAACTCTCATGGTTATTCCACGCACCCTGACTGCAAATTTGTGCGTCAGTCAGGTGATTCAACCTTTTCTTGCTGCCATTCATGAACAGAACTTCAGGGGTATTTTCCAACAGGATAACTTTCGCCCACATACCGCTGTTGTACACCAACATGTTCTGCGGTTGCCTTGCCCTGCTAGATCACCACATCTGTCGCCAATTTATCACATATAGGATATAATCGAACGACAACTTCAGCGTCATCATCGAACACAATTAACTGACCTTGTATTGGCTGACCAGGTGCAAGAGGCATGGAACTTCATCCCACAAACTGACATCAGGAACCTGTACAACACAATACATGTACGTCTGCATACTTGCTCAAAAATGTTCAAATGTATGTGAAATCTTATGGCACTTAACTGCTAAGGTTATCATTCCCTAAGCTTACACACTACTTAACCTAAATAATCCTAAGGACAAACACACACACCCATGCCGGAGGGAGGACTCGAACCTCCGCCGGGATCAGCCGCACAGTCTATGACCGCAGCGCCCTAGACCGCTCGGCTAATCCTGCGCGGCTGAATGCTTGCATTCGACATTCTTGCGGTCAAACCAGTTATTATTGTACCAACATTTGACATTTGCAAAGGCTTATCTCATGCTTACGTTAAGCCGTGATCTTGCGATGGTAATCACTGAAGTATATTAGCTAGACCAATGAAATGATAATTAAATGGACACCCTAGCTGCAAACAGGCGTTGATATACTTCATTGGGGACATGTTGAAAATGTGTGCCCCGACCGGGACTCGAACCCGGGATCTCCTGTTTACATGGCAGACGCTCTATCCATCTGAGCCACCGATGGCACAGAGAATAGTGAGCCTGCAGGGACGCTCCCCGTGAGACGCACATTCCCAACATGTCCACAACACTACATTCGTAGTGCGCCTAATAGATGTTTGCCTATCATACACATTACTCGTGGCAGAATAATCTACCAAGTCCCGTACGAGTTCAGGTACAGCGCACACATTTTCAACATGTCCCCAATGAAATATATCAACGCCTTTGTTTGCAGCTAGGGTGTCCATTTAATTATCATTTCATTTCTGACAAAGCTGCATGGTCATCAACGGTAACTGTTCTTTCGGGAACAAATGCTACCGTCACATATACCTAGACAAATGTATTCCCGAAATTTCGTTAATCTACACTCATTATTTTTTAGTGTTAGTTTTTTCCCGTCATATTACAGACCGACTGGCTGAGTTCATCCGCCCCTTGTCACGACTGACGATAGGCAGGTAACTTAAGTTTCGTCACGGGAAAAATTTAATGTCGTTATTTAATGCTATGGAATGTATTTTATAAAACTGCAGTGGTTATCTGTCGAGGCTTGTGTTCTAACAATGCGTGAGAACAGCTGAATTCGTGCAGAACTCTGAAAGCGACAGAGGAGACCACACAGCTTGCAGAGGATTTTTTCCGGCTAACGCGTGTCGAGGAGCCACCAGAGAGGTCTCACTGAACTACCCTGTCAATCAAGCTAAGATGAGGCTCACGGTATGCGGCACGTTTCGGCTCTGCGGAAAGCTGAGGACGGTATCTCAAATGCGGGCTGCCACCAAATAATTTATGCTGAGAAATCACAAGTCTTGGAATGTCTGGGCCTTCGCTGTGAGAGGAAGCCTCGCGCAGTTCCCGTCACGTTGGCCAGGCTTCCGGAAATTCTGAACTGTATAAAAAACGTTCTGATTCGCCCATCGCCTACTGACGCCAGATGGGAATTTCTAGATCAAACTGGCGAGGACGATGTGCTCTGATTGGCCCCCCTCTAGAGACATTCTGTGGTGGAAATGTATTAAAATTGGCATTTTTCACGTTGTTGGAGGAAAACAGTAACATTGTTCCTGCTTAACGGTTGTGACCGGAAAGGAGAAAACAGCAGAGTCGGGAACAGGAACATGTGAAGATGGACGCCCTTGGTTTGGATATGGAAGGTGAAAAGTCGCTGCTTTTAGCCTCTTGAGTTCAAACGAGTCCTGACGCGCGAGATTCTGGTTCCTGACCTGCGACCACGCACGGCCGACTTACCGCCACAGCAGACTGGTGAGAGTATGCATCAGTAGCGGCGATACGTGGTCGTTGCCGTTTGCAAAGGGGTCATACCGTTGCCACATTACCGTTAATTTCTGTTACAGTGGTAGTATAGTTTTCATTTATTATTCAGTCGACCAATAGAGTAACTAAAACTTTTGGTAGGCTGCATTCGTATTAGTGATTTAATGTGCAGCTAGGCTACGTTGGTACTTCAAACCTTTATTGCAATCACTTTTTCTAACAGTTGTCACTGAGTCTTTTGCTATGTCATTACTTTTAATGTAATAAAACATCAATCTAATATTATTTGTATTTCGTCTGAAGTAACATGTCTTTAGGGGAGTGTTACGGGGTCTGGGCAGTTCCATCATTCCGGTACGATTTCACAACCACACAGCGTCGGGTTTTGCAAGAGCTCATTGTGAAAGGTAACCGTCCCCTAACACTTCCTTGGGATAAGCGCGAAGTTATTTTGAATCTTAAGATGTCTGTCAGTTATGTGTTCTATTTGCTAGTAACTCTTTACTCTAAGTGCAAAGCTGATCTAATATTCCGTGCGCTTGTACTTTGTTCACCAGGCGACAGTTCAGAAATATATCGAACGCCTTCCGGAAGTCAAGCAACAGACATCAACCAGGGCACCTGTTTCTACCACTTTGTGCGCCTCGTGAACGGACAGAGCGAGCTGGGCTTCACACAGTCGCCAGCCGCGGTGGTCTAGCGGTTCTAGGCGCTCAGTCCGCACCGCGCGACTGCTGCGGTCGCAGGTTCGAATCCTGCCTCGGGAATGGATGTGTGTGATGTCCTTAGGTTAGTTAGGTTTAAGTAGTTCTAAGTTCTTGGGGACTGATGACCACAGATGTTAAGTCCCATAGTGCTCAGAGCCATTTGAACCATTCAGTCGCTTTTATTTACATATGATATACAACGTTACGCTCTGCGGCAGAGGCTAATAGTATCTAATCGCACAGCTCTTGGTGATGATACAGGCCAAGTGCGTGGAGATGTGTGATAAAGGCAAACAGAAACAATGAAGATGGAACACTGGGTTTAATTATTGCTATTATGTTTGCGGAGTCATATCTAGGTCTCACACGCTTTGTTAGCAAATTACACTGCAGAAGCTGTTGTTCCAGGTATTGTTGGAGAACAGATGGTGCACTGGTACACGAAACGACTAGCGCTTGTATTTGCACAGACTTGACAGAAGTGTTGATTAACAGGAGTTGTTCCCTTTCTGTGCCTTCCGGCAGTTGATTGCGTGCGTGCACTATGGCCTCTTTTGAAACAAAGGTGCTGTCAGTCAGGTTGGATAGCTCCTTCTTGGCACCGTAAAGAATGAGGGGCCCAAGACTGCCTGAGAATTTACGATCGTTTTATAATCAGCGTGCAGGCGGATAGTGCTGTTCGGAGTTTTTATTACCACTTCCAATGTTACGCACCGAGTCGACGGAATTGGTTCTATTACCCCTATAGCTTGTAACCTGCCGAGTTCTTCCTTCACAGCGACTTTTAAAGCAATGTGAACGGGGCGCGCTCGGAAGTATTTTGCTGCCACCTACGGCTTCATGGCGAGTAGAGCTGCGCGCGCAACGTAACTCCTGACTGAACAACCCTGAAAAACGGTTAAAAAAGACATATAACGCTTGGAAATGTATGTCGTCCAATTTCAGACTGATAGTATCGTGAATGCAAAACCCTTTAGCAATTCCAGGATAAATTTTCACTGCGCATCCTGGTGTCCACTTTATTGTGACTTACTTTCGGATTCATGAGTGCTGGGCCGGGACCAGAACCTAGTACCTTGCCATCACCGGAGAATTCTGTCACCGACTATAGCGTTCACGCACGACTCACAACCCACGCTCATACATTCAATTCTGCTTCTACTTCTCTCCTAACTTTCGAACTTCACGGAAACTCTCTTGCATAACTTGCGAGACTGTCACTCGTGAAAGAACGAATGTCATGATGAAATGGCTTAGTCTCAACATAGTGTTAATATTTCACTCTACTGTGAAGTGTGCACTGTTTAGAAATTTAGCGGCATCTGGACTCTAACTCGTAACCCTGTCTATTAAAACTTTCCACGCATTTGTACCCCGGTTTTCCTATAATACCAAGCAGGTCGACCACCCCGATGCCGGCGGTATTGAAACCTCGCTGACACTCCGGAGCAAAACTGCAAAGGTCAATGCTCTAGAAAATATCTTTGCCTCTATACTGCTCAACTGTCTTACGGTGTGTGGCGGATGGTGCTTCAACTGGCATTCTTATTTTACCCCGTTGCTGTTCATTTGCGGATGGGAAGAAGACCATCAGTATGTCTCAGTATGTACTCCAATTTCTCAGATTATTTTCTCTCGTAGTTATTTTGTGAGTGATACATGAGAGGAAGTAGTATGTTGTGTTATTCTTCCTGCGATTTTAGTTGTATCTTTCTGTAACAGGGATTCTTTGATTATATCCGTGACGTTTCCATGTTTACTAAATCGGAACGGAATGCACCGATATTTCTTAGATCTCTGTCTCCTTCATTAATCCTACCTTCAGAGTGTCCGAGACGGCAGACAAATACTCAAGAACCGGTGGAACGACAGTTTTGTGTGGCACATACATCTTTGAGAAGTTACGAGGGCGCGCTGAAAAGTAATACCTCCGAACTTTTAATGTGAAAACTCTTAAGGCTTTTTAAATTAAACAAACGTTTTTAACAGTCTACACCTTTAATCTTAATGTCCACACATTTATTTCTCAAGGTAGTCACCATGGTGACGAACACATTTCTCCCAACGAGAGACCAGTCTATTGATACCGTCACTGTAGAATGTTGATGTTCTTGACGGAACCACAACCTCACCTCTACTAGCACTGGTTTTATCACTATCAAAATGAAGTCCTCGAAAGCGCTGTTTAAGTTTTGTAAATAGATGAAAATTGGATTGGGCCAAGTCGGGACTGTATGGAGGATAATCGATGACAGTGAACGCAAACAGTCGGATTGCTGGAAGTCTCTCAGCGCTTGTGTGTGGTCTGGAATTTTCATGCTGAAGAAGAGGGTGCTCCATTTGTGAAGTGGACGAACTCTTCATATCCGAAACTTGGTTGCAGCCCTCTGTTTTTCGCGCACCGACACAAATACGTTGCACACAGCCCACGTTACACACTTCAACTCAGAGCCCTCTAGCGGCAGGGGTTGCATGTATATAACCACGAAGAAAATGTTGATAATATTTGTCTCATTTAAAAAAGCTTTGAGTTCCACATAAAATATTCGAATGCAATACCGAGGTCAGTAACTCACTTGTCACGCCAAGTGCCTTCTAGCAGCATTTTGCAATTGGACAGGTCAGTGTGCCCAGTGTAATTCGCTCGCTGTCAGGAAACATTGTAACTTTGTGTGCGCGGGACTGGACTTTCCACAGGTTCTTTGTTCAGGCCGGTACTGCCGAGCATCCGTTGTGAGCGGATGTTCCAGGTGCCCAGGAGACACTGCATCTAGCAACAGTGTGTCTCGACCGGAAACAAAGGGAGCATAATGAGTCCTCTCATGCTCCATACTCCATTCATCAATGCAGGACCAGAGGCCTACAAGTGAAATATGTACTTATTACTTTCCATCGCGCCCCCGTGCATTTCCTTAAGATTCCTCCAAATAATCTCTGGCTTTTGGTCGTCCTATAAATGGTTACATAAGCTCCTTTCAATTTGGGTCACTCTGGTCGGTTACTCCAAGATACCCGCACACTTTACAATTGCTGCAATTTCCAGTGATTTAGCGCCTATAATGAAATCGAGCAATAACGGACCTATCATCTTGTTCAGTGGAATCCGATGCAATCTTTTAATGTTGAGGGTATCCCTGCATTTCATTAAAGTCTACAAGTGTTAATAAATTCCCTAGTACGTGGAAGATTGCTAAATCTACGGAAGAAAATAGCCCGTTGTAGATCGCTATGTAGTACTTGAAATTCCTAAGATTGCACCTGTAGGAGCCCCAGTTATCTTAGGCCTCTTTAAACCAGCAAATGATGGAAAAGGGTGATGGTTTCGTCTGTTTTCACTGCAGTGTCTACTTAACTTTAAACAGGACATCAGGTGTCTCATCAACTGCTGTTGCTGTTGCTGCTGGGGTTGTTGACGGTACTACATCTGTTGCTGCTCTGAGAATTTGGCGATGACTTCCTGCACGACATTCTATTGATAAACATACGTGAAATTAGACCTCTCCGTGCCGACAACTATTGCCTCAATTTATTAAACAAAATGTGAAGGCACGATAGCAATAACATTCATAACAGCACAAGAGGTGCCAAAGCTATCTGAAATACTGTACATCCTGTGGATACTGTCTCTCCTGCGGGAAATACCAGACCCCTCATTACTCGTCCACTTGGCTGTGAGTGGCGTGTCAGTGGTGACTGTGGGTGTTCTGTAAAGAGCACAGAGATGAGGGGAAACTCAAGAACTTGCATCCTTCCAACTAAACAAGTTCTGGGTGCTGTCTTCCACTGAGACCGTAACTTAGCCAGTGACACTCCCTTTATCTGTTGGGAAACCTGCTGTATTATGGGTCAACGGGCAGCGAAGGGATATGGGATCTATTAATCGGCAGCAGTTCAAACGTACGGCAATTAATGGTACCCCTTAGGGAAGTGGCAGCAAGGGATGGGAAAGAACACCAGGTGCACTCAGTGTATATTACTGGAGGCCTCATTCAGCATGTTGGTGAGGCTATTCCGGCAGCCTTTGAGGGAACAGGGTGTAACCAACTTCAGCTTGTGGCGCACGTTGGAGCAAACGATGCCTGTCGTCTCGACTCTGAGATCATACTTGGTTCATTCCAGCGACTAGCAGAATTGGTTTGAACGAAGCTCACAATCTACAGCATTGCCCCCTGAACGGAATATGGTCACCAGCTTCTAAGTCGAGTGGGAGGCTGAACCACAGATTCCGAAGGTTCTGTGACAAACTAGGCTGTGGCTTCCTTACGCCGTAGGGTTGAGTGTCGGAGGGTTCCTCTAAATGGGTCAGGTGTGCACTACACGTCAGAGGCAGCTACGAAGATAGCTGACTGTGTGTGGGGTGCACACAAGGGTTGATAAAGCGACTCCTCATTCAATACAGATAAGGAAAGCTCAATACAGATAACGAAATCTGTAGGAAACCTAGAAGTTCAGCGCAAATCCAACGAAATGAGTCCCACATCTGAGAGTATCTAAAGTGCTAGTGGTTAACTGTCGAAAAATTCGAAACGAAGTGACAGAGTTTGAAGCGGTCCTAGAAGACAGTGAAGTTCACATAATACTAGACACAAAAAGTTGACAGTAGGGACATCTTTGGGGAAAATTTAAGCTTATACCAAAAGGATGGAGAAATGGGAAATGAAGGTGGTACATTTGTTTCACTAGACAAGAGACTCTAATCCATCGAGATAGAAATTAAAGTTGCACCTGAGATTTTTCGGACAAAATTCAGTGTCATGGGTGGGTATACATTTATAACGGGAGTCCCTTATCGACCATTAGACTCACCTCCTGACGCAAACAAAAACTTTAGAGAAAACCTCAGTTCGGCTATTCCATGATCTTAATGTAATCACGGGTGAAGACTTTAATCATCTAATAGTCAAATGGGATGATTATAGTTTTGTTAGTGATGGGCGTGACAAGACAGCCAGTGGAGCGTTACTAAATACCTTCTATGGAAAATACCTAGAACAGAAAATTCAGAACACTCTAATGATGGAAATATATTAGATCTAGTGGCAACAAACAGGGCCACGCTTGCAAATTGAGCGCGGTATGAGCAGCACGCAACACACTGTCCCTTTGGCGTGCACGCAAATACTACCGTGACAGATCAACATGTAAACACAACAGACGCCCAGGTGGCGCAGATGACCGGCGTAAGGCACATTTGCGAAATACAAAAACTACGCAAACTTAATAAATTAGGATACATATAACCAAACCATTGGAGACACATGAAAACAAAAGTACATTAAGGTACCCCTAAATAAAACAGAATAATTTGGTAAAATGATGGCATAAACTAGCAAGTCGAAATATATCATTAAAATATATGGTTGCATTGGTTTGGTTATATGTATCTTAATTTATTAAGTTTACGTATAGCCCTTAAATCATGGTTAATTTCAGTGCGTGACACACGCGTTCACTCGTCATACCAAGGACCAATTTGGCTCACTTATATGACAGAGTGCACAAGGATACCAAATGTCAAGACTGGTAAACCAAAAACCAATAAGTGTACCCTCAGCAAGCGAGTAGCCTGAGACATCTGAAGTGACACTGTCGTCACAGTAAGAACTACACCACAGACTCCCCAGTTTAAACTACTCACAAGTGAAGTCAGTCTCAGGACAAGCCCCAAGTACCAACCATGCGTGCCAGAGTTTCGCCCAGAAGTGCCTACCAGCCCAAAGACCCTGCAGAGTGCACGAACGACACTGTCTTCACATTGTCTTAAGCCAATCACAAGGCTCTAGAGGCGCTAAATATCCCCTCCCACACGACACCCTAAACTCATGTCCAACCAGGGCAAGCGTTAACAAACCTGTGTCTCTGAAAAAAAGAAAGAAACCGCCAATTACTGGGTTTTTTAAGTTTTCATGGAGGGGGGAAATGATGATTTTCTCCAAAGTTGTCTCTTTCCACAGCAACAAGTGTCAGATACAATCATAAAGATCTTCATAGCCTCTGCCTTCGATCTTGTTAGTTTTAGCTATGAGGTATAATAAAGATTCCATCTCTAAACATTTATCAGATGCCACAGTTTTCTTATACAACAGGGGCAGCCGAGGGAAGTGGCTCACTGGCCTCCTTGCAATATTGGCTAGCATGGAAACATGGATTTTTATTACACATGGCTCTGCACACAATGCCCAGTTTATGACTCCACTGTGTAGACGCTTTCCTTCAGACCATCACCCCTGCCCCGGCTTCTGCAGGTTCTGCGGCAGGTATTGTGGCATTGTTATGCTGGAGCCCTGTCCCAATGAGTGACCACCCTGTCTCCCCTGTATGGCTCTGGACCTGTCCAGTAAGATTATTAAGAGATGTGCTCGCCGCCAATTGCTTCTCCCGACAAGCCATTTCTATGAGCTAAGAATCATAAAAATACCTCATGCTTTTAGCGCCCTACCAAGCTTCATCAACGTCTGCTCAGTCCGTTAACTTTTTGGAGTCTCACTCAAGGTGCATCAGGATGTAATACAATCTTTAATACTTTTCCATATGCGAAAAATAGGTGAGAGAGTAACTTGTCCTCTGTCAACCCGATGGCTGATCTTGTATACCTCCATTTTGAAGCGTGCCCCTACTCCAGAACGCTCTTTGTTTTCTGATACTGGAGCTGGTCAACTCGAACTATTGATCTCTTTCTTTACTCTTGGGCTGTGTTCCTTCCATCATCTATTACATTCTTGTCATTTATTCTATTGGCTTGCTGCCTGTCAAATGCCGTTTTACCCTACAGTAAGTTTCTTTCCTTCTCTGAAACCGTGGGGGTGATTTATTACCATTGATGTTATTCTCGTTATGTTAGAATTCAGTGTAACCCTCACGATCTGTGTCTATTGTATCTAAATCCTCAACAAATGGCGATCCATTCATTCACTATTGACCGAGCTCGGTTCCAGATTTCCTTGCATAGTTGTTGTGTTATTGTTGTGGCCTTCAGTCCGAAGACTGGTTTGTTGCAGCTCTCCATGCTACGCTATCCTGTGTATTCCTCTTCATCTCCGAATGACTACTGCGACCCACATCCTTGTGAATCTGCTTGCTGTATTCTTCTCTTGATATTTTTCTACGATTTTTACCCTCCACACTTCCCTAAGCATTAAATTGGTGGATCCTTGACGTCTCAGAATATGTCCCTTCTTGTAGCCAAGTTGTGCCACGGATTTTTTGTCTCTCCAATTCTATTGATTATGTCCTCAAAAGTTACGCGATCTACCCATCTAACCTTTCCTTTAT
Organism: Schistocerca americana; assembly: GCF_021461395.2. Lineage (NCBI taxonomy): Eukaryota > Metazoa > Arthropoda > Insecta > Orthoptera > Acrididae > Schistocerca > Schistocerca americana. The sequence goes on from NC_060125.1 coordinate 437,029,100, forward strand.
AGTGCCACATTTCAAAAGGCTCTGTTCTCTTCTCATCTAAACTTTAATCGTATATGTTACACTTCCATACATGGCTACACTCTAGACAAATATCTACAGGAAAGATTTTCTAACACTTAAATCTATATTCGATGTTAATAAATTTCTCTTCTTCAGCAACGATTTTCTTGGCATTGCCAGTCTACATTATATTTCATCTCTACTTCTCCCATCTGTAGTTATTTTGCTGCCCAAACAGCAAACATGATCTAACGTTTTAAATGTCTCATCTTCGTATATGATTTCATCCACATCTTAATTCATTCAACTACGTTCCATTACTGCATTTGTTGATTTTTATCTTATATCCTCCTTTCAAGACGCTGTCCTTTCCGCTCAGCTGCTCTTGCCAGTCATTTGCTGTCTCTGACAGAATTTCAATGTCATCGGCAAACCTCAAGGTTTTTGTTTCTTCTTCCCGAACTTTAATTCCTACTCCAGATTTTTCTTTGGTTTCCTTCACTGCTTGCTCAATATACGGACTAAATAACATCAGGGATGGACTACAACCTTGTTTCACTCCCTTGCGTGCTACGTACAATAAATGTCTATCACTTCCATATAATGGTTTCTATCTATGTGGTTATCGAAATACTTAAGATTATGTCAAATACCACTCAATATACTTCTTATAACCACCCAAGTTGTGATAATGGTGACGAGGGTCTAGTAACTGTAACGTCAACTCTTCCGGTGCACATAGAGACAATACCTTTCCTGAAACACTTCCTGAACGTTATCTCAAGAATTAAATTCCTCTGATTAGGCTGATTTCTACTCAGCCACATCATATTCAAGGTAATTCAGTACAAAAATGTTTTAGCTGTCCTGTCATAGTTAGGTAACGATTTCCTAAACTCTTACAAAATATGTAGGCTGAGTCTATGTATACGGTTTAATTTAGGACATTACTTTATTATACTAGTACAGGAATCCAAGAGAAATTCTTCTAATATTTCCATTAGAATAACTAGAGTATTATTCTGTCTATTCGGATCAACACCGAGCGAGGTGGCGCAGTGGTTAGCATACTGGGCTCGCATTCGGGAGGAGGATGGTTCAATCCCGCGTCCGGCCATCCTCATTTAGGTTTTCCGTGATTTCCTTAAATCGCTTCAGGCAAATGCCGGAATGGTTCCTTTGACAGGGGACGGCCGACTTCCTTCCCTAATTCGATGAGACCGATGACCTCACTGTTTGGTCTCTTCCCCCAAATCAACCCTCTTATCAATATGGTTCTTGGTTTTCTCTAATTTACCCCACAATTTGCTATGTAATTTTTCAATTTTTTTCTGAATTTCCCGAAGAATGAAGTGTACCTACTAATGAATAGATTCTTTTCTGTACTTTTTGCTCAATCAAGATACTAACATACTCCTTCAATTTCAATAAAGAATTTCCTAACACTGTAACCTCGTCGGAAATTTTCAACTCTTCTAGGACATTTAAAAGTTTCTGGCTGAGTGACAGACGTTTATTAGTGCCTGTAAATTCTTGCACATTCACCTCTTTAAACTGTTTAAAATACGTTGACTTTACGGACAGGTCGGCCGTTAGTCGCTGAACATGACTGGCTTATTCCACTACCTGTTTACTTACAATTAGCTCAGCCGGAACTACGTCACTCTGTTTTTCTATCTCAGAATGTAACTTTTTGAAAATCTTATCTTTTTAGTCACAGTTTGGCTATCTTGCTGTTTATCTGATTTTCCGTCTAGAGTCGAAATTTCTTCCTTTAATTTAACATTCACCTGCTCTCAGTTAGTGTTTACTTTGTTCACATTTTACAAATGGCTCTGAGCACTATGGGACTTAATATCTGAGGTCATCAGTCCCGTAGAACATAGAACTACTTAAACCTAACTAACCTAAGGACATCACACACATCCATGCCCGAGGCAGGATTCGAACCTACGACCGTACCGGCCGTGCGGTTCCAGACTTAAGCGGCTAGAACCGGTCGGTCACCCTGGCCGGCCACATTTTACATTAGGTTCAACATCCATTTTAGCGCTGAATTATTCTGTAAACTCTTTCAGCTACTCTTGAAACGGACTATTACTGGCATATACTTCAAATGAATTATATCCACAAGAACCACTCACCCCTTTGATCACAAAAAAATTCACGCTTCACCGTTCCAGCACTAATTGTCGATGTACTGTACCGTTCAGTAATTGCACCGAAATATGCAACCACTCGAAGTTCTACTTTGCGATCAGAGTTTCACCAGTGGTTAGCGAAGTTTAGAACCGGCCGCCCCTCGCCTGTAAGTTCGGCGGAACCAGAGCTGGCTGTTGCTGTCGCTGCGCTGCGAACTGGCGCATCCGGCCCTCAGGGAGGGCTGGCGTCGTTGTTTCGCTGGGAAGCAACGCGGTTTCCACGAACATACAGCTGGGCTACAACCATCGCTCGGTAACTTTCTTCGGTTTCAGTACGCTGACGGTTGGTTGCCCTTGGCAACCATTGGTAATTTCAAAACAGTTCTTATTTTCTGGCTAAAATCCATATAGCTCATGCTGCTGACAGATCGTTCTAGATTAAATGTAGATCGCCTATAAGATCCGTGCTAAGTTCCAAAAGGAAAAAGCCTCCTAAAACAATAGTCTGGATTTATTTCCAATTTTTGTCTTAACTGGTATCTGACATTATTATGTAAATGCTTATTAACGCTTTATTGACCATTCAGTTTTTGCCTTCATGAAAACAATATTTTTGCTGTAAACAATAAGAATAGAGCTACGTGCCATACCCCATACCGTAAAAACCAGAGCAGATCTAAAATTCAAATAAATAAAAGTAAAATTGGAAATTTGTGGGAAATTCCTATGGGACCAAACTGCTGATATCGTCGGTCCTTAGGCTTACACACTACTTAATCTAACTTAAACTAACTTACGCTAAGAACAACATACGTATCCATGCCCGAGGGAGGACTCGAACTTCCGATGAGTAAATAAAGGGAGGGCTAAGTGCATCTACATTATTATAACAACGTGGATCACATTTTGGTTTCATGTTCTCTTAAACTGCAGACAGCGAAAAATAGATCGACATTTAGCTTAGGAATATTTATTAATTAATTTATTTCAAATTCAAAAGCAAAACTAATGTTTTTTAGAAGGTACAATGGTAAGAACAGAAAAAAATGCACAAAACCTGATTTAAAAATAACACACTGTTACTAACTCTTCACAAAAAACGTTCGTTTCATTCTTTCAGATAAGGAGTAAACATTTTCTAATTTTCCTTGTCTCATTTTTCAATCTCTCTTCCAAATCCAACAGGGCTAGTTGAAATTTTTTTTATAGATCCCCTTTTAACTCCTTTCTTGGACACATACTGTTTCGTCTCGGGGGAAATTTTCAATGTGTTCAACCACACGCTGTATATCATCAGCTGTGTATTTCCTCTATTTGGTTTCATTCCCCCTACGGTCTACGTAGGTAACGCCACCGCGCATTTGCGATTCAACCAATGTTTCTATCGTACGCTTTGTGATACTATGGATTTCGAGAAATGTTTTCCTTGCCTGCTTGTTTATCATCACATTTGCATTGGAAACAGCAAAAAATATAGTCCACCTTCGACTTCCTTTAGGATCCATGAACGAGCCATGTACCCTCTGATAAACTTCGCAAATGCTTATATTTCCCATTAGAGACGAATTTTGTTTGACATTACCTCCTACTAAATAAAAATGTACAGTTTTTGTTGGAAGGCAATTGCTTTTGCATTGGTATCTGCTCCGGTATGAAACCTACAAAAAAACAAAAAACGTCATTACAGGCGTTATCATTGCGTCTAACTATCTGTTTTCTTTTGCTACTTTGGACTAAGGACAACAATCGATAAAGAAACAACCGTGACATGAAAATCCGAATGAATACGACTTTAAGAGAATAAGAACAACCTAGGTCTGTGAAAAACAATGGCTCTGAGCACTATGGGACTTAACATCTCAGGTCGCCAGTCCCCTAGAACTTAGAACTTCTTAAACCTTACTAACCTGAGGACAGCACACACATCCATGCCCGAGGCAGGATTCGAACCTGCGACAGTAGTGGTCGCGCGGTTCCAGACTGATGCGCCTAGAACCGCTCGGCCATATCGGCCGGCAGGTCTGTGAACTTATAGACGTATTTAAATCTATCTCAACAGGTGGAGGTTGTTTTTCGGGCGCTATCACGTTCTGGTTGTTCTTCTATGATTTCCCTTCAGCTCTAAGCTTTTCCTTGAGTTGAAAAACAGTCCCATCATCGTTTTACGGCCTTTCTTTCCCACATGCGTTACAGAATACAGTAGCACACAGTTTTAATAAATAAACATTTACTTCTTGCTACACCATGGAATCATAAACTCAAACTAACAGCAATGCTCAGATGGTAGCTGTGGGACTCTGGCGCATGGTCCAGATTTTACTTCAGAACTGTTGGCCCATAGAGCCAAGCGCATTTTTGTGGCTGTTATTTGAACTATTTCCACAGTGAATACTAAACAGTCCGTTTTTAACTAAACAGTGCTAGGCACATTCACATGAAACAGAACTCTTTCATTTTTGGGGCTTACCGCAGATTTCATTTACAAATATTGGCCTTTACTGCCAGATGTCATTTACCTGTCCAATTTCCACTTTTCCTGTCAACAGAAAGTCATCTCAAAAAACTGCGACATCAAAGAATAAACAGTTTCTTCATTAATAAACTCCGAGTTTGTTCTGCCTATTTTAAAAGAGCAATTCTTCTGACGACTACTATTTCGCTTTATTAAGTGTACAGCGTTATTCATAAGTACCTTTGCATTTCAAATGACGAATGTCAGAAAACACGCAGAAAACTGACACTTATCAGTGGATAACGCATCTCTCCAAGTTCTCATCTCACATTATACACACATCAAAAAAAGTTTTGCATCACCCCGTTTTCCAGAACTCCTGAAGATAGACGTTGGCTGTGGATATTGTATCACAGACACAGTCCCTTTGACTGTTCAGAGATGTCACTAAACCCGCCCAAAGATGTAAACAACCATGCATGAGTGCATGAGCAGTCCGACAGCCGATCAGTTCCACATTCCACCAGGAAGGAGGTACACGACTTGTGTTGTCTGTAAGTCAACCAAGCCTAGACGCTCAATACCGCGGTTCGATCGCGTCCGCATTATTGATTTGTGCCAGGAAGGGCTCTCAACAAGGGAAGTGTCCAGGTGTCTCGGAATAAACCAAAGCGATGTTGTTCGGACATGGAGGAGATACAGAGGGACAGGAACTGTCAAGGACATACTTCGCTCAAGCCGCCCAAGGGCTACTACTGCAGTGGATGACCACTACCTGCAGATTATGGCTCGGAGAAACCCTGTCAGCAACGCCACCATGTTGAATAATGCTTTTCATGCAGCCAAAAGACGTCATGTTACGACTCAGTAGGCTGCATGATCCGCAACTTCACTTCCGACGTCCATGGCGAGGTCCATCTTTGTAACCACGACACCACGCAGCGCGGTACAGATGGGCCCAACAATACGCCTAATGGATCGCTCAGGATTGGCACCACGTTGTCTTCACCGCTGGGTGTCGCATATCCCTTGAACCAGACAATCGGAAGAGACATGTTTGGTGGCAACCCGGTCAGGCTGAGCGCCTTAGACACACTGCCCAGCGAGTGCAGCAAGGTGGAGGTGCCCTGCTGTTTTGGCGTGGCATTATGCAGGGCCGACGTATGCAGCTGGTGGTCATGGAAGGCGCCGTAACGGCTGTATGATACAAGAATGCCATCCTCCGACCGATAGTGCAACCGTATCGGCAGCATATTGGCGAGGCATTTGTCTTCATGGACGACAGCTCACGCCCCCATGGTCCACATCTTGTGAATGACTTCCTTCAGGATAACGACATCGCTCGACTAGAGTGGACAGCATGTTCTCTAGACATAAACCCTATCTAACATGCCTGGGATAGATTGAAAAGGGCTGTTTCGGGACGACGTGATCCATCAACCACTCTGACGGATTTACGCCGAATCACTGTTGAGGAGTGGGACAATCTGGACCAACAGTGCCTTGATGAACTTGTGGATAGTATGCCATGACGAATAGAGGCATGCATCAATGCAGGAGGACGTGCTACTGTGTATTAGAGGTACCGGGCGTACAGCAATCTGAATCACCAACTCTGAAGGTCTCGCTGTAAGGTGGTACAACATGCAATGTGTGGTTCTCATGAGAAATAAAAAGGGGGGGAATGATATTTATATTGATCTCTATTTCAACTTTCTGTGCAGGTTCCGGGATTCTCGGAACCGACGTGATGAAAACATTTTTCGATGTGTGTATGTGCTCAATATGGGCGCCGTTTGCGATGCGGTAAACGTCAATACGTGTGTGCCTGCGAAGACGCGACGTCAGCTCCCTTCGAAAATCTGTTCACTGAAATGTCTTATCTGCAGGCGCGAATTAATTCGATGCGACAGTACGGAGCTGATAACATGTCTACAAGTCCAGACACGCGGACCCCCTAGTGCAACTACGCCAAGGTGAGTGTTGTTTACGGGACCTTAGAGAGATGCTTTGTCCACTGACATGTCTCATTTTTCAGTATGTCACGTAGTTTGTGTGCAGTCTTCTTCTGAAACCCTGGATCTACTAATGAATAAATCTGTATTTCTTTCATTTTTGTCAGACTTAGACCGTGAGGTCGCTAGGTTTTATTTTTTTTATTTTGCGTAGACCATAGACAGTGTCCCAATATTTTGCGACGTCGCCATACTCTTGCTTATATACCTTTATTTGAATGTACTCTGCATCCAGTGAGTGTCAGCCACGAAATTAGTCTCGTTCATGTAAAACTGACCAGCTCTACACTACAACTTGGTTAATTAGAAGAGACATTCACATTTTACTACTTTTAGTGTATTCTTTGCATTATAGGTACCGGGTGGTTATAGCTAAAGTGCAACTGCTCACAGAAGTCCTGTTTGGGCTGCAATTATTGTATGGCAGCGAAACTTAGTAGATCTTATAATGCTTTAATTCGGAACCAATTTACACTGGAAAAAAATAGTTCCAGTTTTGGCCACCAGTATTAAACCTAGCGCTGTGTATGCAGAAAAGACATATATAAATGTTTCCATATGTAATGTATTAGGAACGGAACGTGAGCAGAAAAGGTCACACTATAAGAAAGACATAATGTTGATTTTATTATTAACATCCACTTACACAGTGTGTTCATTATGAGCACCGGAGACGTCGACGAAATGCTGCATCCGTAAAACGACGTGATAAACAGTTGCTCAGAGCAGTTCCAGTGGAATCTGAGCAAATTGTTCCTGTATATTGGCCTTCAGATCGGTTAGAGACCGAGCGTGTCCCTAGTAAACGCTTCTTTTAGATATCCCCAGAGCCAAAAGCCACATGGATTCATACACATCTGGTAAACCTCTGGAGATCGTTCGTAGAAGATTGCATTAAGCAGATCTTTTGCTGGGCGAGCGACACGAGGTGTTGCCCTTCCTTGCATGAAAACAGTGGTTTCCACACAGTTGTGCTCTTCCAAGGCAGGAATCACATGCTGTACAAGGAGGTCTCGATAACGTGGAGACGTCACCGAACACCTGATAGCCCCTCTGTCTCGAAGGCGAACGGACGAGGATAAAGGTACTTGGTGTATCCACACCACAGTCACATACGGCGAGCGCAATGGCTGTTCGTGCACAACACGCCGTTTGGCAGTACCCCAAATTCGGCAGATGTTTGTATTCATTACCCCCTGTACTGTAAAATGTGCCTCGCGATTCCATAGAATATTTCCCAGCCACGTGTCATTATCTTCGATCCGTGCCAGAAACCGAAGAACAAATTTTGAACGTTGCTGCGGATTATGACGTTTCAGTTGCTGCACCATCTAGACCTTTTAGGACACCAGAAACTTACCTTTCTGTTGACCATGGGATGAAAAATTCTGCGACACTGCACGAGCGCTAGCACTACTCGGAGCACGTGCTGCATAGTCAGCTATAGTAACAGCAAACTCGTCAGTAACTTCCACCAGAACACGCCGCCTTTAACTTCCGTGTGTCACACCAAGCTCGCCCATATTTTAGAATTTGTCATCTTCTTTAAACCATCAATGATATAGGTCTGTTCTCAGTTCTTTCAGTCGGCGATGCTCGCTCAATGCAGCACTGCAATTGCAGCCGTTCTCATAAAGTAGATTCACTAACAACGCACGCTCTCTCTTCTCCATAACCATACTGTTGTATTAGGTTGTCAAATGACAGCGTGGATGTCCTATCGTCATAGGAACAGTGTACAGCGCTAGACTTATACCTATAGCCCGCAACTGGAATTACCATTCTTCCACCGTAAATCGACAGTACATTAATGTATTAGCATATCTAGCAAGTTTCCCTGCCATACGAGAATTAAGCCCACACTGGACATCCGTGAGTAGCTGCAATTTAATTGTAATCACTCCGTATTAAGGACACACTAGGGTTGACAGTATAACACCATCGAGCTACCAATTGTCTGAAACGGAACAGTTTATTTCATAAAACGCGATTGCATTAAAACTGTAATATTTCTTATGGGGATACCGGCGCACTTCTAGGGCGTAGCCTTCGTTAATGGAAATTGTATAAACTCGTGCGAAGAGGTCTCTTCTCGGCACAGCTTCCAACACTGCGACCGCCGTCCAGTGATATCTGTCCACATACAGAGTGCTTCAAACCATTACACACAAACTGAATGAGCTGATGAAGAAGTCAAAATGCAAGAACAGTGGAATAGAAACGAATGTCTTGGAAGTAAAGCTGAGCCAGTGAAAGCTTTGAAAAGTCAGGAAAAACAAGAAGAATTAATACGCAATACCTTAAGCTCAGCAGAGGTAATAATTTACTACTGTACACTACAGATGGTGTTCAAAATGATGACTACCACATTCAATTCAGACATAACATCTTCGTAGAAAATTGTGACGTATTCTGCCCAGGAACCTTGTTAGCCGCTGCATATATCCTCGTGCGAAGTGTTTGGGAACTGGCGTCACGTACACGAGGCTCCTGATACACTGAAGAGCCAAAGAAACTGGTACACCCGCCTAATATCGTGTAGGGAGCCTACGTGCCGCAATAGAAGTGCCGCAATCTTGCTAATGCCTGAATAGTGCTGGAGTAAAGTGACACCATGAATCCTGCAGGGCTGTACATAAATCCGCAGAAGTATGAGAGGGTGTAGATCTGTTCTGAACAGCACGTTGCAGGGCATCTCAGATATACTCAACAATGTTCATGTCTCGGGAGTCTGGTGGCCAGCGGAAGTGCTTAAACTAAGAAGAGTGTTCCTGGAGCCACTCTGTAGCAATTCAGTTCTTATGGGGTGTCGCATTGTCCTGATAGAAATGGTCAAGTCCGTCGAAATGCACAATGGACATAGTTGGATGCAGGATGCTTACGTACATGTCACCTGTCAGAGTCGTATCTAGACGTATCAGGGGTCTCCTACCAATCCAACTGCGCACGCCCCACACCATTTCAGAGGCTCGACCAGCTTGAACAGTCCCCTGCTGCCATGCAGAGTCCACGGATTCATGAGGTTGTCTCCGTACCCGTACACGTCCATCCGCTCGATACAATTTGAAACGTGACCCGTCCTTCCAGGCAACATGTTTCCAGTCCTCAACAGTCCATTGTCAGTGTTGAGTGGCCCAGGCGACGCGATTTGTCTTCGTGCGTGCTTAGTTACTGTTGGGTATCGTTATCGTTCAGGTCTTTGTGCAAGTGTTGGTCAGGTTGTGTGTGTAGTTGGCGTTACTTCCGCTATTTTAGATGTTGCCAGCATTCTGAGAGGAGTCGGTCGGTTGCTGTAGACCAGGGAAGTTAACTCCGCGCGGTGCATTCGGCTGGATCCGCTGGCGGTCCCTGCGCAGTGTTGTAGCGTGTGTGGAGCTGTCCGATCGCTAGGAGCTTCATAGTCAAAGTTGAGTAGTGGTTTTAAGTACCCAAGCCACGTCCATTCATGTTGTGTGGTTCGTTTCGGTGGTTCGCTGTTGGGGACGTTTTCCTGTGAGCAACACCGAGTGTTTGTATTGCTGAAATTCAGCTGCCATGCGGCGGAATTAACTATATAGGTTGACTACAATTCAAGTGCACAACGGAATTTTCTGCCTTGTGGCCGTTAGTGTTCCGGTTACCTGCCCTGGCCTCTAACGTAATTTCAGGCAGTGTCCTTTCCTCACCTGTTGTCACTGTCCAACAAGGCGTGTAGTTTTGACAGCTTAATACATATACATATTTGATTGTGGATAATCACGCCAGTAACATTTTGTGTTTGAATTCTCATGTACTGATTGGTGGCAAGCAAGTCGTTTTGTCGGTCGGTCTTTGGCTGTCCCTTGGTTTAGTACCGACGAATCAATTGTGGTTGGGCTCACCACCTGTATCACCTAAGTGAGCGGGGGCAGACCGACCCCCTGGAGGCTTCTGAGTGCCGTTGTCTTTACGTCTTTCTCACCGGTGTTTAATTGTCTGTTTATAATCTATCATAGCCAATGATTAAAAAAATTCTTGGTTTTACTGTGTTTTATATTTGCTGAAAGGTTGTTGTCGTGTTGTGTTTTCTTTTAGTGCGGTTTTAGCCACTTAAAACTTAAGGCTTATGATTATAGTTTTTAAAGGTTTGGAAAATTAATTGTGGGCTTCAGCCGCTTGCAATCTTATTCTTAAATTTACCTTTCAAGGTTAAAGATTGTGGCATTCTGCCCTTAAAGGTTTGTGGTATTTTTTTGAATTTTGGAAAATCAATTGTGGGCCTTCATCCGCTTAAAATCTTATTGTTAAAATTACCCTTTAAGCAAAAACATTGCGGCCTTCTGCCTTCGAAATGTTATGGTAATTTATTTTATAATCACCAAAATTTTATTATGGGCCTTCGGCCTTTTGTACTGCATCTTATTATGTTTGTGTATCCACTTTTCCCTTGAGGCTTTCAGCCTAGCTGTAATATACACATATTTTAATTATTTTATTTTCTATTTTATCTGCGTTTTTATCTTGTTGATTTTTAATATTTCTTGTTCGGAGGCCTTCAGCCGTGAAAGAATTGCATTTTGAAATCTCGTAGTTGTAAAAGTTCGGCTATGTGCCGCTTTAGTTGTAAATGTGTTATTAAATTACAATAAATTCCAATTGTAAGGTGAAATTGACCCCAACGTTATTTGACCCTTTCCACAACCTAATCATCTGTTCTGCCCAGCGGGCGTTTCACGCAGTTTTTCACGACGGTGGGTTTCGACAGACATTCTGCTCCATACATATTCCTCATTCTCCGATAAATATCTAGCGGAGGTTGTCCTTTGGCAGCCAAGAAAAGAGCGACAGCATGTAGGCCTCGTTTGAACGCATTTCCTAATAATGTCGCCATAGTTCACGTTTTTGCATTAACGCACGCACGTAGGAAATACACAAATGCCACAGGAATCCGTTGCCTACACGTCGGTTCTTATATACGCACATCGGAGTCGCGCTGCGTTGCATACACTCAGCAGCAGCGTCCTCTGATGGAAACTTTTTGATCATCCCTTATATGATAATCTATACTATTATCGACATACAGTGCTTTTCCTGTCTGTGGTTGACTCAAGGGAATGCAAGGGATGGAGAAAGAATGGCATAAGCTTCGCGTATAGAGGCGTCGTGAGAGCAAAATGTTCATGTTTCTTGATCAGTACTGGCAACCCACGAACGCGCTCGCCTTGAACCGGTCAGTACTATGCTATGAGTTCTGTGAGTATAGTGAAAACAAGAACAACAGAAGGAAGTTGGGTTAAAATTATTAAAGATTAAAAACAAACTGATGTGCGAATCCTTAGTAAAATCAAGGGTTTATATTGAATATCCCAGGATCAAATGCTCACATAGAAACAGTTTTTTTCTCTTACGAACAATGCGTGGACTGATCAGGAAAAGAGCAGCAACTTATAAATGATTAGGTCAGCGTTTCTTATTGAAATTAATTTTGATTATAATTGCAAAGAGCTTTTTAAATTTGCACAGGACCATACAAAATTGCAGAATTCTACAGATTCTGTCAGTAAGTACTTGTTGGGTACACTATGTATGTGCAAATTTGTGAAATTGTATTCTTATTTTACTTGTTTATTATATGCCATAAAAATAAATGTTTTTGATTATATTGGATTAATTTATTTATTACGAATAAATCTTCCTTAATTCTTTTTAAATCATCGTCATATGTTGGTCATCTCCCTCAAAACCATGACCAAATGATGGTCACTCTGGTTTCACCACACCCACACTGGAGTGGCGCGAACACAACTCACTCAGATGCTAAGCGCCGCTTTTCCCGTGTGTTACATGTCCGTAACTCTGTGTCACATCTCACAGTGCCTACGACCCGATGATCCTTCTGAAGGGAAGCTCCAAAAGCAATCTGCGAGATGGATGTAACATAGTGCTTCAACAATAACATTAGTGGTGCCAAGGAGTCACATTGTCTGCAGCTCCTGAAGAGACAATGCACACTCTGTTACAATGGAGTCTTTCAAGAGGCACGATCCTGAAATTAAAAGACAGGTCCAGAAAGAGAGAGCCCGTCACCAGATACTTAGGTGCCTTCTTGGCCGAACGATAAAATTATACCGATCAGCCGTAACATTATGACTACCTACCTAATAGCCGGTATGGCCACCTTTGTTATAGATAACAGCGTGGACGGGTCGTGGTATGGAAGCAATGAGGCCTTGGTAGGTCGCTGGCGGGAGCTTGCACCACAACTGCACACAGAAGCCACCTAATTCCCATAAATTCCGGGGGGAGGGGCGATGAGCTTTGACGCCACGTTCAGTCACATCCCAGATGTCTTCGGTCGGGAATAGGTCCGATGGCTTGGGTGTCAGCACATCAATTGAAAATCGTCAATGTGTTCCTTGAACCAATCAATCACACTCCTGGCCTTGTGACCTGGAGCATTACCCTGTTGAAAAATGCCGCAGCCGTCGGGAAACATGATAGTCATGAATAGGTGTACAAGGACTGGCAGTGTACTACTTAGCCGTCACGGAGCACGAGCTCCACTGGACCTATGGATTCCCAAGTGAATGTTTACTAGAGCGTAATAGAGCTGCCGCCAGCTTGTCTGTCCTGGAGTACAAGTGTCAGGGAGCTGCTGCCCTGGAAGACGACTGATTCGCGCCCTCCATCGGCATAATGAAGGAGATATAGGGATTCATCAGACCATTCAACGCTCTGCCACAGCGCCGCCAACCCCGCGACGTTTGGACTTCGTTTCACCTTGGATTCGCAACGTGTTGAAGACACTGACCATATCGCTCCTCCGAGACTCGAGTAGTCGCGCAGTTTCCGAAACGCTCGTGCTGAGCTTCCGGACCAGCACAATCCGCCCTCGGTCAAACTCATTCCCCATTCTACACACGAACAGCGCGCTCATTAGTACTAGATGAACCATGCTTGTGTTTGACTAGCAGTCATTTCTCGCCAGATGAGGCTGCTATCGCCTCCACGGATTTATATCGACAGTAGTCGGGAGTCATAACGTTCTGGCTGATCAGTGTACAGTGCAGATATTGAAGAAATGAGTAAGAGAGCCAGGAACATGCGCGAGTTATTGGTGCAGCCAGTTACGATTGTAAGCTGCCAATGCAGTCAATAACGACGTATAATAATGCCTTCTTAACGGCGATCATGAGATACTGTAAGAGTGCTTCGGCGCACAGACTTTGTTCGTAACACCAGCTTGCGTAGTTAACAGGGTGCTTCTTTGCCTGACTTGAGTTTTTGTCATTGTCAGTTGAGGCGCTGGAATATGCCTCCTCAATCTCCAGATACGGAAACAAGCGGCGATGCTTTGGCTGAATAATGAACAACATCCTGAAGTGCTAATAATAGGGACATGGCCACAGGCAAGCTGCATATTCACGATCAGGTCCTCCACCTAAGGCGGAAACTATGGAATGATGCCGAAGAGCGAGGGGCACCTAAGGTTTTCTGCCAAATGCAGAACAGAGACTGGGAATGAAGCCCTTGAATCCCGCAAGAGGCCTGATACGTTTCTTGACTGGTCATGGACCCTACACCGTCTACTGGCATCGAACTGGTAGAAGACAAAGCTCCGAGTCTACCTGTGGTGAAGAAGGTACTCCATAGATGTGCGCTGTATCTGGGATATTGCTGATACTGCTGGGCAGCAACTGAATTTGCACGGAAGCCTATGCAATGAGATACTGAGAGGGAACAGTTTGTTCCATCTCATTACAATTAAATTTTTGTTGCATTATATTGAATATACGTTCAACTTTTTTTAGTTTAAATAGTGTGATATCTAGAGTGATGAAGTGGACTACCTCTTTATTTAATTCAATTCATAATTAACATAAAAGGACTTTCTTTCCCTAATCCCACTACGTTGCCTTGGAGTTTGTATTGAGAGTTTGTCTGCTGGTTGAGCCAAGGCAGAGATGTGGTCACCCTGTAGGTCGGTTAGTGCTAACCTACGATGATGCACCCGTTTGCCAGGGTGTAGTCCGGGGTTGGTAACAGGTCCCCCTCCCCTCCATGTAAGGGAACGGCCGTTGAGAGCCGCCATGATAGTCACTCTTGGGGTAGCGGCTGAACTGAGCGGACGGAATCGAGGGCGATCTCCGTCTTTGCCGCCAATTTCCCCGTGGGATGAGGTATTATGTTTTACACTGTTACTAATCCGCTATTTTTCAGGGTTGAAACAGTTAGCGTGTCGTTACGGCCATTCATTCATTTTTTTTAGAAATTTCGCCTTTACAATTAAAGTTTTCAGTTAAGGTTTCTTTTTAAGAGGCGAGCATGGGGGCTCTCGTTATCCCTTTATAGTGCTGCAATCACTTGGTGCTTTCAGCATACGAGAGTAGCAATAGTTCTAAAAAACATTGTATAGTTTCACTTTTGGAAGCAGCATTTTTTTTGCAATGTTAAAGTAACCTGGGGCCTCACCCCGCCTAGTTAGCACGTGGTCGTAACGGCTGATGAGTAATTTGGATGACGATTCCGTGTGAAACCTGGTAGGAGATGCGGTGTGACATACTTAAGGTTCTAAGCGTGTGACGTAAAATTTTTCTAGGCCGTCTCATGAATTTTGTTCACGGTTCCTTTTTAACCCCCATTTGCAAGCAGCACGTCCTAACTACTTTGATAAAGAATAGGTTGAGCGTGTGAATGATTGTATAGTATGGAAAGCAAGAACGAACAGAGGGGTGAGTACAAAGAAATTAGCTGTTGGTATCGGTCACCCACGTAGTGCCGAATTGAACTACCAGCGAGCTACCAGTTCGTTCTTGGAAATTAGTTGAGAATACTTACGTGTTCTGATAATTGAATATTTGCGCTGCCGTATTTCACAGGATGTTTTATTTTTTAAGAATTTGCTTTCTTTTGTGAACATGGAAGATGTTTGGCCGGCTTTCAAATGGTTCAAATGGCTCTGAGCACTATGGGACTTAACATCTTAGGTCATCAGTCCCCTAGAACTTAGAACTACTTAAACCTAACTAACCTAAGGACATCACATACATCCATGCCCGAGGCAGGATTCGAACCTGCGACCGTAGCGGTCACGCGGTTCCGGACTGCAGCGCCTAGAACCGCACGGCCACCACGGCCGGCTGTGCCGGCTTTTTTCCCCCGTTTTTCCGCCAAAGAGAATTTTTGTTATTCGGTCCTAGTAGTATTCTTGGGAGCGAATTTCGATCACTGTCCCAGCGACAGACCACAAGGCCAACAACACAGTCCATCCTCTTTACCAGTGCTTAAGTAGAAACGAGATCCCTGTTAGTTTAAGCACCTCAAGTGCGAGACAAAACTAGAAGATATTCGACTTAACTTTCTTTGCTGCAATTATTAAATTTGTAAAGTTTTGGGGAATATACACTCCTGGAAATTGAAATAAGAACACCGTGAATTCATTGTCCCAGGAAGGGGAAACTTTATTGACACATTCCTGGGGTCAGATACGTCACATGATCACACTGACAGAACCACAGGCACATAGACACAGGCAACAGAGCATGCACAATGCCGGCACTAGTACAGTGTATATCCACCTTTCGCAGCAATGCAGGCTGCTATTCTCCCATGGAGACGATCGTAGAGATGCTGGATGTAGTCCTGTGGAACGGCTTGCCATGCCATTTCCACCTGGCGCCTCAGTTGGACCAGCGTTCGTGCTGGACGTGCAGACCGCGTGAGACGACGCTTCATCCAGTCCCAAACATGCTCAATGGGGGACAGATCCGGAGATCTTGCTGGCCAGGGTAGTTGACTTACACCTTCTAGAGCACGTTGGGTGGCACGGGATACATGCGGACGTGCATTGTCCTGTTGGAACACCAAGTTCCCTTGCCGGTCTAGGAATGGTTGAACGATGGGTTCGATGACGGTTTGGATGTACCGTGCAGTATTCAGTGTCCCCTCGACGATGACCAGTGGTGTACGGCCAGTGTAGGAGATCGCTCCCCACACCATGATGCCGGGTGTTGGCCCTATGTGCCTCAGTCGTATGCAGTCCTGATTGTGGCGCTCACCTCCACGGCGCCAAACACGCATACGACCATCATTGGCACCAAGGCAGAAGCGACCCTCATCGCTGAAGACGACACGTCTCCATTCGTCCCTCCATTCACGCCTGTCGCGACACCACTGGAGGCGGGCTGCACAATGTTGGGGCGTGAGCGGAAGGCGGCCTAACGGTGTGCGGGACCGTAGCCCAGCTTCATGGAGACGGTTGCGAATGGTCCTCGCCGATACCCCAGGAGCAACAGTGTCCCTAATTTGCTGGGAAGTGGCGGTGCGGTCCCCTACCGCACTGCGTAGGATCCTACGGTCTTGGCGTGCATCCGTGCGTCGCTGCGGTCCGGTCCCAGGTCGACGGGCACGTGCACCTTCCGCCGACCACTGGCGACAACATCGATGTACTGTGGAGACCTCACGCCCCACGTGTTGAGCAATTCGGCGGTACGTCCACCCGGCCTCCCGCATGCCCACTATACGCCCTCGCTCAAAGTCCGTCAACTGCACATACGGTTCACGTCCACGCTGTCGCGGCATGCTACCAGTGTTAAAGACTGCGATGGAGCTCCGTATGCCACGGCAAACTGGCTGACACTGACGGCGGCGGTGCACAAATGCTGCGCAGCTAGCGCCATTCGACGGCCAACACCGCGGTTCCTGGTGTGTCCGCTGTGCCGTGCGTGTGATCATTGCTTGTACAGCCCTCTCGCAGTGTCCGGAGCAAGTATGGTGGGTCTGACACACCGGTGTCAATGTGTTCTTTTTTCCATTTCCAGGAGTGTAGATAATAAATGTCATATTAAGTTTGTAAAATTTCTGGGATCTAGACAATAAATGACCTATAAACTGGATGTCATGGATTTAGTGGTCATCATAAACCCCAGTCCTGTGTCGAGAGCAATGTCATGAATTTAATGATCATTACAAACCCCAGTCCTGTGTAGAGAGCAATGTTACCCATAAAGTGGTGTCCTTATAGATCATGTTAGAGCGTGGCCTTTACTGACTTTCCCACTTGGTTGTTTGAGCCCTCCTCCGCGTTATCCGTTGCTCAATATTAACATAATAATTATCAGATCATTTAACTAAACGTTGGGCCGGCCCCTTAAATTCAGTCCTTCCGAGCAATGTATCAAGCGGGCAAGCACGTGTCAATGAGGCGACTTGGCCACACACACCTCCGGCACGCTCTAGCATACATAGAAGGAAACAGAGGAAGAGAGATGAAAGAAGGTAACTATGCATAACTAAACAGAAGGAACCTTTCAATACTCCGTTGCGAACAGAACGGCAGATCTGGGGACAACACTGCCGACACTCTTTCAAGATAGGCTTGGGCAGCACGCTATCTTTATCAGTCAAGTCACGACTAATGCACTACGAGAGGTTGAGACAAGACCGAGAAGCGATGCAGAGATGGCACGTGGGGTCAACAATTGTGGCAGAACAGCCAACAGCGCATCCGCGGCCACCAAGGAGCTGGCACCGGTGGGACGTGTTCCGGCATGTGGCTGCACTCTTTACCGGCGACAACGGTGCTCCGTCGGGAAGTGAGAATCGCCCCCTGCAACCACAGCGCCCAAGGGACCGGCACGGCTTGCCTACAGACTGGGGAATGTGACAGACAAGAACTCACGTTACTATAGTAGTAGTGGTCGTAGTAGTAGTAGTAGTAGTAGACATACTTAGATTTTTTTGTAGATGTAGTTTTTATTATAGCAGGAATAGTTGTAATGGTTGGAGGCAGTACTGTGTTCTGTGTGAGAATTTTAATGTGCCCATTGAGCCGTGTGTGGCTCATGTTGCCGCCACCATGTATTTTACACATTATTTTTAACGTACTTCCACCTCACTTTGTTAATTTAAATTACTACTGTCAGTGAGTTGCTGTTTGCCTGACCGTGGCCGGCGATAGCAGCGCATATCAATATATCCCTTTCGTAGTGTCTTTGCTCGACTGCTATTACTTCCCGGTCGTTGTATGTCGTAAGAAGTTCGGGTCGCGAGTTCGGGCTGTCAGTCACTTGGAACGCGTCTGGAGCGCAGTCCGGACCCGCCACTCGGGGAGTTGCAATGCGGCGCTGAAGTGCGCGTCATTTACGACGGCGGCCTAGTTTAGGTTTGTTCTGCGCATCTGAAGTCACAAAACACAGTCAGCCAATGAACAGAGAACGACGTTGCCAGAGCTCGACTGCAGTGCAGAGCACAGACGAGTGTCTTCAGTTTTAGAAACATTCAGTCATAAAAAAAGTAATTGAACAAAAGCAGTGTCTTGATTGCAGACTTTCTATAAAAGAAAGTTTGGAAAAAGCGTTCTTTATACCAGTTGCTTCATATTCTATTAATTAATTAAACCAAACAAGCAATAAGCCTCCTAATTCAGGTGATAGCAAGGAAGTTCATTCTCACTAACCACTTTTTCTCAATAAAGAACAGCGGTAATTGTTTATTTCCTATTGTACTTCAACGAAACGTGAGTAATTCATAGTCATACAAACAGTGTTTGTCAGTATTTTGAGTGAATATTTAAAGTACCCCAGGATTTCTCTTGAGTGACGAGCTGCTTTAGCGTAATGGTCAAGGTGTTTAGCTGCTAAGCAAAAGGTTCTGAGTTCAAGCCTTGTTTGATGTTAATATTTTCTATATTTAAAAACAATATCGAAGTGTCTTACTTCATGAATTTTATTCGTTTAAATGTAATTTTTAGAAATTTCTAGTGGCAACTAAAATCGACCATACGGAAAGCATACGCTGTGGACTTTTACCTCTGCAAACTCTTCAAACTTTCGTGCAATGGCTTACTACATTTAATGCTGCACAATAACTGCGTTGAACATCGAAAAAAAATTAAGTCATTTATGGGGGGAAGGTATCAGTCAAGAAGATGTGTAAAAATCTCATTTTTGGGCCAAATAGTTTTTGTGAAATCGAATGATAAGTGTGTGAAAGCAGTCGGAACACCATGTCTGTACAGGCGTGCAGTGCAGTAATGACAAAATCGCGCACAGCGCGGAATGCAGGGAACACGTCTCTGTAGCAGCGAAAGGGTTAACACGGCTGTGGTGGCTTTACTTCATAAACTGCGCGCTCCCCCAGAAGGTAAGTTTGCGAACTGTGCTATACTATGGAGCTGCTTCTCTTGGCGCGTGCAGCTGGCAGCGCAGCAATCTCCCGCGTCTGGGCGGGCATGCGCGAGCCGCCAAGATAAAAGAATCGAACTGTAGTGCAGTCAGGTGGAGCAGAGAGGTCTGCATCGACATGGCTCGCCTGACCACTGCCGCCACGCATCACTTGAGCCGGGCCACGGTCTTGTGGATAGTCGGTGGGTCTTCCTACTGGACGACGCGTTTTGGCTCGCCGATCGTTCACGAGTCAGCTGTGTGTGTGTGTGTGTGTGTGTGTGTGTGTGTGTGTGTGCGCGCTTCGACTCCAGATTTGTCTTCGTGCGTGCTTACTTACTGTTGGGTATCGTTCAGGTCTTCGTGCAGTGTTTGTCAGGTTGTGTGTGAAGTTGGCGTTATTTCCATTGACGACTATTTTAGATGTTGTCGGCATTCTGAAGGGAGTCGGTCGGTTGGCGCGGACCAGGGAGGACATCTCCGTGTGGTGCAGTCGGCTGGGTCCGCTGGCGGTCCCTGCTCAGTGTCGGAGTGTGTTTGGAACTGTCCGATCTCTACGAGCTTCGTAGCTCACCGAACTAGAACGTCAAAGTTAAGTGGTGTTTTAAATACCAAGCCACGTCCATTCATGTTGTGTGATTCGTTTTGGTGGTTCGCTGTTGGGGAGGTTTTTCCTGTGAGCAACACCGAGTGTTTGTATTGCTGAAATTTAGCCGCCATGCGGTGCAGTTAACTATATTGGATGACTAACATTCAACTGCACCAGCGGAATTTTCTGCCTTGTGGCCGTTAGTGTTCCGGTTACCTACTCTGGCCACTAACGTAATTTCAGGCAGTGCCCTTTCGTCACCTGTTGTCGCTGTCCAACACAGTGTATAGTTTTGACAGCTTAATACATATACATATTTGGTTGTGGATAATTACGTCCGTAACATTTTTTGTTTGAGTTCTCATGTACCGATTGGTGGCAAGCAAGTCGTTTCGTCGGTCGGTCTGTGGCTGTCCCTTGGTTGGGTTACCGACGGATCAATTGTAGTTGGACTCACTACCTGTCTCAAGTAAGTGTACGAAGGCAGACCGACCCCCTGGACGCTTCTGAATGCCATTGTCTTTACTGTCTTTCTCACCGGTGTTTAATTGTCTGTTTATAATCTATCATAGACAATGATT
The DNA here is from genome assembly GCF_021461395.2 of Schistocerca americana. Lineage (NCBI taxonomy): Eukaryota > Metazoa > Arthropoda > Insecta > Orthoptera > Acrididae > Schistocerca > Schistocerca americana. The sequence continues at coordinate 437,049,999 of NC_060125.1, forward strand.
TAAAAACACTTTGATTAAACTATGTTTTATATATTCCTTGGAAATATTATTATTGTATTAATTAGATATTACTGTTTCAGTGAAACTGTCAGTATGTGGCGTGATCTTGCTTCAATTGTTAAAACAGTAAAAACAGTCTAGCCATGCTGTGTAAATTCTAGCCACATACGACCGATATCTTACGAATACATTAAAACATAACCCAATACCCCTTGATAATTATTAACGAAATAAATATGCTTCTAACTGTCACTTAGCTTGTCAACGTGCTAGGTCAAATACAAGGTGACACAGAATAACGGGAATGCTTGAAATGAGTAGTGGCAGCCGTGAGCAGGTGCCAGCACTGCGGGTTCGTGACAGCGAGTAAACAGTCCACTATTTCACTATCATGGATCAGTGGAATGGACAACAGCGTGCGTCAGCCATAAAAATGTTTTATAAAAACGATATTCGGTAGCGGCGCAGAGAGTCTCGACGTTTTTATAATTTAGGTCACCATGATACCGTTCCGTCAGAACACGCGATAAAATGTTGGATTAACAACTTTGAAGAGACTGGATCTGCCCTCAAGAAGAAACCAACAGGACAACCAAAAAGTGTGCGTTCTCCAGCGAACATTGATGCTGTATGAGAGTCTGTTTACGAAGGCCGCGGCGTTTAATTCGTAAGCAGGCAGCATTCTTAATCTCGATTTAAAATTTCATCCGTACAAGCTTCAGATGGTGCAGCAATTGAAGGACAACGATTACCGGTTACGATTAGGATTCTGAAAACAAATAACAAAAATGAACAATGACGATGAATTTCTAAACAAGCTGTGCATGTCAGATGAGGCACATTTTCATCTTACAGGTTATGTGATTAGCTTAGATTAGTACTTGTTCCATAGATCATGAATACGACACTTCGTAAAGATGAGGAACGTGTCAGGTTAATAAAAGGTGTCTATACAAGATATTACATTACACAAAATATTACATGACACTTAATATATATTTTTTGTGGGGTTGGAGAAATTACCCACTTACTATATCCAAAAATCCATCTAATGAGTAGAAGGAGTTGCCATTAAGAGATTCTTTTAATTTACTTTTAAATGCTATATGGCTATCTGTCAGACTTTTGATGCTATTAGGTAAGTGACCAAAGACTTTTGTGGCAACATAATTTACCCCCTTCTGAGCCAAAATTAGATTTAACCTTGAGTAGTTAAGATCATCCTTTCTCCTACTGTTGTAGCAATGTACACTGCTATTACTTTTGAATTCGTTCGGATTGTTAATAACAAATTTCATAAGTGAATATACATATTGTGAGGCTACAGTGAAGATCTCTAACTCTTTAAATAAGTGTCTGCAGGATGATCTTGGATGAGGTCCAGCAATTATTCTGATTACACGATTTTGTGCAATTAACACTCTTTTACTCAATGATAAGTTACCCCAGAATATGATGCCATACGAAAGCAGAGAATGAAAATAGGCGTGGTAAGCTAATTTACTGAGACGTATATCGCCAACATTTGCAATGACCCTAATAGCATAAGTAGCTGAACTCAAACGTTTCAGCAGATCTTCAATGTGTTTTTTTCCAGTTCAACCCCTCATCAATGCATACACCTAGAAATTTTGAATATTCTGCCTTAGCTACCGATTTATGATCGAAATGTATCTTTATTAATGGTGTCATTCCGTTTACTGTGTGGAACTGTATGTACTGTGTTTTGTCAAAGTTTAATGAGAGCCCATTTGCAGAAAACCACTTAATGATTTTCTGAAAAACATCGTTTACAATTTCACCACTAATTCTTGTCTGTTGGGTGTGATAGCTATACTTGTATCATCGGCAAAAAGTACCAGCTTTGCATCTTCGTGAATATAGAATGGCAAGTCATTAATATATATTAAGAACAGCAGAGGACCCAAGACCGAACCTTGTGGCACCCCGTTCTTGATTGTTCCCCAGTTTGAGAAATCAGTTCTTTTGCATATTATGTGAACTGCTTATTTCAACTTTGTGCTCTTCCAGTTAGGTGTGATTTAAATCATTTAAGCGCTGTCCCATTCATCCCACAGAATTTGAGCTTATCTAGAAGTATTCCATGATTTACACAATCAAAAGCCTTTGAGAGGTCACAAAAAATCCCAACGGGTGACTTCCGGTTTCTCAGAGCATTTAATATTTCATTAATGAAAGTATATATAGTATTTTCCGTAGAGAAACTTTTCTGGAAACCAAACTGACATTTTGTTAAAACTTTATTTTCACGAAGGTGTGAAGCTACTGTACAATACATTACTTTTTCAAGAATTATGGATAAGGCAGTGAGAAGAGAGATTGGGGGGTAGTTGTTGACATCAGACGTATCCCCTTTTTTATGCAGTAGTTCAAGAATGGCATACTTCAGTCTATCTGGAAAATACCCTGCTTCAGAGAGCTATTACATATGTGACTAAGAATCCCACTTATCTCTTGGGAACAAGCTTTTATTATCCTGCTGGAAATTCCATCAATTCCATGTGAACTTATATTCTTAAGAGAGTCTGTTATCTTCCTAATTTCAGAAGGAGAGGTGGGTGGAATTTCAGTTTATCAAATAGTGTGGGTGAGGCCTCTTCCATTAACTGCGTTGGTTCTTCTAATAAACATTTAGATCCTATTTTCTCTACAAAATTTAAAAAATGATTATTCAAAATGTTTTCGACTTCCGGCTTGTTGTTTATCAAGTTTCCATTCGCTTTGATGGTGATGCCGTCATCCTGTACTCTTGGTTGCCCTGTCTCCCTCGTAATAATATTCCAAATTGTTTTGATTTTGTTATCAGACGTATTAATCTCAGACATGATCCACATGCTTTTGGACGTTTTAATAACCTTTCCTAATGTAGCACAGTAGTTTTTATAATATTTGGCTGTTTCTGGGTCATTACTCTTTCTTGTTGTTAGATACAGTTTCCTTTTGTGGTTAAAAGATATTTTTATTCCTTTAGTAAGCCAAGGTTTTTTGCATGGTTTCTTATAATTAGATTTAACTACTTTAATGGGGAAACAGTTTTCAAATTCTCTTACACGTGTATCATGAAATAAGTTATATTTTAAATTAGCATCGGGTTCCTTGTACAAAAAAATGGCTCTGAGCACTATAGGGCTTAACTTCTGAGGTCATCGGTCCCCTAGACTTAGAACTACTTAAACCTAACTAACCTAAGGACATAACACACATCCATGCCCAAGGCAGGATTCGAACCTGCGACCGTAGCGGTCACGCGGTTCCAGACGGTAGCGCCTAGAACTGCTCGGCAGCTACGGCCGGCTTCTTTGTACACCTCATCCCAGTCTAACTGCTGAAGATTTTCTCTGAAATTTCTGATTGTTGAGTCATTAATTGAACCCACAACTTTGGAGGGTAGTTTTGAATTACTGAATGGAGCTATGTCATATATGAATAAACAGAACTACCGTTACTGGGAAACACAAACCCTAATGATGTTCATGAGTGCCTATTACACACTAGTAAAGTGACGGTATCCTGTAGTGTTTCATCACATGGAATTATCGGGCCGTATTTTTTCGCAAATGAACAGGGAAACACAAAAACTGTCAGTGCCCATAGTTACGTGCAGATGTTAGAAACTTTCGTTACACCTGCATTGAACAACTTTCCAAACGTTCAGGAAGCCTGGGACGGGGCGACATTACACACTGCACGCCAATCAATGGCATATGTGTGAAAATTGTTTGGAAACAGTGTGATCTCACGATTCGGTAACATTCCCTGCCCTCCTAGATCGCCATATTTATCCGTTTGTGATTTTTTCTTGTGTATCTACCTCAAGAGCAAAGCCTACACGACTCGACCAGGAATCGTGGATGAGCTGAAACAGAGAATTCGGGATGCAATACACAGTATCCCAGCCGAGATGTTGCGGCGGTCGATGAGGTTTCTCAACAGCAGATTTCACGCATATATTCTTACAGGTGGACGCCATCTAAAGGACGTAATTTTTAAAAAATGATGAATGCCATTCATGTTTCGTGAATGGAAAATTTGTAAGGTGTCTTTTATTATGAAGGCAATTTTCTTCCTTCATCATTTATAGTTTTATTGGATTGTGGAAATGCTCCCGTTTTTCTGTTACCCTGTGTATGACGTTGACTCTTTTTAATGAAAGTCATCCTCCTTTAAACGTAGTACGTGCCAGGGCCAAATCTACATAATACCTTAACATGACTCGCAAATCCGTCAATAAAACTGTCTGGTCCAGGTCTCCAGATTTATTAAAACTGGTAAACAATATGCGCTGATACTAACGCGCCTGTAAAGCAATAATATAAATTTTAAATGTGCAGCTTTATGGCGGCGGATTGCGGCACTCCAACGATGCTGTTTTTGCTCCGCTGCAGACATTGCTATAATTCTGAAAACTAGTTTTATTTAACACTTATGTAAAAAAAGCCAGGTGATACTTCAGCTTATTATCTATTTGACATCATCACAGTAAATTAAATTACATTGCAGACATGGATAGACAGTACATGTAATAATGCTTCGAAAAGACAGAGAGAGAGAGAGAGAGAGAGAGAGAGAGAGAGAGAGAGAGAGAGAGAGAGAGAGAGAGAGAGAGGAGGAGGAGGAGGGGAGAGAGAACCTTTACATACATAAAACGGTTGAAGACCACAGATGAACCATTATTAGTACAATGTTAACGTTTATTTTTGAAATAATTCATTATTGTCTTTGTTTTTTAGTTTATTAGTTTTCGTAACTGTTCGCATAAACCACACTGTGCGCATAAAATACTGTGTTTATACATTTCATAGTCACATGACTTTTTTATAGTTTTTCTCTGTCTCCCTTCACTTACAAAAAATGACATTATTTCATAAGTTCCATCACTTTTGCACATACTTAAACGTATATATGCGGTGATAGTGTAAAGGTATCAAATTATGGGTGCATGAAATAACAATTATTTATCATTCGAACTGCAAGCGAGATAATGTTTCATCACCGCTTGCTTACAATGGAAGGACAGAAACAAGTAAAGTAATAACAGACGGAAAACGGTGAGTAAACTAATAGTCAAACAAATATATTACAATTAAGTATTGCATTCTTGCACTTCACGTGTGCTCATCACTCTAAAATTAAGATGGTCATAACCAGTAATTGTAATCTGTATTGGGCAAGGAATGCATGGTCAGTATCTCACGTTCCAACAACATGTAAAATTCTGTATTTAATAACACAGCTCACCAATCGAAAAAGCTATTGTAAAACTGACATTATCATTATACGTTTGAAGATACGTATTTACGTGACCTTGTTTTAACATTAGCAATGTAGCCACGGTGATCACAGTACCGTACAACAGACGGAGCAGCATAGTTCAAAAACTAATAAAAGTAAGAAAAACATAGCACAAAATTATCGATAAATCCGGGCATGTAAACGAAGAATACTTTAAATATAATTATAGTACATATAACTGACGTACCAATTTTCGTCTGCGTTGCACTATGAAATCGCTGCAGGACACCATTGTAGTTATTTCTGTTGATAATGCATTATTAATTCTTCTGCTTCCTCTTTAAATACGACCCGTCTGAATCTAGTCACGGGCGCTACAAAAAACATCTGCACCGATTCGGAAGATAGCTATCCACCTACTGTGAATACGGCAAGGAGAAAGACCTCATCAGTGACCACACAGCCAAATATAATTTACACGTATTTCGACTGTGTTTTTTGACTTTATCTATGTGTAGTTACGTAGATACATCAGTACCAATATTACTGCAATTACTTACGCATCAACGACGGAAACAAGCGACGGGCATTCTGCTACTACAGCATGGACCACTCAACACGAAAATGCTCCTGCCAGACGCGGGCAGCAAGATTTTCAAATTACAAAAAAGAAAAAAAATACACTTATCATTTGACAGTGATAGTGTTCCTTTAAGAGTTATTACTCTGTAACTACGAGAAATAATTTTTAAGGTCGCCGATATTGGGGGCCATATCAGTTAATTTGAGATATTAAAAATAGCGATTGACAGTCAAAAACACGCCGCGCGGTGTAGCCGCGCGGGTTGAGGCGCCTTGTCACGGTTCGTGCGGATCGCCCCGTCGGAGGTTAGAGTCCTCCCTCGGACTTGGGTGTGTGTGTGTTGTCCTTAGCGTAAGTTAGTTTAAGTTACATCAATTAGTGTGTAACCCTAGAGACCGATGACCTCAGCAATTTGGTCCCATAGAACCTTACTACAAATTTCCAAATTTCAAAAACGTGTGTTTTTATACAAATAAGGCTCGAAGATAACTCCTCACCGATTTATATGGTCAGGTTTGACTAATTTTTCAAAATGATCGCGAATTTCGTTTTGACGGCGAAAGCGGAACTCAGAAAGGGCCTAGCTCTTCCACGTCAAAAAGACCCAAAAGAATTAATTTAATAAATTATGGTTCGTATATAAAAAGAAGTACAACAACGTTACACTGAAGCGACAAAAGTCATGGGATACCTCCCAATACTGTGTCGAACCACATTTTGCCCGGCCCGGAAGCAACTCGACTTGGCATGGACTCAACACGTTGCTGGAAGTCCCCTGTACAAATATCGAGCCACGCTGCCTCTAAAGCCGCCCATAATTCGTAAGTGTTGCCGATGCTTGATTTTGAGCACGAACTGACCTCTCGATTATGTCCCATAAATGTTCGTTGAGATTCATGTCGGTCGATGTGGGTGACCAAATCATTCGCTCGAATTGTCCAGAAGGTTCTTCATTCCAGTTGCGAACAATTGTGGCCTGGTGACATGGCACATTCCCATCCATAAAAAACCCATCGTTGTTTGGGAACATAAGGTCCATGAACGGCTGCAAATGGTCTCCAAATAGCCGAACATAACCGTTTCCAGTCAGTGATCGGTTCAACCGAATCAGAGGATCCAATTCATTCCGTGTGAACGCAGCCCACACCATTGTGGAGTTACCATCAGCTCACACAGTGCCTTGTTAACAACTTGGCTCCACGGCTTCGTGGGGTCTGCGCCACACTCGAACCCTACCATCAGCTCTCACCAACTGAAATCGGGATTTATCTCTCTCTAGGACGTTACGTAAAGGCCATCGGCCACTGCGTAGTCCGTGGTGAGAGGTACTGGCTGAAATTTGGTATTCTGTGCACAATCTTGACACTGCGGATTTCGGAATATTTAATTCCCTAACGATTTCCGAAATGGGAAATCTCAATCGTCTAGCTCCAACAACCATTCCGTGTTCAAAGTCTGTTAATTCTCGTCGCGAGGCCATAATCAAGTCGGAAACCTTTTCACGTGAATCACCTGAGTACAAATGACAGCTCCACCAATGCACTGCCCTTATATACCCTGTGTATGGGATACTACCTCCATCTATATAGGTGCATACCGCTGTCCCGAGACTTTTGTCACCTCGTTGTATGTAATTATGCCCTTTGCAGGCAATGATGTTGGGAACCAACCCACAACGGCATAGCTTGAATCTGCAGTTTAAATCTACTGTTACTTCTTTTCTTATGTCCGTACTTGTTGATTATCTGGGTTCGAATCCCACGCCGGAGCATAATTTTAACTTCTCAGAAAGTTTCATTAGCTGCTGCAATTTTTTGAACGTTACTCCCATCTGCTATAACCCATTAAATTAATAGACCACGTCTGATAAGGTTATACGACGCCTACCGTCCCGACGCGACCATTTTAATGTGCTGTCACGGGCCGATCCGCCACGGCTAGGCTTCCGCTACGCTCGGCTGGCTGTAGTTTGATACACTCACACGCGCGTCATTAGCAGGAGCTGCGCCTTCCCTCTTTTTTGCTGAAGCCAGTGACAGGACCAGCTGGGGGGCGCCCTCGCAGCGCGGCGCACCTGGGTGGCACGCGCCGGGTAGGACCAGCTGCCAGCTGCCAGCTGCGTCTGACAAGCCAACAGCTTCCCCCACCCGCAGCCCTGCTCTAGGCAGACGGAGCGCTCTCCACTGCTAGCAGCGGCACGCGGAGAGCTCACGTCAGTGTTTCATGAAAGCCTGCCCCCTACTGCGACCAACGGGTTGTGTGGCTTGCTTCACTTTCTGCACTGCAGGGGAAGGTAGCAGCGACGCAGTGTCAGAGCATTTTACAAATGACAAACAGCGATGTTGCTGTCGGGCATTCGCCAGAAATGAGTGCCGAACACCAGAGCAGTCTCGCCACTGGTTAAGAAGCTTTAATAATGATAGCAGGCAGGTGTTCCATTAACATAGCGAAGAGCTGAGCTGACTTCTTTTGTGGAAGAAGGTGATCGCGGCATTTTAAAAATAGTCCTGATAAGGCTTTAGTACATGAGTGCACTGGGCGACACCTGACCTTCTCGCTATACAGAGTGATTCACGAAGATACGCAAATATTTTAATATATTGTTCTACAAGTAAAACTAAAAAAAATTCACATACACATAGGTCCGCAAATGTTTAGTTACGGGTAATGAAAGATTTTGCCTGAAATTTAAAACTTCGCTAATATGAAGCCACCGCAAAACTGTAAGAGGTTAAAGTAAAGCACAGCACGATTTCCGTTTATTTTGTTGTTATTGGTGAGTAGAATCTAATAAAACATGTCCCAGACGTGCATCTATAGTAGTTTTCAAGAACATGCAGAGAAGCGAAGATGTAATATCGTAAAATTTTTAATTTATTAACTACTTGGCCCAATTTGTTTTTTAAATTCCAGACAACTGCACAAAGTTTTCAACAGTAGTTGTAGAGAATTTAATTTTGGAAAAATGATAGTAATAATGTTAACTGAAACTGTATGAATGTGTCACTATTTCATAAATAATCTACAAACAACAGTTACTATGTGGTTTCACTTAAATACACTGTTGTGATTATGTTCTTTCACTGAACAATACAGAAAAACAGCTCGTTTCAAGGTTAGGGAACGACTGAAACAACACACTAACGGTTGCCAACAATGACATAAACGTTTTTACATTCTTAATGGAAAGTAAACAAATTAATTTGTATAACAATCTTTGTTCTGGAAAACTACTGCAGACACACATCTCGGCATGTTTTATTAGTCACCAGACCAATAACAACAGAATGAATGGAAATCGTGCTTTATTTTAACCTCGTACAGTTTTGCGATGGCTTCATATTAGCGAAGTTGCTAAATTTCAAACAAAATCTTTTATTAGCTGTAACTCTGTAACCAAACATTTGAGGACCTGTGTTTGTATGAACTTTTTTCTTTAGTTTTACTTGTAGAACAACATATAAAAATACTTGCATATCTTCGTGGATCACCCTGTATGTAGGCATTTGATGGAGTAGTTTGTACATCTTGTACCACTTGAATACTCCAGGGACTCATGTGTCCGAAAATTTGGGCCGAAGCTCTTCGCCATGTGACAAGGCACTGATATTTAAAGCAGAAATACCCTTATTGATACGTTACACGATCCAATTTCTGAAGAAGGCTCCTCAGATGATGTTTTTTTCCTAGATAAACAACTCCTTTGCAGAAATGAACACCCTTGTCTCAAGCACCTACCACGTAAAACACAACTTGCACTATTAGTTTTATGAGACCCATAAGGCAGTAGATCGTGGATTTCAGGTTGTTCTGTTTTTCTCGACTTCCAGAATGCGTACCGAAAATTCCGCACCGTCGCGTGACAAACGAAAAACATGGTAATGGACTATCCATACGATTGAAATGAAAACTTAGGAGGAAATAAAGCCCTGTTCGTCGTTATTAATGGGAAGCAAGTAATTATTTTAATAAAAATATATTTTTAATATAACACGTATTTAAATCGGGCTAAAAGGTATAAAATATTATCCACTGCACGCGCTCAACGTTATTTGCTGTAAAGGACAGATTCTCAGCACTCCCTGATTTGGTATAGACATGGGACTAGAAGAAATCATTTAATACCTTTTAGTAAAATTTAAAAACGTGCAAAATTAAAATTTATTTTTGTATAAATATTTTTTTTTTTTTTTCTTTTTAGGCATGTGTGTGTGTGTGAAGCTTCTCAAAGAATTGTAAACCTTTTGTTGAGAGTGTTAGCTGTAATCTGACTCTGTAGCCGAGTGGTCAGCATAGATGACTGCCATGCAAAGAACGTGGTCTGGGAAGTCCACAAAACGGCCAGCAGACCAGGGTGTTGACCACATGCCCCTCCATATCACATCCACATGATCCCCCCAAAGCAAAGGATGGCATGGAGTCTGGAAGACATCCCTTGGGCCTTGAAGTCCTGGATTAGGAAGTCGTTTTTTTTTAATTGCAGCTACACCCATGTACCCATATGTCATATATATACTGCACATATCCCATCCTCCTCCTCCACCTCCTCCTCCCTCTGACCATATGCTGTTACCCTCTCACTGCTCAGGTGAGCACATCCACCAGGTACTGCCTGGAACGCATTCTGATACTACCTGCGCAGCATGCAGGTTCTGCAGAGAATCTAGATATCTGGTGCTAACAACTTTTCCTCACCCATCTCTAACACTACCGCACAGATCGACAAGAAAGCTAATTAAGATTGTAGTGTCACAAACATTAGTCCATTAATGATCTGACTGATTTATGTGCTGTAGTTGTCTGAGGCTGCTCACAAGAAACACAGCTGTGTACAGCAAAGTTACATTGTAAAGAAATTGTTACAAAATGCAAAGATGCTTGCAGAGGGTTGGAATGACTTTTGGGTAACCTGTAGCGTTATGTGTCATCAGACAACCCCAAAGTTTATCCAAAACTTGTTCATGCAAGGCATAAAAGTCTTAAAAATTATCATAAATGCACTTAATGATGAAGGTTTAACTATTCAAAATACACAGAGTAAATAAACTGCATTATGACTTGTTGCGGTAATTTCAATTGATATTCATAATAATCAGATTACCTGCTCAGAGAAAGCATAATGTGCAACGTTGGGTAGGGCTGCTAAGGGGAGGAGACCAAACAGCGAGGTCATCGGTCTCATTGGATTAGGGAAGGATAGGGAAGGAAATCGGCCATGCCCTTTCAAAGGAACCAGCCTGGCATCTGCCTGGAGCGATTTAGGGAAATAACGGAAAACATAAATCAGGATGGCCGGACATAGGATTGAACCATCGTCCTCCTGAATGCGAGTCCAGTGTGCTAACCAATGTGCAACGGGATAACTTCTTAAGCAGGAAGAAAATCCACGTCTGGATCGAATCTACATGGTGGATTAATGAGCATGGCTGGTGCACCACCAGCTGGAGTGTAGCTTTTAGGTGGTTACCCACACTCATTCAGGCAAATGCTGGGCTGGTCCCCAATTTCCACGTCAGAATATACAATACTCGAACAGTTAAAATACGAAGTTCAATCTATTCACAAATAGTTGGCACAGACGGAATTAAGTGCTTCATCTACAATAAGTGGTGGCACAAGGCTCATACTTTCCGACAGAACCAAAAACAATTACATGGATCGTGATATTATGGCTGTATGGAGTTAATCACGCATCCAAAGGGAACCAAAGCCACCCGTTCAGAATTTATGCGAGCAGTTCTTGGAAAATAAGCATCTGGATGAGAGTTAGTAACCCAAATCCTTCAATGGATTTAAGATGAGGAATTTAGTTAGATTACCGAAATTTAAGTAAAAACACAAGGTCTAACAGAAATCGCTCGATAGCACAGGAGATACTGAATTTAATTGATGAAAGGAGAAAATATAAAAACGCAACAAATGGAGCAGGCGAAAGGGAATACAAAGGTCTACAAGATGTGACTAACAGGAAGAGCAAAATGGCCAAGCAGGAATGGCTAGAGGGAAAATGTAAGGATGTAGAAGCATATTTCACTAGGGAAAAGATGCCTTTGCAGAATAGAGAAACAGCTGCTTGAATGTCAAGAGTTCAGCTGGAAAAGATAAAAGGAGTATACATAGGGTTTATGCAAGGGAGATAAACTTGAAGACAATGGTATAGAAATGTAAGAGGGCGTAGATGATCAGATGGGAGGTATGATACTGCGAAATGAATTTGATAGAGCTGTGAAAGATCTAAGTCGATACAAGACTTAGGGAGCAGATGCTCTTCAGAACTACAGGGAGCCTTGAAAGAGCCCACCATACAGAATCCCTCCATTTGGAGCGGAAACTGTATCAGGCTTTGCACCTGTGGTCTGGGGGTAGCGTCTTTGATGCATAACCTAAACGTTTTCGGTCCTGGGTTCGAACCCGGCTGCTACTTAATTTTTGATTAATAATTAGCATTGTCGGCCGAAGACTTCCGGCATGAGAAGTCACCCTCATTGTCAAAGACAACGGAGCAGCAGACAGAGGTTCAGGCCACTCTCTTGTCCTAGGGGAGGGAAAGTGCCCTTAAGACGGAAGAATCAGCAATGATCAACGGCATGAGGATGCAGAAGGCAATGGAAACCACCGCATTAAAGACACGTAACGTGTATCCACGGGACATGTGGCCTGTAATTGAAGAGGTGTCATGATGATCTCTCCATTGCCGGCTTGGATGGCCGAGCGGTTCTAGGCGCTAGTCTGGAACCGCGCGACAGTGCTCAGAGCCATTTGATTTTTTGATCTCCTCATTGGTAAGATTCCGGAATAGTCCCCCATTCGGATCTCTGGGAGGGTACTGCCAAGGGGGAGGTTACCATGAGGAAAAGATTGAATAATGAACGAAAGGATAACGTCCTACGAGTCGAAGCTTGAACGTGATAGGGAAACTAGAAAATCTGAAACGGGAAATACAAAGGCTCAATCTAAATATAGTAGGGGTCAGTGAAGTGAAGTGGAAAGAAGACAAGGATTTCTGGTCAGATGAGTATAGGGTAATATCAACAGTAGCAGAAAATGGTATAATGGGAGTAGGATTCGTTATCAATAGGAAGGTAGGGCAGAGAGAGTGTTACTGTGAACAGTTCAGTGACAGGGTTATTAGGAGAATCGACAGCAAACCAACATCGACAACGATAGTTCAGGTACACATGCCAAAGTAGCTAGGTGAAGATGAAGAGAAAGAGAAAGTTTATGAGGATATTGAAAGGGTAATACAGTATGTAAAGGGGGATGAAAATCTAATACTCATGGGGGACTGGAATGTAGTTGTAGGGGAAGAAGTAGAAGAAAAGGTTACAGAAGAGTATGGGCTTGGGACAAGGAATGAGAGGGGAAATGACAAATTGAGTTGTGTAATAAGTTTCAGCTAGTAATAGCTAATACTCTGTTAAAGAATCACAAGAGGAGGAGGTATACTTGGAGAAGGCCAGGTGATACGGAAAGTTTTCCGTTAGATTAGATCATGTTAAGACAGAGATTCCGAAATCAGATACTGGATTGTAAGGTGTACCCAGGAGCAAATATAGACTCAGATCACATTATAGTAGTGAGGAAGAGTAGGCTGAAGTTTAATACATTAGTCATGAAGAATCAATACTCAAAGAAGTGTGATACAGAAGTACTAAGGAATGACGAGATACGCTTGAAGTTCTCTAAGGCTATTAGATAGAGAAATAAGGAATAGCTCAGTAGGCAGTACAGTTGAACAGGAATGGACATCTCTAAAAAGGGCCATCACAAACGTTGGGAAGGAAAACATAGGTACAAAGAAGGTAACCGCGAAAAAACCATTGGTAAAAAAAGAAATACTTAAATTGATAGATGAAAGGAGGAAGTACAAAAATGTTCTAGGAAGTTCAGGAATACAGAAATAGAAGTCGCTGAGGAATGAAATAAATAGGAAGTGCAGGGAAGCTAAGATGATATGGCTACAGGAAAAATGTGAAGACATCGAAAAAGAAATGATTGTCGGAAGGGCAGACTCAGCATACAGGAAATTCAAAAGAACGTTCGGTGACATTAAAAGCGGGGGTGATAACATTAAGAGTGCAACGGGAATTCCACTGTTACATGCAAAGGAGAGAGCGGATAGGTGGAAAGAATACGTTGGAAGCGTCTGAGGGTGAAGATTTGTCTGATGTGATAAAAGAAGAAACAGGAGTTCATTTAGAAGAGACAAGGAATCCAGTATTAGAATCAGAATTTAAAAGAGCTTTGGAGAACTTAAGATCAAATAAGGCAGAAGGAATAGATAACATGTTATCAGAATTTCTAAAATCATTGGGGGAAGTGGCAACAAAACGACTATTCACTTTGGTGTGTAAAACGTATGAGTCTGGCGACATACCATCTGACTTTCGGAAAAGCATCATCCACACAATTCCGAAGACGGCAATAGCTGACAAGTGCGAGAATTATCGCACAATCAGCTTAACAGCTCATGCATCCAAGTTGCTTACAAGAATAATATACAGAAGAATGGAACAGAAAATTGAGGATGCGCTAGATGACGATCTGTCTGGCTTTAGGAAACGTAAAGGCACGAGAGAGGCAATTCTGACGTTGAGGTTTATAATGGAAGCAAGACTAAAGAAGAATCAAGACACGTTCATAGGATTTGTCGACCTGGAAAAAACGATGGACGATGTAAAATGGTGTAAGATGTTCGAAATTCTGAAAAAAGTAGGGGTAAGCTATAGGGAGTGACGCGTCATATGCAATATGTAAAACAGCCAAGAGGGAATAATAAGAGTGGAATACCGAGAACGAAGTGCTCGTATTAAAAAGGATGTAAGACAAGGACGTAGCCTTTCGCCCCTACTGTTCAATCTGTACTTCAAGGAATTAAAATTGAAGGTGAAAGGATATCAGTGATACGATTCGCTGATGACATTGCTATCCTGTGTGAAAGTGAAGGAGATTTATATAATTGCTGAACCGAATGAACAGTATAATGACTACAAAGTATGGATTAAGAGTAAATCGAAGAAAGACGAAGGTAATGAGAAGTAGTAGAAATGACAACAGCGAGAAACTTAACATCAGGATTGAGGGTCACGAAGTAGATGAAGTTAAGGAATTCTGCTACCTAGGCAGTAAAATAACCAATGACGGACGGAGCAAGGAGGACATCAAAAGCAGACCAGCAATGGCAAAAATGGTATTCCTGGCCAAAATAAGTCTACTGACATCAAATATCGGCCTTAATTTGAGGAAGAAATTACTGAGAATGTACGTCTGGAGTACAGCATTGTTTGGTAGTGAAACATGGACTATGGGAAAAACGGAACAAAAGAGAATCGAAGCATTCGAGATGAGGTGCTACAGACGAACGTTGAAAATTAGGTGGACTGATAAGGTAAGGAATGTGAAGTTTCTACGTAGAGTCGGAAAGGAAAGGAACATGTGGAAAACATTGATAAGGAGAAGGGACAGGATGATACGACATCTATTAAAACACGAGGGAATGACTTTCATGGTACTATATAGAGCTGTAGAGGGCAAAAACTGTAGAGGAATACAGGGATTGGAATACATCCAGCAAATGACTTTCTCGGTACTATATACAGCTGTAGATGGCAAAAACTGTAGAGGAAGACAGGGATTGGAATACATCCAGCAAATAATTGAGGATGTAGGTTGCAAGTGCTACTCTGAGATGAAGAGTAGCACTTGCACGGGATAGGATTTCGTGGCGGGCGGCATCAAACCAGTCAGAAGACTGATGACAAAAATTGTATGAGACAGACAAAATACCCTCAGACTTCAAGAAGATTGTAACAAATTCCAATTCCAAAGCAAACAGGTCTTGAGAAGCATAAATATTACCGAACTATGTTTAATAAATCATGGTTGCAAAATACACGAATTTTTATAGAAGAATGAAAAAACTGGTAGAAGTAGACTTTAGGGAAGGTCAGTTTGGATTATGGAGAAATATAGGAGCGTGCGAGGCGATGCTGACCCCAGGACTTCTCTTTGAATACAGGTTACGAAAAGACAAACCTAAGTTTATAGCATTTGTAGACTTAGAGGAAGCTTTTGGTGATGTTGACTGGACTACTATCTTCGAAATTCTGGAGGTAGGATGGGTAAATTATAGGGAAAGAAAACCTATTCACAACTTGTACAGCAACCAGACGGCACTTATAAGAGTCGAGGGGCACGAAAGGGAAGCAGTGGTTGAGAAGGGAGCGAGACAGGGTTGTAGCCTATCGCCAGTGTTATCCAGTCTGTGCAATGGGAAAGCAGTAGAGGAAACAAAAATTTGGGGTAGAGATTATTAAAGTGAAGGGAGAAGAGATACAAACTTTGAGCTCTGCTAATGACATTGTAATTCTGTCAGAGACAGCAAAGGACTTTGAAGAGCAGTTGAACTCAATGGACAGTGTCTTGAAAGGAGGGTATAAGACGATCATCGACAAAAGCAAAACAAGGATAAAAACCTTATTTAATTCAGGTGATGCTAAGGGAGTTAGGTTAGGGAACAAGAAAGTTAAAGTAGTAGATGAGTTTTGTTATTTGGGCAGCAGAGTAACTGATGATGGCTGAAACAGAGAGAATATAAAAAATAGACTGGCAATGCAATGAAACGTGTTTCAGAAGAAAAGAAATTTGTTAACATCGAATGTAGATTTAAGTGTTAGGAAGCCTATTCTGAAAGTATTTGTATGACGTGTAGACATGCATGGAAGTGCAACATGGACGATGATCAGTTTAAACAACAAGAGAACAGGAGCGTTTGAACGGTGGTGCTACAGAAGAATGCTGAAGATAAGTTGGGAGATCATGTAACTAAGGAGGAGATACTTAGCAGAACTGGATAATAAAGAAATTTGTGGCACAACCTGACTAGAAGAAGGGACCGGTTCATACGACAAAATCTGAGGTGTCGAGGAAACACCAGTTTAGTAGTGGAGCGAAGTGTGGGGGTAAGAATCGTAGAGGGATACAAGAGATAAATACAGCAAGCAGATGCAGAAGGATGCAAGTTGCAGCAGTTAATCAGAGATGAAGAGGCTTGCACAGGATGGAGGAGCACGGAGTGCTAAATCAGACTAGCTGTCGATCTGAAGACCATAACAACAACAACAATCGAAATTCATTTGAAGAAATAAACTCGCATTTTAGGCTGTCATCCCAGAATGAACACTGCCTATCCAAACCTAACACACAACTAGTAGAGCAGAGCTTGCCACCAAAAAGTCAGTGCCACCTCTTAAATGACCACTATCACACATCAGGAGCTGATTTCCTCCAAGTCCATCGACAATGTTCGGAATGCTCCTAACATCAGAGTCTTGCTTCTGTTTGCTTCAGAGCTCCGTACTAGAGTCAACTGCATCTGCTCTATCCAGAGCCTGATACGAGAACACTCTTTAGTACTTCCCTTCTGAATCCACACAGGCTCTGCGTAAGCAACCATGTAAGCAAATTTTTTGCCAATCACTTACTAGTAACAATTATTGATCCTCCAGTAACACGAGAGACTATCGACAATTCGTATCCCCACTGTGTGAAATTTTGGAGACTAGCCAAAGGGGCAGAGAGTGGACGATTTTCTGTCATGCCCTCCTAACGCATTCGGCTGGTAATTTGCACGTACATAGACCAGAGAGAGAGAGATCGAGAGAAGGAAGGAGAGACAGAGAGCACTTATTTGTGCAGCAAATTGTAATGGCTCTGACTTGGCGGAGAATGTAGGTTCCTACACCGTTTCCTGTTGTGAAAGTTCCGTCTCAAAGGTCGGTTTTCGCTCCACTGATTAACCCGTGACTGTGTTCACTTGTGCACCTAGAAGAGATATGCTCCCGGAGTAGAATATAAGAAACTTAACTAAAAGTAATAATATCAGTGTTGAATACCCTATGAGAATGGCTAATTTAAATTAATTTGGTTACCTGCGTTGATAGTTGTCAGGTTCAGAATCTTTGTTGGCGAGCAGATAAGTTTGGTGACGGTGGAGCGTGTTTGTATGGAATATAATACAACCAAATAATTTACATCATATTATATAACGTGAATTGGACTTCACTAAGGGGTGACGTTCACGGAATTGACCGAAAATGTCAATTTAAATTATTTTTTTTTTATTACTAGACTTAATGATTAATAAGTTTCCAGTTTCAATGATAAAATCACATCCAAAGTGCCTGAAAAATAATCGAAAGTGTGACGTGACCTTTCCGCCACCCACACTTTTTGAGACAACTTCAAATACTAGCTCGGTGAACAACGATTCCATGGATTACTTTCAAGCAAACTTGTACGGAATGTATCTAGAAGTCTGTAACATATACTCTTTGGTTTCATATATCATCTGTTGCTCTATTTCGTATCTTATAAACAATAACAAACGAGCTCCATTCTTGATGAAGAAGCAGTTATTGATTTGCTGCGTGCTACTGACGGAGATTTATGTAAGTGTTCCAGTTTTTCGTCATTCAATAATCTATCCAGGGTAATTGAGAAGAAAAGTGCAATAAGGACTACATATTTACAAATAGCGTCAACAGATGAACGTCCCATTCATCATCAGTGCCATATTAGCGGGTGTAAATATCTACAGGCTCAGAGGGATAACAGTTGCTAAATTCAGAGTAGCGGCTGCCAATTTGTATCCTGGATGTTGTCCTCGTAGGTTTCTGGCGGATCTTGCACGTCTAAAAAGGTATTTATATGTCAAAATCCAAAATCCAAATGAGACTCTAAATTCACTTATACGGAAAAGATGCTCTAAAACTAAGTTTTCATCTGTTACAGTTGCCAGAATGGCAAATTATGATGGAAGTTCTTGTATTTAATGATGGGGACGTAGGGAGGGTGAAGGTATTAGAGAGTGGGCTTTAAGATAAGAAATCTCGCTCAAGCATTTGAGAAAAATAGATTTACAGCGCCTCTCTGTAGCTGAAAAATCAGTTGAAGACCTGGTAAAGGAAAGAAAGCAGAAAACAAAAAGAGGAGCCTTGAAGCGGAAGAGAACCGTGAGTACAAATCTGGGGTCTTCTGAAGAAGTGGCCTAAAAAAAAAAACTGCACTTCCTGAAAATTATGTTTTTTAAAGCTTATGCACATTTTTCTCGGATTCTAGAAGGCTGTAATTATGAGATTTTGTACTCTTCTTTCTATAAAGGTAATAAATGTTGTTTACAAAGTATATTTTGGATTTCTGAGCGTATGCTGAAATTTCGGCAAAGTGCTTGGAATTTTGCTTGAATTTTGTATTATACTTTTAAAATGCTCCTGTTCGACATATTCAAAAAACCTCGTGAGAGAAGCTTACTATCTGTAGAGAGATTAAACAGAGACAAATTTGTGGAAATCTCTTGAAAAGTTTCTGAGAAAATGGTACATATATTATTTTTGAAAATAAAGTATTTGATTTCTATAAAAAATTTAAATATATATAATCCAACGAACTTAAGTGCATCCGTTAATTTATTGTAAGGCATGGCATATAATTTCATTGCCATATTTTCAAAACTAAGGATTTTCTGTATCTTTTAAGTAGCGCGTATTTTTCACGAACGTCCCCTCCCACCCTCACTCCTCAAAGAACGGTGTGCAAATCGACACGTCTTCAAACGGGTCTTTCAACGTAAATAACACTGAAATATATTTAAATTCTATACGTCATTAGTAAAAGGTAGTAGCATCATTTCAGAATTTCTAATTGTTATTTCGAATCTACTACGAACAAATACCAAGAAAGATGCTTACAATCTGAAAAGCTGAAGAAGACAAACAGCAAATAGGAGGCGATTCGTGCCTTTCTTATTTTGCAAGATGAATATAGAAAACAACTGCAACGATGGTTATATTACATTGCTGCGTAAGTAGGAGGCGTTTTTGTTCTGCATATTGGTATTCTTGTTGCTGTCAACTTGTCATTTTTATTTGTAGTTCCCTGTTGCTATATGAGTTTACGTATTGTCGTTTTGTTGTTTGGAGACAGCGAGTTGAGCTGCGGACGCTAGAAAATTGAGTGCCAAGTGGAGAAATCAGAACATTTTAGACATATTCTTCTGTTTGAGTTTAATAGAGGGGTGACACCAGCGGAGGCAGCCAGAAACAGCTGCGCCTTGTATGAGGAGAATTCCATTGGACAGGGCACGGCAAGAAATTGTTTTCTTTTTTTTTCTTTTTGAGGACGATCGTTTTCACATTATGACTCTCCACGTTCAGTAAGATCGTTCATACGCATTAATCCACAATGACCCACGTCAGTGTACTCGAGAGCTGGAAAATGTGATGAACTGTGGTCATTCCACCAACGAGCGACATTGTCATGCGATGGTGAAGTTTGAAGAGTCGATGTATAGGCACCGCACGCTGTTAGCCAAAAGCATAAAAATCAGCTGGCGGTTATATGTATTGTACATCTACGCTTGCTCGTGATCAGTTAACTTGCGAACAACACCGTCCATTCCTACGCTGTATCGTCGTTCTTGAGGAGAAATGATGTCTTTATGCTAACATCAGGAGAATCAAAGAATGGTTGAGCCAAAACAAAGCAGCGACTTCCCATACAAAGAAGATAATGTTATGCATCTGGTAGAAAGCGACGGTGTGGTACGCTACGAATTGCTTGCCCGAGCTGTAGCCATCATAGTTGACATTTATTGTAAACAACTGAGACGTCTTGCAGTTCAAGAACAACGCCCAGGCAGACTGCGTGAAGTGATGCAACTCCACAATAACGCGCATTCTGCTAGAACGACAAAAAATGCTATACAGGATCTGGGTTGGGAAGTCATTCCTCACCCACCTCATTCAGCTGATTTTCACTTTTTCCGTTTTCTATCGAACAACCTTCAACGAACTTCCTTTCCGGATGAAAATGCACTGAAACTACGTCATTTCCACAGTCGCGGAATCGAAAAATTACCCCGACGTTGGCAGACTGTTTTAAATCAGTGAAGGAGAACATATTATTGATGACTAAAGCCTCTGTTGCGTGTATCTGTTGTGTTTATTAAACGTACGGTTCAAATGGCTCTGAGCACTATCGGACTTAACATCTGATGTCATCAGTCCCCTAGAACATAGAACTACTTAAACCTAACTAACCTAAGGACATCACACACATCCATATCCGAGGCAGGATTCGAACCTGCAACCGTAGCGGTCGCGCCTAGAACCGCTCGGCCACAACGGCCGGCATTAAACGTACGGAAAAACGCTACAACCTAAAAGAAAGTTGGTAACGTTGTTATACAATTTGATGTGGGCAGAGTGAAATAATTAATTACAGCGGACACCATACAACGACTCCTTTAGAAGTTCCTAGCAGAAGTGCCAAAACGTCAACTTGAACAGGCAGAAAGAGAAACTGAGCTAATACCCTGAAGATTTTGCTTATGATGGCTGATGTGTTCTGACGACCTAACAAGGTCATTGTAAGGCAAAAATCTACGCATACAAACATACCGTTAAAACATTGCTCGCGTGACAGCGTGTTGCTCATCGCTTCTCCCCATTCTGAACACATGCCACTGTCGTGTACGGGTCTATTTGCACAAGTATTTGGTGAATGGTGTAGCCAGATAGTGGTCCACAGGTAACCGGACGCAGTCGCGGCCAAATCCCTGGAGGGGAACGCCGACGGCTATACCCCCGAGCCTCCAGGAAATGGGCGCAGTTGGCTACACTTTTCCCCACGACAATCTATATGCTAATTCCGCGCGGGGCGCGTGCCGCCGCCGCGTCTATTACTTAATGACGGCGCTCGCAATATGCATGTAAATCGCAAACCATTTCCGACTCCACGCAACACGCCGGGATATAACCGCACGGTCTGTCAACACTTCAGTCGTCAGCTGATAGTTCTGGAAGTGATATTAGTCTTGGTTTTATAAAAATCAGTGTTTACACCTCACTCACAAATAACGACAGGTTGAATAATGGCGCTAAGTATCATACTTGCTACTGACTGTAGCCTAAATGACTATTATGAAATTTGCATGCCAACACAGGATGTCCCTACGGTTCCATATTATGCCCATTTCTGGTTCTGATGTACTAAACTGAGGTGACAAGTCGTGGGATACCGATATCCAGAGAGATAGCGGATGTATCGCGTACACCATGTGCAAAAGGGTACTACACTGGCGGAGTTGTCTTTTGTACTCATGTAAAGTCTTCCGACACGCTTATGGACGAACATCGTCTAACATTCTGCGTGGTGTCTGTTTGTTCTGTATCGTGTCTCCCTACCACTTTCGCGCAACGACGCTCTGAGCGTGTTTTTTAGGGAATTGACTCGTTTGAACCTGGGAACTGTTGCTGGTAAGGAGACGTCAGACAACACATGACATGTAGAGTTCAGAAGAGTTCAGTGAGACTAGCGATGATATAACCAAATACTTAACGATTTCAGCGTCAGCTCCACGGCACTCCCTGTAAAAGAATCTTAATACTAACTAAATTTAGTGGAGGGGGTTCAAGGCTTTCCTATTTTTAGTTAGCTGGTAAAATAACGTCGAAAAAGCAGTTAAGTTTACCGTTGGAAATTTTATTCTACTCACAAAACATTGTTTATAAATTGCACTATTGATAAAAGGAAATGTATTAATACAGGATGGTAAAAACCAACTGCGTTCAACAAAAATGTGAACGAATATTCCCTGAATGGGTTTCCAAGTTCTACGATGGATTGAAGGATGACCTATGCCGTATCACATCTATAATCTAGGTTTAAATTAAGTTTCACAAAAGAGAAAACTATCAAAATGCTCTACAGTGACCCTCAATTATCTTTAATTACTTATCTAACTTGTCATAAATTACAGTGGCTGATGTGGCTTCTCAATAACTATATAACAGAAAAATCATCGCGTTTCAGATTTTTACTTCAAGTGGCAAATGTGAACACCATGAGCTTTAATTGAAGATCGACACTAGTATTACGCAAAAAGGGGGTGTAACAGATGAGACTTCTGCAGTTCTGAGTGAAGCTTTATGCGCTGTTATGTGGCATCGCGTGCGTTCATTACCTTGTCGGTGTTCGTCAGGGGGCAGCGGGCAGCACAGCTCCGCTCACCTCGCCGTCTCGGAAGCAACTGTAACCTAACTTCACCTTACTACAATTTACCGAAGTTGGTTTAAAAAAAAAACTATCTGGCTGTGTTTTCATCTGACCAATCAGGGTCTCAATGTTAACCTTAAGCTCTGCCTACAAAAATTCTGTCAATCCAATGAGAAGCGTTATACTTTTCGTGGTGGGGCAATGGTTTTAAAGATTGCAATGTAACAGAGACGCGAAAAAGTCTCACGCTAAAACTTGCGGCTGGGGTGGTCCTTTTTGTGTTATCGTAAGATCTATACTGTTCTTCTGGAGGGCTCTAGCTTTTAACATGGGCTGGGGGGTGGTCCTAGCGGTTAGCTGGCGACGTGGGTGTCCGTCCCTTATCGTAGGGCCTTCTATCTTAACACGGTTCTGCTCTCGGCTTCTGTTCTCGTTTCTCCCCTCGGAACTGCCTCTGTCTCACGGTGGGAAGGTATGGCATGCATTTAGGCATTCTTGTGTTAGTCTGCGGTATTCCATTTGCTCACTCGTTACTCGTATTACTTTGGTTAATTTAATGTCACGATTTATTCGGAGCTATGACATACTACTGGATTTGCTTATCATGTCAGGGTTTTCATGGAAGGTGTTGGATTTGCCTGACACCTTACAGTCGGTAACTGACAGACTGAATGCGGAATGGTAGTTGGAGCTCGGAGTATGGGACATTCAATTCCGGAAATCGTTACAGAGTTCAGTATTCCGAGATCCACAGTGTCAAGAGTGTGGCAAAAATACCAAATTTCAGGCACTATCTATCACTACCGACAAGGCAGTTGCCGACGGCCTTCACTTAACGACCGAGAGCAGCGGCGGTTGAGTATAGTTGTCAGTGCTAACATACAAGCAACACTGTGTGAAATAGCCGCAGAAATCAATATGAGACGTTCGAGGGACGTTTTCGTTAGGACAGTATGGTCAAATTTGGCATCAAGGGCCCACAGTGCTGACGAGCCGACTTGAATGCCTTTGCTAAGAACACGACATCGCCTCTGCTGACCTCGTGACCATATCGACTGGACCCTAGACGACTGGAAAACCGTGACCTGACCAGATGGATTCTGATTTCAGCTGGCAAAAGCTGATGGTAGGGTGCGAGTGTGGTGTAGACCCTAAATCTGGAATGATTTGGGTCCTCTGGTCAGAATGGACCGATTACTGACTGAAAACAATTAATTTCAACAATCTAGAGACTATTTTCAGCCGTTCTTGGACTTCGTGTTCTCAAACCTCGATGGAATTTTTATGGATGAAAATGTGCCATTTCACCGGGCCACAATTGTTTGCGATTGGTTTGAAGAACATTCTGGATCGTCAGAGTGTGTGCTTTGGCCACCCAATCAACATTTATGGAAGATAACAGAGAGGTCAGTTCGAACAAAATCCTGTACCGGCAACAATTAAGCAATTGTGGACAGATACGGAGGCAGCATGGCTCAATATTTCTGCAAGGGACTTTCAACAACTTCTGAATTCGTTCCATGTCGAATTACTGCACTATACGCGGGAAAAGGAGATCCCACGCGATATTAAGAGGTATTTCATCGCTTTATAATGACATCTCTTTAACTAATCAAAGAGAAACAGCGTCAATTTAATTTCACCAAAAGTTGCTGTTACTGGAGCTTAAAAAATCCATTCTTCAGGGAAGATCAACATGTTATTTCGCCATTATTTTTACTTAGCAGGTACCACAGTTCCTATTAAATAAGTGCAGTTTAGTCTGACGATGAAACAAATGTGACTAAAATGAAAATATCCAGGGAACTCATCCGGAACTCTTGCACTTTTATAATTTTTAATAATGACTGTATTTGTGATAAATTCGGTAGTTGCGATAAGGATAGTTTTGCCAATGTAGGGAAAACATGTTTAAAAATGAGCCGAAGACGGTTAAATAATAATCCCGGTTTTACGATACATTCTTGTACATACGTTTCTAAAAACATGTCTTGCGTTTGAAATGTCTGTGCTGACTTACGACAGGCAGAGATCAGGGACTGGCTGTAGGGCCACATTACCTATAACCTTAACCCAACAAACAGTTTCAGTTACAGGAAGCACACTATGCCATAGTAGTAGTAGCTAAATCACAATTCAAGACGACAAAAACAAATATGTTTGTCGTTTCGTAAAGTTTATACTTTTAGAAAAGTGAGCTTGCACGCCGCACAGTGATAATGGACTACCATAGTGATGACGGTTACTATCTGGGACAGTCCTGTACACCAATTATCCATTTAATAAGGACTTTAAAATATATAAAATTATATTCGTAATAATATGAAAAAGGAGTC
Organism: Schistocerca americana; assembly: GCF_021461395.2. Taxonomy (NCBI): domain Eukaryota; kingdom Metazoa; phylum Arthropoda; class Insecta; order Orthoptera; family Acrididae; genus Schistocerca; species Schistocerca americana. The sequence goes on from NC_060125.1 coordinate 437,075,226, forward strand.
TCTTATTCGTGATTGATAAGCAAGCTTCGTAAAATATAGGTATGAACCTGGGCACCCATGACGCCCTTTTGCCTATGAAAGTTCAAAGCCTCTTTATGTTAAAATTTTCAGTGAAGCACACGTTTTAAAAATTAGGCATCAAGGGATCACCAATATAGTATCGGAGGGCAGCGTCGAGGGTAAAAATCGTGGAGGGATATCAAGAGATGCATACATTAAGCAGATTCAGAAGAATGTTGGCTGCAGTAGTTACATGGAGATGAAGAGGCTTGCACAAGATAGAGTAGCATGGGGAGCTGCATGAAATCAGTTTCTGGACTGAAGACAACAGCAGCAGCACGTTTTAGCGCAAAATCGGTATACGGTGTCAGAAGCCGGTTAAAAACCTTTCTAACGATACCCCATTCATCCCTATACGATTAGAATGTGTTGAGAAAAAGGGATGTTGACAAATTATATATATGATCAGTTATCAAAAATTACTTGTTGCTTCTGTTAGCAGATGTGCAGGTATGAAGTACAGATAATTTGCGTTGTAAAAATGTAGATTACGTAGTGCACCTTCAGTTCTTCCCGAAGTTGAGATTCTGAACTGAAACGGCACCGTCTCATCCCTTAATCTGAACTTATTTACCTCGGCGAGCTCCTCAGAACCATTGCCAACACTGAAACGACGTATATTTTGTTGAATTTGGAAAAGCTGTTTAAAACACAGGCTACACAGAACGTATCAAGAGGGTACGTGTAATGTACTTTCTCGTAACTGAAAAATGTGTTCATTGCGGCTGACGATATTAAATGAAACTAGTTAAAATAAAACTACTTAAAATCTCTGTGCCTTATTATCAATTTAGCAGTGCTTATGCTGCCGCTAAGACCGCCATAACGCTCTGTTCCTGACGTAAAAGCAAATATTTGATCAACATTTGTACTGTTCTATTTGTTCACACAATCTATTATGTCCCTAGTAGTCAGAGGAATAGTAGAACTTGCAACTTTCTGTTCAAACAAACGCAATTTTTTTTATTTTCAGTGTCAATCTAATATCGTAAGTAAATGAATGAATTTTTTGTGAATATTTTCTAGCTTTATTTCTTAAATCGACAAATACCCGGTATTTAATTACATAAGGATGTAATTTACGATCATTAAATATTTATTTTTATTCTTGTTTACGATATGGAAAGGTTTGAGCATATGGAATATCGAAATAGAAATGGCCCTCAGGGATAAGAAAACAGCCTACAAAACGTACCCACAGCTAAAAACTCAGCAAGCTAGAAAGGTTATATAGCTGCTAGAAATAATATAAACATGTTCAACAAGAAGAGCACAGATAGTAAAACATGTGTGAGTGATGTGGAACATTATGTATTTCAGAGACAAGATTTTGGCTGTAAACTATTAAAGAATTTAAATAACCTTTTGATGAGAGGTAAATGTTTATTTTTTAACATTTGTCCTATGGTCAAACTAAACAAAATAAAAGAAGTTGCTGAAAGAAAGACAGAAATGGAGGTAGCTAAGATGGATAAACTTAACACTACAAACACTGTTGTTAAAACTAAAATATTGTTAAACAAGCAATTTAAAGTGAATTATTCATCAAGTAAAGTCTTCTGAACACTGAACAGTCTTAGCAAAAATCTCGAAATAGAAAAGGCAATTGTCTTAAAAGTAGATAAGGGTAACAACATTGTCATTTTCATCACAGAGATCATATTAAGAAAACAGTTATTTTTTAACTCCAAGAGTATCAATGAAATGAAAAAGGATCCTTCCAAAATTTTTCGTAATACTGTCAGAAGAAAGATTTATAGAACCACCTTTCTTTTTATAGGTACTGAAAAGAAATCACTCAAAATAATGAATCGTATTATTGCTCTACTAAGATTCCAAATTAGAATTCATAAAAAAAGGAAATTCAATTAGACCACTTGTTAATAAGACAATGTCTGCAAAATACAAGCTTAACCAAGTGCTGAATAAAAAATGAAAAGAATTCTACACATTTCTAAATTCTTTCAGTATGACAAACAGGTATCAACTTACTAAAACTTTGTAGATATTAAAACCCAGTCAAAACACAGTTGTCATCATTAGGGATCGCTTCGACTTGGAATCTCACTGACTCAAGTAGAACTGCCTTCAGTGATGAGTCCCACTTCCAATTTAGCTTCAACGGCCAGTGAAGACGTTGAAACAGGTATATTTAATGAAAACTGTAAATTTTAACGTATTGTACAAGAATATAAGCGATATAGAGATTACAAAGATCTACGTCTGAAAGAACACTGGGAGATACTGACGAGAGTATATGTAACAGAAAGCTTATGTTAGGTAGGGCAGTAGAAGTAGGCAGTTGTTCTCAGGAATCTGCTTAGTGTATTCATCTCTTGGTCTCCCTCTACGATTTTTACCCTCCACGCTGCCCTCCAATGCTAAATTGGTGATCCCTTGATGCCTCAGAACATGTCCTACCAATCGATCCCTTCTTCTAGTCAAGTTGTGCCACGAACTTCTCTTCTCCCCAATCCTAATACCTCCTCATTAGTTACGTGATCTACCCATCTAATCTTCAGCATTCTTCTGTAGCACCACATTTCGAAAGCTTCTATTCTCTTCTTGTCCAAACTATTTATCGTCCATGTTTCACTTCCATACATGGCTACACTCCATACAATACTTTCAGAAACGACTTCCTGACACTTCAATCTATACTCGATGTTAACAAATTTCTCTTATTCAGAAACGCTTTCCTTGCCATTACCAGTCTACATTTTATATCTTCTCTACTTCGACCATCATCAGTTATTTTGTTCCTTAAATAGCAAAACTCCTTTACTACTTTAAGTGTCTTATTTACTAATCTAATTCCTTCAGCATCACCCGACTTAATTCGACCACATTCCATTATCCTCGTTTTGCTTTTGTTGATGTCCATCTTATATTCTCCTTTCAAGAAACTGCCCATTCCGTTCAACTGCTCTTCCAAGTCCTTTGCTGTCTCTGATAGAATTACAATGTCATCGGCGAACCTCAAAGTTTTTATTTCTTCTCCATGGATTTTAATACCTAATCCGAATTTTTCTTTTGTTTCCTTTGCTGCTTGCTCAATATACAGATTGAATAACATCGGGGAGAGGCTACAACCCTGTCTCACTCCCTTCCCAACCACTGCTTCCCTTTGATGCCACTCGACTCTTATAACTGCCATCTGGTTTCTGTACAGATTGTAAATAGCCTTTCGCTCCCTTTATTTGACCCCTGCCACCTTTAGAATTTGAAAGAGAGTATTCCAATCAACATTGTCAAAAGCTTTCTCTAAGTCTACAAGTGCTAGAAACGTAGGTTTGCCTTTCCTTAATCTTTCTTCTAAGATAAGTCGTAAGGTCAGTATTGCCTCACGTGTTCCAACATTTCTACGGAATCCAAACTGATCTTCCCCGAGGTTGGCTTCTACCAGTTTTTCCATTCGTCTGTAAAGAATTCGCGTTAGTATTTTGCAGCTGTGACTTATTAAACTGATAGTTCGGTAATTTTCAGATCTGTCAACACCTGTTTTCTTTGGGATTGGAATTATTATATTCTTCTTGAAGTCTGAGGGTATTTCGCCTGTCTCATACATCTTGCTCACCAGATGGTAGAGTTTTGTCAGGACTGGCTCTCCCAAGGCCGTCAGTAGTTCTAATGGAATGTTATCAACTCCCGGGGCCTTGTTTCGACTCAAGTCTTTCAGTGCTCTGTCAAACTCTTCACGCAGTATCGTATCTCCCATTTCATCTTCATCTACATCCTGTAGGCAGTATCTATCTTACCCCTAGTGAGATAAGCCTCAACATCCTTACATTTGTCCTCTAGCCATGCCTGCTTAGCCATTTTGCACTTCCTGTCGATCTCATTTTTGAGACGTCTGTATTCCTTTTTGCCTTCTTCATTTACTGCATTTTTATGTTTTCTCCTTTCATCAATTAAGTTCAATATTTCTTCTGTTACCCAAGGAGTTCTTCTAGCCCTCGTCTTTTTACCTAATTGATCCTCTGCTGCCTTCACTACTTCATCCCTCAGAGCTACCCATTCTTCTTCTAGTGTACTTCTTTCCCGCATTCCTGTCAATTGTTCCCTTATGCTCTCCCTGAAACTGTGTACAACCTCTGGTTCTTTCAGTTTATCCAGGTCCCATCTCCTTAAATTCCCACCTTTTTGCAGTTTCTTCAGTTTTAATCTAGAGTTCATAACCAATAGATTGTGGTCAGAGTCCATATCTGCCCCTGGAAATGTCTTACAATTTAAAACCTGGTTCCTAAATCTCTGTCTTACCATTATATAATCTATCTGATACCTTCTAGTATCTCCAGGGTTCTTCCATGTATACAACCTTCTTTCATGATTCTTGAACCAAGTGTTAGCTATGATTAAGTTATGCTCTGTGCAAAACTCTACCAGACGGCTTCCTCTTTCATTTCTTAGCCCCAATCCATATTCACCTACTATGTTTCCTTCTCTCCCTTTTCCTGCTCTCGAATTTCACCCATGACTATTAAATTTTCGTCTCCCTTCACTACCTGAATAATTTCTTTTATCTCATCATACATTTCTTCAATTTCTTCATCATCTGCAGAGCTAGTTGGCATATAAACTTGTACTACTGTAGTAGGCGTGGGCTTCGTGCCTATCTTGGCCACAATAATGCGTTCACTATGCTGTTTGTAGTAGCTTTCCCGCAAACCTATTTTTTTTATTCATTATTAAACCTACTCCTGCATTACCCCTATTTGATTTTGTGTTTATAACCCTGTATTCACCTGACCAAAAGTCTTGTTCCTCCTGCCACCGAACTTCGCAAATTCCCACTATATCTAACTTTAACCTATCCATTTCCCTTTTTAAATTTTCTAATCTACCTGCCCTGTTAGTGGATCTGACGTTCCACGCTCCGATCCGTAGACCGCCAGTTTTCTTTTTCCTGATAACGACGTCATCTTGAGTAGTCCCCGCCCGGAGATCCGAATGGGGGACTATTTTACCTCCGGAATATTTTACCCAAGAGGACGCCATCATCATTTATTCATACAGTAAAGCTGCATGCCCTAGGTAAAAATTACGTCCGTAGTTTCCCCTTGCTTTCAGCTGTTCGCAGTACCAGAACAGCAAGGCCGTTTTGGTTAATGTTGCAAGGCCAGGTCAGTCAATCATCCAGACTGTTACCCCTGCAACTACTGAAAAGGTTGCTGCCCCTCCTCAGGAACCACACGTTTGTCTGGCCTCTCAACAGATACCCCTCTGTTGTGGTTGCACCTACGGTATGGCCATCTGTATCGCTGAGGCACGCAAGCCTCCCCACCAACGGCAAGGTCCATGGTTCATGAGGAAGGAAGATGGTTGTATGAACAACCAAAACTAGTTATGAAATTTTAATTTTTTAAAAATTATTTCCAATCCAAACAATTTTAAAAGTTTGAAATAAAAGTGGAAAATCTAAAGAATCTGTGAGCTCACTGTTCTAAATTTGTGCTAATGTGAGATATTACTAATGAACCAGAAAGAGACAACGCATGAATAAACGTGATCACACAAGTAGAATGGACTCAACGTTATAAAATTATTTGGTTTAACCCTGAGGCAAACAGCTCTACTAGTCCTGAAGATGGTACTGGTGAATTAATAAAAAAATATTAACTTAATTTAGGAGAGTTAGAGGCAGTAATTAGGAAACAAGGGAATAAAAAAGCCATCAGCACCAGAGGAATAAATATAGATCTTAAGGACTATAGGAGTTTCACTTAAATTCTGCCTTCTTCATCAATCACACACATGCAGGCTTACTATGAGGATACTGAATACATGGTTAACGGTGGCAGCTTATATATATATATATATATATATATATATATATATATATATATATATATATATATATATATAAGGAAGAGGAAAGAAGAGACCCACAAATTACAGATGTCTAAGAATGTTAAATTCAAATTTAAACTGAATAAAGGTGACAGCAGTCACCTGTGCAAGAAAAACAAAATGGTTTTTGAACAGCGAGAGCTTGCATTGATAGTGTGTTTAATATGTAACAGCTAGCAGAAAACAGAAGGGAATACGATTTTCCCAGGTGAATGGCGTTTGTAGGTCTAGTGAGGGCCTTTGAAAAAGTAGATAGGCATGAACTATGAAACATAATTAAATGAGGCTGCCATCAACATGTAATAATGAGTACAAGAAGTTTATATTGTAAACGCTCAAATGGCTACAGCCAGAATCGCAGTGGAGCGTTTGATACCACGCCATAATCCACCGACCAATGCCCTGCCAGTTCAGCAGTGTCAGCAGACACAGCTTCCACAGACAGTGCTTCTGCATGCGATACATGACGCGGAATCCCACCACATGATCGAATGACCCACTGATTGCTTCATATCAGCCCATTGGCTCTGCTCCAGACGTTTCGATGTGGCCTTGATACAGGGGGCCTTCCGCAACTGTCAGCTTGTGGAAACAGGATGTAAACTACCAGGACCAGCCTGTCAGCAAATCTTCACAGCTGGGCTGTTTGATGAAGCACAACCTGTGTCAGTCATTACCGCATCTATGACGTTTCCTCCCCCTCACTGTGAACCAATGACCACTGCCTGAGTGTCCACCCTGGGCACAGGGACGCCACCTCACTGCTGCACCGCCACCTCAGAGCCCTCAGCTACCATCTGCCAGCATGCTGTGGTAGCTGGTCGCCACTACTGGCCATGAGAAAGGACTGACACTGCTACCATCCACAGGAAAGATTTGCCACTTCTACCATCCATGGGAAATGCCTGCCACTGCTATTGCCCACAGGAAACACAGGAAAGGCCTGCCACCACTACCGCCAACAGGAAAGGCCTGCCGCTGGTACCACCCATGGGGAAGGCCTGCCGCCACTACTACCCATGGAAAAGGCCTGCTACCACTACAACCCACTCGAAGGGCCTGCCACTGCCACCACCCATGGGAAAGGCCTGCCGCTGCTACCACCCATGGGAAAGGCCTGCCGCTGCTACCACCCATGGGAAAGGCCTGCCGCTGCTACCACCCATGGGAAAGGCCTGCCACTGCTACCACCCACGGGAAAGGCCTGCCACTGCTACTGTCCAAGGGAAAGGCCTGCCACCACTACTGCCCATGGAAAAGGCCTGCCACCACTACTGCCCACAGAAAAGTCCTGCCACCACTACCACCCACTGGAAAGGCCTGCCACTGCTACCGCCCATGGGAAAGGCCTGCTACTGCTACTGCCCATGGGAAAGGCCTGCCACCACTACTTCCCACAGGAAAGGCCTGCTGCCGCTACTGTCCATGGGAAAGGCCTGAGTTGGCAAGCTCGTATCAGCATGCTGTTGTCCGTGGATCACCTCCCATCATCTCCAGTCTGCCCATTTCAAATGTGAGGAACCATACCTGTTCATGTTCATCAATAAAGTGTTCTATCAACTGATTGGCTGCCTTCTTCGCTCGCCACTCCTACCCTATAGTAAACCTCATTAGAGTATAATGGCACCTCGTTCAGTCTCAGTTTATCTAATTACAGTGGGTGAAATAGAGTTACTAATCATGGAATAAGACGAAGGTGTGTATGAACACCACCCACTGATTTTTAACATTTATGTTAATGATATCCTACACAGATAGAAGGATCAGGCACCACTTGTAATTAAGCTAGGAAGGACCACTTTAAATATGCAAGCATATGCTGATGACTTAGTGATTATGAAAAACACTGAAGATAATTTTCAAAGATCCACTTATTTACAACATACTATTTGTGAAGGATATGTCTTCAAATTTCTTACCTCCAAATTAATATTGATGGCATTCCTGGGCAAACAAACAATAAGCGAAAAGATTATTTCGTTTGACAGTATTTTAGAACATGTTCAATATTTTAATTATTTAGGTTTTGATATCTCATATGATTACAACAGAGATATAAATAATAAATTACGATATCAGACCGTGCGAGAAACTGCCCGAAAAACGCTGATAACTGGCGGACCAAAACACAGCTGAAGCTGTGCAAGATGACGGCAGTGCCGGTTATTCTACACTGCCGGAAAAAACATCGCGACACTACAGAGTTGTGCGACACAAACGAAAGTTGGTAGGCGTGTTTCTACATCTGAAAGATAATACCTATTCAAATTTCGCAACAGTCACATAAGAGTGGCGCTAGCGTCCAGCGTCACTATGAGGACGCAAATCAGGTTTGCTTCAGATTCACGAAGGAACGGCCGTGATTGCTAGTTACCTTTGAGACAGGAAGTGGATAGCTGATGTTAATTAAGAATACCTTTAAGGAGACAAAGATGCCATTATCAACATCTTACTGAGTTTGAACGAGATCGTGTAAGAGGGCTACGACAAGCGGGATGTTCCTTCGAAGATATTGCAGAAAGACTTTGGAGGAATGTAGCCACTGTACTTGATTGCTAGCTCCGGTGGTCACGAGAATGTACGGCCGCAAGAAGACTGGGCTCTAGACGGCCACGTGGCACTACCGAGAGAGAAGACCATCGTGTTCATCGTATGGCTCTCGAGCATCGTACTGCGTGTACAGCAGCAATCTGAGCAGCAGTTGGCACCACAGTGGCACAACGAACTGTTACAAATCGGTTGCTTCAAGGACAGTTCCGAGCCAGACGCCTCAAAGCGTGCATTTCACTGACCCCAAACCACCGCCATTTGCGACTTCAGTGGTGTCCAGTGAGAGCCCACTGGAGGGCAGGGTGGAGGTCTGTTGTGTTTTCCGATGAAAGCTGGTTCCACCCCGGTGCCAGTGATGGCCGTGTGTTGGTTAGAAGGAAGTCAGTTGAGGGCCTGCAAACGACCTGTCTGTGTGCTGGAGCTAAGATCTCGGGTGCGATTTCGTATGACAACAGGAGCAGTTTCGTGGTCATCCCACCCATCCGGATTGTAAATTTGTATGTCAATTTGGTGACTCGACTCGTTGTGCTGCCTTTCATGAACAGCATTCCAGGGCCGTTTTCCAACAGGATAGCGCTCGCCCACATACCACTGTTGTAGCCCAACATGCTGTACAAAGTGTCGGCATGTTGTCTTGGCCCGCTCGATCACTGGATCTGTCTCCAACAGAGCACATATGGGACAACTCGAACGACATCCATAAACAGCATTAACCGTCCCTGTATTGACGGATCAAGTGCAACCAGCATGCAACTCTATCCCATGAACTGACATCCGGCACCTGTACAACACAATAAATGCATATATGAATGCTTGCATTCAACATCTGTCTGTTTCAACGGTTATTAATGTACCAGCATTTCAGTATGCAATGGCGTACCTTGGGCTTACATTAAGCTATGATCTTGCAATCTTAATCACTGAGATACGTTACCTAGATAAATGTATTCCCAAAATTCCATTACTCTACATTAATTATTTTTTGGTGTTTTGTTCGCTAGCGTATGTAGCAGCGAATCGTGGACATCAAGACAGAAAGCTCACAGTCACATACAAATCACATCAATGTGAAGTATGTTAGCGGTAAGAAACAATCAGTGCCTTCTCTGCACGATAGCAATGGAGATACTATCGAAGATATTGCTGCCACAGCTGAGTTACCAAACACAACCTTCCGAAACGCCTTCACAAAAGAAGACGAAGTAAATATTCCAGAATTCGAATCGAGAACAGCTGCCAACATGAGTAACGTAGAAGTAAATATCCTCGGTGTTGTGAAGCAACTTAAATCACTTAATAAAACCAAGTCTTCTGGTCCAGACTGTATTCCAATTAGGTTCCTTTCGGAGTATGCTGATGCATTAGCTCCATACTTAACAATCGTATACAATCGTTCGCTCGACGAAAGATCCGTACCCAAAGACTGGAAAGTTGCACAGGTCACACCAATATTCAAGAAAGGTAGTAGGAGTAATCCACTAAATTACAGGCCCATATCGTTAACGTCGATATGCAGCAGGATTTTAGAACATATATTGTGTTCGAACATTATGAATTACCTCGAAGAAAACGGTCTATTGACACACAGTCAACATGGGTTTAGAAAATATCGTTCTTGTGAAACACAACCAGCTCTTTTTTCACATGATGTGCTGAGTGCTATTGACAAGGAACTTCAGATCGATTCCGTATTTCTGGATTTCAGGAAGGCTTTCGACACTGTACCACACAAGCGGCTCGTAGTGAAATTGCGTGCTTTTGGAATATCGTCTCAGTTATGTGGCTGGATCTATGATTTCCTGTTAGAGAGGTCACAGTTCTTAGTAATTGACGGAAAGTCGTCGAGTAAAACAGAAGTGATTTCTGGCGTTCCCCAAGGTAGTGTTATAGGCCCTTTTCTGTTCCTTATCTATATAAACGACTTCGGAGACAATCTGAGCAGCCGTCTTCGGTTGTTTCAGATGACGCTGTCGTTTATCGACTAACAAAGTCATCAGAAGATCAAAACAAACTGCAAAACGATTTAGAAGAAATATCGGAATGGTGCGAAAATTGGCAGTTGACCTTAAATAACGAAAAGTGTGAGGCCATCCACATTAGTGCTAAAAGGAACTCTTTAAACTTCGGTTACACGATAAATCAGTCTAATCTAAAAGCCGTAAATACTTAGGTTTACAATTATTAACAACTTAAATTGGAAGGAACACATAGAAACCAAAGACTGCGTTTTATTGGCAGGACACTTAGAAAATGTAACAGACCTACTAAGGAGACTGCCTACACTAAGCTTGTCCGTCCTCTTTTAGACTACTACTGCGCGGTGTGGGTCCTTACCAGATAGGACTGACGGACTACATCGAAAAAGTTCAAAGAAAGGCAGCACGTTTTGTATTATCGCGAAATATGGGAGAGAGTCTCACAGAAATGATACAGGAGTTTGGGAGGACATCATGAAAACAAAGGCGTATTTCGTTGAGACGGAATCTTCTCACGAAACTCCATTCACCAACTTTCTCCTCCGAATGCGAAAATATTTTGTTGACACCGACCTACATAGAGGAACGATCACCAAGATAAAATACGGGAAATCAGAGCTTGTACGGAAAGATATAGGTGTTCATTCTTTGCGCGCGCTGTACGAGATTGGAATGATAGAGAATTGTGAAGGTGGTTCGATGAACCCTCTGCCAGGCACTTAAATGTGATTTGCAGAGTATCCGTGTAGATGTAGAACGTTTTATAATTTGTTGCGTAGCGTGCATCTAAAGAGGGACGCGGATATCTGCCCGTTATTTACCCAGCCAGGTGAGGGAAACTGCCCAAAAACCACATCCAGGCTGGACGGCTCGTTGACCACAGTCGGTAAACCGCGAAGCGTTTTCCGTCGGGAGCTGGTTTGTCTCCTTGTGTCCCAGAAAGGTGCGTTTTAGCGCTCTCAGCTATCCAGGCCGGTGTGTCCAAGAATACCTCCGAACTTGTAAAAATATAAATGTATCAAAGAAAAATATCTGTGAAGGTAATCCACTTTCCTATTCTAAGGTGTAATAATGGTTGAGATGTTGTTTCGTGTACTCTTCAGATATGAATTACACACATCAAAACAGGTTTTGCGTCACCTCGGTTCCGCGAGTTCCGGAACCTGTACAGAAAACTGGAATAGAGATCAGCATGAACATCATTTCCGCCCTTTTTATTGGTCATGAAAACCACACATTGCATGTTGTACCACCGTACAGCGAGACCTTGAGAGGTATTGTTGTACATACCTGTACCCCTAATGCCCAGCAGCACGTCCTCTTGCATTGATGCATGACTGTATTCGTCGTGGCATGCTATCCACAAGTTCATCAAGGCACTGCTGGTCCAGATTGTCCCACTCCTCAATGGCGATTCCGCGTGGGTCCGTCAAAGTGATTGGTGGATCACGTAGTCCATAAACGGCCCTTTTCAATCCATCCCAGGCATGTTCGATAGGGTTCATGTCTGGAGAACATGCTGGCAACTCTAGTCGAGCGATGTCGTTATCCTGAAGGAAGTCATTCACAAGATGTGCAGGATGGGGACGCGAATTGTCGTCCATGAAGACGAATCCCTCGCCAATATGCAGCCGATGTGGTTGCCCTATCGGTAGTAGGATGGCATTCACGTATCGTATAGCCGTTACGGCGCCTTCCATGACCACCAATGGCTTACGTCGGCCCCGTATAATGCCACCCCAAAACATCAGGGAACCTCCACCTTGCTGCACTCGCTGGAGAGTGAGTCTAAGGCGTTAAGCCCGACTCGGTTGACTGGTTGAAGTGATAAGTGACACTCAGCGGTGAAGAGAACGTGATGCCAATGCAGAGGCGGTCCATACGGCATTTTGTTGGGCCCATGTGTATCGCGCTGCATGGTATCGTGGTTGCACAGATGGAACTCGCCATGGACATCAGGAGTGAAATTGCGCATTAATCAGCCTATAGCGCACAGTTTGAGTCGTAACAGACGTCCTGTGGCTGCACGAAAAACATTATTCAACATGGTGGCGTTGCTGTCAGGTTTCCTCCGAGCCATAATCCGTAGGTAGCGGTCATCCACTGCATTGGTAACCCTTGGGCGGCCTGAGCGAGGCATGTCATCGACAGTTCCTGTCTCTCTGTATATCTGCCATGTCCGAACAACCTCGCTTTGGTTCACTCCGAGACCCCTGGACACTTCCCTTGTTGAGAGCACTTCCTGGCACAAAGTAAAACAATGCGGACGAGATCGAACTGCGGTATTGACCTTGTAGGGTGGTTGATTACAGACGAGTCGTGTACCTCCTTCCTGGTGGAATAACTAGAACTGATCGGCTGTCGGATCCCCTCCGTCCAATAGGCGCTGCTCATGCATGGTTGTTTACATCTTTGGGCGGGTTTAGCGACGTCTCAGAACAGTTAAAGGGACTGTGTCTGTGATACAGTATCCACAGTCAACGTATATCTTCAGGAGTTCTGGAAACCGGGGTGATGCAATACTTTTTTTGATGTGTGTATACACTGCATAATGTATATCGTTATAACTGTGACATTTTTAACTTTTCTGGAATAAATAAGTCTGTGAAATTACTGAAAAAACTTTTTCTGTGAAAAACGATTGTCTGAAAGTTTATATTGCGCAGAAGTATATCAACTTCCAGAATAAGATGTTCACTCTGCAGCTCGCATTCGGGAGGACGACGGTTCAATCCCACGTCAGGCCATCCTGGTTTAGGTTTTCCGTGATTTCCCTAAATCGCTCCAGGAAAATGCCGGGATGGTTCCTTTGAAAGGGCACGGCCGACTTCTTTCCCCGTCCTTCCCTAATCCGATGAGACCGATGACCTCGCTGTCTGGCTCCTTCCCCAAACAACCCAACTCTGCAGCTGATATGAAACTGACAGTTTAAAAACTGCGTGCCAGAGCGAGAATCGAATGCGGGACCTATGCCCTTCGCTAGCAAGCGCTCTACCAACTTTTTTTCTTTTATTAATCTCATTTTGTTCGTTTTTGTTCGTTGTATCTGCTCGGGGCGGACGTTGCAAGACACCCGTTTCAGTTTGTCGTTGATCCATTAACACAGCTTTTTTTATTACAGAGGGCAGCTAACCCTCTGACCGAACACGCTGAGTTAACGTGCCGGCTATAGTTTCGTCCCTTCTCAAAGTGAATCTTCTGTCCCAGCTTCCCAGCTTACGCTAGACACTGAGGATTTATTGGAAACGAACAGCGTTCGCTTGGTGAATACAAGGCAGACAGGACTGTGGGCATGGCTAGAGCATATCCTACAGTAATCTTCAAAACGGTGTGTATGACTCTGCTATTTGTATTGCCCGTAGACTTCTATGAGAGGCGAAGGACCAGGGACTTGCAAACCCAAGTTTTCTCAGGATAAGCTTTAGATCAGAGATGCACAGATCACGACCCACCATTCATATGCTGGTGACCGCCTCACCCTTGTGTTTCTTCTTCCGTAGCTTCATATTACGTTATTTTCACCATTGCTCACTTGTGCAACAACGCAGTCGCGTCAGCAGGAGCAGTGACATGTGGCACTGCAGGGAATGCCATCTTCCAGTCGTCAGTGGGCGCTCCAGCCGCGATTCATTAATGTGTTCCATTTTTTGTGATAATTTCTGTAGACCTGTAAGCATTTACTTCACGCTTATCGCTGAAATTTGTTCACCTATTTGCTTGCGGAACGTAAATGTGAGAGAAATTTTTCCTGCTGACGATGCTCAATACCATGGGCACTGAACGTATTAATAAAGCACACGATTAAAAGCTTGTTTTAGCAACAAAAATCTGAAAGAGATAACTCTGATTCTTAAGTAATAAGGACGCTGTAGTAATTGAAAATACACAATAGAGGATTGTGCTATAGTGAAACGCAGGATACGCAGTCTAATACATATTAGTTAAGAAATTTCAAAAGATCGCATCTTTAACGACGGAGGAGAGGAAAAATTCGCCGGTGCCTTTGTTAAAGCGTCAGCGTTCATTCTTCCAGGCAGGTGAGACCGAGGTTTAAAGAAGCTCGTTAAATAACGTGCTGGGAAGTGCGAAATCTTTTCCCGGCACGGCGTGAATTAAAGATGTGAGCGAGGCGGTGTTCTTTCGGCCACTTCTTTCAAGGTGTCACGCGCTTAATGAATAATTATACTGCCACCTCATCTGCGGCGTACTGCAAAGCAGAAGAAAGAGGAGAGGGGTGAATAAGCTGGCGCAGTAAAAGGGTGATGGTACTTACGAGGCGTCGGGGAAGGCACGAGTCAAAGCGCGGCCGACGCCCGGCGCAGTGTGCCAGTGGCTGCAAAGTTTTTAATTTGAAGCGTCGCGGATTAATTACGCAGTGTCTGGGGGCGGCAGGTAGCTCCCGCCGTAGCCGCGTGGCGGCGCAGTGGTTGTAAGGTGGGTGTTATAACTGAGATTGCGAAGCTAAATTACAAGTGCCTGATTTGTCAGTCACCTTGTTATATGTTTCATCAGCCGACCGTTGTACTAAAGCTCCAGTGACTTATTTTGAAACTATTTCTTCATCAGTTTTTTTCACAATTAGTAACACTATCTGCGGCTACGCCCCGCCAAAACCCCTTCCTCATCCGTTTTTTCCAAATGCGCTACTGCAGGTACTTCTGCAGAATATCAAGTCCAAGAGCACTGGTATAGGGAATCTTACAAGGAAGACTTGGGTAAATGATAATTAGTTGAAGCTGCCGACAGGTGTTGTTGATTTACCTCGATAGGGGCAGCTGAAAATGTGTGCACCGGCCGGGACTCCAACCCGGGATCTCCTGCTTACATGGCAGACGCTCTATGCATCTGAGCCACCGATGACGCAGATGAATAGCGCGACTGCAGGGACTTATCCCATGCACGCTTCCCATGAGACCCACATTCCCAACTGTCCACAATCTACGTACGTAATGTTCCTAATACACTCCTGGAAATTGAAATAAGAACACCGTGAATTCATTGTCCCAGGAAGGAGAAAATTTGACACATTCCTGGGGTCAGATACATCACATGATCACACTGACAGAACCACAGGCACATAGACACAGGCAACAGAGCATGCACAATGTCGGCACTAGTACAGTGTATAATCCACCTTTCGCAGCAATGCAGGCTGCTATTCTCCCATGGAGACGATCGTAGAGATGCTGGATGTAGTCCTGTGGAACGGCTTGCCATGCCATTTCCACCTGGCGCCTCAGTTGGACCAGCGTTCGTGCTGGACGTGCAGACCGCGTGAGACGACGCTTCATCCAGTCCCAAACATGCTCAATGGGGGACAGATCCGGAGATCTTGCTGGCCAGGGTAGTTGACTTACACCTTCTAGAGCACGTTGGGTGGCACGGGATACATGCGGACGTGCATTGTCCTGTTGGAACAGCAAGTTCCCTTGCCGGTCTAGGAATGGTAGAACGATGGGTTCGATGACGGTATGGATGTACCGTGCACTATTCAGTGTCCCCTCGACGATCACCAGTGGTGTACAGCCAGTGTAGGAGATCGCTCCCCACACCATGATGCCGGGTGTTGGCCCTGTGTGCCTGGTCGTATGCAGTCCTGATTGTGGCGCTCACCTGCACGGCGCCAAACACGCATACGACCATCTTTGGCACCAAGGCAGAAGCGACTCTCATCGCTGAAGACGACACGTCTCCATTCGTCCCTCCATTCACGCCTGTCGCGACGCCACTGGAGGCGGGCTGCACGATCTTGGAGCGTGAGCGGAAGACGGCCTAACGGTGTGCGGGACCGTAGCCCAGCTTCATGGAGACGGTTGCGAATGGTCCTCGCCGATACCCCAGGAGCAACAGTGTCCCTAATTTGCTGGGAAGTGGCGGTGCGGTCCCCTACGGCACTGCGTAGGATCCTACGGTCTTGGCGTGCATCCGTGCGTCGCTGCGGTCCGGTCCCAGGTCGACGGGCACGTGCACCTTCCGCCGACCACTGGCGACAACATCGATGTACTGTGGACACCTCACGCCCCACGTGTTGAGCAATTCGGCGGTACGTCCACCCGGCCTCCCGCATGCCCACTATACGCCCTCGCTCAAAGTCCGTCAACTGCACATACGGTTCACGTCCACGCTGTCGTGGCATGCTACCAGTGTTAAAGACTGCGATGGAGCTCCGTATGCCACGGCAAACTGGCTGACACTGACGGCGGCGGTGCACAAATGCTGCGCAGCTAGCGCCATTCGACGGCCAACACCGCGGTTCCTGGTGTGTCCGCTGTGCCGTGCGTGTTATCATTGCTTGTACAGCCCTCTCGCAGTGTCCGGAGCAAGTATGGTGGGTCTGACACACCGGTGTCAATGTGTTCTTTTTTCCATTTCCAGGAGTGTAGATATTTGCCCATCCATTCATAACTCGCGCCAACTAAGTTGACGATTCCTGTAAGAGTTCGGGCAACCTGTGCGCATTCGCACAGACAAAGGACAATGGGCCGGTAGCCTTTAACTATATATGAAGATAGTAACTGTTCTCGAAAGAACAGATACCATTGATGACCGTACAGCTTCTCTAGAATAAATGATAATTAATTGAAACCCTCAGCTGCTGACAGGTGTTGTTGACTCGGGCTCGAACTCTTACGGAAATCATCACCTTAGCTGGCGAGTAATGAGTGGATGGGCAAATATCTATTTGGAACATTACGCATGTAGATTGTGGACAGTTGGGAATGTGGGTCTCACGGGAAGCGTGCAAGTGATAAGTCCCTGCGGTCACGCTATTCGTCTGCGTTCTCGGTGGCTCAGATGGATCTTCACATTAAGAACGAAAACATGCAATTACATTGGTCATGCCTATAACGTGCTTCAGATACCTGCGGTCAGAGGGTTAGCTGTCCTCTGTAATAAAAAAACTGAGTTAATAGATCAACGACGAACTGAAACGGGTGTCTTGCGACGTCCTCCCCGAGCAGATGCAACGAACTAAAACAAGCAAAACGAGATTAAGAAAAAAAATAATGGATAGAGCGTCTGCCGTGTAAGCATGAGATCCCGGGTTCGAGTCCCAGTCGGGGCACACATTTTCAGTTGTCCCCATCGAGGTATATCATCAACACGTCTCGGCAGCTGAGGGTTTCAGTTAATTAACATTTATTGTAGAGAAGCTGCACGGTCATCAATGATATCTGTTCTTTCGAGAACAGTTACTATCTTCATATGAAGTCTTGGGTCTCATTTATATTTTTTGTATATTTAAACGTATTTGGCTTTAAACTGTCCTCAAAATGCATATCGACAACATAAGCTCTAGCTGAACCCTCTTTTCGAATGTATCTACAGATGTTTACAGCATTTCTTTATTAAGTTTTTCCACACATACTATTAAAAATATGATGCAGCCATGATAAAGCAACATCCAGAAACGTTGGAGAAACATGAAACCCGTGGGCTAGGGGTAGCGTCTTTGATTCATAATCAAAAAGTCTTCGGTCCCGGGTTCGATCCCCGCCACTGCCTAAATTTTGATAAATAATCAGCATTGGCGGCCGAAGACTTCCGGCATAAGAAGTCAGCCTCATTCTGCCAACGGCCTTGTCAAAGAGGGCGGAGGAGCGGATGGAGGTTCGGGTCCTAGGGGTGGGAAATTGCCCCTAAAGGAGGAAGAATCAGCAATGATCAACGACATGAGGATGCAGAAGGCAATGGAAACCACTGCATTAAAGACACGTAACGTGTATCCACAGGACATGTGGCCTGTAATTGAAGAAGTATCATGATCTCTACATTGGCAAAAGATTCCGGAATAGTCCCCCATTCGGATCTCCGGGAGGGGACTGCCAAGGGGGAGGTTACCATGAGAAAAACATTGAATAATCAACGAAAGGATAACGTTCTACGAGTCGGGGCGTGGAATGTCAGAAGCTTGAACGTGGTAGGAAATCTAGAAAATCTGAAAAGGGAAATGCAAAGGCTCAATCTAGATATAGTAGGGGTCAGTGGAGTGAAGTGGAAGGAGGACAAGGATTTCTGGTCAGATGAGTATCGGGTAATATTAACAGCAGCAGGAAGGTAGGGCAGAGGGTGTGTTACTGTGAACAGTTCAGTGACCGGGTTGTTCTAATCAGAATCGACAGCAGACCAACACCGACAACGATAGTTCATGTATACATTCCGACGTCGCAAGCTGAAGATGAACAGATAGAGAAAGTGTATGAGGACATTGAAAGGGTAATGCAGTATGTAATGGGGGACGAAAATCTAACAGTCATGGGCGACTGGAATGCATTTGTAGGGGAAGGAGTAGAAGAAAAGGTTACAGCAGAATACGGGCTTGGGACAAGGAATGAAAGGGGAGAAAGACTAATTGAGTTCTGTAACAATTTTCAGCTAGTAATAGCGAATACCCTGTTCAAGAATCACAAGAGGAGGAGGTATACTTGGAAAAGGCCGGGAGATACGGGAAGATTTCAATTAGATTACATCATGGTCAGATAGAGATTCCGAAATCAGATACTGGATTGTAAGGCGTACCCAGGAGCAGATATAGACTCAGATCACAATATAGTAGTGATGAAGAGTAGGCTGAAGTTCAAGACATTAGTGAGGAAGAATCAATACGGAAGTACTAAGGAAAGACGAGATACGTTTGAAGTTCTCTAACGCTGTAGATACAGCAATAAGGAACAGCGCAGTAGGCAATACAGTTGAAGAGGGATGGACATCTCTAAAAAGGGCCATCACAGAAGTTGGGAAGGAAAACATAGGTACAAAGAAGGTAGCTGCGAAGAAACCATGGGTAACAGAAGAAATACTTCAGTTGATTGATGAAAGGAGGAAGTACAAACATGTTCCAGGAAAATCAGGAATACAGAAATACAAGTCGCTGAGGAATGAAATAAACAGGAAGTGCAGGGAAGCTAAGACGAAATGGCTGCAGGAAAAATGTGAAGACATCGAAAAGAAATGATTGTCGGAAGGACAGACTCAGCATACAGGAAAGTCAAAACAACCTTTGGTGACATTAAAAGCAACGGTGATAACATTAAGAGTGCAACGGGAATTCCACAGTTAAATGCAGACGAGAGAGCAGATAGGTGGAAAGAATACATTGAAAGCCTCTATGAGGGTGAAGATTTGTCTGATGTGATAGAAGAAGAAACAGGAGTCGATTTAGAAGAGATAGGGGATCCAGTATTAGAATCGGAATTTAAAAGATCTTTGGAGGACTTACGGTCAAATAAGGCAGAAGGGATAGATAACATTCCATCAGAGTTTCTAAAATCATTGGGGGAAGTGGCAACAAAACGACGAGTCTCGTTGGTGTGTAGAATATATGAGTCTGGCGACGTACCATCAGACTTTCGGAAAAGCATCAGCCACATAATTCCGAAGACGGCAAGAGCTGACAAGTGCGAGAATTATCGCACAATCAGCTTAACAGCTCATGCATCGAAGCTGCTTACAAGAATAATATACAGAAGAATGGAAAAGAAAATTGAGAATGCGCTAGGTGACGATCAGTTTGGCTTTAGGAAAAGTAAAGGGACGAGAGAGGCAATTCTGACGTTACGGCTAATTATGGAAGCATGGCTAAAGAAAAATCAAGACACTTTCATAGGATTTGTCGACCTGGAAAAAGCGTTCGACAATATAAAATGGTGCACGCTGTTCGAGATTCTGAAAAACGTAGGGGTAAGCTATAGGGAGAGACGGGTCATATACAATATGTACAACAACCATGAGGGAATAATAAGAGTGGACGAGCAAGAACGAAGTGCTCGTATTAAGAAGGGTGTAAGACAAGGCTGTAGCCTTTCGCCCCTACTCTTCAATCTGTACATCGAGGAAGCAATGATGGAAATAAAAGAAAGGTTCAGGAGTGGAATTAAAATACAAGGTGAAAGGATATCAATGATACGATTCGCTGATGACATTGCTATTCTGAGTGAATGTGAAGAAGAATTAAATGATCTGCTGAACGGAATGGACACTCTAATGAGTACACAGTATGGTTTGAGAGTAAATCGGAGAAAGACGAAGGTAATGAGAAGTAGTAGAAATGAGAACAGCGAGAAACTTAACATCAGGATTGATGGTCACGAAGTCAATGAAGTTAAGGATTTCTGCTACCTAGGCAGTAAAATAACCAATGACGGACGGAGCAAGGAGGACATCAAAAACAGACTCGCTATGGCAAAAAAGGCATTTCTGGCCAAGAGAAGTCTACTAATATCAAATACCGACCTTAATTTGAGGAAGAAATTTCTGAGGATGTACGTCTGGAGTACAGCATTGTATGGTAGTGAAACATGGACTGTGGGAAAACCGGAAGAGAAGAGAAGAGAATCGAAGCATTTGAGATGTGGTGCTATAGACGAATGTTGAAAATTAGGTGGACTGATAGGGTAAGGAATGAGGAGGTTCTACGCAGAATCGGAGAGGAAAGGAATATGTGGAAAACACTGATAAGGAGAAGGGACAGGATGATAGGGCATCTGCTAAGACATGTGGGAATGACTTCCATGGTACTAGAGGGAGCTGTAGAGGGCAAAAACTGTAGAGGAAGACAGAGATTGGAATACGTCAAGCAAATAATTGAGGACGTAGGTTGCAAGTGCTACTCTGAGATGAGGAGGTTAGCACAGGAAAGGATTTCGTGGCGGGCCGCATCAAACCAGACAGTACACTGATGACAAAAAAAAAAAAAAAAAAAAAAAAAAATTAAGCACGATAACATGCAATTACATTGGTCATGCCTAGGAAGTGCTTCAGATGCCTGACGCCACAAATCGTGTATATTAATTCTAATATTAACAGTAACCTCAGAATTTTCGCAGATGTACGAAATACAGCCTGAACAAAACTGTGCAAATATTCAGTCAGACCTTGATAAGATTTAAAAGTGATGCAGTGATTGGCAACTTCTTTTAAATATTTAAAAATGTAAAACTGTGTACTTAAAAAAAAACGTAGTATCCTATGAATGTAATATCAGTGAGTCACAGTTGGAATCTGTAAACTCCTACAAATACTTGAGTGTAACACTTAGTAGGGACATGAAGTGGAACGATCACACACACTCAGTAGTGGGCATGACAGGTAGCAGATTTCGGTTTACTGGTAGAGTACTATGGAAATGCAGCCAGTCTCCAAAGGAGATTACTTACAAATCACTTCTGCGGCCCATCCATGTGTGGGTCCTATACCAAATAGACTGGAAAGGGATATTGAAAGTACGCAAAGAAAGGCAGCAGAATGGTCACAGCCTTGTCTGACCCGCTGGAATGTGTCACTGAAATGTAGGAAAAATGGAACTGTTTGGAAAATAGACATGAATTATCCCCGAGAAATGTGTTCAGCAAGTAGTGCCCCACAGCTCTTGTTGTTGTTGTTGTGGTCTTCAGTCCTGAGACTGGTTTGATGCAGCTCTCCATGCTACTCTATTCTGTGCAAGCTTCTTCATCTCCCAGTACCTACTGCAACCTACATCCTTCTGAATCTGCTTAGTGTATTGATCTCTTGGTCTCCCTCTACGATTTTTACCCTCCACGCTGCCCTCCAATGCTAAATTTGTGATCCCTTGATGCCTCAAAACATGTCCTACCAACCGATCCCTTCTTCTAGTCAAGTTGTGCCACAAACTTCTCTTCTCCCCAATCCTATTCAATACCTCCTCATTAGTTAAGTGATCTACCCACCTTATCTTCAGCATTCTTCTGTAGCACCACATTTCGAAAGCTTCTATTCTCTTCTTGTCCAAACTAGTTATCGTCCATGTTTCACTTCCATACATGTCTACACTCCCTACATATACTTTCAGAAACGACTTCCTGACTCTTAAATCTACACCCGACGTTAACAAATTTCTCTTCTTCAGAAACGCTTTCCCTGCCATTGCCAGTCTACATTTTATATCCTCTCTACTTCGACCATCATCAGTTATTTTTCTCCCCAAGTAGCAAAACTCCTTTACTACTTTATGTGTCTCATTTCCTAATCTAATTCCCTCAGCATCACCCGACTTAATTCGACTACATTCCATTATCCTCGTTTTGCTTTTGCTGATGTTCATCTTATACCCTCCTTTCAAGACACTGTCCATTCCGTTCAACTGCTCTTCCAAGTCCTTTGCTGTCTCTGACAGAATTACAATGTCATCGGCGAACCTTAAAGTTTTATTTCATCTAAATGGATTTTAACACCTACTCCGATTTTTCTTTTGTTTTCTTTACTGCTTGCTCAATATACAGATTGAATAACATCGGGGAGAGGCTACAACCCTGTCTCACTCCCTTCCTAACCGCTGCTTCCCTTTCACTCCCCTCGACTCTTATAACTGCCATCTGGTTTCTGTACAAATTGTAAATAGTCTTTCGCTCCCTGTATTTTACCCCTGCCACCTTCAGAATTTGAAAGAGAGTATTCCAGTCAACATTGTCAAAAGCTTTCTCTAAGTCTACAAATTCTAGAAACGTAGGTTTGCCTTTTCTTAATCTAGCTTCTAAAATAAGTCGTAGGGTCAGTATTGCCTCACGTGTTCCAATATTTCTACGGAATCCAAACTGATCTTCCCCAAGGTCGGCTTCTACCAGTTTTTCCATTCGTCTGTAAAGAACTGCACCCGTGACTTATTAAACTGATACTTCGGTAATTTTCACATCTGTCAACGCCTGCTTTCTTTGGGATTGGAACTATTATATTCTTCTTGAAGTCTGAAGGTATTTCGCCTGTCTTATACATTTTGCTCACCAGATGGTAGAGTTTTGTCAGGACTGGCTCTCCCTAGGCTGTCAGTAGTTCTAATGGAATTTTGTCTACTCCCAGGGTCTTGTTTCGACTCAGGTCTTTCAGTGCTCTGTCAAACTCTTCACGCAGTATCATATCTCCCATTTCATCTTCATCTACATCCTCTTCCATTTCCATAATATTGTACTCAAGTACATCGCCCTTGTATAGACCCTCTATATACTCTTTCCTCTTTTCTGCTTTCCCTTCTTTGCTTAGAACTGGGTTTCCATCTGAGCTCTTGATATTCATACAAGTCGTTCTCTTCTCTCCAAAGGTCTCTTTAATTTTCCTGTAGGCAGTATCTATCTTACCTCTAGTGAGGTAAGCCTCTACATCCTTACATTTGTCCTCTAGCCATGCGTGCTTAGCCATTTTGCACTTCCTATCGATCTCATTTTTGAGACGTTTGTATTCCTTTCTGCCTGCTTCATTTACTGCATTTTTATATTTTCTCCTTTCATCAATTAAATTCAATATTTCTTCTGTCACCCAAGGATTTCAATTAGCCCTCGTCTTTTTACCTACTAGATCCTCTGCTGCCTTCACTACTTCATCCCTCAAAGCTTTCCATTCTTCTTCTACTGTATTTCTTTCCCCCGTTCTTGTCAATTGTTCCCTTATGCTCTCCCTGAAACTCTGTGCAACCTCCGGTTTAGTCAGTTTATCCAGGTCCCATCTCTTTAAATTCCCACCATTTTGCAGTTTCTTCAGTTTTAATCTACAGTTCATAACCAATAGATTGTGGTCAGAGTCCACATCTGCCCCTGGAAATGTCTTACAATTTAAAACCTGGTTCCTAAATCTCTGTCTTACCATTATATAATCTATCTGATACCTTTTAGTATCTCCAGGGTTCTTCCATGTATACAATCTTCTTTGATGATTCTTGAACCAAGTGTTAGCTATGATTAAGTTATGCTCTGCGCAAAATTGTACCAGGCGGCTTCCTCTTTCATTTCTTAGACCCAATCCATATTCACCTACTACGTTTCCTTCTCTCCCTTTTCCTACCACCGAATTCCAGTCACCCATGACTATTAAATTTTCATCTCCCTTCACTATCTGAATAATTTCTTTTATTTCATCACACATTTCTTCAATTTCTTCGTCATATGCAGAGCTAGTTGGCAAATAGACTTGTACTACTGTCGTGGCCGTGGGCTTCGTGTCTATCTTGGCCACAACAATGCGTTCGCTGTGCTGTTTGTAGTAGCTTACCCGCATTCCTATTGTCTTATTCATTATTAAACCTACTCCTGCATTACCCCTATTTGATTTTGTATTTATAACCCTGTATTCACCCGAGCAAAAGTCTTGTTACTCCTGCCACCGAACTTCACTAGTTCCCACTATATCCAACTTTAACCTATTCATTTCCCTTTTTAAATTTTCTAACCTACCTGCCCGATTAAGGGATCTGACATTCCACGCTCCGATCCGTAGAACGCCAGTTTTCTTTCTCCTGATAACGACGTCCTCTTGAGTAGTCCTCGCCCGGAGATCCGAATGGGGGACTATTTTACCTCCGGAATATTTTACCCAAGAGGACGCCAACTTCATTTACCCATACAGCAAAGCTGCATGCCCTCGGGAAAAATTACGGCCGTAGTTTCCCCTTGCTTTCAGCCGTTCGCAGTACCAGCACAGCAAGGCCGTTTTGGTTAGTGTTGCAAGGCCAGATCATTCAATCATCCAGACTGTTGCCCCTGCAACTACTGAAAAGGCTGCTGCCCCTCTTCAGGAACCACACGTTTGTCTGGCCTCTCAACAGATACCCCTCCACTGTGGTTGCACCTACGGTACGGCTGTGCACGGGGGGGGGGGGGGGGGGGGCACAGCTCTTATATACTTGAAATATGTCTTATTACCGTCTTGAGCTGCTCGTAAAATATTTCATTTATACAATCCGTTTTAGTCGTCTGACCATCGTCAGGTTCATAAAAGCACTCACAGCATCATGTTAGCCGAAATACACTCCTGGAAATTGAAATAAGAACACCGTGAATTCATTGTCCCAGGAAGGGGAAACTTTATTGACACATTCCTGGGGTCAGATACATCACATGATCACACTGACGGAACCACAGGCACATAGACACAGGCAACAGAGCATGCACAATGTCGGCACTAGTACAGTGTATATCCACCTTTCGCAGCAATGCAGGCTGCTATTCTCCCATGGAGACGATCGTAGAGATGCTGGATGTAGTCCTGTGGAACGGCTTGCCATGCCATTTCCACCTGGCGCCTCAGTTGGACCAGCGTTCGTGCTGGACGTGCAGACCGCGTGAGACGACGCTTCATCCAGTCCCAAACATGCTCAATGGGGGACAGATCCGGAGATCTTGCTGGCCAGGGTAGTTGACTTACACCTTCTAGAGCACGTTGGGTGGCACGGGATACATGCGGACGTGCATTGTCCTGTTGGAACAGCAAGTTCCCTTGCCGGTCTAGGAATGGTAGAACGATGGGTTCGATGACGGTATGGATGTACCGTGCACTATTCAGTGTCCCCTCGACGATCACCAGTGGTGTACAGCCAGTGTAGGAGATCGCTCCCCACACCGTGATGCCGGGTGTTGGCCCTGTGTGCCTCGGTCGTATGCAGTCCTGATTGTGGCGCTCACCTGCACGGCGCCAAACACGCATACGACCATCTTTGGCACCAAGGCAGAAGCGACTATCATCGCTGAAGACGACACGTCTCCATTCGTCCCTCCATTCACGCCTGTCGCGACACCACTGGAGGCGGGCTGCACGATCTTGGGGCGTGAGCGGAAGACGGCCTAACGGTGTGCGGGACCGTAGCCCAGCTTCATGGAGACGGTTGTGAATGGTCCTCGCCGATACCCCAGGAGCAACAGTGTCCCTAATTTGCTGGGAAGTGGCGGTGCGGTCCCCTACGGCACTGCGTAGGATCCTACGGTCTTGGCGTGCATCGTGCGTCGCTGCGGTCCGGTCCCAGGTCGACGGGCACGTGCACCTTCCGCCGACCACTGGCGACAACATCGATGTTCTGTGGAGACCTCACGCCCCACGTGTTGAGCAATTCGGCGGTACGTCCACCCGGCCTCCCGCATGCCCACTATACGCCCTCGCTCAAAGTCCGTCAACTGCACATACGCTTCACGTCCACGCTGTCGCGGCATGCTACCAGTGTTAAAGACTGGGATGGAGCTCCGTATGCCACGGCAAACTGGCTGACACTGACGGTGGCGGTGCACAAATGCTGCGCAGCTAGCGCCATTCGACGGCCAACACCGCGGTTCCTGGTGTGTCCGCTGTGCCGTGCGTGTGATCATTGCTTGTACAGCCCTCTCGCAGTGTCAGGAGCAAGTATGGTGGGTCTGACACACCGGTGTCAATGTGTTCTTTTTTCCATTTCCAGGAGTGTATAAAACCGTTGTCGTTAGGCGATAAAACCATGAATAATATACTGTCATTATATCGAAATATGAATTAGGTTGTCCATCTAAAGGAGTACTTTGGTTGGTATTGTACTCTTACTAGCACAATTTTATTGAATAGATTGATCTTCTCGTAGCAGGACCCATTTAGTTGTGATTCTCTGCACCCTTACAGCACAGCGGTACCTCGACGATATTCTACGCCCCGCTTTGTTTCCCTTCACGGCAAATCATCTTGGGCTTACATTTCAGCAAGGTAATGCGCGACCTCACACGGCAAGAGATTCTAGTGCCTGTTTTTGTGCTTGCCAAACCCTACCTTGGCCAGCAAGGACGCCGGTTGTCTCCCCGCAAACAGCTCGAGATTTTATGCAGTCTAACACCAGTTGGACAGAATTTGATACGATATCCCTCAGGAGGACATTCAACTACCCTACCAATCGGTGCCAAGCCGAATAACTTCTTGCATGAGGGCCAGAGGTGGACCAGCGTGTTATTGCCTTGGTCAGTTTGTCTAGCTAAATCATTCAATTTTTTTAAAACTGTAATCATCACATCTGCCGATTTCCGTTCCATACGGATAGTCCCTTCGTGGCGCATCGTTAGTTTTACTTAGAGTATATTTACATAAAAATAAAATAACTAGTAGAGGCACACCTATACGATCAGTTTGTGTTGAAGATAAATGTAGCAGCACGTGAGGCAAATCATCCTATGGATTATCTTAGAAGGTAGGTTAAACAGATGCAAACCTACATTTATTGTATTTGTAGATTAGGAGAAAGGGTTTGACAATGTTGACTGGAATACACACTTTGCAATTGTGCAGGTAGCAAGTGTAAAATACAAGGAGCAAAAGCCTACACACAGATTGTATAGAAACGAGTCAGAATAATCCACGGACATGCTAATGCTCTATAAATTTCCGACCTTGTACTTCTTCAGATCATTTACCAATTAATTAGCGGTTGGTTGTCTAGTTTTATTGATCAGTTATTTGAGAAATGGATGCAGTCAGAGGTTTGTTAAGCAATGTTTGTCAGCTGAGAAATGAAATAATTAACAAACATCATTTTTGATAGGTCAGCAACACAGCTTTTTGAATCATATTGTGAATATTAGATGGGACCAATGACCATTATGTGTAGAGCTCAGTGAAAATCGGGTTGCTGCTAATATATTTGAAGGGATGCGGGCTATGGCCTCCTCACGCGTGGTTTTTTCTGATAAATCCCGTAGTTTCCTTCACTCGGATCAAGTTACATGGATATAGACCGCACTAGTTTTGCTGATCACAAGAGGAGGATCGCTGATCAAAAGGCTAACATGACCGAAATCCCTTCCCCTCAATACTACGAGAGTAGCCATTGTAGACGAGGACATGGAAATAGTCTTATATGATATAAATTGGAACATTTCGCTCTGGACTGTTAGGGTATACGCGAAGAAGGTAATGGCAGATGACTTTTTCGGAAACAGGTTTGGGGAAGGCGCGCGGGGTGGCTACATAAAGGATGTAATGAATCAAGGGGAATCAATAAGTCTGTCCTTATCTTTACCTTTGCCGCCCTAAACAAGGAACCAGTGTCGTGGACTGTTGGGTTCCAGCAGCAATATTTCTTTGCTTACTTATGCGCGTTATCTCAAGGATAATACAATTTGTAAATCTCCCGCTTTAAGATTACTTGATAAACAGGTTAAATTAAAAATTCAGCAGTTCTCAAAGCCTATTCCAATCTTTGTCACTGACTTACTGCTGGCGTACGATTTCGTAGAAGAAATGGGTTGTGTGTTAGACTACTCTGGAAATAAGTCTGCCTTTAAATTTCAAACTGGTAAGGACTATGAATTACGTAGGCATGATCAACTTTTCGCAGTTAATGGTACTGATTCTAGTGATTTCCAATTTGATGTCCGACATATGAGGGAACATGAAACTCGACAGCTGTCAAGTTTGTTAAGTAAATTTTCGGATGTTTTGACCAAACTCTTGGGTATAACCAACAAAGTCAAGTAACAAATCCAATCACCTACGCCATATCGCGTGTCAGTCTCCTTACTGATTATGGCCGCCAGAAAATCTACGAGTTAAAGCGTATACTGACACTTTGCTCGGGGAGGGGGGCCATTAAATCTTCTGCCTCTCCGTATGCCTCACCAGTGTTTTCGGTTCCTCAAGGCAATGGCGAAGGTTGGAGCTAGTGCCTTGCCGGGGGAGCTAGTGCCTTGCCTGATCTACTCATATGCTTTACTTGGTTTGCTGGAGCATACTGTCTCATAGTTTTGGATCTGAATCAGTTTTATGACCAGATACTTCACGATGAAGAATCTGAGCCTTTGACTACTTTCTGCAGGGAAGTAACCTGTTTCAGTTCAACATATAAAGTACCAATGTCCTTATGGTTTGTTGAGATTAATCATTTTTGCGGTAAGATGGCTGAATTAGCTCTGTTTGGATTGTCAATTGGTGCAGATATCCTATCATCCTGCTACATTCCGCTTTTGGAAAACTGGAGTTTTGTTGTGTATTTAATTACAACAAGATCTTTGATAAGCACCTTTAAAGTCGTAGGCAGGTGTCACGCCGCTTCAGGGAGGTGGGATTGAAAGTGATATCTAATAATGTTAGTTTATCCCGTGGCGAGATTTGTTTTCTGAGTCATCTAGTTTCAGCCAACAAGGTTAAAACTGATAACAAGCGCAACAAGCGCTCCCCCCCCCCCTCCCCAGCCAGCTCCCACCAGGGTAAGAAGAAAATTGCATCGTTTATTGGGATGGTGAACTTTTTGAGGAAGTTCTTTCTGAACTTCGCCCAACTAGCCATCCCGTTGTAAGGAAGACCTGTTTCCGTGATTGAGCATCCAGCAGTAAGCATTTGATGCTTTGAGGTAGGCTATCATTAATGTCGCCATTCTAGCTATTCTGGATGTTCAGTGCCAATTTACTCTTCAGACTGATTGTTGGCTGGTCGTATATGCATCATGGACCTGTTTGTGGCAGAGGTTAAATATTTCATATGACTTGGGAGCGCTGGCAGTCTTGTTTGGCCAGGAAAATTTAGGTTCTCTTTTCTAGCATAGACATTTCTTGCTAAAAAAAGACAACTATATCGCGATCTGAGCATCGGCTAGGCCTCAAAAGACTGGGCGGACAGCACATTGGACAGTTAGAATTTCAGCTTTCGAGTTCGCCATGCAACACATAAAAACAATGCACTGAGTCGTATGTTCAATGGGGATCAGGAGTCCGCTGAGTGATAAGGTCTGGGATTGGTAAGCAAGGCACATGGGCTGCTGGTGTGGAAGGTTGACCCCATTTGAGGATACAAAAATTGATTTTCACCACATTATTTAAAACAGAGCACTGGTAACAACACAATGTGAACCTTGAATTTAATTTCAAAACCTTTTCTTAAGAATTTACTTTATTTACTAGCGATTCATCAAGAACATTAACACATTTAATCACACTATGTAAGCGTGTAAATAGTTGTCAATGGTAAATTATGAAACAAATTAAATTTTTTTTCAATAAATGGAAATTTTATTCCTAAAAGACCCCCCCCTTCCCTTTTTTTTGAAACAGATTTAAAATTATAATCAGAAAGCACCTTGAAAATATCAAGTTACAATTTATTCAGAGGCAGAAATAACAATTTTTTTTTTATAGTATGAGCTTTCGGGCTGAGAACCTTGCCGCTCCCTTTTAACACGGCCATAGTAACGACCGCTCACAACAACCTCTGAAAGACTACACTGGTGCAAATCTGCAACACACCAGATTACTATAAACTAAAAATTTTAACAGCTCACACGAACACATAAACTATGCACCCCGTAAGAGGGATGGAAATGGTACAAACACTCACATTAAAATTATTTGCCACCGAAAGTGGAACTTGTTTTTAGAGAACTCTTACGGTGGGAGGGTGGCAACTTTATATACTAAAATGACCATTTACAGGGTGTCCAGAAAAGGGCTCCCTGATTTCAAAATTAAATATCTCGAAAACAAAGATCGATAGAGGAATGCAGTAAACGGTATATTTATTGTGAAAGCTGTAAGAAGTTTATACAGCAGTTTGAAATAATAGTTACAAAAGCTGCTAACAGATGGCACTGTACGCTGTACAGCTCATATCAGCCTACATTAGTGAAATAATCGTATGAGAACAATCTTTGCAAACAATCACATCACAATGTTTTCAAAATGTTCACCATTGGCACTACAGAGGTGGCGCAAACGAAGAATGAAATTCGCCATCACATTTCGTAGTGTCTCAATCGAAATGGATTCACATGCCACAGAGATCGCCGATTCAAGCTCGTCCAGCGTGGCGGGATGCTTCGGGTAGACCATGTCGTTAACTGTGCCCCACAGAAAAAAGTCACAGAGAGTCAAAACCGGCGAATATGGAGGCCAATCCATGCCTGCACCAGTAAATTTGGGATATTCCAAAGCAATGACTCGATTCCCGAAGTATTCCTCAAGAAAGCGAAACACTTGTTCGGTCCGAAGTGGTCGGGCTCCATCTTGCATAAATCATTCAGTGCCTGGTCGGTCCTCTAACGATTGCTGTGTGGCGACAAATTGTCCAAAAATTGCAACTTAATGAGCACCAGTGACCGTTTCTCGAATGAAAAAAGGGCCAATAATGCCTCTGATGCATACTGCAGCCCACACAGTAACTTTAGGAGAATACAGGGGTTTCGCTTCACACCAATATGTCTTTTCGGAACCCCAAAATCGCCAGTTCTGCTTATTCACGTATCCATTCACGTGGAAGTGTGCTTCATCTGTAAACCAGATGGAACTGATCGCTCTGGGCTTCGGATCACTGTTTATTCTAGGCATTACGTATGGCGATTACAGCGCCATCTGTTAGCAGCTTTTGTAACTATTATTTCAAACTGCTGTATAAACTTCTTACAGCTTTCACAATAAACATACCGTTTACTGCATTCCTCTATCGATCTTTGTTTTCGAGATATTTAATTTTGAAATCAGGGAGTCCTTTTCTGGACACGCCGTAAATAAAATCCATGAAATGCAGTTTTACATAAAATGTACCAACATGCTCTACACTACTCATACACCACCTCGCAAGATGATAGGCAAGATAAAAATATATTTCAGGGATTCGGCCTTTACACCTTAAGCAATAAATTCGTTAACCCCGAATTCGACAAACATGAGAGAGGCAGTCAGTAACGTACGGAAGACCGACAGACAGACAAACAGACACTAACTACCTAACAAATGTGGACGAGAGACAGACGAGCTAGCTGGGGACGAGAGACTGACCAAGAAAAGAAATAGAATTTAACAAGTTAAATGAAACAACATGTCACCAATGATTTAACTTCTAATAAACTGCGATGTCTGGCGAAGATCTGAGCAGCACCCCCAAAACGCTCTCCCGAACTGTCTGCTACCAGCCGTTTCAACGGGCGCAGGAAGGCGCGCCGATCTCCCGTCTCACGGCGTCGCAGCTCGCACCGGCCAGGCCGATGTCGTGGGTTGACTCCTGTTGCTCTCGTGTCGGCCGCGAAACCACTACCACTCGCTATACGGCGCGTCCCACTGGACTGACGTGGCGACCTCACATGCGCCGACGCTTAAGACGTCAAGACGGACAAGTCATCTTGTGTCCCAGTGCGCGACCGATCAACCGATCGATCCAACCGCCAATGACCGTTGCGTGAACAAACTCGAGCAGAGTGGTGGCCTAACACATACTAGGACGCCGGACAGACACTGACTGCCCCACACTGACCCGGCTGAACGACTGACCAGACCCGCTGAGACTGACAGACTGATTTTTTTTCCCTTATTGTTATTTTGAAACCTGTTTACAGGCAGGCCTGCAGCAGCACACTACGCCGCCCTTTGGCCTCACAGAAACACAAAGATACAAATGAAGACAATTAGAGAAAAAAAGACGGTGGACATATAAACGGAGACAAACACTTTTTAAAACACAAGGTGCCGTTCACGGGCGTAGAGTCCAAGATAAAATTGTTCAGATACTTGGACACATACAGAGACGAAAATTGTCACACGTGAACGTAGGGGCACAGAACGAATGACACTGATCCACTTAAGCACAAAACGACGGCACACACAGAAACACGAGGCGTTGATCTCCCGCGTAGAATGTCCACTGAGCGTGTACGAGTCCGGGGACCTGCCAAGAGAGGAGGGGGGGGGGTGGGAGAGGGAGAGGGGAGAGCAGATGCCATGGGCAGGGGAGATAGGGGGAAGGGAGGAAGGGGGAGGGGAAAGCCCGGGGGAAGAGGGGTGGAGGAAGGGGGCGGGGGAAAAGGAAAGAGAAGGGAGGGAGGGTGCCTAAAGGAAAGGACAGAGGAAGTGGGGGGAGGATCAAAGTTGATAGGAGGGGTAGATGGAGGGGAGAGGACATCATCAGGGACGGGGAGCTGGCAGAAGCCACCTTGGGAGAGGGTAAGGAGGGTGGAGAGATGGAGACTGGGTGGGACGTGGGAATACAGGCGCGGCAGCGGGTGGGGGTGGGAGAGGACGGGTGAGACAAGCGGGTGAGGAGGATCGAGTTTGCGGGATGTGAACAGGATCCGTATCCTTTCAAGGAAAAGGAGGAGGTGGGGGAACAGAATGAGATCATACAGGATCCACGTGGGGGAGGGGAGATGGATGCGATAGGCGAGGCGGAGAGCATGGCGTTCAAGGATTTGAAGGGATTTATAAAAGGAAGGGGGGGGGCGGGGATCCAGGCCGGATGGGCATAACAAAGGATAGGGCGGATGAGTGATTTATAGGTGTGGAGGATGGTGGAGGGGTCCAGGCCCCACGTACGGCCGGAAAGGAGCTTGAGGACACAGAGGTGAGAGCGTGCCTTGGCTTGGATTGTCCGGAGATGGGGGGTCCAGGAGAGGCGACGGTCGAGGGTGACCTCAAGGTACTTGAGGGTGGGGGTGAGGGCGATAGGACGGCCGCAGATGGTGAGATAGAAATCAAGGAGGCGGAAGGAATGGGTGGTTTTGCCTACAATGATCGCCTGGGTTTTGGGGGTATTGACCTTGAGTAACCACTGGTTGCACCAAGCGGTGAACCGGTCAAGATGGGATTGGTGAAGGTGTTGGGAGCGCTGCAGGGTGAGGGCAAGGGTAAGGAAGGCAGTGTCATCAGCAAACTGGAGAAGGTGGATGGGGGGTGACGGCGGCGGCATATCCGCCGTATACAAAAGGTACAGATGGGGGGAGAGGACGGAGCCTTGGGGCACACCGCCGGAGTGAAAAAAGGTGTAGGAATCGGTGTTATGGATGGTGACGTAGGAAGGACAGTGGGAGAGAAAGGAGCCGATCAGATGGATGTAGTTAATGGGAAGGGCGAAGGTTTGGAGACCAGAATGCCATATGCGGTCATAAGCACGTTCGAGGTCCAGGGAGAGGAAGATTGCAGAGCTATGGGAATTAAGCTGTTCAGAAAGGAGATGAGTGAGGTGAAGGAGAAGGTCGTCGGAAGAGAAGAACGGCCGAAAGCCACACTGGGTAATGGGAAGGAGGTGGTGCTGGCGGAGATGCTGGTGGATGCGCCAGATGAGGATAGATTCCAGGACCTTGCTGAAGACCGAGGTAAGGCTGATGGGACGGTAGGAGGAGACGGCGGACGGCGTCTGCCAGGTTTAAGGAACTTCAGGATACGGGAGGTTTTCCACAGGTCGGGGTAGTAGCCGGTGGACAGGACTACATTGTAGAGCCTGGCCAGGGTGGAGAGGAAAGAGACAGGAGCTTCACAAAGGTCACGGTAGGTGACACGATCGTGACCAGGAGCGGTGTTGCGTTTTGTGTGGAGTGTAGCAATGAGATCCTGTGTAGTGATAGGGGCATTGAGTTCCGTGTGTGCAATGTTGTCCAAGTACTGGAAACCAGGTGCGAGGGGAGGGACAGAGGTGTCAGTTCGATCGCAGACATCGGGGAAGAGGGAGTAATCGAACTGGGGATCATTGGGGATGGAAAACACATCGAAGAGGTAGGAGGCAAAGTGATTGGCCTTACTAAGGGTGTCAGGGAAGGGGTGATCATCATGGAGCAGAGGATGGTAGGGGGAGGGTTTAGTTCCGGTAAGGCGACAAAAGGCTGACCAGAACTTGGACAAGTTGATAGGTAGGGTAGCATTTAAATGGGTGCATGTCTGTCGCCAGTCCCGGCGTTTCTTAGCTGCGAGCAAATTACGAATGTGTCACTGGAGTTGCCGGTGGCGTCATAGTGTGTCCGGGTCACACGTGCGGAGGAAGGCACGGTAGAGACGGCAGGATTCATGGAGGAGGAGGAGGACGGCCTGTGGGGGTAAAGTAGGATGGTGGGGGTGGATGGCGACAGTAGGGACATGGGCCTCCACTGCCTCAGACAAGGTCTGCTGGAGAAAGGATGCGGCATGGGTTACATCGTCAGGGTAGTGGTAGGTGAAGGGGTGGCTATCGACCTGGGTGAAGAGGGTATCCCAGTAGTTAGCACGGGAATAGTCATGGACGTACTTAGGGGGAGGGTCATTACGAGGGTCGGGGCGGGGGCGACGACTGTCCGAAATGGTGAGGAGAACAGGGAGATGGTCGCTACCAATAGGCTCCAGGATATCTACTGTTATGCGGCCAAGGAGGTTGGGGGAGGAAAGGACAACATCGGGAGTGGAGTTGGATTCGGGACGGGTGTGCTGGGGGATGGGGATGAGGTCACCTTGAAGGGAGGAGAGGAACCGATGCCACCACTGGGCAGCGGAACGACTGTGGATGTTGAGGTCGGCGGCGATCACGTGGGAGGAGAAGGTATGGTCAATGTGGGAGAGGAAGTCGAATGGAATAGGGGCGTTAGGGCGGACATAGATGGTGGCGCAGGTGATGGTAAGGCTGAGGAAGAAGAGACTAAGGATCAGGTGTTCGGTAGGGTCGGGAAGGAGAAGTTGGAGCCGAACGGGGATCTGGCGGTGGTGACCAACGGTAACTCCGTGACGCGCAATTGGGAGGGGATTATTGGAGCGGTGAAGGAGGTAGGGCGAAGTGTGGATGGTGTGGTGGGGTTGGAGGAAGGTTTCATCGAGGAGGAAGGCATCCACGTGGTGGGTGGCAAGGGTGTGCAAGAAGAGGTTCTTGTTGGCGGGAAGGGAGCGGATGTTGTTGAAAAGGATATGGTGCTGTCGCGCCATGACAGGGATTTAGACGAGGGTGTCAAGACGGGAGAAGGTGATATGGGCCTGGTTGTTGGAGTAGGTGGCATACATTTTTAGGTGGAAAACGGAATGGGCAGCGAGGGAGATCTGTTGGAGGGTGTGGGGGCGCTGAAAAGGATGAACATTCTGAAGAACGATGGTGAGGAATCTGATGATGTCCTCAGCAGTAGGGGGTGGGCGAAGGGAATTGCCAGGAGGGGGGGGGGGGGCGTCCAGGGGGTGGACAGGAACGGTGAGTTCAGGAGTGGTAGGAGGGGGTCAGGCCTTACATTTCTGGGAGTAAGTAGGATGAGGGAGGTTACAGGTATTGCAGGAGGGAGGGGGGGAGACTGGAGATTGGGGCACTGCTGTAAGAAGTGGGCTTCTCTACAGTGTGGGCAGATGGGGGCATCACGGCACTCAGATGTCGTGTGTGCACTATACCGCAAGCACCTCTGGCAGCAGAGGGATTGAGGAGGGGAACGGGAGGGGTTAACTTTATAATGTTGGTTAAAGAGGAGGGCACCCTCCTTCAGGAGACGGTCTATGGAGGGGACGTGCTTGGAAAAGACCCGCATAAGGCGGGTGGGGCCGGCAGAGTTGTGGATGCGGCGAACCGCACGCACCTCCTGATGGGGATGTGCCTGAAGCTCCACCAACACCTCCTCCTCTGTGATCGTTGGACTAAGCCGAGTTATCACGGCGGTGAGGGTCGGCGGGCGACACGGA
This sequence comes from Schistocerca americana, assembly GCF_021461395.2. Classification (NCBI taxonomy): domain Eukaryota; kingdom Metazoa; phylum Arthropoda; class Insecta; order Orthoptera; family Acrididae; genus Schistocerca; species Schistocerca americana. The sequence continues at coordinate 437,111,755 of NC_060125.1, forward strand.
GGTTGGGGTTGGCGGGAGGGAGGCGGGGATGGAGCAGGGGTGAGGGAGGGATTAGGGCCAAAGCGGGTGACAGGGATGCGGGAAAGGAGATCTGTGTGGAGGGTGGGGCTGGGGGAGGAGATGAGCACTGAATCACAGCAAGGAGTGAGGAGGTAGATGGGGGCACCAGGAAAATTCTGGCGAAGTAAGAGGGTGAGGTTCCGGGCCTCAAGAAGGGAGGGATCAGGATGGGAGAGGACGTAGCGGTAGGAGGAGGGGGTAGAGGAGGAGAGCGCAGGGACAGGCAGGGAGACATCCATGGCATCATGGGCTGGGGAAGGGGGACAAGGTGGAGCCTTTTTGGGAGTAGAGGAGCCAGGGGTGCCACTGGGGCGCTTGACGGCGGCGGAGGAGGTGTGGGAGATGGGAGTGACTGGAATGTGGCGGGGAGTGGCAGGTCGTGGTGCTGAAGTTGGCGCCAGAGATGGTGAGGGCGATGGCGAAGCCGACAGTGAAGACGATGATGATGAAGGCTAAGGGGAGAGTTGAGCGTGGGCCGTAGCCCTCCGGGCGACCACCCTAGTGGGTGCCGCAGAAACGGAAGGAGCAGAGGGAGAGAGTGGAGGGAAGGGATGAGAGGAGGCACGGGAGGGAGGAACCGGGGATGGGGCGACAAACAGTGAGGGAGACGGGAGAGTGAGGAGTTGGGGGATGGACTGAGGGGGGAGTGATGCTGCACACCACGTGATAGTGGTGGCGGCGGCGGAGGGGGTTGTGTATATGATGGCAGTGGTGGTGGCAGTAGTGGCGGAGGTGGGGGTCGACATTACAAGAAGGGGAAAAGCACAGGACAGGACAAAGAAGCAAACGAGAGATGGACAAGGCGACGAGAAACACAGAGTAAAAGGGGCGGAGAAACTACAAAGGAGACTGGGGCCGAAGCCCTACTCTGCTGCTGCTGGCGGGGGAGGCGACCTGGCTGGCCGGCCGGTGGGAACGCTGCTGCTGCTGGATGCTGCTGGCTGCTGGACACTGGACACTGGTGGCTGCTGGACGCTGCTGGCTGCTGGACGCTGGCTGGGACCGCTGCTGGATGCTGGCTGGGACTGCTGCTGGACGCTGGCTGCTGGCAGGAACCGCTGCTGGACACTGGCTGCTGGCAGGAACCGCTGCTGGCTGCTGGCTGCTGGCAGGAACCGCCGCTGGCTGCTGGACGCTGGATGGGACCGCTGCTGGACGCTGGCTGCTGGCAGAAACCGTTGCTGGCTGCTGATTGGGACCGCTGCAGGGTGGCTGGCACCTGCAATATACCTAACACTTCGATTAGAACCGAAAGGCCAATCGAAGGGCGGTATCCTTCCGGATTATCGCCGGAGATGGGGCTGACAGACTGACCCTTACCGAGCTTATATCGCCCCTTAAATGCACGTGAACAGGCAACTTTTCCTCTTTCCCACCAGAGGGAGACACCACAGCGGCGCCACCGGCAGGAACAGAAGGCGACTGCTTTACACTATGCGCTGCAGCGCGCTCTTCAAAACAGCAAATTTTACCACGGCTCACAATGATTAATTAGCATTTAGAAATGGCGGTGATCTACACCGATTATTCAGTTGCATAAAAGCAATGAGAATAATTCAAAAAATTAAAAAAAAGCAGCCAGATGGCTCCAACTTTAAATTAATAAAAAATTACTTTACACAAATATAACTTTAACATAACTGCAGATCTAAGCACACTGGTCGTGAATGTGAAAAATAAAAAATTGTAAAAGCTATTAGGTTTCAAAAATATTCAAATAGCAAGATCTCATAAATACGTGAATTGTCTGTTATGAAAAACATTCGGCAATATGAAGTTATGATAGCCTGAAAGGTCTACACAGCAATCAGCTTGTTCTCGACGTTTGGCGTTCACATCGGCCGCGCGTCTGAATTCCGTGCTCGAGAGCTCAAATGAACAACAGGCTGGAGGGCCTGCGCACACCAATAACGGCTTCTGGAACACACACACCTAGTATTAATACACAGTTCACTAAAATACTAAAACCTACAGCCAGGCACTGGGTAGCGCCAAATACAGGAAGAGGTGTTAAACGTTATAATGTGATTGCAGCAGTTACTATTAAAGGACATATCATTAAAGAGTCTCCAATGACATGAAATTTCACTTGATAAATTTATAGACCACAACTAGCTGAAGGTGATAATGATAAGGCAATCCGCACACAACCTTAAATACCAAAGCACCGTTTGACGGCACAAAATTGTTACTATTATAGTTGACAACAAAAAGTTTTCAGTTCCAATTTAAATTGGCGGCTGAAGTTTTATGCAGAGAATTAACTTTGATTCGCAAAATTCACCACTTAACGTATTAACAATAACAAATTTAAAAAAAGGAATCGGTGAACATCGGTCACACTTGTAATGCAATGGGACCAGATCACAGCGCAGTTAGATGGACTTGCAGTACCAAGTATACCAGACCTGCCTCCAAGTGGTTTAAGGAATGACTAGCGAAAATGAAAGTGGCTACACGTAGCGATGACATCCAAAGGTTCCACCGCAAAAAGATTTACCATTTAAAGTTTGTCCAGGAGCTCGCCGTTAACATGCACGCTGTGTAACCTTCCGCGCTCTTTACGGGATTCGAGATAGACGCGACTCTTAATCAGAGCCTACGTTGACCGGTGACTGCTTCGGCACTCCAGCTCCGCTCGCTGCCAGACCCAGGAGCCGTAATGCAACACTGTGCGTCCTCGCAGTACACCAAGCGCCGACCAATTGCTGGCGATGTTCCGTGCGCTCTCTTCCCTCTGTCACTGGCGCCAATCGAGTGTCCGTCACTGCCCCGTCGCATATGACCATCGTCCGTAATAGTATGCTCAACCGTTGTTCCCTGAATGTGGTAATCGTAACTTTAAATCAGTGCTGATTCTTTAATACAGCCAATCTCAGAATAACTGGAATAAATGTACCAGTTGGCTTAATGTGGTATCGGTTCAGCAGTACCTGAGGCGCATAAGAGCAAATTTAATATTTCGATATACAGCCAACTCCAACTGACTTTCATCCTTCAATTGCCTCCCCCCGCGCCCCCCCCCCCCTCCCAAATAAACACCATTAAAATAAATTGGAGTGAAGCGATTAACAACAGAGGGCCGCAGATTTAGTACCATAGGTAGCCTACCGAGTTTAGGATTGGGTATCTTCCTTTCGTAAGGAATTTCTGGGCCCACAGCAGGGGAACATCTACATCTACATCTACGTGATTACTCTGATATTCACAATAAAATGCCTGGCAGAGGGTTCAATGAACCACCTTCAGCCGGCCGGTGTGGCCGAGCTGTTCTATGCGCTTCAGTCTGGAACCGCGCGACCGCTACGGTTGCAGGTTCGAATAATGTCTCGGACATGGATGTGTGTGATGTCCTTAGGTTAGTTAGGTTTAAGTAGTTCTAAGTTATAGGGGATTGATGACCTCAGCTGTTAACTCCCATAGTGCTCAGAGCCATTTCAACGATGAACCACCTTCAAGCTGTCTCTCTACCGCTCCACTCTCGAACGACACGCGAGAAAAACGAGCATTCGAGCTCTGATTTCTCTTATTTTATCGTGATGGTGATTCCTTCCTATGTAGGTGGGTGCCAACAGAATGATTTCGCAATCGGAGGAGAAAACTGGTGATTGAAATTTCATGAGAAGATCCCGTCGCAACGAAAACCGCCTTTGTTTTAATGATTGACACTCCAATTCACGTATCATGTCTGTGGCACTATCTCCCCTATTTCGCGATAATACAAAACGAGTTGCCCTTCTTTGTACTTTTTCGATATCCGTCAGTCCCACCAGATGCGGATCCCACACCGCACGGCAATACTCCAGAGTAGGGCGGACAAGCGTGGTGTAAGCAGTTTCTTTAGTAGACCTGTTGCACCTTCTAAGTGTTCTGCCAATGAATCGCAGTCTTTGGTTTGCTCTACCCACAATATTGTCTATGTGATCGTTCCAATTTAGGTTATTTGTAATTATAATCCCTAAGCATACAAATTTCGGGCAAGTCATAGCCGCAATTACTTCGACTGAGTCAGATTCTGAAGACGCGTATCCTGTCTAGTCTCCTAGTTAAACCCTGGTTACAAGTAGACTTCATAGGCTTCATCATAGTCACGCCAAGGTTGGTGTTCCTCCAAAAGACAGTGAGGCCAGTAGAGCTCAATAAAACACGCGGGGATGACGCTCAGGCCAATTACCACACCTTCACGTGGCTGGGGGCGAAGGGGCGGTGGGGGGGGGGGGGGAGGGGGGAGAGAGAGAATGATCCGTGCAGTGCTTCGATATGAAATCGAAAGAGCGATGTAATTTCTTTGGCCGTGTAGATGAGGAAACGTCTCCTTGGCGTCCCCTTTGCCTTGTGTGCTCTCTGATCCTACGTCTCAAAGGAGTTTGGCATTAGCTCACTCTCAGTCGTTTAAAACAGCTGCCAAGTGGCGTCAGTCATGTGGAACATAGACGGTATGGGTTGCCTTTGTCGAAGCTGGATGGTGATGGTTCTCTGTTCTACCATCTTACATGCCTGTGAAGCATATCACACGGATTTGGCGGAAGACGGCCTTGGAAATTTGCTATTTGTGTGTACAGAATTCGTGGGAAAAGTCTTCAGTCCGAAGACTGGCTTGATGCAACTCTCCACGCTACTCTACCCTGTGCAAGCCTCTTCACCTCTAAATAACTACTGCAACTTACACACTTCAACTGCTCTTCCAAGTCCTTTGCTGTCTCTGAACAGAATTACTGTGTCATCAGCAAACGTCGATACTATTTCTTCTCCCTGAACTTAAATTCCTTCTCCAAATTTTTCTTTGGTTTCCTTTGCTGTGTGACCAGCTGTAGTTCGACTTCTCTTTTGTTGTCTCTGGTAGAATTACAGTGTCGTCGGCAAGCCACAAAGTATTGATTTATTCTCCGTAAACTTTAATCCCTTTCAAAATTCCTCTTTGGTTTGCCTTACTGGTTGCTCAATGTACAGACTGAATAACGTCAGTGATAGGTTACAACCCTGTCTCATTCTCTGCTCAATCACTGCTTCCTTTTTATGCCGCTCGACTGTTATAACTATCCTCTGGTTTCTGTCCAAGTAGTAAATACACTCCTGGAAATTGAAATGAGAACACCGTGAATTCATTGTCCCAGGAAGGGGAAACTTTATTGACACATTCCTGGGGTCAGATACATCACATGATCACACTGACAGAACCACAGGCACATAGACACAGGCAACAGAGCATGCACAATGTCGGCACTGGTACAGTGTATATCCACCTTTCGCAGCAATGCAGGCTGCTATTCTCCCATGGAGACGATCGTAGAGACGCTGGATGTAGTCCTGTGGAACGGCTTGCCATGCCATTTCCACCTGGCGCCTCAGTTGGACCAGCGTTCGTGCTGGACGTGCAGACCGTGTGAGACGACGCTTCATCCAGTCCCAAACATGCTCAATGGGGGACAGATCCGGAGATCTTGCTGTCCAGGGTAGTTGACTTACACCTTCTAGAGCACGTTGGGTGGCACGGGATACATGCGGACGTGCATTGTCCTGTTGGAACAGCGAGTTCCCTTGCCGGTCTAGGAATGGTAGAACGATGGGTTCCATGACGGTTTGGATGTACCGTGCACTATTCAGTGTCCCCTCGACGATCACCAGTGGTGTACGGCCAGTGTAGGAGATCGCTCCCCACACCATGATGCCGGGTGTTGGCCCTGTGTGCCACGGTCGTATGCAGTCCTGATTGTGGCGCTCACCTGCACGGCGCCAAACACGCATACGACCATCATTGGCACCAAGGCAGAAGCGACTCTCATCGCTGAAGACGACACGTCTCCATTCGTCCCTCCATTCACGCCTGTCGCGACACCACTGGAGGCGGGCTGCACGATGTTGGGGCGTGAGCGGAAGACGGCCTAACGGTGTGCGGGACCGTAGCCCAGCTTCATGGAGACGGTTGCGAATGGTCCTCGCCGATACCCCAGGAGCAACAGTGTCCCTAATTTGCTGGGAAGTGGCGGTGCGGTCCCCTACGGCACTGCGTAGGATCCTACGGTCTTGGCGTGCATCCGTGCGTCGCTGCGGTCTGGTCCCAGGTCGACGGGCACGTGCACCTTCCGCCGACCACTGGCGACAACATCGATGTACTGTGGAGACCTCACGCCCCACGTGTTGAGCAATTCGGCGGTACGTCCACCCGGCCTCCCGCATGTCCACTATACGCCCTCGCTCAAAGTCCGTCAACTGCACATACGGTTCACGACCACGCTGTCGCGGCAAGCTACCAGTGTTAAAGACTGCGATGGAGCTCCGTATGCCACGGCAAACTGGCTGACACTGACGGCGGCGGTGCACAAATGCTGCGCAGCAAGCGCCATTCGACGGCCAACACCGCGGTTCCTGGTGTGTCCGCTGTGCCGTGCGTGTGATCATTGCTTGTACAGCCCTCTCGCAGTGTCCGGAGCAAGTATGGTGGGTCTGACACACCGGTGTCAATGTGTTCTTTTTTCCATTTCCAGGAGTGTATCTTACGCTCCCGGTATTTTTCTCCTGCTACCTTCAGAATCAGAAAAGAGAGCATTCCAGTCATCATTGTCAAAAGCTTTCTCCAATACTACAAATGCTATTAACATAGGTTTGCCTTTCCTGAACCTGTCTTCTAAAATAAGTACTCGCATTTGACCACATTTCTCTGGAATCCAAACTGATCTTCCTCCAGGTCGGCTTCTAGCACTTTTTCCATTCTTCTGTAAAGAATTCTTGTTAGTATTATGCAACCATGACTTATTAATCTGATAGTACGATAATATTCACACCTGTCAGCACCTGCTTTCTTTGGAATTGGAATTATTACATTCTTCTTTATGTCTGAAGGTATTTCACCTGCCTCATATATCTTGCACAATAGATGGAAGTGTTTTGTTATGGCTGTCTCTCCAAAAGCTATCGGTAGGTCAGAAGGAATATCGTCTACTCCTGGGGCCTTGTTTCGACTTAGGTCTTTCAGTGCACTGTCAAATTGTTCTCGCAGTATCATGTCTCCCATCTTCTACTCATCTATGTCCTCTTCATTTTTATAATATTGCCTGCAGATTCATCTCCCTTGTATAGAACCTCTATATACTCCTTCCACCTTTCAGACTTTCCTCATTTGCTTGGACTGGTTTTCCATCGAAGCTCTTGATATTCAGTAGGCCCAGTTGCTTCCCTTTCCTCTAAAGACGTCTTCCGTTTTCCTCTAGGCAGTATGTATCTCTCCCCAAGTGACATATGCTTCTATATCCTTACATTTGTCCTCTAGCCATTCCTACTTAACCATTTTGCACTTCATGTTAATCTCATTTTAAGACGTGTATATTCCCTTTCACCTGCTTCATTTGCTGCATTTTTACATTTTCTCCTTTTGTCAACTGAATACAACCTTGCCTGTGTTATCCAAGGATGGGCCTTGTTTTTTCGTATTCGATTGTTTGCTATTTCTGTATGAATGTCCGAACAGTTATTCGAAGCTCCCCATTGTGCCGTAAGGTTCCTTATACTATCTGTGTTATATTCTTTTGGGTTTTAACTAATCACGATTTTATTTAAGGAGTTGACAGGTTTCAACTTGGCCTGCTTAAAATTCTAAAATTGTTTGTCCACTGTAATTCCTGTCTATCGGGTTCGAGGCTTGTTGGTAATATCTGATTTGATTTCATTTGATTTTTATTGTTATAGTAACTTCAGAGATCATCTGAGACATTACGAAATATATAGATATTATTTTTGTGCTGTTTTTTTCGTAATTTATTAGGTATTCAGGCTTAATGTAAGTTCAGTTTTACTACTTGTTGTTTTAAATGAAGCCATGTGAACGTTGTTGTATAAATCTTATGTACACATCTTTTACAGAACTAGTCTTTGTTATCGCTACTTAAAATGAAGCTGCATGTGCTGGTACATTCTCTCTTGGCGGCTATTTTCATTTACTTACTATAGTCAAAAATCTGTTGGAACGATGTTCCTGTTTCCTTTATTTGAATAAAAGCACCTGGTTAGATACAGGTTGAGAGTGTTTGTGATGGAAAAGAGCTTGTCTCCGTTCACTGTTATGCTCTCGCTACTTGCTGCGATAATGAGATGTCAATGGTTGTGAGAATGGATAAATAGTTTCGCTCTCTGAGTAGCTACCTACGAGAGGCGTTCAATGTGTAGTGAAACACATTAATTTTTCTCGACCAGTTTCGGCTAAAAAAGTGCGTAATTTGTTGTGGGACATCGTGGAATATTCTCGCTTTAGACCCTATACTTTCATGTAGAACCGATTGGTGGCGGCGCTATCCGTAGCCTTCAGAATGGTGTCTGTAACTGAGGTGCGTTCCAAGCAGAGAGCTATCATCGAGTTTCTTTTGGCGGAAAACCAGAGCATGGCAGGCATTCATAGTCACTTGCAGAATATATACGGAGACACAGCACTGAACAAAAGCACGGTGAGTCGTTGGGTGAGGCGTCTGTCACCATCGCAACGAGGTCGCGCAAACCTGACCGACCTCCCGCGTGCCGGCCGGTTACACACAGCAGTGACTTCTGCAAAGTTGGAACGTGCGGACACTCTCATTCGAGATAATCGACAGATCACAATCAAACACCTCGCTGCACGACTTGAACGTCTGTATTGGTAGTGGTGACACACTCGTCCACCAGTTGGGCTACTCAAAAGTATGTGCCCGCTGGGTTCCTCACTGTCTTGCAGAAGGCCGGCCGGGGTGGCCGAGCGGTTCTAGGCGCTTCAACTTGGAACCGCGCGACCGCTAAGATCGCAAGTTCGAATCCTGCCTCGGGCTTGGATATATGTGATGTCCTTAGGTTAGTTGGGTTTAAGTATTTCTAAGTTCTAGGGGACTGATGACCACTGATGTTAAGTCCCATAGTGCTCAGAGCCATTTGAACCATTTGAGGATTTTCTAAGCCCCAAATGCGCACATTGTGAGTGTTAACATGTCCACTAAGATGAAAGGTCGAGTCATCATTTTTTGCCTTGCAAAGAATATCATTAAGAGTAACGAAGGACAGTTGGTGCGGAACTGGTTGCACATTACGAAGCTGATCGTGACAATCTTCACAGGGGATGAAACATGAGTTCATCACTTTGAACCGGAAAAAGAAACTGCGGTCCATTGAATGGTGGCTCATCACTCCTCCTCAGAATAAAATGTTCAAAGCCGCACCCTCAACCGGTAAAATCATGGCCACGGTCTTCTGGGACCTTGAAGGGCATATTTCGTTTGATGTCCTCCATCGTGGTTAATGACCAACTCGGAAATGTATTGTGCTACCCTCAGGTCTTCAGCGTGTTCATCGCATTCTGCATGACAACTGAAGGCCTCATACAAGTCTGTGCACCCGAGAGGAGCTCACAAAACTTCACTGGACTGCTCTTCCGCATCCACCATACAGCTCCGATCTCGCTCCTTCCGAGTTCCATGTGTTCCGGCCAATGTAGGTTGGGCTCCACGGGAAGCAGTACATCTACATTTACATGTACATACATACTCCGCAATCCACCATACGGTGCGTGGCGGAGGGTACCTCGTACCACAACTAGCATCTTCTCTCCCTGTTCCACTCCCAAACAGAACGAGGGAAAGATGACTGCCTATATGCCTCTGTACGAGCCCTAATCTCTCTTATCTTATCTTTGTGGTCTTTCCGCGAGATGTAAGTTGGCGGCAGTAAAATTGTACTGCAGTCAGCCGGTTCTCTAAATTTCCTCAGTAGCGATTCACGAAAAGAACGCCTCCTTTCCTCCAGAGACTCCCACCCGAGTTCCTGAAGCATTTCTGTAATACTCGCGTGATGATCAAACCTACCAGTAACAAATCTAGCAGCCCGCCTCTGAATTGCTTCTCCTCTCTCAATCTGACCTGATAGAGATCCCAAACGCTCGAGCAGTACTCAAGAATAGGTCGTCTTAGTGTTTTATAAACTGTCTCCTTTACAGATGAACCACATATTCCCAAAATTCTACCAATGAACCGAAGACATCTGTCCGCCTTCCCAAAACTGCCATTACATGCTTGTCCCACTTCATATCGCTCTGCAATGTTAGGCCCAAGTATATAATTGACGTGACTTTGTCAAGCGCTACACTACTAATGGAGTATTCAAACATAACGGGATTCTTTTTCCTATTCACCTGCATTAATTTACGTTTATCCATATTTAGAGTTAGCTGCCATTCTTTACACCAATCACAAATCCTGTCCAAGTCATCTTGTATCCTCCTACAGTCACTCAACGACGACACCTTCCCGTACACCACAGCATCATCAGCAAACAGCAGTACATTGCTATCCACCCTATCCAAAAGATCATTTATGTTGATAGAAAACATCAGCGGACCTATCACACTTCCCTGGGGCACTCCAGATGATACCCTCACCTCCGATGAACACTCACCATCGAGGACAACGTACTGCGTTCTATTACTTAAGAAGTCTTCAAGCCACTCACATACGAGGGCAGTTCAATAAGTAATGCAACACATTTTTTTTCTCGGCCAATTTTGGTTGAAAAAACCGGAAATTTCTTGTGGAATATTTTCAAACATTCCCGCTTCGTCTCGTATAGTTTCATTGATTTCCGACGGGTGGCAGCGCTGTACGGAGCTGTTAAAATGGCGTCTGTAACGGATGTGCGTTGCAAACAACGGGCAGTGATCGAGTTTCTTTTGGCGGAAAACCAGGGCATCTCAGATATTCATAGGCGCTTGCAGAATGTCTACGGTGATCTGGCAGTGGACAAAAGCACGGTGAGTCGTTGGGCAAAGCGTGTGTCATCATCGCCGCAAGGTCAAGCAAGACTGTCTGATCTCCCGCGTGCGGGCCGGCCGTGCACAGCTGTGACTCCTGCAATGGCGGAGCGTGCGAACACACTCATTCGAGATGATCGACGGATCACCATCAAACAACTCAGTGCTCAACTTGACATCTCTGTTGGTAGTGCTGTCACAGTTGTTCACCAGTTGGGATATTCAAAGGTTTGTTCCCGCTGGGTCCCTTGTTGTCTAACCGAACACCATAAAGAGCAAAGGAGAACCATCTGTGCGGAATTGCTTGCTCGTCATGTGGCTGAGGGTGACAATTTCTTGTCAAAGATTGTTACAGGTGATGAAACATGGGTCCATAACTTCGAACCTGAAACAAAACGGCAATCAATGGAGTGGCGCCACACCCACTCCCCTACCAAGAAAAAGTTTAAAGCCATACCCTCAGCCGGTAAAGTCATGGTTACAGTCTTCTGGGACGCTGAAGGGGTTATTCTGTTCGATGTCCTTCCCCATGGTCAAACGATCAACTCTGAAGTGTATTGTGCTACTCTTCAGAAATTGAAGAAACGACTTCAGCGTGTTCGTAGGCACAAAAATCTGAACGAACTTCTCCTTCTTCATGAAGACCTCACACAAGTCTTCGCACCCGAGAGGAGCTCACAAAACTTCAGTGGACTGTTCTTCCTCATGCACCCTACAGCCCCGATCTCGCACCGTCAGATTTCCATATGTTTGGCCCAATGAAGGACGCAATCCGTGGGAGGCACTATGCGGATGATGAAGAAGTTATTGATGCAGTACGACGTTGGCTCCGACATCGACCAGTGGAATGGTACCGTGCAGGCATACAGGCCCTCATTTCAAGGTGGCGTAAGGCCGTAGCATTGAATGGAGATTACGTTGAAAAATAGTGTTGTGTAGCTAAAAGATTGGGGAATAACCTGGTGTATTTCAATGCTGAATAAAACAACCCCTGTTTCAGAAAAAAAATGTGTTGCATTACTTATTGAACTGCCCTCGTACTTGGGAACCAATCCCATATGCTCGTACCTTTGTTAGGAGTCTGCAGTGGGGCACCGAGTCAAACGCTTTCCGGAAGTCAAGGAATATGGCATCCGTCTGATACCCTTCATCCATGGTTCGCAAGATATCATGTGGAAAAAGGGCGAGTTGCGTTTCGCAGGAGCGATGCTTTCTAAAGCCGTGCTGATGCATAGACAGCAACTTCTCTGTCTCAAGGAAATTCTTTATATTCGAACTGAGAATATGTTCGAGAATCCTGAAACAAACCGGTGTTAAGGATATTGGTCTGTAATTTTGAGGATCCGTCCCTCTACCCTTCTTATATACAGGCGTCACCTGCGCTTTTTTCCAGTCGCTCGTGACTTTACGTTGGGCAAGAGATTCGCGATAAATGCAAGCTAAGCAAGGAGGCAATGCAGTAGAGTACTGTCTGTAAAACCGAATTGGAATCCCATCAGGGCCTGGCGATTTATTTATTTTCAACCCATTCAGCTGCTTCACAACCCCAGGGATGTCTATCACTATGTCCTCCATACGGGAATCTGTACGAGACTCAAACGGCGATATGTTTGTACGATCCTCCTGCGTGAAAGATTTTTCAAATGCTAAATTTAAAATTTCAGCTTTCGTTTTGCTGTCTTCCGTTGCCGGGGCAGAACGATCAGTGAGTGACTCGATGGAAGCCTTCGACCCACTTACCGATTTTACATAAGACCAAAATTTCCTTGGGTTTTCAGCAAGATCTTTTGCTAAGGTATGACTGTGGTAGTGGTTGTATGCTTCGCGCATTGCTCTTTTTACAGCAGTACGAATCTCTACTAACTTCTGCCTGTCCTCATTTGCCCATAATACTTCCACGTCCATCGTACCGGAAGTAAATGAAGTCGATTCATTTACTAAGTGGGATGCTAACAACTGCTTATCTGCTCTTTCTAGTAAGAAAACTCTCCTAGCCTTCTTGACCGACTTTTTAACTTTCTTAACCATAATCATAATGATAACATCATGATCACTAATCCCTGTATCAACACTGACACCGTCTATGAGGTCTGGTCTGTTCGTGGCTACCAGATCTAAAATATTTCCATTACGCACTGGCTGTCGATTTAGCTGCTCAAGACAGTTTTCGGATAATGTGTTCAAAAGTAATTCACACGACGGCTTGTCTGTAACACCTGTAATGAATCCAAGGACATCCTAGTCTGTACTACGTAGGTTGAAGTCGCCTCCGACTAATATAGCATGATCCGGGTTCTTCTGCGATACAGAGCGTAGACTCCCTTTGAATGATTCTAGAATTGTCACGGTGGTACCTGGTGGCCGGTAATAACACCCCACAATTAACTTTATTTCCCCTAGCCCTGTACGTGGCTTATTGGGGGGCTATTGATGCAGCAAGACGTTGCCTCCGACGTCGACCAGCAGAGTGGTACCATGCGGGCATACAGGCCCTCCCAGTAAGGTGGCGTAAGGCCGTCGCATTGAACGGAGCTTTTGTAGTAAAATAGGATTTTTTAGCCAAAATAATGGGGAATATTATGGTGTACTGGAATCCTTAATAAAACCAAACTGCTTGCAGAAAAAAATGATTGCGTTACTTACTGAAAGCCGCTCGCACAATAATGTCTCCATTGTTAGGCGGATTTATGCTACCTAATAAAGTGTAGACGGTTCTATAAAGAATCCTGTACGTAAACCGTCTGTGCCTCGACCATAAACTGATATTTTTTTAGTATTGCATTAGAAGAGCTACACACTTAAAAAAGTATTGAAAGTATTGTACCAACTGTTTTAGACAAATAAAAGGAGAAATATTTCAGCAGCATTAATAAAGTAATAAAAGAAGATTCTGAAACGCCAAAACAAAAAAACTTACTGCAAGAAGAGCAGAAAAAACTGATTTGCGAATATCTTTTGAAATAAAATGGAAGTAACGTCAAATTCCAAAGAGAAGACAAACAGGCTAAACACAAGATACAGAACAATGAAACACATGACCAGCTTTAAATATCGATGTAACTGGATCAGAGCCAGGGGGATGGAAAAAGTCTAGAATGCACAAGCTAAAAAATTGTAAATAGCTCTGCAAAGAACGCGAAACATTTACAGCGAAAAGTGCTTTTCTACAAAGACCAAAACTCGACATTCCAACTGTTCTAAAACTGGTTCTGTTATTTTCCCTGAGTGACTTACACCAAGGAATCAGACGGAAAATACACTGGATCTAAATTATAAAAATGGGATCAAAATAAAAACGAATTAAGAAATATATTTTAAAAATAAAAATGCCACGGAGAAACGGAAGTGTCCAGTTTTATTTCTACATAAGAGGGAATGACTAAAAAAGGATGAAATGTACTTTCACAGCTTTGACTTTAAACCAGAAACCAAGAGTATCGTGTTACATGAACGTCAAAAAATTTGTAGAGGAAACAGGAGACAAATAAAACCGAAATCTCTTGAGAACAGTAGTAATGATGTCTGAGACTTTAGTTGGTGAGACTCGAAGAACTGGTGTTAGTCTACTAATAAAAAAAAAATGACTTAAACGAAAAACCAAAAACTGACAACATTGTCATAATGGCTCGCAAGTTTATCGCAAACTATTTAACTGATTAAATATAATTCCAGGTAAGTATGGAAAGATAATTCAGAACTATGTCTCGGTCACGACATCGCCTATATATTTAATGACGCAAAGCCTTTCTCAGGAAAGCTCACGGCTCCTATAACTGGTTACAAGTGTCTGTATTCGTTATATTTTTGATGTTCGAATATTTTATCACATTTAATCATCATACGCACAGCTATCCTGACTTTTCTACTGAATCATGAGTGAACACTGTCCCATATATCTCTTCTCGACCTTAACGTTTTTGTCTCAACAAGATGGCAAGAACACCCGCTCCCATCAGAGCAAAATCCTTGCTTACTCTCCATCGTCCAGCTACTATCTCGATGTCCATCTTAGCAGCAGAGACCCAATTCTGGAAAAATCTCCAGCATTATACCAAAGAACTGAATAACATGTCCAGCTTCGGAAGACAGTTACTGACACATCTACAAAAGTAACAATAAGGATTATACTGTTCCTCTACACACTCGTTACGTTTATACTCACCTATTTCCAGCCTAATCTTCGTCATTTTCCAGTATTCTTAGCCAATTTAGTCTCCTTAAATTTTCTGCTATATCGTAAAACACATCTATAAATGTAAGTAGGCTGTTTAGGTTTTTATGTTGGTAACGTCACGTAGCGCTCTGTATGAAAATCACTGGCTGTGCTGTGTGAAGTCTGTGGCTGGTTGGCATTGTTGGAGTATTCGCTATTGTAGTGTTGGGCAGTTGGATGTGAACAGCGCGTAGCGTTGCGCAGTTGGAGGTGAGCCGCCAGCAGTGGTGGATGTGGGGAGTGAGATGGCGGAGTTTTGAGAGCGGATGATCTGGACGTGTCTCCATTAGAGAGAGTAAATTTGTAAGACTGGATGTCATGAACTCAAATGGCTCTGAGCACTATGGGACTTAACATCAATGGTCATCAGTCCCCTAGACCTTAGAACTACTTAAACCTAACTAACCTAAGGACATCACACAACACCCAGACATCACGAGGCAGAGAAAATCCCTGACCCCGCCGGGAATCGAACCCAGGAACCCGAGCGTGGGAAGCGAGAACGCTACCGCACGACCACGAGATGCTGGCTCATGAACTGATATATATATATATATATATATATATATATATATATATATATATATATATATATATATATATAATGACTTTTGAGCACTATTAAAGTAAATACATTGTTTGTTCTCTATCAAAATCTTTCATTTGCTAACTATGCCTATCAGTAATTAGTGCCTTCAGTAGTTAGAATGTTTATTTAGCTGGCAGTATTGGCGCTCGCTGTATTGCAGTAGTTCGAGTAACGAAGATTTTTGGGAGGTAAGTGATTCATGAAAGGTATAGGTTATTTATTGTTAGCCAGGGCCATTCTTTTGTAGGGGTTTTTGAAAATTAGATTGCGTTGCGCTAGAGATATTGTTTGTCAGTTTACTGTTGATCAGAAAAAGTAAAGAGAGTAATGTCTGAGTACGTTCAGTTTTGCTCAGCTGTTTGAAAATCAAATAACGTAGAGGTTTATCAGCTCAGTAATTCATTAATTTTTCTAAAGCGACGTTTCATAAGTTCTTCTCATATCTGGTGCTATCATTATTACTATTATTGTCATTATTGTTAATACTATCAGTGTCAAAGATAGCAGCTGCAGTAGTACAAGTACTGCCAGTATTAACTTTATTAGCTCATAGGCAGGATATTCGTAATTTACCCACACTGCCATTTCAGACATTCAAATCATTTTAAGACTTATGTAATTGTCCTATTAAAATCGTTATTTCTTAGAAGCTGTGATGTAAAAAACGTACTGGACGTGTGAAACCCTAGTCCCTTGCAAGAGATGGCATAATGACCCCAGTCAGATAACGTTAAGTAAATAAATAAATAAAACAAATTAAACCACTAAAAATGGATACCGAACCGATTACCGAATGAAAATTCCTGCCTCTGCTGTCCATCAGAACAACATTAAAGAATTGCGATTCGCCAGTGAGGTTCTGGACGTATATTTGGGAAGAGTGGATGAACTCTTCGTCCGGCCACTGAGATTTAGGTTTCCTTTTATTTCCATGGCCGGCCGCTGTGGACGAGCTTCAGTTCGGAACCGCACTGCTGCTACGGTCGCAGGTTCGAATCCTGCCTTGGGCATGGACGTGTATGATGTCCTTAGGTTAGTTAGTTTAATTAGTTCGAAGTCTAGGGGACTGATAACCTCAGATGTTAAGTTACATAGTGTTTAGAGCCATTTGAACCATTTTTATTTCCATAAATCGCTCAGTTCTAACGCCGGGCTGTTTCCTTTGAAGAGGCACGGCCGACTTCCTTTCACCTACTCACCACTAGAGTTTGTGGTCTGTCGCTAATGACTTCCTTGTCGTCTGGATGTTGGAGTGTAATCGTGCTGCCCTTCCCTCCGTCGTTCCGCCGGCCTCCGACTAAGTGAAGCGTCACTCCACGGGCCGCCAGCGGCCGCGGACACCTGTTGTCGCCCGTCACAGTCGGCAACTGGCTGGCAAGTTGGCTGCCTGCCAGCTCTGCCGAACGTACGAGCACAGGCTGCCGCTTCTGAATGAAATGTCTCTCTCGCCAATGGAACACTCAATGGAACGAGTCTTCTTGCCAAGCACAAACTCTGCAGTGTGCTGCTGTTTTGATCTGGATCTCCGCGTTTCGTGGGCAGCTTAACTGGTAATGGACTGTCCGAGGATACTCAGTGTTTGTCTTCTAGAGCATGTCTCCTGTAGTGCAAACCTTCATTGTCTTTTCTCAGCATTTTGGATTAGCGATTACATGCTTCCAGTATATAACAGAGACAGGGCTAGCCGGGCGGGGTGGCTGAGCGGTTCTAGGCGCTACAGTCTGGAACCGCGCGACCGGTACAGTCGCAGGTTCGAATCCTGCCTCGGGCATCGATGTGTGTGATGCCCTTAAGTTAGTTAGGTTTAAGTAGATCTAAGTTCTAGGGCACTGATGACGTCAGAAGTTAAGTCCCATGGTGCTCAGAGACATTTGAACCATTTTTTTAGAGACAGGCCCGATGAAACATGACAGATATAGCCCACAGATAGGCAAAATTGTTCTTTTCAGGGATCAGATCAAGATAGCGTACTCCCTGGAACGAACAACTTTTTTCTGCATCTCACCACTTACCACTCACTTAAGGGGAGACGGAAGGCAATTTTTATCCCTATTCTGCCAATGCTATTTTACCCTTTGAATAGGTGCACTTTTGAAAAGAACTATAAGTGATAAAACAATGAAATTTTTACTGCATGTGTATAACCTATATGCCTCAATTTACAAGGAAAATGAACATAATACCTCTTATGGTTTTGAAGAAAAAAATTTATTCTTTCACTAGTAAAATTTAACTTTTTTGTACATTAGTTATTATAAAACAGTTTCTGATTTTTTGGTGGTTCTCAATATACTTGTAATAACGTATTACCATCTGCAGTACAAACAGGCCAAATTTCATGTTTATAACCTCATTAGTTTATCAAATAACGGTACCTGAAAGTAAGAAAATGTAGTTTTGAGAAAAATCCATTTAAAGTTTAATACTGCAATTCTAGTATATTTGTTGATGAGAATTACTTACCACTAATATTTTCCTGCACCATATTGAGCATCATCTGAATCTTACTGACCTTCTTTTCTTTTCTTGGTCCCTCTTCTTTTCTGTCTGGCTTCTTTTGTGAATTTTAAATTAGCAATATCTGCTCTCTTTATCTATTTGCACCCAGGATTCTGCAGTATTTCCTCTAGATTTTATACCCAATAATTAAAAAATATCCAGTTTTCTAAATACACCAACATTGAAGCATAAGATAGCATCATTAACACCAAATTTGAGGGTTGTGAGCTGAACAAATAAAGTTTTCGGTAACCAGTTCCAAATGACAGAATTCACACATTCATTTAAATTGTGTTTTCCCATGAAGACATTTCTTCAACAAGGTATCTTTATAAAGGTCTCTAAATATGGGTTTAATTTCATTTCATTTCATTAAATGCTGTGTATTATCTCTGCATCTCGCATAAAGGAAGGCGTGGCATTCAAATGCCAGATTGCACACAGCGTCAGGAAAACCATCATATCTCACGAAATACTGTTTCACGCAGGAAAGACCAGGCATTTCAAATGTGCTAAAATCTAAAAATGGAAGTTTTGAAGCCCACTTGCCTTCTGTCTCCCTTTAATTAAGATTCACTGCCGCAAAAAATTAGTAAGCCTGAAAAGACGACGTCGATTTTGATCCGATGACGGCATATGCCATCTGAGTGATAGATGTACTGATAACGATTTAAACGTCGTCCGCCAACACATAGCGTAATGGCATAACTACCAGAGCGCCATTGTGTTTACACTCTAATGTGGAATGCTAACAGCTAATAGGCTCAGTGTGGTGGAAACGTGTGAAGCAAGCAGGCAACCATGCCACGGAGACACACTCGTGCTTCCTACAGCCAACTGAACGAGTTGAAAGGGTCGAAATTGTGGACTTCCGAGTGGCGGGATGGTCCTTTCGGAGAATTGCCATACACGTTGGACGTGCTGCGTCAGTTAGCAACGATTTTGATATCCATGGTCACGTGAACATTCTCACACTCTTAGCCGACGTTCTGGACGTCCACGCAGCACAGACCGACGCCAGGATCGTCGTGTTGCAAGAGAGCAGCGGCAGATCGTGCAGCTGTAGCAGATAAGCGGGCTTGTGGGCCCAGACGTGTCAACACGAAGTGTTGCCAACCGGTTACCAGCAGTGGGACTATGTTGTTCTCCCACTATGGGCTGCCTAAAAAGCACCCTCCAGTCGTCCATTATCCAGCTCACACCATTCCGCGAATGACAGGGAAGCGAGTCTATATCAGTGCTTCGTGTCTTTAATTACCAATCTGCGATCTCCTCTCAAAAAAGATCTGGGAAGCTGGTAGTGATCTCCGTTTTGTAATTATCATTATGAGAACACTAAAATCATAGTTTACACAGCTTGGGGTCGAAAAGTTTTCTCTCACTCCACCTGTGTTGTACTAGCTCACCGATCAATCCACAATCGCCTGTGTGAAAAACTCATTGCTGGAAGAGACACACTGTGAAATGTCCATTATGTGGAAGGTGAGCTACCATAGCCTATCATTTCAGCGTATTCGCCAGGACCAATTGCGCAACATGTAGAACATCAGTAATCTTGGCAGTGTCAGCTTTCATATTGTAATCAGTTTCTACATCTAAAACAGTCTTGTAAATCGTTGGACGCCAACGGATCACTCGGTGCACACATGGGCGAGGTATCTCAGCGAATAAGCAACAGCGCCAAAACAAAAGCAACAGTACCGGGTAGTCTGTCATTTACGTCATCCCGTTTGCACTTTTCTACATACGTAGCCGCTTTGGCACTGTTACTCACTCACCAAGATGACTCTCCATCGTGTGCATCTTGTGTTCCAGTGGCGTCCAACGATTTACAAGACTGTTTTAGTTGTGAATGATTATAAAATGAATGTCGGTACTGCCATGTTCGTTAATATTCTACGTGGTCCTTCTTTGTTTCGCGGTGGCTACCTTTAGTATCGTTCGTATCGATCCTGCATTACGAACTCTTGCTGCTATCGTGGAAGATTTCCGTCCACGTGATTTGATCGGATATCGAACTTTCATTGGAGCCAAATCTGAGGTTTCAACAGTGACTGATATTTCAGGAAATTTTTTGACTGATAAAACTACGTGTGTACTTACTCGTCGCTTGTGTAAATCGTCTAATGACGAGAGTGTATCTGTTTTTACTGAAGGTCCAAATTTTTTGTTAGTCTATTGCTACGTCCGCCAACGTGGTGCCAGCAGGACAATACGTTTCCAGCGTAGCTATCTTCTAATTTTTTTCTTTTTTTTGTCGTAAGTCTGCTGACTGGTTTGACGCTGTCCGCCATTAATTCCTCTTCTGTGCCAATCTCCTCATTCCAGAATAGCACTTGTAACCTATGCCCTCAATTATTTGCTGGATGTATTCCAGTCTCTATCTTCCTCTACAGTTTTTGCCTTCTACAGCTCTCTGTAGTGCCATGGATGTCATTCCCTGATGTCTTAATAGATGTCCTATAATCCTGTCCCTTCTCCTTGTCAGTGTTTTTCACATGTTCCTTTTCCTCTCCGTTCTGCGCAGAACCTCCTCATTCCTCGCCTTATCAGTCCATCTAATTTTCAACATTCGTCTATAGCACCGCATTTCAAATGCTTCGATTCTGTTCCGTTCCAGCTTTCCCTCAGTCCATGTTTCACTACCATACAATCCTGTGCTCCACACTATCCTGTGCTCCAAATGTACATTCTCAGATATTTCTTTTTCAAATTAGTGCCTATGTTTGATTTACTAAACTGTTCTTGGCCAGAAATGTTCTTTTTGCCAGTGCTAGTCAGCTTTTGATGACCTGCTTGGTCCGTCCGTCACTGGTTATTTTGCTGCCTAGGTAGCACCGGCCGGGGTGACCGAGCGCTTCTAGGCGCTTCAGTCTTGAACCGCGCGACCGTTACAGTCACCGGTTCGAATCCTGTCTCGGGCATGGATGTGTGTGATGTCCTTATGTTAGTTAGGTTTAAGTAGTTCTAAGTTCTAGGGGACTGATGACCTCAGAAGTTAAGTCCCATAGTGCTCAGAGCCTAGGAAGCAGAATTCCTTAACGTCATCTACTTCGTGACCGTCAATCCTGATGTTAAGTTTCTCGCTGTTCGCATTCCCGCTACTTCTCATTAATTTCGCCTTTTTTTCGATTCCATATTCCGCACTCATTACACTGTTTATTTCATTCAGCAAATCATGTAATCTTCACTTTCACTCAGGACATCAATGTCATCAGCGAAAGGTATCATTAATATCCTTTCACCATGAATTTTAATTTACTCGTGAATTTTTATTTAACTTCCATCATCGCTTCTTCGATGTACAGATTGAACAGTAAGGGTGAAAGACTACATCCCTGTCTTACATCCTTTTTATCCTAGCACTTTGTTCTTGGTCGTCCACTCTTATTATTCCCTCTTGGCTCTTGTACATCTAATTTATTACCCGTCTCTCCCTGTAGCTTTCCCCGATTTTTCTCAGAATTTCGAACGCTTTTTCCAGGTCGACAGATCCTATGAACGTGTCTTGATTTTTCTTTGGTCTTGCTTCCGTCATCAACTGCAACGTCAGAATTGCCTCTCTGGGTCTTTTATCTTTCCTAAGGCCAAACTGATCGTCATCTAACAAATCCTCGATCTTCTGTATATTATTCTTAGCTGATTATGTGATAATTCTTGCACTTGTCGGCTCTTGCAGTCTTTGGAAGGCAGATGGTACGCCGGCAGACTTCTACCTTCTATACACAAACGTTATTAATCATTTCAGTTCACAGTAACCAGACAGAAAGGAGACTAAGAAAGATGGTTTGACCTACACAATCACTGTCGTAATTCTCATCGTTTGAATCAAGAATAATCGTTTCATCAGCCTACACATGACTGTAATCGTTCTCAGATATGATTTGTGTAATACTGAAAATGAACAGTTCAGGCTTGGAATGGCTTTACGTTTTGCATGAGTCCAGACCACCTTCAAAAATTGGTGCGGCTGGTGTTACACGAAGGATTGTGTTGTATAACCAAAATTCAATTTTTTTATGAGTTGAGTTGAATAGGATGGGATACAGAAACATAGTCTCTTTCCCAACCTGTACAAACATAGAAATCTTCCATACGACTTGTGGGAACCCCAGACTAATTCATTCCTTTCACTGACACTTTTTTCTGATAGTTTTTCATTGAAATTTGTCTTCTACCTATTTATAAAAATCTATTTATAAAAACAAACAAATTGTTTCCATGAATGAACTTAGCATGCAAAAGACGTTCATTCCAATTTAAATAAAAGTTATAATGTAAGTTCGTACTGCTCTTCATTTCTTCAAGTCACTGTAATAGTTTTAATATTTATTTCTGTTACACATTGATACATCTCACTGATGGTTCCTGTCAATTACCTATTCATTCTGTGCGTCAGTAATTAAACATAAAGAGCAAGATTCAATCATACTTCGTACATCTAACTGTGAGCGCTGTCTTGCTCAGAATCAGCAATGCCTGCAGTCACTTTGTATGAGGCACACGCAAACATCCCTAAATTAAGGCACCATAAAATATGACAAATGATAAGTTAATCATAAAAATACAATAGCAAAGAAAATATGCTAAATAAACCACATGTGAGGTTGTACTTCATTAAAACTGTCACTGAAGGTCACTTTCATTATCAAAGAAAACCATGAACTATTCTCTAGTGTAGGCATGTTACAAGAATTAGTCAATGATATGTAATGGGATAAGTGTTTTTGTGTATTATACATGCTCACGTACCAGCACAAAAAATGTTCAGATGTGTGTGAAATCTTATGGGACTTAACTGCTAAGGTCATCAGTCCCTAAGCTTACACACTACTTAACCTAAATTATCCTAAGGACAAACACACACACACACCCATGCCCGAGGGAGGACTCGAACCTCCGCTGGGACCAGCAGCACAGTCCATGACTGCAGCGCCTTAGACCGCACGGCTAATCCAGCGCGGCCTAGCACAAAAGTATTTCTATCAAAAGGAAATCATCTTTTGGGAGTTACGTAGATTATGTCACACGTTATATAAAAAAATTCAAAGTGAAGATGAATGTGTTGTGGACAATGTGCAGCCAACATAAGGGTGACAAAAAGTTATAGTTACAGAAGTACACATCTACAAATCACAAGAAAAAACATCAAAATCACAAAGAGTACGTCTGTTTCGTCCATCAGGGGCTGATACATGGAAAAAGTATTTTCAACAATAAAGAATTACAGAAGAGGAGGTGATGTGGATTGAGAACTGTGATACTCTTTGAGTTCAGTACATGAGTTATGAGTATGTGGACACTGTCACAGAAAAAACTCAACACGCAACGAAGTTCAGATGGAGACGAACTGATCGTGATTGTAGGTGAGTGGCGGTAGTGGGTGTGTTCGGGTAGACTTGCCAGAATGTCCTGTCATCGATAGGACCCCTTTCTCTAAGCAGATAAGTAGTCCAGGCAAGGTCAACGTCGGAGGGCAGATATGTGGTAGCTTGTGCCCACGCTGAAACAGCGAATAGGCGTCCTCTTCTCAACACGTCAGTATTACGTCTGGGTTTGCCCGTGTGTTTTTTTTTTTTTTTTTTTAATAGCGAGTGTTTCTTTTCTGTCAGCTATGCACAGTGTAGCAGATCGTATCACAGAATTTACATCTTGAGGTGTGCTTGTTCCACTAGTTGATAACAGCGAGATGCAAAAGAGTTGCTTGATAGAGCAAAAGGCGTGGTATTACTCTCCAAGACAGGTGCCTGAGTCAGGAATGCTTTTCGCACTGCTTGCACATGTGTGACAGGGGGTGGGAATTCTCTGGAGGAGAGAGACGTGTAACGGCCTTACAACACAGTGCTGTCAAGCAAGGCATACTGGCCAATGTCGCTATCAGAAAACAGAGTAACATGAGTGGTGCATGATTCTGCATTGCCCCTACCAACTCTGTTGCGAGTAAGAGCTTCACCGTCACATGGCGATGTCTATTCACCTGTTGTTGACCTATGTGTATAGCTTCCACTTGTATTTTCCTTCGACTTTCTACACATTACTAGGGGTCAGGAATTGCAATGGTATCCTTACTCTGTAATACAGTATAAACACAAATGATGTTTAATTACGTTAATCACTTTTTGAGTGTTTTTCAGTGAAATTACGTTTCCTCCGCTGTATCCAGTTCAATTAAAGACTGTAAGCTACCGTGACTGATTCTTTTTTCCTCGCAATAAATCTGGTATTTATAATTATTCTACATAATTTATAATCTAGTTATGTTTTCTTTTTAACTGAAGAAGCTTCTATGAATTTTACGTAGCACTATATTTACAACATAAATTTACTGTCATACCGGGTAAGTCACTAACTATTGCCACCAAGAATATCTCCGAAAGTGTGATATGAGCTGAAAAGTTTGTCGGACAAAAGTTGCATGAGATAACGGGAGCCATAATATGACGACCTCGGTTTTTTGTAGCTAGGTGTGGTCGATTGAGAAATATGAAGATCAACTTTTTTTTTAATGGGTTGCTATAATTTGGTACTTATTTTCTGATGGCGGGTATCGAGACGAATCCAATTACACTCCTGGAAATTGAAATAAGAACACCGTGAATTCATTGTCCCAGGAAGGGGAAACTTTATTGACACATTCCTGGGGTCAGATACATCACATGATCACACTGACAGAACCACAGGCACATAGACACAGGCAACAGAGCATGCACAATGTCGGCACTAGTACAGTGTATATCCACCTTTCGCAGCAATGCAGGCTGCTATTCTCCCATGGAGACGATCGTAGAGATGCTGGATGTAGTCCTGTGGAACGGCTTGCCATGCCATTTCCACCTGGCGCCTCAGTTGGACCAGCGTTCGTGCTGGAAGTGCAGACCGCGTGAGACGACGCTTCATCCAGTCCCAAACATGCTCAATGGGGGACAGATCCGGAGATCTTGCTGGCCAGGGTAGTTGACTTACACCTTCTAGAGCACGTTGGGTGGCACGGGATACATGCGGACGTGCATTGTCCTGTTGGAACAGCAAGTTCCCTTGCCGGTCTAGGAATGGTAGAACGATGGGTTCGATGACGGTTTGGATGTACCGTGCACTATTCAGTGTCCCCTCGACGATCACCAGTGGTGTACGGCCAGTGTAGGAGATCGCTCCCTACACCATGATGCCGGGTGTTGGCCCTGTGTGCCTCGGTCGTATGCAGTCCTGATTGTGGCGCTCACCTGCACGGCGCCAAACACGCATACGACCATCATTGGCACCAAGGCAGAAGCGACTCTCATCGCTGAAGACGACACGTCTCCATTCGTCCCTCCATTCACGCCTGTCGCGACACCACTGGAGGCGGGCTGCACGATGTTGGGGCGTGAGCGGAAGACGGCCTAACGGTGTGCGGGACCGTAGCCCAGCTTCATGGAGACGGTTGCGAATGGTCCTCGCCGATACCCCAGGAGCAACAGTGTCCCTAATTTGCTGGGAAGTGGCGGTGCGGTCCCCTACGGCACTGCGTAGGATCCTACGGTCTTGGCGTGCATCCGTGGGTCGCTGCGGTTCGGTCCCAGGTCGACGGGCACGTGCACCTTCCGCCGACCACTGGCGACAACATCGATGTACTGTGGAGACCTCACGCCCCACGTGTTGAGCAATTCGGCGGTACGTCCACCCGGCCTCCCGCATGCCCACTATACGCCCTCGCTCAAAGTCCGTCAACTGCACATACGGTTCACGTCCACGCTGTCGCGGCATGCTACCAGTGTTAAAGACTGCGATGGACCTCCGTATGCCACGGCAAACTGGCTGACACTGACGGCGGCGGTGCACAAATGCTGCGCAGCTAGCGCCATTCGACGGCCAACACCGCGGTTCCTGGTGTGTCCGCTGTGCCGTGCGTGTGATCATTGCTTGTACAGCCTTCTCGCAGTGTCCGGAGCAAGTATGGTGGGTCTGACACACCGGTGTCAATGTGTTCTTTTTTCCATTTCCAGGAGTGTATGTGTAACATAAGGTCTTTGAAGATCAACGAAGGTCACAAAGGTGGCATGAACGTCTATTTGCAGAAGGGTTTCGAAGTGATGACCATTGGTATCAATGCAGCGCTGAAATCTTCTTGTCATGGATTGAGTGGTATTTTTTATCACATCGGCAATATCGAAGCACATGCTCTGACAGTTCCTTCTCGTATATTGTGCAAATAGTAAATATTCGCCGATTACGGCGTATCCATCGAACGAGCCATTGACATGTAAACACCATTCGACGATTTCGTAATCCAACACTAATAGGAACAGTAAGACTAGTGTCGTCGAATCAAGCGAATGTGAATGACGATACGTGATACTGAAACAGGTGTAGAGCTGTGTAGCGCATCATCCTTGTCGCACATTGTACTCCTCATGTACATAGTCCGCACAGTCGAGCGTATAGGACATCACACATTTAGTTGACTCATCTTGCAGAAACGCCAATATTTCATCTGCTACTTCTTTCTCACTCTGCGAAATTCCTTGGTTCCCTATCTGACGATATTTCGGCAACTGTTGTTTTGGATGTATTACTATTTGGACGATATACGAGAGAGAATTGTCAGAGCATGTGCTTCGGCAAGTGCCGAAGTGATAAGGAATGCCACTCAACCCATGATAAGAGGATTGCAGCATTGCACTGACACCAGTGGTCGTCACTTCGAACACCTTCTGTAAATGGACGTTCATGCCACCTTTGTGAACTTCAAAGACTTTATGTTACACATAATTGGATTCGTCTCGATAGCCGCTATCAGAAAATGAGTCCCAAACTATAGCATTCCATTAAAAAAAAACAAATTTGACCTTCATATCTCTGAAGCCATTACACCTAGCAACAAAAAACCAACGTCGTCGTATTACGGCCCCCGTTGTGTCATTAAACTTTTGTCCCACAAACGTTTTAGCTCCTATGATACTTTCGGAGTTATTCTTGGCGGCAATTGTTAGTGACTCACCCTGTATGTGGGTTATTCAGTTATTTGTTAGATTATTGGGTGTTAGCGAATACATGCAGTTGTTAATCACGTACATGCCTTGAAATAATAATATTCTATTTGCTATTTCCGATACCCCATAATTTAACAAACATTCAGTTTCTGTATCGTCGGTCAGCTGGCTAGCCTGTCTTTACTTCCTTGTCTGTTCTTTCCTCCATCTATTCCTTGTTATCTTTCCTTTTGGCCAAGATCTAACCTATGAATCTTATTATTACTTGTCTTTTACACTTGGATGGCGCACACTTGCAGCAAATACTTGATCAGTGTACACTAACCTTTAACAACAATTTTCACACAACTCCTTTCAGTGTTGGTACGTAGAACTACAAATCTTTCATAGAAATTATAATCATATTTTAATTTTTATTTATATGCTTTCCCAATCTTCCTCATTTATATTTACAAGGTCTAGTTGCAACAAAGTTATGTTACAACATTGTCAGGATTTTTCCTAATTTCTCGATCTGCATTAAATCAATTTCCACTACTTAAACAGAAATTACATAGACAATGAACTTCAATTGGCTTTTCACTCGTAAGTCACATGGCTACGCGAATGGTTCGTTTTGAACGGTTGGTCGTCTTACTACAAGATATTGGTACTTGGTTGTCTCAGTCCATAACTACCTCTTCGAAATGTGTAAGTCAAGAATCTTGCTTGCTGAAAACTTGAATATCCACATCTTCCGTACTCCAAAATAAAAAAAAAAGAAAGTGTCCCCCAACTAACTTAGCTTAACGGCCCACTCGACCACTGACGTTTTATGGATTCACAGTACTTCTCTCGCTTCTCAGCTTAATCCTGACGTTTCCTTGGTATGGACATTAACAACAATACTCTTTCCTCGCAACAGTTCCCTGATGATCCTTTGGCGTGGACAACTATATACTCCCATTACCCCATTTCCTTCCACCAGCTAAGAACAACTACAAAATCAAGCGTAGTTAAAGTATCCGTCTCTAAATTTAATTTTATAGAGACGAACAAAACTGTGCCGTGACCTCCTGCGATGCTCTCGCTCTCGCGGAGTTTTCTCCTCATAAATGACATGCTTTGGGGCGCGCTGGTTGGCGAGTACCCCCTTGATATACGGGGCCCGGTACTCTGCACGAGGAAGGGGTACGGAACGAGACTGCACGGGTCATTGCAGGGGACAAGTGGGCAAGTGATGTTCTGCTGTGCCGCACCGGTGTGTGCTGCGCCGGTAGCTGTTCGCAAGCGGAACTGGATTGTGGCTGCAGTGACCAGTAAACACAGGCTCTGTTCAAGAGTCGTTCCGCCTTTGTGCCATGACGAGACCTCCGCGATGGCCTGGCTTGTGCATCTACGGCAGCTCCGTGGATTAATTTTCAAATGGGGAGGTATTTTTCAAACCGTGATTGCTCCGTGTGGTCACTATGTTTGTTCGACGGGTGTTATCCTAAATCGCTTGAGTGTTGATGTTGCAACACTGTTAATCGCGAGTGGAATTAATGTACTTCTGCTATGGTTGATTTTGCTATCAGTTCCTGATTACTGTCAGTTGTGGCAGGTATTCGGCAGACTTGTATCTTACCTGAGTGAATTGCTACTTTCACGATTTATCAGTGAATTACTCGCCTGCGTGTTAAAGGTTAACGTCAAACTTAGTTTGGCTTTTGCTGTGTCAGTTTCTACCTGTGGGCGGTTGTAGTTTGTTGAAAACCTCGTGCCGTCAAAGGGCGGTATTCTTAGTAGTTAAAACTGTGTGCAGGTTTTGGTTCTTTACATGGTCATAGTCCTGAGTGGCTTTGCAGCTCTGCAGATTACCTTTTATGAACGTTAATTTGATTCACGCTGTCTTAACAGCAGAATTAACATCGACTACAGGTGCAGTTTTATGATGTAATTCTGAATTTAAGAACCTTTGCACCGAATCTTATCTCCATTTTTCTCTATCTTGATGATCCTGTATTTTACCGGTGTGGTGATTCGTTTAAGTGAATTGTATATTAATGTTGGTTTTTTGTGTGTCATATAAGCTGTTGTCAGTGTACAGCCCGCGCTGGTTGTTGTTTTCGGACGGGTCTCGTGCAGACAAGCCGCCGGTGTTGAACGCCAACCGCCAATAGTGTGCTAATTCGTGTTTACTGTTTACTCTTTTCAGGCTATTGCATTACACAATGATCACCCGATATTTGTTGTTACGCTTTTCTCTGTAAGCTGCGGATTCTTTGGTTATTAATCAGGCTGCTCAATTGTGACAGAGACTTCGGTGTTAAGACAATTTACATTTGAATAGTATGAAACACTGCTCGCTACAAACTGTGTTACTGTACTGACATTCGTAAGGTACTTCGATTTGCCTGGGTCAAAATTTGTTAATTCAGCTTACATCAGAAGTTAAGTTTTTTATTTTAACGGAGAAGTTAATTCTATGGAACAGTAATATTGTTTTTATTAAAGGTTTGGCCCTTAAGGCTATTTGTCCTGCACACATTCAAGAACTGTTTGCTTAAATAGGTGGTATCTTTTTCTAAATTCTCGTTTTAATTAATTCTGTGACCACGATTATACCACCGACTGCACATGATAGTATTATCCTGTAGCTGTACTGTTACCAGTGTTTGCATCTCGATTTTATAGATTACATCTCTTTTTTTTACCGCATCCTCAAATTATGGCTCAGCATTCCATTCCGCCAGCTCCCCACCATATCAAAAACCTTCCCCATGATTCTAGTTACTCAAGTGAAGAGCACCGCCGGACGGAGTGGCCGTGCTGTTCTAGGCAATACAGTCTGGAGCCTAGCGACCGCTACGGTCGCAGGTTCGAATCCTGCCTCGGGCATGGATGTGTGTTATGTCCTTAGGTTAGTTAGGTTTAAGTAGTTTTAAGTTCTAGGGGACTGACGACCACAGATGTTAAGTCCCATAGAGCTCAGAGCCATTTTTTGAAGAGCACCACTTAACTACAGCATCACTTCCTTTTTGCCAACATTTACCTAAGGGTCTTTACCTCACTTGATTGGTACACGTTTTGTCATAACAACATTTTTATGCAGACTATCCTTTCTTGTTACTTCATCCTATGCGTTATTTTCACACAATTACCTTTGGACATCACATTCTCGGATGTTACACTATCTACCACTGTTCCTAGAAGAAAACTTCCAGAGCCTAGCGGTCAAAATTTAGCATCACAGAAAATATCAAATCCATCTCTTTGAATCTAACACAGCATACGACTGATACAAACAATACGTAATCGACAATCTTACATAATTACTTTCTGTGGTGTCACCGCCAGACACCACACTTGCTAGGTGGTAGCTTAAATCGGCCGCAGTCCATTTAGTACATGTCGGACTCGCGTGTCGCCACTGTGTGATCGCAGACAGAGCGCCACCACAAGGCAGGTCTCGATATACGAGATAGCACTCGCCCCAGTTGTACGACGACGTTGCTAGCGACTATACGGACGAAGCCTTTCTCTCATTTGCCGAGAGACAGTTAGAATAGCCTTCAGCTAAGTCCATGGCTACGACCTAGCAAGGCGCCATTAGCCTTACATAGATTGATAGTTATCGTATGAAATGTCTCAACAAGAAGAACGATGTATACAACAAGGATAAATAAAAGTTAAGTATTCGAGGAGCTGCATACTTTTCTTATTAGCATTCAATACTTATCCTGTTCCAGACTTCACGCCAGTCGGCGTGTGTGTACGCGTGCCTTTCTTTCGGCTACCCGTCACTGTGGACTGGCTGCCTTGTCAGTCCACTACATTGGCGACGAGGGAAACGTGTTCTTTCTCATTTGCACTAATTTGCTTGTGTAATGGCTTCGCCACATTCTCCCGATGTACTGTCCGAATTTTATCGCTTGCAGAATCAGCAGACGCAGGCGTTATTGGATGCCCTTGGACAGCTCGTCCAGGGTCAACGTGCCATTCAAACCGATGCGGCAGCAGCCGCTTCATCGCTGCCGCCGCCACAACATGCAGTTGCACCGCAGTTTCGCCAGTTTGTCAAACCCACGAGACCTGGACTGAATGGTCACGCCAGTTTGGATTTCATCTCGCCGCCTACAGAATTCAAGGTAACGAGCGGCAGCCTCACTTATTGTCTTGTGTCGGCGTGCAAACGTACCGTGTGATAGTGAAATTGTTTCCCCGACGCGACGTAGCAACTCTGTCCTACGACGAAATTTTGTCTGCTTTAGATGCCTATTTCAAAGAAACAGTCAATGTCGTTGCAAAAAGGTATACGTTTTTTCGTACAAAACGTACGGCCGGTCAAACTAATAGGGAGTGGGTAGCAACATTGCAAGGCCTTACAAGGGACTGTGCATTTGAATGTGACTGTGGCCTTCCTTATTCAGATACAATGGTACGTGATGCAATTGCACAGAACGTTTCTGATGTTCGCATACGGGAGCAAATTTTGAAACTAGTTAATCCCTCCCTTCAACAAGTGATAGACATATTGGATAGACAAGACACACTTGACTGTGCTCAGGAATCTTTTGAAACTTCGCCAGCAGTGTGTAACATTAACCGGCCCGCCGGGCGCGCTGCGCGGCCCGGTCAACTGCACGTCCGCACGGCTGCCGCCACGCTCTAAACCAGGTGTGCCGCGCCAGCATACAAATGCAGTGACATCATGCCCGCGGTGTGCTACTAGACATTCGCGTGCAAATTGCCCGTCACGCCAAGCTATTTGCTTTTTCTGTAATAAGAAAGGACATGTTCAAAGTGTTTGCCAGAAAAAGCTCAGATCAGACAATCACAACCATTCCAGGCCCTTTGCTTCGCGCCGGAATCGAACCAAGGACACTCAGGCTCGTGGACCTTCGCCCATGGACATTCATGTAGTTACTTCCACCCTGTCCAGTGCCACTTTCTCTAACAGTGACTGTGTTAGTCCCACAAAAAGTGTGCGTCGACGTCGCCGGAAATCACGTCAATTAGCACATGATTCTGTAACAGTGTCTGTTCAAATTGCACAAAACAGTCGCTCTTGTCGTCAGCAGGACAATAAACTTTTTGTAGATTTGGACTTTAATGGCAAGGTCATACTATTCCAGCTCGATACCGGAGCTGCAGTTTCATTGCTCAATCACGACACGTACAAACAACTGGGCAAACCTCCGTTGTGTGCCGCAAATGTTAAGCTCACTACATATTCCGGACAGCAGATCCCTGTTTTAGGACAGTGCACTCTTCTTGCAACATACCAGGGACAAACAAAACTTGTGTCATTTTACGTTCTTCGTTCTTCTACTGCAGTGAACTTGTTTGGTTTAGATTTATTTCAATTGTTTAACATGTCTATAGTAAATCAGGTCCTCTCAGTGAATCAGACTGTGCCTTCAGACAGTATTTCTCGTCTGTGTGAAGATTTTGCAGACATTTTTGCACCGGGCTTAGGTTGCGCTAAGAACTATGAAGCGCATTTGGAACTGAAAGTAAACGCGGAACCGAAATTTTTCAGAGCGCGCAATGTTCCTCACGCATTGCGTGTTGAGGTCGCAAGAACATTACACGATTTAGCATCACAAGGTGTGAGTGAATGTGCGCAATGCCTCTTCCATTTCAGCTCCGCTTCATCGCTTCCGCCGTACAGGTGTTCCGTTTCTCTGGACGACGGAATGCGAACGCGCTGTTCGCCGATTGAAATCGGCGTTGCTTTCTGATACTTGCCTTACGCCATTCGATCCCCAGAAACCCCTTTTGTTGATGGTAGATGCATCGGATTTCGGCATCGGTGCTGTGCTTGCGCACAAAGTTGGCTCGCATGATCGCCCTATTGCCTTTGCGTCAAAATTGCTCTTGTCTGCGCAAAGAAATTATTCACAGATAGAGAAAGAAGCTTTGGCTCTCGTCTTTGGTGTTACTAAGCTCCATGATTTCTTGTATGGTCGACACTTTACCATCATCACCGACCACAAACCTTTGACCTCGCTTTTTCAACCGAACAAGCCTGTACCTCTGCGTACAGTGCAGAAATGCATTCGCTGGTCTATTTTCCTCTCGCAGTACCACTACGATATCTTGTATCGGTCCACTGCTAAGCACGGAAACGCCGATGCGTTGTCCCGTTTGCCTGTTGCTGAGGATAAAGCATTCGCTTCTTCCGAACTTGCTTGCATGTTCCTTGATTCGGAAACCGATGAAGTGGTCGAATCGTTTCCGATTGATATTCGTCGTGTAGCTACAGCCACAGCTGCTGACCCTGTCCTTGCTACAGTTTTGCGTTTTGTTGCTACGCAATGGCCTTTGTCAAAGTCTCGGATCGAGGATCCGTTGGTTCGTCGATTTTTTGCTCACAAGGAGAGACTTTTTGTTCGACGTGGTGTTTTGTTGTTGCGTTCTGATAATGATCAGTCCAGAGTCGTGGTCCCACGTTCGTTACAGTCCTCTGTCTTACGGCTTCTTCCCCAAGGACATTGGAGTATAGTGCGAACGAAACAACTTGCTCGTCAGCACTGTACTTGGTTCGGAATCGATGCTGCGATTACGAAAATGTGTTCTTCTTGCATGGCGTGTGCCGAACAACAATCCGCACCGCCGTGGAAAGTCTTTGCATGGCCAAAAGCCACTTCCCCTTGGCAACGCTTGCACATCGATTTTGCTGGTCCATTCTGGAATGCTCGATGGTTGGTTTTGGTGGATGCCTTCAGTAATTTTCCTTTTGTTGTCCGGATGTCTTCCACGACGTCCTCTGCCACCATCCAAGCGTTGTCTGCTATCTTTTGCGTTGAAGGTCTTCCGCAGACTATTGTTTCCGACAATGGCCCACAATTCATGTCCGCAGAATTTCAGTCATTCTGCCAGGCCAATGGCATTCAACATCTGACATCCGCGCCGTTTTCGCCTCAGTCAAACGGTGCCGCTGAACGATTGGTCCGGCCTTTCAAGTCGCAGATGTTGAAGCTGAAAGAGTCGCATTCTCGGGAGGACGCGTTGTTGCTCTTTTTGTCATCGTATCGCTCTCAGCCCTGAGATGGTCGCTCGCCGGCTGAGTTGCTCCACGGTCGTCCTCATCGAACCTTGATGTCTTTGCTGCATCCGCCGCATCAGGTTCCAGTGCAGCGGCAGTCTTCTGCTTTTGCTCCAGGCGACGTTGTATTTTATCGCAACTATCGCGGTTCACGGCGTTGGCTCGCAGGGCGCATTCTTCGCTGCCTCGGCCGCACGATGTATTTGGTTTTGGGGGCCTCTGGTGAGGTGCGTCGACATCTCAATCAGCTGCACCTCCGTCGTCGCACGGGTTCTGCCGCTCCCCGTCTGCTTTCAGCGACGGTGCCGTCCGGTCAGCGCCCTGGGGACCCATCTACTGGCTCGCCTCATCCCCAGGTGTTACCGACGATGCCTTCCATTTTGCCCCATGGCGACGCGCCGCCGCAGCCGCCGCCGCCACCGCCGCCGATAGTTCTCCCGCCGGCGCCGCCCGCATTCGACGCTTCGCTGCAGCCGCCAAGCGCCTCCCTGGGTCACGCGCCGCCGATCGCTTCCCGTGACCAGCCGTCCTCCGCCATGGAACTCTTGCCCGCTCCGGACCACATAACGTCATCGCGCGTCGGGTACCCCGACGCAATGGCGGTCGACCCTTCGGCCCCTCCTATTTCTTTACAGGCGCATACACCGCATGTTGACGTGCACCCTGGACTAGGTTTTCAGTTTTCAGGCGTTTCCTAGGTCCCCTCGGACCGAATGGCCGGGTGCGGGTGGCACAGCCTCGCCTGTTGTTAGGCTCCCCACCTCATCGCATACGTCAACATGGGGTCCTCCCCACGGTGGGCGGAAACCTTATAACACGACCGTTCGCCGATTTGCGGGGGAGGAATGTGGTGTCACCGCCAGACACCACACTTGCTAGGTGGTAGCTTAAATCGGCCGCGGTCCATTTAGTACATGTCGGACTCGCGTGTCGCCACTGTGTGATCGCAGACAGAGCGCCACCACAAGGCAGGTCTCGATATACGAGATAGCACTCGCCCCAGTTGTACGACGACGTTGCTAGCGACTATACGGACGAAGCCTTTCTCTCATTTGCCGAGAGACAGTTAGAATAGCCTTCAGCTAAGTCCATGGCTACGACCTAGCAAGGCGCCATTAGCCTTACATAGATTGATAGTTATCGTATGAAATGTCTCAACAAGAAGAACGATGTATACAACAAGGATAAATAAAAGTTAAGTATTCGAGGAGCTGCATACTTTTCTTATTAGCATTCAATACTTATCCTGTTCCAGACTTCACGCCAGTCGGCGTGTGTGTACGCGTGCCTTTCTTTCGGCTACCCGTCACTGTGGACTGGCTGCCTTGTCAGTCCACTACATTTTCAGCAAACATAAACAACTGAAACACATACCTAACACACATTAAGTTGCCATTACATCTCGTTTTTCCATCTTCTTTACACTAATTCTATTCGGCATCATTTATTTTCTGTATTTCCGTTCCTTATCGCATTGAAGATCGAATTTCAATAATTTTGGCCTGTAGCTTACTCCTTTCTGGTTGTGTCCAGTTATGCCTAAATCTCTCTCCGATGTTTCTACAATGGTTCAACTCCCCCATCACAGGTCTGAAACTGTGACTGATACGTTAATCAAGGTGATTTTGTGACCCAACAAACTGATTAACCTATTCGTTTCATCTTTTGCGCATGTTGTTCTCTCCTACAGCAAACTTTGATTCCAGTAGCAGAGTTTCAAACGCTTCAGTGTGCTCACCGCAATGTCCCGCGAGTACTTGCTTGTATCATGTGGGTGGGTTGTAAGCACAGATGGACTGTTTGCCGTGTCGAGAAAGTAGTTTTTCTTAAGCATAGGTTCGAAGAACTCTACAGAACTTCGAAATCTGGATGCTTCTAAACTTTTATTCATTGTGATCCCTTGTTGTTTTATTCGTACTGATACCGACCTTCTCCTCTAGCAATGCCACTCTTTTCTCCTCTCGCTGTGAAAACATATAACGACGGACACCAAGCCGACAGTCCTCCATAAGAAATAATTTCTGTTGACATTCTTAAAACTGAGAGTGGTGGAAGTAGTTATTTTTATTTTTAGTGTTATCCTGTTGGCCTTCTCGTACAGTCCCATTTCAATGAAGCGCTTAAGGCGCTCGATCGTTCTGTTACCAAAAAAGTCGCTTCCTACTCCATTTAAAAAGCCAGAAGTTAGTTACATGGTTTGATTAAGACGGGAGAACTGAGGCGTTTACTGTTTTACGAAATGAAACATGCTTTAAATGTGATACTTCAATTACTATTAGCAAAAGTTACAGCGGGTACACTTGCATCACTATTGTGGTGATGTAAGAAAAGGAAGAAGGAAACAATCTATGCTGCTTATTTCATCGAATAATTACAATTTCACAGACCAGAGGTTACAAATTTAAATTTTCCGAAGACCCTTTTCATGAGTATAACCAAAAGAAATAGTTTTTTTACTGTTCATTTAATGTATTAGCCACAGTTCCACAAATACAAAGGGTATTCAAAAAGTTTTGTACAGTCTTCTCTAATTTTTTTTATTTTTTGCAGGGGGGTGAATGAAATTTTTTGTGAACATACTTGGAACATTTAGGTATAGGTTGGTGCATAAAATTATTTTCTATTATTCACAGGTGAGCCATAATGGACCGTGAAGTAGAAGTCAGGTTGCGACAAGGGTCGGTGATGGAGTTGCTCTTCAAGACTGGCGATGACTCTGCCACATCGATTCACAGGAAGTTGCTCCGGGTTTATGAGGAGGATACAATGGATCGCAGCAGTATCCAGCGGTGGTTGCAGAGGTTTAAACAAGGTGATTTCTCTCTACTGGACAATCCACGATGCGGTAGACCATCGGCGGCAGTGAGTAATGTGAATAAGGAGACCATTGATCAAATCATCCAAAATGACAGATATGTGACGATACGACAGCTTGCTGAAATGACTCGTTTGTCATTGGGTAGTGTGGTATCACTGATACAGTCACTACACCACGACAATGCAAAACCCCATGCAGCCCTTATGATGCACGATAAAATCAGGAGCCGGCCGCGGTGGTCTTGCGGTTCTAGGCACTTCAGTCCGGAACCGCGCGACTGCTACGGCCGCAGGTTCGAATCCTGCCTCGGGCATGGATGTGTGTGATGTCCTTAGGTTTAAGTAGTTCTAAGTTCTAGGGGATTGATGACCTTAGATGTTAAGTCCCACAGTGCTCAGAGCCATTTGAACCATTTTTGAAAATCAGGAAAATGGGTTGGAAATTTATTCCTCAGCCTCCCTACAGTCCAGACTTGGCTCCGTCTGATTTTTACCTCTTCGTCGGAAGGCCCACCTGTGCGGTAAAACATTTTACAGTGAGAAAGACCTTATTTCCTGTGCCTACTGATGGTGTAAAAGTCAATCCCCAGAATTGTACCAAAGTGCATTTACATCATGTAAAGAACGTTGGGCCAGATGTGTTACAGCTGATGGAGGCTACATTGTGTAGGCTCAATGTATAGCTAAATGTTCCAAGTATGTTCACAAAAAATTTCATTCTCCTCCTGCAAAAAATAAAAAAATTAGAGACGACTCTGCAAAACTTTTTGAACGCCCTTTGTATGTTTCGTGAAACAATATTAGGAACTGTTGTGTGGCAGTCCATAAGCAGGAATATCACTTGCATTATTATTACACGGACGGAAAAAACCGCAACACTAAAAAATAATTAATATAAAGTAATGAAATTTAGGGAATACATTTGTCTCGGTGACATATTTATGTATGTAAAACATTCTCGGTTTTCTTACCATGCCAGTTAGGGATAAAATCTCGAGCTTTCGACGATAGCCTCCATAGTCATCATCAGGAGCAACTGACGGTCTTCACTGCTGCTGTGGTGGCCTTTTATAGTCAGTGGACGGCCTCTGATTGGTCGGCTGGTGATTGGTTGACGAGTACGTACTGCTGTTGCAGACGGTGTCAATGTGTGCGCTGGTGGCGCCACCGCTTCCGTTGGAACGTAAACCTTGGAAGGAAAGTCTCTGCTTCTCTGCATCGAGCTCTCGTTTCCATGCACCTCTCAGATAGTATACACTATCACGGTTAAAATTTTTCTCGCTCATTCTTATTTCAACAATCTCCTTAATAACAGAATCCCAGTATGTGGAGGCATAGGACAGAATTTTTGTTCCCCAAACAGTATTTTATGTTTGTTTGTGGGGCTGTGCTCCGCAATTGCCGATTTCTCCAGTTCTCTATTTTTAGTATGGCGTTGGTGTTCTGCACAGCGGGCGGAAACGGTATGAATGGTCTGACGTTTAACCGTGATAGTGGATACTATCTGAGCGGTGCATGGAAACGAGCGCTCGATTCACAGAAGCAGCAGAGACATTCGTTCCAAGGTTTACGGTCCAGCCGAAGCTGTGGCGCCACCAGCGCACACATTGACACCTTCTTCGACAACAGTACGGAATCGCCGACCAATCATAAGCCGATCAATCAGAAGCCGTCCGCGGGCTATAAAAGGCCACTACGGCAGCAGTGAAGACTCCTTTATTATGCCCATCCCGCCTGGATCTCCATCCATCCTACCTACTATAAGTAGGAAATGCCATGCAATCTGCCTCGCCTATCACATCCGCCTCCCATCCCCCACGCGTCTCCTCAATAACTTGATTCCATTCCCACACCTCCTCCTCTTCCT
Source organism: Schistocerca americana (assembly GCF_021461395.2). Classification (NCBI taxonomy): domain Eukaryota; kingdom Metazoa; phylum Arthropoda; class Insecta; order Orthoptera; family Acrididae; genus Schistocerca; species Schistocerca americana. The sequence continues at coordinate 437,150,537 of NC_060125.1, forward strand.
TGACCGGATACAGATCCTTTAAACCTCCCATAAACTTGATCCCCCTCACCCGCTTTTCTCTCCCGTCCTTTCCCGCCCCAACCCGCTGCTGCGCCTGTACTCCTGCATCCCAACCACTCTCCCTCTTACCACCCTCCATACCCTTGCCCAAGGTGGCATCCGCCAACTCCCCCTACTGGATGATGCCCTCGACCCCTCCATCTACCTCCTCCTACCAGATTTGGTCCTCCCGTTCCTCCTGCTCAGCTTTTCCTCTAGGGCTCCCTCTTTCCCCTTTCCCTTCCCTCCCTCCTAACTTCTTTCCCCATCCTCTCTCTCTCCCTCTCCTCCCCCCCCTCACGGACGGGCATCCACGCCCAACTCTACTCTCCCCCCTCCCCCTCACTTCCTCTCTCCCACTGGCGTTCTCCCCACCTCACTCCTATACTCCCCTATTCCATGTGGCAACCACCCCCCCCCCCCCCTTTTTTCGTGCAATACGCAGTGCACCAAAGATCATCGTCAGTGTTTTCTGTGCAGTGTTTCTCCATTCCAGTGCAATTGGGTCTTCAGTGTCCTCCACCGTTTGACAGTGTACTCATTGTGCCTTTGTGTACGTTTGCACTTGCTTATGCAATTCAGTGTCTTCTGTTGGGACGTCTTCATTATTATCATTATGTGTGTCACCTGTTGTTTCATATTCATATTTTCTGTATATCTGTCTACATGTTATCTGTTCTATAGTTTTCTGTGGCCGAAGAGCGGCGTAGATAGGCCGCTGCCGGCCTACCTTTTTCACACGGTATTAAAATAACAACAAAGAAAAAACAGTAGTGAAGACAGTCAGTTGCTCCTGACGATGACGATGGAGGCTATCGTCAAAAGCTCGAGATTTTATCCCAAATTGACGCGGGAAGAAAACAGAGAATGTTTTACATATAAGTGTCGTCGCGAAAGACTTCGTTCTCAACATATTTATGTAACATGTTAATGTAAGTGCGAGATCAGCCATAGCTAATGTGAATTACTGGAACCTGTGTAACCGCAAGAAAGTTGAATGTAATCATGCATACGTACATAAATTGTAATGCACATATGTCGAAGGTCAGTTTGCAGGATGGGGTTCCATGCATCTTGCGTGTCAGTGTAAGGACAGTTTACACTGTTTGTGAATGTCGCTGCAGCTGTCTTCCGATGATGTCCCATAAGTGCCCGGACAGAGACAGATCGGTGATCAAGCAGGCCAAGGCAACATGTCTACACACTGTAGATCATACTGGGCTACAACAGCGGTATGTGGAACAGCGTTATCCTGTCGGAAATCAGCCCCTTGAATGCTATTTATGAATGGCGGCATAACAGGTCGCATCATGAGACTGACATAGATACTTGCAATCAAGATGTGTGAGATATCCACGAGGTTGCTCCTGCTGTCATACGAAATCCCATCGCAGATCGTAACCTCAGGAGTGTCTGGCACGCAGACAGGTTGTTTGAAGGCCCTCAACTAGCCTCCTAATCAACAAATAGCCATTACTCGCACGAGGTAGAACCAGCTTTCGTCAGAAAACACAACAGACCTCCAATGAGCTCTGAAGTTGCAAATGGCGGTGATTTGAGATCAATGGAATGCATGCTAAAGGGCGTCTGGTTCGGAGCTATCCTTGAAGTAACCAATTTGTAACAGTTCGTTGTCACTGTGTTGCGAACTGCTGCTCAGATTGCTGCTGCAAACTGAATAAGATGCAACTGTGCCATATGCCGAATATGACGGTCTTGCATCTCGGTAGTGCCACGTGATCATCTGCAGCCCTGTCTCCTTGCAACCTTACATTCTACCTGTGCCATCAATTATGTACAGTGGTTGCATTCCTACTAAGTCTTTCTGCAACATCGCAGAAACAACATCCAGCTTCTCACAGCCCTTTTACTCCACCTCGTTGAAATTCAGTGAGGTATTGAAAATGGCGTCTTTGTCGCTTTAAAGGCATTCTTGGTTGATATCATCTCACCACGCTCAATCTCATAGGTAACTAGTGCTCAACACCATTAGAGCGTGTATTTAAAGCAAACCCAATTAGCATCCTTGTAGTGGGGCTGCTAGCGCCACTCTTATTCTAATGGAGCTAAATCCTAATAGGTATCGTCTTTCAGTTGTAGATGAACGCCTGCTAAATTTCGTTTATGTCGCACATGTCCTTCTTGGTGCTGCAATTTTTTTCCGTTAGTGTATTATCATGCCTCTTCAGTACTAGCGCAAGAGTTCATCCTTTCAGTTCTATCAAAAGATGTGTTATGGCATAGAGCCGAATTGAGCTTTTTTCAGAGATAGGATATTTCCATCCTGTTTCAACTCTGTGCCAGAGACGGTGGTTCAAAATGGTTGAAATGGCTCTGAGCACTATTGGACTTAACATCTATGGTCATCAGTCCCCTAGAACTTAGAACTACTTAAACCTAACTAACCTAAGGACATCACACAACACCCAGTCACCACGAGGCAGAGAAAATCCCTGACCCCGCCGGGAATCGAACCCGGAGAGACGGTGGACCAGTGGCAATCCATTCTCTCGGTAACCCGTGATGTTTCGATGACAGAGATATCTGGAGAACATGCTGGTCAGAGTAAAAGTCAAACAGACTTTGTATCGAGGTAGAGCTGGATTGCATGGACAAAATGCGGTCCTGCACTATCTTGTTGAAAGATAAGGTCAAACAGGGCTCAAATATAGGCCGCAACCACCGGCCTTCGCAGTCATAAATCTAGCAGCTGATAAACATTTCTCCTTCTTACACAAGGCATAAAACGTTCTCCCCATACACAGCTGTTATGTTGCGGACGGAATACCACGACACCAAGGAATCGCGAACTGCACTGACCCATTCACCGTCCTGATGGCAAGCGCCTGACAACAAAAGGACCTGCAAAACTTTCTACACATTACATCAACGCCTAGCAAGGTGCTGCTACCGACTCTTCGATGCAGCATTGCGTCAATCGACGATGCAAGCAATCGCTGCCAAACAGCCAAACAAACGGTCGCCGGGACGGTAGTTAAGCACGCTGATCAAGCCACCATGCATGCTGGAGCTGGTGGTCGCAACTAGATTAGCGCGCCACTCATACGCCAAAGTCAGGAACTACAGGAAATGTACTGTCAGCTGCGAATGTGGACGATCATCAGCTATGCAGTCGAATGACGACAGTAAAAATGTATGTCGGATCGGGATTCCACCCGGATATCCCGCTTATTGCCTGCGTTCGCTTTACCATAGGCTATCCGAGCACACTTCACGGCCAGGTCCAAACTCCCATATGCCGTCAACTATGTGTCTACAACACGCACGCACGTCCAAAGGAACACCGCATCGTACTTCTGAACATCACGGGTTCTAGAATACCGTATTTATCTGTCGACGCTGTGCAAACGATTATCAGTTGCATGTCTCTCCTGTCCATGTTAGCAACTTCGAATACATTTCACGTATTTCATAACGGCTGTAGTCGCTGCAGTGTATTTTCCTTCTGACACGCATGCATCAGAGTTCAGCGACGAGTGATGGTTCAAATGGCGCTGAGCTCTATGGCACTTAACATCTGAGGTCATCAGTCCCCTAGACCTTAGAACTACTTAAACGTAACTAACCGCATCACACGCATCCATGCCCGAGGCAGGATTCGAATCTGCGACGATAGCGGTCGCGCGGTTCCAGACTGAAGTGCCTAGAACCGCTCGGTCACACCAGCGATGAGTGAGCTACATACGAGGGTCTCTCTCCAAAAGAAATGCACACTATTTTTGTAAAAAGACAGTTTTCATTCTGCATGTGTGAAAGTTTTACAGTGTGTAGATACATCCTTTCCGCTTGTTTTCAAATTATGTTCAACCTGTCCCCGTGAGTGGCGCCGTCACAGCGTGTCTTCAAGATGGCTGCTACACTCCACGTTCGTCAGAAGCAACATGCTGTCATAGAATTCCTGTGCTGCGAAAACGAGACGTGGGAAATATCCACAAGAGGTTGGAGAAGGTTTATGGAGATGCTGCTGTCGATCGCAGTACAGTTAGTTGGTGGGCAAGCAGGTTACGTGATTCAAGCGGGCACGGCAATATTGAGGATTGTCCTCGCAGCGGCAGGCCTCGTAGTGCACACACTCCAGACAATGTGCAGAGAGTTAACGAATTTGTGACTGCTGACAGACGCATCACAGTGAACAAATTGTGACGCTGCGTTGGGATAGGGGAAGGAACTGTTTGCAGTACACTGAAAGTGTTGGCGTTAAAAAAGGCTTGTGCCAGGTGGGTTCCCAGGATGTTGACGGTGGCTCACAAAGAAACAAGAAAAACGGTATGCGGCGAACTTTTGTAACAGTGTGAGAATGGTGGAGATGAATTTCTTGGTAGAATTGTGACAGGTGATGAAACATGGCTCCATCATTTTTCACCAGAGGCCAAGAGGCAATCAGTGGAGTGGCATCATGCAAATTCACCCAAGAAAAAAAATTCAAAACCACACCTTCTGCTGGAAACGTTATGGCTACGGTGTTTCTCGATTCCGATGGACTCTAGCTTGTGGACATCATGCCAAGTGTAACCACCATAAATTCTTATGCATATGTGACGACACTGAAGAAACTTCAAGCTCGAATGAGTCGTGTTCGACCACATCGGTAAAAGCAGGCTGCTTTGCTGTTGCACGACAATGCACGGCCACATGTCAGTCAAAAAACCATGGAAGAGATCACAAAACTCGGATGGACAACACTGAAACACCCGCCTCACAGTCCTGACCTGGCTCCCTGTGACTATCGTCTCTTTTGGAAACTGAAAGACTCTCTTCGTGGAACAAGGTTTGAAGAACAAGCCAAACAGTGGCTCCAACAGGTTGGTCCAGAATTTTACTGTGCGGGTATACAGGCGCTGCTTCCAAGATGGCGTGAGGCAGTTGAGAGGGATGGAAATTATGTGGAGAAATGAAAATATTCTTCCTAAAGGATGTATCTACACACTGAAAAACTTTCAAACATGTAGAATAAAAGATGGATTTAAAAAAAAATAGTGTGCATTTTGGAGTGACCCTCGTAGCTACATCGACATGAAGACGTCGTATCTGGAAGCCAGGCTAAGCCCGCCAGATGAGGGCGCGCACCTTATCTGCTCTAAGTGGAGAATTAATAGTTTTCCTGAACACCAACTGCCTTGCTGCGGCCATCCACACCTCCCATGTACCCCTGTCTCCCTCGCCGGTCCATCGAACCCGCAATACTTGGATGGGAGAGCAACTGCACTCTCCTGACCGAGTTAAGAAACACTCTCCCCCCTCACAGAAATGGGCGGATGACACCAGACCGTTACACAGCCAAGATCCAAATGCTTTTGTAAATGTTGTGTAATCTTTCCTTATACGCATAATGTAGATGGTATTACTTCAAACTGCTTCGTCATGTTGCGCTCATATGCTAATCATTTGCATATTTAAGCAGTTAGAATATTTTATTCCATTTGATGGTTTGTTGTATGCTGGCTTCATGATGTTGCTATTTTGAGGACTGGGAGAGTAGATAGCGCTGCTATTAAAAATAAATTCACAGACAGGTGTGGTAATGGGTACTGGTTCCTCTTACTGTCGCCGTCTATTAGCTTATTTATTTAGGTATTTTATGTCGGTTACATATAATTAGGATGACTTGTAAGCGAGTGTGATAGCTGTTTGCTTCCTTTACAAAATAACACTTATTAAACTGACAATGTTGCTGTAAATTAATGAGCTGACATCGAACAAACCATTTTACTTTGAAACGGCGCACTTCTGGATTTACAATCTCAGAAACACGGCCTCGAGCAATCGAGCGCATTGCCAAGTACTATCAGCTATTAGGTAGGCTGTCATTTCATCAGCTGTGGAGTTCAACAGTGCTATTTTGATATGTGCTGTAACGTCCAGTTACATAGGCTTTTTTATTGCCCCCTAAAATATTAAAGTAAGTTAGCACACTGCTGTCGAATTTGGGAAGACAACGGTTCAAATCCGCGTCCGGCCATCCAGATTTAGGTTTTCCGTGATTTCCCTAAATGTCTCCAGACGAATGTCGGAATGGTTCCTTTGAAAGGACATGGTCGATTTCCTTTCCCATTCTTGACCCAATCCGAGCCTTTCCTCCGTCTCTAATGATCTCGATGTCGACGGGAAGTTAAACCCAGTCTTCCTTCCTTTTTATTAAATTAACTTGATAAAGGGAAGCTAATGAATTTTATATAGTAGCTAAGTGAACGGAGAATGGCGACAAGGGAGAAAAATCCTTTTATTGATTGTTTGATAAAAATCTGTTGCGTGTTAAAAATTTGCACCAGGCTCGGGCTATGGCAGTTTTCGTCGATTCAAGAGATTCAAAAATTGTTCTACAAGGCATTGTACCTGTATGTTAAGGGGACTACGTATGGCGGAACTGGTCAAAAAGTAACATTTTCGGATTATTATCTCTTATTAATATTTGATCTCTCCTGAATAATGTGATGCATTATTTGTCGAAAAATTAAAATTGGAGGTGTAGTTTTTATCATCTCAAAGTTAATAGTGCGTGTGTAAAATTATCTGGTCGTTCTGCACTGACTTGCCTAAGTATCTCTATCTCTTGAACTATTCAATCTAGAAGGCTGTGGTTTTCAGCTGTTTATTCCTTGAAATCATGTTAATGTTCGTGTTAAGAGGTTGGATGCAATGTGTAAACAGAAATGGCGCTATAGCACGTGCACTTCGTTTATTTACTTTGTGGTTGTCGTGTTTCATAAGTTTTGAACTGAAAACATAGTGGTTTGGTGTGTTATTATACGTTCTTATACCTCCTTTCAACATGACGAAAAGTCAGGGTTGTTTTAAGAAGCGACGTTTCCATGGAAACCAGCATATCACACAATCTGAATCCTGTGTTGATCCTGAAATAGATTTTTCACAGACCCGTGATAAGGACAGGACTATTAGTGCTTCGAAGAGGAAACTTGGAGACTATGAGGATTTATTTATTGGCAAAGATCAAAATAGTTTAGGTTATGTTCTTTTAGATTTGACAAGTTTTGCAAGATGCTGTGTAATGTAAGGTTTGTGATGGGCAAATTAGCATATCTGAGGACTCATGTGAAGGACTGGATTGGCTAACAAACTTGATATTCAGTGCGAAGTTTGCAGGCTCTCTACATCATTTTGGACTTCTGAAAAGTGCATGAATGACTTGTTTGAGGGCAATGTTAGATTCCTGTATGGAATGAGGTGCATTGGGAAAGGATGGATTGCAGGTGAAGTATTATGTGCAACGCTGAACTTGCCAAACCCACCAACCAGATCAAGTAAGTACACAGAAGTAATTGATGAATGTGTCAAATCTGTTGCTGTTGCTTTTATGTAAGCCGCTGCTAAAGAAGCAGTAGAATTAAATAACACAATAGACTTATCTGTGGCAGTTGATGGCACATGGCAGAAGAGAGGTCACACATCAAAAAATGGAGTTGCAACTGTCACTTGTGTTGACACAGGTAAAGTTTTAGATATTGAAGTGCTAACTAAACACTGTCATCAGTGTAAGTCAGTTGATGAAACAAGTGAAAGCCATGAAACAAATTGTGCTAAGAATTATGAGGGAATTAGTGGGGGTATGGAGGTTACTGCAGTTTTTTCTATGTTCAGACGTTCACAACAGGAGAGAGGTGTATGTTACACTGAGTAGTTGGAGGATGGTGATTCAAAAGCTTACAAATCAGTAGTGGAAAGCCAACCTTATGGTAATAAGCAGATTGTTAAGATTGAATGTGAGGGCCAGGTTCAAAAACGGATGGGAACACGTCTCCGAAAATTGAAGCAGGCAAAAGGAATAGAAAAGTTATCAGATGGAAAAACTCTAAATGGTAAAGGAAGACTTACAGACAAAAACATTGATGAACTCGAGCATTATTATGGAATGGGATTAAGAAACAATACACATGACCTACAGCGGATGAAACGAGCAGTGTGGGCTACATTCTTCCACAAATCTTCCACTGATGATACACCTATACATGGTCTTTGTCCATCTGGTGCTGATTCATGGTGCAAGTACCGCAAAGCTCAGACAGCGGGTAGCAAAGAACAATTTAGGCACAAAAAAACATACCATCTGCAGTGATAGAAGCTATTAAACCAATATATAGAGAATTAGCTCATCCTGACCCCATTTCCAAATGTCTCCTTGCTCGAACACAAAACCCGAATGAGTCTTTCAATAATGTGATTCGGACCCGCATACCAAAAAATGTCTTAGTAGGAAGGAAAACTCTATGCTTGGGTGTTTGTCATGCTGTGATAACGTTTAATAATGGTATAAAGGGAAGAATTGGAGTACTAGAGGAACTTGGTATGACTCCAGGTTCCAACACACTGCAAGCCTTTCAGCGAATGGGTCGACTTAGGATCATGAAAGCCCAGCGCGCAGCAGAGGAAATGACTAAAGAAGCAAGAGGCAGGAAAAGAAGGAAGCTTCTAGGTTTGCAGGATAGTCAAGAACAGGATCCAGATAATGCTATTTATGGGCCTGGTTGTTTCTAGAACCTTACATGCCTCCATGTGTAAGTTAATATCAAATAAAATGTTTGAACTTGATTTGTCGGAAATGACATTTTTAAAATGATTTGACCCATTATCTCAGGAACTATTACAGATACATATCTTTAATTTTACACCATGTTACCACTCAGTATACTGCAGCTACTGTACCTCCCAAAACATTTCTACCTCTAACGGTTTTTTACTTATGGAAGAAAAAGTGGACTTTTAAAAGAAAATATTGAACAACATTTTAAAAAAATCATAACTAGCTAATTATTACCCTGTACATTTTGATTCTGGTTCAATAATCAGAAATCGAGTGATACTATACATGGCAAAAATTTCAGATCTCTATCTGTCACAGGTTCTGAGATAATGGGTCATCAATTTTGCAAATTTAACACTGCAGGTATAGAACGTACGTACTCCCCTTAATGGAAGAAAAATAACATTATTAATTCAGTAATCAGTGGTGCATTATACAGAAATAACTCCAGCTTTCATTTTCAGTCAAGATGTGTAGTGTACAGTTTTTAAATCGGTGCATGTACTTATTCAGTTATTTTGTTAAGTGGTGCCGGAGCGTTGGAACATTTTTATTGCCGTCACATGATAAATCTAGGATCCCATTTGTGACTATTATATTGGTTACACAATTTTCCCAGAGGATTTTTATTTAGGCCTCTTAAAGCGGTATTCAGTCGAGGCGTAAAACGTGCCGAGCTTTAGCGCTGTGGAGCTGAGGTTATCTAACTGCTTTTAAACAGCAACCTTAAATATTTATAGAAGAACGGTCGCAGTGCATGGAAAGTGTCAGGAGTGGTTCAGAAAATCACGAGAAATCTAACACAAAATTCAGTCTTTCTGTTTTGTGACACCACTGACGGCAGGAGTTATATCGGATACAGTTTCGACAATGTTGTGATAAATCTCCATTCCGTGCGTCTTCAGTCTATCTTGAGCCAAAATATGCTATTTCCAATAAACTGATCAAGTTTGGAGAAAATGATATGTTTTGTTTAGTAGCAGTTTACTTCTCATCGACAATTTTATAGATATGATACAAGCTGTATTTTGACTAACAGTCTGTCTGATGTTTGTCGACCTGGTGTCGTGTCACTTGCATCTTGATTGCGCACCTAAAAATACACTGCTCGTGGCTATACGTAGTCTGTTAAAAACCTGCATGAGAAGGTTAGGTAATGATGTATGATTGTTCATCCATGAATTTGCGTACTCGAGCAGCAACACGGCGGCTCTCGGCTGCGGGCACTTTGACACGCGGCCGGCGGGAACGCCCCCTTTTATCTGCTTTCAGCCGTCGCCGGCTGTCTGACGGCAGAGCCTCGTTAAATGGGTCGGTCGGGGCCTTAGCGCCTTTTAATGCGTAATAAGAGTGTTTCACTGCACGCACCGTCGAATGAAAGCGACGGCTTTGTTTTGCTCGTTTGATGCGTCTTTTGAAACCTGCGCTTTACCGTGCGCGAAATTACACGTCAAAAGAGTGGATTAAGGGCTCCGACTGAATGACGTCGTCAGCGCATACTCTGGTCCTCCTAAATACGCACTCTGATGATCCGTTCTTTGTCTTTCTCTAAACATTCACTGAGATGCTTGGATTCTGAATAAATATAATTTAAAACTTTACGTGGTCCAGAGACTGCAGGATGAAAATCTTATTTGACAGTCAAAAGCATAAAAATGTTGCTTTACTTTTCTTTCGGAAAATATTTCTAGCACTTTTTAAGCGTTTGGGACTATCAGGAGTTTGTGATGCCACCAAGTATTCACAGTGTGTACAGAGTGAAAATCATTTAAACCGACAAATTTTGCGAGGTTCCTCGAGACACCGAAACAAATGATTTTCTCTAATGTCATATTTTTCTGTGAGGCGTTTTGAAACCGGTAAATGGAGTTTTCTCTCCATGAAAAGTAAGTAATCTAACAAACTGTGGAAAGTTGGGTGAGTCGATGAAAATATTTTTTCTAGTGTGTTTTCTTGTGAGGACAAACAAGTTTTAATTCTCTATTACCGAGAGACAACAACATTAACAGAACACAATTGCTCAATTACAGTAGAGGTTAAAAAAAAGCTCGACTCATTTGTAAACAGAGATTACACCGGTGGGTCGTGGTCTGTCTAAAACAATCGAGGATTGCTAGCGTGTTCTTAATTCCTACTGCTGCTGGCACTATCCAGGCAACCAGATCCTCTTCTGATTCAACTGAAGTTTTGTAAACAAGGTCGCACATCTGTCGTCACACAAAAATGTCCATATGGGTCAAATCGGAGACTCGAGTAGGACGCAGTACAGGAATACCACTGCCAATTCACTTTTCTGGCAACTATCAGTTCAAGAATTGACGCACAATACGACTGACATGTGCCGGCGCCCTGTCATGCTGAGACTTCATGTGCTACCTTGTAGCGAGTGCCACGTCATCAAGCAATTCTGGCGATGATTCCAGAATGCAACATCCCATAGGCTGTGTCTAAGCCAAAACTCCGCAATTTCATTTCTTTCAGGAGTGCTAGTTCTGCAAGGTCTGCAGGAGAGCTTCTGTAAAGTTTGGGAGGTAGGAGACGAGGTACTGGCAGAAGTAAAGCTGTGAGGACGGGGCGTGAGTCGTGCTTGGGTAGTTCAGATGGTAGAGCACTTGCCCACGAAAGGCAAAGGTCCAGAGTTCGAGTCTCGGTCCGGCACACAGTTTTAATCCGACAGGAAGTTTCAATTCTGGTGATGCTCTGGGGAGAAAATTGTAATAACACCTATCATTCAGTGGCCAGGGTAGGAGATATGGCCCATTTAAACAGTCACCAACAACATCCCGCACACATTCACGTAGAATCGCAGTTGTTTAGTGCGAGTAAATGTCGCATGTGCATTAACCTCACTCAAAAACATGCGAATTGTGGATGCTGAAGACCGCTTCACCCCAGAACTTTGCTTCACCTGTATTCAGTACAGAGGACGGAAACGTAGACTGCATTCGACACTGTTCAGGGACCACTGAGGAAACTGTGCTCTGTATGGATAACCATCTGGTTCAAGGTTGTGAACAGGCTGTGAGTGAAATGGATTAACAACTATTCATGAAGGGCCTTTCTTACGTTTGTCTGACCCGTCGCCATGTAATACGGAATTGCATGAGCGCTGAGAGCGATTACGCCCTCTACCGGATTAAAAAATACTTGCATGTATTTATGACATTAGAGAGAGATGTTTGGTGTCCAGTGCAACCTCCAAGAGTTTGTCGGTTTAAATAGTTTTCACCTTGTATACTGCCTGTTCGTTCTTACTCAATATACCTCTCTTTGAAACCAACAGCTTAGTCCACTGAATCAACTCTAGAAATAAGAAACATTTTTAAAAATAATATCACCCACTTTGGTCCGGAAAGTGTTCATTATCTAAAGAAAGTAATGAACTGCTAATAAAAAAACCTTTATTTGCTACCAGTTTCAGTATGTAGCGCAGCATTTTTGTGTAGTAGGGTTTGTGATAGCGGTTGTGGAAGACTGAATACAGATCACAATACAGAAACGACTATGACGTGGTGTACCTGTTACAAGTTGTGAAATCTCTGCTTCATGGTGTGTCTGTAGGGGCTAAGGTCACACCATGCGGTAGAGATTTCACAGCTTGTAACAGTTACACTTGTCAGAAAAAAACAAAAGAAAAAAGCCTATGGACTGTCGCAAAACAACTTCACCCTAAAAACAACTGTCAGATGCTCATCAGTAGATCCGAGTCATAAAATCACAAAGCTTACATGAGGAAGGTCTCAGACACCGCCAACCAATTCGGCTCATACTCTAACGTAAAAAAAAATCGCAACACCAAGAAGGAGTTCCGCGAAATAAAGGTAGGTGTGTTTCTACATCTGAAAGATGACGTCTATTCAAATTTTGCGCCCGTCGTGTAAGAGTGCTCCATTATGAGTATGCAACTCAGGTTTGCATTAAAAACAAGGTGTTCCTTTGAGTTTGGACTTATGTTAGCCAAGAGTGCCTTCAAGGCGGCAATGGCGAACGGGGTCGTGCAGTAGGGCTACGAGAAGTTGGATGTTCGTTCTGCGTTACCGCAGTGAGACTTGGCAGGAATGTAGCCACTTTCTGTTGTGTTTTCTGATGATGGTCGTGGGATGGTTAGAAGAAGCCCATTTGAGGCCTGTAACCAACATGTTTGCGTGCTAGACACACTGGACCTACACCTGGAGCTATGGTGTGGGGTGCAGTTTCATATGACAGCAGGAGCAGTCTCGTAGTTATTCCGTGCACCCTGCCAGCAAATTTATACGTCAGTCTGACGATTCGACCTGCCATTCATGTACAGCATTTGAGGGGGTGTTTACCAACAGGATAACGCTCGCCCACATACCGCTGTTGTAACCCAACATGCTCTACAGAGAGTTGACATGTTGCCTTGGCCTCCTCGATAGCCATATTTGTCTTTAGTCGAGAACATATGTGACGTCATCGGGCGACAACTCCAGCGTCATCCGCAAACAGCATTAACCGTCCCTGCATTGACAGATCAAGTGCAACAGGCGTGGAACTCTATCCCACAAACTGACACCCGGCACCTGTACAACACAAAGCATGCACGTTTACATACATAAACCGGTTATTAATGTACTACCATTTCACATTTGCAATGCCTAATCTCACGCTTATATTACGGTGTTATCTTCCAATGTTAATTACTTAAATATGGGGTGTTTATAAATGAATATCGGGGTTTTAACGCTTTATAATATTTATTATATTAAACTTACAGTTATAAAAGATATGTCAAATGAAAGAGCAACTGAAACAGTTTTTCCAAGAACCTTATAAATGTTCAATGTGAGCACCATTTGTCACACGGCACACATCAAGTCTATATCAGAATTCTTTCCAAACGTTGATTAGTATGTCTTCAGTGATTGTAGCAACACCTGCTTCAATCCGGTTTCTTAATTCTGGTAGCAGAAGCACGTACACACGATCCTTGATGACGCCCCAAAGGAAAAAACTGTATGGCGTTAGTTCGGGTAGACGTGGAGGCCATGCAAAGCAAGCCCTGCCATTGGGCCCCTTGTGGCCTATCCAGCACTTGGGTACAGTGAAGTTCAATCTATCGCGTACTTTGCTACGCCAGTGAGATGGCGCACCATCTTGCTGGAAAATGAAGTTCTCTGGCTCATCTTCTTCCAACTGAGGGAAGAGCCATTGCTCCAGTGTATCAAGGTAAGAAGTGCCAGTTACAGTATGTTCACCAAAAAAGAAAGGCTGGGATACGGCACAAAAATCAGTCGCTTTAGAGGAATCTCATTGCATTTGTGCCACCTTGTGAGGATTTCCCCGTGATGGCTGGGTGTTGTGTGCTGTCCTTAGGTTAGTTAGGTTTAATTAGTTCTAAGTTCTAGGGGATTGATGACCATAGATGTTAAGTCCCATAGTGCTCAGAGCCATTTGAGGATTTCCCGAGCGTCAAATGCGCACTTTGTGAGTGTTAACATGTCCACTAAGGTGAAAGGTTGATTGATCACTGAACACAACATAATCCAGAAAATCTTCATCGTCATGAAACAACATTTCGTTTGCGAAGTTGGCACATAATCCATGGTCTGCTGGCTTTAGAGCCTGTAATAACTGTAAACGGTAAGGACGTAGTTGTACGCGTTTTCTTAAAACTTTCCAAACAGTCGACACGGGAACTTATAATTCACGACTAGTCTTCCACACTGATTTCTTTGGGCTACGAGTGAATGACTCTCTCACTCGCTCAACAGTCTCTTCACTAATTCTTGGTCGTCCTGTGCTCTTCCGTTTACAAAGGCAGCTGGTAACTTCAAACTGATGATACCATCCACGAATGTTATCATCACTTGGAGGATCACAACCGAACTTCAGCCGCAACGCACGTTGCACAGTAACTACAGATTCGGTCTTTGCAAACTGCAAAACACAAAATGCTTTCTGTTCACTAGTCGCCATCTTCGCTACTACTGCTGTCTAGCGGATTGCGGCGGAAACATTGCGCGCTGCGCATGCACACTGGTGCCAAACACAACTGTTTGATTTGCTCTTTCATTTGACATATCATTTATAAACGTAAGTTTAACGTAATAGATATTATAAAGCGTTAAAACCCCGATATTCATTTATGAACACCCTGTATATTACCTAGGCAAACGTATTCCCGAAATTTTATTACTCTACATTAAGTATTTGTTAGTACTGCGACTTTTTCTGTCATTATATTTGTCACTCCACTTATGTACAACCTAACATACACTGAAGAACCAAAGAAACTGGAACACCCGCCTAATATCGTAGATTATTGTCTGAAGTAGTGCTGGAGGGAATTAACACCATGAATTCTGCAGGACTGTCATAAATCCGTAAGAGTACAAGGGGGTGGAGCTCTCTTGTGAACAACTGGTTGCAAGGCATCCCAGATATGCTCAATAATGTTCATGTCTGAGGAGTTTGACGGCCGGTGGAAGTGTTTAAACTCAGGAGCCATTCTGTAGCAATTCTGGACTTGTGGGGTGTCGCATTCTCCTGCTGGAATTGCCCAAGTCCGTCGGAATGCACATTGGACTGAATGGATTCAGACGTAATGCTTACGTACTTGTCACCTGTCAGACTCGTATCTAAACGTATCAGGGGTCCCATATCACTCGAACTGCACACGCCGCACACCTTTACAGAGCCTCCACCAGCTTGAAAATTCCCCTGCTAACACGCAAGTCCCATGGATTCATGAGGTTGTCTCCGTACCCGTACATTTCCATGAGCTCGATACAATTTGAAACGAGATTCGTCCGACCACGCAACATGTTTCTAGTCATCAACAGTCCAATGCCAGTGTTGACTGGCCGGACGAGGCGTACAGCTTTGTGTCGTGGAGTCATCAAGAGTACACGAATGAGATTTCGGCTCCGAAAGCCCATATCTATGATGTTTCGTCGAACAGGTCTCACGTTGACAATTTTTGATGGTCTAGTATTGAAATCTGCAGCAATTTGCGGAATGGTTGCACTTCTGTCACGTTGAACGATTCTGTTCAGTCATTGTTGATCCAGTTCTTGTGGGATCTGTCACGTTGAACGATTCTGTTCAGTCATTGTTGATCCAGTTCTTGTGGGATCTTTTTCCGGCCGCAGCGATGTCGGAGATTTGATGTTTTACCTGAATCCTGATATTCACAGTACACTCGTGAAATGGTCGAACGGGAATATCCCCTCTTCATCGCTACCTTGGGGTTCAGTATCCCCTACTAGTGCGCTGACTATAACACCACTGTCAAACTCACTTAAATATTGATATCCTCCCACTGTAGCAGCAGTAACCGGTCTAACAACTGCGACAGACACTTGTTGCCTTACATAGACGTTGCGACCGCAGCGCCGTATTCTGCCTGTTTACATATCTCTGTATTTGAATACGCATGCCTATACCAGTTTCTTAGGCGGATCAGTGTATGAGATTGAAACAAATGGTTGGATTTTCGTTGCATTAAGAGGTATCCTTTATTTGTTGGTGGTGACTAGTTTCGGACATTGTGACCATTCTCAAACCATCCGTCTTCATAAGTAATTGAAATACAGCCAAGTATCTTTGCAACAGCCCAGCGGACAATCCAATGACAGTCCGCAGCTGGACGGTGGTGCAAACCTGCAAAGATGCCGCCATCTTTTTTCATTCATCCCCATCACCACCTTCAGGAGGCAGGCGTGCCGCCCCCATCTGGCAGTAGTTCTAGTGGAGCACCAAAAAACAACAAAGAAGCATCAACGTTGTCGACCAACCCCAATGGGATGAGACTGTGGCCAATACTTTCTTGTATTGCATGCAATTACCAGTGGCAATACAATGTTCGTTGCAGAAGGCACACCGTTCTTGTAGAGAGCATGTTGTTTAATATGTAGATATAACGGCTACGCGGACGTAATCGCCTCCTCGCCAAGGCACACTGTTAGTGCTAAGCCAATGTTTCACCTGTGTTTCACAAACGCAGTGTCCTCTCTTTATATTTGTACGTTTCATGCCCAGTAATATTATTTCCAGAAAATCCAAAGGTGACAGCTAAACTCTGTCTAAACCGGTCATTAAGAAAATAAAAATTTTCCAACATGCTATCTTCGTTGCAAAGATTCTTATTTATCATGAAATATCAGCCCAGAAACATGGCTAAGTCATAGTAAAAGGTACACGCGTAAACAATGCAGTTTACTGTTGACGCTTGTCTCAATAGAACTGTACAACTTCAAGAGAACAGGACAGTACTGATATTTCCCTTGTGACTATAAAGCTAAAAATTAGTTACCATTTAAATAAAAAAAGGAAAAAATTACTGGGAATAACATAATAAAAATCAGATATGGAAACATAATGAGATGGCCGGCCGTTGTGGGCGAGCGGTTCTAGGCGCTTCAGTCTGGAACCGCGCGATCGTTACGGTCGAAGGTTCGAATCCTGCCTCGGGCATGGATGTTTGTGATGTCCTTAGGTTAGTTAGGTTTAAGTAGTTCTAAGTTCTAGGGGCTGATGACCTCAGAAGTTAAGTCCCATAGTGCTCAGAGCCATTTGGACCATAATGAGATGTGGAAACATATCAGTACACTGCTGTCAGTCTGAGCTCAACAGCGCCATAAGTACAAACCATCACATCATTCTAAAAGCTTGTAAGATTGTAGAGGGACGAGAGCAACTGTCTGGGAAGGTAAAGAATGGAATGTGAAAGAGCTTTTGATGGCGACTGCTGTAACAATATGGACATACAGTTGAATAATTTGGCAGTGGTTTGGACGACGTAGAGCCAATCTAATGAACGATATGACACACGGCCTGTGTTCGTGCGCTGACACTGTAAGTAGGTGAGTACAAGCGCTGTTTAACGAAGCTCTAGCGCCTGCAGTACAATAATCGTCAGTAGGAAACGAAGTGTGTGTGTGTGTGCCACCGTTGTCCTCTTGTGGAAAGACTCGTTAGAGCTTCTCGACGTACGGGGCACATGATCACTGTCAATCCCAGCACCTTTTGCTGCAATTCGACGAAGAACACGCTGTGTCGTAGCAGCCGTATGTGGAAGTGCACCGTCCTGCTGAAAAAGAACATCACATTTCTGTAGAAGAAATGGCAATATCACATTGTCGCTGGCAGTGGCTGCTTTACCCTGCGGAAAATACCAAATGTGTCTGCGAGTTGTAATCGACGACCCTCATACCATGAATCCTGGCGTTGTATTTGTGTGTCGTGGGTCAATGCACTCTGGAATTGGTAGCTCACGAGGTCAATGCCGTATACGTATTCGCCCAGCACTCACAGAGCCTACTCTCATCACTGACGACAACAAGGCGTCATTCCACTCTCCAGTCGATACGATATTAGGAGGTATCCTATGACTTTTGTCACTTCAGTCTAGCTTGTATGGGAACTCACCATGATGTCTATTGCTGAAAAGCTTTACAATCTGAAGATGACACCACGATTCTGTCGAGAAAAATATATATGCCTATTGCTGGTTCTGCACTCGCTCCTTGGTTTTCGGTGTGCTGCAGATGCAGTCCTACAATGACGAACATTCTGGATGAGATATTTAAAATACTCGCCATTGAGATTAATAGGCGATGTGTAGGTTATTTCAGTTTTGCGACTTAAAAGCATTCTCAAAGACATCTCGCAATCATTCCGGGTACGGAACTTGCTGTGATTTATAACATGAAATGGTATCCTTCCAGTTGCCGTCACAAACGTTGACGTCACAAACTCTCATAGATTGCTCACTTTTCCCAAAATGAAACTGCTTTGTAGGATCGAGAAATAACTTTTCAATCCATTGTATTACAGATTCAAACTTACCATCCTCTCCTGCGCTATAAATGCGTTCTAAGAGGTGTGTCCTGAATATAGGCAACTTCGTAACTTTTTCTGTATCATCTCTTCAAATTACATACATTGATGACTAATGTCATTCTTGTGGAAGCCTGAACTGTTTTGCGAACAGTATAACATTTCTCGTAATTATTTAGCCCAACCAAAGTCATTTCTTTATTCTTACAGATAAAGTAGCTCCCTTCCGCGATCCCACCATCTCGTGAATATCTGTTACTCAACGAATACTCATAACATGATTAGTTCTACGCTACTATTTCAACCCATTAATAATTAATATTAAATACTGCGTCTTTGCCGTGAACCAAATTCCAGGTGTAGAAAGGTAGGTCACGAGGCTGTGCTGCAATCCTGATGACTTCGGAAGACAATGTATTGTGTTTTAGCATAACAACGAGGTATTTCGTGGAACGGAAGAAAGAGAGGGGAATCGCTATTTTCAGTTGTATTTGGAGGTTTTGATATTAAATTACGTGATCATATCATTGGTTTAATGTAGCATTTGGCTAACTGTTCCTACAGTGATTACAGATATAAGCCAATGGCTTCAATGCGCTACTTTTGGCTGTAAACTATAAACATCATGCAATTTTTGGACCAGTATTTTATGAGTGCTCATCTGTTATTTGGTGTTAGAATGTATAGCTACTCATATTCATTACTGTTGCGCTTACAATGATGTGACAAAAGTCATGGGGTACCTCCTAGTATCGTGTCGGACCTCATTTAGTCCCGCCGTTGTGCAGCAGCTCGACGTGGTATGGACTCAACAAGTCGTTGGAAGTCCCCTGGAGACTTTTTGAGTTATTCTACCTTTATAGCCGTCCGTAACTGCAGAAATGTTGCCGATGCAGGACTTTTTGCACGAACTGACCTATCAATTATGTCCCATAAACGTTCGATGGGATTCATGTAGGGCGATCTGGGTAGCCAAATCATTGGCACGAAGTGTCCAGAAAGTTCCTCAAAGCAATCGCGAACTGTTGTGGCCTGGTGATACGGCGCTTTGCCACCCATAAAAATTCGATCGCTATTTGGTCTCCGAGTAGCCGAAAAAAAACCTTTTCCAGTCAATTGTCCATTCCAAGTAAACACAGCCCACACTATTATAGAGCCACCACGAGTTTGCACAGAGCCTTGTTCACAACTTGGGTCCATGGCTTATTGGGGTCTGCGCCACACTTGAACCCTACCATCAGCTCTTACCAACTGAAATCCGAACTCATCTGATCAGGCCACAGTTTTCCAGTCGTCTAGGGTACGACCGACATGGTCACGAGCTTTGGTCGGACGCTGAAGGTGATGTGGTGCTGTTAGCAAAGGCACTCTAGGGGGTCGTCTGCTACCATAGACCACTAAAGCCAAATACCGCGGCACTGACCTAAAGAATACGTTCTGCGTACGTCCCACATTGATGTATGGGGTTATTTCACGCAGTGTTGCGTGTCTGTTAGCGCTGAAAACTCTAAGCGAACGTCGCTGCTCTCGATCGTTAACTCAAGAGCGTCCGCCACTGCATTGTCCGTGGTGAGGCCCAGTACCTGAAATCTGGTATTCTCGGCACCCTCTTGACACTATGGATCTTAGAATATTGAATTCCCAAACGATTTCAGACGTGGAATGCCCCAGCGTCTAACTCCAAGTACCATCCGCGTTCAAATTGTGGTTATTCCCGTCGTGCGGCCACAATCAACTCGGAAAACTTTTCACATTAATCACTGACCTTTGACATTTGTGTACGCGATACTACTGCCATCTATATATGCACATATCGCTATCCCATGACTTTTGTCACTTCAGTGTATATCACTTGTAGCATCGCAGTTATTACGCGACTGCAGATTTTTTGCAGTAGGTTTGTTAAGTTATGGCAAGCTGTTTTGGAAGCCAGCAGTATAGTAGCGCTAGGTGGCGGCCGGCATGTGGCCTGCCGTAGGCATCACAGCCTCACCTGTCTCTAAAGTGGACCGTGAGAATGCTCACTGTGGCGGGTATTAAAATCACTTATTCACTCACCTAAGAAACTAAATAACTACGTTAAATATTAGCTGCTTTATTCCAAATTTAGTACATGACCTTTTTTGTTATTCAGACGATCTTTGTGTAGAAATTTGGTACCGCTACCTATAATAGTTTCAGAGATGTAAAAAATCTATTAAAAAGTACTTGACCGACACTTAAGAAAATAAATTCAGATAGTAATAATAACGGTTTATATTTCATTTGTTACTTGAAAACAGTAGCAGCACTCTTAGTGTGCTAATTTATTTTATAAAGATTTTCAATTCTAAACTTTCGATAATTTTTCATTCGTAATGGAAATAACAGTTTAAAGGTTAATATTTATATTTTGTGTTAGGGCAAGAGTAAATGAGAGCGAATGTGAGTGTGTATGTGGCACATACATCAAATTTCAATTCTATATTGTATTAAACATTACGTAACTAGCAAGTGTTACGCCACCAGGATGTCATGAAAAATTGTGAATCCCCCTGACTGGCAGATTACGTAAGTCTATGAGCGATTGCTTTCGTAATACGGCAGCCACAAAGGTAGTAGGTGGGTAATCATTTCTAAAGTGTATTTCAAGCATAGTTTTCTCTTAGTTTTCGTTTCGTTTGGTTCTTTGGAACTGATTGGCGGTTCGTTTTGATCAGCCAATGAGAGTAAAGTCTTTCCCGCGCATTGGAATGAATTATATCCCCTGAAAGCAATGACCTTCAGTCGGTCGTGGACTAGCTGCCGGACGAGAAGATCATGTTAGACATGTCCGATAAGATTATATGTAAAATGAAGAAAAGACTGTTATATCGCGTTTGGTTTGTATCGCCGTGCTGCAAGCAGATGCAATTACGAATAGTTCTGTGAAGTTTGGGAGATTTTGGAGTGTTTGTTGTAGAGAAAACCGCATGTGAAACTATCGGCCTTTGTAAAGAATTCTGCGTGGAGTGTTCAGTATGCATTTACAGAACATATTTGGCGAGCATCTTCATTTGAAGAATCCACTGAAAAGGACCGAGTGTGAAACTAAGTTCGTAGCAGAGTACCGACTGTATTAATCTCGTAATATTTCGGGTTGGACTTAGCACATTTCTGGCTGTCTCGTGTGTGACGTAAGTTACATGAACTAGTAGTGGATGTGCTATCGACGTAAATGTGGGCTGGTTCACACCATAGCTAAAAGACAATAAAAAATATTAGTATCGATAAGCGGACATTTTCAATGAAGGAAGGAAGCATCCCCTTATGCCCGTTATTACTAGAGATTTGCAAGTTTATTTTGTTACCTGAGTTACGCGGACTGTGCAATCGTTAGTATGGATGATGGTTTTCTTCAACGCTGCTTTTAACATCGTCTGCATAGTGCCTACAAATGCAGAGCAACGGATGGTGAACGAACGCTATACTGAGGTAAGCACTCCGTCTTCAGGCCACGAGTGGCCTACGGGACCATCCGACCGCCGTGTCATCCTCAGAGGAGGATGCGGATAGGAGGGGCGTGGGGTCAGCACACCGCTCTCCTGGTCGTTATGATGGTATTCTTGACCGAAACCGCTACTATTCGGTCGAGTAGCTCCTCAATTGGAATCACGAGGCTGAGTGCACCCCGAAAAATGGCAACAGGGCATGGCGGCTGGTTGGTCACCTATCCAAGTGCCGGCCACGCCCAACAGCGCTAACTTCGGTGGTCTCACGGGAATCGGTGTACGCACTGCGGCAAGGCCGTTCTATGCTGAGGTAGGTGGACATTAATTTTGGAACTTTCTTCATAAAGTGCTAGCGAACATAGTGTCGAACCACACCGCCGCACACTGTATTACAGTTACGAAATAAACAATCACTTATTCGATTGTATAGGGTATATTATCATATTAGAGCATGTTCTAAACTGATTCTAGAACAAATTTGCTGGGCCGCGCGGGATTAGCCGAGCGGGCAGTCTGCTTTAGGCAGTGGCGCGGCACGGACCTGCTGTCCCGGCCGCGGGCGCGCGTGAACGAGGAAGTGTTTACACCGCCGGTACTCGCGCGTGTTGTTGTCTGACTCGATCGCCATGGCACACAATTTTCGAAAGACTACGCTCCAATTTACGTTCGACAACGAATTTGCCAGACCCAAAGCTTTAGAAATAGAGCGTTTTTTGAGGGAAGAAGTTCATTTACCTGCTGCAGACATAATTGGAATACACCTGTCCATTGTAAGCAGTACAATGTACGTAAAGATGACCGATGACGCTGCGTGTGAAAGAACTCTCTCCGCTGCTCAAAGAGGATTTAAATTTCGACACTCTGATGGCCATATCAGCGATGTAACAGTAGCTCCTTCAGGATTGGGTGTGAGGGTCATTCGGATCTTTGAATTGCCGTTTGAGGTGCCTGAATCGATGGTTACTGAATCGCTGCGACCATATGGAACGGTACTTAGTCATACGCCTGAACGCTGGGCTAGTTTTAATACCTATCCTGTGCTAAACGGCGTGCGACAGGTGCGGATCGTCCTTACTAAACATATCCCGTCATATTTATACATTGGCGGATATCGAGCTATTGTGATCTACGATGGCCAGCCACGCACCTGTTCTGGCTGTGGTGGAGAAGGACATATCCGCTCGGAGTGCATACAACGCCGCGTCGTGTAACTGCCACATGGAGAAGCGTCACAGCGAGAAGTTCCCACGCAACTGCCGATGACGTACGTGTCGGTGGCCCGCCGGGAAGTGTTGCCAAGTTCGGAGCGTGACAAGGACGTGTATATGCAAGAGCAGACCCAGTTACGGGAGCACGGAGGTGACTCGGAGAATGTCCCTGCACCCATGTCACGACAGTTGAGGGAGGAACCTTCCGAAAACTCACATGTAGCAAGAGACGTGGAAGTGGAGGTCCAGACGGTGGCGCCGGCAACGGACCAACGAACGACCGACGAACACAGTGAGGCAGCAGAGGGCAGGGCACGCAAACAGCGATCGCCGAAGCGTCGCAAAAAGCGTCGCCATAGTTCGGGTGACACGTCCCCCCCTAGCCTAGGGGACTCGGAAGGTATCCTAGCCGAAGAACTGTCTGACACAGAACACGTGTCTTCAGAGGACGCTGACAGGATTCCGTCCGATGGTGACCGGATGACCTGCCTTTTCGATGGTCCCTCTTCATTGACACCGACTGACCCAGCGCTGCCGACGAAGGAGTCAGGGACACCAATGTCCCGGCAGCCACGTCGAAATACATCATCGGACGTTTCTCCGATGGATGACCACTGCGACTGGGCGGAACCAGTCGAAGACCTACAGGAATTGCCACCCCCAAATGATGACCACTCACCTACAGGATGCACACCACGGAACGACAACGAAGGAGGGCAGCCCGTTGGCGGGCACCCCTCTGAGCACGAATAGTGGACTAAAGCCCTTGGAGTTCTCAATGACATGACACGAGCATGACAACGACAACGAACCAAGCATATAAGGTGGGCACAGTGAACATTAACACCGCACGTTCGCTTGCAAAGATGCAACTTCTCCGGGACATGATTTACGCCACAGACGTTGATATTCTGCTGCTGCAGGAAACCTTCAATGCTGCTTTTCCCGACGTGCATGGATACCATACTTATCTAGCGCCGACTCCAGATGGAGGACGTGGCACAGCGATACTAGTCCGGGAAGGGATTCCGATGTGTGACCTCGATTACCTTCCTTCGGCTCGGGGTTTGGCTATGACCGCGAACGGCATTCGTATCGTCAACATCTATGCACCCTCCGGATCTGACAATCGACAGGCGCGTGCACGATTCTACTCGGAGGAGATTGCCCCCCTATTCCATGGGAGGTATGACCACATCTTGGTAGGGGGGGGATTTTAACTGTGTACTCACACCGAAGGATCAAACTCCTAATTTCGGCTCCTGCCACGCATTGAACACGATCTGCCGGGACATGGCCCTTATGGACACGTGGGAAAAGATCCATGGGCAGCGAGAGGGCTACACGTATTTTACTAGCCACTCGGCGAGCAGGCTGGATCGGATTTATGTTTCTGACGGATTACGAGATCACGTGTTGGCTGCCGAACGTTGGCCCACAGCTTTTACGGATCACCTTGCGTATTTATGCACGTTAACCCTCCCACGGCAGCGGGTCTGGCGGAGTCGTAGTTCCTGGAAACTTAATTCCTCCTTATTGATGGATCTCGAATGTCGCCAGCGGATCGAAGAAACATGGCAGACTTGCACTCGCCGTCTGCCGCTGCACCGTACGGTTCTTTCGTGGTGGCTGCAGTGTGCAAAACCGGCGATACGAAGAGCTCTCATAACGTATGGCAAGGAAAAAGCGAAATGGCTCCGAGATACACTTGACTATTACTACATGGTGCTCCGCGACCTGTCCTCCAGGGCCCCATCGCCCGAACGTCAAGCGGAAGTCCATCGCATTCAGGCCTGCATTTTATCGATCACGAGACGTCGACTGGAGGGACTTTCGATCCGTGCTCGGTGCTTGGACAACGTCGATGGAGAACGTATTGGCATGCATCATGTGTCCAAGGGACATGCGCGTAATCGCCGATCCCTAATCACAGTCCTCCATGATGACGATGGTCGGCCCTTGACGTCACAACAGGCCATTGCTGCTGAGTTTCTGGAGCATTACCGCCTCCTTTTCACTGGGACGCCGACGGACAATCGGACAGCAGAAGAAATTTTGCGACAGATGCAAACGGAGGTGGATGGTCCGGATGCAGAGGTGCTATTGGCACCCCTAACGGAAGATGACATCCGGGGCGCACTCGCGAAGGGTGCGGTGCATAAATCCCCTGGGCCAGATGGGTTGACACTCGAATTTTACCGCGCATTTGCGGATTTAATGATGTCCCAGTTGGTATTGATGTATAACGAGTTATTGAGCCCTGACACGGATGTTCCGTCGCAGTTCATGGCGGGACTGCTTATACCAATACCGAAATCGACAGCGAGTGACGGCGCCCATCAATTTAGACCGCTCACGATGCTCAATACTGACTATAAGATCTTTGCGCGAATGTTGGCGGCAAGGCTCAAGATTGTAATATCCAAAACAATACCACCAGACCAGGCTTGTCTAGGGGTTCGGAGCAACATACATTCTATCCTCGGCGAATACCTGGACGTAATTTCCCTGACGGAAGCTTGTCGCATGCGAGCGGCGTTCGTATCGGTGGATTTTGATCGTGCCTTTGACAGGATCAACCATGATTTCCTTGACTCGACCATGCGACGCATGGCGATACCGCAGGATTTTATTACCGTCCTCATGCGCCTCCTTCGCGGCGCTTCTTCGACGGTGAGAGTCAATGGCAGGGAGGTAGGAACGATTCCTGTTCGCAGCTCAGTTAGGCAAGGATGTCCCTTGTCGATGATACTGTTTACAATAGCGCTCGAACCATTGATGCAGACTCTTAGACGGACTCTAACAGGCGTCCGACTCCGTGCGAGCTCCTTCACGTGTCGTGCATATGCCGACGACTTGATGATACTCGTCCGGTCGGAGAACGAAGTAAGTCAGGTGGTTACCCTTCTTACTACGTACGGGGTAGCTGCGGGAAGCAGGGTCAACATGAATAAAACCAAGATCATGCACATCGGTCGAGGGCTGGACGCTCTGCGAAGTCCGTTTACGACGGTGCACATCTTGCGATGCTTAGGTGTCTTGTTCACCCGATCGCTACGGCAATCAGCGGCGGCGAGCTATCGACGTCTCCTCCAGAACGTCCGACTGCACATACGCAACAATTCACTCCGAACGCACGACCTGCTCCAAAGGGTGGACTACACTAATGTTCACCTGGCCTCGCGCCTGCCGCACTTGGCACAGGTACTGCCAATGCCACATGGTCTCGCTGACAGATTAATGGCGGCCTTTGGATACTATGTCAGCCAAGGAATGTTGTTTAAGATCAAATACGAGACTTTAACTCTCCCATACCACTCTGGAGGACTTAACCTCACGGATGTGCGGAACAAGGCTCTAGCTCTATACCTGCGAGCGACGCTACGAACTTGGAACCAGCGGCAACACGCCATCACGTCGGCCATCCTGGATGTGCTTCTTCCCACGTCCTTTGAACCACCGGTAGCAGTAGGCAACATCTCGCCCTCGTTTTCTCACGTCGCGCGATTTTTTGTTGATTTTAGTTATGTTCAGTTACAGATACCTTCTACCAGAATCCCCACTACCCGTGAGATATATCGATACTTGCGGCGTCATCATGGCAGCAATGTTGTCGAACTTAAATACCCAACACGAAACTGGCGACAGATTTGGCGAGCTGTCCACACACCTCTCCTCACCACAGCAGCGCGATCGTCATGGTATACACTAATCAACCGCAAGACAGTCAACCGCCAACGACTGTACGACATTCGCATGGTAGATTCCCCGCTCTGCCTTATATGTGGCATGCAGGACACCGACGAACATTCTCTGCAGTGCGGTGAGGCAAAGGATGTTTGGCGGCTGACGCAACGCATCATGGCCCTCCTCCGACGCACCGACGAATCCACGATCGCGACGGACGCTTTATTTTTCCCTGACCCTGTCTTTTTCCCCTCACACAAAACATCGGCAATCCGATGGATTGGAGGACACGCATCACACTACGTGCTCTCGCGGACCTTGATATCGGTCATGGACTATTGGCATTATCTACTAGAACAACACGAAATCATCAGACGCCACTCTAAATATAAAACGCATTTTGCGAACTTTCTAGGCAGCATGTTTCATAGCCCCCCGAAGCGGTGGGGAGTCCCAGGTTTACGTTGTTTCGAGGGATAGGACTTACTCCCAGTGAAGTGACGAGGATGTCACTTCGGCTCTATATTTATTTCCCTTCTTTTTTATATATGATTTTTCTTTTGGGACACTAAAATTAAATGAATAAATAAAATATTATTGTTACTAAAAAAAAAAAAATTACAATATCAATGTTTCCTTCCTGCTGCCTCTCCCTTATCCTGTCAGGAGACGGGGACACCGTGGCCAGGCCTCCAAGTACGACCCCTGCCCACTCTGCCCCCTGACCTAAAAAAAAAAAAAAAAAAAAGCGGTCTAAGGCGCTCCTGTCATTGACTGTGCGGCTGGTCCCGGCGGAGGTTCGAGTCCTCCCTCGGGCATGGGTGTGTGTGTTTGTCCTTAGGATAATTTAGGTTAAGTAGTGTGTAAGCTTAGGGACTGATGACCTTAGCAGTTAAGTCCCATAAGATTTCACACACATTTGGACATTTTTGAACAAATTTACTGAAAACAAACAGAAATTTTCTTTATTTCTCGAAGACGTGCTGACACTGCCATTAACAACTTTCTTCAAGCAGATGCTGTCACCTCCTGGGAACATGCAGAAACTAAAACAAGTATTTCACTGAAAGAATATGTTATCAAGTATATGCTGCAAGCAGGCATAACGCGTTTAGTTTATTTCCCGAGGTAGAAAAAAAATAATGTTTGGATGGAGCGCATATGCTACGTAAGGATTGAGGAATGCTAGGGGAACAGAAACAGATGGTGATCATTCCAGCCATGATATAGGCTGCAAATCCACGAGGGCCCGCATCTCGTGGTCGTGCGGTAGCGTTCTCGCTTCCCACGCCCGGGTTCCCGGGTTCGATTCCCGGCGGGGTCAGGGATTTTCTCTGCCTCGTGATGGCTGGGTGTTGTGTGCTGTCCTTAGGCTAGTTAGGTTTAAGTAGTTCTAAGTTCTAGGGGACTGATGACCGTAGATGTTGAGTCCCGTAGTGCTCAGAACCATTTGAACATTTTTTGAATCCACGAGGAAAGAGCATCTCAGAAACAGACAAGTTGGTCGGATGTTAGCGTGCGGCTGTCATGAGCGTCTACGGAAAGTGGCTGAACGACAGTGAAGCTTTGAGAAGCGACAGGATGTTGAACCTGTATTCCTCACTACAGAACGCTGAGGTTAGAGGCTTTCGTGGTCTGTAAAGCAGGATAGGTGGCGACATGTTGTAGATATGAGGACAGGATACAATGCTGGCGCAGACAGGTAGACGGAGTGTTACTGGGCACACTATTCGGCACATGTTACTGAACGTGTGGCTCCACAGCAGATGACCCGTATGTGTTTTCAAGTTGTCCCAACGACATCGTCAATTACGATTTCAGTGGGCATGGTATCATCGAGATTGGGTTGTGGACCGATGGAAACGTGTCGCCTAATGGAATGAATCACCAGGTCGGTGGTCCTGTCTAGATACGCCGTCACCTAGGCAAATGACTGCTCGAAACATGTACCGGCCCACGGGCACAGTATAATGCTAAACTTATTACGTTATTGATAATACAATGATCTACTCTGTTCCTTCAGCCATACGTGAATATCTGAAGGAAAAGACACTATGTATCAACCCAAAGCTGCTCTTTAAATATTACAAAATTTGATTCGCAAATTGCAAATCTAAATTGACTTCAGCTGTACCGTTTTTCGGTGACATACGAAAATTTGTGCCAGACTGGGTGTCGACCCCGAATTTCTCGCTTAACGAATGCAGTCTCCTTAACAAATTGGGCTTGACTCCAGGACCGATCCAAAACTTGTCCACATCTCCTACCGAGCGACGACGTGGCACAGTGGTTAGCACACTGGACTCGCATGGGGTAGGACAACGGTTCAAACCCGAGTCTGACCATGCTAATTCAGATTTTCTGTGATTTCCCTAAATCGCTTCAGGCAAATGGCGGGATGGTCTCTTTGAAAGGACACGTCCGAATTCCTTTCCCATCCTTCCCTATCGCAATGGGATCGATAACCTAGCTGTTTGGTCCCCTCCTCCAAATCAACCAACCAGTCCACATCTCCTAACGTTTGAACACACACTATGTGATTCCCGCCGCAGAGGAGCGTTCGATATGATCGTCATTTTATCAATCGAGGCTCGTAATACTTATTATGTTATTTTACAATGTCCGTGTTGATAATTCATGTTATACAAGGCTCCTTCAGATTTGCGTGCATGTTCTCGACCCATATATAAAAAATTACAACTACAAATATTTCTTTACTGTTTTTTACTACAGTGGTTACGTTATCTTTTCTTACCATTAATGGTTACCTTATTTTACATTTGCAATGGTTCATGGTTTATCCTTTACTGAAATTCCTTGATTAACTTACTCCTTCCTTTAACATTGTTTGTGTCAAACTCACCCTTTTATCATCTCTTGTTCTTTTGCTTTTGTCATGCCTTTCGGTACTCTTCACAGCGCAGCATTCTTTCATGTGTGCTATTCTCAAACTCTCGTCATCTCATTACTACCTAACATCATTCACATAAACTCAAATTATCTACCTCCATAAATTCTTGTTCAGGCCGCCTTCATATCTCATGAACCTATGAAAAAATATTCCTCAACCAATACGCAAATCTTCATCAATGGGCAACTGCAGCCAATGTTCCATTTATTGCTACTCTTCAGAGTGCCTTCCACACTATCTCCGTGATGACACTTGGACTTATTCCATGAGAAAACTCTCTTTTATGATCTCCTAACTCTTCTACTGTTTCATATGTTGTTATTAAACCTTCTTACGACACACCTGAAACTGGATACTGTGTCTCTTTGTTCATTTCTTATTTTTCTCATTCCCTGAAAATCTTGACATGTGAACCGTGGTGATCTCCAATTCGTTGTGTCTCTATTTCTGTGATGTTGTGGTGAACAATTTTCCGCATGTGGTGAGGTCCACAAAATACATAAAAGAGCTGCTGCTTAGATATAGACTCTCCTTTGATCGCTACCTTGGTCATCATAAAACTTCGTTGCCCACAATAAGCCTCATCTCTCTTACCGGTCCTCGTTGATTTTAATTCATCTTCTCTGATATTGCACTTATTCTCTACAGAGCTAATTTCACAATTTCCTAGTGGAATTTGCATCTAGCAGGTGTGTAGTTGACAATTTCTCTTATTCGATGTCCTGGTGGTTGGTTTGTCAGAACTAATCTTGGTTCTATTCCAGTAGCCCCGTGTGGTAAGCCATCCTGAAAATCTGCCAGACGCATGTCACAAGACCGACTTTGTGACAGAACAAACAAGACATTTAGCAATTTTGTAGTGTGGTGGGTATGCCGATTGTTTATTCGCCTGTTTAGATATAACCGCTGCAGCAAGCGTCTCTGGCGGCGTGCTGACCGCTGGAGGTCGCGCCAGTGGGGAAGTGACAGCTTTGTGATTTATATTACTTGCGCGCGTGTGTGCTGCCAGATACGCTGAGACACACGATTTATGTGCAAGTAGTGCTCATTAACGTAGATGAATCAAATGTTATTTTTGCTGTAACTCGTGTATAACATCAGACATGTCCAGTATGCAAATACATTTGAGTGTAACTTTGGCCTTGGCAGAATTTGTTATCATTGTTTAGTGGTAAGATTTTTTAAGTCGTTTATCTGCATTACTACTACTGCTGTAGAATCAATTACATGCTCTCCCTTTAGACTTGACTTCACGTAAGTGGCTATTCCATACTTTGGATGGTGGATAGCTTCGACCAGTGTATAACCAGGTATTCGTCCTCTACGCTGAAGATCTTGCTCATCTTTGGTATGCGTTTCTTGAATGTGGACAACATCAATGTTAAGGTCATGCGGTTGTATCTGTATGTACTCACATTTGGCAGAGCTTATGTCATCAATATTAAGTTGCATAATACGAATTAGGTGTTTCTCGCCTCTACTTGGATGATCTTGAAAAGGATGGTTATTAGTTTGTTTCCAGACATATTGTGTATCACCTATGACACTGTTGCTCGTTTAACACCACCCAGGGGTCACGTGTAGGGTAATTTACGTGATACCTACGGACGTGAGCAACGATCGACCCCGTTTAACTGGCATCAGACTTGTGTACTCTGCTGCCGAGTACTGTGTACCTGTCTGGTTGGAAAGTGTACAGGTGAAGAAGGTAGACACAAAACTGAACGACACAATGCGCTGCATTACTGGTTCCATCAAATCAATCCCATGCCACTGGTTACCTGTACTGAGTCACATCCCTCCACCTCACTTAAGGCGGAAACAAGCTTTACTGAGGGAGGCCAAGAAAATCTCTCCATCACCCTACTACTGCACCAGGAATTCTGTCATCCGCCAGAGCAACGATTGCGATCAACAAGACCAGCAAGTGTTACTGCAGGACAACTCATCGCGGATGGTTTTGATCTAAATGAAAGCTGGAAGCATGAATGGTCAACAAAAACATTGGGAACAAGGGCCCATCACCTTGATCCCACAAAGAAGCCAAAAAGTTTTGACCTACCGAGGAACCTCTGGTGCCGCCTAAACGGGTTCAGGGCTGAACATGGTTGTTGTAACTACTTCTGGTACAAATGGGGCTGGATCAGTTCGCCAATGTTTGAATATAATCAAGAACAGCAGAAAAGTGAACATCTAGTCCAACGTTGTCCACTTCATTCATACCCTGGAATTCCCGATGACTTGTTCACCCTCATACCCAACTTAATTAATTGGTTGAAAAACACGAACTTTAAGCTTTAATCTTGTCTTATATCATATGTATATTGTATAAAATCACTTGTCTTATATCAACTGTATATTGTATAAAATCACCATATGATTAAATAAATAAAGTGGTTAGATTTTCTGTGACTGTGGCTAACTGTTGTTATGAGAGTCAGGTGACATTTACTTAATTTAGTCTTAAAGCACACGAGGCAGTGATCTACACAAGATGTATGTAACTGTCATATGCAAGAAGGCTGTTAATGTTTAGATACAATTGCAGTGACTATAAATTCGTGCAGGACTGTATCTACTGATGTCAATACTTCATTGCTAAGGTGATTGTATTATGTTCTTTGATTAATTATTGTAATTTGCTGTGCACTCCAGTTTATGTATGTAAGTCAAGGAGAGTCAGCTGAGACCAGACAACAGTTGGTCGTCGGCACAGTTTAAGTTTGTGTACCACTCACGCCATTCTGTCTTATGCAGTGGCATGCTGTCTTGTCGCTGAGATTTATAACTGTAATTAAAGTACTTGCATATCAGTTTGTTGAGGGGCAGGTCTAGTTGAACTGACGAGTAAGTTAGTTCCTTTGAATAGCATTGTATTGACGTTTCAATATCTTGTTTTAAGGCTGACTAATGTCATCTCAGCTGCAGGCAATGTTACTGCCACTGTTTAAAATTTATGCCTTAATAAAACTGAAGTGACTGATATGAAGGACCATAGTCAAAGGTCTAATCGGAGCAGTGGTTATTGTAAAATCTTGATACACTGGTTTTATGTGTGTCTTGGTCTTAGAGTTATTCTTTGTGTGATTTGCAGTTATGTGTTTCATAGCTAGCCTTGGCTGTTAAAAATTTCTTATTCCATCCTACCGAGGCGCAGTTGGTATTACATGATTTTCCACACCTGATATGGGTGTAAACTTTTTAAACAAAAGAATACTTGCTTCTTTTAAGGAAGCCACACCTCACGTCCAGATATTGTATAATTTCGGATCGTATTCAGTAAAAGTGTTGTCTTTTGTAAATCCTGGGATGATATGCATTATTTCCAAGCTATATTTGTCCTTGGATTCTGTTAAGTAGTCTTCTGTTTTCTTAAAAATGATATACATCATGTATAAGCTATATTTTATCTATGGATTCTGTTGAAGTAAATTTCAATTTTCTTAAAATGTGTCACATGTCTATATAATACCTCTGGATTCTGTTTAAGTAAATTTCTGTTTCCTAAAGACGGCGTACATCACATTTATGTATATTATACCTTAGATGCAGTCTAAGTAAGGTCTGGTTTTTCTCCAAGGTGATATGTCAAATTTTGCTGAACCCCCATCGCATTTAAGGCGACACACGTCACATCGGAACTTTGATATATTTGTGGATTGTAAGGTAATAGTGTGTACTTATTGTAATTTAGTACTTATTCCACAGGTTAGTGTGATCAATGCGTAGGTAAAGGAAACTCTTTAATTGTTTAATAAATACTGTTTATACCATGTTGTTGCTACTTTTGGGGCAATACATAACCGCTCCACTCCCCTTACATGCTACCCTGTAGCATATCAGCAGTCTCTCTCATTATCCTAACACAGGGATAACAACTTGGACTGAAACCAGACGGAAGTTTGTAAGAGTCGAGGGACATGAAAGGCAAGTATTTGAGGAGGGAATTAGTTAGGGTTGTAGTATATCCTCGTTGTTATTCCATCTGTACATTGACGATGCGCTAAAGGGAACCAAAAACAATTTGGAATGTGAGTTAAAGTTCAGGAGGAAGAAATAAAAACTATGAGGTAAGCTGACGACATTTTAATTCTGTTAGAAGCAGCATAGGACTCGGAAGAGCAGTTTAACGTAATGGATAATGTCTTGAAAGGAAGATATAAGGCGAACATAAACAGAAGCAAAACAAAGACAATGGAATGTAGCTGAATTAAATCAGGTGGTGCTGAGGGAATTAGATTAGGAAGCGGGACACTTAAAGTAGTAGATGAGTTTTGCTATTTGGGCAGCAAAATAACTGATAAATGCTGAAGTAGTGAGGATATAAAATGTGGACTGGAAATGGCAAGAAAAGCGTCTCTGAAGAAGGTAAATACGGTAACATCGAATGTAAATTTAATTGTTTGGAAGTCTTTTCTGGAAGTATTTGTATGGGGTTTAGCTTTCTGTGGAAGTGAAACATAGACGATAAACAGTTTAGAGAAAAAGAGGATAGAAGGTTTTTAAACACAGTACTACTGAGGAATGATGAAGATAAGGTGGGTAGATTACAAAACTGATGAAGATGTACTGAATAGAACTGTAGAGAAAAGAAATTTGTGGCACAAACTGACTAGAAGAATGGTTCTGTTCATAGGACACGTTCTGAAACATCAAGATATCACGAACTTAGTACTGGAGGGAAGTGAAGGAGGGAGGTTTCAGAAAATATCGTTCTTGTGCAACGCAGCTAGCTCTTTATTCGCACGAAGTAATGGCCGCTATCGACAAGGGATCTCAATTTGATTCCGTATTTCTAGGTTTCCGGAAAGCTTTTGACACCGTTCCTCACAAGCGACTTCTAATCAAGCTGCGGGCCTATGGGGTATCATCGTCTCAGTTGTGCGACTGGATTCATGAATTCCTGTCAGGAAGGTCACAGTTCGTAGTAATAGACGGCAAATCATCGAGTAAAACTGAAGTGATATCAGGTGTTCCCCAGGGAAGCGTCCTGGGACCTCTGCTGTTCCTGATCTATATAAATGACCTGGGTGACAATCTGAGCAGTTCTCATAGATTGTTCGCAGATGATGCTGTAATTTACCGTCTAGTAAGGTCACCCGAAGACCAGCATCAGTTGCAAATCGATTTAGAAAAGATTGCTGTATGATGTGGCAGGTGGCAGTTAACGCTAAATAACGAAAAGTATGAGGTGAGCCACACGATTTCCAAAAGAAATCCGTTGGAATTCGATTACTCGATAAATAGTACAATTCTCAAGGCTGTCAATTCAACTAAGTACCTGGGTGTTAAAATTACGAACAACTTCAGTTGGAAAGACCACATAGATAATATTGTGGGGAAGGCGACCCAAAGGTTGCGTTTCATTGGCAGGTCACTTAGAAGATGCAACAAGTCCACTAAAGAGACAGCTTACACTACACTAGTTCGTCCTCTGTTAGAATATTGCTGCGCGGTGTGGTATCCTTACCAGGTGGGATTGACGGAGGACATCGAAAGGGTGCAAAAAAGGGCAGCTCGTTTTGTATTATCACGTAATAGGGGAGAGAGTGTGGCAGATATGATACGTGAGTTGGGATGGAAGTCATTAAAGCAAAGACGTTTTTCGTCGCGGCGAGATCTATTTACGAAATTTCAGTCACCAACTTTCTCTTCCGAATGCGAAAATATTTTGTTGAGCCCAACCTACATAGGTAGGAATGATCATCAAAATAAAATAAGAGAAATCAGAGCTCGAACAGAAAGGTTTTGGTGTTCGTTTTTCCCGCGCGCTGTTCGGGAGTGGAACGGTAAAGAGATAGTATGATTGTGGTTCGATGAACCCTCTGCCAAGCACTTAAATGTGAATTGCAGAGTAATCATGTAGATGTAGATGTAGATGTAGATGAGGAGGGGGGGGGGGGATCGTAGAGGGAGATCAAGAGATGAATACAGTAAGCAGATTCAGAAGGATGTAAGCAGATTTTGATGTTGATGAGCAACAGTCATACAATAATTTTTAAATGAACACACCGCCAGTTGACTGTATTGTTGTTTATTTAATTACAACCTACGTTTCGGCTTTTTATGCCATTTTCAGTTACTTGACAATGGCATAAATGCCGGAAACGTAACTCGTAATTAAATAAACAACAGCACAGTCAAATGGTGGTGTGTTCATTTAGAAAAAAAAGAAGGGTGTAAGTTGCAGTAGTTACTTGGAGGTGAAGAGACCTGCACAGGGTAGTGTAGCGTGGAGAGCTGCATCAAACCAGTCTTCGGACTGAAGACCACAACAACTCATGCAGTTACGACCAGGAGAAATGGTTTTAAGTTCGACTTGATACTTATTTTGCTACCTGTCGGACAGTTTATATTATTCAACAAATGATCAAAGATTTTTGTTGCTGCATGATGAACTCCTTTCTGAGCCACTGAGAGTTTTAATAATGCGTAATAAAAGTCCTTTATCCCTGCAGCGTCGTACGTAAGGACATCACTGTTCTTCTCAAATTTGATGGATTATATTACGGTATATTGATAATTTTTACTTATGGACCGTCTGACAGCAACTGAATAAAACCCAATTTTAGTACGATACGCGTTTCGCCTTTATTTTCTGCAAGGAATCATCAGTGGCAGGTTGCGTGGACAATTTCTTATATATTACGCTCCTGTTGCATTTTTGGTGTTGTTCTTCTTCTTATGAACGCCAATTTGCGTTTTTTTTTTCACATTCCACAGCACTATGCACTGAACGCTTGTTTTAATGCCTGGTCACAGCTAATCTGTCAGCCATCCTGTTCACTAATGAGCCTAAGAGTAGATATAAAAGTGATCTTGTCAGAAACCAGAGCCCGCCATTATCCATCAACGAGGTGTCATTGGCCTTAGCAATTATTCTGTGTGGAATATATATATATATATATATATATATATATATATATATATATATATATATATATATATATATATATATATATGATTGTACCTTACTAGCCGCGCGGTTACAGGCGCCATGTCACGGAACGGGCGGCCTCTCACGGCGAAAGTTCGTGTCTTCCCTCGGGCATGTGTGCGTGTGTTGTTCTTAGCGTAGGTTAGTTTAACTATTGCGTAAGTCTAGGGACCGATGACCTAAGCAGTTTGGTCCCTTAGGAATTCACATTCATCTGAACATTTTTGAACATTTGAAATTATTTATGTGCATTTACTCATTACTTATTTTCTGGTAATATCCTAAATGGTAGTAACACCAAACTTAGACCTCGAGCACCATGTCACCGTAGCACCTAGACCAGTAGTCATGTAGACATCGGCCTGCAAATTATTATGTAGTTGCGCCGGCCGGAGTGGCCGTGTGGTTCTAGGCGCTACAGTCTGGAGCCGAGCGACCGCTACGGTCGCAGGTTCGAATCCTGCCTCGGGCATGAATGTGTGTGATGTCCTTAGGTTAGTTAGGTTTAATTAGTTCAAAGTTCTAGGCGACTGATGACCTCAGAAGTTAAGTCGCATAGTGCTCAGAGCCATTTATTACGTAGTTGCACATCTAGTGAAGTGTTTTCCTTGCGACGTTATACTCGTATAACACTCTTTTGGATATTATCTATACGCACTTATATTCTAGATTCATACTAGAAGCTTATTAAATTAAATGTAGGCCTCGAGCACCATGTCACATTAGCACCTAGACTTTGTGTTGTGCTATGCATTCTTGTTACAATGGTGTGTATATAGTTTTGATTTTGTGTCAGTTGAATACTGTAATGTTGTACATGTTATCAGAATACTTCACATTATTGACATCCTTCCCTGTGTTAATGGCTCTACATATTCTATACCTTGACCTTGAGCTACCATGACCCCTATGTTTCTTTTGTAATATCCATATAAACTTCAATCACAGCTGCTTCGAGAATTTACACTTTATTACACCATTATAGTTACGCTAGTAGACCGTAAGTTATATAAATTTATTCTATCTTATCCTACCCTATTTTTTTAGTTTTCTGATACTAGTGATTTCATGAGCAGGATATCATAATAATTCTTAATTACTGTAATTTACTGCTTTTAAAATTATATTTCTTTGTCCGATGTATACTGCTATCACTAAAAGATTAGCTTATGAATACTGCTCACATAAAAATCGGGTTATAACTGTGAGTCATGTATTCAATGGGTCCACTTTATCGTGTAAGGACACATGTAGTTACGTTTGTTTTTTGTGACACTGTACTTATACACTACTATATTGCAAATGATTTATATACACTTATTCATCTTTTTTTCTGGTTTCATACTAGATGCTTATTCTACCTAACGCAGACCTCGAACATCAAGTCACGTTAGCTCCTAGACTTGGTGTTGTATTATGCATTTCTTCTTAAAGTGTTGCGCATTTCTTTTTTATATTATGTCAACTGTACACTGTAGTACTATATATGTTATCAGTACATGGTACTTTAAATTAATGTCATTCTTCTTTGTGCTAGGTACATATATTTACGTATATGTAGCTAGACCTCGACCCATCATGATCAGTTAAGTTTGTTTTGTAATATCTGTAAGAAATTTAATCATAGTTATCTTGATATTGTACTTATATCACTGTCACTGTAACAGAAATTAGTTACATGCACTTATTCAGTAGAATATACATGCTCGACATCACTGAAGTATAAAATACAGATGTAATAAATTCGACAGCCAAGATCGTTAAGTACAATTTTATGTAAGATGACTGGTTTTGGTAAATTTAAGTTGCCATCATCGGATCTTATGCTAATAAATCTCAATAAATTTCCATCATGTGTGCAATATATAGTATCAAGTAGTAACATGTCATTCCAGGAACATGCAGAAAGTGATACAACAAGTGAAATATCAGATCGGTCCTGAAAACGTCCTCAGATAGATGAAGTGGTTAAGACGACTGCTCGCAACGAGCA
The DNA here is from genome assembly GCF_021461395.2 of Schistocerca americana. Lineage (NCBI taxonomy): Eukaryota > Metazoa > Arthropoda > Insecta > Orthoptera > Acrididae > Schistocerca > Schistocerca americana. The sequence continues at coordinate 437,189,140 of NC_060125.1, forward strand.
GGAAATGCGTGTCCTGGTCCATCACAGATTTTCATGCGACCAATAGGTAATATCTTCATACCTAGTGCAGCTAAATTGAGAAAGATTCCGCTATTGCGAGTAAGTTTCACAAATTTAGTACAGCTTCAAGACCGCCAGGAATGTCTGTTTCTTCATTAATTTTGCATGTGATTGTGCAAGAAAAAGGATTTTGCTAGGTCTCCTAAACTCATATGATCTGATACAGACTGTATTTTTTTTTCAACTATGGTGCAGGGGAACAGCAGCGCAGCCATAGACAATATTTTTATTCCTTCTTCGCTACTATATGTGCATTCTGTTAGTAAAAGGGTGAATGGCCTTTCAGACAATGGTGCACAAATTTTAACGCTAAAAAGCTTTCGTACTCAAAGAAATGTCACATATAATTACAAACAATGTAGGAAAGCTAATCCAACGGCAATAGAGGGTTTTTTAAACCTCGTCAAGGAACAAGCGTGCTCGATGTTTGCAGTGCCGATAACATAGATGACAAATATCATGCTTTCCTTAACACATTTCTCATGCTCTTTGATAGTTTCTTTCCATTAGAATGTTCTTAGCGGGGTACTAGCAGTAAAAGGCAGCCTGGGTTGCTGACAAGTGGGGTAAGGATATCATGTAGAACAGAGCAGGAATTATATCGAACGTTAGAAGTAGTGACAATCAACCTACAATAGCCCCATACAAACAGTACTTTAAGGTGCTTAAAAATGTTATTAGGAAGGTAAAGAGTATGTGGTACGCAAATAGAATAGCTAATTCACAGGATAAAATTAAATCCATATGGTCAGTTGTGAAGGAAGTGCCTGGTCAGCAGCACAAGGTTGATGATATAAAGTCAGTTCGTAGTACAAATATTCCCGTTTCTGATCAGTCAGATATATTTACAGTACTTAACAATCATTTTCTGAATATTGCTGGTGAATTAAATAAAAATTTAGTTTCTGCAGGGAATCATATAACTCTCTTGGCAAATGCCTTTCTGGAATTGATGTACGAAATACTCCTCTGTGATACAGACAAGGGGGAGATTGAATCAATAATTAAATCACTGAAAACTAAGGACCCTCATGGATATGATGGAGTGTCTAGCGGAACATTGAAGTACTGTGCAGCATATGTTAGCCCTGCCCTTAGCTATATTTGTAATTTTTCATGTAAGAATAGTCAGTTTCCTCAACGATTAAAGTACTCAGTAGTAAAGCCGCTTTATAAAAAGAGAGAAAGGGATAATGTAGACTCTTTCCATGCCATCAGCGTTTGCTGAAGTTATCGAAAACGTTGTGCATGTAAGGATAATTGATCATCTTTAACACACAATTTGCTGTCAAATGTACGGTTCGGTTTTAGAAGTCGTCTAACAATTGAAAATGCTATATTCTATTTTATTTGCGTTACTGGATGGGTTAAACAAAAGGTTTCGAACGCTAGGCATAGTTTCTGATTTAACTAAGGCGTCTGTCTGTGTTGATCACAAAATATTGCTCCAGAAGTTGGACCATTATGGAATATGAGGAGCAGCTCGCAACTGGTTAACCTCTTACTTTAAAAACGAACAGAAAAAGGTCATTATTCACAATGTTGAAATTGACTGTGATATGGGGTGTGAGTAGGGTGGGGTCAAATGGGGGGGGTGTCCCAGGAATCAATGTTGGGGCCACTCCTGTTCCTTATTTGTGTAAATGATATGCCCTATAATATTATGGGTAATTCTAAAATATTTCTGTTTGCTGATGACACTAGCTTGGTTGTAAAGGATGTTGTGTGCAACATTGGCTTGGTTTGAAATAGTGCAGTTCATGACATAAGTTCATGGCTTGTAGAAAATAAACTAACACTAAATCACAGTAAGACTCAGTTTTTAGAGTTTCTAACACACAGTTCAACAAAACCCAACGTTTTAATTGCACAAAATGGACATATGATTAGTGAAAGTGAACAGTTCAAATTTCTAGGTGTTCAGGTAGATAGTAAACTGTCGTGGGAAGTCCACGTTCAGGATCTTGTTCAAAGACTTAATGCTACCATTTTTACTGTTGGAACGGTATCTGAAGAAAGTGGTCGTTCGACACGAAAATTAGTCTACTTTGCTTATTTTCATTCACTTATGTCGTATGGTATTATATTTTGGGTTAACTCTTCCCAATCTAAAAGGATATTTTTGGCTCAGAAACGAGCGGTTCGGGCAATAAGTGGTCAAAGTTCGCGAACCTCTTGTCGACCTCTAGTCTGTGTATTCTGACATTGGCCTCTCAATATACACAAGGTGAGTCACTAACTACTGCCACCAAGAATAACTCCGGAAGTACTATAGGAGCTGAAAAGTTTGTGGGACAAAAGTTGCATTGCACAACGTGGGCCTTAATAGGAAGTTGGTTTTTTGTTAATAAATGGGGTCGCTTTAGAGATATGAAGGTCAACTTTGATCTTTTAAATGGGATGCTATAGTTTGGTGCTTATTTTCTGATAGCGGCTGTCGAGGCGAATCCAATGATTTGTAACAGTGAGGTCTTTGAAGGCCAACGAAGGTCACAAAGGTGGCATGAACGTCCATTTACAGAACGTGTTCGAAGTGACGACATTTGGTATCAATGCAGTGCTGCAATCTTCTTATCACGGATTGAGTGGTATCCCTTATCACTTCGGCACTTATCGAGGCACATACTCTGACAATTCTCTCTCGCACATCTTCAGGTGTAATTCGAACGTCTTTGTAAACATTGTCTTTTACGAATCCCCACAAGAAAAAATCCAGAGGTGTCGAATCTGGCGAACGAGCCAGCCACATCTCCTCCGCGTCCAATCCAACAATTTGGAAATTGTCTCTGCAACACATTTCAAGCCATCAGTGAAAAATGCTCCGGACACCCATCGAGTTGATACCACATTCTGTTCCATGTTCTTAAGGTATTTCTTCCAATAACAGACCTAATGTTTCTTGCAGGAATATGGTGTACTTCCTACCATTAAGATTTCCTTCGATGAAATAGAGGCCTATAACTCTGGCCTCCAGAATCCCATACCATACCTTCACCGATCACGGTTTCTGGTGTTCTACTTGCCATAGCCAACATGGCTTCAAATGGCTCTGAGGACTACGGGAATTAACATCTGAGGTCATCAGTCCCCTAGAACTTCGAACTACTTAAACCTAACCAACCTGACATCACACACATCCATGCCCGTGACAGGATTCGAACCTGCAACCGTAGCAGTCGCGCGGTTTCGAACTGAAGCGCCTAGAACCACTCGGCCATAGCGGCCGGCAGCCAACATGGATATTCAGTTGCCCAATAATGTATGTTATGCAAATTAACGTTTCCATGTTTCGTGAATGTATCCTCGTCAGTAAATAAAATAAATGTAATAAATATGTCACCCCATCTGAATCTGAAGTTGAGCCCACCGGCAGAATTCAATGCGACGCATACAATCCATACCAGTTAATTCTTGGTGGAGGCTGAAATGGTAAGGATGATATTAATGGCGATGCAGAACACGAACAACATTACTCTGGCCCATGCCAGATTCCCTTGCGATTTGACGCGAACTAACAGAAGAATCTCGAACCACAGTGGCAAGAGTACCAATTTCCGTTTCCTCGTTAACAACTTTCGTTTGCCGGATATGTTTCCGATGCATTAAAGATCCAGGTTTTCTCAATTTATCATACACACATTTAAACGTACGACGTGTAGGGTGAGTACGTTATCTTTCAGCTTATAAGTCTCTAGCCCTTACTGAATTTCGTTGGCATTCTCCGTAAATGAGAAGCGTATCGACTTGTTTTTCGAAGGAATGCATCATTCACATTCACTTGATTCGACGATACTTGTCTTATTGTTCCTATTTGTGTTGTATTGCGAAAACGACGAATGGTGTTCACCTCTCAATGGCACGTTAGATGGATACGCCGTATTTGGCGAATATTTACAATTTGCACGATATACAAGAGAGAATTGTCAGAGCATGTGCTTCGAAAAGCGCCGAAGTGATAAGGAATACCACTCAATCTGTGACAAGAAGATTGCAGCACTGCATTGATACCAAATGTCGTCACTTCCATCACGTTTCGTAAATGGACGTTCATGCCAACTTTTTTACCTTCGTTGACCTTCAAAGACCTTACTGATACAGTTCATTGGATTCGTCTCGATAACCCCTATCAGAAAATAAGCACCAAACTATAGCATCCCATTTAAGAGATCAAAGTTGGCCTTCATATCTCTGGAGCGACCCCATCTAGCAACAAAATACCAAGTAGCAAACTATAGCATCCCAATTAAAAAAACAAATTTGACCTTCATATCTGTGATGTGACTCCACGTAGCAACAAAAAACCAACGTCATATTATGGCCGCCGTTGTCCCATGCAACTTGTGTCCCACAAACTTTTCAGCTACTACCCTACTTTCGTAGTTATTCTTGGTGGCAATAGTTAGTGACTCTCCCTGTGTATTCTGTATTGTCGTTTCTTGTTAACAGTATCAGCTTATTCCCAAGAATAATCAGTTTTCACTCAGTTAATACTCGGCATCAAGCCAACCTGCATTTGGATCGCATTTCCTTTACTCTCGTGCAGAAAGGTTGCAGTATACTGCTGCATCCATTTTCAGTAAGCTTCCACAAGCTTTCAAATCGAAACTGAAGAGTTTCCTCATGGGTCACTCCCCATATTTTGATTCTTATGTTATATTATCATTTGCTTGTACTTAAACTTATGACTTGACTTTATTTGGTTCACAAAAATTTATTTTTTGTCTGTTATTACTTTTATGTTGCAATTTCATGTACTGACACTTTCCATGACCTTGGAGATTTGCTCCTCAATTCGATCCTACGGAGCTTGGCGTGTAAATAGATAAACAAATAAATAAATTCAGACGTTTTTAAAAATAGCTCTTACGTGTGACAGACTTCTGTGTTTTTCAAGTGGTAACGTTTTTACATATTACGATAATGTGAGGCAATTCCCTAGGGAAAACTGCGAAACAATAATATTAAAAATTTATTTCGAGATTTCTTTTCAAAACAGCAGCCATATTGGCTCGAAGTAAGGAGCATGAGAGTTAAGAAACGTTTGAATAAACTGCTGCCTCGGACAGTTACGTTCTTGCTATTACTAGCAGAATGTGAAAACTAGTTCACTGAATCCACTAGGTGTGTATAATCACTGCTCGGCAGCAGCTTGTAGCTCTGCAGTTTACTGCTGAGGGGATAAGTGTTGTACGCAGTTGTGTAGAGTAGTGTTATTGCTCGCTGTAAGGGCAGAGGTCGTGGGGTGGAGGGGAAGAGCAGCACCTGAACAGCTTCGCTGGGATCCCCTTGAGGAAACCTAAGCCGGGGCAAGAGGCCTTTGCTGGAACGCGTGGAGTTATCCGCCGCTGCCGCTGCCGCTGCTGCTCCTCCCGCTTCCGCCAGCTGACAGCGCAGCCGTGTTCTCTGCACAAGTTTTCAGACCTCCTCGAGACATAAAGTTTCTCTCAGTTATGAGTTTTCCAGAGCAGCCATCCGAGCCGTAATAAGGAAAGTTCAGACGGCGAGGTGATTTGCTAATATTAGGCTTAACGCGATGACTGTGAACCGCCTCCGCGATATAAGCGTCTCAAGAGCAATGGCCCGTTCGCTATGGAAAATTGCGAAGCAACAATATTAAAAATTTATTTCGAGATTTCTTTTCAAAACTGTGGCCATACTGTCTTGATGTAAGGAGCGTGAGAGTTAAGAAACATTTGCAATCACGAACAGTTTGTGTTCTTTTTATATCTGACTCTGGAAATAGTGAAGAATTTCTTTTCATCTTCTGGCGAGTCTGCACGCACAATACAAGCTACAAAAAATTATACTTACTTAAATAATCTGACTATGAAGTTAAAGAATTTGAAGTATGTCGATTACTCTGTTGATGGGGTGACAATAGGAGACAAGGGCAGAAGACGAGAGGGCAAAGTTCACTGGCATGAGTTGATTTACTACAATTGTTACTCTAGCACCAGGTGATTTTATGAATACCGAATGTGTTCTAAACACAGTAATATGTTTGAACATGTCTGCCTCCTTATTGTTCAAGGATTGGTTGGTGGCGGTCTGATTAGTAACAGTTCTCCCGACATTTTTATAATTTAATTTTTGTGCTTCAGTCGCGGTCTTCCCTTTAACATGCCTCAGTTGATGTACAGTAAGATGAACTCCTATTTTTATAAGACTCTTCTATAACACTTTTTGTCGCCCATTCTATTAAGAACCTACTCATTCGTGACCATAACAGTCCACTTGGTTTTCAGAGTGTGCCTGTAGCGTCACATCGGGAAAGAATTGTATCTTCTCTCTCCCGGAGCCCCAGTCTAGGCCACACAACCATACAGTGCCACATCCGAACACATGCCTTTAGAAACCTTTTTCTGATTTATAGACTGTTACTCTTTGAGGTTGATATCTTTTTCTGTATGTAACAGGCAATTTTTATTCAGACAATTCTACTTATTAATTATTTTTTCTTCCATCTAAAATGATCTTGCTGCTCAAATAAGTAAACGAGTCAACCCGATGAAGTAGTTTGTACATTCATATACTTGTGCTTTAGCATGCTCTCCTTTGTCACAAACTATCACCTTTGGTTTAGACTCGTTTATTTCCACGATATATACTTTTCCCGTAATTATGTCCAGTGTTCAGGACGACTTCGAAGACTACATTTATGGATGGGACAACAATGTCGGAATCATATATATTCTTGTTCCACGTATTATTCCAGCTGTAATCTAAATTTTTCGAGTAATTCCCTTGGGTACAGATTAATAATAGTTGGTGATGGGGTACAACCAGGAGGGGACTGCCAAGGAGGAGATGGCCACGAGAAAAAGTTTGAATAACCAGCGAAAAGGTAACGTTGTACGAGTCGGTGCGTGGAACGTCAGGTGTTAGGATGTTGTAGGTAAGCTGGAAAATCTGAAAAGGGAAATGCAAAGGCACAATCGAGATATAGTAGGGGTCAGTGAAGTGAAATGGAAAGAAGACAAGGTTTTCTGTTCTGAGGATTATAAGCTAATATCAACAGCAGCATAAAATGCTATAAAGGAGGTAGGAATCTTTATGTATAGGAATGCATGGCAAAAGTGTGTTACTGTAAACAGTTCAATGATAGGGTTGTTCTCATTAGAATCGGCAGCGAATCAACACCGACAACGATAGTTCAGTTATACATACCGACGTCGCATACTGAAGAGATAGAGAAAGTATATCAGTATACTGAACGGATAATTCAGTATGTAAAGGGAGATGAAAATCTAATAGTCATGTGGAACTGGAATACAGTTGTAGCGGTAAGAGTAGAAGAAAGGGTTACGAGAGAATGTGGGCTTGGTACTATGAATGAGTACTCATCCAGTAATAGCGAATACTCTGTTCAAGAAAAGCAAGTGGAGAAGGTATACGAGTATTTGGAAAAGGTCGAGAGGTACGGGAAGAGTCCAAGTAGATTACATCAAGGTCAGGCAGTGATTCCGAAATCAGATACTGCATTGTAAGAGGTACCCAGTACCAGATGCAGACTCACATCACAATTTCGTAATGATGAAGAGAAGGATGAAGCTTATGAGACTAGCTAGGAAGAATCAATACGCAAAGAAGTACTAAGGAATGAAGAGGGATAGCACAGTTAGCAGTTTAGTTGAAGAGGAATGGACATTTCTAAAAAGATCACTCACAGAAGTGGGAACGAAACACATAGGTGCAAGGAAGGTAACTGCGAAGAAAACACGGATAACACAAGAACTACTATAGCTCACCGATGAAAGCAGGAAGTACAAAAATGTTCATGGAAACCAGGAATACAGAAATAAAAGCTACTCTCTATAGAAGAGATACGGGATCTAGCATTAGTTTCAGAATTAAATGAGCTTTAGAAGACTTTAGATCGGATAAGCAGAACCGATAGATAACACTCCATCGGAATTTCTAAAACACTAAAACCATTGCGGGAAGTGACAAAAAAAAACATTATTCACGTTGGTATGTAGAATTTAGACTGGTGATATACCATCTGACTATCGGAAAAACATCATCCACACAATTCTGGAGACTGCAAGAGCCGTAAAGTGCGAGAATTATCGCTCAGTCAGCTTAACAGCTCATGCATCCAAGATGCTGACAAGAATAATATACGGAAGTATGGAAAAGAATATCGAAGATGTCGATCAGATTTGCTTTACGAAAGGTTCAGGAACCAGAGAAACAGTTGTGACGTTACGGCTGATAATGGTAATAAGACAATAGAAAAATCAAGACACGTTCATAAGATTTTTCGATGTGGAAGAAGCATTCGAAAATGTCAAATGGTGCAAGATGTTTGAAATTCTGAGGAAATTAAGGGTAAGATATAGGGAGACGGGTAATATACAACATGTACAAGAGCCAAGAAGGAATAATAAGAGTGGAATATCAAGAACGAAGTGCTAGGATTAAAACAGGATGTAGGGCATGGATATAATCTTTGCCCTTATCGTTCAATCTATACATCGATGAAGCAATGACGGAAATAAAAGAAAGGTTCGAGAGTGGAATTGAAATTCAAGATGAAAGGTAACAATGATAAGATTGCTATCCCCAATGAAAGTGAAGAAGAATTACTAGATCTGCTGAATGGAATGAATACTGTAGTGGGTATAGATTATGGATTGAGAGTAAATCAAAGAAAGAAGAAAGCAATGAGAAGTAGCAGAAATGAGAAAAGCAAGAAACTTGACATCGACATTGATGGTCACGTAGTTGATGAAGTTAAGGAATTCTGCTACCTAGGCAGCAAAACAACTCATGACAGACGGAGCAAGAAGGACACCAGAAGTCGAGTAGCCCTGGAAAAAAGGACGTTCCTGGCCAAGAGAAGTCTTCTAGTGTCAAACATAGGTCTTAATTTGAGGAAGAAATTTGTGAAAATCTACCTTTGGAGCACTTGATTGTAAGGTAGTGAAACGTGGACTGTGGGAAAATTAGAACGGAAGAGAATTGAGATATGGTGTTATAGACGAATGTTAAAAATTAGTTGGACTGATAAGTTAAGAAATGAAGAGGTTCTGCGCAGAATCGGAGAGGGAAGGGATATGTAGAAAACACTAACAAGAAGAAGGAACAGGATGATAGGACATCTGTTAAGATACCTGGGAATAACTTTCACGGTACAGTAGTGAGCTGTGGAGGGTAAAAACTATAGAGGAAGAGAGCAAATAATTGAGAACGTAGGTTGGAAGTGCTACTCTGAAATGAAGAGGTTGGCGCAGGAGTGGAATTCGTGGCGGGCCGCATCAAACCACTGTGCAGACTGAAGATGATGTTGGAGAAAAAAGAAAAAAAGCACACAGCTAGTTTGTTTTTCTGAAAGTTCTATACCAGTTGTCGGTCTTTGCAGTCTATTCCTACACTCTTCAACCAAAACCTTTTTTACCATTTTTAAATTTTCAAATGGTTTCTGTATATCTTAAATAGTTATATCTGTTGTTAAATTTATTCCCATCTATTTCTCTAAACTAATTTTCCTTAGTTTTTTCGGAATCCATACTTGCCTCAACTTTTTGTTGCATTCGGGTGAGGACCATGCTTATAATTTGTTTCATTACCTGCAGCATTAGGATAAATAGTAATTTTCACACGTTAACGCCATCAGATTACAAGAAACGTGAATTATAAAGTTTCTTACAAAATCGAAGGGCTGTTTTCCAGATCCATATAAAAGAGTTGGACGAAAAATACGTATACATCGCAAAAAATGCATACTTGGACACAAACGCAGATGCAAGCCAACCTGCAGGTTGTTCCGTTGTATTTGACTAAAAATGGCACCTCTGTAATGTACCCCAATACATTGGAAGTGTTAGTCAGAACTGTATTCTGTGTATCTGTGAGTGCGTTATCCCGAAGCGAAGTGAATTCGGATGTGGACAAATTGTCGGTGCTCTTATCGCGGGTGCTTCTGAAACCGACGTAGCCGAAGAATTTGGTGCTTCAATACGCGCCTTGTGGAAGGTTTAAACCGCGTACAGGGAAAGAGGAAAAACGCACCGCCTAAGTCACAACGCAGGCGAATGTGTATTGGGTGTTCGTGATGGTCGGTCACTGAAGTCACTGTCGTGAAAAATAACAGGACAAACGCCGCAAAAGTCACTGAAGAAATGAATAGAGTATTCTCAACTCCTATCAGCACCAAAGCAACACAAAGAGAGCACCAGGAGCTGGGAATTGCAGGGGCAGCTGGAATTCCAAAACCACTTATCGTGATGCAGATGCCCATAACAGGAAAACGTGGTGCAGAAGCCATAAAACCTGAATTCCAAAACCACTTATCGTGATGCAGATGCCCATAACAGGAAAACGTGGTGCAGAAGCCATAAAACCTGAACTACGAAGCAGTGCAAGAATGTCATTTGGTGGGATGAGTCTTGTTTCACATTACTTTCAACTTCTGGAGGAGTTTACGTCCCAAGAGTGAAACATGGCGGCTTGGTGATGATTTGGGCAGTCATATTGTGGTATTCCGTCAGCAGCGTGGTTAATCTGAAAGGCCGGATTGCTGTCAAGGAGTATGTGACGATTTTGGATGATCAGGTCCATCCCATGGTTGTCCCCCAGCTGTGATACTGTGCTCCGAGATGACATGGTCTCTGTTCATACAGCTCACAGAGTCCAGAGCTGCTTTTGTGAACACGAGGTTCAAATGGTTCAAATGGCTCTGAGCACTATGGGACTCAACATCTTAGGTCATAAGTCCCCTAGAACTTAGAACTACTTAAACCTAACTAACCTAAGGACATCACACACACCCATGCCCGAGGCAGGATTCGAACCTGCGACCGTAGCAGTCCCGCGGTTCCGGACTGCAGCGCCAGAACCGCACGGCCACCGCGGCCGGCTGTGAACACGAGGATGAATTGTCTTATCTCCCTTGGGCATCGCAGCCAATTGATCTCAACATTACTGATCCTTTACGGTTTTTCTGGAAAGAATGGTGCGATATCGCTTTCCCATTTTTACCTGGAATTGTCACTCTTTTACAGGAAGAATAATATCAGGTTCCCTTTAAAACCATGTTGTTGTTGTTGTGGTCTTCAGTCCTGAGACTGGTTTGATGCAGCTCTCCATGCTACTCTATCCTGTGCAAGCCTCTTCATCTCCCAGTACCTACTGCAGCCTACATCCTTCTGAATCTGTTTAGAGTATTCATCTCTTGGTCTCCCTCTACGATTTTTACCCTCCACGCTGCCCTCCAGTACTAAACTGGTGATCCCTTGATGCCTCAGAACATGACCTACTAACCGATCCCATCTTATAGTCAAGTTGTGCCACAAACTCCTCTTCTCCCCAATTCTATTCAATACTTCCTCATTAGTTATGTGATCTACCCATCTAATCTTCAGCATTCTTCTGTAGCACCACATTTCGAAAGCTTCTATTCCCTTCTAGTCTAAACTATTTATCGTCCATGTTTCACTTCCATAAATGGCTACACTCCATACAAATACTTTCAGAAACGACTTCGTGACACTTAAATCTATACTCGATGTTAACAAATTTCCCTTCTTCAGAAACGCTTTCCTTGCCATTGCCAGTCTACATTTTATATCCTCTCTACTTCGACCATCATCAGTTATTTTGCTCCCCAAATAGAAAAACTTCTTTACTACTTTAAGTGTCTCATTTCCCAATCTAGTTCCCGTAGCATCACCCGACTTAATTTGACTACATTCCATTATCCTCGTTTTGCTTTTGTTGATGTTCATCTTATACCCTCCTTTCAAGACACTGTCCATTCCGTTCAACTGCTCTTCCAAGTCCTTTGCTGTCTCTGACAGAATTACAATGTCATCGGAGAACCTCAAAGTTTTTACTTCTTCTCCATGGATTTTAATACCTACTCCGAACTTTTCTTTCGTTTTCTTTACTGCTTGCTCAATATACAGATTGAATGGCATCGGGGAGAGGCTAAAACCCTGTCTCACTCCCTTCCCAACCGCTGCTTCCCTTTCATGTCCCTCGACTCTTATAACTGCCATGTGATTTCTGTACGAATTGTAAACAGCCTTTCGCTCCCTGTATTTTACCCCTGCCACCTTCAGAATTTGAAACCATACACAATCTATATTTACCCATTCCTAGACTAGTGCTAGCATTTTTTAATGCCATCGGGTTCCTACGTCGTATTGGGCGGGTTGAAGTGTTTGGTTTGTGGTGTTTCCATATTATTTTCCACCCCTCGTATCCTACACATAAGACTATTTTATCGGTTTTTAGTTTCCTTCCCTAGCGCTTTGGTAAGTTTAGCAGAAATACTGGATATATCAGGGGCTTCGCCACTTTTCAACATTTTCAGAACTATCGCCTACAAGCATCTACTGCTAGAAAATCAGCGCTGTTTCTTGGTTCGATTATTCTAAGCCCTTTTTACAATTTGTATAAACTTTTTTGAACTGTCGTCTTCTTTGCTTCAAACAGTCAGTGATATGCCTCGAAATGTTCTCTCACTTCGGCCTCACACCGATGCCAGAACGAAGATTGGTCTGTGTGCCAACATATGGCGCAATGATTCGCCATTCACATAAAATTCAGAAAAAAATTGCGTTATTTCTCATGTGATGTAAGATTGCTACAATACACTGGACTTGACAGACAGTCACTCCATTTAAATGAAGATAATCTCCAAGTAGTGCTCCGTCAGTGAAAAATTAGTTATGATTTCCAGTCTCAGTCTTGACCTTTAATTGCAATGAAGTTCGTCCCAGTTTTCAAGGGGCTTTAAATCGATTAAGAAAATGAAAAGGTGGTCAGCGGTTATAACAAATAATGAAAAAGTTTATCATTAAAATATTGAAAAAGAAAAAAAACAAAGAACTTCCACGTGGTCGAGAAAAGCTTTACAAAAGCGCGGATTCAGCCAGGAATTCACTGCAGACAACATGAAAGGAAACAGGTCTTGCTTATACATTGCTAACCAAATGGTTACAGAGTGGTAGGCAACATGTCGTTGCTCCCGAAGCTAAATTTAACCACTGGGTTTCAAATATTGATGGGGGAAAATTTTCGACACCAATCACAGACGTTAGAGAGAGGTCAGTGAGATCATTGAGCTCATGAGACTTCGCTCAAAACGACAAAGTTGAGTGGTTGCTATGTCTTCTCGCCACATGGCGATCTTAAAAGAGGCTTGCAGCATCCAGCAGGCTGGTACAACGCTCCAGCTCGAAACCGTTGCCCGTGCGCCGCGCAAACGGAGACACGTTATTGCAGGCATCATTACGCGTGTCTGTACAAGATAATGAACACCAAAACTCTAAGCAGACTCTAGACGACAAGTGGCTGGAGCCAGTGCGATAAGCATTCGCGTCTTCCAAACGTGCAGCCGTCGATGCCGGAACAAGGGTAGACAGGCTAAGACGGCTGCGTTATATCTCCGGTATACATTACAATGGTCAACAGCTTTTTTAGAACTCTCAGTTGCATCATATTTTCTTATTGATTGTTAATGTCTTTGATCTGATGATTACAAAAGTGAAATCGGTTTTTCACTGCGTGCTCTGGTTTTCATGAAGTTCCAACTTCTTCAGACCGCTTGCGGTGAGGTTAATTGCTTACAATGGAGTATTAAACGGTATCTTTCCGAAGCCGTGCAAAAACTGTAGAGCTCTAAACGAAATTCGATGTCTCTTTAAACTTTGCATCTGAAGTGTTAGCTACTAGACTGCAAGAAAAATGTGTACTGTAAAAACGTCATATTGCTGAAACGGGGACGAGGTCGTTCTTCCATATTTCAGAGAGGAAAATGTGTTTATAGCCATAATGCCTCAGGTCTTCTCCAGGAATTAGGAATTACATTGTACGCTCTAAATGAGTGGCGCTTGTTTGTGGACAGCTCAAAAAGCAGTCTGAAGTGTGTTCTATTACGCAATGGAAATATCTGTCCACCTGTTTCACTTCCTCCTTTTGTGTATTTACGAGACGAGCATAATGACATGAGGAGTGTGATTAACCTACTAAAATACCAGGAGTACATCTGCACAGTATGCGCCCTATGTCAACAGAGATGATTTACAAAGCATCCCTGCTTTATCTGCATGTGGGACAGCCGAGCACGGGGTAGGCTCTGGAAGCAGAGGGAGTGGCCTATACGTGAGACCCTTCAAGCCGCTATGCCAAACGTTGCCAATGATCCAACCGTCAGCCGAGAAAAAATAATTTTCCCTCCACTCCGTATCAAAGTGAGTTTGTTTAAACTGTTTGCTGAAGCATTTGATAGAGACGGTGAATGCTTCCAACATGTCTCCCGTGCGCTTCCTGCTTTGTCCCTTGAGAAAATCAAAGCAGCAGAATGTAATGGAACACAGATTCAGGCATCTGTACATGATAAGGAATTTATTTTAAAGACGACCGTCAAAGAAACGGGTGTATGGGTGTCATTCGCGGTGGTAATAGAAAACTTCCTTGGTGATAAAAAAAAATAACAACTATGATAGTCTCATAGCTGATATGTTGTCAGCGTTTCATGTCCTGGTATGTAATAAGAGAGTGAAAGCTCGCTGACAACTCTGGAGAAGTCAGTGAACAGCATGGCAGCGGGTTCTATGAGAAGACTACGGATGAGCGCTGTCCAGGAAGATGGAATAAACAGGATGGCAGACTACAGCCACAGTATAAAACGAGATGTGTCTGAAATGGTTCACAAACGATAGAGCTTGAAACAACAATTTATGCCTCAGTGTAATGTGTTAGTTGTAAGCCACATTTATTTCATTGTAACCTTCATGACGGCATGTGTTTCATTTTGTAGATTTAAACTGTGTTTCTATTTAATTTGTATTACCCAGTTAAGTTTACAAAACTTAAACATTTATGCACGGTAAAAACGTGAACTATTGGCATTTGGATTTCCAGTCGCCTAGAGTTCAACCGATATGGTCACTAGGCTAGGAGTGGGACTTCAGGCGATGTCGTGCTGTTAGGAAAGACACTCCCATCGATCATCTGCTACCCATTAACGTCAAAATTCGGCGCACTGTCCCCAGGGAAGAGTGACAGGACAGTTGTTGTTCTCTATATACACAAACTATTTGGCGGACAGAGTGGCAGCAGTCTACGCTTGTTTGCTGATGATGCCGTGGTGTACGGTAAGGTCTCGAAGTTGAGTGACGGGGGAAGATACAAGATGATTAAGACAAAATTTCCAGTTGGTGAGATGAATGGCAGCTAGCACTAAATGTGGAAAAGTGTAGGTTAATGTGGATGAGTAGGAAGAACAAACCTCTAATGTTCGAATACAGTACTACTAATGTCCTGATTGACGAAGTCAAGTCGCTTAAATATCTGGCGTAACGCTGCAAGGCAATGTGACGTGGAACGATCATGCGAAAAGTGTGGTAGGGAAGTCAAATGGTCGACTTCAGTTTATTGGGAGAATTTTAGGAAAAAGTAGTTCACCTGAAAAGGACGCTGGTGCTGGCTATTCTTAAGAACTGCTTGAGTGTTTGGGATCCGTACCAGGTCGGACTGAAGGAAAAAATCGAAGCAATTCAGAAGTGGGCTGCTCGAATTGTTACCGGAAGGTTCGAACAACACGTAAGCGTTACGGAGATGCTTCGAGAAGTCAAATGGGAATCTCTGGAGGGAAGGTGAGGTTCTTTTTGAGAAACACTATTGAGAAAATTGAGAGAATCGACATTTGAAGCTGACTGCCGAACGATTCAACTGCCACCAACATACATCGCGCGTAAGGACCAGGTAGATAAGATACGAGAAATTAGGGCTCATACGGAGGCGTACAGACAATCGTTTCTTCCTCTCTCTGTTTTCGAGTGGAACAGGAGGGGAAATGACAAGCCACTACCACCGCCTGTAGATGTGCATATCGCTACCTCATCACCTTTATGCCACTTCAGAGTACACTGACGGAAAACAAAAATCACACTACGAAGAAGGAGTTTTGCGACATAAACGAAAGTCGTTAGGCGTGTTTTTATAACTGCAAGATGACGTCCATTCAGATTTCGTGCCAGTCTCTAAGAGTGGTGCCAGTAGCGCCACTTTGAGGTTGCGAATCAAGTTTGCTTCAAATATACACTGTAACTGTCGTGGGCGTCAGTTAACTTTGAGGCTAGACGTGGTGAAAATGGAAATGAGCGTTTAGCGTCATTGGCCGGGAGGCCCCTCACGGGGCAGATCCGGCCGCCTTGGTGCAGGGCTTGTTACATTCGACGCCACATTGGGCGACCTGCGCGCCGGAGGGGATGAAATAATGATGAAGACAACACAACACCCGGTTCCCGAGCGGAGAAAATCCCCGACCCAGCTGGGAATCGAACCCGGGCCCCTGAGGAGAGCAGTCCGTTACGCTGACCATTCAGCTATAGGGGCGGACATGAGACGTGGTTAGTAAGAATGCTTTCAAGACGACAGAGAGGCAGTTATCAACACCGCACTGAGTTTCATTGGGGCTACGTAAGAGGGCTACTGGAAGCTGGATGTTCCTTCTGTTATACTGCAGAAAGACTTGGCAGGAATTGTAGCCACTGTACATGATTCCTGGCAGCGGAGGTCACGAGAATGCACGGTCGCAAGAAGACCCGTATCTGGACAGCCACGTGGCACAACCGAGAGAGAAGACCATAGTGCTCGGCATTTGGCTCTGGCGCATCATGGTGCATCTGCATCAGAAATTTGAGCAGCACTTGGCATCACAGTTACACAAAGGTTACAAATCAGTTACTTCAAGGGGAATTCCGAACCAGACGCCCTGTAGCGTGCGTTCCACTGACCCCAAACCACCGCCATTTGCGACTTCAGTGGTGTCAAGCGGGAGCTTATTGGAGGGCAGATCTGTCGTGTTTTCTGATGAAAGCTTCTTCTGTCTTGGTGCCAGCCATGGCCTAAGTTGATTGGAAGAAAGCTAGTTGAAGGCCTGCAACCAATCTGTCTGTGAGCTAAACACACTGGACCTATGCCTGGAGTTATGGTCTGGGGTGCGATTTCGTATGACAGCAGGAGTGCTCTCGTGGTTATCCCGCATATACTGGCTCCAAATTTGTGTGTCAGTCTGGTGACTCGACTTGTTGTGCTGCTATTCATGAACAGCATTCCAGTGGGTGTTTTCCAACAGGATAACGCTCGCCCACATACCGCTGCTGTAATCCAACATGCTCTACAGAGCGTCGATCACCATATCTGTTTCGATGCTATGTCACTGGATCTATCTCCGGTCGACTTCATATGGGACATCATCGGACGACAAGCAGCATTAACCGTTCGTGCACTGATTTATCAAATGCGACAGGCATGGACGTCCATCCCACAAATTGACATCTAGCACCTGTACAGCACTATACATGCCTGTTTGCATGCTTGCAGAGAACATTCTGTCTACTACACCGATTATCAATCTACCAACATTCCACATCTGCAGTGGCTTGTCTCGCGCTTACATTCACCTGTGATCTTGCAATATTAATCACTTAAGTATGTTACCTAGACAAATGTATTCCAGAAATTTCATTACTCTACATAATTTTTTGGTGTCATGATTTTTTTTTCTCTCAGTGGAAAATCGAAGAGTAAATCTTACGCAATTTAAGTATTATTTGTACGAGTATGAGTTAATTTTTGTAGTGCGTAGCAAAGCTAGAAAAAATTATTGTTCATGTTAGTACGAATCACTTGTGCATGACTGAAAATATCCTTTTATTCCAGAACGAGATTTTCACTCTGCAGCGGAGTGTGCGCTGATATGAAACTTCCTGGCAGATTAAAACTGTGTGCCCGACCGAGACTCGAACTCGGGACCTTTGCCTTTCGCGGGCAAGAGCTCTACCAACTGAGCTACCCAAGCACGACCCACGCCCGGTACTCACAGCCTTACTTCTGCCAGTATCTCGTCTCCTACCTTTCGAACTTTACAGAAGCTCTCCTGCTAGGTTCGCAGGAGAGCTTCTGTAAAGTTTGGAAAGTAGGAGACGAGATACTGGCAGAAGTAAGGCTGTGAGTACCGGGTGTGAGTAGTGCTTGGGTAGCTCAGTTGGTAGAGCACTTTCCTGCTAAAGGCAAAGGTCCCGAGTTCGAGTCTCGGTCGGGCACACAGTTTTAATCTGCCAGGAAGTTTCATCCTTTTATTCATTTATAAATATTTCATTAAAGCTTATCCTCACAGTTTGAACGTAATCATGACATCATTGTACTCACATGCCTTCTATTATTGCGTGGACAGCTTCCTGATTTCTTGAAAAGGTTGCAAAATTCTGATTTACGAAAGAAGCCTAAAGCGAGACAAATCAAATAGCAGTGCATGATTTATTTCAAAGTTATGCAGTTCAGTACTTGATATTCCTGCAGTGACCAGATCATAACAGCTCTGAGTTATTTGTTGCAAGGTAAGAATCAATCGCAGG
This sequence comes from Schistocerca americana, assembly GCF_021461395.2. Classification (NCBI taxonomy): domain Eukaryota; kingdom Metazoa; phylum Arthropoda; class Insecta; order Orthoptera; family Acrididae; genus Schistocerca; species Schistocerca americana. The sequence continues at coordinate 437,207,574 of NC_060125.1, forward strand.
GCTTAAACGAAAGTTTTTTAGGTGAAATTCCTGTTTTGATCTGCGATATTTCCATCTAAATTCAGTATATGTTTTTTCTAACAGGGTGCATTTTACTAAGCAGCAGTTAGCCATTGTGTGTGGTTATCTGATGAGTTAGTCATTCTGCGTATTGTTGATAACCATTATTTATATTCAATTTCATGTACAAATGGTGTCATTCAGTTTAGATTTGTGGCATCCTACATATCGAAAGAAATTTACTCAGTCGATATTCTTATTAAAAAGTTTGGTAGCTAAGGCTGAAACGCCCGCTAAACTCGCAGGGCAGAACAGGTGATTAGGATTGTGGAAAGGGCCAAATAAGGTGGTGGTCAGTTTCACTTCAAAATTGCGATTTATTGTAATTTAGTAAAACTTTTAAACCAAAACGGCACATAGCCGAACCTTTACAACTACGAGTTTCACAATCCAATTCTTTCAACGCTGAAAGCATCCAAACAAGAAATCTTGAAAAAAAAAGAAACAAGATAAATTTCAAGTGACTGAAGACATGCAGTTAAAATGACAAATAAAATTATATATATATTGGACAAATATAATAGAACTGACATGTGATTATATTTTCACGCAATTTGGGTGCATAGATCCTGAGAAATCAGTACCCAGAACAACCACCTCTGGCCATAATAACGGCCTTGATACGCCTGGGCACTGAGTCAAACAGAGCTTGGATGGCGTGTACAGATAAAGCTGCCCATGCAGCTTCAACACGATACCACAGTTCAAAAAGAGAAGTGACTGGCGTATTGTGACGAGCCAGTTGGTCGGCCACCATTGATCAGACGTGTTTTCAATTGGTGAGAGATCTGGAGAATGTGCTGGCCAAGGCAGCAGTCGAACATTTTATTTATCCAGAAAGTCCCGTACAGGACCTGCAACATGCAGTCGTGCATTACCCTGCTGAAATGTAGAGTTTCGCAGGGACTGAATGAAGGGTAAAACTTAGAACGACTTAAACCTAACTAACCTAAGGACATCACACACATCCATGCCCGAGGCAGGATTCGATCCTGCGACCGTAGCGGTCGCGCCGTTCCAGATTGCAGCGCCTAGAACCGCTTGGCTACTCCGGCCGGCGAGTGAATGGTAGAGCCACGGGTCGTAACAGATCTGAAATGTAGCGTCCATTGTTCAAAGTGCCGTCAATGCAAACAAGAGGTGACCGAGACGTGTAAACAATGGCACCCAAACCATCACGCCGGTGATACGCCTGTATGGTGAAGACGAATACACGCTTCCAATGTGCGTTCGCCGCGATGCCGCCAAACACGACCATCATGATACTGCAAACAGATCCTGGATTCAACGGAAAAAATGACGTTTTGCCGTTCGTGCACCCAGGTTCGTCGTTGAGTACACCATCGCAGGCGCTCCTGTCAGTGATTGCAGCGTGAAGATTAACTACAGCCATGGTCTCCGAGCTGATAGTCCATGCTGCTGCAAACGCCGTCGAACTGTTCGTTCAGATGGTTGTTGTCTTGCAAACGTCCCCATGTGTTGACTCAGGGATCGAGACGTGGCTGTACGATCCGTTACAGCCATGCGGATAAGATGCCTGTCATGTCGACTGCTAGTGATACGAGGCCGTTGGGATCCAGCACGGCGTTCCGTATTACCGTCCTGAAACCACCGATTCCATATTCTGCTAACAGTCATTGGATCTCGACCAACGCGAGGAGCAATGTCGCGATATGATAAACCGCAATCGCGATAGGCTACAATCCGACCTTTATCAAAGTCGGAAACGTGGTGGTACGCATTTCCCCTCCTTACACGAGGCATGACAACAGCGTTTCACCAGGCAACGCCTGTCAACTGCTGTTTGTGTATGAGAAATCGTCTGGAAACTTTCCTCATGTAAGCACGTTGTAGGTGTCGCCACCGGTGCTAACCTTGTGTGAATGCTCTGAAAAGCTAATCATTTGCATTCACAGCATCTTCTTCCCGTCGGTTAAATTTCGCGTCTGTAGCACGTCATCTTCGTGGTGTAGCAATTTTAATGGCTAGTATATATATATATATATATATATATCACAGCTAGGCGGAAAGTCTCAAGGCAAAGTGGATAGAACAAACATATACAAGGTGCAATACAAACGGCTGAAGGCCACAATTATATGTCAAAATTTTAAAATGTATTACCATAATCTTTTAAGGCAAAAGGCAGCAATGTTTTCGATTAAGGGGCAATTTTCAGAATAAGGCTTTAAGCGGCTGAAGGCCCACAGTTGATTTTCCATAAATTCAAAAATACCTTAATCTTTAAGTTTTCAATGGACGAACGCACACTAAATGAAATGTCAATGCAACGACAATAACTAAATTTAAGAATAAGGTTTTAAGAGGATGAAGGCCCGCAATCGATTTACATAAATTGATCTACATAAAACACAATAATTTTTTTCTTTAAAAGAATTGGCTATAATAGATTACCAACAGACCATTAAACACCCATGAAAAGGACAGTATAGACAACGGCACTCTGACGCCTCCAGGGATTGGCTGGGGAGGGGGGGGAGGGGGGAGGCTGCCCTCGAAACAGGAACGTTCACTTGGGTGAGACAGGTGGTGGGACCAACTGCACCTGATCTGTCGGTAACCCAACCAAGAGACAGTCACGGACCGACTGACCAAACGAATCGCTAACCACCAATCGGTACATAAAAACTCAAAGACCAAACTGTTACAGACGTGATTATCCACAATGAAATATGTATTAAGCTGACAAAACTACACATCATGTTGGACAGCGACAGCAGGTGAAGAAAGGACGCTGCCTGAAATTAGGTTAGTGGCCAGGGCAGGTAACCGGAACACTAACGGCCACAAGGCAGAAAATTCCGCTGGTGCACCTGAATTACAGTGAACCAATACAGTTAATTCTACCGCACGGCGGCTCTATTTGACCACCACAAACACTCGGGGTTGCTCACAGGAAAGGCTTCCCAACAGCGAACCATGGTAACGAACCACACAACATGAACGGACGTGGCTTGGGTATTTAACACACCACTCAACTTTGACGTCCTAAGTCGGTGATCTACGAAGCTCGTAGCGATCGGACAGCTCCACACACACACTCCGACACTGGGCAGGGACCGCCAGTGGACTCAGCCGACTGCACCGCACGGACATATCCTTCCTGGTCCGCAACAACCTATCGACTGCGCTCAGAATGCCGACAACATCTAAAATAGTCGTCATTGGAAATAGCGCCAACTACACACATAACCTGACAAACACTTGCACACAAATGGGGAGCTGATGCACACACACACAGCCGACTCATGAACGATCGGCGGGCCAAAACGTGCCGTCCGGTACGACAACTGATCGAGGATCCAACAAGACCGTGGCCCGCCTCAAGTGATGTGTGCCGGCAATGGTTGGGCGAGCCGCGTCGACACAGACCTTACAGCTCCAACCCGACAGCACTAGTACCGCATTGCAACTCTCCGACTGGCAGGTCCGGACTGCCCTCCAGATGTGTTCCAACTGACTGGCAGCCCAAACTCGCGACCCGAACTGGCTTACGACAGACAACAACCGGGAAGTAATAGCAGTCGAGCAAGGATACTACGAGAGGGGATATATTGTTTCAAATGGCTCTGAGCACTATGGGACTTACCTTCTGAGGTCATCAGTCCCCTAGAACTTAAAACTACTTAAACCTAACTAACCTGAGGACATCACACACATCCATGTCCGAGGCAGGAATCGAACCTGCGACCGTAGCGGTCGTGCGGTTCAAGACCGTAGCGCCTAGAACCGCTCGGCCACTCCGGCTGGCGGGGATATATTGATACGCGCTGGTAGTGCCGCTCACGGTCAGGGAAAGCAGCAGCTCAGTGACACCAGTAATTTAAATTAACGTAGTGAGGTGGAAGTACGTTAAAAACAGGGTGTAAAATACATGATAGCGGGAACATGAGCCACGCACGGCTCAAAGGCTAATCGAGATCAGAATACAATGGCTACACTGTAATCGGAAGTTAAATGTCACACGGTTTCTAAGCACAAGCCTAATAGTTGAAATGTTTTCACTGCGGTGTAATAGTTGGATCGTAATTTAAAAATTTCATCATTACTATGTTCTCTCATGAAGATCATATTATAGATCCTGGGATACTGTTCTGCAGCCTGTAAGGAATCTACCTTTGATAGTCGCTTTACGCTACAATTTTATTTTGTGTGTGGAATTTGCACATTATCCTATACATGCATCAAATTAAAATTGATGTTAAAAATGAAATACTCCAGTGCAGTAATTTTAACGTTCTGTAGGAAAATAAATCTGAATTTAATTACTTTGGGGCGTTTTCTTTGTTATCCGACGATACACGAGCGCCCATGTACGCGTCTCGACTCGTGTTGCAGTCTTACCATATGCAAACCTTGAAGATTACAGTCTGTAATGTGGAAGCAATCAGGTCACATAGCTGTGAATCTTGAGTCCAGTTTTATCAGTTATGCATGAAATGAGACTGACAATTGTCACTTTGAGTAGTACCTACAAATTTAGGTTGTTGGTATCAAATTGTACGCTGTCTACATCAGTAAAAAGCTGAATGTTCACTTCCGATCATTCGTGTCTAATCCCAAACTATTCGATTGAATATTCTACACGATGACTGTCATTCTGACCATAAAAAATTTAGATTCTGTCTATAGGCAAAAGGATTAAACCAATCATCTGATGCAGCCACAGTGTTAACGTTTCGTTTAGGTACGATGATCGATTTTAAAATCGCTAAAGGTTCATTTTTTAAAATTATTTTTGACTTTTTCGTATTTAATTCATCATCAGATCGAGAAATTCTATTATCTTAACAAGGAAGGATGTTTCGTTGATATTAGAAGTACAGACGGTACACAGAGTCTCTCTTTATCAAGTACTATCGTTTCACAACGTAGTTCCGTTTCTGGATATCAGATAAATGGGTAATGAGTGCCCTTTGTGCAGGGCAAAAGTGCAAAGGATAAATTCCAGAAAACCGTTGTATACGATAAAGTCGCGAACACTTTCACAAATGTAAGCAGAGTCCACTTGATGTTGCCTCGTCTCATGTCAAGTTAACTTTACTTGACAGTTTATAGTTTTCGTTTTTTCTTTCAATTTTTGCCAGTATCCTGACCAATTTTATGCGGTACACCACGAATTCTTCTCATCTGTCAACATCTTCATTTCAGAATAGGATCTCCACCCAACTTTCTCAGTTATTGGACGTATAACAAATACCGCTCCGTCAAGTACGATATAAGTTATTCCTTGATATCTTAACATACGTCCAACCATTCTGTCGCTTCTTCTTGTCGAGTTCCCCACTTATTCCTCTCCTCGTCTGCGGAGAATCTCCTCATTTCTTATCGTATCATTTCCCCTAATTTACAACGACTTTCTGTACCACTGTATTTCAAACATATTGGTTCCCTCTTTGTCTTGTTTTTGCTCTGTCCATAAATCATTTCCATACAATCCTGTGCTCCAAACGTACATTCACAGAATTTCTTCCTCAAATCAGATGCTTGATAGCAGTAGACTTCTTTCAGCCGGTAATGTTACCTTTGTCTGCGCTAATCTGGTTTCTAAGTCCTCTTCGCTTCGTCCCGCATGTGTTTCTTGCTTCCAAGGCTACCTTCATGTTGGTTCAAATGGCTCTGAGCACTATGGGACTTAACTTCTGAGGTCATCAGTCCCCTAGAACTTAGACCTACTTACCCTAGGGACATCACACACATCCATGCCCGAGGCAGGATTCGAACCTGCGACCGTAGCGCCTTCATGTTGTCTACTTCTTAGTCCGTAAATAGAGTGAATCTCATTTCCGCTCCTTCTCACTACTTTCCTCTTCCTTTACATGTAATGCATTTTGTGTTTAGACTGTACATTCCGTTCCACAGGTGTGCGGTTATTCTTCAAATGGTTCAAATGGCTCTGAGCACTATGGGACTTAACATCTATGGTCATCAGTCCCCTAGAACTTAGAACTACTGAAACCTAACTAACCTAAAGACAACACCCAGCCATCACGAGGCAGAGAAAATCCCTGACCCCGCCGGGAATCGAAGCCGGGAACCCGGGCGTGGGAAGCGAGAACGCTACCGCACGACCACGAGATGCGGGCGGTTATTCTTCACTTTCACTTGTATTGTAGCAGTGTCATATCATCAGCGAATTTTATCGTTGACATTCTTTCATGGATTTTAAAGCCAGTCATGAAACTTTGTTTTATTTCAGTCATTTCGTCTTGGATGTACAGATTGAACAGTAAGGGCAAAAGACTGCATCCGTCTCTTATACCCCTTTAACGCTTAGTGGATTTAAAGGTTTGATGATTTTTGACATTTATCCAGAGTTACTTTCATTCCTTACAATGGGCACTCAGAACTTGTTCAACCAATACCAACAAAGTGGATTGTATTGTAAAACATGGTACTGTATACAGAAGGCTCCTGTGTTCCGCCTGTACATTTTCTACTACGGGTGACGACAGTATCACGTGAGCGCTTGGAGCAGCATCGCTGCAAAAGTCAACAGGCAGACCGGCGACGAAAATGACAGATTCAATAGGTAGACCAACTGAAACCCAGAAACAAGTCAAAATCGTAGAGAATGAAAGTGCGTTATGGCAGAGCAGGCCCTAAAAAGGAGGGTCGAAAAACAGGCTCCCTGATGTCGCGTTATTAAGAGTTTGCTTAGTTACTAAGCAGTACCGAGCAACGAGGAGCACCAGCTGCTTAAAGCAGATCACTGGCAGCCGTAGCTCCGCTTAACGTCTGCAGCTGCAAATTCGCTTCTACTTGTGGCTTTAGAACCACTGCTGCACTTCAGACAATACTGACTTCTGCGGAATTTCTAATTAATCTCTATCAATCAAGAGGTCCCACACTTATAGAACAAATTCCAGTAGTGACACTAAAGCAATTTAAGCATCATTCATGAATTACTAATGAAGCACCATCCCTAGTCTCGGGTTTCCTAGGTAAATAGAATTTACGAGACAAATAACAACAGGGAGCTTCGGTGCTACTTGCACCCAGTACCTTTCCCTGATAATGGCGAGAGTTCCAGCCATCTGAAGAAATAACAATACAGTGACCGAAAAAAAATCGCAACACCAAGAAGGAGTTGCCCGACACAACAGTTGTGTTTCTGCACGTGAAAGATGATGTCTATTCAAATTTCGCACCAGTCCCATAAGAATAGCGCTAGTACGGCTACTGTGAGGATTCAAATCAGATTTTCTTTGGGTACATCCTGTACGGCCGTGAGCGTTATCTTCGAGTTGGACGTGGTGAGTTGATGTTAGTCAAGGACGCCTTTAAGGCAACAAAGAGGTCATTATCAACGCCTCACTGAAGTGAACGATGTCGTATAATACGGCTACGAAAAGCTAGATGTTTCTTCTGCGTTATCACAGAAGGTCTTGGCAGGAATGTGGCTACCGTACGTGACTGCAGGCAGCGCTGGTCACGAGAATGTACGATCGCAAGGAGATTGGGCTCTGGAAGGCCACGTGGTATTACCGAAAGGGAAGACCTCTGTGGTCGGAGTTTGGCTCTGTCTCATCGTACTAAGTATGCGTCAGCAATCTGAGCTGCAGTTGGCACCACAGTGACACAACGAACTGTTACAAGTCGGGTACATCAAGGACAGATCAGAGCCACACGCCCTGTAGCTTGCATTCCACTGACCCCACACCACCGCCATTTGCGATGTCAGTGGGAGTCAAGCGAGAGCTCATTGCAGGGCAGGGTTGAGGCCTGTTGTGTTTTCTGATGAAAACTTGTTCTGCCTTGGTGCCAGTGACGGCCGTATGTTGGCTAGGGAAGGCCGGTTGAGTGCAGCGACCCTGTTTGCGCGCTAGACGCATTGATACTACATCTGGATTTACGGTCTGAGTTGGTATTTCGTATGACAATAGGGGCGCTCTCGCGATTACCCTATTCGCCTGACTGTAAATTTCTACGTCAGTCTTTTGATTCGACCTGTTGTGCTGCCGTTCATGAACAGTATTTAGGGGATTTTTTTCGAACGGGATAATGCTCGCCCACATGCCGCTGTTGTAACCCAGCATGCTCTGCAGAGTGTCGACTTGTTACCTCGGCGCACTCGATCGCCAGGTTTGTCTCCAATCAAGCACATATGGGATGACATCGGACGACAACTACAGCGTTATCCACAAACAGCTTTAACCGTCCCTGTACTGACCGACCAAGAACAACAGGCATAGAACTCCATCCCATGAACTGACGACTAGCACCTGTACAACACAATGTATGCACGTTTTCTTGGTTTCATTCCATGTACGCTCAAAAAAATGGCTCTGAGCACTATGGGACTCAACTGCTGTGGTCATAAGTCCCCTAGAACTTAGAACTACTTAAACCTAACTAACCTAAGGACATCACACACATCCATGCCCGAGGCAGGATTCGAACCTGCGACCGTAGGGGTCGTGCGGTTCCAGATTGTAGCGCCTTTAACCGCTCGGTCACCATGTACGCTCAGTTACACCTATTATTAACATACCGGAATTTCATATTTGCAACTGCTTATCTCGCGCTTACATTAATCAGTGATTTTGCAATGCTAATCACTTAAATATGTCACCTAAACAAATGTATTACCAAAATTTCATTACCCTACATTAATTATTTTTTGGTTTCGCGATGTTTTCGGTCAGTTTATATAAGGCTACAAACAGGGAATGAAAACTCTGTGATGGAAACAGCCCCTGCCAGTTTCATATCTACCGATGGATGAAAACGCAGTAACGGCGCCGGCTGCGCGTTTATCGACACGATCTCGGGTGACTGTGGAGAATAAAAGCCGGCCCTGCGCCATCTATCGTAGTGGCAGAATTAAACAGCTGTGATAGCGGCGCTGAAATACGCATGAAAAAACTTAGCTCCGCTGACCGTAATACTATCCGATTCGCAAGCAGAATTGCAAATATCGCACCACTACAGTGGGCAACGCCACAATAACTCCCTCGTGTTAGAGATAATGCAGCATTTTACCACAGTACAACGTCGAAATTAAATTAATTTTTGTAAAAGAACACTGCAATCTTTGAGGTAACGCTCTGGCGGCATGTTGGCGAAATTTGCGATTATTACGAGCATTCATGAATACAACAGTGTCCGGAACTTAGACTCTGTTACAGCTTTGTAGGCATCACTAAGAAACCAGTGGTATACTGAATGGCCAACCTCTGGTGGAGGTGATCCAATAGTGAGATATATCATCATTTCACAACCACACAGTGGTATTCCACCAAACCATAACAAGCAGTTGTTACGACAAGAGGCGCCTGAAGTTTAACCAAGGACGCTATACAAAATTCTGTACACTACCCGCCGTGAAAGTGAAGAGGCGCAGATCTTAACCATATGATACTTGGGCGTCAGATTCCCTGCTCCTGCAATTTAGGTGCACGGAACGTATCGGACAGTTTAGCGTAAAAACCCTCCTGGCAACAACGGATATCGAGACTTTTCAGATTATTTTCAAATTACCCTATTATGGTGGAAGTTGAAGTCTGTCAGTGCCTAGCTCCTCCACAGAAGACAGACAAGATCCTGAAGGATCTTCAGTTCAATAGTTAATTGTTTGTGTCGAAGATACTTTATGTTCTTACAATGTGTGTATGTTATCACATTTTTATGACATATAATGGATCTAGCCAGTGTTCAAGTACGTCATGTCCATTTACGAATGAAAGAACAGATGTGAATAAGACATGTGACTACAATGTGTGACGTTGTGATTGGGTGTGTAAACAATAGAATTTTTCATGTATTGTAAATTACTATAAAATTATGAGACAGTAAAATAAAATCTCCAGTGAAGGCTCACCACATGTCGCGTACAGCACATCTTCCAGTAACTTCTTGCATGGGCGTGATCTGAAGAGTCCGTTTCGGACGTTGCCAGCTTCTCTATTTCCGAGTCCAAAATTATATCGATGTTCTACGATACTGAACTTCTAGTGTCGATGAAGCATCCTTCCACATTAAGCTGATAATATTTCTCGATGACTACTTCAAATAGATACTAGTCGGAATTTAAAAAAAATTATTGACAAAACGTTTTTTTACAGCCTTTATGATGTTCAAAAATTGTCATGATGACCTCTCTATTGGCAAAGATTTCAGACTAGTCTCCCATTCGTCGCTCCAGGAGGGGACTGCCAAGATTGAGATGACCATGAGAAAAAAAGAGTCAATAACCAACGAAAGTAAACGTTCTACGCCTGGAATATCAGAAGCTTGAACGTGGTAGAGGAGCTGAATATCTGAATAAGGCAACTTCTAAGGCTCTGTATAGATATAGTGGGGGATTCAGTGAAGTGAAATTGAGAAAAAGATTAAGATTTCTGGTCAGATGAGTATAGGGTAATTGACACGCCCTGCTAAACCTGCAGGACAGGACAGGTAGTTTAAGTTGTGGAAAGGGGCCAAAATAAGCGATTGCCAGTTTCACTCGAACATACAACCTTTTATTTGATCAAACATTACAAGAGCCAAGAAAAAATTAAAAAAAATAAAAAAAAACAGCTTTAGTTTTGGAAGTTAATTAGCGGCTGAATGCGCCGTACAATCTGAGGCCTCGGGGAAGACTTGCTGATGACGTGAGTGAAGAACAAACAGGAGTCGATTTAGGAGAGATAGGGGATCAAGTACTAGAATTAGAATTTAAAAGAGCTTTGGAAGACTTTAAATCGAATTAGGCAGAAGGGATAGATAACATTCCATCGGAATTTAGAAAATCATTGGAGGAAGTGGCAACAAAACGAGTATTCACGTTGGTGTGTAGAATCTATCAGACTGACAACATACCATCTGACTTTCGGGAAAACATCGTCCACACAATTCAGGAAATTCCAAGGGACGACAAGTCCGAGAATTATGTCACAATCAGCTTAACAGCCCTTGCATTCAAGCTGCCGAGAAGAAAAAGAAAATTGGGGATGTGTTACAGGACGATCAGTTTGGCTTTGGAAAAGGTAAAGGTACCAGGGAAACAGTTCTGACGTCGTGGTTGATGGTTCGAATGGCTCTAAGCACTATGGAACTTAACATCTGAGGTCATCAGTCCCCTAGACTTCGAACTACGTAAACTTATCTAACCTAAGGACATCACACACACCCATGCCCGAGGCAGAATTCGAACCTGCGGCCGTAGCAGCCGCGTGCTTCCGGACTGAAGCGCCTAGAACCGCTCGACCACAATGACAGGCCTTGCGGTTGATAATGGAAGCAAGACTGAAAAAAATCAAGACTAGTTCGTAGGTTTTGTTGACCTGTAAAATGCGTTCGAGAGTGTAAAATGGTGCAAGATGTTCGAAATTATGAGAAAAATAGGAGTGATCTGAAGCGAAGGACAGCTAATAAACATTATGTACAAGATCCAAGGGAAACAATAAGACTGCAAGATCAAGAGCGTAGAGCTCGGATTGAAAAGAGTGTAAGACAGGGACGTAGTCTTTCGCCTCCGCAGTTCAATCTATACGTCGAAGAAGCTATGGTGGAAACAAAAGGAAGTTTCAAGAGTGGAATTAAAATTCAAGGTGAAAGGATATCAATGATAAGATTCTCTGATGACATCGCTATCCTCAGTGACAGAGAAGAAGAGCGACAGGATCGGCTGAATGGAGTGAACAGTGTAAAGAGTATAGAATATTGACTGAGAGTAAACCGAAGAAAGACGAAGGTAACAAGAAGTATCAGAAATGAGAACAGCGAGAAACGTGACTACAAAGTAGGTGAAGCTAAGGAATCTAAGAGAGTGAGAAAATCTTAAAGCCTTTAGATTTCTTCAAGTTTTGTTGTTTCTAAGATGACTAGAAGGGAATAAATCTATGCACATTATAGAGAAAAGGCACTTTCGCTCCATGATATCTGGAAATACCTTGAAAAGGTTCCTTTATTTCCTATTTACACAACGATATAAAAAATACATTGTATCGAGAGGTGTGTTATTGCAGAAGCATTGCTAGAATTTGGTCTCATTTCTTAGGTACCGGAGCAAATTTGTCAGAAATTATTGTCAGTGGTTGCAACCTTCTGTAAAAGTCTTATCTGAAAATAAACACAATCATAATTGTCAGTTACATTATTTTAATTAGTTCATCTCACAGCTTTGTGACATCACTTATCCTAAATGCCTAGCTTGTATGTCATTTCAGCATTCTAAGTTATTATGGTTTAATTCTTAGTTAAAACAATGTAAATAGGAAACAGCAAGAACAAAAATGTATAAAGTCTTATCTTATGGGAATGTAACCGGTGTAGTTTTTATCAGTGGATATCACGTCTAAAACTGGTAAAACAATCTATACATAATGTATTCGTTTCATCGAGTATATAGAAGCGGAAATGGAATTAGTGGTTAAATAATTAGTTAAATTACAAAAGATACAACGTACGTAAATTATTTATGTATGTGGGCCAAATTAAGGAAGACAGAGCATTTTACGTGAAAGAAAATTAGTACAAGGAAACGACACATGTTTCACCACAGACGTAACATATTCAGTGAGATTTAGCTATTTGTTCTATTTCACCTTTATCTGATGCGTCAAGTCGTTCCACATTTCCAGTTAACACAGTTACAGTAACAGCGTATAAGTAGTCGCCTTTATACCCAGATATTTTCTAATGTAGACGGTAATAAAGTCCCTGATAATGGAAATCTGTCGTGGTCTGTTGTCGTGGAGACAGCCAATGCTGCTCTCTGTAAACGTTGTTTGTTTGAAACTGGTGCAAAATGGTTCAAATGGCTCTGAGCACTATGGGACTTAACAGCTGTGGTCATCAGTCCCCTAGAACTTAGAACTACTTAAACCTAACTGACCTAAGGACATCACACACATCCATGCCCGAGGCAGGATTCGAACCTGCGACCGTAGCAGTCCCGCGGTTCCGGACTGCGCGCCTAGAACCGCGAGACCACCGCGGCCGGCTTTGAAACTGGAATTATAACTTTACAAATGCAAATATCTGCACCAGCATATTACTAAATGGCTGACCCAGGGCAGGGTCACCCAGTCCTGATTGTGTCTTATCTATCTAACGGCTTTCATTGTGAAACAAAAAATTTTATTCTGAATATTTTATATGAAATCGACTGAATTTAAAAATTTAAAATGCTGTCAAAACATAGTAAGACAGTTATTGAAGTTAGAAACTGTGTGTATGTCGCCAGACAGAGTATCTCATGACACGTAAATTACGCACAGGGACGGACCCCTTCAGCGCGGGGTCGCAAGTTCAATATTTTGTAAGGCTCATTTAAAAGTGTTGTATTAAGAATTATGACAGGAAAAGTGTTAGCAGCTAACGACTCACTGTGTCTATTAGGAGGGAGACAGAAATTAAGTGTCCGGGCGCTTCAGAGATCAACCCTCTGTGGGACGTATGTTGTACACATCACAAAACGGACGTCGACGACATTAAAGAAATGTTCAAAACAAACCATGAACTTGCACCATGAACATCGGGTGAAAAATGGCGCGCCACAATGTTCTCAAAGTTTTGCACGATCAAGATCGAAGGCGAACTCTTTCAGAGCTACAAACCATGCAGGACGTCCAGCTAGGTATCCACGTTTAAAGAAAGCACATAAGATCATTCTGGTGTAACAGCGTGTTGAGAACTGATGGAATGCGATGGCATGCAATCGAATGCGAAACAGTTTGTCGTGAGCTTATCGTAAAATAGGGTATCCTTTAAGGCGCCGCTGCAGATAGTGCAATGATATGTTTTATGGGCGCGAAAAATAAACGTCTAAAAACTGAATTTGTTAAAAGGTTCCAGGTGGTATGAGATGCAATGTCACACACTTTTCGGGAGGGATAGTTTGCTCTAAAGGAGTATGATTTTTATACGCAGACCAGGAATCAGACAAAAGGTAGTGGCCAAAAGCAGTGCTATTACCATAGTTGTAGTTCTCTTACGCCCATTTTCCTGCTCTTGCATGCTATGACGTAAATATTCCCTACTGCCCTTCCAAGATCACGCACACGTGAAGGAATAGCTGGGCGCAGAACACTTCCATATTCTAGCAACACAGTAAATAACTTTCCATCCACGTTATAATCCAGATTAACAGTCGACAGCCGGCCGAAGTGGCCGTGCGGTTAAAGGCGCTGCAGTCTGGAACCGCAAGACCGCTACGGTCGCAGGTTCGAATCCTGCCTCGGGCATGGATGTTTGTGATGTCCTTAGGTTAGTTAGGTTTAACTAGTTCTAAGTTCTAGGGGACTAATGACCTCAGCAGTTGAGTCCCATAGTGCTCAGAGCCATTTGAACCATTTTTGAACAGTCGACATAATTGTATACGAATGCGTTAAGGGATTGATGTTAGATTATTTATTTATTTAGCGTATGACATTACATGTGAACAGCGACTAGCAATTTTGGATTACATAGTCTTACTTAACTTTACAAAATAAATTAATTTCATAATTTATAATTTAAAAAATAAGTTTATAAATTAATATCTAATTTGTCGATCCATTCAAGGGCTGCCTCTGTCACTTCAAAGAAATCTACCAAGTTCCCATGGTAGACTCTTCTGCTACAGCTTGTTACAATGTGATGGATCGTCTGGTGTTCATTTCCCCATCGGTAGAGGTTTCCAGCACAGATGCCGTGGCCTGTGCGGATCCGATTAATTGTTTTCCAGGCACGTCGCATTAGTTCCACACCGGCTAGTCCTGTGTCAGGTCTTTGGAGGGTCTGATGTTCCTTATGGGCAATAGTGTTCCACATTTCTGTCCACTTTTCCACTTTTTGTTGACACTGAAAGTAGCCGCCTGTAGCGATTCTGCCAGTAGGACAGATGGCTGCCTAGATTTTAATCGGTTCATTCGGAGTGCAGGAACGTCAGAGTGTATTGGAAGCTCGGGGATTTTAAGGAATTTTTGGTATTTCTTGAGGAGGCCATTCTGTCCTCGGAGGTCTGGGGGCGCAATGTTGCTTGGAAGTGGTAACCGGTATAGAGGAGTAGATTTGATGCAGCCTGTTATTGTACTCATTGCTGTATTTAGCTCCACGTCAATTTTTCTCTCATGTGTGCTATTGATCCACACTGGGGCACAGTATTCAGCAACAGAATAGACCAGCTGTAAGGCAGCTCATCGCACAACCATCGCTTTAGCTTAGCTTGCTATTGAGACTATCTCATCTGGGCTTTGGCTGCACAACTAGGTGCTCATGTGTACAAAGATACGTAATCAGTTGCAGATGTTCATACACCTATAAAAAACCTCTTTTACTTTACTTGCAGTACCGACGTGCTTTACCTCACCTGCTCCTACTCGCTTCCTTTCATTCGGCCTATTTGTCAGATTACAGAAGCAGACCTACACGCCGCCTTTCAGGCGGGATACAAAAATCATCATCATAATTAATCTATGTCGCGCGCAGTTTGATGTGGTCACTATCATTCACATACTGTGAATTGTATCGAGCATCATTGAAACGCACAAACATCAGTTTTTGTAACAAGTGCACCTTGTCCTTCCTTGAATATCCGTAGTTTTTCTTATGCCTAAACGGTCATATTTCTACGAACTTACTCTAAATCTGTTCGTGATTGCTTTTTTCTTTTACTATGCTGCAGATGATCTTCCATGTACGTAATTATGTTTAGTACCCACTCCTTGGACAACGATTGTCCTTTACTGCGTTTCACTGGAGACGAAATCTGTGGCTCCCTGTCCGACAAGAATGAGGAAGTACACGGCTCGACACCTGTTTCAGTGTTACATATCTTCATCATTGTACTCCTCATGTACTTTGTCCGCACAGTCAAGCGTATAGAACACCAAACATTCCATTGACTCATCTTGCAGAAACGCTAATATTTCATCTGCCACTTCTTTCCCACTCTGCGAAATTCCTTGGATACCTGCCTGACGAAACTATCGAATTCGGCAACTGTTATTGTAGATATAATGCAATGTTTGCTTTTTTTATCGTTGCGCCGGCCGCTGTGGCCGAGCGGTTCTAGGCGCTTCAGTCCGGAACAGCGCGGCTGCTACTGTCGCAGGTTCGAATCCTGCCTCGCGCATGGATGTGTGTGATGTCCTTAGATTAGTTAGGTTTAAGTAGTTCTAAGTCCTAGGGGACTGATGACCTCAGATGTTAAGTTCCATAGTCCATTTTGAACCATTTTTTATCGCTGTCATTGCTTTGTTATCAACATCACTAGTACTGTAGCACTGACTATCTGTAGCTTCATGCTGCGCTCCCCATTGGATACTTCTAGTCCCGCACCCTGTTACTATTAGTAGCCATTACTGTGTTTGCCTGGTAGACAATATGTGGGACGTCGAATGCCATAAACATCATTGGCCTTTTGCGACCTCACACTCAAGGGATTCCTTGCCAGACTTAATTCATCCAGTATTTGAGTACGAGAGCACTTAGCGACTACCAACAAACTAGAAGCATAACTTTTTCTCGCTAGTACCCCCTGCCCCCCCACCTCCCCACACACACACACGAAATAATATTTACCAATAACTACGTTCTCCTTGTTCATGCAGTAAAACTTCATCATCATCATCATCAGGCATGACGTTTTAATTTATTACCTCTTTACTACTAATCTATGCGGAACATATTTTGTAGGCAGTATCGACGTACTTCGCTGAATGTACTTGCAAAGTTATATCACTGTGCAGCACGTAGTCCAGGAGACATGACATACAGATTGAGACGCTTGAAAAAGTAGTTTTTGCTTGAAACAAAGCACAAATTAGCCACGCTGCATTCATCCAGTATTTGATAAAGATAACAGTTAGCGACTTCCAACAAACATTAAGCATAATTTCAAATCTTTTTCAACATTTCCGCAATTATTTGCTTAACGTCAAACATTTAAAACGTCAATTCATGTGTAAAGTAATCGGACATTTGAAGCTGGAGGGTCGATTTTTTTAAAGAATCGGTTGTTTTTTAGCTGTATATAAACTCTTTATTGCATACCATATGCAACTTACAAATGTGGAACCTTGCCATTACATTACACAGCGTAGTAAGAAAATAAATAATGGGTTCTCACAACTTCATCTGTGTACGTGGTTGAAAATGCAGCTAAATTGAGTTTTGCAACGGACAGACTCAATACCCAAAACGTTGTTATTTTCGAAAGTAGTAAAAGATTACGGCTACAAATACAATTACACTAAGTGATCTTTCAACATGCGGGGATGCAGCATTGTCCCAAGTGCGCAATACTCGCAACTGAATGAACAAATAAGCAATTTTATTGTTTTAGATTTGTGATTCAGTTCTTACATAGAAACAAAATTTGTAATTTTTTCTGCTGTTCTGCACCTGACGGCTATCGATATCATCGTCGGGCAAGACAAGAAATGCTTCTCACTGAAACGACCAGCTTAATACCTGTCAGCACTCCTCCATGCCGTGGTCAAAGCACACGTGACGTAATGCCCTTCCACGAGAGGTACAATAAACGGTCACGTGCTCTCCAGGATGTAATATCCTGCCCCACGAGAACCAATAAAATCCTTGCAATTTCATGATGTCAGTAAAAGTTATCGATACTCTTAAGTGGTTCTAGATTACCTTTCCTCTGTATGTGGACGGTCTTGGACCTTTGAAGTTATGTTTCATTTTTCCTTTGATGTTTCCAATACACTAGTATCACTTGCTGGCGTATATATCATCTAACTTTACTCTCACTACAGATAGTTACAGTTTTTCTCACCTGATTTCGTGACAACACACGTAGTGTCCGAAAAGGCTATCCCATATTATAAATATTTATATGCCATAGATATGAGAAATAAATGAAATTTTTTTAAACTATTAGTCTTTAATTCTTCCCTAGGAACTATTAATAACGGTCTGCATAGACACATTGTAGCGAGGTTTAAACCTATTTATTTTATTCCACAACCATATCAAGTGAATAAGTCACGGTAATTGCCAGTACATTAGGCTGTTACACAATCTTTCCGCATACACTTTTGAGAAAATTGGTTTATATAACCGAAGACATATGTTTTGACGGTAGTTTGTGTTCCACTCAAGTCTTAATGATTTTTGACACTTGTAAATGGCCTAAGGCCGAAATCTAGATTGCGGAATAAAACCTGTTCTACAGTTAAATGGCGGTTATATCTTTCAAAAAGTACTGATAGCACGTCTGTGTGATATTCAGTACACTCCACGTTATAATCAACGATACACTTTGATTCAAAGCTTAAATAACGACACTTTTTTCAGATTTTTATTTGCTTAAGTCGTGCACAACTCTAAACTACACTATCTACACAACCCATGGGGCATTAATGTAAGTGAAAGGTCAGAAAAGTCACTTTCGGATTACGAGGAGTGTGAGGTTGGGTTACAGCTTATCGCCACAGCTCAAGAATTTGTCAACGAAGTGTAAAACACTTTCGGGTGAGGACTAACACTACGAGGGGAAAGTCGTAACGTAAGAAAGTGACTAAGCTCTTCTCGCTGGGTGTAAGACTTTGACGCCGGTGAAAGAAACGGACAACGTACTTCTGTTGTTCTTGTTGCTGTTGTTGTTGTTAACGTCATCATCAGTTCGAAGACTGGTTTGATTCCGCAATTATTGCTAGACTATTCTGCACAAGTCTCTTCATCTCTTAATACACTATGTGATCAAAAGTATCCGGATACCCCCCAAAACATGCGTTTTTCATATTAGGTGCAAAGCGCTGCCACGTACTCTATATCAGCGACCTCAGTAGTCATTAGACATCGTGAGAGAGAAGAAAGGGGCGCTCCGCGGAACTCACGGACTTCGAACGTGGTCAGTGATTGGGTGTCACTCGTGACAAAGTCTGTATGCGAGATTTCCACACTCCTAAACATCCCTATGTCCACTGTTTCCGATGTGTGAGTGAAGCGGAAACGTGAAGTGACACGTACAGCACAAAAGCGTACAGGCCGACCTCGTCTATTGACTGACAGAGACCGCCGACAGTTGAAGAGGGTCGTAAAGTGTAGTAGGTAGACATCTACCCAGACCATCACACAAGAATTCCAAACTGCGTCAGGATCCATTGCAAGTACTATGACAGTTAGGCGGGAGGTGAGAAAACTTGGATTTCATGGTCGAGCAGCTGCTCATAAGCCACACATCACACCTGTAAATGCCAAACGACGCCTAGTTTGGTGTAAACATTGGACGATTGAACATTGGAAAAACGTTGTGTGGAGTGACGAATTGCTGTGCACTATGTGGCGATCCGATGGCAGGGTGTGGGTATGGCGAATGCCCGGTGAACGTCATCTTCCAGCGTGTGTAGGGCCAACAGTAAAATTCGGAGACGGTGGTGTTATTGTGTGGTCGTGTTTTTCATGGAGGCGGCTTGCACTCCTTGTTGTTTTGCGTGGCACTATCACAGCACGGGCCTATATTGATGTTTTAAGACCTTCTTGCTTCCCACTGCTGAAGAGCAATTCGAGGGTGGCGATTGCATCTTTCAACACGATCGAGCACCTGTTCATAATGCACAGCCTGTGGCGGTGTGGTTACACGGCAATAACATCCCTGTAATGGACTGGCCTGCACAGAGTCCTGACCTGAATTGTATAGAACACCTTTGGGATGTTTTGGAACGCCGACTCCGTGCCAGGCCTCACCGACCGACATCGATACCTCTCCTCAGTGCAGCACTCCGTGAAGAATGGGCTCCCATTCCCCAAGAAACCTTCCAGCACCCGATTGAACGTATGCCTGCGAGAGTGGAAATTGTCATCAAGGCTAAGGGTGAGCCAACACCATACTGCATTCCAGTATTACTGATGGAGGGCGCCACGAACTTGTAACTCATTTGCAGCCAGGTGTCCGGATACTAGCGTAAACCACATCCATTTGAACCTACTTACTGTGCTTATACCTTGGTCCCCCTCTATAATGTTTACCCCCTACAATTCCTTCTTGTACCCAACAGACTACTTCTTGATGCCTCAGGATGTCTCCTGACAACTGATCTATTCTTTTAGTCAGGTTGTGACGCAAATTTGGGTCTTTCCACAATACAAGGCAGTACCTCTTCATTTCTTATTCGATCTCTATCTAATCTCCAACATTATACTTAGAACCACATTTGAAAAGCTTCTGCTTTCTTCTGTCTGAACCGCTTATTTTCCACGTTTCACTTACAGAAAAGGCTACACTCCAGACAGAAATCTTTAGAACAGATTTGCTAACGTTTACTTTGATTTTAGGTGTTAACAAATTTCTCTTCTTCAGAAATTCTTTTTGTGCTATTGTCAGTCTGCATATTACATCCCCTATACTTCAGCCATCATCAGCAAATTTTACTGACCGAATGGAAGAATTCATCTACTACTTTTAGTTTTTCATTTCTTAATCTAATTTCCTCTGCATCTCCTGATTTAATTCGATTACTATCCAATACACTTGTTTCATCTTTGTTGATGTTCACTTTATAATCTCTTTTCAAGACATTACTCATTCCATTCAACTGTTCTTCCAAGTCTTTTGGAGTCTCTGGCAGAATTACAAAACATCAGCAAACCTTAAAGTTTTTTTTCTTCTCCACGAAAATTTATCCCCTTTCACTACTGTTGCCTGGTTTCCTATAATGCTTGCTCAACGTGTAGATTGAATAACATAAGGGATAGGCAACAACACCGTTTCAGTTCCTTTTGGACTACGATTCCTCTATCGTATCCTCAGATTATTAAAACTGTAGTCTGGTTTACTTATTTACATGTACGTCTACATGGATACTCTGTAAATCACACTTAAGTATCCGCCAGAGTATTCATCGAATCACTTTCACAATAATTCTCTATTGTTCCACTCTCGAACAGCTCGCGGAAAAAAACAACACATACATCTTTCCGTGCGAGTTCTTATTTCCCTTATTTTATTATAATAGTCGTTTCTCCCTACATAGGTTAGCGTCAGCAAAATATTTTCGTATTCGGAGTACAAAGTCGGTCATTGAAATTCCATGAGAAGATCCCGCTGCAACGAAAAAAGGCCTTTGTTTTAATGATGTCCACCTCAAATCCTATATCATGTCCATGACACTCTCTCCCCTATTTCTCGATAATGCAAAACGTGCTGCTCTCCTTTGACCTTTCTCGATGTATTCCGTTAATTCTATTTGATAAGGATCCCAATAAAATTTGAATTTTGATCATATCTATAATAGTTTAGGATTTACTGTTAAAGTGAAATTAACAAGTTTTGCAACAAAGACCTGAATGCTAAAATCTGAACGCTTTGGTCGATCTTAACGATCGACATTTCATATAGAAGCGCATCATTAAATTGACAAACGTTGTAAATATAAACTCTGTGACTGTTTGTTTAAAAGATGTAGTAAATTTAAATTATCAGTATTTTCAGTTAAGCATCAGATCATCTCTTCCTCCACACAAAACACACTGAACGATGACAGCATGACACCTTATCGAATCATTAGATAATAGAACATTTGTTGAAAAGTTTAGTGCATAATAGTTACTTTTGTTCTTTATTTATTTTCAGAAAGCACATTGGTGCAAGGCTACTGGCCGTGACATTCAAAGTTAAGAAGGAAATTGTATTGGCTTTATTAGTAAAATATGCTAGAATGTAAAGTAATGTAGCATAAGCTGTAGCCAATCAGATGGACGGCTTCAGGAAAGGGAAGTGCACTAGTGAGTTGAGCGAAGACGTTCGGTGTGTCGGAGACGGGCAGAGGGCAGTTTTGGTCGAGACACCAAACGGGACAGTTCGGTCTTTAGGCAGATAGGATGTGAAGTGAAACGACTTAGAAAATTTGGCGTTGTATGGTATCTGAGTGGTGAGCAGCCACGCTCCTGGTGTGAACTCTAACGTTTCGCGTAGTCAAGGAGGCTGAGGTTAGGACTTGTGTTTCGCGATGAGATTGTGAATGATCGAACTGTGTTAAATGGATATGCGCTCGAGCGTAACAGTAACTCTAAATACGACCACTTTTGCTATTTTTTTGCTTTCTGAACAAACATTACGGTATTCTAACAAAATCGCAACTGTATGGCCTTATGGGTCGTTAATTTAGTCCCCGATATTATTATTACTGTTTTTATATGTTATCCTAACTTTGTATTTCGCAAACTTGCCATCAGCCAGACAATTTAACCGAAGGGTCACAACTGCCTAAATTAGTGCTTGTAATGCGACACGCGTGGCTCAACCCCTACACGAGTTTGAGCGAAGACATTTCGACGAAGAGTAACCGCATGTGGGCCCGAACGTCTTTGGGATGTTAGCTAGCATGCTGAATGTGATCATTTTCCAGCTATATTCGAATCAGACAGCATTACCAACTTCGATCTCTTGAGTATTACGTATTTCCATTCAGCATATCATTGAAGTATTAGGGCTTTTTTATCACTATCCTTGATGGTAGTCCATGGTTTTCAAATACTCAGCAACCTTACAATCTATACTTTGCGGATAGTACATAGAGCACCAAATTGCAGTTTTTTCTCTTCCTGTTCTATTAGTAGACGGTAGTCAGGAAGAAATTCTGTCAGTACCCTCCCCTCCGCCCCCCCCCCCCCCCCCCACTCACACACGTTTCTTTAAATTATTAGGTCATCAGTCTCAGTCTTCAACGTAGCCCTCCACGAATTCGTCTACAATGGTAACCTCGTCTTCTCAGAGCAACACTTACGCGTACACTCAACGTCCTCAGTTTTTTGTAGGACGTATTCCAATCATTGTTTTCTTCTAGATTTTCTGTCGTTTATGACATCGTGTTAAAGTATGGGCTTTCTGTGGTTTTGACATCTTGCTAACGTATGGAAAGCGAACGTCTACCACAAGTAACAGAAGTAACAACACAGCCGTCTTGGACGGGCCTGTAGATCGATGTGCACACCATCATGAGATTGATTAAGAGAAGGCCATGTGGTGATACGCTGTTCCAGATCCATCTGTTTTTGCACGTATGTTTGCTAGCCCCGGACCACACGTTCAATGCCTGCGTCAATATCCAGCGAATATACACACCTTGCCAATGGTTTCAGCCTCCATATTTACATCTGAAACAGTAATTGTCACTTTCTGTAAACCAACTGGGGTAATGAAATTAGAATTGCAGGGTACTGGATTGTTAATCAATGGCACTAAATGTGAAATTCCAGGTACCATCACGGTCACGACAACAATTAACCTGTCCCGACCAATGTTGTATTGGCTGGAGAAATCACCACACATATTACCTAAATAACACCTAACCGTTATCAACGACACCTTCGATTCCACTTTGCTACAATCCCTAGACGTGTTATTAACTTCAGAAAAGGCCAAGTTTCAGATAGTCAAATTCGACGCGCAAGTCACCGAATTGGCGTCAAATCGAAAGACTTGCACCCGGCGAACGGTCTCCCCCCCCCCCCCCCCCCCGGAGGCCCTAGTCACAAGACTTTATTTTTTATTTTTAGTCAGTCAAATAATGCAACATGTGATATAATATCGCAAGAGACATAGACAAAATAAATTTTTTCCAGTGTTTCAACGACAAGCGTAATCTTGGTTTGTGTAACTCAACTTTTGTGTAAAGCGGAAGATTTCTCGTTCAAAAGGGGCCACCATCCACCATATACGTGTGGAATGGAAGCGAACTCGCAATAAGTAATGTAAGTAGAAGCCTACCCGGCTAGCCGTGCGGTCTAACGTGCTGCTTCCCAAGCGGGAAGGGGTGCCGGTCCCCGGCACGAATCCACCCAGTCGAACCGCACAATAAACCTGGGTTCGGTGTGGGGCGGCGATGGGGTGGGTGTGCTGTAGCCTGTTGTGGGGTTTTGTACCACTGAGGGCTACGGTGGGGACGAAGCCTCTCTGTCGTTTCTATGTCCCCAGTTCAATACACAATACACACACACAACGTAAGTAGAAAGTGTAAATAGCATATTCAGCCAGAACAGAATGACAAAGTAGATTAATTAAGCTACCTAAGGTGCAAGACTTAGATTGAAAAGCAACCCAGAAACAGTTACAGCGTAAAATTCTTAAAAATGCAAGTCAAGTGTAAACTAATTAGTAATAAGTGAAAGAATTGGAAAATTCAGGACGAATTTTTTCAAAGAGGAGGGATGTGTTACGGAACAGATTAATAAGTGGTAGATACTAGAAAAAATTATTAAACTTACACACATTGCCTCAGGCGAATTAAAGTTATGCCAAAGATAGAAACGGAAGGAAGAAGCGAGCCATTGTGTCAAAAGTGGGTCAGGTCGACGACACTGCCTGCCGAGTAAGGAATAGGTATTCAGCAGAAAAGCGGAGGGAAAAGCAAAGGAAGCGGAACAAGCATTTTGGTTAGCTCATAAGGCGTGTTCCAACGAACTGTATCTATTTCATAAGAGCACATAGCAAGGGACCGACACAGCAGCTAACAGCCTGTTAAGTGAATATAGCATTGCCTCACATTACCTCCCTTTTAACACTCCAGCTCTCCAGCTCTTGTTATGAGTTGATCATCGCGATTGAGGCATTCACATTAATAGCACTCGATTCCATGATTACGATGCTGTAGTGAATCTATGTCCTTGATGCTCCAGCACAATCTATGAACTAGCTGGAGTTGTACTCAAGATGATGGCCTTCAGAAGAAAAATTTCATGCTGCTCACCGCCTACCATTTACCGATGGAGAAACTGACTTTCTTCCGACAGCACTACCTCGCAGTGTGCTTCTAATAACGGACTTCAGTGTGGGAGCCAGAAACAGAGTCTCTTTGGAGTCTACGTTCATGTTCAACACGAACCTGCTAGGAGATCAACCGACCACGTGACTACCGACACCGGCCACATCGAGTATGTGTCACCAAGGGTCGTCGTAGAACTCGGAGTGGGACCGAGTGCAGTCCGCAGCCGGCCGCGACTATCATTTCGCGCTGAGCAGCAGCCGCCCCGCTTGTCTGGAGTCCCCGCACCGCCAGGGTAGCTGACATAAGCACTGGGCGTGCAAACGCTGAGCTGACTCGGCGGATGTCAGCTAGAATCCAACACTCGGCTACATTATCAACAGCCGGGGCTGCTGCAGGAAACGACAACTTGTAAACATTGTCGATAAATAACTGAACTCTAATAATATTTTACTGGCTTCGTTGACTCTTCACAGATTTCCAACAGCTATACTGAATTCAGATGGAGGTGTCTCAGCTCGGCTCTATATAGTAATTAGCTTTTGTTTTGAATACAAGTGACTCTTCATCAGTAAGTCTACCATTGTCTCAATTTATTTCACTAATCTGCTTCTGGCCAATCATGAACTTCAGTATACTTTTTCTCAATGTACACTCATGCTCATAAATTAAGGATAATGCTGATACATGGTGAAACAACGCTCTGCTGGGCGGTTTGCGGGTTTAAATCACCTCGAGGTATGACCATACGGTGCATTTGACCTACGATCGTCACACGGTGGCGCTGGCAGCAGTACACATACGCAGATGTGTGTTGGTGTATGTCAGAGTACGGTGCAGCGAGTAAGTGTGCAGACGATTTCAGACGTGCTAATGGTGACTGTATGTGAAACTGGCTCAAAGAACACATATTGATGACGTTATGAGGGGTAGAATACTAGAGCGACTGGAGGCTGGTTAAACACAGCAGGTCGAAGCACGGGCCCTCCGTGTGCCACAAAGTGTTATGTCAAGATTATGGCAAAGATTCCAACAGACAGGAAAAGTGTCGAGGCGCTACAGTACGGGATGTCCACAGTGTACAACACCACAAGAAGACCGACATCTCACCATCAGTGCCCCCAGACGGCCACGGAGTACTGCAGGTAGCCTTGCTCGGGACCTTACCGCAGCCACAGGAACAGTTGTCTCCAGACACATAGTCTACAGACGACTGAACAGACATGGTTTATTCGCCTGGAGACCTGCAAGGTGCATTCCAGTCATTCCTTGTCACAGGAGAGCCCATAAAGGCTAGTGTCAAGAACACAGTACATGGACATTGGAACAGTAGTCCCAGGTTATGTTCACGGACGAGTCCAGGTATAGTCCGAACAATGATTCTCGTCGTTTTTTTCATCTGGCGTGAACCAGGAACCAGATACCAATCCCTTAATGTCCTTGAAAGGGACCTGTACGCAGGTCGTGGTTTGATGGTGTGGGGTGGTATAATGATTGGTGCACGTACACCCCTACGTGTCTTTGACAGAGGAACTGTAACAGGTCAGGTATATCGGGACGTCATTTTCCCCTTTTCAGGGGTGCAGTGGGCCCCACCTTTCTCTTGATGGATGGTAACGCACGGCCCCACCGAGCTGCCACTGTGGAGGAGTACCTTGAAACAGAAGAGATCAGGCGAATGGAGTGGCCTGCCTATTATCCCGACCTAAACCCCATCGATCACTTCTGGGATGCTCTCTGTCGACGTATCGCTGCACGTCTTCAAACCCCTAGGACACTTCAGGAACTCTGACAGGCACTGGTGCAAGAATGGGAGGCTATACCCCAGTAGTTGCTCGGCCACCTGTTCCAGAGTATGCCAACCCGTTGTGTGGCCTGTGTACGTGTGCCTGGTGGTCATATCCCGTATTGATGTCGGGGTACATGCGCAGGGAACAGTTGCGTTTTGTAGCACATGTGTCTCGGGACGGATTTATCAACTTATCACCAATACCGTGGACTTAAAGATTTGTGACGTGTGTGTTCCCTATGTGCCTATGCTATTAGCGCCAGTTTTGTGTAGTGCCACGTTGTATGGTTCCATATTCTGCAATTATCCTTAATTTATGAGCGTGAGTGTAGCTCTGTTCTCTAAATTGTATCTTGGAATGGCCTCACTGTTTTCTTTAAATCGGCCTCCGTTTATTTCTTCAAGGTTTAACGCAGCTCGAAATACTCTATCATGTCATGATCCAATTGAATTTTAACTTCCATTCTCAGTTTAAGTAAATTTCCAGTTTTGTTACTAAATTTTCTGAGTTTATTCTCGTTATTACGTCAGTCACCAACTCCTTTTGTAGATGAAACGATTGTTTTTGCTGTGTCTTCGCCCGTAGATTCTCGAAATTTTAGCTTTAGAACTTTCTGGGCGATTTCTTTGTTTGCCTCATGATTATGAGATTAATAGTATTTCTCTTCAGTCTCAGAAGTTTACATTTATCTGAATCCTTGCTTTTGCTACTCAGTGGTGACACCCAGTATTGAATGCGATTAAAAAAGAGACGTCTTGAACAAAGTGAGGAGAATTCGACAGTAGAAAGCGTATCTTATTTTTAACATTAAAGTTTTGGATTCTTTACGTCCATTTCTGATTAGGATGATTTCTGAAAAACGTGTTCATAATATGCATTTTAATAAATTCTGCAAATTGCGCTAACCACTTTATTGTCTCATTTCTCTTGTCGATCCCAAAAGAATAACCCTGTTCGTGTATTCCTATCAGCACTAAAATCACCAATAACTAATATAAAGAGGCAGTCCCTTCCTTCTTCACATGTTTCGATAACGCTCTCATAGAGCGAGCCAATCTCTTCCTCTGTGTGACTTGAAGTGGGGGCATAGACCTTTACACTTTGAATTTTGTATCATGACAAAACATTTAAAACAAATCTAGCTATTGTGCTAGATGGCCTTCCAATACCACCTATCGAACTGGCACAGTGGTTAGAACACTAGATTTGTTTTTGGGAGTACTACGGTAGAAATCTCGGTTATGCCCTGCAATTTCAGCTTTTCCAAGACTTACCTAAACCGCTCCCGGCAAATGCTAGGATGGTTCCTTTGAAAAAGGGCACGGCTAACCTCCTTCGCCATCCGCTTGTAATCCAAGTTTGTACTCCATATCTAATGACCGAGCTGTCGACGAGACGTTAAACCTTAATCTTCCATCTAATACCAGTGCCTTATTTGCAATATTTTTGTTTATTGAGAACCCAACTCCATTTTGTTTTTATCGGCTTCACCAAAGAAAGGAACACATTTCCAGATCTCATTAGCATCGTAATTCGCTTAGACCGACAATATTCCAGTTGATTTTTCCAATTCCTCCTCAGTTTTTTTCTAATCTAGCGTAGCGCAACAGCGAAAGGCGTTTGTAGCTGCAGCCCTGTATGACCTGAATCATTCCATAGACACATCTTTCTCTTTTAGACGTAGACATCAAAGTTACTGCCGCCCAGAGATCTGATAATCGAGCCATTCGTGAATAACCTTGATGTCATTCGTCATGAACTTTGAGTCTGAAGGCAAAGAAGCTTAATCGCCGCGCCTGCTTCACTGACGATTTGGTGATAAACAGTTTTAGAAGGAAATACATCCTTGGCTCTTGAAACCAAGTACCCTTGGAACGGAGTAAATGGCGAGTTAGCAAAGGGAGGCCCATAGGGGGGTGGCAAAAATGAGCGGAAACGGTGCCAGTCTTAGCTCGAGCTCCTGCAGTCGCCATCGACTTACTGCCAGTGTGGGAGACCGCTGGGGGACCTACTCCACTATTCGACCATAGTTCACATGTCTCACTTTAAGTGTATAATACGAGTTTGCTATGGATTGTTAGTGTGCCACCAGACGCACATGTGACACAACAGTTACTAAATTGAACTGCAACGTGGATGTTAGCAGGCTAAGCGTTTTCTGTCGTAAATGCGGCCAGGCAGATTGGACTTGGGGTTTTTAATTGGAATTAATTGGGGTCCACCACTGGCTGTATGTGACTGATGTCACAACATCTGATGCCTGTACTCGATAGACTGCTGCCTAAACTTCGTCCTTCGTAGCAAAAGACAAGCGTCTAACATGGAAAATTCAAGGAGTAGCTTAGGTTTTTATACAAGTGAACTTCAAAGCTTTGTGCACAACACAGATTAGACTGAAGCAAATATTATTAAGTACGATGTTAACTGAATCCTGTGTTGAAAAACCAAAGCTGGTAAACGTGTCCAGACCGTAGATGTTTGTTGGTGCAGGGACAACAAAGGTGTTATTTGCTTCATGTAAGTTTATAGTTAACGTTGACTTCTACTTCATCTTCTAAAGCAATGGACTGATTACTTTAAGTGACCAAACCACGTTAAATCGCCTCTAAAGGCGGAGAGCCGATCTTGCAATAAGTTTCAGCGTTAATGCGAAATCTCCAAAAACAACTTGGAAATCCATACCCACGTTGTTGATGACCGTCAGAGCATCAGTTTGACTGAAGTTTGGGTGCTGACAGCGGCTTGACACTGTTCAGTGTGGCAGCTCTGGCGCGCAAAACGTCCAGTGTTGCACTGTGGGTATTTGCGAGGCTGCGACTGCAGAGTCACTCGATGCAGGATTTCGCTATCTCTGCAATAACTACCACTTATACTACTTTTGTTAGAATTTCAATCAGCCCAGTGTCGGTTTTTTACATGAGCCGACGGTGAGAAAGAATCCCTAGCTTCGTTCCCAAAAGGTTTATTTGCCGCAGAATCTAGGTGGCGTTGTCTCATCATCAATTGAGTTTGAGCACAACGTTGCCACTCCTACGTCAACGTCAGATAACGCTGTGCAGCCGACGAGTCAACGTTGAATAAGGTGTGTAAAGAATCTTGCTTTAACTACGATCAGAGTGTCCAATAATGCCAGGCCGAACTTCTTTGTCGGTAGCTAGATGCATGGTTACACATCAGATAAAAGGTTGACCATAACAGTAGTTGTTTTGTCATCACAGATAACTGTACCGTCAAGTAAGACTTCGTAGGTCGGCAACTCGGATTCATACTACTGCTGCATTTTTATCCTGATACTCTTTGATACTTCGTGTAGTAGCGACCAGTACCTGGGTTTACGTATCGAAATGAATCGACGACAAACTATATAAAACGTCGTATGATAGCTATTAGGTTCTACAAGTACTCAAAAATTTTGAACCAGTTAGTTAATCTCACTACTAGAAGAAGGCAACAAGACACCCTGAAAGTGAGTCTGAAAGTTTACTCTCTCTAATAATACGTAAGGGTTTGAGTTTCTCACCAACACTATTGTGTCACATCCTGTCATAAACTAAAGATAGACTCATCCCAAAAAACTGGACGCAGAGACCCGATTCATAGCCGAACTCCAGACAGTGAGGCAGCTTTTGTATAAGAGGCACTCAAATGAAAACCGAACATCCGCCAGAACAGGACCATGGAATGGTTCGATTCAAAAGTAATTACCACACAGGTTAAGATAGTTATCCCTTTGGGGGACAAGAGGGTCAACTACTGTTGCGTAGAACGCGGTCGGCCGTTGACGGATCCACAACCGCACCTGCTCTTGCACCACCTCGTTCGACTGAAAGCGACGTCTACTCATGTCTTTCTCAGGTAGCCAAACATATGAAAAACTCACGATGAAAGATCCGAGCTCTGGGGAGGATGTTGCATTGTTTCCTAACCAAATCCTTGAAGTGTAGTCTTAGTCCGATTGACAGTGTTGGGGAGGGCATTATCGTGGAACAGGATGATTTCGTTTGATAGCATTCCGACAGCCTGAGGGCAAATGGCAAAGCCAGCAGTGGAAACGTCCCACGTTTCCTACGCCAACAAAATCCAAAGCTGTTCACACAAGTTCCAGTAAGGTCATGATAACCTCCTTAAAACTGCAGGGCCCCGCTGCTCGTTGAGTTCCTCGAACGTGGAACCACACTGAGTGTGCAGTGCTATGAAGAAACTTTGTAGAAACTGGGATGTGACATAAAGTCAAAGGGCCCTGTCAGATGGAATCATCTTGTTGCACAATAATGCCTACCCCCACAATGTCAGTCAGACGAAGTTTACACTTCAGCGATTTTGTTGGGAAACACAGCAACATCTTCGGTACAAACCGGCTCTTTCATCGTATCATTTCATGTCTTTGGCGACCTGATGAAAGACGTGCGTGCACGTCAGTTTCAGTCAGACAAGGAAGTGCAACAGTGGGTACTGTTGCTCATCCATCAGTGGCCAACTGAATTGTAAGAAACAGGAATGGACCATCTTGTCTACCAGTGGGACAAATGGCTTAACATGTGTGGTGTTTATTTTTAAATATGTTGCAGGGTTGGTGTGTTGAACTGGGACTCCAGATGGCAGAGCTGAAGCTGGGAGACACCGTGCCATATTTTGTCAGGAGGCCGAGCAAGTTCAACATTGTCAAGGGGCAGTGCAGAGTGATACAGCGGTATTCGGTAACATCCGTTTATTCAGATAATTTACAGTACTCGATGGGTGAAGCATAGTGTCCGCGTGCAGCCCGCACGCTGTCCCGCGAGTCCAGCTGGCTCAGCAGACTCCTGGTATGCCACCACTGCTGCTGCCATCATCAAGGCTGCCCCGCTGGAAGTCCGCCACGCTCCCCTGGTCGCCTCCCGCTACCCGCCGACGATGCGTTGTGACTTGAGCCGTGCTGCTACTTGCAATTCCAGGGACTGCTACAGTTCCTGGTCCTCGTCGCCCTCCACCCCATTTGGCCTGTTCTGTTCGACCATGGGACGAAGGTGGGTGTACTGGTCACCCATGGCTATTGGGCCGCTGCTGCTCCAAGGACAGCGCCCTCCTGGATGCTGTGCCGCAACTTTCTGCTAGCGGTGCTTGCCAGATAGCAGCACCCGCCACCATCTCTGCCGCTGTTGCAGCACTGCTGCGCCTCCCACAGCGTACTCCTCGCCCGTACCCTGGTACACCAGGTGGGAGAAAGAGAATGTGGCCCGTAGACTCAAGTGGAACTGAGCCCCACCTGGACCTGCTCCAGACTGATGTGACTGCGCTCTTTCAGGGAGACCGTGCGATCTCCAAGTTCCAGTCTGCCGTTCCATCCCGCCCTGGTGTTGTGTCCCCGGAGGTGGAATATAGCCCGAACAAGTACATAGAAAACAGGATACAAGTACTGTATATGCAGAATACTTATAACGTTGCTGCCAGACTGGCCCCTATAAGGGGTCCATCCCAACACTCGACTGACCTGGGACACTATATCCCAAGCTATTTATATCAGTTTTTCCCTCGCTTCTGACATAGTGTCAGAGAGAGAGAGAGACAGAAACTATGGCAGGGAAAATTCCCACACATCAGCTACTTACAAATCGCCATTCTTGGCTCTGGCATGGTGCCCCGCCTCATACATTGCAATGACTTAAAGCAACGCTGCAGTTTTCAGTCTCGTTGTTGCTCCATTCAAAACAATTGTGCATGCAATACTGCCGTTGCAGCTCCGTGCCCACGAGTGCCATGTTTACCTTGCCTGGCCCGCTGGCTGTTGGCTTTTATCACAAAAATGATTCAAATGGCTCTGAACACTATGGGACTTAACATCTGAGGTCATCAGTCCCCTAGAACTTAGAACTACTTAAACCTAACTAACCCAAGGACATCACACACATCCGTGCCTGAGGCAGGATTCGAACCTGCGACCGTAGCAGTCGCGCAGTTCCAAACTGAAGCGCCTAGAACCGCTCGGCCACCGCGGCGGGCCTTTTACCACACTCTGCCAGTGGCCCCAGATTTCATCGCCCAACTGTGCCTTCATTGAATTTTGACATAATTTCCCTTTCCTTCGAGTAGGAGTAATACTAGCGCAGCAAATGGAACAATTCCATGGTTCCATTGTGGCAGGTGTTCATTTTTTACTTGACTCCCTCTCATGTTTACCACTGGTACTGGTGTTCATTTCCTGGAGGAGGCCTACGGTCATCTCTAAATGATGGGTTTGGCACAACCCCTGCAGTGACGGTAGCCACGAACAGAACGATTCTCACCGTACAAAGTATTATCCACCTCTTTAAAAGAGCACAGTGGTCGCTTTGGAACGCTGGAGGTGGTAGAACTGGTATCAGCCGGCTGTGTGATCTTCCACTGTTGACGTAACTCATGGCAGTGTTGTGTAAGCGCCAGGGGATTGTACGGAATAAGAAACATCAGAAACAAACATATGTCGACATGGAGACGTGGCACAATCAAAGAAATGAACCACTGTGCTGAGGTGTGCCCATGATCACACGGTGAATAAAAGCATCCAATTGGTGTATCAACATGGACCGTCCAAAATGTACACAAGGGAAGCTCTACTACTCGCAGCTGTGGCACAGTGTGTAAGGATGAATCATTATCACCGATCACTGCCAGCAATTACAAGTCCATCTGAACCATTTTCAAGTGAACATTGTGAAGGGAACATTCGTAATGTTCATTATACATTACTGGTTTGATGAACACCTAGACATCCTAGACCGGGCCAATATATCACCCCATCTTAATCCTTAGAAGATCTTTATATTGCACAGAAGTTTTTCAAGTTCTTCTAATGGGTACAGTTTCTTTCTTTCGTTTTTGTGTGAAGTACGAGTGAGGCTGTTGTAGATGTCTTTTAACATGTGTGTACACAACTGTTTACTTGCAGATCTCTGAAACATGCACTCGTGACCATAAGGTAACTGAATACCAATAAAATATTACTGTACACAATATTAAGCCACGTGCAACATGAGAGGCACAACACTCGTGGACACATGAGACAATAAGTTAGTTCAGAAATTCATACTGAGAACAGTCATTCCATAAGGAATAATTTACTTTCTTAAGCTGAGTTTGTCAGTTAAGATGTGTCTGCTGGAGAAAAAGAAAAGCAAAAATTGGTAACAAGCATTCCTTCTGTACCACCACACAAATGAGAGACCCCGAATCACTTTTTTAGTACTTTTTGAGGGGACAGAGTTTTACTGTAGGTCTGTTAATCTCCCCAGAGACTTTCAGCATCGCTACACAAATATACTAACCAGGACCAGGAAACAGATGCTCGATGAGAGGCAGCCTCCATATCATGGAAGGTAACTTATCCTCCTCAGCCGTGGAATGATGGGCAGTCTGGCACTGCTATGACCGTTCCTCTCTCCATTTACAGCTTTGCTGCAGCTGATGCAAGTGCTCGAGGGACCACAGGCCACCTCTTCCAAAAGAACTGATTCGGCTGTTGTAGAAGTTGCATCCTGTGGCGAGAATCTCAGGGTTAATTAAGAACTGACGTAAAGGGTCTGTACAACAAGATGATGTCGAAGAACGAGAGCGGATCGATAGGCTCCTTCGTCCGAGAAAGCACACAAGAAGCTCATGGAAGTTCTGACACAGACAAGCCGGGTTGCTGCGCAACGCAAAAAGATCCAGAGAAATCGAAACCTGTTATGTAATTTAAAATGTGCAACTGAGACTGAAGAATAAATGAGAATTGTTTTAAGTATTAGTTCAGTTGTCGATTCTCTTGGGATGAATAAGTAGGCAATATGAAAGCACGCAATGGCCCTGAATGTGGATGTGCTTCTATCTGAGTCAGTACTGTAGTCAGTTCTTCAACTGTCAGTACCGTTAGGGCAATAACTGATTTGATATGTGACGCTAGTTTGCCACAGTCCATTAAACTTTCAGTTGATACCCCTTCAGGTAAAAGAGTGTTCTGGCGTAACCACAAGCCCCGGAACGAAGAAGAAGAACGCAAGACCAGAGGAGGCGGTGAGACGAAATCAGCAAATAGTGTGCTGACCAGGACGTCAGCACGATAGGAAGCGCATCTAGCCGAAGTGAATACAGGTTGTAAATTTCAAGTTGACAAACTAGAATAACTAGAAAAAAAAAGATTCACACAAAAAATGTGTAGAATCCAAAGCTGATTATTTTCGAGGGGGACATCCGCTGGTGCTAAAACTATCCCGCCACGCCAACCCCCTCGGTGTTAAGTGGGAGGCAACTTCAAAATTTCAAATGAGAACTCCCATTTTTTATTGCAGAATCAGATTCTACAAAAAAAAATCTACGTATATTTTGTCTTAAACATTTGTTCTGATTCTTGGTAGTTAGCGCTATAATTCAAGAAAATCCATGTTATCATTTTTGCATGGAAAATGGTTATGGATAAATAAAAAATACTTATTTACTTAATAAATTTTGATTCGCTAAAACTAAAACAGTCCCTCTCTCCCCATAGGGTGCGGTTTGAGAGAGATTATTCCGAATCTAATAAAAAATTAGGTTCGTGAGTCAGTTAGTTTTTTAGTTCATGAGTTCACTCGTTAGTAAGTAGGATGTTTGGTTAATTAATTAGCTAGTTAGATGATTGGTTTGATAATTAAAAGTTGTGTGGCCTCATGACCACGAAAAAAAAAAAGACTTATCCGAATGCGCAGAAGAATTTACTATTTGGGTCAACATTTGTAAATCTCTAATTCCTCTCTCTCAAACCCCACCCTATGGGGAGAGAGGGAAAGTTTTAGTTTTAGCGAATCAAAATTTACGAAGTAAATAAGAATTTTTTATTTATCAGTAACTATTTTCCACGCAAAAATGAGAACATGAATTTTCTTGCATTACGGCGCCAACTACCCCCAGGGGGCTGGGGTGACGGGCTAATTTTAGCACCAGCAGATGTCCCCCTCGAAAATAATCAACTTTAGATTCTACACATTTTTTCGTGTGAAGCTTATTTTACGAGTTATTCTGGTTTGTCAACTTAAAATTTATACCCTGTATAAGCGCCGCTCCTGCCAGCCTCGGCCGGACATTAGTGGAGTATTAGCACGGCCTAGCAGAGAGCGCTACTACGTCAGTTATTAGACATCCATATCCATTGCTTGTTTGGACTTTGTCTCTAGCGAAGAACATTACTGTTTCCATGTCACCAACGCTTGCGACACTTGTTCTAAACACAAAGCTAAGTATTGTCATTCTGCCTTATGGAAATAAAACTATTAATGTTATTTGCTTGACTTGTTGTATAGCACACTTAGAATGCAGCAGCCTTTAGACACCCTATACGAGACTAGTGAGCAGGATCCCACAAAAAGTTCGCCATACTTACAGCTGTAGCATAATTCCAAAAAAGTAAAAAGCGTAAGTTTATTGTATCTACCTACAAATGAAGTGCCATTTTCACAGAACTTCGGACGCTCCAGGTAGCTGAAAATTCCCCAAAGGGAGCGGGCTACTGCACCGACTCACTCGAATCCTGCCTCAGGCATGGATGTGTGTGATGTCCTTAGGTTAGTTAGGTTTAAGTAGTTCTAAGTTCTAGGGGACTGATGACCTCAGATGTTAAGTCCCATAGTGCTCAGAGCCATTTGGACCATATCAACATGTGTTTTCTGGCATACATGGAAAACTAATGTAGGTATTTCATCGTTACTGAGTCTGTAGATTCACACGTGTTCAGTGAACATAGGCACACCAGCGGAGGAGACCAGACTTGAGTACTTAAGAAGCACTTTGAACAGGAGTATTAGCTGTCCTAATCACTAAGGAGATTGCAGCTCCAGTGACCTCGGTCACGACAGTTTTCTGACACGTATAGCGTCCTTTGTTTCTTCCGCAAAACCATATGTAATACAAACACTTCCTATTGGGGAGTAAAATGTATCGAATTAATAAGTTTGCGGCGTTATTAAGACTCCGGAATCCCCCTTGTCACTTTAGTCCGCTTTCTGGTTGATGGTGTGGTCCTCAACAATCGGCTGACACGCTGCGACGCCGGATTAGCGAGACGTGTGGGCACCACACACGCCAGTGGCTCCAGGGCAGTATGCAGTAGGCTCGCCGGCCAGCAGAGCTCACACAGCTGCCTCAGAGCCGGCTGCGGGCGCCACGCGTCGCGAGTGTTTAGCGGGAAGGGACGCGCAGCACAGCACGGGCCTTTGTCAGCGATCGCTGATTGCAGCCGGCGGGCGGACAAAGCCTGGCGCGTGCCCGCTCTGGCTGCAGCTGCAGCAGTGGCTGCTGACTCACGCCGCCACTCCACGCATTTGCATCACAGCGCTCGCTCCCTCGCCCCAGAGCGCGAGCGCATCTGGCTGGGCGCGACTCCGGCACCGCTACCGTGTCGCTGCCTGGCACCCCCTCCACTGTTGCAGGGTTATATCTGTTGCTACGGGATTGTGACAATGTAAACAGTTAAAAACTCACATCTGTATAATTAGTCTGCAATTCACAATTAAGTGCCTGGGAGAGGTTCATCGAACCATCTTCAACGTATCTCTACCGTTCCACTCTCGAGCGGTGCGCAGGAAAAACGAGCACTTCTTTCTATCCGTGCTCCGATTTCTCTTATTTTCTGACGATGATCATTTCTCCTTATGTATATTTTCGCAATCGGAGGAAAAAGTTGGTAACTAAAATTTCATGGGCTTTCCCACGAAAAACGCCTTTGTTTTGATGATTGCTAACCCAATTCGCGTATCATATCCATGGCACTCTCACCCCCTATTTCACGATCGTACGAAACGATCTGCCCTTCTTTGAACTTTCTCGACTTCCTCCGTCAGTCCTATGTGGTGCGAATCCCACATCCTACAGCAGTAGTACAGAACAGTGTGAACAAGGATAGTCAATGCAGCCTATTTAGTACACCTGTTGCTCTCTCTAAGTGCTCCAGTAGTAAATCGCTGTCTTTAGTTTGCATTACCCACGTCATTATCTATGTGATCTCCCAATTTAATTTATTCGTAATTGTAATTCCTAAGTATTTAGACGAATTTACAGCCTTCAGATTCATGTGTTCCATCCAGAAACCTGAACTTAACAGATTCGTTTTAGCACTCATGCAGATGATTTCACATTTTTCATTATTTAAAATCAAATGGCACTTCTTGCACTGTACAGATTTCTTGTCTAAATTATTTTGCAATTGGTTTTGATCATATGCTGACTTTTCAAGGAGGTAAATGAAAGCATCATCTCCAAACAATGTAAGAGGGCTACTCAGATTTTCTCTGTAGACCATGAGCACCAAAGGACTTGTAGCACTTCGTTGGGGAACGTCAGACAATACTTCCTTCTGTTTTATTCGACGACTTTCGGTCAGTACTACGACCCATGACCGTTCTGATAAGTAATTCTGAGTCCACTCACGCCACTGAGGCGATTCTCCATACATAGCCTATTTGATTTGAAAACACTAGGAGGAACGGTATCGAAATCCTTCTGGAAATCTAAAAGTATGGAATCAATTTTCCGTCGCCTGACGATAGCACAGAATAAAGAGCTAGCTGTGTCTCTCAAGTAGGATATTTTCTGAATCGGTGCTATTTATTAATAAATCGGTTTCTTCGACATAATTCATAATGTTCGAACACAATATATGTTTCAAAATCCTACCGTAAATCGACGTTAGTGATACGGGTGTGCAATTCAGAGGATTACTCCTAATAACTTATACATTGTATTTGAGTTGTAGATATGTCTATAAATGATGACAAGCTATTCACTTTGCATTTTGATGATAACTAAGTCATTTTTACAGAGGATGAAGATGACAAGAGGTATATGGATAGAAAGTTGCGCAGACAACCAGAAATGGCATTTAACCATTAACTTAGGGAAAACGCACTCATTACTTATTGGAGTATTTGGACAAAACCTGACAGATTCTGAGATAGTAAGGTCTTGGAGTCTTATGAATACATTTCCGGAAAAAGCAACATACACAAGTACAATGTCATTTTATTTCCGAGTCAGGTGACAGGTAGTTCCTTATTGGAGTAGCTACATAATAACAAATTCACACCAAATAATACACACTTGTCACAGAAAAGTACGCCTAAACTGGCACATCAAAACACAGTATAAAACCACTCTAGCAGCCACGCAGGCTTGTATTCTCACATGCAAATGATCAATGATCGTGCCACATGGCATCCTGCTATTGGTTGTCCGAGGCATCTTGCACATTTTTTTGCAGTTCGGCAATGGCTTTTGCAGGGCCTAGAGAACAAGTAACTTCACGCTTCATAACGTCGCATAAGTATTCTATTGGCGAGAGATCTGGTGACCTTCCTGGTCAGTGTAGCTGTTCTACACTACGAAGAGCACTTTGCATCACAGCAACTGTATGTGGATATGCATTGTCCTGCTGAAGAAACACACCTTCCTGTCGAAGAAATGACAGTAGCACTGGGATAACAACCAGTGCGATGTAGCGGACACTGGAATCTTCACCATGGAGAAACCGCTAATATGACCGCGAGTTGTAACCGATGGCTGATGTCCCCTGAAGCCAAGGTAGTCAAGGAAGGTAGGATTCGGTTACGATTGTCGACGGGGCCGTAATCAGTTACTGTTGGCTCCCTTTCGCAATTCACACATTTATTTTAAAATG
Source organism: Schistocerca americana (assembly GCF_021461395.2). Classification (NCBI taxonomy): domain Eukaryota; kingdom Metazoa; phylum Arthropoda; class Insecta; order Orthoptera; family Acrididae; genus Schistocerca; species Schistocerca americana. The sequence continues at coordinate 437,246,720 of NC_060125.1, forward strand.
GTAATTCCAGACTCAACAATAAATAAAGATATGACACGTTAGTAATGAGGGAATAAACAACTGTGTAATTAATAGTGCTTTCAGCGCGTTACAATTTACCAAATGAGCATAAAATACTGACACAGCAAATAATGCTTTAAAAATAAGCCATTGTGATCCCATTTAGAATTTTAAGGCAAGTAACCACAGTGACGGCTGAAGGCCTTTAACGCCAAGAACGGCAATAATAAAAAAAATAACAAACATACCGTAAAACAGCAACGCAATAGCAAGGATAATTTAAAAAGACAGGCAACTGATCACCAAATGGGTGAGACAAAATGATGGTAAACTTGGTAGCACAACCATTTAAACCTACTGTAACACCAAGAATGGCAATTATACAAAAAATTTAGAAACAAACAATAAAACAGCAAATAAAATAATTAAACACAAAGGCCAGTCACAGACAGTGCAGCAGGAATCAACCTCCGAGTAGGTCTGGCAAAAAAGCACTTTCGCGAGCGATGTGATAGACAGCCAAGAGTTGCACTCACTTCACAAGATGGTGACTCAGACTAATGGCAGTCTAACGAATGACTAATGATAAACTAGCTGAGGCTACCTGACGTCCAATAAACCAAATACAAATATGTAAAAATACGCCAAATCCAACACCGGTGGTCTGGACTCCACCTGCAGAATACTGTACTTGGAGCGCCCAGAATGAGGAAGTAATCACTACCACCAGAGTAGAAGAATCGCCAACCAACCTACAACCAAGAAAGTTGCCAAAACTGCACACCTCACCGGACAGCAGTGGCAAGGTAAGGAAATGTACACTGCCGTTATATACGCTAACCCCCAGGGCAGGTAACTGGGGCGTTAGTGGCCACAAGGCAAGAAAAATACCATTGGTTGAACTTAACATATAGCAACAAACTGAGCACAATAAATAGTAGTTAGACATCCAGGAAAGCTAATCAGATCCGCCTTTCCAAAGCACTCCACTCGCTACTCTTCGCCTTGGCGACACTACGAGCAGCAACACAAACCCAAGTCACTGGAGAACCGCAAGATCTCACAATGGTGAAGGTTTCTCTACTTGAATCCCAATGCACTGGACTTAAAACTTGCAGGGTCCGGTTTACGACGAGGTTGTGCACCATAGTGACCAAAGGCCTTCGATCTCGCAGTCAACGTGCGCCACCAGCAGTCCCAGCATGTTTTCGCACTGTGCAGACCTGACTCCTCCTGAGTCCCCAACAGAACTGCACACTGACGCGACCTGGAACAACGACGACGTCACCTCAAAGGTAGGGCCACAGTTACTAAATATCGATAACCGCCGCTGCTGTCACTTGCAGACAGACAACGCTTGCGAAACCAAGTGGCGCCAATCAACACGAGAAGAAGACAAACAACAGCAACCATGTCAACTAAAGTATATGATCTGGCCTCCAAAAGAGGACAGAAACCTACAAACAGCACCAATGCGAGCCGCAGCATGACTCAGTCCCCCTTCCACCATGATGAAGCTTGTGATGGGACCCGTCTGTTGTGGGTGAATGCAATAGGCAGCTCACCAGCTATACACCATGCACGTGTACCTCCATCACTCACATGAACACAGAAGCTACCCTCATCACTGAGAGTTGAGTCTGTCACAACACCAGAGTAACCGTGCTTCGTCCTGTTGTGGTGTCAGTGGAAGTATGGCCGAGTCACTGGTAATCTTAATCCTCCTACTAGCAGACTGTTCTCAAAGGTCCCTGATGACACAGCAGGTGCAACATGTGCCTGAATTTCGTTCGGTTGGCCGCTGCTCCAACAATGCATTGATCTTTATATACGTCTGTGCTACACGGATATCGAGAACCTAGCCTACAGGTGTGAGAATGATCCAGAGATCACTGTTGAAAGCAGCGACACATCACCGATGTACTGTGCCCAAAATGTACGGTAATCCATTGATACGTCCATCCAGCTTTGCACTGGCCCACACTGCATTCAAATGGCTGAAGCTGTTCAACAGAGGTTGTACCCTAGACTCAGACTAGTACCTCTAGACTCAGTGGAGCGACTGCCTGCAAATTCAAACCTGAGAGTGCGTGGACAGATCTCCTGAGCGCCATCTGATCGCCAATGACCATGGTGAATAACTCACAAACATTGCAACCCAAAGGGGCAATCAAAACGTTTCAGTTTGAGGGTGTTACTGCAGCATACGTGCAAAGCGGCGCGATTTTCGATAACAAGCCCAGATGTGGTAATGAGTATGTCCCAGAATTTACTGACGACTCATACTTTTTTTCTGAACTCTTGAGTGAATTTTACAACATTTTTTGCTTGAATCCTTATTTTGTAGTGTAGAAGAACGTATTTCCACTGTGCATAAAAAGTTATATTTTCAAGCGTGCCCTCCCCCCTCCCCAAGAGCCTTCATGTGATTATGAGTTTGGTCCCATCGGATGACAACATGCAGCAGGCAGTTACGGACTTCTTCACGCAGCAGGACACGATGTTTCACCAAACTGGTATCTTCAACCTGGTGCATAGGTGAGATGATTACCTTTAAGCTCTCATCGATTTTGCCTGATTGGCGTATCGATTCTGGACTATATGGCCTTCAAATGGGAACTTCTTGATTACACCTTATATTGCACTGTGTTTCCAGAGAACACAGCTATTGAGGGTCATGCATTTCTTTCTGGCAGTGTATTTAGGAGTCATTATTAACAAAGACATATATGTGATAAAAGTGAAATTCAGAACCGCAAGCAGTAGGGCAAAGCCATCGCCACCACACTTTGCACTGTCAAAGAATTTATTCAAGATTGCACACCCAAGACGGCGGCTATAGATGTGACAGCACTGTTCTGACGTCATGGCGGAAAGTTCAAATTTTGTCCAGAAAATAGGTCAGTTGGGCTACCTCCACTAACCTAACTTTAATCTCTGCCCTCCACTGCTCCATCCCCACCTCCCCTCTCCTCCCATACCCCATCTGCAAATTGGCAGGAAAAGGATTCAGTCCGTCCTTGGCTCTGGATAGGACACACATTTTATTTTTTATGAATTGCATTATATTGTTTATTTAAACAATTTGAGAAGTCACTGATTGAGCACAAAGCAGTAGTCTTTCGATAGAGTATTCGATAAGATATTACTAGATCTCTCTCTTCCGGTATATCGGGAAACAAATACTGCCTGTGTGCTGGCATAGAGCATATGTGACGATCCTATTAAATATACGAGGGCAGTTCAATAAGTAAAGCAACACATTTTTTTTCTCGGCCAATTTTGGTTGAAAAAACCGGAAATTTCTTGTGGAATATTTTCAAACATTCCCGCTTCGTCTCGTATAGTTTCATTGACTTCCGACAGGTGGCAGCGCTGTACGGAGCTGTTAAAATGGCGTCTGTAACGGATGTGCGTTGCAAACAACGGGCAGTGATCGAGTTTCTTTTGGCGGAAAACCAGGGCATCTCAGATATTCATAGGCGCTTGCAGAATGTCTACGGTGATCTGGCAGTGGACAAAAGCACGGCGAGTCGTTGGGCAAAGCGTGTGTCATCATCACCGCAAGGTCAAGCAAGACTGTCTGTGCGGGCCGGCCGTGCACAGCTGTGACTCCTGCAGTGGGGAAGCGTGCGAACACACTCGTTCGAGATGATCGACGGATCACCATCAAACAACTCAGTGCTCAACTTGACATCTCTGTTGGTAGTGCTGTCACAATTGTTCACCAGTTGGGATATTCAAAGGTTTGTTCCCGCTGGGTCCCTCGTTGTCTAACCGAACACCATAAAGAGCAAAGGAGAACCATCTGTGCGGAATTGCTTGCTCGTCATGTGGCTGAGGGTGACAATTTCTTGTCAAAGATTGTTACAGGCGATGAAACATGGGTTCATCACTTCGAACCTGAAACAAAACGGCAATCAATGGAGTGGCGCCACACCCACTCCCCTACCAAGAAAAAGTTTAAAGCCATACCCTCAGCCGGTAAAGTCACGGTTACAGTCTTCTGGGACGCTGAAGGGGTTATTCTGTTCGATGTCCTTCCCCATGGTCAAACGATCAACTCTGAAGTGTATTGTGCTACTCTTCAGAAATTGAAGAAACGACTTCAGCGTGTTCGTAGGCACAAAAATCTGAACGAACTTCTCCTTCTTCATGACAACGCAAGACCTCACACAAGTCTTCGCACCCGAGAGGAGCTCACAAAACTTCAGTGGACTGTTCTTCCTCATGCACCCTACAGCCCCGATCTCGCACCGTCGGATTTCCATATGTTTGGCCCAATGAAGGTCGCAATCCGTGGGAGGCACTACGCGGATGATGAAGAAGTTATTGATGCAGTACGACGTTGGCTCCGACATCGACCAGTGGAATGGTACCGTGCAGGCATACAGGCCCTCATTTCAAGGTGGCGTAAGGCCGTAGCATTGAATGGAGATTACGTTGAAAAATAGTGTTGTGTAGCTAAAAGATTGGGGAATAACCTGGTGTATTTCAATGCTGAATAAAACAACCCCTGTTTCAGAAAAAAATGTGTTGCATTACTTATTGAACTGCCCTCGTACATGTATTGATCCATTGCATCAAGTGGCCAATGATCGAAGTTGTGTTCAAAGTCACTTGCACTGACCAGTGTAAAGTTTCATAACCTGTGCTGTAGGTACAGGTTTGCTGCTGCCTCCATGAGGTGTTATTGGTATACCACAAAGAAAGAAGGCTGGGGTATTTCCCACACAAGAGGAAGTGTGCTTTTGTTGGTGGAGGGTTAGTGCAAACCCAAGAATGCCACCATTTGCCGATTTGTCTCATGCAGTGGTCAGTGTGGTGCAACCCAGAAGCTGACTCATGTTGCAGGCTGGTTGGACAATGTGATGCTGTGTGTTCTTAGCTAAGGAGCATTACATTACCTGCTGGGGGACTGCAAAATATAACTACAGAATGGGTCATGTGTTTGACCCTATGCAGGACTGTTTAAGTGTTTTAAATCCCAACAAATAGTATTTACAATGTGCTTCTCTGTATTCTCACCAATAACAACCTTACAGTTTCAACTAGCAAATATCTCACAAACAGTTGCTATAAAGTTTTTTTTAACATGGCCGCAGTATGAAGAAGCAATCGAAATGGAACATCAAGACATCTGCTACCCCATCACTGTGAATGATGAGATTAAACATATAGGTCATCAATCACCTTCAGACAGCTGTTTGGGAATGCTCCACAGTCTTGCAAAACTCTTCCAGTTTCCGTATGTTGTGATGTCTTCCACAATAAGAAACACTGCCTCTGTCTTTTATTCCAACCATCCTGTGGATTGTGGGAGCAGCAGCATAATTTACTCCATGCGAGGTCCAGTTTTCTGAGACAGCCAATGGATCAAAACATTTTAATATCAATTTAAAACCTGACTAAGACCTCGAAGTCATGGTGGAAAAAACAAAATGTGTGGCAGTGTACAAACCTGTAGTCATACACTGTTTGGATGTGTTAAAGCAGTAAAATAAAACAACGTGTCACACAACAACACTGGGATCCTCTCTTGCAACTGATAGTCTGTGGGATATGGTCATCCTATAGTACAGGTGATGAAACTTTAGAGTGGTTTCTGCAAGCGACTTCATTCACTGACCATCTGCTCCGATGGATTAATACCTGTACACATTAGTACGACCGCCACATATGACTGACGTTAGTGCTTGGACAGTATTTGTTTCACAATATGTCAGAAGAGAGTGATGTGGAAATATATTATTGAGGTCTCTATCAGATGACTTCAGCAGAACTTTTATAGTTTGTAGTTTTTTCAGTTGGACGGTGCAAAATAACGATGATAAAGAGAATGTTTGAGTGACAGATGTGAATGCACCTTGAGGGATTCAGATCTCCTTCTGACTGTGGTACTTGTATGTAGTTTGGAGATGTACTGCACTTCACTAGCAAAATCCTCAGCCTTCTTCTAGTTACCGTAGGTGCTTGTATTGTCTGTTACACTACCTCCTGTTGCAGGAGAAAGCTTCGTTTGGCTCCCATTTCCACTGAGTGGTCAAAACACAGTCCTGTTGCATTATCTCAGCTCACCGTGTTTCTATACGTGTTGCAAACGGTGTTAAACATGGTGCTCTTCGACTTCTACTGAGTTCCGACTTAAATTAGGATGATCACATGATCAGGGAGGAGGGGCAGAGACTGAGGAACTGTTGCAAGATGATTATGGACTGTCTAAAACCGTTTTGTAGTATTGTTGTATAGCGTCCTTAGAAAACAGGTTTGAAAAAGGTGAATCGTTTTGAGATAAGAGAGTGCCACGAATATAGTTCACTAGTGACTGTAATCATTAAAGGACAACTCCATAGGATCCAACGCAAATATACGGTTGAATGGAGAGACTTGATTCCAAATGACGGAAATCATAACACTATAGATCTCAAACGCCATTGTGTTGGTCCTTAGATCCTGTACATTTCTTACAACCTCAACCTAGCATTGCATTTTATTTTAAGTGATTCATCACATAGCACACCGCCTACTGTATGTGATCATTCTCAGTCAACCATCATTGTCACATGCCTGTAACCCAGTGACTAAGTCACAGAACCCTTGGCATAGCATTGAGATTGAATGTGTAAGAAATACTGTTTATTAGCATCAGAAGTACCTAGCGTCTGCATGGAGGAGTTGCAAATATCGGCTTAATACCACGTTCCTTAACCGAATCACTTTCTTTACTCGGTGAAAATGGTGATCTTATTACGAACTTGCACCGCCAGTGACAGGCACACGCACTTACAGTCTGTTAATACATACCCTGGCGATCACTGTCTGTATTCGATGTCGCAGTATTTGGGTGGAAGACCACTTCATTCAGACCTCGGCTTATAAAGCTTGTATAGTTTTTAACATGGGTATCGCCAGTGATACTTGTGCCCAGCTGTAAGACCAAGACTGCTTTTATGCAAGGTGACAATAACATAGGCGTTGCGATCGTATTTTTAATAGCTAGTCACTTATTAGAAGATTACGTCTCTCTTCCTAAGGCATTCTGGTACCACTCACAAGAAAAACAAATAAGACATGTTCATCCACGCGGATTTTCACTCAATATTGTTTGATATCACGAGTATTCAGTTATTGGCGAAATATTATATTTAGTAGGGGATGTGTGATATATTCGCTGTGATCAGGCTTATAAAGTATGTGTTGGGATGTGAAGTTACTGTGGTCATTGTTCTGACATGTGAAAAGAAATGACTTTGCCCTATAATAAGGAAGGTATAGATTTGACGTGAAAAACTGCGATTTCAGCGGATCGATAGCTGTAAGGGGGAATGAAAGATTCTTTTTACGTGGAAAACTGTCCAGTCATAAGAATGGTACAGATTTTGATATTTCCATAGCCATAGTCATCAGGAGGGGATATTTGCAATACTTTTCTCATTGTCGAATGTCATCAGATTGAGGCTTCAATCGTAATATTTGATTGTAATTACAGTGATAAACATGTGGCTGATTTCACAGGTCGATTCTGTCTGGAGTGCAGGAGCGCGTGGCGGAGGTAGCCTATGGTCAGAACGATTGACATTTCCGGCTTATGGCCGCCAAAACTGGAGAGGCTGGGGTACAAGAATGCAGCTGATCTAACTGTGTCGGCCTCTAGACGGCTGAATAGCGAACTAATACTCAGCATGTGTTCGGCAGCCTTCATGATTACATTTGTTGTGAGTATTGCCCGTGGAAATGTGAAAATGTTCAATATGGGCGAGTGTTTGGGCTGGACAATAATTCACTCCTGTTTAACTTGACCGGTTCACTGCTTAACTGCCATTCTGCACATTTCCCATCATTATTTGGTTGAGAGTGTGGTGTCACCGCCAGACACCACACTTGCTAGGTGGTAGCTTAAATCGGCCGCGGTCCATTTAGTACATGTCGGACCCGCGTGTCGCCACTGTGTGATCGCAGACCGAGCGCCATCACAAGGCAGGTCTCGAGATACGGAATAGCACTCGCCCCAGTTGTATGACGACTTTGCTAGCGACTATACGGACGAAGCCTTTGCTCTCATTTGCCGAGAGACAGTTAGAATAGCCTTCTGCTAAGTTCATGGCTACGACCTAGCAAGGCGCCATTAGCCTTACATAGTTTGATAGTTATCGTATGAAATGTCTCATCAAGAACGTTGTAAACCAACAAGAAATAAAAGTTAAGTATTCGAGGAGCTGCATACTTTTCTTATTAGAATTCACTACTTATCCTCTTCCAGAAATCACGCCAGTCGGCGTGTGTGTACGCGTGCCTTTCTTTCGGCTACCCGTCACTGTGGACTGGCTGCCTTGTCAGTCCACAACATTGGCGACAAGGCAACAGAAAGGGTCTTGTTCTTTCTAATTGCACTAATTTGCTTGTGTCATGGCTTCGCCAGATGTACTGTCCGAATTTTATCGCTTGCAGAATCAGCAGACGCAGGCGTTATTGGATGCCCTTGGACAGCTCGTCCAGGGTCAACGTGCCATTCAAACCGATGCGGCAGCCGCCGCTTCATCACTGCCGCCGCCACAACATGCAGTTGCACCGCCGTTTTGCAAGTTTGACCACACCCACGAGACCTGGGCGGAATGGTCCCGACAATTTGGATTTCATCTCGCCGCCTACAGAATTCAAGGTAATGAGCGGCAGCCGTTTTTGCTTTCGTGTGTAGGTGTGTCCACCTACCGTGTGATAGTGAAATTGTTTCCCCGACGCGACGTAGCAACTCTGTCCTACGAAGAAATTTTGTCGGCATTGGACGCCTATTTCAAAGAAACCGTTAATGTAGTTGCAAAAAGGTATACTTTCTTTCGTACAAAACGTACGGCCGGTCAGACTAATAGGGAGTGGGTTGCAACTTTGCAAGGACTTACTAGGGAGTGTGCATTTGAATGTGACTGTGGCCTTCCTTATTCAGATACAATGGTACGTGACGCGATTGCACAGAACGTTTCTGATGTTCGCATACGGGAGCAAATTTTGAAACTAGTTAATCCCTCCCTTCAGCAAGTGATAGACATATTGGATAGACAGGACACGCTTGACTTTGCTCAGGAATCTTTTGAAACTTCGCCAGCAGTGTGTAACATTAAGCAGCCCGCCGGGCGAGCTGCGCGGCCCGGTCAACTGCCCTCCGGCACGTCCGCACAGCTGCCGCCACGCTCTTAACCAGGTGTGCCGCGCCAGCATACAAATGCAGTGAAATCATGCCCGCGGTGTGCAACTAGACATTCGAGTGAACATTGCCCGTCACGCCAAGCTATTTGCTTTTTCTGCAATAAAAAAGGACATGTTCAAAGTGTTTGCCAGAAAAAGCTCAGATCAGACAATCACAATCATTCCCGGCCCTTTGCTTCGCGCCGGAATCGAACCAAGGACACTCAGGCTCGTGGACCTTCGCCCATGGACATTCATGTAGTTAATTCCGCTTCGTCCAGTGCCACTTTCTCTAACAGTGACTGTGTTCGTCCCACAAAAACTGTGCGTCGATGTCGCCGGAAATCACGTCAATTAGCAAGTGATGCTGTACCTGTATCAGTTCAAATTGCACGAGACAGTCGCTCTTGTCGTCAGCAGGACAATAAACTTTTTGTAGATTTGGACTTTAATGGCAAGGTCATACCATTCCAGCTCGATACCGGAGCTGCAGTTTCACTGCTCAATCACGACACGTACAAACAACTGGGCAAACCTCCGTTGCGTGCCACAAATGTTCAGTTAAAAAGTTATTCAGGACAGCAGACCCCTGTGTTAGGACAGTGCACCCTTCTTGCAACATACAAGGGACAAACAAAACATGTGTCATTTTACGTTCTTCGTTCTTCTACTGCAGTGAACTTGTTTGGTTTAGATTTATTTCAATTGTTTAACATGTCTATAGTCAATCAGGTCCTATCAGTGAATCAGACTGTGCCTTCAGACAGTGTTTCTAGTCTATGTGAAGAATTTGCAGACATTTTTGCACCGGGCTTAGGTTGCGCTAAAAACTATGAAGCACATTTGGAACTGAAAGTAAACGTGCAACCGAAATTTTTCCGAGCGCGCAATGTTCCCCACGCATTGCGTGATGAGGTCGCAAGAACATTAAACGATTTAAAATCACAAGGTGTAATTGAACGTGTGCAAGCTTCTCTCTGGGCCTCACCCTTAGTAATTTTGCCAAAACCTTCCGGAAAACTGAGACTTTGTGTAGACTTCAAGGCAACAGTGAATCCACAACTAGTGACTGCAACTTTTCCCTTACCCCGCCCGGAAGATCTTTTTGATAAACTGTGCCCGGGTAAATACTTTTCCAATTGGACCTAGCAGATGCGTACTTGCAAATCCCAGTGGACGCCGAATCCCACCGCGTCTTGGTGGTTCACACGCATCTTGGTTTGTACCGCTTCAAAAGACTGCCATTCGGGTGTGCATCCGCCCCTGCATTGTTTCAGCAATATTTACAAACTGTTTGTGCGTCGGTCCCTACTGCTGCGAACTATCTGGACGATATTGTGATCTCCGGAAAGACAGCCGACGAGCATTTAGCACACCTACGAACGTTATTTCAGGTATTGCGACAAAATGGTTTTCGCTTGCGGAAGGACAAATGTGTGTTTTTTGCTCGTGACTTACCGTACCTGGGACATGTCATCAATGCCCAAGGCATACATCCGAGTCCAGAGCACCTCCGTGCCATACAAGATTTGCCTTCACCACAAAATGTGAAGCAGCTACAGAGTGTGTTGGGTAAAATTAACTATTATCATCGCTTTCTGCGCAATGCCTCTTCCATTTCAGCTCCGCTTCATAGCTTACGCCGTAAGGGTGTTCCGTTCGTCTAGACGACGGAATGCGAACGCGCCTTTCGCCAGTTGAAATCGGCGTTGCTTTCTTATACTTGCCTTTCGCCTTTAGATCCCCAGAAACCCCTTTTGTTGATGGTAGATGCATCGGATTTCGGGATCGGTGCTGTGCTTGCTCACGAAGTTGGCTCGCATGATCGCCCTATTGCCTTTACGTCAAAATTGCTCTCGTCTGCGCAAAGAAATTATTCACAGATAGAGAAAGAAGCTTTGGCTCTCGTGTTAGGTGTTACTAAGTTCCATGATTTCTTGTATGGTCGTCACTTTACCATCATCACAGACCACAAACCTTTGACATCGCTTTTTCATCCGAACAAGCCTGTACCTCCACGTACAGCGCAGAAATTCATTCGCTGGTCTATTTTCCTCTCGCAGTACCGCTATGATATCTTGTATCGGTCCACTGCTAAGCACGGAAACGCCGATGCGTTGTCCCGTTTGCCTGTTGCTGAGGATAAAGCATTCGATTCTTCCGAACTTGCTTGCATGTTCATTGATTCGGAAACCGATGAAGTGGTCGAATCGTTTCCGATTGATTTTCGTCGTGTAGCTACTGCCACAGCTGCTGACCCTGTCCTTGCTACCGTTTTGCGTTTTGTTGCTACGCAATGGCCTTTGTCAAAGTCTCGGATCGAGGATCCGTTGGTTCGCCGATTTTTTGCTCACAAGGAGAGACTTTTTGTTCGACGTGGTGTTTTGTTGTTGCGTTCTGATAATGATCAGTCCAGAGTCGTGGTCCCACGTTCGTTACAGCCCTCTGTTTTACGGCTTCTTCACCAAGGACATTGGGGTATCGTGCGAACGAAACAACTTGCTCGTCAGCACTGTACTTGGTTCGGAATCGATGCTGCGATTACGAATATGTGTTCTTCTTGCATGGCATGTGCCGAACAACAATCAGCACCGCTGCGGAAAGTCTTTGCATGGCCAAAAGCCACTTCCCCTTGGCAACGCTTGCACATCGATTTTGCTGGTCCATTCTGGAATGCTCGATGGTTGGTTTTGGTAGATGCCTTCAGTAATTTTCCTTTTGTTGTCCGGATGTCTTCCACGACGTCCTCTGCCACCATCCAAGAGTTGTCTGCTATCTTTTGCATTGAAGGTCTTCCGCAGACTATTGTTTCCGACAATGGCCCACAATTCATGTCCACAGAATTTCAGTCATTCTGCCAGGCCAATGGTATTCAACATCTGACATCCGCGTCGTTTTCGCCTCAGTCAAACGGTGCCGCTGAACGATTGGTCCGGACTTTCAAGTCACAGATGTTGAAGTTGAAAGAATCGCATTCTCGGGAGGACGCGTTGTTGCTCTTTTTGTCATCGTATCGCTCTCAGCCCCGAGATGGTCGCTCGCCGGCTGAGTTGCTCCACGGTCGTCCTCATCGAACCTTCATGTCTTTGCTGCATCCGCCGCATCAGGTTCCTGTGCAGCGGCAGACTTCTGCTTTTGCTCCATGTGACGTTGTATTCTATCGCAACTATCGCGGTTCACGGCGTTGGCTCGCAGGGCCCATTCTTCGCTGCCTCGGCCGCGCGATGTATTTGGTTTTGGGGGCCTCTGGTGAGGTGCGTCGGCATCTCAATCAGCTGCGCCTCTGTCGTCGCACGGGTTCTGCCGCTCCCCGTCTGCTTTCAGCGACGGTGCCGTCCGGTCAGCGCCCTGGGGACCCATCTACTGGCTCGCCTCATCCCCAGGTGTTACCGACGATGCCTTCCATTTTGCCCCATGGCGACGCGCCGCCGCAGCCGCCGCCGCCGCCGCCTGTTCTCCCGCCGGCGCCGCCCGCAGTGGACGCTTCGCTGCTGCCACCGGGCGCCTCCCTGGGTCACGCGCCGCCGATCGCTTCCCGGGACCAGCTGTCCTCCGCCATGGAACTCTTGCCCGCTCCGGACCACATGACGTCATCGCGCGTCGGGTACCCCGACGCAATGGAGGTCGACCCTTCGGCTCCTCCTGTCTCTTTACGGGCGCATACACCGCATGTTGACGTGCACCCTGGACTAGGTTTTCAGGCGTTTCCTAGCTCCCCTCGGACCGAATGGCCGGGTGCGGGTGGCACAGCCTCGCCTGTTGTAAGGCTCCCCACCTCATCGCATACGTCAACATGGGGTCCTCCCCACGGCGGGCGGAAGCCTTATAACACGACCGTTCGCCGATTTGCGGGGGAGGAATGTGGTGTCACCGCCAGACACCACACTTGCTAGGTGGTAGCTTAAATCGGCCGCGGTCCATTTAGTACATGTCGGACCCGCGTGTCGCCACTGTGTGATCGCAGACCGAGCGCCACCACAAGGCAGGTCTCGAGATACGGAATAGCACTCGCCCCAGTTGTACGACGACTTTGCTAGCGACTATACGGACGAAGCCTTTGCTCTCATTTGCCGAGAGACAGTTAGAATAGCCTTCTGCTAAGTCCATGGCTATGACCTAGCAAGGCGCCATTAGCCTTACATAGTTTGATAGTTATCGTATGAAATGTCTCATCAAGAACGTGTAAACCAACAAGAAATAAAAGTTAAGTATTCGAGGAGCTGCATACTTTTCTTATTAGAATTCACTACTTATCCTCTTCCAGAAATCACGCCAGTTGGCGTGTGTGTACACGTGCCTTTCTTTCGGCTACCCGTCACTGTGGACTGGCTGCCTTGTCAGTCCACTACAGAGAGAACATCGATTGTGATGTGTGTTGTGTGCATCTGGATGGTGAAATACAGGTGGAAAAGACATTTGCTGGTTCTCGAGATATAAGGAACACCTTAGTTGAAATTGCAAAGCGCGAGGACGATCTAATGTCTTATATCATTGACATCAGTATTTGTTAAAAAATACTTGTTGAGCTACTACTTTCTTCTATTTTCAAGTTTTGACATAAAGGTCTTTGCAGACTAGGTAAGTTTCTAGTTTCTCAGTGGTTTGCAGCACTTCCCACCTGGCTCTATCTCGCTAAAGTTTTGGGTTCCTAGAGATATAATTCCCACTCTTTACCTTCAAAATTATACTGTGCAAGCGATTGGTAGTATACTGCTACATGGTTGATATCGGGAAGTCATGTAAATGGTATGATACTCTGACAAACCGTGTGGAAACACATATGTCCTCGTAATCTCAGAGTCTGTAGACGATCACAACTCGTTGCGGAAACCACGGTAGCAGATAGGCCAGATCAGAAACAATTCCGTGAGCGGACGTCTTAGTGCCAGGGGAACCAGCCCAGCCTCTGTATATCAGTTCGGAGAGTGACCAGCGTGTGTGGGGGCAGTTGCCTTATGACTGTCGGCCACGGTGAATGGCCGTCCGACCTTGTGGGAAATATCTAGTGCCACGACTATATACGGTGCATGTGCTTATGTTTTTTGGGGCCTCTCTTCATGGCATATGTATGGGTGTTTGGTGGTTTATAGCTATATGCAGGATGCAGAAGTGATGATTATGTATGGTGCAGGATATGAATTGTGTTTACGTCATCGATGTAGTATGGCGGTACAATCGTTTGTGGTGATATAGCTTGGTTGGAAATCGGTTTCACGCCGAAAAATTCAAGCTTTCCTCGACAGTAGCAAAGCAATGTAATTGAGGAAGTGTCTTTGGCGGTAGTTTCCATATTTCATGAACTGTAGACCACTAGACCACTTTTTCAGGGTTTAACTGTAAGTGCAGTTTAACTGCTGTATGTTTTCCGATCCGTACAAAATAGCTTGATGCTGAAATTCTAGTAATTTGTCCACTTGCATAAAGTGGCAGGTTGTGCTCCCACACTGGCAGCAGCAAGTTGGGGGAAATTCAGTAAGAACCAATCAGAATGCTCCATTCACAGGAAGTTCATGACATCGGAAAGTTACCAGACATCCTTTGCGTGGTGCATAGGAGCCTCTACAGACATGTCTGAATAAGACTGGGGTCATGTATCTACAGAAAGTTACGTAACATCTGAGAGTCACGTGATGTCTTCTTTGTTCGAGTGTTCAGAAACAAATTCAGGCATACCAGCCTCCTGTGGGTTGGGCAGGTGGAAAGCTGCGCCCCACCTTCCATTGTGGCTTTAAAACATCTCCATACCAGCAGTTCTAGGATATCGAAAATTCACCGAAAATTCCACCCATTTTTCTCGTCTGTAGAACAATGCTTCGAATTCTGTTTGTTGTGAGATCTGAAATGTGTCAGGAACTTTTAGATATGTAATTGCTATGATTTTTCTGTCTGTTTTTAGACACTAGTGTGCTTCGAGAAGTGAGAAAAATAAAAAAATAAGAGCCTTAACATCCATAACTCCGGCAGCAAATATAAATTAAGCCCTCTCAGAAAAGTGATGAGACCACAGCAGCTGGAGGACTAAAAATTTTTTCTCTCCATGGCGGTGCCTTCAAATAAGTAGCTTAAACTCGAAAAGTGATGGGCCTCCTGTTTAGAGTCACAGAGACATTTACTTCGACTTCCAAAGATCGTCGTTTTGGCATGTAAAATCAGATACTACAGCTGATATAGGTTCCAGGATCTATATCCCACAAAAGCACTCGAAATGCCTCAGGGAGGAAGACTGGATGAAGACTGAGAGGTTTCACAAGTATGCCGTGATCTTTTTAGAGTCAACGTTCAAGTGTAGCAGTATACACCGTAAAATTGAAGCAAATTACTGAGGATCGATCTTTTTGAAAGTGTAATTGGAGACATGTTCAATTAGATTTAATAACTCCTGAAGCAGCTTGTGCTCAAGGACAAGGGAAGGCTGTCTTATTTCCCACAAATGCATACAAAGTGTCTCAGCTTTCACAAGTGTGGCACGATCTTTTCAGAATCGGTGTTAAAGTGTGGTGGTATACATGGCAATATCCTGCACATTACTTAAACACTTCTGAAGCAGTTCGTGTTCAACACCTAGCGGTAACCGTGCGTTAGGGGTGAGGCAGAAGGCTGTGGGTATTTCCAGGGTAACTGGAGGTGCTTATCACACGGCTACCATGTCGCCACCACATCCAGTGCCACGAGTGCTTGCACTGGACTGCGTGTACGTCTTGCGTCTTGCACTTTGGAAGACTGACGGAACTTTTGTTGAATGAACTACAGTTACAGCACACGAATTTATCAGCATGAGTTGCAGAGTGTAACTTAGCCTTATCCTGCTGCATCTTCATTATTTGATGAAGCGTATTCGTCTTCTTCATACATTTACCAAATATCATTGCTCTCCAAGCTTCATCCAGTTGCTCCGATGTGTGATGACAGCTAATTTATCCATTAAACTCTTCCTTGTCCAGCACAGACATCTGTAACGTCTAGAGAAACAAAAACAATATATTATGTAGTAATTAGAGAATTAGATGTATCATATTGTGTCATTGTATAAAATTATGTATTTTTTTTTTATTATTTATTTCTGAAAACGTCTGCGTCGGCGAGTAATAAAACCGACACAGAAGATAAATGTTAAACAGAGATGAAAATAAGTAACTAGTATATAATACGTGACGAATAGCAATTTCTTTGTCTTCTTCATCTGGGAGTCGAACGAGTAAGATATCCTGTGTCGTAGTAGCGAACGCTAGTGTAGCATTCTTTTGTCGAGACTAAGCAATGTACGCCATTACGTGTGAATTCACAAAGGTCTGTAATCACTGAGATATTTAAAGGTTTTAATAGAGTTGTTTAAATGAAAACTTGTATTATTTATTGTTAAGCTTGCTTGCATATTATCCCATCCTGTTGAGACATTTTTCAGTTATATAAATATTATCTGTGGTGCTGAGCTGCGTGGAGAACGAAGAGCCGCTGCCGCGGCGTATTTAAACGACTTACAATATAGTCGAGCATACCGCAAGGAAGCGGTAAAATAATAGTAAAATAATATTATTTCTTTTAGCTCCCAGACTGGCAGTGAAGATCAGCAGATTTTATGATGTGTTGCAGATTGACGCGGGCTGCTGATAGGATATAATTTACAGTGCAAATAATTTAATGTACCTTCAGAATCTGATAGGAATCTTGCTGTGCTCCGTTCTGATCTGGCAAACTTTATAGTGACAACGTATTTTTTAATGAGAGTCTCATGTTCTTGGGCTAGTCGTGGTATGAAATAGCATTTTAACGAGAAATAAAATCCACTGCGAACTTGTGTTTTTGAACGATCACACGGACTGTAACATCAGTGCTCATAACAAAGTAATTTCAACTTTTAATCACTATGAAGTAGGGAAGATATATTGATTCTTAGCATGAGTTGCAGTTACGAAAAATCGTTCCTTAAATTGTAGGCCAGATACAGAACAATAAGACTTCCATATATACATTTTATTCCGCTAAAGGGTAATGATGATAAAGAAAAGCAAAGCACAGCATTATTAACAGATATTTCGCGGATCTTTTCGTATATGCGATAATAAAAAACGTGAAACTGTCGCCCAACGCGGGGCCCGAATTTGCAGTGGCCACAAATATAAAATTTTATGTATTTTTCTTTCAGTGTTGATTGTTATGTATGTGTAGATATATATGTATTTAGTGATAAATGTATGTATGTATATCATGATCAATGCTATGTATTAATGAATGTGTAAACACTCTTTCATGACAAAACGTACTACTGCAAACGAGTCTAAGAAGACGATCCTGATAGTACTGAGAAGCTGTAACGACTACGTAATCCGGGGGCAGCCGAACCCCGAGATAAGATAAACTAAAGGTAAGACTACAGTGTAGTTGTCCTGTTTGTAGAAGTCGAGCTCCAGTGAAGTGATCTCATTTCGCTAGTGGTGTGCATATTGTGCGTAGTTTGATGTTAGTGTTTGTGACAGGACAAAGTTGATGGTAGATAGTAATTTTTAGTGTGCAGTTAGTGTAGATAAATTAACGTATTTTGTGTGCAAGGGGCAAAACTGTCAGACTTTGTGGTTTAGTAAGCAATTTATGAATATGGTTAAGTTGCGTAGTCAACGTCCGAGCAATATGGATACTGAGGAACAACAATTAGTTAGTGCAGGAAATGTGGAACCGGGTACCTCAAGTAGTACTAGTACTCTCTTTGAGGATATAACATGTGAGAATGTGGGGGCAGGGGCACAGGAAGTTGTGCCACCGCCCACTAGTCCTCAAGGGGATGTAGAGAAAGAAGTTGTACCACCACCAGAAAAGCAGGAACTAGAGAGTGGTAATCTGCCTGGTGGGTATTCGCTTCAGGCTATATTAGAGCGCGTGCTGAATTACCAGGCAGAATTTGCGCAACAGCAAGTCGAGCGAGATCGCCGGCAAGCTGAGCGGGACCAGCAACTTGTGCAATCGTTAGAAAACATGAAAAAAGAGATTGCAGATATTAAACAGAATTATGAGTCGATACCTAAGGCCGTGCAGGAGCTGACTGAACAGGTCAACAACCTGCAAGTAGCAAACACTAACAGGGTAGACGAAATAGGTGTATTAGCCAATCGAGTAGAAAAGCTAGAAATAGATTCCACGCAGCTTGTAGAGCAGAAGTGGAACGAACATGCAACTAAAATTGAAACAGAATTCAACTCATGGCTAGAAGTGAAGGAGTGTGAGATTGACAAGAACATTAATTCCAAAGTACAAGCAGCCATAGCAAATAGAGGCTCCGAATCGTTCAGTACCGCAGTGAATAGTCAGGTACAGAACGACGTGCAAACCATCAAACAAATACTCAGTGAGGATATTCCGCAGTGGCAAGTGAATATGAACAAACGGATATCCGACCTGGAGAAGGGTTTAGCACAAAGCAGAAAACATTTGGAACAGGAACCTCTGTCGCCAACAGCCCATGGTTTCGGCAACGCACAAACTTATACGCGATACAACAATGGGGAATCTGTAGTCGATAATGCGAAGAGCTGTAGCTTCGGTTCGGAGCACACAGCATATGTCCAAGGAGCAAAACCATGTAGTTCAAAAATATTAGTGGAAGAAAGTTTAATCAAAAATAGACAATTTCAAACGTTTACTACTGAACGGAAATCAGTACACCCAGTAGTATTCATAAAAAGCTTTAAAAATATCTTGCCCAGTGTGTGGAACGAAACACAGAAAATTCAATACGTAATGTCGTACATTCAAGGTGATGCAGCATTGTGGGCTACAGAAGTAGCAGACAGCTGCATGACATATGAACAGTTCGAAAGGGCATTTCTATCGAAATATTGGTCGCCTTGTATACAAGAGCGGCTAAGAAAAGAAGTATATAATCCCGAACCGTACTCACCTCGTCTGGGGAATTTGAGACGGTATTTTGAAAAATATATAAACAAAACACGCTACTGGGACGAGCCTATATCACCAAGAGACATAATAAGACTACTAAAATCACATTTACCCATTCATATCAAAGAGAAATTAATACACGTACCAGAAAGCGATATGGAAAACTTCCTGTCTGTTCTAGATTCTATAGACTTGATACAGGAAGACGCAAAATCAGTGTGTGATCACTCGCGGAATAATGGGTCAGGATGTAAACATGACAGAAATAGTAGTGCACAAAACCACAACCATGGAAATGGTGGGGGCGGTAACAAGCGGCAAGAACATTCGCAAAATGGTAGTAATGGTAGAGGCCAGAACGGGTATGGACAAACAACTTATAACAAAAGGCGTCGATTTGACGACCGGTACGAATCTGGAATGTCAGGGACCAACCGCTGGAAAAATGCGCGAGGTCAGTGGCAGAGCAATTATAGTGATAGTAATCGAAATTGGAAGCAAAATCAGCGAAGAAGCCCAGAGCGACAGGGTAATGACCGGTATGACAACAATAGACCACCGCCGCAAAACGCGCCTATTGCGCAGCCGTGGCGGCCGACAAATCAGAGTGTACATATAGTGGAGGTCGCGGACAATAGCCTTCCAAGTACTTCACAAGCAACTAATCCAACAAACTAGAATCGGCCTCGATATGCTCTCCATCGATGGCCGAGGGATGGAGTGAGAGCAACACGAGTGATAATAATATACCTGGGATACGTATGCTGCGATACAACGATGGTGTCAGTATGGATAAAGATCTACTGAACGAACCACACGAATGTAAGAAAGATAATAACGAAAATGTGCAAGCTATTATCGAAGCGAAAATCAATGATGTTGCAGTGAATATAATCATCGACACAGGTGCCTCAGTAAGTGTAATGAGTATGGAGTTATTTAAGGCACTGGGAAAAGGACATAGCATTCCGACTTTCCCGGTTAATAATTGTAAGGTGTCTGGAGCCATTGGTGCACAGAGCCAATCAGTTAAGTACCAGGTGCAGGTGGAGATTTGTAAGGAGGGCGAAGCCATAGTGAGCTCGTTCCTCGTTGTTAAAGGATTGAAGGTGGCCTGCATTCTGGGAGTAGATTTTCTCCGTGAGAGGGACGCATTGATCGACCTCTCCTTGGGGAAATTAAGCATAGTTAATAGGGGTAGGAGGATTGAGTTATCTATGATGAAATCGAAGGAGGTACTTGTGCCGTGTTGTAATCGAATCAATATCAAGGGTAGGAACCCTTGGGTACTACACCTCGATGATTTTTCACATGTAGCAGACCTCTATTACCCGAATTTAGAGGATCGAAATTTTGAAACAAATGTTGAGGCATTTCAAACCAAAGTGCAGGAATCTGAAGGTTTAAGCGGTAAACAAAAGCAACAGTTGACGCAGCTGCTATCGGAATACACTATGGTATTTACCGACCGACCAGGAATAGTCAAAGGGTACCACTATCACATAGAGGTGATGCCCCACAAAACATACTGTCGCGCAACTTACTCCATCCCTTGGTCGAGGAGGGAAGTAGTGGCTAAAGAGATTCGGAAGATGTTGGCACACGAATTTGTTAGCACATCCCCAGACGGGGAAAATCAAAGGATTGTATCCACGTAAAGATGTGAAGTTATTTATTCAGTGACATATCACATATAAAGAGTAATAGTTGTAAGAAGATTTTAATTGTGTTTTAGAATATAAGTATGTTAGTATTAAGAAAGAAATTTGTGTGTAATGAAACTTGGAGAAAGTGGATTCAGAAAGTAGGCAATAGCTTACACAGGAAAGATTTTGTTTACAGACAATTAGAGCCATTTAAAAATTATAGGCTCATTAAGCAACGAACAATCTTCTTGTTGATAAAGTGAGGATTAATTTCTTGAATCATTATACAAAGGATTAATTTCTTGAACCATTTTCTATGTGTAGTATGTAAGTGCAATTAATGATGCAATCTAATATAGTAAGGTAACTGTTGTAATTGTATTAGGATAAGGAACCCTGAGAGAGAGAGTCTTGACTAGCCAAACATGGACTCTGTAATATGCAACAATTATGGGATGTTTGCTGCCAGTAGTGATATGAGAACGACACTGGAGCATAAGCTAATCAAAAAACAAGCCCGTTCCGTGGAAAATCCGCTTTGTATATAACAATGCTTCAATTGAAGCCTGTGTACTTGGTACACGCCCTTGAATATTCATTACGCGATACGCGAATTAAGTCAACCAATGTGGAACCTACACTGTAGTCATATAGGAAAAATCATTAAAAATAATGCCAGTGCTAAATGAAGTATTTATTGATCAATATGCCCAAGTCAAGCTGTCATGCACATGGTAAAATCTGTTTGATACATGGGTGATAACCAGGCAAGCTACACTGATAAGAAAATTAAAAAAATTTCACAAAAAGGGCTATATACGCCTAGTAACAATATGAAAAGTGTGTTGTGATAAGGTAAAAACAAATAGACGCCATGTAGATGAGAGTGAGTATGCGAAGAACAGTTAAAAGGTATTAAAAAATAAACTGTGTGCATAAACAATGGAGGAAAGGACGGAATATTGTGTGTAGCAGGGACAGAAAATGACTGTTGTATCTGCACCAATATATACGTCGATAAGTCTAGTGTTGAGTGACAGACTGTCCTAGTGCAGTGCTCAACGAACAATAGACAGTGTATAAAAACAGTAGTTATTGAAACGAACATCGATCGACGGGGACATTTAGTATGTGTGTTACGAAACATTTTCACGTGTTGAAAGACGCTCTGGCAGTGTACCAACCGTGGAGTGAGTGAAAATGTGTAGTACAATGTGCGTGTGACGAACCTTGAATACCAGTGTCACAATGCCACAAGAAACCTGTTATCACGCCAAACCATCCTGTGCATACCAGTGAAGCGACGGCTTACTGAACAATAAACGCTTTTAAAAAGTTGCATCTTCTTCCACAGCTAGTAATCTGTGTCCTTAAAGGCAGTACACCGTTGTGGAATGTTTGTTTCATGCGCTACAACGGGGAGCCATGTGGAGAAGCCGAGACGAGTGCCGTGCCGCCAGCCAGCCGGTCGCGGTAAACCACTGCCACTCACCGACATCGGCGAATGGTTCGCCGCGGTTCGCGACTGCTTGGGCGCCACGTCAGCACGACGTCGCTGTTACTGAGAGCCGGTCGTCGAACCCAGCGGCCGTCGGCACGCGGCGTTCCAGACGACGCTACTCAACAATTGCTTCGCGCCGCCAGCTCCGTACAACATTGTTGTCATTCAAATGAACTATCAAATATGTGTTTAATGCACTAACATGAATAGGGTTTAGTGGACACGAAATGACGTGACAAACATTTTTTTTTTCTTGAGTTATTCAATACGGACTCAAAGTATTCATTGGTTCAGTGATATATAGATATAATATGTTTTCCTCATGTTAATGAAGTATACTCGCATGAATGCTAGACATTTTAAACCAATTGTCGCGAGTAAATGCAAGGACGATTCATGATACTACTGTAAAAATGTGTAATAAGTGACTTTCATTACAATCCAAAACACAAATATTATATGGGTAACAAAGAGACTAAATGTTTAACATACTCTCACAAATAGCCTTTGTTATATGTGAACATTGGATAGAATCTGAACTTTTTGTGATCAAACTGGGTATCAAAACAAACCAGACGAGATGACCATGGCTCCGGCGCAGTTTTCCCAGGTTTTCTGATCGCACGTAGCCCGAATGGGGGAGCCAAATAAATGTAATGACCCTGGGACTAGGTTGACGGTCACCTCGCAAAGTGAAAGAACTAAAAGGTGTAAAATGAATGATCCAACCAAGGTAACAGACAATAACCAAACAGACGTTAGTGGCAGCATATTGCCGAACATTTCCAACGTTAGTCAATTGCTGCCAGGGGGCATTGTAACGTCTAGAGAAACAAAAACAATATATTATGTAGTAATTAGAGAATTAGATGTATCATATTGTGTCATTGTATAAAATTATGTATTTTTTTTATTATTTATTTCTGAAAACGTCTGCGTCGGCGAGTAATAAAACCGACACAGAAGATAAATGTTAAACAGAGATGAAAATAAGTAACTAGTATATAATACGTGACGAATAGCAATTTCTTTGTCTTCTTCATCTGGGAGTCGAACGAGTAAGATATCCTGTGTCGTAGTAGCGAACGCTAGTGTAGCATTCTTTTGTCGAGACTAAGCAATGTACGCCATTACGTGTGAATTCACAAAGGTCTGTAATCACTGAGATATTTAAAGGTTTTAATAGAGTTGTTTAAATGAAAACTTGTATTATTTATTGTTAAGCTTGCTTGCATATTATCCCATCCTGTTGAGACATTTTTCAGTTATATAAATATTATCTGTGGTGCTGAGCTGCGTGGAGAACGAAGAGCCGCTGCCGCGGCGTATTTAAACGACTTACAATATAGTCGAGCATACCGCAAGGAAGCGGTAAAATAATAGTAAAATAATATTATTTCTTTTAGCTCCCAGACTGGCAGTGAAGATCAGCAGATTTTATGATGTGTTGCAGATTGACGCGGGCTGCTGATAGGATATAATTTACAGTGCAAATAATTTAATGTACCTTCAGAATCTGATAGGAATCTTGCTGTGCTCCGTTCTGATCTGGCAAACTTTATAGTGACAACGTATTTTTTAATGAGAGTCTCATGTTCTTGGGCTAGTCGTGGTATGAAATAGCATTTTAACGAGAAATAAAATCCACTGCGAACTTGTGTTTTTGAACGATCACACGGACTGTAACATCAGTGCTCATAACAAAGTAATTTCAACCTTTAATCACTATGAAGTAGGGAAGATATATTGATTCTTAGCATGAGTTGCAGTTACGAAAAATCGTTCCTTAAATTGTAGGCCAGATACAGAACAATAAGACTTCCATATATACATTTTATTCCGCTAAAGGGTAATGATGATAAAGAAAAGCAAAGCACAGCATTATTAACAGATATTTCGCGGATCTTTTCGTATATGCGATAATAAAAAACGTGAAACATCTCATCCCTTGAACACATAGTACACAGTAAACAATTACATCCATCCTCTCAGGAAGCTGAGCACAGCCTGAGCGAATTTCCCGCCATTTTCTCTGTTAACTGCCATATTGGATTACTTCATGGGAGGGGAGGGTTAGGGGAGGGGGAGGGCCAACGCGCCCTCTGGTGGTGGTGCTGTGAACTAGGCCTGTTTTACACCAGACCTCAAGGTGTACTTACTGGATGGAGCTACTGTCTAGTGCTCGATCAATAAAAAATAAACAATATACCACAATGCATGCAAAATAAAGACTTACATCCATCCTATCTGGCAGTCTGGCACGGAACGAGTGCTTTTCCCACCAGTTTCCAGATGG
Source organism: Schistocerca americana (assembly GCF_021461395.2). Taxonomy (NCBI): domain Eukaryota; kingdom Metazoa; phylum Arthropoda; class Insecta; order Orthoptera; family Acrididae; genus Schistocerca; species Schistocerca americana. The sequence continues at coordinate 437,271,231 of NC_060125.1, forward strand.
GGAAAGGGTGAGGAGCAGAGGGTGGAGAGGGGGCAGGTAAAGCTAGGGGATGGAGTTAGATTAGTTGTGGTAGCCTATTGAACTATTTTCCCACCAGAATTTGAACTCCTTGCCATGATGTCAGTGCAGCATTGCCACATCTACGGCTGCCTTCTTGGATCCATCATCTTGAATAAATTTGGCAACAATGCAGTGTGGGGCGATGGTGGCTTTGCCATACTACTACCTTATTAGCCCAGGAAGACAAGCAACCAAACTATTAAATCAATTTTCACTGAGTACGGCGTTAGGAACACAGACTAGGATACTTAAAACTGCTGTAGAAAGCGTAGCAACGTGTGCAGCAAAATCGTGAAAAATATCTGAAAGAGTTAAGAGAGACGCATTTCCAGTGAAGATGAGAAGGCGTTTCTGTAGGTTGACACTGAGGGCTGAAACTAAAAATGCGTAAGATCATGAAACAGCACACTACTGTAGTGGACACAACCAAAGGTGTGGGCACGCATGCCTTTTAGGGGACCACTGTTGGCCTAAGAAGGTGATGGAAGGGATTTCAAGCAATACAAAAAGTGGTCGCTGCAGCGAGATAGCGTCCTGGACAACCACCGATATTTCGACAGGTTAGCGACGGGAAACGAGAGATCGCTATGAATGATAACGTAAACCCTCCATGGGTGTAACTACACCAAACAGGACAAGAAAAAGAAGAAAAAAAAATGTGTGGAACCCACACTGTGAAGCATTAGGTCATGATATAACCAAAGATGATCAACGTTAGACGTCATCGAAAGTGAAATATTAATTAAAAACGACACCCAGGGAGTTGGCGCTACCTGCTCATCTCTACACAGAAAACTCCTTTACATCATTTGAGGACAGCCGCTTTCCAGTAGCTTGGTCATTATCAATTTCCTCTGTACGGTAAATTATGCATACGAAGTTCGTTTAAGGTTTGGTTTGAAAGCAAATTACCGGATTACTCACAAACCACAGATAAATCACATTATAAACCACAAAGTGCGTTGCATGTAGTTACAGATCTGAAAAACTGTCATGGTCCAACGATTCGGATCTAGTCATAGAATATACATTATGACCTACTGAAAACAGACTTTATACTTTATTTATTTACATGTATAGTTCCGCAGGACCCAACTGAGGATCATGTCTCCAAGGTCATGGAACGTGTCAGTACATGAAATTACAACATAAAAGTAAAAACAGTTAAAATGTTTATCAAGGCAAGCCATAAGTTAAAGAAATCGCAATCAATAATATAACATACGAACCAGCTTAATTTTTCAAGGAACTCCTGGACAGAATAGGAGGAGTGACCCATTAGGAAACTCTTCAGTTTCGATTTGAAAGCACGCAGACTGCTAAAATTTCTGAATTCTTGTGGTAGCGTATTGAAAATGGTTGCAAAATACCCTTTCAGAGTGGGAAGAGTTACCCCTAAATATAATAGCGTATGACATAAGTGAATGAAAATAAGCGAAGTAGACTAATTTTCCTGTCGAGCTGTCACTTACTAAGTCTCTGAACAAGACCCTGAAAGTGGTCTTTCCACGACAGTTTACTATCAAACTGAACATTTAGAAATTTGAACTGTTCAGTTTCACTAATCATATGCCCATTCTGTGAAATTAAAACGTCGGGTTTCGTTGAATTGTGTGTTAGAAAATATAACTTCAAGTGACGGTTAGTCCACTGATGTTTAAGAGGAAGAAACACGTTTATCTGTAACAGTACCAAAAGTTAACATCTTCTAGACAGTCCCGAAGAGAAGGATGTCCGTGCTGTCTTCCTACCACCTGAGAGGAATCAACTGAGCTTTTGACACACTCTTGCGTATGCCAGAACAATCCACATCTGTTAGACTACCCGATAGTCAGATTGCTCCCCGTGGACTTATATTCTTTAATAAAACTGTGGCTCAATGGATAACTAACGGGTGGGGTGTGGCCCTAGCACAAATATGAGATATGGGCGTTACATATGATAGAAAATAATCAATGGGGGGAGCACCTAACTATGAACTGAAAGACTGGTCCACGTTAGCCCCTACTGTGGTATGGTTGGACAATAACTACCACACAGAGGGCTGGCATCGTGTAAGACTCCGAAGTTGGCAGCACAGGTGCAGCAGCCCTCCAGCAGTGGTCGCTAATGCAACAGGAGCCGTCCAACCGTGAGCGGCGCCAGGCCTAAGCCCCCTGTGCGGCAGCGCTGCCACGGAGTGAGACTCGAATGCATGTAGAATGTCAGTCTGTAGCGGCAGATCCAGTTACTCCACACTTACTCTTTGGGGTCCAGCCAGTCTAGTCCACGACGACGCCAGCGGAACCTCTTAGCGGTACAGTGACGTACATCACTATGTAGAGTTAACTTCGCCTCAGTAACGTCCGCTCACGGCTAGGACAGTTAGTTTTGTGGGACTTTAATTTCAGTCAGGCGCAAATGACCTACTGAGCAACGCCATCAGTAGGCAAAGGAATTGTACTGCGCCACATGCAGATCTTCAATGTATAACCTGAGTATTCACAATTTAGCCATTTTACAGTGATGTTTGTTTGCTAACTTCACATTTGAGTTATGCTTCAGTTTCCGTACACCTTGTTGAACAGAACTTATTTTGTACGCGTGTCGACTACTCGGACACATACCATTTGGCGCTGACGCCAAACACCATAACAATTGTGAATCTTCACGTTTTTGCGGCGCAAAGACTGTTCCATTAAGTTTCGGGTGTGCAGCCGCAAGAATTCTCCCCCTTCTTCTAATATTTCGGGCGTATAGCGTTCAGCCATCTTCACAGTGAGCCGCAAGACTGCCGTTCCAGTGCGCGCTTCGCCCCTTTATACTGGTGTACCGAGCAACTGCGCATGCGGCCACAGATGCAAATGCGTCAGAGACGTTGGTCGGCGGCAGAGACGTGCACAATGCGCGAGTTACATCTATGATTCCGCAGTCGATCTTTGTTGGCATGTCGATATATCATTGTGAGCTGCACTATGACGGCGTCTTTGTGTGTTTATTATAGCAAGTACGGGATTCCATGATCTATCAGGATAGAAACCACTATCTCTATTAATTAAATTCGACATCAAGCGAATTTCAATTGCCTCCTTGACTATCGAGTCCCAAAAAGATGATGTAGTTGCCAAAATTTCGACGTTGTCATACAACAGACTGACCAGTGTTAGTACAGTGCTCTGTCACTGCCGACTTGTTAGGTTGTCCACCCAAGACATCTGCACTCGTGGGCTCCATCAAAGATGATTTGCTGCTCCGAAAATCTGGAGTTTACGAAATTCCATGTGAATGTGGCCTTTCTTACATTGGACAAACAACTCGTACTGTCCAAGAAAGATGTACAGAACACCGGAGGTACACACGACTTTTACAACCTAACAAGTCGGCAGTGGCAGAGCACTGTATTGACACTGGTCACAGTATTTTGTATGAGAACGTCGAAATTTTGGCAGCTACATCATCTTTTTGGGACTCGATAGTCAAGGAGGCAATTGAAATTCGCTTGACGTCGAATTTAATTAATAGAGATAGTGGTTTCTACCCTGATAGATCATGGAATCCCGTACTTGCTGTAATAAACACACAAAGACGCCGTCATAGTGCAGTTCACAATGACATATCGACAAGCCAACACTGATCGACTGCGGAGTCATAGATGTAGCTCGCGCATTTTGCATGTCTCTGCCGCCGACCAACGTCTCTGGCGCATTTGCATCCGTGGCCGCATACGCAGTTGCGCGCTACGCGAGTATAAAGGGACGAAGCGGGCAAAAAAAAAAAAAAGAAAAAAAATGGCTCTGTGCACTATGGGCCTTAACTTCAAAGGTCATCAGTCCCCTAGAACTTATAACTTTTTTTTTTGGTCATCAGTCTACTGACTGGTTTGATGCAGCCCGCCACGAATTTCTTTCCTGTGCTAACCTCTTCATCTCAGAGCAGCACTTGCAACCTACGTCCTCAATTATTTGCTTGACGTATTCCAATCTCTGTCTTCCTCTACAGTTTTTGCCCTCTACAGCTCCCTCTAGTACCATTGAAGTCCTCATGTCTTAGCAGATGTCCTATCATCCTGTCCCTTCTCCTTATCAGTGTTTTCCACATATTCCTTTCCTCTCCGATTCTGCATAGAACCTCCTCATTCCTTACCTTATCAGTCCACCTAATTTTCAACATTCCTCTGTAGCACCACATCTCAAATGCTTCGATTCTCTTCTGTTCCGGTTTTCCCACAGTCCATGTTTCACTACCATACAATGCTGTACTCCAGACGAACATCCTCAGAAATTTCTTCCTCAAATTAAGGCCGGTATTTGATATTAGTAGACTTCTCTCGGCCAAAAATGCCTTCTTTGCCATAGCGAGTCTTCTTTTGATGTCCTCCTTGCTCCGTCCGTCATTGGTTAGAACTACTTAAACCTAACTAACCTAAGGACATCACACACATCCAAGCCCGAGGGAGGATTCGAACCTGCGACCGTAGCGGTCGCGCGGTTCCAGACTGTAGCGCCTAGAACCGCTCGGCCACCCTGGCCGGCACGAAGCGTGCATTGCAATGGCAGCCTTGCGGTTCACTCTGAAGATGGCTGAACGCTATACGAGCGAAATATTAGAAGAAGGAGAATTCTTGCGGCTGCACATCCAAAACTTAATGGAAGACCATAGCAATTATAAAGTACCCTACTAACATTAAAAAGAACAAGAAATGGTTACACAACCTATTCGATCTTGAAAACTCCAAAGAACACCATTGTTGGCAATTATTAACATATTTTAATTCTAATCCAACACTTAAATTAGCTGGAAAAAACCGTATAGTTTAGCTGACTGGGACAGAAGCGTCATCTTACAAGTGAGTTACAGCGAAAACAAATCTGCAGTGAAAGCACAGCGATTGCCTGACTGGGCCAGAACAATGAAGAACTGCAACATGCACATGGCATCCCTGATTGAGTCATGAACGAGTCTTCAGTCACGAAGACTTGCGGAATCTCCTTGATCCTGCTAACACGCCTTCAAAAGCTCGGTAAGTGACAAACCCTGTTCACCTAAGCAGCAATTTCGCACCGTATTCTCCTCTCAGTAGTGTGGAAAACTGCGAGTGCCATGATCTGTTGCAGTCTTCAGCGGACTCTGCGAACATCCATCTTCAGAATCCCCAGAACGAGTGCTCTGTTCAGCATCTACAGTCAAAATGTTCTCTGCAGAATATGCAGTCAAAGTGTTCTAATATGCACAGCAATTGCTTTCAGACGAAGCAGACTTCTCTCTGATCTCTACGAGTTCGTGCAAATTCCGTGCCTCAATGAAAAGTCCGTCCCCCGCTAGCTGAGTGGTCAGTGCGACAGAATGTCAATCCTAAGGTCCCAGGTTCGATTCCCCTCTGGGTCGGAGATTTTCTGTGTTGTGTTGTCCTAATCATCATCATTTCATCCCCATCGACGCACAAGTCACCGGAGTGGCGTCAAATCGAAAGAATTGCACCTGGCGAACGATCTACCCGACGGGACGCCGTAGTCAAACCACATTTATTTATTTATTTATCTGTGAAAAAGCCTCTGCAAAATGCTGAACAGCGATATTGTTGTCAACAAAATAAGTAAGTCCTCACCTATGAAAAGTTTTACTTCGTTAACCAACTGTCCAACTTTCATTAACAGAGTTCTAAAACAATTCCGTGTTTCACTCTCACTCTTCAGTTAAGTTTTCCACTTCAGCCAATACGCTAGTCTCCACAAGCGAATTTCTTGGAAATGGTGTCCTGACTTCTCCATTTCAGCTATTTTTTAAAATTAATTATTGAGGAGCCATCTTACGACTTTTTAGACAAGAGGATGTTCGCCCTGCATAAAACAGAATTAAGAGATCAGTCTCTGTGGCCGACTTTCATATCTATAGTGTTCCAAGAAGGCAACATGTCGGTGAAAAACAAAGTTCTTTTGAAATGTGTTTTGACCAGATTGCATTGCTTGTGAAAACCAATATTTTACACTAAGACTTCGTTATATGGAAGCCTGGACCCCACAACAGAAAAACTACCAGAGTGTGCCTCCTACGGTGCTTCGGCTGTGATGTTGCACCTGCCACGAGCAGACACTTCGCCTCATCTCCCTCACTTTCTCCTGTGAACGGTGAACCGAAACTCCTAGTGGTGGGACAACTGGACAGCGACTCACTACTCAGACCCTCTCTGGCTAGCCTGGCTCATCATGGCTCCAGCTGAGCTACAGGAAATATCACCTGCAAAACTGCCGCCAGGAAAGAGAAGGATTTAATATAAATTACTTATTGCAAGCGTTAAATGTTGATTAATACGCATAGAACTCATACTGTTATGAATGTAAATCAATTATGAATGAAATATGGCTCATCCCAATGGACTGAAACCTATCACATCGCTGCCAGTGATGTACTTGTCAAATTAAAAACACCTGTTTCCCGTAGGGCGCCCTATATGGCAATAAAACTATGTATCATGTAACTACAGATTGTAACGGGAGGGGGGGAGGGGGGGTTGGTGCAGAAACCAGGTAAGTCCACTTTCAGTCAAAACGAGAAGAGCATGCATCATTTATAACTTGTGAGTGTGCATCTTTTGGTGTTATAACTAGACCTCTATGGAGTTACATAAATTAAATAAACAGAGCAGACAACCAACATAATGTTTGTTATTGGAGCGAGAATCGTATTAGTCCCGGACTTATCTCTTTCTTGCATCAATAAGTGGCAGCATAAGCATAGCACATGTTCGTTGTTTTAAAATGGCCGAAAGTGTATGACTCTATTTTGTTCTTCTGATTGACTGAGGTCTTCATAAGATGGATTCTGATTCACTAGAACTAGAACTAACTATAAATAATAACGAAGAACACTAAAGAACGAAAGTGTGTCCCGGTAAGTGGAAAAGAAATATCGTAATATACATAATATTTAGAGGCAAATCATATACGACGGTCGTCCACAAAGTAAGTTCCGTTTCTACTTCCATCCGCGGCAGGGCAACGAGATGGGGGGCAGTTACACTGACTCGAGGAGAAGACATGTACGCCATTTACAAATCTCTGTTGCCGACGTGTGCTTTGCAGTGCTTCTTTATAATATCAGCCGTAATTGAAAATGCCGCCGCGTTGAAATCAGATCTGTGATTCGTTTTCTAAAAGCAAAGAGAGTTAAACCAAAGGAAATTCATCGGCAAATCTGCCAGGTTTACGGACAAAATGCTATGAGTGATTCAGTGGTTAGAAAATGGGTCAGACTGTTCAATGAAGGACGTGATCAAATGCACGATGAAGAACGAAGTGGACGCCCGTCTGTGGTTACTGATGAACTGGTTCACACAATTGAAGAGAAGATTAAGCACAACCGTAAGTTTACACTTAGTGCCCTTGCTACAGAATGTCTCACGATCACTCAAAAAATGGCTCTGAGCATTATGGGACAGAAAATCTGAGGTCATCAGTCCGCTAGAACTTAGGTTGGTTGGTTGGTTTTGGGGAAGGAGACCAGACAGCGAGATCATCGGTCTCATCGAAGTAGGGGAGGATGGGGAAGGAAGTCGGCCGTGCCCTTTCAAAGGAACCATCCCGGCATTTGCCTGGAGCGATTTAGGGAAATCACGGAAAACCTAAATCAGGATGGCCGCACGCCGCTAGAACTTAGGACTACTTAAACCTAACTAGCCTAAGGATATCACACACATTCATGCCCTAGGCAGGATTCGAACCTGTGACCGTAGCAGTCGCGCGGTTCCGGACGAAGCGCCTAGAGCCACTCGGCCACCGCGGCCGACTCTCAAGATCACTAATTCATGAAATTGTTACCGCAAAACTGAAATTTCGAAAACTTTGCTCACGTTGGGTACCATAAATTATTACTGGACAACACAAAAAAAACAATAGATGGGCAGTGCACTTCAGTTTTTGACACGCTGCAAGGAAGAAGGCGGTGGTTTTCTTTCTCGGATAGTCACGGGGGATGAAACCTGGGTACCGTACGACACCCCTGAAACAAAACGGAAATCAAAGGAGTGGAGGCACACTTCATCTCCAACGAAAGTTAACCCTAAGCAAATCTTGACACCTCGAAAAGTCACGTGAACCGTTTTTTGGGACAGAAAAGGCATTTGCTGATTGATTTCTTACCACGAGGCCAAACAATCAATGCACATGGTTACTGCGTGACCATTAAGAAATTACGCCGCGCAATACAGAACAAGAGTCGAGGATTCCTGCAAAAGGTGTTTTTCCTCGATAATGTCCGACCTCACACGGCGAATGTGACCAAACAACTCGTTCGGGAATTTCACTGGGGCGCGTTTGATCATCCTCCGTACTGCCCGCACCTCGCGTCTAGCGACTTTCATCTCTTCTTACACCTAAAATCTGTCCTTGATGGTCAACACTTTAACGATGATGACGAGCTGAAAGAACGTGTTACCACATGGTTGAATACACAGGTGGCAAACTTCTACGAAGAAGGCATACAAAAACTTATGCCACGATATGCGAAGTGCCTACAAAATTTCGGAAGCTATGTGGAAATGTAGTTTGACAGTTGCAGATTTTCGTACAATAAATATTAAGAGAAGTTGTTGCTTGTGAAGCAAGTTGCTCATATAACTGCAAATTAACATTCATTGTCTTAATCTGTTTTCTAAATGTTTTTTCAGCAGTTTTTGGCAGAATTTGAATAACGTCGGTCATCTTGATACGCAGATGCCATTGATCAGCTGCCTTAAATACATACTCCACGATCAATACAGGAACCTGCCTTCACCGTAATTTTACGATGCAAAGACGGCTGTCAATTTTGAAGAATCTTTTTATTACAATTCCAGGCGTTAATTTTTTACATTTTTTCTCACGCTCTTGCTTCTTCTTATTAACGACAGTTACGCAGATTTCATTACAACTCATATGACTGATATAGTCGCACGTCCTGCATTTGCCTACTTTTACGACCAGTATTTAAAATCTGATACCACGGGGTAAGAGGGATTATGATGGTGAGACCGCAACTGGAGGTATAATTATCTTATCTGTTTTCTACGTTGCATCTTCAACGCTGTAATGGGGGTAAATTATTACCAAATAAGGTTAAAGAATAAAAGTGTGGGAAAAAATTAAGATTGCAGAGAGAGGAATCTAATCGGGACATAAACACGAAGCATACTGAAGACATTAACCCATCCCTACTTGAGGTAAGGGCAACAGTCATCGTTTGCTTACATTCGTGGTACATACTATATGTAACATGCGTCCATTGCGGTTAAAGAACAACATTTTCTTTGCTAAATTATATTATCATAAGTAGTTAATGTTCAGCGATTCTGCGGCACAATATGGCTGCTCATGCAGCGTTTTACAAGAGAAGACAAGCTACATTGTTGTAGACATATTGATGCATATGAAAATAAATAGTAAATACTATTACCAAGTAGATGCTTTTTCAGATCATAGTTTATTCAAAATTTTTGGAAAAGTATTTTGACTTACATTTATGTTATGGTGAAAATGGGAAAGACTGCTAAAATGACTACGCAGGAAGATAGTAACATACAGCTTAACGCTGAACGAAGCGAGTTCGCTAATATGGAAGCTGAAAATTCGTTCGTTTCAGAGTCCCATCTGGATCGCTCTCTGGAACCGAAGCAGGTACTTTGACAGGTAATCTTTTATGTGAAGATGTTCATTTAGATGACCTTTCATATAATGTAATTGTTCAATGTGATGTTGTTTCACGTGAAGAAAATGTTCCAGTGAACGACGCTTCATTTGATACAAATGTACAAATAAGTAATCAGCCAGCTGGACTGAATGCAGTGTCGTTACGAAGTTTTAAAGTGATGGAAAACAACATAATGGATCGATTAAGGAAACCATCCAACATACTAAAAAGCAACCCAGTGACTTAGAACAATAAAATACTAGTTTTAACAATTTATCATTGCAGTATATTACTTTTGCAAATAGTGTTTCAGAACTAATGAAAGCTTATGGTGGTCTCCCAGAAGCCATACAGTTGTTCTCTAAAGAACGAAAACGCTTAACTAACAGTGAATAAACCTAATGGGCAAATACACTTAGTTCTTGATGTGCATGCATTTAACAAAACAATTGTGCTGGTCTAGACATAATCTGAAAGTTTAGGAGAACAACTGCAAAAATGTTATGCACTGCACTATTTCATTAGCTTGTACTACTGGCGGGTCCTATTGTCAAATAAATCTAGGAAATAAACATCTTTTGCCTATATTGATAGAAGTTATGATTTTTATGTTGCTATTTGGACTCAACGTAAATTCTGGTGCGTTTATCGTGACACTAAATTCAGTTCTAGGACCCAAAGTTCTAGATAAAGTAACGTTGAATGTTGATGACATTTTGATTATTACTCATATGTGGAAGGAACACCTTAATTTACTTGACAGAACGTTACATAAATTTTCACAGAATGGAGTGACAGTCAAATCGCAGAAATCAAAATGTTGTCGTGAGGAAGCTAAATTTTTAAGTTGTATCCTATCATAGTGACATATGGTCCTGGTAAAATAAGTGGAATAAATAATTTTCTAGCTTCTACAACAAAATGGCAGTTAAAGACAATTATTGGCCCCTCTTTTCTTTCGTCATTTTGTTCAGTACCCCAGCATTATTAAGTTTGATGAAGAAAAGTTACCTATGGCTTTGGTCAGAAAGAGGTCAAGCAGGTTTTGATGCTATACAGAATGCTTTGCTAAGTTCTAAGATTCTGTGCCATCCTGAAATGACTTAAGATTTTTGTGTTGGCACATACACATGATTTTTGCGACTTGGAGCTTGTTTATTTAAAATGTCTGAAAAGGACATAAGACTTAGGTTAACATGATTAGTTTCGCTAGGAGAACGTTTTCCGAGTGTGAACGTGGATTTTTTTTCCGAGATGGAAGTGCTAACTGTGATACTACCATTCAAGAAAGTCAGTTATTACATTTATGGGAAATGCGTTAAAGTATTTTGTGGCCACCACACTCAGAGCTTTTTGTTAATCTGTAATTTACTTCACCTGAGAATTGCAAGGTGTGTAGCATTTCTTCTAGAATACAGTTTTGAGATAATGCACAAAATGCGGTAGCAGATGCTTTGTTTCGTCTACCACAAGGACTGACTGATCTTTCAGATTTTTTGATGGAAGACACCCATTCAGACAGTACTGTTTAGATACATATAACAATATTGTTGCATTACAAGATGCAGATCACAGATGGCATAGAGTAATGAGTCTCCTCACACAAAACCCACATGAGAAATTTTCACAGCACAACAAAATTCAAAATAATGTGTTATTTCATAGAAATAATATTCGTGATAATAACTGGTGTGTGTGTATTCCTGTTGCTTATCGAGACACTTTAATTTGGCTTAAATATTATGTTTGGGGCCACTACAGTGCCGCTGAATGTTTAAGAAAACTGAACCTATACTGCTGCTTTCCAAATACTTTGAAGATATATTGAACAATTATTAAGAACTTGTCCACTGTATCAGAAAACAAAACCTACTAATCAGTGCTGCTATACAAAACTACATTCTATACCACCAACACAACCACAACAAATCGTAGTAGGGGTGCTAAATACTTAGTAATTATGTATGATCTTATTTCAAAATATGGCAAGCTATAGGCTACAAAGTCCAGCAGTATCTGCCATAATATAAGGTTTCTCAGACACAACATACCGGCGGCTGGCAAGCCTGTTGCATACCTAGCAGATAATACATCAAACTGTACATGGAAAAAAATGCAAAGATTTTCCATGGGACACTAACATTAAGCACATTTTGATATCAAGTTTCCATCCACCAAGTAATCCCCTAGTTGCATTTTCCGAAAATATTATAGATTTATATGAACTTACTCAAGTACACGACACACTCGTTGGGTAGAATTTATTGCACCATTTGAGCCTATTGTAAATAATTTGCCAATTTACACAACACTTTATACAATTTCATGACTGCTGAGTAACAGTAAAGAAAGCAACACTTGTGTAAACACACTGGCAAGCCTGACCAAAGAAGAATCTACGCTGAAAGAAAACATAAGAAGTCCACTGAGTGCACTCACTGATTGTGCCAGAATCAGAACGAAGATGTATGACAAAAAGTTAGGTCATGTTCAAATGTGTTTAGTTAGAGAAACAGTACTGCTCAAATCATATCAAAAATCTTCTCCCGTACAGAAAATAAATAATAAATGGGAGCTTCAATATACAGAACCATATTAAATAATCAAGATACAACATCCAGGTAGTTACCTTTTGGTTTTTTCTAAATCTAACAGAATGAAATTAATGGACTTTACAGTCACCAGGAGTTGAAAAATCACCTGCATTTAATAACAATTATTCCTTCCTTTGAACTGAGAAAATATAAGAAGTATTAATTTCACTAATAATTTATGTAATTCCATATTTGTGAACGTGAACAAATATAGGAAATCACTGTTTTCATACTGTGTATTCTGAACTTATAGTAGTTCATTATTTAAAATAGCCTCACTCTGACGTGCCAGTGTTTTGGTAAGTGTAGCAAATACATCATAACTGAAAACTTTACCTAAAATTAATTGTTGTGCAGTAGATCATATCTAAAAGGAGAAAATTATTTTGGAGCACGACTTACTGATTTACTGTGCGTACAGCACACAAGTCAGAGACATTAATAGACACCTACGATGAAGAAGCGCTGAGTTGTAAAACTAAGAATTTGTCTATCAGAGATGCTCGGTTTTCTTTTGCAGGAAGTCAAAGAATACATTTTATCCAAAAGGAGAAAATTACTTGGCATCACAGTTTACTGGTTGTACAGTATGCCAATGAGGGACAGTAACAGACACCTAGGATGAAGAAGCACTGAGGTGCAAAATTAAGAATTTGTGTGTAGAGAAACTCTCACTTTTCTTTTTTGGAAATCAAAGAAGTTGTTTTAATTTTTTTAGTAATCATTACCTATGAGATGGTATATAGTTAGTATTAGTAAGTGTAGATATTAGTCTTTAAATATTACTTTGGATAGAAATGGCCATTTACGTATAATATTGAAGTGTCTGAAGCTAAATGTCAACTCTCAAAAAGAGAACTGAAAATAGAAAGCAAATATTTCTGCTAGGCCGGCCGGGGTTGCCGAGCGCTGCAGTCTGGAACCGCGCGACCGCTACGGTCGCAGGTTCGAATCCTGTCTCAGGCATGGATGTGTGTGATGTCCTTAGGTTAGCTCGGTTTAAGTAGTTCTAAGTTCTAGGGGACTGATGACCTTAGAAGTTAAGTCCCATAGTGCTCAGAGCCATTTTTATTTCTGCTGAAAATAATATCTTATAAGTAATTGTACTAAATTATTAGAATTTATGTTTATAAGTTGAAAGTTCTTATGTCTAAATGAGGCACTGGGCTATCAACTTTTGTTGATAAGTAGCTGTAGTTAACGATGGACGAATATTTTAATGGCGAAGTTCTTTGTGTGTTAAGACGTAACTGTGATCGTGGAATATAAGGAACAAAACTCTACTGTGAAAACTCTAAGTTGAAGCTGTAGTGAAGTCGATCTTAAAGAACAGTTGTGACTGAAATAAGGAATTTGCTGAAATGGTTATGTGTGAGTGAATTTCTGTGTTTGGCGTGTGTTGCTTCTGCAACCGGATCATTGCGGGCCAGTGCTGATGCTTTAGAGTATATAAACGTTCTACTTACCTGGCTTTAATCCTGTGAGCACCTGCTTGTTTGGGGCCAATCTGTGGAAGAGTGATGTCCTTGGAAAGATTGGCGACATACTCCATACACATGTAAATGCATCAACTGCGTTTCCACTGACTAATTACCATGCCCACGCGAGTGATCTCAATGACAATTCCAGGTCTGGAATACAGACCTGGTTATCATAACAGAGTGCCGCTTACACGACCATTTAAATGATGCGAGTGGAACAAAAATATAAAATAAAGGCTTAACGTGGAAGTGCACTGTGCCTGTTGCAAATATTTGTGGTATGTGACAAGATCTAAACACTCGTTGTGCTGTGCCGTGATAAGCGAACAATTGCACTACAACGAAGATCAAGAGACATTATGAAATATATGTTGTAGAAAATTATGTTCTATAATAAAATTAAGCGGCTTACTAAGATAAGTGTACAGATACAACTGTACATATTTTATGTCTTTCTAAAACGGAAAGTTTGCACTTTTGTATACAATAATTGTTATTTCAGCACCTCCACCCTGTGTTGTGGGAAACGGCACTGATTCTGCTGTAAAATTTTGTTCTATAAAATCTGGCCATTTCGTAAATCCGACGCCTACCTGAGTGACATCCTGAATGATTCATGACACCCTGCATAAGTACGAACAAGAAACTCATTACCAGAAGGCTCTCCTTCTGATTGTTACAATCGATCAATCTGTGTCATCTCCTGCCACCTGTAATCTGTGTGTCCATGATGCATTCTTCAAAAGGAGAGAAGGACAGTGTAGAAAGTGTACCTATTTGGGTAAAGTGAATATTGAAACTAACGCAAGATTGCTTTATAAAATGAAGGTTCACCAATCGTTTTCGTGTATCTTAGGCCTGAACACAAAACTTTAAAAAAAATAACCAGACGAGGATCTCTATAGACTAAAGAAAAGAAATCACATTCCTATGCATATAACCATCTCTTGTTTGTATCGACACAACAAGTGTATTTGTTAATTTATATACAAATATTTGATTTAGTGTAGTATACACTGAGTGAGTTCAAGCGTCAGAAAAGGTACAATAATTCATTTGTGACAGAAAGTGAATTCAACTGGGTCTTCAAGTTGCATGGAAAACTGTCCCAACGCCATTTGAGGGGGCTTTGAAATGGAATAGTCGCAGAATAACACTGACAGCTTCCCAACTCCAGACATAACATGATCGAAGAAGTGTGTGTAGTTTAAAAGTACTGCATGTTCAGTTTTCGGTGGTATTTTGTTTAAAGAATAAAAGCTGGAGTCGCAGCAGCTACTAATGTTTCTCTTCTCCAGGCGCTACTCCTGACTGCTAACTAGGCAGAAGGTGGTCTATTATTTTCATCGTTCGTCTTTCGATAGCTACAACCTTAGTGAGATACATATTGCAATTACTTATTACTTTTAAAGTTTCTTGACCTAAACTGTTTTCTAAATTTTTTCCCAGCCATTTGTGCAACAGCTTGAATCAGGTCACGAAAGGCATTGCTGTTGTAAGAACACCTATTCCCGACAAATCACCGCTGTCGGGCTAGGCTAGAACATGGGTGGAACACCGTCCGTCTGCATTCAGCCCTAATGAGACGATTTGAGGAGCTACTTGACTGAGAAGTAGTGACTCCGGTCACGAAACTGACAACGGCTGGAAATGTGGTGTGCTGACCACATGTCCTTCCAAAACCTCATCGAGTGACGCCTACGGGCTGAGGATGAGATGGCGGTCGGTCGGTACCGTTGGGCCTTACGTGGCCTATTCGGACTGAGTTTTTAATCAAGTCGGCCGTCTTAATATACTACTGGAATTGACAGGCCGCCATCGATTTCATTACAGCTCCTATCACTGATATAATTGCACTTTCTCTAGTTCCTTACTTAACCCCTCACAGCAACATTTAAAATCTAATACCATAGGGAAAGATGGATTGTAGAAAGTACAAGATTCCTTTTTATGTGCGTCTGTTACTCCAAGACCATGCAGTGGCACAGAAAGGGTGAAGAATCAGGAGTCGGAAATTACCCATATACATACAAGATATGTATTGATGTAATATAGGTTAGTTAAAATACTGTTGCTATTTAAAAATGCATTATATGTTTTTGCAGCTACAAGTCAAAACCGAGGAACACGTAATAAGCAAGAAGACTCTCTGCAGCCTTTAACAGGATAAGCAAAATAAAGTCAAGTGCTTGTCTTCATACATAGCAAAAAGAAAAAAAAAGGTTCATCTGCCGACAATATGGGAAAACATGACAACAGGCCAAACAAAGAAAGTGCTAATTACAATGAAAAAGTTATCCACTATATAAACATGTTTCCTGGGCAAAAATCGCATAATTGGCATAATTGTAGAAAATATGATGGAAAAAAGGTTTATCATCAGAACAGAATTTTTAAAAATGTGTGAACTATATTTAGAATGATATAACCTTAGCAATTTAGTCATCTGAAAGCAGATAATAAATTGAAAAATTTCGGGGTGGCATTTGAGTATTATTGTAGATGATAAATTCAGTATTTCATTTGGTACTCATAAAAGTGACACAAGTGAAAAGTAAATCATCAATGATGACAGTTCAGAAAAAAATGAAACAGTTTAAAGAACTTACACTTGTGTAAAAGTGATTGCGAGAGGAAACCAAAACGGCAACATAAAATACATATGTTGCATGTTTAGCATTTTATTTTCAACAAATTATGCTTCTCCCAATGATTCCTTCATCATATTTTTTTTTATTTTAGGCAAGTATGGATGTATAACTTTAATATACATGACTGTGGTAGTGGTAAACCATAGATGTTCATGTATCCAAATTGTGGTGCCAAAAAGGGCCCTGATGAAATTATTTGATCCTTAGATTGGCTTCTAAGTAATGTAGTTTCTCCTGGACGGCTTCTCGAAATTGGTACTACAATGTGTCAATGAGACTTGGCCATTCGGCCATGCTTTCGACCCTAGTCTCTCTGCTAGACACGCATAGTAACAGAAAATCCGTTTTGACTCATAGTTCCGTCCACATCTGCTCAAGTTGTGATCAAATCGCGTACGAGCAGATTACTTCTTGAGTCTTCCACCTTTAACAAATTTTAATAGCATACTATGGTTATGACTAGGTATAAGTTCGAATGCTAAGTCTTAATTGTCTATAAACTTCCTAAGTTAGTTTTATTTCAGTCACAAGCTTTCATATTTACCTTCAATCCATTAGGCAAGACTATCTGCTGGACAGAGACCTCACTACAGTCCAGATTCGTATCAGGGGCTATTTCATCTTTTCTCATAGTTGTAGATCTTGTTTCCATGCTACAACTAGTATTCACTCACCGCCATTGTTGGCCAAACTGAGGGCGCTGCATTGGTTTCTTGTGCAATCATAATGATGGAACTCATTACTATCAGTACTCGCATGCCCCGACGTCAACTGTGATAACTTCTACAAAGGCTCCCTTTTTGTTTACTGCAGTGGATTTCTCACAGCAATCTCGCAACTATACGACGCAGGTTGGCAGATAAACTCCATACTTCTTCTTCTCTCTTTCTTCTCCTTGTTTTGTTCCTGCTGAGCCGTGGCACCATAGAGTTAGTAGACTGTTCTGTCTGGCACGACTGGCTCAAGCGTAGTATCGACTGTCCCTCTTGTGGCCCCATTGCCAATATCTGTGAGGATGAGTTGGTATCCCTGGGTTGTGTCCTTAGAAGGCCTTTGCTTGCCGATATATATACGGGTTCGCTAGCCCAAGAGGATCACCCCCTGGTGTCTCCCTTCCCCTTCACCCCCAACCAGTTGCCGCACCTTTACCGTTGTGTCCCACCCTCCATCTCCTTTCCCAATGCAACTTCCACCATCTACCCCTCCCGGATGATGAGCTTCGCCCTGACATCTACCCTTCCTACCAAGTATAACCCCATCTTCCTGCCACCTCCTCAGGGCTCCCTCTCCTCCTCCTCCCTCCTCCTGAGCGGCTTCCCCCTCCTACTCCCCCTCCATCTCTTGTGCCCCTTTCAGTGTCTCTGCACTCCCTCCTGCCTTGTCTTCCCTTGTCTTGCTCCTGCCCCAAGTGTCTCCTGCCTCTTAGTGTACCTGCTGACACCCCTACTCTCTTCATCCCGATGCTTCCCCTGTTGCTCCTTGCTCTCCCCTCCTTTCCCATCCTCTCTGACATTTCCCTGGGCAGGTCCCACCTGGCAGTTTTATTCTTCGTCGTGTGTGCTCCAAGTGGGTTGTAAGTGTGTTGTTCTGGAGTGTTTTTAATACTGTGGCCGACTTTTTACCTGTGCATGTGCATTCAGTGTCTTCTCTGTGTTTTAAGAATCGCCAACTGTGTTTTTTAACTTTCTTGTGACTTTTTTAACTGTCCCCCATGAACGTCTCCATGTCAGTATATTTTTACCTCCATTTCCTCCCCTTACTCTGTTTTATGTTCCCCTTTTTTATACCCTTATGTATGTAACATTTTAGTCTTGTTTTAGTTGTCATGCCACTACGCTGAAGAGCGGTGGATTGTGCCGCTGACAGCCCTCCCCTGCCCATATGGGGCAGGGGAATGAAATCACAACAAAGGGAAAAAAAACTCTTGAGGAAGGCACGGAGTTTGGGGATTGGCGGTAGAGTCGGGACAAGAGGTGGTCACGAGTTCCGAGCGGTCGAAGCTACGAGCTGGGCAAGAAAAGCCTGCGCAGAGCGAAGGTACTGGAGTATGTCACCAGGGTCAGTGTCGACTACAAGCAGCAGGCCGACATCCCATTGCTTTTCGGCAATATTCGTGTCGGACGACCGCTCGTGGCCTGGCTTTCATCAGCAACACTCAGTAACTGCTGCGACGCTCCATGGATCCATGGAACCGTTTGCTGATAAAGGGGAGTAACATTTTGTAATATTCGTGGTGATTTGTTTCATTGGCTACCTGCCCTCTATTTTCTGGTTTCTACCTGTCCCTCAGAGTTTTACTCGGTCGATTTTTTGGTCGTAAATATAGGCGGTAGTATTGTACTAAGACATAGTTGTCGTTTGCAAATTTGTCCTACTATTATATTGCCTTTCCTTTCTAGTGCGTACCCGATCATTAATGTTCTAATTAATCAGCTCTTGGTTGTAAGTACAGCCAGAACAATTATACTAAGCCAAAGGTTGCGGTTAAACAAACAACGGATCTTGTGGTTAGATTTAGCTGTTAACCGGTTCAATTCTTTGATTGTAATTCCATTTCTGTCATCAGTCATCATCTGAACAACCTATTGTACAAAGCTGTTCGTTTCTGTGTTTGAAAGACCAGGTCATTATTGATGTATTTCAGCTGGATCTTGTGGTTCCGCCGAGTGAGTTCTCTCATAATAAATGTTCACAAGTAATGTTTTAAGATGTTCCTTCCGAGCGGTCTTAATAACTGCCAATCAGCTTAACTTTGAAAATATTAACAGCCAACTGTCACCAGGACTTTAGTCAAAATAAAATTCTCAGAAGGGATGGGCTGGGATCCAGTCGCACCTTGGTTGACGATTGAAATTAAGAGGTTGCCTGCTTGAAGTAAGCCTTATCATTGCCATATTATTTGCTAATCTGTTTAACCTTTAGGCACAGGTGCGCATCTTAACCCTGAACCTTTCAACATACAGATTTCAAATTAAATATTAACTCATTTTTTTCGAGTAAGTGAATCACTCTTGTCATGGATGGTGCTTATATAGTTTTCATGTGTTGTAGAAGGGCAGTTAATAAGGCTGTGTTCAGCGGGGTGGTAATCGCCGCTGTTTCACCCGATAACGGGCGGGCTGCAGGTCCGCCGTCTTATAATCATTGTCATATTGTTTGCTGTTTTGCAAATACAGCACCTCAGATTTCTTTTGGAAAGATTAAAAGCTTATTCACCTTAAGGTTTAAGGTCAAAAGAATTTGGCATATTTGTTCATTTTGTTGAAGAAAATTTTATGGTTAAATGCTTCAATTATCTGTAAAACACTAGTTATATTTTGTTAAATAAACAGGTTGTTTTCCTTACTTAGTAACTATCACGTATCACCTGCTGTACACTGAAAAGGACTGTTCTGCCTTTTGACCGCACCAGATCTATCTCGAAAGCTGAAGCTAATTTGTCCTAAAACAAGGCTTGCTAGTTCGCCTCAGAAAAAATTCTGTCATCTCTAGGGCACCTTACTTCTTAGTTAAGATACAGGACAAGGTATCGAGGCCTCGATTCCACTTGTGCTAGTGTTTATATGCCGTAAACCGACAGGAGATGCAACGTACTTACTTCGAATCTCACAGTCAGATTGAAGGTGAAGTGGGGTTTGAAGTCATTTCTCTGAGGCAAGCGAGCGGATACATGCAGATAGCGAGACGGTGGTGTGGTCAGACAGGAATTTTTCAGTTCTCCGTAAATGGAGACAGTAGTAAGGAACTTGAATGTGAGGTTAAGGAGGTGGATATGATGGTAATGCGGAAATAAGACCACGGGTTGCGTTTTGACTACTTTAATACTTCTTCACATGTTTAAAGCGAACATTCTGAAGAGCATATACACTGGTTTATCAATTGAATCCTAAGACTCAGTTAACGTATGTGTAAAACACAGCTGAGGTCCATAATCTTTCGCTATTGTTGAATGCTTTAACTAATTACTAGAATATAATATTACGAATTTGGCAAACACAGCAACGTCTAACGATGGTAACCCATACCACGAATCATGAAAATGAGTCGTTTCTATCGCCCTAACTGCACTCTTAGGTTCAGTTACACGTCACAATGAAGTGACAAACGGATAAAGGCGCTTCAAGGGGAAATATACGAAAGAAACCAGCAGCCACGGTCAGAGGTGCATACAGGCGCGTTTTAGAACTCGTTTTTAGAGTACAAGCTCAACTGCATTTAATTCTCATACGTATAGTTCCTGCTGTCTAACCCGCCACGGTAGCTGAGAGCACTAACGCACTGCTTCCTGAACTCAGGTAGGCGCGCCGGCCCCGGCTCGAATCCGCTCAGCGAATTAACGAGAAGGCATGGATGTGGTTTTTAGGCGGTTTTCCACATCCACCTAGGTGAATACCGATCTGGTCCCCACCTTCCGCCTCAGTTACATGGTTCGCAGACACCTGAACACATTCGCACTATTCCATGGATTACACTAGACACAGATAGTGGGGGTACACTAATACCTCCCAAGGGGGTACAGGGAGGCGACAGGAAGGGCATCCATCCACCCCTTAAAATTAACATGCTACATCCCATTAACCAGCAGAGCAAGCCAGTCGGGATTAACACTTGTAAAGAGAGAGAGAGAGATAGTTCCTGCTGTCTGCCATTGATCCTCTGTGCCGCTGGTGGGGTCAAATTTTTCTGCTGGCTCCAAATATGTCCTGCTTGTCGTTTGTTAGCTTCTGTGTACTGCTATATACTGTATTTGGGGCTGTTTGCTTCCAGATGCTATGCTACTGTGTTGCCTTACGTGTCCAATTCGCAATCAGCGAGTGAGAAATCAAGTTTTTGTTAAAGTGAAAGACCTCATACGGAACTGGGAAAGGTGATGGGCATTGTATGTCTCCAACTAAATTATCAGGCTTTACTGTTAGTATTGATACCTAGATGATATTTTAATTTTTCTGACAACCGTTCATGGTACTGTCATTAGACTGTTAAGGTATGTTTCCACGGTTTTCTTTTATTTCTTCAGCATCTCAACAGCTTCCTGATGTAGACAATACAGTGCCTGGAACATCCGAGCAGCAGCTTATTTCAACAGACAGATACGCTCTATGATGCGTCTCCCGACACACTGGAGTAGATAACCAATCAGCATGCAGAACTGTTCCCAGTCTTTGATTTCCCATTATAGGTATCTGCTGCACTATTAAGCCAGCAGACAGGAAAGCTCACTGATCCATCTAAAATTATATATATGCATGAGTACTCTGCAAGCTAGATTAGATTAGATAAGATTTGCTTTCATTCCAATTGATCTGTAGTGAGGAGGTCCTCCAGGATGTAGAACATGTCAGGAAAATAATAATACACGACAAATATTTACAACTCAGACAAATAAGCTAATATGCAGGTCCCAAGTGGAATGATCGTCATTTTTTAAGGAACACTGTATGAAAGAATCATTTTACAAATACTAATGCACTAAATTTAAAATAATAAAAGTTTATTTATTTATTTATAAGGTGATAAAATTGTAGTACAACTACTATAATACTTATTTACAATGAACACATTACTGCACTCAAATGGTGCAGAAGTTAGATTGTACTTACACACACACACACACACACACACACACTTATTTACAATGAACACATTACTGGACTGAAATTGTGCAGAAGTTATATTGTACTTACACATATATACACACAAATCTGTTGGTTCTACTGAGAAATTCATCAATGGAGTATAAGGAGTTGGCCACCAATAAATCCTTTAGGCTTCTCTTAAAGTGAATTTCATTGGTTGTTAAGCTTTTTATGGCTACTGGCAAGTTATTGAAAATGTGTGTTCCTGAATAATGCACACCTTTTTGTACAAGACTATGTGACTTTAAATCCTTGTGAAGATTATTCTTATTCCTAGTATTGATTCCATGAATTGAGCTGTTGGTTTGAAAAAATGATATATTTTTAATGACAAATTTCATAAAGGAATAAATATATTGGGGAGCAGTAGTTAGTATCCTAAGTTCCCTAAACAGGCTTCTGCAGGATGTTCTTGAGTTCACACCACATATAACTCTTACTGCACGTTTTTGTGCCCGGAAAACTTTAGCTTGGCTTGATGAATTACTCCAAAGAATAATCCCATATGATATTATGGAATGAAAGTAATCATAGTATGGCAGCATTTTCATTTTTATATCCCCTATGTCTGACACAATTTGAATTGCAAATAGAAATTTTTTAAGACGCTTCTGCAGTTCTGTGTTCTGTGGTGTGCTCCTCCCATTTGAATTTATTATCAAGCTGTAATCCCAAGAATTTAACACTGTACCCTTCTTCTATCTGCTTGTCATCGTATGTTAGACATATACTCGTGGGACACCCCTTACAAGTGACGGTGTATGAAGAGGGGTTCTTCTGGTACCACTAGCTGAACGCGCCTTCCCTGTTCGACTCGCTAACAGCGTGTGGGAAGAATGATTGTCGATATGCGTGTGTATTAGCTCTAATTTCTTGGCTTTTAGTGTCGTGGTCATGCAGTGCCTGACACATCAGAGCAGGATATTGAGTTATTTCCAGACCTTGATGTTCCATTATATCCAACGACTGCGTCACACGTGAAGCTTTTCAACACAACTTACAAATTCACCATCAACGGATCGAAGCATGTTAATCTCGGTTTCACACTTTACGTAAACTTGAATTTTATTGCAGAAATAGAGTGTGCCTGGCTGGGTATATAATTGCACTTCAGTGATGAAGTGGGATGAACTGTGCACCATGCTGAAATACATTGAGATTCGCATGACAACCGCTACAGTCCATTCTGTCACGACAAATTCTGTAGCAACAGTGCATTTATCGTTTTCATGTCCGAAGATGATGGGGAGAGGTTAACATCTCAAGACTCAACCAAGTGTACACATTTAAAGCATTCAGGTGCTGTGAACCTGTGTAGTTTGCATGCTTCAATATGTATCGCGAAAAGCATTCAGGTGTTGTGAACCTGTGTAGTTTGCATGCTGCAATATGTATCGCCAACGACAGATTCAATCAATGGCGAACACATGTTAAACTCTCGTTGATGATATCAAGTATATGTTAGAACATGAAGTTGATGGTGGTCAGCGTGAACCAGCAGGAATTAAACAAGTATATAAGTATTTGTATGTGTGTTATACCTAACAGTACTAGTAATGTTACCACAAACAGAAACTCTATACAATGAGAATTTACAAATGGCATATGCAAGTCTATAAGTATTACAATATTGGTTAGTATGCACTAATAGCTGAATTAAAAATATAAAAAACAATTATTTGGGAAATATAGCAGAGTGATGAATAGGTCTGATGTAAAAGAAAGTAGTGCTAATATTTTAACGATAGTGATTTATTTTCCACAGTTAACAAAGTAAAAATGTGTACATTAACCACGCATGAAAACTGTACTTTTATTCCATCATGCATATATCCCATGAGACTTAACAATTCAGCTGCTGCAAAGAGAGTGCCTACATTTTCAGTGTCAGAAAGACTTTACAGCAATTTTTTATTATAAGATATGTAATTACGAACAAAAGTAATGCAGTTACACATTTTATACACCAAAACTATTCGCTGATACTGAATTTATTACGTTAAAAATGTGCTTACGCTATGTAAAATAGTATAAATATTGAAACTTCCTGGCAAATTAAAACTGTGTGCCCGACCGAGACTCGAACTCGGGACCTTTGCCTTTCGCGGGCAAGTGCTCTACCAACTGAGCTACCGAAGCACGACTCACGTCCGGTACTCACAGCTTTACTTCTACCAGTACCTCGTCTCCTACCTTCCAAACTTTACAGAAGCTCTCCTGCGAACCTTGCAGAACTAGCACTCCTGAAAGAAAGGATATAGCGGAGACATGGCTTAGCCACAGCCTGGGGGATGTTTCCAGAATGAGATTTTCACTCTGCAGCGGAGTGTGCGCTGATATGAAACTTCCTGGCAGATTAAAACTGTGTGCCCGACCGAGACTCGAACTCGGGACCTTTGCCTTTCGCGGGCAAGTGCTCTACCAACTGAGCTACCGAAGCACGACTCACGTCCGGTACTCACAGCTTTACTTCTACCAGTACCTCGTCTCCTACCTTCCAAACTTTACAGAAGCTCTCCTGCGAACCTTGCAGAACTAGCACTCCTGAAAGAAAGGATATAGCGGAGACATGGCTTAGCCACAGCCTGGGGGATGTTTCCAGAATGAGATTTTCACTCTGCAGCGGAGTGTGCGCTGATATGAAACTTCCTGGCAGATTAAAACTGTGTGCCCGACCGAGACTCGAACTCGGGACCTTTGCCTTTCGCGGGCAAGTGCTCTACCAACTGAGCTACCGAAGCACGACTCACAGCCGGTACTCACAGCTTTACTTCTACCAGTACCTCATCTCCTACCTTCCAAACTTTACAGAAGCTCTCCTGCGAACCTTGCAGAACTAGCACTCCTGAAAGAAAGGATATAGCGGAGACATGGCTTAGCCACAGCCTGGGGGATGTTTCCAGAATGAGATTTTCACTCTGCAGCGGAGTGTGCGCTGATATGAAACTTCCTGGCAGATTAAAACTGTGTGCCCGACCGAGACTCGAACTCGGGACCTTTGCCTTTCGCGGGCAAGTGCTCTACCAACTGAGCTACCGAAGCACGACTCACGTCCGGTACTCACAGCTTTACTTCTACCAGTACCTCGTCTCCTACCTTCCAAACTTTACAGAAGCTCTCCTGCGAACCTTGCAGAACTAGCACTCCTGAAAGAAAGGATATAGCGGAGACATGGCTTAGCCACAGCCTGGGGGATGTTTCCAGAATGAGATTTTCACTCTGCAGCGGAGTGTGCGCTGATATGAAACTTCCTGGCAGATTAAAACTGTGTGCCCGACGGAGACTCGAACTCGGGACCTTTGCCTTTCGCGGGCAAGTGCTCTACCAACTGAGCTACCGAAGCACGACTCACGTCCGGTACTCACAGCTTTACTTCTACCAGTACCTCGTCTCCTACCTTCCAAACTTTACAGAAGCTCTCCTGCGAACCTTGCAGAACTAGCACTCCTGAAAGAAAGGATATAGCGGAGACATGGCTTAGCCACAGCCTGGGGGATGTTTCCAGAATGAGATTTTCACTCTGCAGCGGAGTGTGCGCTGATATGAAACTTCCTGGCAGATTAAAACTGTGTGCCCGACCGAGACTCGAACTCGGGACCTTTGCCTTTCGCGGGCAAGTGCTCTACCAACTGAGCTACCGAAGCACGACTCACGTCCGGTACTCACAGCTTTACTTCTACCAGTACCTCGTCTCCTACCTTCCAAACTTTACAGAAGCTCTCCTGCGAACCTTGCAGAACTAGCACTCCTGAAAGAAAGGATATAGCGGAGACATGGCTTAGCCACAGCCTGGGGGAAGTTGATGGTGGTCAGCGTGAACCAGCAGGAATTAAACAAGTATATAAGTATTTGTATGTGTGTTATACCTAACAGTACTAGTAATGTTACCACAAACAGAAACTCTATACAATGAGAATTTACAAATGGCATATGCAAGTCTATAAGTATTACAATATTGGTTAGTATGCACTAATAGCTGAATTAAAAATATAAAAAACAATTATTTGGGAAATATAGCAGAGTGATGAATAGGTCTGATGTAAAAGAAAGTAGTGCTAATATTTTAACGATAGTGATTTATTTTCCACAGTTAACAAAGTAAAAATGTGTACATTAACCACGCATGAAAACTGTACTTTTATTCCATCATGCATATATCCCATGAGACTTAACAATTCAGCTGCTGCAAAGAGAGTGCCTACATTTTCAGTGTCAGAAAGACTTTACAGCAATTTTTTATTATAAGATATGTAATTACGAACAAAAGTAATGCAGTTACACATTTTATACACCAAAACTATTCGCTGATACTGAATTTATTACGTTAAAAATGTGCTTACGCTATGTAAAATAGTATAAATATTGAAACTTCCTGGCAGATTAAAACTGTGTGCCCGACCGAGACTCGAACTCGGGACCTTTGCCTTTCGCGGGCAAGTGCTCTACCAACTGAGCTACCGAAGCACGACTCACGTCCGGTACTCACAGCTTTACTTCTACCAGTACCTCGTCTCCTACCTTCCAAACTTTACAGAAGCTCTCCTGCGAACCTTGCAGAACTAGCACTCCTGAAAGAAAGGATATAGCGGAGACATGGCTTAGCCACAGCCTGGGGGATGTTTCCAGAATGAGATTTTCACTCTGCAGCGGAGTGTGCGCTGATATGAAACTTCCTGGCAGATTAAAACTGTGTGCCCGACCGAGACTCGAACTCGGGACCTTTGCCTTTCGCGGGCAAGTGCTCTACCAACTGAGCTACCGAAGCACGACTCACAGCCGGTACTCACAGCTTTACTTCTACCAGTACCTCATCTCCTACCTTCCAAACTTTACAGAAGCTCTCCTGCGAACCTTGCAGAACTAGCACTCCTGAAAGAAAGGATATAGCGGAGACATGGCTTAGCCACAGCCTGGGGGATGTTTCCAGAATGAGATTTTCACTCTGCAGCGGAGTGTGCGCTGATATGAAACTTCCTGGCAGATTAAAACTGTGTGCCCGACCGAGACTCGAACTCGGGACCTTTGCCTTTCGCGGGCAAGTGCTCTACCAACTGAGCTACCGAAGCACGACTCACGTCCGGTACTCACAGCTTTACTTCTACCAGTACCTCGTCTCCTACCTTCCAAACTTTACAGAAGCTCTCCTGCGAACCTTGCAGAACTAGCACTCCTGAAAGAAAGGATATAGCGGAGACATGGCTTAGCCACAGCCTGGGGGATGTTTCCAGAATGAGATTTTCACTCTGCAGCGGAGTGTGCGCTGATATGAAACTTCCTGGCAGATTAAAACTGTGTGCCCGACCGAGACTCGAACTCGGGACCTTTGCCTTTCGCGGGCAAGTGCTCTACCAACTGAGCTACCGAAGCACGACTCACGTCCGGTACTCACAGCTTTACTTCTACCAGTACCTCGTCTCCTACCTTCCAAACTTTACAGAAGCTCTCCTGCGAACCTTGCAGAACTAGCACTCCTGAAAGAAAGGATATAGCGGAGACATGGCTTAGCCACAGCCTGGGGGATGTTTCCAGAATGAGATTTTCACTCTGCAGCGGAGTGTGCGCTGATATGAAACTTCCTGGCAGATTAAAACTGTGTGCCCGACCGAGACTCGAACTCGGGACCTTTGCCTTTCGCGGGCAAGTGCTCTACCAACTGAGCTACCGAAGCACGACTCACGTCCGGTACTCACAGCTTTACTTCTACCAGTACCTCGTCTCCTACCTTCCAAACTTTACAGAAGCTCTCCTGCGAACCTTGCAGAACTAGCACTCCTGAAAGAAAGGATATAGCGGAGACATGGCTTAGCCACAGCCTGGGGGAAGTTGATGGTGGTCAGCGTGAACCAGCAGGAATTAAACAAGTATATAAGTATTTGTATGTGTGTTATACCTAACAGTACTAGTAATGTTACCACAAACAGAAACTCTATACAATGAGAATTTACAAATGGCATATGCAAGTCTATAAGTATTACAATATTGGTTAGTATGCACTAATAGCTGAATTAAAAATATAAAAAACAATTATTTGGGAAATATAGCAGAGTGATGAATAGGTCTGATGTAAAAGAAAGTAGTGCTAATATTTTAACGATAGTGATTTATTTTCCACAGTTAACAAAGTAAAAATGTGTACATTAACCACGCATGAAAACTGTACTTTTATTCCATCATGCATATATCCCATGAGACTTAACAATTCAGCTGCTGCAAAGAGAGTGCCTACATTTTCAGTGTCAGAAAGACTTTACAGCAATTTTTTATTATAAGATATGTAATTACGAACAAAAGTAATGCAGTTACACATTTTATACACCAAAACTATTCGCTGATACTGAATTTATTACGTTAAAAATGTGCTTACGCTATGTAAAATAGTATAAATATTGAAACTTCCTGGCAGATTAAAACTGTGTGCCCGACCGAGACTCGAACTCGGGACCTTTGCCTTTCGCGGGCAAGTGCTCTACCAACTGAGCTACCGAAGCACGACTCACGTCCGGTACTCACAGCTTTACTTCTACCAGTACCTCGTCTCCTACCTTCCAAACTTTACAGAAGCTCTCCTGCGAACCTTGCAGAACTAGCACTCCTGAAAGAAAGGATATAGCGGAGACATGGCTTAGCCACAGCCTGGGGGATGTTTCCAGAATGAGATTTTCACTCTGCAGCGGAGTGTGCGCTGATATGAAACTTCCTGGCAGATTAAAACTGTGTGCCCGACCGAGACTCGAACTCGGGACCTTTGCCTTTCGCGGGCAAGTGCTCTACCAACTGAGCTACCGAAGCACGACTCACAGCCGGTACTCACAGCTTTACTTCTACCAGTACCTCGTCTCCTACCTTCCAAACTTTACAGAAGCTCTCCTGCGAACCTTGCAGAACTAGCACTCCTGAAAGAAAGGATATAGCGGAGACATGGCTTAGCCACAGCCTGGGGGATGTTTCCAGAATGAGATTTTCACTCTGCAGCGGAGTGTGCGCTGATATGAAACTTCCTGGCAGATTAAAACTGTGTGCCCGACCGAGACTCGAACTCGGGACCTTTGCCTTTCGCGGGCAAGTGCTCTACCAACTGAGCTACCGAAGCACGACTCACGTCCGGTACTCACAGCTTTACTTCTACCAGTACCTCGTCTCCTACCTTCCAAACTTTACAGAAGCTCTCCTGCGAACCTTGCAGAACTAGCACTCCTGAAAGAAAGGATATAGCGGAGACATGGCTTAGCCACAGCCTGGGGGATGTTTCCAGAATGAGATTTTCACTCTGCAGCGGAGTGTGCGCTGATATGAAACTTCCTGGCAGATTAAAACTGTGTGCCCGACCGAGACTCGAACTCGGGACCTTTGCCTTTCGCGGGCAAGTGCTCTACCAACTGAGCTACCGAAGCACGACTCACGTCCGGTACTCACAGCTTTACTTCTACCAGTACCTCGTCTCCTACCTTCCAAACTTTACAGAAGCTCTCCTGCGAACCTTGCAGAACTAGCACTCCTGAAAGAAAGGATATAGCGGAGACATGGCTTAGCCACAGCCTGGGGGAAGTTGATGGTGGTCAGCGTGAACCAGCAGGAATTAAACAAGTATATAAGTATTTGTATGTGTGTTATACCTAACAGTACTAGTAATGTTACCACAAACAGAAACTCTATACAATGAGAATTTACAAATGGCATATGCAAGTCTATAAGTATTACAATATTGGTTAGTATGCACTAATACCTGAATTAAAAATATAAAAAACAATTATTTGGGAAATATAGCAGAGTGATGAATAGGTCTGATGTAAAAGAAAGTAGTGCTAATATTTTAACGATAGTGATTTATTTTCCACGGTTAACAAAGTAAAAATGTGTACATTAACCACGCATGAAAACTGTACTTTTATTCCATCATGCATATATCCCATGAGACTTAACAATTCAGCTGCTGCAAAGAGAGTGCCTACATTTTCAGTGTCAGAAAGACTTTACAGCAATTTTTTATTATAAGATATGTAATTACGAACAAAAGTAATGCAGTTACACATTTTATACACCAAAACTATTCGCTGATACTGAATTTATTACGTTAAAAATGTGCTTACGCTATGTAAAATAGTATAAATATTGAAACTTCCTGGCAGATTAAAACTGTGTGCCCGACCGAGACTCGAACTCGGGACCTTTGCCTTTCGCGGGCAAGTGCTCTACCAACTGAGCTACCGAAGCACGACTCACGTCCGGTACTCACAGCTTTACTTCTACCAGTACCTCGTCTCCTACCTTCCAAACTTTACAGAAGCTCTCCTGCGAACCTTGCAGAACTAGCACTCCTGAAAGAAAGGATATAGCGGAGACATGGCTTAGCCACAGCCTGGGGGATGTTTCCAGAATGAGATTTTCACTCTGCAGCGGAGTGTGCGCTGATATGAAACTTCCTGGCAGATTAAAACTGTGTGCCCGACCGAGACTCGAACTCGGGACCTTTGCCTTTCGCGGGCAAGTGCTCTACCAACTGAGCTACCGAAGCACGACTCACGTCCGGTACTCACAGCTTTACTTCTACCAGTACCTCGTCTCCTACCTTCCAAACTTTACAGAAGCTCTCCTGCGAACCTTGCAGAACTAGCACTCCTGAAAGAAAGGATATAGCGGAGACATGGCTTAGCCACAGCCTGGGGGATGTTTCCAGAATGAGATTTTCACTCTGCAGCGGAGTGTGCGCTGATATGAAACTTCCTGGCAGATTAAAACTGTGTGCCCGACCGAGACTCGAACTCGGGACCTTTGCCTTTCGCGGGCAAGTGCTCTACCAACTGAGCTACCGAAGCACGACTCACATCCGGTACTCACAGCTTTACTTCTACCAGTACCTCGTCTCCTACCTTCCAAACTTTACAGAAGCTCTCCTGCGAACCTTGCAGAACTAGCACTCCTGAAAGAAAGGATATAGCGGAGACATGGCTTAGCCACAGCCTGGGGGATGTTTCCAGAATGAGATTTTCACTCTGCAGCGGAGTGTGCGCTGATATGAAACTTCCTGGCAGATTAAAACTGTGTGCCCGACCGAGACTCGAACTCGGGACCTTTGCCTTTCGCGGGCAAGTGCTCTACCAACTGAGCTACCGAAGCACGACTCACGTCCGGTACTCACAGCTTTACTTCTACCAGTACCTCGTCTCCTACCTTCCAAACTTTACAGAAGCTCTCCTGCGAACCTTGCAGAACTAGCACTCCTGAAAGAAAGGATATAGCGGAGACATGGCTTAGCCACAGCCTGGGGGATGTTTCCAGAATGAGATTTTCACTCTGCAGCGGAGTGTGCGCTGATATGAAACTTCCTGGCAGATTAAAACTGTGTGCCCGACCGAGACTCGAACTCGGGACCTTTGCCTTTCGCGGGCAAGTGCTCTACCAACTGAGCTACCGAAGCACGACTCACGTCCGGTACTCACAGCTTTACTTCTACCAGTACCTCGTCTCCTACCTTCCAAACTTTACAGAAGCTCTCCTGCGAACCTTGCAGAACTAGCACTCCTGAAAGAAAGGATATAGCGGAGACATATACCTGGTAGAAGTAAAGCTGTGAGTACCGGACGTGAGTCGTGCTTCGGTAGCTCAGTTGGTAGAGCACTTGCCCGCGAAAGGCAAAGGTCCCGAGTTCGAGTCTCGGTCGGGCACACAGTTTTAATCTGCCAGGAAGTTTCATATCAGCGCACACTCCGCTGCAGAGTGAAAATCTCATTCTGGAAACATCCCCCAGGCTGTGGCTAAGCCATGTCTCCGCTATATCCTTTCTTTCAGGAGTGCTAGTTCTGCAAGGTTCGCAGGAGAGCTTCTGTAAAGTTTGGAAGGTAGGAGACGAGGTACTGGTAGAAGTAAAGCTGTGAGTACCGGACGTGAGTCGTGCTTCGGTAGCTCAGTTGGTAGAGCACTTGCCCGCGAAAGGTAAAGGTCCCGAGTTCGAGTCTCGGTCGGGCACACAGTTTTAATCTGCCAGGAAGTTTCATATCAGCGCACACTCCGCTGCAGAGTGAAAATCTCATTCTGGAAACATCCCCCAGGCTGTGGCTAAGCCATGTCTCCGCTATATCCTTTCTTTCAGGAGTGCTAGTTCTGCAAGGTTCGCAGGAGAGCTTCTGTAAAGTTTGGAAGGTAGGAGACGAGGTACTGGTAGAAGTAAAGCTGTGAGTACCGGACGTGAGTCGTGCTTCGGTAGCTCAGTTGGTAGAGCACTTGCCCGCGAAAGGCAAAGGTCCCGAGTTCGAGTCTCGGTCGGGCACACAGTTTTAATCTGCCAGGAAGTTTCATATCAGCGCACACTCCGCTGCAGAGTGAAAATCTCATTCTGGAAACATCCCCCAGGCTGTGGCTAAGCCATGTCTCCGCTATATCCTTTCTTTCAGGAGTGCTAGTTCTGCAAGGTTCGCAGGAGAGCTTCTGTAAAGTTTGGAAGGCAGGAGATGAGGTACTGGTAGAAGTAAAGCTGTGAGTACCGGACGTGAGTCGTGCTTCGGTAGCTCAGTTGGTAGAGCACTTGCCCGCGAAAGGCAAAGGTCCCGAGTTCGAGTCTCGGTCGGGCACACAGTTTTAATCTGCCAGGAAGTTTCATATCAGCGCACACTCCGCTGCAGAGTGAAAATCTCATTCTGGAAACATCCCCCAGGCTGTGGCTAAGCCATGTCTCCGCTATATCCTTTCTTTCAGGAGTGCTAGTTCTGCAAGGTTCGCAGGAGAGCTTCTGTAAAGTTTGGAAGGTAGGAGACGAGGTACTGGTAGAAGTAAAGCTGTGAGTACCGGACGTGAGTCGTGCTTCGGTAGCTCAGTTGGTAGAGCACTTGCCCGCGAAAGGCAAAGGTCCCGAGTTCGAGTCTCGGTCGGGCACACAGTTTTAATCTGCCAGGAAGTTTCAATATTTATACTATTTTACATAGCGTAAGCACATTTTTAACGTAATAAATTCAGTATCAGCGAATAGTTTTGGTGTATAAAATGTGTAACTGCATTACTTTTGTTCGTAATTACATATCTTATAATAAAAAATTGCTGTAAAGTCTTTCTGACACTGAAAATGTAGGCACTCTCTTTGCAGCAGCTGAATTGTTAAGTCTCATGGGATATATGCATGATGGAATAAAAGTACAGTTTTCATGCGTGGTTAATGTACACATTTTTACTTTGTTAACTGTGGAAAATAAATCACTATCGTTAAAATATTAGCACTACTTTCTTTTACATCAGACCTATTCATCACTCTGCTATATTTCCCAAATAATTGTTTTTTATATTTTTAATTCAGCTATTAGTGCATACTAACCAATATTGTAATACTTATAGACTTGCATATGCCATTTGTAAATTATCATTGTATAGAGTTTCTGTTTGTGGTAACATTACTAGTACTGTTAGGTATAACACACATACAAATACTTATATACTTGTTTAATTCCTGCTGGTTCACGCTGACCACCATCAACTTCCCCCAGGCTGTGGCTAAGCCATGTCTCCGCTATATCCTTTCTTTCAGGAGTGCTAGTTCTGCAAGGTTCGCAGGAGAGCTTCTGTAAAGTTTGGAAGGTAGGAGACGAGGTACTGGTAGAAGTAAAGCTGTGAGTACCGGACGTGAGTCGTGCTTCGGTAGCTCAGTTGGTAGAGCACTTGCCCGCGAAAGGCAAAGGTCCCGAGTTCGAGTCTCGGTCGGGCACACAGTTTTAATCTGCCAGGAAGTTTCATATCAGCGCACACTCCGCTGCAGAGTGAAAATCTCATTCTGGAAACATCCCCCAGGCTGTGGCTAAGCCATGTCTCCGCTATATCCTTTCTTTCAGGAGTGCTAGTTCTGCAAGGTTCGCAGGAGAGCTTCTGTAAAGTTTGGAAGGTAGGAGACGAGGTACTGGTAGAAGTAAAGCTGTGAGTACCGGACGTGAGTCGTGCTTCGGTAGCTCAGTTGGTAGAGCACTTGCCCGCGAAAGGCAAAGGTCCCGAGTTCGAGTCTCGGTCGGGCACACAGTTTTAATCTGCCAGGAAGTTTCATATCAGCGCACACTCCGCTGCAGAGTGAAAATCTCATTCTGGAAACATCCCCCAGGCTGTGGCTAAGCCATGTCTCCGCTATATCCTTTCTTTCAGGAGTGCTAGTTCTGCAAGGTTCGCAGGAGAGCTTCTGTAAAGTTTGGAAGGTAGGAGACGAGGTACTGGTAGAAGTAAAGCTGTGAGTACCGGACGTGAGTCGTGCTTCGGTAGCTCAGTTGGTAGAGCACTTGCCCGCGAAAGGCAAAGGTCCCGAGTTCGACTCTCGGTCGGGCACACAGTTTTAATCTGCCAGGAAGTTTCATATCAGCGCACACTCCGCTGCAGAGTGAAAATCTCATTCTGGAAACATCCCCCAGGCTGTGGCTAAGCCATGTCTCCGCTATATCCTTTCTTTCAGGAGTGCTAGTTCTGCAAGGTTCGCAGGAGAGCTTCTGTAAAGTTTGGAAGGTAGGAGACGAGGTACTGGTAGAAGTAAAGCTGTGAGTACCGGACGTGAGTCGTGCTTCGGTAGCTCAGTTGGTAGAGCACTTGCCCGCGAAAGGCAAAGGTCCCGAGTTCGAGTCTCGGTCGGGCACACAGTTTTAATCTGCCAGGAAGTTTCAATATTTATACTATTTTACATAGCGTAAGCACATTTTTAACGTAATAAATTCAGTATCAGCGAATAGTTTTGGTGTATAAAATGTGTAACTGCATTAGTTTTGTTCGTAATTACATATCTTATAATAAAAAATTGCTGTAAAGTCTTTCTGACACTGAAAATGTAGGCACTCTCTTTGCAGCAGCTGAATTGTTAAGTCTCATGGGATATATGCATGATGGAATAAAAGTACAGTTTTCATGCGTGGTTAATGTACACATTTTTACTTTGTTAACTGTGGAAAATAAATCACTATCGTTAAAATATTAGCACTACTTTCTTTTACATCAGACCTATTCATCACTCTGCTATATTTCCCAAATAATTGTTTTTTATATTTTTAATTCAGCTATTAGTGCATACTAACCAATATTGTAATACTTATAGACTTGCATATGCCATTTGTAAATTCTCATTGTATAGAGTTTCTGTTTGTGGTAACATTACTAGTACTGTTAGGTATAACACACATACAAATACTTATATACTTGTTTAATTCCTGCTGGTTCACGCTGACCACCATCAACTTCCCCCAGGCTGTGGCTAAGCCATGTCTCCGCTATATCCTTTCTTTCAGGAGTGCTAGTTCTGCAAGGTTCGCAGGAGAGCTTCTGTAAAGTTTGGAAGGTAGGAGACGAGGTACTGGTAGAAGTAAAGCTGTGAGTACCGGACGTGAGTCGTGCTTCGGTAGCTCAGTTGGTAGAGCACTTGCCCGCGAAAGGCAAAGGTCCCGAGTTCGAGTCTCGGTCGGGCACACAGTTTTAATCTGCCAGGAAGTTTCATATCAGCGCACACTCCGCTGCAGAGTGAAAATCTCATTCTGGAAACATCCCCCAGGCTGTGGCTAAGCCATGTCTCCGCTATATCCTTTCTTTCAGGAGTGCTAGTTCTGCAAGGTTCGCAGGAGAGCTTCTGTAAAGTTTGGAAGGTAGGAGACGAGGTACTGGTAGAAGTAAAGCTGTGAGTACCGGACGTGAGTCGTGCTTCGGTAGCTCAGTTGGTAGAGCACTTGCCCGCGAAAGGCAAAGGTCCCGAGTTCGAGTCTCGGTCGGGCACACAGTTTTAATCTGCCAGGAAGTTTCATATCAGCGCACACTCCGCTGCAGAGTGAAAATCTCATTCTGGAAACATCCCCCAGGCTGTGGCTAAGCCATGTCTCCGCTATATCCTTTCTTTCAGGAGTGCTAGTTCTGCAAGGTTCGCAGGAGAGCTTCTGTAAAGTTTGGAAGGTAGGAGACGAGGTACTGGTAGAAGTAAAGCTGTGAGTACCGGACGTGAGTCGTGCTTCGGTAGCTCAGTTGGTAGAGCACTTGCCCGCGAAAGGCAAAGGTCCCGAGTTCGACTCTCGGTCGGGCACACAGTTTTAATCTGCCAGGAAGTTTCATATCAGCGCACACTCCGCTGCAGAGTGAAAATCTCATTCTGGAAACATCCCCCAGGCTGTGGCTAAGCCATGTCTCCGCTATATCCTTTCTTTCAGGAGTGCTAGTTCTGCAAGGTTCGCAGGAGAGCTTCTGTAAAGTTTGGAAGGTAGGAGACGAGGTACTGGTAGAAGTAAAGCTGTGAGTACCGGACGTGAGTCGTGCTTCGGTAGCTCAGTTGGTAGAGCACTTGCCCGCGAAAGGCAAAGGTCCCGAGTTCGAGTCTCGGTCGGGCACACAGTTTTAATCTGCCAGGAAGTTTCATATCAGCGCACACTCCGCTGCAGAGTGAAAATCTCATTCTGGAAACATCCCCCAGGCTGTGGCTAAGCCATGTCTCCGCTATATCCTTTCTTTCAGGAGTGCTAGTTCTGCAAGGTTCGCAGGAGAGCTTCTGTAAAGTTTGGAAGGTAGGAGACGAGGTACTGGTAGAAGTAAAGCTGTGAGTACCGGACGTGAGTCGTGCTTCGGTAGCTCAGTTGGTAGAGCACTTGCCCGCGAAAGGCAAAGGTCCCGAGTTCGACTCTCGGTCGGGCACACAGTTTTAATCTGCCAGGAAGTTTCATATCAGCGCACACTCCGCTGCAGAGTGAAAATCTCATTCTGGAAACATCCCCCAGGCTGTGGCTAAGCCATGTCTCCGCTATATCCTTTCTTTCAGGAGTGCTAGTTCTGCAAGGTTCGCAGGAGAGCTTCTGTAAAGTTTGGAAGGTAGGAGACGAGGTACTGGTAGAAGTAAAGCTGTGAGTACCGGACGTGAGTCGTGCTTCGGTAGCTCAGTTGGTAGAGCACTTGCCCGCGAAAGGCAAAGGTCCCGAGTTCGACTCTCGGTCGGGCACACAGTTTTAATCTGCCAGGAAGTTTCATATCAGCGCACACTCCGCTGCAGAGTGAAAATCTCATTCTGGAAACATCCCCCAGGCTGTGGCTAAGCCATGTCTCCGCTATATCCTTTCTTTCAGGAGTGCTAGTTCTGCAAGGTTCGCAGGAGAGCTTCTGTAAAATTTGGAAGGTAGGAGACGAGGTACTGGTAGAAGTAAAGCTGTGAGTACCGGACGTGAGTCGTGCTTCGGTAGCTCAGTTGGTAGAGCACTTGCCCGCGAAAGGCAAAGGTCCCGAGTTCGAGTCTCGGTCGGGCACACAGTTTTAATCTGCCAGGAAGTTTCATATCAGCGCACACTCCGCTGCAGAGTGAAAATCTCATTCTGGAAACATCTCCCAGGCTGTGGCTAAGCCATGTCTCCGCTATATCCTTTCTTTCAGGAGTGCTAGTTCTGCAAGGTTCGCAGGAGAGCTTCTGTAAAGTTTGGAAGGTAGGAGACGAGGTACTGGTAGAAGTAAAGCTGTGAGTACCGGACGTGAGTCGTGCTTCGGTAGCTCAGTTGGTAGAGCACTTGCCCGCGAAAGGCAAAGGTCCCGCGTTCGAGTCTCGGTCGGGCACACAGTTTTAATCTGCCAGGAAGTTTCATATCAGCGCACACTCCGCTGCAGAGTGAAAATCTCATTCTGGAAACATCCCCCAGGCTGTGGCTAAGCCATGTCTCCGCTATATCCTTTCTTTCAGGAGTGCTAGTTCTGCAAGGTTCGCAGGAGAGCTTCTGTAAAGTTTGGAAGGTAGGAGACGAGGTACTGGTAGAAGTAAAGCTGTGAGTACCGGACGTGAGTCGTGCTTCGGTAGCTCAGTTGGTAGAGCACTTGCCCGCGAAAGGCAAAGGTCCCGAGTTCGAGTCTCGGTCGGGCACACAGTTTTAATCTGCCAGGAAGTTTCATATCAGCGCACACTCCGCTGCAGAGTGAAAATCTCATTCTGGAGTATAAATAATATTCGGACACACAACACATAATGAAATGGAAGATGCACATTTAATGAAAACAGCAATGTGTCTGCGTGAAAAGAACGGCACTCCCATCTCTTCAAGCCAACAAATTTTCTACATGTGAACATTGTCGATAACCCTCATCATTACCTGCTGCTCAGATGGCGATGACTTGATGCTTTAGGAATAACAACCATTGCAGCTTCCTGGAGATTTGTTGTAAATTTAGTGTTAGCTGCATCCCTTGCTGTGGTTAATACGTCTTTTTTCTGACCTACAGTATCTCTAAAATCTCTGTCCTTCAACAGAATCACAAAAATTTGCAAAACCACAGAGCATGTTCCACCCATGGTTCGTGCTTTTGTTCACAGCGTTTCAAACCTTCATGACAACAAAAACACATGGTTTTATCTCCATTAACAATATAATGGAATTAACCTTCAACGATTTTCTCTGTAGTTGTGTGGTTTATTGTACATACATTAATTACAATCTCTGTTAAATATAACTCCTGTTATGTATGATTGTGATTCATCTTGTCGCATGGTGTAGGGCATCTGTCATGTGAGTATGTATATGATCAACCATCTGCCAGAGGAGGTGTTACTTTCTTGGATTTTGGAGTATATATATACGCCTTAGATCATGAACACACATTTTCCTTCATCTAAAAAGAAGAAGAACATGCAGTTTGCATAAAAAATGTGAGTTTTTCACAAAATAACTGGATGAGATTTTGCCTATGATGCCACACATATTCGTCCATGCGGCCGGTGATCATAGTCACATCCATAGATGTATCGAAGACCATGCCACATTTAGTCACCTGTACTGCTTGAATGGCACGGAAGCTATAAATGGACGAAATTTCATGAAAACAGTAACGAATAGAAACTAGGACTGTGCGAAGGCTCATGACTATCAGTGCTGAGTTAAATGTTACGCTTGTGGCAAAACTAAGGCAGAACGAGTAAGGTTTAACATCCCGTTGTCGTCTGTGACATTAGAGACAGAGTATAAGCTCGGAATGTTGCAGGGATGGGGAAAGGAATCGGCAGTGCCCTTTCAAAGAAATCATTCTGACATTTGCCTGGAGCGATTTAAGGAAATCACGGAAAACCTAAGTCTGTATGGGCAGACACGGATTTTAACACTTTTCCTGCCGAATTACACTTGCATGCTGCGAGAATGGAAACACGACCACATTCATCTCCTGAACTAACACTGTTATGCAGAGTGTTTGCTATTCTATGAAGGGTAAAGATATTGTAGGCACCGTGTGTTAGAACAAAGAGGCATTAATTACAGCAGGGGGCATCTGATAATAAACTTACTGCAAATCTTCAGGAAGCTTTGACAGCTATTACTCCTAGAACATCAAGTGCTTAATTATTTGAAGAGCATGTGACTCAAGGTTATCGTCAATCTTCACCATGTGTAAAATTTGTTTCCTTGAAGACATCAGAGTGATATTTCTTTTTATACAGACACATTGCTGTTTACGTTAATTCTGTATCTTCCATTTCTTCGTGGGACTCCTTCCAGCAGCTGAACTGTTTGCATAGGATATACTACGAGCTTTCAATAAGCATTGCAAATTTCTGTTGAAAAAATGCAGAATTGGGTGCAACATCATGGAATATTCCCGCATCAGTTCTTATAGTTTCATGTAGTTCCGACTGGTGGCGTCCCTATACGTAGCCTTCAAAATGGCGTCTGTAATGGAGGTGCCTTCCACTCAGAGAGCTGTCACTTAGTTTCTTTTGGCGGTAAACGAGAGCAGTGCAGATATTCATAGGCACTTGCGGAATATCTACGGAGACGTGGTAGTGAACAAAAGCATGGTGTGTCGTTGGACGAGGCGTCTGACATCAGCGCAGCGAGGTCTCGCAAAATCTGACCGACACTCTCATTCGAGATGAGCGACGGAGGCAAACACTTCGCTGCTCAGCTGGACGTCTCTATTGGTAGTGCTGACACACTCATCCACCAGTTGGCGTAGTCCAAGGCATGTGTCCTCTGGATACCTAGCCGCCTAACAGAAGACGATAAAGAGCAAGGAAGGACCATCTGCGCGGAATTGCTTACGCCTTACGGGATTCATCGTGGGTATGGCGTCATAACGCCTCTCCTCCGGAGAAAATATTTAAAGCCTCTCACTCAACCGACGAAGTCATGGCGACGTTCTTCTGAGACTCTCAAGGATTATTCTGTTTAATGTCCTCCCTCATGGTGCAATGATCAACTCCGAAGTATATTATGCTACCGTCAGGAAACTGCACACACAACTTCAGCGTATTCATCGCCACGAAGGTGGGAACGAACTATCCTTTTTCCATGACAACGCAAGGTCAAACGCAAGCCTGCGCAGCCGAGAGGAGCTCACAAAACTTCATTTGATTATTCTTCCTTATCCATTCTGCAGCTCCGATCTTGCACTTTCTGACTTCCATCTGTTTGGCCCAATGTAGGATGCACACCACGGGTAGCAGTACATGGATGGTGGGGATGTCGTTGATCAGCAAGACTTCAACTACAATATTCACCATTACAGTGGTACCATGCGGGCATACAGGCCCTCCCTGTAAGATGTCATCAGGCCGTTGCACTGAACACAGACAATGTTAAAAAAATCGGGTTTTGTAGCCAAAAGAGTGGGAAATAATGTGGTGTATTGGAGTCCTGAATAAAACCAAACTGTTTTCATTAAAAAAAAGTGTTGCGTTCCTTATTGAACGCTCCTACATTGGGCCAAACAGATGGAAGTCGGAAGGTGCAAGATCGGGGCTGCAGAATGGATCAGGAAGAATAATCAAATGAAGTTTTGTGAGCTCCTCTCGGGTGCACAGGCTTGCGTTTGACCTTGCGTTGCCATGGAAAAAGAAAAGTTCGTTCGCACCTTCGTGGAGGCGAATATATATATATTTCAGTAGTTTCTTAACTGTGGACAATGAATCACTATCGTTAAAACATTGTCATTCTTGTCTGTTGTATCAACCGAATCATCACTCCGCAGTATTTTACAAATAACTGTTTTCTGTATGTTTTAAATTCAGCTTGTATTGCACACTAACCAATTGTAATGCTAATAGATTAAGATGTGTGGAAC
This sequence comes from Schistocerca americana, assembly GCF_021461395.2. Taxonomy (NCBI): domain Eukaryota; kingdom Metazoa; phylum Arthropoda; class Insecta; order Orthoptera; family Acrididae; genus Schistocerca; species Schistocerca americana. The sequence goes on from NC_060125.1 coordinate 437,312,294, forward strand.
TTCTGTTTACGGGAATATTACTGACAGATTTAGTTTAGCACACATGCACATACATGTATACACATACTTATATACTTGTCTAATTCCTCCACCTCAATGCGAAACTTACATTTTAACACACACTAGATATCATGAAAGAGAGTTAAATGGGTGTTCACCATAGACTGAGTCTACCCATGGCGATCCATGCAAGCCACACTGATTTACAACACCTGGATACTTTAAATATACGCACTGTATTGAGTCTTGAGATGTTAAATTCACCATAGCTCCTCCAAACATACCGATGATGTACGCACTGTTACTACCAAAGATATGGATGCGCTGACGGAACTGAATGTATACGGTTGTCATGCAATCCTCAATGTATTTCAGCACAGTGCACGGTTCATTCCACTCTATGTCAGTGAACTACTTCTTTGTACCTTGCCAGACATTGTCTGTTTCTACTATAACTTCAAAATGTGTTAGGTGATAAACCAACATTAGCACGCTTCGATCCATTGGCTATCATTTATAAGCTGTGCTGAACAACAAAATTCTGAAATGACTCAGCTGATGCTCTATGAGTGGTGCAGACAGTGGATATAGTGGAAACTCAAAGACTGAAAACAATTCATTTTCCTGCTATGATATATCTGGCGCTGCATCAAAGAGCTCGTTTTTGTGCTGACTTAATGCTGCAGGTGACGAATACAGTTGAGACTCAAAGTCTGAAAACAGTTTGCCTGCTAATTTGATTTTCACTTTATGTGTCAGAATTTGCGTGAAGGAGCTCGTCTGCAAGCTGATTTCGGTTTTGCTATTGCACAGATGTATTAGCACTGCATTTTCTACAACAGGGAGGTGTTGTGCTGTGGGAAAAATAAAGGTACATCATGAAGACACAGATGCTCATACATGCATAATGAATAATAATAAAAAATATTAAGATTGAGGATTTACATCTAACTTCGAGCCAGTTTTTCTGTCTCTGATAAAGCTTCATGATGACGAACAACCTTTGACTATGGTGTACAGAGTAAGAGTGGTGAGACTACTTTATGGCTAGTAAATCTGGACGCTGGTAGAGGTAGGTGACTCCAATGTCATAGAAATTGTTTTTGACTGGTAATTTTCGGTTGTGCCCGTATCTTCAGTTATCACTTTTAGATTGCCACCTTCGATTCTGACATTATCGGTGATATCCTGGATCGATAATTGGATTGTGACGCAATAGGTTCAACATCCTAGATTGCCTTGGATTTTAAACTTACCATAAGTGACCCACTTCCACTGCGACATTGGAAAACACAGCGGTAGTCAATTGTGTTCAGGCTAATAGGTCTGTAGTAACAGCACGAAACATTTGTGAAAGCTATGATATTGCATCTGTTAACAGCCCCCCTATCAGCATGATTGGTAAGTGAGTGATGCAGCACTTGCCTACCATTTGTGTCTATGATGTACCCTAAAGCCCTCAAGCATCTCTTCTGCTTCTAAGCGTTCACTAAATTTTACTGTAGCCAAGGAATTTTGTTAAAAATTTACTATTATATTGGTAATAAGTTACAATTTTACAGTAATGTCGATTAATTTGTTACAATTTCACTGTAACAGAGGACATTTTGTTACAATTTTACTGTAACATGCGTTTGTGTGGGGGGAAGTGTTAAGTGGTCTCCACTGATCCACGTGTGAATTGTTCAACTGCTTGCGATATTCCTGTTTCATGTAAAATATTCAAAATTCGAATTTCATCACGAACGTTCCACAGCAGACTTCATAAAATCAAATTCCCAACGACGTTGAACAACTCCGAGTTCAGTTTTGTTAGCAATAACTCACTACAGTTGAACACTTTTCTGTACCACACAAACTAGCAGAATCACCTCAAGTCTGCATGTGCTGTCTTTTCACTGTACATCTCTTGACATATGCAGCCACAAGTGACAAATGTTTCCCATAAAAGTGCCCTTCTTGAAGAAGCCGAAACAGCATTCGTCAGATAACGATTTAAAATTTCTGTGGAAATGTTAAAGTTCGAAATAGAAATTCCACTAACCCACCAACAGATTTTGAAAATCAAAGCCTTTCACATTTCACTCACGCCTTCAGATTCCACAACTGTCATTATTTAGAAATCCCTTGAAATGTTAGGTGTCTTACGTACAACAGAAAACACAATTTATGTGAGAAATCTCTTAAAAATCACCTAAAAATACAGTGCAAGCGTGGACATTAGATCTCTTTCTATTTATACGAATCATGTGTAGAGTTTAAAATACCGTCTACATCAATATCAAATCAATCTATCGCATCAAGGCCTAGCTAGAGCGAAAATCAGTGTTAGTTAAAGAATATTACTGCCATCTGACAGAAAGGTGATATATCTGAATCTATAATATGAATCTACCGCTACTACTTTACTGAACTCACCATGGAGCCCAGTGTCTGGATCCATTCAATGACTGTACAACTGCATCAACAGCTAGTACTCTAACAACTGTGTCACACTGTTCAAGTGTCTGCAGTAACTATTAAACTTTGTTTTGTCACACAAGGACCATAGTAATTGATTACGGTACAAGGCTCAAGTCCTGTTACGTACAACAGAATATGTATTATGGACATAAAAGAAAAAGCGAAGATGAAAGGGACGAACAGTTGCAAAAAGGAGAATAATAACTTTCATAATATCACTAATGAGAACGACAAAGACAAAGATGACGTGAAATCATTGAGCTATCTTAGCAGCAAGATACGACGGCAGATATCAGAAGTAGATTGGTGCAGGCAACAGAAGCTTCCTTCAATAAGAGTCTGACTGCTGTCATATATTGATTTGGCGCCAAGTACACAAATTTTGAAAGTTTAGGTCTCGAGAGAGGCATTGTGTACAAATGAAAGATGGGTGATCTGGAGAAGTGTAAATTGAAAGCATGCTCACCATAGAAATCATTAGTCTCCCTCTTAAAAGAACACGCTGCTTGCCTTTGGAGCGACTTGACAGAAAATATTACGAATTCTTGGTGCTATGTTAAATCAGTAAAGAAGTCGAAGCCCTCTGTCCAGACACTTTGTGAACATAATGACGTGGAAGAAGAGGATTACGTCAAAGAGACTGAAATACTGAACGCTTTATTTACAGAACTGTTTACAGGAGACAAGATCGCACTTTAGTGGCTCCTATAACTCGTCACAGAAACGACAAAGTGGCTGATCCCGAAATAAACGACCAAGGGTAGAAAAACAACTGAAATCGCCCACTGCACCAGACGATTCTAGACTACTGGCCATTAAAATTGCTATACCACGAAGATGATGTGCTACAGACGCGGAATTTAACCGACAGGAAGAAGATGCTGTGATATGCAAATGATTAGCTTTTCAGAGCATTCACACAAGGTTGGCGCCGGTGGCGACAACTACAACGTGCTGACATGAGGAAAGTTTCCAACCGATTTCTCATACACAATCAGCAGTTGACTGGTGTTGCCTGGTGAAACGTTGTTGTGATGCCTCGTGTAATGAGGAGAAATGCGTACTATCACGTTTCCGACTTTGATAAAGGTCAGATTGTAGCCTATCGGGATTGCGATTTATCGTATCGCGACATTGCTACTGGCGTTGGTCGAGATCCAATGACTGTTAGCGGCATATGGAATCGGTGGGTTCAGGAGGATAATACGGAACGCCGTGCTGGATCCCAACGGCCTCGCATCACTAGCAGTCGAGATGACAGGCATCTTATCCGCATGGCTGTAACGGATCGTGCAGCCACGTCTCGATCCCTGAGTCAACAGGTGGGGACGTTTGCAAGAGAATGCACGAACAGTTCGACGACGTTTGCAGCAGCATGGACTATCAGCTTGGAGACCATGGCTGTGGTTACCCTTGACGCTGCATCACAGACAGGAGCGCCTGCGATGGTGTACTCAACGACGAACCTGGGTGGACGAATGGCAAAACGTCATTTTTTCGGATGAATCCAGGTTCTGTTTGCAGCATCATGATGGTCGCATCCGTGTTTGGCGACATCGCGGTGAACGCACATTGGAAGCGTGTATTCGTCATCGCCATACTGTCGTATCACCCGGCGTGATGGTATGGGGTGCCATTGGTTACACGTCTCGGTCACCTCTTGTTCGCATTGACGGCACTTTGAACAGTGGGCGTTACATTTCAGACGTGTTACGACCCGTGGCTCTACTCTTTATTAGATCCCTGCGAAACCCTAGATTTCAGCAGGATAATGCACGACCGCATGTTGCAGATCCTATACTGGCCTTTCTGGATACAGAAAATGTTCGACTGCTGCCCTGGCCAGCACATTCTGTAGATCTCTCACCAATTTATAACGTCTGGTCAATGGTGGCCGAGCAACTGGCTCGTCACAATACGCCAGTCACTACTCTTGATGAACCGTGGTATCGTGTTGAAGCTGCATTGGCAGCTGTACCTGTACCCGCCATCCAAGCTCTGTTTGACTCAATGCCCAGGCGTTATTACGGCCAGAGGTGGTTGTTCTGGGTACTGATTTCTCAGGATCTATGCACCCAAATTGTGTGAAAACGTAATCACATGTCAGTTCTAGTATAATATATTTGTCCAATGAATACCCGTTTATCATTTGAATTTCTTCTTGGTATAGCAATTTTAATGGCCGGTAGTGTACGTAGGAACTTGCCTCTCTTCTGGAAGAAATGTACCGTAGATCGCTGGAGGAGCGAAGTGTTCCTGATGATGGGAAAAAGGCGCAGATCGTTCTCGTTTTGAAAGAGGGTCGTCGAACAGACACAGAAATCTGTACGCCTATATCTCTGACGTCGGTCTGTTGTAGAATTTTGGTACATGTTTTGGTGTCACGTACACTCATGTTCAGTAGAAACAGAACATCTTGAATGGCTAGAGGTAGGACGTTCACATTCACGGAACATGTACATTAGTATATTCTGCAGAAATGATTAACATTTGAACCACGTCGGCCCGGCCAATTACCGGTAAAATGTGCCTGCGGCTCTCGTTCTCGCTATAAACCGAAGACAATGGATCAGTGTGACTTCAGCTGACGTGCAGGACGTCTCGCAGACGTATGCACGAACCGACCGTCAAAGCAATGAATTTGGAAGAGAGCGCATTATTGTCTTAAGAGAATGTGATGCATCCATCCGGGAAATTACTGATCGTGTGGTACAACGTGTTTCGGCAGTGCAACGGGGGTGTGCAGAATGGTTCACGGAAGGCCGTAGAACGTGACTAGTTGGGTCAGGTCTTACCACCCAGACCATCCACCGAGAAGATCGATACTTCATCCGAATGGCATTGCAATACAGATATACGTCCTCCTCGGCTCTGGTGCAGCAGCGGAACAGTGTGACACTTCGTACACTGTCATAGGTGACAGCCTGTCCCCTCTCATTACGGGAAGGGTTGCATGTGCGTCGTCCACTTCTCCGCCTATACTTGACGAATGTGCAAAAACATACTAGACGGCAATGGTGTATTGAACGACGTCACTGGGGACAGGAATTGCATCAGGTAGTGCTTTCGGACGAATGTAGGTTTTTTTGTTTGAAAATGATGGCTGCATTTTGGTTCGTCGCGGGCATGGGGTACGGCGTCACGGTGACTGCATCCACACAAGACGTACAACGCCAACTCAAGGCCTTATGGTATGGATACAACGAAAAATCACAGTTGGTGCGTGTCCAGGGCACTGTGACCAGTGTGACCTACGTGAATGATATCCTGTGACCCGTAACCATACCCTTTCTGCGCAACACTCCGACGTCGCTTTTCAGCAAGACAATGCAGAAGCACATGTTGCTGCACGAACACGTGCCTTCTTGGTGTCACAGGCTGTCAGCCTTTTGTCCTGGCCCACCGGATCACCAGACTTGTCGCCAATCGAAGATGTGTGTGATATGGTGAAACCATGGGTGCAGAGCTGTGACCCAATGCCAGCCACCACAGATGAACTTTGGAACCAGGTGAATTCAGCACGACTGGCTACACCACAGAAAGCCATTCGCACCTTACACGCGTCGATGCCATCACACATGGAACAAGTTATCAGAGACCACTGCGGACGCTTTTCCTACTAGGCAGCAGGACACATGCTGAACCGAGGTGACTGAAATGCTAATCATTTCCACAGAACATACTAATGTACATGTCCTGTGAATATGAACGTTTTGTCTCTAGGCGTTCAAGGTGTTCTCTTTATTCTGAACATGAGTGTATTATAACATTCCTGGGGACGGAAAATCTCTTCTGTACGAACCGAAAACAACGATCGTGTGAGACCTTGGTCTTGTTCTTCCACTAGACCCAGAAAGCAGTAGATACAGGTGCCCACGTTGATGCAGTGTTCCTTGACTTTCATAAAGGGTTGTATACAGTTCAGCACTGCCGCTTAATGGCCAGAATACAAGCCTATGGAATATCAGAGCAGCTGTGTGATTGGACTGAAGAGTTTCTGTAAACAGAACACAGTGTGTCATTCTCAACGGAGGGAAGACTTCAGATGTAAAAGTATCTTCGCGCTTACACTAAGGGAGTGTCATAGATCCATTACTGTTCACAATATATGTACAGCGTGACAATTATTGAACTATATGAAATAAAACGTAAATTAGTTGCAAACTACGGCGTGCACGCACTTTATTCAACATGTAAACGTCATTACGGACTCTCGGATTTAGGTTATGAGATGTTCGATATGCCTGCCATCATTGGCGATGATGTCGCGCAGACGAATAGCAAAATTCTGCATGACCCACTGAAGTGTCGATTATCGATACTGTCCATTATGTCCTGAATGGCTGTTTTCGGCTTAGTAATGGTTTTGTGGTTATTGCTGTATATCTTGTCTTTAATATAGCCACACAAAGAGGAGTCGCATGAATTCAGATCCGGAGAATATGGCGCCCAATCGAGGCCCATGCCAGTGACCTCTGGGTACCCCAGAGACAGAATGCGGTTCTCAAAATGCTCCTCCAGGACATGAAACACTCTGCTGCTTCGATGGGGTCGAGCTCCGTCTTGCATGAACCGTATCTTGTCGAAATCTTCCAAAACCTTCACACGTTTTGCCGAAGTCTTCCAAAACCTTCACACATATTGTCGAAATCTTTCAAAAGCTTCACGTACCGTTCGGTAGTCACCGTGCCTTCAAGGAATATCCCATCAATTACTCCGTGACTGGAAATTGCACACCACACAGCCACCCGTTGAAGGTGAGGAGGTTTCTCGAACGCGAAATGCGGTTTCTCAGTCCACCAAATGCGCCAGTTATGCTTATTGACGAACGTATGCAAATGAAAGTAGGCTTCGTAGTTAAACCAATTCACTTGCATGCGCATATTTATTCCCATCATGCCCCGTGGGCAACCGTGCACTTTGAACGTCCTAATTCAAACAGTTTAAAAGTTATGACGATTTTATTTCATGTATTTCAATAATTGTCGCCCTGTATATAAATGACAAAGTAGGCATCGGAATTTCAAAAAATGGTTCAAATGGCTCTGAGCACTATCGGACTTAACATCTGAGGTCATAAGTCCCCTAGAACTTAGATCTACTTAAACCTAACTAACCTAAGGACATCACACACATCCATGCCCGAGGCAGGATTCGAACCTGCGAGCGTAGCAGTCACGCGGTTCCGGACTGAAGCGCCTAGAACCGTTCGGCCACCACGACCGGCATCGGAATTTCCATGAGGCTTTTCGTGACTGATGCTGCTGCGTACAGAGAAGTCGCAATGCTAGAAAATTGTAGCGAAATGGAGGAAAACATGTGAGGATCGACGCTTCGTGCAAGTAGTGGCAATTAACACTGAAGATAAACAAATGTAAAATATTGAGTACAAATAGAGAGAAACACCTATTGTTGTTTGATTAAACCATTTCAGAACAATCACTGATTGCAGTGATTTCCATAAAAAATACTAGGATCATGTATACGGAGCGATTTAAAGTAGAACAACAAGGGGAAACAAAGATGCCGGACTGAAGGTCATTCAAAGGATCCTAAGGAATTGTAGTCTGTCAACAAAGGAAGTATCTTACTTACAAAACGCTTGCTCGATCATACCTGAATATTGCTCGTCATTATTGGCTTCGTGCCTGATACGAGTAGGACTGATAGAGGAAATAGAGAAGATCCAAAGAACAGCAGCGAGTTTCGTTATAGGTTCATTAAGTAGGGTCGAAAGCGTAAGGAGATGCTCGACCAATTCCAGTGGCAGACACTGCAAGAGAGGCGATCTGCATCACGGTCTGGTTTAGTGTTAAAGTTCCGAGAGCATATGTCTCTAGAAGAGTCAACAAATGCATTGCTTCCTCCTACATGTATATCGCGAAAGGATCAAGAATGTAAAATGAGAGTGCTGCCGGCGTAAAGTCAGGCGCCGGCACGCGAGTCGGAAACGAGAGAGCAGAGAGGCCTGTGAAGAAGACGCAAGGCAATTGCACGCTGGCCGCCCCTCTCCAGAACGACAACGCAACGGCGGTGGCCTCTATGCGAAGAGGATATAAGCGCCATGCCGACTGGTCGCGCCAACTTTGTACAGCAGCACCAAGCTCAGGCACTTCAAGATAGCGACTTAAGAATTGTATATACCGAAGAACGATGTTTATTTTGTCCATCGCCCTTTGCTTGCGACACATATATTAAACACAAAGTTAAGTACTGTCATGTACTTTTCGTAATAAAACTAGGCAGGATTCAACACAGAGCTCCGAGCCCACACGGAGGCTCCCTGGCAAGCGTTCTTCCCGTGACCCGTTAGCGACTGGAATAGCAAAAGGGGAAATGATCGTAGTGGAAAAACTACTCTTATCCACCACCCGAAGGTGGCTTACGGAATATAGACGTGGATGTAGATGTAGTTGGTGTGGAACTGACACCAGCTGGTCACGAAACCCTTCGCTGATGACGTAAATCGTGGCAGTAAAGTGGTGTCTGTGTACCAGTCGTCTTTATGTAATCAGTTGCGAAGGATGTGTGGACGTGGACACGTGACAGATTGGCGGAGAAAGAGCTGAAGTGTCGACGTGACCACCACCACACCGTGAATAAAGTTGCCCAGTTTGTTGATGTACTTAGTTAGTTAGTTTCATTTTTCATTTATCGTTTTCCACGATAAGTCATAATGATGTTGAACGAGTCATTTTATATTCACATAGCAAATTAGTTTGTAAATATGGCTACATGCTGAACATTTATAGGTATTTTATTTTATTTTATTTGAATTTTTTTAAATACGCATATGTGAGTTAGTAATTGTCACCCACTTACTTATACACATTACAATAATACGAGTACTTCCACGGAAAGAAGGAGTTGTCAAGGAGAAACTTCTTCAATTTGTTTTCAAATTTTATTTTGCTGTCCGTTGAAAATGGTTCAAATGGCTCTGAGCACTATGGGACGTAACATCTGAGGTCATCAGTCCCCTAGAACTTAGAACTACTTGAACCTAACTAACCTAAGGACATCACACACATCCATGCCCGAGGCATGATTCGAACCTGCGACCGTAGCGGTCACGTGGTTCCAGACTGAAGCGCTTAGAACCGCTCGGTCACAGCGGCTGGCTTTGTTGTCCGTCAGACGTTTTTGATCATTGAGAAAGTAATGGAAACTTTTTGCTGCAGCATTCTGCACCCCTTTTTTGTGCTAAAAACAACCTTAACGTGGAATAATGAATTCTGTTTTTCCTTCTGGTATTATAATTATGTAGATTATTGTTCCTTTTGAACTGTAGTGAATTATTTACAACAAACTTGACAAGGGAATAAATATATTGTGAAGCAGCAGTCAGATACCCAAATCCTTAAACAGATGTCTACAACATGATCGTAGGTGAGCACCACATATTATTCGAATAGCAAGTTTCTGGGCAATGAATACTTTCTTTCTTAAAGATGAGCTACCCCAGAACATTATTTCATATAACATTATTGAATGACAATATGCAAAACATGTCAAATTATTGATTTGTTTCTCCCCAAAATTTACCATTTTTCCAGGTGCAAATGTGGCAGAATTAACTTGTTCTAGGAGTTCCACCGAAGAATTTTGAAGTTTCCATCCTATTTATTATTTGCTAACCATGTGCTACATTTACCATTGATGTAATACTATTATATGTGCAGAACTAAATAACTTGTGTCTTTTTAAAATTGAGGGTGGGACCATTCACAAAAACCAATTCATGACATTTTTAAGAACATCTTTTACCATTCCTTCTGTTTCTGCGCGTTTGCTTGGATTGCTTACAATACTAGTTTCGTCTGAAGAAAAAAATGTAATTCTGCCTGTAGAATATTAGGCGGAAGATCGTATACAGATATGAGGAACAATAGTGGGCCTAAGACTGAGCTCTGGGGAACACCATACATGATTTCTTCCCAGTCAGAATTACGTCTCCGTACTATACTGGTTGAATTACTAAGTTCAAATTTCTGCATTCTTTTTGTCAGATGTGACATTGGCCATACCTTCAGTCCCATAAAACTCCATCTAGAAGAATACTGCGATTCACACAGTCAAATGCCCTCGACAGCACACATAAAATACCAGCTGGTCCATTTAATTATTTAATGCTTATAAAGGTTGGTGAGTGAACAAGTAAACGTCATTCTCTTCTACATATGCTTGATAAGATGCTATCTCTCGTCCTCAAAGATGACAACAACTGTGTTCATAGGGCAGCACTTACACGTTCCTGGTATGACGAGAACACAGGCACTCTATGGCCCTCGACTGTCCCGCTAAATCACTCGGTCCCATGGAAAATGTCTCGGGCTATCTTGAACAGTGTGTGAAACGTAGTAATACAAATTTCTGAAATTTTAAAGTCCTATGGGCTCTCATAGCTAATGACTGGTTCCGGCCGGATATGGGACATCGGAAAAAACTCGTTGACTCTCTTCCCCGCGTAACTGTACCAGTGCCGAGACTAGATATACCGTTACAGTTAGTGAGCTATCTCCTGGAGGTGAGGAATTTAGCCCTGAAATGCTCATCTGAGTCCCCTGGTCCAGACTGTACACCCATTAGAATCGTTCCAGAATATGCTGATATAATGTCTCCATACTCAGCAATAATACACAACCGCTCCCTCGATGACAGATCGTACATAAGGACTGGGAAGTTGCACAGGTTTCACCAATACCCAAGAAACGTTACAGAAGTAATCCTCTGAATTGCAGACCCATATCATTAACGTCGATTTGCATAGGATTTCGGAACATATACTGTCCTCAAACATTATGATTTACCTAGAAGAAGACGATCTGTTGACACCGATTCAGAAAATATAGTTCTTATGCAACATAACTAGCTCTTTATTCTCATGAAGTAATTCTATAGGCAGGGAATCTAAAGTTGATTTCATATTTCTGGATGTCCCGAAGGCTTCTGACACCGTTTCTCACAAGCGGCCTCTAAACAAATTGAGTGCCTATGGAGTCTCATTATGCGACTGTATTCGTGATTCTCTGTCAGAGATATTACAGTTCTTAGAACTTGACGGAAAGTCGTCGATTAAAATTTAGGTGATATCTGGCATTCCCCAAGGACACGTTATAAAAAAATGGTTCAAATGGCTCTGAGCACTATGGGACTTAACATCTGTGGTCATCAGTCCCCTAGAACTTAGAACTACTTAAACCTAACTAACCTAAGGACATCACACACACCCATGCCCGAGGCAGGATTCGAACCTGCGACTGGAGCGGTCACGCGGTTCCAGACTGAAGCGCCTAGACCGCACGGCCACACCGGCTGGCGGACGCGTTATAAGGCCGTCTGCTATGTAAACAATTCAAGAGACAATCTCAGCAACCATCTTACATTATTTTCAGACGTTGCTGTTATTTAGCCTATCCTAAAACCAATTGCAGAATGATTTAGACAATACATCTGCGTAGTTGGAGAAGCGGCAATTCACTCCAAATAATGAAAAGTGTGAAATCTTCCACGTGAGTTCTAAAAGAACCCCTTCAATTTCCTTTATATGACAAATCACACAAATCTAAAGGCTGTCAATTTGTAAGTAGGCTGTTTAGGTTTTTATGTTGGTAACGTCATTTAGCGCTCTGTATGAAAATCACTGGCTGTGCTGTGTGCATTCTGTGGCTGGTTGGCATTGTTGGAATATTCGCTATTGTAGTGTTGGGCAGATGGATGCGAACAGCGCGTAGCGTTGCGCAGTTGGAGGTGAGCCGCCAGCAGTGGTGGATGTGGGGAGAGAGATGACAGAATTTTTTGAGCGGACGATCTGGACGTGTGTCCATCAGAAAGAGTAAATTTGTAATACTGTATATCATGAACTGATATATATATATATGATGACTTTCGAACATTATTAAGGTAAATACATTGTTTGTTCTCTATCAAAATCTTTCATTTGCTAACTATGCCTATCAGTTGTTAGTGCCTCCAGTAGTTAGAATCTTTTATTTAGCTGGCAGTATTGGCGCTCGCTGAATTGCAGTAGTTCGAGTAACGAAGATTTTTGTGAGGTAAGTGATTCATGAAAGGTATAGGTTATTGTTAGTCAGGGTCATTCTTTTGTATAGATTATTGAAAGTCAGATTGCGTTGCGCTAAAAATATTGTGTGTCAGTTTAGTGTTGATCAGAATAAGTAAAGAGCGAAATGTCCGAGTACGTTCAGTTCTGCTCAGCTGTTTGAAAATCAAATAACGTAAGGGGTTTATCAGCACAATCATTCATAAATTTTTCTAATGGGAGGTTTCAAATTGAACTAAATATCTAGCAATAACAAATACGAATAAGTTAAATTGGAACGATTACATCGATAATGTTGTTGTGAAGGTGAATCAGAGACTGAATTTTAATGGCAGAACGCTTACAAGATCTAACGCATCCACTAAACTGACTGCCTTCACTACGCTTGTCCGTCCTCAAACTATTTCTGTGCGATATGGAGAGCCTTACCAGATGGGACTGACGGAGGACTTTGGAGAAGTTCAAAGAAAGGCAGCTTGTTTTGTCCTATTACGGAATAGAGAAGAGAGTGGCACAGATATGGTACGCGCCTTGGTGCGCGAATTATGAAAACCAATACGTTTTTCGATGCGGCGAGATCTTTTCATGAAATTTCGATTTCTAAGTTTCTCCTCCGAATGCGAAAATATTTTGTTGACTTCCACCTACGTAGGGAGAAATGGTCGTCGTAGTAAAATAAGAGAAATCGGAGTTCGCAAGGAGAGACATAAGCGTTCGTTTTCCCAAGTGCTGTTCGAGAGTTCGATGAACCTTCCGCCAGGCACCTAAGTGTGAACTTCAGAGTAGCCATGGGGGATGAAATGTTAGGAAGTAACTGGACACATAAATTTCGAAATGGAGAAGTATTTGAAGTGAGACAAATGGAAAGAAGTATGTGAAAGACGTTTACTAGAGGATGAGATTGGGTAGTGGGACATAAGCTGAGACATCCAGCGAAAGTTGACACGGCGCTGCAAGGAGTGTTAGATGGGAAAAATTGTGAAGGCGGACAAAGACTAAATTACACAAAACAGAATGTAGGTTATATTGGAGCTTGTAGATATCTACTCGTGAAAGGATGAGCGTAAGAGAGGAAAAACATGGAGGGCAGCTATTGAGAGTTACGCATTACCAGTAGAACACCCAAGTGAGTCTCCGAGTCTCATTAGGTTAATTTTCTGTTTTACTACCCGCAAATATTTGTATTGCAGTTTCATCATGTAACTGCTCCCATAGCATCTTATCTTGCTCCCATAAAGAAATCACGATGATTTTGTATTGTTTTTTAATACCTAAATTGATTTTAAAAAATATTCGTGCAATAATACCTGAGTCGAGTCTCTCAGATGCATTTCATGTAATTTTTTTTTTTACTTTCCGTCATTTATAGTTCATTGTTGACTATGTTTCTGCAGTGTAATGATCCAATGTTGAATGATATCTGGTAGCTACTAAACATACTAGCTATTAGCCTTCAACATGTCTAAGAGAAAATTGTCAGCGTTGTGAACAAGGCACTGCGCAAACTGGTGGTGGCTCCATAATGGTATGGTCTGTGTTTACATAGAATGGACTGGATCCTTTAGTCCAAGTGAATCGATAACTGATGGAAATAGTTATGTTCGAGCACTTGGAGACCATTTGCAGCCAGTCGTGGACTTCATGTTCCGCGGCGTGGGATTAGTAGAGCGGTCTAAGCGCTGCAGTCATGGACTGTGCGGCTGGTCCCGGCGGAGGTTTGAGTCCTCCCTCGGGCATGGGTGTGTGTGTTTGTCCTTAGGATAATTTAGGTTAAGTAGTGTGTAAGCTTAGGGACTGATGACCTTATCAGTTACGACCCATAAGATTTCAAACACATCTTCATGTTCCCAAATGACGAAGGAATTATTATGGGCCGGCCGTGGTGGCCGGGCGGTTCTAGGCGCGCAGTCCGGAACCGCGCGACTGCTACGGTCGTAGCTTCGAATCCTGCCTCGGGCATGGATGTGTGTGATGTCCTTAGCTTAGTTAGGTTTAAGTAGTTCTAAGTTCTAGGGGACTGATGACCACAGTAGTTAAGTCCCATAGTGCTCAGAGCCATTTGAATTATTATGGATGACAACGAGCCGTTCACCGGGTCACTATTGTTCGCGATTGGGTTGAAGAAGATTCTGGACAATATGAGCGAATGGTTTGGCCACCCAGATCGCACTACATGAATCCCATCGTACATTTATGGGAATTAATCGAGTGATCAATTCGTACACAAAATCCTGCACTGGCAACGTTTCAGCAGTCAAGGTTGTACGGGCTGCATGGCTCAATATCCCTGCAGGAGACTTTCAACGAGTTTTTGAGTCCATGCCAAGTCGAGTTTCTGCACTACGCCAGGTATTAGCATTTATCCCATGATCTGGGCCACTTACTGCATTGAATATTGAGTTTAATAAAATCTTGCTGAAATAGTATTTATTCTTATTTTCATTGTTGTTTTAGTGAAAGCATAACATTATGAAGAAAAAATACCTATGAATTCACAGGCTCAACTCAGGTTTGTACCGTGATGAAATACACTACTGGCCATTAAAATTGCTACACCACGAAGATGACGTGCTACAGACGCGAAATTTAACCGACAGGAAGAAGATGCTTTGGTATGCAAATGATTAGCTTTTCAGAGATTTCACACAACGTGCTGACATGTGGAAAGTCTCCAACCGATTTCTCACACACAAACAGCAGTTGACCGGCGTTGCCTGGTGAAACGTTCTTGCCATGTCTCGTGTAAGGAGGAGAAATGCGTACCATCACGTTCCCGACTTTGATAAAGGTCGGATTGTAGCCTATCGCGATTGCGGTTTATCGTATCGCGACACTGCTGCTCGCGTTGGTCGAGATCCAATGACTGTTAGCGCAATATGGAATCGGTGAGTTTAGGAGGATAATACGGAACGCCGTGCTGGATCTCAACGGCCTCGTATCACTAGCAGTCGAGATGACAGGCATCTTATCCGCAGGGCTGTAACGGATCTTGCAGCCACGTCTCGATCCCTGAGTCAACAGAGGGGGACGTTTGCAAGACAACAACCATCTGCACGAACAGTTCGACGACGTTTGCACCAGCATGGAGACCATGGCTGCTGTTAGCCTTGACGCTGCATCACATACAGGAGCGCCTGCGATGGTGTACTCAACGACGAACCTGGGTTCACGAATGGCAAAACGTCATTTCTTTGGATGAATCCAGGTTCTGTTTACAGCATCATGATGGTCGCATCCGTGTTTGGCGACATCGCGCTGAACGCACATTGGAAGCGTGTATTCGTCATCGCCATACTGGCGTACCACCTGGCGTGATGGTATGGGGTGCCATTCTCGGTCATCTCTTGTTCGCATTGACGGAACTTTGAACAGTGGACGTTACATCTCAGATGTGTTACGACCCGTGGCTCTACCCTTTATTCGATCCCTGCGAAACCCTACATTTTAGCAGGATAACGCACGACCGCATGTTGCAGTCTCTGTACGGGCCTTTTTGGATACAGAAAATGTTCGACTGCTGCCTTGGCCAGCACATTCTCCAGATCCCTTACCAATTGAAAACGTCTGGTCAATGGTACCCGAGCAACTGGCTCGTCACAATATGCCAGTCACTACTCTTGATGAACTGCGGTATCGTGTTGAGGCTGCATGGGCGGCTGTACCTGTAACGCAATCCAAGCTCTGTTTGACTCAATGCCCAGGCGCATCAAGGCCGTTATTATGGCCGGAGGCGGTTCTGGGTACTGTTTTCTCAGGATCTATGCACCCAAATTGCGTGAAAATGTAATCACATGTCAGTTTTAGTATAATATATTTATCCAATGAATACCCATTTGTCTTCTACATTTTTTCTTGGTGTAGCAATTTTAATGGCCAGTAGTGTAGTTTGGGTTCTCTAGGGTTAAAAAAGAAAAATGCTACAATACGCGACAGTTGTCAAAGAGGGGCTGTAGCTTCTAGAAGGAAAACTGTGTGGTAGTTTCCGGCGTATTTTTCAGGATGCCCATTCCCGGCGGTCGTTCGTCCGCCTGGCCTTTGCGGAGAGCGTCAGTGTGCGCCAGCTCAGCCATTAGTCGCGAGTCTTATGGACGCAGAAGCGTGCCATTGTGCGCCTCGCCTCCGACTGTATCCGCGGCAACCGGAACCCACCGGCGATTCATTAGCTTATCGCCGCCGCTGCCACTGCCGCCCTGGGAGCGTATCACAAAGGTGGCAGACGTGATTCAGAGGGGGGATCTGCAGCCTCCCGGCTCCACGCCGGGGAGGGTGGGCTGGAGTGTGGGGCCGTGTGCAACTGGGCACACACGCACGCTGCTGGCTAATGGCGGACCGGCTCTGGGACAAAGGGCAGCTGGGGGGACGTGTGGCAGCGGCTGCTCTGCCCGTGGCTGCAGCGAGAGTTTTATTCGTCCGTGGATTACATTTGCAAGGATACTGAGCGTGCCGCGGTATCGCAACATAAGAACAAAAGACGTAACGCATATGTGCGGGCGTTTTTGTAGACTGCTAGTTTCATGAGGATTGGATCGGTATCATACACAGGGTGCATCACCTAACACTTGCAAAGCAGATATTGCGGAAATGGAAAGCGCTGTTGATGTGTGGTTTTCGCAGAATGTGTTGGAAGTCAGGGACTCGTATTGTTAGCCAATGAAAAGATTGTAATAGTACTTAGAAATTGTATTTTATGAGCAAACGTGCATTTTTTAAATGGAACATTGCCTATTGACATTAACTAACCAAAAGTAGGGCAAAATAGAAAGTCAGTGGTGTTTTTTACAGGAGTCCAGTGCGAGTCGCTTACGCGATATCATATTATGCAAATTTCCACATTGACACTTTTTTGCGTCATTCAGCTTGCGTAGTCGTGTTATGTTTGCTTACAGTGTGGTTGTGTGTTGCTTGAGTGCACTGCGGCTTGCTAGTCACTTAGTATGTGAGAATCCAAGCAGTAGGTTAGGAGTGGACGATAGGATTTAAAAATGGAGAAGAAACTGACATGCTCATGGTATATGGAGAGGGTAGTAATCATGCAGTACTTTCTCATATGGTGCATGCTGCAAGATATCCGAATAGACATCAATCATCTGGGCAGTTAGTTATCAACCTCTTCAACCAGTTCCGTATAACACCCAGACAATGTAACAGGAGGAAACAAGTGATGACAGAAGAGGTGAAAATTCATGTTCTTGTGGCTGTTGCAGTTGATTTGCACGTCAGATCCCAAGCAATCGCATGAGCAGATGGCATGTGTCAGGCAATTGTCCTGTGTATTCCCCACCGACATAGGTTTCATCCCTATCACATCTCTCTTCAGTAACAGCTGCATGGAAACTTTTATGAGTATCATGTTAACTTCTGTGCCTGGGCATTAAGACAGGATACTCCAGATGTATCATGTACGTTGTTTAGTGATGAAGCCACATTTACCAGTAACAGCCGGATAAACCACATTAACATGCACTAATTATCTGTTGACAGCTCTCGTTGACTTTGTCAAGGTGGAACGTAAGCATCCGTGGAGTGTAAAGATGTGGTGCGGTTTAGTGAACAGGCCCGTTTTTCATAGCTGTAACACTTAGCATGCACAAGTATCGCAGTCTCCTAACAGACAATCTTCTGCGGATGCTAAAAGACGTTCCTCCGCATACTAGGAGGAACTTTTGGTACCAACACCATGACTGTCCACCCTATAGTGCATCGAGTACTACAGCATGTCTTCACGAATTCTATCGAAATTGAATTGTAAATAATAGATTTCAGCTATCAGTCGTCCTTTTTAAATTTTATTGGCAGATCTAGATTTCGGCTAGAAACTAGCCATTCTCAGTGCACTATCATTTTTGATCAAAGCATGCATTCAGAATGGCTATTTTCTAACTGGAATCTAGATCTGCCAATAAAATTTAAAAAGGACGACTGATAGCTGAAATCTATTAGTTACAATTCAATATAACAGTCGCTGCGTGCAACAGCCTTCTGAATGGAAGGTAACCTGATGTTTCCAAATTGTTGGACTGGTACCTTGCTCGGTTCATTCCCCTGATTTGACGCCCGTCCACTCACAACCTGCTGCTTGGACTGTCACACGCTAACTGACTAGCAAGTCTCAGTGTACTCAGGGAACACCCGAGTACACAGTAAGCAATCGTAACATCACCGTACCTAGCAACTATACAGACTGAATGGCTTGACCAAGTATCAGTGTGTAATATTTTCAAAATAGGATACATCGTAAATGACTCACACTAGAACCCTGCAACAAACACCACTGACATTCTAATTGACCCTACTTTTAGATTCTTGATGTCAATAGACATTGTTCCATTTAAAATGTATGTTTGCACAAAAAATACACTTTGTAAGTATTATTACCATCTGTTGATTAGTTAACAATACGAGCCTCTGACTACTAATCTATTCCGTGAAAACCACACACGAAAAGCACTTTCCATTTCTAAAATATTTTCCATGCAAGTTTTACGTGATTCGCCCTGTAATTGCTGTTTGCTTTGAGTTACTTACTTAGATTGTAATATTAACCAAATGTTGCACACGACGTTATACAATGACGAGACAAAATGTTGTGGCTATCATCGAACTCGTGGTTGATGTGGATGACGCTGTTAGCCTTAACTTCATCTGTGTCGGGTTCGTTCGCCAAACAGGTTGTCCACTTCGTCGAACACAACGGCCGACCGTTGAAGCTCGTCTACTGCAACAGAATAACACCGACACAAGGCTGTTATTCGGTCGCGAAGCAACTGAACTGCTTGATTAGGCAAGGGACAGATATCTGTATTTTCTTGAAAATGCACACCTCACGAGGCAAAGAACCAAACTAAAGGGAAGGGAGTTCTGGGTCAGTCCGATAGTAAGCAACTGAAGCAGATAAGGGGAATTTCATCACTTACACAAAAAACTGAAGAGAGACATTGGAAAACTTTTCAACTACTACAGGATGTACACGGAAACGCTTCAGTATATTCTTACGGCTACTCAGCACGCAGTTACGAAGCTATCAGTTTTCAGGGAAACACTACAACCTGAAGAATGTAGGCCTTAACTTTGACGTAAGTTGCGCACACATTTCATGGTCTCAAGAGAAATAAATCTGACCTCCTCTCGGCCGTCTCCCTGTGATGAGATCATTTTAGCTATGTTGCGTATGGGCTACCGTCTTTTTAACCATCGCCATTTGTTAAGTGGTACTCCCCCACCGCTTTGTGCTCATTGCCGTCAGCCTTCGACGGTCCGTCACTTCCTCATGGGATGCCCTTTTTTTAAGCACTTACGTTCTCATTTGTGTTTGCCGTCTGAGTTACCTGCCGTTGTAGCGAATGACGCGCGGGCTGTCGACCTCGTTTTACTTTTTATCCGTCGTAGCAATATGGCGAAGGACATTTAATCTTTAGTCGTAGACGACCTCCGTTCCTCTAGGACGTATTTTATAAACCTTTCTCCATGTTCCTTTTTTTTTTAGCTGTCTTCTCTTCCGTCGATTGGGATTAACGTGTAGTAGTTTTTAAATCCTCAAAATGTTCAAATGTGTGTGAAATCTTTTGGGACTGAACTGCAAAGATCATCAGTCGCTAAGCTTACACAGTACTTAACCTAAATTATCCTAAGGACAAACACAGACACCCATGCCCGAGGGAGGACTCCAACCTCCGCAGGGACCAGCCGGCTAATCCCGTCCGGATTTTAACTCCTCTCTGTGTCTTCGTGTTCTACAGTTCTCACATGGGCTCGTATGAGTCTAGTTGTTTTTGCGCCCTAAAACAGGAGAAAAAAAGCGAAACTGTACAGTTTTAGTTTTATAGTAAAATTACTGGAGAGTATTACAACAAAGCTTACGAAAGATGTTTAACAATGGAGAGTTCGTTGTAGTATTTACATATGGTGAGCAAGACACGTACAAAACATTTATTTTAAGAATCTGTACAGTTAAGACACAAAATGGAATGACAGACACTGCCTGCGAGCGGACGCCGATTTAAATTAACGGAGTAAGCTGAAAATTTCTGCCGGACTGGAATTTGAACGCAGGCCTCCTACTTATTAGAGAGATGCGCTGACCTCTGAGCCATCCGGCCACAGTGGTCATCGCAACTGCACGCCTCCCGTCAGACCCAAATTCTGAACTACTAATGTAACGTCCCTTGCCCATTATCCTCATTAATAGCGGCACTCACTGATTTCCATAAAAGGTCGAGATTGGTTTGCATCCCCACTGCATACATCTTTGGCCGTCCTCACCCTAATTAAATATGTGGTGTGTGTTCATTCGAAAATGTCCGAAAGAACAGACCTTGGCAAGCAGCGAACTTTCATGGTCCTTCGCCTGGGAACCAGTACCTCGGAAACGGCAAAGCTGGTCGACTGTTCCCGTGATAATGTCGTGAGGACTACGGCAAGTGGCAAGTTATCGGGCGTCCGCCCCTCGTCATGGAACGTGTAGTTCGGAGGCTTGCAGTCTGTAAAGCCAGATAAGCAGCGATCTGTGACAGTTATGACGGCACAATATAGTGCTGGTGCTGGCACGTGTGTTTCAGAGCACACTGTTCTACGCATACTACTGAACCTGAGGCTCTGCAGCAGACGACTGCTACGTGTTCCCATGCTCATCCTGATTGGACCATGGATGATTAGAAACATCACACCTGATCACATTCTCATGTTTCTTGTTACACCACTGCAATGGTCACATCCAGATACACCATCTTCCAGGTGAACCTCTGCCAGAAACATGCACTTCAACACAGATGGAGGCCGGTAGGAGCGGTATTATGCCATGGGCTCCACGCGACCTATAGTAGTAATCGAAGTCACCATGACAGCTGTGGACTACCTGAACGCTACTCGAGGCTCCCTGCATCGCTCCGTTCTTGACGCCTTCCCGACTGTGATCGCATTTTCCAGCACGATAACTATCCCCATCACAAGACCAGAATTGTACTAAGTGTTTTGAGGAGGCTTCCGGGCAAATTAAAACTGTGTGCCTGACCGAGACTTTTGCGGAAGTGAAGTTGTGAGGACGGGCCGTGAGTCGTGCTTGGGTAGCTCATATGGTAGAGCACTTGCCCGCGAAAGGCAAAGGTCCCGAGTTCGAGTCTCGGTCCGGCACACAGTTTTAATCTGCCAGGAAGTTTCATATCAGCGCACAATCCGCTGCAGAGTGAAAATCTCATTCTGGTTTTAGGAGCATGATAATGAACTCACGTTATTGTCTTGGACACCAAATTCGTCTGATCTGAATCTGATATAAAACATTTGGGACACTATCGGGGGCCATTTCCGCGGCGAAAATGCAACTCACCTCCGGAAACCAACCAAAGGCTTGTCTAATCCATGCTACGCAGAATCGCTGCTGTATTGCGGTCAAGAGTGGACCAATCAGCTGTTATTCGGCTGGTCGTAATTTTTTGGCTCACCTGTCTATACGTAGAAGTATCATCTCCATTAAATTTAACTGCGTCGTTTCCTCACTTCAATCTGATAGTCATGACATTGGTTGGTTATGCTATGTATAGCTGTATTTGAGATTAACGAACTGTTGACTTCCACTTGCCTCCTCTGATTTTTTCGGTTGATCAGCTACATTTTCCAGTTTGTTGTTGTGGTCATCAGTCCTGAGACTGGTTTGATGCAGCTCTCCATGCTACCCTATCCTGTGCAAGTTTCTTCATCTCCCAGTACCTACCGCAACCTACATCCTTCTGAATCTGTTTAGTGTATTCATCTCTTGGTCTCCCTCTACGATTTTTACCCTCCACGCTGCCCTCCAATGCTAAAATTGTGATCCCTTGATGCCTCAGAACATGTCCTACCAACCGGTCCCTTCTTCTCGTCAAGTTGTTCCACAAACTCCTCTTCTCCCCAATTCTATTCAATACCTCCTCATTAGTTATGTGATCTACCCATCTAATCTTCAGCATTCTTCTGTAGCACCACGTTTCGAAAGCTTCTATTCTCCTCCTGTACGAACTATTTATCGTCCATGTTTCACTTCCATACGTGGCTACACTTCCATACAAATACTTTCAGAAACGACTTCCTGACACTTAAATCTATACTCGATGTTAACAAATTTCTCTTCTTCAGAAACGCTTTCCTTGCCATTGCCAGTCGACATTTTATATCTTCTCTACTTCGACCTTCATCAGATATTTTGCTCCCCAAATAGCAAAACTCCTTTACTACTTTAAGTGTCTCATTCCCTAATCTAATTCCCTCAGTATCACCCGACTTAATGCGACTACATTCCATTATCCTCGTTTTGCTTTTGTTGATGTTCATCATATATCCTCCTTTCAAGACACTGTCCATTCGGTTCAACTGCTCTTCCAAGTCCTTTGCTGTCTCTGACAGATTTACAATGTCATCGACGAACCTCAAAGTTTTTGTATCTTTTCCATGGATTTTAATACCTACCCCGAATTTTTCTTTTGTTTCCTTTACTGCTTGCTCAATATACAGATTGAATAACATCGGGGATAGACTACAACCCTGTCTCACTCCCTTCCCAACCACTGCTTCCCCTTCATGCCCCTCGACTCTTATAACTGCCATCTGGTTTCTGTACAAATTGTAAATAGCCTTTCGCTCCCTGTATTTTACCCCTGCCACCTTTAGAATTTAGAAGAGAGTATTCCAGTTAACATTGTCAAAAGCTTTCTCTAAGTCTACAAATGCAAGAAACGTAGGTTTGCCTTTTCTTAATCTTTCTTCTAAGATAAGTCGTAAGGTCAGTATTGCCTCACGTGTTCCAATATTTCTAGGGAATCCAAACTGATCTTCCCCGATGTCGGCTTCTACCAGTTTTTCCATTTGTCTCTAAGGAATTCGCGTTAGTATTTTGCAGCTGTGACTTATTAAACTGATAGTTCGGTAATTTCCACATCTGTCAACACCTGCTTTCTTTGGGATTGGAATTATTATATTCTTCTTGAAGTCTGAGGGTATTTCGCCTGTTTCATACATCTTGCTCACCAGATGGTAGAGTTTTGTCAGGACTGGCTCTCCCAAGATCGTCAGTAGTTCTAATGGAATGTTGTCTACTCCGGGGGCCTTGTTTCGACTCAGGTCTTTCAGTGCTTTGTCAAACTCTTCACGCAGTATCGTATCTCCCATTTCATCTTCATCTACATCCTCTTCCATTTCCATAATATTGTCCTCAAGTACATCGCCCTTGTATAGACCCTCTATATACTCCTTCCACCTTTCTGATTTCCCTTCTGTGGTTAGAACTGGGTTTCCATCTGAGCTCTTGATATTCACACAAGTGGTTCTCTTTTCTCCAAAGGTCTCTTTAATTTTCCTGTAGGCAGAATCCATCTTACCCCTAGTGAGATAAGCCTCTACATTCTTACATTTGTCCTCTAGCCATCCCTGCTTAGCCATTTTGCACTTCCTGTCGATCTCATTTTTGAGACGTTTGTATTCCCTTTTGCCTGCTTCATTTACTGCATTTTTATATTTTCTCCTTTCATCAATTAAATTCAATATTTCTTCTGTTACCTAAGGATTACTACTAGCCCTCGTCTTTTTACCTACTTGATCCCCTGCTGCCTTCACTATTTCATTCCTCAAAGCTACCCATTCTTCTTCTACTGTATTTCTTTCCCCCTTTCCTGTCAATTGATCCCTTATGCTCTCCCTGAAACTCTGTACAACCTCTGGTTCTTCCAGTTTATCCAGGTCCCATCTCCTTAAATTCCCACCTTTTTGCAGTTTCTTCAATTTTAATCTGTAGTTCATAACCAATAGATTGTGGTCAGAGTCCACATCTACCCCTGAAAATGTCTTACAATTTAAAACCTGGTTCCTAAATCTCTGTCTTAGCATTATACAATCTATCTGATACTTTTTAGTATTTTCCAGTTAGGTTTTACATATCTCCCGTCTTAACAAGTATTAAGGCGAAGAGAATATTGCAGCACTACTGTGAATGTGTTTTGGGTAAAGAAACAGTACATATATTTCAGCATAATCAATTCTTATATATATTTTTAAAGGCTGTGACTATACGAGGGCATTCATTAGAGGATTCCTGTGACTTTTCTGTCGACTGGTGGTGAAAAAACTGACTATAGCTATTATTCCTTCTATGCGTGCGTCCCAATTAGCTGCGCACACTTCTCTCATTTCTTTATGCACATATACACATTAAGGCTGTAGAATACGGATGATTGTTCCAAAAGCTACATTCATTTTGTAGCAATGTCTGCGTCTGCCCTTCAAAAATAACCTCATTCTTGGAAAGAGGCGCAAATGTCATAGAATGAGGTAAGATAAAGAAGGGGGAATGTGACAGAAGTTGAGGGCCGCCAGAGCGTGTCTCGATTTGGGGAACGTGTGAACTGTAATCTGCAGTACTGTCTTGCAGATAATTTTGGTGACTATGCCACATCGCATGGTTCTGATGGCCTCCCATAATCTCCAAATCAATGAAACGCTCCGTGCCCCAGTATTAATATAAAAGATACTAGAAACTCCATCAAGGCTGCTCCTGCTTGGCCTTTAAAACGGCGCACATACCCTTGTACGTCCAGGACTCTGTATGTGCAGCCTTTGGAGGTGTTCAGTCTCGAACCTTCCATTGATTCGACTACATTTTCGTCTTGAAAACATTAACTGAGTCAGAGTTTATCCTTTGTGATCGGTCTGCTGAAAACGCTGTCCAGGTAACGGCGCCACATCATCAGAAAAACATAGTAGAGTTCTTTTCTTGGTGTCACTACAAAGATACCTTCTGCATATAAAGACGGTAGTGTACACCACTGGCCATTAAAAGTGCTACACCAAGAAGAAATGTAGATGATAAACGGATATTCATTGGACAAATATATTATACTAGAACTGACATGTGATTACATTTTCACGCAATTTGGGTGCATAGATCCTGAGAAATAAGTACCCAGAACCACCTCCGCCCATAATAACGGCCTTGATATGCCTGGACATTGAGTCAAACAGAGCTTGGATTGCGTGTACAGGTACAGCTGCCCATGCAGCCTCAACGCGATACCACAGTTCATCAAGAGTAGTGACTGGCGTATTGTGACGAGCCAGTTCCTCGGCCACCATTGACTATACGTTTTCAATTGGTGAGAGATCTGGAGAATGTGCTGGCCGGGGCAGAAGTCGAACATTTTCTGTATCCAGAAAGGCCCGTACAGGACCTGCAACATGCAGTCGTGCATTATCCTGTTGAAATGTAGGGTTTCGCAGGGATCGAATGAAGCGTAGAGCCACGGGTCGTAACACATCTGAAATGTAACGTCCACTGTTCAAAGTTCCATCAATGCGAACAAGAGGTGACCGAGACTTGTAACCAATGGCACCCAAACCATCACGCCGGGTGATACGCCAGTATGGCGATGACGAATACACGCTACCAATGTGCGTTCAGCGCGATGTCGCCAAACACGGATGCGACCATCATGATGCTGTAAACTGAACCTGGATTCATTCGAAAAAATGACGGTTTGCCATTCGTGCTCCCAGGTTCGTCGTTGAGTGCACCATCGCAGGCGCTCCGGTCTGTGATGCAGCGTGAAGGGTAACCGCAGCCATGGTCTCCGAGCTGATAGTCCATGCTGCTGCAAACGTCGTCGAACTGTTCGTGCAGGTGGTTGTTGTCTTGCAAACGTCCCCATCTGTTGACTCAGGGATCGAGACGTGGCTGCACGATCCGTTACAGCCCTGCGGATAAGATGCCTGTCATCTCGACTGCTAGTGATACGAGGCAGTTGGGATCCAGCACGGCGTTCCGTATTATCCTCCTGAACCCACCGATTCTGCTAACAGTCACTGGATCTCGACCAATGCGAGCAGAAATGTCGCGATACGACAAACCACAATCGCGATAGGCTACAATCCGACCTTTATCAAAGTCGGAAACATGATGGTACGCATTTCTCCTCCTCACACGAAGCATCACAACAACGTTTCACCAGGCTACGCCGGTCAACTGCTGTTTGTGTATGAGATATCGGTTGGAAACTTTCCTCATGTCAGAACGTTGTAGGTGTCGCCACCGTCGCCAACCTTGCGTAAATGCTCTGAAAAGCTAATCATTTGCATATCACAGCATCTTCTTCCTGTCGGTTAAATTTCGCGCGTGTAGCACGTCATCTTCGTGGTATAGAAATTTTAATGGGCAGTAATGTATATTTTTTCTAATCTTTACATTATTGAATAGTAAGTTCACGGATTGAGGTGTGTTCATGCCTTTGAATTGGTTATTTTCGACCAAAGCTGAACCACATTTTCATTAACGATGCTGATGCATGACTCCAATATCTTATTATGGGGAGTCGACATCTCTTTCATCTCAGTCTGAAACGACGTGTCCTTTGACTTATGAAATTTCCAGCTGTATGGCTCACATTCCTAACACTTCTAGCACTTACAGTTATTTTAGGTAGTTTATGTAGTGCTATTATGGAGTCACAGGCTTAGTGCCCTAAGGTATATACATAAACTAATTAAAACTATCAGAACACCTATTACTGGAAGTTATTTCGGTATGTGTCCACTTTTGTCTTTATGACGTCTTGAACTCTGGAATCTGAAGCGAAGTCGACGTTCAAACTCATCTCAGTGGTATTCTATTGGGTTCAGATCGGCTCTTTGGACAGGTCGCTACATTTCAGGAATGTTATTGTTCATAAATGATTGCCTCCCGGTTTCTAATTTATGGCAAGGTGCACTGTTATGTTGATACAAACAATCGTCGTTTCCGAACGGTTTCTCTACTATACGCAGGACACAATGCTGTAAAGTGTATCCATATCATTCTGTAATAAGGAACCACACTGCAACCAAGACAATATCTTCATATAACAGCATCACCACCTCGCTACCCCTCTGTTGGCGCTATACACGATGCCAGGTAACGTTCTCCAGGAATTTACGAAACCCAAACCCTTTCACTGGATTGCCACGGTATATAGCGTAATTCAGCACTCAGCATCAGTCGTCATCAGTCATCCAGTATGCATTGGCGTCGCTGTTTACACCACCTCAACCACCGCTTAGCACTGACTACAGTTATGTAGCTGCTCTGTTATTGTAACCTATTCTTTTTAATTCCCTAAGCACAGGCACTGTGCTAGGTGGACCACTGGTAGTACTTTGGAACTTATGAGTTTTTTCCTTCGCTGATTTAATGTTGTTGGTGCAACCACATACCGCAATGCTGGAGGATCCCTGTCCGTCACTGCAGGAGCTCTGCCTGGTCTTGGTGCAGCTGTGGTTCTTTCGCGGGGCGGATTCAATCTGGGTCAAGTGCACTACCCCATCCCAGAAGTTGCGCTTCCTTTAACACACACAGCTGTCTGGCCAGATCAAGCATTTGTAACACTTTTCCCACGGTATGCTACCTTTCAACATGTACATGTTTCTATATTGTCAAAACAGTCCACATATGTTATTGACAAATACGGACAACATTCCCGAAAACTCAACCTTTAATATATTATTTAGTATCAACATAAATGTCTGCAAAAAGGTGGGCATATGTTATGTATATCTATGATGTGTATTATCTTTGGAACTGTGTGATCTTGACTTTGATCTTGTCTTACTCCAGTGCTCTGACATTGGATAGCTGTTGCCTTGTCACCATTTTCCCTATGCTGCGGTATGGAAACGTGGTGAGGCAGGTTGGTTGGGTGTTTTAATATATTTATGGTATTTGTACCGTGGGGTTACATCTTGATGCGATTCGGTATCGACAGGTCATCACTCTAGTTGACAGTATCACTGGCGGTGGTAGAGAGATTTTCTGCCGCCAGAGGGAAGCAGAGTGACGAATAGGTCGATTTAAGGGGGGCTGCCGCGACGATTTTTCTCTCTCAGTGATCGGGTGTCAAATGGTTTGTGTGGCGACAGCGGGTAGTAAGCGCTGTGACATCGTGGTCGATAAGGCCCTTGGCTTGCTGCTGCATTTGGAACGCTAGACAGACTGGGTTACGTGATGTGCTGTGCCTGCTGTATCAGTGGATATTGACCAGGTATAAGTTATTTCGGAGTGTTGCTTAGCTACCTACTTGTACTTGGGTTTGGATCATTCCGAAGAAACCTGTGTCCACTGTGGTGCCGTGTTCGTTTCTTCTCAGCCAGTTCCAGAGTACTGAATACCAATGTGACTGATGGATATGCGCAACCGCTTTCAGCTATTTACTAGGCAATTGCTGACTTATGTTCCTACTCTCAGCGAATTATGATGAGAATTCTATTATAATCGCCCGCCGGAGTGGCCGAGCCGTTCTAGGCGCTACGGTCTGGAACCGCACGACTGCTACGGTCGCAGGTTCGAATCCTGCCTCGGGCATGGATGTGTATGATGTCCTTAGCTTAGTTAGGTTTAAGTAGTTCTAAGTTCTAGGGGACTGATGACCACAGCAGTTAAGTCCCATAGTGCTCAGAGCCATTTGAACCATTTTTCTATTACAATCCTAACCGTTATAGTTCATATGTGAAAACGCTATTCTCGTATTTCCTATCTTGCTTATCCATCGTCGTCTGTAAAGCAGTTTTTGTGAACCTTCCAAGTGATCATCCATATCACTTTACAGTGTATTTTTGACTGTAAAAATGGCGGTGTGGAAGCCTCTAGCCTGGGTTTGATCGAGCTATCTGGCATTATCTAAATTAAGTGGTAAATAATGCGATTTCAGCGCACAACTCTCTCTTTTCAAATTTTCTCCAGAGTAGTTTGGTGTTGTAATTTTTTCTAAACTTGTTAACTAGTATTTCATATGTTACAGGACGGCTTCAATGCACATGTGGTTTACATTGTGAGTTCCGCTAAAATGGTATTTAATAAAAGGAGTGGTTAACGCTAAAGTGGTTGTTCTCTCTGTTAACTGTACTGTAGGTAGAGCCTAAAAGTGCAGCTGGCCAACCAGGATGAGTGTTGTTCATAAACAACAGGAAGAAGCTGTTTTGGTCCTACACGTTCACATTGTCTGTACGGCCAACTGATTGTATTTTATGTCAACTTATCATGCAACTATTTACTTGCATTGCTTGTTTCTCCTAATTACATGCGATCGGTCTTACTTGCCAGTGGATGTCTGATGATTTCCTGTTAATCTTTTCTGTAAGTTTCTAAAGCTTAAATTTGAAATGTATTGCCAAACGCCACATTGTTGCCTTATTAAACATCTGTGTTAAGGCATGAATTTGATGTCAAAATTTCAGAAAATTTTTGTTAAGATTCTTTTTTTAAAATTTATTCTTCAGCCGTGCTTTCAAAAGAAAAAATAATTATAAATTAAAATCTGATGGTAATAGAGATTTTTTTAGATCTTTTTGATGTAACAATGAAGTGATTTTCTTTGCTAAACTTATTAATAAATTATTTCTCAGTATCCTCCCACTCAATGCCAGCTCCCTACCGTATTCAGTATGTGTACAATCCCACTAACAAAACGTAGAAGCCAAACTGTCATTACAATCATGAGGATTCCGACTACGGCTCTCTTAGTTGTATATTATCTGATGTAGTGTAGGTCACATAATACATAGTAGTATAGGTGCCAACGGCCTTGCCGCAGTGATAATACCGGTTCCCGTCAGATCACCAAAGTTAAGCGCTGCTGGAATGGGCTAGCACTTGGATGGGTGACCATCCAGTCTGCCGAGCGCTGTTGGCAAGCCGGGTGCACTCAGCCCTTGTGAGGCAAACTGAGGAGCTACTTGGTTGAGAAGTCAGCGGTGTGCTGACCACGTGCCCCCCCATAGCCTCATGCAGTGACTCCTGTGGTCTGAGGATGAAACGGCGGCCGGTCGGTACCGTTGGGCCTTCATGGCCTGTTCGGGAGGAGTTTTTGTAGTATAGGTGTCCATACGTGATGAAATACATGTAAGTTTTTGAAATGAAATACTCATATAATCAATGTCACAGCATATTTTGGGCTCCAAGAGCCCTTCCTGGACACTACTCATAAATCTTGCAAAAAGTAGAGAAGCGTGTGCATATCTTTGATGTATATTATGTCTCGCACTGTGTGATATGTAAATGTGGTGGTGGCTGCTAGGTGGTTATTTCAATGTATTTATGGTACATCACTTCACAGACGAAGTATGTAAAAATACATTCCGCTATTGAATGAGAAGTAGCTGTTCTTGTATAATTTAACGTTTACATGCTTACTTACCGATCGAGTTGGGGCAGTGGCTAGCACACTGGACTCGCATTCGGAAGGATGACAGTTCCAACACGCGTCCGGCCATCCTGATTTAGGTTTTCCGTGATTTCCCTAAATCACTTCACGTAAATGCTGGAGTGCTTTCTATGAAAGAGTACGTCCGATTTCCTTCCCCATCCTTCACTAATCTGGTGGGACCGATGACCTCTCTGTTTGGTCCCCTCTCCCAAACCAACCAGCCAGCCAACTTAGTAATTTTTACCGTTATCTGTGGTCTGTCTGAGCAAATGACGTCAACTTGTTGAAGAATTGTCCGTCCTGTTTCCTTTCATTGATTTTACGAGTTACATGTTCTTAAAGGCGTGTGATGTAGTACCTAATGTATCGATTTTCACTTCATCTCACGGTGTTGCTTAACACAACATTGGGATGTATAGGTGAAGCACTAATACAATAATGCAAAAGTCAGTTATCTAATCAGCCTATGTTCGTCTAGTTAATACTAAACTTTAGAAATCATGCAGCACCACTTTCACAGATTATGCGCTTTCTTTGTCCAGATATCTAGAAAATGCGCTGTAAAATGCTGATGGAGCAGCTAAACTTCGTGGCCGCCGCGCTGAAATAAGGCAAGCGTCACGTGACTTTGTTATCATAACACGTGCTTCAGTTTTTAAGTTCTCGATCAACATGCACTCATGTCAGTATTGCCAGCGAGAAAACTCTAAAACATTGAACACCTACCAGTGAAAAGTTCTCCAAGAGTGAACTAAGCAACAAAGGTCAGGAGAGCACTCTTTCAGCGCATTGCGCAGTAGCTGTCGGGTGGCCCACATATAACAATGGGGAAAATAACTCAGTGGGGCATAAGTTGCGCAAGATCTCCGTACGGAGCGGAACTGACTTTGTTACGGGCGGAATAATGGAGCTCACTTGGCGGATTACTCCCCTACAGAGAAGTCTGGGATGAAAAATTATTGAGGCAACTTGGAATGGGGGTCGCGCAGTGCAGAATGGAGGGCGGGTAATAAGGGCTGTTGCTCATGCCGGCTGGTGTGGGGTGGGGTGGGACCTCTGACAATAGCCGGCGGACCGCGCGCTTGTTAACAGCGAGGCGAGGGGGGCGCCGTGTGCGAACCGCTGGCCGCCAGGGGGCGCCGCCAAATTAAAAGCGTTCGCTGGGGTCGCGGAGCAATTTGTTGGCGCATCGGCGGATAGGCGCGACAGCTCAAGGTAGCCCGCGGTACAGGGCGTAACGCTGCGGGAGAGAACGAACACGTAAGCTCAGCTGTAACGAACGCTAGTGACCGACTACTGTTTATGGGATACTGCATAAGTGCAGCGCTCCTACACTGACGAGTATCTACAGGCTGAAAAATATTTAAACCGTCAAACTCTGGGAGGTTGTAGGGGACATCACAACAAATATTTCTCCCTAATGTCATTTTTTCCTATGAGGAGTATTTAAACCGGTAGAGGAAGATTTCTCTGGCGGCAAATTGGTTAAACCAGCACTTTTCCATTTTTTTATGACCAAGAGACAACGCATTAACAAAACCCAATTTCAATTACAGAAGATTTTCAAAAACGCCTCCATTGACACTTAAACAAAGGTTACAGCGTCGAATCATGTTCTGTCTGACACTGGCAACCAAATCCTCTCCTGATGCAACAGGAGTTGCGTAAACAAGCTTGCGCATCTCTCCCCACACAAAACAGTCCAGAGGGGACATATCTGGGGATCGAGCAGGCCATGGTACAGGACCACCTCTGCCAGTCCACGTTTCTGAGAAACCATCAGTCCAGGAATCGACGCACACGACGACTGAAATGTGCCGGCGCCCCGTCATGTTGGAACCATAGTACCTGACATTTAATGGCCTAGGTAGCAGTGTTGTTGTTGTTGTTGTGGTCTTCAGTCCTGAGACTGGTTTGATGCAGCTCTCCATGCTACTCTATCCTGTGCAAGCTCCTTCATCTCCCAGTACCTGCAACCTACATCCTTCTGAATCTGCTTAGTGTATTCATCTCTGGGTCTCTCTCTACGATTTTTACCCTCCACGCTGCCCTCCAATGCTAAAATTGTGATCCCTTTACGCCTAGAACATGTCCTACCAACCGATCCCTTCTTCTAGTCAAGTTGTGCAACAAATTTCTCATCTCCTCAAACCTATTCAATACCTCCTCATTAGTTACGTGATCTACACACTTAATCTTCAACATTCTTCTGTAGCCCCACATTTCGAAAGCTTCTATTCTCTTCTTGTCCAAACTATTTATCGTCCATATTTCACTTCCATACATGGCTACACTCCATACAAATACTTCCAGAAACGGCTTCCTGACACTTAAATCTATACTCGATGTTAAAAAATTTCTCTCCTTCAGAAACGCTTTCCTTGCTGCTTCGACCATCATCACTTATTTTGTTACCCAAATAGCAAAACTCCTTTACTACTTTAAGTGTCTCATTTCCTAATCTAATTCCCTCAGCATCACCCGACTTAATTCGACTACATTCCATTATCCACGTTTTGCTTTTGTTGATGTTCATCTTATATCCTCCTTTCAAGACACTGTCAATTCCGTTCAACTGCTCTTCCAAGTCTTTTGCTGTCTCTGACAGAATTACAATGTCATTAGCGAACCTCAAAGTTTTTATTTCTGCTCCATGGATTTTACTACCTACTCCGAACTTTTCTTTTGTTTCCTTTACTCCTTGCTCAATATACAGATTGAATAACATCGGGGAGAGGCTACAACCCTGTCTCACTCCCATCCCAACCACTGCTTCCCTTTCATGCCCCTCGACTCTTATAACTGCCATCTGGTTTCTGTACAAATTGTAAATAGCCTTTCGCTCCCTGTATTTTACCCCTGCCACCTTTAGAATTTGAGATTATTCCAGTCAATATTATCAAAAGCTTTCTCTAAGTCTACAAATGCTAGAAATGGAGGTTTGCCTTTCCTTAATCTTTCTTCTAAGATAAGTCGTAAGGTCAGTATTGCCTCACGTGTTCCAACATTTCTACGGAATCCAAACTGATCTTCCTCGAGGTCGGCTTCTACCAGTTTTTCCATTCGTCTCTAAAGAATTCGAGTTAGTATTTTGCAGCTGTGGCTTAGTAAACTGATAGTTCTGTAATTTTCATTTTCACATCTGTCAACACCTGCTTTCTTTGGGATTGGAATTATTATATTCTTCTTGAAGTCTGAGGGTATTTCGCCTGTATCGTACATCTTGTTCACCAGATGGTAGAATTTTGTCAGGACTGGCTCTTCCAAGGCCGTCAGTAGTTATAATGGAATGTTGTCTACTCCTGGGGCCTTGTTTCGACTCAGGTCTTTCAGTGCTCTGTCAAACTCTTCACGCAGTATCGTATCTCCTATTTCATCTTCATCTACATCCTCTTTCATTTCCATAATATTGTCCTCAAGAACATCGCCCTTGTATAGACCCTCTATATACTCCTTCCACCTTTCTCCTTTCCCTTCTTTGCTTAGAACTGGGTTTGCATCTGAGCTCTTGATATTCATACAAGTGGCTCTCTTTTCCCCAAAGGTCTCTTTAATTTTCCTGTAGGCAGTATCTATCTTACCCCTAGTGAGATAAGCCTCTACATCCTTACATTTGTCCCCAGCCATGCCTGCTTAGCCATTTTGCACTTCCTGTCGATCTCATTTTTGAGACGTTTGTATTCCTTTTTGCCTGCTTCATTTACTGCATTTTTATATTTTCTCCTTTCATCAATTAAATTCAATATTTCTTCTGTTACCCAAGAATTTCTACTATCCCTCGCCTTTTTACCTACTTGATCCTCTGCTGCCTTCAGTACTTCACCCCTCAGAGCTACCCATTCTTCTTCTACTGTATTTCTTTCCCCCATTCCTCTCAATTGTTACCTTATGCTCTCCCTGAAACTCTCTACAACCTCTGGTTTAGTCAATTTATCCAGGTCCGATCTCCTTAAATTCCCACCTTTTTGCAATTTCTTCAGTTTTAAAAACGGCCCAATTAAACAGTCCCCAACAACACCGACCCACACATTAACAAAGAACAACACTTGATGAGCGCTAGTAACTGTGGCATGTGGGTTATCCTCACTCCAAACATGCGAATTGTGCCTGTTGAAGACTCCATCATGCCCTAACGTTGCTTCATCGGTAAACAACACAGAGGATGGAAATGTAGGATGCATTTCATATTGCTCCAGGTACCACCGCGAAAACTGTGCTCTGTGTTGATAATCAACTGGTTCCAGGTTGTGGACACGCTGTAAGTGGAATGGACGTAACAATTGCTCTCGAAGTACTGTTCTTATTTTCGTCTGATTCGTCCCCATGTTAGTTGCAATTGCACGAGTGCTGATTGAAGGATCCCACTCCACATGCTGCAAGACACCTTCCTCAAATTGCAACGTTGTTACCGTGCGACGGCGTCCCTGTCCAGGTAATCTTCTAAATGACCCGGACTCACGCAGACGTTGGGACACAGCAGCAAAGGTCGTATGATGCGGGATACGGCGATTAGGATATTGTTTTCGATAAACTCGCTGTGCGCACCAACCATATCAGTGTACTCATTCCAGGTGTATCGCTCCATTAGTAAACAGAGACACTGGTGGACAGCAGTTGCTTACAACTGAAGAGCGTAATACGCCCCCTAACAACTGCAGATCGTAATACGGCCTCTAACAACTGAAGAGCGTAATACGGCCTCCACCGGTTTAAATAAGGCTCATAGGAAAAAATGACATTAGGGAAAAATATTTGTTTTGATGTCCCCTACAACCTCCCAGAGTTTTTCACCCTGTACATGCACATCTACATGTACATGATTACTCTGCAATTCAGAGTTAAGTGGCTGGCCGAGGGTTCATCGAACCACTTTTAAGCTACTTCTCTACAGGTCCACTCTCGAACGGCGAGCGGAAAAACGAGCACTTAAATCTTTCTGTGCAAGCTCTCATTTCTCTTATGATGATCATTTCTCCCTATGTACGTGGGCTCCAGTAGAATATTTTTGCAATCGGAGGAAAGAGTTGGTGATTGAAGTTTAACGAGAAGATCCTGTCGCAACGAAAAATGCCTGTGTTTTAATGATTGCCACCCCAATTCGCGTATCATTTGCATGACACTCACTTCCCTGTTTCGCAATAATACAAAACGAGCTGCATGTCTTTGAACTTTTTCGATGTCTTCTGTATGTCCCATCTGTTGTGGATGCCACACCGCACAGCGGTACTCCAGAAGAGGGCGGACAAGTGTGGTGGAAGTAGTCTCTTTAGCAGACCTGTTGCACTTTCTGAGTGTTCCACCAATGAACCGCAGTCTTAATTTGCTTTACCCACAACATTATCTGTGAGACCTTTCCAATTTAAGTTATTTGTAATTGTAAGCCCTAAGCACTTAGTTGCATTTACAATCTTTAGATTTGTGTGATTTATCGTGTACCCGTAATTTAGCAGATTTGTTTTACGACTCATGTGGATGACTTCACACATTTCACCATTTAGAGTCAATTGCCACTTTTCGCACCACTCAGATATCTTGTCTAAATCATTTTGCAATTGGTTTTGGTCATCTGATGACTTCACAGGCCAGTAAATTACAGAATCATCTGCAAACAATGCAACAGGTCTGCTCTGACTGTCAGCTATGTCTTTTGTGTTGATCAGGAACATAAGAGCGCCTGTAACACTTCCTTGGCGAACTCCAGATGTTACTTCTGTTTTACTCGATGAGTTTCAGTCAATTACTACGAAACTGTGACCTTTCTGATAGGAAATCACGAACCCAGGCCCACAACTTAGGCGTTACTCTACAATCACGCAATTTGATTAGATGACACTTGTGAAGAACGGTGTCAAAAGCCTTCTGGAAATTTGAAACTATGGAACCAATTTGAACATTTCCTGTCAATGACACTCATTACTTCGAGAGAATAAAGAGCTTGTTGTGTCTCACAAAAACGACATCTGAATCCATTCTCACTACTTGTCAATAAACGTTTTCCTCGAGGTAATTCATAATGTTTGAACACAGTGTATGTTCAAAAACCCCATTGCATATCAACATTAGTGATAGGGTCTGTAGTTCAGCGGATTGTTCTTATCTCCTTTCTTTGGTGCTGGTGTGACTTAATGGGAAGTGTTACACCATAAACACTGAAATCTACCTTTACTGGGGTTTTAGAAAACTACCACCTTCAAAATTCCGTTGTCAAATCGCATTAATGTGAACATCTTTTAAAAGTCTGAATAATCACCGTTTGCAGCGCGGACCGCTACGAGAATCAATAAGATTCTGGAAGGTACCGATGGGAATGTGGATCCATGTCGATTTCAGTGCTGTGGGCAACTCCGCTAGGACTCTACGAGTAGGTTGAAGATACATGGCGCGAATAGCAGATTCTCGGATGGGTTTAAATCTGGGAAGTTTGGTGGCCAGGGCAGTAGGGGAAACTCATCCCGGTGCTCTACAAACCATGCACGTGCACTGCCAGCTGTACATTGCATTTTCCTGCTGGTAGATGCCACTGTACTGAGGGAAAACAAATTGAACGTAGAGGTAGACATTAGAAATGGGTCGTTCAAGAACTAACGGCTCCAAAGGAGCAGTTCAGCAAGATAAACGGAACGAGCGAGAAACGAATTCTAAGGAACTGTCTTTCATAGTTCACTTCGGAGGCGGCTTTCTACTTATAGTTCCCGGGAACGGGAAACGGTTGGTCTCGTTCCCGCAACTTCATGCCTGCCGGTCTCGTTCCAGCCTCGGTCCATTTCCTCTGTCTCGGTCTGGGTCTCGGTCTCCCTCGGCCGGACTCGTCCTTCTTCGCGTGGCCACTCGTCGCAGTTCCACTGCGGACTACTCTTAGTTCGTTCAGTATGGAGTTGTTGTTGTTCGTTTCGTTCGCTTCGCACGCCACTTCTAGGTCTGTTTTAAACCGTTTTTTAACTCTGAACTTCTGGTTCTTTTCGTATTCTATTAAGCGTCCACGACCGGTAATTAAAATTTATTTTATAATTACGTAAATTACATAAAAATTACGTGGTATATATTACATACATCTTTTCAGGCAACATAACGGCTTACTTCACTATTTCGATAAACAGCAGAAGAAATATATGTAAAAAGACAAGATTCTTTGTTATTAGACATTCAAAGGATGTCGGCACGGCACACACGAGTGGACATTTTCTGTCTTTTTTTGATCCAAGGTAAAAGAGCATGTTCATCGTTATGGAAGGGAGATCGACTTACAACCGAATGAAGCCGGCGCTTCATAATCGAGTGTATGGTGTCACATTTTGTAAAGAGAATACGATAACTACTACAATATTAATTCAGTGGTACAGTACCCCGAGTACTAGACTGCTCATTGTCGCTTACCAATTGTCATCTATTGTTTCGAAGTTGTTTGCATTAGCTTGTTATTTCTTCACTGCCTAATTATTACATGTTTATCTATTCTGATCGTAGCGGTCAACAAATCGTGCGTAATTGGCGTACAGCCTGTACTCGTGGCCGGTTTTACCTGCGCCACCTTATATTATTTCACTGCGATCGGCCTCATAACTCTAGTAGTTGGCTAAACGAGATGTTTTGCAGAATCACGAAAATTACAAGTGTGTGAGAACTCTGTTATGAATGAAAACTCTGTACTCCAGGGGTGAGGCAAGTGCCCCTTCCATCTTCAGTCACCTATGCTACTAATTTTCAGTTTTTCATAAGAACCATATACCAAGCACAATAAACGGTGAGCGGGTAAAAATGAACGGTTCCCGAAAAAGAGCGATCACCAGTGACCTAGTCCCCAAGGATGAACGACTATGCCCATCTCTGGTAGACATGGTACCCAGGGTTAGACGTATACTTGTGTTGGTCCAGCGTGCCTTCCAGAATGACAAGATCACCCAGGGAATGCCACAAAAACACTCGACAGACCATAACCCTCTGACGCTTTTTGCAGTGTGCTTGCTTCCATACGTAATGGAGCCAAGAACGCGATTCCCCTGAAAATGCCAGCTGTCGCCACTCAGTGGACGTCCAGCTGCGGTATTGGCGTGCAATTTACAGCTTTCGCTGCCAACGAACAGCTGTCAGAATGGCCGCTTGAATCAGGCGCCTGCTACGAAGGTCCATACACAGCAACGTTCGCTTAAGTGTCGTTGAGGGTAAACTGTTGGTAACCCCTTGCTCCATCTGGAGGGTCAGTTGCTCAGCAGTTGCACGTCTATTCTCCCGTACACATCTCTGCAGCCGTCGTTCATTGCTATCGTCTGTGTCCCATGGTGCACCACAGTTACATTGGCTCT
Organism: Schistocerca americana; assembly: GCF_021461395.2. Taxonomy (NCBI): domain Eukaryota; kingdom Metazoa; phylum Arthropoda; class Insecta; order Orthoptera; family Acrididae; genus Schistocerca; species Schistocerca americana. The sequence continues at coordinate 437,351,302 of NC_060125.1, forward strand.
AGTTTTCGATAACGCTGAAACCTTGTAGTCAAGGGAAGGCAGGATTCGGTTACGATTGTATGGATGCGGCCGTAATCACTTACTATTGGTTGCCTTTTACAGTTCTACACTATTTCAAACCAGTAATTCCAGACTCAACAATACATTTAAAAAATACCACACATTATTAATGATGGAATAAACAACTGTGTAAATAATACTGTTTCCAGTGGGTTACAATTTAGCAAATCACTATTAAATACAGATACAGCACATAATATTTTAAAACCAAGCTACTGTGATCTGGGTAGAAGGCCTTACACGCCAGAAATGCTAATAAATTAAGAACTGTTTAAAACTCGCTGCAACTTACCAATTACAGGTATTGAAGTATTAAAGGTAAGTCGCCACAAACCCAGCAGAAGGTGTGGGCTGAAGGAGCGTTACACTGAACTACTGGCCATCAGATCTCCTTTTAGAACACACATGACTTACAAGAACCAAGGGGCCACAGATGGTGCTTCAGGTATCGACCTCTGAGAGGGGCCAGCAACGAACTCATTCACGAGCGATGAGATAGGCAGCCAAGAGTTGCACTCACTTCACAAGATGGTACTCAGACTAGTGGAAGTCTAACGAATGACCAATGATACTCTTGCTCAAGCTACCTGACGTCCGGAAAAACAAATGCAACGATGGAACAATACACGAACCCAAGTCACTGGAGAATCGCGAGATATCATAATGGTGGAGGTTTCTCTACTTGGATTGAAATGCACTCATGTTAAAACTTGCTGGATCCGGTTTACGACGAGGTCGTGCAGCCTCATGACCACAGCCCTTCCATCCGGCAGTGCAGCGGTCCCGGCGTGTTCTCGCACTGTGCGGACCTGGCTCCTCCTCAATCTCCATCTGAACTCGCACTCTCACGCGACCCGGAAAACGACGACGTCGCCCCAAAGATAGGGCAACAGCTACTAAATATCGGTAACGCTGCGGACAAGTAACACTTGCGAAACCGAGTGGCGCCAGTCACCACGAGAAGAAGACAAACAACCACAACCATGCCAACTAACCGATACCCTCTGGCCCCCTACAGAGGGCGGAAACCTACAAACAGCACCAACGCGAGCCGCAGCAAGGCTCAAGCGCCATTTTTCCGTGCAGAGTACACTTTAACTACGGCGCCACGCGAACAGTTTACATGTTTCGGAAATGCTCACAACATTGGCCCGAAAGCCAGTAATCACGTCCTCTTGGACATCAGATAAACTGCTCCGTCTCCGCATTACGACAACGACAGCACAGTTCTCCGCGTCCCCTGCACGCACTTTGTATACTTTCCACCGCTAGTGCTGCCACTTACCGTCTGTGACTGGTTGTTCCACGCTGACGTCGCTCATAGGCGTTGGTCGCATTAACGCGACAGCATCGTGTAGAAGATATACAGAAAATAGACAAAAACATTGAACAGAGCGTTTCTCCAAGCTCTTAACTCACATTACAAGTGCTCGATATTGGCGCCGTTTGTGGCATTGCAAACTTAAAACAGGTGAAAGAACATGTGGATGCAATTCATTCAAGCCACTGCTGCCCAGTTTCTAAAACTGTTCTCAGGGTTGCCTGTCTGCAGGTACGAACAAATTCGATGCGAAGACATGGGCTGGACGATTTGTCTACATGTTGTGATATGTCTTCCACCTATCGGAGCGCCCTACAACTACACTGTGGCACATATTACAAACTGAAACTGGGAGAGATGCTCTATCCGCTGGTAAGTGTCATTTTTCTGTGTGTCTTGAAGTTTTCGAGCAGTCGTTTTCTGAAACTCTGGAGGTAGTTACGAATTCTTCGTTGTCTTGTTTATGAAACTCGAGGCCACAGTAAATTCTCAGTTTCGCAATTCCAGTGTATTTATTTGTACGTATCTTCTGGTCGTCAGTTTGCCCAAAGTTTTTGTTGTTGGTCCACAGCTTCACACACTATTTGACCTGATTTTAAATGGTTGAAAAAACATACAAAAATTTTCTGTAATTTTTGTTTATTATCGTTCAGCACAAAACATATTACTCCACATCCACCTGGTACAGTTAGTGTTTCATAATGTTATGTAATAGAAGGGAATTACCAGGATCACTGTGCTTGTAACTGATCAAACTAACTGACCACAGTGTGCATTTTTAACTTTTCGCGGCGTAATGAATAGGTCATTAAATTTTGGGCATGCAACCGTGTAAATAATTTTCCTCCACTGGTATTTCGTCCGCGTATCGTGCGGCCATCCTCAGAGGGAGTCACAAGACTAACGACAAGTTCTTTTTTTATTGCATTTCGCGTAATAGGTCGCTCTAGAGCATACAGAAAAATTGAAAAACATAATGAGAATATAAACAAACAATAAAAACAGGTGATAAAACGTTGACATTGTAAAAAACTGTAAAATAACGGAAAGTTGTGGAATTTAAAACACAAAAACACCGCGTTGACGATGCGGATGAAGACAGCCAGTAAGTAGACAGGCACAATTAAAAAAAAAAAAAAAACACTGCGACAGTCTGGTTTCTGTTCGCATGAGATAAAAAACATAACTAGCAACAGTATGGTGGCTGTTTGCAACAGTGACTGGGGTCGCACAACACTGAACATTCACTTGAAGCAGCACTATAGAGGCGACACAGCGGCAGATGGGGGTGGGGGGAGGACCAGGACCGATGAGGAGGAAAAAATGGGGGAGGTAAGGAAAAGGGGGGGGGAGCCGATGGACAGAGAGGACACTGAAAAAAAGGGGACAGGGCGGATGCAGAAGGATTGGGGGAGGCAGTGGAGAGGAAAGCAAAAGGACTCGGCAGAGAGAAGCGAATCAGAGAGAGGGTAGGCAGGGAAAAACAGGATGGAAGGGGGGGGGAAGGGGGAGCCCGAGAAAAGGACAGAGGGAGGGAGTGGGAAGTGAGGATCAGAGTTGATAGGAGGGATAAATGGAGGGAGAGAGGGCAACATCCGGGAGGGGGAGGTGATGGAAGCCACCTTCGGAAAGGAGATGAAAGGTGTAGAGGTGGAGGGTAGAGGGGACAGAACGGTGAAGGCGTGGCAGAGGGCGGGGGTTGGAGAGGACACAGGTCAAACAACACGCACCGTTCATGAGAGATGTGTGGAGCACCGAACATACACACGCTTATCACAGACAACGCAGCTGTGGTCGAACATTGTACTGATACAGGGCATTCCATGAATTACAGTGATGTGAATATTTTAACATTCACCTCCTCCTTTTGGGAATCTGTGTTCAAGGAAGCTATAAAGATTAGATTAGCTAATAATTTAACAAATAGAGATAATGATTTTAATTTGGAAAAAGCATGGAATCCGGCTCTTGGGGTAATTAAACTGCAGATTCGTCGTGGTATCACCGCCGCCGAACATCTATCGATAAGCGAATCGAATGTCTGTACACCTTCGCCACAGGCGGCACATGTGTAAAAATATTTCTTTGCTGCGGACCAGCATCTGTGAACCGCATGCGCAGTACTGTCGCGGTGGAGCATATAAGGCCACGCTTGGCATTTTGCCGTCATTCTTGTGACTCACTCTGAGGATGGCCGGACTATACGCGCCGAAATATCAGTGGAGAAAATTTTATTTGCGTGGCTGCATGCCTGAAATTTAATGGACTAACTGAACACGCTCTAGAACTGTCTACAATTGCCCATGTTCAGTTGAGGTGCCTTCTTTAATTATGGTGCCTTGAAACATCACTCATCTGTATGGTATCAAACAAGCCCTAAATCAGAATAGCAAAGTGTCTTTTGACTCAAGTGGGTATTTCTACAATTTCCGATGACGGTATTGGCCGATTTTCAGTATGATTTATTAGGTCAAAAGAGTATTTAGACTCCCTCAGATATTGTGTTTGTGTGGATATCATTTATGCTACATTGACTAAACCGGGTTGGCATGGGGATAGAAAGGTTAAAACATGCAAAAACGAGAAACGCTACAAATATGTAAAAAATCGAAATGTATATCAATAGATTAGATTTCATTTATACATTACAAACCTAAAAACTTCACTCCATCCGGAAAGGTCTCTGAAGGCGCAGCGGTGTCATCCTTAGCCAATAGGTGTCACTGGATGTGGATACTGAGAGGCACGTGGTCAGCACACCGCTCTCCCTGCCGTTGTCAGTTATCGTGAGTGAAGCAGCTACTTCTCAGTCAAGTAGCTCCTCAATTGGCCTCAGAAGGGCTGAGTGCAACCCGCACGCCAGCAGCACTCTGCAGACTCGCAAGGTCACCCATCCAAGTGCTAGCCGAGCTCGACAGCGCTTTACTACGGTCATCTGATGGGAACCAGTGTTACCACTGCGACAAGGTCATTGGCTAAATCACAGACCTGGCCTTGAATACTTCCAGGTCAAAGTACCTCGTAAGTTATCAACAGACATTTGTACCGGAGTGTTAATTAGCTAACAGTAATCAGAAAAGTGTCGTTCGGGGGTAACACATTTCAGTATGTGTACCGAGGAGCCAGAACTGTTGTGAACTTAGCTGCTACCCTTTCTGGGGCTGCGAAACTGATTCGATAGATCGACTTTGTGGTCGATATGTCCACATCCGTGGAAGTTAGAGATACAACACCGAAATAATTTAATTGTGTTGGCACATGTTGCACCACAATCAATGTTACTAGTAAATTCAATCTGCTTAGTAATTTTGTTTGTGTGGCTTTTTAAGTTAATCATTTTAGGTGTATTTCATTCAAATGTTGCAGTGGAATGGCATAGAAAATTGCTGTTTTCTTTTATCAGCAACGGGAGAAAAAAATGGTTCAAATGGCTCTGAGCACTATGGGACTTAACTTCTAAGGTCATCAGTCCCCTAGAACTTAGAACTACTTATACCTAACTAACCTATGGACATCACACACATCCATGCCCGGGGCAGGATTCGAACCTGCGACCGTAGCGGTCACGCGGTTCCAGACTGTAGCGCCTAGAACCGCTCGGCCACCCGGCCGGCAAACAACGGGAGACTTACGACGAGGGACACCGAAGTAACAGCAGTCTTTCTCCAGCAACTGAAGGGATGGTGTCTGTATTGAACACTGTTTTGAACCTTTAAACTGAATATCATCCATGCGGAAGCGTCCTTTAGATCGGGGTGCTCGTTTTCGTTGAGACTGTCCCACGAGTTCTGTGATTTTCCTGTTGCAGACACAACAGCATTCCAACATGAAGTTTTTGTCAAAAATCGTTTCTTGGCGATGAACACTGTTGTAGGTCTAACGTTGAACCAATCCACTGGGTGGCTGCTTCACCATCTCAGTCAAAGAACGCAAAACAGGTGAAAACAGATGAGAACCAGAGGAACAACAATGGTTTTTTTCGACGTGAAGACTACCGATCGCAATAAACTGGTCTTATGAAACTACCACAGCAGTAGAATCACTATCTTCAAGTGCTAAACGATTGATTGAATGAAGCACTAGAGAAAAAAAATAGACCTTATTTTGGCGATCAAGAGATTGTCTCCCCCATCGCACAATAATACTGGTCACACTAAATTCAGTATCGGATAGATTTTCTCCAACCATCTCGTTGGTGCTATTTTCCTGCAAATATCGATTCTATGACCTCCACATATACATAAGTGCCAGATCTAAAGTTATCAATACAATAATCGTCCATATGAATAATGAATTTTGTTCAGTGTTCATATGAGGGCAGATCGTGGGACTCACACTAACTGCGAATAAGTCCCAAGTAGATTTAGTTTCCGATTATAGAGTAATGTGTATTGAATTCTTTTAACAGCTGCCGTCTAGTCCTCTGAACGATACACCTGTACCACACTGGAAAAAATGAACCTGAGTGTAAAACTATGAACGTACTGCTCAGCTGGGCAGAAAATACTGTTGACACTTGCAGGAAGCATTCCTCTTGCTTCTCTTGCCTCCAAAAGATTCGGAATATATCTCCACAAAATGTGAAAAGTTAACTTGTGCAGTTATTCGTTCTCCCGAACCTCCGCTATTTCGACTTAATTCAAGGCACGAGTAGTGGACATTCGAGACGGCTAGAGCTAACTATCAATGCTTGTGTGCGTTACACGTGTAACATGAGGTTATCTGAAATATCAGTGCTTTACATGCTCATTAAGATGGTTGTGGCCAGGCAAGTTACGTGGCTGTCATACACCACATTTAATTCGTCGGCTATTTAGTGCGTATGCACCCCCGTACCTGGCATCATACGAACGTAGTATTATCGTAGCTATCACTGTCCATAAAAGAAAAACTTTCTGAAGCTCATTCTTTAATGTTTTTGTCCGTCTTTCGATTAAACTCTTTTCGCATTCCAATGCCCTGAAGCTTTTCATTTTCCAACCTCATAACTTCCACCTAAAAGCTTAACATACATGGCTGCTCCTCTCTGTCAAACAGCGAAGCAGGTACTCGTACATCTTCTCCAAGTTACGCTTCCTGCTCTTATCGTTTTTATTCAGTTACGCCACTTTCTTTCCCCCTCTCTTCACAATGTTCCTATTACGTTCATTTTTGTCTCCCTTCCTCAATTAATCTCTTACGTCCATTGCCGCCAGTGTTCACACTTTAAATGCAGCTGACGTTAACTCGTCTAAATTATTCTATTTCTACTAGAGGACTAGAACTGTGTTTGTCCCTGCAGTAGCTATTACTACGTATCTGCACCACTTATTTTAAAACAGTTTATAATTGTTGGATTTCGTATCAGATATTATAGGTCTTACAACATGTACTCAATGTAAGGTATGAAACGAAGAACGCTTGAATAGCAGAGGGGGTCTGACACCACTAATCTTGATGGATAAATAAATAACGTTACTTTACATATGGAATACTTAATTCAGTCCCATTTTTGGTGTTCGATTGCATGAAAAGCTGAAGCCATTGTCAACGCTAACGAGGTCATTGTGAATGGCCCTGTGAGACTGACAAAGGTCGCACCACGAAACCGAGTATTTAATGGTAACGCTGTATTTTATAATAATGATGCTGCAGCATCGCATATTAAGGCATATGTCTTAGTTATAAGAAGCTTAGTTTACCGGACAGTGCAGAGTGGCTTTGCGAGGAGAACCACAAATGGAATCCCCGTCAAAGCTCCCGGAGAGACGAATTAAATTTAATGAAATTGTTTTTACGCATGCAGTTAACACTCCATGATCGGATTCGAAACCTATGAAATGTTCCGTTGACGAAAAAACGTAAAACCCCAGCAGTGACAGACATTTTTCATTTGTGTTTTCATCAGATTCGACTAATAAATTCACTGTTATCAGGCACTATTTACTTTTTTCCACGACGCGTTTCAGAGTTCAAGCCTCAGTCTTGGAATTGGATTAATATGACATGTATGTATTGGGCTACGACTTTGGGGTAACCTGTGGGGAAAAAAAGGTTCGGCTGAAGATGTACTCTAATACGAAAAAGAAACGATGCATCATGAAGTACTTTTCCGCATGGGACGGAAATCGGTAGATGTCTCCTACATCTGCAAACATACGATTACAGTTTCAGAAAATTTGGATGGTTTATCCAAGAGAAAGTGCTTCACAAATTGAACAAGTCAGTTTCGTGTCGGTCCACTTCCAGTCATGAAATCTGTTACTCGGCTTGGAACTGATTGATCGAGTTATAGGATGTCCTCCTGCCCAACTAACGCGTTAGATCATCAGAATACCGAGCTAGTTGAGTTAAAAAAATGGTTCAAATGGCTCTGAGCACTATGGCACTTAGCATCTGAGATCATCAGTCCCGTAGACTTACAACTACTTAAACCTGACTAACCTAAGGACACCACACATATCCATGCCCGAGGCAGGATTTGAAGTTTCGAACCTGCGACCGTAGCAGCAGCGCGGTTCCGGACTGAAGCGCCTAGAACCGCTCGTCCACAGCGGCCGGCTAGCTAGTTTAGGACCCTGCCCATAATGCTCCAAACGTTATAAATTGGCGAGAGATCCGTCGACCTTGCTGGCCAAAGTATGATTTGGTGGGCACGAAAACAAGCGGTAGAAACTATCGTCGTGTTTGGGTGGACATGAAATTGTACCCCAGGTCAGGACTCTTCGTTGTCGGACCATATGGCAGTTTGGTATCCCATCAGTACCCAGAGTGTCTCCGTACACGTCGTCGGCGGCCATCAGGGCTCAGTTCGAAGCGTGAGTCATCACTGAAAACAATTTTGCTCCAGTCACTGAGGTCACATGCCCCGAAGAGCACCGAAGACGTGTACGGAGACGCCCTGAACAGTGGTGGGATACCAGCCTGACTGTCACCAACCATACCATCCGAGGTGCTATTTCAGTTCATTGCAGGACGCCTTTGCTTGTCATCCGAGGAACCCTTAGAGCACAGCGATACAGCGACGATGCTATACGCACCGTTTTGCTGCGCTTCATGGCAAGCAATACTGGACTTACATTTCAGCAAGATAATGCCGCCTGTATATGGCGAGAGTTTCTACTGGTTGTCTTTGTGCTTGCCAAATCCTATCTTGGCTAGCAAGGTCGCCGGATCTCGCCCCAACTGAAACCAGCTCAGGATTTGGCGATCTAACACGCTTGAATTTGGCACGATATCTCTCAGGAGCACATACAATTGTCACTCAGGATCAAACGTAATACCTGCTATAAGGGCAAGGGGTTAAACAACACATTATTGACTTTCTCAACTTGTGAATCTCTTCCTCTTGAATAAATAATCTAATTACTCTGAAGTTTTAATCAGTTGTTTGTTTCCACATTACAACACATCTACGGATTTCCATACCATTCGGATGAGTCGTTCATTTGATGTATTTCTTTTCTTTTTTTGTATAAACAAAAATATGATGCGAAAAGAAAAATAAAAATAAAAAGATACTTCTAGCGCTCACAGACAAATTTTCTGTCGTGTTACATAACATACACCATCACCGCGAACAACGAAGGGAGCGTAGATGGCATCTAGGGTCTAATAAATGGATAGAGCATATAGCAAACAGAACACTATTTTGGAGCAAGTTTCAAATCGTTGAGGAGATCTTTCTTTGCACACATGAACTCCGAAATATAAATGTAAATATCTCCTGTGGTTACAGATTCTCTTCTGCCACGATTGCGTAACTTAGTACACGTTTACTTAACGAGCATAACATGATAGAATCTATGCATGAATCTGAGTCTCATATCTGCCTCATTTTGTTTTAATTTTCTATTGAGTCATTTGTCATCCGACTGGCTTGACGCGGCCCACCGCAAATTCCTCTTCCGTGCCAGACTTTCCATCTCGGAGTGGCACTTGCAACTTACGCCTTCAATTATTTGCTCGATATATTCCAGTCTCTGTCTTCTTCTACAGTTTTTACCTTCTACAGCTCCCTCTAGTACCATGGAAATTATTCCGTGATGTCTTAACAGATGTCCTACCATCCTGTCCCTTCTTCTCAATGTTTTCCATATATTTCCTTCCTCACCAATTCTGCGGAGAACCTCCTTATTCCTTACCTTACCAGCCCACCTAATTTTCAGCATTCTTGTGTAGCACGACATCTCAGATTCTTCGATTCTCTTCTGGTTTTCCATCAGTCCGTGTTTCGCTACCGTACAATGCTGTGCTCCAAACGTAGATTCTCAGAAATTTTTCCTCAAATTAGAGTCTATGTTTGATACCAGTAGACTTCTCTTTGGCCAAGAATGCCCTTTTCACCAGTGCTAGTCTGCTTTTTATGTCCTCCTTCCTCTGTCCATCACGGATTATTTTGCTGCCTAGGAAGTATCTACTTGTGATCATCAACCGTGATGTTAAGTTTCTCGCTGTTATCATTTCTGCTACTCGTTATATAGATTGAACAGTAGGGGTGAAAGTTAGCATCCCTTTTTCAATGCCGGCCGGGGTGGCCGAGCGGTTCTAGGCGCTACAGTCTGGAACCACGCGACCGCTACGTTCGCAGGTTCGAATCCTGCCTCGGGCATGGTTGTGTGTGATGCCCTTAAATTAGTTAGGTTTAAGTAGTTCTAAGTTCTAGGGGACTGATGACCTCAGAAGTTACGTCCCATAGTGCTCAGAGCCATTTGAACCAATTGAACCTTTATTAATCCGAGTATTTTGTTCTTGGTCTTCCAATCTTATTGTTCCCTCTTGGTTCTTGTACAAGTTGTATATTATCCGTGTCTCCTTATAGCTTACACCTATTTTCTTCAGAATTTCGAACATCTTACATCATTCGACATTGTTGAACGCTTTTTCCAGGCCGACAAATCCTACGAACGTGTCTTGATACCTCTTTAGTGTTGCTTGCATTATCAATCGCAACGTCACAACTGCCTCTCTGGTGCCTTTACCTTTCCTAAAGCCAAACGTATCTTCGTCTAACACATCCTCAGTTTTGTTTTCGATCCTTAGGAATACTATTCTTTTTGGAAACTTGAATTTATGGGTGGTTAAGCTGATTGTGCGATAATTCTCCCACTTGTCTGTTCTTGCAATGTTCGAAATTATGTAGATGACGTTTTTTCGAAAGTCAGATGCTGTTTCGCCACACTCATACATTCTACACACCAGCGTAAATAGTCTTTTGTTGCCACTTTCCACAGTTCTTTTAGAAATTCTGATGGATTGTTATCTATCCTGCTGCCTTATTTGATCTTAAATCTTCCATAGATCTTTTAAATTCTGATTCTAATAGTGGAACCCCTGTCTCTTCGGTGTCGACTCCTGTTTCTGCTTCTATGACGTCATCAGACAAGACGTGTCTTAATAAACACATGTATGTTAAAAAAGTGGAACATTTCCTAAACTCCACGAACTTGCAATAAATAAATACCCCACACAATATAATGATAAAATTAAAATTGTTATTAAACTGTGTAAAAGTATAATATTAGTCTCTGATACCGACTGTCTCACCAACACCGACTATCTCACCAACATGAATCCTATAACTTCCAAACTTTGTGACCTCCCTAAACTCCATAAAGATAATATCCAAGTGCGTCATGCGGTGTCTTCATTCTCGAGCTAACGTTAGAAATTAACCAGAGAGTTAAATGACTTCATCAAGATCAAAACCAAGTTTTAACCTAGACATGGTATTCTTAATTCGGCTGACTTATTGAACAAGTTAAAAGACATGCAAATGCGCTCTAGTTCCAAGCTAGTTTCTGTTATTGTTACCAATTTATTCACTGTTCAGGAGTGGCTAAACATTCTCACAAACTTACTAGATAAATCGAGAACTAACTTTGTTGTCACTTATGACTTAAAGTTAGCAAGACAAATTTTCCTAACACAAAATTATTTCCGTTTCAATCGTAGGATATACAAACAGTTGGGTGATCTAGCTGCGGGATCCCCCCTCAGCCCAGTCCTTGCTGAAATCTTCATGGACAATTTTGAAATCGTTTTAGAAAATTATATACTCTCTTCCAAAGCTAGATACTGGTTTAGGTATGTTGATCATGTGTTGCATCCGTGGACAGGTACTTCCAGACAACTTAAGAAATTCATCAAGCAACTTAATTCTAAACACGACAGTATAAAATTTACTGTTGAGTTTGGGGGTAACTGCATAAATTATTTGCATCTAACCATAGACATCAGTAACCATATTCTTACTGTCAAGATGTATAGGAAACCTACCACTCCAAATACTGTAGTACCTACCAATTCTCAACACCCAGTGATCTGTAAGCATGCTGCCTTTCATTCAATGATACATCCCTCCTACATTGGTGAACTCTATAACACACAAAAAGCAGAAACAACAGCTGTAATCTTTTCCTTACCCTGTTATCGACCCACCACCTTAAGGACACAGTAATTGGTGCACGATTCCTTATTTAAGGTAAGTCTCATTGGAGATAGCTAGAAAACTTGAATTCAAGAATGTAAAAAACATCGGTTTATGTGCACAGCATGGACACTTTTTTTCTCAATGATAAAGACAGCACTGGAGCTTTTTAAAGGAGTGAGACATATAAGATTACTTGCAATTGTGGCAAATTTCATACAGATCAGTCTACGAAGGTAATATCCACCCACCTGAAGAAACACCACAGAAATTGGAACCTTAGAAAACGAGACGCTACTTTTGCAAACTACTTACTTCACATCCATGGAGGAAGGAAGATAAATTATCTTGAAATAATGGAAATTAGAAAACTTTTGTCCCTCAGCACAAGCTTAGTACTCAATGACCACACACAGTTCCCTTATTCGTCACTTATAACTGCAGATAGTACTTACTGTCCAGGCCATCTTGTAAATCATCCCTCTTACTCAAATTCCCCATTTTCCTTTATTTCAGTTTCTGTAATTTCTGTTGTTACAGTAAAAATTTTACTTTGTATGGCCACAGGTGCTTCACTTACTTGCTTAATCTCACTAGTATATCTTATATGTTTGTAATTTAGGACCTACCAAAGGCAAGGATATTTTGTTCAGCCACACCTTTGGAAGCTGTCATCAAAATTTATTGTTCAATTTATTTTCTTCTATAAACCACAAATGCAATTTGTATATAGTTCATTAGTTAACGTGTCCCATATTTTATCTTAGTTAAATAATCTCACAACGCATTTACGCTTAAATAATCCATCTTATTTTATTCCCAAACCTAACATTGACATTTTTCGTCTCTGGAAATGGAGATACTCTATAGATACACTTGCTTAAAATCTTTCATCAACAAAATTTCACTGCACCACATACTGTACTTATCTTTGTACTTGATGACAGAGAAACAGCCGAAAACCGGTTTGTGAAATAAATAATAAATATTGTAGAATATTATACCAGTGTTGTGTGTGTTTCATTCACAATGTATAAACTACTCTACCAACAACTAGCGGAACAGTCACTCAGTGCAACAACGAATTACTTATAGGACAGAGATAGTGGGTAGAACTGTGGAAGGGGTGTGGAGGGGGTGGGGGAGCGAGTCACAGTTTCTATCCCACCAAATGATATACAGGCATAGTCAATGACAGAAATTATCATGTACGTCAGAAAATATGAGATTGAAGCAATTTTTGCTTATAACTGGATTAAACAGTGGCATCCTTGAAGTTAATATCTGTCAATGTTGCACATCTTATGCCACCAAGTACATTCTGTCCTGCCCCGTCATGTTTTCGCAAAGGAAAGGAAGATGTTGTAAATTGGAATGATTTGTGTTTTCTCTGTGGTTACACTGCGAAGGAAAGCACAACGTTGTAGCTGCATTAGTTCTGTCCACACAGTTAGCAACACAAAACAGAAAAAACGTCTCCTTGGAGAAGGTCTCTATAAATAAAAAGTTACGGGAAGTGTCAAAATACAGGGGAAGAGCCTTTTTCTACGATAGTCTGTTGCCATTATTCAGCAACATAAACACAGTACCCCTGTGATCTGCCAAATCACGTGATATCTGCTGGCCGAGAAAAAGAATGCTAGAATCGCTTTACTAGTTATTACTTACTCATATTCCTGGATCGAAAAGGAAAGGTACAGAGAGATCACGAAACGATCACTATAAATCTCATGACACTTCTCGATGAAAGAAAGACTGATGTACCAGAACTGAAGATCAGTCTGTAACTCCACCGCACTTGGTTGGCGCCAGCAATACAAAACGAAATACGCGAAATTATGGCTCGCATGAGACAATGTGCAACAATAAAATATTCTCCATTTTACAGAATTGTGGCAGATTCAAAGACGAACGTGGTTGGCCAGAAGCAGTTCATTCTTTGTCTGTATTGCTTCGACGCTGATACGCTCGATGTAAAAGAACTTTTTCCGGTTTATACAGTCCGTCGGATTTAAGGACACAAACACTGGCAAAAAATACATTCTTCTGAGACTCTCGCTAGGACCTGAGCGTCTACATGCCCATTGTTTCGATGGCGCAGCTAATATTTCTCAGCAAAGCAAGGGTATGAAGGGAATCGTTATTTTTAGACCACTGAAAGAGCTTTTACATCCACTGCAATAATCATTATCCAGATCTAACACTACAGGCAATTTCAAGAAGCAATGGTCCATTTTGTGATACCTTGGTAAGGGTGGAAGACGACTCAAATAAAGTTCTGGAATCCACGAAACGAAAAACATGTATACAGGTACTGCGCTACCAAATGATGTCGCCAAGACGAACCCAAATCCAAATACTCAACGGCTGGGAGCAGAGTGTCCGACCCGACAACTGTAATCTCTGAACCATTTCAGAGAAAGCTGTGACCATGTGCAGAAAATAGTGACTGATGTACTGAATGCATGGCTCATTTACAGACGATAGACTATTAGCTCTGTGGGGTCACGCGCGGGGACTCGAAATATTTGAGACTGTGTTTTGTACGACATTCGCCTCTGATGTGTTTGGACTACTCGAAAAACTAGTCAGATCTCTATGGAATCCAACCGGCGTAGGCAGCAGAAGAGCCACTTTATTGCGGGCAATTTAGAGAACGCAAAGGACTGAGCTCTGGTATACTGGAGTGATGGTCGAGGAGTCTTATTCACAGTAGTCGGTCGGCGTGCCTTGACGTCCCGCATCGCAGGCGTACCAAGAGCTGCGAGCAGACTGTCAGTTTAAGGCTTGTGCCCGGAGGGCATCCTTTTTACGCCCCAGTAATTATGGAAAATGATCTGCCCGTCTCTTGGAGGGAGGGAGTAATGTCATTAAATGTCCAAATACACCGCCAACTTCCCCGCCATTGATGGGTTGTGCTTTTCGAAGGAGCTTCAACTGGAGCGTATGGTTTTTGGAGGGTCTAAGTAGGAGTGGAGTCAGAGAGGAGCTGGTAGGCGTAGGTGGAGGGCAGTCGTGATCAGACTGCAGCAGTGAGACTCGTAATCAGACGGAGGAGTAAGTGTTGTATGGCAGCCACAAAGCACACCACACGTTCGGTGGTAAGTACGAGCCAGCACTGGTCAAATTTGTTGCTGAGAGGCGAATTTGAGAAAATTTTCTGAGTGAGTGGCTTGGTTCGTGTGGCATCACAAATTCGTTTCTGGTTTGGAGATGCAGTTCAGCTCCGGTATCATGCAATGGAGGCTGTGGTACTTCGGTCGGTTCATCGCTTTCGTGCGCAGTTCCCGGCTTTCCAGACTCCCGATGGTGTAGGGTAAAGGCACGTTTATACCCGTACGCCTTGCGGCTAGTCGCCATTCGGTGGTAGCTTGCCCCAAACGGAAGAAGAGGCGCCCAGGATGAACACAGGTGAGAATGGAACCACTCGCACGCACACGTCAAGGAAGAGACATGTGTGCAGCACACGTGCCTGTTCTTGCCTGTGTGGCAAGCACAGTCGCAGGGCTAATAGGCACAAACAGCAAAGTAGTAAACGCATCTTAAGTATTGCGTTGCCCTGGTTTGATAAGAATATTGAAGATAAGTTGCTCAGCACGTCCTTCAATCCACCTGCAAACAGCAGCAGTCGTAGCGCCGCATACAGAGTGACAGTTATTGAACTATATGACAAAAAACTAAATTCGTTGCAAACTACGGCTTGCACGCACTTTATTCAACATGGAAACGTCACTACAGATATTCGGATTTAGATTATGACATGTTCGATGTGCCTGCCATCATTGGTGATGTTGTGGCGCAGACGAGAACAAAATTCTGCATCACCCGCTGAGATGTTGGAAAATCGATGCTGCCGATGACCTCCTGAACGGCTGTTTTCAGCTCTGCAAAGGTTTTGGAGTTATTGCTGTATACCTTGTCTTTAATATAGCCCCACAAAAAGGAGTCGAATGTGTTCAGATTCGGAGAATATGGCGGCCAATCAAGGCCCGCGCCAGTGGCCTCTGGGTACCCCAGAACCAGAATGCGGTCCCAGAAGTACTCCTCCAGGACATCAAACACCCTCCTGCTTCGATGGGGTCGAGCTCCATCTTGAGTAAACCACATCTTGTCGAAATCAGGGTCACTTTTGATACTGGAGATGAAATAATCATCTTCACGTACCGTTCTGTAGCCACCTTGCCATCAAGGAATATCGCACAGATTATTCCGTGACTGAACATTGCACACCACACAGTCAACCTTTGAGGATGGAAAGACTTCTCAATAGCGATGGGGAATTGCGGATTCTCAGTCCCCCAAATGTGCCTGTTTTGCTTGTTGATAAACCCATCCAAATGAAAGTGGGCTTCGTTGCTAAAAACCAAACCATACATGCGCATACTAATTCCTATCATGCCCCACGGCAAACCTTTGAACATCCTAACGCAAACCGTTCAGAAGTTTTGACGACTTTATTTCATATAGTTCAGTAATTGTCACCCTGTATATGCCGGGTAATTTTCCGTTCACAGTCTGTGTCAATCCAATCAATTATAGTCAGAGAGCGTTATCCACATTATAAGCGGTAACTGTGGCGTAGGGACTGTGCCCATTCCTGACATTGTCAACTACACCGCAGCACTTTTTGAATTCCTTGTAAAAAAGGTTTATCTATGTTTTCTCAACGATTTTGGCCAAGTATTTCTCGTCAATAGATCTGTGCAGTGATACTGGCGTTCTTTAATTTCACAAACTATTCTGTAGGTGGGGCAGCCACTGCTAAAATAATACATGACTGATGGAACTGGACCTTTCATATCATAATATTACGCAATGTGGTATTAGCAGATTTACTGTAGTCCTGTAAGACGCACGACCGGTTTCGCACCCTGAACGTATATCCTCAGGTGCATTTAAGTAATCACCTCCTGCCTGATGACAGCTACGATGTTCAAAGGTGCAGGTATAAGCGAAGGTCACTAATCCCCAACGGTTGTCATCAGTCTAAAAGGTTGTTAAACTCCGATGGCGGGTATCCTAAACAAAATCCACAAGCTGAGAGAATGAGGACGTGAAAGTTTCAGTAAGCGGGATAAGTGGTAACTGAAATTCGTATACCAACGCGTACCGTTAGTTGGACAATAATGTACGTATCAAATTCGATAATGACCTTCATCTGGTGGATCAGATCAGCCTACCGAGAATCTAATGGATCCCGGGAATATCAGGGACATCCAGGGAGGATCCTCATCTTATCCAGATGACAAAGGTCATTATCGAGTTGTGTAAACGCATTACTGTCCAACTAGCCGTATGTATTGCTGTGCAAATCCTAGTTAGCACTCCTCCCGCTTTTTGGAACTTCCACGTCCATATTTTCTTAGTCAACTGATTTTATTTAGGATTACCATCATCTTCGTTTAACAAACTTTTAGTTCGATGACAGCCGTTGATGTGAGGGATCACACATTTTCGTTTATAGCTGCACCTTGGAACACTGTTTACTCTTCAGGCATCAAATGACAACTTAGATGCTTCAGAGGCTGCACCTTTACCCCTTCTGCCGCTGCACACGGGTACTCGAACATTTTTTCTTTATCGAGACATGAAAGTAGTTCGTCGAGAGCAGTGAGAGATCGTTGGCTCAGGGAACATGCAGACGTCCATAGCACTGGAGGGAAATCCAAGGATCGTGCGTATACACGTCCTTAAACCTGGGGAACGCCGTGGCAAGACGTGTATACATACCCACAGCAGCAAAGGGGTTAGGCGTAAAACCGTTCATGGGTTTTTGAAGGGACAACAATAAACAGATAATGCGGTCATATGGACTGTCATTCACTTTAATTCTTTCTAGTAACATCTGGCGTAATATTAAGGTATGAAAATTCCAGTTCCATCAATCACCTTTAATTTTAGTAAAATCAGACCGTATAAGCCTTTTCAAATCAGCTCATGTGGGAGACACTTAGCGTAGTTGAAAATCTAATGTCTTACATTTACTTCAGTTTCACCACTGGGGCCAAAATACTAATAAGATACAGACAGATCTTCATTGCGCTTAGTTTTATAGTGTTTGCAGCTGATTGCTGGTTCAGTAAGTAGAGTATTACCTGAAGATGGAAACAAGGAGTGGTATTCCAAATTACAAAAATATACTCGCACCACAGACGATTCGTTATGTCATTGTGTACACAAAGAGATCAGTAGGCACTTTTTTCATCCAAGGAGGGGTGGAGTGATCATGAAATGTGAGGTAGTATTTATTTACTGAAGGGTCATAATACAGTGTGGGGGACCCAGATCTCTCTCCTCCCCCCCCCACCCTCCCACCTCCCACCAACCATTCCGCCCCACCACTCCACCTCCACCTCTGTACTAACCTATTCAGAGCGAAGTGACACAGTCATTAAGACGATAGACTCGTAGTTGGCAAGAGTTGAATAGACGTTAAGATTTAGGACAACCAGATTTAGGACTTATCAAGGTTTCCCTAAATTGCCTCACGCAGATGCTGTGACGGTCAAAAGGGCATTGCCAGTTTTCTACCCCTCCCTTCGGCTCTGCCTATCATGACCTTGTTGTCTTTCGATATTAACCTGAAATTGTTCTTCTTTCCAGCAATTCCGTGGCACTTCCTAAGCAGAGAACATGTAAATTATACTACGTAGGGCACAGACTATTCACCGTCTCTGCTCGTCCACAAGCACAAGTATTATACATTAATCGACCACGAGATACTAAGTAGTCTGGGATCAGAGCGAAGCAGCTTATGGCGGATCACAATATGGTAGACAACAGGGTTCGCTATGAGTGGAAGGGCAAACAGCCACCTTGTTTATCAGCAGGCTTGTGTTGTTGTGGTCTTCATCCTGAGACCGGTTTGATGCAGCTCTCCATGCTACTCTAACCTGTGCAAGCTTCTTCATCTCCCAGTACCTACTGCAGCCTACATCCTTCTGAATCTGCTTAGTGTATTCATCTCTTGGTCTCCCTGTACGATTTTTACTGTCCACGCTGCCCTCTAGTACTAAATTGGTGATCCCTTGATGCCTCAGAACACGTCCTACCAACCGATCCCTTCTTCTAGTCAAGTTGTGCCACAAACTCCTCTTCTCCCCAATTCTATTCAATATCTCCTCATTAGTTATGTGATCTACCATCTAATCTTCAGCATTCTTCTGTGGCACCACATTTCGAAAGCTTCTGTTCTCTTCTTGTCTAAACTATTTATCGTCCACGTTTCAATTCCATACATGGGTACACTTCATACAAATACTTTCAGAAACGACTTCCTGACACTTAAATCAATACTCGATGTTAACAAATTTCTCTTTTTCAGAAACGTGTTTCTTGCCATTTCCAGTCGACATTTTATATCCTCTCTACTTCGACCATCATAAGTCATTTTGCTCCCCAAATAGCAAAACTCCTTTACTACTTTAAGTGTCTCATTTCCAAATCTAATTCCTTCAGCATCACCCGACTTAATTCGACTACATTCCATTATCCTCGTTTTGCTTTTGTTGATGTTCATCTTATATCCTCCTTTCAAGACACTGTCCATTCCGTTCAACTGCTCTTGCAAGTCCTTTGCTGTCTCTGACAGAATTACAATGTCAACTGTGAACCTCAAAGCTTTTATTTCTTCTCCGTGGATATTAATACCTACTCCGAACTTTTCTTTTGTTTCCTTTACTGCTTGCTCAATATACAGATTGAATAACATCGGGGAGAGGCTACAACCCTGTCTCACTCCCTTCCCAACCATTGCTTCCCTTTCATGTCCCTCGACTCTTATAACTGCCGTCTGCTTTCTGTACAAATTGTAAATAGCCTTTCGCTTCCTATATTTTACCCATGACACCTTCAGAATTTGAAAGAGAGTATTCCAGTCAACATTGTCAAAAGCTTTCTCTAAGTCTACAAATGCTAGAAACGTAGGTTTGCCTTTCCTTAATCTATTTTCTGAGATAAGTCGTAGGGTTAGTATTGCCTCAGGTGTTCCAACATTTCTACGGAACCCAAACTGATCTTCCCCGAGGTCGGCTTCTACCAGTTTTTCCATTCGTCTGTAAAGAATTCGTGTTAGTATTCTGCAGCTGTGACTTATTAAACTGATAGTTCGGTAATTTTCACATCTGTCAACACCTGCTTTCTTTGGGATTGGAATTATTATATTCTTCTTGAAGTCTGAGGGAATTTCGCCTGTTTCATACATCTTGCTCACCAGATGGTAGAGTTTTGTCAGGACTGGCTCTGCCAAGGTCGTCAGTAGTTCTTGTGGAATGTTGTCTACTCCCGGCTCCTTGTTTCGACTTAGGACTTTCAGTGCTCTATCGAACTCTTCACGCAGTATCATATCTCCCTTTTCATCTTCATCTACCTCCACTTCCATTTCCATAATATTGTCCTTAGAACGATTTTAAATCACTCGCTTATCGTAAGATGCCAGAGTACTTCTTGTGATACTTTAAACTGCGCCATGAACGTTTAGAGGTGCTGTTAACAAAGATTCTTTTTTGTCTGCTCTGTCTGTTCTATTTTCCTAGAAGAAATCCTCACAAGGAAATACAAGGAAATTCAATGATTTGCTATGTTCGATCTTCATGACCCTCACGTAGAAGAGACGCGACCACGCCTAATTCCCTATCTTTTACGAGTCACTTACTGTTTTCAGAGCGGCCAGAGAATGTATACGGCAAATACGATCGTCTTGGACATCCATGATCTCCAAAAACAAGGAAAGAAGGTATTACCTGCTGAATATCAGGGCAGTCAGAAACCAAGTAACCAGTTGATAGGTGGAACAGAAGAATGTCATGAGGAACCAACTGAGACTGAATGTGTCAGCACCTTGCTTTAAATGACATCATTTATTACAAGGAAAATTATGGGAGGTTGGACATAAAAAAAAAACTCGCACTGGTGAAACCCAACAGTTGATTGGTATATCTTCTTCCAGACGCTCGGATGAAACGATAGACACTATTTTCATCTACGAGGGTGAGTCAAATGAAAACCTTAAATATTTTTTTAAATATTATTTATTGTTCAGAAGTGGTGCAAACTGTATCACTTTTCAGCATAATCTCCCTCAAGTCAATGCAAGTTCTCCAGCGCTTACAAAGTGCATAAATTCTTTTAGAAAATAATTCTTTTGGTAGTCCGCGCAACCACTCATGCACCGCTTGGCGTACCTCTTCATCAGAACGGAACTTCTTTCCTCCCATTGCGTCTTTGAGTGGTCCAAACATATGCAAATCACTTGGAACAGGGTCTGGTGAGTATGGTGGATGAGGACGACACTCAAAATGCAGGTCTGTGATTGATGAAACTGTTGTGCGCGCAGTGTGGGGCCTTGCATTGTCATGTTGCAAAAGGACACCTGCTGACAGCAAACCACGTCGCTTTGATTTGATTGCAGGCCGCAGATGATTTTTTAGGAGATCTGTGTATGATGGACTGATGATAGTGGTCCCTCTAGGCATGTAATGCTCCAAAATTACCCCTTTTTCGTCCCAAAAGAGAGTCAGCATAACCTTCCCTGCTGATGATTCTGTTCGAAACTTCTTTGGTTTTGGTGATGAGGAATGGCGCCATTCCTTGCTTGCTCTCTTCGTTTCCGGTTGGTGGATGTGAACCCAGGTTTCGTTCCCAGTAACGATTCTTCCAGTAACGATTCTTGCAAGGAAGCCATCATCTTCTCGTTCAAAGCGCCGAATAAGTTCTTCACAAGCATCAACACGTCGTTCTCTCATTTCAGGATTCAGCTGCCGTGGCATCCATCTTGCAGACACGTTGTGAAACTGGCTCCATCATGCACAATGTGGTATGCTGACCCATGACTTATCTGTAAACATGCTGCAATGTCATTCAGTGTCACTCGGCGGTTTTCCTTCACTATGGCTTCAAAAATGGTTCAAATGGCTCTGAGCACTATGGGACTTAACACCTGTGGTCATCAGTCCCCTAGAACTCAGAACTACTTAAACTTAACTAACCTAAGGACATCACACACATCCATGCCCGAGGCAGAATTCGAACCTGCGTCTGTAGCGGTCACGCGGTTCCAAACTGAAGCGCCTAGAACCGCACGGCCACACCCGCCGGCCACTATGGCTTCAACTGCTGCAATGTTCTGTGGAGTCACAACTCGTTGTGCCTGACCTGGACGAGGAGCATCTTCCACTGAAGCACACCATTTGCGTCACACCATTTGCGAACTTCCTACTCCATTCGTAGACTTGCTGCTGTGACAAACATGCATCATCGTACTGAACCTTCATTCGTCTATGAATTTCAATGGGTTTCACACCTTCACTACGCACAAACCGAGTATCAGAACGCTGTTCTTCCCTGGTGCAAGTCGTAAGTGAGGCGGCCATCTTTATACTAATACTGCGACGGTATGTGTGCATCTGCACTATGCTGCCACCTAAGGCCATTCTGGAAGCTGTTTGTAGCACGCTTACCAACTTACAGGACACGGGCGCGAAATTTCGATTTGTTATTACAAATTTAAGGTTTTCATTTAACTCACCCTCGCACATACTTATTGCACTTCGGTCCAGGGTTTGCTCTTCCAAGAAGAAACCAATGAGGTGTCATGTTTCTAGTGGTAGCATAAAAACGTTTCGCATTCTGACAAACTGTTACTCACGCGAATACTTAAGTGCGTGAGGTAGCTTGCATAACGCTATGGTCTCTATTTTGGATTATTCCATCGTGAAACGGCCCTTGAATTTCTGTAAGGGAACAAATCGTTACCCTTAACTCACAGGCAGGCGAGTTCGAGACAATTTTATGACGGTTGTAAGTATATGTACTCAATATCCACATTTTTCCAGTGCCGGTTCGAAAACATTTTTCCACACAAGCGACTTCGTCGCATCCGCCCATCCCCCCCCCCCCCTCCCCCTTTTTCACTCGTTCTCTTTTACTCGTGCCAGTTTTCGATACCGTGATAAGCACTGTATACAAATCTTGTACTTGGCGTTCTCCCCGCTTGGCGTACCCTGTGGCCGCTTCTCATACGTTCTGTATAGAAATCTTATAATTGTGACACTTGGCTGGCGCTCCTCCCAGCTCGATACCCCAAGCGGCGGCTTGTGTCCTTGTGTCGCTTGAGCCTTAAACCGGTCCTACACGTTTCAAGTAAAGTCAGTTTTTTGTGTTTTGACTCAAACTTCTATAGTAGTCATTCATGCTCTTCTGTTTCTTAAGCGAGCATCACTATTTGTAGAACGATGACGATGACAATACGGTTGGAAACGCCAAAGCTAACAACCAAACAAACAATGCGACGCGGTTTCTGGGTCATATCCAAAAGCCACAACTCACCACCAGATATAACTATTCCATCGTTAGTGGAAGCTTGTTTACGAATAAACTTTGCTTCAATATTTTTTCTCTAAACCGAATTCAGTTATAAATGTTTTACATGTAACACTATAAATATATCCGTTTTGTGATGTCTGTAGAATGTTTTAGTGCTGTCAGTGGATGAAAGTTAAATTCGTGTGGCTCTGTAAAAACTAGTTCACATTCACAATCTAGTTTCGTGTGAGTGTCATTAGGAGTGCGTGTGGTCGTTAGGATATTCTTAATCATAATTCGCGAGTAACAGCGTGTTTGGCGAATGGATTTTAACTACTGAAAAACAGGAAAAGTAACCTGACATGGGAGCAAGTTTGCAATCGGTATCGCATTATCAAGTTTTAGAACGTTAACTGCAGAAAGTTTGTGGTTGTCAAGACAACCAAAAGAAAGCACAGCAACTGTTACATGCTCTCTCCCGTAAGGTCTCACTAGATACAGACATCTATGTTGTCCTTAAATTTTTTTTACAGAAACTAACGTTTCAACGAAGTGAATGTCCCAAAATATACTCTGCGTTCTTAAGTTACACAGATTCCATTATAAATTTCAAATGGGTTTTTTATGGTATGACGAGAGGAAAAAAACAGTGGCGTAACAGTGAAAGATTACAGAACTTTTGTTGCAACACTGTTAATAGAACTAGTTACAAAATCAGCCAACGGCGTTGCCGCAGTGATACCATCCTCGGAGTTAAGCTCTGTTGGGCTTGGATAGTACTTGGATGGGTGACCCTCCGGGACTGTCGAGCACTGTTGGTAAGCGGGGTGCTCTCAGCCCTGGTGAGGTCAATTGAGGTGCTACCTGACTGAGAAGCAGCAGTTCTGGTTACGAAAACTGACAACGGCCAGGAAAGCGGTGTGCTGACCACATGCCTTTCAATATCTGCATCCATTGACGTCTGTCGGCAGAGGATGACATGGCGGTCGGTCGAAACCGTTTACGAGGCCTGTTCGGACGGAGTTCATAACAAAACTGAACCGATCTTCCATTTCTATGTAAAGCAGTTACAGGAGCTCTTTTAGTTAAGATTTTAGGGGCTGTTCTGTAATCTTGTGTAAGAATTCTTGGCGTCGAGATTCATATCTTCACGATAAATGTAGTACTTGTAACTGCCCGTTTATACAACTCGTAGCTTTTGCTATGCACAGCAATATACACTGGTGTTCTTTGCCTGACTGAGGGGTCCTGGCACATTTTGGCCATATAAGAGGCCATAATCAGGCTTAAACCTTTTCATTT
This sequence comes from Schistocerca americana, assembly GCF_021461395.2. Lineage (NCBI taxonomy): Eukaryota > Metazoa > Arthropoda > Insecta > Orthoptera > Acrididae > Schistocerca > Schistocerca americana. Next base: position 437,375,694 of record NC_060125.1, read on the forward strand.
ATATTCCTTTAAGAGTTAATGGATGTTCCGCATCAACAGGTTCTATTTCTTACTTCAAAATCACATGATGAAACTATAATCTTTATAGGTTTTTAGTGCCAGTGCCACTTTCCATATACAGAGAATTTTATAAAAGTGTTGCAACATGTGTACATTAATTCTGGGTGTATTCATGGATTATTTACTTTAGTGGAGTTCGGTTGTATGTTGTCCAATCACTTTGTTCACAACTCATATGACAATGGTTTCATCTTCGAACGCAGCCTACGCTGCAACTTTCACAGGTAAACTCTTTCTACAGCTTCAGATACCTTTGTGATTTGAGCTTCTCTAGATGGAAAATTACTGTTTTAACAGAGGGAAGAAGGTAACTGCAGAGATTTTCAGAACCGTACTTACAACAATTTGCCGTATATTGAAGGCATAACAAGCAAGCTGTCTGAAGAAGCGCTATCGACCGCGACGCACGAGAGCGCTTGAGGGGAACCCCGGCCGTGACTCAGCGAGCGGAGGGGAATCCCGCTGCTACGTCAGTCCCACCTCCCGCGGCTCGCGTGACCAGAAAGCCCGGCGCGTGGGAAGCGGCGTCGATCCTGCGTGCGTGCCGCACGTCGCCCCCAGCTGACACGGTTCTGTGTATGTAGTACATCGTGATTTGTCTGGCGGGGCTGCATTTACCAGGTGTGGAGGACAAAACGAGTAATTTGAATGCGTAGTCCAGATAAAAGGAACCCACTCAGAGATTATTCCATTGTTTACTTCTATACCGCACGTTTCCTTTTATTCACAACGGACAACGGAGTAGCATGCATAACTTTCAGGTACATCATTGCTACTATGGTTGACAGGCGATGAGGGAGATTCGAATAGGTAACATGCTGTCTATGCTCTTGAGAATCACAGTGAAGGACGGACAGGCGATGAGGGAGATTCGAATAGGTAACATGCTGTCTATGCTCTTGAGAATCACAGTGAAGTTCATGACGGAGCCTAGAGGGTACTTTTATTCTAGCACATATTAATATTTTTTCCCATTTTATTCACGTATTTAGTTCATTCTTCTCTATGCTAGGTGTTATTTGGTTAATTTTATCCACATGTTTTTTTTAGGGTAGGTCAGTTGAGGGCAGAAGAACGTCCGTGGTTTGTACCCTAAAAGAGGGGATTAGAAGTTTTTTGAACATGTTTTCGCCACAGGTACACAATAACTGGACAGATAAACGTATATGTACATCTACATTTATACCCCACAAGCAACCTTGCAGTGTGTGGCGGAGGGTAATTCTCGTACTACTATCCCGCCTCTCCCCAGGCCACTCTGTTCCTGGTTTCATTCGTGAATGGTGCGTGGGAAAAATAATAGTTGGTAAATCTCCACATGAGTTCTACTGTCTCCGATCATTAATCCCGACTCTTTCCGGAACTACGCTCTCGAAATTGCAACAGCGCACCACACCATTATTCACACCGATTCTCTTATTGCTCCTGCCACTGCATTTTGTTGAGCGATAATCTCGCGCCGATTGAACAATCCTTTGGCTAAAGGCGCCGCTCTTTGTTGTTTGTTCTCAATCTCGTCTACTTATTCAGCTTGGTATCGCCTTACAATTATTTTGTATGTTTCCTATTCCACTGATGAGATACATTTTCATAAGGTTTTTCCAATGAATCTCGGCCAGGCATCTGCTTTCTGCCTGACTACCTATATAAAACAATAGAGGACATTTTCGTCCATGTAGAAAGTCGTATCACAAAAATATATAATACACATTTACCAATAAACAGATATGCTAGCTTTTCTTCCTAAGATGTTAAGTGAAATGCATTTCATGGATGCAGAATAGATTTAAAAAATGTGAAACATAATTTCGTTTAAAAACTGGTAACTAACATGTCACAAAAATGTAGAAGTATATGCGCTGACGTGAATAGGATCAAAAATAACCGGACACGTATTAGTGGACATTAACATAAGGTGCATCTGTCCTTCGCCTTTATGACGGCTTCGGCTCTTCTGGGGACACTTGCTGTGGGGTATCTCAGTGTCTGTTACGGAACGATAGTCCATTCTTCCGCAAGACCTGAAACCAGAGAAGGTAGTGATGTCGGACCTTGCGGTCTGGAATCGACGTTCTAACTCACCCCAGAGGTGTTCCATTGGGTTCGGTTCGGGACTTTTGGCAGGCTAGTCCATTTCAGGGACGTTATTTTCCATAAACCTCACAGAGACTGCCTTATGACAGGGTTTATTTTCACGCTGTTTCAATCATCGTCTCCGAACTGTACCTCTCTCTAATGCACGCTCTGCACCATGCTGTAATATTTCTACTTATCTTTTCACATTTACCGTTTTCTTATGAGCAATAAGAGCACCCCAGCCTGAAAAACACGTCCATACCGTAACACTGCCACCTCTGCACTTCACACTAAGGCAGATAACGTTCTCGAGGCTTTCGCCAAACCCAAATCCTTCCATTGGTCTGCCATGTGGTTTAGCGTGATTCATCACACCTCTCGTTTCCAGTTGTCTACGATCCAGTACTGTCGTGCTTTTCACTACCTCAAGCATCGCTACAGAAATGTAAGGCTTCTGAGGAGATGCTCGATTAATGTACCCGATTCATTTTAACTCGCTACCCACAATCACTGTGCTAATTGGACTGCTGTTAGCACTTCTGAACTCACGAGTGATTCCCACCATTGATTCCTTACGATGTTTTTACACCATCTGTTGCAATTCTTTACGGTCCCTGTCGATGAGTACATGATGTCTGCCCGGTCTTGGTTTATCTGTACTTATTCTTCGCGTTTCCACTTCATAATCGCATCACCAATAGTCGACTTTGTTAAATCCAGCCTAGTCGTCAAATATGGGGTGTCTAGGAAGCCTGCTTTCTCGGATCGCTAGACAACATTAAACAAATCGTATTAACGAGTTATATTATAAAATGAAAAAATACAATACTTAACTTTGTGTTACACAGATGTGTCGCAAGCAAAGGGCGACAAACAAAATAAGAAATCTCTTCAGTATGACAATTCCTAAGTCCGTGTTACATAGACAGAACAAGCAAGTGATTAGAGTTACTAGTCTTGAAGCTACTGTAAAAATGGCCCGCGACCATCTGGGCGCGGCGCGAACGTCCTCTTCACATAGGGGCCGCTGCTGTCACGTTGTCGTCCTGGAGTAGGTCCGGTGAGCATACGAATGGCTGACTTCTTCTCACAGCCTTCTCTGCTCTGTGTTTCCCGACTGGCGTGCCGGCCCTTGACTTTACGCCGTAACGTACTTGGCAGCTTTAGAAGGGTTGAAATGTCACTTATGGGTTAGTTACTGAGCCGTGTTGGCTCGTTCCGCGTTTTTACGTCCTTGCTTACTGGCGCTACCTGCCTCTCTCTAGTCGCCAGGTGGCACCTTGGAGGCCCTTTGGTAGAATCTTTGGGTGTAGTTCCTTGGGCAGCTTGTTGTCCACACTGACAGTTAGTCGGTCGTAGTCAGGGCGAGAGAGAGAGATAGTAGGGCATGTGACGTACGGCGGGCTGTGCCCGGGTGTTAAGTAAGGGCCCACGATTTCTCTAAGCGGCCGGTCGTCGCTAGAGTCGTGCTGGTCGGCAATACTCGGACCTAATGTCGACACAGCCGATTTACCCTGCATTAAGCCGGCATAGTTGCTGATATTGGTGTTGGAGTGTTGTTCATTTTCTGATGCCGTCTGGTTTTTTAATGATGTCTGTTTTTTTTCTTAAGTTGTTCCCGCTACGCTAGACTGCCCTCGTTGTTCCCGCTACGCTAGACTGCTAGACTCTGTTTCTAGAACTGAATTTGCCTTTTGGTTCCCCTGTGTGACATTATTTGAATGTCGCATTTGTGTGTTTTAAAATTTCCTTTGATTTCTGTTTCACTCGATGACTTTCCGTCAATTACCACGAAATGTGACCTCTCTAACAGGAAATCACAAATCCAGTCACATAACTGAGACGATATTCCATAAGCACGCAACTTCATTGCGAGCCGCTTGTGTGGTACAGTGTCCGTAAATCCAGAAATACGGAATCGATCCGAAATCTCTTGTCAATAGGACTCAGCACATCATGTGAATAAATAGCTAGTTGTGTTTCACAGGAACGATGTTTTCTAAACCCATGTTGACTGCGTGTCCCCTGCAGAAATAGCCGGCCGCGGTGGTCTAGCGGTTCTAGGCGCTCAGTCCGGAACCGCGCGACTGCTGCGGTCGCAGGTTCGAATCCTGCCTCGGGCATGGATGTGTGTGATGTCCTTAGATTTGTTAGGTTTAAGTAGTTATAAGTTCTAGGGGACTGATGACCACGGATGTTAAGTCCCATAGTGCTCAGAGCCATTTGAAACATTTTTGAACCTGCAGAAATACTGAACCATGCTGCCTCTGTAGCCGTCTATAATTGCGAAAGTATTGCCGTGCAGCATTTTGAGCACGAGCTGACGGCGATTGTGCTCCATAAATATTCGATGGGATTCTCGTCGGGCAATCTGGGTAGTCAAGTCATTCGCTCGAATTGTCCAGAATGTTCTTCAAACCAATTGCTGTGGCCGATGATATGGTACATTGCCATTCGTAAGCAGTAACAAATAGGCACGAGTCGACGGAAACCACGCAACGAAACCGGATTCTGTCTTATATGAAGAAAAAGAACAAACATGGAATGATTTACCCCCCCAAATGTTACGAATGAGAGCAAAAATTATGTAGAAAAGAAGTAACATACTTACAGTCAGTTCCATAAGAAAGTGTAAGCCGTTATCTGTATAAATATATGTTATAAATGTTGTAAATATATTTGTTTACGTGAAAATAAATGTTATTAGCAATTGCACAATTACTTAATAGTTAATCCAATCACGCCATTATCGATTGCAGCTTGGCACCTTTGTGGCATGATTATCACACGATTTTCTGCATATTCTCTCTGTAACGATCTCCATATCGTCCTGATTTGTTTGTCAGCTGCTTCAAAGTACATATTGGCATTTTCTTTAAGCTTCATCTTAATATACGACTGAACATTTGCTGTCGAATTTGCATCCGGAGACATTGCAGGCCAGTCCATAGTGAACACCCTTGTCTTGTTTCCACGCTGTATAGAGACGGATGCGATGTTTATCATTATCCTCTTGAAGCACCTAGTTTTCCTTGTTCGAGCCCAGTAGCGTCTTCACGGACCTCATAAGGAATATTTGATAAATATTTAGATGATTTACAAGGAACACTGCCTCGTGACTCTTCAGATATTTCAAACTCTTTTTAAAATGCAACCGACGAAACAAAACTTTCAACTCTTAAACTGTTTATCTATACACTGTACAAAAGGGCAATAATTACAGGTTCGAGACCACTAACATAGATGTCGGTGCGGACGTTACATTTAAAATTACGCCGGCCGTGGTGGCTGAGCGGTTCTAGGCGCTACAGTCTGGAACAGCGCGACCGCTACGATCGCAGGTTCGAATCCTGCCTCGGGCATGGATGTGTGTGATGTCCTTAGGTTAGTTAGGTTTAAGTAGTTCTAAGTCTAGGGGACTGATGACCTCAGAAGTCCCATAGTGCTTAGAGCCATTTGAACCATTTTTTAAAATTACGCCGTACATTTTCTTGTGGAACTGACTGTACAATGAAATTCAAGGAGTGAAATACACAGAAGAAGATAGCAATAAGGGACATAATTACCACTTGATAACTGCCACACCGTCGTAATGGCAGTATTTGGTTTTACAAACAAATGAAGTTTACCACTCATAAGGTATAACTGAAAAATGTCATGTAGTATTGGTATTTCGCAAATTATTGCACCATATTTTCCTGAATTCGAAGCTCACTGCAAGGTCATTGAGACAGCTACTGTCGGTCTCTATTTCTGTATCGTATCATTGGCCATTCACTTCCGATATTTTAGCGTTATGTGGTTTTAATCCCCAAAATACTCCTTACGCCAATGGCGGCAGGTCACTCCCGCCCCGCACGTAAGGCTCTGTAGTGCACCCTTGCGAAACGTCCCCTTATTCTTTCAGGAAATCCTTCATTTCGATCGCACTGCACGTGATATTCTTAGCAGGGGAGAGTAAAAGCGGTTCTGTGTTATTGAAACCATTCGAGTCGTAAATGGAATAAAAGAGGCGGGACTTGGCCGGCCTGCACGATAAGCGAGTACTGTGGACCCGATGTGAGCATCACAGTGGCTTTGTGTCGAAGTGAAGCCAAGGGGCGGCTCTTGCGAGGGTGGCTTTATTCCTCACATAACAAGCAGGGAAGAGAACTGCACCCTAATCTGCAATTATTCTGTCCCCGGGGGCCAAATCTCTTAATAGTCAACTTCATTTAGGCTCTAGTGCTTTGTCGCCCTCTTTTAGTTAACGTTGTTATGACTGGGACATTCGTCACAAGGGAAGGAAAGGGCTACTGTAAAGGTTAGATGTCTAGATCGAGGCTGCTTCGAAGCGATGTCGCTTCTCAAAGGGCTGGGAGGAACATGTTGGACTTCGGAAGGAACAGATTGTGAGTCAACGAGTATTTAGGTCTCATTTAAGTATATGGGCGAAAGAGTCAGCCTTCAGGAATTGTGAAACGAACCCTGTCGTCCGGGACGGCGTGCCACAAAGGACGCAGATCCACCACGAAATGGGGAAATTCACAGGTGTCTATTGTCTATTGAGGCCTAACCGCTGTAGTGTGCGAGTGAGACAGACGAGAACCTACGTCATAGGGAAACCCGGTAGAAGTCTTTTATGGCCGAGGAGACGAAGCAGTGTTAAATATGGCGGACCTAAGATCGACCACAAATGGAAACATTTATGAAAACTATTTAATTCTGTAGTAATGCTGGGAATCGAGCCACAGTTATTTTAATCTAACATCCTCCATAAATTTTCATGGTGATCCCAATAAAACTTGAATATTGATCATATCTATAATAGTTTAGGATTTACTGTTAAAGTTAAATTAACAAGTTTTGTAACAAAGATCTGAATGCCAAAATCTGAACGCTTTGGTCGATCTTAACGATCGGTATTTTATATAGAAGTGCATCATTAAAAATGACAAACGTTGTAAATATCAACTCTGTTACTTTATTTGTTTAAAAGATATAGTAAACTTAAATTATCAGTATTTTTCAGTTAAGCATCAGATCATCATTTCCTCCACACAACACACATTGATCGATGGCAGCATGGCACCTTATTGAATCATTAGGTAATGGAATATTTGTAGTAAAGATTAGTGCATAATAATTACTTCTGTTTTTTGTTTATTTATCAGAAAGCACATTGGTGCAAGACTACTGGCCGTGGCATTCAAAGCTAAGAAGGAGATTGTATTGGTTTTGTGCAAAAGAATTTAACGTTTATTATGTAATGGATACTATCGTTACTTTATTTAGAACGTGAAAGTGGTCAACCTTTGATTATTTAAATATATTAAAATGTAAAGTAATGTAGAACAAGCCGTAGTCAATCAGAAGGAGGCCTTCAGGAAAGGGAACTGCACTTGTCAGTTGAGCGAATGCGTTCGGCGCGCGGGAAACGTGGTCGGAGACGGACAGAGGGCAGTTCTGGTCGAGGCACCAAAGGGGACAGTTCGGATTGAGACACGAAAGCGGACAGACGGTCTTTATGCAAGCTAGGAAGTGAAACGACTTGGAAAATTTCGCATTGTGTGGTATCGCGGGATTTAGTCTCTGAGCGGTGAGCAGTCGCGCGCCTGGGGAACTTTTCGCATAGTTAACGAGGTGGAGTATCGAACTTGTAATCCGCGATGAGATTCTGAATGATCGAACTGTGTCAAATGGATATGCGCTCGAGTTTAACAGTAACTCTAAATACCACCACTTTCGCTTTTAGTTTGCTTTATGAATAAACATTATTCTAACAAACCCATCATTTATGGGTCGTTAATTTAGTTCCCGATATTATGATGATTGTTATTATATGTTATGTTAACTTTGTGTTTCGCAGACTTGCCATCAGACGGACAATCTAACCAAAGAGTCACAAGTGTCTAGTTTAGGGCGTGTAATGCGACAGGTGCGGTTCAACCCCTAGACGAGTTTCAGCCAAGACATTTCGATGAATGGGAGCCGCATGTGAGCCCGAACGTCTTTGGGTATGTTGGCTCGCAAGTTCGAGCTGGCAGATTGTCCAAGCTTTGGGGAAATCTCCGTTCCTCCTACACATCAATAACTTTAACTGTGGCGTTCGTCTTAACTTTGGCAGCAAGACGATTGTCATTGAAGAAACAAAATAGCTCCTTCCGGAGAAAGGAAACGAAACCCTCAGTGATGTTTACAACTGGTCGCTGTGCTACGCAGCTATGTTTAATATAAAGAAAGCAGATGCCATGAATTTGTGTTCGAAGAGGGATAATTATGTTTATTATTCTTTAATTACAACATCGTGACATTTACACTATCCTCGTAAAACTTGTCCATGGATTAACAGAACTACTACATCTACTGCTGCATCTACTGTTACTGCTACTACTGCTATTATTACTACTCCTGCTAGCGGCGCTTTTTTAACGGAGAGAGGAGAAGTACTAGACGGAGGACCGAGCAGTTCATGGGTCAGTAGAGCTTTCACTCTTATCTTCTCAATAAATGTCAGCAGCAGTGTGAATTCGGCTAAGAACAGGAAATGCTATCTCGATATTAAAGCCTGTTTAATCAAAATGCCTTTTCTTTCTTTCATATGACAGAGGAAGAAAAGTTCTGGAACACAGTTACTGGAAACCATATTAAAGATACATGTTTTGTAAATAGACAACTCCTTCTCTTGCTGCACTATATTTTATTCTCCCACATACGTTTCGCCTTTTTTCACCTTTAAGGCATCATCATTGGGATAAAAAACGATATAGTTACGATAGATTTTTGTTTTCATATGTATAATTCGTAGATTGTAAAACAGTTCATTTCTAGGTTTTTATGTAAATAAGTGATTACTTACAGTTCTTCGCGTTTTTAGTTGGCATCGGCGTTTTCTCTCATCTGGTCACGTAGAGGTTGCACTACCGCTCTATTTACGAAACACAAGCATGTTTTTGTGTTTCGCACTTTTTCGTCCACCTTTTCATTCTGTTTGGCCTTGTTGTCGTGATGCACTATCAGCCTTCTGTCACTAATATAGACATAACACTGACATAAACATAACTACTTTGAGTTCACTATGCATCTCGTCCTGTTTAATTTGTTTACATACACGTACATGTTGCCAGCGTAACAAAGTAAATTATGAAAACTAACGTCTATTCATTTGTGTTATGTTTATCTCTCTCTCTCTCTTTCTCTCTCTCTCTCTCTCTCTGTCTATGTGTGTGTGTAAGCGTGAGAGGGAGAGAGAGAGAGAAAGTATACATACCTGAATTTTCTTGTTTTCAGTTGATTTAAGTTTTGGTTTTAATGTTTTGTGCAGAGGTTCGCGGACAAGTAAAGAGTGTTGGGCGGTATTATTATTGTGATAATAGTCCTCTGTAGTGTTGCTCTATTATTTTATTTATTAATGTAAACAATAAGTTGTTTGGGATATGTGCTTGATTATTCAACAGGATTTTCATTTCTGCTTCGGTTTTCTATATGTGGTAATTTTCTTGCAGGGTAAGGAGGTGTTTGTTATTGTTGATTCGAATTATTTTCATATCCTCTTCTCTAGTGGTTGGTTTGTGACTTTGTTCTCTTAGGTGTTCAGCAAATGTTGAGTGATTTGTCCCACACATCTTTGTATCTGACATGAAGTGTTCTTCCTGTTTGTCCTATGTATCTGCCACCACAAGTGTTACACTGTAATTGCTATGTATCTGCTTTCTGGTATATGTCTCTGTTTTTGTCAGTTTTGTATTTCTGGACAGATTTGTCTGTTGTGTATGCTGTGTTTATTCCTTGTCTTTTGAAAATGTTGATGATTTTATGTCTGAATTTTTGTTTGTATGTCATTGTGTGCCATCTTGTGTTTTCTCTTACATTTTGTGTAGTTGTTACGGTATTGAGTGATCGTGACTGTATTTGGTTCTGTTGTGATACTGTCAATTGTTTTGTGCTTTCTGCTTTTGTTTTACTTTTAATTTCGTTGTTTAGCTTTGTGACTATATTACTAATGTACTCATTGTTTTGGGCTAACAGCATTATTATGTCCAGTTCTTTTTGGTACTTTCTTTTGTTGAGTGGGACTGTTATGAGCCTATGGAACATATGTCCAAGCGCTGCTTGCTTTTGTGAATATGTGTGGTCCGAGGATGGGCGGATGATAATGTCAGTTGCTGTGTGTTTATGGTACATTTCAAACATAAGCTTAGTGTTTTGATTTTTGATTGTTATATCTAGAAATTAACTTGGTTATTCTGTTCTCTTTCCATGTGAATTTTATATTTTATGTATCTTGTTGATGTTAGTATGTAATTTTTCAGTTTTTGTTTTTGGTTCATCTATTAAGCACAGGATGTCATCCATATACCTGAACCAGTATAGTATGTTGTATTTTCTGCTGCTGTTTTTGTGAAAATGATTTGTTCAGTGTGGTTTATAAAAATATTGCTAAGGCTCCTGACACTGGGGAGCCCATTGGCAATCCTTCTTCTTGTAAATAGTGATTTGCACTCAACCTGTCCATTAGTTCAGAACTGACTGTCATCATACTCGTATTTCATTTCAATGCGTTAAGTCGTATAGAATCATTTAAATACAGAAAGAGAAGTGATAAACATAAATCAATGCACATGTCACCTGTATTTATTCTTTGGCAGTGACGGAAGAGACCTCGGATAGCCATATATTCATACTGGTCGAATGCCATCGATCCGGTATCCAGCAGTATCGTGTTCTCTGAATTGTTGTTCAATTCCCCAAAACAGGGTGAACTGGCAGAAATATATGCCTGTTCTTGAGGTGTTTGTTTTTTATTCATCATCAAAAGCTATCATTATTAAAGATGGTATTATTAAAAGAGCTGGTCATCGCCTGAGGATGATGATTTCCATAGCGTTAGTTCAAAGTGGAAACAGAACACGTGTTGGAGACGCGCAATTTTTCATGTTTAATCTCAGGACTAGAGTTAGGAGGTGTTTGGCGCAGTAGGATTGGAAATGTTGCTCATTGTGTAGTAGGAGGGCATCCTGCAATGGTCTCTAAACGCCGGGAAGCGTGCTTCTGGAATTGCGCGGAAGTAGCATTTACGTGAAATTTGGAACAGATAGCCAATGATTTCATGGACAACATGGAATTAATCAAATGATTCAATATTAGAAAGGACAGTTGCGGTGGGGATGGGAAGTAGGGGAGATTTCAAGTGCAAAGGCACGTCTCTGGGCTAGGCCGCTCCAGTCATTTCATTTGCATGGGAGGGTTTTGCTTGCACTTGTAGGAGTGGTTCAGCTCATTTCCACTTCCACCTCCCGCTTTCCCACTCCTGGCCAACGTTCGCTCACAAGTGCAAGGGAAATACTTTACACAGCGTACATGGAACGTCCAACTTCTCTGAAGGATTCAGTACAGTCCCAAGTTTAAGTTAATAGGATCGTGGATCACGAATTCTGGTGTGTGTGTGGGGGGGGGGGGGGGGGGGTATCCCACACAAAGAAATATGCAGACACTTTAAACGTTAATTCGATATACACACATATCTTTTGATAATGTTGGAAGGCGTCAGAAGGATGTAACAGCCTCTGGAGAAAGGTCACACAGGAAACTTTTTCTAGCAGTAATCAAAGGGCTACCAGGGATAAGACGTTAGCGAACGTCCACATGACTAGTACCTCTGGATATTCGCACTAAATAGGTAAGAAAGATGCGCCGGTCCAGCTGAACGTGCCGAAGGGAGAAAATTACAGTTTAATGTCCCATTGACAACGAGGTCGCTAGAGACGGAGAACAAGCTGGAATTACGGAAGGACGGGGAAGGAAATCGGCCGCGCCCTTCAAAGGAACCGTGGCGGCATTGCCTGACACGATTTAGGGAAATTACGGAAAACCTAAATCAGGATGACCTGATGGAGATTTGAACTCTCATCCTCTCGAATGAGAGTCAAGTGTCCTAGCCACAGCGTCATCTCGCTCATTCCGAACATACGGATGTAGGATGTCGACGCAGTCTAGATCGTGAAGGTGTTGTGGTGTATGATGTACATGTGCACTCAAGAAAGAGAACAGAACACAAGGCAATATTTTTTTTGTGTCTGGTACGAACGTAACAGTGACTTTGGATCAAGGGGAGCAATAGCTACTTTGGATCCCATTTGATCTTCAGCGTGCCCCACTCCCTTCCCCTACCCGACAGTCCCCTCCCCTCCTCCTCTCCCCCTTCAACGCTCCCCTACCCCTCAACTATTCCCCTTCCCCCCTTCCACTCAACCCTTTTCTATTTAATTTCTTTTAAATACCCTAAAAAATAAAGCAGCCAGTTAAAGAGCGTCTGATGACAAGGATGGGTGGGTCACAAAATCATTTTTGTGCATTGATGATGATTGTGTAAAGCCACTTGATCCCACGCTACAGTGTTCACTTTGTCATCGATTATTAAGTATTTATTGTCTTTTGTCAAAAGTAACAACTCACTTTGCTTCTTAGTAGAAACTGCACTTTGCTTGCTTCGAACTATATCCTGAATAGCCGATTTTTCAGTAGAATTTAATACAGATTCTCGATAATCATTTATGTTTAATTACTTATGATGAGTGTTTCACACCTTTTTTCAAGATATTAGGAGTTGCGATTGACTTCAAATAGCATTCAATTTTGCTCGAGACCTATGAATTCTGTAGTAATGTCTCCTGATAGTACATCTTTCATCAACTACCTATACCCGTCACTTTTAACAACATCACAAAAAACTGAGGTATTTACATGAGGCATGTGTAACAAATTTTTTAATTCTCTGCGTAAAATTTCTTCAGGGTCATCTGGAACAGAAATCTACACGGCCTTAGAAATACCTTAAGCTACGGGTTTGTCAAAGATAACCATAAGCCTGTTAACTGAATAGTAGCCAAATTTTTCTTACATAAGATACTGTTCTTGAAATTTGGTCTTGCAGTCAGAGCAGCAAGTCTGAACTACCCTCCCAACTTGTAACTTGTTTCACAACTCTCTTTTTCTGCACATATTGCATATTTTTGCCAAAAGCAGTGGTAGTCCAATGTTTGAAAAAGTTTTGTTACTGACTTCCTGCTTTAAACTCAATCAAAATCAGTGGACGTCACCTACCGTCACTGCGCGTAACATAATGCTAACTAGTATAGAGACTGGATTGTCATATATTTTCATTATTGTAAATTATGCAAATGTGTCAGAGCAACGATTCTTCGGTGCTTACACATGAATTGACAGCGGCAGCTTGTACCTTGAACCATTCCCTATTTTTCAAAATGTTAAATACACGATGAAGAAAAAATGGCGCGCTTGGCGATCGGCACGTGATTCCTCATCCTAATTCAAGACAAAAGTGTATCTAGCAAAACCTAGTGCCACCAATAGGTTTAATAGCAATGCGACTAAAAAAAAAAAAAAGCGGTTCTGACAAAGCTGGAATGGCGTGCAGCGTAGCTAAGAATTGGTAACATGACCTTCGCACTGTGTCCTTATTTCCGTGAGACGCGGGAATGCTCTGGGGAACGGATATGCAGGCTTGCCGATGTTCGAGTTCACGCCAAACTGTTTTTATTTTTATTTTTTATTTTTTTCCGGTTGAAGCATCAAACTGTATCCAAATTACACCTCCATAATGCGATGTCTTGTGTACTTATTTTTGTTACTATCACGTTTACTTAAACATTAAGACATAACATGAACTTCTTACAGACGTAAACGACCACTTTATTTCATCATGACACAAATAAACCCAGTAGAAAATAGCAACGGATACAGTAACAACGTCTGTATCCAGTGAGGTACAAAAATCACATTAGGTAGCTTATACTGGATTGCACATTGTGCTACACACAATAATTCCATTCTGCAAATTTCACGTCCAAGCTTGTCTTCACAGAACGAGCAACGTTCACTTTAGAGAAGAAGTTCAAAGTGATCGCCTTATATTTGCAAACACTTCGCCACTCGCTGGATCATACTTTGTTGGACCCTACCAACAAACCTGCACCCTCCATTGACAAAGCGGCATGCATGCGAACTATTATGTCGAGTACATCCAATAGGTGGGGGTCTATTAACTTCTTGTATAACTGTCTCCAGAAACAAAAAAAAAGTCTAGTGGATTAAGGTCCCGGGAACGTGGAGGCCAGAGCACTGGATCCCCATGACCAGTCTATATCCCTGGAAACACTTCGTTTAAATAGTTGTGCAAATACATTGCAAAGTGTGACGGTGCACCATCATGCTGAAACCATATCCGTCGCCGAATACCAAGTTGACCATTTTCTAACATGTCTGTCAAAGTACTGCAAAGGAACGTACAATACAGGGGCACATTTAACTTGTCAGGCATTAGGTCAGGACCCAAAACACTCCTCCCACGATTGCAACTCACAAGTTTATGCCAAAGCGTGCCCGAAATCCAAGTTCAAGGGTGACGTGTGGGTCGTGTTCCGACCAATAATGACTCTTGTGGCGGCTGCAAATATCGTCACGAGTGTTGCTAGATTCGCCAGTCCATACGACGAGATTTACAGAATGTTCTTTATCTTCCGGTTGGTGCTAAAGCCATTCACAAAACTATACTCGTCGAATGCGGTCTTTCCGCCGCTGTAGTTTAGTTCCCTTGTAATGGTTCAAATGGCTCTGAGCACTATGGGACTTAACATCTAAGGTCATCAGTCCCCTAGAAATTAGAACTAATTAAACCTAACTAACCTAAGGACATCACACACATCCACGCCCGAGGCAGGATTCGAACCTGCGACCGTAGCAGTCGCGCGGTACCGGACTGAGCGCCTAGAACCGCGAGACCACCGCGGCCAGCGTTCCCTTGTAATGATATGGATGCAATTCTTCATCGTGCAACACTTCAATAACCAGTCTTTGAGATGTCTGGAACTGCCTTGCAATATCAGGGGTACCTCGCCGTGGTGGTTTCAAGAATCGCGTCCTCTCTTTGTGGAATACGTCTAGTCCTTGGACGACCTCTGTCTATCACTTGCGGACGAAGGTTACCGGGTTCCCGACAGCTCTGTTCCAGGCGACGGAAAACAGTCTAATCTGGATGATGCCTTTGAGGATAGTAGCACATTCACGAGCAGCAGCGGTAGCTTGGTTATAGGATGCTCACAGCACCTAATGCTTATCGACATATTCATCGTTCGTGTATTCCATCGGGAAACCGCTCTACATGAATTGACCAGACCAGTAATGGTTGTGCACTGCGCTGTTAGTAGACACATGCATGCAGTTCGATTGATCCCACAGTTATATCATAGGCTATTGTCATTTGACAAAATTATTTTCTGCTTATAAACTAAGAGAACTACGGGACGGACGTCTAACAACTAAAAAAAGGAACAGAACGAGGATTTGAAACACAGCTTTATATTGGATATTGGGTTGGTATTCCAGCGGTCTGCTCAGCGACCTACAACGGCTGGTACAGTAGTAATACACGTTACTCTGAACATTCCGATGCGCTGCACTATGTGACGGTGTTGCAACCTTCTCGTTCTGTTATATGTGCTTTCAAAATGCACTCGATCTGTTTTTGCGAGATAAACTTTTGTCCTGAAAGTGGATGAAGAATCGCATGCCGGTCTCAATGTGCGGCAGTTTTCGTGCTCCCTGTATATACACTGTTCAACTTAAGTTTGGAACACTATTATAAAATGTAGTCTACGAGGTTAGAGATCTCATTGGTCTAGACACTTCGTACATATCCAGTTAGAGTCCATGTACTGGATGGTGTTTTCTACTGGCATGCTTTGTGGCCGTTTCCCAGTCATCTAAACATACCAATGCCGCAGAGGCACATCGCAAGCAGTCCAATATCAACAACAGCTTCATTCAGTTTGTGTTCAGCTCTGCAGTAACATACCACGTAGGGGCATACAACGCATTGATAGAGTCAGCATAGGCCAGCCGTTGTGGCCGAGCGGTTCTACGCGCTTCAGTCAGGAACCGCGCTGCTGCTACGGTCGCAGGTTCGAATCCTGCCTCGGGCATGGATGTGTGTGATATCCTTAGGTTAGTTAGGTTTAAGTAGTTCTAAGTCTAGGGGACTGATGGCCTCAGATGTCAAGTCCCATAGTGCTCAGAGTCATTTGAACCAAGTCAGCATAGCAGCTTTACTTCCAGCAGGTCACACACAGCACGATGTTGCCGATCGGTTACATGCCATTCAAAGTGGTGTGTCTAAGATGTGTAGAAAGCACAGAGAGACGGGAAATGTGAACTACAAAGCTAGCGGTGGTCGTCCTCGTATGACAACACCAATGCAGGATCAGTTTCCTCTGCTGCTCACAGGCACCCAACTTCAACGCCAGAAATACTGGAAATCTCCCGGGCAACAGGGATTCGTATTTCAGAACAACAGTGAGTGGAAAATTTCATCAGGGTGGTCTCCATTCCAGATCAATGAGAAGTTTTGCATTGCACCAACGGAAACGACGTAATCGAAGGACATGGGCTCTTGCACTTCAACACTGGATCATTGCATAATGCAGTAATATCGTGTTTACTGACGAGACCAGTATTGGTGTGCAACCGGACACTAAACGTGTTAGGGTTTGGAGAAGCACTAGATGACGGCAGGAAACCCCGTACGTCGAGAAAGTCCGTCCGCTTTCAGGTGGCAGTGTAATGTCTGGTAACGTTCTGGGCGGCTATAATGATGGGCCATCGGAGCCTTCTAATTCCCATCTGCGGCAATTTGACTGGTCCCTGACACCTCCAAGCAATCCTGCAGATGTGAAGTCGTTGACAGTTTCATCCGAGTTGATGACAATGCAAGACTGCACCTTATTCTAGTAGTCTCTCGACGTCTTCCAAGATGCATCAACCGAATGCGTTGGCCAGCACAGTCACCAGACATGAATGCCACTGAGCATGCATGGACATTGCACAGCATCCGAATCCACCGGCCTCACTGAAGCTGCCATTGAGGAGTGGGACCTCATACTCCAAGATAAACTTGATGGTGTCATCTAGAGTGGAAAATTCATCCGTGTGCGCGGAGGACATGCCCACTACTAAAGACTGATAATCATCATGATGAGATAAAGATTTTCACTGTTTTTGTTTTCGAGATGTACACTTAGGAGAGAGCCTGCTTTGTTTTGTAATGATTTTCTGGAACCAACCAAAATCGTTCTTGTTTTCGGAGGCAACTAGGTTATTTTGTTAATAAGGTATTGTACAAACCTCAATAACTGTACTATATTCAGTCATCTAATAAAATGTATAATATGCCAAGACCTTTGTTGAGGTGTGTAGTTTTTCGATTAATTTAGTGGTTAATTGGTTCAAATGGTTCAAATGGCTCTGAGCACTATGCGACTTAACTTCTGAGGTCATCAGTCGCCTAGAATTTAGGACTAATTAAACCTAACTAACCTAAGGACATCACACACATCCATGCCCGAGGCAGGATTCGAACCTGCGACCGTAGCGGTCGCTCGGTTCCAGACTGTAGCGCCTTGAACCGCATGGCCACTCCGGCCGGCAGTGGTTAATTAATTAAATATTCATTTCTCCAATAATAAAGCCGTAACGGATTTAAAGGTGGCGCTAAATACGTAAAGTCTGACTCCACCAATGAACGAAATTCAAAAAGACGCTTCTCATGAATAGGCTGTATTTATTGTTAATTATTTGTTTTTGATGGTTTCTTTTTTGCAAATGTTGAGCACATTTGTGCATAATTTGTAATTAAAATATTTGTGACAACACTATTAAGCTTAGACTATTATGTATAGTCTGCGAAGGACCAGAGGAGAGATATATGCCTCTCAACTCGTAAATATTATCCGTAAGGTGCATGTGGTTTAAATGGTGGTCCAATCTGTTCATTTGATGCTTTTAGTGGACGTAGACAGCAGCTCGGGCTCATTCTGTTCGTAGCCACTGAGGACGTAACTTAAGTGATACAGTCTGTTCGGGTTGATTTGCGACAGTAAAGAGGTAGATTTTGGGCGGCAAGCGGCCGCGCAATACTTTCACGCTTGCAAGAACTCTGTAAAATTCACTGCTAATCTGAACTAAGAATGTGGCAGCCGGTCGGGATTCTTAACTTTTGCGAGTATCTGAGGGCTTTTAGCACTGTGGTCCCGGCAGAGGTTCGAATCCCCCTTCGGGTATGGGTGTGTGCGTTTGTCCTTAGGATAATTTAGGTTAAGTAGTGTGTAAGCTTAGGGACTGATGACCTTAGCAGGTAAGTCCCATAAGATTTCACACACATTTGAACATTTTGTTGAGCACTGGACTTGCAATTACTTCAGCTGCTTCTGAGATTTGCTGTGTGTTAGCCTGAAAGATTATACGAATGTTTGACGAATTTGCAGGTTTTTATGTTACTGAAATCTAAATGTATGTGAGTTTGGAACTGATTTATTAATAGCTTAAAGCGGTATAGAACTTTTCGATAGGCTTATTAGAATTGTGAGAACCTGCTTGTACTTGCTTCGTATTCATGCAGTCTCAAATGCACTTATTTTGCTATTATTATTGAATTTACGCTTTATTTGGATATTTTTTGTAGAGTGACCACTTCATTTAACTGTGTGTTTATTGTATGTTGGAAGACAAAAGACGACGCACCACAAAGAAGTTGTGCAAATTTGTCACAAATTGATATTCAGACAGGTAGTGGCGGAAAATCCAAAATTGTAAACTTCAGCAGCCAATGGATGAATGTGTGACGATGCAGCGCAGTTTCACCGTGCAGCTGGCAAGGATAGTAAACGGAGGGATGTCGATACCAGGGTAAAAATTATTTGCAAATTTAATTCCGTGTACTCCCTTTGACAGTAACTATGCTTTGCAGACAGGCACGTTAACAATATACCCAGGTGTTAGCATCTGAGAGAGGATTTGTAGTTGGGCTCAAAGAAGACGGTTGCAGTAATCGGCCAATAGCTCGACATTTGAATATGATCTATACCACTATTCGACGATGTTGGCAGGACTGGGTGAACAATGGCCGAACATAGAGACAAGAAGTAAGCGGTCGACGTAGAGAGACGACAGAACGTGAGGCACTCAGAGCCCCGGATTCTTGATTGTCATCGGTCTGACGTGCAGCTGGTGCTTCAGTGGTCACAAGGACCATTAACTGGCTGCTCATAGAGAGGGGACTGAGCTCAGGGAGCCTTTTGCGCCGTCTACCATTGACGTCTATACACCAACAAGCTCGTGTGCAGAGGTGTCGGACACATTCGGCCTGGAATCTCATAGGCCGGAATAGAATTGTCTTCAGTGATGAGTCCCCTTTCGAACCGAGCCCCGACGACCAGCTAAGACGTGTTTTGAGACGCGCCGGGCAGCAATGGGATACTGACCTGACTGTCGCGCGACAACTAGAATTGATGGTCTGGTATGTCATTTCATTTCATAGCAAGACCTCTTTGGTTGTCATGCGGGGCATGTAGACGATATTCTACGCCGCGTTTTGCTGCCCTTCTTGACAAGCCATGCTGGGCTTACATTGCCACAAGACAACGTCCTCCGCACACGGCAAGAGTTTGTGCTTCTTGTCTTCGTGCCTGCAAAATCCTATCTTGTCCAGCAAGGTCGCTGGATATCTCCCCAACTGAGAACGTTTGGAGCATTATGGGGAGGGCCCTCCAACCAGGTCGGAACTTTGACGTTCCAACTCGCCAATTAGACAGATTTTGGCACGATATCAATCAGGAGGCCGGCCGGATTCTCGTGTGGCTCTGTGACCAAGGAGCGGATCTCTAAGCCGGCCGCGGTGGCCGAGCGCTTCTAGGCGCTTCAGTCTGGAACCGCGCGACCGCTACGGTCGCAGGTTCGAATCCTGCCTCGGGCATGGATGTGTGTGATGTCCAATCAGGACGACATCCAACAACTTTATCAATCAGTGCCAAGCCGAATAAATGCTTGCATAAGAGCCATACGTGGACCAGAGCGTTAATTCACTTTCTGAACCTGTGAAGCTCTATCTCCTGAATAAATCACTAAATTGCTCTCAAATTTTAATCATTTGTTTGTCTGTAGCGATTTCCGTCCCATCGTCTTAGACTGTATGAATAAATCATCAGTTCATTAAAATTCATACTTCTATTGTAGTCTGCCATTATCTACCCTAAAAGCAGTAATCATTTACCCAATTTATTTATTAATTGTTCTACTTTTATGTATTTGCCAATTGTTCTACTTTTATGTATTTGCCAATCTTGGAAAGTTTTCGACCTAACGATGACAGGCATAACTAATTTATTTCAGCGAGTAGAGCTGATGGGTGTAAAGCAGACAGTGTGCGACCAGGCGCGACGACATTTAGCGAGCTACTCTTTAAACAAGATCCTCTGTTTGCCCAACGCACTCAGGCAGGTGTGCGCTCCCTTTTGCCGGCCGACGCGCTGCGTTAAAGGATTAGCCGAGCGCGCTTTAGCTAAGTGTTTTGATACGAGCAAAGCGACATGACAGTCTTTGGTCTATTCTGGGACGAAATAAACGAGAACAGCTCGTTGCGTCCAATTAGCTGGTCTCGTCTGGGATTAACAAATTGCCTTTGCTGTTTTTTGCTTGAAAATGCTGTGAGGCGACGACGCAATTTGGATGCACTTTTGATAACTTGTCTTATGTGTTGACCACACTTTTGTTTTTCCAACAACCTGACGCGTTTCGACTTTACGTTATTTTCAGAGGCAGCCTTATGTCAGTTATACAAAAACTGTTCGTAGATACATTATATGACGTCAACATTCTCTTAACCGAGAATGTTGACGTGATACATTGTATCTACTAACAATTTTACGTAAGACATGAGGCTGCCTTTGAAAATGACGTAAAGTCGAAACGCGTAAAGTTGTTGGAAAAAATAAAAGTGTGGTCAAGACATAAGGAAAGTTTCAAAATTGCATATGCCCGTTCCGTCCAGATTGCCGTTGCTGAAGGCATAAACTACGCTCCTGTGTGACCAGTTCCGCACGAGCACAACCTCTCAGGCCACAGCTTTTTTTCCGACGATGGATTCTAAGACAGAGCGCTGAAGACGCGCAGTCCTCATCGTGCATTTTACTTACGGATGTTGCGGGGTCGAAGTGGAACAACAAATCACCACGACAACCACGGGCCGGTAGAAGAAAATTATCGAATGACTAGAAAAAAGGCACCAGGCTTACTTTGGTATCAACATGCACTCGATATACTCGTTATATAAATCGTGGGTGATAGCTTATAACAGGAAAAATTAAGAGCTTCTGCTTATCACCAGTTCCGGCACAACAAATTACCTACTCTACTGAATACCTTTACCATTGCAGAAAGATAGCAGATGTGATGCGCATGTGCAAAATTTCAATTTGTCAAGTACTGACGTTAGGACGACGAATATCTGTGCCTGTAGATAAGTTGGCGAGTCATTCAAAGGCTAGTAACAAGTGACCACAACTTGAATCGTTTCGTCTTAAACCTGAAATGCTATTTCAAAATAACTGTCGGAAACATTTCTAAAAGACTAACTGGCAGTTGTTAAGTCTTTGTTATGTCAGTCCGGAGATAATAAAATCTGGGGAAAATATCCAGGTAAAGGCTATTGAGATGAGAGAGAGTGTAACTGAAGCAATTAATGTTGCAGTTCCAACTTGCAGTAGAATCACGCCTCCAGAAATTACCCGCTGCATTACGGAGCTCTCCTAGCTGAGTAGAAAGGTCTGCAGTATTTCTTAGAAGTCATCATCCAGGAAGAAGGCAGTACTACTTGTTAATTACCTTATCTAAAGCATATTTTCAAGGTCAAATTAAGTGATTTAAGAATGAGTAGGTCAGACCAGTTTACTAAAATGCAGTGCCCGTATTGTTCTAATGTACGAGGGTTATTCAAAAAGGAAGGTCCGAATGGGCGCGATATGGGAACCTAGCTTTTCCCAGATGGGCTGGGCAGTGTCTAGTATGCACATCGATAGCATCATGTCGCTCTTTTTCGTTCTAAGGCACAGCGAGCACGTAAAGATACCTAGAAAATAGTGTCTGCCGCCAAGTATGAGGACCAGGTGTGAGATTTCGCCTGATGTCATGCAGCCTACATAACATGACTGTCATACGTCTCCTTCGTCATGACAATATTCGGCCGCACTCTGTGGGGACAATGAAGACGCTCCTGGGAAGTTATCATCGATAATACAGCCCGTAGTTAGCTCCCCCTGAGTTTCATATCTGCTCTCATGAACCGCTGGCTATGAAGGCAACATTTTGATAAAGACAACGAGCTGTAGCCCAGTGTAGGGAATTTGAGGAAAGCCCACGCGGCTACCTTCTGCGACGATGGTATTGTAAAGTTAGGATAACGCTGAAACCTGGTAGTTAAGGAAGGCAGGGTTCGGTTACGATTGTGGACAGGGCCGTAATCAGTTACTATTGGTTGCCTTTTACAGTTACACACATTTATTTTTACAACAGTAATTCCAGAGTCAACAATAAATGAAAAATACCACACATTCTCAAAACAACTTTGTAAATAATAGTGTTTTCAGTGCATTACAATTTAGCGAATTTAATTAATGTAAAAAAAAGCCACTGTGATCACGGCGGAAGGCCTTACACGCCAAGAAAGGCAATAAATTAAGTATGCTTAAGAACTCACTGCAATTTACTACTTACAGGTACTGAAATATTAAAAGGTAAATACAAATACCAAATTATTTTTTTGAAGCAAAGTACAAATACCAAATTATTTTTTTGAAGCAAATGACCACAATCACGGTTGAAGGTCCTACACGCCAGGAAAGGCAATTATATAAAAACTTTAAAAAAAACCTGCTGTAAAACAGCCAGTACAGTAGCAAAGGTTAATTTTAAAAAGACAAGCAACTGATCACCACATGCCAGGAACAGCAATAATATTTTAAAAAATTAGAAATCTGCTGTAAAACAGGAAATACAATAGCAAAGATTAGTTGAAAAAACAAGCAACTGGTCACCATGGAAGGAATAGGATAATAAGATAATAAAACAAGAACCAAGGGGCCAAAGACGGTGCTCCAGGAATCGACCTCTGGGAGGATCGGGCAACAAACCTTTTCGTGAGCGATGAGATAGGCAGCCAAGAGTTGCATTCACTTCACAAGATGGAAACTCAGACTGGTGGCAGTCTACAAAAGACTAATGATAATCTTACTACCTGACGTCCGATAAACCAAATGCAACGATGGACCAATATGCCAAAAGCACTCCACTCGCTGCTCTTCGCCTCGGCGACACTATGGGCAACAACATGAACCCAAGTCACTGGAGAATAGCGAGATGTCACAATAGTGGAGGTTTCTGTACTTGGATTGAAATGCACTCATCTTAAAGCTTGCTGGATCCGGTTTACGACGAGGTCGTGCACCCTCGTGACCACAGCCCTTCCATGCCACAGCCCACGCGCGCCGCCAGCGGTCCCGGCGGGTTCGCGCTCTGCGCAGACCTAGCTCCTCCTGAGTCCACAACCGAACTCCCACACTCATACGACACGGAAAAAACAGCCACGTCGCCTCAAAGATAGGGCAACAGTTACTACATATCGATAACCGCCGCTGCTGCCACTAGCGGACAGGCAACGCTTGCTAAACGAAAGTGCCAGTCAAGACGAGAAGAAGACAAACAACCGCAACCATGCCAACTAAACGGTACGGTCTGGCCTCCAACAGAGGGCGGAAACCTACCAACAGCACCAAGCGAGCCACAGCATGGCTCAAACGCTACGACAGATGTCTAAGTGCGAACGGCGACTATGTAGAGAAGTAGCTGGAAGGTGGAGCTAAGTGTCGCAAACAAACCATTTTGATTTTCATCGTGGTTTCCATTTCGTTACCGATCGGTTCCTACTTTCCGAATAGCCCTCTTCCTTGCAGTGTCCTTCAGACATGCACAGGTACTTCAGCGATCGACATCTGTATGAAATTCGAGAATCATATTCGCATTTGCGAATATGCTGAAGCTCGACTGCAAGCTACGAAATCCAGACTATCGCAGACGCAGGAGCTCTGGCTGGTACTGGAAACAGAAAGGGGTTAAAAACTCTAGTACCGGAATTACACTTCGCCACTCGCCTTGTGCTGATTTCCGAAGTATAGATGTTGACGTAAATGTTAATAAATAGCAGAAGAAATGAATCACAAGGCGCAGAGTTAAATTTAGGTATAAAGTTCAAGGTAGTTAAAAGCTGAGAATATGACCAGCTCTGCGAACATAATCAATTACAATGGATATATCTATTCCCTTAATTTACGTTTTTTTTCACTCTGTCGCCACAATAAGGTGCCTAGCGGCTTGAAACAGTTAAGTTACACATGTCTTTCCACGCTAAGCCCAAAACGCAACAGTAGTGGCGCATTGTCAGAAGGGAGTACATGTTGCGGATTTGCTGCAGACACAGTTCAGCTGCGATAGGTTCAATGGGTGTATCACAGCGTGCGACCGAAATGGCGCGGCAACTTGAAATGTACTCTATTGCTGAAGTGCGCGAGGCAGTGCGGTCCTTCTCGGTAAAACGTCTAAACTGCGTACAGATTCACCGTGAGACTGTGGTGGTACATGCACGACGAACAGCCGTAGTGAAATAGTGCCAACAATTTAACCAAGGCCACGCAGACATAGATAATGCTGATAAACCATGTACTCCAGATCTTGCATTATGTGCTTTGTATCTTTTCGGCAAGCTAAAAGAAGATCTGCAGGAAAGACATTTTCCAACGATGAGGACGTTCACAAAGCGATTCTCGCGCGGCTCTGTGACCAAGGAGTGGATTTCTAACTCAAGGAACTGAACGATTTGGAAGGCGTTCTGACCATTGTTAATGGAGACTTCCAGACTACGTTGAAAAGTAGTGTGATGTATCTGTGGCACTTTTAAGTGTAATTCTGCGTTCAGTGACAGCTATTTAGTCTGCCGTGAGAATGGGTAATTTACTCTTTGAAGTCCCCACGTATAACCGTTAGTCAATCAAATGAAAAGCATGAGTGAGAAACTATTGACGTAAGGAGGAATCCAGTTCCTTTACCTGATCTGGCTATTCTATTTTGGATTTCTCATAGTTTTCTTAATTCAATCCAGATTAATAAAGAGATGGTTTTTATCACAATCTTTTACCAGTCTCTGTTTCCATATCCATTAGCAGGATTTGTAAATTCTTATAATGTAGAATTATTGCTGCTTCTATTTCTTGTTAATATTATCAGCATTATTTCAGAGTAGAAGTTTTTGCTTTTAACATTCTGGGCATGTTATAATGAGCCCACTGTATTTACACCATGAACACGGAGGTCCTACCGATAATAACTAAAATCCTGTGCTGTCCATGACGAAGTGATGGTCCACACGGCATCTGTATTTAAGGTCGTCACAAACTTCATCCCCGTTACCATCCCGCGGATGAGGAGGCTGTCATTGCGCCCTGACGTCACATTTCATGATAAACTCTCATGTTTAGGACGCAGTCAAATTACGTACCAAACAGGCAACAACAGGACGGACCACATTCATTAATGCTAACCGCCCGGTGGCTTTCAAACACTACCGCTGGCTCACACGTCGTCACTTGGCGCGGCAGATCACCGGAATCTCTTATGCACCCTTTTGTCGGTGCTGGATAGTTTTCGATTCTTCTCCACAGATCTTCACACTGTTACACAGCCCTAAAATACTATTGACAGGGCGAGATATCTAAATAATGTTTTCGGCGGTCAATAATATGGAAAAAGGAGGACAATTTGCAGTATGGTCAATAGCCTAACAATTTTATCTGTAGTGATGCTGAAAAAACAACGTACTTTTCCACTATATCGATTTCGTCATTGAAGATGATTTCGATCAGTGTCAAACTTTCAGCTAAAGCACGCTGATACATTCCAAACACTGAATTTATGCTATGCTATTGTGACATCTCAAGGTAAATGGAAAAATAAGTAGAGCAAGCGACGAAGTTCTCTATTTTCATAATGATTACTTTTCACTGAAATTCGATTATTAAATTAAATACAATTCTTCCAACGCAGACCAATAAAAACTAAAAATGTTTAACTACATCTTTACCAAATGAGTCATGTCTATGGTAAATAACAAGATTAACAACAAAAAATTTAATAACATTTCCAGCTTCATTGGTAATTATTGTCGACGTAGAAATCCCAGATAAAACTATGAAATAATCGGCATTAATGCTTGCTGACAGATCACAACGATTTTTCATCTTTTTTTTATCTTGCTTGTTAACTGATTCTCCAATTATCATTCAGTTTCTATGTTGAACTATGAACACCATTTTTTTCTGTAAAACGGCTCTAGATGAACATGATCGTTTTCAAAATTGTAGCTTAAGAGGCTTCCTATATACTAACGCATCGCACGCAGCTTTAAAGCCGTGAATGATACGTGCTTACGATGCGGCACGCTAGGTGTTCCGTTCGAACAGGCCTAGGAAGGCCCAACGGTACCAACCGGCCGCCAGATCATCCTCAGCCTATTAGCGTCACTGGATGCGGATGTGGATGGGCATTTGGTCAGCACACCACTCTCTCGGCCGTTGTCAGTTTTGTGATCAGATGTGAATAATTCCACCTGTTTGTTATTCTCCTTCCTGTTGTAAATGGATACAACGCTATCCACTTTCAACTTGTTTAGCTTAACTATCTACAGTGACTATATCAGTTCATTAAGTTCTAGTAAAATCAAGTATTTCTCTCTCGCATACACATGCGTTCAATAAAGAATTCGCTACGTACAGTAACAGACGGGACCTGAGCCAGCACCAACGGTAGAATAGCACATACCTTCGTTAGCTCGCAAAAAGTGTTCTGCCAACTTTTCGTAGCTGTTGTTGTGCGAAGAATTTACGAGCTGCAGACGAATTCAATTACGGGCGGGAGGATAATTCTCTTTTACAGCCGGCCAGCGCTGGACTTGCGGCTGACAGCCCGCCGGTGACTTTTAATCAACTCTGGATGCTTCACAAACATCTGCTACGACGTGCCGGGATTTATTTACTGCCGTATCGTTGCCCACTTTTGTTATGCCAATTCTTTACATCAGATGTATACTTTGATTTCCGTATCCGGAGGGATCATTTTCCATTCCATAAAACGAAGGCTATCGCACGTCAGATCTTTCGCGAGAGGAAAGTAAGACTTACCTATGGTTTTTTGGACAACGCTCTTCTAATCAAACCATTTCTGTTTGAACTGTTTGTCTTTAGGCTGCTTTGAAACTGTTTCCCGTATTTTCCTGTACCGCGGCAATCGTTTCACCATTGCGAAACTACAGCATCTGCCATCTTCTGTGACAAGTTTTGTATACTCTGGTCTTTGTCTGCTCCCTAGTGTTATTTCCCCCTACTGCTCCTTTTAGCTCAGAGCTAACGATTTTTCGGTAAAATGTAGCAGGATAACACATTAACTACTCGCTACTACCGCTAAGTGTTTTCCACAGCTGAGCGGGATTAGCCGAGCGGTCTTAGGCGCTGCAGTCACGGACTGTGCGGCTGGTCCCGGCGGAGGTTCGAGTCCTCCCTCGGGCATGGGTGTGTGTGTGTTTGTCCTTAGGATAATTTAGGTTAGGTAGCGTGTAAGCTTAGGGACTGATGACCTTAGCAGTTAAGTTTATGAAACGTCCCCTTTTGAACAATTTATACAAGACTGTGCTTAACCTGACACACAATATTTTGTTAGCGCAACGCAATCTGACTTTCAAAATTCCCTACAAAAGAATGGCCCTGACTAACATTAAACTATACCTTTCACAAATCACTTACCTCACAAAAATCTTCGCTGCTCAAGCTACTGCAATACAGCGAGCGCCACTACTGCCAGCTAAATAAAAGATTCAAACTATGGAAGGCACTAACTACTGATAGGGATAGTTAGCAAATGTAAGATATTAATAGAGAACAAACAATGTATTTACCTTGATATCATCATATATAAATATAGCAGTTCATGACAAATTACAAAACTCCGCCATCTCTCTCCCCACATCCACCACTGCTGGCGGCTCACCTCCAACTGCGCAACGCTACGCGCTGTTCACAGCCAGCTGCCTAACACTACAATGGCGAGTATTACAACAATGCAAAGCAGCCACAGACTGCACACAGCACAGCCAGTGATTTTCATACAGAGGTGGCGTTACCAATAAAAAAACCTAAACAGCCTAACAGCCTACTTACAGCGTTACCAATAAAAAAACCTAAACAGCCTAACAGCCTACTTACATAGCCCCCATGCTTCCCACAAAAAAATTTTACAAATGGTGTTGGGCACTGGCCAATACAGATTTGACAAAAATTTTTCACAATTACAGTAACAAAGATATAAAATGCACACACTTATTGATACAACGTTGGTCAAAAGCTAAAATTTTGTCACAGTCCATAAAGACAGTCCTGATCATTCATTACGGTAAAACATAGTGTTTTTCTCAAAGTCTGAGCAGTAGAAGAAAATGCACACGGAAGTAGTGGATTTCCATGCAGTCTTGAAGGGGTAGTGTTGTCCTTCCAACGGAAAGACAGTGCTGACTCTCGACATGCTGACAAGTATTGGATCACAACAGAGCAAACCCACTGCAGAGTCAGTCGAAGTTTTGATGAATATTGGTAGGTAGGTCATCACAGAGCAGACCCACCGTAGTCCTGGTAGAGATTACGATATTGGTGGGCCACCAGAGGTGCAGACCCACTGCAGTCCTTGTAGAAATAATGGTATTGATGGATCATCAAAGATGTAGACCCACTGTAGTCCTTGTAGAGATAATGGTATTGGTGGGCCACCAGAGGTGCAGACCCACTGTAGTCCTTGTAGAGATAATGGTATTGGTCGGCCACCAGAGGTGCAGACCCACTGTAGTCCTTGTAGAGATAATGGTATTGGTGGGCCACCAGAGGTGCAGACCCACTGTAGTCCTTGTAGAGATAATGGTATTGGTGGGCCACCAGAGGTGCAGACCCACTGTAGTCCTTGTAGAGATAATGGTATTGGTGGGCCACCAGAGGTGCAGACCCACTGTAGTCCTTGTAGAGATGGCCAGCAGCCATCTGTTGCGATTGTGCAGGTGCACATTCACCATTGAAGAGTCTTGCGGAGAATATAGCAAGTCCATAAACCACCACTTGTGCACTCACAAAGTTTTTGGAATTGTCCTTAGAACCAGCAATGCTGTTATCCAGTCCCTTGCTGAATCATTAACACACGTGCAAACACTATCAGTCCCTACTTCTCACATATTGTCCATGTACTATGACCAACAAAAACGTGTGCAGTGAAATGTTACTTAATTTGAAGAACTGGTAACAATTACAATTTTATAACATGAGAATACAATAACAAAGGTACACAATACATCATTAAAAACATAACAATATAGATAACATTTGTAGTAATAGGGGCTTTACAAAAGAATAGAAATAGACATATACGTCAGTGTTACAGGAATTATGACATGAGTACATACATAGAAGATCAGAATAATTATTGAAACATCAACTTCACACATGAGCATTTAAACAGAATGAATAATGTCTAACATCTTTACAAAGTAAATAACATATTATTAATGCCAATTATATTTGAGGATAACAGTATTCCTCATCATAGTGAATGTAGCTTAATATTAAAAGAGAAAAAAATTCTATGAAACTACACAGAGACAGGAAGAAAACAAATACACAAGGGTACACAAACACGTACTGGGATAACACAAAAGGAAAGGACAGGGTTCGTTTTCAGTGTAACATTTGGTACTGCAGTCCATCCCAAAACTTCATTCTATAGATCTTTCGTCTTATTTCAACCTTTGCTTCCACCAAAAAAATCTTATCCAAGCATGCTTTCTGTATTCTGTTCATATTTCTTTCAAAATAATTATTTCTGATTGTACAATACTCATTTGGGCCCAAATCCTTTTTATATAACTTCGCAATGCATTCTTTACCTATTCTCCATAGTCAGTTTCTCATATAGTCTACCCCCTCTTAAGCTAACTTAAATCTACTGAGCTCAGATGCTAAACTAAGGGACGAGGCAATGCAGCAGCACGTAAAACAATTATTATAAACAGCAATGAAAAAAATGGAAAATTGCAAAGCAAGCTACAGTATAAATTAGCAAAAGTCAAATTCAATAACACTATGCCTGGCAAACAGCAGCAACTTATACCTAAACATGACATAGCGCAAGCAGAAAAATGGCCATGTCTAATACCTATGTCACACCTTAACATTAGAGTGATGCATCACAATTTATTCTACAAAAGAAATTACCAAGTACTTGAAAAGAAAATTATGAATGCAGTTCCTGTGAAGGTAAATGTCGCTTTGTGCTCCCTCATTTTTTTGAAAAAAATTATTATATACTCGATCTGTAGACAGAAAATATTTATATTAGTACATCTATAAAATTTTATTTTAACCAATGCTGCAGTGCAGCTAGAAACTTGATATTAAACAAAATGTGTAAATAAATACATAAAGCAAGCCATATGGCATTTTTCTTAACTAGCAAGGCAATAGCTGTGAAATGTTTCTCATCGTTTCATTAGGCATTTCAGTAAATATCATAAATTACGAGCTCCACAGTATGCTTTCAACAAGGAGATGTCAGTAGCGCGGACAATGGCCTTCCCTTTCTTTTTTTTTCTACCTGTGCTTCTGACGAGGCACTCACACTAATGGCTTGTTCTCCAGGCGTCTGACACACCTGGGTGCCCACGACGCATTATGTGCAGGTGGTCACTTAACTTTTGTACGGAAATATTTACGACAGCAGTTTCCGCTACAGTGACAGTCATATATACAAAATTTCACAGGTCGAGAATTTACTTTGCAAATGTGTAGAAACAAAATCCTATGAATATAACAGTGTCCAAAAAAATTTTCAGTGGCATTGTGATACATTCACACATGATTCACACATGTACACACATTTCATAATTCTAAAGTACGATTCTTGGTTTCCAACATCCTTTTCCATAAGTCAGAGTCCCTAATCACTATTCATTACTCCTTACCTTATTACACATATTTATATTCGTCGACACGTCAACCTTGCGACGACACTTCAATATTTCATCATAATAAATACATAGCATAACCAAATTCCTCATATAGCACCAGCTTATTAATCATAAACATACCTCAGCAGCATAATACACATCGTCGTCATAAAAAAATAACATCATAACACCTCAGTCAAATCTCAAAATCGTCGTAGCTTCCTCCAAGAATTAAAAAATTCTCTGCTCATGTCAAAAGTGTCATCTGCCTCAAACGTACTTTAAAAATCATGAATCCATACCAAATACATCATTCAAAGCTCTCATAGTATCACAATGGTTCCGAAAAAATATGAGCATTTCACAAAGTACAGACAAAATACAATTTCATAAGTGTGAAGTTATCCAACTGTGTAATTGCGTAAACATGTGTCACTGACATAGTAAAAAGAATGTTTGTTTCTCTGTCAAATAATCAGATAGCTGTGTAATTCTGTGTTAGAGAAATATGGTACCGATGTGTAAAGTTGTATAAGCAAATACCATATTAGCTAGGGCTCCTTGTGCTTGCCAAACACATGGTACACAAAGCAAGCGTGTACCCCCCTGAGGATTAATGTAATTATACCCTCAGGTGTTACAGATTACAGCAATGCAATGAAATGTATCACGGAAAACTTTCTTTGTAATTCAAAAATCTTTAAAAATAAATGTTTTAAGTACAAAATTAATCACTCAAATACGTGTACTGTAGCGCTAAATGTGCGTCTTGTTGCAACATAATCTGTGTGGAAGTGTCGTAGTTATCGTCCTCCGAAAGCTAAGTTCTGCATAAGTCAATGTACTTACCTCATAATACACAAAAGTGAAATGCTTTGCGTATAGATATCGTAGTTATTACGCTTATTGTTGTAATGAAGAAAGTACTGTACAGTAACGTATTGTTATGCCACGAAAAAGGCTGTCTCATTGTTGCTATACCACAAAAGTTACTACTAAAACATGTTTTTCTTCCTAGAAGAATTCAGAAAACTGTGCAGATATAAAACAGATACACTGCAAAAGCAACATTGTGAATTGTCACTCATTAGTAGCGTCATGATAACATCGTGTAGCTGTCACATAAACTAACCTCTGTGTCATCTGGTATCTCACAGAGAGTACTTTAAACCCAGAATGTATTTTCAAGTAAACCAAAAGTTGCATTAAAATCTCATTAGCAGTACCAGTATGTGTCCTAAGTACGTAAGCCTGATAGTCGTTACGTAATCGTGCAACTAACAAGCAAGAATGTACAATTAACAACACTGTGTCGTCTGTTCATTATAACAATGCATTCGTAATTTCTGTTTAAATAAGTTCTCTTGGTTCTTGACTGGATATTTCACTTCAAACATTGTCACATGTTAACAGATTCTAAATCTGACAAAGCATACTAGAAATGTGAAGTGAAAAGTTTGATGGCAAAGACAAAGTTAAAAAGCAGATTATCTTTCAATAAACGGTTTTACATGTGAAATGTGGTGTAAACCTTTACTCTTCCTAGTACGCAGAGTTTCAACTTCAACGCAATTATCATGTGGTATACGTCGGATTCTGTAAGGTCCATTGTAAACTAGAAAGAATTTGTGACTCAAGTGTTTCTTCTTATGTGACAATGAATGAGCTTTAATGAGAACTTTCTGACCCATATACAATTTCTTTGCATTTGCTTTACCGTGTAGTTTTCTCCTTTTGTCTGCTGCAGATTTTATATTTTTAAGAGCCAAATCAATTATGTCTTTGTGTCGAAGTTTACGTGTATTTGGGAAAGGTACAAGCTCTCTGATTCTGTTCGGTGGTTCTTCATTCTTCAGTACAAGAGTAGGTGGTAAAGCAGTGGAATCATGAGGCATTTCATTCAGCACATTTTGAAATAAGTGTAAATATCTGTCCCAATGCTGATGCTTTCTGTGACAATAAAGTCTGCAAAGCTTATTGATTTCTTTCATAATCCGTTCAGACGGGTTACAATGTGGTGAGTACAATGAAATAAAAACAGGTTTGATTTTATGGTTGCGAAGCATGCGTGACCAAACAGCAGATCTGAATTGCGGTCCGTTATCTGAAATGACTTTACTAACGTGTCCAACTTCACGTAAGAAATTTTTAACAAAGGCGTTGGATACAGACCGTCCAGTGGCTTTACGTAACGGTGTGAAAGAAACAAATTTTGAAGTAAGTTCAACAGCGACTAGAATGTACGAAAATCCATTAGATGTTCTGACAAGCGGTCCCAAGAGATCAACAGCAGCAAATTCTTTTAATTTAGAAGGAATGATAGGAAACAGCGGAGCACTATGGGAGATAGTAGATGGTTTCGCCTTTTGACAAAGTTTACAAATAGACAAGACTCTTCGAATTCTCTTTTCCATATTGTTAAAATAACAAGTCGTTCGAAGAATATGATAACATTTTCGTGGGCCAAAATGTGCGTAGCTGAAATGAATGTACCAAATGAGCTTATTAACAAAATCGTCGGGAATGCAAAGTACCCATAGCTTGTCATCAACAGTGCAGCGTTTGAAGAGTATGTTGTTTCTAACCAGGTAATAATGCCAAATCTGAGTGTGTGTCTTTTCATGCCATTTACTTTTGATGTCTCTCCAAATCGGATCTTTATCTTGTTCATGAGCAATGTCTTTTAAAGATGTGGTGATGAAGTTTTCAAAGGCGACTTTCTGAATGTAAAGAATACTGAAATTTTTCTCGAGGTTGCCTTCTTTGTTACTTTCTCAAGCCCAGCCGGTGCGCGTGACAGTGCGTCCGCAACAATGTTCTCCTTGCCGGGAATGTAGACTATTGTGAAGCGGAATTCTTGCAGAAACAATGCCCAACGTTTTAACCTGTCATGATTTAATTTTGAAGACATAAGAAATTGTAATGCACGATGATCACTGTATACTTTTACGTGCTTACCAGAAAGAAAGAAACGGAATTTGTTAAATGCCCAAACGATAGCTAAAGCTTCTAATTCAGTAACGGAATAATTTTTTTCAGATTTTGTTAGCACTCGGCTAGCAAAAGCAATGGTTTTCTGAACGGTAGTGTCATTTTCTATGGCTTCTTGAAATAAATGGGCACCAAGACCGACTTTAGAAGAATCCGTGCTAAGGCAGAAATCTTGTGACAGATCTGGATGAGCTAAGATTGGCGCGTGAAGTAACGCTTCTTTCAAAGAATTGAATTCCAACTGTGCTTGTTCGTCCCAGTTCCAAATAGTATTTTTTCCAGTGAGAGAACAAAGTTTTGGTGTAACAAGAATTTGCATATTCAGAAAACGACGGTAAAAATTTACGAGACCTAGAAAACTGCGGACTTGTCTTTTTGTGGATGGAACTGGAATGGCTCTGATTGCTTCTAACTTTTCAGGATCCGGCTGAATGCCTTCAGAAGAAATAATATGTCCCAAAAACTTCACCTTTGTCCTACGGAATTCAGACTTTTCCAAGTTAACTGTGATTCCAGATTCTGCAAAAACACGTAACAAACTGTTGAGGATGCGATTATGTAGTTCCCATGAAGCTTCTGCTATTAGAATATCGTCCACATATAAGGTGATGTGACGTTTTAAGAACTCAAGTAATATCGAATTTAGCCCGCGAATGAATGCTGCTGAAGAAATGTTCAAACCAAAAGGAAGTTTCCGAAACTGATAACAAACGCCGAAACAAAGGAAAGCTGTGTATTTTCTACATTCTGGATGAAGTTCGATCTGATAAAAGCTGGATCTGAGATCAATGGAAGACAACACTTTTACACCATTAAAATTTTGAAGAAGTTCTTCCATCGTCTGCGGCCTGTCTGTTTCAGGAATAATGATAGTATTGATTTGTCTCGAATCTAAGACAAGCCTGATCGATCCATTTTTCTTCTCAACAACATGTAATGGATTGTTGTACGAGCTTACTGCAGGCTCAATAATGCCCTCGTCGAGCATAGATTGTATTTCTGTTCTAACACGGTCCCTATAATGTGCTGGAATTACATATGGTCTAACACAAAATTTAGTATGCTCACGAACACGAAATTGGTATTGAAATCAATTGATTGTTCCTGTTTTATGAGTAAAAACTGTGGAATGTTCTTGTAAAATCTCAAAAAGGTCCTGCCTATCAGTGTCATTACAATTCTCAATTGTTTGAATTTTATTCTGAATTAACTTATTAGTGTCAAATGCGCCGTCGACATCATCCCTGTCAGTACTTGCAGAGTGATTGTTAGTGTCTAGTTCCGTAGAAAATTCCGAACTGTTGTCTAACAGAAGGTAAAGCCGATTGATTTCTTCGTCATGGTTTGAGAGCCAATCATCAAATTTCAAAGCTATTGACTTACCTTCCTTCTCTAAACCTATTTCAGCATCGTGAAAGTTTAAGATTGCTTTGTATTCATTCAAAAAGTCTACTCCCAATATAATTTCCGTCGACAATAATGGAACAATGAGAAAGCTCATAGAGAAGCTGCGGCTTTGACAATAGAATTCTAAGTTGGTTTGTTGGCGTACATCTACACTTTTTCCAAAGATTGCACCTTGTAATTTAATCTTACGTAACGGAAGTGTGGGACAATCGTTCGATTTGTTGCATTTGCTAAAGGCTGTTTCACTAATTACTGAAATGGGACTGCCAGAGTCAAGTACTGCCGTAAATTTTACATCATTTACTGTAATGTGAATCACAGGATATGCAATATTGTTATGTTTTATGTCGTGTTCATGGAGTAA
The DNA here is from genome assembly GCF_021461395.2 of Schistocerca americana. Classification (NCBI taxonomy): domain Eukaryota; kingdom Metazoa; phylum Arthropoda; class Insecta; order Orthoptera; family Acrididae; genus Schistocerca; species Schistocerca americana. The sequence goes on from NC_060125.1 coordinate 437,411,555, forward strand.
GATGTCCCTAATGTCTTCCATTTTTACGTAATTACTAGCTACGGCAGCTGCGTCGTTAGTGTCATAAGAACGTTTTGTGGCTGCCAGCGGTGTGAGTCATTGCCTATTGTCTCTTTGTTGGCGAGCGTCGTTATTGGGATTTGGAGACCTAACTTCTGCAAATTCACCGTGACGAGAGGGCCCTGCCCTGTTTAAATCCCGCCAGTTCTGATGCAATTCAGGTCTGTCGTTACGATCACATCGTCTGTCGTCATGTCGGTAGTTCCTGTAGTTCCTTTCTTGTCGGTTAAGTGGTGGAGAATTTCTCCCTGAATCGTAACTGCGCGTTGGACCGTTGCGTCTAAAATTATTCTGTCTCCCTTGATAATAATTATTTTGGTTCCCAAATTGTCTGTTTCTCTGATTGTCTCTGTGATAGTCACTACCGCGGAGAGGTGATCTTTCCCTGTAATTATTACTACTCTGCCAACGGTTGTAATACGGGTGGTGTCTGTTTCGGTCACGATTTGTGTTGTGAGAATAGCCTTGTCGCGTCCAGTTATTATTTCTTTCATCGCGGAATTGCGACTGATGTGATCTGTAATTGTTGTGCTCCTGTGTTCCGCGATTGTCAGTGTCACTTTCCAGTTCTTGTAACAGTCCCTGAAAAGCTTCAATGTCATCTTTGCAACGTCCTGCCAAAATAATATGTCGTAAATGTTCAGGTAATTTGATTAAGCAAATGCGGATGAGTTCTGAGGGGCTGTATGGGTTTGACAGGTACTGATTCTTGTGCAACATGTCTTCAAAATATTTCACAAGACTGGAGAATTCAGATTGTTCGAAATGTTTCATCATTATGATGCCATGTTTTACGCGGTCTTGTGTGGCTTGAGACCAATATGCTGAGAGGAAGGCATGGTAAAATTCTCCTTCACTGTGGCAATCGTGAATGACCGATCGCATTCTTACAGCTGGTTCATTCTCTAAGTAGCCACACATAAATTCTAATCTGTGCTCCAATGACCAGTTGGGAGGAAAACAATGAGAGAATTGATGGAGCCATGCTTGTGGATGAATGTCGTTGCCAGAATTCTTAAATGTTTTGAATTTACGTGTAGTAATGAACAGCTTATAGTCAAAATCATCATGTCGTCGAGTCGCATATCGGTCATTGTTAGGTCGTGTCGGCCGTTCCATCTCAAAATTCGGTGCACATTGCCAATTTCTTTCATAACTTCCGAAATGCCCTGTGTTATTATTTTGTGGCTGTTCCGTATTTCTGTGTCCCTCTTCCCGTATTGGGGCGCGAGTATCCTCTGAAATACGTAATTCTTGTATTAACTGTGTCAGCTGATCTTGTACTTCCCGGATTTCTCTTTGGTGTTGCGTATTAATCTGATTCTGATTTTGTTTGAATTTCCTAATTTGTTCGCACTCTTCAGTGTCAGTGAAGGCTACAGGTCTTGTGTCATTCAGATCATCATCTACCTTTGTAGATAAGTTAGTGAACTGATCTGAAAGTTCAGCTACTTTATCCGATAGTGAAATTATTTCCTCTGTATGTTTTTCTGAACCAAGTTTCAGAGTATCTACTGTGTCCTTTAAGTTTTCCTGAGTTTTTGCAAGTTGTGTAACCGAATCGGTAGATGCAACTGAGTCAATTTTAGCTTGCAAGGTGTCGTGATTTTCATGAACAATGGTTTGCAGTTCTTTTATGGCTGCTTCGTGATTCTGTAATACATTTTCATGCCGCGAAAAAATAGGTTGAAAATGCTCACAAATTTGTGTTTTTACGTCATTACAGACTTTTTGACATTTCGATTCAATGTTATGTAACTCAGTAGTTAAATCTTCACGTGTTTGTTCAAGCGTGGTGTGAAGATTTTGTTCCATTGCGTCTAACTGTTGCTGTGTTTATCTCTGGTGTTGTTCCATTGTGCCTAACTGTTGCTGTGTTTGTCTCTGGTGTTGTTCCATTGTGTCTAACTTTTTAAGATTTTGTCCCATTTGTCTCTGATTTTGTTCCATTTGTTGCATTAATTGTAATAATAATGTATTAGTGTCTGGAATCTGTTTCTATACGCTTTTCGGCAGTGCATTTGCACCGGCAACATTCACATTTTGACAAGTAGAAAATGTGTCTTGACTTATTTGAGAAAACGCTGATGACCCAAAACCTGACTCTACAGTATTTGCGATATTGTGTTCTGTCATTCCCGATTCCTGAGGCGAGCTGTTGCCGACCAATCGATCGATAACGCTTCCCTGTTCACTACCTGTTTCACTGTCTACACCATTGTTTGCCGCCCGCTCCATTTCCCTATGCGCAATTACCAAATTACTACTTTGAACATTAGTTAATTCATTACTCTGCGGCGCTAACACACTGCCTTCGTCTTCACTGTCATTTCTCAGTTTACTTTGGAGCCTAGTATTACGTTTTTCACACGCCATAATTGTCACAATATTTCACACGATAACACAGAAAAGCACAATTTGAAGAGCAAAATAAAATAACATAGCAATGGAAATAATGTCTACTTAATTGCCAGCGCAGCTGCGAAATACTTGGTGCAAATCTACATGCATGCCACAACTGTTTTACTGTACAACAATGAAAGGCTACAACTACAAAGGAGATTCTCTCTACAATTACGCGCTAGCAGTAAACAACATCTACACTAATTACACAAACTACAAGAAAAATCAGAAGATTCCAGTGAGGTATCCTAGGCTAAGGGTCGACATATGAAACGTCCCCTTTTGAACAATTTATACAAGACTGTGCTTAACCTGACACACAATATTTTGTTAGCGCAACGCAATCTGACTTTCAAAATTCCCTACAAAAGAATGGCCCTGACTAACATTAAACTATACCTTTCACAAATCACTTACCTCACAAAAATCTTCGCTGCTCAAGCTACTGCAATACAGCGAGCGCCACTACTGCCAGCTAAATAAAAGATTCAAACTATGGAAGGCACTAACTACTGATAGGGATAGTTAGCAAATGAAAGATATTAATAGAGAACAAACAATGTATTTACCTTGATATCATCATATATAAATATAGCAGTTCTCTCCCCACATCCACCACTGCTGGCGGCTCACCTCCAACTGCGCAACGCTACGCGCTGTTCACAGCCAGCTGCCTAACACTACAATGGCGAGTATTACAACAATGCAAAGCAGCCACAGACTGCACACAGCACAGCCAGTGATTTTCATACAGAGGTGGCGTTACCAATAAAAAAACCTAAACAGCCTAACAGCCTACTTACAGCGTTACCAATAAAAAAACCTAAACAGCCTAACAGCCTACTTACAAGTTCTATAAGATTTCACACACATTTGAATATCTTTTTTTCTTTTCCACAGACTTAATTTTTCCGCCAACTTTATCTATTGTTTTTAGTTCACTTTCATTTAGTACATTACATGTCCACTTAATTCTTAACGGACCTTGATTGCACTACATTTTAATTATTTAATGTGTGCTTCCTGAAGTTACGATTTTACAATTGTCAAATTTTCCGCATTTCCTTCCGTACAATGCTGTGCTCCATACAAAAACTTCCAGATTCATATCAACACTTGACACTTTTACCGAAGCAGTTCTTTTGCCTGCAGCGTTCTATTTCTTATACATAGTCCGACAAAAAAACTGAAGCACCACAAGAGGAGAAGGAAACGAAATGAAACCACGTGGGTGAGAGGACATGTGATGTTATTTCTAAACTTAAAAAGAAAGAAAAGTAAACGAAAACTAAACTCCGCCCGAACAGGCCATGAAGGTGCAACGGTACCGACCGGCCGCTATGTCATCCTCAGACCACAGGCGCCACTGGATGCAAAAATAGAGGGACAGTGGTCAGCACACCGTTCTCTGGGCAGTGTGTCAGTTTAAGAGACCGGAGCCGCTACTTCTCAATTAAGTAGTACCTCATTTTTCCTCACAAGGGCTGTGTGCAATCCGCTTGCCAACAGCGCTCCGCAGATGCGATGGTCACCCATCCAAGTGCTTAGTGCGCCAAGCTTATCTTCGGAGATTTGACGGACAAGGGTGTTACCAATGCGGCGAGGCCGTTAGCCTGATGTTCAGTGATTACAAAATCGAGTCAAATTTGCAAATAACTTGCAAATATGAGCCCACGAATCAGTGCGAATCAGTGGCCTGGATGCATGCATATATTCGATTGGGATGTGCCACAGCTGTCGTAACTGGACATCAAGGTGACATCCAGGAAACTGACGCTGGCAAGGAGTTCCTGTGCGAGCGGGTGCCAGGCCTGTAATCTCGGGAACAGATCTGGGATTCTTCTGGCCAAAAGACCTCATCAGACACGTACCATGTGTGTAGGATGAGCATTGTGCCGGCCGCGGTGGCCAAGCGGTTCTAGGCGCTTCAGTCCGGAGCCGCGCGACTGCTACGGTCGCAGATTCGAATCCTGCCGCGGGCATGGATGTATGTGATGTCCTTAGGTTAATTAGGTTTAAGTAGTTCTAAGTTCTAGGGGACTGATGACCTCAGATGTTAAGTCCCATAGTGCTCAGAGCCATTTTTTTTGATGAGCATTGTCCTCGTGAAAAATGGCACCACGGTTCTGCTGCCTGAGAGATAACACACGAGGCTGCAGGATGTTCGTGACGTTCCTCGGTCAGTACCAACAGGAACCTGTTGTCATACGCAACGTCTCCGCGCAGCATGGCGGTAGGATTAACACTGTTGTGATTCTCCAAAACATTAATGTTAGATTTAGGCAAAAATTGTGAAATTAGACTGATTCTTTAAGAATAACATCGCAAAGCTTCATAATCAATTCTCGCAGCAATATGTTTAATAAAGTTTGTGTGATTGTTGCGCCTGCCACTCCTCCTCTTTCTACGCTGTGATCCACATCTTCTCTACGCTAGAAATTTTTGTGCGTTGATTTTTGGTTCACAGTTACGAAACGAACTGCAGGTCAGCCTAGAAGACTGTGAGAAAGATTATCTTTGCTTATTCCTTTGTTTACAATGTGTTGTTTTTTATAATACGTGCTACAAACTTTTTAGTTTTGCATATATCAAACTCTTTTGTAACAGTGGACGCACATTTTCAAAAAAATTAGGAAATGTCGAATTTCACGTGTAAAAGGTGTAGGAAATTAAACAACAGTGTTACAGATGCTACTCCTAAGGTACGTTGTCCAAGACGCGACGCACACTAGCGACTGCGACGGGTCGCTACGTGACGTCAGAAGTTGCCTGCTGGCGCGTGCGCAGTTCGAGTTTGGGATGCGATGCGCGACTGTTGCGGCAGCTGCCGCAGCACTGCAACAGTGAGTAGTGTTGCGACGGAAGTCGCACGACACAAAGACGTACGGCTGCCAGAAAGATGTCGAGCCAGTCAAGGAAAACTGAAATGAGCCACTCACAGGATGTGATGCTCTGTGAGCTGGTCTCGCAACATCCTTGCCTTTACGATTTGAAGAACCCTAAATATAGAGACACTATGTTCAGAGACAGAATTTGGGAAGAAATTGGTGCACAGTTGAAACTGGCAGGTGAGTGAAATATATAATATTTTCCCATTAATGCAAATTTTTCAGGCCTGTTATGAAAATCAGTATAATCCATGCACATGTAGAATTAGAATGATGAAAATGAACTTGAAGGTCAATTTTCGCATTACTCTTTTTTGTGACGATAAAAATTGAAAACGGCAAGTACATCATAAAATGAACAATCTAAAGTACAGCGAGAAAGTTACATTTTACAATACCTTCACTTTGAAAGTAAACGGTAGGTTGGTGTCTTGATGACCTTCTACTTGTGAAAAACCACCACCAGATTCTTATACAGCTTTCTGTAATCAATAGATGTTCGTTTTTGAGGAAGGCGTTTCTCAACAGATTGCGCAAACACTATGCTGCAATAAGTAATTTGTCACATTCACTTCAATTCATTGGTAGAAGATGCTGCTCAAAAAACTTGTGCCAAAAGTGCACTACTGTTTCACAAGGCCCTTCTGGTCTGACACAGTTCACAATTGAAATTCGTCTTTTGTAAATCCTGGAGTCATCTTTTGAGTGCAGCTTGGCAAGATTAAATGTTCATGTCATCCATAACGATGTATGCTGTCAGAATATAAGAATATGGAAGTTCATTTGGATGGGAATAAAGATTCAGTCGGCTATGAAAGTTGCCTTAGCTTGTTCCAAAAGTTTCTGCATGGGAGAAACTGACAAGTACAATTTGGGGAAATTTTGTGAACAAGCGCGGACATTATGTCTTCCACTTTTCTGCCGGTGTATACTGTAGATGTTCAGAATCAAAATTCTAGAGATGTTTAAGGTGTAACCCTATCTTGTTGTCAAGAACTTGAAACAATGCAATGACGCTAGCGTGTGCTTATTGTTAATAAACTTATCTTTCATTGGAATTTTAGCTGAATTGTGCAAAAACAGATGGAGGAATATTCGGGACTCGTATCAGAGAAATAAACGAGAAAGAAAGCTTGGAACAGGTTCAGATGCCTCAGCAAAACCAAGAAAATGGGTTCTGCTTGATCACTTGACTTTAAGAAACCTACATTTCGTGGCATTTTAAATGAAATTGTCAAGAACATAACTTAAAGTTACGTTGTGCAAGACGCGACAGTTGGCGGCGACTGCGACACTGCCCCCTCCTCTTTTCCCACCCTGGCAGACGGCGACACGGCCGCAACACGACTGGAGTCGTCGCTGTTTCCCAAGCTCCGGTCGGCGGCGGCGGATTCAAATACATAAGAAAAATAAGAATTCCGATTTTCTTGATGTAAAAAATTCTGTATGTTAATGCAACAAAGTTACATCGGCTCCCAGAGTTAGTTTTTCGATACAGATTCTCCTTTCACTTTAAAAAATTGAAAGTATGTCTTCCGGTTTTGCGTGTTTTTTTTCGCTGTATATTACTTCTCTATCAATTGTGAGGAAAGTAAAAGGCACAAAAAATTGATGTTCGCGTATCTTACAGTTTCACATCACAGCTTGATAATGAGGTGTCTATTTTTCCGATATTCGTCACAGTTATTCCGATACTTAATTTACAAGTAACCTATTGCATAAAATTTGAATTGTGTGAAGTGAAAAATGTGGTCGCTGGCTACTTTACGTATGGTTCACGTTAGGTCATACATCGTTGTCGATGAAAAGAAGCTAACATATCGAAATTATTTTTAAAGTTGAGATCAGAAAGATATCGATCTCCGTTTCCGAGATTTGGGCTCATATATCTCCGGGAGTGTCGCGACTAGCCGCCAGTTCTGTCGACGCGCAACGAGAATCGTGTGGTCTTCACACGATAGAGAATGCATTTGTTTTGTTTCGCTGACACATTTGGACCTAATGAAACCATTTTATGTCATATTTCTCCGGTATGAGTTACTAATATTTCTCCATATGCTCTTGACAATTTCATTTAAAATGCCACGAAATGTAGGTTTCTTAAAGCCAAGTGATCAAGCAGAACCCATTTTCTTGGTTTTGCTGAGGCATCTGAACCTGTTCCAAGCTTTCTTTCTCGTTTATTTCTCTGATACGAGTCCCGAATATTCCTCCATCTGTTTTTGCACATTTCACCTAAAATTCCAATGAAAGATAAGTTTATTAACAATAAGCGCACGGTAGCGTCATTGCATTGTTTCAAGTTCTTGACAACAAGATAGTGTTACACCTTAAACATTTCTAGAATTTTGATTCTGAACGTCTACAGTATACATTGGCAGAAATGTGGAAGAAATAATGTCCGTACTTGTTCACAAAATTTCCCCAAATTATAGTTGTCAGTTTCTCCCATGCAGAAACTTTTGGAACAAGCTAAAGCAAATTTCATAGCCGACTGAATCTTTATTCCCATCCAAATGAACTTCCATATTCTTATATTCTGACAGCATACATCGTTATGGATGACATGAACATTTAATCTTGCCAAGCTGCACTCAAAAGATGACTCCAGGATTTACAAAAGACGAATTTCAATTGTGAACTGAGTCAGACCAGAAGGGCCTTGTAAAACAGTAGTGCACTTTTGGCACAAGTTTTTTGAGCACCAACTTCTACCAATGAATTGAAGTGAATGTGACAAATTACTTATTGCAGCATACTGTTTGCGCAATCTGTTGAGAAACACCTTCCTCAAAAACGAACATCTATTGATTACAGAAAGCTGTACAACAATCTGGTGGTGTTTTTTCACAACTAGAAGGTATCATCAAGACACCAATTTACCGTTTACTTTCAAAGTGAAGGTATTGTAAAATGTAACTTTCTCGTTGTACTTTAGATTGTTCATTTTATAATGTACTTGCCGTTTTCAATTTTTATCGTCACAAAAAAGAGTAATGCGAAAATTGACCTTCAAGTTCATTTTCATCATTCTAATTCTACATGTGCATGGATTATACTGATTTTCATAACAGGCCTGAAAAATTTGCATTAATGGGAAAATATTATATATTTCACTCACCTGCCAGTTTCAACTGTGCACCAATTTCTTCCCAAATTCTGTCTCTGAACATAGTGTCTCTATATTTAGGGTTCTTCAAATCGTAAAGGCAAGGATGTTGCGAGACCAACTCACAGAGCATCACATCCTGTGAGTGGCTCATTTCAGTTTTCCTTGACTGGCTCGATATCTTTCTGGCAGCCGTACGTCTTTGTGTCGTGCGACTTCTGTTGCAACACTGCTCACTGGTGCAGTGCTGCGGCAGCTGCCGCAACAGTCGCGCGTCGCATCCCAAACTCGAACTGCACATGCGCCAGCAGGCAACTTCTGACGTCACAGAGCGACCCGTCGCAGTCGCTAGTGTGCGTCGCGTCTTGGACAACGTACCTTAAGAGTGAAGAACAATTTTTAACAATGTAACTGAATTCATCGAACACGAAAATTAGTGAAGGAGTTGATGGTGCAGTGTACAGTGCTAAACACGAGTTTTCCATTGTATTTAGGTCACATGACTTCGAAATACTCGTCCATGTCATTATTGTTTCGTGTGAATGTAGTAGTTGTTGGTCAAAGGGCCTTAGACTGTATGATGACAGTGACAGAATTGGCACTGTAAGTAATATACATATTTTGTGTAAAGTTTATGAACATGATGTTCAGTTCAGGACTTTTGCTCTCCATGGGAAGATGTATGAGGCGGTACAAGATTGTGTTATGCCATAAGATGCTTAGCTGTAGGCAGAGAAGGTGCAAGCATCGATGAAGCGTGATTGGACAAAGCTCAGACAGCAGATGAAAAAATGCGAAAGTTGGCTAGGCGAAAGGAGGCAGGGGAAGAGATTACTCCAGGAAGATAAGGAAGAGAATGAAGATTATGGATCTGGACACTATTAGTCACTAGAGATGTAGCAATATTGTCAAAAATTGAAATAAAAACTTAAAATGCGGTTTCCAATTAACTAACTTTTTTGAGTTATAATGTACTTCTTCTCGGGAGCTATAAAAGCTAACAGCCTGAAATTTGGCATAGTTCTTAAGAATTACTTATTAAATAATATAGCGCAGCACTTTTCCGTTATCTGTTCTCTGGGAACAGTTCTCCTTTAAAATTTGAGAAAAATAGAGCAGTTCCTGGTAACACAAAACTGGAAAATTAATTTTGAAGCTACTACGACCTTACACAAAAATCTGTTCCATCCGTTTTATTTGCCTTTTATCCAGATCTAACCCGTGAAATTACAGTTTTGTTACTTTATTAGTTTACGAGAAAAGCTGCTTTATAGAAACACTGATAATTAAGAATTCAAATCCTTATAAAATGTAAGTCGATGCAACTTGTGAAACAAAAATTGCACAGAATTTCAACCATTATGTTGTACATAATAGTCTCAAGTTGTACTACTTAGCTGTAGAACTTTTGGAGGTATACACGTCTAAGTATAAGAATGCATTTTGCCCTACGTCTGTCCTCAAAAGAATTGGACCTATTCTGAGGCCGCCACCATACTCGTCGGTGATGGTCATCAGGGTGTAATGTAGAAACTCAGTTCGTCACTAAATGCAATACGACGTCAGTTATCAGCGGTCCATGCATCTCGATGGCGTCACCACTCTAAACGCAGTCGTTTTGTGTTGTGTTAACGGCAGCTGACGCATTGGAAATTAATTTCCTAATCCAGCTGCTGTTTGTCTCCGACCAATGTTGCAGGACGAGACAGTATGTTGCAGTGAATCTTTCACTTGTTCCTAGTTGCTACGTGCAGATCCGATGGAGTAACGATGTGCTGGGTGCACAGTCGTGCGATCCTCTCTTATGGAGGTCACACGTGGTCGACCACGACCTTGACAACGAATATGGCCGTCTTCACGATCCCTTGTCCTCACATTCCCATGCAGTCCAGAATCGGGCCACAGTGACATCCGAGTGCCCCACTAATCTGGATAATGCATTATTCGACCAGCCGGCCGAATGCAGGCCCGCACTGAAGCCATTTCAAATGCTGTCGTGTGTCGATAACGCTATCTCAGACGAGTAGACTGATGTGAACATTCAATATCTGAAGCTGTTCACGCCCCTCATACACCCTTGCAGGCCTGATAACAACACTAAACACGAACAACACTCACGCACTCTGGTGGCCGCTCCACCTGTCACAGAGAACGCAACTTTAATCATTTACACGCCCGCCGATGGTTGTGCGTGTACGAAGTAGTATTGACATTCAAAATATCTTCTGGAGGCTTCACTTTGTTGTCTGGAAATGTCTTACACTTGCTTGGACCATCTTATGTAATCTTGCTTCGTAGATAGGAGAATTTTTTCATTCTGCTCCTGTATCGAACCGAATTTTGAAATTAAGCAAGAAGTTGTTGTTCTCCTTACAATGAATTTTCATCAACTTCGTCTTTGCTTTGTTTTCCCTAAACTATAATTTGGGCCAAGTGTATTGTTCGCTCCTTTCAATAAATCTAAGTCTTTTTTTTATTTAGACTACAGTCAGCAGTGTTTAACACTGATATACAATGAAGAGCCAAAGAAACTGGTACACCCTGACTAATACAGTGTAGGGCCCCCGCGAGCACGCAGAACTGCCGCATGGTCTCAACTAATGTCTGAAAAAGTGCTGGAGGGAACTGACACCATGAATTCTGCAGGACTGTCCATAAATCCGTAACAGTACGAGGTGGTCGAGATCTCTTCTGAACAGGACGTTGCAAGGCATCCCAGATATGCTCAATAATGTTCATGTCTGGGGAGTTTCGTGGGCACCGGAAGTGTTTAAACTCAGAAGAGTGTTCCTGGAGCCATCCTGCAGCAATTCTGGACGTGTGGGATGTCGTATTGTTCTGTTGGAATTGCCCAAGTCCGTAGGAAAGCACAATGGACATGAATAGATGCAGGCGATCAGACAGGATGGTTACGTACGTGTCACCTGTCGCAGTCGTATCTAGACGTATCAGGGGTCCCATATCACTCTAACTGCACCATTACAGAGCCTCCACCGGCTTGAACAGCCTCCTGCCGATATGCAGGGTCCATGTATTCATGAGGTTGTCAATATACCTGTACATGTCCATCCGCTTGATACGATTTGAAACGAGACTCGTCCGACCCGGCAACGTGTTTCCAGTCATCAACAGTCCAATGTCGGTGTTAACGGGCCCAGGCGAGGCGTAAAGCTGTGTGTCGTGCAATCATCAAGGGTACACGAGGTGGCCTTCGGCTCCGAAAGCAATTATCGATGGTGTTTCGTTGAATGGTTCGTACTCTGACACTTGTTGATGGGCCAGCAGTGAAACCTGCACCGATTTTGCGGAAGGGTTGCACTTCTGTCACGTTGAGCGATTCTCTTCAGTCGTCTTTGGTCCCGTTCTTGCAGGATCTTTTTTCCGGCAGCAGCTATGTTGGAGATTTGATGTTTTACTGGATTCCTGATATTCAAGGTACACTCGTGAAATGGTCATACGGGAAAACCCCACTTCATCGCTACCTCGGAGATGCTGTGTCCCACCGCTCGTGCGCCGACTATAACACCACGTTCAGACTCACTTAAATCTTGATAACCGGCCATTGTAGCACCAGTAACCAATCTAACAGCTGCACCAGACTTTTGTTGTCTTATACAGGCGTTGCCGACCGCAGCGCCTTATCCTGTCTGTTTACATATCTCTGTATTTGAATATGCATGCCTATACCAGTTTCTTTGGCACTTCAGTCTATGTTGCCCTTAGACTTAAAGTCTCCTCCTCACAAATTTCTTTCAGTTCTTTCACTGCTTCTCCGACGAACAAGCTTCAGTGACACTGGTGTTAAGGTGCAACCCTGCCTTACGTTCTTCTTAAAATGAATTTCTTTCTATTGAAGTTACACATGTGTTAATGTTGACTGGCTTAAAGCAGAACCGAATAACGAACAAAGGGTTACTTTTGTATTAAACTTCGATATAGAACACAGTTGGTTATAGTCTTTTTTCGTTCTCATTATCTGCTATCCAGGGCCATTCTCCTGTAGATTGCATGTAACGACACTTTTAATTTTAAGCAGTTTTATGGACTGACTGTGTGTGTACAGAATATATGTGTAGGTCTTCTTCCAGTGACGTCCTCGTTTACTGCAAATATAATTAAATCATACGTCTTGCAGTTCTAAAAAATACGTAACTTTTCCTGGATAATTTCTGCAAAATGAATGCTGTATATATATTATAAACCAGGATTCGAAATGAAGTTATACTAAGCAGTATCCAGATCATTGCCAGGAAAATAGTGAGATACATATTCATCTTACGATAATAATACTGTTGTTTGTAGTAAACGCCTCGGATAAGTAACATGATCTGTGGAATATTGTCGCACAACAAATATACTGAACAGTGGGCCTCGAAGAGAACAGCGTGCTCAAATATGATTTGGCAGACCCCAAAAATGTAAAACAAAAATACTGGTACCGTATTTTGCGTGTTTAATTCAACAGATCAGTGCGGAATGAACAGGGCAACATAAATAATCCTGAATACACGAAGCAGGTAACACTTATCAATTGTTTCATGAATATTTGTGTTAAAATCTGTAATTGTTCAATTTACTCTCATTTTATCTTTCCTCTACCTACTCAAATCAGCAAACATGTTTCTTTTTCTAATTTAATGATTATAAAGAGCCCGCCTCGATTGCAAATAGAATCCAGATGTTGACCTAGGTTTCGGCGCGGACAACCACTTCTTCTTCGGAACACACTAAAACTACAAACTGCCTAAAGAGGCATGGTCCAACATTAATACAGAACGCCCAAAGGGCAAAAGACTCGTATAAAATGTAAAATAAACGGTACGTGTGTACCACGTCAATAGCTGTACTTAGCTGAAACGTCAGAAGCGTGCTTCCTCACCTCAGCCAACGTTTGGTGGGCCGCAGGCTCTCAGGCAAACTTAGCTGGCGGCCGGCAGCTAGGCGGTTATCACACGTCCTTTTAAGAACAAAATCCTACCTTTTGTAATATCCAGGTGACCTTCATCAATCGCGGTAACTTAACTGTAATTATTGTCTTTGAATAAAAGCGTTATTTCTGTTCGTCTCATTCCTTATTTCAGTTACCTTTTGTACTATGCTGTAGCAGTTTTGCCTATGTATGGTCCAAATTTCATCGAGCTAAATTACTTGGCAGTAACACATCATACGTAAGTTATTTTTTGTGTTTAAGTTTCTGATAACAGTGTATGTTAACAAATGTTATTTATCCTTGTGTTGGCAAACATATCCGTGTTCTGGTTAATGTCGCACTGTGACCAAACCAATTGCTAGCGTGCAAGGAAGATACCTTGTATAGCAACTAATTTCTGTAGTAAGGGGTTCGCTCCCTGCTACCATATATCTTCGGCACCAGAATTGTTTTTGGTGAATATAAGAAGTATAAATGCTGTTATCTTTCGTAGAAATGAAAGCAAGTTTCATCGAGACAGCAGACAACTAATGTTACATGTGAGACGTAGATTTGAGCTGGTCTGTAACCGATGGTAGGCTCGCTGAGGTGTGAGAAATTTGCACTCTCAAGTAAAGACACCTCATACACCTAAATTTCTCTCAAGAGAATACACAAAAGAATGGAAATCAAAATTAAGGGTCTATTAGATAAGGATCAGTTTGGTCTGAGGAAAGGTCTGAGCATTTGAGAGGAGGCTCTGACGCGTTTGCTAATGAAAGCAAGATTTTAAAAATATCAGAATGCTATCTTATTATTAGTCGTCATGGAAAAAGCCCACTACAATGTAAAGCGGTTCAAGGTATATAAAATCCTCTGAAAAATATATGCAGTCTATATGCAAAGGCTGGTAGTAAATGAAGAGGGAACAATGAGAAATGAAGACCAAGAGAGAGATGCTCGGGTTATAAAAGGTAAAAAGCAGGGATGTATTCTGTCTGTAGTGTTCAAGCTGAGAACGAGGAAACAATGAAAGAATCTGAGGACTGAAATTCTTGGTGAACAGATATCAGTGATAAGATTCGCTGATGACATTGCTATTCTCTCTGAAAGTGAGAAAATCTTACAGGAATGAGAATAGAAAAAAAAGGATTAGATTTTGAGGAGTAAAAGTGACATTTGTTACAAACGTAACGCCAAAATCGGGGACCGCATAGTAGACGAAGGAATTCTGTTACCTTTGAATAAAAAAAAACAAAAAACAAAAAAAAAGACTGCTTGATAAGCGAAGCTAGGAGATCGTAAGATGCAGGTAAGCTCTATGAAAGAGACAACCCTCGCGAAACTAAGTTTACTAGTATCAAACATAGATCTTAGCTTCATACAGAAATTTCAGAGAATGCGCGAGTGGGGTTGCATGAGTTTTATGGAAATGAATCACCGGTTGTGGGGAAACGGGAAAAGAAGAGGATCGAAATGTTTGAGACGCGATGAGAACTAAGTGTTCTGATAAGAAAGATGTATGAAGATGTGCTCCACAGAATCGGTGGAAAAAAGTTGTAAGCTGTTTTCTAATTCGGTTTACTAGTGCATGCAAAGCCCAACATGCCCTAATCTGAAGAAACTATGTCGTAAAATAAAATAAATAGTGACCCATGTAATTAGTTAATAATCACCATCGGACTGTGAAACGACCAACGAAAATTTATATACCGAGAACGCTTGCGTTAATCACGCAGTGGAAAAATATAGGGCACAGCATTAGTAAATCGAACACAGATGAGCCTGAAAATCATCTCTAATATTCTATTAATAGCTAATTTGTGTTAGTATTCTGACTTGTAGTCAGCTGCGCTGCCTTGATCTTCAAAAACTACACGAGCTAACCAAACTGTATGCAATCGATTCTTGGTACAGAATACTGTCGCTGCATTACTTCATAAATAACTGATTCATGAAATAAAGTAATAATATAAATAAAATTGAAAGTGGCTATTTAACAGGTAACTTTCAAGGTAGACCGAGAAAACATTAACTAACAACAGAAACAAATTATTGAGTCACTGAGTGTGTTATTTTGAGATGAAGAGTTCGGCTTAGGAGAGGGCTGTCTCCATTAAACAAATGAGAGAAAAACAAATAGTAGGTTCTCGATCCAGCGGTCAAACGTTGCACGGATATATTTGACATTTTCTGTTAACGTTAAGCCTCTTATGGAGGTGTTTGGGTAGTCACGTTTTTACTGCTGAACAGAAACGGTGATATGTAAGGTGACTGATGCTGTGGAAACTTATATTTCTGAAGACTGAAAGCCATAGAATGGCACAAGTGGAAAAAAAAATGTTTTTGGAAGTTCCACGCGCTACGTGTTTGCTTTTGGAGTTTCTGTGTGCCTGGCCTCTGGTAACATGGCTCCTGCATCCTGCTGCTCATAAGTTCACACAGGCTGTATTCGCGGTGCTTTGTTTGCTAAGCACTTGTTTATGTTTTGGTCGCAGGCGCCCCTAAACTGTGCGGCGAGCACGTTCCCAAACTTCATGGCACCAGAGACGAAATGCTGGCGAGGCGACGTCATGACACAGATTACTGTTGCAAACAGAAAGTAACTTTACAATGAGGAACACAGCCTGGATTTCTATTGGAGGTAGAACGAGTGGATTCTTACATTCTTGGGATCAAATGGACACTAAAGGCAAATCATTTTAGGAACAGTTCGGATGGGGTTGGAACTGGGCAAGTGCTACGAATTACCAATGGTGGTGATGAGTAATGTGACAACCACTACGTATTGGAAATTCTAAAAACACGCAGACGAGTAAGTTAAGTTTTAGAATTTTGACTTAATCACGTAAAATTCATGACACGATCAGAAATAAAACGATGGGTTTCGGGAGCAGGGTCTCACCTTCAGGAAAAGTATACGTGAATCATTAATGAAAGTAACATTTTACGAACGTAAAAAACCATCTGGCTAAACAGTCTCTGCCTTACTTCACATTCAGTCCACTCAATACTCCACCGGAACCAATTATGGTTCAAATGGCTCTGAGCACTATGGGACTTAACATCTTAGGTCATCAGTCCCCTAGACTTAGAGCTACCTAAACCTAACTAACCTAAGGGCATCACACACATCCATTCCCGAGGCAGGATTCGAACCTGCGACCGTAGTAGCAGCGCAGTTCCAAACTGAAGCGTCTAGAACAGCTCGGCTACAGCGGCCGGCCCACCGGAACTCACAGATGAATATATCTTCAATTTCGTATGATTAAAACAGTGGATTAAAACACTAACAAAGAAAATAAAAAGGGGTACTACATAAAATAAAAAAAACATGTTGACAATAAATTTAACATGTAAATTTGGAAAAATTTGTGACAAGGACTTACGGGACCAAACTGCTGAGGTCATCGGTCCCTACACACCACTTAATCTAACTTTCGCTATTGACAACACACACACCCATGGCTGAGGGATGACTCGAAATTCCGGCGGGGGTAGCAGCACGGACGGTGACAAGGTGCCTGAGACCGCGCGGCTAACATGTACAATCTGAATATAACAAAAGAAGGCTGGAAAAAGAAATTCAGGTTTGTGATTTGAGTCGCATGGCTGTCCTGCAAATACTTCCTGAGATTTTAGTGAGAGGTGCTTCACGTTACTAAATACTGTTTGGTTCTTGCAGGAAATGTCTTTCAGAATTCTTTCCTTACTTACCAAACAATCAAGTACAATATGGTTAAAAAATCATAACTAAATCAATAAGTTTGATTTTATTGGATAATTAATCTGTTCTGCTGTTTCACAGATGGTATTTAATTCACATGATCGATTAAGAAAGTATACAATTTCACCTTCAGACGTGCTTATGGCAATCCGCTCTACCGAAATATAATATTCGCACTATATATACACTGATAAGCAAAAACATTATGACCCACTGCCCACCACGACGTTGGACGCCGCCTAGTGGCATTGCGGGCCGTAACGCGTAACAATAATATGTAAGCGGAGCAGACAGGGACGAGGGATCACTGTAGGGAAGATATGGGCTGCAAATGGAGAAATCCGTTAAGATAAGCGACTTTGACAAACTACAGATCATTATTACACAGAGCCTGTGAATGAGTACCTCGAAAGCTGCGAAGCTGGTCGAATGTTCACGTACTGCTGTCGTGGGCATCTACGTAAATAGGTAGAGGGACAGTGAAACTATCACTAGGCGCTAAATGCTTAGACGTCCACGACACTTCACAGAACGTGGAGCTTGAAGGCTTGTCTGCTCTGTAAAGTAGGACAGATGGTGATCTGTGGCATCTCTGCCCAAAGAGCACAATTCCGGTGCACTCACAGGTGTTTCGCACCACACCATTCATCTTAAGTTGTTGGACGTGGAGCTCCGCAGCAGATCATCCCTACATGTCCACATGTTGATCCAGCAACATCGTCAGTTACCACTGCAGTGAGACAGAAGCATCGGGATTCGGTCTTCGATCAATGGAAATGTGTCGGCTGCTCGGGTGAACCACATTTTTGATTCACTAAGCCGCTAGTCGTCCCTACAAATACCGTCAACAACGGCTCGAAACGTACAGCGCGCCACGGACGCAGGCTGATGGGAGCAGTATCAGGCTATGGAAGAGATTCACCTGCGCACGCATAGGACCTGTGGTAGTAACCGAAGACATGCTGACACCTGCGAACCACCTGCATTCCTTCATCCTCCAAGACGGCGATGTCATCTTTCAGCAATATAACTGTCCTTGTCTCGAAGCCGAAACCGTGCATCAGTGGTTTGAGGAACATGATAGTGAACTCACACTGATGTCTCGGCGACCAGAGCTCCTTGATATAAATCCTATGTAACCCAGCCGGGTCGGCATCGGGCGTCATCAACGCGTACACAAATCAGCAGCCCGTTATTTAATGTCACGTACCTCCACAAACCTACCAACACACTGTAGAATCCCTGGTACGAAGAGTTAGTGATGCATTTCCTCCAAAGACGGACAAACAAGCTGTTAAGCAGGTGGTCATAAAGTATTGGCTCATCAGTGTAGTATATGTAGCACATTATACAGGGTGTTACAAAAAGGTACGGCCAAACTTTCAGGAAACATTCCTCACACACAAATAAAGAAAAGATGTTATGTGGACATATGTCCGGAAACGCTTGATTTCAATGTTAGAGCTCATTTTAGTTTCTTCAGTATGTACTATACTTCCTCGATTCACCGCCAGTTGGCCTAATTGAAGGAAGGTAATGTTGACTTCGGTGCTTGTGTTGACATGCGACTCATTGCTCTACAGTACATCAGTACCTACTATCAACAGGTTAGTGTTCATCACGAACGTGGTTTTGCAGTCAGTGCAATGTTTACAAATGCGGAGTTGGCAGATGCCCATTTGATGTATGGATTAGCACGGGACAATAGCCGTGGCGCTGTACGTTTGTATCGAGACAGATTTCCAGAACAAAGGTGTCCCGACAGGAAGACGTTCGAAGCAATTGGTCGGCGTCTTAGGGAACACGGAACATTCCAGCCTATGACTCGCGACTAGAACAACGGGGACACATGCGATGGACGAGGCAATTCTTCGCCCAGTTGACTACAACACTAATGTCAGCGTCAGAGAAGTTGCTGCTGTACAAAGTAACGTTGCCGACGTCACTGTATGGAGAGTGCCACGGGAGAACCAGTTGTTTCCGTACCATGTACAGCGTGTGCAGGCTCTATCAGCAGCTGATTGGCCTCCACGGGTACACTTCTGCGAATGGTTCATCCAACAATGTGTCAATCTTCATTTCAGTGCAAATCTTCTCTTTACGGATGAGGCTTCATTCCAACGTGATCAAATTGTAAATTTTCACAATCAACATTTGTGGGCTGACGAGAATCCGCACGCAATTGTGCAATCACGTCTTCAACACAGATTTTCTGTGAACGTTTGGGCAGGCATTGTTGGTGATGTCTTGATTGAGCCCCATGTTCTTCGACCTACGCTCAATGGAGCACGTTATCATGATTTCATACGGGATAATCTACCTGTGCTGCTAGAACATGTGCCTTTACATGTACGACACAACATGTGGTTCACGCACGATGGAGCTCCTGCACATTTCAGTCGAAGTGTTCGTACACTTCTCAACAACAGATTCGGTGACCTATGGATTGGTAGAGGCGGACCAATTCCATGGCCTCCAACCTGACATCCACCCTCTTGACTTCCATTTATGGCGGCATTTGAAAGCTCTTGTCTACGCAACCCCGGTACCAAATGCAGGGACTCTTCGTGCTCGTATTGTGGACGGCTGTGATACAATACGCCATTCTCCAGGGCTGCATCAGCGCATCAGGGATTCCATGCGACGGATGGTGGATGCATGTATCCTGGCTAACGGAGGACATTTTGAACATTTCCTGTAACAAAGTGTTTGAAGTCACGCTGGTACGTTCTTGCGCTGTGTTTCCATTCCATGATTACTGTGATTTGAAGAGAAGTAATAAAATGAGCTCTAACATGGAAAGTAAGCGTTTCCGAACACATATCCACATAACATATTTTGTTTCTTTGTGTGTGAGGAATGTTTCGTGAAAGTTTGGCCGTACCTTTTTGTAACACCCTGTATATACACTGATTCAAAACGTAACCATAACGAAATTCAGTAGTGCTGCTTTCAGCATAAAATACGCCGGTTTTTGTCAGATTCAATATTTCGGTTGAGTTGGACTGTCACAAGCACGTCTGAAGGTGAAAATATTATCTTAAAATCGAACATGAGAAGCAAATACCATCAATAAAATAATTGAATGGATTGTTCAGTAATGCCCCTACGTCTCCGTCTATGAAGAAGAACCACACCACAATAGATCAATAAAGTCTCTGTACATGAAAAACTTTCGAGCGAGTCGTTTTTCACATTACGAGTTCCAATGTTTAATACGATATTCATAACGGCCAGAATTTTGTTTCATTGGAAAGATATTCGTATCCTTCTGTGAGAAAGACAATCTATTGTTTGAATTTCTCAGATGTACGTGGCGGATAGCACAATTTGGGCAGCCAGTTTTAATTTTAGAAGAAATATGCATATTCAGAATTATTTTGAGACATCAGACGCGCGCACTTTTATTGCTTATGGGAGTAGCGACAGCTGTCAAAGAAAGAGCCGTCAAACACTTCTAAAATTAAAAAAAAATGAAGTACTTCATTATTTATTCGAATCAGAAGCTGAAACGTTCCCTTAGAAATATTATGAATGACTGTGCTTAAACTGACACACAATATTTTTAGCGCAACGCAATCTTTCAAAAATCCGTACAAAAGAATGGCCCTGACTAACAATAACCTTTACCTTTCATGAATCACTTACCTCACAAAAATCTTCGTTACTCAAACTACTGCAATACAGCGTGCGCCAATACTGCCAGCTGAATAAAAGATTCTAACTACTGAAGGGACTAACTACTGATAGGCATAGTTAGCGAATGAAAGATTTTGTTAGAGAACAAACAATGTATTTACCTTAATAGTGTTCAAAAGTCATAATATATATAGCAGTTCATGACATCCAGTCTTACAAATTTCAAAACTCCGCCATTTCTTTCCCCACATCCACCACTGCTGGCGGCTCACCCCCAACCGCGCAACGCTACGTGCTGTTAACAGCCAACTGCCCAACACTACAATAGAAAATTCCAACAATGCAAACCAGCCATAGACTGCACACAGCACAGTCAGTGATTTTCATATAGAGCGCTACATGGCGTTACCAACATAAAAACCTAAACACCCTACTTACAAAGCAAATGTGACACATGGAAATTATCATTAAAAACAAAAGAGAGAAAGAACTATTAGGCTACACCGCAGTCGCCCAAAATCTTGCAACATAAATTCCGCTCGGAGTCGCGAACGAAAGCTCTTCTTCTGTGCCAGGGCCTAGCTGACAGACCAGTAGGTGGTCACCTCGTAGTCACAGCTGATGCGAAGGCGGCTGAGTGACCACCAGACGATCCAGCTCTGTTAATGCCCACGTGGGAGGCTTTCCGAAGCGGGTGGTCAGGTGTAGTTATTCCCAGGTTGAGAAATCCAAGTTGATTCCTTGTTGCAGCTGCTGTTGCTTGCAACACTGAAGTGGTCTTGATGAATCTTCTGCTGTACCTCTACTTTGGGGCTGCTGGAACATGCCATTGTAATGGATGGCTTTCCTGACAAGCCCGATTATATCCGTCCTCATTGACAACTACTTAAAGACGATTATCTACTGGCGCTATGCCCGCGAGCTGGGAGTATTTTACAAGTGACGTGTGTTTCAGATATCCTGTAATAAGACTACAGGTTTCGTTTAGTGCCTCGTCAACTTTGCTTGCGTGGGTAGATTTATACAAGACTGGGCATGCATACTCTGCAGCACTATTACATAAAAAGATTTCGAGAGAGTTATTTTCCATCTTATGGTTTCGAATGTATAATTTAATTATAAAAATCCTAATGTTATGTTTCACTGTAAAGGTATTCGTGTTCCCCTCCTGGAAAGACATCTCTAGAATTTCTCCGATGGATCTGACAGATAGCTTAATTTCAACAACCAGTTTTCAGAATGAGATTTTCACTCTGCAGCGGTGTGCGCGCTTATATGGAACTTCCTGGCAGATTAAAACTGTGTGCCCGACCGAGACTCGAACTCGGGACCTTTGCCTTTCGCGCGCAAGTGCTCTACCATCTGAGCTACCGAAGCACGACTCACGCCCGTACACTCCGCTGCAGAGTGAAAATCTCATTCTGGAAACATCCCCCAGGCTGTGGATAAGCCATGTCTCCGCAGTATCCTTTCTTTCAGGAGTGCTAGCTCTGCAAGGTTCGCAGAAGAGCTTCTGTGAAGTTTGGAAGGTAGGAGACGAGATACTGACAGAAGTAAAGCTGTGAGTACGGGGTGTGAGTCGTGCTTCGGTAGCTCAGATGGTAGAGCAAAGGTCCCGAGTTTGAGTCTCGGTCGGGCAC
The DNA here is from genome assembly GCF_021461395.2 of Schistocerca americana. Taxonomy (NCBI): domain Eukaryota; kingdom Metazoa; phylum Arthropoda; class Insecta; order Orthoptera; family Acrididae; genus Schistocerca; species Schistocerca americana. The sequence goes on from NC_060125.1 coordinate 437,433,930, forward strand.
ACAGTTTTAATCTGCCAGGAGGTTTCAACCAGTTCTCAGTTCGAGAGAAATAGACTTGTACAGAATCGTTTTGAGAGATAAGTAGGACACATTTTTATTGCTTGTAGAATGAAGTGATGCTACAGATACAATACTTACAATACTTCACTGCCAGAAATGATACTGTCACCTTTTCAGTGTCTATAGCAGGAGTACAGTAAGTATTTTTCATGGTTGTTGTTCTTGTGTACTTACACGCCCTCCTCGAGCAGATAGATCGGAATTTCCACAATAATCTGGAAACAACTACAAAATATGAAACCGAAGTTATTCGCAGCGGCATACTTATATCAAATCTTAACATCGCGTCAGGCCGGAGTTAAAACTCGAGCTTTCGAAGATTAACACCATCTTCTTAGTCAGGAGTTGTCGCCCAGGAGCAACGTCTGCTTCCTCTCCAATGGCGTTCAGGCTTGTCATTGGTCGGGCGACACCGCTCGAAATTCCAAATTCTATTGGCAGAAAATGGGCAGTGTGGCAGTATTTTCGCCCCGCCTCCACCTCCTCCCACACCGGCTACCATTGAGGGGCGGAAGGGAAACAGAGACACCTCTAACAATCAACTATTCGCTTAATAGTTAAGCTCCGATTTGACGCGATCCAAACAATGAGAATATTTTATACAACCACAGAACATCATACCCTTTCTTTCCCGTAGATAGCAACTCAGGAGAATCATGCAGGAGTTTCCCATACCGCTGTTTGGAAAGGAATGATAATTTTGTGGTAATTTTATCGACGCAAATGGCAGTCATTCCAAGTGATGTGTTTTATCACATACTCTATCGTACTTTAAACATGTTGCGTTTCAGGTTTTCGTAAGTCTAAGTCAAGGTAACAGCATGAGAAGATCATGTTTGTCAGTAAATATCAAGTTTGCTCACCAAAAAGGAAAACTGCCACGAAAAGTATTCTTCTGAACTTGACTGAATGAGCAGTCAATAGCTGCACTCGCCACTCGGATTCACACTGATTTCATGCGGTAACAGCTGTAACTGTTCACTCTTCTCGTTGCTCGATTTTATAGCAACCACGATTCACTCAGCCTTTCGACCGAAGCGCTCTCGAAAAGTTAGTCAAAAAGCATCTCACATTCTTTCTAACTCCAGTTTAGCACGGTAACATTTAAAGTCACAGTTCTTCTCAATACAAGATACGAGGTTTGTAGTGTTGGCAGAAGAGCCAACACTGTGTTACGAGAGGAGGCCGAAATGCACGCGTTTTAGCTCACGCAGGCTGGCGTGAGGAGGGAAGGCCTATACTGACGTGAGGTCTGGAACATGACAAGGAATTAGAATTCAGAAAGCGGACGTAATTAGTTTGATACTTAACTTTAATCCATTAATGATGAACGTCGCTTGTGACGGTACATGATTCACAATATTATCTGTTCAGAATTATAGTAACTGAATAGGGCGCCTTGCTAGGTCGTAGCAAATGACGTAGCTGAAGGCTATGCTAAACTTTCGTCTCTGCATATGAGAGCGTATGTAGTCAGTGAACCATCGCTAGCAAAGTCGGCTGTACAACTGGGGCGAGTGCTAGGGAGTCTCTCTAGACCTGCCGTGTGGCAGCGCTCGGTCTGCAATCACTGATAGTGGCGACACGCGGGTCCGACGTATACTAACGGACCGCGGCCGATTTAAAGGCTACCACCTAGCAAGTGTGGTGTCTGGCGGTGACACCACAAGGTTCGCCTATGAGAAACATTGTTCTGATATAGCATTGCGCCAAATTTCTTCATATAAATTTGTTTTCCGGCGCCCCTGAATTGCTGCGGCTGGAGCATGATCTACATCCACTCGGTATGCTAGCCGCCATTTAGGCTCTTTGTCAATCAGATCCTCCTTTACCACTGACAGAGCGAACAGAATAAACACTGATCAGCCAGAACGTTATGACCACTATCGATATAAACCCGTCAGGCGATAGCAGCGTCACCTGGCGAGGAACGACTGCTACTCAGTCACACGCACGGTGTATGTAGTATCAGTGGGCATAACGTCCGCGTGTAGAGTGGGGCAAGTGCGCGATCTATCTGTGGTGTCACCGCCAGACACCACACTTGCTAGGTGGTAGCTTTAAATCGGCCGCGGTCCGTTTAGTACATGTCGGACCCGCGTGTCACCACTGTGTGATCGCAGACCGAGCGCCACCACAAGGCAGGTCTCGAGATACGGACTAGCACTCGCCCCAGTTGTACGGACGACATTGCTAGCGACTACACGGACGAAGCATCGCTCATTAGCCGAGCAGATAGTTAGAATGCATCGTTCATTAGCCGAGCAGATAGTTAGAATAGCCTTCAGCTAAGTCAATGGCTACGACCTAGCAAGGCGCCATTAACCATTTTAAGATAGAGTCTCACTTGTATCATCAAGGAATGCTGTATTCAAATGAAGGATTAAAAGTTAAGTATTATAGCGGCTACGTACTTTTCTTGCTACCATTCATTACGTATCCTGTTTCAGACCTCTATCTAGCCTAGGTGAGATTACGCGTGCCTTTCGGCTACTTCAGTGTGGCGTAGCTGTCTTGTTACGCCACAACATATCTGCGTTTAACGGAGCACAGATTGTGATGGCCTGGAGGCTAGGCACGAGCATTTCGGAAACTGTACGATTTGTCGGCTGTTCGATAAGTGAGGTGGTGACTGTCTTCAACCAAGATAAATCTACATCCAGACGTCGTGGGGTTGGGCGGCTACCCCTCGTTACAGTTGTAGGACTTCATACGCTGGGCAAACTGGTAAAACAGGACAGGCGGAGGACAGGCAGCGAACTGTGGCGGAACTATCATCAGATTTAAATGCTGGGCAGAGTACAAGTGAGTCTGAACACACAGTGAACCAAACACTCCTAGCCAAGGCCCTCCACAGCCCACGACCCATGTACAGGGTGTTACAAAAAGGTACGGCCAAACTTTCAGGAAACATTCCTCACACATAAAGAAAGAAAATATGTTATGTGGACATGTGTCCGAAAACGCTTACTTTCCATGTTAGAGCTCATTTTATTACTTCTCTTCAAATCACATTAATCATGTAATGGAAACACACAGCAACAGAACGTACCAGCGTGACTTCAAACACTTTGTTACAGGAAATGTTCAAAATGTCCTCCGTTAGCGAGGATACATGCATCCACCCTCCGTCGCATGGAATCCCTGATGCGCTGCTGCAGCCCCGGAGAATGGCGTATTGTATCACAGCCGTCCACAATACGAGCACGAAGAGTCTCTGCATTTGGTACCGGGGTTGCGTAGACAAGAGCTTTCAAATGCCCCCATAAATTAAAGTCAAGAGGGTTGAGGTCAGGAGAGCGTGGAGGGCATGGAATTGGTCCGCCTCTACCAATCCATCGGTCACCGAATCTGTTGTTGAGAAGCGTACAAACACTTCGACCAAAATGTGCGGGAGCTCCATCGTGCATGAACCACATGTGTCGTACCTGTAAAGGCACATGTTCTAGCGGTCCGCAGCTCGTGGTCGTGCGGTAGCGTTCTCGCTTCCCACGCCCGGGTTCCCGGGTTCGATTCCCGGCGGGGTCAGGGATTTTCTCTGCCTCGTGATGACTGGGTGTTGTGTGATGTCCTTAGGTTAGTTAGGTTTAAGTAGTTCTAAGTTCTAGGGGACTGATGACCATAGATGTTAAGTCCCATAGTGCTCAGAGCCATGTTCTAGCAGCACAGGTAGAGTATCCCGTATGAAATCATGATAACGTGCTCCATTGAGCGTAGGTGGAAGAACATGGGGCCCAATCAAGACATCACCAACAATGCCTGCCCAAACGCTCACAGAAAATTTGTGTTGATGACGTGATTGCACAATTGCGTGTGGATTCTCGTCAGCCCACACATGTTGATTGTGAAAATTTACAATTTGATTACGTTGGAATGAAGCCTCATCCGTAAAGAGAACATTTGCACTGAAATGAGGATTGACACATTGTTGGATGAACCATTCGCAGAAGTGTACCCGTGGAGGCCAATCAGCTGCTGATAGTGCCTGCACACGCTGTACATGGTACGGAAACAACTGGTTCTCCCGTAGCACTCTCCATACAGTAACGTGGTCAACGTTACCTTGTACAGCAGCAACTTCTCTGACGCTGAAATTAGGGTTATCGTCAACTGCACGAAGAATTGCCTCGTCCATTGCAGGTGTCCTCGTCGTTCTAGGTCTTCCACAATCGCGAGTCATAGGCTGGAATGTTCCGTGCTCCCTAAGACGCCGATCAATTGCTTCGAACGTCTTCCTGTCGGGACACCTTCGTTCTGGAAATCTGTCTCGATACAAACGTACCGCGCCACGGCTATTGCCCCGTGCTAATCCATACATCAAATGGGCATCTGCCAACTCCGCATTTGTAAACATTGCACTGACTGCAAAACCACGTTCGTGATGAACACTAACCTGTTGATGCTACGTACTGATGTGGTTGATGCTAGTACTGTTGTGCAATGAGTCGCATGTCAACACAAGCACCGAAGTCAACATTACCTTCCTTCAATTGGGCCAACTGGCGGTGAATCGAGGAAGTACAGTACATACTGACGAAACTAAAATGAGCTCTAACATGGAAATTAAGCGTTTCCGGACACATGTCCACATAACATCTTTTATTTATTTGTGTGTGAGGAATGTTTCCTGAAAGTTTGGCCGTACCTTTTTCTAACACCCTGTATATGCCAATGTTAACTCCACGGCATCGGTAACTACGACTGAAATGGGCAAGCGACCATCGGCTTGGGACGTTGGCGCAGTGGCAGCGTGTTCCGACGAATCCCGATACTTTCTTCATCAGGCTGATGGTAGGGCACGAATCCTTCGCCTTCGAAGGGAACAGCTCCTTGACACCCGTATTGCGCGACGGAGACAAGCTGGCGGCGGCTCTGTTATTCTGTTATGCTCCGGGGAACATCTACGTGGCCATCCATGGGTCCAGTGGAGCTCGTGCACGGTACCTGAAGGCTGAGGAGTACCGTACACTGGTTGCAGACCACGTACACCGCTTCATGTCGATCGTGTTTCCCGACGGCAGTGGCATTTTCCAACAAGATAATGCGACATCTCACAAGGTCAGGAGTGTGATAAAGTGGTTCGAGGAACACAGTGGCGATTTATAATTGATGTACTCGCCCCCAACATGCCAGATGTGAACCCGATCAAACACGTCTGAGATGTGACTGAATGTGGCGTCAGAGCTCATTGCCCCACTTCCCGGAATTTACGGAAATTAAGTGATTTGTGTGTGGAGATGTTCCAACTCCCTCCACTGACCTACCATGGCCTCACTGTTTCCATGCCACAATAAGTCGCCGCTGTTATCCGTGCCGAAGTGGACACACGGGCTATTAGGTAGGTGGCAATAATGTCCTGGCTGGTCAATGTATCTGGTAGTCATCAAAATGTGGTCTGCGGGGCACATGATGCTCGAATCATGTATTCGTGCGGGCCACGGTTCTCAGCCATGTTCTATAGCAATATACCTATAACAGCCAACAGTCGAATCCGGAAACGTCAACGACCGTTAAGGGCTTCTAAAGAGTGTGTTTCTAGTGCTCAGTAACAAGCAATATTTACACGGACAGTTATATTTTAAGCTGGGCTTAATTTAATGGACGTTGGTGAATTCGGTCGTGAGATAAAAAGATTTGCCGCATACGTCAGGAGCGGAGTGGTTAGTAGTGCCGGCACTGCGTTGTTAACAGAAGTGAGAGAGGGAACATTTTATTGCTAGTCTTCCAATACTGATAACGCAGAAGAGTGTGCTACTATCATCGATCAGTTGCTATGGTATAAATGTCAAACGGAAATAACATGGATTCTTAAATGCGCATTATAGAGTTTTACATGTCTGTAGCAAGTAATATGAAATCAACTTAATAAAATGCTATGCATAAAAGGAACATTACAATGAAAACATTTAGTAAACATTTGCGATCGTGAGTCACATTTCAATTACTGCTACTAACTGATACGGCATGTTAATTTATGCAGGTTACCAATAGTAATATTCGTAGGAGAAAGGTGTGGTAAAGTGCCCAGGACAAGTGGCCATTGCATATTTTGTGGCATGAACAGTGCTGCTGCCTGCCGAGAAGTTGTCATACGAGTCCTAATTTACACCATCACTGTTATCAGTGAGACTGATAGAGGAAGCTTACTCAGGTATTACTTAGTAATTTTGTTTTGTTTTTGAGTCGTCTGTTGTAAGATAAGTCATTTACACTATTCGTGTTACCTCATTTGTGTGGAGGACAATAATTTTTAACATTATCAATATTTAAAGAACGTCTTTCAGCCTACAAAAGCAGTTCCTGGTTACTTATTTCAGTCTGACAGTTTATTTTTTATTTTTATTTTTGGGGAGGGGACCAAACAACGAGGTCATCTTTCCCATCGCATTAGGGAAGGATGGGAAAGGGAGTCTGCCCTGCCCTTTCAGAGAAACCATCCCTGCATTTGCGTGAAGCGATTTAGGGAAACCACGGGAAACCTAAACCTGGATGGCCGGATGCGGGTTTGAACCGTCGTCCCCCCGAATGCGAATCCAGTGTGCTAATCACTGCGCAATCTCGTTAGGTGATGGTTTATTCTGTGGATCACTAACGCTGATATGGCGTCCGATCTGAAAAGTGGCCACACTACTTATCGGGTAAAGTGGTAAAGATGTTCAGCCCAATAACAGTTACTTCCACAAAAAAAAAAAAACGCGTACCACAACAGATAAAATCTAAGCCCTTTTATATACAAAACTATCATCTGCCTATGTGAGAATTTTGAATTAACTAAGTTGTATTATTTGAAACCGTCTCTGTCCTGTTATGCTTGCCTGAAAACGGTCTGCTGCATCCCACTGGTATTCTTTCATATGCTGGGGCATGAAGATGCCTAGAGAATGTGCCAGAAATCAGAGAAACGAAAACGGGATCCTGTTGCGATGGCTTAGGTACTCGCTTAGGTAGGGAAAATGGATCACTGTTTAAGTCCTCAGAAAAATGTATGTAGTTCCAATATAAGAATCATCTTGTGAATGTTGCATTTCTTCTTATTTTCGTGCTTACTAAGAAAACTGGAGAGGAATTTCACCTTATGCAAGACACATTTGTTAACCTTAAAAGTACTTTTGGTACAAATATTTACAATTGTAAAATGAGCGATTATTATCAAATGTATTTACACTGGTTTGCATACAGTACAGAGTTGAGACGTGTATCACTGAGTTGAGATATTCTATGTTGTTTATTTACGATATATCTAAAGTTTCTAGATTAATAGTACAACTGGAAATAATAGTTTGTTTAGATACCTCACATGGAGTTATTGGATACTTATGCTAGTAGCTTTAAGTCTACTATGCAGTCTACAGCTTGTCATCTACAAACAGCAAAACATTATTTTAATTTTCTGTTTATTATGCGTCTCAGACCGAAAATCACTACGTTGTTTGGCTTGTTACTTACGGTTTAGGTTTTTTTAATGCTGTGGTGTTTTTATTTTTGTGTCGAAATATTTGTTTATTTGTTTCTTTTTGACGTTACACATTCATTGCATCGGATTTCTTTCCAAGCATAGTTTTCGCCGCTGTTACGTGCTGTTGTGACTGTGTAGCGTTCTTTTGTTTCGTGTCATGTTTGAGATGTGGCGCTATGTAACAGTTAACGTAACATGGCCGTAAGAGAAACGAGGAGGAACATGGAAATTATTTATCTACCGCTGACGTGTGACGTCACAGCAACAAACCAGTTTCTCATAGCAGTCTGCGTACATATTTTGAAACTAAATGATTAAATACAGTGTAGGAAACTGATTTCTTTTATTATCTATTTTCACAAACCTTAATTACAAACTATTTTGGCACTCAAAAGCTTTTATTATGAGCATATTGTTTCACCCTCTGCAGTAAATTATTCAGTTTAGTAACTGCGCTATATTATCTGTATGAGTAGTTATGCTAATTTGGCCACGAATAGTTTTTAATGTGCGTGCAGTAGCTATTACGTGACTAGATTATTATGAGGTCCAGTGAATCAGTGTAACACGTCGTTAGGTACACCATGTCAACCTCAAATTTGTTACAGCTGCTTTATTTCATGCTAATTGTTGTTAGTACATGAACATAAAGAGTGGAATAGTTCTACCGAGCGTACTGAAATTTACTTATAACTTGCCGTCGGGTAGTGCGATGTCTTCAAGTTCATAATTTTGATAAATAAACTTCTTTTACAGTAATTCTTGAGTTTCTCCCGGCGTATTTGATAATCAAAATATCCACGGGTGTACTGCCGGTCTACAGTATCCAACGGGCACAATATTTCGCCGATCATACATGTCGCCATCATCAGGTGAACTGACGGACTGAGCTCCTGTGAACGTGCCGGCACGGAGATCCGTACGCTATGGCTGCTCAGAGGGAACTGGGTTCGGTCGCGGCGGCGGCCGATTTAAATACCCTCCGCCCGCGGCGCGCTCCCTCCGCTGTCAGCGCCCCGCGCCATGGTCGCGCGGTGGAACAGATTGCGACGGCGTCTGAGATGACGTCGGAGTGATGGCTCTATCCGCCGTGGTCGTCACAACTATACGTTTGCTCGATTTACTCTTGATTAACCCAATCGCTGGTTCCCAAGCCTTGCTAAGATTATAGCTACAGTCACGGTTTATGAGGTTGTCATTGGTGCGAATTTCAATGGCCTCTCTAACAACGCTGTCCCAGTATCTCGACGTGTGTACCAGAATCCTCGTGCGTTCATGCTCCATAGCGTGGTTTTCCGACAAACAATGTTCAGCGACCGCCGACTTGCTCGGATACATCAGTCAAGTGTGCCTCTGGTGTTCACGGCATCGATCCTCGACGGTACGCATCGTCTGATCAATACACGACTTGCCACATTGACACGGAATCTGGTACACGCCGGCCTTCCTCAAACCTAGGTCATCTTTGGCGCTCCCCACCAGTGCACGAGTTTTATTCGGAGGACAAAACACATGCGGGCGATTTTCCCCGAGAGTGCGCCTGTGTACGGAATAAACGCAGTGCCTACCTCCTCCCTCGTGATTTCATCCATCTCCACAGGTTGTGCTGTAGTGGTTGGGCGGAGAGCACGTTGAATCTGCCACTCTGGGTACCCATTTTTTCGAAATATATGGATCTCCGTGCCGGCACGTTCACAGGAGCTCAGTGCGTCAGTTCACCTGATGATAGCGACATGTATGATCGCCGAAATATTGTGCCCGTTGGACACTGTAGACCGGCAGTACACCCGTGGATATTTTGATTATTCTTTTACAGTAAATCCCGAATGTCGCATGTTAAGCTAAGTGTGTAAACATTTGCGCTTCAGTTTGTTCCGATATCAGGCTTGCCATTGAGTCGGCTTCCTTTATGCAGATACCTGAAACGACTCTACTGGCAAACTGGGACGTGAAAGACGCCATTGGCGTACTTGGTAGCGAAATGTATAACTCAAATAACAGCGTAACACGTCGTTAGCTACACCATTTCACCTTCCAGTTTTGCGACAGGTTGCAGTGGCAGTGGTAGAAGGGCGGGGGAGGGGAGTGCTGTCGGCCTACAGCCAGCCACGTTTGACACATTTCTGCGTGTTTCTACAGGACAAGCAACAAAGGGAGCACGTGACTCGAGTCTCGAGGAACTATTACTACTTTGCTGGTTGACCACTAACACTCAAGTCGCTGAAACTCCAAAGTATGGCGCTTTCGAACGAGTCACGCATCAACTTCTCCTTACTTAGATACACAGTATCTAGCTGATTATGTTCGAAATCCAGGCAGATACTACACAATACAAACAGTATATACCGCTATAATGTTGGTAAAAACGGAGAGGGACCTGTAATTATAAATTATTTTGCCATTCGGTGCAGTTATAAATCGGAGACGTACCGAGGCAACCAACAGCGAAACTCACCAGACAAATCTACTTAGTTGGAAATATTACGTGCAACTTAAAAGGTTGCTTTTGTTTTGTCTTACTAGTTATTTTTATTCCACATTATTCCTAATTAACTAGGTTTTTTACTGCTTGCTCAATATACAGATTGAGCAAGCAGTAAAGGAAACAGAAGAAAAATTCGGAGTGGGTATTAAAATCCATGAAGAAGAAATAAAAACTTTGAGGTTCGCCGATGACATTGTAATTCTCTCAGACACAGCAAAGGACATGGAAGAGCAGCTGAACGGAATGGAAAAGTCTTGAAAGGAGGATATAAGATGAACATCAACAAAAGCAAAACGAGGATAATGGAACGTAGTCGAATTAAGTCGGGTGATACTAAGGGAATTAGATTAGGAAATGAGACACTTAAAGTATTAAAGGAGTTTTGCTATTTGGGGAGCAAAATAACTGATGATGATCGAAGTAGAGAGGATATAAAATGTAGACTGGCAATCGCAAGGAAAGCGTTTCTGAAGAAGAAAAATTTGTTAACATCGAGTATAGATTTAAATGTCAGAAAGTCGTTTCTGAAAGTATTTGTATGGAAGTGAAACGTGGACGATAAATAGTTTAGACAAAAAGAGAATAGAAGCTTTCGAAATGTGGTGCTACAGAAGAATGCTGAAGATTAGATGGGTAGATCACATAACTAATGAGGAGGTATTGAATAGAATTGGGGAGAAGAGGAGCTTGTGGCACAACTTGACTAGAAGAAGGGATCGGTTGGTAGGACATGTTCTGAGACATCGAGAGATCACCAATTTAGTACTGAAGGGCAGCGTGGAGGGTAAAAATCGTAGAGGGAGACCAAGAGACGAATACACTAAGCAGATTCAGAAGGATGTAGGTTGCAGTAGGCACTGGGAGATGAAGAAGCTTGCACATGATAGAGTAGCATGGAGAGCTGCATCAAACCAGTCTCAGGACTGAAGACCACAACAACAACAACTAGGTTTTACATATACTTTTGGTTAAGTTGTATTGTATAAACTCACATCCCCAGTAAGCGTTATTAGAGCTAAAAATAACTATTGTCTAGGGAATATTCAGTGTACCGTGCGACTAGCGCTAGGTGCAAAGAAAGCAATAAAGAAACAACAGTAAAAAGATCAATCTGTCCTGCTGCAATGACCCTAGCACGTTGATTAAAAACAAATTACCTGCATAGTGACTCACTGACCCAGAGAATGCTATCGCACGGTGTTGAGTGACGCTATTTTCCTTTGTCGTATTGTCTGAGTGGAAAATGGATGTGAATGCTGGATGTGTGTGAAATACGACTCGTTGAAATTGCCAATAACCGCATGTGCCTCAGCCAAGGAAATAAATAGTACACGTACATGGAGGAATATGATGATTTCAAAGTAGCAACTTTCCGTTAGTTTAGAAATGTAATATTTATTTTGCTCCTTCACGCGATTAGTTATTGCTATTTTATTGGCTTTTTAGATTTTATTGATTTGGGCTTTCGTATAATATGCTTTCGGAGTTGGAACTGGTCATAAGAAGGCTCAAATGTGTGTGAAATCTTATGGGACTTAACTGCTAAGGTCATCAGTCCCTAAGCTTACACACTACTTAACCTTAATTATCCTAAGGACAAACACACACACCCGTGCTCGAGGGAGGACTCGAACCTCCGCCGGGAGCAGCCGCACAGTCCATAACTGACCCGCCTTAGACCGCTCGGCTCAAAAGAAGGTGATAACTGGGTTGTGTGAGTTGTAAGAAGAAGCTGATTGGCTGGCGTGTTACTTTTCCAAACAAATAAATCTTTCAGGCGCTTTGGTTCTGGCAGATGATTTTGAGTGTTCGTTTCTATAAGCCTGTGACCGGCTCTTATGATGCGATGAGGTCATACAGCTCGGAGCTCCAATAATTTATGTTAAGATTGTGCAATAGTTGTTTAATGAAGAATGATATCAATTTGTAAAAGTTTGTGATTAGTTGTGGACCACGTCTAGGGACAGTTTTAACGTTTTTTTAGTGAGAACTGATATTTTCTTTCGAACTGTATGAAGTCCGTGTGGCATGTACCGCACACCATAGCGTGCAGTAGTACTGTTGTCGTCGGACAGAATACTGCGACGCAGAGGAATTTCAGAACTCATTGATCCATTTACCGTCCCGTCAACATGTAGCATGACTCTCGTGCAATTCGTCGATACGACCTTGCGTCAGTCGATTGTGCACACCATCGCCGCCGTACAGCAGAACATGTCGGCTTGAGGATGCAGGCTCCGTAGCCTACCAGCAAGGAAGAAGACAACGGCAGCAGACTGCTGTGGTCGTCTGTTTCAGGTCACGCAGCCTCCTCCGGTCTCACTCCTCGGGTTCCGAGGTTCGCACCGCCAGGAGTCCCATAGAGCTCAGTATGCCTTCACCTAGCCTGCCACCTGTGTAGAACGCTGCCTTTGCTCCTGCAACGACCGCTACCGCCGTCGCTGCCACAATGCCTCTATGATTGAGAAATACTTGCGAGTAATAAGATATGTAGGAATATGCATACCGAGCGATTTAAAGAGGAACCACCACACAAAACTAATCGCAGGACATGCAGATGCCAGCCTGAAAATCATTGGAAGAGTCCTCAACATATGTAGTCCGTCAAGAAAGCAAGTAGCTTACAAAACCGTCGTCCAATCAATACTTGAATACTGTTCGACACACCGAGCGAGGTGGCGCAGTGGTTAGCACACTGGACTCGCATTCGGGAGGACGACGGTTCAATCCCGTCTCCAGCCATCCTGATTTAGGTTTTCCGTGATTTCACTAAATCGTTTCAGGTAAATGCCGGGATGGTTCCTTTGAAAGGGCACGGCCGATTTCCTTCCCAATCCTTCCCTAACCCGAGCTTGCGCTCCGTCTCTAATGACCTCGTTGTCGACGGGACGTTAAACACTAACCACCACCACCACTGTTCGACAGTGTGTGATCCATACCAGATAAGACGGACAGAGGAAACAGAGAAAATCCAAAAAGATCCAAAGGAGAGTCGCGCGTTTCGTTACAGTTAAATTTGGTAACCAGACCTAACGAAGTAAACACTATCTGAAGGGATGAGACAATTAATTCCATGCATTCTGTCGACACGGGTAGTGCAAATAAATTTTTATTTTTTACATTTTTTATGGGTTTTCCTAGCTGAAGAAAAGTAAGTAGCTTTGAAATCATTGAAAAAAAAGGAAGAGGGCGCGCCAATGATGGGGTTCGCAGACGAGATGGGCTTTCTGGTAGGCGAGCAAGACTTCCTTGATCTTTTGAAATTAATGGACAGCATACTTAGCACAAAACGTGGCTGAAGGATAAATTGAGCAAACACATTGCCCATGAAGAAAAGTAGAAAGCAGATAATAAAGTCAAAACTGAGAATGACCCATTGGTGGAAGAAATAAAAAGAATTCTTCTGTGTAGAGAGTAAAAGCACACATGATTGACGAAGCAAGATGGAAACCGATTGGAACAGGTGAAGAATGTTTCCTTTCATAGAAGAGCTCTGCTCAAATCAGATGTTGATACGGAACTGATGTAAGAGTTGCTGAAAATGTACAGCTGGAATACACCATTGTATGGAAGTAAGATGTGGACTACCAAAAAATCAGGTTAGCATTTGGCGTGAGGTGCTGTCGAAGAATGAAATTAAGTAGGCAGACGGTACAAAATGAAGATTAGGCGAGGAAGAAGTCTAAGGACGATCCTTATCACAGGTAGTTGTAAGTTAATGAGACATCTACTACGACATTCCGAGACGGTTTTGTCGCTGTAGAAGCACTAGAGGTGAGAAACAGTATAAAGAAAGAGCTTACGGCGACTGCCGGGTATACTATTACATAGCATTGTAAGGATTAAGCAGGAAGGAAAGGCAGAGCACAGTCTCAAACAAGAAGCAAGGCTGATGGCAACTTTTTTTGAAAATAAAAAAAAAACTTTATACCTTAAGAAATTTATGATTGCGGTTCGAATATAAGGAAGAGCACCCATAAATGGCAGTTTTATTGCCTTCAGTGTACGTATTACAAAAACATTGGTTAACACGGATTGACCCGAAAGGTAAGTGTGTCGTAAAATAAGTGTATTTTGCCCTAAATCAATCCTCTCAACTAACCTTTGATAGAACTGTAATTTTCTGTTCGTGAATAAAACACGGAAATTGCATCTCTATGTTATATGCTGTTATTACAAGAGCAATTTGCTTCTTGGCCGCACCTTCAAGGAGGTGTAGTTCTCGCACACGACACACCTACGTAGGGCGGGTTGCGTCTCGTAGTGGGAAAGGCGTTGTCCATCGTTTAAGGCTCTCTGCACCTGCCAGGCCTACCACGTTCTGGCCGCCAGGGTCATTTCATCATGTGTTTGACATTATTCACTGCCAGCAGTCCGCCGCTTCGTGGTACTGTTGTGTTCTTCCTGAGATCGATACCGCCTGAGGAGGGAGATGTATGGGGACACGTCAAAAAAGTAATTTACACATTACCATGGTACGACCAGTAACCTTTATTGAATGCTACTCTGCATTTCAAACTGACACAGATATTTTTCAACATAGTCACAAAGTCTCGGCAAAAAACTGTCGGAACGTTGTACCAATCGTTCCGTTCCTCAACAACGGAAATCTACACCTAGGCCTCGCAGCTATTTGAGAACCGCTGCATGAATGTGCACATCATTAGGAAATCTCTTACATCCCTCACCCACCCCCCCCTACCTCTCACAACCATATGTCCTTACGCTACGTTGCATTTGATCTACATACCGCCATATTTTGACGGTGAGTCTGTGTGCGATCGTACTGTCCGCCTACTTTTATCTGTGGAGTACGTTCCCGGTTGCTGCGCCATTTCAGTCTCACCCTGATACACCTGTTGTCTGTGGTTTTGGCTCAGAAACGGGCGGTTCGGGCAATAAGTGGTGTGAGTTCACGAACCTCTTGTCGACCTCTGTTCACGAGTCTGGGTATTTTGACATTGGCCTCTCAATATGTATATTCCCTATTGTCGTTTCTTGTTACCAATATTAGTTTATTCCCAAGAATAAGCAGCTTTCACTCGGTTAATACTCGGCAGAAATCAAACCTGCATTTGGATCGGACTTCCTTAACTCTTGTGCAAAAAGGTGTGCAGCATACTGCTGCATCCATTTTCAATAAGCTGCCACTCGAATTCAAAAATGTTTGCAGTAATCCACGCGCTTTCAAATCGAAACTGAAGAGTTTCCTCATGGGTCACTCCTTCTATTCTGTCTAGGAGTTCCTTGAAAAATTAAGCTGATTCTTATTGTATTGCTGATAGCGTTTACTTAAACTTATGGACTGACTTTTTTCAGGTTTATGAACATTTATTTTTATCTGTTATTACTTTTATGTTGCATTCCATGTACTGACACGTTCCACGACCTTGGAGATTTGCTCCTCAGTTAGGTCTTACGGAACTTGACGCGTAAATAAATAAATAAATAAATAATCTGTACGGGAGCATAAACCCGGAATACATGATATCTTCTGAGAATACGTCACTGCTGTTGCGCAATGACCTTAGCGTGGGACGATTTATGTACAGTCGTGCTCAAAAGTATCCGAACGACCTGAATTGCATTTCGCCTAATTCTCATGCAACCCACATAACGCAGCTGTCTAGCACGTCCTCTAATCACTCTTTGGTACAGTCTTTTGACTATTGAAAATGGGTCCAACAAGTCACCACTAGAAAACACTGCTCTGTATCGTAATAACTCAAGATGTAAAGTAATACCACGGTACTACAAATATCAGGGCACACCTTATCACAGATAAGACTGTCCTTAAGGCTTGTAAGCTCACATTTATTACAATAAATAACATACCTGAAATGTTACCACTCTCATTATTACGTCAGATAGGTAATGCACGTAGCAAGTTCGTCGTATTCATGATTTCCTCTTCAAAGTAACATACCCTACTTATTATTTAACACAAAATGAGATTAAAAATTTAAGTTATTCATGAGCAACTAGTTGAGAATATGTATGAACTTCAAATGACACGACGAACCGTCTCGTTCTGCATATGGATACAAAACACAGGTCATGTAGACGAAGCAAAGATTTCGTGACTGACGGAAACTAAAAGTCATTCCTGATTAGGCATACAGAGAGTCATATACCTCGATGTTAGACAGTATAAGTTAACAAATATCAACTTTAAATCGCATAACGCAAACATTTTTAACGGACACGAATTCCTACCCAGCATCTATTGTGCCTGTTAACGAACTACGAGAGGTCTTAAATACTGCTTCTTCACAAGTAACTTACTTGAATTGCCGTGAGGTAAAGCTTTGTGTTGGATAGGGATTCGAATCCAGAACCTAATCGGGTAGATATCGACGCACAATCAACTGTGACATTTCGAATTTTCTCGGCAGTAGCTATATGTTTTAACTGAAATGACGAGACGAAACATTAATTTTTTCCTTCCCAGGACTCCAACCCGGCACCTTTCGCTGTTATATTCTAGAGAAAACGAACGTTAAATATGGGTTTGTTGCACCAGCAGCGACATGTGAGCATGTTTGAACTAGAAATAGTATGACGAAGAGTTCAGTGCTGACTGGGAATAGAGCTCCACACATATCGTTGTTGACTACACACAAAGAGACGTCAGCTACCGAATTTTTCTCCAGCTCGGAATAACATCTTGAACTTACAGTGATCTCGCAAATAGTTCTGTGTCTCACTGGGAGTCAAAAACGTCACATATCGTTAGTGTTGACAACGAATGAAAATACATTAAAAATCAAAATTATTATCCACCAGCAGATAGGTGTTCTCATGCTAGAGCTTGATGATACATAATGAAATCTACAGTGCCGGGCTAGGGTTCGAACCCATTCACGCGCAATATGTGGAGATGTTGAGGAATCTGCAGTTTTGAACAAACAACAAACTGTTGCCGAGCTGTATTGTCACGAAGGGATCAAATTCCGCGTTAAGGACGGTCTGAGTTGCATTCCCAGTTCAGAAATGGTTCAAATGGCTCTGAGCACTGTGGGACTCAACATCTTAGGTCATAAGTCCCCTAGAACTTAGAACTACTTAAACCTAACTAACCTAAGGACATCACACACACCCATGCCCGAGACAGGATTCGAACCTGCGACCGTAGCAGTCCCACGGTTCCGGACTGCAGCGCCAGAACCGCACGGCCACCGCGGCCGGCCATTCCCAGTTCAGAACCAATTTTATCGACATACAGAAGCTCAGATAAAAGATGGAATAAGTGCCCTGTGAGCCTACATAGCGTTTGTTTCGTTATTAGAAATAAATAACTAGTATAAGAAAGGTTACTGGTGATGGAGTTTCTACATGTCGCCACTCCAGACTTTATTGTGGTTCAACCTAACGTCTACTTGGTAGAGAAGGAATATCATTTTTAATGTTAATTTCAGACCACAATGCCATTATATCTTCTTCACTTGGTGTAGCCAGAAGAGAATGGAATCTGTCTCTCCCTATCTAAAACCATTGACAGAAGTTGGAATCGAACTCAGACCATAGATATATAAACATATCATCAGTCCAACAGACCACCAAACCATCTTCTCTGTGGCTCATTTTTCTATGGTAACGCCGTTGCGCCACACTGGTTGAGAATTCCTGGCTCCCTGTAGTAATTTGCAGCATGTTCAGTAAATTCATTTACTTGGTTGACCGAATCACCATGAACTAGCTGCCACGGCTACCCAGTGCATACGTTCGACTTTATTTTGTAATCACCGAAATAAAATCACGTAGCTGCCACCTACACAGAACTGCCGACAGTGTAGGATACAGAAATTTAAATAGGAAGTGTTTCTTGCCACTTGAGCTACTCTATTCCGCTATCTCTTTGTTGAAAACGTCACCACATGAACGCAATGGGGCGCCTTTGGAATCAATTAGAACATCGGCTTCGTTCCAGACCCGAGCATCCAACATCACTACTTTTTTTTAGTTTCGGCTCTTGAAGAAGAATGAGCTGCCAAGTCTCCAGATATTCAGACATCTCATTGAAAGTTCCGGCGCAGAGATGAAGCCAAATAAGGGCGCAAGGTGGACACGCCCCATTTAAGGTGCATTAAATAGGGGTCCAGATGCTTTCGATGAGATAGTGTAGGAACCCACGTCCGGAACCTTCATTCAATGAGTCTAATAGCCTTGAGGGTACTTGTCAAGAGACCACCTCGTCGGCAGCAGACGTTGTTCTGTACGCCCTGCAGGCCACCGTGTTGCTGTGATGGACATGGGCACGTTTTACGCCATCGTCTCATCGCTGTCGGACTTACTTGTGGCCCGTCAGCGTACAAACTCATGTTTACCGCAGACGTTGATTGCTACAGTCTCGACGCTATGCAGTAATCGTTGTATGACACATTCGAAACTGTGTTCCTATATAGCTTTGTATCGTTTTGTTACACCCTGTGTAACCCAGACAAGGTGTTACTATTTATTGCCAGGGTTACTTCAAAAGAGGTACAGAAGTCGTCTGGAGTCCACTTGAGATAACGTAAAACTACTTGAATTAGTTGCATAAGAAAATGATTCATAATCACTATGTAGATTGTAAGAATCGAAACACAGTACGTTCTAGGAGAAAAAGGTACATGGTTTATGTTAAACCAGGAGAGTAACGTCAGTGTGCGTGATGTGCAACTGCTAGCGAAAAAGTAGTAAAAATCACAAGCCTAGAGCAAATAAAATTTTTGGTTCTATCTGAAAAGTTATAAGAACCAAGACAGTACAATTTTTAGGGATTCATCCGCATTACAGAAAAATGAACATAAATATGTTTGTATAATATGTAAATGTGGTTCTGGCTTGAGAAAACGCAATTCTTTCTTTTTCTCTCGGAGAAATTTCTTCATCGTCAGTGAGTTTATTTATTACGTGTCACATAAAATATAAAGAAATTTTTGCATCATAATACATAACAGTTTTTGAGATTGTCGTAAAATATTAACAGGAAAAATATGATATTATTCTGTTAATCTTTTTATCAATGTAAATAATACAACCTCAAAAACTGTTATGTGTTATGATGCAGAAATTTATTTATGTGGTAGTTAACAGAGAATAAATTAACTCACTGGCTGTGAAGAAACTCCGAGACATGTTTGGGTATTGCAAGAAAAAGAACTGCGTTTGTTGAAGACAGAACCACATTTCCATATCATAAATTAGGAAGCAAGCACGGACGCAGTTGCTGTTGTATATAATTTTTATTTTTTCCTCTTCAACTTACTGTAGTTTATGTGTGTTTTTCACCAGATATGGTTGCGATTAGAACGTGTTTCCAAAAGCCGAAACCCGCGAAGGGTGAAAATGCGACCAAGTATTTTTTTCGATTTCAACCCCTGCTAACAACGAGGGGAGAAAGCTGTCGACTTCAGGACAAGTAAGTATGAAGAATAAACACCGCAAGTTAATAGCACGCCAAATTCATAAGAAAAGGTAGGAAGGTATTATACAGGGTCTCCCAAAAGATAGCGATAACGCTTAGTATGTTGTGCAGGGAGGCATACTGATCGGTTTTCAAGAAGGAAATCTGAGACAGATGTGCTTTTAAAATTACGTCAATAAATCCAACACGAGTAGCGCATCGCACTGCCTATATTACAAACAGGTTTCGAACTGCGTTCCTCCTACTAAAATGGGCCGCCTACAACAGCGGTGCTGAGCCTCACGCACAAGAGCCAATAAGTGCGGTTGTCTCTGAACTGTTTCAGTCGTTTCGTGGACACGAGCAATAAGGTTCTCCGCTGGCATTAAACAGGTGTGCCATACACCATACTCTTCATAATTTCCCTCAGAAAATAGTAGAGAGGTGTCAGACATGACGATAGTGCTGACCATGAAACCGGTCCACCTCTACCAATCCACCGATTTGGCTATGCGACGTTGAGATGAATCCGCACATCCATATCAAAATGTGCTGGACCTCCGTCGTGTTGCAGCCACATGCCCATCCGAGCTTTTACTGTCACTAAGTCCAATACGGTAGGAAAAGCATCTCTAATAAAAGTGTTGATGATCGGTCCTCTTAGTCCGTTTGGCAACAGATATGGCCCAATGATACGGTCACCGATTACCCGGCCCTGTTGTTAATAAAGACTTAGCAATAAAGATTTTGAACCACCTATGCAGGCGGATTTTCGTTCATACCATCAAGCATATTCTGCAAGTTTAATATGCCGTCTCTAGTAAATGTGTATTCGTCTGTGAATAGCAACCAATCCCGGGAATTGTGGGTGGATTATACATTGTTGTAAACACCACTGCGCAGGCTGTACCCGTCGTAATGCCTTCGGTAATGCCTGGGCTTTCTGCAGATGATATGGATTGAGCTGGTGCTTATGATCAACACACCACACTGCACTTTTACCCGTGTGCAGCAACTACCGAGTGATGGTGGATGGGGGCTTTTCGAACTTTGTCAGCACGCCCTCCTCCAACTATAGTGTTCGAGCCGAGTGTGGAGGACCCGCATCATGATTCGGCACTTACTAGAGAACGGTATTCGCAAGTACCATAGACAAAATGCTACTACTTTACTGTACAGCGGTCATACCTCAGGCAGAAAATACCTTCCGTACTCTCCGAGGCGTCTCTCGATCACCGCGAACGTGGAAGTAAATGGGGCACATCTTGTAGCAGCTCTCCTACTGCAGTCCGCTTTGCCGTATGCAAGCGCCATGTCGGTCACTTCCGCAGCTGTGTACTGGTATAGGTCGCACTGCTGTCAACAACGCTACTGCGCTGTCATACCATACAAAATGCGCGGTAGGATGCGCACAGGGGCTGTGTGGAAGAATGTAGAGTATGCGCAGGAATGTTATTCATGTGATTATTCTGCAGTACACAGGTGGCTAAAGTGTTGCTTACCTTCCGTGTTCAGACACCTAAACGAATCGGAGCAAACTGTCACAACCGTTCCTTCTGAGACATCGACGCTCTCCAGCACCCAAGCCGTGCGTTTTCTTGAAAACCGATCATTTTGCTTTCCCGCACAACATACTAAGTACTGTCGGTGTTTGTCTGTTATACCCTGGGTGTACTATATTTACAGAATGACCACTGAAGATGTTTTGGAAATACAGTCTGGTGTCTCCAGATAGCTGAACAGAAGAGTCGGGTTCACTTTGAAAGGTCTCTGTTAGCTTCGTTTCATGCTATTTTCCTCGATCTATTGTTGTTCACGTCATACATTCCACCTCTAAATTTACTGTGGTATTTCTAAACTTATCTGGGAGGAGACTGAGCAGTGGAAAGTGTTATATTGACACATAAACACGAACAGCTTGTCATCCAACACTTTCAAACACATTTGAATATGTAATTCGTATCATACAGTTTCATATGGAACCCACAGCCACCTCGTTTACATAGTGTCTACGATGTCTTAAGATATTGTCATCTCCTTCTCTTCTGGTGTGAATGGATGAATGAGTGAGCGTATTTTAGTTGCATACTCGGTGGTAACAGAGAAGTCTGTCTGTTAGAGAACAGTAGGACCAACGTCTGAGTAGGTAGCTACGATTTCTTAGGCAAAGAGGTTTGTCTCCTTGGTGTGGTCCTGTCCGTCCCTTGTCAGGTTGGTACAGGAAGCTGCCTCTCTGGTCACTTCCTGTTGTATCTGTGGGACACCCTCGGAAGGGGCCAACGCTACTCAGTCTGCGGCCAGTTTCTGAAGTGGTAAGATCTCCGGGTAAGCACGTGTCTGGTGAGTCCGAAGGACAATGGAATTCTTAGTTTCAGCCTAACTGAAAAATTAATCACTTTTGCTACAGGTCTACATCGAAAATGTTTTTATATTATTTTAAATCGCGACGCAACGCACTTTCAGTGTTAGTTTCAGAATGTATTGCGGTAATGGCTTTGTCCCCACTAGAATAAAGGAAAGTGGAAGCACGTGGTGATGAGGCGTAATTGTAATTAAGATAGTCGGTCTTTAGTGTGAATGTGTATGTAATTGTAAGCTTTCGTCTCGATAAAATTTTTCAGATTACTGATTTTTCTTTTTGTTCAAGCCACGTGATGTGTGCTTTGTGGTACCAGTACCACGTTCTCGTAAAACTGTTTGACCCATCAGGTCAATACTATGGCGTTAGTAACACAGTTCGGAAGTTTCTTTTGTAATGAATGTTTCGATTTGATTTTTTTATTATTAAAATTATTGTGAAATTACACATTTCTGTATATCTAGTTGACCACGTGGAGCATGTGGTATAGTAACAAAACTGGCCCTCAGCTACTCTTTTGGATAATACTTCGAGTATTCAAACGTAACTAATCGGTACGACGAGCAGTTCTTCCTGTTTCACATTTTTTTTGAAAGATTTCACAGACCATTTGGTAAGATTGTGGATATATCGCACCACGTTTTCTTTGTATAAACTTACTATATCAGTCTGTGGATATTCATTAGGAACAGGACTACGGTACGAGCCGAATTCCCCTGTCTTAAATAGAATCGATTAGTTGTGGTTCATTTCCTTTTGTGTACCCGTCGAAGCACCAGCTTTGAGTCGGGTTTACCATGTTATACGATTCATTGAAACACTGATAAACTTTAAAAGGGAGTCTGGCCGCGCTTGCGATGAAGTAGTGGGGTCACTGGGTAAATATTTTCCAGCTGCTACTCGCGGGTCATCGTCACGGGTACATAGCAATAACGTGGAGGCAAAAAAAGTTCCAGGCAGTCGTTTGTATTGTTCGAGCACTGTGGCTGGGTATTTACTTCCTTGATGCCACGAAGCAGCACACCGCGCTCGCTGGTAGCACGCCGCGTCTTGTACACCGCGGCGCTCAGGGTCACAGCACTGACACCTGAAGATGGACGTATAAGAGCCCGAAACTGGTCATGTTCTAAATAAAAGAACCGTACAACTGTAGAGGTATTTTCAGTCTCTGGTATAATCCTCAGTTGAAGGTGTTCCGCCGACAGCATTGTTTCTGGTTCAGTTGGATCAGAAAACCCAGTCCATTCCATGTAAACATAGCCCACACCAGTACAGAGCCACTACCAGCTCGTACAGATCCTTGTTTACAACTTGGTTCCAGTCTTCGCGGGGGTCTGCAACACACTCGAATCCTATTTTCAGCTCTTACCAAGTGAAATCGGGACTCATCTGACCAAGCCACGGTTTTCCAGTCGTCTAGGGTTCAACCGATATGGTCACGAGGCCACGAGAGGCGCTGTAGGCGATACTGTGCTTTTAGCAAAGGCATTCACGTCGGTCGTGTGCTGCCATGGCCCATTCACTCCACATTTTTCCGTATTATCCTAACGGATACGTTCGTCGTAAGTCCCACATTGATTTCTGCAGTTATTTCACACAGAGTTGCTTGTCTGTTAGCACCGACAACTCTACGCAAACGCTGCTGCTCTCGGTCGTTAGTTAAGGCCGTCGGCCACTGCGTTGTCCGTGGTGACAGGTAATGCGTGAAATCTGGTACTCTCAGCTCAAACTTGACACTTTGGATCTCGGAATATTGAGTTTCCTAACGATCTCCGAAATGGTATGTCCCATGTGTCTACCAATCCTCGTTCAAAGTCTGTTAATTCCCATAGTGAAGCCATAATCACGTCGGAAACGTTTTCACATGAATAATCTAAGTACAAATGACAGGTCCGATTAGTACTAAGAGTGAGCGAATGGTGAGATTCACGAAGACCCGTTGCATTCGATAAGTAATGCCGTTAATAAATCACGCTATTGCCACTATATTGCTCAAGTTCACAGACAACAGGACACCAACACTCACGAATACAACCCGGACACCAACTCAACAACCCACATAACACACCGACTCACCACAGAGAATACACAGGCGCCCACAACTGCCACACGAACAACCGACACTCAGGCCAGCCCTCACCAGACGCCAACACAGGAACAAGCGGCCGCTAACACGACCAATAACTCGCAGGCCGACATGACCAACATTACGACAACACTCCAGAGAATAATGGAAACATTATTCCCCGGACGCACGACCACCGGAATAGTCACGAAGATTATGGGATGTGTCTCACAACTCTTCATGCAGTTCATGTCGGGTACGCTCAACTGGGCTAGCTTCCAAGCCACTATCACACCGCTTTTTACACTACTACATGGATAATACACCACACCAGCCCCGAAACGCAGACTTAAACACAATCTCACAGATCCTGTTTTGGAATGCCAACGGGATCACAAGCAAAAAAGCCGAGATGGCCGCGTTCATGGAGCGAAAGGGTATCCGAATCGCTCTTGCGAACGAAACACTGCTTACGCCTCGCAAACAACTAAACTTCCCAGGGTATTGCGTCTATCGTACCGACCGAGCGGATGGCAGGTGGGGGGACGGCACGGCAATCATCATACACAGGGACATAGAACACACGAACATCAAGCTCCCTGCACTTGAAAGACGAGAGGCTACGGCCGTCAGGGTCAAGTTCAACGGGGCTAACACCACACTGGTATCACTATACAACCCTCCTAAAAACATAGTAACACGTGATATCAGCGCAGCACTCAACATAGCACCGCGGGTAATAGCCGCTGGAGACCTCAACGCAAAACACCCTGATTGGAACTCACGAATACGAACCTCCAACGGCAAGAAACTGTACGAACACGCACTAGGCCGAAACTACATTATATTTGGGCCGGACGTTCCCACGTTCGTGCCTACACAGGCTCGACATAGGCCAGACGTGTTAGACATAGCCCTCATAAAGGGCATCACATGCACACTCAACCTAACGGTTGAAAACGATCTGGACTCGGACCACATGCCTGTAATACTGCACATGGAAGAGACACTGCAGGACATCGAACCACGCAGGATGCTTAACTACAAGAGTGCGAATTGGACACTGTTCAAGGAAACGCTTGATAGTCGCATTCCTGACACTCACGAAATTAACAACACACAGCAAATCGATGAGTCTGTGGAGGCTCTCACAACAAGACGCAATGACTGACGCCATTCCATATACAACACCAAGACAACACTCGACGGCCCTGTCCCAGGAAATCCTGGGCCTTATCTCAATGAGGAACCGTCTCAGGAGATACTGGCAGCGTACCACGCGCCCGTTCTATAAACTGCACGTCAACAGACTCCAGGGCATAATACGGAATAAAATACAAACATTCAGAAACGAGCAATGGGGACAGAAACTCGCTCGGCTGGATACCACACGTCCTGGCGTGTGGCAGCTGGCCAGACACTTCACCAGGGAGAAACACTACATTCCCACGTTACAAGGACCAGACGGCCCAGCCTACTCCGCGACGGAAAAGGCAGAGCTTATGGCCACGACACTTGCAGCGTCCTTCATGCCGAATCTGGTTCCTTCAGACCCAGCATTCACACTTGAAACGGACCAGGAGGTTACACGACTTGTAGCCCAGCCCTCGCGCAACGAAATAAGACGTACTACCACAAATGAAATCACATGGGCTATCAAGCACACCAACGCTAGAAAAGCCCCTGGGCCTGATGGCATTCAAAACCGTGTCCTCCAGGAGTTCACGGATAAAGCTGTAGAATACTTCACACACTTAACGAATGCCACCCTGACACACCAACACTTCCCTGACTTTTGGAAGGCGGCCAAGGTCCTGATGTTCAGGAAGCCAGGGAAAGACCACTCCCTCCCACAAAATTACCGACCTATCAGTCTGCTGTGCTCGCTCAGCAAGATTGTTGAGAAGGTAATACTGAAACGTATCACTAGGCATTGCATCGCCAACGACACCCTAAGACCGGAGCAATTCGGCTTTAGGAATCACCACTCGACAACACAACAAATCCTCCGCGTAGTCGAACATATAACACACGGCTACAACATGAACAAAGCCACAGGGGCCGTGTTCCTAGACATCGAAAAGGCTTTCGATCGTCTCTGGCACAACGGACTCATACGCAAACTAAGCGAAGCTGGTTTCCCGGACGGACTCGTACGTCTCATACACTCATATCTCACGAACAGATGTTTCAACACTAACGTGCAGGATAAACAATCAACACAACACGGTATCCAAGCTGGAGTACCCCAAGGGAGCATCCTAGGGCTCATCTTGTTTAACCTGTACATTAATGAGTTCCCACCGACACACATCACGACGTTAGCCGTCTACGCGGATGACAGCCGTCCTCGCGCATGACTGTAAACCGTCGAACATCAATTCACGAATACAGACAGCACTCAGAACAGCTGAGCCTTGGTTCGAGCGATGGCGTATTAAAGTAAACGTCGACAAGTGCGAAGCAATTCTGTTCACACGCAGACCGAAACTACTGCGCAAACACCAACACTGTAGACCAATAACACTACATACACGCCCAATACGTTTCCGAGAGAAAGTCAGGTACCTTGGTGTCTGGCTGGACCGGAAACTTACATGGGGGGACCACATCGAATACGTTGCCAACCGAGCGCACGCGAGGCTCAAACAGCTCTACCCAATGCTCAACAGGGAAAGCACACTGAATAGGAGGGTGTCGAGATCCTTATACATGACACTGATTAGACCTCTGATGACGTAAGCAGCTCCCGTCTGGGGATATGCAGCTCCCACACGACTGCGCCGCCTGCAGATCATACAGAACAAGGTGCTACGAATCATTAGCAATGCTCCACACTACACACGCACCGTGGATCTTCACCATGAATACCGCCTTGATACCCTCAAGGAAGTATTCAAAAAACACGCCACACGACTACACAGGAACTCGAGACACTCGAACAATCCTTTCATCCTCACTCTGTGAAACTACGATCACAACCACAGGTGGAAACACAAGCGGCCAAAGACACTGCTAGCTAGGGCATAGCCACCTATGGTTAACTAACATACGGAAACAGCGACAAACGTCGGCAAGCCCCTGCATATCAGCAACACTGACTGGCAACTACCAGCTGCTATTAGTGCCGACCAACAGGCCACAGCAGGGACACCGACGAGCTCGCCCACAGACGCACAAACAATCTGCCAACACTCCCTCACACTGTGCCTTCGGTATATGACCTATCGGACACAAGATCGATAACAAACCTAACTGTTGCAGGTTGCTGACGCTGAACGAGGGCTCTGTACCAGCACCCAGCGCCAGCCGCCGAGCAGCACAAACGCACAACGTCAAGGTATCGACATGCATGATACCCACTACTAACAAAGCCTATTCTTACACAACCTATCGCAGGCAGCAAGACAACCGCTACTGCTCTTGCCGCCCGACCTAACTTTCGCAGAGGTTTTTTTCCCTTGGCTCTTGCCTTGGCACTTTTTTTTCCCCTGCCCTTCAAACCGCTACCCTTCGTCAGATTTCGACCAATCTATCTCCAGATGAGCGCGTATTAATGGTTAATCCTAACCAGACGTCCGCAAACATCGCAGTACCCACATCCTGCGACACCTCACTTTAGTGAATACTAACCCTTATGCAGAGATGGCAGTAGACCTTTTGTGTTGGCCATCATGCCGGTGTGGGCGTGGAGGGGCTCCACCTCTTTAAAATTTTTAAAACTATATTGCTAACAGTCTCTTTTAGTGCAACAAAGAACTCTTCTATTGCCCTCCGATATATAGCGCCGATCTCTATAATATCATCGGCGTTCGTTAGAATTTGTTTTGTTTTGTGGAACGCCTTCCACCTTCAGTCCGCGCCAACTTCTCTTATCACTCATTCCAGTGCTACAATAGAAACAAGGTACGCTGCTTAAAACGGCTTATTCAACGCGATCTGTACACTATTAAGTAAGTGAAAGTGTAGTTAAGTTCAAAAATGTTCAAATGCGTGCGAACTCCTAAGGGACCAAACTGCTGAGGTCATCTAACCCTAGACTTACACACTACTTAAACTAACTTATGCTAAGAACAACACACACCCACGCCAGAGGGAAGACTCCTGTGGGAGGGGCCGCACAGTCCATGACATGGCACCTCTAACCGCGCGGCCACTCCGCGCGGCTGTTGTAAAGTGGAAGAGTGTCCCCATGTTCCATGAGAGAGGTTGTTTTTCATCGTCAGCGGCATTAAACCGTCCAGTGGAAGTAACTATTTTTGTCCTCAGTTTCAAGGAGTTACGCAAAATTTACCTGGATAAATGCAGACAAGGATAAGTGCCCGGCTGAGTAGACGAGGATTTTCACGTCGTGCTCTGCAGTTGGCGCGGGCTTAACGTCACGGCTGCAAATATGTGCGTGGAAGTGCTGGGTCGACGTATGACGTAATGGACAGACGCATCAGACTGCAGCTGTGACAACGTTGTGGAGGGACAGACACCTCACCTGTTCACCGATCACAGACTATGGGCAACTCTACGTACCGTATCTCTGCACGCACTGAGAAACTGCCATGTTATTTACTCATTGCTACGTTTAGACCTGTCCTTATGTTTATGTAATAGGTTGTATTTACAAAATTCTTAGAATTTTTACTTGATGGAATTAGTAACAAAGTTGTTTCACCTTTCGGTTGCTAGTAATAATATTAACAAACTAATAACAAAAATAAATAATAGTGGTAATAGGAATAAAAACGAAAACGAGAATGCCATGACACATGAACATCACAAAATATGAAGAGAATACAACTGGTAGGCGCTCAAAACCGAGACACGTTTTGCGTTAAGTAAACACGCTACAATAAACTTGAATAGTGGCTCACACGCATGTACACCGAACAAGCAGTGAAGGAAATTAAGGAGATATTTGAAGATGGAATTAGAGTTTAGGGAGAAGGAATATAAACCTTACGGTTTATCAGTTACACTGCACTGTGATTCTGTCAGGGACAGCAAAGAACTTGGAATATGAATTCAATTAAATGGATAGGAATTAGCCGGCCGAAGTGGCCGTGCGGTTAAAGGCGCTGCAGTCTGGAACCGCAAGACCGCTACGGTCACAGGTTCGAATCCTGCCTCGGGCATGGATGTTTGTGATGTCCTTAGGTTAGTTAGGTTTAACTAGTTCTAAGTTCTAGGGGACTAATGACCTCAGCAGTTGAGTCCCATAGTGCTCAGAGCCATTTGAACCATTTTTTTTGATAGGAATTGTAAGGGTGGACCAGAACTCCACCGAGAAATTTACAGAGCTAGTAGGTGTGATGATACGGTGATTTATGGGCCGATACAAGCGGGTGGCGATTAGTTCTGTAATATGTATGAGGTGCGACAATAAGGTAATGAGACTGATTTTCTTTGCCAGATGTGGCAAACCTGCAGGCTTGCGTAGGCACAATATCTTTGACCTTGGTCTATAAGCTGCTTCTAGTCCAAGTGGCACATCGATGCAACTCCTCAGTCGTGAGTTGTTCTGTAATAAGTTAACACATATTTGTGTCTCTCGTCACGGAAATGGAACCGCATAATATTGCGCAACGGTATGCAATTTCTTTTTGCGTTAAATTGGGTGAAAACGCGACGACAACTCGGTAAGCTTCAGAAGGCTTTTGGGGAGGAGGTTATGTCAAGAGCTCAAGTTTTTCATTAGCATAAAATGTTTAGTGAAGGCAGAACGAATATTGAAGACCGCAGCGGATAGCCATCAACCTCACAGACGGATGTCAACTTGGCCAGGGTGTGTGAACTCATACGATCTGATCGAAGATTATCCGTGAAAATGATTGCAGAAGAATTGAACATCAATCGAAAAACGGTTCGTCTTATAATAACTGAAGATCTTGGTACGAGAAACATTGCTCATAATTGGATTCTGCACCACGATAGTGAGCCATCTCATACTGCTCTGTCAGTATAGCAATTTTTAACTTCAAAACAAATTTAAGTACTACCACAGCCACCTTATTCGCCAGATATCGCTCCGTGCGACTTTTTTCTATTTCTAAGAGTCAAAACGGCGGTCAAGGGATACATTTTCAAACAACACAAGATGTCAAAAAAGCTGTGACGAGGGTCTTGGAAGATATCACAGAAGACGAGTTCCAGAAATGTTACCATCAATGGTAGAAGCGCCGGAAAAAGTGTTTGCAATCAGAAGGGAACTACTTTGAAGGAGACAACACTAAATTGACTAAAACGGTAAGGAACTTTTTTCACATGAGTCTCATTACTTTATTGTCGCACCTCGTATGTTTCAGTATGAATATAAGATATTTAAACATGTGTTTTATTCTTATGTTTCACGTTCCTCAGGTAGGGCTTAGAGGAGACGGAAGGACTGGTCTTCATATCCAGACGGCCGACTCAAGACGAATACGTTCACCCTTGTGACACATGTTATGTACGAGGTCCACTGTTGGCCCAGCTGGAAACTGCCACTGGCTCTTCGTCCACCACAAGATACAGATCACAAGTCTCACCCACTAGGGAAAGATCCGAGGACCAGAATACGAAGAAGGCAAGGATCATAACCACTTTCCAGTAAGTCTCGGTATGTGAGATGAATTAGCAAAAACGAGACTGCCCCCACATTGCATAAACCAATGGAACTATACAACGCTCATTGAATCTCCCCTCATGACTGTTCTGTTGGCCTGGTAGCAAATCCAGACACAGCACTCGGGTTCCCGTGCCGGGGGAGCAAGCCTATACTTTGCATATGCTGAGGAGCCAATCAGCGACTCAAAATCTCTCTTGTCTGGAAAAATAAGATTTACACTAGGGAGGTATCCTTTTCACACTAGGCAAGACCACGTTTGGGAAAAAAAATCTACCTAGACAGGGCCACAGTCTCTCATTTATGGAGATATCTAATTTTTCCAAGCCAACCGTTTCCCATTTCTGAAAGAAGGCTGTTAAGATTCCCAGACAGTCCTGCCCCTGGTCTCGGTGGGGGTACTGTCTTGCCTCCACTAAACACATGCTCCAGCCACTCTCTCTGTATCGTTCCAGCTTCTAACATGAGAATACACAGAGTCTTGTGACCTACCCACCATTAGCACAAAAGCTCAGTTTACAGCAGTCTCTCTTAAATGCCTTTCTCCACCCACTTTCTACCCACTGGACACCTTCGCAACGAACTGTCACCTGGCCCAGGCAAATTGTTGTGGCAACCAGTGCTGTCAGACCCTAAGCAGGAAGGAGAAGAGGGCTTCGGCCAGAAGTCTCTCTGCAGGTACAATACACTGAGCGCTGCTTATCAGAATCACTCTCATAGCCAGGTCGCTTCAGTCAGCATTCATAGCACTCAATTCATCTCTCTCCCACTTCTCTGTTGCCTCCACTACAGCCCCTTGAGTACAAGTTCTCTACAGGTTACACATGCAGTTATAAGAGCATTCTGCCCATAATTTCCTCGTGTAAAAAAGTCATAAAACACACATACCAAATGTAACTGGGGAAAACCGAGAGCATGACCTAAAATATGTATGTTAATCTCACTGACAATGATGTTAAAGTGAGAGAGTGGCATGCCACCTTTTATCTGCGTTGGATTGAGGGCAGATTGTGAAGGCCCAGAGGCTCTGCATGAGCATTTCGGAAACTGGACGACTTGTCTGTTGTTGGAGGAGTGCTGTGGTGAGAGTCTTCAACAGGTAGAAAATCAAGGTGAAACCATGTCCAGACATAGTGGGGCTGGGTGCCACCCCGGCTGGAGTGGCCGAGCGGCTCTAGGCGCTACAGTCTGGAACAGCGCGACCGCTACGGTCGCAGGTTCGAATCCTGCGTCGGGTATGGATGTGTGTGATGTCCTTAGGTTAGTTAGGTTTAAGTAGTTCTAAGTTCTAGGGGACTGATGACCCCTCCCCCCCCCCCCACCCCCCATCCGGAATTTAGGTGAATTAGATGACTTGTGTGTGCAGATATGGTGCCGGAGTTTTCACCAGGGGCCTACCAAGGCCTCATTGCTTCCATTACATGAAGCATCGCCGCTATCACTGCATACGTTCTGTACGTCTCATAGGTTCACCAAAGCATTTGTGCTGGAGTTTCTTCGCAAAACCATTACGGAACAGATTTCATAAACTGTCGAGGTTGAATTTAATTCTTGGTAGGCATTTTGCAAGACTTTTGCAAATCAAATGTCGTTAAAGTTAGAGAGGACTTACCGTTTGGTAGTAAACTACATACCTTAGATAGGAGTGGAATACTTCCAGTTTTCTTCCCAACATTCTCTACGTTTGTTTTTCACCCATGGTCTAAGAGCAGACTGTGGTATAGTTGCGTTCCGATTTCCTGTATTTGAAGCATCTTTCGTAGGCCCATTCAGTAAAGAAAACTATCCTGTATCAACTAGTATCCACAAAACTGTGAAATATCAAAACGATGCCCTCTCTTCTTAGCAAACTCCTTCCTCTCACAGCAGTGACACTTTCATTGTGTCCAAGGATATGTACCAACGAAATAAATGGAACTGTAAACGATACTGTTTCTACGCGATTACGCTGAGTCCGCTTCAATCTCTTATTGTAATCACTAAAATACATGGGGGATATGAAAGCCGTGTGCATATAGAGGATGTAATCTTCAGTCTTGTTTGCATGATCCAACAAGTCAGATAAAAGTTCTCATTTAATTTTTCAAATAAGTGCTATTTAATACAGGGATACTTTATACTAAATAAGTCGTGACTGATAACTCCCCGTTTCTTTACTTACAATTAAGATTTGTTAAATGAAATAAATTCTTATACCGTACTTTTCTATAGTTACCATTATTTTCGCAATTTTTTGGCTGTCGAATGTAATAGTTTCACGCTTGTCTTTTAGTAAGTTATGGACTTCTCATTACATTATCTACAACGCTGTGTCACTATACAGATGGTTTGTCAAATACAAATACAGAGACTCTAGCATTATTGTATCATGACATCACAACAATCCATAAACTAATTGTTGCTGGAAATTGCGGTAGGTCTGCAGATGAAATTCGAAAAGAGAGAACGTAATACCCGAAACAAACAAAGGCCAAGATACATGGAGACAATTAATTACGAATCAAGCGAATTCAACAATTTAGGTACCTCGGGGAAATGAATCACAAAAAAGCAATCGGCTTGAAAGGTGTTGAAATTTGACGAAAAAAATGAAACAAAAAATGGACCATAAACTAAAATACCTGCAACAACACGTAAATACACAAATACAAAAACCGAAACATAATTCGGTCATCAAAACAAAATCCCTAAGCTTCAAAAACACTAATTTCGATCAAGAAACTGGATGTCGACAACGCCAAAATACGGAAATTAAAATTTGTGAGAACAGTTCTGGGACCACAATGGACTGGACAAACCAAGAAGCACCAAGAAATCAAACAGTAAGCAAACATTCGTAGTGACATCTGGAAATGGATATTAAAACTTCGTAAGGATGAAGGCAAAAAGATTTACACAAAAACGTTTTTTTTAATGAAAACAGAGGTAAACCATAAACAGACATCATGAGACTGAGGCAATAACAGAATAATGTAATACTGTAAGATTAACGTTACTAGATGGTCACGAAACGGAAATGTTTTAATAAAGTTCAACCATGGAAAATTGACCATGAACGAGAAACTGGAGAAGACTGGGGAAACTTGGTCTGAAGCAAGAAAAGTAGTTTATGGAAACAAAATGAACGGAGGACCATCAACCAACGATTCTCAGTACTTTGCGCAGTCCTAAATTCGTTAATTCGCATGAAGAATTATGAAATTGCAAGTAAAAAGACGTTCTGCAAAAATATTTTCATTGGAGCTGATTAGCCTACGAAACATCTTTCCCTGCTAGAAGCAAGGCACGCCTCTGGAATTGCAGCAGTACCAAAAACAACAACAAAGAGTTGAATTTGTACCTGGCGAACTACATTGTAGGAACGTGCTTTGTCCGATTTAAAAATAATATAAAGTGGCTCGTCTCTTCAAGCGAGAATGGGATTCGAGGAGATCCTAGTCCCCTGCGAAGAAAAACTCGTCGTCGGATTTGTTCAATGAGTCTCCGGTGAAGTGCAACGGTCCACGAGAGTAAAAATAGGCGATATCCGCGGGTGGCCTGATTAGCAGGGCCGGAATAAAACAGCGCATGCGCGCAGCTGCGCCGGCCGTTGCTCTACTGTCTGCGGAATGGTGACGTCAGCGCGACAGCTGCCGACCGCGGCGGCCCAAGGACGCACAGCCGTCATCCCTCACCCGGCCGTTAGCAGGGCACGCGGAGAGTTGGGAACTAAAAAGGGGGAATAAAAAAGAGGAAAACATTTCAGGAAGTTCGCAGCCGCAGCCGCAGCGCAGCGCTGGCACTGAGTCGAGACAAACAGCCGCTGACGCAGATACCTCCTCGCTGTCTACCTCTGAGTGGGGACTTCCTTTCATAACCAATGAGAGAAACCCACACAAAACAAATCATCCAGCCACGATAGAAAAGTCAATGGTGGCACAAACACAGCGAATTCAAGTTGCTATTGACAATGTGGTACTTCTAGCGTACGTCGGATGGCATAGTTGTTGATAAAGCCTGAAATTCACGACGAACGGGGAATGCAGCGCCGACCAGACGTAATTACTGCGTGCCGTACCTGATGGGTAAGTGGCGGCGCTGAAGAATCTATTATTTGCTTGGAGTTTGTACACAACTCGAACAAGACGAGACTTCCATTCTTTCACTAACTCCACAAATATTTTGAACTAGACAGAAAAAGCGTTCTGCCTCGACGTCGAAGTCATCGACGATACTACGCAGGATGAGTTGGAAAAATGAGGGTGAATAAATTGGTCACAGTCTGTTATGAAATGATTCTGTTGAGTTCACCGTTCTTTTTATCTACATACAGAACAGGCCAAAAATTTACAACACGTCAGACTGCAATGAAATGTAAGAGGGGCGTTCAATAAGTAATACATCTTTTTTTCCTGAACGAAGATTGCTTTTATTCAGGATTCCAGTACACCATAAAATTCGCCAATCTTTGGCTACAAATCTCTATTTTTCAACTTAACGTCCGTTCAATGTGACGGTCTTGCGCCATCTTACTGGATAGGCCTGCATGCCTTTATTGTACCACTCCATTAGCCGATTTCAGAGTCAACGTCTTACTGCATCGATAACCTCCCCATTATCTACGTAATGCTTGCCGCCCGCTGCATACTCCATTTGTCCAAAGAGATACGAGTCGGAAGGTGCGAAATCCGGGCTAGAGGGTGGATGAGGAAGAACAGTCGGAAAGTTTTGTAAACTCCTCTCAGGCGGAAGCCTTAGGTTGTCACGGAGAAGAAGTTCGTTTCCATTTTTTTTTTTTTTTTTTTTTTTTTTTTTGACGAAGAGCATTCTGATGTAAGTTCCTTCAGTTTCCTAAGGGTAGGTCAAGAGACTTCAGGTCATCTATTCCATGCACTTTTTTATTTATTTATTGTTAAGGAGAGAGTTGTGGAGGGAGATCTATGTTTCGTTGTCATTTAGTCCCTATCTGGCCTAAGGGACACTCGTCTCCTGGCCGCTGTTTGACGCTGATGGGCACACAGTTCGCTGATTTTGGGGAAATGTCAGTACTGGAATTGCGGGAGTGTGATGGATAATCTGAGAGTCTCGTTATTTCTTTTCTTTGCTACACAACTTGTGCTGCTTAATTTCGTTATAATGATTGGTATCTTATTTGATCATTAACTCTGATTTTGTAAGCTGCTTTGACGATCAGATCTTCATGTGCTTCCTCCCCACAGTGTTAGCGTCATTTTTGTAATTTGATCTCGCTTTTAGAGAACTATGTTCCCTTTAAATTTTATTGTGCTGCTTTATATTGTCCATCAACTTTTCCATGATTAGGGGAAATGCTATCAATAAATATAACCTAGTGAACACCTAAGCTTGTTGTTCTCACTGTGATGGCGCTATCACAGCGCACAGCAGCCAAACTCTTCGATGAGTTGCATTAAGAATTCAGAGAAAAGAACGAGCATTCCACTTGCT
This sequence comes from Schistocerca americana, assembly GCF_021461395.2. NCBI lineage: Eukaryota > Metazoa > Arthropoda > Insecta > Orthoptera > Acrididae > Schistocerca > Schistocerca americana. The sequence goes on from NC_060125.1 coordinate 437,469,783, forward strand.
CACCTTGTGTAATCAAAGATTTGTGTTAAAACGCAATTTGCACTTACACTCATCGACTCTCACCCAGAGCAGGGATCCAACTTTCAGACATAGCCTTAGAGAACTTAAAACGCACCTCATTATTCCTCAGTACTTCACTTTGTTTCCACGATGGTCTTGCGGACGGCTCTCTTTCGATTCAGCATGCTCTGCATTACTAAATTGTGATCTGAGACTGTATCTGCTCCCGGATACGCCTTAAAGTCCAATATCTGATTGCGGAATCTCTGTCTGACTTTGATGTGATGGGGCTGGAATCGCCGGGTTTCTCCAGGCCCTTTGCAAGTGTACCTCCTCCTCTTATCTTTTCTGAACTGTGTTCTCGCCATTACAAGCTGAAATTTGTTACACAATTCACCAGTCTCTCTCTTCTCGCTGTGGCTGAGCGGTTCTAGGCACTTCAGTCCGGAACCGCGCTGCTGCCACGGTCGCAGGTTCGAACCCTGCCTCTGGCATGGATGTGTGTGATGTCCTTAGGTTAGTTAGGTTTAACTAGTTCTAAGCATAGGGAACTGATGACCTCAGATGTTAAGTCCCATAGTGCTCGGAGCCATTTGAACCATCTGTCTTGTCATGTTTCCTACTATAGAGTATGTACTCTGCTGTAACTCTGTCTTCTATTTGTTCCCCTACAGCAGCGACCAAATCACCCATGATCATAAGATTTCAGCTCCCTTTACATACTGGCTTAGAAGTGTAATATCCTCTAATACTTGCTCTATCTCTTCCTCTCCTGCTGATGCGCAGGCATACATCTGAACTATTGATGAACATACTCCTGTCACTGAGTTGTGTGCCCTACATTCCCATCTACAGTGTGACAAATCCAATTCCTGTTACACTATTTTTTGTTGCCATCGAAAAAATGGTCCTAAGGGACCAAACTGCTGAAGTCATCAGTCCCTAGACTTACACACTACTTAAACTGACTTATGTTAAGAACAACACACACACCCATGTTCGAGGGAGGACTCGAACCTCCGGCGGGAGGGGCCGCGCAGTCCGCGACATGACGCCTCAAACCGCGTGGCCACTCAGCGTGGCTGCTGCCATCGATGTTATTCTATAATCGCCTGACCAGATACGCTTATATTCTTCCACTTTCACTTAACTGACCTCCACTATATGAACATAGAGCCCCTGCATCTTCGTTTTCAAAATTTCTTACTACCCTACCACAATCAGGCCACTCACACTTTTGAGATTCCAAACACCGACTTGTAGAATGCTACCTACCTTTTCGTTACTCAGTCTTTTTTGTCCTGGTGACGTACCCCTTGGCAGTCCCCTGTGAGATAGCCGAATGGTGACTCATTCGGAATCTTTTGAGAGCGGAGAGATCGTTATGATACTTTTTCAGTTACAGGCCACATCACCTGTGAATACAAATTGTGACAGACTGTCAAATTAAACACCTTTCAACCGTCTAGTTCCCAAACTTATTTTATTTGGCTACCAGTTTCAATGTTTTACTATACCATCTTCAGGCCCCTGACCGATGTGTAGGAAGATTCTACCTTGGTTCTGATCAAAACAGAAATACTGAGATAAAATCTTGCTACACGTCGGTCAGAGGCCTGAAGACGGCGTAGTAAAACGCTGAAACTGGTAACCAAATAAAATAAGTTTGGGAACTAGACGGCTTCAAGGTGTTTGACATCCTGTATCGAAAAGCTGTGTCCCGCAACCATCTCTAAAAATATGGACATACAGAGACAAATTATGACATTCTTCTCCGTCGTTATATCGTTGTAATTGGCGAGTCTTCCGCATTTTTTGAAGGTTGCCGCATCTTTGTTAAGTGGGCTACACTCCGTTTGAAACGGACGTTGGCAAAGCGAGGATGACTTTTTATACCGGAAGTCTTCGGCCACCATTGCTGATACATTTGATCCGTTATGTAAGCAGTAGCTGCGACTGTTTGTTTTAATCAAAGACGCTACCTCTACACTACATTTGTGCTCCCCGGCCACTACAGAAAGCGGTTCAAATGACTACGGGTTGGACCAGATAACGCAGAGATGAAGAGGTTTACACGGGACAGGGGAGTGCAGTAGGTGGTATAGCACTTAGCAGCCCCATCAGTCAAACAAATCAGTAACAGCTTGCACTGTACGTGCTTGAGCATAGTCCTGCAAAATGATGGTCAGGCGCTGCAGAAAGTGTCATCACTTCTGCGTCTATGCTGCTGATTTTTGGAACACGTCAAGATACCGTTTTCTTGGAGGTAATTCACAATGTTCGAGCACAATATATGTTCCATAATCCTGCTACATGTAGACATTCATAACATGCGTCTGTAATTTAGTGGATTACTCCTACTGCTTGTCTTGAATATTGGTGTGACCTGCTCAACTTTCCAGTCTTTGAATACGGATCTTTCGGCGAGCAAGCGCTTGTATATGATTGTTAAGTATGGAGCTATTGCATCAGCCTACACTGAAAGCTACCTGACTGGTATACAGTCTGGAGCGGAAGACTTGCTTTAACTAAGTGATTTAAGTTGCTTCACTACTCGAAGTATATCTACTTCTAAGTTTCTAGAATGAGATTTTCACTCTGCAGCGGAGTGTGCGCTGATATGAAACTTCCTGGCAGATTAAAACTGTGTGCCGGACCGAGACTCGAACTCGGGACCTTTGCCTTTAGCGGGCAAGTACTCTACCAACTGAGCTACCCAAGCACGACTCACGCCCCGTCCTCACAGCTTTACTTCTGCCAGTAGAGCACTTGCCCGCGAAACGCAAAGGTCCCGAGTTCGAGTCTCGGTCCGACACACAACTTTAGTCTGCCAGGAAGTTTTTTTACTTCTAAGTTACTCATGTTGTCAGCTGTTCTCTATTCCAAAAAAAATGTTCAAATGTTTGTGAAATCTTATATGACTTAACTGCTAAGGTCATAAGTCCCTAAGCTTATACACTACTTAAGCTAAATTATCCTAAGGACAAACACACACATCCATGCCCGAGGGAGGACTCGAACCTCCGCCGGGACCAGCCGTACAGTCCATGACTGCAGCGCCTGAGACCGCTCGGCTAATCCCGCGCGGCTCTCGATTCTAATTCTGGAATATCTACTTCTTCTTCTTCTTTAAAATTGTTTCTGTGAAGTCTGACTACTTTAAAAACATCAAGGTTCCACGATCACAGTCCAAATTTATGTTTTCTGTGACAAATCTTTACGGATAGTGACAGTATTTAATTTTGTATTTAGGGAAAAGTCCCAATTCCACGGCCACAGTCAAAATTCGTGTTATCTTTAACCAACCTTAAAGGATATTAACAGCATTCACAAAAAGGTTTAATTAGCAAGAGGCCGTGCGCGCTCGAGGCACGTCAGGTTTCAAGTCTGGTTCCGGCTGGACAGTGCAGAAGCCAGACCGCTTCCTGCTATTCGAGTTGGTAACTATCGTGAATCTGTGCAACTTCATGGGCCCTGGAACAAGAATAACATGTACGGCTGTATGTAACATCGATTTTGACATTAGATAATGGAAAGGGGATCACTGCCTACGACTAAACAAACGGAAGGAAGCCCGTCTAATTTCCATTTCTTCTACCATAGGTCACACGTATTTAACTTACTCACCGCAAAAGAGTTCATCAGACTTAACCTAAAGACAGACATCAGTATGAGTACGGGTCTCAGTTAAATGAAAAGGACCGTTGTAAGTCTTGTTATCCTTCGCGTGTCCCATGTGAGTGAACACAGAAAGATGATTAAAGCATCGAATTCAACCATAATTTTTCGCAAGCGAGCTCTAATGAACATAATTGAATCTGGAAATAAGTGCAAATGACTCCACAACTATGAGCCACAGGATTAGGAAATCACCTTCGCACCACTTCTGCAAATTAGATAAAGAGATCTCAGTAAAAACCTAAAAATAATGCTCCAAAATTTCTCGAGAAATCATTTAATTCTGAATACAAATCGCTTTAAACAGGCAAAGAACTGGTGTGGGTTCGACGTAGATTGATTGAACTGCTATCCAGTGTCAGTGCAACACATTACGAACGCGCCACATTTACTTCGAAGAATTTACGGACAAAAATCACCTGGAGAGCTAACGAGCACCATTGAAATGACTTAAAATGAGAAAGGAAACACGATGGAAAGATTAAACTAACATGAGAGCACGCAAGACTAACTAGCACAAGTGGAAGGGTGCTACAAAGTAAACTGAGTTGTAAAGCAAAAATTTAGATTGCGGAATAACATAATTACAGTACAAACATTACTACAACGAGAACATCGGATGCCATATTCTCTAAAACCCCATAAATGCTGCCCGATATCACCTAGCCCATTTGCACCTAGATGTTTGCAATCACAAGGGCACGTTTAGAATTAATAAAAAAAATAAAGGAAATCGCGAAATATCGAAAATTCTACAAAAGCACTGATTAAAGAACATTAGAATGGAGAGAAACTCTGAAATCTCTGATTGCGTCTAACTTTGTTTATATCCTACCAAACTACACGCAAATGAACACTTGCACCGGAGCAAGACCTACCCAACTGATCCGGCACGGACCACGTCTAGAACAACTTTTCCATTCTTTCTGCTGACCGGTGGCGCCCCCGCACACATACGCGCCAATTTTTTGCAACAATCAGAGGAAAGCACGTGACCCCTGCCCACTTCTGCCCATCAGAGAAAGCAGCATGATGCCTCTGGCCAGAGAAACTCTCTGCCTAACCAAAGATCTCGCGTGTTCTTATACTGACTGCAAACTGTCGGTACCTTAAATCTGCCGACTCATTGTCGCTGACGACGTATACGTGAAACTAAGTAGAAAGAGACCGGAGTGTAGGTACTAACTGCTACTAGGTGTCAGTTATTTCTATTACATTTCTTGAATTTTGCCCTCTCGAGCCAAACTGACGGAGTTTAAGTAAAAAAAAAAAAAAAAAATTAAACGAGTCAGGCAAAAGTAAGATGGACACGTTTGTAAATTCGGCAGTTAGTTCCTCATATTAGCTTAGCTGCTTAGCTGACGAATACATATGTAAACGGTTACAGAAGAGTGTTACCTATGACAAAAAAGTGTCGCCAAGTAAGATATTCTCTCTCAGGGGCTGAATCTCTGTCACAAGTGCTACATACGCATTACTACGAAAATTTTCGTACAGTAGCTCTTCTAAATGTAGATCAGTGCAAGAACACAGCGGAAAGCTTATGCACTCAGTAGCATAATCTGGCACGTAACAGAAGCATAAAAAATTACACTGAGGTGACAAATGTCATAGAATACATCCTAATATCTTGTGGGACCTCCTTTTTTCTGGCGTAGAGCAGCAACTCGACGTGGCAGGGACTCAACAAGTCGTTGGGAGTTCCCTGCAGAAATACTCTGCCATTCTGCCTCCATAACCGTCTGTAACCAAGAAAATGTTCGCGGTGCAGGTTTTCTGCACGAACTGAACTCTCAATTATGTCCCATAGGTTTTCGCTGGGTGGCCAAATCATTCCCTCGTACTGTCCAGAATGTTCTTCAAACCAATGACGAACATTTGTGGCCCAGTAACATGAGACATTATCATCCATAAAAACTCCATCGTTATTTGGGACCATGAAGTTAATGAATGACTGCAAATGGTTCAAATGGCTCTGAGCACTATGGTACTCAACTTCTGAGGTCATTAGTCTCCTAGAACTTAGAACTAGTTAAACCTAACTAACCTAAGGACATCACACACATCCATGCCCGAGGCAGGATTCGAACCTGCGACCGTAGCGGTCTCGCGGTTCCAGACTGCAGCGCCTAGAACCGCAAGGCCACTTCGGCCGGCTGACTGCAAATGGTCCCCAGGTAAACAAACATTTCCAGCCAATGATCGGTTCACTTGGACCAAAGGAGCCAGCCCATTCAATGTAAACCCAGGCCATAAAATTATGGAGCCACCACCAGGTTGCACAGTGCTTTGTTGACAACTTGGGTCCATTGTTTCGTAGGTTTGGCGCCATTCTCGAACCCTACCATCAGTTCTTACCAACTGAAATCGAAACCCATATTCCAGTCGTCTAGCGTTCTCACGGTATGACCACGAAACCAGGCGATGTCGTGCTGTCAGCAAAGGCACTCGCGTCGCTCGTCTGCTCCCATGGCTCATTAACGCCAAATTTCACCGCACTGTTCTACCGGATACGTTCGTCATACGTCCCACATTGATTTCTGCGGTATTTAACGCAGCGTTGCTTGTCTGTTGGCACAGACAAACGCCGCTGCTCTCGATCGTTAAGTGGAGGCCGTCGGTCGTTGCATTATCCGTGATCAGAGGTAATGCCTGATATTTGGTATTCTCGGCTCACTCATGACACTGTGGGTCATGGAATATTGAAATCTTTAACGATTTCCGAAATGTAATGACGCATGAGTCTACCTCCAACTACCATTTTGCGTTCAAAGTTGGTTAATTCCCGTCGCGCCGCCATAGTCTCATGGGAAACCTTTTCACATGAATCACCTAAGCACTGTCCGCCCAGATAGATGAGAGACGAGCCTGACGGAATGCCGTCCTACGGGCCCGGGTTCGATTCCCAGGTGGGTCGGGGATTTTCTCCGCTCAGGGACTGGGTGTTGTGTTGTCTTCGTAATCATTTCATCCCCATCCGGCGCGTAGGTCGCCCAATGTGGCGTCGAATGTAATAAGACCTGAACCAAGGGGCCGGACCTGCCCCGCAAGGGGCCTCCCGGCCAATGACGCCAAACGCTCTTTTCCATTTTAACTAACCACGATTCCCTGCTCCGCCAATGCATTGCTCTTCTGTACCTTTGTACGAGGTACTAGCGCCATCTGTATAAGTGCGCATCGCTATCCCACGGCTTTTACCATCTCAATGTAAATCGTACACATTGCATCAAACTTCTGTAACGGCGTTCAGCAACCGTACTGTAATTGCATTATAGGACATGTGTAAATGAATGATATGTAAAATGCGTTGGAGAGCAGTCGAGCATAGAATTCATTGAATGCGGACACCAGAACTGTTAAAATAAAATTCAGACAGAGGTATCTTTTAGAACGGTGCAATTTGCTGCGACAATCCAAACCATGCGGTATTCTGACGTCGAGGCGTTGAACCTTACGCCTCCCTTACGGGAAATCTCTGGATAGCTCTTTTGAGAAGGCTACAGCCGATTTCTTTCACCCTTCCTTCTCGGTCAGTGCATGTGCTCCTTCACGCTGCGAATACATACAGCTGGTACACTCAGTACTAAATTTATATCTTTACCTGCTCCAAAACCAGGTGGCTGAGCTACTGCTTACAGAATATTAATGTAGCGACACGGAGAAGCAACTTATTTGTTGGTTTTCTCAGGTGTCGGGTTTCCAGTGTTAAATTCATATTCGAACTGTTATGCTACGATATACACACTATTATTCCACATGACAACGCGGAGAGATCCGAGCTTTAACAGCAGATATTCGTATACAGTATGGGGTACGGAGTTAATACGCTAGCACTCCTATTCCTCTTACCGATTAAATTTTGCCGAAGAAAATTTCCATCATCTACGAAGCACGAAGGCCTGAACGACTTACATTAGGGTCGACGCCAACAGTCTAGTGTGTATGAGTGAAATCACCTACATACACGATAAGTATGCTAGAACTATGAATTGTAAGGGATCTCGGAAAACATCCAATGACAAAACGCTGTTGTAAAGCGAAAAATCAGGCCTATTGCGGAATTTTCAGTGTAACTCACATAACGCTCCTTCCTAAATGAAACGCTGCTTTCTTTATGTGAAATACGTGTTTGTGTTACTCTGGAATGTACATAATAAGTACTTCTGTTTCAAACGACCTATCTAAAAGCCCTCTAACGAAAATAGGTCACTACAGATAGCAGGGTGTGCGGATTTATACTCAATACGATTCCCTGCAGCCTGGAAAATCAAATAAAGTAAGACTAAAGTAATGTGTGACAAGCATCTCGAAAAGGAAACAGAGCTAGTTAACAAAGAATTCATAAACCAGCGGCTCAGTTTTTGTAGTCAGGGCATCTGGACTGTTAGCAAAAGAAGTGAACAGGTTTAAACAGGCCTGAAATGCTTTTGGTTACCTATGGTTCTGATAAGTAAGAGACGAAGTTCACAGCCAGTTTGTGGTACCAGGTTTGACTGAGACGGTGAGAAATGAGCTTTTAATGCAGAAAACCGTAGTTCATAACAGAAATAAGTTTAGAATCATAGAAACAATTTCTTTACGAATCTGGAATGTTTTTACAAAACTTTGTGTTGTGACTGAAGCAAGATTTGTGTCGGACAAGACAACATTGTCTGTTCATAGGATAAAATCAACCTTTGCACAGAGCGTTACGATTAAATCACAGGTGAAAATCAGAAAAAGCAAAGAAAAGGAACAAAAGACACATTCGAAGCTGAGGAGAACAGAACTCGTGAAATGCCAGGATAAATGTAACCATTCAAAGCCCACTAAGATATCCATTTACACGGCTTTGAATACTATTAATACTAAACTGTGGAGTGGTACAACATTTAGTTCAGTCTATCATAGTGTATTGTCCATTCATGCTAATACTAAAGTATCTTTGGCTATTTATATACACATATCTATTTATATACAAATATCTTTTTATATAAACATATCTATCTATATACACATATCGAATAGGGGTAATGCAGGTGTAGGTTTAATAATGAATAAAAAAAATAGGAGTGTGGGTAAGCTACTACAAACAGCATAGTGAACGCATTATTGTGGCCAAAATAGACACGAAGCCAACGCCTACTACAGTAGTACAAGTTTATATGCCAACTAGCTCTGCAGATGACGACGAAATTGATTAAATGTATGATGAGATAAAAGAAATTATTCAGAAAGTGAAGCGAGACGAAAATTTGACAGTCATGGGTGACTGGAATTCGATAGTAGGAAAAGGGAAAGAAGGAAACGTTGTAGAATTTTCCACAGAGCATAACTTAATCATAGCTAACACTTGGTTCAAGAATCATAAAAGAGGGCTGTATACATGGGAGAAGCCTGGAGACACTAGAAGGTATCAGATAGATTATATAATGGTAAGACAGAAATTTCGTAACCAGGTTTTAAATTGTAAGACATTTCCCGGGGCAGATGTGGACTCTGACCACAATCTATTGGTTATGAACTGTAGAACTGCAGAAACTGCAAAAAGGTGGGAATGTAAGGAGATGGGACCTGGATAAACTGACTAAACCAGAGGTTGTACAGAGTTTCAGGAAGAGCATAAGGGAACAATTGACAGGAATGGGGGAAAGAAATATAGTAGAAGAAGAATGGGTAGCTTTGAGGGATGAAATAGTGAGGGCAGCAGAGGATCAAGTAGGTAAAAAGACGAGGGCTAGTAGAAATCCTTAGGTAACAGAAGAAATAAGAAATATTGAATTTAATAGATGAATGGAGAAGATATAAAAATGCAGTAAATGGAGCAGGCAAAAAGGAATACAAACGTCTCAAAAATGAGATCGACAGGAAGTGCAAAATGGCTAAGCAGTGATGGCTAGTGGACAAATGTAAGGATGCAGCGGCTTTTCTCACTAGGGGTAAGATAGATTCTGCCTACAAGAAAATTAAAGAGACCTTTGGAGAAAAGAGAACCACTTTTATGAATATCAAGAGCTCAGATTGACACCCAGTTCTAAGCAAAGAAGGGAAAGCAGAAAGGTGGAAGGAGTATATAGAGGATCTATAAAAGGGCGATGTACTTGAGGACAATATTGTGGAAATGGAAGAGGATGTAGATGAAAATGAAATGGGAGATACGATACTGCGTGAGGAGTTCGACAGAGCACTGAAAGACCTGAGTCGAAACAAGGCCTCCCTGTTGTAACGGTCTAGTTTAAGAACGGCCGCAGCTCGTGGTCGTGCGGTAGCGTTCTCGCTTCCCGCGCCCGGGTTCCCGGGTTCGATTCCCGGCGGGGTCAGGGATTTTCTCTGCCTCGTGATGCCTGGGTGTTGTGTGATGTCCTTAGGTTAGTTAGGTTTAAGTAGTTCTAAGTTCTAGGGGACTGATTACCATAGCTGTTAAGTCCCATAGTGCTCAGAGCCATTTGAACCATTTTTCTAGTTTAAGTGTTGGCAAATCTCAAAACATTTGAGTTTGTGTCCTTCAGTGAGTGAGCCAACTTTACGGAAGCCAAGTTCAAAATGGATGATGGTGTAGACAGAACCTTGACTGATGTTCAACGCAGAGGCTGTGCCATCGATAGTAATCTGTGAAAACCATTCTTTGAGCTTGCTCCATTCCGCCTCCTGTTTGTGCGTCACACTTGTCCGGCCACGTTTGATCTTCTCGATCGACTCGAAAACACTTGACCGCTGTGCCCAAACTGTGATAATAGTCTACGATGAATTTCGGCCCCTTTCATTCTTTCTGACCAAACAACTCGCATCACTGCGCTTTGTTCTTCCTTCGTGCAAACTGCTAGCGGAACGGGCATGTTTCCGCTGCCACTGGCGGCTCACTTCTGTTGCAATGAAGGTCAAGTGAGGCGCACGTCACCTCATAGTACCTACTGTAAGCAAGCATTCGCGGAACTCAACACGACTACTGCAAAAGTGTTTATTTTTTATTTTTATTTTTAAGGGAGTCAGGATAGTTTTTGACTTACCTCATAGTTTCAACCATGCCTGATAAGGTATACCGGGTGATTCACGAAGAGATGCAAATATTTTAATATGTTATTCTACAAGTAAAACTAAAGAAAAAAAAGTTAGTGACGGACTTACGGCCAATAAAAGATTTTGCCTGAAATTTAGCAACTTTGCTAATATGAAGCCATCGCAAAACTGTTCGAGGCAAAAGTAAAGCACGATTTCCATTTATTTTGTTGTTATTGAGTCTAATAAAAAATGTCCCAAACGTGTATCTGCAGTAGTTTTCCAGAACATCCAGAGAAGCAAACATTATTATACAAGTACAATTGTTTACTTTACATTAAAATTGTAGAAAAGCTTTTTCATTATTGGCAACAATTATGAGTTGTTTCGGTCGTTTCCTAACCTTGAAACTAGTTAGTTTTCTGTATTGTTCAGTGAAAGAACATCATAACGGCAGTGTATTTAAGTAAAACCACATAGTAACTGTTGTAGTTTGTTGATTATTTATGAAATAGGGACGCCTTTCAAATTTACTACACTGGAATAAGCCGATATGTTGTTTATTTATGGCAAATGTGATGGTAATGCTACGGCTGCAGTTAACGAATATTGCGTGCGTTACCCAACTCGGAGAATTCCGAATGCACGAAATATTAGCGGCGTATTTCGAATGTTACAGGAGACAGGTTCTCTACCTAACCTTCATAATCAGTATGAGCGCTCAATACGTGAAGACGATGATGAGGATATTATGGATGCTCTTCAACGTAGCCTGAGTACCAGTACACATCGTATCTCTCAACGATCAGGCTTTTCACAATCTAAGGTATGGCTTACACTGAATGCAATGAACTCTGTGGAGACATTTTTGAACATTTATTGTGAATGCATTGTGAAACTGTATGTACACTGTACAACTTTCTTAACATTGATCTCTGTTTTTTTCCGGTTTAAAATGAATTCACGTGTGCTATGGTATTAATAAAAGCAGATTATCTTACACATTCATACAGTTCCAGTTAACATTATTACCATCATTTTTCCAAAATTAATTTCTCTACAACTTATGTTGAAAACTTTGTGCAAATATCTGAAATTTAAAAAACAAATTGGGCCAAGTACTTAATTAAAAAATTTTACTAAATTACTTCTTTGCTTCTCTGGATGCTCTGAAACTACTGTAGATACACGTCTGGGACATGTATTATTAGATTCACCAGATCAAAAACAACAAAATAAATGGAAATTATGCTTTACTTTAACCTCGTACAGTTTTTCGATGGCTTCATATTAGCGAAGTTGCTAAATTTCAGGCAAAATCTTTTATTATCCAACTTCGCAACTAAACATTTGCGGACCTATGAACATTTTTATTTACTTTTAATTGGAGAATCTCAAGTCATAGCCGATGGCTCCCCACACCTTGGAGCCAGAACTAACACCCCTGTGCCTCTCCAAAACACTGAGTGAGTGGTCCTCTCCTGGGTCAACGCCAAATTTCAGAGACTAATTTGCATATCTTTGTGAATCACCCTGTATAGAGCATGTGTGCGACCAGCCTGGACATCACCTCTATTCCAGTGCTGATACACAGGATATGAAGGACACTTACAACAGTTGTGACCCAGCTTGTCTCACGAGAGGATGTGACTGCTTTGTGTCAGACTTCCCAACTGAATCAGCGCTCGCATTCAGGTCAGAGGGGCTGCAGCTTCATATCTATAAAAAGAGTCACGCTGCCAAGTTCTTTGTAAATGAGAGACTGCAATCTCATACTGATAAACGTGCTCAAACTACCAAGTTCTATGTAAATTTGGCTAGATTTTATAATCAACTGAAATACATCTACATCTACATCTACATTGATACTCCGCAAGCCACCCAACGGTGTGTGGCGGAGGGCACTTTACGTGCCACTGTCATTACCTCCCTTTCCTGTTCCAGTCGCGTATGGTTCGCGGGAAGAACGACTGTCTGAAAGCCTCCGTGCGCGCTCTAATCTCTCTAATTTTACATTCGTGATCTCCTCGGGAAGTATAAGTAGGGGGAAGCAATATATTCGATACCTCATCCAGAAACGCACCCTCTCGAAACCTGGCGAGCAAGCTACACCGCGATGCAGAGCGCCTCTCTTGCAGAGTCTGCCACTTGAGTTTATTAAACATCTCCGTAACGCTATCACGGTTACCAAATAACCCAGTGACGAAACGCGCCGCTCTTCTTTGGATCTTCTCTATCTCCTCCGTCAACCCGACCTGGTACGGATCCCACACTGATGAGCAATACTCAAGTATAGGTCGAACGAGTGTTTTGTAAGCCACCTCCTTTGTTGATGGACTACATTTTCTAAGCACTCTCCCAATGAATCTCAACCTGGTACCCGCCTTACCAACAATTAGTTTTATATGATCATTCCAATTCAAATCGTTCCGTACGCATACTCCCAGATATTTTACAGAAGTAACTGCTACCAGTGTTTGTTCCGCTATCATATAATCATACAATAAAGGATCCTTCTTTCTATGTATTCGCAATACATTACATTTGTCTATGTTAAGGGTCAGTTGCCACTCCCTGCACCAAGTGCCTATCCGCTGCAGATCTTCCTGTATTTCACTACAATTTTCTAATGCAGCAACTTCTCTGTATACTACAGCATCATCCGCGAAAAGCCGCATGGAACTTCCGACACTATCTACTAAGTCATTTATATATATTGTGAAAAGCAATGGTCCCATAACACTCCCCTGTGGCACGCCAGAGGTTACTTTAACGTCTGTAGACGTCTCTCCATTGATAACAACATGCTGTGTTCTGTTTGCTAAAAACTCTTCAATCCAGCCACACAGCTGGTCTGATATTCCGTAGGCTCTTACTCTGTTTATCAGGCGACAGTGCGGAACTGTATCGAACGCCTTACGGAAGTCAAGAAAAATAGCATCTACCTGGGAGCCTGTATCTAATATTTTCTGGGTCTCATGAACAAGTTGTGAAGTTTCATTTGGTTTCCTCCTCACTTTCTCGGTGCAACACTTTTTCGTCAGGCAGTGGCAGAATGATGCGACAATAGTGCCGACCGACTCCCGTGTCGTCCTCAACCGATAGGCGGCACTGGATGTGGATATGGAGGGGCATGTGGTAAGCATACTGCTCTCCCCAAGCCGCTACTTCTCAGTCAAGTAGCTCCTCCATTGGCCTCAGAAGGGCTGAATGCACCCCACTTATCAACAGCAGTCGTGGGCCCAGACAGTCACCCACCCAAGTGCTAGCCAAGCCCGACAGCACATAAGTGATCTGACGGGAAACGGTGTTACAACTGTGGCGAGACCTTTGGCAGTGCATTATAAGGTTATTCATTAATTTTAAAGAGTCACTGTTATAATATTTTTCAGTGGTGAAGGGAGCCCCTCAAAATAGATCCTTAATTCCCTTCTAAACTTTGTCACAAGTGAAATATACTTATGCCCATTTATGTGGCTTGTTTCTTCATTAATTCCGTGTACAGGTCATTTTCGGTTCTGCATCGTTTCTATTTCTTAGACAGGTTGGAGACCTTGGGTCAAGCTGCTGGAAAACCATTCTCGAGTGTAATTAGCAGTCTTCGAAAGGGAGGTAAGAAGGAAATGACAAGTATTTTGACAGGTCAGGAAAACTGCTGGTGAACCCTGTTGATGCCTTGGGCAGATGGAGGGAATATTTTGAAGAGTTGCTCAATGTAGGTGAAAATACGACCAGTAATGTTTCAGATTTCGATGTACAATAGGACAGGAATGATGATGGAAATAGGATCACATTTGAGGAAGTGGAGAAAATGGTCAATAGATTGCAGTGCAATAAAGCGGCTGGGGTGGGTGAAATTAAGTCGGAACTCATCAAATACGGTGGAACGTCAGGTCTTAAATGGCTACACAGGATAATGGAAATGGCGTGGGAGTCGGGACAGGTTTCATCAGACTGGACGAAAGCAATAATCACACCAATCTTTAAACATGGAAACAGAAAAGATTGTAACAACTACAGAGGTATCTCTTTGATCCGCGTTGTGGGTAAAATCTTCTCAGGTATTGTTGAAAGGAAAGTGCGAGTATTAGTTGAGGATCAGTTGGATGAAAATCAGTGTGGGTTTAGGTCTCTTAGAGGTTGTCAGGACCAGATCTTTAGCTTACGGCAAATATTGGAGAAGTGTTATGAGTGGAACAGGGAACTGTATCTATGTTTTATAGATCTAGAAAAGGCATATGACAGGGTTCCTAGGAGGAAGTTATTGTCTGTTCTACGTGATTATGGAATAGGAGGCAAACTTTTGCAAGCAATTAAAGGTCTTTACATAGATAGTCAGGCAGCAGTTAGAGTTGACGGTAAATTGAGTCCATGGTTCAGAGTAGTCTCAGGGGTAAGACAAGGCTGCAACCTGTCTCCACTGATGTTCATATTATTTATGGATCATATGTTGAAAACAATAAACTGGCTGGGTGAGATTAAGATAGGTGAACACAAAATAAGCAGTCTTGCATATGCGGATGACTTAGTTGTGATGGCAGATTCGATTGAAAGTTTGCAAAGTAATATTTCAGAGCTAGATCAGAAATGTAAGGACTATGGTATGAAGATTAGCATCTCCAAAACAAAACTAATGTCAGTGGGAAAGAGATATAAACGGATTGAGTGCCAAATAAGAGGAACAAAGTTAGAACAGGTGGACGGTTTCAAGTACTTAGGATGCATATTCTCACAGGATGGCAACATAGTGAAAGAACTGAAAGCGAGGTGTAGCAAAGCTAATGCAGTGAGCGCTCAGCTACGATCTACTCTCTTCTGCAAGAAGGAAGTCAGTTCCAAGACTAAGTTATCTGTGCACCGTTCAATCTTTCGACCAACTTTGTTGTATGGGAGCGAAAGCTGGGTGGATTCAGGTTACCTTATCAATAAGGTTGAGGTTACGGATATGAAAGTAGCTAGAATGATTGCAGGTACTAGTAGATGGGAACAATGGCAGGAGGGTCTGCACAATGAGGAAATCAAAGAAAAACTGGGAATGAACTCTATAGATGTAGCAGTCAGGGCGAACAGGCTTAGATGGTGGGGTCATGTTACACGCATGGGAGAAGCAAGGTTACCCAAGAGATTCATGGGTTCAGCAGTAGAGGGTAGAAGGAGTCGGGGTAGACCAAGGAGAAGGTACCTGGATTCAGTTAAGAATGATTTTGAAGTAATAGGCTTAACATCAGAAGAGGCACCAACGTTAGCACTGAGTAGGGTATCATGGAGGAATTTTATAAGGGGGACTATGCTCCAGACTGAACGCTGAAAGGCATAATCTGTCTTAAGGGATGATGATGATGATGATGATAATGATGATGATGAGAGAAATGTGACAAGAGAAATGTTATGAATGACACAAGCCATTAAAGAACGTATCTGTTGTGAAACGCTTGCTAAAGTACGAAGTTTTTATATTGGATTTTCTGGAACTGTTTTCAGGCATAATTCTTATAATATGCTATCTCTGACAGTCAAATTTTCGCAAAAGTTACTCCTAACGAAATAGAAAATGAAAATTTGGAGAAAACAATAATTTCTTCATTTTTAAATTACCTATAGCTGTAATAATCGCCGGCCGGTGTGGCCGTGCGGTTCTAGGCGCTTCAGTTTGGAACCGCAGGTTCGAATCCCGCCTCAGGCATGGATGTGTGTGATGTCCTTAGGTTAGTTAGGTTTACGTAGTTTTAAGTTCTAGGGGACTGATGACCTCAGATGTTGAGTCCCATAGTGCTCAGAGCCATTTGAACCATTTTGTAATAATCCAAACTGAAAATCTATATCATCGAAGGCACTACACTGAATCTAGAGAGTGAATTTTCCTGTTCAGGTTGCAAACTGTTTTTAGTCTCTCACAAATTAAACAATGCCTTTCTCTTGTAATCATTGTTAGAATATGCTTTAGTTATAGGTTTGAATTTCTATGACAGCTAATGAATAACATTGTAGTGCCGTGAAGTAATATGCTTAATGCAGCCGTGTAAAAACTGATACACCATTCATGGCAACGTAAGAAGCCGAGGAAATCCAGTCAAGCCTTAGCAGCCAGGTGGAATTTCAACAAGGGGAGACCGCTAATGTTGCAAGTATTACAGGTGCACCACGAACTGATTACCACACTCCTTAGCCAGGCTGGGCGGTCTGGGGGCCAAATTACGGACGCAGCAAAAAGATGGAGCAGCTGTTACTCAGATGGCTTGATTGCCCCACGCCCGGGTGATAGCGATGTTATGAGATGGGGAAAGAAACCAGTACAGTAGCATGACCAGCATGGACCAGTCCCATATAAATACTGCTCATTTGGCAGTAGAGATATTTTACCCTGCAGCCGACTAGCATGGCGGATGGACCAACGTCAGCCTACCACCTGCTCTTCCAGCTGTCTAGATGCTTCTATGGAAAAGTACGCCCAACCCCGACGATTTGGATGTTGTCAGGCACCCATGCTGAGTGCAATAGGGTGGACAAATGCCTTCGGCCCGTGGGCCACTTGTTGGGTAGGAAAGCACGGGGAGTTCTGGCTAGGAATTCGCTGATGTCACCGTCAGCATTCCTGGAGTCGATGACGACATGAACATCATCATTTTCGGAATGGTCGACGTCAGTACCTGGAGCCCAGGCAGTTGTGATTGTTATATTTCGCTGACATCAGCATCACCATTCCCGGAATTCTGTCATCTTCAAGTCACTGCCCTGTGAAGGTCATCCCTCCCATCCACATCTACATCTACATCTACGTGATTATTCTCCTATTGACAACAAAGTGCCTGGTAGAGTGTTCAACGAACCACCTTCATGCCGTCTCTCTACCATTCCACTCTCGAACGGCACGCGGGAAAAACGAGCACTTAAATTTTTCCGTGCGAGCCCTGATTTATTTTATCGTGATGATCATTTCTTCCTATGTAGTTGGGTGCCAACAGAATGTTTTCGCAATCGGAGGAGAAACCTGGTGATTGAAATTTCATGAGAAGATCCTGTCGCAACGAAAAACGCCTTTGTTTTAATGATTGCCACTTCAGTTCTCGTATCATGTCTGTGACACTATCTCCCCTATTTTGCGATAATACAAAACAAGCTGCCCTTCTTTGTACTTTTTCGATGTCATCCGTCAGTCCCATCTGATGCGGGTCCCACACCGCACTGCAGTACTCCAGAATAGGGCGGACAAGCGTAGTGTAAGCAGTCTCTTTGGTAGACCTGTTGCACCTTCTAAGTGTTCTGGCAATGAATCGCAGTCTTTGGTATGCTCGACCCACAATATTATCCATGTGATCGTTCCAATTTAGGTTATTTGTAATTGTAATCCCTAAGTATCTAGCTGAATTTACAGCTCTCAGATTTGTGTGACTTATCGCGTAATCGAAATTTAGCTGATTTCTTTTAGTACTCATGTGAATAACTTCGCACTTTTCTTTATTCAGGGTCAATTACCACTTTTCGCACCATACAGGTATATTATCTAAATCATTTTGCAAGGTTTTGATCATCTGATGACTTTAAAAGACGGTAAATGACAGCATCATCTGCAAACAATTTAAGACGGCTACTCAGATTGTCTCCTATGTCGTTAATATAGATCAGGCCCCTGTGGACAGTGGAGCTGTGTGTGTGTGTGTGTGTGTGTGTGTGTGTGTGTGTGTGTGTGTGTGACAATGGCATCATGATCTCAGTCAGTTGCGTTGCGGCCTCGGAGCACAGATGTTTCAGCCTCACCCACGCCTCAAACAGTTTAAATTTTTATAATTTGATTGAGTGAGTGCCGTCATTTCTTCGCTATCCGTAAAGACATCTACGTGACATGTGTCTCACCATCGTCCTTTGAAGTACAGAGTTCCTCAGTTGAACTGTGTAATTTGAGGAACGTGGATTCACTGATGTATTTAATCCATAATGTAAATGTAAACATGTGCGCAAATGCGCCCTGTTATGCAGTTCAGCATCGGTGAAATGTTATTGTTTCGACATCCCTATTTACAAAACGTATTGTTTTAGGTCATTGTTTTTATTTGCGACAACCATGGTTTTATTGTTAGAAAACCTGTGTAGGGTGTGCTACACATTATTCACTATAATGTCAACATAGCATGTGTAATATAGCTATAATGAAACGGGACGGATAACATGATATTTTTGCAGATCAGAGTATGACAGTCTTAACTATTGAAACCCATCATCAAGAATATACTATATCGAATGTGATATTCGCTGTTAAATGTTTCTTCAAAGTAACTACATATCGCTTCTTCCCATCTCGAATTATGAGAAATTTCAGTTATTGTTATTACTGTTCGTATTATATGGCACAGTCATGTTAATGTGACCACTGCCTATGTTCCATGTCGATATGCAGTGACCTCTCACAGACAGCACGAAGGAGCACTAGCAGAGGAGGGTTGGGGGATGCGAAAAAACAGTGCAGTTATTGTCGTAACGCGGAAACGGAGTAATTTATCTGACATCCAGAAGGGCATGCTCATTGGCTTTCGGATCAAGGTTGGAAGCATTTCAAAAATGGTTATGTTTGTAAATTGTCCACATGCTGCTGTAGTTAAGGCATACCATGCATGGCAAAATGGTGTCATCCACAACCAGCACCAAGGAAACTGTGGTGCACCAAGCGCCAGAGATGACTATGGGCGAATAAAATCATGGGATTTCGATATATACAGGGTGATTATAACTAAACTATAAAACAGCTTTAGAAATAACACCACTGCTCAGAATGACGTAAAATTGCAACGGAATATTATCGGACAAGGGGGAAAACGTACGGCAGAAGAAAAATTAATAGTTACAAAATGTAGCAATAGATGGAACTATAAGCATCATAATTTAATAGTGGTAAACCACAAATAACAAATTAATCATACAACAATGCCTAAAGTGTACGTTTGACATTAAACAAACTGTACTACTCAGTGTGCATAGGGGTACAGGTGTGATACTGTTAGTCACGTAAGCCATCTACCACGGCAGGGTCATACTACATCGAATGGGAAAAATCGATTTTTAATCATCCTAAAACCAAAAACCGCTTAAAAAGCATCAATCAAAAGCAAATCGGATTATTAAGTTCCGTGTGTCTGGCGCAGAACATGTTCAATATGCTGTCCATCGTTTTCTGCAGCAAGCTGAAATCGAGAACAGCATGTTCTACAACTGATGGAAGTGTTTCCGGGGTCACGTTCAGAATGATTCGCGCAATGCGTGCCTTAAATGCAGCTACGTTTGCAGTCGGGACACTGAATACATTATCTTTCAGATAGCCCAACAGCCAAAAGTCACACGGACTATGATCAGATGATCGGGACGGCCAGGCTGTAGGGAAATGGCGGCTGATAATTCTAGCATTTCCGAAATGGCGCTTCAGCTGCTTCTTAGCAGGATTTTTAATGTGTGGAAGTGCGCCATCTTGCATAAAAATGATCCCATCCACACATCCACGCTGTTGAAGATCTGTAATGATGTGGTTGTGCAAAAGACACTCATAGCGCTTACCAGCGACGGTAAAGGTAACACGACTGGAAGCACCTGTCACTTTGAAAAAATATGGCCCTACGATAAATGTCGAATTCGTTTCCTCCCTCTAGCAGGTTGCACACCAAAAGAACCCGTCTTTTCGAATTTCCGAATCATTTTCTCCAGGCCTACGGCAGTCATCGGACCAACGCTTTTTTTCAAACCCTTCAGTGTCCGGAACTTCTGCAGAGCGACGTGTGCACAGTCATCATTCCTGTAATACAGCTTTACGAGTAGAGCGCGATCCTGCATTGAGACAGTCATGACGAACGTCACAGACGCGAAAGGAGGAAAATCCGTATACCCGGCATGTTTATACCAACTTCAATGGGTCGTGCGCATGACAGGTGTTTGCATTTGCGTATTCTGACACATACAGCGCCATTTGTTGATCAATTTTCACACTATTTTTATCTTCTGCCATACGTTTCCCCCTATTACGATAATATTCCGTTGCAATTTGACGTCATTCTGACCATTGGTGTCATTTCTACAGTGTTTTGAAAAAAGCACTCCGTCTTCAGGCCACAAGTGGCCCATCGGGACCATCCGACTGCCGTATCATCCTCAGCTCCGGGATGATAGGAGGGGCGTGTGGTCAGCACACCGCTCTCCCGGTCGTTATGATGGTTTTCTGCGACCGGAGCCGCTCCTGTTCAATTGACATCACGAGGCTGAGTGCATCCCGAAAAATGGCAATAGCTCATGGCGGCCCGTACGGTCACCCATCCCAGTGCCGGCCACTCCCAACAGCGCTTAACTTCTGTGATCTGACGGGATCCGGTGTATCCACCGCGGCCAGGCCGTTGCACACTGTTTTGAAAGTTCAACTTTAATTATAATCACTCTGTACATATACAGATGGCAGTAGTATCATGTGCACAAGGCATAAAAGTGCAGTGTTTCGGCGCAGCAGTCATTTGTACTTAGGTGATTTATGCGAAAAGGTTTCTGGCGTGATTATGGCCGCATGACGGAAATTAACAGACTTTGAATGCAGAATGGTAGCTGGAGTTAGACGCATGGGAAATTCCGTTTCGGAAATCGTTAGAGAATTTAATATTCCGCGATGGAAACGCAGTAGCCAATGGCCTTCACTTAACAACTGAGAACAGCGGTGTTTGCGTAGAACCGCAGAATCGATGTGGGACGTACGATGAACGTACCTGCTAGGGGAGTGCGGCTAAATTTGGCGTTAATGCGGCATGTCGGCGGACGACGGTCGCGAGTGCCTTTGCTACCAGCACGACATTATCTGCAGCTTCTCTTGTAGGCTCGTGACCATGTTGGTTGAATCCTAGACGACTGGAAAACCTTAATCTGGTTAGATGAATCCAGGTTTCGATTGGTAAGAATTGATGGTAGATTTCGAGTGTGGGGCAGACCCCACGAAGCCATGACCCAAATTGTCAACAAATCACTGTCCAATATGGTGTTGGCTCTGTAATAGTGTGGGTTGTGTTTGCATGCAATGAAATGAGTCCTCTGGATGTTCGGCTTCTCGGAGATCGTTCCCAGCCACTTATGCACGTCATGTTCCCAAACGATGGATTTCTATGAATGACAATGCACCATTGTCACTGGGCCACAACTGTTCGCAATTTGTTTAAAGAGCATTCTGGACAATTCAAGCGAATGATATGGCCGCCCAGATCACCCAGCATGAATCCCATCAACTGTTTATGGGACATAATCCAGAGGTCAGTTCGTGCACAAAATCCTGCACTGGCAGCACTTCCGCAATTGTGGAAGCTATAGAGGCAACATGCCTCAGTGTTACTGCTCGATTTTAGGAGATATGTCATGACTTTTGTTACCTCGCTGTAAATTATCTCGGCGCTGTGTCATTCAGCTTACGCAGTCGCCGCACATATCAGTGACATACGATTTTTAATTTTTAATAAAAATTTCCAATCAAGACTGATTACTATTTCAAATTATCTACTTGGATCGCTGTTTTTTTCGAAAATGTTACAAAAATCACTAAATATTTCTGAGATTTATGAAAATCACATAAAATTAAATAGATATTATCTAATCTTCAATCTGACAAAGCACGAGAAGTTTAATTCCACCAATCAGTTTCATAGCTTACAACTTTTTCATTATTTTGTTGTTCTCTCTATAGTTAATGTGATGCAGCATTATTTAACAAACGTTTCACTTTCAGTTCTAAACATTTGCAAAATCCACACAGGTATGAGTAAAAGGCAGCATAATATTGGCGTCCTACTTATAGGAAAAATATACGCTGTAAAATTTTATATGAAAATTTACTGTCTTCAATTTGTTTCAAGTTTCGTTTAATTGTTTAACGATCCATGATTACAATGTATGGTGGAATAAAAAACTAAGAAAAGTGTGGTATGACAAACATACTGAAAAATGATAAAGTTTAATGTAAGGGAAGGCGAAGGCAACATTGTTTATTATCCTTTGCCTGTGTGTAGGGTAGATTTTTTTGAACAAGTGTAATCATTGAATCTCAGATTTTATTCAGTATTTTAAATTTTTTGTGTGATTAGTTTTAACAGTATTGTACTCAGTTTGTAAAAGATGGCTGACTTCACGCCAAGAGCACAAAATGGTTCAAATGGCTCTGAGCACTATGGGACTTAACTTCTAAGGTCATCAGTCCCCTAGAACTTAGAACTACTTAAACCTAACTAACCTAAGGACATCACACACATCCATGCCCGAGGTAGGATTCGAACCTGCGACCGTAGCGGCCGCGCGGTTCCAGGCTGTAGCGCCTTTAACCGCTTGGCCACCACGGCCGGCTCCAAGAGCACACATAATGGAACAGAGCTTCTTTATTGTTTTTATCTAGTAATGTCATCTTACCAGAAGATTCTTGTTCAGAAATGTCACTATTTGTATGCTAATGTTACATTGAGATAAATTATTTTACCTCTTATGTAATGGCAAATATAGGAATAACCCAAAAATCTGAAACTGAAATCCGAGATGGAATAGGATCGAATGCTGGTGGTGAACTTGCTGATACGGTGATTGAGAATGTAGAAACCTCATGTCACAAAATTGAATCAGGCGCTCAAAATCAGAAAATTAATTCACTTACCAGTCGCATTTAAAACAAATCTGCATCAAGTAAAATACAAAATGTATTCGGAAATACCGGCTATTGCTAATGAAATGTTCACTAAACACAATGAAATGTCATCTAAATAGGATGCAAAAACGTGTAATGAAATGTCTTCCAAAGATAATGAGCTGCGTTGTGAGATATCCTCTCGGTTAACAAACTTGACAACTGTCGTAACAAATTTAATGTTACAACAAAAAGACGGGTCAACTAAAGTGACATACAAGATTATAGCATTGACTACTGTATATTAAAGCATTCCTGACGAGACAAAACATCTAACTGATGAACAAGTACAAATAAAAGAACCTGTTTGTAAGCTAGATACCAAAAGTAGACAGTTTTACTTAACAGCAATAGCCTAAGATAAAATTCAATTTCATGAGCAAAGAGAAAGCCTTTCTAAAAAAAATTTCCAAGTAAGGAAACAAATATGAATAAACGATTAGATTCAGAACTGCCACGTGCTGTTCAGCAGATAGTTACGGAGTTCGGGAGAAGTAATTAACAAGGAACTGAATTGAAACTGCCTGAGCAAAGATTTGCCAGAGTGGCGAGATAGTGTCACGTCACAAACCAGTACAACATAAAAGACGCTGTTAATGATTAAACAGAGAGTACATGATACACTGACCTCTGTTGTTAGGGTAAGTGATGGAACTATTTTACCTATGTCATATGAGGGAAGATACAGTAATGATATAAATCACACAAGTGGGTCTCCTAACCATGTATCATATGGAATGGAACAGTGCCTCTATTTTCATCCTTCCTATTAGATGAAAGATCGTTAAACCATAGACAGTTTCAAGTTTTTGCCCCTGAAAAAAAGGTGTATTATCAACGTCACGGACACATGATACGAACGATCCTGTCCACCTTATCCAGCTCCTGATTCAGGGTTTGAAGAGGACTAGAGATCAACTTAGCAAAACATCTGCTACACCACAGATTTTATTCAAGGAGAAGCCAATCCTTGAGCAACCAAGAAAATTGTCAGACTTACAAAGAGTTTGAGAAGAAATTCCTATCGAAATAATGGTCTGGTTGGGCAAAGAGAAAATCCGTAAGGAGGTCTTTATTCCTGAACCCTTTAAGAGTTGGCAAGGAAGTCTATAGGAGTATTTCAATGTGTATTTGAATGAGACATGGTACTGGGATGTACCCATATCACATAGGGACATTCTGCGAATATTTAAAGCAAAAGTTCTGCTGAACTTACGAAACAAATTACTAAATGTGTCAGAAATCAATCTTGAGCATTTAATGTCAACTCAAGAGCGAGAATTATCGCAGAATCACCTTAACAGCTCATGCATCCAAGTGGCTGACAAGAATAATATACAGTTTTGAAAGGTAAAGGCACCAGAGAGGCAAATATGACCTTACGGTTGCTAATGAGAGCAAGACTAAAGAAAAATCAAGACACGTTCATAGGAATTGTCGGCCTGGAGAAATCGTTCGACAATGTAAAATGACCCAAGATGTTAAAATTCTAAGAAAAACAGGGGTAAGCTATACGGAGAGACGGGAATATACAATATGTAGAGAGAAAAGGGAATTACAAGAGTTGACGATCAAGAACGAAGTGAAACGGTGTAAGACAGGGATGTAGTCCTTCGCCCCTACTGTTCAGTCTGTACATCAAAGAAGCAGTGATGGAAACAAAAGAAAGGTTCAGTAGTGGAATTAAAATTCAAGGTACGATATCAATGATATGATTCGCTGATGACATGGCTATCCTGAGCGAAAGTGAAGAAGACTTACACGATCTGCTGAATGGAATGAACCATCTAATGAGTACAGAATATGGACTGAAAGTAAATCGGAGGAAGGCGTAAGAAATGAGAAGTAGCAGAAATGAGAACTACGAGAAACGTAAGATCAGGACTGATGGTCACGAGGTAGATGAAGTTAAGGAATTCAGCTACGTAGGCAATAAAATAACCAATGATGGATGGAGCGAGGAGGACATCAAAAGCAGACCAGTAACGGCAAAATGGGCATTCCCGCCGAAGCGAAGTCTACTTGTGTCAAACATAGGTCTTAAATTGAGGAAGAAATTTCTGAGAATGTACGTCTTGAGTACAGCATTGAATGGTAGTGAGACATGTACTGTGGGAAAACCGGAACAGAAGAGAATCGAAGCATTTGAGGTGTGGTGCCACAGGCGAATGTTGAAAATTAGGTGGACTGATAAGGTAAGGAATGCGGAGGTTCTGCTCAGAATCGAAGAGGAAAGGAATATGTGAAGAACACTGGTAAGGGGAAGGGACAGAATGATAGGGCATCTGTTAAGACATCAAGGAATGACTTCCATGGTATTTGAGGGAGCTGTAGAGATTGGACTACATCCAGCAAATAATTGGCAGATGAAAACCGTGTGCCGGACCGAGACTCGAACTCGGGACCTTTGCATTTCGCGGGCAAGTGCTCTACCATCTGAGCTACCCAAGCACGACTCACGCCCCGTCCTCACAGCTTTACTTCCGCCAGTACCTCGTCTCCTACTTTCGAAACTTCTAACAGCCGTGTACCGCAAGTCTCTAGGGGCACGGAAGGTTCCAAATGATTGGAAAAGAGCACAGGTAGTTCCAGTTATCAAGAAGGGTCGTCGAGCAGCTGCGCAATACTATAGGCCTGTATCTGACATCGATCTGTTGTAGAATTTTAGAACATGTTTCTTGCTCGCGTATCATGCCATTTCTGGAAACCCAGAATGTACTCTGAGGAATCAACATGGATTCCGGAAACAGCGATCGTGTGAGACCCAAATCGCTATTTTTGTTCATGAGACCCAGAAAATATTAGATACAAGCTCCCAGGTAGATGCCGTTTTCCTTGACTTCCGGAAGGCGTTCGATACAGTTCCACACTGTCGCCTGAGAAAACAAACTAAGAGCCTACGGAATATCAGACCAGCTGTGTGGCTGGATTGAAGAGTTTTTGGCAAACAGAACACAGCATGTTGTTCTCAATGGGGAGACGTCTACAGACGTTGAAGTAACCTCTGGCGTGCCACAGGGGAGTGTTTGGAGCCATTCTTTTTCACAATATATATATAAATGACCTAGTAGATAGTGTCGGAAGCTCCATTAGGCTTTTCGCGGATGATGCTGTAGTATACAGAGAAGTTGCAGCATTAGAAAATTGCAGCGAAATGCAGGAAGATCTGCAGTGGATAGGCACTTGGTGCAGGGAGTGTCAACTGACCCTTAACATAGGCAAATGTAATGTATTGCGAATACATAGAAAGAAAGATCCTGTATTATATGATTACATGACAGCAGAACAAACACTGGTATGAGTTACTTCTGTAAAATATGTGGGAGTATGCTTACGGAACGATTTGAAGTGGAATGATCATATAAAATTGTTAGTAAGGCGGGTGCCAGGTTGAGATTCTTTTGGAGAGTCCTTAGAAAATGTAGTCCATCAACAAAGGAGGTGGCTAGCAAAACACACGTTCGACATATACTTGAGTATTGCTCATCAGTGTGGGATCCGTACCAGGTCGGGTTGACAGAGGAGATAGAGAAGATCTAAAGAAGAGCGGCGCGTTACGTCACAGGGTTATTTGGTAAGCGTGATATCGTTACGGAGATGTTTAGTAAACTCAAGTGGCAGACTCTGCAAGAGAGGCGCTCTGCAACGCGGTGTAGCTTGCTGTCCAGGTTTCGAGAGGGTGCGTTTCTGGATTAGGTATCGAATATATTGCTTCCCCCTACTTATACCTCCCGACGAGATCACGAATGTAAAATTAGAAAGATTCGAGCGCGCACGGAGGCTTTCCGGCAGTCGTTCTTCCCACGAACCATACGCGACTGGCACAGGAAAATGAGATAACAGAGTGGCACGTAAAGTGCCCTCCGCCACACACTGTTGGGTGGCTAGCGGAGTACAAATGTAGATGTAGATGTGAAGCAAAGCTGTGAGGACGGGGCGTGAGTCGTGCTTGGGTAGTTCAGATGGTAGAGCACTTGCCCGAGGAAAGCAAAGATCCCGAGTTCGAGTCTCGGTCCGGCACACAGTTTTAATCTGCCAGGAAGTTTCGTATCAGCGCACACTCTGCTGCAGAGTGAAAATCTCATTCTGGAATTAAGGACGTAGTTTGCAAGTGCTACTCTGAGATGAAGAGGTTAGCACAGGAGAGGAATTCGTGGCGGGCCGCATCCAACCAGTCAGAAGACTGATGAAAAAAAGAAGTTTTCTCTGTGCCATACTACATTATCTGTGAATGCATACACAGCGATTGTGGATGTGCAACTAACCGTCAATCATTGCCCCATTTGATAGATGTCCTGAGGTCATAGTTGGCGTGGTTGTCCGTTGACCGGAATGTCATCTTTCGTGCAGAACACGATCGTACGGACACATGTTGACATTTTGTACGATTATATCATGAATTAGACACAGGGCGAACAAATAGCGGTTTGCTGGTTTAATTTTGGACACTAGTGTAAATTTAGATGGCTAGACATGTGTCTGAAGTGTGGTACAGATTGACATGTTTGCGTCCAACCCTTATTTAAAAGGAATTTGCCATATTTAACGCCTAACGCCGAAAAACCACAACCAGGCTGGCTGGCACACTGGCCCTCGTCGTAAATCCGCCAGGCGATTCGATTCAGAGCCGGCGCGCCTACCCGCTTCCTGGAAGCAGTGCATTAGCGTTCTCAGCTAACCTGGCGGTTCGTCGCACAAGTTCAAAATGAAGAATTTTATTCGTAATTTTTGAAACTGGTAGACTATTGCTTTGCATTTCCAGGGCATAATACCAATGTCGAAAGGGTATTCTCTTTCATAAACTCTGAACGAACAAAGGAACGCAACAAATTGCAATCCGACACAATCTCAATTGTGTTGTTGCTGTTGTTGTTGTTGTTTTCTTTAAAATTGTACTGTTAAAAGTTCCACGATAAAAATGACCTTCTTGATAAAGTGGGTTCAAATGAGAAATATTAATGCTTAAATACTGAATATAATTATTTCATTATAAGTCTAATTAAAATGACAAAGTTATTCCTTTTCATTTTTGTCCCAGAAGAATAGATCACCGTTTACTTTGTATGGTTTCTTTTGAAATACACTTAAGAACCGAAGAACTGGTATACCTGCCCGTGTAGGGCCTTCGCGAGCACTCAGAAGTGCCTCAACACGACGTGGCACGGACTCGACTAATGTCTGAAGTAGTGTTGTAGGGAACTGACACCATGAATCCTGCAGGGCTGTCCATAAATCTGTAAGAGTGCGGGGGGCTGGAGATCTCTTCTGGACAGTACGTTGCAAGGCACCCCAAGTTTGCTCAAAAATGTTCATGTCTGGCGAGTTTGGTGGCCAGCGTAAGTGTTTAAACTCGGAAGAGTGTTACTGGAGCCGCCATTTAGCAGTTCTGGACGTCTGGGTTGTCGCATTGACCTGCTGGAATTGCCCAGGTTCGTCGAAATGCACAATGGACATGAATGGATGTAGGTGATCAGACAGGATGCTTACGTTCGTGTCACCTGCCTGAGTCGTATCTCGACATATTAGTGGTCCCATATCATTCCAACTGGACACGCCCAACATCATTATAGAACGTCCACCATCTTGAACAGTTCGTTGCTGACATGCAGGGACCCATGAGGTTATCTACATACCGTACACTTCCATACAATTTGAAACGAGACTCGTTCGACCAGGCAACATGTTTTCAGTCATCAACAGTCCAATGACGGTGATGATGGGCCCAGGCGAAGCGTAACGCTTTGTGTCGTGCAGTCATCAAGGGTATATGAGTAGACCTCACATATCGATGACGTTTCGTTGTATGATTCACACGCTGTAACTTGTTGATGGTCCAGCATTGAAATCTGCAGCAATTTTCGGAAGGGCTGCGCTTCTGTCTCGTTGAACGATTCACTTCAGTTGTCGTTGGTCCCCTTCTCGCAGGATCTTTATCCGGCCGCAGTGATGTTGGAGATTTGATGTTTTACCGGATTCCTGATATTCACGATACTCTCGTGAAATGGTCGTACGGGATCATTCTTACTTCATAGCTACGTCGGAGGTGCTGTGTCCCATCGCTCGTGCGCCGACGATGACAACACATCCAGACTCACTTAAATCTTGATAACCTGTCACTGTAGCAGCAGTAACCGCTCTAACAACTTCGCCAGACACTTGCTGTCTTACATAGGCGTTGCCGACAGCAGCCCCGAATTCTGCCTGTTTACTTACCTCTGTATTTGAGTTGGGTTGATTTGGGGGAGGACACCAAACTGCGAGGTCATGAATGCCGGACATTTGCCACGCCGGACATTTGCCACGCCGGACCTTTGCCACACTTGCCTCTTCGCCAGGTAGCTTGAGTAGCGATCCCTCAGGTAAGGGACGCCCTTCCTCGTACTTCTTCTGTCCGCCTTCAAACCGCCGTCTCCACATCTTACTCGATACAACCAGTACGTAAGGCACCTTCTTCTACGACATCTTGGCGAAATACAGACTTTCTTTTCCGAAATCGAAATATTTATAACTTTTGGGAAACGAAAGCAATACCGACGATTATGTCAGTATGTAATTAGTTCTGCCAAGTATAAATATAGATCCCCTGTCTGTACGGTAGCTTCCTTTCATGCTTACTGATTGCGATAGAAACAGTCCATCGCCATGGGAGCAACAAGAAAGGAACGATGTAAAGAGAATGCAAATCTACGCTAATCATTTCTTTTTGATCACTGCATTTGTGCCTACTTTAATTACTACAACTGCACGCCCAAAAGACAATAAGGAAAAAAGAAATGGGTATGTGAATGTTTGAAAAGAAGATCGACATACTCCGTATTAATTTATTCTCTAAAATCCGATATCCCTTGCGGCGAAACATTAGTTAATAAGGTGTAGCGAGACAATGTTCAAAACATGACTGAAAATACGTTCACTAAATAGAGATAAGAACATCTATGACTGACATGTCATCTAAAGTCGACGTACAATTTTAAAATGTTAGAAATAAGGAAATGAAGTAATACAGAATGCTGTGCTTGTAACGTACGTTGTTGTTCTACATTGTTTAGCTCTGATATTTATAGGGTCACAGAGAAAGCATCCTAGGTTCTGGAGGGAAAAGCCATAATTGTAATGATCTGCACAACAGAAACAAGAAACACAACTTAAGGAAAAATAATGTCATGTGTGTTCCAGCTCACAAGCGACATTGAAGTAGATAGTTCCTATGACTTAGTATGGGCAGAGTTTATATTCGACAACCGGAATAAATTAATAACTGGCTCCATTTACCGACTCCCGGTCTCAGATGAAACACTTGCTGAACAGTTCAAAGAAAACTTGAGTCTCATCACAAACCGGTACCCTACTCATACAATTATAGTTGGCAGTGACTTCAATCTACCTTCCGTATGTATACAAAAATACTTTTTCAGACACTATTGTAGATAGAAAACAACTTCCGTAATTGTTCTAAATGCTTTTTTTTAAGTTATTTTGAACAATTAGTTCAGGAGGCCATTCAAATTGTAAATGGTTACGAAAACACACTTGACCTCTTAGCCACAAATAATCCCGAGCATAACGACGGATACAGGGATTAGTGAACACACAGTCGTAGCGAGGCTCAATTCCGTAACAAAGAAATTCACCAAAACTAAACGCGAAATATATGTGTTTATAAAAGAAGCTAAAAATTCGGTAGGAGTCTTTCTAAGAGACAGTCTCCAATCCTTCCAAACTATGTAAGTGAAGACCATATGTGGCTTAAGTTCAAAGAAATAGTATCACAGCACTCGAGAGATTCATACCAAATAAATTAATAAGATACGGAAGTGATCCCGCATGGTACACAAAACAGGACAGAAAGCTTCTGCAGGAGCACCGAAAAGGCACGTATAATTTAGACGAACGCAAAATCTCCAAGATTGGCGAAGTTTTATTGGGGCTCGAAATTTGGTGCGGATTTCAGTGCGAGATGTATGTAATAGTTTCCACAACGGAATGTGGCGGAAAATCCAAAGAGATTCTGGTCCTATGTTAAGTAAACCAACGGAAAGGCTCAGTAAGTACCTTTACTGCGTGACAGCGACGGTAATGTTAGTGATGACAGTGCCACTAAAGTGAAGTAACTAAATGCAGTTCCAGGTGTCGGGCGGCGGGTGAGGAGGAGGAGGGGGAGAAAAGGGGCCCAACCCTTCGGAGCAGGTAAAATCGTGGCAGATGTCCGGCGTGGCAAATGTCCGGCGTGGCAAATGTCCTCATACCGAGGTCATCGGTCTCAACGGATTAGGGAAGGATGGGGAAGGAAGGCCGCCGTGCCCTTTCAAAGGAACCATCCCAACATTTACCTGAAGCGATGGTGGTGGTGGTGGTGGTGGGTAGTGTTTAACGTCCCGTCGACAACGAGGTCATTAGAGACGGAGCGCAAGCTCGGATTAGGGAAGGATTGGGAAGGAAATCGGCCGTGCCCTTTCAAAGGAACCATCCCGGCATTTGCCTGAAACGATTTAGGGAAATCACGGAAAACCTAAATCAGGATGGCCGGAGACGGGATTGAACCGTCGTCCTCCCGAATGCGAGTCCAGTGTGCTAACCACTGCGCCACCTCGCTCGGTCCTGAAGCGATTTAGGGAAATCACGGAAAACCTAAATCAGGAAGGCTGACGCGGGATCGAACCATCGTCCTCCCGAATGGGAGTCCAGTGTGTTAACCACTGCGCCACCTCGCTCGGTCTGCATTTGAATACGCATACCTATACCAGTTTCTTTGGCGCTTCAGTGTATGTGCCGTGAGGGTTGGTGTTTCCTTGCCCATAGTCACTTAGGTTTACTTTGAAAGTCAAATGAATGGTACACACAATAGAAATTACCTCAATGTTTCTGTTGAACGTACGTCTCGGAAACCTTTGTGAATCTTAGGAAGTTTTATCAAGAAAAGAGTGTGCTGAAACAGACGAAGATTGATCCTGAACTAAATTTTACAGTCCGTGCCTTTTATTTGTAAATGCTCTATTACTTATCATCTGGCGTTACACTATTTAAATGAAAGTTACAAACATTGTCAAGAAACGTTATATGTAAAGTGTTAGTGCAATATACTCAGAGGTAATATAGTTTGTGACTAGAACAATTAAATTCTAAAGACTGAAATTTCGTTATTTCCTTACGCAGTGCTACGTACCACGCCCCTTTTTTTCGACATCCAAAAACATGGTGCAGGTTGGTTCAATTTGCTTTCTCTGGTGGCGGTGTTGCCTCTCTATGGTATTCTGTCTCTTTGTGTAGAGCACTTGAAGAATTAAAGGCAACGTCTGGACTTTTCTCCATTTTTCATTAATGCAGTCTGTAAATGTTTTGGACTAACGGGTTCGGTGAACTTCCGATATTAACAGATGACGCCACAGTAACCTGACACTGTGCACGCCCAGTCTGCACCTTACTTAATTATGCAGAACTACACACGCGGCACAGTCAATTGATCACTCTCGTCGTTGCCGGCCGAAGTGGCCGTGTGGTTAAAGGCGCTGCAGTCTGGAACCGCAAGACCGCTACGGTCGCAGGTTCGAATCCTGCCTCGGGCATGGATGTTTGTGATGTCCTAGGTTTAACTAGTTCTAAGTTCTAGGGGACTAATGACCTCAGCAGTTGAGTCCCATAGTGCTCAGAGCCATTTGAACCATTTTGAACTCGTCGTTTTTCCAGTTGAAACGTGACTGGCGACTGATTTACACGGAAACAAGTGACGCACACCCAACACTAGTAGTCGAGTTTGACCAGAAAGTCGCTCGTGCCTTTGTATCGAAACGGGGATTCGGCAGTTCGCGCCCGCCGTGATCAGACATCCTGCCCAGGCTTTGAGTGGCCAGCTGTGTGCCCGCAGCTGCAGCTGCCGCCTGCCGGCTGCTTTTTGCCGCTGCGCCAGCTGCCAGCTGCTCGGCTGTTTTAGCGGTCACGCGGCCACGTGTGGCTCCCCCCCCCCCCTCTACCCCCACTCGAACACACACAAGTCACTGACCGTGGAAAGCTGCTCCTGCTGCTGCTTCAGCCGCCGCACTCGAGCCGGTTTCGCCGCCAGCGAAAGCGAAGCGCGCACCACTTTCACTGCTGCCGCGGCTTCGCCACCAAAGTCCGAGGCACCAGGGACGACCTCGCCCAGGCGCCAGCTCCGGACACAGGGTCGTGTGAGAGCTGAACGCGCACTCAAGGTTACACGTGGTACACAGGCGCCGCACACTGAGGTGGCAGAAGTCACGGGATAACGCCTACTATTGTGTCGAACCTCCTTTTTCCCGGCGTACTGCAGCAACTCGACGTGGCATGGACTCAAGTCATTCGAAGTCCCTGCAGAAACGCTGAGCCATACTGCCTCCACAGCCATCCACAACTGCGAAAATGTTGCCGGTGCAAGATTTTGTGCACGAGATGATTTCTCGATTATGTCCCACAAATGTTCGATGGGATTCAGGTCGGCGATTTGGGTGGCCAGATCAGTCGCTCGAATTGTCCAGAATGTTCTTCAAACCAATCGCGAACAATCGTGACCCGGTGACAAGGCTCATTGTCCCTACAAAAATTCAGGCATGTTTGGGAAGATGATATTTATGAATGGCTGCAAATGGTTTTTAAGTAGCCGAACATAATCGAAGATCCAGTCCATTCTGTGTATACACAGCCCACACACTATGTAGTCACCACCTGCTTGCACATTGCCTTGTTGACAGAATGGATGCAAGGCTTCGTGAGGTCTACACCACATCGAAACCTACCACTAGCTCCTAGCAGCTAAAATCAAGACTCATTCGACTGGGCCATGGTTATCCAGGCGTCTAGGTTCTAACTGATAAGGTCACTGGCCCAGGAGAGGTACTGCCAGCGATGTCGTACGGTATGCAAAGGCACTCGCGACGGTCGTCTGCTGCCATAGCCCATTAGCACCAAACTTCACCGCAGTGCCGGAACGGATACGTCCGTCACACGACCCGCATTGATTCCTGCGGTTATTTCACGCAGTGTTGCTTGTCTGTTAGCACTGACAACTCTACGCAAACGCCGCTGCTCTCGTTCGTTGAGTACAGGTCGTCGGGCACTGTGTTGTCTGTGGTGAGAGGCAATGCCTGTGATTTGGTATTCTCGGCACGTTCTTGACACTGTGATTCTCGAAATATTTAATTCCCTACGAGTTTCCGAAATGGAGCGTCCCATATGTCTAGCTCCAACTCCTACTCCGGGTCTGTTACTTCCCGTCTAGTGGACATAACCACGTATGAAACCTTTTCACGTGAATCACCTGAATACAAATCACAGCTCCTCCAATTATGTCCTTTCATATCTTTATATGCGATGCTTCTGCCATCTGGACACGTGTACGTCGCTATTGCATGACCTTGGTCACCTCAGTGTACACTGACTATAGTATCCGGACACACCTGCATAATTGGCTACTAGATGTCACGGGAGACGGACCCGCCAATACAACAGGAGGCGAGGTAGTATTGTGTTGTCAGTAGGGAAGAATTAACAGCAGAAAGGGTCGGTTAGGAGAGCTCAGTGACGTTGAAAGTGGACTAGCCGGGTGTCCGGCTTTAACCGGACATTCCAGCTTTTTACGCTCGTGTGCTGCCAAATACATACAAGTCAGCCGTCTGGGATTTTAGCGGTAAGGTAGGGGACGTATGGCAAAAACCCGTTCTAAGTTAATGAGATAAGTGCAAATAGTATTAGAAGGGATAAGGATATATATTGTAAGGATATGTAGGCTAACCAACCAGTGCTGTTCTTATGTCTGTGTTATGTTTTCCTGCGTAGGCCAAACACACACAGCCACACCCACGTTATGCGCAGAGCGAGCAAGGCGAAGCAGTGTGTGTCTATCAGCCGAGGTCATCCTGCCTCGCCCGGCCATGCGCGCGCGTCGCACAAGTTCAAAATCATCACTGTCATTTTCTTTGGAACTTTTTCCCCATTTCAACTTGGGGTCGGCCTTTTTCTATGGATTTTTCGATGTTAGTGTCAGAGGGTGGCCACATGGCCCTTCTGTCGCCATCCCGTACCCCCTGGGACGGAATTAGTGTAACCCAGCTGTCTGTGTCTGCTGTAAACTATGAAATAGTGCGAACGTTTTTCAAGTGTCTGCGAGTCGTGTAACTGAGGTGGGACGTGGGAACCAGCCCGGTATTCACCTAGGTGAACGTTGAAAACCGCCTAAAAAACCACATCCAGGCTGGCTGGCACACTGCCCCTCGTCGTTAATCCGCCGGCGCGCCTACCCGAGTCCTGGAGGCAGTGCATTAGCGCTCTGGCTAATCTGGCACGTCGTCGCACACGTTCAGAATGAAGAATTTTATTCGTAGTTTTTGAAACTGGTAGACTATTACTTTGCATTTCCAGGCCATAATACCAATGTCTTTCATCAACTCTGAACGAACAAAGGAACGCAACAAATTGCGATCTGAAACAATAAGAACGATGTTGTTGGTGTTGTTGTTTTCTTTAAAATTATACTGTTAAGAGTTCCACAAAATGATTTCCAGGAAAAATGACGTACTTGATAAAAATAGGTTCAAATGAGAAATATTAATGCTTAAATACAGATTATATTTATTTCATTACCAGTCTAATTAAAATGACCAAGTTATTGAATACTTTTTTCATTTTTGACCCAGAAGAATAGATGAATGTGTACTTTGTTTGGTTTCTTTTGACATACACTGAAAAACCGAAGAGCTGGTACACCTGCCTAATATCATGTAGAGCCCCCGAAAGCACTCAGAAGTGCCTCAACATGACGTGGCACGGACTCGACTAATGTCTGACGTAGTGCTGTAGCGAACTGAAACCGTGAATCCTGCGGAGCTGTCCACAAATCCGTAAGAGTACGAGGGGGAAGAGATCTCTTCTCAACAGTAAGTTGCAAGGCATCCCAGGTATGTTCAATAATGTTCATTGTTGGGGAGTTTGGTGGCCAGCGGAAATATTTAAACTCAGAAGAGTATTCCTGGAGTCACTCTGTAGCAATTCTGGACGTGTCTGGTGTCGCATTGTCCTGCTGGAATTGCCTAAGTCCGTCGGAATCTCAATGGATATGAATGGATGCAGGCCATCATACAGGATACTTACGTACCTGTCAACCATCAGAGTCGTATCTACACGTATCAGAGATCCCATATCACTCCAACTGCACACTCCCCACACTATTACAGAACCTCCAGCACCTTGGACAGTCCCTGCTGACATGCAGGGTCCATGGATTCATGAGGTTGTCTCCAAGCCCGTACGCGTCCATCTACTCGCCACAGTTTGAAACGAGAATTCTTGCAGAATCTTTCTCAGCCCGCAGCGATGTCGGAGATTTGATGTTTTCCCGGGTTCCTGATATTCACGGTACAATCGTGAAATGGTAGTACGCAGATGCTCTGTCCCATCGCTCGTGCTCCGACTACACCACTTTCAAACTCACTTAAATCTTGATAGCCCGCCATTATAGGAACAGTAAGCGATCTAACAACTGCGCCAGACACTTGTTGTCTTATATAGGCGTTGCCGACCGCAGCGCCGTATTCTGTCCGTTTACATATCTCTGTATTTGAATACGCATATCTCTCTTTCTCTCTCTTTCAATTTAAGTACGTTGAAATTTGATCACGCAAAAAATATAGTCTCGCAATTGACGGTATTTCTATTTAAAACAGGTAGTCGGCCTTTTAGGGAAAAATGTCCAGACAAATGTAACGGCGAGGATGGGATTTTTTTTTTTTTTAATCTGGCACTCCTACACCTGACTAACAAATGCATCGTGGACAGTGCAGCCCTCATAAAGATGCTCAAGTCGACTGTTGTTAATGTGGTTGTGAAGTGGAAACGGGAAGGAACAAGCGCAGCTAAACCACGACAAGACAGACTTCATGTACTGATGGACGTGGACGTCGAGCATTGAACCACGAAGCCAGCGGAAGGTATCAGTCGTGAGTCCCAAAGGGCTACAAGTAGTACACCTAGCACAATTACTGTGCCCAACGAAATAAAAAAAAGGGGGGCTACAATGGTCGTCATAAGCCTTATATTTCTTTAATTAGTCCTAAGCGCCTCTTGAGGTGGTGTAGAGAGCGATGCTACCAGACTGTAAACTATTTGGAAACGATTAACTGGGAGTGATCCATCACGCTATACCCTGTGGCTAACCGATGGGAGGATTTGGTACTGGTGAATCCTTGGGAACGATACCTGCTATCGTGTGTAGTGTCAACAATGAAGTACGGAGGAAGTGATGTTGCGGTATGTGGGTGTTTCTCGTACTTAAAATGTGGTCGCCACACTGCGCTTAAGATACTCTAAATGGGAAAGGACAGGGATACATTTCACCGCATTGTGTACTGCGTAAAGGAACTGTTCGGAGACAATGATGGTTTGCATCAGCATGACAATCCGCCCTGTTATAAAGCCACATCCCTGAGACTACCGTTGGTGGACAATAACATTCCTGAAATTCACTGGCCTGCCCGGAGCCCGACCACAGACCAATGGAACATTTTTGGGATGAGTCAGAAGGTCTACGTCGCTCAGACCCAAGCTCCCAACGTCAGCACCTTCTCTCGTTTCAGCTACTGAGGAATAATGTATAGTCATTCTTCTACAGACATACGGACATGTCACTGAAAGTTACCCTAACAGAGTTCAAGCCCTCATAGTAGTGTCACTAATAGGTCTCCCGATACTTTTGCACAGGCAGTATCCATGCTAGATTAATCCCACGGTACACAAAACACTTTTCAACTATTACGTACCATTATCATGTGCAATGCAAATTTTCTGTATAAACTTCATATTACTTATCTATTCCTACGGCAAAGTGAACCTGTAGGTTCTATATGTAATGCAAAATATACAACGAAAATTGCAATCGTAAAATAAATTGATAGAAATGAGTTCATAAAGCCGTTCACAGTGTTGAATTTTTATGTTATAGCCGCAATAAAACTATACGAACATCGATATTTCAGGTGGCTAGACAGTACTGACCAAAGAATGGAAGGCCGAAAGATGGATCGATCGCATACAAGGGCTGTATAAAGGAAATACAGACAACATTATGTAAAGAGAAGAAGTGAATGAAGATGTGACGGGGGATACAATACTGAGAGAAGGATCTAACCAACCTCTGAAACATATAAATCGAAAAACTCCATTTGTGACACGAGAATGGTTTGATAAGTCACGTAAAAAAGCAAGAAAAATGTTTGTTTTGTAAAAAGCTCACTTTTCTTCTCGACAGAGCCCCCTGTGAGGGATATGCACTTGGCCCAGTGATATTCCAGATTTTTCATCCCATCGTAAAAATTGGTTCTGTCAAATTCTGCAAAATACTCGTTCACTGCAATTTCTTCCTCGCTTGATGAAAATTTTTTCCCAGCAAAACCAAAGTTTCAAGTTACGGAACAGGAAGGAGTGACTTGCGGATAATTCTGGTGAATAGTGTGAATGAGAAACCAATTCAAAGCCCAATCATACACTTTCACCGTTGTTATCGCTGATGTGTGGGTTAGTGCATTGTCCTGGTGAAAGAGTACTCTTTTGCAAGCCAACCTTGATCTTTTTTTCAGCCAATGTAAGTTTCAGACAATCCAACGGCGCAGCATAATAGGGTCCAGTTAGGGTTTTGCCTTTTTACATGTAATCTATGATTGTTCCTTGGGAATTCCAAAAAAACAGTATCCATCATTTACCAGGTGACGAAATGGTCTGTGCCTTCTCCTTGCACTTTCACCAGCCTTTGACCACTGGTTTGACTGCCGTTTTGACTCTGGTGTGCAGTGACAGATCTAAGTTTCGTCAACAGTCACAAACTGGCGAAAAACATCTTGCGGATTGCAATTAAGCATTACCAGACACTGTGTTGAAATGTTGTGCCTTTTGAGCTTCTGGCGACTGTGCGCAATCATGGCATCCATCTCGCAACCCGCTACTTCATTGCCAATTTTCCGTGCAGGATTTTATGCACTCACTCAGCTGAGATACCTACTGTCTCAACAATCTCACGAATTTTTATTCTGGGGTCTTGCATTATCATATCGCTGATTTTGTCAGTGATTTCCTTTGCGGTGATCTGAACTGGACCGTCGGAGCGCGCTTCGTCTTCGTCGCTTGTCCGACCGCGTTGATCCAAAAGTAAATGGTCTTCAATGATGGTGCAGAGTCCACATGAACGTCACCTACTTCTGTTTTAATTTGCCAGGCAGTCCAACCCTTCACATGAAAATGTTCAATAACAGCACGAAACTCGATTTTCTTCATTTTCAGTCGCAGTCGACACACTAATCAATTTAGACGGCTGTCAACAAAGAACTGTACGCTGCACATTATTGAAATTCTTGATACCATCCTTGGCGTTATCAAGCTTACCAACCAAGAAGGTGCAACAAAAATGTTCCATTCTTTCAAGGAAACTTACCATAATTATCAAACGACCCTGGTAGAAGACTGTGTCTTATAATTCAAGACTTCGGTTGTAAACAGTGGCAAGGGACATTCGACGAGAAATAAAATTATTGCGTGTAAAATATGCTACGTGATGAGTTTTTTCATATAACCCGAAAAATGGATTCTCTGTCTCTAATTTCAAACTCTCAATTACGGCACTTCGTCAGGACGTATGGATGTAAACAGTGGTAGTTGCTGGGAATATGGCTGCCAGCAGTAGTACAGTGTGCAGCACTCATGCCAGAAAAATGCTTCGGGGACGATTTGTACAAAGCAGAGGTTGGTGTGGCTAAAAGTGACAGATATAAAGATTCTGAATATGTTCCTGAACGCAAAAGCGCTTTAGAAGTTGTTGCTAATCAGGTAAATGCGAATAATTATTTAAGCGAGCAAAAGTGTTGTATTCGCTGCCATAGTTTACATGAATTTACGTGACAGTGTGATAGCAGAAATCTTAAGGATCATCCTCAACATCATTCATGCGTTGCAGTAAGGCGACAAAATGTTAATTCCGTATTCCGTTCAACCATAGATTAATTTTTGAGATTTTTACTCTCTGTTATTGCAATAGTTGATAATGCAAATCTTAGGATGAACTGAAACAATTCGGGCCTTCTAAAGCTGTGTTTTTGTTTCACAGTAAGGTTTTTTGAAGCTGCCATGCAAGAAATACTGAAAAGTCAGTGCTAACCCATGTTAAGTCCACTGCACTCAGTTTGCAAGAAAACAGGGTCAAGCAACCAGGATAAAATTTACGGTTTTAAAAATATGTCGGTGTTCTAGAAATATTTGAAATCAACGTCCTGTCTGAATAAAAAAATACTATGATGGATGTACTTAAAATAACCTATTTATGAGATTTTAAGAAACTTTACAACCAAGATGTCCCTTACATTGTTTACAGTCAAGGTCTTCAGTTATTAACATTCTTGGCAGAATCGACTATGACATAAACGTTTCAGCTAGCGTGCAGGGTACATCAAACAAGGGAACACCTACATACTGCGAGAAAATGTAATATTCCTAGTGCCAATGAAGACACATGTTTACAAGTGTGATTGGTACCTTACCATTAGTTCAATAAGTTATGGTTGCAAGATAATAGCTCGAATTATCTATAATGGAACGACTGATAGATACTGATGTAAGGTGGTAGCAACTTGGTTTCTACAGAAATGTAGGAATGCAGGAGGCAGTACTGACGCTATTAGAGACTGATGTAAGTAGTATTTGTAGATTTAGAAATAGTTTTCGACAATGTTGACTGGAATACATTATTGGAATTCTGAAAATAGCAGGGATGAAATAGTGGGAGCGAAAGGTAATCTACGATATGTACAGGAACGAGACTGGTGTTGTAACAGTCGAGGGGCAGGAAAGGGAGGAAGTAATTTAGAAGGGAATGAGAGAAGGTTCTAGTCTCTCCCCTCCTGTCGTTCAGTCCGCCCATTGAGCAAGCTGTGAAGGAGACATTGGAGGAACTTGGAGAAGAAGTAAAAGTCTAGAGAGAAACACAAGAACTGTGAGGTTTTCTGAGGACATCATAATTCTGTCAGAGACAACAAAGAATTTCGCCAATGGCTTTAATGGAATGGGTAATGTCTTGAACAGAGGTTATCATATGAACGTGAACAAATGTCAAGCAACAGTAACGGAGAGTAACTCCAGCGATTATGACGTTATTTGTTTAGGAACAGTATTGGTTTAGTTGATCTACTTAAGTAGCAAAATGACTGAATATAGCAAAAGGAAAAAGAATATTAAATACAGACTGATCATACACAAGAAAAATTTAAAAAAAAGATATATCGTCATCGAATATAAATTTAAGTGTGCGAAAAGCATCTGTGGGAATATCTGGTATGTAATCTGATATGGAAGTGAAACATGGACGGTAAACAGTTCAGAGAAGAAGAGAACGGGCGTTAGCGAAATGAAGTTCTGTGGAAGAATGCTCAAGGTTAGAAGGGGTAGATTAGGAAACCGATAAAGAAATTCTGAATCGAGCCACGGAG
The DNA here is from genome assembly GCF_021461395.2 of Schistocerca americana. NCBI lineage: Eukaryota > Metazoa > Arthropoda > Insecta > Orthoptera > Acrididae > Schistocerca > Schistocerca americana. The sequence continues at coordinate 437,511,579 of NC_060125.1, forward strand.
TAAAGATATTTGTAGCTCAACTTGATTAAAAGAGAGGGATTCATTGATCGGACACATTTGAGACACCGATAGATAGTAAAGTTGGCAACGAACGTTAAGTGTGGGGTGAATTAATTGCAGAGAGTGATTAAGACTCCATTGCCCTAAGCAGATTCATGAATGGACGTCGCAGTAGCTATGAAGAGATGAAGAGACTTGCACAGTATGGACCTGCGAGGCGACCTGCATCACACCAGTGTTTGGACTGAAGACAACAACAAATTATCTTAAGAACACACCGCCAGATTCCTTAAAACAGAATAACAGCTTTACGTCTTGTAACTTTCACTTCAAGTGACATATTGCACAAGAATTGCGATCTGGTGTTACTGTTCCAACGGCACCTCATCGCTGTCGTAAATTATTCAAATTTGGCAACCGGTGTAGCTGCTCACTACAAATATACAGGGTGTTTGCGTAAGAGCGTGCAAAGATGTAACAGGACATAGAGAATGCTCCACTGAAGAATTTGAGATAGGGAACATGGGTCGGAGAAGTCACCTTAAGGAGATATGGTAGTAAACTTGTATATCGCTTTGTCTAGCGTTACTATTTTCCAGCACATTTACAACTAACATGCGTACGAGTTTACACATGCTGTGCTGGTTATTTATATATACAGTCGTGGACAAAACGAGCGAGACCACTCGCCTTTTCGTTATGCTGATCCGCACAGCCTTAAAGTCTGCTACACAGCGTAACAGGTAAGGCGACGAAGTTCTACCAACATACTATGCACAGGTGTGAAATCTAAAAAGTATCCGCACTTTGTCAGACTGTTTTCAATCATGTGTAAGAAAATATTAATGCTGATTAGTGTGTTCAATTTTTACCTATTTAGGTGACGAAATCCTAACAACGAAAATAGCCACGACAATTACTGAAGATGAGGGCGGCATAAATAATTCAACTTACTCTTTATTCGAAATGTTCTAGTAGCAGTCAGCTTATTAATCGTAGCTAAGCTTTCGATCCAAATCACGTTTACAGGAATGCAAATAAAATCCATTTGCCTACACATGTTAACTCAGATCCCAGTATTAATGTCACAGCGTTTTAGAAGTGCGAGCATTCCCATTGCTAGCTAGCTTAAGAAACACTTCGGCTAATGAACGTTTTCTGGCTGTGGCGATCTAATGGAGGATTCGAAACATTGTAAAATGCGTTTGGCAGCTAGGTCGCCGTTTATTTCCTGGGGTGGTGCAGAATTATCCTACTAAATTTACTAGCTAATAACAGTATTTTGTTATTTCGATAAACATCCCGAATGAGTGTCACACAAGCGGTGACATAAAGGTAGAAAATTCATGTTTTTGAGTCCGGAAAGCTCTATGCAACAGAAACTGCAGATCATTTAGCCATTTTCATTGCGAAATTGCCGGCTTATTCCTGTCTGGGGTAATAATGGTTCAAATAGCTCTGAGCACTATGGGACTTAACATCTGTGGTCATTAGTCCCCTAGTACGTAGAACTACTTAAACCTAACTACCTAAGGACACACACTCCATGCCCGAGGCAGGATTCGAACCTGCGACCGTAGTTGTCGCGCGGTTCCGGACTGAGCGCCTAGAACCGCGAGACCAGCGCGGCCGGCTGGGGTAATAAGAGAGGGCTGTTTTCCTGGGTTCTCTGCTAGTGTAGTGAAAGGTGTTTGCTACTGCAAGGGAGGTCTGGTTTGTTTTCGGTTCTAATCTCGATGGAGACAGATATACTGTAAGTAAAGCAATTTTAGGAAATTCTTGCTCCCCCAATATGTTTTATTGCTGCCTGTATTCTGTACTGGCGCCCTGTGGATGTCAATATGAAACTCTTGTAGAATTTCATAGTTGTTACTGCCTACTTTTACCGCTTCTGTCAGTAATTGAATTGACTTAAATGTGGCACTGAATGATTTTTAAGTGAATTTCGTTATGAATCTTCACGCATTGCTAAATTTGCCGACTTTCATGGTAGGTTAGCGACGGTAATCCAGTATGACTGGTCTGAATGTTGACACAGACCGTTTCGCGGCCGAATGCGCATAATATTTTGCTGGTTCGTAACGATCTGGGGTACTTTGTTTTACTAAGACAGTTATGTTATCGCGATAAGCTGAAATTCATTTTTATTAGTACAGTTCATACTAATTAGCGTTTCTTCTTTCATTTGTGTCTTATATTTATGTGTTTTGTTTAACACACTAATCAGCGTTAGTACAGTCATACACACGATTGAAAACAGTCTGATAAAGTTCAGATAGTTTTTAAATTTCACTCCTGTGCATAGTACGTTGGCAACACTTCGCCGCCTTGCTTGTTATGCTGTGTAGCAGACTTTAAAGCTGTGCAGATCAGCACAACGAAAAGGCGAGGGGTCTCGCTCGTTTTGTCCACGACTGTACACTCTTTATTTCCTGCAAGGAAGCAAGAAGGTCGAATCTGATTACTAGGGAGTCACGATACAGTTTCGTTTACTTTACTTGTCCTTATGGTGGCTCTGTTGTATCGTATTTTCATTGCCCCATGGCAGAACCTGCTATGAATCAACGACAGACGCATTCAGAGAAGTACAGTGCAATACGATGGAGCAGTACCGGTACAGTTTCGCAGAACTCACCGAAATGCACCTTGTGTATGGGGAAGTACGATGCAGTGATCTCGCTACTGAAAGGCTGTACAGGGAACGATTTCCTAACAGGCATCATCCGTCACGACGAGTGTTTATTTCTGTCAATCGACGAATGCGGGAAACTGGTTCATCAGAAAGCAGAAACGAGGGACCTGGCAACATGAGGACCACACCAAAGATATTTGTCAGGTTACGTCAGAATCTTGTTCGCCGATGTCATGCTTGTATTGAGGTTGATGGCCCTCAGTTACAGTGAATTTGGTAAGATAGAGTAAAAGTGGTATGTCCTCTGGATTAGTGATGATATTTGCAGTTAACTGTAACTAATGTATGTAAAAAAGTACACAGTAATGTGATTTTATTTCTATTATCTTCTTAAGCTGGCTTCTCCGACCTCAGGTCCCCTACCTCAGATTGTTCAGTGGTCATCCTCTACGTCCTGTTAAACTTTTGCAGGCTTTCACGCAAACACCCTACACTACCACAGTGGGACTACAGACAATTTCTCTGATCAGTATCATACAGTATAGTCCAGTGGAAGTCTTCCAGTCACAAAATCGATTTCAACCTTTACGTGTGAGCTGATTACTGTGTTTCCGGCGTACCGTTCGTTACTATGTCAGTACTCTATGTGTTACGGTCTATCTTCTGTCTGAATTTTTATTCAGCGGTATATTTGTATTTAATGTTCGGGAACTTCGACATAAAACTGATAACGTGATAATAAATTCACCAGTGAGTTAGTCGTTAAAAGTGCGTCCGGAATTTGCAGTGATGGGTATTGATTGTTAATTATCTGGTGTTTCTTCCTTCCTTAATGGCCTCTCGTTAACTGACACGTGCGAGTCCCGATCCGTGATGGCCCTTGCCAGCGTGTGGCGAATGCTACCCCTGACCATTTTCAGTAATTTTTTTGTATTAATCCCCTTCACCGGTCCTGGTGATGTAGATTTTTAGTCTTGAGCACATAATGTCTGTGAGATAACACGTAAGATATTGTAAAATTAGGATGTCCTTTGTCTTTGGTGATTTTATTCATTGTTTTCTCAACACCATGCTGAATATGTACATTATTTCGGATATTCTTTAGACGTAACAGCCACCCAAACAGGTGGCCAAATTGCAGTGGCGTCGTTTTTATGTAACAGTGGAACAAATCGTTATTACGTCCTTCTAATTAAGAAGACAAAACAGAACTGACTTTTCTCTCTGGCGTTGTCTTCATCTCCGAAAAGAAAAAGACAGCCGAACGTCCAGAGAGAAATAAATATGTTTGTTATTATATCTATCTCGACCTTTTTACGCTGAAAAGGGCAATGTAATGAGATATTACAGGCGTTACAGCTCCACACGCAGAACCCGTTCGACCTGCCTTCATTCGTCCACGAAAGATTTCGTTACTTGACGGTAACTGACGAAATTTGTTAAAAATTGAGCTGCTTAGCCAGTCTATGCCGCAGTTGCAGAATTCTTGGCTTGTTTCTCGTCAAGGGACACTGTAATAGGTTCGGCCCACCTCTACAGTTAACAATTACTCTATCCAGTATCGCCGCCTAGCAGGACCAGACTCATGGCCAAATTTGGTAAAATAACGACCAGAATAGTTTTTGCGACGTCATAGGAAAGCTACTGAACAGTCCGTAGTGGGACACTAAGTTCAGATTTGTGAAAGTTCTTGTCAACTCTGTAAAGCTTCTGAAGAGGAGTGTCCCAGCATTGGTGTAATTCTGAACGTCTTACGACAGTTCCAACTAACGCTTGCCGTCCCTTCATGATTATAGCGTTCTCTTGCCCCGCATCTAACACACATAAAGTTATCTCTGGACTTTAGTTTGTATCGAATAGTGATTTCACTTATAATCAGTTCCCATAAGACTGAAAAAGATACATTAATGCTCCAGTGATGAATTATTTTTATTATCCAAGAATAATGATCAAGACTATAAATAACATTTTAATGAAATTTAGTAACTGTTTCTCTGCAAATGAACTTCCATTGAATTTGAATAAAATACGATACATGCAATTCTGCACTGACCAAGGCCCGATTACAGCGTTAGCAAAAATTCGTGGGAAAACTTACAGTGTATAAGAAACAGAATGACGTAAATTATCAGAGGTCTGGATTAATATGAACCTGAAATGCAAGTCACATGGTCCATATCCTGGAGCAACTCTTCATTGAGAAAGAAAGTTTTTGTTGCACTTAACCGTCTAATAGTGATAATAAGCGGCGTCTACTGCAGAATCTATCGAGGTTTGTTGTCAATCGTCAATGGCAGTTCGGAAACAACAGTAACATTTGCACCATAAATCAGTCAGCCTTAGCTTAGTGTGGCACAGAAAGCCATAAAAATCTTTGTTCTAGTGACGTCAAAAGTCTAACAAATATTAAATTTAGTTTCAAATACAAACTGAAATTATATCTTTCTGGCAACTTCATTTACTCTACAGAAAAGTTTTTGAACGAGTGATAAGTGTGGGTGTGTTTGTGTGTTTCTGATATTAAATATTGTTATTTAAAAGTCAGAAACAGTCTCGACCGCATTAAGACATTGATTTACAACGGTTGCCGGTTTCGGTAGAACGTGACCGTCTTCAGACCAGTTATACCACGATGGTACGCGGTGGCGGTATAAACGGTCTGAAGATGGTCACATTCTGACCTAAACCAGTAACCACTGAAATATGTGTTTTATTGCGGTTGATACTGTTTCTGATCCATTTTTGCCTGCCGGAGTGACCGAGTGGTTCTAGTTGCTTCAGTCTGGAACCGCGTGACCGCTACGGTCGCAGTTTCAAATCCTGCTTCAGGCATGGATGTGTGTGATGTCCTTAGGTTAGTTAGGTTTAAGTAGTTCTAAGTTCTAGGGGACTGATGATCTCAGAAGCTAGGTCCCATAGTGCTCTGAGCCATTTTAACCATTTTTAAAATACTTTTAGCAAGACCTGTCTCTCTCCCCGATAGATGTCTTCAACAATTACTGAATATAGTGAACTATAATTACTCTACGTAAAACAACGAGAAATGTTTCGAAGATACGGTAACTTAAGACGAATTTTAAAGCAATCATGTAAGTGGTCAGCATATTGCAAAGTTTCTTACTGAGAAATTATACTAATTTTTAAAATGGCTCCTTACACATTGTAACAAGTGATCAAACTGCGATCCATGGAACAGGTAAACAGCTAACTAACTATAATGTATAAGATGTGTGTGTGTGTGTGTTTGAGGGTTACGGGCGCTAAACAGCGAGGTCATCAGCGCCCAAACGCATAAAAACAGGAACACATGCAGTGAAGGGACTAAGACGAACAGCGAACAAGGGGAACAGCGAAAAGACACAGACCTGACGCAGTTCCAAATCCTCACGTACAGAGGCAAAACAAGAGGAGAAGGTGTGCACTAAAAAAGGAAAGGAAACACAAGGAAGGGAGGACAGAAACTGAAGGGAAACAAAGAGGTATTCGTGACTGGCGGACCTCTTACCTAAAATCTGGGTGAGCCAGTCATCCAGCAACACATTAAAAACCTCCCCCTAAAAGCCGTGGCAACAAATTGGACAGGACACAAAACCGTAAAACCTTAAACACAGACGTTGCGTCGTCTTTCAAAATAGAGGGCAAATCCGGTGGCAAAGAAACCACCGCCCTCTGGTCAGAGAATAAAAGACAGTCAAGTAAAATGTGGCGGACAGTAATCTGGACGCCACAAGCACTGCAGATTGGGGGATCCTCCCGCCGGAGTAAAAAACCATGTGTGAAGGGACTGTGCCCGATGCGGAGGCGAGTGAGGAGAACTTCATCCCGCCTGCATGACTGGTAGGACGTACGCCATGGCCGCGTGGTGGCCTTGACCAGACGCAGCTTATTTTCACCGACTGCCAGCCACTCCTCTTCCCACTGACGCATAACGCGAAAACGCAGGAGGGAGGTAACAGCGTGGAGAGGGACGGCACAGTCAACAACGTGAGGGAGGGAACATGCATCTTTGGCAGCCACATCCGCCAGCTCGTTTCCCCTAATACCCACGTGCCCCGGCACCCAGCAGAAGGAAACCTCCTTCCCCTGCCGCTGCAGGTGGAGTAGGGCATCATGGATGTTCTGGACGACCGTATCCGCTGGGTACAAGTGTTGCATGGTCTGAAGGGCACTCAGGGAGTCAGAACAGATGAGGAACTTACGACTGGGAACACATCTCATCTGCTCCAATGCCCGCAAGATCGCAAACAATTCGGCATCAAAGATGGTAAACGCCGCAGGAAGCCGTAACTTGACGACTCGATCGGGGAAAACAACAGCACAACCAACAGAGTCCCCCTGTTTAGAGCCATCTGTAAATACTGGTACATGGTCGGGATGCTGGTTTAAAATATCATAAAATAAGGCGGTAAAAACAAACGCAGGAGTGCAGCTCCTCCGGTACTCCGACAAGTCTAAAAGGACGCTGGGCCTCTGGAGCAACCAGGGAGGCAGGCGAGTAAAACCTTGTCGTTGGGGGGCCACACGCTCCACACCAAGGGACTCAAGCAAATGCTTGGCACGAATCCCAAATGGTCTCGTTGCCCTGGGACGACTGGAAAAGAGACGTTCCATAGGCGGTCGGGCAACGGTAGGGTACGCAGGGGATGTAGGACAGGCAAGGAATTGACACACCCGACGCACCATGAGGAGTTGCCGCCGGATGGCGAGCGGCGGTTCCCCTGCCTCAGCACACAGGCTGGGGATGGGACTGGTACGGAAGGCACCAGTGGCCAGCCTGATACCCTCATGGTGTACTGCGTCAAGAATCTTCAGATACGAAGGCCTTGCTGACCCATACACGGTGCAACCATAGTCAAGACGCGATCGGACGAAAGCCCTATAAAACTGCAGCAGACGTGCCCAGGACCGATGGCTCAGACACTTCAAAATATTCAGTGCCTTCAGGGCCCGCACCTTCAGGTCTTTAAGGTGAGGCAACCACGACAGTTTGGAATCAAAAGTGAGGCCCAGGAACCGCACAGTGTCGCTAAAAGGAAGAATGGTGTCCCTCAGACGCAATTCAGGGGAGGTAAAAAGACGTCGAGAACGATTAAAATGAACACACACACATTTGTCGGCAGAAAAGGTAAAACCCGTCTTCACAGTCCATGCCTCTAATCGCTGTATCGTAAGCTGCAACTGCCGACGAGCAGTGACAAGACTGGAGGAAGTACAGAAAACTGCAAAATCGTCCACAAACAAGGAGCATTGGGCAGGACTCCGGATAGTGGACGTGATACTGTTAATGGCGACGGCAAAGAGGGTGACACTTAAAACGCTTCCCTGAGGAACACCATTCTCCTGCACATACAAATCAGATAGCACATTACCAACCCTATAGCGAAAGAGGCGGTGGGAAAGAAAGGACCGAATGAAGATGGGGAGACGGCCACGAAAGCCCCACTCATGGAGTTGATTGAGGATATGGCGGCGCCAAGTAGTGTCATACGCCTTATGAATGTCAAAGAATACACCTAGACAATGCTGGTTACGCAGGAAAGCCTGCTGGATGGCCGCCTCAAGCAGGGTCAAGTTGTCTATAGTGGAACGCCATCTCCGAAAGCCACACTGAGAGGGGCTAAGGAGCTGCCTGGTCTCGAGCAGCCAAACCAGGCGACGATTGACCATGCGTTCCAACGTCTTCCCGACACAGCTCGTCAAGGCGATACTTCGATAACTACTGGGATGCGTTCGGTCCTTCCCTGGTTTGAGGAGGGGTATCAAAATCGCTTCCCTCCACGAGTCAGGGTACGTGCCGGATAACCATATCATATTAAAACAATTCAGGAGAACTTCCTTGGAAGGCAGTAACAAGTGCCGCAGCATGCTATACCGGATTTGATCATGACCAGGCGCAGTATCATGAGCCACAGACAGCGCCGAATCCAGTTCCCACATGGTGAAGGGGCAGTTGTAGGGTTCAGAATTAGGAGACCGGAAGTCCAAGTGACCCCTCTCGATGGCAGTGCGGTAGCGGCAGAAATCTGGATCACAGTTAATAGTGGCGGTAGATTCCGCAAAATGCATGGCCAGTGTCTGGGCAATGTCTCTCGGCGCCGTGAGGAGACTTCCCTGATGCAGCAAGGCCGTGACGGGTAGCTGGCCGAGTTTCCCGGAAATCCTCCTGATGGCTTCCCATACTTTCGTAGAACTAGTGGAGCGGGAGATGGAGTTCAAGAACGATTGCCATGACCGTCGTTTGCTCTCTTTAATCACGCGTCGCGCTTTAGCCCTTGCCACCCGAAAGGTTGCAAGATTGTCAGCCGTGGGACGGCACTTGAAGCGGCGCAGAGCGGCACGGCGGGCTCGGATGGCTGAGCGGCACTCAGGGGTCCACCAAGGGACAGGACGCCTCTTGGGATGACCGGATGACCGTGGGATTGACAATTCAGCAGCATGGGAGATCACAGTTGTAACATGGTCTACCCATTCATGGACGCTGTCACGGTGTTCCAAAACGGCCAGGTGGCTAAAAAGTGTCCAGTCAGCCCTGCAGAGGTGCCACCGGGGCAGTACCGGAAATGCCATAGCCTCATCCAGGAGGCGAATCCAAAGGGGGAAGTGGTCACTAGAATGGAGGTCAGCATCAACCTCCCATAGAGCAGAATCCGCTAGTGCTGGAGAGCAAAAGGAAAGGTCAATAGCTGACGACGACCCAGAAGCAGTACAGAAATGAGTGGGGGCACCAGAGTTGAGGATGCACAGTTCTTCAGACACCATGAGGCGTTCCAGAATGCGACCCCTGGGGCAAGTAGTCGACGAGCCCCATAAGACATTATAAGCATTGAAGTCCCCCAGAAGAAGAAAGGGGCGGGGAAGTTGGCCAATAAGGTCTGAGAGAGCCTCAGAGTTTATCGCATCCTGAGGAGGTAAGTAAAGTGAACAGACTGTAAGCCTCCGACCCACAAGAAGGTCAACTGCAACTGCTTGCAAGTCTGTAACGAGAGGGAGCTCAGATGAGGGGTGCATGTCACGGACAAAAACCGCAACACCACCCTTTGCCCTTTCCCCCGTCAGATCATCTTTCCGATAGACGGTATAGCCCCGTAAAGAAGGAGCATCAGTGGCCCGAAAATGTGTCTCTTGGAGACATAAGCACAAAGGGAACTCACGTACAAGGAGTTGTAGTTCGGCCACATGCGTCCTGAACCCATTCAGGTTCCACTGTAAGATGGGAGCCAGTGATCAGGGCGGGTGAACTTTCACCCTGCCTCTGTGTTTTGGAGGAGAGCCCGTACTGGCCGGAGATTTATTCCTGGGGCGAGAAGAGCGCCCCCGGTCGACATCAATGTCCATCAGCTCCGATGACGACCCACGGGAGATGTCAGACAGTACGATGGTCTCGTCATCGGACCGACCCTGATCAGTCTCCGCAGGTGGCAAAATCTTCACCTTCGGCGTCTTGGTCTTAGGGGGCTTAGAATGCAGAGCCTTGTCAGCAGTTGGAGCTTTACTCGCCTGGGCAGAAGGCGCCATAGGGGAAGAGGCAGGAAGTACCCCAATGTCAGCAACCACGGCCCTGTCCGACGTTGCGGGGAGAGCTGCAGGTTGCAAAATAACCGCAGCAGCACAAGTGCACTGGCAAACGCAGGTATTAGTGCTAACACTAGCAACCTCCGTTTGCGTAGCAACAGTGGCCATTTGTACCGGTTTTTTCAGAACGGAAGCGAAAGATGTAGTAAACACAGGAGGTTGCATGGCCTTAAAGAGCTTCTTGGCCTCACCATAGGGTATGCGCTTAGATGTTTTAATCTCCTGCATCTTCCGTTCGTCGAGATAGATGGGGCAGACCCGGCTCCAGACAGGGTGACTCCCAGAGCAATTAACGCACTTCACAGGCGACGAACAATCAGCTCCTTCATGGGCAGGCTGACCACATTTACCGCAAGTGGCTATCCCATTGCACCCCAATGTAGTATGCCCAAAGCGCTGACATTTAAAGCAGCGCATTGGGTTGGGGAAATATGGCCGGACTGGCAAACGTAAGAACCCCGCTTTAACATGCTCTGGAAGTCGCGGGCAACTGAACGTGAGAATAAACGAGTCGGATTTTACTAGGTCCCCATCGACTCGCCGCATAATATTCTGCACATCAACAATACCTTCGGCAGCCCACTCAGATTTCAACTCGTCTGTGGAGATATCCACCAAGTCCCTACATGTCACAACACCCTTACTATAGTTGAGTGTGGAGTGGAGCTCGGTCTCGATAGCGTACTCTCCGAGACAGGGTGCTTTCCGAAGAGAAGCGACTTGACGGGAACTAGAAGTCTCAACTAAGAGAGTACCATTGCGCAGTCGCTTAACAGATTTCAGTGTACCTGCAATTCCTTCAAGACCCTTGTGGATGTAAAAGGGAGAAACCCTCTCAAAGCTACCCTCCTTTCGTTTAATAATCAAAAACACATTCTGATTTTCAGCATGTGCTCTGTTACAACAGTCTGATAAATCTCTAGCAACACCAGGAGCTGGAGGACTCGAAGCACGAAGTCGCTTTTTCGAAGGGGTGTGTTTGCCTACCATCGGCCCACCCAATCCACTGGTAGGGGGAAATGTAGAAGTCGAAGGGTCCATTGCGGTCCCACGAGCAGCTAGGGAACTAAAGGTCCGCTCAGACAGAGCCCCGCGTGCCTGAGTAAGCCGTATACAACTGGGGTGCGGCAGGTGCCCCAGAGGTTGCCCGCTTGCGACTGTTCCACCCCAACAGCCATGCATCTCATAGGCGCGGAGCACACCGGAAGATTGAGGGTTTTTTTATAGAGGTTTGTTCCATCCTCGCGATCCGGGCGGCCAAGCCAAGATCCCCATTCCCTGAGACACACAACATTCCACCGCCGCGCCGCACGGTGGTCGCTGAAGTGTACTCAGAGCTTACGGTGACGGGGGACAGGTGGCGCTTACCAGTCCCCAGCTCAGGAACCCCGGGGTCGCCAAGCCCGTACCCAGCAAATGAATGCTGAGCCCCTGGGGGCATGTATAAGATGTACGAAACTGAGAGTAAGTAGCTTTTTACACATATTTTATTACTTTTATTTACTTACATGCTAGTACCAAAATCATGAACACTCATTAAATTCAGTGGAAAGGGTGTCTACAGTTTTCAGTACCTCGTGGACAGTACATGGTGTAGAAATGATACTGAGCAGGCTGAAGATGTCTGATGAGGTAAATTACTCAGATAACGCAACTGATAGAGCAATCCCTGCGAAATACAGGGATCCGGGTTTGAGGATGGGTCTGACATACAGTTCTAATTTCTTACAAGTGTTCAACAAATGTTATAGCAGTCACACTCAAGAAGAATGCACGTGTGGGAAAAACGACGCTTGTTGTTGTTGTTACTAATGAATTGCATTACAACCCAATAAGGAATTTTCACTGACTAACGGAGTAAAATATAAATAACATGTAATTTTGGATTCCAACAGGACTTTTGTAAAGCACATTAATACACACATATTTTCTTATTCTGTGCTCATTGTTACAATTTCACAAATGAAACTGTTCGTCATTACCCGGCATCTAACATCCTCTGTGCTTCTCAGTGATATCGCTGTGACCTGAAAAACTGAGCGTTGTTAACTCCACGTGGGAAGTACCCAGGTACAAAACATCCACCACCATTTTCTGTTGAAAATTACGTTTTTAATATGTTTCGATTTCATCGTTTGCGTGGTCTGGTTTCGCATCTTCTAACGTTGGGTCAAAACGTTGTTATTGCTTCAAGCAGTCTTTCTACTTCCATCCCTTGTACATTTTGCAGTTATAAGGGATTTTTATGCTGATGCCGGGTTTAGCACTGGTTCCACATTTAGTTCTGTGCTAGTGTCGTTGTCTGTGATATGTTCTAAGAGACTACACTCCTGCGTATTTCTTCTATGTTCTTTGCTGATGCCTGAAATTTGTTCTCGTTGGATTTCTGAACGACTCTTCTTTCAGAACTATACGATAGAGTTGGTTGGAACTATGAAATTTTCGTAACATTTGTTTCTCGAGACTGGGGCCGTAAGTGATCCACATATAATTTGAAACTTGTTTAATTTTCTGGTTATGTCTATCTCTTGCTATTGTTCCATAAGTGACTTATTATCCATGACAGTTTGAAATATTACAGATGATTTTTCTACGAATACTATTAGACAAAATTGTTCGACAGAACAGCTGGCACAAGTAATAACTGGAATTTACAGTGTGTAGTTGAAGAACAGTTCATTATATGTTGTTCCCTGCAGCAAAACTATCTTTATTGTAAATTTTCCATTCTTTAAGTACTTAACATATGCAGAGAATGAGGCTGCATTCTCGTTTTATGTCTGTATCGACTTTCTTAGCTTTTGTTGTAGCACGTATCTATTTCAATTGCTTGGTGATTATTAGTTTTATTTCATTTACAATTTTTTTCGAATATGTGGTACTCTTAGAAAACAAATTAATTATTTTTCTCAAATTTTGCTTTCTTTGTCTTTCCCTCAAAATTATTAATTATCCGCTTCACACAATTTATTCTGTAGTTATTAATTACAGTCTCATAATTTTTCAGTTATTTTCGCACTTTATGTCGCATTACACCTCAGTGGGTCTTTGCTTTTAACACAGCCACGTTTACATTCAAGTCCCAGGGATACCTCTCGGCGCAGAGCGCAGCTTAATGTTCACCCTTGCTTTCTCCGTCGAATAAGAGCTTCTCAACGGGTCTCCGGTGTGCTCTTAGGGTATGGCACGGGAAGGGTGGGGTTGTGGGTGGGGGGTAGGCTAGGGAGACGGGAACGAAGATAACTTGCGGATAGCTACAGTGATTTCTCCGGAGGGCTTTCAAAGAGATTGCATTCGGCCAATATGGAAACGTAGCCGCTGTGTCTGTTTCTTCTTGCGGTGAATATGCTCACCTTAAGTGCCCGAAATTTTATATATCAGACCAAAAGCATTTACCTTAGCTTCTTTATCTTAAATGGCACATATAATCGAAACAGGTTTCGCCAATATTCTTATGCAACCCTACACCCAAATAATATTATGTTTCATGTACTCATCAACCTAAAACGAGCCTTTTCTGTGGTTGATGTAGCGGTGATGTGGAAACTTGCTTGACTGCTGGTTTCCATTTGTATTTTTTTGTCAGAATTTCCTAAATTACGACATGTAGTTACCATTTGCAGCGTTATTCAATCCGTATACATCGATGCTTTTAGTTATGTTATAATAACTGTACTAATAACAGATGGCATTCGTGGACTGCATGCTATAAACAAAGAAAGAGATATGACGGATTCTGGGAAGTACAGGAAGTAATATAGCTGATTCCGGTGTTCTATAAGACATAGCCAAGAGTTTTGTGCTGAACAGAGTAAATCCACATTGGTGACTACCAGGGATACATCGCAGACGGCACATCCCGCACAGAAAAGATCTTGAATCTAACTGTTAATCGCTCACAAAGAGAGAGAGAGAGAGAGAGATAGAGAGAGAAGTAATTGTTTCGTTGCCACATTCGTGTACTTCAGGGAAGCCTACGATTCAATAGATAGACCGATATTGTTCCAAATTTTGGAGGAGATGTGTTTGGATAGAACATACAGTGAATAGATTAAACAGACCTTAAGAAAAACGGCATTCAAGTTCAAGGGAAAACTCCAAGAGTCCTTCAGCATCAACATCGGAGTCACACAGGTAGACAGAATCTCCTCCCTGCCCTGCAACTGCGTTGTGATCAGGAAATGGCGACGAGAAATGAAAGGGATAGGCGGAATGCGCAAGCAATCTAATAGAGAAGGAATGTAGATTGTCCGGATCTCGCAAACGATATTGTGGTACTGTTGAAATCAAGAGAAGGGGCGAACTATCGAACGGAGGTTTATAGATCGCTATCGGGCACACACATTATATGGCGAACATCAAGAGAATTCCTAGAAGGTGCGAATATTCAGAACATAAAGAGACTTAAATACCACGGAAGATTGATAAAAACTGGTCTGAAAGAAAAAGATGATATGGGAGTGCGAATATACATGTTACATTTAGCACGCAAATTCACTACGAAGATATACAATAAGAAGAACGTTCCGACTAATGTAAAATTAAAACGTTAGTGACCATTATCCTCCATGAAGCGTTATAAATGGTTCAAATGGCTCTGAGCACTATGGGACTTAACTTCTGAGGTCATCAGTCCCCTAGAACTTAGAACTACTTAAACCTAACTAACCTAAGGACATCACACACATTCATGCCCGAGGCAGGATTCGAACCTGCGACCGTAGCAGTCGCGCGGTTCCAGACTGAAGCGCCTAGAACAGCTCGGCCATTCCGGCCGGTGAAGCGTTATACAGCAGAATGTATGAACCCCGTAATTACAGGATTACATTGGCACCTAGAGCTTGTGAAACGAAGAGTTCTCGGGAACATATTGGAAAATATACAAGACAAGCAAATCAAGAACTGCCGAACATCAGTAGAAAAAGAAGTGCTATGCTCTTCGGACACACCCTTAGAATGTACCATAAAGCCTGAAATATCAGCTGTGGAAGTAAGTATGTCGTGAACAAGTGAAGCCAAGTACGATGGATCCAAGAAGTACGAAGGGATCTGGAGGACGTGGAAACACGCGAAAAAAATTACATCTGTCTAATTTTCAAACAAAAAATTGAGGCTTCCGTAGATTTCATCGACAGAATTGGGTCCTGTCCGTAAACATCATGAATACTCGTAGAAGACCGAAGAAGGTTGCAGCGTATGAGAATGAAAGAATACTGGGTAACGATACAGACCAGATGAACAGGAGTTGATCCTGAGATGGCAGAAACCAAATTAAAAATAAGAATAACGTCTTCCAACTGGTTTTTTTATCGTGAAGGAGTATCTGCCTGAGATATTTCTTCGCTACCAAATATTCAGCCGTACTTCAATACTTCCTTTTTTCGCAAGCGATGAGTGATTACCATGAGGCGTAATTCCAATTTTCTGGAAGCATTCGTGCATAACAGACTAAGTACACAAAGTTGTTGAGTGGCTCAATGTACAACGTTAGCAGCTCACTGGCTTCTACAGGATGTTTTTGACTTATAAACCAAACTCACGTAATATTTTTGCTATGTGTCTATTGCACACGACAGTTTCATATTGTTTGTAATTTTATGATTCGTCTGATATCAGACACATTAAACACTTTTACTCGTGTATTTATCTGTCAGTAAACACGGTGTACACGTTTAGTTCTCAGTTTTATCTACGCGTTCTAGGCACTGCAGTCTGCAACCGCGCGACCGCTACAGTGCCAGGTACGAATCCTACCTCGGGCATGGATGTGTGTGATGTCCTTAGGTTAGTTAGGTTTAAGTAGTTCTACGTTCTAGGGGACTGATGACCTCAGCAGTTAAGTCCCATAGTGCTCAGAGCCATTTGTACCATTTTTTGTCTACGCGTCGGATTATACTGATATTAAACTGAAAGACCCGAGTACAGGCAGTTCATAATAACAGGCTTTCCAGGGGTCCTATTCATTAAACTGGCTTATCGCACCTGATATGTATTGGTGCACACAGATTGCGTTGCTTAATTTTCATTACGCCACACATCGCAGTGATTGTGCTATTGAATACGAATTAATCTGTGAAACTACCTCTCTCCAGCCAACTGAATACAAATAAAAGGCTGTATTTTAATTAATACCGCATTAATTAATATAGTCACGTTGAAATAAAGTCCCTCTCAACAGCCGTCACAGAAAATTTTTTACGCAGAGAACAACTGTTTTCATGTAAAATTGTAAGTGATTGACATACCTTGGCTAATTACTTTAAATTTAAGGGAAGAGTTTGTTTTTCGAATTTCACACATGCGTTCATATTTGGGTACATTCCTTCACGGGAGTATTTCTTTCTCGTACATTTTCGGTACACACTCAAAATTTAAGTATCGTTCGATAACCATACCGTGAGTAACACTATGTTATAACTAATTCAGCTGTGACACAGTAAATATTTTTATTGTAATCACAGAACGTATTTTAAAGTGCAACACGTTAACCACACTTGTACATGCGGAGACATTTTGCATTGGCGCTTTTACTTGCTTACAACGAGTAATTTCGAATGGGAGTAAATGATATACTCCTTTGCTTAGTTTACATTATGCTTATATTCCTGAGCTTGCTTTTGATGTCGCTATTAATTGGTGCAGTCGTCGTAGAGAGGACGTTGAACCCAGATTCCGCCCTGAGAAATAATAACTGAGAATTCCGCGTAATATTGGACATCTTACGACATTGCGATCACAGATTCACTTCAAACTGTGTACGCCCTTAGTAGGCCATCAAAACAACATAACGTGGCAAGTAGTAAAGTGAACTACTCTGGCAATTAAGAGAAGATGCAAGAGAAGTTTTACGCGTCTATTATGTAAGTAATGTATTGCGCGTAGGTACTGTATCTCAAAGTTTATGAGGGTCAAATGGTCAGCATTCGAGCTTCGTAAGACGAAGATACGTGAATCGAGGGTTCGACTCCCCCCGAACTTAATTTTTAATCTATATTTTTTCATCAATGGTCATATTTTTTTTTAAATTTTTTATGAGATTTAAGATGTAATATAATTTTTAAAAATCCACGTGTACATGCATAAATTTTTAGTTAATTTCATGTTATTTGACTACTTACTATTTTTAATTACATTTAATTATGAGAACAAACGTATTTATAACTACCGACATGTAATGAAGGTACGGAAGTAGTTTTCCTGAAAATCTATAGCTGTCGTGAGTTGCGAAATCCCTTATACAAGCAGTCTGGTAAGGTACCCAGAATTACTTTGCACCAACGCTTCGAGCTGCAGAGGCAGGCCCAATAGACAGTTAACATGCATAGCGATGAGACATTGTTAATGTAGTGAGAACTAATAGCGTAGGTGCAATTTTTTTGAAAATCACAGAATTTACACTTGTACCACAAAAATTGAGAACTGAGCGGGAGTCGAACCGTCCTTCATACACGATCGTCTTACGAGGCTCGCACGCTAATCACTTAACCACCATTAACTCCAACATTCGGCACATACACACAGATACATTAGTTACATAATCGACGCGTAAATGTTCTCTTGCAATTTTCTCGAAATTATACGAGTAGTCCACCTTACTACTTGCAGATTATGTTGTTTTAATGGCCTGCTTCAGATGTACAAAGTCTAAAGTAAATCTGTGATTGCTACATCGTGGCCTCCCCTTCTTAGTTCGAGTGCCTGACAGTTGAGGTTTTGTGGTTCTGACTTCACACCCACTTGTGAGATAAATCCACACGTGAGATAAAGAAGTCTGAGACATTTCGCTTTGGACTTGTTTTTTAGGTGTTTGACGTTTAGTGTTACTCCGACCTGTGAGTTCCATACATTCCAGCCGTATTGCAGTACAGACCGTGTAAGTTTTTTTGTAAGCAGTCGCTTTTGTACATGCATCACCGTTTTTCAGTAGTCTACTCACAAGACTAAGCGTGTAGCTGAGCCTTTCGCTTCATGCGACCGCAAGTGTATGTATTATTTTTAAATGTGTGTGTTTATAATTTTACAAGTTATTTTTAGTTTTAGGATGTCTCAGGACGTGTGTGTAATATTTTTATCGTTTAGTTATAAGCGCGCATAGTGGTCAGACACGGTGTTAAGTGTTGAGCTGAGGAGAGGAGACAGGTTGTTATAGTGGGGGTCATAGCAGTGAGCTGGTACAGGAAGGACGCAGAACATGGTACTCTTGGGAATTATTTTACTGATGTAATGTAAGATATTATTATTATAAAAGGAATATTATCGTTATACATTGAACTAAGTAGATTTACTCAGATAGATTCTATTTTGAAAAAATTGGGATTTAAGGTCACGAATGAACATATTTTACTTTATTGCAGCAGCATTTAGTTAGGCATTCTTGGTTCATCACAGACATCAAAATTTGGAATTTCTTGCTATTTTTATAAAGTTTTATCGCAGTCAATGTTAATAAATCTGACAAGACGAAATGAATTTAGTCAATAGTATGAGGATTTTATTGTTAGAATAAATTTTCATGCTGAGTGACATTTTTGCTTTTCCCCAGAGTTGATCTTACTTAATTGTAATTTGTAATGAAATACTTTCTTATTGCTTGCCAAGCTTTCAATGATGAAATTTTGTAAGTGGAATAGCGTCAAAAAATTTTTACATGGATTTTATTTTTTTGATACAGTTTCTCGAGAAGAATTTTTGTCTAGGGAGTAACTTAGGATTATCCTACGTATTATACAGCTCCCATTACCTGATGAACAATCTTTTTTATGAGACACAAATTTTATAAGAACCAAGTTTGCATTGCATGTATTTACGAAATCGCATTGCAGTACCACGATTCTCTGTAGCCAATAGCTCCTCAGAAATTTTTTCTGCGAGAGCAGCTGTACAGCATTTTCCATTGCAACACAGCTAAGAAAAGTACATTCACTATCATTTTTTTAAAGACTGTGTTGGTTTAGACAGGGCATATTTAATTTACAGTCCTGCAACCAGATTTGCTTCTCATTCTCACAGACAGATTTAGCTCATAACTGTAAACGTGAGGTTAGCTTATGCACGTATTTCTTTTCTATGAATGAATTTTTTTGGTGTGCGACAGATTATATTCATAAAGAAACTACACATTGAGAAAGAGACAATCCAGATGTAAAGCAAACTGATGCACAGTCACATAACCCTCTTTATCTTTTTTATTTGTTTAGATGACTTTCAACATAGCTGATTTCATTTCTGTTTGCTTATGTGGACGAGTTCACATTTCACTTCATTAGGAATTTGGTGACAGTCTCTATACGACAGTGACAGTTTTCTCAGATCTAAATGTATGTTGCTGCAAATTTTATAAGGTAGCGTCCTTCTCCGTAGTAGAGTGGTCTGCGCGGCTGACTGGCATGCCAGGGACCTCGTTTCGATTCCCGGTAATGGCAGGGGTTTTTCCTTGGTGGGAGCATTCGTGCGCGGCTCACTCAGTTTTGCGAGGACCACTCAGGAGTCATTCGACTGATTAGCAGAGGTTCCAAGGTCAAACAACCAGATAACGACCGGGAGAGCGGTGTGCTGACCACGTACTTTTCCTTACCGCACCAAACGATGCCATTAGCATAGGATGACACGGCGGTCGGTCAGGCCGTATGTTCAGTCTAGGGCCAGAACGTGCAGCTTTACCTTTACTTCGAGGAATAGAACTTTCTTTTAGCGAAACAAGTTATCAGTGAAAAGTCTGAGATTGCAACTAATCCTATGCACCTGTGGACTTCGGTGTGTAAGTATTAGAGTACACATCGAATCACCTGTCCGTTGTAATATTTTTTCTTCCACTAAACGATTTTTTCACCTGTTTTTTTCACCTGTTTTAACAGTTTGTTAAAATGACAACTTGTTCCGTGCTTCGATCTCCAGGTTACCTGTCCCGCACCAAATCCGCCCTCCGTCCACCGCACCCCTACAACTCGGTGAGTTAGCTCAAAAGTTAATGTTAATAAATTTGAAAAGACGAAAAGAATTTAGTCAGTAGTTTGAGGATCTTATTGTTAGAGTTGAGTTACATTTTTGCATTTTCCCAGTGTTGATCTTACGTAATTGTAATTTGTAATTAAATACTTTCTTATTGCTTGCCAAGCCTTCAATGATGAAATTTTGTAAGTGGAATAGTGTCCAATACGAGCACGTGTAGTAACTCACTCTGGTGTTCAAATTGCCCTTCGAGATGAAATCGACTTGCTCAGCATTATTGTGTAACGGAGAGTATTGTTGTGTAACGGAAAGAACACTTAATGGAAACATAAGTAGCACTTTGAAGACACCCTCACTAGCAAAGCTTTGCGTTTCTGAATCTGCAATAGACCTGACGATGCATAAAATTATGAAATCACACATAAGTAAATTTACGTCAAATTTAGAAAGTAAGCATGAGGCAGAGCTTTATCTCAGCTTGCTGTAGAACTCATATATCTCGGAACATGACGAAATGTCTTCATAAAGTGCGTGTAAGGAGGAGGCACTGCTCCTCACCGTCAGGTTCTTGAATATAATGGGCGTCGTCTGCTGCATTTAGTTCAAATCTACCTGCTAGAGGGAATAATGAAATCTCATGTCTTGCTTCTTGTGACAGGAAAGGAGGAGAAATCAACCAATTTCATCAATGCATTATTATAATGCATAACAGCATTTACCACCGAATATGAAACAAACAAGGCCATAGGCTACTTAAATATTAAAACAGCTAACTATAACAGTACCCATGAATTTGTCATATTTCGGAAACCAACCACAGGGGACTAATACAAAACTACCATGTCACAAACCACTCTATGATAGATCGTGTAACTGGAATTCCCCTTGTTAAAGAAAACATGAAGACAGAACTGAATACGATTAAAGCTATAGCTGCAGTTAACGGCTACAATCCCAAAATAGTTGATAAAATATACAGACAGGAAACTAGGGTCAAATGTGCAAAAAAGAGGAAAAGACATTAGCGAAAATAAAAAGAAGAAACAAAAATTCTTTACACTACGATGTATGGGAAATACTTACTAAAAAAGTAACACATTTCCTAACAATAATGTTAATATTAGTTTCTCTACAGAAAGTAAACTAGGAGTGAATATAGTACACAAAACAGAGAAACCTCAGAAATACAACCACTCACGAATATATAAAATTAAACGCAGTCACTGTGCATTTTCTACATCGGACAAACAGGAAGAAAATTTACAGTAAGATAAAAAAGCATATAAACAGAAGTGAAAACAACCTCTCCACATTTAGTATGTATTATTCTTCGTAGAGCCGAGATAGGAAGCAACATGAGCATCTTGGAGGAAATAGAAGTCTACACACATCTGACAAAAAAATCCAAACAACGTTTTTAATGAAAAAACTGAAGTCATGAATTTAAAATGTATTGATAACTTCGATAAGATTCTTATCGATGACACATAGTTCGTATCGGAAAACAATCTTAAATTTTACGTTTTACGTGCCACATAAATCGATTATCATCAGCGATAAAAGTTTAAAAATAACCTGTTGATAACACAACATTAAATCGATTCTTTACATTTAATTTTGTATTACCATTTATTATTGCAGCTATGGTAGCAATTCCCTTATTCTTCCTTCATCACATTTTTCACACAGAGATCGATAATTTAACGATCATATACAATTACAATAAAACGAAAGTACGTCCTATTTGAAGAATGGCATATTCCTTACCAATGCGTAAGTCAACAATTATAGTAGAACCAAATATTATATATATGTGTTGAGGGGTCCAGAAAAATGTGGACAATCTTTGATAGTTAATATCTTTGGAAAAAAATGACATCGTTGCAATTTTGCGTGGTAGCGTAGTCCATTGTTTTCTCAACAGAGCTTGGCCCGCGTTTTCCAGCAGATGACAGCGGAGAAATGCACGAAGCACAATTCTTGTTTGAGCAACTCAAGTCTGTGTAGAAGTGGTAGTGGAAGTGCGAAAACACGATGGAAATGAGCGTATGGCAAAATGATGGAGATACAACGGCAATGGCGGAATGTGTACGGAACTCAACCACCAACACGTACAACAGTTTATCGCATTACGGATAGATTTGAAGCCGACGGTGCTGTTCAGAGGATGTGCACAAGGAAATGTCTGGTGGTCGAAAAACATCAACAAGTCCAGCTTCCAGCTCGGCCGTGTTACAAAATGGTTCTGAGCACTATGGGACTTAACATCTGAGGTCATCAGTCCCCTAGAACTTAGAACTACTTAAACCTAACTAACCTAAGGACATCACACACATCCATGCCCGAGGCAGGATTCGAACCTGCGACCGTAGCGGTTGCGCGGTTCCAGACTGAAGCGCCTAGAACCGCTCGGCCACACCGGCCGGCTGGCTGTGTTACAACATATTACTAGGTCACGTCCAAGATCGCTGCACGGTATGAAGGAGGACGACCCGGATCGAAGGATGGAGCACTGCGAGTGGTCTGAAGGCATGCTTCACGGCGATGAACGGTTTTCAGGAATGGTTATCTAGTCTGACGAGGCGCAATTCAGACTGAACGGTGCTTTAAACCACAATTGCGTATACTGAGCTCCTGAAAATCCTTACGTTCACGAGGTCAAACGTGTTAATCTACCGGGTGTCAATGTGTGGTGCGGTCTGTCACCCCATTATTCTTTGAATGTACCGTAGCTGGTGAGGCGTATCTTCGTATGCCGCAAAACATCAATTTTACCTGCCATCCGAGAGATGTTAAGAAATGAAAGGTTTTACCCACAAGAAGATGGCGCTCCGATTCACTACCACCAAGATGTCAGAGCCTACCTGTATGAAAATCTACCTGGACGATGGACAGGTAGAAGAGAAGCTGCTGAGTACCCCCCCCCCCCCCCCACTGTCTCCACACCTAACACCTCTTGACTTTAAATTATGGGGGTCTTGAAAAATGAAATTTACCAACAGAAACCAGCTACGCTGAACGAGCTACAAGAAGCCTTCGAGGCGTCCTGTATGGCCATCATACCGGCAGCAATGACAGCCGTAGATCGGTAAACAGTCCAGCGGCATCGACGTTGTTTGGCTGCTGATGAGGGTCGCTGTGAACGCGTAACATAACCTTTCCTCCGTGAAAGAATTGTTTGGGAATGTCATTTTGTTCCATTAACATTGAATGTCGAAGTATCTACATTTGTCTGGACCGATATATTACGATAGCTTGATTATATTTAGGTACCGGTTGATAAATTACTGAAATTGAGCCTACCGGCAGTTCCATTTCCCTGAGAGGTTCGATACGATATTGCAGTGTTTGTGTCGTAAAGGAGAAGGGTGCTACGTTTCTTCGGACGTGCATGCATACCTGAAGGGAACGGTTCTGCGGCCACTATGGCCGTTTTTAAATACATTAAATGTACCGGTTTTTGCAGTTGTGAATACGACCTATCATAAATTGTATAGGGGAATAGGAACAGTGAAAATTTTGCCCCAACGGCACTCGAAACCAAATTTTCCGCTTGACACGAGCAGTCGTCTTAGCCACTTTGGCTATCCTCTTGTCTGAAAGAAAGCATTGAATCATTCTTCTTAACAACACAGGCACTGCAATATCGCAATTATTCGCCGATACCGGGCTGTGACTTTCAATTAAAATACCCTTTCCTGTGCGGAAATTAAATAACGTGTTTACGGAAACGCAGGAATGACGACATAGAGAAGTTTGGGCGTAGTCCTGCACAGATAGCTCAGCGTCTTCGGTCACAGGGCCGGCTGCCCTCTGTAGCTGTTCAGCAATCAACTTGAATGTGGTGTGTTATGTGGCGTGCGCACAGACCAAATGACGAGAACAGTGATGAACAAGGGGAGGAGAGAAATGGGGGGAAAGTGATTAAGGCGACGGTTCATTCGAAGTGGGAGATCCGGGTTCGAGTCCCAGTCGGCCACACTTTTTCATTCCCTTAAACAGCTGACGGTTCTTGGTATGCGCAGCTGGGAATACATTTCACGCATCCCTCAGAGATGGAGCAATTTCTGTGTTAACAAGCAGCAGAGCCCTCGCTGCCCAGCAGTAACCTTACGTCAGATATACCACCAGCTCACTCTATGATACTTTGCAACTAGATATGTGTTAATCTGAATGAAGCAAAAAGAGTCATCAAAACACCATGTTCAATTTTTTCGAGCGAGCAATTCCTCTCGTGAAGTCTGATGGTGCAAGGTCTGCAGACTATCCATCTACAGCTGCCGTAATACCCTCATTGACTTCTTGAATCACAAGCTCTCTTACATGCGACGACAGAGTTTGCCTTATATGGCGAGTATGGTGGATATACCAACAAAGAAAAAAGAAAGTGTCATATTGCACTGTTGACTCAGATATCCAAATGGGGTGTAACCGCCCTGCAGATACAGGGTTTTCTCCCTCTGCCGTGCAGCTGTCCGTTTCCTCGCGGTGAGGATTGTTGAGGGTAGCTGACTTTAATGGCTTTGTCTGTCTAGAGCGGTGCCATGTATGTGTTGTATGGTGATGAGAGAAGGGAGAGGGGTGAACCCCGTGCAGGCACGTAGCACACTCATGTCAAAGGACCAACAGCTCCGCTGAGTTTAACGTCTCCATCTGACAGACGGATCAGCGTCAACGGAGTTTCAGCCCGGACTGCGTGAGACAATGTGGAAAGGTTTTGAATTTAATCCAAGACATTGGCTCAACGTCTGATGATTGTGAACCTTATACTTCCACTCATGCCCATTTCAGCCAAATACTGGCGATGAAAATTTCTTCCACAACCAGATCCAGGGTGGACATTTCTGTGTCCAGCACCACAGCACGAACGTACATTGATCCATTTGGTTACACCTGCTTGGTGTCCAGAATGATCGTACGGTTAGTACAAATTTCTGTTCAAAAAATGTTTAAATGTGTGTGAAATCTCGTGGGACTTATCTACTAAGGTTATCAATCCCTAAGCATACACACTACTTAACCTGAAGTATCCTAAGGACAAACACACATACCCATGCCCGAGGGAGGACTCGAACCTCCGCCGGGACCAGCCGCATACAAATTTCTCTCCTCCAATGTGTGCACAAATGTATCGACGTTTTGAAATCAACGTTTGGGTTCAATACTTCGGAAATGAATATTTTGGTACTAAAGGTATATCGAGTGCTACAGGTAATGTGGAGCAAATTATATAACTTAAAAACTTGCACTAATATGTGTACTGGAATTTTTTGAGAGGATGTCATTGATAAGAATCACCGATGGCATTGCTATCTATAGTGAAAGTGAAGAAGAATTACAGCATCTGTTGAACTGAATGAACATTATTCTGACTACAGACAATGGATTGAGAGTAAATCCAAGAAATTCCAAAGTAATGAGAAGTAGCAGTCAGCCGTGCTGCGGCTCGCGTTCGTGCTGTTTGTAGGTTTCTGTTGGAGACCAGACCGTATCCTTTAGTTGGCATGGTTGCGGTTGTTTGTATTCTTCTCATCTTGACTGGTGCCACTCGTTTCGCAAGCGATGCCTGTTCGCTAGTGGCATCATCGGCGGTTATCGATATGAAGTAACTCTTGTCCTATGTTTGGGGCGACGTCGTTGTTTTTCCGTGTCGTGTGAGTGTGGCAGTTCGGTTGGGGACTCAGGAGGAGCCAGGTCCACGCTGTGCGAGAACACACCGGGACCACTGGCAGCACGCATGGACTGCCGGATGGAAGGGCTGTGGTCACGAGGGTGCACGACCTCGTCGTAAACCAGATCCTGCAGGCTTTAAGATGAGTGCACTTCAATCCAAGAAGAGAAACCTCCACCATTGTGACATCTCGCGATTCTCTAGTGACTTGGGTTCGCGTCGCTGCTCGTAGTGTCACCGAGGCGAAGAGCAGAGAGTTTAGTGCTTGGGGAAAGCGGATCTGATTAGCTTTCCTCGACTTCTCATTACTATTTACTGCGTTCAGCTGGTTACAATTTATTAACTTCAGCCAGTGGTATTTTTCCTGCCTGGTGACCACTAACGCCCCAGTTACCTGCCCAAGGGGTCAGTGTATGTAACGGCAGTGTAAGTTTCTTCGCCTTGCCGCTGCTGTCTGGTAAGGCGTGTAGTTTTGTCAGCTTTCTTGATTGTAGGCCGTTTATGATTCTTCTACTCTGGTGGTGGTGATTGCTTTCTCGTTACGGGCGCTCTAAGCATAGTATTCTGGGAGTGTAGTGCAGTCCGCCGGTTCCGGCTTTGGGGACCTCGAAGTGGGCGAAGTTAAGGAATTCTGTTTCCTCGGCAGCAAAATGTCACACGATAACATAAAAAGCGGAATAGCACTGGCATAAAGGACATTCCCGGCCAAGAGAATTCTATTAGCATCAAACACGGAGATTAACTTACGGAAGAAATTTCAGAGAAAGAGCATTCTTGGTAGTGAAACATGGGCTGCACCAAAACCGGCACAGAAGAGAATCGAAGTATTTGGGATGTGGTGCTGGAGAAGAGTGTTGAAAATTAGGTGGATTCACAAGGCACTGAATGAGGAGGCTCTCAACAGAATCGGAGAGGAAAGAAATGTATAGAATACACTGACAAGAAGGAGGGAAACAATGATGGAACATCTGTTAATACATCAGAAATTAACTTCCATGGTACTAGAAGGAGCTGTAGACGGTAAGAACTGTAGAAGAAGACAGAGACTGGAATACATCCAACAAATAATTGAGGGAGAACGTAGGTTGAAAGCGCTATTCTGAGATGAAAAAGTTGACACAGGAGAGGAATTTGTGGCTGGCTGCATCAAACAAGTAAGTAGACTGCTGACTAACAAAAGAACCTGAGGCACAGTAAATTACAAAGAAATCACTGTTAGGTTAATATAACCTTCCACAGATGTAGAGGCTCAGAGAACTGGGATATTGTTGTGGCGTAACAAGACAGCTACGCCACACTGAAGTAGCTTAAAGGCACGCGTAATCTCACTTAGGCTAGATAGAGGTCTGAAACAGGATACGTAATGAATGGTAGCAAGAAAAGTACGTAGCTGCTATAATACTTAACTTTTAATCCTTCATTTGTTTACAACGTTCTTGATGAGACATTTCATACGATAACTATCAAACTATGTAAGGCTAATGGCGCCTTGCTAGGTCGTAGCCATGGACTTAGCTGAAGGCTATTCTAACTGTCTCTCGGCAAATGAGAGAAAGGCTTCGTCAGTGTAGTCGCTAGTAATGTCGTATGTCGTCCGTACAACTGGGGCGAGTGCTCGTCCGTATCTCGAGACCTGCCTTGTGGTGACGCTCGGTCTGCGATCACACAGTGGCGACACGCGGGTCCGACATGTACTAAATGGACCGCGGCCGATTTAAAGCTACCACCTAGCAAGTGTGGTGTCTGGCGGTGACACCACAGATATTATGGTGAAAAACTGTTTTTCAGGAATAATGTAAAGTAGCTTTACTACGTTCCGGGTGATAAGGTTTCGCCAGCCTACGTGTCCTCCCAAGTCATCGTGATGCGCCGTGCCTGGCTTCGAGTCGCTCGTTGCGCAGAAGAGCCGCCGTGAGTGGCGTGAATACACAGCACACTCCACTTAGCACGAGAGGCTCTCGCGAATTTCCAGCTGAATGGGACTTGTTTACTGCAGCACCACGTCAAGTCCTGTATGCCACTGCCATCAATTACCGCGCAACCGCCTGTTTCGCTGGTGCCACAGATAGGCCCAGGCTAACGCACTGTGTAACACGGAAATTAATAATCCGTGTCGCCGACACGTGTTTCCGTTGCCCGTGTGACTTCGGAGTAAACGTCGTTAGCTTCACGTGGTTCATAGCTACGTAAGCGATACAAGGTGGGGAAAAACCACCTGACAATGAAGACAAAGCAGGGTGAGCAAAACCAAATCGAGCAAAATTTTCCAGGTAACAGTAGGTCGGAAGTACATCAATCTGGATCCACAGCCATAAAGTCGGCAACCATTCAGCGGAAGTGTTTGCGTCCAAGTTAACTTGGTCTATATGTTATACTAAAGAGTGCTGTCACCAAGGTTCACTTGAATAGTGAAATCTAGGTAAACTTTACATTACTTTGCACGGCTGGCTATGTTAAGCGCTAATTTTGTGATTTGTTTACTGACTAAAGTTAGATTGTTAAATCAGTTATGCTAAATGTACCGTAATGCAATTAATTTGATAATATAATAAACTGCACTGCAGAACAAGCACTACAGTAACATACTCAACATGCGGTACTGTAGGTGAGATACCACACAAATGGTTCAAATGGCTCTGAGTACTATGAGACTTAACAGCTGTGGTCATCAGTCCCCTAGAACTTAGGACTACTTAAACCTAACTAACCTAAGGACGACACACACATCCATGCCCGAGGCAGGATTCGAACCTGCGACCGTAGCGGTCGAGCAGTTCCAGACTGAAGCGCCTAGAACCGCTCGGCCATCCTGGCTGGCGCGATACCACACATCTATATCTGCCACCCACACCTCAATGCGCCGTATGATATATGGCAGAGGGTGTTTATAAAACTGAGCCGTGTTGCGGCTAGCGTTGGTGCCATTGGTAGGTTCGCATAGTGTAATGGGGATAGTGGCGTCTCGTTTTCTTCTTGTGTTTACTGGCGCCACTACATTTGCTAGCGTTGTCTGTCCCTCAGTGGCAGCAGCAGAGGTTATCGATATCTAGTACCGTGGTACTATCTTTGGAAGAACGTCAAGTGTTTTCCGAGACGGAGTGTGTCTATATCTGCCACCCACACCTCAATGCGCCGTATGATATATGGCAGAGGGTGTTTATAAAACTGAGCCGTGTTGCGGCTAGCGTTGGTGCCATTGGTAGGTTCGCATAGTGTAATGGAGATAGTGGCGTCTCGGTTTCTTCTTGTGTTTACTGGTGCCACTACAATTGCTAGCGTTGTCTGTCCATCAGTGGCAGCAGCAGAGGTTATCGATATCTAGTACCGTGGTACTATCTTTGGAAGAACGTCAAGTGTTTTCCGAGTCGGAGTGTGTCTGGGAGTTTGGTTGGGACGGAGGAGCAGTGAGGTCCGACAGCAGGAGGACATGCCGGGACCACTGTCAGCATGCAGGCACTGCCGGATCGAGGGGCTGTAGTTGCGAGGGCCACAATCTTGTTGTCCACCAGACCCGGGACGTCTGAGCTGAGTGAACATTAACCCAGTAGAGAAACCTCCACTATTTTGAGATCACGACGTTTGTTCGCGGGTTTCTGCTCGCAGGGTCACTGTGAGGAAGAGCAACGAGTGGAGTGTTTGGAGTTGGCGAAATTAATTAGCTGTCCTCCACTTCTTACAATTAACCATTGAATTAATGGTTTTTATTGGTGGAGTGCAACCAGCGGTATTTTTCTGCCCAGTGGCGGCTAACGCCCCAGTTACCTGCCCTGGAGGTTAGCGTATTTTCGCGGCAGAGTACCTTTCCTCGTCTTGCCGCTGCTATCCAGTAAGGCGTGTAGTTCGACAGCCTCCTTCAGTATGGTTTGGATATTTTGCTTCTTTTGGACTACTTTGGTCGTATTGTTTCCTTCTGCTTCTGGATGTTCTAAACACCAGATTCTGAAGACGCAGTTCCGCCTTGCCTGGTTTATTCCATTGTTGTATTGGTTATCAGACTTTAGGTAGATTCTATAAGAGTGTTGGTCTGTGTTTAAACTGTCACTAGTTCGGGTTGCCATCAGGTTAAGTGAATAAAAATCTTGGCTGCCTGTCTCATCGTTTACGAAGTTGAGCGACTTTCCCATGTCGATCCTTGGAGCACTGTCTGAGGCCCACTTCTCTCTTGATTTGGTCAGATTGTGAGGATTGATTTTTTTTTAAATTTCTCTTAATTTTGAATTAATACTATTGGGGCCTTTAGACGACGAATAATTTGAATTTCTTGTCAATAAGGCCTTCACCCGCGAATGCACATGGTCTTAAGAATTTTTAATTAGATATTGTCTCTTAATAGTAAAATTTTTATGAATGTTCTCTTTTATAATATTTTAGTATCTCTTGGAGAAGTTTAACTGGTTCTTAAAAATTTGCTATCCAGGCCTTCAGCCGTCAAATTATTTTTTGAGTTATTACTATTGTTGCCTTCAGCCGACAAAAAATTTGAATTTCTTCTCAATAAGGCCTTCAGCCGTGAGTCAGTTGGTCTTAAGAATTTTGATTAGCTATTGTCTCTTAACAGTCAAATTTTGATGACTGTCCTTTTTTATAATATTTTAGTATCTCTTGGAGAAGTTTAACTGGTCCCTAAGAATTTGCTATCCAGGCCTTCAGCCGTCAAATTGATTTTGAGTTGTTACTATTGGGCCCTTCAGCCGATAAATAATTTGAATTTCTGGTCAATAAGGCCTTCAGTCGTGAGTACAATTTGCTTAAGAATTTTTATATTAGACATTGTGTCTTAACAGTCAAATTTGATAATAGTCCCTAATTGTCAACCTTATTCGCAATTGTTTCCAAATAAAGTGTACGTGATTAAAAAAAAAAAAAAAAAAAAAACAAAAAAAAACAAAAACTGAGCAACTAACGGTAGCTGAGTATGGACTCGTCCACACCTAATCCTGCCTTAAGAAAGGCAGGTCACAACCACTACTAATCATTCCCTTCTCCGTTCCACTCATAAACAGAGCGAGGGCAGAAGTACAGTCTATTTGGCTCTGCACGAACACTGATTTCTCGTATCTTCATGTTCCATATGCGAATTGTACGGTTCCCACAGGAGGATTGTCCAGCAGCCAGCCAGCTTCAAGTGGCGGTTCTTTAAATTATCTCAATAGAGTTTCGCGAAAGAACGTCATCTTCCGTACAGGGATTCCCATTTCAGTTCCCGAAGCATCTCCACAATGGTCGTTTGCTTATCGAACGTACCGATGACAAATCTAGCAGCACGCCTCTGAATTGCTTCGATGTCTTCCTTTAATCCGACCAGGTAGCGATCTCAGACGCTCTATTACTACTCACACTAGGTTCTCCTTTCACGTGATCCACACTTTCGTAAAATCATCCCAATAAATGAAGGTGGACCAGTCACCTTCCCTAGTGCCATTCTTACGTGTTCGTTCCATTTCATATCGCTTCGCTACAATACCTCCAGATATTAATTGATGTGACTGTGTCAAGTGGCACATCACTAATGCTGTATTCGAATATTACGCTACTTCTTTCCCTAATCTGCATTAACTCACTTTTTTCTACATTTAGGGCAACCTGCCATACATCACACTAACTAGAATTTTGGGTAAAATACGTCTTGTACCCTCCTACAGTCAATCAACGACGACACATTCCCGTACGCCAAAGCGTTATCGTCAAACACCTACAGATTGCTGCTCACATTGTCTGTTAGATCATTTACGTATCACAGAAGAAGTGCGGTCCTATCACATTTCGGTGGGGCCCGGCGATACCGTTGTCTCTGATGAACACCCACCCTAGATGACAAAGTACTTAGTCCTGTTTCTTAAGCAGTCTTCGAGCCACTCACACATCCGGGAACCTATCATGAAAGCCCGCACCTACATTAACTGCTTGCATTGGGGCACCGTGTGAAACACTTTTCGGATACCTAGGAATATGGAATCGTTCGCAGGATATCACATGGGAAAAGCTCAAACTCAGTTTCGCACAAGCGATGCTTTCTAAAACAGTGCATGTTTGTGGACAGTTTCATCCGAAGGTAATTTATTGTATCTGAACCGAGAATGTGTTCATGAATTCTGCAGCAAACCAGTGTTAAGGATATTGGTCCGTAATTTTGGGGATCCGTTCATTTACACTTCTCATATACAGGAGGAGCCCGGCCCGCGATTTTCTGCAGTAGCTTGGGACTTCTCACTGGGCGAGAGATCCGCAATAAATGTAAACGAAGTAAGGGGCCAGTGTCGTAGAGCACTCTCTGTAAAACCGAAGTGGGTTCCATCCTTAACTGGTAACTTATTTATTCCAGAATGAGATTTTCACTCTGCAGCGGAGTATGCGCTGATATGAAACTTCTTGGCAGATTAAAACTGCGTGCCGGACCGAGATTCGAACTCGGGACCTTTGCCTTTCGCGGGCAACTGCTGTAGCAACTAAGCTATCCATGCACGACTTACGCCCCGTCCTCACAGTTTTATTTCTGCCTCGTCTTCTACCATTCAAACTTGACAGAAGCTCTCCTGCAGGAGACAGACTGTAAGTGTCTTAAAAAATCTGATTATTTTCTAAATCTTTGATCACGATCGGCAGTTGAAACTATGGGTTACCGAGAGAATGTCTCATCCCACTTCATAGGCATTATGATTGATGAACTTCGGTATAGAATTGAAGTAGTAGGGAATGACGACCCGTATACGTCATCTGAATTCAGTTCGATTCGAGTCTCAGTGAGGTAAGCAAACTATCGGTAACTACCGATAATAGCAGCGTTTGTGTCGAGTTGTCAGTGATAACAGACAAGAAACACCGTGTGAAATAACAACAGAAGTCAATGTGGGATGTATGGGGGACGAATCCGTTAGGACAGCGTGGCGAAATCTGGTGTTATTGGGGTATGGTAGCAGACGACGAAGCGTCTCTCCTGGGTTCGTGACCATATTCGTTGAGGAAGAGGAGGATATTGGTGTTTAAGGTCCCGTCGACAACGAGGTGATTAGAGACGGAGCACAAGCTCGGATTAGGGAAGGATGGGGAAGGAAGGCGGCCGTGCCCTTTCAAAGGAACCATCCCGGCATTTGCCTGGAGTGATATGGGGAAATCACGGAAAACTTAAATCAGGATGGCTGGACGCGGGATTGAACCGTCGTCCTCCCGAATGCGAGTCCAGTGTGCTAACCACTGCGCCACCTCGCTCGGTCATATTGGTTGATCCCAAAACCTTGTCTGGTCAGATGAGTCCCGATTCCAGTTCGAAAGAGCTGATAGTAGGGTTCGAGTGCGAGCAGACTTCGCCGGCCGCCGTGGTCTCGCGGTTCTAGGCGTGCAGTCCGGAACCGTGCGACTGCTGCGGTCGCAGGTTCTAATCCTGCCTCGGGCATGGATGTGTGTGCTGTCCTTAGGTTAGTTAGGTTTAAGTAGTTCTAAGTTGTAGGGGACTGATGACCACAGCAGTTGAGTCCCATAGTGTCAGAGCCATTTGAACCATTTTTTTGTGAGCAGACTTCATTAAGCCATGGACTCAAGTTGTCAACAAAGCGCCGTGCAAGCTGCTGGTGGCTCCATAATGATGTGGGCTGTGTCCTCTGGTCCAAATGAATAGATAATTGACCGGAAATGGTTATGTTTGGGCAGTTAGAGACCATTTGTAACCGTTAATGGAGTTCGTGTTCCAAAACAACGACGGAATTATCAGTATGCCACTATGTTTGCGCCGGCCGGGGTGGCCGAGCGGTTCTAGGCGCTACAGTCTGGAACCGCGCGACCGCTACGGTAACAGGATCGAATCCTGCCTCGGGCATGGACGTGTGTGATGTCCTTGGGTTAGTTAGGTTTAAGTAGTTTCAAGTTCTAGGGGACTGTTGACCTCAGAAGTTAAGTCCAATAGTGCTCAGAGCCATTTGAACCATTTTTTGAACTATGTTTGCGAATGGTTTGAAGAACTTTCTGGACAATTCGAGCGAATGATTTGGCCTCTCAGATTACCCGCCATGAACCTTCCGAAAGTTTATGGCACATAATCGAGAGGTCAGTTCTTGCACATAATCCTGTGCCGGTTTCAGTTTCGCAGTTATGGACCCCTACAGACGCAGCGTGGCTCAGTGTTTCTGCAGGGGACTTCCAGCGACTTGTTGAGACCATGCCACATCGAGTTGATGCTCTGCGCCAGGCAAAAGAATGTCCGCCACGATATTAAGAACATCCCATGACTTTTGTCACTTCAGTGTATGTCACCATTTATAAAATCTGAGCTTTGGCATCCAAATCGCATCCAACTGGCCATCCCGAAACATAGCATAGTTTTGTAACTGAATTTCGATATCTA
Source organism: Schistocerca americana (assembly GCF_021461395.2). NCBI lineage: Eukaryota > Metazoa > Arthropoda > Insecta > Orthoptera > Acrididae > Schistocerca > Schistocerca americana. Next base: position 437,545,737 of record NC_060125.1, read on the forward strand.
AACTAGTCATCTGAACGTGACTAATGATAAGGCGTAAGTCACACAACGTTATTTTAATTAAAATAAGGACAATATTTTGAACATGGGTTGCATTTCAGCAACAGTTACAGAATGGAAGGTGTAACAAAATGGAAATGAGCGTTTCGCGTCATTGGCCGGGAGGCCCCTTGCGGAGCAGATCCGGCAGCCTTGCTGCAGGTCTTATTACATTCGACGCCACATTGTGCGACCTGCGCGCCGGATGGGGATGAAAAGATGATGAAGAAAACACAACACCGACTCTCGGAGCAGAGAAAATCTCCGACCCAGCAGGGAATCCAACCCGGGCCCGTAGGACGGCAATTCGTCATGCTGACCACTCAGCTATTTTTTTTTAAATCTCATTTTGTTCGCTTTCGTTTATTGCATTTGCTCGGGTTGGACGTCCTAAGACACCCGTTTAAGTTCGTCGTTGATCGGTTAACTCAGTAATTTTATTATTATTATTATTATTATTACAGAGGGCGGCTTACCCTCTGACCGAACACGCTGAGCCACCCTGTTAAGAGCTATATGTTTACTGATTGAGAGTGGAGAGAGGAGAAAAATAAATCCTGAAGTATAAGCACCGATAAACACGTGCGCTGGGCGGTATAAACAGCTAATAAGCGTAAGCTCATTGGAATTACTAATAGAATTACAGCAATACACCATGCGAATCAATGCGTATAGAAAAAAATGTTGAAAAAGACAAATATAAAAAATGTAGTAGCATATGAAGTATAAGAACCGATAAACACGTGCGCTGGGCGGTATAAACAGCTAATAAGCGTAAGCTCATTGGAATTACTAATAGAATTACAGAACTACACCATGCGAATCAAAGCGTATAGAATAAAATGTTGAAAAAGACAAAAATAAAAAATGTACTAGCATATGTTAAGACCCTTATAGGACTATCAGTACACGAAAATAATGATGTATGTGCATAAGTACGTTATTACAAGTATAATGACAGCAAAGACATTGAAATCACCTCCATTACACCACCGTACGAAACGTAATAATGCCAGTGCATACGCACGCTATTAAATATAATGACAGTAAAGATCAAAAATTCATAAGTCCCCGTATAGTAGCAAACGTAACGAAAGGGAGTGGCATCAATATATTAGTACAACAAAAAATGACAAACGAAACTATATTGCACAAAAATTGAAGAACAGAATTTTGAGGAAATGAACCACTCTCAAAGGCTACCGGCAGTCGTATGAAGACTTTTTTGCGAACAAAATGGGTTTGAAACAATCGAAAAATTGTCTACAGGCGAGCTGCAGCTGGTCGTTTAGTAAATTTCCATCTTTGCGCTCAAGACGTTTGTAGATCTCTAATTCTTCCCAAAGGTCCATCCTACGACTTTGATTTTTCGGTGAAGAATAACTGTGTGTTCCAAATTTTTCGGAGTATGGTTGGCAATCAGTAGATGTTCAGCAAACGTAGAGTTATGCATTTTAGCTCCTTTCTTTCCTAACAAATGCTCTTTGTACCTTGTCCTCACAGCTATGCCTGTCTGACCAATCCAATAGCTTGAGCAGTTGTTGCAAGTTAATTTATAGACACCTGAATTTGGGCAACGAGTCATCAGTATTTTCCGTAGTACGCAAAAGTCTTCTCTGAAAACTGTTTTCTGTAGAGAAAGAGTCATTATAGTTATATTTATTCACTATAATACATTTAATCCTATAATAAAGATTTCTCTCTTCGCTGTCATTACGTTTAATAGGGTGCTTTTGTCTGGCATTATTACTTCTCGTACGATGATGTAGTGGAGGTGATAGTAATCTCTTTGCTGCCATTATGCTTGTAATAACGTAATTACGCAGAGACATCATTATTTCCTGTCATTATGTACTGATAGTCCTATAAGGATCATAACGTATGTTAGCATATGTCTTGTATTTGTCTTTTTCAACATTTTGTTCTACGCACGTTGATTCGCATGGTGTATTTCTGTAATTCTGTTGGTATATATGAAGATGGTATCTGTCCTTTCGGACATGTCCGAAATAACAGATACCATCGGTGACCATGCAGCTCGTTAGAATGAAATTACAATGAAATGTATACCCCTAGCTGCATACAGGCGTTGATATAAGTCAGCGGGGAAAGTTGAAAATGTGTACCCCGACCGGGACTCGACCCCGGGATCTCCTACTTACATGACAGACGCTCTATCCATCTGAGCCACCCCTCCCACTGTGTGCGGATGCACAAACAGTGCCCGAACTCTTACGGGAATCGGCAAAAGGCCGCGAGTAATGAGTATAATAGGCAAGGGCACTATGAATACTGTGCAGGACAATAAGTTGGGACTGTGGATCTCACGGGAGGCGTGTCAGAGATAAGTCCCTGCAGTCAAACTATCCTATGGATAGAGCGTCTTCCATGTAAGCACGAGATCCCGGGTTCGACCCTCGGTCGGGGTGTACATTTTCAATTGTCCCCGTTGACTTATATCAACGCCTGTATGCAGGTGGGGGTACACATTTCATTGTAATTCTATTAGTAATTTCAATGTGAAAGTGTAAACTTTCAGACAAGCCTCCAGCCATTTTCACGAACTGGCACAGGCGTGGCAAGAAATTCCTGGACGACATTTCGAGGCTGCTTACTTTCACGCTATCCGTGCCCGTGGGGGCGCACATCATACTGATACTGATGAAGGACATTAGTTTCGAATGGATAGAAAATGTGATCATTTAATACTCTTTAGGTGACGAACATTTGCGAAAAGTCTGATAAATATCGGACTGCTGCTTCGTAGATTAGCTCTTTCTATTTGTGTCGGTGTCTTACGTATTAATTATTCCTCTGAAACTACTACTGTTGCTCTTGATAGCGAAAAAGAAAAAGTGTGTATATTAAGTCTGAACGCCCCGTCGACAAAGGGGCTATTAGAGACGAAGCATAAGTTAGAAATAGGGAACGAAATCAACTGTGTCCTTTAGACGGTACCATCCCGCCACTTGCCTTAAGTAGAATTGTGATATACCAAAACTACGTTTCTGTAGTTTTGGTGAACTGCATAAACGCCGTAGAAAATAGTAGGATTACGGGTAGTATTGGTAACATTGATAGGGAAAGAAACACAAATGAAGGTGCGAGGACAACAGGGAGCCGAAGACTTCCTTCTGTTGTTTGTTTTGCACATAGTTAGAACCACTCAGCATTAATTCTGAGTCCATTGTGTATTTTATATCCCTACAAAATAAAAATTGAATTTTGTAAGTAATAAAAATTAGTTGATAGCGTAACTTCTGCGCTTTTATGTAACCAAAGCAATTGCTTTTGACGCAAGTAGTATTTATATGCTTAAACATAAAGAAATGTATATAATTATTGTTGTTAGTACGTACTAAGTAGGGAGGTCTTTATCCTGGACAAAGGCCAGAGTTTCCTGTTATTGCCGATAAGTGTGAAAGTTGTCTGTAAAAATCAAAAACATGTTTTATATAAACTTGACGAAGTATTGAAATGATGTTTGATATGATTCTGTTTTGTGTTTTTTTTTAAATTGTGTTGAGGAAATTGCATTTTCTAGCGCTATACGATAAATTGCATTTTTTAAATTTTTTTTGCAATAACGTCCCTCTGTTCACACAACAAATCAAAAATTTCCAAAGAAAACTTGAATCAAACTTTGACAATTTCAAGTTTGCCATAAATACCGTTTATTTTTAAGTAACAGACAGAGCAAAAATGTTACATAGGTTTGGTGGTCCTTTATGTTTCCTCACTCAGTTTCTAGATGGTTCACCGCTTCCGATTTATAGGGGAATCAAGTAAGACATTGATCGCATGTGCAAACAAGGAAATCGAAACGAGGTAGCGCCTGATATGTATGCAACACACCTAACATAGAGGTAACCCCTTTACAGTCTTAACTGACCAAGGCAACTAGGAAAAATACCGTAGTCTATGCTCACTTATGACAGTCTATCACAGCCTACGGTAAATTTACAACACTAGCCTTAAGTGGTTTAGGGAAATTACGTAAAACCTGAATCTGAATGTCCGTCTGTAACAACAACGACTCTGTACTATTGTACATATAAGTAATTCTTTTCATCTGATTTTACGATAAACTTGTGTAATTGATGTTCTGATTTCATTTATTTTTGTTTCATGCCATTATGTTAAGAAAACTGTAAATATGTTTCAATGTTAATATTAACGATTATGTCAAATGTCAATTAATATTGTAATAGATTTGAAATGTAACAAATGTTGAAACTGTTATAAGATGTTTAAAATTGTAACTGTGCGTCTGGTCCATATGTAGGCAATGTGTTAGGATATGTAGAATGCAAAACCTTGGGTGAATACCCGGTCTGTCAGGGAGCGGTAAAAGGTAAATGGCAGGCGACCGCGGGAAAATGTGCGCGAGCAGTGCACGGCACAACGGATACAGTAGTAGTTGGAGTTAACACCTTCTGGAGCGAGGAGGCTCTCCTGGAAGACATAGCTTCACTGAGCCGGGTATGCCGCTCCAACGCCCACACAGCATGGCAAAATTCCATAGGCACTAAATGGAAAAGTACTGCTACGCTAAGAAGAATTAAAGTGCCGATACATCAAGAGCCAAAGCTGTGGTTTTATGTGTACTCTGTGCCTTTCCATCTTGTCACCCGCCAACCGCCGCATCGATACTAGCAGGTTGAAACTTTTAATACTGTATTCGTATGGATCAGAGAGTGAACTGCGTTTGTTTGGTGCAATAATAACCTAAAATTTACCAGAACATTTCAATCATTCAATTATTTTCACAACTAACCTAGACCGGGTCCTTTCCAAACGTTGTGCAATCCGAGTATCCCGAAATTAATATTAAAAATTGTGTTAATAATAATTATTTGCAGAACTAGCTATATTAGAATGGTGTTTAAAGAAATGTTTTGTTAATGAACCAGTAAATGAATAGCGAAGGTCTAACGAAGTCGAAAGATAACTTTAGTATTGATGTAGTAATGAAGTTTATTATTTCGAGACAGATTTAAAGGCATCTAAATGAGCAGTACATAAGATCCAGAATGAGATTTTCGCTCTGCAGCGGAGTGTGCGCTGATATGAAACTTCCTGGCAGATTAAAACTGTGTGCCCGACCGAGACTCGAACTCGGGACCTTTGCCTTTTTTTTTTTTTTTTTTTTTTTTTTTTTTTTTTTTTTTTTTTTTTTTTTTTAGCAGGTCTCCTGCCCACTTTTTTTTTTTTCAATGTGCGAACAGTCACAGTTAACCAAGCCTGGAAAACTAAAACAGAATGAAGACGCCATCGAAGATATGAGACATAAATAGCATGACAAGAAAGCTACCACGTCGTAGTGAGGCTTCCCAGCGACTGCGCCCACTGATAAGATTGTTCAATATATGGTCGTTTGCAGTTCGTTCTGACTTCATCTGCCACTGCCTGGAACATTCCAGCTACACGGCGGGCTGTGAAAGGACTCCATAGGTAGTTTGCGAAGCACTGTCGATATCTGGTATGCCCGGAAATAGCATGATGTCTTTCTTGCAAATAGAGCCAGAAGTCAAGGAAATCCTTGTGTCCGTCACGACAGAGGTAATGGACGGCATGTCCACGTATCCAGGTGACAGAGTTGGTTCGAGTCTTGGGGTAAAATGTCTCATCCGGAAACAATAACGTGCGTGCAGATATATGCTCCGGCCTAACTCGCAAGAGATAAGCCAGCATCTGCCGCACTAGGTGCCAAACCGGTTCCGCCTCTCCACAGCTGAGGCGGTGCTCGTCAGAATCTACTGTATTACAACCCACAAAATTGGGAGATTCTGTCATGTGGATATTGTAGACAAGTTCTTGCGTTACGAGCTTCCCATTCACGACGACGTACCATTGAGAAACAACATCGGAATCAAGCATGGCATCGTGTACAGTCTTCCACACCACGCGCCACCGTACGTCAGGATATTTTAGTTCGACCACATTTAGGGGGCGGCGTTGCAGCATGTCATGATATAGGCGTCGAGTTGTGGCCATTTGTGGTGTCGTGAGCGCGACACTGCAATAACTTTGTTCTAAATAGAAACGTCCTATATAAAAGAGGGGCGCTGGGATGTCCTGTAGTGGCACCGGCGCTCTTAGTGAAGCAGGACGTAGCGCCGTCAGAAGCAGACTCGTGAGGCTCGTAGGACAACGGCGCAGCAGACTTAAATGTGAGCTAACATAGAGGGCAATGGCCCTATCATGGACGTTAACTAGGCCGAGACCACCTTTTTCCTTGGGGAAGGTAAGAGATACGTATCTGATCTTCAGTAACATACCAGTGGTGACGAAGTATCCCAGCGCTGCCATAATGCTACGAGCCAAGGGCTTCGGAACGGGTAGCGTTTGGGCGACATGCGGTATGCGGGACGCAAGGTATACATTGGCATAATACGCCCGCTGAACGATGTTGAGGGATCGCAAGCGCTAATTTGCAATTCCGGCCCTAATTTGGTTAAGAAGGCGTCGATAATTGAGCGTCGTCGCGCGTCGCATGTCGTTCATGAAATCTAAGCCCAAGCAGCGTACAGTATCACTGAAGCGTAAGGGGGCAATGTGTTCCTGCGGTAGCCCAATCCCGATGCTCGAGGCGACGGACTTGTCAACGTTGATTTGGCTACCAGAAGCTGTACCGTAGGTTGCAATCCAGTCCAAAGCCGCGGCCATATCGTCAGCTCCTCGTATGACGATCATCAAATCATCCGCATATGCGGTGCAGCGATAGATGGAGCCGCCGAACTGTATCCCAGTGAGCCTGTCTCGGAGACCACACAACAAGGGTTCTAAGGCCAATGCAAATAACAATGTTGATAATGGACATCCCTGTCGTACTGATCGGCGGATCGGCATGGGTACCGTCAGTCTTCCATTGACAAGAACTCGAGAAGTTGCACCATGTAGTAGGCGTGTCAACACTGTGATAAAGGGGTCGGGGTATTCCATGCGCCGTAGAACGGCCGTGAGGAAAGTGTGGCCCACACGGTCAAAAGCCTGGCTAAAGTCGATAGACGCGAGGGCTGCCGGCAAACGTCTCACCCGTGCAAGGGAGATGAGATCTCGGTAACGACATAACGCAGTTCTGATGTTGTTGGGTCCCCCCAAGGACGTCTGATCGCCGGACAAGACGTGCAATAGTGTGCCGCGAATACGTTCTGATAGCAGCCTCGAAAAGATCTTGAAGTCGCTGTTCAATAACGTTAAGGGACGATAGTCGCGGACATGATTCCGTCCCTTCGGCTTATGGATGGGGACAATCAGACCTTCCAAGAATGGTGCAGGCAATGTTATATCCGGGGACATCAATTCCTGGCAAATTTCAATCAAACACGGTAGCAACAGCTGTGTAAAGGCTCGATAGAACTCTAATGGTAACCCATCGATTCCTGGTGATTTATGGGGAGCACCTTTACCAATGGCGTCGAGCACTTCCTCTTCTGTCACTTCTCCCAGTAAATTCGGTACCATGTCTGGTGGAACTGTACCGTGGACATGTGCTGAAACGGTGTCTACCGTCGCCATATCAGGGAGCACTGCTGAATAAAGTTGAGCGTAATGCCCATAGAAGGCTTCTGCTATATCTGCTTGTTCTACCACATGTCGACCGTCGTCGGTTATCATGTCGGTTACCAGTGCCCTGCGGCGCCTCCTGCGTTCTATGAGCACGTGGTGCATAGATGGCCTTTCTGATTGTATCATGTCTGGAGCACGCGACCGTATAACAGCGCCTTGTAAATGATGGCGTGCTAAGGAGACGAGCTGCGCTTTCGCGCGATTGACTATGATCTGCCTGTCAGGTGAGGGCTCCATAGCAAGACATTCCCGTAGGACGGTGTAATAAAAGTTTTCCGTGCTCCTCCTCCATGCCGCTGCTTCCCGGCCGTAAGCCATGAAGGTGCGTCTAAGAGCAGGCTACGCACATTCAATCCACCAACTGAGGGTCGATCGGTACCGACCACGACGCCGTAAGGACGCGGTCCACGACTCTTCGACAGCACCTTTACATGCCGGCTCGTCCAGATGGGCGACGTTCAGTTTCCAGGGGGGCCTACTGCACCACACACGTGCAGGTTGGAGGGCAATGGTGCAAATATAGGCTGTGTGGTCGGTGAATGCAGTGGGCCAGAGCTCTGCTCCTCTCGTCGCCGTCGAAAGGGTGCTTGTGACGTAAATCCTGGCCAACCGACTTGATGAGTGGCTTGTATAATGGGGTAACTAGGAGCTGGGCCATGGATGTGGCTCCACGTGTCAATCAGGTGGAGGTCACGCACTAGCATTTCCAATTCCGCACACGGGACGTGATGTGGCTGCTGATCAGATGGAGATAATGTACAGTTAAAATCTCCTCCGATCACCATATCGTCTATGTGGCCCATAAATAGACGCGTAATATCTTCCGAAAAAAAAGCGGGCCCGATCTCTCCGTCTCCCTGATCCTGAAGGGGCATATACATTGATGAGTCGTACACCGTTGACAGTTACTGCCATGGCTCTTGCACTCGGTAAGTACAGTACGTCCGTAGCCGCCAAACCGTCCCGTAACAGAACAGCCACACCACAATCGGTAGAAGAGGCGTGGGAGATGTGGGCGGTATATCCGTAGAAGTCAGGGAAACTAGCGACACATACTTCCTGTAAGAGGGCCACGTCGATGTCCGCCGCATCAAGCATGCGTTGTAGCATTGTCAGTTTGTGTGGTGCCCTTATCGCGTTGATATTGATTGTGGCAAGGCGAAAGGTGTGCTGCCTAGCCTCTTCACCTAGGGTAGACGCCATGGCAATAAAAGCTAACCGCAAGAGATGCCGGACCCACCAAACCCGTTACAAATTATGAGTCGTTCACGCTAGTAGTGGCATCCCCAATGCCGCCCCCTCCCCTGTCACCCGTGCCCTCTTCAGGAAGTTCCTCAACATCGTCCGACCACAGTGGGTGCAACACGATGCTGTGTGGCTGATCGGCACCTAAATCTCTCTCACGTACGTCGTCTTTGGTAGAGGTAGACGGATCGCCATCCATCGACGCGACCTGCCACGTTTGTGGTGCAAGAAGTAACTGGGCACTCGTAGTATGGGCAAGTGAACCGTCTACACCACTTAGATCCTCAGCAGGCGCAGCATCCATGCTGCCTGATGAGATGTCACCTTCTTGACCGGCCGTGTGTAGGAGGCAATCGTCAGAAGGGGTCCGCCGACGTCGCTTGCGTCGTCGGGGCGAACGTTGCTTTCGAACGTGGACATCCGTATCCGAATGTGGGAGGCAATCCAGCGTCGTATCACCTTCCGCTAGGAAGCCGCGTCCACGTCCATCGCGTTCTGAATGTTATGTTGCGTCTGGAGTCCGTGGGACTGTTGCTGCTGTTGTTGCTGTGGAGGGGGCGACATATGGGTTGGCACCGAGGGTCCTTCCTCTTCCTCCCGTGGTACTTCTGGCGTCGATGGATGTGTCTGATCGCCCGTTTCGTTCTCAACTATGGTGCGCATCGTCGTCTGAGCGTACGTGAGGGGCAGGATTGTCGTCCCCGTCGGGGAAACGGAGTCTCCCACTGGTATCTGCGTAATTCTACGTTGTAAGCAGCTCGATCGAACAAGGCCTTCCTGCCCACATCCGGAACAGGTACGCGGTTGACCGTCGTACATGATGATTGCACGACAGCCACCGATGTTCAAATAGGACGGCACATGTTTCTTGAGCTCAAGTTTAATTTGGCGCACACCATTGTAGACCTTATACGTCGAGAAAGTTTGCCACTTTTCTGCAACGTGGCTGATAACATTGCCATATGGTCGGAAGGCGTCCTTGACAACTTCCTCTGGGACCTCGAAGGGGAGCTCAAAAACTCTTACAGTCCTTAGGCCCATGCCAGCATGATCCACCGTCACTGCACCGATATGCCCGTCAGAATGTTTGAATCGGAGAGAGTTCGAGTATTTAGAAACCACTGTCGCGCAGACCTCTGCACTGGTCATTTTAACATAAACCACGCTCGCCGTTATAGAAAAATGTATTCCGACGACAGTCGCCGGATCTAAACGTAGATCATCGCTTATGAACTGTTCTATTTCATAGGCTCGAGGTCGCGCGTGATCTGGTTGGAAAGTAATTTTGATCGTATCGTGGCGCCATGTGTGTGCCATAATCGGACTGAACTTGGAACAAATACAACTCGCGCCGCGAGAAGGTAAACACAAGCAAGCGCTCACGGTCGCGCACGGCGAGGCGCAGCGGACGTCCTCGCCCCACCGCAGCCGAAAGCAGACTGCGACTCGGGAACTTTGCCTTTCGCGAGTATGTGCTCTACCATCTGCGCTACCGAAGCACGACTCACGTCCGGTACTAACAGCTTTACTTCTGCCAGTATCTCGTCTCCTACCGTCCAAAGTTTACAGTCTCGGTCGGGCACACAGTTTTAATCTGCCAGGAAGTTTCATATCAGCGCACACTCCGCTGCAGAGTGAAAATCTCATTCTGGAAACATCCCCCAGGCTGTGGCTAAGCCATGTCTCCGCAGTATCCTTTCTTTCAGGAGTGCTAGTTCTGCAAGGTTCGCAGGAGAGCTTCTGTCAAATTTGGAAGGTAGGAGACGAGATACTGGCAGAAGTAAAGCTGTGAGGAGCGGCCGTGAGTCGTGCTTCGGTAGCTCAGATGGTAGAGCACTTGCCCGCGAAAGGCAAAGTTCCCGAGTTCGAGTCTCGGTGGGGCACACAGTTTTAATCTGCCAGGAAGTTTCAGTAACTAAGATGATAAGAGTAGTAACTTACATACTGGAAATCTTGAGTGAATAATAAATTCAGTAATCATTTTTTTTAAATACAGCGATCATAACAGTTTCAGCTCTGAAGTGTTCTAAATTGGTGTGACCATCAAAAGGTAAAGCCAATATAAAAGTCCAAGTTTATCAGTGTTTTATCTTTATCGAAATTGACATCTTGTGTGTGGCATGAAAGTACAATTTCTAGGGTGACCTATGCCCGATTTTAATCAGATTAATAGACAGTATAAAGTTTTGTAGTAAACATTATAGTGTAGTGTTATGTATTCATGATTTTCCATATCAGTACAGAACGTGAAACTATCAGTTCAATAGATTTTCTGGTTCTAAAATTCTACTATATTACGCAGTGTTACAACTTGTTGTTTTGCATGAATATATACCAACTTGTACAGGGAAGAAACTCAGTTAATGCCTAATTAAGCTGGCGACCGTATTATTGTCACATTGGTAGCATCTTCTGGTTTGCTTTTGATCCATCCTGACGTGTGATTGCATTTCGAACTTACTTGACGGATCATTGTTATTACAGAGTGGATGTAAGTCTGATTAGCCACCATTCAGGTACACGCGGTCGATATCTATGCGAAAATCCTTTCTCATAAGGTGAATCCCGTAGCACAGGCTTTAACGAGTACTGTGTCAGGGATTACACGTCGTACTGAATACGAGGCAAATGCCTCATCAGTTCTCAAGATTTTTGATAGCGATCTGTCCGAAGTGTACTTAATAGACACGCTGCGAGTGGTTCACTCGATGAAAGCGAAACAAGCGTGTAATCTTAAATTGAGTAGCGGCGGCTGCTACGCGACGTGTGAACGCCTCTGTGGGAAGCGGGGCATTTCCAGAGCACGGTGGCGGTGAGAGGCACCGGAAAGCGAACCCGGGACCTCGCGGCGCCGTGACCCCGTCGCTTTCCGTGACCGCGCCGTCCCAGTCGTGCGGGGAGAACGCCATTCCCAGGTGCGATGAGCTGTCAGCTGCGAATCGGGCCGGAGTGGCCGCGGGAAGGGCAGAAGAGCGTTCTCCGCTCTCCCGTCTATTCCGGGCGCTTCTTTTCTCCTGACGTCACAGGCGGCAGGTTGCGACCTCCCCAGCTGCCGTAGTCGTGCGCAGCTCAGCTCAACAGCTGATCTCTCCCAGTCCTGCACCACGGCTCCGCACCGCTTGTGATGGAAAACTGACGAGAAATGTATACTCATTCGTCCTCACATTTTCTCATACTTTACCTATAAAATGTACGGGGTGTATCAAAAAGAATCACCCCATTAAAAAAATCATAACTATTATGTTATTTGAGACATGTGTGTGAACAACGTACTGTTGGAAACAGCAGACTCTCGAGTCTTACATCGTAGAAGCAGTGTGCGCCGACTTCAGTTCCAGTAAAAATGGTATCTGGACATCAGAAGGCGTTTTCTGTTCTACGTTTTGCGCAATGCGGGCCAGTAATAGCTGTTCAAAAAAAAATGGTTCAAATGGCTCTGAGCACTATGCGACTTAACTTCTGAGGTCATCAGTCGCCTAGAACTTAGAACTGACTAAACCTAACTAACCTAAGGACATCACACACATCCATGCCCGAGGCAGGATTCGAACCTGCGACCGTAGCGGTCGCTCGGCTACAGACTGCAGCGCCTAGAACCACACGGCCACGCCGGCCGGCAATAACTGTTCAGCGTGACTTTCGTTTTAGGTATGGTGTGGATCCTCCTACAGTAGAGAGCATTAGACGATGACATAAACAGTTCCGAGAAACAGGTTGTTTATGTAAAGGCAAATTTCCGGTCGGTCCCCCAGTGTCTGACACAGACGTCGAACGCACCCGCCATAGTTTCATAAGGACTCTGCAGAAATCCGTTCGTCGTGAAGCTCGACAGCTGAACATCCCTCCCCCCCCCCCCCCCCCCCCCACCCCTTCATGTCGGTCTGGAGTGTGTTGCGTAGACGTTTACACATGAAACCATACAAAATTCAGCTACAGCAAACTCTTCGTGAATGAGACAAACAACACCGTAAGGAGTTCTGTAATTTCGTTCTTGACAAGGTGGAGGATGTCTGTTTTCTACCAACCTTAATGTTTAGTGATGAGGCAACATGTCATTTAAATGGAAAGATGAAGCGACATAATGTGACAACATGGGGTACGGAACAACCACAAGAAGTTGTACAACATGAGAAGGACTCTTAAAAATTTAATGAGTTTTGTGTAGTTCCATGGGAAAAGGCATATCGTCCATTTGGCTTCACCAAGAACACTGTTACAGGAAGCACAAATCTCGATATGCTTGAGAACTTTCTTTTCCCACAGTCAGAGACTGATTCGAACGGCTTTATTTACGAACAGGATGGGGCACCACCACACTGGCATCTGGAAGCGCGGAAATTTTTAAATCAGAGGACTACTGAACGATGAATCAGTCGCAACGGACCAAATTATTCAGCCTTACATTTCTGGCCCCCAAGGTCTCCGGACCTGAATGTTTATGATTATTTCTTGTCGGGACTTATAAAAGACTTTGTTTGTTTGGTGCCTCTGTTATCAACAACATTGAATGAACTGAGACATCGCATAACAGCAGCTGTGGAAGCTGTAACTTAGGACGTGCTCGCTGCAGTGTGGAAACAATTTGAATACAGCATTGACTTACGCCGTGCATCTCACGGGGGCATGTTTAACACCTACGAAAAGGTCATAAATAAAACTTTTTGAGTTTCCCGTTCGTCGAAACACAAAATTCATTCCATGTTTATTAGTTTGAGAAATATAGACGTTCCAAATCGGATGATTCTTTTTGATATACCCTGTATTTATCGTACATGATCTGTTGCTGTTCTTTAAAACTCCTCCCTCTGTAAAATAACGGCGTCACGAACCACCGAAAGCAGTTATAATGTGTGTTAATCTATCGGCAACTACCTTCGGTCAAACGATCGTCTTTAAGTCACTTACACATCAGATTAAAGGAAGGCTCCTTGGCGTCTGGTAAGTAATTATTATCTGTCATTTACATATGCGTCCACTGTGTTACGCATCTTTTCCATTAGTCACTAAGTGCACACAGTCATAGTCCATTCCTCTGTTCCACATCTGATACCACTTCCGTGAGACAGTATGCCGAACAGTCTTCTGGTTAAACAAGAGCGACGGAAGTACCTGGACCGGAAAAAACAGTCATCTCCCCTTGTCCCACTCACTTCATTCTTCCAGAACCACTTTGAGAAATACTAAACTAAAAGTAAATTCCGACAGAAGATGCCTCGAGACACCCAAAGATACCGAGCGACCGCCGTGTCACCCTCAGATGATAAGAGTCACTGGGTGGCAATGGGGTCAGCACACTGCTGTCTCGACCCTTGTGTTTTCGTGACCAGAGTGGCTCCTCAATTGGCCTCTGCAAGGGCTGAGTGCAGCCCGCTTGCTAACAGCCCTCGACAGATCCGGAAGATCACCCATTCAATTGCTAGCCTTGCCCGTCAGCGCTTAACTTCAATGACCTGACGAAAACCGGTGTTTCCACTGCGTCAAGGCGGTTGGTGCTGTTAAAAAAAAGTAATCCTATAGTCTTGTGCCAGTTATGCTATGGGGGCTGTGTTAGCACATGGTGTATTTAACCCCGATTCCTTAAGCAATCGACCCCACCCTCAATGTTTAAAACACCTTCAGAAGTCTCTTGTTTTACAAATGAAGTAATCTATTAAATAGTTAGCTTTAAAAATCTATGCTAGAGAAAATTTGGGAAAGGTTTGAAATTATCGTTAAAGTTTGCTGGAAGTCGCTGAGTGCTCTTCTTATGAAACATTGCATGAATATAATCTGGGTAATTTGCGCTTCATTTTAAGCAAATGCTAGTTTCCAACGCATCTCAATGCCTGTAACGTCATATCTTCTGAACTATGGGCCGTACAATGATATAATTTTGCAGATACATTCAGTGACATGTGTAGACTCTGTCTGAAAAAAAATGTTGCAAATATTATTAAATAAACGCGCCAAGCCTGACGTTGAAGTTTTACTGCACGCCATTTTAAGCAGAAGCTAATTTTTCAGCATCTAGATGTTTATGATACCGTATCTTCTGAACTATGTGTCGTACAATGACATATTTTTGCAGGTACATTCTGTTCTGTAGGTGGATACTACCTCCAAACTGTGATGTGAACAGAGTAAGTAATAAATAAGAAATTAAAACTTGATGCCTGAAGCTGAAGTGTGACTGCGTGAACAGCGAAAATGAAGCAGGCTATAATCTTTTCTTTTCATTGTTTCGTGTGAGGTGTCTTCGACAAAAATTTCGTAGACGTTCGAAATTATGTATAAAGGTCTTTGTAAGTCGCTAAGTATTCTCATTCTCAGGTACTGTATGAATAAAATTTCGTGCCGTCAGTTACGCTTTTTCAAGACAAACACGCATTGTCATACTGTAATACTTATCTCATTGTATTAAATTTTTAACCTAAGATTATATTTCTTAATGAGTAGATTATGAAAGAATATTAATTTCTTAAATACAGTCACTATTTACAGGATATATTTAAAAACAAATTTTTGTTGTCGATGAAAGCGTTTAGACGGACATCTTGGAACTGGTACCAGAATCCGGTACAGCAGTTTAGTAATATAGATAATTACCTGGGGATTGGCGAGAAACTGAATAAAAGAAAAGAGGTCTAGCATGTAAGACTACAGTTTTCCTCTGGAGGAGCCAGGTTGAACAACCCAGTTTGTCGTAAGGTCCTGTTCACAGTACAATAAACATTCACTAATTTAGACGCCACTAATTCGCCGTAATTCGGATTCTGTTTTATCGCTAAGTGCAACGCCGCCATGCTGTACCGACACTTATTTGTTTTAAAATGTTGAATACATCTCCACCTTCCAGTTCGCCTCATCCCTAGCTGACTGCTGATTACAAGCAGGTAACAAAGTCAAAACCTACTTCCTCCATATGATGTCTTATTTCATCTCCGTGATCACCTAAAAATCTATTAAGCTGTCACACAGTGTAATACAGTAGCCAAGATGAATGTTTGTAGTAAACATTAATCGTTAAGACTACAAGATAAAATGAGAGTGTTTGATGAAATCGAAGTCGGTGGTTGTACCCACAGTGTTGTAGCAGAGTCTGGGGTTGCTTAGTCGATTTTTACGAGATTAAGAAAAACTTCGTACATAATGGTAAAACAAGGTGAACAGCTGGACCGAAAGTGACCACCATTAATGATGCTGTGCAGTCCTGATAAAAAACAACAACGCTGTATGTGATGTCTTGTAATAGATGTCGAATTGCAGGTTTACAGTGGAAAGATTTTTCAGGTAAATTAGACCAAACAGCTTTCAAGGTTAGCAGGGGATGGCTGTTCAAGTTCCATAATCGCCACAATATATGTAACAGAAAACCGTGTAGGCAAACTTTAAGTGTAGACGTTGCAAGAGTTGATCTATTTCCTAAATAAGTTTGTTTTAGAAGAGGAAAATTTGTTTTTGGCAGAGGTCTTCAACTAGTATGTAACTGGCCTGATTTTAAAGTCTGTCCGCGACAGTACACAGGCCGTCAGGAAAAGAGTTCACATACTTTCCATTAACTGCCACATATATTTTGCGTTGTATTCTTAATCACAGCTTCGGATAACTGCTTTAGAAATTATAATTTAAACTTCCAGTATTCGGACTTTCAGTATTCGGGTTTTCAATTTTTAGGTCTGGATCTCGCCCATTTAGTCGGTATCAGTGAGGTTACACTGAATTAAATGCCTTCCAATGTGAGAGGAGCCTGTTGCCCAATTTTTCTGTACACTCAGGGGGTATGTCGGGCACAGTACATCGCAGCAACATATGGTAGATGCTGCCTTTCGAGTTCTTGTAGCGAGTAATACTAAATGTTTCATAAACACAGTTTATTAGCAAAACACAGTTTACTAGCAAAGCACAGTTTACTAACAAGAGTTCACACGGATGTATCTCTCAAAACCTAGCACTGGCAGGTAATATTTTCGAGCACTGTTTGCTTGTCTCCAAATCGCTCGGGGCCCTTTACTGTTTGTATAATTTGGCCGTAGAGGTCTGGGACGCCCTGTAGATGAGGTACTGCATTTCAATAAATTTTGAGCACCGTTTGGAGACTTACGAGAACTCTGATGGCATTCCCTGTCCGGTCGCGGATAACTATAAGTCACCAGGGGCCTACAAACGACAGGGAGGCTCCTTCCCCGCTGCAACCGCACTGGTCCACAACCCCACGACGACTACCGCAGTCCACTTCACCTCTCCGCCGCCCCACACCGAACCACTCATTCAAGGTTACTGTGCGGTTCAGCCCCCGGTGGACTTCCCAGGGAACGTCTCACAGCTGTCGAGAGTAACCCATATGTTTGCGTGGTAGAGTAATGGTGGTGTACACGTACGTGGAGAACTTGTTTGCACAGCAATCGCCGACATAGTGGACCTGAGGCGGAATAAGGAGAACCAGCTCGCATTCGCCGAGGCAGATGGAAAACCGCCTAAAAACTATCCACAGACCGGCCGGCTCACCGGACGTCGCCTCAAGTCCTCCGGGCGGATTCGTGCCGGGGACCAGGCGCTCCTTCTCACTCCTTCCCACTCTCGAATGCGCTCGACCGCACGGCTAAACGGGCGGGCGTTCTGGTAAGGTACCCGGAACTGCTTCGCACCTTGACACTTCCAGTTGAATAAAGCAAGAACGATTAGTGTAGGTGCATTTTTTTTAATACCACTGAATTTACACTTGCACTACAAAAATTAAGTCTGAGCGACAGTCGAACTCTCGCCTCGTATACGTTCGTCTTATGGATCTCGAATGCCAACCACTTGACCACCACAAACTCGAAAATCCAGTACCTAAACACAGGTACACAAGCCACAGAATAGACGCGTAAAATTTATCTTGCGATTTTCTCGGAATTTCCAGAGTAATGCACCTTACTACTTGCAGATTATTTTCAAAAATTGTTCAAATGGCTCTGAGCACTATGGGACTTAACTACTGTGGTCATCAGTCCCCTAGAACTTAGAACTACTTAAACCTAACTGACCTAAGGACATCACACACATCCATGCCCGAGGGAGGATTCGAACCTGCGACCGTAGCCCGTTGTTAGTAATAACCATAACATCTTATCTTCAGATTATCATTTTCAGTATTGCAGACGAATACTTCTTTTGTACCCTAAACTTCCTATGTTCACATTCGATGTTTAACTATGTCTATGCAAACAGAAATCGGTTTTTTTAATTGTATTCCAATTTTCATTGATTAATAATCAAGTCCACGTTCCTGCTGCACTTACTTCCGGCAATTTTCCCCTATCTACAGACCAGTAAACATAAACTCATGTATTAGATGAATACTTCTTGGAGTAACTGTAAAAAGGCAGCGATGGTGGTTCATTGGTGCTAGCTGTAATATCTGCGCCGTGCCACGGCGCGGTTTCCCACGGCAGTTGCTTATACGAGGCAAGCAAACACGCAGCGTAGCCGGCCCGCCTGTCGGTCTTTATATTGCGCCATTCACTCGTCCTTTCTCCTGGGACGACAGCCGTGACGGAAGGCACCTGCAGTTTTAACACGGAGCCGTGCCGACCTACCTCCGGTGACGCAACGTTGCGTCGCTTCAGCTTCCCTCTCACTTCCCTGCAGTCTGCGTCCACACCTACACACCACAAACCAGTGTACAGTGTGCGGAGGAGGGTGCATCACCACAGTTTCCTACCTATTCTATCAACTTCCACATCTACATGACTACCCTGCAATTCACATGCAAGTGTTCGCCAGAGGCTTTGAAACTATTTCTGGAACGTTTCACTCTCTGATAACACGCTGGAAAAACGAACACCTAAATCTTTCCATGCGATCTATTATTTAGTTGCGATGGTCGTTTCTCTTTACAAGTTGATTCAGCTGTTGCTATCTATGACATTCACGCAACCCACAACACCTTCAAAAACCGTGAGTCAGATTTTCATACACTCTCGCTCACTACGCGTAAACTATGAGTCCTACCCAAAAAATGAACTGGACCTCTTTGTAGGTGGTTTAATGTAGCTAAATTTTGTTGAAGGCCACAGCTTTTGAGTTACTCAAGAAATATGCATTTGAAGGCCACTTATATTTGTTTTTCTTGAATAATTCGAAAACAACGGCCGCTAGCGAAAACGTATCCCAATGCAAATTTTCCTACATTAAACTTCCTAGCAAAAGACGTCATTTTTTTTCTGCAGGACTAATAATTTGTGAACAGCGTGCGAGAGAATATGAAAACCTTGCGCGTGGTATTTGAATATGTTTTGGGTTGCATGAAACCTATAGGTATGTAGGTGAAAGTCAACAAAAAGTTATGGTGTTTAGGGTGGACAGCTGGCGACTGAAATTTCGTAAAAAAAAGCTTGCCACATCGAAAAAACCGTTTGTTAAATTGACTGCCAACCTAACTCGCTCGTCATACCCGTGACAGTACAATACAATACAAAACGAGGTGCCCTTCTTTGAACTTTTTTCAATGTCCTCTGTCAACCCTATTCGGCAAGGATACCATACAGCGGAAAAATACTCCTTGTTGCATCTTCTCAGCTTTCTGTTAACAAACCAGTCTTTGGTTCGCTCTTCCAACGACATTTTCTATATGTTGTTCATAATTGTTGGTGCTAGGTTGTTGTTGTGGTCTTCAGTCAGAAGACTGATTTGATGCAACTCTCCACTTGATCCTGTGCTAGTTTCTTCATTTCCAAGTTACTACAGCAACTTCCATCCACCTGAACCTGCCCCTCTTGTATGCATCCCTTTGTCTCCTTCTGTATCTCTTTTAACCAACCAACCCCCCCCTTCCCCGCCCCCTCTCCTCAAGCACCAAACAGACGAGTCCTCGATGATTCAGAATAAATTTTATTAACATATCCCTTCTTTTAGTTAAGTTGTACCATAAATTTCCTTTCTTCCTAATTCCATTCCTGTACGTGAACTATTCGTCTTACCTTCAGCATTCTTCAGTAGCACCACATCTTGAAATTCTCTTCTTGTCTTGTCTTGTCATCGTTCACGTTTCACTTTGTAATATTTCTGCCTTAGAAAGCCATCATATTAGGCTACAAGAAGCTGTTCCCAGAGCAGTGGTGGCGCAAGAAGTATATAGATGACGAAATGTGGTGTGAGGTACCTGTGGCAGACGTTAGATTCGGTACCATTCCCGTGAGAAAGACCGCCTGCGTAATGTTACTGCTCTGTGATTGGCTGCTGTGTTCGGAGCAAGGGCGCCAAAACGTTAAAGTATAGTTATTATTATTAATTAAATTACTCATTGGAATGACTTCACTTTTTAATATAAATATCTCTCAAAAGCTGACTATCAATCAGTCATTTTAGAATTATTAAAAACAATTTAAATAAAAGACAAAAGACTGACGAACTTGCAGACGAAGCACTTCGGAAGCGTTTGGGTCACGCCTTTTCTGGTATGGCGCGTGAAGTGTTTCGGACTGTTCGTCACTCTGGATTTGGCAGTCGAGAAGAACAGACATGTTGTCTGTCGTAGTATGTGTTTCCAATTTTTGTTTAAGTTCCTGTTCGTCACTCTGGATTAGGCAGTCGAGGAGAACAGACATGTTGTCTGTCATAGGATGTATTTTCAATTTTTACTTAAGTTCCTGTTCGTTACTCTGGATTAGGCAGTCGAGATGTACAGTCTTGTTGTCTGTGGCAGGATGTGTTTGCCAGTATTCAGTATTAAAAGATTCACTCCGGTACTCACGAGACACAGACACGTGCCAAAAATAGTGTAAAGATACATTTTCGTAAACATTGTGTTTGATCATGTACTTTGCTGTATCAGAAGGTGTTGTATTAAGATCATGTAGTCTCCTCGTGTGGCTATATTAAAATATGCGAGTGGCATCCAAAAGAAGTGATACATTATTTCAGAACAGAACCTCGCTAAAAGTCAGTTTCAGCCTCAAGATACAGACCCTACGACCTGCGTGCTGTTTTCTGCACTGGGGACATCAACTTGAAGACAGCAGGTTAGTGAACTATTACAGAACCTTCGTATTCCACACAGTGCAGTGGAAACAACTAGGCGCCTCACGTGTACTGCACGCACAGAACAAATGTGCTCAGTGACGTCATCTGCAGGAGGTAAAGGAGGATAATCGTTATTAACATCCTACAACTAATTCATTCTTCCTTTCTTGCCGTAATTTCAATACACTAATCTTCAGAAAATGTTTTCTAACACTCAGATTTATCTTAGATGTTAACAAATTCCCCTTTTTTCATAAATTCTTTTCTTTTTGTAGCCTGACTACAGCTTATATCCCCTCTGCTTCGTCCGTCATCAGTTATTTTACTGCCCAAACAACAAAACTCATCTACTGCTTTTAGCGTCTCGTTTGCTAAACTAATTCCCTCAGCTTCACCTGACATAATTCCAGCACATTCCATTATCTTGTTTTACTTTTATTGATGTTCGTCTTACAACATACTTCCTAGATGCTATCCATTCTGTTCAACTACTTTTCTCAAGTCCTTCGCTGTCATCGAAAAACTTCAATGGTTTTACCGGGTTGGGTATTTTCTCACCTCGGGGGCTGTGTGTTTGTGTTGTCCTCATCATTTCATCATCATTCTTGAAAGTGGCGAGAGTGGACTGTGTAATGTTTGGGAATTTGTAAGGGCGCTGATAACCTTGCAGTTGAGCGCCCCACAAACCAAACATCATCGTCATCAA
The DNA here is from genome assembly GCF_021461395.2 of Schistocerca americana. Taxonomy (NCBI): domain Eukaryota; kingdom Metazoa; phylum Arthropoda; class Insecta; order Orthoptera; family Acrididae; genus Schistocerca; species Schistocerca americana. The sequence continues at coordinate 437,567,278 of NC_060125.1, forward strand.
AGGTTTCTTCTACTTTTTTTTTTACTGCTTCCTGAATAAACAGATTGAATAACGTGGGGAATAGGCCACAGCCTCTCATTCCCTTCTTGACTGCTGCTCCCCTTTCATGTTCTTCGACTCATGTAACTACAATCTGGTTTGTAATTTCAAGAACTTGTAAATAACCTTTCGCTCCCAGTGTTTTATCTCTCCTACTTTCAAAATTTCAAGGAGTTTTGCCCAGTTAACATTTGAAACGTCCCCTTTGAACAATTATACATGACTGTGCTTAAACTGACACACAATATTTTTAGCGCAACGCTACACATTGTCAAAAAACTTTCTCTAAATCTACAAACGCTATAAACGAAGGTTTGCCTTTCCTTAACCTAACATCTAAGAGAATTTGTAGGATCAGATTTGCCACGAGTGTTCCTACATTGCTGCTCCGGAGGCCAAACTGATCAGCACCGAGACCGGCTTCTACCATTTTTCCCATTTTTCTGTGAATTATTTTCAGCTATGACTTATTTAACTGATGTTTCCGTAGTGTTCACACCTGCCAGCAACTACTGCCATTATTACAGTCTGCCTGAAGTCTGATGTTATTTCCCCTGTCTGATACATCTTGAAACATGGATAATAGTTCTTGCGTGCCTGGCTCTCACAAGGATCTTAGTATAATCTGAGGGAATGCGGCCTACTCCAAGGGCCTTGTTTCCACTTAAGACTTTCATTGTTTTGCCCAATTCTCCTCACAGTGTCTTATCTCCCATTTAATCTCCACCTATTTCCTCTTTTGATTCTGTAATATTATTTTCGAGTTTGCTTCCCTTACATAGACCCATAGGTATTTTAGTTGAATCGACAACTTTTAAATTCCTCCGATTTGTCGTATGACTCAATTGTAATGAATTTTTTTAGTGCTCATGTGGAGAAACTCACACTTTTTTGTTCACTGTCAGTTGCCACTTTTGTTATGTAAAGTAATTTGGCATTAGTTTTGATTTTCTGAAGACTTTATTAGACAATAAACGACTTCATCATCTAAGAATCTAACAGAGCTGCTCAGATCGTCTCTCAAATCGTTTATATACACTAATAGCAGCAGAGGCCCTACAACACTTACTTGAGGAACCTTGTAACAGGAACTCACAACTCCATTCGCACAACCGAGAAGACACTCCATAGGTTCGAAACAGATTAGTAATCGCTAGCGAGGAGCGGTATCAATAGCCTTCTGGAAACTGACAACATCGAACAGTCTTGAGATCAGCGGTCGATTGACCTCGCAATTTTGCGTGGATAAAGACCACTTGCGAAATTTTCTGAATTCCAGCCGGTTACGTGTAAATGCAGAATTTGGACAAAAATATGGAAACACAGCAAAAAACGTGTACTTGGACACAAATATAGATGCCAGCCAAGCCCGCTGGTTGTGCTGCAGTATTTGATTATGAACGGTACCTGTGCGATGTCCTCAACGCGTTGGAAGCGTTAGTCGCTGTCAGAACAGTGTTTTGTGTAGTTACGAGTGTAACACGGCTAAGCTAAGTGGATTCGATCGTGGGCAGATTATTGGAGCCCGTATGGTGGGTGCTTTCGTAACTAAGCCGAAGTGTTTGGTGTTTCAAGAGGCATTACATTGCAGATTTAACCCACTTACAGGGAACTGATGGGATACCAGTTCAATTTTACACAGAGTACGCGAAGGAACTTGCCCCCCTTCTTGCAGCGGTGTACCGTAGGTCTCTAGAAGAGCGTAGCGTTCCAAAGGATTGGAAAAGGGCACAGGTCATCCCCGTTTTCAAGTAGGGACGTCGAGAAGAAGTGCAGAACTATAGACCTATATCTCTAACGTCGATCAGTTGTAGAATTTTGGAACACGTATTGCGTTCGAGTATAATGACTTTTCTGGAGACAAGAAATCTACTCTGTAGGAATCAGCATGGGTTTCGAAAAAGACGGTCATGTGAAACCCAGCTCGCGCTATTCGTCCACGAGACTCAGAGGGCCATAGACACGGGTTCACAGGTAGATGCCGTGTTTCTTGACTTCCGCAAGGCGTTCGATACAGTTCCCCACAGTCGTTTAATGAACAAAGTAAGAGCATATGGACTATCAGGCCAATTGTGTGATTGGATTGAGGAGTTCCTAGATAACAGGACGCAGCATGTCATTCTCAATGGAGAGAAGTCTTCCGAAGTAAGAGTGATTTCAGGTGTGCCGCAGGAGAGTGTCATAGGACCGTTGCTATTCACAATATACATAAATGACCTTGTGGATGACATCGGAAGTTCACTGAGGCTTTTTGCGGTTGATGCTGTGGTGTATCGAGAGGTTGTAACAATGGAAAATTGTACTGAAATGCAGGAGGATCTGCAGCGAATTGACGCATGGTGCAGGGAATGGCAATTGAATCTCAATGTAGACAAGTGCAATGTGCTGCGAATACACAGAAAGATAGATCCTTTATCATTTAGCTACAAAATAGCAGGTCAGCAACTGGAAGCAGTTAATTCCATAAATTATCTGGGAGTAGGCATTAGGAGTGATTTAAAATGGAATGATCATATAATATTGATCGTCGGTAAAGTAGATGCCAGACTGAGATTCATTGGAAGAATCCTAAGGAAATGCAATCCGAAAACAAAGGAAGTAGGTTACAGTACGCTTGTTCGCCCACTGCTTGCATACTGCTCAGCAGTGTGGGATCCGTACCAGATAGGGTTGATAGAAGATATAGAGAAGATCCAACGGAGAGCAGCGCGCCTCGTTACAGGATCATTTAGTAATCGCGAAAGCGTTACGAAGATGATAGATAAACTCCAGTGGAAGACCCTGCAGGAGAGACGCTCAGTAGCTCGGTACGGGCTTTTGTCAAAGTTTCGAGAACATACCTTCACCGAAGAGTCAAGCAGTATATTGCTCCCTCCTACGTATATCTCGCGAATAGACCATGAGGATAAAATCAGAGAGATTAGAGCCCACACAGAGGCATACTGACAATCCTTCTTTCCTCGAACAATACGAGACTGGAATAGAAGGGAGAACCGATAGAGGTACTCAAGGTACCCTCCGCCACACACCGTCAGGTGGCTTGCGGAGTATGGATGTGGATGTAGATGTAGAAAGCAGAGAAACATCACCAGCTAAGTCACAACGCTAATTATCGAGTGATCGTGACAGATGGTCATTGAAGAAAATTGTGGCGAAAAATGCAGTGCTGAATATCGCACCCGCGAACCCTGTAAGCACCAGAACAACACGAACGGAGGTCCAGAAGCAGGGAATTGGAGGGCAAGCTGGGATTCCAAAACCATTCATCATGACGCAAATGCCCACAGCAGGAAAATGTGGTGGCGGACCCATAAAACCAGGACCATAGAGCAATGGAAGGAAGTCAAACAGATGGATGAGTCTCGCTTCACACTGCTTTCAATTTCTTGCCGAATTTACGTCCAAGAGTGAAATTTGGAAGAGATTCGGTGATGATTTGAGCAGCCGCATCGTGGTATTCCTTGGCTCCCATGATTAATCTGCAAGGTCGCATTACTGTGAAGGATTACGCGACCACTTTGGTGATGAGGTCCATACCGTGGTGCAATGTTTGTTCCACAATGGTGATGCTGTGCTCCAAGGCGCCACGGCACTGTTCACACAGTCCGCATCGTTCATGACTTATTTTATGAGCACGAGGATGTATTGTCGCATCTCTCCTGGCGGCCACAGTCACCAGATCTCGATAGTATTCAGTCTTTGCAATCGTCCTTTGAGAGAATTGTGCGTGATCGCTATCCATCTCCATCAACATTACCTAAGCTTGTCACCGTTTTGCAGAAGGGATGGTATAAGATTCCCTTGAAAACCATTCAGGACTTGTATTTATTCATTTTGTGACGACTGGAAGCTGTATTGTATGTTAACGGGATTCGTTGTGTTTATGATGTTTTCATAGTTTTGTCGACCCCCTGTACATCTTTTCCTTCGCGGTAACTCATAATGTTGCAACGCTGCATATGCTCCAAAATCCCTCTACAGATCGATGCTAGTAGTAAAGGTTCATAATTCAACGGGTTACTTCCATTTTCTTTCTTGTGTAATGTTGCGACCTACACAAGTTTCTAATCTTCTTTAGGTACTGATCTTTCGTCGAGCGAGAAGTTGTACACGATTGCTAAAAATTTAAACATTGCCATTCCCTTACTAATCGACGGAAGAAATGGTTAGCTGCAACGAAAAGAAAAAAAAAAAATAAGAATGACCGTAGGGCATCATCATGGCTGGGAGGCCCCATACGGGGAAGTTCGGCCGCCGGGCGCAAGTCTTATTTCAGTCGACGCCGCCTTGGGCGACTTGCGCGCCGGTGATGAGAATGAAATGATTATGAGGACAGCACAGCACCGAGTCCAAGCGCGGACAAAATCTCCAACCCAGTCGAGAATCGAACCCGGGCCCACTTGCATGGGAAGCTAGCACGTTACCACCCAGTTAAGCAGGCGGACAACGAAAAGAAAAATAGCCTGAACTGAGTATATATTACGGGACATAGAATCAAGCATTATTTTGCCAAAAATGATAAGTCGGAAAATGTACCGTTCTGGAGCTATTGTCACAAAATTCAGACATCAGGTACGAGCTTGTGGAATTGAGCTAATATCTGTTACGCTAGAGAGCCCAGTGCGCTGAAGACAACGGTTTCGCTTGAAAAGTCGTGCTGGGCAATCTTTAAATTCTAATCAGGTTACCTTCCATTAGGAAAGTGGGTGCACACAGCGACTGTTATGTAATGGAGCGCAACAATCAGTTGTCCTTCAAAGAACTGTGACTGAAGCTCGAACAACAAGGAACTAACATGCATCGGTTTAAAAAAACGGTGCATTGATAATGGCTAGGCACTAGCCGAAATCTGGATTTGCGTAATAAAACCTGCAAAAAAAGGGCGACTGATTGCTGCGCTTCGAGGGGAGGGGGCGAGGGGGGTGGGAGATGCCACACTTTTTCGCTTGTACATAAAATCATTCTTGTAAATTTTGAGATTTTCAAAACGATACTAATCACATATGTATGGCAAAGATTATTCAAGCTGGAAACTGATGTATATGATGAAATCATAACTTTTGTGCCAGCAATAATTTTTTGTACGGGTAAGACTACTAGATATCTCATCTGGAAGATCCCGCTAAGATGGAAAAATAAATTTGGTATCATCACCAATTTTATTATAAATGTTTCTGTAACGTAGTACAAAATAAAAGTTTGTGTTCCAAATACAGGCCGTGCCATATTTATTGTTTTACAGTATAGTCGCTACAGACATTGATTTCATCTGCGCATGCTTCATGAAGTCACTTGTTACACTGAATGCACTTACTCCAGGCCACTTGCAGTCCGCGTTTTTCGTAGCTGTTTCTTTTATCTACAACATAGTCCTTGTGTTCAACAGTCGAATTTATTTTTCTCCCTAGATTCGTGGTTGGACGGTTTTTTCTTTTGAGTCCTTTTCTGTTACACTGCTTTCAAACTTTGTAGGGTTTCTGGTCTGTCAACACCAATGTCGTTTTCTTCCCCCTCTTCTTTGGTGGTTCCAAAATTCATATCGGAAATCCTCTCAAACGAGGCAGAGATCCCTGTTTTAGCCGCAGTACTTGCGTTACACGCAATTTCTGCACGTACAGATTCATTATGAGTGTTATGTTATGAGTTGCCAAATTCACCAAGAGTGATGGTTCTATTAGGATGCTTCTCCACCAAAACAGCACCAGAAATAGAAAACGCTTTATCGTGGATTTTCTGACGATTTAGTGGATCGCAGGCTTCAAACCCTCTAGTGGCATTTGATGGACTGCACTTCTCTGCCACGTCTCCTAGAGCAAAAGTGACTGAGCTCTTCACAGTCTCCTGCCCACCCGAAACACCATCCAAACCCGTGTTGCTCTGTTGAACAACTGTTTGAGTCCCTTAAAGAAGCACCGATCTAGTGGCTCTAGGAAGTGGGTCGAATGAGGATGTAATAAAACTAAGGTGACATCATGAATGTCTACAAGTTACAACATTTCAGTATCACAACTGTGAGATTTATGGCTATCTAGGAATAACAAAACTTTCCTTTTCATCAAACGAAGTGTTCCTTCGGCTACAACCTGAATATTGCTGAATCCACATATCCCAGGATGTCGTTCATGAAAACTCTCTGCCTGTTTGGAAGAGAATCCTTATTCGTGCCCGTCAAAATACAAGCTGCGAGCAAAACAATATCCTTCAGCGTTATAACATGCTATTACGGTAGTGGTTTTCTTCTTGTCTCCACAAGCCGTTTGATTTACCTGTGTGGAAACCATTTGAGGAATGAGAGATTCGGTTCTGGTTTCCACCTGGAAACCAGACTCATCCATATTAAATCTGTCGTCTTGTTTCGCAGTTTGATTGTTCCGCAAGAAAACGTTCGTTAATAATGTAAATAGTCATTTCCCTATCGCTGGAAATACCTTGGGACATCCTCTTCACATGACCAGGATAACGCCTCCAAATTAACTGCAAACAATGCCAGCCTGCCTTGTGAGAATCCTTGTTGAAGTGATGGGGAATATTAATCGCTGTAGCAAATTGAAATGCGAGTTTTCGCAGATTGTCTCCAACAGCAGAAAATCTTGAAGACTGTAGTCTCTTGATGTACAATCCAAGTAAAAGAAATTGAGACCTCAACCACAATCGGCCACTGAAATAAAGCTAATGGCGACAAGTGAGTTAGTTAGTTAGTCAGTTAGTTAGTTACTGTCATGTTCCATAGATCATTTTACTCGATTAATCGTCATTATGCTGAACGAGTCATTTTAGTTTGTACATCTATTTGTACTGCAAACATCAACGTATAATTATTTTTTTACGAAATGAAAACAAGATATACAGATTGAGTTATCAATTCCTACCCACCACCTTTTACACGTTACAAACATAGAAATTCTTCTGCTGAATAGATGGATTTCTCAAGCAAAAACTTAAATTTATTTTCAAATTCTACCTTGCTATCTGTTAGACATTTTATATCACAAGGGAAGTCGTCAAAAATTTTTGTTGCAGTGTTGTGGACCCCTTTCTGTTCTAAAGACAATCGTAATGTTGAGTAATGAATGTCATTTTCTCTTCTAGTATTGTAATTATGTACCTCATCGTTCCTTTTAGCTGTAATGGATTACTTTCAACAAATTTCATGAGAGAATAAATATTCTGTGAAGCAGTAGTCAGAAAGCCCAACTCCTTAAACAGATATCTATTAGACGATCGCGGGTGAGCACCACATATTATTCTTACTGCATGTTTTTGGGCAATGAAGACCTTACTTCTTAAAGATGAGTTGTCCCAGAATATTATTCCATATGACATTACTAAATGAAAACAAGTAAAATACGCCAGCTTACTGATTTATCTCTCCCCAAAATTTTCTACGATTCTAAGTACAAATATGACTGAACTAGGTTATTTTAGGAGTTCCAAAATGTGTTTTTTTCCTATTTAAATTCTCATCAATTGTGAAATTCAGGGAGAGACCATTCGCAGAAAACCAGTCAATGATACTTTTGAGAACTTTATTCAAAATTTCTTCCATTTATGTTTGTATACTGGGAGTTATTACAAAAAGAACTAATTCTGCTTTTTGTACGTTAGATGATAGATCATTTACATACATGAGAATTGGTAGTGGACCTAGGATTGAGCCTTGGGGAACCCCATACGTGATTTCTCCCCAGAAACAATTATGTCCCTGGATTCCGTTGGTTGAATTACTGCTAAGTACAGCTTTCTGCTTTCTTTTGATTAGTTATGACATGATCCATTGGTTGGCTATACCATCAGTCCGATAAAACTTCGATTTATCTAGGAGTATACTATGATGCGCACAGTCAAATGCCTTGGACAGGTCACAGAAAATACCTAACGGTGCTATTTCGTTATTTCATGCTTGTAATATCTGGTGTGTGAAAATGTAAATGGCATTCTCAATAGAGCAACCCTTCTGATACCCAAACTGTGATTTGCTGAGGATATTATTGTTGCCAAGGTGAGATACTATTCTAGAATACATCACCTTTTCAAACGTTTTGGAAAATGATGTTAGCAGTGAAATTTGTCAGTGGTTACTGACGTCTCTCTTATCACCGTTCTTAAAGAGGTGTTTGACAACGGCATATTTTAGTCTCTCTGGAAAAATGCCTTGAGTTACTGACGCATTACATATTTCGGACAATACTGGACTTATTATATGGGAACAAATTTGTCCCGGACCGGGACTCGAAACCGGATTTCCTGTTTTACGTGAACAGTTCTCTAAGCTACTTCGGCTGTAAGAGCACGCTTTCCGTCCAACTCAAATTCTCAATTTGTCGCACATGTAGCCCATTATCCTCACTGCTCGCAGCTTCACCTGATTTCCCCAATAGTTCGGACGAAGTGTGTATCCACATCGAAGGTACCAGTATTCGCCGTCAAACCGCATATATATTATTTACATGAACTGTGTCTGTTCTTTTCAGAAATATCCAAAATTTAGTGTAAATTGTTCCAGTGCTAGCGTGATTGACATGATCTCCTCTGACTTCACTATATCCAGGTTCCTGAGAAACCCATTTAAGTTTGTACGTTCATTTCAAAATCAGCTACAGCTAGTAATTTAAGCTGTTTTTTCATTCAGTTTGTGGCCGTTTTTTACGAAAATTTAGAAGTTCGGTACGAAACAATGTGATGCTACATGTTTTCATCTCTATGATGTTTAGGCGACTTAGTTTCGGGTTAATTGTTACAAAAATGGCTCCTAGTGTGGTAGCGACTGTAAGGAAGATGGCTCGGCCATATAAAAATTGTCTTGGATTATGTGAAGTATAAAAGTACTGCAGCTCGTCAGGCTAAGGGTGTATTCACACTGCGCGCCTGACCGCGAAGTGACGGGCCGGGGCCGGCCGTAGTGGCAGTGCGGTTCTAGGCGCTACAGTCTGGAGCCGAGCGACCGCTACGGTCGCAGGTTCGAATCCTGCCTCGGGCATGGATGTGTGTGCTGTCCTTAGGTTTGTTAGGTTTAAGTAGTTCTAAGTTCTAGGCGACTGATGACCTCAGAAGTTAAGTCGCACAGTGCTCAGAGCCATTTGAACCATTTGACGGGCCGGGCCGTGAAGCGCCGGAATACGGAACACATTGTTTTGCACTGCGACAACCGTGCCGCGCCGCCGACATCCAGGACGTTTAACAGGCGAGCCGCCAGCCGGCACAAGCCGCTGAGCTACACTTCAGCTTCTGTAGTACAGACGTCAGACACTCCTGCCTGCCTTTATTAGAATCACATGATATTTATTCGCAGCTGCGTATACGAACCGCCATCAGCTTGTGCTGAGGTGATAAAGTCATACGATACCCCCTAATATCATGTCGGACCTACTTTTGCCGGTGTAGAGCAGCAACTCGACGTGGCATGGACTCAACAAGTCGTCGGACGTCCTCTGCAGAAATATTAAACCATACTGCCTCTATAGCGTTTCGTCACTCCATTAGTGTTGGCAATGCAGAGTTTTGTTTGCGAGCTGTCCTCTAGATTATGTCCCATAAATTTTCGATAGGATTCATATTGGGCGAGCTTGGTGGTCAACTCATTTGCTAGAATTGTCCTGAATCTTCTTCAAGTCAATCGCGAACAACTGCGGCCAGGTGTCATGGCGCATTGTCATCCATAAAAATTCCATCGTTGAATGGCTACAAGGCTACAAGTGGTCTCCAAGCAGCCGAACATAACCAGTTGCTGTCAATGGTCGGTTCAGATGGACTAGAACACCCAGTCAGTTTCATGTAAACACATCCCACACCTCCAGGTTGCACAGTGCCTTCTTGACAATCTGGGCCGGCGCCGCACTCGAACCCTACCAACAGCTCTTACCATTTGAAATCTGGACTTACCTGACCTGGCCGCGGTTTTTCAGTCGTCTAGAGTCCAGCCGATATGGTCACGAGTCCAGGAGAGATGCTGCTGGCGATGTCGTGCTGTTAACAAAGGCACTCACGTCAGTCGTCTGCAACCATAGCCCATTAACACCAAATCTCACCGCACTGTCCTAATTGGTACGTTCGTCCTACGTCCTACATTGATTTCTGTGGTTATTTCACACAGTGTTACTTGTCTGTTATCACTGACAACTCTACGCAGACGCCGCTGCTCTCGGTCGTTACGTGAAGGCCGTCGGCCGCTGCTTCGAACGTGGTGAGATGTAATGCCTGAACTTTGGTATTGTGGGTCTCGGAATATTGAATTCCTTAACGATTTCCGAAATGAGATGCCCCGTGCTTCTAGCTCCAAGCACAATCCGCGTTCAGAATCTGTTAATACCCTTCGTGCGGCCTGAATCACGTCGGTAGCCTTCTCAAATGACTCACCTGTGTACAAAGACTGCTCTGTTAATGCATTGCCCTATTATACATTGCGTACGTGATACTACCGACTTTTGTATATGTGCATATCGCTATCCCATAAATTTTGGCAGTTCAGTGTATAATGAAATAACTAAAATTAAAATTTGGACTCGAAACCGGATTCCGGCTTTACGCGAGAGCTCACCGTAAATGCTTTGGCTATCTGTGCACGACTTACGGCCAGACACAAACTTTCATTCGTCATCGTCGTTCATGCGTCACAACCTGCACTCGTACACATTACGTAATTCCCGTACAGGAGGGGGACATATTAATTGAAAGTCGCTGCCTGTATTGGCGGATAAATAGGACATTGCAGTGCCTGAGTTGTCAACAGTACAATGCAATGTTCCTTAGGACATGCATGCGAATGCGGACAACGCCCAAACACGCCTGTTTTCTGAACAAACGTTGCATCGTACTTCTTAACAACACAGCCACTGCAGTACTGTATTTATTAGAAGTGTCACCCACAGGATTTCCTTCTTTTTTTTTTAAAAAAAAAACATGTCAGTGAGAAAAAATTGCAAGTATTGTAACGATGCATGTATACTTACCTTGTCCATCTATTTTTGTATCTCTATAACAATGAAGAGCGACATGTTTACACATTTTTAAATCATTCAGTTTAAATTGGCGAAATTCAAATGGAAACACCTTAGATAAAGCGAAAAGGTTGTCAAAATCGTTTGATCCGTTGAAAAATAGTTCCACTTGGCCCTGGTTTCATCACAATTTCTTAAAAGCTGTCATAATTCCAAGAGCTGTGCAGACTTCCTTGTTGGTGGCATTATCTCAAGAGCCGCGCGGGATTAGCCGAGCGGTCTGAGGCGCTGCAGTCATGGACTGTGCGGCTGGCCCCGGCGGAGGTTCGAGTCCTCTCTCGGGTATGGGTGTGTGTGTCTGTCCTCAGGATAATTTAGGTTAAGTTGTGTGTAAGCTTAGGGACTGATGGCCTTAGCAGTTAAGTCCCGTAAGATTTCACGCACATTAAAAAAAGAAAAGAAAAGAAAAAACACATTATTCCAAGAATTTTTTCCATTCAGTCACCGTCAGGAGACAAAGAAAATCGTTCTAAAATGTTGTCACTGGCTAGAGGTCGACGAACCGTCGCCACTGACAACTACCGCATCAGGAAAAAAAGGAAAGTTTTCGAATTTTTGAAACTCGACCTAATACTTTTGTTGAAAGCACAGCAAAATGTTACCGAAGATGACAGCGCTAATTACTTCCTCGTGTCTCTCAGGTCTTCTGATGTACATACTGAAAGGTTTTATTCAACAACGTTCAGGGAAGTTTTTACACACTGCCAAAACAGTGCCAAGAAGGTAATGAAGTCATTGTTCTATATGATAGCACAAACTGGACGGCAGCGAAGAACTGGTGGCTGCACCTATGCTATCTACGACGTTCTATGTCAGCAGTAGAAGCGTGGGAATTCCGTTGCTGGTGCAGCTTACGCCCACATATGCATCGACCCATACTAATTAGTCTACCAGCCCTGCAATGTTTGAGGGTAGGCTGAACATATCCATTATTCTGTTTGTTACCCGTCTCTAATGACCCCGATATCGACAAGACGTTAAATCCTTATCTTCCTCCCTCCTTTCTGTTCAAACAGAGAAACCGAAACTCCTTAGGAATGGAGCAGTCGGAGTGAGGAGCTGGCACAGGCGTGCTAAAGACCGAGACGACTGGATGTGATAGAGGAAGCCAAAGTCCTCAGAGGACCCTAGAGCCATGGAGTAAATTAGGGATGGAGGTGAGACGTAATGCTTTACAGCTTGTCCTACTGCATTCTCACAGAAATACGAAACTGAAAATTTCAAAACGGAACCCCTTGTGTCTTAGTAGACTTAGATGCAGAAATATCTATAAATGTAATTTAGTTTTTCATCTCCAACTAAACAACACTTAAGTAAATGTCGCAAGCTTTTAATATAGTCCATCTACAGCAAAGTCTCAGAGTAATTTATTCGTATCTTATACTTCCAAAACGATATGTACATTCTACCAATTGTAGGAGGCCGGCCGGTGTGGCCGTGCGGTTCTAGGCGCTCCAGTCTGGAACCGCTTCAGCGCTACGGTCGCAGGTTCGAATCCCGCCTCGGGCATGGATGTGTGTGATGTCCTTAGGTTAGTTAGGTTTAAGTAGTTCTAAGTTCTAGGGGACTGATGACCACAGATGTTAAGTCCCATTGTGCTCAGAGCCATTTGAACAATTGTAGGACGTTGACGACAAATACACTGCAGGAAAAAAAGTAAATTAGTAATCTTGGAAAGACGATGATTTTGATCTCGTGACGGCATATGCCACCTGGGAGATAGGAGATGTACTGATTATGGTTTCAAAGTCATCTTCCAGCAGACAGCGTAACGGCATAGCTACCAGAGCGCCATCTGTCTTCACTTTAATAGGCAGTGCTCGTAGTCAGAAGGCTAATTGTAGGGCAGACGTGTGCAGCAAGCGGGCAATAATGCCACGGAGACGCACTCGTGTTTACTCCAGCCAACTGAAGGAGTTTGAAAGGTGTCAAATTGTGGCCTTCCGAGTGACGGGATGGCCCTTTCGGAGAATTGCCGCACAAGTTAGGTGTGGTGCGTCAGTTGTCCATCGATACTAGTGTCAATAGTCACGTGAACATTCCCACACCCAAGAGGTTCTGGACGTCCATGCATTCTTACGAGAGCGTTTTAAATTGCTTTTAAGATTATTAGCCAAAAGTTTATTTTTTGGAGTGTGGTGGGTTAAAAATGACGATCTGTACCAACTAGAAAGTGTAGATTCCAGTAAAGGCACTATAAGATGCGGGACTTCCATTATGGTTGTTTTTTCTCTGTAAATCTAGCCAACTTCACGCTATTATTTGCATTGTGTGGCTCTCTGTGGAAATACATAAGCACTCAGGTATCGATAGTAACAATCTGAGGGCCGAGTTTAGACTCGGTAAACATGGTTTGTGTCTCTTGTTGGGATTTTGTAAGCATGATTTGTTGGGACTTTTGTGTATCTTGTTGGAACTTGTTATTAGTTAACAGGGCCTAAGCAAACTCATTTTTATTAAATTTAATCTTAGTAACAATAGACTTAGCCGCTGCTGCTGCATGCTGCTGCGAATTGCTGTAAACCAATTGGGAAAAGACAGTCATCTAAAGAGGTGAGTACAAAACTTAAGGCCAAAACAGTCACACTGACGCACCACAACATGTCATGTACTCTAATCCAATAAATTCCGTTGCACAAGCCAGATTCTGTAGCACTTGTAAATTATTATTCATATACGCAGTCAAATATCTTGGTTATTCATTGTTACACGTAGATTTGTTCCTCCAATTTTTCATATTCAAATACGCAGTGAGATAGTCTATGAATGTTAGTTTTAAGTTTTTCATGCAACGACCTGTTGAGGGCTTAAATGAGAGTGAAACTGACCTTCATACAACATGCACATAGTGTTGTGCAGGTTACATTCATATTACCGATAGCTCAGGTTGCTTATTGAGTCCATATTCACAGACGAACATAGGTTTTATTTGTTGTAGGTACGTTACATGTTTCAGGATTAAGATGTTTTGCTCCTTTTGTCCTATTTATACACAAGTCCCGTTCAAATTTTTATAGAACAACAGTGAGGCTGTGCAAGGAGTGTATCTGAATGAGTGTGTCTGAACTCTCATTTACATTCGTTAAATATTACATTGAGTATCGAAAACAATATAGCCAACTTAAGGCTATTCTTTGCATTGTGTAAGATTCTGCGATTCTCTATGGAAATAATTAAGCACTCAGATATCGATAGTAACAATCTGAGAGCAAAACATGGGAGCGCAATTCTAAGCATTGTTGTGAAACGAGCTCTGTCTGCGAGAGTAACATTTCAGTAGTGTCGGTCGAGAGCTCGGAGACAGAAGACGTGTCACGCTGCCCTCACGTCTGTGATGGTAGATCTTACCACACTCAAGGCTTGATTTCATTTATATGGACAGGAGAGATTGAGATGGCTTAACTACGTTTGAAGATGAAATTCAACCTAAAATTCGCAAGTACAGCGTAGAGCGCAATTGAGGGTTAGGCTCGTGTTTGTTAGTCCGAGTTTGCAATAATCTCATGTTTTGCTTGTCGGTTAAAGAAGCCTCCATATCCTCCAAATAATAATTATTATTCTCCACTTCTAATTCATAAATATGCTGTGGTTATTAAATATTAGGGTAACTATGAAATTGAAATAATTTGTTAATCTGCACTCAGACATTATTGATACTTACAAGGACATTGTCAGGCATTTCGCCATTATTAATACTTGTCAAACTATTATTGGTCATGATGATTCCTAAAGTTTTTAAATAGACTTAATTTGTGAAATCCCTTCTTACAAGTTGTTTAGTAGTTAACAGGATCCTTATTTCCTTTTACCTTTACTCTCCTGAAAACCTGGAAAATATAAATATTTCGTTTTAAATACCACAGGAGAGCAAGAGACGTATTCCACAGCAGCGATCTCGCGGAAATTCCTAGCCGTTACCTGCTCCACCTAAAATCTCTAAAACCTTTACTCGCTACGCAGATCGTTCAGCACAACTCTGTGCTATGTTGTTTGATGAGTCTGGATGATACGTCCAACAATTTACCAAGTTAAAGTTTATTAATTCGGAGATAATCTCTCGAAGAATTCTGACCGTGGAAAGTGCAGGTTCGCACTATCGTTCCAAACTTCACCTCCGACCGATCTACTTCTCGTAATATCTGTACCATGATAATTAACTAAATTTGGCAAGGGGATATACACACCTTGAATACTTGATGTTAGTTATTGGATTTAATTTTGTGTGAAAAAACTATTTGAACATTTACTGTATACCGTAATTGGCGTCTCACAACAATTCAATCTCTCTCCTCCTCTCTCACGTCCAATCTCTCTATTTTCTTCACCAAGAGTCTCAAAAACAAAATCTTTGGTTCAGTAAGGCACAGAGATGCGTTCGTAGCACGGAACGTCCGATTCTCGCATTAGGTATATGCCGTTCACCACAAAATCAGTTGGTCGCATCCAAATTAGAGCTCAGCCAGAGATGTCTTTAAGATCTTGCTGTGCACGGAAAAAAGCATTTCGATCAGCGGTCAACAACGCCAGCAATGACATCAGGGCACCTATCAAGCGGATAGTACTTGTAGGGTAGTCTCACGTCCACAACCGCTGTGTACACACTCATAGACGGTGCAATATGGCACAGAGAAGACGCCTACAGTCTTTCCACTGTCGAGGGCCACAGGAAGAATGAAAGGATGCAGGAGAGTCGCAAACTGATGCGGCCCGTTGGCTTAATGTGAATTGTTCTGTTGTGTCTCGGATGAGGCGACAGTTGATAGGGACTGAAACTGTGTCCCGGAGACCATGACAGGGCTTATCACGTGTGACATCAGAAGGAGTGGACCGTTATTTGGCTGTAAGGGCACGACAGTACCACCCTACTGCTGCACGGCAATTGGCCGAAACTGCATCCCGGAGAACAGGATAGGGCCGACCAGGAGAGACATCAGAAAGAGTGGACCGTTATTTGACCGTAAGGGCACGACGGTGCAGCCTCACTACTGCACAGAAACTGGCATCTGAACTCGCAGCATCCCCTGGACATGCTGTATCGAGGCAAACGGTGTACAGAAGACTTCACAAGAGTGGCCTTCATTGTTGGAGACCTGTTATCGGTTTACCTCTGGCGTGTATTCACAGAAGGGAACGTGTAGAGTGGAGCCGTCATCGTACCATCTGGACGGTCGAACGGTGAGCCAATCTTCTTTCCACAGATGAGTTCCGATTTCGTCTGGAGCGTGATTATCGACGGATTCCCTTCTGGAGGGCACGTGGAACACGATTACGGGACGCAAACATTGTGGAAAGAGACCGATATCGAGGACTATCCCTAATGGTGTGGGCAGAGATTATGTTCCCCACTCGAACGCCTCTTTATGAAATCGTACGGATGAATCAGTAAGGTTTAACTGCTGTCACGTACCGTGAGGTGATCTTGGGATCTCATTCGCAGTTGTTGCGAGGTGCTGTGGGTCCAGACTTCGTACTGATGGACGATAATGCTCGACCTCATAGAGCACGGGTGTTTATGTTTCTTTGGAAACGGAACATATTGCACACTTGGTGTGGCCTGCTCGCTGTCACGATTTGAATCCCATAGAGTAGGTCTGGAATGCACTAGGGAGGCGGGTTTCATCATGTCAGCATCCACCAACCACTCTCAAAAACTTGAGAGCACCTCTACAGGACGAATGGGCGTTATAGTTTCAATATTGATGATATCATTCACAGTATGTCCCGTCGTTATCAGGTCTGTATTTGCGCCAGAGGTGGTCACATCTCATATTGAGCACATCAACCGTTCGTCAGAAAGTGTGTGCAAATCCGTTAAGTTGGAAAAAAAACGTAGAACATTTATGCCTACCGTTATGCATGTTGCAGTTGATTACGTTCTCTATTCATTATGTTATTTCTGCTTTACTATCAGCTGTTTATAAGGTTTCCTGGCAAAATAAACGCAACAACATTTCCATTTGTTTCTTTACTTTTGGACACCAGTGTACTTCTTTCAATTAAACTAACTCCACTGGATATCGCTGGTGCACAACTATCGTTCAGTGTTCGAATGTAAAATATGGCAGCGGTCAGTCGCAAGCTGCGTAATTTACTGCAAATTTACATTTAAAGTATAACTTGGCCGTCATCGATGCATTACTACATAGGCATAATCATGTCAAAACATAAACATGTGACAATCGTCATATGTCATGTCGAACAGCTGTTTGACTATCTTATAGTCGAAATCTAGACACTCAATAAGTTACTGGTCCTGCGACTGCTGTCCATCTTTACATTTTAATATTTCTTTCTTATTTTTAGACACTTCAGACTAAAGACGGTTGACGGAGAAGATAGCGAATGCGTCTGATTTACTTCAATGCTGTACTAGAGCTGAAGTCGTTATTCGTCATTTCCTTCTTCGGCAAAAGGAATACAGAGGGACGAAGGCGCAGATGAACTGATGAACTGTAATTATCATCTATGGTCTACACCATTTTAAACTGAAGTAAATTTTTGATATTCTCTTCAATAAGTATTTAATTACCGATTCAATTCCGAAACATTATGGCAGTGGAAAATAAACAAATATTACAAGCACCAGCCGAAATAAGCGAATATGCTCCTGTTTTAAAGGCTCTGACTGAAACGTGAGGTACCAGCTGCCTCATTCTACCTTCCACAGCACCTTTAAAAATTTTGGCATGCGAATATGTTCGCTCTTCTTTTTAACTTACAACTCGCCCCTCACTCCCACGAAGTCCCCTAACTGTAACCCACTCACGCCCACTAGTCCATCACCGTAAGTCTCTCACATTCATCCACTCCCACTTGCTCATTTCACTCTGTTTGTGTCTCCTGTCTCACAACCTCAGTCTACTTCTTTCTGTCCTGCTATTACTGCCTCCTGTAACTGTCACTGTCTCCCTCTTGCTCGCTCGCACTGCTACTGTCTCATTTATTCCTTCCCACTGCTTCTTCCGCTTCTCGCTGGCACTGTCTCTTTCTTCCTCGTTGTCGTTGTCATATACTCTGTCTCTCATTATTACTTGTTCTCATCCACCTGCACATTCTCGTCCTCTTCCACTGGCACTGTCTGATTCACTCTTTTCCTAACACTGTTCTGTCACTGTCAACTATGTTCCACTGCCACTGTGTTCCTCTCTTTGTCTCCTATTGCTATTATTTCCTTTGCTCTTTCTATAGCAGAAACACTGTGTTATGCCTTCCAGTACTTGTTACTTTCCCGTCTGTTTCCCACTGCCACTGTTTCCTTCTCTTTCACTACAAAAAAAGTGCGATTGTGTTCGCATGCCAAAATGGTTTTAAAGGTGTTGAGGAAGGTAGAAAGAGGTAGCTGGTAACACACTTTTCTGTAAAAGTCTTTCAAACATGAACATATTCGCCTTCTAGTGCTCCGGCTTTTCCACTGGAATTCTTTTCCCTACTACAGCAAAGCGTGTCACCCACATCAAAAGAAGTTTAGGGTTCGTAAAATTTTGCTAATTTACTGATGAGAAATTGAAATAATGGAAAACTAATTTTACACCTCAACCGAATTTTAAGCGCACAAAAATTTTGTATCTGCTTCATTACTGCAACATGGGGTTCCAAAACCATTCTTATGATAACGTTGAGACTTTACAGCATATTTACCCGTGTTACGTCACTTTATAAACTACGTTTTTGTCTATCACCGGATTTTAGATGCATATTTTACTCGTACAAGTCGGGTAACATTGAGCCTCTGTATTTCGGAAACAGATGAGGATAACAAGAAAATTTTTCAGTATTGATCAATATAGCTTAGTAATCACAAACTCCTTTTTTAAACATAAGAACATTCACCGGTATACTTGGGAAGGCAGGGGAACCAGACCTGTCATTGACTATATAATAACAGATCAGGAATTCATGAAGGCTGTGAGGGACACACGTGTATTCAGGGGATTCTTTGATGACACTGATCATTATTTAATCTGCAGTGAAATTGGGATTGCGAGGCCGAAAGTGCAGGAGGTCAGGTCCATATGTAGGAGGATAAGAGTGGAGAAACTTCAGGATAAGGAAATCAGGCACAAGTGCATAACAGTGATCTCAGAAAGGTACCAGTTAGTTGAATGTAGTCAATTACAGGCATTGGAAAAGGAATGGACATGGTACAGGGACACAGTACTAGAAGTGGCTAAAGAATGTCTTGGAACAGTAGTGTGTAAAGGTAGGATGAAGCAAACAGCTTGGTGGAATGACACAGTCATGGCAGCCTGTAAAACGAAAAAGAAGGCGTATCAAAAATGGCTACATACTAGAACTCACGTAGACAGAGAAAGTTATGTTGAAGAAAGAAACAAAGCCAAACAGATAATTGCAACATCCAAGAAGAAATCTTGAGAAGACTTTGGAAACAGGTTGGATACTTTGGGTCAAGTTGCTGGAAAAACATTCTGGAGTGTAATTAGCAGTTTCCGAAAGGGAGGTAAGAAGGAATTGACAAGTATTTTGGACAGGTCAGGAAAACTGCTGGTGAATGCTGTGGATTCCTTGGGCAGATGGAGGGAATATTTTGAAGAGTTGCTCAATGTAGGTGAAAATACGATCAGTAATGTTTCAGATTTCGAGGTACAATGGGATAGGAATGATGATGGAAATAGGATCACATTTGAGGAAGTGGAGGAAATGGTCAATAGATTGCAGTGCAATAAAGCAGCTGGGGTGGATGAAATTAAGTCGGAACTCATCAAATACAGTGGAATGTCAAGTTTTAAATGGCTACACAGGATAACTGAAATGGCCTGGGAGTCGGGACAGGTTCCATCAAACTCGACAAAAGCAGTAATCACACCAATCTTTAAACATGGAAACAGAAAAGATTGTAACAACTACAGAGGTATCTCTTTAATCGGCGTTGTGGGTAAAATCTTCTCAGGTATTGTTGAAAGGAAAGTGCGAGTATTAGTTGAGGACCAATTGGATGAAAATCAGTGTGGGTTTAGGCCTCTTAGAGGTTGTCAGGACCAGATCTTTAGCTTACGGCAAATAATGGAGAAGTGTCACGAGTGGAACAGGGAATTGTATCTATGCTTTATAGATCTAGAAAAGGCATATGACCGGGTTCCTAGGAGGAAGTTATTGTCTGTTCACGAGATTATGGAATAGGAGGCAAACTTTTGCAAGCAATTAAAGGTCTTTACATGGATAGTCAGGCAGCAGTTAGAGTTGACGGTAAATTGAGTTCATGGTTCAGAGTAGTTTCAGGGGTAAGACAAGGTTGCAACCTGTCTCCACTGTTGTTCATATTATTTATGGCTCATATACTGAAAACAATAGACTGGCTGGGTGAGGTTAAGATATGTGAACACAAAATAAGCAGTCTTGCATATGCGGATGACTTAGTTGTGATGGCAGATTCGATTGAAAGTTTTCAAAGTAATATTTCAGAGCTAGATCAGAAATGTAAGGACTATGGTATGAAGATTAGCATCTCCAAAACGAAAGTAATGTCAGTGAGAAAGAGATATAAACGGATTGAGTGCCAAATAGGAGGAACAAAGTTAGAACAGGTGGACGGTTTCAAGTACTTAGGATGCATATTCTCACAGGATGGCAACATGGTGAAAGAACTGGAAGCGAGGTGTAGCAAAGCTAATGCAGTGAGCGCTCAGCTACGATCTACTCTCTTCTGCAAGAAGGAAGTCAGTACCAAGACAAAGTTATCTGTGCACCGTTCAATCTTTCGACCAACTTTGTTATATGGGAGCGAAAGCTGGGTGGATTCAGGTACCTTATCAACAAGGTTGAGGTTACGGATATGAAAGTAGTTAGGATGCTTGCAGGTACTAGTAGATGGGAACAATGGCAGGAGGGTGCCCACAATGAGGAAATCAAAGAAAAACTGGGAATGAACTCTACAGATGTAGCAGTTAGGGCGAACAGGCTTAGATGGTGGGGTCATGTTACACGCATGGGAGAAGCAAGGTTACCCAAGAGACTCATGGGTTCAGCAGTAGAGGGTAGGAGGAGTCGGGGCAGACCAAGGAGAAGGTACCTGGATTCGGTTAAGAATGATTTTGAAGTAATAGGCTTAACACCAAAAGAGGCACCAATATTAGCAGTGAATAGGGGATCATGGAGGAATTTTATAAGGGGGCTATGCTCCAGACTGAACGCTGAAAGGCATAATCAGTCTTAAATGATGATGATGATCAAGATAGGACTAGGATGAACTACACGTGCCACAAGGCTAAACCGCCTCTTATTTTAACGACGATATGTTTTATGTGATTCTTCAGTTTCTCCCGGCGTATGTTGTGTCTTTTGCCCACCAAATAAAACGCAAGCATTATTGGGAACTACCAAAGACGATGTCGGTTTGCGGAAGGCCGGCTTATACCAGATTCCGTGTCAATGTGGGAAGACTGATATTGAACAGACATTGCGCACCATCGAAGGTCGTTGCCGAAACATCAGAGGCACACTCGAATTGGGTACCCCAACAGGTCGGCGGTCGCAGAGCACTGTTTGTCCGAAAATCACGAAATGGACTACCAACATACCAGGGTCTTGGCACAGACATCTAAATACTGGGACAGCGTCGTTCGAGAGCCTATCAAAATTCGTACCAGGGACGGACTCATCAACCGAGATTGCAGCTACAGCCTCAGCAGGGCATGGGAATCAGTATTGAGTCTAATTAAAAAGATGCTCAGCAAAGGAAACGAACGGGAGACGAGGCAATTACACCGACGCCATCATAGGCGCCGACTCCAGCGTCTCAGCGACGGGTGACGCGCGGGCGCGGACCGCGGAGAGAACGCCTCGCGAGGCGAGGGGATTTAAGACGGCCGCCCGCTCTCAGGAGCTCAACTCCACGAGTTCACCGGGATCCTACCTCTCCGAGACAGGTTTCGCGCCATCGCCAGGAAGTTCTACGAGAAGACGGGACGCTCCCGCAACCAGCTCATCCGTGGACTGGGCTAACAACCTCATCACAGGCCAACCACGCGTTGGCCTGACCTGCTGAGGGATTAAGTTTTACTAATCCCTCAACAGAGTGTGTCTTTCTCTTTTTCAGGTTACACCAGCTAGGACCAATCAACAAGAGTGGTAATATATCTTTCTCTCTCTTACAGGAACCGCAGGAATGACAAATTTTTGTCTAAACTGCACCACCACGAGCCAAGGGCAGGCTCGTCATTCCAGAGTCAGCGTCTCAGGAGATCAGTTCGGCAGCGCACCTAACGATGGTGAATGTCTGATCGCCGAAATATTGTGCCCGTTGGACACTATGGACCGACAGTACACCCGTGGACTGTTCGAGCAATGTGTTTTATATTTATTTTTGATTTTGAATTTATTTATTAGGCTGCGTGAGACCAAGCGAGCCAAAGCTACTTGGTCATGTAACAAGTCAGTACACAGTTTACAACATGGCGTTCAGAAAATTTATAAACAAATTGCTTATTTAATAAAAAACGAAAAA
Source organism: Schistocerca americana (assembly GCF_021461395.2). Taxonomy (NCBI): domain Eukaryota; kingdom Metazoa; phylum Arthropoda; class Insecta; order Orthoptera; family Acrididae; genus Schistocerca; species Schistocerca americana. Next base: position 437,589,772 of record NC_060125.1, read on the forward strand.
ATGTGGTAGATAATGCGACTATGTGACATATTACAGAGAAAAGTTCTCAACTTCTGCGAGGAAGTTCTGTACATAATAGGAGGAGAGTGTCACAAGAAAACCATCGAATTTTTCACTTCTGCTGGAAGCCATCTTTCATTTCTGCTGGGAGCCTACTGAAAATGAGATATGCTGAATAGGACGCATCTTTATCTACGATGCTTAAGGAAGTGTTATTAAAGTGAATATCGTTTCTCGGTCTAGTACTCATTGCTCTAGGGATCGGCACGGTAGCTCAGCGTGTTAGGTCAGAGGATTAGCTGCCCTCTGTAATAAAAAACTGAGTGAACGGATCAACGATGAACTTGAGCGGGTGTTACGGAACGTCCGCCCCGAACAACTGCAACGAACAAAATCAGATAGAAAAGGGGGTAGGGTCAATGAAAACATCCTCGGTCCCGAGTTCGAACCCCACAACCGCTCAGATTTTGGATAAAAATGATCAGCAGTGGCGTCCGAAGTCTTCCGGCATAAGAAGTCACCCCTCAGTCAGTCAACGTCCTTGTAAAAGAAGGAGGAGGAGGGACAGAAGTTTAGGGCATTCTGTTACCCTTGGGTTGGAAAGCTGCCAATAAACGCGGAGGAATCAGCACTGATCAATGGCATGATGATGCAGAAGACAATGGAAACCACTACAATAAAAATATAAAATACAGTATTTATCTACAGGACTTGTGGACTGTAACTGAATAAATGTGTAACAATGATCTCTACATTGGCAAAAGATGCCGTAATACTCCCCCATTCGGATCTATGGGAGGGCATTACCAAGGTGACCATGAGAAAGAGGTTGAATAACCACCAAAAGGATAACGTTCTACGAGTCGGGGCGCGGAATGTCACAAGCTTGAACGTGGTCGGAAAGGTAGAAAATGCTAAGGCTCAATCTAGATAGAGTAGTGGTCAGTGAAGTGAAATGGAAAGAAGACAAGAATTTTGTGGTGAGATGAGTATATAGGTAATATCAACAGCAGCAGAAAGTGGTATAACGGGAGTAGGACTAATTATGAATAGAAAGGTGGGGCAGAGAGTGTGTTACTGTGAACAGTTAAGTGACAGGGTTGTTCTTATCAGGATCGACAGCAAGCCAACACCGACAACGATAGTTCAGGAATACATGGCGACGTCGCAAGCTGAAGAGACAGAGAAAGTGTATGAGGATACTGAAAGTTTTATACAGTACGTAAAAGGAGATGAAAATCTAATAGTCATCTAGGAATGGAATGCAGTTGTAGGGGAAGGAATAGAAGAAAAGGTTACAGGAGAATATGGGCTTGGGACAAGGAACGAGAGAGGAGAAGGATTGATTTATGTAATAAATTTTAGCTATTAATAGCGAATAATATGTTAAGAATCACAAGAGAAGCGGGTATACTTGGAAAAAGCCAGGTGATACAGCAAGATTTCAGTTAGATTACATCATAGTCAGACAGATATTCCGAAATCAGATATTGGATTGTAAGGCGTACCCAGGAGCAGATATAGACTCAGATCAAAATTAATTATGATGAAGAGTAGGTTGCAGTTTAAGAGACTAGCCAGGAAGAATGAATGCACAATGAAATGGAATATGGAAGTACTAACAAATGAAAACGTGCTGGAAATCCTCTGAGGCTATATATACTGCAATAAGGAATAGCTCAGTAGGCATTTTAGTTAAAGAGGAACGAGTATTTCTAAAAAGAACAATCACAGAAACTGGAAAGAAAACCACGAGTAACAGAAAAAATACTTCAGTTGACTGATTAAAGAAGAAGTAAAAAATATTCAATGAAATTTAGGAATAGAGAAATACAAGTCACTTAGGATCGTAACAAATATGAAGTGCAGGTGAAATGGCTGCACGAAAAATGTGAATAAATTGAAAGCGAAATGATTGTCAGAAGGACTGACTCAGCATCGAGGAATGTAAAACAACGTTCGCTGAAACTAAAAGCAAGTGCGGTAGCAGTAAGAGTGCAATGGGAATACAACTGTTAACTGCAGAGTAAACAGCGGATAGGTGGAAAGAATACACTGAAGGCCTTTATGAGTGGGTGGACTCCTATGATGATGTGATCAACGTTCGCTGAAACTAAAAGCAAGTGCGGTAGCATTAAGAGTGCAATGGGAATACAACTGTTAACTGCAGAGGAAAGAGCGGATAGATGGAAAGAATACACTGAAGGCCTTTATGAGTGGGTGGACTCCTATGATGATGTGATCAACGTTCGCTGAAACTAAAAGCAAGTGCGGTAGCATTAAGAGTGCAATGGGAATACAACTGTTAACTGCAGAGGAAAGAGCGGATAGGTGGAAAGAATACACTGAAGGCCTTTATGAGTGGGTGGACTCCTATGATGATGTGATCAACGTTCGCTGAAACTAAAAGCAAGTGCGGTAGCATTAAGAGTGCAATGGGAATACAACTGTTAACTGCAGAGGAAAGAGCGGATAGGTGGAAAGAATACACTGAAGGCCTTTATGAGTGGGTGGACTCCTATGATGATGTGATCAACGTTCGCTGAAACTAAAAGCAAGTGCGGTAGCATTAAGAGTGCAATGGGAATACAACTGTTAACTGCAGAGGAAAGAGCGGATAGGTGGAAAGAATACACTGAAGGCCTTTATGAGTGGGTGGACTCCTATGATGATGTGATCAACGTTCGCTGAAACTAAAAGCAAGTGCGGTAGCATTAAGAGTGCAATGGGAATACAACTGTTAACTGCAGAGGAAAGAGCGGATAGGTGGAAAGAATACACTGAAGGCCTTTATGAGTGGGTGGACTCCTATGATGATGTGATCAACGTTCGCTGAAACTAAAAGCAAGTGCGGTAGCAGTAAGAGTGCAATGGGAATACAACTGTTAACTGCAGAGGAAAGAGCGGATAGATGGAAAGAATACACTGAAGGCCTTTATGAGGGGGGGGACTCCTATGATGATGTGATAGAAGAAGAAACCGGAATCGGTATAGGAAAGATATTGGATCCAGTAATAGAATCAGAAGTTGAAAGATCTATGGAAGACTTAAAATCAAATAAGGCAAAAGGGATGGATAACATTCATTCATATTTCTAAAATCATTGGCAGGAGTATGAACAAAACGACTATTCATGTTGGTGTGTAGACTTTGTGAGTGTGACGAAGTACCATTTGACTTTCGAGGAAACATCATTCGAAGATTGCAAGAGCCGACAAGTGCGAGAATTATCGCACAGTCAGCTTAACAGCTCATGCATCCAACTTATTGACAAGAATAGTAAGTAGAAGAATGGAAAAGAAAATTATAGATGTGTTTGATGACGATCAGTTTGTCTTTAGCAAAGGTAAATGCACCAGAGAGGCAATTCTGACATTACGGTTGGAAATGGAAGCTAGGCTAAAGAAAAATCAAGATACGTTCATAGGATTTGTCGATCTGGAAATTGTGTTCGACAATGTCAAATGGTGAAATATGTTCGCAGTTCTAAGAAAATGGGGTAAGTTATAGGGAAAGACGGGTAATATATAATATGTACAAGAGCCAAGAAGGAGTAATATGAGTGGAAGACCAAGTACGAAGTGCTCGGATTAAAAAGGGTGTAAGACAGGGAAGCAGTCTTTCGCCTCTAGTGTTCAATCTATATGTCAAAGAAGCAATGACGGAAATAAAAGAAGGTCCAAGAGTGGAATTAAAATTCAAGGTGAAAGGATATCAATGATAAGATTCGCCGATGACGTTGCTATCCTCAGTGAAAGTGAAGAAGAATTAAAGGTCCTTCTGAATGAAATGAGCAGTCTGATGAGTACACAATATGGACTGAGAGTAAATCGAAGAAAGACAAAAGTAGCAAGTAGCAGAAATGAGAACAGTGAGAAGCTGAACATCAGGATTCTTGATCACAAAGTAAATGAAGTTAAGGAATTCTACTACCTAGGCAGCAAAATAACCAGTGACGGACGGAGCAAGGAGAGCATCAAAAGCAGACCAGCACTGGAAAAAATGGCATTCCATAGACATTATTTGAGAATAAATTTATGAGAATTTACGTTAGAACCACAGCATTGTATGGCAGTGATACATGGACTGTGGGAAAACCGGAAGAGACTCGAAGCATTTGAGATGTGGGGCTACAGACGGATGTTGGAAATTAGGTGGGCTGATAAGGTAAGGAATGAGGAGGTTCTCCGCAGAATTGACAAGGAAAGCAACATGTGGAAAACAATGGCAAAAAGAAAGGACAGGATGGTAGGACATCAGTTAAGACGTTAGGGAATGACTTCCGTGAAAACTGTAGTGAAAGAGATTGAAATACATTCAACAAATAACTAAGGATGTATGTTGCAAGTGCTACTCCGAGATAAAGAGGTTGGAAAAAATCTTTTAAAAATTCCTCACTGAATAAATAATGCTCTTTCTTCTGAGAGAGTGAATATTATCAACAGCGTACCCCATTATAGAATAAATGTACAGAGATGGGAGAGTTAAAAATCTACGATAACTGAAGAGCGACGTACCTGGTGCGGAAGATTTATCTAACCGACCTTTTCTGGGCCAAGAACATTTTAGGTGTTGCGCACAGTTACTCCGAAATATAGCGCAATACACAATAAGAGAATCAAAGTAAGCCAAGTAAAAAAGGTCTTCTTGTTTCAGGGCAAGGGATAGTGGCGTTTATTCCTACAAGTGAAGACAGCGGCAATCAGTTTCTCCGCAAGATCTTGAAAGTAATACTTCTAAGAAAGCCTTACATCTACCCCTGTCCTAAGAAGTGGAAATGGTCGATTTTCACTGTCAGTTTGACCCACTGTAACTATAAGATTTCGCTTTTGAAAGAATTTTGTGCCAGAAACGGTATACACTGCGTTATGTTGCAGTTAATCGTGAATCTGATCTCTGAAAGCCGCGTGCTGATGCTATTGACTAACCTGTTAGGTACACCATTTATGTTTTCTTTACGACAGCACTTAAGTCGCCTGCAGATATGACCAATTTTCAGCTATCTGTGAATTTTGGGCTATCATATGACATATCATGAAAGCAACGGACCCAGAACTAAGCCGCATGGAATTCCCCCCCCCCCCCCCTCCCTCCCGGCCACAAACACACACGCACACACACACACACACACACACACACACACACACACACACACACACTTCACAACGCCCCTCTCAGATACAAACCTCTTTCTACAAGTTGGAAGGAAGCATTCTGCTCTTTACATTCCAATTATGAAGTGAACTGTTGTGGAGCTTTTTCCCTAATGCAGTAATGTTCCAATAGACACAAATGTATTAATGGTCCAAATAGGAATATCTCCAATATGACTTATAAAGTCAGTTTAATTAATATTTTATTTTAGAGATATCTATTTCTACTTCATTGAAATGATGAAACTTGCTGAACGTGATGTTGGAGCTCTTTGAGAGATTTGTTAATTTCTCTTTCAGTGCGGGCCTGAGCGCTGCAGCCAGGCTCCCCCCGTGGCGCAGGACTTGCCTTCCCTTGCCGTCCCTTTCGTTCCCTTGCTTTCCTCTGCCCGCCGTCGGAGTTTCATCGCCTTAGCGTCGTCCTCCTTATTAAACCGGTGCCGCCCGCAGACGGTAGGGCCCCATTTGCGAGCTGTCAGACGCCTAGGAGCTCCATTATTAAGCCGCTCTCTAGGAGGCCTCTCCGGCGGCTTACTCGCCCCGCCGCCGTACATTCCATTATTACTCAGATCGGCGCGTTCTCTCTAATTTGATGCTGCGTTCATTTATACAGTTCGCCTTTCTCTCTCTATCTGTCAGTCGTCATCCGTTCCCTTGTTGTTGCTTATCTAATGACAATAGCCACAAACTTTGCCAAACAAATCTCTTTCTTTTCGCTGCCTTCACCTTCATTATCGGACGGTGCGGCGTTCCACGCGTTACGTATAATGCACATTTCATTGTTCTCTAACTTTCTGTGGTGGTTTTATCTACCGAAATTCTCCGTCAAAGAACTTTTTATACGACCGGAGGGAAATAAACTGACGGAAAAACTCGTAACGCCAAAAAGCAATTAATGAAGAGTAATGAAAATTTGGGATTACATTTGTCTAGGTAACATATTCAAATGATTAACATTGCAAGATCATGTATTAATGTAAGCGCGAGGTAAGCCACTGCAAATGTGAAATGCTGGTACATTAATATCCGCTGTAAGTGCCAGAGTGTTGAATGCAAGTTTGCAAATGTGCATGCAGTGTGTTCCACAGGTGCCTGATGTCAATTTGTGAGATGGAGTTCCAGAGGGAGTTAAACTTGGTCTGTCAATACAGGGACGTTTAAAGACGGTTCTGCATGATGGTGGAGTTGTTACCGGATATGTGCTCGATTGGAGAGAGCTATAGCGATCGATCAGGGCAAGGCAACATGCCGAAACTCTGTAGAGCATGTTGAGCTATAACAATGGTATGCAGGCGAACGTTATCCTCTTGGAAAACAGCCAAAGGAGTGATATTCATAAATGGTAGCACAACAGGTTGAATCACCGTACCGACGTCCATACTTGCATTCATGGTGCGTGGGATAACCACGAAAGTGCTCCTGCTGTCATACGAAACCGTCCCACAGTAAATAACTCCAAGTGTATGTCCAGTGTGTCTAGCACGGAGACAGGTTGTTGCAGGTCCTCAACTGGCCATCTAACCAACACACGGCCATCACTGGCACCGAGGCATGACCAGCTCTCATCAGAAAACGCAACTGATATCCACCCTGTCCTCCAATCAGCTCTAGCTTGACACCACGGAAGTCACAAATGGCGGTGGTTTGGAGACAGTCGAATGCACGCTACAGAGCTTCTGGATCGGAGCTGTCCTCGAAGTAACCCATTTGTAGCAGTTCGTTGTCTCTCCTTAAATTTCTGCTGCAGATGAAGTGTGATACGCTAGAGCCATACGCCGAACGCGATGGTCTTCCTTGTCAGTAATGCAACGTGGCCGCCTGAAGCCAGGTCTTCTTGTGACCATACATTCTCGTGAACACCGTAGCCAGCTAACATGTATAGTGGCCACAATCTTGTAAAGCCGCTTGGCAATATCACAGAAGGAACATCGAGCCCATCGTAGCCCTCTTACGCGACATCGTTCAAACTCATTGACGTGTGTATAATGGCTTCTTTGTCTCCTTACAGGTATTTTTTACTAACGTCAACTCAGCACGTATTTTTATTTTTGTGTCGAGATAACATGTTTACTTTTTTGTCGTTAGATATTCATACGATTTCTTTCCAAGCACAGATTTTTCGCACCCATTAAGTGATGTTGTGACTGTGTAGTGTTCATTTGTTTTGTGGCATGTTTGTTTAAGATGTGGCGGTAGGTAACAATTAACGTAACATGGACGAACAAGCGATGTCACAGCAACAAATCAGTTTTTCACTAGAGGTCTGTGTATACAGTTTGAAACTAAAGGATTACATACAGAGTAAGCAACTGATTTCTTTTATTACAAATCAGTTTGGCACTCAAACCTTTATGACCATACTGTTTCAGCTGTTGCAGTCAATTATTCAGTGCAGTGACTGAACTATATTATCTGTATGAGTAGTTATTGTGATTAGTCCATGAGCAGTTTTTTAATCTACGCTACGTGTGCGAGGTTCCGGGGCTAGCAGTGTATGTAACACTAAATTCTTCTCGAATCTTCATATGGAAATGATGCTCTAAGCCCCCGCTTCTCTAACTCCGACTTTTGCTGTTGCACATGGATTAAGAAGAAACGCGAACTGACTGTAATCAACCCTGCAAGTGGAGTAGAGAAGAGTTTGGCACGTGCAATAATTTAATTGGATAGAAATTACTTAGGTAAAGGAAAGTTTCATTAACGTAGTGAGAAATGAAAGGGTTGCTCTACCGATTAACAGAATGAAAGTTCTGTCCAAAATAACAATTTGATTTATTATGACTAAACTCACAATAATAAACAAAACACGTGAAACATTTACAATACATCAAATTGTATACTTAAATAAATGCTGTGAAGGTGAAGTTGTCCATAAACTAGATTGTGACATTTATGACCAAGTGGTATGTGGAGCCAATTCCTTGCAACTCAAATCTTAAGAGAAACACCCGGCCAACCCAACTTTAATTGCTGCTACAGTATGGAGAACTCAGACAATGACACACAAGACAGAACAAAGTTAGAAAAGACGAACAGGCGCGCTCTGCTGAGCTCTGATTATCACCTAGTAAAATGCCCTAATCTGCCAGTGCTGCGGACATACATTACCAAGCTGTCTTCTTAACTGCAAGGACACGATTTGGCATACCAGAGGCGATGGCTGGCTGCTTCGACGTCCCGTCGTGGTGATGATAATGTCGCGAGTATAGCCCGAAACAAATTATCCTGGTCTGGTTGTTCCAGGCTAAGGACTTCCTAGCAACACAGGGAGAGGAAGAAGGCTCGCTACACAATAACTGATGGTACAGTGAGTGATTTTAACAAGCGAAGTCACACAGTAACTCCGATACAGTCAACTTAAGCCAAAACTGCTCAAGACGGACAACATAGGTCGCTTGTACGCAAAACGCTCAATTGCCAACTGTACTCGGAAAGTTACGTTGAAGTCGAAACTTCAGCAACTTTCTCAAACAGTTACAATTAAATGAAAGTATATTACACAGCCAACGAAAGGCAGGCTGTCCAGAGGAGCGAGAGCTCAGCCTTGTAACCTACTCCGACCGAAAGGCGAGAGCCGACTCTCTCAAGAGCACCCGTACAAGCCGAACACAGAACATTCCCGCCCCCACGACAGTGGTCGTGGTTAAACGTTCCAATCAGCAACTCGAAAACCGGCGGAAAATTCCCCTCTATTGGTGACGCAGTACTATTCCACCAATGGAAATACTTGGCGCCAATTTCTGCGCCGATTTTTGCTACGTCATGGAGCTATTCCCTGAGCAAGCCAATCAAAGTTATGATTTTGCAGAAAACGCGGAAATTTGCCCGCCAAGACTGCCTGGGAACACAAGTCGTTCCCACGCCTCACTGGTAGCCCGCCAGAAACTGTTTTCACTAAGTTTCTGTGAAGTAACGGAATCTCTAGCCCAGCTGCTCCGTCAGGCCCCTGTGGGCGTGTCGCCGCCGCTCTTATGACAATGTCGGCGTCTGGAAAGCATCCACTCGACTCCCTCACACCTGTCGGCTTAACCCTTTCAAGCTCAGCGGAACCCACCTGTCACCGACCACCCGGGTGACGAGAGACGCTGCATGGGAAGTCCACGTGTGAAGGAATAGCGCATGCAATTAGAGAGGAAAATCGGATTACTCAGAGTAAGATAGAAATATGAGAGGGGGCTCATTCCACCTCTCACGTGATCAAAAGTATCTGGACATCTGGCTGAAAATGACTTACAAGTTCGTGGCGCCCTCCATTGATGATGCTGGAATTCAATATGGTGTTGGCCCACCCGTCGACTTGATGATAGCTTCCACTCTCGCAGGCATACATTCCATCAGGTGCTGGAAGGTTTCTTGGGGAATGGCAGCCCGTTCTTCGTGTAGTGCTGCACTTAGGAGAGGTACTGATGTCGGTCGGTGAGGCCTAACATGAAGTTGGCGTTCCAAAACATCCGAATGGTGTTCTATAGGATTCAGGTCAGAACTCTGTGCAGCACAGTGCATTACAGGGATGTTATTGTCGTGTAACTACTCCGCCACATTATGAACAGGTGCTCGATCTTGTTGAAAGATGCAATTGCTATCCCCGAATTGCTCTTCAACTGTGGGAAACAAAAAGATGCTTAAAACGTCACTGTAGGCCTGTGCTGTGATAGTGCCACGCAAAACAACAAGGGAGGCAAGCCTGAGCTGTGTGCAGCTCGTGTCCGTGCCATTATTACTTCACATCTTGTCTTGGCGGTGGTCTCGTTTCTTATTCGATTTACTGGCGTCAGTAAGTTGCTGGCTTGCCTGCCTGTGAGTGGCAGCAGCAGCGCTTGTCAATAAGAGCACTGTCATACTATCTTTGGAGCGACCACTAGTATTTCCGGGTCATCACGTGTCCTGAGTTCAGTGGGGACGGAGCAGCAGTGAGGTATGGACAGCTATGACTCGCCCAACCGTTTCCAGCACACGTGACTTCAGTGGGGTCGACCTTGGTTGGTCGTTCGGTCGGTCGTCTCATCGTACAACGTATATTTGGTCGCCGACCGCTTCCGGGTTCTCTGTGTCTGTCGTCTTGTGATTCCTCCTAGTTGTTCCACAGTGACTGGTTTTAGTATTCCACAGTGACTGGTTTTAGTATTGTTCGTGTTGTCTGTGGAAGTGTTTTTGCCGTACCGTGTGTAGCTTGTGTGGTTTTGACTGAGCTGTTATTTTAATGCTGTCTGTGTGCTGGATAGAGGTGGTCAGTCGGTTGGGACGGAGGAGGGAGGAAGTCTCCTCGATGCAAGGCCAGCCGGGACTACTGGCGGCATGCACGCGCGGTCGGATTGTGAGGCGAGAGCTACAGTGATCGTTGCCCACCGAACGTGGACGCTCAGTTTGAGTGATCAGTTAACCTGTTATGAAACCTCAACTACTGTGACGTCTCTCTGTTCATTTGTGTGTTGTTGCTCCCTGGGCTGTTGGGGCTAGCAGCAATGTATGATGTGTTGGAGTCACCGAAATCTTGCAGCCGTCTTCCTTTATTGTGATTAGCTATTAAATTGACAGTTACTTGCCAGTGAAGTGCACCAGCGGTTTTTTCTGCCTTGTGGCCGTTAACGCCCCAGTTACCTGCCCTGGTCGTTAGCATAGTTTTCTGGCAGTGTGCCTTTCCTCGCCGTATTGATGCTGTCTGGCAAGGCGTGTAGTTCGACAGCCTTTTAAGTTATTTGGTTTATATTTTGCTGAGAGTGGTTATTGTTCCCTTGGCTGTTTTTAAACGCCAATTTCGGAAGACGTAGTGCTGTTCGTATCCTCGTACTCAGCCAATATTTTCCATCTTTGTGCCATTGGTCGGACAGAAGGGAATTGTTTAAATTGTTGGTCGGTCCTTGGGCCATCCCCAGTTTGGGTTGCCATCCGATTATTTGACTTCAGCTCTTGGCTGCCTGTCTCACCTCACCTTACGTTTGAGCTACCTTCTCAGGCCGGCCCTTGGAACACTCCTGAGCATCACTTGTTCTGTTTGCTTTAGACTGCGATTTTCATTTTAGTTTGAAGTATTGTGCGAGGCCTTCAGCTGTGTACTAATTCAGCTCTTTTTAAATTTACATAAAGGCCTTCAGCCATGTTAAATTAAAATTTTGGAAATTGGTTTTATTTAATAAAAAAAATTTTCCTTAAAATTGGTTCTGTCTGAAATTGTTTGTAATCCTGGCTCTAAGCCGTTAGTTGTTCGATGTGTTATGTGTGGCCTTCAGCTGAGGATTTACGTAAACCCCTTTTAATAAGGAAAAGTTTTTATAAGAAGGAAGGCGTTTTATTTTAAATTGTTTGTCTGACTTGGAGTTCAGGCATTTAACCGTTGTTTGAAATTTGTTTGTAGCCTTCAGTCATGCAATAAGTTAATATTTCTTTAATTAGGCTTTTAGCTATTCTGTTGCAAGTTTAAAAACAAATTTATGGGTTGGAAAAATTGTTTATTAATGTGTTTTAATTATAGTTGTCCTTCAGACGTGCAGTGTAGGCCTTCAGCCGCTAATTGTTTTTAATTGCATGTTTTTTTAAACGAAAAAAAAATCACCTTCTGTTTTTAATTGCTTTTGATTTCTAGGCCAGGCCTTCGGCCGTTCTTGTTTTGGGTGTGGTTTTGGGCCTTCAGCTCAGAAAGCATCTCAGGTTCTTTAACTAGGTCTTCAGTCGTATTGTTTAGTTGTGATCTTTTAAAGGAATATGTAAATGAGTGGTTCTTAGAAAATAAAATTGTATGTTTGATTGTGCAACTTATAGTAACTGTTTATGGCCCCATCCACAATCATAACTTTATTCTGTGCACTCTGAGTACCTACCAGCCTGATTCCAAAGCCCCCTCCTTGAAAAAATACGACAACACCATAACACTACCGCATCCGAATTTTACTGTTGCCGCTACAGATGATGGCAGATTACGCTCACTCCGATGACCTCAGCGGTTTGGTCCCTTAGGAATTCATACACATTACGCTCACTGGGCATTCGCCATACCCACACCCTGGCATCGGATCGTCACATTGTGTACCGTGATTCTTCACTACGCACAACGTTTTTCCACTCTTCAATCGTCCATTGTTGACGCTCCTTACACCAAGCGAGGCGTCGTTTGGCATTTACTGGCGTGATGTGTGGCATTTGAGCAGCCGCTCGACCATGAAATCCAAGTTTCCTCACCACCTCACTTATCTGTCATAGTACTGGCAGTGGATCCTGATGCGGTTTGGAATTCTTGTCTGATGGTCTGGATCGATGTCTGCCTATTACACATTACGTCCCTCTTCAACTGTCGGCGGGCTCTATCAGTCAACAGAAGAGGTCGGCCTGTACGCTTTTGTGTTGTACGTTTCCCTTCACGTTTCCACTTCAGTAGCACATCGTAAACAGTGGACCTATGGATGTTTAGGACTGTAGAGATTTCGTATATAGACGTATGACACAAGTGACACCCAGTCACCTGACCACGTTCGAAGTCCGTGAGTTCCGCGGAGCGCCCCTTTCTGCTCTCTCACGATGTCGAATAACCACTGAGGTCGCTGATACGGAGTACCTGGCAGTAGGTGGCAGCACAATGCACGTAATATGAAAAACGTATGTTTTTGGGAGTGTCCGGATACTTTTGATCACATAGTGTGTATTGTAGATATCAAGGAAAGTACATGAACAAACTGTTCAAAAGTATTCGCACACCTATTAGTGGACATTAACAAGTGTGTCCACCCCTCGCGTTTATCACTGCTTCAAGTCTACTGCGGACAGTTTCAGTAAGGTGTCTCAATGTCTGTGGATGAATAGCAGACCGTTCTCCCCCAAGAGCCGTAACGAGAGGCGGTAGTGTTGTTGGACACTGCATTCAGGAGCGGAGCCGTCCTCATCGGAAAGCTGTTCCATCGGGTTCAGGTCAATACTCAAGGCAAGTCAGTCCTTTTCAAAAATGCTATTACAACCATTGTCTCACATAAGCTATCTTAGGACGAGGAGCATTTTTATGGTCAGTCGTCATTTGCGAACTATTCTTCCTCTGTACGCATTACACAATGCTGTAAAATATGTTGATAACACTTTACAATTAACATTTTCTTGAAGCCAATAAGTGCATATCAGCATAACCATGAGAAACATCTTCATGCCGTAACACTAGCTCCTCCGTACTTCACTGTTGGCACAGCTTGGTGGCGGTTACCGTTCTCCAGGCATTCGCCAAACCCAATCCCTTCCTCACGATTGCCAAAGTATATATCGACATTTATCACTCGTTTGCTGTTATCCACTGCCCATTGGCGTCGCACTTTACTCATCTCAAGCATCGCTTCGAACTAACTATTGAAACGTATGGCTTATGAGGAACTTCTCGACCATTCAGGCCTAGTCTTACTAACTCCTTACATATTGTCATTGTGCTGTCTCGAATCATTCCTGCAGCTGATTTCAAGCGACTTTTACAACCAAGCAATGCTCGATGTTTCCTGTCCGCAAGTCCATGAAGTGTACCTGGTCTTAGTTTAGCTGTGTTTGTTCCTTCGTGTTTTCACTTCACAATCACATTACGAACAGTCGATTTGATTAGTTTTGAAAGGGTGAAATGTTGGATTTGCTACTCAGGCAACATCCAATGATAATTTCGTATTCGAAGTCCTGAGCTCTTCCGACCGACCCATTCTGTTATTATTACTTCTCTACTGATAACACAGTACCACCAGCCTCTGTTTACACTGGTGGGTCCACCTCTCGTGGCATTTAGTGGTCAGTCTCCGTATTACGCAGGGGAGCCTGGATACTTTTGGTCAAATAGTGTATCTTGTTGAAGGTCTCTCGTAGTGTAGTGGCTAAATGGTTCAGGTTAGCGATCAGATCCGCCGCAGTACAGTAGCAGTAAGCGGTTAAATGCAAATCGGACTGAATGCTAAGACTTGTCGTTTGTTCACTAAGTTGTTTCAGAGTGGTCATTATTTAGAGATTTTTTTTCTCTAAACTTTCTTCATAGCTGTGTTAACTTCGTCCATTAATGCAGCTCCTTCTCAGGCTGTCTTAGAACTAATGGGACGAGAAAACTTTCTGTCATCAGAAGTATTATTTTCGGCGAACAGAGATTATCATGTTGCTGCTCCAAAAGATAGTCCATAGATTACATGCTACAACTCGACATCTTTTTAATGACATGTGTCTTATATAAATTTTATCATGCACTATAAACATTTCTTGTATTTTAGTACAGACGAATAGGTATTAATATATAACTTGGACTGTTCACTTTCTATTTTTGATTAAAATTGCTTTAGACGCTGCAAAACTACTTCATTTATCAAGTCAATTAACGCAAATTCAGTTATCCAGAGATGTTCATTATTATTCTTACGGCTATTCCGTAATTTTTTTAATGTTTTCCGTCGTATATTTTTCATATCGTATACAGTAAAAAAGATCTTGTGAATCAACTTTATTATACTCTTCACAAGTGATCATATATAATAAGCAACAAAACTTTCTGTTGTGATCAAATTTAACGCTTTCAGTGCTATGAACAGCTTTGTAGATAAAGCTTTACACTTCAGCACACAGGCTGACTTACAATCTCACGACGCTTCACACGTTAAAATAATACGCTTTTTTTTTTTTTTCAGCGACGCAGACGAGCCCAGGAGCATCTTCTGCGGGTTGGCTGTAGGCTGGTAGGTTTTCCACGACCGGCGTTAATGAAACACGTTACAGAGGAAGTGCACAGCACTGGTGTACTCTACTCTCCTTCGGTTGCATGTAACAAACAAAATGAACACAATTATCTGGTTCCATTTACTACTTTGGTCCGAATACATTAAAAGCACTGCTTAAAAATAACACAAACTCACATAATGTCACTCAGCTCCCCAGGAACGTTGTCTGCCGAAACGTTTGGCTCACTACAACTGTTAGGAAGGCACTTAAAACCAAATTTTGGCAACACTAACAACTCTCCTAGCTTTTATTATGTTAATATCAGTCCTTGGGAGTAGGAAGCAAACTGATGAATACATTTTGATTTGTATAACTACCGATGATTAGTGTTTCAAGTCGTCCATTCGGTCAGTATCAATTCTGTTTCAGTCTCTACGCAGAGGTATTCTCATTTACTCAAGAACATCAACTTCGCCTTTAATAAGTATTTTATTCTCTTTAGCCGCTTTTATGTCGTCTCGTTGCCTCTGTAGAGCTGTACCATGGGAAGCAAAGAGAGGAGGTTGGTTAGTGCCCGGTATCCTCGCTCTATAACACATACTGCACGCAATTAATTACTGGGTTCTTTATTCACAAAGAAAGAGCTACTTAACTTTTCCATGTGCTGTGGTAGAAGCTCTCTTCTGTATAGTCCACGATGCCTCAACGTTGTTGGACTGTAAGTCTGCTATGTTCACCATAATGTTACTATGTGCTTGCTGTCTCTGTGCTAGTGGCTAAGTCTGCGGCTACGGCTCGGTGATACGCTGGAACTCTCAGGGCGTACAGACTCGAATTAACTGGCGTGACAGGCTCGAACTAACTGACTAAACTGATTGGCTAAACTGGCCCTTCGATCCGCAGTTTACAGTTGCGTTGGTAGCGAGTTTCCAGCGAGGCTTGTAGTTGGCCTCTATCGATACTTTCGTAACCTGTATGCGCATGGTGTGCTAGCGCCAGCGTACGGCAGCGCACATTACCCCTCCCCCCCGAATGCCGCACCGTTGATGTGTAGCGAGGCTGGGCTGCAACAGGGAGGGAGGCAGGACGCTTGACTGTGGAGGACAGCAGACTCCCGACCATCCCGCGCCATCTAGCTTGCGAGGCAACAGAAATATCGTCGAGAAAACTGCTGCCACGGCACACGACCAGGCCTGATGGCGTGTGCTGGGGCGATGACGGCGACGGCGGTGGTGATGGCGAAGGCGGGTCCACGTTCATGTGGTCGGCGAGCGCGGACGGCGGGTGCGAGGACGCATCGTCCACCCACTGACAAGCAAACACCGGACTTTCACCGCTCGTAAACCCCGGGACGCCCCGCTCCTGCTGGGGTGTCCTGGTGGCACGAACGAGCGGCTGCGAAGGCTCCACGGTCCGTGAAGCCGTGAATCTGGGGGAAGAAAATAAGCAGAATCACGGGGCGAATCTGGTTCTGGTGGCGGCGCTGCAAACTATCGGGACCTGCAATTAAGTGCATATATGAGCCAGAGCGTTCCTGGAACACGGCTATTTTGCAGCGGTCACGGTTGCCATAAACTGAAAAGAACAAGAGGGCGCGGCGCAAAGCGATACTTGCGGACCATTGGCGGCACCGGATGCTGCGGTGAGTGGAGCAAGTGTAGTAGCATCCGTTGGCGGCGGCCGTGCAGAAGTTCCGCCGGTGATGGTCCGTCTCGAGCGCGGGAGCAATAGGAAGCAAGAAAGAGTTGCAGCATTTGTTCCTGTGTGTGAGTGGTGTTAAGCTTGCCCATCTGTTGCTTGAAATTGCATTCTGCTTCTCCGTTGGACTGTGGATGAAACGAAGCACTTGTTAAACGATGAATGCCGTTGCGTTCACAAAACTGTTCAAAGTCACGGGAGCCGCGCGGGATTAGCCGAGCGGTCTCGGGGCGCTGCAGTCATGGACTGCGCGGCTGGTCCCGGCGGAGGTTCGAGTCCTCCCTGGCCATGGGTGTGTGTGTTAGCCCTTAGGATAATTTAGGTTAAGTAGTGTGTAAGCTTAGGGACTGATGACCTTAGCAGTTAAGTCCCATAAGATTTCACACACATTTGAACATTTGAATAGAGTCACGGGAGGTAAACTGTAGTCCGTTGTACGATACAAGTACTTCTGGCAAAACTCCGATGCAAAATATTGAGGACAACGCTTGAATGGTGCTGTGTGACGTGGTAGAGTTCATAGACACCGCAAATGCGAACTTATTAAAAGAGTCTACCACTATGAACCAACGAGTGTTCCAAAATAGTCCTGAAAAGTCAATGTGCTGTTGTTGGCATGGCAATTGATTCTTATGCCAAGCTGAGAATGTCAGTGGCGGAGTGGATTGGTGACGTCATCTGTTCAATGTGGGCGTCCATGCCCTGCCAAGTACAGTGGCGGCGCGCTGTTTTGTGCGAACAATTCCCCAATGCCCTTGATGGAGCAATCGCAAAACATCCTGTTGCCTCACTTTGGGAATAAACACACGGGATTGTCCACTGTCATTCTGAACTACAATCACACCCCGTTGAACTGAAAGTCTATGCCGTTGTGCAAAATATCGGCGTACAACTGAGTTGTGGATACTGTTCAATGAACGAGACCAAGATCTGTGAATGTAATGCAACCGACTCTTGAGGTCTGGGTCTGTGTCCTTAGTCTATGCTGTTTTTCTGCAATGCGAGGGAAAAGATCCAGCAATTCAGAGCCCTGCCCATCGACTTGGCAACAGGATGCGGCAGATGGATCAAAATCAGAGTCTGGCTCAATCGGAAGGTGAGATAGGGCATCTGCTTTGCCGTGCTCTCCCGTAGGTCTGTACACAATTTCATACTGATTCTGTGAAAGCAACGAAGCCCCACGTCGCAATTTTTGAGCAGTGCGTGTAGGAACAGGCTTTGACGGTTGAAACTAGGACTGCGAAGGCTTGTGATCTGTCACTAAATAGAACTTGCGACCATACAAATAGAGACGACATTTTGTCACACTATACACGATAGCAAGAGCTTCTTTTTCAATTTGAGAATAAATGCTCTGAGTTTGAGTTAACAATTTTGAGGCAAAAGCAACAGGCCTATCTTGTGCACCAATTCTGTGCGAAAGCACAGCGCCGATTTCGTAGGAAGGAGCGTCGACCCGCAAAACTATTGGTTTGGCAGGGTGAAAAGGCACTAAATATCTGTCATTAAGCAAAACATTTTTCAGTTTCTGAAATGCGTCTTGATAATCTTTAGATCACACAAAAGGTACATTTCTACGACGAAAGCGATGCAATGGAGCCGCGATCTGAGCGGCATTCGGTATGAACCGAATGTAGCAGGCACGTGACGGATTGCGAGCAAATGATAATGGAAGGAGTGCACAACCTGACTGTTTATCATATGAGCTAAGTACTGTAGTTCAGTTTGAAAAAAATCACTCTTTTCGAGACGACGCTTGAGTCCTGCTTCTGACAACACTCGAAGAAGAGCACGCAAATTGGCAATGTGTTCCCCTGGTGTACGACCTGAGACGACAATATCGTCAAAGTAGTTGAAGAAAACTGGCGCTTTCGCAGTCAACTGTTCCAAGTAACGTTGAAAAATGTTGGGTGTGGGAGCACTGCCGAAGGGCAAACGCAAATACTTGAACAGTCCTAAGTGTGTATTTAGAACAAATACTTTCTGTGATTCTTCATCCAATGGAATTTGCAAATAGGCATCATGCAAATCTGTCTTCGAAAAGGAACGTCCTGCACCAAGCTTGTGCACGAGTTCTACAGGGCGAGGTAACGGGTAAGTGTCAATTACTGTCTGTGGGGTTGACTGTAGACTTGAAGTCAACACAAATGCGAGTGCGACCAGAAGGCTTAGGCAACAGGACTATTGGACTTTTCCACTGACGAGCTGGAATGGGAGCAATTACACCATTATCTTTCAGTTCTTTCAATTCACTGACTACTTTGTCTCCTAATGCAACTGGAACGGGGCGGGACCGAAAAACTTAGACTGTGCATTGTCTTTCAGTGTAACATGCGCTACGAACTTATAAGCTTTTCCCATTCCTTCTGAAAATAGTCCACTAAATTCATTAAGGGGATGTGGACATGAACGGCCTGTGTTTTTGTGCTTCGCTTTCGGTGCGACTGACCTGCAATGCAGAGAAAATTGCGGTTTTGTACCAACACTGAATGAATGACATTAACTGAAGCTGTACAAGGAAATTTATTAAATTGTCAGTTATAGTTTAAGAATTACAACATTTTGTAAAATAGATGGTTTTATAACACTCGTTTCATTTCTGGACCTATTTTCTGGTTCAACATCAGTCTAACAGCATTCATACTGTGGCAGGCTGCTGTCAACATTCATAGGAACACATTATGCCTGCCGGCCGGTGTGGACGAGCGGTTCTAGGCGCTTCAGTCTGGAACCGCGCGACCGCTCCGGTCGCAGGTTCGAATCCTGCCTCGGGCATGGATGTGTGTGACCTCCTTAGGTTACTTAGGTTTAAGTAGTTCTAAGTTCTAGGGGACTGATGACCTTAGATGTTAAGTACTATTGTGCTCAGAGCCATTTGAACCATTTGAAAATGATGCCTCTGAGGAAACAGAAAAATCTTTATTCTACCACATAATTACTTTGCTCAGAAATTACCGCTAAAATTATATGCAGAATGACAAATATAAAAATTTTCTGCAATGTATTAGGCGTAATACAATGAGACTATACCATTCTTCACTTGGGTGAAATTTGGTGAACATAGCTCAAACCATAGTGAAGATATATGTACCAAAGTTAGGAAAATGTAGTTTCGAGAAAATGAGAAAAGACTGTTCACATTGCTTTTGACTCAGCGAATGCCTCTTTCAGAACATTCGCAGAGCATATTCTTGTTGGCCAGCTGTTTCTTTATCCTTTACACTTTTTCAGGAGGCCTTTCCTTACTCTGAGCTCTTCAGTGGTGGCTGACGATCTAGCAGTCGGAGGAACTATCATAATATTTCCTGGTTATATGACTGATTTGTCCGTTATTTTTGTCCTGCTAATTGCACCATCATTGAAACCGGTGACAGCGACCATCACACCAGTTTTGAGTACCGTCACTCCAACAAACACTGTTTTTGGTACTTGTTGCCACACATAACTGTTGAAACTCTTATTATGGTTCTGTGTGTGGCCATGTAGACATCTGCTAAGTAATTTCGTACCTGCAAAGCCCCTGTATATTGACTTTATTGTTTGCATGATTGTGGCAGTGCGACAGTGAGCTGACAGGAGACGTGACTGGTGAACAGAATTTTGTTCAAAGAGCGTTTAAGAACAAATAAACAATCTGAAAGTTGATAATGCACACATTTTTGGAAACCGGAGAAATTTGTCTTTCAGATGGAGATAATATTGTTTTCTATTTTTCAGTCATTTTCACGTCCAGGTCCCCTTAAACAAGGTAGCTACATTGGCTTTCGGAACAAAACCAGATATGTAAAGTATGTTGTTTTGAATGCTAAGGCCAAGCATATCAGAGGCATCTAAACCGAAAACGTTCTCACTGTCTTTGGATTTCAACACAGTAAAGGTCACTGTCCTAGAGTGAGGTTTGTAAGTGGCAGGCAAACTACAATGAGCAGGTACCGGAATTTCCTGTCTGTTGTAAGTAGTGAGGTGCTTGCTAGATTACGTGGTACGATTAAGCAAGGCTATGAGGCACCTGTGCCTAACTGAAGGTTCACACGACGGCCAGAAATTCGTACGGAGACAAATAGTTTGTTAGAGCGTCACTGCACAGCACTAGAGCGAGAATGAGGCACAACCTTAATCTTAAGTTTGTCAGAACCTGTTGTAAGTTTGGAAAACACAACGTTCACTGCTTGTGCACGAGCGTGTTTTTACTGGGAGCGGGCAAATTTGGCGTTTTTGTGCCGTTGGCGTAGCTTGAACATGGCCCTCTCTTCCATACGAGTTACACGTTGCGTTACGTGGTGGGCAGTCTTGTCTTTTATGGCGAGCAAAATATCTAGGGCAAGATTTCACTAAGTTCACGAGTCTGTTTACGTGTTTACGAGGCTGTGTACGCGCTCGTTGCTGTGGCTGCTTGGGGCGGTCGCGAGCAAGGGGCGACTCGATCCGACAAATCGGGGCCTGGTCAAACTTGTCGGCCACTATGGCACCCGACTCATATTGGTTCAAATGGCTCTGAGCACTATGGGACTTAACATCTGTGGTCATCAGTCCCCTAGAACTTAGAACTACTTAAACTTAACTAACCTAAGGACATCACACACATCCAAGCCCGAGGCAGGATTCGAACCTGCGACCGTAGCAGTGACTCATATTGTTCTAAGATTTGCAACACTTGAGGAAGTGCAGGATCAGAGTAGTCTAGTATCTGTTCCTGCATTCTGCTATCGAGGACATTGAATGTTATAGCATCCCGAATCATGAGGTCACTGTAAAAGTTGCCACAAGTACACTTAAATTTACTTTATGCCTCTGAAGAAACAGAAAAATCTTTATTATACCACATAATTATTTTGCTCAGAAATTACCGCTAAAATTATATGCAGAATGACAGAATGCCCGTTAATTCTGTATACCACTGATGGTACGTCTGTTTCGGCTTTTTCTTCAATCGAAAGAACTGGTATCTGGCTACAGCTACTTGAACTTGCTGGTCATAGTACTTGGTTAATGGAACGATTACTTCAGCAGCGCGGCGTGGCCGAGCGGTTTGAGGCGCCATGTCACGTACTGCGCGGCCCCTCCCGCCGGAGGTTCGAGTCCTCCCTGGGGCATGGGTGTGTGTGTTGTTCTTAGCATAGGTTAGTTTAAATAGTGTGTAAGTCTAGGAACCGATGACCTTAGCAGCTTGGTCCCTTAAGAATTCACACACATTTGAACATTTTGAGCGATTACTTCGTCGTAACTGAGTCCGTCGGGAGACGCAGTTGGGAATAGTTTTTGTATTAACCTGAACACTGGGGACCGCGCAATCGAAAGACAGTATTGTAGCTTCACTGTACCTTGAACACGATGAACTGCTCAATGAGCTTGGAACTGTGTCTGTTATTCGTGCCATTCCTCTTCTGTGACTTTAAATTGCTGGAACGTGGTTATGCTGGGCTGCGGCAGTTGTTGGGCGTGTCAGTCAGTGAGCTGTACGGCCGCCGTTGCTTGTGCAACAAGAAGTTGTTGTTGTACCGTCGTCAGCAAGGCAGCAATTTGTTTGTTCTGAAACTGAAAAGCTTGTGTGAGATCCATTACATTGACCGTCTGCGGTTGTGGCGCGGGGGCAGGGGACGGAGGGGCGGGATAGCCATGATTTATATGAGGGCTATTCGGAAAATAGGGAACGATAGGTCAAGAAATGGAAATCACAGAGAAAACCAAAACTATTTTATTTGCAACAATTAGCTACAACTTCCAGCTACTTATCTCCATAGTCGCCGATCCGACTTAGACGTTTGTCGTAACATTGTACCAACTTTCCAATACCCTAGTTATAAAAGGCAGTGGCCAGTGCTTTCTGCCAATTCTCTACGCTGGCCTATAGCTCGTTGTCTGTGCCAAAACGTTGTCTTCATAGCCAGCGGTTCATGTGAGCAGAAATGAAACTCAGAGGGAGACAATTACGGGCTGTATTGTGGGTAATCAAACATTTGCAATTGGAAACGATGCAGTAGCATCTTCATTGTCCTTGCAGAATGTGGCTGAGAATTATCTTGAAGGAGAAAATGCACGACAGTTATGTAATGTTGGCTACATAGCTTCAGGCGAAATTTCTCACCAGGCCCTCGTACTTGGCGGGAGACACTATTGTTCTAGGTATCTTTATGTGCTCTCTGTGTGCTCAGAACTAAACAGAACAATGTAATGCAGTCGCCGGGCGTACTAGAAACGCTGCCCAACACACATGTTCAAAACTTCATCCGATTTTCATTGTGGTTTCCATTTCGCGACCGAATGTTCCTTACTTTCCGAATAAGCCTCGTACTAATAAATTATAGCAAAAAAAAAAAAAGCAAAGCCTCTGAAAAGAGAAATTTTATTAGTTCTACGGCTCCCTTCCTGGAATACATGCAGCAACACAAAAATTTGCAGTTAGCAATCCCTGCAATCTGAAACACAAGAGAAGCAAGCAAAATCTTCTTCACTGAAGGGTTCTCGTCGCCACTGTTGTATTCTCTTTAGCCGCTTTTATGTCGTATCGTTGTCTCTGCAGAGCTGTTCCATGGGACACAAGGAGAGGAGGTTGGTTAGTTGCCGGTATCCTCGCTCTATAACACATACTGCACGCAGTTAATAACTGGGTTCTTTATCGACAAATGAAGAGCTACTTAACTTTTCCATGTGCTGTGGTACAAGCTCTCTTCTGTATAGTCTACGTAGCCTCAATGCTGTTGAACTAGAAGTCCTCTATGTTCACCATAATGGTACTACGTGCTTGCTGTCTCTGTGTTAGAGGCTAAGTCTGCAGCTCCGTCTCGGTAACATGCTGGAACTCTCAGGGCGTACAGACTCGAACTAACTGGCTAGACTGCCTGGCTAAACTGGCTCTCCGGTGCGCGGCGGCGATCCTAAATACTGGCAGCTGAGAGGGCGTTGGCGGCGTGTTTCCAGCGAGTCTTGTTGTTGGCCTCTGTCGATACTCTCGTAAACCTGTACACCGCATGGTATTCTGGCGCCAGCGTATGCCAGCACAAGTTGTTCATCCTTAAGTGGGATCCTGCAACAAACATTCCATTCGTTTAAAAGGATCTAAGCCTAGTCTGTGAACTAGATCTTGGAATCGGTTCCCTACGCATCATTCTTTGTCAACATTATCTTTGACTGTCATCATTGCTTCTTAGACATACGACTTGCACAACGGTTGTGATAACTGAAACCTACCTTAAACCCTTCACAACACAACTTTTCTTCCCAAACTTTGATTTTAGGATTCTGTGCCTCAACCCAGAGAAGGTTGTGTCTTTAGAGATCGATGCACAGAAACATTCTAGGATCGCTTTGTTGTCCGTCTGTCTCTCTGTGTGTCTGTGCCTCTGTCTGTCGGTCCGGCTGTTAAGAACCCTTTTTCTCAGGAATGAGTAGATGTATCAGATTCAAACTTAGGTCACATATTAAGCTCTACAGGTCCTTGAAAGTTTAAAAATTTTAAGTTTGTAAGTCAGTTTAATCAAAAGATAAGACCATTTATGTCACATCTTATAATACTCGAAAACTCACTCATCGAAAGCTATAGGGTACTTACCGTTGACCTAGAATCATGAAATTTTGCAAGAAGTGAGGTTTCGTGGTACAAGTATAGAGGAAAAATCCGAAAATTGTTAATTTGTAGTTACATAACACGAAAAATATTTTATGTCATTTTTCACCCATCTGTCTGCGTGTCTGCCCATCTGTTAGGAACCCTTCTTCTGTTGAACAGATTAGCGTACCAAATTCAAATTTATCTAAAATCCTAAGGACTACGGTACCTTGGCGGTGTAAAAATTTTAAGCTTCTAAGTCAATGCAGTAAAAAGATTAAGCGATTTATGTCATGTGTTTTGATACCCGAAAATTCAATCATCAAAACGTATAGGGTGCTTCCCGTTGACGTGTAATCATGAAATTTGGCAAGAAGCAAGGCTTCACAGTACAGATAAGTAAAAAAATCTGAAAATTGCTTAACTGTAATTATATCACAAAAAATATCTTTTTGCCATTTGAGCACAGACTGCAGTCATTATGCGTCAAAAGTGTCATAGACGAAAGTTACTGCATGCAAACACAAAACATAAGTTGTAGACATGTTTTAGTAAGTAAATAAAAATATTTTCTTATGCCTTCTATATCTGCACGTATAAAGTGACGTCACCTGCTCGCTTCTTTTTGCACCTCCGGGCTAGTCTGAGCAACTATTGTAGAGATTTTGATAGCAAGTTTTTATTATTACTATTGCTTGTGTTTGTCTCAGAAACCGAGCGAGGTGGCGCAGTGGTTAACACACTGAGCTCGTGTTCAGGAGGACGACAGTTCAAATCCGCGACCGGCCGTCCAGACGTCGGTTTTCCGTCATTTCTCTAATTAGCGGGACGCTTCCTTGGACAAGGACACGGAGTATTTTCTTTGCCGCTACTACTCCAACCGAGTGTGTGCTCCGTTGCTAATGACCTCGTCGTCGACGAGACGTTAATCACAAAATTACGTCCTTTAGCCGGCCGAAGTGGCCGTGCGGTTAAAGGCGCTGCAGTCTGGAACCGCAAGACCGCTACGGTCGCAGGTTCGAATCCTGCCTCGGGCATGGATGTTTGTGATGTCCTTAGGTTAGATAGGTTTAACTAGTTCTAAGTTCTAGGGGACTAATGACCTCAGCAGTTGAGTCCCATAGTGCTCAGAGCCACTTGAACCATTTGAACGTCCTTTAACCATAAGTATCTTTAGAGGCCTGACTTGAATTTTGTCGCCTATGTTTAACCATAAGTATCTTTAGAGGCCTGACTTGAATTTTGTCGCCTATGTTTTCTCCTGTGAATTGTGAACAGAATAACCAGAGCTCTTCCCACAGAATCTGAGGTGGAGCACCATGACCTTCCTTGGAACAAGGGTATGTATCAATTCATTTAATTTTACAGAAATGAAATGAACCAGTTCGAGTCTCTGTCCGTTACGTACTCACGAGTATCATATATGAGCTCTCGGATGTTCATTGACAAAATCAAGCAAATCAGAGTTGGCCACAAATCTAATTTGGTCAGTTTGGATTTGATCTCGCTGTTTGCAAAAGTTACAATGAAGAATACGTTAAGTCTGTTGGTGTAAAGTTGTTATGCCATGCTCTCACGACTACCTACTTCTTGCATGAGCGAAAGAATGGCCACGGGTCTGCATTGTCTTCAGCAGAACATCTTGAGGAACTAGCAATAAACTTGGCTCCATTTCGCCAATTTTCATTTTAACGATATCGCGACAGCACATTTGTGGCCTGTTCATTCGATACCAAAGCTCTGGGGCAGCTCATTGATCATATGGACAGCACGCATCCAGATAATCTCTTCATTGTCGAAATAGAGAGAGAAGGAAAGCCACCATTTTTAGATGTTTTGGTTAAACGAGAATCCGGTGGGCGGGTCGGCCATGTTGTATAACGGAATACGACGGAGGCTGATTTACATCTGAGCGCACATAGTTTTCCCCGCCACCTCCACAGAAAAGCCTTCTTAATTACGTCTTTCTGTAGGGCTACAACTGTTTGCTACAAGGACTATCCGGATTATGAAATTAATCATCTGTCGTACTTGTTGCGAAAGAATGGCTTTGGGTTTAAAGGTATAAAGTTGGCGCTCTCTGAGAAATGAAAGCGCAAAAATGTTGAACAATCACCAGACGATTTACCAGTTGTAATTCTGTCTTTCTACCTTTAGTAAAATACGAGGGATCCTGGGGAAAAGAGACATAGGACCTATTTTTCGACCGGCCAAGTCGATAAAGATTGAGGACAGTGTCGGTCTCATAGAGTCGCTTGAATTTATAAGATCTTGTGAGATAGGAAGCAACTAAAGCGCTCAGCCTACTCATCCCGTTACCGACCATTGAGCAGAACACATGAAGTACATTAAGAATGGAGAACTTGAGAAATCTGCAGTTGCTGAACACAGTCTCACAAGTAAATGCAGAGCAGCGTTTATTGAAACTAGACCCTTGTCCCACACTTCTACATGCCGGCATTCCGTTACTAAAGAAGCAGTAGAAAAACTTCAGTCGTGACAAAGGCTATAGCCTGAGTACTGCGTGGTAGTGAACTCTCGACGCTGAGAAGACAGAGGAACACGCTGGATTGTTTACGTTCCTGCGAGAGAGCTGCCGCCACCTGTACACACATGGAAACAGTCTCTGGCAGCATAGCCTAATAATGACGAACGCCAAACAATCACAAGAAAGCACTGGGAGGTAAACGTTTATCACAACAACAGCCATGGCACTCACTAGTCCCTGACTAAATTTGCTTAGAATTTCGTGGAAAGCTGCAAACTGAATACAGATTTGATGCGACAGCTAAACCGATGACGATGTGTACGATGATGTCGTTGAGAGAAACTTTGATCTCATATTCACTAAATTGCCAGTGCGTCTTTCTAATCGGTTTTCATTCATATCGTTATGTTTCATTATACCTTCAGCTCAATTGACTTGTCTAACTAAAAGAATGTGGGAAGTTTTACTCATTCAGTGTAAGCACGGGAGATTCTTCTGACTCGGAAGGTACCAATTATGGAGATTCACAAGGCCCAATCATCGATGCGCTGTTGTTTCTCAAACACATTAATCTTCAGAAAAAACAGAGTACCTGGAACGACCTGTGACAGGACGTTTATATTCAAAGGATGAGTACATTAGTCTCTTCTGCAGCTATGATTATCTTTTGAACCATGTCGGCTCACGAGTTCAAGGTCGACATCGATGGATGTGTACATTAGTCTCTTCTGCAGGAATGATTAGCTTTTGAACCACGTCGACTCACGAGTTCAAGGTCGACATCGATATCGCGACGCAACACCGCCTATCGATAAAATGTGATGTGCCTGTGGCTCTCATTTTCGCTATAAACCGAAGGTAATGAGTCAATGTAACTTCAGCAGACGTGCAAGATGCCTCGCAGACATATGCGCGAACCGCACCGTCAAATCCGTGAGTTTGAAAGAGGGAGCATTATTGGCATGAGAGAATATGGTGCATCCACCCGGGAAATTGCTGCTCTTATGGAACGAAGTGTTTGGGCAGTGTAACGGGCGTGTGCCGAATGGTTCACGAAAGGCCGTAGAGCACGACGAGTGGGTCAGGTCGCACCACCCAGACCACCCCCTGAGAACATCGACGCCTCATCCTAATGGCACTGCAGGACAGATCTGCGTTCTCCTCGGTTCTGGGGCAACAGTGGAACACACAATATACTATCAGGGGTGATAGTCTGTCGCATTTCATTAAATCGTGAGTTACGTGTGCGTCGTCCAGTTCTCCGCCTATCTTTGACGAATGTGCAGAAACATGTTAGACTGTAATGGTGTACGAAACGACGTCGCTGGGGACAGGAATGACATCACAGAGTGTTTTCGGACAAATCCAGGTTCTGTTTATTTTATTTTATTTTATTTTTTTAAATGATGGCCTCATTTGATTCGCCGCAGGTAAGGGGAGCGGCATCACAGTCACTGCATTCGCTAAAGACATACAGCGCCATTCAAGGCCTTTTGCTGTGGAGTGCTATTGGGTACAACCACAAATCATAGTTGGTGTCCAGGGAACTTGTGACAGTGTACCTACGTGAATGACGTCCTGCGATCCGTAGCCACACCCTTTCTGCACATCACCCCTGATGCCTTTTCTTTAGTAAGACAATGAGCGACGCCATGTTGCTGCACGAACACGTGCCTTCTTGGTGTCACAGGACGTCAGCCTTTTGCCCTGGCCCACCAGATCACCAGATTTGTCGTTAATCGAAAATGTCTCGTTTATGGTGAAACGACGGGTGCAGTGCTGTGACCCAATGCCAACCATCACAGTTGACCTTTGGATCCAGATGAATGCAGCGTGGATGGCGATACCAGAGGACGCCGTTCGCGCCTTATACGCGTCAATGCCATCACTCATGGAACAAGTTATCAGTGTCTATGGTGGACTCTGTGCCTAATAGGCAACAGAGCACGTGCTGAACCGAGGTGACTGAAGTACTAATCATTTCTGGATAACGTACTAATGTAAATGTCCTGTGAATACGAACGTCGTATCTCTAGTCGTTCAAGGTGTTCTTTTTTTCCTGAACATGAGAATATGTAAACTACTTTCCAAAAATGGCTCTGAGCACTATGGGATTTAACATCTGAGGTCATCAGTCCCCTAACTAACCTAAGGACATCACACACATCCATGCCCGAGGCAGGATTCGAACCTGCGACCGTAGTGTCGCGCGGTTCCAGACTGAAGCGACTAGAACCGCTCGGCCACACTGGCCGGCACTACGTTCCATCTAATACGCAATAAACAGAAGTAGTTCTGTAAAATTTAAAATTTTCCCGGCGAATCAACGGTTCAAAGAGATTTCGGGATTGCAGCCGGTCGTCGTAAACTTCATTCCACGATATTTCGGCTGGACAACTACCAGCCATCTTCAGGTGAGCCAAACGAGGAATGTCGAAGGCGTTCTCGGCTCCGTTTTATGGTACTGTTGCGTATGCTTTGAAGTCGCGGAGAGAGAAGGATCACACCGCCCAGCGGCAGCGCCCTCGCTGTTGGAAGTGCAAGGCTCAGCTGCCGTCGGTATTGTCGCTGGCCGCAGCTATCGAAGTCTTCTGGCGTCTTCGTCTGGAGCAAATTTCCGAGACGACGGGATTCCACTCGTCATTCAGTCGGTAACCACTGTGGCGGTTCATTAGATTTTCCGCAATGCGTATTACAACGGATTCTTTGATAATGGAGTCCCAAAAGATTGTTGCTGTGGCCAAAATCGAAGTTTTGTCATGCTCCATTGAATGTCCGTTAGAAACACAATGTTCCGCAACTGCAGACTTACTGGGTTGAAGTAGGCGAGTGCAACGCTGATGTTATGTACAACGCTCTTCCACTGTACGCGTTATCTGTCCTATACAAGCCATACAACATTGACACAGTATTTTATAAATTCCCACCTTCCGCAGTAACAAATCATCCTTCATGGATCCCAGCAGATCCGAAATTTTAGAGGGTGGACGAAAAACCACTTCTACATGAAAATTATTAAGAATCCTTGCTATTTTGAAGGAGATATTTCCAACGAAGGGAAGAAAAGCTAGGGACTTGGTGGGCGCGTTCTCCTCTTTAGCCACTTCCCGGTTCCTGGATTTAGTTGAGAAGGCCCAGCCGAAATATTGTGGAATGAAGTTTACGACGAGCGAGCGGCTGCAATCCCGAAATCTCTTTGAACAGAACTAGTTCTTTTTGCCGATGAAAGAAGTATTGCAATTAATCAATTATGCGCAAAGCATCAGAACAAATATTAAATAATACAGTATTCAATCACACTGATGTCATCACTGCCTATGTTGGACGAGAACGTGCAATAACCACTCACAGACAGCAAGTGCTAGCACTAGCAGTTGATGTTATACAGGGTTTTACAAAAAGGTACGGCCAAACTTTCAGGAAACATTCCTCATACACAAAGAAAGAAAATATGTTATGTGGACATGTGTCCGAAAACGCTTACATTCCATGTTAGAGCTCATTTTATTACTTCTCTTCAAATCACATTAATCATGGAATGGAAACACACAGCAACAGAACGTACCAGCGTGACTTCAAACACTTTGTTACAGGAAATGTTCAAAATGTCCTCCGTTAGCGAGGATACATGGATCCACCCTCCGTCGCATGGAATCCCTGATGCGCTGATGCAGCCCTGGAGAATGGCGTATTGTATCACAGCCGTCCACAATACGAGCACGAAGAGTCTCAAAATTTGGTACCGGGGTTGCGTAGACAAGAGCTTTCAAATGCCCCCATAAATGAAAGTCAAGAGGGTTGAGGTCAGGAGAGCGTGGAGGCCATGGAATTGGTGTCCGCCTCTACCAATCCATCGGTTACCGAATCTGTTGTTGAGAAGCGTACGAACACTTCGACAGAAATGTGCAGGAGCTCCATCGTGCATGAAGCACATGTTGTGTCGTACTTGTAAAGGCACATGTTCTAGCAGCACAGGTAGAGCATCCCGTATGAAATCATGATAATGTGCTCCATTGAGCGTAGGTGGAAGAACATACTGACGAAACTAAAATGAGCTCTAACATGGAAATTAAGCGTTTCCTGACACATGTCCACATAACATCTTTATTTGTGTGTGAGGAATGTTTCCTGAAAGTTTGGCCGTACCTTCTTGTAACACCCTGTATACAGCGTGTCGGGGAGTGGGAAACAGTGCAGTCTTTGACGTAATGGGGAAACGGAGCGGTTTATCTGACGTGCAAAAGGGCATGACCATTGGCTTTCTGGCCAAGAGTGAAAGCATTTCCGAAACGGCTAGATCTGTATACGATTTGCGTACCGCCATATTTAAAGTATACTGCGCATGGCAAGATGGCGCTATCGGAAACAGGCGTCGAGGCAACTGTGGTACACCATGGACCATAGATGACAGGGAGAACGGTGGGTGCGGAGATGTGTGCAGGCGAAAAGACTTGCAAGTGCTAAGCTGCTGATCACCCAGTTGAACCCAGGGGCTGACATCAGTGTCTCCTCAACGACTGATCAGTGAAAGTCGCTGTGGACAGGCCACCGCAGCAGGCACCTGGTCCGTGAACCCATGCCGACTGCTGTTCATTGGCGCCGAAGGATGGAATTTGCACGCTGCCGGACGACCACTGACTGGCGACAGGTGGCCTTTTAAGATTACAGGTCACCTTTAGCGTGTACAGCGTGAAACGACTGAAAGCAGTCACACTGCATTAATCGTTGGAAAAGTGCTGGCTGGAGGAGGGAGCTTTATTGTCTGGGGAATGTTTTCGTGGCTTTCCGTTGGTTCAAATGGTTCAAATGGCTCTGAGCACTATGGGACTTAACATCTGGGGTCATCAGTCCCCTAGACTTAGAACTACTTAAACCGAACTAACCTTATGACGTCACACACATCCATGCCCGAGGCAGAATTCGAACCTGCGACCGTAGCAGCAGCGTGGTTACGGACTGGAGCGCCTAGAACCGCTCGGGCACAGCGGCTGGCTTTCCGTTGGTGATCTCGTTATTCTGAAAGACACGATGGATCACCGTAAGAATGTATTTATCCTTGGGGACCATGTCCACCGCTACAGGAAATTTCTGTTTCCTCAGCACAATGACAATGCGAAGTTCTACACAGCTCGCAGTGTACGTGCGTATTCTAAGAGCACAATGATGAGTTTATAGTGCTCTGCCGTAAACGGAATTAACCGGATTTAAACCACGGCTCCACGTCTCTTTCAGAACCTTCCCAGAACCTTCCGAAAGCTCACTCACTTTCTTCTTGCAAGTCTTGCAGTGGTTTGCGCTACGAAAGGTGGTTATTCAGGCTTTTGGCGAGTGGTCACATTAATGTCACTGAACATTGTATTCTTAGAAGTATCATTCGGCTGTTTTCTGTGAATAGTTTCACTCCCAATTTCAAAAGGATTCAACGTATTCAGTTCTTTCACATCTAAAGGTACTACTCCAATGGTAAGTGTGAGATATGGTGAGATATAATAATTAAAGTGGAAACGTTAAATTTTTGGACGTCCTTATTGATGAGAATTTAAACTGAAAAAATACACATTTTGAAATTCCTAAAATATGTTCAGTCCCATTTGCAGTTCGAATAACAGCAAATCTTGGAGAGAGGCAAATCAGTGCGATGACATATTTTGCCTTTTCATTTCCTAATGCCATATGGAACAATGTTTTGATGTAATTCAGCTTTAAGGAAGAAAAAAATGGTTCAAATAGCTCTGAGCACTGTGGGACTTAACTTCTGAGGTCATGAGTCCCCTAGAACTTAGAACTACTTAAACCTAACCAACCTAAGGACATCACACACATCCATGCCCGAGGAAGGATTCGAACCTGCGACCGCAGCGGTCGCGCGGTTCCAGACTGTAGCGCCTAGAACCGCTCGGCCACCCCGGCTGTTTTTTAGGAAGAAAGTGTTCATTGTTAAGAAACGTATTATAAGAGTAATTTGTGATGTTCACCCACGACCATCTTCTAGACATATGCTGAAGAAGTTAGGCTTTTTTACCATTGCTTCACAATACATGTATTTCCTCATGAAGTTTGCTGTAAATATTCCACTGCAGTTCAAAACGA
This sequence comes from Schistocerca americana, assembly GCF_021461395.2. Lineage (NCBI taxonomy): Eukaryota > Metazoa > Arthropoda > Insecta > Orthoptera > Acrididae > Schistocerca > Schistocerca americana. The sequence continues at coordinate 437,622,395 of NC_060125.1, forward strand.
ATAGTGATGCACATGATCACAATGGTAGAAGAAAAAATGGCATTCATTATTCCATAATAAGTTTGTCTTTAGAACAAAAATGGCTGCACAATGCTGCCACTAAAATTTTTGTTCACTTTCCCAACATACAAATCGTGTGAGACGTTAAAGATAAAACCGAAAACAATCTGAAAAAGTTTCCCGCTGACAGCTCATTCTATTTTGTTTGTTTGTTGTTATTTCATCCCCCTCGTCCAATATGGGCGGTAGGGGTGGGGGGCTGTTGGAGGTACAACATTCCGCTCTTCAGTCAAGAGAAAAATTTATAATGAGAATTAGAAACTAAATCTGGGGCTTTTTTCTACTTTAAATTAAAAATCAAAGACGGATAGTTATAAATAAATACATTTTAAAAACACATCGCGGAAATGTGAAATTCTTCTGATAAATAAACGCTGAAGGAGCACATTCTCACTTAAAATCTGAAGGACTTGCACAAGGTGAGAAGTATTGTCGGAGGAGAGAATATGCTCCATAGGGTTGAGGGATGCGAGTAAAAAGGTAGGGGTCTGTTAGGAAGGAAAGCTATGGAGATAATAGGTAGGAGCTGAGGTGAATAGGAGCTGAGGTGAATAGTTGGAAGTATAGAGGGTGAGGACTAGTACGTTGTTTGGGTAGGGTAGTGGTACAAGAGCAAACTGATGGAGATGGATGGAGAGGCAAAAGGAGAGAGGAGTCGTATTGTGGAGTAGGATAGTTGGGGAAGGATTATAGCCGTTGGGGGGGGAGGGGTAAATATCGAATATATAAGAAACTATTAGCCTCGATTGCGGTAATGAAACCGGCTTTACCTAGGTCTCAGCCCAAATAATTTAACCTTCTTCAGAAGATATACCTGAATCTATAATTTGTCTAAGAGGGCATGATCTAGAAATAAAACTAAAACAGCGTGAATAGGCGCAGTCACATTTTAAAAATGCGGTACATAAGTACTAAGTCAACAGAAAGACTTAACTTAGGCTCTGGCGTACGCCTCGTCTCCATGGACGCCGTGCGGTGGGCCTCGGAAGCTCACGTGAAACTAAGTAGCAATCAGGCTGTTTTAGTTTTACTTCTAGACCACGCCCTCTTAGACAAATTACAGATTCAGGTATATCTTCTGAAGAAGGCTCAAGTATTTGGGCTGAAACCTAGGTAAAGGTTGGTTTCATTACCGCAATCGAGGCTGATAGTTTCTTATATATTATATTATCACGATTGCTGACTGTGCTCCAATGTTGAAAGTACGGGAATAAATATCGGGTTGGAGAGAGAGAGTTGGTTGAAGTTGCGTTGTGTACGTCTAAGAACGGAGGGATATTTTTGTGAAGGTGTGGTGATCAGAGGGGAGACAATGGGGCCATTGAAATCTAGTTTACCGGTAGTGTAGGAGATGCGGAGATGTTCAATGTGGGTGAGGAGGGGTGGGAATTTGATGAGCTGATATAGGATCCATGTGGGGGAAGGTAAACGTATACGGAAAGAGAGACGAAGTGGTTGGCGATTTGAGGATTTGGACGGACTTATGGAACTTTGGTAGGGTGGAGATCCGTCCAACGTTTGCATAACAGAGCATGGGTCGGACAGGGTTTTGTAGGTGTGGAGAATAGTGGAGGGTTTTAATCCTCAAATTCATTCTGTTGCGTAGAGGAATTTCTAATTTTTAATTTGTAAGATAGGAATCATTAACTCACAATAGTACTTAACAAAAAATAAGAAAAGTTGATGATCAGCATGTAGCCATATTTATGAGGGGTGTTCCATAAGTTATGAAACACTTTTTTTCTCCGCCAACTCCGGTTGAAAAATGCGGAATTTGATGTGAGGCATCGCGGTATATTCTCACTTCAGCCCGTTTAAAGGATTGGTGGTGGCATTACAGGTAGCCTTCAAAATGGCGTCTGTAAAGGAAGTGCGTTCCAAGTAGAGAGCTGTGATTGGGTTTCTTTTGGAGGAAAACCAGACCATAGTAAATATTCATAGCGGCTTGCAAAGTATCTACAGAGACCTGACAGTGAACAAAAGCACGGAGAGTCGTTGGCCGAGGCGTCATCATCGCAACAAGGTCGCGCAACCCTGTGCGATCTCCCGCATGCCGGACAGCCGCACACAGCTGTGATTGCTACGATGTTGAAATATGCGGACTTCAATTTATTCACCGTCATGAAAATTCAAACGAACTCCCCCTCTGCATGACAATGCAAGGCCTCACACAAGTCTGCGCATCCGAGAAGTGCTCACAAGACTTCACTGGACTGTTCTTCGTCATACATCGTATAGCCCGAATCTCGACCTCCCGACATCCATCTGTTTGGCCCAGTGAAGTGTGACTGGGAGACTACCGATACCTGCAAGACGTTGCCTTCGACGTCGACCAGTAGAGTAATACTACGCGAACATACACCCCCTCCCAGTAAGCCCGGCACACTAAACGGAGATGATGCTGAAGAACAGGGTTTTGTAGTCTAAGGAATGGGGAATGATATGGTGTGTCGGAGCCCTGAATAAATCTAACCTGCTTTCAAAAAAACAAATGTGTTGCATTACTTACTGAACGCCCCCTGTACATATAAACGTGTAATATGAATCTAAAATCACTCGTTTTATATTAACGCGATTAGTCGTACAAATGATCCACGGTGCACGAAACTAACTTTATTTCTACAAGTCCCATTTAATTTAATCCCGTGAAAATTTAGCACGAAGTGAAGTGCCGAAGCGACGGAATTAGCGGCCTAGGCATCCAGACTGGAGAGCTGAAGATGGCGTACCGGGTCCACATGACGTCACGGCAGGCAGCGAAAGTGGTCTCTGGGGCCGGACGGGTCCTTTCACCGCTTGCCGCTTGCCGCCGCGTGTGTAATTTCAGGCTGGTCCGCCAGCGGCGCTAACCTCTCGCCGCGGGCAGCTAACAAGATGCACTTCAGTCGTCTCCTTTCGTTTAGTTTTTGTTCGCCTTGAGAAGACCGGCGTTCTGCTTTCGGTAGAGCGTTGCCGTTTAGAGTTTCATTTGTACTTTCAATAGCACCGATATGACAAAGTTGAAAGTAACATGTATAAAGTGTGAATTACTCGTCAGGGTAGCATTTTAGTACCATTATTATTCTCGATATACGTCAATGACGTTCCATACAATCTCAAATCTATTATGTCTAACAGGTTTGAGGAGGGAGGTTGTGGTTGGGGTACTTTGTACTCTGGAGATGCAAAATTAAGGTCCCTGTAATCAGAAAATGGGGTGAAGCCCCATCTGCAATGTGAATTTACTTTTAAAAGGAATGAAACAAGTCAGGCAATGGATAACATTTTATTAACTCAGAATGTCTCCTCTACTTAAAGCGGCGATTGAGAGCGTTCCGTGCGAACCGCAAGACATACCTTCTCTTGGGAGCTCTGGAACATGACCAGAAAGGCAATTACTTTCTGCCCGTGTACCTGCCCACAAAATAAACAATAAGTCTCACTCTTTCTGGCTCTCTGTCGAAATCTTGATATTTCATCTGGGCGGTGGTCGTACCCTCTGCATAACTTGGCTAAAGAATTTAACAGACGAAGGCCCACCTTTAAAAGTTAATAGTCATGCATGAAATGAACGGGTCAATCATCACACGACACCACATTTCAGTTAAGGGAGGCATCTAATTATTTATGAAAATGCATGCTTATAAAATATGCGCTTCAGTCCGGAACCGCGCTGCTGCTACGGTCCCGGGTTCGAATCCTGGTTCGGGCATCGATGTGTGTTATGTCCTTAGGTTAGTTAGGTTTAAGTAGTTCTAAGTCTAGGGGACTGATGACCTCAGATGTTAAGTCCCATAGTGCTCAGAGCCATTTGAACCATTTGCATAAAAGATGCCATTTATTTCCCGTAACATGCATTCAAGTGGGAAAAACTTCAACAAAATAATACGGAATGCAATGTTAAAGACACAATTACATATTACAAATTACAAATTTTAGCATCTAGTAATGAATATTTTGAATGGTCACGTGAAGAGCATATCAAGAAGCGCTAATGAAAAGTGAACTCAGAAGAAGAAACACTGTTCACATATGCGATGTGCATCCTGCAAATCAAGCAACTAAATCTGGTCATCAGTTATCGAAACGACTAACTCCACAACGTTAACAAATACCATGACCTCTGAACTATTCCATGTAAAAGCATTTCTGCCCGAATATCCCCATTAACGTCCAGTACTCGGCTGTGTGCACCGGCTGCGAGCTAGAGTTAATAGCCTACTGGCCGCAGCTTCATGTGTGCAGCCCACGTGGCTGCTGGAAGACCACTTTCATGGAGGCAGGAGGCGGAGCCTGACGACAGGAATTTTTAACATCTCTCTCCAGTTTTTGCAAATGCTTCAAGTCATCCAAAATGATGGTAATGATATCGAGGGCCCTCCAATCTCTAGCCAAGTTTTGCCGGAACTGCGACCGCCACCCCAATGACATACGAAGATTTCGAGAAAATACTAGCAAGAGTGAGACTTTTTCTTTATTTTGTGGGCACCGGCAGAAGCTAACCGCCTTTCTAGCCACGTTCCAGAGCGGCCTTTCAGAAGGTATGTCTTGCAGTTCCCGAGAAAAACTTGCAGCCGCCGCTTCCTGTAAGTAAAGGGGACATTCCTGTGTGAAGACATCGTCCCTCTGCACGAGCGCTATCTAGCCGATTGGGACGTTACTTTACATCTCAATAACATGGCCAGCTCCAAGTCAGGGGAACCAGGGCGGGTGGAGGCTTCATGTGCTTTGAAGACCACTTAAAGCTACAGACAGCTTGAAATTATGCGTTTATGGCTGTGGCGAAGGTCGAATGCTTCTGTCCCTCCACCGTCCCTCTCTTCTGAACTGCTGTGCCGAATAAACGGTAAAATGTAGCTTCTCACAAACAGAAGCAAACAGCTAATTCAATTCTCGGCTTGATCATAGGCAGTATGTGGTATTACATATACATTTTGCAAGTAGTAATGGGAATTATGAAAGGAACATTTCAGTTACCCATTCATCGTGTTGATAGACCTGTGGAGTACTATCGGAGCATAAAAATATGAATAAGATAATTTGTGCGGCACTACGTGAATAATTAAGCCACCTCACATAGTGTATGCACGCTGCACCAGAGACGCAGCAGTGCATGTACTTCTGTTTGCCGACAGATCTCATAGAGGAAGACGAAAATTAATATTATGCATAAAATATTCACCAAGTAAGAAAGAAGGAAGTAATGTTAGGCTTTAACATCTTGTCGACATCGAAGTCATTAGAGACGGAGCATAAGCCTGGGTTGTTTCGCGATGGGGAAAGAAATCAGCCATGCCCTTTCAAAGGAACCACCCCAGAATTTGCATGGAATTATCTAGGGAAATCACGGAAAATCTAGAGCAGAATAGGCGGCCATGGATTTGAACCGTCGTCCTCTGGAATGGTTCAAATGGCTCTGAGCACTATGGGCCTTAACTTCTGAGGTCATCAGTCCCCTAGAACATAGAACTACTTAAACCTAACTAACCTAAGGACATCACACACATCCATGCCCGAGACAGGATTCGAACCTCCGACTGTAGCGGTCGCGTGGCTACAGACTGTAGCGCCTCTGGAATGCACGTCCAGTGTGCTAAATACTGCGCCGCCCAGCTCCGTTCGACTAGTGCCACGCAAGTGTTTATTATGCGTCACCGCTTTAGGTAGTGAGCAAGAAAACAAAAAAATCTTAAAGTCTTCTACTAATCTTATTATGTTATTGATATTTGCTATTCATGGAGATGTAGGTTACAGTGTAGTTTTTTTTGACGGTTTCAATGAAGGCGCAGACAAAATGTGTCAAGAAGGAACCTTATTATAACGACCTACTCTCTGTAAATAAACTGTAATATTACTAACAGTCTTTCAATAACTTTCACTTCTATAAGCGTTACGACTTTTTTTGCCTTTTTTTTTTTCAAAGACAATATTTCACGATCACAGTTCATTACGTATTAAGGCAATATTTTCATACAGAAATATTTAGCAGTACTGTACAAGTGGAGGGGAGAGGGAGTGATGTTTGCGGGATTATGAATAAACACCAGAGCTCCAGATGGAAAAGGCAAGTGACACTCTCCGGGATATTTACAAGTGGATAATATGCAATAAACTGACGCTGAACACAAAGATTACAAACGTATGAATTTCAGTTTTTAGAGCGATAATAATATTGTCGCGTTAAATGTGCATTATAATTACATACACTGTGTAACAAACAAAGTTTTGGGGATGGATACAGACATCATGAGGACATGAATGAACAGGAGGGGCTATACCACAATGAAACCGGGAAAAATGACGCACCACAAAGAAATGATCCGAATGGGACGGAAATCGGCATATGCGTTGTACATGTACAGACATATAAATGATAACAATTACAGAAAAATTGGATGATTTATTCAAAACAATCAGATTCACAAATTGAGGAAGGCAATAAAGAGGAAGGCAATAAAGTGTCGGTCCACTTCTGACCATTATGCGAGCAGTCATTCGCTTTGTCACTGGTTAGTAGAGTTGTTGGATGTTCTCCGACAGGATATCGTACCAAATTCTGTCCAATTGGCACGTTAGATTGTCAAAATCCCGAGCTGGTTGAGGGCCCTGCCCATAATGCTCCAAACTTTCTCAGTTGGGGAGAGATCCGGCGACGTTCCTGGCCAAGACAGAGTTTGACAAACTCGAAGACAAGCAGTGGAAACCCTCACCGTGTGCAGGTGGGCATTATCTTGCTGTAAGGGTGCCGTGGATGACAGCCAAAGCGGTCCTGCTATGAAACTAAATGGCGCCCCAGACTGTTCCTCCTCTTTGTCGGGCCGTATGGCTGTCGACACTCAGGTTGGTACCACACCGTCTTCTGGTGTGTCCCTATACACGTCTTCAATGGTCATGGGGACTCAGTACGAAGCGGGAGTCATCACTGCATTCAGTGAGATTCCAAATGAAATCTGCTCGACACCACTGCAGATCGGATAGGTGGTATACAAATACCAACGGCAGTCGGCGCAAGGGGTGCTGTCAGTTCAGCCACCTTTCAGTATGCCGCCTGTTAACGATCTTTGTGGTCACTGAAGTACCAATTGGACGTCGGATCGATCACAACGATGAACCCGGGGTCTGGGTGCCTCTCTCACAATTGCTCAGTCCACAGGTTCTGTTGTCTCCCTCGGTCGACAGCTCCCTTCTTGATGCTGTGATCGGCCGTCGTTTACCCATTCCTGGCATCACTCCTATTCAAATATCGAACTATTTATCTATTACTCCAACAGGCTTCTCTGAGGGCAGCTACAAATCCTCTTTCAAATACTGGAATCTTACAATAATCAGGTGCCTGTCTGCGAGGCTTAGTTACTGTCCGTCTGAGTACACGGAACGAAATTCGTAGACTTCATCCCCTGGTACCGACATGTCCCCTGTTTTCTATCCTTGCCAGACGGTCGGTGAAACTGTGCTGCAGCGTTACCCTTCATCCAACGGCCGCCAAAGTTGACAATTTTGCTTTTTCCATCGATACCTGAATGAGTATCAGTTTGTGACAAGTTTGCGTAACGCCTTCGTGGAGCCTCGTTTTTTTGTCTAAGAGTGTCTTATGCGTCAGAGACTTACATATCCCTCAGCAAATAAATATTTTGTTCTGAAATCGGGGTAAGGGAGTCTATCATGTCCGTGATGCACTGTGCTTCTCCTGTACCACTTGCCACTGGAGCTTGATGCTACTTTCATAACATGCCCGCACTTAATCGAATTCGTGACGAAGTACGCCTCTCTTCTTTGTATCTACGTAATTTGCTCTATTAAACCTAACTATCTCATAAATTTAGACAACGTTGTCCCTGGAGAGCAGCTATCTGGTGCTATCTTTGACTAAAACAACATTCGAGATCGCAATAACATTTGTGTATTATTACCGGTTTTGGCTTATGCTGAAGTTGTCCTCAGATTTTTTGGCCCCCTGTGGCTGGTGCTGGTGGTTCCTGGCTTTTTACATGATGTCGCGATCGTACACTATAGGGGGCCAAACAGATCTGGCTTTAACATAAGCCGGAACCAGTAATAATAAACCAATGTTATTGCGATCTCGGCTGTTGTTTTAATCTATCTATCTCATAGGGGCGACTGATTTTCCTAAAATCATTTTTTTGTGGCCATTCCACTTTACGTCATGCAGGTCAGATACTCCTAGGCATCTTACGGTTCTTACTGTATCCAGTCGACAATTGTGAAATCCAACTGTGTCTCTCATCTGTTTATGCATAGTACTCTACATTTGTGGGTGTCGAAGGTAGCTGTCAGTTACATCAAGCGCTCATACGCAGCGAGCCTTCTGGTATTTCGCTACAATTTTCTGGCATCATCTACAAACAGCCTGACGGAACTTTCGACGTCGTGCACGACCTTGGCGCACTTCCGAGTAACAGTATACTAGTAGATTATGCGCCAGTAAGAGGGATGTAATTCGTTATGTCTATTAGGAACTCTTGGATTCAGCTACAAAGATATTAAGATATTCCACAAGGATTTTATGCACTAGACAGAGCTCCATCGAATACCTTCCGACAGTCAATGAATATGGTAGCAGCCTGGACTCTTCCGACCATTAATACAGTGTGATTGGTTTCAGACCTTCCACGCCGTACACGCCAACGGTGATCTAAAATCTGAAAAGGCAGCATGTCGTCAGTCAGTGATCCCCAGTTTCGGTATTAGTGTACAAATTCCGGCCTTCGTCGCTACTGAACGGCAGTCAGCTGGGGTACATGAACCAGACGCCTGCAACGGAGACCCATCCAGAGCATCTTTCACTGTTGGTACCCCTTGGTTCAATTGGGCGGTCAGTTGCTCAACAGTTGCACAAATTACGATGAATTACGTAATTAGGAATAACACAGGCAGTGCAATATCGCATTTATCCGCTAACGACGGGGAAACGATTTTGAAGTAAAATGTCTCGCCTGTACGGAAATATACATAATGGATGTACGAGTACAGATTGTAGACACATAGTTGACGACATATTGAAGTTTGGGTCTGGCCTTGAGTCGTGCACAGATAGGCAAATGGTAAGAAGACCGCTGTTGATAAGCGGACGACAGTGCAAACCCACTGATCTGAAACGCGTCAGATATGTAACGCTTGCAGCCCGAATTGCTGGGTAAGCAAACCAGGGGTGATCATGTTGTGTACCCATCGGTACCCAGTACTAACCATGCCAGGTGCTGGCCCCACATGACGATGGTGAATTCAGTCTCGCAACAGTCATTCTCCTTGGCGCCTCCACATTTGGCCATCCTGGTAATATCCACAGAGCCGGGAGTTGCCCTCAGTTCACTTTGACAGTTAACGGTAAGAAGTGAGATTTCTACCACTACTCCTAGTTTCTCGGGTGCCAATACGACGATGAAGCGAGGCTGTCCATATCTTCAGTTTGCTTTTCTATGTAATAGCTGCAACTAAGTTGCTAACAGAGAGCGAGTGCCGTAATCGATAACGGAAGAAAATACGAACACTCAGTGCCGAACGGTGCGGTCGATTTCCCCACCTCCAGGGATTTCTTTCGAGTCACGTGTCGTATTCCTGCCGTGAAAGGGTGGATGGAGCACGTCTTGTAATGGAAGCGATTGTCGCCGCCGGCGAACTGGGTACAGAGGAAGACGGCAATGCAGAGTTCGCTGGAGTCACTGAACCGAGAAACATCTGCCTAACGCAAGCGTCGTGTTCGCGGTCGCAGCTTGCAGCACGTCGTTCGTAGTCAACTCGGACCCCGGAGGGCTGTGGCTTCGGCTGAGACTGACGGCTTGGGCTGTGCTTGGAGATGGGTGGCACAGTCGGCTCCTGGAGTGATAGGAGGAAGACAGTTCAGAGTGGAGGCAAGTCCAAGCGGTTGAAGAAGCTACGGTGTGGAACGATACCAGAGAAAATGATGGCCAGGGAGGGCGGGCTTTCGACGTTGACAACATTCAGGTCGAATGATTGCTGTCTTTCCTGATGGAATGCAGATCATTGCAGTGGACACGAGGGACGTCTTCCGCAGATCATGAAGAGTACAACCTGAGTGCTTTTGCAGTTAATGGTGGCATCCTGGTGGCATTGTGTTTGAGGCAGTGCACCGTGTTATGTGAGAACGTGCACTACGTATAGCTGCTTGCAGACAACTAAATGCAAATCTGGGAGTGTTGAGTGGTGTGTTGCTTCTGTTTATGACTAGCAGGGTGTGTGTAACAGTGTGTGTTATGAGAAAGAGCAGTCCCAGTAACATACGTTTACGCCACTGACGTGATTAAGCAAATCAACTGAAAGTTAATGATTTCTCGTTACGAATCGCTTGTTTTTTCAGTGGTTTTAAGAAGTTATTATATACTGAATTCTTGTAGCTGAACCTGTGGTACACTTGTACACTCAGATTCTGTTTTTGTGTTGCCTTCTTAAACGTAGCCGGATAACCTATTATTGAGACTCAAGCGTGGGTAGTGTTGTTAGTAGCTGATGCCTTAGGTTAGTAATATCACTGCAAGGTGTGGTTGGAGGCTATGTATTTGATCCTAAATAAGTTTAACTGTTAAATACTTTCTTGAGCTTTTTACGTTTCGCGTAAGCTGAAGAGTGCTGACATTTTCATCTGTCGTGAACTATTTGCCCATTGTAGGCCCAGATTGAATTTCTTCTATACTCAAACTTGTTTTGTTGTAAAAGGATATGCTGTATTTATTCTTTCCCTGGTTATAACTTCTTGGACTTCCCCGGCGATTCGGTGTCATGTAGTAGAATCTGGTGTACTGCCAGTGGACCGCGTCTTACCAACACGAGATTTCGACGTCGTAGCTCGGCGTCTTCATTAGGTGTTGTAAAAATGCAGGCCACCGACAGTACACCGGATTCCACAAGATGCTTTTCCCTGCTAAATTTCTTTGAGACCAGAGAAAATTACGTTATTTTACTGTAGTTGGTGTCTTATTCACTGATTTTTGATGTCAAATAAATTATTGTTAAATTGAGACCGCTGTCTGCACAATCCCCACCGCGAACTCCACCTAAGTCCCACGCTAAAGGAAGAGGAACGTCTGGAAACTACAGAGTCTGGCGTGGTTCCGTTGCTGGTGTAGTTAAACCAGGCATTTGCGGAGCTGAGCCCAGCTCTCCAGCTTGTGCGCAGAAACCGGGGCCAAGGGCTCCAGTGAGGGCTTGGAGAGCTGTTGCGCCGCCCTACAGTGAACGTCCCCCTCCCCCCTGCCGTGCTGGAACATGCGCGACCAAAGATAACCCACTTCAGGAATTAGTCCTCAGCCCGCTCGCCTGCATTCACTACTCTCGCGTTTAATGAACCTGCTCTCCCATATATGGAGCAGTGGTATCTCGAGCGGTTGTTCACCCGGGGCCTTGACTGTAGGGTACTGGATTCGATGTCAGATAGGAGACGACATGCTTTAGTCGCTCACAACTAGCGCCAGTCAGGGAGCGATTTTTCCGGAGGCGTTTTCGTTACAGTTCTCAGATATTTTATACATGCACGGTGTATACTTAATGGTATACCGACTGCATGCCTGGGTTTACTTAAATTTTATTACGTCGGACCACAATTAGATCTCATGCCCATCTTTAATAAGTTGGAATGCACAAAATTCTTATTTCCCAGGGGGAATTCATTTACATGCAGAGAAGTTGTACCACCACCACTACCAGTTTCATTGATTCTGACATCCGAAGCCTCAAGTTGCAACCTTGTAACTGGTGGTGGTGTTAGAACTTCTCTACATATAAATATCCGGACACCTATTACTGGCCGTTAATATGCGGTGTGTCCGCTCCTCGCCTTTATGACAGCTTGAACTCCGCTGGGGACACTTCCAATGAGATGTCTGAATGTCTGTGGCGGAATGGTAGCCCATTCTTCCTCAAAACTCCAAAGCAGAGAAGGTGACGATGTTGTCCCCAGGGATTGGGAACGAATTCGAGGTTATAACTCATTCCAAAGATGTTCCACTAGGGTCACATCAGGGTTCTGTCAGGCCAGTCCACAGCAGGGATGTTGTTGCTCTCGAAACATTGCCTCACAGGTGTTGCTTACGACAGGATATATTATCCTGCTCAAACAAACAGTCATCGTCTCCGTACTGTTCCTCTGTTGTATTCAGTACACAATGTTGCAAAATGTGTTCCTGTCCTTCCTCATTTGGCGCTTTCTCAAGCGGAATAAGGGGACCGCACCTCAGCTGGGGAAAAACATCCCAATACCGTATCACCACCTGATCTAGAATTTACTGTTGGCATTGTAAGCCGTGGTAAAAATTGCTATTTTGAAGAGCGCGCTGCAGCGCGTAGTGTGAAACAGCCGCCCTCCGTTTCTGGCGGTGGCGCCGCTGTGGTAATCGCAGCTTTGGTGTCTCCCTCTGGTGGGAAAGATTGCCTGTTCACGTGCATTTAAGGGGCGCTATGAGCTCGCCAGTCGATCAGTCTGGGTCAGTCTCTCGTCCCCAGCTTGCTAGTCTGTCTCTCGTCCGCATTTGTTAGGCAGTTAGTGTCTCTCTGTCATTCGGAGTGCTAGTATGTCTGTCGTTCGGATAAACCTTTAAAGCCGGCAAAATGAGAGTCTTTCCACTCCGCCAGTAAGAGAACAGCGAGTGGTCACCCGGTCGGGGCTTAGTTGCTGCGTCTAAGTCTGCGCGTTAGGCCGCCAGTCTGCTCGAGTTTACTCAGGCAATGGTCATTGGCGGTTGGATTGATCGGTAGGTCGGTCGCGCACTGAGATACAAGATTACTGGTCCGTCTTGAGCGTCGGCGCATGTGAGGTCACCACGTGAGTCCAGTGGGCCGTGGCGTATAGCGAGGGGTAGTGACTTCGCTGTCGACACCTGAGCAACAGGAGTAAACCCACGACATCAGTCTGACCGGTGAGAGCTGCGACGCCGCGAGACGGGAGATCGGCGCGCCTTCCTGCGTCCGCTGAAGTGGCTGGCAGCGGGCGGTTCGGGAGAGCGATTTGGTGATGCTGCGCCAGTTCTTCTAGAAAAATCGCAGATTATTAGAAGTTAAGTGATTGGTGATATGTTGTTTGATTTACTCTTGTTAAATTCTACTAGTTTTCTTGATGAGGTCACCAGCCGTTTTGCTTTGGGGTCGTCCCACCATTCTTCTCCATTTGCCCACCCGCGGGAAGGTGGTTGTTTATAAATTGGGTGGTACGTTTTTCCCTTTTGGAGTAGGGGCGGGTTAGAGAAACCTGCGGTTCGGGTTGATCGGTAATCTCCCTGTCAATCTACCGTACGTCTGTAGCTGCCTCTGTCATGTTTGTCGGATTTGGTGTGTTAACGAATTTATTGCTTATAGTGTAACGGCCTAATACCTGAAATATGTTTTGATGTTTGGAAACTTTGATATTATTGCCTATGATCGTGAGAGGCGGTATCTGTGTACTGTAGAGCATCTTGACTATTGTTTGGCCAACCTTGTAGAATTTTATAAAAGATTGCACTTCATGGGCTTTTATTTAAATGATCATTTTAGTGTATAAAGTTGCCACCCTTTCACCGTAAGACTTTTCTTAGAAGTTAAAATCGAGTTGCACTTTCGGTGGCAAGGTTTAATACTTTAATTGTTAGTGTTTTATACCATTTCCATCCCTCCTATGGGGGTGCATATTTTGTGTGCTTGTATAAATTGTTGAAACTCTTAGTTTAAAGTTATCTGGTGTGTTGCAGATTTGCACCAGTGTAGTCTTTCAGAGGCTGTTGTGAGCGGTCGTAACTACGGCCATGTCAAAAGGGAACGGCAAAGGTCTCTGCCCGAAAGCTCATACAGTCAAAACTTGTTTCTTTCTGCCTCTGAATAAATTGTAATTTTGATATTTAGGGGGTACTTTCTGATTATAATTTTAAATCTGTTTCTTTTAAAAATGCTTTTAGGCACTATTAAAGTGAATAAAATTCCCATTTGTTAAAAGGAATTTGGTTATGATTTCATCAGTTACTCTCTGGCAACTACTTCCACGCTTACGAAGTGTGATTAAATGTGTTAATGTTCTTGATGAATCGATAGTAAATGAAATAAATTCTTAAGAATATTCTTTAAAAATAAATCACGGACCACACTGACTGACCCATACTGCTGTTACTTCTCCTCTGCTGACAACACAATATTCCCCATCTCCTTTTGTGCCGGTGGGTCTGCCTCTCATGAAATCTGCTGGCTAATTTCGCGTTACATAGGGGTGACTGTAGCCTCCTGATACCATTCGGTATTCGCATTTCAATGCGACATATTTTTCTCGACGACGGAAGATGTGGCGGAGATCTTGGCTCTACAGGTTTGCAGTTTAACTTTTCAGGAAACTTGCTAGCTCGAAAATCGCGTCCTCTTCTGCAAATAGCAGCCACGAAATAGTTTTTTCAGCCGAGGAAAGAGAAAGAAGTTACTGGGTGCCATGGCAGGAGAGTGCAGGGTGGAGAAGGGAGCTGGGAAAGGAAGTGTTATGTGTAGCAATATACGTTAATCTAAAGTACCGCACACAGTAAGCTTTAGTGATGTTGAGGAGCTAAAATAACACCTTGAACAGCTTGAAATTTTACTTTTTCTTCTATATCTACCCTTTTTTCTATCGATTTTATTTTGCAATGAGACGTTATGGGGTTCGGCAGCAGTCGTGAAATCTGCCTGCCACCTAAAAATAGAATCTCTGCTCATTGATTGAATATGGAATATAACAATCAACTTGTTCAATTGAAAAGTCCTCACATTGACCTCAGTGGTGGTACCTGTACTGCAAGGAATTTCCAGGCACAATGAAAGCACAGATTAAAATAAACAAACATGACTGAACATTTTAATGAAATTTATCAATAACGTAGGATCGCCTGTTGAAAGTCATGAAGCTGAGTGGAACAAGTTAAATGGATCACTTTCAATTAATCCAGTTTATTTTGTTGATGTAGAATATACACTATAATCTGAGGTCAATTATACTTATAAAAACAGAAGTCGTTGTAAGAATGGTACAATAACAGAAAGCTAACTTGAAACTAAAAATCGTGGGATCTTAAAGATGCACAAAATGCTAAAAGAGTCACTAATTTGAGTGTGCAAGACCGTTAAACTAATTATTCACAAAGGCTCTCCACAAAGAAGATCGAGTTATCAAAACGACAATACTGATTATTTGGGATCAATAATACCCCTATTATTTATGAGCAATTGAAACTAATAACATCAAGGACTGCTATCGGAGGTGCAGATGGCGGTCCAATAGGTCTGAGGAGATCACAAATACAATTAAAGGAAACTACTGAATACTAAGTCCGAGTTCATACAAATGCAACACAAGCTGCCATTTAAAGGAAAAGCAAGATGCGAGCAGCTCGGGGTTAAAAGGACTGTGCTGTTACGAAACTGCGTCTCGTAAACAGTGAACACTTCAAGGCTGAAGACCACGTATAAAACCAATGCTGACTTTTATTGTCAACAACTGAGACGTCTCGCAAACGCAGTTCAAGAACAATGACCAGGAAGACTGAGTGAAGTGATGCGGTAACGCCCGCCCACCTTCTACTGGACTGACAAAAAAACATTATATAGGAGCTGGGTTGGGAAGTCATTCCACACTCAACGTATTCACCTGATCTTGCGCTCTCAGATTTTCATTTTTTCCACACTCTGTCGAACAACCTTCAAGGAAATTACTTTCCGGATGAAACTGCGCTCCGAACACGGCTCGATGAGTTCCTCGCCACAAAACCACTTGATTTCTTCAGTCGAGAAATCGAATTTTACCCCAGCGTTGGCAGACTGTTGTAGATAGCGAAGGAGAAAGTATTATTGATGACTTAACTCTCTGACATGTGTATCTGTTGTGTTTATCTAACTTACGGAAAAATAATAGGAGTTCATACACCAACCCAATAACATTCTCTCTCCACTTGCTACTGAATTTCGAATATTTCGTGCAGTTACTCCGTCGAATGTATTTTGTAGGTTGACAAATCCTGTGAGCGTGTCTTGATTTTTCTTAACTCTTGCTACTGCTTATTGACCAATGCGGAGTTCCTTTTGATATCGAAAGCGCAATGTCATCTTTTTGCGTGTATAGATAAAAAAAATCGCCGCCTTCGCGTCCCATCTGCAGGATGCTCGGATTCTATCGAACTGATTTAATATCGATGGGCCGCGTGACCTCATTCTCAACGTTTACCATCGGTAACTAGACGATGACCCCCATGAACCATGGACCTTGCCGTTGGTGGGGAGGCTTGCGTGCCTCAGCGATACAGATGGCCGTACCGTAGGTGCAACCACAACGGAGGGGTATCTGTTGACAGGCCAGACAAACATGTGGTTCCTAAAGAGGGGCAGCAGCCTTTTCAGTAGTTGCAGGGGCAACAGTCTGGATGATTGACTGATCTGGCCTTGTGACATTAACCAAAATGGCCTTGCTGTGCTGGTACTGCGAACGGCTGAAAGCAAGGGGAAACTACAGCCGTAATTTTTCCCGAGGACACGCAGCTTTACTGTATGATTAAATGATGATGGCGTCCTCTTGGGTAAAATAGTCCCCCATTCGGATCTCCGGGCGGGGACTACTCAGGAGGACGTCGTTATCAGGAGAAAGAAAACTGGTGTTCTACGGATCGGAGCATGGAATGTCAGATCCCTTAATCGGGCAGGTAGGTTAGAAAATTTAAAAAGGGAAATGGATAGGTTAAAGTTAGATATAGTCGGAATTAGTGAAGTTCGGTGGCAGGAGGAAAAAGACTTTTGGTCAGGTGATTACAGGGTTATAAATACAAAATCAAATAGGGGTAATGCAGGAGTAGGTTTAATAATGAATAAACAAATAGGAGTGCGGGTTAGCTACTACAAACAGCATAGTGAACGCATTATTGTGGCCAAGATAGACACAAAGCCCATGCCTACTACAGTAGTACAAGTTTATATGCCAACTAGCTCTGCAGATGATGAAGAAATTGATGAAATGTATGACGAGATAAAAGAAATCATTCAGGTTGTGAAGGGAGACGAAAATTTAATAGTCATGGGTGACTGGAATTCGTCAGTAGGAAAAGGGAGAGAAGGAAACATAGTAGGTGAATATGGATTGGGGCGAAGAAATGAAAGAGGAATTTTGAATTTTGAATTGAATTGTAGAATTTTGGACAAAGCATAACTTAATCATAGCTAACACTTGGTTCAAGAATCATAAAAGAAGGTTGTATACCTGGAAGAATCCTGGAGATACTAAAAGGTATCAGATAGATTATATAATGGTAAGACAGAGATTTAGGAACCAGGTTTTAAATTGTAAGACATTTCCAGGGGCAGATGTGGATTCTGACCACAATCTATTAGTTATGAACTGCGGATTGAAACTGAAGAAACTGCAAAAAGGTTGGAATTTAAGGAGATGGGACCTGGATAAACTGAAAGAACCAGAGGTTGTAGAGAGTTTCAGGGAGAGCATAAGGGAACAATTGACAGGAATGGGGGAAAGAAAAACAGTAGATTAAGAATGGGTAGCTCTGAGGGATAAAGTAGTGAAGGCAGCAGAGGATCAAGTAGGTAAAAAGACGAGGGCTAATAGAAATCCTTGGGTAACAGTAGAAATATTGAATTTAATTGATGAAAGGAGCAAATATAAAAATGCAGTAAATGAAGCAGGCAAAAAGGAATACAAACGTCTCAAAAATGAGATCGACAGGAAGTGCAAAATGGCTAAGCAGGGATGGCTAGAGGACAAATGTAAGGATGTAGAGGCTTGTCTCACTAGGGGTAAGATAGATACTGCCTACAGGAAAATTAAAGAGACCTTTGGAGAGAAGAGAACCACTTGTATGAATATCAAGAGCTCAGATGGAAACCCAGTTCTAAGCAAAGAAGGGAAGGCAGAAAGGTGGAAGGAGTATATAGAGGGTTTATACAAGGGCGATGTACTTGAGGACAATATTATGGAAATAGAAGAGGATGTAGATGAAGATGAAATGGGAGATAAGATACTGCGTGAAGAGTTTGACAGAGCACTGAAAGACATGAGTCGAAACAAGGCCCCGGGAGTAGACAACATTCCATTAGAACTACTGATGGCCTTGGGAGAGCCAGTTATGACAAAACTCTACCATCTGGTGAGCACGATGTATGAGACAGGCGAAATACCCACAGACTTCAAGAAGAATATAATAATTCCAATTCCAAAGAAAGCAGGTGTTGACAGATGTGAAAATTACCGAACTATCAGTTTAATAAGTCACAGCTGCAAAATACTAACGCGAATTCTTTACAGACGAATGGAAAAACTGGTAGAAGCGGACCTCGGGGAAGATCAGTTTGGATTCCGTAGAAATATTGGAACACGTGAGGCAATACTAACCTTACGACTTATCTTAGAAGAAAGATTAAGAAAAGGCAAACCTACGTTTCTAGCATTTGTAGACTTAGAGAAAGCTTTTGACAACGTTAACTGAAATACTCTCTTTCAAATTCTGAAGGTGGCAGGGGTCAAATACAGGGAGCGAAAGGCTATTTACAATTTGTACAGAAACCAGATGGCAGTTATAAGAGTCGAGGGGCATGAAAGGGAAGCAGTGGTTGGGAAAGGAGTGAGACAGGGTTGTAGCCTCTCCCCGATGTTATTCAATCTGTATATTGAGCAAGCAGTAAAGGAAACAAAAGAAAAATTCGGAGTAGGTATTAAAATTCATGGAGAAGAAGTAAAAACTTTGAGGTTCGCCGATGACATTGTAATTCTGTCAGAGACAGCAAAGGACTTGGAAGAGCAGTTGAACGGAATGGACAGTGTCTTGAAAGGAGGATATAAGATGAACATCAACAAAAGCAAAACGAGGATAATGGAATGTAGTCAAATTAAATCGAGTGATGCTGAGGGGATTAGATTAGGAAATGAGACACTTAAAGTAGTAAAGGAGTTTTGCTATTTAGGGAGTAAAATAACTGATGATGGTCTATGTAGAGAGGATATAAAATGTAGACTGGCAATGGCAAGGAAATCGTTTCTGAAGAAGAGAAATTTGTTAACATCGAGTATAGATTTAAGTGTCAGGAAGTCGTTTCTGAAAGTATTTGTATGGAAGTGAAACATGGACGATAACCAGTTTGGACAAGAAAAGGATAGAAGCTTTCGAAATGTGGTGCTACAGAAGAATGCTGAAGATAAGGTGGGTAGATCACGTAACTAATGAGGAGGTATTGAATAGGATTGGGGAGAAAAGAAGTTTGTGGCACAACTTGACTAGAAGAAGGGATCGGTTGGTAGGACATGTTTTGAGGCATCAAGGGATCACAAATTTAGCATTGGAGGGCAGCGTGGAGGGTAAAAATCGTAGAGGGAGACCAAGAGATGAATACACTAAGCAGATTCAGAAGGATGTAGGTTGCAGTAGGTACTGGGAGATGAAGAAGCTTGCACAGGATAGAGTAGCATGGAGAGCTGCATCAAACCAGTCTCAGGACTGAAGACCACAACAACAACAACAATTGGACGATGGCCAAAGGGAAGTGCAGATGGTCCTGAAGGACAAGAAAGCTATAAGAAATTGACGAATCTGAATTCTGAGCGAATGTGTCAGTCGCTGTTCTAGAAATCTATTAGTCGGCCGTGGTGGCCGTGCGGTTCCAGGCGCTCCAGTCCGGAGCCGCGTTGCTGCTACGGTCGCAGGTTCGAATCCTGCCTCGGGCATGGGTGTGTGTGATGTCTTTAGGTTAGTTAGGTTTAAGTAGTTTCTAAGTTCTAGGGGACTGATGACCACAGCAGTTGAGTCCCGTAGTGCTCAGAGCCATTTGAACCATTTTAGAAATCTATTATTACATGCCAGAGAAGCACGTTCCTCGGAGTTGGTGGAAGACAGATTTGGAATTTGATGTGCTACTTGCTGTTCACAAAATGAACTGGCAAAGTGGGATTAATGAGACATAGTCATCGGCGCATGTTGCATCAACGTGGTGACAATTAGTGTGTAGCCTGTGCAAACAGTTATCTGCAGTTATCTGCTGTGCTGTAGAGCTCTTTACACTACGTGTTTTAGGTTTTGGTTAAGCTTGGTTCTATCTACAGAGTTTACTGGATCCAGTGTAGCTAATTTGCATTGCTGAAAGTTTTCTCTCTGTTTACGCCACATTTATTCCTGTCTGGTGGTTCTGAGCACAGTTTTTGATTTATGAACGCTATTTCAGCTGGTTTCGTGAATTTACGTTGCACTCAGGATTAATATAACTTCAGTTTCACTGCTTACTGTTTTATTTGAAGCTAATGTTTAAATTTTATTTATACTCTTTCACAGATGTAGCCTGAGGGATTTGAATTAGTAAGTTCGCGTTTCTTTTAATAACACGAGTGTTGTCTACTTGTGGGAAACCGAAAAACATTAAACCGTTCTATTTCATAGTTGCCCACTGATTATCCTGATCCGCTCCGCTTTCAGGTGCTGATCGATGCGTTAGCTAAATGTTGAAGTATTTTTTTTTCTTTTTGTCTGTTTTAGTAATAGGTCCCAGGTGAAGACCTAGAAGGACACTTGATGTCGGTCGAATAATTTACTTTCTTACTGGTGACTCTGTCGCCTCCAGTATGTACCTACACTCTAAAAGGGTTCTCAGAGATCTTCTTTGCGTAATTTTAACCGCGAATTTCGATTATTTCAGCTCAAAAGAAACCTGTTTTACTTCCCGAACTTAAAAAACGAATCACGTCAGAATTTGGCAACAAACATCAAAAGAAGTAATAACAAGAATGCCGGCCGGTGTGGCCGTGCGGTTAAACGCGCTTCAGTCTGGAACCGCGTGACCGCTACGGTCGCAGGTTCGAATCCTGCCTCGGGCATGGATGTGTGTGATGTCCGTAGGTTAGTTAGGTTTAATTAGTTCTACGTTCTAGGGCACTGAAGTTAAGTCGCATAGTGCTCAGAGCCATTTGAACCATTTTTGAATAACAAGAATACTCCCGCAAATAAATTCTTGAGTAATTAAGGAAATGACTCCAATTTACACTGAAGAGCCAAAGAGCCACCTGCCTAATATCGTGTATGGCCCACCGAACACACAGAAAAAAAATGGTTCAAATGGGTGTGGGCACTATGGGACTCAACTGCTGAGGTCATTAGTCCCCTAGAACTTGAACTAGTTAAACCTAACTAACCTAAGGACATCACAAACATCCATGCCCGAGGCAGGATTCGAACCTGCGACCGTAGCGGTCTTGCGGTTCCAGACGGCAGTGGCACACAGAAGTGCCGCCGCAACACGACATGGCATGGACTCGACTAATGTCAGAAGTAGTGCAGGAGGGAATTGGCACCATGAATCCTGCGGAGCTGTCCACAAATCCGTAAGAGTACGAGGGGGTGGAGATCTTCTGAACAGCACGTAGCAATGAATCCCAGATATGCTCAATAATGTTTATGTCTGGGGAGTTTGGTGACCGACGGAAGTTTTTAAACTGAGAAGAGTGTTCCTGGAGCCACTGTACAACAATTCTGGACGTGTGGTTTGTCACATGGTCCTGCTGGAATTGTTCAAGTCCGTCGGAATGCACAATGGAAATGAATGGATGCAGGTGATCAGACAGGATGCTTACGTACGTGTCACCAGTCAGATTTCGTATCTAGACGTAGCAAGGGTCCCATATCACTCAAACTGCACATGCCCCACACCATTACAGAGCCTCCATCACCTTTAACAATTCCTGCTGACATGCAAGGTCCATGGATCCATGAAGTTGTCTCCATACCCGTACACGTCCATCCACTCGATACAATTTGAAACGCGACTCGTCCAGCCAGAAAACATGTTTCCAGTCATCAAAGTCCAACGTAGGTGTTGCGTTGACGGGCCCAGACGACGAGTAAGGCTTTGTGTCGTGCAGTCATCAAGGTTACACGAGAGGCCCTTCGGCTCCGAAAGCCATATCGATGATGTTTAGTTGAATGGTTTGCAGGCTGACACTTGTTAATGGACCAGCATTGAAATCTGTAGCGATTTACTGAAGGGTTCCCTTTCAGTCACGTTGAAAGATTGTCTTCAGTCGTCATTGGTCCCGTTCTTGCAGGTTCTTTTTCCGGTCCCAGCTATGTCGGGGATTTGATGTTTTACTGGACTTCTGATATTCACGGTACACTCGTGAAATGGTCATACGGCAAAATACCCATTTCATCGCTACTTCGGAGATGCTGTGTTCCATCGCTCGTGCGCTAACTATAGCACGACATTCAAACTCACTACAGTCTTGATAACCTGCCATTGCAGTAGCAATAACCGATGTAACAACTGCACCATACGCTTTTTGTCTTATATAGGCGTTGCCGGCCACAACACCGTTTTGTGTACGTTTACATGTCTCTGTATCTGAATACGCATGCCTATACCAGTTTCTTTGGCACTTCAGTGTAGTTATAACTGTACAAAATAAACTCACTATTGATAATAAGAATACCGTATTATGACTTCTTATTGAATATAAACATAGTTCACGTAGTCGACAGCTGTCAGATTAAAATTTTCCACCGATAGTGTGCTTCCCAACAGTAGCGGCGCAACTATGTGGCTTCATCAATCGTGGAAATACCACGGAAACATCCTCTAGCTTAACTAATGATTCTCCCGGTGATAATATTATCCTCTGTAAAATTCCTTTCGTCACAACCGGTTGGACGTAGTTTTCGTCATGTACATCCATGTTCGTGTGTGCTCGTCAATGACGTCACTCACACTCAACGGCTCCGTTATCAATGTCCCGTACACAGTTTTAAAACAGTACAGTGTTCAATACCAACCGCAGAACGCGATATTACAGTCCGCACAATTCGTGATCGCGAATTTACAGTTCTGGCGAAAACAGAGCCACACGCCACAATCAGCCTGCAAGTGTCCACGGGGACAGTGAATGTTTCACCACGCGCGGCAACTTATTAAGTTGCACACGAAATAATAAATTCAAAGTACATTAGTCCGTGCGGTTCAGTTAGGTGCAAACAATTCAGCTCTCACAACCAGAATCACAGTTCGTTCACATCAGCATTGTCGCTGATGTTTGTAGTTCTCCAACTTCACAGTATCCACAGTCTAACATTTTATTTCACACTGTCCATGTTGAAATTTAGTTTATGCCATGACCCCAAAAGAAGAACGCGGCCGTGATTTTTCGTGTGATTCTGTGTAGCGCGATTACACAACATAAACCTCGTGCGCGACGCGGCACTGCACACTTTCTGACTCACTGTTCGAGTGACAGCTATCGATATCGCTCTCGCATCTCATTTCATACAACGTTGCTGCAGTATACATTTAGTTTCACACATTGCTGTACTCAGAAGCATTATAAAGAAAATGAAAGATGGAGCTATAATTTTGTGTATTCAGTTAAAAGGAGATTCTTGCAACAATAAAAATAAAGCAAAACAGAGTAAAATTTCATATTATAGAACAAAAACCAATACTCTAAACCATCAGAGTATACGTACAGAGTAAAAGAAAGCACAAGAAAAGATAGAAGAAAAATTTATCCATAATAGTTTGCAATATCTTCACAATACTGTTTGACGAAACACTTTTTATATTTAAAAGCATTTGGTATGTATTAGTCATGTATAATATAGTATTTGTAGTCTGCTCATTATGAGCTCTTCTCATATATATTGATACGTACTCTCGTGGACATTTTTTTAAGAAAAAATAATTTTGTAATATGCACAAAGGACTGTCTATCCAATTTTTATACTTTTTGCCTCACGACAGCTGAAACGCCTAATGAGAGTCAGAAATAATAAAGTGTGACCAAAACTGAAAAATTTTGTGTTTGTTTCAGTAAGATCTGAAGTCATATTGTGTTCTATCGTGTTTATTTGAGACAGAAGATCAACTTAGTGTGACGAGACCGCAAACCTTTGAAAAGTGATTAAATTTCAAATATCATTGGCTTATTCGTAATATTCTTCCATTTACTTGTGCTTGTCAAATTTGACATGTTTAAAAAAATTCGTAATAACAGTTTGGAAAAAGTTTCATTTAGTAAATGTGTCCTTTTCTTCTGGATTAAGAGCTGTGTTTTTTCGTGGCCTGGCACCTTACCAATGACAGACCATTCGTCATCAAACAGATCTTCAATTTTCTTTTCTACATACATCTCGCGAAGTAACCACCATGACAGTATCATAGAAATTAAAGTACTGTAAGACCTATGTACACTGACGGAAAAAAATCGTAACACCAACAAATAATTAGCGTATAGTAAATAAATTTCGGGAATACTTTCGTCTAGATAACATATTTAAGTGAATAACATTGTAAGGTCACAGGTTAATGTAAGCGCGAGATGAGTCACTGCAAATGTGAAATGCTGGTACATCAATAACCGCTGTAGCCGCCAGATTGTTAATTGCAAGCATGCAAACGTGCATGAATTGTGTCGTACAGCTACCAGATGGAGTTCCATGGCGTCGCACTGGGTCGATGAATACAGGAACGGTTAACATTGTTTATGGGTGGCTATGGAGTTGTCATCCGATGATGTGCCATAAGTGACCGACTGGAGAGGATTTGGTGATCGAGCAGGCCAAGGCAACCTGTCGACACTCTGCAGAGCATGTTGGGCTACAACAGCGGTATGTGGGCGAGTGTTATGTTGTTGGAAAACAGCTCCTGGAATGCTGGTCGTGAATGGTTGCACAACAGGTCGAATCGCCAGATGTTCGTAAAACTTTTACAGTCAGGGTACTTAGGATTACTATGAGAGTGCTCCTGCTGTCACACGAAATCGCTCTCCAGACAGGTTGGTTGCAGACGCTCAACAGGGTTCCTTCTAATCAAGATACGGCACCGAGGCAGAACCAGCTTTCATCAGAAAACACTACACACCGGCACCTTGCCCTTATATGAGCATGACACCACTGAAGTCGGAAATGGCAGTGGTTCGTGGTGAGTGGAATGCACGCTATAATGCATTTGGCTCGGAGCTGTCATCGAAGTAACCGATTTGTGACAGTTCGTTGCGTCACTGTGGTGCTAGCTGCTTCTCAGATTGCTACTACAGATGCAGTACGATGCGCCAGAGCCATACGCTAAACATGATGGTCTTCCCTCTCAGTAGAGCCACATGGCCGTATGCCGGTCTTCTTGCGACCGTACATTCTTGTGATTGGCCACTGCCACCAATCATGTACGATAGCTACATTTCTGCCCTTTCTTTCTCAAATAACAGAAAGCAAGCATGCAGCTTCTCGTAGCGTGACCACGTTCAAACTTAGTGAGGTGTTGATAACGGCGCTTTGTCGCCTTAAAGGCATTATCATCAATTCATCAAGTCCAATATCAAAGGAAACTAACTCTCACAACCATTACAGCGTGTCTTTAAGGGAAATCTGATTTGTATCCTCTTTTGCGACTGTCGCGAAATATGAGTGGACGTTATCTTTCAGATGCAGAAACACGCCTAGCAACTTTCGTTTATATTGTATAACTCCTTGGTGCTGCGAATTTTTTGCGTCAGTGTTCGAGGCGTGTTTTTTAAGTAAGTACAGTTTTGAAATTAAAAAAAGACGTGCTAAGATATCTCAATAATTTTATTTTTACATGAAAGCCTGTACCTTAATCTACGCACTGACGCCATTACAGTCTGCTTCTTCCCTGTTTACGTCGTGTACTGAGTGTTTAAGATGCTTCCGATAATCGGGAGTCCCGCCGACTGTGAAGTACGGGCTGTTATAAGATTTCTCAGTGGTAAAGGCCTAAAAGCGGTCGATATTCATCATGAGATCTGTGCAGTTTACGGAGAAAACATTATGAGTTATGGTATGGTAAGAAAGTGGGTGAGAGCATTTAAAGATGGCCGCACAAATATGCACGATGAACAACGGAGTGGGCGTCCTTCGGCTGTTGAAAGTATGTTGCAGGAAGTGGACAATAAGGTGAGAGAAAACAGACGCTTTACGATTTCCTCCTTGCGGGATGACTTTCCTAGTGTTTCTCGTTGTGTTTTGTATGGCATTGTTACCGATCACTTGAATTACCGAAAATTGTGCGGACGTTGGGTACCGAAAATGTTGACGGACGTGCACAAAACCAAACGTTTAGACAGTGTATTGACTTTCCTTGAGCGGTACCACAACGACGGTGATGATTTCTTAAGAGAAATTGTTACGGGCGATGAAATATGGGTGGCCTACGTCACACCAGAATCAAAGCAACAGTCCATGGAAGTTGAGCAAGGGCATCGTTTTGCTGCAAGACAATGCCCGTTCGCATGTGGCGAATCAGACCAAAGATCTCATCGCATCTTTTCGATGTGAGACTCTTGATCATCCTCCGTACAGCCCCGATCTTGCGCCCAGTGACTACCATTGTTCTTGCACTTGAAGAAACACCCGGGCGGTCAGCGTCTTCAAGACGATGACGAAGCCAAAACTGTGGTGATGCAGTGGTTAACAAGTCAGGCGGCAGACTTCTATGAGGAGGGTATTCAAAAACTGGTACAACGTTATGACAAGTGCTTCAATATTGACGGAAATTATGTAGAAAAGTAGATTAAGGTACTGGCTTTCATCTAAAAATAAAATTATTGAGATATCTTACGACGTTTTCTTTAAATTTCATAACGGTACTTGCTTAAAAAACACTCCTCGTAGTTGGAGCAGCCGCTTGGTTGCATTCCAAACGAAGAAAGCAGCTTGTGAGCCATGGCGCTCATTGCGCTGAGGACAGACAGATCACGGGGCGAGACAGCAACGTGGAGTAGCGAGCAGAATTCCGCCGCCTGTAGTGTAATAGCAAAGCGAAATTGTTACGCTACTCCCGCGCGAGCGCAATAGCTATTAGCCCGAGATTACAGAGCACCGGCGAGAAAGACGGAGAGTGGCCGCGCGAGCAGAAAGTGTGTCCACATAGCCGAACCCAGAGTTACGAGTGGTTGGCGGCAGCTGTGGAGTAATAGGCGACACGGTAGCGGGAAAGCCGCCGCCAGAAGTTCTCAGCAGTGTACATTTCGTGAGACTGGAAGTGATGAATTTACTTTTTATAAATAGAAACAAAAAGGTAAAATAACGATGGAAGACCAATAACGAAGTACTCAAATTACAAAAGATATAATATAGCAATGTAGTAATTTACACATACTATTCACTCTACACATCGAAGAAACATTCATGCAATTGAGAGAAAATTTCAAGAGTGGAATTACATTTCAGTGCCAAAGGATATCAACAATAAGATACACTGATGACATTGCTATACTCAGTGAATGCGAGGAAAAATTGCAGGACCTGCTGAGTGAAATGAACTGTCTAATGAGCGTACACTATGATTTGAGAGTACACCGAAGAAAGCAATGAGATGTACCAGAAATAAGATTAGCGATCATCGTAACATCAGAACTGGCGACCACGAAGTATATGACGTGAAGGAGTTCTGCAACCTCGGAGGCAAAATATCCCGAGAAGGTCGACCAGAATCTCTATGGGTTTTCTACCATATTTTGAGACAGTGATTCATTGTGGAGGCTATTAAAAGCATCTCACAATGACGTTCACACTAAATTTCGAGCTTCCGTGAAACTTAACCAGTCTTGGGGATTTTGAGTTCTTCTGAATTTGGCATGCTTTCTTTCGTTGCTTCTGCAACAGTGTTCTGACGTTTTTTGTGTACCATGGTGGACCAGTCCCGTCTCTTATTATGCGGTACGAATGTATCTATTGCCGTCGATACTCTATCTTTGAATTTGAGCTATATCTGGTCTACACTTACATAATTAGCTTCGAAGGAATGGAGACTCTCTCTTAGGAAGGCATCAAGCGAATTTTTATCTGGTGTTTTAAATAGATATATTTTGCGTTTATCTTTAGTCGTTTTGGTTGATATGGTTTTAAGCCTCGCTACAGTGACCTTGTGTTCACTAATCTCTTTATCCGTCTCTATTAGATCAGTATTATTTGTGGTTAAGAGGTTAAGTGTGTTTTTGCAACCATTTACAATTCGTGTGGGCTCTTGAACTAATTGTTCAAAGTAATTATCAGGGAAAGCATTTAGTACAATTTCGGAAGATGTCTTCTGTCTTCCACCGGCTTTGAACATGTATTTTCGACAACAAATCGAGGGTAGACTGAAGTCTCCATCAATTATAACTGTATGAGTGGGGTACTTATTTGTAATGAGAATCAAGTTTTCTTTGAACCGTTCAGCTATTATATCATCTGAGTCGGGGGCTCGGTAGAAGGAGCCAATCATTATTTTGGTACGGCTGTTGAGTATAACCTCTACCCATAGTAATTCGCAGGAACTATCTATTTCAACTTCACTACAAGATAAACTACTACCAACAGACACAAACACACCACCACCTACTTTATATAATTTATCCTTTCGGAACACGGTTTGCGATACTGTAAAAATTTCGGTAGAATTTATCTCCGGCTTTAGCATATTGGCTTTCTTCCCGTCCTTAGCTGCCATATCCCTAAGGGGCTCCGTCACCCGCCTAACATTGGAGCTCCCAATGACAAGCAATGCCACCCTCTGCGTTTGCCCGGACCTCTCAGGAAGACCGGCCACTGCCGCAACAGGCGAGGCCGCCCTTGCTGGCTCAGAAGTACTTTCAGCAATGGGCAGTACCTCAAACCCGTTACGGAGGCGTAAGGGTACAGCCTTGCGGCCAGCACTAATTTTCGCCTTCCGCCCAGGGATTCGCGACCCCGCCACGGTTCGCCTATCACCGTCAGGCAAGTGACAGCCGGCAGGAATGTCCGAATCCGAGAGCACAGTGGCATCAGAGATCCCAGGCGACGCTACAGGTTCCAGAGGCGCCAAAGCGCTCGCCTCGGACGTCCCAATGTCACCGCGGCTCAGGGCAAAGCCTGGAGCCTGTCGACCACGGCCAACACAGCTTCAGCTGTTTAAGGACGATGGCCAATTCCCCCTGAATCTGTACACAACAGGCGCAGCCCCTATCCAACCCTAACAATTTTTTTCCTGTCTTTTATCTCACAAGCCGTTCAAAACAAACAGATGCCTGACGACTACGCGAATTTACACTGTACGGGTACTAAAACGCGATGCTGCAACTCTCAAATACTATAATACGCCCGAAATTTGTGAATTAAACTATGCAAGTATACAAAATCACGCAAAGAAATTAAGAATTAAACTATAAAACAAATGAGTGAGCTAAGAGTGCGACTTGCTGCTGGCTGCTGCTTATCCAAAGGCGGCAGGGAGTTGAAGTGGTGTGAACACACAAAGGTACTTGCAAACAGAATGGCATCAGCATGTTATGCCCTTAGAATCCTATCATCAGTTCGTAATATGCAGTCTCTTTTAGTTACATACTGTTCATATGTACACTCAATTCTTAGCTATGGCATTCTTTTTTTGGGAACAAACGCACAAAATATGAACACAATTTTCAAACTCCAGAAAAGAGCCATGAGAATAATAACAAAAATATTAATCGAGCTGATTGTAAAGAACTGTTCTAAACACTGAGGATTTTAACTGCTCCATGTGAATACATTTACCACTCAGTTGTAGACATCAAAAATAACATTGGTAGTTACTGCAAAAACAGCTCTGTTCATGACCATGCAACAAGAGATAGGCTCAACTTACATTTACTAAGAAAAAATAAAAGTAAAACTCAAAACAGCATTTTCTACCAAAGAATAAAATCTACAATAAATTACCCAAAGAGAATAAAGAAATTGCAAAAATAGCATTTAAAAAGGCAGCTAAAAAGTACCTGTTATGCAATACATTTTGTACGTTGAAGAGTTACTTAGATAAAACAGAGTAGGGGTTTGATAAAAAATGTTATACAAATAAATAATAACAAGAATGATTGTAAAACATCCAATATTCCACATAACACCTTCACTATATGTTTTTCCCTTCTTTTTTCATTTCTAGAAATACTTACCCCCAAGCTATGCATATCACAATACTAACACCTCATCCTCTTTCTGAGCTCAACATCTCACTCATTGTGGAGGGATGCTGACTCAGTTTCACAGGATAGCAAATGGGAAGTAAACCTAATGATGGTCTCTAACAGAAGTCTGTAAATGTATGTGTATACGAATTAGCTTATTTTAAATTGGTCTAAACTCGCAAATACTTTGACTTGTCCTATATCCTTGTAAAATGAGATCTACGGATGAATAAAGCTGCTACTACTACTACTACTACTACTAATGTAACGCATGTTGGACGACATTTGGAAAAGAGACGTGACAGACGAGAATGATGTGGCCACGTGTATTAAGAGGCAGCTAGGCAATAATTAGCATTATGCAGTCAGTATAGAAGTGTTTAAATTCATTCAGCAGTATAGCGCAAAACCAAGGAAAGAGGTCCACGCAGTGCGTCGCTTCCGGTGTGGATGTCAAACCGCGCCTCTCTGCGCGGCAACTAACGAGTTCCTCGCAGTGTCGGTACATCAAAGGAAATGGTTCGCTCAAGAGCGCTCTGTTTGGAGGGGGTTTTCTCTCGCCTTCCCGTGCGCATTCTCTGCAACACTGCTGCGCCTCTACGAACCTTCCGCTCCATTCTGCGCTGATTCCTGGGCTGTGATTTTCTGCACTGCTCTGCGCGGCGCAACCGGTGTGAAAACGGTTTAGAGAACGCGATATGTTGTTACCAGGATCCAGTAACCTGATTAATGCAGAGTAGCAACTGCAGTGGATATTTTTTACGCGACGAAGTTCAACGCTACTAAAGCGACGCAAAATCGACGTAAACAAGAAGACATTGAAGTAATTGTTGGCATTCCAAATATAACACCATATCGACATAAAAATTAAACAACAGGTACAATATAATGTCACCAAGACACTGAAATTTGTACTCTAACCTGGTACAAAGGTCACATTCTCTCATCCGCAGGTCCAAGCGGCCTCATTTCGCCAAGCAAATGAAGTCTCGCAAAGCTCTGCGATATATGAGAGAGTGTCTGAGGTATCCAAAAACACTATGGATACGAATGTGGGAATAGAAAGTGATACCAGATGTCATGCCGGAGCCAAGGTAGCCCCAGAGGGCCGGCAACCCCCTTTGTAGTGACCAACAATCCGCAATGTTTCACAAACACAACTTTTATTTATGCACGTTTATAAGGTTGATGACTGAACAACAAAAGAAAGGTAAGAATAACGATGCCAGTAAAAGTCTCCTAATTGAGGCAAACAAAAATTTCACTTCTAATTTTCGTGGTAACACACACAAACTAGTAAAAGTCCAATTCAGAGACGCAGACGTAATAGTCAGCAGCTGAAGTCCACGAGGTCGGCATCCGGAGTGAACCAAACTTCGGGGCTGGCTCTAGCCCCTAAATAGCTGTCTCCAGCCAATCCGGTTTCGGCGTAGTGATACTTCCTGCAGGCCGTGACTCGAGCTCCCACTGCAGGAAGTAGTGCTCGGAATGTCTGTTTCCATTATCTTGTATGTAAATAGCCGGTGTTTACCATTACTCGCTGCTTTGTACAAACTATTGGGCTACTGACACAGCGTTGTGGTGGATCCTTGGTCAGTCGCAACAATAAACAGTTTCTCGACGTACAAAAACACGTTTCCTCATCACTGCAAATTCAAAATTACTACGAGACAAGACACTGCCGCGTGGCTTAATGCACTATGCGTCCTTTAAGTGTTGCTCACCGCCTTACACAGTGCTATCAGACGCGGAGGTGTTAACACGATCATCTCAGAGCAATAACTGACATACCTTGTCCTAGAGCATGCTGCTCTCCATGTGTCGAATAACAGGTCCTACAGCTTCGCGTACTACAGAATTGTTGAGGCTTTTGTTTAGCGAATCTTTGGCTAACTTTTGTCGACCACCAACGACGAAGGGTACAACAATCATTAAACGTCGGCTCAAGATCTCGAGGCGAGAGCTAACAAGCATTACGATATGTTCCTGTACGATCGGAAATGACCGTTTCATTGGTAAATCGGGATATTTTTTATAAATATTGAAATGGCTGCATGAAAAATGTGATGAAATCGAATAAGAAATTTTTGTCGGAAGGACTGACTCAGCATATAGAACTATGGTTGGTAACATTAAGGGGCAGTGGGAATTCCATTGTTAAATGCGGAGCAGAGAGCGGATAGGTGGAAAGAGTACATTGTGGGCATCTATGAGGGGGAGGACTTATCTGATGCTATAGAAGAAGTAATAGGAGTCGATAGGGAGGAGAGAGGGGACCCAGTATTAGATTCAGAATTCAGAAACGATCTAGAAGACTTTAAAATCAGGTAAGGCAGAAGGGACAGGTAACATCCCATCGGGATTTCTAACATCATTGGGGGAAGTGGCAACAAAACCATCAGGGAGTCTGGTGTGTAGAGTGTGTGAGGTTGGCGGTATGTCATCATACGTTTGCAAAAATATCCACACAATTCCGAAGATAGCAAATGCCAATAAGTGCGAGAACAACTGCGCAACCGGCTTAACAGCTCAAGTATCCAAGTTGCTGACAAGAATCATATACAGGAGAATGGAAAACAAAATCGAGGATCTGTTAGATGACAATCAGTTTGGATTTGGGAACGGTAAGGGCACTAGAGAGGCAGTTGTGGCGTTGTGGTTGGTAACAGAAGCAAGACTGAAGAAAAATTAAGACACGTTCATAGTATCCGTCGACCTGGAAAGATCGTTCGGCAACGTAAATAGGTGCGAATTTCTAAATCCTGAGAAAATTAGTGGTAAGCTATAGGACAAGACAGGTAACATACAATACGTACAAGAATCATAAGACTGGAAGACCAAGAACAAAGTGCTCGAATGAACAACGGTGTTAGACGGGGATGCAGTCTTCCGCTTCTGTTGTTCAGCCTGTACATAGAAGAAGCAATGATAGAAATAAAAAAATGGTTCAAATGGCTCTGAGCACTATGGGACTCAACTGCTGAGGTCATTAGTCCCCTAGAACTTAGAACTAGTTAAACCTAACTAACCTAAGGACATCACAAACTTCCATGCTCGAGGCAGGATTCGAACCTGCGACCGTAGCGGTCTTGCGGTTCCAGACTGCAGCGCCTTTAACCGCACGGCCACATAGAAATAAAAGAGAAGTTCAAGAGCGTGATTAAAATTTAGGGTGAAAGGATATCAATGATAAGATTCGTTAATGACATGATTATCCTCCGCGAAAGTGAAGAAGAATTTCTGGATCTGATAAATGGAACGAGTACAGTATGTGGACTGTAAATCGAAGAGAGACGAAAGGAATGAGAAGTAACAAAAATGAAAACAGCAAGAACCCTAACATCATAACTGGCGATCAGGAAGTAAATGAAGGTAAAGAATTCTGCTACCTGAGCAGCAAAATAACCCACGACGGACGGAGGAATGAGGATATAAAAAGCAGACTACCTCTGGAGAAAAGGACATTCCTGGCAAAGAGAAGTCTAGTAGTATCAAACACAGATCTTAATCTGAGGAAGAAATTGTTGAGAATGTATATTTGGAGCACAGCATTGTATGGTAGTGAATCACGGACACTAGGGAAATCAGAATAAAAGAGAATCAAAGCATTTAAGACGTGGTGCTACAGAAGAATGTTGAAAATAAGGTGGGCTGATAAGCGAGGAAGTTCTTCGCAGAATTGGCGAGGGAAGCAATATACAGAAAACACTGGCAAGAAGAAGTGTCTGGTTGACAGGACATTTCTTAAGGCATCATGGAATAACTTCCACACTACTAGAGGGAGCTGTAGACGGTAAAAACTGTAGAGGAAGACAGAGACTGCAATACATCCAGCAAATTATTGAGGACGTGGGTTGCAGTTGCTACTCTGTGATGGAAAGGTTGCCACAGGACAGGAATTCGTGACGGGTCACAACAAACCAGACAGAAGACTGGTGACTCAAGAAAAAAGTTCTTCGTATTGAAGCCCTTATTGCTTCCCCTGTCTGATGAGCCACCGCGCATCCCCAACCACCTTAGAGTATCCACCCTGTGAGTCGTCTTTAGTGCCTGGCCTGACCATGCTGCTAGTAATCTGGCAGACAATCGTTGGAACGACTGGACACTGCTCCTGTCTACATCGACATCTACATCTACATACATACTCCGCAATCCACCATACAGTGCGTGGCGGAGGGTACCTCGTACCACAACTAGCATCTTCTCTCCCTGTTCCACTCCCAAACAGATCGAGGGAAAAATGACTGCCTATATGCCTCTGTACGAGCCCTAATCTCTCTTATCTTATCTTTGTGGTCTTTCCGCGAAATAAGTTGGCGGCAGTAAAATTGTACTGCAGTCAGCCTCAAATGCTGGTTCTCTAAATTTCCTCAGTAGCGATTCACGAAAAGAACGCTTCCTTTCCTCTAGAGACTCCCACCCGTGTTCCTGAAGCATTTCCGTAACACTCGCGTGATGATCAAACCTACCAGTAACAAATCTTGCAGCCCGCCTCTGAATTGAATCTATGTACTCCCATCAATCCAATGTGATAGGGATCCCAAACGCTCGAGCAGTACTCAAGAATAGGTCATATTAATGTTTTATAAGCGGTCTCCTTTACAGATGAACCACATCTTCCCAAAATTCTACCAATGAACCGAAGACGACTATCCGCCTTCCCCACAACTGCCATTACATGCTTGTCCCACTTCATATCGCTCTGCAGTGTTACGCCAAAATATTTAGTCGACGTGACTGTGTCAAGCGCTACACTACTAATGGAGTTTTCAAACATTACGGGATTCTTTTTCCTTCTCATCTGCATTAATTTACATATACCTATATTTAGAGTTAGCTACCATTCTTTACACCAATCACAATTCCTGTCCAAGTCATCTTGTATCCTCCTACAGTCACTCAACGACGACACCCTCCCGTACATCACAGCATCATCAGCAAACAGCCGTACAATGCTATCCGCCCTATCCAAAAGATCATTTATGTAGATAGAGAACAACAGCGGGCCTACCACACTTCCCTGGGGCAGTCCAGATGATACCCTCACCTCCGATGAACACTCACCATCGAGGACAACGTACTAGGTTCTATTACTTAAGAAGTCTTCGAGCCACTCACATACTTGGGGACCAATCCCATATGCTCGTACCTTAGTTAGGAGTCTGCAGTGGGGCACCGAGTCAAACGCTTTCCGGAAGTCAAGGAATATGGCATCCGTCTGATACCCCTCATCCATGGTTCGCAAGATATCATGTGGAAAAAGGGCGAGTTGCGTTTCTCAGGAGCAATGCTTTCTAAAGCCGTGCTGATGCATGGACATCAACTTCTCTGTCTCAAGGAAATTCATTATGCCCGCATCTCGTGGTCGTGCGGTAGCGTTCTCGCTTCCCACGCCCGGGTTCCCGGGTTCGATTCCCGGCGGGGTCAGGGATTTTCTCTGCCTCGTGATGGCTGGGTGTTGTGTGCTGTCCTTAGGTTAGTTAGGTTTAAGTAGTTCTAAGTTCTAGGGGACTTATGACCACAGCAGTTGAGTCCCATAGTGCTCAGAGCCATTTGAACCATTTGAAATTCATTATATTCTAACTGAGAATATGTTCTAGAATCCCGCAACAAACCGATGTTAAGGATATTGGTTTGTAATTTTGAGGATCCGTCCTTCTACCCTTCTTATATTCAGGCGTCACCTGAGCTTTTTTCCAGTCACCCGGGACTTTACGTTGGGCAAGAGATTCGCGATAAATGCAAGCTAAGTAAGGAGCCAATGCAGTAGAGTACTCTCTGTAAAACCGGATTGGAATTCCATCAGGACCTGGCGATTTACTTATTTTCAACCCATTCAGCTGCTGCTCTCATGTCAGTTTGTACTTTGTCATCCAGATTAATTTCTTTTTCTAAACTTTTGAACCCTGTGCTAATTTTTATCGTTCATTTATAATGCTCAGTACCCTTTTAGAGTTCCCTGTCGTACTAAGGTTGAAAATCACGTATCTCAGCACGTGAAAGAATTTGCTACTACCCCCATATGCATTTGCTTCATACGTAATGTTACGTGTAGTGTGTTTGTGCGTGTGTGTGTGTGTGTGTGTGTGTGTGTGTGTGTGTGTGTGTGTGTGTGTGTGCGGGTAGGCGAGCTGTGCGAAAGACAGAATACGATCGGAGTTGGGGTTGAAGAGGGCGCTGGCAGCAGGGAGGGTGGCCATCGGCTGGCTTCCGCGGAGCCGAATTTCGCGCAGAATTGAAGCACGATAGGGCGTCCGTTCTGAGCTCTTATGTCCTGAAAGGTCACGGGGTCGCCCTCCGTGTCCGCCGTCGATGTGCCAGGAGGATATGAGGATCGATCTAAGCATTCACACAACGACTCTTTCACTAACATCATAGGCGCCACACAGAAGACGTATTTTAAGGATGGAATGATAGAACATTTGATAATATATTCAGTTTCTTCGTTCTAGAGAAAGTTGTATGTTTCACTTCATCCAAGCATGTTTCAGGACAATTGCGGCATCCTTAGTGTTTGTTTTTCTGCTACAAACTTACATGTGAGTTGGCTCCGCCTCCGCCGACTCGAATATTTTAAAATGTTTTGTCAGAATGTAAATCGTGATCTCAGACTGGTGTTGGGAGCGGCGTAACAGAGAATGTGGACTGTCTGAATTTAGAAAATGTAATTTCGAGAGGTTCTAGGCGCTTCAGTCTGAAACCGCGCGACCGCTGCGGTCACAGGTTCGAATCCTGCCTCGGGCATGGATGTGTGTGACGCCCTTAGGGTAGTTAGGTTTAAGTAGTTCTAGGGGACTGATGACCTCAGATGTTAAGTCCCATAGTGCTCAGAGCCATTTGAACCATTTTGTAATTTCGATATTGTGATTTGGTAGTCGTTCCATGCTGTATGATTGATTTAAAAGAAAATTGGACTTCTTTTCTGATTTATTGCACGTTCCGCACATTCAGTACGAAACAATGGACAGTGAAAATTTATAATGATATTACCTCAATGGTGGATCGGTGCTACATTGAAGTGTGGCGTCTTCCCTGCCAGTAATGTTGAACAATAAAACGCATGATTCAATAGGTATTCATACAAAAATGTGAACTAGTAGATTAATAACAAGAAAACGCTTAAGTAACTCAAAATAAGTTCGTATATTACCAGATCATTTATAGCTATAGCCCACGATGTTTACATTGTGGAGGATGACGGCAGAAAGACCTAACAGCCAGGCTTCTCCTACCTGCCTCTAAAAAATTTGCAGGCTGCGCTTTCTTTTCTTTAACAGATAATACAAATATGAACATCGCTTCTTTGTTTTAAGAGCTGTAACATTTGAAAAAAGTATATTAAGACAAAAAGAAGTCAATGTAATATACACTCCTGGAAATGGAAAAAAGAACACATTGACACCGGTGTGTCAGACCCACCATACTTGCTCCGGACACTGCGAGAGGGCTGTACAAGCAATGATCACACGCACGGCACAGCGGACACACCAGGAACCGCGGTGTTGGCCGTCGAATGGCGCTAGCTGCGCAGCATTTGTGCACCGCCGCCGTCAGTGTCAGCCAGTTTGCCGTGGCATACGGAGCTCCATCGCAGTCTTTAACACTGGTAGCATGCCGCGACAGCGTGGACGTGAACCGTATGTGCAGTTGACGGACTTTGAGCGAGGGCGTATAGTGGGCATGCGGGAGGCCGGGTGGACGTACCGCCGAATTGCTCAACACGTGGGGCGTGAGGTCGCCACAGTACATCGATGTTGTCGCCAGTGGTCGGCGGAAGGTGCACGTGCCCGTCGACCTGGGACCGGACCGCAGCGACGCACGGATGCACGCCAAGACCGTAGGATCCTACGCAGTGCCGTAGGGGACCGCACCGCCACTTCCCAGCAAATTAGGGACACTGTTGCTCCTGGGGTATCGGCGAGGACCATTCGCAACCGTCTCCATGAAGCTGGGCTACGGTCTCGCACACCGTTAGGCCGTCTTCCGCTCACGCCCCAACATCGTGCAGCCCGCCTCCAGTGGTGTCGCGACAGGCGTGAATGGAGGGACGAATGGAGACGTGTCGTCTTCAGCGATGAGAGTCGCTTCTGCCTTGGTGCCAATGATGGTCGTATGCGTGTTTGGCGCCGTGCAGGTGAGCGCCACAATCAGGACTGCATACGACCGAGGCACACAGGTTCAACACCCGGCATCATGGTGTGGGGAGCGATCTCCTACACTGGCCGTACACCACTGGTGATCGTCGAGGGGACACTGAATAGTGCACGGTACATCCAAACCGTCATCGAACCCATCGTTCTACCATTCCTAGACCGGCAAGGGAACTTGCTGTTCCAACAGGACAATGCACGTCCGCATGTATCCCGTGCCACCCAACGTGCTCTAGAAGGTGTAAGTCAACTACCCTGGCCAGCAAGATCTCCGGATCTGTCCCCCATTGAGCATGTTTGGGACTGGATGAAGTGTCGTCTCACGCGGTCTGCACGTCCAGCACGAACGCTGGTCCAACTGAGGCGCCAGGTGGAAATGGCATGGCAAGCCGTTCCACAGGACTACATCCAGCATCTCTACGATCGTCTCCATGGGAGAATAGCAGCCTGCATTGCTGCGAAAGGTGGATATACACTGTACTAGTGCCGACATTGTGCATGCTCTGTTGCCTGTGTCTATGTGCCTGTGGTTCTGTCAGTGTGATCATGTGATGTATCTGACCCCAGGAATGTGTCAATAAAGTTTCCCCTTCCTGGGACAATGAATTCATGGTGTTCTTATTTCAATTTCCAGGAGTGTAGTAAATTGGACACTTACTGTTGTTGTAGTTGCTCTGAAATTGGCCTTATGACATGGCGTAGTAGGCTTTATGCTATCTCTTATTGCATCTTTGTGTTGTCGATTATGTATCCTACACCTGTAGTAATTAGCAAATTTGCATAAAAAAACAAAGCTTAGGAAGAGAACTAAAATGCATGCATTATGATGGAGAAAAAAAAGAGAGAAAAAAAGAAAAAAGAAGTAGTTCTAATTGCGTTTATATATCTCTCCTCACTGATATATTCATACATTTTAGAGATAAGCAGGTTGTTGTTCAAGCTCAAAGTAGTGCTGATTGTGCAGAATACTTAACATTATTTTCCCACCTATCCTCTCCCCTCCCCCCCCCCCCCCCCCCTACTCCCCACCACCAGCTGTGTCATAAACGAAAACTTCTCTCCAGCGAATCTTCAGACCGTAGCAACTGGCTCTGCATTTTGGAGTGGAAATTTGCAAGCAGCCATAAATTTAATGTAGATCTAACTCAGTCTCTTTCGTGGAAGGCAATAAACATCGTTCCAAACTACGGGAAATCTCGATTAAATAGGAGGCTGAGGAAGTGGACGGCGGTTCAACTATAATAAAAAGACTTAAGTCGAACAGTGAGATGTATTCTACTAGAATGCATAAACACATAGACGAGAGTTGCCTTCATTGGCGATTTAACCCTACTTATTTAGAGAGACAGCAATCAATGAATGCAGGATTCAACATCTATTATTACGAAACGGACTTAAAACGACATATGGATAAGCACAAACTATTTTATATGCAGGGCATCCGCAGCTGCTGAAGGTAATAATGAATGGAAACATCGCTGAAAACTGGTAAAATTTGGTTTTAATGAACCACACTAACTTTTGCACGGCTTACAGCCACGTTTTCGGGTGCAGTCTACAATTTTAAGAACTGAAATGTTATTATAAACTGTACAAATTTCTGCTGCTATAGAAGACTTATACTCATAAAAATTATCACACGAATCCATCAAATGTTAATTCAACGTTTTAGTTACGGTATTCCGATTCTGATAATATTATCGATATTTAAAAAAATTTGATGAGCAAAGGACAATTGAGAAGGTGGTCCGTGTAATACCCACTAATAATGTCGCCGGCTAGATCGAACCGATGTATTGGTGATTCGTTGCACGTACAAGTGTCTACAAGAAAAAGAAACGCTGCTGAATGCTAAAACCGATTTCGAAGATAGAGCTCATAACGCAGTTAATGGTGGAAATAGTGTAAGACCTTAGGAGCAAAGTGGAATAAACTAGGTGCGCTGCTTTCTTACCTATCTCAGGCCAGACACAGAAGGTGCAACTTGCAAATGTAGACCCTACCTTCACCGGCCACCAGGAAACACTGACTGCTCAGGTGAGTAATAACTGTCATGTCGACGCTGTGTTGTAATGTATAGGTGACTAAGAGCGCTGGGTCGCTCCCTTATATTAAAAAGATGATACTGAGTATTTTTTCCTGGATATAATTAACTGTACAAGCAAGCACAAAATATTATGATGCTTCAAGCACAAATAACTATTCAGCGTGTTCTGTATCCTTTGTTTATTTATATCTAAAAATTTCCACTTCCTCCAACAGATTCAAAACATAGCCTTTTCCTTTTCCATCGAAAAATACAGGAGTTTCAGCTAGACTTGTGATACTACGCTCGTCTCCCCGTAGGTACGATATTAATCCAGATTTGGAGTTCCTGGAACTTTTTACCAGAGAACCTACAAGTGGGTGTTTGCTGTACAAAATGCAATGATTGCCCCAAAAAATACATAGGGCAAGAACATCTTAATTTAAGAAATACCTCGCATCTGCGGGAAGAAGGGTATAGTGCCATAAGTTTAGCTGTAAACCTTGAAATCCGCCACAGAAAAGAAAATGGTCAAATCTCAGTCTATTGGAGGAAATAAAAATTTGTATGTACGAAGAATGGTAGGAAACAGAACACGTTGAATGCATAAGCAAGAATATTCAATATAATATTCATAATGTAAGGGAGCGACCCAGTGCTCTTAGTCACGTGTACATGGCGACACAGCGTACATGATATTCTGGTGGCCAGAGAAAGCAGGGTCCATCTTTGCAAGCTGCACCTTCCGTGTCTGGTTTGAGATAGATAAAAAAGCAGCGCACCTTGTTTATTCCACTTTTTACCTATGGCCGCGCACTATTTCGCCTTTAACTATTGTAATGAACTATGTCTAATTCTTAAAAATATAGGTTTCATCTGAAGATGCCAGTATAAACTGTGAAACCGGTAGTGTGGTTCATAAAAAGCAAGTTTAACTATCTGACAGCGATGTCTTCATTCATTATGACCTGGATTCGTAGGAATGTGCTAGAGAAAGCTGATTTCGTGTAAATATCCTAACATACTATAGAGAGAGCTGAGACCATGAGACAGCTATCGAGGTGAAAACGAGGGTGGGGTGTCGCCGGGGGAGGGGGGGTTGTGATTTTGCGATACGATGATTGCCTGTCACGTGGCAGAAGGTTTCGTCTCGCAGCAACAACTCAGCGTAGTCGTGTGTGGCGATTTGAAACGGGACGCTTATGCGAGAGCGACAATACTATCTTCTGCTGAAAGTAACGAACAGGCAAACTGTAATCTGTCTCAAGACGACAATTGCTAAGAGCATAGCACGTTCGCGTCTGAATCGTCTTGCCGCAACCGTTGGACAGAAAAGAAGCCAGGAAACTGGGGCTGGGAGGCTGCACTGTGAGCTTTTATGACTTCGGAAGGCTGGCACTCAGGTAAGCTTCCAATCTCAGAAAATAGGGCCAGTAACGACTTATAGGAGTGAAAGTGGTCGATGACAGCCCGTTGCGACTTACAAAACCGACATCTTCTGTAAACGGATGTTTCATA
This sequence comes from Schistocerca americana, assembly GCF_021461395.2. Classification (NCBI taxonomy): domain Eukaryota; kingdom Metazoa; phylum Arthropoda; class Insecta; order Orthoptera; family Acrididae; genus Schistocerca; species Schistocerca americana. The sequence goes on from NC_060125.1 coordinate 437,664,024, forward strand.
TCCTGCCTTGACTCCAACCGTCAAAACAGCGTCGTCTGTGTACCATTGAGCCTCCAAGATGAATATTTATCTGAATTTAACATCTGACACAATTTTGGGCCAGTAATTAAATCCTCTCAAAATGTTTGCGTCCGAATTCAGATTCAGGAACACCGTTCCTCAACCTGTAAAGAATCCGTGAACTACGGCCGCTTTTCTCTCTGAATTTTTGTTTGAAGGGAGGGGAGGGAAGGGGGGTGTTAATTTGAGGTTAATACTTGCGGAGCTTTGAAATAAAATTGGTAACCCGGTAATTGGTTCACCAGCGTGTCAATCATTACGAATGGATCCTGAGTCTGCAGTATGAACTGATTATTATTTATTTGGGGTTTCCTTCTTTGTTAGTGGTGAAAGCTGAGTCACAGCGCCAGAGATTGCGCCAAAGATTATTATTCAGCCGCCTCCACTGGAGCAGTAGTAGTTCAGAGGTTGCCGTGGGCAGTACTTGTTTAGAGGATGTCAAGAGCAGTACTAGTTCAGAGGATGTCGTGTGCAGTTGTTGTTCTGTTGGGCGAGACAGTACATGCTGTTCGGTTGGTGTAATGTATAGATGGAAGATATTGCAATGATCACAGTGTATTTTTCGTCAATATATATGGAGGCAAAAAAAAATTTTTATTTCACATCTCCTTAATGACAATACCTCTTGGTCACAGGTTCAGTCAACAAAGCATCTGGCTCGTGTTCATGTATTAGACTTGTAATTCTGGCTTCTATGTGCAATTACAGTATTTCTGGTTTTTCAATTAGTTCATTGTAAATGGTGTTTAAAATATCTTGTCGTATTGAGGAAGAACCGTGCCAGATACATGTACGTTGAATCACACTTCCACCCACAGAACAGTTACACTTGTGCTTTGTTGTTTCGTAGCTTTTATAGTTGCAGGGGACTTAATTAATCAATTGTGTTAACGGAAATTTCTTTTCATTCTTTATTGTTATTTTATGCAGTCAGATTGTGTACTAATACTACTCAGAGTCAACCGGTTACGAGACTTCGTAACCGGATACACAGCTACTAAAATTATTGCATAATAATTAAGCCCCCATGCAGTGGCCACTCACAATGTAAGTAGGCTGTTTACGTTTTCTTATTGGCAACGTTACGTAGCGCTCTGTATGAAAATCACTGGCTGTGCTGTGTGCAGACTGCAGCTGCTTTGCATTGTTGTAATACTCGCCATTGTAGTGTTGGGCAGCGGCAGCTGGATGTGAACAGCGCGTAGCGTTGCGCAGTTGGAGGTGAGCCGCCAGCAGTGGTGGATGTGGGGAGAGAAATGGCGGAATTTTGAAATTTGTAAGACTGGATGTCATGAACTGCTATATATATTATGACTTTTGATGACTATTAAGGTAAATACATTGTTTGTTCTCTATTAAAATCTTTCATTTGCTAACTATGCCTATCAATAGTTAGTGCCTTCCGTAGTTTGAATCTTTTATGTAGCTGGCAGTAGTGGCGCTCGCTGTATTGCAGTAGTTCGAGTAACCAAGAGTTTTGTGAGGTAAGTGATTTGTGAAACGTATAGGTTAATGTTAGTCAGGGCCATTCTTTTGTAGGGATTTTTGAAAGTCAGATTGCGTTGCACCAAAAAATATTGTGTGTCAGTAATTTTTCTGAGGGGACGTTTTAACAATACGTACAATACGTGTGTTAAATGCTTCGTTAAAATGAGGAGCATTAAGATTCTATCTTTTGTTACTACATATTTGCCTCCTATTCCTTTTTACATATAAATATTATAAAATTCGTAAAATGTTGCAACGTAGTTGGTCAAGGCCCGCTAGAGGTCAGCTCTGACAGTTGGCTTGTTTACATCGTAGTTAGTCGAGTATCGCAGGCACCAGCAGCAGGACAGGAGCACCACAATAGCAGGATTGCTTATTGGGCTACTCTCTGTAGCTGGACGTCATTGTACACTGTATGCTGAAGTACGGGTCCGTGGTGAATTAGTTCCGTCCATTTAGTAATTTATCCGCTTCCTTTTATGCGCAAATTTCTAGATTTTTATCGATGCTTGTAATGTGTGCAATAATAACTAAATTGTGATCTGAATCTTTATCTGCTCCTGATTACGCTTTACAATCTAGTATCTCATTTCGAAATCTCTGTTTGACCATGATGTAAGCTAACTGAAATCTTCCCGTATCTCCTGACCTTTTCCTAGTACACTTTCTCCTCTTGTGGTTCTTGAACGGAGTATTCGCTGTTACTAGCTGAAATTTATTGCAAAACTCAGTCTTTCTCTTCGTTTTCGCACCAAGCCCATATTCTCTCGTAACCCTTTCTTCTACTCCTTCCCCTACAACAGCATTTCAGTTACCCATCACAAATTAGATTTTCATCGCACTTTACGTACTGAATTACCCTTTCAACATCATACATTTTCTGTGTCTCTTCATTTTCGGTTTCGGACGTCGGCATGTGTACCCGAACTATCGTTGTCGGTGTTGGTTTGCTGTCGATTCTGATGAGAGTAACCCTATCACTGAACTGTTCACATTAAATCACTCCCTGCCCTACCTTCCTATTCATAACGAATCCTACTTCCTTTACACCATTTTCTGCTGCTGTTGATAGTAGCCTTTACTCATCTGACCAGAAATCCCAGTCTTCTTTCCATTTCAATTCACTGACCCCCGCTATATTTAGATTGAGCCTTAGCATTTCCCTTTTTCAGATTTTATAGCTTCAAACTTCTGACATTCTACGCTCCGATTCGTCGAACATTATCTTTTCGTTAGTTATTCAATCTTTCTTTCAGGGTCACCTCCCCCTTGGCAATCGCCTCCCGAGGATCCGAGTTGGGGATTAGTCCTGAATCTTTTACCAATGCAGAGAGATCGTACCGACACTTTTTCAGTAACAGGCTACATGTCCTTTGCATACACGTAAAAATGTACCTTTAATGCAATGGTTCCCAATGCCTTCTGCACCCTCATGCCATTAATCAGCGCTGATTCTTCCGCCGTTATGGTAAGGGTAAGAGAGTGCCCTAAATCTCTGTCCGCTCCTTAGCCCTCTTCGATAACGGCGTTGGCTGAGTGTGAGTGACTTCTTATGCCGGAAGTGTTCGGCCGCTATTGATGATGGTTTTCAAAAAAAAAAATGGTTCAAATGGCTCTGAGCACTATGGGACTCAACTGCTGAGGTCATTAGTCCCCTAGAACTTAGAACTAGTTAAACCTAACTAACCTAAGGACATCACAAACATCCATGCCCGAGGCAGGATTCGAACCTGCGACCGGAGCGGTCTTGCGGTTCCAGACTGCAGCGCCTTTAACCGCACGGCCACTTCGGCCGGCTGATGATGATGGTTTTCATCCAGAATTTAAGATGTGGTGAGGTTCTAATCCGGGACGGAGGAAATTCTGATTACTAACCAAAGATGCTGCCCCTAGACCACACGTTATTGTAAAATAGCTAAAATAGTGGACGAAAGGATCTGTCACCTTCAGTAAAGGGGTACGGAAGGCAATGAGACGGTGTGAGACAACTAGTCTGCATCATTATAGCTATGGCGAAGATAGTCGAATGCAAGTATGTGATGAAGAAGCCGCGAATTTGATCCACCGTAATGAAGAAAAGAATGGAACGCGCAAGAGTTTCGCGTGTCCTAATTATGGACGCAACAGTCGACGCACTGTAGGTGAGCTATACCGAAACCGCGTTAGTGGAGATGATGAGAAAGACGTGTCGAGAAAAGGCTCGTCTACAGTATGATAGGAGTTTAGAAGTATGATACTGTAGCTGTAAATTAACAGATAGTAAATCTTAGTTTGATCTACTGTACGGAGTATAAATGTGTGTGTGTGCGTGTGTTTCATACGTACTCATTCTCCCGTGGTGAGTATTTGATCCTTGTTAGTTCTGAGCAGTTACTGAAGTCGTAACAGTAAATGTGCGTGATCTATAACGCTTGTTTCATTATAGTAGTTGATACTTCCCATCGCTACTTAGGAATTATTAATGTTTACTCAAGGCACACAGCAACACATGTTAGGACCAAACATTTCCTTCCGTTTCCGTTATCGCAATTCCTTTATATTCATCTGAGCCGTAGTGGAGGACTTTGCGCCTTGAGAGTCAATACTCAGTGCATGACAGTGGCAAAACATGTCGACTAGAGCCTTACTCCAGCGGCACCTTGCAACAGGAGAAATGGGCATTCATGATGAAATGAAATCTAGTACTCGTAATGATGGGTCTCAAACTGAAAAAGTTTCTGGAATGTGCGAAAGTGAATAATGGTCTGTGTTGAGACCGGAAAAGAAGAGATTCGAGGTGTTTGAGATGTAGCGCTACAGAAGTATGTTGTAAATTAATTTCACTAATAAGGTGAAGAATGTGGAGGTTCTCGGCAGAACTGACAGAGAAAGGAGCATATATAAAAGACTAACAAGAGAAGGGGACAGGATGATAGGACATACGTTAAGACTTCAGGAAATAACCTCAATGACACTAGAAATATAGAGAGTTAAAACTATGCCAACCAGCATAGATTTCGACAACACAGATCACCCACCTCATACTTTTCTCAGATGACGTTCTGAAAGCCATGGGACAAGTAAATGAGGCACATATAGTAATCTTCGATTTCCGAAAAGCATTTGGCCCAGTAACACACCTAAGCCCACACGGCTAGCCGCGCGGTCTAATGCACTGCTTCCCGAGCGGGAAGGCGTGTCGAAGTCTGGTGTGCTGGCCAGCCTGTGGAAGATTTTAAGGCGGTTTTCCATCTGCCTCGGCGAATGCGGGCTGGTTCCACTTATTCCGCCTCAGTTACACTATGTCGGCGATTGCTGCGCAAACACTGTCTCCAAGTACACGTACACCGAAATTGCTCTACCTGGCAAACATTTGGGGTTACACTCTTCTGGTATGAGACGTTCCCGGGGGGAGGGGAGTTCCACTGTGGGCCGAAGCGGACAATAACCCTGGGTTCGATGTGGGGCGTCGGCGGGGTGAGTGGACTGCTGTAGCCTGTTGTGAGGTTCTGAACCACTGAGGGCTCTGGGACAACGCCTCTCCGTCGTTTCTAGGTCTCGATTCAATGCACACATACACACACCACACCTAGGCTTACTATCGAAAGTACCATCATGTGAAGTATCAGACGAAATATGTGATTAGATTGAGGATTTGTTCGTAGGGAGGACGCACCATGTCTTGCACGGAGTGTCGTCGTCACACGTAGAAGTCACTTCGTGTGCACCCAACGCAAGAATGTCGGATCCCTTGCTGCTCATGCCATGTATTGATGACCCTACAGACAATATTGCTAGTAACCTCAGACTCTTCGCAGGTGATGCATTTATCTACAGTATGGACGAAGCTGTACGGATATTCAGTCAGGCGTTGATAAGCTTTCCGAATGGTGGAATGATTGGAAGCTTGCTTTAAATGTACAAAAATAAAACTGTGCACTTCTCAAAAACAAAAAAATACATAGTGTCCAAGGGATATAACATCAGTGAGTCACAAGTGGAATCTTTAAACTCATGCTTGAGTGTAACAGTACAGACGACCATGTGGGCTGTTTAGTGAGTAAAGCAGACGGCGCACTTCGGTTTACTCCTAGTGAAATGCAAACAGTCTACAAGGGAACTCGCTTGCAAATCACTTGTGCGACGCATCGTAGAATAGTACTCAAGTGTGTGGGACCCATACAAATTAGGACTATCAGGGTGTGTAGAACTTACGAAGAGAAGCCCAGCACGAGTGGTCACAGGTCTGTTTGACCCGCAGAAGAGTGTCATTGAGATGTTGAAAGAATTGAATTGGTATACTCTTGAAGATAGACGGAAACTATTCTGAGAAAGTCTACTAAGTTCCAAGATCCGGCTTTAAATGTTGACTAGGAATATACTATACCTCTTACATATCGCTCCCAAAGGGATCGTAGGGATAAGAGTAATTACAATACACACAGAGGCGTTTAAAAACCCTGCGCTCCATACGTGAATGGAACGGGAAAAAGCTCTAATAACTGGCAGTGCAACATACCAAATGGTTCAAATGGCTCTAAGCACTGTGGGAGTTAACATGTGAGGTCATCAGTCCCCTAGAACTTAGAACTACTTAAACCTAACTAACCTAAGGACATCACACACAACCATGCCCGAGGCAGGATTCGAACCTGCGACCGTAGCACCAGCGCGGTTCGGCAACATACCCTCTTCCATACAGTTTACAGTGGTTCGCAGAGTGTAGACGTAGATTGGAGTACACGCAACAAGAAAGTAAGGATGAAGGGTGTAAGTCTACTCTGAGGTATAGTAGTTTGCACAATAGAGGAATTCGTGGCGGCTGCATCAAACTAGTCAGAATATTTATGAGGAAAAGGAAACTCTGAATTACACCACCGAAAAGCTACAGAATAGAATTGGACATGGTGCCGTGTAGGCGATCGGTTTGCCACAATAACAATCCAAACGGTCCGTGCCCACGAAGCGTGAGTGTGCAGTGGGTTATTACAGCGACGGGGGCTCGCAGGTAGCCCTGCAGGGCTCGGATATTGATGCTTTCCGGCCAGACGGCGGCGCTGGCGGACGAGAGGCAACCGTTGCAGCAGTTGGCTGGCTCCCCAGCCGCCCGTCCGTTGGCGGCGCTTCCGCTTCCGTAGCGTAGCAACTAACGGACGCCGACAGCTGCCGCCCCCGCCACCGCCGCCGCAGACGGACAAGTCGCTGTCGCACCGCCGACCAACACCAGAACCGTAAAACGCTGAACTTCGTCTCATCAGCCCACGGCTGAGCCTCTTTTCTTCACTACATTAGCATCTCACGGGACAAAATATTGGTCACCCCTTTAAAGCAGCACGATGTTCAGCTTGGAGAGCTGTATGTAGACGTCACGTGACCCTCCACGGCCGACCTAACCCAGGCTATTAAGAGTATTTACCTGTTGTTTGTATGTAATCAGCTCAGAGACGCGACAGAATGTCCGAAAGGAGGCATCACGTGTGGATGTGACTAGGACCAAGCCGTGACTTAAGTTGTCCTATCAAGGCGGGCAGTCCAACGTGACTACGAGGAATGGTGTACTACACTGCACAACAAAATTCAAGGATCATTTTCTTCTAAACGACGTAATAGTTTCCCATAGCGAAGAATGTTTGAAACTCGGGTGAAAGATATACCTTTGGAGCGCCGCATTGTATTGGAAGTGAACACTGCAGCAAAACAGGAACGGTACAGAATCGAAGCGTTTGAGATGTGATGTTGTAGGAGGACCTTCCTCTGTGATAGAACTCATGGCGCCTTACGACGTGACTCTTGGGATCGACGATGCTTCCAACACCAACGTGTCAACACATACGAAGAAAAGGCCAGAGCTCAAGAGTCCATGTGACGTGTATTGGGGTAATGATGTAACAATGGAACCAAAATTCACTACAGTTCTGCCCAAAGCCACCGTAAACGTGTCACACGATGCAAAGGAATAGAGATATCATTTCTAATAGAGACAACTTTAGGAGGAGCTAAGGAATTATTCTTGTAAGCTGAGAAAAAAATACCAATTTTAGTCTGTTAGTAATTGCTTCAGTTCAAACACAATCTCACCCTCCCACCCTTTTCTGTCTATCAAGACTTTTTAATATCGTTATTCGAATTGAAACTGTGAGGCACTAGCACCCTATGGAGAGGTTGACTTAAACGTGACTAGTCTCCATAATCTTACGAGTAACTACTTTACACCAAAATAAGTGTTTCAAAACTCATCTCCAGAAATGAATTGCGTGGTACGCCATGAAACTTTCTACAAGAATCAATACTCGTTCCAGAATATCGGAATAACTTCACTCGATTGCTGAGCTTGGTTAGAAATTGAAAACTTCCTCGCGGAGTCTTTCGCCTGTTATTTGATGTATGCCTTCAGTTTCGCAGAAGTAGAAACTGCCGTAACTCTACACATAAAAGATGCAACAGGCCAGCAGCATAGTTGCAACAGCCGTAACTGCAGGCTTTAAGCTCCCCTTGTTTACTTTTCCGTCCATAGAAGCTCTTGAAAAGGATGAAATGTTTGAATAATGTTCTCTACTGCGAACTCGTTCACAGGTGAGGGGAAAATCCACGCCAACCACACGGTATCGTGCAACGTTTGGCGAAAAGATCCACGACAGCTGACCATGCAGCACAGACAAGAGCGTCTCATTTGATTACAAAAGACTGCAAGGATCCCTCTACAGATTCTCTAACTCCATGAGCGTCCAAAGTAACCCCAGGAATCCATTCAAGACCTTCGTTATTGGAAATCTACAATTACATGCACATAGATATTCCGCAAGCCATCGTACGCTGCGTGGCGGAGGGTACCCTTTAGCACTCCTTGTCATTTCTTTCCTGTTCCATTCGCAAATAGAACAAGGGAAAAACAGCTGTCTCATGGTTCACATGGCTCTGAGCACTATGGGGCTTAACTTCTAAGGTCATCAGTCACCTAGAACTTAGAACTACTTAAACCTAACTAACCTAAGGACATTACACACGTCCATGCCCGAGACAGGATTCGAACCTGCGACCGTAGCGGTCGTGCGGTTCCAGACTGTAGCGCCTAGAACCGCTCGGCCACCTCGGCCGGCACCACTGTCTATACGCCTCCCTATGAGCCCTAATTTCTCGTATCCTACCTTCGTGCTCGTTACGCGCTATGTGTGTTGGCAGCAGTAGACTCGTTCGGCAGTAGCTTCAAATGTCGGTTCTCTAAATTTTCTTAATAGCGTTTCTCGAAAAGAACGTCGCCTTCCCTTCAGGGATTCCCATTTGAGTTCCCGAAGCATCTCCGTAACACTTACGTGCTCTTCGAACCTACGGATAACAAATCTAACATCCCGCCTCTGAATTGCTTCGATGTCTTCCTTCAGCCCGACCTGGTACGGATCCCAAACAGCTGAACAGTACTGAAGAACAGATCGCACCAGCGTTCTACATGCGGTTTCCTTTACAAGTGAACCACTCTTTCCTAAAATTCTCTCAATAAACCGAAGTCAAACTTTTGCATTCCTTACCATGGTTTTCACATGCTCGTTCCACCTCGTATTGCTTTGTAACGTTACGCCCAGAAATTTAAACGACTTGACTGTGTCAAACAGAACAGTAGTAATATTGTGTCCGAACATTGCAGGTTTGTTCTTCCTACGCATCCGTATTAACTTACATTTTTCCACATATAGGGTTACCTGCCATTCATCACACCAACTGGAAATGTTTAAGTCGTCTTGTACCTTCCTACAGTTACTCAAGCTCGACACCTTACCGCACACCACAGCATCAGCAGCAAACAACCGCAGATTGCTGCCCACCCTGTCCGCCAAATCCGTTATGTATGTAGAGAACAACAGCGGTCCTATCACACTTAGCTGGGGCACTCGGGACTATACCCTTGTCTACGATGAACACTCGCCATCGAGGACAACACACTGGGCTCTATTATTGAAGTCTTCGAGCCATTCACATATCTGTGAACTTATTCCATATACTCGTACCTTCATTAACAACCTACAATGGGGCACCCCGTCAAATGCCTTCCGGAAATCTATAATTTCTTGTATACTGGAGTCACCTGCTCTTTTTTCCAGTCGCTTGGGACTTTGTGCTGAGCGGGAGGTTCTCGATAAATGCAAGCTAAGTAAGAGGCCAATGCCGTAGGGTACTCTTTGTAAAAGCGAACTGGGATGTTTCTCTACGCCAGGTATGCTTATTTCTAAGTCGTCCATACGGGAGTCTGTCCGATGGTCAAATGACGGAATGTCTGTACGGTTCTCCTGTGTGAACGATTTCTTGAACGTGAAATTTCGGCTTTCTTTCTGCTACCTTCAACTGACACGCCAGACTGGTCAACAAGGGACTGAATAGAAGCCTTAGATCCGCTTTGCGATTTTACGTACGATCAGAAATTTTTCCGGTTTCTGCGAGATATTTTGCTAGGATGTGACGGTGGTAATTGTTGTATGCTTCGCGCATAGATCTTTTCACAGACGCACGAATCTCTACTAACCTTCGATTGTCGTCATTTGTGAGTCCCTTTTTGAACCTAGAGTGCAACAGCCTCTGCTTCCTCGGTATCCGCCAAATTTCGTTGTTAAACCACAGTAGGTCTTTCCCATCCTTCATCCACTTACTAAGCACGTAACTCTCCAGACCACGCTTACAATCTGCTTAAACTTTGCCCATAAATCCTCTACATCCAGCTTACTGGAACTATGTGATGCCAATTCACTGCCTAAGTGAGATGTTAATAACTGCTTATCTGCTCTATCTAGCAGAAATACTCTCCTAGCCTTCTTGTCTGATTTGTTAACTTTCGCAATCATAGTTGCTATATTGACATCATGTTCGCTAACCTCGTTTATATACTGACACTGTCGATAAGGTCCGGCCTATTTGTAGCTACCAAGTCTAAGATATTTCGATTGCGTGTAGGTTGCCGAGCTAGCTGCTCAAGACATTTTACAAAAAAACCTGTTCAAAAGCATTTCACATGACGGTCTGCAACCAAGGAAATTGCTTACAATACGTTAGTTCGTCCAGGCTTAGAGTATTGTTCGTATGTATGGGACCCTTACCAGTCGGGTCTCAGTCAAGAGATTGAGAAGGTCCAAAGAAGAGCAGCAAGATTCGTAAACGGTACATTTAGCTATCGAGAGAGCGTTATAAATCTCATAGAAAGTTTGAAGTGGGATACACTTGCAGATAGACTATGCAGTAAACGGAAGGGGCTGCTCACTAAATTCCGAGATCCAATCTTCGTCGAGGATGTAGAGCATGTATTATTACCACCAACTTTTAAATTGCGCAATGATCACCGCTCAAAGATAAGGGAAATTAGAGCTCGTACTGAGGCGTTCAGACAGTCGTTTTTCCCTCGTGCGATCCGCGAGTGGAACAGAGGTGAAGGGGTGGGGGGGGGGGGGGGAGGGAATATGACTTTGGCACGAATTGTGCCCTCCGCCACACACCGATTGGTGGCTAGTGGAGTATATATGTAAATGACTTAAGTTCATGGCTTATAGAAAATAAACTAACGTTAAATCACAGCAAGACTCAGTTTTTACAGTTTCTAACAATTCAACAAAACCTGACGTTTTAATTTCACAGAATTGGCATGGGATTTGTGAAACTGAACAGTTTAAATTTCTAAGTGTGCAGATAGATGGTAAACTGTAGTTCAGTATCTTGTTTAAAGACTTAATGCTGCAACTTTTACTATTCGAACGGTATCTGAAGTGAGTGATCGTTCGACTCGAAAATTAGTCTACTTTGCTTATTTTCATTCGCTTATGTCGTATGGTATTATATTTTGGAGTAACTCTTCACATTCTAAAAGGATATTTTTGGCTCAGAAACTGGCGGTTAAGGCAGTAAGTGGTGTATGTTCACGAACTTCTTGTCGACCCCTGTTCACGAGCCTGGGTATTTTAACAGTGGCCCCTCAATATATATATTCCTTACTGTCATTTCTTGTTAACAATATTAGCTTATTCCCAAGAATAAGCAACTTTCACTCAGTTAAAACTCGGCAGAAATCAAACATGCATTTGGGTCTGACTTCCTTAACTCTTGTGCAGAAAGGTGTGCAGTATACTGCTGCATCCATTTTCGACAAGCTACCACTAGAATTCAAAAATCTTTGCAGTAATCCACGCGACTTCAAATGGAAACTGAAGAGTTTCCTCATGGTTCTCTCCTTCTATTCTGCCGAGGAGTTCCTTGAAAAATTCAGTTGATTATGGTTTTGTTGATTGCGTTTACTTAAACTTATGGCTTTACATTTTTCGGATACATAAACATTTTATTTTTATAAGTTATTATTTTTATGTTGTAATTTCATGTACTGACACATTCCAGGACCTTGGAAATTTCCTTCTCAATTTGGTCCTATGGAACTTGACGTGTAAATAAATAAATAATAAAAAAAACAGCGAGAAACTTAGCATCAGAATTGGCTGTCAGGAAGTAGACGAAATTAAGGAATTCTATTATCTAGGCGGCAAAAAAAAACCAAGATGGACTTACCAGATAAGACATACAATGCTGACTAGCACGGGTAAAGAGGGACTTCCAGGCGAAGAGAAATCTACTAGTATCACACATATGCCTTAATTTGAGGAATGCAAGTTTGTAGCATAGCATTGTATGGTAGTGAATCATGGACAGTGAGAAAAGCGGAACAGAAGAGAACTGAAGCATTTCAGATGTGCTGCTACACAATAATGTGGAAAATTAGGTGGACTGGTAATATCAGGAATGAGGGTTTTTTTCTCAGAATCGGCGAAGAAATGAATATACGAAAGACACTGGTAATAGGAAAGGAGAGGGTGATAGAACGGACGTTAAGACATCAGGGCGTAACCTCCATGGTACTAGTGGGAGCTTCAGACGATATTGCTGTAGGGGAGGACAGAGATTGGAGAACGTCCAAACAAATAGTTGCGACGTAGGGTGCAAGTGAAGAGGTTGCCGCATGGAACTAATTCGTAGCGGTTCGCATCACAACAGTCCGAAGACTGATGTCTGAGAAAGTAACGACAAATGATTGAAGCCGTTGGGAGGCGTTAGTCTTAGATAAAGAAGCTGGGTTAAGAGAGAAAATTGCGTGGGGTTTGTGAAACTGGTCAGAAGGCTGATGAACAGTAAAAATGGCGTAAATTACATACAAGTAAACAGGTATTAAGAAATTACAAATAATTTGTGATAGGAGACATATGTAGAGCACAAATCATAATTCCGTACGCAAATTTGACCTGATATTTCAGTTTTAAATCTACAAAATAGTTTCCGTACCTAGAAAGTCTAATCTTGCAATTTGAAACGAGCAGCACGTCTGTAAAACGGGTTAAGTGCTGTGCAGTCCTAAGGGAATAAGGTTTATTGATAATCGTGTTCGCAAATTCTGTTTGTTACAGAATTGTTCAACTACCGTAGAAACAGTCCCTGTAGCCGGAATTTCATTTGCCGTCTCCTCTCGCTGCAGGCGAGCTGTGGCGGCTTCTGCCTCGCGGTGTCGTCTTTTGATCTCCGAAAAACGACCGAAAACAAGGAGGACTGCGAGCGGAGCGAAGAAAAACACATTCGGAAATCTGTTTCCGACGCGTTCGCGTAAACGTTGCCCTCAGGGAATCTCTCCAGCCACGGAGGGGGGAGGCGCGGTGTAGCGGGGTGGCGGGATTCTCGCTGGTGCTGCCGCACAGGTCGCAGGCGCCTCCATTTCCGTGTCGGAGATGTTCCCAGTCTGCCAGGAAATGAATTTTTGCCACAGCCAAGTCTTGGAAAGAGGCTTGTGGTCTCTGTCTTGAGGGTAGCTGAACTGAGCTTCAGGAGTCAGGCAGTGTTCCGAACAAAGGAGTGTACTGTGCACCAGAAACTGACTTTCTTCGTCGTAAGTGCCTGATTACAAAACGCCACCTAGCTGTGCTCTTAAATAAGGCATTCTGCGTCTATATCTAAATCTACATCTACATGTGCATCTGCATACGTATTCTAGAAGCCACCGTATGGTGCGTGGCGGAGGACACCGTGTATCACTTCTAGTCATTTCCTTTCCGGTCCACTCGCAAACAGAGACGAAATACGACTGTCTGTAATCCTTCGTATGAGCCTTAAATTTTCGTATATTACCTTTGTGGTCCTTACGCGAAATTTATGTTGGCGGCACTAAGATCATTCTGCAGTCAGGTTCAAATACCGATTCTCTGAGTTTTCTCAATAGTGTTCCTCGAAAATAACGTCTTCTTCCCTCCAGAGATTCCCACTTCAGTTCCCGAGGCATCTCCGTAATACTTACGTGTTGATCGAACCTACCGGTAAAAAGTGTAGCAGCTTCCTTTAAATTGCTTCTATGTCATCCTTTAATCCGGCGTGGTGCAGATCTCAGATGTTGGAACAGTATTCAAGGATATGTCTCACCAGCGTCCTATGTGCGGTCTAATTTATAGGGGCACCAAACTTTGCTAAAATTCTCCCACTATACCGAAGTTGACCATTCACCTTCCCTACCGCAGTGCTCACATGATCGTTCCATTTCTTATCGCTTTGCAGCGTTACTTCCAGATATTTAAACGGCGTGACTGTGTCAAACAGGACACTAATAACGCTGTGTCCGAATTTATGGGTTTGTTTTTTCTACTCGTCAGTATCAACTTCCATTTTTCTGCATTTGAAGCTAGGTGTAAAGTCCTATCGTATCCTTCTCCAGTCATTCAACTTCGACACCTTACCGTACACTACAGTATCATCAGCAAACAACCGCTAATTGCTGTCCACCCTGTTCGCCATATCATTTATTTATATAGAATTAATCACGGTCCTATCACACTTCCCTAGGCCACTCATGGCGATACCCTTGTCTCTGCTGAACACTAGCCGTCGAGGTCAACATATTGGTTCTGTTACTTAGGGAGTAAAAACACACCTTTTAAATGTTGGAAACGTACTGTCATTTCCTTTACATGAACAAAAACACTTGTTACAAGTCCGACACAGCCGTGAGTTCGGTGCATAACACAAACTTCTGGCTGTCCCGATTCACTTATCGCCATCCTCTTTGAGCACTCTAATATTAATTGTAGCTATTTTCAAATCAATAATACACAACATCTGACCAAATAAATAAATAAAATAAGCACCGAGAAGACATGGTGAAATGTCAATGTAACTCCGTAAGTGTACACATACGTACGTGTACACACCATCGGCAGATTTGTAAATGATTAGGCTTCCTATTCTCTGCGGCAGGTAGATCGGCCACCAGATGCGTTAGTGTTTTCATGTTTAGTGTTGTTACCAGGCTTGGTAGGGTATGTAAGTGGCGTGAACAGCGTCATATGTTGAGGTATCACTATCCAGGACACGTAAATACTGCGTATGTGCTGGTAAAGAACGATTTACGAAGTCTTGGCGACGTAACTTTTTAGGGTTTGTTTCATTCTACTGAAACGGTACTAGACGAATAATATATGGGGAAAGTAACATGTAAAAAATTGTAACTTTCTGCATGCAATGTAAGTCTTGTGGATTTGTGCAGATATTCGAGTACCCTGTACAGCACATTCGGGAGGTGGCGCCAAAGATCATCCGTCAGCCCAGTGACAACCACAGAGCACTGGATTCAGAGTCAATCGTGTACCAGTTGGCCACTAGAAGAATGACAGACCATTGTATGTTGTCACTCATAATTTTTAAAGAATAATCGTGGCGCCGCAGTTTTGTCAACGGAATGATTCATCTGTGGTTTCCTGCCCGAGCAACGTTAGTTACCATCGAGGAGCAGTTAGAGACACTTAAGAGGAAGTAGGTTTGTGTGCAGAGTGTCAGAAGGACCGAATATTTAGTTGCTGCTTGTTCGCTAACTTGAGCTGATGCGTTTAGCTCTAGACAGTAATTAATCGACCGGTTGAATCGATTTATTGTGTAGGTAGAAAGTTTCCGCATTCTAGAAGTATGGTTGAAAGTGTGTAATTCGGTGAAAGATTGCGGTAAAGGGATAGGGAAGGACTGGATATCAAAGCCTAGAAATAATTTACTTTAATTTGATAATTTAATTTTATTGTGCTTCTCGATTTATTCTGAAGAATTATAGCTATGTCGCATTCTTGAGTTAACTGAGTGGCATTTAAGTTTTGTACTTGTAACGGGGTTTTCTGAGGATTGTGAATCGTGAATCAAAGAAGTATTGTTTGATTTCAGTGATTGTACCAAGCTATCTGAGTTGGGGCTCAGGCTATGGTGTATTTGTAGCACGTCTATAAAGTAGTTGCTGTGATTAGTTGTAACAGTTGACGAAGGCATTCTCTGAGGCACAGAGTAACGGCCGCGACTGTATTAAAAGGATTTGGTGTTTGAGGTGATATGTGAATAAGATTTTATGGCTATTGAATTATTTTATTGTCGAGCGGAGTTCTCGATTTTTGTGAAGATTTGAAGATTGTTTCCGGAACACGCAGATCGGTGTTTTTTTCTTTTTTTCTTTTCTTTTTTTTAAATGCTGATAAAGCTTACAGAGTTGCGATAGTAACGTTTCGTGTTGATCCAGACCCAAGCTGAACCATATTTCAGCGGAATTCTACTGCAACCATCACTCCTGTAGTTAATAGTGATGAGTGACATTTTCATTGAGTTTTTGTTAGTGGCATCGCGGATCGCTAACCTCTGAAGTGGCTGAGAATTTTGCAGTTTGGGTTTTAAACTGAATTACAAAGTGGAGGTAGCACCTAAGATTTGTGGTTGACTTTTTTGTATTATTTCATTTCGTTTAGTTTTGTCTGTCAGTCGCTGACTCGTTGCCGTTTGTCTCTGTACGTAGTTAGTAAAGAGAAGGAAATAAATTGTCATTTTGTTTAGAAGTCAAAACATAATCCCCGATTTCTCATTCAGCCCAAAATTACTAAACAACTGCTGTTTGAGAGACATCATTCGTTACGATATAAACAAGCGAGATCTTAAATTGTGGAATATTAACTAGAAGAAACGAGCCGTCAAATTCAGAGGTTCTTGAGTGACAGTTGAACGCAAGACAGGTAATCGAAAGTATTTACGAGTTAAGGAAATTTCACTTCAAGATCTTTTAATTGATAAAACTCATAATAAAATAATTGTGGCTATAGTTTGTATTTAAAAGAATTTAAAAGTGAGTGAGTGACTCAAAATACTGAAAATACGGAGGGCTGGTCTACATTTATTCTGAAGTTGAAAGCTTGTGAACGTAGTTTCGCAAAATAAAACAGACATTGTTTATATTATTGACGGGCGTTTCCTTAGAAACAAAACAGATCGCTGACTGAACCTGTCAAAGTTCATACATTTTAAACATATTTTTTGATTTTTTGCCAATGTAGTACGCCTAAGTAAGAAGTTAGCAAAATATATCAACATTCATTGTGATTTTACTAAAGGCTCAATAGGGACGCTATTGCATTTAAGGTCTGTGACGTATGTTAAATAGCGGTCTTGCGTGTATATTGTTAGCGTGATTCTTCGCTGGTCTAAAAGGTTATTAGTAATAACATTAAAGTGTTTCTGTTTTAGGAACAGTTCTAGAGCACTGCCTTTTATGTGTTTAGACAAAATAATTTCAGATTAATTTGAGCAATTTATGGTAATTAATCTTTGGTATTACTGGACAGTATACGATACGCAATCGCATTTTTCCGTTAGTGTGTTGACGTCATTATTGGGAGAACTACCTGTTAAAAGTCACTGCTATTGACCTTGACATAATGATAATACATAACAGAAAGGTATTTAAAAACTATTTCGATAATAGTTTACGCAAACAGCTGCCGTTTGTGTGTTCCATTGCAATTTCCCAGAATATGAACATCTGTGTAGCGAGAGTGTTACCGCTGCGTTCCTTAACATTAAAATTCTAATTGTTAATGTATAAAATGCATGTTTGACCATCATCTGCTTTTATTTTAAACTCAAATATCTACTGGATTCAGTCATAGACTATCTTCACGGATTAGGGTTAAAACAGTTTAAGCCACAACATCAGATCTCTCATTACTTAAGTTATGGCGACGTCTCATGTGTAGAGCAAGTCATGAATGCCAGTATACAACACAAGACTTTTAGAAGCAAAGATACTAATAAAAAAAGTAAACAGCGCAGCACTAAAGAGAAGTTCAGAAGTCAGAGATTCCTGAGTGACGAACGCAAGATAGGTAATCCAAAGTATTTACAGTTTAAAGAATTTTTACTTAAATACCTTTTAGCTGTCAAAATCATAATAAAATAATACCGATCTTCTCTTCAGTACTGCTCTGTTTGCGCTTGTTATTAGTATGTTTGCTTCTAAAAGTCCTGTGTTGTGTAGTGGAATTCATGACATGCTCTACACATGAGACGTCGCCATTGCTTAAGTTATGACAGGTGTGATGTTGTGGCTTAAACTGTTTTGACCCTAATCCGTGAAGATGGTCTGTGACTGAAACCTGTCGACATTTGGGTTTAAAATAAAAGCAGCTGATGGTCAAACATGCATTTTATACATTACTTCACGGCTGTTGACAGTCACCTTCCAAAAATGCACAATTCTTAAAACTATTTATATGTTTATCTCAGTTTCTTCTTTTATGAGGCGGGGTTGTGTCTGCTAATAACAGTGCTAGTTATGTGAAGCTTTAGGAGGAAATTCCGGCACAGTGCACGTACTCATGTGACATAGCGTCTTTGGCGCCTGGCAAAGTTTGAAAGGGGGGCCTTATTATGAGTCTGCATTGGCCGGCTGGCCGAGTTCCAGATTTGCGAGCCCGATTTTGAACTGCATGAGGACGTGAGGGCACGCATACTCGTCCAGGATCCAGTAGAGCACCTCTGACCACTACAACAGTCGACCATGTCTGACCGCCAAAACCCCGAGGATCATCGTATTGTGCACTAATTACATCATAGGCCTTTCAGATCTACGTCTGCCAACCGACATCAAGTAAGGGATTTCCTGCAAAATTCTGTGTCATCCCAAACCACTGATCGCAGACTAGCAACAGCCGCACTAGGGAACTGCCATCCCATTCACAGTCTACAGTTAACACAACACTACCGGCAGCGTTTGGCGGAGTGACGTGGCCGGGAAGCGTCGACTGGTGATGACTGCCGTCGCTCTGTGTTCAGCAATGAATAGCGCTTCTGCACTACTCCACATGATCATCGATGGCAAGTGTGGCAGTCAGGTGGGAAGAGCTCCCAATCTATTGTTTTGCAGAGACACAGCTGTGCTGCTCCTGGAGCCGTTGGCTATTAGTTCAGGCAGTGGTGGTAGTAATCGAGGGAACTTTGACAGCACAACGGTACGTCATGGACATCCTACGTCCTCGTGTGCTACTTCTAATTTGACAATGTCTTGGTACCATTTTTCAACAGGACAGTGCTTATCCACATATGACACATATCTTTATCAAATGTCTGCTTTTAGGTATTTCCGTAGTCAACAGCATTCCCAGATCTGAATCTAATAGAATATATATCGGCCCAGCTCGGCCGTCAGCTGACTGTCAGTGCCAGTATCAAGGATATCAAACACCAGTTACAACAGTCCTGTAACACAACGGCTTTACGACATCCTATCCAAAAAATCAGTGCCTGCGTCCAGACCGGAAACGGGGTGAAACCTGGTTGGTAGGTACGCAGAGAGCGCACAGGATAAGGTAACGATTGTGGATGGGGGCGTAAGCAGTTACTGTGAGTTGCACAAAAAAACACACAACTTTATTTTTCTACGAACCACTCATTTACACATTGTCTTAAAGATCACAATTAGACAATACGGGTGAAGGCCTAGTTAAAGAAAACTTGAGATGCTTTCTGGGCTGAAGGCCCGAAACCATATCAAAAACAAGAACGGCTGAAAGCCTGGCTTCGAAATCAAAAGCAATTAAAAATAGAAGGTAATTAAAAAAACATGCAATTGAAAACCATTAGCGGCTGAAGGCCTACACTACACGTCTGAAGGACAACTATAATTAAAACACATTAATAAACAATTTTTCTCACTAAGGAATTTCTGTTTAAACTTATAACAGAACTGCCGAAATCCTAATTAATGAGATATTAACTTATTGCACGACTGAAGGCCACAAACAAATTTGAAACAAAGGCTCATGGCCTGAACAACAAGTCAGACAAAAAATTTAAAATAAACCCCTTCCTTCTTATAAAAGGTTTTCCTTTAAAGAATACACTCCGCTGAAGGCCTTATTAAAAGTGGTTCACGTAAATCCTCGGCTGAATGCCACACATAACAAATGGTTCTAATGTCTCTGAGCACTATGGAACTTAACTTCTGAGGTCATCAGTCCCCTAGAACTTAGAACTACTTAAACCTAACTAACCTACGGACATCACACACATCCATGCCCGAGGCAGGATTCGAACCTGCGACCGTAGCGGTCGCGCGGTTCCAGACTGTTGCGCCTAGAACCGCTGGCCACTCCGACCGGCTGCCACACATAACACATCGAACAACTAACGGCGTAGGGCCTGGATTACAAACAATTTCAGACAGAACAAATTTTAAGGAAAACTACTTTTTTAAAAATAAAATCGATCTTCAAGATTATAATTTACATGGCTGAAGGCCTTTATGAAAAATTTAAAATAAACTGAGTTAATACATGGCCGAAGGCCTCCCACAATACTTTCAACTAAAACGAAAATCGTAATCTAATACAAATAGAACAAGTGGTGCTCAGAAATGTACCAAGGCTCGGCCTGAGAAGGTAGCTCAAATGTACGGTGAGGTGAGACAGGCAGTCAGGAGTTGAAGTTAAATAAACGGATGGCAACCCAAACTAAGGACAACTCAAGGACCAACCAACAATTTTACCAATTCCCTTCCATCTGACCAACAGCACAACGATGGAAAATGTCTGCCGACGACGAGGATACGAACAGCACTACGTCTTCAGAAATTGGCGTCTAAAAACAGCCAAGGGAACGATAACCACTCTGAGCAAAATATGAATTAAACAAATTAAAGGCTGTCGAACTACACGCCGTGCCGGACAGCATCAAGATGAGGAGGAAAGGCACACTGCCGGAAAGCCACACTAACAACCAGGACAGGTTACTGGGGCGTTACCGGCCACAGAGCAGAAAATACCACTGGTGCACTTTACTGGCAAGTAACAGCCAATTTAATAATTAATCACAATATAGGAAGATGGCTGCAAGATTTCGACAACTCCAACACATCATACGTTGCTGCTAGCCTGAACGGCCCAGGGAGCAACAACCCCCAAACGAACAAAGAGGTCACAATAGTTGAGGTTTCATAACGGGTTATCTGATCACTCAACTTCAGCGTCCAGGTTCGGTGGTCAACGAACTTTGTCGCTTTCGCAGCTAGCGCCTTATGATCCAACAGCGCGTCCATGCCGCCAGCGGTCCCTGCCTGGCCGCGCGCCGCGGAGACTTACTCGCTGCTCCATCCCAACCGACTGACCACCACACACCACCACCATCCGGAAATACTAGCGGTCCCACCAAAGGTAGCACGACAGCACTAGTATCGATAAGCGCTGCTGATGCCATGCAAGGAGGCAAGCCAGCAACTTCGTTACGCCAGTAAGTAAGGAAGAAAGAAGACGCCACTTGAAGTGAGAAAATGCCAAAGAACAAACAGCATGAACGTGAGCCACACACGGCTCACCTGGAATGGGGTTCGTACTGCCAAATTCCTTGTAAATATGACAGGCAAAGTCAGAACAACACTCAGTGAAATTAAAAGCAAGGATGATAACATTAGGAGTGCAACGGTAATTGCATTGCTAAATGCAGAGGAGAGAGCGCAGAGATGGTAAGAGTACGTTGAAGGTAAGGGGGAAGATTTGTCTTATGTGATAGAAGAAGAAACAGGAGTCGATTTAGAAAAGATAGGGGATCCAGTATTAGAATCAGAATTTAATATACCTCTGGAGGACTTAAGATCAAATAAGGCAGAAAGGATAGATAACATTCCATCAGAATTTCAAAAATCGTTGACTGAGAGTGTGTTAGATGACGATCAGTTTGGCATTAGAAACGTTAAAGGCACGAGAGAAGCAATTCTGACGTTGCGGTTAATAAGGGAAGCAAGACGAAAGAAAAATCAAGACACGTTCATATGATTTGTCAACCTGGAAAAAGCGTTTGACAGTGTAAAATGGTGCAAGACGTTCGAAATTCTGAGAAAAATAGGGTTAAGCTATAGGTAGAGACGGGTAATATACAATGTGTACAAGAGCCAAGATGGAATAACAAGAGCGGACGACCAAGAACGAAGAGCTCGGATTAAAAAGGATGTAAGACAGGGATGTAGTCTTTTGCCCCTACTGTTCAATCTATACATCGAAGAAGCAATGATGGAAATAAAGAAAAGGTTCAGGAGTGGAATTAAAATTCAAGGTGAAAGAATATCAATGATATGATACGCTGATGATATTGCTATCCTGAGTGAAAGTGAAGAAGAATAACATGATCTGCTGAATGGAATGAACACTCTAATGAATACAGAATATGGACTGAGAATAAATCGAAGAGAGACGAAAGTAAAGAGAAGGAGCATAAATGAGAATAGCGAGAAACTTAGCATCAGGATTGATGGTCACGAAGTAGATTAAGTTAAGGAATTTTATTACTTAGCCACCAAAATAACCAATGGCGGTCGGAGCAAGGAGAGCATAAAAAGTAGAATAGCAAAAAAAAGGATTTCTGGCCAAGAGAAGTCTACTAGTATCAAACATTTGCCTTAATTTGAGGAACAAACGTCTGAGAATGCATGTCTGCAGTGTAGTATTGTATGGTAGTGAGACATGAACTGTGGGAAAACCGGAGCAGAAGAGAATCGGAGCATTTGAGATGTAGTGCTACAGAAGTAGGTTGGAAATTATATGAATCGAACTTGTAAGGTAAGGGATGAGGAGGTTCTGTTTAGAGTCGGAGAGGAAAGGAATATTTGGGTAACACTGACGAGGAGAAGGGACAGGATGACATGATATCTGTTAAGACATCAGAGAACGACTTCCATTGTACTAGAGGAAGCTGTAGAGGACGTAAGTTGCAAGTACTACTCTGAGATGAAGAGGTTGGCACTGTAGAGGGATTCGTGACGGGCCGCATCAATCCACTGAGAAGATCGATGACTCAAAAAAATTGCATTTGATACATTTTTTATTTTGCGTCGAGAGAAATGGGACATCATGTTGAGAGTTATTACTTTGTCTCAGTACAATAACAACCGTATAAAGCAAATTTTTTGTGACACAAGCGTTTCGCTTTATTATTTATAAGACATATCCAAGGGGCCTGGAATATATACCGGTACACATTTGTGTTTATAGTCTTTTGCTTTATCTATAGATCATTATACACCGAGGTTGTAAGCGTCGCTGGCACTTTTTGATTTTTTTATGGCGCAATGATATTGTAAATTTCTACTGACAATAATTGTAGATGCTGCTCCATGTCAGTTCTTTTTCACGTTTTACATCTGTCCTCCTTCTGCTTACTGTCTCTCAAAATTTTATTGCAGAGCACATTTGTTGATGTCGTTAGCAACTGTTAAATGTTATTTACAACTATCGA
The DNA here is from genome assembly GCF_021461395.2 of Schistocerca americana. Classification (NCBI taxonomy): domain Eukaryota; kingdom Metazoa; phylum Arthropoda; class Insecta; order Orthoptera; family Acrididae; genus Schistocerca; species Schistocerca americana. The sequence goes on from NC_060125.1 coordinate 437,687,124, forward strand.
ATGTGTATTGTGATATTAGTGATCTGTAGAAATTTAAACTATTGATACGTTTTAGGAAAGCGGAAAATACCAAAACTGTTTATAACTCTCATTTATAATGTCAAAATGTAAAACAAAATAGTACAAACAAATATGTATATAATTTAGGCCACTGATGATGCTTTGCAAATAACAAAGGCGATCTCGTACGCCACGAAATTTTTTTGTGCAATTAGACGAATCCAGAGTAATAACAGTGAACTTAATATTATAGGAAACTGACAACGTCAGACGCAAGAAAAGTTCTTCTTTTCTTTCACCATGATCTAGGCAATAGGCCTGTTCCGTTTCCTGCGTATCCCACGATGTTTTTCTTCGTCTTGCTGTGGATGTTCTACCTATGGTTCTGAAATGTAAGTCATAAGTCTGGGATTGTGTGTAGATGTGCTAGCCGGCTTTGCCGATTAGAGTTGAACTTCTCATTTGCAATATATATCTCAAGTTCTGCACTTATTTAGTTTCTTAGCCTGTCTCGTCTTGTGCGGCCCTTAACTTTCCATTAAATTTCATTTCTGCAGTTTGGTTTCTACCCTCTCGATTTTTAATAACTGTCCATGTTTCACTTCGAAATGGCAGTGTGGCCATCACAGAATTTGGTTTTTGTGTCTTCTATCACTTTATTTCTCACTGTTCTATTGATTGTTTCACACATCATTCGATGATTCTGCAGTGTGTATCGAATGTCAATTTCATTTTGGTAGCTTATAATATTCCCCAGGTAACTGATGTGACTGACTTGTTCAGTGGTTTTGTTTCCTATTATGATCTTAGCCCTCAGCTGTTGTGTCTCTTTGAAATCCATCACTTTTGTTTTTGGATTGATATTTTCATGTTATATTGTTTAGAAATTTGGTTCATTCAGTAGATGGATCGTTTCAGCAAAGTCTCGCTATGGCGTACAATTGAAAGATCGTCAGCAAAAAGCACCGTATTAAAAATATGTCGTGTGATAATCTCAAGTCTGGATCAATTTGTTCTTTACATGTTTCAGTCATATCGTCAGTGTATATATTAAAAAGTGTGGGTGATAAGCTACAACTTTGTCGGGCTCTTTGGTTTACGGGTATGCGTTGTGAAATAGCATAGTTAGTCTTACAGTGTGCGTAGGATACAGGTCACATGTGTGGACGCTGGAATGTTCTGCGGTGCGGAAGAGAGTGCCTCTCTCTCTTGTAATCCAGACCTCGAGCAGTACAGCCGACTTTTCGGAAGGCACCAACGTAAGTTAACATGAACCGCTTCCCCTTCCGTTGCCCACTTCAATTAATTGTTCGACCTCCTATACTAGCCTAAACCTGGTAACTTCCGACCCTAGGCGCGCCAGTTGTACACTGTACATTGAAATATATCCTCCTTATTGTACCTAATTTCCTGTTTTGTCATTTAACGGCAGCCCTGGATTCCCACTCTCAAATCCTGACCGCTCGACCTCCTACACACTGTCATCACGAGACATATGTAACAACCTTCCCTCCCCTTCCCTGCCACTTATACATGAATATTGGTATCAGACGTGGGATCTTATACATTAACAACGTGATCGAAGGCTTCCTCTGAGTCTAAATATGCAATGTGTGTTTTCCTATTGAACTCTTTTTGTTTTCCTATAATTTATTTAAATGTGAAAACATTGTCAGTACAGGGTCTTGCTTCTCTGAAACCATTTCGTTCTTAGGATAACAGATTTTCGGCAAGAATTTGTAGAGTTTGGTTTATTCAAATGGTTCAAATGGCTCTGAGCACTATGGGACTTAACATCTGAGGTCGTCAGTCTCGTAGAACTTAGAACTACTTAAACCTAACCAACCTAAAGACATCACACACATCCATGCCCGAGGCAGGATTCGAACCTGCGACCGTAGCGGTCGGGAGGTTCCAGACTGAAGCGCCTAGAACTGCTCGGCCACAACGGCCGGCCTTTCGTTTATTATCTTGGTATAAATCTTATAAGCTGTGTCCACTAACGTTATACCACAGAGTGTGTGTGTATTGTGTATTGAACCGGGGACCTAGAAACGACGGAGAGGCTTCATCCCGCCTTAGTCCTCAGTGGTTCAGAACCCCACAACAGGGCACAGAAGTCCACCAACCCGACCGCCGCCCCACACCGAACCCAGGGCTATTGTGCGGTTCGGCCTCCAGAGGACCCCCCTTCCCGGGAACTTCTCACACCAGACGAGTGTACCCCAATTGTTTGTTTGGTAGAGTAATTATGGTCTATGCGTACGTGGAGACAGTGTTTGCGCAGCAATCGCCGACGCACTGTAACTGAGGCGGAACCTGCCCACACTCGCCGAGGCAGATGGAAAACCGGCTTAAATACCATCCACAGGCTGGCCGGCACACCGGACCTCGACACAAATCCGCCGGGCGGATTCGTGCTAGGTACCGCCACGCCTTCCTGCTGGGGAAGCAGTGCGTTAGACAGCGCTGCTAGCCGGGCGGGCTTATACCACAGTAATTATTGCATTAACTTCTACTGCTTTTTTTTTTTTTTTAAGATAGATGTGACATCTGCAACTGTCCAGGTGGGACATCCTGTACCGTAATGTACAAACCGGGCAACGAAGCAAAAGGAAAGAGACAACTTTCAGCGGAAATGGGTCGCTTGTATACTTATAGCCTGCAGAGTAAATCCAGGGTACTGTAGGCGGATACCTGAGGTAGTCCCCATTTCCGGCGAGAGGTACCGAGCGCTCGCAGCAAGGCGGGAGGCCCGCGAGGGTCGGCCTGCGTGGGCGGCTGAGCCGGCACCAGCCGGCGGTGCTTTCTCTTTCTCCTCGGCTTGTCTTCTCCGCGCGGCAGTTGCGCAATTGCCCGCCGCCGCGCCGCCCCCGCTGCCGGCGAAGCGGCTCTCCCAGCGGAGTCTGCGCTGGCGAAAGTACCGCGGCGGCGCGGCGGAGAGAGCTGTGTGGTGTGGCGTGCTGTGGCGTGCGGTGGGCGCCCCGACTGCGTCTTGCCGTAACGCCCGGGCGCCGCCAGCTGACTCACGTCCAGGGAGAGGCCGCAGCTCCTGCTAATTGTTACGCGATCCGTCTCGCGTCTTCCTGACCACTCACACACACACACACACACACACACACACACACACACACACACACACATTGCACCTCTGCCGGGTAATATTCGGTAACCGTGGAGACTTCCTGTCTTGTTCTGATCTGCAGAACGACGTCTACTTTGATGAAACTTTCCACGCTAGCCTGTCCTGTGCAAGAGTCTTCAGCTCTGCATAACTACTGCCTCGGGTAACCATTTAAGCATGGTTACTCAATTAAAGCCTATCCTACCTCTACAATTTTTACGTAGCACACTTCGTTTTACATCTACATCTACACGGATACTTTGCAAATCACACTTAAGTGCCCGGCAGAGGGGCATCGAATCACCTTCACAGTAACTCTCTATAATTCCACTCTCGAACAGCGTGCGGAAGGAACGAACACCTATATCCTTCCAAACGAGCTCTAATTTCCCTTATTTTAATGTGACGATCGTTTCTCCAGATGTAGGCCGCCAACAAAAAAATATTTTTGCACTCGGTACAGAAAGCTGGTGACTGAAATTTTCTTGAGAAGATCCCACCGCAACGAGAAACGCCTTTGTTTTAATGATGTCTACTCCAGATACTGTCTCATATTCGCGACATTCTCTCCTCCATTTCTCGATAATACAAAACGTCCTGCTCTCCTTCGAACTTTCTCGATGTACTCCGTTAATCCTATGTGGCAAGGATTGCAAACCGCGAAGCAGTACTCCAAAAGAGGACGGACAAGCGTAGTGTAGGCAGTCTCTTTCAAAAGAAATGAAATGTCATGTGGCAAGAGCTCCTGTCGGGGTGATCAGTCGCCTGGTGCAAGTCTTTTGAGTTGACACCACTAGGCAACTTGGGCATGGATGGGGATGAGATGATGATGAATATAACAACACAACACCCAGTCCCTGAGCTGAGAAAATCTCCGACCCAGACGGGAACTGAACCCGGGCTCTTGGCATAACAGTCCGTCGTACTGACCACTCAGTTATCGGGGCGGACGGCAGTCTCTGTAGTAGATCTGTTGCATCTTCCAAGTGTTTTTCCAATAAATTGCAATCTTTGGTTAGCCTTCCCCACAACATTTTCAATGTGTCCTTTATAATGGAAGTAATTCCTGGGTATTTAGTTGAATTTACGAACTTTAGATTTCATTGATTTATCGTGTAACCGAAGTTTAACGGATTCCTTTTAGTGCTCATGTGGATGACCTCAAACTTTTAATTATTTAGGCTCAATTGATAATTTTTGCACCACACATAAATCTTTCCTAAATCGTTTGGCAATGTGTTTTTATCCTCTGACCACTTCACTAGAAGAGAAACGACAGCATCATCTGCTAACAACCTAAGACAGCTGCTCCGATTCTCACGTAAACCATTTATGGAGATAAGGAACAGCAGAGAGCCTATAACGCTACCTTGGGAACGCCAGAAATCACTTCCTTTTTACTCGATGACCTACCTCCAGTTACCACGAAATCACCTCTCTGACAGGAAATTTCGAATCCAGTCACATAACTGACACGAAATTTCATAAGCACGCAATTTGACTGCAAGCCGCTTCTGAGGTACAGTGTCAAAAGCCTTCTGTAAATTTAGAAATCCTTTGTCAATAGCACAAAACACTTCGTGTGAGTAAAGAGCTAGTTGTGTTTCCCGAGAAACTGTGTGTCAATACATCTTTCTCTTCGTGATAATGCATAATGTTCGAACACAATGTATGTTCCAAAATCCTGCTGCATGTAGAAATTAATGATATAGGCCTGTGCGGTATTGGATTACTCCTGTTGCCTTTCTTGCATATTAGTGTGACCTGTGCAGTCTTTGGGTATGGATCTTTCATCGAATGAGTGATTGTATATGATTGTTAAATATTGGGTTATTCTATCAGCATAGTCTGAAAGGAACCTAACTGGTATACAGTTTGGGCCAAAAGGCTTGCTCTTATTAAGCGGTTTGAGTTGCTTCTAAGTTGCTCATGATAGCAGTTGTTCTTGATTCGAGTTCTGGAATAGTTACTTCGTCTTGTTTGGTGAAGTAATTTGGGAAGGCTGTGTCAAATTTCAGTATTCTCAGACGTCGAGATTTTACAGAAGTTTCAATATTATTTCCATTTCTAGTGCTCAGAGATAATCCATTCTGACCATAGGTCATCTCTGGTGAATGAAGTTACGAATAAAGGTAATCTTCGAATGATAAATTGTAGTTCGACAGTTTCTGTGTGTGAATAGTAGATCTGATCGAGTCGAGTCAGTATAGTGGAGGCTGTTAATACATTAGTAATGGCCAGTAGGCTGCTGTTAACATAACAATCAAAACTTCCGCATCTGGAGTGGTGTCGAGTTCCGAAAGCATGGACTGCTGATGAATGGCGTCGCAGTGTGTTCAGCGATGAGCTGCGGTTCTGCACTGCCCTGGATGATCATCGTCCGCGAATATGGCAGATACCCGGGAAGAGACCCAATTCTTCCAAAGTTTTGGAGAGGCACAGCGTGTTACTCTGGCGTCGAGGTGTAGGGAGCCATCGGGAGTGACTTCAGGTCACGGATGATAGTGACTGATGGAACTCTGACGCCACAACTACGCTTTACGGACACCCCGCATCCTCATGCAATATCTCTCATGTAACAGTATCGTTGTGCCATGTTCCTACAGTTCTCATTGACACGTGGCGTGTTTACGAACTGTCTGCGTGATGTTGAGGAACTCCTGTGGCCAAACAGTTCCCAAAATACGTCTCCAACCGAATATGTGTGAGACCAGCTCTGACGTCAATTCCGCCCCAAGGATACCAAGGCCCAGTTACAAATGTTTTGGGTCAGCTTGCCTCAGGAGAGACTACAACTGCTTTGTGACACCATTCCCAACTGAATTAGTGCGAGCATACAGGCCAGAGAGGGAACAACGTCCTAGTGATAAGTGGGTGATACTGTCAAGTTCTTTGTAAATTGCGATCGATTTTGTAATCACTGAAATAACAACACGTACTCTCTCAGTAGGTGAAGTTTCATTTTGTTTGTTCCTTCCTACTGTTGTGGGTCCATTTTTTTTTTACAACTACAATTTACGTAACGCCTTTTTCCGAATCGCGGAATTACATCACTGGACGATGTAGCCTAACTGACCTGAGCAGGGAATATCACAACGGATCAGTGGGACTTGTTTTATATGTTTCGCATTGAACGATTCACTGTACTTTTTCAAACATGAAACGCGATTCCAATGCAGCCGGGCGTAAACGTAAGAAATCCTTTCTGCCCTTGCTATATCATCCCCTCTTGTCGAAGCCTTAACCGAGTTACAAAGGACAGTTTATCTGGTAACGCTTTAGCCTAGCGAGACAAACAGTTTATTGTAACATGTTTATTTTTTGTTTTTTGATTCAGGAGCATACGTTTATGGTTTAATGTTCCTCCGACTTTTAATGTCCTTATAATAGGAACGAAACTCATGGCCGTATTCGCCTTAAGGGGAGACAGAAGGCAATTTTCATCCCTATTCTGCCAATGCTATTTTACCCCTTGAATAGGTACACTTTTCTAAAGAAGTATAAGTGATAAAGCAATGACAGTTTTACTGCACACCCACACACACACACACACACACACACACACACATATATATATATATATATATATATATATATATATATATATATATATATATATATATATATATGTCTCAATTTACAAGAAAAATGATCGTATTACCTTTTATGATTTTGAAGAAAAAAATTTTATTCTTTCACTAGTAAATTTAACTATTTTTGTACATTAATTATTATAAAACAGTTTCTGATTGTTTGGTGGTTCTCAGTTTACTTCCAGTAACTTATTAGCATCTCCAGCACAGATTGACCAAATTTCATGTTTCTAAGCCCATTAGTTTATCAGATAATGGTGCCTGAAAGTAAAAAAAAAAAAAAAGTTGTTTTGAGAAAAATCAATTTAAAGTTTAATATTGCAATTCTAGCATAGTTATTGACGTGAATTACTTACCACTAATATTTTCCTGCACTACACCGAGCATCATCTGAATCATGCTGACTTCTTTTCTTCTCTCGGTCCCTCTCCTTTTCTGTCTGGCTTGTTTTGTGCATTTTAAATTAGCCATATCTGCTTTGCGGATTCTCTCTTTATCTATTTGCACGAAGGATTTTGCAGTATTTCCACTACATTTTATGCCCAATAATTCCAAAACATCCAGTTTGCTAATTACAACATCATTGAAGCATAAAATGGAATCAAAATGGTTCAAATGGCTCTGAGCACTATGGGACTTAACATCTGTCATCATCAGTCCCCTAGAACTTAGAACTACTTAAACCTAACTAACCTAAGGACATCACACACACCCATCACCGAGGCAGGATTCGAACCTGCGACCGTAGCGATCCCGCGGTTCCGGACTGCAGCGCCAGAACCGCACAGCCACACCGACCGGCAAAATAGCACCATAAACACCAAATTTGAGGGTTGTAAGCGGAAAAAATACAGTTTTCGGTAACCGGTTCCAAACGACAGAATTCACACATCATTTAAATTTAGGGTTTTCCGATTAAAACGTTTCTTCAACAAGCTATCTTTACAAAGGTCTCTAAATCTGGGTTTAATTTAAAATGTTTCTTCAACAAGGTATCTTTACAAAGGTCTCTAAATGTGGGTTTAATTTCATTCATTACTGATGCGGGTAAAGAATGTTTGTGGTCATATCTGGCACTTCTCCTGTACTTGTACCAAGTGTCAGGATCATTCGGGCAAAGACCGTGAAAAGCTTATGGAAAAAGATAACCCATACAGCTTTTTTCATGTTTTCTAAATTCCCCACATTTCTTCTTATGTCCAAGCCATAATAATTCTGCAATCTATCTATTTCAACATTTGTCAGGCGGCCTTCACCACCTATCTTCTTACCATCTTCCAATACTATTTTTGACTTTTCTTTCAATAATCTTCTCAACCTGGACTCCATTCTCTTCTGGACATGCCCAATGCACTCTAATTTAGAAATTGTGACATTAGGACCATAGGGTTGTTCTGCACATACCCGGTCATAAGCCTTGCTGTCACCGTCCCCAGATTGCACAGAGCGTCGGGAAAACCATCATATCTTACGAAAAAATTATCGTATTTATATGAAACAAGAACTGTTTCACGCAGGAGAGACCAGGCATTTCAAATATACTAAAATCTAAAAATCGAATTTTTGAAGTCCACTTGCCTTCGTCTCCCCTTAATCAGTTTTAGTAAACCACTCAAAACTTAACTCTGGATGGCTGGACGTGGCTTAACCACAATCCTACCGGCTGTTCATGTGTTCAGTCCAGTTCTCTTGCACCTTTCGTGTACTGTGAGTTAAGGATATTGTTTCATTATTTTAGCTTCGTTAGTGTCTCTGACTTAATTTGTAGCAACAGCTTCTACTGCCATGGTAGACTTTGTACACTGATGTGCCAAAACATTAAGACCAACTCTTAGATAGCGCGTTGGTCCACCTTACTGCGTGGCATGGATTAGACAAGTGCTTGGTTTCTGAAGGTATGTGGCACCAGCGGTTTACTCACAGGTCACGCAGTTGCCGTAAATTACGAGCCGATGGTTTGTGGATGCGGAGCTGATGCTCGATAGTGCCCCAGAAGTAAACCGTTGGGTTTCGATTAGACGAATTTGGAGACCAACATGTCAGCATGAGTTCAGTATCGTGTTTTTCAAGTCCTGTGGCCGTTTCTGTCCTTCTTATAGAGACAGTTAGGCTGTTGGAAAACATCAAGGAGTTCAGGCAGTTCTCAATAACGTTCACACAGTCGACAGCTGTCATGGTACCCTAAATTACTATCATAGGTCTCATAAAAGACCACGTGAATGTCCCCACAGACTACCTGTGCCGCTACGTCCACGGCTCTGCGCATGTTCCGAGCAGCCAGTCACCAGTCACAATCATCGACCAGGTGCAGAAAGAAACGTGATTCATTTGACTAGGCGACAAGTTTCCACAGATCTACGGCTCAGTCTCGTTACAAGAGAGGCGCTGTGCATCACAGAGAAGTTTACTATTGAAATTCTGAGAGAGTACATTAAGGGGAAGAGTCGGGCAAAATATTACTTCCCCTCACATACGTCTCTCGAAATGAGCATAACGAGAAAATCCAAGAAATAGAGCCAATTCGGAGATTTACCCATAATTCTCCTTCTCACATCCCATTCGCCAATGGAAAAGGACGGGGAACAGGAATTCACACGTGCAATATCGTACGCCACAGACCGTAAGCTGACTAGTGGAGTGTACTCGTAGCTGTATATGTACAGATGGATTAGGACGGTAGCCGCACATTTACTTTATTCTGTCAGTTTTCTGGCAGTGTTCCTCCCAACTGAAACTATTATCAAATATATTTCCAACGATTTAGCAATGTCATCCTCACCTGTTTTGCTGTAGATGGGTCAGAAGCACTGACAACTCTAAATTTAGGCTTAAATTCGTGAGTTAAGAAGACATCAGCTTCTGAAAATGACGATAACAGTTTATAAACAAGCCAGTATTGTATGAAGTGGCATAGAGAGCAAGTACAGATGCGGTAGCTAGCAGAGTCAGTCTGTACCAACGATACTGAATCCAACGACAGGCAGTTATTAATGACCAAAAGCTGTGGAAATAGAATTGAGAATCGAGTATAATGGGGAACAAAGCCCTACCGTCGACACGTGTTCGCTGAAAGGATTACGTTGCTGCTGCGTGTCCCGTCGCTGAATTATGAACGAGAACGAACGACATAGTGCTACCCTGTCAAATAAGCGACGGGTCCGGCAACATGCAATTGATTGTGAATGCATTATCTGCTCCCGGAGGAGTTGCAGCTCTCGGACGCTACACGCATCGAAACTGTATTGGGTGGCGACAGCAAACACGTGTCCGGGGGCCACAGACCTGTTCACGCGTGCTCAGAGCAAGTTGCGGGCGACCCTCGCCAGCAAGCTGTAAGCGCATTTTGTAGTGTTGTACTCGAAATGATAATAAGTATCCGGTGAGACGCCCTGCTAATCCCGCATTACACGGTAGATAAAATAAATTGTGGAAAGGGGCAAAAATAAGGGCTGTCAGTTACACTTGAACATACAACTTCATTATTTGATCAAACATTACAAGATCCCAAAAACTTAAATAGAAAAAAAATCACAGCTTTAATCCTTGGGACTTAATTACAAGCTGAAAGCCATTTTAATTTAAAAACGGCAGAAGGCCAATAACTTAAAACGCAAGCATAATCAGAAATTTAACAGGCAAGCCTTATCTTAAAACAGTTCTATAGTTAGGCTGAAGTAAACAAGTGTTGTGACTGTAGAAAATTTTAATTTTTATTCTTGCTTTTGTGACCATAATAAGAGTTGAGGCTCCATAGTCAAACAGCCAGCCCACATTAAGAAATAGTCCACCAGACGTAGGGACAAGATAAGCGGCGGAGGCTGCCAAGTATGGCTTGTTGATCAAATAACTTAGTGTTTGACTTCCTTCCAGAGGAAGCAGTATGAATCAAACTTGAGCAATGGAAGACACAAACACCAGGGCGATGATACAGCAAGAGAGAGTGTTAGTTGGTTCAAATGGCTCTGAGCACTATGGGACTTAACATCTTAGGTCATCAATCCCCTAGAACTTGGAACTACTTTAACCTAACTAACCTAAGGACACCACACACATCCATGCCCGAGGCAGGACTCGAACCTGCGACCGTAGAGAGTGTTAGTCACGTGCGGAAAAGACTCGTGTGGAACCAAATTAAGTTGTGTGCAGCTAGAAACGATAGTGTCGTGTGGAACCGAAGGCATTCTTGCGCAAGCCGACCAATTAGAAACGAGAGTGTCGTGTGGAGCCATAGGCATTCTTGTGCAATCCAATCACTTAGAAATGAAAGGGTCGTGTGAAACAAATTAACTCGTGTGCACCCAAGTACATGAGAAACGAAATAAAAGGCCAGGCAGCAGAATAGCTAGAAGCAGGGATTTAGATGCAGATTCAGAGTCAGTGCCGACAGTTTGGAGATTCCGCAGCGAGACGCCAGCGGGGCCGAGTAGGCCCATAGCAGCTGATACAGCTGATAAAGATTTCAACTACGAGAAGACGGTGATAGACTCTGGTGGACACTCAAGAACTGCAGGTCAAGTAGGATTTTTAGTGTTTCATTGGAATAGTGTTGAGCAGAGGCTGTCAGTCTTTGTCTCAATTACTGAGAGAGATTTCAGTGCTAAGCAAGAACAAGTGATTGCTTTGTTCTTGTTTCTTATATGTACCGGCAATTAGCTTTGAAGTAGCAAGTCCGAATAAATAGACTGAACCTTACTAAGGGGTTTATGGTCCAACACCTCACATAAGTATATGTGAGAATAAACTTGAGAGAAACTAACCAATCTTTTCTGCCTATTGCAATTCTGTAACCTATTTTCAGGAAACTTATTTGCTTCAAACCAAGGAGATTCTCTCCCTCTTATCTCCGATATAAAGGTTAACTGCAATTTATAACTAACCCATTGTCGTTAACGTCCCGATTGCGCTACGCAGTTTGCAATTACTTCATTCTGGTATAGTGAGGCTGTGCTGGGACGCGACGCACATGTTTAATTGAAATCAGCTGAAGGCCTAACACTTAAAACTTCGTATCATAATCTTTTTTAAACACCAAAGGCCTTACATGAAACAGTACTTCAAACTAGGCTGAAGTCCTTAAGAGCAAAACAACACTAATTTTTTTAAAAAAAATTTGGCTAGGAGCCATACAAGTACAAACAACAAGAACAAATAAAAAAATAGGGCAGTACACCCAAGGGCGCTCAGATGTTCGACGGTCGGCCTGTAATTCAAACACTAACACTCGCTTAGGTGAGACAGGCAGTCGGGCCAGCCATTCACGATCCGACGTCAACCCAACCGCCCGACAGTCAACTGACCCACCGACAAGATAACTTCCACTTCACCCGACCAGAGCACAACAGGGAGTTCAACGGAACAACGTAGAAGATATTGGCGCCCACAACTAATCATATATGGAGCTGTCAAACTACATACCGTGCTGGACAGCAAGAACTCGATGAAGAAACTACACTGCCTGAAATTTACGTCAATGGCCAGGGTAGGTAACTAGAACGTCAACGGCCACAAGGCAGAAGATCCTGCTGGTGCACTTCAGTTCAAATAACCAAATACAGTGAAACTCCACAGGAGGGTGGCTAGAATTTTCCAACTTGAAAACCGAATTGTTTCTCGCGGGAATATCCCAACAGCCGACAACGAACTCCAAACGACACAATGTGAACAGTCTTCACTTGCTGGTAAGTTAAATAAAAACTCAGTTTTCATGTCCAGGGTCAGTGAACTACAGACCTCGTAGCAACGGGAACAGAACCACGCACTCCGACATGCGTAGAGACCGCCAGCGGGGCTGGCCAAACTACGCCACGCTGAGAAATCCTCACCTCTCCAAGCCATCCGACTGACTCCTCAGAGCCAGTGCGCCGACAACATTTAAAATAACTTGTCAGCCAAAATCACCCAAACTACACACAGTTTCACGAACACTTGCACTTAGAACTAGACAACGCTAACGGCAGTGACAGTACAATAACAGGGACGAATCACTAGCCGGCACACACAGCCAACCCATACGCGATCGCCGGCCAAATACACATCGTCTGGCATGACCAACCAAAGTCGTCGCCACTCCAATCATGTGTGTCGGAACAGTCGGGCGAGTTATGGCGGCCCGGACCCCACTGCTGCTGCGCCCCGACTGAACTTGTGCCGCGTGCCAACTCAAACACTGCCAGGTCCGAACTAACTGCTGGCACGTTCCAGGTGATTGGTCGACACACGACGACCGGGAAGTAATAGCAGCCCAGCAAAGATAATACGGCAGCGTTTATATCGGTAAGTGCTGCTGCTGCCGCTCACGGCCAGGCAAGGCAGCAACTCAGTGACACCAGTAATAGTATTTAACGTAAAGAGGTTGCAGAATGGTCAAAAACAGGATGTTAAGTAAGAGATGGCACGAACACGAGCCACTCACGGCTCATCCGGACATGTATTAATGGACACTACACTGCCGCGCGGGATTAGCCGAGCGGTCTAGGGCGTTGCAGTCATGGACTGTGCGGCTGGTCCCGGCGGAGGTTCGAGTCCTCCCTCGGGCATGGATGTGTGTGTTTGTCCTTAGGATAATTTAGGTTAAGTAGTGTGTAAGCTTAGGGACTGATAACTTTAGCAGTTAAGTCCCATAAGATTTCATACACTTTTTTTTTGGACACTACACTGAGGCGACAAAAGTCACGGGATACCCCTTAATTTCGTGGCGGACCTCCTTTTACCCAGCATAGTGCAGCAACTCGGCATGGACTACAGAAATATTGACCCATGCTGCCTCTATAGCCGTCCAAAATTGCCAAGTATTCCCGGTACAGAGTTTTGTGCACGAACTGATCTCTCTATAATGGCTCAAAAATGTTCGATTGGATTTGCGTCGGGCGATCTTGCTCCAATTGACCACAGTGTTCTTCATACAAATCGCGGACAGTTGTGGCCCAGTGAAATAGCGCATCGTCATCCACAAAAATTCCATCGTTGTTTGGGATCATAAAGTCCTTGAATGGCTGCAAATGATCTCCAAGCAGTCCAGCATAAGAGTTTCCAGTCAATGATCGTTTCAGTTGGACCAGAGGACCCTGCCCGTTCCATATAAACACAAGCCACACTTTTATGGAGCCTTCACCAGCTTCCACTGTGACTAGTTGACAAATTGGGTCCTTGGCTCCGTGGGGTCTGTACCACACTTGAATCTGGTCAACAGCTTACCAACTGTTTTCCAGTCGTCTGCGATCCAACCGATATATCACAAAACCAAGCGAGGCGCTGCAGGAGATGTCGTGCTGTTAGCAAAAACTAAAAATGGTTCCAATGGCTCTGAGCGCTATGGGACTTAACATCTGAGGTCATCAGTCCCCTAGAACGTAGAACTATTTAAACCTAACTAACCTAAGGACATCACAAACATCCATGCCCGAGGCAGGCTTCGAACCTGCGAGCGTAGAAGTCGCGCGATTCCAGACTGAAGCGCCTAGAACTGCTCGGCCACCACGACCGGCGTTAGCAAAAGCACTCGAAAATCTGCTGCCATGGTCCATTAACGTAAATTTCACCGCACTGTCCTGACGGATACCTTCGTAGTATGTCTCACATTCATTTCAGCAGTTTTTTTTATTTTTATTTTTTTTTTTTTACACACTGTGCTTGTTTGTTAGTACTGAAAACTCTGTGCAAACGCCGCTGCTTTCGGTCGTTACATGAAGGCCGCCTGCCACAGCGTCGTCCATGGTGAGAGTTAAGTCCTGAAACTCTTGACAGTTTTCGAAGTAGAAAGTCCCATGCTTCTAGCTCCATTTACCTTACGACGTTCGAAGTCTTCCTGTCGTGTGGTCAAACTCATGTCGGAAGGCTGAATACAAATGACAGTTCTGCCAATGCACTGCCCTTTTAAACCCTGTGTACGCGACGCTAGGGCCATCTGTGTACGTGCATAACGCTATCGCATGACTTCGTTACCCAGTGTAAAATGGAGCCTGTCAACCCTTCACCTTTATAAGGAATTGTGTTCTGCTGTGGACACGTTCGACGACATGTCTGAATGCCTATGGAAGAATTGCAACCATTATCCCTCAAGAGCTGAAACCAGAGAAGGTAGTGTTGTTGACGCTGGGATCTGGAACGAATTTGCCGCTCTTACTCATCCCCAAATTGTTAAACTGTGATCAGGAACGTTATTGTTCACAAACCATTGACTTAATGATCCTGCTATACGACGGAGGGGATTGTAATGCTGATACAATCATCTTCTCGTAAACTGTACTCTACTCTACACAACATATAGCGCTGAAAAATGTGTACATATTTTTCTACATTTAGGATTTTCGTAAAACCAATAAGAGGTCCACAGCCTAAATAAGAAAAACATCCTCATACTGTACCATCAGCTCCTCGGTGCTTCACTATTGCTGCTACACATAACAGCAAGTAACTTTATTTAGGCATGCACCAAACAAATTCATTCATCGAGGTGCCACAGGTTACAGTATGATTTATCACTTCATATCACTCGTTTCCAAAATCCAGTGTCAAGCGGCGTTGCTTTTTTACTCCAGCTTGGGCATCGCTTATCACTGATTACAGAACCGTGTGGCTTATAAGGAGCTGTTAGACCATGGTTCCAAAATTTTTTTAACTCCCTATTTACGGCTATTGTAATAGTTGTACAGCTAATGGCACTCTGGACCTCAAGCATGTCTTTTTCATGCAATTTTTTACAACCAGCCTCCGGAAAGATCGACACTCCATGTCTGTCAGGACATGAGGTCCTCCTCTTCCTCAACAGACACATCACCAACTGTCGACTTGCGCAGCTTTACAGGAGTTGAAATGCCTGTAATGGGTTTGTTACTCAGGTGACAACCAATGACTAGTCCAAGGTCGAAGCCACTGAACTCTCCTCCCCAACCCATCTGCTATTACTGCATCTCTACTGACAACACAACACTGTCCATTTCTTTTATACAGGCAGGTCCGCCTCTCGTGCCATCTAGTGGTCAATTCCGCATTACACAAGGAAGTCGGATACTTTTCATCAGATAGTATATTTCCTCTGTTACCCAAGGTTTTCTGTCACTTACTTTCATTGTGCCTACAGTCGTCTGTCCTCCTTATATGACTGACTGCTTCAGTGATGTCCATTCCTCTTCAACTTACACTATGTGATCAAAAGTATCCGGACACCTGACTGAGCCGGCCGGGGTGGCCATGCGGTTAAAGGCGCTACAGTCTGGAACCGCGCGGCTGTTACGGTCGCAGGTTCGAATCCTGCCTCGGGCATGGATGTGTGTGATGTCCTTACGTTAGTTAGGTTTAAGTAGTTCTAAGTTCTAGGGGACTGATGACCTTAGAAGTTAAGTCCCACAGTGCTCAGAGCCATTTTTCTGACAGAGAATGAAGTCATTTATCCGAGATCCAGTTTCGATAACAGTGAACAAGTTCCAGCGAACTGGTTAAAATTTGTAATTCAGTGGAGGCAGGCTTCAGTCCTCTAGTACTCGCTCGCACTAGCTGATGTCACGTCTGTGCGATAGTGCCTCGTTTCCACATTTCAAGCGTCGGTGCTTCACGTGTTTATGAACGAAGAATTTCAGAATGAGATAGGTTATTTGCCATATATTCACCAAAACCCGATTATTATTACAATCGATACACTAGCAATACGCATCAAAATGTTAATGATGAACATACTAAATCGTGCAGGACATGGACTCACAAATATTTTCCATTTTACTGTACGAAACGATGAAGCAAACTATGAGTATACAGTGTCCCTCGTGTACAGGCGTAGTAGCGGGTGGCAGGACATCTCTTTCCCATCAGTATAAAAATTATTACATCATGTGTGCAATTCAGGAGATGTGAAAGATGCTGAAAGAATAAAAGAACATAAGGTACTCAAGCAAGTCGTCACTAAAGAAGAGACTGAGAAACTTCTTAACGTGATTTGGTTTGTTTGTAAAACTAGAATGGAAAGAAAACACCTGACGCGAAATTAAAGAAAACAATTTCATGCAATATTGTGAAATATTTCAAAAAATGTGAGATATAATTCGCTTTTCACAATGAAAAAAGCTTGAAGAAAAGACTATGATAAACCATTGAAAGAAAACAGGACAGTAAATTTATGAATTTATTTGTGTTCGAGATAAAATGTTCTTCATTTCTGTAGAGTACGGTAAATTGTACAGACTGAAAAAATAGTTTGTGACGAGAAACGAGGATCACATGGAAGGGACAGAGATAGGTAGATGGAAATTTGTTTCACTGTGGTCATTAATAATGACACGAGGTAATTTGCAAAACTATTTGTTAATGACAACCTTGGATAAGGTGAAAATATAGTTTAAAAAAACCCTATTGGCGTCCTTATTGAGCCGGACAAAAAGTTCAGTCGTAATTTTTCTTATAGTATGGTTCAAGATTTACACTGAACGTTCTTCATTGTGTCCTTTTCCTGTTAATGCTAGTTACACTTTCAATCTTTCATGTCTAGTATTTTACGTTCTGTGTACATCGATAAAGAAGTACGTTGGCATAGGTTGGCAGACAACATCTCGACTATTATATTCCAACGCTTTAATTTAAATTTTTTGTGATTTTGATAAATATGTGTTGCTAAATGGATAGTTGTCGATTACAATGTCTAATTAGAGACAGACTATATTCCCGCCGCTTTTATGAAATTCCTTCACAAAAGGTGACGAAGTAAATATTGCTGAATTGGAATAAAGAACAGCTGCCAACATGAGTAAATTAGAAGTAGATATCCTCGGAGTCCTGAAAGAACTTATATCACTCAATAAAACAAGTCTTCTGGTCTAGAATGTAAACCAATTAGGTTCCTTTCAGAGTGCGCTGACGCAATAGCCCAGTACTTAACAATTATATACAATCACTCGCTAGACGAAAGATCCTTACCCAAAGACTGGAAAGTTGCACAGGTGACACCAACGTTCAAGAAAGGCAACAGGGGTAATTCACTAAATTACAGGCCTATATCGTTAACGTAAACATGTAACAGGATTTTGGAACATGTATTGTGTTCAACATTATGAACTACCTCGAAGAGAACGGAATATTAACACTCATTCAACACGGATTTAGAAACACATCTATCTCTTTACTCACACGAAGTGTTGAGTGCTATTGACAAAGGATTTCAAATTCATTCCGTATTTCTAGGTTTCCAGAAGGCTTTGGACAATGACTTAACAAATGGCTTTTAGTGAAGTTGCGTATTTATGGAATACCGTCTCAGTTATGCGATTGGATTCGTGATTTCGTCTCATAGACGATATAGTCCATAGTAACTTACGGAAAGTCGTCGAGTAAAACAGAAGTGACTTCTGCATACATCGATAAAGAACTATGTTGGAATTGGTTGGAAGACAACATCTCGACTATTATATTCCAACGTTTTAATTTTAATTTAAATATTTGTGATTTTGATAAACATGTGTTGCTAAATGGATAGTTGTCAATTACAATGTCTAATTAGAGACAGACAGTGTTCCTGCCGCTTTTATGAAGATTTTCGTTTTTAAACTGGGGAACATGGGGCGATAGTAAAAGTTCAATAAATTTACTGTACTTTATGTGACTGTCGAATTATTATTACGATTTTCCTTAAGACTTACTCGTAAGTTGACATGTTCAATAAAGTTACTGTACTTTATGTGACTGTCGAATTATTATTACGATTTTCCTTGAGACTTACTCGTAAGTTGACAAACACACAGATTCTATTTACATGGTAGCAAAGCAGTCTTCTGTGAGTACTATTCTTCACTACCTCTGTGTTCTACATGTAAAATTAGTTTGTAGCTGTTCCATTAAGATTCGGGTGTGCAGCCGCAAGAAATCTTCTTCATCTTCTAATATTTCGGCTGTATAACGTTCAGCCATCTGCAGAGTGAGCCGCAAGACTACCGCTCCAGTGCTCGCTTCGTCCCTTTATACTGTTGTACCGCGAGACTGCGCATGCGGCCACAAATGCAAATGCGCCAGCTCGTTGGTCGGCGGCACAGACGTGCATAATGCGCGAGTTGTATCTATGACTCCCCAGTTGATCTTTGTTGGCATATCGATATATCATTGTGAGCTGCACTGTGACGGCGTCTTTGCGAGTTTATTACAGCAAGTGCTGGATTCCAGGATTTACCAAGATTGAAACAACTATCTCTACTAATTAAGTTCGTCGTCAAGCGAATTTCAATTGCCTCCTTTACTATCGAGTCCCAAAAGGACGATGTATTTGCCAAAATTTTGACGTTGTCAATACAGTGCTCTGCCACTGCCGACTTGTTAGGTTGTAAAAGTCGTGTGTACCTCTGGTGTTCTGTACATCTTTCTTGGGCAGTACGAGTTGTTTGTCCGATGTAAGAAAGGCCACATTCACATGGAATTCTGTAAACTCCAGATTTTCGGAGCAGCAAATCATCTTTGACGGAGCCCACGAGTGCAGCTGTCTTAGGTGGAGGACGAAAAATCACTTTTACTTTGTGTCTGCCGAGAATGCGTCATATTTTTGATGAGAGGCTACCCACATATGGCAAGAAAGCCATCGATTTAAAGCTTTCTTCATCTTCTTCTGCTTTCTTTGTGGCCTCTTTCTGTTTCATTTTCAGTGCCCTCTGTATTTGTTGTGGAGAGTACCCATTGTCTTCACTCTTTGTAAGTGGGAAAGTTCATCTTGGAGACTGCTTTCGTCAGAAATAATATGCGCTCTGTGAGTCAAAGTTCGGAGAACACTCATTGTCTGGGCAGGATGGTGGCAGCTATTTGCACGTAAATACAGATCGGTGTGTGTCGGCTTCCTATACACTTCATGTCCCAAAGTGCCATCCTCTCTGCGCCGAACCAAAACATCCAAGAATGGAAGGCATCCCTCCTTTTCAATTTCCATTGTGAACTTTATTTGATCGTGGAGGGAGTCCAGATATCTTAAGAAGTCTTGCAAGTTGTCTTCACCATGGGACCAAACTACAAAGGTTCATCAACATACCTCCAGAATACCGCGGGTATCAAGTCAGCAGATTCAAGCGCCTTCTCCTCCATAAATAAATTGGCCACCAGAGGGAATAAGGGACTACCCATGGCGACTCCGGCCGTCTGCTCAAAAAATTCGTTGTTAAATAAGAAATAGTTTGTAGCTTTCTATTTCAGAATCAGAAACTCCATAATAATTAGTTGTTTATAGCGTCATTAGGTTTAAGTCACTCACGAAAACAGCATATTCCTCGCAGTTTTTCAGTTAGCGTCTAAAATGTTGTACTTTCTTTACCATTTCGTAGACTGCGAATTCTAAAGTCACTTTCATGGCTACGTATTTTAAAAGGGTAAAAGTATAGATATCAGGAGTTTCTGAGGATCTTAAATAATAAGTATCTTTATTAATATCTCTATTAATATATAATTAATAATATTTAAAAAGGAGAAAGTCATAAACATTTTTAGTTGTAGCTGGTTTTAATACAGATTGGTGTAGAATATAGTTACAACTGCATTAACTGTGTGTGTGTGTGTGTGTGTGTGTGTGTGTGTGTGTGCGCGTGCGTGTGTGCGTGTGTGTATCTGCATGTGTCCATTAACTGTTCGTGTAGCACATACCACTGATTGCACAAAATAGAGGAGAAATGGGGGAATTACGTTAGAACATCGTAACGAAGTATATCTGACCCCTTGACACCAACTCTGAACACTGGGAGACGGAGCTGCATTCACTGGACGTTGAATGCTGCTCGTGCGAGAATTAGCTTCCGTGTAGCTCCCGTCGTAGGTAAGAGCGTGGGATTTTGTGCGGTTTTTACCGCCCGAAGCGAAAGGTAGCGGGTTTTTTTCACGCGCGAGAAATTTGCCTTTCACTTTCTTGCAGCTTCTGTCCGCTAAGTCAAGGGCATTACCCAGGGGTTACGGGGAGCTGGCTTTCACGGGCTTAGGATACGATCTGCAGGACACCTCGGTAACAGATTTTAGAGAAATCAGTTTATAAGGGTACACTCGCTACCTCAAGGTTGTGGTGGACAGCTAAGGTAAAATTATTAAAGACGAACCTACACCCAATGATTCCACCGAATGATTCATGATTTCACTAATTTCTGTAACATGTTATGCGTAAATAAAAATAATTGCCACGGATAAGACATTCGATTTGAAATGGTGGACTATTATAAAACTCGTGCTTCTGTTTAACGGCCTCCCCAAGGTGAAGACCGATACTGTCACTTAATCTGAGCATCACCATAGACAAGTACCTGTAATTTTAGAAACAACCCGGAATTGCAAGAATTTACTGCAGACATTTAAATCTTAACAATTCGAGAAAGAACTAAATCGTTAAGGTGCTACCGAAATATTTAAATTAACGGTTACCGGACGATAGCCTCTGAGGCTATCTAGTATGTGTGTTTTCACAGTGAAGTGGACAACTCGATCCCGGATGCCAGATACCGTAAATTGGTGATATCAAGAGAAGTTAAAGGCGCTGTCAAGCTACTCAGATTAAGGTTTTCTGTGGTGTCATTACCAGTCTTGGGGCGAATTCGTTTGAAAAGTACACGACTGCTTACCGTCCTCATCCTTTCAAGTCGGAACTTGTCCTCCGTCTCTGATGACAGTCATCGACAGGACTCTGAGTGCTGAACTCTCGTCGAACCTTTTCTTCCTTCCTTTTTATGGTTCCGTACCTTAGTTGATAAAAATGGAACCCTTACAGGCCCACTTTCTAGTCTTTCTGTCTGACTGATTGTTAAAATCTCTTTTTCTTAGGAACGGGAGACGTGTTAAGTTGATATTTATGTCACATGCTGAGGTCTATGATCCCTTGGCGATTTGTGCATTGAAACTTCTAAGTAACTGCAGTCGAAAAATACGGTCATTTATGTCATGTATTTTAGTGTTCACAAATACTCGTCAGAACCTATATGGTACTTTCTGTTTGCCTAGAATCATGAAATTTGGCAAGAAGTAATGTTTCACAGTACAACCAAAGGAAAAAATCTGAAAACTGTCAATTTGTAATTATATCACAGGAAAGAAAATGTTTTGTCATTTCTTATCTGCCTGTCTGTCTGTTCCTCCGTCTGTTAAGACCCGTTTCTTTCTCACGGGTCTGTAGACCTTTTTTTTCCTTTATTGATTTTCAATTCCCCACCACCTGGGGAGGGGCGGGCTGACAGCTGGTTAATACTCTACAGCCGAGAGAAAAGTTTTACAATTAATGGTGAGAGAACAAACAATATATTGAAAGGTGATAAAACGGTGACCGTGAAAAACGTTAAAATGGCGGAACGTAAAATACAAAAACACGGCGTTGACGATGCGGATGAAGATACACAGGAAGGAGACAGTCTGGTTTCTGTTCGCATAAGATAAAAACACAACTAGTGACAGTATGGTGGCTGTTCGCAACACTGACAGGGGACGCAAAACACTCACTTACACCAGCACTGTAGAGGTGACACGGCGGTAGATGGGAGGGGGGGGGGGGGTGACCCGGGCCGATGAAGGAGAAAAAGGGGGGAGGAGAGGATAGGAAAGAAAAAGGGAGGAGCCGATGGAGGGAGGGGACATAGAAAAAAAGGGGGGACGTGTAGACCTATCAAGTTGAAATTTATGCCACATACTAAGATGTATGGTATCTTGACTGTAAAGATTCTGAAGAAAATTGAATTATTTTGTATATCGCCCTTCACTTGCGACACATCCATCAAAGTTAAGTATTGTAATTTTCTTATTGTAGGAAAACTCATTAATAGGAGTTGTTTGACTGTCTGTCTACCGAACCGAGTAGGCAGGATTTGTAGACACAACAATCAAAACCTATAAGGTACTTCCCATTGATGAACAATGATGAAATTTGACAAGGAGTAAGGTTTCAGAGTACAAGTAAAGGGAAAAATCAGAAAACTGTAAATTTATAGCTATATCATACGAGAAAAATATTTGTCATTGGTTATCTGATGTCAAGCTTGAAATTAAAACAGTCAGTAATTCTGACATGGTCGCAATGGTAAAGACTTTATTGCCCATATGGAACATTTCGTAATTTATCCGTAATCAGATATCCAGGAGTTATTAGTGCATGTAAATATGGCTTTCAAGCTGTATGTGAAATACTGTTTTTACGTGCTAATCACTCCTGGATATCTGACGATGAATAAATTCCAAAATGCGTTATATGAGCAATAAAGTAATTCTTGCCTAGTGTTTGACTTTTACCATTGCGACCCAGTCAGCTTGAATGGAAAACTATTGATTAGTCAGCCAGTCAGGCAGCAGCAGCCAACCGAGACATGAGCAGGAACAGGGGAGTAACCGATTTTATGACATTTTACGAGTTCCTAACCATGTACGAATTATATAGTTTCATCTCTGTGGTTTGGTAGTTAAGTTTCTTGAATTTCTGCGTGTTAATTTAATATTTAATAGACACAGTTCTCGCATTTACGATTGTGTCGAAAAGTAAACCGATTTTGTGACAAATTACAAGTTCTCAATCAGAACTGAGTTATTTAATTTGACCTGAGTGTTTTGTCCGTTTAGTTTCTGAATCTCTGCTTGTTAATCTAATTAGTTGGACACTGTTCTTGTGTTTTTGTCAAAATCTACAGTAGAGTTCTGTAGCGTGTGTCAGTAGTCCGTTGTCCGAGTAGTGTAGTTTAAACGGTCTTCAATACCGATAGGGACTGTAACTGCTGTATTCTGATGCGAGCCAAGTTGGTGACACTTCGCTCCTGGCTGTGATGGCTTCAGTTACACGGCTTGAGGCTACAGTGGATGGGCATCACTGTTGTGGGCCAGCCGTGAGGATGAAACGGACGTCCAGCATGACTCATGAGTACGCCGATCGGTCTGCGCCGATGGCCAGCCCAGTTAATGCTCGTCCTGAGGTTGACCTCTCACCCATGGTCGAGCAGGAGGTCGTCTCAGGACGTGGCAGGCTGCGAAAGACTTCCCAGAGAGCCGAACATGAGGCTTCCCTGGTTAGGCTGACAAACAGGTTTCTCGGCTATCTGTTTCAGAGAAAATCTCTCAGTCTGCAAGATCTGGGAAATCACAGAGGGTGGGATTATTGGTAGTTGGGAGCTCCAATGTTAGGGGCGGTATGGGGCTCCTTAGGGACTTGGCAGCCAAAGAGGGGAAGAAGGCCAATGTGCACTCTGTGTACATAACGGATGGAGTCATTCCAGATGTGGAACGAGTCCTTCCGAACATCATGAAGAGCACAGAGTTCAGCTAATTGCAGGTCTGGTTTATATCGATATAAGTGATGTGTGTCGCTTTGGATCGGAAGAGATTTTCTCTGGTTTCCAGCGGCTATCAGAAGTGGTAAAAGCTGCCAGTCATGCTTCAAGATGAAAGGAAGCTCGCCATTTGCAGCATATCGACAGGACCGATCGCGAACCTTTGGTACAGAGCCGATGGAGGGTCTGAATAAGAGGCTCTGACGATTCTGCGAGCGTGTTGACTGCAGACTCCTAGACTTAAGCAATAGGGTAGTTGGCTTTCAGGTTCCACTAAGTAGGTCAGGAGTCCATTACTCGCAGGAGGTGGCTACACGGGTAGCAGGGGCTGTGTGCAGTGGATTGGGCGGCTCTTTAGGTTAGAAGTTCTTGGGGAAGCTCAAAAAGGGCTTCGGTCTCAAAGGGTGCAGGTCGAACAGAAGAAGGACGTAAATCTAGAAACCATCGGTATAGCAGTTGTAAATTGTCGTAGCTGTGTGAAGTACCAGAGTTCCAAGTGCTAACAGAAACCACTGATGCACCAATCGTTACAGGCACTGGAAGCTGACTAGAGCCGGAGACAAGTTAAGCTGAAATTTTTGCGAAGAACCTAAAGGTGCTCAGAAAGGATAAGCTAAACACAGTTGGTGGTAGAGTGTTTGTTGCTGTTAGGAGTAGTTTATCTTGCAGCTAAATTGAAGCAGATACTTCCTGCGAGCTATTATGGGTGTATTTCATTCTTGACAACTGGAGTAATATAACAATTGGATACTTTTATCTAGCTCCCAACTCAGATGATACAGTTGCTGAAAGTTCATAGAAAATCTGAGTCTAATTTCAAACAAGTACCTGACTCATACGATTACAGTTGGTGGTGAGTTTAATCTATCCTCTATATGTTGACCAAAACACATTTTTAAATCTGGAGGTGCGCATAAAACACTCTCCGAAATTGTACTATATGTATTCTCTGAAAATTATTTCAAGCAGTTAGTTCATGAGGCCCCTCGAATAATAAACGGTTATGAAAACGCACTTGACTGTTCAGCAATAAATAATCCTGAGCTAGTAACGAGCATCAAAATAGATACAGAGATTAGTGAACACTGGGTTGTCGTATCGAGACTGAATACCATAACTCCCAAAGCCTCGAAAAATAAAGGAAAAGTATATGTATTCAAAAGAGCTGATAAAAATTTGCTTGACGCCTTGATGAGGGAAAATCTCCATCTCCTACAAATTGACAATGTAATTGTAGACCACCTGTAGTTTCAGTTCAAAGAAATGGCATGGACCCTAATTGGTTTACACCTAATAAGTTAACAAATGACGGAGCTGATCCCCATAGACACTGCTACAGAAACAACGAAAAGGGCATGCTAAATTTAAACGAACGCAAATTTCCCAAGATTGGCGATCTTTTACACAAACTCCAAATTTAGGGCGGACTTTAGTGCGAGATGCTTATACTAGTTTCCACAACGAAACTTTATCTCAAAAACTGGCAGAAAATACAAAGACATTCTGGTTGTATGTAAGGTGTGCTAGTGCCAAGATGCAATCAATGTCTTCTCCAATAGAATTACTGTCGATGACAGAGCTACTAAAGCAGAGTTACTAAACACTGCCATCCGAAATTCCTTCACCAAAGAAGACGAAGAAAGTATTGCAGAATTGGAATCAAGAACAGCTGCCAACATGACTGACTTAGAAGTAGATGTCCTCGGACTTGTGGAGTAACTTAACTCTCTTAATAAAAGTAAGTCTTCTGGTCTAGACTGTAAACCAATTGTTCCCGGGTTCGATTCCCGGCGGGGTCAGGGATTTTCTCTGCCTCGTGATGGCTGGGTGTTGTGTGCTGTCCTTAGGTTAGTTAGGTTTAAGTAGTTCTAAGTTCTAGGGGACTGATGACCGTAGCAGTTAAGTCCCATAGTGCTCAGAGCCATTTGAACCATTTTGTAAACCAATTAGGTTATTTTCAGATTATGCTGACGCAATAGCCCCATACTTAACGATCATATACAATCACTCGCTAGACGATAGATCCTTACCCAAAGACTGAAAAGTTGCACAGATTACACCAATGTTCAAGAAAGGCAACAGGAGTAGTCCGCTAAATTACAGGCCCATATCATTAACGCAGATACGCAGCAGGATCTTTGAACATATATTGTGTTCGAACATTATGAACTACTTCGAAGAGAACGGAATATTGACACGAAGTCAACACGAATTTAGAAACACGTCTAGCACTTTCCTCACAGGAAGTGTTGAGTCCTATTGACAAGGGACTTTATATTCATTCCGTATTTCTAGGTTTCCAGATGTGTTTTGACATTGATTTCAAAAGCGTCTTTTAGTGAAATTGCGTGCTTACGGAATATCATCTCAGTTACGCAACTGGATTCGTGATTTCCTGTCAGAGACGTCATAGTCCATAGTAACTTACGGAAAGTCGTCGAGTAAAATAGAAGTGATTTCTGGAGTTCCTCAAGGTAGCGTTGTAGGTCCCTGCTGTTCCTTATCTATATAAACAATTTATGAGACAATCTGAGCAACCGTCTTAGGTTGTTGCAGATGAAACGGTATTTTATCCTTCAGCAAAGTCATCAGAAGATAACAGGAAATGCCAGGCGATTTATAAAATATATCTGTATGGTGTGAAAATTGGCAAATAGCCCTAAATAATGAAAAGTATGAGGTCATCCACATGAGTGGTAAAACGAATCCGCTGAACTTCGGTTACACGATAAATCAGTCAAATCTAAAGGCTGTAAATTCAACTAAATACTTAGGAATTACATTTACGAACAATTTAAACTGGAAATAACACGTAGAGCATGTTGTGGAGAAGGCGAATTAAAAACTGCTAATTATTAACAGAACACTTAGAAGGTGCAACGGATCTGTTAAAGAGACTGCCTGCACTACGCTTGTCCGTCCTCGTCTGGAGTAGTGCTGCGTGGTGTGGGATCCTTTCAAGATAGGATTAACGGAGAAAGTTCAAAGAAGAACAGCACGTTTTATATTATCGTGAAATAGGGGAGAGTGTGTAACGGACATGATACAGGATGTGTGGTGGACAGAATTAAAACAAAGGTGTTTCTTGTTACGGCGGAATCTTCTTACGAAATTTCAATCACCAACTTTCTCCTCCGAATGCGAAAATATTTTGTTGACGCCCACCTAAATAGGGAGAAATGATCATAACAATAAAATAAAGGAAATCAGAGGTGGCTTTAAAATATTTAGGTGTTAGTTTTTCCCACACGCTGTTCGAGAGTGGAATAGTAGAGACACTGTGAAGGTGATTCGATGACCTCTCTGCCAAGCACTTAAGTGTGATTTGGAGAGTATCCATGAAGATGTAGATGCAGATTATTATGATAATTATCGCCTGCCTCGTGCATTACTTTATGTTACATTTATTATTATTACACACGTTACAGACCTTTTATCAGACCACGCGAAACATTCATTACTACTTGTCCTTCCTGTTCCTCCAGTACTCCTTCATTCGTTTACTAAAGGCTCTCTTCTATTCTTCAGTCCACTTTGGCCTTTGGATTTTAGGTGCTGTTTTCTCTGACATCACTCACCACTTGTACACCTTGTGTCAATAGACACCTTTTCCCATGACGTCTGCTGAATCCATCTGAGCTTTTTCCAGAGCGGTTTTGACTTGTGTCATCCAGGGTGTAGTGGTCTTGAGTACTTGGGTGTACCTGAAGATTCTGTTTGTGAGTCTGGTCAGTGGGAGTCTACTGACGTGTCCAAAAAATTTTAGCCGCGTCTTTCTAATGTCCTCTGCGATGTTGGAGAACTTCTCTGTGGTGTTCCTGGTGTGAAGCCTATATCCTTCGTCCGTGAGTTTTGGTCCAATAATTTTCCTAATGATTTTTCTTTCCTGTTTGAGAATATTCTCGAGGTTGGCCTTTGTGTGTGACGTCGGTGTCTCACTGGCGTATAGCAGCTCAGGGTTGATTACAGTGTTATAGGGACGAATTTTGTTGCATGTGGAGAGACATTTCTTCTTGTAAATACACTGTGTCCTGTACAAGGCTCCCTTCATTTTAATAACCTAGTGTTCTGAGCAATTTTCTCCTTTCCTGTCGGTTCGAGCACTTCACCTAGGTACTTAAAGTGTGTGACCCTGTTGCTCTTGCCATACTTTGTGTTCAAATTTGGTATGTTTAATTTCGTATAGAAGAACTCAGTTTTCCGAAAGGAGATCTGTAGCCCTACTTTTTCTGCGCACTCTTTGGTACTTCTATCTGTCTGACTACTGATCTGTCACATTTATTCATATCTCTACTATTAAAATTAAAACAGTATCGAAAATCGTGGCATCCCTGGACTGATATCTTGTCAGTATCAATTTCGATAACAGCCAAAAGATGTCGAGATTCTCGGTTCCCTGAATGGATGAACTGTCTGTATATATAATTAAATTTGTACAGAACTGTCAGTGCGCGCGTTCCACTCTCAACTGGCCAGATTTTTCCTTTCGAACTTCAGTCCTACAGAGGAGGAAAGTGGAAATCATTCCAACGACAAGACGGTCACCAAATGGGGAAATCCACCGACATGAGTGACGTCGACAAAGGACAGACTGTCGTGGGCCGGTGACTGGGAACGGGCATCTCGTAAACGCAAAGTGGTCGGCTGTTTGCGTGCTACTGCCGTGGGAATGTACGGAAGGTGGTTGAAGGACGGCGAAACAACGAGGAGGCGACAAGGTCTTGGCCGTTCACAGAACGTGAAGGTCAGAGTCTTGACCGCTCTATTAAGCGGCAGAGGCAGCGATCTGTAGTAGACCTAACAGGAGAGTATAACGCTGGTGCAGGCTCAAATGTTTCGGAGCACATCGTTCTACGTGCATCGTTGCACCACAACTGGGGGAAAATATATGAGGAAACGCTCTCTCTAACACTTGCAGCAAAAACACAATTCGTTGAGGACGGTATGCCTTTTTGTGTTTTCGTGACATTCTCTAGCAAATTGAGCTTTGTGGAAACTGTTCCTATTCGTTACGTTACGGAAGTGCATTCAAAGATCATGTTAATGATTGTCTTTCTCGAGGAGAGAGATATTTCAGGAATCCAATGCACCTTGGTTCAACTGGCTCTAAGCACTATGAGACAACGCCTGAGGTCATCAGTCCCCTAGACTTAGAACTAAGTAAAGCTAACTATCCTAAGGGCGTCACACACATGTATGCCCGAGGCAGGATTCGAACTTACTTCCGTAGCAGCCGCGTGGTTCCGGACTGAAGGGACCAGAACCACTCGGCCACCGCGGCCGGCAATGCACCTTGGAACAGGGCTAAAGTAACAGCTTGAAGAACCCACCCAATAACCCAAAATAATTCACTTCCTTACCATTTGATCAGGTCTGTCCTAATCACATCCATCGGACCACTTCGTGAGTCGTGTTCAGCACACGCAGCCTTCTCCGCTCACCCTCCTGAAGTTGTGAGAAGCGTCGCAGCCAACAGGACTCCAGATATCCGTAGGGAACTATCAGCAGCGCCGTTGGGTTCTAATGGATGATCATAACGATGTGATTCGGCACTGCACATGAGAATAACACCATCAGACTCTTCCACGGTGAGGCACGGCTAATGTGATCACCGTCTCGCGGTAGCACTGGAGGGCGTCAGACCTAGGCGCAAAAGGACGCTGGTTGTGCGCTAAATTAAGATTGACAGATTACAATTTATCTCTTTAAAGTGGACTTCAATGTGACATCGGTGTTGCGTAGTTACTGACTTTGGTTCCTTCCAGTTATAATTCGGTAACGAATTTGGCACTGTCTAACTGTGAAAATATCTCGTGATTGCTATTCTTCTAACTAGTTTTAAAATCAGGTAGAACGTGAGATGGCAAAGGCACGAGAAATTTTCCTATCTATAGCGTTCTAGCTATTGTTTCTCCAGCAAAAGTCCGTAAACAATATTCAAAAAAATGGTTCAAATGGCTCTGAGCACTATGGGACTTAACTTCTGAGGTCATCATTCCCCTAGAGCTTAGAACTACTTAAACCTAACTAACCTAAGGACATCACACACATCCATGCCGGAGGCAGGATTCGAACCTGCGACCGTAGCGGTAGCACGATTCCAGACTGTAGAGCCTAGAACCGCTCGCCCACTTCGGCCGGCAAACAACATTCACTATGGGGTATATAACAAACACGAGAATAAAGAGTAGAGAGTTTCAAGATCGCAAATTTCACTGTTGACTATTAACCTTGTAGCCTTCAACACACTTAGCAACAAGCCATACCTCCCATGAGCTGGAAAGATTGGCAGATAGTCGCCAGAAAGGTATTCGATTTTCTTTACATCTCCCTGGTTAATGAGAGTTTCGTTGTTAGCTATACAGTGTTCCTACAAATAATTCATTCGTTTTCAAAGTTCTACATTTTCCGAAATATTACGTGCATAAATATGACTTATACTTGAGCAGACCGTAAAACTTACCGAATTTGCACTGTCCCACCAACTGGCGCCGGGAGTGAAGTGCCTTAACAAAATGACGACAAAGCAAGAGAAGAGTTTTTATGTTTTGGAATATGCCATATATTTATATGTTGCAACAGTGCAAGGTTCGTTCGGAAGGAGTTATAGAAACAAAGCACCATGTAGACGTAGCACTGGTCGTTGGTATCGACTTTTAGGGACGCTGTTTGTCTCTGTGAACAGAAAAGTAAAGGTTTACCAAGTGTGCCAGAGCCAACCATGGAGAGGGTAAGGGAAACTTTCTAACGCAATCCAGAACAATCAACGGTCTGCATAAGTCCCTGACTTGGAATACCACAGCACTGTGTGGACAATTTTG
The DNA here is from genome assembly GCF_021461395.2 of Schistocerca americana. Lineage (NCBI taxonomy): Eukaryota > Metazoa > Arthropoda > Insecta > Orthoptera > Acrididae > Schistocerca > Schistocerca americana. The sequence continues at coordinate 437,717,890 of NC_060125.1, forward strand.
AGACTGCGGTTACAGTTCAGACCATAGCGTCTGCAGCGAGTGCAACAATTAAAACCGGGTAATTATGGCCGGCGCTTTCAGTTTTGCATCACAATGCACTTGATGATCAATATTTCGCCCCCCAAGCTGATTTTCGACAACGAAGCAGCCTTCTGGAAAGTGTGGGACGGTGAAACCCCTCACGAAACAGTGACGCATGAACCAGATTCGCCGAAGGTTAATGTTACCTGTGTTGTGTCACAGAGGAAGCTGTATGGGCCGTTTTCTTTCTGTGAGAAGACTGTGACGGGTAACTCTTACCCTGATATCTTGCAGTTGTTATTTCCACAACTGACTACTGTTACCGAGAGTTTCATCCTCCGACAAGAGGGGCAACTCTCAATGGAGCATCGATATTTGTCGCTACCTAAACAACGAACTTCAACATTCTGGATTGGGCGTAGTGGTGAAGATGATGTGGTTCTGTTTCCTTGCGTCCCGCGTCATCTGACCTTTTCTTTTTTCGCGGGGGGGGGGGGGGGTTCATAAGTCTTCTGACTGGTTTGTTGCGGCCTACCACGAATTCCTGTCTTGTGCCAACCCCTTCACTTGCAACCTCCGTCCTCCACTATTTTCTGGATTTGTTCCAATCTCTGTCTTCCTCTCCTGATGTCTTAACAGATGTCATATCATCCTGTCCCTTCGCTTTGTCAATGTTTTCCACATATTACTTTTCTCTCCGATTCCGCGCAGAACCTAATCACTCCTTACCTTGTCAGTCCACCTAATTGCCAACATTCGTCTGTCGCACCACATCTCAAATGCTTCGATTCTCATCTGTATCGGTTTTCCCACAGTCCAGGTTTCACTATAATGCTGTGCTCCAAACGTACATTCTCAGAAAATTCTTTCGCAAATTAAGGCCTATGTTTGATACTGGTTAACTTCGCATGACCAAGAAAGCCCTTTTTGCCAGTGCTAATCAGCTTTATATGTCCTCCTTGCTCCGTCCGTCATGGCTTATTTTACTGCCTAGGTAGTAGAATTCTCTAACTCCATTTATTTTCACTCCTGATGTTTTGTTTCTCTATGTTCTCATTTCTATTACTACTCATTAGTTTTCTCGATTTATTCTCAATCCAAATTCTGTACTCATTAGTCTGTTCATTCCATTCAGCAGATCATGTAATTCTTCTTCACTTTCACTTTGAACAGCAGTGTGGCCGGCCGGTGTGGCCGTGCGGTTCTAGGCGCTTCAGTCTGGAACCGCGTGACCGCTACGGTCGCAGGTTCGAATCCTGCCTCGGGCATGGATGTGTGTGATGTCCTTAGGTTAGTTAAGTTTAAGTAGTTCTAAGTTCTAGGGGACTGATGACCATAGATGTTAAGTCCCATAGTGCTCAGAGCCATTTGAACGAAGTTCTAGGGGACTGATGACCACAGCTGTTAAGTCCCATAGTGTTCAGAGCCATTTGATGAGCAGCAGTGTCATCAGCGAATCGTATCATTTACATCCGTTCACTTTGAATTTGAATTCCACTCCTAAACCTTTCTTTTATTACCTCATTGCTTCTTCGATGTACAGGATGAACAGTAGAGGCGAAAGACTACATCCCTGTCTTACAGCTTTTTAACCCGAGTGCTTCGTTCTCGGTCGTCCACTCTTGGCTCTTGTACATATTGTATACATATCGTATATGACCTGTCTCTCACTGTAGCTTACCCTTTTTTTTCTCAGAATTTCGAACATCTTGTACTATTTTACATTGTCAAACGGTTTTACCAGGTCGACAAATCCTATAAACGTGTCTTGATTTTTCCGTAGTCTTGCTTCCTTTATCAACCGTAACGTCAGAATTGCCTCTCTGGTGCCTTTATCTTTCCTAATGACAAACTGATCGTCATCTAACACATAATCGACTTTCTTTCCCATTCTTCAGTGTATTATTCTTGTGAGCAACTTGGACACATGAGCTGGTAAGCTGATTGTGCGATAATACTCGCGCTTGTCAGCTCTTGCAGTCTTCAAAATAGTGTGGATGATATTTTTCCGAAAGTCTGCTTGTATCTCGCCACACTCATACATTCTACACCCCAATAGTCGTTTTGTTGACACTTCCTCCAATGATTTTAAAAGTTCTGATGGAACGTTATCTATCCCTTCTGTCTCAGTTGATCTTAATCCTCCAAAGTTCTCTTAAATTCTGTTTCTAATACTGGATCCCCCATCTCTTCTAAATCAACTCCTATTTCTTCTTCTACCACATCAGACAAATCTTCATCCTCATAGAGGCCTTCAATGTACTCTTTCCACCTATCCGCTCTCTCCTCTGCATTTAAAAGCGGAATACCCCTTGCACTCTCAATGTTGCCACCCTTGCTTTTAATTTCACTGAAGGTCATTTTGACTTCACTATATACTGAGTCAGTTTTTCCGACAACAGTTTCTTTTTATATTTGTTCACATTTTTGATGCAGCCATTTCGTCTTAGCTTCCCCGCTCTTCCTATTTATTTCATTCCTCTGCTACTTTTATTTCTGTATTCCTGAATGTCCCTGAACATTTTTGTAGTTCTTTCATCAATTACCTGAAGTATTTCTTCTGTTACCCATGGTTTCTTCACAGTTACCTTCTTTGTACCTATGTTTTCCTTTCCAACTTCTATGATGGCCCTTTTTAGAAATGTCCATTCCTCTTCAACTCACTGCTTATTGCGCTATTTCTGGTCGTTGTGTCTATAGCCTTAGATAACTTCAAGCATGTCATTCCTTAGTATTTCTGTTTCCCACTTCTTTGAGTACTGAATCTTCCTGACTAATCTCTCAAACTTCAGACTGCACCTCATCACTTCTAAATTGTGATCTGAGTCTATATCTGCACCTGGGTACGCTTTACAACCCAGTGTCTGATTTCTGAATCTCTGCCTGACAATGATGTAATCTAATTGACGTCTTTCCGTATCACCCGGCCTTTTCCAAATGTACCTCCTCCTCTTGTGATTCCGACTAGAGTATTCGCTATTAGTACTTCAAATTTATTACAGAATTCAATTAGTCTGTGTCCTCTCTCATTCCTTGTCCCAAGCCCCTAATATCCTTTAACCTTTTCTTCTACTCCTTCCCCTACAACCGCATTCCAGTCCCTCATGACTATTAGATTTTCATCTCCCTTCAGGTACTGTATTACTCTTTCAATATCATCATATACTTTCACTTTATCTTCAGCTTGAGTCATGCTTATGTATACCTGGACTATCGTTGTCGGTGTTGGTTTGTTGTCGGTTCTGATAATAACCCTGTTACTTAACTGTTCGCAGTAATACACTCTCTGCCCTACCTTCTTATTCATAGCGAATCCTACTCCCGTTACACAATTTTCTGCTGCTGCTGATACTGTCCTATAGTCATCTCACCAGAAATCCTTGTCTTCTTTCCATTTCAATTCACTGACTCCTACTATATCTAGACTGAACCTTCGCATTTTCCTTTTCAGATTTTCTAGCTTCCCAACCACGTCTAAGCTTCTGACATTCCACGCCTCGACTCGTAGAACGTTATCTTTTCAATGGTTATTCAATCTTTTTCTCATGGTCACCTACCCATTGGCAGTCCGAATTGGGGACTATTCCGGAATCTTTTGCCATTGGAGAGATCATCATGAAACTTTTTTCAGTTACAGGCCACATGTCCTGTGGATACACGTTATGTGTCGCTAACACAGTGGTTTCCATTGCCTTCTGCACCCTCATGCCGTCGATCATTGCTGATTCTTCCGCCCACACCAATGACAAGAGAGTGCCGTGAACACGTTGTGACGTTTACCTTTGGGGGCATATTGTGTTTACGTACCCCAACAGCCAATAACACAGTAATAGCTCAAAAAAAGCATCAATGCTGCTGTGACGACTGTTGAAGTGGTGGGGTGTTGGTACATAAGGAATGGAAAAAATTTGACTACCGCTTGAATGTGTGTCGTGTGACCAGAGGGACGCTCATAGAATATTTTTATAGTGAAAAATGCAAAGTTTGTGAGTTTATAGTTTTATTCATGCATCAATCATATTTGTCAATGCAGTACATTGGAAAATAAAGATCTCTGAAAACGAATGAATCATTTATAGTAGCCCTGTGTAATGCAACGAATAGAAGAAAACACCAGTTGAGACTTCCAAAACCATTTTTGTCCCATTTTTATTCCACAAAAATCGTTTTGACTAGGTTAACGACCAGATTTGAAACCTGCCTCTACATTCATGACCCTGAAATCAATGAACTGTCAAAGGCGCCACCATGGATCCCCTTCGGCCAAAGATGTTCTGCAGCCACTAATCGGCCAAAAAGTAATGCTGTCCGCTTTTAGAACAAAGCTCATAATCTGTTCGTGGATTACTTACTTCAGAGTTGTAATATAATCAGATGGTAATACGTCAGACTCGTTGAACAGATGGAGGAGGGAATTAAGGTGAAACGCCACTGAAGGCTGATCAAAGGGATTCTTAAGTTTCAGTGGGCAGTTTGATAACGCTGAGACTCCAACTGGTACACAGTCTACTATTCATCTGACCTGGCCACTCCAGACTGCCATGTATTTCCTAACATGCAGAAAAACCTGCATGGGCTTAATTTGGAAGTCATTCCCGACATGAAAATTGTTGATATGATCTTTTTTTAATGTCTATGACATTTATATTTGAATCGACTAGAATATATGTAAGAACGATGTAAGAAGTGCAGTAGTGTAATGAGTAGGTTACATGAGTGGAGGGAGGGAGATACGCGCAGTAATGTGTACTGCCACACTCTCACTCTGTTATTTCTGTTTCCTTCGTAAATACCACCCAAAGACGGGGGATTGTGGACGAAGTTGTTCTAAGTTATGTAGTAGTGTTAGTCTCAGTCGACGTCACGACCTTGGAACGGCCACAGCTCCAACATCCAGATGTATAAAATTTGTAATAAGACCTTACTTTTATTTTTTATTTGTGCATGAAATGTTGGTGCTTTCTATCCTAAGCATATCCTTTTGCCATAATAAATGTATTTAATCGCATCCCGATACTATTTTTGAGTGAAATCTGTTACAATCCACGCTCACAACACGTAGCCCCCATCTAATAAGAAGTGTGTGTAAGTGTGGTACCCATTCCCATGGAAGCTAGAATGAGACAAGAGGCTTATATCGGCAAATTATAAATAATGTAGATCTCTCGATGCTACTTTCCCATAAGAAGATTACGTATGATAAGCGGCATGTGAGCTAAACATACCTTTCAAGATTAAATTTACAACGCAGGGAATTTTGCCGGTACACACTATCTGATCAGAAGCATACGAACTCCTGCTAGTGGACATTAATACTACAGCTTGAACTCTGCTTGGGATACCTTCAATGAGGCGTCTGAATGTCTGGTGCAATGGAGCCGAAACCAGGGTATGTCGTGATTTTCGCCGTTGTGGTCTGGAACAAAGTCGACATTCTAACTCATCCGAAAGGTGTTCCATTGAGTTCAGATAGGAACTCTTGGCAGGCCAGTCTATTTCAGCAGTTTTATTGCTCACATACCACTGCCTCAAAGATGCTACTTTATGATAGGATGCACTATATGGTGATATAGTCATTGTCTCCGAAGTGTTTCTCTACTGTATGAAGTGCACTATGTTGTAAAACGTGTTCATATCCTTCAGCATTAAGGGAGGGGGAGACTTGCTAACTACGAAAACCACACCCATACCGTAACATTAGTCTCTTCCTTACTGTTGGCTCTATGCATAAAGGCAAGTAACGTTCTCCAGACATTCGGCAAATCGAAGCTCTTCCATCCGATTGGTTCTGGTCTAACACTATATGTTTATGGTTCATCTGAATTTTTTTATAATTTTTTTCTTTGAAATTTTTAATTATTGTTTCTATATTTCCTGTATATGTAAAATAAAGTCTGCTATACTGGAGATTTAAGTTCTTTGCGTTGTATGTAGGTAATGCATGTAAAATACTATGTAAATTGTTTATTACGTTAAATAATTTTTTGATAACATTTTGCATTCAAAAATATTTGAGTGTATTAACTGTTCATGTTGATGTAAATTTGACAATTGTAAGCAATGGTCACGCTTAGGAACAGTGTAAGAAATAGGTGATAATTAAAAGTCAGTGTGATTTTGTTTGCAACGAAAGTGGCTGTGGGGATTGGAGAAGGTGGCAAGGGCGAATTGGCGCGCTACGTAGAGGAAGCGCGGGACAACAGTAAGAGAAACTGAGCCCGTACAGCAAGATACTTGTAAGCCGTACTGTGGGAAGTGCAGTTGCTATAATTGTTCCACCACACCTAAGCCTACAGCCATCAGACAATATTTTTTTTTTTAATTCTACTTTTATACAGCGTGGACCATTAATTTAAACTGTGTTTTGTTAGTGAATAATCATTCTTGAACATTCTTGAACTTTAAAGACAATGTTTAACCCTTTTATTTGATTCTAATCATACAGCTTCCTGGTGTTTCATTAATCTGAGTACCCTGTTTTACAGACTTATGAACTGCGAAGTTAATAACAGAGGCACCTTTTAAATTGTTTTTGTGTACATAATTAGAGTAATAGCTTTTGAAAGTAAATTCATGTAAGAAAGAGGTTTTCTTGAACTGAAACGTTCAGTATAAAAAGTGTGCGCTTTAGTATCTAAGTATTTTGGTATTTAAGTTTATCGGTTATGGAAAGTGCTTTTCTAAAGTTCCCCCCCCCCCCCCCCCCCCCCTGGCAAAAATTTTTTTAACTTCCTTTAAGTAATCTACCGGGCTTTTTCTCATTTAAACACGTAATGTATAAAGGTGTAGTAGTCAAAAAGATATTCCAATGTCTGCAACAACATTGTTTACGTGGAGGAACATTTATTTGAAGAAGCAACTTAAACAGTAGCAAGAAAGTAGGCAAAATTCATACGTCTGCTTTTCCAATCCTTCACTGTTTTATTGCCTGAATAGGCTGGCGACCGTTAGTACATATTTTAAACAACTAAATGAACTTGGAACCGAGGCGTCTTAGCTTCAGTTTAATACTATTCATACTGCGTTTCTTTCTAACGGCTGGGCAAGGGCTCAGGAAGAGAATTGAACAGTGTGATATACTTGTCCATTACACACCACACTTGGTAAAATCCTGTACAAAGGGTAACTCTATTGATTAGCTTTTTCTCTTAATAGGACTATCTTCCCATAGAGTACTTTATTTGGAAACTATGCTAAATTTAGTATGAGCATTAAACGTGGCAACATAGAGACGGCGTTTTCTGTTATTTGCATAAAAGCATACCAAATTACAATAGTAGTGGTACGGTTATACAGGGTAGAGTGTGGTCCATCACTCAAAATCAGTCGCTTCCAGTCATCCACTGTACAGTGGTGTCATTCTCCGTACAACCTCAAGCGTCGCTTAGCACTAACTAAGAAATGCGTGGGTTATGAGGAGCTACTCGGCCATTGAATCCTTTCTTTTTGGCTCCCTACGCGACATTCATTATGATAGCTGGACTGCTGTGGCACTTTCTTATAATCACACTCCACAATGCTCTATGGCCCCTGTCTGTCACTGCACGAGATCTGGCTGCTCTTAGTTTAGCTGTGGATGTTTCTCCGCATTTCCACTTCACAGTCGCATCACCAACAGTCTGTTTGGGCAGCTTTAGAAGGGTTTGAAAGTGTCTGTTGGACGTGTCATTCAGATGACATCCAAAGACTAGTTCACATTCGAAGTCAATGAGATCTCTTGAATGACCCACTCTGCTGTTAATACTTCTCTATTGGCAACACGATACTGCCCTCCTTCCTCTACACAGGCGGGTCCGGCTCTGGCGACATGAGGGGTCAATTCCGCATTACATAGGCATGTCCGAATGCTTTTGATCTGGTAATGTATGTAGATTGACAAGGGAGTTGCACCACCCTTATCTGTTCCTCCTTCGCATAGAGAGTAATCTACATGTGCCCGACCATTAAACTACCTACAGTTCCCAGCCTTGTAGAACCCTGTCGTCATCAGTAGACTGCCTACGAGCTTACAAGTTACTCTGAAATGTCTTAAACCCTCGTCTATTTGTTACACAGAGATGAGTTTTTTGTGAATTGTTTATTGAGATAATCAATGGTAATTCTGAAAGTAAAAGTCAACATCTTATAGAACATTAAATTAAATACAGCGTTTTTTGTTGAAAGCCATAAGTCCTCCAACTAGTTTGACGCTCTCCAAGTCATTTCCTATCTTGCAGCAGTGTTTTCATCTCTCCGCAACTATTACAGTATACATATTCAATATTCTGCATATTGTAGGTTTATCAGCGTCTGCTATTTTTCCATCTTCTGTTCCTTGAAGCACCTGCTAGTTTCCCATTAACCTTGTTACCGCTTCCGGTAAGGGTCTTCCATAGACTGATTTTCTAGTACTCCTTCCTTTCGTGTTTCATGGACTCACTTGATATTTATCGTTATTGTTGGGTTGCACCAAGATATATATATATATATATATATATATATATATATATATATATTGCTACCTCTACACTCATTGAATCGAAAGGTTCTGAGAAGTTTGTTGTCAGAAAAATCTTACATACTACTCTGTCATGAGTGTGTTGAACTTCTTAGATAAATCTAGTAAGACCGCCCAGTTCGTTTCACTTGTTAAGGCGCTTATCTCGCAGTATATTGCAGGCAAATTTCAATATCCCCTATTTCCTTAGAGGATTCTGAGAAATTTTCTACACCACTCTAAGCTTTTCCAGGAAAGTTCGGCCAAATCGATATTTTCAACTGGCCTGGTTAGTAATTTCGGCTCACCTGTGAAGGCTGTATTAATCCGGACCATATCACATACCGAATCAGCGTTATCTCGGTAACAACGAGTACGGCTTTTACGGAAATAATCCCACTACCACCATATGATATCTACCATATCTTTCCAATATTCACTACATGGCTGCTTTGTTGAAGAGAGAGACTCATTTCAGCGTGACAGGTAAGCACATAATATCAGCGCATGTCAGCGTCACGAGATTGCTGCCTGACGCATGGGGAACACCGAGGCCAAACACCGAGGCCACACAGGCGCCGGGATTTTCACGTGCCACCGTGCCAAGGTATACTCCGAGTGGCAGGATTCCGGGTTTGTAGCAGCAGGTAGACAGCAGTAAATTTCTCCCGAATTCATAGCTATTCAGTATAAAAGATAGTTACTCACGGAGAAAACCATACTGCGTGTGAGGATAATCATAAAATTTTATGATCTAGAAAAAATGAAGTTACATAAATCATTTATTTATTTATTTATATTCCAAGAACATCCTTTCGCGTGCTCACTGAGACCGTGACCTCACAGTGTAGTAGCACTTCGCTAAGGTGCGCAATCGAAACGGCGCAGCTCAATGAAAAAGTGGAGTATTATTCGGTAACTGAAGGGGAACGGCGCTGCTACAATCCGTGCTTGCATATGACAGTGGACAAGTGGCGCAGAGGCCTTCACTGTGTTCAAATAAGTCTGACTGCTGAACAACGAATTGGCAGACGATCCTTCGGGAATTTCAAGAGCAGTCGAGGCGCTGGCGCTCGAAGACCGGTGTACCTCAATCATGGCGATAGTTGAAAACGTCAGTCTTGGAACAATTTTTAACATACTGCCCGACATTTTGAACTTGAGAGGGGCTAACGTCCGTCGGATTCCGCGACTGCTATCACCCGCTCAAAAAAAAAACGCTGAATGGGGATAGCGACGGAAATGATGCAGATGGCATCTTTAGCCAGCTAATCATGAATGAGTGCCGGGTGTATCAGCACAACCCCGAGACGAAGAAGCAAAGGAAGCATTAGAACCGTGTGGATTCATCACTGCCAAGAAGCGTCTTTGGTTAAAAGGCCGAGTGTTTTCTGTGATTGTCGTGGTGTGGTGTTAAGAGATTACGATCGTAAGGGGCAAACCGTCACAGGATCATATACCAAAATCTCCTGCTGAGATTACGGGAAGCTGTCAAGATGAAGGATCGCGCGTAGTTGTCCGAGGGTTGTTTTAGCACCACGGCAATGCCCGTGCTCATCCTGCTCAGGACACTGCCACGCTTGCTTCTTTGGGATATCAGATTTTGTCTACTCTTCACATACTTCGCTGACAGTGTACACAGTGACTCTTCCCTTGCATGAAGGAACCTTTGCGCTACAGGCATTTTCAGAACGACGGCGAAATGGAACCATACCAGCACAGCCAAAATGCAGACTTCAACAAGCAACTTCTCAGCATTGGCTACCAAAAAAAAAAAAAAAATTCAAATATGTGTGAAATCTTATGGGACTTAACTGCTAAGGTTATCAGCCCCTAAGCTTACACGCTACTTAACCTAAATTATCCTAAGAACAAACACACACACCCATGCCCGAGGGAGGACTCGAACCTCCGCCGGGATCAGCCGCACAGTCCATGACTACAGCGTCTTAGACCGTACCATTGGCTACATCTACATCTCATCCACATCTACATAGATACCCCGCAAAGACACCGCAAGGTGCTCGGTTTCCTGAATGACCTCCGCTGCTGGCATTACACGGGCAAGGATATCGTGCTGTGACTACACAGAAGTCTCGTAAACAAAACTCTTTATGTAGCCCCACAGGGAAATGTTCATAGTTATTAAATCGGGAGATACTGGTGGTCAACGAATCGGTTCACATGTCCACCTGTCGTCCAGTGTTTGATGAACGTACAGAAGGCCGTCACATGAAAATCACGGCACTGCACTGAACAGATATTCGAATGTTGTGCAGGGGTGGTTTAATTTAGTGAAACAACATTCTAATTGTTGTTGTTTATAGGTCCCCTAACTCTGACTTCAGAGCATTTCTGCTCAAGCTAGAGAGGGTTCTTGATTTACTTTATAGAAAGTACCAGAAATTAGTTATATGTGGTGACTTCAATATAAATGTTGTATATGATGGTGCAAGAAAAAGGATGTTGGTAGATCTCCGAAATTCATATGATCTGATGCAGATGGTGTGTTTCCAACTAGGGTGCAAGGGAGCAGTAGCACAGCCATAGAAAATATTTTTATTCATTACTAGATGGACATTCTGTTAGTAAAAGGGTGAATGGCCTTTCAGACCATGATGCACAAATATTAACACTAAAAGGCTTTTGTGCTCAAACGAATGTCACATAATTACAAACTATGTAGGAAAGTTAATCCAACAGCAATAGAGAGTTTCTCAAACTTTGTCAAGGAACAAGACTCGCAGGATGTTTATAGTGTCGATAGCACAGACGAAAAATATAACGCTTTCCTTAACACATTTTTCATGCTCTTTGACAGTTGCTTCCCATTAGAACGTTCTAAACGGGGTACTAGGAGTAATAGACAGCCTGGGTGGCTGACTAGTGGGATAAGGATATCATGTAGAACAAAGCAGGAATTATATCAAAATGTTAGAAGTAGTCACAATCAAGCTATACAGACAAGGTGGAGATTGAGTCAATAATTAAATCACTGAAGACTAAGGACTCTCATGGATATGACGGAGTGTCTATCAGAATATTAAAGTACTGTGTTGCACACGTTAGCCCTGTATTTAGCCATATTTGTAATTTTTCCTTTAGGGATGGTCAGTTTCCTGAACGATTCAAGTTCTCAGTAGTAAAGTCGCTTTGTAAAAAGGAGAAAGGTATAATGTAGACAATTTTAGATCTATTTCTATGCCATCGGTGTTTCCTAAAGTTATTGAAAAGGCTGTGTGTATAATGATAATTGATCATTTCATATCGCACGATTTGCTATCAAATGTACAGTTCGGCTTTAGAAGCCGTTTAATAACTGAAAATGCTATATTCTCCTTTCTCTGTGAGGCACTCGAGGGGTTAAACAAAAGGTTTCGAACACTATGCATATTTTTTGATTTAACTAAGGCGTTTGATAGTGTTTATAATAAAATATTGCTCCAGATGTTGGGCCATATCGGAATACGGGGAGTAGCTCGCAGTACGTTCATCTCTTACTTTAGCAACAGACAGCAAAAGTTCATTATTTACCATGTTCAGAATGGCTGTTATGCGGGGTCTGAGTGGAGTACTGTCAGGTGGGGGGGGGGGGGGCGGGGGGGGGGGGGCTGTTGCCCCAGGGATCAGTGTTGGGGCCACTCCTATTCCTTACTTCTATAAACTACGGGTAACTTTAAAATATTTCTGTTTGCTGATGACGCTAGCTTGGTAGTAAAGGCTGTTGTGTGCAACACTGGTTCAGTTTCAAATAGTGCCGTTCATGAACTAAGTTCATGGCTCGTAGAAAATAGACTAATGCTAAATCACAGTAAGGGTCAGTTTTTACAATTTCTAACATTCAATTCAACAAAACCTGACGTTTCAATTTCTCAGAATGAGCATATGATTAATGAAACTGTACAGTTCAAATTTCTAGGTGCTCAGATAGACAGTAAATTGTCGTGGGAAGCCCACATTGAGGATCTTGTTCAAAGACTTAATTCTGCCATTTCTACTATTCGAAAGTTATCTGAAGTGAGTGATCGTTCGATACGACAATTAATCTACTTTGCTTATTTTCATTCACTTATGTCGTATGGTATTATATTTTGGGATAACTGTTCCCATTCTAAATGGATATTTTAGGCTCAGTAACAGGTGGTTCGGGCAATAAGTGGTGTAAGTTGACAAACCTCCTGTCGACCCCTGTTCATGAGTCTGGGTATTTTGACATTGACCTCGCAATATTTATATTCCTTACTGTCATTTCCTGTTAACGATACTAGATTATTCACAAGAATAAGCAATTTTCACTCAGTTAATAGTCGGCAGAAATTCAACCTGCATTTGAACCGGACTTTCTTAACTCTTGTACAGAAAGGTGTGCAGTAGACTGCTGCATCCCTTTGCAATAAACAACCACTCGAATTCAAAAATCTTAGCAGTAATCCACGTGATTTCAAATCGAAACTGAAGAGTTCCCTCATGGGTCACTCCTTTTATTCTGTTGAGGAGTTCCTTGAGAAATTAAGCTAATTCTTGTTGTATTGTTGATTGCGTTAACTTAAACTTATGGATTGAGTTTTCTCGGGTTCATAAACATATAATTTTTATCTGTTATTGCTTTTATGTTGTAATTTCATGTACTGACACATTCCATGGCATTGGAGATTTGCTCTCCAATTTGGTTCTACCGAACTTGACGTGTAAATAAATAAATAAAAAGACATTCATTTGGAAGAACACTACTGAGAAAGTTTAAAGAACCGCCAACTAAAGCTGACTGCAGAAGGATCCTACTGCCGCCAACATACATTTCGCGTAGGGACCACGAAGATAAGATACGAGGATTTTGGGTCCTTATGGAGGTATATAGACAGTCGTTTTTCCCTCGCTCTATGTGCCAGCGTAAAATTAAAGGAAATGACTTCGAACGTACTTGAATGTTGTAGTTCACAAAGGTACGGATTGGTTGATGCACGTGCAGCATATCTTTTGACCTTCTTTAAAAATCCTTTATCTTCCAAATGGCGTATTTACGGACATTGGTTTATTACCAAATATTGCTGTCCTGAATCGCCTCTACATCTGTAACTGTGAAATAAAAACTCTGAATCACCCTATATACGCGCATAACTAAGTTGCCCCCAAGTAAGAAACGGCCAACAAGCAGGAAAAGAGAGCTGGCTAAAAACAGGATAGTTACATCAAGATTCATAAATCATGACAGCGGTCGCCAAGAATGTGAACACTCCAAAAAAACATGTGATTAGGTATATTTTTACGACTGTTTGCTACTTAAATGTTTCCAACGCTGTCAGTCTTACATTGGAACCTTATTACAAACTTTGGCAGGCTTCAAACGTCGCGGGTAACGACACACGTGTCTCACAGCAATCCTGTGGACTAACGTCTCACAATTGCAGCTAAAATATAAACGAGGTGTAAGCTTCCCCGGCAGAAACAGATTCCAACACCACTGTCAGTTAACAATTCACTTCATTCGCTGTGCACTGGAAGTGAGTGTCACCAAGTTTGCTAGCAATGAGAGAGAATTATGGGTAGATGGCACGTCCTATTTCGTAAACTATTCTTGACAGGCCCTGGCGAATCACAGTGCAGTCATTTCCTACGTGAGGACGAAGGTCCAAATCCGCGACGGGCCATTCAGACTTAGGTCTTCCGTAATTTCCCTAAATTGCTCCCGGGAGATGTCAGTTGGTCCCTTTGAAACGGCACGGACGATTTTCTTCCTCGTTCTTGCACCAATCCGAGATTGAGCTATCTCTCTCTAATGACCTTGATGTCGACGGAATGTTAAACCTCAAACTTCCTTCCTTCCTTCCCACGCTGTTTCTGATATTTGTTTTCACTATTTGGTGATATCAAATTCCTACTTTCCTGTGTCAATCTGCGTCGTCACGACCTCAAATTACTGTTTCTCTACTAGAAACTTTAATTGCAATTGTTGCTGTAAGACTGTAAATATGTTTGATTTCCGGTTACTGCATTAGCGTGCAATCTAGGCTAGCCATCCCCAGAAGCACCCTTAGCTGTTCTAGCCACCCGCTGATGTTCATTGACGGCCAATATTCTGACTACATGGTGCAAAGTCTGAAGTTACGCGCGCTGGCTTTGAGCTAAAAGTGTTACCGCCAACACCTGGTAACCCCTTCCCCAATGCACAGAGGACCAAACGCATAAAATCCAATAGCTGTATGAGAGCATTGTATCGTTGCAGCAACAACAACCGCTGATCGGTCATACCGTCCAGTACCATCTCCTCTCTATAAAGTTCAGAAGACACCGCCCAAAATATGCATATACACACCGCACGTCACGTAGCACAGATGTTAGCATGGATGAATAACAGGGGGAGCAGACTCTATAAATGTAGAATAAGGTCATCGGAGTACAGAAGCTACCGCCAAAAACGTGCACATACATACCGCACGTCACGTGGCACAGATACTAGCATGGGACCGTGGAATATGTTGGTATACGACAATAGGAGGCTACGAGTACGCTGTAAACCACTTCAGCCGAAGTGAAACTGTGTGCAACAGGTAACTGGTGAGGCAAAGTGTTAACCGTCAGAAAAAAAGGTAAATACTGTGGCGCAAGGCAATCAGTTTATCTAACGTACATAGATCTAGGAAAGACATATGACACAGTGTCATTAAATGTCTCTAATAATGAGGAACAATGGTGGGTCAAAACCATGAATCAATGTAGTTAGAGTCCGATATTGTGGATAACCAGCGGAGTGAATATGCAAACAATCTTATAAGTGTTTCAGATACACTGAAGAGCCAAAGAAACTGATACACCTGCCTAATATATGTAGAGCCCCCGTGAAAACGCGTAAGTGCCGCAACACGACGTGGTTTTGACTCCAATAATGTCTGAAGTAGTGCTGGAGGGAACTGACATAATGAATCCTGCAGGGCTGTCCATAAATCCATAAGAGTACGAGGGGTGGAGAGCTCTTCTGGACAGCACGTTGCAAGGCATCCCACTTATGCTCAATTATGTTCATCTCTGGGGAGTTTGGTGGCCATCGGGTGTTTAAACTCAGAAGAGTGTTCCTGTAGCCACGCTGTAGCTGTTCTGGACGTGTGGGGTGTCGCATTGTCCTGCTAGAATAGCCCACATCCGTCGGAATGCATAATGGATGTGAATGGGTGCAGGTAATCAGACAAGATGCTCATGTACGTATCTAGACGTACCAGGAGTCCCAACTGCACACGTCCCACACCATTACAGAGCCTCCACCAGCTTTAACAGTCAGTCCCCTGCTAACATGCAAGGTCCATGGATTCGTGAGGTTGTCTCCATACCCGTACACGTCCATTCTCTCGATACAATTTTAAATGAGACTCGTCTGACCAGGCAACATGTTTCCAGTCATCAACAGTCCAATGTCGGTGTTGATGGGCCCAGGCGAGGCGCAAAGCTTTGTGTCGTGCAGTCAAGGGTACACGAGTGGACCTTCTGCTCCGAGAGCCCATATCAGTGATGTTTCGTTGAACGGTTCGCCCACTGACACTTATTGATGGCCCAGCATTGAAATGTGCAGCAATTTGCGGAAGGGTTGCACTTCTGTCACGTTGAACCATTCTCTTCAGTCGTCTTTGGCCCCGTTCTTGCAGGATCTTTTTCAGGCAGTAGCGATGTCGGAGATTTGCTGTTTTACCGGACTCCTGATATTCACTGCACACTCGTGAAATGGTCGTACGGGAAAATCACCACTTCCTCACTACCTCGGATTTGCTGTGTCCCATCGCTCGTGCGCCGACTATAACACCAAACTCACTTAACCCTTGATAACTTGCCATAGTAGCAGCAATGACCGATCTAACAACTGCGCCGGACACTTGCCTTGTATAGGCGTTGCCGACCTCAGCGCCGTATTCTGCCTCTCTACATATCTCTGTATTTGAATACGCAAACCTATACCAGTTTCTTTGGATCTTCAGTGTACTTTATACATTCAATTCAATCCTTACATTCAATGGAGTTTTAACATCTCTTATATTTTTACCATCATCTAAGGCAACACTAATGCTCAAATTTATTCTGTAATTGAGTCCTAAGTTCACGTCAGTGTGAGGTGTCGCATTGTCCTGCTGGAAAAGCCCAATCCGTCGGAATGCACAATGGACGTGAATGGGTGCAGGTCACACTGGTAGATGGCACGCATGCTTTGCACTCTGTCATCCGCTCACCACCCCGGTCTACAGTATTTAGTGTTTTATTGTTACCTGGACTCCACATCTTCGTCACGGAAGCAAGGTCGTCCTTTAGCCCAGAAAACCAATACTGACGATCTTATTACTGTGCGGAATGAACATTCATGCCGTAAACACGTGTATAACAGCACATTCTGGTAAGTGATTTTCTTAAGTCCTGTTTTGTTTGTATTATTTAGGACGGTGCCAAATTTCGTCTCACGTTAACTTTCATTTCAGGAACATACCATTTCTGACGTAATACAGGTGTAGTCAAAATGGTGGCGATAGACACTGGTGTATTCTGCGATGTCATCTCAGTAATCAGATGTTCAACAGTCTTGACGGTTCCTCATTACCACAGCTGAGTGCGACATTGTTGTTTTAATCAGTTTTTTATTTGGGTCTAGGGTCTACTTATAGCTGCTGGTGGACCTTCCTCACCGTTGCTTTTATAATAATTTTATTTTAGGGCCATCCGGCGCTCTCCGAACGCAAATTATCAGTGGCAACTGGCTTTATAAGTCTAACTTCCTTTGGTGGTTGCGTCGGCTGTGCTCCTAATTGCACCTTGGGTACACGCATTAAGTCATTTAGATAACAAGAGGCGTTATACATTGTAAGCGATTTTATGATAGCAAGTCATGCCTTTAGTTATTAATTCACATGCCAGGATTTTAATTTTTAGCTTTTAGACGGGCATTAAAAAGTTTGTTACGTGCGAAACACACCTGAGGATGTAACTGCATTATACGAAACTGATTATACCAGTCTCTGAGCGACTACAAGAAAACAGCTAAAGCGGCAAATTGGACTCTCAATCAGTTTTACCAGCAATTCAACATCTCAATATATTTTAATCAATTTGAGTGTTCTTTTCAGTATGTATAACTGAAAGGGCTTCTTTAGGATTGCCCTCTGTCTTCTCTGTTGTTCAAAATTTATCTGGAAGAATTATTAAAGACATGGAAAAAGAATTGTAGCCTGGTGGCAATGTAAGCGCGAGATGATAAACTGGTGTTCGCTGGTGACCCGGTGATAATCGCCGAAGATAACGCCGATTCTAACTGTAAACTAAGATGTTTCGAGAAGAAGAAGAAGAAGAAGAAGAAGAAGAAGAAGAAGAAAAGACAAGTGAGGCTTCAAAATAAACATAAAGTACACTGAGCGTATGATAAATAGCGTTGACGAACAGTGTGTTTTAGATACTGGGAAAATTAGTATTAAATGCCATTCTTCTTTCAAATATCCAGGTGTAAACAAAATTCTTAGGAATAATAAGATCAAAAATCTAGAAAGATTATGTAGAGAACCGCAGTAGAAAACACACGTATACGTGGGTTAGAAGTTTGAAAATGAGGTGTAGAGAGAGACGTCAACTGCTATCCATGGAAATGGATTATTGCAGACGGAATGTTGAAATCTCTAGCGTAGCCAACATCAGAAATGAAGACAGCACAAAAAATGATGGAAGTGGAAGGCAACTTAGTGGAAGCAGTTGAGAGGCAGAAGCAGCTCTGGTGACGCCACTTAGGATGAATGGATGATAACAGATGGCTGAACAAGGTACGAAGGGCTATCAGTCAGGAGACGGATGACAACGTCAGGGAGGCTATTATGGACTTAGGGCCTCTGGGACTCCATTGATCGAGGTGAGTTCTCTTTCAATACATCTCCGACGAGTCTCCGTGATGTGATCAGTCCTTAACACTTCTGCTGTGTAGTGGTGTCAGTGCCAAGCCTTGTCGCTGCTGTTACCAGCACGGAATGTGCTGCTGTGTCTCTAATTCAACCTCTTGTAAGTGTGCTCGGTGTGTTCAGAATCTGAAGGACCAAAATTTCACAGACAGTACAGGATTCCTGCCAAGTGTTTTGAGGTGAAGAACGAATGATCGCAAATGATTTTTCTCTGGTGCTAGCAGCATAATCTTGTCATTCGCTGTTAGATAAATAAACATATTAAATAAAAAATGAACACAGCATTACTTAGGCAGACAGAAGGACAGGATTTTAACTCGGCTTATTACAAACGCAGTTGTCTTATCTAGGCTGCTGTCCCGCCTAGCTCGAATGTTTAGCCGCATCCTCCAGTGAAATTGCCCTTTTAGAAATGTTTTACAGTTTCAGTGACCACAAATTTTACTAACGCGTAAGTTGAAGTCTGATGGGACACTCGCCAGTTTTCCTGGTGGTTATGATTAAAGTGCAGCTACTCACAGGGGTCCAGTGCGTGCTGTAATTATTGTATTGCAGCGAAAATTGGTAGATATTCTAATGTTTTAAAGAGGAACCGATCTATGCTGAAAAAAAATAGGTCGTGTTTCGGCCACCTAGTGTAAATCTGGCGGTGTGACTACAAGAAAGACAAATAGAAATGTTTGCATGTGTAATGGATTAGGAAAAGTGCCGCCGCTTACACAATTTGTTCAATTCGCTGATCGGAGATGCTGAAGGGATGCTGTAAAGCACCAGATTTGCACCCAACGGCCAAAATTGGAATTATTTTTATTCCAGCATAAAGCAGTTTTGAATTAACACATTAGAATTCTACCAAGTTTCGCTGCAATACGATAATAACAGCCCACACTGGGCGTCTTTGATTAGCTGTACTTCGATTATAATCACCCAGTACTTGTCCTGTAACGTTGTTAGACTTAGTTTTATATTTGTAGTCATGTGATTGACAAATTCCAAATATCGCACTTATCGGAAACTGAGGGAACGAGAGGCCGACATCCGGCCCGTTATACCGTTCTCATGAGGGGAAAGCGACAGCGGTTGACGAGGAAAGCGTACGTGCAGGTGGCGGCTGGCAGGCGCTTCCGCGAACGAAAAAAAGTGAAAGGAGCTTGGGTGACGTGATGCGCTGGACCGCTACAGCCACCTGCAGCGCGCAAACATAACCGACGCCGCTCACCTCCCACTGTTGTTACCTCATAGCTAGCTTCATTCCAGGTCTCTCGTAACCCACGGGTATATTTATCTCAAAAAATCCACTTCCGCTTTTATACAATGTAACATTAACATGGATAGATGTTTCTAGCGTATCCACTGACACCTCCTCTTTTTCCTTCTTTGGTGCATCAAATGACATCTCTGTTTCTTTCTTTTTGGTAGTCTAAAAACTATTCAACTTCTTATTTGTTTAATTTTCCCGCAATATTATAATCACCTTTTCATTTTATCGGTTTCGAATGTCTCAAAAGGTCACCTTCAGATCCAAATGCTGCGAAGGAGGACCATACCTTGACACTGCAGTAAAACTATTTTGCTATTCAAATTGGTTTGTAGAATTCATGAGTCTGGAGATATATCAGCAGAGTTTAGGAAAATCCTGAAGATATCAAAGGTAGATAACTGCTAAAACTACCGCACAATGAGCTTAGCACCTCATGCATCCAGGTTTATGATCAAAATATAATGCCGAGGAACGCAAAAGAAAACTGAGGATCTGTTAGACAGAAACCAGTTTGGCTACACGACAGATAAAGGCACCCGACACGCAGTTCTGACGTTGCGTTTAATAATATAGCAAGACGAAAGAAAAATAGGATTTGTCGACCAAGAAAAAGCTTTCGACAGTATAAAATAGTGCAGGATAACCGAAATTCTGAGGAAATTAGGTGTAAGATACGCTAAAATACCAATAATTTCAAATATTTACATTAAACAAGGGGGAAATTTAAGAATGCAAGACTAAGAACGAACTCCTCGAATTAAACAGGATGTAAGAGAGAGAGATAAAGTCTTTCGCTCATACTGCTCGAATTATACGTCGAAGAAGGAATGAAGGATATAAAATATTGAATGAATGTAACTCCATCCTCTGTTTGGTGTATGGGACTACGGCTGGTCAATTTCCAATAATACAGTACCAATAGCCGTTATTTAGGTTTTATTTTTAGGCTACCAGTTTCGACTTTACATTAAGTCATTTTCAGGCCTATACAGTGAAGGTTATAACAGAGCAATAAGCACATATTAAAATACAAAGGGTGTGTCTCAAAGATGCAAGTGCTACGTATTAATTTACATAATTGAAATAAATAATTAAAAGAAAACATTCTTAATTAAAATCTACATGATACAACGTAGTATGGACTGTTCAGTTATTCATGCATACTGCGAAACAATCAGTAACCTAAGGGAAGTATTCATACACTAGAAGCGTCAAAGTAATGCAACCATCAGTCCAATATGTCCATTGTCTGTAGATATGTATGGTCATACGTGACAGGCTCTATTGGTTTCTGTACAAAGTAAAAGAGGCGCTTAAAGGGACCGATTAATCCTATGTAAAGTAGATAAAAGGGTCATATATCAGGTAAAGGGGGTACAGCATAAGCAATGGTATTCTTTATAGGATACAAAAGGGAACGATACATTAAAAAGGAATTACAGTTATTGAACACCATAGCTGTACTCTATGGTTATTACACAATACTCTACAAGGAGGACCCAAAAGGACTCTAGGAGGAAGGCTGTGAGAAGTACAAAAATAAAAATAAAAAGTAAAAAAAAACTGTTAAATAAGCAGATAGTTTTTAAAGATAAATAGTTCTTTGAAACATTTAGTGACTACTTTTAATGTTATCAATTACATTTAGATTTTGTGTAATGCATATTTATTTCTGACTACCTTTGTTACACAGAAGTGCTAATAGTAATGGAATATCGTCCTATAAACTTTTCGCGAGTTTTTATACCATGCGCATTCCCTGATATCTTTAATGATTACTTTTAGAGGTTGACGATGGTATACCTGATGTGTGGGTTTAGGTGGACACTAGTTATTGCTCTGTCGTTCCTTCATCTGTTTCCTTATCAAGTTTGTGTCCATCTTCTTGTTATATATCCTAAGTCCTTCTTATACCATTGACTGAACTGCGATATATCGACTTGTCTTAAGTAGGTTCTTCCATACAATGTGGAACAGGTTGTTATGTCATCTTTGGCCCAATAATTTGCCCCCTAATTTGAGTGGATGGTTTGACAGTTGCTGACAGCTGTCCAAGGAGCACGCATGCCCGTGTGAGTACGTATTTGCGAGGGTACCAGGCCTTATCTGTATGTATTCTTCTTTATTTTATTATTCATGTTGATTTCTCTCTTCAGAATAATTTCGACGAGACCAATTACAGTGCTGCTTGTCGAGTATTTTCTAATAACCAGGGAGTACAGCTATGGTGTTCAATAACCGTAATTCCTTTTTAATGTATCCTTCCATTTTGTATACTATAAATAATACCATTGCTTATAGTGTACCCCCTTTACCTGATATATGATCCTGTTATCTACCTGCCTCTTTTACTTTGCACAAAAACCAGTAGAGTCTGTCACGTATAACTATACATATTTACAGACAATGGACATACTGGACTGATGGTTGCATTACTTTGACGCTTCTAGTGTATGAATACTTCCCTTAGGTTACTGATTGTTTCACAGTATGCATGAATAACTGAATAGTCCATACTACGTTGTATCATGTAGATTTTAATTAAGAATGTTTTCTTTTAATTATTTATTTCAATTATGTAAATTAATACGTAGCAATTGCATCTTTGAGACACACCCTTTGTATTTTAATATGTGCTTATTGCTCTGTTATAACCTTCACTGTATAGGGCTGAAAATGACTTAAGGGGATACGGAATCACCTATCCCCGCAATGTTAATATATGCCTACTATAGGGAACATTTTCTCACAAACTACTGGAGACAGAGAGGTAAAAATTTTACTGTATGTGCATTCATATGTTACAACAATGCTGAAACAACAGTTTATTGTCAAAGTATTTTCTTACAGAGATATTGTACATTTATTTTTAAGTAAATTTTTTCCATCGCTTTTTACTAGACTATCACCCCTAAGTCTTTTGTAAATCAAGTAATTAAAAAATCGTTGTTTCAGTATGTAATAGGGACCTATGTCACTACGTCATAAAAATTTCAGACTTCTAGGTTGACCAGTACCTGAGATAATGTTCCTAGATGAAGTAAAAAGTAAACTTACGGGAAACGGAGAAAGAAGATTAAAATATTCCTGATCCGTAGCTAATACCCCCTTCACAGTCTTCATAATCATCTTCAAGTCTTCTTTTGGCACCCCTCTGCACCTGTCTTGCTTTTTTCACTAATGTCTTGATTATATTATCAGCATGCCTTAGTCTGTGCTGATCTAAAAAGAACATAGCACGTACCGTACGGGAACCAACACACATACCCAACTTTTGAAGGACCTGGCATTTAGTTATATTTCCAAGATTGAAGGTTGCCACAGCATCATACACACCAAAATGTAGTGTATTAATTCCGACAAACACTGTTTTTGGGAGACGATGCCATATCACACTATTCAAGCACTCGTTGGGGTTCTGCGTTTTTCCGTGAAGACATTTCATCAGAAGACTTCTGTCAGCCAGATCTCTGAAAATGGGCTTTATTTCTGCCATGATGGCTGATGGTAGACTGTGGTGTTGAATGTATTTCTCTCCTGTTGTTAGTCCCCTATTGTATTTACACCAGCTGTTTTCACCTTTGGGGCACAAACCATGTTGTGGATGCTCATCCGTGGATGCGGTGTGGAAATATAAAGCCCATATAGCTCTCCTCATTTCTTCAAGATTGCCTGTATTTTGCCTGATTGCAAGGCCATAGCAGTTCTGAATGTAGTCTATTATGGAATCAGTCAATCTTCCTCTGCCATCCAAGGTTTTCCCATCATCTAGTTTTTTCCCTTTCATAACTCAGCCTGGCACCCATTCTCTTCTGCACATGTCCTATACATTCAAGTTTGCTTATATTTACACTGTTCCCATATGGTTTGCTTTCCAAAACTTCTTTGAATGCTTTAGAGTCACCATCTCCCAGATATTTGACATAGCGAACATTATACCACTGTGAAGAGCGATGAAAAATTTTCTTCACCCCAGCAACCTCCATGCCACCACTACTACCATAATAATTAGCAATACAGTCATCACTGTGTTCATTTTTCAGCCTGCCTGTGCACCTACAGTATTTAGACATTATTGCAATATCAATAACCTTGCCAGTATCAACACTAGTTGCTGTTACAACACCATTGTTGGAGGTGTGGCCCCTTTTCTGCCACGTGCCATCAAACGCCACTGTGAGGTCACGACTGCCGTCATTTTCTGCCACTGCTTCTTCCACAGCAACCTGCATTGACTTCTGTGCTACATCTTCAACTGCAGATCCTAGTACATAATTGTAAGCTTCAAACTTTGAAGGTGCACTTGGAAGATTTAGAACACCACATAGCATATCACCAGCTGCTTTGCCCTTACCAATTGCTCGCAATCCATAAACTAACCTAATATTTACACTATAAAGTTCAGTTTTCTTGTATCCATTATTTACAGTTACTGAAACCGAACTTGGAAACTTACAGCTGTATTTACAAACACTGCATATTAAATTAAACTGGGCAGCCAGGCCAACATGGGATTCTACTTTCAGAGAAACGTTTCCATGACATTTTTTGCAGCACAAACTGTTTTCAAGAGCTTCACACAATATATTCGTATCAATGAGTTCAAAAACTTCATTCCCTCTATCAAGTAAATTATATTTCTCTTCCAAATCTCTTAGTTTTTTATGAGAAGCACTGTTTTCATTTGGTGTAAGTTCGTTCGGCAAATCAGTAATAAGTGGATTCACATTTTCCAACAGTGATGATGATGAACTGCTTTGCTTTGCTAATGAATCATTATTTCTTTTCTTTTGCCAGTTCACACGCTTTTTAAATACTTTTGCTTTAGCTCTAGGCATTTTCACTGCGAAAAATGAAGCACTAAATACGAAATAACTCAACAACAACTACTTTCTTATATCACACTGTTTACAAAACAGTCCCGCCACAAAGTCAAAGAGTAACTTGAGGAAACCAGAGAGAAACATTTTCGGGCAACCAGTGTATAAATAGTCGCTGGAAACCGGGATATTTGAATTCATGTCACTTTAAAGGTACTGCCAAAAAGTTCATGGTCAGCCACGAGAGACGTGTATAACTAAAGCGCAATACCCGATCTCACAAATATATAAAAATAAAATAGTTATAATTGTAGTAGAGCTATGTATGATACGTCATTTTAAAGAGGAAACGTGGCAGAATATAATACGCCAATAAAAAAAAATTCGATTTTTTAACCCAAAATCCGATTCCGTATCCCCTTAATGTAAAGTCGAAACTGGTAACCTAAAAATAAAACCTAAATAACGGCTATTAATATTGTATTACTGGATAAAATATTGAGGACCGGGATTACAATTCAGGGAGAAATGATCCACTGCTGGCATTCTCTATCCTCACTGAAGGCGAAGAAGAGCTGCAGAACCTGTGAATGAAATGGTCTAATGAACACTCGCTGTGGACTGAGAGTAAATCGAAGAAAGACGAAAGTACTGAGAAGTAGCTTAAATGAAACTAACGGTAAACTTCACATCAAAACTGGTGCTCACGAACTAGCCTTAATTTCAGGAAGAAGCTTCTGAGAAGATCTAGAGGAAGCAATGTATGGAATTGAATCGTGCACAAACGGGAGAAAAAGAGAAACGAAGAGTTTGAGTGTGATATTATAAAAGGATGCTGAAAAGTGACAGAATAAAAAATGAGATCTCCACAGAATCTACGAGGATAGTAGTACGCTGGAAGCATTTACTAAAGGAAGGAAGAGCATGTTTAAAGTAACGGAGAATAACTTCCGAAGTACTTCCACGGTATTAGAAGGAGCTGTACAACGTAGGAACTGTAGGACAATACAGACACTGGAACATGGACAACAACTAACTGAGGACTTTGAGTACGAATGCTACTCTGAGATGCACAAGTTGGTACAGGAAAGAATTTGTGATGAGTCAGATTAAATCAGTCAGACGATTGATGACAAAAAAAACCTTAAGAGATAGTAGAACATTTATCGCACCAAAATACGGCATTTCATGTCTCTAGTCATTGTTAGGTCTCTCTTAGTGCACCGGTTGTTTCAGTCTTAACCTCAGATTAAAGTCGAGAGGGTGACGTCTAGTAAACGTGCAGGCTGTTTTGTACAAATATTTTCCGAAAGACCGCTCCAACGATCTTCAGACACACATTCCGTTAAGAAAATCGTTACCGAGGTACCGATGGAAGTAAAGTTGTGAGGTCGGGCCGTGAATCGTGCTTCGGTAACTCAGTTGGTAGGGCACTTGACCGCGAAAGGCAAAGGTCCTGGGCTGGATTCCCGGTCCGGCGTAGAGTTTTAATCTGCCAGGAAGTTTGAAGTCATTAATTATTTGTGCGCACAAGATAGCTTGCCTTATGTACGGCGGGACTTTATCCCAATAGCAGCATGTATATTATGAACTGCAGATACTTGTGGCTATTTAATGTCACTTCAGTATATGTACATGTACAAACATACTCCACAAGCCACCATACAGTGCATGGACGATGGTACCCTGTACCAATACTAGTTATTTCCTTTTCGTTTCCACTCGCAGATGGTGCGAGACAAAAACGACTATCTCAAAATGTTCAAATTTGTGTGAATCCCTAAGGGACCAAACTGCTGAGGCCATCGGTCCCCAGACTTACACACTACTTAAACAAACTTAACGCTAAGGAGAACATTCACACTCATAGTCGAGGGAGGATTCGAACATCCGTCGGGAGGGGCAGCACGATTAGTGACATGGCGCCTCTAAGCGCGCGGCCACTCCGCGCGGCAACGACTACCGTATGCCTTCGTATGAGCCCTAATATATCGTAGCTTATTTTCGTGGCTATTACGCGAATTCTTTGTTGACGGCTATAGGAACATTCTGCAATCAGCTTTAAATGCCGGTTGGCTACATTTTCTCCTCGAAGAAAACTTCCGTTTCCTTCCACGGATTCCTGTTTGAAATCCCGAAGCATCTCCGTAAAACTTACATGTTGTTCGAATCTGTCGGTAACAAATCTAGCAGTCAGCATCTGAACTGCTTCGATGTCTTCCTTTAATCCGATCTGGTGCGGATACCAAACGCTAGAGGAGTACTCAAGAACAGGTCGCACTTGCGCTCTATACGCTGTCCTCTTCCCTTCACGGATTCCCATTTGAAACTCGAAGTATCCCCATAAAACTTTCATGTCGTTCGAACCTTCTTCTTCTTCTTCTTCTTCTTAGCGTGCCTGTCAACTTCGGACGTTGGCTATCAACATGGGTATTCTGACTTTATCAGTTGCAATGCGAAACAGATCTCCAGAGCCAGTATTAAACCAAGATCTAAGGTTGTCAAGCCAGGAAATTCTTCTTCGTCCCCGAGGTCTCTTTGCCTCGATTTTTCCTTGCAGGATACGTTGAAGCACCTCATATATTTTTTGATTCCTCATGAAATTGCCAAGGTATTGTTTGCGACATTTGATGATGTTGATCAGCTCTGGGCTTTTGTTAACTCGACGTAGAACCTCGATGTTTGTCACTTTTTGAGTCCATAGTATTCCCAACATTCTTCTGTATAGCCAGAGTTCAAAGGTTTGGAGTCTGGCAGTGGTTACCTTTGTAAGGGTCCATATTTACACACCATACAAGAGAACTGAGAACACACAGCACCTGGGAGCCGCATTTTTGTGACATCGTGACTTTTGAGGGCTGACCTCACCGAGTTGAAAACACTCCTCGCCTGTCCGGTGCGACGCTTTATCGCCTGCGAGTTGTCCCACGCTTCGTTAATGATGGTGCCCAGATACGGGTACTGTGAAACTCGCTCTACGCTCGTACCATTGATGTACAGATTCACACCTTGAATGTTCTTCCTGCTGACGAGTATAAATTTTGTTTTGTTTGTGTTTATGTCCAAGCCGTATTTCTTGCTTGTCTCAGAAATTTTGTTTATCAGCTTCTGCAAACCCTTACATTGCATCCGCAAACATCACGGTCTCATCTGCAAAACGAAAATTGTTGAGTGTGGCCCCGTTTCACTGAGATTCCTTCTTCCACGTCAAGTAAGGCTTCTTTGAATGTGTGTTCTGGATACAGGTTAAAGAGTATCGGTGTTATTATACAGCCCTGCCTGACGCTACGTCGTATTCTCACTTGTTCTAATTGGTCTTGATCTATTCTCACGACTGCAGATTGGTTCCAGTAAAAACTGGCTATTATTCTTAGATCTTTCCCATCAGTTCCTGTTTTCTTTAGTACTTCTATCATTTGTTCATGCTTCACACGATCAAATGCCTTCTGGTAATCAATGATGCAAGAAAATACGTCACAACTGATGTCACTACATCTTTGGAACAATACTTGTACACTAAATACTGCTTCTCTTGTGCCAACTGCATGTAGAAACCCGAACTGGTTGGGCGCTATTTGGTCTTCACAAATATTGTATATCAGCTTGTGGATCACTTTAAGAAACAGTTTTAGCAGTTGGCTCATTAAACTGATGGTAAGGTAGTCCCATGCGTTCGAATCTACCTGTAAAAAATCTAGCAGTCAGTCTCTGAACTGCTTCCATGTCTTCCTTCAGTCTGATTTGGTGCGGATTCCAAACACTCGAGCAGTACTCTAGAATAGATCGCGCTGCGCTCTGTATGCTGTCTGCTTCACAAATGAGCTACACTTTCTTAAAATCCTCGTAATAAATTCCCCTTCCCTACCAAAATCCTCCCATGCTCGTTCCACGTCATATCCCTGTGCAACGTTACGCCCAAATAATTAGACGACGTGATTGTCAAGCAGGACACTTGTACTGCTGCATCCGAACATTACGGGATCGTTTTGGTACTCGTCCATATGTAGCTTTTCGAGGATTTAGAGCCAGATGCCATTCACCACACCGACTAGGAACGTTGTCTACCTCAACCTGTATCATCATACAGTCACAACTTCAACACTTTCCCGTACACCGCAATATCATCTGCAAACAACCGCAGTTTGTCGCCCATCCTATCCGCCAGATTTTTTATGTATATGGAAAATAATAGCGATCCTATGACACTCTCATGAGACACTCCTGATGATACCCTTCCCAGCGATGAATACTCACCGCCAAGGACTTCGTCCTGGCTTCTATTAATTCGGAAGTCTTCGAGCCAATCACATATCTGGGAAGCTATTCCTTATGCTCGTAGCTTTATTAACAATCTACTGTGGCGTACCGTGTCAAATGCTTTTCGGAAATCTAGGAATAGTGATTCTTCCTTTTGTGCTTCAACCATAGTTCACAATATATCATACGAAAAAAGGGAAAGCTGATTTTCATACGAGTGATGCCTTCTAAAACGGTGCTGATTCGTGGACATAAGCTTTTCGGTGTCTAGGAAAGTTATTATGGTCGAACTCAGAATATGATTTAGAATTTTGCTGCTAACCGATGTCAAAGAAAATAGAGTCTTATGAGGCGATTCCTATAAAGCTTGCACCAACGTCTTTAATTGAAGGTCGTTATATATCCACTTCTCACAGCCGGCCTGGATTAAAAAACTGACCAGTAGCGGGTAGTATTTGGAAGATTTCCCATGGCATGCAAACGTTTTTTCATCAGCAAGTAAAATGTTATGTAGAAACTCTTACAGAAATGAATGGCAGCGCGACTGGAACGTTACGACCCCCCGTGGGCTTGTGTACAACTTCTTCCTCAAGTATTAAAGACAGATTTCCTGTGTACCTCGATGGTTTAACTAAGGGCATAGTGCACTTCACTGCTAGACATGGGCCTTATTACTTCGTCCATTTAAACAAAGTAGAGAGACGCGCACAGCTCTCTGCGACTGCGGAGGAATAGGACTCCTGAACACGTAGTTATTCATTGTAATATAAACTAAATAGAAAGGGCGAGTGGACAGTATGATTTGTGGAATGAGATTTTCACTCTACAGCAGAGTGTGCGCTAATATGAAACTTCTGGCAGATTAAAACTGTGTGCCCGACCGTGACTCGAACTCGGGAACTTTGCATTTCGCGGGCAAGTGCTCTACCATCTGAGCTACCGAAGCACGACTCATGCCCGCTCCTCACAGCTTTACTTCTGCCAGTATCTCGTCTCCTACCTTCCAAACTTTACAGAAGCTCTCCTGCGAACCTTGCAGAACTAGCACTCCTGAAAGAAAGGATACTGCGG
Organism: Schistocerca americana; assembly: GCF_021461395.2. Lineage (NCBI taxonomy): Eukaryota > Metazoa > Arthropoda > Insecta > Orthoptera > Acrididae > Schistocerca > Schistocerca americana. The sequence continues at coordinate 437,747,707 of NC_060125.1, forward strand.
AAACATGGCTTAGCCACAGCCTGGGGGATGTTTCCAGAATGGAAGGTAGGAGACGAGATACTGGCAGAAGTAAAGCTGTGAGGACCGGGCGTGAGTCGTGCTTCGGTAGCACGATGGTAGAGCACTTGCCCGCGAAAGGCAAAGGTCCCGAGTTCGAGTCTCGGTCGGGCACACAGTTTTAATCTGCTAGGAAGTTTCAGGATGATTTGTACTTGGACAGAATAGTTCAAGGTATCGAAGGATGTAAGTTTCTTAACTCTGCTGCGACTACCAGTAGAAAACCAGCAGCACTGGAGTACGTATATCTTACTGTCCCCTACGGCCACTCCAATAACCCGGCATTTTCTGTGGAAAGCCTACAGGATTTCTCCTAGATATAGCTTAAAGAGGGTCGGTGACAGACTACATCACCTGCCGCAGACTACTATTCACCTCGAATTCTTCTGCCCAACTATTCCCAATCCTTACTCTCGCTGTATTATTTCATATTTATTGCTTCAACTCTATCTCTTTCAACTTTTCCCTCAGTTTGTTGGTGGGTACATTAGAATATGCTTTTTCTGGGCCAATAAATGCAAAATGCATTTCCGATCCAACCTTTGGAAATTTTCACAAATTAGTTTCTCTGTGCGGAGGTATGGGAATTCCTTTCCAGAACGGGTGCATCTACTCGTTATTATTTGCCGATGATCATATACTGATAGCTCAAAGTAGGAAGGATGTCAAGTTTATGATCAAGAATTAATAGAAACTTTTTAAAGCCGCATACCTTGATTACAGATGAGGACGACGGTTCAATCCCGCGTCCAGCCATCCTGATTTAGGTTTTCCGTGATTTCCCTAAATCACTCCAGGCAAATGCCGGGATGGTTCCTCTGAAAGGGTACGGCCGACTTTCTTCCCCATCCTTCCCTAATCCGATGAGACCGATGACCACGCTGTCTGGTCTCCTTCCCCAAAACAACCAACCAACCAGATGAGAAAAACAGAATATCTAACAGTGGGAGGAGATGGAAGGGATAAAGTACTGCCGCAAGGAACTATTAAAGCAGTAACACAGTTTAAATTCATAGGATCCATTATCCACACAACGAGAAGCTGTAAAGTAGATGTGGAACGGAGGACACAGGAGGCAAGAGGAGTAATTAAGATGCGAAATGGTTTTCTGTGGAGCAGGGCAATATTAAAAGAATAAAGAAAAAAAAACAAAGAGGATGATTGTACTAACAGTAGTTGAAAGCACACCAACATTTCGTGTAGAGCTATGGACCCTGAAGGAACGGAAAAGAAGCAGATATTGCTAATAATGATGAGTGTAATAACGATGGCAGACAGGATATGCAGAATAGAGAGGAAAAGAAGTTGGGAAATTCGGGAAATAATGGATGTGGAACAACTAGCCGCGCAAAGAACTGAGGAAGGAGTTCCTAAATGGTATGGCCATGTGCGACGAATGGATCTAGGACGACTGCAAAAGTAATCCTGGAATGGCTCCCACCGGGATTGAGGAAGCGCAGATGACCAAAAATATAATGGATATCGCGAATAGTTGGAAATGATGAGGAAGAGAGGTCTGAAAGAGGAAGACTGCAGTGATCGCGAATGCTTGCGAATGGCAATACGGGGCTATTGTTGAAGAGTGAAGAAGCCCTCAAACGTAAGTAAATTTCGTTGTGAAGATGTTATGCATTACCGCGTAATCCAATCTTCCTGCTCGGAATCCTGCCTGCTCTTCTTGCTTCTGATCACCTGTTCCTTTCCCCATCACATCTTTAAGAACCTACGAGTACAGTCTTCTATCGGTTAGAGTACGTAAATTACTACACTGTGTACCTTCGACAGCGTAAACCATAGATCGATATCGAGATACGTTCCTAACTTTTGGTTAGTCTGTTACGGTCACATTTATAAGAAACATTGGAAAGTTTATCTTCGCTTTTGTAAAATTATTCATTCGCTTTCTTGTACTACACGCGTGCCATTACGCTCAGCTGAATGTGTATTACTACGGCCGGCAATGACGTCAGAACGAGGCATTCGCCAAGAGTGGCATTCTATGTGACTTAAAAGTTCGTAACACTCGTACGGAGAACAGTGTCTACTGAGGAAATAGGCGAAGGAATTAGACTATTACCACCTGTTTAATATTACTTGCAGTATGAACCCCAATTGTACTCAGGATTTTTCTCTGTCGTAGAAGAGCTTTCACAATGTGCACAAGTCCTAGAGTAGGTTTGTCAGAGACCACATAATTCTCTCCAGTTCCTACTTTCTGAAGCCGTTAACGCCCGCTTCTCTCTCAGTACCACCTGCCTCTATCTACTAGCGACGTGGAGAAGGTAACATGCCCGCTGCTCAGACGCTATTGACCTCTGACCTTAGAGGGAAACCAATCTCCAGATGCTCTCTCGTACAGTGGTCTGGGGGCGGTCCCAGAACAGCCCGGGGAGAATTACACCACAGCACATCCTCTCCCCGTATCGGCCCACCATCCTTCTTTCGTGAAAATACTGAACACGGCAACTAGTTCCTCAGATTCTGTCAGAAGCACACACAGTCCGCTAAACGTCGTTTACCCTGTCGTGAATGGAAGCTAATTCAAACGACGGAGCATTCACAGAACAATTCGCTTATACCTACGAGCAAGTTTTGACACTAATCAAATGAGCATCGATGTGTGTGTGTGTGTGTGTGTGTGTGTGTGTGTGTGTGTGTGTGTGAGTGAGTGTGTGTGAACATTATGAACGTCAACGTCTTCTTTTATTCTCGCTGAAGCACTGGAATATAGATTTCATTCAGCCCAACGCAAATTATGGTCACGATGCAAAGATTTGGTATTCAGATAGGATCATTTTGTATGGCGAGCACGCTGTTGGTGATGAAGCAAGAAAAACGGAGTCAGAAACAAAAAAGCAGACCTCTGAATTTTTGAGCAAGCGTCAAACGTTTGGTGATTGTGCAGTCATTACCGTATTGTAGTCCCAGTTTTCCATGCTCTCTTCCATAACTTACTCCCTACGTCGGTAGGTGACATTCACATAGCTGCTCAGTGTAGTTGAAGTGAATATTACAATAGGGCACTATTATCGACGAGCACCACCATGTGAAGAAAACCTTAGTCTTAAGTACCATTTTCTCTTTCCAACGGTTACTATAGCTCAGATATTACGTGACGTGTGTGCAGGGGGAGGAGAAATATGTAGAATGCCGCAGTTTGGCGTCACACATGCGCAGTTATCTGCGCGTAGTGTAATGTACTTCAGCTTTCTGTGCGAGTTGCCGATATTTTATAATCAGAAAATACAAACGCACTCCAAAGGTACTGTACAGTCATAAGTAAAACTCGACTTACGGAAAATAAATTTTAAAACATAAAGCACCATTACTACAAGCACCTCTGAACGATTGCTTTCTCTTTGTCCAAATTTATCGAGAAAGAATGTCGTCGGCGTGCCATCTACAATGGTACTACTCACCCGAATTTGTGTCCTCGTTATTTTGTCCCCGCCTAAGAAAGCAAGTACGGAGTTTATTTCATTTCCCGGTTAGAACTTCCAAAATCGTAAACATGGCTGCAAAAAAAGCAACTGTGTGAATCCGAAGAGGTTGAAAAATCAGCTAACCAGTTGCAAATAAAGTTCTATGAGCCCTTGATCTAGGTTTCGATATTTGTAAAAAATCATCTTCAGAAGCAGAGGGCCCTAAAGATGTATACAACCAGTTACAAAATTATTTTGCAAGCATAATAATATATTATTCTCAAAAACAATGTACGTAATCTTATTGCTGTCTAAAGTCATAGCTTACGATAATTCTTGTCTTGCTAATTTTGTTTATGACAAGAGCCGCTCGGCTTCATATAATCTTAAGTACCGTCATGTGATGTAACAAGTGAGCACGCTTACCACACAAATATTTTTCTATGAAAATTTTAGTGTGTTTGTAAAAATAATTTTGTAACTGGTTGCACACAGCTTTAGGGCCCTCTAATTCTGAAGAAGATATTTTACAAATATCGAAATCTAGGTCAAGGGCTGATAAACCTTTATTTGCAACCAGGTGGCTGATTTTTCAACCTCTTCAATTTCTTTTCAAGCATATTTCTTCTTAATTATTTGTTTTTACTACTGTCAGTCACATTATTTATTCAATGCATTACTTAGTGCTTATATTTTAGAGACACAATTCTGCAATATTGTGTAATAGTCCCATCAATAAGTAAAAACGAATGAAACTTGGGACGCAAAAATTGTAAGTGAAACCACAGAAGTGGAGAGAGAATGTCACACAAATAGTGTAACATATTAAATTATGGCAAAATATCGCTTTTGTCCAACACACAATGAACAAGATTCAGCCCAACAACAACGACAGCAACAACAACAATGAACGCCACTTTGCAGTCCACCCTTCACACCCCTGCACGTTATTTTCCAACGAGAAACGACAATGTCAAGATTACATTAGACATCGCATATAAATTATCAAATAGTTAGTTTTTAATTATTTGAAGTAACATTACTTTTCTTACGAATGAAATAAAAAGTACTTGAGAGGATCTTGCTCGAAATGAATAGTAGCGTATTAAATAAATAAATAGTGTTACCGGTAGCACTATGTACGAACATTTTCGAACCTCCACAGTACGTTATGTGCGCGGCCACTGTTAAAAGGCACACAAGTACATTTCCTGACAAAAAAGTAAAATAAAATAAAAAATACTAAAAAAATTAACACCCAGAAGGGGACGATGAACGGAAATGAAACTTCAAGGTTTGAGATGGTATGTGATGTTATTTTCGTGATTAGAAAATATAGTCAAATTTACAAAGAAACTGGCAATAAACCCCCTTATTACTGTGGCGATGGACCCCAACTATTCTGGATGCATGCACTGATTCGGTTGGAAATGGTGTCACAAAGACGTTGTACTCTCTTCCGTGGCAAGCTGTCCCACAACTGTTGTAATTGGTCCTTGGTATCCTGGATGCTGCACCGGCACGAAGTTGACATCCGGTTAGGTTTCACACATGTTCTACAGGGGACGGATATGAGGACCTTGCTGCCCAGGGGAGTACCTCAGCATGATGCAGAAATTGCATAGACACGCTCCCTGTGTCGACGAGCATTGTCCTGCTGAAAAATGGCACCAAGATGCTGTAGCATGAGAGGTAACACGGTGAGAACGTAGACTGTCCATGATGCACCACTGCGTCGTCAAAGTCCCCTCAATCACTAGCAGCCGTGAGTTGTAGTCATACCCGATGGTATCCCGCATCATGACGCTGTGCCTCTCCAAAACCCTGGAATAATGGGACATGTCTCCCACCACGCCGCCATACACGTCGACGCCGGTCGACAAATTACAAGTCCTCATTGATGAAAGGCGTCGTTGACATCAGACACTCCCATGATTTTATTTTCTCTTCTATCCACTTTTATCAGAATTACGTGTGCAAAAACCGAACTGTCGATATGAAGTTATTGAAAAAAATGTTGGTATAGTTTAAGCCAGATTTTCACCGGAGCAAACAAGCTAACAAGCACGAGCAAAAGAGAATTCTGTCTGGTGTACCCCGTAGTCCTCTTGCAGGTCTCTAAACGGGACGCCACTGCAGCTACTTGCGTGTCCCTTATCTTCTCCCATTACCTAATCGGAAAATGGGGACCTGCAGTTTAACGTGGAATCCGAACCACATGTCCTTCATGGTAACTCCAACATTTGTGAAGAGTGGATGATCGCTTAAAAAATCATAGTGAAAAAGTTGAGGTCTCAAGGGGATTTAATCCCGCGCTTTTTGGATCACGAAGCGCGCGCTTTGCCACTGGACCAATTTTGTTTTAGAAGGAAAAAAAAACAGAAAAGGATATGACCATTAGACCTTATACGCGTAGTGGAAACGCTAGCTGCGTCACATCTAAGATGGTGCTCGACGTGGGTAATTAGTGTTCTGTTTATGAATTTCCCCTCAATGGTAACGAGAAGCCAGGGATAAATGGCAGCCGAGAAACAAGAAAAATTTTAGACCGGTGGTGAGGAGAGATGGAGATGCAATTCCGTGTTAAGTGCACGATTTCCACACTAGTCACGCTTCCATACAAATTGAGATACTTAAATTCTTCCCTCCCTGCGCCATTTCACGTGCTCTGTCAAGAACAGTGCGGCCGCCATGCAAAATAATCCTCACTGAATAGCAAAGTTCAGGACTGCGGTTCTAATAAGACGGAGTTGTATCCTGTATGCCGAATATTAGCTCCAAAAATCAAAAACTAATAGGCAATGTTCGCTACATCGTGTTCCCTTCCATTCCCTCTAGTATAAACGATTTTCCCCATATACAAGCGAATGGCAGTGAATTTTCTGCAGATACTCATTCGCACGTGTTCGCTTCCATATGCTCCATTGTAAACCAGGCTTAAGGTGCTTAAAACTCGTGTCTTGGTGAAATCCGGATAATTTCCCTACGCGGCGGTGCGTGAATGATTCTCCGAGTCACGCATTTGGCGGCCAGGGCTGTACAAACTGCTTTTATAAGCTGTTCTTCTCGTGGCAAAAATGTGTAGCTTCAACATTTTTTACAAAATACTTGCAGTGCCTCTTAATAGCTGTAAAATTTTGGCAGTGCATTTCTTTCATTGTCTTCTTCCTGTGTAAAAAAATTCAGGCCAGGTTTCGACATGTTTTATTGGACCATTACCTTAAAAGTCCCGTTGGAGTTCGCCCGATGTCAGTGCATCCACACTGAAACAAACGTCAGCGAGCCGTTGCGCTCTTACAGAAATGTACTGGACGGTTTGTGTTAGGACGTTCAAACTATATGGTTGACCGCGGGCATGATGCGAATTAGTATGGTTTATTCTTTTGGGTAGGTTCGTCAGTAAGCAAAATTGGCGCATTTGGGGGACTGAGAATCCGCATTTCGCGATCGAGAAGTCTCTTCCCCTTCAACGGGTGACTGTGTGGTGTGCAAAATCCAGTCACGGAATAATCGGTGCGGTATTCCTTGATGGCACGATGACTACCGAACGGTACGTGAAGGTTTTGGAAGATGATTTCATCCCCATTATCCAAAGTGACGCTGATTTCCACAAGACGTGGTTCATGCAAGGCGGACGTCGACACCATCGAAAGAGCAGAATGTTTGATGTCCTGGAGGAGCACTATAGGGACCGTATTCTGGATCTGGGGTATCCAGAGGACACTGGCAGCGGCCTCGATTAGACGCCGTATTCTCCGGATCTGACCACATGCGACTCCTTTTTGTGGGGCTATATTAAAGACAAGATGTATAGCAATAACCCAAAAACCATTGCTGAGACGTAAACAGCCATTCAGGAGGTCATCGACAGCATCGATGTTCCGACACTTCAGCGGGTCATGCAGAATTTCGCTTCATCATCGCCAATGATGGCAGACATATCGAACATGTCATAACCGAACTCCGAATACCTGTAGTGACCTTTGCATGTTGAATAAACTGCGTACACGCCACAGTTTGAAACTAATTTACGTTTTTTCATAAAGCACAATAATGGTCACCCTGTGTAGATGTATTTGAGTGGTGTCTGTGCTGTCGGACATCATTTACCTGCCGATGGTGTGTTCGTGTATGAAGTTACATTGACATTCGATCAAGTCTTCTAGGCTCCTCCCTTTTTTGTCAGGCAGTGTATATTCAAATTTGAAATTAAGCGGTTCTCTATTAATACACGTGCTGTTTATAGCCATAGTCTATCTCTGACACACCGTACTACCACAAGTGTGAAGCATAACTCTCTAATGAAAAGTTGTGAAATGATCGTTAGTGATAACTATGCGTCGCTGTCTTTATCCAGTCTGACTTTTCCACCAAAGAATGCCCGCGCTTCATGCATTACCGGGTTCTTTCCCACTTTGCGCAAAGCGCTTCCGCACCTCAGTGCAAAGTTGTTTGCGTGATTCTTGTATTAAAAAATCCCCTTCATCTACATCTACATCTACATTTATACTCCGCAAGCTACCCAATGGTGTGTGGCGGAGGGCACTTTACGTGCCACTGTCTTTACCTCCCTTTCCTGTTCCAGTCGCGTATGGTTCGCGGGAAGAACGACTGTCGGAAAGCCTCCGTGCGCGCTCTAATCTCTCTAATTTTACATTCGTGATCTCCTCGGGAGGTATAAGTAGGGGGAAGCAATATATTCGATACCTCATCCAGAAACGCACCCTCTCGAAACCTGGCGAGAAAGCTACACCGCGATGCAGAGCGCTTCTCTTGCAGAGTCTGCCACTTGAGTTTATTAAACATCTCCGTAACGCTATCACGGTTACCAAATAACCCTGTGACGAAACGCGCCGCTCTTCTTTGGATCTTCTCTATCTCCTCCGTCAACCCGATCTGGTACGGACGGATCCCACACTGATGAGCAATACTCAAGTATAGGTCGAACGAGTGTTTTGTAAGCCACCTCCTTTGTTGATGGACTACATTTTCTAAGCACTCTCCCAATGAATCTCAACCTGGTACCCGCCTTACCAACAATTAATTTTATATGATCATTCCACTTCAAATCGTTCCGTACGCATACTCCCAGATATTTTACAGAAGTAACTGCTACCAGTGTTTGTTCCGCTATCATACAATCATACAATAAAGGATCCTTCTTTCTATGTATTCGCAGTAGATTACATTTGTCTATGTTAAGGGACAGTTGCCACTCCCTGCACCAAGTGCCTATCCGCTGCAGATCTTCCTGCATTTCGCTACAATTTTCTAACGCTGCAACTTCTCTGTATGCTACAGCACCATCCGCGAAAAGCCGCATGGAACTTCCGACACTACGTGTAGCAGAGCAAGGAAACAAAGGATCCGTGTTTTTTTCCTACTGCCTCCTTCATACTATTGAATTAACGGCTGTGTGGCCCATCGATGAAAGTTGAAATTATTGCCTTAGTTTAAATCGACTTGTTTCAGATTTAATTTACAGTACAAGTACTGCACGTGTTAACTTTTCAGGGTGGGAGTTCACAGTCCTATAGAATATTTTACAGGATATCATATAAGCCGTTGACTGTAGCAGTCGTTTATTTCACAACTGCGATTTCGGCCTGTGGGTCATTATCAACTGCTGCTCCAAAAGATATTACTTCAGCACAAGTCAGACTCAAAAACCTACACGTGTTGTTCCAGCAGACTGGTCTAATGTTACGTGTAGCAGAGCAAGGAAACAAAGGATCCGGGTTTTTTTCCTACTGCCTCCTTCACACTATTTCCGGATTGAGTTGTTTGTACTCAACATGTTCCGCGGCTAGTGAAACCAAATGATGGCAGAACTACAACCACAGGCTGCAAAACAGAGTCTAGATGAAAGTTGTCCTGCAAAATGCAACACTACGAAACACGAAAAACACACACATAACATAGGTAGGGATGGGCGGATTGACGTATTTACATGGACATTCACAGTCAATGATCGATTCAGTTGGACCAGAGGACCCAGACCATTGCATGTGAACACATCCCACACCATTACGGAGCCACCGCCAGCTCGTGCAATGCCTTCTTTACAACTTGGATCCATGGCTTCTTGTGGTCTGCGACACATTGGAGCCCAACCATAAGCTCCCACCAACTGAAATCCGGACTCACCTGACCAGGGCACGATTTTCTAGTCGTCTAGGGTCCATCCGATATGGTGACGAGTCCAGGAGAGGCGCTGCAGGCGACGTCGTGCTGTTAGGAAAGGCGCTCGCGTCGGTCGTTTGCCGCCTTGGCTCATTAGCGGCACTGTCCTGGTATGTTCTTCGTACGTCCCACATTGATTTCTGCTGCCATTGCAAGCAGTGTTGCTTATCTGTTAGCACTGAAACTCTACTGAACGCCGCTACTCTCCGTTGTTATATATTCTCGGCACACTCTTGACAATGTGGATCTTCGTATATTGAGTTCTCTAACCTTTTATGAAATGGAATGTCCCATGCATCTAACTCCAACACTCATTCCGCGTTCAAAGTCTCTTAATCCCGTCGTGTGGCCATAATCACGTCAGAAACATTTTCGCATTAGTACAAATGACAGCTCCGTCAATGCACTTTCCTTTTATACCCCGTGTACGCTAAACTAGCGCCGTCTGCATGTGTGCATATCGTTGTCCCACGACTTGTCACCTTGTTGTCGAAACCGTGTGATTTATGTTGGCTGCCTCACATGTTTTCGGATTAGACTTGTTTGTATTGAAATCTTTTGTGGTTCATGAAACCAAATGATGACGCAATTAGGTCCACAGGCTGCAGAAATTGAGTCTAGATGAAGCTCGTCCTGTAAACTGCAACTCAACACACACACACACACACACACACACACACACACACACACACACACGACGTGGAGACATGTACTGAAGTGAGTATTTATAGAGATTTCTTTCCTCGAAAATGGGGTTACCTCAGTGCTTGATGGTAGTACACATATACTGGACGTACAAAACGATAACTAGAAATACTTGTCCATTGTTTCTCCATAACAACATTCTGAATCTTCCATGAATATATTCATACTCACACTGCAAAAGTTCAGGGGAGCCAAGGTGAAACGGCTGCAAGAAGAATTTGAAGAAATAGGATAAACAATCGTCGTTGGAAGGACTGATTCAGCATATTTGAAACGTCAAAATAACATTCGGCGAAATTAAAAGTAAGGGCGTCAGCAATAAGAGTGCATTTTGAATTCCACTTCTGAACGCAGAAGAGAAAGCGGATGGATGGAAAGAGTACATTGAGGGCTTCTACGAGGGAGGAACTTGTAAGATGCCTGAGGAAGAAACAGGAAACGATATAGAAGACGTAAGGGATCCAGTATTAGAGACAGTGCCTGGCAGTTTGGAAAGACCTGCGATCAAATAAGGTAGAAGGGATAGATAACACTCCTTCTGAATTTCTGTAATCATCGAGGAGAGTGGAAATCAAGCGACCAGTCAAGATGATGTGTGGAATCTATGTCTGGAGACACATAACCAGACTTTCGGAAAAATGTCATCCACACAATCCCAAATACCGCAAAAAGTGAAAGAATTGCCGCACAATCAGGTTAACGGTTCTTGCATCCAAGTTGCTAACAAGAATAATATACAGAAAAGAAAAGAAAATTGAGAAACTACTAGATAGTATCTGTTTGGCTTTCGGAGAAGGCAGACCAGCGAGGGCAAACGGGGCATTCTTAGCCAAGAGGGGTCTCCGAATACCAAATGTACGCCTGGACCACGGCAGTGCGTTGTAGAGAAACATGGATCTTGGCCAAGAGGAGTCTCCTAATATCAAACGTACATCTGGACCACGGCACTGGGTGGTAGAAAAACATGGGCTGTGGATGGTGAAAATTAGGGAAACTGATAAGGTAAAGAATCAAGAAGTTCTCCGAAGAATCGGCGAATAAAGGAACATACGAGAAACACTGACGAGGAGAAGAGAGAGGATGGCAGGACATGTGTTAAGACATCAGACAATAACCTCCACGACGGTAGAGAGTATTGTAGAGGTTAAACACTATAGGGGAGGGTAGAGATTGGAATACATGTCATCAGTTAACTGAAGACGCAGGGTGCAAGTGCTGGTCTGATAAGAAGAGGTTAGCACAAGCTACGAATTCGTGGCGGGCCCATCGAATCATTCAGTCCGAGATATGGTACCTCCCTTCTATTACTGAAATTAACCATTTTATAACATTTCTCAGTAAATATCGTATTTATTGACTATATTCGTGTGCGTTGTGTTCTTCGTGGTTTTTGCTCCAACGCAAGCCCTACCATGTGTCTGCGGGTACTGTTTTCTAGTAGAGAGTTAAATGTTCCGCGGCTCGTTCCACCTGAGAAATGAAGCAGTTCAGTTCCCCACGCTAGCTTGCTGCGCCCGACACTAGAGTGGATTTTCTGTCACCATTGACTCTTCTTAGCCTCCTGTACCACGTGCAACGAGCAACTCTAGTTGAATTTATGTACCATTTCCAACACTGGGACTTGAAGAGACTTCCGTTGGTCCTGCCTTAACTTGTGTAGATCGGTAATGGCTGCCTGACACTCCGCCAGACCATCACAGCGAGCACCGTCTACTATCACATACGATACAGGATGATTCTGACCCGACAAAACCGTTATAATGTTGTGAAGCAACATCTGAAGGATGAGTTCAGTATTTCTGCTATAAGTTATTTCTGTGCCTTCTTTGTCTTCAAGGGTCTGGACACTTATTATCGTGCTATGTATATCCTTCATGCATGGTTAAAATTTCTACTAGTCACTGCAAAACGAATTAAATTTAGTATTATCTACAAACATACTTCTCTTGGAGAAACTGTACTATTTCTTACCTTCTCTTTCTCATAGTGTGGTCTATTAGTCCATGTTTATTTAATTGTTATAAGACTGCTTTTTATGAGACCTGGTTTATTTTGTGCGACCCTTCTGATAGTGCTTCTTACGTACCTTAGTACTTCACCGTTGCACAGTTACCTGTATGTCAGCTGATCCAGAATTCGGGTATTTATTAATACAGTTTACAGCGTACTTCTAGAGTAAGGCCTTATACCCATGCTGCGGCTCGTGTTGGTGCTGTTTGTAGGTTTCCGCCCTTTGTTGGAGGCGAGACGGTATCGTTTAGTTGGCATGGTTGCGGTTGTTTGTCTTCTTCTCGTGTTGACTGGTGCCACTCGGTTTCGCAAGCGTTGCCTGCCGGCTAGTGGCAGCAGCGGCCGTCATCGATATGTAGTAACTGTTGCCCTATATTTGAGGCGACGTCGTTGTTTTTCCGGGTCGTGCGTGTGGGCGGGTTCGGTTGGGGACTCAGTAGGAGCCAGGTCCGCGCAGTTCCAGAACACGCCGGGACTGCTGGCGGCACGCATGGACTGCCGGATGGAAGGGCTATGGTCACGGGGGTGCACGAACTCGTCGTAAACCGGATCCAGCAAGCTTCAAGATGAGTGCATTTCAATCCAAGTAGAGAAACCTCCACCATTGTGATATCTCGCGGTCCTCCAGTGACTTGGGTTTGTGTTGCTGCTCGTGGTGTCGCCGAGGCGAAGAGCAGCGAGTAGAGGGCTTGCGGAAAGCGGATCTGAGTAGCTTTCCTCGACTTCTTATTACTGTTTACTGCGTGCAGCTTGTTACTATTTGTTAAGTTCAATTAGCGGTAAAGTTTCTTGCCTGGTGGCCGCTAACGCCCCAGTTACCGGCTCTGGGGGTTAGTGTATGTAACGGCAGTGTACGTTTCCTCGCCTTGCCGCTGCTATCCAGTAAGTGGTGTAGTTTTGACAGCTTTCTTGATTGTAGGCCGGTTGGTGATTCTTCCACTCTGGTGGTAGTGATTACTTCTCGTTCCGGGAACTCTAAGCACAATATTTTGGGAACTTAGTGCAGACCGCCGGTTCCGGCTTTGGCGTATTGTTCCATCGTTGCATTTGGTTTATCGGACGTCCGGTAGCTTCAGCAAGATGGTTCAAATGGTTCAAATAGCGCTGAGCACTATGGGACTCAACTGCTGTGGTCATAAATCCCCTAGAACTTAGAACTACTTAAACCTAACTAACCTAAGGACATCGCACACACCCATGCCCGAGGCAGGATTCGAACCTGCGACCGTAGCGGTCGTGCGGTTCCAGACTGTAGCGCCTTTAACCACTCGGCCACTCCGGCCGGCCCTTCAGCAAGATTATCATCAGTTATTCGTTAGACTGCCACTAGTTTGAGTTACCATTTTATGAAGTGAAAGCAACTCTTGGCTTCCTATCTCATCGCTAGCGAAATTGTTTGTTGCCGGACCTTCTCAGAGGTCCCTTGGTTCTTGTAAGACATGTGTGTTCTAAAAGGAGGTCTCATGGCCAGTAGTTCAGTGTAACGCTCCTTCAGTCCACGCCTTCTGCGGGTATAATCTGCCTCCCTACCCTTTCAGGAACTTGTGTACTGGTCCTTGTGTTCTATTATTGCATTAATTATTACAATATCTTGTAATGCCTACATTAAAGGTTATATATGTCAAGTTAATAGTTCTTACACAATTCTTAATTTATTGCCTTCAGCCGTGATTGTGATCACTTGCCCTAAAATTCTTATTTGGTATTTGTATTTACGCAGTAAGCCTTTACAACCTTATTTACTGCAATTCCTGGCGTCTGATGCCTTCTGCTGTGTCTGTGGCGATTTGCCTTCGATATTTCAATACTTAATTTCTAAGTTGCACCAACTTTTAAACAATTCTTAATATATTGGCGTTCCTGGCGTGTAAGGCCTTCTACCTAAATAACAGTGGCTTGTTTTCAAAACAATATCTGCTGTATCTGTATTTAATGGTGATTTGCTAAACTGTAACTCACTGAAAACACTGTTATTTACACTTTTGTTTATTCCTTCATTAATAACGTGTGGTATTTTTATTTATTGTTGAGTCTCGAATTACTGGTTTAAAATAAATTGTGTGTAACTGTAAAAGACAACCAACAGTAACTCATTACGGCCCCGTCTACAATCGTAACCGAATCCTGCCTTCCCTTGACTACCGGGTTTCAGCCTTTACCACTGTCTCGCTCCTTCTCCTCTTGACGCATCTCACTCAGCTACCGGCTGTCGGTGCTATTGCTTTCCAATGGACACCTAGACGTCCGGGAGGTGGTGCTGTGGAGATCGATGGGATACTTCCTACTGTCCATTTTCCCTACTCCTGAGTTTTGCTGGATATTTTTGTACTTACCGTTTTTCTTTCTTCGATCAGTTGAAGTATTTCCCCTGTTATCCGGGGTTTTTCGCATGTACTTTCTTTATACTTGTTTGTCTGCTCTTTTTAGAGAAGTCTATTCCTCTCCAATTGAACTGCTTAAGGCGGTATTCTTTATCTCAGTACATATAGCCTCAGAGAACTATAAACCCATCTCATCTGTTCTCATTACTTCAGTATCCCATTTCTATGCACGCAGATTTTTCTGGAAGAGTCTCTTAACTTCAGTGCGCTCTTCATTATTACGAATTGTGATCTGTGTCTTTATCTGCCCCTGGGTACGCCTTACAATCCACTATCTGATCTAGAATCTTTATCTGACCAATGACTTGGAATCTTCTCGTATCTCCAGGTCTTTTCCAAATATACCTACTTCCCTTGTGGTTTTTAAACAGTGTATACACTGTTACTAGTCCCAATTTATTGATGAATTCGATTAGTCTCTCTTCCCTGTCATTCCTACCACCAAGCCTATACTCCCCGTAACTCGTTTTTGCATTCTTTCGCCTCTTACCTCGTTCCATCCTCCATGAGTATTAGATTATCATCTACCTGTACATACCGGGTTACCCGTTCAATATTCTCACATAATTTCATCTTCAGCTTGTGACGTCGGCATGTGTGCCTAAAGTATTGTTGTAGGCGTCGGTTTGCTGTTGATTTTTTTTTTAGAATAACCCTCTCACTGAACTGATCACAGCAACTCGCTCTATGCCTTAGTTTGCTATTCATAACCAATAATACTCCCGTTATACAATTGTCTGCTGAATTGTCTGCTGCTGTTGACATTATTCTTTATTCTTCTGACCGGAAATCCTTTCCATTGCACTTTGTGACTTCCCCTTCTCTCTTTGCTCCGATTCTTTCGCTGATCTTCCCTCTTCTTTCTTCCTCCTTCGTACCGTGGCTATATCTCACGGTTTTCAATGCAGAAATGTAGAGAGAAAGGGCCCATGTGTCTGGTGGTTCACGATATCGTAGTGCTCTGACGGAGCATCACTCGTGCCTCTGGTTTGAAACTGATGTGCGCACATTTCTCAAAAGGGAAACAGGTATGTGCTTTCTTTTCCTTTAAAACTATAAATAGTAGCGAAGCTATTACCATCTATTGTTCTACTAAACTGAATGAGCGCGACACCATTGATGAAGTTTCAACCTCGAAAGAAGTTTATTAATATCATTAGCTGAAATAACAAAAAACTCATCCAATCCAGAAGTCACTCACAGTTAGAGTAATTAGTTTCTGATGTATGTGTAGTGGTCATTAATATTTAAAAGATCGTTTCAATAACTCTATCACTGTCCGTTAATGAGTTGCTAAGCAACGTATCAACAAGCTGACTATGCAATGATTAATATTTGTCGTACCCCGACAGTAAATCGCTTCTCGCTTGCTTTAAGCATAAAGACGATTACTATGCCGCTCATATAAGTCTTTGATAGTTATTATCAAGCTAATGTCCGTAAATTGCGGTTAATATTACTAAATCACACACGCGACGATAACGGCCGATGTCCAGCCGCGTATCTTAAACTCCGCGGCGATATATGAGAATTCGCGCGCGATTTGTTTGCACACAAGTCGGGCCGTGGTTCTCTAGAATAATTTTTAAATCAACTGCGGGTTGTAAATTAACAATTCTATGCCCATTCATGAAAGCTACAGTAGATCCGCACTCGACCACGAGAACAAGAAAGACATCAAACACTTTGTTGAACTTAGTGTATTAGATAAAATACAGACATGTAATACATAAATGAGAGACTCATAAACGCAACAAATCACTTGAAGAAAGAGAAGTCTGGGATCCAAGATCTACATTGGATGCATAGAGCTCTGATTGCCGTCTAGAGGGAAATGACTTGCCAGAAGTTAGGAGCTGTTCAAGAAAGTGTCGAAAGTAGCTATCGAGCTCTACGAGTTCTTTGGTAGAGCCTGAAACTTCTCAAGAAATTCCGAGAGGAGATATTATGAATAGCAATGGAGCCACAGTTAGAACAGAAGCAATACGGATTCAGGCCAAAAAGTTCAACAACAGACCTAACTTTCAGTGTCCGTGTGTTCATATAGAAATACTGAGAGAAAGATAAAGATTTTATACTAGTGTTGCCAGTTATCAATAAAGCATAGGTCCACGTCAAATGAGGGAAGTTCTGGGAGTGCCCCAGAAAGAAAAGCTTGCATGAAGGGTTAGTGAGGGAGATTCAAAAGCTCTAAGAGCTCTGAGCGATTTGGTAACCGTCATTCTTTCTCGTGTGCTGGTTTCGGCCAATAGGAAAAACGACAAGATCTGTTGATTGCGTTTGAGTTAGGAATTATAAATTTATTTTTACCATAAGCAACGTAAGAAAAGGCAACAGTTTTCAGACACAGATTTTACGTTGATGCCAAACAAGCAAAATAGTATTCTTCGAGTTCTGTAGATCAAAGGCTTCCTGAAAAACAAATCTTTAACAGCAGCAAAGGAATGAAAAAAAAAACATGAAGAAAACAGGTCTCCCCGTTCACCATCCAACACTGTGACCACATAACCACAACGCCGGTGCTATTTAACTTCGCGCGATGTTGTGCTTGGGGCGTTCACTACTTCGATTTTGCTGCTTTTTTCCACAGTTCAGTACATCTTCTTCCTGTTTTCATGGTTGATTTGTGCTCAGTTTTTGACGGCCTATTCAATGGCCCGTTTTACCACTAAATCTAAGGGGATGTGAGGGAAAGTTTCACTTGTGAACAGTGACCGTAAGCCTTCTCTGTTGGTAGGAGTGATATTTGGCGTCACCGAATGGGGAAAGGAGAGTGGACTGTGAGGCGAATGGCAAGTTTGTTGACTGTGGAGCACTTAAGGCGGCAGTGAAGTTTGCCGCAGGCTGAATGCTGACTTGTTAATGTTGGAGGATGGCTGCTGACCGTAGCGGAGCTGTTCGTGGCCGAGTGGGCTGAGTGTACACTTGGAGTAGTGGAACGTACGGCTCCCCGAGTCCGGGTTGCAGCTAGATGTGTGTTTGCTGCTGTTTTGGGCACGGTACATTATGGAATGACCATTATGCAAACGTGACTATCTGTGCTAAGAAAGGCAGCTCTACAGCAGGTACTGCGTGGTGATGTTTTGTTAGCCTTCATGAAAGATTGCCATTAAGTAAAGAAATCCATAACTGATTGTGTTAATGTGAATGGCCAGTGTAAACGATCAGTTGAGCGTTTTGGAAACAGACTTTATAACGGATTGTGTTATTGTGCCTGGTTGCAGAGAATGTCTAGGAAATTCTTAACTGAAAACTGTACTAACTGACAAAGAAACTACACGGCAATAGCATTTTTGCATTTTTTCATAACTGAAATAACATTCTATCAAAGCAGTTAGACGCAAATCTCAAAAATTCTCCAGAAAATCGACTTCGTGGTTTTAGAAACATTTAGTATTTCATCCATCTTCAGCAATTATAGTTTTATACATCGAAATAATCAGCAACCATTTGCATAACGGAAATATTATTTCCTTAACCGGATACAGGTTCGCTTTATTAGCGAATGTCAACAATAAAATACACGCAGCATATTTCTGTGATCATGTGGTGCATAGTGCCTGTACAAAAAGGGTATTTGATTTCTTTGTGCCATTTTTGTACAATCACTATGAACCACATGATCACGGCAACATACTGCATGCATGTTATTGTTGACACTTTCAAATAACGTGACAGTCATAACCTTCCGAAGATGGGCACTAACTGCCTCAAACTGTTTCAGGAAATAAAATTTCCTTTATGCAACTGGGTGCTGATTATCTCAATACTTACCAAGCGTATTTTTAAGCTTAAGTAAGGTCAATTTTGTAAAAAGAACCGTGGCTCTGTGATAGAAACCACACCTGTCTCGCGGGGGTTCTTTGTTCGATTCCTGGTAAATTCAAAATTTTAAATAGAGTTGCTTGTTCTACCAGAATTTGCAAGCAGTGTAGAACACATAAAGATGGAATAAAATCTTTTTTTACAATTTAAACAACCTTGACTGGAAACCTTCTGTAATTACGAGTACTTAAGAATTTATGCACCATCAAAAAAAGTTTTGCATCACCTCGGTTCCGAGACTTCCGGAAGCTGAACAGAAAATTGGAATAGAGATCAACTTAATCATCTATTCGCCCTTTTTATTGCTCACGAAAACCACACATTGCATGTTGTACCACCACGCAGCGACACCTTCACAGGTGGTGGTCCAGATTGCTGTACACACCGGTACCCCTAATACCCAATAGCACGTCCTCTTGCATTGATGCATGCCTGTATTCGTCGTGGCATACTATCCACAAGTTCATCAAGGCACTGTTAGTCCAGATTGTTCCACTCCTCAACGGTGGTTCGGCGTAGGTCCCTCAGAGTGGCTGGTGCGTCACGTCGTCCATAAACAGCCCTTTTCAATCTATCCCAAGCATGTCCGATAGGGTTCATGTCTGGAAAACATGCTAGCCACTCTAATCGAGAGATGTCGTTGTGCTGAAGGAAGTCCTTCACAAGATGTGCACGATGGGGGCGCGCATTGTCGTCCATGACGACGAATGCCTCCCCAATATGTTGCCGATATGGTTGCACTATCGGACGGAGGAAGACATTCACGTATCGTACAGCCGTTACGGCGCCTTCCATGACCACCAGTGACGTACTTCGGCCTCACATAATGCCACCCGAAAACAGCAGGGAATCTCCACCTTGCTGCACTCGCTGGACAGTGTGTCTAAGGCGTTCATCCAGACCGGGTTGCCTCCAAACACGTCTCCAACAATTGTCTGGTTGAAGGTATATGCGACACTCATGTTGTTGGGCCTATCTGCACCGCACTGCATGGTGTCATGGTTGCAAAGATGTACCTCGCCACGGACGTCGGAAGTGAAGTTGCGCATCATGCAGCCTATTGCGCACAGTTTGAGTCATAACACGACGTCCTGTGCCTGCATGAAAAGCATTAGTCGATTATTCGACATGGCAGCGTTGCTGTCAGGTTTCCTCCGAGGCAAAATCCGTACGTAGCGGTCATCCACTGTAATAGTAGCCCATGCACGTCATGAGCGAGGCATGTTATCGACAGTTCCTGTCTCTCTGTATCTCCTCCACGTCCGACAACATCGCTTTGGTTCACTCCGAGACGCCTGAACACCTTGAGAACCCTTCCTGGCACAAAGTAACAATGCGTTCGCGATCGAACTGCGGTGTTGTCCGTCCATGGTTGAACTACAGGCAACACGAGCCGTGTACCTCCTTCCTGGTGGAATGACTGGAACCGATCGGCTGTCGGACCCCCCACCCTCCAGCTAATAAGCGCTGTTCATGTATGGCTGTTTACATCTTTGGGTGGGTTTAGTGACATCTCTGAATAGTCTAAGGGACTGTGCCTGTGATCCACAGTCAACGTCTATCTTCAGGAGTTCAGGGAACCGGGGAGATGCAACACTTTTTTTGATGTGTTTAGTTGTGCACACAGTTGTGTTTAAAATTATGTGTAAGGAGGAAGAATACACATGGAAGAAACAATATGTCTAAAGATGTCTGCTATTGGAGTTAAAACTTACTGCGGGAAAGAAAACGAAACCGCACATTTTCACACACAGCATAGCATAGTAGTCAGTTTCAACAGAAAACTTGTACATCGTCGTTTAAATAACAATGTACAGCCTACGTCCACCTCAATGTTTGTTAGAGTATTTGAAGTAAATCGGTAAAGAACTTGACATATTCGCTAATAAGGTTTTCTCTATACATATTATTGTATAGCGAGCTTCCGTTTTTCAAACAGTGCGAGTGTATCTCGTGTGCTATAGATCTTGGCAAGCATGTCGGTGCTCCAATAATTTCGGAAAATATTTACACACTAACCAAACTGAATTTTGCTAAAGACTCTACTATAGAATGGAATATTTAAATATATTTGCAATACTCTTCTGCACGTTACACTGAAAGCAATTTTGATGCACTAGCTTTCACTCTGTGCAATAATTCTCGCAGTTGTTTCACTTACTATTTTCAGGATCCCTTCAAAAAATCGATTGCACGTCTCCAGTTTCACAGATTCCTCACACAAATTTGAATAATCGTTTGATTGCCATTTATCCCAAAAATTTCAAAAATCTTACAGTTTTTTATACTATTGCTTACTTGTGTGTAGCAGTGTAGATTTTCATTTCGGTGGTGTAGAGGTTTCCACGGTTCTTTTATTCTAGAACCTGACGTGCGGATGAGTCATCCGTGCTTTTCCCTGTGAGGCGGACAGAGCCATGTTCTTGGCAGAAACAAACATTTTCTACAGAAACCGGTTATCACGGTGTTACGTCATGCGACCTCTGCCTAAAATGTTTCACCGAAACGGACACGGTCCGCAGCGGGCTTGTGAGTCAGCGCATCAGAACAGCGGCGCTGGTCGGTGCTTCCCGCTTTGTCACAGCACTGCACGCTCACGTAAATAATTAATTAATTCAACACCAAACACCACTCGCAGAGGAGACAGCGTGGCATCTAAGTAATTGGTACAACAGGATCTGAAGCCAGGGCTCCGAGCTGTGGCGAATCTACGTGGTGTGGTGGAAGCACAGTAACTTGTTTGCAAGAGGATGGCACTTGAAAACCCTGATGCTCCCTCTGTCCTTGTTTTCAACCATCCTTTCTTCTTGTGACGTGTGACCACACCTACACTGAAGGATATCTCTGACCTTTTTTTCAGGATAAATTTCAGTCATCAGTTGCAAATATTTTTTTTATTATCTTTACCGGTTTCACCAGATTAATTTGTCATCTTCAGAAGCTTAGTTGAGCAGACAGTCCATGTCTTCCTTACAGAAGGAAAATGTCATGGTATGTTCAGAAATTTACCTATTGTATGTGATTATTTTAAACACTGTTTGACATTTTACAGTAACTCGATCAGATCTATGTATCTGTTGTGCTAGCGGCCGTTGTGGCCGAGCGGTTCTAGGCGCTTCAGTCCAGAACCGCGCTGCTGCTACGGTCGCAGGTTCGAATCCTGCCTCGGGCGTAGATGCGTGTGATGTCCTTAGGTTAAGTTAGTTTTAAGTAGTTCTAAGTCTAGGGTACTGATGACCTCAGATGTTAAGTCCTATAGTGCTTAGAGCCATTTGTTGTGCTAGCATCAAGAAACATATCTGTTGCTGCTAGCACAACAGATACATATATGTGATTCCGTTAACGTAAATTGTCAAACAATGTTTAGAATAATCACATACTATCCGTACATTTCTGAACATACCATGATATTATCCTTCTATGAAGAAGACATTGATTGTCAGCTAAACTAAGCTTCTGAAGATGACAAATTAATTTGGCGAAAGCAGGAAAGATAATAAAAATTTATTTGCAACTGATGACTGAAATTTATTCTGAAAATTGCTGAAAATTTCAGTCGTGAATAAAATAATATCTCAGATTAGTAGGAAATTTTCGTATAGAGTCTTACTTTGGTTTTTCGTGTCTACAGATGGTTATTTTACAACCCAAAATTGGTCTACTCCCCATACTTCATTGCTTCCTTTCAAAAAATCATTTAGAGTATATTTACTGTGACAGTATAATCAGGAGAAGTTAGATATCCTGATATTCTCCACAATCAGATCCATGTTCAACACACAAAAACACTGTAAAACTGAGTTATTGAACATGTTGTTTCATTGTGATGGCATAAACAGAAGAAATCAACAGTATCCACGGCTAAACGTCTCTGGTGTGTTGATATCACAGTGAAGATCTGTGCCTGAGAAAAGAATGCCCTGATGGAGAAGCTGTGAATTTGGAATGTACATTGACATAGCAAACATCCTATAAAGAGATGAATTCTAATGTTTGAATTATAAGAAAAGGATACAATAAAGTCTACGAATAAAGAAACAACATACACGCTTCGGACTGAATGTCATTGAGAGGAGTAGATTTGTCTTCAGTGATGAGTTCCGCTTTGAACTGAGCCCCGATAACCAGCGAAGGCCTGTGTGGAGACGCCCCGGACAGCTGTAAGATATAAACTTGGCTGTCGCCCACCATATGGCGATGGTGTGCGGTGTGCGGTTCCATTTCTCTTCATAACAGGACTCCTTTGGCTGTCACGCATGGCGGCCACTCAGCACAGCGGTACGTCGACACAGTTCTAGGCCGATTTGTTGCCCTTCATGACAATCTATCCTGTGTGTAAATTTCAGCAAGGTAATATCCGACCGCACACGGTGACGGTTTCTACACCTTCTCTTCGTCCTCGCCAAACCCTAACTTGGCCAGAAATGTCACCGGATCTCTCCCCAACTGAGAACGTTTGGAGCATATAGGCAGGCTCTTCGAACCAGCTAGGGATTTTGACAATCTAACGCACTAGTTGTACAGAACTTAGCACAATATCCCTCAGGAGCACACCCAACAGCTCTATCAATAAATGCCAAGTCGAATAACTGCTTGCGTAAGGGCCAGAGGTGGACCAACGCGTTATTGACTTGCTCAGTTTGTGAATTCTAATCATTTCTTTGTGACATCTACAGATTTCCGACCCATTCGGATAAATCCTTCGTGGTGCGGTCTTTTTTTGTCTGCGCAGCAGATAGCCCCATCTTCTCCACTGGCGATCGCGGCAACCAGCAGTCCGTCAACATACAAAGTCACGGTTGCTGCCGAGGGGGTGGATTAGGGCAGGCACCAGTGCCTATAACTTCGATGCTCGGTCGCGTCGTTGGATGACGTTTCTGGACACGGGTTCCTATCCTTGATTTGTTCCTCAAGAGACACTATACAGCCTCTTTAAGTCTGTTGCATCATTTCTGGGATAACCTGCATATCCCTTTGACTTCTACCACCGTCAGTTGTTTTGCTCCTCAAATGAATACAGTCATTTACTTCCTTTATTATCTCAATTTTTAATTTTATTCCGTAAGCATCAACTGATTATTTTGCGTACATTCTTCAGCTCTTGTTGTTTTTATGTTCGTGTAAAAACCCCTTTCCAAGACACTATCCTCTCCGTTCATCTGATCTCAAAAGTCTTTGGGCGTCTAAGTTAGAAATACTATGTCATCGGCAAACCTTAAAATTTATTCTCTTTCCCCCTGAGTTCTAATTCCCTTTCCAGATGTCGTTTGGTTTCCTTTACTTTATTCTGGATTTACAGACTGAATAAAATCGGACAGATGCTACGGACCTTTGTCGCGAAAGATGGTTTGGGTACACCTAATACGTAGGCTGTAACTAGAATAGTGGCAGCACTGCTGTGGAGACACTATGCAATGAAATTCACTATTTTCGCTGATAGCACACGTTGTTGACATACCTACCGTACCTTCGTGCAAATGGAAAAAAGAAAAATGTGTGAAATATAATGGGACTTAAATACTCAGGTCATCAGACCCCAAGCTTACACACTACTTAACCTAAATTATCCTAAGGACAAACACACGCACCCACGCCCGAGGGAGGATTCGAACCTCCGCCGGGACCAGGCGCATAGTCCATGACTGCAGCGCCTCAGACAGCTCGGCTAATCCTGCGTGGCGTGCAAATGGACTCGCCCATCCCACGTCACCGGCGTGCGCACAGCCGATGAAAACAGTCACTTATGAGCGAGCGGTCTAACGTAACGGAGTCACTATGCTTTCTAAACAGGAATAACAGAGTTGAATCAAGATTTAATGTGGCAGAGGTCATACAGCACGAGGCGTGCGGGAAATTGGCATTGCCATAAAGAACAGTGGCACATTGGATAAAAGCCTTCAACGAAGGTCGGCAAACTGTGGCAGACATACATCGAGCACGTCGTCCTAGCCTCTCTGAAGAAGGACTACATGTTGTCTCCGCATTAGTGGACAGTGGTCGACGCCATACGATTCATGACCTCGCCCACGAAACCGGATTAGCGCATACGACTGTGCTTCGCATCCTGAAGGAACGCCTGGGCATGCGAAAAATTGCATCATGATGGGTTCTGCATGACTTGACGGAAATGTAGAAATGGATGCGTTAAGACGCTGCTCAGACGCCCTTTGAGCGCGAAGGAGAGGCTTTCTTGCGCCGTATCGTAACACTGGGTGAGACATGGGCCACATCGTACGAGCCAAAACTGAAACACCAATCCAACGAATGTCGTCATTACGGGTCGCCGAGAAAGCCGAAAGCACGTCAGAGCCCCAGTATGGTGAAAGTTTTGGTGATTCTCGTGTACGACAGTGATGGTGTTATCCTAACGCAATACGTTCCTCCACAACAGACATTCAATGCACAGAATTACCGTTCGTTTGTGGAGCATCACCTACGACCAGCTTTGCGAAAGAAGCGGCCACACGTTCTGCGAAACCCACCCATCATTCTGCTCGACAATGTGCAGGTGCATACAGCGCAAGCTGTAGCTGCTCTGTTCGGTCGATGGGACTGGGAAGTACTGCACTATCC
Organism: Schistocerca americana; assembly: GCF_021461395.2. Lineage (NCBI taxonomy): Eukaryota > Metazoa > Arthropoda > Insecta > Orthoptera > Acrididae > Schistocerca > Schistocerca americana. The sequence continues at coordinate 437,772,863 of NC_060125.1, forward strand.
ACCATACTCCCTGGACTTAAGGCCTTGTGACTTTGATTTGATTCCGAAGATGAAAGAACCACTTCGTGGCATTCGCTTCAGAACTGTTCCAGAGATTCGACAGGCAGTAGACCGTTCCATTCGCACCATCAACAGAACAGGCTCTGTTAACGGTATACTACGCATTCCACATCGCTGGCTACGGGTTCTACACAACGCTGGTGACTACTTTGAAGGACAGTAACAGGTGCAAACATGTAACATCTATCGGTTGTGAATAAATAGTTGCCACTATTTAAGTTCGTCGGCCGGACTGGCCCTGCGGTTCTAGGCGCTACAGTCTGGAGCCGAGCGACCGCTACGGTCGCAGGTTCGAATCCTGCCTCGGGCATGGATGTGTGTGATGTCCTTAGGTTAGTTAGGTTTAATTAGTTGTAAGTTGTAGGCGACTGATGACCTCAGAAGTTAAGGCGCACAGTGGTCAGAGCCATTTGAACCACTTATTTAAGTTCCAACCCTCTAAATAGAAAACTACGAGTTGCCTTTGACAATACATTGAAAGAGCATATCTGCATTCGTAGCATTTGTAGATTTAGAGGAAGCTTTTGACAGTGCTAAAAATTATCAGAAATGGAAAAAATGCCAAAGTAGGCTGATACCGAATCGTTAGCTCAAAGCTGAATATTGTGTATTTCCTTTATCAAAGGATAAATAAACATTTCGTTTTCAAGTCGTCGCGGGCTCATACATTCCGTAAGCTATTAGCGAACACGAAAGAGCGTGCGTGTTTTATGTGATGCAGGGAACGCGGTGGAGAGAGCAATGCCATTAACGGCAGTGAGTATTGCAGGGGTGGGCACCGCCACGGTGACATTTCGTTGGTGGGGGCGGGTCGCTTTAATGTTTCACTTTTTGGGGGAGCAGCAGCAGAGAGCGCTGACGCAACAGCTGTGTTTTATTGATTGCCTCAGCAGACCAATAGCCACTGGCCGAAACGCTGCTCGCGCAGTTCCGCTGCCGCCGGGCCTGTCTGTACGTCAACAACTCGTCTGGCACACACACGCCGCCGTAGCCTTTGCACTCAACTTCTCGCCGGCGTCCTGCCGAAGGATGCAACTGTGGAGAATGTTAAATGTGATGCATGAGCGAGAACATACGTTCATAGGAATAAAATGTTCCGTTGTTTTCCGAAGGTATTTCATGCAGTTTGCAGTGTCAAGTAACCGTTTGACTACCAATTTTATTTCAAAAACATTAATGTATGGTTATTTTAATTAATGTCCTAGTCGAAAGTAACTATATTTCTCGCTGTTTCGGTCTGATTACATTTCATTAACACTTGTTCCATAGATCATGAATAAGACATTTCTGTAATTATAAGAATTTTTCTAACCATTGGTAGGCTTTCCTTTATCTGTGGGACATTGATACATAGCAGTAACATGCAATAAATTCCAATCGAATCACTGAAAAATTGTTTTGGGACACATACGTCCCGATGATAATCAAAGGGTTTATGAACGAAATGCATAATTACGGACTATCGTGCTCGTTTTGCGACTGTATTCAGGACTTCCTAGCTGTTAGAACTCAACATGGCGCTCTTAACGAGGCGAAATGATCATAAATAAAAGTTACTTCGGGGAGTGTGACGGATCGTTGCCTTTCACAGTATACGAGGTGATTCAGGACGAATAGCAAACGCTTTGGGGGATGGTAGGATAGACCAGATGCTAGTGGTTTCCGTTTTGTGATATTGTGGATGTAGCCTGTTTTGAGTACTGGAATGGTCTTAATATACATTGAAGACCCAAAGGAACTGGTACGCCTACCTAATATCGTATAGGGCCCCCGCATGAACGCAGAAGTGCCACAGCAACATTTGGAATGCACTCGACTAATGTCTCAAGTAGAGCTGGAGGGAACTGGCACCATGAATCCTGCAGGGCTACCCATAAATCCGTAAGAGTACGAGAGGTGGAGATCTCTTCTGAACAGCACGTTGCAAGGCATCCAAGATATGGTTAATAATGTTCATGTCTGCGGAGTTTGGTGGCTAGCGTAAGTGTTTAAATTCAGAAGAGTGTTTCTGTAGCCAGGCTGTAGCTATTCTGGACGTATGTGGTGTCGCATTGTCCTGCTGGAATTGCCCACATCCGTCGTAATATACAATGGACATGAATGGATGCAGGTGTTCAGACAGGATGCTTATGTACGAGTCACCTGTCAGAGTCGTATCTAGACATATCAGGGGTCGCATATAACTCAAACTGCAGACATCCCACACCATTAAAGAGCCTCCAGCAGCTTGAACAGTCCCCTGCTGATGTGCAGGCTTCATGGATTCAGGAGTTTGTCTCCATACCCGTACACGTCCATCCGCTCAGTACAATTTGAAACGAGTCTCGTCCGGCCAGATAACATATTTTCAGTCATTAACAATCCAATAACGGTGTTAATGGGCCCTGGCGAGCGTCAAGCTTTGTGTCGTGCGGTCATCAAGGGTACATGAGTGGCCCTTCGACTCCGACAGCCTATATCGGTGATGTTTCGTTGAATGGTTCGCCAATAACACTTATTGTTGGCCCAGCACTGAAATGTGCAGCAATTTGCGGAAGGGTTGCACTTCTGCCACGTTGAACGATTCTCTACAGTCGTCGTTGGCCCCGTTCTTGCACGATCTTTTTCAGGCAGCATCAATGTCGGAGATTTGATGTTTTACCGGATTCCTGATATTCACTGTACACTCGTGAAATGGTAGTACGGGAAAATCCCCATTTCATCGCTACCTCGGAGATGGTATGTCCCATCGCTCGTCCGCCGACTATAACACTACGTTCATACTCAATGAAATCTTGGTATGCCGCCATTGGCAGCAGTAACCGATCTAACAACTGCGCCAGACACTTGTTGTCTTATTTAGGCGTTGCCGACATCAGCGTCATATTCTGCCTGTTTATACATCTCCGTATTTGAATACAGTCCGCAGCTCGTGGTCGTGCGGTAGCGTTCTCGCTTCCCACGTCCGGGTTCCCGGGTTCGATTCCCAGCGGGGTCAGGGATTTTCTCTGCCTCGTGATGACTGGGTGTTGTGTGATGTCCTTAGGTTAGTTGGGTTTAAGTAGTTCTAAGTTCTATGGGACTGCTGACCATAGATGTTAACTCCCATAGTGCTCAGAGCCATTTGAACCATTTTTTGAATACGCCAGCCTATACCAGTTTCTTTGGCACTGCAGTGTGTTTTGATGGTGACGTGGACGATACTGTTAATGTTTTCCGGATAGTTCGAGTTGTTGTATGAAGTTAGTAGTATTGAGCGTAACACAGAAATAGCTTTTGTTACCCGATTTACGAGTTGATATTCTGAAACTGCAGGGAACGATGAACAGCATTATTTTCGCCATAAAGAATGGGCTGCTTCTAGTATCCACCATTTACTGTAACCAAGTTATTTGAGGTAATGGTGTGTAGTGTTACGCCTGAAGTGTAAGAGTTTTGCTTCAATATGTAATAAATAAGGTAAAAGAGACGGTGGCAACTAGCTTTTTATTATTCTTCTTCTTTTAAGGCAATGCCATCAGTTGGTTAATTCAGCGCACGCCGTGGTAATCGAATACAGAGAGTGCATGCAAGGTATGAAAGAAATTAAACACATGTACTTTTTGAGCATAAAAAAACAGACGTGTGTGAAGTTACCTCAAACTGGATTTAAAATTTTATAATCAAAGAAAATAAACTGAAGAGATACAGGGTGTCCCAGAAGTGTTTTCCTGATTGCAAGCATTCACAAGGCACAAAATCTGACACATTGACTAGTTTCTGTGTACAAACGTACTTACTGTTCCTTTGTTTGTTACAAGATAACAGTGGAATCTGACACCATTTGCAAAAAACCTGTATTAAAACCAGGAGAAAGCCCAATGTGTCCCTTGGTATCACGAGAGACGGTCAACAAAAACAGCCCGGAGAAAATCCCAGACGGCTTTTTCCGCATTAATAAATCCCATTGCCCACTCACCACCTATTTCTTAGACTGTCACATTGCAAGTAGCAATGCACTCAAGGAACACACATAAGCGCATTGTAAGCAAACATAACAACATAGTACCTAGCAACAACAGAGGTCTAATGGCACAGACAAGGTCGGTGTGGAAATTCTTCAAAACACGATACTTCGTAAACGACTCGCACTACAATCCTGCAACAAACACTTCTGCCATTCTAAATTACCCTACTTTTAGTCTGTTATTAGAGCCAATAGTTATTTTTCCATTTGTAAAAGTCTACGTTTGGAAAAAAAATACACTTTACAAGTACTATTACAATCTATATTGGCTGACAATACAAAGCCCTAATTACCAACCATTTCTGTGAAAACTGCACATGAATAGCACATTCCGTTTCCACAATATTTGTAGTGCAATTTTTAGGTTATTAACCCTGTGTAAGGCCAATATTGTGGTTGTAGTTGGACGTAATTAGCTGAAGAGTTCAAGGTTAATTAAAAATTGCACCAAATGTAACGCAGTTAAGATGAACTACCCGGATTTGGTGAGGCAGGTCAGAGACTTCATTTGTTCAGACAATACCGTTTAACGTTACAGCGAGCCAGGTCATCGCCCTATGACCGTCAATTAGTGGAATTTCATTAAATGTATGCCATGCTAATACTGTATTGAAATTGAAATGGAAGATGAAAATTGGTCTCTAAATGTGCCTGCTGCGAATGTACTCGCTTTATCCTACATCAAACAGGTCACAATTACATTGAATGCTAATTTCTGAACGTTTTTTTGGTTTCAGTTATTAGATGCAACTAACAGGATTCAATAACTTTTAAAACGTGCATATCGGAAACGTGTCTCAATATGAAAAATTTGCAACATGGGAAGTAAGTGAATCAAAACTTAAATTCGTTTTCAAGTGGACAGATAATCGAATTATAAGCTAAATCGTGTTATCCTTCTTTTCATTTTTGTTAATCTAAAATGCATGTCCGTAACTGTGAATTTCGTAAGCAGGGAATGACGTACTCCGACTGAAATTAGAGTGAGAATACAAATTTCAAACGAGCTTCTGCTGCGATGACTTCCATTAAGTCCTGTTAGGGAGCCATAGCTTTTCAATTTAATACGAATTTCTGTCATGACGAACGAGTTCGTATTGGTCTGTAATCCGATCTCCACATCGCATGCTTCCTCTTACGCTCTATACCGACGAATCGGTTTGTCAAAGCTATGTTTATCGATTCTGGTGAAAAAAAAGCAATGCTCAACAAACTATTATCTCTTTGCCGAAACTGATATTTATGTTAGCATGCCGCATTTATTTCATAAGAACATTCTATGACTGAAAGTAGGGACTTTCTTGTTATGCCAATTCCATGGTAACACAGAAAGCCGGTATTTCAGTACTACATATGGGCGTCGTTCTTTTAACGTGGCCTTGCGTTACTGTCATGTCTCTTGAGCACCAATAAGGATTGTATATGATCCTCGAAAGAATATGTCTCACTGTGGAACAATCTTAATAATGAGTTGTGATAATTGCAGTTGAAAATTATGTGATTGAGCGCAAATTCCTGTACGATTCCTGCGACAATTTGATGAAGGCATTTTTTCATTGCGTATCTAATAAGAAATAACAATGGTGGCTGGCCGTTTGTAGTGGTCATAGGAAAAGAAGAAACGAAAACATTGAAATATCATGCAAATATGCTGTGCGAATAAACTTGCTGCGCATATAAGCGCACGTGACGGCTTTTTCTAAATGAGGTACCATTTTAGATACTTCGTGTTTTGAAATAAATGATAGAAAAACGGTGTTCCAGAATGCAGAGCATGACAAGACAGACAGTTCGATGTATGAAGATGGAGCCTAAGTTATCGTTTGAAATAAATTAGTAGCAAGAACAGTTAACCACGACGGGGAGTACACAGTGTTCTAATTGATCGGGCACTTTTGTCGTTGCTCCTGGTTTAGTAAGGCGTGTTTTTGAACAACTGTCATGGTGGTATCATTTTTAGATGGCGTGGGCCTCATCAATAGTCTGCAGAGAAAAAATCGTATTAATTTATTGGTTTAAGTACATTGTAGTGTTATTCTCTAATGCTTTTACAATTTTTATGATAATACTGATGCCGCCATTTTTCGATTTCGATTATGTTTTGATCGGATTTTTCAGTTCCGTACATGCGATATTTTGAAATGTTTTATCAATGAAGAGTGATTTCCAATTATAATAAGAGATAAGTGTACATGTTAGCCCGTGGAATCACGGAGTTCTAATTTATTCTTATCATATTTGTTGTTGCCAAGTGGCAGAATTAATAAACATTCACTATGTTATTCACACAAAGATAAACTTACACAAAGTTACTGATATGACTAAATTCCATCATCTGTAACCAAAACTGATGTCGCACCCATTAATGAGGTGTGGAGGAGTGGTCGCTACTTTCTACTTGCAGCCATATCATGACTTAGCTTTCAGACATCGCTATTAGAAACGTCCGTTTCACCCTCAGAGCCGGCCGCGGTGGTCTCGCGCTTCTAGGCGCACAGTCCGGAACGGTGTGACTGCTACGGTCGCAGGTTCGAATCCTGCCTTGGGCATGGATGTGTGTGATGTCCTTAGGTTAGTTAGGTTTAAGTAGTTCTAAATTCTAGGGGACATATGACCACAGCAGTTGAGTCCCATAGTGCTCAGAGCCATTTGAACCCTCAGAGTGGTTGGTGGGTCACGTCGTCCATAAATAGCCCTTGTAATCCATCCCACGCATGTTCGATATGTTTCATGTCTGGAGAACATGCTGGCCACTCTGGTCGAGCGATGTCGTTATGCCGCGCGATATTAGCCGAGCGGTCTCAGGCGCTGCAGTCATGGATTGTGCGGCTGGTCCCGGCGGAGGTTCGAGTCCTCCCTTGGGCATGGGTGTGTGTGTTTGTCCTTAGGATCATTTATGTTAAGTAGTGTGTAAGCTTAGGGACTGATGACCTTAGCAGTTAAGTCCCATAAGATTTCACACACATTAGAACATTTGATGTCGTTATCGTGAAGGAAGTCCTTCGCAAGATGTGCACGACGCGGGTGAGAAATGACATCCATGAGGACGAATGCCTCTCCAATATGCTCCCAATATGGTTGGACTATCGATCGGAGGATGGCATTCAAGTATCGTACAGCCATTACGGAGCCTTCCAAGACCACCAGCGGCGTACGTTGGCCCCAAATAATGAAACCCCAAAACAGCAGGGAACTTCCACCTTGCTGCACTCGCTGGACAGTGTGTCTAAGGCGTTCAAACTGACCGGATTGCCTCCAAACATGTCTCCAACAATTGTCTGATTGAAGGCATATGCGACACTCATGTTGTTGGGCCTATCTGTATCGCACTGAATGGTGTCGTGGTTGCAAAGATGGCCCCCTCCATGAACGTTGGGAGTGAAGTCGCGCGTCATGCAGCCTATTGCGCACAGTTTGAGTCGTAACACGACGTACTGTGGCTGCATGAAAAGCATTATTCAACATGTTGGCATTGCTGTTAGGGTTCCTCCGAGGCCAAATCCGTACGTAGCGATCATGGACTGCAGTAGTAGCCCTTGCACGGCATGAGCAAGGCATGTTATCGACAGTTCCTGTCTCTCTGTATCTCGTCCGACGAACATCGCTTTGGTTCACTCCTAGACGCCTGCACACTTCCCTTGATGAGAGCCCTTCCTGGCACAAAGTAACAATGCGGACGCCATCGAACTGCGGTATTGACCGTCTAGGCATGGTTGAACTACAGACAACACGAGCCGTGTACCTCCTTCTTGGTGGAGTGACTGGAACTGATCGGCTGACGGACCCCCTTCATCTAATAGGCGCTGCTCATGCATGCTTATTTACATCTTTGGGCGGGTTTAGTGACATCTCTGAACAATCAAAGGGACTGTGTCTGTGAAACAATATCCACAGTCAATGTCAATCTTCAGGTGTTCTGGGAACCGGACTGATGGAAAACTTTTTTGATGTGTGTATGGTAGAATCTCAAACGCGCCGCAATTAGAAGTATAAACAGGTCGGCAGATTGCAACTGTTTGTGCAAACGTACGCTTCATTAAATGTAACATTGCCTATCGACATTAATAAACTAAAAGTATTGTAAATTATAATGTCGGTTATGTTTGTTGGTGGAGTGTAGAGTGAGTCGTTTACGAGGTGTCGTATTGTGCAAAGTTTCTACATCGATGCTTGTTGTGCCATTCAGATAGATACGATATTCTTATGTTCGCTGAAGTGTGGTTATGTGTTCCTTCAGTGCAGTGCGAGTTGCTAGTTAATTAGTGTGGAACAGTCCAAGCATTACGTCTGGCGACAGGAAGGGCATCCGGCGGACCCTTAAAATTAACATACCACGTCCGATTAACCAGAAGATCCCGCAAGTAGGGATTAATGCCTGGAAAGGGAGAGAGAGAGAGATTCCAAGTAGTACGTCGTGAGTGGACAATGGGATTTACCAACACTGTGGAATGATCTCAGTTTGCAACGGTACTTTCGCGTTCTCGTCAATACGGTACCAGAACGTTTAAGTTCTACCACTGTAAAGACGGAAGATCCGCGGTTCGGAATGTCAGAACTGCGTAGTAAGTAGCGGCAGGAACACCACCACAGAATCACGCAGCACTAACACTCCAAACCATCGACTCTCGGAGAGAGATTTTAACCGTGTTCAACCCACTGGTAAAGTATCGAACTATTTTTCTCCGAATCATACAGTTTGGCGGAAAAGCGGTGAGAATAATTACTTTTGGAAACCTTTTATCAGACCAAGCCTGTTATAACAATAAACTATTTCTCTTAATAAAACGGCCGCCAGCCCAAATCGGGCACAGTGTCTACACAAAAAGATGAAGTCAATTTTCGACACTGAATAAGTAACTACTTCCACTTACTACGGTCACTCGGCAGTAAGTACGATTAATCCCACTTCCTGTTACTTACGGAATTTATCACTATACTTCAGTAATTATTTAAAGAAGACACACATATTTTTCAACAAAGATACCAAAAAATATTAAACTTATAGCTATCATTCATACGACCAAAACTATTATTTAACACGATTAAATTTCATTTCTTTAGGACTGTTATTTGTTAACGTTTTACTAACACCAATATTTGTCTGGCTTTCTTTGACATGGAGAAGCAACACGAACAATTACTGTTAAGATTGTTGCAGTTAAACAATTATGTTACTTTACTTTCAGAAATACTGTTGAAAACTTATCCCCATAGTCACGCAAAGCGGTACCCCTTAAACTGATACGTACAAACTTCAGTATTTAATAATGATTTTCAGAATTTGCTACCAAACCAGTACTCTTGCCAGCAATTTACTATTATTCAAGCTTCAATAAACATCAGGATACTCGGAATAAATTCGTTTAGGTAAGGACCCTACTGACGTACATGACATAGGAAAATCACGGTTAAACACAAAGGTACATTTAACACTTAAATTCCACGGATTGAAGATGGATGGTTCACAATGTGATACACTTCTAAATAAATTGCCTTGCCTGTTGCTGATGTCGAAGGTGGCGTGAGGCGGTGCTGCGTAGTAACATTTTGCAGGTACGGCTCTTAATGTACATAGTGAAAGGGTCCAGTACCGCCCAACGTTGAAAATAGGTACAACATTCTTCGTTATTCTTGTCAGAACAACATATTTTTTCTAATAATAGCCGCCGCGGTGGCCGTGCGGTTCTAGGCGCTTCAGTCCGGAACCGCGTGACTGCTACGGTCGCAGGTTCGAATCCTGCCTCGGGCATGGACGTGTGTGATGTGCTTAGGTTAGTTAGGTTTAAGTAGTTCTAAGTTCTAGGGGACTGATGACCTAAGATGTTCAGTCCCATAGTGCTCAGAGCCATTTGAACCATTTATAATAATAACTCAATTTCAATTAATACAGCGAAGCCGGATACCAGTGTAGGAAAGAATGACGATTTATGTATTTAATTGATCAAACGAGCACTCTCACAAAATAAATCCTTACATCCAATTTGGTGAGATCTGCGAAATGAATAAATGTATGGTCGTCTGCTAACCGCAGATAGTAAATGTGAATATATGATCATCTTTGAGACGATCTTTTGGTCACCTTTGGTGGAACCAAAGAGATTAAATTTACCGGAACTTTGAGCGCCTGAAATGTGGCTGACCAATGGGTAGCATGGTCTTCCCCCACCTCGACGGAGGTGCGAGATGACCTGAAGAACGGCCATGTTTCAGCACTCTGCCGCTGGATCTAGTGTTGATAAGACCTGTCTTAGGTGTGCTCCGTAAAGACAAAAGAGTGGAGACTTGGTATGCATGTGAAATACTTAAGAGTAGTTTGGAATAATAATTTCTCTATTTCATGAACTTTTGTGGGGAGAATAAAATGTGAGGCAGGTAATATTAAGGGGATCGTAGTAATCTTCGGAAGTGACCAACGGTCACAATGAAACCACGTGTAGCAATAACTTGAAATACTTCCGAGTGCTTAAGTTAAACTGAATTACTAGCGTGTGTACTATAAGTTGGAAATATTAAAGAAATGGCGTGTGCAGGACTTGAAATTAGAGACGACTACTTCAACATGGTGAGTACTGTGTGAGTCTCAATCTGTGTATGAGACAAAGGATAAAGAGAAGTACTCGTCCATTTTATCAGTTGAGGATTCGCGTGGGTGATGAATATGTTCTTAATATTACTTTGCGTGTTATGTTTCCGTGTGACGCTTGATTTAAACTATAATACTCTGAGAGAGAAGCAAGGTGAGTCAGCCATCTATCCAGTAACGCAACTTGGCTTGCATTGTACAGGAAGACGTGCATATATCCTCCAGAGTTCATAGTAGGAAAGAAAAATTACGAAGTGGGGCAGTGTCGTGTGAAACTGGGATAAATACTAATTGAAGTAGGAAAGCTGAAAGTGATGTGAATATAACATTGTGACTATTCTTTGTATTTTATGTTGCCAGTGTGATGTATTTCATGAAATTTAAGTATGTGTGGTTGGCATGGGAGAGTAACAAGATAGTTTGAGAGGCAGTGGGCTATGCATGTTCCTTTTTGTACCGCTCGGTCTGGAAGAAATTTTCGTAATGATAGGTGTGAGAATCGAAGTGTGAGATATAGCAAAAGATCCACCATCCTATCCAGAAAGTGCACTGTAGCATTACATAATTACGAGACCATAAGATAGAGAATCACCAATGTAAAGCCATGCCCACTGGGCGGAATTTCTCATGTGTTATTGTTGTAGGTTATAGAATTTGTGTGTGTAGGTTATAGAATTTATCGGAATAAATAAGATAGTGAAAAGAAAAAGATTGGTGGCCTTTTCCTTCGAATTGTATGTTGTCATGATATCCAGAATTTATAATGTGTGCGCCATTCACATTCAGTGCGATGGCTACGTGTTGATCAAAGCCGTTAAATAAAAAAGAAAATGTGGTATTGCCAGTGCGTAGTGAACAGTCAGAGTTGTGTAAATTACTAATAGTCAGTTTGCGTTTCCGTTGCGTAATATTCAAACAGGAGAATAACTTGTAACTTAATTGTGAGTACTAGAGTTCATGTTACTCGATAAATAAGAATGCGTCCACTCGCTTGGCAGACCACTTATCTTGCAGGCCTGACTGCTTGATGCCACAGTATGAGCAAGGCATGTGGGTGGCTCTCAATAGCTCTGTCGTCCTCTTGGTGGCGACGATAAAATTGCAAATTTCTGAGGTATTAATTTATTGCCGTACTGCGCCAATCATGTATAACACGTCCGAGGCCAAAAACCCAGTCTTGCAGGTCAATCCGGGGCCTCTAGTGCTTGACCAACGTAATGCGTGTTCACCACTTGCAGGACAGCTACCTACTATATGGGTCACTTGCGCGCCAATGCTCACTCGCGCGCTCCACCACATTTTTCATTCCACCACAGATGGAGTTCCGTTCTCCCTAAGTATGAACCATCTACAGTTGCATTACAACATATACATACAAAATTGACATAATTAATTACAGTTATACTTGAAATATTACATAATTATTTACAAAATATGTTTTAATACATTAATTCCACCTACGTCAAAAATGGTTCAAATGGCTCTGAGCACTATGGGACTTAACAGCTGTGGTCATCAGTCCCCTTGAACTTAGAACTACTTAAACCTAACTAACCTAAGGACATCACACACATCCATGCCCGAGGCAGGATTCGAACCTGCGACCGTAGCAGTCGCGCGGTTCCGGACTGCGCGCCTAGAACCGCGAGACCACCGCGGCCGGCCCACCTACGTCAAAGAGGTTATTTTAAATAGATAAACTACACTTAACAAAAGCTTACTCTCGTTATAGTATTTTCTTAATTTTTCAAAATTATTATGGAACAAAAAATTTTAAAATATACAGATTAATGGCGGTATTATATTTACAATAGTATTACATTACATTTGCCAGTTCTCGAGTACCATGACGTGAGTCTTTTTTGAGTTAATGCGTTTAAACGATCTTCGTCAAACCCTGAAAGTCTTTCTGAACGTGAAGAGTTAGTAACGTCAGAATGATACCTCTCAAAACTAGAAAACTGTTTTCTTGCGGTACTCTGTCCAATGGCATTACCCCCATACACGGCGCAAGTGTTTCTGGCTGCCTCCACCGGTGTCATCCCGGGAATGAACGCAAACACACGAATATGCCGGAAATGCTCCGATTTCTCCACTTTGTTCTCGATTGTCTAGCATCTGCAGCTCCACTATCAATCTCCAAGTGACAATATGTAACCTCAAATAGCAAAACAGCAACAGTCAACTAGTACTAAAAAGTGGCAATCGATAAATACTTCCATCGTATCCAGAATAGCAACATGCAAAACAAATACGCTACGAACTTATGCACCATCCTAGTATATAGTGAAATTCCAGGTGGGAAGGAGCGCCGGCCTGTCTGTGGATGGTTTTTTGGCGGTTTTCCATTTGCCTCGGCAAATGCGGGCTGGTTCCCCTTATTCCGTCGCAGCTACACTGTCGGCGATTGCTGTTAAAACAAGTTCTCCACGTACGCGTACACCACCATTACACTACCACGCAAACACAGGGGCTACACTCGTCTGGTGTGAGCCGTTCCCTGGGGGGTCCAACGGGGGCCGAACCGCACAATAGCCCTGGGTTCGGTGTCGGGCGGCGGAGGGGTGAAGTGGACTGCGGTAGTCGTCGTGGGATTGCGGACCACTGCGGCTGCGACGGGGACGAAGCCTCTCCGTCGCTTATAGGTGCCCGGTTAACATAACATAACATAACATATAGTGAAAAGTAATGGACGTATAACACTCCCCAGAGGTACAGCCTAAGTCACATTTTTTTAGAGACGCAGTGCGTAATTGTACCGGTAGGACGCCACCGCCACTGTTCATCGTCACAAAGCAGTGGCAGCCACTGCTAGGCTGCACACAACGCGCTTCGACCGTACGGGTAGCCTAACAGAACTCTAGCAAGGGGCACCCTGCTACCTGTTGTTTCAACGGGGTCCTCCGTCTAGCTGAGGCGTCCTCGTAGTACTTACTGGCAACGGCACTTCACGGCATACAGGGTAGCAGGATCTGTACAGGTCAGATGTCAATGGTGGCTGAAGATGGTGGACGCTGGAGGTGACATCGGTCAGAAGTTGACAGTAACTCCCTTTCGGAAGATAGCGTAACTTTCTCACTCCGAACTGTTGCACAGAAGGTCTCGCCCAAAGGACTTCCACAGCTTGCTAGCCAGCTTCGTGTTACGTTATACACCTATGTTTGCATTCCGCACGTCATCATACAGCACTGGCACTACACACAATACCAGTATCATTTTTCCTATACAATTCATGAATGGAAAACAGGAGAAAACGTCCCTCGGCATTTTAGTATCGTAATCGTTACTCGAGATGTGCGTCAAATTATGTAGCGTGTTTGTTGACTCATTTTGGAACATTGGCTCGTCAAATTTTGTGATGCAGATTCTCCACAATGAAAAATTTCAATCACCAACTTTCTCCTTAGAGACTGAAAATATTTTGTTGGCACCAAGCTATACAGGGGGGAATGACCATCAAAGTAATATAAGATAAATCATAGCTCACAAGGAAAGATTTAAGCGTTCCTTCTTTGCGTGCGCTATGCGAGAGTGGAGCTTTCAGCTGTTCGCAGCACCAGCACAGCAAGGCCGTTTTGGTTTATATTAGAAGGCCACATCAGTCAATCATCCACACTGTTACCCCTGCATGTACTGAAAACGCTGCTGCTCCTTTTCGGGAACAGCCTCTCAACAGATAACCCTCCGTTGTGGTTGCACCTACGGTACGGTTATCTGAATCGCTTGGTCACGCAAGCCTCGCCACCAACGGCAAGGCCGCGGTTCATGAGGGGAAGGGGGGGAAATTATTATATGGTGGTAATGAAGTAGACAGAACAGTTGCTTACGCTGGTAATATTCTCACTGTGGTGTATACTGACTCCAGAGGGAAGGTGCAGAGGAGAGCGAATGATCCACTCGCGATGATACAGCAGTGGTGTGCGGGAAACAAATCAAAAATAGTAGCAAAAAAAAAAATTACCTGCCGTTGCTCGACGGCAGACTTTCAGTTACGGAGAGCCCTACTGTTATGCCACATGGCATGTCAATAAAAAACATTACCGTATGTAATTGTCTAGGTTTCAACTTAGATGAAAAGAGAAATTTTAGACGCTTAAGCTGCAGAAAGTAGCCTAGATCATGCACGTGATACCTGATGCCACGACTACAGATTACGAAATACTGCTGAATGCTGTGCATGAAGCACATAACGCTATCTGCAACTCGATAGTCAGCCTTCGAGAGTGTGTAAGGGCACATAGATTGCAACTGAGAAGATGTAGCACCATACTGAGGCGACAGCGACGAGGTGTACAAATAAAGACCCTCCAGAGCAGGATTAGGCCTAAAACAGCTGCAGCTCTGTTTGTGAGCCTTGGCGTGTGCCTGGTCGATACAGCTGTGTGCTATATGGCAGCGTCGTACCCACTACGGTATCAAAACCTGCACGGGGTTATGGAATTACGGGTTCCAGAATAACTAACAAAGGTAACCTAAACCTAGAAGATAAATGCGTGGCTGAGTGAGCGAGGCGAATTTATACAAGTTATAAGAGTTCATCTTCTTTAATCCAAGTTAAGGTATCCCACATCTTAATAGTGGTCGTGGTCCCTAAGTGCAATATGTGTTAAAAATTGGGAAACAGAAACCAGAAAGTTGTACCACACTGCGGCTATGTCGAGACTCCAGGACAATTAGTATAACTTTGTCCAGTTATGGCAGATGTGAGGGAAGAATTTTCTAATACGAAGCCTGATATTATCAGGAAAAAAGACAGTGGTCTTAACGTCATTTATTAAAATCAAAACAAAATATTCATAAAGGTTTTACTCTCTAGATTACAGTTTACATTAGACAATTAAAACATGTGTGTAACAACCATTTTCAGATTGCTCAATTCGTAAATGCAGCTGAATATGAATTCAACAGTTTCAGTGGTGAAAATCATACAAAAACATGCATTCGTATCAAAAATATTAAAAAAACAACCAGAGCAAGACAATACTGATCTTAAAGTATCATCAAGGGCGAGCTATCTTGTAACACATAATCTTGCGAACCTGTCCACTAAAAGTTTTTTTGCATAATTCTTTTTTAACTTTTATAAATTTTCTGGTGATTTAAATGATGAGGTATTGGACCAGTTACGTTTCTTTCGAGACATAGCACGGTGTGTTTCAGGAACTAACTTTTAGTTTCAAGTTGTGTTGGAGTGTACACTGCTATTAAGTATAATGTCTATCTGTGTGTGTGTGTATGCGCGCGCGATTGGGTGCGTGCTCGCGTGCACGTATGTGTGCGTGTTTTTTTTTTTTCTTTCCCTGAACCAGTCTTTTTATGGTTTCAAGGTATTTTACTACCTTCACGAAAACATCATTTAAGAGGGATAAATTTGATTACCTCATCAAGAGCTTCACAACTTTCTGAGAGACCCTGAACTAAGTTCATCACTGTACACAAATGCACGTGGTCCAAAAATATGTGTTACTTTGCATGTAAATGTTACCAGTACGTCTTTGGTTGTTCCTTTCAGGGTAAGTGTATAGGATCTGGTATCAGAAATAGGATAGTGGCAACCCCTCGCGGCCTTATGAAGACCCAAGTTCTGCCGACACACATAACAGCTGGAAGGGATCGAATTGATGAATTATAGTGTCACCGTGATGTAGTATCCCGAGTTGGGTCTCAACCACAGGTTAAATTTTGAATAAAAATCATCAGCAATTGCGGCCGAAGATACCCGGTGTAATGAACCAGCAGTGTTTCCCAACCAGCAGTGTTTCCCTACAGTCTACACAAAAAGGGCGGAGGTGCGGCCAGACGTTCAGGGCGCCCTCTTACTGTTAGAGTCACAGCCTGGGTCTCAACCACTGCTTAAATTCTGAATAAAAATCCTCAGCAACTGTGGCCGAAGATACCCGGTATAATGACCTAGCATTGTTCTCCCAACAGCCTCGATAAAGAGGATGGAGGTGCAGTCAGAGGTTCAGGACACCCTCTTACCGTTGGGTGCGAAACAGCGCAAAAAGGCAGAAGAATCAACGGCACATATATATAGAAGGCAGTGGAGTCGCTAATAACATAGCTCTCCTCGCTGAAAGTGAAGGAGAATTGTGGTACCTGCTGAAAGTAGTGGGCACACGCCGTGAATTGATATGAAACCGACGAGAGAAGAAATTAACGATGAGTAGCACATATGAGATTAGCGTTATACTTAGGATCATACTGAGAACACGAGTTAAACGCACTTAAGGAATTCTACTACGTTGAATGCAAAGTAACGTATGATGGATGAACCAACAGGATATAAAAATAGATTAGCACAGGAAAAGAGAGCAAGAGAAGTGCAGTAGCATCACCTATCGGCATCTGAAGACGTTTCAGAGAACGTGCGTTTGAAGCACAGTGTTGTACTGAGGGTAATAACGGAAGTGGGAAAACCATGTAAGAAAGTAATAAAAGCGTTTGAGACGTAGTACTATAGAGTTGAAAGTTATGTGGACCGGTAAGAAATGAGGAGGTTCTCCACAGAACTGGCAGGGACAGGAACCTGTGGGAAACATTGCTAAGAAAAGTCACAAGACTTCAGCACATATTTTCAGAAATCAGACAATAGCTTCTGTGGTACATGAGGGGTCTGAAGAGGCTAGACATTCAGGGGAATATATACAAGAAATACTTCAGGACGTTGAGCGAGAATGCTAGACTGAGGTCAAGAGGTTATCATAGGAGAGGACTTCTTGGGGCACCGCATCAAACCAGTGAGAAGACTGACCAAAAAAATGTTATAGCTCCAGAAAAGGGACGCAAAGCCATAACATCATGAACATACTTAGAAAAGGAATATAACTGTACCTACGAAACTTCGGACGGTTGTAGAATAAAAACAAAATAAAATTAGATAGACTGAATTTAAATATTTTTGTAGTTCCTAGTTATTTTCACATCAGTTTCATTTCGTTGTGCTCATTATGCTATGTTAAACATTTCGTTCCGGTGCAATTAACTTTGTGAGTGTAATCAACGTCTTGACGTTAGAGGGTGTTTCCCTGTCTGCAAATTAAATGTGGTTTTCAAAACTCCGACTGGATGGCGGCGTATCTGGGCACGACCACCGACCTGGTGCAACAAGAAATCTAATTTGTCCGACCATGCGACACGTTTCCATTAGTCTATTATCGAATCTCTATGATCCCCTGACCATTGCTATAGCATGGGAACGCATCTTAGGCTGTAATCTCGGACTGCCTAACAATAATAGTAAAATGTGTCACCTATCGTTTGGAGATAGCTCAAGCGTGGCGTAGATGTCACTTTGGTGTCTGCTATTCCATGAAGAGTATTGCTGCTGAGCATGTGAAAAGTTATCAGTAGAGTCCCCAACAAACTGAAAGCTACCGAGTGAGCGACCAGAGCACCAGAATACAGGGACTTTATCCTTAGCGTGACTAATAGTCGCATCCGTTTCCTCTAATTTTAGGTTGATGCCGTGATACCATCTCTAGAGAGCTCAGCCGACTGCTACCCCGACCCTTATCAGTATGATGAAGCACTAGTGGAGGTTCGCATGACACTCAAAATAACAGACTGCACGTCAACACAGTCGAGATATGAAGTCTTCATATCATTTCAAACCCCTGCAGCCACTTCACACAACGAGTGATGGAGTTCGAGCTGCGTCGTCTTAGCAAGAAATTCGTATATGACTGGCAATAAAAGACTTCAATTTAGGAATAAGTGTTAATTGACGGCTAGTTTGGTACGTTTATCACGAATATTCAGTAACTGTGCCCTAGGAAACTCAAAGTTTGTATCGTATTTGCACAGCAATATTTTTAGAGATCAAGTCCGCCTTTAAGAAATAGTTTTCTTTTCTTCTCCCCCCAACTTGTTTCGCCACTGTTATACAATCGTTGGTGAGCATACAGGGTGTATCAGGAGGAGTGGCCAATGTTCAGGGACATGACAGGAACGATCATCCAAATCATAAAAGTCTAGTTAACATGGGCTCTAAAATGCATACCTTGAGAACTAGAAGCATGTCTTCATATTCGATACTGCGAAACAAGTCTCTTCTGCGCGAAGCCCTTTGTTATCCATATTTTGAGAGGTAGTAGCACGGATCAAAATGAGGAAAAATTCCTTTAAATATCACCTCTAATGAGTTGTGAGCACTTCGTCTTCGCTATTGTGAAACACATCTCTTCTATTGAACAACAGCTCACAGCTTTTACGGTATACTTCTTTGAGCACATGTTTAGCAGGCAATTTTTTCTTGTTTTGATCCACACTACCTCTTCACAAAATATGGAAAGGAAAGAGATTGCAGTCGAAGAGATTTGTTTCACAGTTTCTAAGATGAGGAAGCGCTTTGAGTTGTTAAGCATGCATTTCAGAGCGTATGTTTTCTGCTTGAAATGAGCGTTCCGTTCATTTCCCTGAATACTACCCATTCCTCCAGGGACACAGTGTATGTTTATTGCGAAATTAGCGTCAATATGAGTTAGAGCTCAAATACTGACCTGCTAAAACGTCGTCAAAATGGAAGACAATCGAATAATGTAGTTTTGGTACAGTTGGCCCCATGTAATAAAATGTATGAGCTAACTTAAGAAAAATGCATAAAAAAGCCGTCTCCAAAAGACGTTTATATATTATTGTGTTAAGTGGTTGACTATGATGTATTAGTAACGCACTTCTATGTATAAGCCTAAATGGCAGCCCTTCGTGCTTTCGAAAACAAATTACTCGTTAATCTCTCACATGGGAGCCATTGCAAGGACATCACTCAACGTCCCTGGGAGTCCGGTCGCTCAATCTCCATTAACTGACGGCTCCCATGTTAAGATCACTCAAGGAAACTATCACGTAAGGAAACTTTATCTCCCAACGTGCACAGCTCATTCCAGCCCCTGCTATGCTGAAATTTACGCTCATATATGTAATTGCGGAGGGAGTGGGCGGCAGTAGAATGAGGGAGTAGGGAGGGAAAGGGGGGAAGAAGGAGGGGGAAGAGAAGGACGCGGACTGCTGACCTCTGCAGGCATATTTTATTAGATATTTATCCCTTCATTTCTATGTATAAGCTCGTTTTCCTCGTTAGAATTAGTCGAACACAGTATTATTGTGCCTGAAAGTAAGAGCGCTTTAGTCGGCTTATTGTACTTTCTATCGTGTAATTTCACCTGGAAGCGCTGGATTGCTTGATAGTATACTCGCAACTGTCTTGTAATCACCGTGTGTCTCCAATAACGCCCGCGGGAAGCCAAGTGCAATAATATCGTGTTCCAATAGTACTGTTGTACTGGCTGTTATTGTAGTTGTTTTTGTTCTTGTTGTGGTCCACAGCTCGAAGGCTTCCATGTTAGACCTACGCAGTGCAAGCCTCTTCATCTCGGTATAGTTACCACATCATATATCCAATTGAAACTGCTTACTGTATTCAATCTTTGTTCTTCCTAAACAACTTTTGAGCCGCAGGCTTCCCTCCAGTACCAAATTGACAATTACACCATGCTAAAGGATGTGTCCTATCAACCGATACCTTCTTTTAGTCAAGTTGTCATACATTTCTGTTCGACTCAGTATCCCCGCATCAACTGCTTAATCTACCCATTAAATCTTCAGCATGCCCCTCTAGCAGCACATCTGAAAAATTTCTATACCCTTCTAGTTTGAACTGCTTGTTGTCCACGTTTCGCTTCCGTACAGAGCTACACTCCAGACAAATACCTTAAGAAAAATTTCCTTGGCATTTAAATTTATATTATACGTTGAAATATTTCTTTTTTCAGAAACGCTTTTCGTGCTATAGCCAGTATTTAGGTTGTAACCTCTCTACTACGGCTACAATCAGTTATATAGCTCCTCCAACAACATATGATGCTTTTAGCACCTCATTTCCTAATGGAATTACTTCAGCATCGTTTGATTTAATTCGGCTACATTCCATTACCCTTGTTTTATGTTGTTAAAGGTCATCTTCTAACCTCATTTCAAGATACCACCCACTTCATTCAATACCTCTTCGAAGTCCTTTGCTGTCGTTCTCGACTGAAGTACCTAATACGTATCCAATGAAATTGAAAGACCGTTGTTGATGTGTTTACAAGAAGTCCCCTTCGTAGGCGTACTGCAACTTCCCACAGTATCTTTCGTAAATCCACAAAGTTTCCCACAATTTCTTTCGTAGTTTGCGTGTATTCTACCAATGATTCAAAGAGTGATATCTGTTTTATCTACCACTGAGCCAATCGCACGAACCTCCTATCCATAAGTACTCTTCACCGCAGATATTTCTATGATGTAACTGTCCCAACATTGGAGACTTGCGAGCTAACATCCCCAAAGAAAGATGTTCGGTCTCACATGCCGTTCCTCTTCGTCGAAATGTCTTGGCTCAAACTCGTCTAGGGGTTGAACCGCACGTATCGCATTACATATCCTAAATGAGACACTTGTGACCCTTTGGTTAAATTGTCTGGCTGTTGGCAAGTTACAAAGTTATCATAACATATAATAAAAGTAATAATAATATCGGGAACTAAATTAACGACCCATCGACCCATAGATGATGTAGGCCAGACAGTTACGATTTGGTTAGAATAACTTTTATTCAGAAAGCAAACTAATAGCGAAAGTGGTCTTATTTAGAGTTACTGTTAGACTCGAGCGCATATCCATTTGACACAGTTCGATCATTCACAATCTCATGGTAAAATACAAGTTATCTACGGCTGCTCACCGCTCAGAGACGCTCACTCCTAGCTGCCTAAGACCGACCGTCTGCTTTCGCATCTGCATCCCAACACTCCCTTTGGTGTCTCCAGGCGAACTGTCCTCTTTGGTTTCTCCAGTCGAACTGTCCCTCTGCCCGTCTCCGGCCGGGTCTCCCGAGCGCCGAATATCTTCGTTCAACTGACTAGGACAGTTCCCTTTCCTGAAGCCGCCCATCTGATTGGATACAGCTTATTCTACATTATTTACATTTTAACATATTTAAATAATCAAAGCTTGGCCACTTTCACGTTCTAAATAAAGTAACAATAATATCCATTACATAATAAACGTTAAATTCTTTAACATAAAACCAATACTATTTCCTTCTTAGCTTTGAATGCCACGGCCAGTACCCTTGCACCAAAGTCCTTTCTGATAAATACATAAAGAACAAAAGTAACTATTATGCACTAAAATTTACCACAAATATTATATTACCTAATGAATCAGTAAGGTGCCATGCTGTCATCGTTCAATGTGTCATGTGTGGAGGAAATGATGATCTGTTGCTTAACTATAAATACTGATAATTTAAATTTACTATATCTTTTAAACAAATAAAGCTACAGAGTTGATATTTATAACTTTTGTCAATTTTATGATGCACTTCTATATGAAATGTAGATCGTTAAGATCGACTAAAGCGTTCAGATTTTAGCATTCAGGTCTTTGTTACAAAATTTGTGAATTTCACTTTAACAGTAAATCCTAAACTATTATCGATATGATCAATATTCAAATTTTATTGGGATCACCATGAAAATTAATGGAGGGTGGCAGATTAAAATAACTGTGGCTTGATTCCCTGCATTACTACAGAATTAAATATTTTTCATAAATGTTTCCCTTTATGGCCGATCTTAGGTCCGCCATATTTAACACTGCTTCATCTTCTTGGCCACAAACGGCTTCTACTGGGTTTCCCTATCTCGTAGGTTCTCGTCTGTCTCACTCGCACACTACAGCGCTTAGGCCTCAATAGACAATAGACGCCTGTGAACTTCGCCATATCGTGGTGTATCTGCGCCCTTTGTGGCACGCGGTCCTGGACGACAGGGTTCGTTTCACAATTCCTGTAGGCTGACTCTTTCGGCCATATATTTAACTCACACACTCATCAATACTGGTGCAAAGTATCTCACATTTTTTTCACGTTCCTCAAACTGAACCGGTCTTTTCGGCACCCTGATGTTTTTTGTCAAGGTCAGACTGAAAACTACTACGACTTTTATGGGAAATCCATTCGTCATAGACAATCACATATTTTGCAGGACAATATGGATAACATCTAATATAATCTTTCAGTCACAACAATTTAATTCTTTCATTACCGGTTCAGTGTGCTGAAATTACAAGGCGAGTATTTCACTATATTACTAACACTCGAAACTTCAATAGCTACTAAGATACAAAAGTAACTTAGTTCTTTTACAGATCTGTCTACTTTTTGATGTGATTCCAAAGCACACGATAAAAAGAATACAGTGATATGTCATATGTAAAATTTCGCAGAATGAACAGGGAAATGTGTTAAAAGTGAGGCCGAAGTGTTATTTCAGAGCTGTTCTACGCAGACAGGAAAGTGCTGTGGAAAAAAACTGCTAGCAAACTTCAGCCTTATATCTAGCACAGCTTCAGATTTTTAGAATATAGAAATATTTCGATAGGAAAATAAAGATATGTTACGTTACAGTACCTCTCTTTACACGAGATATATAATGATCTTACATTGTTTTTAAACGGGGTTGCTTATATACATCATATATACATCATAAAATCAAAAAGCTTCCAGTGTAAACTGTATAACAAAATGCTCACACTTTTCCCTGTCAAAAACCCCTGTTTTGATGTCTTCCTTGAAGCAGCTGTTAAATGCTGCAGGTAGGTTGCGCTATGTGACGCAAACACTAGCGTGCATATCACACTTTTCTGGGATACACCCGAAACCATTCAGGTACCAACGAATGACTGTTCGTCCAGTATAATACGCATCCTTATTGTAATCAGTTAGTACGCCCTGTGTAATGGCTTTGACGACGAAAGAACATCAGGTTGTAGTCCACATTACTTAATTTGCTGGAAACAGGTTAATAGTTTTCTGAGGACAACAAAACTAAATGAGACTAATTAATGTTTACGCGAAACTTTCATATTTCTGGCAGCATATGGCCCGAGTAAATAGCTATTTCTGATCTAAATTTCAGGTTTTCTAAAAGCACTTAATTCGATCTATTCTTGTCGTGTCAGAGTTCCGGACTACCTTGCCCTGTTCCCTTCTTTCAAGTTCTCCGAAGATAGGATTCTAAAAATCTTCCTGTCACTCATTTCTGATTTCTTATAGCCATTTCGACCAGGAAGACTTTCCTCTGTTTGATATGGGCGAAAATTTCCTTGCATAAGTTGATTTCATTCATTCGAACCAAGTTTTCGTATCTTTTCCCATCGTTTTTCTTGGTCACTCTGAGTTGACCAGTTTTCACATACAGTTCTTCATTACATTTCTTTATCTGTTAACTGGACTCGTGGTGGCTCAAGCTCTTTTCTCTTACTTCTCCATGTTCTCTGTTTCTTCTTAGTCCTACCCATGCACTAAGCTGCGTATAACCATTCTGGTTTCTCACTGTAATGTAATGTGTTTTGTCTTAGGTATTCATAAACCGCTTCAGCTGTATTTAGCCCTTTATTTTTAGATCACTACTTTTTCGTGGCAGTAAAGTCACCCCTTCAGGTGAACACTCATTGAAGCGCCAAGGTAACTGGTATAGGCACGTGTATTCATATACAGAGATATGTAAACAGGCAGAATACAGTGCTGCGGTCGGCAATGCCTACCGCAGATTTTATATCGGTTATTGCTGCTACAATGGCAGGTTATCAAATTTAAGTGAGTTTGAACGTGGTGTTATGGTCGGCGCACGAGCGATGGGACACAGCTTCTCCGAGGTAGCGATGAAGTGGGGATTTTCGCGTACGACCACTTCACCAGTGTACCGTGAATTTAAGGAATCCGATAAAACATCAAATCTCCGACATCGCTGCGGCCGGGAAAAAGATCCTGCAAGAATCGTTCAACGTGACAGAAGTGCAACCCTTCCGAAAATTCCTGCAGATTTCAATGCTGGGCCTTCAACAAGTATCAGCGTGCGAATCGTTCAACGAAACACCATCGAAATGGGCTTTCGGAGCCGAAGGCCCACTCGTGTGTCCTTGATGACTGCCTCTCCTGGGCCCGTGAACACCGACATTGCACTGTTGATGACTGGAAACATGCAGCCTGGTCGAATGAGTCTCGTTTCAAACTGTATCGAGCAGATGGACGGGTACGGATATGGAGACGATCCCATGAATCCATGGGCCCTGCATGTCAGCAGAGGACTGTTCAAGCTGGTAGAGGCTCTGTAAAGGCGTGGGGCGCATGCAGTTGGAGTGATAAGGGGATCTAGATACGACTCTGACAGGTGACAAGTATGTAATCATCCTGTCTAATCACCTGCATCCATTATCGTCCATTGTGCAGAGTTCGGAAATTCCAGCAGGACAATGCGACACCCCACAAATCCAAAATTGCTATAGAGTGGCTCCAGGAACACTCTTCTAAATTTAAACACTTCGACTGTCCACCAAAATCCCCAGACATGGACATTATTGAATATATCTGAGGTGCCTTGCAACGTGCTGTTCAGAAGAGATTTCCAATCCTTCGTACTCTTACGGATTTATGAACAGCCCTGCAGGATTCATGGTGTCATTTCCCCCCAGTACTACTTCAGGCATTAGTTAAGTCCATCCGACGTCGTGTTGCGGTATTTCTGCGTGCTCGCTAGAGCCCTACACGATATTGGGTAGGCGTACCAGTTTCTTTGGCTCTTCAGTGTATGACTAAAACATTAGAACAAAATAGCATAAAGCATTCGTTGTCCATTAGAAAAAAACCGCTGAAAGGCTGTATGTCATGGAATAAAAGAGCCGGATTCCAATGCGTTGGATGGCTCCACTTCTCCAATTTTGGCTTTGCTTGAGAAGAATTATATCTATTGTTGTTCTTATCTGAATACTGATACACCATTTCCAACATTCTTGCCTTGAGTGCCCTATACTTCATGTCCCTACTTCTTGTATTACCTTGCCAACGTATTTAAATCCACGAAATTTTGAATCTTTACCTGAGCTGAGTTCAACAGATTCGTAACCCCTTTTATGTATGCTTTCTGTCAGATATTACAAGTCCTGTTTTTCTTTGCAATTCTTTTCAAAAGATTGATCTTCTTTGTTGTAGCCTCTACGTTTTGTGAACAACATTGCAAGATAAAACTTCCTGCAGATTAACTTTGTGTGCCGCACCGAGACGCGAACTCGGGACCTTTGCCTTTCGCGGGAACGTGCTCTACCATTTGAGCCACCCAAGCATGACTCACGGCCCGTTCTCATAGCTTTAATTCCGCCAGTACGTCTCTTACCTTCCAAAGTTCACAGAAGCTCTCCTGCAGACCTTGCTGATCTAGCATTCCTGGAAGAAAGAGTACTGCGGAGACATTTCTTAGCCACAACCTAGGGGGAGGGGGTTCCAGAATGAAAGTTTCACTCCGCAACGGAGTGTGCGCTGATATGAAATTTCCTTTCAGATTAAAAGTGTGTGCCGCATCGAGATGCCAACTCGGGACCTTTGGCTTTTGCGGGCAAATGCTCTACCACCTGAACTACCCAAGCACGACAGCTTTAATTCCGCCAATATGTCGTCTCCTAGCTACCGGAATGTAACAATTTCCGCCGGCCGGTGTGGCCCTGCGGTTCTAGGCACTTCAGCCTGGAACCGCGTGACCGCTACGGTCGCAGGTTCGAATCCTGCCTCGGGCATGGATGTGTGTGATATCCTTAGGTTAGTTAGGTTTAAGTACTTCTAATTTCTAGGGCATTGATGACCACAGATGTTAAGTCCCATGGTGCTCAGAGCCATTTGAATTTGTAACAATTTCCAGTCAGAGATCGGTTCATTTGGACCAGGCGACCAAGACCACTTCACGTAAATTCCCACTCGATTAAGGATCAGCCACCAGCTTACACAGTACCTTGTTGACAACTTTGGTCCATGGCTTCTTGAGGTTTGCGCCATATCGAACCATACCTGCAGTTCTTACCAATTGAAGTCGGTGCTCATCTGACCCGACCTCGGTTCCAAGCTTCTAGGGTTCAACCGATGTAGTCACGAGCCAACGAGAGGGCTGCAGGTGATGTGCTGATAGAAAAGGCACTCGCGTCGTTCACCTGCTACTATAGCCCATTAACGCCAAATGTCGCAACACTGTCCTAACAGATACGTTCGTTGTACGTCCCACATTGGTTTCTGCGGTTATTTCACTCAGTGTTGCTTGTCTGTTAGCACTGACAACTCTATGCAAATGCTCCTGCTCTCGGTCGTTAAGGGAACCAGGAACCTAAAAATGATGAAATTTTGGGTTTTCAGTTTATTGTGAAATAAAATACTGCAGGTCTTCCTCTTTAAAATGACATATTAATCTTACCTGTAGCTCAACTTCAAGTATTGAAAATATTATTTTCAATAATGTACTGTAGAGGGCATGTCGCTACATTGAATTTCCATGGATACATGTTCATTGAAAACATCGTTTTTCAAAACTTCCGGTCTTTCTAAAGACTTTATATTATGTTGGCAACACGATTTGATAGGCATTTGTTTTGCCTGCGTATTGTAGTCTTTGGATACTGTTGTTTACATTGAGCATTTGTTGGTTATTGCACGATTTGTGTTGTATTTCTATAGCGTAACTGGAACTTTCCAAATATGCCTTGATTTAGTAACAGAGTTTACAAGAGGAAGAAGCCTCCTCCGAGGTTCACTAGTGGAACAGTGACAATTTCTCCGACCTTGGGAAATGATTCTGAAAATAGTGAGGTTATTCATGAATTGAAATCTACTCCTGTCTGTAGCACAAGCAAGAAGTTGCATGAATCAACTGAAAACTACTGCAGTTTATTGGAGAACGAAATAATTAACATTTCATTGCTCTCAAAGGTGATTGAGAGTTCAGTACTGTGTAACGAATGTTGCAAATTGAGTATGTCAGTAAACGTCAAGCGACACATAGGACTTGCAGCAGAAATCTGTCTCCATTGTACTAGTTGGCATTACAGTGTTTCATTTTGGAACTAAGAATATGTCAAAATAGGCCAAGGAAAACTGATAGTGAGAAAAGCAAGTACTAAGGTGTAAATATTAGATGTGTTTATGCGGTAAGGTCAATCGGTAAGGGATACTCGGCTGGTCAAGTGTTTTGTGTGTATTGAATCTACCACCACCACCAACGAAATTCTCAAAATATAACTCGGTTGTTGGATCATGTGTTGAAGATATTGCCCAACAGTTCATGAAAGAAGCAGTGGAGGAGGCTGTGGCGGTGAATGAAGAAATTCCAGATGTTCAGAATCCTCGGGACCTGACTGTCGCACTAGATGGTACGTGGCAGAAGCGCGGGCACACTTCCATAATGGGGTAATAACGGCAACAAGTGCTGATACTACAAAAGTTATAGAAGTTGTAATTAAATCCAAGCACTGTAGGTGCCCTAAAAGAATTAAGGATGAGCATGCAGAAAACTGTCGAAGGAATTACAGGGGGTCTAGTGGGGCCATGGAAGTTTCCGGTGTGAAAGACATTTTCAATCGCTCTCTCCTGTGGTACAAGGTCAGATACCTACAGTTCCTGGGTGATGGTGATTCGAAGTCTTTTGCTGCTGTATCTGAGCCGAAACCTTATGGAAATGATGTTACCATTACTAAACAGAGGTGCATAGGTCACGTTCAGAAACGTATGGGAACAACGCTGCGTCAACTGAAGACCACAATGAAAGGTCAAGTACTCAGTGATGGAAAACCTTTAGGTGGAGCTAAAAGATTGACAGACGAGGTAATCAACAGATTGCAGAGAGACTATGGACTGGCAATAAGACAAAATACTCACAGTGCTGATGCAATGGAAAAGGCTGTAATGGCACTTTACTACCACAACTTATCGACTGACGAGGAACCACTACATGGACTATGTCCACAGGGATCCAATTCCTAGTGCAAGTACAACAAATATCAGGGATCTGAACGTGTATACAATCATCATCACAGTCTACCAGAAACTGTCATGAATTTTCATGAATTTTCAGAGACCTTTCTGCAACTTTTGAAGAGATGTCTCCATGGACGTACACAAAATCAAAATGAGAGTGTGAACAATGTAATTTGGACCAGAATCCCAAAAACTGTGTTTGTGCAAATTTATAATCTTCATTTTGGAGTATATGATGCAATTGCTACGTGCAACAAAGGCAACATTATAAAGTGCAATGTGCTGCAGATGTTGGATGTGATGCCCGGAAAGTACATGGTGAGCGCAATGATGTCGATAGTCAATAAGAGGAAACGGGATACTGAAAGGAAAGAAAAGGAATGTGAGAGGCAAGCCAGACAAAGAATGAAAGGTGTGAAAAGAAGGTTAGATGGGGAGATGTCTAGTGACAGTGAAAACACCTCTTATGGTGCTGGACTCCACTAAAATGTTAGTGAAACTTTGAAACTCGTTTTCCACAAGTTCACTTTTTGCAATATAAGGAACATTTTCTGCCAAACTATTAGAGACAAAGCCTTAATATTTTCAAGGAATGTAAACAGTACCAATATACACCTTGTATCATAGCCTTTTTGTGATACATAATTGATAACAGATTTTATTTCAAAGATACTATGCCAAAAAATGTGTCAATTATTTTCAGTGACAAAATAATTAATATCTTCCCAAAAAACACCAATAAATTAAGATCCATATGGTACATGGTATTAAATATACACTCCTGGAAATTGAAATAAGAACACCGTGAATTCATTGTCCCAGGAAGGGGAAACTTTATTGACACATTCCTGGGGTCAGATACATCACATGATCACACTGACAGAACCACAGGCACATAGACACAGGCAACAGAGCATGCACAATGTCGGCACTAGTACAGTGTATATTCACCTTTCGCAGCAATGCAGGCTGCTATTCTCCCATGGAGACGATCGTAGAGATGCTGGATGTAGTCCTGTGGAACGGCTTGCCATGCCATTTCCACCTGGCGCCTCAGTTGGACCAGCGTTCGTGCTGGACGTGCAGACCGCGTAAGACGACGCTTCATCCAGTCCCAAACATGCTCAATGGGGGACAGATCCGGAGATCTTGCTGGCCAGGGTAGTTGACTTACACCTTCTAGAGCACGTTGGGTGGCACGGGATACATGCGGAAGTGCATTGTCCTGTTGGAACAGCAAGTTCCCTTGCCGGTCTAGGAATGGTAGAACGATGGGTTCGATGACAGTTTGGATGTACCGTGCACTATTCAGTGTCCCCTCGACGATCACCAGTGGTGTACGGCCAGTGCAGGAAATCGCTCCCCACACCATGATGCCGGGTGTTGGCCCTGTGTGCCTCGGTCGTATGCAGTCCTGATTGTGGCGCTCACCTGCACGGCGCCAAACACGCATACGACCATCATTGGCACCAAGGCAGAAGCGACTCTCATCGCTGAAGACGACACGTCTCCATTCGTCCCTCCACTCACGCCTGTCGCGACACCACTGGAGGCGGGCTGCACGAAGTTGGGGCGTGAGCGGAAGACGGCCTAACGGTGTGCGGGACCGTAGCCCAGCTTCATGGAGACGGTTGCGAATGGTCCTCGCCGATACCCCAGGAGCAGCAGTGTCCCTAATTTGCTGGGAAGTGGCGGTGCGGTCCCCTACGGCACTGCGTAGGATCCTACGGACTTGGCGTGCATCCGTGCGTCGCTGCGGTCCGGTCCCAGGTCGACGGGCACGTGCACTTTCCGCCGACCACTGGCGACAACATCGATGTACTGTGGAGACCTCACGCCCCACGTGTTGAGCAATTCGGCGGTACGTCCACCCGGCCTCCCGCATGCCCACTATACGCCCTCGCTCAAAGTCCGTCAACTGCACATACGGTTCACGTCCACGCTGTCGCGGCACGCTACCAGTGTTAAAGACTGCGATGGAGCTCCGTATGCCACGGCAAACTGGCTGACACTGACGGCGGCGGTGCACAAATGCTGCGCAGCTAGCGCCATTCGACGGCCAACACCGCGGTTCCTGGTGTGTCCGCTGTGCCGTGCGTGTGATCATTGCTTGTACAGCCCTCTCGCAGTGTCCGGAGCAAGTATGGTGGGTCTGACACACCGGTGTCAATGTGTTCTTTTTTCCATTTCCAGGAGTGTATGTAATATTACACTGTAAAGTTTCATCATTCTGATGTTAATAGTTCGTAACAAAATGTTCCTTACATTTAACATTGGAGGTTCAGGACGTTCCGGTTCCCCTTAAGTGAAGGCAGTCAGCCTCTGCGTTGTCTATGTTGAGAGGTAATACCTGAAATTTGATATTTTCGGGACACTCTTGACACCGAGGATCTCAAAAGATTTAATTACAGAATGATTTCGGAAATGGAATGTCCGATGTGTCTAGCTCCACTACCACTCCGCGGTCAAAGTCTTTTAATTCCTGCCGTGCGCTCATAGTCACTTTAGAAACCTCTTCACGTGAACCACTTGAGTACAAATGACTGTTCCGCCAACGTGGTACTGCCGCCACCTGTATACGTGCATATGTCTATCTCATGACTTTTGTTACCTCAGTCGCTGCAGACGCGGATACTTCGTACTGGTGGGTGGAGTTGAAACCAGAATGTTCATTGGTTCGAAATGTAAGTCTTCAAACCTAAAGCTTGAATTGATTTAAATGTTATCAAACGAATTTAGTTTCTCTATACATCGTCTCATGATTGTGGTTCCATGTCGCCATAGTATTGTAGGTGAATGCTGAAGTGGCTGCAGAATGTCACTGGCGACACCAACGACCTCGTCAGTGGCAAAGTGCAAATCAGACCGAAATTTTTCTATCTCGCTCGATACATCAGCTCTATCGGCGGCAGGCCTGCGGCTTTCAGTGGGCTACATTTGCATTTTTTACTGATTTCAGGTTGACTGAGCTCTGGGTCTTTGGGTGCCTACTGATGAAAATGCTCCTTAGAACGTGCTACTCTCCTTCCATCTCTCTTCTTTTTGGCTAACCGATAACGTTAATCCTACCATTTTACACAGAAAATAGTCTCTTCACTCCTTCTCTGTCTACCTCTTTCTGTGGCCGATAATACAGTTTTCATTTATTCAGTTTTCATCAGAGCAGTCGAAGCTCTTTGTCTAGCCTGCAGTTTATTTAAGTGAACCAATCCTTGAGATTCTTATGTTTCTCTCTCTCTATCTCACTTCTTTAAAGCCTATCAGTACATCCAGCAATGACTCATGTTTTCCGAGGACCAAAAATCTGGGTCCCCGTTCCATTTTCGTGGTGGTTATCTGTGGCGTCTGGTGCTGTCCAGAGAAAAAGTCAGCTTCCTATATTTGAGCACAATAGTGCCTACCGCTAAAAGGAGTTCCTTCTCACTCCACTCCCAAATTGTAAAAAGGTTTCGGGCAAAGTCTAGCACCACAACAGATCCTGTAATCGTTCGTAACTGAGTAATGTAACATTACTCTTCATTTACGCTTGATTCAAATTTGCCTGCCTTGTAGAACTGAGAGGATTCAAAACATTCTGGCTGGGCAGGGATAGTAAGAGTTGTCTGCCATCATTAGAGCCATTTTACAGAAAGCCTCCCGAAGGAGAGGCGAGGGTCAATAGCCCATGGAAATCGCACAGCCTTTTGTACTGCCGTCCCGGGAGTCAAATACCGAGCGAGGTGGCGCAGTGGTTAGCACACTGGACTCGCATTCCGGAGGGCGACGGTTCAATCCCGCGTCCGGCCATCATCATTTAGCTTTTCCGTGATTTACTTAAATCGCTCCAGGCAAATTCCGGGACGGTTCCTTTGAAAGGGCACGGTCGACTTCCTTCCCCGTCCTTCCCTAATCCGATGAGACCGATTACCACGTTGTTTGGTCTCTTCCCCCAAACAATCCAATCCAATCCAATCCGGGAGTCAAGCTTGGTGTACAATCACAGATCAAATGCTGACAGTTGACTGTCGTCATTCAGTAGTTCCTACTCCGTGTACAGCCATTGTAGATCTATATGACTGCAGATCTGAAAATGGCCATGTGATGATCGAAACCCGTCACCTTTCCATAAATGTGCCTTGCGGTCTAGACTGTTACTAGTATTTTCCAAGACTGTGTTTTGTTCGCTGATATCTCCAATAACGTTTACAAAAATAATCCAGAAAAACAGTCGCATGACTTGTGGAAGGTCTTCAGGCAGCGTAAGCAAAGGAGCAACTAAAATGAGTGTGGTACAACTGGCGTTTGGTTGGAACTGATTTGTTAAATATTGTCCGCAGCTCGTGGTCTTGCGGTAGCGTTCTCGCTTCCCGCGCACGGGGTCCCGGGCTCGATTCCCGGCGGGGTCAGGGATTTTTCTCTGCCTCGTGATGACTGGGTGTTGTGTGTTCATCATCATTTCATCTTCATTGACTCGCAAGTCGCCGAAGTGGCGTCAACTAAAAAGGACTTGCAATACGGCGGCCGAACTTCCCCGCATGGGACCTCCCGGCCAACAATCCCATACGATCATTTCATTTCATTTTGTTAAATATCAACAAACATTAAGCTGCATTACTGATCAGTCTTTTAGCACGACTTCCATTTAGCATTCACATTCGTTGGTTTCACCAACCCACAACCATTTTACCAGCTTTCAACCTATCCTCGTCCTCAGGCTACACTACACATCAGTGTGTCACCACAAACAAATTGTCCAATTTTAGCCGAACGCCAGTTGTACATTACTCATTTTAGCGATTCACATAAGGATGCGGAAATGCTTCTGGGGAAAGACATACTTGTGTGCTTCAACCATAGTGTAAACAGCCATCAAGTAAAAGGCTAGCGATCCTTCCACGATTTTCTTTCATTCTCCAAGCATCATGTTTCACACTTAAAAACATTATTGCAGATGAGCTACAGCTATCGAAAGTCGGAATATGTTTATGCCATGCTACGACCCCCTTTCTTTGTAGACAAATACCTTGCATGAATATACAATAGTAGTGCCTGCCAGTCGATGTGACCTTGAAAATCATATAATGTGCATGTGTGTGTGTGTGTGTGTGTGTGTGTGTGTGTGTGTGTGTGTGTGTGTGTGTGTGTGTGTGATATCTGCTGAGGATCAGCTGGCATCGGCGGTGCTCCAGACATGGAGATACGAGGTTACTGTATTTATTTCAGAACAATATTTAGTCGAAGAGTGTTTGTGTACTCGCACTATACTCGTGAGCAGACAGGAAGGAATACGCCGCACTGTACCACAGTACCACACGCAACTCACATTTATTCGAGGAAGTGCAAGCCAACTCAGGTCATCCTTCTGACTTGAACGAGTATTGAATTAGGTGCAGATACAAAGTTGAGTTCTGGAGGGGGGAGACCACAGTCCTACTGTCTCTCTCCCGCTCCATCACCCAAAAACACATTAATGGTCTTTTTCGGGAGGAAGGGGGGGGGGGGAGGGATGGAAGAATCATGACAACGCCGAAACAGGCTTGGACAGCACCTGTATTGGAGAAGCATTCCTTTCAAGTTAATTAGTATCAACATTTAACAATGATTCAGTGAAGCTTTGTCAGTTAACAGCTATCTCTCTATCGATGCGGAGGATTTTTGTGTACATTTTCTACGTAATCACTCAACTGGCATCGAAATTTGTTAGAAACAGTGCCTGACCTAATATTAAAGACAGAGTCTGTAGATGTACAAGATGAATAAAAAAAAGCATCACGTGTGCCTCCAGGAGGTAGTACCGGTCAAAACTAGTAGAAAAGTTCCCGTATAATGATATGTGCGGAAACCAGCACCTGTTGAGATATAGGTCGTTGAAGATCAGCAGTTGACAGCCAGCATTTCATATACAGGTGAGACAGGATTAAGAAGAGAATAAATTACCACAATACTAAAGTGTGGGCAGGTGCAAATCCTCGAATAATCATGGAGGTCGAGCATCAGGATCGCTTCATTATCGATGTATGGGCGGAAGTTGTTGGTGACAGACTCATAGTCTCATACACTTTACCAAACAGATTAACAAGTGCTGCGTTTGAACATTTTCTGTGCAATGTATTAGCAACAGTTCTAGATAAATTTTCTCATGCAGAAAGACAACGACTTTGGTTTATGCACAACGGGGCATCATTTCTCTTTCTACGGATAGTTCCACCGTACTTCATCGCAACGTTTCATGAGCGCTTGATTGCCCGAGGGGGTGCGGTAGCAGGCCCTCTACCTTCAGCCGACGTAAATCCCTTGATTTCTGGCTGTGGGGACATTTAAAGGAGTTGGTGTGTGCCAAACCCGCCGACAATGTGCAGACGTTACAGAAGCGCCTGACCAACGCATGCGACGCAAACCGAATGGAGCCGGGAGCATTTGAAATTATGAATGATTCACTCCGAAGAAGGGTGAAAGGATACATCCGGATCTGTGGTAGCCACATGCAGCGTTACCTATAGTGTCTGTTTCCACATAACAGATGGGAGACAGAGGACGGTTTGACCTATGTCTCAACAAGTACTGATTTAATTTTCTCATTATGAAAGTATTGAAAGGCGATCTGATTTAATTGTTAAAAAACACTAAAATGCCAACATCACATAATTTTTTTAAATTCGAGAAAACCTGTTTCAACAGTTATTCA
This sequence comes from Schistocerca americana, assembly GCF_021461395.2. Lineage (NCBI taxonomy): Eukaryota > Metazoa > Arthropoda > Insecta > Orthoptera > Acrididae > Schistocerca > Schistocerca americana. The sequence continues at coordinate 437,807,988 of NC_060125.1, forward strand.
CTTGACATCCTGTGCATGAAGATCTTCGTAAAATGAACACGTTTTACTACAAAAAAATTGTTTAGGATCTGAATATGACAGCCAAGACTGTTGAAAGAGGTTGTCCTGAACAAAAAAATATTTTATGCGATTTTGGCTTTTGAATGGTTGTTAAGTATTGGTTTTCAGATATATCGTTATACGAATGTTTCATCTAGTTTTGAGCAATCCTACATTTTGTGGGAATACGACACTTTTATTAAATCCACTGTGTATTTTCATGGTAAACAAATCGGCTACAATTGCAAAATATTTTCTTGACCAGAATCTTGCACGACAAAAGTCGCTGTACACCACCACGGTTGGGGGTCTTAGCCCCATCATCAGGTGTATCTGAAATCTGAAGTAAAACGATAGTTGTAACCAACTTCATTAAACATTTAAGAAATTTCAAAGGATTAAAAGTTAACCTTTATAAACTGAAAAATCAGATAAAATGATTAAAACAAGCCTATTTAGCATTAGAAGGACGTCATGTCCACGCTGAAACAAATAGTAGAGCAGATATACACCGTAGGTGGCCTGTCAAATTACATCCCAAGCTGTGGCCGCAAAGAACCCCTATTTTCAATCACGGCCTGGGAAAAATGGATCTTGTCCCAAGATTGCTGCTGTGAATACGTGCAATCCTTAAAAATAAAGCCACCAGAGTTACTGCTCAATCTGCTTCCCGTAGCCGCACGCGTTGTATCAACGTTCGATAAATGTTGACCTCAAATGTAGACGGTTTCATATAGTTCACCATCTCAGGTTAGAAGCTGATTTGCGCTTTCAGCAGCGCAGGGTTGTAACGCCTACCGCGTGACTTCCAGCTTATGTCGTATGGTGGCTTTAGTTTTTTATAGACTGCATGCATTGACAGTGGCAATTTTGGAATAAAAGGCATTCCGCCAGGCCGCGATTGAAAGTTGGGGCTCTTTGCAGTCGCAATTTGGGATGTTGTTTGACGGTCTACCTACGGTCTATGTCCGCCTACTGGTTGTTTGGGCATGGACGTGACGTCCTACTCCTACTAGATAAAATACTTTTTTTAATCAAGTCTATGTATGTCCATGCTTATACACGATTGTTGTGGGTGATGTGTTGGTAAATGTGCCAACACCTTGTAGATAGAGGAGGCCGAAATACACACTATCTAACGCAGACGGGCGTGAATTCTGGAACAGGATAAGTAGTGAATTCTAATAAGAAAAGTATGCAGCTCCTCGAATACTTAACTTTTATTCTTTGTTGGTTTACTACGTTCTTGATGAGACATTTCATACGATAGCTATCAAACTATGTAAGGCTAATGGCGCCTTGCTAGGTCGTAGCCATGGACTATTCTAACTGTCTCTCGGCAAATGAGAGAAAGGCTTCGTCAGTGTAGTCGCTAGCAAAGTCGTCGTACAACTGGGGCGAGTGCTATTTCGTATCTCGAGACCTGCGTTGTGGTGGCGCTCGGTCTGCGATCATACAGTGGCGACAAGCGGGTCCGACATGTACTAAAAGGACCGCGGCCGATTTAAGCTATCACCTAGCAAGTGTGGTGTCTGGCGGTGACACCACAGTGGGCCCTTGGTTATTCAATATTAAATGCCACATCAACAACAACTTCAATAGTCTACAGAATGTTCGGAAATTCCCGTTACAAACTTGTAGGTCTTGTAGAGGGCAGTGGGTGCATAATATTTTGAATAGGAACCCATGTCTGGAAACGTGGTGGTTTCAGTTCAGGCGTGTAACGCGTCCACGTGTTCTGAAGGAAAGAGAAAAGTCTCAGACTTGCTTGTCTTGGTATGCAGTAGGCTAGAGAAGATATGTACCACGTCAGACGGTTAGTTGGTGTTACTTAACGTCTCCAAGACTCCTGTAGAGTCAGACATAGCCCTGCTGGCAGAGTTCTGGCCGCTGCACCAAGTGGGATGGGAGAGTGTGTACCAGAACTTGCTTCGAAGGTACAAAGTGTGTAACAATGCTGTTGGTCACCATATCGAGACACTGTTGTAACGCTTCAGTGCTGTCCTGTACGTAAGGTACTCTGGGTCCTTTTTTGTTTTGTAACCATGTAAACGCGTAATCTTTAAGTTTTAATATAAACAAAGTTGCTTAAGTGATAAACGCATTTGTTAGGTCTGCAAATATTGCTAAAATACAGATCTGGACCTTCTAGCAGTCAAAATGGAATCACCCTTGAATCAACAAGATGAGCCATAACAACTTCGACGAAATCTACGTGGGAATCCATTCAAGATAAGTGCCAAAATTAATGATTTTTTTACAGTGACTTCATTATTTCAGTTCTGATGATACCATCCACAGCCAATAACTTTCTTGTTGCCCGATAAAGTGAACATATGCTGCGTGAGCAATAGTATTAACCTGATTTCTAACCTACTTTGCAAGTTGTGGTATTGTTAGAAGTGGAAGTGGATAATTTAAACATCTGATCTGAAACCGTAGTACAACGAAAAAGGTAAGTTTTCGGACATGGGTTCCTATTCAAAATATTGTCTAATCACGCCCCTCTACAATTCTGTTGCGGGGACTTGCTGATCCTTCTGTTGAACAGCTTGCCCAAGTCGGAAGCTTATTGTGGTTAACAGTTCGCTTTGAATATCATGCGAACCCGTTAGGCGTTTCGCAAAGAGTCATTACGGAAGTACTTTACCCATTAATCTGCGGAAAGTTAAGTAGGATTTTTTGGACGTGTTGTTAAATAAAGGCTTGTTGAGTGACGAGGAAGCGAGTGACACAGCTTAAATAGCCTCCTCGTATTAAATGGAAGCTTCAGCACAAGCATTTTTGGTGTGTACAGTGGACTTGCGATTGTATTGAGGGGTTTCTCATCGCCGTGGCTTCTTTAGTGCTTCCACTACAAAATTAGATATTGTTCAGAGTATTTTAGGGGGCATGAAACCCGAGGATTGTCCACGGGTCGTATTTTCCAATAAGCTTACTTCCCAGCCGGTACTGGATGAACTAATAGTTTGTATCGTGGGGTTGCGGTTCGCCGATGAAAGCCGTGAGGAAACCAGTAATCATGCCCCTCGTGTTTACTAGGGTGTCATACATTCGAAAAGTGTCCCTTCCTTTCAGCTAATAGATGTTATCGCTGTGGCGATGGAGGGCGTTTGCTGGAAGCGAGGTTCCCGTCCGATCAGTTGATGTCGGGAGAAGCGTAGCGTGGGTTAGTGCTTCCGAGCCAACTACACACCGTTCTCACATAAGGCTGGTCGTAGGTGGAATACTGCCCTATGTTTATGCACAGCTTAATCAGGAGCCTGTCTTTGCTCTACTTGATATAGGTAGTACCTTTTCCCTTCGTCGTAATTAGTGAATTTCAGGGTATTTGTAAGTTGCCATCCTTACGTGCATCCGATCAGAGGTCTTCTGCGACGAATTATAAGATTCTGCTTCAGATTTGGGGTGTGCGGGGCAAATTTAGTATCCGGGGGTTTCCACAGCCGATTAATTTTTTGGTGCTTGAGTGTCTTAGTGTTAAGTTATTGTTCGCCCGTGATTTTATACTACATGCTGGCTTCGTTCTGGACTGTGGTGGTAACACGATTTTATCTTTTTGTTTTTTAATTTTGTCTGAGTGTACGCATTTCCCTGTGTTCCTGCCAGGGCAATTTCTTTTTGTCAGCATGGTGAGCAGGCAGGGCAAGAAAGTGTTACAGCTTCTTCAGGGGTTCCCTAATACGTTGACCGATAGGCTTGGTGTAACTAATAGTTGACAATAAGATCTGCTTGAAACATAATGTACCTTATAGGTTATTTCCACCCAAGATGGAAGCTCTGAGGGGACTAATCAATGGCATGTTCCGTGAGGGAGTTATTATGGCGTCCACCTCTCCCTATGCCTCTCCACTTTTCTTGGTTTCTAAGGAGTACGTACGCGATTTCCGAGCGGTTGTGGAAGACGGGCTCTCGAATGAGACGTTTATCTGAGAATTCCTTCCCTTGCCGGATCGCCACAATTGTGTACGCGATTTTCTAGGTGTGATTGGGTGTCGCTTACGAGATTTCCACACTCCTAAACATCTCTATTTTCACTCTTTCTGATGTGATAGTGAAGTGTAAACGTGAAGGGGTACGTACAGCACAAAAGCGTACAGGCCGACCTCGTCTGTTGACTGACAGAGACCGCCGACAGTTGAAGAGGTCGTAATGTGTAACAGGCAGACATCGGCAGACATCAATCCAGACCATCACCCAGGAATTCCACACAACATCAAGATCCACTGCGAGTACTACGACAGTTGGGAGGTGAGAAAACTTGGATTTCATGGCCAAGTAGCTGCTCAAAAGCCACACATCACGCCGGTAAATACCAAACGACGCCTCGCTTGCTGTAAGGAGTCTAAACATTGGACGACTGAATAACGGAAAAACGTTTTATGGAGTGGATAATCACGGTACACAACGTATCGATCCGATGGCAGGGTATTGGTATGGCGAATTCCCGGTGAACGTCATCTCCCAGCGTTTGTATTGCCAACAGTAAAATTCGGAGACAGTTGTGTTATGGTGTGGTCGTGTTTTTCATGGAGGGGGCCCTTGCAGCCGTTGTTGTTTTGCATGTCACTATCACAGCAGAGGCTCACATTGATATTTTAAGCACCTTCTTGCTTCTCACTGTTGAAGAGAAATTCGGGGACGGCAATGGCATCTTTCAACACGATCGAGCACCTGTTCGTAATGCACAGCCTGTGGCGGAGTGGTTACACGACAATAACATCCCTGTAAGGGACTGGCCTACACAGAGTCCTGACCTGAATCCTAAAGAACACATTTGGAATGTTTTGGATCGCCGACATCGTGCCAGGCCTCACCGATCGACATCGATACCTCTCCTCAGTGCAACAATCCGTGACGAATGGGTTGCCATTCCCCAAGAAACCTTCCAGCATCTGGCTGAACATATAAATGCGAGAGTGGAAGCTTTCTTCAAGGCTAAGGGTGGGCCAACACCGTAATGAATTGCAGCATTACCCATGGAGGGCGCCACGAACTTGTAAGTCATTTTCAGCCAGGTATCCGGATACTTTTAACCACATAGTGTACCTGCTGTATTCCATTATTTCCACAATACTATAGCAGAGGGAAGGAGGCATTTGGGAACTTATGAAACCATTCCCAAAATTAGGGAGCGCCTTACGTGGTCTTCTTTGCACAAGGATGTCCGGCGTTTGGTAGGGAATTGCGAAAAACGTAAAATAGCCAAATCTAACCCCAATTCTCGGGAAGACTTTTTCCATTCGACTCATGAAGATCATGCGAAGGGCGAACTTTATATTGATTGTATACAGGGTGATCCATTGATCGTCACCGGGCCAAATATCTCTTGAAATAAGCGTCAAACGAAGAAGCTACAAAGAACGAAACTCGTCTAGCTTGAAGGGGGAAATCAGATGGTGCTATGGTTGGCCGACTAGATGCAGCAGTCATAGGTCAAACGGATATTTTTTTAAATAGGAACCCCCATTTTTTATTACACATTCGTGTAGTACGTAAAGAAATATGAAAGTTTTAGTTGGACCACTTTTTTCGCTTTGTGATAGATGGCGCTGTAATAGTCACAAACATATGGCTCACAATTTTAGACGAACAGTTGGTAACAGGTAGGGTTTTTAAATTAAAATACAGAACGTCTGAACATTTTATTTCGGTTGTTCCAATGAGATACGTGTACCTTTGTGAACTTATCATTTCTGAGAAAGCATGCTGTTACAGCGTGATTACCTGTAAATACCACATTAATGCAATAAATGCTCGAAATGATGTCCGTCAACCTCAGTGCATCTGGCAATACGTGTAACGACCTTCCTCTCAACAGCGGGTAGTCCGCCTTCCGTAATGTTCGAACATGCCAACTTTCCCGACAGAAAGAAATCCGTGGATGTCAGATCCGGTGAACGTGTGGACTAAGGTATGGTGCTTCGACGGCCAATCCACCTGTCATGAAATATGCTATTCAATACCGCTTCAACCGCACGTGAGCTATGTGCCGGACATCCATCATGTTGGAAGTACATCGCCATTCTGTCACGCAGTGAAACATCTTGTAGTAACATCGGTAGACCATTACGTAGGAAATCGGTAGACCATTACGTAGGAAATCAGCATACATTGCACCATTTAGATTGCCATCGATAAAATGGGGGCCAATTATCCTTCCTTCCATATTGCCGCACCATACATTAACCCGCCAAGGTCGCTGATTTTCCACTTGTCGCAGCCATCGTGGATTTTTCCGTTGCTCAATAGTGCATATTGTGCCGGTTTACGTTACCGCTGTTGGTGAATGACGCTTCGTCGCTAAATAGAACGCGTACAAAAAATCTGTCTCGTCCCGTAATTTCTCTTGTGCCCCGTGGCAGAACTGTACAGGACGTTCAAAGTCGTCGCCATCCAATTCCTGGTGCATAGAAATATGGCACGGGTGCAATAGATGTTGATGTAGCATTCTCAACACCGACGTTTTTGAGATTCTCGATTCTCGCGCAATTTGTCTGCTACTGATGTGCGGATTCGCCGCTACAGCAGCTAAAACACCTACTTGGGCATCATCATTTGTTGCAGGTCGTGGTTGACTTTTCACTACCTGTTTCCTTAAATAACGTAACTATCCGGCGAACGGTCCGGACACTTGGATGATGTCGTCCAGGATAACGAGCAGCATACATAGCACACGCCCGTTGGGCATTTTGATCACAATAGCCTTACATCAACACCATATCGACCTTTTCCGCAATCGGTAAACGGTCCATTATAACACGGGTAATGTATCACGAAGCAAATACCGTCCACACTGGCGGAATGTTAAGTGATACTACGTACTTATACGTTTTTGACTATTACAGCGCCATCTATCACAAAGCGAAAAAAGTGGTCCAACTAAAACATTCATACTTCTTTACGTATTACACGAATATGTAATAAAAAATGGGCGTTCCTATTTTAAAAAAACGCAGTTGGTATCCGTTTGACCTATGGCAGCGCCATCTAGCGGGCTAACCATAGCGCCATCTGGTTTCCACCTTCAAGCTAGACGAGTTTCGCTCTTTGTAGTTTTTTCGTTTGATGCTTATATCGTGAGATATTTGGCCCGGTCACTCACCCTGTATACCTGGGCTTAATTTTTTTGTTAACACCACTCAACACGAAGGCATTGAAGCTAGCCCCGTCTCCTTAAAGTTGTCCTCTTCCATTAACTCTTTCCTTGGCAATTTGTGGTCCTTTCATGATGTCTCGCTTGAGGAGGTCAATCTGGGAGTTATTGATTGTAGCTGGAAGAAAGCAAGGAAAAATATCGAGTTAGCCCATTCTAGACACCGTCTCAGGTTTAACTAGGCACACGTCAGTTTAAAATAGGGGTAGGTGACCATAATTTCATATGAAAATGCAGGGGGCCGGGGGCAACGGAAGGAACCTTCTGGTAAATTACTTTCCCTTCTTGTGGGTTCATGCAAGGCTCTGTAATTATTACGCCTGGTTAATCTCCTCGTACGTAGTCTTAACACCGGGAAGACATACACTGAAGCACAAAAGAAACTGATATAGGCATGCGTATTCTAATACAGAGATATATAAACACGCAAAATATGGCGCTGCGGTCGGTAATGCATATGTAAGGCAACAAGTGTCTGACGAAGTTGTTAGATCGGTTACTGCTGCTACGAAGGCAGGTTTTATAGTCGGCGCACGAGCGATAGGACACAGCATACCCGAGTTAGCGATGAATTGGGAATGTTCCGGTTCGACCATTTTACAAGTGTACCGTGAATATCAGATTCTGAAAGAACGGGACCAGTGGCGATTGAAGAGAATCGTTCAACGTGGGAAAAGTGGAACCCTTTCGTAGATTGCTGCAGATTTCAATGCTGGGCCATCAACAAGTGACAATGTACGAACCATCCAACGATACATCGTCGATAATGGCACTCGGGTACTCTTGATAACTGCACGACACAAAGATTTACGCCTCTCCTGGACCCACGAACGCCGACATTGGACTGTTGATGAATGGAAACATGTTGCTTGGTCGGACGAGTTTCGTTTCAAATTGTGTCGAGCAGATATACGTGTACAGATGTGGAAAAAACCTCATGAATGCACGGACCCTGCATGTCGGCAGGAACTGTTCATGCTCTTGGAGGCTCTTTAGTAGAGAGGGGCGTGTACAGTTGGAGTGATAAGGGACCCTGATAGCCAGCCGGAGTGGCCGAGCGGTTCTGGGCGCTACAGTCTGGAACCGCGTGACCACTACGGTCGCAGGTTCGAATCCTGCTTCGGGCATGGATGTGTGTGATGTCCTTAGGTCAGTTAGGTTTTAGTAGTTCTAAGTTCTAGGGGACTTATGACCTCAGCAGTTGAGTTCCATAGTGCTCAGAGCCATTTGAACCATTTGAATTTGGACCCTGATACGTCTAGATACGACTCTGACAGGTGACACGTACGTAAGCATTCTGTCTCATCACCTGCACCCATTCATGTCCATTGTGCATTCCAGCAGAACACACGTCCAGAAATGCTGGAGGTTGGTTCCAGGAACACTCTTCCGCTGGACAAGAAACTCCCGAGACATGAACATGTCTTGCCCGTGCTGTTCAGAAGGGATCTCCACCCCCTCGTACTCTTAGGGATTTCTGGACTGCCCTGCAGGATTCATGGTGTCACTTCCCTGCAGCACGTCTTAAGACGTTAGTCGAGTACATGCGTTGTCGTGTTGCGGCATTTCTGCGCGCTCACGGCGGCTCTACTCGATATTGGGAAGGTGTACCAGTTTCTTTGGTTCTTCAGTGTGTAAGGTACATGTTAGCCACGTTAAAGAAGGAAGCCAGACCTAGCCCTAACCCACATAGGGGTGCGGGCTAGCTGCTTCGGTCGTCGTGCAACACTTTGGTCAATAAAATATTTTTCAGGTATGACGGATTTGTTTACCATGAATATGTTGCATAACAGTTGTGAATGTTCCACAAATCAAATTTTACTCTGTAGATTGCTGGTTTCCGCGTGTAGTGTCAGCATAATTATTGAAGTAAAATTAAAGCAGAAATCTTAGTAATCGATTTTGGTTGACATTTTTTGTTTGATGCAGTTCTTTCTGTAGCTCGTTCTCTCTTTGTGTGTGTGTGTGTGTGTGTGTGTGTACGTACGGTCTGGTCCGCCACGCGTGGAGCGCAGCGAGCAACAGGTTGTGGGCGCGACGCGACTGTACATTCCGCTCGTGGCTGGGCTCGGCGCGGCCTGTGAGCAGCCGGGATGCGCCCGCGCGGCTGTTGAGACGGTCAGGCGCGGCGACCTTGGGCGGGCTGTGTGGGAACGCACGCAGCCCAGACGGCCCGGCCCGTGGCTGCGCCGGTCACTGGAAGGTCAGCGGCGCGGGCCGCTCTTACACTACTGTAGTGTGCCGTGCTGGCCACATGCTTCCCACTTGTAGCTCCGGTAACAGAAGGAATACGAGTACATACTGGAACTGATTGTCGAAAGGAATGTAGGAAGTTCACTTAAACAAAGGAATACAGTAATGGAAGCTACTATAAAATACTTCAGCTGATCGATCAAAGAAGGAAATCAGAAGATTGACTAAAAGAAAGGACCCTAGCAATATAAGCCACTTAGAAATGCTACAGTTAATCGATGAAAGAAGAAAATGCAGAAAAGTTGGTAAAATAGACGAATACATAAATAAAAGCAATAGGAAATATGCCAGCTGATGGACGAAATAAGTAAGTGCAAACCACTTCAATAAAGGAAAGGAATGCAGCAGTATAAGTCACCTGACAAAGAAATCAATAGGCATCCCAATTCGTTTTTACAAAGAGTAAACAGCATTAGTCCCTTACTTAGTTTTCATTTATCGCGAATCTCTCGCCCATCGCAAGGATCCAAGCGACTGGAAGAAAGCACAACTGACTCCTGTTTATATGAAGGGTAAAAGAATGGATCCGCGAAATTACAGGCCAATATCTGTAACATCTGTTTTCTGCAGAATACTAGAACATGTTCTCAGTTCGAATGTAATAAATTTCTTGAGAGGAAAATGAAACCTGGTAGTCAAGGGAAGGATGGATTTAGCCGAGCGGTCTAGGGCGCTGCAGTCATGAATTGTGCGGCTGGTCCCGGCGGAGGTTCGAGTCCTCCCTCGGGCGTGGGTGTGTGCGTGTTTGTCATTAGGATAATTTAGGTTAAGTAGTGTGTAATCTTAGGGACTGATGACCTAAGCAGTCAAGTCCCATAAGATTTCACACACATTTGAACATTTTTGAGGGATGGATTCGGTTACGATTGTGGACGGGGCGTAATCAGTTACTGTTCGTTGCCTTTTACAGTTACACACAATTTATCATAAACTAGTAATTCAAGACTCAACAATAAATAAAAATACCACACGTTATTAATGAAGGAATAAACAACTGTGTAAATAATAGTGTTTTGAGTGAGTTACAATTTAGCAAATCACCATTAAATACAGATAAAGCAGATAATGTTTTAAAAGCAAGCCACTGTGATCTGGGCAGAAGGCCTTACACGCCAGGAATGGCAATAAATTAAGAATTGTTTCAAACTCGTTGCAGCTTACAAATTACAGGTATTTAAATATTAAAGGCAAGTCGCCACAAACACAGCAGAATGCATCAGACGCCAGGAATAGCAGTAAATAAGGTTTTAAAGGCTTACTGCATAAATAAGAATACCAAATTAGAATTTTAAGGCAAGTGACCACAATCACGGCTGAAGGCCTTATACGCCAGGAACGGCAATAACATAAAAATTTAGAAATCTGCTGTAAAACAGCAAATACAGTAACAAAGGTTAATTAAAAAACAAGCAACTGCTCACCAAACGGACGAAATAAGATGATGATAAACTTTGTAACACAACCCTTAACATCTACTGAACACTACACTGCTAGATTTATTCCAAAAGGCGACCAGAACTTTTAACTAGACTTATACAACTTTTAATGTAGGCATTACAAGGCATTGAATAAATAATACATTAATAAAACACAAGGACCAGTGCATAAGTTCGTTAAAGGGTACTGAGGCAGATTATACCCGCAGAAGGCGTGGACTGAAGGAGCGTTACGCTGAACTACTGGCCATCAGACCTCCTTTTAGAACACACATGTCTTACAGAACCAAGGGGCAACAGACGGTGCTCCAGGAATCGACCTCTGAGAAGGTCTGCCAACAAACACTTTCGCGAGCGATGAGATACGCAGCCAAGAGTTGCATTCACTACGCAAGATGGTAACTCAGACTAGTGGCAGTCTAACGAATGACTAAAGATAATCTTGCTGAAGCTACCTGACGTCCGATAAACCAAATGCAACGATGGAACAATACGCCAAAGCCGGAACCGGCGATCTGCACTACGTCGCCGGAATACTGTGTTTAGAGCGCCCGGAACGAGGAAGGAATCACTACCACCAGAGTAGAAGAATCACCAATCGGCCTGCAATCAAGAAAGCTGTCAAAACTACACGCCTTACCGGACGGCAGCGGAAAGGTGAGGAAACGTACACTGCCGTTACATACACTAACCTCCAGGGCAGGTAACGGGCGTTAGCGGCCACCAGGCAAGCAAAATTACCGCTGGTTGAACTTGACAAATTGTAACAAGTTGAACGAAGTAAACAGCAATAAGAAGTAAAGGAAAGCTAATCAGATCAGCCTTCCCCAAGCACTCCATTCGCTGCTCTTCGCCTCGGCGACACTACGAGCAGCACCACGAACCCAAGTCACTGGAGCCGGCCGAAGTGGCCGTGCGGTTAAAGGCGCTGCAGTCTGGAACCGCAAGACCGCTACGGTCGAATCCTGCCTCGGGCATGGATGTTTGTGATGTCCTTAGGTTAGTTAGGTTTAACTAGTTCTAAGTTCTAGGGGACTAATGACCTCAGCAGTTGAGTCCCATAGTGCTCAGAGCCATTTGAACCATTTTGAACCAAGTCACTGGAGAATCGCGAGATATCACAATGGTGGAGGTTTCTCTACTTGGATTGAAATGCACTCATCTTAAAGCTTGCGGGATCCGGTTTACAAGGAGGTCGTACACCCTCGTGACCACAGCTCTTGCATCCGGCAGTCCATGCGTGGCGCCAGCGGTACCGGCGTATTCTGGCACTGCGCGGACCTGACTCCTCGTTAGTCCGCAGACGAACTGGCACACTCACACGACCCGGAAAAACAACGAAGTCGCCCAAAGACAGGGCAACAGTTACTGCACACCGATAACCCACGCTGCTGCCACTAGCGGACAGGCAACGGTTGCGAAACCGAATGGCGCCAGTCAGCATGAGAAGAAGACAAACAACCGTAACCATGCCAACGAAACGATACCGTCAGGCATGTAACAGAGAGCGGAAACCTACAAACAGCACAAACGCGAGCCGCAGCATGGCTCAGGAAAACCTTCCGTCCACAAATCAAAACGGTTTTAGAAAGCATCACTCATGCGAAAGTTAGCTTGTCCTTTTCTCACAAGAGATCCTGCCAACCATGGATGAAGGGCAACAGGTGGATTCCATATTCCTACATTTAAGTAAAGATTTGACGCGATGCCACATTGGAGACTGTTAACGAAGGTGCAGGCATGTGGAGATTCCAAGGTATAAGAGTGGCTCAAAGACTTCTTAAGTGACAGAACGCAATATGCTATCGTTGACGGCGAGTGTTCATCAAAGACGAGGGCATCGTCTGGAGTGCCTCAGGGAAGTGTAATAGGACCGCTCTTGTTTTCTATATACATAAATGATCTGGCAGACAGGGTAAGTAACAGTCTGTGGCCGATTGCTGATGATACTGTGGTGTGTGGGAAGGTTGATGGACTGCAGGAAGTACAAAATGACGTAGACAAAATTTCTACTTGGTGTAATGAAAGGTAGCTAGCTCGAAATGTAGAAAAACGTAAATTAATGCTAATGGATACGTAAAACAAACCCGTAATGTTCGAATACAGTGTTAGTGTACTGCGTAACTCAGTCAAATCGGTTAAATATCTGGACGTAACGCTGCAAACCGATATGAAATGGAATGAGCATAACTGCAGCAGGGAAGGCGAATGGTCGGCTTAGTATTATTGGGAGAATTTTAGGAAACTGGTTCTTCTGTAAAGGAGACCACATATACGACACCACAGCGACTCATTGTTGAGTACTGTTCAAGTGATGGTGATACGCAAGGACTCGTATTAAAGGAAGGCGTCGAAGCACTTCAGAGGCGGGCTGCCAGATTTGTGACTGGTAGGTTGAAAGAACCCGTAAGTATAACGGAGAATTATTCAGGAGGTCAAATGGGAACCACTGAAGGAAAGGCGACGTTCTTTTCGAGGAGCTCTATTGATAAAATTTAGAGAACTGGCATTTGAGGCTGACTATAGAACGATTCTACTGTTGCCAACGTGCGTTTCACGTAAGGACCATGGAAATACGATTAGAGAGATTCAGGCTCGTAAGTAGGCATATAGACAGTCGTTTTCCCATCGCTCTGTTTGCGAGTGGAACAGAAAAGGAAATGACTGATGGTGGTACAGGGCACCCTCCGCTATGAACCATAGCGTACTCTGCGAGTAATTATGTAGATATAGATGTAGCTAAATTGTTGCAGGAAAAAGAAGAAGAGAATGAGAAAGAAGTAATCATAACAACAAGATCGGTATACGGAAAAGTCAGGGGACTGTAGTGCAAGATGAATTCCACTGTTGAACGCTGAGGAGAAAGCAGATAGGTGGAACGGTACAATGATGGTTTTTACGAAGGGTAGGATATTACTGATGACGCGATACAGGAAACGATGGGTATGGATATTGAAGAGTTAAGGGATCCAGTTGTAGTCAGAGATACCAGACCTTCAGAAGAATTGCAAACGAACAAGACAGCAGGGACCACGTCGTCATTTGGGGGAAATGGAAACCAAACGATTATCAAGGTATTGTGTCTAATCTATGAAATTAGTGATCTACAAGTGGACTTTCGGAAGAACGTTCACGCAATCTCGACCAAAAGGAAAACAAATAAGGGAACTAACGTACAATCAGCCTAATAGCGCATGGAGCTAAGAGCTCGTAGATTCAAGAAAGCACTGGGGATTATGGTTTAACGTCCCGTCGACATCGAAGTCATTAGAGACGGAGCACAAGCTTGGAAAATGTCAAGGATGAGGAAGGAAATCGTCTGTGTCCTTTCAAAGGAACCGCCCTGGTATTTTCCCGGCACCATTTAGGGAAATCACGGGAAACGTAAATATGAATGACCGGACGTGGAGTCGTCCACTCGAATGTATTTATGCTGCTGACGTAAATAATGTTCAGCAGGGAGGAATAGAAAATTATCAGTAAGATGACTTGGTTTAGTTTTACGAAATCTAAAGCCATCAGAGGGACAGTTCTGACGTTACGCTTGATAATGAAAGTAGTCTTCAGGAAAATCCAGATACTTTCATAGAATTTTTCTATTTATGAACAACATTCGACAAAATGAAATGACAGAGCATAGAAATTCTCAGAAAAAAACATGTGTATAAGCTATAGCGAAAGACGGTTGATACATAGTAGGTACAAGAACCAGGAGGAAAAAATAAGAAGCGAAAACCAAGAGAAAGGTCAGGCATGGAACCTTTCTCCGCTACTGTTCAGTATACTCATCGACGGCCCTGTGGTGAAAATAAATGAAGAGTTCAACAGAGCGATTAAAATTTTGTTGTGAAAATATATAAGATCGTCTGATGAAGCTACCATTTCCAGTGAAAGTGAGGAAGAATGATGTAATCTGTTGAATGGAATGAACAGTATAATGAGCGATAATATGGACTGAGAAAGCCGAAAGTAATGCAGTAAGAGATCAGTGATAACATAGTGAACGGATCACAGGCCAAGCAAGAAGGATACACGAAGCTTACTAGCACACGCGAATGTAAATGGACTCGTGATTAAATGAAAACTAAACTAAATAGATGGAAACATAAACAAAATGGTAATACTGAAATGTCTGCAGAAAAACATAGGAAAAGCGATACAAGGAACCACGGCTTTATGACTTGTACCAGGTCATTAAATTTGACTCACTTTGCAATCAACGCAGTTTGTATGCTTTATTATGATTGCCTTTCTTTCTCCATCCACAGTGAAGGAAACACCATTGGCTTTTACTCTGCGTCTAATTTGATCAAAATTCGTACATCTTTTAATTCAACTAACGGAGAGAAATCAGAAAAATAAACACGGAAATTTTGGAAATCTGTGGTAAGGTCTTATGGGACCAAACTGCTGAGGTCATCGGTCCCTAACTTTACGCACTACTTAATCTAACTTAAACTAACTTACTATATCGACAACACACACACCGATTCCCAAATAAACATGGTAATGAGTAAATTTTTACCTTTCCTTCTAAGAACTAACACAGACACGACACAGTATAAACAGGACACTATTTTATTATCTTGGTGTTTGAAGAGGAGTGGGACATTGCGGATTAGTTGGCGATTGGAGGGGGCAGTGGGATGGGTGTGAAGTCGGAGAAGGGTTTGGTGCTTTGCACAAAAGTGATCACATTCTTAAATTCTGCTCGGGAGGTTTACGTAGGAACATCACAAATTCAGTTTTGTCTCTTCCTTCCCTTCCCTGTTCCGATGGCTAGGCATCTCTAACATTATGTTCAGGAATCTCGTTTGCCTGTGGCTTGTAGCTCAGTACTTGTTTTTTTTAATCAATTTTCTAGCATCTTATCGATATTTTCTAGTATATTACTCTCCTGTTTTATTACTCTCTTAGTTGAATAATTTCATAACTTATCTCCAATGTCTTCATTTCTTATTTCATCCCTCAAACTGCAATCTACTGTGTATCTCATTCATTTCCGTACATTTTGAAAGTCATCGCTTTCTTGTTCAACCTATAGTTATAAAAAGTGCTCTATACTCTCCTTATGCTTCATTTTTAATACTGGAAGGTCTGCCCCAAGTTCAAACAGTTCCCTACCTTTTTTTGTCGCGGAAACGGTTTTACTTATGGATGTTAATGTCGGCAAGGGCGGATTTTGTTGACAAGAACCAGCATCTGTCCGCAGGTCTTCCATATGGTTGTCATAACATTTGAATTGATGTATAATGATGTCAGGTGCACTACAGGTATAGCATTTCTCTTAAGGACACAGTTTTATAGCAATAAATTTGGTGTTGATGGGTGCACTGTTAGTTACCACTTTATACCAAGTCCCCCCTTATTTGAGAAGCGCCACACTTGTTTCCACCGGCGACTCGGCTCCTTTAGATTTATTTTGTACCTGGCACCTTCCCTCGTAGATCAGTGCATGGCTATTTAGTTGTCCATTGATGCATAGCTTCTTAGTGGTACTTGTGTGGGGCTTGTTAGCCTTATCGAAAATGTATGCTAACAGAATGGAATATTTTAATCTGAAGGTGAGATATAAGCTTACTGGAGCTTTTCCAGGCTGGCTGGTAAATGTTTGTCAGAGCAGCAGGAAGAAAGTTCACACTGGTTTAGAGCGTGGTACTTCGTCGGTGGATCAGCAGAGCGGCACATTTCTCCCGCAGGTCGATCCTGCGCTCTGCTCCTCCTTGCATACCGGGCACGCACTTCACGTACATGGTGCAGTTACTGTGGGAATTTCGCCACACCGGAGGAGGTAGTCATCTGCGTCTCCTTTAGGCAGGAACCACACTTTCCATAGTAGTGGCTCGATTGTGAACCTTGGCTTTTGAAACAAGGCTTGCCTGTGTCATGGTAGTTTCCGATTTATATTAAAAGTTTGTGGCATTACATTCACCTATTACTATGTGATATTGTTTCATTCTCTGCCACTGTTACAAGGTTATTAATTTGTGAGTACTGGACCTGTGTGCTTGCAAGAAAAGCTTTGTGTTTATTTGCGCTGGATGGTACCCTACAGACGCAGTCTAAGCGTTGTGTTGCTGATGAAAGGCAGACAGTGAATCTCATTAGATGAGCCGCGCCTTCATAGCGAGACAGGCAGTTTTCTGGGAAGTGACGCTGCTGCCTTCTTTCTGCTGTTGTGGACAGAGCCGAAGACTTTTTTTTTTCTTTATTGTGATTTCATTCTCCTGCTCCATATGGGCAGTGGAGAGCTGTCAGCAGCACAATCCGCCGCTCTTCAGCCGAGTGACATGACAACTAAAACAAGAAGAAAATGTTACATATATAAGGCGATAAAAAGGGGAACATAAAACAGAGTAGAGGGAGAAAATGGAGGTAAAAAGACACTGACATGGAGACATTCATGAAAGACAATTAAAAAAGTCGCCAGAAAGTTAAAAAACTCAGTTGGCGATTCTTAAAATACAAAGAAGACACTGTATGCATATGCACAGGTTAAAAGTCGGCCACAGTATTAAAAACGCTCCAGAACAACACACTTAAAACCCACTTGAAGTATACACGATGAAGAATAAAACTGCCAGGTGGGACCTGCCGAGGGAAAGGTCAGAAGGATGGAAAAGGAGGGGAGAGCAAGGGGCAGCAGGGGAGGCGGCGGGATGAAGAGAGTAGGGGTGTCAGTGGGTACACTAAGAGGCAAGAGACACGTGGGGCAGGAGATGAAGAGGGAAGATAAGGCAGGAGAGAGTGCAGAGACACTGAAAGGGAGCACAAGAGAGGGAGGGGGAGTAGGAGGGGGGAAATCGCTCAGGAGAAGGGAGGGGGAGGAGAGGGAGCCCTGAGGAGGAGGGAGGAAGATGGGGTTAAAGTTGGTAGGAAGGGTAGATGTCAGGGCGAAGCTCATGGCTGGCTGGCTCTGAGCACTATGGGACTTAACTACTGAGGTCATCAGTCATCTAGAGCTTAGAACTACTTAAACCTAACTAACCTAAGGACATCACACACATCCATGTCAGAGGCAGGATTCGAACCTGCGACCGTAGCGGTCACGCGGTTCCAAACTGACGCGCTTAGAACCGCACGGCCACACCGGCCGGCGCTAAGCTCATCATCCGGGAGAGGTAGATGGTGGAATTTGCGTTGGGAAAGGAGGCAGAGGGTGTGGAGATGGAGAGAGGGTGGGACACAACGGTAAAGGCGCGGCAACGGGTTGGGGATGGAGAGGAAGGGAGACACCAGGGGGCGAGGGGGCGGACAATATATAGTGTGCAGATGTGTTCAAGGAAAAGGAGAAGGTGGGGGAAGGGGATGAGATCGTAGAGGATACGCGTGGGGGACGGAAGGCGGATGCGGAAGGCGAGGCGGAGCGCATGGCGTTCGAGGATTTGGAGGGCTTTATAGAACCAGGGAGGGGCAGACCGGAGCGTGGCGGGGGGTACCGTGTCGCCACAGCTGTCCCCAAAGAATGACTGAGTTTGACATTTTTGCCTCTTGCCCATCAAAGGCAGAAGCACCAAGGCACTACCAGGGTAACGTGAGAGCGATATTTGCATGTACTCCAAAATTTTGGTTATTCAGTCGAATCGAGTAGCCCAGCCACAGCGCTTGGCGTGAAGAGTCCTACTGTTCCGGCGTAACGACACAAAGATCAAGAACGATACAGCAGAGGGGGCTGTGAGACGACGTCAGCTAATAGCACGCTACCTAGGACGTCACCACGACAGGAGCGGAATCTGCACGAAGAGAACAAAAGCGACGCGCCGACTAGCGTCGGCCGCACTAGAAGAGTCGCACTAGAACACGAGTAGTGATATTAACGATAGCAGTGACTTATGAACTTGTGTGATTAGCTTGCATGGACATTGCGTATCGAAGGACATTGATTATTGCCATGTCGCCAAATTGCTTCAATACTTGCCAATTAGATTACTGTAATAAACTCCGTTAATATGGTTTGCTTGTGTGTTGTCCAGCTATCCGAGAAACAGCTCCCTAGGCACCCTATATTACACGAGTGGGCAGGATCCCACACCTACCATTCGAGGAATCACTGCTCCAGGCTCGTACCAACCTCGTGTTTGGTAATGTTCATTTTTTATGCCAAGAGTGGGACGTGTCAGCTGGGTTCCCCTGCTTTTTTACCTGAAATAAACGAAATTCTTGTCCATTACATTGGTACTAGCATGAAGTCATCTACTGCTTTTTTGCCTGAAATAAACGACATTCTTGTCAATCGCTTTGGCACCAGCATGAAATCATCTCTTTCATGTAGAGGTTTTTGAAAGAATAGAATGGACTGTGAACTTAACTTTTGGCCATTCGTCTGATGCCCATTGTTGAGAGTGAGTTGGCTCCAGCCTCTTTATGGTGCATATTGGCACATGTTAGTTGATTTGGAGAAACGTAAGTGTCGCAAATTGCTATAGTATGACCTACATTCTCAGCCACTTACTACTTGCATAATTCGCCATGCAACATGTGCTGTTCAAATTCCTTATAATACATGTGTGGCATTTTGTTGTATCGTTAACTTTGATTTTGCTGGTTGCCCATATGAGCAAATCTTGTCGCGCTTTCTGCATACAGCCTTCCACACATTTCGATACCTTCCCACTGTGTAAGTCATTTTGTAATTTGATCATAGTTTTAGAGAATTTTTCTCTCTGTTAATTTTAAGTGATTTATGTCAATCATTAAACCAAATAAATACCTGTTCATCTCATTCTTGACTTAAATTTCAAGTTTCGTCACCAAAAAAAACTGCCTTTTGTACTTCCAATTTTTTGCTCTCACTGGTGGCTGTTTTCGTCGTGTACAGTGACGGAACTCAGTGATGTGTTAAATTAAGATTACAGAGAAAAGAATGAGTATCGCACTTGCTCGTCTTCTATGACTAAAGATTTGTTTCATAGCGAGCATTGCACTTACGCCCCTCGAGTCAGATCTGGGACACACCAGATCAACTTCCATGTTTTTGCACTGGGTGAAGCCTTCAGCACAAGCAAGCGTGTCATTTAAAAAATCGCGCGCAGGGTGAGCTACCAACACCAATGTGGCGGAAGGTAGCAGTGGCCGGGAATGTGCGCTGAGACACGCAAGTTCCGATTGGACCTTATGCAGTAGCCTCAGCCTCCAGGGACCTAACGACATGAATGTAATCACACAATAGTCAAAATAAATGTTCCATATTTCCGAAACTTTAAGACTGAACTTCGTGATATAAAAGTGTGTTATGATCTCACTATATTGGTTTATTTTATATGCAGCTCTACCTGTAATAGTCTGTTTCTTACATGAGGGGCAGTAAGTGGAGCCTATGGCGTGTCACCTGTAAACATTGCAGTACTTATGATGTGTCAGGATGGTTTGGACAACAATAACGTAGGATCAGAGACTGTATAGTCATTCCAGTGGAGCAGGGATTTTTATAGGTGTACGTCGCAGTGAATGTCGCTGTGAATCAGAGTGATGTCTCTAGAATCTGGTACAATTCCGCGACAGGATCAGTTGTGGACCGTCATAGAAGTGGCCACGGAAAGTGTACAGGCCGATATTTGTGTACCGCAGCAAGCCGAGACCCGCAACACACTGCTACATGTCTACGGCGGCAGTTCCAAACAGCTACAGGAGTGCAGGTGTCAGTACAAACTATATGAAATACGCTTCACAAACATGGATTGTGTGCCAGAAGACCTCTAGAGGTTCGTCTTTCAAATCGGATTCGGAGACGGTCTCGTATCGCATGAGCACGAAACCACTCCTTGTAGGCTTGGCAGCAGTGGAACACAAGTTCTTTTCTCATGAGGCCTGTATCAGTCTCTGCTCTGACAATATATGTGTGGAAACAACGACGACTAAGTTTATACCTTAACTGTATCGCCGGCGTCATCCTTATAAAGGCGTCTAAGTCGCATTTTGGGGTATTGCCGCAGGACACGTGATAATTCACGGGTGGATGACTGATGTGAAGTATCAGGACGACGACGTCCTTGCATGCATTGTGGCTCTATCTGGTGAACCAACTGAAGCGGGACCCGCTGTGATGGAAAACAATGCACTATCCCATCATTACACTTCTGTTAACATGTTCCTAGTACAGCGTAGAATCAGTCGGATGGAATGGCCTCCATATTCTCCAGATGTCAGCTACGTTGAGAATGCCTAGAAACGAGAGGTTTCCAGTCGTCCTACCACCAGAAATCTTACAGGGTATCGTAGAGGCCGCTGTGAAGGAATGGGACAATATACCATAGACATATCTGGACATTTAGATAAGTAGAGTCTTAACTGCTTTCAGAAGTGTTTCCAATTACGAGGTAGGCCAATTGGTTCATAAACAACATGTTATGCAAGATGACAGTGAGAGAAACTGTAGTGTTTGATGTGGAATTTTTGTAATGTTTCGCTTTTGGTTTTTTGTTTGTATTTGTCAAGTGGAAAAGGGAAGGGCGTTCATCTTCTTTATTTTTGTTTTCTTATGACTTTCCTGACAAAGAAAAATCACTTTTGTTTCGCCGGCCGCTGTGACCGAGCGTTTCTAGGCGCTACAGTCCGGAACCGTGCTGTCGCGACGGTCGCAGGTTCGAGTCCTGCCTCGGGCATGGATATGTGTGATGTCCTTAGGTTAGTTAGGTTTATGTAGTTCTAAGTCTGGGGGACTGATGACCTCAGGTGTTAAGTCCCTTAGTGCTTAGAGCGATTTGAACCATTTTTGAACCACTTTTGTTTCCTGTTATGTCCAGTAGTGACAATGAAGCAATACGCAACATTTATTTTCACCATTATATTTAAAAACGTTCGCAATTCAGAAGCACTAAATTCAGGGAAAGTCATAATGATATGACATATTGATATAGAAATTCAGTAGCGGCACCCCTCGGCTTTGGACGGGTTGCAGTAAGTATCTAAAGCTGGACGCCTTGTCCAGTGGAGCAAAAATAAATTACATACACACATACAGGAAATGTATTCGCAATTACTCCATCGGCTGTGTATTGGAATGACGACATGAAAGTTTGTGCCGCACCTAAACTCGAGCCCGTTCAGCTAAAGGAACAATCGTACTTCTAAATAACACATATATATGAGTGATGGCCTCTAGAGGATGTAAGGCGGAATATAGTTGAGTTGGGGCTTCCACAAGTAGCGAAAGTGATACTTGGGTTGTTCAAGTTGAGACACTTCGCTCTGTAATATACGTGCAAGTGAAGCCAGACGTGTAATATTGTCTGTTATTTTGGAGTTGTGTCAGTCAGTCAGTAGCAACGGACACTGTCTAAAATCAGTGAGTATACTTGTTCTCCACTGTATACTTCGCTGAGCCTTTCGGCACCATATAGTGTGAGCAACTGTGGTTAACAACAAGATGTGAGATTTAAAAATGGCCGTGTAAGCCCGAAACCGGTAACCACTACAGCTGCATTTTATATCAGTGCAACTAAGAAGGACTAAATAAAAAAAAAATATCCAATTTCCTCACGCCACTATCTTGTAGGTAGCATTTGGCACCATTGTTAGTCCTATCTCTTCCATTTTGCGGTTCATGGCTTTTCTATTGGCAACAGAATTTTGTTACTTCTTGCGATTACTTTCCCTGTTTCTTCATCTCCATTTGTGTGAGATATTGTCAGCAGTGATAACCTAGTACAAAAGACAAAATTCGGTGAAAATGCCGTTTGCCGCGGGCGATTATCCATCTGCGCTGCATTTTACAGATGCTTGGACATTTTTCAAGCTGTCTACTGGTGTTTGTCTTTCATCTGTGAGGACATACGGTATATTATGGAAAATGACATCTGTTGCCATTTTACCTACAGGAAATGTTCGTCATCAGTATTGTACGGGTTACGTTTGAAAGAAGTTTGGGCCTATACCACTTTAATTTCACTCGTATGAAAGTACGAGGGTGAATAAATAAGTAAGTTGCAAACTGGGGTAGAGATGAGAGCTGCGTGTACCAGCTCGAAATTTATTTTACTTTTCGACATACTCTCCTTGTAAATCTAATCATTGATCCCATCGTTTGACAAAGCGTTAAAAGCCTGCAACATAGAATTCTTGTGGCAGAGTTCGCATCTAACGAGTGGAACCTCGGGATATAGCAAGTCTATTTGGTTCCTTACTTTGCTGCAACCCACAAGAACGATGTGTGCTGGGGGTAGCAAAATACCCCTAGACGGGGAAACAACGTGCCAACACTGGAGAACCAGGGCGACCAGGACGCTCCTCGTATGTGACTTTCGTTCTTTGCTGTACTCCTGTATCGAATCAAACACAAATTTCAATGAAATACAATTCTAACCATACAGGGGACGAAATTTCACTATGAACATACTCTGTGTACAGTCTCTCGTCACAAAAATCGTGTTGCTCTAGTCGGGTGCACACTCGTAGCACATCTGTCTTTTTGGTCTGGCTGCAGAACTGTGGTGTGCGTACTGTAAGACCTTCAGTACACACACCATCAGATTATTTGACTTGTCGCTCTAACGAAGTAGGCGAGTGTCAGCAATTATGTATCGTGGTCTTATCGTGGCGTGTTTATCTTCTGCTGTTAGGTCAGACGATAGAAATGCCACTTGCACGCTTAGAGTAGCAGATTGACGGTAACCAACTTTAAACAGAACTTGATTAATTTTCACACACATTTACGAAAATAATAACAAGCATAAAAATTACTTAACTTGGTTCTGGATGCTATTTATAATTGACAATCTGAAGTTCCTTTGGTATTGGTACGTTAATTTTATTCTCACATATATCTCTGATACTTGCCAGAAGCGTCTATACTTTTATCTTCATGGCCATGTACAGGAATATGGTAATCTTATTAGGCGCAGACTGAAACTTGACTATAGACTGGTACAGACAAATGCAGACTGACTAATCGGAGGTCTGTACACTCGCTATAATACCTCGCGCGTTCATGTATCACTGCGTGAGTGCGATCCGCGAGGAGCAAAGGTTCTACGTTTGCAGCAATCTCATTGGCTGCGTTACATATTAATACGCGGATCGGCGGAAGCAAAATTTGGTCCGTCTCTATGGCAGCGCCATCTCGTAGTGCGGAGACAGTCGAGCGCTGCGCCTGCGCTGTTGTGCTTAGCGGGGCGCGCTCTAGTGGGAAAGTTATGTATGCGCTGACTACACGGAACTATGTACACAACAAGAACGTTAGCCATTGGCCGCAAAATACTGTCTGTCAGCTGCCTTCCACGCGACAAGTGATGCCACCTTCTAGATAAGTGTAAGCGCAAAAATGTGAAACGAATGCGATATTCTGTCGTTTGTGACTCATTTATTGGCTCACCCTGATAATTTCTGTCAAAACACACACACAAACAAAGAGAACCCATGTATACCGTGTGTGCAGAAACTAGAGTGAATTGCTTCAACTATATCTTTAAACTGCATTTCTCACTAGAGTAATGTGAAAATGGCAGTATTCCAGTTAGCATTACGACCCGCTCAGATAGCCGTGCGTGTTAAAGCCGGTTCCGGATCGAAACCATCTGGCGGATTAACGACGGAATATGTATGTCGGACAGCCTGAATGTGGTTTTTCAGCGGTTTCCCGCAGCCCTCCAGGTGGACACCAGTACGATACCTCAGTCCTGCCTCAGTTACACGATTCGCAAACATTTTAAATACTTCCGCTTACTTTCACATGAACACCACTGTTCACAGCCAGATGCTGCAAATATTCCGTCCAGACGATTCCAGCGTGGCGACAGGAAGGGCTCCCTGCAACTTCTTAAATTAGCCGCACTAAATCCCTTAATAACCACGTCGACTCTGCACCGATGCGGGTAAAAGGCACGACAAGAAGAAAAGAGACTTCCCCTCGGCATTACCTCTTCTCTTCAAGTGTGGTGAGAACTAGAATCTTCTATGTTTATCACAATTACAGCAATGTGTTGCGTAGTGGACGAGAGAACCCTGTTTGGGGACCGTAGGACACGAACAGGTGGGTGGCAACAGGTGTTCGGAGCACGGCGGTGAGCAAGGTAAGCCTCACCGTAAGAGTTATAATCTAGGCGTTTATTGCGGGCCAATACGATGGATGCAATACCTTTGATGCGTCGGAAAATAACGTACCATTCAAAATGACTTAAATACATACGCAATCATTAAATAATGAATTATACAAAAACTGATCAGGAATTAAATCGAAATATAAACATTACTTCCAGGTACACAAGTTGTGAAATTTCCTGGAAGGTTAAAACTACTTGGACTGGGCTTCGAACCCGGGACCTCACTTTCGCGGGCAATTTTCTTACCAGCTGAGCTACCCAGGAATCACACCCAGG
Organism: Schistocerca americana; assembly: GCF_021461395.2. Taxonomy (NCBI): domain Eukaryota; kingdom Metazoa; phylum Arthropoda; class Insecta; order Orthoptera; family Acrididae; genus Schistocerca; species Schistocerca americana. The sequence goes on from NC_060125.1 coordinate 437,833,184, forward strand.
GTGGCCGGACGCTGTGGCCGAGCGGTTCCAGGCGTTTCAGTCCTGAACCGCGCTGCTATTACGGTCGCAGGTTCGAATCCTGCCTCGCGCATGGATGTGTGTGATGCCCTTAGGTTAGTTAGGTTTAAGTAGGTCTGTGTATAGGAAATGATGACCTCAGATGTTAAGTTCCATTGTGCTTAGAGCCATTTGAACACCCAGGCTGCCCTCACAACTTTACTTCCGTCAGTACCTCTCCATTGCCTCCCAAACCTCTCTGATGCACTCCCGTCTATCTTGCAGGACTAGCATTCCTAGCAAGGATATAGAGAAGTGGCTGTCCTACAGCCTAGGTGATTGCTTACAGAAACAATGTTTCACTCTGTAGTGGAGTTTGCTCTGCTCTGTAACTTACTGGCGGACTGAAATGTGTGGCTTCCCGGAAAAGATAAAGTTCTGAGATCGAGTCTCCAACTTACAGTGTGAGGCTCAGCAGTGATCCACACTTGTGTTCTGTAAAAGCCTGGTTCTCATCGCTCTCTTATTACTGATGGTTTCATCTGAACTACTTTACGAGAATGGCAGCGTAGGTGTCTATCAGACGCCACAATCTCAGCCTTGCCCAGTAAACCTAGTGCTCCATCTGTATTAACCTTGACTCAGGCATTACTATCACACTTCCAAATAAAAAGTTTTTGCAGGTCCTGTTAAGTGAGATAGTTTTAATCACTCATTACAAAAACAGCTGTTTGGAAAACTGTTTCCTATGCTGAAGAAAAGAAAGCATTTCTTACCACTTCAGTCATATTTATTGCTCTCAAAAATTTGATATGAAAATCTGCTATACTACTTAACACTAGCGCTTGCTAGGTACCAATGGTGAGAGAGCATTGCACAACCGGATATTATAAAATTTGTGCTAGAGTTCCCCTCACGATACATACCACCCGAAGCAGCACCAATTTTAAGTTTGTATAGTGGATTTAGCAACGCAAATTAGTCTGTACGGATCCTAGCAGTGTGTCGTGAGTTTTCTCCTTGTCGTAGGTTATCAGTCAACTAGCTGGGGTACCCGGCTTCGCTCAGGCAGTTGACATGAGATGAGTTGTAGTTGGAATAAAAGGATAAACTTTAAAGTATAAGAGGTAAAAAAATTATTGAAAACACATTCTAACTATTTCCAATACATATTAAAGTATAAGAGGTAAACAATTTTTATTGAAAACATATTCTAACTACACTCCTGGAAATTGAAATAAGAACACCGTGAATTCATTGTCCCAGGAAGGGGAAACTTTATTGACACATTCCTGGGGTCAGATACATCACATGATCACACTGACAGAACCACAGGCACATAGACACAGGCAACAGAGCATGCACAATGTCGGCACTAGTACAGTGTATATCCACCTTTCGCAGCAATGCAGGCTGCTATTCTCCCATGGAGACGATCGTAGAGATGCTGGATGTAGTCCTGTGGAACGGCTTGCCATGCCATTTCCACCTGGCGCCTCAGTTGGACCAGCGTTCGTACTGGACGTGCAGACCGCGTGAGACGACGCTTCATCCAGTCCCAAACATGCTCAATGGGGGACAGATCCGGAGATCTTGCTGGCCAGGGTAGTTGACTTACACCTTCTAGAGCACGTTGGGTGGCACGGGATACATGCGGACGTGCATTGTCCTGTTGGAACAGCAAGTTCCCTTGCCGGTCTAGGAATGGTAGATCGATGGGTTCGATGACGGTTTGGATGTACCGTGCACTATTCAGTGTCCCCTCGACGATCACCAGTGGTGTACGGCCAGTGTAGGAGATCGCTCCCCACACCATGATGCCGGGTGTTGGCCCTGTGTGCCTCGGTCGTATGCAGTCCTGATTGTGGCGCTCACCTGCATGGCGCCAAACACGCATACGACCATCATTGGCACCAAGGCAGAAGCGACTCTCATCGCTGAAGACGACACGTCTCCATTCGTCCCTCCATTCACGCCTCTCGCGACACCACTGGAGGCGGGCTGCACGATGTTGGGGCGTGAGCGGAAGACGGCCTAACGGTGTGCGGGACCGTAGCCCAGCTTCATGGAGACGGTTGCGAATGGTCCTCGCCGATACCCCAGGAGCAACAGTCTCCCTAATTTGCTGGGAAGTGGCGGTGCGGTCCCCTACGGTACTGCGTAGTATCCTACGGTCTTGGCGTGCATCCGTGCGTCGCTGCGGTCCGATCCCAGGTCGACGGGCACGTGCACCTTCCGCCGACCACTGGCGACAACATCGATGTACTGCGGAGACCTCACGCCCCACGTGTTGAGCAATTCGGCGGTACGTCCACCCGGCCTCCCGCATGCCCACTATACGCCCTCGCTCAAAGTCCGTCAACTGCACATACGGTTCACGTCCACGCTGTCGCGGCATGCTACCAGTGTTAAAGACTGCGATGGAGCTCCGTATGCCACGGCAAACTGGCTGATACTGACGGCGGCGGTGCACAAATGCTGCGCAGCTAGCGCCATTCGACGGCCAACACCGTGGTTCCTCGTGTGTCCGCTGTGCCGTGCGTGTGATCATTGCTTGTACAGCCCTCTCGCAGTGTCCGGAGCAAGTATGGTGGGTCTGACACACCGGTGTCAATGTGTTCTTTTTTCCATTTCCAGGAGTGTATTTACAACATTTATCATTTTTTTATCTGAGGTACAATTTTTTCGTATTTTTTGCTCGAGAATAAGCAACGTATAGTTGACGGTGAGAAAAGCAGGCGTTGATGCCGCAATATTGTAAAGTTTGTCCTTGTGAATTGTTAACTGTAAAACTGTTGGCTAATTTGACTGGAAATTGCAGTCTTTTAAATTGGAGTGGCAGTTAGCAGAGATCAGTGGTATTCTGGGGATAAATAGTGTGCGTCCTTTGTGTTTTCCTGTCATAAGGTTGGCGTCGATGATGTTTTTCGATAGCCCTTTGACGATCATCCTTGTTCCTTTACACAGTTGAAACTTCTGAGCAGTATGATCGGAGAACCCATTTCAAATCGAAGGCCGTGAAATGGCATTTCTGATACTTTCAAAGAGTTTAGAAATTCTATAGGGAAATTAACAGTTCTTTCGCTGTTTACTATCGTCTCGATCCACTTATATGCTCTCTCCTCACCAGAAATTTTATTTTGAATATTAAAGTTGATATCGTCGACAATATTATTTTTAGTGGCCAGATCTGCCAATTCGGATTGGTATAGTTGTGAATAATGTTTGGATAAATTTTTTCGATGAGTTCGTTTTCGGCAGTGGCTATGTTACAGAAATCGCTGTTGAGTTTAATGAGGTCGGTCGTCTAGTAAGTAGGATATGTGCTTTCACCTATTTGTAAAAGGTGAATGTGGCCAGAGATGTGATTTTTTTAGCCATGCATTGATATCGTCTGCTGGTGTTGACTTGGGGCTAACAGGCAGCGTTCGTAGAGAATCTCCTGAGAGTATGGGTAGAGCTCCTCCCATCACTTAAGAGTTTCTTCGCAAGTCTTATAATGTTCTGTCCATGGCTTCGAGTGGATTGTTATGTGCCATTCTGCATTCGTCGCAGAAAATAATTTTAATTTGCTTTAGAAGTTCACCCCGTCCATATACTACTGAGATTTTACGTACCGAGAACTGTTCTTTGGTTATATTCAATGGTAGTAGTTGGGCGGAATGGGCGGTTCCTTCTCCTTCCATAAGTGTGGCTGCAATGCCGGATGATGTCAGTGCAGTTACGTGGGGTTGTTTAGCACATATATCAGCCAGCAATAGATTTATTAGAAACGTTTACCCAGTGCTGCCCGTTGCGTCCAAGTAAATAATTCCGCCAGTGTTGTGTTGATCCGGCAAATCAGAAAGTTGTAAACTTCCTTTTGATTGTCGTCGAGGAGTGGCTTGCTGTGAGCATTTTATTGAAGTGTTTCGCCGATGTTGTAGCTTTTATCCTTTGTAATTTCGAAGTTTAGCACACTGTTAGCATCTTTTCGTAGTGCTTGAATCCCAAGTTGTACTAACGTCTCGTTGTTTACTGCTAAACATTTATCTTCCAGGTGAATGAGTGTTTCATTGAAGATGTCATCGTTGAATTCGATGGTCAGTTCAGGGTGAGCTTGTCGGATATGGTACGGTATGTCATCACTCACATTCTCTTTGAAGGAGTGCTATAGCTATTGTGGACTAGATGGATCACATGTTGTTAGAATTAGGGCGAATTAGTCTCTCATTTGTCCAGCTGAGGCTGTAAGTGAGGCTTATTGTACTGTACATCCCAGTGGTCGTCGTTTTCCAGTAGTGCTAAGCGTTGGCATGCTTCTCTGTTCGTCTGGTGTCGGTAACCAGTCTTGAGATCTGTGAAACTTGTTGGTCCCCTTATTTCGTGTGGCAACATCAGGAGATAGAAACATTTGGCGTTGTCCGGATGTACGGTGTATGCTCGACCTATGTCGCCAGTTGTCATGATTCCTGGATGGTCTTCTACTGGAATTCCTTGTTTTCGTCTTTTCGTTTTTCTTGTTGTGTTCCACTATAGGAACGTCGACATATAATAATGTTTTCGCCAATGGATCCATTTAGCACAGTTGGTAAAAAGCTGTTGACGTTGTGCTCTGAGGTGGTTTGCTGGCAGTTTTTCTGGCCGTGTCTTTTGTGAAGTAAATTCTGTCGACTATCCAAATCTACTGCTAGATGTTGCACAGTTGGTTCGCGTTCATGTACGGGAAAACCGAAAATCCGCCACGCTGCTTCGGTACTGTTGACGTATCTTCCAGTTTGTACATGAGGATCTCATGGTTCCTTTTTTGTTGTTCGCTGTCTTTTGCTATGTCAAATATTGCTTTTTCACTCCCTTTGCTCACATACTTACAGACATAGTTGATGGGTTTCACTGTATTGCAGAATTCAATGTTTATGTGTGCTTGAAACTTTTTGGTAAGTTGTGTGTTATAAGGTGCTATCCACTCATTATCTATTTCCAGTTCGTCGCTGCCTCGTATTCGTATTTTTGCTGTGAAGCCACCCATTTGGGTGATCGTCTTCTCTATTTGTATCAACTCCGGTTTGTGTGTCGTCCAAGTATGGTTTGGGATATTTTTTGTACGTTATCCATTACTCACACATGGTGAACTGTGGTTTAATGACCCGCATTGTCCATGAGACATGTTTTTCACTACTACATCCACAGTTCTAGAACTTCCTGTGAATTGGAAAATTCAGCATGGATGATTTTGTCGATATTCGTGAGATGAATTCTGTAGTGTAGCTATATGAGATTGTGCGAGAGACAGTCCTCGTTTTTGCCTTTCGATTATGTACATCCAGAGTCTAACGGTTCCAAAGACATGCTGTTTTGTGATAACTTTGTTTAATCTCATTTGTTTTTGTAGGAAACACGGGCTATTGTGTCATGTCGATGAGTGGGGTCTTGTTCGTATCTTAGTTGTTCTATGACTTCTGGCCGCGACGAGTTGCATGTGAATTAGGTCAGGTCATCCATTTTTCCTCATGTGGGTCATGGTATCTTAAAAGTATTCATGCATGTTCTCATACTTTCTATGTATGATGAGGGTAAGATTACAATTGTTCCAATGTCGTTAATGTTTCCGTCATTTATGATTGCGTCTCGAAGGCGGATGTATTCTTCCGTGCATAGTTTCTTCTGGTTCAGTCTTAGGTAAAGCACCCGTTCCGCTTCTATGTTTGCATACATATCTACCAGAAATTATTGGAATAAATGGCGAGTGTTCAGAACGTGATTGTATGTTTCATTGTGTCCGATCATCAAGCAGTAAATATAGAACTTGTTGGAGGTGAATTTTTTCTTTGTTTCTACGCTTGTTTTAGGTATGATTTGTTTAACATTAAAATGATATTCGTCCTCTCCGTGCAGAAATATTAATGGATATTGGAGGGAATCATGTGAACGGTGTGTCTCTGCAATGCGTTGTAGTCATTCTCTTCTCCGTTGTACAGTTATGTCACGGCTTGTGATTTCATTGTCCACAATTACGCTGGCGACTTCGTCTATCGGAAGTGCTTTAAATCGACTTTCGCGTTCTCCAGGTGGTCTTTTGTCGGCTCGAATTATAACTTTATAGTCATCAGAAATCATTCAGTTAAGTGCTGTTTCGAATATGTGAATCAGTTGATTGTATTTGTGTAAGATCCTCTGTACATCTTGGACTACCTCTCTTCCCAGTTCACTGATATTTGTGCCTCTTTGATCAATTTCTGTTTCTTCATTTCCGATGAAATATACTTGCAGAAATTTGTAGTCTTCGTTGGGGAGTGGTAGCAATGATTCCATGTTATGACAGATTTGTTCTTGGATGGAAAAAACATAATCGATTTCAGCTCTGATAGTGTTGATCGAAGTGAAACCAAATGAACTCACTTGGAATCAAGCTTCGTAGGCTTTCATATTTTGAAGAAAGTGTTTTGGTTCTGGAGATTCCCCCGTCATATAATGTAAAAATTCCTGCGGAGGTGCTTCCAGTGGTGGTACTCGAATTTTTTCGTTCGTGCAACATAATCCTGATGTTTCTCTACTGAATTTGTTCGCGATGCAAAATTGGCAGATATCATCCATTTTTTCGATTACAACGTGTTTGTGTTTGTTCGTCTGGTCGTAGTGGAATGCTTCATCTGTTAGGTTGTACTCTTTACTTGTCCTTGTCCGCGCTTCTCGTAGGGTAATACTTTCGTGGCTGGCTTGAGTTCTCAGTCTTTTATTATCAGATTGTGTCGCAATTCTAGATTCTTCAGTCCGTTTATTTCGCTGTTCTTCGGTTTTTCTGCTTCTTACGGTGCTCATTCTCGTTCCTTTGGAACAAACGGCTTCGCGCTCTCAGTCTGTTTCGTTTTTTCGCTGTCTTTTTGTTTTCGCCGTTTTGCTTCATAACTGCAAGATCTCCTCCTCTTTTACGTTTGGACATTGTCTAGAATATAAATCAAATCAAATTGTTGTTAACAAATACTCTAAGTACACTTTACTTACCTTATTTTCGATTTATATTCAGTCACTGTATCACTTTGACTACTCACACTTCACTGTTTGTTTTTATTCACTCACTGCACTACTTTTTCGGTTCCTCCCTTTGTCACTGATAATAGACTGGCGTTCGAACCTACGACAGGTCTTGCTTTATGTACTCCTGCCAATGGGTAAGCCCACCAGTGGCGAATTCCAGAACATAGGAAAAAGGCTTAGAATAGTCCACAACGTTCCAGAACATTCCACAACATTCTACAGTGTTCTGGAATGTTGTGCAATGATTTGGGATGTTTCAGGATGTTCTGGAACATACTGGAATCTTCCGAAGCTCTAGACTATTCCGAACATTCCAGAACATCGCGGGTCATTGTGGAACATTCCAGAACATTCTGGAATGTTGTGGAAAGCTCTTAAATATTCCACAATGTTATGGGATGTTTTAGAATGCCCTCGAATGTTGTGGAATGTACTAGAATTTTTTAGAGGGCGAAACTTCCCACACCTTGTATCTTCAATAGCACGCCCTTCAAGTAAAACCGGGAACCTTCTTCATGGATGAGAGATAGAGGGCTACCATACCATATAACTCACATGATGGAGTTTTAGCAACACGCACATTGTACACTTTATATATATATATATATATATATATATATATATATATATATATATATATATATCCCAAGAAATCTGATCAAGGACTGGATACATAATTGGGCGTCCTTGCTACTGAAAGTTTCAGTATCACCAAAATATATTACACAAAGGCGCAAGGTAATGAATGGGTATCACAGATGAATTGATATTAATGGAATACGTCGGGAGGCGAAGTTGAATTAATGGTAAAGCTTTGTCTGTGGCACACTGCTACCGATTATGAGGATAACAGTAACCCTATCTGACTGCTGTACTGCAATATCGCTTAAAAGTGAATCAGCACCCCAGGAGCAAGCTACTGTGCTTAACGCAAATGACCTATGTATCTGCCACTATGCGGATGCGTATGCTGCTGCGGACGACAAAACAATTCGACAAAGTTTAACGTGCCGGATCTGCCAATACATTGCCAGATACAGATGCCATCGCCATGTGTCACCCACAGTTGGCGCTGTGCAGTTTTGCAAGCTTGTGATTAGGAAAGCTGTCTTCAGTCTCGAGGTATGGACTCCAACTGGAGTGCACATACGAATCTCGTGTCTGAAAATTAAGTTTTCCGTCTGTCAGTTTGGATTGAAAACCTGACTTGTCTGCCCAGGTGACAAACATAGCTTGCTCGTATAGCGGTATGGAATGTAATCCTTGACCTCTCTTCTGTGCAGTAGAGCACATCCATTCCAGAAAATCGCATGACTCCTAATAGCAGTCTGGCAGTAATTTGTACGCCAATTGCATGAGCAAAAACACCGCATAACAATTTCCACTAAGGCACACCGAAACATCCTTTCCCAATCGAGTGACTTGCCGCCAAAAGCTAGCAGCGCCTCATTACGTCAACTGACGTCAGAATGTCCTCCTATCAGCGTTCTCACATGAAGTCCAGCGCGAAGATACAGGCATGAGAACACGCAAATGGAATACGCGACACAGAGTTCCTACGTGTGCGCCAGTATGTCGCCCTCTCTGCTGTCCTGAATATGCAGTCCTAGGAAGAGCAACACAGATGATGCCCGTAGTGGGCCACTGGCCGTTCCTGCTAACAAACATAGAGAGACAGCCAGAATGCACTTCACTGCGTGTGGCTGACTCTGAAAGGGAAGTGGTCCCTTCTCACCTACAGAACAACAGCGGCAGCCTACCCTTAGCTTCGCTCTGCGGTCGGTCGGCCATCGACCTCACATCAGCACTTGTGCCTACACCAACTGCACACAGCCACACTCATTGTCAGAGGACCGCATCCTTCCGAGAACTCGTCTCAAGACCAATCTGTCGAAAGCACCTGCCTGTAGCGATCCTCGGCTGCACAAAGAGGTAGTGGAACAGAGAAACGAAGCAATGTTCCATCACCTAAATTAATCAGAGCTGTCGGTACCCACTCACTGTTATTACATATCACTTACCGGCCCACTCTCACCGAATCAGCCTCATGTGCACAAGAAAAATGAAAGAGGCACAGGCCAAAAGCAAGGGACCCAGACTGTTTGATTATTATATCATACTAACGAAAATGTCATTGTGTTATAATCAACATGCGCACACCTTTTGCATGTTCTAATTGAATGTGGGCTAAGCACGTAACCTGTTAGTAAATACACTAGTGGACATTAAAATTGCTACACCAAGAAGAAATGCAGATGACAAATGGGTATTCATTGGACAAATATATTATACTAGAACTGTCATCTGATTACATTTTTACGCAATTTGAGTGCATAGATCCTGAGAAATCAATACCGAGAACAAGCACCTCTGGCCGTAATAACGGCCTTGATACGCCTGGGCATTGAGTCAAACAGAGCTTGGTTGGCGTGTACAGGTACAGTTGCCCATGCAGCTTCAACACGATAACACAGTTCATCAAGAGTAGTGACTGTCGTATTGTGACGATCCAGTTGATCGGCCACCATTGACCAGACGTTTTCAATTGGTGAGAGATCTGAAGAATGTTCTGGTCAGGGCAGCAGTCGAACATTTTCTGTATCCAGAAAGGCCCGTACAGCACCTGCAACATGCGGTCGTGTATTACCCTGCTGAAATGTAAGGTTTCGCAGGGATCAAATGAAGTGTAGAGCCACGTGTCGTAACACATCTGAAATGTAACGTCCACTGTTCAAAGTGCCATCAACGTGAACAAGATGAGATTCAGACGTTCAACCAATGGCACCCCATACCATCACGCCGGGTGATACGCCAGTATGGCGATGACGAATACACGCTTCCAATGTGCGTTCACCGCGATGTCGCCAAACACGTATGCGACCATCATGATGCTGTAAACAGAACCTGAATTCATCCGAAAAAATGTTTTGCCATTCGTGCACTCAGGTTCGTCATTGAGTACACCATCGCAGGCGCTCCTGTCTGTGATGCAGCGTCAAGGGTAACCGCAGCCATGGTCTCCGAGCTGATAGTCCATGCTGCTGCAAACGTCGTCGAACTGTTCGTGCAGATGGTTGTTGTCTTGCAAACGCCCCCATCTGTTTACTCAGGGATCGAGACGTGGCTGCACGATCCGTTACAGCCATGCGGATAAGATGCCTGTCATCTCGACTGCTAGTGATGCGAGGCCGTTGGGATCCAGCACGGCGTTCCGTATTACCCTCCTGAACTCACCGATTCCATATTCTGCTAACAGTCATTGAATCTCGACCAACGCGAGCAGCAATGTCGCGATACGAAAAACCGCAATCGCGATAGGCTACAATCCGACCTTTATCAAAGTCGGAAACGTGATGGTACGCATTTCTCCTCCTTACACGTGGCATCACAACAACGTTTCACCAGGCAACGCTGGTCAACTGCTGCTTCTGTGTGAGAAATCGGTTGGAAACTTTTCTCATGTCAGCACGTTGTAGGTGTCGCCCCTGGCGCCAACCTTGTGTGAATGCTCTGAAAAGCTAATGATTTGCATATCACAGCATCTTATTCCTGTCGGTTAAATTTCGCGTCTGTAGCACGTCATCATCGTGGTGTAGCAATTTTAATGGCCAGTAGTGTATATGTAGCCGACTTGGTAAATGATTAATAAGGCTACGGTGCCCAGTGTCGATTATCTTTTTAATTCCTTCCTCAGATTTGTTTTTACTTAATCTTTTTCCTTGGGCTTATTTAACAATTAGCTAATTTTTTTAGTGGTCTTTGAGCATCTTAACACATGTAGCAATCCTAATTCCACAGGCGTATCATGCAGCGTATTTAATAATTACAATAATTCAGATAGACGCGAAAGAGGTCTGTTCAACGGGACCGTCCCGATAATCAGAGGTCAACCAGGGATACCTGAAATTTTCGTTACCGGACAGGGATTTTAGCTCGGCTTCTGCCGAACTGTGAACAGGTGCCTTAGTTTCCGCATCACTTCGCTCGGTCTACGAATTTGACTGCCACTGCAGATTCGCTTATTGCTGACCAACCACGAAGTTTCAGAAGAGGCTGGATACAGTCGAAGCCTTCTTCACTAACTTCAGCAAAAGATCTTTCTTTTTACTTTGGTGTCACCATCTGCTTGCGTACAACAAACTGTACCGTCACGTGAGTATCTTCTGGATTGATGTTCATTTGTACATTGATCTGAAGAATTTATTGACTTGCTTGAAAGAGAAGTATTACTTCGTCTCTGAAAAAATGTTATATTTCAGGACCACCAAGAGCTGCCGATGAAATAATTTCTTATTATAGATAGTTTCGACTATCTGATTCATTTGAAACATCACAAAACTACTTAAAACAGCCTGTGTGGCAGATAAAGTAATAATCGTTGTGGTCTGCCACTTCCTTCTTCGTCATTCATATTTGTTTGACTACAGTGTAAGTGGCTCAGCCCATTAATCACTACGCCATATGATGAATTGCTGCCGTAAACTCCCCGATGCACAGCATGCATTGCTGCAGTGTTGTTGCTCTTCAAATTCAGGAAACGAATGACTATATATTATTCCACATTATCAATGGGACATATTGTTTCGGTTCCACTAATGGCCTGCTGTGGTGCGCGGTCATTTCAAGAGCCTCACAGGTGCTAGAACGGGAGTCCGCAGACATTTATCGAAGAGACAACAATATTCTAAAATGACCATTTTTGACGTAACTGGTGCACCAGGACTGCAGATATACATCTGCAAATAAACCATTAACTATGTCATTTTATGTTTTCATGAGATAATTAAATCTGTCATTACTCCTCGTAGCATTTAAGACTGATCAGTACGGATGCTGTGTCAAAAATGAACTTTACTGCGAGTAAAGAGTTACGTGTAGTAGCAGTCGGCTAGGTCACGACGTGTTAAGTGCGATCTGGTTATGAAAATTCCTAGTGAAGCAGCAACGACTGATTGCGATCTTTAGTGCTGAAGCAGTTATTCAGATCAGTACAGTGTCACATCGCCTGCGCAAAAGCAGCAAAGTTAAAGAACTGCGCATTCGTGGCGACAGCGTCCAGCAGATTGGTAACATATGGCTGTTCACAGTGCTGATTATTTACTTCTGGGCAGTGCAACCAGAGCAGTGTAACTTCTTCACTTAATAAATGAACAGCATTTACCACAGATTAGTTATTGTAATTCGTACGAGTCAGCCCCGCCTAGTAGCCGGTAGTAAATCACAGGTCCTGACATGGGCTTCCACAGAAATTTACCGAAGAGACAAGATTCTAAAATAGCCATTTTTGATGTAACTGGTGCGGTGTTCTTCAAGATGTATTCTGCTGCAAGTATTATGTTTGACCCGAGGTACACGAAACGTATTGAATCTCAATAGGTTGAGACTGATCAACGTAGATTAAAATCTAAAAGGCAAGAATATTTAATTAGTATAAACGAAGTAAGTCTTTTTATGTTATAAATGTGATTATGGTATCCACAAGTTTCGTTAAGAATCATAAATTATATCCACTTACGATTAAATCCAGTTTATCGAACGAGTGAGGAAATGAAGGCGAAAATGTTCACCCTCTGATGCATATGATCAAAAATAATAAAGAAAAACTTATATTCATTAATACTATTCGAAGTCTATAAAACGTAAAGTAAACTTTAATAAAACGCTTGCGCAACTCTGATGCCAAACTACGTTTCCTTACTAAACTTCAGATTGATCGCGATAATGGTCATGTTGCATTATTGCCTTGTCTTTCATTTCTTAGTCTTTAATTATATAATGAAGGTCAAATCAATGTATTTTGAAAGTTACAAGTCTTAGCATGCTTGTGTAAACTTATATCCAGGCTCAGCCTTCGACTGTATAAGCTTGTGGAAAATTATTAGCGGGTCATACATATTTTCCGGTACATTTACATCTACATTATTACTTTGCAATTCACACTTAACTGTCTGCAGAGGGTTCTTGAATATTTCTGTGAATGCTCTAATTTCTCTAATTTTATTACGATGATCATTTATTCCTGTGTGACTTGGCTTCAACAAAACACTGAAATTTAGTGAAAAGATCTCACCGAAAAGACAAAACTCCTTTGTTTTAATGGTTTCCACATCAAACTCGTTTGTCGATCCGTGGCACACTCTCCTCTATTTCGCGATAATACAGAACGAGCTGTATATCTCCGGACTTTTTCAATGTCGTCCGTCAATCCTACCTGGTAGGATCCCTTACCGCGCAGCAATATTCCAAAAAGAGGACGGACAAGCGTACCGTAGACAGACCTGTTGCATCTTCTAACAGTAACTGTTCTGAAAACAAAACCCTGTCTTCGGTTTGCCTTCCCACAATATTGTAGTTGTAGTAGTAGTAGTAGAGGGGTTTTGTGGGCGCACGACAACAAGGTCTTCAGCGCCCGTTCAGTATCATAGTGAGACGGGTGTCAAAAAAAGCTCAGAATATTTACATAAAACGGAACATAAAACACGGGAAACAATCATTGGAAAAGATGTGCTCACCCACACCGAAGCGTGGGATGAAGCAGGGCGTCAGCAGTAAAACATGGACAACACAGGAAGAAAACGAGAGAGGGGGCTAAAACAATGTAGCAGATGGAAGTGGCCGGCTGACCGCAAGGAAAAAAAGGGAGGTGTCAGCCACTCTGCAATACACTAAAATATTCCCACAATATTAACTGTGTGATCGTTCCAATATATTAGTAATTATATTCCCTAGGTATTTAGTTTTACTGAGAGCTTTAGATTTATGTGATTTATCACCTAACCAAAATTTAACAGACGCAATTTAGTACCCATGTGGGAGACTTCACACTTTTAATTATTTAGAGTCACTTGACACTGACAATTAACACCTTACAGTTGAACCAAGGTCGTCCTCGTCTGTACTGGGTTGCAGAATTTGTAACTAAACCATTGTATGTGTTATACGTTGCACAAGTAAATCGATTAAACCCCAACTTCTGGAAAGGACACTTTTTCACCTTTATATTTCGCAATGTTTGTTTCCTCTCTTATAATGCAAAATATGGTATTTTCCAGATGATACTATTAGAAAGGTGAAGCAGATATAGACACACCTGCAGTATAGCAAACTCATGTTGTTTTTAAGCCCCCTCCAAAGCCTAAAGCTGAATTTAGTCTCACCAGATCGCCAGAGATTTGTTTAAGGGAGGTATGTACGGAACACTACTGCAGTACCAGAGCGCAAGGGTGTTCGACCAGTACTTTTTCTGCAGCTACGTAAGGGCAGGTATTGAAGCAGGTCTATTGGGAGTATGTTTGTTGCATTTCTGGAACGTGTACGTACTTTGGATGTCTCAATCACGAAGCGACAATTTTGAATTGCTTATTATTTGCGCGCAGTCTTTGGTTAGAGTAGCTTTGTCGCTGGAAGATGTACTTGCATAATGATCACTGCTTGGTAGCGAGGAGCGCGTGAGTTCCATCGTTAGAGGAGTGGTGAGACAGACGTCGAGCAGAGGAGTGGTGGCAATGTAGACGTCAAGTTGTGTTTAAGTAAAATTATTGGTCTTTGAATATTATGAAACAGAGGAGAAAGATTCGATCAGCGATTTAGAATGAAGTGAGGTGTAATGAGATCAGAAAAGTATATGAAGAGGAATGAAGGCAATATATTTTATTTAGGTACATTGAAGTCGCGCTTGATTTGGAACCAATGTCGACTGAAATTTCCATATATATTACATTTTTGATTAAAGATTGAGTAATTTTCACTGTATTTTCCATGTTTATTAATTATTCATCTAACATTTGTGAGAGTAAGAGTTTGACATTAATGTTGCCTTTGTCAACGTTAATGAGTGCTGTCACATAAATTTCATACACATAATAAACAGTTTGTTAAAGAAATATTTCACTTGAGAGCGTTGCCCACATCCTCGATTCAAGTCATTTTTATTTAAGGAGTGTCTCACTCAATGATGTGTGTAGAATAGGTCACTTGTGGCATGAGCATTGCACTAAGATGCCAGCAACTGTAGTTAGTAATATGCAGCTGGGAGACAGAGACAGCAAGCACCTCGTTTCAGAGCAATTACATTACGAGGTAAGACATTTTCATTTCAGGATCAGTTTGCTACGAAAATTATTAACACACAGGGACCATTTCATGAACAGCATAACTAGGCAGGTAATTAACGCACAGGGACCACTTTGTTTAATTAAAGAGATTAATAGTCAAGTTCAGGTTTAAATCAGTTTGCACATTTTTAGAAAGATTAAAAGACAGGGACAAATTCATGTTGTATTCTCGCAGACACATACGTTTGGTTTCTCTCGCAGTTGGAAATGCTAAGTCACCCAAAGCTAAACAACAGCGAAGTTACAACCAAAGCCATTTTTTTCTTTTTTTCTTGTGCCAACCGCTTGATCTCATAGTAACACCAGCCTACATCCTCAATCAGTTGCTGGATGTATTCCAATCTCTGTCTTCCCCTACAGTTTCTGCCATTCCCTCATGTCTTAACAGATGTCCTATCATCCTGTCCCTTCTCCTTGTCAGTGTTTTCCATATATTCATTTCCTCTCCGATTCTGTGCAGAACCTCCTCCTTTCTTATTTTATCAGTTCACCTAATTTTCAATATTCGTCTGTAGCACCATATCTCAAATGCTTCGATTCCCTTCTGTTCTGATTTTCCCACAGTCCACATTTACTACCACGCAATGCTGTGCTCCCAAGTGTACACTCTCAGAAACTTACACCCTCAAAATTTTTTCTTCCTAAAATTAAGTCCTATGTTTGGCACTAGTAGACTTCTCTTGGCCAGGAATGCCCTTTTTTCCAATGCCAGTCTGCTTTTGATGTGCTCCTTCCTCCGTCCGTCATGTGTTATTTTTCTGCCTAGGTAGCAAAATTCTTTAACTTCGTTTACTTCGTGATCATAAATCCTGATGTTAAGTTTCTCACTGTTCTCAGTTCTGGTACTTCTCATTACTTCGGTTTTTCTCGGTTTACTCTCAGTCAATATTCTGTACTCATTACACTAGTCGTTCCATTCAGCAGATCCTATAATTATTCTTCACATTTACTCAGAATAGCAATGTGAACAGCGAACCGTATCATTGATATAGTTTCACCTAAAAATTTAATCTCACTTTTTATTTCCACCACTGCTTCTTCGATGTACAGATTGAACAGTAAGTGCGAAAGACTACATTCCTCTCTTACACCCAGTTTAATCTGAGCAATTTGTTCTTGGTCATTCACTCTTATTATTCCCTCTTGACTCTCGTACACATTGTATATTACCCGTCGCTCCCTATAGCTTCCCCCTATTTTTCTCAGAATATCGATCATCTTGTACCATTTTACATTGTCGAATGCTTTATTCAGGTCAACAAATCCTATGAAAATCTCTTGATTTTTGTTTAGTCTTGCTTTCATTATCAACTGCAATGTCAGAATTGCCTCGCTAGTGTCTTTTCCTAAACCCAAACTGATCGTCATCTAACACATCTTCAATTTTTTTTCTATTCTTCTGTGTATTACTCTTGTCAGCAACTGGTATGCAAGGGTTCTTAAGGTGATTGTGCGAAAATTCTCGCACTTGTCAGCTATTGCAGTTTCAGAATTATGTAGATGATATTTTTCTCCAAAATCAGATGGTACGTCGCCAGACTCATGCGTTCTACACATCAATGTGAATAATCGTTTTGTTGCCACTTCCCCCAAAGATTTTAGAAATACTGGTGGAATGTTATCTTTCCTTTCTGCCTTATTTGACCTTAAGTCCTCCAAAGCTCTTTTAAATTCTGTTTCTATTATTGGATCCCGTATTTCTTCTAAATCGACTCCTGTCTCTTCTTCAATCACATCAAACAAATCTTTCATCTCATAGAGGCCTTAAATGTAGTCTTTCCATCTATTCGCTCTCTCCTCTGCATTTAAGAGTGGAATTCCCCTTGCACTCTTAATGTTACCACTGTTGCTTTTAATTTCACTGAAGGGTGTTTTGACTTTCCTATATATTGAGTCTGTCCTACCAGCAATGATTTCTTTTTCGATTTCTTCACATTTTTGATGGAGCCTTTTCGTCTTCTCTTACATACACTACCTCTTTACTTCATTCCTCAGCGGCTTTTATTACTGTATTCTTGAATTTCTCTGACCATTTTTGTACTTACTTCTTTCGTCGATCAGCTGAAGTATTTCTTCTGTTACCCATGGTTTCCTCGTAGTTACCTACTCTGTACCTATGTTTTCCTTTCCAACTTCTATGATTGCTCCTTTTAGAGATGTCAATTCCTCTTCAACTGTACTGCCTACTGAGCTATTCCTTATTGCTGTATCTATAGCCGTAGAGAACTTCAAGAGTATCTCACCATTCCTTAGTACTACTGTAACTCTTTTCTCAGCATATTGATTCATCCTGAGTAATATGTTAAACTTCAGTCTACTCTTCATCACTACTACGTTGCAATCTGAGTCTATATCTGCTCATGGGTACGCCTTACAATACAATATCTTTTTTCGGAATCTCTGTTTGACCATGATGTAATCTAACTAAAACCCTCCCGTATCACCCGGCCTTTTACAAGCATACCTCCTCCTCTTGTGATTCTTGAACAGAGTATACGCTGTTACTAGCTGAAATTTGTCACAGAACTCAGTCTTTCGCCTCTCTCTCAGTCCATGTCCCAAGCGCATATTCTCTGGAACCATTTCTTCTAAACCTTCCCCTACAACTGCATTCCAGTCCCTCATGACTATTAGATTTTCATCTCCCTTTACGTACTGTATTACCCTTTGAATATCCTCATATACTTTCTCTCTCTATCTCTTCATCTTCAATTTGCGACGTCGTGTGTGCCTCAACTATCGTCGTCGGTACGAGTCCAAAATCAAACGAAAATAGTTTTTAAAGGATACTTTCAATACCTGGAAAAATTACTTCGTCTCCACAGATGTAAAGGTACAGTCGGATCCACCTTCACTGTCGGACGGCGCAAAAACCACCCTTACTGGAAAAAGTAGTGTAATTTCCCGTGTATAACGTGAAAATCTAACGAATCCAAATTACACAGTGATTGGTAAATCTGTAGTATTACTCGTCGCGCTTAGCAATGCTGAGTCTGCGGTTGTCTAGACTAGCAGAAAGCATTTCTCGAAATGCGCGAGAATTGTACAGCAGACTGAAAGTGTGTAACCCAGAATCCTGGACAGGGGGAAAGCGCCACTCCAAGCTCCGCCCCCCCCCCCCCCTTCCTTTCAGTACGACGGGTGCCTGGTGAACTTCACGGACTCAGAGCGACAAACGCAGCCTCGACAGCACGTAGTGAACTTCTACATGAAACATAAATACAGCTGTAATGCATTAAATGTCGTGAAATGCAACATGCTCTCTGAAATCTGCAATTGGGGGTGGTTGAGACTCACAATAAGCGCTTCAGCGACGAGAGTTTCCTACTTCCACGCGAGATTTTACAGTATCAGTTGCCTCTGTACAACAATTGCTGTCACTATATTCTTCTGCTTAGTTGAGTCACTGGAGCACTGTTTTCCCAGGAACTTTATCTTTTAGTTTGTAATGCGTAGACGTGCTATATGAAACACTAATTCTTATTATTTTCCTCGACAAAGTTTTTCCAGCACATCGAACAGTTAAAAATAAACATCAACACTCACAACCGGAAGGACCTTTTTTTTGTTTTTGAGTTTACCGGTTTCGATCTGTTTTAGACCACCTTCAGATCTCATATCAAGATGGCAAGCAGTGGTGGTGAACGGAGCAGGCGCTAAAACTAACCAGGTGCTGACACACAGCCTCGTGAATAGCACCAAATCGGCCGCCAAGGTAAACGTCTCCATCCGACGGACGGATCGCCATCAACTGTATCACATGGTCTCATTTTATGAGACACCGCGGAAAGGTTTGGTATTTAAATCAGGACACTGGCGCTAAGTCTGGTGAACTTAACGACACTGCCTCTCCTCCCCTTGTTCGCCAAATACTGGCAACGAAAACTTTTTCCACCATCGGGATTCGGACCGGCTTATCGCGGTTCTCGGGCAGCCGCTTGCAATGGATGCTATGTTGAGAATTTGGATGTTACAGTGCCAATACCATTAAAAATGGAAAAGAAATGATCTGTGGCATTTAACGAGGAGTTTCATACCACTCGCAAATGCTTTATTATTTGAATATACGAAAGCTACATCCACATATGAAGACTACATGGAAAGAAGGGGTTAAGTCCAAATCTCACGAAAATGTGTTAGTGGTATCATTATGAAGTTCATCAGATGTACTTGCAGTTCGGTGAACTTAAATGAATGTAATGGGTATAGTCACTGACCTGTAGCGAGATTAAAATATGGTATGCACGGAGAAAACGTGCCAAGTTTGTCCAATACACCGACAGAAAGGGTGAAGTCCAGCGGTTGCGGATTTCTGAGCCGTGTTGAATTTTTTGTCTGCTTGTATAAAATCTCATTGTTGACATTGCTAAATTCAGTGTTGATATTTCTTGTGTATGTATGTCTAACACGGAGCAGATTTGACATTATCTTCTTTGCTTTGTGCTGTGGTGGACCTGAATCTCGTGCTGTGATTTATGCTAACACAGAACAGCCGTGACAATCGCTTAGCGCTTTGTGGTGTGGTAGATAGAACTGAATTTCGTCTAAAATCCAAATATGTTCGTTGTTTCAACTGGTGATGGAATATCCAGAGTCAAGCTGCAGTGGTAGGTCTAGAAAAAGACAGAACTATGGTAGACAATCTGAAGTATCTAAAAAGAAAGAACAATGTCACATGAAATAGGTGAGCATTGCAACCGCAAGAAAAATTTTACTGATTTGCAAACTGATGCAGAGAAGCCTACTTTAATATCTAATTTCAGATTGCTGAAGGACTGGAACGAGCATAGTTATCACCTGAAAGAACTGATTTCTGTTGACAATGTATAACACCGAAGGCCTCGCAGAGATGAGACAGTAGCTACTTTGCGTGATTATACATATCATTATAAGGTCAGAATGATGAGAGAGACTACTGTGACAGAATTGTCTGTTTGTTCAAATGGTTCAAATGGCTCTGAGCACTATGGGACTCAACATCTTAGGTCATAAGTCCCCTAGAACTTAGAACTACTTAAACCTAACTAACCTAAGGACATCACACACACCCATGCCCCAGGCAGGATTCGAACCTGCGACCGTAGCAGTCCCGCGGTTCCGGACTGCAGCGCCAGAACCGCACGGCTACCACGGCCGGCTGTCTGTCAAAAGGCTTTTATGTCACTGCATGGTATTTCAAAAAAAGGATTAAAAATTATCAGGAATTCCTTAAAAAATGAAGGCATGGTGCCAATTAATAAACGAGAAAAGTACGGAATTCAAGTTCATAAACTTTCAATAGAAACAGAGCAAAAAATCTGCGTTCTTATCAAGTCATTCAAAGGACGGTCCAGTCATTACAGTATAAATAAAACATAGAAGCTGTATTTGCCTGAAGAACTCACAATCAAGAAGATGCTCAAAATGTTTCAAAAGCCACATTCTGCTTGTTACGTATCACATGAAACTTGTCGTAAAATACTTAACACAAAATTTAATATCTCATTTCCCTCCAAGTGATGCACGCAGTGCTTGTGATACGTTTTCTGTAACTTTCAAAGCTCTACAGGCACAACTCACACGTGCAACAGAGGGAAAGGAAAGATCAGACGTTCAAAGTAATTTTAAGAGAGAGAAGACTGAATATGAACTACACCGCCGTAAAGCTGATGCATTCTATCAGCGTATGGAGCAAGTTTACAAACACAGAATCGATACGTATGGATTTCCAACGAAATCTTCGATGTCGAAACATCAACACCAACATTGTCTATTACAAGCGACAGCTTTCGCTACATATTTTTAACATACATCGATTCTTAGATAGTAATGCAGTGTTTTATGTTTATCCTGAAACTGTAGGGAACAAAGGCATAAATGAAGTAGTTTCTTTCCTGCATCATTATGTTACTTCGTTTCTGGATCCTAAGGTTAAAAATTTGGAAATCTTCTGTGACTATGTAGTGGTCAAAACAAAAGCTACACCCTTCTCAGGTTCATCCATCATCTTGTCCATAGTGCAGAGCGATCTGAATCAGTTCATGTGACATTCCTAGTAAGAGGACATTCATACCTGGAAAGTGACAAAGACATGGACCTCATTAGACGTAAAACCAAAGCTGAGCTCCAAAAGGACTGGACAGACATAATTGAAAATGCGCGAACGAAACCTATTAATTTTCAAGTTGTTGAAGTTGATGGCCATTGATACGTGAGTGGAATGATTTCTTGCAACAAAGAAACTGACCAAAATGTCCATTCCCATCGCGAATTGTTAAGGAGATGAAGATAGAACTTCATCATCCAAGGCTTATCATACATCGTGACACTTACAACGGATCTTGGATCAGATCAGTTGTTACCGCTCCTGCTGGACGAATGGAAGAGGAACCAGAACTTACAGGAGGAGAGTTTTTGTTCCCTACACCCTGTTACGAAGGTAGGCTGGTAAAGACTTAAGTCACAGTAATTAAATGAAATAGCACGTCCTTCTTTATTATAACAAAGCTATTGAGAGACCATGCTAATAAGAGGTCGCATATCCAATGTTTCAGGACTGCTACCTATCACCAAGGAAAAATATCGTGATCTGCAAGAACTGAAGGTGTTCTGTGACACAGGGGCCCAAGAGCACTCTACAAATATTCCTTTCCGGCAGCGAATTTACAAACACGTTTTGTTTGTAATAAGTAAAAAGGAAGAAATAAAGACTGTGGGTTATAGAATCTGTGATTTGTGCTCATAACTGAAATAACGTCCTATTAACTATATTTTTAATGTATGTGTTGTAACCATTTATTGAATAATTGTTGGTAGTTGTACACCAGACAATTAAAAGATACAAAATTTGAGACATGGGTTTATTAATTATTATAATTTACATGAGTTCAATGAAAATAAAAACAGAATATTGATAGTATTGTTCCTAATACCTGATTACTCATGAACATCCTGTACAATAGTGACTAGACTCAAAGATGAATAGATCTTTGTCAAGGGAGATGCAGGGAAGTTTTATAGTGAAGTATCATCCCAATATCACCCATATCAAATATTCTAATGCGTGTGAAATCTTATGGGACTCAACTGCTAAGGTAATCAGTCCCTAAGCTTACACACTACTTAGTCTAAATTATCCTAAGGACAAACACACACACACCCATGTCCGAGGGAGGACTCGAACCTCCACCGGGATCAGCCGCACAGTCCATGACTGCAGCGCCCTAGACCGCTCGGCTAATCCCGCGCGGCAGCACACATTACAGTCTGTCTTTCACAATCTAATTAGTGCATTATACAAAGAAATTAAAAAATAGACATTCAAATAAGAAGACACACAGGGTCCAATTTTCAATAGTATTTTTTCCACTTGTAAGGAATCCTGAAGAAAAGGTCGTTGAATGTACTGTATAAATTACAAAAGCATATTTCAGTAACCAATGAAACTGTAGCGTTTTAAACTTCAAAATTGCTTTCCTGCAAAATCTATAAAATGGGCTTAATCCCTTCTTTCCGTGTGGTCTTCATATGTAGTATGGGACGAAGAAACCCTTGGGACATTCGCGTTAGCAGTGAAATGCTTTGTAGCAAATCTAGATTTCATTCTGTAGGATGTCGAGCAGATGCAACAACATACAAAAAATATTTAGTCACCTTATTAAAGCTCCAACAATCTGAAATACGAGGCGTATTCGGAAAGTAAGGTCCAATTAGGTACGAAATGGAAAGCACTGTGAAAATCCGATGGAACTGCGCACATGTATGTTGGGCAGTGTCTCTAGTGTGCCTGTCGATCGCTTCACGTCCCTCTTTTCAGTTCAGAGCGCAAAGTGATCACGTAGAAATGCCTAAAACAACAGTGTCTGACGCCAAGTATTTGGATCTGGTGAGAGATTTCGTCTGAAGCTATGCAGCCCACAGAACATAAATGTCATGTGTTTCATTCTTCAAGACAACATTCAGCCGCATTCTCCAGGGGCAATGAAGACGCTCTTGCAGCTTTTTTGATAGGAAGTGTTTGATCACCCATAATACAGCACTTAATTGGCTCACTCCATTGTTCATCCCTGTTGGTGTGAACCACTGGCTACGAAGACAACATTTCGGCACAAACAACGAAAGGTAGACCAGTGTAGAGAATTGGCGAAAAGCACAGGCGTACTGGAAAGTTTGTACAAAGGCACGACAAATATCTGAATCGGAGAAGCGACTATTTATAGAGATAGCTGAAAGGTGTGGCTAACTGCTGCGAATAAAAAATTCCTGATTTTCCCTGTGGTTTTCATTTCGGGAGCAATAGGACCTTACTTTCTGAACAACCCTCGTACATAACTTTGAAACAATCCATGTCCACAGGAATCTCTGTGTATTTGTTCTGTCGCCAAATACTAACTCATCACTTGATACTGTACAGAATGCTAGTCATTTCTCAATATACAATTGACTGTTAACTTTGATGTACAGTTCTGGTTTCTAATACAGCTCGTGCTGCTGAATCTGAAGTTCTGAAGTAAAACGATGCTGTCGTCTTATGCAGTTACTAGAGAGTGGGTTGGATAGGCTGCGTTCTGATTTAAGTAATCTTCCGGCAGCAGCAGGGTATAGAACATCTTGAGGTCGCACCTACACCGACATGTCTCATTCGTTGCTTGTCAGGCAGTGACTTTCCTTAATTGTGCTTCCGCTGTGATGTACCAGCTTTGATATGTGAACCCGTTCTTCGGACAACACCACATTCCTTCCCCTCCCCCAAATATCTGCACCGTCGTCATGTCGTACTGTGTCACGTGACGATGGTGACGTGACAGGGGCGGGGGGGGGGGGGGGGGGGGGTGCGGCAAACCTGAAAGCAGACGTCCATGAGGAGACAGGGAGTGAAACGACGGCCAAAGGCAGCTCCCTGTCTGCGCTCCGGTATCCAACTCGTGAGTGACTGGAAAACACGCTCACGTCCAGTGATGCAAACACTGTGGTTGACTGCAAGCGAAACTCCAGGAACGGCCTGATAGTTGTGTAGGGGCGGCGCTCCCGGGCTGTAGGGCGTCGGCGACGACGGCGGCGGTACGACATCGGCCTCTGTCAGCACCCTGGTGGGCGGAGACAACAGTGCGGGAGAAGCGGAAGTGACTGCTTTTGCGGATCCCAGCCGCGCACTGTGTCTGTGGGCAGAAAGTCTGCGGCGGAATCATTGACATAAGAGAGCCACAGCAGGTTCTGGTCATGCCGATGCAGCTTAGAGGAGCCGTGAACGGCATGTGACAAACGGCCGAAAACTTGTGTGATGACACCGTGTTCCCAAAGCTGCTTCTTGCCAAAAACGTTTAAGAGCACTTTATCCTTTGGCTGAAACTTTGCCTGACCCGGCGGAACGAACTGTTTCCGAGGCAGCCGCCGAACATGCAACAGGGTGCGGTGCGGACGACCGCGTAATAATTCTGCCGCCGACTTCCCGTCACGTAGTAAGAAGTGGCAGAAGGAAAGAAAAATCTTTGAAGGTTGCTCCCACGAGTAGGAGGAACAGAGATTCTCTGTGTGACTTTTGAACGTTCGAATAAACCGTTCAGCTTCACCTTTACAATGAGGGTGAAAAGGTGCTATAGTTACAGGGTGTGTACCATGGCCCCACAAAACTGACGTGAATTGTGGTCCACTGTCCGAGACAAGGGCCTCACGAAGACGTTAAAGACAAAACTACACAGATGGAAAAAACAATCGCAACACCAAGGAGGAGTTGTAAGAGCTAAATGAAATTTGGTAGGCGTGTTTCTATATCTGAAAGATGATGACTATTCAGATTTCGCACCAGTCACATATCAGTGGCACTGGTAGCGATGCTACGAGAATTCTAACCAGGTTTGCTTTAAGTACACGGTGTAACGATCGTGAGCTTTAGTTGCCTTTGAGACTGGCCGTGGTGAGCTGTTAGAGAAGAATGCCTTTGAGGCGACGAAGACGCCTTTTGAACACCTCACTGATTCTGAACGAAGTCGTGTAATAGGGCTACGAGAGGCTGTATGTTCCTTCTCCGATATTGTAGAAAGACTTGGTCTGATGACAAAAATTTGTGACCGTAGGCGTGAAGTAAAGGAATGTCGCCACTGTGTATTATTGCTGGCAGCGGTGGTCGCTGGAACGTGCGATCGCGAGAAGACCAGGCTCCAGAAGGCTAAGTGATATTACCGAGAGGGAAGACCATCGTGTTGATCGTATGGCTCTGGCCCATCGCACTGCATCCACAGCAGCAATCTGAGCAGCTGTTGGCAACACAGTCACCCAACGAACTGTTACAAGTCAGTCCGCAGCTCGTGGTCGTGCGGTAGCGTTCTCGCTTCCCACGCCCGGGTCCCCGGGTTCGACTCCCGGCGGGGTCAGGGATATTCTCTGCCTCGTGATGACTGGGTGTTGTGTGATGTCCTTGTGTCTAGGGCACTGATGACGATAGATGTTAAGTCCCATAGTGCTCAGAGCCATTTGAACCATTTGTTACAAGTCATTTACATCCAAAGACAGGTCCGAGCCAGACGCCCTGTAGCGTGCTTTCCACTGACCCCAAACCACCGCCTATTGCAACTTCATTGGTGAAAAGCGAGAGCTCATTAGAGGTCAGGTGAGGGTCTGTTGTGTTTTCTGATAAAAGCTGGTTTTGCCTCGGTGCTATTGATGGTCGTGTGTTGGGCAGGAAGAGGCCAGTTGAGGGCCTGCAACCAACCTGTCTGCGTGCTGGACACACTGGACCTACACGTGGAGCTGTGGTCTGGAGTGCGATTTCGTATAGCAGCAAGAGCACTCTCGTGGTTATCCCGTGCACCCGTTGTAAGTCAGTCTGGTGAGTCGACCTGTTGTGCTGTCATTCATGAACACCATTCCAGAGGGTGTTTTCCAACAGGCTAACGCCCGTCCACACACCACTGTTATATCCCGACATGGTCTACAGAGTAATGACATGTTGCCTTGGCCTGCTCTATCACGAGATCTGTCTCCAATCGAACACATATGGGACATCACCGGACGACAACTCCAGCGTCATCCAACAACAGCTTTAATCGTCCCTGTATTGACAGACCAAGTGCGACAGATATGGAACTCCATCCCACAAATTGACATCCGGCACCTGTACAAAACAATGCATTCATGTTTGTATGCCTGCATTCAACATTCTGGCGGTTACAACTGTTATTAACGTATCAGCATTTCTCATTTGCAATGACTTATCTCGCACTTACATGAACATGTGATGTTGCAGTGTTAATAACTTAAATATGTTATCTAGACAAATGTATTCCCGGAATTTCATTATCCTACACTAATTATTTTTTGGTGTTGCGATTTTTTCTCTCAGTGGAGAAGACAATACCGATACAGTAATAACAGGAGTGGTGGATGTCATGGGGACTATAAACATCGTGTGTTCCAGAATAGATCCACGAAATCAATGTGTAATCGTCCAGACGGATGTTACCACTGAAGGGAAGCGTTGCGACGAAGCGAACTTATGCTCCCCACACGCATTGTAACGAGAGGTTATTTGCTGAATTTGGGGGTCCACGTCCTGCCAAGTATAATGACGTCGGGTGAGTTGCTTTGTGCGAGCTACACCTCAGTGGCCTTGATGCAACAAAAACAAAACTTCGCGCTGGAGGGAATAAGGAATCAAACCTGTGCATCGTCATTCTCTGTATGCAGCAGCAGAACACCTGACCGTGCAGATAGTGCCTGATGATGAGGAAACGAGCGACACACCACTGGATGGGGAATATGTTTCAAATTATGTAGCCACCCATGGCGCACTTATTTGAAAATTTCCCTGAGAGCTGGGTCGGAAGTTGGTAGCAGTTCACCGAAAATCGGGAGGAAACTTTCGAATAATTTCAGAATCTGAAGTATCAATTTGATGACGTGATTCCTCAGACGAATCAAACACTGTGTCGGTATCGGTCAATAATCGAGATGACAAGTCAGCATTCGGATGTTCTGCAGTCAGCATGTACAACAACTCATATTGATAATTAGGCAAAATCAGGGCCTAACGGCGGAATAGGCATGGTAGGATTGAAAAAAGCCATTAAAGGCCGATGATCGTAATCATATAGAACTTCTGGGCGTAACACCATAGAAAATAGCGGACGCCTCTTTTTCAAGTTGACAGTAATTGCACTGTGATTTGTTGAGAGTTTTAGAGGAAAAAAAAACAATGAGTAGAGTTGATGAATCAATTCTATGAGAGAAATGGCTCAGAGCACTATGGGACTTAACATCTAAGGTCATCAGTTCCCTAGAACGTAGAACTACTTAAACCTAACTAACCTATGGACATCACACACATCCATGCTCGAGGTAGGATTCGAACCTGCGACCATATCAGTCGCACGGAATTCTGTGGAAGTACCCAGCTCCAAACCTGTAACACGCATCCACAGCTAACACATCAGTTTCAGATGGACCAAATTGAATCAGACAATGACGACTTAACAATGCTTCTTTTAACCTCTGAAATGCATACTGACAGCCTCGGGACCTTACAAAAAATGGAACTGTTATCCGATGCATCCGGTTTAGAGGAGCACCAGTCTGGGCAGCATTTGCAATAAACTTAATGCAGTAAGTGAGCTTCCCCATAACTTTCAAATAACTTCCGGGAATTCAGCCAGGTAACACTTTCAGCGACCGCCGATATTTCGGCGGGAGAACACCCCGCCATTTTCAAGGCAAACTGCAACGGACAGGCGGTCGCTGAATGTGTTACCTGGCTGAATTCCCGGAAGTTATTTGAAAGTTGTATACGCCTGGAGAAACTCAGGTCTCACATTGTTTACCTCTACGGGGAGGAAATGTATCGGTGTTTACGTAAGTTAGATAAACTTCGTAGCTGTCGAGTTAGACTGCAATGTGCTTTGTCGTTTTTATTGAGGTGTCGTGATGAAAATCTTGTCCCAACATTTGCTAAGGTTGTGCACCATATTAATTCTCCTGCCGCCAATCGTATCAAGCAACGTGCTGGCTTGACTCTTGTTCGCGAAAGGATTCGTTTTATTCGTCGACGTTTGGATTCTGTTTCCAAAGAATTGTATCGTTTTCATTTAATGGTTGCTTCTGAAGTGTCTGATTTCACTTGGGATTGGCTGGACGGTGCCTCATGGACCCAAGCTGACTGGGAGTACAACTCCGTTACTGCCCGGCATTTGGCAAAGTTTGCACGTTTTCATCGCGCGGAGTCGGATGTTATATCTCGACGTTCTGTGATAAATCTCACATAGAAATCTTTTGACGACGTAACCTTATCCGTGCTAGGGAAGGGTTTAAATTTTGCACCCACTCCGAAGAATTTGCCGGTAGTTGATTTTATTAGTTCAATTGAACAGGCAGTTTGCAAACTACCTCCTGACGCTGCAGTGGAAGTTAGGAGGGAGGCATGCCGTGTTTTGACTAGGGCTCGTCCACCCAAGAGTAATGTAACAGCAGTAGAGAGGGCTGCTTTACGCTCTCTCAAAGTTGATCCCCGTATTGTTATTTTACCTGCTGACAAGGGCAATGCCACCGTTGTTCTAAATAAACATGATTATGTACAAAAGATGCAACGTTTACTATCTGATTCAGCGTATCGCAGAATCGATGCTGACCCCACGAAACGTGTTGAGAGAAAGACCAACAGCCTCCTGAAGAAAAGTGGTTTGTCGCAGGACACAATCAAGAGGCTTAACACCTATAGTGCGGTTCCCCCTAGGTTATATGGCCTTCCAAAGGTTCATAAGGAACGGGTTCCTTTCCGTCCTATAGCGAGTAACATCGGCGCTCCGACATATCGTGTATCCAAGCATCTTGCTTCTCTGTTGAGTCCACAAGTAGGACGGTGTGAACATCATATCAGGAACTCAGCTGATTTTTTACGTCGTTTGGAGGGACTGAGGCTGAATGACTCTGATATTTTAGTGAGTTTCGATGTGGTCTCTCTCTTCACTCGTGTTCCTCTGTCTGATTCGTTGCGGTTAATTGAAGCCAGGTTTGGTGCTGATTTAACTAATCTCTTTAGGCATGTGTTGACATCCACTTACTTTTTATTTAATGACCAGTATTACGAGCAGATGGATGGAGTTGCGATGGGTAGTCCGTTGTCTCCTGTGATCGCAAATTTGTTTATGGAAAACTTCGAGGAACGTGCATTGGAGTCGGCGCCTTTAAAACCCGCCTGTTTCTTTAGATACGTTGACGATACCTTCGTTGTTTGGCCTCACGGTAGGCAGAATTTGAATGTCTTTCTAGAACATCTGAACTCGATCCACCCGAACATTCGTTTTACGATGGAGGTGGAAGAGGATGGTTGCCTTCCCTTTCTCGACGTGTTGGTTAGGAGGAAGGATGATGGATCATTGGGACATGCAGTCTACAGGAAACGTACTCACACCGACTTGTACTTACAAGCTAATAGTTGTCATCATTCGGCTCAGCGTGAAGGGGTACTTCGTACCTTGGTACACAGGGCAGATGTCGTTTCTGACGCTGAGACTTTGCCAGCTGAGCTGTCCCATCTTGAAGTTACATTTCGTCAAAATGGTTATAGTGATAGACAGATTGAACGTGCGTTGCGCTATCGACCAACTGTACATCGGGTGATTGATGATAATTCTGAGTCAACACCTAAGTCTACTGTCTTTTTGCCTTACGTAGGAAACACGTCCAATAAGATCGGTCGTATTTTACGGAAATATGATGTGAAATGTGTTTTCCGACCCCCATCTAAAATTAGAGCACTTTTGAGTTCCGTTGAGGATGATCTTGGACTGCATAAGGCTGGTGTATATCGTATTCCTTGTAGCTGCGGCATGGCATATATTGGTCAAACTATCAGGACCGTGGAGGACAGATGTACTGAGCATAAACGGCACAAACGATTACAGCAGCCAAATAGATCTGCTATTGCCGAACATTGCTTGGACACTGGTCACCCCATGTTATATAATAACACCGAGATATTGGCATGCACGTCCAGCTATTGGGACAGTGTCATTAGGGAGACAGTTGAGATTAAATTAGCGAGCAACCTCGTTAACAGGGATGGAGGTTTCTGTTTAAACTCTGTTTGGAATCCGGCTCTCTCCCTTGTCAAAAAACAGAGGAACAGAGTCAATGCTGCCTCACCTGCGAATTCATAGTCTCACTATCGATAGCTCTGACTTTGGTCATCTTTGGTGGCACTAGTGTTCAGTGTGTGTGTGTGTGTGTGTGTGTGTGTGTGTGTGTGTGTGTGTGTGTGTGTGTGTTATCTTTCCTGCTTCTGTCCGAGAACCGAGGTATTAAATTTGCATGTACGCCGCCTGTCCGTTGCAGTTTGCCTTGAAAATGGCGGGGTGTTCTCCCGCCGAAATATCGGCGGTCGCTGAAAGTGTTACCTGGCTGAATTCCCGGAAGTTATTTGAAAGTTGTATACGCCAGGAGAAACTCAGGTCTCACATTCCCCATAACTGCCTGTAGATCCTTGGTTTTATGGGGCACCGGTAGATCTTTAATTGCAGACAAGAGTGAATAACATACATATGTTCTGTGCATTTATGACATTCAAGTACTTCGTGGAAGAAGGAGCACTCCTATTTGTTACACTTTAGGCCAACCGCAGCAAGAACTTCAAACACTATTGTACACTTGCCAAATGTTCGGCAAGTATACATCCCATGACAACACTGTCGTCCAGGTTGTTTGTAGATGAAGGGACAAGGGCTGTTAATTGATCCAGGAAAACTAGAAAAATACCAAGAGGTGCAGCACTTGTGAATGGTAGCTTTTGAACCTGGAACAATCCCAAGTGAGTGCCGATCACAAAATATTGCTTGGAGTGCTCATCCAAACCGAAAATGGATCTGCTCTGTTCCAACCTGTCCATTAATTCTTCTGGGAGAGGAAATGAATCCGTCACAGTTAATAGGTTTACTGTTGTGATTCTTAAATTTCTCCAGGCATATTTTATGACGAAATTCATCTCGGGTGAACAGCGTGGTATGAGTGTGCATAGGACACAATATTACGGCAATCGACCACATTGCCATCATCAGCGCACCTGATGATGGCAACGCGGTCGATTGCCGAAATATTGTGTCCTATGCACACTCATACCAGGCTGTTCACCCGAGATTTATTTCGTCAGGTTTACTGTTGCTTTCAGATCAGCCCAGTTGCATAAAATTATTGATGGTTTTATGAGAATTACCACGAGGGGCTCCCAATAACTTGCAGAAATGGGTTGCATTATGCCATTGTCCTTCCATCGTTGCAGTTCCTGAGCACCTTGCTCGTGTGTAGCGTGGGGGAGAGGTCGACGATGATAAAATCGTCGTTTCTCATAGGCTTTAGTAGCACTGTACGCCTCAAGATCTTTAGCCCTTCCTACCCCTGGTTTAAAAATCTCACTTCACTTATTACACAACTGAGAAACATTAATATGAGGCCTGAAAAGCTGATTTGTAATACCTTCTCACGTATGCTTGTCCTTGTTGGGATACAAAGTATTTGAACTGTGGTAAGTAAGGTTACACCCAGACAAAATGTTTAAGGGGCAGCAAGGGCAAGAAACAGTCTCACACAAAGCTTCAGTTTGAACAATCAAACAAGTCTAAATCACATAAGACTGCACTGTTTTGAAGACATAGCACTTGAAATTAAACAACCTTTGTAACGTCATGAAAATTTGCTGGCAACCTGCACATGGCAAGTACTGGTATTTCATGTCCATTATATCCAGACTAAACAGAAGCAGGCGTAAGTAGCCTTGAGCTACCGATCATTGGAGAGGTGTCTTTATTGATGAGGGAAAGAGACGCACCTGCGTCCAACTGAAATTTAATTGTCTTTTGAGCCACTCTTAATGGGACAAAAAGTTTGTTATTCTGTCTGTGGGCTAGAGAAGAAGGTTTCTGCGACGCGGAAAGCGAGCCTTTGTTCTTGCCAGCTGTAATGGTGGTGCCGACATGACACTCACTTCCTCAAAGCTACACTGAAGCTGTGTGTGACACTCTTTCTTGCCCTGGCTGCACAGTAAACAAATTGTCTGGGTATGACATTTCTTACCGCAGTTGAACCACTTTGTGTCCCAATAAGAACAAGCATTTCTATCATTATTTGAAAGACACTGGGAACAATTCCTCATCTTATCGTGGAATACACCTTGCGAACCACATGACTGAAAACTTTTACCTTTATTTTACTGTTAATCTGAGCCCTGATTTTATTCACTTTAACACTGACATGAACTGTACGCTGAGTGCCTTGTGCACTATAAACAAGGGATATAGAGGGATCCTTAAAATCAACTACAGTTTCATCCATAATACTTTGAGGCTATACAGTTAATAAAATTGTTTTCAGATCCTAATCTGGTAATTTTAGGAAAGCAGCACGAATGCGTTCGTACTTGTGTGATGGCATCACTTAACATAACCTGCAATATCTTGTTAGTCCCTTAAATTCAGCAACCCACTGTTTTAATGACTGTTCAGGGTACTTCCTAAGACAAGTATTGTAAATCTCGCCACAGCCACACGAAGGTGTGATTCATAAGTAATATCTTTCGGATGAGAGACAGAGCACAATTTAAGACACTGTCTGTACACGTCGGCTCCAACAGTTGATAGAACGTCAGCAAAGCGCGGCATACCTTGAATATTGTGTGCAGTGAAATGGGCTTCGAGTTAGGTGCGATATTCTAACCAGTCCTCTTCCTTACTGCTAAACTGGCAGAACATGCAGTTCCAGCCGGTTGTGGAGCTGCTTGTTGAGACAATAATATTGTCATCTGCAGTACACTGAGCAGTAGTCATTCAATCTGCTTGCTACGTCTGAAACTCTATAACTTCGTTTAGAGACATTTGTCGCGAGGACTCAGGCGTGGTTAAACACTTTTTAGTAGTCGCAAAAATGAAATAATATTGTTTTGGCCGCTGTGACTAGCGGAACATTAAGAAAATAGATATGTCAGACCAGGGCGGGAAACAATGGACTGGAATAAACGTGCACACACCATTGTTGCCACTGTCAGATGTATGGCGAAGGAACAACACACTAGCGTATACCAGCAGCCATCCTTGTCGCCTTTGTAGTGCGGGACGAAATAACACTCGAGACATGCGCTTCGCCACTGTAGCTGGTCCTATGAAGTCTAGATTTAGTCCTGGAAGAGGCCTAGCAGATACTAAACACCACAAAATATTAGATCACTTTATTAAAACTTGAACAGCTTGAAATATTTAACTTGGAAACAATCGACGTTCACAGGAATATCTAGGCATTTGTTACTGCAGTTGATCACTTACTTATCACTTGATACAATACTAAATGGTCATCTCTGGATGTATGATTGACTAACTATGACATACAGTTCTGGCTTCTATTACAACTCGCGATATTGGATTTGAAGTAAGACGTTGCTGTCGTTTAAGGTGATAATTATGGAGTGGGGTTAGCGGCACTGCATTCTGACGTAACTAATCTTCCGGCTGTGGCGATGTATGCAAATTCTTGAGGATGTGTGTATGCCGACATCTCTCAATCGTTGCTGTGTTAGGCAGCGATTGTCCTTACTTGTCATTCCCTCGTTCTTTCACATAGGACCTTGTTCTTTGAACGACACAGCAACGTGGTCAGAAACAAAAACTTGTAAGGATATTGCAACCTAGGTTGTGCTGAAGATAACTCTTAAGAAAAAAATTGGATACGTTGCACCGTTGGCATTTAAGTTAGCCAGTCAGGCCACTGCACATGCAAATTCAGGCAGCTCGCCACAGACGGTGTCGCCAAACGTGTTCTTCGTTTGGTTTCCTAAAACCGAACAAGTGAGCGATACGAAAATTGGACATTGGACTGGAGTAAGGATCGAACCTGAGCCAAAGACTGTGCAGTCTCGTGTGCTATTATTTTTGCTATGAGAACAAATGCTACTAATTTTATCTGATGGGCGGCCTTAATTTGTGCGTACAACGGCATGATTGGCACATGGTAATGCTAATTAACCCGGAAACCGTGCGATGTATCGAATCTTTTTCTTAAGAATTATTTCTCAGCAAAATCTACCCTAAAACACCCTTACAAGCCTTACGAACTGTTTCTGAACGCCCTATATACCCTGTTCTCTCGTCCTTCTTATCACAATATGAAACAAAAGGGTGCATAAAAGTATAAACAAATAAATTATTCACAGTTCTAAGCCCTTTGTGACTTTTGGCCTACCCTGTGCGTACAAACGGTGCAAGCCACTCTACGTCGGATAACGGAGGGAACATCATGCCAATATAATCGATTTTGTTTCCTGTTTAATTTACCTATTGAGCAATGGAAAATTGGCTTTGTGCACCTGTACGTATTTTTATCTCCCTTATTCTCATGATACGTATGCAAGATATATTGTAGAGGTCGTTGGTGTGACCTCTACTGTTGTGGGCTGCAGTGCTACAGTAGGGAGTGGTTTGATGCCTGGTGGACTCCTACCACGGGGAGCTAC
The DNA here is from genome assembly GCF_021461395.2 of Schistocerca americana. Classification (NCBI taxonomy): domain Eukaryota; kingdom Metazoa; phylum Arthropoda; class Insecta; order Orthoptera; family Acrididae; genus Schistocerca; species Schistocerca americana. The sequence continues at coordinate 437,867,765 of NC_060125.1, forward strand.
TAAAGGAATACAAAGGCACCAAATGTTTATTGTTCATAGAAACTATCGACGAACCAGGCAGTTAATGTTGCCAGGTGCACTGGCCGGAGGAGTCCATTTGGTATGTGCTGACCAAGGAAGGCATGGCTCGCACCCAAGGCGACGGCAAAAGTCCAGCGAGATCCTGAGATCATTGACCCCCATGCAGCCAGCAGAGTCGGCTCTCATGAGCAGGAGGTGGGGAGCCGAGACGGCTCACCGCTCGTGCTGACAGAAGAGCAGCTGACCCTGATGGAACGGCAATTGTAGTAGAGCATTCCTGCGGTCCACTGCACGAAGGCGTCTAACTTTTTCTCATTGGACTCTGCTTGGACGACAGGGCTATTACTAACAGCTTCGAAATCGTTATCATTCGAGTCGGTAACCGTTATGTTACGAGGAGCCAAATGTCATGTCCTTGCAGTCATAAATAAATAGGTGGAAGGTGGGCGAAGGCATCTGTCCCTGTAGGGATCTGGACAGGTAAGCAAAAGTTTAGTTGAGACAAGTGTTATGTGGCACCGGTTCCAGCAGTATCGTTAAGCTACGATACCACCGAAGTTCCCTAGGATGAGACTTGCTAGAGGTAGCGTCTTGGGTTAATAGTCAAGACATCCTTTGTCCCGGGTTCGAACCCCGCATCTGCTTACGTTCTGAATAAAAATCATCAAGAGATGACGGACGAAGACTTCTGGCATAAGAAGTCGCCCTCATTCACCCAACAGCCCTGTCAATGAGGGCACAGGAGCGGGTGTGCGAAACCGTCCCTAAAGGCGAAGAACCAGCAATGATCAATGGCATATGGACGCAGAAGGCAGTGGAAACCGCTGCATTAAAGACACATAACGTGTATCCACAGGACATGTGGCCTGTAAGTGAAAAAGTGTCATGTTATCTCTCCATTCACAAAAGATTGCGGAATAGACCCCATTCGGATCTTCAGATGGGGATGGCCGAGGGGGAGGTAACCATGAGAAAAATATTGAATAACCAATGAAAGGATAACGTTCTACTCGTCGGTGCGTGGACTGTCAGAAGTTTGAATGTGGTACGGAAGCTAGCAAATCTGAAAGGGGATATGCTAAGGTTCAATATACATATAGTGGGGTTCAGTGAACTGAAATGAAAAGAAGAAAAGGATTTCTGGTCAGATGACTACAGGGTAGTATCAACAGCATCAAAAAATGTTGTGACAGAAGTAGGATTTCTTATGAATAGGAAGGTAGGGCAGAGAGTTTGTTACTGAGAACAGTTCAGTCATAGGGCTGTTCTCGTCAGAATCGACACCAAACCGACACTGAAAACGTTAGTTCTGGTATACATGCCGACGTCGCAAGCCGAAGATGAAGAGATAGAGAAAGTGTATGAGCACATTGAAAGAGTAATTCAGCACGTAAAGGGAGATAACAATCTAATAGTCATGGGGGATTGGAATGTCGTTGCAAGGGATGGGACAGAAGAAGGTATTGCGGGAGAATATGGGCTTCGGACAAGGAATGAGAGAGGTGAAAGACTAATTGAGTTCCGCAATAAATTTCAGCTAATAATAGCAAATACTCTGTTCAAGAATCAAAAGCGGAGGAGGTGAACATGGAAAAGGCCTCGAGAAACTGGAAGATTTCAGTTAGATTACATCATGGTCAGGCAGAGATTCAGAAATCAGACACGGGGTTGTAAGGCGTATCCAGGATCAGATATGGACTCATATCATGAGGAGTATAGTGAAATTTAAGAGACTAGTCAGGAAGAATGATTTTGAAAATAAGCGGGACACGGAAGAACTAAGGAATGTAGAGATACGCCCGATGTTCTCTTAGTCTACACATACTGCGATAAGGAATAGCTCAGTAGACAGTTCATTTGAAGAGGAATGGACAACTCTAAAGTGGGCAGTACAGAAGTTGGAAAGAAAGTCGTAGGTACAAAGAACCTAATTGCGAAGAAATCATGGATAACATAAGGAATACGTCAGTTAATTGACGAATGAAGGAAGTACAAAAATGTTCTGGAGAATTCAAAATGCAAGTCACTTAGGAATGAAATAACCAGGATGTGCAGAGAAACAAAGGCGAAACGGATGCATGAAAAATGTGAAGAAATTAAAAACGAAATAATTGTTGGAAGGACTGACTCAGTAAACAGAAAAGTCAAAACAAATTTCGGTGAAATTAAAAGCAAGGGTGGTAACATTAAAGTGCTATACGAGTTCCACTGTGAGGGGGAAAACTTGTCTGATAAGGTGGTAGAAGAAGAAACAGGAGTCGATATAGAAGAGATAAGGGATCAAATATTAGTCAGACTTTAAAAGAGCTTTGGAAGACTTAAGATCGAATACGGCAGAAGGTGTAGATAACAATCTATCAGAATTTCTAAAATCATTGGGGGAACAGGCAACAAAGCGATTGTCCACGTCGTTGTGTAGAATGTATGAGTCTGGCTGTATGTCATCTGACTTCGTAAAAAAACATCATTCACACAATTCCGAAGACTGCAAGAGCAGACAAGTGCGAGAATTATCGCACGATCAACATAAAAGCTCATGGATTCAAGTTGCTCACAAGAAAAATATAGAGGAGAATGGAAAAGAAAATTGAGGATGTGTTAGATGACAATCAGTTTGCCTTTAGGAAAAGTGAAGGTACCGGACAGGCAATTTAACGTTGCGGCTGATAACGGAAGCAAGACTAAAGAAAAATCAAGAACTTTCATAGGATTTGTTGACCTAGACAAAGCGTTCTACAGTGCAAAATGTTGCAAGATCTTCGAAATTCTGAGGGAAACTGGAGTAGGGTGTAGGTGAAGAGTATTATTCAATATGTACAAGAACCAAGAGTGAACAATAAGAGTGGAAGACCAAGAACGAATTGTTCGCATTAAAAAGTGTGTAAGACAGGGATGTAGTCAATCGCCAGTACTGTTCCACCTACACATCGAAAAGGCAATGACGGAAACAAATACAGGGTTCAAGACTGGAATTAAAATTCAAGGCGAAAGTATATCAGTGAAAAGATTCGCTGATAATGTTGCTATCGTCAGTGAAAGTAAAGAATTATTACAGGGTCAGCAGAATGGAATGAGCAGTCTAATGAATACAGAATACGGATTGAGAGGAATCCTAAGAAAAAAAAATGGTTCAAATGGCTCTGAGCACTATGCGACTTAACTTCTGAGGTCATCAGTCGCCTAGAACTTAGAACTAATTAAACCTAACTAACCTAAGGACATCACACACATCCATGCCCGAGGCAGGATTCGAACCTGCGACCGTAGCGGTCACGCGGTTGCAGACTGAAGCGCCGTTAACCGCACGGCCACACCGGCCGGCAATCCGAAGAAAGGCGAAAGCAATGAGAAGTAGCATAAGTGAGAAAATCGAGAAACTTAACATCACGACTGGCTGTCATGAAGTACGTGAGGTTAAGGAATCCTGATACCTAGGTAGCAAAATAGCCCACGACGGACAGAACAAAGAGGACACCAAAAGCAGACTAGCTAGTTAAAGAAGGCATTCCTGGACAAAGTAAGTCTGCTATTTCAAACATAGGTCTAAATTAGAGGAAGAAATTTCTGAGAATGTATGTCTGGAGCACGGAATTGCATAGTAGTGAGACATGGACTGTGAGAAACCGGGAAAGAAGAGAACTGAAGAATTTGAGATGTGCTGGGGTGGCTAGAGGACAAATGTAAGGATGTAGAGGCTTATCTCACTAGGGGTCAGATAGATACTGCTTACAGGAAAATTAAAGAGACCTTTGGAGAAAAGAGAGCCATTTGTATGAATATCAAGAGCTCATATGGAAACCCAGTTCTAAGCAAAGAAGGTGGAAGGAGTATATAGAGGGTCTATACAAGGGCGATGTACTTGAGAACAATATTATGGAAATGGAAGAGGATGTAGATGAAGATGAAATGGGAGATACGATACTGCGTGAAGAGTTTGACTGAGCACTGAAAGACCTGAGTCGAAACAAGGCCCCGGGAGTTGACAACATTCCATTAGAACTACTGACGGCCTTGGGAGAGCCAGTCCTGACAAAACTCTACCATCTGGTGAGCAAGATGTATGAGACAGGCGAAATACCCTCAGACTTCAAGAAGAATATAATAATTCCAATCCCAAAGAAAGCAGGTGTTGACAGATGTGAAAATTACCGAACTATCAGTTTAATAAGTCACAGCTGCAAAATACTAACGCGAATTCTTTACAGACGAATGGAAAAACTGGTAGAAGCCGACCTCGGCGAGGATCAGTTTGGATTCCGTAAAAAAGTTGGAACACGTGAGGCAATACTGACCCTACGACTTATCTTAGAAAGTAGATTAAGGAAAGACTAACCTACATTTCTAGCATTTGTAGACGTAGAGAAAGCTTTTGACAATGTTGACTGGAATACTCTCTTTCAAATGCTAAAGGTGGCAGGGGTAAAATACAGGAAGCGAAAGGCTATTTACAATTTGTACAGAAATCAAATGGCAGTTGTAAGAGTCGAGGGGCATGAAAGGAAGCAGTGGTTGGAAGGGAATGAGACAGGGTTGTAGCCTGTCCCCGATGTTATTCAATCTGTATATTGAGCAAGCAGTAAAGGAAACAAAAGAAAAATTCGGAGTAGGTATTAAAATCCTTGGAGAAGAAATAAAAACTTTAAGGTTCGCCGATGACATTGTAATTCTGTCAGAGACAGGAAAGGACTTGGAAGAGCAGTTTAACGGAATGGATAGTGTCTTGGAAGGTGGATATAAGATGAACACCAACAAAAGAAAAACGAGGATAATGGAATGTAGTCGAAATTAAGTCGGGTAATGCTGAGGGAATTAGATTAGGAAATGAGACACTTAAAGTAGTAGATGAGTTTTACTATTTGGGGAGCAAAATAACTGATGATGGTCGAAGTAGAGAGGATATAAAATGTAGACTGGTAACGGCAAGGAAAGCGTTTCTGAAGAAGAGAAATTGGTTAACATCGAGTATGGATTTAAGTGTCAAGAAGTCGTTTCTGAAAGTATTTGTATGGAGTGTAGCCATGTATGGAAGTGAAACATGGACGATAAATAGTTTGGACAAGAAGAGAATAGAAGCTTTCGAAGTGTGGTGCTACAAAAGAATGCTGAATGCTGAAGATTAGATGGGTAGATCACAGAACTAATGACGAGGTATTGAATAGAATTGGGGAGAAGAGAAGTTTGTGGCACAACTTGACAAGAGGAAGGGACAGGTTGGTAGGAAATGTTCTGAGGCATCAAAGGATCACATATTTAGCGTTGTAGGGCAGCGTGGATGGTAAAAATCATAGAGAGAGACCAAGAGATGAATACACTAAGCAGATTCAGAAGGATGTAGGTTGCAGTAAGTACTGGGAGATGAAGAAGCTTGCACAGGATAGAGTAGCATGGAGAGCTGCATCAAACCAGTCTCAGGACTGAAGACAACAACAACAACAACAACAACACTGCTACGGAAGAATATTGAAAGTTAGCCTGACTGATAGGTAAGGAATGAGGAGGTTCTCAGCAGAATCGCCGAGAAAAAGAATATATGGAAAACAGTAACAAAAAGGAGGGACATGGTTTTAGGACATGTGTTAAGACGTAACTTTCGTGGTATTAGAGGAAACTGTAGAGGGTAAAAACTGTAGGGGAAGACAGAGATTGGAATACATACATCATATAATTGATGACGCATCAAACCAGTCGGAAATAGATGACAAAAAACAAAATCGGCTCGCAGGCAGCTAGTTGAGAAGACTACAGACTGGCATAGGTTCCTCCTACAGGCTGGTCGGCTGCAGACAGAGATATTTCAGCACTGTTTATGGGAGACTGGGCCACGTTCGTTATGCTAGTGTGAGGCATGATATCACCTGGCCTGCTTTTCCCGTCTGCTCAGCTTTCCTGTACGATTTATGATGCTTCAAATTCATGTTTCGGGCGTTCTGACTGGTGTATTCTGAAGTATCAATTGATAGTCTTGCATCCGACATGGGCTAGTTTGCTCAATAAATCATTTTCACATAAATAATTGGACATCTCTTCGTATGATGCCGTTTTGCTGCACTAGCCTCAGATGATTCAATGCCCTAGACATGGGCGTTGTTCAACATTCCTCCGTTCCATGACTTTTTACATTACCAGGGAAGATACTTTACTTTGCTGAACCAATATGTCATTTTGCTGCGCAATATTCCCCTCTCCTCCAAAAACTCTGGTCAAGATATCTCTGAAAAAAGCCTTAACACACATGTAAATAAACCGTTATACGCAATTGTCTTGCTTTTTTCTTACTCTACTCTGGTTTGATTCACATGGCTCATCAGCTGTGTAGTTAGATCTAAGGCATTATTTTCTCAAGTTTAGTCAAATATTTTTACTGAAAATTTCCCTCTAAACGTTTACTTGTGCACTAGTGTAATCATTCCTCACGCCACTCAACCCGCAAACACTATAATTCACAAGCTAATTTACTTCTTCTCGCTTAACAGGTAATACATTCTCTCACTTAGCTAATACTTACTTCTACTGATAAGCCAATCAGCTTATCATATTTCCACACACAAATACTACCACATTAAATGTTTATATAAATATCCAGTACAATATGATTGGAAGAACTCTTTCTCCTCAGCAAATCATTACACAGAAAATGGTTCTACTAGTTATTTGTCATATTTGGCTTCTTCTTTGTCTATCTGCTGAATTTTTAACCTGCTGTTTCCATACAGCATCTAAAAATTTGTGTTTGAAACTAACGCTTCCCTCACACTCTTTCTAGATCAGGCGTTTTTAAAACTACTCTTAAAGAAATATTACTTACATACTGGTCGGTAGCCGGCCGCTGGTGGCCGAGCGTTTCTAGGCGCTACAGTCTGGAACCGCGCGAGCGCTACGGTCGCAGGTTGGAATCCTGCCTCGGGCATGGATGTGTGTGTGTTGTCCTTAGGTAAGTTAGGTTTAAGTAGTTCTAAGTTCTAGGGGACTTATGACCTCAGCAGTTGAGTCCCATAGTGCTCAGAGCCATTTGAACCATTTTTGAACCCTACTGGTCGGTAGCTCTAATTACTTCCCTTATTTTGCAGCCTCCAATAGATTGACTATGCCTTGCAAGTCGTGCTTTCTTATACCTTATCACAATCAACTTCCTCGTGCTCTTCGGCACTGTACCGTGTGGATCGAATGTTACAGATACCAAACACACTTTAGGCGGTTCTACTTTCGAGATAATAGACCCTTTCGGGGATACAACACGTACACATGACTCATTTGGTCGCAACACTGTCTTCCTCGGCTTGACTGTTGCAGTCCGCACGATACAAGAATCAGTGGCACATGTGTTTCCTGTGGATCTGGCCCAGTTTTCGTGGCCTCAAAACAACACCATTATCATCCAATGGCGTTGACACTACTGCTTCTAAATCAGTATCATACATTTTGTTAATCACATATTCGTTTACTTTAGACAGCACGCACTATATCCATTTGGCACTACAGCTGCTTCAGACTTTGCATGTCCCAAGATATTGCCGCGCGGGATTAGCCGAGCGGTCTCGGGCGCTGCAGTCATGGACTGTGCGGCTGGTCCCGGCGGAGGTTCGAGTCCTCCCTCGGGCATGGGTGTGTGTGTTTGTCCTTAGGATAATTTAGGTTAAATAGTGTGTAAGCTTAGGGACTGATGACCTTAGCAGTTAAGTCCATAAGATTTTATGCACACACACTCCCAAGATATTGGAGCTTATGCTTTTACATTGCTCTCCATAATTTCCCCAACGTTCGCACTTCAAGCATCAAATGAAATTACACGAACTTCCACAATGACAGCGCTAACCTTTTCATGCCAACGCGTCATGAAATCATCCCACCAGTCACCTCCCTATTTCTTACATGTTGCGGTGTCAACAGGTTTATCTAGGTTAAAGTAGTTGGACATACTATGGAAGCAGGTAAACTACTCGTAAAACCAGAACTGTTTCCTTCAATGGCCCTCTCAGTATTATTTTCTTCATCTAAAGCTGCTAGCTCTGTGTACGTAGCCCATACTTAAACGTGCAAGCGTGTCTCGTCCGCAACTCAGTTACTTCCACTACTAAAGTTTGCAAAATTTCCTGTGTTTCCGACTCGGATGTGATTGACCCTCAAACAATAACATAAAGCTCAAAGAAGAGAAAAAAAATACCAAAAGCGCAGTGCAGCACTTACCCCTACTACTAGCATATAGTTATTACAATATAATGTTCTGCCCAAATGATTACTTATCAATATCGTTGCCTCATTGGTAAATATAGTGAACCACACCACTTACTCATATCAAATTGAAGTGCTTGTTGCAAAAGATACAAATTGACACACACAATCTTTGAACATCATCTGCGTTCACTTTCTTCACTTACATAAGAAGATACAACTGGATACCTACCAATAACCAAGTGAGTCTCCATGATCCTTGAAGTCGAATGAAAACAGGAAAAAAAAGACTGAAGTCACCGATCTGCATGTCGACGAACCCGCAACGCAGTAGTAAAAGGGCCATCTTCTTCAGCGATCCAACAGGCATGTTTCCCCGTCATCAAAATGTTGTGATAACCATTCTCACATCAAATGTAAAGGCTGGAGCTTTGATCTCTACTGTTGTCGGTTGCGTTGGTGCAGTGTGGAGTGTCGTTATGCCTGGATACCAAGCAAGGGGCACTAGCAAAACAATATGAAGACAGCAAACATTTATCGTCCATAAAACACAATTGAAGTGTCGGTGTTCCAGGCGTGTAGCACTGATAAGTGTACCGACAGGAGGCTGCCACCATGCATATGCTGACAAAGTCGTGGCTCGCAGCGATGGCGATACCATCACCTCCAGTGACATCATGAGGCGCTCAGTCCAACGCAGCCAGCACGCAGCTTCGTCAGCTCTGTCCAAGGCAGTAGCTGCTTCGGAATAGGGTGACCAGGGAATGACGCTGTAGACAACACGCAGAACAGCCGCTGACAGTAGAGTCTGCCTTCAGGAGTGGGGGACGGAAATGGGCACCCCTCATGACAGAAGAGCAAATGTACATACCTGGACAGGGACCCGAGAACCTCAGGATGGAATGCAGTTATAGTAGATCTACAATGGCCTACTGGTCAAAGGCACACAAGTTGTTCTCGTTGGACTCTGCGTGGATGATGGCAGTGTGGCTAACAGTATCGAAGTCCCAAGAGTGAAATTTGCTACTGCATAGAAGCTAATAGGCAGCTAGTTGTGTAGATGGCAGAGCGCCATAGATCCCTCCTCCAGGTTGGTCAGCTGCAGACTGAGATACTCCCACTGGAAATAAGTAATATTCATGCGAGACTGGCCCACTTTCGTAATGCTACTACGAGGCAAGACACCGCTAGGCCTGCTTTTCCCATCTTGTCAGATTTCCTGAAGTTTGTGATGTAACACATTTACGTTTTACGTGCTCTGGCTGGTGTAACCTGCAGTGTTAGTGTACTGGATGGTTACTGGTGCATCGACTAATGCATTCTTGCTCAGCTGTGCGTGGTCACAAAAATGATGGAACCTCTCTTCCTATGACATCGTTTTGCTGCATTGGTGCCAGGTGGTTCAGTGCCCTTGGCTAGGTCATTACTTAACACTCCTTCCTCCTGTGCTTGTTGCATTAACGGGATAGGCTTCTTAATCTTGTACTTGGCTGCACGGGGCAACAGTATGACGACGACAGCAGAATAGTCACACAATGTACTTTGAAGGCAGTTCTTTAAATTGATATAACAGGGTTGTGTAACAAATACGCCGCTTTTCTTCCAAGGATTCCCATTTAAGTTCGTGAGCATGTACGCTACACTCTCATGTAGTTTATACCGATCTGTTGGGATTCTGATTTATTTGATGTCCGTTGTCATGTCTAGTTGATAAGGACTCTAAACATGGGAACATTACCCTGTAGCTGGTCACGTGATTGTTCGCGATTTCCATTACAGATGCACTACATGTTTTCAGAACCCTTAGAACACTGAATACTGACTTTAAATGATTGTCACATTTTATATCACTTCTGAAATACCTGTCCTGTGTGACATACTCAAGGTGTTCACCACTAATTTTACTAACGTTTTAGTCTTTATTTTACATTATTTAAAGACAGTTGTCATTCATTACGCCTAATATATATGTTCTCCAAGTTTTTCTGCAAGTCCTTGCGACCGTCCAAGGCAATACATTTTTGTTACCAAGAGCATCGTCAGCCACACACTGCTGCTAATCCTAAACGAAAATAAACAGATACGGGGCAAGACGTCAACGCACGCTAATTCAGTGGACTAGGGGCCTTCCTGTTTGGGCCACTTACTAGTATCAGCGTGCGTGGGAGATGAGGAGGTGGTGCAGTGGTCGTTGCGACCTCTTCCCCTGATCGCGGGCGCCTCGCTGGGGAAGACGTCAGCAAATCGATCGCCGGTGTGACTCACCACGAGCTGCGATGGATCGATATGGGCGCCTCGCATGAGTAACTGCCGCCGCCGGGCCATCTGCTCCGCTCATGACGAGGCTGGCGCCTGCGCTCCTATCCTAGGCGCTCCTCGCGCCAATAAGGACTTCCCTCGTACAGTCGGCAGTCCTGTCTTGATACAAATGAGTACGTCATCGACTGATAGTTGATCAGTTGTCACCGATATCGAGTAACACATTCTACGACGAGTTGTTGCCATCTTCTCCTCCCAGGTCTTTCAGTTTTTTTCATTAGTCGTGTAGCTTAAAGGGCAGCAGGATATCTTGCGAAACGGGTAGGAGAGACAGAGGATAGAAGCTGGACAGCGGTGTAACGACCATTGGTTTTTTATACTGAGTGTGTTTTTAGGCTGCTTTCCAGGCTCACTGTGGTTCTCAGTTCGAAGATTAGTTTGATACTTTTCTCCGTGCCAAATTGTCCTGCGTTAGTCCCTTCATCTCTGTTCAACTATCGCTGTCTTTGTGAATAGATGTAACTATTTTTCCATCTGTGTGTCTTGGCAACCACCTCTTTTCTACCCAATTCCTTGGCCTGACTGCATAAAGCTTCGAATTCTTCTCCTGCTACAGGCGCGATTGGACTTAGTCTTCACAGTTAACAGTGGGTAAAGGACAGAAAGGGAGAGCACAACTCTGCTTAAAAACAGTCGACTACAGACTCAATTAAGCATTTGAATCCTCATGAAGTCCTTCGATAACATTAACAAGGAAGCTCACGGATTTAACAGGGTACAAAAGTTGTGAAGTAGAGCCTGCATACCAGAAATTTAATACTAAACCGGTAGGAACTGCTCGGTAAATGAAGGAAAATGATAGACACAAGCAATTAGAGGACAAAAATGGAGAAATAGGAAACGTAATTGTGGTCGAACGAGAGAGATACTATAACTTTATCTTGGAACTCCTCCATTTGATCCGTGTTTGCATAGAAAAACAATCATAAGGTCGCAACATACGATACATCTCTCGCGACACAAGCCAACAGCAAGATGGTGTAATGTTCTGGACCATAAACGAAGAGCGAAAGTTTTGTTTTTCTGTGTATAGATTCAGCTACCTACCGTCCAACGAATTTGCAGATGTCACGATGTCCGCTAAGAAAAAAAAACGGCAACAGAGAAAGCACAAAGTATGCCGCAAACAGCGACAATAATTCTTAAAAACATGCCATAACATGCAATAAATAAGATTTAAAGAACACACTCATGATGGCGATATTTGTCGCCGAAACTAGTTTGGGGGAATAAATAAGCAAACAAATAACGAACTGTTTTGCATCAAGGCGGACTCATAAGAACCATATTGTTGAGAGAGATACTAATGGCAGCAGTACTTGCCACACCTTCTTTCGCCGCCCATCACGAATCGCTCTCCTGTGCCAATCTTTTCATTTCAGAGTAACACTTGCAACTTATGTCTCCAATTATTTGCTGGATGTATTCCACCCTCTGTTTTCCTGTACTTTTTTTTCGCTCCGCAGATCCTTCTGGTACGATGCAAGTCTTTCCTTAATGTCTTAACAGATGTCCTACCATCTGTCCCTTCTTTAGTCCAATATACTCCTATTTCCCCACATACTCTCCGATTCTCTGGAGAACCTCCTCATTCCTGATCTTACCAGTTCACCTAATTTTCAACATTATTCTGTAGCATAACATCTCAAATGCTTCGACTCTCTTCCGTTCCCGTTTTCTCACAGTACATTTTTCACTACCACACAACGCTGTGTTCCAAACGCACATTCTCAGAAATTTCTCCCTCAAATTAAAACCTATGTTTGATATTAGCAGACCTCTCTTGGCCAGGAATGCCCTTTTTGCCAGTACTAGTCTGCTTTTTATGTCATCCGTGCTCAATCTGTCATGGGATATTTTGCTGCCTAGGTAGCAGAATTTCTTAATTTCATCTACTTCGTGATCCCCACTTACAATGTTAAGTTTCTACCTGATCTCATTTCTGCTAATTCCTACTATTTCCAACTTTCTTAGTTTTACTCTCGCTCCATATTTTCAACTCGACAGACTGTTCTTTCCATCAGCAGATTCTGTAATTCTTCTGCACTTTCACTGAGGTTAGCAGTGCCATCAGCGAATGTTATCACCTTAGCAGCGGCAACGAGGCATCGGTGGAGAGTACGCGATCGTAATTACGAGCCGCCATCGTAATTCCTGATGATCTGATTATCACACCTAGTGAGCAACGAGGTCATTAACTTCGTGAAGTAGTTTTCAGTGCTTGAGTCAATTTTTACTAACATTTATTAGAGCGATGTGTGTCAGCAGCATGCTACGATCATCAGATGCATTATAGTTGTAAGTACATTAATCTAAAGTGTGATGCGGATTATTCGCTGTGTGTGCCAGTAAGGTAACGTACGGAAATCTAACCTTGTGCAGAAACTTTCATTTGTTTCAGTATATACCTTGTGTGAGTTGTATGTTTAAGTCATTTCAGTGATGTTTCTACTCATATTTTGGCTGCATATGAATTTGTCTGGCACTCCGAGCATAGTAATTAACACAGCATCATAACTTCACGCCGGCAGGAGTGGCCGTGCGGTTCTAGGCGCTACAGTCTGGAGCCGAGCGACCGCTATGGTCGCAGGTTCGAATCCTGCCTCGGGCATGGATGTGTGTGATGTCCTTAGGTTAGTTAGGTTTAATTAGTTCTAAGTTCTAGGCGACTGATGTCCTCAGAAGTTAAGTCGCATAGTGCTCAGAGCCATTTGAACCATTTGAACCAAAACTTCACACTCTCAGATTCAGTTGTTTACATTCCAAACACTGATCACGACTACGATAACTGAATGCAGTTGCTAAGAAGATACAAACAATGAATAAACAATATTTTTTAAGCATATTTATGTCATGGTACAAATTAAACAATATGACTAGTATTTCTTGGTTGTTCAGTACTTTGAACACTGGTTTCCAATTAACTCTTTATAACAATAAAGGCAAGCGTTCCACATTTGAGAAGTTTATGAAGAAAATGACACTGTTATTATCTATCTCAAAATTTAGCTACCTGTTTCAGTATACTATCGCCGACGTTAACCAGTTCCATAAGACATGGTGAAATTTAATATCAAACTGTTTCACCGTCTCTAACGCCAATCTTTTACCGCCCCTTCTGGGCCTGTAGCATTCTGTTATACTGTCTCAACATTCCTAATCATATGGACTGAAGACTCACTGGACCAGCCAAGGAAACGCGTCGTGATGGCAGAAGAATTTTGATCCCATTAACGCTGGTTGTGGGACCTTTTGAAATCGTGGGATTTCCGAGAAAACGGCTGACCGTGCAGAGGACACGACTTTTCGCAAATAACGTAACTTTGCACATCTACACAGTTTTGTGCAGGTTACTTGGTTGTATCGCGTTGGCATACAATGACGTTTTCTAATGGCCAGAACAGATTTGTGGCGTCTTTCTGTATATTCATGAGCAAAGAAGGATTCAAAATTAGCACAACTGCCTCCCTTACAAAGGAAAACACTATCTTGGCGAGAATTACCGACTCCTGAATTAACTGCAAATACGGGTAACAAAAATTATGGACTGTACCTCTATAATGGGGCATCATCACTCACTATTTGATATCATTCGTTCGACCTCCTAACACAGAATACCGTGAATCAGATTACGGTCAATATCTATTAGTATCATTGCAAACCTCATGGGCTTGTTGACCTCTGATTGACCTAATCCTGATGTGGCAATAATAGTTTACCTTTCCTGTAGGTTGTAGTGTCACGCCTATAATTATCTAAACCGCTTACAGTGATCTCCCTGTACACACTTTCTTCCACTGCGGAAAAAAAAATTAGTGCACCCTGATAGATGTTTCCACTTCATTCAAGATTTATTGTTACAACAGTGCATATGAAGTACATGAAAAGATTACATTCACAGTTCAACGGCGTAAGTGGTTCTGAGGTGTAAGACGTCGGCCCATGCTGAAACACCCGTATTAGAACGTCGTGTAGCCTCCACGTGCGGCAGTGAAGGCTCTGACTCCGGCATCCAGTCGATCGTACAGATGGCGAGTATTGTCATGGGGTCATGGGACACGTTATGTCACGCCTGCTCCACCTGTTCACGGAGTTCTGTAAGAACTCCTCGGCCCATCATATTCTACACGTCCTCAATTGGAGAGAAGTCCAGAGATCGTGCTGACCAGGGAAGTTGCTCCACGTCTTGCGTAGCACGTTGAGTTTCACCCTCAGTGTGTGGGCGTGCATTATACTGTTGGAACAACACATCACCTTCCTATTGCAAGAATGGTAAAAGAATGGGTCTAACAACTGTATGCAGGCCGGTGTGTCTTGGACGAATGCTCTCTTGGAGACAGCACTCATCTGATCTACGTCGTACGGGCAGACGGCCGTCACTTGCGTGCAGGCACGGTCTGCTTTATCGCCAAAGACCACCGCGCGCCACTCCACCTTCCAAGTGATCCTCTGACGGGACGAGTCGAGCCGTGCACGTCGATGCTGTGGCTGAGTAGAAGACAGGATAGACGTGTGCATGCTCGTCGTCCCACTGATAATAACCGGTTTGCAACAGTTCGCTCACAAGCCCTTGTAAAATGACTTTTATCTTAGTAATATGGATATTTATACACGTGATTGGAGAGAGAGAGAGAGAGAGAGAGAGAGAGAGAGAGAGATTGATTTTTGACTGACATTTTTACTTTAAGTCGTAACTGGTACCTGAATTTTTAGTTGCTGCCTCCTTGAATGATCAGCTTCTGCACCAGTTGTTGACGTATTGCAATTTGGAGGAAGTTATTGTAATTGAAGGTTTAAAATACGACTCTGTTAGTTACATGGCCGTATTGTGGACAGCTTTGAGCCCAAGTTTTCGTAGCTTTTCATATCTAAGGTACCACTGTTGTAATTAAGATCAAACAGCAATCTGATTTTCGTGAGAAAAGGAGATTGCTTGACACACAAACTTCCTTCAAACTACACGTCCTGCTACAGTGGAGTTCAGCACCATACTATTGTACAAGAACATAATCCAATTACTGTAATTAAGAAATTATGAGAGGTTGTTACTTATTGAATGAAAACTATAGAGAATGCATTTCTTTTCCTGTATTTTAGTGAACTTTGTACACTTACAATTCTGTCGATTCATAGACGGCAATGACAATGAAGTTCACCTCCTTTTCCAAAAACAAGATATTTCTATTCTTCACTTCCAGAAAATTTGTATGCATAAATGTTTCGCAACTCTTACACATACTTCACTCGGTTTTATCAATAAAATATCAATTTTCATTAAATATAACAATGCGTTCTGAGTGACGGCCTAGCAACACGTCCTCTTTCCACAAGATACAGATTAACAGTCTTTTTTTAAATAAAATCAATTGTCTTTTTTTTTTAGAATCCATACTCAAAGATTCTCTAATACTATCGATGCGGGGATTGCGCGGTAAAGAGTTTATTGCTGTCCAGCTGCGCTTCACTTCACTTCAAGTACTTTTTAAATCTCATTTACATTTACGGTATTTACATACATTACTGAGCTTTTCAGAATAAAATCAGGCACAAATTAGTTTTAAAAAAAGCAGTGACTCACACACAACATTACACCCTCTTACCTGTGGTGTAGCTGTGCGGTCTGCCACTGCTGCCCTTTACAGTACGGCGATCCTAGAGGATGTCTGTGCTGTGTGGACGTCCAGAAAGTCGTCTACGGCCCGGAGAATGTTCATTGACCACTCATACCAGCATCGTTGCACAACTGACACATCACGTCACCTTGTGTGGTAGTTAACCGAAAGGACCATCCCGCTACTCAGACGACCACACATTGACCCCTTTCAAACTCGTTCTGTTGGCTGTAGGAAGCACGAAAGCATCTCTGTGGCATGGTTGCATGCTTGCTTCACACGTTCGCACCGCAGTGCGCCTTCTGGGAGTGAGCATTCGCTATCAAAGAGTAGGCACAGATGGCACTATGATAGCTATGCCACTACGATATCTGTTGGCGAACGACGTTATCGTACATCTACTATCCCCCAGGTGGCATATGCCGTCATCGGATCAAAATCGACGTCCTCTTTCCAGGTTTACTTTTCTTTTACTTCTTGATACTTTATTTCAGCTTCTTTCCATTCCACTCGCTTGTGAAAGTGGGAAGGATGATTCTGTGATAGCTATAATTATTCTAATTTTGTCGTCGTGATCTGTATCGGAAAAATAATTAGAAGATTGCAATATTTTGCAGTCCTTAGCTAATGCAGACCCTTGAAGCTTGGTCAGGAGCATTTTGCAGGGTAATTTACGTTTACCTTCAAGTGTTACCTTATGACTACGGTGACACGATGTGAATCTGTTCACCAAGTTAAAGTGAAAAATAAATTTGGCAAATCACAAAATCAGCTGGAGAAATATTCTGCCACTAGAAATAAAGCAAATATCCTCAGAATGCAATTAAGCTATGTTCATTTTATCATGCTATGATCATCATTTCGAAGCTTCTAGTGTCATCATCAGATTACCTGATACATGTGCATACGCTCGTAAGACTCTTGGTTGTCAGGTCTTATGGCCGGCGGCATTCAGACTATTATCCCGCCGCTGTCCAGCGCGTCTCCAAACACATGTTCGCTGATCATCGGAGCCCGGTTCGAAACAGGACTCATCACTGAAGACAATGCTACTTCACTCACTGAAATTCCTGGACGAAGACCTGTCTGGGGACGGTGGGATACCAACGTGACTGTCACTCGCTGTAAGGCCCGACAACCAGAAGGATGGTCTGGGGTGCCATTTCATAGCACGACCTCTTTGGTTGTAATTCGCGGGACCCTTACAGAACAGCGGTACCTCAACTATACTCTACTCCGCGTGCGCGCCTGTACACAGTGAGAGTTTTTACAGTTCGTCTTCGTGCTTGCCATATCCTACCTTGGCCAGCAACGTCGCCGGATCTGTCCCCAACTGAGAACGCTTGAAGCATCTTAGGCAAAACCCTCCAACCACCTCGGAATTTTGATGATCTAACACGCCAATTGGACAGAATTTGGCACGGTACCCGTCAGGAGGACATACAAAAACTCTGTAAATCAGGAGTGTCCAGCATAAAGTCCGCTGTTGTATAATATCCACACAAATGACCAGCCAATTAACTCTTCAACTAAGGCAGTCATATACGCTAATGATACAGCACTCGCTGCCCAAGGTGAGACCTTTGAGGAAGTAGAGGTAAAACTGACAATAGCTCTTGAAAATTTGACCAAGTATTACGATGAAAACCAACTGAAACCGAACCCTGGAGAGCCCCAAGTCTGTGCATTCCATCTTAGAAATAGAGAAGCCAAAAAGAAACTGAACATCACTTGGAGAGGAGAACAACTACGCCACTGCGAAACTCCTAAATACCTTGGGGTGAAGAATGACAGTTCCCTCACATTCAAAGCCCACTGTGAAGAAACGAGCGTCAAAGTAAAAGCGCGGAACAACATCATCCGCAAACTTACAGGAAACACCTGGGGTGCCCAGCCAAAAGTGCTTAGAACATTTGCCTTGGCACTATGTTTCTCCGCCGCAGAATACGCAGCACCCGTCTGGCAAAACTCTGCACATGCTAAACATGTAGATACAACCCTGAACGAGACAAGACGCAATGTTACAGGCTGCTTACGACCTACTCCTGTCAATAAGCTGTACCAAATTATGGGTATAGCATCGCCACGCATTCGAAGGCAAGCTGCAACAGAAGTGGAGAAGAAAAAACAAGAAATCGACCCTAGACATCCTTTTTCGGACATGACCATCAACATCCAAGACTGAGGAAAAGAAAAAGCTTCCTACAGAAAACTATGGCAATTCGTTCATCACCCAGAACTCGCAGAGAGGAGCTTTGGCGAGACTCCCTACCTGACGACAATCACATAACGGTCGAGGAACTAGCCGAAGGTTTGCACCTGTCATACGTGACCTGGAAGACTTTGAACAGACTTCGAATTGGGGTGTGTGGCAAGGTGCAAAGCCAACCTCAGGAAGTGGGGCTTCAGTAATGAGGAGGAAACTTGTCAGTGTGGTGACGTACAGGACGAACAATATCTGCTAGTCTACACGAACGGCATGCACTATGTGTGATCTTGCTGCAGCCAGCGAAACTGCTGTGATAACTGCCGAATACTGGGGCCGTCAAAAAATATAATCATCTTGCTGCGTGTTTATCTGCTGCTTGTTTGTATATACACTCCTGGAAATGGAAAAAAGAACACATTGACACCGGTGTGTCAGACCCACCATACTTGCTCCGGACACTGCGAGAGGGCTGTACAAGCAATGATCACACGCACGGCACAGCGGACACATCAGGAACCGCGGTGTTGGCCGTCGAATGGCGCTAGCTGCGCAGCATTTGTGCACCGCCGCCGTCAGTGTCAGCCAGTTTGCCGTGGCATACGGAGCTCCATCGCAGTCTTTAACACTGGTAGCATGCCGCGACAGCGTGGACGTGAACCGTATGTGCAGTTGACGGACTTTGAGCGAGGGCGTATAGTGGGCATGCGGGAGGCCGGGTGGACGTACCGCCGAATTGCTCAACACGTGGGGCGTGAGGTCTCCACAGTACATCGATGTTGTCGCCAGTGGTCGGCGGAAGGTGCACGTGCCCGTCGACCTGGGACCGGACCGCAGTGACGCACGGATGAACGCCAAGACCGTAGGATCCTACGCAGTGCCGTAGGGGACCGCACCGCCACTTCCCAGCAAATTAGGGACACTGTTGCTCCTGGGGTATCGGCGAGGACCATTCGCAACCGTCTCCATGAAGCTGGGCTACGGTCCCGCACACCGTTAGGCCGTCTTCCGCTCACGCCCCAACATCGTGCAGCCCGCCTCCAGTGGTGTCGCGACAGGCGTGAATGGAGGGACGAATGGAGACGTGTCGTCTTCAGCGATGAGAGTCGCTTCGGCCTTGGTGCCAATGATGGTCGTATGCGTGTTTGGCGCCGTGCAGGTGAGCGCCACAATCAGGACTGCATACGACCGAGGCACACAGGGCCAACACCCGGCATCATGGTGTGGGGAGCGATCTCCTACACTGGCCGTACACCACTGGTGATCGTCGAGGGGACACTGAATAGTGCACGGTACATCCAAACCGTCATCGAACCCATCGTTCTACCATTCCTAGACCGGCAAGGGAACTTGCTGTTCCAACAGGACAATGCACGTCCGCATGTATCCCGTGCCACCCAACGTGCTCTAGAAGGTGTAAGTCAACTACCCTGGCCAGCAAGATCTCCAGATCTGTCCCCCATTGAGCATGTTTGGGACTGGATGAAGCGTCGTCTCACGCGGTCTGCACGTCCAGCACGAACGCTGGTCCAACTGAGGCGCCAGGTGGAAATGGCATGGCAAGCCGTTCCACAGGACTACATCCAGCATCTCTACGATCGTCTCCATGGGAGAATAGCAGCTTGCATTGCTGCGAAAGGTGGATATACGCTGTACTAGTGCCGACATTGTGCATGCTCTGTTGCCTGTGTCTATGTGCCTGTGGTTCTGTCAGTGTGATCATGTGATGTATCTGACCCCAGGAATGTGTCGATAAAGTTTCCCCTTCCTGGGACAATGAATTCACGGTGTTCTTATTTCAATTTCCAGGAGTGTATTATTGAATCTGTGTCATAAATACTACTATACATATTTAATTTTGCAAATTTGTTATGTGAATCAGTACTTATTAGTTTTCGTAATTATTTTATTTCCTGGACCCGAAAAAAAAAGGTCCGCGGTCCACGTGCGGCCCGTTGCGTCTCCCGCTGTAGCCCGCGGCAGAGTCTTTGAAAAATGATCGGTGTCGTATTTCTTTACATAATTCAGTGATTTTTTTTACACGAACCTAATAAATCTAGGTATCATTTTAAAATTGTTTGACTTTGTAGCAAAGGCAGTCTCTGCGACAAATGTATTAAAATCAATTAATATTATTAATTTATTGGTAATAGAAGTGCTTGCGACAAGATAGCACATCTCGGCTTGCGTCCAGTGGCGCTGCCATGAAACAGCGATCGGAAGAAAATTGCGCTGCTAATACGCTCCACTAAAAGGCGGTATGCTAACCTACCAAGTGGCGAACAGATGGTGATTGTGGGTGAGGGAAGCTGCTCGATCGGCTACTGTCTCACGCACGCAGAGCCGTGGGTGTAAGCTAGTTAGTTATTTCACACATGCACAAGCAAATACTGCAACCGACTATGGCGCTTTCAAGCCACTCTTCAACTGGTTCCAGTACTTAATGCTTCTTGAAAGAGAAAAAACTGCCAGGGTACTGTAGTGTATGTGTCCCGTGGTCAGGTCGTCTCACAGTATTTAAATTTAATTTCTGACTGATGTTTATATCTTGCCGTCAGAACTGAGTCATACATAGACATCCGTATTGGTTGTATTTTTGTGGAATTAATATTGCTGGTATAGCTTTGATTAAAGAAGAAAATTGTTGGTGAGAAATACAAATTCAAATGTTTTGAGACGAACATAAGACTTTACTTACAGCTTGTGTCAGTTATCACGAGCTCTCTGCTTTGCGTCCACGTTAGTGTAAGAGTTCCAATTACACTACTGGACATTAAAATTTCTACACCACGAAGAAATGCAGATGATAAACGGGTATTCATTGGACAAATATATTATACTGTAACTGACATGTGATTACATTTTCACGCAATTTAGGTGCATAGATCCTGAGAAATCAATACCCAAAAAAAAAAAAACACATCTGGCCGTAATAAAGACCTTGATACGCCTGGGCATTGAGTCAAAGAGAGCTTGGGTGACGTGTACAGGTACAGCTGCCCATGCAGCTTCAACACGATACCACAGTTCATCAAGAGTAGTGATTGGCGTATTGTGACGAGCCAGTTGCTAGGCCACCATTGACCAGACGTTTTCAGTTGGTGAGAGATCTGGAGAATGTGCTGGCCAGGGCAGCAGTCGAACATTTTCTGTATCCAGAAAGGCCCTTACAGGACCTGCAACACGCGGTCGTGCATTATCCTGCTGAAATGTAGGGTTTCGCAGGGATCGAATGAAGGGTAGAGCCACGGGTCGTAACACATATGAAATGTAACGTCCACTGTTCAGGGTGCCGTCAATGCGAACAAGAGGTGACCGAGACCTGTAACCAATGGCACCCCATACCATCACGCCGGGTGATACGCCAGTACGGCGATGACGAATACACACTTCCAATGTGCGTTCACCGCGATGTCGCCAAACACGGATGCGACCATCATGATGCTGTAAACAGAACCTGGAATCATCCGAGAAAATGAGGTTTGAATTCGTGCATCCATGTTCGTCGTTGAGTACACCAACCCAGGCGCTCCTGTCTGTGATGCGGAGTCAAGGGTAACAGCAGCCATAGTCTTCGAGTTGATAGTCCATGCTGCTGCAAACGTCGTAGAACTGTTCGTGCAGATGGTTGTTGTCTTGCAAACGTCTCCGTCTGTTGACTCCGATCCGTTACATCCATGCGGATAAGATGCCTGTCATCTCGACTGCTAGTGATACGAGGCCGTTGGGATCCAGCACGGCGTTCCGTATTACCCTCCTGAACCCACCGATTCCATATTCTGCTAACAGTCATTGGATCTCGACCAGCGCGAGCAGCAATGTCGCGATACGATAAACGGCAATCACGATAGGCTACAATCCGACCTTTATCAAAGTCGGAAACGTGATGGTAGGCATTTCTCCTCCTTACACGAGGCATCACAACAAGGTTTCACCAGGCAACGCCGGTCAACTGCTGTTTGTATATGAGAAATCGGTTGGAAACTTTCCTCATGTCAGCACGTTGTAGGTGTCGCCACCGGCGCCAACCTTGTGTGATTGCTCTGAAAAGCTAATGATTTACGTATCACAGCATCTTCTTCATGTCGGTTAAATTTCGCGTCTGTAGCACGTCATCTTCGTGGTGGAGCAATTTTAATGGGCAGTAGTGTATTTATTTTCACTTCAAGGTGGGTGGAAGGAATGGGTGACAACAACCACAAGGGAAAAAATTGTCTGAACGCAGAGTATTTAATACGTAGTGGACAAGTAAGTACTTTTTTATACTGTGTCACGGTAAAGCAGTTTGTTTAGTTTGTCGCGAATCAACCACAGTCGTAAAAGAATATAATATCCGATTTCATTTTCAATCGAAGCATGCTGATTTGGCTAAGTTGGATGATAGCGAGAGAAAAATCGAGAGGCCTAGGGTTTTATGGAGTCTTTGTCTAGTCAAAAGCATTTTTATAAGAAAGCAAAGACAGAGAATGAAGTGGCTGGACACGAAAGATTTTTAATTTCAACAGAAATTACTGTTGCAGGAAAACCTTGCGCGGAAGGTGATTTCTTAGAAAAATGCATGATGCTAAATGTATCAGAATTATGTCCAGAAAGGAATCAAATTTTTGAAACCATAAACTTGTGCAGGATGATAATTGAAACAAGACTGCATTCTGTCTCTACCAGCCTTCGCAACCAGTTAAGAAATAAAGCTGAAGAATTCAAGTACTACTCATTACTCATGGATGACAGTACTCACATAAACGATACCGCACAGCTTTTGATTTTCACCTGTAGTATCGATAACAACTTTAATACCACAGAAAGACTCGCAAAATTGTGTTATGTGAAAGGGTGAACACCCGGTGGAGACCTCCCTAAGGAAGTGAAACAATTTGTCTTGAAGAAACTATGTTTCACTTTTGAAAATATTGTGGCCATTTGCACCGATGGAGCAATTATGTGTGGAAAGAAATTTGCTGTAGTTTCACTACTGGAAGAATATGCCTCAAAAACAATAAGCAAATTCCACTATACTGTTCATGAACAAGTGTTATGGAGGAAAGTTCTGGGATACGACCGTATCATGTCAGCAGTGGTTTCTGATATCAGCTACAACCGATCAAGAGGGCTTAATCACCGAACATTTCGTGGATTTCTTGAAGAAAGAGTGGGCACAAAACTCTGAGATTTATTGTGTCATACGGACATTCGTTGACTAAGTCGTGGGGAACTACAGCAGTGCTTTTTTTGTACTTAGAGAGGAAATAGTCGATATCATGTAAATCTGTACAAAGTGCTTTCCATGAATTGAAGATTGGATCAATGAGATGTTTTCTCACTGGCATGGCTCACTTATGGGCTGAAATCAAAACTACAGGGAAATTCACTGTTTATTTTCCATCTGTTGGCAAGAGTATGTGTTTTCAATGTAAAACTCTTCAGAAATCAACTATTGAAAGGAGACATGGCACATTTTCCTATTTTCAAAACAATTTCTTCAGATAAAAATGCTGTGCTAGGAAGGAAATTTCCTCCCGACGTTGATAAATTAGTTCAAGAATTCTACAAGAGGTTTTCATTGTTCAAAGAAGTGTTACAAGTTGCTGAAGACCCTTTTTACGTAATCGCAAACTGGAAATCAAAGAAATTCAGTGTTATCCAATCTATAAAACCAAGCACGAAAAATGGGTCTTCTTAATTTCTGTAAGAATGTGGACAAAAATAAATTTAATAAAGTAAGAGATGCAACTCTAAAAGCTTTTAGCTTGTTTGGCAGCACTTACACATGTGAAGAAACATTTTCTGTTCTTGGCTTAAATAAAGGCAAATTTCGCTCTTGAACTAATGAACGTTTAGAACATACACTAAGAACTTCAACGTCAAGTATGACTCAAGATTTTAACAAACTTGTAGCTCACGCGAGCTGCAATGTCTTACATTAAAACTTTATTTCAGTTTATTATATTTCTATACTGTTTTCATAACTAATAATTTGTCACGCTAGTATCTGCTAAAACAGTCATTCCTCACTGTCATTAAATGTGTCTTCTAATAAAAAGATTTTATAAATATTGTATTTATTCAACAGTTCCGAAATACGTTTACTTAGTTTCACCAAGTTTAATATTTTTGGCTGCTGTTTACGTTTCGTAGTCTATATCTGTACAGTACTTCAGTTATTTCTGTGCCACAGTTGAATGAAAATATGTTAAAACTAACAATTAATAATTGGAATAGCGATTAATTTTTATTAATTTTAGATATTATATTGAACGCAATTGAGCAAGAAGCCTACTATGGCCCGCGCTTTAGCTTCTAATTTTGGTTTGGCCGCGGACTACTTTTGAGTTGTGCAGCCCTCCTATCAATCAGGCCAAGCTGAAAAATTGTTTGCATAAGGGCCAGACGTAGACCAACACGTTAATGACCATCTCAGCTTGTGAAGCTCTTCCTCATGAATAAATAATCCAATTTTTCTGAAACTGTAGTCGTTTGTTTTTCTGTACATGTACATGACTTCTACAGATTTCCGTCCTATTCGGATAATTCCTTCGTGGTGCGCAATATTTTTGCCTTATAGTGTATATGTATCAGCTACCTGTTCCTGATTTACCGTTTCTACCTCAGAAACCGATATTCTGTGTAAACATTTCGTACTGCTACTTCTTCTCCTCCTTATCTCTGTTAGTACATCTCCTTTGCTTCTAGGGTTCAGTTTCTTTTTTTAATTTTTTATTAACAAGAGTGCTGTAAGACATATATTCTTTGTGTTGTTTTTAGTCTTGCGTTTTCCGTGTCCAGATAATTTTCGTCATATCTCCTCAACTTCTAGGTTCCGTGTTTAATATTGGACCGATCTTCCTCGTTGTACGTCTTTACAATGTTTCCAGTTGTGTTATTTATAATTCAGTGTTTGGTATCCGCTAGTGTGGAGACATTTTGGAATTTCAGTACACTGATATAATGTGTTATTTTTGCATTCCTCGAACTGATATTTTCTCCGTTCACCGTTTCCATTCTCAATTATTTCATATTCCTTTTTGAATGTCACGTGTTTTTTAATGCAGGGCTAATTTTTGTCAACCATTTACTTGAATTTTCTCTTCTCTTCGATATTAATAATCACAAAAAACTAAACAACAGTTATGCTTATCCTTTGATTGGACGAGGAGCTCCAGTACCATTTCCAGATTGATCATTGGACACTAGTCCTATGATTGTTTCCTTTAAATTTACTGGACGTCTGCGGTGGATGATTCAAGAAGAAATGGTTGATAGTTTCCTAGCTGCATACCACAATGTATAACAAACAGTAGGAATATTTGATAGTGCGGCAAAATTTTAAGGGCCATTGCAATGGACACAGTGAGACGAAAGGCGATCTCTTCAACCACTTATCAGTTAAAAGTGCTGCTATAAGTTGCAAGTTGTTGTGTCAATAGAAACTAATATTTCAATTCTGACCATTACTTCCTCATCTCAAGCAGCTCAGCTCTACTTCTGTTACTTTTTTCCAACCCATTTAACGTCAAAACAGAGTTTCGGGCATGTATAAAACCAGTAAAGAGCACCACATACTTGGCATACATAAAATAGGCACGGAAGCTTCTGTTATGAAGAATGCAAGCACGGACTTGATAGTGAAATGTGCAAGAAACTTCCGATGTAAGCAACAGACATATTGGGAGAATAATGGAAGAAAAAGAGCTTTGTTTCGATAGATTACTGAAAGAAATATTCACAACATCATAAAATAAAATTTTCAACACCATTTATACAGTACTGTCGATGTTTTTGTCAAGCAAATGGTATCAGGTATGATGACGAATAATCAAATTTCAGTAATTATGCAGACAGAATCTGAACAAATGAAGCGGAAATAAAGGCAAAAATGAGATACAGATCTTGATCCGTAACGCTGGCGCTTTTAACCTACAGTCATATCAACGAATTTTGTTCTAATTTAGTTAGCTTCGGCTATTCTACTTGTACAACGAACCGCGGGGAAATGTCCATGTCGTTGCTGATCGAATCATTCTGATCTTCTCTTCATTTTATACGAATTTCGTTTATGTATGTATGTATGTATTGAAAGCGACCCCGTTGCGATAATATCATTCCGCATTGCCGGCTCACATTAATTTGATATTTGCTGTTTTTAATTCATTTCAACTCTGTTTCAGGTCACTGTGTTCCTGGGTCTATTAGCAGAATACGAACAGAATGTAACTGCAAATTCATCAGTATTATCTCCCGTAAGAAGGAGGATTTATGCCTGAACTATTTTGAAACATGGGAAGCAATTGGCTGTGCAGTATACTGCTCAGAATGTTTACCTCCTTTGTCTTACAACATGATGACAAATACGTGATTTTCCACAGACACATTTTCTTGCCTTTCCCGCGTGTAAGCTACAGAGTGGAGCACATAAAACCGGCCCCTACGCTGAAAGGAATATGAATGAAGAAAATCAACGTACATCATCGCTTTCTTACATTTTTATTGTACAGTTTCATTATTAGCTATGTAATTAACAGTGTAAGTAACAGATTTACTTTTGTTATTTTAGTACGCATATTTTAGAAAGGAATTTAAAGTCTGTGTTCAATATGTTCTCCTCGAGCATCCAAGCAAAGTTGTGCATGTCGAAGCATGTTAAAGAAAACACTTTTCAGTATTCTTTGAGAAATGTTCAAAATTTCTTCACATATGTTGGTTTTTAATGTGTCAATTGTTTTGGGACTGTTGCGGCAGAGTCCCCAGAGGTAAAAGTCACATGGTGACAAGTCGGGAGAAGGGATGACTACGAGCCCTTACTTATGGTCCTCTCTTCTGTAAAATCAGTATGTATACGAGCTAAAGACAAATACGACGTATGAGAAGTTGCCCCATCTTGCTGGAAATATCCACAACATTTTTCATTCCGAGTTAACAAAGCCGAAGAGTCAATGTAGAGTTGCAAGCAAATATGTCTGTAGACAGTTTCGTTGAAGAACGATGGCCCGATAATTCTGTTACCAGGTACAACACACCATACACAAATTTTTAAATCGTGTAACAGCTTTTGCAGTATGCCATGGGAATTCTCTATAGCCCAGAGTCTTGTGTTTTGTGAATTAACGTAACCTAACGGAAACCAAGCTTCATCCGTCGAAAAACGGAGGAACGGATCAAGATGTCCCCCAGCGACATTTTCCAGTAATTGAGTAAGGCATGTCAATAAAGTACACGGTTTCCGTATGAACTACTCTCACGCTACTGCTGTTGGAAGGTGGCAAAGAAACTGACAAGCTAGTAATGCTTCTCACGCGCGTTCGCAGTCCGGTTCGTGCCGGATTTATGTGCGCCACTCTGTAATAAAACTATTGGTCCCGTATCGTACCGCGGGAATCCTCAAATTTACCAATTCAGTTTTTTCGTGTGTACGTAAGCTATTGCTTTTCGTGTTTTTATTGTCTTTTTATAGTATTTCTGGCTGATTCATCAAGAAAATCTTTGCTCTGAAATTCATTCTTACCATGGTGAAAATAATCCAAATGAGATCAAAAAATGTCACGAGTAGCAGGCAACACAGATAATAATACTTCGCGTTAAATTAAAAACTAATAGCAGGCAATCATAACACGTAACATTAACTGCGCCCCCCCCCCCCCCCCCCCGCTCCAATCGAATGTGATAGGAGCGTTCAATAAGACAATGCAACAGATATTTTTTTTTTTCTAGAAGCCAGTTGGTTTTCTTCACGATTCCAATACACCATATTACTACCCACTCTTTTAGCAGAAAAATCCTGTTTTTCAACATAATCTCCGTTCAACGCGACGGCCTTCCACCACCTAACTGGGAGGGCGTGTATGCCAGTGTGGTAGCTGGTCGACGTCGAAACCAACGTTTTGATGCATTCCTCATAAGGCGCAAGCAATCCTGCACAAATGGTCCTTCGTTGCTCTTTATGGTATTCTGTTAGGCGGCGAGGAAACCAGCGGGCATACAACTCAGAGTAGCTCAGCTGGTGGGCGAGAGTGTCGGCACTACAGCACTACAAAGACGTCCAGCTGAGCAGCGAGGTGTTTGACCGTGATACGTCGATCACCTCTAATGAGTGAGTCCGCTTGTTCGAAAATTGTATGGCCGGCCGGCATGAAGGAGAGCGGACAGGTTTGCGCGACCGTGTTGCGGTCAAGACAGACTCTTCGCCCAACGACTCACCGTGCTTTTCTTCACTGCCAGGTCTGTGCAAGCACCAATGAATATCTGCGACGCTCTGGTTTCCCGCCAAAAGAAGCTCAATGACAGCTCTCTGCTTTAAACGCACCTCCGTTACAGACACCGTTTTGAAGATCACAGCTGGCCGCGGTGGCCGTGCGGTTCTAGGCGCTCCAGTCCGGAGCCGTGCTGCTGCTACGGTTGCAGGTTCGAATCCTGCCTCGGGCATGGGTGTGTGTGATGTCCTTAGGTTAGTTAGGTTTAAGTAGTTCTAAGCTCTAGGGGACTGATGACCACAGCAGTTGAGTCCCATAGTGCTCAGAGCCATTTGAACCATTTTGAAGATCACATATAGCGCCGCCACCATTCGGAACTTCGTAAAACTATAGCGGCTGAAGCGGTAACATTCCACGTAGCCCCACAACAAATTCCGCCTTTCTTCAGCCGAAATTGACTCGAAGGAGCTTGCCCCCTTCTTGCAGCGGTGTACCGTAGGTCTCTAGAAGAGCGTAGGGTTCCAAAGGATTGGAAAAGGGCACAGGTCAACCCCGTTTTCAAGAAGGGACGTCGAACGGAAGTGCAGAACTATAGACATATATCTCTAACGTCGATCAGTTGTAGAATTTTGGAACACGCATTATGTTCGAGTATAATGACTAGAAATCTACTCTGTAAGAATCAGCATGGGTTTCGAAAAAGACGATCGTGTGAAACCCAGCTCGCGCTATTCGTCCACGAGACTCAGAGGGCCATAGACACGGGTTCCTAGGTAGACGGCGTGTTTCTTGACTTTCGCAAGGCGTTCGATACAGTTCCCCACAGTCGTTTAATGAACAAAGTAAGAGCATATGGACTATCAGACCAATTGTGTGATTGGATTGAAGAGTTCCTAGATAACAGAACGCAGCATGGCATTCTCAATGGAGAGAAGTCTTCCGAAGTAAGCGTGATTTCAGGTGTGCCGCAGGGGAGTGTCGTAGGACAGTTTGAAACGTCCCCTTTGAAAAATTATGCATGACTGTGCTTAAACTGACACACAATATTTTTAGCGCAAAGCAATCTGACTTTCAAAAATTCCTACAAAAGAATGGCCCTGACTAACATTAACCTATACCATTCACAAATCACTTACCTCACAAAAATCTTCGTTACTCGAACTACTGCAATACAGCGAGCGCCACTACTGCCAGCTAAATAAAAGATTCAAACTACGGAAGGCACTAACTACTGATAGGCATAGTTAGCAAATGAAAGATGTTAATAGAGAACAAACAATGTATTTACCTTAATAGTGTTGTAAAATCATAATATACATAGCAGTTCATGACATCCAGTCTTACAAATTTCAAAACTCCGCCATTTCTCTCCCCACATCCACCACTGCTGGCGCCTCACCTCCAACTGCGCAACGCTACGCGCTGTGAACAGCCAGCTGCCTAACACTACAATAGCCAACAACAATGCAAACCAGCCACAGACTGCACACAGCACAGCCAGTGATTTTCATGCAGAGCGCTGCGTGGCGTTACCAATAAAAAAACCTAAACAGCCTACTTACACGTTGCTATTCACAATATACATAAATGAATTTTTGGATAACATCGGAAGTTCACTGAGGCTTCTTGCGGATGATGCTGTGGTATATCGAGAGGTTGTAACAATGGTAAATTGTACTGAAATGCAGGAGGATCTACAGCGAATTGACGCATTATGCAGGGAATGGCAATTGAATCTCAATGTAGACAAGTGTAATGTGCTGCGGATACATAGAAAGAAAGATTCCTTATCATTTAGCTACAATATAAGAGGTCAGCGACTGGAAGCAGTTAATTCCATAAATTATCTGGGAGTAGGCATTAGGAGTGATTTAAAATGGAATGATCATATAAAGTTGATCGTCAGTAAAGCAGATCCCAGACTGAGATTCATTGGAAGAATCCTAAGGAAATGCAATCCGAAAACAAAGGAAGTAGGTTACAGTACACTTATTCGCTCACTGCTTGAATACTGCTCACCAGTGTGGGATCCGTACCAGATAGGGTTGGCCGGCCGCGGTAGTCTAGCGGTTCTAGGCGCGCAGTCCGGAACCGCGCGACTGCTACGGTCGCAGGTTCGAATCCTGCCTCGGGCATGGGTGTGTGTGATGTCCTTAGGTTAGTTAGGTTTAAGTAGTTCTAAGTTCTAGGGGACTTATGACCTAAGATGTTGAGTCCCATAGTGCTCAGAGCCATTTGAACCAGATAGGGTTGATAGGAGAGATAGAGAAGATTCAACGGTGAGCAGCGCGCTTCGTTACAGGATCATTTAGTAATCGCGAAAGCGTTACGGAAATGATAGATAAACTCCAGTGGAAGACTCTGCAGGAGAGACCTCAGTAGCTCGGTACGAGCTTTTCTTGAAGTTTCGAGAACATACCTTCACCGAGGAGTCAAGCAGTATATTGCTCCCTCCTACGTATATCTCGCGAAGAGACCATGAGGATAAAATCAGGGAGATTAGAGCCCACTCAGAGGCATATCGACAATCCTTGTTTCCACGAACAATACGAGGCTGTAATAGAACGGAGAACCGATAGAGGTAATCAAGATACCCTCCGCCACACGCCGTTAGGTGGCTTGCGGAGTATGGATGTAAATGTAGATGTAGATATGTTGCATTACTTACTGAATATCCCTCGTATGTATATCATTTGTGGTTGCAGTAGAAAGTGAAATGGAGGACTGGGGGTGATACACTTTGTACACTCCACCATATATCGTCCGGTAGCTTTCAAAGTAGAGACTCATATTTATGTTTTATTTACGATGTTGTGCAACATACCTCAATACAATAAAAAAATTACCGATGTGGAACTAAAATACGTATCCCAGCAGACGGAGGAAAGAAAGTTGAGAGAAAAGGGATTCACCATTGAGGACCCTGGAGGAGACGTTTTACACAAAGCCAGAGGGTGCAACGGCGTGACGCACGGAGTTGCAGTGCGTCATCAATGGGAGACGTTAGCGTGTCGCTGAGCTGCAGCTGTAGAGGGCACTCGCGTGCAACGCCGAGACAGAAACGCCGGCAGTCTGGCGCTGCTTACGTGGAGCGGTCGCACCGTCAGGGGAGGACGTGGAAGCGTGACAAACGTGTGTGTCGCAATGAGTCGTAATACTGTCCGCCAACGTCTAAAACTCATTGGTGATATTTGGAAGAAGCATATTACCGAGGTTCTCAAACAACTGCGTTCAGCTTCTTTCGCTCTTCGTATAATCGCTAGTCTTGGTAATAAACAGATCAACCTCCTAACGTACTTTGCGTATTTCCAATCAATAATGTCTTATGGGATAACTCATCACTTAGACATAAAGTATTGATTGCAAAAAAGAGAGCAGTGAGAATAATTAGTGGTGTTCACCCAAGGACGTCATATAGGCACGTTCTCAAGTAGTTAGGTATTTTTAACTGCACCATCAGAGTACATATATTCGCTAATGAAATTCGTTACAAATAATCCATCTCAATTCTCGAAGAACAGTGATGTTCATACGTACAACACTAGATGGGAAAATGACTTTTCCTATCCGTTATTGTTGCTGTCAGTTGCTCAAAAAGGAGTACGTTATTCAGCAATAAAAATCTTTGATCATTAGCCCAACAACATAGAGTATCTGGCAGGCAGCAGATCAAATATTAAATCTAGCTTAAAATCATTTATTTTGGACAACTCCTTCTAATCCATGGAAGAGTTTTTCTTTCAGAAATGGTAAAGAAAAGTTGTACCACTAAATGTAGTTGCATGTGTAGAACTAAAAATTTCAGTAATTTTAATATTAGCACTATTCATGTGTGTGTGTATACAATACATCTTGTAATCTGACTTGTTCCACATCATATCGATAAAATAATCGGGAAAATTATCTACGGAACATGACATAACTAAAACTAAACTAAAAAACTAAATGCACAGTGAGGAATCAAGAAAAAATATTTTCATAGAATTACTTATACGGACAGATATACTAAGGGATTCTCTTATCTGTATTATTATTATTATTATTATTATTATTATTTCTTTACTTTCTCAGACGTTAAGTCTGGTTAAAAATGGAAAGTGACGCGGACCTTGATCAAGCGTCACTTCCTTTTAACTGTATGGTACGTGTTATATTGCATTTAGGAACTTTCGGGTAATTGAACATGTATCAATAATTACAGATTTCTGTAGTTGTATATATAAGTTTGGATGTAGCTGTATTGCATAGATGTACTGGTGGATACTGTGTGGTATGACTCCTGTAGTTGATAGTATAATTGGTATAATGTCAACTTCATCCTGATGCCACATGTCCTTGACTTCCTCAGCCAGTTGGATGTATTTTTCAATTTTTTCTCCTGTTTTCTTTTGTATATTTGTTGTATTGGGTATGGATATTTCGATTAGTTGTGTTAATTTCTTCTTTTTATTGGTGAGTATGATGTCAGGTTTGTTATGTGGTGTTGTTTTATCTGTTATAATGGTTCTGTTCCAGTATAATTTGAATTCATCGTTCTCCAGTACACTTTGTGGTGCATACTTGTATGTGGGAACGTGTTGTTTTATAAGTTTATGCTGTAAGGCAAGCTGTTGATGTATTATTTTTGCTACATTGTCATGTCTTCTGGGATATTCTGTATTTGCTAGTATTGTACATCCGCTTGTGATGTGATCTACTGTTTTTATCTGTTGTGGTATTGGGATCTTTAATAATATGTTGTTGTTGTTGTTGTGGTCTTCAGTCCTGAGACTGGTTTGATGCAGCTCTCCATGCTTTACAGTAAAGCTGCACCAGCACAGCAAGGCCGTTTTGGTTATTGTTACAAGGCCAGATCAGTCAATCATCCAGACTGTTGCCCTTGCAACTACTGAAAAGGCTACTGCCCCTCTTCAGGAACCACACGTTTGTCTGGCCTCTCAACAGATACCCCTCCATTGTGGTTGCACCTACGGTACGGCTATCTGTATCGCTGAGGCACGCAAGCCTCCCCACCAACGGCAAGGTCCATGGTTCATGGGGGGTTTAATAATATGCTTGCTGTAATATCTGGTGTTTATTGTTTGATCCTGTATTGCAATCTTGAATCCTTCCGTCTCACTGTATATATTGCCTTTTCTTAGCCATGTGTTGGATGCGTCTTGATCGATGTGTGGCTGTGTTAGATGATACGGGTGCTTGCCGTGTAGTGTTTTCTTTTTCCAATTTACTTTCTTCGTGTCTGTTGATGTTATGTGATCTAAAGGGTTGTAGAAGTGGTTATGAAATTGCAGTGGTGTAGCCGATGTATTTATATGAGAGATTGCTTTGTGTATTTTGCTAGTTTCTGCTCGTTCTAGAAAGAATTTTCTTAAATTGTCTACCTGTCCATAATGTAGGTTTTATGTCCTTTCTGCTTAATGTGAATCTTTCTGTTGCTGAATGTATGTGATGTATTCTATATTTGTGGCATTGTGATTGTGTAAGTGTATTGAGCGCTTCTAGGTCTGTGTTACTCCATTTCAATACTCCAAATGAGTAGGTCAATATTGGTATAGCATAAGTATTTATAGCTTTTGTCTTGTTTCTTGCTGTCAATTCTGTTTTCAGTATTTTTGTTAGTCTTTGTCTATATTTTTCTTTTAGTTCTTCTTTAATATTTCTATTATCTATTCATATTTTTTGTCTGTATCCTAGATAATTATAGGCATCTGTTTTTTCCATCGCTTCTATGCAGTCGCTGTGGTTATCCAGTATGTAATCTTCTTGTTTAGTGTGTTTTCCCTTGACTATGCTATTTTTCTTACATTTGTCTGTTCCAAAAGCCATATTTATATCATTGCTGAATATTTCTGTTATCTTTAGTAATTGGTTGAGTTGTTGATTTGTTGCTGCCAGTAGTTTTAGATCATCCATGTATAGCAAATGTGTGATTTTGTGTGGGTATGTTCCAGTAATATTGTATCCATAATTTAATTATTTAGCATGTTGGATAGTGGGTTCAGAGCACGGCAGAACCAGAAAGGACATAATGAGTCTCCTTGGTATATTCCACGCTTAATCTGTATTGGCTGTGATGTGATATTATTTGAATTTGTTTGGATATTAAGTGTGGTTTTCCAATTTTTCATTACTATGTTGAGGAACTGTATCAATTTAGGATCCGCTTTGTATATTTCCAATATTTGTAGTAACCGTGAGTGGGGTACACTATCAAAAGCTTTTTGGTAATCAATGTATGCATAGTGTAGCGACCTTTGTTTAGTTTTAGCTTGATATGTCACCTCTGCATATATTATCAGTCGCTCTTTACATCCTCGTGCTCCTTTACAACAGCCTTTTTGTTCTTCATTTATAATTTTGTTCTGTGTTGTATGTGTCATTAATTTCTGTGTAATGACTGAAGATAATATTTTGTATATTGTTGGTAGGCATGTTATGGGGCGATATTTTGCTGGGTTTGCTGTGTCTGCTTGACCTTTAGGTTTCAGATAAGTTATTCCATGTGTAAGTGTATCAGGGAGTGTGTATGGGTCTGCAAAGTAACTGTTAAATAATTTAGTTAGATGTGAATGTGTTGAGGTGAACTTCTTAAGCCAGTAATTTGCTATTTTATCTTTTCCAGGGGCTTTCCAATTGTGAGTAGAATTAATTGCTTGGGTGACTTCATGTTGCAAAATTATCACTTCAGGCATTTGTGGTATCATCTTGTATGTGTCTGTTTCTGCTTGTATCCACGGTGCATGCCTGTTATGTTGTACCGGGTTTGACCATATGTTGCTCCAGAAGTGTTCCATGTTTGTTATGTTTGGTGGATTGTCTATTTTGATGTGTGTGTTATCTATTGTCTGGTAAAATTTCTTTTGATTTGTGTTGAATGTTTGGTTCTGTTTCCTTTTATTTTCACTTTTTTTGTATCTTCTAAGTCGTTTGGCCAATGCTTGTAATTTCTGCTTCTTTTCATCTAATTGCTCTATCGCTTCTTGTTGTGAGATTTTACCTAACCTTTTTCTTCTTTTTCTGACAATTCATTTCTTATAAATTGTGTTAGCTGTCCGATGTCCTTTCTCAGTTTTTCTATTCTGATCTGTAGCCTGTGTTGCCATGCTGGTTTTGTGGGTTTCTTCTGTGTGTTGGTTGGTTCTGATCTCTGCCTAGTGTGTACATTTAGTGTAGTGAGTGCTCCTATATAAACCAGTAGTTGTAACTCTTCCTTAGTTGTCTTTCATTTATTTTGTTGTGTATGATTGTGTTGATAGTTTTTACTGTTGTTTCGACTTGTGGGTTATTTGGCGGTCTTTGCAAGAATGGTCTAATGTCTGTATTTGTGTCTTTGCATTCTGTATATGTCAGCTGAAATTTTTCTTCTATATCTAACATGTGTGTGTCACTTCGTGTTCTATTTGTGCTTGTTCTGGTGGCTGTCTTAAGATTTCGTTTTCCTCTGATTGTTTAATTGATGCGTGTTGTTCTTTGTTTGTATGCTTTGGGATGTTTGAGTCCATTACTGTATTTTCTTCTTCTTATGATTGCACATTATTTTGTTCCAGTATTTGTTGTACTTGTTGTTTGATGTTTTCTTATTCTGACTGGGGTATCCTGTTATTTTTGATTATTACACGGATCTGATCAGCTAGTCGTTGTTCTGTTAAAAATTTTAATTCTGGGTATCTGAAATAAATGTTGTGTATACTTGTGATCTGTATCCAGTTGTGTTGGTTCCTAGGTTTGTTGCTTGGTAATAACAGAACATGAGGTGTCGATTAACTTCATCTGACCATCTCATCCTCTGTCTTTGTGCAAAACACCTCTATTTGGATTTGAATCATTTTCCAGTTGGCTAGCAGTGTCGTTACCATTGCGGGCGGGTATAGGGTTCAAGCGTCGTCCCCGACCATGACGGCGCTTGTCCGAGGCTTCTTTAGTTCTGTCCTGAACCAACTAATCACACTGAAAGGGGGGTTAGCCCAATTAGTGGTTTGTTCTTTTCGTCGCCTTTTACGACTGGCAGAACATACCGGAGGCCTATTCTTTTCCCGGGCCTCCACGGGTTATTATTATTATTATTACTATTATTATTTCGTGGGTTCAATGGCCAGCTACTTATTATTATCATTATTATTATTTAGTGGGTTCAATGGCCAGCTGCAAGTCTTTCAATTGGATGCCACTTCGGCAGCTTGCGTGTCCCTAATCTACCGCAGTTATCCCACTGCGCAAAGTGGACCTACACGTTAAGTGAAATACGAATCACGTTTCATCCCTGGCGATGCCTCACATCGTTGGGAGGTTATAATAAAACATTCAGAGAAGGATTCACAGTTTCCCAAATCCAAAGATGACATCATAGAACGTATGCTGTAGTTTAAAATTATTCTGAGATAGCTTTTCCGTTATATTTTGTTTAAGAACGAACGCTGCGGAGGCAACATCTGCTACTGTCCCCCGTCTCTTGTTGCTTCTGCTGACTGCAAACTATGTAGAAGGTGACTTCATTCTCTGATGTATATTTTGTACTAATTACACATTTGATGAGATATGTATAGCGCTTGGTTATTATTTTAAACATTTCCTTGTCTTAACCAGATTTTCTAAATAATTTTTCACCAATTAATGTTGGAGAGAGTGAATCAAGTCGACGTCTTAGTACGGTAAAGTCACCGATCAGCTGCGTTGTAGCAGCTTTAATTCCTTATTGCAGGAACGATGTTACAGCCTGCTGTCACTTAGAATTTTTCTGCGAAATCCGATATTATTTTTAGAATCCTTTTTTTCCAAAGCTAATACTGACATTAAAATTCTTAATTGTCTTTTCACGGACTTGCATCAGCTTATTAACTACGGAACGAGTACCACGAGTTACACCGATTTTTTTCCGCTGTCGTCACTCAAATGTAATCAGTTCTTTCTCAGTTTATTTTCTTTACTTTCTTACCAGCAACATTCAAACTGTACAACATGAAGGACAGATTACACTGAAGAGCTGAAGTACCTGTACATGCATGCATATTCAAATACAGAGATACGGAAACAGATAGAATACGGCGCTGCAGTCGGCAACGCCTGGATAAGACAAGTGTCTGGCGCAGTTGTTACTGCTGCTACAATGGCAGGTATCAAGATTTAAGTGAGTTTGAATGTGGTGTTATATAGGCGCACGATCGATGGCACACAGCAACTCCGAGGCAGCGATGACGTGGGGATTTTCCTGTACGACCATTTTACGAGTGTACCGTATGTCTCAGGAATCCGGTAAAACATCAAATCTCCGACATCGCTGCGGCCGGGAAAAGATCCTACAAGAACGGGATCAACGACGTCTGAAAGGAATCGTTCAACGTGACAGAAGCGCAGCTTTTCCGCAAATTGCTGCAGAATTTAGTGTTGTGTCATGAACAAGTGTCGGTGTGCAAACGATTCAACGAAACGTCATCGATATGGGCTTTCGGAGCCGAATGCCCACTCGTGTACGCTTGATGACTGCACGACACAAAGCTTTACGCCTCGACTGGCCCCATCAACACCGACAATGGACTGTTGATGACTGGAAACGTGTTCCCTGGTCGGAAGAGTCTCGTTTGAAATTGTATCGAGCGGATGGACGTGTACCAGTATGGTGACAACTTAATCCACGGACGCTGCATGTCAGAAGGGGACTGTTCAAGCTGGTGGAGGCTCGTAATGGTGTGGGGCGTGTGCAGTTGGAGTGATATGGGACCCCTGAAACGTCAAGATACAACTCTGACAGGTGACACGTACGTAAGCATTCTGTCTGATCACCTGCATCCATTCACGTCCGTTGTGCATTCTGACGGACTTTGGCAATTCCAGAAGGACAATGCGACACCTACACACGTCCATAATTGCTACAGATTGGCTCCGGGAACACTCTTCTGAATTTAAACACGACGAGAAAAGTACACTGCCGGAAAAGTACGCTAACCTCCAGGGCAGGTAACTGGGG
The DNA here is from genome assembly GCF_021461395.2 of Schistocerca americana. Classification (NCBI taxonomy): domain Eukaryota; kingdom Metazoa; phylum Arthropoda; class Insecta; order Orthoptera; family Acrididae; genus Schistocerca; species Schistocerca americana. Next base: position 437,906,237 of record NC_060125.1, read on the forward strand.
CGTTAGCGGCCACAAGGCAGAAAATACCGCTACTTGAACTTCACTAATAAGAATAATACTAAGTCCAAACTAACATCAAGGAGTAGAAGGCTGCTAATAGCTTCCGCCAACCACACAGACTCCACTTGTTGCAGTTGGTCTCACCGACCCTGGGAGCAGCAACACGCAAACAACAGCGAGATGTCAAACAGTGGAGGTGTCAGTACTGGACATGGTTCACTCAACTTCAAACGTCCTGGGTTCGGTCGTCGGCTACAGAGCCTCGATCCGACAGTGCCTGCACGCCACCAGAGGTTCCGGCCTGCCCCCACACTGCGGACTTCCTCACTGTTCCGTCTGAAGCCGAACTGATTTCCGTTAGCAACTCCTCGCCAAATCCAATACGCAGACAGCATTAAAATAACTGCTCATTTAAAACCACAAGATACACACGAATCCAGGAGATCAATTTCACGGCAGTGCAAATTATATGTCGGCACAAACACAGGGAAGCCAGAAGCGGTTGAAAGTCCAAATGCACGTCGTCCGCTGCGACGACCGACCAAACTACCAACCAACGGGAAAGATCCCAGTATAATCGTCAACTGACAACTTATTGCCATGAGGTCACATCGATGAGCGGACACACGCACATACACACCAGTGAGAGTTGCACTACTCTAATATCAAGGTCCATTCAACTAAAAATCGCTGAATGCGGTTCTTGACGTGGTCCTGCACTCTCGCGATCACTTCCGTCGGACAGTGCATGTGTGTGGCCAGCGGTCGGGCGAGTACTGGCTGTCCGGATCTCACTGCTGCTCCGTCGCAACTCAAACTCACTCGACACACGATGAGCCGGGAATACTAGGGGCCTCCAAAGATGGTACCACAGTACGTGCTATCGATAAGCGCTGCTGCTGCCATTCACGGACAGACAAGGCGAGCAAACGTAGTGGTGCCAGTGAACATGCTAAGAAAACGAGACGCCACTATCGCTATTACAAGATGCCAAGCTATGAACGGCATCAACCAACCACTTGAAAAGCAAAATTCAGAGTAATGGCACAGTTTCAAATGGTTCAAATGGCTCTGAGCACTATGGGACTTAACATCTGTGGTCATCAGTCCCCTAGAACTTAACCTAAGGACATCAAACACATACATGCCCGAGGCAGGATTCGAACCTGCAACCGTAGCGGTCACGCGGTTCCAGACTGAAGCGCCTAGAACCCCACGGCCACACCGGTCGGAGAATGGCACAGTCACCATGAAAATATCAACAAGATAATCGCATAGTTGTAGTCTTACTGACACTGCAGTTCCAATGGTGCCAACTTAAGTTCTCAATCGTAATAGTCATTACTGCAAGAGCAACTGTCATACCATTGCTGATTTCTCTTATTTACTGTTTCGTGCTGTAGTCTTCAGTCCGAAGTCTGGGTTTATGCAGCTCCCCACAATGGTCTTCCTGTGTAAATGTCTTTATGTCTCCATAACTACCTCAACAGACGTCTATTTGAATCTGAGTACCATATTCAAGGCTTCATCTCTCTCTACAGGAATCTATCCATTGCGTTCACCTGACTGTCATTAACTACATTTCACCACGATATAACCTAATTTATCATTTCTCTGTAACAACTGGAACTGCTAGAAAACGAAATTGGTTATCGACGACTATGATACAGGAAAGTAACATTGTAAGACGTAGTGCCGGCCGCGGTGGCCGTTGTGGTTCTAGGCACGTCAGTCCGGAACCGCGTGACTGCTACGGTCGCAGGTTCGAATCCTGCCTCGGGCATGGATGTGTGTGATGTCCTTAAGTTAGTTAGGTTTAACTAGTTCTAAGTTCTAGGCGACTGATGACCTCAGATGTTGAGGCCCATAGTGCTCAGAGCCATTTTTATGTAAGACGTAGTGCTTCGATGTCTCTGAGCGTAAGCTTAGGCAGAGTAAACGGTACCTTGTATGTCTTTGACAAACAGTAAACAGAGCTGAACAATGTAAGAACCCCCAGATTTTGTAGCCTTGCAGATAAAGGGAGAGTGGAAAAAGTAATACTTTGAACATGATTACTGTTAAACAGCCACGTGATTTGGGCAGGGTGGTCCATTGTTCGTGACCGGGCCAAATATCCCACGAAGTAAGCGTCAATCGAAAAAAGTACAAAGAACGAAACTTCGATAGCTTGAAGAGGAAACCAGATGGCGCTAAGGTTGGCCCGCTAGATGGCGCTGCCATAGGTCAAACGGATATCAACTGCGTTTTTTTTAAATAGGGACCCCCATTTTCTATTACATATTCGAGTGAAGAAATATGAATGTTTTAGTTGGACTACTTTTTTGGCTTTGTGATAGATGGCGCTGTAATAGTCACAAACGTATATGTACATGGTATCACGTAACATTCCACCAGTGCGGACGGTATTTGCTTCGTGATACATTACCCGTGTTAAAATGGATCGTATACCAATTGCGGAAAAGGTCGAGATTGTGGTGATGTATGGCTAATGTGATCAAAATGCCCAACGGGTGTGTGCTATGTATGCTGCTCGGTATCCTGGACAACATCATCCAAGTGTCCGGACCGTTCGCCAGATAGTTACATTATTTAAGGAAACAGGAAGTGTTCGGCCACATGTGAAACGTCAATCACGACCTGCAACAAATGATGATGCCCATGTAGTTCTTTGTAGTTTTTTCGTTTGATGCTTACTTCGTGAGATATTTGGCCCGGTCACTACCAATGGACCACCCTGGGGCTTCAGCTCGAAAGAGTTGCACCAGGCGAACGGTCTACCTGACGGGAGGCCCTAGCCACACGGCATTTCCATTTTTATTTTATAATGGGGTTTATTTCTTTGCTGTAGTACTTTTAGCCAAGACCTTGTTTACAGAGTTTTGTTGTACGGAAAAATTTGTGAACCATACTAATATTTCATACTACAGGTAGGACTGTTTTAAAACTACCAAAAGTAGGACTGTTTTAAAAATACCAAAACTTTTGATGATGCGTTTTTGAGGGTAAAATTGTTACATTGTTGGCTAAACTGGCTACAACGATTTCAGATTAGTTGGTACCTCCTAGCACGTGTGGTGCAAGCAAGCCATAAATGTTTGTATTTCTCTGGGTATTGGGTCAGGTACTGAAGTGTGGAGGCATGGACGCAGAACGGTTAGTCTATATGAGAGGCGTAGTCCACTTCTCAGCGGATTTGTGAGCATGCAGAAGACATCAGGTAGTAAATTATGTGAAGTGTTTTCAGGAAGATTGTTAGCTTCAGAGAAAGAAAACTAACACCCTGAAGCTGGTACATATTAAGGTACCAAATATCACAAAATCTATGCCTGTACTCCTAATACCTGTGTATAAGTGTTGACTACCGACTCAAAAATATTTTGATAAAGGTCACCAAATATAATAACAATTAAGCTCACACAACTGAACAAGTTAGAAAGGTGCTGAAATAGGAGCCCAATGTGCCTCGACACGAGATAGTTATTACTGGGAAGGAAGGCAACGCTCAGTCATTCAATAAAAACAACCACACATAGGTAATAAGAGGATACATACAGCGACATAAAAAATCGCAATACTAAAAATAATTTATGTAGAGAAAATAAATTTCTGGAATACATTAGTCTAGGTAATGTATTTAAGTAATTAACACTTAGAGATCACAACATAATGTAAGCACGAGATAATATATTGCAAATGTGAAATACTGGTACATTAATAACCGGTGTAACCGCCACAATATTAAATGCAAGCATGCAAACGTGCACGCATTGTGTTGTACAGATTCTGTAAGTCAGTCTGTGGGATGGACTTCCATCCCTGTTGCACTTCGTCGGTCAATACAAGGACGGTTAGTGGTATTTGTGGAGGCCGTTGGACTTCGTCATCCGATGACTGTATGTGCTCGACTGGAAACAGGTCTGGTGATCCAGTAGGCCAAGGCGAAATGTCGATACTGTAGAGATGCTGGCTTTCAACAGCGGTGTGTGGGTGAGCGTTATCATGTTAGAGAACACACACTGGAATGCTGCTCATGAATGGTAGCACGACAAGTCGAATCACCAGACTGATGTGCAGTTGTGCAACGAGAGTGCGTGGAACAGCCACGAGAGTGCTCCTGCAGTCAAGTAACTCTCACCCCAGACCATAACTCAAGGTTTACGTCCAGAGTTTTTAGCGTGCAGACAGGTTGTGTGCAGGCTTCTAGTCAACCCATCGCTGCCACCGAGGCAGAACCAGTTATCACGACCTCCACCCTGCCCTCCAGTGAGCTTTCGGTTGACACCACTGAAGTCGTAAATGGTGCATCAGTAGAATGCACGCTAAGTGACGTCTGGCTGGGAGTTGTTCTTGAAGTAACATATTTGTAACAGTTCGTTGCGTCACTGTGGTGCCAACAGCTGCTCAGGTTGCTGCTGCTGAGGCATTGGGCGACAGAGCTGAAATCTTGTTTCGCAGGACAGAGCGGATCAGGTTGTGGAAATGGGCGAAGACCAGTTACTGTTAGTTCAACAAGAACTTTATTCCTCCAAAACACAATGCACAGTTTTCTCTGAGGGCGCAAGTAAATTTTCAATAACGAAGTTTAAATAATTCCTTTTAAAACACAAGGATTCCGACAAATGGCTGAAGGCTTTACTTAAGTAAAATTAAAATATCTTCTCGGCTAAAGGCCCAATAATATTTCAGATCAGCAAAGGAAATTCTTTGAAAGGCAAGCATTTACCAATTTCTGCTAAAAGCCATGTTAAGGAAAATTTAAATTAATTACTCGGCTGAAAGCCCAATAATATTTCAACATACCAAAAGGCAACCTCTAAAGACAAGCATTTACACAGTACAACAGAAAACCATCTTAAGAAAACTTGAAATATCTTTACGGCTGAAGGCCCAAACAATTATTCAAAATAATTAAAGACAAACCTTAAGATAAGCATTTACTCAGTATGGCTGAAGGCCGTTTTAAGAATTCGAGGTAATTAAAGAGAAACCTTACAGACAGGAATTTACACATTACGGCTGAAAGCCTAAATACAGAGTAAACAAAATTTTTAAATAAAACACGGCTGAAGGCCTAATCTTAAAATACTTCACATAAGGTTCAACTGAAGGCCATATACTGAACACAAAACAGACAAAATTGATACACGGCTGAAGGCCTTGCACAGTACTTGCAACAAAAGAAAATTACAATCACAGACAACAGAACAGTGGTGCCCAGAAGTGTTCCAAGGGTCAGCCTGGGAATGAAACTCTAACAAGAGTTTAGGGAGACAGGCAGCCAAGCATAACACTAAATAATCGGCTGGCAGCATGACCTAGGGACGGCTGAAGAACCAACCAACAACCTAATCAATTCCCTTCCACCCGACCAACGGGACGATAACCAAAAATATCAGCGAGGACGAGGATCGCAGCAGGGCTACGTCTTAATAATTGGTGTCTAAACACAGTCAAGGCACATTGACCACTCAAAGAAAAAGGGAGAGCAACATCAAGCTGTCTAACTACACGCCGCACCGGACAGCATCAACATGGTGAGGAAAATATATCATCGGAAAGCTACGCTAAGGACTGGGGCGGGTAAACGGAACGTTAACGGCCACAAGGCAGAGGATACTGTTGATGCACTTCGCTCATTTCAAAAGTTAAACACCAAACAGGAAGACGGCTACAAAATTTTGCCGACTCCAGCACATCATCACACTGCTGCTTGTGGGAACAGCCCACGAAGCAACAACCTGCAGTCAACGAAGAGGTGTCAGAGCAGTTGACGTTTCAAACAGGTTCACTGATTTCTCAACTCCAGTATGCAGGTTCGGTGGGCGACGAACTTTGCAGCTCTCGCAGCTAGTGCCACACAACTCCGACCGTCCGCCAACATCCCTGGGCTGACCTCACAGCGCGGAGACTTCCTCGCTGCTCTGTCGCATCCGATCAACTGCCTCACACACACCATGACACGGAAACATAGCGGCCACACCAAAGAAGGTACAGCAGTACTAATATCGATAGACGCTGCTGCTGCCACTGACGCAGGCAAGTGAGCAACTCGTACAGGTAGTAACTGAGGGAGCAATAAGAAGCCGCCCAGTGATGACAAAATACCAAAAAAGAAAACAGCATCAGCGCGAGCTGACCACGGCTCAAGAGCCATAAGCCGAACACGATGGTCTTCTCTTTCGGTAGTGCCATGTGGCCGGCCGGTGCCTGTTCTTCTTGTGGTCGTTCATTCTGGTGACCACCGCTGCTAGCAGTCACGTATAGTGCCTACATTCCTGCCAAGTCCTTTTGCAGTGTCGCAGAAGGAACATCCAGCTTCTCGTAGCTCTGGTTCAAGTTCAGTGAAGTGCTGATACTGGCGTCTTGGTCGTCTTAAGGGCTTTCTTGCCTAACATCAGCTTAACACGTCCAGACTCAAAGGTAACTAACGCTCTCGACCGTTACAGCCTGTATTTAAAGTAAACCTGATCTGCGTCCTCATAGTGACGCTACTAGCGCCGCTTTTATGCTACTGAATAGACCATCTTTCAGATGTAGACACACATTTACCACATTTCGTTATGTCGCACAACTCCTGATTTTTTCCATCAGTGTATAAAATGAAGAAAAATAAAACATATAATAGTGAGCGAGCGACAGAGATTCTAACGATGGCATATGGCAGTAGAACGTGGTGCGAATGCAATTACGAGTTGCCATTGTAATTCCGGAATATCTGATTGTTGCTGCTAGAGAGCAACAAGATAATTAACTGATCTTCCAACTAATCGACTCCCTCTTACCGACCTTCCGGTATCTGCAGAACACAGCTAAACTGTCTTAACATGGCGCCTAAACAGGAGAACCATGTGGTTTGTGTACGAACTGTACCAGTCACCTTCTCAGTGAGGCAGAACTCTTTCTGTAGAGCGGCAGCTGCACAGAGCCAACCTAACTCTGCTCTTTTCTGGGTTTTGGGGATCCTACCTAGTTGCTTAAGCTGCAGACACTGACTTCTTTTAACTTCGAGAACCTCTTATCTGACGCCTCTCTGGTGTACTCATGTGTGAAGGACCGTGCTCACCTGGCACATGACTCCCTCATAAACGAAAACACCATCTTGGTGAAAATTAAAAGCTTCAGATCGTCCGAGATGAGGACCATCGAACGTTTATGGGACATAATACAGAGGTCAGTTCGTGCACAGAATCCTGTGCCAGCAACACTTTCACAATTATGGACGGTCATAGAGGCAGCCTAGCTCAGTGTTTCTGCCCGGGAATTCCAACGACTTGTCCATTCCATACCATACTACACTGAGTTGCTGCGCTACGCGGGGAAAAGGAGGTCCGTCATGATAAACTACTGGCTATTAAAATTGCTACACCACGAAGATGACGTGCTACACACGCGAAATTTAACCGACAGTCAGAAGATGCTGTGATATGCAAATGATTAGCTTTTCAGAGCACTCACACAAGGTTGGCGCCGGTGGCGACACCTACAACGTGGTAAAATGAGGAAAGTTTCCAACCGTTTTCTCATACACAAACAGCAGTTGACCGGCGTTTTCTGGTGAAACGTTGTTGTGGTGCCTCGTGTAAGGAGGAGATATGCGTACCATAACGTTTCCGACTTTGATAAAGGTCGGAATGTAGCCTATCGCGACTGCGGTTTATCGTATCGCGACACTGCTGCTCGCGTTGCTCGAGATCCAATGACTGTTAGCAGAATATGGAATCGGTGGGTTCAGGAGGGTAATACGGAACGCCGTGCTCGATCCCAATGGCCTCGTATCACTAGCGGTCGAGATGACACGCATCTTATCCGCATGGCTGTAACGGATCGCGCAGCCACGTCTCAATCCCTGAGTCAACAGATGGGGACATTTGCAAGACAAGAACCATCTGCACGAACAGTTCGACGACGTTTGCAGCAGCATGGACTATCAGCTCGGAGACCTTGGCTGCGGATACCCTCGACGCTACATCACAGACCGGAGCGCCTGCGATGGTGTACTCAACGACGGACCTGGGTGCACGAATTGCAGAACGTAATTTTTTCGGATGAATCCAGGTTCTGTTTACAGCATCATGATGGTCTCATCCGTGTATGGCGACATCGCGATGAACGCACATTGTAAGCGTGTACTACTGGCGTATCACCAGGCGTGATGGTATGGGGTGCCATTGGTTACGCGTCTCGGTCACCTCTTGTTCGCACTGACGGCGCTTTGAACAGTGGACGTTACATTTCAGATGTGTTACGACCCGTGGCTCTACCCTTCATTTGATCCCTGCGGAACGCTACATTTCAGGAGGATAATGCGCGACCGCATGTTGCAGGTCCTGTACGGGCCTTTCTGGATACAGAAAATGTTCGACTGCTGCCCTGGACAGCACATTCTACAGATCTCTCACAATTGAAAACTTGTTGTCAATGGTGGCCGAGCAACTGGCTCGTCACATTAAGCCAGTCACTACTCTTGATGAACTGTGGTATCGTGTTGAAGCTGCATGGGCAGCTGTACCTGTACACGCCATCCAAGGTCTGGTTGACTCAATGCCGAGGCGTATCAAGGCCGTTGTTACGGCCAGAGGTGGTTGTTCCGGGTACTGATTTCTCAGGATCTATGCACCCAAACTGCGTGGAAATGTAATCACATGTCAGTTCTAGTATAATATATGTGTCCAAAGAATACCCGTTTATCATCTGCATTTCTTCTTGGTGTAGCAATTTTAATGGCCAGTAGTGTATTAGGAGGTATCCCATGGCATTTCTCACCTCAGTGTAAAATCACTAACCAGACCGAATTCAAATTACTTATGGCGTACAGAACCAGTCTCAAAGGCTTGTTTGTCTCTAGTTGTCCTAATTCTGATGTGACGGTACGAGATTTCCACCAATGAAGAGCGTGAGATCACAGTGCATTTCCAGACGAAAACAACTAATCTCCGGTATATGGTGTCGTTGGAATGTCCACACCTCTCCCCCGGCAGTGCAGAAAACCCTTCCCCTCGTCCCCGTGCTGACGGCAGGCGCCTCCCCTGGAGATGGCCCACTGCCCTTTAGCGCCGCAGCCGAGAAACGCGCGCCGCGGCCGTATCTTCTGGCCTGACGCAGTTAGACGTCCGTAGCGAGCTAACGCGATTCTGCAAATTTGGAGCGGCTCCTGTCGCTAACAGAATTTTCTCTGACGAGGTCGTTTCCTCTCAAGATCGAACCGCACTTCTTATTCGTTTATTCTCTCCTCGGCGTTCTTCTCCCAATAGTCCGCATAATTCTACCGTCATTCGATAAAATTGAGAATGTCTGACGTTCCCATCATTTGCGTCTTGACGGAAAAAGTGCCGAATAACGGGTTTATTATTTGAAATCGTGATTGAGTAACAAGTCCTCAAAATTATATTCCACACAGTATATAATGGCCAGTCAAATGAAAAAGGCACTGTTGGAAAAAAATAAGTAAACTGATTATTATTCCAAAAGTAATCGACATATCTGTTAATACATTTATCTGAGTGTCGGACAAGACTCTCAGTGTAATAAAATGGAACATCTACATTCCTCCTTTCAGTGTTACTTATTATGTGGCTACCAGTTTCGGTGATTCACAACACCATATTCAGAATTTAACTGACGCTGAGGGGGTTAATTCCAATCGTACACAGGATTCCATCAGTGGCCAACACTATGAACTTGTTTCCGTAAACTGTAACAACGATGTTGTGTCTCTAAATATCTATTATGACATCTTAGTACTGGCTACACAATGGTGTGGCTTATCAGAGTCGAATCGACTATTGACCACATTCCTTCTCACTCCCTAAACTCAAAAATCGTTGGGGAAAGTGGCAATAAAACGACTGATCATGCTAGTGTGTATACTGTATGAGTTTGACGATATACCATAAAAGATTCTGAAATAATACACACACAATTCCGAAGATTGCAAGGACCGACAACTGCGAGCATTATCGCACAATCAGGTTAACAGTTCGTGCATTCAAGTTGCTGACAAGAATAATATACAGAAGAATAGAAAAGAAAACTGAAGATGAGCTAGTTGACGGTCAGTTTGGATTTAGAAAAGGTAAAAGCAACAAGGAGGGAATTCAAATATCCAGGGAAGATTATCCAAGAAATTGTGTTGGAAAAATTTGCAATAGAGGAAAGGTTGCATAAAATTGGGAGAGCATATGGTATCACCAGAGACCTCTACAATAAAAATTGGATATCATAAAACGCAAAAATAAGGCATTACGACACAGCAGTGAAGCCAGAAATCCTATATGCAAGTGAATGCCTGACATCAAACTATAAGTTAGATAAATTAGAAGTACTTGATAAGGGAATTATACGGAAAATATTAGGACCACAAAACACAGCAGAGGTTGGAAATTACGAAGTAATGCTGAAATGTACCAAAATATAGAAAATATTTCAAACGTAATGAGGAAAGCAAACTCATTACTTCGAATGCAAGACAGTAGATTACCTAATAAACTTTTCAAATTTTTGTGGGTTAAGAAGTCCACAACAAGCCTGGTTAACAATGTGAAAAAGGATTTCGAAAGAAACAATATAAAAACAGATGATATAAACAACACAGAGGCCTTTCGGGAAACAAAATAGAAAGTGGAAGGATTCTAAGGTAAGGTAGCTAAAAAGACTGGTTCAAAATGGTCTGAAGACAGAAAATAAAAGAACTAATAATGAAGAATTGAAATTGGAACGTGGGCATCAGATGGTCTATTCGGAAAGAAGTCTGACGTTGCGACTGATAACGGAAGCAACACTAAAGACACGTACGTAGGTTATGTCAACCTGGAGAAAGCATTCGACGATGTCAAATGGTGCAAGATGTTCGAAATTGTGAGAAAAATAGGGGTAAGCTGTAGGGAAAGACGGGTAATATACAATATGGTATGTACAAGAACCAAGAGGGGACAGTAAGCGTGAGAGACGAAGAACAATGTGTTCAGATTAAAATGCATTTAAGGCAGGTATGCAGTCTTTCGCCCCTACAGTTTAATCTACACGTTGAAAAAGCAATGACGGAAATAAAGGGAAGGTTCAAAACGAATTAAAATTCAACGTGAAAGGATATCAATATCTTGTGATGACATTGTTATCCTCAGTGAAAATGAAGAAGATTTCAAGATCTACTGAGTAGAACGAACAGTCTAATGAGTACGGAATACTGAGTGAGAGTAAATGGAAGAAAGATAAAAGTCATGAAAAATAGTAGAAATGAGATCTACGAGAAACTTAACATCAGCACTGGTGATCACGCAGTAGATGAAGTTAAGGAATACTGCTACCTAGGCGGGAAAACAGCACACGGCAGACGGAACAGGAGGACGTAAAAAGCGGACCATCATTAGAAAAAAGGGCATTACTAGACAAGAGAAGTCTACTAGTATCAAACATAGTCCTTAAGCTGAGGAGGAAATTTCTGAGAATGTACATTGGGACCACAGAGTTGTACGGCAGTGATTCATGAACTATGGGAAAACCGAAACAGAAGGGAATCGAATATTGAGAATTTGGTGGACTGATACGGTATGGAATGTGGATGTTCTCGGCAGGATCGACGAGGAAAGGAGCATGTGGAAAACACTGACAAGGAGAAGAAGCAGAATGCTTCGAAGCTGTAGATGTCAAAAACTGTGAGGAAGATAGACGTAGGGATATACCCAGCAAATAATTGAGGGCGTAAGCTGTAAACTCTACTCGGAGATGAAGAGGTTGGCACAGAAGAGGAATTAGTGGTGGGCCGCATCAAACCAATCAGAAGACTGATGACTAAAAACAATAAAAGCCCAGACATAATGCTGGCTGGACTGCTGTTAGCACTTTGGAATCTATGAGCGATAACTTCAGATTTTATGTGACATTTTACAGTCACTCAGTGCTCGTCGGTTCGTTCTGTCAGTACATGAAGACTGTCTCGTATTGGTTTAGCTTGTCTGTTCCTTCCCGTTTCCACTTCAAATCAAGGCACCAACAGTAGACTCGGACGGCTGTAGTACAGAGAAAAAGTCTCAGGCGACGTCCCTTGACGGGCTCACGTTCCAAGTCACTAAACTCCCTTGACGACCATTCTGCTGTTACTGCCTCTCTACTGACAACACAATACCCCCCGCCTGGTTTTCTATTCTCGTGACACCTACGGTCAATTCCACATTTCATAGGTGTGTCCGGATTCAGCGACTGTGACATAGGTAAGTTAGGCATCATTTAAGTCATATAAAATACTGTCATAATCAGCTACAATGGTTCAGAACGTATGTGCAAACCTGGAAGTTTTTCACCAATGTAAAAGACTAATTTCATGTCTTGAAACACAAGTAATATGTTACAGCCCTTTGTTTCCCCGAATTCTCTAGAATTCTCTTATTACTCACGTTTGAGCCAGTTTTCTAGTAAAATGTAACAACTCCGTCGTTCTGTTACTGTTAGGTGAATAACTGAAGCAGATATGACGTCAATTATGCCTCTAAAATCCTTGAAAATGGAATCGTTGCCCAGAAACGCGTTGGAGACTAATCAAAAAAAAAGCTTGGCACTCAGTACGGAACACTATTAATTAACATATCCTTAACCATGAAGTTAGTCACGTAAGCCCACGACTTATTATCTATTAATGTGACTTTAAAATTCCTCTTAGTTTCCGCCGATTTCTCCAAGTGAAGCAGAGAAAGCATTATTGTTCTAATTGAAGCATGAAGTATAGAGGGAGGAGTTGTTCCATTTTTTTTCCATCAGTCTTCTGACTGGTTTGATGTGACTCGCCACGAATTCCTCTCCTGTATTAACCTCTTCACCTCACTTTAGCACTCCCACCCTACATCCTCAGCTACTTGCTGGATGTAATCCAGTCACCGTTCTCCTCTACAGATTTACCCTCCGCAGGTTCTCCTAGTACCATGGTAGTTCTTCCGTAATATCTTAACAGACGCCCTACCATTATGCCTCTTCTTCTTGTCAATGTTTTCTGCATATTTCATTCCTCGCCGATTCTTCCGAGAACATCTTCTTTCCTTATCTTATCAGTCCAACTACTTTTCACCATTCCTCTGTAGCGCCACATCTCAAATGCTGCGATCATTTCAAATGCTTCGATTCTCTTATTTTTCGGTTTTCCCAAAGTGCATGTTTTACTATCAAACACAGCTGTGATGCATATGTGCATTATCAGAAAGTTCTTCCTCAAATTAAGCCCAATGTTTGATGCTAATAGATTTCTCTTGGCTAGGAATGACCTTTTTGCCAGTACTAGTCTGACTTTTATGTTCTCTTTGCTTCGTCCGTTATGTATCATTTTGCTGCCGAGGAAGCAGAATTTCTTAAGTTCATCAACTTCGTGATCACCAATCCTGATGTTAAGTTTCTGTCTGTTCTTATTTCTGCTGCTTCTCGTTACTTTCGTCTTTCTTCGATTTACTTTCCGCCCGTATTCCGTACTCATTACACGCTTCGTTCCATTCAACAGATTCTGTAATTCTTTTTCACTTTCGCTGAGGATAGCAATGCCATCACCGAATATGTCACTGATATTTTATCTTCTTGAAATTTAATCACACTCTTGACCCTTTCATTTATTTCAGTCATTGCTTCTTCAACGTATAGATTGAACAGTAGGGGCGAAAGACTATATCCTGTCTCACACCATTTTTAATCCGAGCACTTCGTTCTTCGTCTTCCACTCTTATAGTTCCCTCTTGGCTCTTGTACATATTGTACTCGTATATTACCCATCTCTCCGTATAGCTTAACCGAACGGGTGGTGAATTTTCTTTAGTTTTGCTTCCATTATCAGCTGCAACGTCAGAATTGGCTCTCTGGTGTCTTTACCTTTCCTAAAGTCAAACTGATAGTTATCTAACACATCCTCCGTTTTCTTTTCCATTCTTCTGTAAATTATTCTTGTTAGCAACTATGATGCATGAGCTCTTCATCTAACTGAGCGATAATTCTCGCATTTGTCGGCTTTTGCAACCTTCGGAATTTTCAGGATGATGTTTCTTCGAAAGTCGGATCATACATAGCCAGACTCGTAAATTCTGCACACCAACGTGAGTCGTCTTCTACCGCAACTCTTTGTTTCTTCTTCTATCACGCCATCAGACAAACCTTCCCCATTATAGAGGTCTTCAATGTATTCGTTTCACCTATCCGCTCTGTCTTCTGCATTTAACAGTGGAATACTGATGCCCCTCTTAATGTTACCACACTTGCTTTTAATTTCACTAAAGGTTGTTTTGACTTTTCTGTACGCTGGGTCAGTCCTTCTGACAGTAATTTCGTTTTCGATTTCTTCACGTTTTTCATACAGCAATTTCGTCTTAGCTTCCCTGCACCTGTGTTTGTTTCATTCCTAATAGACTTGTATTTCTGTATTTGCGAATGTCATTGAACATTTTTGTACTTTATTCTTTCATCGATCATCTGAAGTATTTCTTCTGTTATCCATGGTTTCTTCGCAGTTACTTTCTTTGTAACTATGTCTTTCTTATCATCGTCAGTGATTGTCCTTTTCAGAAATGCCTAGTGTACCTCTACTTCTTCTACTGGCTATTAATGGCGGAAACTTGCCATGAATACGTACAAGTGATAATTTGCGCAGTGGATATTTTAACGCTACTGAAGTCACCCTGACACTTATACGTACCCCAGTAGGAGTACGTTATTCTCATTGATTATCTAAATTGTCATGTGATAACCTAAGTATTTCCTAATCTTATCCTGTGGATACGATACAATGTCAGGATAAGCCGACAAAATCCTGTCCCGCTTTTGATGAATAAGTTATAAAATGTACACAAGAGACAAGATTAAGTTGTACAGGAAAATACTATGAACTAAAGGATAAATGCTGTGATTTTTAATATATTTATTCATCATTTATTCATCATCAAAACAAACTAAGTAAGGATTACATATCTCAGGTTCTGCCTGTATTAATACTGTCGCTTAAACTGTCTGGCTCTGCCCTATGATGTACTCGCGATATATGATTAGGAGCGGAATAATTGACATCCCCCGTGTACTAAATAGCAAGAACGAATTACTATCTCAATGAGCAGTGTGAAACCTCAGTGCAGAACGGAGTAGAACACGTGATTCACCAATATAAATTCACTTTCCCACACGCCGGCGCATAAGTAAGATCACCTTAATGATCAGAAGCTATAACCTCAGAACCTTTCACCTCACCGAGATAATAGCAAAATTGTGCTTCACCAAAATTACAGTCGAAGACATCCGTCGACTGCCGTGGACCTCCCAGACGACCCGCCTGCTCCACGACCCCGCAACGACTCTCCTTTCTTCCCTCCTCTTTTCGCTGCTCAAAGTCTTTTCTCCCCCTTAAATTTGGGTGGTGAATAATCTTTCCGGAAACCGCTCTTTTCTGAATGCCGACCAATGGCAGTTTAGAATCCAGATCGAAGTTTCTGGAAGTTCTTTATATGTCCATTGGAAAGAACGCGAATACCTGCTGCCATATGTTACTGGCAGGCCAGGCCGCCTTTTCTCGCCTGCCCGCCCGACACGCGTTCCCGTTTTGCAGGTGGTCCAGCTCACGGGCGGATCCCGGGATTAGCGCCGGAAGCGGCTGTGCCGTCCTATTGTCCGAAGGAATGTGTGAGCTTCCTGTGTCCTTCCGTTCTACCAAAAGTTTCACAGCTGTGCTTGTTCCCCAGTTACCCAACATGCAGACATTGTACAATAAATTAAGTGTACTAAACGATGTCAGTTGTGCTGTGTCAAAACGCACGGGGTACGTTCGCCCCTGCTGGTGCTGAGCGTCCTGCATGATAAATCAATGGTAACACCTGGTGGTCACGATAATATACGTGTATGATGTGGTAAAACCAAAATCAAATTGTGTTCTAGATGATACGAGAGCGTCTACGGAATAGCAGGTGGCGAGCATGCGCGACAGCAGCTATATACCATATCGCCCTCGCTGCATCCAGAGATGCCGCCTGAGCGACGCGTAGCAGCCGGCTATTGCAAAGAATCGACAACATCGATTATTATTACATTAATTGTTAAAAGTTGGAGTGGCGTGTTTGTTCGTTTTAAATGGTTCCTACTGTACAACGAAAAGGGTTAGTTAGTTCCCGGATAGACCTCTCACCGACCAAGTGGTGGTAGTGGTGTATATCAGGTCTGATCTTACAGCGTTTCACTGCTTGGTGTAGTGAGGCTACTCAGTTGACACCTAAGTCTTGGGAGAGTGCACGGAATTTTGTTGATTATAGTAGAGGCAACAGTTTCGTTCGTAAAATTTTCTGGGGTGAGTCCCGCTTGATCCTGATTTAATTGAGAAATTGGTTTGTTTGGTGCTGAGTTTTGTGGAATCGGTGTGACCGATATCCCGTTTGCATTGTATGTTGAGTGGTCGCGACGCGCCTAGAGGTAATTTGGTTGCTTGTCGTTTTTATTGAGGTGGTTTGGGTATTGTGCGTGTGTGTATCGAGAAGGGAAAGCCTCTAATACGTGTTGGTAGTTGTAGTTTCAAGACCACTAGCTTGCAGCAGACAGCGAATTGGCTCACAGAACGACGAACTGTTTCACTATACGGTGATGGTGTGCACGTATCACTGAATAGACAAGCGATAGTAAATTGAAGGAACCATTTAACTAGCTACACGTAGCTAAACCAAAACTTGATTCATCAAGGCGACGAGTGGCCGATTTAAATGTTAGGCAACTTAGCGGGTCGTGTGTGGTCAACGCCTGAAGCGGTCAAGATTTGCTTTTAAAATGTAACTTAAGGTTAGATGAAAAGTGGCGGTGACATTTAGGGTTTTTGTTTGATATTTTTTATTACTTGTTTCCTTATTGTGGGGAATGATAATATATTTGCTGGCACTCGTTCACTGGTGAAAACCAACGTGTATTGACATACCTACAAGGAAAATAAATCCAATTTTATTGGGGTTAAAGGAAACCATCCAGTCTATTTAATTGGTATATAGTGTGAATATATCTATATAATTTTCGGAAGTATAAACGGGTGAAATTCAGAGATTTTGATACAGTGGAGTCGATATCACATATAATGTGGTGTTTTTAAATGTACTTGGTAAAAGGTTCTTGAGAGAACGAAATTATAAATAATCTACTGAAAGTAGATCTTCTCAATAGTAAGAAAAGATTTTAATTAAGGGAAAAAGTTTTCAAAATGATGAATAAGTTTAATTGAAGTAATTGAATTATTTACGGAAAGGCCAAAGATTTTGGTACTAAGAAAGATTCGTTATTCTGTGACGCATGCGAAGTCAAGTCACTTACATATTATCGCTGCGTCGAGTTGGAAAAATATTTAAGGGAGAATTAAAAATGTTTTAATTCCTAACACACGTGATGGAAGTGTCCATAAACAGAATACTCATTTCAAGACGGTAGACAGATTGGCATTTTAGTACAAGTAATAAAATAATCCCGAGTTTATGTCAGAGTGCACGTACTGCGTTGTGAAAAGCTCGTTGCGAAAGACAACAATTGCTAGCTGGATGTCGCATTTATCATCGCGCAAGGTAATCAGTTACGGAAATTAAAGTAATTCGTTGCTCTAACGAAATCAGTATCGTAGACAACGAGAGTGGTTCATTAAATAGGCCCATTTATTCACTACTGCTTAACTTCAGTAATCATTGGTGTGTGAATATTGTTAAGTGATTATTTGTAGTTCTATCGTGGCTTGGTACGATTTCGGCGTCGTGTCTAGGCAGGGTGTTGTTCCCATTATTTGGCAGACAGGCTGTTTGCATGGTCAGCGGTTGAGGTGGCTGCAATATTAATTGTACTAAGGCTGATTTCGTGTCCGATTAGTTCATTACCAGTGTGATTGCGGCGCGGGCTAGATTCTTGTCGTCATCAGAGGCTCCTCTCCAATTGGAATCTTCTGCAATTAGATAGCGTTCTGCAGTCTTAACATCTATTTAAAATTAAGAAACTGTACCTAATTAAAGGTGTGGTGGTCGACTGGTGGCCTAAGTACTTTGCGCAACAGGATACTCTGCAGTAACGGCATAGAGACGTTGGTACAGTACGATCCCTTGTCGTCGTCAATCGATCTCGGGTACTGCCAGTCACGGACCAGTACACAGTCACATACAGTACATGTTTTTAATGAACGAGCACAAACCTGTCTTTTCTATCATTGAAGGGGATTACTTATATCGTACTGGATGTAAATGTGGTTTCTAAGTTGTAAAATAACGCCACCTTAACAAATGTGCATTTCGCTTCAACTGATCTGGCTACTGAGTTGTTCTTTATCGCAGTATCTATTCCCCCAGAGAACTTCAAGCGTATTTATTCATCCCTCAGTACTTCCGTATCCCACTTCTTAAAGAAATGATTCTTCCCGACTATTCTCTTAAACTTCAGCCCACTCCTCTTCATTACTACAACGTGATTTGAGTGAGTCTATCTGCGCCATGGTATGCCTTACAACCCAGTATCTTATTTCAAAATCTCTTCCTAACCATGATGTAATGTAACTGCAGTCTTCCCGTACACCTCATCCTCTTGTAACTCGAACACAGTATTCGCTATTACTAGCTGAAATTTATTGCAGAGCTCAATTAGTCTTTCTCCTGTCTCATGCCTGCTACCAAGCCCATATTCCCTCGTAACCCTTTCATCTACTCCTTCCCCTGAAACTGCATTCCAATCCCCAAGAGTATTAGATTTTCATTTCCCTTTACGTACCGAATTCCCGCTCAGTATCCTCATATACTTTCTCGATCTCTTCATCTTCGGCTAGCGGAGTCGGCTTTTATACTTGCAGGGCCGTTGTCGATGTCGGTCTACTGTCAATTCTGATGAGGACAACACTATCACTGAACTGTTCTCAGTAACTCACTCTCTGCCCTAGCCTACGAATCATATATCCCTTATACCATATTCTCTTGCTGTTGACTTTTTTATTTTTTTATTTTTTATTTTTTTTTAGTCAGAGGCTGGTGCAACTTCTCGTCCCGCAAACGACGCTTTAACACTCATGCCTCCCCCCGCCCCACGCCTGTCTGCCTGTCACTGTGCTGGTCCCTCACATAGGTACTAGGGAGAGTTTTTGTTTTTAGTTCACTTTCTTACTTTATTTTCTTAAATTTGTTCTTCATTTTTGTTATTTGTTTTCTGAAAAGAAAACTTGATAAACAAAAATTCCACAGTTCCTGGATTCAAAAGGAAACAATTTTTTTCTGTACGAAGACCACAATAAGAGAAGACTCCAGAGAGGAAAAAAAAAAGATAAGCTATCCAATTCCTTGACGATTAAAGACAAGGTGCAACATATTTGCTAATAAAGCGCGATAACATGGAAGCTCTGCCACTTCCAACGGACATTCACCATGTATTGGTGGAAAACAAGGGGGTCGGGATCGTTGTCACTCCTGACTAATACGATAGAATTAGTCTTGGTAAGAGGGGAAAACGGAAAAGTCTTGACACAGAAGAAGATAACCGAGAAAGCAGCTTCAGCTGATCGGGTAAGGAAAGCCAGTTGTCGGCATTTCCAGGGCCAGTGTTCTCGTCCACAAGAGACAAACTTGTGTAGTGAAGTATCACGTTGATGACTTGTATCGCAAAGACCAGTCGGACTAAGACCAATGCGATGGAGGTGTTCGTTGGTCGGGATCAGACTGAGAATTATCCTATACCACGATGAGGTGACTTCCATCGTGAGAATAGGAAGACTAACGTGAAACGACACTGGTTTCATACCAACTGCGCGGCCATTTCAACTGGGGAGAGGGGCGATTGTACTCCCCAATGAGGAAGGAAGGATCTGGTTATAAAGTGTGTCACTGAGAAAATGTCAGCTCCCAGAAAATTTATTACAATCTAAAATATACGTACGTGCCACAGTTTAGACTTGATACGGCCAACATAGGCAGGTGGAGTCAGACGTAAACAAGCGAGATGTAATAGAATGAGTTGCTCGATTACATGTTAAAACGGTACACCGTATAAACAGTAGTGAAGCTTGCACTTTGATATTGTGAAGCACCAACCCTCCAAGTACGGGTCCTTGCAGCCACTTCTTACCGAAGTCTAAAAATATTACTTTTCCAAAGAAAACGACCTGGAGATTTTCATCAATTTGTGTGCCCTCGTCGGGGAGAGCGGGAATATTTGCGCAACATAGTACTCTTTGCTGCAAATATAGAAATCTAAGATCCGCACTTTGTGAAGAAGACTAAGGGAACGGCGTTCGTGCTCACGAATTGCCCCTTGGAATTTGACGCGTCACCTCTCGCCAATTGATTGCAGCCATTTTCATCGTATAGAGCGATCCACTGTAATTCCCAACGATTTGTGGCGAGCAACAACCGTTGCCCATGAATGACAACGTGTTGAAAACCCTGCAATGGTAATATGGTACAATTCCGTTCATTAATACGGGCCCCAGAGAGAGAGAACAAAAGAAATCCAATAAGTCCTTAGCAAGGATATATCATCGACGTGACGTAGCAATATCATAACATCATCCGCATACGCTCGTACCCAGAAGGTTTCTCCTTACATCCTCCAGCCACTTGATTAATCAGTAATACAGAGAAGGAGAGGTTCTAAGGAAAAGACAAAAACCCACATGGACAGGGGGCTCCCCTGCGATAAGTCCCGTATGATGGTGATCTGGTGAGTAAGTTGTCCATTCGCTACGACAGATGCATCAATACCAGTAAAAAGATTGGATAATACCTGTCACGCAGTATGATTGATACCGGTTGCCTTGAGCACCTGCTCCAAGAAACCGCGACTAACTCGATCAAAAGCCTCTTTAAAATCAATAAAAAGCGAGGCTCCAGAGGCCGAAGTCGCTGCAGCGACCGAGACAATGTCGTGGCATTCGACTACAGAAGTCATAATCGTGCGCCCAGGCATACAGCTTTGGTGGACAGCAAGAATTTTCTCTAGCAGTATCGGCATACGGCTATTAACCACCCGGATGACAGTTTTGTAATCGAAATTAATTAGTGTGATCTGGCGGGATTTATCAGCGTCTATATGTCCAGTTGTCTTCAGAATTAGAACGATTTTACCAACCTTGAAGGGGGTCAGGAGTCAAACGCCCCTGTATCACCTCATTTACCTGTGAAGTAATGGTACCAGCAACAAGAGGCCAAAAAGCACATAAAATTCCTTAGGAATACCGTCCAGTCCCGGTGATTTTTGCGATGGTGAATCAACTATAAGGCGATATACATCATCGTAAGTAAAGTCACTTAGAAAGTCATCATTTACTGCGGGAGTAACCACGCAATCGAGGGGAGGAACAAACTTATCAGGGACAACCGTATCAGTAGCAAGTTCATCATGAAGATCGCTGTGGAAATGTCACGCTGGGATGTCAGTATGTGACCATCGGTATGAGTAAGGGACGTGATATATGCTCTTTTGTGGCGCTTCAGCGATAAAGTGGTATAACGAGGTCAGTTCATCTTGTAGGAAGGAGCAGGATTTTGATCGCACCCTGAATAGACTACTTGTGCGTTCTTATGTGCTGAGATAAATTCCAGTTATTCTAACAAATGTTTTGTACTTGAAGCGGACATTTTGTTATCAACTTCCAGCTAGCCAACAGTCAACTGTGCCGCCTAACACACTTACGGCTTACGGCTAACACTCGCCTTTTAAGGCGACTTGCTTCGAAACGTGACGTGACTAATGAGCACTTAGCTGCAGCCAAGCTAAGCATTATGTCCTTTCTTAGCGGTGAGTAGAAGTCTGCCAGTTGGGAGGTGGCGTAGGATCCCCGTTCTAAAAAAATTGTTCTTGGTAGCACTGGTCCTCACAGGTTATTATCGTCCAACAATCTCCCTCGAAAACAAAGCCTGCTATGGAGATAGCAGCATTTTTGTACAAACTACGCTATAGGAAATGGGTTAGCTGAAACAATGGCACAGTGAGAAATTGCAATTGAGAAGAAATATACAGATGTCGTAGACTAATGTCAGGAATTGTTGTAGAGATTTTGATTCAGTTTTGACTAAGATACACTAAGAGATTAACGTGGAAGGTTTTTGTGTATAATTTATAAGCATTTCGTACAAATTGTCTAAATTATGGTCAGTTAAAGTTAAGTTCTGAAAACGACTCCATTGCCACCTAATGAGTAGCCGATATGACTTGAGAGAGCAATAGCGACTTAAAACAAGCGTGATCCACTTTGCATGGAGTGTGGTGGTCTACTGGTTTCTGTGTCGCATAGATTTTTGTGGGCTTTACCGTTAACGATGCTGCAGAAGTTTATCTCAGTGGAAATCTACGAAGGTGGTATTCTTCATGAGAGAACAGAGTTCCTGACAACCCAGCAGCAAATACAAACTGAAGATGACTGGTTCAGTAGAGGTGTCCTGAATCTCTCGGTTTTGTGCCTTAATGGGCAATGTGTTCCTCTGTAAGATGGACGAGGATTACATTCCATCTGACTGCCTTGAGCTGTCAAGTGCCCCATTATCGACAGGCTCTAGACATGATACTGGACCTCGAGCCAGACTAAGAGCTGGAGGACAATATGAACCAATCAGATGTGAACGAGCAAGTTCTTACATGCTCTTTACATATTGACCAGTCGGGAGATTTTGGCCACTGGCCGTTGGTGTACTGTGAGAAACAACCCATGTCACCTATCGGATTACGAGAGATTATGAGTCGTCACGCAACCATCAGGCAGGTGGTGCTTATTTCGAATAGTTTTCGTCATTTACTTTTTATGGTGCATCTGAAATACCGACTAAAGCATCCGCTTAACCAGTTTGTCTCCCATATGTATGGCTTCAAGATTCATGCACTTGCATAAGCAGCAAGCAGCCAGCAATTTCAAGACCCCAACGATGATTTACAATAATGGGATATGCTAATATTTTTTCATCCTTTGGACGTTTCATGGTTTTAAGATCAACGTTTAATAGGTGTTTCTCCCGTGTATTTATAGCTTAATGTCACAGTAGGCTACCTAGTTACAGTACATTCATGCCGCATGTGTAATGACTGTTACTTCGAGGGAGTTTGGCAGCTGCTCTTTCTTGCTGGAAAGAAGGTTGTGAATTATATTTATTAGTGAATCATTAATTGTTCAATCAGAAGATTCTGTTGATTGAATCTTCCACATTTTGATGGGAAGTTAGCAGTTTCTTCTCTATGTTCTCTTTCACCTAAAACTTTCTATACTTTCTGTGAACTCGCCAATTATTTGCTGTTGAGAGGAAAAATGTTTGCATATTTCAGACATAAAGAATATTAGTGTATCATGCAACAAGGAGCTATACGTATGTTCTGATAATAGTTCGTTGTAATCAAAGAAAAGTGCTAGTATGACCATACTGAATAGTAGAATTGTTTAATTAAGAATCACAAAAGAGATTGTTTTTACTAACATCATTTTGCAGAATGTTTGATTGGCACTTGTCATGTGCCATTTTTCAAAGCATTGTGACGACATAATGTGGATGTAATATGGAGTACTTTACCGGTTAAATAAGGTGGAGGTTGCACAAAGATTTATAGTAAAAAGGGAGAGTTTAGATGCGTCAATTTTATGTAATTTCAACGATTGTTACACTTCAAATATTTCTTCTATAACATATAAAGAAAATTAAAGTAGTACGACTTTCTTATCGACGATTACTGTTGTGTCAGTGTACATCTAAGAAGAAATTAACGCATAATTATTACGGTCTGTTGAAATTATCTTGTTATAGATATGGAAGCCTAAAAAATATTGATCATCTAGTTCACAACGGTCTCTTCAGCGAAGCAGCTTATTTAGAAAGATTACTTATGGTAAAATGCAGTATGGAATCTTCTATGACAGAAAGCACAGAATAGTTTCTCATTAAATCAGGCTGACTTTACACTAAATTCCTACTTAGCTAGTGAATGATGTTTGTCCTTTTATAACAACTACACCTTGGATTTGGACCAAGATCACTTGTGCTCTAACTGCATTGCACAGTTATTCAGACGAACTGTGTACAACATAATAATCATTACATAGTGAATAGTACGTGGAACGGAACAAGTGACAGATCAAATAGACTTCTAATGATAATGAATCATTTATCCTTCCAAAATAAGATGACTTCTCATAAAAGTCAATAATATTGGGCTGATTAGTTCAGATTCAGCTGATATGGAAAAGTCAACATCATTGAGATGACTGACTGAAATTCAGCTAATACGGAATTGGTGAATATTGGAGAGCTATTTTGTTGAATTTTTATGCACAATTATTTTGAACACAAGATGCATTCAGATCATTTGACAATTGGCAATATATTTGGGTATTAAATGCATACAGTCGCTTTTTAATATTTTTAGTAACATTTATTTTGTGTACCAATAATTAGTATTCAACTAAATGCAGTCTGATCGTCAGATGGCAGTCCTGTAAGAACATTATGTAGACCAAGTGCAATGTCTCGTGGTATCCCTGGCAAATTCATTGTGATAATCTACATTTTGCATGTTATACACACTCATACGTGCACAGTAATCACCTGCACATGGGTGTACATTCACTCACAGTAAGCAACCACTGAAGGTAAGTATGTGCGGATACTTCATTTATTCTGAAGGTATTTCATGCATATTCATGGTAATTTGTTATTAGAAAGGAATTTACTGCCTTGAGTTTGAATATCCAAACAGCAAAAGCAGTCGTGCGAAAATAAATTGTTACCATCTACAGACATTAACACTTGTATCATGCTAGTATTACTGGAAGTCATAACAGACATGGTTCTTACTTTTGTAGTATTATTTGTGATTCACTGTTAGAAATGCTGTATGTCATTACAATTACCTAACTGCAGTGTAACAGTCTGGAGTAGTATATTGAACTGAGATGGCTAAACAAAGACACAATATGTTTTAACGTCACCATGTTTCTGTGGGGTAATTCAGCTGCCCCTACTGCTGGATTTTATGCAACTTATCATACCTTCAAGTTCCACGTGCAAACTTTTCACGTGCTGTCACTTGCTACATGAAAACTATTAGTCCTACACAAAAAACGAACAGAACCTTTTTGCAGGAAAATTAATGTAGTTAAATTTCGTACCGGGATGCGTTTTCGCTAGAGGCCCTAGTCTTCGAATTATTTAAGAAAAATGTACAAAAGTAACCTCCAAATTCGTCTTTCTTGAATCACACTGTACTGGAAGACGGAAGCGTATTCCAGTACAGTAGTTAATTATATTGAGTTTCTTAAAAAACGACATGTTCATTTTCCTGTGAGACTAATAGTTTACATGTAGCATAGGAGAGAACATCGAAAATCTTTGTCATGATATTTGAAGGCGTCGTATGCTGCATAAAATTTAGATGTATGTACAGCTGAATCGCTCTTTGTAACCCAAAGAGAAATAACCAAAAAATTGCAAACTAATGCAAAAAGGTCTTCTTAAATACATAGTCATGCTATATTGTTAATAAAAAATTCGGCTTTGTATTGTAAAAAAAGAGAAAAAAGAAAAAGGAAGGGAGAGCGTCTGGCTAAGGTTCTATCTACAAATCCCAGTTTCTTCACTCAGTCTTATCCTAGCATTCACCTTGCAGTGAGGTGGAGATTATCCAGAAATGAAGCGTGGCTCGGATTCCATTTTGCACTGCAGCCTTTCCCCATTTGGATAACTGGTTAGGAACATGGAAGTCAAAGTGGCATGTCGTTCATTGCAATGGTGTCAGAACAACTGCATAGCGTAAAAAAGTGTGTATTCGAAACTGTGGTTTTCAGTTTTTTATGCAAAAAGTAAAACGCAGCGTGGGACGCAGCTTTGATTCGTTTACATAAAGTCGTACGGCAGTGCAGCATATGACTCAGCTTTCAGATTTCTGCTTTCCTCGGGACAAACATACGCGAACATGATTCTCTACGTGGTATAACGGGCGATTCTACACTACTGGCCATTAAAATTGCCACACCAAGAAGAAATACAAATGATAAACTAGTATTCATTGGACAAATATATTATACTAGAACTGACATGTGATTACATTTTCACGCAATTTGGGTGCACAGATCCTGAGAAATCAGTACCCAGAACAACCACCTCTGGCCGAAATTACGGACTTGATACGCCTGGCCATTGTGTCAAACAGAGCTTGGATGGCGTGTACAGGTACGGCTGCCCATGCAGCTTCAACACGATACCACAGTTCAAGAGTAGTAACTGGTGTATTGTGACGAGCCAGTTGCTCGGCCACCATTGACCAAACGTTTTCAATTGGTGAGAGATCTGGAGAATGTGTTGGCCAGGGCAGCAGTCGAACATTTTCTGTATCCAGAAAGGCCCGTACAGGACCTGCAACATGCGGTCGTTCATTATCATGCTGAAATGTAGTGTTTCGCAGGGATCGAATGAAGGGTAGAGCCACGGGTCGTAACACATCTGAAATGTAACGTCCACTGTTCAAAGTGCCGTCAATGCGAACAAGAGGTGATCGAGACGTGTAACCAATGGCACCCCATACCATCACGCCGGGTGATACGCCAGTATGGCGATGACGAATACATGCTTCCAATGTGCGTTCACCGCGATGTCGCCAAACACGGATGCGACCATCATGATGCTGTAAACAGAACCTGGATTCATCCGAAAAAATTACGTTTCGCCATTCGTGCACCCAGGTTCGTCGTTGAGTACACCATCGCAGGCGCTCCTGTCTGTGATGCAGCGTCAAGGGTAACCGCAGCCATGGTCTTCGAGTTGATAGTCCGTGCTGCTGCAACGTCGTAGAACTGTTCTTGCAGATGGTTGTCGTCTTGCAAACGTCCCCATCTGTTGACTCAGGATCGAGACGTGGCTGCACGATCCGTTACAGCCGTGCGGATAAGATGCCTGTCATCTCGACTGGTAGTGATACGAGGCCGTTGGGATCGAGCACGGCGTTCCGTATCACCCTCCTGAACCCACCGATTCCATATTCTACTAACAGTCATTGGATCTCGACCAACGCGAGCAGCAATGTCGCGATACGATAAAACGCAATCGCGATAGGCTACAATCCGACGTTTATCAAAGTCGGAAACGTGATGGTACGCATTTCTCCTCCTTACACAAGGCTTTCACAACAACGTTTCACCAGGCACCGCCGGTCAACTGCTGTTTGCGGATGCTAAATCGGTTGGAAACTTTCCTCATGTCAGCACGTTGTAGGTGTCGCCACCGGAGCCAACCTTGTGTGAATGCTCTGAAAAGCTAATCATTTGCATATCACAGCATCTTCTTCCCGTCGGTTAAATTTCGCGTCTGTAGCACGTCATCTTCGTGGTGTAGCAATTTTAATGGCCGGTAGTGTAGTTGTTAGGGTACTTTCAAATTGTGTAGAAGACTGGTAAACGAATCTCCACTAGCGAGAAAGAGATTTGGACCTTTTAAAGTTCATGAAGACATTAGCACGTTATCCTTGAGTGGGTTTCAGAAAATTCGTTCCGATGAATACACAACAGTTCGAAGTACTTTTATAGATTGTAGATGGACAAATTTCGAATAATGACAGTAACAGTCTGCCAATTTCTGTTTCTCTCGCAGTGGTGATTGAAATTCGCACTCTCAGTTCATTGCAAATTCTTCATACAGCTGGTAGCGTGTTACACAACTTTGAAGTACTCTAATAAATATGACCACAAATGAAAAGGCAGCCACCTCATCATATGAGGTGAGACTTACAGTTTGGAATAACAGAATATTTTTAACCAATAGCTTCCCTGCAATAGTTTGAGAGAGATTGCATTGTGAAAGAACATGTGAATCCAAAATATATAGTGTTTTATATTTTATGCTGCAACTGAAACGTTCTCGGAAAAGTACTTCAGCAACTATGCTTCGTTTACAAGCATTATGTCTTTAAACAGCCTAGCAGATAACTTTCAGCTTTCTGTTTTCCGTGACTAAAATTTAAATGTTGACACGATTCTTGGCGTGGCACGGCGAAGAAGTCTGCCTAAAGCGTCCACGACAAAGGATTTCGGCAGTAAGTCGCAACAACGCATCACAGTGCATACTAAGCTTCGCAAGAAGTGTGCCGTAACACGACCTAAAAGTTTACATCATGTGGTACTGTTTTTAATTTTCTCTCTCTCTCTCTCTCTCTCTCTCTCTCTCTCACACACACACACACACACACACACACACACACACACACACACAAGAGCGTCCGCACGATTTACATACGATATTTACATTTATTGTAAACTTATTACTTACATCACGATGTGTTTCCATCATTGCCACGAGTTGTCAGTCCAAACGCCAATTCTAAACGGAACACACAATATTTATGTCTCCAGACAACTTTGTGTCATGCGATGCTTACATCGCGTAAGTTATGAAAGTAGTGACATTTACTTGTTGTCTGAGCAATTGCTTCCGTAGCCCGCAAACAAAATACGTTACGCCAGTCATGTTGTCCGGCCATAAATACTTAACGCTTCCTGTCAGAAGCACGGCCGGGTAGATAGTAACATAAAAAATTATGAGCCCTGATACTGTACACAAAATTGAGATTAGGGTCTAGTGAAACATGGACTGTGGAAAAACCAGAACAGAAGAGAATCGAAGCATTTTATATGTCGTGTTACAGACGAACGTTGAAATTTAAGTGGACTGGTAAGATAAGCAATGAGGAGGTTTTGCGCAGAATCGGAGAGGAAAGGAGTATGTGGGAACCAATGACAAGGAGAAAGTACAGGATGATACGACATCTGTTAAGATGAGTTACATGGTACTAGAGGGAGCTGTAGAGGGTAAAAACCGTAGAGGAAGACAGAGATTGGAATATATCCAGCAAACAATTGAGAACGTAGGTTGCAAGTGCTACTCAGTCGAAACATTGCAAACTAAGAAGTTCACCGGTAATTAAACTGCTGTTTAAACGACAGTAATCCGCTGTTCAATTCAATGGCCCCTGAAACCAACCCTGAAAGGTTCCGAAGCCACGGGCGGTCGAGGGGGGCAGCCTCCTGGGCCCCAGCAGTGCGGCGTCGCGCCGCCTGCCACGTCACTTTCTCCCTGACACGGCGGCCGAACGCGCCAGTCTCGTTGCTCCAGGAGTCGACAACCGGCCTTGGATTTCGCGACTGGAGAGTGAGTTGCGCGCCACGACCTTGCCTCGAAGGTCGCCGGCCGCTTCTTGCAGTCAGCCCCCGGAACGGGCTGAGCACAGGCTGTACGTGTCCCGGCCCTTTAACGCGCCTCTCTCCGCTTTCATTACCCAAGACTGAGCAGGTATACTGTTGTCCGCAGTCGTATCTTATTACCTATGTATCTACAAGCACAGTCATCGAAGCTCTAACCGCGGAATCGTTGCAGAATTGTTCTGATCTTTCACTGCTCACCCGATTGCCGAACTACGGGAACCAGGTATGTACATCCAACTGGATATTAGCTGTGCCCTACTTGATACGGCCGTGCACTTGTGGGTTGAGGAACCAGGAAACTACTCTCGTGAAATCTCTGTATGTCCATCTTTTCAGAGATGGTTGCGAGACTCCACGTTTCGTTACAGGATGTCAAACCAAACACGTTTCAGCCGTCTAATTTCAAAACTTATTGTATTTCGGTGACTTACTACGCGGTCTTCAGACCCCTGACCGACGTGTTGGAAGACTCCTCATCGGTTCTGGATTGGTAGTTCTGGTCAAACCCAGTTTTCGAATGCTAGCCCCCATTCTGACCAGAACCGAAGTGGAATCTTCCTACTCGTCGATCAGTGACCTGAAGATGGCGTGGTAAATCGCCGAAACTGGTAGCCAAATCAAAATTGCTACATCAAGAAGATATGCAGATGATAAACGGGCATTCATTGGAGAAATACATTATACTAGAACTGACATGTGATTACATTTTCACGCAATTTGGGTGCACAGATCCTGAGAAATCAGTTCCCAGAACAACCACCTCTGGCCGTAAAAACTGCCTTGATACGCCTGGGCATTGAGTCAAACAGAGCCTGGACGGTGTGTACAGGTACAGCTCCCAATGCAGCTTCAACACGGTACCACAGTTCATCAAGAGTAGTAACTGGTGTATTGTGACTAGCCAGTTGCTCGGCCACCATTGACCAGACGTTTTCAGTTGGTGAGAGATTTGGAGAATGTGCTGGCCAGGGCAGCAGTCGAACATTTTCTGTATCCAGAAAGGCTCGTACAGGACCTGCAACATGCGGTCGTGCATTATCCCGCTGAAATGTAGGGTTTCGCAGGGAGCGAATGAAGGGTAGAGCCACGGGTTGTAACACATCAGAAATGTAACGTTCACTGTTCAAAGTGCCGTCAGTGCGAACAAGAGGTGACCGAGACGTGTAATCAATGGCACCCCATACCATCACGCCGGGTGATACGCCAGTATGGCGATGACGAGTACACGCTTCCAATGTGCGTTCACCGCGATGTCGCCAAACACGGATGCGACCATCATGATGCTGTAAACAGAACCTGGATTCATTCGAAAAAATGACGTTTTCCTATTCGTGGACGCAGCTTCGTCGTTGAGTACACCATCGCAGGCGCTCCTGTCTGTGATGCTGCGTCAAGGGTAACCGCAGCCAATGTCTCCGAGCTGATAGTCCATGCTGCTGCAAACGTCGTCGAACTGTTCGTGCAGATGGTTGTAGCCTTGCAAACGTCCCCATCTGTTGATTCAGGAATCGAGACGTAGCAGCACGATCCGTCCCAGCCATGCGGATAAGATGCCTGTCATCTCGACCGCTACTGATACGAGGACGTTGGGATCCAGCACGGCGTTCCGTATTACCCTCCTGAACCCACCGATCCCATATTCTGCTAACAGTCATTGGATCTCGACCAACGCGAGCAGCAGTGTCGCGATACGATAAACCGCAATTGCGATAGGCTACAATCTGACCTTTGTCAAAATCGTAAACGTGATGGTACGCATTTCTCCTCCTTACACGAGGAATCACAAGAACGTTTCACCAGGCACCGCCGGTCAACTGCTGTTTGTGTATGAGAAATCGGTTGG
The DNA here is from genome assembly GCF_021461395.2 of Schistocerca americana. Classification (NCBI taxonomy): domain Eukaryota; kingdom Metazoa; phylum Arthropoda; class Insecta; order Orthoptera; family Acrididae; genus Schistocerca; species Schistocerca americana. Next base: position 437,937,238 of record NC_060125.1, read on the forward strand.
AAACTTTCCTCATGTCAGCACGTTGTAGGTGTCGCCACCGGCGCCAACCTTGAGTGAATGCTCTCAAAATCTGATAATTTGCATATCACAGCATCTTCTTCCTGTCGGTTAAATTTCGCGTCTGTAGCACGTCATCTTTGTTGTGTAGCAATTTTAGTGGCCAGTAGTGCAAGTTTGAAAATTAGACGGTTGACAGGTGTTTGATTTGACATCCACTCTTGTGAAATGGTGTGGCAGATTAACGCTGTATGAATGACAGGGACTCTAACCCAGAATCTTAGCTACCGCGGGCAATGCTCTCACGAATCAGGTATTCAGGTATGACTTTACACCTCGCATTCATAGCCTTACTTCTACCAGCACCTCTATCCTACTTTCCAGAGTGCACAGAAAAGCTGCTGCATAACGTGCGGGTCTCCGTCACAGCTCATGAAATTGTCCCTGAATGAGTCTTTACTCTGCAGCGGAATGTGCGCTGTTTAGAAACTCCCTTCAGATTTAAACTGTGTTGTGGGCCGGGACACAATCCGCTAGTCTGCGCATAACCCATTTCTCCGCAACAACCTTACTTCTAGGACGGCCGGTCCCGCAAGCTATAACTGAACTGTTTCTGTAAAGTGTGAAATTAAGGAAATAGGTACTGCCAGAAAAACTGCTGTTGCGATTCGTGAGTCGTGCTTGAGGAGATCAGAATTACTGTACATGAAAGGCAAGGTCCAGGCCTCGACAGATTGATTTTTAATTAAATTATTCACGTGTCTCTGATCCTCATCGAATCACTTGACAGACCCAAGGTACGATGTTGTGCTGAATGTACAAGGTGGTCATAGTATTAAAAGCTGCAGTTTCGAAACAGTGTAGAGAGAGAATCGCTGCTCAAAATGACGTCAAATTTGATTAGCATATTATTGACGCAGTGGAGAAACTCATGAAACAAATTTTAACGAAAATTTGACCAATAGATGGCGCTTATAGGTGTCAGAGTATGCACATCAACTAACGTGCGGCACGCGGCTGTTTCTCAGTTTTCCTCCGAGACGCCCAACGTGACTTCGTGAAGGATTGCGCGCTGCTGGTAAAGATCTTTTATACGAATGGTGACTGTGTGGCAGTAGCCACCCGGAACTTCTGAAATCTCCAAAGTGGGAAGAAATGCTTTGCCTGACGGCTGCTATGAGTCTGGAGAAAATTTATACAAAATTCTAAAAAACATGTTCTTTTGAAAAGCAGGTGGTAGAGGGAGGAAACCAGTTTATCCGGCATCTGTCGAAGATGTGTCCAGCATTGCAGGAGGGTTCGAGCTGTGGTGCGCGAACATGCTGTGCACAGTCCCCTAGAACTTAGAGCTACTTAAACCTAACTAACCTAAGGACATCACACACATCCATGCGCGAGGCAGGATTCGAACCTGCGGCTGTAGCAGTTGTGTGGTTCCGGACTGAAGCGCCTAGAACCGCTCGGCTATCACGGCCGGCTTAGGTTCTCAGAAGGGGCGGTGTCTCTGCGTCTTCTACTCAGGAGATGGGCTCAGACTTTTCAATCAAGTTGTTGTTCGCAACTATCAACTCGATCAATGTGTACTAAAATGATAGTTCGACAGTAAGACCGCAATTAAACCGCGGAGTCATCCAGGTAACATTACATGTTCCGCTGCCGTTAATCGGCAGAGTCCCTCTCTTCCTCGGCTTCGTGTTCTTCATATCTAGCTCTGGACTGGAAGGTGGTACGCTATGCAGCCATATTGGGTTATGGTGCAAGCATATGAGCGCGTCTGGCATATCGACGAACGCGTTGCAAGTAGTATTTGGCATTCTGCCTCTTGGTCTGCGTATCACAGAAGGAAGAGCCGTCAACTAGATGAAGACAAGCAGGCCACAAAATAAAGTATTTTTTACTCATAATGGTAAGTGTCTCAGCTAGAGAGCATATTAAATATTTGTAGCAGGAAAGATATTCTTCGACCACCGTGGGGCGGACCTACGTTTCTCCCCAAACGTCAGGAAGAGATTCCAAATGGGTTACGTAAAACCATCAGCTAGTCTGGTACACTTTCTGGCAGGCCATAGTCTGTACTCCATAAAAAAGAGCGAGTCTGCTCTGATTGCGGAGTTATAGGTGCAACGAAATCCAGTATTAAAAACAGAATTTAAAAGAGCTTTAGAGGACTTAAAATTAAATGAGGTGGAAGGGATAGACAACATTCCATCAGAATTTCTAAAATCATTGGTGGAAGTGGTAACAAAACGACTATTCACGTTGGTATGTAGAATGTATGAGACTAGCGATATATCATCAGACTTTCGGGAAAACATCATCCACACAATTCCGAAGATGCAAGTCCCGACGATTTCGTGAATTATCGCACAATCATTGGCAGCTCATGCATCCAAGTTGCTGATGACAATGTACAGAAGAATGGCAAAGAAAACTGAGGTTCTGTCAGAAGCCGATCAGTTTGGCTCTAGGTAAAGACACCAAGAGGGCAGCTCCGGCGTTGGAGTCGATAATTAAAGCAAGGCAGAAGAAAAATAAAGATATGTTCATAGGATTTGTCGACTCAGAAAAATTATTCGACAGTGTAAAATGGTGCAAAATATTCGGAATCCTGACAATAATAGTAGTAAGCGACACGGAAACACGACTAACAAAAAATAGGTAAAAGAATCAAGAGGAATCAGTAAGCTACCCTTACTGTTCAAACAATATATCGAATAAGCAATGACGGTTAAATATTGGGATTAAAATTCAAGGTGGAAGGATATCAACGATAATGTTCGCTGGCGATATTGATACCCTCAGTGAAAGCAGAAATTGATGACAGGATCTGCTGAATCGACTGATCAGTCTAATGAGTACAAAATGTGGACTGAGAGTAAACTGAATATAGGCAAAAGCAATAATAAGTAGCGAAACCGAGAATAACGAGAAACTTTGTAAGGTGGCTACAATTTCGCACATTACAAGCACTCATCCACATACTTTACCGTGATCTACAACCACATTAGGTGTTATTTGATAGATAGTACATCGTATATATGAATATTTAAAGGAGGCTGACATTGTCACATACGCTTTGTAAATAATTGTTAACGCTTATTGCATGAAAGGTGACAGACGGTCTTTATTATCATACTTGTAGAGGTTGGAACGACAGTGGAAATTAAACGGCAGACGGAACTCAAGCCCTGGGTGGAAGGCCCACACAGGTGTGTTGGTCTTGCTTAAACACAGGAAGTAGCAAGACAGACGACGTAGCACCTAAGCGCTGGAGCACAATAGAGTCGTGACCGGCCGGTTTTGTAACCGAACCATAAGGATTATACTTCGGGAACTACGAAAATCTTGGACGCAGGTGCGAGGAATGAAGAAGCGGTACCTCGGAAACCACGCAGGCTGGGTTATTTCCAAAGATTTTTACTCAGAATTGTACCGTTGTACGAGTATAGGTTTTTCCCTCGAAAACTTTCCGCGCTGGACGACAAAAGACTGAAATACGGTTGGTCGGCGTTTGGAAGAATCTGTAAAGAGGGAGAATATTCCGTGGTTTCGGGAATATGATTAGTTTTCGGAATTACGGTGGTGGGGAGCTGAGGCCAGCGGTGGAGAGAAGAGGTCTTCCATTGTGAGCGCCCGTGTGTGACGATCGCTTGATATCAGCTTTGTTGATACAGACGGACTTGCTGTCTTTGCTCTCAGGAGAGTTTATAGTTAGAACAGTTAGACACTGTACTGTTGCGAACCCATACAATTCTGTACTTCACCTCCGCGTTGAAGTCGTCGTTGAGTACACAGCATTCAGTAATTAAGAGCACTTCCGCTGCCTATACTTTCATTGAGACGTTACCTGAACTCCGTCCTTGTGGCTGGGAGTTCGCGTTTCTCGTCTGTAGAACACAGAGAAGAGAAGACAGTATTAGAGTATATTAGTCAGAGGATCGCCTTCTGCCGTCCTAGTGCTTGAAAGCGTTTATTTGTGGCTGGAATTCTTCCATTGTCGCAGACGAGTACGAGAACCATCACTTCGACGCACCGAACGCAGTACATACGGTGATATCGCAAATTGCTTCGGTTTACTAGAGCTATAAAAGCTAAACAGCTGTGATCACGTTAGTTCATTTCTACTGAGGTTCCACACCACCGTAGATGATCTTTGAAAGTAGTGTCTTTTAGTGTTTGGTACGTAGATGAGGTCAGTCATTTCGTGTTATTGAAATTAGATCTCGCAGCCATAATAATAGGCAGAGTTGGGCAATTGATTAGTAATTTCATTTAGTATATATAAACTTTGTAACATAAAGGTTCTATTTATCTACAATAAGTATATAAACAGGAACAACGTTTATCATTTAGCAGTATTAGTTGCTTGATCATTCATTTAGGTTTAGGTTGTAATTTATATGTTAAAGGTAATTAAGAGATCCTAAGATCTGCTTCACGGGTAATCAGACAGGGCCAAATCTTCATTTTAGCGTTTATTATTTTCCATTGCGCACATTTATTTTTACACCCGCCTGGAGTAGCATCTTGGAACTTGACATCATAACTGGTGAGCATTAAGTAGATGAAGTTAAGAAATTCAGTTAACTAGGCAGCAAAAGACCTATCATACAAGGAGCAAGGACTAGCATTGGCATAAAGGACATTCCTGGCTAAGAGAAGTCTCCTAGTATCAAATATAGATCTTGAGGAAGAAATTTCTGAGAATGTACGCTTGGAGCACAGCATCGTATGATAGTGAGACATGGACTGAGAGAAAATCGGCGCAGAGAAGAACAGTAGCATCTGAGATATGGTGCTACATAATAATGTTGAAAATTAGGTGGACTGATAAGTAATGATGAGCATCTTCACAGAATCGGTGAGGAAAGAAATATATTGAAAACGCTTACAAGAAGAAGGAACATGTGTTAAGTCAACAGGGAATAACTTCCACGGTTCTAGATCGAACTGTAGAGGGTAAGATCTGTAGAAGAAGTCAGCGATTTGAATATATCCAGAAAATAATTGAGGACTTAGGTTGCAAGTGCTACTCTGAAATGAAAATATTGGCACAGGAGAGGAATTTATGGCGGACCGTATCTACTGCGTCAATCCAGTGAGAAGACTGACGACGCAAAAAACAAAAAAAGTACCCGATTAACAGTTAGTAGAGAATATATTGAGCATATTCCATGATAAAAGCATTTAGGGTAATTCTAAGAATCGATATGAAGTGGGATAGGATTAGGGAAGGTGAACTGAAGACTCAGCGAATTGCATGCAAAACACTTGTGCTACCAGTTCTAGAGTTTCAGTGATTCGAATCCTTATCAAGTGGGCCTAACAACAAACATCGGATGAGGTGAGAGACGTGCAGCTAGGATCGTAGCGAAAGTTTAACAGATATGCTCGGAATCTTAAACGAGAGGATATAGTTCTGAGAAACCCTGTTCGGTAAATTTAGAGAGATTGTATTCGACGGAACCGTTCGACCAATATGCAGCATCGTTGTATGTCTAGTGGATTGATCGTGGGAATAAGATGCCTGCAGAAGCATATGGACATTTTTCCTCTCTCATTACGTGAGTAGACAGAGCAAATAGTTGGTAATATTTTACGACGAATCCCCTCCATGTACTGTACAGTGGCTTGAATGTATTTTTAGATGTAGCTGAGCGAGAGAACTTCGGAACGTAAGTTACACATGTCGACCCAAGCTGAGAACATTGCTGGATCTTGATGATCTCAAATAAAGCGCATGTTCGAATAAAACTGGCTAATAAAGTAAAATGATTTCTTTCACGTAATATTAGTCGATCCGGCACAGGTACCATGTGGGACACATCTTTTCCTTATAATTATCAACACTCTACCAACGAGAATGAAAGTTACCCAAAATCAAGATTGTAAATGCACTCTAAAGAAAAACAAAAAATGGAAAGAAGGAAATGACGGACCGTACACGAATCATGCGAATGGAACGGAAGTCTGTGGATGTAATGTACATCTACAGACAAACAAATGATTACACTTTCAGAAAAGTATGGTGATTTATTCAAGAGAAAGAGCTTCCCAGACTGAGCAAATCAATAACTCGTTGGCCCTTATGTAATCAGTTATTCGGATTGGCATTGACAGATGTTGGATATCCTCGTGGGATATACTGTGCAAACGTCTGTCCAACTGGCACATCAGAACGTCAGAACTCCGAGCTGGCTGGAGGGCCCCACATTTAATGATCCAAACTCTCTTATTTGGGGAGAGATCCAGCGACTTAGCTGTCCAAGGTATCGTTTGGCAAGCACAAAGACAAGCGGTAGAAACTCTCGCCATGTGCAACCTTGCTGAAATGTAAGCCCAGGCTGCTTCGTATGTAGGGCTGCAAAACGGGGCCTAGAATGTCGCTGATGTACCGTTGTGCTGCAAGGGTGCCATGAAGCCTCGCGGGATTAGCCGAGCGGTCTTATTCGCTGCAGTCATGGACTGTGCAGCTGGTCCTGGTGGAGGTTCGAATCCTCCCTCGGGCATGGGTGTGTGTGTTTGTCCTTAGGATAATTTAGGTTAAGTAGTGTGTAAGCTTAGGGACTGACGACCGTAGCAGTTAAGTCCCATAAGATTTAACACACATTTGAACATTTTGGTGCCATGGATGATGCCATGAATGACAACCGAAAGGGTCATGCTAAGGAAAAAATTTCACCCCAGACTACCACTTCTAGTTGTCAGGCCGTATGGCGGGCGACAGGTAGGTTGGTATTCCACCACTGCCCACGGCATCTGCAGACAAGTCTTCGCGGTCATCGGAACTCAGTTGGAAGCGTGACTCATTACTGAAATCAATGCTACTCCAGTCCATGAGATTCGATGTCGAAGACGTGTCTGATAACGCCCCAGGCATCGGTGGGATACCAACCTGACTATCGCCCATCATACGGCGGTGGAGTGATGGTCTGAGGTTACCATGTCTTTTCATAGCAGGACCCCTAGGCTTGTCTTCCGTGGCAACCTTTTAGCACAATGGTACGTCTACTTTACTCTCCGTTTTGTTGCCCTTCATGGCAAGCGACCCTGGGCTTAAATTTCAGCAAGACAACTCCCGCCCGCAGACGGTGAGAGTGTCTACTGCTTGTCTTTGTGCTTGCAAAAATCTACGTTGGTCAGCGAGGTCGCCGCATAACTCTCCAAATGGTCCAAATGCTAACGTTTGGAGCATTACGTGCAGCGCCCTCCAGCCACTTCGGGATTTTGAAGATCGAACGAACTAAATAAGAAGAATTTGGCTTGATATTCCTCAGGAGGACATCCAAAGACTCCATCAACTAACGCCAATCAGAATAAGTGCTTGCATAAGGGCCAGCGATGGACCAACATATTATTGACTTGCTCAATTTGTGAAACTCTTTCTCTTGAATAAATTATCCAATTTTTTCTGAAATCATAATCCTTTGTTTGTAAATATGTGCACATCACATCTACAGATTTCCGTCCCGTTCGGAATATTCTTTCGTGGTGCGTCGTTTTGAAACGCCAGCGGACGCCCTCGGTAACGAAATAACTAAACAGGCACGAGAAAGGTGCAGGCCATTCATCACATATCATTTGTTACTTCCCAAAACAACAATCATTTATTACACCGGTACAGAGACTACTGATAAAATACAACTTCAATCGAACCAACAGATGATTAATCAGTTAATTTAAACGAATAAAATGCACCAATTTAGGAAGGACTAACAAGAAAATAGTACAATCAAGTATACCTCAAATATGCACTTAGCTCTGGTCAATCAATGACAGAAATGACGCTGAAGATTACAATCTGACTGACCAGAAATTTGGCTGGCCAAAAAGGTGCTTAATAAACATACAGAAGTGTAGTAGCATAAATTTACAAAAGTCTGGTATCAACATTTGCTGACGAGTCCTCTCCATTTGGCTCGGTCCTCCCACCACATTTTCTTCCTCTACTTGCTGCCAGTTCACACCTCTCCTTTCCACAGATATTCTCACTCCCGTTTTCCACCGTGTTCTTGGGCGCTGTCTAGATCTTTTCCCATCCATCTTTAGTTCTTCCATAATTTTGGGAAGTCTCTGCCCACACATCTTCTTAACATGCCTGTACCATTTTAATATCTTTTTTTTCGATTTCTTCTCTCCTACTTCCTTGTTTAAGGTACTTTCTAATATCTACATTCCTTACTCTGTCCATTCTTGTTTTTTCCTTAACTGCTCTGGGAAATTTTATTTCCCCTGCTTGCAGTCTGCTCCAGTCCCTTTCTGTCAATGTCCATGTTCCTCCTCCATAGGTGACAATAGGGAAGTAATAACTCATATACATAAGGAGTTTTGCTTTTTCTGAAACATCCTTATTCCAAATCAGGTGTTTCATTGTTTGGTAGAAATTGCCTCCCATCTGTAGCGTCCTATTAATTTCGTTGGTTATTCTTCCATCACAACATATTTCACTCCCTAAATAAGTGAAACTGTCTACCACTTTGAGGGGCTCTCCATTCAAAGTGATATTCCCGTTGATCGCTTTGTCTCTTCAAATACCGTTACTTCACTCTATCTTTATTTATTTTTAATATATTGCTTTCAAAACACAGACGAGCCTAGGTATCAACATAAATATCCAATATCTGATTAATCAGCGAAGCACATTTGGAATATTCAAGATACTGACGTGGAAGAATAATAAAATACCATTTAAAAAATTGAGCATACTAAAACTATTACTTTAAAAACCAAACTTCAGTCACAGAAAACATGGGAGGGACAGGTACGTCAGGCCATTTATGGATAAGATGGTTTAGAACAACGGGCACTACTAGGTAAATTAACATCCGACTGCTACGAGATAGAAACTCAACTTACGAGGGACGCCGTAGCAAGCCAGAAGGCCGCAACGTCTCAGAGGCTACGGTGAGACTGGAAGCGACGCGCCGCCCTAGCGCACGTACCCGTCCGACGTGGACAGTCTACGCCGATGTACCGGCGGGTAACAGATACCCCATGTGATCAGAAGTATGCGGACACCCCCAAAAACATACGTTTTTCATATTAGGTGCATTGTGCTGACACCTACTGCCACGTACTGCCACGTACTCGATATCAGCGACCTCAGTAATCATTAGCCATCGTGAGAAAGCAGAATAGGGCGCTCCGCAGGACTCACAGACTGAAGACGTGGTCAAGTGATTGGGTGTCACTTGTGTCATACGTCTGTACGCGATATTTCCACACTCTTAAACATCCCTAGGTCCACTTTTTCAGAAATGATAGTGAAGTGGTAAACGTGAAGGGACACGTACAGGACACAAGAATACAGGCCGACCGCGTCTGTTGACTGACTGAGACCGCCGACAGTTGAAGAGGGTCGTAATGTGTAATAGGCAGACATCTATCGAGGCCATCACACAGGAATTCAAAATTGCATCAGAATCCACTGCAAGTACTACGACAGTTAGGTGGGAGATGAGAAGACTTGGATTTCATGGTCGAGCGCCTCTCATAAGCCACACATCACCCTGGTAAATGCCAAACGACGCCTCGCTTGATGTAAGGAGCGTAAACATTGGACGATTGTACAGTGGAAAAACGTTGTGTGGAGTGACAAATCACGGTACACAATGTGGCGATCCGATGGCAGGGTGAAGGTATGGCGAATGCCCACTGAACGTCATCTCCCAGCGTGTGTAGTGCCAACAGCAAATTTTGGAGGTGGTGGTGTTATTGTGTGGTCGTGTTTTTCATGGAAGGGGCTTGCACACGTTGTTTTGCGTGTCACTATCACAGCACAGGCCTCCATTGATGTTTAAAGCACCTTCTTGCTTCCCACTCTTGAAGAACAGTTCGGGTATGGTGATTGCTTCTTTCAACACGATCGAGCACCTGTTCATAATGCATGGCCTGTGGCGGAGTGGTTACTCGGCAATAACATCCCTGTTCATAAGGCGCGCGCCGCTATCCTGTGATCTTGTTTAGACCGCGCGCTATAATCGATTATAGTTCGCTGTTCTGGTTTTGGTTTTGGTTTATTTGGGAAAGGAGACCAGACAGCGAGGTCATCGGTCTCATCGGATTAGGGAAGGACGGGGAAGGAAGTCGGCCGTGTCCTTTGAAAGGAACCATCCCGGCATTCGCCTGGAGCGATTTAGGGAAATCACTTCGCTGTTCTGGTGCGGGTGGCGTTCCGGTGACGATTTGCTATTACGTCGCTGGCGTGTGTTTGCGGTGGCCGGCGGAAAGCGAGAGGGTAGTCGCTTTCCGGGTATTGCACGGAACGTGAAGTTCGCTCTGGCTGACCTGCTGGTGACTAGCGCTAAGGTTGTTGTGCCTCGCAATATGAGCAGAGTAACCTGGGGCAGAGGCGACTCGCCGCTGTGCTGGCCGTGCGGTGGTGATTAATGGAGTCGGCGTACTTATTCTGCCTGCGTGTCTGATGTGGAGGTCCGATGGGGTCCTGTGACACTCTGGCCCGGAGACAACTAGTTGCTGAATTTTGGAGTCGTCTGCCAGGTTAGGGTGTGGGATCGGTTGGCTCGTTAGATTTTCCGCTGGAAGCTCCAGCAGCGGTTTCTGAACTTCATTCTGATGTGGGACGGCATTGTTGGAAGTTTTTGCTGTGTGTGTGTGGCACGTTACGTATTTGTTGGTACTAATTTATTTGCTCAACTGGAGTATTTTTTGGTTATCGCGCTGAGTGGGTCGTTGCCCACCTGGTCTGCTCGGCGTTACCTTTGGTGGTGTCTGTTTGTTCCTTTTTGAAGGAATTCACGTAGGTGGTTCCTGTTACCCACCAGGAGTTGGTGGAAGCGTGCTGGGCCCATAACCCAGAGGTCTGTGGATCGTAACCACGCTCTGCTACCATTTGGAATGTGTGATCTTACAGGACAACTGTCCTAGGATTTCCACTCAATAATATCCAAACACCAGACTCTGTACACAGTTTATAATCTTTTAAATAACAACAAATTCATATAACTTACAAAACTTAACAAATGGTTAAAAGAATGAGCTTTAAAAACAATAACGGCGGCTTGCCACCATAAAATCAAGGAATCTTTTACAATAGTGCTTTTAGAGTCTACCCAAGACTGAAAATCGAATAATACGTTAACTTGGCAATACAACTAAAGATCATTTACAAAAACTTAAAAATGATAATGACACTTGGCACCACAAAATCGGAAAAGATTAAGAGCAATAATAAACTAATAACAATAATAATAATGGCAACTTGGCACCGTAAAATAAGAGAAATTTCTTCTGCAAGAACAAATTACAATGGTGCTTTAAAAGATTTTACTCCACAGACCAAGATCCAATAATATGTTAACTCCGCATTACAATTTAAAACCATTTATATAAAAAAACTAAGTAATGGCGCTTGGCACCATAAAATCAGAGAAGCGCAACATACAACCAATAAATATAATAATAATAATTTGATAGAACCAAAGGGCAAGGAAAACTCCCAACGCAATCACAGACGAGCGAGCTCTCAACAATTGGGAGCCTTCCCACTAGAAACGGTCCCCGAAATAAATCGCTGAGAGCTCCCCGACATGCCTCCCACAACTGCCCATCACTCACGCACCTTGGTTATGTTCTGTAGCACACGACAGATAATATCAACACAAGATAAAATTCAAAAATACAGTATAACATCCCGACAGCACATGATAACCAAGGCGCCGTTAACTCGGGCGCTCTTAACAAGTGCCGGAAGCCAACACACACAAATCTTAATCTCGCTTCTTAAAACAATAAAAGCCAACCACACACGAATAGTCAAACCACAGTCTTAGAAGTGCCTTAACGACACCAAACGCAACTATTCCACCAAGTTAATAAGAACACAGTGAGATAAAAATACAGACATACCACTAAATGCTGTTACACAAACCAAATTGACGAGATCATGTTGTTCACGCCCCAGAAGACCACATATACCAAGCAGCAGTAATTCACTTGCATATACTGTCCAAAACCGCCTTTCTTAGGCAGACTTTACCTAACACATCAAATGCCAAATATACCATACATGAACGCAACTCATGGTGGGTAACAGGAACCACCTGCGTGAATTCCTTCAAAAAGGAACAGACAGACACCACCAAAGGTAACGCCGAGCAGACCGGGTGGGCAACGACCCACTCAGCGGGATAACCAAAAGATACTCCAGTTGAGCAAATAAATTAGTACCAACAAATATCAAAAATCGCTCTGAGCACTATGGGACTTAACACCTGAGGTCATCAGCCCCCTAGAACTTAGAACTACTTAAACCTAACTAACCTAAGGACATCACACACGTTCATGCTCGAGGCAGGAGGAGTAACGGTCGCGCGGTTCCAAACTGAAGTGCCTAAAACCACTCGGCCACACCGGCCGGCCAACAAATATTGTAACGTGCCACACACACACAGCAAAAACTTCCAACAATGCCGTCCCACATCGGAATGAAGTTTAGAAACCGCTGCTGGAGCTTCCAGCGGAAAATCTGACGAGCCAACCGATCCCACATCCTAACCCGGCAGACGACTCCAAAATTCAGCAACTAGTTGTCTCCGGGCCAGAGTATCACAGGATCCCATCGGACCTCCACATCAGACAGGCAGGCAGAATAAGTACGCCGTCTCCAATTAATCACCACCGCACGGCCAGCACAGCGGCGAGTCGCCTCTGCCCCAGACCACTCTGCTCATATTGCGAGGCACATCAACCTTAGAGCTAGTCACCAGCAGGTCAGCCAGAGCGAACTTCACGTTCCGTGCAATACCCGGAAAGCGACTACCCTCTCGCTTTCCGCCGGCCACCGCAAAAACACGCCAGCGACGTAATAGCAGATCACCACCGGAGCGCCATCCGCACCAGAACAGCGAACTATAATCGATTATAGCGCGCGCTCTAAACAAGATCACAGGATAGCGGAGCGCGCCATATGACCTGTAATGGACCGGCCTGCACGGAGTCCTGACCTGAATCCTATAGAACCTTTGAGATGTTTTCGAACGCCGACTCCGTGCCAGGCCTCACCGACTGACATCGATACCTCTCCTCAGTGCAGCACTCCGGGAAGAATGGGCTGCTATTCCCCAAGGAACCTTCCAGCACCTGATTGAACGTATGCCTGCGAGAGTGGAAGCTGTCATCAAGGCTGAGGGTGGGCCAATACCATATTGAATTCCAGCATTAGCGATGGAGGACGCCACGAACTTGTACGTCATTTTCAGCCCGATGTCGGGATACTTTTGGTCGCGCAGTGTGACATCCCGGGGCAGCGTCTCCAAACACTACGAACAGCTCGGAGGGCCGAGAGCAAACAAACAAACATAATTCATGCATAATTATCATAGAACGTTTGAAAATGCTCAGACCAAGACAAGAAGCTCAATGTGAGCGTGTCTTCAATCCCCAACCAAACCTTACGTACACTAAGACTTACTGAAAAGGTCAACCGGTTAATCTTACAATAAAATATAATAAGTTATCGTGGTAACCAGAAAACCGAAAGGTACTCAAACACATTAAGTGGCTTAAAAGGTAACAGGCCAACCTTGAGGGCCAACACTCAAACAAGTACAATAGTAGTTATATTTTAAACAATAAATATTAATTTTCTTGAAAGGGGAAAAAATCTGCCCAGAGTTATGGAACTTAATTACACAAATGAGCCAAGATTTACTAGGCCGCTAGTGTTTGCTTACCACAGCCGGAGGCAATCTTATAGTAGCCACATCATCCAGGGAAGCAACAACTTCCAACACAAATAAGACTCAATTTCGACCTCAGTGGTCACTAACAAATGTGGTGGCCTAGAACATATGACAAGTAATTCCAGGTGCAACAGAGAGATAAGCAGACTTTGAACAAGTTGTAACTAAAAGAAATTTTAAAACACTCAATTATGGCACTCAGATAATTTCAAACAGAGGCACCAAAGGGTGAACTTAACACGATACACAGTGATGGAGAACCACACGCAATTCATTTTAGCGAGAGCAACTTCAACATGGGAGCTGATGTGTCAACCAATTAAAAAGTATCTTACCCCCAAAGGGCGGAACAGACGGGATCAGAAAATGAAAAGCACTTCAACACTCACACCAGCAACTATACCTGGTTACCACAGGGTAAACTGACTGCGTCGACATTGGGCCCAAGCATAGCTGACCAACACCACTTTATCACCACCGGCCGCTTAGACAATCGTGCGCCCGTAAACTCCGTGAGCGGCTTACCGCACGTCACATGTGCCCCTTGTGTCTCGCTGTCTTCGACCGACTGACTGCCGATGTCAATAAGCTACTCCAAGGAACTACATTCAAAGACTCAACTAACAGGCGACAGAAGTGCCACCCGGCGACTAGACAGAGACGGATCGCGCGAGTAGGCAAAGATGCAAATACACAAAACGTGCCAAAACCGCTCGTGTATATACACAGTAGGGAAAGAATGTGAGCGAAAGAGAAACAATTGAAAGTTATTATAGCAAAGATATGGCCCGCAAACGTGGAAGTCAACCGATATAAGCGGTTTTGACATAGGGCGCATTGATGTGGCGCTGCGGCTGGAAACTAGAATATCTGAAACGGCGATGCCGACCCCTGTTGATGTACTATTGTCGTGAACACCTATGAAAAGTGGTTGAAGGACGGTGAAACCACGAGTAGGCTGTATGGTATTCGACACCCACGTCTCATCACCAAACGAAGACGTCGGAAGATCCCCTTCTGTGTAATCCAGTGCAGGCACAAGTGTTTCGGAGCACAGCGTTCAAAAGCTTGTAAGTGGGTTGCTTCTGTGTTGGCAGCGCTGTGTAGCACTTTGTATTGGATCTCTGACTGCGCTTTCTTTGTAAGAGACTCTGTGGCTGGTCGGACTTGTTGTTGGAAGTTAATCGCCAGTACTGTTGGGCAGTTGGAAGTTAGTCGCCAGCAGTGATGGAAGTAGTGTTGGGAAGTTGGAGGTGAACGGCCAGCAGTGATGGATGTTAGATGTGAGAAGTTAGCATTGATGGAGGGTAGAGGTGTGAAGTGTTAGCGTAGGCTAACGAACTGTACATGTTCGAATGGAGACTGAATATTATTCATGATTATATACCTATGTCCTAGATGTCAATGACGGTTTATATTGGTGTTTGAACTTGATGCCATATTATTAAGGTAAAAAATATATTATTTGGTTTGTTAACCACATGTCTATTAGTAAAATGGTTCAAATGGCTCTGACCACTATGGGACGTAACATCTATGGTCATCAGTCCCCCAGAACTTAGAACTACTTAAACCTAACTAACCTAAGGACATCACACAACACCCAGCCATCACGAGGCAGAGAAAATCCCTGACCCTGCCGGGAATCGAACCCGGGAACCCGGGCGTGGGAAGCGAGAACGCTACCGCACGACCACGAGATGCGGGCTGTCTATTAGTAGTTAGTGACTTTAGTAGTTAGAATCTTTTATTTAGCTGGCAGTATTGACGCTCGCGGTATTGCAGTAGTTAGTGTAATGAAGATTTTAGTGAGGTAAGTGCTTAATGAAATGTATAGGTTATTGTCAGTGTTGTTTCTTAAAAAATGGTTCAAATGGCTCTGAGCACTATGGGACTTTATATCTGATGTCATTAGTCCCCTAGAACTTACAACTACTTAAACCTAATTAACCTAAGGACATCACACACACCCATGCCCGAGGCAGGATTCGAACCTGCGACCGTAGCGGCCGCGTGGTTCAAGACTGAAGCGCTCAGAACCGCTCGGCCACTCCGGCCGGCGATTGCTTCTTATTCAGGGCCACTTTTTGTATTAATTACTTGAAGTTAGATTGCGTTGTGCTAGAATATTGTGGGGCAGTGTTGACATGATAAGAAAAAGTAAAGAGAAAGTATGCTCAGTACGTTCAGTTTTACTCAACTGTTTCAGAATAAAATAACATAGAAGTTTCATCTTCTCAGTTATACAGCACTATAAGTACAGATTCACACATTTAAATAAAGAAGTTTCAAGCTATTGTTGAACTTGGAGCTCAAGCACTACGTGTTTCTGTGTTGACCCAGTTATTGCAGTGGGCACAGCATCACTGAGTTTAGTTTTCACCGTGGATGAATAGAATCATGTCGCCTGTCGAACGAATAGCATTTCTTGTTACACCAGGTCGAAAGTTGGGTCCTTACACACCGTCTTCCACGCGAAAGGTTGCACGAAACATGCACCGCGCCACAGGTACAGGCCAGTGAGGGCAGAATTATGCTATGGGGTCCATTAAGTTGGGCTTCCATGGGATGTGTGGTGCTAATGCATCACGACAGCAGTGAACTTCGTGAACATTATTGCGGATCACCTTCATGGCTTCACGGTTGAAGCCTTCCCCTACGGCGATGAAATTTCCCTGTAGAATAACTGTCAGTGTCGCAAGTCAGAATCGTGCTACAGCGGTTAGAGGGGGATTGTAGTGAACTCACATTGATGTCTTGTCCAGCAAATGTGCCTGATCTCTACCCATTAGAACACATACAGGGCACCAGCTGGATGCCCCTAAACCTTGACCTGTGCTTAGTCTTCTGGTGCCCCATACTTCTGGAATCCTGTCAAGGACCTGTAGAATTCATGCCACGCAGAATCTCTGTTGTACTCTCTTTGAAAAGTGGAACAACACGCTATTAAACAGATGGTCATCATGCTGCTGGTAAACCTTTCGGGATATAAGGTCATGGTCCACCAAACAGTGCTGTTCCTACCGTTCCGTCCAGAAATGCGTTGGACATCTTCAGAGGCGTTGCTCCTCCTCGAGTTTTGCCGAAATGTTTACCAGCAGCAATGTCATCCGGTCATCAGGTGGTCGTAATGTTTTGGTTCATCGGTGTATACTGTGTCTTACAGTGTGCATAATTGCTCCGAAAACCAAGCCAAACGGAAAATGCGGATGCAAGGAAATAGAGACCTCCGCCAGCGGTTACCTGTGCGTTCGCCGCTTTGAGGCCAATGACCTGTTTGTAACGCGGTTATAAGTTGTGTGGGTAACGATACGTGGACGCGGCCCGCTTGCGCCTCGGCCGTCTCCAGTATTGTGTAACGGCCGACGGCGGAGCTGGGCCGTCTACAATTGCATGCAGGCAGCGGAAGGCGGCCTGTGGGAGCGGGCGCGGCCACTCCGCAGGAGTTCGAGTTACCTGAGGAGGCGGCAGCCGGCAGCCGGCAGGCGGTAGCCGAGGATGCGGGCCTCCAGAGCTGGCCCCGCATGAGACGCGACACCGCCGGCCCGCAGTCTCTCTCGCTGCCTTTGTGCTCTGCTCTGCTCCGCCTGCCTTTCTTTTACGAAATGGGCGTGGCTTGGCCACTCCACCAGCGTCTTATGCACGTCCGCGCGCTTATCCGAGCGAGGGCTCATGGGATCATGACTGACACCGAACAGTTCACTAAAATCATTTATTCTCTCGATAACCCGTAGCGACTGCCTTTCTTTGGTCGCCTGAAACAGCTGGAGTGTCCAGAGGCGCTGTATAACCGTGCGTCTTTAATATGGCCAGGAAAGAAAATAACGAATACAATAACAAAAGGCTGTCCACAGGGATCAGTGTACTGTCCAGAGTTTTGGAATGTAGAGTGGTTCATATTACAGAAGTTACACGACAGCGAAAGCTTAAGTGGACTGGTGGCATTTGCAGGTGACGTGCTGTTTGTTGTCAGTGGTGACTCCAGAAGAATTACAGAAGACATTTATAACGCAGCGATCCACAAACTTGAATGACTGTCTGTCTGTAACACCTATGTACTTCGTGGTGAGAGGGAACGCAGCAAGAACTCCTCAAAGAAAAGCAAACTATATAACCCTTAGGAGAAGCACAGTAATGACATATCTGAGAGTCAGGACGAACATCTTAATTTTGCTCATCTTCTTGAGGAGGCGGGCAGAAAATGTACAAAAGTGGTGAACAAAACTACAACCATCGCAAATAGGCAATGTCGACTTCAACTGGAAACAAGGAGAGCATACCGCAAATCTATTAGCATCTGTCGTAGGACATGGCGCGAACGTTTAGGTTCATAGATATCAGTTTGTGAAGGCAGCTTCTTTAGTCAGAAGTGAGAGAGAGATTTTACGAAGATTAACGGGCGCCTACTGCACTACCCCGAATCATGCATTGTTAGCAATTCTATGAATATGCCCATTGGACTTGGAAATCAGGAAAGAGGGAGCCCTTTATTGGTTAAAGAAATGCAGTCAATTGGAAGTACGAAGGATACTTTGAACTGAGGCCAAAACGGAAAAGATAATACAAGACTGCACATCACAACTGTGGCAAAACTAATGGGACGATTCAGTTATAGCTAGGAGAACTGAGAATTTCTCCCTAATATCAGGGAGAGTCTAAAAATGATATTTCTTAACCCGTCGAGAGTAGTGATATGTTAACTCATCAATCATGGTCGGTATACTACATATATGTACAAAATCTAAAGACAGATGAATGGTAGTTGCGCCTGCGGCAAGTCTGGACACTCCAGAGCACACATTATAGGACTGTGTGCTCTACGATGACGGACAATGGGTGTCAGGTATTAAGAATGTTGGATTCTATCAGCACTTAGGAACGAGTCAACTTGGCGCATCTTGGACGGTACTGCCGCCACTGTATGTACGAAGGCCAAGAAAGACTTCACGAAGCATGCGAAAACACGTCAGCACGCTGCCCTCCCGGATAGACAACATACTCTGCAGATAGACAGAAGACGCTGAAGGCGGAGACCACTGAATGGAATGGTTTTTAAGAATTTTCATTCCGTTGGTGCAAGTGATCACCCAAGTGTCGATTCTAAGAAGTTTCATTGTACACCTACGTCTACAAGGACACACTGTGAATCACACTTAAGTGTCTGACAGAAGGTCCATCGAAGAACCTTCACAATAATTCTCTATTATTCCAGCCTCGAACAGCGCGCGAAAAAAAAAAACGAACGCCTACATCGTTCCGTGCCACCACTAATTTTCCTTACTTTATTACGATTATCACGATTATTTTATTATAATGGATTGCGCAATAGCTTGTTGTAGTGGAAACACTACTGACGTGCTAGACCCTCTAATCGGAAACAACCATCTACAGTTTAAATACATCCTAATATACTAACAGAAACTGAATGGATTCCGTAGTATTAAGAGTGGCATTACTAGCTGGCTAATTCGTTAAGGGTTTCTACCGTAGTTTTGTGGTGGTAGAAAGCAATTGTAGAATCAGAATGTTTGCAATATTATCATTTCTTTTTTAATTAACTACCAGAAATAAATAATTAACACACATATAATTACTATAATCTACGAAAATGTGAATCGCATGGCCTTCTTTAGCTTCTCAGTTAACAGACTGTAAATGTCAAGAATAAACAAAGAACAAAAATGCAGACAGTTTGACAGAAGAACTGGATCATCTAAAAGCTGTGTTCAAGCAGAATCGTTATACTGGCAATCAGATCCGTAGTGCTCTGTATACTGGACCTTCGAGGGAACGAAGAGAAGATAACAAGCAAATTGGTGGCATTCCTACCTTTTGCGGGGAGCGTATCTTCAAAAACAGGAACAATTTTAAAGAAACTTCCTGGCAGATTAAAACTGTGTGCCCGACCGAGACTCGAACTCGGGAACTTTGCCTTTCGCGGGCATGCGCTCTACCATCTGAGCTACCGAAGCACGACTCACGTCCGGTCCTCACAGCTTTACTTCTGCCAGTATCTCGTCTCCTACCTTCCAAACTTGACAGAAGCTCTCCTGCGAACCTTGCAGAACTAGCACTCCTGAAAGAAAGGATATCAGGGAGACATGGCTTGACCACAGCCTGGGGGATGTTTCCAGAATGAGATTTTCACTCTGCAGCGGAGTGTGCGCTGATATGAAACTTCCTGGCAGATTAAAACTGTGTGCCCGAGGTCCCGAGTTCGAGTCTCGGTCGGGCACACAGCTTTAATCTGCCAGGAAGTTTCATATCAGCGCACACCCCGCTGCAGAGTGAAAATCTCATTCTGGAAATTTTAAAGAAATTTGATACTAAAACTGTATTCTGTCCGCCAGCTACGACCAGAGCTCTGCTGGGCTCAGTGATGGATGATTTGGGTTTGAGAAGCCCGGAGTCTACAAGATTCCCTGCCACTGCGGGAAAGCCTGTATTGGACAAACAATTCGTATGGACCAGGATCGTTGCGTTGAGCATCATCGCCACACGCGTTTATTTCAGCCAGAAAAATCTGCTGTGGCCGAACATTGTCTTACTGAAGGACATAAAATTTTGTACGATGGTTAGTGGTTGTCCTTGCTTCGCGGAATTGGGATTGCGTAGTGAAAGAAGCCAATGAAATCCGGCTATCTGACAATATTATAAATAGAGATACGTAAGTAAGAGTTGAAATCGTGTTCTGTTCCTTCAAGCAAGAGTTGGAACCCTGTTTGACATTAAGAAACAACGGTCCTTGTTTCGGTCATGAAAAGATGTCAGTATTGTTTGATATCGATTTATCGTTTCCTCGAGCTTTCACCACCGGTGCGCTGTTGTGCCTTGCGCTAGAGGGCAGTTATGTTGCCGCACGCGCGGTGGATCCACGGTCGGTGTATGAAGGGGGCGCCGCGTCGTGTTTGATTGTAGTTCCGGCGTGATAGTGCGACGGGCTATTCAGCTGAAGATGGCGGCCAGGTGGACCACCGAAATATTGTGTCCAGATGACGATACGTTCCAGCTAGAGATCCGACATGAATACAGCTTCCAAAATTTTTTGCCCAAACATCAGTAAGGCAGTATGACAACTGAGGATGTAGATAATAGCAAGAAATTCCACTTTTCAGTTACTTACTTGAGGGCAAAGGCTGAAAGATGGACCGAATAGGTGTAGATGGACTGTATAAAAGAAACAAACTTGCAAGCTATATAACATAAAGGGAAGAGGAAAGAGGAAGTAGACGGCGATGAGACAGACAATGCAGTACTGCAACAAGAACTTGGCGGAGCACTGGAAAACCTAAATCAAGAATTATTGAGCTACGTGAGAGGGCTAGCTACTAAAAGACTCTTCCACTTGGTAAGCAAGACATATAAGAGCCGAAATACCCTAAGACTTAAAAGAAAATTTCATATGTACAAAAGGCAGTTCAGTAGCTTATGAAGACACTAATTACTTACAGAATAATTGAAGAACTAATACAAACCGACCTCAGTGAAGAACTGTTTGGATTCCGGAAAAATTTATAGACACGCGACGTAACACTGACCTTATGGCTGAACTTCGAAGCTGGGTTAAAGGACTAACCTACATTTATAGCATTTGTAGGTTTAGAGAACATTTGGCAATGCTGAATGGATTAAACGCTTTTCGGATTCTGAAGGTAGCATGGTTAAAACACAGGGGCGAAAGGTAATCTGCAGCTAGCACAAAAACCGAACACAGTTATATGCATCAAAGGACATGAAGGATAACTAGTAACTAAGAAGGAATTGAGGGAGGGTTTTAGACTAGCTCTGGTGTTACTCAGTCTGGACATGGGCAGTCTGTGAAAGAAACTAAGGAGAAATTTGTGAAGGGAATTTCAGCTCAGAAGAAAGAAAGTACAAGTTTACCAGTGACACTAATTCTATCAAAGACGACAAAGGGAGTAGTTGGGAAACTTCAGAGGAATTGACAACAACAAGGGTTAGAAGTGAACATAAAAAAATAAAAAGGGTAACAGAATGCAGACAAAATAAACCCGGAAAATATTGGGGGATCAGATTAGGAAATAAAACACTGAAATTAATACGTGAGTTTTGTTATTTTGTCTGAAGAATAAGTGATAATACCCGAGGTACAGATATATATACTATGTGATCAGAAGTGCCGGCCGTTGTGGCCGAGCGGTTCTAGGCGCTGCAGTTTTGTACAACGCGACCGCTACGGTCGCAGGTTCGAATCCTGCCTCGGGCATGGATGTGTGTGATGTCCTTAGGTTAGGTTTATGTAGTTCTAAGTTCTAGGGGACTGATGACCTCAGCTGTTAAGTCCCATAGTGCTCAGAGCCATTTGAACCATTTTCTTGATCAGAAGTATCCAGACACTCCCAAAAAATAATTTTTTCATATTAGGTGCACTGTGCTGCCGCCTACTGCTACGTACTCCATATCAGCGATCTCATAAGACGTCATGAGAGAGCAGAATGAGGCGCTCCGCGGAACTCACGTACTTCGAACGTGGTCAGGTTATTGAGTGTCACTTGTGTCATACGTCTGTACGCGAGAGTTACACACTCCTAAACATCCCTAGGTCCACTGTTTCGAATGTGATAGTGAAGTGGAAACTTGAAGGGACCCGTACAGCACAAAAGCGTACAGGCCGACCTCTTCTTCTGTTGACTGACAGAGACCGTCGACAGTTGAAGACGATGGTAATGTGTTAGGCAGGAGGTGAGAAAACTTGGATTTCATGGTCGAGCGGCTGCTCATAAGCCACACATCACGCCGGTAAATGCGAAACGACGCCTCGCTTGGTGAAAGGAGCGCAATCATTGGACTATTGAACAGTGGAAAACCGTTGTGTGGAGTGTAAAATCACGGTACGCAATGTGGTGATCCGATGGCAGGATGTGGGTGTGGCGAATGTCCGGGGAACGTCATCTGCCAGCGTGTGTAGTGCCAACAGTAAAATTCGGAGGTGGTGGTGTTATGGTGCGGTCGTGTTTTTCATGGTTTTATGGATGAGGTTTGCCCCCTTGTTTTGCGTGGCACTATCACAGCAGCGGCCTACAATGATGTTTCAAGCACCTACTTGCTTTCCACTGTTGAAATCAGTTTGTCGGGGATGGCAACTGCATCTTTCAGCACGATCGAGCACCTGTTCATAATGCACAGCCGGTGGCGGAGTGTTTACGTGACAATAACATCCATGTAATAGACTGATCTGCACAGAATCCTGATTTTTTTCTTTTTTTTGGTTTTAGGGCGCAAAACTGCTATGGTCATTAGCGCCCGGTCCGTGACTTAGGAAGCAATAAAAAACCGGAAATGGAAACCAGCAGCAATGGGAACGAAAGTCATAAAATTTGAGAAACTAAAAGCAGAAGGAAGGCTTAAAAATCCACTACAGAAAGCCGTAGATCGGTGAAGGGAATCGACTGAATTGCTGGCCGAGGAAGAGAGACTGCAGCCTTGGCCGCTATATAGGCCGCCTCATTCCCACAGATACCAGCGTGTCCCGGGAGCCAGAGGAACGCCACCGAGACGCCCCCCAGGTGGAGCAAGCGCAGACAGTCCTGAATCCGGTGGACCAGAGGGTGCACAGGGTAAAGAGCTTGGAGACTGATGAGAGAGCTGAGAGAATCTGAGCAGATAACGTACTGTATCCGCTGATGGCGGCGGATGTAGTGGACAGCCTGGAGAACAGCGTAAAGCTCCGCAGTATAAACCGAACACTGGTCGGGAAGCTGAAAGTGATTTGGGGTGTCGCCAACAATATAGGCCTCCCTACACCTAACGATGTTTTCGAGCCGTCGGTGTAAATAAATGTGGCGTCCGTCATTTGTGCACATAGAGCAGCAAATACCCGACGATAAACAAGTGAAGGGGTACCATCCTTGGGAAATCGACAAAGGTCGCGGAGCAGGCAGATCCGGGGACGGAGCCAAGGCGGTGCTGTACCCCAAGTTGTCAAGAAGGTTTTAGGAAAGCGGAAGGAAAGAGACTGGAGCAGTTGACGGAAGCGGACTCCCGGTGGTAGTAGGGAGGAGGGGCGGCCTGCATACCCTACATCAAAGGAGGCGTCGAAAAAAAGGTCATGGGCTGGATTAGCAGGCATGGAAGACATGGCTAGCATAACGACTCAGAAGGACTGCTCGCCGATTGGACAGCGGAGGTTCAGCAGTTTCAGCATAAAGGCTTTCCACAGGGCTGGTGTAAAAAGCTCCAGACACTAAACGTAATCCACGGTGGTGGATAGAGTCGAGACGCCGAAGAATAGACGGCCGAGCAGAGGAGTAGACTATGCTTCCATAGTCCAATTATGAGCGCACTAAGGCGCGATAAAGGCGGAGAAGGACCACTCAGTCCGCTCCCCAGGAGGTACCATTCAAGACACGGAGGGTGTTGAGGGATCGCAGACAGCGAGCCGAAAGATAGGAAACGTGGGAGGACCAGCACAGTTTTCTGTCAAACATAAGACCCAAGAATTTAGCGACGTCTGAAAACGGAAAGTTGACAGGACCTAGATGTAAGGAGGGTGGAAGAAACTCCTTTCGTCGCCAAAAATTAACACAAACGGTCTTACTGGGAGAAAAACGGAAGCCGGTTTCGATGCTCCAAGAGTGGAGGCGATCGAGACATCCTTGAAGACGTCGTTCAAGAAGGCTTGTCCGTTGAGAGCTGTAGTAGATCGCAAAATCGTCCACAAAGAGGGAGCCCGAGACATCAGGAAGGAGACAATCCATAATTGGATTTATGGCGATGGCAAAAAGTACAACACTCAGCACGGAGCCCTGGGGTACCCCGTTTTCTTGGGAGAAAGTACGGGAGAGAGTAGTGTTCACCCGCACCCTAAATGTGCGCTCTGCCATAAATTCGCGAAGAAAAAGGGGCAGCCGGCCTCGAAAGCCCCAAGAGAACAGTGTGCGGAGGATGCCTGTCCTCCAACAGGTATCGTATGCTCTCTCCAGATCAAAAAATATTGCTACTGTTTGGCGTTTCCGGAGAAAATTATTCATGATATAAGTGGAGAGAGCAACAAGATGGTCAACTGCAGAACGATGCTTTCGGAATCCGCATTGGGCAGGTGTTAAAAGACTGCGGGATTCCAGCCACCAAGCTAAACGGTAATTCACCATACGCTCCAAAACCTTACAGACACTACTCGTGAGAGAAATGGGGCGATAGCTAGAGGGGAGATGTTTGTCCTATCCAGGTTTCGGAACGGGAACGACGATAGCTTCCCGCCATCGTCTGGGAAAAGTACTGTCGGTCCAAATTCGACTATAAAGGCGAAAGAGTTAACGCAGACTATGGGTTGATACATGCAGCAACATTTGGACATGGATACCATGCGGTCCTGGGGCGGAGGAGCGAGAAGAAGAGAGGGCATGTTGGAGTTCCCGCATGGAGAAAACAGTATTGTAGCTTTCGTGATTTTGAGAGGAGAAAGCAAGATGTCGCACTTCCGCTGCACGTTTCTTCGGGAGAAACGCTGGCGGGTAATTTGAAGAGCTCGAAATCTCAGCAAAGTGCTGACCCAATGAGTTAGAAATTGCGGCGGGGTCCACTAAGGTATCATGCGCGACAGTGAGCCCAGAGACCGGGGAGAAACTAGGCGCGCCTGAGAACCGTCGAAGCCGACTCCAAACTTCCGAGGAGGGAGTGAAGGTGTTAAATGAGCTAATAAAGAATTTCCAGCTTGCTTTCTTGCTATCGCGGATGACGCGACGGCATCGCGCACGGAGCTGCTTATAGCGGATACAGTTCGCCAAAGTAGGATGGTGACGGAAAATGCGAAGAGCACGTCGCCGCTCACGTATTGCGTCACGGCATGCCTCGTTCCACCAAGGAATTGGGGGGCGCCGGGGCAATTCGGAGGTGCGTGGTATTGAACGTTCCGCATCTGTAAGAATAACGTCGTTAATATGTTGACCTCATCGTCGACGCTGGGAAAGCGACGGTCATCGAATGTCGCTAGAGACGAAAAAAGTGTCCAATCGGCTTGGGCAAACTTCCAGCGTCGCGGGCGCATATATGGCAGTCGAGGCTGCAGTCTAAGGACACATGGGAAGTGGTCACTCGAGTGTGTATCATCAAGGGCGAACCATTCGAAGCGCCGAGCTAGCGGAACAGTACCGACGGCAAGGTCCAAATGAGATAAATTTGTCGTGGAGGCAGACAAAAATGTGGGGACCCCAGTGTTGAGGCAGACTAGATCCGCTTGGTGGAAGACGTCTAGCAATAGGGAGCCACGTGGACAAGGATGTGGAGATCCCCAAAGCGGGTGGTGGGCATTGAAGTCCCCAACCAGCAAATAGGGGGGTGGAAGCTGACCAAGAAGATGAAGGAGATCAGCTCGTGCCATTGGTGTGGACGATGGAATGTATACAGTACAAAGAGAGAACGTGTATCCAGAAAGGGAAAGACGGACGGCGACAGCTTGGAAAGAAGTGTTTAAATGGATTGGGTGATAATGGAGAGTATCATGGAGAAGAATCATGAGTCCTCCATGTGCTGGAGTGCCTTCAACAGAGGGGAGATCATATCGAACGAACTGAAAATGAGGGAGAACAAAGCGGTCATGGGGACGCAGCTTTGTTTCCTGAAGACAGAAGATGACCGGCGAGTAGGATCGTAAGAGGATCGACAATTCATCCCGATTGGCTCGAATACCGCGGATATTCCAGTGGATAATGGACATAGGGGGAACAGAAAATGAAGGAATGTGACCAAGGTCGCTGTCAACTCAACGACTGCTCAGAGCTTGCGACCGACAGCATGGAATGGTATTCAGCCGAAGATCCTGATCCATAGGTTGGTCAGGAGCAGCTCCTGCCACCAGCGATCGGCCGGTTGATCGGCCGACAGCAGTGCGCCTCGGCGACACAGAAGACGGCCGAGGGCGATTTCCACCAGGTAGTGCTGTAGATGGCATACGCCTTGGCGGAGAAGGAGAGGAACTGGGTTTCTTTGTAGCCTTCTTGGAAGTATGATGTTTAGAGGAAGGAGGAACCGATGGTTGGGAGGTTGCCATACATAAAAACTCTTCACGAGTATGCTCTTTTTCGAAGTCTTGGTGTCTGACTTTTGGGCTCGAGATTTAGCAGAACTCGACGAAGGGTGAGCCAGAGAGTGGGCAGGCGAAAGTGGTGAGGTTGAACGGGGGATCTTTGCGCTGGCCGATCTGACGACCGTGGCACTAAAGGTGAGGTCGCAAGTCTGCGTGGCCGCCTCCTTTGTTGGCCGAGGAGAAGCAAGGACAGTGCTGTATTTTCCTTTCTGAGGCACGGTGGGCTGTCCACTGGCGAATAATTTTCGAGCAGCAAAGGTCGACACCTTTTCCTTCACTCTGATTTCCTGGATGAGCTTTTCGTCCTTAAAAACGGGACAATCTCGAGAGGAAGCAGCGTGGTCACCCATACAGTTGATGCAGCGAGGGGATGGAGGTGGACAAGCACCCTCATGGGCATCCTTGCCACACGTAACACATTTGGCCGGATTGGAACAGGACTGGCTGGTGTGATTGAACCGCTGACACCGATAGCAACGCGTAGGGTTTGGGACGTAAGGGCGAACGGAAATTATCTCATAGCCTGCTTTGATTTTCGATGGGAGTTGAACTTTGTCAAATGTCAAGAAGACAGTGCGGGTTGGAATGATGTTCGTGTCAACCCTTTTCATAACCCTATGAACAGCCGTTACGCCCTGGTCAGACAGGTAGTGCTGAATTTCTTCGTCAGACAATCCATCGAGGGAGCGTGTATAAACGACTCCGCGCGAGGAATTTAAAGTACGGTGTGGTTCCACCCGGACAGGGAAGGTGTGGGGCAGAGAAGTACGCAGCAATTTTTGTGCCTGGAGGGCACTGACTGTTTCTAACAACAGGGTGCCATTCCGTAATCTGGAACAAGACTTTACAGGACCCGCAATTGCGTCGTCACCTTTCTGAATAATGAAAGGGTTGACTGTGGAGAAGTCGTGACCTTCGTCAGACCGAGAAACAACAAGGAACTGTGGCAACGATGGAAGAACTGACTGTGGCTGGGACTCAGTGAACTTACGTTTGTGAGCAGACATAGTGGAAGGTGAGGAAACCATTGCGGAAGAATCCCCAATGATTACCGGCGTCTCCGATGGCGCGCTCCTCCCTTGTGGGGGCCCTCTCTGAGGGCACTCCCGCCTTAGGTGATTGTTCACACCTCAGGTCACACCTCCCGACAAACAGACGGAGGGACCAATCGGCACTTTCGGAAGGTATCAGCTCGGGTAATCACCCCTCCCTGGGCCTGGCCGTTACCAGGGGGTACGTACGTGCCTTACCTGTCTACCCGGGGCGGGGAATTAGGCGTTACCCCGTCACTGGCTACGCATGGAAGTGCGTGGGTCGGCCTTCAGACACGCACAGGGAGGAAGAAAGAGAAAGGGAAAGGAAAGAAGAGAGGTCTCAAACGCCGCAGCGGAGAAAAGGGTAAAGAGAAGAGGTAAGGAAAAGAGAAGGACAAAGGAAGATGAAGACATACAAGCAAGGAAGGCGAAGAATGCGGTACATTTACAAGCGTCCGTCTCCGGACGTAGGCACAAACCATACTCCCAGAGGGGGAGAAAGGGAAGGAAAGAGCCAGAGGTGAGGGGGGGGGGCGAAGATAGGGGATGGGGAAGGATGCGGAAAGGGAAGGTATGCAGCCCGGAAAGGAAGGAAGGCCACATTAGCTCGGGGTCCCGTGCTCGCTACGCACGTATCCACAAAAGAGTTGTGGATACCCTGGGGGGAGAATCCTGATTTGAATGGTATAGAGCACCTATGGGATGTTTCGGAACGCCGACTTCGTGCCAGGCCTCACCGACCAACATCGATACCTCTCCTCAGTGCAGCACTTCGTGAAGAATGGGCTGCCATTTCCCAAGAAACCTTCCAACACCTGACTGAACGTATCCCTGCGAGAGTGGAAG
Organism: Schistocerca americana; assembly: GCF_021461395.2. Taxonomy (NCBI): domain Eukaryota; kingdom Metazoa; phylum Arthropoda; class Insecta; order Orthoptera; family Acrididae; genus Schistocerca; species Schistocerca americana. Next base: position 437,965,863 of record NC_060125.1, read on the forward strand.
CTGTCATTAAGGCTGAGAGTGGGGCAACACCATATGGAACTCCAGCATTACCGATGGAGGTCGCCACAAACTTTTAAGTCATTTTCAGCCAGGTGTCCAGATACTTCAAATACTTTAGGTAGGAAGAGAATAGCAGCTTTCGAAATGTGGTTTACGGGAAAATGTTGAAGATTTGCTTTAATAGATAGGATAAGTACTGAGTACATACTGAATTCAGTTGGGGAAAGGGGGCTTGTGAAGAATTTTATGGCACACCTGACTGAAAGAACAAATCGGGTAACAGAACACTTCACGAGGCATCAAGGAACTGGCAGTTTAGTCATGCACGGAAGATGTCTTGCAGAAATGAAGGAAGTCCAAGGCTTGACTGAAAGTAAGCAGGTTCAAATGGGTGTAGGTTGCAATTGTTAAGCAGAGATGAACTGGCACTCACAGGATAGATTAGCGAGGAAAACTGCTGCTACTAGTCTTCGAAGTGAAGACAGCTGAAAGCGCCCAAGCGCAGACTGACTGCATTCGCCATCAACAACAACACCGACATATGTGAGGCACTTACACGGCCATTCCAAATCCGACATGTTTCTTAGGTCTTTCATTGGACGTCGACCTCGACCTGTGAATGCAAACACGAAGTGTGCACTATTCTTAAACAATTTTGCACTGATGCCTAGTCCGTACTGCACACGCACAGTCTAGCGTGACGTTCCTTACCTGCGTTGTTGACTGTCAAACACAACCATCCCATTACTGCCACTGTTCGCAATACTTTGCATATCCCCTGTATATAAGGAATAGGAGTGGACCCCAAATTGAACCTTGTGGGAGTCAATTTGTGAATTCTCCCTAGTCATTAAAATGTTCTCTCCTGTCCACTGTTTAAATTATTCAACACAATAATTTTGTATTCTGTTAAGTATGCATCAAACCAGTTGTGTTTAAAGGAAAGGAAGGACGATTAGGTTTTAATGTCCCATTGACATCGATGTCATTAGAGACGGAGCGCAAAATCGGATAGCTGCAATGATGGGGAAGGAAATCGACGGTGTCCTTTCAGAAGAACCATCATGGCCTTTTACTGGAGCAATTTACGGAAATTGCACGTGTAAAACCATAAATTTCGTAACATTTAAGTTTTTCTGGGAGTGTAACGTGATCTATGCAGTCATATATCTCGGAAAGGTCACGAAAAGAACCGACTGTCGATATTTTGTGATCTAAGCCTTGTAATATCTGGTGAGTGAGTGTATAAATAGCTTCCTCAATCGAGCAATGCTTTTGGGTTCCCATTTCTGATGTGCTTAGTAAATTGTTTCTTATTAGCTGTGAGACTATTCTCGTGTATATTAATTTTGGGAATATTTTGGAAAGTGATTCCAGTGAAGAAAGCCCGCATCTCGTGGTCGTGCGGTAGCGTTCTCGCTTCCCACGCCCGGGTTCCCGGGTTCGATTCCCGGCGGGGTCAGGGATTTTCTCTGCCTCGTGATGGCTGGGTGTTGTCTGCTGTCCTTAGGTTAGTTAGGTTTAAGTAGTTCTAAGTTCTAGGGGACTGATGACCATAGCTGTTAAGTCCCATAGTGCTCAGAGCCATTTGAACCAGTGAAGAAACTGGGCGATAATTTAAGTTTTGCTTGTTACCAATCTTATAAAAAGACTTAACGATTGCTTATTTTAATTCATCTGGAAAAATTCCCTGTGCCAGTGACGCATTACGTGCATCACTAAGGAAATTACTTGTTTAGAATCATCATCATCATCATTTAAGACTGATTATGCCTTTCAGCGTTAAGTCTGGAGCATAGTCCCCTTATAAAATTCCTCCATGATACCCTATTCAGTGCTAACATTGGTGCCTCTTCTGAGGTTAAGCCTATTAGTTCAAAATCATTCTTAACTGAATCCAGGTACCTTCTCCTTGGTCTACCCCGACTCCTCCTACCCTCTACTGATCAACCCATGAGTCTCTTGGGTGACCTTGCTTCTCCTATGCGTGTAACATGACCCCACCATCTAAGCCTGTTCGCCCTGACAGCTACATCTATAGAGTTCACTCCCAGTTTTTCTTTGATTTCCTTATTGTGGACACCCTCCTGCCATTGTTCCCATCTACTAGTAACTGCAATAATCCTAGATACTTTCATATCCGTAACCTCAACCTTGTTGATAAGGTAACCTGAATCCTCCCAGCTTTCGCTCCCATACAACAAAGTTGGTCAAAAGATAGAACGGTGCACAGATAACTTAGTCTTGGTACTGACTTCCTTCTTGCAGAAGAGAGTAGATCGTAGCCGAGCACTCACTGCATTAGCTTTGCTACACCTCACTTCCAGTTCTTTCACTATGTTGCCATCCTGTGACAATATGCATCCTAAGTACTTGAAACTGTCCACCTGTTCTAACTTTGTTCCTCCTATTTGGCACTCAATCTGTTTATATCTCTTTCCCACTGACATTACTTTCGTTTTGGAGATGCTAATCTTCACACCATAGTCCTTACATTTCTGATCTAGCTCTGAAATATTATTTTGCAAACTTTCAATTGAATCTGCCATCACAACTAAGTCATCCGCATATGCAAGACTGCTTATTTTGTGTTCACACATCTTAATCTCACCCAGCCAGTCTATTGTTTTCAACATATGATCCATATATAATATGAACAACAGTGGAGACAGGTTGCAGCCTTGCCTTACCCTGAAACTACTCTGAAACATGAACTCAGTTTACCGTCAACTCTAACTGCTGCCTGGCTAGCCATGTAAAGACCTTTAATTGCTTGCAAAAGTTTGCCTCCTATTCCATAATCTCGTTGAACAGACAATAACTTCCTCCTAGGAACCCGGTCATATGCCTTATCTAGATCTATAAAGCATAGATACAATTCCCTGTTCCATTCATAACACTCCTCCATTATTTGCCGTAAGCTAAAGATCTATTCCTGACAACCTCTAAGAGGCCTAAACCCACACTGATTTTCATCCAATTGGTCCTCAACTAATACTCGCACTTTCAACAATACCTGAGAAGATTTTACCCACAACGCTGATTAAACAGATATCTCTGTAGTTGTTACAATCTTTTCTGTTTCCATGTTTAAAGATTGGTGTGATTACTGCTTTTGTCCAGTCTGATGGAACCTGTCCCGACTCCCAGGCTATTTCAATTATCGTGTGTAGCCATTTAAGACCTGACATTCCACTGTATTTGATAAGTTCCGACTTAATTTCATGCACCCCAGCTGCTTTATTGCACTGCAATCTATTGACCATTTTCACCACTTCCTCAAATGTGATCCTATTTCCATCCTCATTCCTATCCCATTTTACATCGAAATCTGAAACATTACTGATCGTATTTTCACCTACATTGAGCAACTCTTCCAAATATTCCCTCCATCTGCCCAAGGAATCCACAGGATTCACAAGCAGTTTTCCTGACCTGTCCAAAATACTTGTCATTTCCTTCTTACCTCCCTTTCGAAGACTGCTAATTACACTCCAGAATGGTTTTCCAGCAGTTTGACCCAAAGTCTCCAAACTGTTTCCAAAGTCTTCCCAAGATTTCTTCTTGGATGCTGCAATTATCTGTTTGGCCTTGTTTCTTTCTTCAACATAACTTTCTCTGTCTACCTGAGTTCTAGTATGTAGCCATTTTTGATACGCCTTCTTTTTCCTTTTACAGGCTGCCTTGACTGTCATTCCACCAAGCTGTTTGCTTCATCCTACCTTCACACACTACTGTTCCAAGACGTTCTTTAGCCACTTCTAGTACTGTGTCCCTGTACCTTGTCCATTCCTTTTCCAATGACTGTAATTGACTACATTCAACTAACTGGTACCTTTCTGAGATCATTGTTATGTACTTGTGCCTGATTTCCTTATCCTGAAGTTTCTCCACTCTTATCCTCCTACATAGGGACCTGACCTCCTGCACTTTCGGCCTCGCAATACCAATTTCGCTGCAGATTAAATAATGATCAATGTCATCAAAGAATCCCCTGAATACACGTGTGTCCCTCACAGCCTTCCTGAATTCCTGATCTGCTATTATATAGTCAATGACAAATATGGTTCCCTGCCTTCCCAAGTATACCGGTGAATGTTCTTATGTTTAAAAAAGGAGTTTGTGATTACTAAGCCCATACTGGCACTTGCTTACAATAACTTTTATAATTTTGTTTGAAATTGCTTTTGCTGTTTAGAATTTTTAGCAGTTATTAATTACTGTGAAGGATGTTTCTAGATGCTTAAAGATTAGTGGAATGGAATTTGAAGTACATTCTCTTGCCTCTTCAACTGAAACATTGAATCCTACTTTTGCTGTTACATTTAGAAAGCGACTGTTAAAAATACAGGATGACATTTGTTGAATAATATGAAATAAAATTGTCATAACATCTGAACGGTTTGCGTGCGGACGTTCATACTGCACGATTGCATGCGGGGCGTGATAGGAATTAGTATGCGCATGCACGGTTTGATTTAGCGATGAAGCCCACTTTCATTTGGATGGGTTCGTCAACAAGTAAAATTGGCGCATTTGGGGGGACTGAGAACCCGCATTTTGCGATCGAGTAATCTCTTTGCCCTCAGCGGGTGTGCAGTGTCCAGTCACAGAACAATGGGTGCGATATTCCTTGATGGCACGGTGACTAGCGAACGATATGTGGAGGTTTTGGAACATAATTTCATCCCCATTATCCTAAGTGACTCTGATTTCGACAAGATGTGGTCCATGCGAGACGGAGCTCCACCCCATCGAAGTAGAAGGGTGTTTGTTGTCCTGGAGGAGCACTTTGGGGACCGCATTCTGGCTCTGGGGTACCCAGAAGCCACAGGCATGGGCCTCGATTGGCCGCCATATTCTACGGATTTGAACACATACGACACCTCTTTGTGGAACTATATTAAAGACAAGGTGTACAGCAACAAACTCAAAACCATTGCTGAGCCGAACACAATCACTCAGGAGGTGGTCGACAGCATCGATGTTCCGACACTTCAGCGGGTCATGCAGAATTTCGCTATTCGTCTACTCCACATCATCGTCAATGATGGCAGGCATATCGGACATGTCATAACCTAAATCCGAATATCTCTAGTGACGTTTACATGTTGAATAATGTGTGCACAGGCCGTAGTTTATAACTAATTAAGGTTTTTTTACACATAGTTCAATAATTGTCACCCTGTACTTGAAACTTGTGAATTATCACTTACAGCACTCTCAGTTAGTCTAATTGTTGTGATGTCTTATACATTGACTGGCTGACGTGTCAGTTGTTTCACAAAATCCCACACATTTTCAATTTTAGTATTGGATTATGAATTTCTGTCACTTCGTCGCCAATATTCGTGGTCATTCTTCAGTGTGTGAAATTTTAAATGGTCCTAATTTCTGTGAGGGAAGTAGTATGTAGGTATAGATTTTCTCTCTTATTTCGTTAACATTAAGTTGTTACTTATGTATTAATAATTTATTGTCGGCCTCAAGACAAATACAAAGCTTATGTTCAAATTTTCCGCAATTACATATGACGCATTAACTCAACTTTACTTCATCAGTCGGTGGGCACCAGCATTACTGCCCTCCACGGATGAAGTTCATAAATTTCTGCAGTGTCTTACGTAGTCAGAATGAGAGCGTAGCATGTTAATGGAGATCCGACAGTCAGATGCTCGGGCGTTGCTTTGGTATTCTTGCGCAGGAGTAGCGCATGTTCACGCTCTGAGAGGGTGATCTTGCTCCGCTGATTTGCATAATCAAAATAAACGCGACGCCGCACTAGACAAGTTGCCCAGCCACCCGAGTACACAGTTATTACAGCTACCAGGCCGGAAAACAGTAGAATAGCTGTGCTTTAGCTGCTAATTTTCCCATCCTCTCTTACCATTGCTCTTTGTTACCGCGGAATAAATTTTCTCGACTGCCGACTTGTTCAGAAACACCCCACAAAAAATGGTTCAAATGGCTCTGAGCACTATGGGACTCAACTCCTGAGTTCATCAGTCCCTTGTAACTTAGAACTAGTTAAACCTAACTAACCTAAGGACATCACACACATCCATGCCCGAGGCAGGATTCGAACCTGCGACCGGAGCGGTCTCACGGTTCCAGACTGTAGCGCCTAGAACTGCTCAGCCACAAACAGCGCACAGAACAACAAATCCTGTTTATTACTGATAATGGTTTGTATTAGTTTAACGCACTTCATTTACATTATGCCACAAGCACACACTAGATAAACTGATAATTGAAATGGAGCAACACGATTAAATTAATGATCTACAGAGAAATCTTGAAATGACAACACTCCCGCCTTCCACTGTAATTATTGTTTACTAGCGAACTCGGCAATGCATCGCAATTGCTAAAAATGTATGAGAATTAGTTGTACGATCTAATCTGCTTCCATCCCCTCTGTCTATCCACCTCCTTCGTCCCCTCTCTTTGTCCATCTCCTCCTCCTTCTCCCTCCCCCCCTCTCTCCCTCTCTCTCTCTCTCTCTCTCTCTCTCTCTCTCTCTCTCTCTCTCTCTCTCTCCATCACCTACTTCCTCCTGTCTTTGTGCATCACCTCCTTTCCCCTCTTTCTCGCCATGTTCTCCCTCAAAAAAAAATGTTCAAATGTGTGTGAAATCTTATGGGACTTAACTGCTAAGGTCATCAGTCCCTAAGCTTACAGCAGTCTGGTCCCTTTGATCCCCAAAACCATCCAACCAACCTAAGCTTACATACTACTTAATCTAAATTATCCTGAGGACAAACACACACACCCATGCCCGAGGGAGGACTCGAACCTCCGCCGGGAGCTGCCTCACAGTCCATGACTGCAGCGCCTGAGACCGCTCGGCTAACTCCGCGCGGCATGGATAAATCGGTTGTGATCATTGGTCTACGCGATATGAGAGAGATCTCTCCATCCGCTGGGTCTATGAGGATAGTAGCATCAATGACTGTACTTCATATAGGTTTAATTTGCGAACGGGTAAGATTATGAAGTTTTGAACGATTCAGATCCCTTAATATTATTCTTATCATAACCCGATCAGACATATAACTCCCTCGTTTTCTGTTAAAACCGAATGAGAGACAGAAAACAAAACAGCAGATTGTTGCGTATGCAAGTTTGGTCTAAAATTAAACAGGTATGTAAGGGGGTAAGAAAACACTGATATGACAGAAGTCATGGAATACCACTTAATATTGTGTTGGAGCTCCTTATTCTCGGCGTAGGGTAGAAACTCTACGTGATATGAACTCAACAAGTCGTAGTAAGTACTTTGCAGAACTATTGAACCGTGCTATAGCCGTCCATAATTGTGAAAGTGTTGCCGCTGCAGGCTTTGTGTGCGAACTTCGTTAGGGTTCATGTCGGGTGATATAGTTGGCCAGCTCATTCGCTCGAACAGTCCAGAAGGTTCTTCAAACCAGCCGCGAACAACTGGGGCTCGGTGACGTGGTGTATTGTCATCCACAAAAATTCCATCGTTGTATAGAAACATGAAGTCTATGAATGGCCGAACACGACAATTTCCAGTCAGTGATCGGTTCAGGTGGACTAGAGGGCGTAGTGCATCCCATGTAAACACAGCTCATACCACTATGGAGCCACAACCAGCTTTCACTGTGCCTTGTTGACAACTTGAGTCCATGGCATTGTGGGTGTGCATCCATTCGGACTCTACCGTCAGCTTACCAGCTGAAGTCGGGACTCATCTGACCCAGCCATGGTTTTCCAGTTGTCTAGGGTCCAACCGTTATGGTCACGAGCCCAGAAGATGTGTTTCAGGCAATGTCGTGCTTTTAACAAAGGCACTCGCTTCAGTCGTCTGCTGCCATAGCCAGATATCGCCGCACTGTCCTAGCGAATACGTTCATCCTACGTCTAATATTGATTTCTCCGGTTATTTCACAAAGTGTTGCTTGTCTGTTAGCAAACGCTGCTGCTCTCGTCGTCCTCTACATCGTCCGCGGTGAGCGGTAATGCCTGAAATTTGGTATTGTTCAAAATGTTCAGATGTGTGTGAATTCCTAAGGGACCAAACAGCTGAAGACTTACACACTACATAAACAAACTTACGATAAGAACAACACATACACCCATGCCCGAGGGAGGACTCGAACCTCCGGCGAGAAGGGCCTCGCAATCCGTGACATGGAGCCTCCAACCGGGCGGCCATACCGCATGGCGAAATTTGGTATCCTCGGCACATTCTTTACACTGTGGATCTCTGAATATTGAATTACCTAACGATTTCCGAAATTGAGTGTTCCATGCTTCTAGCTCCAACTACCATTCCGCGTCCAGTCAGTTAATTACCGTCCTGAGGCCATCGTCACGTCGGAAACCATTTGACGTGAATCACCTGAGTACGAACGACAGCTCCGCCAATGCACTGCCCTTGTATACGTTGTGTACATGATAGCACCTCCATCTGTATATGTGCATTTCGCTATCCCATGAGTTAAGTCACGTCCGTGTATATAGGAGAGAAATAATTTGTGTAGTAATTTAAGTACCCTACTATCTGAGTTGAAACAGGCTTCGGAAAGAAAACGGAACTGCACACTTTCAGTACACAATATTTTCTTTGCTGTAGAAAGCTTGTACATTATCGTTTAAAAAGATATATAACTCATACCCGTTCGAGTGTTTTTTGAGTAACATGTGATAACTTATATAAATCGTTCAATAACCTTTTCGACAGTTTTGGAAATCAGGTTATACAAGGTCTTGCCTTTATGTGGTACTATAGATATGGTTTTTTCACTATGCGTGAGTTTCCGCTGTTACGCCATTTTAGGGCGGTAGTTGACAAGCATGAGTATAGACCATCAGGCTGTTTAGCCATCAGCATACGAAGGGCAAACATAAAACATTCAACAAGTAGTCATACGTACAATTGGGATACTTGTTAATTTTATTTGTCTGCAATATGCTGGTGACTAGCCACCTTTGTCTCTGTCTGTGCATCCTTTTAGACATGGTTGCGGGTCTCGGCTGTTCGATACAGGATGTCAAATTAAATATCTTTCAGCCGTCTGGTTTGTAAACTTGTTTTATTTGGCTACCGGTTTCACCGTTTTACTACTCCACCTTCAGGCCCATGACCGCCGCTTACGAAGATTCTTCCGCGGTTCTGATCAAAACAAGGACCAGTGATACTGCTGTTAGTAGATTTCTGCTTGCTATAGCGATCATCTGCCGCCTGGCAGAAATCTGCTAACAGCAGTATGACTGGCACTTGTTTTGATCAGAACCGAGGTAGAACCTTCCTACAGGTCGGTCAGGTGCCTGAAATGGCGTAATGAAACGCTGAAACTGGTAGCCAAATAAAATAAGTTTGGTGACTAGACGGCTGAAAGGTATTTAATTTGACATCCTGGCCAGCTTTGTAGTTTGACCTTGATAACAGCATAATGGCCGAATTTAAAAAAAAAATTGTGTGAAATCTTATGGGACTTAACTGCTAAGGTCATCAGTCCCTAAGCTTACACACTACTTGACCAAAATTATCCTAAGGACAAACACACACACCCATGCCCGAGGGAGGACTGGAACCTCCGCCGGGACCAGCCGCACAGTCCACGACTGCAGCGCTCTAGAGGCCGAATTTCGATAATAGTGAAAAACAAACAATAATTACAGAAGCGTTATCATTTCAGAATTGTTGTACGGTTATGCAACCTCCCTGAAGAAAAATTATGAGAAAAAATCCTCTTTCTATTTCTGTTTCATAAAATCCGAAACCTTCAGAAGTGCATCTCCTGTTGAAGAGTTTCCTACTTTACTGCATGATTTAACAGTCTGTCGGGTTTTTCTGTGTTCTCCTTTCAGTGAATGCGCGGACAGATTAGAAATTCATTTACACAAAATCAGAACAACTTGATAATTTGTTGAATGTAAAGCCTGAATTTCCCAGTAACTATTTTTTGTCAGCATTTTGCTCATTGACGTGCTTTAAATTCTTAAACACATTGGATAAAGAACAAAATCCGTAATTAAATAGTTACTCCATCCATTCTCTGAAACTAACAGACATGTATCAGTCATAAGAAGTAATAATTCGTTTCTTTTATAAGTTTATAGTTTTAATTGTCGTGGGAGATACAATGACAGCATCTTGCTAAGCAAACTTGAATTCATAGTTTATTGAAACATCATGTTTACATCACGTAACGTCCATAACAGCTACGATTTGAAACTGTTACTGTGCAGCCTTGTTTCTAGAGCTAATTCCCGTCGCCACACTGGTGAAAATGTTTATATTGGGGAAAAATCTACTTTATTATGAAGTTTTTTACATGTACTCTATAAAGAAACCCTTTTGTGTTAACATTAGACACAATAAATCACATAACTAGATGTGTGTAAAGGTTGTACTATCTAAAACGCCTGAAGATCGGATGCCCACGGTTACAATTATCCAATTAGCAAATCATCTTCATATCTAGTGCTATAGGTGCAGCTTGTCTAGTAGTTCAGAGAACATTCTGTAAAGTTTATTCTTGCTGCAGGGAGACAGAATGAATCAGGGCTTGTAATCAGATTCTGAAAGCTCACAAAGAGATTGTTAACTTAAATAGTATCATTTGTGATTCTTTTTTTTTTTGTGGTTTTAGGGCGTAAAACTTCTATGGTCATTAGCGCCCAGCCCGTGACGTAGGAAACAGGAAAAAAACGAAATTTAAAATCAGCAGCAAGGGGAACAAAGTCATAAAATTTGAGAAACTAAAGGCAGAAGGAATGCATAAAAATCCGCTATAGAAAGGGGTTGGTTGTCCCCAAAAAAAATCAAATGACTGACGTCATTTCACTGTCACTAATAAACTGTAGAACGCGGTCAGCTGAGCGCGTGTCATCTGCTAAAATCAACGATAGATCAGGCGATAGCTGTAGACGGGAGCGTAACGGATTAAAATAGGGGCATTCAATTAAAAGGTGTCTGACCGTCCACAGCTGAGAGCAGTGGGGACAGAGTGGGGGAGGATCACCGCATAAAAGATGTCGATGGCTAAAAAGACAGTGCCCTATCCGGAGTCTAGCTAAAATTACCTCCTCCCGACGACGCGTTCGGGAGGAAGAGGTCCAAGCGCAAGGAAGGGCTTTCACTTCCCGCAATTTATTATGGGGAAGTGTTGACCAATGCGCATGCCATAAATGAGCAACTTGGCGACATAAACCGCTCCGTAGATCGGTAAACGGAAGAGACTGAATAGCTGGCCGAGGAAGAGAGACTGCAGCCTTGGCCGCTATATCGGCCGCCTCATTCCCACAGATACCAGCGTGTCCCGGGAGCCAGAGGAACGCCACTGAGACGCCCCCCAGGTGGAGCAAGCGCAGACAGTCCTGAATCCGGTGGACCAGAGGGTGCACAGGGTAAAGAGCTTGGAGACTTAGGAGAGAGCTGAGAGAATCTGAGCAGATTACGTACTGTATCCGCTGATGGCGGCGGATGTAGTGGACAGCCTGGAGAACAGCGTAAAGCTCCGCAGTATAAACCGAACACTGGTCGGGAAGCCGAAAGTGATTTGGGGTGTCGCCAACAATATAGGCACTCCCTACACCTAACGATGTTTTCGAGCCGTCGGTGTAAATAAATGTGGCTTCCGTCATTTGTGCACATAGAGCAGCAAATGCCCGACGGTAGACAAGTGTAGCGGTACCATCCTTGGGAAATTGACATAGGTCTCTGAGCAAGTCGATCCGGGGACGGAGCCAAGGCGGTGCTGTACCCCAAGTTGTCAAGAAGGTTTTAGGAAAGCGGAAGGAGAGAGAATGGAGCAGTTGACGGAAGCGGACTCCCGGGGGTAGTAGGGAGGAGGGGCGGCCTGCATACCCGACATCAAAGGAGGCGTCGAAAAAAAGGTCATGGGCTGGATTAGCAGGCATGGAAGACAGATGGCTAGCACAACGACTCAGAAGGACTGCCCGCCGATTGGACAGCGGAGGTTCAGCAGTCTCAGCATATAGGCTTTCCACAGGGCTGGTGTAAAAAGTTCCAGACACTAAACGTAATCCACGGTGGTGGATAGAGTCGAGACGCCGAAGAATAGACGGCCGAGCAGAGGAGTAGACTATGCTTCCATAATCCAATTTCGAGCGCACTAAGGCGCGATAGAGGCGGAGAAGGACCACTCGGTCCGCTCCCCAGGAGGTACCATTCAGGACACGGAGGGTGTTAAGGGAACGCAGACGGCGAGCCGAAAGATAGGAAACGTGGGAGGACCAGCACAGTTTTCTGTCAAACATAAGACCCAAGAATTTAGCGACGTCGGAAAACGGAAGGTTGACAGGACCTAGATGTAAGGAGGGCGGAAGAAACTCCTTACGTCGTCAAAAATTAACACAAACGGTCTTACTGGGTGAGAAACGGAAGCCGGTTTCGATGCTCCACAAGTGGAGGCGATCGAGACATCCTTGAAGACGTCTTTCAAGCAGGCTGGTCCGTTGAGAGCTGTAGTATATCGCAAAATCGTCCACAAAGAGGGAGCCCGAGACATCAGGAAGGAGACAATCCATAATTGGATTAATGGCGATGGCAAACAGTACAACACTCAGCACGGAGCCCTGGGGTACCCCGTTTTCTTGGGAGAAAGTACGGGAGAGAGTAGTGTTCACCCGCACCCTAAATGTGCGCTCTGCCATAAATTCGCGAAGAAAAAGGGGCAGCCGGCCTCGAAAGCCCCAAGAGAACAGTGTGCGGAGGATGCCTGTCCTCCAACAGGTATCGTATGCTCTCTCCAGATCAAAAAATATTGCTACTGTTTTGCGTTTCCGGAGAAAATTGTTCATGATAAAAGTGGAGAGAGCAACAAGATGGTCAACGGCAGAACGATGCTTTCGGAATCCGCATTGGGCAGGTGTTAAAAGACTGCGGGATTCCAGCCACCAAGCTAAACGGTAATTCACCATACGCTCCAAAACCTTACAGACACTACTCGTGAGAGAAATGGGGCGATAGCTAGAGGGGAGATGTTTGTCCTTTCCAGGTTTCGGAACGGGAACGACAATAGCTTCCCGCCATCGCCTGGGAAAGGTACCGTCGGTCCAAATTCGATTGTAAAGGCGAAGGAGGTAACGCAGACTATGGGTTGATAAATGCAGCAACATTTGGACATGGATACCATCTGGTCCTGGGGCGGAGGAGCGAGAAGAAGAGAGGGCATGTTGGAGTTCCCGCATGGAGAAAACAGTATTGTAGCTTTCGTGATTTTGAGAGGAGAAAGCAAGATGTCGCACTTCCGCTGCACGTTTCTTCGGGAGAAACGCTGGCGGGTAATTGGAAGAGCTCGAAATCTCAGCAAAGTCCTGACCCAATGAGTTAGAAATTGCGACGGGGTCCACTAAGGTGTCATGCGCGACAGTGAGCCCAGAGACCGGGGAGAAACTAGGCGCGCCTGAGAACCGTCGAAGCCGACTCCAAACTTCCGAGGAGGGAGTGAAGGTGTTAAATGAGCTAATAAAGAATTTCCAGCTTGCCTTCTTGCTATCGCGGATGACGCGACGGCATCGCGCACGGAGCTGCTTATATCGGATACAGTTGGCCAAAGTTGGATGGTGACGGAAAATGCGAAGAGCACGTCGCCGCTCACGTATTGCGTCACGGGATGCCTCGTTCCACCAAGGAACTGGGGGGCGCCGGGGCAATTCGGAGGTGCGTGGTATTGAACGTTCCGCAGCTGTGAGAATAACGTCGGTAACATGTGTGACCTCATCGTCGACGCTTGGAAAGCGACGGTCATCGAATGTCGCTAGAGACGAAAAAAGTGTCCAATCTGCTTGGGCAAACTTCCAGCGTCGCGAACGCATATATGGCAGTTGAGGCTGCAGTCTAAGAACACATGGAAACTGGTCACTCGAGTGTGTATCATCAAGGGCGAACCATTCGAAGCGCTGAGCTAGCGGAACAGTACCGACCGCAAGGTCCAAATGAGATAAATTTGTCGTGGAGGCAGACAAAAATGTGGGGACCCCAGTGTTGAGGCAGACTAGATCCGCTTGGTGGAAGACGTCTAGCAATAGTGAGCCACGTGGACAAGGATGTGGAGATCACCAAAGCGGGTGGTGGGCATTAAAGTCCCCAACCAGCAAATAGGGGGGTGGAAGCTGACCAAGAAGATGAAGGAGATCAGCTCGTGCCATTGGAGTGGACGATGGAATGTATACCGTACAAAGAGAGAACGTGTATCCAGAAAGGGAAAGACGGACGGCGACAGCTTGGAAGGAACTGTTTAAGGGGATTTGGTGATAATGGAGAGTATCGTGGAGCAGAATCATGAGTCCTCCATGGGCTGGAGTGCCTTCAACAGAGGGGAGGTCATATCGGACGGACTGAAAATGAGGGAGAACAAAGCGGTCATGGGGACGCAGCTTTGTTTCCTGAAGACAGAAGATGACCGGCGAGTTGGATCGTAAGAGGATCGACATTTCATCCCGATTGGCTCGAATGCCGCGGATATTCCAGTGGATAATGGACATAGGGTGAACAGAAAATGGAGGAACGTGACCAAGGGTGCTGTCAACTCAACGACTGCTCAGAGCTTGCGACCGACAGCATGGAATGGCATTCGGTCGAAGGCAGAAGATCCTGACCCATAGGTTGGTCAGGAGCAGCTCCTGCCACCAACAATCGGCCAGTTGACCGGCCACCAGCAGTGCGCCTCGGCGACACAGAAGACGGCCGAGGGCGATTTCCGCCAGGTGGTGCTGTAGATGGGACACGCCTTGGCGGAGAAGGAGAGGAACTGTGTTTCTTCGCAGCCTTCTTGGAAGTATGATGTTTAGATGAAGGAGGAACCGATGGTTGCGAAGTTGCGGTACGTAAAAACTCTTCACGAGAATGCTCTTTTTTCGAAGTCTTGGCGTCTGACTTTTGGGCTCGAGATTTAGCAGAACCCGACGAAGGGTGAGCCATAGAGTGGGCAGGCGAAAGTGGTGAGGTTGAACGGGCGATCTTTGCGCTGGCCGATCTGACGACCGTGGTACTAAAGGTGAGGTCGCAAGTCTGCGTGGCCACCTCCTTTGTTGGCCGAGGAGAAGCAAGGACAGTGCTGTATTTTCCTTTCTGAGGCACAGTGGGCTGTCGACTTGCGAGTAACTTTCGAGCAGCAAAGGTCGACACCTTTTCCTTCACTCTTATTTCCTGGATGAGTTTTTCGTCCTTAAAAACGGGGCAATCTCGAGAGGAAGCAGCGTGGTCACCCATACAGTTGATGCAGCGAGGGGATGGAGGTGGACAAGCACCCTCATGGGCATCCTTGCCACACGTAACACATTTGGCCGGATTGGAACAGGACTGTCTGGTGTGATTGAACCGCTGACATCGATAGCAACGCGTAGGGTTTGGGACATAAGGGCGAACGGAAATTATCTCATAGCCTGCTTTGACTTTTGATGGGAGTTGAACTTTGTCAAATGTCAAGAAGACAGTGCGGGTTGGAATGATGTTCGAGTCAACCCTTTTCATAACCCGATGAACAGCCGTGACGCCCTGGTCAGACAGGTAGTGCTGAATTTCTTCGTCAGACAATCCATCGAGGGAGCGTGTATAAACGACTCCACGCGAGGAATTTAAGGTACGGTGCAGTTCCACCCGGACAGGGAAGGTGTGGAGCAGAGAAGTACGCAGCAATTTTTGAGCCTGGAGGGCACTGTGTGTTTCCAACAACAGGGTGCCATTCCGTAATCTGGAACAAGAGTTTACAGGACCCGCAATTGCGTCGACACCTTTCTGAATAATGAAAGGGTTGATCGTGGAGAAGTCGTGACCTTCGTCAGACCGAGAAACAACAAGGAACTGTGGCAACGATGGAAGAACCGTCTGTGGCTGAGACTCAGTGGACTTACGTTTGTGAGCATAGTGGAAGGTGAGGAAACCATTGCGGAAGAATCCCCCATGATTACCGGCGTCTCCGATGGCGCGCTCCTCCCTTGTGGGGGCCATCACCGAGGGCACACCCGCCTTAGGTGATTGTTCACACCTCAGGTCACACCTCCCGACAAACGGACAGAGGGACCAATCGGCACTTTCGGAAGGTATCAGCTCGGGTAATCACCCCTCCCTGGGCCTGGCCGTTACCAGGGGGTACGTACGTGTCCTACCTGTCTACCCGGGGCGGGGAATTACGCGTTACCCCGTCACCGGCTACGCATGGAAGTGCGTGGGTCGGCCTTCAGACACGCACAGGGAGGAAGAAAGAGACAGGGAAAGGAAAGAAGAGAGGTCTCAAACAGCGCAGCGGAGAAAAGGGGAAAGAGAAGAGGTAAAGAGAAGAGGTAAGGAAAAGAGAAGGATGAAGAAAGATGAAGACATACAAGCAAGGAAGGCGAAGAGTGCGGTACATTTACAAGCGTCCGTCTCCGTACGTAGGCACAAACCATACTCCCAGAGGGGGAGAAAGGGAATGAAAGAGCCAGAGGTGAGGGTGGGGCGAAGATGGGGGATGGGGAAGGATACGGAAAGGGAAGGTATGCAGCCCGGAAAGGAAGGAGGGCTACATTAGCTAGGGGTCCCATGCTCGCTACGCACGTGTCCACCAAAGAGTTGTGGACCCCCTGGGGGGTCATTTGTGATTGAGTTCAGCTTAGTTTAATGATTGAAACTGTTGTAACGTCTTGGACATTTAATTGCGGAGCACTCCAACTCTGATTGTAAAGAATAAATGGCTCCATATTGGGCTCACATGCGCGTAACATATTTATACTGTGAATATCTGTGTGAATCGGTGTTTGGAAGGGGCTCCCTGGGTATAGATAAGTGATGTGAGTGTTAGATTTCCATATTAAGAAGGTGAAGTTGGCCACATCATAATCAATCCTCCTCCTTTGAGCTGCATCCTCTGTTGCAGTGATTTTTTTTTCTACAGTGCAGCATGTGGAGTCAGTTAGCAAGATTGTTCTTGGGCGATTGACTCACTACCTTGCACCTAAGTGAGCCAACCACTTACCAATTACAATCTAAAATGGCGTAGGGGCTATGAGAGGTGGCATGCCTTTAGATGCACACAGTGACTTGCCCCCTCTCACATTTATATCTTACCTGAGTAATTCGATCTGGGGAAGTATGGCCGAGTATTGTCATTACAAGGCTAATATTGAGAACTCAGAAGATATGAATATTATCCTCTCTAATTGCATGTGGTGAAAAGTTGCTATTGCTTCACACGCAGACTTCCCACGCAGCGCCTCTCGTCGCCCTGATGGTTCGGTGATAGGCGGGTTCTACTGATCTTGAAAGGGTTATGCCGACAGGTGTGAGGGAGTCAAGTAGATGCTGTCCAGTCGCCGACATTGTCATAACAGCGGGGGCGACACGCCCACAGGGGCCTGAAGGAGCGGCTGGTGCCAGATATTCCATTACTTCGCAGAAACTTTGTGAAAATACTTTCTGACAGGCTACCAGCGAGGCGTGGGAATGACTTTTGTTCCCAGGCAGTCTTGGCAGGCAAATTCCCATGTTTTGTGCAAAATTATAACTGTGATTGGCTTGCTCGGGGATAGCTCCGTGACATAGCAAAATCGACACAGAAATTGGCGCCAGGTATTTCCATTGGTGGAATAGTAGTGCTTCAGCAATAGAGTGGAATTTTCCGCCTGTTTTCGAGTTGCTGATTGGAACGTTTAACCACAGCCACTGTGATGGGGGGTGAGAATGTTCTGTGTTCACCTTGTACGGGTGCTCTTGGGGGAGTCGGCTCTCGCGTTTCGGTCAGAGTAGGTTACAAGACTGAGCTCTCGCTGCTCTGCACAGCCTGCCTTCCGTTGGCTGTCTAATATACTTTCGTTTAATTGTAACTGTTTGACGAAGTTTCTGAAGTTTCGACTTCAATGTTACTTTACGAGTACAGTTGGCAATTGAACGTTTTGCGTACAAGTGGCCTATGATGTTCGTCTTGAACAGTTTTGGCTAAAGTTGACTGTATCGGAGTTACTGTGCGACTTCGCTTGTTAAAATCAATCACTGTACCGCCAGTGATTGTGTAGCGAGCCTTCTTTGTCTCCCTCAGAGACGCATTTGTGTTGCTAGGAAGTCTTTAGTCTGGAAAAACCAGACCTGGATAATTTATTTTGGGCTATACTCGCGACATTATTATCACCACGACGGGACATCGAAGCAACCAGCCATCGCCTCCGGTATGTCAGATCGTGTCCTTGCAGTTAAGAAGACAGCTTGGTAATGTATGTCCGCAGCACTGGCAGATTAGGGAATTTAGCTATGTGACAATCAGAGCTCAGCAGAGCACACCTGTTCCCGTCTTTTCTAACGTGGTTCTGTCTTGGGTGTTCATTGAGTTCTCACTACAGTAGCAGCAATTAATGTTGGGTTGGCTGGGTGTTTCTCTTAAGATTTGAGTTGCAAGGAATTGGCTCCACATACCACTTGGTCATAAATGTCACAATCTAGTTTATGGACAACTTCACCTTCACAGCATTTGAGTATCCAATTTGACGTATTGTAAATGATTCATGTGTTTAGTTTATTATTTTGAGTTTAGTCATAATAAATAAAATTGTTATTTTGGACAGAACTTTCATTCTGTTGATCGATAGAGCAACCCTTTCATTTCTCACTACGTTAATGAAACTTTCATTTATCAAATTAATTTCTATAAAATTAAATTATTGCACGTGCCAAACTCTTTTCTACTGCAATTGCAGCATCGATTACAGTCAGTTCGCATTTCTTCTTAATCCATGTGCAACAACAAAAGTCGGAGTTAGGAAAGGGGGGGGGGGCTTAAAGCATAATTCCATATGATGATTCTAGAAGAATTTAGTGTTACATACACTGCTAGCCCCGGCACCTCGCAAGCTAAACGAAAGTATACTTCTAACAGCAGCCAAAACGTTTGTACTTTTCTTCTTCTGAAGAAGATGTTACATATCCAAAAATATTTAATCTGAAATGACTTTCACAAACTGTCATTACCTCTCGATATTTTCCATTCAACCACTACTGTATACTGCTCCTCCTTCAAAATCCAGTTGATAACATTTTCGCAGTTACCTAGGAAACGTGCTGAGTCTTTGGAAAAGGAATTTTGCTGCTGTAATTCAAGATTTGTTATTTGGGGAGGCACCTCATTAGGGAAGGCGTGCAGCTTTCCTACTGGCTTCAGACAGCATGGAGATATTATTGCCAGCCACCTCCCCTCAACTGTCACTATAAAGGAGCGTTCGTGAGACGCTCACGGAATTCACAAACTTTGACGTCATTCTTTTTGATAAGAAAACTATATAAACAGGCTTCGACGTGCGCCACATTAATCCGTTCCGCGGGTCTTGCCAGTTCTTTTGGAGACCGACAAATAAGAGAACGTCAGCACATCCAAACAGCCCTCTGTTGCGGGCACCGTACAAAGGTAAGACGGAAACAGCCCCCGGTAGCTTCTTCTCAGCCGGCGAGCGGGGTCCGGAAACCTCGCCTCTAATTGGACCTCGTTTGCTGCAAAACGCAGTCCGCGCATTTTACGCAAACCGAGTCTACAGACACTTAATTGGAGAAGAAATCCGGTGCCATTCGTGAAGGCAACTTAAAGGCTGCGACAAATTGCAGCAGCAGGAAATTAAAGAGATTCTAGTTAGACGTAACTTCTAGTACTCACTTTGCAAAGCAGAGGCGTTCCCTGTTGGTGGCCCTGTCGATCTGCAGAAAATTCT
Organism: Schistocerca americana; assembly: GCF_021461395.2. Taxonomy (NCBI): domain Eukaryota; kingdom Metazoa; phylum Arthropoda; class Insecta; order Orthoptera; family Acrididae; genus Schistocerca; species Schistocerca americana. The sequence continues at coordinate 437,985,525 of NC_060125.1, forward strand.
GCAACTTCAGGAAACTGAAAGCAACACGTTGATGCAGTAGCAGAGAAAGTACTAGAGCGCGTATGAAGTCTCTGATCGTAGGCCTGGGCGGATGAGCAAGAGGCACAGGCAGTTCCGACCCCAGATCGCGAGTACCGTCAAAACGGGAAATTACCCTATTACGGGTTCAGACATTCGGTTACTACATGACAACCACTGTCACTATATGTAGTTACTCTTCAGCTGTTGCTGGAGCATCATTATGTGGGAAATCTAAAACTTAATTTCAATTGCAACATCGGCAATGCGGAACCCAACTCTACTTTTCTCGGCTTACGTTCTGAAGGATATCGATCAAACCAATCACGTGTATGTAGTATTTCTTGGCTTCCTTAAGGCGTTTGACTCGGTTTCGCACCAACTTATGTACGACATACAGGGTATAAAACAAAATTCGTGATTCGACTGAGGACTTCTTACTGGGAGGACACAGCATGTTATCTTGGATGGAAAGAAACTTCAGGCATCCCCCAGGCAAGTTTAATGGCACCCTCGCTGTTCATGTTGTATGTCAGTGACCCAGCAGACAGCATTAATAGCAACACCAGGCGTTTTGCATATGATGGACTTATCTATAATGAAATCTTTTTTGAAGAAAGGCTGTTCAGATGTTCTACCTAGGAGATGGTACTTTGATTTAAAACCCGGTCCCGCAAGGTGGGGTTTGTGCGATGCGCTAGTTACCCTACCATACAAAAAAATCATAACTCATAATGTTTAAGGAATAAGCTGAGCAGTTCTCAAAATCGATCACAAGATCATGATAAAGGAAAACGAGTTGGTGTTAAAGATTAAAAGATATATAATATGTAGGTACTTGGAATACAAAGGAATTAGACCTTATAGAAGACTTGAAACAAAGAAGTATAAACACTTCTGTAATAATAGAAAAAAAGAAGAAACTGAGAGGAACAAAATATTTGAGTATTTATACATTCATTTACAGTGGAGGCCAACAAACAAAACGAGCAATGAGTGGGGTAGGTGTTCCTATAGATGAATACTGAGTATGATACTGTAAACATTAGTATACTAACAGAAAATCAATAGATGCACCATTATAGAAATTTATGGTATGATGAAGACAGTGAAGAAAACAGTTCTATGAAAATTGGTGATAACCCTGTGCAGCTAATAGACATAAAAGAATTAAAAGCTGCCTTAAATGTAACAAGAAATAAAAAAGCTGCTGGCCTAGATGCCATTAATATTAAATTAATCAGACATGGAGGAAACATTTTAGAATTTTTCTTCCTCCATCTTTTAAATACGTATTAGAAGAACAGCACAGCACCTAAAGTAATTGCTATATCTAAGAAAGTCAATAGGAAAGACACAGTAAATTAGAGAAATAAGTTTGCAAACTGCATGATGTAAAATTCACGAGAAAATTTTTAATTAAAGGCTATAAAGTATGACTGATACAATAATCTCAGAGGAATAATCAGGTTTCAGAAAGAAACCTTCATATAATGATATGTTTATAACAAGACAAATTACTGAAAAACTTCAGGAATTTTGCACAGAAGAGCATTTAGCATTTATTGATTTTGAGAAAGCCTTTGACAACATAAAAAGACCAATTTTGTGGAAAATGCTGGCAATAAATGGTTTTCATAAACATCTTATTAATGCCATAAAGAGTCTTTATGCAAATACAAAAATAGTTATAAATCAAGTACGACATGGGTGCAGTCTATCACCTACTTTATTTAACTTATATATTGACGACCTGGTTATAAAGTGGAAAGATGAAATACCCTTCGGAATTAAAAAAGTATCTAGTGTACCATTAAATACTGTTATAAGCTGATGACCAGATAGTTATATGGAAAACAGATAACAATTTACAAAGATCAGCGGACAGATTGAGCCAAAATGCAATACATTACAACTTAACGATACCTGCAAATGTGACAAAGCTAATTCCTTTCAAAGGAAAGAGTTCAATCAGATCGAAAATAATAATAAATGAGAAGATTTGAGAAGAAGTATCCCACTACGATTATCTCGGATGTGATATTAGTATGTAAGACGTTGTAAAAAATTGATGAAATAAGTATTGAAACAATACCAATTTTTAAAATTTATTCATTTAATGAAAAGTATATTAAAAACTGTTGATACGAGTTGCTTTGTTACCAAGCAGATTAAATAATCATTCTGTGTGTAACTGAAGCAGCAATGCGTGTTTTAAAAGAATTTTCTTGTAAAATTCTACCATCTGCTACTGTGTCCGTTAAATATATGTTATCTAGGAAGAGAAAATGCCTGTCAATAATTACTTATTTGATGAAAAACCGTCACCTCAGAAAATTGCATAAAATGTTTGAAGTATGACACTATGTACACACTGCTACTGCATGTTATGACCTAGTGAAGTTAAATTAATTTGTTGTGTTCAAAATTATAAAAGTTCCTCCACTTTACAATAGATTACAGTGTTTTAACTGAATGAGGATATTATAATTAATTCTTGAATCAAAAGTCATTCACTAGCTGCTAAGCCTTCATCTTAAATCTGATAAATTTCCTAAAACTGGTTATGTTTCTGGTGAAACCGCTGGCTCTAGGGAAGTCACGGAACTTCATACACACACCTTCATGCCGAGTCCTGCAGATGTCACAACTTTGTTACTTGTCCCAAACGTCAGTTCCTGGTGTAAGTGTTTTGATAAAAAAAAATATGCCAGCTTGCGTCATTTCTGGGTGTATTAATCATTCTGATTACATATTTTCTTTTATTAATGAACATCAGCTAAGCAGTACAAATCTATTATCGTATGTGTGTAAGGCCAATTATACACTCCTGGAAATTGAAATAAGAACACCGTGAATTCATTGTCCCAGGAAGGGGAAACTTTATTGACACATTCCTGGGATCAGATACATCACATGATCACACTGACAGAACCACAGGCACATAGACACAGGCAACAGAGCATGCACAATGTCGGCACTAGTACAGTGTATATCCACCTTTCGCAGCAATGCAGGCTGCTATTCTCCCATGGAGACGATCGTAGAGATGCTGGATGTAGTCCTGTGGAACGGCTTGCCATGCCATTTCCACCTGGCGCCTCAGTTGGACCAGCGTTCGTGCTGGACGTGCAGACCGCGTGAGACGACGCTTCATCCAGTCCCAAACATGCTCAATGGGGGACAGATCCGGAGATCTTGCTGGCCAGGGTAGTTGACTTACACCTTCTAGAGCACGTTGGGTGGCACGGGATACATGCGGACGTGCATTGTCCTGTTGGAACAGCAAGTTCCCTTGCCGGTCTAGGAATGGTAGAACGATGGGTTCGATGACGGTTTGGATGTACCGTGCACTATTCAGTGTCCCCTCGACGATCACCAGTGGTGTACGGCCAGTGTAGGAGATCGCTCCCCACACCATGATGCCGGGTGTTGGCCCTGTGTGCCTCGGTCGTATGCAGTCCTGATTGTGGCGCTCACCTGCACGGCGCCAAACACGCATACGACCATCATTGGCACCAACCGACTCTCATCGCTGAAGACGACACGTCTCCATTCGTCCCTCCATTCACGCCTGTCGCGACACCACTGGAGGCGGGCTGCACGATCTTGGGGCGTGAGCGGAAGACGGCCTAACGGTGTGCGGGACCGTAGCCCAGCTTCATGGAGACGGTTGCGAATGGTCCTCGCCGATAACCCAGGAGCAACAGTGTCCCTAATTTGCTGGGAAGTGGCGGTGCGGTCCCCTACGGCACTGCGTAGGATCCTACGGTCTTGGCGTGCATCCGTGCGTCGCTGCGGTCCGGTCCCAGGTCGACGGGCACGTGCACCTTCCGCCGACCACTGGCGACAACATCGATGTACTGTGGAGACCTCACGCCCCACGTGTTGAGCAATTCGGCGGTACGTCCACCCAGCCTCCCGCATGCCCACTATACGCCCTCGCTCAAAGTCCGTCAACTGCACATACGGTTCACGTCCACGCTGTCGCGGCATGCTACCAGTGTTAAAGACTGCGATGGAGCTCCGTATGCCACGGCAAACTGGCTGACACTGACGGCGGCGGTGCACAAATGCTGCGCAGCTAGCGCCATTCGACGGCCAACACCGCGGTTCCTGGTGTGTCCGCTGTGCCGTGCGTGTGATCATTGCTTGTACAGCCCTCTCGCAGTGTCCGGAGCAAGTATGGTGCGTCTGACACACCGGTGTCAATGTGTTCTTTTTTCCATTTCCAGGAGTGTACATTATGCCGCGAGCGAACTAGATACATGGCCAGCCGTTACGTGTGGGCAAAGGGGCGGAAAATACACAACAGTACAAGCAGGACACAACCCAGGACTCCGCACCCACTGCCAAGACAAACAAGAAACCGATAAAATGAAATCAAAATGCAAGTAACTAGCGTGAAGGCTAGCGGTATATCTACCGAGTTCGCCTCGCCTCACTTCCCCCCCCCCCCCCCCCCCCCGCCCCCACCGATGCAAAACACAAAGCGACTTATAACAAATAGCCACACTTAAATTTATGATTAAATCAGAATTAATTACAATATCCACGTACTGTCATTGAAGGAAGTCTTACTTTCATTATTAGAATCAGTTTCAAACTATTCAGACACACAATAACTGGCCTCTCAGTAACTGTCAAGAATTTATGAAACTACTCATTCAGAATTAGACCTGTGTCTTTCAGACACACTATTACTTCAAATAGAAACATAAGAGTAACGTTTTGCAATTCACGGCAAAATATATCCAGGAAAATTTCTTTCCATGTATATCTGTAGCAATTGGCCAGCTTAACTCCGTCGTGTGATATAAATACAATAACCAGGCGTCACTTAGACAAGGACTCGCCAAACTGTTTTCAATGACGGTTAAACACTGACAGTAGCAATCTACGAACAGAATGTATCAGCACTCCAGGACCTAGTAAATGTTAATCATCACATCACATACAGCTCTCACTAGAAAATTGCGCACTAAGCAAGTTGAAATTAAACACATTTGAGGACAGACTCGGTAGGAGTAGCAACGGCCGGCCAAGAAAATGAAGTCAACAGCACAGAACCGAGCAGTCGATTCCGGCCACAACTTACAGCACATGCAGGGCCCTCACCCTCTTGCTTGTTCGACGAGGCCAGCCGCCGCAGAACCCGGTGCCAGGAGATGTATAGCAAGCGAAATACACCAACGGCTTCCCAATAAAGTGACTGCTTCCACCCCGACGATATTTCCTACGGCGCCGTCACACAGGTAAACAGCCCCTTTCAGATGTGCTCTTCCTGCTGCCTCGCACGGTACCTGTACTGTCCGCCAGACTTCCCAAACGACGTTGCTGCTAGCCGTCCCAAAGCAAAAACCTCGCTACTAGCTACAGCATACCCCTCGCTCCCCGATCTGCCCGATAGGAGGCGCCACCACGGCGGGAATATCGTTGATCGAGCCACACGGCTCAGCATGACAAAAAGAAAGCTGCATTAATGATACGAAATGCGTCGTGTTACTGAACCAAATATGCATTTAAAACCAGAAAGAAGTCTGAAAATGCCTTCCTGAAGCTGCGTTACTCTCGAAAGCGCTCTGACATTTTCCGTTTAAGACGGCTGTTGCTTGCACACGACAGAGATAAAGAACGAGAAGAAATGGTAGACGGTACTGTGGTAATGTTTTGGAACCCCTAATGTGGTGGCGCCGGCTTCAGAGCAACGCCCAGCTGAAGTCTGTAGCGCCATCTCCCCATATGGTACGTTCCATGCGTCTGCGTTGGGAGTCAGCTCTCTGATACCGCAAAAACCCCTGTTTCTTAAGCTGGATCATAAAAGATGGCGATCGACCACAATGGCGAAGTTTTTCTTCTTGTGGGTATTAATAACGTATGAAATTTAGTTTTTGCCCTTCCACACTGTAAAGTAGTTGACTGCGTTCTTCCACTCGCGCTTCATATTTCCATAGTGACAGGAATTACCGGGTTGGGAATGTTAAGTCAAAAATGCAAATGGAACACTGTTTATCTGTAAACGTGGCCGCTTCCTGTTGATATTTTTCGAGAAATGCTTTTATTCAGTCTTTCGTCACAAAACAAAACTTGTGAAGGGACCTTAAAATTTCGTTTGTAATGTTAGTCTGCTGCTATTGTGCTCGTATTTATTAATCGTTTGCTTCTTCCATTCTCCTATACTTCTATTTCGGAGGTCACAGTTTACAGTCAAACGCCGTTCAATACATTTATGTCACTGTTCACACTCTTCAACGCGGTCCTTGTTCTACTTGGTTTCCTTCCTCTCTCACAGTCCCGATCCGCGGTCTAAATTTCCAAAGTTGGTCTCTTTTAATAACGGAACTTTTCGTCATTTGCATAACTAGGCATCACGCTGATCGCATTTCTAGCCTCCAAACCGTTTTAGTTCACCGAAATACTTTCCAAATCTTCTCTTCCATATTTTTCAAAATAATCCCCGGCTCGTACACGGTACTGTCATAAAATTCCCCCACAACCAGATTAAAGTTTCCGAAATTAGCGAGAACTTTTCCACTCCCGAGCACAGAGACACCTTGAGTGCCCACAGCCTCTTGATCTAATAAAGTCTGCCGGCCGCGGTAGCCGAGCGGTTCTAGGCGCTACAGTCTGGAACCGCGGGACCGCTACGGTCGCAGGTTCGAATCCTTCCTCGGGCATGGATGTGTGTGATGATCTTAGATTAGTTAGGTTTAAGTAGTTCTAAGTTCTAGGGGACTGATGACCTCAGAAGTTAAGTCCCATAGCGCTCAGAGCCATTCGAACCATTTGAACCTAATAAAGTCTTTCTCGCGTTAGCAAGCGCCATTAATCCTCCTGGCAGGGCCATCGCGTTACATTATATACAGAGTAGGCTTTGTCGGTCAAACGTTTGAGCGGAGCGAAGATAAGACTCCCTAGAAATTACTCAGTGGGGTTTTGTCCGAATTTTCGTAGCCAAAAGAAGAATGTGGGACTTGCAAATGTGGAAAGAAACTGAATAGCGTGAGGTGTAGTTTTGCAATAAATAAATAAAAATATTTAACTGGTTGAAAGCAATCAGGGTAGGTAATAAAATAGTAGAATATAGATCACTATTTAAATGTATTGTATTTCATACTTTCTGAAAAAAAAACTTAAAAATTAAAAAAATCTTTCAATAAAACTCAAATCTTTTGTGAAATGATTTGTGTAAAAGTAAGAAAATATATTATCGAAACATTCGACGCACCTTTGAATGATGCTCGAACTCATGTACAGAAAATAAGGTGCCTATCAAATCTGAGTCATTACCTTCACATTAATTCCATTATGTTTATTCCTGATTGTGACAATGCCGATGCAGGAACGCTCCTTCGGATACCATGTAAAGTATTCTTGCCTGGACCGAAACTCTTGATGCAGGATCTCGGCGTCGAGTAAAATGATGAACAAATAGGAGTTGACCTTATGACCTTGCGAACAAATATTCCTTTTCTAATAACTTTTAATGAACGGTTAAAATACACATTTTTAACAACGACAGATACAGGCATACGTCCGTACGCTACCACTTCCCGAAACAAAAGGGTGAAAATACATGAATTTATAAATTGAAGAGCGAATGTTTTACTTTGTTTCATACAGATATTTAACGATATCTCAAAACATTATCCTTGCCACAAAACAACTAGTTAATTTACCTTTGGCCGTGTCCATAACGCATTCAGTTTATAAGAATGAAAAAATAATATGATTCAATACAATCTGTCCTCGGGGCCTTGTTTCGACTCAGGTCTTTCAGTGCCCCGGGAGTAGACAACATTCCACTGGAACCACTGACGGCCTTGGGAGAGCCAGTCCTGACAAAACTCTATCATCTGGTGAGCAAGACGCATGAGACAAGTGAAATACCCTCAGACTTCAAGAAGAATATAATAATTCCAATCCCAAAGAAAGCAGGTGTTGACAGATGTGAAAATTACCGAACTATCAGTTTAATAAGTCACAGCTGCAAAATACTAACGCGAATTATTTACAGACGAATGGAAAAACTGGTAGAAGCCGACCTCGGGGAAGATCAGTTTGGATTCCGTAGAAATGTTGGAACACGTGAGGCAATACTGACCCTACGACTTATCTTAGAAAATAGATTAAGGAAAGGTAAAGCTACGTTTCTAGCATTTGTAGACTTAAAGAAAGCTTTTGACAATGTTGACTGGAATACTCTCTTTCAAATTCTAAAGGTGGCAGGGGTAAAATACAGGGAGCAAATGGCTATTTACAATTTGTACAGAAACCAGATGGGAGTTATAAGAGTCGAGGGGCATGAAAGGGAAGCAGCGGTTGGGAAGGGTGTGAGACGGGGTTGTAGCCTGTCCCCAATGTTATTCAATCTGTACATTGAGCAAGCAGTAAAGGAAACAAAAGAAAAGTTTGGAGTAGGCATTAAAATCCATGGAGAAGAAATAAAAACTTTGAGGTTCGCCGATGACATTGTAATTCTGTCAGAGACAGCAAAGGACTTGGAAGAGCAGTTGAACGGAATGGACAGTGTCTTGAAAGGAGAATATAAGATGAACATCAACTAAAGTAAAACGAGGGTAATGGAATGTGGTCAAATTACGTCGGGTGATGCTGAGGGAATTAGATTAGGAAACGAGTCACTTAAAGTAGTAAAGGAGTTTTGCAATTTGGGGAGCAAAATAACTGATGATGGTCGAAGTAGAGAGGATATAAAATGTAGACTGGCAATGACAAGGAAAGCGTTTCTGAAGAAAGGAGAAATTTGTTAACATCGAGTATAGATTTAAGTGTCAGGAAGTCGTTTCTGAAAGCATTTGTATGGAGTGTAGCCATGTATGGAAGTGAAACATGGACGATAAATAGTTTGAACAAGGAGAGAATAGAAGCTTTCGAAATGTGGTGCTACAGAAGAATGCTGAAGATAAGATGGGTAGATCACATAACTAATGATGAGGTATTGAATAGGATTGGGGAGAAGAGGAGTTTGTGGCATAACTTGACAAGAAGAAGGGACCAGTTGGTAGGACATGTTCTGAGGCATCAAGGGATCACCAATTTGGTACTGGAGGGCAGCGTGGAGGGTAAAAATCGTAGAGGGCGACCAAGAGATGAATACACTAAACAGATTCAGAAGGATGTAGATTGCAGTAAGTACTGGGAGATGAAGAAGCTTGCACAGGATAGAGTAGCATGGAGAGCTGCATCAAACCAGTCTCAGGACAGAAGACCACAACAACAACAACAACAATCTGTCGCTCCACCAGGAAGGTTTTTCACGTCACCCTGAGGGCATTTGCTACTGCCGGCAAGTTAAACTAGGAGAAAAGTGGGGAGAGACTGCGTCTTAAACGCAGTGACGGAGTCTTCGCATATTGTCCCGCGGCTCTGGAGGACCCGTTGCCCGGTGCCCCCATCCTTCTGCCCCTACGTGGCCCCAAGCGGTGTCCAGTCTGAAAGGAAGCCGCTGCCCGCATTTTGGGTCGATCTTCATTGCGATCGGTGTCCTTCCTCGAGCACCTGCTCGGCCCGAACGGCCTCTTGTTCATTTCAATACACAATTACTACTGCATGCAGGAAATCGAATCTGAATGTAAAAAGCACAGAAAGTTAGAGCGCCTTTGTATTCCGCCATTCAAATTACAAGTGTGATTATCTAGTTCGTCACGAACACACCAATTCACCCCATCATCTCGTACATGAATGAGATGTTGCCAGCCGGAATAACTATCCACCTCTCACTACTAATTGTGGGTCAGTGGCTTTCTCAGCTATCATTCTTTTTGAAATATATACCCTCAGCTACGTTCAAAATTTGTCTGTAACCGACCTACCTGTCTTAGTACGCGCATATAGCACGATCCGGCAGAAATACCTGTAGGAAGACAAGAACTCCGACGCTTACTTATCTGTGGGGGATGAAAGAAGCGACAGTTAGGGAAAGGCTATAACGAAGATTTACAAGTTCACCGAAATTTCTACTACAAGATTGTCAGTGTGCGCCACGATACCATTCACATCACTGTTCTTTTTCAAACATTCCAAATATGATGCCCTGAAAGCCTGATAGAGTACATTAGAGGTTTTTTTAATCACTTTCGACTTTCCCACAGACACCTGCGGAATCATGGAAACTGTGACAGAGTGATACAGGAACTTTCATCTCTTTCAGTCGCTACGAGGGTGGTTTGAAGATTTCTCGGATTGCAGTAGAAAAAAGGTACTTACAACACTGAGACTTTTTTATTTTTAAATGTAGTCTCCTTGCAGATTAATTCACTTGGTCCTAAGTTCTGCTAGTGCCTTGATCCCATCTCGAAAATGAGTTTCCTCCAGGCCTACAAAATAGTTGTCAACTCCAGCTAGCAATTCTTCAAGTGCATCTTCGTCACCCAGAAACATTTTCGGTTTTGGGAAGAGATGAAGATCTGACGGAGCCATATCAGGTGAATAAGTCGGGTGTGACAACAATTCATACCTTAGTTCGCGTAATTTTGCCATGGCGACGGCACATGTGTGCGGGCGCGCGTCAAGAGTCGCGGCAACCATCTTGCAGATAATTTTTTCATTTCTAATTCTTCAGTTAAAATGTGATACGCCCTTTCAGATGATATCTGGCAATCGTGAGCAATTTCACGCACTTTCAATCGGCGATCCTCCGTGACCACTTTGTGCACTTTTGCAATGATTTCTGGAGTAGTAACACATCTTGGCCGACCACTGTGCGGATCATCATCTAAGCTCTACCGACCAAATTTAAATTGATTTGTCCACTTGGCAACAGTTGAACATGAAGGAGCACAGTCCCCCAGTGTATTCTGGGAATCGGCGTGAATGTCCTTTGCTTTCATACCTTTCTTTACGAAGTACTTAATCAGTGCTCGAATTTCGATTTTTTCCATCTTCGCAAATCACTACGCGGGAACAACAACATAGTCACGTCACCACCACAGCTCTCTTCCAAGAGCTCTGACGTGGCATGCGTTTACAGGAAACAGGCCAATGAATATCACGTGAACAACGTGTTGCGCCAGCGCTGACCTCTCGTGGGGATTCCGAGAACTTTTCAAACCACCCTAGTACAATACTGCCATTTGTCACCGACCTGCGAGTGCGTCAAAAAATATCATACCACAAACTGATGCTGTATTGGAGTCCATATCTCAAGTATATGTCACATATCATAAACAGTACACATTTCTACATCTACATCTACATCTACATCCATACTCCGCAAGCCACCTGATGGTGTGTGGCAGAGGGTACCTTGAGTACCTCTATCGGTTCTCCCATCTATTCCAGTCTCGTATCGTTCGTGGAAAGAAGGATTGTCGGTATGCCTCTGTGTGGGCTCTAATCTCTCTGATTTTATCCTCATGGTCTCTTCGCGAGATATACGTAGGAGGGAGCAATATACTGCTTGACTCTTCGGTGGAGGTATGTTCTCGAAACTTTGACAAAAGCCCGTACCGAGCTACTGAGCGTTTCTCCTGCAGAGTCTTCCACTGGAGTTTACCTATCATCTCCGTAACGCTTTCGCGATTACTAAATGATCCTGTAACGAAGCGCGCTGCTCTCCGTTGGATCTTCTCTATATCTTCTATCAACCCTATCTGGTACGGATCCCACACTGCTGAGCAGTATGCAAGCAGTGGGCGAACAAGCGTACTGTAACCTACTTCCTTTGTTTTCGGATTGCATGTCCTTAGGATTCTTCCACTGAATCTCAGTCTGGCATCTACTTTACCGACGATCAATATTATATGATCATTCCATTTTAAATCACTCCTAATGCGTACTCCCAGATAATTTATGGTATTAACTGCTTCCAGTTGCTGACCTGCTATTTTGTAGCTAAATGATAAAGGATCTATCTTTCTGTGTATTCGCAGCACATTACACTTGTCTACATTGAGATTCAATTGCCATTCCCTGCACCATGCGTCAATTCGCTGCAGATCCTCCTGCATTTCAGTACAATTTTCCATTGTTACAACCTCTCGATACACCACAGCATCATCTGCAAAAAGCCTCAGTGAACTTCCGATGTCATCCACAAGGTCATTTATGAATATTGTGAATACCAACGGTCCTATGACACTCCCCTGCGGCACACCTGAAATCACTCTGACTTCGGAAGACTTCTCTCCATTGAGAATGACATGCTGCGTCCTGTTATCTAGGAACTCCTCAATCCAATCACACAATTGGTCTGATAGTCCATATGCTCTTACTTTGTTCATTAAACGACTGTGGGGAACTGTATCGAACGCCTTGCGGAAGTCAAGAAACACGGCATCTACCTGTGAACCCGTGTCTATGGCCCTCTGAGTCTCGTGGACGAATAGCGCGAGCTGGGTTTCACACGACCGTCTTTTTCGAAACCCATGCTGATTCCTACAGAGTAGATTTCTAGTCTCCAGAAAAGTCATTATATTCGAACACAATACGTGTTCCAAAATTCTACAACTGATCGACGTTAGAGATATAGGTCTTTAGTTCTGCACATCTGCTCGACGTTCCTTCTTGAAAACGGGGATGACCTGTGCCCTTTTCCAATCCTTTGGAACGCTACGCTCTTCAAGAGACCTACGGTACACCGCTGCAAGAAGGGGGGCAAGTTCCTTCGCGTACTCTGTGTAAAATTGAACCTGTATCCCATCAGGTCCAGAGGCCTTTCCTCTTTTGAGCGATTTTAATTGTTTCTTTATCCCTCTGTCGTCTATTTCGATATCTACCATTTTGTCATCTGTGCGACAATCTAGAGAAGGAACGACAGTGCAGTCTTCCTCTGTGAAACAACTTTGGAAAAAGACATTTAGTATTTCGGCCTTTAGTCTGTCATCCTCTGTTTCAGTACCATTTTGGTCACAGAGTGTCTGGACATTTTGTTTTGATCCACCTACCGCTTTGACATAAGACCAAAATTTCTTAGGATTTTCTGCCAAGTCAGTAAATAGAACTTTACTTTCGAATTCATTGAACGCCTCTCGCATAGCCCTCCTCACACTACATTTCGCTTCACGTAATTTTTGTTTGTCTGCAAGGCTTTGGCTATGTTTATGTTTGCTGTGAAGTTCCCTTTGCTTCCGCAGCAGTTTTCTAACTCGGTTGTTGTACCACGGTGGCTCTTTTCCATCTCTTATGATCTTGCTTGGCACATACTCATCTAACGCATTATGCACGACGGTTTTGAACTTTTTCCACTGATCCTCAACACTATCTGTACTTGAGACAAAACTTTTGTGTTGAGCCAACAGGTACTCTGAAATCTGCTTTTTGTCACTTTTTCTAAACAGAATAACCTTTTTAATATTTCTATTTACGGCTGAAATCATCGATGCCGTAACCGCTTTATGATCGCTGATTCCCTGTTGTGCGTTAACGGTTTTAAATAGTTCGGGCCTGTTTGTCAGCAGAAGGTCTAATATGTTATCGCCATGAGTCGGTTCTCTGTTTAACTGCTCAAGTTAATTTTCAGATAAAGCACTTCAAGAAATTTCACTGGATTCTTTGCCCCTGCCACTCGTTATGAACGTGTGAGTCTCCCAGTCTATATCCGGCAAATTAAAATCTCCACCCAGAACTATAACGTGGTGGGGAAATCTACTCGAAATATTTTCTAAATTATCCTTCAGGTGCTCAGCCACAATAGCTGCTGAGCCAGGGGGCCTATAGAGACATCCAATTACCATGTCTGAGCCTGCTTTAACCGTGACCTTCACCCAAATTGTTTCACATTTCGGATCTCCGTCAATTTCCTTCGATACTGTTGCACTTCTTATCGCTATAAACACGCCTCCCCCATCACTGTCCAGCCTGTCTCTGCGGTATACATTCCAATCTGAGTTTAGGATTTCATTACTATTTACGTCTGGTTTCAGCCAACTTTCTGTCCCTAGTACTATATGAGCGTTGTGACCGTTTATTAATGAGAGCAGTTCTGGGACCTTTCTGTAGACGCTCCTGCAGTTTACTATTAGCACATTAATATTGTTATTCCCTGTTGCATTTTGACTACTCCTACCTTGCTGCGTCTCAGGAGGCGTCTTGTCGGGCCTAGGGAGGGGATTCTCTAACCTAAAAAACCCCCATGTGCGCTCCACACGTTCACAGCAGCTTCTGTAGACATGATCATCTTGCACATGATCTGTACGCACAAAGGGAGAAAGAGGGGGAAGAAAGTTCGCTTTGCACTGTTTTTCAGTTAAACTGCCTGATGATAAACCCTTGAACCTCGAAAAGTTGTATGTGAGTAAAATAGCTCTTACCAGTAATATTTTCGTGTTACCATTGTCTTTAATGTATCCGCTTGATTTAATTGTAAAACTCTGAATTCTGAAAAACAAGATTTTACCAGATTACTTTCTAACACCGATACTGTGTACGCCTCTGGGAGGGAAAAGTTTCACCTATCGGCAAAGTGTCGTCTTAAGTAAATGATGCTTAACCGATGGGTCAGTCCTGCAGCTAAGGTCGTTAATCACAGCTTATTGTTGCTTGTAAATCGTTCAGAAGTTGCTCTGCTTAATTTAGTGGCCTATGCGGCGACAGCGTTTATGCCTGACTTCAGTTTTCCCACGCACAATGGAGCTTGGCAACTTGTGGGGTCGATCCATAACATCCTGCGTAATTTATCTCGAAAATATTTTTCTGGACTGTTTGTGCAGAAAGTCTGACGAAGCTGACATTTTTCATCCAGAGGAATACGAAGTGTCGCTTACGGTTTAAAGAAAATTTTATAGCTTATGATGGGCACCCATCTGTTCATGTGAAGTCTTTGTGGTTTTGACTGATAAAACTTCTTTCCACAAGCACCTGCTACTCGCTCTGTTAGACTTTACGAGCCTAGGGAACGCAGGTATTGACAATTAGGACTCTTTGAAACGTCCCCTTAGAATAATTAATGAATTACTGTGCTGATAAACCTCTTACGTTCACTGATTTTCAAACAGCTGAGCAGAACTGAACGTACTCGGACATTTCTCTCTTTACTTATTCTGATCGACGCTAAACTGACACACAATACTTTTAGCGCAACGCAGCCTGACTTCCAATAATCCTACAAAAGAATTGCCCTGACTAACAATAACCTATACCTTTCATGAATCACTTACCTCACAAAAACGTTCGTTACTCAAGCTACTACAATACAGCGAGCGCCAAAACTGCTAGCTAAATAAAAGATTCTAACTACTGAAGGCACTAACTACTGACAGACATAGTTATCAAATGAAAGATTTTGATAGAGAACAAACAATGCATTTACCTTAATAATATTCAAAAGTTCATGATATACAGTATTACAAATTTACTTTTTCTGGTGGACACACGTCGAGATCGTCCGCTCTCACGCTCTCAACATTCTGCCATCTCTCTCCTCACATCCACCACTGCTGGCGGCTCACCTCCAACTGCGCAACGCTACGCGCTGTTCACATCCAACTGCCCAACACTACAATAGCAAATATTCGAACATCACAGTAGTAATTGTAGTTTTTTTTTTCAAATCTGAGCAGTAAAAGAAAATGCACACGGAAGTAGTGGATTTCCATGCAGTCTTGAAGAATGAGTGCTATCCTTCCAACAGAAAGACAATGCCAACTCTTGACATGCAGACAGGTAGTGGGCCATAACAGGGCAAATCCACAGCAGAGTCATTCGGAGTTTTGAAGAATATTGGTAGGTAGGTAGGTCATTGGTAGGTAGGTAGGTCATCACAGAACAGACCCACTGTAATCCTGGTAGAGATTATGGTATTGGTGGGCCACCAGAGGTGCAGACCCACTGCCGTGCTTCTAGAAATAATGCTTTTGGTGGGTCATCAAAGGTGTGAACCCACTGTAGTCCTTGTAGAGATGGCCAGCAGCCATCTGTTGCGACTGTGCGGGTGCACAATCACCATTAAAGGGTCTTGCAGACAATATAGCAAGTCCATAAACCACCACTTGTGCACTCACAAAGTTTTTGGTATGTGCTTAGAACCAGCAATGCTGTTAACCAGTCCCTTGCTGAATTACCAACACACGTGCGAGCACTAACAGTCCCTTTTTTTTTTTTTCTTTTTTTACATATTGTGCACATACTATGACCAACAGAAACGTGTGCAGTGAAATGAAACTTAATTTGATGAACTGGTGTCTATACAATTATATATTTACGACATGAGAATACAATTACAAAGATACAAAATACATCATTAAAGAACATAACAATACAGATAACATTTGTGGTAATACAGGCTTTACAAAAGAATCGAAATAACTTATACATCAGTGTTACAGGAATTATGACATAAATACACACATAAAATATCAGAATAACTTTCGAAACATCAACTTTACACATGAACATTAAAACAAAGCAGAATAAATAATGTCTAAACATCTTTACAAAGTAAATAACATATTATTAGAAAAAAATACTACAACATAACTCTTATCAGATAAACACATAAAGACAGGAAGAACACAAATACACAAGGGTACACAAACACATAGCGGAATAACACAAAAGGAAAGGACAGGGTTTGTTTTACTGCAGTATTTTGCAAACAAAACTTTCTTTACTTCTTGGAGATCTCCCTTCGTTCATCATTATTCCCAAAACGTCCTATCTATACCTGCTTTCTGTATTCTATTCATATCCTCTTTCAAAATAATTATTCTTCATTGTACAGTACCTTTTTTTTACAAACTTTTTTCGTATAACTTCTCAATGCATTTCTTCCAATTCATCGCAGCTCATTCTCTTATATAGCCTACCCCCACTTAAGCTAACTTAAATCTACTGAGCTCAGATGCATAAACTAAGGGACGAGGCAATGCAGCAGCACAAAACAATTAACACAAACAGCTATGACAAAAAAAAATGCAAATTGGCAAAGCTAGTACCAATAAATATAAATTAGCAAACCAAATGCAACATTAAAACTAATATGAGCCAATGTGCAGCAACAAGAAAAATAAATCAGTAGTAAAACTGGCTTAACACAAGGTAAAATTCAGTAGGACAATACCTGACAAACAGCAGCAGCAAATACAATAACTTATAACCTAAACATGACAAAGCTCAAACAGAAAAAATATTACAGTAAAGATAGGACATGTCTAATATCTATGTCAGATCTTAACACTAGAGTGATGCATCACAAAAACTTACTGTGCCAAAAATTTTACCAAATCGTTGAAAAATTATGTATACAATTCCTGTGAAGGGAAATGTCTATTTGTGCTCCCCCTTTTTTTAAAAAAAGTAGACCACATAATTATTATTTAATGGATCTGTAGGCATAAAATAGTGATATTAGTACATCTATTACATTTTATTTTAACCAATGGTGCAGTGCAACTAGAAACTAGATATTAAACAAAATAGGCAACTATATACATAAAGCAAGACACGAAACGTCATTCACTAGCCATGTGGCATCTCCTAAGGAAGTAAAAAAATTTCTCAACTAGCAAGACAATAATATTTCTCATCATTTCATTAGGCATTTCAGTAAATATCCGACAAAGTAGGCCTGTACCCCCCTGAGGATTAATGTAATTATACCCTCAGGTGTTACAGATTACAGCAATCGAATGAAATGTATCACCGAAAATCTTCTTTGTATCTCTGTGATTCAAAATTCTTTAAAAATAAATGTTTTAAGTACAAAAATTAATCATTCAAATGCATGTCCTGTAGCGCTAAATGTGCTTCTTCCTGTAAGATAATTCTGTGGAAATATCGCAGTTATCGTCCTCTGTAAGCAAAGTTCTGCAGAAGTCAATGTACTTACCTCATCATAAACAAAAGTGAAATGCTTTGCGTATAGATATCGTAGTTATTACGCTTATTGCCATGATGAATAAAGTACTGTACTTTAACGTATTATTGTGCTACGGAAAAGGTTATCTCATTGTAGCTATACAACAAAGTTACTATTAAACATGTTTTGCTTTCCAGAATAATACAGAAAAACTGTGCAGATATAAAACAGATATACCGCAAAAGCAACAATGTAAATTGTGTCACACATTAGTAGCATCGTGATATAATCGTGTAGCTGTCAAATAAACCAAATACTAAGTCATCTTTAACCTCACAGAAAGTACTTCAAATAAACAATGTCTCTTCAAGTAAACCAAAATGTTGCACTAAAATCTCATTAGCAGTATACGTTCTAAGTATGTAAGTCTTATAGTCGTTACCTAATCGTGCAACTAACAAGCAAGAATGTACAAACAACAACACTGTGTCGTCTGTTCACTATAACAATGCATTTGAAATTAATGTTTAAATAAGTTCTCTTGGTTCTTGACTAGATAGTTAACTTCATACATTGTTGCATGTTAACAGTTTCTAAGTGTGACAAAGCGTACTAGTAACGCGAAGTGAAAAATTTTATGGCAAAGACTAAGTTAAAAAGAAGATTATCTTCCAATAAACGGTTTTACATGTGAAATGTGGTGCAAACCTTTACTCTTCCTAGTACGCAGAGTTTCAACTTCAACGCAATTATCATGTGGTTTACGTCGGATTCTGTAAGGTCCATTGTAAACCAGAAAGAATTTGTGACTCAAGTGTTTCCTCTTATGTGACAATGAATGAGCTTTAATGAGAACTTTCTGACCAATGTATAGTTTCTTTGCATTTGCTTTACTCTGTAGTTTTCTCCTTTTGTCTTCAGCAGAATTTATATTTTTAATAGCCAAATTCATTATGTCTTTCTGTCGAAGTTTATGTGTATTCGGAAAAGGTTCAAGCTCTCTGATTCTGTTTGGTGGTTCTTCATTCTTCAGTACAGGAGTAGGTGGTAAAGCAGTTGAGTCATGAGGCATTTCATTCAGCACATTTTGAAATAAGTGTAAATATCTGTCCCAATGCTGATGCTTTCTGTGACAATAAAGTCTGCAAAGCTTATTGATTTCTTTCATAATCCGTTCAGATGGGCTACAATGTGGTGAGTACAATGAAAGAAAAACAGGTTTGATTTTATGGTTCCGAAGCATGCGTGACCAAACAGCAGATCTGTATTGCGGTCCGTTATCTGAAATGACTTTACTAACGTGTCCAACTTCAGTAAGAAATTTTTAACTAAAACGTTGGATACAGACCGTCCAATGGCTCTGCGTAACGATGTGAAAGAGACAAATTTTGAAGTAAGTTCAACAGCGACTAAAACGTATGAAAATCCATTCAATGTTCTGACAAGGGGTCCCAAGAAATCAACAGCAGCAAATTCTTTTAATCTAGAAGGAATGATAGGAAACAACGTAGCACGATGTGGGATAGTAGATGGTTTCGCCTTTTGACAAAGTTTACAAATAGACAAGACTCTTCGAATTCTCTTTTCCATATTGTTAAAATAACAAGTCGTCCGAAGAATATGATAACATTTTCGTGGACCAAAATGTGCGTAACTGAAATGAATGTACCAAATGAGCTTATTAACAAAATCGTCGGGAATGTAAAGTACCCATAGCTTGTCATCAAGACTGCAGCATTTGAAGAGTATGTTGTTTCTAACGAGATAATAATTCCGAATCTGTGTGTGTGTGTCTTTTCATGCCATTTACTTTTGATGTCTTTCCAAATCGGATCTTTATCTTGTTCATTAGCAATGTCCTTTAAAGATGTGGTGATGAAGTTTTCAAAGGCAACTTTCTTAATGTAAAGAATACTGAATTTTTTTTCGAAGTTGCCGCCTTCTGTGTTATTTTTCTCAAGCCCAGCCAGTGCGCGTGACAGTGCGTCGGCAACAAAGTTCTCTTTGCTGGGAATGTAGACTATTCTGTGCGGCTGGTCCCGGCAGAGGTTCGAGTCCTCCCGCGGGCATGGGTGTGTGTGTGTTCGTCCTTAGGATAGTTTAGGCTAAGCAGTGTGTAAGCTTAGAGACTGATGACCTTAGCAGTTAAGTCCCATAAGATTTCACACACTTTTTTTTCCAGAAGCAAAAGTACATCTGAACAGGAAGATACCTTCGTTAGCAAACAACATAGCAACATAACTGAGATAGAAGAAAAAAACAATTATAGCTTTAAGTAACTATGCAAGTTACCAAAGTATTACATGAACAAAAACTTTTAGTCGCTTACTAAAATCACATCCTGCGGTGGGGATGCATAAAACAATCGTGCTAAAGGGATATATTCCTTAGCGCAAGCTTCACCTGCTTGACACTAGGACACCATGAAATTGGTGTTCATATTTTCTATGTATGCGAGTGTTTTAAATGGTTCTGATATGTTTTATTTATTCAGACAGAGGGTTTAAATTAGCACAACCTTTAAAATTATGATGCGCATAAGTATATATCTCGGAGTTTTAATGTATCTCGCGCATACCACAACTGCCCTCTCTCGGTGAAACTGTCTGCCCCAGTGCTTCAACACCCCTTTCACGCTTATTCACAGGCTAAATACTGATAGTATGCCGTGTTCGCATCGACCATCTCTTTATAATTATGCTGTACAGATGGAGGTGATATTTTAATTTTAACTACTGACGACGCCTTTGGCACAATTGTTTTATGCATCTCCACTGCAGGATGTGATTTTAGTAAGTGACTAAAAGTTTTTGTGCTTGTAATACTTTGGTGATATTCGTGGTTACTTAAAGCTATAATTCTTTTTTTTCTTCTATCTCAGTTATGTTGCTATGTTTTTTGCTAATGAAGGTGTCTTCCTGTTCAGGTGTATTTCTGCTTCTGATGAACGTATATTTAGATATACCGAAAGCGTGGTAAAGGATTTCAATAAATCTTTATTCTGCAACTGTTTGGCTGTTATCATTTACCGTGAAGAATATCAAAATATGTTACAAAATAAGCTTTATTTAATTGTCTTGAATAAAAATGTTTGGGGAAACGAGGTACTTTACTTTTAGCATGACCTTTGAATATTTGTAGAGAGTTCAGTGCCTCGGCTGACTGCGAGGTCAAACGAGCTACCGTGGGATGAGTCGGTTACCCCACGGCTGGATTTTGCCGACTCGCTGGAAGCACTGCTTTCCGCACCTGCCAACCCGCATCCACCTCCCGCTAGTCTCCTGGTACTCAGCTGTCAAATTTGTCTCCAGCCTCCCCACCGGTTGCCACGCTCCCAGCTCCAGTGTGCGACCTACCCTGACACTCCCGCCTGTGTTACGCTCCACTTGCATCTCATTTCGGAGCCGTATTCAGGGGTATCACCTCATATTGGGAGTGTTATAAAATCGCATTAACTTCGAAATATAATTCAGATTGTTAGCAGGTTAGGAAACTACAATGAAATGAATACCCCTAGCAGTATACAGGCGTCTACATAAGTCAACGGAGACAGCTAACAATGTGTGTCCCGTCGGAACTGGAACCCGGCATCTCCCGCTTACATGACAGACGCCTGAGCCACCGAGTACCCAGAGGATAGTCCGACTGCAGAGACTTATCTGCCACGCCTCACGTGAGACCCACATTCCCAACTTATTGTCCCACACTATATTCTTAGTGCCCCTGTCCATTATACTCATTACTCGGGTTTTTTTGCCGATTCCCGTAAGAGTTCGGGCACTGTTAGTGCATCCGCACAGAAGAAGATGGCCGAATAGCCGGTGAATCTAAACTATATATATATAGGGTAGTCAGAAAATGTTGGAATGATGTAGCATTCTCAACACCGACGTTATCGAGATTCCCGATTCTCACGCAATTTGTCTGATACTGATGTGCAGATTAGCCATGATAGCAGCTAAAACACCTACTTGGGCATCATCATTTGTTGCAGGTCGCGATTGTCGTTTCACGTGTGGCTGAACACTTCCTGTTTCCTTAAATAACGTAACTATCCGCCGATCGGTCTGGACACTTGGATGATGTCGTCCAGGATAGAGAGCAGCATACATAGACACGCCCGTTGGGCATTTTGATCACAATAGCCATGCATCAACACGATATCGACCTTTTCCGCAATTGGTAAACAATCCATTTTAACACGGGTAATGTATCACGAAGCAAATACCGTCCGCACTGGCGGAATGTTACGTGATACCACGTACTTATAAGTTTGTGACTACTACAGTGCCATCTATCACAAAGCGAATAAAGTGGTCCAACTAAAACATTCGTATTTCTTTACGTACTACACGAATATGTAATAAAAAATGGGGGTTACTATTTAAAAAAACGCAGTTGATATGGGTTTGACCTAAGGCAGCGCCCTCTAGAGCGCCAACCATAGCGCCATCTGGTTTCCCCCTTCAAGTTAGACAAGTTTCGTCCTTTGCATTAGACAAGTTTCGTCCTTTTTTCGTTTGACGCTTATTTCGTGAGATATTTGGCCCGGTCACGATCAATGGACCACCCTATTTGTATATACAGTGTGGTCAGAAAATGTCTGAAACGCTTGTAGGGATGTTGCAGGGCACGATGTACTGAGGTATAAATGTTAAGAAACAAATTCAATACGTTGCGCCGCTTCAGAGTTATTTAGCGTTCAAACTAGCCAATGGGGGCATCGTGCTCTCACATTCAAGCAGCGTGCAAGGGGCGGTATTGCCCAACGAGTGCTTTGTTTGGTTACATCAAACTTGGATTTGCGCGCGCAACGACCTGATTGGCTAACTTCAATGATAATAACTAGGAAACGGCGCAACGTATTGAATTTGTTTCTTAACATTTATACCTCAGTACAACGTGCCCTGCAACATCCCTACAAGCGTTTCAGACATTTTCTGACCACACTGTATATACAAATAGGGTGGTCCATTGATCGTGACCGGGCCAAATATCTCACGAAATAAGCGTCAAACGAAAAAAGGACGAAACTTGTCTAATGCAAAGGACGAAACTTGTCTAACTTGAAGGGGGAAACCAGATGGCGCTATGGTTGGCGCTCTAGAGGGCGCTGCCTTAGGTCAAACCCATATCAACTGCGTTTTTTTAAATAGTAACCCCCATTTTTTATTACATATTCGTGTAGTACGTAAAGAAATACGAATGTTTTAGTTGGACCACTTTATTCGCTTTGTGATAGATGGCACTGTAGTAGTCACAAACTTATAAGTACGTGGTATCACGTAACATTCCGCCAGTGCGGACGGTATTTGCTTCGTGATACATTACCCGTATTAAAATGGATCGTTTACCAATTGCGGAAAAGGTCGATATCGTGTTCACGCATGGCTATTGTGATCAAAATGTCCAACGGGCGTGTCTATGTATGCTGCTCTCTATCCTGGACGACATCATCCAAGTGTCCAGACCGATCGGCGGATAGTTACGTTATTTAAGGAAACAGGAAGTGTTCAGCCACACGTGAAACGTCAATCGCGACCTGCAACAAATGATGATGCCCAAGTAGGTGTTTTAGCTGCTATCACGGCTAATCTGCACATCAGTATCAGACAAATTGCGTGAGAATCGGGAATCTCGATAACGTCGGTGTTGAGAATGCTACATCAACGTCGATTGCACCCGTACCATATTTCTATGTACCAGGAATTGCATGACGACGACTTTGAACGTCGTGTACAGTTCTGCCACTGGGCACAAGAGAAATTACGGGACGATCACAGATTTTTTGCACGCGTTCTATTTAGCGACGACGCGTCATTCACCAGCAGCGGTAACTTAAAGCGGAATAAGATGTCCCATTGGGCAACGGAAAATCCATGATGGCTGCGACAAGTGGAACATCAGCGACCTTGACCGGTTAATGTATGGTGCAGCATTACAGGAGGAAGGATAACTGGCGCCCATTTCATCGACGGCAATCTAAATACAGCAATGTATACTGATTTCCTACGTAATGTTCTACCGATGTTACTACAAGATGTTTCACTGCATGACAGAATGGCGATGTACTTCCAACACGACGGATGTCCGACACATAGCTCGGGTGTGGTTGAAGTTGTATTGAATAGCATATTTCATTACAAGTGGATTGGTCTTCGAAGCATCATACCATGGCCCGCAGCTTCACCGGATCTGACGTCCCCGGATTTCTTTCTGTGGGGAAAGTAAAAAGATATTTGGTATCGTGATCCACGAACAAAGCCTGACAACATGCGTCAGCGCATTGTCAATGCATGTGCGAATATTAAGGAAGGCGAACTACTCGATGTTGAGAAGAATGTTGTTACACGTATTGCCAAATGCAATTGAGCATTCATTGCATGTAACATCATGCATTCTCAGAAATGATAAGTTTACAAAGGTACATGTATCACACTGGAACAACCGAAATAAAATGCTCAAACGTACCTACGTCCTGTATTTTAATGTAAAAAACCTACCTGTTACCAACTGTTCGTCTAAAATTGTGAGCCATATGTTTGTGACTATTACAGCGCCATCTATCACAAAGCGAAAAAAGTGGTCCAACTAAAACATTCATATTTCTTTCCGTACTACACGAATATGTAATAAAAAATGGGGGTTACTATTTAAAAAAACGCAGTTGATATGGGTTTGACCTAAGGCAGCGCCCTCTAGAGCGCCAACCATAGCGCCATCTGGTTTCCCCCTTCAAGTTAGACAAGTTTCGTCCTTTGCAGTTTTTTTCGTTTGACGCTTATTTCGCGAGACATTTGGCCCGGTCACGATCAATGGACCACGCTATTTATATACACTCCTGGAAATTGAAATAAGAACACCGTGAATTCATTGTCGCAGGAAGGGGAAACTTTATTGACACATTCCTGGGGTCAGATACATCTCATGATCACACTGACAGAACCACAGGCACATAGACACAGGCAACAGAGCATGCACAATGTCGGCACTAGTACAGTGTATATCCACCTTTCGCAGCACAGGCTGCTATTCTCCCATGGAGACGATCGTAGAGATGGTGGATGTAGTCCTGTGGAACGGCTTGCCATGCCATTTCCATCTGGCGCCTCAGTTGGACCAGCGTTCGTGCTGGACGTGCAGACCGCGTGAGACGACGCTTCATCCAGTCCCAAACATGCTCAATGGGGGACAGATCCGGAGATCTTGCTGGCCAGGGTAGTTGACTTACACCTTCTAGAGCACGTTGGGTGGCACGGACGTGCACTGTCCTGTTGGAACAGCAAGTTCCCTTGCCGGACTAGGAATGGTAGAACGATGGGTTCGATGACGGTTTGGATGTACCGTGCACTATTCAGTGTCCCCTCGACGATCACCAGTGGTGTACGGCCAGTGTAGGAGATCGCTCCCCACACCATGATGCCGGGTGTTGGCCCTGTGTGCCTCGGTCGTATGCAGTCCTGATTGTGGCGCTCACCTGCACGGCGCCAAACACGCATACGACCATCATTGGCACCAAGGCAGAAGCGACTCTCATCGCTGAAGACGACACGTCTCCATTCGTCCCTCCATTCACGCCTGTCGCGACACCACTGGAGGCGGGCTGCACGATCTTGGGGCGTGAGCGGAAGACGGCCTAACGGTGTGCGGGACCGTAGCCCAGCTTCATGGAGACGGTTGCGAATGGTCCTCGCCGATACCCCAGGAGCAACAGTGTCCCTAATTTGCTGGGAAGTGGCGGTGCGGTCCCCTACGGCACTGCGTAGGATCCTACGGTCTTGGCGTGCATCCGTGCGTCGCTGCGGTCCGGTCCCAGGTCGACGGGCACGTGCACCTTCCGCCGACCACTGGCGACAACATCGATGTACTGTGGAGACCTCACGCCCCACGTGTTGAGCAATTCGGCGGTACGTCCACCCGGCCTCCCGCATGCCCACTATACGCCCTCGCTCAAAGTCCGTCTACTGCACATACGGTTCACGTCCACGCTGTCGCGGCATGCTACCAGTGTTAAAGACTGCGATGGAGCTCCGTATGCCACGGCAAACTGGCTGACACTGACGGCGGCGGTGCACAAATGCTGCGCAGCTAGCGCCATTCGACGGCCAACACCGCGGTTCCTGGTGTGTCCGCTGTGCCGTGCGTGTGATCATTGCTTGTACAGCCCTCTCGCAGTGTCCGGAGCAAGTATGGTGGGTCTGGCACACCGGTGTCAATGTGTTCTTATTTCCATTTCCAGGAGTGTATATATCTATGTTAGGAAGCTATTTTATGAACTATTACCAGACAGTGAAAAGAAAACAAATCTGATTTCAAGATGTGACAATCGTTAATTTTCAAAGCAGAATTACAACTGTTACATTTATTCAGCACACAACACACATTAAAACAGTGTTAACACACAGCAACGCATTTCGATAGACATACTCTCATTATCTGGCTGACCGCGTTTGAAATATCATACCGACATACCTGCAAACGGAAAGTAGCAGTCATAAAATATTAATTTTGTTCCGGCGTAAAGTCGAGCGCCGGCACGACGATGAAGAACGGAAGAGCAGACGGAGCTGTGAGGCGACGCCAGCCGATAGCGCGCTGACGGATTTCCCTCTAGGACGACAACGAGACAGGAGCGGCCTGTAAATGAAGAGAACAAAAGCGGTGCGCCGCCGGGCCACGGCCCGAGTTGAGGACGAGCCGCCCTCCGAACGCTACAGCAGTGACTTGTGACCTGTATTGTTTTTCTTGCATTGCAGTTGTATATACCGAAGGATATTGATTATTTGCGTGTCGCCATTTGCTTACGGCACACTTTTGTGAATACTCAGAATTAAGTATTGTCATTTATCTCACTGTAATAAACTTCATTAATACGATTTGTTGAATTGTTGTCCAGCGATCCCAGAAAGCAGGTTTCCTATTCACCCTATAATGGACGAGTGGGCAGAACAGAACACATTTGATCTATGGAAAATGAGCGTTTGGCGTCATTGCCCGGGAGGCCCCTTGCGGGGCACGTCCGGCCGCCTTGGTGCAGGTCTTATTGCATTAGACGCAACATTGGGCGACCTGCGCGCCGGATGGGAATGAAATGATGATGAAGACAGCACAACATCCAGTCCCTGAGCAGAGAAAATCCCCGACCCAGACTGGAATG
Organism: Schistocerca americana; assembly: GCF_021461395.2. Lineage (NCBI taxonomy): Eukaryota > Metazoa > Arthropoda > Insecta > Orthoptera > Acrididae > Schistocerca > Schistocerca americana. Next base: position 438,012,455 of record NC_060125.1, read on the forward strand.
GAACCCGGGCCCCTAGGACGGCAATCCGTCACGCTGCCAACCCAGCTAACGGGGCGGACATTTGGCCTATAAAACTTGGTTTTCTATAAATTTCTCCAATTCATATCTCTCTGTTGTCCCACCACGGACCACATCACCGTGTCTTTATCTCCTCTTCCCCAGCAGCGTATCTGCCTGTTGCCACACCAACTGACCTTTACTGCACTGTCTCGTCCAGTGAACACTAAGTGCGCGGCACCTCACCAATGCACCGAGTTACCAACTGCTCCCTCCCATCCCAAAGACAACAGCACTTGGTTATCCGGAAGGTCCGCGTATAGAACACTACTACGACCTATTCTTGAGTACTGTTCGAGTCTTAGGGATCCCCACCAATTCGTATTAAATTTTTATACAATAAGGTGCAGTGAACTTCCTCCTTTGATCTTTAGATCATTACGCTTCATCTTTTCCACTTGTCTCTATGCCGATTCCTGATAGTTTCAAGATAACTTTGCTCATTGCCACCTTGCTCCTGATGTTTAACTTCTTCAGTCTGTCTGCTAGGCCCACTCTCACCTTTACATTTGGACGCACCATCTCTTATAAAATGGCTCCTCAAGACTTGTCCGCAGCTCGTGGTTTCGCGGTCGCGTTCTCGCTTCCCGTGCACGGGGTCCCGGGTTCGATTCCAGGCGGCGTCAGGGATTTTCACCTGCCTCGAGGTGACTGGATGTTGGTGTTGTCTCATCATTTCATCCTCAGTCATGATAGTAGCGAGTTTAGACTCAGCAATGGTTGGGAATTTGTACGGGCGCTGATAACCGTGCACAAACCAAACATTATCATCATCATCCTCAAGACTTAACATATGTTCAAAATATCGCACCTTACAGATTCATAAGCGACGAGGAAACCAGTGGACACACAGATTTTTGTACCCTACCCGATGGACCAATGTGTCAGCAGTACCAGCAAGACTTCAAGTTGAGTAGTGAGGTGTTTCTGAACCGTCGATCAACTCGAATGTGAGTTTCCGCACGTTCCAACATTCCAGGAGTTACAGATGTTGCGGTCGGCCGGCGCGCAGGAGATCACTGCCAGCTCTCCGTAGACGCTGTGCAAGTGCTTAGTAATGTCTGCGATGCTTTGCTTTTCCTGCAAAACATACTTAGTGACAGCTTTCTGCTTGGAATGCACCTCTGTCACAGGCCATTTTGAAGACTACATATAGCTCCATCACCAATCGGAATTTCATGAAACTGTAGGGGCTGAAGCGGGAATATTCCACAATGTCCCACAACAAATTCCACATATTTTCACCCGAAACTGGTGTAGAAAAAATGTTGAGATAACTTACGGGAATGCGCCCAGGTAACGTCGTCGACGACCGCCGTTATTGCGTCAGGTGCACACACTATCATTTTCAAGGAAAACTGCAGCAATATGAGCTGCGCAAGGAAATTTAAAACCGGTTTCTAGAACAATTCCGGAAAGATAATAAAAACACACACACTATAAACACTAGCGTCATTACACAGCCCAAGATTATCAGCGTCGCATGTCATTGATAGTGAAAATTAATAACCATCGGATGAGGTAGCATTAACTCTGACCCTCCTTTTCTTTTGACAAGGCAGAGAGCAGGATTCCAAATATTATTTAAACAAAAATCTTCATCTCTGTTTATAAGGTTAATTCCTAATTTAATTTCAACTGACTTAATAATACTATCCCAACAGTTAGAAATTGAGCCCGAATCTCCGTGTTGTTATATTCCATTTGACGACCGGTACCAAGACAACGTTCTGCAACAGTAGCTTTTCTCGGCTGTTGTTAGCGTGAGTGAGGCTTATGCCCAGTACATTTGTCTTCCACTGTCTGACCAATATACGCTATGCCACAGCTATAAGGAATACGGTAGACACCTGCCTTATGCTAACTTTTTATATTAGCGGTTAAACTCCGTTAACATTTCTACAATTTATATAGTTTAAATAAAACATTACATTTTTCACTGTAAAAATAATATATTCATATTTATAAATACCTGAAAGTAAAAATACTTCCTTAACATCTTCAGTGTCACGCAAAAGAAAATCACCCTTTACGGAAAATAAATGGACCCTAATTTTAAATCGTGGTCGAAAAACGCTTGTCACATCAGATTTCCGCAAACTACGACCAGTCCTATTGGAGGTGCTCCCTGCTTGAGTCAAAAAGGCCGTGGATTTTGGTGTCAACATGGTATTATCATCACTCGCCCTGTGCACGGTTGGTCGTCAGCTCAACTTGCGTCTGATCTATCTTTCTCTATAATGATGCTGACGAAAGATGACGTCAAGATGGACTAATTCAGCTGTAAAACTATCAGATCCGAGTTGACGTGGGCGCTGTGAACCAAGGTACGAAGTACCCCTTCACGCTGGGCCAAGTGATGACAACTATCTACCTGACTTCCACTCACTTTCTATTCAATGGCCAGTACTACGAGCAGATTCACGGAGTTGCGATGGGAGGCCAATTGTATTGATGGAAGATTTCGAGGAACCTACCCAACAAACGATAACTTTGAAACCTGCGCGTCTTTTCAGGTATGTGGACGATACTATTGTTGTTTGGCCTCATGGCAACAAGAAATTTAATGACATTTTAGAACTGCTGAATTCAATCTACTCGAACATATATTTCAGGATGCAGATGTAAAAGGATGGCTGCTTTCCATTCCTTGATGTGATGGCCACGAGAGAGGTTGATGGTACGTTGGAACCTGACGTTTATAGGAAGCCTACTTACATTGCCTTGTACGAGTATCTGCTGACAGTTGTCACCATACGGCTCAGAGTGGCGGAGTACTTCGTACTTTGCTTCAGAGGGCACATTTCGTATCGGAACCTGTGAGGTTGTAACTGAGTTAGCCCACCTTCGGCCAGCCTTCGTCAGAATAGCTGTACTGAATGACATATCAGACGCATGTTGCGCTATCGACCAACCGTACACCAGACAAGTGATGGAAATACCGAGGTAACACCAAAGTCTACGGCCCTTTTACCTCGCGCAGGGATCACTTCCAACAGGATTGGTCGTAGTTCGTTGAAATATGATGTGAAATGTGCCTTTCGACCACCGTCTAGGATTAGCATCCATTTAGGCTTCGTAAATGATGATCTTGGTTTGAGTAAGGTAGGTGTCTAGCACATTCCGTGCAGTTGTGGCACGTCGTATATCTGTCAGACTATCACCATTGCGGAGGAACGGTGTACTGAGAATAATAGTCCCACTCGCTTACAACAGTCGAGGAAATTGTTATTGCACAACATTGTCCAGGCACGTACACGACTGTATCCAGTCACCTCCACATTCGGGGAGCGTTTGCTATGTTTTCTGTATGTCTGTGTATATACACGCCTCGTGGATGGCTCCTAGGACCTAGCCCCCTCCGCTGGTGGACCAAACTTTGAACATAGAATACGTGTCAGGACGTAACGCGTGGTTGGTCCACCCGCGAACCCTATCGCAGATGTGGTGTGTGGTGGATTCGTCTCTGAACATAGCTCTGGATATATACTACGCAGCAGATCCACACTCGAACGCTAACTCGGATGTGGTATACTGTGGATCTGCATCCCAACACCACTTCGTACATTGCGCGTGGCGGATCCACCTTCAAACCCTATCCTATTCGCGACATTTGCGTGTGTGTTTGTGTGTGTGTGTGTATGTGTGTGTGTGAGCATGTGTGTGCGTGCGTATTAACTTATTGCTCTTGAAACCGAGGTTTTAAATCAAAATGAAAGTCTCCGCACCTGTTGAAATACCGGCGGTTGTCGATGATCTCACCCGAATGCGTTCCCGTAAATTATCTGAACAATGGTTATTTTACAAATATGATGAATCGGCTTACTCATCAGGAAAGCAAGAGAAATAAAGCAGTACGCATAAAGAGAAACATCCGAGAAATTGACCGTGTGTGTGAAGATCGCTTTGTTGGATGTAGTATGCTGAATAAATTGAAGGCCAACTGATAAGAAATAAATCTATGACATTTACAGATTGGCAATGTTTTACGCTAACGGTTAGTCACTAACGGTTAGTCACGAATTTTTGCCGTTCTCTTTATGTTTTACTTAGATGGTTGTCTGTAATCGACACTCTATGCATCTGTCTTTGCATGACTAAACATTATTTATAAATACCATATTGTTGATATTGTGCTTCTTGATGTAATATTATATATGTAATTCTTGCTGTTAAAAAATCTGTAATATTTCTTGCATTTATAGTGCAACTTTCAAACACACTTTCATCCCAAATTTTCCTTTATCTATAACGTGCGTATAACAGGTACTGGAATATACCGGTCGCACAGCAAAGAGTACACTGGACAGCAGCTTAAGGAGTTACACGACATCGTTTCTACAACAGGTTTAACCATCAACACGATCGCTGTCACCGGTCTTTACGACGAATTTTTTTTTCTTTTTGTGTCATTAGTCCTTTGACTGGTTTGGCGTGAACTGACGGGAATACCAGTCCTGTGCCAACCTTTCCATCTTAGAGTAGCACTTGCAACCTATGTCCTCAATTACTTGCTGGCTGTATACCAGTCTCCGTTTTCTTCTGCAGTTTTTACCGTTTAGAGCTCCCTGCAGTACCACAGACAGAAATTATTACCTGATGCCTTAACACATGACCTATAATCCTGCCCCTTCTTCCTGTCAGTATTTTCCATATATTCCTTTTTCTCGGAGATTCTACGTAGAACCTTCTTATTATTTACCTTATCAGTCCACCTAATTTTCAACATTCTTCTGAAGCATCACATCTCCATGCAAAAGTTAAGGAACTATCCCATGTTGGAGTAATTATTATGTCTTGTTTTTTCCATTATTTGGCAAGGACCCAATTTTAGGTTCTACAAGAAGACATTTTAAATCATCAGAAGATTACTTGTCATCTATCTGAAGACAGGTATCATTTGTCATACAAACGTGGTACCATTCTTTTATTTACGGAAAAGGGTAAGAAAAATACAAGAAGACAAAGAAGACAAATTTCTGTTACAACTATCCAGGAGAAGACTACTTTGTGAACAATAGCAGGGCATTGCTTGAAATTTGATAGCTCCTGTCTCTACCGTTACAAATACCAGTACCTTATGTTTATATGCAAGACTATTAGTCTTTCAACAAGAATATTTCAAGATTTGAAAACTAAACAGCCCATTGTGGTTTAGTGCAGTGGTGTGAGGAATACTAAAGATTTCAAAAAGGCTATTTCATAACATCCTTGTGTTACCATCTGTATACTAGTGATTAATTTATCCTGTGGTCCACAGTTTACTACAATGAAAGGAAATCTTCACTTAAAGTACTGTTTAGCATAAAATTATTGGATAAAGTGCTAAAAGTAATTTTGATGAAAGTACATAATTCTCATACAAAATGTGAAATGTTTTGCATTTAGCGCATAAGTATATGTTCACAAATAAAGAAAATTTTCTTATAAAGTAACTAAGGTGCACTTTGCACATTTAGCTACAAAAATATTTCCTTTGTGAATCTAATACTTATTCTTCAAAAATGTTAACTGTGTGCTTATTCATGTGTGTATGTATTTAAACAAATAAAAAATGCTTCGATTCTCTTCCGTTTCGATTTTTCCACAGTCCATGTTTCACTACCATACAATGCTGTGCTCAAACGATGGAAGGCTGTATTTGATACTATTAGACTTCTAATGGGCAACAACGCCCTTTTTGTCAGTGCTAGTCAGCTTTTTATGACCCCTTGCTCTGTCCATTATGTATTATTTTGTTGTCTAGGTAGAAGAACTCCTTAACTTCATCTACTTCGTGATCACCAGTTTTGATGTGAAGTTCCTCGAGTTCTCATTTCTGCTGCTTCCCATTATTTTCGTCTTTTTTTTACATTTTCTTTGTCCGTATACTGTACTCACTAGCCTCTTCATTCCACTCAACCGATCCTGTAATTCTACTTCGCTTTCACTGAGGATAGAAATGTCATGAGCAAGTCATATCAATGGTATCCTTTCACCTTGAATTTTATTTTCACTTTCTTTTATTTCAGTCATTGCTTCTTCGAGGCATATATTGAACAGCAAGGGCGAAAGACTAAATCCCTATCTTACACCTTTTTAATCCGAGCACTTCCTTCCTGGTCTTCCACACCTTTTGTTCCCACTTAGTTCTTGTACGAGGGCCATTCAGAAAGTAACCTCCGGTTGATTCAAAAAAATACACCAAGTTAAATAAAAATATTTTAATATATACATCTTACAACTACATCTTTGCACTATTTTTCTACATAGTCTCCATAGCGATTGAGGCACTTATCGTATCTCTTCACAAGCTTTGAAATTCCTTCTGCATAAAAATCACCCGCTTGTGCCTGGAGCCAGCCTGTGACCGCATCTTTGAGCTCTTTGTCGTCATCAAACCGCTGTGACCCGAGCCATTTCTTCAAATGCATGAAGAGGTGATAATCACTTGGCGCCAGGTCTGGGCTGTAAGGTCGATGGTTGATAACGTCCCACTTGAAGGACTCAAGAAGGGCCGTTGTTCTGCGAGCAGAGTGAGGACGGGCGTTATCGTGCAAAAAAACGATACCGGAAGTCAGTATACCACGGCGTTTGTTCTGTATAGCCCGTCGTAACTTTTTTATTGTTTCACAGTACACGTCTTGATTAATGGTCGTACCACGTTCCATGAATTCAACCAGCAACACCCCTTTGGCAACCCAAAACACCATTGCCATCAGTTTTCTGGCAGAAAAATCTTGCGAGGCTTTTCTTGGTTTGGTAGGCGAATTTGAATGTGCCCACATCTTTGATTGTTCTTTTGTCTCAGGGTTCACGTATTTAATCCAGGTTTCGTCACCGGTCACGATTCTGTTTAACAATGGTTCTCCTTCGTCCTCATAACGTGACAGAAAGTCTAATGCAGAGGCCATTCTTTGAGTTTTGTGGTGGTCGGTAAGAATTTTGGGCACCCATCGTGCACAGTACTTACGGTAACCCAATCTTGCTGTCACTATCTCGTACAAGAGAGTCTTAGAAATCTGTGGAAAACCAGTAGACAACACCGACATTGAGAAACGTCGATTTTCACGAACTTTTGCATCAACTGTCTGAACGAGTTCGTCAGTCACCAATGATGGTCTACCACTCCTCTCTTCATCATGAATGTTTTCTCGTCCACTTTTAAATAAACGTACCCATTCACGGACAACTCCTTCACTCATAACTCTTGGTCCGTACACGGCACAAAGCTCACGATGAATAGCTGCTGCAGAATATCCTTTGGCTGTAAAAAACCTTATGACAGCACGCACTTCACATTTGGCGGGGTTTTCTATTGCAGCACAGATTTCAAACTGCCACAAAAACTAAACTAGCGCAGGTACGACGTTCACTCGACCACGGCTTGATGCCGACTGACCTGTTGAGTGCGCGAACGCACAGATGGCGTCGCTACTCCCCCCACAACCCGCACTGTGACCAATCGGAGGTTACTTTCTGAACCGCCCTCGTAGATACTGTATGTTACCCGCCTTTCCCATCAGCTTACGCCTATTTTGCTCAGAATTTAGCACAACTTGCACAATTATACGTTGTTGAACTTTTTAAAAAGCACTATTAAACATTTGCCGTTTTAAACAAGACGAGACGTCACTGGAACGTCGTCCAGAAGAAGCGCGCTGGGCACCCCCTCCCACCACCGCCTCCCGGCGTCGCGTCATTTCGCTATACGGCCGGTATCTCTGGCGCAGATGCACTGTTTACATTCCTCCCTGTGTTTGTTTGCTTCGCCAGCCGGGACCGCAAACACACAGCATTCCACGCGGCTGCCCCGCGTTGATTGCAGCTCCCGGTTCCGCTCTGCAGAAAGTCCACAGAAAGAAAATCCACTCAGTGATAAAAACTGTCATGCATATGATTGTCAGCTAGAGTCTCCCACAATTTGTCATGTGTTCTGGGTAATGAGGAGACAAATTCTCTCGTCCTTAGTCTCAGTTGCCTATAAGGAAGGCCCTTAATTTTTCTCCAGCTAAGAGAAGCAACGGCTTTTACAGGATGCCTGCTAATTAAGAAAGATTCCTGCCGTTACTTCCTTATTTCCCTTAGCAAATACACTCTTCGTTTCTTGAGATATTTCGTAATTAAATTTTACTGTTTTTCTGCTGGAAACACTGCATTCATTTACAAGTACTTTTCGAGACTAATTAAGACAGTGGAGTGGTAAATGTATTGTTATTTTATACATTTATAGCTTTAGAAAGGTCGGCATTTCACATGGCAGAAATTTATGCCCAGTTCGTGAAGGCAATGTGCTATTACAACGAGAATTTCTGAAATGTTCGCACTCATTAACATTGTAATGTTTGTCGGCAAGGGAATTCGCATTTTCGCAAGGTTTTCCCACGGTTTATCTTGTGGGGAGTCTATGTATGACACTGTTACCCCTAGGACACTGAAGGGATAAAACTTTTATATTGCCACAAGACCATTGCAAAGTTTACTACTCCATATTTTATTCAAAAGAAGTCATAATTTATAGGAAGTGTATTAGTAAATGGCATCATTAGGTACCCAGTGGTCTGCTACAGACCAATCAAGTACGAAATGTGCTGTTTCGTACCCTACTGCAATAGTAAATTTTACGAGGTTTTAGTAATCTAGGATTAAGATATCCATCGGCTTTGGGCTGCTCACTCTTAAGCAGGGTGTCCCAAGAGAAATGGTGAACATTGAGGGATATGACAGGAAAGATCAAAGCAAAAACGTCTAGTAAACATGAGCTCTAAAATGCATACCTTCTCAGCTATGAGCGCTTCTTAATCTTCAGTAGTGTTAAACAAATCTCTTCTACCACAAGCTCTTTGCTTGCCATATTTTGGGAGAATGTGGTATGGACGAAAACAAGAAAAATTTGTCGAGTAAACATGGCCTATAAATGCATAACTTACGAGCTATCAGCACATGTTCAGTAAAATTTATGTGTTACACATAAACTGCTCACGGATCTGAATGTATGCACTTTAGAGCCCATGTTTACTAGACATTTTCTTCATGTTTTGGTCTATAATACTACCTCTCAACATATGGGAAGTGAAGAGCATGTAGTAGAAGAGATTTATTTCAAAGTATAGAAGATGTGCTCGAAGCTAGCTCTTAAGGATGCATTGTAGAGTCTATGTTTATTGGGATGTTTTGCTTAAAAAGATCGTTCTCTCATATCCTTGGCTATTTGACTTTCCTCCTTGAACGCCATGTATATAGAACTGAATATGCTAGAAGGTTATGGTTTGACTACAATATTTCAAGTCACTAACTTAATGTAGAGCAGACTTCCAAGACATAAAAATTTGTTTACTGTTTTTCTTAATATTTCGTTGGTATAATGTGCTGTACTGGATAATAATTGACGACTTTATAAAGAAACAAACTTTAATCGGAAGTATATGTTCTCTTGCTCAAATTCTCTGACTGTCCTTCATGAACTTTTAGACTGAGTAACAATACTTCTGTACCCATTTGTCTCATGACTTTCCTAAGTGATTTAAATTAATATCGAACAAATCGTTTTATTGCACTTGGTAATGATTTTTGGACCCATAATCTGCAGAGTTTGATCATAAAGTTCCAAATTATATGTATATAGCAAAAAATTATTTTGATTCATGGTCTTGTAATCACACTGATATTGATTTGCTGCAAATAAGCCAAGGCTACTACGAACGAAGATTTTCATTTCATAGTTGTACTGCAAGGGAATGCTTAGTATATACAGATTTTTTAAGAAGTGGATAACTTGATTTTCTTCACGTTGTGCATATTTATAATGATGATTTTGTATGTGTGAATGTTCTGGACACATAACTGTGTACCTTATTAATGATTTGCATTAGCTGTGATATACTATTTTCCTGGTTTTCATGCTGGTTGCACTGTATATAATCATTACTGCAAATACCAGACTATTTAATTTATTTGTGAAATACTGTATGTGCAAGACCCTTGGTAAGTTTTTTATCTAATTATGTTCCTAGGAACTTCACACACCTATTAGCTTCCTACTAATCTTATCTTCCATTGATTTGCTTTAAACATTATTCCTGAGTTCTTCTATAATGTAGTCAATGTAGTATCAATTACTTATCTAGTTTTTCTAGGGTATTTGTGATAGTTTGATGAATTTGGTCAGTGAACTTAGTTTAAATCATTACAGATGTGTCACCTACATATAAAACTTATACTGAGCAGTAGACCATTTATACAAAACAGAATATTGAATCCTGTGAGGATTTCTTGTGAAACAGTTTTCCATTCTGGAGCGTAATTACCTCTCTATGACATTATAGTCACTCTCTTTCTTCAGATAGTTAGGCAAGGCCTAATTCGTTCTAATACAGAGCCCATAATTCCATATTTTTACAATTTAAAGAATTGCAGTGTTTCCCAGTTTCAAATGCATTTGTTAGGTCACAGGGTCACAAGAAAATACCTGTGGCATACAAAGAGCTGCCGAGAGTGGACCAAATTTTGCGTATGTGTTTGTCAATTATAAATACCATGATTTTGCCTCCTTAAAACAAATACTGATTTTTTGAAGTTATATTAAATTTTGCATAAAAATAATAATTTCAAAAACACATAATGTGTTTTGAATTTGTATTGTAACAACTTTTTCAAATATTTTACAGAATAATGGAAGAAGAGAGATTGGACGAAACTTTGCTATATGTTTCTTGCGCACTTTTTTTATTAGTGATTTAATTCCGCCTACCTCCAGAATATCAGGAAAACAACTCACCACAAAGGACTCATTAAATATCATGGTTAGTGGCCGCACATTTATTTTAGAGACTGTTTTTAACACTTTGGTTGATATTCTGTCCAAAACTACTGATGTTTTATTTTTTAGTGATAGCATTTCATTTCCTACACCTTCATCTCTAAATTTTTTGGAAGGTTTACCTTCAGATTGTTCAGTGTCAAGGAAATCAACCTTATCTGTGTAATTTTCTACATCATTGTCTGTTTTATTTACATTTAGGTAGAACCCATTAAATAGTTCTTCTATTTGAAAGGGATTTCCAATTGCTTTGTCCTGTACCTTGATTTCAGAAATATCATGATCGATAGCTGTAGCACCTGCTTTTCTTTCATGACTGACCATTGTGCCTTTGGCTTATTTACTTTCCAAAATAAATCTGTTAATCATTTACTACATCTTTTACTTTCTTTAGACACTTCCTAAAAATAATTTTGTAATCTTTGACGTAGATAACAATGACATTACTTTTGTTGTGCTTTAGCTCCCTGTGTTGCTTTTTCTAGAACTGGATGTTTTTATTCATTTAGTGGTCCATCTTATTTTATTGACAAGTCTTTATGTGATATGGTAAGAGATAGCATTTCACTGAAAACGTGCATTATTTTCCAAGGATTTAGAAAAAAAATTTCAGAACCTCTGTAATCCCCTGAACCTCCATTGTAAGAAAACTGGATGGATCAGTGATTAATCCACATTTGGCTGCCAAACATAATTACATCTCTAACTGCAATTATTTCTGCAGTATACGCAGTACTTATTTTTTGCAATGATTTTTTTCCTCTATCGGCAACACAGGACAATGATATGCGCAAGTAGCTCCAACATGGGTTTTGTTTTCACCAAAGTGTTTCATATTATATCAGGAGGAAGTACTGGTCCCGAAAGAAATAAATGCTGAGCATCCAGTCTGTTCGAAGCAGTATCCATCCTATACCAGTGTTTTCTTTAGCGTAAATTCAGCCCAAAGATAACTGAAGAATAAACAGACATACAGTTCAAGTTGTAGCAAAACAGCTTGAATAAAGGCAAGGAAGTTAAAGAAGTTGCATTTAGTGAGCACTTTTAACAAGCGTTAGCAGATTTAAGTGGAGAATAATTTTTTGTGGATACTTTAATATTGACAGACAGCCAGAGAGCATGAACGAATGCACCTGGATTTGTTGATGAGCAGCTTTGGATTATTTCCCACGGTAAAATTCCTTACGGTGATTGAAGAACATAGTGTAACAGCCACTAATAATTTGTTTTGCAAACTCAACAATCTACAGCTATTTAACTGTAAAACCTCTAATCAATAGTTTTTCTGACCATAAAGGACAAGTGCTAGCAATATCATAGAACAAACGTATTTATAGCAAAATCATTAACAATGGCACGACTGTAGTGTATAGAGAGTAATTGTGGGAAAGTTTAACCCATTTTTAAATATATTCCTATAGCACTTCAGGTCGTGTTTTATCTAACAGAACCAGGTTTAATGTGTGGATAACGCCTGGAATTTGTATCTTGTGGTAGGAAGAGAAAGCTACACGTAATTCAGAGGACATGCTGCAGTTGAAACACCATTGTCGCCAGTATTGTAAAAACCTTTAGTCTCTTATTAAGTAAGCGAAATTCATATACTCTGCTCACAAAGTAAAACGCTCCAAGAATAATAGAAAAAGATTTTCGTATGTCATTAAATGAGAAACAAAGAAAAGTAACGATCGAAATAAATTTGAGTCAGCAGATTATAGCTCTGGCAGAAATGGTGAAATCTTCAATTTATTGGCCACTAAGTTCAGTGACTACTTCCTCATAGTGCCAGAAAACAATTCTCCACTGAGAAAGCAATCAAAAACCTCACAAATGATGTGTTTTCAGAATTTAACAAGTTATCCTATTGTTATATTTTGTGAGGTTGCCAAAGCCTTCGATTGTGTGGGTGACAAAATTCAACGTCTCAAATTAAAGTGATATGCGTTAATGACATCCTTCTTGCATTGATAGTCTTGCCTTCATAACAGAGAGCAGAAGATTTCAATGACAGACTGTGACAGTCGTAAAGGGGATACATGAAATGAGGTCTCCCACAGGAATCAGTATTGGGTCCACTCTTGTTCTTAACTTATATAAATGATCTTAAAATGACTTCAAAGGCAGGTTCAAAACTGCAATGTTTGCTGATGACAGAAGTATATTGATCAATAATCCAAACTCAACTTTAAAGGGCACAGCTCTAACGACAGCTGAACAGGCCTCAAAGTGATTCATAGCTAACATTTTAAATCTTAATCCCCCACTGATTCGTATTACGCGAGATCAGGCTGAGAGTTGGCAATACTATCTTAGGATGTAAAGGTTGGCTACAGCACGCATACACAAACTCTGTAATCTAAGATATTGTTCAAGAAATGGTTCAACAATTGGTTCAAATGGCTCTGAGCACTATGGGACTTAACATCTATGGTCATCAGTCCCCTAGAACTTAAAACTACTTAAACCTAACCTACCTACGGACAGCACACAACACCCAGTCATCACGAGGCAGAGAAAATCCCTGACCCCGCCGGGAATCGAACTCGGGAACCCGGGCGTGGGAAGCGAGAACGCTACCGCACGACCACGAGCTGCGGACTAAGATATTGTTGTCGCGCCTCGCAGCGCACGGATTAACTAGTAGCAGTTTGGAAGCCAGTGTAGGAGCCCGCCTGCTGTGGTGCGCACCTGTGTTGGGCGAGGGGTCGTCGCCGAGCTGCCGTACTGCCGTGTCCGCCAGCAGCGACACAGGATTTGGTAGTGAGTTGATATTTTTTTACAATTTGCAGCGCGCTTATTAATTTAAAGAAAAGGGTTTGTGTATGTGCGTAGCAGCAGACGGTAATTTTGATAATGATGGGAGTTGAATTCTTAAGGGAAACCATCGTTAGATTAAGTATTGATTTTTGTCATTGATTTCTTTTGTAATTGTCAGGGAATTGTTTCACTATGTATTCAATTGAGAAGTATTTCAGTCTGTCTCAAGAGTTTGATTAATTTGTAATATTGCTTTAATGCCACTGGAGGCAGATTTACAAACGAAGCGATTGTTCAAAGAGCTTCTCGCGTTTTGTTAATTGAATGAGAAAGAATCGCTTTCAGAATATAGTTTTTTGTTTGGGTTAACATTTATCGAGTTTAGATTTGACCAAATCCTTTCTTTTGAATTATATGTAGTTGTAGTAAGCAGCAGCAGTCGCAGCAACAGTAGGAGCCGCCATACAGAACATGCATTGCACTCAGCATGAATAATAGGTTTTTTTATGTTTTTGTTAAATAATGGAATGCAGCAGATCAAGCAGTGGCAGCAGAAAGACCAAGTAAGTTATTTGTTGCGCACAGGACCAATAAAAAAAAATAAAGTTCAGGCGATCTCTGTAATAGTAAAGTTAACAAGAGTACAAGCACGAGATTTTCAGTAGAAAACACGAGATAAGAAGATATAGAGCTCGCGACTTTCAAGGCAAGCAAAAGTAATGCTAGCACCATAACCCATGACAGACGAAGCAAGGTGGGCATGGCGGCAGACGAAGCGAGGTAAACATAAAAATCATACTAGCACTAGCAAAGAGGACATATCTGGCCAAGAGAAATCTGTTGGTATTAGCCATAGATCTTAATTTGAGGAAGAAATTTCTGAGAATGTATTGCTTTATCATAGCATCGTATGGAAGTGAATCATGGACAGTGGTGCAACTGGAACAGAAGAGAATCAGAGGGTTTGATATGTGGTTCAACAGAAGAATTCTGAACATTCGGTGGACAAATAACACAAGGAATGAGGAGGTTCTCCGTAAAATCGGTGAAGAAAGAATCATATGGAAAACACTGACAAGAAGAAGGGACAGGTTGATAGAACCCGCGTTAATATATCAGCGAATAGCCTCTATTGTAGTAGAGGGAGGTGTAGAGGGATAATTAAGAACGTAGGCTGCAAGTGTTATTCTGAAGTGAAGAAGTTAGCACAGGAAGGGAATTTGTGGTGGTCCGCATCGAACCAGTCATAAGACTGCTAGCACGAATAATGCACCAGAAGTGGACATTAATAGTCGTACACTAAGTGATAAATACAGTTTAAATTCGTTGGGGTCCATTTGTTTAAATATTTAAAATTGAGTCAACACGTAAATAAACTTATTAAGAAGCTCACTTTAGCGTGTTTTCCCTTTACAGGTAGCTCTCATTCTGTAGAGCCAGAATAAGAGTTTGGTTTATTTTGCATATCATCGTTCTCGTGTTAACGAATTATCTTGTGGAGCGGTGAACCTAAAGTAAGTAGTTATTCAGCAGAAGCCCAAGCAATAAGAATGTAATGTAGATAACCGTAAATTGTGCAGAATCCTTGTAATTCTTACACTCGTTTCTTAATGGTTGTCGTCGTTGGCAAAGAAGGTACAATTGGCGGTGATTTACTCAGTGACAATACGACGCAAAAATGATTTTCATCCACACTTTGCCTTCTCGTCTACCGTTCAGAATGGAACTCTGGTGGGAAGATATTCAACAGCCTTCCGTCTAAAACAGAAAAGAAAACTGGAAATTCCTACCAGTTCCAAACAAAATTAAAAGCAGCCTTCATAGCCCCTCCTTCTACATATTATCTGAATATCTGGATTCAGAACTGGAAACCTGTATTAGCTATATAGCTAGTAGCAGGATTTGTTATAAAGCCACACTACAAATATCAACGAACTGTAAACAGGACTCAGTATTTACAGATATATTTTCTATGAAAAATCCGTTGTTATGTAGTTAATATTAAGCTACCAGCAGCAAATAAACTGCAGCTATTTAGTACAATTTTGAAGTAGCTGCCTTATTTCTAATGTACTGGATTAAATTTACCAGGCCTAAGCCTCAAAACCATTAGCTATAGTGACAGTTTATTGTAAATACAGTACACAGACTAAGATTCTACATTGTGTTTTATCAATGCATACGTCGATTCGTTCGATATTCTTCTTCCTTATTAATGGTATCTACCGAACACAAAGAACGATTCGCATGAAAAATATGAGATATCAACCAATCTGTCCTATGACAGACATCTGTCTGTTACTAAAACAGTAGTTGCCCACTGTAGTTACTCACTTCGAAGAATCACACACTCATGCGAATACTCCTGGGTGCCCACCATTTGATCAAGTGGATGGGACGCACGCTCTTGGAAGCTGTTCAGTTTTCGGTGGGTGTGGTGAACATGGATGCCACTGAATGCCCGCATAACGAAAAATCTAAGCCATTAGGGCCACGTGAACGGATAGCTCATGTGACTGTCCATGGTCGATCGACCCACCACTCATTAAACGTTTGTGTTAGGTACTGTTGTACGAGGGATAGAAATAGGACTGTGCTCTCTCGCCTATAAACTAGTTGCATTAGCACTCTGCAGGTGTAACGTTCTCCAAAAGTAAGCGTACACTGTACGCGGAAATTGTTGATAAAGAGCACCTGCTAATTTGTTCCGAAAAAAGGCATGGACGTATGACTTTCATCCACAGATTGTGTCCACACCTTACTGAACATTCGAATTTGATGTCTTGCTTCCATCATTGCTCGATGATTTGTATCTGCCCTGCCCAGACTTAGCCCTTTTGGTAATTTATTATCGCACTCTGCCTGCGTCTCATCTTATCCGTAAATGAAATGTAAGATTTGAACTATGGATCCTCAATGCTTAGTCCTAGAATTCACTAGCAGGACTCTAATCTGGCGTGGCGATCTCGTAGCATGAGAACTTGAACGCGTTGGAAGTCGTACGGATAAAGTAACTACACAGAAGCGTTGTTTATATCTTCTCTTCTTCAACTGTAGTCGTCTGTTCGTTTGCTTCAGGACCAAGTTATATTCGTGGCTACGGTCGTTCATCCATACGCGATGTGTGGCAACTTGAACTAGCAATAATTTAGCTACCAGTGCTGTGTAGCGCAGCGGCCATATACGGACGTATTAGTGCGAGCCTGGGCAGTGTATTGCAGCAGCTCTGACGGCTGGCGAGGGCGAGATGTCACCGTAATTATACAACATGGCCTGGGCAATGCTGTGAATCAGGTTAGCTTGCTGGAACAGGGAACTCAGTGGTACTGCGGAGACCACTGCGGCATTTCAGCAGATTTCCACAGTAACGGAGGCAATAGTGTTTTAGGGTACGTGAGTTGTACCTTTACATCTACATATACAGGGTGTTTCAAAAATGACCGGTATATTTGAAACAGCAATAAAAACTAAACGAGCAGCGATAGAAATACACCGTTTGTTGCAATATGCTTGGGACAACAGTACATTTTCAGGCGGACAAACTTTCGAAATTACAGTAGTTACAATTTTCAACAACAGATGGCGCTGCAAGTGATGTGAAAGATATAGAAGACAACGCAGTCTGTGGGTGCGCCATTCTGTACGTCGTCTTCCTGCTGTAAGCGTGTGCTGTTCACAACGTGCAAGTGTGCTGTAGACAACATGGTTTATTCCTTAGAACAGAGGATTTTTCTGGTGTTGGAATTCCACCGCCTAGAACACAGTGTTGTTGCAACAAGACGAAGTTTTCAACGGAGGTTTAATGTAACCAAAGGACCGAAAAGCGATACAATAAAGGATCTGTTTGAAAAATTTCAACGGACTGGGAACGTGACGGATGAACGTGCTGGAAAGGTAGGGCGACCGCGTACGGCAACCACAGAGGGCAACGCGCAGCTAGTGCAGCAGGTGATCCAACAGCGGCCTCGGGTTTCCGTTCGCCGTGTTGCAGCTGCGGTCCAAATGACGCCAACGTCCACGTATCGTCTCATGCGCCAGAGTTTACACCTCTATCCATACAAAATTCAAACGCGGCAACCCCTCAGGGCCGCTACCATTGCTGCACGAGAGACATTCGCTAACGATATAGTGCACAGGATTGATGACGGCGATATGCATGTGGGCAGCATTTGGATTACTGACGAAGCTTATTTTTACCTGGACGGCTTCGTCAATAAACAGAACTGGCGCATATGGGGAACCGAAAAGCCCCATGTTGCAGTCCCATCGTCCCTGCATCCTCAAAAGTACTGGTCTGGGCCGCCATTTCTTCCAAAGGAATCATTGGCCCATTTTTCAGATCCGAAACGATTACTGCATCACGCTATCTGGACATTCTTCGTGAATTTGTGGCGGTACAAACTGCCTTAGACGACACTGCGAACACCTCGTGGTTTATGCAAGATGGTGCCCGGCCACATCGCACGGCCGACGTCTTTAATTTCCTGAATGAATATTTCGATGATCGTGTGATTGCTTTGGGCTATCCGAAACATACAGGAGGCGGCGTGGATTGGCCTCCCTATTCGCCAGACATGAACCCCTGTGACTTCTTTCTGTGGGGACACTTGAAAGATCAGGTGTACCGCCAGAATCCAGAAACAATTGAACAGCTGAAGCAGTACATCTCATCTGCATGTGAAGCCATTCCGCCAGACACGTTGTCAAAGGTTTCGGGTAATTTCATTCAGAGACTACGCCATATTATTGCTACGCATGGTGGATATGTGGAAAATATCGTACTATAGAGTTTCCCAGACCGCAGCGCCATCTGTTGTTGAAAATTGTAACTACTGTAATTTCGAAAGTTTGTCCGCCTGAAAATGTACTGTTGTCCCAAGCATATTGCAACAAACGGTGTATTTCTATCGCTGCTCGTTTAGTTTTTATTGCCGTTTCAAATATACCGGTCATTTTTGAAACACCCTGTATACTCCGCTAGCCACCAAGCGGCGTGTGGCGGAGGGCACAGTTCCCGCCAAAGTCATATTTCCCCCCTCTGTTCCACTCGCGCATCGCGCGAGGGAAAAACGACTGTCTGAACGCCTCACTACGAGCTCTAATTTCCATATCTTTGAACGGTGATCATTGCGTGATTTGAAAGTTGGTGGTAATAATATATGCTCTACATCCTCGGCGAAGATCGGATTTCGGAATTTAGTGAGCAGCCCCTTCCGCTTAGCGCGCCATCTATCTGCAAGTGGGTCCCACTTCAAACTTTCTATGAGATTTTTAACGCTCTCGGGATGGCTAAATGTACCAGTCACGAATCTTGCCTCTCTTCTTTGGACCTTCTCAATCTCTTGAATCAGACCCAGCTGGTAAGGGTCCCATACAGACGAACAATACTGTAAGACTGGACGAACTAACGTATTGTAAGTATTTGGCTTTGTTGAAGGACTGCATCGCTTCAGCATTCTACCAATAAACCGCAATGTAGAGTTCGCCTTCCCCGTTACTTGTGTAATATGATCATTCCATTTGAGATCATTTCGAATAGTCACACCCAGATACTTCACTGATGTTACCGCTTCCAAAGACTGGGAATTTATTTTGTACTCGTACATTAATGGGGATTTTCGACTTGTTATACGCATTAGGTTACACTTACTAATGTTGAGATATAACTGCCAGTCATTACACCACGCATTTATTTTCTGCAAATTCCCATTGATTTGTTCACAACTTTCGTGTGATACTACTTTCCTGTAGACTACAGCATCATCGGCAAACAGTCTAATGCCGCTGTCAATACCATCAACCAGATTGATTAGAAAATCGTAAAAAGCAGCGGACGTATTACGCTGCCCTGGGGTACACCTGAAGTTACGCTTGTTTCTGCTGAAGTCACCCCATTCAAGACGACATACTGCTGCCTGTCTGTTAGAAAACTATCTATCCAACCGCATATGTCGTCGGATAGGTCGTAAGCGCGCACTTTTTGGAGCAAGCAACAGTGGGGAACTTGCATATGCACAAGCTTGAACTGCCAACTGTAAGTACAAGTTGTTGTTGTTGTTGTTGTTGTTGTGGTCTTCAGTCCAGAGACTGGTTTTATGAAGCTCGCAATGCTACTCTATCCTGTGCAAGCTCCTTCATCTCCCAGTGCCTAATGCAACCTACATCCTTCTGAATCTGTTTAGTGTATTCATCTCTAGGTCTCCCTCTACGATTTTTACCCTCCACGCTGCCCTCCAATACTAAATTGGTGATCCCTTGATGCCTCAGAATATGCCCTACCAACCGATCCCTTCTTCTAGTCAAGATGTGCTACAAATTTCTCTTCTCTCCAATTCTGTTCAATACCTCTTCATTAGTTATGTGATATTCCCATCTAATCTTCAGCATTCTTCTGCAGCACCACATTCCGCCGAAAGCTTCTATTCTCTTCTTGTCTAACATATTTATCGTCCACGTTTCACTTCCATACATGGTTACACTGCATACAAATACTTTCAGAAACGACTTCCTGACACTTAAATCTATACTCGATGTTAACAAATTTCTCTTCTTCAGAAACACTTTGCTTGCCATTGCCAGTCGACATTTTATATCGTCTCTACTTCGACCATCATCAGTTATTTTGCTCCACAAATAGCAAAACTCATTTACTACTTTAAGCGTCTCATTTCCTAATCTAATTCCCTCAGGATCACCCGATTTAATTCATTCCATTATCCTAGTTTTACTTTTGGCCACCTTATATCTTATATCCTCCTTTCAAGACACTGTCCATTCGGTCCAGCTCAGGTCCTGTGCTGTCTCTGGCAGAATTACAATGTCATCGGCGAACCTCAACGTTTTTATTTCTTCTCCATGGATTTTAATTCCTACTCCGAATTTTTCTTTTGTTTCCCTTACTGCTTGCTCAATATACAGATTGAATAACATCGGGGATAGGCTACAACCCTGTCTCACTCCCTTCCCAACCACTGCTTCCCTTTCATGACCCTCTGCCATCTGGTTTTTGTACAAATTGGAAATAGCCTTTCGCTCCCTGTATTTTACCCCTGCCACCTTCAGAATTTGAAAGAGAGTATTCCAGTCAACATTGTGAAAAACTTTCTCGAAGTCTACAAATGCTAGAAACGTAGGTTTGCCTTTCCTTAATCTAGCTACTAAGATAAGTCGTAGGGTAAGTATTGCCTCACGCGTTCCAACATTTCTACGGAATCAAAACCGATCTTCCTGGAGGTCGGCTTCTACCAGTTCTTCCACTCGTCTGTAAAGTATTCGTGTTAGTATTTTGCAGCCGTCGCTTAATAAATCGATAGTTCAGTAATTTTCACATCTGTAAACACCTGCTTTCTTGGGGATTGGAATTATTATTTTCTTCTTGAAGTCTGAGGCTATTTTGCCTGTCTCATACATCTTGCTTACAAGATGGTATAATTTTGTCAAGGCTGGCTCTCTCAATGCTATCAGTAGATATAATCGAATGTTGTTTACCCCCGGGGCCTTGTTTCAGTACTGGTACTGGTCATTTTTGTAAAAGGATTATTCTTAGTGTCACAGCTCTACCAGGACGACGGGGCTGCGACGGAAGAGGAGGCCACATGAACCTGGCAGTAGAAATCACCGGTTGGAGGCCATGGCACGGCAGCAGCTCTACACACTAAGTCCATGCCTGGAATTACAGCCACTGTGCAGCTGGCCAGCAGCACGATCGACTCCCGACAGGAGGCAGCTGACACTCCCCGCGCACACCAGCCATCGACCTCCGTCGGTGGACGGGTGTCTCCGCTGGGTGGGTATCGCCCGCTGTGACACAGAGGCTGCAGCAGATACGACGTCATCGAGATCATGCCAGTGGCGCGGAAACCGCACGGCTGGCGTAGATAACGAGGCATATCCAGCACTGCGGAGCCTGCAAGCTGCCAGCCCAGCAGAATTCAGTCGGCAGCCAGCCACTGACCTGGTGTATCAAGCAGCGCAGATCTGTAGTACAGAACTCGTTACAGTTGTAACTGCCTTCCTCCGGGGCCTCTTGGACTCCCTACCTCACCTCAAGCAGCCCCTCGCACCTTCCTGGCTCATAGTCGGCTCTCTCTGCATTAAGATCCCTATAGTGGGTAAAATACAAAGTATTTAGATGATTTTCATGACTTGGTGCCTTATGATGAGTCGTTGGGTTCAGTTACGACGCTAGCAACAACCTAGTGATGCTAATCTTAGTAAACAGCAATATTTGAGTGTGAAACTTTCCTCTTTCATAAAATATAAAAAGTTTAAATAACTTACGGGAATTCAACAGGTTGACATCTTCGACAGCTGCCGATATTTCAACACGTGCACACCCAGCCATTTTCAGTGCCCCAACGCAACGGGAAAGCGCTGTACAAGGAAATTTAAAATCTGTATATGAGGAGCTTATTCGGAAACACAACACATTCAAGCACGCACACACACACACAACACACACACACACACACACACACACACACACACACACACACACACAGACAAACACAGACATGCACACACACACACATACAAACACACACACACACACACACACACACACACACACACACACACACACACACACACTGTAAAAATTAATATAAACGTATGTTAAATACAGAGGGAATAACCTCTATGCTCATCTTTGGTTGTGTTGTGGCGCTACTGTTTACAAGTCATCTCTCTCTCTCTCTCTCTCTCTCTCTCTCTCTGTGTGTGTGTGTGTGTGTGTGTGTGTGTGTGTGTGTGTGTGTGTGTGTGTGTGTGGGTGGGTGGGTTGGTGGGTGGGTGGGTGGGTGTCTGCGTGCGTGAGCGTGTTATGTTTCTACATAAGCTCCTGATATCGGGCTTTTACATTTCCTTTCACAGAGCTTTCTCGTTGGATCTGTTCCTTGAAAATATCAGGGGGCCCACTTGTCGAAATATCGGCTTTTGTCGAAGACGTCACCCGATTGCATTCCCGTAAGTTATACATTAATTAATATTAATATTTAATTACGATATTTCATATTTAACAATGCCCTATCAGAAGCCATACCGACAAATCAAGGTGTCCTACAAACAGACGGTGAGGATGTGATTGAAACATGGAAACAACCAATTGATATGGACT
Organism: Schistocerca americana; assembly: GCF_021461395.2. Classification (NCBI taxonomy): domain Eukaryota; kingdom Metazoa; phylum Arthropoda; class Insecta; order Orthoptera; family Acrididae; genus Schistocerca; species Schistocerca americana. Next base: position 438,035,182 of record NC_060125.1, read on the forward strand.
TGAGACTATGACATGACGTATTTTTTAATATGATGCTTTTTACAGACGACTTTCAGTTGTACAGGATAGCGAGACTTCGCTACAAAGATCCACCTACACACTTAACCAAATTTTTAAAGAATATAATATGAAAATATCCATTCCCAAAACAAAAGTGATGACTTTCAGAGGGAAATACCCGCTGATGACTAAGATCGCAAAAGGAAACAAACCACTGAACAAGTTAGTCAGCCGGCCGCTGTGGCCGAGCGGTTCTAGGCGCTTCAGTCCGGAACTGCGCTGCTGCTACGGTCGCAGGTTCAAATCCTGCCTCGGGCATGGATGTGTGTGATGTCCTTAGGTTAGTTAGGTTTAAGTAGTTCTAAGTCTAGGGGACTGATGACCTCAGATGTTAAGTCCCATAGTGCTCAGAGCCATTTGAACCAAGTTAGTCACTTCAGTTACCTGAGAAATATTGCAAGCTACCAGAATGAACTCGACATTGACAACAGACTGCAGAAATATCAAATGATATGAGGAGCAGTCAATAGAACATTAAGAAATAAAGTGAGAAAAGACACAAATATCATGTTTTATAAGGTAAAGGCCAATCTCACGTTGCTATTTGGAAGTGAAACTTGGACGATTACTAAAGAGCAAGTAGGTAGAGACTAAGCAGCAGAAATGAAATTTCTTAGAGGGGTTAAGGGCTGTAAAAGATTAGATAGACTAAGGAACGAAGACATAAGAGCAGAGTTTGGGTTATATGCTATAAATGAGAAAATCAAGTCTAATCGACAAAGCTCGGTACAATATCTACGAAGAACGCCAGGCTCAAGAGTATCTAACCAAACCTTAAATTTCAGACCCTTAGGTACAAGATGCTTAGGAACACCAAGAAAAGATGGCTAGATACTTAGTCTATGGCCAAGACCATAATGAAAGAAGAAGTGGTTTGCACGCCTTGTTGCCACGAGAATTAGTGGCTCGAAACGTTTCATTAGGTCTAATGAAGACTCTCGCAACTCAGAAAGATACTCTATTTAATAGTCTTAGTAACTAAAATAATATTAAAGGTAATCTGTATACGTTATCTGTGATTTTTGTACAAATGAATTAGTGGACACTGAAGTGCTAGAGAAATTTGTCTTGATAAAAATGCCCTCCTTGTTTTATTTACACTGACCCTCAAAAACAATATCATAATCCAGTCTGACTATTCTTCAGGAATAAGTTCAAACAGGCACACATATAAACCGCAACGGTAAAATTATATTTCTTAATTACTTATTGTTTTATAAAGAAAAAAACGTCTTATCACAGAAACTAACACTTGATCATATAAAAATTTTCTATGTTATCTCTTAAAGGGAAAATATGTCCAAAGACCATGCTTGGCTCTCAGCTGTGATTCAGAGCAGTTTTCTGTAAAGAAACTAAGAACACTCATTTTCAGGGAACATGGCACCACTATTTCTGATCCTAAGTTCTCTACAGAAACATATCTTCTGGAAACTGAATCACACCGTAGAAAAGGCTGTACGAATTGCATATAATTCTCATAGAAGAAACGGTCTTATTGATGGCACAAGATTATGGTACTTGTCTTTAATGCGTGGTGCTTTTTCACGTAGCCTTAGCGTCCTTCAAAGACAAATAACTTTATAAGGTAATTTTTGAGTAAAGGAGATGTCAGTGGATGAAAAAGATGTTATATAGGTAGATAATTACTGAAGCTCACCAGGTGCAAACACTTTACAAATAACACCACGATTCTTGTCACAACAGCCACTTAGTACCCATAGTCGCGATAAGGCAAAGACTTCATCAAAACATTATTTGTGAAATCAACAGAAAATGCAAGAAACTTTAGGAGAATGAAGAAGGTGTTTTCTGTAACCGAGTACCAATGGAACTTGAGGGGCAGTCAAATGAAAACCGAACACCCGCTACAACGGGACCATGGAAAGGTTCCGTTCGAAAGTAATCACCACAAGCGATATTTATCCCACTGGAAGACGAGACGATCAATTCCTGTTTGGTAGAATGTAGTCGGCCCTGACGAATCCACAACAGCACCAACTCTTGCACTTCCTCGTCCGACTGACACTGACGCCCACAAGTGTCTTTCTTTGGGTAGCCAAAGATGTGAAAATCACGGGGTGAAAGATCTGAGATGTACGGAGGATGTTGTGGTATTTCCTAACAAAATCCCTGAAGTGTAGCTTTAGTCCAATTGGCAGTGTGGGGGCAGGCGTTATCGTATAACAAGATGATTCCGTCCGACAGCATCCCGACAGCCCTAGCGCAAACCGTAAAGCCAGCAGTGTTAATATCCCACATCTTCCTCGCCAAAGAAATCCAACGCCGTTCACACAAGTTCCGTTAGGTACATGATGAACTTCTTCTTCGACTGCAGGGGCTTTATGCTTGTCGAGTTCCTCTAGCATGGAACCACAATCAATTTACGGCGCTATGAAGGCACTTTGCAGAAACTGCCACGCGACATAAAGCCAAAGTGCCCGGGAATGCTGTCGGACAGAAGACTCCTGTTGCACGATATCGCCTGCCCCCACACGGCCAATCTGATGAAGGATACGCTTCAGCGATTTGGTTGGCAAACACTGCAACAGCCTCCGCTTAGTCCGCGCGTCCTTTTCACATCTTCGGCGAGTTGAAGAAAGACATGCGTAGACGTTGGTTTCAATCAGAAGAGCAAGTGGCAAGTGCAAGAGTACGGTTGTGGATCCGTCAGCGGCCGACCGCGTTCTACTAAACAGGAATTTATCATCTCGTCTTCCTTTAGGATACACGTATTAACGCACGTGGTGCTTACTTTTGAATGGTACCATTCAATGGTCCCATTCGGAGGGTTATCGGATTGCATTTCACTGCTCCTTATACACCGTACAAACGAACGGAAGCTGGTTGACGTTAATTGTAACTGCTAGTCCCCCTTAGCTACTCATGCTGGTGCAGTACAGACAGGAATCTCTCGTTCCAATATGGCACGTCAAGACCACCTTGTTTTCCAGCGCAGGAACACAGAGAAATGTTGTACACAATTCTCGTCGTAACTTCACATATACAAAGCCAGGTTGCTTTCATACTTCACTGTCTTTCCTTCTTAGTATAATTCAGACCAGACACACTTATTACTACTTTGTAAAACATACAAGAAGTGAACACCAGCAGAGCCAGAACAGAAAAAACATACAAAGAATCTTTGTTCACCTTGAAACCCGCAAGCCATGCGGTCAGCGCAATAGTCTTTATTCTCATTGGCTGAAACTGTACTCGCCCAAAAGATCTTCATCAAGGCAAACTAGGGCAGCAAAAGCGGGGTTAATCGACTTTTGAGCACGGACATCACAGCAAAGTTGGACACGGGAATCGGACACGTGAAAGGTGATACTTGGAAATTGACAATTAAATGTACTTCCAGCCTTCATGCCTAAAACTGAGCACTATTAGTTCTAAACCACACACGAACAAATTAATGTTATCAGACTAATGACAGTTAAGCATTATGACTGTTGCAGTGCATACATGTAACACAGTCACACAAAAGCTCACCCCCAATGTGTCTAATGATTATTGTATTTTACCCTCCTGTTTTGTACAATGGTGTGCTGTTCTATACAGAAGGTCACAAGATTGTTGGAATATAGATCGCTACCTGATACAGAACTTCTAAAATAGATCTCTCCAGAGACTGCCGTATGCAGAAAGTTTTGTGATGGGGAATGAAAATAAACTTTACTATCGAATTTTGGAACTAAATATGGCGCAGAGTATTCTTCTTCTTCTTTGGCACTATAGCCCTTGATTGATCTTTGCCTCGTCAATAATATTCCTCCATATACCTCTGTTCTCTGCTTTACTCTTCCATCCCCGGAGCTACATCTTGGTAAGGTCAGCTAGTACTTTGTTCAGTCACATAGGTCGTGCTCGGCCCTTCCTTCTAGTGGAATAAAGTCTGATTTTTGTTATACGTTTGGGATCCTGTCATCCACCAACCTCTTAATATGTCCTGACCAACGTATTCTTTCCTTCAAATAAGCTTTTGTATTTCGAGGTTTTACCTTATTCTCCAAACCTCTACCTGTCTCAAGAGCCCATTAACTTTTCGTCGGATATTCCTTTCAAATGCCCTTAGGTTGTTCGTATGTGCTTCTGTCAACGTCCTCATTTCTGAACCATATCTAACAACAGATCGCACCAGGGAATAGTATAATTTTAATTTGTCTAATTACAAGGAATTAGAGAACGCCGTAATATCTGTAACTTTTCGTAATAGACTCCGTTCCCTGCTTGTATCCTTTCTTTGATGTACTGCTTCATATTAACATCGCTGGTTAAGAGGACACCTAACTAATGGAAGCAGCTGACAGCTTTAAAATAATTGTTAGAGGCGTCCAGGTTATGTGATGTTCTTCTTGCCTTAGAATTGGTCATTACCATGTATTTGATCTTCTTTTCGTTTACCTTAAGTCCAATTTTTCTTCCTTCTGCTTCCATTATTTCGTAGATTTCTTAAAGGGTGTTTATATTCCTTGCCTCTGACACTACCCCATTTTCAGCAGATGCACGGTTATTTTTCAATTTATATATTACTGATTCCACTCCTCCACTGTCAGTCCTCTTTGCTTCTTCGCTTTCATCCTCTCTTGCCTCTGTATTCTGTACTTGGGATCTCTTCGTACCATGTCTGAGTTGGTACTGAGAATATCTTCAAAGTAACCTGCCCATCTTTGCAATTTCTTTGTTCTCTGATTGTTTCACCCTTTCTATTTTTACATGCATTTTGCGATGTTTGAAATTTTTTCTCATCTTTCCTATTGCATGACAGAATTTTTTTGTTTCATTCTCTTCCTATAGTTCTATCTCCTAGAACTTCGCTTTCAGCCATTCTTTTTTCTTTTTGTTACAGATGATATGAGCATTAGACCTTAATTCTTTACACACCTCCACATTTCGTCTTGTCTCTCTCTGCGGTATTCTCTGTCTTGCTGCATTTTTATGGTGTATTGCTAGTCTATATTCATCATCACACCATTCATTTCTTTTCTTTCTTCTTATCTCCACTGTTTCTTCTGCTGCCTCTTTAACGACTTTCTGGATCCTATTTCATCTGTCCTGATTTCCCATTGTTTCTTCGCTGGCTGTCAGGACATCTTTAATTTTTACTTGGTATGTTTTCACAGATTTGAGATCATTCAACATCGCTATATTCCAATTTTGTTCCCATTCAGGTTTTGTGGATTACCGCTAATTTCCCCCTCACTACGTCGTTTACAGCATAGTGGTCTGAATCACAGTTTGGAGCATCAGGGAGATACATATTACATTACATATTACATGAAGAAGATGTGTTCTATTAAAACGCAAACACTTAGAAAATGTAACAGATCTAGTAAAGAGACAGCGTACACTACGCTTGTCCGTCCTCTTTTGGAGTACTGCCACGCGGTCCGGGATACTTACCAAACAGGATTAACGGAGTACATCGAGAAAGTTCAAAGAAAAGCAGCACATTTTTTATCATCGTGAAATACGGAACAGAGTCTCATTGACATTATACAAGAGTTGGGATGGACATTATTAAAACAAAGGTGTTTTTCGTTGCACGGAATCTTCTCACGAAATTGCAAACACCAACTTTCTCCTTCGAATGAGAAAATATTTTACTGGCGACGACCTACAAAGGGGGAAACGATCATCAAGATAAAATAAGGCAAATCAGAGATCGCACGAAAGATATAGGTGTTTGTTTTTTTCCGCTCACAGTCTGAGATAGGAATAATAGTTACCGTGAAAGTGGTTCGATGAACCCTCCGCCAGCCAGAGTATCTCTGTATATGTAGATGTCAGTTTTCTGCTAGAAATAATTTACTCATAGAGAGTACATATTTTCCGCACAAAAGAAAACAATTGTAACATGTAAGTGGAGTGTTGTTGGGGTCTTCAGTCCGAAGGCTGGTTTGATGCAGCTCTCCATGCTACTTTATCCAGTGCAAGCCTCTTTATCTCCGAGTAACTACTGCAACCGAAATCCTTCTGAATCTGCTTACTTTACTCACTTCTTGGTTTCCCTTTACGGTTTTTACTCCCCACGCTTATCCGTCAGTAGTAAATTGGTGATCCCTTGATGTCTCAGAAAGTGTCCTACCAACTGATCCCTTCTTCTAATGAGGATGTGCCACAAATTTCTTTTCTCCCCAGTCCTATTCGGTACCTCCTCATTAGTTACATGATCTACCCATCTAATGTTCAGCATTCTTCTGTAGTTGATCTACCCATTTAATGTTCAGAATATGTAGCACAACATTTCAAAAACTTCTATTCTCTTCTTATTTAAACTATTTATCGTCCATGTTTCGCTTCCATACAGGGCTACACTCCTTACAAATACTCTCAGAAAAGACTCCTAACAAATCTACACTCGATGTTAACAAATTTCTCTTCTTCAGAAATGCTTTCCTTGCCATTGCCAGTCTACATTTTATGTCTTCTCTACTTCGACCATCATCAGTTATTTTGCTGCCCAAACAGCAAAAGTCATCTACTACTTTAATTGTCTCATTTCCTAATTTGATTTCCTCATCATCACCTGATGTAATACGACTACGTTCAATTATCCTTTTTTTTTTTGCTTTGTTGGTGTTCGTCTTAAATCCTCCTTTCAAGACACTGTCCATTCCGTTCAACTGCTCTTCCAAGTCCTTTGCTGTCTCTGACAGAATTACAGAGTCATCGGCCTAACTCAAAGTTTTTATTTCTTCTTCCTGGAGAAGACTTTTTCTTTTGTTACCTTTTATTGCTTGCTCAGTATACAGATTGAATAACAGAGGGGATAGGATACAACCCTGTCTCTCTCCCTTCCCAACCACTGCTTTCCTTTCATGCCTCTCGGCTGTTGTAACTTCCATCTAGTTTCTATGCAAATCGTAAATAGGCTTTCGCTCCCTGCATTTTAACCCTGTCACCTTTAAAATTTGAAGGAGAGTATTACAGTCAACACAGTCAGAAGCTTTCTTTAAGTCTACAAATGCTAACGTAAGTTTGCCTTTCCTCTCTTCTACGAGAAGTCGTAGGGTCAGTATTGCCTCGGGTGTACCTACATTTCTCCGGAAGCCAAACTGATCTTCCCCTAGGTCGGCTTCTAACATTTTTTCCTTTCTTCTGTAAGTAATTCGTGTTAGTGTTTTGCAACCATGACTTATTAAACTGATAGTCTGGTAATTTTCACGTCTGTCAATACCTGTTTTCTTTGGGATTGGAATTATTATATTCTTCTTGAAGTCTGAGGGTATTTCGTCTGTCTCGTACATCTTGCTCATCAAATGGAAGAGTTTTGTCATGGATAGCTCTGCCAAGGCTAGAAGTTGTTCTAACGTAACTTTGTCTAGTCCCAGGGTCTTGTTTCGACTTAGGTCTTTCATTGGTCTGTCAAATTCTTCACGCACTATCATTATATCCCTCTCATTTTCATTTACGTCCTTTTCTTCTGCCTTTCCATAATATTGCCCCCACGTACATCTCCCTTGTATAGACCCTCTACGTACACCTTGTTTCCCTTCTTTCCCTTCTTTGCTTAGGACTGGTTTGCCATTTCAGCTCTTGATATTCACACAGGTAGTTCTCTTTTTTCCAAAGGCCTCTTTAATTTTTCAGCAGGCGGCATCTATCTTTCCCCTAGTCATATATGCTTCTAAAACCTTCAGTTGCCCTCTAGCCATTCCTGCTTAGCAATTTTACATTTTCCGTCAATCTCATTTTTTAGATGTTTGTATTCCCTTTTCCCTGCTTCATTTACTGTTACCCAAGGATTTCTATACTAGCCTTCCTACTTGGTCCTTCGCTGCCTTCGCTATTTCATCTCTCAAAGCTACCCATTTTTCTTCTACTGTATTCCTTTCCCCTGTTCTCTTCAATAGTTCTCTGATGCTCCCACTGAAACTCTCTACAACCTTGGTTCTTTCAACAGGGCATGCATCAGTAAAAGCTCGATATACGACATCTGTCACCGATGTTCGGAGCTGCAGGAGCAGCATCTACATCTATATCTGCATCTAGATCTACAGGGCTACTCTGCAAATCAAGTTTAAGTGCCTGGCAGAAGGTTTATCAGACCACCTTCTCAATAATTCTCTATTATTCCAGTCTCGTACAGACCGCGGAAAAAACGAACACCTATAACTTTCCGTGTGAGCTCTTATTTCCCTTATTTTATTATAATGATCGTTTCTTCGTGTCTAGGTCGGCGTAAACAGAATATTTTCGCATTTGGAGGAGAAAGTTGGTGATTGAAATTTAATGAGAAGATTCTGCCGCAACGAAAAACGCCTTTGTTTTAATTATGTCTGCCCCAAATCCTGTATCATTTCAGTGACACTCTCTCCACTACTTCGCGATAGTACAAAACGTGCTGCCCTTCTTTGAACTTTATCGATGTACTCCGTCAGCCCTATCGGCTAAGGATCTCGCACCGTGCAGCAGTATTGTAAAAGAGGGCGGACAAGCTTAGTGTAGGCAGTCTCCTTAGTAGATATGTTACATTTTCTACGTGTCCTGCCGATAAAACGCAGTTAGCCTTCCCCACAAAATTTACTATGTGTTCCTTCCAATTTAAGTTGTTCGTAATTGTAATTCCTAGGTATTTGGTTAAATTTACGTCCTTTAGATTTTACTGATTTATGTGTAATCTAAGTTTAACGGATTCCTTTTAGCACTTATGTGGATGACATACTTTTCGTTATTTAGGGTCAACTGCAAATTTTCGTGCCATACAGATACCTTTTCTAAATCGTTTTTCCAATTTTCGCACCATAAGGTTTTCCTTTCTAAATAGTTTTGCAATTAGTTTTGATCTTCTGATGACTTTAGTAGACGATGAACTGTTGCATAATCTGCAGACAACCTAATACGGCTGCTAAGATCGTTTCCCAAATCGTTTATACAGATAAAGAACAGCAAAGGTCCTGTGACACTACCTTGGGGAATACCAGAAATCACTTCTGTTTTGCTCAGTGACTTTCCGCAGATTACTACGAACTATGACCTCTGTGATAGGAAACCTCGAATCCAGTCACGTAACTGAGAAGGTATTGCATAAGCACATAAGCTGCTTGTGTGGTGCGGTGTCAAAAGCCTTCTGGAAATCTATAAATACGGAATTAATTTGAAATCTCTTGTCAATAGCACGCAGCACATTGTGTGAGTAAAGAGCCAGTTGTGTTTCACAAGACAGATGTTTTCTAAATTCGTGTTGGTTGTGTGTCAATAGGCCGTTCTCTTTGAGGGAATGATAATGTTCGAATACAATATATGTTCCAAAATCCTGTTGCATATCGACGTTTAAGAGCAAGTAAATTAAAAGCAGACTTCTAGTCTTATTAGACATTTTCCAATTTGTTGTTAAATTAATAGAAGGTTTAGAGATATGAGACTCAGAGCTATGGGAGTTGGTTCGAAATCGACAGGCCACGTAAGGCAATAGGAGGTAAAGCGACCCGAAGGGAATGCAAAACGACCGCGGAAAACCTCGCCTGGAGAAGACACGATTTAGTCACGGACAGAGCCGGTGCTCGAGAAGACTGAGAGATAAAGGTCTGTTTCGGCGCCGCCGGGCGGAAATGGATTCTCTGAGGTGGACGCGGCCCTCGCCGCGCAGGGCGACGTAACTCGATTCAGCGCCGGCCGTCCCTCCATAGGACTGGGTGCTCGCAATTCCCGCCCCGGGACCTGCGAAACAGTTCAGGAGGAACCGAGCAGCTGGCGGCCTTTGTGTGACGTGGGAGGGGGCCAGGCGGCCGGCGCGCGTCGTAACCGCACTGCGTCCAGCGCCGGAACGCAAAGGACACTCGCCCGAGTTCAACAGTGGGACGTCACCTGCGAGCAGAGGCGAATGTAAGAGCACAAACGGTGAATTTTCAGGGTGCACATAACGAATTGTCCGACAACACTGCTATCCAAAACGCTTACTGATGGAGAAGCCACTTACGCATTGCAAATCTGCTACAAGAAATATGCAAAACTGAAGTCACTGTATTACTTAACACTTGTTATGTTATTGACATTGTGCACCCGTCTCTCGCCACATGCTCCTTGGGGGAAGGGAACATCTGCATGTCCACCTCAGCAGCTGCTCTGTCGGCGCGACGGGTTGCTAACTTAAGGCTCCTTCGTTCGATTCCCAAACAGATTTGACATCACTCGGGGACTGGATGTTGTGTTATCCTCATATTCGTATCGTTATAACTGACATTCACCTCTTGAGATGGCTCTACGGGCACATCTTGACAGCCAATAAACTTTAAAAAAAAAAAAAAAAGAAAAAAAAGAAAGAAAACATGCAGCCTTCAACTCCATAGTGCACCGCGTACTGTCTATAGCACAAATCAAACCAGATTTTGAAAATTAACTGAAAATAATTAAAGAAGTGGCATACAACATTTGCCGGTCAGGGTGGCGGAGCGTTTCTAGGCGCTACAGTCTGGAACCGCGCGACCGCTACGGTCGCAGGTTCGAATCCTGCCTCGGACATGGATGTGTGTGATGTCCTTAGGTTAGTTAGGTTTAAGTAGTTCTAAGTTCTAGGGGCTGGTGACCTCAGAAGTTAAGCCTCACAGTGCTCAGAGCCATTTGAACCATACAACATTTGTTATAGTTCTACAATAATTGCCAACATAATCAGCAAAAAGAAGAGGCAAAGGATAACAGCACTCCTTTATCCACTTCAGACAGCCAAAACCACACTGATAATGAATGGGCCCGTATGCTATATGTGGGTAGGACTTCACAGGTTCTTGCCAGGAAACTAAAATCTAGGAAATATTCTCCAGTTTTTTATATTGTGAATACTATTGCCCACGTTTTACTCAACATTAAAGATAAGATTCTACCTTCAGAAAATGGTGGAATTAATAGAATTTCCTGCAATCTGTGAGGCAAATTATATGTGGTTCAGTCCGCTAGGGCTGTAACTACTAGACTGACTGAGTATGAAAGGAGTTGGAGAATGAAAAAGAAAGGTTCCACCTTTGTAGAACATGCCCTGAATGAATTGAATGTCATTATATGATGTGAAATGTGATATTCTCCTTAAAGGAACTAAAGGCAGGAAACTAACATTACTTGAAATTCTGGCCAGTAATAAACACCAGTCAAAGAATCCTGACGTAGTCTTTACTCACCCTTACTAAAGAACCATAGCCAGTTATTATTTCTTTCACCATTAGATAATAAGCTCGTTATAACTGCTCCACACCCAAATTCCGCCGGCCGTTGTGGCCGCGCGGTTCTAGGCGCTTCAGTCCGGAACGGCGCTGCTGCTACGGTCGCAGGTTCGAAACCTGCCTCGGGCATGGATGTGTGTGATGTCCTTAGGTTAGTTAGGTTTAAGTAGTTCTAAGTTCTAGGGCACTGATGACCTTAGGTGTTGAGTCCCATAGAGTGTAGAGCTATTTGAACCATTTGAACCCAAATTCCGTAGACTTATTTCTCTTCCCCCCCCCCCCCCCCCCCTGTTTTTTCTCTGTTCACCACATTAATCAGTTTCTCCATTTGACATAGTAGCCTGTGTCATTACTCACTTCTGCAAAATACTTGGCTTATAAATTCAAGTGGTTTTAATATCTGAAAATACTGTAATATAAGATTTTTTTGTTCAGAGCCTCTTTGGCCATTACACTACGTTTGTGTTTTGAATCGATAAAGTCACAAAATGTCGCATATCTTTGTACAACAATCTTGTATAATTATGAATTGTCGCTGAAGTTGTATGCACTATCTGTTTAGTATTAAGTTATCTGACGATCGCCTTAGAAGCCGAAGGCCGATTCATAACGAACTATTAAATAGATGTTATTATAGAACATTAAAACCGTTAATTCAAGCTATTAATATGTTTATCTTCCTCCAAGAACCGACGGAATATTCCAAAAAGATGTTAAAAAAAAAGAAAGATCTATACCAACTGGCAAAGGGCAAGCCCTAGATACGGCAAGCCGATTCGGCTTGTATATGGCAGGCAGGTGACTAATGTACCACCTAAAATGCAGGACTCCATGGTATTTTGAATCACCAGCCTCCTCCCTAACTCCTCTCCCGTTTTCCGTGTTTGAGAAACCCACTCCTAATCCAATCAAAACTGAAAGAATCGATTGACAACTATGTATTTTTCGTCATCATATATTACCTCCACAAACGCATATTTTCCGAGACATCGATATAAATATTTTACGGTTGCCGCTTATGTATTCACCAGTAATCCCCCTACCCTCAATTTCTTACAGAATCGAACTTCCAGGTACAAAACTGCTTCAAACATTGGGTTACCTTACAAATGAGTGATCGTGCTAAGTACGTGATGTTCAGCACGTAAAACATTTATGGCTGAAGGCACAAAGCTATACTGGAGAAACCAACCCTTCAGCCACGGTTACAGTGGACTCCCTCTGGGTCACTGTAACCATAGCCGAAACGTCGGTTTCTCCAGTACTGTTTCTTGTTCTGTGATGAGGCACGACACTTAGAAAACTTATATGACAGCTAACTCTCGTCGCGGAAACCTACGCACTTATATTTGAGAGAGCTGCTTCCTTCACGTCTTTTCTCTTCACAAACCTGCAAGCACGTAAGGAGGCAATCAACCAGGGAGTCGCTGACATTCCACCGGAAATGACGCGAAAACCTATGAACAACTTCGGGAAAAGGCTTCGTCAATGTGTAAACCATGGAGAGTCTAATCATAGCGTGTAGGCTTTCACGGCCGGCGTCTTCAGTAATTAAAACTTCCGGGCTAAGAGGCCGTGGTCCAATAGTAGAATTACTTCTCCCTGACGTTTCGTTGCCAGCTGCGGGCAACATCATCTGAGGTGAGTCGTAGACTCACCTCAGATGATGTTGCCCGCAGCTGGCAACGAAACGTCAGGGAGAAGTAATTCTACTATTGGACCACGGCCTCTTAGCCCGGAAGTTTTAATTACTCATGGAGAGTCTATTTACAGAACACAATTTTTAAAACCAGCTGATGTAAAATGGCATAGTATTTGTAGTTAACAAATAAAAGTATTTTCTCTGGGTGTCTTTCCTTGCTTGTTTGTAACTATCTTTCGAAATACGGGAGGTCTTTTGCTGGACCTTGTATATTACTAAACGCCGAAGACGACCATCAGATCACCATATGCTACTTGCAGGCTGCTATCTTGCGGTTTTCAGGGGCAACAAAAATTTGATTTTCAATGTTTCATATAATTATTGACCGAATTTAAAAATTGAAAACGTTTCACGATTTCTTCATCAAGAGGTGTAATCTTACACTGAGATATAACACAGTAAGTTAGATATAAAATTTAGAAACCAAGTATATATCTTGAGACACTGTAACTCGAGGAGCACAAATTACCCACACTATACACATGCAGCATTTGACGCGGGCCGCTGAGGCCGAGTGGTTCAAGGAGCTTCAGTCCGGAACCGCGATGCTGCTACTGTCGCAGGTTCGAATCCTGCCTCGGGCATGGATGTGTGTGATGTCCTTAGGTTAGTTAGGTTTCACTAGTTCTAAGTCTTGGGGACTGATGACCTCAGATGTTAAGTCCCATAGTGCTTAGAGCCATCTGAAATTAAAAAAAAAATTATAGCCAGCATTTGACCATGAGAGCACTTAGCAACTTCCAGCAATATTTACGTGTAATTTCAAACATTTCACAACTTGTTCTTACTGACATCCTCCATAAAATGACGAAAGGAGAAGGTTTACCACTTACTACAATTTGACTGTCCGTGGAGTAAAACTTCAGCAATAGACTGGAAGTTTCAGTTTACTACTTCTTTACTGTTGACTGTAGCCGCAACACATTTTGCCGACAGTAAACCGCTGAACAATCCTACAAAATTTTTCTCACTGTACGACACGTAGTTCAGGAGAGAAGACGTCGTAATAATTGAGATATGTGAAAAGTTAGCTTTTCTTAAAACAGCGCAAATTAACAAGATTGTACTAATTCGAGATACTATAATGAGAGCACTTTGACTTTCATTAGTCTCTTGATAAATAATACGTAACTAATGGAACGAACATAATTATGGTTTTGTGCCTTTAGCCACAAAGGTTTAACCTGGTGAACGTCCCGTACTTAGCACAATCACTCATTTGTAAAGTAACCCCATGTTTGAAGCAGATTTATACATGGAAGTTCGATTCTGTAAGAAATTGAAGGTGGGGGGATTACTGGTGGATACAGAAGTGACAGTCGTAAAATCTTTTATCGATGTCTCGGAAAACATGCATTTGAGGATGATATACAGGGTGAGTCACCTAACATTACCGCTGGATATATTTCGTAAACCACATCAAATACTGACGAATCGATTCCACAGACCAAACGTGAGGAGAGGGGCTAGTGTAACTGGTTAATACAAACCATAAAAAAATGCATGGAAGTATGTTTTTTTAACACAAACCTACGTTTTTTTAAATGGAACCCCGTTACTTTTGTTAGCACATCTGAACATATAAACAAATACGTAATCAGTGCCGTTTGTTGCATTGTAAAATGTTAATTACATCCGGAGATATTGTAACCTAAAGTTGACGCTTGAGTACCACTCCTCCGCTGTTCGCTCGTGTGTATCGGAGAGCATCGAATTACGTAGGGATCCAAAGGGAACGGTGATGGACCTTAGGTACAGAAGAGACTGGAAGAGCACATTACGTCCACATGCTAACACCTTTTTATTGGTCTTTTTCACTGACGCACATGTACATTACCATGAGGGGTGAGGTACACGCACACACGTGGTTTCCGTTTTCAATTACGGAGTGGAATAGAGTGTGTCCCGACATGTCAGGCCAATAGATGTTCAATGTGGTGGCCATCATTTGCTGCACACAATTGTAATCTCTGGCGTAATGAATGGCGTACACGCCGCAGTAATGGCTCTGAGCACTATGGGACTCAACTGCTGAGGTCATTAGTCTCCTAGAACTTAGAACTAGTTAAACCTAACTAACCTAAGGACATTACAAACATCCATGCCCGAGGCAGGATTCGAACCTGCGACCGTAGCGGTCTTGCGGTTCCAGACTGCAGCGCCTTTAACCGCACGGCCACTTCGGCCGGCCACGCCGCAGTACATCTGGTGTAATGTCGCCGCAGGCTGCCACAATACGTTGTTTCCTATCCTCTGGGGTTGTAGGCACATCACGGGACACATTCTCCTTTAACGTACCCCACAGAAAGAAGTCCAGACGTGTAAGATTAGGAGAACGGGCTGGCCAGTTTATGCCCGTGTTTGTTACAACACGCAACTGAACGTCGGAGGTTTCAAGTGTCAACTTTAGGTTACAATATCTCCGGATGTAATTAACATTTTACAATGCAACAAACGGCACTGATTACGTATTTGTTTATATGTTCAGATGTGCTAACAAAACTAACGTGGTTCCATTTAAAAAAACGTAGGTTTGTGTTAAAAAACATATTTCCGTGCATTTTTGTATGGTTTGTATTAAACAATTACACCAGCCCCTCTCCTCACGTTCGGTCTGTGGAATCGGTTCGTCAGTATTTGATGTGGTTTACGAAATATATCCAGCGGTAACGTTAGGTGACTCACCCTGTATATATCGATGAAAAATACTCAGTTGTTAATCGATCCCGTCACTTTTGAATGGATTAGGTTTCATGAACTTTCAGGGCTGTTTCCTCAAAAACGGGAAGCGGGACCTGGGGGGCGGGGGGGGGGGGGGGGCGGGGGGGTAGGAGGCTGGTGAGCCAAAATATCATGGAGTCCTGCATTTTCTTAAAATAAAAGCATTTATGGCATATTCCGTCAGTTCTCGGAGGAACATAAATATATTAGCAGTTTGAATACACAGTACTAATGTTCCAGAATAATTTTTATTTAATAGTTCGCTATGAATCGGCTTTCGGCTTCTAAGGCCATCGTCAGATAACTTAATACTAAATATAGAATCCATACAATTTCAGCGAGAATTCATAGCTGTACAGAGATTGCTGTTCCAAGATGTGACGTTTTGTGTCTATATTGATACAAAACACAAAAATAGTGCAATGCCTAAAGAGACTCTGAACAAAAATATTTTATATTACAATATATTCACATATTAAAACTATTTGAATGTATGAGCCAAATATGTTGTTGTAGAAGTGAATGATTGCCCAGGCTACCTCGTATGTCATATGTATAAACTGGTAAACGTGATGAACAGACTGGAAAAGAGGGAGGAGGGGGGGAGAAATAAGTTTATGTCATTTGGTTGTGGAACAGTTATAACAAGCTTGTTACCTAATGGTGAGGGAAATAATGAATGGCTGCTGCTACTTTAGTAAGGGTGAGTAATGGAACCCTTTCAAAATTTCTAGAGATGACCGAGAGATGTGAGCTGTAGCTCCATATTGCTCGTTCGAGACTTCTCCCTCTTCGTGGTCCCTAACAAATGGTTTGACTTCGATCTCTATCATGTGACAGTAGCAGTCTACATTAACCATTACCATTACGCTATTTTTTAGAAAAAAGTACGGAATGCATACATCTAATTCAGCGGTGCAGCAAACTTTGGCTGTGATGTGGTCGCTGTAATTCCTGAGGGTTTTCTGCTGCCCAGTAGTGGAAATTACGTTTATTTACGATACCTGACCATTGGAAGTGGGCTCAGGAGGTCAAAAAAGCAATGGTGGGAATGTTCTGACGAGTTTCCACACACACAGCCCTGCAAGTTTCTAAATCTGTCTAGCTTCATTCTTGGGTAAACATCATCTCGTAGATGATTGGAGGTTGCTGGACGAACTCCCACACGCGTACATTTCCCGGTGTTGTTACAGTTCGAGGTCGGGTAGTAGATTTTCTTGTCAGTGCAGAACTTGATACTTTAATGTCTGATACCGAAACTCGAATAGTTTTTCTATCACGAACAGAATGATGTCGGCCAAGTTCGAACCAAATCTGAAATGCTCGCAGAAGCACCATTCCTTCATAACAAACGCATGATGCTCACCCAGCCAAGTGACTGCGCCTGATGAAAACGACAGATACACCGTTATCCAACGATACTTCCCCCAAGTCAATAACTCCAACATAGGTTGCACAGCGACCTCTCCAAATACGGGACGTCTGACTGCAGGATGCTGTAAATGCGGTTCTAGGTGCTACAGTCTGGAACCGCGCGACCGCTACGGTCGCAGGTTCGAATCCTGCCTCGGGCATGGATGTGTGTGATGTCCGTAGGTTAGTTAGGTTTAAGTAGTTCTAAGTTCTAGGGGACTGATGACCTCAGAAGTTAAGTCCCATAGTGCTCAGAGCCATTTGAACCATTTTTGATGCTGTCAATGAGATAAACAACTCTGAACGCAAGCGGCACTGACAGTGACCAAAGAGTCTGGCTGTGGATCAAACGATCTGTGCTCTATACACAAAAGCATTTTGCAGGTTCTTTTTCTTTCATTTTTTTCCATACATTTTTGTTCTTATCAAAATTAGTGGATTAATAAGGTATACAAAACAATGTTGTCACTGGCTAGGCACACATGGAAATAGCTGGAACGTTTTGTTTCACTTTTGACGAGGATAGCTGCTCTAAATTCTGACCATTGCTTTTTAGCAATGTAATTTTTGCTACACTGAGGGGTCAAAGAAATTGGCACACCTGCCTAATACCGTATAGGGCCCCGAGAGCACGCAGAAGTGCCACAACACGACGTGGCATGCACTCGTCTAATGTCTGAAGTAATACTGGAGGAAACTGACACCATGAATCCTGCAGGGCTGTTCATAAATCCGTGAGAGTACGAAGAGGCTCAGATCTCTTCTCAACATCACGTTACAAGGAAAATGCTCAATAATGTTCATGTCTCGCGAGTTTGGTGGCCAGCGGAAGTGTCCTGGAGTCATAATAGTGTTACTGGAGACACTCTGTAGCAATTCTGGACGTGTGGGGTGTCGCATTGTCCTGCTGGAATTGCTCAAGTTCGTCGTAATGCACAATGGACATGAATGGAAGCAGGTGTTCAAACAGAATGCTTACGTACGTGTCACCTGTCAGAGACGTATCTAGACATATCACGGGTCCCATATCACTCCAACTGCACACGCCCTACACCATTACGAGCCTCCACCAGCTTGAACACTCCCCAGCTGACATGCAGGATCCATGGATTCATGAGGTTGTCCCCATACCCGTACACGTCTATCCTCTCCATACAATCTGAAACGAGACTCGTCCGACCAGGCAACATGTTTGCAGTCATCAACAGTCCATTTTCGGCGCTGACGGGCCCAGGCGAGGCCCTAAGCTTTGTGTCGTGCAGTCATCAAAGGTACACGAGTGGGCCTTCGGTTCAAAAAGCCCATGTCGAAGGCGCTTGTTGAAGGCCCAGCACTGAAATCTGCAGCAATTTGCGGAAGGGTTGCCCTTCTGTCACGTTGAACGATTCCCTTCATTCGTCGTTAGTCCCGCTCTTGTAGGACCTTTTTCCGGCCGCAGCTGCGTCGGGACCTGATATTTTACAAGAGTTCTGATATTCGCGGTACACTCGTGAAATGGTCGTACAGAAAAACCCGCACTTCATCGTTACTTCGGAGATGCTGCGTCCCACTGCTCGTGCGCCAACTGTAACACCACGTTCAAACTCACTTGAACGTTGATAACCTGCCATTGTAGCAGCAGTAACTGATCTAACAACTACGCCAAACACTTGTCTTATGTAGGCGCCGTATTCTGTTTACATATCTGTATTTGAATACGTATGCCTATACCAGTTTCTTCGGCGTTTCAGTGTATTTATCAAAATTTCATTCTGCTTAAGATACACTTAATAGGTGTCGAAACCGAAGTCAATGTATCTAAAAGTTATTTGCAACCGGTTGGCTGTATAACCCTATGTTGAAAACAAAGAATGTAATAAATTACGTAAATACATTTCTCAAACAGTTTGGTTAGTGCAAATTTGAATTTTAACCCTGGTCGTTTTGCAACCGCTCTTTTAACTCATTCTTTTACACATCATCACATTTCTTCCAAGAAGGCTTGTAACTCACTTCTGGAAACCCACTTGGAATCGCACAACCGCGTGGACGCAATAATGATGCATCATTCACCGTCTGTTTTCACCGTTAACTTGTTCAGGCGATGCCACTGAGTGTGCGGTATGCATCAAAATTAATTTTCGAAAAAAAAATTTTAATGTACGTCAATCCTAAAAGAACGATGTAATGGTCCGAAGCCTGCCTTTGTTAGATATTCGTGGTGCTGCGAGTATATCTACTTTGAATGTGTGAATAATAAGTCCCTTACAACTAGGAATGTGAGCATATAAACAGAGTGAGTAAAAATACAGTACAAGAGTAGGAGATACAGGATCCGTAACATAGCCACTTCGAAAAAAAAAAAAAAAAAAAAAACGAAATGCAAGTGCTCTAAAGTAGCCCGTTTAAGAGGAACAGCTAAAGGGGTTTGGAGTTGCCTAGCGAAAGACAGAAGACTGCGTCCTTTCATAAAGAAGGTAAGTGCAGAAAGTGAGTAAGTACGTTTAAGAAAGACTTGGGAGAATGGGCTAGAAGAGGCACTACACGGGAGGTAAGTGCCGACGAGAGCTGCATTAACGACTGTGGAAACGGGGCCGGTGTCAAATGGCGAGGCTTAATCTGGCATCCCATTATCCCAGCTAGCTGTCTTGACGATTTCCTAAGTGTCGGCTTCTTTTCCTACTGAAGGCTTAGTTTGCATTGGCCTCATGCTTGATCGCAGTGATAAGTGGCCACACAAGATTAAAATTAAGCGAAACGGCAGATAGTACAACACTGCTCAAATAAGAGTCGGCTACAGAATAATCAGATACATTGTTTCATAGAGACCTGTAATAAATTTACAATAATGCTCATATATTTAACAAACTTGAAAGAATTAAAATGAGCGGTAAAAGTCCTGTTACCGTAGAACATCGATTGACACGATTGTTTGGTCAATAGGGAAAAACCACAAACAAATCTCGAAACACATACGTATATAGAAATCAAATGAGAGCGCGTATGGGAGGCGGAGGTAGAAGATCTACGGTAACCTTAGCGACAGCATACAGGCGTCTGTGGCCTAGCTGCGTCCGTGATTGGAAGTTACCATCGTAATTCCCACATACACTCCTGGAAATGGAAAAAAGAACACATTGACACCGGTGTGTCAGACCCACCATACTTGCTCCGGACACTGCGAGAGGGCTGTACAAGCAATGATCACACGGACGGCACAGCGGACACACCAGGAACCGCGGTGTTGGCCGTCGAATGGCGCTTGCTGCGCAGCATTTGTGCACCGCCGCCGTCAGTGTCAGCCAGTTTGCCGTGGCATACGGAGCTCCATCGCAGTCTTTAACACTGGTAGCATGCCGCGACAGCGTGGACGTGAACCATATGTGCAGTTGACGGACTTTGAGCGAGGGCGTATAGTGCGCATGCGGGAGGCCGGGTGGACGTACCGCCGAATTGCTCAACACGTGGGGCGTGAGGTCTCCACAGTACATCGATGTTGTCGCCAGTGGTCGGCGGAAGGTGCACGTGCCCGTCGACCTGGGACCGGACCGCAGCGACGCACGGATGCACGCCAAGACCGTAGGATCCTACGCAGTGCCGTAGGGGACCGCACCGCCACTTCCCAGCAAATTAGGGGCACTGTTGCTCCTGGGGTATCGGCGAGGACCATTCGCAACCGTCTCCATGAAGCTGGGCTACGGTCCCGCACACCGTTAGGCCGTCTTCCGCTCACGCCCCAACATCGTGCAGCCCGCCTCCAGGGGTGTCGCGACAGGCGTGAATGGAGGGACGAATGGAGACGTGTCGTCTTCAGCGATGAGAGTCGCTTCTGCCTTGGTGCCAATGATGGTCGTATGCGTGTTTGGCGCCGTGCAGGTGAGCGCCACAATCAGGACTGCATACGACCGAGGCACACAGGGCCAACACCCGGCATCATGGTGTGGGGAGCGATCTCCTACACTGGCCGTACACCACTGGTGATCGTCGAGGGGACACTGAATAGTGCACGGTACATCCAAACCGTCATCGAACCCATCGTTCTACCATTCCTAGACCGGCAAGGGAACTTGCTGTTCCAACAGGACAATGCACGTCCGCATGTATCCCGTGCCACCCAACGTGCTCTAGAAGGTGTACGTCAACTACCCTGGCCAGCAAGATCTCCGGATCTGTCCCCCATTGAGCATGTTTGGGACTGGATGAAGCGTCGTCTCACGCGGTCTGCACGTCCAGCACGAACGCTGGTCCAACTGAGGCGCCAGGTGGAAATGGCATGGCAAGCCGTTCCACAGGACTACATCCAGCATCTCTACGATCGTCTCCATGGGAGAATAGCAGCCTGCATTGCTGCGAAAGGTGGATATACACTGCACTAGTGCCGACATTGTGCATGCTCTGTTGCCTGTGTCTATGTGCCTGTGGTTCTGTCAGTGTGACCATGTGCTGTATCTGACCCCAGGAATGTGTCAATAAAGTTTCCCCTTCCTGGGACAATGAATTCACGGTGTTCTTATTTCAATTTCCAGGAGTGTATATGTAATTGTTGAGCAACGTGATTGTAAACTACACTGCCCAAAAGAATTAAAGGGTCACTTTTTTGAAACCATGTCACCACCTCCCACTGCGACACAGAAGTGTGAAACTGCTCAAAGGTGCCTACATCTACATCTGCAACTAAATTTTCGAAGCCACCTTGGGTGTGTGGTGGAGGATACTTGGTGTACTACTGTCACTTCCCATCTTTCAATCGCGAATAGTTTCAAGTAAGAACAACTGGCAGCAAGTTTTCGTGTTGTCTCGAATATTTCTATTATTATCTTCATCGCCTTTACACGAGATACGTAGAAGGAAGCAATACACAGTGTGTTAGAGGTATACTTGCAGATAATGCGGTTTTCCTATAGCTGACCTAGGAAAGTGTTTCAGACACACCACCGCTCAGAGTTAACACGAAAAGGCCTCGGGGGATGGCAAATAGGACGTGAATGAAACTATCCCTTCCCTCTGGGCGTTCTTTTACACACATTTCGCAGTTTAAACGGATATTTTGCATTGGGGAGTGCAACATAACGTCGTTCTTGGCAACAGCAGACAATACTGACATTCAACCGTTTCCCCCCACACCCCACCCCCCACCCCTCCTCGCGATTCAACACTTCTCACGTCATGGGGCCGCAAGCACATTCTATGTAATATGATCCATTTTTAATGGAGTGCGACCACAATGTTAGTTCGGGTCTACGGCGCAAAACCAGTAGCGACCGTTCAAAACCATTCGATGAAATTTGAACATGATGCGAAGCACCAA
The DNA here is from genome assembly GCF_021461395.2 of Schistocerca americana. NCBI lineage: Eukaryota > Metazoa > Arthropoda > Insecta > Orthoptera > Acrididae > Schistocerca > Schistocerca americana. Next base: position 438,057,524 of record NC_060125.1, read on the forward strand.
ATGGTATTTATGTGCAAGGTGCCGGGGCTAGAAGTGTATTTAACACTAAATTCTTCTGGAATCTTCACATGGAAATGATACTTTAAGCCCCCCCCCCCTTTTCTAACTCCGACTTTTGCTGTTGCACATGGATTAAGAAGAAACACGAACTGATTCTAATGGACCCTGCGAGTGGAGTAGCAAAGAGTTTGGCACCTGCAATAATTTAATTTGATAGAAGTTAATTTGATAAATAAGTTTCATTAATGTGGTGAGAAATGAAAGGGTAGCTCTACCGATCTACAGAAAGAAAGTTCTGTCCAAAATAACAATTTGATTTATTATGACTAAACTCAAAATAATAAACACAACACATGAAACATTTACAATACGTCAAATTGGATACTCAAACAAATGCTGTGAAGGTGAAGTAGTCCGTAAACTAGCTTGTGACGTTTATGACCAAATGGTATGGGGAGCCAATTACTTGCAACTCAACACCTAGCCAACCCAACATTAATTGCTGCTACAGTAGTGAGGACTCAGACAATGAACACCCATGACAGAACCACGTAAGACAAAATGGGAACAGGCGTGCTCTTTTGAACTCTGATTATCATAGAGCAAAATTCCCTAATCTGCCGGTGCTGCGGACATACATTACCAAGCTGTCTTCTTAACTGCAAGGACGCGATGTGGCGTACCGGAAGCGATGGCTGGTTGCTTCGACGTCCAGTCATGGTGATGATAATGTCACGAGTACAGCCCGAAACAAATTATTCTGTTCTGGTTGTTCCAGACTAACGACTTCCTGTCAGTACAAGTGGGCCTCTGAGGGAGACGAAGAAGGCTCGCCATACAATCACTGACGATACAGTGATTGATTTTAACAAGCGAAGTCACACAGTAACTTGTCAACTTTATCTAAAACTGCTCAAGACGGACGATATTGGCCGCTTGTACGCAGAATGCTCACTTGCCAACTGTACTCGGAAAGTTACGATGAAGTCGAAACTTCAGCAACTTCATCAAACAGTTACAATTAAATGAAAGTATATTAGACGGCCAACGGTAGTAAGGCTGTCTAGAGCAGCGAGAGCTCAGTCTTGTAACCTACTTCGACCGAAAGGCAAGAGCCGACCCCCTCAAGAGCACCTGTACAAGCCGAACACAGAACATTCTGCCCCCACGACAGTGGCCGTGGTTAAACTTCCAATCAGCAACTCGAAAACCGGCGGAAAATTCCACTCTATTGCCGAAGCACCACTATTCCACCAATGGAGATACTTGGCGCCAATTTCTGCGCCGATTTTGCTTCGTCACGGAGCTATCCCCTGAGCAAGCCAATCACAGTTATGATTTTGCAGAAAACGCGGGAATTTGCCCGCCAAGACTGCCTGGGAACACAAGTCATTCCCACCCCTCACTGGTAGCCCGCCAGAAAGTGTTTCCACTAAGTTTCTGTGAAGTAACAGAATCTTTAGCCCAGCCACTTTGTCAGGCGACTGCCCCACTCTTATGACAATGTCGGCGTCTGGAAAGCATCCACTCGACTCCCTCACACCTGTCGGCTTAACCCTCTCAAGATCAGCAGGACCCGCCTGTCACCGGACCACCCAGCTGACGAGAGATGCTGCGTGGGAAGTCCGTGTGTGAAGGAATAGCATCTTTTCACCGCATACAATTAGAGAGGAAAATCGAATTACTCAGAGTAAGATAGAAATATGAGAGGGGGCTCATGCCACCTCTCATATGTTTTTTCAGGTCCCCTGCTGTTTGTCGCACTTCTGTGGTTTCGTCAAGAGGGAGGTGGAGTGCCACTGACACATGCATGAATAAAATGGCAACATATCGCTCTAAGAGATCCCCAGTTCTGCAACACCCTCGGTTTCACCTGTACACCTATGTTGAGCACTTTAAAAAAGTACCCACACAGAGGCAACCATTATTTTTAGGGGCCTGTGGGCAAAAAATCCATTCCATATCCCCAGAAACTGTGTGCCGAAAAACGGTGCAACTGCAGAAGAATAGCACCACTCAGTTTGAGATAAAGAGGCCTGCAGCCGCCTAGGAATTGATCAAGGGTTGTCTCTGTACAGGGAAGTTTCTAAAGTACTCAGCAAAGGTGTGTTGACGGCATCCTACAGCTTGTGTTAAGGAGGCCTGCAGACGCCTAGGAATTGATCAAGGGTTGTCTCTGCACAGGTTCGTATTTGACGTGCTCAACAAAGGTTAGTTGATGGAACCGAGGGTTTTGCCAAACTGGCGGAGAGAGGGAGCGGTGTGTGTGTGTGTGTGTGTGTGTGTGTGTGTGTGTGTGTGTGTGTGTGTGTGTGTGTGTGTGTGTGTGTGTCACCCCTTATATATGACCCCTTTGGAGTGGAGTGCGACTACAAGTTTTGTACTCATTTGCAGAGCCATATATACATATGGCGATATATACATATGGCTCTGCAAATGAGTTCAAAACTTGTAGTCGCACTCCACTCCAAAGGGGTCACTTCGTGTGGAATGGGGTTGAAACCGCAGATTTTCCTTAGAGAAAAAAATGGTTCAAATGGCTCTGAGCACTATGGGACTTAACTTCTGAGGTCACCAGTCCCCTAGAACTTGGAACTTCTTAAACCTAACTAACTTAAGGACATCACACGCATCCATGCCCGAGGCAGGATTCGAACCTGCGACCATAGCGGTCACGCGGCTCCAGACTGTAGCGCCTAGAACCGCTCGGCCACAGCAGCCGGGCCTTAGAGAAAGTCTGAATCTTCTTGGGGACGTCAGCAGTTTCTAGGGTTGTAAATGACGTCGTACAGTTGCACATCGCACTGCAAACTGTCAGTTTCCACCGCGAAATGTGTGTAAATAGCACCGTTTATACCGTATCCTCGGGCCCTTTCCTGCCTGTTCCGAGTGGCAAGGTGTTCTGAAATGTTTTCCTCGTCCAGGGTGAAAGATTCAAACTGGATCACATCTTGCCGAAACGCTTTTCCCTGTCACTGAATTAAAATGGATGGAAGTTAGTCTCATTTAGGGGCAACTAATGTGATGATTCACACCCAGTTACCAAAAGCAGGACACCCGAAGACGAGCTGCGAGTTTGGTTCGCGATTTGGCTATTTCGCTTGCAGACTGTAGGGCCCCTCATAGATCGTGCGAAATTCCGGTGCCGCAACGCAGGGAAAGTGGAGTTCAACGCGCAGAGCCGCGTCGGTCGCACCAGAGATGGATCAGGAACCAGTCGGTCAGGCTGGCGCTTTTACCGCCAGCTGCTGCAGGCCGGCTCACCGTGTGCACAACTGCCCGAGTCGGTGAGGTACTGCGGCAGGCGGATTCCCAGCCATCAGCCCCGTTTCAGAAAGCTGCTCACGTCCCCTGTCACCCTGACCGTCTGCACCGTGGAAGGGGAGCGCGGTGGGGAAGCTGCTTCCTGGCGTGTTCAGCGGGACGGGAGAATAGATTTTTGTTTTATTTTAGGGAAGAGTTGCTTACGTAGCATTACCTCCTAATTTGTACCACTGCTATAAAATTAGTAGCTCTTGTACCGTACGACATTTATTAAGGTAAGCGTGAACTATGTACACTCCTGGCCATTGAAATTGCTACACCACGAAGATGACGTGCTACAGACGCGAAATTTAACCGACAGGAAGAAGATGCTGTGATATGCAAATGATTAGCTTTTCAGAGCATTCACACAAGGTTGGCGCCGGTGGCGAAACCTACAACGTGCTGACATGAGGAAAGTTTTCAACCGATTTCTCACACACAAAGGGCAGTTGACCGGCTTTGCCTGGTGAAACGTTGTTGTGATGCCTCGTGTAAGGAGGAGAAATGTGTACCATCACATTTACGACTTTGATAAAGGTCGGATTGCAGCCTATCGCGATTGCGGTTTATCGTATCGCGACATTGCTGCTAGCGTTGGTCGAGATCCAATGACTGTTAGCAGAATATGGAATCGGTGGGTTCAGGAGGGTAATACGGAACGCCGTGCTGGATCCCAACGGCCTCGTATCAATAGCAGTCGAGATGACAGGCATCTTATCCGCATGGCTGTAACGGATCGTGCAGCCACGTCTCGATCCCTGAGTCAACAGATGGGGACGTTTGCAAGACAACAACAATCCGCACGAACAGTTCGATGACGTTTGCAGCTGCATGGACTATCAGCTCGGGGACCATTGCTGCAGTTACCCTTGACGCTGCATCACAGACAGGAGCGCCTGCGATGGTGTACTCAACGACGAACCTGGGTGCATGAATGGTAAAACGTCATTTTTTCGGATGAATCCAGGTTCTGTTGACAGCATCATGATGGTCGCATCCGTGTTTGGCGACATCGCGGTGAACGCACACTGGAATCGTGTACTGGTCATCGCCATACTGGCCTATCACCAGGCGTGATGGTATAGGGTGGCATTGGTTACACGTCTCGGTCACCTCTTCTTCGGATTGAGGGCACTTTGAACAGTGGACGTTACATTTCAGATGTGTTACGATCCGTGGCTCTACACTTCATTCGATCCCTGCGTCCTGCGAAACTCTACGCTTCAGCAGGATAGTGCACGACCGCATGTTGCAGGCACTGTACGTGCCTTTCTGGAGACAGAAAATGTTCGACTGCTGCCCTGGCCAGCACATTCTCCAGATCTCTCACTAATTGAAAACGTCTGGTCAATGGTGGCCGAGCAACTGGCTCGTCACAATAAGCCAGTCACTACTCTTGATGAACTGTGGTATCGTGTTGAAGCTGCATGGACAGGTGTACCTGTACACGCCATCCAAACTCTCTTTGACTCAATGTCCAGGCGTATCAAGGCCGTTATTATGGCCAGAGGTGGTTGTTCTGGGTACCGATTTCTCAGGATCTATGCACCCAAACTGTGTGAAAATGTAATGTCAGTTCTCGTATGATATACTTCTCCAATGAATACCCGTTCATCATCTGCATCTCTTCTTGGTGTAGCAATTTTAATGGCCAGTAGCGTATAATACATCAGGAGCCATTTTGTCAGCAATGAGATCTGCGTGAGGAAGAGATTGTCTGAAGACATTGTTGATTTTGTTATAGCTTTCCTCTAACGTTTTCTGTGCACCGCGAAGAGAAACCATACATACTATAAAAATGGATGTACGTACTTATGTTCGATCCACATCTCTACTTAAACCACTGGAACAACTTCAGCCAAACTTGGTACACATATCATTTACTCTCTTCAAAGAATCACTCTGGGGTTGAGAACCACCCACCTATCAAAGCGGTGGGGGTGAAAAAGCAGTGTAGTCCACGACGCGAGAATACCCATACTTTAGTCACCCAGTATTTGGGAATGAGAGCACTTAGAGACTTTCAACGAAGTTTAAACATAATGTCAAACATTTACGGAACTTTTTCTCGCTGACGAGCCCCACAAGATGATAAAAGGAAAACAGTTTTTCGTTTACTGCATTTTTGCTATCCATGCAGTAAAACTGTAAAATGAAGCACGACGTTTTAATTAATTACTTCCTTACTACTAACTAAATTCCTGGCACATTTTGTGGACTGAGCTAACATATACCACTAAATGCAACAGAAAAATTATATCATTGTATGACATTAGTTCAGGAGATATGAGATCATAAACATTGAGATGCGTGAAACACTACCACATCATGCAACACGTTTAAATTTATTACTTCATTGCTACTGACTCTATTCGTAACATTTTTCTCATACAGTACCCACATCTGCCGCTGACTGCACCTGGAAAAGGTTATCATTGTACGGCACGTAGTTCAGGAGACATACCGTCATAATTTATGGAATAGTTGACAAACTGCCGCATTATTACTTTTTTAGCGGCACCTCTGTTCACAACACATTTCGCAGACAGTAGGCACATACACCACTGGATATAGCTGCACAGTTATATCATTGTATAGCTCATAATTCAGAGGATACGACGTCATAAACATTGAGCTATGTGAAAATGAAACTGCAGGGCGAAATTCCATAGACATAGAGATGAAATATAAACACAAATACGCGTGAAGTATGTTAAATACGTCTGAAATATGTTTGACACTTTGGAATGCGGCAAAGCCACGGGTAAAAAGCTTATCCTAATCCCCTGGATCGATTCCAATCAAATTTGGTACACACGTCAACTACAGTCTGGAAACAAATACCGTTGGGGTAAGCCCCACCAGCCTCCTGCTGGGGTTAATGTCATAACGTGAGATAGGAGGAGGACGAGAAGGAGATGGACAGAGAGAGGGGGTGGTGGAGATGAACAGAGGGGGAAGCAGGAGATGAATTAGTAAAAGACTGGAATTAGTAATACCCGGGTAACCCTGAGTACGCAACTAATTATTACTATAACGTACGTGCTAAGGTAATGTTTTTATAGGTAAATGTACATGAGCTAACCTTACGCTTCAGTCACAAATTCGTACTCGTTGTGATTCGTTCGTAGAAAACAGACGAAAAGAAAATAGTGGCGTTTACTATAATTAATTGCTATAAGTTTCTAATATTGTACCGATACAATTTAAGAAACTTCCTAGCATCGTGAGTTCTCAAAAGTGCGTTTAGCATTACCAGTAAAAACTTAATTTTTAGAAAAAATGTAGTGAATTTTGCGTTCTTTACCATAAATTATTGAGCAAAAAATTAACGTGTATCACGATATGGCAACAGAAACGCGTTATGGGAGGTGGACCAATAACGAATAACGTTTACTTGTATCGGTACATCTAAATGGCGATCATGGATTAAATAAACTCGTACACATATATAATATGCATAAGCCGACCATTGAGAGGCATGCTGAAAATAAATATGCGAACGATATAAAAATTTGTGGCCATAGTAAAGTGTTGAAATCGAAACGGAGGAGCATATTCTTACATTTGAAAAGGTGTTCTCCAGCTCATGCACATTGGACGTAAAAAAACTAACTTTCGATGTTGCGGAACGAAATGGGTTACCAGATAATTTCAACTCAGAAGAAGCCATAGGAGCCAAAAGGAAAAGTAAAGGTGTCCATCCAAGAAGCCGAATCCAAATGAAATGTGCTCCAAGCAAAATTTCAGAACCTAGCAATGGAGCCTCTGAGTTGATCAGCAGCCTATGCCACAACAAAGAAAAGTTAACCGAAGCAAAGGATAAAAAATCCAAAACTGCAGTTCCACCTGTGAAAAGGAAATGTTTTGGAGACAGCGGGGTTTGCTATCACAGAAAGTCATTCGTAACGCAGAGGAGTAGTATTCCGAGCTTGCGAGGGAGAAGTGGGAAAACAGTTATCACATACAGGAAATGCAGAATGTGGAGTCATAGAAGGTGTGCAGGGGTGGCCAAAAGAGTCGAAAAGCTATACTGTAGTGCCTGCAAATAGTGACGTAACATATGGAACATTTACTTAGACTAGCACATACTTTCCAGCTCAGGGGCATAGTTTTTAAGGGTGGTACAATTTATGTGCCCACTAGTACAAATTAGTCCGCGCTACTGGTGTCGCGGTAACGTTATCGCTTCCCGAGCACAGCGTCCCGGGTTCGATTCCCGGCGGGGTCAGGGCTTTTCACCTGCCTCGAGATGACTGGATGTTGTTGTGTTATCTTCATCATCATCATTCATCCCCGTTACGGTCGGAGGAAGGCAACGGCAAACCACCTCTATTAGGACCTCGCCTAGTACGCCGGTGCTGTCAAGAAGCAAGGGACTTCACTTCCATTTCCACTGGTACAAATTAGGAAATCAGAATCGCAGTTCGTACCACTAACAGACGTTTAGACAAGTCAGTGTAGTGTGTTTCTTTTTCTCAGGATTTCCGTTTTTTTAGTGGTAAACCACGAACAACATCCTGCAGCAGGAAATGGTATTAACTGAATAATTCTGTAACTTACTATGTAGATTGTAATAAATAAAATTTCAGAGGTGGTGCAATTTTGCAGTTCTCCCTTGTTTGTGCCCATCGGACGTGATTTGCTCAGGCAGATTCCAATACATGAGAGGCTACAAATAATAGTGAGTAAAACTTATTTTAGTAACTAAAAGACTTATTCAGTCACACACACACACACTCACAAAAATGTTTCAAATGGCTCTGAGCACTATGGGACTTAACTTCTGTGGTCATCAGTCCCCTAGAACTTAGAACTAGTTAAACCTAACTAACCTAAGGACATCCATGCCCGAGGCAGGATTCGAACCTGCGACCGTAGCAGTCACGCGGTCACACACACACACACACACACACACACACACACACACACACAGTTACACCCACGGGTCGCAGTCCAAGCGTGTGACAGTAGATTTACATTATTTACATTATATATTATTTACATTAGACATTATTTACGTTAGATAAGAATTAGATGATATAAATTAAGTCATGTTTAGCGGCTAAAAGTTCCATACGACGTCGCCTGCAGTGCCTCTCCTGGGCTTATGACCCCATCGTTGAACCTTAGACGACTGGAAAACCGTCACCTTCTTAGATGAGTCTCGAATTCAGTTGGTAATAGCTGATGGTGGGGTTCGAGTGTGGTGAAAACCCCATGGATCAAGGTGTGAATAAGGCACTGTGCTACTTGGTGGTGGCTGCATGATGTTTAAATTGCGGTTTTTACGTGGAATTGACTGGTTCTCTAGTCCCTCTGAAACCACCATTGACTGGAAATGGTTACGGTTGGCCACTTGGAGACCATTTGCAGCCATTCATCGCAAACAACGATGGAATTGTCACCCAACCGCAGTTGTTTGCGATTCGTTTGAATAACATTCTGGACATTTTGAGCGAATGGTTTGGCAACCCAGATCGCCCAACATGAACCCCATCAAATATGTATGGAATTTAATCTACAAGTCAGTTCGTGCAAGATTTTGCTACAGTGGACTGCTGTGGAGGCCGTAATATTTCCGCAGGGGACTTCCAACGAGTTGTTGAGTCCGTGTCACGTCGAGTTGCTGCGCTATGCCGGGCAGAAGACAATCCGACAAGACACTGGGAGACACCCCGTGGCATTTGTCTCAGTACACATTCACACTCTTCAAAACTGCCTGTAGTGCGTGTCTGTGTGTCCTGCCCGCGTAAACGTATCAAGGCTTCTTTCTGTTCCATTATTGTGTGGAGTGCGAGAAGAATGATCAGTCTAATATTGTCTTCACACGCAGTACGGGACTTCATCCTGATTTTTTTATACAGTGTAAGTAGGTTTCAGGCGTCTGCCAATTCAAATTTTTCAGCAAATAATACTTTTTGTATACGTTCAATAAACCCTGTTAGTCTTCTTACGTATGGACCCCACACATTGTTAGGATGGATCTCACAGTGTTACGCAAGCAGTCACCTTAGCAGAATGATTGCATTCTTCTGGGTCTTATGTACGTACCGAAGTCTATCATTAATTTTATGAAGAACTGGGTCTGTGTGATGATTAAATTTCATATTCGTACACATTTAACACCAAGGTATTTGTGAGAGTTAAGTGATTGCACTTGTGACTCATGGGTACTGTAGTTCTGCGTACAATGTTTAATAATTCTGTGAAGTGCACAGTTTTACATTTTAGTATACTTAAAGCAAGTTACCATCTTTGAACCCCACTGAAACATTTCTTAACAAGGTCTTCCAATGTTTATACAGCTTTTTTAAGACAGTGCGTCGTCATAGACAACTACATTATCTGCTAAAAGTCTGAAGTTAGAGTTAATATTGTCTGACATTAACAAAGAGCACGAACAGCAAGGCTCCCAGTACACCTTCCTGGCCCAAGTACGAAGCTTATTTTACTCCCGCCCATCACTCTCCATCCAAGACAATAAGCGGCGTGCTCCCTGAGGAGAAATATTCCAACGAGTTCCAATTTTTTCTTGATACCTAGTATGATCATAGAGTTTTTAATAAACGTTGGTGTAGTACCGAATCGAATGCTTTTCGGAAATCAATAAATATTGCATTCACGTAACAGCCTTAGCCGATGGCTTTCATGACTGAAAGCGCGAGTTGAGTTTCACGTAACTTAAGTTTTCGGAATTGGTGCTGGCTGACATAAAGGAAGTAATTCTGTTTTTAGTTTTTGTATTTACGTCCTTAATCTATTACTTCACGGAGACAAGCAGTTGGTGCATTTGCCAAGAATAATTTTCGATTTGCGTTGTACCGTTACCTTGTTGTCTGCACTGTGCTGTAGTTTACTACACCTACTTATAACATAAAGTTTTTTTGGCTTACTGAAGAAGCATTCCTTTAATTTAACAGTTGCTAAATTTGTCAAACTACACTGCGCAACCGACTCAGAGGATCGCTTTTCCGAAACCCAGTAATCGTCTCTCATTCCAACGTGTAAGTTTAGCTCAAGGTTGGATACAACCTTTCTCTGGAATGGTGCAAAAGCTTGGCACCCTACGACGTCAGTCCGCAGCTCGTGGTCTTGCGGTCGCGGTCTCGCTTCCCAAGCGCGGATTCCCGGGTTCGATTCCCGGCGAAGTCAGGGATTTTCACCTGCCTAGAGATGACTGGGTGTTTGTGTTGTCCTCATCATTCCATCATCATTCATGAAAGTGGCGAGTTTGAACTGATCAAAGGTTGGGAATTTGTACGGACGCTGATAACCGCGCAGCTGAGCGCCCCACAAACCAAACATCATCGTCATCATCATCATCATCACCTACGACGTCACGTTGGAACGACGACGCGTCGAACAGCAACGAGCTACACGTGACAAAAAGGCCAGAATTCAGTCGTGTGACGTGTAACGTGAATTAATGACGTCGCATTGGCACCAAACTTCACCACAATTCTGCCAATTTGTCGCAGGATGGGAAGATGGTCGCAGACCCTCATAAGCACATCGTGCACCTTATTTTAACGTCTCTGCGATAGAGGTCAGAACCGCGAAGCCCAGCGTTAAAATCACGCAGTTTTCTCCTGTGTGCCGAGGAAAACATTTCAGACACACCGCCGATCATAATCGAAACGTAAGGGCCTCAAGAGGTGGCATAAAGGGCGCCATTGTATAACACTATACCACCCACAGGAAAAAATAGTCCTGTCACGGGAAAAGCCACGTATAACACTATTATACGGGGCATTGTGAATGCAATATACTCGTCATAAACGTTCCTAGTTCCCACGATTGTCATATAATGTTACCCCTTTTACAGGATTTTATCGTGATGTATGACTAATGGATATGGAAATCAGACTTAATTCATTTTCTACGAGTTAGAAAGAAACGCAGTAAAAATGAAATAATACTGAATCTAGACCTTTATGTACGAAGTTCATTAAATGGATTTTCTAATGGATTTATGGTCTAGGCAAAGAAACGGTTAGGTTTCATTAAAGTAGAAGAAGTAAATGTAGCCTACATTCCTACTGTTCCCTAACGTCATTTTACAAACAAGTATAACTTTTCAGACTGTAGTTCTTATCTACTACAGGCACGTATGTATACAGGGTGTTACAAAAAGGTACGGCCAAACTTTCAGGAAACATTCCTCACACACAAAGAAAGGAAATATGTTATGTGGACATGTGTCCGGAAACGCTTACTTTCCACGTTAGAGCTCATTTTATTACTTCTCTTCAAATCACATTAATCATGGAATGGAAACACACAGCAACAGAACGTACCAGGGTGACTTCAAACACTTTGTTACAGGAAATGTTCAAAATGTCCTCCGTTAGCGAGGATACATGCATCCACCCTCCGTCGCATGGAATCCCTGATGCGCTGATGCAGCCCTGGAGAATGGCGTATTGTATCACAGCCGTCCACAATACGAGCACGAAGAGTCTCTACATTTGGTACCGGGGTTGCGTAGACAAGAGCTTTCAAATGCCCCCATAAATGAAAGTCAAGAGGGTTGAGGTCAGGAGAGCGTAGAGGCCATGGAATTGGTCCGCCTCTACCAATCCATCGGTCATCGAAACTGTTGTTGAGAAGCGTACGAACACTTCGACTGAAATGTGCAGGAGCTCCATCGTGCATGAACCACACGTTGTGTCGTATTTGTAAAGGCACATGTTCTAGCAGCACAGGTAGAGTATCCCGTATGAAATCATGGAACGTGTTCCAATGAGCGTAGGTGGACGAAACTAAAATGAGCTCTAACATGGAAATTAAGCGTTTCCGGACACATGTCCACTTAACATCTTTTCTTTATTTGTGTGTGAGGAATGTTTCCTGAAAGTTTGGCCGTACCTTTTTGTAACACCCTGTATACGGGGGTTGGAACTTAAATATTGGAAACTATTTATTCACAACCGATATAAAGGAGTTACATGTTTTCACCTGTTACTTTCCTTCAAAGTAGTCACCAGCGTTGTGTAGAACCCGTCGCCAGCGATGTGGAAGGCGTGCTACACCGTTAGCAGAGCCTGTTCTGTTGATGGTGAGAATGGAGCTGTCTACTGCCTGTCACATCTCTGGAACAATTCTGAAGCGTATCCCACGAAGTGGTTCCTTCATCTTCAGAATCAAATCAAAGTCACAAGGACGTAAGTCTGGGGAGTATGGTGGATGGTGCAGTACTTCCCAGTCCCATCGACCAAACAGAGCAGCCACAGCTTGCGCCATATGCGCCCGCGCATTGTCGTACAAAATGATCGGTGGGTTGCGCAGAAAGTGCCGCCGCTTCTTTCGCAAATCTGGTCGCAGGTAATGATCCAAAAACGAACAGTATTACTGTGCACTGACTGTCTACCTTGGAGGAAAGTAATCCATTAGGATAACACCATCACAGTCATACACGAGAATCACCATAACTTTAGACCGCTCCATTCGCACCCTCAACAGAACAGGATCTCCCAACGGTATACTACGCCTTCCACATCGCTGGCAACGGGTTCTACACAATGCCGGTGACTACTTTGAAGGACAGTAACAAGTGCAAACACGTAACTCTTTTGTATCGGTTGTGAACAAATAGTTGCCACTGTTTAAGTTCCAACTGTCGTAGTTTTGATCTAGAAAGGTCACAATTCTAAAAAAGAATATGGCCAGGAGTGACTTCTATGTTTGCATTTTGCATAACCAACAAATTAAATATTTAAATGTTCTAATAGCATAATACACATGTTTAAATTTATTAAGGATTGTTTATACTTTTCTCTTAAAAAATGATCTGTCAAAAGCCATAGGTAGGGTGTGGCCACTCTATATTGTCCTTCAGTATTTTTATGAAATCCTACTTCAATGTTACTGAACCACATAAGCAATTTTCTTTTGCAGCATTTTGTACTTTACGAATTTCATTTATATATGAAAAATTTTATCTTTATTTTACTCAAAACAAACTTGCCAAAACCTCAGTATTTATGTATGACAAGTTCGTCTTCCCTTTACTTATTACCAGAAACAGAGTAAGAATACTAAAATCATTAAATTTGTCTGAAAACTTCTACTTTAGTACTTAATCATAATCTCACTGCAGCACTTCCATTACGTAAATGAGACAGTACTTTTAGCTGCGCTTTAAAAGTTAGTCCAGAAAAATTATTTTCGAATATTTATTCAAAGATGAAAATTAGTGCTTGTAGATACAGAATTAATCACTTCAAATGTTTTTATAATAGGTTTACTGGAATAATCAAACATCAGGAAAGCATTCAATACAAGTGAATGATTACGAATAAAATAACAGGGGTGAACCAAATTTTATTTTTAACACAGAAATTATTCAAAAAACGTTAATTTTTATTTAATGGTTCACGCTTCTACAATTCTAATTACACAATTTGTAACCTGTTACTGTATTCGTTGTGTGTTGCGGATGGCAATGGCGGCTACACTATCTATGGTACGGAGTAGAAGTTTCTTGAAGTGTGACTAACAATTCTTCTTGGTGTCGTTTTAACGTCCATAAAATAGCCCAGCAACTTGTACCAAAGCCGTAACGATTCAGCAGTCGTCGTCGGAGGCTACTGTGCAACAATTCCCAGGTAGGACATCGCCTGCTCCGTCCGAGTGTTGCCACTTTCACTGCTGCCCAGACAGTGCCTCCTCGTTCCCGCTCGCTCTACAGGTAACGCCCCAAAAACCCAAGCCCCCTTTTATGCTTCCCAGATTACCTTTCGTACAGTTGGATAGCACTCCATCTGTTACATAACATTGTCTCTAAACGTGTATCATGTTATGCAAATGACAATTTGCACAAATATATAAAATTACGTACACTAACTAACGTTTCATTAAACTTCTAGAAAATATTGTTTAGTAAATTATGCATTTCAAATATTTCTTTACGTAAGTTACAAACATACATTAACAAAACACTCTAACATCACATATATCACACTTTCCGTATAGGTTTTTCATATCACAGTTATATTACGACAAAATTTAAAGGCAAACAAAATTTACAAATTGGATGACTGATTAAATAATAGTATTACAAGTGATACCACCTCTTTCCTTTGAACACAGATATCCACAAATTTCACTGCCGAAACGACAGTTTGCAGTATGGTGAACAAAAGAATGACGCTCTTGACAACCTCTGGCACTGTTGATACCACCTGGGCGATTAAACTCTTCACGAAGGACACCACGGGTCTGCAACCACGCTGAACATGATCTCACCCCTTTGGAACGCAGTGTGGAAGCAATTTTTGATCTCGTGTACTGTGTGGAACCTCTGGGGAACGTTCAGAATCATTCGACGAAATCTGAACGTGATCCGAAGTAGCAAAGGTTCCTTATGCTTATTCAATTCTTCTGTTTCGTGCTCTCCAGTAGAGTGAACACAGAGGGGTGGAACATTGTCAGGTGTTTGAATGGGACTGATAAATGTCTATCCAAGACCCCCCTCCCCCTCCCAGTTCAGCAAAACTTTCGTTGGCACCCTCCAGCATTTATTGAGAATTTTAAAGATGTGTCTTTGCAAAGAAAACCTGCTTAATCCTCCTGGGCACCTGCAGCCAAGCGACTGGCGTCAGAGGTGTGTTTCACATGGTTGCGTACCTGCCGGCGCCTTGGACTTGATTTATAACTCATTTCTACTGAACTTGTGGAAGACTCTTGTCATTTGTCCTTAAGCAGTTTATTTATTTATTTTTCTTGACGGGTTACGCTTCATTCACTGCTTGTGCTGCAAGTTTTTTGAACTTTAAAATTTGTGTTGATTATTTTTAATAAATTGTGGTTAATATATATACTCGATTTTGTAGTCCCAGTACCACTTGCACAACCCAACCAACTCGCTATCGCGTTAGTAAAATGTATACTAAGATTAACAGTTAACGCAGGATGTCTTTCATGTCATTTGGTGCAAATGTTTTAATAAATAAATTTAAGGTTCTGCAGATCGAAACCTGTTGGGAATATATATATATATATATATATATATATATCAGCAGCTCTTGGCATTAAAACAATTACTGTTTGCAAACTCTAGTGTGCTTTGTTGGAAGTTCAGAAATGGAGCCTTTATGAAAAACGGAATAAATCGTACCCAAATTTGATTCCAATGGAACCGTTGTGCGCACCGACTGTAAACTATGTTTTTAAAAAGTAAGAGATCTGATCTGCATTAAGAAAAAGACTGGATTTGCGACTAATTGCTGAATCCTTTTTCTTTTTGATAATAAATCGTTACGTTGTGTATTACCAGTAATGGATCAAATTTCAATTTGTTGGAACAAATGTTACAGGTGTTTGAAAGGACAAATGTAAATACACTAAACTTGTACATCAGTACATCAACGACAAACTGTGGAACAAGAATTGCCCCTCATTTATTTATGACGACGGTCGGATCGCCTCCCTCTAACAAAAGACAGTTCTAGGCCTCTAAAGACAACTTTTGTCCGCTCTTGACGACCAGCCGGAAGTCAAGCCCACGACCATAACAAATATGCCGAGTTCAAAGTCTCAAGGCTGTTAACTCCTGTCAGGCACAGCTATACTTCTAAATATTTCGGGGTTATTCTTAACAGGAGTCTGACAGTGAAGGAGCAATGTAACTGAGAATGCAGGTCGCAGCTGGCAACAATATCTTGAAGAACTCAAAGGCAAACATTGGGTAGCAAGCCCAAGAATCCTTCGGCTTGAGTTACTCTGCAGGAGAATATGCCTATCCTATGTGATACCAGTCTTATCACTCGAAGAACGCTGACACTGCACTTCACCAAACTTGCTTCCAGGTGATAGGGTGCTTAACACCAATTAAAACCTAGAAGATCCAAGTTGTGACCGGAATAGTACCATCTGACATCAAATGGATAGTAACAGACAAATCCGAAAGGATTACACACACACTGATTACAGACAACCACTTCAAAGGCATGAACCTGTTTGCTTAACCCAATAGGAAAAATTTTACCTCAAGTATTGCTCCCATAGTGAAGTCACAGGCAGACGAGAAACTTCAACGCTAACAGGACAGGGTTAACCGTGACTCGTTGCCGCCAAAAGAGCAGCTACCTCCACAAAATAGCCCCCTTGGCAGGCGTGTGGGTTAGCTTGACCGTTATCGTGTAGAAATAGAGCGAGATAAAACTACCATGTTAAAATGGGTACTCTGTGGTTACCAATGTGTTTCTTCTGCGTATGAGGCTAAGGAGAGGATGAGCCATTTTCTTCACTGCCCCATTTACCATCTCCCCAGGCATCGTGTCGCAAGAACATTTGGCATCAGCAGTCCCAACAGCAGTGCACCTTGCTCAGGTGCTGCATTTCCTCTAAATGCTACCCAAATTGTTGTCATCGACACGCTAAGAAGAAGAACACACATCATTTTCTTTAATTGCTTGGTTCACTGATTTTTTAGGGTTTCCTCGTCTTTCTCGTTGTTCCAGAGTGTTTCCGATGCACTCAGATGAACACGCCAACTATGATCACTGCAAATGAACGAACGTTTCTCGCGAGTACAGAGTAACAAAGTACAGACAGCCATTATTTATAACAATTCTCATCCTAGTGTAAACAATAATCGCTGCAACGATATTCAGGGTCAGAAACGCAGCAATATAAATACTGGAATAGATAGCAGGTAATTGTCTTTCTGTGTCTGAGGATCTAACAACTCAGACTGTGTAGACGCAACACCTGTAGCCATTAACTGGTTGGAGTCTTTGAATATCCAACTATGATGAAAAATAGGTCTCTCAATTTCTTTTATCCATTGCCGGTTCTCCAACTATCTTTATTACCTATACAGGTCTATATACGTATATAAGGCATTTGACTGTGTGAATCACAGTATTTTCCTAGATAAACTGACGTTTTATGTGTTTGATGGTGCAGCCAGCCAACGGGTAATGCCATATACATAAAAGAATGGAGCAAATTGTACTTATTAAGTCAACCAATACAGTCTGGCGACATAATTCTGAGTTGGGAAATATCACATATGGAGTTCCCCAAGGCTCAATCTTAGGTCCACTATTGTCCCTCATGTATGTAAACTTTCTTCCGACCAAAATACGACAAGCAGAATGGTAAACTAAGTTCTTAAAATTATCATTGACAGGTCTCGCCTTCACTTTTAAAAAGACAAAATTTATTCAGTTCTGCACATCTAGGGTTACTACACCAATGATAAATGTAGCACACAGTGAGGAAATAATAAATAAAGTGAAAACTTCAGAGTTCTCATGTGTCAGTAGCGATGACAATTTAAATTGGAGAAAATGCATTTTGGAAGTTCTAAAACAGCTTGTTCACCCACATTTGCACTTAAAATCATCGAAAATCTTGGAAAGACGCAAATCAGTAAGTTGGCGTATATTGCATATTTTCATTCAATAAGGCGATATGGAATAATATTTTGGGGTAACTCAAATTAAAGAAAGAAAGCCTTAGTTGCTCAAAAACGTTCTATAAAGATAATATATGGCGCTCACCTACTATCATCTTGTAGATATCTCTTTAAGGACTTGGGCATTCTGACTTCGGCTTTAAGCATTCTTATTCCCTAATGAAGTTTGTTCCAAATAATACATTTCAGATCAAAAGGAACTATGCTGTGAATAATTACAGTACTAGAAGGAAAAATGACGTTCATTAGTCCACATTAAGGTTGTCTTTAGAACAAAAAGGGGTACACAATGCTGTAACAAAAATTTTTGATCACTTAGCCGATGATGTAAAATGTCTGACAGACGGAAAAAAAAAATTGAAAAGAAACTGAGAAAGTTTCTCCTTGATAACTCCTTCTAAACAGTGCAAGAACAGTTTTTTATTTTAATGTGTAAGAGATGACAGGTAGGAACTAGTAACTTAATCTATGTACCTACTTTCGTTTTTCCTTTTTAGAAAAAGAAAGTAAACCTACAAATGTTCAGCTTGTAATTATATGTACGAATTAACTTGCAATGTGAATGTAAAACGACGTATTCCACATGATCCGTGGAACAAGAAACTAACTAATTAACCAACTATAGATGTATCTGCACGTACTGATTCATAACATTTTATGTTATATGAACTAAACTGCATGTACTTTTAAAATATAATTCTGTAAGCCATAATACAATTAAATAAACCCATACCACATCTGTGAGACTTATTATTTCGTACTGAGTACCAGGACCGCCTGGAAAATTACACAGACCGACCAAAACGGACGACGGCAGACGGTGTCATGTAAAGTGCGGATACAGCGGCCGCCCACGCAGCGCTTGCGTCACTCGCTGGCCGTAAAGTTCCAAGTGGCAAGTTGTGCGCCCCCGACCCCGTCCCATCAGGGCCGTCGTGGCAAGGGAGGAAGGGGGGGGGGGTGGGGGAGGGCGTCGCTTCGGGGAAAATCCAGTCCAAGCCGCGGAGGCGATGAAACTAATAGTGTAGACTGAACATTTACACGGCTCCTAGTTAGTTAGTCACACGTTCCATAAATCATGTAAACGATTCTTTTATTGAAATGATGTGGAACGATTCGGTTTACAGTATATGTACTTATGAGTAGCAGCCGCGCGGAGTACATCTACATCTACATCTATACTCCGCGAGCCACCTTACGGTGTGTGGCGGAGGGTACTTATTGTACCACTATCTGATCCCCCCTTCCCTGTTCCATTCACGAATTGTGCGTGGGAAGAACGACTACTTGTAAGTCTCCGTATTTGCTCTGATTTCTCGGATCTTTTCGTTGTGATCATTACGCGAGATATACGTGGGCGGTAGTAATATGTTGCCCATCTCTTCCCGGAATGTGCTCTCTCGTAATTTCGATAATAAACCTCTCCGTATTGCGTAACGCCTTTCTTGAAGTGTCCGCCACTGGAGCTTGTTCAGCATCTCCGTAACGCTCTCGCGCTGACTAAATGTCCCCATGACGAATCGCGCTGCTTTTCGCTGGATCATGTCTATCTCTTCTATTAATCCAACCTGGTAAGGGTCCCATACTGATGAGCAATACTCAAGAATCGGACGAACAAGCGTTTTGTAAGCTACTTCTTTCGTCGATGAGTCACATTTTCTTAGAATTCTTCCTATGAATCTCAACCTGGCGCCTGCTTTTCCCACTATTTGTTTTATGTGATCATTCCACTTCAGATCGCTCCGGATAGTAACTCCTAAGTATTTTACGGTCGTTACCGCTTCCAATGATTTACCACCTATGGCATAATCGTACTGGAATGGATTTCTGCCCCTATGTATGCGCATTATATTACATTTATCTACGTTTAGGGAAAGCTGCCAGCTGTCGCACCATGCATTAATCCTCTGCAGGTCCTCCTGGAGTACGTACGAGTCTTCTGATGTTGCTACTTTCTTGTACACAACCGTGTCATCTGCAAATAGCCTCACGGAGCTACCGATGTTGTCAACTAAGTCATTTATGTATATTGTAAACAATAAAGGTCCTATCACGCTTCCCTGCGGTACTCCCGAAATTACCTCTACATCTGCAGATTTTGAACCGTTAAGAATGACATGTTGTGTTCTTTCTTCTAGGAAATCCTGAATCCAATCACAAACCGGGTCCGATATTCCGTAAGCTCGTATTTTTTTCACTAAACGTAAGTGCGGAACCGTATCAAATGCCTTCCTGAAGTCCAGGAATACGGCATCAATCTGCTCGCCAGTGTCTACGGCACTGTGAATTTCTTGGGCAAATAGGGCGAGCTGAGTTTCACATGATCTCTGTTTGCGGAATCCATGTTGGTTATGATGAAGGAGATTTGTATTATCTAAGAACGTCATAATACGAGAACACAAAACATGTTCCATTATTCTACAAAAGATTGACGTAAGCGAAATAGGCCTATAATTATTCGCATCTGATTTATGACCCTTCTTGAAAATGGGAACGACCTGCGCTTTCTTCCAGTTGCTAGGTACTTTACGTTCTTCCAGCGATCTACGATAAATTGCTGATAGAAAGGGGGCAAGTTCTTTAGCATAATCACTGTAGAATCTTAAGGGTATCTCGTCTGGTCCGGATGCTTTTCCGCTACTAAGTGATAGCAGTTGTTTTTCAATTCCGATATCGTTTATTTCAATATTTTCCATTTTGGCGTCCGCGCGACGGCTGAAGTCAGGGACCGTGTTACGATTTTCCGCAGTGAAACAGTTTCGGAACACTGAATTCAGTATTTCTGCCTTTCTTCGGTCGTCCTCTGTTTCGGTGCCATCGTGGTCAACGAGTGACTGAATAGGGGATTTAGATCCGCTTACCGATTTTACATATGACCAAAACTTTTTAGGGTTCTTGTTTAGATTGTTTGCCAATGTTTTATGTTCGAATTCGTTGAATGCTTCTCTCATTGCTCTCTTTACGCTCTTTTTCGCTTCGTTCAGCTTTTCCTTATCAGCTATGATTCGACTACTCTTAAACCTATGATGAAGCTTTCTTTGTTTCCGTAGTACCTTTCGTACATGATTGTTATACCACAGTGGATCTTTCCCCTCGCTTTGGACCTTAGTCGGTACGAACTTATCTAAGGCGTACTGGACGATGTTCCTGAATTTTTTCCATTTTTGTTCCACATCCTCTTCCTCAGAAATGAACGTTTGATGGTGGTCACTCAGATATTCTGCGATTTGTGCCCTATCACTCTTGTTAAGCAAATATATTTTCCTTCCTTTCTTGGCATGTCTTATTACACTTGTAGTCATTGATGCAACCACTGACTTATGATCACTGATACCCTCTTCTACATTCACGGAGTCGAAAAGTTCCGGTCTATTTGTTGCTATGAGGTCTAAAACGTTAGCTTCACGAGTTGGTTCTCTAACTATCTGCTCGAAGTAATTCTCGGACAAGGCAGTCAGGATAATGTCACAAGAGTCTCTGTCCCTGGCTCCAGTTCTGATTGTGTGACTATCCCATTCTATACCTGGTAGATTGAAGTCTCCCCCTATTACAATAGTATGATCACGAAACTTCTTCACGACGTTCTGCAGGTTCTCTCTGAGGTGCTCAACTACTACGGTTGCTGATGCAGGTGGTCTATAGAAGCATCCGACTATCATATCTGACCCACCTTTGATACTTAACCCAGATTATTTCACATTCGCATTCGCTAATAACTTCACTGGATATTATTGAATTCTTTACTGCTATAAATACTCCTCCACCATTGGCGTTTATCCTATCCTTGCGGTATATATTCCATTCTGTGTCTAGGATTTCGTTACTGTTCACTTCCGGTTTTAACCAACTTTCCGTTCCTAATACTATATGCGCACTATTTCCTTCAATAAGAGATACTAATTCAGGAACCTTGCCCTGGATACTCCTGCAGTTTAACAATATTACGTTAACTTTTCCTGTTTTTGGTCTCTGAGGACGGACGTTCTTTATCAACGATGATAATGTCCTCTCTGGTAAGCCGTCAGGTATTTTATCGTTTCGCCCAAGGGGGGGGTCCCTCTAACCTAAAAAACCCCCGTGTGCACGCCACACGTACTCTGCTACCCTAGTAGCTGCTTCCGGTGTGTAGTGCACGCCTGACCTGTCTAGGGGGGCCCTACAGTTCTCCACCCAATAACGGAGGTCGATGAATTTGCAACCATTATAGTCGCATAGTCGTCTGAGCCTCCGGTTTAGACCCTCCACACGGCTCCAAACCAGAGGACCGCGATCGACTCTGGGCACTATGCTGCAGATATTAAGCTCAGCTTGCACTCCGCGTGCGATGCTGGTTGTCTTCACCAAATCAGCCAGCCGCCGGAAGGAACCAAGGATGGCCTCAGAACCCAAGCGGCAGGCGTCATTCGTTCCGACATGTGTTACTATCTGCAGCCGGTCACACCCAGTGCGTTCAATAGCTGCCGGAAGGGCCTCCTCCACATTACGAACGAGACCCCCCGGCAAGCACACCGAGTGCACACTGGCATTCTTCCCCGACCTACCCGCTATTTTCCTAAGGGGGTCCATAACCCGCCTAACGTTGGAGCTCCCTATAACTAATAGGCCCGCCCTCTGTGACTGTCGGGACCTTGTCGGAGAATCGGCCACTGGCCCAACAGGCGAGGCATCCTGTGGTGGCTCGGAAACGATGTCATCACCACTAGGAAGCACCCCGTACCTGTTGGAAAGGGGTAAGGCAGCTGCCACGCGGCCAGATCCCACCTTCGCCTTTCGGCCAGGCACGCGCGAGCCCACCACTGTCCGCCATTCACCCTGGAGTGATGGCTGACCGGTAAGATGCTCACTGCCGGAAGACGCAGCGACATCAGGGGTTCCATGTGATTCCAAGGCCACCGAAGTAGGCATAGGTCTCACCACAGTTGCCCCAACGCCACTACGAGCCGACGCCTGCGCCTCGAGCTCGATGAGCCTAACAGACAAAGCCTCCACCTGCCCCCGAAGAGTGGCCAATTCTCCTTGCGTCCGCTCACAACAACCACAGTCCCTACACCTGACTATGTTTACCGTACTCTATACGGTGACAAATTCCCAAGATAATCTTCTGATGAGCTACTCTGATAATCAAGAAACACTCACTGAAATACGAGACGCGAAAACTACGCTAGGTTTTCCCAGAATAACTATTTAAAAGCTAAGCGCAGCAAATAAGTACAAAAACGCTTTATACAAACAGTACTCGCTGCTGCTGGTGCTCTCGCTCTGGCTGTCACAAGACAACTGCTGATTCAAGTGACTAGTGGCTAACGGCCGCGAAACAAACAAAAGACGGCTTTAGGGCGCTTTCTGTTCTAAACGATCAAGAAAACACTAAGAAATCTAACACGAAAACTACGTAAAGTTTTATCAAGAACTGTTAGTTACTATGCAGAGCAGATAAACACAAATAGAATCCCTTCCTTAGTGGAAGGTCGTAAACAAAATGCAAAATAAACGCTTTATACAAACAGTACTCGCTGCTGCTGGTGCTCTCGCTCTGGCTGTCACAAGACAACTGCTGATTCAAGTGACTAGTGGCTAACGGCCGCGAAACAAACAAAAGACGGCTTTAGGGCGCTTTCTGTTCTAAACGATCAAGAAAACACTAAGAAATCTAACACGAAAACTACGTAAAGTTTTATCAAGAACTGTTAGTTACTATGCAGAGCAGATAAACACAAATAGAATCCCTTCCTTAGTGGAAGGTCGTAAACAAAATGCAAAATAAACGCTTTATACAAACAGTACTCGCTGCTGCTGGTGCTCTCGCTCTGGCTGTCACAAGACAACTGCTGATTCAAGTGACTAGTGGCTAACGGCCGCGAAACAAACAAAAGACGGCTTTAGGGCGCTTTCTGTTCTAAACGATCAAGAAAACACTAAGAAATCTAACACGAAAACTACGTAAAGTTTTATCAAGAACTGTTAGTTACTATGCAGAGCAGATAAACACAAATAGAATCCCTTCCTTAGTGGAAGGTCGTAAACAAAATGCAAAATAAACGCTTTATACAAACAGTACTCGCTGCTGCTGGTGCTCTCGCTCTGGCTGTCACAAGACAACTGCTGATTCAAGTGACTAGTGGCTAACGGCCGCGAAACAAACAAAAGACGGCTTTAGGGCGCTTTCTGTTCTAAACGATCAAGAAAACACTAAGAAATCTAACACGAAAACTACGTAAAGTTTTATCAAGAACTGTTAGTTACTATGCAGAGCAGATAAACACAAATAGAATCCCTTCCTTAGTGGAAGGTCGTAAACAAAATGCAAAATAAACGCTTTATACAAACAGTACTCGCTGCTGCTGGTGCTCTCGCTCTGGCTGTCACAAGACAACTGCTGATTCAAGTGACTAGTGGCTAACGGCCGCGAAACAAACAAAAGACGGTTTTAGGGCGCTTTCTGTTCTAAACGATCAAGAAAACACTAAGAAATCTAACACGAAAACTACGTAAAGTTTTATCAAGAACTGTTAGTTACTATGCAGAGCAGATAAACACAAATAGAATCCCTTCCTTAGTGGAAGGTCGTAAACAAAATGCAAAATAAACGCTTTATACAAACAGTACTCGCTGCTGCTGGTGCTCTCGCTCTGGCTGTCACAAGACAAGTAGCCGCGCGGTTTAGGGCGCTATGTATCGGATTGCGCGGCGCTCCCGCCGGAGCTTCGTGTCCTCCCTCGGTCATGGGTGTGTGTGTTGTTCTTAGCATAAGTTAGTTTAAGTAGTGTGCAAGTCTAGGAACCGATGACCTCAGCAGCCTGGTCCCTTAGAAATCCACACATATTTGAACATGACTAGCGTTAAGATCAGAGAAAGATTTTTTTAGTTCTGCTCATCAATTACTTGTTCTTTTTTTTTAAGGCTACCAGTTTTAAATAGAAATTCGTCCATGGAATAGTAGGAGTTATGCAGGAGAAACGATTTTTGATGGTTTTAAAAGTTGCTACATGACGCAGCAACACTTACACACGTTACCTGTAGTAACCATAGGAACATATTTATGTTGTCTTCAGGCCGAAGACTGGTTTGACCCAGCGATGTAGCGCAGTGGTTAGCACACTGGACTCGACCACCCTGATTTAGGTTTTCCGTGATTTTACTCAACTGCTTAAGGCAAATGCCCGGATGGTTCCTTTGATAAGGGCACGTCCGATTTCCTCTCCCATACTTCCTTGCTCCGAGCTTGTGCTTCGTCTCTAATGACCTCGTTGTCGATGGGACGTTAAACACTAATCTCCTCCCTGCTACGATTGGTTTATGCACCTCCGCACGCTACTGTACCCTGTGCAGATCTCTTCATCTCCGAATAACTACTACAACCTACGTCCTTCTGAATCTGCTTACTGTATTCATTTCTCGGTCTCCCTCTACGACTGCTACTCCCCACACCGCCCTCCAATACCAAATTGATGATTCGTTGATGTTTCAGAATGTGTCTGATTAAGCGATCCCTTCTTCTAGTAAGGTTTTTGCCATAAATTTCTTTTCTCCTCAATTCTATTCAGTACCTCCCCATTAGTTACATGATCTACCCATATAATCTTTAGCATTCTTCCGTAGCATCACATCTCAAAAGCTTCGATTCTCTTTTTGTCTAAACTGTTTATTGTCCGTGTTTCACTTCCACACATGGCTACACTCTAGACGAATAACTTCCTAATACTGAAGTCTATACTCGAAGTTAAAAAATTTCTTTTCTTCAGAAACGCTTTTCTTGCCATTGCCAGTCTACATTTTGTATCCTGTCTACTTGGGCTATCATTTGTTATTTCGCTGCCAATTTGAAAAGCACATCTACTACTTTCAGTGTCTTGTTCCCTAATCTCATTCCCTCAGCATCACCTGATGTAATGCGACTAAATTCCACCATTCTTGTTTTGGTTCAAATGGCTCTGAGCACTATGGGACTTAACATCTGAGGTCATCTGTCCCCTAGAACTTAGAACTACTTAAACCTAACTAACCTAAGGACATCACACACATCCATGCCTGTGGTAGGATTCGAACCTGCGACCGTAGTGGTCGCGCGGTTCCAGTCGAAGCGCCTAGAACCGCTCGGCCACCCCGACGGCTCTTGTTTTGCTTTTGTTGATGTTGATCATATATCCTCCTTCCAAGATGCTGTCCATTCCGTTAAATTGCTCTTCGAGTTCCTTTGCTGTATCTGAGAGAATTACAAAGTCATCCACAAACTTCGAAGTTTTTATTTATTCTTCCTGAACGTTAATTCCTACTCCAAATTTTTCTTCGGTTTTCTTTATTGCTTGCTCAATGTACAGACAGAATGTCGGGAATACGCTACAAACCTGTCTCGCGCCTTTCTCAGATACTGCTTTCCTTTCGTGCCCCTCGACTCTTACAACTGCCGTCTGGTTTCTGTACAACCTTTAAATAGCCTTTTGCTCCCTACCTCAAGTATTTCAAAGACAGTATTCCAGTCAACATTGTCAAAAGCTTTCTCTAAGTCTACAGATGCTGTAGTGTGGGCCTGCTTTTCTTAACCTGTTTATAGGAGAAGTCGTAGGGTCAGTACTGCCTTGCATGTTTCTTCATTTCTCCGGAATCCAAGCTGATCTTCCCCAAGGTTGGCTTCTATCAGTTTTTCATTCTTCTGTAAATGATTCGTCTTAGTATTTTGCAACCATGACATATTAAACTGACAGTTCGGTAATATACACACTTTTCAGGAATCTGCGGTCCTTGGAGTGGGAATTATTACGTTCTTCTTGAAATCAGAGCGTATTTCGCCCTTCTTATCCATCTAGCACACCGGGTGGAATAGTTAATTTAATTTGTAGTAAGGTTCTATGGGACGAAACTGATGAGGTCATCGGTCCCTAGGCTTACACACTAACTAAACTAACTTACGCTAAGGACAACACACACACCCATGCACGAGGGAGGTCTCGAACCTCCGACGGGGAGAGACGCGCGAACCGTGACAAGGCGCCCCTAGACCATGCGGCTACCCCACGCGAAGTGGGGATAGTTCTGTTGTGGCTGGCGCTCCCAAAGATTAGTAGCTCTGACGGAATGTCGACTACTTCAGGGGCCTCGTTTCCACTTTCAGTCTTCTGTCAAATTCTTCTCGCAGTATTATATTCCCTAGCTCATTATCATCTAAGTCCTCTTCGCATCCTATAGCACTGTCTTTATTTCCCTTGTAGAACCCTTGTGTATACCTCCCACCTTTCAGTTTTTCGTTCTTTGCTTAGAATTGATTTTCCATCTGTGATCTTGATATTCATACAGCTGCTTCTCTTTCTCAAAAGGTCTCTCTATTTTTCCTGTCCGCTGGTGTTATATGCTTCTAAATCCCTATATTTTTCCTCTATCCATTCCTGCTTAGCCATTTTGCTCTTCCTGTGAGCCAGATGTTTGTATTCCCTTTCACCCGCTGCATTTTTATATTTTCTCCTTTCATCATTTAAATTCAGTATCTCCTGTGTTATCCACGGATTTCTACTATGCCTTGTCTCTTCACCTTTTTGATTCTCTGCTGCCTTCACTATTCATTACTCAAAGCTATCCATTCGTCTTCTACTATATTCCTTTCCGCTGTTCTAGTCAATCTTTGCCCGATGCTCTCTCTGAAACTCACAAGCTATGGTTGTTTTAACTTATACAGGTCCCAGTTCTTTAATATCCTACCTTCTTCATTTTAATCTATAGTCCATAGCAGTAAATTGTCACCGGAATCCACATCTGCCCCTGGAAATATCTTACAATTTCAAATTCCTAGTTCCAAAGCCTCTGCCTTACATTTAAATAATCAATCTGAAACCTTTCGGTGTCTCCATACCCTTTCGTACGCAGCCTTCTTTCATGATTCTTAAATGGCATATTGTGGATGATTAAATCACGCTCTGTGCGAAATTCTAACTGGCGGCTACCTCCTTCATTCCTCCTCCCCCAAGAGTCCCCCCCCCCCCCAAGATTCCATATTCGTCTACTATTTTTCTTCTCTTTCTTTTCCTGCTATCGAATTCCAGTCCCCGAACACTATGTCCGAAAGAACAGATATCATCTTCGTATAGTTAAGGATTACAGGCCATTGAACTTCTTCTGTGCGGATGCATACGCATTGCCCGAACTCTTACGGGCCTCGGTAAGATTGTCTGCCGCGAGTAATGAGTGTAATGGGCAGGGGCACTACGAATGTAGCGTGTGGATGTTGAGCTGGGAAAGTGAGTCTCACGGGGAACGTGCAAGGGATAAATCACTGCGGTCGCACTATTCTCTGTGCCCTCGGTGGCTCAGATGGATAGCCAGCTCGGTAGCTCAACGTGTTCGGTCAGAGAGCTGGTTGGCCTCTGTAATAAAAAAAAACTGACTGAAAGGATAAACAACGAACTTGAATGGATGTCATGTGACTTCCGCAAAGACCAAACATCACGAACAAAATGAAAAAAAAATGGATAGAGCGTCTGCCATGTAAGCAGGAGATCCCGGGTTCGAGTCCCGGTCTGAACACACATTTTCAACTGTCCCCGTTGATGTATTTCAACACCTGTCGGCAGCTTAGGGCCTTGGTTTGATTATTATGACAGTCTGTGTCTACGCAAGACCTCGCGATAAACGCAAACATTAAAAAACCTAAGTAACTTTAAAGCAGATCAAAACATTAACTCTAAAACCTAAAAAACCTTCACCAGTTTTAAAATTTCTTTAGGTATACTTTACACAAGGCCTCGAATAAATCCAAACATCGAAAAATCTAAATAACGTTAAAATAGATCAAAACATTAACTTTAAAACCTAAAAAGCATTAACTAGTTTTAAAATTTCTTTAGGTAAGCCTAACAATAAATTTTAAGGGGACAAATATTCACAATTATGAACAAATTCAATCACTTAAAAAACGCAACCAATGCCATGGCAAATATGCCAGTCCGTTTTACAAAAAATGAA
The DNA here is from genome assembly GCF_021461395.2 of Schistocerca americana. Lineage (NCBI taxonomy): Eukaryota > Metazoa > Arthropoda > Insecta > Orthoptera > Acrididae > Schistocerca > Schistocerca americana. The sequence continues at coordinate 438,086,208 of NC_060125.1, forward strand.
CATGAAGCGCCTCGTTTGCTAAAGAACTCCTTTTACATCGCGAATTAACTTTAGACTGGGAGGTCGGCTGGCAACGCTCTTGCACGCCACCTCTGTGGTTGTTAGTTTGGCCCTACTTCAACACAATTTCCGCACATAGTAATAATAGCTCCTGCAACTGTTAAGCACTTATAATAACCAAGCAAAGTGAATAAAATATCTTGGATCTTAATAAGATCAAAGTTTAGCGTAGTTAGCTGTATTAAAGAGAAGACTTTTAATTTACCCCAAAATGGTAATTAATCAATGAAAGAGTTAGACAAGTTAATCCCCAAATCAAAAAACACCTTCAAATATTAAAACCGCAACATAGCAGCTCAGTTACTTGGTGCAATTTAAAGCGAGAGAATTAAATAACTAAAAAGTTTACATAACGAGAAGAGAAGATAGGCAAAGTCATGTGTGTGAATAAACAGCACTTCATTTGCTTGGTACTTTACACACTTTAAATTTAAGAATGTCTTTCCATAGTGTTACTGTGCGGGTACTGGAACTAAAGATATACATGGTAACCAGTATGGCGAACTTCACATAGGTTTGCTTTAGTACAAATTTTTAGAGCAGGATGAGTGTTTATCAGATGTACAACTTTCACTGCGTCCTGATTCGCTAGTGCTGGAATAGCATTCTCATATACTTTAGCCACACTACAAGATGCATCTAAAGCTGAGCGCGTTGCACACACTACGATCAACAACTTGATTCCCATGCTATGTTCGGAACAGTGCCTTCAGTGAGAAGTAAACAGAAACTACTTTGCTGAAAGTGAGACCCACTCGTGAGTTGAGCCAGGCTAACGCACCCCGCTTGCAGACACGGTGACACTACGTACTCAGCTCGGCAGAAGCCAACCTGCATATACAACCGCCTGTCCACAAAGGTCACCACACACCACGGCTCTACGTACGGTTAGTTGCACTTGACTCCACTTCTCGTCTACGAGAGCAGCACATTCTCTGTGGTCGCTTGCTCTCTCTCTCTCTCTCTCTCTCTCTCTCTCTGTGTGTGTGTGTTCCTGTCTTCTTCCTCTTCCTGTCTGCCTTCCCCCAGCCGCCCCCCCCCCTCCCCTGCGCGCCCCTGTTAAGGCTAGTGACACCATAGTTTCTCTAATATCAGAGCTGCCAAAGCGAGATATCGAACGTCTACTAAAGCCGAAGCAAAGTCGACCGCATCACGGCTCAGTAACCAATTGGTGTATAAAAATATCAACCTTTCAAAATATGCGAGGGCTGTTCAGAAAATAATCGACGTTTTGAAATAAAAAATTAACAATATGGAAACTACCAAATTTTATTATATACACTTTAAAGGTAAATTCTTATGCTACTTTTTTTTTTTTTTTTTTTTTTTTTACATAGTCTCCTGAGACACTTATCATACCGTGGCACATTACAATCCCTGTACAGATCTACCGTCTGCGACTAGACTTTGGGAACTCACCTAGCACGAAATTTGTGGTCACCAAGCCTCTGCGCCACAGTTTCATGTACAAAGCTCAGTGAAATTTGTGAGAATGTTGCGAAAGTTCCGTAATCGTGAAACGACGCTTTTCACGAACTTTTTCGTTAACTTTCATCACCAGTTCGTCAGTCACAAGGCTAGGTCCACCACTGCGGTCCTCATCTTGAACATTGGAAAAGCCATTTTTAAAACCAGTGCACCATTGCCTCAGTCGGCTTTCACTCATTATTCCTTTTCCGCACCCACCAAAAAGTCACGATAAATTTCGATTGCTTTGCAGTTTCTTTTTTCCAACGAAAACCAAATTCCAGAACGCGTTTCACAAGTAGCGAGATGTTCTATTGCACCGCACATTTCAACACGCCACAGAAATCAAAGGCTGCCGCGATGGTCGAACGGTTCTAGGGGCTTCAGTCCGGAACCGGGCGACTGCTACGATCGCAGGTTCGAATCCTGCCTCGGGCATAGACGTGTGTGGTGTCCTTAGGTTAGTTAGGTTTAAGTGGTTCTAGGGGACTGATGACCTCAGATGTTAAGTCCCATAGTGCTCAGAGTCATTTTGAATAGAAAGCAAAGTAACAGAGACGTAGACCACACGCTACCACCGCTGGATGCTTACTGAGTGTAGGGACGCTATGGCACCAATATGGCGTCTGTATTCCTGTCCATCCAAATCGCCGCGACAGATCACAACGTCTGCTGCTTTCTGGATAGCTCTAGCATTTTGTTAAGTGAATTAACAATATATATCACTTCCTATGTGAATGAGTATGTGACTACACATTTTTAATTTTAATTTCTGTCTTTCAATGGTTTAAGGCGAGGAGAAAATAAATGCAACGGTAATTATTGTCACACTTCCTGGTTCTCATCAATGAAGTGTGGACGCATGACGGCAAAGTGATTAGTCTATACTGAAAGGAGTAGTTCACCTAGTGGTCCACCTACGAAACAAAAAACGTCAGGTACTAAATGATGTGACATGTTTGTGGGAAGACTGTCTGACACAAAGAAAAACGAACCACAGTGATGTGTGTACATGTTAAGATACCACATATAAAAATATCTGCGTTTATGCCTGTTTCACCCTGTATATTCTTTAAGTAAAGATTAACAACATTTATTGGAAATGTTGCAAATACTCTTTATAAAACTTATAGTTAAGTTTCCGTTCACAGTGAATGTAAGCAGTAATGTACGAAATATGATTTTTATGTTTTATGAGCCATAGCCAGGAATAACAAGTGGTTCGGATTCCACATTAAACTGTAGGCCCCCTTTCCCCAGTTGGATAAGGCAGGGTAGGTTAGCGGCTTAAGTGGCATCTAATTGAAAGACTTGCACCAGAGCTCCGAGTCACATCCAAAACGCCTGACATAATATTTATTCTACTTTTTTAACAAGAGATTGTTGCAGAGATCATATTACGGTAGAAAATTTTATATAGTGCAAAACGTCCACAAACGTTTGAGCTGTCCTACACAAATTTAGCACCCACAGATTTCCTACCTGCCTGTCAAAACTGCATAATACTGCTGTTGTCACTATAGATTCCAATTTATTTGCCTTTCTATTAACTAATTTGTCTATTACGCAAAATCTACATTTTCTAACAATAATATTTGTAATTACAGTTTCGAGTGGCTATACTTACAACCTTATATAATGTACATTCATTTTTCGCAAAAATAGCTACTACATTGGCTACGAAGTCTTTCGCGACGTATTTCCTGAGTAAAAATTTCTCGGTGTTCATGCCGCGTCAAATCAGGATAAATCTCCAAGCTTTCGACCACTACCTCCATGACGACGACCATGGAGGTAGTGGTCGAAAGCTTGGAGATTTATCCTGATTTGACGCGGCATGTACACCGAGAAATTTTTACTCATAGCTACTACATTAACGTAAGATGTAGCTTGTCAAAATCTAACCACAAAATTTCACTGAGTTTGCTCAGGACACCAAAAGAGATGGAAATTGTACTATAACTGAAAGATAAGGACACTCGATTAAATTTAAATGCGACTATTTGTTTAGAAACTAAGTTATTATTATATAAAAAACATTTGTGCAGTGTTTTCTCGTACGTCTCCGTGAAGCAAAGTAAAAGTTCGAAGGGGTGGAGGGATAGAGAGTTAGTAAGAGTGAACAGCTGAAATTGGCAAAGATTATATTTACGTTACTTATGCAAGTACTTTTGTATGATATTAATTTTAATGTAAGTCTCCCCATTTTGCAACAACAAACTTTCGCCAAGATGGTGATGAACGTTAGATAGGTTCCTTTGTAAATCAGTGGAAGCTGTTAGTGCAGCGATACTGTTGGGAGTTACTTAGGTGGTTAGGACCATGGTAATGGCAGCATAACAGATCTACAGGGTTTCTCCAGAACTCGGTTATAAAAGTGACAGTTCACAGCTTCCTCCACGCCTGTAAGTGGTATAGAGTATGATGCTTCAGAAGTTTCGCGGAATGAAAGCTCCTTCTTTGGGTTCTGCAAGTTAGAGGCGTCACTGGGCACGTTAGATGTACAGGCACACAAATAGGGAAACTACATTGTGCCAAGAAAAGAGGACTCTATATTTAAAACTGGTTTGAGATCGATTTTTATTTTTCGGCAAACTTACAATTTTCTGCTGACACCCTCGGGCATTTCAGCTCTTGTCTAAGGACATCGTGGGGCTGCATACCTGTCGAATGTGGTCGCACCCTTTTGGAGAGCAGCACAACTGCAATTTTTGCTCTTGTGTAGAGGCTGTAACTACTATGGACCATTCAAAACTATTCCACGAAATTTGAACATGATACTCAGCAGCTAAGGGTACTCATATTTCTTCACACTTCCTACCTCACGTCCTCCTGTGGCGTGACCAGAGGAGAATACAACATAGACACAGTCATGAATAAAACGCAAAGGGTCTCACTAAAGACCCCTCAGTCTGGCAAAACCTCAGCCACAACTGCCCACCTTTATTGAGAATTTAATAATGCACCTGTACAGTCAGTTCCAGACTGTGCTGCTGCTGTCGCAACTACAATGCTGCACTTGCGCCTGATAATAGGCGACCCAGAGTCGGAATGTGTCAAAGGAGTTGCCGGTTTGCAAGTGCCTAAGATGTCGTCATGGGTTTAGTCTGAGAAAGTACATTTTTAAAACTCTCAATAAAGGTGGGTGGGCGCTACTGAGGGTATTGGCAAACTGGGAGATCTTAAGAGACCCTTTGCAGCTTCATTCACGAATACACTATGTGAGCAAAGGTATCCAGACACCTGACTGAAAATGATTTACAAGTTCGTGGCGCCCTCAATCGGTAATGCTGGAAGTCAATACGGTGTTGGCCCACCCCTAGCCTTGATGACAGCTTCCATTCTCGCAATCATACTTTCAATCAGGTGTTGGAAGGTTTCTTGGGGAATGGCAGCCCATTCTTCGCCGAGTGCTGCACTAAGGAGAGGTATCGATGTCGGTTGGTGAGGACTCGGCGTTCCAAAACATTACACAGGCGTTCTATATGATTCAGGTCAGGACTCTGTGCAGGCCAGTCCATTACAGGGATGTTATTGTCGTGTAACTCTGACACAGGCCGTGCATTATGAACAGGTGCTCGATTGTGTTGGAAGATACAATCGCAATCCCCGAATTGCTCTTCAACAGTCGGAAGGAAGAAGGTGCTTAAAACATCAATGTTGGCCTGTGCTGCAATAGTGCCACGCAAAACAGCAGGGGATGCAAGTCCCCTCCATGGAAAACACGACCACACCATAGCACCACCGCTTCTGAATTTTACTGTTGGCACAACACACGCTGGCAGATAACGTTCACCGGGCATTCGCCATACCCACACCCTGCCATCGTATCGCAACACTGTGTACCGTGATTCGTCACTCCACACAACGTTTTACCACTGTTCAATCGTCCAATGTTTGCGCTCCTTCCACCAAGCGAGGCGTCGTTTGGCATTTACCGGCATGATGTGCGGCTTATGAGCAGCTGGTCAACCATGAAATCCAAGTGTTCTAACCTCCCGCTTAACTGTCATAGTATCTTCAGTGGAACCTGATGCGGTTTGGAATTCCTGTGTGATGGTCTGGATCGATGTCTGCCTGTTGCACATTACGACCCTCTTTAACTGTCGTCGATCTCTGTCAGTCAACAGACGAGGTCGGCCTGTACGCTTTTCTGCTGTACGTGTCCCTTCACGTTTCCACTTCACTATCAATCGGAAACAGTGAGACTAAGGATGTTTAGGAGTATGGAAATCTCCTGTACAGGCGTATGACACAAGTGACACTCAAACACCTGACCACGTTCGATGTCCGTGAGTTCCTCGAAGCGCCCTATTCTGCTCTCTCACGATGTCTAATGGCTATTGAGGTCGGTGATAAGGAGTACCTGGCTGTATGTGGCAGCAAATCGCACCTAATATAAAAACGTATGTTTTTTGGGGTTTCCGGATACTTTTGATCATAGTGTATGCTAATGTCACAGCCTCCCACGATCACGCCACACGATGACGCAAAATAGGAACTGTGAAAAATCATAAGCACCCTTAGTGCGAAAAACTCTTGACAAGAAGAAGAGACAAGAATAACTTTCCTGGTACGAGAATGAGCTATTGTTGTTGTTGATGTGGTCTCCATTCCAGAGACTGGTTTGATGCAGCTCTCCATGCTACTCTATCCTGTGCAAGCTTCTTCATCTCCTAGTACCTACTGCAACCTATACCCTTCTGAATCTGTTTATTGTATGAATCTCTTAGTCTCCCTCTACAATTTTTACCCTCCACCCTGCACTCCAATACTAAACTGGTGATCCCTTGATGCCTCAGAATATGCCCTACCACCCGATCCCTTCTTCTACTCAAGTTGTGCCACAAATTTCTCTTCTCCCCAATTCTATTCAGTACCTCCTCATTAGTTACGTGATCTATCCAACTAATCATCAGCATTATTCTGTAGCACCACATTTCTGAAGCTTCTATTCTCTTCTTCTCTAAAGTATTTATCGTATGTGTTTCACTTCCATACATGGCTACATTCAATACAAATAATTTCAGAAACGACTTCCGGACACTTAAATCTATACTCGATGCTAACAAATTTCTCTTTTTCAGAAACGCTTTCCTTGCCACTGCCAGTCTACATTTTATATCTTCTCTACTTTGACCATCATCAGTTATTTTGCTCCCCAAATAGCAAAACTCCTTTACTACTTTAAGTGTCTCATTTCCTAATCTAATTCCGTCAGCATCACCCGACTTAATTCGACTACATTCCATTATCCTCGTTTTGTTTTTGTTGATGTTCATCTTATATCCTCCTTTCAAGACACTGTCCATTCCGTTCAGCTGCTCTTCCAAGTCCTTTGCTGTCTCTGATAGAATTACAATGTCCTCGGCGAACCTCAAAGTTTTTATTTCTTCTCCATGGTTTTTAATACCTACTCCAAATTTTTCTTTTGTTTCCTTTACTGCTTGCTCAATACACAGATTGAATAACATCGGGGAGAGGCTACAACCCTGTCTCACTCCCTTCCCAACCGCTTCTTCCCTTTCATGCCCCTCGACTCCTATAACTGCCATCTGGTTTCTGTACAAATTGTAAGTAGCCTTTCGCTCCCTGTATTTTACCCCATGCCACCTTCAGAATTTGAAAGAGAGTATTCCTGTCAACATTGTCAAAAGTTTTCTCTAAGTATACTAATGCTAGAAAAGTAGGTTCTCCTTTCCTTAATCTATTTTCTGAGGTAAGTCGTAGGGTCAGTATTGCCTCACGTGTTCCAACGTTTCTACGGAATCCGAACTGATCTTCCCCAAAGTCGGCTTCTACCAGTTTTTCCATTCGTCTCTAAAGAATTAGCGTTAGTATTTTGCAGCAGGGGCTTATTAAACTGATAGTTCGGTAATTTTCACATCTGTCAACACTTGCTTGATTTGGGATTGGAATTATTGTATTCTTCTTGAAGTCTGTCTCATACACCTTGCTCACTAGATGGTACAGTTTTGTTAGGCCTGGCTCTCCCAAGGCTGTCAGTAGTTCTAATGGAATGTTGTCTATTCCCGGGGCCTTGTTTCGACTTAGGTCTTTCAGTGCTCTTTGTCAAACTCTTTACGCAGTATCGTATCTCCCATTTCATCTTCATATACATTCTCTTCCATTTCTATAATATTGTCCTCAAGACCGTCGTTCTTGTATAGAGCCTCTATATACTCCTTCCACCTTTCTGCTTTCCCTTTTTTGCTTAGAACTGGGTTTTCATATGAGCTCTTGATATTCATGCAAGTGGTTCTCTTTTCTCCAAAGGTCTCTTTAATTTTCCTGTAGGCAGTATCTATCTTACCCCGAGTGATACGCGCCTCAACATCCTTACATTTGTCCTCAAGCCATCCCTGCTTAGCCATTTCGAACTTCCTGTCGATCTCATTTTTGAGACGTTTGTATTCCTTTTTGCCTGCTTCATTTATTGCATTTTTATATTTTCTCCTTTCATCAATTAAATTCAATATCTCTTCTCTTAGCAAAGGATTTCTATTGTCCCTCGTCTATTTACCTACTTGATCCCGGGCTACCTTCACTATTTCGTCTCTCAAAGCTACCCATTCTTCTTCTACTGTATTTCTTTTCCCCATTCTTGTCAATCGTTCCTTAATGTTCTCCCTGAAGCTCTCTATAACCTCTGGTTCTTTCAGTTTATCCAGGTCCCATCTCCTCAAATGCCTACATTTTTGCAGTTTCTTCAGTTTTGATCTACAGTTCATAACCAATAGATTGTGGTCAGAGTCCACATCTGCCCCTGGAAATGTCTTACAATTTACTGGTTCCTGAATCTCTGTCTTACCATTATATAATCTGTCTGGGACCTTCCAGTATCTCCTGGCTTCTTCCAAGTATACAACCTTCTTTTATGATTCTTGAGCCAAGTGTTAGATATGATTAAGTTATGCTCTGTGCAAAATTCTACCAGGCGGCTTCCTCTTTCATTCCTTACTCCCATTCCATATTCACCTACTACTTTTCCTTCTCTTCCTTTTCCTACCAACGAGTTCCAGTCACCCATGACTATTAAATTTTTTGTCTCCCTTCACTATCTGAATAATTTCTTTTATCTCATCATACATATCATCAATCTATTCGTCATCTGCGGAGTTAGTTGGCATATAAACTTGTACTAGTGTGGTAGGCGTGGGCTTCGTATCTATCTTGGCCACAATAATGCGTTCACTATGCCGTTTGTAGTAGCTTACCCGCATTCCTATTTTCCTATTCATTATTAAACCTACTCCTTCATTACCCCTATTAGATGTTGTATTCACCTGACCAGAAGTCTTGTTCCTCCTGCCTCCGAACTTCACTAATTTCCACTATATCTAACTTTAACCTATCCATTCCCCTTTTTAAATTTTCTAACCTACCCGCCCGATTAAGGCATCTGACATTCCACGCTCTGATCCGTAGAACGCCAGTTTTCTTTCTCCTGATTACAACGTCCTCCTGAGTAGTCCCCACCCGGAGATCCGAATGGGGGACTATTTTACCTCCGGAATATTGTACCCAAGAGGACGCCATCATCATTTAACGATACAGTAAAGCTGCATGCCCTCGGGAAAACTGACGGCTGTAGTTTCCCCTTGCTTTCAGCCGTTCGCAGTACCAGCACAGCAAGGCCGTTTTGGTTAGTGTTACAAGGCCAGGTCAGTCAATCATCCAGACTGTTGCCCCTGCAACTACTGAAAAGGCTGCTGTCCCTCTTCAGGAACCATACGTATGTCTGGCCTCCGTTGTGGTTGCACCTACGGTACGGCTATCTGTATCGCTGAGGCACGCAAGCCTCCCCACCAACGGCAAGGTCCATGGTTCATGGGGGAGGGGGGGGGGGGGTTCTGATGACTAAAAAAGGTTTAATTCGCGTTTGGAATTACATCTCTTGGCAATTACGGGAACTGTGAGCTGGTCAGCCACAGAGGAGGTGGTATCTGCTGGGAAAAGCAGTAAAGCAAACAGCCGCCGCAGCTACAGAGAGCTGTGAACCTGTTTTAGACTTGGTGGTCTAGCATGTGTCTGGAAGGAAAACTAAAAAGTGGCAGGCTCGAATGCCCGAGTTGAACAACGGATCTTTTACCCTGCGTTTTAACCTAGCTTTTACCTTTCAGTGATTTAGAGATTCGCCAGCAACGAAACGTGGTTTGGATTCAATGTTAAACTGTAGGTCCCTTTTCCCTGGCTGGATAGCTGGGGTAGATTGGGAACACACAAATTGCCGAAGTGCTGTCCATTTAAAAGCCTGCACCAGCTAGCGAGTCACACGTAATTTTTAACACAATCTTCATCTATGCATATTATAAATTTAAATCCCGTGGCTCAGTTTCGATTTGTATGTTCAGACTAATTTCAGGAACTTACTGTAGATATTTTGATACACTTTTCGCTAATACATAGACTGATTCACGAGGAGAGTACATAATTCATTACTGCTATGCCAGACAAATTATCTCAACGTAGATACTTAGTGCTCCCCGTGCGAAGCTGAGTGAGTCGCTAATTCAATGTTAAAATGAACGCGTGAAAGAGAACACACGTGTCTCACTCCTTAATTGATTTATACCTCACTTGCCCATTTCTTTCCAGTATCTATTAACAGTTTTCTTCCACGATATAAGTTTTTGGTTTCCTTTGCGAGATGTGGTGGGTGCCAGTGTCATTCATTATTGCTCATAATTTATTTAGATCAACTCGATGTAAATTTGGGCTCCCCCCCCCCCCCCAAACAAAAATCTATAAAAGCGATACGAATTTCACGGTTAAATGAGTCGTTTTATTCTAGGATTATTGACACTACACATACGACATTTTCCAGATACCTCCCGAACTTCTTGCAAACTGTCTCAGCTATAAATGTTATTCTGTTGTTCAAGCTTTTGGAGTAGATGCTGTATGCTGGGTTCACCAGACCCTGTAGTTTGCACATTCGCTTCTATTCGCCTAAATACACTGGTGTCTGAAATTAAACAGGAAACGGAAATTTCTCAAGTTGCTTTTATTTTGCCAAAGTACAGTATGAACAGGTGATAGTAGAAACAATGTAAAGAATACAGATCGTAAACAACTGCAGTATGCATAACGGTAGACAAAAATATTGTTCGTTTTTTCCAACTTAATGGATTTGCACACACATTACGATACTGGTTAGTGCGTTCAGTATCGGATGTGACCACCTCTGGCAGCAATACAGGCCTGAAAACGACGGGGCATGCTGTGAATGATGTCATCAGTCTTGTGTTTAGGCAATAGCGCCCATTCTTGTTGCAGAGCTGGTTGCAGTCTTGGAGAGTGGTTGGTAGATGCTGACGTGATGCAAGCCGTCTACCCGTCTACCAAGAGCATCCCAGACATGTTCTATGGCGTTAAAATCGGGAGAGCGTGCAGGCCACGCCATGCGTGCTATATCTTCCTTTTCCAATAAAAGATCAACCACTCGTCCTCTATGAGGTCTAGCATTATCGTCCATCAACACGAAGTCTGGGCCAACAGTACCGGGCAAAAAACGCAAATGGGGTCACAAGATCTCGTCACGATACATGACAGTACTTAAACCTTGCCAATTCACCCGTAAAATTTCATGAAGAGGGGTTCGAGTGGTAAACATAATCCCTGTCCACACTATTAGGAATCCTCGATATCGGTCTCTTTCCACAATGTTTGAGTCCCGAAATCGTGTTCCACGTTCCCTCCAGATGTGAATCCATCGAGAATCACTCTCCAGACCAAATCGAGACTCATCTTTGAAAACAACATTGGCCCTCTATTGGACCGTCCAGGTGGCATGTTGATGACTCCACCCTAGACGTTCCCTTCTCTGAAGGGACATACAGTAGGGCTCAGACAATAAAGGCGACTCTTCCGAAGCCTTCTTCACACCGTTTGCCTCAATACAACACGTCAAATGGACGCTGCGAGCTACCATGCCAATGTCATGTCCTTACAGCCAGATAACGGTCCTCTCTTCTGAAGTCAAACATGATCGGCCCTGCTCTGATCCTTGTGATACAGTATCCGTCTCTATAAAATGTCACCACATCCGGAAAAAAACAGAATGATTCACACTAAGCCATCGGGCCACATCAGTTTGCGACTGTCCTGCGTTATTACTTTCTGACATTTTCTTCGTGCCGTACTGACAATGTACACAGCGATTGTGGATGAGGGACTACCCGGCACTAGCATTATCGTTGACTTGGTTGTTCGTTGACTGGAATGCCATCTAAGCAGTTTGTTGCTTTATTTTTGGACACAAGTGCATATCTTTTACTAAAAAGTCTTAAAAAAGGTGTCACACATTTCTGTGAAAATAGTATCGCGCTGAAGGATTAATTTTTGAATGTTTTTCACTTTTCCTGTTCTGCTCTGTCACGTGGTAAATTACAATATCGGTAGAAGGACGGCATCCTGAATCTACAATGCTATTCAGAATGAAATCACTATACTCTTAGGACCTACGACACCCAAGTTTCTAATCATAAGCTCCTATTCGATAAGTCAATTGTGATTACACACCCTGCAGAAAGTGCCATGAAAAAGTTAAAAGAAGAAAAATAGTTTCGGAGAAATAAGGTGGATTATTTCGAAGTTGAAATAGATTTGTAGCCACTTTCTCGATGCAAATTTTCTGTTGGATGGATCACATTAACTAGTTCTCTGTGGCATAAAGTACGAGTTAGAGAAGAAAGCCAACGCTCCGACACTGGCAGGTCTGCCCACAGAACCCGCTAGATCACCGGACGGTGATAGCAATGACGCAGAGGAGAAAGTGGGAACCGCCCAGTTGAGGACGCGTCAGATTACCGCCCTGACTCGCTCTCGCCAACAAACAGAGAGTTGCAGAACTGAGAAAACAACGTTTGTATTGGGCACAAATAGCTATTGCAACACTGATGTTTCAACTCTCTCTTCTTTTTTTCCGCCAAAAGTAAATGTTAAACTTTAAATCATTGTTATGTAGGTCACTGGTGTAGGGGTATGAGCTTCCTTGACTAGTGTAAAATCTGCCTGGGTCTCGGGTTCAATCCCAGCCCCAACGCACTTCGTAAAATTTTAAGGAAAATCACCGATAAAGGCAGGCGAATGTTTCCGGTTAAAGCATCCAATGACCTTATTAATGAGGGAGGAGGAGCGAAAAGAGGTTCACGCCAACCGCTTGGTATTGGAAGGGAAAACTGGCCCTAAAAGTCTGAAGAATCATCAGCGATCAACGGCATGAGCTTACAGCAGGCGATGGAAACCACTGCATTAAAGCCACTTCATATGTAATCACAGAACTTTTACCATTTAAATGATAAAATCAAAATATTTCTAATCTTCATTGACTGTGGGAGAGTGAAGTGAAATGGAAAGAAGCCTTTCTAGTAAGACGTATAATGGGTAACATCAATATGTTGACTCAATTACAGTTTCTAACTTAAATATTTGATTTGCACTGGGTTGATAAAAGTCATGGGATACCTCCTAATGTCATTTAAGACCTCCATTTGACAGGAGGTGTGCAGCAACTCGACGTGGAATGGACTCAACAAGTCGCTGTAACTTCCCTACGGAAATATTGAGCCGTGCTGCCTACACAGCCATCCATCACTGCGAAAGTGTTGCCAGTGCGGGATTTGTGTACGAACTGACCTGTTGATTATGTCCCATAAAAGTTCGATAGGATTCTTGTTGACCGATCTGGTGTCCAAATCACTCGCTCGAATTGTACACTGTGTTTTTCAAACCAATCGCGAACAATTTTGGACCGGTGATATGGCGCATAGCCATCCACAAAAATTCTGTCGTTGTTTCGGAACATGAAGTCCATGAATGAGTGCGAATGGTCTCAAAGTAGCCGAACATGACCATTTACAGCCAATGATTGGTTCAGCTGGTCCTAGAGAACCCACTCCACTCCATGAAAAAAAAAAAAAATTCAAATGGCTCTGAACACTATCAGACTTAACATCTGAGGTCATCAGTCCCCTAGACCTTAGAATTACTTAAACCTAAGGACATTACACACATCCATGCCCGAGGCAGGATTAAAACCTGCGACCGTAGCAGTCACGCGGTTCCGGACTGAAACGCCTAAAACCGCTCGGCCACAGCGGCGGGCCCATGTAAACACACCCCATATCATTAGGGGTCACCAACAGCTTGTACAATGCATTGTTGACAACTCAAAACCTATCATCAGCTCTCACCAATTGAAACCGGGACTCATCTGACCAGCCATGGTTTTCCAGTCGTCTAGGGTCCAACAGATATGGTCACAAGCGCAAGAGAGGCGCTGCAGGCCATATCATGCAGTTGGCAAAGGCATTGACGTCGGTTGTCTTTTGCCACATCCCATTAACGCTAAATTTCGCCGCACTGTCCTAAGGAATGCGTTCGCCGAACGTCCCTCATTGATTTCCTCGGTTATTTCACGCGGTGAGGAAATTGGATAATTTTTTACTTCGTCCGGAGTATTTCATTTGAATTCTATGGTATTTTGTAAAACAAGATTGTCAGCATTTTATATGATGTAAATTTGATACATCTTTACTTTTTAAAACTTATCAATAAATTATAACGGTTGCCGCAGCACCGTAGAAAACTGGTAGGCAGCCATATGCGCGTGCGCTTTGAAATGAGGGCGATACCTATAAGTGTGTTCCGTTGGTACTGTAGCTAATATTTATCACTTTGGTCGTGTCAGGCAGTCGCAACGAACACACAGGCTAAAATCAATGACCTAACTTGCTGCCCACTCTATACTTTGCTGTACAGAAGCTATTCATGTCTTTTGGTACTGTACCATACTGCACGAATTATGGTTTACAGCAAGTTATGTGTACAAGCATATGCCTACCTGTAATATAGACACACACGCTGTTTGTACATACTATCGTAAGACATGAATCTTGCAATTTTTGCGTGTGTGGTCTGAGAATAGGCGTGTCAGCCCGAAATCGGTAACCAATGCAACTGAAACACCACTGTTCTCGGTTGTTTAGTGAAGGCCGTCGGTCGCTGTGTTGTCCGCGGAAAGAAATATTGCCTCAAATTCGGTATTCCCGGCAAACTCTTAATACTGTATATCTTGTAATATTGAATTCCCTTAACGATTTCCGAAATGGAATGTTCTAAGCATCTAGCTCCATAGCTCCGCTACCATTCCGCGTTCATTGTCTGTTAATTCCCGTAATGCAGCCATAATCTCGTCGGAAACCTTTTCGAATGAATCACCTGGGTAAAAATGACAGCTCCGCCAATGCGCTGTCCTTTTACACCTTGAATACGTAAGACGACAACCATCTGCTTATGTGCATATCGCTATCCCATGTTTTTCTCACGTTAGTGTATTGTGTCAAACCTTCTTCCTGTTCTTCTCCTTCTTCTTCGTCTTGTTCTTCTCTTTAGGTAAAATTGCCTGTTATGGTACCCTTCTTTCCAAGTTTCTTACTCTATCTCTTCTTCCTTGATACTTATAATGTCTAGCCTTTAAGGGGCGTGACCCGCTCTCCAATCATTCGAAGTTTTCCTTCCATTTCCCTGTATAATCTAGACTTTCATTGTTTATACTCAAAATTTACAGTTCTTCTCTGGAGTCCTGATTCTTTAGTCTGCCTTCAGTTGAGTAACTTTTAACTCTTCTCATGAATTTCATTTCTTACACCTGAATACGGCTTTCTTCCTTGTTGATAATCATTCAGGTCTCGCTTCGAAAGAACAATATGGGGCAGTCAACAGTTTTGTAGAATTTAATTTGAGCACCTTCGATAGTTTTGTTTTTAAATTTTCTGTTAACCGTCCCACATATTTGGCTCTGAGCACTATGCGACTTAATATCTGAGGTCATCAGTCACCTATAACTAAGAACTACCTAAACCAAACTAGCCTAAGGACATCACAGACATCCATGCCCGAGTCAGGATTCGAACCTGCGACCGTTGAGGTCGCGAGGTTCCAGACTGAAGCGCCTAGAACCGCACGGCCACATCGACCGGCTCCACATATTCGGCTGAATTTACTAAACTTAATTTCTGTATTTTTGCTGTAGCCATATGACACCTCGTATCTTGCCGGCCGGAGTGACCGAGCGGTTCTAGGCGCTACAGTCCGGAACCGCGCGACCGCTCCGGTCGCAGGTTCGAATCCTGCCTCGGACATGGATGTGAGTGATGTTCTTAGGTTAGTTAGGTTTAAGTAGTTCTAAGTTCTAGGGGACTGATGACCTCAGCAGTTAACAGTTTGAACAGTTTTGAACAGTAATTCAAAATATAAACTTGGTTACAATGTGATCTTTTCCATGAAAGCCATTGTCTCAGTATTTCTATTGACCATGTTAGATTCGTATTTATTTGTTTCAGCAAGTAAATTCCGTTCTAAATGTTCTTTCCTTTTTCTGCCAGGGTAATTAGATTGCCCGCGTATAGTGAAAATTTTAAAAGAGTTCTCGTGTCTTTTTTTTTTTTTTCAAAAATGCGTCATTTCATGCATGTAAATGTTGAACAATGTTGGGAAGAGATGACAGTCTAGTCGTACTCGTTTGTTACTTCGTATGTCATGAACCGTTTTTCGTTGTCAACAAGAATGATAGCAGTATTTCGATATAAATTTTTTATCGCATTTGTTAGATATTTCACATATCCGCGATTCCTAATTATTTTCAAAGTTTCTGACTATTGACGTTGTGAAAATTTTAAAATCAATAAAAGCAATCTGTTTATTATATTCTTTACGTTTTTGTATTATTTCCTGTAAATATTTAAAGTAAAATTATCTCTTTGAATGATAGCATTCTAAATTTTCAATTTAGATAAAATTTTTGTTGCTCCTGGAAGCCGTTACATTGACAACCTGCTAGTGAATTGGGTGTTTTTAGCCGTTCAATAATATAGATAGTATAGAAACTTATTAGGATGCAGACAGTTTGCAGAAACAGAAATATAGGCTAATAGTAGTATGGAGATGGTGTTTTTTGTCTTTGTTTTTACCAGTTTAGGTTCACGTAACTCTGTATGTATCGTTAAAAATTTTATTTTGTTCAAATAAAGTTATGATTATAATTTGAATAACAATTGATGTATTATTGTGTGTAATATGATCTGCAATACAAAATTCAACGGGATAGGTCCTCATTAAATGGCAGCAAATAAATAAAAATTGTAGAACCGCAATTTTCGTTTTTCATGTAGAACTGCAGAGCTGTGACAGACTCCTAACCACTACGTTTATGCAGCATTCTTGCAAGGGCGCCCATACATGATGCTGTTGTTTTTACACCGTTCTGTAAGCGTATATCATAATTTTTGTGTGTTGTCCCTTGATAATGCCCAAGGGGGCGAAATGAAGTAGACTCGAATAAAATTGAATACTTTATATCATATAGGAAAATGCCTCACGCAGGGAAGTGATTTCTTTCAAGAAAAGTATACAGTCTGGAGTACAGCATAAACCGACGCGGAGGATCCGCTCTGATCCTTCCTCTTCTTACAACGTCTGTGCACGAATCAGAGCCGTCCAATTATAGCCAGGATCGAAGCGCTGACTTGCGTCCAGTCTCGCTGTGTTGCCGTGGCCAGCCGGATCAAATGTCAGCGGAAAGCGCCAGTTAGCGGAACGCTGTGTTGAGCCGGGGGGGCTGCGCTGCAGCTGTGCTAGACCCCCTTAATCAAGCGCTCGTAACGTGCAATCAGCTCAACGAAGAAGTCGCAACTGAAACTTCAAATAGAACGCTCTCTTTTGAGAGGAAATGCCAGCAAGCGAGCGCCCACTCATTCTGTGGACTAGAGTGAAGCTGCAAACAGATAGTGTTATATATTGCGTTTGTTTTCACTTGAGATAACTGTATCAAAAAGAACGCATCGTACGGAAAAAATGTTGCAGGTGTAAAGTTTTTACTACTAAAGGGGACATTTGCTTGTGTTACAACTGGCCACCACCTAACCATTCCTTCTGAGTTGGTCGGGTCACCTTTGTCTTTTCAAATGGGAACCACTCCTTTTTTTATTACATATTCCGATTAAACGCCAAAAAATACGTAATGTTTACTCAAACCTTTGTTTTCCACGAGGCAGTTCTGGCTCAACAAACGTCCAAAAATACCAGCTGCGCAAAAGTTGTTCAAATGTTCAAATGTGTGTGAAATCTTATGGGACTTAACTGCTATGGACATCAGTCCCTAAGCTTACACACTACTTAACCTAAATTATTCTAAAACACACACACCAATGCCCGAGGGAGGACTCGAACCTCCGCCGGGACCAGCCGCACAGTGCGCAAGACTTTCGACAAGCGCAGATTTAGTGGATATCTTTTTTCTAATTTGGGAAAGGTGCTGGGAACGTATAGAATTGTGATAAAGCAAATTTGGCTCATGGTACTGGTAGAAAAAGGACTATCACTCGAATAGGAAGAAAGTACAAAATAAATTGAAGGTGTGAACTTCTGTCATGGTATGTGGAAAGGTTGCTGGTGAATTCCTCCAACTAAAGTACTTCAAGCTCTACTGAAATTTAATCTTCTGACGATGACAACGGAGAAAGTCGTCTAAAGCTCTAGACTGGCAAATCTAAAGCGCCAGGAATTCCCCGAAGAATTTATTCAAGAATGTATCCGTGAGAAACATCGATCTCGTAGTTAGCAGAAGTGTTTTCAAATGAATATTACACGTATTTCTCCTTGGCATCTCCTTTTTCGTCATAAGGTAACTCTTGAATATAAATAATTAGTTTACACAGAAAAAGCTGTAACACTTCATTTACCCGCAATACGGCGGCTGAACCCCGAAGGGGATATCCCTGCCAATAAATGCCATACGATCATTTCATTTACTAGCCACCTATGTGTGCTAGCCCTGTTTACCGCTGTTCTCGCCTAGGGCAGTGTCCAGATACAGCGGGAGCGGTTTCTTTTTCCGCTGGAGCTTAAGGGCTGATCTTCCCTAACCCTCCTAAATTCCTAAATGGGATGTGGACAAAGCCCACATGGCTGGAATACAGGGAAAATACTTTCTCGTGGCGGCCAATGTTGGCAACATGCGTTGCAGAAAAAGTTCTTAATGTCCTGCCAAAAGACAGGATCCTACAGAAGTGTGCAAGCAGGAACAGGAAATTGAAATGTCTACATTCCGCTCCTGATTTAAAGAATTTGTCGAATAGTTTTGGATCTTGGAAAATCTAGGTGGCGGCTGACGAACTTCTTGGGGTGTTCACTTCATGAGAACGTATTTTCCCTGTACGCCAGTCATGAAGGCCGTTGCCCCTGGCAAGTACAGAAGCAACCACAGCTAGCACACATGGCTGGCTAGCAAATAACGTGTTACAGCTTTTTTTTGTATAAACTAATTATTGCCATTCAAGAGTTAACTTATGACGAAGAAAGACAAAAATGTTGATGTGTGGCCCTCTGGGGCGGAATCTGTGTTTTAAGGCGGTTACCATTTCGGAGGTTAGTGATCCTTCGTGATCATCAAGGTTACTTTTCCGCTACAGTAAGCCTTCCAAGCATTCGAAAGTGTATTTCCGTGTTCGGTCGTCTGTTTCTGCCGAGGCACTCTGTTGTGCACGGCGTGTGTTGCGGGATAGAACTTGTCGTGAATTTCAGTTGTTATACAAATGCTTCATACGATGACGTGACAGCAACTTTGGGCCTGAAGATGACAAAATGAAATGCCGAAACTAGCTACTTTCAGAATAAAATAAATATCTTAAAGTATACGGCTGTTGGTGAATTTTATTGTCATTGAAAATTAGTCACCAGCCGATGTCCCTTGACCATGATGGACCAACAGAGATTGAAGTATAAGGTTGGCGCGTAAGTTCGTAACGTTTTTGTATTGCATGTTGGCATTCCTGCTACTGTGGGTTTATTTGTTGACTGTCATTTTTTTAATTTGTAGTTCATTGTTGCTATTTGAATTGACATACTATCATTTTGTCATTCGGGGGAAGTGAGTGGAGTTGTGGGAGCTAGAAAATGGAGTACCAAGTGGATAAATCGGAACATTTCCGACATATTCTTTTGGTTGAGTTCATCAGGGAGGTGACAGCATTTGAGGACCCCAAACACATTTGCGCCGTGTATGTGGATAATGCTACTGGACAGAGCGCAGCAAGAAAATGGTTTTCTGGTTTTAAGAAGGATCATTTTGACATTAGTTACTCTCCACGTTGAGGAAGACCTTCGGGGTTTCATGAAGATCGTTTCAAAGCACCAATCCACAATGATCCATTTCAGTGTACTCGACAGCGGTGAAATGAGATGAACTATGATCATTCCACCATAGTGCGACGTTTTTATGCTATATATAAGGTTCAAAAATCGGATGTATGGGTATCGCATGCTCTAAGCCGAAACCACAAAAATCAGCGGATGGCCATATGTGCATCTCTGTTGCTCATGAACTGACTAGTGAACAAAACCGACCCGTGTTACTGGCTTTGAGAAATGGTGTCTTTATGCTGATATAAAGAAAAGGAAGGAATGGTTGAGGTTGAGCAAAGCAGCAACTCCCCGTACAGAGACCTGCGCGCAATCACAAAAGATACTACACTACTGACCATTGAAATTGCTACACCAGGAAAATGATGTGCTACAGAAGCGAAATTTAACCGACAGGAAGAAGATGCTGTGATATGCAAATGATTAGTTTTTCAGACCATTAACACAAGGTTGGCGACGGTGGCGACACCTACAACGTGCTCACATGAGGAAAGTTTCCAACCGATTTCTCATACACAACCAGCAGTTGACCGACATTGCCTGGTGAAACGTTGTTGACATGTCTCGTGTAAGGAGGATAAATGCGTACCATCACGTTTCCGACCTTGATAAAGGTCGGATTGCAGCGTCTCGAGATTGCGGTTTATCGTATCGCGACATTGCCGCTCGCGTTGGTCGAGATCCAATGACTGTTAGCAGAATATGGAATCGGTGGGTGCAGGAGGGTATTACGGAACGCCATGCTGGATCCCAACGGCCACGTATCACTAGCAGTCGAGATGACAGGCATCTTATTCTCATGGCTGTACCGGATCATGCAGCCGCGTCTCGATCTCTGAGTCAACACTGTCTCTAATGACCTCGTTGTCGACGGGACGTTAAACACTAACCACCACCACCACATCTGAGTCAACATATGGGGACGTTTGCAGCAGCATGGACTATCAGCTCAGAGACCATGGCTGCGGTTACCCCTGACGCTATATCACAGACGGGAGCGCCTATGATGGTGTACTCAACGACGAACCTGGGTGCACGAATGGCAAAACGTCATTTTTTCGAATGAATCCAGGTTCAGTTTACAGCGTCATGATGGTCGCATCCGTGTTTGACGACATCGTGGTACACGCACATTGGAAGCGTGTATTCGTCACCGCCATACTGGCGTATCACCTGGCGTGATGGTGAGGGGTGCCATTGGTTACACGTGTCGGTCACCTCTTGCTCGCATTGACGGCACTTTCAACAGTGGACGTTACATTTCAGATGTGTTACAACCCGTGGCTCTACCCTTCATTCGATCCCTGCGAAACCCTACATTTCAGCAGGATAATGCACGACCGCATGTTGCAGGTCCTGTACGGGCCAGCACATTCTCCAGATCTCTCACCAATTGAAAACGTCTGGTCAGTGGTGGCCGAGCAAATGGCTCGTCACAATACGCCAGTCACTACTCTTGATGAACTGTGGTATCGTGTTGAAACTGCATGGGCAGCTGTACCTGTACACGCCATCCAAGCTCTGTCTGACTCAATTCCCAGGCGTATCAAGGCCCTTATTACGGCCAGAGGTGGTTGTTCTGGGTACTGCTTTCTCAGTATCTATGCACCCAAATTGCGTGAAAATGTAATCACGTTTCAGTTCTAGTATATTTGTCCAATGAATATCTGTTTATCATCTGCATTTCTTCTTGGTGTAGCAATTTTAGTGGCCAGTAATGTAGTATGCGTCTGCTGGAACGGCGGTGGTGCGATATATTACGAATTGCTCCCCCTAGGTGTAACCATCACTGTTAAGATTTATTGCCAACAACTGAGATGCGTTGCATACGCAGTCCAAGAACAACGACCAGGAGGCCTGCGTGAAGTGATGCTATTCCACGATAAAGACCATCCGCATTCTGCTAGACCGACAAAAAACACTATACAGAAGTTGGGAGTTCATGTCGCACCCACCTTACTTACCTGATCTTGCACCCTCAGATGTTCACCTTTTCTGCTCTCTATCGAACACTGAACACTCTTCAGGGAACTTCCTTTCCGAATGGAAATGTGCTCCGAACACAGTTCGACGTGTTCTTCGCCTGAAAACTACGTGATTTCTACAGTCGCGGAATCGAGAAGTCATCCCAGCGTTGGCAGACTGTTGGAGATAGTGAAGGAGAATATATTATTGACGAATGAAGTCTCTTTCCGTGTATCTGTTGCGTTTATTGAACTTATGGAAAATAGATACGAACTTATGCAGAACTTTTAAAATGGGCAGTCAACAAGTTTCCGTTTGAAGGTCGTACAATCCAGAATCGATATTACTCAAAGATGTCCGTAACTGCTTGCTGCACATCTTCGTCCGATAGGAATCGTTGACCCTTCAAGGCCTTTTTCAAGGGACTGAAGATGTGATAATCGCATGGCGAGAGATCAGGGCAACAGGACGGGTGCTCGAATGTCTCCCACTTGAGTTTGCCTAACTTTTACCTTATGTCATGTTGAAGTGATAATTAAATCAAGGCCCTACGCTGCCGACAGGCGTTGATATGCATCAACGGCGACAGTTGAAAATGTGTGTCCCGACAGGGACTCAAACCCGGAATCTCCTGCTTACATGGCAGGCGCTCTATTCATCTGAGCCACCGAGGGCACAGAGGATAGTGCGATTACAGGGATTTATCCTTTGGCCGCTCCCCGTGAGATTCACATTTCATTCTAGAGCGCTGCATGGTCACTGATGCTATCTGTTCTTTCGGACATGTCCGAAAGAACAGATGCCATCTTCATACATTATGTCATTTTAGTCTTGTATCTTGTGTCGAATCGCGACTAGCACGGAACTTGCCGCACTATACCACAACGATGGTTTTCGACAGACGTGCTGCCCCATTTATTATACTCGTATTTTATTTAATTAATTAATTTATTACAAATTTGTATAAGA
Organism: Schistocerca americana; assembly: GCF_021461395.2. NCBI lineage: Eukaryota > Metazoa > Arthropoda > Insecta > Orthoptera > Acrididae > Schistocerca > Schistocerca americana. The sequence goes on from NC_060125.1 coordinate 438,108,873, forward strand.
TAATTCTCTGCTTCTTATTTATTTTAGCATTTTTACTTATTTAGTGGTTTTATTTAGGTTTTTGCTTCAGTCTTTTAAAAGCTAAAGGATATAAGTCCTTGGTTTTAAATACCACAGGAGAGCTAGATATATGTCCCGCAGCGTCGATCTCGCTGATACTCCTCATTGGAACTGCTCCACCTGAAATCTCTAAAATGTTTATTTCGCTACGAAGATCGTTCGGCACAACTAGGTGCTATGTTGTATGATGCGTATGGATTGATGTGTCCAACTTCTTATCAACGAAAAGTTTATTGCTTCTGAGATAACTCCCGAAGAAACTGACCGTGTGAAGATGCAGGCACGAACTACACTCCTGGAAATTGAAATAAGAACACCGTGAATTCATTGTTCCAGGAAGGGGAAACTTTATTGACACATTCCTGGGGTCAGATACATCACATGATCACACTGACAGAACCACAGGCACATAGACACAGGCAACAGAGCATGCACAATGTCGGCACTAGTACAGTGTATATCCACCTTTCGCAGCAATGCAGGCTGCTATTTCCCATGGAGACGATCGTAGAGATGCTGGATGTAGTCCTGTGGAATGGCTTGCCATGCCATTTCCACCTGGCGCCTCAGTTGGACCAGCGTTCGTGCTGGACGTGCAGACCGCGTGAGACGACGCTTCGTCCAGCCCCAAACATGCTCAATGGGGGACAGATCCGGAGATCTTGCTGGCCAGGGTAGTTGACTTAACACCTTCTAGAGCACGTTGGGTGGCACGGGATACATGCGGACGTGCATTGTCCTGTTGGAACAGCAAGTTCCCTTGCCGGTCTAGGAATGGTAGAACGATGGGTTCGATGACGGTTTGGATGTACTGTGCACTATTCAGTGTCCCCTCGACGATCACCAGTGGTGTACGGCCAGTGTAGGAGATCCCTCCACACACCATGATGCCGGGTGTTGGCCCTGTGTGCCTCGGTCGTATGCAGTCCTGATTGTGGCGCTCACCTGCACGGCGCCAAACACGCATACGACCATCATTGGCACCAAGGCAGAAGCGACTCTCATCGCTGAAGACGACACGTCTCCATTCGTCCCTCCATTCACGCCTGTCCGACACCACTGGAGGCGGGCTGCACGATGTTGGGGCGTGAGCGGAAGACGGCCTAACGGTGTGCGGGACCGTAGCCCAGCTTCATGGAGACGGTTGCGAATGGTCCTCGCCGATACCCCAGGAGCAACAGTGTCCCTAATTTGCTGGGAAGTGGCGGTGCGGTCCCCTACGGCACTGTGTAGTATCCTACGGTCTTGGCGTGCATCCGTGCGTCGCTGCGGTCCGGTCGCAGGTCGACGGGCACGTGCACCTTCCGCCGACCACTGGCGACAACATCGATGTACTGTGGAGACCTCACGCCCCACGTGTTGAGCAATTCGGCGGTACGTCCACCCGGCCTCCCGCATGCCCACTATACGCCCTCGCTCAAAGTCCGTCAACTGCACATACGGTTCACGTCCACGCTGTCGCGGCATGCTACCAGTGTTAAAGACTGCGATGGAGCTCCGTATGCCACGGCAAACTGGCTGACACTGACGGCGGCGGTGCACAAATGCTGCGCAGCTAGCGCCATTCGACGGCCAACACCGCGGTTCCTGGTGTGTCCGCTGTGCCGTGCGTGTGATCATTGCTTGTACAGCCCTCTCGCAGTGTCCGGAGCAAGTATGGTGGGTCTGACACACCGGTGTCAATGTGTTCTTTTTTCCATTTCCAGGAGTGTATCATTAGACACTCCACCTCCGATCGATCTACGTCACGTGATATCTGAAGAATGTTTGTCAAATCTTTTTATAAATTGATAAATACACACCTTGAATGCGTATTATTTTCTTGTATTAGATTATTGTGCCATCGACTAGCTAAACATTCACAATGAAGCTTAATAGCGTCGCACAACAATAGCAAAATTTCTCCAACATGAAACACGTCCGATCTCTGTAATCGCTTCACACAGAGTCCTCAGATATACATCTTTGGTTACTTATTCCAGAGAAATGCGTCCGTAGCACGGAACGTCCAATTCTCGCAGGCGGTTTATAGTACTTTCAGGATTGATAATTCGCTGCCCCTGAAACGCGTGTTTTAATCATTTACAATCATTTAGACCCCCATACATCCATAACTTTCCAATGGATGTCTGCCAGTGCCAGGAAACGAATAACAGCACCTTGATCCTGTCTGGACGCATTTGCTGGTAACGTGGCCTTACTGCAGGTTTCCGCATTTATGGTAGACGCCTTAGAAAGACACGAATGCCACACGCCTACATGTCAGTGCTTATATACCCGCAACGGAACAGCGGTATGTTGATTATAAGCTGCAGAAACACCCTAAGACGGAAACATTTCGATTTCCACTTATAATGACTGACTTCGATTGGTCAATAGTTCAACCCTGATTCGCAGGCAGAGTTGCGTCCTACCAAAGACAAAGTTCGGTAGTTTTGGTGCAGTACATAAACGATGTAATAAATGGTAGGATTACCGGAAGTATCGGTAGCGTTATTAGGGAAACTAGGAGCGGACGATTTCTCTTTCTTTATTTGTCTTGCTCGTAATTAAAACAGCACATAGTTGTGTATTTTAAAACCTTGCAAAATATAAATTGCATTTTATAACTAATAAAAATTAGTTGATTGCGTAACTTTTGCGCTTTTGTGTAACTATGCGAGGTGCCGGGGCTAGCAGTGTATTTAACACTAAATTCTTCTACAATCTTCATATATAAATGATGCTCTAAGCACTCCGACTTTTGCTGTTGCACATGGATTTAAAAGAAACGCGAACTGACTGTAATCGACCCTGCAAATGGAGTAGAAAAGAGTTTGGCACCTGCAATAATTTAATTTGATAAATAAGTTAAATAAAGGAAAGTTTCATTAACGTCGTGAGAAATGAAAGGGTTGCTCTACCGATTAACAGAATGACAGTTCTGTCCAAAATAACAATGTGATTTATTGTGACTAAACTCAAAATAATACACAAAACAAATTAAACATTTACAATACATCAAATTGGCTCAAATTGGATGCTCAAATAAATGCTGTGAGGGTGAAGTTGTCCCTAAACTAGATTGTGACATTTATGATGAAGTGGTATGTGGAGCCAATTTCGTGCAACTCAAATCTTAAGAGAAACACACAGCCAACCCAACATAATTGCTGCTACAGTAGTGAGAACTCAGACAATGAACACCCAAGGCAGAACAAAGTTAGAAAAGACGAACAGGCGCGCTCTGCTGAACTCTGATTATCACCTAGGAAAATCCCTGATCTGCCGGTGCTGCGGACACACATTACCAAGCTGTCTCCTTAACTGCAAGAACACGATCTGGCGTACCGGAGGTGATGACTGGTTGCTTCGACGTCCCGTCGTGGTGATGATAATGTCGCGAGTACAGCCCGAAACAAATTATCCAGGTCTGGTTGTTCCCGACTAAAGACTTCCTAGCAAAACAAATGCGCCTCTGAGGGAGACGAAGAAGGCTCGCCACACAATCACTGACGGTACAGTGATTGATTTTAACAAGTGAAGTCATACAATAACTACGATACAGTCAACTTAAGCCAAAACTGCTCAAGACAGACAACATGGGCCGCTTGTACGTAGAACGCTCAATTACCAACTGTACTCGGAAACGTAAGTTGAAGTCGGAACTTCAGCAACTTCGTCAAACAGTTACAATTAAATAAAAGTGTATTAGACAGCCAACAGAAAGCAGGCTGTCCAGAGCAGCAAGAGCTCAGTCTTGTAACCTACTCCGACCGAAAAGGCGAAAGAAGACCCTCACAAGAGCACCCGTACAAACCAAACACAGAACATTCCCGCCCCCACGACAGTGGCCGTGGTTAAACGTTCCAATCAGCAACTCGAAAACCGGCGGAAAATTCCACTCTATTGTCGAAGCACTACCTTTCCACCAGTGGAGATTCTTGGCGCCAATTTCTGCGCCGATTTTGCTACGTCACGGAGCTATGCCCTGACCAAGCCAATCACAGTTACGATTTTTCAGAAAACGCGGGAATTTGCCCGCCAAGACTGCTTGGGAACACAAAAGTCTTTCCCACGCCTCGCTGGTAGCCCGCCAGAAACGGTTTTCACTAAGTTTCTGCAAAGTAACGGAATCTCTAGCCCAGCCGCCCCATGAGGCCCCTGTGGGCGTGTCGCCGCCGCTCTTATGACAATGTTGGCGTCTGCAAAGTATTCACTCGACTCGCTCACAGCCACCGGCTTAACCCTCTCAAGATCAGCAGTGCCCGCCTGTCACCGGACCACCTGGGTGACGAGAGACGCTGCGTGGGAAGTCCACGTGTGAAGGAATAGCGACTTTTCACCGCATGCAATAAGAGAGGAAGATAGAATTACTCAGAGTAAGACAGAAATATGAGAGGGGGCTCGTGCCACCTCTCAACTAAAGCAGTTACTTTCGATGCATATACATTAACATGCACTAACTCGAAAAAAACTACATAATTATTGTTGTTATTTTGTACTCTATAGAACGTTCTACACCGTGATCAAAGGCAAGAGTTAGCTGTGATTATTGATACAAGTGAATGTTATTTATGAATAAAGAAAACATGTTTTATATAATCTCTACAAAGCAATGTCTGATACATTTTTGTTTTGCATTTTTTTTAAGTTTTACTTTTCTTTGAGATAACTGAGTTTTCTAGAGCCTTATGATAAACCTGTTCACTTTAAAAATATGCAGTTTTCCGATAAAATCTGAATTAAGCATTGACAATTTTTTGTTAATAAATACTGTTTATTGTTAGGGAACAGGCAGAAGGATAACTATTTAGAAGAAAAATGTTTCGTAAGTTACGTGGCCCTTTATGTATCCTCAGTCAGCTACTAGAGTGTTACCACTTGGAGTTTCTAGTGAAATCTATTAAGACACTGATCGCGTACCCAAACAATGTGATTGATATGAGGTAACACTCGATAAGTATGCAACACACCTAATGTACAGATAACGCGCTTACTATCTTAACTGAACAAAGCTTCTAGCAAAACTACCGTAGTCTACACTTACTTATGACAGTCTACAGTAGCCTATGATAGTTTCTCAAGTCCCAGAGGGAGGCTGGTGACACATATTTAGAATGACAGGAACATTAGAGGAGCTGAGCATTAATCCATGCTGTGTTCGCTAGTGTGATGTCACGCGACGCCGCGGAAGCACCGAGGCGGCGACAAGGAGAGTTTCCAAGTTTCTGAAAGGCCAGTATGTAGACACAAAGTACGTTCTAAGTTTGTTTAGTTAACACATTCCACATCACAACTTTTATTGTGAACATGATCTATGAAACACGTAACTAATTAACTGTAGCAATCTTCCCTCCCTCCTCCCCTTCTACAATTCCCTATATTACAAATGTGCTCACTTGTCAAATCACTACCCGAGCCAGAAAAGAGGCATGATTAATACGCTCGTAGATGAAGCTGAAATGGGAGGTATGATACTGCGTGAAGAGTTTGACAGAGCACTGAAAGACCTGAGTCGAAACAAGGACTCCGTAGTTGACAAAATTCCATTAGAACTAATGACAGCCTTCGGAGAGCCAGTCCTGACAAAACTCTACCATCTGGTGAGCAAGATGTATGAGACAGGCGAAATACCCTCAGACTTCAAGAAGAATATAAAAATTCCAACCCCAAAGAAAGCAGGTGTTGACAGATGTGAAAATTACTGAACTATCAGTTTAATAAGTCACAGCTGCAAAATACTAATGCGAATTCTTTACAAACGAATGGAAAAACTGATAGAAGGCGGCCTCGGGGAAGATCAGTTTGGATTCCGTAGAAATGTTGGATCACGTGAGGCAATACTGACTCTACGACTTATCTTAGAAGCTAGATTAAGGAAAGGCAAACCTACGTTTCTAGTATTTATAGACTTAGAGAAAGCTTTTGACAATTTTGATTGGAATACTCTTTTTCAAATTCTGAAGGTGGCGGGGTAAAATACAGGGTGCGGAAGGCTACTTACAATTTGTACAGAAACCAGATGGCAGTTATAAGAGTCTAGGGGTATGAAAGGGAAGCGGTGGTTGGGAAGGGAGTGAGACAGGGTTGTAGCTTATCCCCAATGTTATTCAATCTGCATATTGAGGAAACAATAAAGGAAACAAAAGAAAAGTTCGGAGTAGGTATTAAAATCCATGGAGAAGAAATAAAAACTTTGAGGTTCGCCCATGACATTGTAATTCTGTCAGAGATAGCAAAGGACTTGGAAGAGCAGTTGGACGGAATGGACAGTGTCTTGAAAGGAGGGTATAGGATGAACATCAACAAAAGCAAAAAGAGGATAATGGAATGTAGTCGAATTAAGTCGGGTGATGCTGAGGAAATTAGATTCGGAAATCAGACACTTAAAGTAGTAAATGAGTTTTGCTATTTGGAGAGCAAAATGGTCGAAGTAGAGAGGATATAAAATGTAGACTGGCAATGGCAAGGAAAGCTTTTCTGAAGAAGAAAAATTTGTTAATATCGAGTACAGATTTAAATGTCAGGAAGTCGTTTCTGAAAGTATTTGTATGGAGTGTAGCCATGTATGGTAGTGAAACGAGGACGATAAATAGTTTAGACAAGAAGAGAATAGAAGCTTTAGAAATGTAGTGCTACAGAAGAATGCTGAAGATTAGATGGGTAGATCACATAACTAATGAGGAGGTATTGAAACGAACTGGGGAGAAGAGGTGCTTGTGGCACAACTTGACTAGAAGAAGGGATTGGTTGGTAGGACATGTTCTGAGACATCGAGGGATCACCAATTTAGCATTGTAGGGCAGCGTGGAGGGTAAAAATCGTAGAGGGAGACCAAGAGCTGAATACACTAAGCAGATTCAGAAGGATGTAGGCTGCAGTAAGTACTGGGAGATGAAGAAGCTTGCACAGGATAGAGTAACATAGAGAGCTGCATCAAACCAGTCTCAGGACTGAAGACCACAACAACAACAATGCGAGCAAGATGGATGTGTGAGCCGGAGTACCTCAGACGCGAAATGTAGCATCTGAAAAGAGTTCTGAGGAGCAATGGGTAGAATTTATATTAGAAGCGACACAGAGTCAAACACTCGGCGAAACGACATTGAAAGGTGGCTGCACTGAGTCACAGTGCCAGAGGTTGCGCCAAGGATTATTATTCCGCCGCCTCCACTGGTGCAGTAGTAGTTCAGAGGATGTCGAGGGCAGTTGTTGTTCTGTTGGGCGAGAGAGTAGATGCTGTTCGGTTGGTGTAATGTGTAGATGGAAGAAGTTGCAATTGTCACAGTGTATTTGAGAAAGGATATAGGCTTTTGATTTATGATGCTGGTGTAATGGAAAATTTTCGTCAATATATAATGAGGTAAAATGGTATTACAGTTTTCCTTAATGACAATGCCTCTTGCTCACAGGTACAGTCAACAAATCATCTGGCTCATGTTCATTTACGAGGTGAATTCAAGTTCTAAGGCCTCCGATTTTTTTTTTTTCTAATTAACTACTCACCCGAAATCGATGAAACTGGCGTTACTTCTCGACGTAATCGCCCTGCAGACGTACACATTTTTCACAATGCTGACGCCCCATGGCAGCGGCGAAGGTTTCTTTAGGAGTCTGTTTTGACCACTGGAAAATCGCTGAGGAAATAGCAGCACGGCTGGTGAATGTGCCGCCACGGAGAGTGTCTTTCATTGTCGGAAAAATCCAAAAGTCACTAGGAGCCAGGTCATGTGAGTAGGGAGCATGTGGAATCACTTCAAAGTTGTTATCACGAAGAAACTGTTGCGTAACGTTAGCTCGATGTGTGGGCGCGTAGTCTTGGTGAAACAGCACACACACAGCCCTTCCCGGTCGTTTTTGTTGCAGTGCAGGAAGGAATTTGTTCTTCAAAACATTTTCATAGAATGCACCTGTTACCGTAGTGCCCTTTGGAACGCAATGGGTAAGGATTACGCCCTCGCTGTCCCAGAACATGGACACCATCATTTTTTCAGCACTGGTGGTTACCCGAAATTTTTTTGATGGCGGTGAATCTGTGTGCTTCCATTGAGCTGACTGACGCTTCGTTTCTGGATTGAAAAATGGCATCCACGTCTCATCCATTGTCACAACCGACGAAAAGAAAGTCCCATTCATGCTGTCGTTGCGCGTCAACATTGCTTGGCAACATGCCACACGGGCAGCCATGTGGTCGTCCGTCAGCATTCGTGGCACCCACCTGGATGACACTTTTCGCATTTTCAGGTCGTCATGCAGAATTGTGAGCACAGAACCCACAGAAATGCCACTCTGGAGGCAATCTGTTCAACAGTCATTCGGCGATCCCCCAAAACAATTCTCTCCACTTTCTCGATCATGTCGTCAGACCGGCTTGTGCGAGTCCGAGGTTGTTTCGGTTTGTTGTCACACGATGTTCTGCCTTTATTAAACTGTTGCACCCACGAACGCACTTTCGACATATCCATAACTCCATCACCACATGTCTCCTTCAACTGTCGATGAATTTCAATTGGCTTCACATCACGCAAATTCAGAAAACGAATGATTGCATGCTGTTCAAGTAAGGAAAACGTCGCCATTTTAAGTATTTAAAACAGTTCTCATTCTCGCCACTGGCGGTAAAATTCCATCAGCCGTACGGTGCTGCCATCTCTGGGATGTGTTGACAATGAACGCAGCTTCATTTTAAAACAATGCGCATGTTTCCAGTCCAGAGGAACAAAATCAGAAGCCTTAGAACTTGAATGCACCTCGTAATAGACTTGTAATTCTGGTTTCTATGTGCAATTATTGTATTTCTGGTTTTTCAATTAGTACATTTTAAATGGTGTTTAAAATATTTTGTCGTATTGAGAAAGAACCGAGCCTGATACATGTACGTTGAGTCGCACTACCACACACAGAACAGTTACACTTGTGCTTTGTTGTTTCGTAGCTTTTTTAGTTGCAGGGGACTTAATTAATCAATCGTGTTAATGGAAATTCCTTGTCATTCATTATTTTTATTTTATGAAATCAGTTTGCGTGCTAATACTGGTCAAGACCAATCGGTTACGAGACTTCGTAACCGGTCACACGGTTACTAAAATTATTGCATTTATTCATTAATTCTTTTAATTAAGCCCCCATGCAACATATGGGCAAAAGAAATGTTGAGTATGGCCTTTCTGCCGTACGTTCCCAGAGTGACTGACAGAATTGGCTGTATCTGGCGCAAACACGGCGTAAAGACTATTTACAAGCCGACAAAGAAGATCAAAGAGTATCTCAGATTCGCAAAGAAGAAAAGAGACGTCTTGCAACGTGAGGAATATACCGCGTACCACACACATGCGGAAAAATTTATTTTAGAATGACTGGACGATCCCTCAGCATCAGAATCACAGCATAAGCGACTTTGCAGGTTAGGGCAGGTGGGGAAATCGGCAGAGTACGTGCTGTGTGAGCCCGAACACATAGTAAAATTCGCCGACACGGAAGTACTAGCTGTAGTAAACTGCTGTCACAATCGCTTGTTCAGAGAAGCTACAGAAATACACAAACACGAGAATAGCTTCTACAAGAAAGAAGAAAACCTCAAGGTAAACGGATTCTGGATTCTCGTGCTGCAACGAAGGACTGTAGCAAAAGGAGAACTGCACCGGAAATGACCTCAGAGGAAGCCCTTGGACGTTGGCGCGCCAGGTGCTTATAGTCTGCAGCCGTGAGCTCGGCTCGAATGCTCCACCAGTAATGGAGGGTGAAGCTTTGACAATGCCAGCCACTGGTGCTTGCGAAACGTCAGAAAGATCATCAGACATACGTCGGCCAAAGAATCCGAGACAGAAGCCAACAGGCAGTTTGTCATTCCCTGTATTCTCTTTCGTGTGCCGTACCTTCTCTCTACATTCGAATGTTTGTACTGGAGTTGCCGGAATACGCCACACAGCGAAATGTAGAGTGTAAGCGGAAGTCGTCGCGGCCACATCTGTCCGTCAGGGGTGCGACGACCGCCGAAACCCGGCGGTGACCTTGAACAGAGGCGATCGATGCAGGTCCTGCTGGCCGCTCTGCAAGTGAAAGCGGAGGCTGCTTACCACTGCAGTGCCGGCTCGCTGCTAGACGGCCGGCGACTGCTGTGCCGTGTCCACGCTGCCAACACTCCACAACACTATCAAAAGGTGTGGGCGTTCCTATCCCACCTCGCGAGACGCGCTCTAAGCCCCCAGTGATGGCAGCGCAGTGCCTTTGCAAGACTCCAACAGGAACGCCTCTTGTCAGTTGGTGGATCACGCACGATCCACTTACGGCTGTGGAATATTGACACAGAAAACGTAAAGTCTAAAATTTGTGTTAAAGTATTCGGCAAGAATTAAAGTTTGAATGACAGATAATGCGTACATAAGATTGGCAGGTGTCATGTATTATTTTGTTATATAAAGTTTTGGTATCTGAATCGATTGTGAGCGAGAAGCGATGTTGTAAGCTGTATCGCAGAAGTTAAGTGAGTATCTAGGAGTTGCACGAGGGTGCAGTGGAAGAAGACAATGGTTAGTTTTACAGAGACAGAAGAGTCGAAGTTCAGCAGTGTTATACACTCCTGGAAATGGAAAAAAGAACACATTGACACCGGTGTGTCAGACCCACCATACTTGCTCCGGACACTGCGAGAGGGCTGTACAAGCAATGATCACACGCACGGCACAGCGGACACACCAGGAACCGCGGTGTTGGCCGTCGAATGGCGCTAGCTGCGAAGCATTCGTGCATCGCCGCCGTCAGTGTCAGCCAGTTTGCCGTGGCATACGGAGCTCCATCGCAGTCTTTAACACTGGTAGCATGCCGCGACAGCGTGGACGTGAACCGTATGTGCAGTTGACGGACTTTGAGCGAGGGCGTATAGTGGGCATGCGGGAGGCCGGGTGGACGTACCGCCGAATTGCTCAACACGTGGGGCGTGAGGTCTCCACAGTACATCGATGTTGTCGCCAGTGGTCGGCGGAAGGTGCACGTGCCCGTCGACCTGGGACCGGACCGCAGCGACGCACGGATGCACGCCAAGACCGTAGGATCCTTCGCAGTGCCGTAGGGGACCGCACCGCCACTTCCCAGCAAATTAGGGACACTGTTGCTCCTGGGGTATCGGCGAGGACCATTCTCAACCGTCTCCATGAAGCTGGGCTACGGTCCCGCACACCGTTAGGCCGTCTTCCGCTCACGCCCCAACATCGTGCAGCCCGCCTCCAGTGGTGTCGCGACAGGCGTGAATGGAGGGACGAATGGAGACGTGTCGTCTTCAGCGATGAGAGTCGCTTCTGCCTTGGTGCCAATGATGGTCGTATGCGTGTTAGGCGCCGTGCAGGTGAGCGCCACAATCAGGACTGCATACGACCGAGGCGCACAGGGCCAACACCCGGCATCATGGTGTGGGGAGCGATCTCCTACACTGGCCGTACACCACTGGTGATCGTCGAGGGGACACTGAATAGTGCACGGTACATCCAAACCGTCATCGAACCCATCGTTCTACCATTCCTAGACCGGCAAGGGAACTTGCTGTTCCAACAGGACAATGCACGTCCGCATGTATCCCGTGCCACCCAACGTGCTCTAGAAGGTGTAAGTCAACTACCCTGGCCAGCAAGATCTCCGGATCTGTCCCCCATTGAGCATGTTTGGGACTGGATGAAGCGTCGTCTCACGCGGTCTGCACGTCCAGCACGAACGCTGGTCCAACTGAGGCGCCAGGTGGAAATGGCATGGCAAGCCGTTCCACAGGACTACATCCAGCATCTCTACGATCGTCTCCATGGGAGAATAGCAGCCTGCATTGCTGCGAAAGGTGGATATACACTGTACTAGTGCCGACATTGTGCATGCTCTGTTGCCTGTGTCTATGTGCCTGTGGTTCTGTCAGTGTGATCATGTGATGTATCTGACCCCAGGAATGTGTCAATAAAGTTTCCCCTTCCTGGGACAATGAATTCACGGTGTTCTTATTTCAATTTCCTGGATAATGTTCATCAGTGTTAGTTAGGAAGCTATGGCAATATTATGATTCAAATCTAATGTTTCAATTTATCATTTTGTTCAATCAACATGATTATGAAAATCATTTGTGAGGAAAGAAATCTTATGGAATGTCAGTTAAATACAATAATGATGTTACTTTTTTTCGCTGTTGCTGCGCCATCGAACTAACTTGGTTATTGCACGGAAAAATGTTAGATTTGAGAGATAGGAAAGCGAATTGTTTGGATGTTGAGAAGTTCACTAAATTTAAAATCTGCCTTGAGCACTTTCTCTCAGTATACAAAAAACCATAGTGTTGGCATTAACGGGCATATTTCATTTTCTTACCAACTTTTCTCTTACAATTCTTTTTAATGGATCTTCCAACCTTGTTCGATAAACAGATCGATTTGCAATTAACAGAGAATTCATTGCACTTCTCGAGTGCCTCTGTGCAGATACAGTAATTTGCAGCTCTAGCATAGCTGCGCGCTAGGCAGGAGAACTGCAGCGCGTTATCCAGATTTGCGCAGAATAGTGGTAACCAAAAAATGTTATGTTATTGAGAGACAGTTTTTGTGATCAAATTTTGTAAAGCCAATTACTCCAGGTTTCATGTCCAAGTTAAGTATTCAGGCAGTTTATACCGTTCAAAATTCTTGCAGTCAGATTACAAACTTTTACAGTATGAAACCCTTCCGTTTAAATTACGACAATTAATTAGTGTTATCGTGCAGCTTGTATTTTACATTACGATAGTACTAGTTTCATTACGACAGTTCATTTATTATCACAGCGCTGATTTGTGTCCCTTTCCATATATTTGACATGAACAATATAAATAACTACAAAAGAACTATACATGCGTAATGTTGTGTGAACTTTAATGCCTAGTTGTGATACGGAGAAAGTGACGAAATAACTTCAAACACAATTTATCGATTCTGATAATAGAAAAAAGACATTATTATTCGTGATATAAGATCATAAGTGTAAACTAAAGAACTGAACATTATAATCTTTGTTATATTATAAAAGTACTGGAAGACAATGAACTTAGTCGTCTTCTGATGTTTTCTTGTGTCTTAGCTATTGTTTGAGTGTAGAAAGTACGATTGTATTCAAATGGTTCAAATCGCTCTAAGCACTATGGGACTTAACATCTGAGGTCATCAGTCCCCTAGACGTAGAACTACTTAAACCTAACTAACCTAAGGACATCACACACATCCATGCCCCAGTCAGGATTCGAATTTGCGACCGTAGCAGCAGCGCGGTTCCGGACTGAAGCGCCTAGAAGAGCTCGTCCATAGCGGCCAGATACGATTGTATAGCGATAGCTTTTGTCTTGCTCTCGTTTAATTAGTAGAACATAACTGAGGTGTAAAAGAGTTATGAAAATATAATAAGCTAATCAGGAGTGCACAGTAATCATTTAAGGAACCCACGACACATTTGTTATAAAACAAGAGTTTGTGTAGCATTATTTGCAGCTGCTGCGGAGCTAGCTGCGCTCATCTTTGATTGAGAAAGTTGGCCGCCATTACGCGGCGCATTTAAACTTTTTATTTCCACAGAAAATAATACTAAGCCGGAGCAGAAGAACTTATTTGAAAATAATATCAAAATTAATTAGCATCAAATCACAAGATTTATTTTATCATAAAGTGACTATTTTCTGTGACACAATTTATTATAGGTCAGATGCCTCTTTGCATAAATTTTATTGCGCTAACGCATCAGATATTATTTGTAGGGAGCCTGGCGCTCGTTTTCAATCAGAATTTAAAGTTTAATTTGGCAACCTGCAAATATAATATTGCGCATTTGTAATTGTTTCTTACGAGGTTTTATAAAAGATAGCTTTACGAAATTTAATTTCGCGAAGTTAATAGAATCCTCATATAACTTATAGCAGGAAGAGACATTACAGCTAACTTGCAATCAGACACAGAGTACTTCAGTCCATACATTTATTTACTCAGAGTACTACAGACAAATTTTTATTTATTTAGATAACTTTTAGTATGATTTTACTTATACAGATAACTTCCAAGCTCGTTGGACAAGATATATTGCAATATCCTCAATGACTGTGTTCAGCGGCATCAGAGTATAATATATGCGTACTGAGGGGTTGAAGAGTCAGTGATTCATTGGTCACAGTCACCGGAGATCAGATGGTACTCGGAGGCTTGTGTGCTCACCTGTCTGTTCATGCCGGCCAGAGTGGCCGAGCAGTTTTAGGCGCTTCGGTCTGGACCTGCGCGACCGCTGCGTTCGCAGATGCGAATCCTGCCTCGGGCGTGGATGTGTGTGATGTCATTAGGTTAGTTAGGTTTAAGTAGTTCTAGGTTCTAGGGGACTGATGACCTCAGAAGTTAAGTCCCATAGTGCTTAGAGCCATTTGAACCATTTTTGTCTGTTCACCTTCTGTTTTGACTCTGTAAGCAGTATCTGTGCTGAGTTTAGAGATCAACAGCGTTTGCAACATTCATTCTTCGATAAAACCACGCCCCACCGACGAGTACGTTCTACTGTTGAACAAAAAAAGGAGGACTGGATTTAACGTCCCGACGTGATCAAAGATGTAGCCCAAGCTCGGAGGGTGTCAGATGGGAAAGGAAATAGGCCGTGCCATTTCGAAGGAACCATCCCGGCATTCGCCTGGAGCTATTTAGGGAAATCATGGATGACCTAGATGTGGACAGCCGGATGTTGGTTTGAAGCGTCGTCCTGCTGAACAGTTTCAGCAATTTTAACGGACTCGCATTGCGGGAAACTAGATGGACACATTGGCGGATTGCTGCTCATGTTGGGCGCAACGTCAAGGTCGACCCATTGTCCGAGCAGCGATTATCGAGCGAATCTCATCCAGGGATGAGATACGGACACTTGTTGAACCCGCTGTGTCGTCAGGGGCCATAGACAACCGTCTGCTTGCAGCAACTGGAGAGTGGAAAAGTACTTCGTTGTCTTCAGTGATGAGAGTAGGTTCTTTACGTAGACGAGTGATGGACATACATATATGTAAACAGACCTCGTGAGCTGCCTATTCCAAAATACATTCGCCCACAACAGCAAGTGGCTCAATGGTTCAAATGGCTCTGAGGACTATGGGACTTAACATCTGTGGTCATCAGTCCCCTAGAACTTAGAACGACTTAAACCTAACTAATCTAAGGACAGCACACAACACCCAGTCATCACGAGACAGAGAAAATCCCTGACCCCGCCGGGAATCGAACCCACACAACAGCAAGTGCCAAGCATCATGGTGAGCGGCGCCATCCATTGTGGGTGGAGATAAGTTTGAATCATATATTGCGTGTGGTAGAATAAGTCCTAGATTTAATTTGCGTGTGAAATATTTTGCCGCGACAAGCACAATTTCAGGTGAGTAATGGATTACTTTGGCTGTAGTAGACCTCGTAGTCGGCGTCAGGACAGACAAGGTGAAGGCTGCGTGCTCGCTCCACCCTAGTTCAAGGTAGAATGCATTGTAATAAGTTCAAAGACCTGCATTTGAAGTAAGTGTTGCGCGGGCGAGCTCGATTCTGTAGTAACTGAGCCATTGCCTCCGGAGGTCATTAAAAATTGCATTCAATGTGATTTTTTTCCTGTGTAGTTATAAGTTTTAAAGATTACCAGTGACTTCTTTCCAACTCCCACGACGGACACGCGGTGAGTAAATGTCATTGCTCTCACAACCCATAGACGGGCATGACAGGAGGCAATGTGAAGCGCCGTTCTTGGGGCATGCAAAGAATGATAGTGGGTGGGCAGCGTGCGAGTGTCACATACGTAAGAAATAAATTGTGTCACGACCAGGTGAGTGAGATAGAACAGAATTGGCTCGCTGGTCGACGCACTATAGAATATGCCCGCCCTTGACTGTGTTAGTTGTAACACCCCACCTGTCACTTAGCTGGTTTTGGCGTGTGTTCACCCAAACTAATTGACTAACAGATCGACACAGAGTGCAAAACTGCCGCAATATCGGATAACGCAAAAAAAGTAATACGGCCCTGTGACTCCTGATTGAACTACGGTGGCAGTGTTGACATTAATTTATTCATAACTGATCCCTTTTAATTAAAAAGGGGTGCACATTGATGTTATATTCAGCTATTGAACACCAGATGCAAATGTTGAACATAAAATTAATTAATAAAGTGACTTGGGATTTCGACTACTTGACTGAAAACAGATGCAGTCAATTAGCACAATTTTATTTTAACTCCCGACCTTCAATCATCACATTACAAGACTCTCCTATCAGGCAGTGGTAATAAATTGCGTTTGCGTGGAGTAAAGCGCGATAACTCAAAAGTAATTCCTATCGACTGACCCAGGCGTAATGCGAAGTGTGAGAAGAATTCTACAATACACGGCCCATGAAACCCTCATGGAAACTTTGCCGACATGATCCAACAAATTAATCAGTGGCCGGAGTGGGCGCAATATCACCGAATACAGCGTGGCGGAGCGGCGTCGTTGTGTGGACATGGGCCGACCTTGTGGTGCTGCAAGGCTGCGCTCGTCTATTCACTCCTAGCTATCTTGCTCAGTACATAGCTGAACCAAAACTTCCTATCACCAAGCTCAATCGTTCCCTTTGCTAAGTCCTAAACTGCAGAGATGCTCACTTTTTCTCAGGCAAGCTGAGTCAAGAACGCCACATCCGCACGCTAGGCAAGCTGGGAACGGAAGACCTCTACGGGGACTTTGTAACCTCACCACAAAAATCATTCTCATTTAGTGTAACCTCAAAACAGAAAAATTCCTAAACTTCTCAACAGTAAAAAATTATAATTATGTCATTCACATTCAGTGTAACGTCTCAACAAAAAAATAAATTCAGTAACCTGGTAATAATACAATGTAACTAACCTCTCAATTAAATTGTTGCTCACTTATAACTTTTCAATAATTGACTAAGAATTTAACCTGGTGAATTTTGGACGTCAGCAATGCTGCATCATGGCCCTGAAAGATCATTCTGAATAAAAAAGAAAAATTCTTACCTCAATGAAGTCGCCGGATAACGCATATATATCTGCTCTTACAATAACTTTTTCTGGCACAGCCCTGTGCAATGCTGGCCGATAAATTTGTCATTTATGAAAGGAAACAACTGATTTTTCTTTTGCAATAATCGGGATGATCATGGATTGGAGAAATTAGTAAATTCTTTAAATTGAAATGAATGGTTGTTAAAAGTTATTTTTTATGAGAAAGATTATTATTAGGACATTTTTAAAACATTTACATGGGACTTGAGATAACAATACTACATATGCGCGAGGCTGCTTTTTACCTTATACAATAATGCTCAGGCTCCGGCATCGCTGCACCACGACTGGCCCAGCCAACACGATACACCAGACCAGACCAGACTGCTCGCTAGCAACAACTTACTGCTACAGCTACACAGTTGCTACTGCAGTCAACACTGCTCTCTGGTTCGAGATTCTCTTATACCTTACATATCGCAGGCAGCACATGAGCAATATATCGAAATTACATCTGCTCGGGCCTCTTACAACTTCTCCCAGTTTGCTCTTCGTCTCGGTTTCCCCTCCAGCAAAATCACTTACGCCAATTGCAGCGCAAGTCGCATTAATTATGCATCGCTTCCCAGCGCCGGCCAATGCCTGCTCTGGGAAGTGAACCAATTCCCACAAAATTTCCCTTCTTCTCAACTTCTGTTATTTAGCTCCTCCCAGGCCACCCATCAAGATTAGCGTCTGCACAAACACCAATTTTTCCAGAATTCTGACTCCCAGGAGAGTACTTCAAATTCCTTGATCCTACGTTCCCATCGGAGGCCAGCGTATTTCATGCTGTCGCTCTTCACCTGACTTACTTCAGGGTCTGTGGATCGTGAATTCAGCGTGAAGTAGCTATATTCACGAACACGCATATTTTGACCTCTGTTGACCGCTCCACCGTAGCTTTGCGCGGCTTTCTAGCATGTTTCACAGAAAACGGGACGACAGACATTTATCAACAGGCGTACAAGTTCTCCGTCTGTTTCCCGGTACACCAGCATGGAGTCAGGGTCAACCACCCACTCACTGTCACTCATCTTAAGGCGGCTGGAGACTTCGCCGCGTTACCGCTTTCTCAGAGCTTGAGCCACCCTAAGCTGCCTATTGTCACTTCCGTTCGCCGTTCCCCAGCCAGTCATGGTCAGCTCTAAATGTTTCCCTGGGGTAAACTAGCCTCCAGTAAATCGACTTGTTTCCACAAAGTTTTCATGTCGTGTGAATTACTTTAAAACCATCACCCGACATTAATTATTGTAATACGTCCATACTATACACTCTACAAGATGCATTGTGCCTTGTCAGTCATTTTGCTCAGTGCTACTGTTCGCTCAACGTGAGTTAGGTGATCTTTAATGACTTCATGTAAGGGGCATAGTTCTTCCCATGTTACATAGCCGCTCTCTTCAATTCAATTTTGTAGTACAGGTGATGACTCCTATGGTGTTACCACCTGTGGAACAAAATTAATATCTCCATAACTGTTACTTTAATCCGTTCGCATGGTTAGTTACGGGCGATTGATTACCACTGCCTTCTCTCTGATACAAACTCCCACTCATGAACAACATTCGAATGTAACATTTTGTGAAGTTTATAGTGGTTGCTCTCATTCAATTATATGTGAACGCCGGTTTCACATTTTATAAATAAAGGTTTTTTTTGTGTCTCACTGTCTCTGGACGTTTATATTGTGCATGGTGTGAGTGTCATCTTTACACAATTCAACAAGGTCTGGCCCAGTCCAGTGTCTGGGATTGTGCACACACATGTACCTTTTTTATATATACATATCTATAAAACACAACCAAAATAACAAGAATCATTGCGTATTGAGCAACCACTGTTGTGTATTTGTAACAAGGTACAAGTATGAAATCTTATTCTAACACAAAGAGACGTGGCATGACAAATATATGACGTTTTAACAAATAGCACATTTATAAAATCATAACCTTCTTATAACATAATTCATAAACAGAACAAATGAGTACTTTCGTTGAGGCGCATGTTATTCATTTGACTCCACACTAACACACTCACACACACGGCACAAGTTTCTTGCAGGAACGGAAGTGACATTAGTTCTGATTAGCAAGTTGAGGAATGGCTAACGGTTAAGAAGAGAGCAACGTCGAGTACGGAGATGGCGCCACAGGCGCCCGCATCTTCTTGAGGCAGGATGGCTCTCACCTAAGAGCTCGTTGTCGAAATCTTGTCCGACAGGGACAAGACACCATCGGTGCATCTATGATTGGTGACCTCTCGCGGCTCAGCCACAGGTCATTGTTCGTTCTATAGACGTTTTTGGGCAAGGGAGGGACCATGATCAGACAAGAGCCTATTTTTTGCTCAGGTCTTCAAAGTTGGTGTCATTAGTCACAAAAAGTCATCTGGGCTGTCGCTCCACCTGACGTGGTTAGCAACAAATATAGAAACCTTCTTGGACCTCTTCATTGCAGCCCCCGATCCGTACCGTGTTCAGAGATCAGGACCGACCTCTTTGTCGTACACAGAGGTGCTGGATGTCACCTCTCCTTGACTGCTGAGTTGACCACCGTCCCCGTCAATTCAGGGCGTGGTCTGCATGCCATCATCATCATCAGCTGTGTGCTCCCCTCATTGCTGTCGTCCTCGTTCCTTGTCAGCTCGTGTGTGGTGTGCCAGGTGTCGTAGCTTCAACTCCCTCTTGCTCAGTCACGCCACCTTAACGCACTAAGACAACTAATTTTAGTACATGGAAAGTGCTGATGTTTAACTATCAGTACCATACATTTATTTTTTCTGAAGACAATGAAATTGTCTCATTACAAAAGGAATGATTTTCTTGTTTGTAAATCAACTTCAGGATCAATTAAAATTGAAATGAAACAGAACTTTTTTTATACATAAACATAAAAAATGTACAAGACAACTTGCTCACAGTCATTCACACACACACGATCAAGGGATAGGGAGTCAAGATTATCTGGACAGGATCCCATCACAATTTCTAACTACCAATTCCTACGACTAACACGGTGTTGGCCAACCTGACTACATATTTACTATTTACCACTTTTTATCTCTAATCTTGTTTTTTCTTCTGATTCCGTATGTGACAGACGTCCCCCTTATTGTGCCTGCGAACATGTATAAAACACAACAAACTTAGACATGTGTCAGTCTTACCAAGATTTTTGTTGGAAGTTTGGATAGCTGGTACATCAGTGGCCAGTGTGGGGGCAAAGATAACTCGAATTGTCCCATAAAAGTTTTTGGATGCAAGCTATTACCTTCGTCCTTGTAGTGATGGAACTTTCGGACTGATACAAAATGCTTGTAGTCAAACCGGTCATCATTCCAGTTCTCATTTCGCCCGTTCTTACGATTCGTATGAACTTCGGGACGTGGACTAATTCGTTCCGACACGCTATCGTCATCTCTCCCCTTCTGTTTGTTCGACAGTTGTTCGGTACATCTAATCAGCCGACAGCAATTGTGCTCACTGGACTGCTGCGCGCTGTCCGTGTTTACCTCGGTCGTTGCCTCAGAGCTGTGAATCAAGGCGTGGCTCCCTTTGCATGTAGTGTCAACTTTGTCAGACCGTGAAGCGGTTATCTGTGTTCCGGCAAGTGACGGTTCAGTCGACGCAGTAATTACACCCTTCTTCTTTCCTAATGTCTCTGTAATGAGACGTTTTACCTCGTCCTCTACATTTCTTTTTAATATCGTCACCTCCTCTTTCAACATCTCGTTAGGCCCTATGTCCGGTTGCTCTTGTTGCTTTTCTTCGACACGTTTTATCCGGTTTTGTAGCCTTGATATCATGACCTTTCCTGCTTTTGCCGTGCTTTGCGTGGAGTCCCGAGTTTCTCTCGCTATATTCCTTGCACCTCTCGCAATTAATTTGGCTTCAGTTGCCGTTCGTTTGATGATGGCAATCTCTTTCTCTATTTTGACGCCGAGATTCTTTACTTCCTCTTTTACTTCCCTATGAACTTCTGTGAGCCTATAGTTCAGCTCCGAATTCGCCTTTTTAATTTCGGCATTAAGGTTGTCTTTCAGCTCCGAATTCGCCTTTTTAATTTCGGCATTAATGTTGGCGCTCTGCTCTTTCAGCTCCGTATTCACCTTTTTAATTTCGGCATTAAGGTTGGCGCTCTGCTCTAAGTTCACCGTTTGCATCTGTTGCAACAGGTCCGTAATGTTTTTGAGAATAGCCGCATTTTGATCCTCGTCCTTTTGTGGTTGAAAATGCGACTCTTCTCCTCTGTTCTGAGGAACCGTCTCAGCGCCCCCGTCGGATCACTTGTGAAAGAATCGTTTGATAGTCGTCGGACACCGTTTCGTTCCAACACACTCTGGCTTCTTAGGCTGGATCTTCCTTACTTAAGGATTAATCCTGTACTCCCTGCGTCCCCCGAGCCCTTAGTATCACTGCCTGAATCAACGTCCTTGCTATTCAGCGGACTAAACCAGTCATGAGACGCAGTTTCAGGAAGTTGCAACTCGCGTTCGTCACGCTTATCGGTAGAGCTTTCCCTACTATCACCCATGTTCTCCCCAGTAACAGTCTGATTATATTCTGCCGTTGTCTTGGCTTTTCCCCTCGTTGTCATTTGCACTTTTATGTTACACGAAAACTCAGAACCCGAGTACTCCTTACACTCAATAATTAGATAACGCAAAACATATATCTGGACACAACTTGATACACTGGGTGTGAGCAGTGACCCGACAAATAGTTCATGAAGCATTCCCCGAAAAGGGCTAGTACCAATCATTGTGTTCTATGTGCTCAGCATCGGCTGATTACGACACTGCACATCATAAGTACTCCAACAAATCACAAATATAATGCATAGGCACCTATAAATGTCAGTTTGAAAGGACAGCACATGAAGAAGACAAGTAACTTATTGTAACTAATGCTACCTGTTTTTCAATTAACAATGGCTAAGCAAGGCAAAAAGGCTGATACCAATGATTGTTCTGTGTGCTCAGCATCAGCTGATTACGGCACTGCACATCATAAGTACTCCAACGAATCACAAATACAATGCACAGGCACCTATAAATTTCAATTTGAAAGGACAGCACATTAAGAAGACAATGTAACGTATTGTAACTACTGCTACCCGTTTTTTAATTAAAAAATTGCTAAGCAATGGATCACGTGGAAAAATTTCCTTTTTCAAGACCACTTCCTAGCATATCCCAAAGTATCGTATCCTGGCAGGGTCGCCATATGTAACACCCCACCTGTCACTTAGCTGGTTTTGGCGTGTGTTCACCCCAACTAATTGACCAACAGATCAACACAGAGTGCAAAACTGCCGCAATATCAGATAACGCAAAAAAGTAATATGGCCCTGTGACTCCTGATTGAACTACGGTGGCAGTGTTGACATCAATTTATTCAGAATTGATCCCTTTTAATTGAAAAGGGGTGCACATTGATGTTATATTCAGCTACTGAACACCAGATGCAAATGTTGAACCTAAAATTAATTAATAAAGTGACTTGGGATTTCAACTACTTGATTGAAAACAGATGCAGTCGATTAGCACAATTTTATTTTAACTCCCGACCTTCAATCATCACATTACAAGACTCTCCTATCAGGCAGTGGTAATAAATTGCGTTTGTGTGGAGTAAAGCGTGATAACTCAAAAGTTATTCCTATCGAGTGACTCAGGCGTAATGCGAGGTGTGAGAAGAATTCTACAATAAATCCTTTACCATTTAGCTACAAAATAGCAGGTCAGCAACTGGAAGCAGTTAATACGATAAATTATCTGGGAATATGCATTAGGAGTGATTTAAAATGGAATGATCATATAATGTTGATCGTCGGTAAAGCAGATGCCAGACTGAGATTCATTGGAAGAATCCTAAGGAAATGCAATCCGAAAACAAAGGAAGTAGGTTACAGTACGCTTGTTCGCCCACTGCTTGAATACTGCTCAGCAGTGTGGGATCCGTACCAGATAGGGTTGATAGAACATATAGAGAAGATCCATTTAGTAATCGCGAAAGCGTTACGGAGATGATAGATAAACTCCAGTGGAAGACTCTGCAAGAGAGACACTCAGTAGCTCGGTACGGGCTCTTGTCAAAGTTTCGAGAACATTCCTTCACCGAAGAGTCAAGCAGTATATTGCTCCCTCCTACGTATATCTCGAGAAGAGACCATGAGGATAAAATCAGAGAGATTAGAGCCCACACAGAGGCATACCGACAATCCTTCTTTCCATGAACAATAAGAGACTGGAATAGAAGGGAGAACCGATAGAGGTACTCAAGGTACCCTCCGTCACACACCGTCAGGTGGCTTGTGGAGTATGGATGTAGATGTAGATGAATACACGGCCCATGAAACCCTCATGGAAACTTTGCCGACATGATCCAACAAATTAATCAGTGGCCGGAGCGGGCGCAATATCACCGAATACAGCGTGGCGGAGCGGCGTCGTTGTGTGGATGTGGGCGACCTTGTGGTGCTGCAAGGCTGTGCTCGTCTATTCACTCCTAGCAATCTTGCTCAGTACATAGCTGAACCAAAACTTCCTATCTCCAAGCTCAATCGTTCCCTTTGCTAAGTCCTAAACTGCAGAGATGCTCACTCTTTCTCAGGCAAGCTGAGTCAAGAACGCCACATCCGCACTCTAGGCAAGCTGGGAATGGAAGACCTTTACAGGGACTTCTCCCAGTTTGCTCTTCGCCTTGGTTTCCCCTCCACCAAAATCACTTATGCCAATGGCAGCGCAAGTCACGTTAATTATGCTTCACTTCCCAGCACCGGCCAATGCCTGCTCTGGGAAGTGAACAAATTCCCACAAAATTTCCCTTCCTCTCAACTTCTCTTATTTAGCTCCTCCCAGGCCACCCATCAAGGTTAGCGTCTGCACAAACACTAATTTTTCCGGAATTCTGACTCCCAGGAGAGTACTTAAAATTCCTTGGTCTTACATTCCCATCGGAGGCCGGTGTATTTCATGCTGTCACTCTTCACTTGATTTACTTCAGGCTCTGCGGACCATGAATTCAGCGTGAAGTTGCTATAGTCACGAACACGCATATTTTGAGCTCTGTTGACCGCTCCACCATAGCTTTGTGCGGCTTTCTCAGATGTTTCACAGAAAACGGGACGACGGACATTTATCAACAGGCATACAAGTTCTCCGTCCCAGTACACCAGCATGGAGTCGGGGTCAACCACCCACTCACTGTCACTCATCTTAAGGCGGCTGGAGGCCGCGCCGCATTACCACTTTCTCAGAGCTTGAGCCACCCTAAGCTGCCTATTGTCGCTTCCCTTTGCCGTTTCCCAGCCAGCCACAGTCAACTCTAAATGCTTCCCTGGGGTAAACTAGCTTCCAGTAAATCGACTCGTTTCCACAAAGTTTTCATGTCGTGTGAATTACTTTAAAACCATCACCCGACATTAATTATTGCAATACGTCCATACTATACCCTCTACAAGATGCATTGTGTCTTGTCAGTCATTTTGTTGAGGCCTACTGTTCGTTTAACGTGAGTTAGGTGATCTTTAATGACTTCATGTAAGGGGCATAGTTCTTGCCATCTTACATAGTTTTAGGATTTATAACGTGTGAAAGGGGTTTGTTTAATTGCGGGAAAGAATTTTTGCTCACTATCTATAGTTTATCATTGGACTCATGGGACTCATGGAAGTAATGGGTTGCCAGCCTTTTGATTACATATACAGGTGGGACTTATTATATTTTATGAATGCATTTTATTAACGCATGATTCAGTACAAGTATGTGAGAATGTATGTGAGGGTGTAGGAGGGAGTGAACAGTCTCCATCATCTAAGAATGAGGGCAAGTCCTGACCAGTGTTCTCTTTATCTGTATTTGAAAGATTTCGGTAGTAATTGGCGATGAAATTATTAGTTGAAATTGGAGCGATATTTCCATGTCCTATCCAAGATTAGATTATTATTCTGGCACATCCTTTTCATGCAAAATATGCCTGGTTACCAAGCTGAATAAGTCGCCAAGTCGTTCAGAATAAAAAGAGATTGGCGTCCATATTGTTTGTCCTCTGGTCACAATAGATCCTTAACCGCCCGCCATTTTGTCCCGCAATTCCACATTGTTCACAGTCCCAAAATTCAGTCGCCAGTATGTAAGATTTTGGGATACATAAGTGGGATATCGACGATCTGTAGGTCATATTTATTGAGCAGTTCACTGCATTGCTTCACTTGATTTCCATGTTAGCGTTATCTGTTGCATAGCTAAACTCATGCCCACTATAAGTAAGTGGAATTGTATAATCAGATAGGACGGAGTTTTTTCGCATAAAAGTCAATATTTTGATGGGAGCAGATCACTGAGCGGACCTCAATAGCATCCACAGTCCACATCTCCTACCTGTACGAAATGCTCCTAGACGCATTAAAGTGGGAGAGTATATGTTCGCCGGCCGGTATGGCCGAGCGGTTCTAGGCGCTTCAATCTGGAACCGCGCGACCGCTACGGTCGCAGGTTCGAATCCTGCCTCGGGCAAGGACGTGTGTGATGTCCTTAGATTAGCTAGGTTTAAGTAGTTCTAAGTTCTAGGGAACTGATGACCTCAGATGTTAAGTCCCATAGTGCTCAGAGCCATTTGTACCATGCCATTTGAGTATATGTTCCGATAATAAATGATACCAGCAAATGTACTTTTAAAACCAACAACTGCAAATGAATAATGATATCTTTCCACCAGAATAAGAAACGTAGTCACCTCTCAGCAAAAGTATTATAATTATTGAGATTAATCTTTAATAAATAAGTATAGTAAAGTATCCTGCATGAAATCAGCCAAGGCCTCCCACTTATCTGTTATCCGGTATCAGTTCAAAAATTAAGGAAGCAAGTCCTCTTGAATCAACGAGATACAAAAAGCTAGTAAAGCATTGGTACTTTTCCAAGTAGGGTCTATTTATTTGCCTGAGAATTTTACCCATCGATAGTTTGTCAAAACCGCCTTAAAATAATCGGGTTTCAGTATTTCCATTCTTTTGATAGGAGGTCTTGGGGACGACTGCCGTTTACTGTTGTAAGAAAATGAAACGCCTCCAGCCGTCCTTATGATTTTACTTATTTTGTAGCTACATTGCTTCAATGCGCCGTCTTCAGGGTGCAGTTAATTCTGAAGAGGTTGACACGATCCCTACATATACCGCATCAGTGGACAATAGAATTGGTTACGCAGACTATCTGAAAACTTTGGTGTCAGCACTCCAACCATCAACTGCCAGCTAGCCAGGTTGCAATCAGACTCACTTCTGAAGTGGAGACCTGCCAAGTCCTTCCATTGGCGTCCAAAAAGGTGAAAAGCTCATGGTGCGAGATACAGGCTGCACTTTGGGTGTTCCACCCCAGGCAATCGGAAATGCTGGACCAACTCAGAACCAAGACCCTCGCCCATCCAAAGGCACAAAACCTAGACACCCACAATCCCTAGGTGGATGAGCCGAAAGCCATCCTGACAATCAGAATAAAAAGTTTCCACCCCTCTGTATCGTTCACTATACACCCAACAACTACAGTGGACAGGCACTGTCATTCACCTACACGACACTTTTCGAAACCAATCCTGGTCGTTTTCTTCATATGTTAGTCTACATTCTTGGCACTGATAGCATTCACGATCTCTTCATGCGTGAAGAAAGCAACCAGCAGCAGACGCAAGAGACTGTAGCTGTAACTTTCGTCGCAGACACTGTTGTTTTCAACATCTTGTGCTTTCTTCGTCCCAAGTGACACGTGATGTACCCGAGTTTCGTCCCCAGTGATGATACGAGGATCTTCCATCTGATACCGCACCAAGTTCTGGAGAGACAGCTTCATTAGTTAGGCTTTATTTTCACCTGAAAGTTGCCACAGTACTCAGCAACAACACATCGTTCAGCACAATATCCACTAAACCCCCAATGGAGTTATTGAGTCCGTAAGCAACCTGCTTCAGAGGAATGACACGTTCGCAAATACAACGAGGGAAAAACGATTGTCTATACGCCTCCGTATGAGCCCTAATTTCTCAGATCTTATCTTCGTGGTGTTTCGCGAAATGTATATTGGAGGCAACAGATTACTTCTGCAGTCAGCTTCAAATGCCGACTCTCTAAATTTTCTCAATAGTGTTCCTCGAAAAGAACGTCATCCTTTCTCTAGTGATGGTTTAGTGACAATGTAAGATTTTCTCTCCTTTAGTGTTCCACGGTTAATAACTTCTCAAGTGAGATGCGCTATACAATGTATTTACATCAGTGCGTGCGCCGACTTCTGGCATTTACCAAGGCCCACTGCAGTTCCTTATCTGTATAAACGATGTAGGAGACAATATGAGCAGCTGTCTTAGGTTGTTTGCAGATGATGCTGTCGTTTATCGTCTAGTACGGTCATCAGAAGATCAAAACCAATTGCAAATGGTTCAAATGGCTCTGAGCACTATGGGACTCAACTGCTGAGGTCATTAGTCCCCTAGAACTTAGAACTAGTTAAACCTAACTAACCTAAGGACATCACACACATCCATGCCCGAGGCAGGATTCGAACCTGCGACCGTAGGGGTCTCGCGGTTCCATACTGCAGCGCCAGAACCGCGCGGCCACTTCGGCCGGCAAAACCAATTGCAAACCGATGGAGAAAGGATATCTGTATACTGCGAATATTTGCAAAACAATTTAGAAAAGATATCTGTACGGTGAGAAAATTGGCAATTGACACTAAATAATGAAACGTTTGAGGGTATCCACGTGAGTGCTAAAAGGAATCTGTTAAACTTCGGTTACACAATAAATCACTCAAATCTAAAGGCCGTAAATTCAACTAAATACTAAACAATTACGAACAACTTAAATTGGAAAAAACATATACACAATGTTGTCGGGAAGGCGAAGCAAAGACTGCGTTTTATTGGCAGGACCCTTAGACAAGACTGCCTACACTACGCCTGTCCGTCCTCTTTTGGAGCACTGCTGCGCGGCCTGGGATCCTTACCAGGTAGGATTAACGGAGTACATCAAGAAATCTGAGAGAAGAGCAGCACGCCTTGTACTATTGAGAAATAGGAGAGAGAGTGTCACTGACGTGATACAGGATTTGAGGTGGACATCATTAAAACATAGGCGTTTTTCGTTGCGGCGGAATCTTATTACGAAATGTCAGTAATCACCTTCCTTCTCCGAATGCAAAAATATTTTGCTGTCACGACCGACATAGGGAGAAGCGATCATCACAATAAAAAAAGGGCTCAGAGCTCGCACGGAAAGATATAGGTGTTCGTTTTTTGCGCGCTGTTCGAGATTGGAATAATAGAGAATTACTGTGAAGATTGTTTCATGAACCCTCTGCAAGGCTCTTAATTGCGATTTGCAGAGTATCCATGTAGATGTAATGTCGAATTGTCTACCCGTCCTCTATCTCTGAAAAAGCGTGTCCGGACATAGGTACAACTTCATTAATTTTGTTGTTGATGTTACAAGCTAATGGAAACCACTGATCTACCTGATGATGAGGGTGCAAGGCGTTAAATCAGCTGTGGAACAAATGAAAATGAAAACAAACATTATTCCGGTTGGGACTGGGGATTAGAGGAAATGAGCAGGAGAATAAGGAATTCAAAAAACCACTGCTGGGAGAAAAGGGGATAATCTGAGTTTTGATTGTTTGCTTTTTGCAAACGATTTTGCCATCTTAGCTGATTTAATAGAAGTTGCAACAATGTAGATGAATTTCCTATTAGAGACAGCATCAAAAGGAGACATATGTACATGTTTAGGAAAAAACAATGTGACAGATGCGAAATAGGCACTGATTACTTGGAAACTGACCATGGAAGACGAAAAAAGACTACAAATTTTTAAATATCTAGGTGAAATACACAAAAATATTTTGGAGAAAGAAACTAACTTAACAAGAACAAGGAAAATTGAGTTGGCTTTTCAGCTAACAAAAAGCCTGTATAACAAGAAATCTATTTCCAAAAATGCAGAACTCCAGCGCTATTAAACTGGCATTTAACCAAAATGCCATTATGCTTATGATTGCCTGTCGTTAACTACAGGTGAAACAGGAAAGAAGGGAAGAGAAACAGTCAGGAAAGTCAAATTAAGAAGCAATAAGTTAAGGAAAAGATGGAACTAATACCACACACGATGAGGAAGAGAAAAGTTATATTCCATGGACACCTCACAAAGACCAGGTGAAAAGAGGACAGTAAAATGAATTTTTAACTTTTTAACGCAAACCCAAAACGACAATGACGTGGATAAAGGAACTTCAAGCAGGCCTGTCAGAAAAGGAAATAACGGAGGAAGAAATGGGAGAAAGAGAAAAAATCACTTTCAAGGGCTTACAGGAGAAAGCAAAGAAAATGACACATGCGATACGAACAGAAATAAGAAGAGAAAGAATGAAAACCTGCTGGAAAAAAAGAAAGAGGAAAAAGGAGACATAAATTATTTCATGTGGTGCTTACCAGACTAAACTAAAAAAAACTGATGCAGAAAGTTGTTTTAACTTGTCCTTTTCCATATTCAGTCTCAGTTTCTGAATTACAGTACATTATGAACGAGGTTCAAAATACGTTCTTGACCGCTGCGTGGAAAACACGGGAACGACCCTTGGCTGACTCGACAGGTTTTGGGCGAAAAGTTGGCGTGCGCGGGAAGCGACGAGACGAGAGGAGCGGGCAAACGCAGTCACTACACCACAGCCTGCCGGCTGCTCGGCCCCGGCGCCGCTTGCCCCTGTGAAACGTGGCTCACTTGTTTCTCTGGCAGCGAAATTCCGCGCACAATGGACTGTTTGTCCGGCAGGTTTCGCCCGCTTTGTCTATTCAGCGCGCCCGCCTCGTGCTGTTTTTGTTACAGCTGCGCGGCTGCACATCGCAGTCTCTCCTGCCCGTGAGCGACAAACTCAGCGACGCAGCGTTGCTGCAACCTTTGAAAAAAAAAAAAGACATCATTATGCCGTTATCTAAAATAAAATACGTATTTAAAATTTGTTTTTTCGAATAAATCCCGTTTCCAAAACGTGACACGAGATACTGCAGCCACCAATCTCTCTTTAAAATGCTAAAATTAAATTACACTGCTGGCTACTAAAACTGCAACTTCATGAAGGCGGAGTGTAGCAGACGACTAAATAGCATGAAATGTACAACATGTTTGGACATGCAGTTGATTAGCATATTAGCACACCCACACAAAGTACAGTGATGGGAAAAAAATGGAACACCAAAAAAAAAAAAGTAGAGTCATGAAATTTCGGGAATCAATTTGTCTAGCAAACACAGTTAAATACGAGGGTCACTCCAAAAGAAATGCACACTATTTTTGTAAAAATACAGTTTTCATTGCGCATGTGTGGAAGTTTTACAGTGTGTAGATACATCCTTCCGCTTATTTTCAAACTTAGTTCAACCTGTGCCGGCTTTTGTGGCCGAGCGATTATAGGCGCTTCAGTCTGGAACCGCGAGACCGCTACGGTCGTAGGTTCGAATCCTTCCCCGGGCATGGATGTGTGTGATGTCCTTAGATTAGTTAGGTTTAAGTAGTTCTAAGTTCTCAGAGCCATTTTTTATAGTTCAACCTGTTACCGTGAGTGGCGCCGTCACAGCATGTCTTCAAGACGGCTGCTACGCTTGACGTTCGTCAGAAGTAACGTGCTGTCATAGAATTCCTGTGCTGTGAGAACGAGACAGTGGGAAACATCCACAAGGGGTTGAAAAAGGTGTATGGAGGTGCTGCTGGCGAACACAGTACAGTTAGTCGGTGGGAAAGCAGGTTACGTGATGAAAGCGGGCACGGCAATATTGAGGACCGTCCTCGCAGTGGCAGGCCTCGTACTGCGCACACTCCAGACAATGTGCAGAGAGTTAACGAATTGGTGAATGCTGACAGACGCATCACAGTGAACGAATTGTCACGCTACATTTGGGATAGGGGAAGTGTTTGCAGAATACTGAAAGTGTTGGCGTTAAAAAAGGTTTATGCCAGGTGGGTTCCCAGGATGTTGACAGTGGCTCACAACGAAACATGAAAAACGGTGCAAAGGAAAATTTTGGAACAGTACGAGAATGGTGGAGATGAATTTCTTGCAAGAATTGTGACTATCATCTCTTTGGAAAACTGAAAGACTCTCTGCGTGGAACAAGGCTCAAATGGTTCAAATGGCTCTGAGCACTATGGGACTCAACTGCTGAGGTCATTAGTCCCCTAGAACTTAGAACTAGTTAAACCTAACTAACCTAAGGACATCACAAACATCCATGCCCGAGGCAGGATTCGAACCTGCGACCGTAGCGGTCTTGCGGTTCTAGACAGCAGCGCCTTTAACCGCACGGCCACTTCGGCCGGCGTGGAACAAGGTTTCAGGATGATGACTCCCTTGTGCACGATGCCAAACAGTGGCTCCAACAGGTTGGTCCAGAATTTTACCGTGCGGGTATACAGGCGCTGGTCCCAATATGGCGTAAGGCAGTTGAGAGGGATGGAAATTATGTGGAGAAATGAAAATATTGTTCCTGAAGGATGTATCTACACACTGTAAAACTTTCAAACATATAGAATAAAAGATGGATTAAAAAAAAATAGTGTGCATTCTTTTGGAGCGACGCTCGTAATTACACTGCAAGATCGCAGCAAGCGCGAGATAAGCCATTGCAAATGTGAAATGGTGGTACATTAATAATCTGTGTAACCATCAGAATGTCGAACGCAAGTATGCAGGTATGAATTCATTGTGTTGTGTAGGTGCCAGATGTCAGTTTCTGGGGCCGAGTTCCATGTCTGTTGCACTTGGTCGATCAATACAGGGACGTTTAATGCTGGTAGTGAGTGACGCTGGAGTTTTCGTCCGATGGTGTCCAATATGTGTTCGACTGCAGACAGATCTGGTGATCGAGCAGTCCAAGGCAACATTTCGACACTCGGAAGAGCAGGTTAAGTAACAACAGCGGTATGTGGGCGAGTGTTATCCTGCTGGAGAACACCCTCTGAAATCCTGTTCATGCATATTGAGACAGCATTTTATCCTTCCGTGATACTGCTCCTCCAGTTGGTTGGGATGTCACTACTGAATGCGAATATGGAACCGATATGTTTAGGATGGCCATAATCAATGACACGCAAGACCTCAAGATCCACACGCGACTAGCACCCGAGAGGACAAACATACTGCTCACTCGCCCATCATGGGTCTTGAGACAGAAAGTGGCCTCGTATGCAGTAAGTCATATGTCCACAAATCACAACCTAAAGAGTAGGTCTTGGCGCGCTCGTCATGCAGAGTGGGCCAAGTTTGGCGGGGTGCTGCACAGGTGGGCCCCGCAGTCTATCTAAAATGATTTTACGGAATCTATTAGGCAAAAAAATTGATCTCTACATTACTTGTATTTTTATACATCAGCTTCATGCTCAAATGCCCAATATTTCGTTGATGGTCATAGTTATTATGATACTTCACATATAACCAAGAAATTCGAAAATGTTGCAGTGACAAATAGCTGTCACTACAAATTTGCGTTTGCGTTAGACAATATATTACTGAGTATGACATGTAACTAACATCTTCAATTTTTGTTTAAACTTGGGAAGAGGGGTGAATCAATATCTGCCACCAGTCTCAAAAAATGGATTTTATGTAGCGCGGTCTCTTGCGATCGCACGTGCGTGAGAGTGAAATATTCATAACATACCTCATATCTCTTAAACCGTTCGAGATATGCAAACGAGATATTGGCACACAAAGAGGAGAGTATTTTCACACACACAGCGTTCTTATTTGGGAAGATATAGCACAAGCTATAGTTTTTATTTTATTTTTTCAATCCAGCACTATAATTTTAACGATAGTCATCGACAGCTAGCGAAAAAATATTTGCTAGTACGAAATATATGAAATTTCTTTTCTCATTTTTCTGCAGACCAACACGACGTGGTTTTCTGTAAACTGCTGATAAGCTACTGACCTCTCTGGCACCAGTTGCTTGTTTAGTAAGACATTCTGTTTCGCAATGCCGTTCCATGGCTACCGCAAGATGAGTTTTTGCAAATTAAGCTGTGGCTATGAACAAAGAAATGTAGCCACTACTCACAACTGATGATGCTGCTTCAAATGAGAAATGGTTAACGATTTCGACAAAAATAAATCGCCATATATTTTGCAACTTTGGGGGAATTCCTTTATCCATAGTATTTTCAATAGTGAACAACTGGGACTGAAACCCAAAGGATTTTCTTCCTGTTCTTCATCTGAGAAATATGAAAATAGTTCGCAGCAAATAGTGTACCATCGATTTTTTTCCATCACCATTCAGAGCGATACAGTGAACGTCTTCACCCTAATTGTCTTTAGATGTGTTAAAGACACACAAAGTAACAACTATCATGTTTCCGTAACCTTATCAACAGGCCACAAATCTATTATTTCTAATGGTACAACTCTGAATTATTTTATTACTGCAGACCAGAACTGACCCAATCGAACTCTTTCATATGTCTGAAACTCTGAACACACTACAGATTGCAGAAGCTTACCAACTATTCATCAAAGTCAATATCACTAATGAATTAAGAAATATTTGTAGTAAAGTTTCACTCCCTCAGTCCGTGCAAGTATAGGAACGGGAAGATGGTACGTTATTTACTGTAATTTTTCATATGTGTGAAAAGAAAACCCTATGGTAACTTTCTTCCTATCGAACTTTTAGTAACAAAACTGAAGAAATTTCATGTTTTTAATAACAGCGAATTCTCTTTTCACTAGCTGCCAGTGACTCTTAAAATATTATGGTCCTAGTTTGCAAAAAATAAAATAAAATTATAGCTTCCGCTATATCGCTCCAAATAAGGAAGTTCCGTATGTTAACCGCATGCTGTCCTCTATAAGTGCTATCGTTTGCCAAAATCTCGTCTCGATGTCTAGAACGGTTTACGAGATGTGAGTGATGTTACGAATATTTTTCGAGACGAGGCAGATGTCGATCCCCCCCCAATCCAAGCTTTAAAGGAAAATGCGAAATCTTAGCTACCTGTTACACACAGAAATGTATAGTCCAATATGCACCACACACAAATTCATACCGACTTCTATTCTTTATTTCAATGTTTTCGAATTTCGTGCTTGTATAATCGTATGTGAAAAGGAATGACCATTAACGAAATGAAGGATACATCACCATGAAGCTGACACATAAAATTACAAGTAAAGAAGAATTTTTTTTACTGAATAGATTCTGTAAAACGGTTTGAGAAAGACTGCAGAGCACGTGCCTCGACTCTGTGAGCGCTCCGTCCCGCCAGATGAGACCTGTTCTGCGTGACGCCACACAAGCGCGCCGCAACTTCCACTTTCGGTCATAGTGATCCAGGTGGGTAGTGTGACATCCTGCGTCAAACTATCACCAGGTTCCACTGTGCGTAGTGCACGATATAGCAAAAACTGTCACCACTGGTCATTTGACAACAATGGGGAATTTAAAATAGCCGTCTTGTTGACCACCTTACATATTTTTCTCTGGAGAAAACTAAAATTATTGCTGGCCAAGGTGAAATTTATGATTAAATTGTACAATGCATCATTCTTCACATGGAAGACTGTAAATTTTTTGCAAAATCATCTTTAAATGGCCAGTTTTATTTCTTCTTCAAAACAGAAAGCATCTATCCATTCACAGTAACGTATCTATGGAGATTCTGGTCCACGTATTATATCGCACAGTATACCTATGATATAACATGAATGACACTTCACATTAGACACACACACACACACACACACACACACACACACACACACACACAAACACAAACACACACACACACACACACACACACACACACACACACACAAAACGTGTTTGCCCCTGCAACTTTTTGTTTCTTTCGAACTAGTTACCGGCTTATTAGGCCCGTAAGGTGGCTATAATTTTGCACCTAACAAGCACTCATCTACATACTTTGCCGCAATTTGCAACCGGAATTAGGTATTATTTAATAGGTTGTACATCGTATATATGAACATTTAAAGAGGACTGCCATTCTCACGTACACCTTATAAATAGTTGTTAACGCTTATTGCATGAAAGGGGACGAAGTGTTTTTATTATCAAAACGGACTAATGAATGATTGCCTATACTATTGGAGGTTGGAACGGCAGTGGAAATGAAACGGCAGGTGTAACTGAAGCCCTGGGTGGAAAAGTCCGCGCAGGAGTGTTGGTCCTGCTTGACACAGGACGTAGTCAAGACGGAAGGTCGGGGCACCTGAGCGCTGAAGCACAATATAGCGGCAGCCGGCCAGTATTGTAGCGGGGCCAAAAGGATAACCGGATAATACTTCGGAAACTCTGAAAATCAGAGAGGAACGAGGAAGCGTTACCTCGGAAATCGCGCAGGCTAGGATATTTCGGAGGATTTTTACTCTGAGAAGCGTACCACTGTATGTATTCCTAATCAACGAGGATAGGTATTTCCTCGCAAACGTTCGGTGCTGGACGACAAAAGACAAAAATATGGTAGGTCGGCGTTTGGAAGAACCTGTAGAGAGGGAGAATATTCCGCGGTTTCGCGAATATGGTACGCCTTCTGCAGTTAAAAGACAGGGGAGCCGAGCTTTGCTGGGAAGCAAGTGGTGGAGAGTAAGGGTCTTCGGTATTGAGCGCCCGTGTTTGACGGTCACTTAGTGTCAACTTTTGTTGGTACAGGCGGACTTGCTGTCTTTGCTCTCAGGAGATTTTATAGTTAGAACGATTAGGCACTGTACTGTTGTGAACTCATATGATTCAGGACTTCGCCTCCAGGTAGCAAGTCGTCATTGAGTGCACAGCGTTTAGTGATTGAGAGGACTTCTTATGCCTATACTCACGTTGAGAAGTTATCTGTACTCCGTCCGCTGGCCGGAGTGGCCGAGCGGTTCTAGGCGCTACACTCTGGAACCGCTGCGGTCGCAGGTGGCTGTGTGTGATATCCTTAGGTTAGTTAGGTTCAAGTAGTTCTAAGTTCTAGGGGACTGATGACCTCAGCAGTTAAGTCCCGGAGTGAAAAAAAAAAACTACGTCCTTGTGGCTGGGAGTTCGCATTTCTCGTCTGTAGAACACAGAGAGGAGAAGACAGTATCAAGTTATACTAGTCAGAGGACTGTCTTCTGGCATTCTAGTGTTTGAATGGGATTTTTTTTATATTTTGTGGCTGGAGTTCTTCCGTTGTCGCAGACTTGTACGAGAACCATCACTCCGACGCACCGGACGCAGTACATATGATGATATTGCTAATGGCTTATTAGGGTTATGAAGCTAAACAGGTGTGATCACCTAAATTTTATTTCCACTGTCTTCTAGTGTTTGGTACGTAGATGATGTTGTGGACTGGCAAGACAGCCAATCCACAGTGACGGGTAGCCGAAAGGCACGCGTTTAAGCTCACGCAAACTGGAGTGAGGTCTGGAACAGTTAAGGGAATTAATTGTAGCAAATAAAGTACGTAGTTGATGTGATACTTAACTTTAATCCATAATTGGTGTACATCGCTCTTGTTTATACATGTTTTATAATCTCAATATAAACTGGTAATGGCGCCTTGCTAGGTCGTAGCAAATGACGTAGCTGAAGGCTATGCTAACTATCGTCTCGGCAAATGAGAGCGTATTTGTCAGTGTAGCATCGCTAGCAAAGTCGTCTGTACCACTGGGGAGAGTGCTAGGACGTCTCTCTAGACCTGCCGGCGCTCGGTCTGCAATCACTGACAGTGGCGACACGAGGGTCCGACGTATACTAACGGACTGCGGCCGATTTAAAGTCTACCACCTAGCAAGTGTGGTGTCTGGCGGTGACACCACAGATGATATTAGTCATCTCGCGTTATTTATATTGGATCGCATAGCCATAAAAAGGGGCAGATTTGGGCAATTGATAAAACGGTTTAGTTAGAAAATTGATTTGTTTCTCTTTATGTCCATTGGACATTGATATATAAACATTTGTAATATATAAAGGGGTTTTAATCTACAGTAAATGTATAAGCAGAAACAGCATTTATCATTTTTTAGTTACTAGTTCCCTTAATCGTTCATTTATGTTTATGTTATAATTTATATGCTAAAGAGCAAGAGGGAGAAGATAATATCACTATTAAGAGATCCTAAGATCTGCTTCAAGGGGTAGTCAAACAGGGCCAAATGTTCATTTTCGCGTTCAGTATTTTCCGTTGCACACATTCATTTTACACCCGCCTGCAGTAGCATGGATATGGCTTACCCTACCAGGATCATATTTAGAGTCTTCCGACAGTAGCCATAAAGTGGTTTGAAACCTGGGAAATTTTCCAAAATTTTTTTCCCATTCATAACGTTTAGGTGTATACTTTGCAGTGGTAATGTGACGCGATAATATTAAAAAATAATATTTGTCTATTTTATTGTATTTCTTTTCAGAGGAGTTACGCTTCAGCCCACTGGCTGTAATTTATTGATATTTACGTTATGTCATTTGTCGTTATATTTTATTTGTATTTTAACGACACTGCTCGTTCACGACTTTGCCATTAGCTCTGCTTGTTTGTTGTAGACATTTAATGTTTCATGCCCGTTACGTAATAAATATGGTAGTATAAATTGTGAGTGCTTTTAAGAGTGAAATGTTATCAAGGATCAGTCCATGACAACTAGAGCGACAGTGCGCTTAGTAGCACAATAGATCACTAGTTGTAACAATATAGAAATGGCAGATACGCGGGGTAGTTAAGAAAGCCTATGGGATGAGAAAGAGTTAGCTTTGCTGGCAACACAAGGCACAGGTGTTGAGAATACTGATCCAAGGGAAGTTTTAGAGGATGATAGACACAGTCAAGCCCGTGGTAGGCAATCTGATAACGAAGATGAGCAACAGAGACACAATGAGGCAGTCATAAAGATACGGGACTATAATGTTGGAAGTCCAAGTGAATACGGAGCATAAATGGAAAGGGAAAAGGGGAGAAGATCACCTAAGAGTATTGGAAGAGAATGTCACAATAGGAGAGGAGATTTAGGTAACACAGGTGTGTTGGACATCCTTGCATACCTAAAAGCAATGAAAAGTGAAATGGGAAGTAAAATTCAGAAAGTCAGCTCAGAAATGGGAAATAAAATTCAAAAGGTCAGCTCTGAATTGGCAAGCCAAATAAAAAAGAGGAATGATGAAGTACGTTACAAAATGGGAAGTAAAATTCAAAACGTTAGTGTCGAGATTCAGTCGATAAAACATGAAACGAGGGATGTGAAAAATGAGATAGTGACGCTGCGAACAAAACTAGAGCGAGAGACTGCGGAGGTCAGAAGAAGTGCAAACCAGGCGCGACTATTAGCGAGGGGCGCAAAGCGGATTGCTCTTGAAACATTAGAGAAAACAGAAAACACGACAAAGATAGGTTGAGGTGCATTAACGAAGTTGCAGAGACGCTTGAAACAAAGCAAATAAGGCACTGACCTTGGAGATCTCACAATTTAAACAAAACATTGAAAGCAAAATTAAACAATTATCTCAGGAAGTCAGATCGCTACCTAGTCAAAAATCACATCTCAGAAAAGAAATAGTAGGCGACTTGGAAATAACAGAAACCGAAAGAATCAGTTCAAACTCTACACGATCATGTCCAAGCCTAGACGATACTAGAATGTGCTCGAATGTAAGAGCTGCTCGTCAACTACAGACTGAAAGCGTGTCTGCAGAGCAACGAAATATCGCTAAAGATATGGCTCCCGCGTCTACACAGGGCACGACTGGGTCGAAAATTACGAATACGGAGAACAGCAACGAGATATTTCATATGCATTGTTACCCAATAATGCGCACCATGAGACAGTTTTCCAATGATGAAAACGTGACAGGGAGTAGAAGAGAGGACGTCCAAGGAAATGGTAGACATGAAACGTTAGCGCCAAGTGAGAATGTGGTAGGCCGAGCGGGAAGAAATACTAAAGAAATTTTCTATTTTAAACATTTTATCTCTGTACGAAACTTGAGCCGAGAGCGCTAACACACTGCTTCCTGGACCCGGGTAGGCGCGTCGGCCCCGGATCGAATCCGCCTGGCGGATTAACGACGCAGTGTGCTGGCTAGCCTGGATGTGGTTTTTAGGCAGTTTTCCACATCCCGCTATGTGAATACCGGGCTGGTCCCCACGTTCCGCCTCAGTTACACGCATTACGACCCATGCACACCAGCTGAGATCATAAGATTGTGTTACATGAAGTTGCCAATTTCCTACCAGCAAACGCTCATTGGCCGATGTGGAAGTGGCGTAGAAGGATTCAAGGGTATCCTATGAGAACTGGGGTTTGTTTTCAACGAGCAGCATGCGCGAGAAAAACGTAGACAGAGAGGCACGCAAAGTGAAAGAAGGGAGAACAACAGAGGGAATAATAGAGGCCATAATTGGTAAAACAACTTAAATCGGCCGCCTCATCAAAACATGGACCATAGATATCATAGTGGGAACAATGTACAGTGGAAGAACTATGGCAGAGAGTACAGGCAACAAAATGAAAGCAGATGGGAGCCACAAAATAATGGCGCATCATGGGGCGACAATAAAGAAACACGTCAACGGCCTGACCAAGGATGGGATGGAATGAATGGCAACAGAAGTCGGGAACAATTGAAATTAGACCACCTTACCCAGGGAGAGTACGCCAAAATGACATATAAAGTGGACAATGACTAGGCCAGACGACGGGTACTAGAGAAAATGCGCCCGTAAGCCGTCTTGGTAGTAATAACATAAATACTATAGAATATGAGGACACGAGGGAGATATTACTTGAAGAAAAGAAAACGTGCCGACCGCGGAGGCCGAGTGGTTCTAGGTGCTTCAGTCCGGAACCACGCGGCTACTACGGTCGCAGGTTCGTATCCTGCCTCGGGCATAGAGATGTGTGATGTCCTTAGCTTAGTTAGGTTTAAGTAGTTTAAGTCTATAGGACAGATGATCTCAGATGTTAAGTCCCATAGTGCTTGGAACCATTTGATTTTTGAAAAGGAAAGTTATCCAAACAGGTAATCTATCCGGTGGTAAAAGTACAAATTGGAGGAACTATGGGTACTGTTGTAATAGATAGTGGAAGCGAACCCTCAGCTAGTTCAGATAGGTTGTTCGCTAAGCGCAAGGATTCAGTTAATCCACCGACAGCCGGCCGCGGTGGCCGAGTGGTTCTAGGCACTTCAGTCCGGAACCGCGCTACTGCTACGGTCGCAGGTTCGAATCCTGCCTCGGGCATGGATGTGTGTGCTGTCCTTAGGTTAGTTAGGTTTCAGTAGTTTTAAGTTCTAGGGGACTGATGACCTCAGATGTTGAGTCCCATAGTGCTCAGAGCCATTTGAACCAATCCACCGACGCTCACAGTACAAAAAACAAAGGTACGGGGTGCGTTAGTTGGAAACGGTATGGAAATGTTGCAACAAACACGTCTAGCTTTTGAATGCCAAGGACGCCTGATGACTGCAAATCTGTTCATAATACCGAAACTAACAACTGATATAATAATCGGTGAAGATTTTCTTTCAGCGCAGAAAGCTATCATTGATCTAGGAAGAGGGGAGTTAATTTTAGGGAAAGAGAATAAAATGAAAATCAGATTTGATCCTGACTGTCGAAAATACACGGCCTTTGTTGCCTTCGGAAGGTGTTTCCCATTCAAAAGGCTCCCATTTGGATTGAATATATCTTCAGCTGCATTTATCAGGGCTTTTAGCAAAATATTGAGTGAAGAGCTAAAAGAGAAGCTCATATGTTGTGTAGACTTTATATTGACAACAGAAAATAGCTGGGATAGACATAACGAACTCTTGGAGTGTTAGGCAGTTTGAGAAGGTATAGGGTGACTGCAAATACTGATAAGTCTTGTTTTGGTAGCGGTAGGGTTAGCTTTCTAGGACACGTGATAACAGGAGAAGGGATTAGTTCCGACCGAGAGAGGACGGCAGCAATTGCAAAGTTTGCCACTCCTACAACCAGAAAACAACTTAGAGGATTTCTAGGAACAATAAATTTTTATAAAAAGTATCTATGTAGAAACATTAGCTAGTCCGCAACTCTGCCAATTGATGGGAAAGGGACACTTTGGGTGTGGGATGAGTGTGCAGATCGAGAAATCAATAATTTGATGCGGCACTCGTCAATGCTCCTATTTTATCACATCCTGAACTGTCACAGGATTTTTGTATGGCCACTGACAGCGCGAAGACCGCTCTGGGAGTTATGTTGTTTCAGGAGTTTGAACAAGACGGCAAATTAGTACACAGAACAATCGCTTTTGGTAGCAGGGTACTATCCAAAAGTGAAAGGAATTACCGAACTTGAAGCCCTTGCAATAGTATAGGGATTCAAAAAGTTCAGATAATTTCTGTTCGGTAGAAAAACAAAAGTCTATACGGATCTTAGGGCCCTAGAATATCTCCTAACCACCAAACTTCCGCATGGAAGACTAGCGAGATGGGTAGCAGTGCTTCAAGAATA
The DNA here is from genome assembly GCF_021461395.2 of Schistocerca americana. Taxonomy (NCBI): domain Eukaryota; kingdom Metazoa; phylum Arthropoda; class Insecta; order Orthoptera; family Acrididae; genus Schistocerca; species Schistocerca americana. The sequence goes on from NC_060125.1 coordinate 438,150,457, forward strand.
CCAGTTTTCAACAGTCTATATGCCTGGTCCGACAAACGTCATTGCTGACGCCTTGTCCCGCTCACCTACTGGTATAACAAAAGAGACGGCTGAAGCATTAGCTGTTTTCGTTGGTCTACCGAAAAGGAGTTCCATTTGAAAACTTCGTCACTGTAACGATGCAGAATGTCCAGAATGAGCAGGACAAGGACCCATATTTAGTCAAAATAAAGGAAAAATGGAAGGATCGGACGCAGGCCCGTATAAGATAGCACTACCTCTTGAGAAAAGGGATTCTGTTTAATGATTCGTTGTGGGTGCTGTGCATACCAAATGAGTTAATAAATAAGCTTATGTGGTATACACACCTACGTTACGCACATTTCGGTCCACGAAAATGTTTTATGAAAATGAGGAGTGTTTGCTATTTTAAAAACATGGAGAAACGTATAAGGAAAGTACTAGCCATCGGTAAAAATTGCCAAAAGGCAAAATCCATAACTGCAGAGATCCAGACTCCTTTATACCCAATTATTCCTGAGAAACTAAGGCATATGGCAGCGACGGATTTAATGGGACCATTACTCAACACACCGAGGGGCCATAAATATATATTGGTAGTATTGGAGCTGACATCCAAATTCGTGACATTGGGCGGGTGGTGCAAATGTGAGAAGAGCCTTGTGCAGAGACTTCATAAACCAATTGGGAACTGTAGATTGTATTATCTCAGTTAATGGACCTCAATATAAATCTGAGGTATGGAAAAGAACACTAAGAAATTATAAAATAAAGCCCATATTTATAGTATATATCATCCTAGTTCGAACCCCGCGGCGAGAACGATGAAGGATTTGGGTAATTTATGTGGAATCTACTGTGGAAAGAATCACGCTAGCTGGGATGTATTTCTTAAAAATTTTCAGGATGTGATAAACGAGCTGCCCCACAGTACTACATTGATGCCACCTATGATGATTATGAAGAATAGGGACCCTCCAGATAAAATTCGAGGAGTGATAGATTTTCCACAAAGGACGCGCCGACAACATAAAGTCATAGTGGAGGAGGCTTTGCGCAGTATTTGGGTCGTTAGAGAGAAGTGCAAGGTGCGCGCAGACCAAAAGGAGGACGTAAGGGAATTTAAGTCTTATAGGTTGTCCAACAAACAAATGAAGCTGCGTCAAAAGTTCTCCGAGAGATACAGCGGCCCTGTACGTATAAGAAGACTAGTGCATGCAAATGCGGTTGAAATTGAGTCTGTGACATCAGGAAAATCTTTGGGACTCCATCATGTGAGCCATCTCAAGCCATTTATAGAATACGTAGGAAGAATTGAAGTGATCTTGAATGGCGAAAGTAAAGTATGTTGTATGTAGTTAGCAATTAAGTTATTGCACTCAAGGAATATGCACGAGAACCATCACTCCGACGCACCAGACGCAGTACATATGGTGATATTGCTAATTGCTTCGGCTTATTAAAGCTATGAAGCTAAACAGCTGTGATCACGTAAATTTTATTTCCACTGTCTTCTAGTGTTTGGTACGTAGATGATATTAGTCATCTCGCGTTATTTATATTAGATCGCGTAGCCATAAAAAGGGGCAGATTTCGGCAATTGATGAATCGTTTTAGTTAGAAAATTGATTAGTTTCTCTTTATATCCATTGAACATTGATATATAAATATTTGTAATATATAAAGGGGTTTAAATGTACTATAAATGTATAAGCAGAAACAGCATTTATCATTTTTAGTCACTAGTTCCCTTATCATTCATTCATGCTTATGTTGTAATTTGTATGTTAAAGAGCAAGAAGGAGGAGATAATATCACCATTAAGAGATCCCAATACCCGCTTCAGGGGTAGTCAAACAGGGCCAAATCTTCATTTTCGCGTCCAGTATTTTCCGTTGCACACATTCATTTTACACCCACTCGGAGTAGCATCTTGGAGGCCAACTTCTTGACGATATCCTAACAAGCCGAAAACTAGCTCGAAGGAAACAAACAGCAGTAAAAGAAAAATGGTGTACTTGTTATTCAACGTTAAATAGTTTATTGTATTATTTTCCAAAGATCTACAGCAAAGGGACAGAATTTTTCAAACGGAACAATAGTTGTTTCTGTCATGCCTCGGAATCATTGAAATCAGCTGTGTACAAATCATTTTAAATCACATTCCTATCACGTTTAGTTTGGGAGCTACAACCTTCCAAAGTTTCAGGGGCGGATACCACACGCTGTACGTAACACAGAGCGCCTTCTGAAGATGCTGCGGACGAGATGTGACGGCGCCTGTGTCACGGAGTGCAGGCTTCCTCGATGTGTTGTTACACTGCCGACTGTCGCCATACACGCGACAGGTCGAACCACACACACATAGGGTTCAGTGTGCCACGGTTACTGCCGATGGAGGATGATGGCATATACAGGGTGATTATAATTAAATTTAAACTTTAAAACCGCTGTAGAAATAATACCACTGGTCAGGATGACGTCAAATTGCAACGGAATATTATCGGAGAAGGGGGAAAACATATGGCAGCATAAAAATAAATGATTACAAAATGTAGCAATAGATGGCTCTGTAAGCATCATAACTTAATAGTGATCGACTACAAATGACAAATGAATCATGTAACAATACCTAAGGTGTACGTTTGACATTAAACAAACTCTACTACTCAGTGTGCATGGGTGTACACGTGTGATACCGTTAGTTACGTAAGCCCATCCATCACAGCAAGGTCATATCACATCAGATGAAAGAAATCGGTTTGTAATTGTCCTACGGCCAAAAACCGCATAAAAACGAATAAAAAGCATAAATTGTCCTGAGGCCAAAAACCGCGTAAAAAGCACCAATCACATCGATTTTTAACTCTCCTGAGGCCGAAACGGCACAAAAAACATCAATCAAAATCAAGTCAGATTATTAATTTCAGTGTGACTAGCGCAAAACATATTCAATACGCTGTCCACCGTTTTCTGCAACAAGTTTAAATCGAGAAATAGCTCATTCCACAACTGATCGAAGTGTTCCTGGGATCACGTTCAGAATGTGTTGCGCAAAGCGTTCCTTCAATGCAGCTAAGTTTGCAGTCGGAACAATGAACACAGCATCTTCCAGATAACCCTGCAGCCAGAAGCCACAAGGATTAAGATCAGATGATCACGACGACCAGGCTGTAGGGAAATGGCGGCTGACAATTCTAGATATTTCCGAAATGACGTTTCAGTTGCTGCTTAACTGGATTTGCAATGTGCGAAGGTGGCATCTTGCATAAAAATAATCACATCCACACATCCACGCTGTCGGAGCGCTGGAATGACGTGCTTATGCAAAAGACACTCCTAGCACTTACTAGGGACGGTACAGGTAACAGGACCAGAAGCACTTGTCTCTTCCAAAAAAAATATGGCCTTATGATAACTGATGCCGTAAACCCGCACCACACAGCAGTCTTTTCAGGATGAAGTGGTACTGGTTGATTTGTGTGTGGATTTTCCGTTGCCCATATTCGACAATTCTGTGTATTGACATATTCTGTTAAATGGAAATGGGCTTCGTCTGACAACGAAATCTTCCACGGCCAGTCGTTGTCCACTTCCATGCTAGCAAGAAATTCTAAAGCAGAGTTCTCTCTTCCTGGCAGGTCAACATGAAGCCACTCGCGCACATGGGTAATTTTGATTCGATAGCAAAGAAGGATTTTTCGTAGGATTCTACGCACGGGCGCACGGGTGTGTCCAATGTTCAGCCAATTCTGCGTGCACTACTCGTTTGCACACCGCCACTCGTCTCCTCCTGCACTGAGGTGACCACTGCTCCCACTGACGTCGAATCACTTCGTTTCCTGCCTCTACCAGGTTTCACACCAAAACAACCCGTCTTTTCGAACTTCCGAATCATTTTCTACAGACCCACGGCAGTCATCGGACCAACACCTTTTTTCAAACACTTCAGTGCCCGGAATTTCTGCAGAGCGACGTGTGCACAGTCATCATTATAATAATATTGCTTTACAAGCAGAGCGCGATCCTGCATTGAGACAGTCATGACGAACGTCGCAGACACGAAAGGAGGAGAAGTCGTGTATCCGGCGTGTTTATACCAACTTCAATGGGTCGTGCGCATGACAGGTGTTTTCATTTACGTATTCTGACACATACAATGCTATCTATTGATCAACTTGCACACTATTTTTTTTCTTCTACCATTCGATGGCCCCCTTCTCCGACAATATTCCGTTGCAGTTTGACGTCATTCTGAGCAGTGGTGTTATTTCTACAGCCTTTTGACAGTTTAACTTTAATTATTATCACCCTGTACTTACAACGAATACGTTGAAATGTTGCTAATGCTCAGAGAATGCCGACACATTGTGACTTAAGCAGCCTGGCATAAAACCCGAGATATTCTAGGAGAAGAGCTCCGGCAGCCATTACGTCCTTGCATGCTGAACAACAACGTCGGGAAACAGATAGCTTGGGAAGGCGCAGAACTAACAGATGAAGACCCACAAGAAGTGAGGAGAAGGAGATACACCGCGATCCCCATGTCAGCTACGAGACTTTGCTGCAGTCGCTGGCTCAAATGGCTCTGAGCACTATGGGACTTAACATCTATGGTCATCAGTCCCCTAGAACTTAGAACTACTTAAACCTAACTAACCTAAGGACAGCACACAACACCCAGCCATCACGAGGCAGAGAAAATCCCTGACCCCGCCGGGAATCGAACCCGGGAACCCGGGCGTGGGAAGCGAGAACGCTACCGCACGACCACGAGATGCGGGCTGCAGTCGCTGGTTTCGGCCTTACATCTGTGTGGCGTATAGAGCAGAGCCACAAGTCTCAACAGTACCGCCTGCCACTGACCGAGGAGTTGTGTGGAAACGATTTCAATCGGAAAGTTGCTGACTGTGAGTGGGTCATGTGTAATTTCACTCTAAACTCCTTATAATGTGTTATGTTTTCTGAAGAGTCCACATCCACAAATTATGATGCTGTGAACGGTCATAACATGCACTTTGTAGCCGCAGACAATCCTCAGTGGGTATGACCTGTTGAACAACGTCGGTGGTCTATTAATGTATGGTGCGGAATCCTTGGGGATGAAACCACGGGTCCACACTACTTCACAAGTACACTGTCTGATGAGACGTATCGGGCTTTTATAGATGACAGTTTGTAAGACGTCGTGGTCTCCCAACCTTCATTCCTTACCTTGCTTTGCCTTACAATCATATTCTGCACATCAAGACGCTTCATTCGAACCCAAACTCGATGAGATAAAGTCAATGTTGTATGAATTCATGTAAACGATATGCAAATAACTAATAAATCACAAGTGGGCACCGTGGTTGAAATACTCGAGGAGGAGATAGAGAGAGAGTACATTCGGGAATGTTTGGAAATGAAGGAAAAGGAGAGACAGGAGCTCGAAAACAGACGAAAAGAGGTAGATAGGTCGCAAACGGTTTTGCTCACGGAGTTAATGCCAAAGCAAACACAAACACAAAGAGAAGGACAATTATCCACAGGTTAAGCTATGAATCTATAGCAAAGGATTTGATGCAAGAAAAGGAAATCGTAACGTCCACAATTATACAACCCATATTAAAGATAAACATTGGTGAAATCACGACACAAGCAATCGTAGATAGTGGGAGTCAAGTGACGGCTATATCAGAAAGCCTATTTGAAAGGTGCAATAGAGAAAAAGAATTAACGACTTTAAGGATAAGAGTTTTTGGAGCCTTAGGAAAAAACGCAACAGAGGTGAAACACGAAACACTTTTTTCATTCAATTGCCAAGTTTACAAGTTTGAAAACAATTTTATAATCGTACCAAAACTTACGGCTGATATGATAATCGGTGTAGATTTCATTGATGAGCATAAGGTTCACATTTGCATACCACAAGGCTTCGCAACAATAGATGATGTAATACTATATTTTATATAAACTTTGAACGATGTAAAAGAACAGGGAAAAATAAAGCAATTGCATTTAAGTCAAGAAGGGAATGAAATAGAGGAGGAGAGACACCCTAGATATAAGTTTGAGGAAAACCTTGTCCCACTCCCACCAGAAATAATAGAAGAAATTCACCAAGAGATTAGTAAGAAGATGAAGAAAATAGATGTTATTCGCTCCACGATAAAAAAAATTTAGAAGTCATATTGAGATCATATGCGGAGGTATTTGCACCAAAGACAGGTAGCATTAAAGATTTTCAATACAAATTTGAGGTCAAAGATCATAAACGCTTTTGTGTTCCACAATATTCCATAGCATATAGTTATCGAGAGAAAGTATTTCTTGAAATCAGAAAAATGTTGGATGATGACATAACTGAACCCGCCAAGTCACCATATAATTCACCCTTGCACGTTGTAAGTAAGAAGGATGGGAGCATACGTTTCGTACTCGATTCAAGACAAATAAACACAATTATAATTTCGGAAACAGATAGACCAGACAAATTGGAAGAGTTGATTCAGGAGTTTCATGGAGTACAGATTTTTTCATCCATCGATTTGCGTTCTAGTTTTTGGAAAATAGAATTGGAGCCTTTATGTCGAAAAAAACACAGCCTTTATTGTCTTTTGTCGTTGCTACCAATTCAAACGTTTGCCGTTTGGGCTCAAAATTTCGTCAGCTGCCTTTATTCGCGGTCTGAATTGTATACTGAGTCTCGACAAACTTCAGAAAATTACTTGCTATGTGGACGACGTTCTTGTGGTGGAGGCAACTTGGGCAGAACATAATTATATACTGGATAATTTCCTACAAATTCTGAAAAAACATGCGGTCACCGTCAACATTACTAAATCGCATTTTGGAAAATCAGAAATTAAATTTTTAGGACATAACATATCTGCAAAAGGTATAACGCCAGACGAGAAGAAGATAGACGCTATTCGTAATATTCCTACTCTCTACAACAAGAAAGTCTAAGGGGATTCTTGGGGTTGATAAATTTTTATAAAAAATGTATATGGATAGACACACTTGCAGCACCCTGACTGTGTGCACTGACAGGAAAAAACACACCCTGGATATGGGATAAACAAGCAGATGAAGAATTTCATAAGTTGAAGGAGGCATTGAATAAAGCCCCAATTTTATCACACCCAGATTTAAGTCAGGAGTTCTGTCTAGTAACTGATAGTGCAAAGACCGAGCTAGGGGCGGTACTATTTCAACAAATTGAGGAAAACGGTAAGAAAATACATAAAACAATAGCCTTTGCAAGTAGAGTGCTATCGAAAGCAGAAAAGAATTTTCTGAAACAGAATTAGAAGCTCTAGCCATAGTACGGGCATTTCAAAAATATCGACATTTTTTGTTTGGCAGAAAAACACGAGTATACACAGACCATAAAGCATTAGAGTCTTTAATCTCCTCCAAATTAACCCACGGACGTTTGGCAAGGTGGATGCAAGTACTGCAGGAGTATGACTTTTCAATCACATACATACCAGGAACTGAAAATGTTCTGGCCGATGCATTGTCTCCTTCACCACAGAGAATGGCAGAGGACCTGAAAATCAACACTGAAGATGAAGAACGGACTATCCAATATCTAAAAAACGTACAATTCGAAAATTTTATCACAAATGCTTTAAAAAATTTATCTGACGAACAAAACAATGATCAGACTCTCCTCAAGATTAAACACCAACTTACCGATAAAACCAACACAGAAATTAGAAAAAATTACATAGTAAAAGATAATATCCTGCTTTTCAAACGTAATAATGATACTGCACAATGGTTAGCATGCATCCCTGACGAAAGTACTAATAAATACATTTGGTATACCCACTTTAGCAGTGGACATTTTGGACCTAGGAAATGCTATCTAAAAATGAAACAAACAGTACATTTCCCAAATATGGAGCGACGTATTCGACGCGTTCTTAAAAGTTGTAAAAATTGTATACAGTCAAAACATCTGACATATCAGACCAGACCCCCAATGTTTCCAATTATCCCTGATAAATTAAGACAGATTGCTGCAACCGATATTTATGGTCCAATTCCATGAACAACGAAAGGCTTCACCTACATATTTGTAGTAATTGAACTAGCATCAAAATACACTACACTTACACCCTTAAAGAAAGCCACTGGATTTACAATTAGTAAAGCACTTCAAGAGGACTTAATACAACAAGTTGTGAGAGTGAAAAGAATCATCTAAGATAATGGGCCCCAATGCAGATTAGTGTATTGGAAAAACACATTTGAGAAATTAAAAATCAAACCCAACTTTATTTACAAATATAAACCAAGTGGAAATCTGGTCGCACGTACCAGACCTATGTCTACGAGACTTCCAAGAAGTAATTAATGAGACGCCACATAGTACCACGACTTATCCACCAATTACAGTATTAAAGAAAATAGATCCACCAGAAAAAATAAAAGAAATCATTAAATTTCCAGTTATTCCCCGAAAGCAACATAGACAAATCGTCGCTTCTGCCCTACAAAATATTCGCTGAGCAGCAATGAAACGTAAGATCACTCAAGTCAAATCTGCCACAAAGAAACGCTTCCGACTGGGCCAAAATGTATTCGTAAAAACTCATTACCTTTCACATAAAAGTCCAAATAAATGCAGAAATTTTTTTGCAATCTATAGAGAGCCAATGATAATTTCCAGGATCGATCACGAAAATGCCACAGAGCTTACAATCCCAAAAACAGGTAAACGTATTGGCATCTACCACGTGAGCCACCTAAATGGATGTGAATGAAATAAATGGTAAAAGAGAAGAAAGGGAAAGAGACAGAGGGGCATAGCAAATCGTGTACTAACCACTAAATCCAAAAATAAATTAAGAATCAACAAAAGAACACATTAATTAAAAGAAAAAGAGACACAATACACATTACCAATCTCTTGTAGTATCAGGTACACTACAACATGCACACAAACAATAAATGGTACACAACAATTAAAAGAATGAAGAAGTGGTACACTAAAAAAAAGATAGATATATGCTTTAATTAAATTATCATATGAGAAATAAATACTAATTTTCTTCATTTTTATAAGCACTGCATTGTATAGAGTCAAAATCTCTTGTTGTTTGTATAAAACAAAACATTGTAAAAAATTCCTATACACGAAAAAAGGGACATCACCACCAACACAAATCACCAGCTCCCATAACACCAGATGCTTCGAGATAGCAACAGAGAAGCTACAGACACGTTGAGAAAGCACTTAGGGCAATAACAGCAACATGAAGACCAACGCCACACTGGAAATGCAGGTTGCAACCAGGTTGGACTACAGGAGGACAACGCGCAGCATGGACATTTCATATGTCATGACACTGCTACACAACGGAAGAGCGTGGGGAAAATCATAATACGACGAGAGTACGACGAGACGACAAAGAAGGTACAAAAAATTACTAAGATCTCCAAACCCATCAAGTAACATTTGGAAAGGCAGTCAGATCCTACAAATCCTATATCACTTTTACACTAAAATTCACATATTCCTAGCCCAAGAAGAACAGAAGAATGCAAGAAAGAAGAGAAGAACAGAAGATGCAAGATGAAGAAGAGCAGAAGACAGCAAGGTACCTTTCTCTCCTATCCTACAAAGCAAATTGCTGCAAATGTCTTTCCATGAACTTTGAGGCATGGCAACTACTACAATCACCTCTCCAAAAATAAACCTTGAATCGTCAAACAAATACAAGCGAATGGCAAACAGAATATTAAGTAGTACCAACCAACATTGTCTAGAAATAGATTCAGCAAAATGACCAGTATTCTCCCTAGCACATTATCAAATTGCCATACCGAACCAGGTGCGAAGTACCAAGATGTCACAGCACAATAATGGGTGACAATTGTCTGTAGTCAACTTCAATCATCGAACTGCCATACCATCCTGGGTGTGACAGCAAAGGAGTACCAAGACATCACTGTTTATGCAGTAAACCACTGTCAACATGGGTTAAAAGTACCACTCCATGATGACAATGTGAACAAGTAAGACCCGGAATCCCATGCTAGAGTGCTTCTGTCATGATTTGTGACACCCATACAAATGAGTTGACGCCTTCCAGTATTTCAGTGGGTATCGTTGAGCACAGAAACTGACGCAGCCCAAAACAAAAAACAAAAAAAAACTATAAAACACGAATGTAGAGTTAAGAAAATGATATATTTGTAAAAATATTTTTGTCCTTTTTTGTAAAAGCAGTTATTTTTATTGTGTATGTTAAGTCCATAATTTATAGATACCTTAAAACCTTTTGTAAAGAAACTTTGTTAGTATAATCATGTAATCTCACAAACTCATGGAAAGTCTGTTCATTTCTTTTATATGTAAAATTAGAAAAGGATTTAGGCAGGATTTTTCTTCTTTAAATAACATTCAAAAACACCTTTTTGGGGTAATAATACTAATACCAAGGATAGAATTAAGAGGAAACGCTTCTTCATTCTTACACAAAAAAAACAATGACACATAAAGAAAAAGATAATGCCTAAATAAATAAAACAAAGTCACACAACAGAGCTTTTGCAAACATTCATGCAAAGCTTAACTAAAGAAAAGATATAACCACACTAAAACATGATACACTGTACACTAACGAGTTTAGAAAAATTTATATTGTAAAAATAAATTTTTGGAAATGAAAAAGAAAAACAAAGGCACTTACTGGCAACGGCAAAGAATAACAACCTTTGTAAAGTCTTTATTTGCCTAACAACAAAACATAAATTGTAGAATTAAAAAAAGGAAACAATAGCTATAAAGAAATCATTAGAAAAAATTGTTGAGAATGGCTGAGAAAAGTTATTTGAAAATCTAAAACGAAAATTTTTGCCTCACTTTGTCAATGTTTTCCTCGGGATTGACAATCCCCAGACAAAAATGTTGTCAGAAGGAGGGAGGTATATAAGACGTCGTGGTCTCCTGACCTTCATTGCTAACATATTCCTCCCTCACAATCATATTCCGCACATCAAGACGCTTCATTCGAACCCAAACTCGATAACATAAAGTCAATATTGTATGAATTCATGTAAACGATATGCAAATAACTAATAAATCACATGTGCGCACTGTGGTTGTAATAGTCGAGGTTAGCATGCACACACTCATTCAAGACACAACATTCACGAATGCTTTTAGTTTGGGAGAGGCTAGCACCACATGCCAGGACGCCAGTCCCTTCAGAGGTTTTCACAGGGAGCTATCTATCTACATCGGCCGGCGGCCGCCCATGGAGCGGACAGCGTTTGCCCGAGTGAAAGGAGAAACGACCTCATGTTCAGCTTAAAATCAAATTCCGCTACATTGTGTGGGACGGCCCAGCCTACACATTCTTTACAAATATATCACACAGCTTCAGAGATTTTCACAGGGATACAGCAAACGCCAAATGCTGATGCTACAGATGTCTGGATTGGTCGCCTTAAACGAAACATCATTCTCCCATTTTAGAAGAGCAATGCTGATTGGCAGACGATATTTCTGACGCCTTGAGCTGAAGGAGTAATAGAAGAGATCGAAAGATATACCCCTTCACGTCTGGTGTAGAGAGGCGCCGTTCTGTTGTCGCTCTTGGAGTGAGGAACAAGTCTCTCCTCAGTACTTCACTGGGAGAGCACCTCTGTTGAGAGCAAATCGAAGTGCGACTCTATATCGAATTCTTGTGATTAAGCGTTGTTCACTGTGTTTGCCGAAACACTTATTGTGCCGTGTGAACGGACAAAGCTATAGTTAAATGGCTGCAAGCGAATTTTTGAGCGGCATTGTGGTGGACTGGTTATCTGACTGGTGTACCAGGCCAATAGTAAGACTAAGGGCAAATAGGAGTCCTTGACTTCATCAAGGTATAGGGAGAGTTTGATTGGCGAAGGTCAATCCAGATAGAACGAGAGTTATCTTATTTGTCAGCAGCGAGCGGCGCAGAAAGCAGTCATCGCAGCTTACGGTATTGTGCGCTACAGCTCTTGCGAGCCCATATTTCCTCCACAACAGTACACTTCACTGCATTTCACACGCGATAGCCTCGACCGTACCTAGCAACATTCTGATGGATAATTATTCAAGTTGAGTAGGCGCGGCTCTCAGCCATTCTGCCAAGAAAAATAACGATCTTAAAATTTGTATAGAAATTTCATTAGCGAATCCTATCCTTGAGAGGTAACTTCACATCACAAAAAGAACCCGGAAATAACGTGTTCAGTTCATAACTAAAAGTGCCATTGTGATTTCTCAGAATTTTTGCAAAATAAATAATAATTTTCGTTAGTTTCATGTTTTTCTTACACTAACTAGTACTAATCCAGTACCCAAGTATCCCACTAGTTAGGTAAGAAATTTTGTGAATTTTTGTGTCATTTCCTTACAGCGCATGACTCAGGAAGATATTTATTGCTGAAAGTTTTTCAGGCATTTCTCTTTAGAACGTTAGGAGCCTCTGTGTGACTTCTGTAGTAGTGTGGGTGTGGAAATTGCATCATGCAGGAGCCACAGGGATAAGGGTACATCTCAGTTTAATCCGTTGCGCAGAATGACAGAATAGCACCCACTCACTCACAAGTTTGCGTGCTCTCCTTGAACATGTGGACACAATAAATTGTGTTCGTAGCTTCGCAGAAAGTGTATCTTATTTTCCCATCACCTATTATATATTAGCACCTGCTGTTTCGCTTGCATTGATTGTGTGGTCTGCAGGGATATTTTTTTCTTTTCCTTTAATCGAATTTTTGTCATCTTCGGAAATTTCAACATCTTCTAGAGTAAATAAAGCCACAGAAGCATGGTATTTTCCGAATGTACTTCTCAGCAAAAAGTGACTCTGGCAACTGGAGTTTTTATTTCTGACCGAGAAACGAGTTTCCGAAGTTCTAGCTTCAAAATTACCTCAATAGCGATATACTTTCAAAAATCCTCCTTAGAGATGGAATTACGGACAATCCATTTCCAAACGATGCCTCTAGTATAAGATCAACATCCTCTCCTAATCTCAAATTTCTGTCCGTAGCAGTCAGCCAGAACATTATCTGTGTTCTTAGATTTGTATATTTTCACGCTTGTCTGTTTTTGCTGGTTGTCATTTGGAATTCGATGTTCTTTATATGTTAAATAGATGAAATTAGCATGTAATATAGCTTGCTCCTTTTTAAGGAGTCAGAATTGTGATGATATGAAAACGTGAAGTCCCACTGTGTCTCGTGTGAGCGCTACGATTCTGGCAGGACGCTGAGTTACGCGCCAATAGTAGAACATCTAGCGACCTGTGGCCAGCCGCCGGCCGCGGTGGTCTCGCGGTTAAGGCGCTCAGTCCGGAACCGTACGACTGCAACGGTCGCAGGTTCGAATCCTGCCTCGGGCATGGATGTGTGTGATGTCCTTAGGTTGGTTAGGTTTAAGTAGTTCTAAGTTCTAGGGGACTGATGACCACAGATGTTAAGTCCCATTGTGCTCAGAGCCATTTGAACCATTTTGTGGCCAGCCATTGATGTGGAAGCAACAAGAGGGGAGCGGAGACAAAATTAGAGACGAACTGTACTAAATCAGCGTCGGATGGAATTGACATTCTCATGGCCAAGATCCAAATAGTGGTATGGTCTGTTTTATAACCTCGTAGCCAAGAAGAGGTTTTGTAAAACATGTTACATGATGAGCCATGGTTGCATAGTTTTGTCCATTACTGGCGTCAGAGTAACTCAACTCTTCCATCATCTCAAAGGCAATGTAATGAATTATAATTATAATATTCGTAACATTTACTCAATGTAAGTCTTTGTTGAGAATATTTGTGTCAGACACACATCTTTGACTTGCATCGCTTCACCTGTTTTAGTGTCCTATTCCTTACCCACAAACAGTTCCGAATGCCCCTAAAATTTCAAAACTGTTATTTAAACAGTTAAACAATTTATTAGTTAAACTTTGTTAAATATTAAGTGATGGTAGTCTTCTAATCTGAACGATAATGCTATTTGAAGTGCTGCATGAGTTCATCAAAGTGAATAAGTTCAGTCAATACCAAATTATATTTACTTATTTTTGCTTATATTTACTTAATTTTGCTTATATTTACTTATTTTTGCTTATATTTACATATTTTTGCTTGTTATATGCATGGAAGAAGCCTGGAGATACTAAAAGGTTTCAGATAGATTATATAATGGAAAGACAGAGATTTAGGAACCAGGTTTTAAATTGTAAGACATTTCCAGGGGCAAATGTCGACTCTGACCACAATCTACTGGTTATGAACTGTAGATTAAAACTGAAGAAACTGCAAAAAGGTGGGAATTTAAGGAGATGGGACCTGGATAAACTGACTAAACCAGAGGTTGTACAGAGTTTCAGGGAGAGCATAAGGGAACAATTGACGAATCGGGGAAACAAATACAGTACAAGAAGAATGGGTAGCTTTAAGAGATGAAGTAGTGATTGCAGCAGAGGTTCTAGTAGGAAAAAGACGAGGGCTAGTAGAAATCCTTGGGTCACAGAAGAAATATTGAATTTAATTGATGAAAGGAGAAAATACAAAAATGCAGGCAAAAAGGAATACAAACGTTTCAAAAATGAGATCGACAGGAAGTGCAAAGTGGCTAAGTAAGGATGGCTAGAGGACAAATGTAAGGATGTAGAGGCTTATCTCACAAGGGGTAAGATACATACTGCCCACAGGAAAATTAAAGAGACCTTTGGAGAAAAGAGAACCACTTGTACGAATATCAAGAGCTCAGATGGAAACCCAGTTCTAAGCAAAGAAGGGAAAGCAGATAGGTGGAAGGAGCATATAGAGGGTCTATACAAGGGCGATGTTCTTGAGGACAATATTATGGAAATGGAAGAGGATGTAGATGAAGATGAAATGGGAGATACGATACAGCGTGAAGAGTTGGACAGAGCACTGAAAGACCTGAGTCAAAACAAGGCCCCGGGAGTAGACAACATTCCATTAGAACTACTGACGGCCTTGGGAGAGCCAGTCCTGACAAAACTCTACCATCTGGTGAGCAAGATATATGAGACAGGTGAAATACCCTCAGACTTCAAGAAGAATATAATAATTCCAATCCCAAAGAAAGCAGGTGTTGACAGATGTGAAAATTACAGAACTAGCAGTTTAATAAGTATCGGATGCAAAATACTAACGCGAATTGTTTACAGACGAATGGAAAAACTGGTAGAAGCCGACCTCGGGGAAGATCAGTTTGGAACACGTGAGGCAATACTGACACTACGACTTATCTCAGAAAATAGATTAAGGAAAGGAAAACCTAGGTTTCTAGCATTTGTACACTTAGAGAAAGCTTTTGACAATGTTGACTGGAATACTCTCTTTCAAATTCTAAAGGTGGCAGGGATAAAATACAGGGAGCGAAAGGATTTTTACAATTTGTACAGAAACCAGATACAGTTATAAGAGTCGAGGGACATGAAAAGGAAGCAGTGGTTGGAAGGGAGTGAGACAGGGTTGTAGCCCCTCCCTGATGTTATTCAATCTGTATATTGAGCAAGCAGTGAAGGAAACAAAAGAAAAATTCGGAGTAGGTATTAAAATCCATGAAGAAGAAATAAAAACTTTGAGGTTCGCCGATGACATTGTAATTCTGTCAGAGACAGCAAAGGACTTGGAAGAGCAGTTGAACGGAATGGACAGTGTCTTGAAAGGAGGATATAAGATGAACATCAACAAAAGCAAAACGAGGATAATGGAATGTAGTCGAATTAAGTCGGGTGATGCTGAGGGAATTAGATTAGGAAATGAGACACTTAAAGTAGTAAAGGAGTTTTGCTATTTGGTGAGCAAAATAACTGATGATGGTCGAAGTAGAGAGGATATAAAATGTTGACTGTCAATGGCAAGGAAAGCGTTTCTGAAGAAGAGAAATTTGTTAACATCGAGTATAGATTTAAGTGTCAGGAAGTCGTTTGTGAAAGTATTTGTATGGAGTGTAGCGATGTATGGAAGTGAAACATGGACGATAAATAGTTCGGACAAGAAGAGAATAGAAGCTTTCAAAATGTGGTGCTACAGAAGAATGCTGAAGATTAGATGGGTAGCTCACATAACTAATGAGGAGGTATTGAATAGAATTGGGGAGAAGAGGAGCTTGTGGCACAACTTGACTAGAAGAAGGGATCGATTGGTAGAACACGTTCTGAGACATCAAGGGATCACCAATTTAGTATTGGAGGGCTGCGTGGAGGGTAAAAATCGTAGAGGGAGACCAAGAGATGAATACACTAAACAGTTTCAGAAGGATGTAGGTTGCAGTAGGTACTGGGAGATGAAGAAGCTTACACAGGATAGAGTAGCATGGAGAGCTGCATCAAACCAGTCTCAGGACTGAAGACCACAACAACAACAATATTTTTGCTTATAGAAGTAATGGTGATGATATTTTATTTGCTGCAAGTTTGAGCCTTAAAAGCGTTTTGCGGAGTAGGTTGTGTGCCATACCAGTTTAAGGGCCTCCGTCATGTTCTATGTAGTATGCAGGCTTACCAGCAGTGAACCTTTATTATAGAGTTGTGTAGCTGAATTTTACAAGTACGTCCTTAGTAAACGTGCACGTTGAAAAGTGTGTAGCAGAATGTAACAGTTTTATGGCCCTCACACTTTAGGCATAGTACACATTATTAATCAGTCAAATTTCATTAAAGAATATCTTGCTTATGATTTACGCACATGTACGTTGTCAAGGTTTGGCTCGAAGCGAATTTTTGTATCATAACAGTGTAGGGCCCCGTGCGTTATATGGGGTCTCTCAGGGGAGACGGCAAATATGTTAGGAGTGGTAGTGTAGCCGAATTGCAATAAAAAATGCCATATAACATGTATTCCAGTTTAGTTGAGGAAAGAGATAAGTTGAGTTCAATGCATTTTCGTTTCGTGTGTTGCTATAGGTTGCTGCGAGCGTATTTATCGAATCTCAGCCGTAGAATGTTGATGTTGACGTTGTGAAGTTGTGCTTTAGTTTCCATTGGAATTTGTTGGACGAGTCTACTCTACTGTAGTGTGTAAACATGCCGCCGGTACTACCTAACCAGCTATAGGACAAGTTGCAATGGAAGTCAAGTCTACTTTTAACAAAGTCTTTATTTACTCTAAAGTTGAGTGAGATGAGTCAAAAGTTGGTTGAATTTTAATTTTTACTTTGAATTGCCTTTTTCAGGATCTCATTTCCTCTTACATGACGCAAATATTAGACGAAAGTTAGTGGTGAAATAAAATCAACTGAACCTCGAATTAGGGTGACAAAATGGATCAGCTATGCGGGAGGAACACTATGGAAGGGAGACTGGATGGAGGCTACAGCAACAAGATATCCTTATCTGTGCAGCTCGCCATGCAAGATTACAGAAACCTATACTCAAACTGGGGTTAAGTCAGCAACTTTGGTTCAACGTCCCAATGAGAAGTGAAGTGCTCTGATTACGGATCGCGGTAACGCGGACTGCGAAAACTTACCTCTACTCCAGGTCAACAGAGCGCTGCAAAACAGCCACATGTGCCGTTAGCTGCCTTTTCTGGTGAATTCTGATGGCGTGGCTCGAACTTTCGTCCCCGACTCCCCAGAAAATTCCTCCCTCCTGCCCAACTTACACTCTCTCAAAAGCCACAGGTGGAAGGCCTTACACTTTACTGTTCCCAATATCAAGGCGAGGAAATGCCATAAAACTTTCGAAAAATCGGGAAAAAAAACTTCCCCCTTTCTATATACACAAAGAACGTGTAATCTTAACGAAGTTGGTACTGGACAGAAACCCAGTTATTTTCGATTGCTCGGTTCGTCCACTCACTGCCTTAGGCGAACCAAAGCAAACTCATTGGCTGAAACAAATTTCTGGAGCGACAACACATTTGCCGCTGTAAAGGTTCTGCTGGTGGTGGTGATACGTATAGGGCGCTCAGCAGCGACGTCATCAGCGGCCGTACTCAACTGAAAGAGAACAAATGTGGTTATGAGTTGTTAGAAACATGGAACAAAATGTACAGTAAATTACGAAATGGACTCCGCAGTAGTCCTGGGACTCTCTCACTCACGCTGCCACACAAAACAGCAGAAAACGGATGCCTCAGGGCAGTTGGATCAGTTGAAACAAGTATCCTACGAACATATTAAAACCTTCTACCTAATACACTATTGAGGAGACCAGACATCACAAAGAATCTTAAAACGAAAACCACATTCGATTCATCATCACCTAAAATAGAGGGCAGGTCAGTTCATAATTGGGTTGCCGCCTTCGTGGCGTGAGATGAAACGCATTCACTTAAAATGTAGCGTACAGAAACCTGTACACCGCAAGCACTGCATACTGGTGGATCTGCCTGCAGAAGGTGGAATCCATGCATCAGGGTTCATCGTCCTACACGGAGATATGTTAAAAGTATTTGCTTCCGTCGCAGTGGTCGGAAAGAGGAACGCCAGCGTCGTGTTGTTGGTTTCACAGAAATCAGCTCGTTCTCTGAACCTAGCCACTCCTCCTCCCGAGGACGCGTGATGTCGTGTATCAATAGCGACGTAACTGCGTGGACAGGGGCATCCTGATCTGCCGCATCTGCTGTGTCATCAGCTTCTACTGGTACCGGGACGTCAGGCCCTATGTAGCGCACACAGCGGAGCCGCACTCTCGTACCCACTTTGACTCTGGTGGTTGGCGAGTGCGACGCCGCCGCCAACCTCGGCGCCACTCGCCGACACAGTTAGGCGATGAGTGCCGTATTCAGAGTGACGCAAAGGCTGGCCCACGCACAGGGGGGAGGGGGGGGGGCGTGGTTCACGCAATGAGAGTCACTAACGGGCTCTCTGTCGCTAAAACAAGACCCCAGTTCATCTTGTGAATACCAGCTGGATTTGAAGCGGTTGTCTCCCAATACACGGTCCAATACACCACCAACATAAAAATGGGAAAAATATGCTGGCTGTGAAATGAATTGATATCAGATAGCGATATATGATGCAAGCCGTCGCTTGCTTTAATCATAAATATATGTCCGAGTACATAAAGAAAAGTATTATCTCAATAACCTTCAAATCGTGAGCTACGTCCTTAATTTTTATATCCGCAATTACTGAATTTACTCATGGTACTTTTGCTGTGGTCACTTTTACTTTCAGAACTCAAATTAATAATCAAATTAACTAATTTAATAAGACTGAACCTTGACTTTCTGGTGTAGTTATGCATCACCACAATAAAATAAAAACAGTAAATAGTTGACTGAGTACGAATCAAAGCAGTGGCGTAATTAAGTTTACAAAAATAATAACAAGTTTTAACTGATCCTTTTCTAACTACAACGAGCTGACAAATCTTGCAAATAAAAAGAGAAACACAAATCAGAAAAGGGATAACGGCTGATTGGCAAAGCATTTATTGGAGTGGTAGCTTTGCAAATTCTCCCCTGAATTAATCCCTCTTACAATGCATGATGACTTTGTTTACACGAACCCACGGTGTTGCCAGTTCTATTCAGATGGACTCAACTATGACAAGCACACCACAAACAATGGATCACTGGAGAACAGGAAGCTGTGTATACCATTTAATAACCCTATGCCAGGGCAGCAATACTTTGACCTTGTACGTCGATTCAGAAAACGGCGCGCTGTTGACGAAGAGTGGCACGCTGCAGCATCTGAAATGTTCTGACGCCTTCACGAAAATTTGCAAATTACGCGGGCTGGCGTTCTGATTATTAGGACGCGGGAAACTTCCTTATCAGATCCCTGAAAACCCGGCAGATTTCAGTGTAAGGTGCACCCGTTCACTGGTATGGCCAAACCAATTGGACTCACAGGCACAATGGTGTGTGATGGAATTGTCAAAAGTCAGACACCTGACTCAGGATGAATAATGTAGTGGCATCACCGTTCAGGATAGGAAAAGTTAGTTTTGTGCAATATTCTGAGCACAAGTTACAGCTAGGTGTGGGCCGGATTGCAGTGAGTTACGCATACCAACAGTTGCGAAGTAGAATAGAGGCCATAGGGCTGTCAAATTGCTGAAATAGTATATGTAGTCGTTTTGTATGTCGCAAATCACAGGCAGAAGGGCCCACTGACCGCCCTTGTGAGTTATGAGTACGTGATGCGAAGCAGCGCATTTGGCAAAACAGGGGCAAACAGCCACGTACAAATAGGTGCAGGTTTCTAACGAGATTCCATCAAGTGTGGCAGCTCTCCTGGATGGCAAGGCGTGTCACACCACCAGCTACATGCAGCAGCAGATGGGGCGCCAGCATTCCAGTCCACAGTGGGTCGCTGGTTCCACCCACTGGGGTCGATGCGGGGTCTGTAGCCAGCCAGCGATGGCCCATTCCACGAATCACTACTGTGGACAGTCGTTCTGGCTTCCAACACACACCGGAGGCATCCTGAGGCGAGGGCTGCAGATTCAGACTCCAGATCGCCGCGATCTCAGCCACGCTCGCGAGAAGCATGCACCTGGCTGCCTGCAGCTCAAATCGAGCGGCGCTGAGTCAGTAGGGACACAGACTGCTGAGTCGACTGCTGGCATCCTGACAACACAGCAACTCCGCTGGCATACAAGGCCGACACACAGTGCATGTTTGGGTCACTGAGGCAGCCATCCCACACCAAGCTGTTTTGTAGATAGCGAAGTGGTGTCCTCAGCATTTCAGGACCCAGTTATGCAGACCGAGGGGAACATGGCACCGAGGGGAACACGGCACTTGGAAGGCTCGGACAAGTCTTAATACCTTCTACCTCTTCCTGCTACATTTGCCCATCCTGTTACATTCAGTGGCAGAAGTTGCCACTAAAATAAGTTCACCCTCGTGACACATGATATGTCCAAGATGATATGCAGTTCCGCAGTTGGAAACTGCCAACACAAGATACAGGCCACAAGTCTCTCCCACTGGTGAAAGACCTGGAGTTCTCCACTAGGGGAGGACCAGAAGACGAAGAAGGCAATAATCACAACCACTTTCCACCAGTCCTCGGTATGGGAGCCAAATTAGCAAAAACTAAACAGCCTCCACATTGTTCAAACCTACTGAACTATTCTCTACTCATTGAATCTCCGCTCTCGACTGTCCTGTTGGCCTGGTAGCCAACACAGACACAGCACAGAGTTTTCACACTGGGGGAGCAAGCCTCTGCTTTCCATATCCTGAGAGGAGTCAATCAGTGACTCAAAATCTCACTCATCTGAGACTAGGGAGGCGTCTTTCATGGTAAGCATGGCCATGTTTCACCAAAATATCTAGATGAGACCGCAGTCGCTCATTTATGGAGAGATCTAATCTTATGTAAGTCTGCAGGCTAATCTTCCCAGGCCAACCATTTCCAGTTTCTGAAAGAAGGCTGTTAAGCTTTCCAGACAGTCATGCCCGTGAAATGTATGTTTTTGTCGCACACTAAAAGAACCTGGCGACTTCCTGGCGTCAGGGGAGTTACACGTGCAGCAGACACTCTATCTGTATCATCTCAGCTTCTAACATGAGAACGCTCAGAGTCTTATAACTTTCACACCATTTGCATAAAAGCTCAGATTATAAGAGTCTCTCTTAAATAGCTTCCTCCATCGACTTTTTGCCAACTAGCCACCTTCACAATGGACTGTCGCCTGGTCCAAGTAAAATGTTTTACAAAGCAGCGCCCTCCTGCTACAACCCTAAGTGGAGAGTGGGGAGTGCCAAGGCCTGAAGTCTCTCAACAGGTACAATGCTGCTTCTTAGAATCATCTGCACAGCCAGGTCGCTGGAACCAGCATTTACAGCCTGCAATCCATCTCTCTCGCTGTTCTTCATTGCCTCCACTACGGCGCCTTGGTTACATGTTCTCTACAAGCTACACATGTAGTTCTATGATCATACTGCCCACAATTTCCTCATGTAAAAAGTCATAAACCACACATACCAAATGTAGTACCGGGGCTCACAGAGATCTTGACCTAAAATATGAATATTAATCTGACTAACAGTATTGTTAAATTGAGAGAGTGGTGTGCCACTTCTCAGTGGTGGTAATGTCGCAAACTGTGTTGTTCACAAGTAGATGTTGACTATTAACGACATAGAGGTTATCTACACTAAGGTGATAAAAGTGTTGGGATACCTTCTAATAGCGTGTCGGATCTCCTTTTCCTGACATAGTGCAACAACTCGATGCTGGCATGGACTCAAAATGTCGTTGGAAGTCTCCAGTATATATACTGAACCCAGCCACCTCTGTAGCTATTCATAATTGTGAAACTGTTGCCGGTTCAGGACTTTGTGCACGAATTGACCACTCACTTATGTCCCATGAATGTTCAATGAGATTCATGTCGGGTGATTTGGATGGCCAAATCATTCACTCAAATTGTCCAGAATGTTTTTCAGGCCAATCGTGAATGATTGTGGCCTGGTGACATGGAACATTGTCAACCACAAAAATTCCATCGTTGTTTGGGAACATGAAGGTCATGAGTGGCTGCAAATGGTCTCCAAGTAGCCGAACATATTTTCAGTCAGAGGACGAAGTCCATTCCATGTAAACATACCCCAGGGCATTATGGAGCCTCCACCAGCTTGCACAGCACCTTGTTGGTAAATTTGGTCCGTCTCTTCGTGAGGTCTGTGCCACACTCGAACCCTACCATCAGCTCTTACGAACTGAAATAGGGCCCCATCTGACGAGGTCATGGTTTTCCAGTCCTCTAGTGTACGACCGATATGGTCAGCAGTTCAGGACAGGTGCTGTAGGCCATGTCGTACTGTTAGCAAAGGCACTCACATCGGTCGCCTGCTGATATAGCCCGTTAATGCCAAATTTTACAGCACTGTCCTAAAAGATATGTTCATCGTACGTCCCACATTGATTGCTGTTGTTATTTCATGTAGTGTTGCTTGTCCGTTAGCACTGACAACGCTATGCAAATGCCGCTGATCTCTGTCGTTAAGTGAAGGCCGTCAGTCATTGCGTTGTCTGTGGTGATGGATAATGCCTGAAATTTCGTATTCTCGGCACACTCTTGACACTGTCGATCTCAGAGTATTGAATTCCCTAATGATTTCCCAAATGGAAGGTCCCATGTGCCTAGTTCCAGCTATCATTCCGCATTCAAAGTCTATTAATTTCCCTCGTGTGGCCATATCATGTAAGGAACTTTTCACATGAATCAGTTGAGTACACATCACTGCTTTGCCGATACGCTGCCCTTTCATTCATTGTATACACGATGCTACCACCACCTGTGTATATGTATATCACTACCCCGTAACTTTTCTCACTTCAGTGTAATTTGTCAGCTAGTACATGTAATGTGACAAAATTTATTGCTTTATTCATGCTCATCAATGGACAAAAGTAAGGTACCAGCTTATATTTGATGCTGCTGGTTGAATTAAAAGCTTACATTTGATTTATGGAGCTTGAAAGTCACTAAATATTGTTTTGAAATTACTTGTCCTTTTTGGGCTGGGCCGGCCGGGGTGGACGAGCGCTTCTAGGCGCTACAGTCTGGAACCGCGCGACCGCTACGGTCGCAGGTTCGAATCCTGCCTCGGGCATGGATGTCCTTAGGTTAATTAGGTTTAAGTAGTTCTAAGTTCTAGGGGACTGATGATCTCAGAAGTTTAGTCCCATAGTGCTCAGAGCCATTTGAACCACTTCTTTTTGGACTGGCGGCCATTTTTGTTTATCTTGACCCTTGCAGTATGCTATTGTTAACGAACATTTGTTCGATTCCCGTTATTGGTGTAGTATTTATTATTAAACTTTGCTATATTAGAAAACTAAATCCATACTCCAAACGCTCAACTCATTAGGCGCTCTATCACACTCAGTTGATTTAATAAACTGGTAACATTATTTGAGTTGCAATAGCACTGATGACTAAGTAGTATTACTATAACATACGTAACAGCATTTTAAATATACCAGGTTAGTGTTTTAAATCCCGTGCCATCCTCGCGTCGTGATATGCTCGTATTGCCTATAACAAGGTGCAGCGCCGGCGAGGGAAGCAGTGGGGGATGGGAGATGCCGCATTTGCTTGGAAAGTTTCCTCTCCCAATTACAGCCTCCTTGCTGTCATAAAAAATAAGACATTCAATTACTATTTAACATAGATCTCGTCATGTTGTTCTTTGCACCTCCACTTGGCACAAAAATCCGACTGTGTTTCGATGTTTGTAGTCACTTGGTGCAGGGCACAATGGACCCTCAAATTAAATGTCCTAATGCTGTGTTATTGTTCTATAAGAGTACAAAATACACACAGTCATTTTGTTAATACTACTGGTATAACGTACCGGTTAAGGTACACTTCACGCCAGATCCCAACTGTGTTTCGATCACTGTAGCCCAAAGAGGCCATTCAGAGAACTTCCAAGAAAGCACACAAATATTTTGCTCACCCAGTTACAGCCTTTTATTGCCATAAAAAATGAAACAGCCCGTCAATATATACTCCAGAGATGCAATCTACTTCTGGTAGCTCGACCTCTGTACCCCATAAATACCAATAAGAGAGCTTCTAAGCCAACACACACACACACACACACACACACACACACACACACACACACAACACACACACACGTATTTTGCTCCCCCAATCACAGCCTAGTATTTTACCACAGCACTAGAAGCCTGACTGCAGTTCAGTCTTTGGACCCACTTGGTGCAATACACGATGAATACACAAAGTCAGTGCCACAGTGTTATTTCCATATCTGAATTGATTGTTTTATTAATGAAAATTTGTTCTCCACCAAGAAACGACTGTGGTTCGTCTTTCAACCCTCTTGGTCCATGGCACAATACAAGCCCAAATTAAATGCCATATTATTAGAACGTTCTTTCTAACATTCTGAATTTCTTTAGGAAAGAACTGAACTCCGTAGCATTTATAATTTCTCTACTTTACTGTGTTCTGAGAAATCATCCATCATCCTACATATATACACAAATAAGATGTGTGAGTATCAGTAATCTCAGTCCAGATACATAATTTCGAATCATAAAGAAGCATTCCCTTTGTTAATTGATTTTTATTGAAATACACATCAAAACAATCGAGACTGATTGGAGTCGAACTGAGTGCTCTAAACGGGAATATTACAATCTATCTTCTTTGAGCACTAATTCTAATCTAATAGTATTTCACCGTTTGCAACATTACACTATCTAGTTGGCGTATGGACGGTATACGTCCTAGTTGAAACTGCACAGAGGGGCGGAAGAATGCAACTGGGTTGCATACGAGTATGTAAGGTTGCATACGAGTATGTAAGGTTGCTACACTCCTGGAAATGGAAAAAAGAACACATTGACACCGGTGTGTCAGACCCACCATACTTGCTCCGGACACTGCGAGAGGGCTGTACAAGCAATGATCACACGCACGGCACAGCGGACACACCAGGAACCGCGGTGTTGGCCGTCGAATGGCGCTAGCTGCGCAGCATTTGTGCACCGCCGCCGTCAGTGTCAGCCAGTTTGCCGTGGCATACGGAGCTCCATCGCAGTCTTTAACACTGGTAGCATGCCGCGACAGCGTGGACGTGAACCGTATGTGCAGTTGACGGACTTTGAGCGAGGGCGTATAGTGGGCATGCGGGAGGCCGGGTGGACGTACCGCCGAATTGCTCAACACGTGGGGCGTGAGGTCTCCACAGTATATCGATGTTGTCGCCAGTGGTCGGCGGAAGGTGCACGTGCCCGTCGACCTGGGACCGGACCGCAGCGACGCACGGATGCACGCCAAGACCGTAGGATCCTACGCAGTGCCATAGGGGACCGCACCGCCACTTCCCAGCAAATTAGGGACACTGTTGCTCCTGGGGTATCGGCGAGGACCATTCGCAACCGTCTCCATGAAGCTGGGCTACGGTCCCGCACAGCGTTAGGCCGTCTTCCGCTCACGCCCCAACATCGTGCAGCCCGCCTCCAGTGGTGTCGCGACAGGCGTGAGTGGAGGGACGAATGGAGACGTGTCGTCTTCAGCGATGAGAGTCGCTTCTGCCTTGGTGCCAATGATGGTCGTATGCGTGTTTGGCGCCGTGCAGGTGAGCGCCACAATCAGGACTGCATACGACCGAGGCACACAGGGCCAACACCCGGCATCATGGTGTGGGGAGCAATCTCCTACACTCGCCGTACACCACTGGTGATCGTCGAGGGGACACTGAATAGTGCACGGTACATCCAAACCGTCATCGAACCCATCGTTCTACCATTCCTAGACCGGCAAGGGACCTTGCTGTTCCAACAGGACAATGCACCTCCGCATGTATCCCGTGCCACCCAACGTGCTCTAGAAGGTGTAAGTCAACTACCCTGGCCAGCAAGATCTCCGGATCTGTCCCCCATTGAGCATGTTTGGGACTGGATGAAGCGTCGTCTCACGCGGTCTGCACGTCCAGCACGAACGCTGGTCTAACTGAGGCGCCAGGTGGAAATGGCATGGCAAGCCGTTCCACAGGACTACATCCAGCATCTCTACGATCGTCTCCATGGGAGAATAGCAGCCTGCATTGCTGCGAAAGGTGGATATACACTGTACTAGTGCCGACATTGTGCATGCTCTGTTGCCTGTGTCTATGTGCCTGTGGTTCTGTCAGTGTGATCATGTGATGTATCTGACCCCAGGAATGTGTCAATAAAGTTTCCCCTTCCTGGGACAATGAATTCACGGTGTTCTTATTTCAATTTCCAGGAGTGTATTACTGCAGAAGTTGGACCATTATGGAGTAAGGGGAGTAGCTTACAATTGGTTCGCCTCTTACTTTAAGAACAGAAAGCAGAAGGTAATTCTCTGCAATATTGAGAGTGGTAGTGATGTATAGTCCAAATGGGGCACTGTTAAGTGGGGCGTTCCCCAAGGGTCAGTGCTGGGACCACTGTTGTTTCTTATTTATATAAATGATATGCCTTCTAGTATTACAGGTAATTCAAAAATATTTCTGTTTGCTGATGACACCAGCTTGGTAGTGAAGGATCTTGTGTGTAATATTGAAACAGTATCAAATAATGTAGTTCGTTAAATAAGTTCGTGGCTTGTGGAAAATAATTTGATGCTAAATCACAGTAAGACTCAGTTTTTACAGTTTCTGACTCACAATTCAACAAGAACCAATATTTTGATCAGACATAATGGGTATATTATAAGCGAGACGGAACAGTTCAAGTTCCTAGGCGTTCGGATAGATAGTAAGCTGTTGTGGAAAGCCCATGTCCAGAAACTAAATGCTGCTTCATTTACCATTAGAACAGTATCTGAAATAAGTGACACTTCAACACGAAAAGTAGTCTACTTCGCATATATTCATACGCTTATGTCGTATGGTATCATTTTTTGGGGTAATTCTTCTGGTTCAAAAAGGGTATTTTTGGCTCAAAAACGGGCTGTTAGAGCTATATGTGGTGTAAGTTCGAGAACCTCTTGTCGACCCCTATTCAATAGTCTGGGAATTCTGACATTATATATATATATATATATATATATATATATATATATATATATATATATATATATATTCTGACAGTATATACTTTCTTTAATGTCGTTTGTTGTTAGTAATATTAGCCTATTCCCAAGAGTTAGCAGCTTTCACTCAGTTAATACTAGGCAGAAATCCAATCTGCATGTGGAATGCCCTTCCTTGACTCTTGTGCAGAAAGGAGTGCAGTATTCTGCTGCATCCATTTTCAATAAGCTACCACAAGAACTCAAAAATCTTAGCAGTAGCCCAAACTCTTTTAAGTCTAAACTGAAGAGTTTTCTAATGGCTCACTCCTTCTATTCTGTCGAGGAGCTCCTGGAAGAGCTAAAATATTAAGCAAATTCCAGTGTTACATTGTTGATTCTCTTTATTTAAACTTACGACTTGTCACCTGAATATGTTTTTTTATAGTTCATTTCATCTGTTTCTAATATCGTGTTATAATTTCATGTATTGACTAGTTCCATGACCATGGAGACTTCTCCTTAATTTGGTCCCACGGAACAATAAATAAATAAATGAATAAATAATAAATGTCTCATCACACCTGCGAATTCACCAGACGTCACCCTTGGACTCAATTTCAACCGGAACGACGTCCCGGCACCTCCCAGGGATTATTTTTCAACTCTCTGAAACAAGTCGGCATTGGAGGTTTAAAACAGCGCACGTGTACTAAATCGCAACGTAACTATCATTTGCCGCTGCACCGTCACCGATGGGTGGCCAACGTGATGCTTTATTACTGGATATAGGTTCCACCTTTTTTTGCAAACCACTATTTTTGTTGTTAGCCAAACAAGTTTCAGCACCTCTGTGCCGTCATCAGTGGGTTTTGTTTTATTTAACAACTGGAAAAGTGAACATATTTCATATTTTAGGTTGTAACAGATGTGCTATAATGAGCTCTAAGGACAGTTCTTGTTCGTATTTGTTCTTACCTTGATTTTACGTTAAATGGTTTTGCAGGATGGTGTGTATTGTGTCCCGTACTAACAGGTTGTCATATGCAAACCAAACGGTGTAAATGTGAATTTTATTAGCGAGTAAACCTATCCCTCGATTTTTAAAAACGTGAATTTGGTGTGGCAACATGTTCTGACTCGTCCTTTATCGTTCCGAGGGCACTGCACACACATTTTAAACATACTTTGCGTATTTTTGGTTTTGTACTCGCCTTTTCACTTCGCAAAACTCGGTGTACACAGTGTTGGTGTGTGCCCTAACCCCGCGGCGCTCACTTGTTCCCGAGTGAGTTTGGTGCCGAATTTGAATTTTGTTTACTTTTATCCCTCTTTCTCTCTCTCTCTCTCTCTCTCTCTCTCTCTCTCTCTCTGTGTGTGTGTGTGTGTGTGTGTGTGTGTGTGTGTGTGTGTGTGTGTGTGTGTGTGTGTGTAAGCTCCCTTAACTGTTTGTGTGGCCTTTTCTGTAAAGTTCCTTTAATGTTTTGAATAATTTGCCTTTACAGGGTGTAGTGTAATCATTTAAAGCTTGCTTGTTTTCTACTGTTGCCTCCTGTATGTGGAATTTTTCTTCTATTGTTAGTTTGTGATGTAGGCTGTGGTCGGATTTCAGTATTTATAAGTCTGATTCCATTGCAGCTGAATGGTGGTTGTGGGATACTAGGTGGTCAGCAATTGTGCTATGGGTGCTATTACATTTTAGGGCTCTAAGGAGTTCTGAGTATCTTGTTTTAAAGTTCCTACATGTTTGTCCTATTTATACTGATCGACAAGTGTTGCATGTGATTTTATCTATTCCTCATCTGTTGAATTTATCTGTGGGTGTCTCCTGTGTTCTGGGTTTTTTCTGTGTTGTGTTTTCTGTCCTATTTGAAGTCCCTGTTTCTTTAATATGTTGCTTATTCTGTGGACAATTTTGTTATTGTAGGTGAGTATATGCCATTTTGTTTTGTGTGCATGTTGTTGCACTGTTGTGTCTTGTATGTGGTCATTTACTGTGTGTTTCATTATTCTGTGCTGTGTAAGGTTTTGCGAATATATGGTGCGTTCGTTCTTTTTCTATCATACGGGCCTTGTAACCATTTTCTTCTGCTATTTGTTTTATTGTATGTAGCTACTTGTGTATTTCTGTTAATGGCAAACACGGAAGAAATACAAGAGCTGCAAATCCAAAAGGTGAATACATGATGCTTTATTAATTAAAACTGGACGCATGTTCACCGAGCAGCTGCAGTACAACTGCGGCTGCCAGAAGTTGAAACATGACGTCAGAGTCACGAAGACTACCGGCTTCTGCCGATATGTATCGAGAAGGAGTAGGGAGCCAAGTTACACTGCTACGGTGACAGACGGTAGCATCTGTTGTTTGTATTAAATCTTGTGGCCTCATTGTTTTGATTACAAGAAATTATGTTCTGAAAACCTCAATTTCAGAGCAGTATCCTGTAAAAAAAAAGATTTCTCATTGAAAGTTTTACCTGTCATAAGATTTTAAACATCGAAACTTGTGATTAGTGTGGCTGATGGAGCTGGGGATGGAGAAGATATATGGGGTTGTATGGTTGAAGAGATGCATTGCGGCACCTAAAATTTTAGAAATTAATCACCGTTTAGCCCCTTCCGGTTACCACTTGCTTGTGTTCACGCAACATTGTCTTCTTGAACCTTCAAATCTTTTCACTATCTCAAAAACTGGCTCCCCGAGTAGAGCACTAAAAATGAACCTGAATTTCTTTGTCGAATCCATTCGTTATCAGAAAAGTGAGAAGACGTTCTACCTGCCTAAGGACACAACTATCAGTAAATGACTTTATGCCACCTTATTCGAGCGGTTTAAGGCGCTGCAGTCATGGACTGTGCGGCTGGTCCCGGCGGAGATTCGAGTCCTCCCTCGGGCATGGGTGTGTGTGTTTGTCCTTAGGATAATTTAGGTTGAGTAGTGTGTAAACATAGGGACTGATGACCTTAGCAGTTAAGTCCCATAAGATTTCACACAGATTTTGAACCACCTTATTACATAAACGTGTTTTCCGGCCAACAAACAGCCAGAATTAATTCACCTACCAAGCACTGCAGGGGATGGTTAGTCTGAGTATGCTCATGTTGCTGGAAAGTTTTAAGTTTCCAACACTAAACCCATCGACACACGAAATGCAGCTAACGCTGACATGGACGCAGATGGGATATTCAGCGTCGCGACACATAGTGCTGTCGGCACGCGACACGACGTGGTTAACGTGATTTTGCGCCCTGAACATTCTGCAGCTGCAGTTGTCGGCTTTATTTGGCTCGTAGACCATGCCGTTTATTCACGAAAATTGACATGCGTAACACCCCCACATTAGCTCAGTTGAAACTCGCATTTCCTGCCTTGTCCTTATGCTACATTACTTGCCATTAAAACTGCTACACCAAGAAGAAATGCAGATGATAAACGGGTATTATTGGGCAAACATATACTCTAGAACTGACATGAGATTACATGTTCACGCAGTTTGGGTGCATAGATCCTGAGAAATCAGTACCCAGAACAACCACCTCTAGCCGTGATAACGGCCTTGATACGCCTGGGCATTGAGTCAAACAGAGCTTGGATGGCGTGTACAGGTACAGCTGCCCATGCAGTTTCGACACGATACCACAGTTCATCAAGAGTAGTGACTGGCGTATTGTGACGAGCCAGTTGCTCGGCCACCATTGACCAGACGTTTTCAATTGGTGAGAGATCTGGAGAATGTGCTGGCTGGGGCAGCAGTCGAACATTTTCTGTATCCAGAAAGGCCCGTACAGGACCTGCAACATGCGCTCGTGCATTATCCTGCTGAAATGTTGGGTATCGCAGGGATCGAATGAAGGGTAGAGCCACTGGTCAAACACATCTGAAATGTAACATCCACTGTTCAAAGTGCCGTCAATGCGAACAAGAGGTGACCGAGACGTGTAACCAATGGCACACCAACCCATCACGCCTGGTGATACGCCAGTGTGGCGATGACGAATACACGCTTCCAATGTGCGTTCACCGAGATGTCGCCGAACACAGATGCAACCATCATGATGCTGTAAACAGAACCTCGATCCATCCGAGAAAAGGACATTTCGCCATTCGTGCACCCAGGTTCGTCGTTGAGTACACCATCACCTGTCTGTGATGCAGCGTCAAGGGTAACCGCAGCCATGGTCTCCGAGCTGATAGTCCATGCTGCTGCAAACGTCGTCGAACTGTTCGTGCAGACGGTTGTTGTCTTGCAAACGTCCCCATCTGTTGAGTCAGCGATCGAGATTTGGCTGAACGATCAGTTACAGCCATGCGGATAAGATGCCTGTCATCTCGACTGCTAGTAGTACAAGGCCGTTGGGATCCAGCACGGCGTTCCGTATTACCCTCCTGAACCCACCGATTCCATATTCTGCTAACAATCATTGGAGCTCGACCAACGGGAGCAGTAGTGTCGCGATACGAGAAACCGCAATCGCGATAGGCTACAATCCGACCTTTATCAACGTCGGAAACGTGATGGTACGCATTTCTCCTCCTTACACGAGGCATCTCAACAACATTTCACCAGGCAACGCCGGTCACTGCTGTTTGTGTGAAATCGGTTGGAAACTTTCCTCATGTCAGCACGTTGTAGGTGTCGCCACCGGCGCCAACCTTGTGTGAATGCTCTGAAAAGCTAATCATTTGGATATCACAGCATCTTCTTCCTGTCGGTTAAATTTCGCGTCTATAGCACGTCATTTTCGTGGTGTAGTAATTTTTATGGGCAGTAGTGTAGTTATGTTGTTTTCTTTGTGGTACACATAAATAAAAACTCAATATCTATGAACATGTAATAAGACAAGAAAGAATGATGCATTTCCAGTCAGTAACAAAATCAGTTTATAAATGTTCACAAATAGGAAAAACTCACTCCTGATGGAGACTTCATTTATATTCACACAACATTAAATATTGCATAAATTATTTATATTAATTTCATAAGAAAGATCCACAACCTTTTCGAAAACGCGAAAGTGAAAAAAATGGAAACAGTGCGATGTGAACCGACTATCAGTCTCCCTTATACTCCATAATCCCATGCAAGAACTGACTAAGCTACGCCATATTTTTCCAGTGTTCAGCCTCGCTTACAGTCTTCCATAACCGAAATGTTATTAAACGACATTTAATTATGGGAAAAACGTAACACTAATGACACGTTTTTCATGAATCTTCACTATGCCGTTACCTTAGAAGACTTATTTTCAGATCACACGAGTTACAACGCGCAAATACATAAATATGAAAATTCAGTAACTACCGATATGACGTTTCCCGTCGTTTTATTACAAAAAATTGTACCAATAGCAAATCGTTATCGAGACATTCAATGCCGTGGTGGTTAGAAACAGCATATATTCATAGAGTGTAAGATATAACATCAAATCTATCGAATGTGACCTTATGATGAATACATAAAATACAGTATACCGAGCAGGGTGTCTTAGTTTTTAGCACACTGAACTCGCATTCGGGACGACGACAGTTCAGATAAGCGTACGGCCATCCACGTTTAGTTTTTCCTTGATTTCCCTAAATGCCTCTAGGCAAATGGCGGGATGTTTCCTTTGAAAGGGCACGGTCGAATTCGTTCCCCATCCTCGACACAATCCGAGCTTGTGCTCCGTCTCTAATAACCTCGATGTCGACGGGACGTTAAACCCAATCTTCTATCCTTCCTTCACACTACGTCGTCTCGCTTTGTATTTGTGACTTAGGGAGCATTCTTGCTTCCTATTGGTTCTACTTTACGTAGCACATTGCCGAAATATCGCAGAATTTATTTTGTGTTTCACGTGACGAAATGGCGCCTTAAGGTGAAATAGCGGGAAGTGACGTCACAAAAATCGTAGAGCGCCGCGTCAACGTTAGCTAACTCGTACCGTGTGACGACAGCTTAAGCCTCCGAGAAAACTGGAGACTGGAGCGCTGTTACACGTTGTGCAACATGGCGAGAGATTGGATCAACGGAACAGAACGGAGTTGACGCATATTGTGCAGTACGGGACTGAGACAAGTGGCAAGCGCAGCAAGTAGCAGTGTTTTAAGGATGTAGCTACGGAGGTGTGATACCCGCGAGCGGCCGTGAAAGGGTAAGTGTAGGAGCGGAGCGTGGAGCGAGGAGCCGCGGCCTTGGCTGCGGCGCGCGCCGCCCTTGGGGTGACCTTGACCGCGTGCCCGGCCGGGCCCACGTGGCCGCGTCTGGCTGTGGCCCTGACTGCGGCCCGGCCGCCCCCGCCGTGCACGTGCTGCGCTCCGCGCGGGACGCGCTCTGCTACGCAGCGCCGCCTGCGGGTGCGCCAGCGTTGCGTCGCGCTGCGTACTTCCACAGGAGGGCAATACGGGGGACAGCATCGCCGTGTTTACACCGTGATAAGGGGAACAATGAAGAGAGAAGCGTACAGCTAACGCCTCGCCGACTTTGCTCGTCTTTCGCACTTTGTTGTTGTTGTTGTCTTCAGTCCAGAGACTGGTTTGATGCAGCTCTCCATGCTACTCTATCCCGTGCAAGCCTCTTCATCTCTCCGTACCTACCGCAACCCACATCGTTCTGAATCTGTTTAGTGTACTCATCTCTTGGTCTCCCTCTACGATTTTTACCCTCCGGGCTGCCCTGCAATACTAAATTGGTGATCCCTTGATGCCTCAGATTATGTCCTGCTAACCGATCCCTCCTTCTAGTCAAGTTGTGCCACAAACCCCTCTTCTCCCCAATTCTATTCAATACCTCCTCATCAGTTATGTGATCTACCCATCTAATCTTCAGCATTTTTCTGTAGCACCACATTTACAAAGCTTCTATTCTCTTCTTGTCCAAACTATTTATCGTCCATGTTTCACTTCCATACATGGCTACACTCCATACAAACACTTTCGGGAAGACTTCCTGACACTTAAATCTATACTCGATGTTAACAAATTTGTCTTCTTCAGAAACGCTTTCCTTGCCATTGCCAGTCTACATTTTATATCCTCTCTACTTCGACCATCATCAGTTATTTTGCTCCGCAAATAGCAATACTCATTTACTACTTTAAGGGTCTCATTTCCTAATCTAATACCCTCAGGAACACCCGATTTAATTCGACTACATTCCATTATCCTCGTTTTACTTTTGTTGATGTTCATCTTTACCCTCCTTTCAAGACACTGTCCATTCCGTTCAGCTGCTCTTCCAGGTCCTTTGCTGTCTCTGACTGAATTACAATATCATCGGCGAACCTCAAAGGCCGAGCTGTTCTAGGCGCTACAGTCTGGAACCGCGCGACCTCTACGGTCGCAGGTTCGAATCCTGTCTCGGGAATGGATGTGTGTGATGTCCTTAGCTTAGTTAGGTTTAATTAGTTCTAAGTTCTAGGGGACTGATGACCTCAGAGGTTAAGTCCCATAGTGCTGAGTGCCATTTGAGCCTCAAAGTTTTTATTTCTTCTCCATGGATTTTAATTCCTTCTCAGAATTTTTCTTTTGTTTCCTTTACTGCCTGCTCAATCTACAGATATTGTAATACATATTCACAAGGAAAACCGACCTTTGAACGAGACCTGCTTATTTACAGTGGTCAAAATATTTCCACAGTGAAAATTTCACTCTGCAGCGGAATGTGCGCTGATATGAAACTTTCCGGCATATTCGGTCCCGTGTTCGAGTCTCGATCCGGCAGACAGTTTTTAATCTGTCAGGAAGCGCTCAAAATATTGTTTACAAATTCTATTATTCTCAATAGCGGACACAATAGGAAACAAAACTGATTTTGTTCTGACAGGTACAGTAATAAGAAAACAAGATTATAAAGATAAATACAATCCCACCTGTTAAACACAAAAAAAGCTTACAGAAGGTTTCACTGCAAACACTACAGTTCTTACCGTCTGACTTGGCCCACGTTATACCGTCTGTCCAGTACCATGAACTGTGGGGTAACTCTACAGATATCTTTAGACGCAGGTGAAAAAGTTGTTCCGAAACGACGTCCAACTCAGCAATTCTCATATGTCAGTCAGTTTCGATGTAGTGTCGTTGTTCACAAAGGTTCCTATTTCGGAATCATTGTTCCTCATTGGAAAAACTTTCGATAACTTTCAGCTTTGTTTGAACATGTTTTGACCTCGGCATACTTTTTATTCAGTAACGAATTTTATGAACAGACTGACGGTGTCGCCATGGGTAGTCCTTTGTCGCCTTTGGCGGCCAACTTTTTTTATACAGAATTTCGAGGAGAAGGCGCCGGAAACTGATAGCTTGAAGCCCTCAGTGTTTTGGAGGTATGTTGATGACACGTTTGTAGTGTGGTCCTATGGTGAACACAAAAAATATTTTTTAAATCATCTGAATTACATTCACAGTTCAAGATGAAAATCGAAAAAGATGGATGCCTTCCATTTTTTGATGAGTTGTTACGGCGCAAAGATGATGGCACTTCGGGACACGCAGTATATCTACACCTGAGAAGAGGTTTTGAAGCCAACGGGTACTCTCCACAGCAGATACCTAAAGCACTACAAATGCAACCAACTGTGGGTATAAGAAAAGCAGAAGAAAACGCGGGAAGTTTTAAACCCATGGCTTTTCTGCCATACGTGGGAAGCCTGCCACCAAAAATAGGACGGATCCTTAGTAAGCACGAAGTGAAAGTGAAGCACGAAGTGAAAGTGACTTATCGCCCTCCACCAAAGACAGCAGCACTCCAGGGTTCCGTTAAAGTTTACAAGATCCCCTGTGAATGCGGCCATTCATTCATCGGACAGATGACACGTACTGTTCGGGAGAGATGCACAAAGCACCGCAGGTACACCCGGCTCTTACAACCCGATAAATCTGTGGTGGCGGAGCACTCTATTGACACTGGGCACTCTATGGTGTACTATAACGTCGAAATTTTAGCTTCGACTTCATCTTTCTGGGACTCAGTAGTAAAGGAAGCAACTGAAATTCGATTGGAGACGAATTTAATTAATAGAGACAGAGGTTTCAGCTTGGACAAATCATGGAATCCGGCAATTTCTGTAATAAAATCACAAAGACGTAGCGACGGTGCAGCTCCCAGTGATACTGTGGTGTCACCGCCAGACACCACACTTGCTAGGTGGTAGTTTTAAATCGGCCGCGGTCCATTAATACATGTCGGACCCGCGTGTCGTCACTGTGTGATCGCAGACCGAGCGCCACCACAAGGCAGGTCTCGAGATACGGAATAGCACTCGCCCCAGTTGTAAGGACGACGTAGCTAGAGATGCACACTGACGAAGCCTCGCTCATTTGCAGAGCAGATAGTTAGAATAGCCTTCAGCTAAGTCAATGGCTACGACCTAGCAAGGCGCCATTGGTAACATTGCATGTATCTACAGAGTCTCACTTGTATCGTCAAGAGCGATGTACCACAAGTATGGATTAAAGTTAAGTATTCCAGAAGCTACGTACTTTTCTTTATAGCATTCATTACGTATCCTGTTTCAGACCTCAAGCCCATCTGCGTGAGCTTAGCGCGTGCCTTTCGGCTACTTCCGTGGCGTGGCTGTCTTGCTACGCCGCAACAGATACATCGACATCAGCTTGTGGATCGACTGCGCAGCCATACATCTAATTTCATGTATATGGCGTACCTCTTTGGCGCCGATCAACGTCTCTGGCGCCTTGTGTATCTGTGGCCGCATGGGCAGTGGTGCGGTCCGCGGGTTTAGAAGGACGGAGCAAGTGCTGGAGCGTAAGTCACCTCGGCTCACTCTGAAGATGGCTGGACGGTGTTTAGCCGAAATATTAGAAGAAGTCGATTTTTGTGGCTGCACGGCGGAAACTTTATGTATTAGTCTTTGCGCCGCGAAAATATGAAGATGCATATCAGAGGATAAGGTGTTGGTATCGCGTATTGTGTATTGAACCGGGGACCTAGGAAAGACGGAGAGGCTTCGTCCCCGCCGTAGCCCTCAGTGGTTGACAACCCCACAACAGGCTACAGCAGTCCACTCACCCCACCGCCGCCCCACACCGAACCCAGGGTTATTGTGCGGTTCGGCCCCCAGTGGAGAACCCCCCCCCCCCCCCCACCGGGAACGTCTCATACCGGATGAGTGTAACCCCAGATGTGGAGACAGTGTTTGCGCAGCAATCGCCGACATAGTGTAACTGAGGCGGAATAAGGGGAACCAGCCTGCATTCGCCGAGGCAGATGGAAAACCGCCTTAAAAACCATCCACAGGCTGTCCGGCACACCAGACCTCGACACTAGTCCACCGGGCGGATTGGTGCCGGGGACCGGCACGCTTTCCCGCTCGGAAGCAGCGCTTTAGACTGGTGTTGGTATTACATAGCCTTGGTATTAAGTTTTCCAGAAAAAAAAGAATGAAAAAAACATTGTGTGAAAGTGTTATGTGAAATAATATGTATTCTGTTACTGTTGGTGTTATGATTAATACGGGTAAGATTTATTACAAAACTGCTACATTGTGTAACCTAAGCAATCCTTCAATTTACAGTGTGTACTGCCTAACAGGTAACTTTTAACTGTCTTTTTAAATAAGTTTGTTTTAGTAATTTCTTTAATCTCTTCAGGTAAGTTGTTTTACAATGTGATTCGTTGCTAGAAAATACTGTTCTGAGTTTCATGTTTATTCTTTCTTAAATGTAATTTCAGTCTTTCTCATATTCCATGGTCATGGACAGAGCTGTTCGTGCAATAATTATCAGTATTAGTTTTGATGTGTACAGCTGATTCGTATATGAACTCACCCAGTGTAGTTAAAAGCGTTCTGAACAGATCTTTACAGTGAACTCGAATACTATATTTGGCTATCATTCTCATGGCCCTTTCCTGTTGTTCGAAGACTGTGTTCATGTTTTGTGCATTTGTGCCCCAGAAAAGAATACCATAGCTAAGAATTCAGCGTACATGTGAATAGTATGTAACTGAAAGACACGCTGTTTCTCACTGACGACGGGCCTCTAAGGACATAGCAAGCTGATGACATTCTACATCTACATTCATCTACATTTATACTCCGCAAGCCACCCAACGGTGTGTGGCGGAGGGTACTTTACGTGCCACTGTCATTACCTCCCTTTTCTGTTCCAGTCGCGTATGGTTCGCGGGAAGAACGACTGCCGGAAAGCCTCCATGCGCGCTGGAATCTCTCTAATTTTACATTCGTGATCTCCTCGGGAGGTATAAGTAGGGGGAAGCAATATATTCGATGCCTCATCCAGAAACGCACTCTCTCGAAACCTGGACAGCAAGCTACACCGCGATGCAGAGCGCCTCTCTTGCAGAGTCTGCCACTTGAGTTTGCTGAACATCTCCGTAACGCTATCACGGTTACCAAATAACCCTGTGACGAAACGAGCCACTCTTCTTTCGATCTTCTCTATCTCCTCCGTCAACCCGATCTGGTACGGATCCCACACTGATGAGCAATACTCAAGTATAGGTCGAACGAGTGTTTTGTAAGCCACCTCCTTTGTTGATGGACTACATTTTCTAAGGACTCTCCCAATGAATCTCAACCTGGTATCCGCCTTATCAACAGTTAATTTTATATGATCATTCCACTTCAATTCGTTCCGCACGCATACTCCCAGATATTTTACAGAAGTAACTGCTACCAGTGTTTGTTCCGCTATCATATCATCAATCATACAATAAAGGATCCTTCTTTCTATGTATTCGCAATACATTACATTTGCCTATGTTAAGGGCCAGCTGCCACTCCCTGCACCAAGTGCCTATCCGCTGCAGATCTTCCTGCATTTCGCTACAATTTTCTAATGCTGCAACTTCTCTGTATACTACAGCATCATCCGCGAAAAGCCGCATGGAACTTCCGACACTATCTACTAGGTCATTTATATATATTGTGAAAAGCAATGGTCCCATAACACTCCCCTGTGGCACGCCAGAGGTTACTTTAACATCTGTAGACGTCTCTCCATTGATAACAACATGCTGTGTTCTGTTTGCTAAAAACTCTTCAATGCAGCCACACAGCTGGTCTGATATTCCGTAGGCTCTTACTTTGCTTATCAGGCGACAGTGCGGAACTGTATCGAACGCCTTCCGGAAGTCAAGGAAAATAGCGTCTACCTGGGAGCCTGTATCTAATATTTTCTGGGTCTCATGAACAAATAGAGCGAGTTGGGTCTCACACGATCGCTGTTTCCGGAATCCATGTTGATTCCTACAGAGTAGATTCTGGGTTTCCAAAAACGACATGATACGCGAGCAAAAAACATGTTCTAAAATTCTGCAACAGATCGACGTCAGAGATATAGGTCTATAGTTTTGCGCATCTGCTCGACGACCCTTCTTGAAGACTGGGACTACTTGTGCTCTTTTCCAATCATTTGGAACCTTCCGTTCCTCTAGAGACTTGCGGTACACGGCTGTTAGAAGGGGGGCAAGTTCTTTCGCGTACTCTGTGTAGAATCGAATTCGTATCCCGTCAGGTCCAGTGGACTTTCCTCTGTTGAGTGATTCCAGTTGCTTTTCTATTCCTTGGACACTTATTTCGATGTCAGCCACTTTTTCGTTTGTGCGAGGATTTAGAGAAGGAACTGCAGTGCGGTCTTCCTCTGTGAAACAGCTTTGGTTCAAAATGGCTCTGAGTACTATGGGACTCAACTGCTGAGGTCATTAGTCCCCTAGAACTTAGAACTAGTTAAACCTAACTAACCTAAGGACATCACAAACACCCATGCCCGAGGCAGGATTTGAACCTGCGACCGTAGCGGTCTTGCGGTTCCAGACTGCAGCGCCTTTAACCGCACGGCCACTTCGGCCGGCAACAGCTTTGGAAAAAGGTGTTTAGTATTTCAGCTCTACGCGTGTCATCATCTGTTTCAATGCCATCATCATCCCGCAGTATCTGGATATGCTGTTTCGAGCCACTTACTGATTTAACGTAAGACCAGAACTTCCTAGAATTTTCTGTCAAGTCGGTACATAGAATTTTAGTTTCGAATCCACTGAACGCTTCACGCATAGCCCTCCTTACGCTAACTTTGACATCGTTTAGCTTCTGTTTGTCTGAGAGGTTTTGGCTGCGTTTAAATTTGGAGTGAAGCTCTCTTTGCTTTCGCAGTAGTTTCCTAACTTTGTTGTTGAACCACGGTGGATTTTTCCCGTCCCTCACAGTTTTACTCGGAACGTACCTGCCTAAAACGCATTTTACGATTGCCTTGGACTTTTTCCATAAACACTCAACATTGTCAGTGTCGGAACAGAAATTTTCGTTTTGATCTGTTAGGTAGTCTGAAATCTGCCTTCTACTACTCTTGCTAAACAGATAAACCTTCCTCCCTTTTTTTATATTCCTATTAACTTCCATATTCAGGGATGCTGCAACGGCCTTATGATCACTGATTCCCTGTTCTGCACTTACAGAGTCGAAAAGTTCGGGTCTGTTTGTTAACAGTAGGTCCAAGATGTTATCTCCACGAGTCGGTCCTCTATTTAATTGCTCGAGGTAATTTTCGGATAGTGCACTCGGTATTGCAAGTGTCTTTACGTGTTCAGACCACTTTAACTGAGAATCAATACTCATTCCTAGAAATGTGTTTGTTGTGTAGTATGTAGATGTACCACCTACATTTAATTTCATACTGTTATTTTCCCTCTTGAAACTGAAATTCATGGCATTTGTTTTCTTTATGTTCAGTGGCACTTTATTACGTCTTGACAAGTACTGTAAACTTGCCTGAGGATTTCATTTGCTTTCTCTGCACGGCGTGCCCTTGCTTTTTCAGCGACTATTATATTGCTGTCATTAGCAAAGTGATTTTTTTCCGTATGACTTATAATACTGGAAAAGTCATTGACTACGAGGGCTGTCCAGAAAGTAAGTTCCGATTGGTCGCGAAATGGAAACCACATGAAAATCAGAAAAGTTTTATTTGTAACACTTAGCTACACCATCCAGCAACTTCTCTATGTAGTCGCCGTTCTGACATTTGTCTTGTACCAACTTTCCAATACCCTCATCATAGAAGGCAATTCTCTAAGCTGGCCTACAGCTCGTTGTCTGTGCCAAAATGTTGTCTTCATAGCCAGCGTTTCATGTGAGCGGAGATGAAACTCAGTGTGAGACAATTACGGACTGTATTGTGGGTAATTAAACATTTCCAATTGAAACGATGCAGGAGCATCTTCATTGCCCCTGCAGAATGCGGCTAAAAGTTGTCTTGAAGAAGAAACTGCGAGATGTCGGGGCTAGCAGTGTACTTAACACTAAAATCTTCTAGAATCTTCATATAGAAATGATGCTCTAAGCCCCCCCTTTTCTATCTCCGACTTTTGCTGTTGCACATTGAAACACGTATGTAACATAGCAGCGATGGCGAGGCATTGTAGCATCTGTGACCAGAGAGTATGCGCTTGACCGCGCGAGTGTTGCGAGCGGTTCTCAGTCTGTCAAGTAGTCGTTGCGAGTCTG
Organism: Schistocerca americana; assembly: GCF_021461395.2. Classification (NCBI taxonomy): domain Eukaryota; kingdom Metazoa; phylum Arthropoda; class Insecta; order Orthoptera; family Acrididae; genus Schistocerca; species Schistocerca americana. Next base: position 438,192,359 of record NC_060125.1, read on the forward strand.
TAGCTCTGTCTAGTTGTCGCTATGCAGAGCAGTACTCTGTCAGTAGTCGTCGCGTGCAGTACGCTAATAGTCGTCATGCAGAGCGGTCGGTCAGTAGTAGCAGCCCAGTGCGGTTGTGTGATGTAGGCGGTCGGCAACACTGGTCAAGATGGTGAATAAGGTATACTATTAATTAATATAATCATTAGATAATGAAAAAATTTATTTATTGTAATTATTCTCCAACAAGTCCCCCAATAATAATTTTTATTTCAAAAGCATTTTCTCAAAAAATTTTATTTTTTATTGAACTAAAGATTTCGTTGCATTTCCCATTTCACTCCATTTTTTTTAAAGAAAAATTTCAGTAAAATCACAAAAAAAAGAAATATTATTATTTGCAATGCAGTTCCTCCAAGCCGTGCGCACAAAAAAGAGCAGAAATGTGACATCCATTTATTCTGAGGTAAGACTTTAATTCTGATTGTTTTGCACAGGGCCAAAGACCGATGTTTCGGTTTAATTGAATTTTCTTATCACTGAATAGACTTTAATTTTTTGTGAAGAATTTATATTTGAGTCAGATTGCTCATTTTTGTTTAATTGTCATTGTCACTAGATTCCATTGTGGGCAGGTTACGCTTAGCGCAATGTCCATTAGCATCCCTAAATAATATTGTCAATTATTTTAAATTTTGCGGGGAGGTTACACTTGGCGACACCCAGTCCAGGATCGTATTTCGTTGAGAGTCTTTTGAGCGACAGTCAGATATCTGCTCTTATTTGCTTAGATATAATTAGGATTTGGCGCAACGCTTTTATTAATCTTGTGACTTTCTTTCTACAGGTCAACGACAATTCGTTGCTCTGTTGTATTTGTGTGTTGCTTTTGCATTGTGCTCATTTGTTTTGTGAATAATTGTGACTATTGCAAAAATGCCGCGAAAGACTATGAATAGTGTATCGCGAGGTATTACGAACGAAACTACCGATTTAAACAACTTTACCGATAGGACATGTGACACGCAGTGTAATCATGACATTCCTGCGTTCACTGACAATCAGTGCATTCCAACCACTAATGATGACTTTTACCTTAATGATGAACAAACGAACTCAATTGTCTCGTCTGTTAATTTGACGACAATTGATGACGCGGGACGCTCTATTGCAATGAGCGCTGCCGAGCTTAACACACCCGATTTGGAAAATTCAAGTAACATACAAACAAATTTTTCGAATGAAAATGGTCAGTGTAGTGAAAGTACGACGGATTTATTTAATTCCGAAATAGGGACTGACAGTGTATGTTTAACTGGCAAACCTTTTTGTAAATTACAGAATGACCAAATGGTCACGCAAAAAGAGACAATTCCAGATCGACCATTGAACAGCACAGAGAATAGAAATGCTAATTTTGAATCGGATCCAATTATGGCATTTTTGCGGCAAAATTTCAAACAACAGAACGAAAAACAAGACAAACTTAGTGAACAGGTCAAACAACAGAATGAAAATTTCAAACAACTTAGGGAAGATAACAAACACTTAAATGAGAAACTTGACAATAATGACGTAAATCTCAAACAACTTAGTGAACAGGTCAGACAACAGAATGAAAAATTAGACGACAATTCCAGACAGCTTAGTGAACAAATTAGAGCCGTTGCCACGCAGTGCCATGACACTAAGGAACAGTTGCGCGTGGAAATTGAGGCTTGTTCACGAAAAAATAGCGAAGAAATTAAGTCTGTTGCGCAAGAATTAAGAGAAATGCAAACAGCCGCAACAGATACACTCAGAGACGAAATTAGCGGAGTCGCTAAACAATGCTCTGAAAAAGCTACACAATTACGGGACGAGTTTAGAGCAATGACGGTAGAACTTTCGCGCACTATGGACGCAAAGATAGACGCGAAATTCGAACAGCAGAACACTCAGATTAACGAGCGCTTTAATCAGCACATACAGAACAGTGATACGCGTTTCCACAGATTTATTCAAGATCAAAACAAAGTAAAACGACAAGTCATGGAAACAATCACTGCACAAAGACAAGAGGACAAACGTAAAATGTTCGCGAAAGCGAAGACGTATGTAGACAATAATATTACTACAGTGTCCGACAAAATTAATACCATAGAACAATTGAACGCGGAATTACGGGATGAAATTTCTGATCTTAAATCAAAAACAGATACACACACAGTAAATATTCAAACAGTGACAGACAGATTCGAACAATTAGATCTAACACAGGACTGCGATGTCATCAAAGCTGATGTGAAAAAACTGAGCGAAACTACGCGTAAGTTGCAAAAACAGATTAATGCGTCTGACTCTAAAACCGATGATCAGGTTAAAATACTGACTGAAAAATGTGATGAATTGGCCAGTCGTATTGATGTTATCGAAAATACTAATGACAATAAATCAGACGATACTGCGCCGGTTTCATTTATCCAAACACCTGAATTTCAAAATTTACAGCAGGCAATTAATGAGATCGATTCGTCTAACAACACGTTACGTAGGAAGTTGTCAAATTTACAACAAGAAGTAACAGAGATGAAAAACATTTCAGTTAATAACATGCCACAACAGACGCCACTTTGCGAACATTTGTCTGACTCACGCAGCGTGTATAATGTGAGCAATTTACAGCAACTACGCGACTTAAAATCCGAAAAGCCACACGACGTAAAATCTGAAAAGCTACGTAACTTGAAGTACGAAATGACACAGACAAACAAATTCACACACAAACCTGAACGTGTTATCAAGTTCAGTGACGAGAACGTTGATTATAAGGAATTTGCATTTGTGAGAAAATGTAAGGAATTTAATAATGGCAGAGCACAGATGCACGATTTGCACTGTATACGACAATTTATTTTTGTATTTTCACCGCTATTACCTGTAATGGAGAAACTAGCTTTGAACCTGAAGCGACAAATTGCTATTGTATTTTCATCAGCATTGCCTATAATGCAGAAACTAGAATTAGCAAGAATACAGCGATTTACCTTTGGAATTTTACCGCCATTGCTTGCAACGCAAAAGCTGAAATGTATTTGCAGTGCGTAATTGACCTCAGGGGATTCATTACGCTTTAATGAATATGTGCCGTAGCGAGCATAGGGCCCCGAGCTGTAGTAGTGCTGTTTCATCTTTAGTTTTCTGCACTGCTGCCTTCTCTTCTACTATCCTTTATATCTATCCAAACTGCTCTTTAACTATTGCTCTACCTAGTGTTAAGAAACGAGTAATGAAAACCGGATATGACAAATTTTTACCGAATGTGACAATATTCAGTAGGCACTCCCGTAATGACAACTACCGCCGTAATTTTAATTACAGATAAAATCGTAATCATCAGTATGTACAAAATTTTCGGCAGTCGCAACTACATTTTTGTAACAATAGATGTTTTTCACTACAATAGCATGAAAGTGAGCCGCTTAGCATGCCTAACCAACAATGCAGTCTACAAGGTCAACCAAACTTTAATGTTTCGCCGCGTGCACGTATAGTCCCAGCTCCATCAAATAGTAACGCATGGCAGCAAAGAAATAACCACGTACAGACAACACACTATTTCAACTCGTATCGCAATGCGCCGTATAGAAATTACTATCAGGACAGACGTAAAAAAAAAAAAAAAAAAAATGATGAGCACAATTTTCAGCGTACATTTAATAACAGTCGATCATATTAGCAGCAACAACATATAATCATGAATGGAACAGACAATAGGTGTCATCGATAGCGTAATACGTCAGTAAGAAATAACAGAACAGTTCATATAGTGGATATGCCACAGCATCCTCCCGTAAAATAAATAACGACACATACGATAGATTTTAACCAGATACAGCACAGATTGCATATTACAGTAACGTAAACATTATTTTTGACACGCAGAATTTTGCTCACGAGAATGTTATTTGAAACATGCTTTGTTGAATGCTCCACTTTTATCGCACCCAGATCTTACCAGAAATTTTTCCATTGCCACTGACAGTTCCAATACCGCTTTAGGAGTACATATTTTCCAGGAAATTGAAGAAGATGGTTCTATAGTAATTAAAAACATTGCATTTGCAAGTCGCATTTTGTCACCTGCTGAACGAAATTATTCTGTTACAGAATTGGAAACATTATGTGTTGTATGGGCTTTCACGAGATTTAGGCACTTTCTTTATGGCAGACATACCACTGTTTACACAGATCACAGAGCGATACAATTTTTACTTTCAGCTAAATTTACTCACGACAGATTAAGCAGATGGAAACTGTATTTACAGGAATTTAATTTTACAATAGTTCACATTCCCGGCACACAAAATGTTATAGCAGACGCACTATCACGTTCTCTCGGCAACAATCAGCAAGACGTAGCAACCAACTTCTGCAAAACAAATTTCAGTGTCATGTACATTCAGCAAGTCGCATTTGAAAACTTTATTTCATCGTCATTACAGGACATAGCAAAGGAGCAAAATAAAGACAATGTGTGGAAAGAAATTAAACACCTTTGGCAAGATAGAAAAAATGTTACGATTAGAAACCATTACACTGTACGCAATGACGTTCTGTTTCGCCGCTCTCATCCTGACAGCAACAATTGGTTATTATGCATTCCTGACGAACTGGTCAACAAACTAATTTGGTACACTCATTTAAGTTACGCACATTACGGAGCAAGAAAATGTTTTCTTATACTGAGACAGAACTGTTATTTTTCTAACATGGAAAAACGTATACGACGAGTTTTAGCGTCTTGTAAAATTTGCCAGAAAGCTAAATCAGACACCACTTCACATATTCCTCCTTTATATCCCATTATACCTGTTAAATTAAGACACATGGCCGCAGTAGATATTTTTGGTCCGAGTCCGAGAACTAACAGAGGTTTTTGCTACATTTTTGTCGCTGTTGAGCTCACTTCAAAATTTGTTACTTTCACTCCGTTACGCAAAGCTCCTGCTAAAACTGTTTCTAAAGCATTTGTAAAACATTTTCTGTCTCATGTAGGGCATGTAATGAAAGTAATTTCTGACAATGGATCACAATTTCGTAGTAGCGTATGGACACGCATGTTACGAGCCAGAAACATTTCTCCGTTCTATATATCCAAGTACCACGCTTCTTCGAACCCCTGTGAACGATTAATGAAAGAAATTGGTAAACTGTGCCGAATATACTGCCACAAAAGACATATTGGTTGGGATACACACATACTCTCATTCCAAGATGTAATTAATTCCATTCCAAATGAATCCACTATGCTATCTCCGTCTGTTATACTGAAAAATGCTGAACCACCTAACAAAATTAAAGAATTAATAACATTTCCTACATCTCGTCGATTACGACACCACGAAATAATTGACATTGCGCTGAACAACATCAAACGTGCCGCAGAGCGCCGGAGAAAACAGCAAAAACAGGTTTGTACACGCCGCGACTTTCACGTTGGACAGAAGATACTAGTACGTACACACTATTTATCCAGTAAATTAAAAGGTAAGTGCAGTAAATTTGAACTTCTATACGCAGGTCCATATCGGATTCGCAGCATCCCTCACCCCAATGTTGTACACGTCGAAACTTTGAGAACCAGAAAATCGAAAGGCAATCACCATATCTCAAACATTAAACCGTTTATTGAATGAAGACACTTTATGATTCAACACACTATGATGTCATTTACTAATGCAATTAATTCACCTGACTAATTACTGATGATTATCGTATTTTTTCTTGGCAAGTGCCCGGCAAGGTAAGGTTAGCAGGTCGCTTTTCTTGTCGTTACACATCAGACCGTGCACATTTTCCACTTTTTTGTGTGTATGATTGTTTTCAAGTTTTGTTTGTATGTACTGTGAAATAGTTAAGATATAACACACACCAGTTGACTTTGACATTTTTTGTTGCCATATGACACCTCAAGATCGTGACTGTTTAACATTTTTTTTTTTTTTTTGCTACTGCATTGTATTATTCTGTGTACATTTTTGCATCTGAACACTGTCAACGTCTTTAACATATTACGTTTTCTGTCATGTTATGCTGTATGGCTAATTGTGTCACCATAAACCAGTCATTATTTAGTGGGTATATGATTTAAATGCAAGACATTAATCTCTGTCATCAATTTCAGAAAGAAATGATGCGTGTAAGAGATAAATTCAACAGAAATGGGAATTTCACCTACGGAATAAACGATAGAAGATGCAATAACTTTATGAGGAAAAGTAAATGGATCAGGATTAACAAACATTAACAAGAATATACTATACTCATCACAGAATAGCAGTCTTAACTAATTTTTTCTTTCAGAATACAAGGTGATTGATGCAGGCTGTCAGACTGAACTACACATCTTAGTTTTAGTGATGAAATATGCTAGAGATAAGGAATAGTTATGTAATGAGTAATGAAGTGATTTTTTGCAGATGATAATGAATACTGATGAATAAGGATGAAGGATATGGTATTATGGATAATGAAGTTTTCTTTACAGATGAGGATAATGTTGAAGTTATGTATTTATGTTATGTAGTTATTTAAGTATTTGTTGCAGTTTGCTTTGACAGCAGGTGTTATATTGCATAGTAGGATGACGGAAAGTTTTGGAAAGGACAGCTATGGAACACATTTTTATACACATTTCACTACCTGTTAATTCGACGTTCACTACTTTTCAGCATAGTATGCGTTTCTTCTTTCAGGTCAATAATCCATTTTGTATTTTTTCCAGGATAAGCTTTTCATGATACTTACTAAACCTGTTAGTTATTATACCTGTTCTAGTACTTGCATTTTTATTTTTTACCCATTTGTGTTTATCACTTATAAATGTGATCACATACACTGCCTTGTTACATAATCTTGCTACAGCTGACTCATGACGAATGACGTTACCTATCCTCATTTGCAGCAATAGGTCAAAAGCAAAAAGTGTTATGCCTCAGCAATTAATTATCGATCCCAACGCAATGCATTGCTACCAAAAAAAAAAAAAAAATGTATTACCAGTCCCACATAAGGTCACTAGTTTATGATAATTCTGAATAATACTGATCAACTCTGAATAGCATGTCACTTGAGTAATGACCTCTTAATGAGACTATATTCAAAATAATGCTTTGTCACTAGCTAATAACTGCCACTGTTTATTGTAATGATACTACTTATAATGCCTGTGATTACTAATGATTTGATTGTAATTAACTGATTTTAATAATGACTTTGTAATGATCTGAATACTACTGAAGGAGGAACACTGTTTATTGTAATGATACTACTTATAATGCCTGTGATTATTAATGATTTGACTGTAATTAACTGATTTTTAATAATGACTTCGTAATAATCTGAATAATACTGAATGATGATTCTATTCAATACTTGCTGGCCACTGAGTGCCAATAATTAATGTCACTTGAAGAATTGTTATTAATTATGCCATTAATTAGCCCTTTTTTTTCCATGTTGAGTTTTCATGTTTTGGTTAATGGCCAATGAGTGCCAATAATTTGTATCACTCAATGTATTATGTTAATGCTAGGCCAATAATTGACTCTCCTTTTTAACTAAGACTTCTGATGAACATTATTCTGTCTTACTAAATATACTTTGTAACTGGCCAAGGACCGCCACTGTTTATTGTAATACGATTACCCATGATGCCAGCTAGTGATTCTTAATAGATTGTAATGACACATAATTAATTAACTATGGTACTGTTTAATAATGCTTTGTAATTAATTAAGGCTAATAATTCTTACTATATTGAAATGACAAATGATTAATTAATTAACTGTAATTAGACAAATGATTAATTAACGACAAATGATTAATTAACTGTAATTAGACAAATGATTAATTATCTAAAAATGATTAATTAACTGTAATTAGACAAATGATTAATTAACTGTAATTAGACAAATGAATAATTAACGACAAATGATTAATTAACTGTAATTAGGAAAAGGCTAATGATTATTGGAATGACAAATGATTAATTAACTGTAATTAGGAGAAGGTTAATGATTCTTAATTATACTCTGTAACTGAAAAGAATGCGATTATTTCATAATGCTTTGTAACCAGGAAAAGAAGGCTACTGATTCTATGTACAACAATTAATGAACATTTTTCTGTAATGCTACATACTTGGTACAGAAATGTTCAATAACTGGGCTATGAATGCCACAAACTACTAATTAAGTCTGTAATTGTCAATATTATGTGACTTGATGTCCTTCACCTCATAAGCTGACTACCCTGAATTACTGCAATGTCCATTTGTCCTGTTTATCCCAGTGATCATGGAGCACTATATTTGGTTTTGCACTAATTCTACGTTGGTGCGCCTTGTAAGAGCGTGGTGTTGACACGACATGCTGTCCACCACCGTAAGCGATGAAGACGTTATTATGGTCCCACTGTTTGGTGTACCTAATGTACTGCCAAAATGAAAACATGGAACGTTACTACGACAGTTCAGTGTCTTGGCTACACTGATAAATTCTGATGGGAAAAGAACTTCAAGTTGTGTCACTTGGTGTTGTACTTCTGTGGAAAGATATGGACTTTCAGAGCAGCTGTGTGCAATCTAAAGTGCTACAACCATGAGGCAATCCTTCCCTTTCCTATCCTGATTCTTGTCACATAAAGAAAATCATTTTTTTGGTAACATCATTTATGTTCATAGGTTATACATTTTTTCGATTTGTTGAACTCCAGTGCGAGTACACTTATGGCACTGGTCGACATGATTTTTTTTTTTTGCCATTATGTTTATTTGTTGTGAAAATGCTAAAGACATTTCTTCAGTGCGTGTGCACTTTGGACATGATTTTTTTTTGCTATTATGTTTATTTATTACCAAAATGCTAAAGACATTTTTTTTGATTTGTTCTGAAGTGCAGTATATGTGCGCTTTTGTCTTTTATATTGTATATACATTTTTTATTTTCTGAACTACAGTGCATGAGCACTTCTGTTAGGTGTTAATATGTTTTTTACTGAACTTCAGTGCCTGTGCATTTTTCTCATTTTTCAATATGATTTGTATAACTTTTATGATTTCCTGATATGTTCATTAAGTACACTCATGTCACTTGTCAACATAATATTTTTTGCCAGTCTGTTTATTTGTTCTGAATATGCTAAAGAATTTTTTTTTCAGTGCCTGTGCACTTTGTTATCTGTCAAATAATTTGTATATACATTTTTCTGATTTGCTACTATGTTTTGTACTCACATTTGTCTTTGTCTGATATATTTTGTACTTAGTGCGTGTGCACAACATTTAAATATTCTGTAAGTTGTTGAATTTTGTTAATTAAAGAAAAATTTTGCCGCGCTTGGCAAGTCCAAATGACTCACCATCGCTGCCAAAATTTTGCCCCCCCAGTGGAGGGTTATGAAACACGTATGTAACATAGCAGCGATGGCGAGGCATTGTAGCATCTGTGACCAGAGAGTATGCGCTTGACCGCGCGTATGAAACACGTATGTAACATAGCAGCGATGGCGAGGCATTGTAGCATCTGTGACCAGAGAGTATGCGCTTGACCGCGCGAGTGTTGCGAGCGGTTCTCAGTCTGTCAAGTAGTCGTTGCGAGTCTGTAGCTCTGTCTAGTTGTCGCTATGCAGAGCAGTACTCTGTCAGTAGTCGTCGCGTGCAGTACGCTAATAGTCGTCATGCAGAGCGGTCGGTCAGTAGTAGCAGCCCAGTGCAGTTGTGTGATGTAGGCGGTCGGCAACACTGGTCAAGATGGTGAATAAGGTATACTATTAATTAATATAATCATTAGATAATGAAAAAATTTATTTATTGTAATTATTCTCCAACAAGTCCCCCAATAATAATTTTTATTTCAAAAGCATTTTCTCAAAAAATTTTATTTTTTATTGAACTAAAGATTTCGTTGCACTTCCCATTTCACTCCATTTTTTTTAAAGAAAAATTTCAGTAAAATCACAAAAAAAAGAAATATTATTATTTGCAATGCAGTTCCTCCAAGCCGTGCGCACAAAAAAGAGCAGAAATGTGACATCCATTTATTCTGAGGTAAGACTTTAATTCTGATTGTTTTGCACAGGGCCAAAGACCGATGTTTCGGTTTAATTGAATTTTCTTATCACTGAATAGACTTTAATTTTTTGTGAAGAATTTATATTTGAGTCAGATTGCTAATTTTTGTTTAATTGTCATTGTCACTAGATTCCATTGTGGGCAGGTTACGCTTAGCGCAATGTCCATTAGCATCCCTAAATAATATTGTCAATTATTTTAAATTTTGCGGGGAGGTTACAACATGGATTAAGAAGAACCGCAAGTGGAGTAGAAACGAGTTTCGCACCTGCAATAATTTAATTTGATAGAAATTAATTTGATGAAGGAAAGTTTCATTAACGTAGTGAGAAATGAAAAGGTTGCTCTACCGATCAACAGAATGAAAGTTCTGCCTAAAATAACAATTTGATTTATTATGACTAAACTCAAAATAATAAACAAATAACACTAAATATTTACAAATTGGATGCTCAAAGAAATGCTGTGATGGTGAAGTTGTCCATAAACTAGATTGTGACATTTATGACCAAGTGGCATGTGGAGCCAATTCCTTGCAACTCAAATCTTAAGAGAAACACCCAGCCAACCCAACATTATTTGCTGCTATAACAGTGAGAACTCAGACAATGAACACCCAACGCAGAACCACGTTAGAAAAGACGGGAACAGGCGCGCTCTGCTGAACTCTGATAGCCACATAGCAAAATTGCCTAATCTGCCGGTGCTGCGGACATGCATTACCAAGCTGTCTTCTTAACTGCAAAGACACGATCTGGCATACCGGAGGCGATGGCTGGTTGCTTCGACGTCCTGTCGTGTTGATGATAATGTCGAGAGTATAGCCCGAAACAAATTATCCTAGTCTGGTTGTATCAGACTAAAGACTTCCTAGCAACACAAATGCACCTCTGAGGGAGACAAAGAAGGCTCGCTACACAATCACTGACTGTACCGTGATTGGTTTTAACAAGCGAAGTCACACAGTAACGCCGATACAGTCATCTTTAGCCAAAACTGCTCAAGACGGACAACATAGGCCGCTTGCACGCAGAATGCTCACTTGCCAACTGTACTCGGAAAGTTACGTTGAAGTCGAAATTTAAGTAACTTCGTCAAACAGTTACAATTAAATGAAAGTATATTATAGACAGCCAACGGAAGGCAGGCTGTCCAGAGCAGCAAGAGCTCAGTCTTGCCGGCCAGAGTGGTCGTGCGGTTCTAGGCGCTACAGTCTGGAACCGAGCGACCACTACGGTCGCAGGTTCGAATCCTGCCTCGGGCATGGATGTGTGTGATGTCCTTAGAGGTTACTTAGGTTTAATTAGTTCTAAGTTCTAGGCGACTGATGACCTCAGAAATTAAGTCGCATAGTGCTCAGAGACATTTAGCTCAGTCTTGTAACCTACTCCAAGCGAAAGGCGAGAGACGACCCCCTCAAGAGCACCCGTACAATCCGAACACAGAACATTCCCGCCCCCACGACAGTAGCCGTGGTTAAACGTTCCAATAGCAACTCGAAAACCGGCGGAAAATTCCACTCTATTGCCGAGGCGCTACTATTCCACCAATGGAGATACTTGGCGCCAATTTCTGCGCCGATTTTGCTACGTCACGGAGCTATCCCCTGAGAAAGCCAATCACAGTTATGATTTTGCAGAAAACGCGGGAATTTTCCCGCCAAGACTGCCTGGGAACACAAGTCATTCCCAAGCCTTGCTGGTAGCCTGCCAGAAAGTGTTTTCACTAAGTTTCTGCGAAGTAACGGAATCTCTAGTCCAGCCACTCCGTCAGGCCCCTGTGGGCGTGTCGCCCCCGCTCTTACGACAATGTCGGCGTCTGGACAGAATCTATTCGACTCCCTCACACCCGTCGGCATAACCCTTTCAAGTTCAGCAAAACACGCCTGTCACCGGACCACCCGGGTGACGAGAGGCGCTGTATGGGAAGCCCGCATGTGAAGCAATAGCAACTTTTCACCACGTGCAATTAGAGATTAAAATATTCATATCTTCTGTGTTCTCAATACTAGCCTTGTACTGACAATACTCGGCCATACTTCCTCAAATCGAATTATTCAGAGTAAGAGATAAATATGAGAGGGGGCAAGTCACCGTGTGCATCGGCAGTTATGTAACGTTGGATGCATAGCTTCAGGCGAAATTTCTCACCAGGCCCTCGTACATGGCGGGAGACACTATTTTCTAGACATCTTTACGCGCTCACTGTGAGCTCAGAAATGAGAAGAGCGACGTGGCTATCAAGAATCATACTAGAGACACTGCCCAATACATCTGTGCAAAGCTTTATCGGATTTTAATAGTCGTTTCCAATTCGCGACCGATCGGAACTTACTTTCTGGACACCCCTCGTACATCAGGAGTATTGTTGGGTGTAATATGCTACCGCGAGGAACTTCTATATTAATATATTCTGATTCTAAAGACTTATTTGACGTATGTTTCATGGCCACTCTCGGCGCCTATCTCCCAATTATCATTGAAATCATCCATTAACGACGCCTTTTACACCGGACGCTTCTAGCTTGTTTAGCACAATCTTATGGTCGGCAGTATCAAAAACCTTCGAAGATTTAAAAATATGCCTGTGACACACTCATCTTTTTGTCAAGAGCCTCAGTTACCACATTTGTGAATTCTACTATAGCTAATTGTGTACCTCTGACACTTCGGAAACTAAACTTTAATTCACTTAAAAGATCGTACTTATTCAACTACTTCATTAATCTGTCTTTCGTAATTAATTCTGTTACTTTTGAGACACGTGACAGTAACGAAACGGGTTGGTACTTTTCCTTGTCTTCTACATTACCTTCGTTTAGCGGAGGTACAACGGTTGACTGTTTTAAATGCTCTGGAAATTTTCTTGTTATGGATCACTCATTTACTATTATTGTAAGGGACCTCCTTCCTTCTTTTAGGAGCTGTTTTGCACCCAAATGGTAAGAGAGTGCTCTGAACCTCTGTCTTCTCCTCCGCCCTCTTTGACTTGCCATTGGCAGAACGAGGCTGACGTCTTATGCCGGAAATCTTCGGTCACCATTGCCCATGATTTTTATTCAAAATTTAAGCAGTGTTGAAGTTATAACCCGGGATCCAGGACGTTTCTATCACTAATCTAAGACTAAAAGGCTGTAGAATCAGCAATGATCAACGGCGTGGCAATGGAAACTGCTCCATTAAAGACACATAATGTGTATAAGCATAGGCTTCCGCGGCCTTTGTCACATTCAATAAAACACCCTGAAGAAGGTCGCTTGCAACAGGGACCAAAACGTCGATAGTTTTATATATACTGACAATGCGGTCACAAACCCAGAAAAATTTTATTGAACACGTAACGTGTATCCACAGGTCATGTGGCCTGAAACTGAAGTGGTGTGATGATGACCTCTCCATTGAAACGATTCCGGACTAGTACCCCCTTCGGATCTCCGGGAGTAACTACCAAATGGGAGGTGACTATGCAAACAAGACTGAATAGCCAGCAACAAGGTAACCACCTACGGGTCGGGGCGTGGAATGTTGGAAGTCTGAACATAGTAGTCAAGCTAGGTAACATGGAAAAGGAAATGTTAAGGCTCAATCAGGATATAGTGGACGTCAGTGAAGTGAAATGGAAAGAAAACAAGGGTTACTCGCCAGAGGAGTAAAGGGTAATATCAACAGCAGCAGAAAATTTTATAACGAGAGTAGCATTTGTTAGGTATGGGAAGGCAGGGCAGAGAGTGAGTCACTGTGAACTGTTCAGTGATAGGATTTTTCCCGTCGGAATCGACAACAAATCAACTCCGACAGCAGTAGTTAAGGAATACACGCCAACGTCGCAAGCAGAAGATGGAGAGATAAATGAGAATATTGCAAGGGTGATTCAGTACGTAAACGGCGATGAAAAGTTATTAGTCACAGGGGACTGGAATGTGGTTGCAGGGGAAGGAGCTAAATAAGGGGTTACGGGAGAATATTGATTTGGTAGTAGGAAAGAGAGAGGAGAAAATTAATTGAGTTCTACAATAAATTTCAGTTGATAATAGCGAATATTCTCTTCAAGAATCACAAGAGGAAGAGGTACTCTCGGGAGAAGGCCAGAAAAACAGGAGGATTCCAGTTAGAGTATACAATAGTCGGGCAGAGATTCCGAAATCAGATATTGGATTTAAGACGTACCCAGAGGTACATATAACTCCGGTCAAAATTTTGTCACTATGAAAAGTAGGCTGAAGTTTAAGGCGCTAGTCAGGAAAAACTATAGCGCAAAAAGTACTAAGGAATAAGGAGATTTGCTTGAAGTTCTCTGAAGCTGTAGACACTGCAACAATAAATAGCTAAGTGAGGAATTCAGTGGAAGAGGAATTGACATCTCTAAAAAGGCCAGCCACAGAAGTTGGCAATCAGAACATAGGTAAAAGGAAGGTAGCTGTGAAGAATTCATGGTAACGGAAGAAATACTTCAGTTGATCGACGAAAGACGGAAGCACAAAGATGTTCCGGGAAATTCCAGAATACAGAAATGCAGCTCACTTAGGAATGAAATTAATAGTAAGTGCAGGGAAGCTAAGACGAAACGGCTGCATGAAAAACGTGAACAAAGCGGAAAAAGAAATGATAGTCGGAAGGACTGACTCAGCATATAGGAGAGCCAAAACAACCTTTGGTGAAATTAAAAGCAAGGGTGACAACATTAAGAGTGCAATCATAGTTCCGTCGTTAAATGGAGAGAAGAGGGCGGATAGGCGGAAAGAGTACACTGAAGGCCTGTCTTAAAGGGAAGATTTGTCTGACGTGATAGAAGAAGAAACAGAAGTAGATTTAGAAGGGACAGGGGATCCAGTATTAGAATTTGAGAGAACTTTGGAGGACTTGAGATCAAATAGGGCAGAAAAGACAGATAACATTCCATTAAAATTTCTAATATCATTAGGGGAAGTGGTAACAAAACGACTGCTCACATTGGGTGTGTAGAATGTATGAATCTGGCAATATACCGCCTGACTTTAGGAAAAACGTCATCCACGCAATTCTGAAGACTGCAAGAGCTGACAAGTGCGAAAATTATCGCACAATCAGTTCAACAGCTCATGCATCCAAGTTGCTTGGAAGAATGATATACAGAAGAATGGAAAAGAAAATTGAGAATATGTTGGATGACGATCAGTTTGGTTTTGGGAAAGGTAAAGGCACCATAGAGGCAATTTTGACGTTGTGCTTGATACCGGAAGCAAGACTAAAGAAAAATCAAGACACGTTCATTGGATTTGTCGACCTAGGGAAAGCGTTCGACAAAGTAAAATGGTGTAAGATGTTCGAAATTCTGAGAGAAATAAAGGTAAGTTACAGGGAGAGACGGGAAATACACAATATGTACAAGAACCATGTGAGAATAATAAAAGTGGACTACCAAGAACGAAATGCTCGGATAAAGAAGGGTGTAAGTCAGGGATGTAGTCTTTCCCCCTACCTTTCAATCTGTACGTCGAAGAAGCAATGATGGAATTAAAAGGAAGATTCAGGAATGGAATTAAAATTTAAGGTGAAAGGATATCACTGATAATATTCGCTGATGTCATTGCTATCATCAATGAAAGTGGAGAACATTTAGAGGATCCGTTGAATGCAATGTATAGTCTAATGATTAAAGTAGAGATTGAGAGTAAATCGAAGAAAGACGAAAGTAATGAGAAGTAGCAAAAACGGGAGCAGCGAGAAACTTTACATCAGCGGTGGTTATCACGAAGTAAACGAAGTCAAGGAATCCTGTTACTTAGGCAGCAAAATAACCTTTGATCGACGGAGCAAGGAGGACATAGAAAAAAGACTAGCCCCGGCAAAGAGGGCATTCCTGGGCAAGAGAAGTCTACTATTATCAAACAAAGGCCTTATTTTGAGGAAAAAAATTCTGAGAATTTGCGTTTGGAGCACGAATTGTATGGTAGCGAAATGTGGACTTTGGGAAAACTGATGCAGAAGAGAATCGAAGTATTTGAGGTGTGGTGCTACAAAAGAATGTTCAAAAGTAGGTGGACAGACAAGGTAAAAACTGAGGAGGTTCTCCAAAGAATCGGCGAGGAAAGAACTATTTGGAAAGCACTGACAAGAAGAGAAGGTGGAGAATGAAATGGAATCCTTTAAGACATCAGGGGTAACTTCCATGATACTAGAGAGAGCAGTACAGTAACTTGTATGCTCTGTTTGCATTATTTCAGCACAAAGATTTGTGCTTCATCTAAAACTACTAAATTTTTAAATATTGCACCATAAAGTAAAAACGAAGACTTCTGCCCCTAATAATGCTTCAGAATGTAATGAGTCGCTATTTTGTTGCATGCCATGCCTCCAATTCGCAATTTTTCTGATTAGTTTCACTATGACATGTTAGGAAGTAATTTCAGAATCCCGCAGCAAAAAGAAAAACAAAACCTAAATAAGAGCGGCGGCAATCGCTACTTTTCCTATAAAAAAAATTGCGACGTCTGAGCTATGACATCTATGGCACTTGTTGAGCGCAAGTAGAATGCCTTTGCTTTCATTTATTCGAACCTTTAAGCCCAGTTCACTTCACATATTGAATGGAGATTGTTGAGATGCCACAGAATCGCGTTTAAAAAAGTCAGTAACAGTTTTCAACGACATCTGACGGTCAGACGTAGCAGCGCGCTTCCGAGCAAGCCCTACGCGGTGCCATAGCCACATGGCTTCGCAAGCAATGCGGAGACAAAAATTTTCTGTGTATGTGAAGGCTCACTCGGTAGACGTTCGTACACTATGGGTATCAACGGCGCTCGTTATGGTGTGCCTGCGAATAAAGTGATGCTACGCGCTAGACGCCCACCAGTAATGAAATATGAAAGAGCTATTTTGATCGACAATACCAGGTCATTACGCTTGCAGTTATACACAGCAAAAACAGCAAACAGAACGAAGGAGAAAATTAGACAGCAAATAAAAACGAAATAAAAATTAAGTAAGAGGTCATTAAATTTGCCAGCTCGATAAATCAGTTGAAAGCAAAGGATTTATAAGATGAACTTAAAAAAATTAAAACAAAAGCGCAATGGAGCGTAGTCCAATCAAAACAGATGATACTGAGAGAATCATATCAGAAAGTCAGATCTAAACGTGGTAGATGTGTTTTGCAATTTGGGCAGCAAAATTACTGAGAAAAGTAAAGAGGATAAAAATCTGATTGATAACAGCAAGAAAAAATTTTCTAGAAGTATAACTAAAACTAGTAGTGTCAGGAGCTGCGTGGTCTAGAGATGCCGGATGGCGGTTCGGTCAGGTGGTTAGCTGTCCTCTGTAATAAAAATAAATAAAAAATAAAAAAATAAAAAAACGTGTCTGAATGGATCAACGATGAACTTGAACGGGTATCATGGGAAGCCCGCCGCAACAACTGCAACGGTTTTAGACGCTTCAGTCTGGAACCGCGCGACTATAGGATTGACTCAGCATATAGAAAAGTCAAGACAACCTTCCGTGAAATTAAATGCACGGCTGGTAACATTAATAATACAATAGAAATTCCTCTGTTAAACACAAAGGCGAAACTGGATAGGTGGAAAGAGTACAGTGAAGGCCTCTATGAGGGAGAAGATGTTGATAGGAGAAGAAACTGGAGTCAATTTACAAGAGAGAGGGTATACAGTATTAGAATTTAAAAGAGCTTTGGAAGACTTAAGATCGAATAAGGCTGAAAGATAGATAACATTCCATCAGAATTTCTAAAATCATTGCCGGAAGTGGAAACAAATTGACTATTCACATTGTTGTGTAGAATGTATGTGTCTGGCAATATACCACCTGACTTTCGGAAAAACAAGAGCCGGCAAGTACGAGAATTATCCCACAATCAGCTTAACAGCTCATGCATTCAAGTGGCTGACAAAAATAGAAAAAAACTGAGGACGTGATAGATGACGATCAGTTTGACCTTAGAAAAGGTAAAGGCGCCAGAGAGACAATTCTGACGTTGCGATTGATAATGGAAGCAAGAATGAAGAAAAATCAAGGCACTTTCATAGGACTTGTCGACCTGGAAAAAGTGTTCGACAATGTCAAGAGGTGGAAAATGAAGAAAATAGGGGTAAATTATTGGGAAAGACGGGTAATGTACAACATGTATAAGAACCAAGAAGGAACAGTAAGATTGGAAGACCAAGAACGAAGCGCTTGGACTAAATAGCGTGTAGGCAAGGGATATAGTCTTTCGTCCCTATTGTTCAGTCTATACATCTAAGAAGCAGTTTCGGATACCAAGGAAAGGTTCAGGTTTAAAATTCAGGAGGAAAGGATATCAATGATCACATTTGCTGATGATATTCCTGTCCTCAGTGAAAATGAAGAAGAGTTACAGAATCTGCTGAATGGAATGAACAGTCTAATGAGTACAGAATATGGATTGAAAGTAAATCACAGAAAGGTAAAAGTAACAATATGTAGCAGACATGAGAGCAGGGGGTAACTTAACATCGAGGATGTGTGATCACGATCTGGATGAAGTTAAGGAATTCTGCTACCTAGGCGGCAAAAAACCCATGACAGTCAGAGAAAGGAGGACATCAAAAGCAGACTATCACTCGCAAAAAGAACATTCCTGTTCAAGGGAAGCCTGCTAGTATCGAACACTGCGTTGTGAGCTAACTAGAACAGAAGAGTATCGAAGCATTTGAGATGTCGTGTTTCAGAAGAATGTTGAAAATTAGTTGGACTTATAAGGTAAAGAATGAGGAGATTCTCTGGAGAATCGGCGAGGAAATTTATACATGAAAACACTGACGAGAGGAGGGGCAAGAAAGTAGGACATGGGTTAAGACATCACAGAACAACTTCCATGGTTGTAGAGGGAGGCGTCAGGGTAAAGACTGTAGATGTAAACAGAGACTGGAACATATCCAGTAAATAATTGAGCACGTAAGCTGAAAGCGTTACACTGAGATGAAGCGGTTGATACAGAAGAGGAATTCGTGGTGGCCACATCAAACCTGTCAGAAGACTGCAGCAAACATCAAAATCTCCTGCTGAATCATGTCTTGGTCCACTATCAAACGCAGTAGAGCAGCAACTCAGTGTGGCATAGATTCGACATATCCTGTGGTTTCTGAAGACATGTGGTAGAGTGCATGCAGTACAACGTGGTCGGTAGGTGCGCAGTCGGGGGGAAAGCAGGCAGCCAGCATGCTGTGCGAGAAATGTCAGTGTGCTGGAGGGAAAGTGCCGTTTATAACTGATGCCTACGCTCATATTTTCTTCGTAAATACTTTGTGGAGCATGTGCACTCTCCTACTTGCATAATGACCAACCAAAAATACCTGGTGTCACCTCTGCTTTGCTTGGTATCTAAAAAGAATTCCACTTAAAATGTAACAAAAGGATCAGTTCATTTTTGCCTTATTTGTCAGCCATCTGTAACTTTGAGAGAAACGTCATGAGTGGCGAATTTTGAGTAAAACCTATATTTCTCTTGTTACCACATTAAATTTGCTTTTCCAGCGAAATCACTGCGGAGTTTACACAATATCACCTCACTAAAATGTTATACAGTCGCAGTTGCAAGAGAATTCTGAAACAGTGTTTTATTAAGTGAGGAACGAAGGACAAATGAGGTCAATAACGTATGAAGAAGGACATACCCGGTACAGTAACAAACGTGTAATGTTTTCACTTTTGTTGCTCGAAGCCCTGCAGCATTTTTCGTTTGACCAGCTATCGATGGTCCTTGAAAATTGCATTCTTTCATCGAAAAAATCTGTAGTTAGTGGGATAACTTCGTAGATAATGAGGTTTCGCAAAATAACCATATGGCAAAATATTCCCCTCTTCGCCGGCTATCATTTTGCAAAATCTCATTTTGATATCTTAAACCGTTTATTTCGTGCTGGTTTTATCTCAACTGCAAATGATTCAGATATATAAGATTTTCTCGAGTGTGGTGACAGATAGACACCTCCACCGAAGTCTAAAGAAAAATGAGATTTTCACTCTGCAGCGGAGTGTGCGCTGATATGAAACTTCCTGGCAGATTAAAACTGTGTGCCCGACCGAGACTCGAACTCGGGACCTTTGCCTTTCGCGGGCAACAAGTGCTCTACCATCTTTTTTTTTTTTTTTGAGGGGTTTTTATTTATTTATCTTTTTATATTATGGAAGGTAGGAGAAACAGAAACCTTTATTATTCACAAAATAAACAAAGTGCGTCCTGACACATAACTGTCCTGGAAGGAACCTCGCTGCCGTCCTACCATGCAGCATGAAATAACAACGAAGTCAAAGTGGGGCCACCTCCGGTACCCTAAAGAAAAGTATTTATAGATATGAAAACAAAATTTGAAGTACATCCATTTCCTAACTGTGCAAGCGTGAGTTTTTCGTAGGTAGCATACTCGCGTAGTGTTCTTAGTCGATCACTTTACTTGGTCGGTTTCACAACGAAAGCACCGCCGCTCATCTTTGCGCACCCGGCACACCCCAAGTATATGGCGGGTCCGCAAAAACCGTTACTAGGAAATTGGCACACCATTCCTTGTACTTTTGTAGCCGTAATAGTTTTGTGTGTCCATCTTGCAAGTATTGCCAGTAATCCAGGACGTTCAGTAAGTTCGTTCGTGTGTCTCTATAGATGTAATGGACAGTCATACCTGAGATCCACACCACTGCGTTCGTCTTATGACGCGGAAAATACGTTTCCTCTGGAGAAAATACTATGTCAGAACAGACCGCTGTATAGATAGTGCGCCGCATGAACGCTGTTATCTTTCTTGCGAGAGTCCAGGCAGCCAAATCCTCGCCGCACACCAGCCAATGGTCGTCCGTATCCAGCACACCGCATTGCTGACACAAGGGCGAATCCGCCAAATGTACTGCGTACTTTTTATCATTTGTAGGGTATTTTCGGTTGACGACAATGTACCATGTTGATCTGACTGTTGTAGGTAGGTGGGGGTGATGGGGCCGTGCGCCACACCACGTGCCAATTAACAGCTGGATGTTTCCGTTCCACCCTATTCCGGGCGATCTGTCGAAGAAGCAGATGGTACACGTCCTTCGCTGTCGACTGTCGGGTCGTCGGTAAACGCTCTCGAACGTAACTGAGTTCCACGATGAACGTGCGCACGTTCGTTAAAGGGGGCGATATATGGCCGACACTGACTGGAGGAAGTTGCGATGTTGGTACGAGTTCTTCGATGATCGTCCCCGTAAGCGAGTGATTCCTGTTGCGCCACCGTTTGAGCATAGTATTAATATACATGGCACGCGCCTTCTCGTGCACGTTCACTAAACCAACGCCCCCCTCTCGCGCTGGGAGGGTAAGCGTGTTGTACTGTACCTTAAAGAATTGTCCCAGGCACACATAGTACCCAAAAGCCGCCTGAATCCTCATAGCCGTCGTGCGCGTCAAGGGGAGAAGGTGTGTCAGGTGGCACATCATGGGCGCGAGATAAAGGTTGACGAGTAACACTCGCTGCAGCATATCCATCGACCGTAGGGCGTTTAGTCGTACTGCCGTGCGGACTCTGAGTAACAGTCTTCGGTAGTTGTCCGCAGCCGTTCTCGCTGTCTCTTTATGAAAGGTGATACCCAAACAGCGTAGGGTTTCCACCGCAGGTAAGGGTCCTTCCGTTCCTGGTTCTAGTCCACGCCACACATGCATGAATTGTGATTTTTCGGTAGTTGACCTCACTTCCAGCTGCCATCCCATACGTCTGTAGCCAATCCAATGCTGTTTGAGTCTCCCCCTCATTCCGTACGAGGAACACAATGTCATCCGCGTATGCTCTGCATTTGAATGATAAATGCCGTAGAGAGATCCCGGTAAGACGGCGGCGAAGGCCTGCGAGGCACGGTTCTAAGGCGATCGCATAAAGGAGGATCGACAAGGGGCAACCCTGTCTCACTGATCTTAAGATCTTAAAATACTCAGTTCTCCCTCCGTTGACCACCATCGCTGATCTGGCGCCGTGCAACAGCCGCATCACAGCATTTGTCAATAATGTCGAGACACCCATCCTGTTCATCACCGCCGCGAGGTACACATGATCCACGCGATCAAAAGCATGATCGAAATCTACTGCAACCATCGCCCCCCGGAGGCGGCATGCAGCCGCGAGGGCGATGACGTCACGATAGTCTCCCAAGGCTGTGTGGATATTACTGATGCCCCCAAGACAAGTCTGATCGGCATGTATTCGATTCTCCAGCGACTTTTTGATACGACTTCCCAGGATGAGCATGAAAATCTTGTAGTCACTATGAAGGAGAGTCAAGGGGCGATAATCACAAGGCCGTTTGCCACCACGGGGCTTCGGTATCGGTATCATGAGCCCGTCCGTGAATTGAATGTGAACCGGTACTTCTTGCCGCAGAAGCTCATTAAACATACGTAGCCACATCGGTGTCATAATGGTCACAAAGGCACGGTAAAATTCCAACGGGAATCCGTCTGGACCTGGGGACTTGTTGCAGGCACCCCGTGTAATCGCTTCCTCCAGCTCTTCACACGTAATTTCGGATAACCCGTCCGCTTCCCCGTTCACACTCGTCGCGTCTGGGATCTCTTCCAGGACGTTCCCCAGCTCCCTCTGACCCTTCCCGTTGCTCGCATAGAATCTGCTAAAATGATCCGTGAGCGCATGTGCTATGCCCGTTTGTGTTGTAAAACGACGGCCATCGCCGAGATCGATCTCATGTATTAAATTCCTGCGTCTTCTTCGTCTTTCCTTTATCACATAATGCATCGAGGGAACCTCGTTGGGCAGGAAATCCTGCGACCTCGCGCGTATCATCGTACCTGCCATCCTCTGCGTCGCAAGTTGTACCAGCTTCGCCTTGACTCGGTGGACGGCCGTCTGGCGTTCTGGTGTAGGTGGCTGAGCTAACAGTTCCCGGAGAGCCGCAAAGTAAAACTCAGAGGTCGTGCGCTGCCATTGAGAAACCTCCTTCCCGGAACCTATGAACGTCCTCTGTAAAGCTGGCTTCGCACACTCGATCCACCACTGCAGGACAGAACCGAAAGAATTTTGTCGACGGAGGCAGCCATGCCACGCGTCCTCCACCATGCGTCGGCATTCTGTATCTCGCAGGTGGGAGACGTTCATCTTCCAAGTACCCCGCCGTCTCCATACCTGCTGTCTATCAAGGTTGACCGTGCAAATACATGCCTCGTGGTCTGTAAATGCTGTCGGCCATATTTCTGCGTCCACCGTCGACATTGCTAACGCCCTTGAAACGTAGATCCGCTCCAAACGGCCCGCCGAGTGGCTAGTAAAAAATGTATATCCTGGTTGGTTGCGATACTTCAGGTCCCATGTATCGAGTAATTCCATCCCGTTGACCAGCTCTCTAAGTTCTTGGCTAGTAGTATAGTTAGGTTGTTGGTCCTTTCTATCGAGCACACAATTAAAATCTCCGCCGAGTATGCAACCATCGTATCGTCCCTGGAACAACGGTGTAACCTCATGGGCGTAAAAATCTGCTCTGTCCCCTCTCTTATCCGAGCCTGACGCTGCGTATATGTGTAAGTAGGCTGTTTATGTTTTCTTATTGGCAACGTTATGTAGCGCTCTGTAGGAAAATCACTGGCTGTGCCATGTGCAGTCTGTGGCTAGTTTGCATTGTTGTCTGCCATTGTAGTGTTGGGCAGCGGCAGCTGGATGTGAACAGCGCGTAGCGTTGCGCAGTTGGAGGTGAGCCGCCAGCAGTGGTGGATGTGGGGAGAGAAATGGCGGAGTTTTGAAATTTGTAAGAATGGATGTCATGAACTGCTATGTATATTATGATTTTTCAACACTATTATGGTAAATACATTGTTTGTTCTCTATTAAAATCTTTCATTTGCTAACTATGCCTATCAGTAGTTAGTGCCTTCCGTAGTTTGAATCTTTTATTTAGCTGGCAGTAGTGGCGCTCGCTGTATTGCTGTAGTTCGAATAACGAAGATTTTTGGTGAGGTAAGTGATTTGTGAAAGGTATAAGTTAATGTTAGTCAGGGCCAATCTTTTGTAGGGATTTTTGAAAGTCAGATTGCGTTGCGCTAAAAATTTTGTGTGTCAGTTTAAGCCCAGTCACGTACATAATTTTTCTAAGGGGACGTTGCATATGTCGACCCTTAGCCGAGGATACCTCACTGGAATCTTCTGATTTTTTCTTGCAGTTTGTGTAATTAGTGTAGCTTTTGTTTATTGCTAGCGCGTAATTGTAGAGAGAATCTCTTTTGTAGTTGCAGTCTTTCACTGTTGTACAGTAAAACAGTTGTGGCATGCATGTAGATTCGCACCAAGTATTTCGCTGCTGCGCTTGCAATTAACTAGATATTATTTTCAGTGCTATGTTAATGTGTTCTCTTATTTTTGCTCTTCAAATTGTGTTTTTCTGTGTTGTCGTGTGAAATATTGTGACAATAATGGCGTGTGAAAAACGTAATACTAGGCTTCAAAGTAAACTGAGAAATGACAGTGAAGACGAAAGCAGTGTGTTAGCGCCGCAGAGTAATGAATTAACTAATGTTCAAAGTAGTAATTTGGTAATTGTGCATAGGGAAATGGAGCGGGCTGCAAATAATGGTGTAGGCAGTGAAACAATTAGTGAACAGGGAAGCATAATCGATCGATCGGTCGGCAACAGCTCGCCTCAGGATTCCGGAATGACAGGACACAATCTTGCAAATACTGTAGATTCAGGTTTTGCGTCCTCGCCGTTTTCTCAAATAAATCAAGACACATTTTCTGCTTTTCCAGATGCGAATATTGCCGGTTCAAATGCACTGCCGAATAGCACTGAGGAACATGTTTCAGACACCAGTGCACTGTTATTACAGTTAATGCAACAAATGGGACAAAGGCTACAAAAGTTAGACACAACGCTTGAACAAAATCAGAAACAAATGGGACAAAATCTTCAAAAGTTAGACACAATGGAACAAAATCTTCAAAAGTTAGACGCAATGGAACAAAATCTTCAAAAGTTACACACAATGGAACAAAATCTTCGGAAGTTAGACACCACACTTGAACAAACACGTGAAGATTTAACTACTGAGTTACATAACATTGAATCGAAATGTCAAAAAGTCTGTACTCACGTAAAAACACAAATTTGTGAGCATTTTCAACCTATTTTTTCGCGGCATGAAAATGCATTACAGAATCACGAAGCAGCCATAAAAGAACTGCAAACCATTGTTCATGAAAATCATGAGACCTTGTGGGCTAAAATTGACTCAGTTGCATCTACCGATTCGGTTACGCAACTTGCAAAAACTCAGGAAAACGTAAAGGACACAGTAGATTCGATTTCAACAGTGTGTTTCAGAAAAACACACTGGGGAAATCTGTTCACTATCGGAGAAAGTAGCTGAACATTCGGATCAGTTCACTAACTTATCCACAAAGGTAGATGATAATCTGAATGACACAAAACCGGTAGTCTTTAATGACACAGAAGAGTGCGAACAAATTAGGAAATTCAAACAAAATCAGAATCAAATTAATACGCAACACCAAAGAGAAATCCGGGAAGTACAAGATCAGCTAACACAGGTAATACAAGAATTACGTATTTCAGAGGACACTCGCGCCCCAATACGGGAAGAGGGACATAGAAATACGGAACAGCCACAAAATAATAACACAGCGCATTTCGGAAATTATGAAAGAAATTGGCAAGGTGCACCGAATTTTGAAATGGAACCGCCGAAACGATGTAACAATGACCGATATGCGAGTCACCGACATGATGACTTTGACTATAAGCTGTTCATTACTACACGTAAATTTAAAACATTTAAGAATTCTGGCAATGACATTCATCCACAAGCATGGCTGCATCAATTCTCCCATTGTTTTCCTCCCAACTGGTCATAGAGCACAGATTAGAATTTATGTGTGGCTACTTAGAGAATGAACCAGCTGAAAGAATACAATCGGTCATTCACGATTGTCACAGTGAAGGAGAATTTTATCATGCCTTCCTCTCAGCATATTGGTCTCAAGCTACACAAGACCGAGTAAAACATAGAATCATAATGATGAAACATTTCGAACAATCTGAATTTTCCAGTCTTGTGAAATATTTTGAAGACATGTTGCACATGAATCAGTACCTGCCAAACCCATACAGCCCCTCAGAACTCATCCGCATTTGCTTAATCAAATTACCTGAACATTTACGACATATTATTTTGGCAGGACGTTCCAAAGACGACATTGAAGCTTTTCAGGGACTCTTACAAGAATTAGAAATTGACACTGACACTCGCGGAACGCGAAAACAGGAACACAACAATTACAGGTCACATCCGTCGCAATTCCGCAATGAAAGAAATAATAACTAGACACGACAAGGCTATTCTCACAACACAAATCGTGACCAAAATAGACACCATCCGTATGACAACCGTTGGCAGAATAATAGTTACAGAGAAAGATCGCTTTTCCATAGTAATGAATGTGACAGAGACAACCATAGAAACAGACAATATGGGAACCAAAATAATTATTATCAAGGGAGACAGAATAACTTCAGACACAACGGTCCACCACACAGTCACTATTCTAGGAGAAATTCTCCACCACATGACTGACAAACAAGAAACTATGTAAACTACCGACAAAACGACAGACCTGAATTCCATCAGAACTGGCGAGCTTCAAACAGGGCAGGGCCTTCTCGTCAAGGTGAATTTGTAGAAGTTAGGTCTCCTAATCCCAATAACGACGCGCACCAACAAAGGAACAGACAATGACTCGCACCGCAGGCAGCCGCGTGCGCCGGCTGGCGCAGAGAAAAATAACATAGACGCTAACCTTGAGACAAATTTTAGTATTCCTCACTGACGTGTACCGCATGATAATTCCGTTCAAGTTGAACCTCTGCGTACTAGGAAGAATAAAGGTTTACACCACATTTCACATGTAAAACCGTTTATTGAAAGATAATCTGCTTTTTAACTTTGTCTTTGCCATGAAACTTTTCACTTCACATTTCTAGTGTGCCTTGTCAGACTTAAGAAATTGTTAACATGCAACAATGTTTGAAGTTAAATATCCAGTCTAGAACCTAGGGAACATTTTTAAACAGAAATTACGAATGCGTTGTTATAGTGAACAGACGACACAGTGTTGTATTTGTACATTCTTGCTTGTTAGTTGCACGATTATGTAACGACTATCAGGCTTACATAATTAGAACATTTACCAGTACTGCTAATGAGATTTTAATGCAACATTTTGGTTTTCTTAAAATACATTCTGGATTTAAAGTACTTTCTGTGAGATACCAGATGACACAGTGGTTAGTTTATGTGACAGCTACACGATTTTATCACGACGCTACTAATGAGTGACAATTTACAATGTTGTTTTTGCGGTGTTTCTGTTTTATATCCGCACAGTTTTTCTGAATTATTCTGGAATGTAAAACATGTTTTAGTAGTAACTTTTGTGGTATAGCTACAATGAGACAGCCTTTTCCGTAGCACAACAATACGTTACAGCACAGTACTTTCTTCATCACGGCAATAAGCGTAATAACTAAGATATCTATATGCAAAACATTTCACTTTTGTTTATCATGAGGTAAGTACATTGACATTTGCAGAACTTAGCTTTCGGAGGACGATAACTACGACACACAGAGATTATCTTACAACAAGACGCACAGTTTAACGCTACAGTACACGTATTTGAGTGATTAATTTTGTACTTAAAACATTTATTTTTAAAGATATTTGAAGTACAATGATACAAAGGTTTTCCGTGATACATTTCATTCCATTGCTGTAATCTGTAACACCTGAGGGTATTATTCATTAATCCTCAGGGGGGTACACGCCTACTTTGTGTACCATGTGTTTGGCAAGCACAAGGAGCCCTAGCTAATATGGTATTTGCTTATACAACTTTACGCATCGGTACCATATTTCTCTAACACACAAATTACACAGCTATCTGATCATTTAACTGAGAGATAAACATTTTTTTTACTACATCAGTGACACATGTTTACGCAGTTACACAGTTGGGTAACTTCACACTTATGAAATTGTATTTTGTCTGTACTTTGTGAACTCTTCATATTTTTTTGGAACCATTGTGATACTATGAGAGTTTTGAATGATGTATTTGGTATGGGATCACGATTTTTAAAGTACGTTTGAGGCAGATGACACTTTTGACATAAGCAGAGAATTTTTTTAGGGTTTGAAATTATTGGAGGAAGCTACGACGATTTTGAGAGTTGACTGAGGTGTTATGATGTTATTATTACGATGACTATGTGTATTATGCTGTTGCGGTATGTTTATGATCAATAAGCTGATGCTATATGAGTTATTTGATTATGCTATGTATCTGTTATGATGAAATATTGAAGAAGTATCGACGAATCGTACTTTAAGAGTTATGAAATGTATGTAAATGCGTGAATGTACGTAAATGCCGCCGAAAATTTTTTGGATACTGTTATATCAATAGGATTTTGTTTCTACACATTTGTAATGCAAATTCTCAACCTGTGAAATTTTTTATGAGACTGCCACTGTAGTAGAAACTGCTGTCGTAAATATTTCAGTAAGAAAGGTAAGTGACCTTGACATAATGCGGTTTGGGCGCCCAGCTGAGAGGTAGTCGTCTGACAAAAGAAAGCCATTACGTGAAAAAAAAAGAGGCCGTTATCCTCGCTATTGACATTTCTTTGTAGAAAGCATCGCAAATATGACATGCTCTTTACTTGGAAACATGATTACTCGTACTTTGTGCTACTTACTGAAATGCTTATGAATTGATGGGAAATATTCGTACATCTGCACACCTGATTATGACAAGTGTCTTTCTACGAGAATTGAGAGAATTTCTACTGACTTATGAAATCCCACATAGCTGTTGAATGATGTTTTTCTGCTTTGGTTTGCATAATTGCTTATTTCATTTGATATCTGTTTTCCAGCTGTGTTGCAGCATTGGTTTTATAAAATAAAATAAAATGCATTTGCTAATGTGAACACTTTCTGTCAACAGATCTATTAAATAATTACTTTATGATCCACATTATTCGAAAAAGGAGCTCTTGGAATGGAAAGAACAATAAGAAGGGACTAATAACAGTAACTGCATATATAATTTTCTTTTCAAGTACTTGGTAATTTTTTGTAGAATTAGTTTTTGTGGTGCACCACTTTAATGACATAGATATTAAGATGTGAACAGACATTTCCCTTATCTGCATTGTTGTCTTTCGTGTACTATTTTTTCTGCTTGAGCTATGTCATGTTTAGAAATAAGTTATTGCATTTGCTGCTGCTGTTTGCCAGGCATAGTGCTACTAAATTTCACTTTGTATTACTCTGTTAAGCTAGTTTTACTACTGATTTATTTATCTTGTTGCTGCACATTGGCTCATATTAGTTGTAATGTTGCATTGCTTGGTAATTTAGATTTACTGTAGCTTACTTTGACAATTTCCATTTTTTTGTCATTGCTGTTTGTGTTAATTGTTTTGTGCTGCTGCATTGCCTCGTCCCTTAGTTTAGCATCTGAGCTCAGTAGATTTAGTTAGCTTAAGATGGGGTAGGCCATATAAGAGAACAAGTTGTGATGAATTGGAAGAAATGCATTGACAAGCTATAAGAAAATGGTTTGGCCAAAAAAGTATTTTGAAAGAGGATATGAACCAAAAAAGTAGGGTTTAGGGACAACAGGTTTAGGTAGGATTTTCTTGGAAATAAATGATGAGATAAGATAATGGAAAATAAATAATGAGGTAAGAAATATGTGAACATATAAATACAAAAAGCAAGCTTGGATAGGATTTTTTTTGGTGGAAACAAATGTTGAAATAAGACGAAAGATCTATGGAATGAAGTTTTGGGTTGGACTGCAGTACCAAATGTCACACTGAAAACAAATCCTGTCCCGTATTTTTGTGTTATTACACTATGTGAATTTGTGTTTTTCATGTCTTAATGTGTTATGTTGTAGAATTTTTCAAATACTATGTTATTTTCTTCGTAAAGATGATTAGACATTATTTATTCTGTTTTGTTTTAATGCTCATGTTGAAGTTTCGAAAGTCATTCTGATCTTTTATGTATGTACTTATGTCATAATTCTTGTAACACTGATGTAAATGTTTATTTCTATTCTTTTGTAAAGCCTGTTTTACTACAAATGTTATCTGTATTGTTATGTTCTTGAATGATGTATTTTGCACCTTTGTAATTGTATTCTTATGTTGTAAATTTAAAATTGTAATTGACACCAGTTTATCAAATTAAGTAACTTGTAAGTTACATTTCACTGCACACGTTTCTGTTGGTCATAGTATATGGACAATATGTGAGAAGTAGGGACTGTTAGTGTTTGCATGTGTGTTAATAATTCAGCAAGGGACTGGATAACAGCATTGCTGGTTCTAAGGACAATTCCAAAAACTTTGTGAGTGCACAAGTGGTGGTTATGGACTTGCTATATTATCTGCGAGACTCTTCAACGGTGATTGTGCACCTGCAAAGTCACAACACAAAGACTACAGTGGGTCTGCATCTTTGATGACCCACCAATACCATTATTTCTACAAGGACTGCAGTGGGTCTGCACCTCTGGTGGCCCACCAATACCACAATCTCTACCAGGACTACAGTGGGTCTGCACCTCTGGTGGCCCACCAATACCATACTCTCTGCCAGGACTACAGTGGGTCTGCTCTGTGACGACCTACCTACCAATATTTTTCAAAACTTCGAATGACTCTGCTGTGGGTTTGCCCTGTTGTGGCCCATTACCTGTCAGCACTGTCTTTCTGTTGGAAGGACAACACTACTTCTTCAAGACTGCATGGAAATCCACTACTTCCTTGTGCATTGTCTTTTACTGCTCAGACTTTGAGAAAAGAAACGGCAGTTTTACTGTGATGAATGATCAGGACTGTCTTTATGGACTGTGAGAAAATTTGAGCTTTTGACCAATATTGTATCAATAAGTGTGTGCATTTGATATCTTTGTTATTGTAATAATGAAAAATTTTATCAAATCATTATTGGCCACTGCCCAAAACAATCTGTAAAATTTTTTGTGGGGTGCATGGGAGCTATGTAAGTAGGCTGTTTATGTTTTCTTATTGGCAACGTTACGTAGAGTTCTGTAGGAAAATCACTGGCTGTGCCATGTGCAGTCTGTGGCTAGTTTGCATTGTTGTCTGGCATTGTAGAGTTGGGCAGCGGCAGCTGGATGTGAACAGCGCATAGCGTTGCGCAGTTGGAGGTGAGCCGCCAGCAGTGGTGGATGTGGGGAGAGAAATGGCGGAGTTTTGAAATTTGTAAGAATGGATGTCATGAACTGCTATGTATATTATGATTTTTCAACACTATTAAGGTAAATACATTGTTTGTTCTCTATTAAAATCTTTCATTTGCTAACTATGCCTATCAGTAGTTAGTGCCCTCAGTAGTTTGAATCTCTTATTTAGCTGGCAGTAGTGGCGCTCGCTGTATTGCAGTAGTTCGAATAGCAAAGATTTTTGGTGAGGTAAGTGATTTGTGAAAGGTATAGGTTAATGTTAGTCAGGGCCATTCTTTTGTAGGGATTTTTGAAAGTCAGATTGCGTTGCGCTGAAAATATTGTGTGTCAGTTTAAGCCCAGTCACGTTTATAATTTTTCTAAGGGGACGTTGCATATGTTGATCAAACGTATCCCACTTATGGTCACGGCCGTACCATGGGCAGAAGGCAAATACTC
The DNA here is from genome assembly GCF_021461395.2 of Schistocerca americana. NCBI lineage: Eukaryota > Metazoa > Arthropoda > Insecta > Orthoptera > Acrididae > Schistocerca > Schistocerca americana. Next base: position 438,224,173 of record NC_060125.1, read on the forward strand.
TACTTCGTCTGCACGTATCCCTTCCTTTAATAGTATAGCTGTGCCAACGCCTCTCTTGTCACATGGGGAACTGTAAATGTCGTAACCGTAAAAGTCTGAGGGGGGAGCACCCGAACTTCTTGTAATAGTGCTATGTCTATATCCGCAGCCTTTATCATGTCACTGAGCATCTTGATTTTTACCGGCGTCCCAATGCTATTGATGTTAAGGGGCTCCGGAAAGTCTAAAAATCATGAAAAGTTCAATTTTTACTTTTTTGCGTTTTCTGAATCTGCAGACTATTATCTTTTAATAGATATATAATTTATTCAATTCCGAAGACTACAACTATTTTTAAATTTTTTTTTGAAATGTGTTCTACATGGGCGTGACCCACTGTGGCGCCGTTAAACTGTTGTCAAATGGTGTTATTATTAACGTCCGTGTTCATTAGGTACATTTTAGTGATGTGAGATAAAGTATGTGTTGTGGCTAACCTGTGAAGGTTCAATATATATCGCTGGTGTGATTGTCGATTGTTTCATGTTTATTTACTCTGTCGTTATCTCGAAAATATTCGTAATTAATTCTGTTTCTTGAGTCTCTGTTTTGTTGAAGTATAATAATGAGTAAAAGTAAAGTTATTAGAAATCCTCTGAAGGCTTTTAAGAAAAGGAGAAATGTTGGAAAGCCAAAGGTATGTGTTATTACTGTAAACAATAAAGACGATAACCAAGTGAGTGAACCTAACCTCTCAAGTACACCTGCCCATAGCAGTCAAAGTGGGAAAGAAAATACTTCACAGAAGAAGCTTGGTTCAATGAGTGAAAACTATCAATGTTTTATGGGCGAATCGGATGTGAATGAAATATTTGATATGTCGGTTCTCAAAGGAATTTTTTCAAACTGTGTAAGATGTATTCATTGTTGTGAAGTTGATCTGGAACTCTCCATAATAAAGCACGTAGGACTTGCTAGTGAAATACAACTGAAATGTGATAAGTGTTTATACATGACCACCTTTTGGAACAGTGTTGCAGTAACTGCAACTGAAGAAAATGGTAGCAAAATCTACGAACACAACAACGAGCGTGCTTGCTTTAGACAAGGAACGCCTTCGGGCTGCAGACAGGGCTGTAAAGAGTCTAGAAATACAAGCAAGAGTAAACAGGAGGAGGAACAAGAGGAAGCTGGAGGAGGAGTTTGCAGAGGATGAAGATAATCCATCCTATGGACCTGGAATGCACTAAAAAGTTAATCCAATCTTTGTAGCTCGATTCCCAAAACTTTTATTTTCTCATACTAATTACATATTTTCTAAGGATCTTCCAAACATATTTGTTTCAAACTTTCAGTAAATGTTACACAGTATCTTCTGCATAATTTAACACAGCCTTTTTACAAAAAATTGAATATTTTTGAATACATAAATAAAAAATTGCAAAAAAATGTTGTGAATTTTCATTACAATTGAAAAAAAATCATCTTTAATAACTGAACTAAAATTTTGTAAAATACCTGTGTTAAGTTGTAGCCTATATTCCAATAAATAATGTGTAAAAAGTTCAACATCCTACCTCAAATACTTTGTGAGGAAAGATGTAATTTATAAGCGTTATTTTAACATTGCAAGTATAGGGCGTTCCGGAGCCCCTTAACAGACTCTATCCGATAAGCTTGTTGCATGGCGGTCAACGTAGATAGGGTACCGTACGGTCGCTAATTTTGCCGTACATAGGCTGCTGTCGTACTAAAGTCCCCCGCCGTCCCCTCATATGGTCGTCCGTTATTCCGTGCACTCTTCCGGTCTTACACCGGGAGTGTGTGTGGGAGCAGTTCCTCCGGCATCATCTGTTCCCCACGGGGGTGGGTCTTCTGACCAGTCCCCTAGTGTCCCATCGTTGTCGTGCGGTGCAGGCGCCGTAGCCTCCTCAGTAGCCTGTTGCCGTCTATCGAGCTCCTTCGCTGTGTCTGGAGCATCGGCAGCGGTAGGTCGTGCCGCCGTCCCGCTGGCCACCGTTGCATCCACGCTAGGCAGTTCTTCTGTATCCATGGTCGACTGTTCTATACCCGTAAACGTCTCAGAATTGTCTGCTAGATCAGAGTGGTCGTCCTCCACCGTGAGGCGGCGCTTCTTCTAGCGTTTTGGTGATCGCTGTTTACGTTGCCGGGCCTCGGAATCAGAGGTCAGCATGGTCTCCAGTTGTTCGTGGAGGACGTCGGAATCGTGCGCCGTCGTATTACCGACGTCTCCAAGTGCCTTATCTGAAGGGCCTCAAGCGGAACCGAAGTGAGGGCGTCCTGTGACTGCTGCAGGCGGTCCAGCGCAACGTCGTCTTTCTGTGGCTCGCCACGATCTGCCTCCGACTGTGTGTTCTGGTACGCGTCTGTCTCGCAGCCCACGTCATCGCGTAACGCGGCGACGTAAGTCATGGGGAGCACAGTCGGATGCCGCGTGAGGGGTGGATCATCCCGTGGCAGCTGTAATAACCGTCGTTGAGCACACTCAGAACGTATGTGTCCCTCCTTCCCACACTCAGAGCACGTCCTTGGTTGTCCGTCGTAAATGACAATCGCCCTACAACCGGCGATGTACAAGTATGACGGGACGTGTTTTCGGAGTTCGATCCGTATTTGTCTGACGCCATTGAGGACAGGATACGTCTTGAAACTCGCCCATTTTTCAGCCACGTGGGATAGGACCGTTCCGTAAGGACGCAGGGCGTCTGTCACCAATTCTTCTGGCACTTCGAATGGAAGCTCAAAGACGCGGATCGTTCGGAGTCCCATGCCGGCGTGTTCTACTGTGACCGCTCCTACATTCCCGTCCGAATGACAGAAACGAAGTCCTTGTCGGTGTCGAAGTAGTAGTTCGTCACATGCCGCTTCATTTATAAGCTTGACATAGACCACGCTGCTGACTATAGATAAGTGTATTCCAACTAGAACGTCAGGTTCGATTTTCACCTCGTCCCGAAAATAACGTTCGATCTCATAAGCCTTCGGTCGAGCATATTCGTTAACAAAACTAAATTTCAGTGTCGATTTGCGGAACGACAAGGCCATGATTCGTTCTATGCATACCGCGACACACCGCTACACACGTAACGTAAACACCTCTCGCGCAGACGTGCGGCAGGGACGTAAACACCGTCCGAACCGCTGCGCCGCCGAAGGCTGACTGATCTGAGCTACCGAAGCACGACTCACACCCGGTCCTCACAGCTTTACTTCTGCCAGTATCTCGTTCCTACCTTCCAAACTTTACAGAAGCTCTCCTGCGAACCTGCAAAAGTAAAGCTGTGAGGAAAGGGCGTGAGTCGTGCTTCGGTAGCTCAGATGGTAGAGCACTTGCCCGCGAGAGGCAAAGATCCCGAGTTCGAGTCTCGGTCGGGCACACAGTTTCAGTCTGCCAGGAAGTTTCAAAATTCAATATGTTAGCTAAATTTCATACGCAGCAACATACTATGTAATATGCACCAAAGGCAAAATCACAGCGACCACGATATGTCATTGAAAACTTTTTCGAAATTCGTACAGTGTCTTACCTAAATATCGCAATAACTATGACCATTAACCAAATTATGGACACTTAATCATGAACTGAGACATAATTAACAAAAAATTGAAATTTTTTTACTGAATAATTTATGTAAAGTCGTTTGAGAAAGATTGCAGACCGTGTACTCCAATTCTGTCATTGCAGCCGGCCAAAATGGTGCAGAGTTGGGCTCCCCTTCTGTTCAAAAACTTACCCAGAACTTCAGACGAAGATTGGTCACTGCGCAGCTGCCACCGTATCTTGTGTGGACTCTACCAGATGTCTACTCTGAGGTCACGCATTTTCCGTAAACTGCGGGCTGGTTGTCTGGCGATGTAGTACAGTACTGTAGTACTTTTAAACGATATGTTGTAGGGCAGTGCTCGACTGTACTCAGACTAACCTACAACAAACGACCGTTGGCTGAATGACCATCGTGCATTTTCATTTGTTTACCTACAACTCCAACAAGTGAAAGAATTATATTACCCCAGGCACTTCCATTGTGTGCTTGGACAGGAAGGTCAAAGTTAGTTTCGCTTTACATTTTTAATAATGTCATGTTCACATGATTGGTACATTGTAACACGTTTTTCAATAGGTCTTAGAGGCGAGAAAGTAGAGTAGCGAATAAAAACATTTAGCGTATTATAAAGACGTACTGCTTTTCAAATCTTCATAAATAACAAAACTCAAGAAAGGCAGTCTCGCTGGTTAATGTCCCCCTGGTAGCTAAATACATTTGTGCAATACATAGCCGGCCGGTGTGGCCGAGCGGTTCTAGGCACTTCAGTCTGGAACCGCGCGACCGCTACGGTCGCAGGTTCGAATCCTGCCTCGGGCATGGATGTGTGTGATGATGTCCTTAGGTTAGTTAGGTTTAAGTAGTGTTAAGTTCTAGGGGACTGATGACCTTAGATGTCAAGTCCCATAGTGCTCAGAGCCACTTTCACCATTTTTTTATACTTTTTTTTTTTTTTGCTTCTGGGAAAAAACATTGTTTGGGATGGTCAAGGTTAGTGGGACACCCAGCATTGCATCTGAATGGTCTCGTGATTTCATTTTATATCTATTTTAAAAAAATATATCACTTTTTCTCTTTCTTGTGAATATACATATATGTCAAACAAGACAGCTAGTGCCTTCATGGAAAATGTTTGTGGATACTTTCGAAACCATGAATGCACGTCGGCGTGTACCTATTCCTCCGAAACAAATCGGATGGTGACGAGGTTATTTCGACTATGTTCAGAAAGTTTGCTGGGAAACCCTTACACATTCTGCATACGGTTCCGATCTGTCCCCATGCGAATTCCGTATTTCTGGTGCCCTGAAGAAAGACGTCCGTGACTGTCAGTTTGCTTTGGATGAAGAAGTGCACATCTTCGTACAATCATGGCTCAATAGGAACTACAAACAAATTTTCCATGAACACAATGAGCATATTGTCTCACAGGGAAATGGATTTATTAACTGTTCTGTCAACTGTATTTGAAGTAATAAACAATTTGCTAAATTTTTCCCATGTGTATCATTTTCATTTGACAGCCCCTTGTGTGTGTGTGTGTGTGTGTGTGTGTGTGTGTGTGTGTGTGTTTGTGTTTGTGTGTATGTGTGTATGGTATGTGTGTGTCTACAATATGTTCATGGTAAACAAATCCACCACAGTTGTAAAATACTTTCTTTGACTGAAGTCCCGCACGACAAAAGTCACTATACACTACCACTGTATCGGGGTCTTACACCCATAATCAGGGATATCTCTGAAATCTGAAGTAAAAATTTAGTTGTAATCTACTCCATTAATCAAGTAATAAATTTTAAAAAGTTAAAGATTAACATCAAATGAAAATCAAATAAAGTCATTAAAAATAGCCTACCTAGGTTTAGTAGGAAGATATGTCCACACACAATAAAATAGTATGCGAACAATTACCGCAGGTGGATAGACAAATAACATCCAAAATTGTTGCTGCAAAGAATCCCAACTTACAGTCTCATCCCGGGAAACGTCCCAAAATTGCCACCGGAATGCATGCAGTCTATAAAAATAAAGCCATTAATGTCAGGCATAGTAGACTTAGCCGAGGATCATTTGCAGTAACTTGTGCGTCGACAGGTACCCTCGATCCATAATAAGAAACTGAGCCATTGTATAACACGTTCCCCTCAGCAGAGTCAGGATCTTTTATCTAGCACAGAACACCGAGATCCGCCTCTACAGCAGTACAGCGAGTGAACGGTCGGTTATCTGGTCGCGTTTAGCGACATCAAGTATCGAATACTGCTATCGATTAACCAAAGCACTGCAGCAAATGCTCTCGTTAGTGCTCCCTTTGACACTTGTGCGGCCTCTAAAGCCATTGGACGTTTCAAATGGACGTCTATCAGGCAGCAAATCGTCCTGTCCGTTTGCAACGTTCGCATCCACTCACGGACCCCACCCCTGCGTTACCGGCGAAGCACCGGACTGGCTTATGTTCGCGTTCGGAGCCTTGTAATGCTAAACGACGCGACAGTGGCGGGAGGACACTATAGTGGCACAATCCGATGCCATTCCCTTCAGCAACGATATTGATTTCAGTAATTGCAGAGGACTACGAGCCTAGCAGGAGGAAGGAACGTTGACGTTAAATATGCCGTGAACGGTGCAGTCATTAGAGGTGAAAACTAATTCCTTTCGTTTGGGTCCCACGACGACGCACCACTGCTTCAGGGGTCTGGGTGGGAAGGTGAAGGTTTAATGAAGCTAACAATTTCCAGCACCGTCTCTACAACCGACCGTGAAGCTCTGTTTTTGGCTCGTGTGGTCTGGCCGGATGTAAGAAAAATTGTTAAAAGGAATGGTCTGTCGCCATAGAGTGAAATATGGCTTAAGGATAAACAAAGCCGAGACGAAGATGATGGAGGGTAGTAGAAAAGAGAATGAAGACTTGTTTAACAACAAAACTGGGCACGATCTCTACAACTACGTCTACAATATTACTCTGCAGTTCACAATAAGTGCCTGACAGAGGGTTCATCGAACCACTTTCAAGCTATTTCTTTACCATTTCGCTCTCGAACGGCACATGGGACAGACGAGCACTTAAAACTTTCTGTTCGAGCTCTGATTTCTCTTATTTTATTATGGTGGTCATTTATCCCTACGTAGGTGGGTGCCAAAAGAAAATTTTCTCAGTCTGAGGAGAATGTTGGCGATTTAAATGTCAGGAAAACATCGTGCCGCAACAAAAAACCCGTTTGTTTTAGTAACTGCCACCGAAATCCATGTATCATGTCCGCGATACTCTCTCCCATATTTGACGGTAATACAGAACGAGCTGCCTTCCTTTCAACTTATTCGATGTTCTCCTTTAGTTCCATCCGATGCGGATCCCAAACTGCACACTAACATTCCAGAATAGGTCGGACAAGCGTGTTGTAAGCAGTCTCTTCAGTAGACCAGTTTCACATCCTAAGTGTTCTGCCAATAAATCGCAGTCTTTGGTTTGCTTTCCGCACAACATTATTTATGTGATCCTTCCAATTTAAGTTTTTCGTAAGTGTAATACCTAAGTATTTAGTTGAATTTGCAGCCATTAGATTACGCAATTTGTCGTGTAGCCAAAATTTAGCGGATTCCTTTTAATCCTCATGTGGATGGCTTCACACTTTTCATTATTTACAGCCAACTGCCACTTTTCGCACCATACAGATCTCTTGTCTAAATCGTTTTGCAATTGGTTTTGTGCATCTGATGATGTCACGATATGGTAAATGACAACATCATCCGCAAAAAATCTAAGAGGGCTTCTTAGATTGCCTTCTGTGTCATTTATGTAGATCAGGAACAGCAGAGCGGCAATAATACTTCCATGGGGAACGCCAGACATTACTTCTATTTTACGCGAAGACTTTCCGTCAGTTACTATTTTCTGACAGGAAGTCACGAATCCAGTAGCACAACTGAGGCGACAGTCCATAGACACGCTATCTGACTAGAAGATGACTATGAGGAACGGTGTCACAAGCAATCTCGAAATTTACAAATATTTTTCAAATTTGACATCCCCTGCAGGTATCACTCATTACTTCGTAACAATTTCAAAAGAACGATATTTTTTCTATCCTGGCTCACTATTTCTCAGTAAATCGTTTCCTTCATAATGTTCGGATACAGTATACACTATGCGATCGAAAGTATCCGGACGACCCCAAAACCATACGTTTTTCATATTACGTGCACTGCGCGCCACCTACTCCATATCAGCGACCTCAGTAGTCATTAGACATCGTGAGAGAGCAGAATGGGGGCGCTCCGCGGAACTCACGGACTTCGAATGTGGTCATGTGACTGGGTGTCACTTGTGTCATATGCCTGTACGCGAGATTTCCACACTCCTAAACATCCCTAGGTCCACTGTTTCCAATGTGACAGTAACTCACGGACTTCGAACGTGGTCATGTGACTGTGTGTCACTTGTGTCATATGCCTGTATGCCTGTACGCGAGATTTCCACACTCCTAAACATCCCTAGGTCCACTGTTTCCAATGTGATAGTGAAGTGGAAACGTGAAGGGACACGTACAGCACAAATGCGTACAGGCCGACCACGTCTGTTGACTGAGACCGCCGACAATTGAAGAGGGTCGTAATGTGTAGTAGACGGACATCCACCCAGACCATCATACAACAGCGTCAAGATCCAGTGCAAGTACTATGACACTGAGGCGGGAGGTGAGAAAACTTGGATCTCATGGTCGAGCGGCTGCTCATAAGCCACACATCACGCCGGTAAATGTCAAACGACGCCTCGTTTGGTGTAAGGAGCGTAAACATTGAATGATTGAACAGTGGAAAAACGTTATGTGGAGTGACGAATCACGGTACACAATGTGGCGATCCGATGGCAGGGTGTGGGTATGGCGAATGCTCGGTGAACGTCATCTGCCAGCGTGTGTTGTGCCAACTGTAAAATTCGGGGGCGGTGATGTTATGGTGTGGTCGTGGTTTTCGTGGAGGAGGCTTGCACCCTTTGTTGTTTTGCATGGGACTATCGCAGCACAGGCCTACAGTGAGGTTTAAGCACCTTCTTGCTGCCCACTGTTGAAGAGTAATTCGGGGATGGTGATTGCATCTTTCAACACGATCGCGTACCTGTTCATAATGCACGGCCTGTGGCGGAGTGGGTACACAACAATAACATCCCTGTAATGGACTGGCTTGCACAGAGTCCTGACCAGGATCCTATAGAACACCTTTGGAATGTTTTGGAATGCCGGCTTCGTGCCAGGCCTCACCGACCGACATCGAAACCTCTCCTTAGTGCAGGACTCCGTGAAGAATGAGCTGCCATTCCCCAAGAAACCTTCCAGCATCTGAATGAACGTATGCCTGCGAAAATGTATGATTGGGGCGCCTATTCGAAATAAGAGTCGAGTTTTCTTTGAACTGTTCAGCAAATGTATCGTCCGTGTCAGGGGGTCGGCAAAACGAACCAACTTTTAATTTACTCCAGTTGTCAACAACACGGGAACTAACTACTTCAATTGCACTAGAAGGTAAACTACATCTGAGAGCAATAAACACTCCACCACCAACTGTATTTAATCTTACGTATGTTTTTGGATAGGGTCCGCCTTTAGCAAGACACAATTTTGTTTTTTAACCCAAACATGTTTCACTGCAGTTGCAGCATCTTCAGTGGGCTTTTATTTTTCATCTGTTAAAGATAAAGAGTTTCCTTTGCTGTTTGTACACATGTAGCTATTAGTTTCTGAATCGTAATTACGGATATTTGAAAAAAAAACATAAATTATGAATTCATACCTTTTCACCGCATGGTGTGGTTTTTCTGATGTGTTGCGTTTCTACAGTGACCGTTTTGTTGCACAGTTTGTCATCTGCAGCCACTTATACCTTAAAGTAGACAAATTGTTTAAGCCAAAATTTTGATTTGAAAACTTGTTATTTCTCTACCTGATATTATTTAATTCTATGTGTGTGTTTATTTACAAGTTTCACTTACATTTTCCTTTTGTTCATGTTCATCACTGTCAAACACTATATATTGAATTGCTACTGTCACTGTCACTGTAACTGTTTAACTGCTTTACCAGCTCTAATAACAAACATGGCGGGCAGTGGAACAATTGAAGGTGTAGAAGCAAGATGGCTGACAGGGGAACAGTTGAAGGTGTTCCTGGCGGTTGTTCTGAATCTTTGAGATTTCTGTGATATTTTTCCTTCTTCTTTTGTGTGTGTGTATGTGTGTGTGTGTGTGTGTGTGTGTGTGTGTGTGTGTGTGAAAGGGAAGGAGAGAGAGAGAGAGAGAGAGAGAGAGAGAGAGAGAGAGAGAGAGAGAGTGATTGTGACACTAGGTTTTAGTATTCTTTTGTGTCTGTGTGTGTATGTATTTAATCTATCATTTCTAAACATCGTCAGGTCCTTTTTAAAAATTTTGGCTGAAGTTATCTCTGTCTTTCCGTATCTATAACGATTTGAGCTTCAGTGCTTTCTATTAGCGCTACAAGCTCTTGTTTCTCCCCAATACTGCTAATAAAATTTACAACTACAACATCGACTGCTGCTAAGTATGCCTTCCTGTATTTGCCCCACATTCGTTAAGACTGACGCTCGTTTTGTGTTTTGTGGTTTCCAGAGACCCTCTAACCTAAAAGAAAAAGAAAAAAGATTCAGACACTTCACTCGGCTCCGTATCAAAGGACCACAGTCGGTTCTGTTGATGATGCTGCAGATGGTGAATGCCGCATACATTTCGCAAGCAAGACAGCTAGAAAACCAGGTAGAATCTCTTCCAACCCAAGCCGACACACACTGTTGGTAGCGACATGAGCCACGACCTGCAGTTGACTGCACCTTGTCCTCTTCATGGCACCCAGAAGCATCCTTTTACATCTGGAATCATTCCTCCGGCCTGCACACCCAGTGCACACTCGATTCCTTCGCCTCCTTGGCATGCTGGAGTCGAACAATTAGAGGAATGATGCGTTCTTCAGTTTCTCCTCAGCCAGAAAGTTGGTGGGCTCTGTTCTTAATGCTCTCGTATCTTATGCCACCTTTAACATCATCCTCAGACTTCTGCCTCAAGCTGCCTCTCTGTGTTCATCAGCGATGTCATGGCTGTAGTATCCCGGAAAGTCGTAGGGCACATGAAGCACTCAGTGCAGGAGTTTGTCCTGGAAAGCCTGTGGGGCATGTGCCCAGAAGCTGCATTTCCTCGTACCCCGCTGGCCGTAGTTCATGACGGGCCATATACTCAACCTGCAAATATAGAGGCCACAACTGAGTGACAGGGAAGACCTCTCACTGAGGTGCTCTGTTTGCTTATACACATGAATAATGTGCTTCTTCCAAGTGAGTTTCTGATCTAAGAAAACCTTTAGGTATTTCTAGGATTTGATCCATTGAGTCAGATGCCACAAAAACATAACAGTGGCACCAGCTCGTGGACGACCCTTGGTCAGGAACATGCCATGGCTTTTGGAGGCACTGAAAGCGACCGTCCAGTTTGCCACCCACTCTTCAGGCGGTGGCAAGCATCTTGCAATCGGCGATGCACAGCAGGCGGCCACCTGCTGCCCGTGAGAAGCGCTGTATCATTGGCGTACATGCCGTTGATGACTCTCAGTGACTTCGGGAGGTCAGCTGTGCAGGCAATATACAGCACTGGACCTAAAACGGAACCGTGCGGTACCCCGATCTTAACATACCATTCTGTAGATATCCCCACTCAGCAAAAGTACTGAAGGTGCGGTGGTCAAGATAGCAATGGCAGAATCTGACAAACGCTGATGGGAATCGCTGTACAAAGGGCTTACACAGCAGACCACGGTGCCAGAAGCTGTCAAAGGCCTTTGATACATCGGCACACTAATCATTGTTGAAAACTAGGCTAGTCAACTCAGCAGATCTTCTCTTTCTGCAGGTGAAGGATGCAAGACAGTGTTAAACCTTGGGCATTTACGGCAACAGCAGTGTGTGTTACTGTCCATTGTTTATTCACTAAGCTCACGGACCGCCGAAAACGGACTCTGTCGTCAGTTCGAGGCCTAGTTAACAAACGATCTGAGAGGGGGATTCCCCTGTCCTGCGGGCGTGATGTTGTAATCGGGCAAGGATCTCCACTTCTTGTGCTGTGTTGTGTAGAGGTTCTGCCACAAACGCTCGAGGTACATGAAATATCACGTAGTAAGATATTCTGCGTCTGGGGGAGAGAGCATAGGTGGTAGTTAACCGCAGTGCCCCATGTGTAGCACGCGTAGACCATGATGGCTTGGACACAAGCCTGGAAGAGTGTATAGCCACGGCAAGGACGAACATTATGCAGGAGTGAACAGAGTGCGCCGAATCGTTGCTGCACATTTCATTTAATACCGCGCACGTGCTTTTGCCAGGTGAGCAAAGGGTCAAGGTTCTCAACAAGGTACATTGTGTCATCAGTCCTTTGAATAGCTTCACTGAAGAGCTGCAATTGCGTTATCACTGGACGACGTCTGTTGGCAAACAGCATAGCTTGGCTTTCAGTCACATTAAAGCCTATCCTCCACTTCCTCCAATCCTCTAGGTCTGAACACCCCTTCTGCAAGCGTCAGTGTACAGCTAGCGGCATTCAACGCCTCGTAACGAGGGTGGTATTGTAGCTTGAAGCATCCTGGGTAGGTCCGAGGTGAAGGGAGAGTAGAGAACCAACCCAAGGATGGGTTCTTATGGGACATCCACCTCGACGTTTCGGACAGTTGAGGTGGCCTATATCCTTGGACTACGATTGTCCTCCCTTGGAGATAACTTTCCATACTTTCCATCAGTTGAGCGTAATGGCCGTGAAACCCATAGACTAAAAGTCTGTACAGTAGACCTGGGAGCCCAAGTGCTCGCTTCAAATCCAAAAAAAGAGAGCAACTCAATATTATCTATAGCTGAAAGCGGTCTTGATCTCTTCAACCACTCGAAAGAGTTGGAGTGTGGCTGAGTGTCCTCCTCTGCCGGCCGCTGTGACCGAGCTGTTCTAGGCGCTTCAGTCTGGAACCGCGCTGCTGCTACGGTGGGAGGTTCGAATCCTGCCTCGAGCATGGACGTGTGTGATGTCCTTAGCTTAGTTAGGTTTAAGTAGTTGTAAGTCTAGGGGACTGATGACCTCAGATGATAAGTCCCATAGTGCTTACAGCCATTTCAACCATTTGTCCTTCTCAGAACCCATATTGTTCCAGAGGTTAAGTCCGTCTTCCGTAATTTTTTGAGAGATACGTAGCAGGAGGATTCGCTCAGAGTCCTTGCTCAGAAATGGAAGAAGGCTAATAGGTCTTGTTCTTGTGATCGACTTTGCTTTTGCCTGCCTTCGAACAGCAACAATGAGAGCGTGTTTCTGTGGCTGAGGTAAGTCTTACTAAGGATGATACCAGTGAACATCTCCCCAAGTACGGCGTCAACATCCCTCAGTAGCGCATCAGGGCCTGACTTACTGCTGCATTATGTCCAGGGCCTTGGAGACGGGCAGGAGCCAAAGACAGTGACGAGCTTTTTGCGGAGTAATAACCGGGATGTAGTCAGAGTCAGCATTGACGAAAGGTCGATGCAGCAAGGTACGAGATGAACCTGCCCTCAACCACTTGTATGTGAGGAACATTCTATGGCTTGTCCATAGGTTGGACACAGGCTTCATATTTGTCCACAAGAGCATTCACCTTGTCCTGTGGCTTGTAGACTGGGCCCGCCAGCGTCTCAAGTGGTGGGAGAAGTGGTTATCAGCCCAAGAAATAGCGCAGTGTCCCAGGCTGTAGCGTTAGGTTTCCAGTTGGCAACCTTGTCATACCATCGACGATTCCTAACTTACCAGGGCAGCCCTTACCCGACGGCGCAGGTGATTAGCTGAAATCTTCGTCGCATCGCTATGGGTTGGCAGTCCTTCTGAAGGCGGTGCCTGCCACGGATCAAGGCGGGAAGTTCCTGTGGCAGCGACGGAACTTTGCAGTCAAGCTTTCTGGGTGGCGACACTGCAGTGATTAGCGCACCAGTGAGCTATGACGACCAACTTTTTCTGTATATATTCGCACTATGTGGTAAAAAGTATCCGGAAACCCCTCAAAACATACGTTTTTCATAGTAGGGACAATGTGCTGCCACCTACTGCCAGGTACACCATATTAGCGACCTCAGTAGTCATTATTAATTAATCTCGAATCAGAAACATACAAATTTACAGTAGCCATACACATCAATAAATACAGGGTGTTTCAAAAATGACCGGTATATTTGAAACGGCAATAAAAACTAAACGAGCAGCGATAGAAATACACCGTTTGTTGCAATATGCTTGGGACAACAGTACATTTTCAGGCAGACAAACTTTCGAAATTACAGTAGTTACAATTTTCAACAACAGATGGCGCTGCGGTCTGGGAAACTCTACAGTACGATATTTTCCACATATCCACCATGCGTAGCAATAATATGGCGTAGTCTCTGAATGAAATTACCCGAAACCTTTGACAACGTGTCTGGCGGAATGGCTTCACATGCAGATGAGATGTACTGCTTCAGCTGTTCAATTGTTTCTGGATTCTGGCGGTACACCTGGTCTTTCAAGTGTCCCCACAGAAAGAAGTCACAGGGGTTCATGTCTGGCGAATAGGGAGGCCAATCCATGCCGCCTCCTGTATGTTTCGGATAGCCCAAAGCAATCACACGATCATCGAAATATTCATTCAGGAAGTTAAAGACGTCGGCCGTGCGATGTGGCCGGGCACCATCTTGCATAAACCATGAGGTGTTCGCAGTGTCGTCTAAGGCAGTTTGTACCGCCACAAATTCACGAAGAATGTCCAGATAGCGTGATGCAGTAATCGTTTCGGATCTGAAAAATGGGCCAATGATTCCTTTGGAAGAAATGGCGGCCCAGACCAGTACTTTTTGAGGATGCAGGGACGATGGGACTGCAACATGGGGCTTTTCGGTTCCCCATATGCGCCAGTTCTGTTTATTGACGAAGCCGTCCAGGTAAAAACAAGCTTCGTCAGTAAACCAAATGCTCCTCACACGCATATCGCCGTCATCAATCCAGTGCACTATATCGTTAGCGAATGTCTCTCGTGCAGCAATGGTAGCGGCGCTGAGGGGTTGCCGCATTTGAATTTTGTATGGATAGAGGTGTAAACTCTGGCGCATGAGACGATACGTGGACGTTGGCGTCATTTGGACCGCAGCTGCAACACGGCGAACGGAAACCCGAGGCCGCTGTTGGATCACCTGCTGCACTAGCTGCGCGTTGCCCTCTGTGGTTGCCGTACGTGGTCGCCCTACCTTGCCAGCACGTTCATCCGTCACGTTCCCAGTCCGTTGACATTTTTCAAACAGATCCTTTATTGTATCGCTTTTCGGTCCTTTGGTTACATTAAACCTCCGTTGAAAACTTCGTCTTGTTGCAACAACACTGTGTTCTAGGCGGTGGAATTCCAACACCAGAAAAATCCTCTGTTCTAAGGAATAAACCATGTTGTCTACAGCACACTTGCACGTTGTGAACAGCACACGCTTACAGCAGGAAGACGATGTACAGAATGGCGCACCCACAGACTGCGTTGTCTTCTCTATCTTTCACATCACTTGCAGCGCCATCTGTTGTTGAAAATTGTAACTACTGTAATTTCGAAAGTTTGTCCGCCTGAAAATGTACTGTTGTCCCAAGCATATTGCAACAAACGGTGTATTTCTATCGCTGCTCGTTTAGTTTTTATTGCCGTTTCAAATATACCGGTCATTTTTGAAACACCCTGTATGTACACATATATACACCAATTGTATTTATATTACATGTGCCCAGTACATTGCAACCTCCAAGGCGCTTGGAGTGGCTTGCAGGAGATAAACCTTCGTGCAGGATGTAGGGCACAAAAAGCACTGGAGCATGTGGCTTGTGGTTTGTTCTTGTCCACAACCACAGGACGTATCTTCTGTTATGAAGCCCCATCTCTTTAGGTTGTCTCTGGATCGTCCAACTCCTGATCGTAATCTGTTTAAAGATTTCCACACCAGCCAGCTCTCGCTTTGTCCAGATGGTAGTTCTTCAGCTTCTGGCGTCTGCAGGTGAGGCCTCGGCTTCTCCCATAACTCCAGCCTTGCCTTCTCTGGTGAAATGGTGAGCTTCTCGAATGTTCTCAGGAAGCACTTTCGCGATCTCAGCCGTTGCTGTGGTGGATTATGTCCGTGCAGTGGATGGGCACTGTCCTGTTCCACTTTCAGTCTCTCCCTGTTGGCAGCCACTGTTCTGCGTATCCACGGTGGCGCTATTCCAGCCAGGCAGTAGAGCTTATCAGTTGGGGTAGGTCTTAAGCAACCTGTGATCAACCTGCAGGTTTCGTTGAGAGCAATGCCTACTTGTCTGGCATGAGATGACCTGTACCAGACTGGAGAAGCATATTCAGCAGTAGAAAAGCACAGAGCCATTGCAGAACAGCTAATAGTTTGTGGAAGTGATCCCCACTGTGTCCCGCTAGTTTGTGAATTAGGTTGTTTCGAGCGGAGATTTTCATTTTGGTGTTCTTGCAGTGAGTTTTGAATGTCAGAATTATATCGAGAGTGACTCCCAAGTATTTAGGTGCGTGATGATGCTGTAGTTGGATGCCTGACCATGCAATATTTAGCTCACGAGTAGCTTCCCTGTTCCTTAAATGAAAGGCACACACTTGTGTCTTCGAAGGCTTTGGTCTGAGTTGGTTCCGATTGTAGTAGCTTCACATGTTCTAAGTGCTGTTGCAAGGTTTCTTTCCACTCTTTCAAAGCAAGAGCTCTGCGTAGCAAGGGCTAGGTCATCTGCATATAAGAGTCTCCTTGTGCCTGGGGTCAATGGCTGGTCGTTGGTATAGATGTTGAAGAGAAGTGGAACCAAGACGCTTCCCTGAGGTAGAACATTTTTCTGCGCTCTCCAGTGACTGCGTTGTCCTTGAAATTCAACAAAAAACCTGCGGTTTTGGAGGAGGGTGCTGAGTAGTCTAACGAGGTGGGCGTTGTTGATCATATTGTATAGTTTTGCATGGAGTAACCGATGATGGACAGTATCATACGCTGCTGTGAGATCCACGAAGACCACGCCCGTTACTTGGCGGGTTTCAAAACCATCCTCTATAAACTGAGTGAGATTCAAAAGTTGCCGTGTGCAGCTTCTGTTTGGTCGAAATCCTGCTTGTTCGGGTATGAGAAGAGGGGCTATTACTGGTAGGATTCTATTCAGAATCATACGTTCGAACAGTTTATAAAGGTGACTGAAAAGGCTAACTAGTCTGAAATTCTTGGGATGATTTGCTTCCTTTCCAGGTTTCAGAAGAGCTATCACCGTGCTCTTTCGCCAGATCTTTGGTATTTGGCACTGGTTCATGCAGTTGTTGAAAAGTTGCAGGATCCACTTTCTTGTTTCTGGGCCGAAATTCTTGATTTGCTCCATACGGAAGTCATCTAGACCGGATGCTTTATCAGTTTTGCTGTCCTTAATAGCCTTGTTTAATTCAGATATCTCGAGTGGGAGAGTCAGATCCCTCGTTTGTTCTTGGGCCTCTTGCTGTACTTTCGGAACTTTGATTCTATGGCTTCATTTCCCAATCATCAGCAGTTGGTGTGCTATTTGATCTGCAGTAATGTTGCAGTGTGCTGTGGATCTGGTTGGGTCATTCCTGAGGCGTCTCAGTAATCTCCACGCTTTATGACTGTACTTGAAAGGAGCTTCCACGAAGATTGCAATGATTTCCGACCAAGATAAGACTTGAGATCCGGCGCACCCTGGGCGTCAGGTTTCTCTGGCGGCTGATCCTTTCACAGCAGAAACATCAGTAGTCATTAGACATAATGATAGAGCAGAATGGAGCCCACCACGGAGATCACGGACATCGAACGTAGTCAAATGACCGGGTCTCACTTGTGTCATACGGTCATACGTCTGTACGCGAGATTTCCACTCTCCTAAACATTCCTAGATCCACTGTTTCCGATGCGTTAGTGAAGTGGAAACGTGAAGGGACACGTACAGCAAAAAAGCGTATAGGCCGACCGCGGTTGTTGACTGACAGAGGCCACCGACTGTTGAAGAGGGTCTTAATGTGTAAGAGGCAGACATCTATCCAGACCATAACACAGGAATTCCAAACTGTATCAGGTTCCACTGCAAGTACTGTGACAGTTAGGCGGGAGGTGACAAAACTTGGATTTCATTGTCGAGCAGCTGCTCATAAGCCACACATCACGGCAGTAAATGCCAAACGACGCCTCGCTTGGAATATTGAACAGTGGAAAAACGTTGTGTGGAGTAACAAATCACGGTACACAATGTGACGATCCGATGGTAGGGTGTGGGTATGGCGAATGCTGGGTGGACGTCATCTTCCAGCGTGTGTAGTGGCAACAGTAAAATTCGGGGGCGGTGGTGTTATGGTGTGGTCATGTTTTTCATGGAGGGGGCTTGAATTCCTTGTTGTTTTGCGTAGCACTATAACATCACAGACATAAGTTGATGTTTTAAGCATCTTCTTGCTTCCCACTGTTGAAGAGCAATTCGGTGATGGCGATTGCGTCTTTCAACACAATCGAGCATCTGTTCATAATGCACGGCCTGTGGTATAGTGGTTAAACGACAATAACATCCCTGTAATGGACTGGCCTGCATAGAGTCTGACCTGAATCCTACAGAACACCCTTGGAATGTTTTGGAATGCCGACTTCGTGCTAGGCCTCACCGACCGACATCGATACTAGAGCAGCAGTCCATGAAGAATGGGCTGCCGTTCCCCAAGAAACATTCCAGCACCTGATTGAACGTATGCTTGCGAGAGTGAAAGCTGTCATCAAGGCTAAGGGTGGGGCAACACGATATTGAATTCCACCATTACCGATGGAGAGCACCACGAACTTGTACGTCATTTTCAGTCAGGTGTCCATTTACTTTTGATCACATAGTGTATAAAGGATGCGACTACTCCACGCCCACACCCTCGGCGTGTTTTACATCTCCGAAGTTCTATTGTCTGTGGACTTGTCCAGGATGGGCAGAAAAATCGGCCAGTGGACCAACAGGAGAGGCACCCCACGCTGACTCAGAAATATTACCAACACTGGGTACCACCTCGTACCCGTTGATGAGGCCTAAGGAGCTAGTCATGCCTTCCTTCCAGTAACACGAGAACCCATCGCGAACCGATCAGAAGTTGCGAATCAGAAGTCGCAGCGACAACCAGGTTACCAGGGGATTCCAACGGCACTAAAGGTGTTGCAGGTCTCCCAGTGTCACCGCAGCTTTGAGCAGTAGCCAGAGGTCTGACAGTTGTGGCCAACGCAACCTCCAGCTGCTTGTGGACAGCAGCGAATGCTCCTTGTGTCTGCTCACAGCAGGCACTGTCCCTCTCCAAATCGTAACGTGTAAAAAACCCATCACGATCTCAAAAAATGGAAACAAAGCAGTCAGAAGTAAGTACAAACATAGCCCCACAAAAGAGAAAAATTACCAGAGTGCGGTGCTTCGAGGATAATAAACCAACACTAAAATCTGCTCTGCAGAGTTCTTACTACAGCCTAAGATAAATACTAGCTCACTGAACGCAAATACTCTTCTACGGTTCGTAATCTTTTAGGACCCCTAAATCCGGCACTTCAGTCTGAAACCGCGTGACCGCTACGGTCGCAGGTTCGAATCCTGCCTCTGGCAAGGATGTGTGTGATGTCCTTAGGTTAGTTAGGGTTAAGTAGTTCAGCTGTTGAGTTCCACAGTGCTCAGAGCCGTTTTAGGACCACTAATGTTGGACCATGTTATACGGTTGCGAGTGCTAAAACATTGCTTTGAGACACGTTGAGAACTTCGCTTTGGTACACCAACAAATCGGGAAGCACCAAACACGATAACTCCTCTCTGTCATTCTGTCGCCACGTCGTCTCATCCCACTGCGATTCCACAGAACCGAGTGGCACAAAGGGCGGTAGGACGACCCCCTTTACCAGTTCTGACTCGTCTGGAGCATTGCAAAGCGAGCTGTGCGCTCTTTTAAGCGGCTAACTAACGCGCTGGTGTGCGAAACTTGTGATCGAAAGTAACTTTCGCATATGTGTCACTTCCGAGTAACATAGCTCGTTGAGACTCGGACCACGCATACAAAGAACTGCTACGGTAGTACAGAAGGCAGTTGAAAGAAGTACGCGATGAGACGATCAGGAACGACACTTTCATTCAAACACAATAATTCTACAGAGTCACCACGATTTATGACGATACCCTGGACATTACAAACGAGGGACGTGGTTCTTAACAGGATGTGTCATCAACACAGACGGCAATGCAGGCTCTGCAACCATCTCTCATGCTGGCCACGGGGTTCGTAAGGAGTTCTTGTAGTGGGGCGTCGTGTTTCTCGACCAGAACGGTTGACAGCCTTTGGTGCATGTCGACGCGAAGCAATATGTCTCTCCAACGCTTGCCATAGTGCTCCATGGGGTTGAAGTCGGGGTTCAGGTAGGCCTGATCATTCGGCGAATATCCTCTCGTTGAAAGAGCTGTACCACCTGCGCAGTTCCATGCCGTCGCACAGTCTCGCTCCAAAAAATAAAGTCACTGCCGAATGCACCACTGAAAAGACGCACATGGGGAAGGAGTACAGTGTCACAATAACTTCACAAGCTGCGGCATTGTCGCAAATAAATCAGTGACCCTTATATACAATGATTTTCCTTTAATTTACGTCTATGGTCACAATCATTTTTGTTCACAGATTATCGGTCTTGGTCTATAATGACCATCATTAGATCTGCAGCAATAAATGGGAAAAACATAAATACACTCGTAGATTGTCTACAGCTTAAAAACAATAAATAGACCATAATTAAAAGTACTACTGACAAATATACCCATTTGTGCGCTTGTCTCTTAACTCTTCCTCTTTTTAACAATCTCACTTTTGTCTTGTTCTATTTCGTTGCTTTTATTACCGTAATCCCTTTCATATGTTATAAGCTCATTACAAAATTCAGCTATCGTATCCCCCTTTATTTTCGCTGTTCGATTAATGATTGAACACTAGTGTATGCCGACATTAGCGACATCTGCTCAGCTTCCAACACAAACATCTTGTGGCTACTGTACGGCAGCTTGTTTTGAACAATGGTGTTACTCGTGCCATTGATGTTATTTATATATATTTGACGATGCTGGTGCTGATGCTACATTTAACATTTGACGATGCCACTATGGCTGCCGTACATTAGGACTTTGATTTTATAAATCAGGTCTGGCTCTTCATTCTTAGAGCGCACAAATGCAGACATTTGTCAGTAGCACTTTTCATTATGGTCTATTTATTGTTTTTAAGCTGTAGACAATCTGCGAGTGTATTTATGTTTTTCCCATTTTTTCTGCAGATCTGATGATGGTCATTATAGACCGAAACAGGTAATCTGTTAACAAAAAAGTTTGTGACCATAGACGTAAATGAAAGGAAACTCATTGTCACAATAACATTGACCGTGATCAAAGATTTGGAGGTCACTACTGGGGCTGTTGACAAAATATCAGTATATCCATGCATCTATATATTTCACACCTATATACCGATATCAAAAGGCAACATTGAGTGCCGATATTTTTTATTTAATATTATATTATATTTTTCCCCAATTTTCAGTAAACATTTGAAGTTGTTCTTTTGAAACTGTAGTAGAACATAATTTCGCTTTCACTGCGTAATGGAGTCTTACAGCTTTCTGAACTTTCATCACGTCCAGTCTTTCTCTTTGACTGTGTGACGCACATGTAGGTGGCACAACAAAGAAGTCCAATCGCACTGGTAGATGGCAGTGTGAATGGAATAAAAAGACTTCCGGTGTGAAGAAATAGCACACAAGTTGCGTTAAAGAAACAGTTTTTAAGGCAACTGGCGTGCTATTTGTTTACATCAACATTGTTCAAAAGCAGTTGTTCAAAATGATGAACAAAAATCTAAATGACAAAACTGGTCTTTCCGGTAGGCGGAGGCGTGTGAGGGGAAATTATGACGTAATAGGCGCTACCATGAGAAAAAGCAACGTTCAGCTTCACCATTCAATTTTGACGCTACAGCTGCTAGTTCGCTGGCGTTTGCAGAAATGAGAAAACAGGGAAGTCGTAAAGCAGGGTTCTGGATACATTCGATATCGAGGAAACCGAATGACAGACCCATCGAACACGTTTCATTGCGCCACTTGCGTACAGTTATCACAGTTAGCAAAGTGGTTGCCGCCAAGCGTGAAAGGGCATCGTTTTCCTTTCAATTCTTGCTCTAAGGGGGATGAGCAGACTGCTAACTTGTTGAGGTGTGGTGTGCGTACTGTAAGACCTTCGGTACACACACCATCAGATTATTTGACTTGTCGCTCTAACGAAGTAGGCGAGTGTCAGCAATATGTCTCGTGGTCTTATCGTGGCGTGTTTATCTTCTGCTGTTTGGTCAGACGATAGAAATGCCACTTGCACGCTTAGAGTAGCAGATTGACGGTGACCAACTTTAAACAGAACTTGATTAATTTTCACACACATTTATGAAAATAATAAAAAGCATAGAAATTACTTAACTTGATTCTGGATGCTGTTTACAATTGACAATCTGAAGTTCCTTAGGTCTTGGTACGTTAATCTTATTCTCACATATCTCTGATACTACACTATAACAGCTGGGCCACCAAAACAATAGTGTCCGACAACGTTCCTGAGCGACAATGTTCCTACGTGTAAGACGTGTTCCCAACTGTCGCTATACGAGAGTACATCCAGAAGCAGTACTCAGAACCTGCTCATAACCGAGAAGAGCACGTGGCCCCAGCGCCAACGCTGTAGGCATCATCGCAAATGGCGCAGCCGATGTGCGGGTGTCAACGGAACACATCATACTGGTCGGCGGAGCGCATGATTGGGTGCTTACAGTCCTGTTAAAAAAGTGTAGTTCCATTTGCACCCACTGTTTGACGTGGGTACCTTCTTGCCCGATGCACAGTGTAGTGGTCATCTGCTCCTGCAGTTGAGCGTGATCTAACGGCTGCATTGCTTCATGCAGCAGTGCATATCTTTCGGAATGCTCCCCATCCACGTGTGACAATGCTGTGAGCAATACCAAACTCCTGAATTACACCCGTCATACTTCCTCCCTCTTCCAGTTTCCCAGTGATTTTTCCCCGTGTGCAGTCATCCAAAAATACTCTCCGGGGCATGCTGTAATAAACACCACCACCACCAGAATGCACCGTATCTGCTCGCTTTACCCATTCCTAGGGTTGCCATCCGTACCGATATAACGGGACCGTCACCGTCATGTACCTTCCTGTCCCTACATTCCAAAAAGACCCATTTTTTCCCGATTTCGCGAAATACTGTTACGAGTTAGGCCCAAATACTTAATTAACCCCATATGTTGGCGCAACTTGTATATGCAGCTTCAATTAGTTTATGTTGACAAGGTCGTCCCACAGTTGCATACCAAGTACCGACGTTGCAAGCACCTTCTAGATCTATCGCCATCATTCGACAAAATACCAGACTTCTCCAGTAGTACGGGGCTGGAACTATTTAAGCAGTGTTACGAGGAAGAATCGGACAGTTCCCATTTGAATAGGGACCCGATAAGGCTGCGAGGTGCCAGGGTGGAGAAGAGTTTGTACCTCTTTAATTCCGACGAATTTTGCGTGAGAATGAGACATGCACTCGAGCCCCTCCTTACTTACCACCTAATTAATTATGCACACAACGGTAACAAAAGGAAATGATGGTGGACCCTGCTAGTTGGTAAAATAAGTAGTGCACACTCACAATAATTTAATAAAAATCGTAATCTACTCAGAGAGAAAAAAGAGAACTTCATCATAATAAACAAGAGGAAATGGGATTCTGCATGTATCTACAAAATGATACGTGGATTAAATATTACAATGAGATTTATTATACATCAGAACTTAAAGGCACACGATTATCGACACAAAAAGTAGGTTAAAGTGTAGGGTAAACTGAACTATTATAAGAAGAGGAGTTGGCTTGAGAGCAAGGGGCTCCTACTCTCTAGACGATAATGATTGGACGTCCTAATGAATCAAATATTACTCCCCCGACTATATTCCAGTATCGCAATCACATGGAGGAAAAGCAAGGTGGACTTTTAGCAAAGCGAGCACGCGTGCTGCTGAGGGATTCAGTACCTGAAATCTGCAGAACGTCTTCAGTAGGCAGCGTTCTGATGATATAGGCGCCGACTTCTGTTGTGCAGCAACTCTGTTTCAACCCCTGGCCTCTAAGGCTGTCCGAGAATTCTAAGTCTGTAAAAAGGTGTGACTAAGTCGCAAGACCATCCAACTCCGACGAGGATCAGATTCCGAATCCCTGCGCCCACGCAACGCAAGAGCGAAGCCAACATTGCTCAACTCCCTACCATCCTCGAAAACCGCGAATCAGCATTCAGTGTCGATTCCAAAATTCCCCCACACTGTCTCAGATCATCAATCGCGCGAATAGCGACCATTCCCTCCAATTTCGAGCAGGGCTTTATGACGTCAACTAGCCTCAGTTTAAGTTGACCAATCATGCCTCTGCTATTTAGGTGAGGGCACTGAACTTGCCATTTGACCGGCTACGAAAACAACATGCCTAGACCACTGGCCATCCAGGGCCAGACAGTCGAGCCTAGCATGGCACAGTCCACAAGTATTCTCAAAATCATGAGGACAATGCAGTCAGTTGGTGCCAGCATCTTCATTCCGTACGCGCCAGAACAGAAACCACATAAACTGCGGCGACTCTCAGACGTCTCGCAGGCCGTTTTGCCCTGCATACAAAAGGCAAAACGTGACCAACACCAGTCGTTCTACATTCGTGATTAAAGAAGATACCCAGGAAGAATTGCTCGTTGCTGCTGCAGAACTAACAACAGACTATGAAGTTGTCTAGCATCATCAATCCTTCACTTCTCTTGACCGCATAGTAATACTGATTGCCGCAATGAATCCTGACTCCAAAGTTGCTGCAAAGCAGTATACGGCCTGGACCAAAGCTACGATGATTGTTAAAACTATTCTCGCACCACACTCCGTGTCTGAATACGTAAAATAATTGCAAGAAGTTTCACTTTACGGCGTACGTCACCGATGCATTGAAGCACAAGGCTGAAAAGATGTTTCCTTTAACTTTTCAATACGTTACTGAAACTGGCGGAATCTAACAGATGGTGTTGAAATTTGATTCGCTGAATAGCGAAACTTCAAGGCGATTGCAAATTCCACTAGAAAAATTAATCCCTTTTTCGGAGACAGTACCAATACCAACATCGGAGGGCTTCATCAACGCGGCCAGCCGAATGTGTTACACCATATTAAAGAAAATGCAGAAGGAATCTGATACCCTTTCCATATTCTCCAGTGCTCCATGGAAGAAAGGTGGGTTTACTTTCTTAAGGAAACGGACAATCCTGAACGCAAATGCCAACTGCTACTGTTAAGTGAGTGATTGTCTTTTATTCCCGCACACAACGCCACTGTGGAATGACTATTTTCGCTGATGTCGGCCTGTGGACTTAAGAAAAAAAAATTGACAGCTGCCAGGACTGTGGAATCAATCTTACAGTGCCAGTAGAACTACAGTCAAACTAGTATGGAGTTTTATAAACACGTAAAAGGGAAAAAAAATTGTTGAAAAGGGTGAAATCTTCCGAAAAATATGTGTTCCAACCACTTTTGTTGCAACGAGTTCTACATAATTGTGTTCTAAATAAAAAGTAATTATATTAAACAAATTTTTTACTTCGTTTCTACACCCCCATCTGTGTCCCGACGAGGTCCCGGCTGCATAACTCCAAGTGCCTCTTGTAGGGGGTCAGCCCCATATGACGCTGTCTATAGCCACACTGACCTCAGGGCATGTCACATCTATCAATACGTGACTGCAATACCTCTTGCCACCATGTTCCCGCATTTTCATTCACTTCTAGCGAGTTTTTAATATGTTATGTTACTTTTGTATCGTCCTCAAGTTTTGCAGAGCAGTATACGAGGTGCGACAATAAAGTAGTGAGACTGATTTTCTTTGCAAGATGTGGCAACCCTGCAGCCTTGCGTAGGCACAATACCTTCGACCTTGGTGTATAAGCTGCTTCTAGTCCAAGCAGCACAACAATGCAACTGCTCAGTCATGAGCAGTGCTGTAATTAGTTACCATGTGTTTGTGTCTCTCGCCAGAGAAATGGAACAGCATAAAATTGCGCAACGATAGGCCATTTCTTTTTGCGTTAAATTGGGTGAAAACGCGACGACAGCTTACGTTAAGTTTCAGAAGGCTTTTGAAGAGGGTTATGTCAAGAGCTCAAGTATTTCGCTGGCATAAAATGTTCAGTGAAGGCAGAACGAATGTTGCAGATGAAGACCGTAGTGGATGACCATCAACCTCACGGACGGGTGTCAACTTGGGCAGGGTGCGTGAACTCGTACGATCTGATCGAAGATTATCCGTGGAAATGATTGAAGAAGAACTGAACATCAATCGAGAAACGGTTCGTTTAATAATAAATGAAGATCTTGGTATGAAAAAGATTTGTGCAAAAATGGTCCCCAAAAATCTCACACCACAACAGCGAGAGACCCGGAAAAATGTGGCAGCCGACCTGTTAGAGCAAACGGAAATCAATCCAGAATTGTTGAGCCTTGTTATCACTGGTGGTGAAAGTTGGTTTTTTCAGTACGATCCAGAGGCAAAACGCCAAAGTTCCCAGTGGTGTTCAAAGGGATCACCCAGACCAAAAACAGCTCTCATGTCAAAGTCAGAAGTGAAATGTATGCTTGCGTGCTTCTTTGATTGCAAGGGAATTGTTGATAAAGAGTGGGTGCCTGCTGGACAAACAGTTAACCAGTATTATTCTTCGTAAAAGAGTTTTTCGTGTCCATGCCAACATTGCTGATAATTCGATTCTGGATCACGATAATGCGTCATCCCATACTGCTCTGTCAGTACAGCAATTTTTGGCCTCAAAACAAATTTCAGTACTACCACAGCCACCTTATTCACCAGATATCGCTCTGTGCGACTTTTTTCTATTTCCAAGAGTCAAAACGGCTGCCGAGGGACACCATTTCCAAACAACACAGGATGCTGTGACGAGGGTCTCGGAGGATATTACAGAAGATGAGTTCCAGAAATGTTCCCATCAATGGCAGAAACGCTGGAAAAAGTGTGTGCAATCTGAAGGGAATTACTTTGAAGGAGACAACACTAAACTTGACTAAAACAGTAAGCAACTTTTTTTCCCACATCAGTCTCATTACTTTGTCGTCGCACCTCGTATATTGTACAGAGACGTTACTGTGAATAGTGAAGGTCCTACCACAGGTTCTCGGAACCCAGACGAAGCAATTTCAGATGTGACGATATCTTCCGCTTGAGGTCTCTGATCAGTTTCCACGGTCCGTTGCGCGGCTCTTCGACACCTGCAGGCTCGGTTCGATGATCTGCGACCAGGAAGCGAGGCGCCGAGCTGCTTGTTTCACGCACCGGCGGCCGGCCGGCGGCGGTGTTTGTAAACAGTGACAGTGGCGGCGGCGGCGACGGCAGCTGAATGGCGGCGCGCCGCGGCCCGGGCGGGGTCGCGCTCAAGGTCACGGCCGCCCCTCAGTCGATAGGCGCGCGCATGCGCACGGCACGCCTCCCGGCCCGGGCGCAGCGCCCTCGCGCCGTGGCAGCCTAGCCGGCCCACAACAGCACGACGCGGCGCCGCTCCGCCGCCCGCACTGCACACGCGCGCGGCGCCCCTGACCGGCTATTTCCGAAGCGTCGCCACGGGGGACGAGTTACGTAACGTCGATGTGGCGCTCCTCCAGATTTTTGACGTCACTTTCTACAGTGTCATTTTGGGGTGACATTTCGCCACGTGAAACATAAAATAAGTTCTACGATATTTCGGCAATTTTCACATAAAGTAGAACCAATCGACAGGGGGTCTCAAGTTGATTCCGTATTTCTAGATTTCCGGAAAGCTTTTGACACCGTTCCTCACAAGCGACTTCTAATCAAGCTGCTGGCCTATGGGGTATCGTCTCAGTTGTGCGACTGGATTCGTGATTTCCTGTCAGGAAGGTTGCAGTTCGTAGTAATAGACGGCAAATCGTCGAGTAAAACTGAAGTCATAACAGATGTTCCCCAGGGAAGCGTCCTGGGACCTCTGCTGTTCCTGGTCTATATAAATGACTTGGGTGACAATCTGAGCAGTTCTCTTAGGTTGTTCGCAGATGATGCTGTAATTTACCTTCTAGTAAGGTCATCCGAAGACCAGTATCAGTTGCAAAGCGATTTAGAAAAGATTGCTGTATGGTGTGGCAGGTGGCAGTTGAGTTGACGCTAAATAACGAAAAGTGTGAGGTGATCCACATGAGGCAAAAGAAATCCGTTGGAATTCGATTACTCGATAAATAGTACAATTCTCAAGGCAGTCAATTCATCTAAGTACCTGGGTGTTAAAATTATGAACAATCTCAGTTGGAAAGACCACATAGATAATATTGTGGAGAAGTCGAGCCAAAGGTTGCGTTTCATTGGCAGGACACTTAGAAGATTCAACAAGTCCACTAAAGAGACAGCTTACACTACACTCGTTCGTCCTCTGTTAGAATATTGTTGCGCGGTGTGGGAT
This sequence comes from Schistocerca americana, assembly GCF_021461395.2. Classification (NCBI taxonomy): domain Eukaryota; kingdom Metazoa; phylum Arthropoda; class Insecta; order Orthoptera; family Acrididae; genus Schistocerca; species Schistocerca americana. The sequence continues at coordinate 438,252,347 of NC_060125.1, forward strand.
CCTTACCAGGTGGGATTGACGGAGGACATCGAAAGGGTGCAAAAAAGGGCAGCTCGTTTTGTATTATCACGTAATAGGGGAGAGAGTGTGGCAGATATGATACGCGAGTTGGGATGGAAGTCGTTAAAGCAAAGACGTTTTTCGTCGCGGCGAGATCTATTTACGAAATTTCCCACCCCAACTTTCTCTTCCGAATGCGAAAATAATTTGTTGAGCCCAACCTACATAGGTAGGAATGATCATCAAAATAAAATGAGAGAATTCAAAGCTCGAACAGAAAGGTTTAGGTGTTCGTTTTTCCCGCGCGCTGTTCGGGAGTGGAATGGTAGAGAGGTAGTATGATTGTGGTTCGTTGAACCCTCTGCCAAGCACTTAAATGTGAATTGCAGAGTAGTCATGTAGATGTAGATGTAGAATGGCAAGCAACAACGCTCCCTACGTCTCAATCAGAAAGCTTGTGGACCGCAGAAACCAAAAAATCATATTGTACTCGTCTTATTCAGCAGAGGTCCATATTCGGTGGGTTTTTTGTTATGCCTTACACCCCATATATATACTGTTTCTAAGCACTAGCACATTACTAAGTTTTATTGTAATAAAACCACGCGAAACGTTATATTAGTGGTTAAAGAATTTTTGTATTTAGTTATTATCGCGTTTTAACTTCCGTGTTATCAGAACAAGCCTTTTCAAGGAACCGGTACACTAAAAATTTATGGAAAACGTGTCGTTCATATTAGGATTTGTTGTAATTAAAAGTAAGTTAATAATATAGATGTGATTAAAGACTATAGAAGACTATAACATAAAACCCAAAGTGAGTTGAAATGCAGCTACAGCCCAGAGTAACATGTAGAGTCATCCTGGTAGAGTGCAGAGATTAGGTCGGCATGGGATTCGAATCCTTTTGTATCGACTTTTTTCTTCTTCACCTTCACGTTTTCCAAAAGTTTGTGACACTTTCTTGCTAAATTAACACAAATAATTTCTGTGGTACGTAATGTTATGTAAATACATGTGCCCTCCCTGTTAGGAGTGTGTTTGTTCAATTCGGTAAATTTTTATAAGCTAACATCCTCGGTGACGCAGATACGTATCTTCCATTTTTGTCTTATTAGATGTTCATGTATATTGAAATTTTTATTATATATACCACAGACGCCCAACACGATGATGATGTTTGGTTTGTGGGGCGCTCAGCTGCGTGGTCATCAGCGCCCGTACCAAGTTTCAATTTTTCACAGTCCAATTTTTTACACAGTCTGATCTAGCCACTGACACAAACGATGATGATGATGATGATGATGATGACAAGACAAACACCCAGTCCCCAGGCAGAGAAAAATCCCCAACCTGGCCACGAATCGAACCCGGGACCCCGCGATCCAGAAACAGCACCGACAGCCACTAGACCACGAGCTGCGGACGTGTGCAGCTCGTCTAGTGTAATACAGACAAGGCAGGAAATGCGCGTTGTAATAGAGCTAATGGGGAATTTCAAGCACGTCCTTGTTTGTGAACAAATTGTATTGTAAAATAAAGACAACTGCCGCTGAAGAGCACTGAGAGGGCAAAATCACCTTAACCGGCTCGCCCCGTGTGCCTACGGCTTTACAGTGTTTGGAGTGTCCTCTGGCAATATGGTGCCAATTTCTTGCTGTGTTGTAGGACGGTTGGGCAGCAGAAGGCCAGGTGCATAAGTGCTGCTAAGAGCTGATATCATACATTTCCTATGATACTGCAGATACCAAATGTTGGATACTTTATTCAATACTTTCATACTATTTGGTTGATGCATAAGTTAATAGTGTAAACGCAACAGATACAGGTAACAGAGACTTTAATCATCAACCATATACGAGGTGCGACAGTAAAGTAATGAGTCTGATGTGAAAAAAATGTTGCTTACCGTTTTAGTCACGTTTAGTGTTGTCTCCTTCAAAGTAGTTTCCTTCTGATTGTACACACTTTTTCCAGCGTTTCTGCCATTGATGGTAACATTTCTGGAACTCGTCTTCTGTAATATCCTCCAAGACCCTCGTCACAGCTTTTTGGACGTCTCGTGTTGTTTGAAAATGCTGTCCCTTGACCAATGTTTTAATTCTTGGAAATAGAGAAAAGTCGCACAGAGCGATATCTGGTGAATAAGGTGGCTGTGGTGGTACTGAAATTTGTTTTGAGGTTAAAAATTACTGTACTGACAGAGCAGTAAGGGATGGCACGTTCTCGTGATGCAGAATCCAATTATCAGCAATGTTGGCATGGACATGACCGTTTCTCGATTGATGTTGAGTTCTTCTGTAATCATTTTCACGGATAATCTTCGATCAGATCGTACGAGTTCAAGCACCCTGGCCAAGTTGACATCTGTCCGTGAGGTTGATGGTCGTCCATTGCAGTCTTCATCTTCAACATTCTTTCTGCCTTCACTAAACATTTTATGCCAATGAAAAACTTGAACTCTTGACATAACCTCCTCTCCAAAAGCCTTACGAAGCTTACCGTAAGTTGTCGTCGCGTTGTCACCCAATTTAACGCAAAATGAAATGGCATACCGTTGCGTAATATTATATGATTCCATTTCCGTGACGAGAGACACAAACACGTGTTAACGCATTACTGCACAACTAACGCTGAGCAATTGCATCGATGTGCTGCTTGGACTAGAAGCAGCTTATAGACCAAGGTCAAAGGTACTGTGCCTACACAAGCCTGCAGGGTTGCCACATCTTGCAAAGAAAATCGGTCTCATCACTTTATTGTCGCACCTCGTATACCTCTTTACTATTTACAACAATTTTCAACGCTGGAGTAACATTTCGATTCTGCAGCTGTAGAAATGACATGGCTTTGAGGCCAAGAACTCATCGAGCTATGTTTGGAGCGCAATTTCATCTGGAAAGGAAGTTCTTCTGAGGCTGTTTGATTGAGAATAGAAAAGGCGAGAATCTGAGGGCGCAAAATGAGGTGCATAAGGTGGGTGTGGAATGACTTACCGATCAAAGTCCTGTACAGTGTTTCACAATGTGGGAGGATGTTATCGTGCAGCTGCGCCACTTCACGCCGTCTTCTTGGTTGTTGTTGTTGGATAAAGTCTCCAAGACGTCTCAGTTGTTGGCAATAAATGTCATCAGTGGTGGCTACACCTCGGGGAAGCAATTCGTAGTACACCATACAGTTGCTGTTACACCATTACAGCATTAGCAACTGCGCATGCACGCAGGTCTCTGTATGATGAGTTGCTGCTTTGTTTGAGCTCAGCAATTCCTTTCTGTTCCTTACGTTAACATAAAGATGCCATTTCTTGTCACCATTAATGATACATGATAGAAATGGTCGGTGTTGTTCACGAGGTAATTGATGACAAGAAAGCAGAGATGCACATATGGCTGTCCATCCACCAATTTTTGTGATTTTGGTTTAGAGCATGCGGTACCCAAACACCAGATTTTTGAATCTTCCCTGTCGCATGCAAATGTCGACGATTGTGGAATGATCACACTTCATCACATTTGCCAATTTCGAGTACAGTTACATGGTTCATTGTGGCTCGATTTGTTTAAACGAGCCTCCTCAAAACGAGAAAACAAATTTCTGGCTGTGTTCTGTCCAATGGCATTATCCCCATACACGGTGTAACGTATTACTATGTTTACACCGTTGCTCATCGAGCCACGTACGTTATCTCGCATTTCTCGCTGCTTCTCTCTCACAAATAATGATAACATTTCAGAAATTCAGGGTCGCCACCAGCCCAAGCCCTTCCTAACCATTTAGAACAAAACAGAGCTGGAAAATTATTAGTTTACTTACTTTAATAATTTAATTACAAGTACGCAAATTTCTTTAAGCAGCCAGATGAATAGCACTCCACGTCGTGCATGAAGCAACTTGATTAATTCAGGATTGGAAACCCATGGAGACGATCGTAGAGATGCTGGATGTAGTCCTGTGGAACGGCTTGCCATGCCATTTCCACCTGGCGCCTCAGTTGGACCAGCGTTCGTGCTGGACGTGCAGACCGCGTGAGACGACGCTTCATCCAGTCCCAAACATGCTCAATGGGGGACAGATCCGGAGATCTTGCTGGCCAGGGTAGTTGACTTACACCTTCTAGAGCACGTTGGGTGGCACGGGATACGTGCGGACGTGCATTGTCCTGTTGGAACAGCAAGTTCCCTTGTCGGTCTACGAATGGTAGAACGATGGGTTCGATGACGGTTTGGATGTACCGTGCACTATTCAGTGTCCCCTCGACGATCACCAGTGGTGTACGGCCAGTGTAGGAGATCGCTCCCCACACCATGATGCCGGGTGTTGGCCCTGTGTGCCTCGGTCCTATGCAGTCCTGATTGTGGCGCTCACCTGCACGGCGCCAAACACGCATACGACCATCATTGGCACCAAGGCAGAAGCGACACTCATCGCTGAAGACGACACGTCTCCATTCGTCCCTCCATTCACGCCTGTCGCGACACCACTGGAGGCGGGCTGCACGATGTTGGGGCGTGAGCGGAAGACGGCCTAACGGTGTGCGGGACCGTAGCCCAGCTTCATGGAGACGGTTGCGAATGGTCCTCGCCGATACCCCAGGAGCAACAGTGTCCCTAATTTGCTGGGAAGTGGCGGTGCGGTCCCCTACGGCACTGCGGAGGATCCTACGGTCTTGGCGTGCATCCGTGCGTCGCTGCGGTCCGGTCCCAGGTCGACGGGCACGTGCACCTTCCGCCGACCACTGGCGACAACATCGATGTACTGTGGAGACCTCACGCCCCACGTGTTGAGCAATTCGGCGGTACGTCCACCCGGCCTCCCGCATGCCCACTATACGCCCTCGCTCAAAGTCCGTCAACTGCACATACGGTTCACGTCCACGCTGTCGCAGCATGCTACCAGTGTTAAAAACTGCGATGGAGCTCCGTATGCCACGGCAAACTGGCTGACACTGACGGCGGCGGTGCACAAATGCTGCGCAGCTAGCGCCATTCGACGGCCAACACCGCGGTTCCTGGTGTGTCCGCTGTGCCGTGCGTGTGATCATTGCTTGTACAGCCCTCTCGCAGTGTCCGGAGCAAGTATGGTGGGTCTGACACACCGGTGTCAGTGTGTTCTTTTTTCCATTTCCAGGACTGTATTTAAGTAAGAATTACGTGAGAATGAAACAGTGCACAATTTAACTACAGCAAGAAGAAACACAGAAAACGGGGGTGGGAGACAATGATACTATCATCTCCTTTGCATTCATACCATAAAAATATCTCAGTGGGATTCGCATTACTATTCTACACATGCACTATTCTGGACAGAGGTTGTGCGATAATTGTTCAACATACTAACAGCGTCTGCTGCTTGTAAACGGCCGAACTAGAGCACGTGGTGCATTCCGAATCAAACTGTTGTGGTGCTTTGTAGAAAGCGCATGAAAGAACAGATATTCTTGCAGAAATTGTAGCTCATTAAACAAGCAAACTGTTAAAATAAAGCCTATTGCGGTGCCGTGGTGGACCAGAAGGGTCACTGATTACCAAACACGTGGCACAAAATCGACACACAAAGACAAAAGCAATTTCCACAAAATATAAGACTAAAAATCATTTTAAAAAATAACTCGCTTCACACGCTTCAGTTAAGCTGAAGTTCTTAAGTATTTCACCAGTTCTTAAGCATTTCACCAGTTAAACATAACGAAGTCCTAACTCAATCTGCTTCCTATCACCCGAAACCCCCCTTAAGAGCTACGATCCGTACTCACCAAGCGTTCACCGAAGAGTGCCCTTTCTCTTTCGAGATTACCTAGCTCCCCATGCAGCGGAAGCTATCAGAGGCGTAGCCCTCCGTCACCAACCTCACACACATAACCAGCCTTCGACACAGCCTTCGACTAAGATGGGTAAAGCTCTCTGTTCAGGTATTGGAAACCTAAGCTGGTCATCCTGTGCTCTTCTTCGAACGAAAAGCAATATCGTCTGCTCCCAGCAGACGATGACCAACTCAGCGTTTCCCACAAAACAAAACCGAAACCCTACGTTAAAACACACATATATATTCAATAGGCCTTAATTGAATGCTCAGTCTTTCTGGAAGAGCTCATGAATTGAGCTAAAATCAGGTAGTAAAGTGAATAAGTTGTACCGAATTCGACAAGCGTCTTATGAAACGACTTCACAGAGACGTTTCAACGGTGCAAATGTTTCCGACTGCCTCCGCTGCCGTCACACCTGTATTGAACTCAAGTCTTCCGTTTGTCGGAAATCTTCCAATTTCTCCACTTGGCACTCCATTTTCTAAAGACCACAGCTGCATTCACTACCTGCAAATGACAAATGACAAATGTCTAAATGCAAACAGCAACTGTGAACTAGAATTAAAAACTGTCAATCGATGAATAAACTCATAGCAATCATAACACCAACGCGAAAAACAAAAACGCAACAATCTTATCCACGAACCCTACAAAAGAAATTATTATTTTGCCCATTAAAGACTGCATGATAAGGCCTGCGACTGAGAACTAAGTACACATAAAACATTTTCTGCGTCAATCATTAGTTACACGATCACCCGTTTGAGTGGTTCACACCGTCAGCTTCACCTATGGAGTATTACGTAGGTACATTCTTGGTATTCGTGAGGGGCATAGACACCTTATTCACACCAGCAGACCAAGTGACAAGATTATGATTTATGTTTTCAGGTAAAACAGAAAAAAACAAGTGCTGCACACTGCTAAAATTTCTGTGGTGCTGATGGAAAAGCTCCACTGATATCAGTCTCGTTGCGATGAAAGATGCTTGAAGTATCAAGCTATTGTTATGTAATGAAATAAAGAAGAGACATGATTCATTAAGGATGATTAATAACTCTCCGAGTGCTGGAATTTTGTTTCTGCGATAATAATCATAAACGTGACAGCGAACTGCATATTCAGCAAATGACTCTGTAGTGGTAACCTGCCTGTTCAGAGAACGTTTTTTACCCAAGAGTTTGAAGCTTCGATGTTTTTCCAGCTTCCTTTTACTTCTCGGACATTTCCTTGCCAGTCTTCATAACACGGTTTAAGTTTATTTCAAAGACGCAGTATTTTTGTCCATTACATTGTTAAAGGACAGCAGCGCGCCACCATTAAGTTTTATAGTCTCACAACAAGCACGTAAAGCGCAAACCATTTATCTCGACTGACCTCGTATGGCAATCTCCTGGTTGGTTTCAGTACCACACTGTAAATAACAGAAACAACAGTAACTACTCCTGCAACAATAAAAACGACAGCGAACGAAATCAGAGCGGGCACCCGTCACGCAGAAGAGCTAGCTGCCTGAACTCAATCACGGTGAAAGCTGGAAGTCTTGCGGTGGGGGTAGGGAGGTTTGGCAACTTTGGGAGTTTGCTGTGGCTATTGGTATCGTGGGATGGCGGAAAGGGGCCCCACCCCTCCCTACTACTTCCGCCGTAGCTGTAATTTTGAACAAACAGACTATAGTTGTTCTATCTGTTCTTCACTGTACATGAGGTGTCATACCGTTACTTTAATTTACTGGTGTATTCATTATAGTAACTGAGATAGTTCGGAGTATCAGTACTGCTTGTATCGAATGGTTATGAGGAAAACACATTTCACTACCGGTACTAGCTTAACGAGAATTAAAACGCATAGTATCTATGTAGTAAACAGGAAATAGTGTAGTTGTAAAAATCACAATTATATGCATAAACAAGTAACATTTCAGTAACATACACCTGCTCTATTACGCAGTCGTCACCTTGGGAAAGTGGTTTGAGTATCGATTTTACACTCGAATTCGTTCATGCTAACAAAGTTCCCATAGTTCGTCCAGATATCAAAATGATACTTACGATCATTAAAAACACATAGCGATATTGTTACCAGAGTGTTTTCGTCATAAAGGAAAGTACGCAATTGTGTGCTACTGAAAAGACTGGTAGAAGCCGACCTGGGGTTAGATCAATCTGGGTATCCCAAAAATGGAAGAACTTGTGAGACAACAGTCGCTCTGCGATAAAGTAATGAAAGGGAAACCTATGTTTAGAGGATTTTTGGTTTTAGAGAAAGCATTTGATAGTGTTGACTGGAATATAGTATTCGAAATCATAGACATTACAAGCATAAAATACAGGGTACGAAGGGTTACTTAGAACTTGTGCAGAAACCAGACAGCAGCTATACGAAGGACATGAAAGGAAGGCAGAGACAGATGTGACCTATCCCCAAAGGTATTCAGTCTGTACATTGAGCAAGCAGTAAATGACCACGCATAGAAATTTGGAAAGGGAATTGAAGTTCAGGTAAAGGAAATTAAATCTTTAACATTTGCCGGTGAAATTGTAATTGAGTCTTATACGATAATAGGCCTAAGAGGATCGTTTGAACGGTATGAAAAAGTGACGGCGACTTAACTTCTGAGGTCATCAGTCGCCTAGAACTTAGAACTGATTAAACCTAACTAACCTAAGGACATCACACACATCCACGCCCGAGCCAGGATTCGAACCTGCGACCGTAGCGGTCGCTCGGCTCCAGACTGTAGCGCCTAGAACGGCACGGCCACTACGGCCGGCGTAGCCAAATTGAAACAGGTGATTTTGAGGGAATTATAGTCAAACAGAAAAGGAAATCTTCATAGAGGTGGTGATCTTTCATCTACACCTAGATCTGCACCTACGTGGCTACTCCGCAAATCACACTTAAGTGCCTGGCAGAGGGTTCACCGAACAATATTCATTAGTTTTCTATTATTCCACTCTTGAACGGCGTGTGGAAAAAAGGTACACTTACATCTTCGTGTGCGTGCTCTCATTTCCCCATTTTATTATGATTATTTCTCCCTATGTAGGTACACGTCAACAACAAATTTCCGCTTTCGGAGGAGGAAGTTGGTGACTGAAATTTCTCGAGAAGATCCAGCCACAACGAAAAACTCCTGTTTTAATGATTTCCACCCCAAATCCTGTATTACGTCCGTGACACACTCTTCTCTATTTCTCGGTAGTACGAAACTTGCTGCCTTCTTTGAACTTTCTCGATGTATTCCGGTAATCCTGAGCAGTCAGACGAAGTACTCACACACTTTTAATTAACACTTCGACAATATCAAACTGTGACGCTGATAACTTTAGTCCTTTGTACTTATTCACCATACTATCCGACACACATTTTGCTGTGTAAATCTATACTCTACCTGCTCAGGAAATGTTCTTCTTCGAGAATCATCTCTTCTTTCTTTCTTTCTCCTGACGCCACCCCGAACCCCACCCCCCACCCCCACCCCCCTCCAGGACGGAATTAGAGTACCCCAGCTGTCTGCGTTTGTGTAATCCAAGGAATAGTGTGAACGTGCTCAGATGTCTACGAGTCGTGTTACTGAGCTGGGACGTGAGGACCAGCCCGGTATTCACCTAGGGGATGTGGAAAACCGCCTAAAAACCGCATCCAGGGTGGCCGGCACACACCCTCATCGTTAATCCGCAGGGCGGCTTCGATCCGGGGCCGGCGGGCCCACCCGAGTCGAGGAAGCAGCGCATTAGCGCTCTCCACTTAACGGGTCGAGAATCATCTCTTCATCGTTCTGCTAATAGTTGTCACACAGGGTTCTTCGCCCTATGATGGAGAAAGAAGTCATTGGGTGACATTGCAGGAGAATACAGGGATGAGAAGCAAAGTTTTATAGCCCAGAAATGCAACATGTATGACTGATCTTTGCAGAAACTTCTGGGGCGTTCTCGTGAACCTAAAACAACTTAAACAACTTAGCATGTAAGTAGGCTGTTTAGGTTTTCTTATCGGTAACAACACGTAGCGCTCTGTATGAAAATCACTGGCTGTGCTGTGTGCAGTCTGTGGCTAGTTTGCATTGTTGTCTGCCATTGTAGTGTTGGGCGGCTGGAAGCGAACAGCGCGTAGCGTTGCGCAGTTGGAGGTGAGCCGCCAGCAGTAGTGGATGTGGAGAGAGAAATGGCGGAGTTTTGAAATTTGTAAGACTGGATGTCATGAACTGCTATATATATTATGACCTTTGAACACTATGAAGGTAAATACATTGTTTGTTCTCTATTAAAATCTTTCATTTGCTAACTATGCCTATCAGTAGTTAGTGCCTTCAGTAGTTTGAATCTTTTATTTAGCTGGCAGTAGTGGCGCTCGCTGTATTGCAGTAGCTTGAGTAACGAAGATTTTTGTGAGGTAAGTGATTTGTGAAAGGTATAGGTTAATGTTAGTCAGGGTCATTCTTTTGTAGGGATTTCTGAAAGTCAGATTGCGTTGCGCTAAAAAAATATTGTGTGTCAGTTTAAGCACAGTCATGTATAATTTTCAAAAGGGGACGTTTCATATGTCGACCCTTAGCCGAGGATACCTCACTGGAATCTTCTGATTTTTTTCTTGTAGTTTGTGTAATTAGTGTAGCCTTTGTTTATTGCTAGCGCGTAATCATAGAGAGAATTTCCTTTGTAATTGTAGTTTTTCATTGTTGTACAGTAAAACAGTTGTGACATGCATGTAGATTAGCACCAAGTATTTCGCGGCTGCACTTGCAATTAAGTAGACATTATTTCCATTGCCATGTTAATGTGTTATCTTATTTTGCTCTTCAAATTGTGCTTTTCTGTGTTATCGTGTGAAATATTGTGACAATTATGGCGTGTGAAAAACGTAATACTAGGCTCCAAAGTAAACTGAGAAATGACAGTGAAGACGAAAGCAGTGTGTTAGCGCCACCGTGTAATGAACTAACTAATGTTCAACATAGTAATTTGGTAATTGTGCATAGGGAAATGGATCAGGCGGCAAACAATGACGTAGGCAGTGAAACAATTAGTGAACAGGGAAGCATTATCGATCGATCGCTCAGCAACAGCTCGCCTCAGGAATCCGAAATGACAGGACACAATTTTTCAGATACTGTAGATTCAGGTTTTGCGTCCTCACCGTTTTCTCAAATAAGTCAAGACACATTTTCTGCTTGTCAAAATGTGAATGTTGCCGGTGCAAATTCACTGCCGAAAAGCGCAGAGGAACAGATTCCAGACACTAATGCATTGTTATTACAGCTAATGCAACAAATGGAACAAAATCAGAGACAAACACAGCAAAAGCTTCAAAAGTTACACACAATGGAACAAAATCTTCAAAAGTTAGACACAATGGAACAACACCAGAGACAAACACAGCAACAGTTGGACACAATGGAACAAAATCAGAGATAAACACAGCAAAAGCTTCAAAAGTTCGACACAATGGAACAACATCAGAGACAAACACAGCAACAGTTAGACACAATGGAACAAAATCAGAGACAAACACAGCAAAAACTTCAAAAGTTAGACACAATGGAACAAAATCAGAGACAAACACAGCAAAAGCTTCAAAAGTTAGACACCACACTTGAACAAACACGTGAAGATTTAACTACTGAGTTACATAACATTGAATCGAAATGTCAAAAAGTCTGTAATGAAGTAAAATCACAAATTTGTGAGCATTTTCAACCTATTTTTTCGCGGCATGAAAATGCATTACAGAATCACGAAGCAGCCATAAAAGAACTGCAAACCATTGTTCATGAAAATCACGACACCTTGCAAGCTAAGATTGACTCAGTTGCATCTACCGATTCGGTTACGCAACTTGCAAAAACTCGGGAAAACTTAAAGGACACAGTAGATACTCTGAAACTTGGTTCCGAACAACACACTGAGGAAATAAGTACACTATCGGAGAAAGTAGCCGAACTTTCGGATCAGTTCACTAACTTATCTACAAAGGTAGATGATGATCTGAATGGCACAAGAGCTGTAGCCATCACTGACACAGAAGAGTATGAACAAATTAAGAAATTCACACAAAATCAGAATCAAATTAATACGCAACACAAAAGAGAAATCCGGGAAGTATAAGATCAGTTGGCACAAGTAATACAAAAATTTCATATTTCAGAGGACACTCGTGCTCCAACACGGGAAGAGGGACTTAGAAATACAGAACAACCACAAAATAATAACACAGGACACTTCGGAAATTATGAAAGAATTGGCAAGGCACACCGAATTTTGAGATGGAACCGCCGAAACGACGTAACAATGACCGACATGCGACTCGCCGACATGATGATTTTGACTATAAGCTGTTCATTACTACACGTAAATTCAAAACATTTAAGAATTCTGGCAACGACATTCATCCACAAGCATGGCTCCATCAATTCTCTCATTGTTTTCCTCCCAACTGGTCGTTAGAACACAGATTAGAATTTATGTGTGGCTACTTAGAGAATGAACCAGCTGTAAGAATGCGATCGGTCATTCACGATTGTCACAGTGAAGGAGAATTTTATCATGCCTTCCTCTCAGCATATTGGTCTCAAGCTACACAAGACCAAGTAAAACATAGAATCATAGTGATGAAACATTTCGAACAATCTGAATTTTCCAGTCTTGTGAAATATTTGCACATGAATCAGTACCTGTCAAACCCATACAGCCCCTCAGAACTCATCCGCATTTGCTTAATCAAATTACCTGAACATTTACGACATATTATTTTAGCAGGACGTTGCAAAGACGACATTGAAGCTTTTCAGGGACTCTTACAAGAATTATAAATTGACACTGACAATCGCAGAACGCGAAAACAGGAACACAACAATTACAGGTCACATCCGTCGCAATTCGACGATGAAAGAAATAATAACTGGACACGACAAGGCTATTCTCACAACACAAATCGTGACCAAAACAGACACCACCCGTTTGACAACCGTTGGCAGAGTAGTAATAATTACAGGGAAAGATCACCTCTCCGCGGTAATGACTATCACAGAGACAATCAGAGAAACAGACAATTTGGGAACCAAAATAATTATTATCAAGGGAGACAGAATAACTTTAGACGCAACGGTCCAGCGCGCAGTTACGATTCAGGGAGAAATTCTCCACCATGTGACCGACAAGAAAGAAACTATGGAATCTACCGACATGACGACAGACGATATGATCGTAACGACAGACCTGAATTGCATCAGAACTGGCGGGATTTAAACAGGGCAGGGCCCTCTCGACAAGGTGAATTTGTAGAAGTTAGGTCTCCAAACCCCAATAACGACGCATGCCAACAAAGAGACAATAGGCAGTGACTCATACCGCTGGCAGCCACAAAACGTACGTATGAAACTAACGACGCAGCTGCCGTAGCTAGTAATTACGTAAAAATGGAAGACATTAGGGACATCTTACTCCAAGAACACGACGTAAAACATAACAACATTGCGTATCCTGTGATTCACATTACAATAAATGACGTAAAATTTACGGCAGTACTTGACTCTGGCAGTCCCATTTCAGTAATTAGTGAAACAGCCTTTACCAAATGCAACAAATCGAACGATTGTCCCACACTTCCGTTACATAAGATTAAATTACAAGGTGCAATCTTTGGAAAAAGTGTAGATGTACGCCAACAAACCAACTTAGAATTCTTTTGTCAAAGCCACAGCTTCTCTATGAACTTCCTTATTGTTCCATTATTGTCGACGGAAATTATACTGGGAGTAGACTTTTTGAATGAATACAAAGCAATCTTAAACTTTCACGACGCTGAAATAAGTTTAGAAAAAGAAGGTAAGTCAGTAGCATTGAAATTTGAAGTTTGGCTCTCAAACCATGACGAAGAAATTAATTGGCTTTACCTCCTGTTAGACAACAGTTCGGAATTTTCGGGAGGTAGCGTTTCTCACGTCCGTAGGTTTAACCTTAAAATACCCTACACGTGCCTCCTGGGTGGTGCTAATTAAGCAACAGTGATTACAGGCAGCCAGACTATCCTGGCAATGACATATCAACTAAATAGCAGAAACAGTTCTTTTCAGAGCTCATTAACAAGAAACATTGGACCAACTATCAGACTCCTTCAACTGAATATCGAAAGCATTAGCAGGGCAAAGTGTGACTACCTGTCAAAATTTTTGCTGGACAACAATATCGATGTCGTCGCCATTCAAGAAACTCGTGTTTCCAGCGAAGAAATATTCCGAAGCCGAGGTCGAATTCCTGGATATTCTGCACTTGGTGTAACTTACCACGAGGTGTATGGAATTGCTACGTATGTCCGTAACAACATAAACGAAGCTTCGCTGATTTCTGTAAGTGTGGAGGCAGATATACATACAGTTGTCATACAATTGCACGGCATTACTATTACAAATGTTTACAAACCACCCAAAACAACATGGCCCGATTTTGTCCTACACACAGCAGAACATCCTGCAATTTACATAGGAGACTTCAATAGTCACCATGAACTTTGGAAGTACTCTCAAAATGATGAAAATGGGAGCATGCTTGCAGAATGGATCGAAGAGAATAATCTTCATCTAGTGTTTGATGCCAAAGATCAAGGCACTTTCAGGTCAGCTGCTTGGGACAAAGATTCAAATCCTGACTTATGCTTTGTTAGCTGCAACGAAACTGGCTTTCCCATCAACACCACAAGGAAAGTGATAGATGCCTTTCCTCACAGCCAACACAGACCTGTAATAATACAAATTGGCTGCACTGTTCCTGTCATACGATCAACTCGGCATGCTCGATGGAATTTCCAGAAAGCCGACTGGATGAAGTTTTCAACAGAACTGGATAAGACCATTCGATGGATACCTCCATCACATAATAACTATCAACGCTTCATTGGTGCAGTAACAGCAACAGCTAAAAAGTGTATGCCAAGAGGATACCGAAAAGCATATGTTCCAGGATGGAATGAGGAAAGTGAAACACTGTACCAATACTTTCAGCAAAGTGGTTACCCAGAGATAGCTACGGAACTATTGTCCAGCTTGGACATGTCTCGGAGGCAGAAATGGGCAGAAACAGTCAAAACTATGGACTTTACCCACTCGAGCAGGAAAGCATGGAGTCTTCTGAGAAAACTGGGAGGAAGTGCACCAGCATGCAGAAAAAATTCCGAAGTAACACCAGACCAAATTGCTTCCCACATCATTACCACCTCAAGAGTACCTCCTGACAAGAAACATACAAGACATATCAGACGACAGCTTCGTGACCTTAAAAAGAAGGCATCTCCCACATCTGAGTATACCCATCCCTTCACAGTTTCAGACATTGACTCTGGACTGAAGGACCTCAAACCTCTTAAGGCACCTGGATTCGATGGTATCCACCCAGAATTCCTGATCCATATGGGAGGAAAAGCTAAGAAATGGCTGGCAGAATTCTTCACTGACATCCTGCTGACTGGTCAACTTCCATCTGAGTTTAAAAAGGTGAAGATAATATCTGTTCTGAAACCTGGCAAACCCAGCAACAGGGTAGAAAACTATCGCCCCATTTCCCTACTCAGCTGCTGCTACAAGCTTTTTGAAAGGCTAATGTATAACAGAATAAGTAGCGCTATCTTAGAGAACGTTCCAGTTGATCAGGCAGGCTTCAGACCAGGGCGTAGCTGCTGCGACCAAGTATTGTCTCTCACATCCTTCATAGAGTCAGGATACCAAATGAAGCAGAAAACATCTGTGGCATTTGTTGATCTAACTGCCGCCTTCGACACTGTGTGGAGAGAAGGCCTTATCTACAAATTTCTCCGCATCATACCCTGCAGAACAATGGCTCGACTGATTAACAGCATGCTAAGTGATCGGAAGTTCCAGGTAATCACTGGAAGCAACATAAGTAAGGAGAGGAAGCTGAACAACGGATTGCCTCTAGGATCAGTTCTCTCACCCTTACTGTTCAACCTATATCTATCTGATCTACCTTACACTTCGTCCAGAAAATACTGCTATGCCGATGATCTGGCTCTAGCCGTCAAACACCAGGAAATGAAGACAACAGAAGAGATTTTAGCCAATGACCTGTCTGCATTAGACAAATACTTCAAAATCTGGAGACTCCAACCCAGTGTGAGTAAAACAGAAGTGTGTTGCTTCCATCTAAATAACCAGTTGGCGAACGTAAAACTGGAGGTAAGTTTCAGAGGCAGAATTCTTCATCACAACTGGAACCCAAAATATCTTGGTGTCACCCTGGATCGTACACTATGCTTCAAACAACACCTTCTTAACTTAGCTCAAAAGCTGAGGACTCAAAACAACATCCTCCATAAGCTATGCGGAACTACCTGGGGATCTTCAGCAACCACCCTCCGAACTTCGGCTCTGGGCTTGGTATACTCAAGTGCTGAGTATTGTGCACCTGTTTGGATGAATAGTCATCATACAAGGCTTGTTGATACCCAGCTGAATACGACAATGCGCATAATATCTGGCACAATCAGATCTACTCCAGTTTATTGGCTTCCACTGTTAACTGGTATAATGTCTCCTGATCTACGCAGATGTACTGCCCTTATGAGAGAATTCCACAAGATCTCCAGGAATTCTAACCTACCCGTGCATAGCGACCTGCCACTTTTAAATCGCAATAGACTGAAATCACGTCATCCAACTCTGTGCGATGCTGCTGACATGGTGGCTAAGAATATCAAACCTCTTGAAGAATGGAAAGGTCGGTGGGAAGCAGTGACAGATGTGCACCTGCATAACATCTTCTCAGGTGCTAAACGTCCAAGTGGATTCGACTTACCACGCAAGACGTGGTCTACTCTCAACAGAATCCGTACCAGCCATGGGCGATGCAGGGATGCTCTCTTTAAGTGGAACAAGCTGCCTGATCCAGCTTGTGACTGCGGGGCTCCATACCAGACTGTTCACCACATCGTCAGTGAATGCAGGATTCGAGCCTATCACGGCGCCAAAGAGGACTTCCTGCTAGCAACTCCAGATGCAGTGCGCTGGATTGAAGGACTGGATATTCAGTTGTAAAAACAAACTTAAGTTTCTTGTGTGCCAATATGTACATATATATATGTAATTTCATGATATGTCTGTATTAACCATACGCTACATAAATAAATAATAGGAATTTTCGACGGAACTTGACACTAACAATCACTCTGCAAGTACTGACAGGGATGACGGCGCATTTCATACTAGTAAGTTAATTCAGAATAAAATTCAAACAACTGAGAATTGTAATGACATTGATAGGCAGGACCTTTTTGAGATTTTACAAGCACATTCCACAGTTTTTACTCACAAAACAGGAACAATCAAGGGATTTCAATACCAATTTTGTGTTCGTCAGCATACTAAATTTTGTGTTAGACCATACGTAATCCGGCGCATTATAGGGACCGTGTTAGAACAGAAGTACAATCTATGCTTGACGAGGGCATTATTGAGCCTGCAGTAAGTTCATACAACAATCCATTACATGTTGTTGAGAAGAAAAATGGATCGATCAGGCTTGTCTTAGATTCGAGACAAATCAATACTATCATCATTCCTGAAACAGACAGGCCGCAAACGTTGGAAGAACTTCTTCAAAATATTAATGGTGTAAAAGTGTTGTCTTCCATTGATCTCAGATCCAGCTTTTATCAGATCGAACTTCATCCAGAATGTAGAAAATACACAGCTTTCCTTTGTTTCGGCGTTTGTTACCAGTTTCGGAAACTTCCTTTTGGTTTGGACATTTCTTCGGCAGCATTCATTCGCGCGCTAAATTCCATGTTACCTGAGTTCTTAAAACGTCACATCACCTTATATGTGGACGATATTCTAATAGCAGAAGCTTCATGGGAACAACATAATCGCATCCTCAACAGTTTGTTACGTATTTTTGCAGAATCTGGAATTACAGTTAACTTGGAAAAGTCTGAATTCGGTAGGTCAAAGGTGACGTTTTTGGGACATATTATTTCTCCTGAAGGCATTCAGCCGGATCCTGAAAAGTTAGAAGCAATCAGAGCCATTCCAGTTCCATCCACAAAAAGACAAGTCCGCAGTTTTCTAGGTCTCGTAAATTTTTACCGTCGTTTTCTGAATACGCAAATTCTAGTTACACCAAAACATTGTTCTCTCACTGGAAAAAATACTATTTGGAACTGGGACGAACAAGCACAGTTGGAATTCAATTCTTTGAAAGAATCGCTACTGAACACGCTAATACTAGCTCATCCAGATCTGTCACAAGATTTCTGCCTTAGCACGGATTCTTCTAAAGTCCGCCTTGGTGCCCATTTATTTCAATAAGCCACAGAAAATGACACTACTGTTCAGAAAACAATTGCTTTTGCTAGCCGAGTGCTAACAAAATCTGAAAAAAATTATTCCGTTACTGGATTAGAAGCTTTAGCTATCGTTTGGGCATTTAACAAATTCCGTTTCTTTCTTTCTGGTAAGCACGTATAAGTATACAGTGATCATCGTGCCTTACAATTTCTTATGTCTTCAAAATTAAATCACGACAGGTTAAAACGTTGGGCATTGTTTCTGTAAGAATTCCACTTCACAACAGTCTACATTCCCGGCAAGGAGAACATTGTTGCGGACGCACTGTCACGCGCACCGGCTGGGCTTGAGAAAATTAACACAGAAGGCAACCTCGAGATAAATTTCCGTATTCTTTACACTCAGAAAGTCACCTTTGAAAACTTCATGACCACATCTTTAAAGGACATTGCTCATGAACAAGATAAAGATCCGATTTGGAAAGACATCAAAAGCAAATGGCATGAAAAGCCGCACACTCAGATTCGGCATTATTATCTGGTTAGAAACAACATACTCTTCAAACGCTGCACTGTTGATGACAGGCTATGGGTACTTTGCATTCCTGACGATTTTGTTAATAAGCTCATTTGGTACATTCATTTCAGCTATGCACATTTTGGTCCACGAAAATGTTATCATATTCTTCGGACGACTTGTTATTTTAACAATATGGAAAAGAGAATTCGAAGAGTCTTGTCTATTTGTAAACTTTGTCAAAAGGCGAAACCATCTACTATCTCACATCGTGCTCCGTTGTTTTCTATTATTCCTTCTAAATTAAAAGAATTTGCTGCTGTTGATCTCTTGGGACCCCTTGTCAGAACATCGAATGGATTTTCGTACGTTCTACTCGCTGTTGAACTTACTTCAAAATTTGTTTCTTTCACTCCGTTACGTAAAGCTACTGGACAGTCTGTATCCAACGCCTTTATTAAAAATTTCTTACGTGAAGTTGGCCACGTTGCTAAAGTCATTTCAGATAACGGACCGCAATTCAGATCTGCTGTTTGGTCACGCATGCTTCGGAATCATAAAATCAAACCTGTTTTTATTTCATTGTACTCACCACATTTTGTAACCCGTCTGAAAGGATTATGAAAGAAATCAATAAGCTTTGCAGACTTTATTGTCACAGAAAGCATCAGCATTGGGACAGATATTTACACTTATTTCAAAACGTGCTGAATGAAATGCCTCATGACTCCACTGCTTTAGCAGCTATTCTTGTACTGAAGAATGAAGAACCACCGAACAGAATCAGAGAGATTGTACCTTTCCCGAATACACGTAAACTTCGACACAAGGACATAATTGATTTACCTATTAAAAATATAAAATCTGCAGCAGACAAAAGGAGAAAACTACACGGTAAAGCAAATGCAAAGAAATTATACATTGGTCAGAAAGTTCTCATTAAAGCTCATTCATTATCACATAAGAAGAAACACTTGAGTCACAAACTCTTTCTAGTTTACAATGGACCTTACAGAATCCGACGTATACCACTTGATAATTGCGTTGAAGCTGAAATTCTGCGTACTAGGAAGAGTAAAGGATTGCACCACATTTCACATGTAAAACCGTTTATTGAAAGATAATCTGCTTTTTAACTTTGTCTTTGCCATATAACTTTTCACTTTACATTACTAGTATGTGTGTCAGACTTAGAATCTGTTAACATGCAACAATGTTTGAAGTTAAATATCCAGTCAAGAACCAAGAGAACTTATTGAAACAGAAATTACGAATGCATTGTTATAGTGAATAGATGTCACAGTGTTATTGTGTGTGTACATTCTTGCTTGTTAGTTGCACGATTACGTAACAACTATAAGGCTTACATACTTAGAACATATACTGGTACTGCTAATGAGATTTTAATGCAACATTTTGGTTTACTTGAAAATACATTCTGGATTTAAAGTACTTTCTGTGAGATACCAGACGACACAGTGGTTAGTTTATGTGACAACTACACGGTTTTATCACGACGCTACTAATGAGTGACAATTTACAATGTTGCTTTTGCGGTGTTTCTGTTTTATATCTGCACAGTTTTTCTGCATTATTCTGGAAAGTAAAACATGTTTTAGTAGTAACTTTTGTGGTATAGCAACAATGAGACAGCCTTTTTCGTGGCACAACAGTACATTACTGTACAGTACTTTCTTCATCACGCCAGTAAGCATAATAACTACGATATCTATACGCAAAGCATTTCACTTTTGTTTATCATGAGGTAAGTACATTGACTTCTGCAGAACTTAGCTTTCGGAGGACGATAACTACGACACTTCCACAGAGATTATGTTGCAGCAAGACGCACAGTTTAGCGCTACAGTACACGTATTTGAGTGATTAATTTTATACTTAAAACATTTATTTTTAAAGATTTTTGAATTACAAAGAAAGTTTTCCGTGATACATTTCATTCCATTGCTGTAATCTGTAACACCTGAGGGTATAATTACATTAATCCTCGGGGGGGGGGGGGGGGGGGGGGTATACGCTTACTTTGTGTACCATATGTTTAGCAAGCACAAGGAGCCCTAGCTAATATGGTATTTGCTTATACAACTTTACAAATCGGTACCATATTTCTCTAACACACAAATTACACAGCTATCTGATCATTTAACTGAGAGATAAACATTTTTTTACTACATCAGTGACACATGTTTACGCAGTTACACAGTTGGGTAACTTCACACTTATGAAATTGTATTTTGTCTGTACTTTGTGAACTGTTCATATTTTTTCAGAACCATTGTGATACTATGAGAGCTTTGAATGATGTATTTGGTATGGGATCATGATTTTTAAAGTACGTTGAGGTAGATGACACTATTGAAATGAGCAGAGAATTTTTTTTAGGTTTTGAAATTATTGGAGGAAGCTACGACAATTTTGAAAATTGACTGAGATGTTATGATATTATTATGACAACGATGTGTATTATGCTGTTGAGATATGTTTATAATCAATAAGATGATGCTACCGTATATGAGGTATTTGATTAGGCTACATATTTCTTATGATGAAATATTGAAGAAGTGTTGACGAATATGTATATGTATAATAAGGTAAGGAATAATGAGTAGTGGTTAGGGACTCTGATTTGTGGAAAAGGATGTTGGAAACCGAGAATCGTACTTTAAGAGTTATGAATGTATCACTATGCAGGCGAAATTTTTTTGGACACTGTTATATTTACAGGATTTTGTTTCTACAGATTTGAAACGCAAATTCTCGACCTGTAAAATTTTTATATGAGACTGTCACTGTAGTGCAAACTGGTGTAAATATTTCGGTAGGAAAGCCAAGTGACCTTGACGTAATGTGTCTTGAGCGGCCAGCTGTCAGACGCCTGGAGAAAAAGCCATTTGAGTGTGCCTTTTCAGAGGCACAGGTAGAAAAAAAAAAAGAGGCCATTATCCTCGCTATTGACATTTCTTTGTCGAAAGCATCGCAAATACGACACGCTCAAACTTGAAAACATATGATTACACTGTGGAGCTCTTAATTTATGATATTGACTAAAATGCCTAATGAAATGATGAGAAACATTTTTACATCTATTGTCTTTCTAGTTGAGACATTGCTCAATTTGTTTAATATCTAGTTCCTAGCTGCCCTGCAGTATTGGTTAAAATAAAATTTTGTAGATGTACTAATATAAATATTTTATGCCTACAGACCCAGTAAAGAATAACCTTATGATGTACTTCAAAAAAACTAAGGAGCACAAAAAGACATTTCCCTTCACAGGAATTGCATACAGAATTTTCTTTTCAAGTACTTGGTAATTTCTTCTGTAGAATAAATTGTGATGCATCACTCTAGTCTTAAGATGTGACATAGGTATTAGACATAGCCATCTTTAGTGTAATTTTTTTTTTTTTTTTTTTTTTTGCTTGGGCTTTGTCATATTTAGATATTAGTTATTACATTTGCTGCTGCTGTTTGCCAGGCATAGTGCTACTAAGTTTCACTTTGTATTACTCTGTTAAGCTAGTTTTACTACTGATTTATTTTTCTTGTTTGCTGCGCATTGCCTTATATTAGTTGTAATATTGCATTTGCTTTGCTAATTTATGCTGCTTGCTTTGCCATTTGTATTTTTTATCATTGCTGTTTGTGTTAATTGTTTTGTGCTGCTGCATTGCCTCATCCTTTAGTTTAGCATCTGAGCTCAGTAGATTTAAGTTAGCTTAAGAGGGGGTAGACTATATAAGAAACTAACTATGATGAATTGGAAGAAATGCATTGAGAAGCTATAAGAAAATGGTTTGGCCAAAAAAGTATTGTACAGTGGAGAAAAACTATTTTTGAAGCAGGATGTGAACAGAATACAGAAAGCATGCTTGGATAGGATTTTTTTGGTGGAAACAAATGTTGAAATAAGAGGAAAGCTCTACAGAATGAAGTTTTGGGTTGGACTGCAGTACCAAATGTCACACTGAAAACAAACCCTGTCCTGTACTTCTGTGTTATTATGCTATGTGAATTTGTGTTTTTCCTGTCTTTATGTGTTGAGCTAATAAGAGTTATGTTGTAGAGTTTTTCTAATAATATGTTATTTACTTTGTAAAGATGTTTAGACATTATTTATTCTGTTTTGTTTCAATGGTCATGTGTGAAGTTGATGTTTCAAAAGTTATTCTGATCTTTTATGTATGTACTTACGTCATAATTCTCGTAACACTGGTGTACATGTTTATTTCTATTCTTTTGTAAAGCCTGCATTACCACAAATGTTATCTGTATTGTTATGTTCTTTAATGATGTATTTTGCACCTCTGTTATTGTATTCTTATGTTATAAAATTGTAATTGACACCAGTTCATCAAATAAAGTAACTTGTAAGTTACATTTCACTGCACACATTTCTGTTGGTCATAGTATATGGACAATATGTGAGAAGTAGGGACTGTTAGTTTTTGCACGTGTGTTGATAATTCAGCAAGGGACTGGATAACAGCAATGCTGGTTCTAAGGACATTCCAAAAAGTTTTGTGAGCGCACAAGTGGTGGTTTATGGACTTGCTATATTCTCCACAAGACTCTTCGATGGTGATAGTGCACCTGCACAGTCGCAACAGATGGCTGCTGGCCGTCTCTACAAGGACTACAGTGGGTCTGCATCTCTGGTGGCCCACCAAGACCATTATTTCTACAAGGACTGCAGTGGATCTGCAGCTCTGGTGGCCCACCAATACTGTAATCTCTACCAGGACTACAGTGGGTCTACTCTGTGATGACCTACCTACCAATATTCTTCAAAACTTCGACTGACTCTGTGGTGGGTTTGCTCTGTTGTGGCCCATTACCTGTCTGCATGTCAAGAGTCAGCACTGTCTTTCCATTGGAAGGACAACACTTCTTCTTCAAGACTGCATGGAAATCCACTACTTCCGTGTGCATTCTCTTTTACTGCACAGACTTTGAAAAAAAACACTGCAATTTTACTGTGATGAATGATCAGGACTGTCTTTATGGACTGTGAGAAAATTTTAGCTTTTGACCAACATTGTATCAATAAGTGTGTGCATTTGATATCTTTGTTATTGTAATTATGAAAAATTTATCAAATCATTATTGGCCACTGCCCAAAACAATTTGTAAAATTTTTTGTGGGGAGCATGGGGGCGATGTAAGTAGGCTGTTTAGGTTTTCTTATTGGTAATGCCATGTAGTGCTCTGTATGAAAATCACTGGCTGTGCTGTGTGCAGTCTGTGGCTAATTTGCATTGTTGTCTGCCATTGTAGTGTTGGGCAGCTGGATGCGAACAGCGCATAGCATTGTGCAGTTGCAGGTGAACTGCCAGCAGTGGTGGATGTGGGGAGAGAAATTGCGGAGTTTTGAAATTTGTAAGACTGGATGTCATGAACTGCTATATATATTATGACCTTTGAACACTATAAGGTAAATACATTGTTTCTTCTCTATCAAAATCTTTCATTTGCTAACTATGCCTATCAGTAGTTAGTGCCTTCAGTAGTTTGAATCTTTTATTTAGCTGGCAGTAGTGGCACTCGCTGTATTGCAGTAGCTTGAGTAACAAAGATTTTTGTGAGGTAAGTGATTTGTGAAAGGTATAGGTTAATGTTAGTCAGGGCCATTCTTTTGTAGGGATTTCTGAAAGTCAGATTGCGTTGCGCTAAAAAAATATTGTGTGTCAGTTTAATCACAGTCATGTATAATTTTTCAAAAGGAGACATTTCAAACTTAGCATGACAAAAGTTTATCTCCAACAGAACAAATTCCCGGAAATTATTACATCTGTTACGTAAGATCTTAATTTATCTCCTCAGGATATCCTTCCAGGTGTTTCGACCTTGTGTATCTTCTTCCGCTGTGCCAAGTTTCTCATTGTTAATTGTACATTTTGCATCTAAATTGAAGCTACCTTAAAATAATAAAATAGAATAATCAATAATGAGAGCGACGGGCGATGTGTACACACCTGAGAGCTAATATCAGTTAAATTAAATAAATTAAATTACTATCAAATCCACCTTCATTAACAGTATTTCACCATAAAATCCATTATAAACAAAAATCTATTGTAACCCACCTCCTCTTAACTATAAGCTGCACCTTGACCTGAAATATTTTATAATTATAAATCTTGAGAATTATAACTCTAAAAAGATTCTCTGATAATGGAGATATACAAACAAATAAATTAAGTAGAGTAAATCGTGTATTACCAATCACGGGGTAGGTTCCTCTGAATGGAATGAGATACCGCCAAATTGTTTGGGTTTAAAGACCTTAACTAATAGTGCCCTGGTAAATATAATTAATATTTAAAATAATAGGGTATCTAATCCTAGTTTATTATTTAAATTTCACATATTCATAAAAAGAGCTATAAATAAATTTTAACATTTCATCTTACAAATCTATATTTTAAACCTAAAAATATAAACAACTGATTTAACCAATAATATTCACTTGTATCAATCGTATAACTGCGGCTGCTGGCACGAACTATGCCGATACTAAATCAATTGCTAAATCCAAAATCACTTGATAATTAAATCAAATTACTGCAAAAAGAACATTTAGTTTAACGAAACTTACATATAATACAAAGAAAAAGTGAATAAACAAGCAAGAATAAAACTTTTGGAAACAAAAATAAGAAATTTGAAAATTTATAAAATTAAGAAAAAATAAAAGATTCAAATATTAAAAGAAAAAAAAAAAGAAAAACCCACAAACAATGACAAAAAAAAGAAACATGCCCACGTATGACCACAACAACTTCTCTATTGTATATAAATAAAGATTAATATGGAACATGTATACCAATAAATGTATTATATTCTTTCTTATTTAATCTTTCTTTTCACTAATAATAAAGAAAGATTAAATAATATAATAAATATATTTTATACAACTATGTAATTTAATGTAATATGTTATAAATATATAATTAAGTTTATATTAAATTAACTATAATATTCATTAGTTAAATAATCTAATTATATAAAATTACATAATTATATTATTATAATTAATATAATTATTTATATTAATATAATAATTTATATTTAATATTATTAATTATATTTATTATATCCAATTATAATAATACTTAATATCAAATTACATATTATTATATAATTTATAATATAATAACCTATTTTAAGCTAAAAACGTAAGTAGCTATAATCCTAGGTAAATAAATGTATTAAAATAATCATTTAATAATAATAAAATAACATTATAGGTATTTAAATTTAATTAAATGTAATATATTAATATAAATCATTTATTATATATTATATATATATTCAAATTATCCGAATCACGATAAATTAATTAGAAATAACCAAAATAATACATAAACAAATTTTTAAAAAAATTAATTTATATATTAAATATAAATGAAGTGCCTGATTAAAGGGTTACCTTGATAGGGTAAATCAAGTAAATAAAAATTACCTTCATTGAAAATTACATAAGACAGAATTAAACTACCTCCTTTAATGTCAAAAACTAACGTGCATCATACACTTTAATGTAAAAAGGTAAGCTAAACAAGCTAATGGGTTTATACCCCATTTATAGAGGTATCAATCCTCTCCTTTTTAATGACCAACAACTCTACAAAACTTCTCTTCCTATCAACATTAATGATAGGAACGATCCTGTCCATTTCATCTAACTCCTGATTTGGAGTTTGAATAGGACTTGAGATCAACTTGCTTTCATTTATTCCGCTCCTAACAAGAAATAAGAATATAATAATAAATGAGTCATCAATTAAATATTTTATTATCCAAGCAATAGCATCGACAATACTATTATTTTCAATTTTGCTGATTCAAATAAAGTATCCAATAGGGTGAGAAACAGAATTTATTCCCTCAATAATAATTAGATCTAGATTATTATTAAAGATTGGGGCTGCACCCTTTCATTTCTGATTTCCAGAAGTAATAGGATCTTCGAGATGAAATAACTGTTCAACACTAATATCATGACAAAAAATTGCCCCAATAATGGTATTATCTTATTGTATTCAACTAAGAACTTTCATTTGAACAATTATCATTCTAAGAATTATTATTGGGGCAATAGGTGGTTTAAATCAAACATCTCTACGCCAACTTCTAGCATATTCTTCAATTATACATTTAGGGTGAATAATTAGATCCCTAACAGTCAGAGAAAACATCTGAGAACTATATTTTATTATTTACTCACTATTAAGATTAATTATGGTCTTATTATTTAAGCAAATAAATCTATTTTTTATAAACCAAATTTATTCAGCCAGAAATATAAAAACTGAAATTAAATTCATAATATTTCTATCTCTACATCTACATCTACATCTACATCTACATTGATACTCCGCAAGCCACCCAACGGTGTGTGGCGGAGGGCACTTTACGTGCCACTGTCATTACCTCCCTTTCCTGTTCCAGTCGCGTATGGTTCGCGGGAAGAACGACTGTCTGAAAGCCTCTGTGCGCGCTCTAATCTCTCTAATTTTACATTCGTGATCTCCTCGGGAGGTATAAGTAGGGGGAAGCAATATATTCGATACCTCATCCAGAAACGCACCCTCTCGAAACCTGGCGAGCAAGCTACACCGCGGTGCAGAGCGCCTCTCTTGCAGAGTCTGCCACTTGAGTTTATTAAACATCTCCGTAACGCTATCACGGTTACCAAATAACCCTGTGACGAAACGCACCGCTCTTGTTTGGATCTTCTCTATCTCCTCCGTCAGACCGATCTGGTACGGATCCCACACTGATGAGCAATACTCAAGTATAGGTCGAACGAGTGTTTTGGAAGCCACCTCCTTTGTTGATGGACTACATTTTCTAAGCACTCTCCCAATGAATCTCAACCTGGTAACCGCCTTACCAACAATTAATTTTATATGATCATTCCACTTCAAATCGTTCCGCACGCATACTCCCAGATATTTTACAGAAGTAACTGCTACCAGTGTTTGTTCCGCTATCATATAATCATACAATAAAGGATCCTTCTTTCTATGTATTCGCAATACATTACATTTGTCTATGTTAAGGGTCAGTTGCCACTCCCTGCACCAAATGCCTATCCGCTCCAGATCTTCCTGCATTTCGCTACAATTTTCTAATGCTGCAACTTCTCTGTATACTACAGCATCATTCGCGAAAAGCCGCATGGAACTTCCGACACTATCTACTAGGTCATTTATATATATTGTGAAAAGCAATGGTCCCATAACACTCCCCTGTGGCACGCCAGAGGTTACTTTAACGTCTGTAGACGTCTCTCCATTGATAACAACATGCTGTGTTCTGTTTGCTAAAAACTCTTCAATCCAGCCACACAGCTGGTCTGATACTCCGTAGGCTCTTACTTTGTTTATCAGGCGACAGTGCGGAACTGTATCGAACGCCTTCCGGAAGTCAAGAAAAATAGCATCTACCTGGGAGCCTGTATCTAATATTTTCTGGGTCTCATGAACAAATAAGGCGAGTTGGGTCTCACACGATCGCTGTTTCCGGAATCCATGTTGATTCCTACATAGTAGATTCTGGGTTTCCAGAAATGACATGATACGCGAGCAAAATACATGTTCTAAAATTCTACAAGAGATCGACGTCATAGATGTAGGTCTATAGTTTTGCGCATCTGCTCGACGACCCTTCTTGAAGACTGGGACTATCTGTGCTCTTTTCCAATCATTTGGAACCCTCCGTTCCTCTAGAGACAAGCCGTACACGGCTGTTAGAAGGGGGGCAAGTTCTTTCGCGTACTCTGTGTAGAATCGAATTGGTATCCCGTCAGGTCCAGTGGACTTTCCTCTGTTGAGTGATTCCAGTTGCTTTTCTATTCCTTGGACACTTATTTCGATGTCAGCCATTTTTTCGTTTGTGCGAGGATTTAGAGAAGGAACTGCAGTGCGGTCTTCCTCTGTGAAACAGCTTTGGAAAAAGGTGTTTAGTATCCCTAGGTGGTTTACCGCTGTTCCTTGGATTTCTACCAAAATGAATTGTAATACAATCATTAACAGAAAACAACATAACAACTATTATAACCATTATGGTTGTATTAACTACAATTACACTTTATTATTACATACGTATTAGATTCTCAGCCCTAATTATGTCATAGATAGAAAATTCATGATTTATAAAGATGAAGTCTCAAAAATCAAGAATTATTCTTCCTATAACAGTAATAATTTCAACAATAGGATTGATCTCAACATCAACCTTAATCTCATAATACTAAGGACTTAAGTTAATTAAACTAATAACCTTCAAAGTTATAATTAAAAGAATAATCTTTTAGGCCTTAGTAAAATTTTACACTTCTAGAATAGCAGTCTAGAATCATAATTGAATATAAGACCTAAAACATGGTAAGAGAGAAAACATCTCATAAGTAGATTTACCGTCTACCACCTAAAATTCAGCCATCTTACCGCAAAAATGATTATTCTCAACAAACCATAAGGATATTGGTACTTTATACTTCCTATTTGGAGGATTAGCAGGAGTAGTAGGAATTATCAATAAGAATACTCATTCGTGCTGAACTTGGTCAACCAGGATCTTTAATTGGAGATGACCAAATTTATAATGTTATTATTACAGCCAACGCATTTGTAATAATTTTCTTTATAGTAATACCTATTATAATTGGTGGATTTGGTAATTGACTTGTACCATTAATAATTGGTGCACCAGATATAGCATTCCCACAAATAAATAATATAAGTTTTTGATTACTGCCGCCTTCATTAACCCTTCTTCTTACATCTTCTATAGTAGATAACGGTGCTGGTACAGGATGAACAGTTTACCCCCCTCTTGCAGGAGCTATCGCACACGGGGGTGCATCTGTAGACCTAGCTATTTTCTCACTCCACTTAGCAGGTGTATCATCTATTCTTGGTGCAGTAAACTTCATTACAACAGCAATTAATATACGATTAGAAAGTATAACTCTAGACCAACACCTTTATTTGTATGATCTGTAGCTATTACAGCCCTTCTCCTCCTTCTCCTACTTCCAGTATTAGCAGAAGCTATTACTATACTATTAACAGATCGAAATTTAAATACATCATTCTTTGACCCTGCAGGAGGGGGTGACCCAATTCTATATCAACACCTATTTTGATTCTTTGGACACCCAGAAGTTTACATTTTAATTCTACCAGGATTTGGGATTATCTCTCACATTGTATGTCAAGAAAGAGGAAAAATTGAATCATTTGGAACATTAGGTATAATTTATGCTATATTATCAATTGGACTAATAGGATTTATTGTATGAGCACATCACACATTCACAGTAGGAATGGATGTTGACACACGAGCATACTTTACATCAGCAACAATAATTATTGCTGTACCTACAGGAATTAAGGTATTCAGATGATTAGCTACACTATATGGAACTAAATTCAAGTTCAATCCACCACTATTATGAGCTTTAGGATTTATTTTTCTATTCACAATTGGTGGACTAACAGGATTAGTATTAGCAAATTCATCACTTGATATTGTATTACATGATACATATTATGTAGTAGCCCACTTCCATTATGTATTATCTATAGGAGCAGTATTCGCAATTATAGGAGATGTTATTCAATGATACCCACTATTTACAGGATTAACTATAAATAATACATGATTAAAAATCCAATTTACAATTATATTTATTGGAGTAAACTTAACATTCTTCCCTCAACACTTCTTAGGGCTAGCAGGAATACCACGACGATATTCAGACTACCCAGGTGATCATAGGGCGTCCTCTTATGTTCTTTCCCTCCGGTTCCCATTCCAGGATCATTTTCGGTATTCTGGCTTCCTCCATTCTTCTTACATGTCCGTACCATTGTAACTTCCTTCTATACTTCATGTCATGCCTCTTACTTTCATTCTCTTTGTAGTCCAAGTAGCCGCTCCATACATAACTGTGCTCTCTAGTGTCGATTTATATTTGATTGTTTGGGCACGGCGTATTACATTTCTGCTCCATAAGAATGAGCTGAGCTTTCTTCCACTGCTAATTCTTTTATAAATTTCTACGTCTGATTTTCCCTCCACCCCAAATACTTCTTAATTTTCTTTCCCTCTATGTATAAGTCATCTGTATCACAAGTAAGGTGTTCTGTTTTCCGATAGTTAATCTTGAGTCCCCAGTTTCTGTTCCATTGCTAACTGACCACCTTTGGCCCGGCATACTGCAGCAGTTCGACGTGGCATACACTCAACCAGTTCTTGGAAGTCCCCCGCAGAAATATTGAGCTAGGCTGCCTCTATTGCTGTCCATAACTGCGAAAGACGTAGTGCAGGATTTTGTGCACGAGCCGACATCTCGATTATGTCCCATAAATGTTCGATGGGACTCATGTCTGGCGATCTGGGTGATCAAATCATTCGCTCTTATTGTCCAGAATGTTCTTCAAAACAATCGTAAACAACTGTGGCCTGGTGACATGACGCATTGTCGTCCTCAAAAATTCCATGGTTATTTGGGAGCAAGAAGTCCATAAATGGCTGCAAATGGTGTCCAAGTGGCCGAAGATAACCATTTCCAGTCCACGACTTGTTCAGTTGGACCAGAGGACCCATTTCATTTCATGTAAAAGCTGACACCATTACGGAACCGCCACCAGGTTGCACAATGCCTTGTTGACAACTTGGGTCCATGGTTTTATTAGATCTGCGCCACACGCGATCCTTACTATCAGCTCTTACCAACTGAAATCAGGGCTCATCTGACATGGTCATGGTTTTCGAGTCGCCTAGGGTCCAATCGATTTTGAGACGCTGCAGGCGATGTCGTGCCGCTAGCAATGGCGTTCTCGCCGGTCGTCTGCTGCCGTAGACTAAACGCTGAATTTCGCAGCACTGTCCTAACGGATACGTCCGTCGTACGTTCGACATTGATAACTGCGGCTATTTGAATCAGTGTTGCTTGTCTGTTGCCACTGACAACTGTACGCAAACTCCACTGCTCTCGGTCAGTAAGTGAAGGCCGTCGGCAGCTGCGTTGTCTGTGGTAGGAGGTAAAGCCTGAAATTTGGTGTTCTCGACACACTCTTCACACTGTGGTTCCTCAGAATACTGAAACTGCTAACAATCTCCGAAAGGGAATTTCCCATGCGGCTAGCTCCAACTACCATCCCGCGTTCAAAGTCTATTAATTCCCGCCGTACGACCATAGGCACATGGGAAATCATTTCACAAAAATCATCTGAGTACAAACGATAGCTCCGCCAATGTACTGCCCTTTTTCACTTCGTTTATTTACACCTCGTGTACGTAATACTACCACCATCCGTATTTGTGCCTATTGCTAAACCACGAATTTTGTCACCTCAGTCTAAGAGGTCTGCTTGGTCTCAATTTAACTGTGGTTCATCCCTGATGATTCCACTTGACAACATCACCTGAAATATCCGTGTTGGATTTGTTAATCAGCCGACATCCATTGACTATTCAACGTTCGAAGTCTCCGAGGACTCCCGACTGGTCGTTCTGATATGATTGCTTCTCGACTGAAAACGCAATACTACCCTCAGCTTTTTATACTGATGGGTCCATTAGTGACATGTAACGGTGAATTCCCAATTTCGTAGGTGTGTCGAGATACTTTTGCTACTAGCTACCTTTTACGATTGTACTAATCATTTGCATATCCAAGTTTTAAGCCAACTTGTAGTTTTTTGCATGTCGTCTCAACGATGAGGCAAATTTAAAGGCTGTCAATGTAAAAATGGCATTTGATTTTAATGGTAAGATGCAAATTGCGGCAGGCCGGAGTGGCCGAGCGGTTCTAGGCGCTAGTCTGGAACCGCGTGACCGCTACGCGGGTTCGAGTCCTGCCTCGGGCATGGATGTGTGTGATGTCCTTAGGTTAGTTCTAAGTTCTAGGGGACTGATGACCTCAGAAGTTAAGTCCCATAGTGCTCAGAGCCATTTGAACCATTTTTTTAGCAAATTGCGGTAATGTACAGCTGGAGACACAGCAGCTTTCACCGTTTCAAGTAGGGAAACGAAAGGAGAGTATATTTGCAAGACGTAGTGGCTGCAGTAAGCTAAAGTTCTCCACACTCGTTGCCCATCTCTGCGGTCCCTGGAGGCGTGCTCTGCGCTACAGCAGTGATTGCTCTCTCCCTGAGGCGGTGACGACCGGCCGCCTGCCCGAGTCTCATCACGTAGATCCCACAAAGTCTCCGCCTTTAATTAAGTCGGCGGGTCTGGGTCAAGGTCGTCGGACGGCGCCATCCGCAGAGGCCTACCACGATACTGTCGTCCCCGGGCTTGCATTTCCAGAAACCGTACACTTCAAGTAACCTTTTCCGAAGCCTAGAATACAGCCGTAACTGTTGCACGGTTAGCTGAAGCAGGTAGTATCTTTACTACTGAACCGTGAGTTCTACGTTGTGAAATTGTGCAGTGTGTATTGTTAATGAAATGCATCACTTTGAAATGTTTACTGTGTAGTATAATAACTGTCTATAAGTTTACGCCCCGTAAATGTCATTTTTTTAAATTTTTTTATTTGCCCAGCAGCTTTGGTTTTTTTTTTTTTTTTTCTAATCTGATTGTAAAAGGAAATGTTTGTGAGGAAATCTGCAGCACGCTACACTGAGGTGACAAATGGCGTGGAATGGCGACAGGCACTATACAGATGGCGGTAGTATAGCGTACACAAAGTGTAAATGGGCAGTTCATTGACAGAGCAGTCATTTGTACTCAGGAGATTAGTGTGGAATTGTTTCTGACGTGATTACGGCCACACGATAGGAACTAACAGACTTTGAATTCGGAATAGTAGTTGCAGCTAGAAGCGTTGGACATTCTGCCTTGGAAACGTTACGGAATTCAGTATTCCAAGATTCTATGTGTCGAGAGTATTCCGAGTATACCAAATTTCAGGCATTACTTCCCACCACGAACAACGCAATGGCCGACAGCCTTCGCTTGACGACCGAGAGCAGCGGCATTTACATAAGGTTGTCAGTGCTAATAGGCAGGCAACACATCATGAAATAAGTGCAGTATTAAATTTGAGACGTACGACGAACGTATCCTTTAGGACAGTGCAGCGAAATTCGGTGTTAATGGGCTGTGGCAGCAGACGACCGACGCGAGTGGCTTTGCTAACAGCACGACATCGCCTGCAGCGCCTCTCCTGGGCTCGTGACCATATCAGTTGGGCCCTAGACGACTGGAAAACGGTGGCTTCGTCAGATCACTCATGATTACACCCTGGTAAGATTGTTCAAATGGGTCTGAGAACTATGGGACTTAACATCTGAGGTCATCATCCCTTAGACTTAGAACTACTTAAACCTAACTAACATAAGGACATCACACACATCCTTGCCCGAGGCAGGATTCGAACCTGCGACCGTAGCAGCAGCGCGGTTCCGGACTGAAGCGCCTAGAACCGCTCGGAGCTGATAAGAGTTGATGGGAGGCATCAAGTGAGACGCTGAAAATAGTTGAAATGGCTCTGAGCACTATGGGACTTAATTTCTAAGGTCATCAGTCCCGTAGAACTTAGAACTACTTAAACCTAACTAACTTAAGGACATTCCGCTGAAGAGAAATGGGCATCTCTAAAAAGTAAAATCACGGAAACTGGAAAGAAAACATTCTTACAAAGAAGGCAACTGCAAAGAAACCATGGAGAACAGAAGAAATACTTCAGCTGATCGATGAAAGAAGGAAGCACAAAAATGTTCAGGGAAGTTCAGGAATACACAATTACAAGTCGCTGAGGAATGAAATGAACAGGAAATGCAGGGAAGCTAAGACGAAATGTGAAGAAATCGAAGAAGAATTGATAGTCGGAAGGACTGATTCAGCATATGTGGTTGTTGTTGTTGTGGTCTTCAGTCCTGAGACTGGTTTGATGCAGCTCTCCATGCTAATCTATCCTGTGCAAGTTCCTACATCTCCCAGTACCTACTGCAACCTACATCCTTCTGAATCTGCTTAGTGTATTCATCTCTTGGTTTCCCTCTACGAGTTTTACCCTTCACGCTGCCCCCCAATGCTACATTTGTGATCCCTTGATGCCTCAGGACATGTCCTACCAACCGATCCCTTCTTCTCGTCAAGTTGGGCCACAAACTTCTCTTCTCCCCAATCCTATTCAATACCTCCTCATTAGTTACGAGATCTACCCACCTAATCTTCCATCAATTCAGCATATAGGAACGTCAAAAGAAGCTTTGGCGAAGTTAAAAGCAGGGATGGCAAACATTAAGAGTGCAACCGGATGTCCATTATCAAATGCAGAGGAGAGAACGGATAGATGGAAAGAGTACACTGAAGGCCTCTGTGAGGGCGTAAGAAGAAACAGGAGTCGATTTAGAAGAGATTGGGGATCCAGTATTAGAATCAAAATTTAAAAGAGTTTTAGAGGACTTAAGATCAAACAAGGCAGAAGAGATCGATAACATTCCATGAGAATTTCTAAAATCATTAGGGGACGTGGCAACAAAACGACTTTTCACATTGGTGTGTAGAAGGCTGCTCTGTTGCACGTGGTGTGCTGTCACTGCTGCCACCTCTACCAGGCAAATTACACGATGGAAAGCATCGCTCTTATGCACTCCTTTCCGCGGTAAATTTGTCAGTTGCAAACGCAAATCTCTAACATAATAAGTTTTTTTAATTGAAGAGAGCATATTCTATCATTTGCAACATTCACAGCATCTTTTCTACAGCATTTCCACAGCCAAATCTTTTGCAGACTTTCGTCGTGTAGGGAAACACGAAACACTACTTCAGTTCCGTTCATGTCGCGATTGTGAGAATTACAGCCAACAACAGCTGAACCTGGTTTTTGTTTTCGCACACTCAAAACACATTCACTTGCAGGTCACTCACTACACAAAAGCAACTAAGTGTAAACGACAATACTCACGAAGTACCGAACGAGGTGACGCAGTAGTTAGGTACACACTGGACTCGCATTCGGGAGGACGACGGTTCTATCCCGCGTCCGGCCATCCTGATTTAGGTTTTCTGTGATTTCACTAAATCGCTCCAGGCAAATACTGGGATGGTTCCTTTGAAAGGGCACGGTCGACTACCTTCCCTGTCCTTCCCTAATCCGATGATAGCGATGACCTCGCTGTTTGGTCTCTTCCCCTAAACAACCCCAACCAACTCACGAAGTCACACACTTTCCATCATACAAATAAGGGCGCGAAATGTTTCTCTCTGACGCCACGGCACAAATGCGTTTGTTTTTGCACAGCGTTTACTGCGCCTCCCTTTTTTTGGGGGGGGGGGGGGGGGGGCTGATAGCGTACCTTGCTGTGTCATGTCTGGCGATGTTAATATATTTTGAGTGCTAAAACTGTGCATATTTTAGTGAAAATTGGTGTGGCAAGGGCATGTGTGCCTAAAGTCGTTTCCAGAAACTGCGGGTTTTGGAAAGCAAGATTATCAAACATTAATCTGTGAAACAACGCAGCATTCGCTGGCCGCGGTGGCCGAACGGTTCTAGGCGCTGCAGTCTGGAACCGCGCGACCGCTACGGTCGCAGGTTCGAATTCTGCCTCGGGCATGGATATGTGTTATGTCCTTAGGTTAGTTAGGTTTAAGTAGTTCTAAGTTCTAGGGGACTGATGACCACAGAAGTTAAGTCCCATAGTGCTCAGAGCCATTTGAACCATTTTTGAACGCAGCATTCAGATGGCAACTGCAAGCACCGTGATACTATAGTAATAAATTAAAGCCATCTGTAATGAGACGTGAAGAGCCTCGCCAAATGTCATTCTGCAATCTTCAACTACAGTAGCACAACAGTACGATAAAAAAGGCAAGAACTTCTACTAAAACTAAATGTCTAGAACTGTACTGAACATTACTATCCACACTTCATATGCCATTACTGAAAAGGATTAGATATTTAAAAGTTTTCTGTAAATTCATTATCTTTCAAGCCCCTTGTCATTGCTTTTAAATAATTTTGTGTAAATCTGAACAGTCAAATGACCATATAAAATATTGTGAATCACGACGACGGAAAATTGTCGTGAGTGCTACTACAATTAATTTTGCTAGAAAAGACAGCATAAAACCTGTCAGCGCTTGTCTCAGAATTACTGGTCGCATTGCTAACTTACCTGCTGGTTTAGATCTTGAGATTAATTTCACTTATTTTCTAGTCATTTAATTTTCATCAATTTGCTTACACACTGTAGAGCCAAGGAAACGGTACACCTGTAGGGCCCCCGCGAGCACGCAGAACTGCAGCGACACGACGTGGCAAGGACTCGACTAATGTCCGAAGTAGTGCTGGAGAGAACTGACACCACGAATCCTGCAGGGCTGTCCATAATCCACAAGAGTACTAGGCGGTGGAGATCTCTTCTGAACAGCACGTTGCAAGGCATCACAGATATGCTCAATAATGTTCATGTCTGAGGCGTTTGGTGGCCAGCGGAAGTTTTTAAACTTCGAAGAGTGTTCCTGGAGCCTCTCTGTAGCAATTCTGGACGTGTGGCGTGTCGCATTGCCCTGCTGGAATTTCCCAAGTCCGTCAAAATGCACAATGGACATGAATGTATGCAAGTGATCAGACAGGATGCTTACATACGTGTCAACTGTCAGAGTCGTATCTAGACGTATCAGGGGTCCCATATCACTCCAACTGCATACGGCCCACACCATTACAGAGCCTCCACCAACTTGAACAGTCTCCTGCTGACGTACAGAGTTCATGGATTCATGAGATTGTGGCCATACCCACTCACGTCCACCCGCTCGATACAGTTTGAAACGAGACCTACCCGACCAGGCAACATGTTTACAGTCATCTGCAGCCCAATGACGGTGTTGACGGGCCCTGGCGAGTCGTAAACCTGTGTGTCCTGCAGTCAGAAAGGGTACAAGAGTGGGCCTTCGGCTCAGAAAGTCCATATCGATATGTTTCGTAGAATCGTTCGCACGCTGACACTTGTTGATGGCCCAGAGTTGAAATCTGCAACAATTTGCGGAAGGGTTGCACTTCTGCTCACGCTGGACGATTCTCTTAAGTCGTCGTTGGCCCCGTTCTTGTAGGATCTTTTTCCGGCAGCAGCAATGTCCGAGATTTGATGTTTTACCGGATTACTGATAGTCACGATACACTCTTGAAATGGTCGTGTGGGAAAACCCCATCTCATCGCTACCTCGGAGATGCTATGTCCCATCGTTCGTGCGCCGGCTATAACGGCACATTGACACACACTTAAATTTTGAGAACTTGCCATTGTGGCAGCCCAGTCCGCAGCTCGTGGTCTGGTGGCTAGCGTTGCCGCCTCTGGACCACGGGGTCAGGTCCGATTCCCGAGCACGAAGAGTCTACATTTGGTACCGGGGTTGCGTAGACAAGAGCTTTCAAATGCCCCCATAAATGAAAGTCAAGAAGGTTGAGGTCAGGAGAGCGTTGAGGCCATGGAATTGGTCCGCCTCTACCAATCCATCGGTCACCGAATCTGTTGTTGAGAAGCGTACGAACACTTCGATTGAAATGTGCGGGAGCTCCATCGTGCATGAACCACATGTTGTGTCGTACTTGTAAAGGCACATGTTCTAGCAGCACAGGTAGAATAGCCAGTATGAAATCATGATAACGTACTCTATTGAGCGTAGCTGGAAGAACATGGGGCCCAATCGAGACATCACCAACAATGCCTGCCCAAACGTTCACAGAAAATCTGTGTTGATGACGTGATTGCACAATTGCGTGCGGATTCTCGTCAGCTCACACATGTTGATTGTTAAAATTTACAATTTGATCACGTTGGAATGAGGCCTCATCCGTAAAGAGAACATTTGCACTGAAATGAGGATTGACATATTGTTGGATGAACCATTCGCAGAAGTGTACCCGTGGAGGCCAATCAGCTGCTGATAGTGCCTGCACACGCTGTACATGGTACGGAAACAACTGGTTCTCCCGTAGCACTCTCCATACAGTGACGTGGTCAACGTTACCTTGTACAGCAGCAACTTCTCTGACGCTGACATTAGGGTTATCGTCAACTGCACGAAGAATTGCCTCGGCCATTGCAGGTGTCCTCGTCATTCCAGGTCTTCCCCAGTCGCGAGTCACAGGCTGGAATGTTCCGTGCTCCCTAAGACGCCGATCAATTGCTTCTAACGTCTTCCTGTCGGGACACCTTCGTTCTGGAAATCTGTCTCGATACAAACGTACCGCGTCACGGCTATTGCCCCGTGCTAATCCATAAATCAAATGGGCATCTGCCAACTCCGCATTTGTAAACATTGCACTGACTGCAAAACCACGTTCGTGATGAACACTATCCTGTTGATGCTACATACTGATGTGCTTGATGCTAGTACTGTAGAGCAATGAGTCGCATGTCAACACAAGCACCGAAGTCAACATTACCGTCCTTCAATTGGGCTAACTGGCGGTGAATCGAGGAAGTACAGTACATACTGACGAAACTAAAATGAGCTCTAACATGGAAATTAAGCGTTTCCGGACACATGTCCACATAACATCTTTTCTTTATTTGTGTGTGAGGAATGTTTCCTGAAAGTTTGGCCGTACCTTTTTGTAACACCCTGTATAGGCGTTGCCGACAGCAGCGCCGTATTCAGCTTATCTCTGTACTTGAATACGCTTTCCTATACCAGTTTCTCCAGTGTAATAATTTAATCAGCGTTATGAAAAGTCCACTGGACCTACCGGGATACCAATTCGATTCTACACAGAGTACGCGAAAGAACTTGCCCCCCTTCTAACAGCCGTGTACCGCAAGTCTCTAGAGGAACGGAAGGTTCCAAATGATTGGAAAAGAGCACAGGTAGTCCCAGTCTTCAAGAAGGGTCGTCGAGCAGATGCGCAAAACTATAGACCTATATCTCTGATGTCGATCTGTTGTAGAATTTTAGAACGTGTTTTTTGCTCTAGTATCATGTCGTTTTTGGAAACCCAGAATCTACTATGTAGGAATCAACATGGATTCCGGAAACAGCGATCGTGTGAGACCCAATTCGCTTTATTTGTTCATGAGACCCAGAAAATATTAGATACAGGCTCCCAGGTAGATGCTATTTTCCTTGACTTCCGGAAGGCGTTCGATACAGTTCCGCACTGTCGCCTGATAAACAAAGTAAGAGCCTACGGAATATCAGACCAGCTGTGTGGCTGGATTGAAGAGTTTTTAGCAAACAGAACACAGCATGTTGTTATCAATGGAGAGACGTCTACAGACGTTAAAGTAACCTCTGGCGTGCCACAGGGGAGTGTTATGGGACCATTGCTTTTCACAATATATATAAATGACCTGGTAGATAGTGTCGGAAGTCCCATGCGGCTTTTCGCGGATGTTGCCGTAGTATACAGAGAAGTTGCAGCATTAGAAAATTGTAGCGAAATGCAGGAAGATCTGCAGCGGATAGGCACTTGGTGCAGGGAGTGGCAACTGACCCTTAACATAGACAAATGTAATGTATTGCGGGTACATAGAGAGAAGGATCCTTTATTGTATGATTATATGATAGCGGAACAAACACTGGTAGCAGTTACTTCTGTAAAATATCTGGGAGTATGCGTGCGGAACGATTTGAAGTGGAACGATCATATAAAATTGATTGTTGGTAAGGCGGGTACCAGGTTGAGATTCATTGAGAGAGTCCTTAGAAAATGTAGTCCATCAACAAAGGAGGTGGCTTACAAAACACTCGTTCTACCTATATTTGAGTATTGCTCATCAGTGTGGGATCCGTACCAGATCGGGTTGACGGAGGAGATAGAGAAGATCCAAAGAAGAGCGGCGCGTTTCGTCACAGGGTTATTTGGAAACCGTGATAGCGTTACGGAGATGTTTAACAAACTCAAGTGGCAGACTCTGCAAGAGAGGCGCTCTGCATCGCGGTGTAGCTTGCTCGCCAGGTTTCGAGAGGGTGCGTTTCTGGATGAAGTATCGAATATATTGCTTCCCCCTACTTATACCTCCCGAGGAGATCACGAATGTAAAATTAGAGAGATTAGAGCGCGCACGGAGGCTTTCAGACAGTCGTTCTTCCCGCGAACCATACGCGACTGAAACAGGAAAGGGAGGTAATGACAGTGGCACGTAAAGTGCCCTCCGCCACACACCGTTGGGTGGCTTGCGGAGTATAAATGTAGATGTAGATTGCTCAAATAGATATTTGGAAAACAAAGATATGGTGCGAAAATTGGCAATTGACCGTAAATAATGAAAAGATTGAAGCCATCCACATGAGTGCTAAACGAAATTCATTTAAAGTTTGGTTACACGATAAATCAATCAAATCTAAAAGCGTAAATTCAACTAAATACCTAGGATTTA
This sequence comes from Schistocerca americana, assembly GCF_021461395.2. Classification (NCBI taxonomy): domain Eukaryota; kingdom Metazoa; phylum Arthropoda; class Insecta; order Orthoptera; family Acrididae; genus Schistocerca; species Schistocerca americana. Next base: position 438,293,334 of record NC_060125.1, read on the forward strand.
CAATTATGAACAACTTAAATTGGAAAGGATACATAGAAAATGTGTAGAAAACGAATCAAAGACTGCGCTATATTTTGCAGAACACTTATTGTTAGAGTATGCAATAGAGCAGTAAAGAGACTGCCTACACTACGCTAGTGCTTCCACTTTTGGAATACTGTCGCGCAGTGTGGGATCCTTACCCGGTAGGATTAGCAGAATACATCGAACACGTTCAAAGAAAAGCAGCACGTTTTGTATTACTGAGAAATAGGAGAGAGAGAGTCTCACGGACATGGTACAGCATTTGGGGTGGACAACATTAAAACAAAGGCGTTTCTCGTTGCGGCAGGATCTTCTCACGAAATTTTAGCCACCAACTCTGTACTCCGAAAGCGATAATATTTTGCTGACGCCAACGCGCATAGGCGATCATCATAACAAAATAAGAGAATTAAGAGCTCGCACGGGAAGATATAGGTGTTCGTTTCTTCCGCGCGCTTGTTCGAGCGTGAAATAATAGAGAATCGTTGTGAAGGTAGTTCGATGAACCCTCTGCCAGATGTAACACCCCAATTATAGAACCCATAATGTACACCCTTTTGTTGCAAAAAGAAATAGAAAAATCAGTCATCCTGACAACTATTGACGACAAGATTGACAGTCTGATTAACAATAATGTTATGTAAATACTAATGTTTATCATAAAGAATGAACTGAATGAAAGAATACCATATGATACGAAACAGAAACTTTAAAGAAAGAATTCAAAAAAATTATTATTTACGAAGGTTAAAGCCCAGACCATAAACTGACCAAAGATAATATTTATCCTAGAAGAGAGTTGTAGCCGCATCGAGCTGTAAGTTGGCTGTGACTACAATGTAACTCGGCAATGGAGATGTTCACTTCTCTCTTGTACTCTTGCAATAGTAGTACGAGTGTTAAGCGCTACTAGATTGTTTTAAAACCGATCTGAAGTTTAAAAGTTTTACGGTTGGAAGTATTAGTCAGAAGTCGGACTGAAGTAAAATCATTTTTACCGTTTAGGCAGATAAGGGGATAGTTGATATATTTGACAGAAAAATAAGTCGTGTGATTGCTGATTTGTGATGGGACTTAGCCTTCGTTATACTTAATAGTCACGAGCATCGAAGGACATAGAAAGAGATTGATCGCCGACATAAACTCAATTGTTAGACTTGACTAGGCAACAGATAAACGTAATCACGAAGAACTTACAATTGCGCCATGTTGTCTGAAGCTATCGTCAAAGTCAGAGTAGCTGATGCTAACAGACGCAATTCCCTGAATGAAACATCGGTGTGTTTGCTCAGTCTAGCGACAAATAATTACGAAGAACAATAAACTTCAATTCAACTTTAATTCTTCGGTTTGCATACATCATTTAATGGACATTTAAAGGGTGTTTCTGGAATTAAATGATTCTTCGGATAACATAAAAGTTAAAAGTGATTTAGTGGCAATTTAATTGTAAATAGTAATAAGTTTACACCGAAATACGACGCATTCTGAACAGTGCTCAAGGGTATGTTATCTCTGGAATTACGTCGTGTAGTTGTTGAATACCCGACGTAGCGACGCCTTGACGACGGAATAATAATTGACAACTCAATATCCTAGCAAAAATGATGATGTGACATCGGCTTGGATGATGGATTAATGATTCAGACATATTTTGAACGTTTGAATAGCCATTCTCAAACCGGGCATAAGAACTACAGGTAGCAAGTTCGCGTAAACTGAAAAGTCTGTCGCGAACACCCAAAGGACTTTTGGTTATCATTTCAGATCAAGGGAGTCATCGCGTTATCGAGTGGTGCAGTCGCCATACTTATGAGTGGAGAAGATCGATAGACATGGAACACCATTGCTTTAATTACAAGCAAGGGCGGCGTACACAATCCGGCGCGCTGCTCCATCGAGACGTTGATATCAGTTTTGTGGGACAGTATCTGAAAAACAACCAAGCCGCGCGAGGAGTTTGTGTTTATAACAGTTACAGATTGGCGTTGTCGTGATCGACGGACGCCGTTCCACGTCATCTCGGGTGGGACAACCATCACCATCGAGCCGAGACAAAACGAGACGTCACACAGACAATTACGTGAGATTTACAGAGTATCCTTGTAGATTCAGATGTAGATGAAATGCAAGCAGTAGACAAGGATAGCTTTTATCTTTAGTTTTTCTTTTTTTCTTCCTTGATGTGTTATAGCTTCCTTATACCATACAACAAAATTTTGTCTTTAGACATTTTTTTCTCGTTTTCTTAATACAGATTTCGTTCCATCGGTCTTCCTTGAAATATCAGTACTTATTGCTCCAGAGTAAATTTTCCAACATGAAAAAGACAAGACACAAGATGTAATCAACAAACAATGGATACTGACAGCTAATTTTTCGTCGCCCCACGTTTTGGGCGCCAGAAGCGGCGTTGCTCTCCTGTCTCGTAATGATATTTTAAAAAGTTAAAGCTTACTCAAAGGTGCGGCCATAATTTAACGACTTGCATTTTGTGCAACTTGGCGCAGTAGTACAGCCGCCACATGAAGTCGACCCAAATTGGCGATGTTTATCGTGTGCAAAAATGGACGCTGCAGTACAGCGTATTGAAATTTCTACAATACTTACTACTCAGATTACAACGTGTAACCCAACCTCTTATTTACTCTATTTTCTGTTATATAAGGCTGATGAGTAGGTTGACAGGCACCATCGTTCAGAAACAGAAACCGATTACACTCGCGTGATTTTTGTTGTACAATATTTCAGACATGCAAGAAAATGGTCGGCTTAAACACCCCCGCACATCATCAGTGAAATTTGTTACAGTAACCTGCAACCAATAGTTTAAGAGCCGTTGCAAGAACCCCCCACTCGTACTAAACCTCTAAAAATTCTCAGCTTAGTCGGTGAGTCTGAGGATGATGATGTGAGAGGCCTACACTATAACTGCCCACGCTTTCTCACCCGAGTTTTGTGATAATTAAGCCAGTCCGTCCTTAAACTGACTTAGTGAGCCACTGCGTAGGAATTCTTCCCACTTGTCATGTGAAGATGATCTCCTAGTTTCATGTACCTTTGCAGAGCTGTAGTAGCGTTGTCAGTTTCTGAAATGCCTATACGACTGTCTATTTTTATGTAATGAAGTGGGAAGAAGTTGTTTGTGCAAATAATTTTTACACGGAATGCTATTATGGTGCGTTTGTTTAAGAAACACATTAAAATGAACCTGTTCACACTGAATATAAGCTAACCATTAACGGTACGAGAGCATGGTCCACCGCATTGCTAGATCGAAAGACATCCTATCGATGACTACCAACTATGGCGCCCAGTCTGTAACTTCAGCATACAATTGGTACAGTTCGTATAAGATCATACATCTTCGGTTATGCCAATGTCATTCATTTATTTATTAACATCAACGTTTCCTGGCAATTTAAAATTACTGAAAGATAGTATTTATAACCCATAGATGGCTAGTAATGTGTGAGTGGCAAAAGGCAAATTTTGTTAGCAAATGTTCATTAATAACTATTACTTGATACACGCCAGAATAAATGTACTTTCCCTACTTACCTCTTTGCTAACGTCAAAAGCTATTTCTGCATCGGCAGCTCATCCCACTGGCTTCGAAAGCGCTGGATGGCCAACTGCTTCTGCTAGCCAGCGTGGGAACCTACCAAAAAATGATTCAAATGGCTCTGATCACTATGGGACTTAACATCTTACGTCGTCAGTCCCCTAGAACTTAGAACTACTTAAACCTAACTAACCTAAGGACATCACACACATCCATGCCCGAGACAGGATTCGAACCTGCAACCGTAGCGGTCGCGCGGTTGCAAACTGAAGCGCCTAGAACCGCTCGGCCACACCGGCCGGCGTGGGATCCTACCGCGCGCTACTTACTCCGTACTTACGTACTGATACACTCACTTTACGTATGTGAAATAGCAAAACTGAAAATATAGTAAAATGTTCTCTAATCTCCAAATACAAGGCTATTACAAATGATTGAAGCGATTTCATAAATTCACTGTAGCTCCATTCATTAACAGTTACGTAGAAAAACTCATAAAGTTTTGTTCGGCTGAAGCCGCACTTCAGGTTTCTGCCGCCAGAGCGCTCGAGAGCGCAGTGAGGCAAAATGGCGACAGGAGCCGAGAAAGCGTATGTCGTGCTTGAAATGCACTCACATTAGTCTGTCATAACAGTGCAACGACACTTCAGGACGACGTTCAACAAAGATCCACCAACTGCTAACTCCATTCGGCGATGGTATGCGCAGTTTAAAGCTTCTCGATGCCTCTGTAAGGGGAAATCAACGGGTCGGCCTGCAGTGAGCGAAGAAACGGTTGAACGCGTGCGGGCAAGTTTCACGCGTAGCCCGCGGAAGTCGACGAATAAAGCAAGCAGGGAGCTAAACGTACCACAGCCGACGGTTTGGAAAATCTTACGAAAAAGGCTAAAGCAGAAGCCTTGCCGTTTACAATTGCTACAAGCCCTGACACCCGATGGCAAAGTCAAACGCTTTGAATTTTCGGTGCGGTTGCAACAGCTCATTGGAAGAGGATGCGTTCAGTGCGAAACTTGTTTTCAGTGATGAAGCAACATTTTTTCTTAATGGTGAAGTGAACAGACACAATGTACGAATCTGGGTGGTAGGGAATCCTCACGCATTCATGCAGCAAATTCACAATTCACCAAAAGTTAACGTGTTTTGTGCAATCTCACAGTTTAAAGTTTACGGCCCCTTTTTCTTCTGTGAAAAAAACGTTACAGGACACGTGTATCTGGACATGCTGGAAAATTGGATCATGCCACAACTGGAGACCGACAGCGCCGACTTCATCTTTCAACAGGATGGTGCTCCACCGCACTTCCATCATGATGTTCGGCATTTCTTAAACAGGAGATTGGAAAACCGATGGATCGGTCGTGGTGGAGATCATGATCAGCAATTCATGTCATGGCCTCCACGCTCTCCCGTCTTAACCCCATGCGATTTCTTTCTGTGGGGTTATGTGAAAGATTCAGTGTTTAAACCTCCTCTACCAAGAAACGTGCCAGAACTGCGAGCTCGCACCAACGATGCTTTCGAACTCATTGATGGGGACATGCTGCGCCGAGTGTGGGAGGAACTTGATTATCGGCTTCATGTCTGCCGAATCACTAAAGGGGCACATATCGAACATTTGTGAATGCCTAAAAAAACGTTTTGAGTTTTTGTATGTGTGTGCAAAGCATTGTGAAAATATCTCAAATAATAAAGTTATTGTAGAGCTGTGAAATCGCTTCAATCATTTGTAATAACCCTGTAAGGAGTACCTTACAATGTACGGAGGTAATCTGCCGTTCATTGTGATGCACCACACACACAGGAACGATTACTACGAAGTTGCACACTTCCTCGTGGTATGCCACACCCCAGCCCAGATGTGGCTATAAATGCTGAGCAGGATTCGTCCATCGAGTAACACACAGCTTCAGTAGTCAGGCCATCAAAACCATGCAAGCCACAGCTAGCAGAGGCACGTCCAGAGCTAAATTTCCTTCGCCAGCTCCTGTTGTGCCTAGTATCGGGACGCTGTGAAACCCGACACCCAACAACAAAGCGACAAAGCCTCCGGCCGCACTCGAAACCAAACGATAGGAACCCGTGCACGACTCATTCTCCTTTCAAATTAGACTGATATTTTTCTGTGACTATTTCTCTATCGACTCATAACTGTATTCCTGGTCTTGTGGAGACGGTCGGTGAGAGTTGTTAATAGCCAGTTGCAGGCGGTGTAAAGAACATTCCAGTCGAATCTCGGAAACTTTCTTGAAACGACATCTTTTACTTAATGACTTTGGAGTTGTGAGGAGGTAAACCCTCAACCGGGGGTGAAAGTGAGGCTGACGACTCTTACGTACACTGATCTGATAGTGTAGCAGAACAGAGAATTAATCCGACTCGCCAATAAGCGTTTCCGATTAACTCCACGGAGCAGTACGTCGCTTAATTTGCCTCTCACCGTGCACATTGTTAGCAGTGCGTGAGTTCTGGCTGCGGCCGCAGGTGGTACTTGATGCGAACCAACAGGAGCTGTGACCCACCAACGAAAGGAACTTTTCAGTGTCACACATACGATACCTCGTATAATTTTGACCAAAGACGGCGCTATTCGGAACACGGTCATCGTGAAGTGTAGGAGAATTGGCAAAACTTGGTCACAGAGAATGTTGAAATAAACATCTTGGTTAATACTCATGCGTCCTGAATAAGTGGGCCCACCCCATTACATCACACAACAACCTACGGCGTTCCGCAGACGTCATCAGGCTCGCCGCCAGCCGCTCACAGCTACGCGAGGCGAGTGGCTAGAAATCGGAAGTACATCTGGCAGTCGGCTGAAGTAGGAAAGCGCTCACGTGATGTCCCTTCGTCGCTACGTTTGAGCCGCCATATTGGATTCACCATATTTCGATAGTTTGCGTATTATAATTTTTGTGTTATGACAGTATGTCCGGAGACATCGCTGGTCGAGGTATGGTTTGGCAAGTACGAAGACAAGCAGGAGAAACTCTCGCTGTGTGCGGGCGCGCATTATCTTGCTGAAATGTAATCGCAGCACAGCTTGACAGGAAGGGCAACAAAAAGGGGCAGACAACATCGTCGACCTACCGCTGTGCCGCGAATGACAAGGAAAAGATGTGGGTCTCCAGACCACTACTCACGGAAAATGTCAAACTAAAATACCTTCAGCTGTCTAAATTTATAGTTTTATTTAGTTTGCTGATGATGATATTCGGTTTGTGAGGCGCTCAACAGAGCGGTCATCAGCGCCCATACAAAGTCCCAGCTTTTACGCAGTCTAATTTTTACACAGTACAATCCAGCCAGTGTCACAAATGATGACGAGGAGGACAACACAAGCACCCAGTCCCTGGGCAGAGAAAAATCACCAATCCGGCCGGTAATCGAACCCAGGACCTCGTGATCCAGAGGTAGCAAGGCTAGCCATTAGACCATGAGCTACGGACATTTTATTTGTGCAACAATTTCCAGTGTTACATTATGCCTTCTTCAGGCCCCCTGACCGACTTGTAGGAAGAATCCTACCTCTTGTAGAGTCGAAATAGGGGTCAGCATTCAATGGGTTCTACCTGTAGATTTCTTCTTAACACGGCGATCCCTTCGATCGTCGCTTGCCGAGTGCACAAGAGGTGGGATTCTTCCTACCCGTCGTTCAGGGGACCTGACGATGGCGTAATGTAACGCCGAAATTTGTTCCAAAAATAAAATAAAACTGAAAATTTGACATTGAACAGCTGAGGTTCTCCGACCATCTTGTACCGGTATAAAGAGGCACTTACAGATTACTCATGTTTGTATGCCGTATGGTGGGCGCCACTAGGCTTGTATCCCACCACAGACTGGGGCGTCTCCAGACACGCCTCCACTAGTCATCTGAGCTTTATTCGAGCGGGAGTCGTCGCTGAAGACAATTCCACTCCAGTCAATAATATTTCAGGCCAAAGATGGGTCTGGAGCCGACACAAACAGCGGTGGGATGCCAACCTGACTGCCATCTGCGATACAGCCCGACAACCAGGAGTGATGGTCTCGAATGCAATTTCTTCCCATAGCAGGACCCCTTTGGTTGCCATCCGCGGCACTCTTATAGCACAGCGGTTCCTCGACGATATTCTACGTCCAGTTTCGTTGTCCTTCACGGCAAGCCATCGTAGGGTTATATTTCAGCAAGATAATGCCCAATAACACATTGTAACATTTTCTGCTGCTAAGTTGGCCAACAAGGTCACTGGATCTTCTAAATTTCGCAACTAACTTCACAAAAAGATCGACAACCAACTAAAAATCGCGCGTTTTCTTATATATTGCAGGAAAGTCAACGAAATGAAGCAGACTCTCGCACATCGACAACATCACAAAGAAATGGCATAACAAACACAAAAAAACGCACTTGGAAATGGGAATCATTTCCCGAAACGCGTCGTGTAAAAAATAAAATAAAGAAAATCGTGACTGGTAGCAGATGAGTTATTTATAAACAAACCTACTGTTTTCACAGTCGCAGGCTTTCACAACCATTTATAATGGATCAAATCAGATCTTCACGACATTATTAGGAGCGTATGTGGGCCAATCGGATTCCTATATCCAGAACTGGGCACTTTTTATCAGTAATTTAAACGGCATAGTGGTACAGCCGGACGTTAGTTAGTTTTGACGTGTTATCGCTATTCTCTGTGGCTCCGTTCAACGAAGTGTTGCCACAGCTGAATCGGATTTTTCTTCCCGAAGTTGCAAAACTGTTTAAATGTTGCCTCGCAACCACGTATTCTAAACATTTAACAATTCTGCAAAGATGAGTCCTTTGAACAGATGGATGTTGTCGCTATGGGGACCCTCTTAATGCCAGTTATAGCGAATTTCGTTATGGAAAATTTCGAGGAGCAGGTATCGGAAACTACGAACAAGAAACCGGATATCTGGTTACGGTAGGTGGATGACACGTTCGTTCTGTGGCGGCATGGCAGGGAGGAATTGAATCGTTTTTACAAACATCTCAACGGGAACAGTCTGAAGATTCAGTTTACCATGGAGGAGGCAGGCGGAAGATAAATTTTCTTGACGTGCTAGTTTTTAGGAAAGAAGATTGTAGCTTGGGTCACACAGATTACCGAAAACCCACGCACACAGACCGTTACCTTACTCCGGGATTCGCACCACCAACCGTAGCGCTGCTTGACGCAGAATTAAAACATCTCACAAAGGCATTGCTCAAGAATGTTTATTCGTTCGTTGAGGTGAAACAAGCGTTAAGACCACCGCGTAGAAATCATAGCGATGCTCAAGCACCGGTGAAATCTAAAATTTTTCTGCCTTAAGGATGTTACTGACCGCATAGGAAAATCATCAAGCGGAACATTTGGTGTAATGTACAAACCTACTAGAAAGATACAAGGTCACCTAAAATCGGCCAAGGATGCTTGTCAACTCTGGAAAAAGCAGGAATTTAGTGGATTCTTTGTAGTTGTGGGGAGGTGTACGTGAGTACTACAAAAGGAAAGGTTAAAAAACAACTAGAAGAGCACAAGGGCAATTGCAGCAGAGGGAAAATTGACGGATCAGCTTTTGCGGAACAAGTTTTGCAGCCAGAAGGCCATCAAGTTTATTCCGGTAGGGTTCAAGTATTGGCAGCCACAACCGGATACCGTGAAATGTTATACGGAGAGGCCCTAGAGATTGTCAAATACCCCAGGAATTTCAGTAGTAAGGAGGAGGGCTTGAAATTGAATAACGTCTGAGTGCTAAAGAAGTTGTGTGCCAGTCTTCCATCATGGGGTGATAGCAACAGCAGACGATAGCAGTCTACAACGGCCAATTGCGCTCGGGCATTCAAAAATTGTGACGCCACGCCACCTCGCGGAACCACGCGGAGGCGGAATTTTGCTGCAGTCAGTGGCGAGACAGGTTGTGAATCGGACATTCAAAGTATCTACGATCCCCCTTGAAAACGTCCTCCGCGAATGAGGACAAGACTTTGGATTTTAAGGTGAAATCGATTCGACCACGGCATAACAGCCCGTAACATTTTATTACTTGAGACTTATTGGTTACAACACGACGGCCATTTCGGAGAGAATGTGCACCATTTTCCAACAAAGGCAACAATTCCATCGATTGGAAGGAAGGTGGTGACAACTAATGTATTAAACAGTGGCAGTGGTAAACAAAACCATCACTGAGTACAGAGGTTATTGATAATGTTCGAAGACGCTTGAATAACTCTCCAAGAAAATCGTTACTTCGACTGTGTTCCCTCACCCCCCCCCCCCCCCGCCCCCCACCCCCCCACACACCACCACGAAATACAAAAAACCTTCCCCGGAACTTTTTCTTGTAGGGTATTTTAAAAGCCGAATATACAATAACAGACCATGACGAACTGCAGAAACCCGTGAGGTCATTATACACCAAATAAGCGACACACTTCACAGAACGTCGAGGAATATGGTGAAATGATTACAGGTGATCATCAATGCTGGCAGAGGGCACTTTGAACATTTGCTGTGAGGACTTCTAATATGTGTATGTGATCTCTCAGTTGTGTATTGTTATCCCCCAAAATTGAAAATGTGTCCCATTATTGGTTCAAATGTTATGACTCTTTAAAATAGTCAGGTTTATATGGATCGCACTGTAGATAACCTTGGAACACATTTACAAGTCAAAGGGCGTGAGCAACGGTATTACTGCAGTCTGTTGCTCACAAGGGATGTGGAATGAACAGTCCTCGTAATGACGTTACAAATTCATGGGAAGACGGGCGGAGCCGAAGTCGCGAGAGAATTGCTCGTAAAGCTGAGCGCCTGCGCCTAATTGGCGCGCTGTGGCATCTCGCGCCAGCGACAGCTCTGTCTGGGTCGCATCTCTAGTTCCACCAAGTAATGAGTTGGGCCAGCGTCAGTTTCACGACAGAGCAAGCGTAAGTATTTCCAAACCATCGACGCGTACATAAAGTTTATTCTCTCTGTCGTTATTGACAATAGTGGAGGCGCTCATCCATAACGTTTTTTACTCTGTGAACAATTACAGAGTTCCCCAGCGTACGCTTTTGAAACGATACTGTACTAAAGTCGCTCTAGTGGGCTGGTATGTGGGTACCTCTGATTAACTCCTGCCTCTCAATATCTCTAAGGTACAGCATCACCCCTTTAGTGACACTGTGGTTAAAATGAAACGCAAAGGATTTTAAACTCGAATAGGGAGAAATGTGCCCCCGTGTTGTGAAACTGAAGATGAAAAATTGTATTTTTATTCCAAGACTACTCCTGATATTCGCATACAGATAGCTAAAATTAATGAAGGTCATCCACGTATCTTGTCTACTTGAATTACTGACAGAATTCAATATCATAACAGATTTACCCCAGAAAGACATGAATTAAGTGGATAATTAGTCAACATCGATTATATTTTTCCTCTTGTTCATAAAGTGACAACTTCTGACAAACAGTTGGCAAGATGAACGAAGTGTTTGTGATTTGACTCTAATTCTGTCTCTAAGAACAAGGATAACACGACCTGACGGTTTATACGAATGATTGTGACTGAACTGTACTCTGAAAGAAACGTCCATTGCACGCTTAAATCAAACAGCGACTGCTGCTGCTCTGAGCACGTGATGAAGTAACACAAATTCACTCTAAAGATTTCTAGTGCCAGTGCTGCAAAATGCTCACCATGCACACATAGAAATCTCGAGATGTGTGCGCAGTTTGCCTTGGCGTCAGGTTGAACTGTTGACCTCCATAGCTTCCTCCCGTTCTGATCCACCTTGGTGCCCGGGCTCCAAATCCAAAACCAAATCTCTTCTCCAAGATCGAATCGTCTACTCTTCTCCGCAGTTCGTTGTCAGAACCCTGCTTCGATACATTACCTCCAACTCTGCCAAAAGCCACACATGGAGTTTCTGCCTAAAAGTTAAACCCACCAACTGAGAGCTAGTAAAGCACTTCTACACTAATTATTTATCACTTTGTGTACCGAACAGGCTCCCTGTACAAATCGGAAAGAAACTGTTCCTCCAATCCCAACACTTCTTGAGGCGTCCTACAGGCGTGGTCTTTTATGTTTTATGACTCCACGATTCGTGCCCCAGTCCATATTTTTTTGTGCGCAGGAAACAGCGCGCCTCGTGCGTCTATGTGACCTCAAAAACAAAAAAACGCCACAGTTCTCTCGGCCACCCAGTGTCTGGCCCCCTCCAGTGATGCCCCATTTTGCTCGTTCCGCCGAAATGTTTTTGCCGACCTACCTGACATCATTCTTACGGAAGCTTCCCAGAAAACAACATGTGTGGACCCCTGCCACACGGCGTAATGCGCTTCACCTCGGCTGGGAACAATTACCTCTCCCTCAGACCATCGCACCTCGGCGAAAGCAGTCGCAAAAAGTTTGTCTTCAAGGACAATACGTGACCGCCTGACTGACTCCATGTCCTCTGCAGTGGCTGACGCTGTGCAAAGGTGCCATCCCGGGTCTCGCCCTATAACTGCGACTTGCCGTATTCTCGGAACCAGAATCCTTAAGCATTAGCTTCCTCAGCCGTGGCCGTCGGAGAAAACAAGCCCTCGGCTACTCCACCTCTAATGACGTCATGCATCAACCTACTATTAAATTCAGCATCACAACAACTGTCAACTTTCTCTAATAGTCTCACTGACCATAGAGCCCTACTTCTCTGTATGATCGGATAAATAAAACGGGAGAAAGGCCAGTCGAAAGGACCTGCTCTCGGTTCTGTTTCATAAGATTTATGGTTGGCAGCTACCGGCACATTCTTAATACGTGTGTGACGTGGTATTTACTGGTATTAAAGTAAACGTCCCCCCCATGAACCACGGACCTTGCCGTTGGCGGGGAGGCTTGCGTGCCTCAGCGATACAGATAGCTGTACAGTAGGTGCAACCACAACGGAGGGGTATCTGCTGAGAGGCCAGACAAACGTGTAGTTCCTGAAGAGGGGCAGCAGCAATTTCAGTAGTTGCAGGGGCAACAGTCTGGATGATTGACTGATCTGGCCCTATAACATTAACCAAAATGGCCTTGCTGTTCTGGTACTGCGAACGGCTGAAAGCAAGGGGAAACTACAGCCGTAATTCTTCCTGAGGGCATGCAGCTTTACTGTATGGTTAAATGATGGCGTCCTCTTGCGTAAAATATTCCGGAGGTAAAATAGTCCCCCATTCTGATATCCGGGCGGAGACTACTCAGGAGGACGTCGTTATCAGGAGAAAGGAAATTGGTGTTCTACGGATCGGAGAGTGGAATGTCAAATCCCTTAATCGGGCAGGTAGGTTAGAAAATTTAAAAAGAGAAATGGATAGGTTAAAGTTAGATATAGTAGGAATTAGTGAAGTTCGGTGGCAGGAGAAAAACGACTTCCGGTCAGGTGAATACAGGGCAATAAATACAAAATCAAATAGGGGTAATGCAGGGGTAGGTTTAATAATGAATAGGAAAATAGGAATGCGGGTAGGCTACTACAAACGGCATAGTGAACGCATTATTGTGGCCAAGATAGATACGAAGCCCTCACCTACCACAGTAGTACAAGTTTATATGCCAACTAGCTCTGCAGATGACGAAGAGATCGATGAAATGTATGATAAAAGAAATTATAGTGAAGAGAGATAAAAATTAATAGTCATAGGTGACTGGAACTCTACAGTAGGAAAAGGAAGAGAAGGAAACGTAGTAGGTGAATATAGAATGGGAGTAAGGAATGAAACAGGAAGCCGCCTGGTAGAATTTTGCACAGAGGGTAAATTAAATCATAGCTAACACTTGGTTCAAGAATCATGAAAGAAGGTTGTATACATGGAAGAAGCATGGAGTACTGGAAGGTCTCAGATAGATTATATAATGGTAAGAGAGAGATTCAGGAACCAGGTTTTCAATTGCAAGACATTTCCAGGGTCAGATGTGGACTCTGACCACAATCTATTGGTTATGAACTGTAGATTGAAGAAACTGGGAAAAGGTGGGAATTTAAGGAGATGGGACCAGAGGTTTTACAGAGTTTCAGGGAGAGGATAAGGGAACAACTGACAGGAATGGGAGAAGGAAATACAGTAGAAGAAGATTGGGTAGCTTTGAGGGATGAAATAGTGAAGGCAGCAGAGGTTCAAATAGGTAAAATGACGTGAGCTAATAGATATCCTTGGGTAACAGAAGTGATTTTGAATTTAATTGATGAAAGGAGAACATATAAAAATGCAGTAAGTGAGCAGGCAAAAAGGAATACAAACTTCTCAAAAATGAGATCGACAGGAAGTGCAAAATGACTAAGCAGGGATGGCTAGAGGACAAATATAAGGATGTAGAGGTGCATATCACTAGTGGTAAGATAGATACTGCCTGCGGGAAAATTAAAGAGACCTTTGGAGAGAAAAGAACCACTTGCATAAATATCAAGAGATCAGATGGGAACCCAGTTCCAAGCAAAGAGGGGAATGCAGAAAGGTGGAAGGAGTATATAGAGGGTCTATACAAGGGCGATGTTCTTGAGGACAAAATTATAGAAATGGAAGAGAATATAGATGAAATAGAAGATATGATACTGCGTGAAGAGTTTGACAGAGCAGTAAAAGACCTAAGTCGAAACAAGCACCCGGGAGTAGATAACATTACATTAGAACTACTGACAGCCTTGGGAGAGCCAGCCCTAACAAAACTACCATCTACTGAGCAAGGCGTATCAAACAGGCGAAATACCCTCAGATTTCAAGAAGAGTATAATAATTCAAACCCCAAAGAAAGCAGGTGTTGACAGATGTCAGTTTAATAAGCCACGGCTGCACAATACTTACACGAATTCTTTACAGACGAATGGAAAAACTGGTAGAGGCCGACCTTGGGGAAGATCAGTTTGGATTCCGTAGAAACGCTGGAATACGTGAGGCAATACTGACCCTACGACTTATCTTAGAAAATACGTTAAGGAAAGGCAAACCTACGTTTCTAGCATTTGTAGACTTAGAGAAAGCTTTTAACAATGTTGACTGGAATACTCTCTTTCTGATGTGTGTTTATGATCTTACTTGTATGTGCAGTTATTTTATTCCTAAATTAAGTACGCGTTTGTTTATGAAACTTTTAAGTTCCCTTTCTATTGAAATTTGAGTGATTTTAAAATTTTCATTCATGCTTTAGTCTTTATCCTGTGTCAGTAGCCATTCTACGAGGCGCTTTCTTCAGTCGAAGCGCATCCCGCGTTGGTTACATTAGAATACCATCAACTTCAGAAATCACATTTAGTTACTTGCATCCATCTCTTTGGGAATATTTTACCCCAGTTCAGGGATTTTATGCATCCAGGAAGCAATACTGTATTTCATATTGTTGTATGTAAAATTACAGACTTAACGATTATCGATATACATCAAGAATTTCTCCTCTTCTTTCATGACTGTGATCACCCTGATTTTACTCCAGTGGTTTCGATTGTAACAGTTGAACACCCATGGATTCCAAGCAGGTCTACCACTGAATCCTAGAACACTAAGTTTTGAGAGTTCGAGTGAATTGTTTCCGTTGCCTTTGTCACATACCACCCTCCCTATGCACTGCACATGTAGGGCAAACTAGATCCGTAGTAGCACACCCGATGTTAATGAGCTTGTGGTACTAATTATTTTAGGGGAGAACATAGTTAAGACTGTGTTTTTATTCTTGTTATCTGTGTTCTATTTACCAAAAAATTCAGTCGTATAACAAGTTGTGTACTCGAAGAACAGACCCATCAACCACTTGGCCTGTTTATTTTGGTGTAATTTATGACTCTTACGTAACCAAATGCAATCCATTAGGCCACTGACTCTCTTATCCGGAATTTATTTAAGCTACAGTTATGAGCCAGTTATCTTATGTAAACAAACTCAACCCCATTAGGCCATTTATGCTCTTATCTGACATTTATTTAAGTTAAATTTATGATTCAGTTACCATAATAGCTCTAGTTAATGAGCCATTATCATGACATAGGTGCCTCTATACATATATGATTCTTATCTTTATTACTATAGCCACTTTATGTCTTTAACCTTACCTTAATTGCTGTAATTTTATGATCCAAAATAATGTCACAGTCAAATATGACTACCTCAATATTTATGCCACACTTATCTTTATAACTGTAATTTATGAGACACTGTGCATGGCATTATCGAAACATAGCTGCATCGTCATTTGCATCACCATTATCATAATTACTATAGTGTTGACGCTAACAGCCGGCCCAAGCGAAGTTTGACATCATGAAATTACTCTGTACCTGCAAAATCAGCGGCAAATTAAGAAAAATTCTAAGTAGGAGTGTTTCTGCTGACGTGTATGTGTGTTAAAAAATCACACACTGCATGTCACACAATAGACATCGCTAGATTGCACTGATATCCCATCCTTACACACTAAAACAACTTCCCCCTCTTAGTTGCCAGCCCACTTGTACTGTTATCACCACCACTGGAACAGGATAGGAACAGTTACGACGCTTTAATTTAAAACGCGCTATGGCTGCTCGGCCTCAGGCGCCACATCGCCATCGCTCGCTGCTGCCACCATCATCATGGCCGTGGTCCTCTTGCTAGAAGCCCAGTCATGCTACTAGAGTGCGAGTGATGGCGCGTCCATCTGCTATGGAATGAATGACACCCACACATTGCGAGTCAAGGGGAGCAGTGCCAGTTTATATATCATAAGCATATAAAGTCCCAATCCCCCCCCCCCTTTCATCCCCACCCCAGCTACAGATAAGATGCGTCTCTTTGCAGCACCAGTCAGAGGCGGCATCTAAACGAATGCTGCTACTTCACAACAGTTTATTCTACAAGGTATCTGAAAAAGAATGACGTGATCTTGGATGGTAATAATGGCGAAACATGGAACGCGACGGCAAGGAAATGTTTACTGTTTGAATGGGCATGGCCTCGAGTTTCAGTAAATCGCCCTTAGATGTCAGTCAGTACGTCTTCTCAGTCTGTAGTTAGATGGCGCCCGTTCAACAGAAGGCGTTTTGTGTGCTGCAGTTTGCTGAGAGTGAGTCAGTGATTTCGTATCCCGTGCTTCTCGTCAGCGTCCTCGTATTGGTCAGTCTGCACTCAAAAACATTCGTCGTTGGTATTGCCAATTTTAATACACAGGATGCTTGTGCAAAGTAAGAGTCCTGGTCGACCTCGTTCTTATGATGACATGGTGGAAAGAATTCGGAAAACATTTGAGCGAAGTCCACGAAAATCTACTCCCTGTCCAAAGAGAGAACTGGCAGTGCCTCATCTGACAGTCTGACGAGTGTTAAGACGTCGTTTCGTCTGTAAACCTTACAGACTACAATCAGTGTAAGCTCTTTGGGTTGTTGATGAAAGGAAACGAGTTGATCTCAACAGTGCTCTGCTAAAGCACGTAAAAGGTGATACATTTTTACCACGGTTAGTTTTCAGTGATGACGCAACATTTCATGTTAACGGTAAAGTAAACCGACGTAACGTGCGCATATGGGGACACCAGAACCCTCATGACGTTACTGAGCAAGAAAGATACTCACCTTAAGTGAACTTTTTTTGTACCATTTCTCGTGAAAAAGTGTTAGCTACCTTCTTTTTTGAGGAAACCACAGTGACTGGAATGAGCTACTTCAAATTCTGCATAATTGGCTTTCTCTCCAGCTTCATGAGCACTCCAGCGACAAGATGGAGGTCCACCACACTGGCACAATAACGCACGCCAATTTGTCAGTAACACCCTGCCTTAACGCTGGACAGGGCGCACGGGACCCCGAGACGCCGCCGTGCATTATTGGCCTCCAAGATCACCAGATATCACTCCATGTGATTTTTTTCTTGTGGGGACATGTGAAGGGAAATGTGTTCATCTCCCTTTCCCGTCGTGACATACAAGAAGTGAAGAACAGAAAAACAGTCACCACAACTTCTGTAAAAGTAAATACATCGTGTAAAGTCTGTGACGAATTTAGCTATCATGTAGATGTTGTTCGTGGTGAACACATAGCGCATTTGTAAAAGTAGAAGTAATACTTTAAGATTTTTATGAATTTTTTTGCGATTGATCCCATGTTTGTGGTATGTTTTCATAAATAAATACGGCGTTTTGAAATTGGGTTATTCTTTTTTTTTTGAAACACCCTGTACTTAAGAGAACCATGCCTCATTACAAAACTCATCCGAGAACGGCACACGCATGAAGTTACTACCATCTTGTGATGTTAACTCTACATTCTGCACACACAGTATAATCAAAAGTGTCCGCCCCAGTAGCTGAGTGGTCAGCGTGACGGATTGCCGTCCTCTGGGCCCGGGTTCGATTCCCGGCTGGGTCGGAGATTTTCTCCGCTCAGGGACTGGGTGTTGTGTTGTGTTCATCATCGTTTCATCCCCATCCGGCGTGCAGGTCGCCCAATGTGGCGCCGAATGTAATAAGACCTGCGATATGGCGGCCGGACCTGCCCCGCGAGGGGCCTCCCGGCCAATGACGCCAAACGCTCATCATCATCATAATCAAAAGTATCTGTACACGTACTAGAGTATGTTAGTGTGGCGGGTACCTACCACATGAATCGTATACAATATTTAACCTAAGAAAATCATTGCTGGTGGTAGATAAAAAAGGTATTTTTAAAAAACATTCTTAACTTACGCGAGTAGGCTGTCTGTTACAAAGGCCAACGTGAGGGTAGTTTGTCCATTAGCATGTACAATCCCTGGGCTGGTTTCTTATCTCCATGGAAGAAAGACAAAATAGTTCTGACGAAACTCTGTTGGGTAAGCTTAGGGAACAGTGATTTGAAGTGTACCGCATGATGATTCAGCCACCATCACTGTATATCTCGATTAGAGACCATAGGAATAAGGTAAGACCAAGCGAGGTGGCGCAATGGTTAGCACACTGGACTCGCTTTCGGGAGGATGACGGTTCAATCCGCCGGCCGGAGTGGCCGAGCGGCTCTAGGCGCTACAGTCTGGAACCGCGCGACCGCTACGGTCGCAGGTTCGAATCCTGCCTTGGGCATGGATGTGTGTGATGTCCTTAGGTTAGTTAGGTTTAAGTAGTTCTAAGTTCTACGGGACTGATGACCTCAGAAGTTAAGTCCCATAGTGCTCAGAGCCATTTGAACCATTTGAACGGTTCAATCCCCTGACCGGCCATCCTGATTTAGGTTTTCCGTGATTTCCCTAAATCGCTCCAGGCAAATGCCGGGATGGATTCTTTGAAAGGGCACGGCCAACTTCCTTCCCCTTCCTTCCCCAATCCGATGAGACCGATCACCTCGCTGTTTGGTCTCTTCCCCCAAACAACCCAACCCAACCCAATATGGTAAGAGAGATTAGAGCGTGTGCAGACAGTCAGTATTCCGTTGTTTAGTAAGCGTGCAGGGCAGAAAAACCGCAAAAACCTGCAACTTGTGTCATCCATTATCTACAGTGATCTATGGTATACAGGGGTGTTTCACACTTAATGTTACACACTTCCAGTGGTTGTAGAGGGGACTGAGTAGATCAGGTTTTACATGGGAACCCTTGTATAGAAATGTCGTTCAGCGACACTACAGAGCATCAAACTTATAGACACCGGCTCCTATAAATGTATCTATATACAGGGTGATTCCTTGTTGATATTACAGACTTTATAGGATGATGGAGAAGGATATATATATATATATATATATATATATATATATATATATATTATATATTATATATATATATATATATATATATATATATGTTTGAGATAAGGGTTCCTGTACTGGAAACGAACGAGTCGAAAGCTATAAGCGAAACCTTCTGATACCCCAGAAAGGGGAATGCATGTACTGGTACTGTTTTTTATAAGATTGTAGGGTAGGCGACTTTCAGAGGTGATAGTACGAACAAAAGCAAGGATAAAATGTCCAGTAATCGTGAGCCCTACAATGCATACGTGGGGGCAACGAGCACTTTACCGCCTTCGCTGCTGTGATACACATCCTCTCCACTGAACAAGTGCTCGTAGCTCTTAAGGTATACATTCCAGAGTCCACGTTTACTAGACATCTTGCCTTGTTTTGGTCCAAACTATCACCTCTGAAAGTTGCGTACCCTAAAATCTTAGCAACAAGAGTAGCAGTACATGTATTCCAGTGTCAGAAGTATCAGAACAGTTTTTGCTTATAAATTTCGACCCGTTCGTTTCTGGGACAGGACTCTTACCTCAAACTGATACATTTATCCTTGTCCATTATCCTAGTAAATCTGTAATATCATCACGGAATCACCCTGTATATACATACGACTACAGACGCTGGCGAATATCTCTGACGCTCTGTAGCATCGTTGGATGGCCTTTCCGTTCATGGGTACCCACATAAAACTTGATCTACTAAGTCCCCTCTACAACCTCTAGAAGTGTCTATTATGAATTGTGAAAAATCCTGTACATGTAGATCCAGATGGGACAAATACTGGATTTACGTGTAATACTTAAAGGTCTGCATCATTTGGCAATATTACACAGAACAATGAGATTATTCCATTCATAATCTACATGTTTATAGGACCATGCTTTGCGTCCATAGACTGAACTTAAAGGATGGTTGATAGTAAACCTCCATATTAGCTCTGTTTTCTCATTGTTGTCATTTTGCAGAACATTTGTGAGAGGAAATAATATGTTATCCAGAATGTTTACACTCGAAAGTTAAACAATAACCCTCCTACGATATGCAGTGCCACTCTTATAGTGACTGCCACTGCACTTCGTTTCTTAGCGTCACTGTCATGTTCTTGCATTGAGTAAAATAATGATGGCGCACATTCCACTTTTCATTGTTACTTGTCTATCTCGTCTATTAATCCAACCTGCGAAGGCTCGTAGGCTGAACACTCAAGAAATAAATAACTAAAAATAAACTGGGTGAATGTCTCGTAACTCACTCCTTTTGTGGATGAATTATGTTTCGCTAAGATTTCTCTCAGCATGAAATATACGTTTTCTACAAGTTGTGTTATGTGGTCATTCTACTTTAGGTAAGAATGTACTTAGGAGAGTAATCTCATTAAGAGGGTATGGCTTAAGTCTGTTTGATAAATTGATTATTTTCCTTAACACCTGTGGAATAATATTATTTGTGGGAACCATTCCTAATTTGGCAATACCTATATGTGATAGTATTGTAGAGAACAATGTCCGAAATTGAGAAAAATATGTTTCTTCATGTTTTATATAAGCGTTATTTTAATTTATAATACTTACATCGTGTTTATTGGAGACTGTATCAACAATCTCCTTGAAGTTTACGGTGCGTAATTAACTATAGGCAGGCAGAACGTATTTTCGTGGTCATGAGTGTCTGGAATGTTTACGTCCTCACCAGTCATCTTTCAGGTATTCTTATAGCCCCTTTAGACAAATCGCTGTACACTAATAAATACAACATAACAGTTATCCCGTAAGCTCTCCGACAATTTACACCACATGGAAGCAATTGCCACAGAGTACAGAGGAGTACATTTTAAATGCCGCTTATTGGCATTTGATACACTTAGTCTTGAATAGAGTTGGACGCACCGTCCATTCTGCAGTTATAACTTGTAACTTCCAGCCCGGTAATACCAGTTTCTTTAGCCAAGGAAGATGTAAAAGTTTCCCGTAGATGTGTATCACAGTATTTTATAAAGTCTGTAAGATAGTTATCGATATATTTGTTGACTCCAGAGCTGGTACTGTCTTATCATTGTTTATAATAATGTTGCTATTTCCTTGGTAGTCTTCTTGTTAGTTTTGGGTTGATCGTAGATAGACACAGATCTCCCAGATAAATCTTGCATTATATCCACGTTCATAAGGTAACAGTCGCCCATGTGAAGCTCTTGCAATATTTCGGGCAGTTAGTTCATTAGAACACCTATTTTAACATCAGCCAACTTCATTTTATATGGTAGATCCACAGGCTTTTTATATTTCCTTAAAATGGTTTCCAGTGCTTTCTTGCGAGTTTTCTCTAATATACTTCTTGCTGTCACGTTGTTGTGCCCTTGTAGGTGAAATGGTGGCTTCGCCTTGACACCGTATCTTCTAGAGACAAACTTAAAGGATTTTCCATGTAGTTGATTGTTAAATGCACCGCAAACTTCTTTCTTTAACACTATAGATCATCCTTTACCCAACTGGTGTTGACGTTCCACTTGATCACAAATTTTAACCGTTTCAGTGCTGTCACAGATTGGTTCTGTAGTAGGTAGAAGGACATTTAAATTTTTCTTGCCAAGGAACATGCCATTATCAGCGCAATTTCTGTTACCAATGTTAGTAATGGGATTATCCCCGTCTAAAAATCACCATACAATAAAGTGTCATCCTCTCTAATAGCTGAGGGTTATTTAGTACTCTGGAGCAAGACATGATAATACTTTCCACTACAGCAGAAGACTAATCATTTGTGGTTACAAGCCTCCTTATATACTCTAAATACCCGAGATGTTCATGTCGTGACTTCCAACTATACTTCCTAAATTTAGAAAGTTCCACACGGTTAAGAAACTCGTTACGTAACGTACAGTTATGTGTGTGGAAAGCAGTAATTCCTTAAAGGAATTATTTTTTTAAGGTGTACTTTAATAGATATACAACCCTATATTTACCCTTAAGTAAACGTTTTTTGGGGTGAATCGTAACACTGCGCACGCAATACAGGTTGTTTATCGTAATATACGTGTGCGATTACGGATCCCTGATCGCGAATGAAAACGTACGTTTGATCTTTGAGCCAAAGTATAAATTGAATCATTTTGTCAAAAGGCTCCTCTTAATTGTGCACAAAATGATATCAAAGTCGTCCATACATTATAGCAACCATTTATGCTAGGATAATGCCTGAATTAGCAGTTACTTGGCATTATTTTATGTACTAGCAAAAAATTGATGAAGTAACTTTTTTTGTAGATGATAATTAAAACATTATGGTTACTCCTTATGTAAGAATCCCAACTGGGTCAGTGAAGGAACATTATCCACTCCCTGATATGAATACAATAACTCAGTTTTCTTGCCAAGTCCATGGGAAACGTTTAACATCTTGGATGCTTTGCTTTTGAGACAAAACAGGCTCAGTTTATGTTCACCACTTATTTGGGAACAGCTGTGCTTAACCCATAGAATGGATACCTCGGTTCATGCATTGTGGGACAATAGATTTAAGGATAAATCATTAGTTGTCAAAGTTGAAGGCACCAGGACCTCTCGACACTATTACCTCTCGACAACACGGCGAGAAATGCGTGCTTGCACACAAATGCAAATGCTATCCGAGCCAGCAGGCTGGGCTGTTGTATTTGACCAGGAACGGCACCTGTCCAATGTGCTCAGTACGTTGCATGTTTCAGTCGTGTGACAACAGTGTTCTGTGTAGTTGTGAGTGAATAATGTCGTAGCTAAGTGAATTCAAACGTGATCAAATTGTAGGTGCTTGGATGGTGGGTGATTGAGTAACCAAAGGAGCCAAAATTTTTGGTGTTTAAAGAGGCACTGAATCGAAGATTTACAGCGCATACCAGGGAAAGCGGGAAAACATCACCCACTGAGTCACAACGCCGACGAAAGTGCGTGTTGAGTGACTGAGACAGAAGGTCATTGAAAAGGATTGTGACAAACAATAAGAGGACGGCAACTACAAAAGTCACCGCCCAACTGAATGTCACACTCGCGAACCCTGTTTGCACCAAAAGCACGAAGAGAGCTCCATAAGCAGGTAATCGCAGAGCGCGCTGGATTTTCGAACCACTCATAAGTGTTGTAAATGCCCATAACGCGAAACCTGTCTTCCGGAGACATAAAACATGGACTATGGAGCAATGGAAGAAAGTCATTTGGTCTGACTATTCTCGTTTCCAAAGAAAGCAGGTGTTGACAGATGAGATAATTACCGAACTATCAGTTTAATAAGCCACGGATGCAAAATACTAACACGGATTCTTTACAGACGAATGGAAAAATTGGTAGAAGCCGACCTCGGAGAAGATCAGTTTGGATTCCGTAGAAATGTTGGAATACATGAGACAACACTGACCCTACGACTTATCTTAGAAGCTAGATTAAGGAAAGGCAAACCTACGTTTCTAGCATTTGTAGACTTAGAGAAAGCTTTTGACAATGTTGACTGGAATACTCTCTTTCAAATTCTGAAGGTGGCAGGGGTAAAATACAGGGAGCGAAAGGCTATTTACAATTTGTACAGAAACCAGAAGGCAGTTATAAGAGTAGAGAGACATGAAAGAGAAGCAGTGGTTGGGAAGGGAGTGAGACAGGGTTGTAGCCTATTCCCGATGTTATTCAACCTGTATATTGAGCAATTCGGTGTAGGTATTAAAATCCATGGAGAAGAAATAAAAACTTTGAGGTTCGCCGATGACATTGTAATTCTGTCAGAGATAGCAAAGGACTTGGAAGAGCAGTTGAACGGAATGGACAGTGTCTTGAAAGGAGGATATAAGATGAACATCAACAAAAGCAAAACGAGGATAATGCAATGTAGTCGAATTAAGTCGGGTGATGCTGAGGGAATTAGATTAGGAGATGAGACACTGAAAGTAGTAAAGGAGTTTTGCTATTTGGGGAACAAAATAACTGATGATGGTCGAAGTAGAGAGGATATAAAATGTAGACTGGCAATGGCAAGGATAGCGTTTCTGAAGAAGAGAAATTTGTTAACATCGAATATAGATTTAAGTGTCAGGAAGTCGTTTCTGAAAGTATTTGTATGGACTGTAGCCATGTATGGAAGTGAAACATGGACGATAAATAGTTTGGACAAGAAGAGAACAGAAGCTTTCGAAATGTGGTGCTACGGAAGAATGCTGAAGATTAGATGGGTAGATCACATAACTAATGAGGAGGTATTGAATAGAATTGGGAGGAAGAGGAGTTTGTGGCACAACTTGACAATAAGAAGGGATCGGTTGGTAGTACATGTTCTGAGGCATCAAAGGATCACCAATTTAGTATTGGAGGGCAGATTGGAGGGTAAAAATCGTAAAGGGAGACCAAGAGATGAATACACTAAGCAGATTCAGAAGGATGTAGGTTGCAGTAGGTACTGGGAGATGAAGAAGCTTGCACAGGATAGATTAGCATGGAGAGCTGCATCAAACCAGTCTCAGGACTGAAGACCACAACAAAAACAACAACATTCTTGTTTCACACTGTTTCCAATTGAAGACTGAGTATACGTCCCAAGAGAGAAGCATGGTGCGGGGGAGGGTTCGTCGATGATTTGTGCAGGCATAATGCGGCATTGCATGAGCCTCTGGGCTACTCTGCGAGATCGCATTACACATTACCAGGTCCACCCCATGGTATAATGTTTGTTCCCCAGTGGTGATGCTGTGTTCCGAGATGACCGGGCCCCTGCTCACACAGCTCGCATCTTCAATATTCAATTGAAAACCATACGGGATCTGTATTTACCCATTCCGAAACGAATGGAAGCTCTGTTGTGTGCCAGCGCTTTCATACTCTGTATTAGGAATGGTGATGTATTTTGGTGTTTCCATTGTAACAGGACATCCTCCCCTATTTTTATTTTTCCTCAACAGCAGTTTCTGATACCAGTACTATTTTTCGAATTTTAGACAGGTCAGTATTATCTGAGATGATTTTTCTGAAAACTGTAATTTAATTTTATACACAGCACCTTATATTTCAAGCTAAAATTTATGAAAATGAATTGCATTGTTCTGAATGTACAGTTAAAATTATTTTTTTACAAACATTTGAAATTACGAACTACTGGCACACTTAAAATTTCTGTTATTAATTATGCAATGTTGTACTGGTTACTACGTTTATTTCTGGATTCATTTCTGAAATAAGAATCGAAAGTAATAATGTAACTGAAAGTAGTAGAAAATTATTTGTTAAGAAAAATTGTAAACCGTTTGGAATATGGTTATTTCTGGAGAGCGTGAGAGTCGTAAGCTTGCCTCTGATGTGATCGGACGTATTTTTTTATTTTGTGCGGACAATGTAATTTCGGCTGTATTAATATGAAAAATCAGAAGACTGTATGATATACTAAAATGTGACAAAATATATTTCAGTAAAAACAAAAATTCTGCAACAACAATCTTCAAATTTATATACTTCAATTCAACCGTGAGGACTTAAAATACGAGAATTTCAGCTTCAAGAATCAGACCCCTAGACAAGAATAACAGTGGACAACTCAACGTTGCAAGCCAAGTAAACTAGACAGTTTGTTGTAATGTTCGCTCCTCTCAAATTTTTTATAAAAGTTTTTGCTTATTGTGGACAATAGCCGCAACTAGGAAGAAGAGAGTGGATTATACCTTTTTTTTTTTCCACCCCCTGCATGATGGCAGGATACTCAGCCTTACGGTTAGCTTTCCGATGACGAACAATTGCTGTTTTCATAGTGTTGGCATTTCCGTGAAACTTTTCCAAGTCATCGCAGATTTACAGTGCTCTCATGGGATCTATACCAAACTGAACATGTGTGGCACATAGTGCAGAAAGTACAGACTGGAATTGCATAGTAAATGATTCAGTGTTTTGTTGACTTAAGGTCTTGCTGAATTTAGCAGTCTGACTCCGTGGTGGTTAATGGGAAGCATCAATGTATAGGTACCTTTGTATTGTAGGGAAGTTTAGGTGGTAAAAATCGTACAGGACTGAATACAGTGAGGATGTTGCAAGGGATGTAGGTTGTACGAGTATTTACGCAGAAATGAATTACCTGCACAGAATAAACTACATAAACTACTCTGAAGAGGTGCAAAAAGTGTGTCCCTAAACTGAAATGTGCTGCAACAATAACGACTCTTAATTTCTCGTAATGTCAGAGCTGCCAGAAGTGAGTGAGTTTTCGTGTCCGTTTACGGCTTTTAGTTTTTCTGTTTCGTGTTCTCGTGCTGCCCCGCGGCAGTTCATTTATCGAATCGGCACACGGCGTTGTTTTCTTTTCTCGTATTAGCACAGTATTACCTTTCCCTGCGGTTTTAATCTTTGTGAAAGCTTAAACGGGACATCGGCATACTTTTTAATTCTCGTCTTCATAAGGCCTTATACGTAATGTTGTATATTTCTGAAGGAGAAATCTCGTTTTTACCAGCAACAGTAATACAGTTTCGCGTTTAGTGTTCCTCTTTATGAGCACCATAACGTCTTCCTAGTTACTGTATACTGGTGCTTTTGTCAGGACGAGTCACTGAAAACTACTGTATAAACTGTGCCCTCCTGTTTCCGCATAGGGTCTCATTCTGTGAAGCAGAGAAATCTACCTTAAAGTACGGTACATGTGCTCGTATTACCTTGAAGAACTTAGTCGCTATTCCACTGTAGTTAACTCATAAAACCAAGGGTTCGTCCAGCTTTTGTTCTTTAAAATCGACGTGATAAAAATGCGTAAGATACATATCAAAGAACAAGACAAACACAGGTAAACACATTTCAGTTTTGTGTTAAGAAATTGTTTGTAGCCCAACAGACATGAAAAAATAATTTAGATTCGCTCAATGATTACGTGATATAAATGATAGTGCAACCCATAAAATCAAACACAGTTCCTTGCAATCGAGCTGAACAATTACATTCTACGTATTGTACTAACAGCGGAAATATAAAAAGTTAAAATAATCTCATTACGTTCTAGTTAGGTTTAGAAATAAAAATAATTATAAAAAGTGGGGACAAATTAGGGCTGCGAGAAGTGGTAACAAGGGACGTGGAAGGATACAGACAAGGGTATCCGAGAAAGAAAGGTGTAACGTGACATGATTTATTTTGAAAGAAAGTAGCAAGACAAAGAAGAATGAGCGTATTGACAGAAGAATTGAATTGGGAGATTCCAGAGACAGAAATCAACAACGGAAAAGGAGTGGGAGACCGCTTTCATCATGGAGAGACACAGTGAGGGAAGGAATGAAAGAGGAAGCCGCCTGGTAGAATTTTGCGCAGAGCGTAATTTAATCATCGCTAATACTTGGTTTAAAAATCATGAAAGAAGCCTGTATACGTGGAAGAAACCTAGAGACGTTGGAAGAATTCAGATTGATTATATAGCGGTAAGACAAACATTTCGGTACCATATATTAAGCTGTAAGCATTTCCGGCGGCAGATGTGGACGCTGACCGTTATTTATCGGCTATGAACTATAGACTAAAACTGTAGAATTTGCAACAATGCAAAAAGGTAGGTAATTAAGGAGACGGGATCTGCTTAAGTTGATAGAATCAGAGGTTGCAGAGTGTTTAAAAACGAGCATTAGCCAACGATTGACTGAAACTAAAGAAAGGAATAAGGTAGAAGACTAACGGGTAGCTTTGAGACATGAAACAGTAAAGGCTGCAGAGGATTAAAAAGGTATAAAAGACAAAGCCTAGTGTATCATGGCATTTCACTAGAGATATTGAATTCAAATGATGAAAGGAAAAAATCTAAAAATGCAGGAAATGAAGCAGACAAAAGACAATACAGACACTTATTGATACGAAAGGCAAACTGGCTAAGCAGGAGTGGCTAGACGATAAATGTAAATCTATAATAACAAGCATAACTAGGGAAATGATAGATGCTGCCTACAGGAAAATTAAAGACGCCTTTGTAGAAGAAGCTGTACCAGTATCAAGATTTCAGATGGAAAAACCAGTATTAAACAAAGTAGGGAAAGCTGTAAGGTGGGAGAAATACGTCGCGAGGCAACACAAGGGAAATGAAGGCAATATTATAGAAAGGGGAGAGAAAGTAGATGAAGACGAGATGAGAGCTATGATACTGAGTGAAGAATCTGACAGAGCAGTAAAGGACCCAAGGCGAAACAGGGCACCTGGAATACACAACTTCTGTCAGAATTGCTGGTATCTTTGCAAGAGGCCGCCATCGCTAAACTATTCCAACTCGTGTGCAGGATATATGAGACACGGGAAATATCCTCAGACTTCAAGAAGACTGTAATAATTCCAATTCCGAAGTAAGCAGGTGCTGACTCATGTGGAAATTACCTAACTATGAGTTTAATAAGTCATGTTTGCAAAATACTCATGCGAATTATTTACAGAGGAATGAAAAAACTGGCGGAAACCCATCTCAGGGAATATCAGTTCGGGTTCCGGAGAAATGTTGGAACACGCGAGGTGATGCTGACCCTACGACTAAGGAAAGGCAAACCTACATTTGCAGCATTTGTAGATTTGGAGAAAGCTTTTGACAGTGTTTACTGGAACACATTCTTTAAATTTCTGAAGGCACCATGGGTAAAATACATGGAGCGAAAGATTATTTAAAACTTGTACAGAAACCAGACGGCGGTTAGAAGAGTCGAAGGACATGAAAGGAAAACAGTAGTTAAGAAGGGAGTGACACAGGGTTGTAGAATATCCCCAATGAAATTCAATGTGTATCCTGAACAAGCTGTGAAGGAAAGCAAGGAGAAATTTGAATATGGAATTAAAGTTCAGAAATAAAAATGTTGCGCTTTGTCGGTGGCACTGTTATTCTGTCAGAGACACCAAATGACTTGGATCAGCGGTTGAACAGAGGGGGCAGTGTCTTGAAGAGAGGATATAAGATGAATATTAACAAAAGCACGAAAGGATAATTGAACGCAGGCGAATTAAATCAGGCGGTGCCAAGCGAATTATATTAGTAAATGAGACACTGAAAGTAGCAGATTAGGTTTGCTATTTGGGCATCAACATAAGTTACGTTGGCCGATGTAGAGAACGGATAAAATGAGAATAGCTGTGAGAAGAAAAGCATTTCTTCAGAAGAGAAATTTGTTAATACCGAACGTAAATTTAAGTGTTAAGGGAAGCATTTGTTCTGAAGAGTAGCCTAGTCTGAAAGTAAAACGTGGACGATAAGCAGTTTAGACAAGAAGAGAACAGAAGCGTTTGAAATGTGATGCTACATAAGAATGCCGAAGATTAGATGGATAGATAGTGTAACTAATTAGGGGTACTGAATAGAAATGGGAATAAAATAAATTTGTGGCATAAATTGAGTTAAACAAGGGATCGGTTGATAGGATACGCTCTGGGATATCACAGAACGGCAAGTTTAGTATTGGATTGAAGTGGGGTGTGGGGATTGCAGAGGCAG
The DNA here is from genome assembly GCF_021461395.2 of Schistocerca americana. Taxonomy (NCBI): domain Eukaryota; kingdom Metazoa; phylum Arthropoda; class Insecta; order Orthoptera; family Acrididae; genus Schistocerca; species Schistocerca americana. Next base: position 438,323,027 of record NC_060125.1, read on the forward strand.
GCCAAGAGACGAGTACAGTGAGCAGGTTCAAATGTATGTGTGTCGCAGTAGTTATTCGGAGACGAAGAGGCTTGTACAGGATAGCGTGGAGAGCTGCATCAAACCAGTCTTCACGCCTAACACCGTAACAACGACACAGTGAGAGGCACAGACTCTAGAAATTACTGTCATCGAGGCAGATTTTCCTTTACGGGGAGTTATAGTGTACTGGACACAGTCGTTCACATGTATACATGGTCAAATAATACATGGTGGACCATTTTAATCCATAATGGGGAACAACTCGGGACAGATATGAATTACAGCAAAATGTTTTGCATAAAAGTTGTAGGTGACAAAAAGAGTCAAGCATTTTTACTAACGGCAGTGACTTTGAACGTGATTTTCAACGTGATTTGGAGGTTAAAGTGACTTTTCTTAATAGGAACCCTAATATTTCATTTAAGATTTTAAAAGAGCGGCGCATTTTCCATATAAAATGACACATTATTCAAGGTCATAGCAAGGTTCACTGGAGGTCAAGTAAACAGATATGTTTTTTGTTCTACTAGGAAGTAACTGGGAATAGATGAAGAACACAGCTAAATACAATGTCAGATACAAATTAGGAAGGGCATGCCAAGGAATGGAAAGCGATAAATTGTAAATCAATGATCTACGTTTTATATCTTTGGTCTGTCTTGCAAATGTGAAAATAACATTTATACGTTATACGAGTAATGTATTTATTATTCCAATAAACACGTTAACTAAAACTTTAAAACCAAATCTCTCTTCACACTCTCCACAACCAACTTCACACATAGGGGTTTCCATGAAAGGAATCTCAACCTTCGAATGGCATTCCTTTCTATCTACGTGGATACTCTGCAGATCACACTTACGTGCCTGGTAGAGGGTTCATCGAACCACCTTCACAATAATTCTCTATTATTCAAATCTCGAACAGCGCGCGGAAAAGTCGAACACTTACACGTATATCTTTGAAAAATCGAACACTTATATGTTTACGTGCGAGCTTTGATTTCCCTTATTTTATTATGATGATCGTTCCTGCTTATGTAGGTCGGGCTCCACAAAATATTTTCGCATTCGGAGGAGAAAGTTGGTGACTGAAATTTCGTAAGAAGATCATTCAGTAACGAGGATAGCCCTTGTTTTAATGATGACCACGCCAAATCCTGTATCATGACACTCTCTCCCTTATTTCGGGATAATACAAAACGTGCTGCTCTCCTATGAACTTTCTCGATGTACTCCGTTAATCCTACCTGGTAATAAACCCAGAAGCGCAAAAGAGGACGGACAAGCATAGCGTAGGCAGTCTCTTTTGTAGATCTGTTACATTTTCTAAGTGTTTGCCTTTCCCGCAATATTTTCTATGTGTACTTTTCAATTTAAGTTGTTCTTAATTGTAATTCCTAGGTATTTAGCTGAATTTAAGTCATTCAGATTTGATAGATTGATCGTGTATTCGAATTTTAACGGATTCTTTTTAGAACTCACGTGGATGACCTCACTCTTTTCATTATTTAGGGTCAATTGACCATTTTTGCAGCATACAGATAGCTTTTCTAAATTTTTTGCAATTTTTTGATCTTCTGATAACTTTAATAGACGATAAATGACAGCATCATCTTAAAATAACCTAAGACAGTTGTTCATATTGTCTCCTAAATCGTTTATATAGATAGCAAACAGCAGAGAACCTATAAAATTACCACGTGGAACGCCAGAAATCACTTCTGTTTTACTCGATGACTTTCCGTCAGTTACTACGAACTGTGACTCCTCTGACAGGAAATCACGAATCCAGTCACAAAACTGAGACGATATTCCATAAGCACGCAATTTTACTACACGCTGTATGTGTGGTACAGTGTCAAAAGCCTTCTGGAAATCTAGAAATACGGAATCAATTTTAAATCCCTTGCCAATAGCACTCAATACTTCATGTAAGCAAAGAGCTAGTTGTGTTTCATAAGAATGGTGTTTTCTAAATGTCTGTTGACAGAGTTTCAATAGATCGTTCTCTTCGAGATAATTCATAATGTTCGAGCACAACAAATGTTCCAAAATCTTGTTGCATATTGACATTAATGAGATGGGACTGTAATTTAGTGGATTACTGCTACTACCTTTCTTGAATATTGGTGTGACCTGTGCAACTTTCCAGTCTCTGGGTACGGATCTTCCGTCGAGCGAGCGGTTGTATATGACTTAAGTACGGAGCTAATGCATCAGCATACTCTGAAAGGAACCTAACTGATATACAGTCTGGACCAGAAGACTTGCTTTTATTAAGTGATTTAAGTTGCTTCACTACTCCGGGGGTATCTACGTACTTCTACGTTACTCACGTTGGCAGCCGTTCTGGAGTAGAATTCTGAATATTTACTTCGTCAGAAACAGCCAAATATTATAAAAATCACTGTGCTACATTAAGAATGGTTATTAAAAAGTCCAGAAGCATGTGCATCATGTCTGAGATCAACACCTCTGATAACAAAATCAAAACAATTTGGAATATTATTACAAGGGAGACAGGGCAACCAAGAGTACAGGATGACGGCATTACCATCAAAGAGAATGGGAACTTGACAAACAACAAACCGGAAGTCGAAAACATTTTGAATAATCATTTTTTAAATGTTGTAGAGAAAATAGGATATAAATGTTCATTAGAAGAAGCAAGGCAGTTAATGTAAGAGGCCTTACCCACACCATTTGATACACCCACCTCTCCTTCTGAAATTAGGAAGATAATAAACTCTCTTAAGAATTAAAGCTCACCTAGAATTGATGGCATTTCCAGCAGGATAATAAAAGCTTGTTCCCAAGAAATAAGTGGGATTCTTAGACACATATGTAATAGCTCTCTGGAGCAGGGTATTTTCCCAGATAGACTGAAGTATGCCATTGTTAAATCACAGCATAAAAAAGGGGATACATCTGATGTCAACAACTACCGCCCAGTCTCTCTTCTGATTACCTTATCCAAAATTCTTGAAAAAGTAATGTATTGCAGAGTAGCTTCACATCTTTGTAAAAATAAAGTTTTAACAAAATGACAGGTTGGTTTCCAGAAAGGTTTCTCAACTGAAAATGCTATATATACTGTCACTAATTAAATATTAAATGCTCTGAGTAACCAGAAGTCACCCGTTGGGATTTTTTGTGATCTCTCAAAGGCTTTTGATTGTGTAAATCATGGAATACTTCTAGATACGCTCAAATACTGTGGTCTGAATGGGACAGCGCTCAAATGGTTTAAATCATACCTAACTGGAAGAATGCAGAAAGTTGAAATAAGCAGTTCACATAACATGCAAAAAACTGGTGATTTCTCAAACGGGGAAAGAATCAAGAATGGGGTGCCGCAAGGTTCGGTCTTGGGTCCTCTGCTGTTCTTAATATATATTAATGACTTGCCAGTCTATATTCACGAAGATGCAAAGCTGGTACTTTCTGCCGATGATACAAGTGTACTTATCACACCCAATAGACAAGAATTAACTGATGAAATTGTAAACGATATTTTTCAGAAGATCATTAAGTGGTTCTCTACAAATGGGCTCTCATTAAACTTTGACAAAACACAGTACATACAGTTCAACACAGTAAATGGAATGACGCCATTAATAATTATAGACTTCGATCAGAAATCGGTAGCTAAGATAGAATATTCAAATTTTCTAGGTGTATGCATTGATAAGGGGTTGAACTGGAAAAAACACACTGAAGATCTGCTGGAAAGTTTGAGTTGAGATATTTATGCTATTAAGGTGATTGCAAATTTTGGCGATATACATCTCAGTAAATTAGCTTACCTCGCCTGTTTTCGTATGGCATCATATTCTGGGGTAACTCATCATTGAGTAAAAGAGTGTTCATTGCACAAAAGCGTGTAATCAAAATAATTGTTAGATTTCATCCAAGATCATCCTGCAGACACTTATTTAAGGAGCTAGGGATCTGCACTGTAGCCTCATAATATATATATATTCACTTATGAAATTTGTTATTAACAATCCGAACGAATTCAAAAGTAATAGCAGTGTACATGGCTACAGCACTAGGAGAAAGGGTGATCTTCACTACTCAAGGTTAAATCTAACTTTGGCTCAGAAGGGGGTAAATTATGCTGCCACAAAAATCTTTGGTCACTTACCTAATAGCATCAAAAGTCTGACAGATAGCCATATAGCATTCAAAGCAAATTAAAAGAATTTCTGAATGGCAACTCCTTCTACTCATTAGACGAATTTTTTGATATAGTAAGTGGGTAATTTCCCCACCCCCCACCCAAAAAAAATTAAGCTTCATGCAATATTTTGTGTAAAGTAATATCTTGTATAGACACCTTTTATTAACCTGACACTTTCCACATCATTACGAAGTGTCGTATTCATGATATATGGAACAAGTACTAATCTAAAATAATCTAATCTAGTCTTCTTTTGTGAAGGCTGTGTTTAGTAACTCTGCTTTAGCAGCGCTCTTGTTGAGAGTATTTTCATTGCTATTGCGCAAAGAAGGCAGTGATTGTGTCTTGCCGCTAGCATAATTTACGTACGCCTAGATTCTCTTTGGATTTTCTGCCAGGTTTCAAGTTTCGTTGTTGAAATTACACTGCTGGCCACCGTAAATGCAACACCAAGAAAGACAAGAGGTAGCACAACAAAATTTATTTTGTAGATAACATGTTGACCAAGTATCAAATGATTACGTTTACAGACGTCTGTGACATGTGGTTTCTGCCAGAATCAGTAGCCAGAGTAGCCGCCATTGTTGGAGATCACCGCTGCCACACGTCTCGGCATTGAGTCAAAGAGACGCTGGATGTGTTCCTGGGGTACAGCAGCCCAAGCAGCTTCCACACGTTGCCAAAGATCATCTGGTGTGGCAGCTGGGGATGTAATCTGGGTCACTCGTTGAGCAACCATGGACCACACGTTTTCTGTCGGCGAAAGATCCGGAGAGCGAGCCGGCCAGGGAAGCACTTCAATCTGGTTATTGACGAAGAACCTTTGGACAATGCGTGCCACGTGTGGTCGCGCATTATCCTGTTGAAATATGGCTGTGGCCGAGCCCTGAAAGTAAGGAAGGACAACTGGCTCCAGCACCTCGGATATGTAGCGCCGGCTATTTAAAGTACCGGCAATGCGTATTAGAGGCGTGCGAGAGTAATATCCAATACCGCCCCATACCATAATACCCGGTGCAAGACCAGTGTGGCGGTGCATAATGCAGCTGTCCAGCATCCTCTCTCCACGGTGACTCCACACTCGAATCCGACCATCGTGGTGCTGCAGACAGAAGCGTGCCTCGTCAGTAAAGACAACGTCATTCCATTCTGCCGTCCACATCCGTCTGTCATCACACCATTGGCGACGGAGACGTCTGTGGTTCTGCGTCAATGGTAGACGAAGCAATGGACGTCTTGCGGACAGTCCACTCTGCTGTAAACGGCGTCGAATGGTACGCGCAGACACTGGATGATGCGTTACAGACGCAATGTGCTGTGCTATGGTTCGGGATGTCACTGAGCGATCCGTCACTGCCATGCGCACTATTTGCCTATCAGCACGTGCAGTGGTGCACCGAGGTGAATGCGATCGACCACGTCGGTCCGTCTTACCCTCATGCATCCAACGGTCACATATCCGCATTACAGTTGTTTGGTTTCGTCCAACACGACTAGCGATTTCTCTGTATGATAATCCACAATCTCGGTAAGCCACTATCCTTCCTCTGTCGAACTCGGATACTTGATCAAACGATGTTCGCTGTTGTCTACGAGGCATAACTGATCGTCTTGTGAAACAACCACAAGGTAAACACACGTGCCGAACGTACACTCGTCAAAATCGCCAAGCCTTAAATGGCGCTATGAGGTGGCGCCACAGGCGCGCGTGATGTGCGTCTGCGCTGAAATTCTAATCAGTTGCATATCTCATCGCTGCAAACCCATGGTGTAAATTTCACTTGATTCGGATGCTTCCTTCAGGGTGTTGCATTTACGGTGGCCAGCAGTGTATTATAAACATCTCGCATTGAAGTCCTCGCTATGTTTCGAGCTTCTGCGAAAGATCGCCAATCTTGGAGATTTTGCGTTCGTTTATATTTGGCATGCTTTTTTCGTTGTTTCTGCAACAGTATTCTAACCCGTTCGTGTACCAACGGGAATCAGGTCCGTCGTCCGTTAATTTATTTGGTATAAATCTCTCAATTGCTGTAGATACTACTTCTTTCAATTCAAACCACATCTTCTCTACACTTACGGGTACACTGTTAATTTGGAAGGAGTAGAGGTTGTCTCTCAGGTAAGCGTCAAGTGAATTTGTATCAGTTTTTTTGCGTATGTACATTTGTCGTTTATTTTTGGAGTATTTGGGGTTACAATATTCAATCTCGTTACGACAGCCCTGTGTTGCCTAATCCCTGTATCCGTTGCGATGCTCGCTATTAGCTCAGAATTATTTGTTGCTAAGAGGTCAAATGTGTTTTCAAAACCATTTACTATTCCTGCTGACTCAAGAACTAAATGCTCGAAATAATTTTCAGAGAATGCGTTTGGCACAATTTTAGATGATGTTTTATGCGTACCTCCGGATTTAAACACGTATTTTCGCCAAGATATCGAGGGTAAATTAAAGTTACCACCAACTATAATTCTGTGAGTCAGGAACGTGTTCGAAATCCAACTCATGTTTTCTTTGAACCTTTCAGCAGTTGTATCATCTGAGTTGGGAAGTCGGTAAAAGGATCCAGTTATTATTTTGTTCCGGTTGCCTAGAATGATCTCTGCACATACCAACTCACAGAAACTATCTACTTCAATTTCGCTACAAGATAAACTACTTGTAACAGCAACAAACACGTCACCACCAACTTTGTTTAGCCTATCCTTCAAAAAAAATATTCAGATGTGTGTGAAATCTTATGGGACTCAACTGGATAAGGTCATCAGTCCCTAAGCTTACACACTACTTAACCTAAATAATCCTAAGGACAAACACACACACCGATGCTCGAGGGAGGACTCAAACCTCCGCCGGGACCAGCCGCGCCTATCCTTCCTAAACACCGTTAAATCCTTCACAAAAATTTCGGATGAACTTATCTTCGGCTTTAGCCAGCTATCATTGCCTATAACGATTTGAGCATCACTGCTTTCTATTAGCGCTTGGAGCTCTGGTACTTTCCCAGCACAGCTACGACAGTTTACAACTGTTATACCGATGGTGTTGGATCTACGTTTATTAGTGTCATTTAGACTCGGTACATTCAAGGTAGCAGTTTTTATAGTTTTATTAGGTCACTTTCGCATGTTCGTAAACGCTTGTTTAAATTACAAATACGAGGGATAATCAGTAGGTGCAGCTTACCGTAGGTCACTGTTTAATTCGTTTATAATATTCACTAGATAGCCCCTAGCAGGTTCCTGTATGTCTCTGTCTTATTCTTTAGTATTCACTAACTAGCCCCTAGCAGGAAAATAAGCACCAGATCTCGCTTCTACCATAAATTTTTATTTTCATTATTGAGTGTCCTTTCTGCCAACTAGAGTGTAGCTGTTAACCTTGTGCGGCAGTAGTTTTCCTTAAGTTTTTTTACAGTAAGCCAGTTATTTGCTAGATGGTTAGGGACTGTATCTGTTGTGTGCGGATGCAGGAGGAGTTGGCCAAAGTCCAAACGCAGCTGGAAGCTTTGTTGGCCACAGTCAACAAGCTCCAGAGTGCCACCTAGAGGTGCGGTGAGGATGGGGTGCCTGTTGCAGGCTCTGCTGTACTAAATGTGCAGGGGGGGATGTCACAGCTCTCCGTCACTGAGCTGACCTCAGGTGCGACTGAGTGGGTGGCAGACTGTTTCGAGGTCTCGAGCCTCAAGGCGAAGGCTGCATGGGGGCAGCAGGCTCCTGCCAAATCCCATGCACTTTGCTAATAGATTCAGTGTGCTATCTGATGCTGGGGGGTGGGATGCTGAGCCGGATCAGACTGCACCTTCTGCCAGGATAGTAGCGGCTCCTTCAGCAAGATCCGGACAGGTTTTGTTAGTTATTGGGAGCTCCAATTTTAGGAGGTTCGTGGAGCCGCTCAGGAATATAGCGGCTAGGGCGGGAAAGAAGTCCAACGTTCACTCGGTGTGCTTGCCGGGGGGCCTTGTCCAGGATGTGTAAGAGGCTCTTCCGACGGCTATCGAGCGTGCAGGGTGCAGCCACCTGTAGATTGTTGCGCATGTCGGCACCAACGATGCCTGTCGTCGGGGTTCCGAGGAAATCCTTGGGTCCTTTCGGCGGCTGGCTAAATTGGTGAAGGCGGCCTCTATCTCTCGAGGAGTGGAAGCCAAGCTGACGATCTGCAGCATCGTACCCAGGGTGGACCGGGGTCCTCTGGTTCGTAGTCGAGTGGAGAATCTAAACCAGAGGCTACATCGACTCTGTGACGAAAATGGTTGTAGATTCCTCGTCCTACGCTATGGGGTGGAAGGTTGTAGGACGCCCCTCGATAGTTCAGGGGTGCACTACACACAGGAAGCAGCTACATGGGTAGCACAGTACTTGTGCCGTGCACATGGTTTTTTTTATTACGTTCCTCCCCATGGGAAATAAACAGCTGGCCCGAAAAATTACCAGTTCATGACAATGATGTGCGTGTGCCAACTGTAAAATTTGTTAGTTTGCCTAAACAGGTCATTCCAAAGGATTAAAATATGCCTAATCTCACGTTTGTAAATTGTCGAAGTGTCTGTAGCACGATCCCCGACTTATTCTCCGAAATAAACATTATCAATGACAATATTGCATTAGGTACCGAAAGCTGGTTGAAACTAGAAATACAAAGCAGTTAAATTTTGAACTCTGGTTGGACAATGTTTGGGAAAGATAGGACTGATGCTATGGGATGTGGTGTGTTAATTGCAGTTAAAAGCTGTTTAAACGCAGTTGAGATCGATACTGCGTCGGACTGTGAAATAGTCTGGATAAAGCTGTCAATCAGACAAGGACTGACCATTGTATTAGGGTGTTTTTATAGACCACCAGCGTCCGCAACAAACGTCGCAGACCGTTTCAGGAAAAGTGTTGAGTACATAGGAAGTAAATACACAAATTATCCATTAGTTGTAGGTGGAGACTTTAATCTAGCATCCATTGACTGGGAAAATTACACGTTTATCACAGGGGACAGAAGCAAAGATTGGTGTGAAGTTATTCTTGAAGCGCTCTCAACATACAACCTTGAGCAATTGGTTTGAAAACCAACTCCAGGTAGGAACATATTAGATAACTTGGCGACAAACAGACCTGATCTTTTTGAGGAAGTTAATCTAGAAGAAGCTATTAGCGACCATAATGTCGTTGCGGCTTCTATGTCAGTGGAAGTTGGGAAAAAAAAGAAAAGAAGAAGAAGGAGAAACAGTGTAGAGTTTTCTTGTTTGGGAAAACAAATAAAAGTGTCATTAATGAATATCTTCATAGTCAGCTCCAAGGATTCACCGTGGGACACAAAGATATTGAGCATTTTTTGTCAGAATTTAACGGTATTGACCACCACGTGCTAGAGAAGAATGTGCCTAGCAAAAGTATAGGGGAGGGAAAGGCTCCACCTTGGTACAACAAACATGTTAGGAAGTTGCTGAGAAAGCAGAGAATTTTGCACAGTCATTTTAAACGTAGTCACTGCCCCGCTGACAAACAGAAATTGTGCGAAATGAAAGCAGTTGTCAGAAGGACAATGAGAAACTCTTTTAACGAATTTGAAAACAATATTTTATTTGCAGATTCTAAAAATAGCCCCAAAAAATTTTGGTTGTACGTAAAATCTATGAACGCTACAAATAATTCATTACCTTCTCTTGCTGACAGTTCGGATAATGTAACTGATGATGATAAACAGAAGGCCAAAATTCTAAACCTAGCTTTCAGCAACTCGTTTACGATAGAGGACTGCAGCACGATTCCCCCTTTCAGTTATCGAACAAACGAAAGGATGGCTAACATAGTGTTTAGTGTATCTGAGATTGTAAAACAGTTAAGATCCTTAGACGCCAGAAAGGCATCTGGCCCAGACGGTATCCCCATAAGATTTTATGTTGACTATGCTGCAAATATAGCACCATTCTTATCCGTCATCTATCAGATATCATTGGAAAGGCGGAAAGTTCCACGGGACTGGAAGAAGGCCCAGGTCATAGCAATCTATAAAAAGGGTAGAAAATCGGATGCACATAATTACCGGCCAATTTCACTGACATCGATTTGTTGTAGAATCATGGAACATATTTTGTGTTCAGACATAATGACCTTTCTAGACTCTGAGAAACTCATCTGCAGGACCACCACGGTTTTAGGAAACAGCGGTCATGCGAGACACAGGTGGCCCTCTTTTTGCATGATATACAACAGGATCTAGATACCTGCTCCCAGGTTGATGCCATATTTTCGACTTTCGAAAGGCGTTCGTTTCAGTTCCGCACTGTCGCTTGCTACAAAAAGTGCGTGCTTACGGTCTATTCAATGACGTATGTGGTTGGATAGAAAGTTTTCTAACAGACAGGGAGCTGTATGTCGTCCTGAAAGGGGTAACTTCAACAGCATCAAGAGTAACTTCAGGTGTGCCCCAGGGCAGCGTAATAGGTCCTCTGCTTTTTACGATTTACATAAACGGTCTGGTTGATGGCATTGACAGCGGTCTTAGACTGTTTGCCGATGATGCTGTAGTCTGCAGGAAAATTGTGAAAAAATCAATGAGGATTTGCAGAAAATAAATGCGTGGTGTAATGACTGGCAGTTATCTCTCAATATTAGTAAGTGTAATCTACTGCGTATAACAAGGCGAAAATCCCCATTAATGTATGAGTACAAAATAAATGATCAGTCTTTGGAAGTGGTAACATCAGTGAAGTATCTGGGTGTGACTATTCGAAATGATCACAAATGGAATGATCAGGATACACAAGTAACGGGTAAGGAGAACTCTAGATTGCGGGTTATTGGTAGAATCCTGAAGCGATGCAGTCCTTCAACAAAGGAAATAGCTTACAATACGTTAGTTCGTCCAGTCTTAGAGTATTGTTCGTCTGTATGGGACCCTTACCGGTTGGATCTGATTCAAGAGATTGAGAAGGTCCAAAGAAGAGCGGCAAGATTCGTGATTGGTACATTTAGCCGTCGCGAGAGCGTTACAGATCTTATAGAAAGTCTGAAGTGGGACACAGTTGCAGATAGACGACGCGCTAAACAGAAGGGGCTGCTCACTAAGTTCCGAAATCCAATCTTCACCGAGAATGTAGAGCATATATTATTACCACCAACTTTCAAATCGCGTAATGATCATCATTCAAAGATAAGGGAAATTAGAGCTCGTACTGAGGCGTTCAGACAATCGTTTTTCCCTCGCGCGATCCGCGAGTGGAACAGAGACGGGGAAATATGACTTTGGTGCGAATTGTGACCTCAGCCACACACCGCTTGATGGCTAGCGGAGTATATATGTAGATGTAGATACGTTCATTCTGTGTTCGATAAGCATCATTTGAGACAAACTACTTTTGTGTCTTCCCGAGACCCTCTAACCTAACAAACAGCCCAGTCCACCCCACACAGCCCCTGCTACCCGTGTAGCCGCTACCAGCGTGTAGTGGACTCCTGACCTATTCAGCGGAACCCGAAACCCAACCACCCTTTGGCGCAAGTCGAGGAATCGGCAGTCTACACGGTCGCAGAACCGTCTGAGCCTCTGATTTGGACCCTCCTCTCGGCTCTGTACCAGAGGTCCGCAATCTGTCCTGTCGTTTGTGCTGCAATTGGTGACTTTGCTTTCATCTCGCAAGCAAGACTGGCAGCCCTTATCACTTCTGTTAGCCGCTCGAAACCGGAGAGAATCTCTTCCGATCCAAAGCAACACATGTCATTGGTACCGACGTGAGCCACCACCTGAAGTTGCCTGCACCCTGTGCTCTTCATGAAAGGAGGCATTCCACATGACTCCAGTGCGTATTGGCTTTCTGCCAATCAGAGCATGCTCTCGGAAATACAAAGAACCTAAAGGCAGTAGGAACTGACAGTTAATATGGAATTGATAAAATATTCGTAGACTTTAGTAGGATTGAAAACAAGCTTCCTTATATTTCTGAAGCTTTGATGGACAAGGTAGCAAACTCCAAAGATATCACTCATAAGACTAGTGTTCAAAATGGGCAACACATCAAATGCGGAAAATTTTAGAGGGTTATCGTTAATGAAATGAGCATATAAGAGATGTGCTAGAACAATAACCGAAAGATTAAAGCCCAAAATGTATCTATCAGAGGAACAAAGTGGATTCAGGAGAATAAAAATTGAATAGAAAAATCTCCTGCAGTCAAGATTGTTTGTTATTTTATTGGTATTTTATTTTGTTTTCGTCTTTGCATAATGACTGGTTTCGACAGAATCTTGCTGTCATCATCGGAACTTCGGAAAATTCTTATTGATATGCACACACGCCATCACTACAATGTAGGCACGTTAAAAAGAATTTTCCGAAGATCCGATGATCACAGCAAAATTCTGTAGAAACCGGCCGTTGTGAAAGGAAATGAAATACGAAGCGATCTTGGCTGTAGAAGATTTTCCTATTCAACACTGACAGCTCGCTCCCTACGAGCACGTGCGATCTATGTAATAGAAGATGTAGCGAAAAAATCTTATACTACAACAAATTATGGAGAGACTCAAGCAACGCAATAAATGGTTCAAATGGCTCTGAGCACTATGGGACTTAACATCTTTGGTCATCAGTCCCCTAGAACTTAGAACTACTTAAACCTAACTAACCTAAGGACAGCACACAACACCCAGCCATCACGAGGCAGAGAAAATCCCTGACCCCGCCGGGAATCGAACCCGGGAACCCGGGCGTGGGAAGCAAGAACGCTACCACACGACCACGAGATGCGGGCAAGCAACGCAATAAAGATTTATGAAGGCCTTCGGTAAAGTATAATAGGAGATATGAAGAAGAAGCGGAGTATCAATGCACCTTGTACAGGTAATTCAGAAGTCCTATACTAATACAATGTGGCAGTACTAGGCAGTAAGAAGAGAGAGAGTTGGACCTATTGATTGAGAAACAAACTGAAAAAATTTGTGCATTTATTTAAATAACTACTTTTAAGATACATAAGAAGTCACAGTAATACTTTTCAGATCCAAAATTTAACTTGAGCTCAGACAAGAAGCAGCTTAAAGATTTACAGTAATGCCACAAAATGTCTCGTAAACAGACTCACGATCAAACATATCAACACCTGCAAAAAAGTCTCAAATGCAATTTAGTAAAATCAATATTCAAAACAGAGCTTCAGAATTATGATGAAAAGTTGACAGTTATGTAACAAAATCTTAGAAATCAAAAGTTTAGGAACGACAGCTTCATTTCGATAATGAACTTCCATGGACCGCATTTGAATCCCAGACAGTCTTACTCAAACCTGGCTGCTGTTAAACATCCACTTGGTTCTATTATATATACGAGGGGCGTTTGAAAAGTCCGTGCAAAGTCCGAGAGATGGCACCACCGGCGCGTATCGAGGTCATGTTTAGTTAGTAGCATCTTTGGAAAGAATGCACACCAAGTTACAGTCATATTGCTCTATTTCTTTGTGTTTGGCATTCGTGTGAATCAAGGACGTCAAATGATTGTCAAAGAATGGACGAAAAAGAATTTCGTGTGGTGATTAAACATTACCTTATGAAAAGCATAACGCCTGAGGAGACTAAAGAGAAGCTTGGTAAACATTATGGTGACTCTGCACCTTCGCTTACAACAGCTTGTAAGTGGTTTCAAAATCTTCGGAGTGGCTGAACGTTCTGGACGCCCCGTGGAGGTTACGACTCCAGAAATCATTGATAAAATCGATGATATTGTGATCGATGACAGAAGAGTTAAGGTGCGTGAGATTGCTGGAGCTGTGGGATTCTCGAATAAACGCGTACATAATATTTTGCATAAACATTTGGACATGAGAAAGCTATCCGAACATGGGTTCCGCGATTGCTCACGCTTGACCAAAAACGGAATCGTGTGAAGTGTTGTAAGGATGGTCTGCAGCTGTTCAGGAAGAATCCGCAGGACTTTAATCGTCATTTCGTCACTGTGGATGAACATGGATACATTAATATACTCCTGAGACCAAACAACAATCTAAACAATGGGTTACCAAGGGAGAATCTGCACCAAAAAAGGCTAAGACCATTCTTTCGGTCGGAAAGGTTGTGGAGATTGTCTTTTGGGATTCGCAAGGGATAATCCTCAACGACTATCTGGAAAAGGGTAAAACTATTACAAGTGCATATTATTTATCGTTATTGGAGCGTTTGAAAACCGAGCTGGGAGGAAAACGCCGGCTATTGGACCGCAAAAAAGTCCTTTCCATCATGACAATACACCAGCACACACCTCAGCAGTTGTGGTCGCAAAATTATGTCAAATAAGATTCCAGTTCATTTCACATCCCCCCTATTCTCCAGACTGGGCTCCCCCGGACTACTATTTGCGCCCCAATTTGAAGAAATGACTGGTGGGACAAAGATTTTATTCAAACGAGGAGGTGATTGCAGCAACTAATAGCTATTTTGCAGACTTGAGCAATGCCTATTATTCAGAAGGGATCAACAAATTAGAACAGCGTTGGACGAAGTGTATATGTCTAAAAGGAGACTATGTCGAAAAATAAAAAAGGTTTACCCCAAATTAGTTTTTATTTTTGCACGGACTTTTCAAACGCTCCTCGTACACCTCCTTACATCTTAATTTTCATATCAAAATTAGGCATTACTCAAAGGTTCACCTGAAACAGTTCAGTATTAGACCCAAGACAAAACAACATGTTAACAAGAACAATTTAACGTATTCCTTTCTTGTGTCGCTAACAGCTTAAGTATTTCAGAAACCTCTCCGAAAGGTTTATAACAGCAAGCAATAAGCCAAAACGGTACCCGCTGGCCACAGGGAACATATTCGTAAATCAATTTAAACATTAAATAATTCTGAATAATTGCACATATTAACATGCAACGAAGACTTCATTCACTGCAGCATGTAACCTGATTACTAACGGCCAGTTAACGTAACAAGTTACCAAAGTTCCCATTGAACTAAAGCAGTTGAATCATTCTGGCTTAGCGAGGACAGAATTAGCAAAACGAGCAACTTACAGTGCCTGATCGAAAAGCTTGCTAGACAGATGCTAATCACACTTAGTTGTGGGTCACACATTAACGTATTGTTTCCAAAATAGCAGAATTCTCTGCCACATTTGTACACTCAACACCGGTACGTCACACATCTCTGAACAACTGACGTGTACTCAGCCCGGCAGGACAGGGGGCCGTCCCCCGCTGGTGACACAAGCCGCAGTCAACAGCCGAAAACTCGGCTCTCAGCCAATTTCCTCGACATGACTCGGAGCGATCAATCACTGTTTCACACGTGGAGATGTAACAAGGGGAGTTGTCACAACGTCACAAACTTGAAGCCGACGTCCGCCATGTCAGTTGCCACAAACATCGGCTTCTGACACTTTGATTGTGTGGAGTCGTGGAAGTATTTTGATAAAAAAATGCCAGCTTGCGTTATTTAATGCTGCACTACTCGTTCTGATTACAGTCGAAAGTGTGATGGTATCACATTTCATTCGTAAGTGGACTCGTTTAAGCGATATTTTCTTTTATGTACGTGAATTTTGATTGCGCTATTTACACGCACTGCAGTGGTTTTATTTCTGTAACTTGACTTCAGATTCCTTACCAACTCAACTCGAAAAGCTATCTGGATGAACCCTGTGAGAAGGAAAGATTGGAAACCGACCAAACATAGTAAAATATGTTCTCCATATTTTTGCGAAGATGTACCAGTCCGTGTTAAGGAAAATGCTGATTTACGAAAGGCAGCCTATTCACATCACATAATTCTCTTATTGGTTATTCTAAACGTATAACAAAAAAGTTACATTAACGAGATGAAATGCGCGGCACTACTGCATCAAATACGCACGTAAAACCAGTAAAACGGTTGAATACGTTATTCCCCGAAACCACCGTAGCGTTTACTATTTGAAACAGCTGTTGCGCGCACACGAAAGAAACTATGAGGCAACCGCAACAGTAATCTGCTGATGTTTGGGGGCATCTAACAGGGCGGCACCGACTTCAAAGCAACGTACAGTGTCAGTTTACAGCGCCATCTACCTTCATTATATCGCCATGGCTTTGCCATGGACCATAGATCACCTCTGCCCAGCGACTCACTGACCCAAAGTGGTGCCAACCTAGTTACATAAACAAAAATTTTGCCAATCTTCACACAACGAGAACCCAACTACAAGTACTTTAGGATAATAAGAAAAGAACAGAGTATATGAACTAAGGAGTTCGACAAGGTTGCAGCCCTACCCCATTGCTCTTTAATGAAAAAAATGTATGCCAATGGAAAACGAAACTACAGATTTACGCATACCATTTTAACCAACAAGATTATATAGTGATGATGCAATTTGCAGACGAGCAAATTTTAATCTCGAACGGTGAAGACAGATTATACACTCCTGGAAATTGAAATAAGAACACCGTGAATTCATTGTCCCAGGAAGGGGAAACTTTATTGACACATTCCTGGGGTCAGATACATCACATGATCCCACTGACAGAACCACAGGCACATAGACACAGGCAACAGAGCATGCACAATGTCGGCACTAATACAGTGTATATCCACCTTTCGCAGCAATGCAGGCTGCTATTCTCCCATGGAGACGATCGTGGAGATGCTGGATGTAGTCCTGTGGAACGGCTTGCAATGCCATTTCCACCTGGCGCCTCAGTTGGACCAGCGTTCGTGCTGGACGTGCAGACCGCGTGAGACGGCGCTTCATCCAGTCCCAAACATGCTCAATGGGGGACAGATCCTGAGATCTTGCTGGCCAGGGTAGTTGACTTACACCTTCTAGAGCACGTTGGGTGGCACGGGATACATGCGGACGTGCATTGTCCTGTTGGAACAGCAAGTTCCCTTGCCGGTCTAGGAATGGTAGAACGATGGGTTCGATGACGGTTTGGATGTACCGTGCACTATTCAGTGTCCCCTCAACGATCACCAGTGGTGTACGGCCAGTGTAGGAGATCGCTCCCCACACCATGATGCCGGGTGTTGGCCCTGTATGCCTCGGTCGTATGCAGTCCTGATTGTGGCGCTCACCTGCACGGCGCCAAACACGCATACGACCATCATTGGCACCAAGGCAGAAGCGACTCTCGTCGCTGAAGACGACACGTCTCCATTCGTCCCTCCATTCACGCCTGTCGCGACACCACTGGAGGCGGGCTGCACGATGTTGGGGCGTGAGCGGAAGACGGCCTAACGGTGTGCGGGACCGTAGCCCAGCTTCATGGAGACGGTTGTGAATGGTCCTCGCCGATACCCCAGGAGCAACAGTGTCCCTAATTTGCTGGGAAGTGGCGGTGCGGTCCCCTACGGCACTGCGTAGGATCCTATGGTCTTGGCGTGCATCCGTGCGTCGCTGCGGTCCGGTCCCAGGTCGACGGGCACGTGCACCTTCCGCCGACCACTGGCGACAACATCGATGTACTGTGGAGACCTCACGCCCCACGTGTTGAGCAATTCGGCGGTACGTCCACCCGGCCTCCCGCATGCCCACTATACGCCCTCGCTCAAAGTCCGTCAACTGCACATACGGTTCACGTCCACGCTGTCGCGGCATGCTACTAGTGTTAAAGACTGCGATGGAGCTTCGTATGCCACGGCAAACTGGCTGACACTGACGGCGGCGGTGCACAAATGCTGCGCAGCTAGCGCCATTCGACGGCCAACACCGCGGTTCCTGGTGTGTCCACTGTGCCGTGCGTGTGATCATTGCTTGTACAGCCCTCTCGCAGTGTCCGGAGCAAGTATGGTGGGTCTGACACACCGGTGTCAATGTGTTCTTTTTTCCATTTCCAGGAGTGTAGATAGCTGCCAATGTGGTACAGAAATTATGTCGGATACACATGTCAATTTAAATTCAAAAATTCAGTCACAGCTTCAGCGACTGAGGTCAACTTGCTGTTGTACGCATCGTCAACTTCAGCTGATGGTGCTGTCTGCAGATGGCCTAAGTATAGGCCGAAACCGGTCATTTTTAATAAAGTACCATCGCGATATAGACTGTTTTTTCACTGATTTTATGACGAAGAAAAGACAAAATTAGATTGTGGGACAACGAAAATAAAAGGATACACCAAGTAAGATTATAAAAGAAATATAGATCTTAGGAGTAAATTTGAAAATATTCGAAATGAACGAAAAGGTTGAAGAAAAAAGGTAAAAAGGATATCTGATCTATTGCGAGGAATCATTATTAGCACTAAATTTTTGGCAAAATAAGAGATGCATTGGAAGACCAGCAAAAAGATGGATCAAGTGTAGCTGGAGCAGACCGAGCCATGCTTATCGCTTGACAGACCAAGAGATCACATGTTTCAGGCTGACAAATCAAATCGCATGCTGTACCTGAGTTTATCGCAAGAATTGTCCATTATTGTGTTACTTTCGTACTCGCACTATTTTTTCTGTCGCAGTTTTACTTTCGCAGTCATTCAGATATTACGAAGAATATGACCCCCCGCCCCCCCCCCCCAATATTTTGTGATCATTGAGCCACTGAAAACTTTATTTCGCGTTGTTAACGATAGCGGCATTATTCAAAATTGTAACAATTTTAACGTCCCCTTAGAAAATTTTATGAATTACTGCGCTGATAAACCTCTTACGTCATCTGATTTTCAAACAGCTGATCAGAACTGAACGTACTCAGACATTTCTCTCTTTACATATTCTGATCAACACTTAACTGACACAATATTTTTAGCGCAACGCAGTCTGACTTCCAATAATCTCTACAAAAGAATGGCCCTGACTAACAATAACGTATACTTTTCATGAATTACTTACCTCACAAAAATCTTAGTTACTCGAACTACTGCAATACAGCAAGCGCCAATACTGCAAGCTACATAAAAGATTCAAACTACTGAAGGCACTAGTTACTGATAGGCATAGTTAGCAAATGAAAGATTTTGATAGAGAACAAACAATGCATTTACCTTAATAGTGTTCAAAAGTCATTATATATATATATATATATATATATATATATATATATATATATATATATATATTATTATTATTATGTGCGATTGGACCCATACGGATCACGCAAAGCTTTTCCGATTCAATTTTTTAATTCTCCAAACTTCTCTCATTCTTTCCCCATGAATTCTCTTTCTTTCCTCTGTCCATTTTGTCCCCTGTCGCTTGCAAACTTCATTCTCGGGTTGTACTTTCCAACTATTGATTTTTTGCCTGTATACATTTCTGTTTATAACTTCTGAAGAATTTATTTGTGCATTTGCTAGATCTGTTTTGGTTTCTTGTATCCAGGGTATGGTTTTCAATTTTTCAATGTATATTAAAATTTTGTGGGAGAGTCTGGGTGTTGGGAGTCTGTGAATATAACCGTAAAATTTTAGTCTTCTTTTCCGGATGTCTGCGGCGAGGTTAGATAATTTTTCTGTAGTTTTCCGAGACTGTAACCTGTATCCATCTTCCGTTCTTTTTAGGCCAAGAATCTTTCTGATAATTTTGCGTTCCTCTTTCAGGATGCCTTCCAGGTCGCCTTTTCTATGGAGTGTGAGTGTTTCGCTGGCATATAGTGCTTCGGGCTTGATTACTGTATTGTAGTGTCGTATTTTTGAGTGAATGGAGAGACACTTTTTATTGTAGATGTTGTGGGTTTTCCAGTATGCTCTTTTCAGTTTTTGCAGTCGAACTTTTTGTGCAGTTTTCTCTCCCCCTGTGGATTCTAGGACCTCGCCTAAGTATTTAAAGAATGGAACTCTCTCAATTTGTCCATATTTTGTAGTCAGTTTTTGAGTTTCAAATTTTGAGCAGATGAATTTGGTTTTTTGGAAGGAAATTTGTAGCCCAACTTTTTCGGCGCATTCTTTGAGAATGTCTATCTGTTTAATTGCTGTGGTCTCGTTTTCTGCTAAAATGGCCACGTCATCTGCAAATGCCAAGCATGAAATTTTAATACCATCTTTAGATCTTCCTAGTTGTATAGGCTTCCAGTAATTTTGATTCTTCAGTTCCTTTTCCCATTCTCGGATGACTTTGTCTAAGACAAGGTTGAAGAGGAGTGGAGACAAGCCGTCACCTTGTCTGACGCCGGTTTTGATAAGGAAGGGCTCTGATATTTCACCCAGGAATTTTATCTTAGAAGTTGTGTTTGTGAGCGTTTCTTTGATAAGGTTTAGGGTTTTCGGATCGAGTCCTAGCTCCTCAAGGATAATAAACAGAGATTGCCTATCGATTGAATCATAAGCCTTTGCGAAATCAACAAAGGAACAAATGATCGGACTGTTTCTGACTGCTTTGTATTTTAGTGTTGTCTTCAAATTGAAAATTTGTTCTGCACAGGATCGGTGAGGGCGAAAGCCAGCTTGGTATTCACCAATACTGTGTTCGAGTTGTTCTTGTGTTCGTTGAAGAAGACAAGCTGAGAGGATTTTATAAGTGACTTGGAGAAGGGAGATTCCTCGATAGTTGTTTATATCTGCCATGTCTCCCTTTTTATGCAGTGGATGAATTAGGGCGCATTTCCAATCTTCTGGTAGTTTTTCTGTCTGCCAAATGTCTTTGATGATTTGAGTGAGTTCTTTGAGGGAATTTGGTCCAAGATTTTTAAGTAGTTCTGCAGTGATATTATCTTCTCCGGATGCCTTGTTGTTTTTCAGTCTATGAATATGTCTTTGGATGTCCTCTAGTGTAGGTGGTGGGGATTCTGGATTTGTGTAGATAGCAGTTTCTTGAGGGAATCTTGAAGAAGGTTCAGGGCAATTGAGGAGTCCGGAAAAGTATCAGCTCCTCACAATTTTCCCGATTTGTGAGCGCTAGTTTTCCATCTGGTTTTCTGAAACATAGATTTCGTGAGCCGTATCCATTGATTCTCCCAGCAAAGGTCTTATAGAAGTCTCGTACATTATAGTTACGGAAATTTTCTTCAATAGACTCACACTGTTCCTTGAGGTACTTCCTCTTGACTTGTCTGATTGTTTTTGCCACTTGTCTTCTGGTGTTGTGGATGTGATCTAGATTTTCTGGGGATTTTTTACTGTTATATTTCAGAAAGGCTTTCTTTCTTTCTTCCAGCGCTTTTTCACATCCAGAGTCCCACCAGGGGTGTTTTGTGTTATTTTTCAATGCGATCAGTTCTTTTGCCTTCTTTGTAATTTTTGTTCGAAATTTTTCCCAAGAGTCAGCTGGTTCCTTTTCCCACTCCTCCTTCAGATTGGTTTCTTTGATTGTTCGTGTGTCAAATTTCATCATGTGTGTTTTCTTCGGATAGAATTTTTTTGGGGTGAATTTCACTTTAATGTGTGTTAAGTAGTGGTCTGAGTCAATGTTCGCCCCTCTGCGGACTTGGACATCATGGATCTCTTTCTGTACGATATAGGAGATGGCAATGTGGTCAATCTGATATTCGCCGATCTCTTGTATGGGGGACCTCCAGGTCTTTTGTTTTCTAGGTTTTTTTCTCAAAGATGTAGACATTATTTTTAGATTATTTTGTTGGCATAGTTCAATAAATCTCAGTCCGTTTCTGTTGGTGAATCTGTGTGCTGGATATTTTCCTACAGTTTTTTGGTGTTCTTTCTCTCTGCCAATTTGTGCATTGAAATCTCTCATTAAGATTTTGATATCATCCCGGGGATTTTGGCCATGACATCTTCAAGTTTAGTCCAGAATTTTTCAGTTTGTAGTTGGCGTTTTTTGTTGTCTATGTTTGTGGATGCATGAACATTTATCAATGTGTATTTCTTGTTGGCGCACTGGATACGCACGGTCATGAGGCGATTATTTATGGAAGAGACCTCTCTAATTGAGCCTAATATATTTCTGTGCACCGCAAATGCCATGCCCAGGAGTGGCGTACCATTGGCAATTCGTTTGTCAGTCTTGCTCTTGAAGATGCGATAGTTACCATAGTCTATTGTATTTTCATCCGTGAATCTAGTTTCTTGTAACGCTAAGATCTTAATTTTTTGTTGGTCTAGCTCTGTTACTAAGTTGTGTAATTTTCCAGGTTGAATTAGGGTCTGAATGTTAAAGGTACCACTGTACATGGGAACCTTGGGACGAAGTTTGCTTGAGAACTCTGATCGTGATGGCCCGGGTTCCCCAGAATCCGAAAACCCAGTTGTTGTCTGTCGACGAGTGGATTGGTTACCACCTGGGGTAATTCTGTCATTACTATCACGAATCATGATAGCTTGTAAGTTTTGGTCCAGTGTTTCCACTGGGTGTTTAGAACCAGGGATTGTCAGTTCCTGGAGCATATAATACAGCCGCACCTACTAGATGGACAGACGCTGACCTCGCTGCCGCTTACCTCATATATATATATATATATATATATATATATATATATATATATATATATATATATATATCTCAGTTCATGACATCCAGTCTTACAAATTTACTGTCTCTGATGGACACATGCCCAGATCATCCGCTCTCAAAACTCCGCCATGTCTCTCCCCACATCCACCACTGTTGTCGGCTCACCTCCAACTGTCCAGCGCTACACACTGTTCACATCCAACTGCCCAATACTACAATTGCAAATATTCCAACAATGCAAACCAGCCACAGACTGCACGCAGCACAGCCAGTGATTTTCATATAGAGCGCTACGTGGCGTTACCAACATAAAAACCTAAACAACCTACTTACACAATACCTAAACTGACTCTTTTCTTCAAAATAATTTTGACTCGATTCAGAGATCTTAACCATCATCTTAAAAGCTTTCCGTAACGAACGTTGCTTTATTTAGCGACCAATGCGTTCCTATCGCATCTGTGTAGCGTACAGACGGCCGAACTCCTACAGAGACACTACGAAACTACCTCAACAGCTTAACTGCAACTATGAATAACGCACTGTCAAGCCAAGCTCATCAGTGTCCAAATATGCAAAGTGCGTAAAATACTGCTAGCGAATTCCAGAACAAATTTGCAGCTTGATCATAACGTAATTTTCAACTCATACCCAAGTGGAAACAAGGCTGCACATTAGTCTTGGTTGCAGTGTTGCCGCGCGGAGTGGCCGCGTGGTTAGAGGCGCCATGTCACGGATTGTGCGGCCCCTCCTGCCCGAGTCCTCCCTCGGGCATAGGTGCGTGTGTTGTTTAGTTAGTTTAAGTAGTGTGTAAGTCTAGGCCCGATGACCACAGCAGTTTGGTCCCTTAGGGATTCACACACATTTGAACATTTGTTGCAGTATTAACATTATATTATTACTTCCCATTAGCACGTTTCAGCTTTATTTAGAGATCCCCGAATTGGCTGATATTTTATAGCGATGGGTACATGAGACACCGCGAATAAAAATATCCCAGCAGGTAAATATCCCTTGTCAAAGTTTTAAAAATACAGCATGGTGTCACCATAGCATGTGGCGCTGTCCAGTGCAACCAAATGGGATGAGACCTACGGTAAGTATTTACACTAATAACGTAAGACATACTATAGGCCTGATCTTGTTTTGTTTGCATTCGATTGCGCCAATGCTATGTTTTTAAAGTATTGACAAGGGATATTTATGCGCGGTATCTCATGTTCCCATCGCTACCAAATATCAGCCAATATGAAGACACCTAAATAAAGGTGAAACGTGTCATTGGGAAATAATGAAAAAATTAAGATTGAACATTTTAGCAGCTATCTGCAAACTACGTGCTCCATACGTGACCAATGTATAGGTTGATCGTCAGTCTTGGGATCGATAATTTTATAATAATGTTTCTTGGTCTGGTACGTTGCAAGATATAAGAGTATTCTGAACTTATTATTAGGAGATAACAAAGGTACGTCTTTCTAAATTACTTATGTTTCATAATAAATGTCTACTGTATCGACCCTGGTAGCACTGCGCTGAAATAACCGATAGACAATCGTGTGGGCTGTGTCCATAGTCGAGATAGGAATTCACGATGGGTTGTCGAAGATGAAACATTACTCGATGCAGGAACCTGCACGCATGCATTTAACGTAGGGTTCGGTAGGATGTAATGTGGACAGCGGAAGGAATCCACAGAAAATATTGTTGTGATGGATGTGATCCTAATGAGAAAAAATTTATCGCCATTGGACGACTGTCCATCTATTTTGACAAATAATAAAGAATTGTTCACGCAGTAGAATTTGCGAAAATTGTGATGAATCTTGTGGGAGAAGATTCATCAATAGGCCCCGTTAACTTCTGAAATGCACACTTCGAAGAATACAGTGTGGAGAGTACTGGTGGAGTAACATTTACACTTCTTCTGACTACAAAGTGTGCAGGCAATGAGAGCGTACGGTTCTCAACCAAGAAATCAGTTACATCAAAGTTTAAATCTTGACTGTCGTCTTTTCCTGTCACTTTCTTCTCTCCTCACCGATATATAATGTCTTATCTCCAGAGAAATTCTTATGTCACCATGATCGTGGCAGCACCAACCTTCTCGTCTTACTGCAGGAGTTTCTTCAAAACCTAGCCGCACGAGTATACTGGGACACGTGGGGAGGATACAGACAAGAAACAGTATAATTTTAACTTAATTTATGTAAAAAGGAAATATTGTTAGAAAAAAAATGTAAAAAGTTCTTGATCAGTTTACTTCAAATTTTTGCAGGATACTCTAATAAACATTTGGGTCAACATAGAGTATTCATTTTTTCAAACAACAATGTATAGGTTTTTTGTTACCAGAGTCTGTGAGAAAGAACATGCTGTGTGAATTGCCCTCTAGCGCAAGTGAACCTACAGCGCCTCAGTGGCGGAAGCTGCCTAAATCCTTAAATCGCTATCAAAAACTATTCTGATGGCTGAATCAAAGACCGTTGTTTTTTAATGTCCGATAAAACAGGGTTCCAAATCTTACTTAAAGGATAACTCTTTATTCATAAGATAGTCAGATAGTCGAATTTAATTGATTCTTTTGCAACACAGTCCCAATAGCGATATTCGTGGGCAACCATTTGCGCCTCTTCGTATAACATTTTATGTCCCTCCGTAAGACAGTGCTCTGCCACTGCAGATTTCTCAGGCTGGAACAAACGGGTGTGGCACTGGTGCTCCACACGTCGCTCCTGAGTGGTACGAATCTTGACCAAAATAAACTTTCCCAGAATGGCAGAGGAATTTGTACACACCGGGCTTACTCAATCCCATCGCATCGTTTAGTGAACAAGAGAATCCATTGAAATCCGACCATCTGATAATCTTGCACATACAGACAAGGTTTAAAAACCAACGGCCTACGATTCAGCCATCAGAATAGTTTTTGATAGGGATTTACCGATTTCGCCAGCTTCCACCACTGGGGCGCTGTACGTCCACTTACGCTACAGGCCAGTTACGACGATTTCTCGTGCACGTGCTTATGGCCTTACGCGGCGTTTAAAGGAGTCACTGTTCGCGGTCTGAATTCAGTTCCGGCGAGTTCGTGCAGCAGTATACTCATGTGAAGACGGCGGACAGGTGGACCGGGGAATTATTGTGTCAGGATGACTTCGTTATCCGGCTGAAGACCAGAGACGAATATCACAAGTAAGTGCTGCGCTGTGAGAGCGTGCGGTGTCGTTTACTTTCTCACTACGACAGCTTAAACTGAATGTATAATTGTACTCTGCAAACGGGTAGCATTATAAATTTTGGGACGATTCATATTCCCTGTCAGTATTCTTACTTACACTGAGGTTTTCTCTTAAAACTGGCTGCGAGGGAGAAAACGAAACAGCACACTGTTGTGTATACAATTTTTAATAAAGGTGGCCGAGCGGTTCTAGGCGTTACAGTCGGGAACCGCGCGACCGCTACGGTCGCAGGTTCGAATCCTGCCTCGGGCATGGATGTGTGTGATGTCCTTAGGTTAGTTAGGTTTAAGTAGTTCTAAGTTCTGGGGGACTGACGACCTCAGCAGTTAAGTCCCATAGTGCTCAGAGCCATTTTTTAATAAAGTTATATAAAGGTTGATTTTTCCCACCGTGTACAAACTCTAGGGATTGGTCGATGAGAGAATGCGGAATAAAAAATGTGTAATGAACGTATGTACGAAAACGCATGGTGTCCATGCTAGGGACCATTTATTCAATCACACTTTCATACAGAGACTGCAGTCTAACACACGCCGTACCATGCAGCCACAGTTACAGTATGCATGTCTTCCCCCTAGACGGTGGTACTGTTCCTCATACGTCACTTCCTAGCGCCCTCTCCTGCCATAGTAATTGGTAATGTTGTGTCCGATTAACTTCTCTTGCTGACTCACTTTGTAGTGCATCTGATACAGCATTGTACACAATGGTTCCATATTGGAATCGAGAGCTTTCCGAAATGGTGTTTACTTACGGAAAGGCAAATGGCAACGGGCGGCGGATAGCAAGGTTGTATCAGGAGACCTGTGTGTTTTACCGTTTGTTTGAGACAGGGTCGTTTCAGGAAGTGGGAAATCATGAAGAACGTGCCCCAAATGTTCGGACACCAAACTTGGAGAAAAATGTAACACTGTGGAAGGTGACCGCCTGTCAGTACCAGGCAGTTGGCCCGTCAATGCAGGGTAAGCCAGACACGACCGTGTGGAACATTCTCCACGACAACTGTTACTACCCTCATCATTTACAGCGTGTGCAGGGCTTACTAGCGACAGGGAGCAATTATGTCACTGGTTTCCTCACTAGGCAACCAGTATTCCGAGATTTGTGCCATCAAGACTGTTCACAGTTTACGCGGAGTGGTATCTTCAGCTTTCATAACAGTCATCTGTGGGACAGTATGCGGAACCCCCACGGTCCGGCTACAGCGAATCATCAACATCGGTGCAGCCGGAATGTGTGGTCTGGAATAACTGGCGACCTATTTTGTGACCAGTCTTCTTCCTTCCACGTCGCCTAACAGGCCGGAACTATCGGTGTTTCTTGCGGGTGACTTTGCCTCCCCTACTGGAAGAAATACCATTGATGATTCGAAGGGCTATGTGACTGCAACATGATGGTGCTCCATCACACTTCGCCGTTAACGCTCGACGCACTCAATCGTGTATTTCCTGGTCGATGAATCGGACGAGGGGGTCCAGTTGCATGGTTTGCTCGTTCATCGGATCTCAACCTGTGCGATTTCTGGCTATGGGACCATATCAAAAGCATCGTGTAGGCAGAGCACATTCCAGATGTGGAGACACTGGAGCAGCGTATTCATGCTGCCTTTGACGATGTTCAGACGTGAACGTGATACAGAACATGCTACGAGCAGTACAAACATGTTTTGAGGGACATGGACACCATTTTGAATACATACTGTAACTGTGGCTGCATGATAGAGCGCGTATTAGACCGCAGTCTCTGTAACTATATGTGATTGAATAAATGTTCTCTAGCATGGAAACCATGCATTTCCAGACGTAAGTTCGTTAGACCTTTTTTATTCCGTATCTTCTCATCGATAAATCCCTAGAGTTTGCACACAGTGGAAAAAATCACAACATATATGAGAGAAACAATTTGTGTAATAGTTTAAATGCCCTGCTATCATAGTTAAAACCGACTGTGAGAAAGGACACAAAACCACACATTTTTCACAACACAGCATTTTCTATCTCGTAGTCAGTTTTAGCAATAAATCTGTTCATTTACTTTTAAAAATTATATGTAGCCCATGTCCTAATGTTTAATGGAATACCGTATAAAGATGCGAAGGAAATCGGTCAGAAACTTTTCGAGATATTTGTCTCTTATATTCTATATGATTTATTATAATTTCCAGTTTAAATACCGTTAGAGTGAGTTAAATTCCAATGAGGGGCCGAAATTTGCATCGTGACAATTCCCAGCAATACTCCAGATTATCACATACATCAAATTATCATACGTATTTAGCAGTTACAAAGCATTGCTGATTCGATGCTTTCAATATATTCTTCAACATAAATGAAAGTTAAGACGGCTTTTTCATTTTGGGAGCCGCTAGTCCGCAATACCAGAAATAGCCCGGACACACTTTGAAAATTATTAGATAAAAAAAGGCAGATAAACGGAATAATACTGTTATTGCTAGCAAACAGGAGTATATCTGCACTACAGTTGCTGGGGATCCAATGAAACAGGTACAAGAAGAGTTAGTGTAGTTACTAACAAGGAGATCATTGTTACCGACCAAATGGGAAAAGCTACGAAGTTCTATCACGAAACCGAAGACTCCACAGCTTAGGTCTCAATTGAAAATCCATGAATATCACTATATTAGACCAATTGTTAGTTATACGAATGGTCTTATACATAAAACTACAAAAGTGCCTGATAAAATATTAAAGGAGTTTTACATCTTTGAGTACAATTTTCAGTCAGTAACAATTCTGCGGTGATTAAAGAGATCAGGGATACGTCTGTTGCTAACACTTCCTAGTTCATATCATTGGACATCAAACCCATTTCTGCGAGTGTGCCTTTTACTGAAGCCACTGAGATGATCAAAACACACTTGTTAAAGTACGAGAGATAAGAAATGTTGAATTTATTGAACTTTTAGGAGTCATTCTTAAATGTAATTACTTCTCTTTTAACAATAAATGTTATATGCAAGCAGAAGAACTGCCTATGGGCTTCAGCTTATCTGGAATCACAGAGAACGTTTTTATTAATCATCTGGAAAAAAGATCCGACACCGATGCGCAGTATCCGGTGGATAAAATTTGTATTAAAAGTCCTCCGCGCACGATACTCTGCATCTGATAGATGAATATGAAAGAGAAGTTACTGAAAATTGTAAATAAATGTAATGATTTGCCCGAAGAAATTGAATTTTCTGTACAACACGAAAATATGATGACCTGCAGTTCGTCGATCTGAATATCACGAAGTCAGTTGGTGGGCACGCTTTCAAAGTGTGCAGGAAGCCGACAGCAACGGATATTTCGATACATAATAATTTTTCTCATCTGAATGACAAAAAACTTTCAGGCCTTTCGCTGCTTAATGGATAGCTGATTTTAAAGTCTTGTTGAATAAACAGGACAGAGCGACTGGGCTGAATAGAATGGGATAGTTAGCGGAAGCTAACGGGTGTCTTGAAGACATAGCGAAAACATTAATGCATAAGAAACAGCACAGAGTTGTAAGGGGAAATATCATGCAGGATCTTAGGAGACTCACGATTTCAGAAAGTAACTAACATTTTTAAGCCATTTGAAGTCCAAGCCGCATTTAAAACCAATACCACGCTGCATTATAAATTACGGAACAATTAAAATACACTACTGCCCATTAAAATTGCTACACCACGAAGGTGACGTGCTACAGACGCGAAATTTAACCGACAGGAAGAAGGTGCTGTGATATGCAAATGATTAGCTTTTCAGAGCATTCACACAAGGCTGACGCCGGTGGCGACGGTGTGGTGCTCTACGAATTGCTTCCCGCGGTGTAAACATCGCTGCTGACTTTTATTGTCAACATGTGAGACGTCTTGCACACGCAATCCAAGAACAACGACCAGGAAGGCTGAGTGAAGTGACGCTACTCCACAACAGAGCTCGCCTGCATTCCGCTAGACTGGAAAAAAAGAACACTATACAGGACTTGGGATGGGAAGTCATTTCGCGCCCACCTTATTCATCTGACCTTAAGGCCTCATATTTTCACCTTTGCCGCTCTCTATCAAACAATCTTCGAGAAACATCCATTCTCGACGAAAGGCACTTCCACGAGTCGAAATGAGGGGCTGTTGTAAATAGTGAAGGCGAATATTTTATTGAAGACTAAAGTCTCTGTTATGTGTAATGGTGTGTTTATTAAAATTTATGGAGAAACGCTGCAAGCTTATGCACCAACACAGTAAATGTCATTTCAATTAATTGGATCTCTTTCTTTGTTAGTTGACCTTACAGAAGCACTCTTGTACATCGATTACTGAGTACAAAAAGATGAATACGGCTACTATCAACAACAACTCTGTTCCACCAGTACGTCAGCTGATGACCTCTCTAATATATCGTTGCGGTTCTTTATTTCTTATTTATTTCTCAATCAACTATTGCCCGAACAACTTTAAGCAAAACAGAAGCTTAATGAGAATTCTGAAGGGAAGAAAACCCAGACTGCAATGTCTAATAGTCTGCTGTTTCAGCCTTGCCAAATACGTTTCTTTTGATTTTATTAAGAGTATTCGTGAATAAATCTTAATGAGATTCTCAAACCGCGTCAAAGCCGAGTGGATGAAATGAAAGCGGCAGGATTTATAAAAACAGTACGACTTGAAGAAAAGCGAGGTCTCCGTGAAATCGAGGCAGAGTACAGGCGCTATACATGATTTTCAGGCTCCCCACAGAGGAGACGAGAACTAACCATAATGTCGCAAAGCGAAGTGCACGTTCTGGGGACCCTTCTGGGTTAGCAAAAGAAAAGTCGAGTGCCGTACTCCCTAATGAGCTTTGGGGACAAGGCGGCGTTGCCGTATAGGCGGCGCGCTCGTGGAGTGCAGTCTATCGATGTCAAGAGACTTTCTTAATCACGCGGATTCCTACACTACTGGCCATTAAAATTGCTACACCAAGAAGAAATGAGGATGATAAACGGGTATTCATTGGACAAATATATTATACTAAATCTGACATGTGGTTAATTTTCACGCAAATTGCGGGCATAGATCCTGAGAAAACAGTACCCATAACAACCACCTCTGGCCGTAATAACGGCCTTGATACGCCTGGGCATTGAGTGAAAGAGATCTTGGATGGCGTGTACAGGTACAGCTGCCCATGCAGCTTCAATAGGATACCGCAGTTCATCAAGAGTAGTGACTGGCGTATTGTGACGAGCCAGTTGCTCGGCCACCATTGACCAGACGTTTTCAATTGGTGACAGATCTGAAGAATGTACTGGCCAGGGCAGCAGTCGAACATTTTCTGTAACTAGAAAGGCCCGAACAGGACCTGCAACATGCGGTCGTGCATTATCCTGCTGAAATGTAGAGTTTCGCAGGGATCGAATGAAGGGTAGGGCCACGGGTCGTAACACATCTGAAATGTAACGTCCACTGTTCAAAGTGCCGTCAGTGCGAACAAGAGGTGGCCGAGACCTGTAACCAATGGCACCCTACACCATCACGCCGGGTGATACGCCAGTATCACACGCTTCCAATGTGCGTTCACCGCAATGTCACCAAACACGGATGCGACAATCATGATGCTGTAAACAGAACTTGGATTCATCCGAAAACATGACGTTTTCCAATTCGTGCACCCAAGTTCGTCGTTGAGTACACCATTGCAGGCGCTCCTGTCTGTGATGCAGCATCAAGGGGAACCGCAGCCATGGTCTCCGAGCTGATAGTCCATGCTGCTGGAAACGTCGTCGAACTGTTCATGCAGATGGTTGTTGTCTTGCAAACGTCCCCATCTGTTGACTCAGGGATCGAGACGTGGCTGCACGATCCGTTACAGCCATGCGTATAAGATGCCTGTCATCTCGACTGCTAGTGACACGAGGCCATTGGGATCCAGCATGGCGTTCCGTATTACCCTCCTGAACCCCACTGATTCCATACTCTGTCAACTGTCATTGAATCTCGACCAACGCGAGCAGCAGTGTCGCGATACGATAAACCACAATCGTGATAGGCTACAATCCGACCTTTATCAATGTCGGAAACGTGATGGTACGCATTTCTCCTCCTTACACGAAGCATCACAACAACGTTTCACTAGGCAACGCCGGTCAACTGCTGTTGTGTATGAGAAATAGGTTGGAAACTTTCCTCATGTCAGCACGTTGTAGGAGTCGCCACCGGCGCCAAACTTGTGTGAATGCTCTGAAAAGCTAATCATTTACGTACCAGAGCATCTTCTTCCTATCCGTTAAACTTCGCGTCTGTAGCGCTTCATCTTCGTGGTGTAGCAATTTTAATAGCCAGTAGTGTATATCCTCTTACAGTGCAACGTGCGTGTATTAAGACACAGTGACACAAAAGAAGAGAGACTAGCACATAACCTTACTCTTCTCGAGTAGCTGCAAAACAGCCTCTGAGTTTAAATATCCGAATTGTAGGACGAATCATTATCACTAAAGTGCGCGTCATATATCTTGGCGGCCGAGTTTAGGTTCGTTCTGCGCATCTGACGTCACAAAACACAGTCAGCCAATGAACAGAGAACGACGTTGCCAGATCTCGACAGCAGTGCAGAGCACGGACGGGTGTCTTCAGTTTTAGAAACGTTCAGTCATAAATAAAGTAATAGAACAAAAGCAATGTCTTGATAGCAGACTTTCTTTTACAGAAAGTTTGGAAAAAGCATTCTTTATACCAATTGCTTCATATTCTATTAATTAATTAAACCAAACAAGCAATAAGACTCCTAATTCAGGTGATAGCAAGGAAAGGTGTTTGTTTCAATCTCACGAACTGCTTTTTCGCAATAAAGAACAGCGGTAACTGTTTATTTCCTATTGTACTTCGACGAAGCGTGAGTAATTCATAGTCATACCAACAGTGTTTATAAGTAGTTGCGTGAGGTGTTAGAGTCCTTATGGAGTTACCCTGTTTGATGAGCTGAGGTAGCTGAACGGTTCAGTCTGCCTTCGGCAGTGACACAGTGCGGACCGTGTTGCCTGCCGGCCGCGCTGTGGTGCGCGCGCATGTTTGTTTACGCCGGAGCAGCTTCGCGTGTGCGGTGTTGTGAGTCTAGAACGAGATGGCACACTCGTACAGAAAAACGACTTTGAAGTTCAGTTTTGCGAACGACTATACACGACCAAAGGCACACGAGATTGAACGTTTCTTCAGAGAAGAGGTAAAAATCGATCCACAGGAAATCGTGGGAATCA
This sequence comes from Schistocerca americana, assembly GCF_021461395.2. Lineage (NCBI taxonomy): Eukaryota > Metazoa > Arthropoda > Insecta > Orthoptera > Acrididae > Schistocerca > Schistocerca americana. The sequence goes on from NC_060125.1 coordinate 438,355,992, forward strand.
ATTTATCGCTCGTTTCAAGCGTCGTCTATGTCAAGCTTGTTGACGAGGCTGCTTGCGAAAGACTTCTACAACGATCACCGAACGGGTATCGTTTCTGTCATGGCGACGGGAATGTTGGTGCGGTTACAGTCGATCACGCGGGAATGGGGATCCGCACTATACGAGTCTTCGAGCTTCCGTTTGAGGTCCCGTCTGAACTTGTTACCGACGCCTTTCGACCATACGGTACAGTTCTATCCCATGTGGCCGAAAAATGGACGAGTTTTACCACGTACCCCGTTTTAAATGGGGTGAGACAAATACGGATAGAACTGCGCAAGCACGTCCCCTCTTATTTGTACATAGGAGGTTGTCGAGCGATTATAATCAATGATGGGCAACCTCGCACTTGCTCGGGGTGCGGGAAAGAAGGTCACGTCCGCTCGGAATGCCTCCAGCGACGTTTAGTGCAGACTCCACGGGAAGACGTTCAGGCGCCACAACCGACGACTGTCTTATCGTTGACCTTTGTGGAAGCCCTGAGAGGCGACGTGAGGGAGACTTCCGTTGGGCACCAGCAGCTGCCCCCTATAGAGAACATGGACACCAACGGACTGGAACTCCGACCGCCGGTTCCACCACAGCAGACACAGGACACCGCACAAGAGATGCAGCTGACGACCGCTCCAGGCTCATCCGTGGTGGCTGCCAGTGCTTCCACCGAGAGCGTGATAGGCCAGGCCCAAGACGGAGGATACGCAACCCCAACAGCCGAAGCGGAAGCAAGGCAACGGAAACAGCGTTCGCCGAAGAGAAGAAAGAAGCGTCGACTGACTTCTGCTGACGATAGCCATAGTCCCGAGGAGACAGTGGACGACAACGACAGTATCGACCTGAGACCAGTGGATTCAACAGATACCGAGATGACGATGCAGGAACTACACAGCGACAAAAACTTGAACTCTCCTTCTGGTGACCGGATGGCGGAAGTGGAGATGACAACTGACCAACATCAGAGCGATGACAACGTTACCTCCCATCCTTCGACCAGTTCCGGAAATATGCTGGGGGACTGGGCGCAAGAAATGGACCAACAGGAACAGGATGAAAATACGAACGCGACGGTTGAGGACACTCCTGCCCAGAGGCCGGGAGGGGTCGGGAAATGTTGACCAACTTAGTGTGTTGAGGAGCGCCGGGGGTGCAGATGGACGCTTAATGACACCGCCCTACAACTGATGAACACAAGCCAGGCGTACCGCATTGCCACGATAAACATTAATGGCATACGGACACCGCTTAAAATTCAAATGCTGAAAGATATGTTACGCGCTGCGGACGTGGATATTGTACTCCTACAAGAAGTGCGTTTCACATCGCCGCCAGAGTTCTTCGGTTACGAGGCACATTATTCAGTGCACGATGAAAGTGGATGCGGTGTGGCGATTCTCACCAGGGAAGGAATAGGAGTGGAGGACGTCAGGTCTCTCCCTTCGGCACGCGGCATAGCGATCACTGTCGACGGCGTTCGTTTCATCAATTTATACGCACCATCTGGCTCCACAAAACGAAGAGAAAGGGCGGCTTTTTACAGCGAAGAGATAGCACCGTTGTTCGCTGGACGCTTTGATAACTATATAGTGGGCGGCGACTTTAATTGTGTCGTCGACAAAAAGGACCAAGTACCTCATTATGTGCCATGCATGGAACTGCGTGCGTTGATTACCGAAATGGCGCTTCTGGATACCTGGGAACTGCAGCATGGTGACAGACCGGGTTATACGTTTGTCACGGGACACTCGGCGAGTAGACTTGATAGAGTGTACGTGACACGAGCTCTACGGACGACGATACTGGATGCCGAAATCTGGCCAGCGGCTTTTACGGATCATATGGCGTACGTCTGTACGATTTCACTAACGCGTCAGAAGATATGGCGGAGTAAAGGTCACTGGAAAATGAATTGTGCACTTTTACGTGACACTGAATGTCACCGGTCGATAGAGGCGGCCTGGGAGCCCTGCGTTCGCCGCCAATGAGCATACACCTCGGTTCTCCAGTGGCGCGCAAAACCAACGTTACGGCGAACGTTGATACGATACGGGCAGGACAAATCGCAGTGGAACCGCACAACGGCTGATTTTTATTTTACAGCCCTGAGGGAGCTGATGACCCAACAACCATCGCCGGAAAGGCACACGGCCATGCGCAGGATAAAAGCCAAGTTATTACAGCTGACGAGACTAAGAATGGAAGGTATAATGGTCCGGGCGAGATTGGCGGACACAGTTGCTGCCGAAACCCCCTCCATGCACCACGTGGTACGTGAACGCCAACGACGACGCAGGACATTGATCAGGGAACTAATCTCTGAAACTGGCCAGCAAGTTGTGCACAAGCGTGATATTGCGCATGTGTTTACCGACTATTTCCGCCAGTTATATCGACCAGTACATGTGAACCACGAGACACTACATGATGTCATCTCGGAAATGCCAGACAGAGGACCACCACTGGATGCAGAGACTTTCATCACAGCGATAACAGAGGACGAGCTGACAGACGCAATTGCCAGGGGGGCTCCGAACAAGTCCCCAGGACAGGACGGCTTCCCAATTGAATTTTACCGCGCCTTTGCATACCTCATGGGACGGACCTGGATTCAGATGTACAACGAACTCCTGTTACCGCAGACTGAGATACCTGCCGAATTCACGGAGGGTATCATCATCCCAATACCCAAACCACGCGGTGGCAGAAATCCAGAAGATTATAGACCACTCACTCTCTTGAACTGCGACTATAAGATTTTCGCGCGCATCCTTGGGGCTCGCCTGCGGTCTTCACTTTCTGATAGACTCCTCATAGATCAAACTTGCCTCGGCAGTAAGAGCAACGTACATACGGCGCTCAGTGACTACCGAGATATCATCGCATTAGCAGCGGCATGCCGAGTGCGTGGGGCACTCGTCGCTATTGACTTCGATCATGCGTTCGACAGAGTGGATCATACCTTTTTGCATGCGGTGATGGGCAGATTGGGAATCCCACAGGCCTTCATCCTAGTGATCATGCGACTGTTACACGGCGTACGATCAAAGGTCTCGGTGAATGGGCGGGGCACTGACTACATTGTTATTTCAAGGTCAATTCGTCAAGGTTGCCCCCTTTCGATATTTTTGTATGCAATGGCTTTGGAACCCTGTCTATATGGTCTCCGAAGACGGTTGGAGGGAGTGCCGTTGCCACAACTGACCTTTCATTGCCGCGCTTATGCTGACGATGTGATGCTGGTGGCACGGACCGGCGAAGAAGTACGTACGGCGTTGGCATGGATACAGCGATACGGGATGGCGGCAGGAAGCGTGCTTAATCTACAAAAATCACGCTGCATGAATGTCGGTCGAGGATTACAACCGGGGGAGGAAGGCCCGCTCATCTTAGTTAAGACCATAAAATGCCTAGGTATTACGTTCCACACGGATGTGCAGCGGACAGCAGCGGATAACTACCGACGCATATTGAAGCTGATGCGGACAATGGTGCTGTTACAGAAATTACGAGCGTTGGATATGATTCAGAGGGTGACCTATGTTAACGTATACCTAGCACCGAGACTCACTCACGTAGCGCATGTCCTGCCTGTAACGCGCACAATGGCATCACGGATACAAGCAACTTTCGGAACCTACGTGAGTGTGGGACACCTGTTTAAGATCCGATACACAACGCTTACGCTACCACCTGGAGAGGGTGGACTTGGTCTAGTTAACGTATATGAAAAGGCACGGGCGTTATTCGTCAGTACGATGTTCCGACAGTGGCGCGGTCAATTTCGCAATATCTCGGGTGCTTTGGCCGATGTACTTGCGCCCACTTCAATGCTGCCCCCAGTCGATGTGGGCCATATTTCACCGAAGCTGTCACATTTCAAGTCTTTTTTTTTGGAGCTTAGCTATGTCAGAGATTCCTTCCCAACAACACGACTACCGACGACGCGAGACGTATACCAACTCTTACTGCGCCGGTGCCCCAGGAATACCCTGGAAAAGAAGTACCCAGACAAGAACTGGCGACAGATATGGCGCGTTATACGGAACGTTTACCTCCCAACGTCGGTACGCTCAACATGGTATGTGGTGATAAATAGGAAGTTCGCAACGAATCAACGGCGGCACGCGATTCATTTGGCAGACACTCCACTATGTTTAGGCTGCGCAACAGTGGACACTGATGAACATCGTTTAGCATGTAGTGGGACGGCTCCAGTGTGGCACTTGGCACAACAGATATTGGCGTTCCTGTTACGCTCCGCCCCTCACACAATTTCATCAGACACACTTTTTTTCCCCCAAGAATCTTATTTCCCGGTCCAAAAAACCAATGCAGTGACATGGGTGCGGGGAATGGTGGTGGGCTACGTGTATAACGAATCGGAAAAGGACAAAATTGATTTTTGGCATTTTCTCCTAGATGGACACACGAAGCTGCAACAGCATCAGAAATATAGGCAAGACTTCGCTAATTACTTGCGACTTACATTTACCGACCCGCCGGCCAGATGGGGTGTGACGGGTGAGAGATGAGATAGACGAAGAAGCCGAGATAGACATCGATCACACTTACGGAACCTTAGTTAATTTCGAGAAGACGACCCAGTCTTACACCAACGTCTGGAGAACGAGTCGATAGATGGCTCTCTTGCTCTATCGAACGTCGGGTCGTGAGCAGGTGTCGCCCCCGACACGAATTTCATTTCATTGCTACAGGAGAATGTTTCTTTTGTATTTGTACTATCCGCAATGTCTTCATGTCTTTCATTTGGGCATTTTCAGTTTTATTCATTTCCTTAATTAATTAATTTTCTAATTAGCCACTATTTGTCAACATATGGACTTTGTAGACACTCTTTATGCGATAGTACAACAACATGTATGTCAGCAAAGGTGGTAAGCCTGACATTGGATACAAAAAAAAAAAGGAAAAAAAAACAAACAAAAAAAAGTTGGTAGAGCATTTGCCCGCAAATAAAAAAAAAAGTGGTAGAGCACTTGCCCGCGGAAGGAAAAAAAAAAAAAAGTGGTCCTAGGCGCGCAGTCCGGAACCGCGGGACTGCTACGGTAAAAAAAAAAAAAAAAAAAAAAAAAAAAAAAAAAAAAAAAAAAAAAAAAAAAAAAAAAGTTAAGGTGTTCGGCTGCCAAGTGAAAGATATGAGTTCAAACCTTGTGTGGTTCTTAATATTTTCTTTCTTTAAAAACAATATTGGAGTGTCTTACTTCACGAATTTTATTCGTTTGAATTAAATTTCTAGTGCTTTGCCTCTTCATTAACTTTTTCGCTGCTGCAGACACGTGCTCCCCGCATTCCGCGCTGTGCGCGATTTTGTCATCACCGCACTTCTCGCCTGTGCAGACACGTGGTGTTCCCACTGCTTTGACACACTTATCATTCGATTTCACAAAAACTATTTGGCCAAAAAATTTGATTTTTACACGTCTTCCTGCCTGATACCTTCCCCCCATAAATGACTTAATTTTGTTTTGATGTGCAACATTAAATGTAGTGAACCATTGCACGAAATTTTGAAGAGTTTGCAGAGGTAAAAGTCCATAGCGTATACTTTCCGTATGGTCGATTTTAGTTGCCACAATGTTGAGAATGAAATGTGGACAAGATACCTAAATTTCATATAATATTTACTGTATAACAATATCTCATTTAATTTAAGTACCACATAGGTGTCGTATGTTATATTGAGAAAAATTCCGTCTTTCGCGAATGTAATAAAATTTTTATATACACACGGCGCGTTTGGCTTTATTTTAAAGCACTTCCATCGGTGAAAGGTATGGCACATACACAATGGTATTCATGTTCTATTTCTTGTTTTTGTTCCACAGTCGCAGTTTTACCAATGGTATTGAAATATATCCCTCTTCTGCAACTGTAATAAGCGACTTATTTAGACCAGACGCGTTTCTCTCTTTTGAAGCATCATAAGAGGACTGTATTTTGTGTCCTCCATTGCCAAGTCACCTTTCGTAGTTTTGTGCTGCGGTATCACAATATTCAACGTTTGTGTTGGCTCATCAGTGTTTTAGCAAATAAATGCTGCTTGTGTGTGCCACACACAAAATTATATTTGACATAGATCTGAGCACTTCACTGACAGATGGTATATTCAAGTCCTAATGTTTTTGTAAGTCCACAGTTTTGTTTAATGTATTTTGTCTACTTCCTTTTGATTGATTGAAGTGCTTTAAAATAAAGCCAAACGTGCCCAGTGTAAGTAAAACTTTTGTTACAGTCGCGAAAGGTGGAATATTTCTCAATATTACATACGACACTGATGTGGTACTTAAATTAACTGAAATATATAGGTATCTTGTCCACATTTCATTCTCAACATTGTGGCAACTAAAATCGACCATACGGAAAGTATACTCTATGGACTTTTACCTCTGCAAACTCTTCAAAATTTCGTGCAAAGGTTTACTATATTTAATGCTGCATAATAAGTGCGTTGAACATCGAAACAAAATTAAGTCATTTATGGGGGGAAGGTATCAGTCAAGAAGATGGGTAAAAATCTAATTTTTGGGCCAAATAGTTTTTGTGGAATCGAATGATAAAGAGTGTCAAAGCAGTCGGAACACAATGTGTCTGCACAGGCGAGCAGTGCAGTGACAAAATCGCCCACAGCGCGGAATGCAGGGAGCACGTCTTTGTAGCAGCGTAAGGGTTAATGCGGCCGTAGTGGCTTTACTTCATAAACTGCGCGCTCCCCCCTACACGTAAGCTTGCGAACTATGCTATACTATAGCGCTGCTTCTATTGGCGCGTGCGTCGTGTGCAACTGGCAACGCAGCAATCTCCAGCGTCTGGGCGGGCATGCGCGAGCCGCCAAGATAAAAGAATTGAACTATAGTGTCGCAAACTTCACAACATTAACTGATACGTGGCGCCGTTGGCGCCAGTCGCTTCTCTCTGTATTCATGTAAGATCTCTTTGATCGCTTTTCGCTTACTTAAGCGCACAACGCTTTAGGGAGAGGCTGGTTTTGGTCGGTTTGTTGGTGTTCCTGTCTGCAGTGCGGTTGTCGGCTGTCGCTCTTGCGCATGCTCTGCCTCCTTCTGTCACGTGGGCACTGGGGCTGCCGACGGAGGCGTGCGTGCCGTCGGTGAGTGTGTACTGCGTCTAGTGAGAGGGCGACCGTCTCGTCTGTCCTGTTAAACGACGTGACAGAATTTCTGGTCCGTCAGTGATGAAGTTTTAAATAGAGGAAGGACAGAACCGGTAGCATCATTAGAAACTTCGCTATTTGCAACGTGATTATATGGTGAACATTTTAATTATTAATTTACAAAGCGAATAGCGACAGCCTTGTCGCAATGTAGCCGATGTTTTCTGAAGTGCTGTTGTGTACAGTATACTGCAGACCCGTGGCATCGAATAGAAGTGAACGTAACCTAGTTCTGTCCCATGTGTGTGAGTGCGGTAGAAAAATTGTGTGGGAGTACTTTGTATACACCACCATTTCATATTAGTAGGAAGTGCTGAATGTGAATGGCTTGTGACTCCTTTGTGGCCGTATTCCTGTTTTCATATTTTTCTAATGTTTGCTACTCTGGATACATTCCAGTTGCTGTGTGGTTTTATGTTGTCGTTTCCGTGGTATAATCAGCGGTGCGCGTCGTCCATTATAGCTGGTCGTTTAACTGAAGATGACACCATGGCGACGGCCAGTTTGAATTGTAACCGATAGCGCGGTCGCTGTGTTTGTCAGTAGACTCCAATTTGCGGCGAATTTAAGCTGAGTGTCTGATAATTGGTTGCTGGTGACGCCGAGGCGTCCGTCTTTCCTTCTTCACTGCTCCTTTCAGCTTTCATTCAGAGAGAGAGTTGTAGTTTCCAAGCACCTCCGATGTGCCATTACTTGTCACTGAAATTTTGTAATACCTGAAAGATGCCTTTCATTGTGCTGCGTTTTGTTATACCATATTCTCAGAGAAAGTGTGAGTTGTTTCTGCTGTTATCTCTTAAAAGGTATCCTGCTTCTGTGAGAGTTTTCTCGGTAAACCATTTAATGCGTCACATGGTTCTAAATGTTTATATAAAGATGGTTTTAAAATTATTTATTGTTTGGGGAGGGCTTTCACACCCGTTGACATTTTGTTTAGTAAAATGGTTCAAGTGGCTCTGAGCACTATGGGACTCAACATCTGTGGTCATAAGTCCCCTAGAACTTAGAACTACTTAAACCTAACTAACCTAAGGACATCACACACATCCATGCCCGAGGCAGGATTCGAACCTGCGACCGTAGCAGTCGCGCGGTTCCTGACTGAGCGCCTAGAACCGCTAGATTTTGTTTAGTAATGTTTCAAATTCTTGGGCAATTATGTATATTATTCTGGGATATTGTTAAATAAAATCTGTTATAAATTGCAAGCCAGAGTTTGTGTTTGATTGGTAATTACTGCCTTGTCTTTACTGAGTTGAAGTATCCTTGAGTGTGCGTCCAATGTCTCATAAATGCTGAGAAGAATTTTTGAATTTTATGCATGGTGTTGGAGGACAATTAGTTGGTCACCCTCTGTGCTTCACAAGCACAGCTCCCCCCAAAAAGTTGAATCTTGTGAAGATAGGAGACACTGTTTTTTTTATAAAATCCTATTGGCTAAATTGAGAGAACTGTATTCCAGGAATACTTCATAACAATCCTGTTGCCATCATTGTATGTCTACAGAGGAAGGACAAATACATGGAAACACTAAAAACACAATATGGTGTAGGGAAAGCGTAGGCCTTTCAAAACAGTTTCTCGTTGTCTCGCAATAGATAAATACAGATCCTATATGGTTTTAAGGCTAGTCTTATGCCATTTTTCCAGCAAAATATTGCTAACCGTGATGGAGATGGGTAGTGTTCATGTAGCCTTCTCTCCAAACTAGACCATAAAAGCTAAATAATATACAGGTATGGTGACTTCCGTGGCCAAGGGAGACGCGACAGTTCATCCTCATGCTTGCAAAACAAGTCTTGGATAACGCGAGCTGTGTGAACCGGGACCATGTCGTCTTGGAAAACAGCATCACCATTGGGGAACGAGCACTGTACCATGCGATGCACTTGATGAGCCCTTCTGAATGTATAATCACGGTTAAACTCTTAAAGAGCGTTGAATTGAAGACATTTATATTAGAAAGCCAAGGCACACCACCTCCGTAGCCGAGCTGACAAGTTACAGTGCCTCAGAAAAGCTGTGGAAGGAAGAAGAAAAAAAAAAAACTTTTCCAAGAAGTGTTTGATTCATTTTGTCTGAAATAATATTGAGTTGTTATTAAGAAAAGAAGGGTTCTTTATGTATTTCTTTCAATTTCAAGGTTGAAGAATTTAGCGTATTACTTTACGGTTGGAGAGAAGAACAGGCAGTGAAGCCAGGCCGCGAAGACAGGATATCGGCGAGCGTAAGGATTGGCTGAAGGGGAGGTAGAAGTGGCTGAGAAGACGTCTTGATTTATTTTAATCATATTCAAATGGAATGAGTTCAGTTTTAGTGGGCACTTGACTTTCACCCTCTCTAAAAGCCCTATCATAGGCTACCGAGACAAGAAGCAGAAGTGTATATTTAGTTCTTTGGTATTTTTTATTTTTGCTGACGAGAAACTTATTTAGTTCGCAGAAATGTCGAGGACGACGGATACGTCATTAAACAAGAGAAACAGCAATACTAAATACATAAGGGAAAAAACAAGGGTCTGGTAGCTGGTTCTTTCAGAATTATGAGAAGTCGCACTTATAGAACATAAACAACTGAACATAAGAACAAGACAATCATGATAATGTGGGCAAACTGCGAAAGCAAAACTCTGAGAAGGCGAACTCTGAAGCAATCGGTGCGCTGCAATACAAATAGAGAAATGACATCCATAGTGACGACTCAAACTAAAGATAAGAAGCTAGGGGAGATGAATAGCGACGGCAGAAACTAAAACTAAGAAGCTAGGGGAGGTGGGAGCAAAAAAAGGAAAAGATCGCTAAACCACGCATTTGCGTTGGCTCTCGACTCGAAGGTAAGCAGGAACGGGTGCTGTTGATGGATGAAATCGTCACTGCAAGGGTAGGAGAGGAGAGGCGGCGGCATGAAGGTTCTGATCGCCAGTCTTGTTGATGGAGATCCGTTCCCAAGCTCGCCGGCCTCCTTTCTGATACTCGAGCGGAGTACAATGTGTGGCGGCGGCGAGGTTCACCCTCTCCCTTCCTTTCGTCACCATCGTCATACAACGCAGCTCTAATACCGTATGGTTACAGTTCAAGTGCAGCCACTCACAGAGGTCCAGCGTGAGCTGTAATTATTGTAAAGCAGCGAAACTTGGTAAATATGCCAACGTGTTAATTCGGAATCATTGTATGCTAGAAAAAAATTAGTTCCAATTTCAGCCACCAGGTGCAAATGTAGCGCGGTACAGAACCTCGTCGACGTCTCCGGTGCTCGTATTGAACAAATTCTGTAAGCGGCAGTTAATAATAAAAGCAACATTACACCTCTCTCACTTGTTTCGTCTTTTCTGCCCAGCTACCGTTCCTAATCCATTACACATGGAATAATTTCTACATCTACGTGATTACTCTGCAATTCACATTTAAGTGCTTGGCAGAGGGTCATCGAACCACAATCATACTATCTCCCTACCATTCCACTCCCGAACAGCGCGCGGGAAAAACGAACACCTAAACCTTTCTGTTCGAGCTCAGATTTCTCTTATTTTATTTTGATTATCATTCCTACCTATGTAGGTTGGGCCCAAAAAAATATTTTCGCATTCGGAAGAGAAAGTTGGTGACAGAAATTTCGTAAATAGATCTCGCCGCGACGAAAAACGTCTTTGCTTTAATGACTTCCATCCCAACTCGCGTATCATATCTGCCACACTCTCTCCCCTATTACGCGATAATACAAAACGAGCTGCCCTTTTTTGCACCCTTTCGATGTCCTCGGTCAATCCCACCTGGTAAGGATCCCACACCGCGTAGCAATATTCTAATAGAGGACGAACGAGTGTAGTGTAAGCCGTCTTTTTAGTGGACTTGTTGCATCTTCTAAGTGTCCTGCCAATGAAACGCAACCTTTGGCTCGACTTCCCCACAATATTATCTATGTGGTCTTTCCAACTGAAGTTGTTCGTAATTTTTACACCCAGGTACTTAGTTGAATTGACAGCCTTGAGAATTGTACTATTTACCGAGTAATCGAATTCCAATGGATTTCTTTTGGCACTCATGTGGATCACCTCACACTTATCGTTATTTAGCACCAACTACCACCTGCCACACCATACAGCAATCTTTTCTAAATCGCTTTGCAACTGATACTGGTCTTCGGATGGCCTTACTAGACGGTAAATTACAGCATCATCTGCGAACAACCTAAGAGAACTGCTTAGATTGTCACCCAGGTCATTTATATAGATCAGGAACAGCAGAGGTCCCAGCACGCTTCCCTGGGGAACACCTGATATCACTTCAGTTTTACTAGATGATTTGCCGTCTATTACTACGAACTGCGACCTTCCTGACAGGAAATCACGAATCCAGTCGCACAACTACCCCATAGGCCCGCAGCTTAATTAGAAGTCGCTTGTGAGGAACGGTGTCAAAAACTTTCCGGAAATCTAGAAATACGGAATCAACTTGAGATCCCCTGTCGATAGCGGCCATTACTTCGTGCGAATAAAGAGCTAGCTGCGTTTCACAAGAACGATGTTTGCTGAAACCATGCTGATTACGTATCAATAGATCGTTCCTCTCGAGGTGATTCATAATGTTTGAATACAGTATATGCTCCAAAACCCTACTGCAAACCGACGTCAATGATATAGGTCTGTAGTTCGATGGATTACTCCTACTACCCTTCTTAAACACTGGTGCGACCTGCGCAAATTTACAATCTGTAGGTACACATCTATCGGTGAGCGAGCGGTTGTATATGATTGCTAAGTAGGGAGTTATTGTATCAGCGTAATCTGAAAGGAACCTAGTTGGTATACAAACTGCACCTGAAGACTTGCCCGTATCAAGCGATTTGAGTTGCTTCGCAACTCCTAAGGTATCTACTTCTAAGAAACTCATGCTAGCAGATGTTCGTGTTTCAAATTCTGGAATATTCCATTCGTCTTCCCTGGTGAAGGAATTTCGGAAAACTGCGTTCAATAACTCCGCTTTAGCGGCACAATCGTCGGTAACAGTACCATCGGCACTGCGCAGCGAAGGTATTGACTGCGTCTTGCCGCTTGTGTACTTTATATACGACCGGAATTTCTTCGGATTTTCTACCAAATTTCGAGACAGTGTTTCGCTGTGGAGCCTATTAAAGGCATCTCGCATTGAAGTCCGTGCCAAATTTCGCGCGTCTGTAGATTTTAGCCAATCTTCGAGATTTCGCGTTCTTCTGAACTTCGCATGCTTTTTCCGTTGCCTCTGCAACAGCGTTCGGACCTGTTTTGTGTACCATAGGGGATCAGTTCCATCTCTTACTAATTTATGAGGTATGAATCTCTCAATTGCTGTTGCTACTATATCTTTGAATTTGAGCCACATCTCGTCTACATTTGTATAGTCAGTTCGGAAGGAATGGAGACTGTTTCTTAGGAAGGCTTCTAGTGACACTTTATCCGCTTTTTTAAATAAAATTATTTTGCGTTTGTTTCTGGTGGATTTGGGAGAAACGGTATTGAGCCTAGCTACATCGACCTTGTGATCACTAATCCCCGTATCAGTCATGATGCTCTATTAGCTCTGGATTGTTTGTGGCTAAGAGGTCAAGTGTGTTTTCGCAACCATTTACAATTCGCGTGGGTTCGTGGACTAACTGCTCGAAATAATTTTCGGAGAAAGCATTTAGGACAATCTCGGAAGATGTTTTCTGCCTATCACCGGTTTTGAACAAGTATTTTTGCCAACATATCGAGGGAAGGTTGAAGTCCCCACCAACTATAACCGTATGAGTGGGGTATTTATTTGTTACGAGACTCAAATTTTCTCTGAACTGTTCAGCAACTATATCATCGGAGTGTGGGGGTCGGTAGAACGAGCCAATTATTAACTTAGTTCGGCTGTTAAGTATAACCTCCACCCATACCAATTCGCACGGAGTATCTACTTCGACTTCACTACAAGATAAACCACTACTGACAGACACATACACTCCACCACCAATTCTGCCTAATCTATCTTTCCTGGACACCGTCTGAGACTTCGTAAAAATTTCTGCAGAACTTATTTCAGGCTTTAGCCAGCTTTCTGTACCTATAACGATTTCAGCTTCTGTGCTTTCTATTAGCGCTTGAAGCTCAGGGACTTTCCCAGCAGAACTACAACAATTTACAACTATAATTCCGACTGTTCGTTGATCCAAGCACGTCCTGTATTTTCCATGCACCCTTTGAGATTGCAGCCCACCCCGTACTTTCCCGAGGCCTTCTAACCTAAAAAACCGCCCAGTACACGCCACACAGCCTCCGCTACCCGTGTAGCCGCCAGCTGAGTGTAGTGAACTCCTGACCTATTCAGCGGAACCCGAAACCCCACCACCCTATGGCGCAAGTCAAGGAATCTGCAGCCAACACGGTCGCAAAACCGTCTGAGCCTCTGATTCAGACCCTCCACCCGGCTCTGCACCAAATGTCCGCAGTCGGTTCTGTCAACGATGTTGCAAATGGTGAGCTCTGCCTTCATCTCGTAAGCAAGACCGGCAGCCTTCACCAAATCAGATAGCCGCTGGAATCCAGAGAGAATTTCCTCAGATCCAAAGCGACACACGTCATTAGTGCCGACATGTGCCACCACCTGCAGCTGGCTCTTCATAGCATTCGGAAGGACCCTTTCCATATCAGGAATGACTCCACCCGGAATGCACACGGAGTGCACACTGGATTTCTTCCCCTTCTTAGCCGCCATATCCCTATGGGACCCCATTACGCGCCTAACATTGGAGCTCCCAACTGCCAATAAGCCCACTCTCCTCGAACAAGTACAGATAAAATCCTAGTGCAAACTTCAGTTCATCATCCCATACAATCTGAAGACACAATGCCCACACACAACCTCTATGTAATCCATCTGAGCCAAATCTTCTACTCATTATGAATTATAAAATACATTTTGGTTATCTTGTCCATCATAAAATAAAATAAATGCATACATGACCTCTAACAGCCTTCAGTTTGAATAACTTTCAGTAAGCAGGTGCTAGTACCCAGTGTTAATGATCATATAAGAATTTGAATGAATAAATCGTAATATTTCACAGTGTGTACACTACTTCAAAAATCATGGCAAAACAGAAGCAAACATGTGGAGTATTTCTTCGTGTCAAGTGTCACTTGCTATTTCAATTGCTCACGAAGAATGCAGTGAAATAAATGTCAATGGTCTAAAGCTAGTGTTGGTATTTCATGTCGTCAGCTTCCTTTCTATTATAATGAACTTATACAGCTTCCATAAAACCGCCAGTTCATGTGACTTCAATGAAGTTTCTTGTACCCATGTAGTTCGTAGAATTATAGCGGTTCATTTTCTTATCTAAAAATGTAAAGCACGGAGCGTAAGCAAAACATGCAATAGCGAGTATATATACCAATAGAGAACAGAATGTCAACAAGTGGATGCAGTACAATCCCTACAACGAGGCTCTGCCAAGCGAACAATCTATAATTAACACCAAAGTGTAGCCTAAACTCTATGTTTGTACGCAGTACATAAGTATTTCTCTATACTAAATTAAAGAGTAGTTATGACAACAAAACAGAAATGTGTAAATGTATAATCCATGCACAAAGCAGCAAGTATACATCTTACATAATAAATAGTTCATTAGCATCATATCAGCATAAGCAAATAAATGTTCATATGTAATCTCAATAAGCAAACATGAAGGCGCAAGCAGATAAATCACAAACTTACATACATAGCCATATCAGCACAACTAATCAGGTGACAAATATAATTTAAATAAATAGGCACAGCAGGCACATAGTAAAAAATATGACATCAGTGAAAAAGCATAGCATCCAAGCGATGCATGATATACACAAGTAACAACCCTGTTCATTAATAAAACATTGTCAAAATCAGCAAATGTACGCAAGCATGTCACTTCACGAGTAAATTCATAGAGCATAAAATTTAACACAAAGTATAAATCACGTAATCACGAGCAGCAAATTACGTATAAAGTACATTCCTAAGTAGAAATATGTTACCCGAAAAATAAAATCAATTAATAATTACCTTTTTAGTTTATTACTTTCTTTCTCGAAATTACATTCTTCCTGAAATGTTCTCGATAGCAAGTCTTCTTAATGTCGGACACGCAGTGAATTTACCTGAAGTTCATAAATATTTTATACAACTGTATCCTGGAAAAACTGAACGTTAATAACATAAGTTATCAAGTCACTATAGCTTTATATTGAATTTAATCGGAGAAATTAGACTATGTATTTGTCTACGGCTGTCAGTGCATTCGCACTGAGCGCTCGATCAGCTGCAGGTAAGCGTGACGTAGAAAGTAATTGTTTGCGGTCAACGGCTACCTTGTGCGGCGCTCGGACTGACTGTCGCTTTGTGTATGTGCTGCCGCTAGAACACGGCGTGGTATCCCTGTACTCTCTGCGTGTTTACGTGTAACTGTTAATTTCTCAAACGTATGTCATTCCACAAAAATTCTAACGTCCGATGTATGATGTATTCCCTTAGAGCGCCGTGATTTAAGAGTTTCTACTTCAACAGTGTTATCATGAATAATTTTGCGAACTCTATTTGGACCGTTATATAGCAGAAAAAATTTGCGACGCAAGCCTTTTCCTTTGTGAGACAAACGATGAGACTTAATTAACACCTTTTGACCAACTGACAAACCTTTTAAACGACCAGGATGTTTAGCTGATTTCTCTCTTCTAGCAGCCGCAGATGCAATATTTTGTAGAGCCAGGTTGACAACTACAGAATGCCGCAGTTTCCGTGTAGGTGGAAAAGGAACGATTTCAGAAATACGATTTGTCGGTGCTTTATTTTGTAATATCAATATAGGCGGTAAAGAAGTTGAATCATTAGGGAGGTCATTCAGAATGTTTTGAAAAATGTGAAGATACTGATCCCACGTTCTGTGATTATGATGACAATAAAGACGACACAATTTATTGATTTCCTTCATCCATCTCCCTGACGTGTTAGATTGAGGGTGAAAAAGTGAAATGAAAATTGGTTTAATCTTACGACGCCGTAGAGTACGAAGCCAAATTTTAGAGCGAAACTGTGATCCATTATCTGATATAACTTTATCAACATGACCCACTTCTTTAAGAAAATGTTTGATGAAAGCATTAGATACTGAACGAGCTGTTGCTTTGCATAAAGGTGTAAAACACACATATTTTGATGTCAATTCCACTACTACCATAATTTACGCAAAACCATTAGTAGAACGAACCACTGGACTGAACAAATCGACTACAGCCATCTCCTTTAATCTCTCTGGAATGATAGGAAACAACGGTGCTCTGTGAGAAATAGTTGGCGGCTTAGCCTTTTGACATAATTTGCATTTAGCAAGAACAAATCGAATACGTTTTTCCATATTACTGAAGTAGCAATTTTCTCATAATTTATGAAAGCATTTTCTGGGACCAAATTGTGCATAGCTGAAAAGTGTATACCAAATCAATTTATTAACCCACTCATCAGGAATGCAAACTAACCAAACAGAGTTGTCAACCGATTTTCGTTAAAAAAGAATATCATTACGAACTAAATAATACTGTCTAACCGCTACACTTTCCTTTGTCATAAGGCTGGTATCTATTGTCCTGTCTGTTTAGTCTGTCATTTCCAAAATTACCGTTATAACGTCCGTTCCGATCATTATCCCTTTTCTCTGAAAATCTATTGTGATTACCGTAACTGAAAAAATTACTAGAAGTTCCGTCGTCGTTGTCATACTCAAGTTCCTGTGGCAAATTCTTAAAAGTTTCAATGTCGTCTTTAGAGCTTCCGGCTAAAGGAATGTGTCTTATCGATTGTGGCAGCTTAGTTGAACAAATACGAATTAATTCAGTCGGTCTATAAGGGTTGGAAAGGAACTGATTGTTTCGAATCATGTCTTCAAAGTATTCTGCCGGCGTGTGGAACTCAGACTGTTTAAAATTACGCTGCGTAATAAGACTATGTTTGACTCTGTCTTGCCTGTTTTCGGACCAATATGCCGATAAAAAGGCATGAAAAAAATCATTTAAATTATTACAATCTCTAATAAGTGCGCGCATGCGCGTTGCCGGTTCGTTTTCGAAACATCCACACATAAATTCCAGTTTGTGACTTAGTGGCCAATTTGGCGGAAGTGCGTACATAAACTGATCTAACCATGAACATGGATGTATGTCATTATTAGAATTGTGAAAGATCTTAAATTTCCGAACAGTTAAAAAGTGTTTATAGTCAAAGTTTTCGCCTCGTGTCGACAAAGACCTACCGCGTCTGTCCCAGTCTGAATGTCGATTATTGTCAAGTTCGCGCGCCTGGCGCTCTCTTCTTGCATCTCGTAAATGAAATAAATGATTTTCATCAAAACTCCCCGCTATCGGTCAACTGCTCCATATTAACTGGTTCGAAATTCCTTTCGCCCTTAACATTTCCTGTGAAACTAACTTCCTTCGTCATATCCGTAAAGATATCTGTGTTCGATGCTATTCCAGAATCTTCTATCGCTAATCTCGAATTCTGAAAATTTTTTAATTGTGAAAAATTTTGAACTGGTTCCGGGCTATTTTCCCGGCTTATTAAATTGTTTTCTACTTCATTATTCACCATACTGTTCTCCTGTGTTGGCGAGTTCGCCATGTTAACAATTTCGTTATTCTGACTATCCATCATTCTTGCCTTTTTCATCGATCGCGTAATCATTTACAAAACATGCAAAACTCGTCACTATACGAAAATTACACACAATATAACACTTTATCACCAACAATACCATTCACACGAAATGTTTCCCGACAAACAAGAGTAACGAACAATTAAAACCTTCACAATTGCACAAAATTGTCAAACCCGTACACGACACATCAAAAATTAAATTCTACAAAAATACCATCAGAACAATGACAAGACAGCTACAAATGTTCACTTACAAAATCTACACGTGCAATATAGACTACAATCACTAAACTACAGATTACTACAACAATACTACTGTCTACTATTTTTACTATCAAAAGAATTCCAAGGGACGATCCGAAGCAGCGGTCGCCACATGCATGGGGGCTTAATTAAAAATATTAATGAATAAATGCAACAATTTTAGTAGCTGTATGACTGGTTACAAAGTCTCGTAACCGGTTGGCTCTGACTAGTATTAGCACGCAATCTGACTGCATCAAACAAAAATAAAGAATGACAAGGAATTTCCATTAACACAATCGATTAATTAAGTCCCCTTCAACTATAAAAGCTACGAAGCAACAAAGCACAGGTGTAACTGTTCTGTGTGTGGTAGTGCGATTCAACGTACATGTATCTGGCTCAGTTCTTTCTCAATACGACAAAATATTTTAAACACCATTTAAAATGAACCAACTGAAAAACCAGAAATACTATAATTGCACATAGAAACCAGAATTACAAGTCTAGTAAATGAACACGAGCCAGATGCCTTGTTCACTGTACCTGTGAGTAAGAGGCATTGTCACTAAAGAATACTGTAATACCTTTTTACCTCATTATATATTGACGAAAATTTTCGATTACACCAGCATCATTGATAATCGAGAACATGGCGGCGAGTGAGTGACGTGCGTTAGCTTGGCTCGCAAGTTTACGTGAAATCTGGAGGTGTTTTAAGCAGTTAGGCTAGTGTACATATACTAAAGCCGTATATCTACTGCCGAGTGTCGTATTTTACATCACATACTGAGCACCAATTACACGGAATCGCACTAAAAATGGAAAATCGCCGAACAACGCGCAGTGCAGCCAACGGCCAGGCCGGCGACAGCGCAGGCGTGGAGTCCACACCGGGAGCTGCGGCCGCTCCGCCCGGGATCGCTGACATCGCCGCACTCGTGAAGGCTGAGGTGAATGCCACGCTGCAGGCTAAGGAGACGCTCGGGCTCGATGTTCAAACCATCACTGATGCTGTCACTGCAGCAGTGACGGACAAAATACAGAAAACTCTGGAGGCGAATGCGAGCGAGATCCGTGCACTGGACACATCGTTAAAAGCAAGTGAGGAGAAAGCACGACTGCTCGAACAGAAATTGATCGAGAAGACGGACGAGCTCGAACAATATCAGAGACGCAATAATCTTAGACTGTTCGGCATTCCAGAGAGCAGCAGAGAGAACACAGATGGCTTGTGATAAACCTTGTCCAAGAAAAGCTAGGCGTGCAGGTGACTCTGAGTGACATTGACAGAAGTCATAGAGTGGGTCGTAAGTCGCCAGGTTCTACAAAACCAAGACCTATAATAGTGAAATTTGTGTCGTATAGGAAGAGATCTGAAATCTTCAGAGCAAAGAAGAATCTCGCGAAGTCGGGTCTGACAGTACGCGAGGATCTGACCTCTGAAAGACTAAACATTTTGAAGAGCGCGATTCCGAAATTTGGGCTACATAACGTATGGACAAATGACGGCAGGATAATGGTTAAGACCGAAAACGGAAAGAAAACAATTTGCAGTGTTAATGAACTCGAAAGCCTGCGCTTTAGAAGCTAAATCATGTCTAATCTTGCTGCCACTAACCTGTATGTTTATATTGTTTACACTGTCAACCATATCGTAACTAATGTATTATCAAATTGTTCGTTTCTCTAAATAGCTATTTTTTTATCTCTAATTATTTTTTCTCGTGTAATATTTGTTATTATTTGTATTATCAACTTTTCGTTTCTCCACATAACTATTTTCATTTTTAATTGTTTTTCTCATGTAATTTTGTTAGTTATTGCATAAGGTAGTCTCACTTCCATCCTTAATTAGCAACCCACCATCATACTTTAGTTGTTATCCTCATAAGTGCAATTAATATCACACTCTGTCATAACGTGCAGATTACTCCCGTTGTATTTAGCGAAATTCCTTCCCCTGCCAGCCCACGGCTACTTCCATAACCGTTGCAGACCTCGCTGACCTTGGCCGCAGATCCCGTTGCCTCCCCGGGGACCTACCCCCTCCCCCTCCCGGCCGCTTTCACTGCACAGAACTGGGAGGACACTCCCTCACCCCCCTCCTTCACACGCCTTCCGCATTCCTCATGCCAGACCCTCTTGTCACCGCCAACCACGACCCGCAAACATCGGTCGGCAGCCTCCTCGGGCAATCAACACCCGAACGCACCAAGCTGCATATTGTACATGCAAATGTCCAGTCTCTGCCAGCTCACTTCGACGAGTTCAAATATATATTTCAAACTGCTGACGTACACGTAATACTTTGTCAGAGACTTGGCTCAAACCAAGTATTCCTACAACTTCCGTAAACCTAGATGGCTATATCTTTCTCAGGCACGACAGATGCAACAGACGAGGGGGCGGAGTAGGGGCGTACATACGCTCTGATTTGTCGCCTACAGTACTACACACATCCGACAACAATGTAGATAAACAAATGGAATATATGTTCATAGAGATCAAATCACTTAACACAAACTGCTTAATATGTGTCCTTTACAAACCTCCTAAAGTAGGTGGGTTCGCCTGCTTCGAAACTGCCCTCTCTAGTCTCGAATCGTCATATGAACATGTAATTATAGCTGGTGACACTAACATTAATTTTCTGTGCAATAGTCCTTCCACTGGGAAATTTAAGAGGATGCTTTCTTCCTCAAATATGACGCTACTTCAGCTGGCACCTACTCATCACACGACTACCAGTCACACTTTCATAGATATATTCGCAACGAAATCCCCGAACAGAATAATCCGCACCTCTCAAATATCTGCGCCTGGCATGTCTGCCCATGACATCATTTCCATGACGTATTCACTAGAATGCCCTAGAAAGAAACAAAAACTGTCTACGTACCGAGACCTCAAACGCATAAATTTGCCTGAACTCGAAACTGAGGCACAAGAAATAGTTTGGGGGATGACCTCTACTCCCCTCATGGATATAAACGACAAACTCCACGATTTCACTAACAAAATTACTCAACTATATGACAAATATGCTCCAATAAAGACCAGAAAAGCAAAAAGGCAACCTGCACCTTGGCTGACTGATGAACTAAAACAGCTCATGAATATCAGAGATGCTGCACATCGAGCATACAAGATACACCCTACACCTGAAAATCACGCTGTATACAAGCAGAAACGAAACAAAGTCAGTCAAGCGGTGAGAAACGCTAAGCTCAGACATGCCCGTACATTAGCTGACAATAGATGTAGACCAGCTATCCTGTGGAAAAATCTCCGTAGTCTCGGTTTAGGGAAAATAAAAGTTGCAGAAAATCCCATGGTCCCAGCTGAAGAACTAAACCGATTCTTCACATTACCTGCAACCAAAATTGATCCGCAAAAAAAACAGAGAATCATTGATTACTTCATTGGGATGAACGACTGTAGCAAAGAAAAATTCTATCTACAGCACGTCACTTGCAGTACTGTCAAGAAAGCCATAATGCGGATTAGATCAGCATCTACTGGACATGATGGTATCACTATCCAGATGGTAAAACTTATTATTGACCAACTACTGCCCTCTATAACAGACATTTTCAACGATTCATTAATCACAAGTGTTTCCCCTGAGGCCTGGAAACTGGGACAAATTAAGCCACTGCCTAAAAAGGACATCGCCACAGCAGCCTCTGACTACCGCCCCATCTGCCTTCTTCCTGCACTATCAAAGGCCTTAAAATATATAGTTCATGACCAGCTCACCAACTACCTAACTACTAACAACCTATTAGACGAACACCAATCAGGTTTCCGTAAACATCGAAGCACAACATCCGCTCTGATAAAGGTGACAGATGACCTGAAACTTGCCATGGACAGACAAGAAGCGACTATCATTTGCTTCTTAGATTTCAGCAAAGCATTTGATACTGTCGACTTCGACATCTTACTAGCCAAACTTAGCGGTCTAAATTTCTCACCAAGCGCAGTGCAATGGTTTCACTCATACATGACGTCTCGTCAGCAACGCGTCCTGTCTGGGAATATAAAATCACAATGGCGGCAGGTAGTGTCAGGCGTTCCCCAAGGCTCAGTATTAGGTCCTATACTCTTCTCTCTTTATGTCAATGATGTGTCATCGGTCCTGACCTATTGCAAATACCATATGTATGCTGATGACCTTCAGTTGTATCTATGTGCGAAACCAAGCAATCTCAAGAAAGCTATTGAAAATTTCAATACTGACCTCGACGCACTGTCAAAATGGGCACAGGACATAGGACTAAAACTAAACCCATCTAAAACCCAAGCGGTACTTGTTGGTCACTCTAAGCTCATTAGCCCAAAACATCGGGAATCCGTACCACCTCTTATCCTAAATGGAACAATTATTAACTTCTCGCCCTCAGCAAAGAGTTTGGGAGTAATAATAGATGAAAATCTAAATTGGACAGAGCACGTAACTGCAGTGTGCAAAAAAGCATCAGCGTCCCTTCATGTCCTACAAAAATATAAAAAACTCTTCCCTTTCGATCTGAAAAAGAAATTAGTACAAACGCTTATACTCCCAATCATTGACTACAGCGATATTATCCTACAAGGCCTCTCTCAGGAAAATTCCCGACGTCTAGAACTGGTCACGAATGCCTGCGTCCGATTATCTGTGACGTTCGACTTTTTGATCACATTTCACCAGCATATGGAAAATTGTCCTGGCTGCGGGCAGACAAACGCAGAGATTTCCATACACTCTGTCTCATCTACTGCCTTATAAATGTACACTGTCCCTCATATCTCTCCTCGTCACTAACACTCATGTCGGAACGACATGACAGAAACACACGTTCCCATCATAATAAAATCCTCTCCGTTCCACTGCATCGCTCAGTCACCTTCTCCAAGTCCTTTACAGTAGCGGGAACCCGACTCTGGAATAACCTCCCTCGTTATGTTAGAGAACTTAAAAACATGACCGGCATCAAAAAACAGTTAATGACGTATCTACTTAAGCAACAGTAATGCCTTCCTCTGTACATGAGTGCACTTCACCTCATTACTTCCCTCTCTCCCCCTCCTTAAACCTCCCTTACCCAAAACTCGCTGTACTAGTAAACATCTACTTTACACACCAAAATATTAATGTACATCTGCACAAACCTTCATTACTATTGCGAATCTTTCTCATGTTTGTCATTATTATTTGATTTTTTTTTACTGTTATTATTATTGCTTTCACCATAATCTGTATGTATAGCACCTGATGTAAAAATACTGCCAGCATTTACTTTATTAGGTCTTAGTCATGTTTATCATTATTATTTGATTTTTTGTTTTACTGTTATTATTATTGCTTTTATCATAATCTGTATGTATAGCAACTGTTGTAAAAATACTTCCGCATTTACTTTATTAGGTCTTAGTCACTAGTCTTTATTCATATTGTCACTAGAGTAAGCTAATTTTCTCATTTAAACTATGTTCATGATGTTACTCTGATGTGTGAAATGCTGCATGTGTGGAACACTGGTCCGATGTAAGAGAGGGCCTGATGGCCCTAATCTGATCAGGTTAAATAAATAAATAAATAAATAAATAAATCAAAAGCCCATCTCCTCAAATACACTCTGACAATTGCAACTTCTTCCATCTATACATTACACCGACCGAACAGCATCTACTCTCTCGCCCAACAGAACAACAACTGCCCTCGACATCCTCTGAACTACTACTGCACCAGTGGAGGCGGCGGAACAATAATCTTTGGCGCAATCTCTGGCGCTGTGACTCAGTGTAGAAACCTTTCAACAGCTTTTAAGAAAAATGGATACGCTGATAACAGGATACATCGAGTACTCCATCCGAGATGAAAAGTATCCGGAAACATGCAACAACAACAACCGCTGGGTAAGTTTTTTTTTTCCATTTATCCACAATATTACTGACCGTATGTGACAATCGGTTACCTTTGATCGAGAGTAATGACGTCAGTGAGAGATAGTTTCACTGTCAAAGCAAGTGCGAGTGGTGGCCCCCTATGCGCTCTATATAAAGGGGACCTCCACGGCGTAGCAGCTAGTCGTTGGCTCACGTCGGAAGGTGTTGCCCGCAGTTGGCAACGAGACGTCAGGAGGAAGAATTTCTAGTGTTCGACCACTGCCTCTTACAAGGAGATGGCACGACCGTGGGGTCCGGGATTTGTCCGAAATTTTGTGTGGTGAAAGAGGACCCCTAACACCTCACGTGGTTAAAATATTAGGACGCACTACTCGGAAAATCCCGAGAAAAATCGTTCCAAAGTTTCTTAGGTGCGTTATGACTATAAAATATTAATCCATTGCCGAGCCGCTGTCTGGCCTAGATGGTTAGGGCTCGCACACTTACACCAGAGGTCTCGGTTCGATTCCTTCTCTGGCACCTTTGTTATTCCACCAATTATTCAAAAAGTTTCTCAAACCTACATTATTGTTAAAACATTATTTTAGCTCAAGAACGTTAAGTTTTTCATTCACTGAAAAATATTCGTGCTCGTTGTTCTATTTCGTTTTATGGGGTTTCAAGGTTTAAAGGGGCTTTGTAAGGGTCCCCTTGGGATTATAACGGTCATCTGCGCATAGGACTGTGCGCGAGCCGTGAGAAGCAAACGGCAGTTTGTTTTTCGATTTCGTCGTGAACAGACGTGCCTGTTTCAAATTTCAACGTCTTATTCCGATCCGAGGTTAAACATGTCGACTGAAGAAGTTGCTGGCTCATCTGGAATAGGGGAAGAAATTCCTAAAGAATCCATTCATAGTAACCTATCAAAATTACGATTCAAGGACGCAGTGGTGTATTATGAAAAGCTTTTGACGGAAAATAATTTAATTGCATCGACATCTTCGGAAGTAATATCTCGCGATGCTATGTTATTGGCCGGAGAACTTTATAATAATACACTGGGGAGAGTAAATATTTACTTCTCATTGACTCTTGGGGAGGTCAAACGAATCCGGAGAGATATGATGCAATTTTTCAAGATGACGAAAATATGCCAACTTGGTCTGTAAAAGTGATACCTCCAAAATGCACTTCTTTGGTGCAACCTTGTGATGTATACTTTTACTGGCAAGTTAAAAATTTCATGAAGCTCTTGCAAAATTGCAGCGCATTGTTACAGGAGAATCGTGAAATTAATTCCCTGGAAGATTGTATAAAAATTCATTCTATGATTCACCATTAATTATCATCACCAATATTCCGAGACATGATTCAGTATGCCTGGTGTGCCTCAAAATTATCAGAAACTCAAAACATTTTCGTAAATGTTAATGGGGCATGTTTTTGTACAGATTCATTGCATACGCCCTATGACTGTAAAAAAAATCCGCTTTTATATGGTGCACAAGAGGTCGCAAAAATTATTACTTTGTTTGTTTTTACGATAATTACCACTGCGATTCTTGTTTATAATTAATATACGTATAAAAATTGAATGTTTCCCAATCGACTTTGTTATTCTGATTAAAAACTCAATGTTTCCTCTCATATACTTTACAATGAAAAATGGAAAACCTACTGCCATGAATTGTGTTGTTGGACAAAAAGAAAATAATTATTATTCAATAATGTAACTACTTTGTTAAAGATAATGTAGGTTTGGGAAACTTTCTGAATAACTGGTGTAATAACAAAAGAAAATGAAACAGAAGAAGAAAAAAGTGCCAGAGGAGGAATCGAACCCGAGACCTGTGGCGTAAGAAACCCAACCGCTAACCATCCAGGCCAGACGGCGGCTCGGCAATGGACTAAAATTTTATACTCATAACGCACCTAAAAACCTTTGGATCGATTTTTCCCGGGCTTTTCCGGGTAGTGCGTCCAAATATTTTAACCACGTGAGGTGTTAGAGGTCCTCTTTCACCACACAAAATTTCGGACAAATCCCCGACCCCACGGTCGTGCCGTCTCCTCATTAGCCCGGAAGTTTTAATTAATGAAGACGCCGTCCGTGAAAGCCTACTTGTTAGGAACTGAATGTTTTCATAAAAATCTCAACGGAATTAAGCCGAAGATTCGGTTTACCAAGGAACAGGAAGCAGGCGTATGATTGTGTTTTCTGGATGTGGTAGTTTTCAAGAGAGAAGATGGTAGTTTGGGCCACACGGTTTTCCCGAAAACTCAAGCACACAGACCGTTACCTACACCGGGATTCGAGCCACCACCCACAACAAAAGCGAGGCGTCATAAAAACGTTGGCGGACAGAGCAAGGAAAATCTGCGAACCAGAGCTGCTTGGCGCAGAATTAAAACATCTAACCAATGCACTGCTCAAGAAAAGTTATTCGTTCGCTGAGGTGAAAAGAGCGTTAAGGCTGCCGCGTAGAAATAATTGCGATGCCCAGGCGCCGGCGAAATCGAAAGTTTTCCTGCCTTTCATTAAGGATGTTACCGACCGCATAGGAGAAATCTTGAGAACGTAGAACATCGTGGTAGTAAACAAACCCACCGAGAAGATACAAGATCACCTAAAATCGGCCAAGGATGCCCGCCAAAAGCTGGAAAAGCAGGAATTTATAGCATTGCGTGTTGTTGTGGGAAGGTGTACGTGGGTACTACAGAAATAATGGTCGCAAAATGACTTGAAGAGCACAAGGGCAATTGCAGAAGAGGGGAGACTGATAGATCAGCTGTTGCGGAACATGCTTTGAAGCCAGAAGACCACCAATTTTTTTTGGTAGGACTCAAGTACTGAGTAGTGACAGACACAAGCGGATACCATAAAAGGATATACACACAGCCCATAGATATTGTAAACCATCCCAATAATTTCAGAAGGAAGAAGGAGGGCGTAAAACTGAATTACATCTGGATTCCGGTGCTGAAGATGTGTACCATTCTTACATCATGGAGTGATAGGAACAGCGACGACAAGAGTCGACAACGGCCAATTGCGCTCGCGTATTCAAAACATGTGACGCGGTAATTGTGCGGCTCTATTGTTTCGCGCGCACTGCTGAAATGACGCTCCCAACTCGCGATAATCAATCGCCCGTGTGCATCGACCCTAACCCTCAATTCTAGCCATGAAATTTCGGAAATACATTTGTCTAGGTAGCGTACGTAAGTGCTTAACCTTTCAAGATCATAGATTAATGTAAGAGCGATAGAAGCTATTGCGAATGTGAAATAACCGGTGTAACAGCCAGAATGTTGAATGAAGGCATGCAAACGTGCACGCATTGTTTTGTACAGGTGCCGGATGTAAGTTTGTGACACGGAGTTCCATGCCTGTTGCACTTTGTCAGCCAATACAGGGACGGTTAACGCTGGTTGTGAATGACGCTGAAGCTGTCGAGTGGTCTGGTGATCGAGTAGGCCAAGACAACCTGTCGGTACTCTGTAGAGCATGTTCGGTTACAACAGCGGTATGTAGACGAGCGTTATCCTGTTGAAAACATGCGCTTGAATGCTGTTCATGAATGGCAGCACAACAGGTCGAATCAACAGATTGATATACTGGTTTGCAGTCAACGTGCGTGCGATAACCATAAGAGAGCTCCTGCTGTCATGAGAAATCGCACCCCACACCATAACTCTAGGTTAGCACCCAGACAGGTTGGTTGCAGGCCCTCAACTTTCCTCCTTCTAACCAACACACGGTCATCACGGCACCGAAACAGAACAAGCTTTCACGAGAAATCACACAGACCTCCACCCTGCACTTCACTGAGCTCTCGCTTGACATCACTCAAGTCGTAAATGGCGGTGGTATGGGGTCAGGTGAATGCTCCGTCAGGGCGTGTAGCTCGGAGCTGTCCTGGAAGTAACCGATTTGTAACAGTTCGTTGTGTCACTGTGGTGCCGACGGCTGGTACAATCGCTACTACGGATGCAGTGCGATGCGTCACAGCTATACACTTCCTTCTTGCTGGTGTCACATACATTACTGGGCATTAAAATTGCTACACCGCCAAGATGACGTGCTACAGACGCGAAATTTAACCGACTGGAAGAATATGCTGTGATATACAAATGATTAGCTTTTCAGAGCATTCACACAAGGTTGGCGCCGGTGGCGACACCTACAACGTGCTGACATGAGGAAAGTTTCCAAACGATTTCTCATACACAAACAGTAGTTGACCGGTGTTGCTTGGTGAACCGTTGTTGTGATGCATCGTGTAAGGAGGAGAAATGCGTACCATCACGTTTCCGACTTTGATAAAGGTCGGATTGTAGCCTATCGCGATTGTGGTTTATCGTATCGCGACATTGCTGCTAGCGTTGTTCGAGATCCAATGACTGTTAGCAGAATATGGAATCGGTGGGTTCAGGAGGGTAATACGGAACACCGTCCTGGATCCCGACGGCCTCGTAACACTGGCAGTCGAGATGACAGGCATCTTATCAGCATGACTGTAACGGATCGTGCAGCCACGTCTCGATCCATGAGTCAACAGATGGGGACGTTTGCAAGACAACAACGAACAGTTCGACGACGTTTGCAGCAGCATGGACCTTGACGCTGCATCAGAGACAGGAGCGCCTGCGATGGTGTACTCAACGACGAACCTGGCTGCACGAATGGCAAAACGTCAGTTTTTCGGTTGAATCCAGGTTCTGTTTACAGCATCATGCTGGTAGCATCATTGTTTGGTGACATCGCGGTGCGTATCACCCGGCGTGATGGTATGGGGTGCCATTGGTTACACGTCTCGGTCACCTCTTGTTCGCATTGACGGCACTTTGAACAGTGGACGTTACATTTCAGATATGTTACGACCTGTGGCTGTATCCTTCATTCGATCCCTGCGAAACCCTACATTTCCGCAGGATAATGCACGACCGCATATTGCAGATCCTGTACGGCCCTTTCTGGATACAGAAAATGTTCGACTGCTGCCCTGGCCACCACATTCTCCAGATCTCTCACCAATTGAAAACGTCTGGTCCATGGTGGCCGAGCAACTGGCTCGTCACAATACGCCAGTCAGTACTCTTGATGAACTGTGGTATCGTGTTGAAGCTGCATGAGCAGCTGTACCTGTACACGCCATCCAAGCTCTGTTTGACTCAATGCCCAGGCGTATCAAGCCCGTTATTACGGCCGGAGGTGATTGTTCTGGGTACTGATTTCTCAGGATCTCTGCACCCAAATTGCGTGAAAATGCAATCACGTGTCAGTTCTAGTGTAATATATTTGTCCAATGAATACCCGTTTATCATCTGCATTTCTTCTTGGTGTAGCAATTTTAATGGCCAGTAGTGTAGCTGTCCGTAACCCGATCTTCTTACGACCGTGTACTCACGTGACCACCACTACCAGTAGCTATGTACAGTGGTTGCGTTCGTGCCATCTCTTTCTGCAGTACTGCAAAGGAACATTTCTCGTCGCCCTATTACGACCAACGTTAAAAGTACGAAAACTTGTGTCATTACGGTTATTAAAAATTTACAAGGCCACCAATACTCTCAATACCTTCATCGCTAACAATAGCCACGGTAAATGTCATACAAGCGATGACCTCGTGAGGTGTTGATAGTAGCGTCTCTGTCACCTTACAGACATTCTTGTTGTCAACTCACCGCGTCCAATCTCAAAGGTATCACGAATGTTACAACACGTATTTAAAACAAACGTGATTTGCATCCTGTTAATGGCGATACTGGCGCCATGCCTCTGCCACTGGCACGAAATCTCATTCGACAGCGTCTTTCAGATGTATAAACACTCCTGGCAACTTTGGTTTATGTCGCTCACGTGGCACTCATGACGCACTGAGCCGACCGTGGCCCTCAAGTGGCCCTCTGACACAGCGCAGGGCCAACGGACTGCCGGAGTGGTGAAGGTTAGCGGCAGCGGCTGCGGGTCTGCCGCACCTGCCGCTGCCACCTGCTCCCTCCACCTGCAGGCTGCCCATGCGGCTCGCGACCTTGCTGGCGACACCAGCTGCTTGTCGCGCCTCAGACACGAATTCCGCTGCCGCCTGCGAAGAAAGCTGAAAGAGTCGCGTGCAGATGGGGTCGTACTGAGGGCTTAGTGGGATCGGCTTCTGTCAAGTGCGCAGGTACAGAGGAGGCGCAAAATCTGCCCCCCCAAAAAATGCAAGAAAGAACTAACTGGGAGAGTGTCATGACTTCTACCACCCGATATCTTTATGTTTTCTTTCTGAGGTGGCAAAATTCGAGGGATGCCTCCTAACATTGTATCGGACCTCCAATAAGAAGTCCCGTGCAGAAATATTGACCCTTGCTGCCTCTACAGCCGACCATAATTCTGAAATAGTTGTCGGTGCATAATTTTTTTGCACAAACTGACATCTCTATTAAGCCCCACAAATCTTCGATGGGATTCATGTCAGGCGATCTGGGTGGCCATATCATTCACTTGAACTGTCCAGGATGTTCTTCAAACCGACGGCGAATAAATGTGTCACCCACAAAAATTTCACGGTTATTAAAAAGTTACAAATGGTTCAAATGGCTCTGAGCACTATGCGATTTAACTTCTGAGGTCATCAGTCGCCTAGAACTTAGAACTAATTAAACCTAACTAACCTAAGGACAGCCGGCCGAAGTGGCCGTGCGGTTAAAGGCGCTGCAGTCTGGAACCGCATGACCGCTACGGTCGCAGGTTCGAATCCTGCCTCGGGCATGGATGTTTGTGATGTCCTTAGGTTAGTTAGGTTTAACTAGTTCTACGTTCTAGGGGACTAATGACCTCAGCAGTTGAGTCCCATAGTGCTCAGAGCCATTTGAACCATTTAACCTAAGGACATCACACACATCCATACCCGGGGCAAGATTCGAACCTGCGACCGTAGCGAAAAAGTTACAAGGCCACCAACACTCTCAATACCTCCAGCGCGAACAGTTAGCCACGGTAAATGTCATACAAGCCATGACATCGTACATATTCAGTGAGGTGTTGATAATGGCGTCTCTGTCGTCTTACAGACATTCTTGTTATCAACTCACCGCGTCCATTGAATCACTTTGCCGTTTTCAGCCACACATGTGGGGCTCTTGTACTGCAGACGATCACCATTTGCCTATTGTGCAAAAATGCTTCACCAATAGTTTATGAGCGTCAACCGTCTTTGCCTCTGCAACAGGAATGCCAACTGGCAACGGGTTTTGGTGCACAGAAGCCCATGTTTTGCATTTCTTTAGGGCGTGGTTGTCGAGGTTCTGCCCTCTAATCGCCTGGACCGCGTTGTGTGGCAGTTGCCGCGCTCTCCAACATACACAGCACCCACGATTACAGCTCACAAAAGACTGGTGCTTGCTCTAACACCCTAGAAGCAAGGCCGCGCGAGTGGCGTGATCTGCAGCGAAGTATTTCGATTGTTGCATACACGTTGTAGGTTTTGAAAGGGAAAAAATGAGGTAGTTCACATGGCAGGATTTGAACCTTATCGCAATATTCAAAGTCTTATATTACAGCAAGTCGTTGACTTATGCACGATTAGTTTTTAGCACATGTTAAAGTTTGATATCGATAACTGGAGACAAGCAGTGCCCTGGGAAGTGTGATAGAACCGCTGTTGTTCTCTACGTAAAAAAATGATTTAGCGGATAGAGTGGGCAGCAATCTGTGATTGTTCAAATTTCGGGCTTCCAGCCGGTCGTCGTTCAATATTTCGCACGATATTTCAACTAGGCACCTGCCAGTCATCTTCAGGTGAGCCGTCGCAGACTGGCGAAAACGTCCTCCGTTCCGCAATATATAGCCTACTGTAACTATTCTGCGTGGGAGGATTCGGGGCTGCGCCCTGCGAATGGGAGCTCTGTCGTCTTAGAACATAGCTTCACCACTCCGGAAGAAAACTGTAGCAAGGGATGGATGTGATCAGCCAAACTGGTCACATAATTCCAGTAATGCGACCTTGCAGAATACTCACGGCAGCCATGGAGTACCACGGTATGGCTGTCCAACGATCTCCGGACGCCTTCCACGTTTCATTCTTTGGAGATAAACTCAGCCAGAAGTTGGAAACAGTTTGAAACAAGACTCTTCCGACCAAACGATTTTCTTCCATTGCTTCAGCACCGCGTTCTACTGTTAAGGGTATTTGCGTTACTGACGTGTGGTTTTCCAGCTCGGCCTGCAATTCCCTGCTTATGGAGATACATTCGTGTTTTTAGGTACTGACGCAGTTCACCAGCGCCACATTCAGCTCTGATGTGACTTTGGCAGGTATCTCCCTCTTATTTTTTGTCACAAACTTCTTCAGTGACCGTCTGCTACGATCATTCGGCACACACGTCCGTCCACGGATGATGTTTTTCCGTCGAAAACTTGATAGATGAACCACACTGCCCGCCGGCAGCGCCCTCGCTGGTGGAATAACGGAACTCAGTCGCCCTCTGCGTTGCTGTTTGCCGCGGCCGTCGACGCACTCTGTCGTCTTAGATTTGAGCAAATCGTGGAGATGATGGGATTCCATGCACTGTCCAGCTGGTAGCCGCTGTCACGGTTTAACAGATTTTCCGCCAGTCGTATTTCTACGGATTCTTTAATAATGAAGTCCCAGAAAGACGTTGCTGTGGATAAAATCATTGTTTTTTCATACTCCGTTGAATGTCCAGTAGAAATACAATGTTCAGCAACAGCGGACTTGCTTGGCTGCAAAAGGCGGGTGTAACGTTGATGTTCCCATCATCTCCACGATTTGCTCAAATCGAAGACGACAGAGTGCGTCGACGGCCGTGGCAAACAGCAACGCAGACGGCGACTGAGTTCCGTTATTCCACCAGCGAGGGCTCTGCCGGCGGGCAGTGTAGTTCATCTATCAAGTTTTCGACGCATGTGCAGAATAGTTACAGTAGGCTATATATCGCGGAACGGAGGACGTTTTCGCCAGTCTGCGACGGCTCACCTGAAGATGACTGGCAGGTGCCCAGTTGAAGTATTGAACGACGACCGGCTGCAAGCCCGAAATTTGTTTGAACAGTCAATTCGCCGGGAAAATTTTAAAATTCAAATCTGTTGTTGTTTGCTGATGATGCCATAATGTACGGTAAGGTGTCAAAGTTAGTGATTGTAGGAAGATACGAGACGACTTAGACAAAATTTCCGCTTGGTGTGATGAATGGCAGCTAACCCTAGCCGGCCGCGGTGGTCTAGCGGTTCTAGGCGCGCAGTCCGGAACCGCGCGACTGCTACGGTTGCAGGTTCGAATCCTGCCTCGGGCATGGATGTGAGTGATGTCATTAGGTTAGTTAGGTTTAAGTAGTTCTAAGTTCTAGGGGACTTATGACCACAGATGTTAAGTCCCATAGTGCTCAGAGCCATTTGAACCATTTTTGAAGCTAACCCTAAATGTGGAAAAATGTAAGTCAATGCGGAGTACTAGGAAGAACAAAACTGTAATGCTCGGGTGCAGTATTACTAGAGCCCAGCTTGACACAGACAAGTCAATTAAATATCTGAGCGTAACGTTTCAAAGCGGTATGAGGTGGAAGGAGCATGTGAGAATTATGGTAGGAGAGGCAAATGGTCGACTTCGCTTTATTGGAAGAATTTTAGGAAAAAGTGGTTCACCTGTAAAGGTGACCGCATGTAGGAGGCTGGTGCGACCTATTCTTGAATACTGCTTGAGTGTTTGGAATCCGTACCAGGCCGGATTGAAGGAAGACATCGAAGCAATTCAGAGGAGGGCTGCTAGATTTGTTACCGGTAGGTTCGAAGAACACGCTAGTGTTACGGAGGTGCTTAGGGAACTCCAGGGGGAATCCCTGGAGAGAAGACGACGTTCTTTTCGGAATTATTGAAAAAATTTAGAGAACACGCATTTGAAGCTAACAGTCGAACGATTCTGTTGCCGCCAACATACAGTTCATCGAGGGTAAGGACCACCAACAAAAGAAACGAGAAATTAGGGCTCATACGGAGGTGTACAGACAGTCGTTTTTCCCTCGCTCTGTTTGCGAGTGGAGCAGGAGGGGAAATGACAAGTAGTGGTTCAGGGTGCAGTCCGTCATACATCTTACAGTGGGTTGCGGATTATGTATGTAGATGCAGAAGTGGTTCCTTCTGTGTTGGTGTGATGTACTTGCGTTAGATGTCATTACATTCACTTGATAAGAACGGAATAAGGAAACTGCTCAGTACGATGTTCTGATATACAGTGTGTATATTGTATAAGCCGCCAAAAAAAAAAAAATCCTGTTAGTAGAACACATGTAAATGATTTTAAACGTCTAGTAACAAGTCCGTCCACTGCCTACGGTTGTTAGTTTTCTAAAGGGTAGTTTCAATCAATTTAACTGTGGATCAGAAAAAGATGAAAAAATTTTCGTAATAAAGAGAACTATAATATACATTCTTGCAGCTGGTGCACCTAATCCTTTTATTTTATATTGACAGTAAAGACCGTAATCACGTCCATTTTAGTTAATATCAGTAATTAACGTAAATTAGCTTCTTAAGGAGAATCTAAAGACTAATTTTCAGTTATTATAATTGGATATCTCAAACTGTTTGCCATACTAACTGATGAGACATGCCACAGCATTCTACCTCTCCCCTCCCTCCACAGTGATTTCCCTAAATCGCTCCAGGCAAATGCCGGGATGGTTCCTTTCAAAGGGCACGGCCGACTTCCTTCCCCGTCCTACCCTAATCCGATGAGATCGATGACCTCGCTGTCTGATCTCCTTCCTCAAACCAACCAACCAACCAACCTCCCTCCACAGTTTTGTAGAATTTTCATAGCAAGCGTCAATATAAGGGTGACATTTCACAATGACCGATGGTACCTTCTTTAATAGAGTGGCTGTTATGATCTAGACCATTTCTCAAGAGTCTTTAGGGTTGTCGTATTGCTGCTACAGCAAAAAATTAATAAACAGGGTACCAGGCCTCAGATAAAAATCCAGCTGAGGTTTGATCTATGGAAATGGTTATCTTTCTCACCTCTCACTGTCACGACGTACATGCTGGCGTGGACACAACCACCATACTAAACAAACAAAAACTCCAACCAATTACGAGCTACACTTCCTGTGAACTTTTCCATCCAGTAGTCTCGTGAGCTCCACGAATGTTTGCTGCACTCACATGCTTTTCAATGTCATCTACCCACGTTCTTTATATCATCGTCTATCTTTCATTATTTCTTGGGACCCATCAAAAAAACTTCATTAGTCGATCCATTCACCGAATTACAAGCCTCACCCACTTCCATTTCAGTTTCATTACAATGATAATTACGTCTTTCCCTTCACTTTCTTCATCTATTTGTCTCCCTTTCTCTTCCAGTAATTCCCAGCACGCATCTCTCCTTTGTTCACCTATCAACCGTCAGCTAGAACCGCGGGATGTCTTCATACCGGAGAAAGTGTCATGTGAAGCACGAGAACTTCGACCACCTGCTGAAGGCAGTCGTGTGCACGATTCGCTGCGAGTGTAGTGTGAAACACACAGCACAAAGTATGTCGAATAAAAGCGTTCGGTTTTCTGAAGATCGATTATATAAATACGTTTTGCAGCCGACTAAATCTACAACAGCTGGCACTGCAACTTGTCACTCATAAAATTGATTGCATTGCGTATAAGTTATAAAATTGAAGAACCCGGGATCTGGGACAAGGTCATTGAGATGTCAGTCGAATTTTCATGGTTTCAATAATCATCGTAGTAGATTTCAGGTAACTGAAGCGTGACGCCTTTTCTTCACGACAGGACGAACTCATGCCTGATCACAGAAGACGCTGTGTTCGCCTGCGTGGTGAGGCTACCCTTCGGCGCTTTTCACAGGAATTCTTTGTGTAGCGTGAATGACTTGAGCGATAACAATACAGTTATGTCACCTTTCTGGCTAACTACAGTTACCATTATACACAAACAAAACCAGCTGAACCACAGAAGGTTGAAAACATGCTTACCACTGAGGAAGTGGTACGTGATTTTATCCGGCAACTATATCGCATATTTTATAGGAAACGTAAATAAATAACAAAATTCCTCAGGTGCGATTGGTACTCTCGCGCTGAGGGTTGAGTACAAATTTAATTATGTGTATACAACAGCTCATTCATTTCGGAAATTGAGGATCTCAACGATTTTTGGCTGTCATCACACTGGCAAGATATCGATCTCAGGGATTCAAAACTTTCGTGAATGTTTTAATTTCAAGTTTGAAGTGAGATAAAAAGGATGAAAAATATTTTGTCGTGTGATACAATAACAAATTAATAATCTGTTATTAATAATTTTTCCTTCTCATTTACTGTGAAATCTTTTTCTTGCCAAATTTCATGATTCTACGTTAAGGGGACGTACTCTATAGGTTTTAATGAGTTTGTTTGCGAGTATCGAAGTACGACATAAATGGCCGTATAGTTTGACTGCATTGACCTAGAAGCTAAGAGACCGAAGACCTTAGTAAGTGAAATCATACGTCTACCGTTCCCGAGAAAAAGGGTTTTTAACAGTCAGACAGACAGACAGACAACAAAGTGATCCTATAGGGGTTCCGCTTTTACCCACTGAGGTATCAAACCCTAAAAAGTAGTCTTAAGTTGGACATGGTTTACGGCACGATGTTGTGGCGGCCCACCTGTGGATCAAAAGTAGTCACCGATGCTACGAGGGTGAAACTGCACGTAGTCGGTCAGACAACTCCTCCCTGTAGAACAATATGATAGCGAGGGTGATCGAAAGTTGCTCCGAAAGTCGTGATACTTATACAGAATATATAGAGAATATACACTGAAGCGCCAAAGAAACTGGTATAGGCATGCGTATTCAAATATAGAGATATGTAAACAGGCAGAATACGACACTGCGGTCGGCAACGCCTATGTAAGATAACAGGTGTCTGGTGCAATTATTAGATCGATTACTGCTGCTATAATGGCAGATTTAAGTGAGTTTGAACGTAGTGTTATAGTCGGCGCACGAGCGATGGGACACAGCATCTCCAATGTAGCGATCAATGGAGGATATTCCTGTACGACCATTTCACGAATGTACCATGAATATCCGGTAAAACATCAAATCTCCGACATCGCTGCGGCCGGAAAAAGATTCTGCAAGAATGGGGCGAACGACGGCTGAAGAGAATCGTCCAGCTTGACAGTAGTGCTACCATTCTGCAAATTGCTGCAGATTTCAGTGCTAGTCCATCAACAAGTGTCAGTGTGCGAACCAGTCAACGAAACAACATGGGCTTTCGGCGCCGAAAGTCCACCCGTGTAGCCTTAGTGATTGCACGACACAAAGCTTTACACATCGCCTGGGCCCATCAGCACCAAAATTGGACTGTTGATGATTGGAAACATGTTGCTTGGTCGGAAAAGTCTCGTTTCAAATTGTATAGAGCGGATGGACGTGTGCAGCTATGCCTGCCGGGGTGGCCGAGTCGTTCTAGGCGCTACAGTCTGGAGCCGCGCGACCGCTACGGTCGCAGGTTCGAATCCCGCCTCAGGCATGGATGTGTGTGATGTCTTTAGGTTAGTTAGGTTTAAGTAGTTCTAAGTTCTAGGGGGCTGATGACCTCAGCAGTTAAGTGCCATAGTGCTCAGAGCCATTTGAACCGTGTACAGCTATGGAGACAACCTCATGAATCCATGGACCCTGCATTTTAGCGGGGGACTGTTCAAACTGGTGGAAGCTCTGTAATGGTGCAGAGCGCGTGCAGTTGGCGTGCTATGGGACTCCTGATACGTCTAGATACGACTCTGACAAGTGACACGTACTTAAGCATACTGTCTGATCACCTGCATCCATTCATGTCCATTGTGCATTCCGAGGGACTTGGGTAATTCCAGCAGGACAATGCCCCACGCGTCCAGAATTGCTACAGAGTGGCTCCAGGAACATTCTTCTGAGTTTAAACGCTTCCGCTGGCCACCAAACTCCCCAGACATGAACATTATTGAGCATATCTGGGATGCCTTTGCAACGTGCTGTTCAGAAGAGATCTCCACCCCCTCGTACTCTTACGGATTTGTGGACAGCCGTGAAGAGTTCATGATATCAGTTTCCTCCTGCACTACTTCAGACATTAGTCGAGTCCATGCCATGTCGTGTTGCCGCACTTTTGCGTGCTCGCGGGGACTCTACACGATATTAGGCGGGCGTTAACATATTCTTCTGCTACTTGAGACAACCCGTATTGTTTGAACTACTTCTTCATCACTGCCGTATCCCTTGTTGCTCTAACTCAGAACATTTTACTTGGTTCAGTTCGTAGATGTATTATCACAGTCAAGAATCATGTCACGGACTAATGGCATACAATTTTTTTCTTTTTTTAGTCATGAGTCTTCTTTTTAGTCACCAGTCTTTTGAGCGGTTTGATGCGGCCTAGAGCTATTTCGTCTCCTGTGCTGACCTCTTAATATCAGAGTAGGACCCACCGTCCTCAATTATTGTTGAATATATTCCGAGGTCAGCCTTCCCTTACAGTTCTTACGCTCTGCAGCTCATTCCAGTAGCATGGAAGTTATGCCTCAATGCCTTAATACACGTCCTATTATCCTTCCCCTTCTTCTTGTCGATGTTTTCCAGACGTCGCTCTCCCTGCGGATAAGTCTTATTTCTTATAAGCCTATCTAATTTTCAACAACCTTCAATAGCTTCAGTTCTCTTCTTTTCTGGTTCCCTCACAGTTTGTGATTCACTTCCATATGTACTATGCTCCAAATGTACATTCTCAGAAAGTCCTTCCAGAGATTAAGATCTACGCTTCATAGTAACAGACCTTTTTAATCTTGCTCGCAAGGTGGATGAAATCCTTAACTTCGTCTATCTCATGGTCCCCAATTTTGATGTTAAGTTTGTCGCTAATCTCATTTCTGCTACTGCTCATTACTTTCGTCCTTCATCGGTTTACTCTCGATCAGTAATCTATATCCATTAGACTGTTTACTTTATTCGACACGTCCAGTAATTCTTCTTCACTTTCAGTGAGGATAGCAGTACCGTCACCGAATCTTATCCTTGATATCCCTTCACCCTGAATTTTATTTTCACTATTGAATCCTTATGGTACAATAGCCCTTCTTGGGAATACGATTCTGAATTTACTTTGGCGAAGGAACAGCTGAAAAAGGAGAATTTTAGTCAATGGTCATTCAATGCTACAAAGCACAAGCATGAATGTCCTACAGCCTTATCATTCCAATAGTACACCACCAAGAATAAAGGTAGGTTCCAGGTTGTATGGCCGTGGTCCATGGAACTCTCCTATCCCTGAAGTTTCGTCCAAAGCTACGTTGGGCATCTTCGGAGGTGCTCCTGGTTGTGCTGAGTCTTGCCGACTGACGATTCGGACGTCAAAGAGCGGCCTAAATACCGTGGAAAGTGGGCGTTGTTGGATTTTACGTGATAGCAGAGATAAACCTTGTCAAAGATAAAATATAACTATGGACCATCGATTCTGTAGTGCCACTGTCCATATATCGCTGAGTTTCATTGCTTCTTGTTTTCTGTTAAAATTATCCCCATGGTTATATATTTCGATGGCTTCTGTATATAGCCGTGGATAATAGTTCGTCATAGTACATAAAACTTCAGTTTCTGAAAATTTCACTGCGTGATCACCTGACTGAAGAGCATGTTCCGCCACGGCTGACTCGTCTGTTTTCCCTAGTCGGCAAAGACTTTCATGTTCCTTCAACCGTGTGTTCAAACTTCCTATTGTAGTTCCAATGTAGACCTTACCACACGTACACGGAATCTTGTATACACCACTTGCAGACAGAGGGGGACGTTTATCCTTAACTGACCACGCCCACTTTCCACTGTATTTAGGCCGCTCTTCGATGTCCGACTCGTCAGTCGGCAAGACTGAGCACACCAGGAGCACCTCCGAGGATGTCCACCATAGCTTTGGACGAAACGTCAGGGATAGAAGAGTTTCATGGACCACGGCCATACAACCCGGAAGAACTCTCAGCAGCTGAAATATCCGGTCGTGAAAGCGTTCATTGTATTAAGGTAGCGCTACTATAAATGATTCATTCGTTTCCAAAGTCATATTTTTTCCAAAATATTACATACATTACATGCATGAACAAAACCGTAAACTCATCGAATTTGTATTGTACCCACGAGTTAGCGTAGCGAGTGCAGTGCCGTAACAAAAAGGCGACAAACCAAGAAAACGCTTTTTGTGTGCAGAATATGCGAGATGTTATTCTTTTACAACAGCGCAGCGTGCAATTAGAAGGTGCTATGGAAAACAACCGCCATATAATAGAGGATCGTGTGCTACTACTAGCAGTTTATGGACACCGGTTGTCTCTTAAAAGGGAAGCTCCCCATCTCAACTCCCTCAGATTTACTGCTAAGATAGCCCAGTGGACAGCCAATCAAAAACTGAACACAGATCAAGCATGAAAACAGGAAGAAGGTGTACGGAGCTGTGAAAAGAAAGTGAACGGTCAAAACTTAAGAGGTGCAAAATCGAGAGGAGTTGAAAAGCCGCGGCGTCGAGGTTAAGTGGTCACGGCGTTGAAGTGTAAAGCGGAGGAGCCGTGTTCGAAACTCTCTCGTGCCATTTATTTTTATTATTTTACTCTTCGCCTCATTATAAACTGTCCGTCCGGCCATTTAAAGGTTTGATCGCTTTCTGTATTTTTGGCAGGTGCCGTACTATGCATTGTTCATAGAATATGAGTCATGTGGTAAGAATACGTTTCCGTCGCATCTAAACGTGATAAATAATGACAGCAGGCTAGATACCACATAGACGTCCCATAGAGATGAACACAACGAATAAACGGGTATGAACTATGTTACAACAGAGGAATTCAAGAGTCAAAACTTCCAAAATGGAAAGCAACTTCGAGATCTTTAAAAACATATGTTTTGGCACAGCGCAGAGAAACTGTGTGATTGTGAAATTGTTGCGTTCATTTGTTGCAGCTGATGTGACAAACTATGTGTTTCCATCATTTTCTTGGGAGTGATCACACATTCATATGAAAACCTAAATCGGGGAAGGAGGAATATCTCACTCACTTACCAAGCGACAAATTAGGTGCGTCGGTAAGAAATTGCTATCATATGACACACGTACCGTCACTAATGCCGTGTATGACGCACCATACGTGTTTTCCGGTGGAGGATTCGGTTGACTTGTCGCCTTGTTATCAAAAGTTTGCGCTCCCCATTCGAAAGCCACTTTCTTTCGTCTGCTACATTTGAAACTGTATCGTCTACAACTCGTGCAACAATTAAAGTCGCAAGGTTACGGCCGGCACCTTAAATTTTGCACCACAACGATGAACATTTCGCCTCAAAGCTGATATTCAACGACGAAGCGACCTTCCATTTATCTGGAAAGTTTAATCACCGCAGCGTGAGAGTGTGAGGAATTGTTACGCATAAACGAGATTCGACGAAGCTTAATTTTTTTGCAGTGTCACGGTCGAAGCAGTATGGGTCGTTTTTCTTCTGTGAGAAGACTGTGAAGGAGAACCTCTTACCTTGATACGTTGCAACTGTGGTTGTTACCATAAATGACTGTTGATTTGGAGAATTTCATTGTCCAGGAAGACTGGGTACCTCCTCATTCTAACATCGATGTTTGTCGCTTCCAAACGATGAACTTCCTTATTGGTCGGTTGGTCACAGTGAAGACGATGTGGCTCTCATCCATCGACCCTCCAGGGCGTCTGACATAACGCCTTGTGACTTTCTCCTTTGGGAGTACATTAAGGGGACCTGGACAAGATGGCCTTACTAGTATTTTGAAGTTTAGTAACTCAAACTTTAACAGCTACTGGAATGAAACATTAACTACATAATTAGTATATTGTGACTTCTATGTGGAAAAAAATTAAAAACTATGGACTACATAGTGGAGTGAATACTGATTTCTATTTTACGTACTAAATTACGTGTAATTTGTATTTTAGGTGCACAGTACTTCCACATTATTAAACAATGGTCAAAACAAATGTTATTCTTTTAATTATTAAGTCGTTCAAACAGTAACCTGGAAAATTTGCCAATTTGTTACTTTGTGTATTTAAAAAAAAAATGTTTTTTAGGAGTCAATTTTTTCTTCTAATAATTTAAGAACATATGACATGCTCCACCTTAAAATATATAATAGCGTGGTTGACTGTGCAGGCAAGCACTAGGTTATCATTCATACATAATTTTGTGTTTGTACCTTTAATACTGGATGAGATAATGATACCTATTTTTGCAAAAACGTTGATTACGGGAAACTAAAGCTAAAGATTTGCACGTCTTTTTCTTCTGACTGATAACATGTCAAAACATTCCAGCTTCAAAATGTATTTGATTCTGAGTGTCCTTTCATCTTCTTTAGTTTTGTTTTTCTTTGTTATTCTGGCTTCCTTTGTTATACTTTCAGCAGCTTTTTCGTCTTCAGTGACACGTTGTCTGTCCGCTGGTAGCAGCTCACTTTTCATGTTGTCCCTAGTTTTGATGCCTACTCTGCTCATGGTTTTTAATCTGCTTGATACTCCATCACTAAAACATATTACGGCGTCCATTACAACAATCTGAAAAGTTGACACGCCAAACAAAAATATTTTTTCGCAGGCGTTCCCAAACGTAGCTACTGAAACTTTCATTCGGGTTATGTATTTTGCCATGTAAATATTTATACGGGAGTTTAGAATCTAAAAGATCTCTGTATATTGGCTTCAGTTCTACCATAACAGTTTCTGGCGCGGGGTGTGGATGCGTACGTTTTCGTCCATTTGCTTCACGTCTATTATACTTGCTCCATGAAGTGTTTCCTTCTGGGTGAAGGCATGATGTGGATACTCGTCAGTGGATATTCTGTGAAACAGAGTTAACCAAATTGTTTTACTCATCACTGACATATTCGCTGTTTCATCTGATGGCTAGACCATAATATTCTGTGAGGTTTTCTGTTTCTAATTTGGTGAGTCTGCCATGTCTACTAATTGATTTGCCATCAGACAATTCTTTCTCCTGTCATGTCCTTGCAGAATTTCTTAAGTCTCGCTCCCATTCTCTTCTCCACATGTCCTATTCATTCCATTTTTCTTTTAATTTCAGTCTCACCACATGATTTAGCAGCCAGAACACTATTGAAGTCTTCAGAGTCACTATCAACAAAGTAGTGAGTGTATCACATACCACATTTAGTAACTGACCTGCTAAAAATACACGGCTTGCTTCCCATAGCACCACTAAAATCTTCAAAGTTTTTGTGAAATTTTACCTTACTGACGCGACCTGGACAGTGGTTTGTCAGCACCTTGCCTGTATCCACGGAGGTAAATGTGACAACTCCATTCAGCGATGTGTGGCCTCTCTTCTGCCAGGAACAGTCCAATGCAGTAACAATATCAGTAGATTGGCAAATATCTAGTTTCTTTCGCTGCCTTCTGCACAGATGCTTCACTTAGACTTCTTTTAGGACATTATGCAAACGTTTATAATACCTCTCAGACTTCACAGCTGTGGTGGGACATCCATCACAGCGCAGAATATCTGAACTGAATAAATATAATAACTCGGGTAATACACGCCATCAGAATCTCATTACTGAAAGTTCTCCAGAACGTCCCGTACTGCTGGCGCTACTTCGTCCCGCTATAAATTATAAGCGACGCCGCCTGACGCTATCTACCCCCCCCCCTCCCCCCCCCCCCCCCCCCCCCCCCCCCGCCTTTATAACACTATGAGGTCCCACTGCTCACGCACGGTTGCTTCTCTTCACGCTCGGAGCGCCTACATTGATTTCTCGTCAGTCCAACCAGAGACTCCCGATTACATCGCATTGGCAACTTCCAAAACTTCCCCTCATCTGCTGATTGGAAATCAATCGTCATACTGCCCTTAAAATTGCAGTAAATAATTTTTCCTGTCAGAATTGTGGATTTGGTAACTTTTGGAAACTCTATATCTTATTTCAAATTCGGAAGTTGAATTAAATTAGCTCTAGGCAAATGATGTCATTCCACTTAATTTGTCGTTTGATTTATCTAATGTATTCTGTATGTCTTGTGAGTGTACATGACCGATTGTCGTGTACATTTCAGTCACGAAATTTCAGCAGCATATCGTTCGTTAGAGAATCGCGTACTTTTAGAATCAGATCCGTACGAATTCAGTAGATGCTGCCGAGGACTATCTCAGTAATAGGAATATGATCCTAATCACATCAGAAGAAATACCTTTAAAATCAAAAACTTCTAAGAGTTACGATAAAATACCAAAGAAATTAACTAAAGAGTGTTTGGCATTGCCGGCCGGTGTGGTCGAGCGGTTCTAGGCGCTTCAGTCTG
This sequence comes from Schistocerca americana, assembly GCF_021461395.2. Classification (NCBI taxonomy): domain Eukaryota; kingdom Metazoa; phylum Arthropoda; class Insecta; order Orthoptera; family Acrididae; genus Schistocerca; species Schistocerca americana. The sequence goes on from NC_060125.1 coordinate 438,400,380, forward strand.
GAACCGCGCGACCGCTATGGTCGCAGGTTCGAATTCTGTCTCAGGCATGGATGTGTGTGATGTCCTTAGGTTAGTTAGGTTTGCGTAGTTCTAAGTTCTAGGGGACTGATGACCTCAGATGTTAAGTCCCATAGTGCTCAGAGCCATTTGAACCAATTTTGTATCTCTTTGACTGGAAATAATGGTTGTGAATAGAACAGAGTTCTGTATGAAGCTACAAGGAACTATTCAACTGAGAACTAATTACACGTGGTGCACCACGATGTTCCAATATAGAGCATCTACACGCCGATCGCGTAAAACAGTTAATGGTCGATTGAAATCTGGTACACCTATTTTTCCTCTCGACCGTTGAAATCGAGGAAATGAGGAAATGAGTGAGCGAAGTCTCTGAAATCTCAAAACGTAAACAGTATTGTAACGATTTGGGCGATAGAAGCTGAAAACAAAGTAATATGTAGTTGAACTGAACTTCACAAGGACCTGCTCAAGGAATTGAACGAACTCGCTACGTCTCATTATAGTAACTGAAAGTGTTTAACTATTACAACCCAGTCAAAAGAAATAAAAGAACTGCTCAGAATAATTCTCCTGGAATTGGAATACTATGAATCGTGTTTAACGCATCAAACTGTATTAGAATATTGTAGTAATGGGTAATTTGGTATTTTCAGTAACTCAGCTGCAAGTCAACCATTGAGCACAATAATCGTTTGAGCTCGACCGAACATTGTAGTTCCCTGGTCAATATACGAGGAACTAACAAGAAGTTTTATTTATCACATCGAAAAAAGCTTCGTAATTAGTATTTGATTTGTATGCTGGTACCTATTTGCACTCCTAGTACACATTGGAATCTCAGCGCCATTGTTCCGCAACATGCCGCTAGAGGAGACAAAACATTTATAAATTTGCAAAAATATGAGGGCTACTTGTTTATTAAGATCTGATCGTTCTTTAAATGGATACCACAGTGAAAATCCGATGAGGATTTGCACAAATGTGTTGGGCAGTGTCTCCAGTACGCCCATCAATCGCGTCAAACCTCTCTTTTCAATTCTGAGCGCAGAGTAAGCATGTAAAGATAGGGTCTTCCGCCAAGTAAGGGTGACTGCTGAGCGATTTCGCCTGAATCCATGTAGTTCCACGTAATGTAACTGTCATGCATTTCCTTCTTCGTGACAATTCTCGACCGCACACTGCAGGGGCAATGAGTTTGCTCCTGCAACGTTTTCGATGGGGAATGTTCGGTCACACACTATACAACCCGGACTTGACTCCCTCTGATTTTCATCCCTGCTCATGAAGACAACATTTTGGCACATACAGTGAGCTGGAGGCCGACGTAGAGAATTGACGGAAAGCACAGGCGGCTGCCTTCTATGACGATGGTGTTGTAAATTTGGTACAACGCTACGACAAATGTCTATATCGGAGCGGCGACTATGCAGAGAAGTATTTAGAAGGTGTAGCAAATAAACATTTTTTATTTCACTGTGGTTTCCATTAGGCGACCGATTGGACCTTACGTTCCGAATAACCCTCGTGTATGTTTAGTTGATGGAAGTGTATGGGAACAATGCACCATCACATGACATGTGAGTTGTCTCGCACACGCCTTCAATTTGGACTAATAAGTCGAAGAACGAAGTGGCAGACCATTTCTATCTGAAAAACCGAGAACTGTCAGAGAAGCGGAGACCCTAGTGGCCTAAGACCGCGTAGCACAATCGAAGTGGGAAAAGTAAAAATCAGTCGTGGATCAGTTTTCATTATAATACACGACATTTTGTACATGACAAAGGTCGCCTCCCTCTGCCCCGCGACTGCTCACGCCCATTCAAAAAGCCCACCTGAACGAAGCAGTAGTGATAACGTTGCGGACGTGACACACCAATCCAAATGACTTTGTCAGCCGTTTGACCACAATGGAAGAGCGGTGAGAATATGGGTAGAGTTACCGGTAACGTTAACGTACACTTACCAGGTGGCTAGAATTAAACTGAAGGTATTCCGAGAGCTGAGTGCGGGACGTACACGTCGTAGGACGTTGAAACACGTTCAGTAATCGTCGTACTGGTGAGGTATGTGGAGTTCTACTTTCTGCCACCAGGTGAAAATGTGGCGCTGTAAGTAGTCAGAATGTGAAATGTTTCCTGTATGGACGTCAGTATACTGTTTGTCGCTTGGCGACGCGTGTTGATTTGCTTTGTGAAGTTACTATTGGTGTGAACGGTTAAGAAGGTTGAAGTTCTGAGTGCGAAACGCAATAACAATTGAGAAGAAAGTCCATGCGTTACTGCTAAAGTTGTTTCATCAAAAGAGCAGCGCTGCATTGCGGTGGTATCGCCAACAGAAACAGCAGTGAAGGGGCCCCCATGTCAATAAATGTGCTGAAGGCCCATTCCCACGGCAGTTATTGACAAAGTTGCTGTAGCTATACCCGACTGTGCAACACATGCCTCAAATTCTGCAGCCAGTGCTCGAGCTGTGTCACAGGGGTTGTTTCTCCGCTGGACAACAGTTTAGACGATTTTGCGGCGCATTTTACATTGGTATCCTACAAGATTCAGAATGTGCACGAAATAAAGCCGCAAGATGAGTACAACGTCCCGACTTTGCACTTCTTTTTTTGAGCACACGTATAAATGCATGACATGTGGACAGGGGAACACTCTGGGCAGACCAGGAACGTTTTGCTCTTTACTCTGCACTGTGAAGTGAATGCACAGAACTGTCACTTATGGAGTTCTACTCCGCCACATGTTGTGCAAGACCACCCACTGCACTCCGCTTATGCTACTGTGTGGCATGGTTTCACAGGGTCCTTCAATTTCGGTTCGTTTTTCATCGACGAGATGACATCTCACGGGCCTGTTAGGTTAACAGTGACAACTGCACGCACGTTAGGAGGGCTCCTTGCCAAACAGGTGATTCCAGCTTTGCAAGAACGTAACTGTCTCGACATCACTATCTTCTAGCAAGGGGCGACACCACATATCGCTTGCCAAGTGAAAGATTTGCTTCGAGAAACCTACGGTAATGACTGCATCATTTCTAAGTAGTTTCAAGATCTGTTGCTCTCCATATCCGCTGGCCTAAATCCATGTGACTCCTTGTTGTGAGGATATCTCAAAGATACTGTCTATCATGGATACATCCAAACTCTGGCCGATCTCTAGGATAGCATAAAACGACATATCGCTCTGATTACACTGGATATGCTGCGAGCAACGGTCGACCAAGCCGTGTTATCGATGCGGCATGTTGCTAAGTAGGTCGACCATACTGAACACATGTTGTAACTTGTGACCATATCCTAATAAAGTGCCACAACCACAGTTATCATGTGTTTGAGGGTTCCTCTCCTTTTCCCCGCCCACACCACATTCTGCGCATCGATTAGTGAATCTGTCTCGATATCTCAGCGTCCTGCGATTTATGCACCCCATACTGCAGCACTTGGAACACCAATTCATAACTTTTCGTAGACTTGAGGATGCAGCTCTCAGGGCAGTGATGTTTGGCAGCATCCCACCTGTGCCTGCATCGTGCCCCAAGTAAAGTTCCAAGAGAAAGCATTCAATTTCTTGGTTGGAATATTTAAGGCTTCGGTGAAATAAAAGTGAGCAGTTCCAAAAATGAATTCTGAACACTATATTCCCCACTAAGTGACAAACAGTTCTGAACCAATTCGTTACGCTATTATTGGCCGGTATTATTTGATGCACCAAGAATTATCTGAAGTTATCGCCCTGTCTCCCTTGAGTGGGAGATCTGTTGCAATAAATTATTGACAGCTTGGGAGCTTGGCTTTTCCCTGTACATCCTGTATGGCACGAGTCAACTTCACTTGTGTTTCTGGCTGGAGTCTCCCAAACTGAAAACTAACGTCTCGCCGATGGTAGGAGCTGATGAGAGCGTGCTCGACCAAGTTGTCTGATGCCGAGATGAAGTCTCCGTCGTCACCCCATATCGCTCGCGTCGTTATGTGCCGCTCCTTCTACAGTTTATCTGCTTCTCCCAAGTGGATCTGTCACTAGCGATGGTCAAAGCCATCTCCCACCAAGGGACCTCTCATTGGTTAGTTTTCTTGACCTCCTGCTTCTTTAACAGGGTAAAGTAGGGTAAAACCGGGTACCTTAATTTATAATTAATATAGATTTTAAAGCATATTGATTTCAGCCGTGATAAAAAGTTTGCAAATTAATGCTATTCAGATGTCCTATATATTCAACAGCAAGATACTACACCGGTTTCACCTTGAAATAAACCATTGTATCATAAAAAATAATAAACCCAATTGGGTACAAAAAGACCAGTTTTGCCCCACCAATGGGATAAAAAGGGGTGCCAGCTTAAATGAATGGAAAAAAACTCGAAAACAATAAAAAAGTTTTATTTTACTGCAAAAAATATTTGAAAAGGTATAAAAGTCTTTGACTATATTAACAAGGGATACGATAAATCTTTTTTGAGTACCAAACCGGTTTTTAATATTTTTGAATTTTTGGGGAATGTGAAATGTTTCACTGATATTGGAAAAGTTCTTAATAACTGGTCCTAATAAAAAAAACGAAAACACACTTTGTTAAGAACAGGCAACACAGACAAATTAGTAATCTTCTTCCCCAGCTCTGGCACATTGTTGATAAGCACGACAAGATAGGGACCCCTCCATCCCTCCTTTGATGACGAGTCAGAGAATAGCTTATTACAAAATAAGTATGCTGCGTCTGGGTCTTCCTCGCCTGATGAAGTGGAAGAATCTAGTCTTTCCAACCATCGTTTCCTACTTATTAGCCTTTTCTTCTTTCCCATACGTTATCGGGTAAGATTCATAGAGAAAACACAGAAGATCCAAAGACGAGCAGCGTGTTCCATCATACGTTTACTCAGCAGGATACCCATTCAACTCCAGTAGTAGATACGGTAAGAGAGGCATAGTGCATCACACTATTTTTTCTATTAAAATTCCGATAGCTTACGTCCATAGAAGAGATAACCAATATACTGCCTCGACCTACATATATCTAGTAAACTGATTATGAAGGTAAAAGTACAGAGATTCAAGCTCACACGGAGGCATATCAACAATCGTTCTTCCCGCGCACTATTCGCCACTGGAACGGGAATGGTACACACAGTACTCTCCACCACTCACCATGAGGTGCCTTGTGGAGTGTAAATGTAAGTGAAACGGCAAACTCAGTCTTACACGAAATGAACCACAAATAAGCGTGTTCCATATTTCCATCGATGGTGAAATAGCTTCGGATCACAAATATATTCTGCAGCCACCCTTGCACAATAAGAGTGGCGAATTTTCAGAAGATTATACATGTTCAGGGTCTCCTGCAGAGACAGTTCTGCGGAAGTAGCGATAACAGACGCATCACAGAGTGTGACAAATAGCACAGCAACTGCAAACAAACTCCAAAGCTAAAGTATGCGGGATAGTATGCTCTTGCGGTCGAAACGACTAAATTGCACCCAGATTCATCGTAAAATACTGGCGGTATGTGGACCAAATGCAGTATCCCACCCGGCCATAGTGAAATGGTGGCAATAATTTGACCTAGGTCCCATAGACGTTGGTGATGATGACTAAGAAGGATGGAAAATACGAGTTCCTATTTTTAGGCACGCAAAAGAACATCTGAGGGGAAAGAAATTTTCCAACGATGAGGACGTGCTCACAAAAATTTTCGAACGGCTTCTTGACTAAGGAGACATTTCTGTCGTCGACGAACTGAACTATTTGTAGAAAGTTTCGGCCGTCGCATTTAGAGACTTGGCGACTGTTGAAAAATACTGTCATGTATCTCTTTCACTTGGAACTGTGGTGTAACATTCAGTAAGAGTTACTTAGCGTGCCGTAATAATGTGTAACATATACGCTCCGAAACAGAAAAGGAGTTATCCAAATTGGTCACAAGTTCATATTCATACAGGCATCGGCCGAAAATGCATAATTGTAAACTTCGGCGGTCGATGGATGAATGTGGGACGCTGCAGCTCAATTTCACCGCACAGCTGACGAGGTTAGTAAACAGGTGACATGTCGATACCAGGGCATTAAGTCTTTGCGAATTTCATTCTGTGTACTCACTTAGACAGTAACAATGCCTCGCGAACGCACAGCGAACAATACGAGCAGGAGTCAGCATTTGAGAGAGGACGTGTAGTTGGGCTCAAAGGAGCCAATTGGAATAATAGGCGAATCGCTCGACATTTGAATGGGAGCGATGGCACTGTTCGGGGATGCTGGCAGGAATGGGTGAACCGTATCCGAACACAGCGTCAAGAAGGGTGTGGTCTACCTAGAGAGACGAGGATCAATCAGTCTTCAGAGAGGCAACCAGAGCTCCAGATTCATCATCATCTTCGGTCAGACTGCAACTGGTGCTTCAGTGGCACGAGGCCCATCAATTGGAGGCTCACAGAAAGGGGACTGAGCTCACGGTGCCCCTTGTGCTGGCTGCCATTGATCTCTGTACACCAACAAGTCCGTTTGCGGTGGTGCTGGAAACATTTGCCCTGGAATAGGCCAAGGTGTATCTAGAGACGCCCCGGAAAGTGGTGGGGTACCAACCTGACTGTCACCCGTCATACGACCGGAGAACCAGGAATGATCTACATCTACATCTACATCCATACTCCGTAAGCCACCTGACGGTGTGTGGCGGAGGATACCTTGAGTACCTCTATCGGTTCTCCCTTCTATTCCAGTCTCGTACTGTTCGTGGAAAGAAAGATTGTCGGTATGCCTCTGTGTGGGCTCTAATCTCTCTGGTTTTATCCTCGTGGTCTCTTCGCGAGATATACGTAGGCGGGAGCAATATACTGCTTGACTCCTCGGTGAAGGTATGTTCGGGAAACTTCAACAAAAGCCCTTACAGAGCTACTGAGCGTCTCTCTTGCAGAGTCTTCCACTGGAGTTTATCTATCATCTCCGTAACGCTTTCGCGATTACTAAATGATTCTGTAACGAAGCGCGCTGCTCTCCGTTGGATCTTCTCTACCTCTTCTATCAACCCCATCTGGTACGGATCCCACACCGGTGAGCAGTATTCAGTGGCCGAACAAGTGTACTGTAACCTACTTTCTTTTTTTCGGACTACATTTCCTTAGGATTCTTCCAGTGAATCTCAGTCTGGGCAACTGCTTTACCGACGATTAATTTTATATGGTCATTCCATTTTAAATAACTCCTAATGCCTACTCCCAGATAATTTATGGAGTTAACTGCGTCCAGCTGCTGACCTGCTATATTGTAGATAAGTGATAAAGGATTTTTCTTTCTATGTATTCCCAGTACATTACACAGTGATGGTCTGAGTGCCATTTTATTTCATAGCAGGACCCACTTCGTTGTAATTTCCCTTATAGCACAGCGGTACGTCTACGATGTTTTACGCCCCATTTTGTTGTCTTTCTTGGCAAGCCATCCTCGGCTTACATTTCAGCAAGTTAACGTCCGGCCGCACACGGCGAGAGTTGCTACAACTTGTTTTCGTGCTTGCGAAACCCAACCTTGAACAGCAAGGTTGGCGGATGGGAAGAATTACAGTATTAAGCACAGGGCCCGCCAAACAGCTCGGGATTTTGACAATCTAAAGCACCACTTGGACAGAATTTGGCGCGACATCTCTCGTGAGTACTACCACTCTTTATCAGTCAATGACAAGCCGAATAACTGCTTACATAAGAGCCAGAGGTGGATTAACCTGTTAATGACTTGCTGAAATTGTGAAGCTCTTTCTCTTGAATAAATCAACAACATACACTACTGGCCATTAAAATTGCTACACCAAGAAGAAATATAGATGATAAACGGGTATTCATTGAACATATATATTATACTAGAGCTGACATGTGATTATATTTTCACGCAATTTGGGTGCAGAGATCCTGAGAAATCAGTACACATAACAACCACCTCTGGCCGTAATAACGGCCTTGGTACGCCTGGGCATTGAATCAAACAGAACTTGGATGGCGTGTACAGGTACAGTTGCCCAGGCAGCTTGAACACGATACCACAGTTCATCAAGAGTAGTGACTGGCGTATTGTGACGAGCCAGTTGCTCGGCCACCATTGACCAGACGTTTTCAATTGGTGAGAGATCTGGCCAGGGCAGCAGTCGAACATTTTCTGTATCCAGGAAGACTCGTAAAGGACCTGCAACATGCGGTCGTGCATTATCCTGCTGAAATGTAGGGTTTCGAAGGGATCGAATGAAGGGTAGAGCCACGGGTCGTAACACATCTGATATGTAACGTCCACTGTTCAAAGTGCCGTCAATGCGAACAAGAGGTGACCGAGACGTGTAAACAATGGCACCCCATACCATCACGCCGGGTGATACGCCGGTATGGCTATGACCAATACACGTTTCCAATGTGCGTTCACCGCGATGTCGCCAAACACGGGTGCGACCATCATGATGCTGTAAACAGAACCTGGATTCATCAGAAAAAATGATGTTTTGCCATTCGTGAACCCAGCTTCGTCGTTGAGTACACCATCGCAGGTGCTGCTGTCTGTGATGCAGCGTCGAGGGTAACCGCACCCATGGTCTCCGAGCTGATGGTCCATGCTGCTGCAAACGTCGACGAACTGTTCATGCAGATGGTTGTTGTCTTGTAAACGTCCCCATCTGTTGAGTCAGGGATCGAGACGTGGCTGCACGATGCGTTAAAGCCATGCGGATAAGATGCCTGTCATCTCGACTGCTAGTGATACGAGGCCGTTGGTATCCACCGATTCCATATTCTGCTAACAGTCATTGGATCTCGACCAACGCGAGCAGCAATGTCGCTATACGATAATCCGCAATCGCGATAGGCTACTATCCGACCTTTATCGAAGTCGGAAACGTGATGGTACGCATTTCTCCTGCTTACACGAGGCATGACAATAACGTTTCACCAGGCAACGCCGGTCAACTGCTGTTTGTGTATGAGAAATCGGTTGGAAACTTTCCTCATGACAGCACTTTGTAGGTGTCGCCTCCGGCGCCAACCTTGTGTGAATGCTCCGAAAAGCTAATCATTTGCAAATCACAGCGTCTTCTTCCTGTCGGTTAAATTTCGGGTCTGTAGCACGTCATCTTCGTGGTGTAGCAATTTTAATGGCCAGTAGTGTATTTACTGAAACTGGAAATTGCAATCATTTATTTGTCTGTACATGTACATCTTATCTAGTGATTTCCATCCCATCTGGGTAATTCCTCTCGGTGCGTCGTTTCTTTTGTTTTTCTTTGTTTGTATGTGTAGCAAAAACGGAACCCACATGCGAGTTTTGTGTGTGTGCTCCTTCTGCATGCTGCTCGTCATCTTACGGCAGCTTTCTTACGCCTGTTGTCGTATGTCGTGCTAAGGTGCGTTCGGTACAAATTTGGCGACGATCGTCAGCACACAAGCGCATGCGTTTCTCACTGAGCGTGCACTGAGGGAGGCATCAATAATGAAGCTGTCTGCTGGCAGCTGAGAGTTCATTCACTGCGGCGATAACCTTTTGACTCACCACGCTCAGACGGACAGCCTACAGCGTTGCACCAGCGGACTGGCCTGGACACGGCTGGTACAGAAATAGCGCGGCACCGCCTTCCCACATGAGTCATGATTCCGCCTGCGCGGTTGGCCGCAACACTAGGGGAAACACTGCAGAGGTCAGCCGCGACGCAGATGATGCAACCTCCGATACGAAACATACGGAGCGGGAGGGAAACGATGTAGCGAGTTGTGAATGAAACGTTCCTTTCGTCTCTTCCTGGGAAATTCCGTAGCTCAAGTGATGTCGCGGCTCGCGGTAGGTGTCAGAATTCACGCACTCATCGCTGTGGGGTTCGTGAGACAGTTACCCCACGTGCCGCTCCCCACATTCACTCGGAAACGTTTGTTTGCGGACGCTGTTTTATCCTCTACACTGTAGCAATGTTAAATCAGTCTAGCTAAAAGTAACCAGACCCACTTGAGATGGTTCAAATGGCTCTGAGCACTATGCGACTTAACTGCTGAGGTCATCAGTCCCCGAGAACTTAGAACTACTTAAACCTAACTAACCTAAGGACATCACACACATCCGTGCCCGAGGCAGGATTCTAACCTGCGACCGTAGCGGTCGCGCGGTTCCAGACTGTAGCGCCCAGAATCGCTCGGCCGCTCCGACCGGCACTTGAGATGGTGTCCGCCTGCTCAGCTGAGTGGTGTTTGCCTGCCATGCAGCGGGCCCGGGTTCGATTTCCGGCAGGCTTGAAGATTTTCTGCGCTCGTGGTTTGGGTGTTGTTTTGTCCTGATGATGATCTCTTTTTCACAGGCGCGTAAGTCGCCCATTGTGGCGTCGCCTGAAGAAAGACTTGCAACCCGGTGACCGAACTTCCCCGTATGGGGCCTCCCGGCCATCAATGCAACACGATCATTTTTATTTTTTTTTTACGGGAGATGGTTGAAATTGTCACTGCTCCTATACCAATAGTAAACGCTTTGCAACACTCTAATTCCCGAAAGATTCCAAGATCCGACCTCTACACTGAAAAATGTACACCACAATCAGGCGCTACACCGCCTCCACCTGGTTTCTACAACTTCTGTCTATAATCCCCTGCAAAACAAAACAGGATATCAGTTCTAACAGAGGAACAGGGGAAGCACGTGACCTCGAATGCTCAGAATCGCAAGAAAATGCGCTTGTATAGTATACAAAGCGCCTCTTACCATTAGATATGTTTGAGCGATCAACTATTCCAAGAGAGGAATTTAACATGAATAAAAAAAACGTCGCTGTAATGGGACCAAAAAGACATATATTTCGATACAATTGAAAGAAAAACAGCACTCGGTCACTATTTTTAACGAATTAACCGCATTTCAACAATGCTAGAAGTGTCTTACTCAGAATTTAAATCAAAGAATGGTCTATATTCTATAACATGGTAACAGAATATAGACCATTCTTTGATTTAAATTCTGAGGAAGACACTTCTATAACATGGTCACAGAATGTAGACCATTCTCTGATTTAAATTCTGAGGAAGACACTCCAAGCAGTGTTGAAACCCGGTTAATTCGTTATAAATAGTGACCGCGGGCTGTTTTTCTTTCATTTGTAACTATTCACGGTCTCTGAACGTGCAGCCATGTACAAAATTTTGATATATTTCGATATCGCGAATTATATTTCCTTCTGCTTAAAATAAATTGCGCAACAGAATTAACCGATCACTTCTCCGAAACCTCATAATTGTCTCCGACTGTGATACATAAGTTTGAAATTTGGCTCAAAGGTGCTTACAACCTTCCTCTGTAATAGCGCAAAATCGTAGCGCCCTCCGACACCACCCTCGTTCTCGATGACGCATGCGAAAAGAAGCTCAGAAGTTCATGTAACTTTAAGGTGAGTTAGTGATGCCATTTTGGCACCAAATTTCACCACAATTCTACCTAACGCCACCGTGGACGTTTCACACAATCGGAAGGCCATTTCAACCCCTTTTACCCACATTTCACCTCTTCTTTTGACTTCTGTGCGATGGACGTCAGAAACGCGGCGCCCAACGTTGAAAACACTCGCTTCTCTTATGAGTGGCCGAGGACCCACCGCCGCTCAGATTTGGCACGAAAAGTATAAAGGGCGGAAATGAAAACGCCTCTTTCAAAATGTTCAAATGTGGGCGAATTCCTAAGGGACCAAATTGCTGAGGTCATCGGTCCCTAGCCTTACACACTACTTACACAAACTTAAGCTAAGAATAACACACACACCCATATCAGAGGGGGGACTCGAACCTCCGGCGGGATGTCCGCGCAATCCGTGACTTCGCGCCTCTACCCGCGCGGCCACTCCTGGGGTGCTGATTCCCAAAGATTTCGTGGTTCAAAATGACAGTCTGCAGTACTAAGAATAACAGGAAGATGCTCTTGACGATTTCTGATAGTGCTCACACCGTCAGACGTTTCAATCCTTCTCCAAGGACGCTGTAACGCTGCATCCCCATTAAACGTGACCTGTTCCATTTGCAGGGCAGTGCCACCACAAGTTTTTCTCTTGTATACAGGTTGGAACTACTAAGGACCGTTGAAAACCTTTCGACGAAATTTTGAAAGTGATCCGTGGCAGAAAAGGGTGTTTCTGCTCTTCCATTCCTCCTGTTTTGCATCCTCCTGTGACATGATCACGGAAGGGTGGGACATCGACACTTGCGTGAATGAAACGGCAAAGGGTTTCTGTAATACGCCGCAGTTCGGCAAAACCCTCGGTGGCACTCGCCCACTTTTACTGAGAATTTTAAAAGTGAACATGTAGAGAGATTATCCGTAACTTTCGACATTGCAGTGGCCGTGTTGTTAACAAGAACTATGCAGGGTTCCTTCAGATATGCTCTCATTTCGGATGGAACATTGCATCGTAATTCCGAACAACTCAGGCACTGCGTATTTATACGACGGTTCCAGGCAGCAACTTACAATTACAGTGTTCTCACCTGTGCAAGAATTACATGATGTGTTTACCAGCACAGGTTGTGTTTCAAGGACAACGACATATGGAAGTTTGGATCTAGCTGTGTGTCGAGCACGGATAGCCAAAGCGTTTAAGGCGACCGCTCACGTAAAGCGGGAAATACGGTTTCGAGTTCCGGACTGGGACAAATTTTCACTGACGTCTACATCTACATCTACATGGTTACTCTGAAATTCACACTTAAGTGCCTGGCAGAGGGTTCATCGAACCATTTTCATACTACTTATCGACCATTCCACTCTCGAATGGCGCATGGGAAAAAGGAACACCTAAATCTTTCCGTTAGAGTTCTGATTTCTCTTATTTTATTATGATTCGGAAGAGAAAGTTGGTGATTGAAATTTCGTAAATATATCTCGCCGCAAAGAAAACCGCCTTTGTTTCAGTGACTGCCTGCCACCTCAACTCGTGTATCATATCAGTGACACTCTCACCCCCATTGCACGATAACACGAAACGAGTTGCCTTTCTTTTCACTTTTCCGATGTCCTCCATCAATCCTACCTGGTAAGGATACCACACTGCTCTGCAATATTCGAGCAGAGGACGGACAAGTGTAATGTAGGCTGTCTCTTTAGTGGGTTTGTTTAATTCTAACAGTTATTGAGGCATAAATGCATTATCAGACGCAGACGTGCAGTTCCTTGTGGTACTCTGCTCTCACTTTCAATCTCTTCACTACTATTTTCCAAATTTGGTAAAATTATTTTGTTTCCCTTTTTTCCTTGTACAAAGTAGTTCATGAACTCTTGAACACACGCTGACGGTCTTTTATTTTTTCTGAACATTCGCTTGTAATCGTTATACTGTATAAGTTATCTGCCTGGGATACACTGGTCTGCAAAACTCGAGGACGAGATAGACAAAGTAAAAAATGGTTCAAATGGCTCTGAGCGCTGTGGGACTTAACATCTGAGGTCATCAGTCCCCTAGAATTTAGAAATACTAAAACCTAACGATATCACACATATGCATGCCCGAGGCAGGGTTCTAACCTGCGGCCGTAGCGGTCGCGCGGTTCCACACTAAAGCGCCTAGAACCGCTTGGCCACACCGGCCGGCAGACAAAGTAACATAACATATTGACTATTCGGTGGAAACGAATGGAAGTGTGGGAGCATGTTGCCAGACGTCTGTCAATCGTGCACAGAAAGCTGGATGTCAAGCCGGCAGTGGTGGCCGTGCGGTTCTAGGCGCTACAGTCTGGAGCTGAGCGACTGCTACGGTCGCAGGTTCGAATACTGCCTCGGGCATGGATGTGTGTGATGTCCTTAGGTTAGTTAGGTTTAATTAGTTTTAAGTTCTAGGCGACTGATGACCTCAGAAGTTAAGTCGCATAGTGCTCAGAGCCAAGCTGGATGTCACACTACGTGATATCAGCGTTATTGCAGGGCGAAATGCGGCTGGCCCCGCATCACGAGACAGTTGAAAAACAGGAAAACACGGTGTGTGTCGATCAGCAAGTAGTTACGGTGGTGTTCTACTGTTCTACACTACAACATGCCCTGCAGACAACATTTTGATGACTTGACACGGGAAGAACCATTATGAAACTGGAAGAAGGACGAAGTATGACGAGTGTAGCCCAGGGCTTTGGTATTACTCACAGCACGGTTTCACGTGCGTGGGAGCGTCCCGAACAACAGGCACTGCTGCGTGAAGGAGATGAGGTGATCGAGCACGGTCAATTACAGCAGCAAACGACCGCTGCACAGTGCAAAAGGCAACAAGGGATCACGTCAAACAGCGGGTGTAGTTGCAACACACTAAACAGGACTGCAGGGCACGCAGTCTCAGGCTACACAGTGGTTTCGGAGACTACGTGACGTTGGTCTTCGAATGGTTCAAATGGCTCTCAGCACTATGGGACTTAACATCGGAGGTCATCAGTCCCCTAGGACTTAGAACTACTTAAACATAATTAACCTAAGGACATCACACACATCCATGCCCGAGGCAGGATTCGAACCTGAGACCGTAGCAGTCGCACGGTACCGGACTGAAGCGCGTAGAACCGCCTGGCCACCGACGCCGGCAAAAAATCCATTCTGGTACCGGGAATCGAACCCGATTCTGTTTGCCCGACGATAGTACGTTGTGTTCCTTTGACACCCGCACATCGACGGCACCGTTAGCGGTGTCGAGAACTTAGTGACTGGACCAACGAGTGTGGGTTCACGTAGAGCAGATTCAATCCGAGTAGTGATTTTGGGCGTACCCCCATATGGCGAACACTGCCGAACATGATCGTTCTGGTAGTCCAGGTGTTATGGTGCGGGGAGGCATGATGTTGAAAACTACGTTCTGGCATCCCAGTCTTTGAACACCAGTACAGTCACCAACCAACGTTATTGTGACGCTGTACTTCTCGACGAGTGTCTTTTCGGGGATGTATTTGGTCCTGATTCCATTATTATGGATGCAATGAGCAACCGTATCTTATGGCGCAGATGGAGAGGCTCTTGGAACGAGAGGACATTCGGCGAATGGTTTGGCCTGCTCGTTTCCCCGACTTAAATCCCATGAAACACATATGTGGTACGCTGGTGGGACGTATTGCAGCGTGTCCTCATGCACCAACGAATATCCAGCATTTGCCAAGAGCACTGATGGAGGACTGGACCATCGTACCTCAAGAACTCCTTCCAGTCTCTTGCCCAGAATGGGAGGATATTGTGAGCATACATTGCTGCCCATGGTAATCATACATCCTATTAAGTACCATGCCCCACCTTTCGTTATCTCCAGGCGACCATTACAAATCAAGGCGATTTGAGTGTAATTATTGTCTTTGGTCCGCCCCAATAGCTGAGTGGTCAGCGCGGCAGTCTGTCACGCCGAGGGGCCCAGGTCCGATTCCCGGCTGGGTCGGAGATTTTCTCTGCTCAGGGACTGGATGTTGTGTTGTCCTCATTATCATTTCATCATCATCAGTGGAAGGCAACGGGAAGCCACCACTGCAATCACTTTGCTAGACGCTCATGTGGTGGACCTCTCTGACGAGGCTTCTCTCATGACAAGACCTGCCGTAAGGCAGAACACAAAGTTTCAGTTATTGTCTTTGAATAAATGTGTCGTTTCTGTTCTTCTCTACATCTACATCTACATCATACTCCGCAAGCCACCTAACGGTGTGTGGCGGAGGGTACTTTTAGTACCACTATCTGATCCCTCCAATCCTGTTCCACTCGCGAATAGTGCGTGGGAAGAATGATTGTCGGTAAGCCTCGCTGCGTGTTTATTTCAGATACCTTGAAAGTTGGACGTCTATGATTCTGCTGTGTGCATACACAAACTCTGAGTCTGAGATATTATCAACCCGAGTAGTAGCGAGTGAGCAGTTGTCGAGGGAAGTCGTATGTGGTCAGACGCAGGGTGCGGTGGAGTGAAGCCGCGCGACATGAGAGGTCACAGCCTGCCGTGACCGTGCTAGTAGTGCCGGAAGAGACTTTCGGTACTAGTTGAAGGTTTTTTGTTTTTGGTTGCTTGTGCACTGGAGGAACTTTGTCAGATTTATCAATGCATATACTCAGTCATATTTGTATATTTGTTGTGCCCAGAAACGTGTTTATTGTGGAGTAATTAAAAGTCTGTGTAAAGTTTGTCAGCATTTAAATCATAAATTTTGTGAATATAGAAAATTAAAGTTTTTATTCGTTTTTTCGTTTTTCTTTAAGGTTACTTGAGCATTTATATGTACATAGAAATTGAATGATCGGAAAAGGTTTGATCAACTAACCCACTTTCGATCATTCAATTTCTATGTATAAAATTAATGCAGTAATGGTTGCAATTAGTCCATACATTGCACTCTGCATGGATCGCATTATTGTTTTTTGAAATGTTTCAGCATGTTGCTGATCACGCAGTTTCAGCGGCAAGACGAGGTAAGTTGTCTGTTGCGTAAAGGAGCATTGCAGAACTGTTGTTAGCAGACGTTAGAAGATATATTAAAACTAGCATTCAGATGGTTGAGAATTGATTTCTTTATAATTCGTGGAACGACTAATTAATTTTCTGTTGAAATTTCAGTTTTTTTATTTTTTCTCAACCAGAATACTGTCATTGTCAGAGACGGAACGTCACACACCTGTTTCATTACGCTTTTATAAAATAATTACTAATCACGTTTCAACCTTCTGTGCTAAACTGTAGCAGTTCTTTCTATGAAAGGTCCAAGTCTCTTCGAAAATGCGAAAATCACTTCCGTCCTTAAGTTTTGTACATCAGTGTATTTGTAAGAGTCTGGGAATGAGTGACAACCATATTCAAATTACATTTTATTAAGGGCATATCCGAATAAATTTCCACTAGATGTTCCAATAGCCTGTCTGTACCTAGTTAAATGTTTGATGTTTTCCTTAGCCTGGGAGGTTTCTTTCAAGTCATGACACCGGTCAATGAATCTGGCAATCAGTTCTGATGCTGGAAGAGAAAATATTTTATCTACATCGCAATACTGGTCAGTGTCAAAAAGTAGAGCCAGTTACGTTTAACCAAGACTATATTCCCGAACTAGACACGTTTTCAGTGGCAAAATACTTCAACTCAATTCTATATTTTGATTATACAGTGTACGCTGTTTGCGAGTAAAATTAAATGTCTTTTAAGTAATTCTAAGCAGCTTTGATGGTTAACATGAGGATTTTCCTTCTTTCTCCCACGACACTGATTTACACCTTCTTGTATTCAAGAGTACATACGAATAGGTCTGTGTAAAGGTACTGCACCTATACAGTCACTGCAATCTCGCTCAGTGTTTCTACAACACCACGCACTACCTTCGAATAATCTGCGAATCTACATAAACTTGCCGGCGGCCATGTCGTATAAACTTTCATCCAGGGAAGGTCCATTATCTTGAAGACATTCGGCTCGCATGGAACATACAAGTGGCAGAACACCAACTTTTCTGTTTCTTTTTTTTTCTTTTTTCTTTTTTTTGCTTCATCAGTCTTCTGACTGTTTGATGCGAGTCGCCACGAATTCCTCCTTCCCTTCATCCCAGCGTAACATTTGCAACCTACGTAATCAGTTATTTGCTGGCTTTATTCCACCATCTTACAGAACGAAAACTTCCGCAGGTTTATTTCAAGTGATTGCCGAACTGGTCTTTTAAAACGCCATCGCAGATTCCTATCCAATTGCACCTCAGCTAACGTTCCGTCTCGAGTGAACGAGATTCCTACGAGAGATTAAACTGGAACAAATTTCCATCCTATTCGTATCAGCATTGAAAAACAGCTGTAATTCCACTTATTTTATACACCTTAATCAAAAAATCAATTTCCACTCAACGTGAAAATATTATCATAACTATTCATCTGTATTCATCTAATTATTTACCGTTTTTGGAGGGTACGATGATCTGATAGACGGCCGCTTTAATATAATGCTTTCTGATGTCCAGGAAAAGGAATATTTAATCATCCTTTGTTTGTTACTGTATTATGCGGCCTTTCGAAACTATTTAGACGGTTCCCACAGGGATCGTTGCATGGTTCTTCCCGGAAGGACTTGACAGCGATAAGAATACGCGAGGTACAGGATTAGACCGTGAAAATGTTCACGTTGAGAGCGCCGCGGGTATTAGGCGTGTGTAGCAGTTGGTCGTAATAATTCTCGCTTTCTTCAGTTACGCTTTCAGAAGCAACGCGCTGCATCTTCCGCATCTCACCTCTCGGCCAGTAGCTCGTTCCAGAAACCTCTTCCGTTCCTGGAGCAACTAGGAATGAAGGGAGAAAACTTTCTCTCCTCTTGCTGCAAGCCGTGTGCATGTAACCACACACTTCCGCGGTTTATTTTCTTGTTGGTAAGCAGTCTTCGGTAAATGGAGACTGGTAAATGCAAATATGAGAGCGAGAGAGAAAGGATTCTCCATCCTCGTCAACCTCAATTTCCACGGGTCGTCGAGTGCTCTTAGTCTGAAGTAGAGATGTGTGATGTTGGCAAATCATCGATGCTGTCTTCAATTTCATTATAGACGCCTAAACATCGAGGGCTGATAATTTTTATTTATTTAACCTGATCTGATTACTCATCACGCCAACTCTTACGTCCGACCAGGGTTTCACACATAAATACCTTTTCACATCACAGTTACCTAAGAAATACTGTTAGTATTAAAATTATCACAGTGCCTATAGAGACAATGTGAGTAAATAAAACTATGAACTAATTAAGTTAAAGTGACAGTGCTTCTACTGCTGCTGTTGCCACTAATAATAAAAATAATAATAATAATAATAATAACAATGATACTGGCAGATATAAAAATATTTTATGGGTATACAAAGTAAATGTTTTCTGTTAGAGCGAGTTATGGAGAAAAGAAATTTAAGGAGATTGCGTCATCTAAGAATACTGGGAAATAAATAAGATGTGGCTGGAAAGAAGAATTTGCGGGGGTCACGAGTTTGACAGAGCACTGAAAGACCTGAGTCGAAACAAGGCCCCCGGAGTAGACAACATTCCATTGGAACTACTGACGGCCTTGGGAGAGCCAGTCCTGACAAAACTCTACTATCTGGTGAGCAAGATGTATGAAACAGGCGAAATACCCTCAGACTTCAAGAAGAATATAATAATTCCAATACCAAAGAAATCAGGTGTTGACAGATGTGAAAATTACCGAACTATCAGTTTAATAAGTCACAGCTGCAAAATACTAACACGAATTCTTTACAGACGAATGGAAAAACTAGTAGAAGCCAACCTCGGGGAAGATCAGTTTGGATTCCGTAGAAACACTGGAACACGTGAGGCAATACTGACCTTACGACTTATCTTAGAAGAAAGATTAAGGAAAGGCAAACCTACGTTTCTAGCATTTGTAGACTTAGAGAAAGCTTTTGACAATGTTGACTGGAATACTCTCTTTCAAATTCTAAAGGTGGCAGGGGTAAAATACAGGGAGCGAAAGGCTATTTACAATTTGTACAGAAACCAGATGGCAGTTATAAGAGTCGAGGGACATGAAAGGGAAGCAGTGGTTGGGAAGGGAGTAAGACAGGGTTGTAGCCACTCCCCGATGTTGTTCAATCTGTATATTGAGCAAGCAGGAAAGGAAACAAAAGAAAAATTCGGAGTAGGTATTAAAATTCATGGAGAAGAAATAAAAACTTTGAGGTTCGCCGATGACATTGTAATTGTGTCAGAGACAGCAAAGGACTTGGAAGAGCAGTTGAATGGAATGGACAGTGTCTTGAAAGGAGGATATAAGATGAACATCAACAAAAGCAAAACAAGGACAATGGAATGTAGTCTAATTAAGTCGGGTGATGCTGAGGGAATTAGATTAGGAAATGAGGCACTTAAAGCAGTAAAGGAGTTTTGCTATTTGGGGAGCAAAATAACTGATGATGGTCGAAGTAGAGAGGATATAAAATGTAGGCTGGCAATGGCAAGGAAAGCGTTTCTGAAGAAGAGAAATTTGTTAACATCCAGTATTGATTTAAGTGTCAGGAAGTCATTTCTGAAAGTATTCGTATGGAGTGTAGCCATGTATGGAAGTGAAACATGGACGATAAATAGTTTGGACAAGAAGAGAATAGAAGCTTTCGAAATGTGGTGCTACAGAAGAATGCTGAAGATTAGATGAGTAGATCACATAACTAATGAGGAAGTATTGAATAGGATTGGGGAGAAGTTTGTGGCACAACTTGACCAGAAGAAGGGATCGGTTGGTAGGACATGTTCTGAGGCATCAAGGGATCACCAATTTAGTATTGGAGGGCAGCGTGGAGGGTAAAAATCGTAGAGGGAGACCAAGAGATGAATACACTAAGCAGATTCAGAAGGATGTAGGTGGCAGTAGGTACTGGAAGATGAAAAAGCTTGCACAGGATAGAGTAGCATGGAGAGCTGCATCAAACCAGTCTCAGGACTGAAGACCACAACAACAACAACAACAACAACAACAACAACGAGTTCGTAAAAGTACAAAGGTAATCATTGTTGTTGTTTCAGTAGATATGTCGTTAACTGTCTTCTGAAGATATAGATGTTACTCCATTCTTTAATATAAAGCGGGAGCTTATTGCAAAGTCGTATTCCTGCTACTGAGAAGGACTTCGAGAAAGTGACTAATCGATGGAGTGGGACACAAAGGATTTTGCTCTGATAGGAACGGGAGTTTCTGCCGTGTTGTTCCAGACAAGAGCGTTAAGGTCATGGAGAGATATGAGAAATACTGTACATCAGTAAGACAGTGAGAAGGCGGAAGGTCTGGAAACCTCTGCGCTTGTCTGCACGCAGCCAGAATAGCTGTGCATATGATGGTAAAATATGATTAAAGAGCCGAAAATTACAGATATAACGAACACAGGCATTCATAACCAGTTCCAGGCACCATGAACTTTCCTGGGAAAGATCTTGGAGGCTAACATCGCTGTAATCAGTAACTGGAGGAATAACTGTTTGTAAAAGTTTCTTTTTCAGGTCAAGACGGGAGTGCTTTTTGTACTTCTGTACAGCGTGGCAGATGCTGATGCTTTCTTACACACTGCAGTTATGTGCTCAGTGCAATTTAGATTTTCATGTATTATTGCTCCTAAACTCGTTGCTGAGAAAGTGTTAGAGCCGGTAAGGATTCCCCGTCTTTCGAGTCTAGAATGACCAACCACTACCGCTTGGATTTTGGATGGGCTGAGCTTTAACCGTATATTCTGTGCCCATTTTGATAGTGCACGCATATAGATACTGAAATTCTCTGTAGCTATCTTCAGGTTTATTGGTTTTGCATTAAAATACAACTGGAGGTATCAGCGTATAGGACAAAACTGATGACACACCACTGACATACAATAAAAAGAGTACGGCACCTAATACGGTCTCCTGGGGAACGCCTGCTACTATCTGCCTCGATTGTGACTTTATGGTGCCGGACATGACCCATTACTGGCGAGGCTTATGAGCGAAACCGTTGCACTGCACTTGGATGCTAAATTTGGCAAGTAAAATGTCGAAGACGACAGCGTCAAAGATTTTGCTGAAGTATGCGATGTATGTGATAGTCCCCTCTTGTGCAGCCATGGCAGGTCACATGTTACCTTTATTAAGGCAGAAGTAGTTCTGCGATGATTACGAAAACCTGATTGTATTCATCTAGTTGGTTTGTAAGGCGTCCAGATTTTACGGACATGAGCTTGATTCATAACGACATCCATGAGATCCTCAGAAAATAATATCAACAAAAGGCAATTACAGTAATCTCATATACCGAAAACTAACAAAACAATATCTACCAATATGGACAGGGGCAGGAATAAATAAGTTAAAGTGAAACGCATTTTGGAGACGAACAGAGCAGGTGATTAATAGCTTCGGAAAACACCACTTACCAGGAGAACGGCGAGCATCAGCGCAGAAAGAGATAAGGCCAGAACAATACATTATTCCTTTTAACGTAAATACGGCCGGGACTGAGGGTAAGTGGCTGGACAGCTTTAACAGGGCCAGGCTGAGACCCAGCAAGAAGAATAAAATTCGCCTCTAAGGAGACAGCGATTGATTGAAGCCACACTGGGCGATGCAGACGCGACACAGTGGGGAGATCCCCATTGTATAAAAGCAATTTGAGAACTAAAATTTTCTAGATATCTCTCTCGTCTCGTGGCGGACCGCACAAGTGTGTGGAAAATAGCGAAGCATTGAGAGCTTTGCTTTCTGCGAAGTGAGGACGATGCGCTTCATGGATAGTGGCGACAGATAGCAAAGAGGTAGTTAATTCAGAATGAGATTTTCACTCTGCAGCGGAGTGTACGCTGATATGAAACTTCCTGGCAGATTAAAACTGTGTGCCCGACCGAGACTCGAACTCGGGACCTTTGCCTTTCGCGGGCAAGTGCTCTACCAACTGAGCTACCGAAGCACGACTCACGCCCGCCACTCACAGCTTTACTTCTGCCAGTAAAGCTGTGAGTACCGGGCGTCAGTCGTGCTTCGGTAGCTCAGTTGGTAGAGCACTTGCCCGCGAAAGGCAAAGGTCCCGAGTTCGAGTCTCGGTCGGGCACACAGTTTTAATCTGCCAGGAAGTTTCAGGTAGTTAATTATTCCTGCGGGAATTTTTGTGGGCAAAACAATTGTGCACATCGCTCCAACCCTTAGCGAATTATTTCGACTAGGGAAAAATTAATGTCCTACAGAATGCAGGAAAGCTGAGACTGAGGGAATTCAATCAAGGCCAGAGCAGGGAATTAGCATTTCAGATCCAGCACAGAGACAACACCATTGCTGATGCCGCTTGGTAAAGAACCACAGTAAATTTTGAGTCGAGATTTTGCTCACTCCATTTTGCGTACACTTTGACCATTGAATATCAAAAGCTTGGATACTAACTTACCCTCACATTGAGTACATGAGAGTTTTTTCATTGGTTCAAAAAGTAAATTTATTCTCCACCAACTCATTGTATTGACCAGCTACGACATCATAGATGTAAATGAGCTAATGAAGATTTTAATCATTCTTTCCAGTGATAAAATTTTTTGCATATATAGAAATAACGATTTTAATAATCGTCAATTCAGTATGTCCAAGAGTTAAATATTTTGTTATTGCGTGTCAAAAGTAATTGATTGTTGTGTATCACTTGACCCCTGAAAGCACAGTTGATAAATTATATGTAGAAAAAAAGGGAAGAGCTGTTTTTTATTTCTAGAATAGATCCCAAACTTTCACTTTTATTAATCCATGCATTCTAGTTACGTGACAGCAGCATTTCTAATGAATTTTGTTATGATCTGCACCTGATATTAGCTGCCTTACAGGGCCATATTTATGTAGAATGTCTGTTTAACACCCTGGGCTTAAGAAGACAGTTCAGATATTTTGTCCATTTACGCGCTAAGTGGTAACCTAAATTTGCACACATTATTCCACTAGCTGTGCAGATGCAAAGTGCGGATATCTCACAGGTTGTTTGTAGTTAGGTTGCTTGGAGTTGGGTTGTTTGATAGGTGATTGTGGACTATACATTCTACGGCTCTGGACAGTTCTGGAACAATGCAAATAGGTGGGTAATCAGAAGGCTCTGTGCGAACGTCCTTTTTAGGTAGTGTCTTAACTAGTCCCCATTTCTAGGCCTCAGGGAGTACACTTAAGGTTAGTTAGTGGTTATATCTGTTACAGTGGGCAATAATGGGCCAATAATAAGATTCATCATTTGGACTGTAATATCATGGTGTCCAATAGATGCTAATTTGATATTCATATCGGCTTTCTTGACGGTGTTCAAGTAACGTGATTTACGTAGAATTCTTTGTTACAGTCGTTTATCTCCAGCAAGTAATCAATGCAGGTCAGTTGTGGTTGTAGATAATGTGAAGTACCAGCCCAGTTCCTCGGCTGAGACAATGGGATGAACTGCAGCTTTTACTTTGCCATATTAATACCACACAGGCTTTTCCATAGGACAGCTGGTCTATTTCTGTTGTCGGTTAATATGTGGGCATACTTGACTTCAGCATTTCTCACAGCCTGATTGACTGTTCCGTTTCTGCTTGTAAGCAATATGATTTTCTGGCACAGGATGTAGTTTGTATGTCCAATGTGCAGCTCCTCTGAGTCTCGTTAGCTTGTTTTAGCTCTTCAGTTAGCCAAGGTGCAGGTTTCGTTCTCACTTTTCCGATCTCTAGAGAGGCGTATGGTCATAGAGCTCAGTAAGTCTGTTCACAAATAAATTAAGTTTTTCATTTATGTCCGAGAAGAGGTTAAAAGTCGCCCCCAAACTATGTATTTATGGGGCCTCAGTTGTAAGTTCAGATAAATTAATGTGTTCGAAGACTCGGTATCTAGTCAGATGTGGTTTCTTTCTAGGACATTCTAGTGAGTACGTTTTGAAAATCTTGTCATGGACTGACGTGCCAGGTGAAGATGTTGTTTAAGAGGAACCAATTACTCTGTTTTGGAATTGCAAATATACTCGTGTACATGAGAGTGTGACTACTGTTCGTGTGATGGGTAGGAGCAAGCTGAGGTAGCGACACATTTGAAGATGAAAGGATCTGAAGGGTCATTGTGAATAAAATTTGTGTTACTGTCACAGCTATAGTTATGCTCTCGTATGTGGGTTCGAGACTTGAAAACGCAATTTTTACCTTCGATGTTAAATTATGAAACTGTAGAATGACGTAAAAGATGACATACAAATGAAGCTAATATTGAATTTATTAATCAAATCCAGCAATAAATAACATTACGTATCCCATAATTTATTGCATACAGATTGTTAAAAATAACATTTTTAAGAGCTGTTTAGCTTTCAGTCTCTCATTTTTCACAGAGAACATGTCTTGTTTTTGAGAAAAGTCTTTCAGAAGCTAAAGATGTGGCTATACAGCTCAAATACTACACTGCAGTTTTTATAGTTTGGGCATGTAGTACAAATCATGTGATTCCATACTTCTTGTGGACCCTGTTTGAAGGAAATCTTTCAGATCGTAACAGAAACGTGATGGTAGTAGTTCCGTCTCTGTTGTAGTTTGCAAATTATTCTTTTCTTGTGCTATTTCGTAACGTTTACATCATAAGTCAAGTATGATTACTCTGTTTTCCTTGAATGTGTGACAATGTTGTCCATGCCCACTGATGATCGTTTCAACAGTCGTAAGCCATTCCTTACGGTTTTGATTGTTTTCGAATGTGCTAAGGAATTCTGAAAGTGTATGTTCTTAAATCTATGATGGAGCAAATTTTTAACGTAGGTAATATCTTAGCTCGCTCATTTGGCAGTGAGAAAAAAAATTCAATCAAAATTATTGAAAGTGGTAACTAGTAGTGTTTTCTTTTAAATTGTTGAATCACATTGAACAACAACTCAGTGCAAGAATTATAATGTTTGCATAGAAATAACCACAATAAAAATTACTTCTGGAGTAAATTTAAATATTGCAGTAGCATCATAGCCACACAATTTAAGCACAAAAAATCTCGACATAAACACCAAGCGAGCTGGAAGAGAATTCAAAAAAGAGAACATAGTTTGAGGAAACATAACCCGGATGCGGAAAGTATTACTGCAAACCAACGGTAATACACCTAATTTCATAAATATACGTTGTTGATCTGTACAAATTAAGAGGGAGTTTATATATTTCGATAACGTCATAAAAAACTAGTACCGGCCTACTAGTGGGTGGGCGAGCGGGAGGGGGGGAGTGGGGGGGAGGGGGTTACTGCTGTTTCCACTAGGTTTAAGAGCAAGAATTTTCTTTATGCTTCGAAAATTCTGTCGTAAAAACAATGAGTGGCTTAATCTCCTTCTTTCTAGAGACATTGACAGAGAGGATCATCCTTCACACCCGCCCAGTTAAGTGGGAAGAAGCTGACTATGCCTGGTGCACATTCTTATCGGTATAGTCAGCAGCTTCCTGCTTACACAAAACTTTCGATACGAGTACCTCACTACGGATTGAACCGTGTCAAAGTATTGACCTTTATGGAAAACTACCAATCCTCTGACCAATCCTCATCGGCCAATTGCTGTAACTAAATCTTGAAATCGGATGGCAATTTTCAAAAAAAATGGTTCAAATGGCTCTGAGCACTATGGGACTTAACATCTGTGGTCATCAGTCCCCTAGAACTTAGAACTACTTAAACCTAACTAATCTACGGACATCACACACATCCATGCCCGAGGCAGGATTCGAACCTGCGACCGTAGCGGTCACGCGGTTCCAGGCTGAAGCGCCTAGAACCGCACGGCCACACCGGCCGGCGGCAATTTTCACTGAGGAGCTACAGATACTGCTGTCCTTCGTCAACTGGCCTACCTTGCCACAGTAAAACAGACCTACACTGAAAGGAGATTCCCATACCTTATTTTGTTGTGCGGTGGTCCTCGTAAAATGTCTGATCCATTTCATGCAATACACTTTTCGAATCTGAAAACCCGGAGGATAAACAAACCTGAGACCTTCTTGTATCGCTGTCGCCCCGCAGTAAAAATGGAACAAAGTAAATTGCTTTCAATACTTCTGTTTGGAGGCGGACCTCCTCATGTAGCGTAACGCGCAGCGCGCTAACTGGCGAGACAGGGAGGTGAGCCAGGCCCGGATCGAATTGTGTGGTGTTTTAACGACGGTTGTGTTGATACACCGGCCAGCCTGAGTAAAGTTTTTAGACGATCTTTCATTCTAGTTCAGGCAAATAATGGGCTGATCTCCAAGTCCGCCTCACAAGCAGCTGCAACGGAAAGACCATGCCAAATTTCAAAGAACGCACAACCCCCAAGATTGGCAATCTTTTACAGTAGCTCGAAAGTTAGTGCGAATTCCAGTGTGAGGTGATTTTAACAGCTTCCACAACGAAATTTCATCTCAAAATCTGTCAGAAAATCCAAGGAGATTTTGCTCATATGTAAAGTAGACCAGCGGAAAGACTCAATAAATTACTCTCACTGCACTATAACAATGATGATCTTCCGGATGACAGTGCCATTAAGGCAGAGTTATTAAACACAGTTTTCCCAAAATTGTTTCATCAAAGGAGACGAAGTAAATATTTCAGAATTCTAATCAAGTACAATTGTCGACATGAGTAATTTGGAAGTAGATGTCCTTGGTGTAGCGAAGCAGCTTAAGTCTGTTAATAAAGGCAAGGCTTCCGGTCCAGACTGTATACCAGTCAGGTTCCTTTCAGAGTTTGCTGACACAATAGCTGTACATTTATAAATCAGACACAACCGCTCACTCGTCGAAAGATCCGTACCTAAAGACTGGAAACTTCCACAAGTCACACCAGTACCCAAGAAAGGAAGTAGGAGCAAACCTCTGAATTACAGACGCATATCACTAACGACGGTTTTCAGTAGTGTTTTGGAACATATACTGTGTCCGAACATTACAAGGTATCTCAAATAAAACGATTTATTGACAAGCAGCCAACACGGATACGGAAAATACGGTTTTTGTGGAACATAAATAGCTATTTATCCGCACGAATTTATGAGTGCTATGCACAGGGAATGTCAAATTGGTTCCATATTTTTAGATTTCTAGAAGGCTTTGCACCGTTCCTCAGAAACGCCTTCTAATCAAATTGCGTGCCTATGGAGTGTCGCCCCAGTGGTGTGACTGGATTTGTGACTTCTTGACAGAAAGGTCACAGTTTGTAGTACCTGACGGATGACCACCAAGAAGAAAACAGAAATATCAGGCGTTCCCCAAGAAAGTGTTATAGGCCCTCTGCTGTTCCTGATCCACATAAGTGATTTAGGAGACAATATGAGCAACTCTCTTGTATTCCTTGCAGATGATGCTGCCACTTACCGCCTTGTAATGTCATCAGATGATCAAAACAAATTTCAAAACGATTTAGACAAGCGATCTGGTGGTGGGAAAAGTGTAACTGACTGTACATAATGAAAAGTGTAAAGTAATCCGCTCGAATACTAAAAGGTATCCACTAAATTTCGGTTACAGGGTAAAACACATAAATCTGAAGGCTGCGAACTGAACTAAATGCTTAGGGATTACATTTACAAATAACTTAAAGTGGAACGATCACATGTGGAGAGCAGACCAAAGACAGCGAATAGAACACTTAGAGGACGCAAGGGGACAACTAAGGAGGCTGCTTACGCTACGCTTGACTAACCTCTTCTGGAGTATTGCTATGTGTGTGGGATCCGCATCAGATAGGATCGACGGAGGACATCGAAAAAGTTCAAAGATGGGCAGCTCGTTTTGTATTATCACGAAATAGGGGAGAGAATGGCACGGATATGATACGCGAACTGTGGTGGCAGTCATTAAAACAAATGCGTTTTTTGCTGCTGCGGAATCTTCCAAGAGATTTAAATCACCAGCTTTGTCCACAGAGTGTGAAAACTTTTTGTTGGTACCCACCTACATAGAAATGATCATCATAATAAAATAAGAGAAATCAGAGCTCTCAAGGAAATATTTAAGTGTTCATTTTTTCCATGCGTCGATAGAGAGTGGAACGGTAGAGAAATACCTTCCAAGTTATTCGATGAACTCTCTACCACACCACGTACCTAATTGTGAATTGCAAAGTAATCATTTAGATTTAGATGTAGATATAGAAAATATGATACACAAACAGTTACAAACATGGTAACACACAGAAGGATGTTTAAATGATTATCACAGATGGCGCACGCGATTTCGTTCCCTTAGGTTAACTGACGACTATGGCGACGGGAATGTTACCTAACCACCAAGTTGAAATAATATGAATTTGTCATACTATGAAAACAATAGACCCCCTGGGAGGACTAAACGCTACGAAAGAGAGCGACTTCTGCCTGGAGCCAAGGAATGAATACTCTAGCAGATAAAATGTTTTCATATCGAGAGGTATCAGTAAACGAGCAAAGTGTAGCTAGTACATAGTTCAGGTTTAGAGACATATATTTATTTCTGTTTGCTCTTGGCCCTCTCACAGTTGAGATGGTCTTGATGAGAAATCTTTTGAATATGAAATGAGTTTTACGTATTATACCACTGCTTACAGACTCTATCAAATTTGGAATCAGAGTCTCCATAATCATTCAGCGACCACATGCAGCTAAGACCACTCGCTGGCACAAGAAGCTGGGCTAAATTTCCATCTACGAAGGGTCGCACTCTCCCAATTTTCTGAAATGTCAAGCTAGGTAGGTCACATCCTAGCCCACTCCGCCAATGCAGCCTTGATCTGCCAAGTCGACACGTTTTCCGCCTGGAATAGCTCTGGGCACTGACTACGCAGACTTCCTTCTCGCCACATGACCATCTTGCTCCTCACGATAACCTTAATCCGATGTCCCCGAATCATTTCATACACTCTGTTTATTCGATGTCCCTTCTCCATCTACAAGAGATTCAAAATTTCTCAACATCATACTTTCCAAGATATGGAGTTCCTTTCCACCAGATTTCCTAGCTAGACAAGATATCGGGTCATGGTTGAAACAATGGAAATAATGTTGTTGTTGTAGATCTATTCTGCGGAAATACAAGTTTTGCAAAAGAGTCATTTAAAATTAGAAATGACCAATGTGAATAGTGAAAGTGGTTATCAATACGGAATCATGCAAGAACATTTCACAAAGAATATAAAATTTTGACTCTTCCATGATTTTATAAACATCAACGATGTGTTTCACCTTAAAAGCTATAGGGACTTGTTTTATTAAACAGCCAAGTTTGCAGATATGAAACCAGAAGCAGAATGATTTTAGTAGAGAAATATATTATATAAACCTCAAATAATCTTTAATGCATTGCCTACAAAAATAAGCAATAACAAATTAGAGTTTTAAAAATGCTAAAATCTGTTTTATGTTATGCACTTTCACACTGGCCTGCCACTTTTTTAAAAAAAATGTTATGTGTTTTAATTTTCTTCGTAGTGGATACTATAGCAAGAAATTTTATGAAAGAAGATACGTTTTCCACTTCTGCTGTATTTATTTTTCTGTATAAAAAAGAGCATACCAGAATACCTCCACGAATAGTAACGTAATGATATGAATACAACTTAGAAAAATAAGTGATTGTAGTAGAACAGACAGCACCTAACGATAACAATAAAAGTGCCTTTTAACTGCATGCTCTAAACAACAAACATTCGTCCAAAAATATTAAAGGAAAGTTCCAGATTCCATATTACGTTACGACAGGTCAGAAATGAATATCTTAGAAGAAACATTTAAAACGTCAACCAGGTGCAGTTGTTAATGAAGGAACAGATACACAGAACAGAAGGTTTCTCGGTAACTGTAGTCACTTTTTGCTAACGAGTAATCAAAAATGATCTATAAAATAAACGAAATTTAAAATTCAGTCTTCTCACCATATCTTTTAATGTTTGTGTTATTTTGTATTTCCAATATAATTTCTAATTCTTAACGTTTATTAGCTTCGAACCCGCCAGGGTAGCCGAGACCACTAACGTGCTGCTTCCTGGACTCGGGTAGGAGCGCCGGCCCCGCATCGAATCAGCCCGGCGGATCAACGAAAAGGGCCGGTGTGCCGGCCAGCCTGGATGTGTTTTTAGACGGTTTCCCACATCCCGCTAGGTGAATATCGGGCTGTTGCCCACGTTCCACCTCAGTTACACGCATCACAGACATTTGGAACACGTTCGCACTATTTCACGATTTACACTAGATGTAGACTGCTGCGGTACACAGATTCCATCCCTGGGGGTACAGAGTGGCGGCAGGAAGGGGATCCAGCCACGCCTAAAACAAACCTTGCCCAATCCGTTCTAACCGCGCCGACCCTGCAATCGCTGCGGGACTATGGGGTAAGCGAAAGAAAGAAAGAACAGAATCGTTTATTAGCTTCGCGCAAATACACGTACGTATACAGTTATTGTTCTTTGAAATTAATAATCCATGCTTAGCTTTATATCTGGTCAATGTAATATCTCTGTAAATTTATCGTCTTAAAATATCAAACTGTTAAGTCAATAGTACAATATATGTATTGTTGTGTATATAGTTCCGCGTAGTCAGCGCGTACAGAACTTTCCCACTAGAGCGCGCCCCGCTAAGCACAACAGCGCAGGCGCAGCGCTCGTCTGTCTCTGCTTTGCGAGATGGCGCTGCCATAAAGACGGACCAAATTCTGCTTCCGCCGATCCGCGTATTAATATGTAACGCAGCCAATGAGATTGCTGCTAACGTAGAACCTTTTCTCCTCGCGGATCACACTCGCGCAGTGATACCTGAACGCTCGAGGTATTATAACGAGTGTACAGACCTCCGTATAGTCAGTCTGTATCAGTCTGCATTAGTTTGTAGTCAAGTTTCAGTCGGCGCCTAATAAGATTATCATATTCCTGTACATAGCCATGAAGAGAAATGTATAGACACTTTGTCAAGTATCAAGACCAAAGGCACTTCAGATTGTCAGTTGTAAACAGCATCCAGAATCAAGTTACTTAATATCTATGATTTTTATTATTTTAATAAATGTGTGTGAAAATTAATCAAGTTCTGTTTAAAGTTGGTCACCGTCAATCTGCTGCTCTAAGCGTGCAAGTGGCATTTCTATCATCTGACCTAAGGCAGAAGATAAACACGCCACGATAAGACCACGAGACATATCGCTGACACTCGCCTACTTCGTTAGAGCGACAAGTCAAATAATCTGATGGTGTGTGCACCGAAGGTCTTACAGTACGCTCAACACATGTGTGAAGCAAGACGAAAAGAACATGTAAACTTGTAAATGCTGCCGTTTTAGTCCTTATGAGTACTTTTCTACTGCTATCTTACTAATAAGTTCCTGATAAGTTACATTCATATAATTACATTTCGATTCATGGAGATAATTTAGGGTGTTATGTTTTATACAGAAAGTCATTTAAAAATGGCATGAAAGGCAGAAACTAGTGGCCTACCAATAAAATAAATACAGCAGAAGTGGAGAAATGCCGCTTTCAATTCATCTGTGTTGCTGCGTCTCTCACATCAAGACAAATTCTGCTGCTGCTTCTCTATTTTCATTGTTTCAACCAGTCGTGTGATCGAAAATATGTGTGAACCAGTGTAAGTGGAGTGGTGTCAGTGTCTACATAACGATACTTAGAATGTAAGATTTTCAAATTATTTGTATATAATTAGGGCAAAAATTTGTTTGTATTCATCCTTTGTGACCAATGGGTGAATAAATATTATTATAATATTTGTTGTGTGTAACGTGGCTTCAGATATCAATGATTTCTCGAATTGAAAACATTTCAGCTGGTATCGTCTGCTTCCAATTTTTAATTGCTTTTTCTCTGCCCCTCTACCACCGTTCTGTCTCCTTTAGAGCTAGTTTCAAATATTACCCCATTCTCCATTTCAGAATTCATACCCTTACCGATACAGTATCTGCTTTCTAAATCGTTCTTCCACTGATGTTAGTTAGAATGTGATCGTCCTCAGTACTGCAGGTACACAATATAACCCAAGGCATAATTTATTTATTTGCATGTTCTGTGCGTCATAACAGCGACAACTAACTATGATGTGGAACATGGAGTGGATTTACAAATACTTTTTATTTTCTCAGTGGACGTGTGACCATATACTTGCCATTTAAATTATTGGTCTTTTGTGCTTTAATCTTTGTCTACAATAAAATTTAATAAATGTGACCTACCACAGAAAGATATTAACTACGCAGAAATCGGTCTGAGTCTTAGAAAGAGCTGTAAAACATAATTATTTCACTTTGTTTTAAAACTATTTTCATTGACTGCCGGCTCCTTCATTCTCAAGGAAGATGATCCAGTATTAATATTCTACATACATCCTATTTGTTACATTTATGAACGCTTGTATTATTTTCAAACTGTAATTGGTCTTTCACAATAATTGCTTAAGGAAGTGAGACTATTTTTAGTGTGCGTGGTTTTGTAAATTGTTGGCTGCATGTTATTTGAGTTGAACATAATGTATTATTATTGAAGAATATTCATGTCCAACAAATTTTTAGTCTCCACATTAACAAATTTTGTATATTAGGAATACGGGCTGTAACTGGTATAAGTGCAGATATTTTTATACATAATGCCTTAATATGTACACATGGATACATGGAAGAACCCTGGAGATACTAAAAGGTATCAGATAGGTTATATAATGGTAAGACAGAGATTTAGGAACCAGGTTTTAAATTGTAAGGCATTTACAGGGGCAGATGTGGACGCTGACCACAATCTATTGGTTATGAAATGTAGATTAAAACCGAAGAAACTGCAAAAAAGTGGGAATTTAAGGAGATGGGACCTGGATAAACTGAAAGAACTAGAGGTTGTACAGAGTTTCAGGGAGAGCATAAGGGAACAATTGACAGGAATGGGGGATATAAATACAGTAGAAGAAGAATGGGTAGCTTTGAGGGATGAAACAGTGAAGGCAGCAGAGGAGCAAATAGGTAAAAAGACGAGGGCTAGTAGAAACCCTTGGGTAACAGAAGAAATATTGAATTTAATTGATGAAAGGAGAAAATATAAAAATGCACTAAATGAAGCAGGCAAAAAGGAATACAAACGTCTCAAAAATGAGATCTACAGGAAGTGCAAAATGGCTAAGCAGGGATGGCTAGAGGACAAATGTAAGGATGTAGAGGCTTATCTCACTTTTTAGGGATAAGATAGATACCGCCTACAGGAAAGTTAAAGAGACCTTTGGAGAGAAGAGAGCCACTTGTATGAATATCAAGAGTTCCGATGGAAACCCAGTTCTAAGCAAAGAAGGGAAAGCAGAAAGGTGGAAGGAGTATATAGAGGGTCTATACAAGGGCGATGTACTTGAGGACAATATTATGGAAATGGAAGGGTATGAAGATGAAGAAGAAATGGGAGATACGATACTGCATGAAGAGTTTGACAGAGCACTGAAAGACCTGAGTCGAAACAAGGCCCCAGGAGTAGACAACATTCCATTAGAACTACTGACGGCCTTGGGAGAGCCAGTCCTGACAAAACTCTACCATCTGGTGAGCAAGATGTATGAGACAGACGAAATACCCTCAGACTTCAAGAAGAACATAATAATTCCAATACCAAAGAAAGCAGGTGTTGACATATGTGAAATTTACCGAACTATCAGTTTAATAAGTCACAGCTTCAAAATACTAACGAGAATTCTTTTCAGACGAATGGGAAAACTGATAGAAGCCGACCTCGGGGAAGATCAGTTTGGATTCCGTAGAGATGTTGGAACACGTGAGGCAATACTGACTCTACGACTTATCTTAGTAGAAAGATTAAGGAAAGGCAAACCTACGTTTCTAGCATTTATAGACTTAGAGAAAGCTTTTGACAATGTTGACTGGAATACTCTCTTTCAAACTCTGAAGGTGGCAGGGGTAGAATACAGGGAGCGAAAGGCTATTTACAATTCGTACAGAAACCAGATGGCAGTTATAAGAGTCGAGGGACATGATATGGAAGCAGTGGTTGGGAAGGGAGTGAGACAGGGTTGTAGCCTCTCCCCGATGTTATTCAATCTGTATATTGAGCAAGAAGTAAAGGAAACAAAAGAAAAATTTGGTGTAGGTATTAAAATCCATGGAGAAGAATAAAAACTTTGAGCTTCGCCGAGGACAATGTAATTCTGTCAGAGACAGCAAAGGACTTGGAAGAGCATTTACATGGAATGGACAGCGTCTTGAAAGGAGGATATAAGATGAACATCAACAAAAGCAAAAAGAGGGTAATGGAATGTCGTCAAATTAAATCGGGTGATGCTGAGGGAATTAGATTAGGAAATGAGACACTTAAAGTAGTAAAGGAGTTTTGCTACTTGGGGAGCAAAATAACTGATGATGGTCGACGTAGAGAGGATATAAAATGTAGACTGGCAATCGCAAGGAAAGCGTTTCTGAAGTGAAATTTGTTAACATGAGGTATAGATTTAAGTGTCAGGAAGTCGTTTCTGAAAGCATTTTTATGGAGTGTAGCCAAGTATGGAAGTGAAACGTGGACGATAAATAGTTTGGACAAGAAGAGAATAGAAGCTTTCGAAATGTGGTGCTACAGAAGAATGCTGAAGATTAGATGGGTAGATCACATAACTAATGAGGAGGTATTGAACAGAATTGGGGAGAAGAGGAGTTTGTGGCACAACTTGACAAGAAGAAAGGACCGGTTGGTAGGGCATGTACTGAGGCAGCAGGGGATCACAAATTTAGGATTGGAGGGCAGTGTGGAGGGTAAAAATCCTAGAGGGATAGCAGGAGATGAATACACTAAGCAGATTCAGAAGGATATAGGTTGCAGTAGATACTGGGAGATGAAGAAGCTTGCACAGGATAGAGTAGCATGGAGAGCTTCATCAAACCAGCCTCAGGACTGAAGACCACAACAACAACAACATGTACACACATCAATGTATTGATTGTTTTTTTCCTGTGTCGAACAGTCTTCCCACAAACATGCACAAATTTTACGACCTGAAGTTTTCGCGGTCGTAACTGCGCCATTGAATCCACTATGCCTGTCAGTGTAGACCATCCACTTTGCGTTTCCGTGCCCTCACTTCAGTACCTGGAAAATAAGCATCAATGGTTTGCTGTTGCAGCAGGAACTTGGAGGTGCTTCACAACCTATAAACACACGATTCTAACGTTTACAAAATTGAATGAAGTAAGCGTTTTTTTTTCTTTTTAGTTGAAGTTAAGTAATAAGCCGTTTTCTGATAACCAAGAATTCTTCGGAATACTTCATACATTGTCCCTTTGTTGTACATGTATTGGTTTTAGTTATAATGTCTGCACGTTTAGTAACTAGCACTGTTTATGATTTATCATTAAGGCGGAAGGTTATTTGTATATAGCAAGGACACGAGTCGTCTCAGTACTGAACGCGGTGGAGTACCATTAGTAGTTTTTCCCCACCCAAAACAACAGTCATCATGAAAACTGCATGAGCTATCTGACATGACCTTTTCCTTTCTATTAGTTAGACATAAAGTAAATTGATCACTGTACCTTGAAAGTCACGTGTCTCGTCAACAACCTTACAATCTGTATACTCTAATGCCTTAAGAGGGTGGCTCAGCACGTAAATGCCAGATTACTGATTGTGTTTAGATACTGTGCCTGTTTTCTTCTTCATTTATCACTTATTTCATCTCTGGTAATGATTTGTTAATGTGATAAATTACAAGTCCCATTGGGGTTCGGAGTCCAAGTTAAAACAATGTTGTTGTTGTTGTGGTCTTCAGTCCTGAGACTGGTTTGATGCAGCTCTCCATGCTACTCTGTCCTGTGCAAGCTTCTTCATCTCCCAGTACCTACTGCAACCTACATCCTTCTGAATCTGCTTAGTGTATTCATCTTTTGGTCTTCCTCTACGATTTTTACCCTCCACGCTGCCCTCCAATACTAAATTGGTGATCCCTTGATGCCTCAGGACATGTCCTACCAACCGATCCCTTCTTCTGGTCAAGTTGTGCCACAAACTTCTCTTCTCCCCAATCCTATTCAATACTTCCTCATTAGTTATGTGATCTACCCATCTAATCTTCAGCATTCTTCTGTAGCACCACATTTCGAAAGCTTCTATTCTCTTCTTGTCCAAACTATTTACCGTCCATGTTTCACTTCCATACATGGCTACACTCCATGCAAATACCTTCAGAAATGACTTCCTGACACTTAAATCTATACTCGATGTTAACAAATTTCTCTTCTTCAGAAACGCTTTCCTTGCCATTGCCAGTCTACATTTCATATGCTCTCTACTTCGACCATTATCAGTTATTTTGCTCCCCAAATAGCAAAACTCCTTTACTACTTTAAGTGTCTCATTTCCTAATCTAAAACCCTCAACATCACCCAACTTAATTCGACTACATTGCATTATCCTCGTTTTGCTTTTGTTGATGTTCATCTTATATCCTCCTTTCAAGACACCATCCATTCCGTTCAACTGCTCTTCCAAGTCCTTTGCTGTCTCTGATAGAATTACAATGTCATCGGCGAACCTCAAAGTTTTTATTTCTTCTCCATGGATTCTAATACCTACTCTGAATTTTTCTTTTGTTTCCTTTACTGCTTGCTCAATACACAGATTGAATAACATCGGGGAGAGGCTACAACCCTGTCTCACTCCCTTCCCAACCACTGCCTCCCTTTCATGTCCCTCGACTCTTATAACTGCCATCTGGTTTCTGTACAAACTGTAAATAGCCTTTCGCTCCTGTATTTTACCCCTGCCACCTTCAGAATTTGAAAGAGAGTATTCCAGTCAACATTGTCAAAAGCTTTCTCTAAGTCTACAAATGCTAGAAACGTAGGTTTGCCTTTCCTTAATCTTTCTTCTAAGATAAGTCGTAAGGTCCGTATTGCCTCACGTGTTCCAGTATTTCTACGGAATCCAAACTGATCTTCCCCGAGGTCGGCTTCTACTTGTTTTTCCATTCGTCTGTATAGAATTCGTGTTAGTATTTTGCAGCTGTGGCTTATTGAACTGATTGTTCGGTAATTTTCACATCTGTCAACACCCGCTTAAAACAATAGGTTCCGTAAAAGCAAGCTGGGAAGTTCAACGTATGAGGAATCTTATCCAGTAAAGCGCTGTGATGTTCAAATCAGCCTTCGGACTGATGAGGACTGTAATCTAATACGTTACAGCACAATAAACTCCCGGATTCCCTGTAGTTGAAATTCTAACACGGTGGTGTACTAACTCAATCTAAAATGAGACACTTGCTGAAACATAACAAGTGTAACGCATTTATCTGTCTCCTGTGACTGACTGTACTTTCAGCGCACAGACGTCCACGAAACGTACGAACATACAGTGCTACGGTCGCAGGTTCGAATCCTGCCTCGGGCATGGATGTGTGTGATGTCCTTAGGTTAGTTATGTTTAAGTAGTTCTAAGTTCTAGGGGACTGATGACCACAGATGTTAAGTCCCATAGTGCTCAGAGCCATTTGAACCATACAGTGCTACAGCTTTACCTGTCACTATGACAGCTCTCGAGAACAGACAGGACGGCCTCACGGATACATCTGTTCTTCTTCTATGGTTTCGTCTCCTTCCATGGCACTGTGGATTCGTGTCGCACTCTCCACTTCATTCTAGGTGGTCGCCAAACTCGGACCGCGGGCCGCATTCCGGCCGAATCACGTATTTGTGCGGCCCGAGATTCCCAGGCGTATTTTTCAATAAAGTACGTCTAGCAAATAACAGACGAATCCCAACAGGCAACTAACGGGAAGAGCTTCTTAAGAGTGCAGTTTTGCTACTCAGTAACAAATAAAAACACTTGCAGAGACAGTAATACTTTCGGTCGTGAGCCAAGTACCGTTTGCAGCTTGCGTCAAGGGCAGAGTGGTACGTAATGCGGGCACTGCAGGGTTCATAGAAGTTAGAGAGGGAGTATCTTATTGTTTTTCTACCAATGCTGACAACTCATGAGAGCTCAAAACAGCTATGGTCAAACGGAAGTAACATGGTTTTGTGTATTCGGATTCCAATATGTTCTTCAAACGTGGAGCGTGTTAGTAGCAGGTAGTACGAAATTAAATCGAGGCTATTGTACAAGGGACAGTGAAAAAGTTTCCGTTCGAAGGCCACACTAGCCCTTTGCGTACACGTCGGCGCTTATATATCCGCATCGCAGACGCGCTGGGTTGCATATAAGCTGCAACGACGACTGCAAACGGAAGCTTTTTGGTACCCTCTTGCAATACAATGAAATTAGCAAAAGAAAAATGACGCTCTAAACATTTGGTAAACATTTGTGATCGTGTCTCATATTGCACTTGCTGTTTGTTATTAATTAATACAAAATACTAATTCATGTATGTTAGCTGTTAATGATGTGATCAGTAGGGGGAGGTGTGGTAAAGTGGCCAGGACGGGAGAAGCGGCCACTGCTTACTAGGCAGCACTGCTGCCTGCGGAGGAGTGCCCGACCTACTTTTAATGTACATCGCCATTGTCAGTGAGGCTGACAATGGAAGCTTGTACCGTTGTATTTTAGTAGAAACTTACCTGCTTTTGAGTCGTCTGATGCAAAATAAATCATTTGTTATTGTTACCTTACTTGTATGGAAAGCAATAATTTTTTTACCATAGCAATGTTCAAACAACTTCTTTTGGCCTCCAAACGTGGTTCCTTATTATTTATTTCAGTGTGATTGTTTCCTCTGTGGATCACTAATGCCGAGATGCCGTTCGATCGTGAACAGTCGCCTAGTTGTTCACCTCAACAAGAGCTAATCACTTCCAAAAAACACACATAATGGCGCAGAAATAAGTGACTTCTAAACCTTTTTACATTGAAAGCTATCATCCGCCTTTCTATCTCTTTGTGACGTATATTATTTAAAACCTTTTCTGTTCTGTGTGTTTGGCCCAATAAAAAAGTCCGACAGAATCAGTCTTTCATATATTACGGCATCAAGGTGCCTAGAAAAATGCCCATAAATCAGAAAAATGCAGGTGGTAGTCTGTTGCGATGGCACTGGTCATAGTACTCCCTTAGGTACGGGAAGGTGACCACTGCGTAAGTAAGCCTTCAGAAAAATGCATATAGTTCCAATATGTTATTTCCTTTTTCACTTTAAATATGTGGATTCACAATCGGTAAGTGGTAAGCTTCAATCAGTAACAGTGGTTCGGTAAAATCTGGAGTTCTCTTTGAGTGGCCACCGAATGCCCCAACCTCCCACCGCCCCCTCCTTCCTATGCAGCCCAAGGTGACGCACTCCAATCACTGGCCTAGAATTTTAACGTGCGTCATTCACTGGCGTAGTTGTATCAGTCTTGAAGCACAAAAACTATTTCGCAAAAGATATATGCCCTTTTAGTTTTTCTTTCTTAGGATCAGGAAAAGTGTTTCCCATTAAAATAGCAACACCATTGGGACGTGCATTTGCATATTAGCATTACACATACGGCAACAGGGCCATAATATCAAAGATACACAGCTTGTGTTAAACAATTTTATTTGTCTTACACAATTTAACACAACAAGGCAGCTAGGAGTTTAACAACCTCACCACAATTACAACAACACTTTTCCGAAACCTCTATAAACATTTACTTAACCAATGCATTAAGCATTAATTAAACTTGCTCCCGGCACAAACATTTAATAAAACCAAAACTTGACAAACTCAAAACCGGCAAGACTAGGCTATATAATGACTTCCCTTTGCAATAACATTTCATATCAAAGAAATAACGCAAATAAGTATCACGAAACCCAAGGAATAAACGGGTAACTTCTAAAATCTTAACGATCCCTACTGAAGGTAGCCGGTGCCCAAACTTCCGACTACACAATAATCAAGTAGGTGCCAGTAGCAATAAACACTAAAATAACAAACAATTAATAAACGAGACCCTTGGCATCTAAAGATTGCTTGGTAACATAAACACATAAAACCTTGCTTTACAATAATTTAAACCTTTACAACTCACATACAAGATACAAATAACAACATCCTGTATGATAAAAAAGGACAGCTAACCAAACAGAGCCTGACTGGGCACTAATGACAGAGTGCCACTCTGCATTACAAGATCGAAGACATACTTCAAGCCCAAAGCACATTCGCCAGAGTGGCGGAGGAATGGGGTGCCAAGGTTAACGACCTGACGGAGTCAGAAACAAACAGCGAAGCAAAACTCAACATAAAGACGTAACCGAGGAAGAGGGCCTCCACATGGAACCAGTCAAAGAAATCATAGTTCCGCTGGCAACGGCCAAGTCGTCAAGCCCCACCTACCGGACGAAATGCACTGCGCTCCACGTAACTGAAACATAAATCAACTACAACAGCACACTTTCATTTACACATTCGTACTACATGAGACATAAAACCGTGACATTTAAAACAGGAAAGCTCGCCTACAAGAAAGCTTTTAACTCAGCACCTTAAGCATTCATTTGAACACCATAATACCAAGCGATAGTAAAAGCTGAGTTTATTTTAAAGACAAGGCCGAGCAGAACTATATTTTCATGAAAATGATGTGATTTTACGAGACAGCATCTTCTTTCTTTACTTATCAATAATGCGTAGTTCCATGCGGCTTTTCGCGAATGATGCCGTAGTATATAGAGCATTAGAAGATTGCAGCGAAATGCAGGAAGATCTGGAGCGGATAGGCTCTTGGTGCAGGGAGTGGCAACTGACCCTTTACATAGACAAATGTAATGTATTGCGAATACATAGAAAGAAGGATCCTTTATTGTATGATTATTTGATAGCGGAACAAACACTGGTAGAAGTTACTTCTGTAAAATATCTGGGAGTATGCGTACGGGACTATGTGAAGTGGAATGATCATATAAAACTAATTGTTGGTAAGGCGGGTGCCAGGTTGAGATTCATTGGGAGAGTCCTTAGAAAACGTAGTCCATCAACAAAGGAGGTG
The DNA here is from genome assembly GCF_021461395.2 of Schistocerca americana. Taxonomy (NCBI): domain Eukaryota; kingdom Metazoa; phylum Arthropoda; class Insecta; order Orthoptera; family Acrididae; genus Schistocerca; species Schistocerca americana. The sequence continues at coordinate 438,441,763 of NC_060125.1, forward strand.
GCTTGCAAAACACTCCTTCGACCTACACTTGAGTATTCCTCATCAGTGTGGGTTCCGTACCAGGTCGGGTTGACAGAGGAGATAGAGAAGATCCAAAGAAGAGCGGCGCGTTTCGCCACAGGGTTATTTGGTAAGCGTGATAGCGTTACGGAGATGTTTAGCAAACTCAAGTGGCAGACTCTGCAAGAGAGTCGCTCTGCATTGCGGTGTAGTTTGCTGTCCAGGTTTCGAGAGGATGCGTTTTTGGAAGAAGTATCGAATATATTCCTCCCCCCTACTTATACCTCCCGAGGAGATCACGAATGTAAAATTAGAGAGATTCGAGCACGCACGGAGGCTTTCTGGCAGTCGTTCTTCCCGCGAACCATACGCGACTGGAACAGGAAAGGGAGGTAAAGACAGTGGCGCGTAAAGTGCCCTCCGCCACACACCGTTGGGTGGCTTACGGAGTATAAATGTAAACGTAGATGTAGATGTAGATACTTGTATTTAAAAAGCACGTTTAGCACCACCATAAACACAATCACTAAATAATGAGCAGCTCACCACTCTTGCTTACATAATGTATATCTGATGATCCTTTACCAAGTAGTAAGAAATCAAGGTGGAACGCCTAAGGCCCGTTATCATGGCATATGTGACTTAACTTACCACGGCACACTTCGGACCAAACTCACGCTGTAGACAACACTGATTAACCATTAATAGATATGACTAAGCAACAACTGCACCTGTTTTAATCAAACACGCACCATATGAGCAGGCGGACAGTTAATCCAGGAGAGCCTCCGGCAAGCTCTTCTTCTCAACGTTCACTGCGTGGTGAGCATAAAACCAAACATCACGCATCGTGCCAGAACCCAACTTCGCCGCCCTCTCCGGCCGCAACACCCCGCTCATAACACGTAGAATGAGAATGAGCACCTAGCCAGCCTCTCGACCCCGTAGTACTTCGCGACCGACAGACCACACAGTCCTTCCCGCTGCCTCGACGCTGCAGACTTAAATGTCCGGACCCACAATGAACAACTGACTCGCGGTTCCCCAAAGGAAAATCGAAAGCAAAATGACACTAGCGGGACAGAAGTATCGGCGCCAGCCGCGCGACGTATCAGCCATGAAGATGGAATGTAATAAAAGTCAATTTGACATGAAGTGTGTAGGCATGGATATGCCAATGATTAACATTTCAGTGTAACTGTGCAAAGTAGGCAATAAGATTACGCAGCAGGTAGATCACTCAGAAATCGCATTTGGATCTTGGTTGTTTGTAAGAGGGTCGCGTTATATATCTTCATAGAAGGAGAAAGATATAACAGCATGTGTCGGAATTCAACAGTGGGAGGATCACGGCCTACTGAGACTGTAGTGCATTGTTCCGTGATATTACTGGTAGTGTTGATCGAGAGCCCATGGCCGTCATACCGATATGGAATCGATGTGTTCAAGAAGGCCAAACTGAATTCAATATTACGACCCCGCGTGACTATCGCCAGAGACGAGTGACATAATGTTCGATCCACCGCGCAGAATGTACAATCATGTCATGTATCTCGAGTGGGGAAATAAGATTACTTGCGGCAAGAAATGTAACACGTACGGTGCAACGACGTCTGAGCACGTCCGTCTGTTAGCACGGCCACCGTTTTACCGGCTTCGCTTTACGTGACACTGGACAGGGGAGTGGCACCACGTCTGCTTGTCAGGCGGAAAGAAAGGAAGGCTGGGTTTGACGTCCCGTCTACGTCTAGATCATTAAAGAGAAATCGGCCGTATCCGTTCAAAGGAATCATCACGGCGATTGCCTGCAGCATATCAAAACGAGCTCCGTTCATGCATTCCGCGGGACCCTGGACCTATCCGTGTGAGAGCCTTTGAGAAGAACAAAAGTTACCCAACTGCCTTCTTCATCGTCTCACGGGCCCAGCAGAAGGCGTGATGGTAAAGGGTGCTGCTAGGTACACAGCACAGTCAACCGTGGTTCGCATAGCCGGCAGTTAGGACTGTTACGACTTGTGGCTGCGTCCTTTGTTTGGGAGTTCTTGTTGAGAGATAACACTAGAACTTTTTTATTTATTTATTCATTGTTCTCTACTTACTTGATGAAAACTATCGGTCGTTAGCTATAAAATTACATTTACATTTTTTTCATAGCGAACTATTCCCTTTTATTTTGTTCTGCTGTGAATACTGAACTAATTTCTATCGTATTATTTTTCTTTGTCTCTATTTCTTTCTACTACTATTGCTCTAATATTTAGATGGATACCTCTATGCTAGTTTACACGTAGTTAACCTGTGTCGTTTTTCTCCAGTTCCTGTCGTGTGTTCCTTCACTACGACAGAAAAAGTAGCATTCTTTATGTTATTTCAATTTATTTTCCGTAATTTTACAGTTGTATTTATCAATCAGTGCTATTAGTGCTGTTACTACAGCATGTATTGCTACTACTTACACAATAACAAGCAACAAAACTATTGCAAATACACTGGCGTGCAAAACTTAAATACGAAAGTAAATTTCGCATGATGTGTCATTATCAATTAACATAGCTCGATGAGACTTGGACCCCGTGTAAAAAGAACTGCAACAGTGCAGTACGACACGGAAGGTAACTGAAAGAAATATGCAGTGAGACAAACAGAAATGATACTTTCATTCAAAGACAATAAACACACCGCGATTGATGACCGTCCCCTGGACATTACAGGCGCCGGTTTGTAATGTACTGGGGACCATCACGAATCGCAGTGACTTCAGCGTCTGTGTAATTACTATCTTTGAATAAAAGTGTCATTTCTGTTGGTCTTTTTTTTTCAGGCGTGCTCTGTAGTGTACTGTAGCAGTTCTTTCTTTGCATGGTCCAAGTTTCATTACGATACATTACTTTGCAGTGACACATCATGCGAAAATTAATGTCTTCCTTCAGTTTTGCACACCAGTGTACGAAAGGCCCTATTACTACTACCACCAACTTGATTTTTTACAGCACCTATTATTATTGTAACTTATGTTACTAGCATGAATTGGGATACTTGTAATACGATTACTTATTGTAATGTTAGAGTCACTGACAGACAGAGAGTAGTTAAGTAGTGTGTTGTCTTGTCTAACTTCACTGTTTTTCTTCCCTGAAGTTCGAGATGGACACACACACACACACACACACACACACACACACACACACATACTTTACTTCTACTAGAATGCATCTAGTTATTCTGCACTTTCCATACCAGATTGTCGACGCTAGCTGCAGTAGCCTGCCAACCGCAAAGTGACGAATCAGAGAGCGTCACTTATCTTCCACTGATTCTTCTGGTTCTTTTCAGATCACCTAGTGGTCACCTCCTTTCCCTCTTCCGTTAGTGCGCCAAGCGGTCGCAGAGCTATCGGACTTCGTTCTCGTCCGCAGGTCTTCCTCCCCCCTGTTGCGCTGACTGTTGCTTTACTTACGTCTTGCTTTTTCTGAGACTGCATCAGCTAGAAGATTTAGACCATCAAAGCCTATTTCACTCTAGTTATCTTGCAAGCAGTTTTACCTTTAGACTTAGCAGTCTTTGCTATACCTGCAACTAGAGTGAAAGTTTGGTTCATCGATTTCGGCACAGTCAACGCTGATAGTTGCCCTCTTGCCAATTGTATCTTGTTATGTAGGATATGGCCCATGTCCGGAAACGTACTGGACCATTCCCCTATTTCGCTCAAAATGTATATGATGCCTTTAGTTTACATCAGAAATCTCTCTGTATCTAAGAATTCCGTCCCTAGTAGCATTCTTTAACAATTAAATTCTTAAAAGGATTTGTTGCTGGTTCCCCTGGATTTTAGTTCATTTTTTGAACTTTTTTTTCAGCCGATAGATAGCAACCCTTTCTCTCATTTGTAGGTCGATTGAACGTACGACCGTTAGAAAAGTTAGGGCGTCTCTAGATGCGATGCTGGAGCCTCCACAGTATCGTAGCAGAATTCCTCACTGTAAAAGCATTTCTAATCAACTATAAACTGTGCACCCAAACAGTGGCATCGTAGCCCACCAATGCATTTAATATATGTATAAAATGCACGTTTGACCATTAGCTATTTTTTTATTTAAAACCCAAATATCGACTAGTTTCAGTCACACACTATCTTCATGGATTAACGTTAAAACAGTTTAGGCCACAAATCACTTCTGTCATTACTTGAATAATGGCCACGTCTCATATGTACGAGCATGCCATGAATTACAATATAAAGCCTACTCGAATTCATGGCATCCTCTGCATATGAGAGGTGCCCATTATTTAAGTAATGACAGATGTGATGTTGTGGTCGTACTGTTTTAACCCTTGTAACCTCTCCGCTGAATATGTTAAATAAATAATGCGAAATGGAGCCATGCGTGAACACCCCACAGAATTACAAGGAATGGTAATTGACCATGAACCCACACAATAATATTAATTAAATAATGAACCATGAACTAAATGTAACCTCCCAACAGAAATAATAATATCTGGTAAATTTAATAAGGACAGCAGCGCTGACCTTCGGCCCTGTATTCTGAATAAAAAAAGCAAAAATTCTTACCTCAATAAAAACTGCAACTATATCTGCTCTTAATTATACATTCTTCGACACAGCTTCGTGCAATGCTGGCCTATATATATTTTTTTGGATTCTTGGAAGCCATGATAATGCATTGGAAAAATTCTTTAAATTGAAATGAATACTTTTCTTTAAAAGAGCTGGCCTATATATATATATATTTTTTTTTTTTAATTCTTGGAAGGAATGCATAGGAAATATTCTTTAAATTGAAATGAATGTTTTTCTTTAAAAAAAAGGTTACTTTATATTGTAAAAATTATTATTGGGGCATTTTTCTGAACAAATTAAATTACAATTAACATACATTATTAATTATGCGCAAGGCTGCTTCTTTACCTTCTACAACAATACTCATCCACCAGAGTCCTGACCAGAGTCGCGAGCATAGCACACAGCCGACGCATGCCGACTCCCGCAGACTACAACCGTCCACTCGCTACAAAAGCCGACCGACTACTACTGTATCCGACTGACTACTACTGTCGACTCGCGCAGACTAGCGCAGACTCGCGACAAGCAACAACTAACAATAAACTACTCTCTGGTCAGAGATTCTGTCATGCCTCGCCCATCGCCGGCGAAGCATACGTCTTACATAACCCTCCACTGGGGGGGGGGGGGGGGGGGGACAAAAATTTGGCAGCGATGGTGAGTCAATTGGACTTGCCATGAGCAACAAATTTTTCATAATTAATTAACTTTACAATCACAGAATATGTACACATATATATATATATATATATATATATATATATATATATATATATATGTATAGGTGCAGAACATGAAATAAAATATAGTGCACACGCACTGAGTACAGAACATATCAGGCAATGACAAAATCTGTACACAATGAATACAAAACATATTAACAAATGGCAAAATGCACATGCACTGTAAAACTCTTTAGCATTTTTTTTTACAACGAATAAACATAATGAGTACAAATCATATTGACAAATGACAAAAGTGCACACGCACTGAAGTTCAGAACATATCAGCAAATCACAAAAATGTATATGCAATGAATACAAATCATGTTAACAAAATGACGAAAGTGCACACGCACTGTAATACAGAACATATCTGGGAATCACAAAATGTATACGTAATGAGTACAAATCATATTAACAAATGGCATAAAGTGCACACGCACTGTAACACTCTTTAGCATTTTAACAACAAATAAACGTAATGAGTACAAATGACAATAGTGCACACGCACTGTTGTTCAGAACATATCAGCAAATCACAAAAATGTATATCCAATGAATACAAATCATGTTAACAAAATGACGAAAGTGCACACGCACTGTAGTACAAAACATATCAGGAAATCACAAAATGTATACGTAATGAGTACAAATCATATTAACAAATGACAAAAGTGCATACGCACTGTAGTACAGAACAAATCATATTAACAAATGACATAAAGTGCACATGCACTGTAGTACAGAACATATCAGGAAATCACAAAATGCATACGTAATGAGTGCAAATCATATTAACAAATGACATAAAGTGCACACGCACTGTAGTACAGAACATATCAGGAAATCACAAAATGTATACGTAATGAGTACAAATCATATTAACAAATGACAAAAGTGTACACGCACTGTAGTACAGAACAAATCATATTAACAAATGACATAAAGTGTGCACGCACTATAGAAGTCTTTAGTATTTTTAGGACAACTGATCTTGTTAACAAATGAAATGAAGTGCACACGCACTGTATATGTCTTTATCATTTTACAAGAATTAGGAAAGGAATGGGAAGGATTGCGTCATGGTTGTAGCACTTTAGGTTGCACGCAGCTGCACTGAAAGTCCATATCTTTCTACAGAAGCACAACACCAAGTGAGACAATCTGAAGCTCTTTTCCTTGAAGTATTAATCAGTGTAGCCAAGACACTGAAATGTCGTAATAATACTCCATGCTATCATTTTGGTAGTAAACTAGGTACACCAAACAGTGGGACCATAATAACATCTCCATCGCTCAAGGTGGTGGACAGCATGTCGTGTCAACACCATGTTCTTGTAAAGTAGACCAACGTAGAATTAGTGCAAAAAACCAAATATAGTGCTCCATGATCATGAGGATAGACAGGACAAATGGATATTGCAGTAATTTCTGGTAATTAGGTGAGAAGGTGAAGAACATTAAATCACATAGTAGTCTTCATTGAGAATTACACTAGTCTAACAACTGATTTGAGTAATTGGTGGCACTCATCGCCCAGTTACTGAACATTTCTGTACCATGTATGTAGTATTACAGAATAATGTTCATAAATTATCTGAATATAGTAATTATTGGCACTCATTGCCCAGTTACAAACCGTCAGAAGTCATCATTCAAAACAGAAGCTAATGAATGGCATAGTATTAACATAATTCACTTAATTATAGTAATCATTGGCATCATAGGTCATCTTATTACAGTAATCAGTGGCATTCATTGGCCAGCTACAAAGCATTTTTTTTTTTGTATTTTTCAGAAGTCATTATTCAAAATGAGTTAATTATTGGTATACCATTTATACATAATTAATCTAATTATAGTAATCATTGGCATCATAGGTCATCTTATTACAGTAATCAATGGCATTCATTGGCCAGTTACAATACATTTTTTTTAATATGTATTACTCAGAAGTCATTATTGAAGTGACATACTATTCAGAGCTGATCAGTATTACTCAGAACTCTCTTAAACTAGTAGCATTATTTGGGACTGGTAATTACTTTGTTTGCTTTTGAGTTATTGCTGCAAATGAAGATGTGTAACGTCAATCGTCATGAGTCTGCTGTAGCAAGGTTATGAAACAAGTAGAGTATATGTGATCACATTCATAAACGACATAGGTTTAATAAACAACTATTTATACCACATTAATTTCATGAATAATTTCTCCTGCAAAAAATACAAAATGGATTATGAAACTGAAAGAAGAAACGCATATTATGCTGAAAAGTAGTGAACTTCGAATTAACAGGTAGTGAAATGTGTATAAAAATATATATGTTCTCTAGCTGTCCTTTCCAAAACCTTCAGTCATCATACCATGCGATATAAGACATACTGTCAAAACGAACTGCAACAAATACTTAAATAACTACATAGCATCTCTTAACTAACAGTAAATATATAAACTTCATCATTATTTTCATCTGCAAAGAAAAACTTCATTATCCATATCACCATAACTCCATTATTATCATCACCTGTAAAGAAAAACTTCATTATCCATAGTAGCATATTCTTCATCATTATTCATCACCATTCATTATCATCTGCAAAAAAAAAAATCACTTCATTATTCATTATACAACTATTCCTTATTTCTAGCAAATTTCATCACTAAAACTACGATGTGTAGTTCTGTCTGACAGCCTGCATCAATCGCCTCGTATTCTGAAAGAAAAAGTTAGTTAAGACTGCTATCATACGATGTGTATAGTATATTCTTGTTAATACTTGTTAATTCTGATCCATTTACGCTTCATCACGAGGTATTACATCCTCTTTCGTTCATTCCGAAGGTGAAATTCCCATTTCTGTTTAATTTATTTCGTTTATACGTTATTTCTTTCTGAAAATGATGAACGAGGATTAATGTCTTGCATTTAATTCATATACCCATTAGATAAAAACTGGTTTATAGTAACATAATTGAGCATACAGCATAGCATGACAGAAAACGTAATATGTCAAAAACATCGACAGTGTTCAGAAGCAAAAATGTACACAGTGTATCACAATGTAGCAGCAAAAAAAAAGTAAAGTAGTCACGATGTTGAGATATCATAAGGCAAAAATGTCAAAGTCAACTGGTGTTTGCTATATCTTAAATATTTCATAGTGCATACAAACAAAACAGGAAAACAATCATACATACATAAAAAATGGAAAATATGCACGGTCTGATGTGTAACGACAAGAAATGTGATCTTCTTTGTGTACAGCTTGTATGTTGTGTAGTTAATGGAGGCGAGAATTGAAGACTTTAAAGGAGAGAAAATTTGATAAAATTAATATATCACTAGATAGAATTGCATAATTATTCGTAAGATACGTAATTTATCTGGAAAATGTGCACTGTCTGATGTGTAACGACAAGAAAAGCGACCTGCTAACCTTACCTTGCCGGGCACTTGCCAAGAAAAAATTACGATAATCATCAGTAGGTGTTCATGTGAATATAATTGCATAAGCGGTCATAAAAAATTAGGAAATGGCATTATAGTGTGATAAATCATGAAGTATCTTCATTCAATAAAACGTTTGACGTTCGACACGTGGTGGTTCCCTTTGGTTTTTCTGGTTCTCAAAGTTTCGACGTGTACTACATTGGGGTGAGGAATGCTGCGAATCCGATATGGACCTGCGTATAGAAGCTCAAATTTACTGCATCTACTCTTTTCTTTGTTGGATAAATAGTGTGTACGTACTAATATCTTCTGTCCCATGTGAAAGTCACGGCGTGTACAAACCTGTTTTTGCTGTCCTCTCCGGCGCTCTGCGGCACGTTTGATGGTGTTCAGCGCAATGTCAATTATTTCATGGTGTCTTAGTCGACGAGATGTAGGAAATGTTACTAATTCTTTAATTTTGTTAGGTGGTTCAACATTTTTCAGTATTACAGACGGAGATAGCATAGTAGATTCATCTGGTATGGAATTAATTACATCTTGGAATGAGAGTATGTGTGTGTCCCAATCAATATGTTTTTTATGGCAGTAAATTCTACACAGTTTACCAATTTCTTTCATTAATCGTTCACAAGGGTTCGAAGAAGCATGGTACCTGGATATATAGACCGGAGAAATGTTTCTAGCTCGTAACATACGTGTCCATATAGCAGATCGAAACTGTGACCCATTGTCGGAAATTACGTTCAACACATGCCCTACATGAAATAGAAAATGTTTTACAAATGCTTTCGAAACAGTTTTAGCAGTAGCTTTGCGTAACGGAGTGAAGGTAACAAATTTTGAAGTGAGTTAAACAGCGACAAAGATGTAGCAAAAACCTCTATTAGTTCTGGGAATTGGACCAAAAATGTCTACAGCGGCCATGTGTCTTAATTTAACAGGTACAATGGGATGTAATGGAGGAATATGTGAAGTCGTATCTGATTTAGCTTTCTGGCAGATTTTACATGACGCTAAAACTCGTCGAATACGTTTCTCCATGTTGGTAAAATAACAGTTCTGTCTCAGTATAAGAAAACATTTTCTAGCTCCGTAATGTGCGTAACTTAAATGAGTATACCAGATTAATTTGTTAACAAGTTCGTCAGGAATGCATAATAACCAATTATTGCTGTCAGGATGAGAGCGGCGAAACAGAATGTCATTGCGTACAGTGTAATGGTTTCTAATGGTAACATTATTCCTATCTTGCCAAAGGTGTTTAATTTCTTTCCACACGGTTTCTTTACTCTGCTCTTGTTCTATGTCTTGTAATGACGACGAAATGAAGTTTTCAAATGCAACTTGTTGAATGTACATGACGCTGAAATTTGCTTTGCAGAAGTAGGTTGCGATGTCTTGCTGATTGTTGTTAAGGGAACGGGATAGTGCGTCTGCTACAATATTTTGTGTACCGGGAATGTGAACAATTGTAAAATTAAATTCCTGTAAATAAAGTTTCCATCTACTTAATCTGTCGTGTGTAAATTTAGCCGAAAGTAAAAATTGTATCGCTCTATGGTCCGTATAAACTGTAGTGTGTCTTCCATAAAGAAAATGTCTAAATGTGGTAAAAGCCAATACAACACATAATGTTTCAAGTTCTGTAACAGAATAATTTCGTTCAGCAAGTGACAGAATGCGACTTGCAAAAGCGATGTTTTTAATTACTGTACAACCATCTTCTTCAATTTCCTGAAAAATATGTACGCCTAAAGCGGTGTTAGAACTGTCGGTGGCAATAGAAAAATTTCTGGTAAGATCTGGGTGCGATAAAAGTGGTGCATTCAACAAAGCATGTTTCAAATAACATTCCCGTGAACAAGATTCTGCGAGTCAAAAGTATTGCTTGCGTTACTGGAATATGCAACCTGTACTGTATCTAGTCAAACTCCATCTGATGTGTCATTATTTGCGGGAGGATGCTATGGCATTTCCACTATTTGTACTGTTCTATTATTTCTTCCTGACGTCTTACGTTCTGGATGATACCTACTGTCTGGTTCATTCATGATAATATGTTGTTGCTGATGTTCTTGCTGCTGATAAGACCGACTGTTATTAAATGTACGCTGAAAATTGTGCTCATTATTTTTACGTCTGTCATGACAGTCATTTCTACACGGTGCATTGCGATAGGAATTGAAATAGTGTGTTTTCTGTACGCAGTTATTTCCTTGTTCCTGTGCGTTACTATTTGTTGGAGCTGAGACTACACGTGCACGTGGCGAAACATTAAAGCTTGATTGACCTTGTTCATTACATTGTTGGTTAGGTATGCTAACCGGTTGGTTTTGTTGCTGTTGTTGGGAAAAACGTCTACTGTTACCAAAATGTGTTTGCGACTGCTGAAAATTTTGCACATACTGATGATTAAATTTTTTTTTAGGTATTAAAGTTCTCGCGGTTGTCATTTCTGGAGCGTCTAATGATAAATTGTCACTTTCGGTAAAAGTTGTCTTATCGGGTTTTCTTTACACATTCTTAATCCTAGATAGAGCAATAGTTAAAGAGCTGTTTTGATAGATATAAAGGATAGTAGAAGAGAAGGCAGCAGTGCAGAAAGCTAAAGATGAAACAGCACTACTACGGCTCGGGGCCCTGTGCATGCTACGGCACATATTCATCGAAGAGTAATGAATCCCCTGAGGTTAATTACGCGCTGCAAATAAATTTTAGCTTTTGCGTTACACGCAATGTCGGTAAAAATTCAAAAGCAAATTGCTGTATCCATGCTAACTGTAGTCTCTGTATTACAGGCAATGGCGGTGAAAGTACAAAAATAAATTGTCGTATACGGTTCAAAGTGTGTACCTGTGCTCTGTCATTATTAAATTCCTTAGATTTTCTTACGGATAAAAATTGCTCGTAATCAACGTTATCGTCTCTGACTTTGTGAACAGGTTCAGCATTGCATGAGAATCTATTTGTCTGTGTCTTTTTGGATTTTAAGTCACGTACTTTCTGTAAATTACTTAAGTTACACTGGCTGTGGGGGGAATGTGCCGTATGCTGTGACGTGTTAGTGACTGAAACAATTTTCATTTCTGTCACTTAAATACGTTCGTCAATTTGGCTGATCTGTTGTTCACATTTCTTATCGACTTCCGTATCCAGAGTGTGTGAAAGTTCTGGTGACTTTAAATTAAACTCGTCGCGTATCTGTGTTGCATTTTTAGGACATCGTTCAGCGACTGCACTAATTTCATCTCTAACTGATTCTGTTGTACCTGCATGTCTATTACCTAATTCTTGTGCAACAGATCTAGTTTCTTCACTACTATTACTAGCACAAGCCTTAATTTCGTCACGTAATAGTCCCTTAGTATCATGACATTGCGCGGCAATGGCTGTAATCTGTTCACTAAGCTGTTCATTCCGTTCACTAAGTTGTTTGAAATTTTCATTAAAGTTGTCTTGTCCTTCATTCGACTGTTTGTAACTTTCGTTAATTGGTTTAAGTTGTTTGAGATGGTTTTCCTGCATTTCATTGATTAGTAGTAATACTGCCATAATTTGATCCAAAGTAACATTACCTACTCTATTCTCTGTGCTGTTTGATGACGTACCTGCAATTGTCAGGTTTTGTGTAACCATTTGGTCATTCTGTAATTTTTGAAAAGGTTTGCCAATCGGATGTGCACTGTTGGTCACTACACCGGAATTAAATAAATCTGTCGTACTCTGATTACACTGTTCATTTTCGTTAGAAAAAGTTGTCTGTTCGTTACGTAAATTTTGCAAATCGCGTGTGTCAAGCTGGGCAGCGTTCATTGTAACAGAACGTCCCGCGTCATCAATTGTCGTCAAATTAACAGAGGACACAACTGAATTCATTTGTTCATCATTAGGATCAAAATTATTACTAGCGGTCGGTACGCACAGATTGTCTGTAAATGGAGGATTGTCATCATTACACTGAGTGTCGCAAATACTATCGGTCAAATTATTTAAGTCGGCTATTTCACTCATTATACATCGCGATGTACTATTAACAGTTATTCGCGGCATTTTTACACAAATCAAAATTATTCACAAATGAAACAAAGACAATGCAAAATGCAACAAACACAAATACAACAAATAGCAACAAATTGCCGATGATCTGTGGAAGAAAGAGTGACAAATTAGTAAATGCGTTGCGCCAGATGCAAACTACGTTTAAGTAAATAAGAGCAGATATATGACTACTTCTCAGAAGATTCACAAAGAAATACGATCCTGGCCGGATGTCGCCAAGTGTAACCTCTCCGCTGAATATGTTAAATAAATAATGCGAAATGGAGCCACGCGTAAACTCCCCACAGAATTACAAGGAATGGTAATTGACCATGAACCCACACAATAATATTAATTAAATAATGAACCATGAACTAAATGTAACCTCCCAACAGAAATAATAATATCTGGTAAATTTAATAAGGACAGCAGCGCTGACCTTCGGCCCTGTATTCTGAATAAAAAAAGCAAAAATTCTTACCTCAATAAAAACTGCAACTATATCTGCTCTTAATTATACATTCTTCGACACAGCTTCGTGCAATGCTGGCCTATATATATTTTTTTGGATTCTTGGAAGCCATGATAATGCATTGGAAAAATTCTTTAAATTGAAATGAATACTTTTCTTTAAAAGAGCTGGCCTATATATATATATATATTTTGATTCTTGGAAGGAATGCATAGGAAATATTCTTTAAATTGAAATGAATGTTTTTCTTTAAAAAAAAAGGTTACTTTATATTGTAAAAATTATTATTGGGACATTTTTTCTGAACAAATTAAATTAAAATTAACGTACATTATTGATTATGCGCAAGGCTGCTTCTTTACCTTCTACAACAATACTCATCCTCCAGAGTCCTGACCAGAGTCGCGAGCAGAGCACACAGCCGACGCATGCCGACTCCCGCAGACTACAACCGTCCACTCGCTAGAAAAGCCGACCGACTACTACTGTATGCGACTGACTAATACTGTCGACTCGCGCAGACTAGCGCAGACTCGCGACAAGCAACAACTAACAATAAACTACTCTCTGGTCAGAGATTCTGTCATGCCTCGCCCATCGCCGGCGAGGCATACGTCTTACACCCTAAACCATGAAGATGGTCTGTGACTGAAACTGATCGATATTTGGGTTTTAAATAAAAAAGTAGCTGATGGTCAAACATAGATTTTATATATTACTTGACGGCTGTTAGTAGTCACCTTCCAAGAATGTGCAGTTAATACAGACTCGGTACAATCTAACTACATCCAAGGGCTAACCTCCTTTCTCCTATGTCAATATTTTTTTTCGTTATGCAAGTACCTTTCCCAGCTACATGTCCTATGTGGGCCCGGAATGTCCAGCGTTCGTCTCTTTACATACCTAAAAGCTAGAGCCCATGTTGCAAGTGACGTTCTGCTCTGCCTTGCCCAACGAGCACATTCTTCAGATCTCTTTAGGAAACATTGGTCATGGGTTGCTACATTCTGGCACGGCCGTACTCACCAGCAACACAGTAAACGGAATGCACAAAAAACGGAATGAAGCCATCTGCACAACAGTGCATGACCATAACGAAATTGATACGAAGGATGACATAGACAAGACCGAAGTACTAAACGTCTGTTTCCAAAGATGTTTCACAGAGGACGTTCGCTATGTATTACCTTCTTCACGGTCGACGAAATGCCTGATATCGAAGTAAGTGGTCATAGAATAGAAAAGCAACTGGAATCGCTGAACAGAGGAAAGGCATGTGAACCTGTGGGATACAAACAGTTCTAACAGAGTATGAGAAAGAATTTGCCTCTCTTCTAGCTGCAGTTTATCGTGGGTCTCTGGAGGAAGTTTTTGTGCTTTCAACATTGCAGCACAGTCAGCAATCGTGATAATCTAATATATAAGAAACTATCAGTCTCGATTGCGGTAATGAAACTAACCTTTACCTAGGTTTCAGCCCAGTTAATTGAGCCTTCTTCAGAAGATATATCTGAATCTATAATTTGTCTAATTGTACATGGTCGAGAAATAAAACTAAAACAGCCTGAATCGGCGTAGTCACATTTTAAAAATGCGGTACGTAAGTGATGACTTAGTACTTATGTGCCGCACTTTTAAAATGTGACTACGCCTACGCAGGCTGTTTTAGTTTTATTTCTAGAACATACCCTCTTAGACAAATTATAGATTCAGATATATCTTCTGAAGAAGGCTCAATTAATTGGGCTGAAACCTAGGTAAAGGTTTGTTTCATTACCGCAATCGTGGCTGATAATCTCTTATATATTAATCTAGAGGAACGATTTTTTTCTGATGCTTGGAAAAAAAGCACTGCTTATTGCAGTTTTCAAGAAGGATTGTCCAACAGACGCACAAAACTATAGACCCGTATCTCTGACGTCTGTGTGTTTTAGGATTATGACATTCGTGGAGACCGAAAATTTTGTCTGCAGGAACTGACATAGGTCCCGAAAACAACGCTAGTGTGATAGTCAGCTCGATATGATGTTCCACGACCAGGCAGATGCCGTAATCCTTCACTCCCTTAATGTGTTTGATACTGTTCCACATTGCCTCTTTTGACCAAAATACGAGCGTACTGAATATCAGGCCAACTATGTACTGGACTGAAGAGTTTCTAGTAAACAGAATACAGCACATCGTTCTCAGCGGAGAGAAGTCGTCGGACGCAAAGTAACTTCGGGCGTACCCAATAGAAGGGTCATAGGTCGATTACTTTCCGCAGTATGTGCAAATGATTAAACGGTTGCAGAAAAGTCACTGGCAGCAGTCACATCCATGAAATACTTGGCAGTATGCCTATCGACCTGTCAAATAAAAGTTATCGCAGATAGGGTAGAACCCGGACAAAGATTTATTGGGAGAATCCTCAGAATACGTAATCCGTCAACAAAGGAAGTAGCTTACAAGACTCTTTCCAATATTTGAATATTGGCCATCAGAATGTGACCCGTTTCAGATGGAACTGATGGGGGAAATAGGGAATATCCAAAGAAGAGCAGCCGCTTAGTTAAAAGTTCATTCAGTAAGCACGAAATCGTTATGAAGATGGTCGATCAACTCCAGTGGCAGACGCAGCAAGAGAGATGTTCTCATCACGGTGTGTTGTTAAAGATCCGAGAGCATAGGTCATAGAAGAGTGAACAAATATCTTCCTCCTACATACATCTCGCGAAAGGACTGTGAAGATAAAATTGGAGGTGTATATATGCGAGCTGAAGCGATGAATGAAAATTTATGCTAAGACCAGGATTCGAACCCGGGCCTCATGCTCACTGCACGGACTATCTTGGGACTCCTCCTTCTTCAATCTAAACTCTCATTCACGCCTCAGCCCATTGGTAATCGCGCTAGCATTGCTGGGCTCTCCAATTGAAATAGCACATCAGTGTCTAACGAAACATGTGATCGTACGTGAAGCGCAGGCAAGGGTGCTTTAATCAAATGAAACTACATGGTTCCAGAAACCTTTTCAAGTCTCATACATTTATGAGGAGGAAGGTGTGTCAGGTCAGTCCGCACAGTCGTGCAAAGCCACTTTGCAAGGGTGGCCTAGTCCGTAGTGCATCTGCGTAGTGAGCTGGAGACCTGGGTTCGGATCCTGGCATTAGTACAAACGTATTCGTCGCTTCAGTTTGCATCCACACGTCGTAGATGTTTGAGACTTGACAAGGTCTCTGGAACCATATATTTTCATTTCATAAAATTAGAGAGATTGGAGCTCACACAGAGGGTTACAAGCATTCGTTCTTCCTGCGAACTATTCGCAACTGGAACTTTGATCAGTGGAAGAGAAATCAAATTAAACGAACACGTATCTCGACTTATCCGTAGACTCTCGACTGTTTCTGAAAAACGACCGTTAGATTTTTCGCGATGTTTTCTAGGTACTTTATCTGCCTTGTAGCGCGTGCTGCTGTCCGTCAACATGGTGGCTCCGTGGTCAGCGTCGTGGCTTTTTGAATTTTGAGCCCAGTGTTCGAAACGCGATTATTGTTGTTATTTTATTTTTATTTTGTTCATTTACCTACCCACATCCGTAGAAGGTTACTACAGGAATGTTTATTATCAAATAATGGTATACAAGGGTGTTACATTAATTGCAACTGGATTTCAGTAAGTATCAGCCATTTATTATACACCGTACGTCTGGTACGTTGAGAGATTACAATCTTATTAAATTCTCATATTCTGATATTCCATGCTCACATCAGTTCTGGTATTAATTCTATTATTCGTATGTTTGTTCTTCAGGAAGATTTGGTGCAATCCCTTGGATGATACCGATGATAGAACATTCGAAATACAGATATTCGAACACCACGAGCATCGCGCAAAGGCAGGTTTGCCACAGTGACATTACTTCGTATGAATTTTACTCGAGGAAATAAACGTCGTTAAGAATAGTGAAGATTTCGCGCGTTGACAATAATGTCGCGGGAGCAGTTGATTATGAATCAAGATGCACCACAGGGATTTCACCGAAAACAATTTCAAATAATTTTCTCGCTCTCCTTTTTTTTCTTTTTTTTAATACATTCATCTTAAATACAATTAGTAGACGAATAAGGACGACGCTATATCAAAATATACTGGAAAACAGTCGTGCGTAATCTCCTACGGACTGGTATATAAATGAAAAATAAAAATAAAAGTAATAATGTGGTTTCGAACGCTGGGCGCAAAATAAAAGTCGGGACGCTAGCCACTGTGCCACCATTTCATATGAGGATAGTCCACCATAAAAAGCACGTAAAGTACCTGCAAAATACCTCGAAAACTTTAATCGACTTTTTTTTCAGAATCTGTCGAGTGTCTACGGTTAAGCTGAGACACGTTTTCACTTATTTTGACCCTCTTCCATTGAGCGAAGTTTCTGGAAACTCGAGTTATGGCACTTGCCGTGTTCTCTTCGTGAATACATGCTTTCGCTCCCTCTATAACCACAAACTACCTACAGATTTCGTAATGTATTCTTCCCATTATACTGGAACCGCGCAATAAGTAAAATTTCCTCATTTCCTATTCTTCTCTGTGTTGCAATTTTAATGGCCGATAGCGCAAAATATGTACTGCTGCACACCGTTTAGGTCATCGTCGACCTCGCCGGGACGTTGTCTCTACCACTGCACCGCACTAAATGCCGCCCCTCACCTATTGTTCTTGCCCAGGGGAAAAATTGTTTCATATTACAGCGTGTTCTGCGAGACTTTCACAGAGCATTGCAGTCGTCGATGCAAGGATAATCGTCCGAGCAGTGCTCTAACGGCGATTGCCAATAAGAGGGAGCGGAGCTGGGCTGGAAGCGCGGTGGAGCCGGTGCGCAGTAAATGTCACGGCTGGGGGAGGTTGCGTGGCCGCCCGTAACCTACGGCGTACTCGCTCTGCGCCTCTCTCTCTCGTTCCCAGCTGCCTCGCATTGTGCAAGCGCGCACCAGCCGAAGACCTTTAGAAGTGCCGCTACCTTCCTTCATCCGTATACACTGCGCCGAGTTCAAACGAACTGGCCAAAACAAGACATGCAGCGCCGGCCGGAGTGGCCGTGCGGTTCTAGGCGCTACAGTCTGGAGCCGAGCGACCGCTACGGTCGCAGGTTCGAATCCTGCCTCGGGCATGGATGTGTGTGATGTCCTTACGTTAGTTAGGTTTAATTAGTTCTAAGTTCTAGGCGACTGATGACCGCACAAGTTAAGTCGCATAGTGCTCAGAGTCATTTCAACCATTCAAGACATGCAGCGCCTGCATATCTGAAGACGTACACTAGCTGATCAAAAGTATCCAGTCAGTGGACATGAATAAGGGGCGCGCATTCCACCTTGCACCTTTTTGACGTCTTCAACTCTGGCGGGTACACTCTCAGTGTCTGACTGTCTGTGGAGGAATGGCAGTCCATTCTTCCTAAAGAGCTGAAACAAGGAAAGGTACTGAGCTGGACTCTCAGTCTTTTCAAAGGTATTCCGTTGGATTCAAGTTGGGACTCTGCGCTACCCAGTCCACTTCTTAAATGTTATTGTCCACTAACCATTGCCTCAAAAATGCTATCACAGGGAGCATTGTCATGCTGAAACAAACAATCGCTGTTTCCGATTTGTTCCTCTACTGTGCGTAGTACACAATGCTATAGAATTTATTCATGTCCTTCCGCGTTTAGCGATTTCTTAAGTTCATACCCTTACCACGACAAACACCCTGATATTATAACACCACCTTCTCAGTACAACATTCTTGGCAGTGCGCATCTACATCTACATCTACGTCTACACTCCGCAAGCCATCCAACGGTGT
Organism: Schistocerca americana; assembly: GCF_021461395.2. Taxonomy (NCBI): domain Eukaryota; kingdom Metazoa; phylum Arthropoda; class Insecta; order Orthoptera; family Acrididae; genus Schistocerca; species Schistocerca americana. Next base: position 438,460,861 of record NC_060125.1, read on the forward strand.
GTGGCGGAGGGCACTTTACGTGCCACTGTCATTACCTCCCTTTCCTGTTCCAGTCCCGTATGGTTCGCGGGAAGAACGACTGTCTGAAAGCCTCCGTGCGCGCTCTAATCTCTCTAATTTTACGTTCGTGATCTCCTCGGGAGGTATAAGTAGGGGGAAGCAATATATTCGATACCTCATCCAGAAACGCACCCTCTAGAAACCTGTACAGCAAGCTACACCGCGATGCAGAGCGCCTCTCTTGCAGAGTCTGCCACTTGAGTTTAATAAACACCTCCGTAACGCTATCACGGTTACCAAATAACCCTGTGACGAAACGCGCCGCTCGTCTTTGGATCTTCTCTATCTCCTCCGTCAACCCGACCTGGTATGGATCCCACACTGATGGGCAATACTCAAGTATAGGTCGCATTAGTGTTTTGTAAGCCACCTCCTTTGTTGATGGACTACATTTTCTAAAGACTCTCCCAATGAATCTCAACCTGGCACCCGCCATACCAACAATTAATTTTATATGATCATTCCACTTCAAATCGCTCCATACGCATACTCCCTGATATTTTACAGAAGTAACTGCTATCAGTGTTTGTTTCGCTATCGTATAGTCATACAATAAAGGATCCTTCTTTCTATTTATTCACAATACATTTGTCTATGTTAAGGGTCAGTTGCCACTCCCTGTACCAAGTGCCTTCCAGCATTTCGCTGCAATTTTCTAATGCTGCAATTTCTCTGTATACTACAGCATCATCCGCGAAAAGCCGCATAGAACTTCCGCATGATGCAAGGTCATGTTCTCCAGACAATTGTCAATCCCAAACCTATCCATGCGTCTGCCACAGGGTAAGGCGTGATGCGTTACTCCAGATAACCCTTTTCTAATCATCCATTGCCAAGTGGCATCGTTCTTTGTACCATCTCAAGAGAGACTTAGCATTGCCGACATAAATGTGTGGCTTTTGAGGAACTTGCGCAACCACTGTACAAGGGGCGCTCAATAAGTAATGCAACACTTTTTTTTCTTTGGTCAGTTTAGGTGTAAAAAATATGAAATTTGTTGCGGGACATCTTTTCATATTCCCACTTCATTATCTACAGTTTCATGAAGTCCTAATAGGTGGTGGTGCTATATGTAGCCTTCAGAATGGCGTCTGTAACGGAGGTGCGTGCAAAGCTGAGAGTTTTCATTGAGTTTCTTTTGGCGCAAAAACAGAGCACCGCAGATATTCGTAGGTGCTTGCAGAATGTCTACGGAGAACTGACAGTGAACAAAAGCACAGTCAGTCGTTGGGCGAGGCGTCTGTCGTCATCGCAACGAGGTCGTGCAAACCTGTTCGATATCCCCCGTGCCGGCCGGCCGCTCACAGCTGTGACGCCAGCAGTATTGGAACGTGCGGACACTCTCATTCGAGGTGATCGACGGATCACAAACAAACACATCGCTGCACAACTGGACGTCTCTTTTGATAGCGCTGACAAAATCGTCCACCATTTCGGGTATTCAAACGTGTTTGTACGCTGGGTTCTTGGCTGCCTAGCAGAAGACCAAGAAAGTAACGAAGGACCATCTGTGCGGAGTTGCACCATGGGCAATGAAACATTGATTTATTACTCCGAACTGGAAACAAAGCGGCAATCCATGGAGTGGCGCCACACCACCTCTTCATCAAAGAAAAAGTTCAAACCCGCACCCGCATCCATCATGGTGCAACGACAGCTGAAGGTTTCCCCATGAATTTTAACTCCTGCAGTGGAACGTGGGGACACTAATTACAGGTGGTCGACGGTTAACAGTCAAACCCCTCGCTGCACAATTGGACACATTCGTCCACCAGCTGGGATGTGTGCCCGATGGATACGTCGCACCTTACAGAAGACCATAAAGAGTAACAAAGGACCACCTGTGCAGAATTGATTGCACGTTACGGGGCTGATCGTGAAAAATTTTTGCCGAACATCGTCACAGGCAGTGAAACATTGGTTCATCACTTCCAACCGGAAACAAAACGGCAATCCATGAAGTGGCACCAGCTCTCCTCCGAGGAAAAAGTTCAAAACCGCACCCTCACACGTCATGGCGACGGTCTTCTGGGATTCTGAAGCGGTTCTTGTGTTTGATGTCCTCCCGCACAGCGCAACGATCAACTCTGGAGTGCATTGTGCTACCCTCAAGAAACTGAAGAAACGACTTCAGTGTGTTCGTCGCAGCAAAAAAATGCAAACGAGCTTTTCCCTCTACGTGAAAACCAAGGCCTCACTCAAGACTGTGCACCAGAGAGGAGTCCACAAAGCTTCATTGGACTGCTCTTCCTCATCCACCCTACATCCCGGATCTCACACCTTCCGACTTCGGTCTGTTTGGCCCAATGAAGGATGCACTCTGCCGGAAGCAGTACGTGGATGATGAGGAGGTTGTTGGCTCCGACAGCGACCATTAGAGCGTTAGCATGCGAGTATATAGGCCCTACGAGTACGGTGGCACATGACCGTCCCGTCACACCGCACGGAGATCATCTTGAGAAATAGGGATTTGTACCCTAAATAGTGGGCATAAAATGGTGTATTTGAATTGTTATGAGTCTCGTCGTCAGTTGTTATGATGACAGGTGGCCAGTGCTAAATAGCAGGTTTGGCATTGAAGTCGGTAAGGAGCTGGCTGCATAGTCTGTATCTGCTAGGACTGAAATAATTAGTTGTCGTTGGTAAAAAATAATATACAGGGTGGTCCATTGATCGTGACCGGGCCAAATATCTCACGAAATAAGCGTCAAACGAGAAAATTACAAAGAACGAAACTTGTCTAGCTTGAAGGGGGAAACCACATGGCGCTATGGTTGGCCGCTAGATGGCGCTGCCATAGGGCAAACGGATATCAACTGCGTCTTTTTAAAAAAATAGGAACACCCCATTTTTTATTACATATTCGTGTAGTACGTAAAGAAATCTGAATGTTTTAGTTGGAACACTTTTTTCGCTTTGTGATAGATGGCGCTGTAATCGTCACAAAGATATGGCTGACAATTTTAGACGAACAGTTGGTAACAGGTAGTTTTTTTAAATTAAAATACAGAACGTAGGTACGTTTGAACATTTTATTTCGGTCGTTCCAATGTGATGCATGTACCTCTGTGAACTTATGATTTCTGAGAACGAATGCTGTTACAGCGTGATACCTGTAAATCCCACATTAATCAAACAAATGCTCAAAATGATGTCCGTCAACCTCAATCCATTTGGCAATGCGTGTAACGACATTCCTCTCAACAGCGAGTAGTTCGCCTTCCGTAATGTTCGCACATGCATTGACAATGCGCTGACGCACGTTGTCAGGCGTTGGCGGTGGATCACGATGGCAAATATCCTTCAACTTTCCCCACAGACAGAAATCCGGGGACGTCAGATCCGGTGAACGTGCGGGCCATGGTATGGTGCTTCGACGACCAATCCACCCGTCATGAAATATGCTATTCAAAACCGCTTCAACCGCACGCGAGCTATGTGCCGGACACCCATCATGTTGGAAATACATCGCCATTCTGTCATGCATTGAAACATCTTGTAGTAACATTGGTAGAACATTACTTAGGAAATCAGCATACGTTGCACCATTTAGATTGCCATCGATAAAATGGGGGCCAATTATCCTTCCTCCCATAATGCGACACCATACATTAACACGTCAAGGTCGCTGATGTTCCACTTGTCGCAGCCATCGTGGATTTCCCGTTGCCCAACAGTGCATATTATGCCGGTATACGTTACCGCTGTTGGTGAATGACGCTTCGTCGCTGAATAGAACGCGTGCAAATAATCTATCATCGTCCCGTAATTTCTCTTGTGACCAGTGACAGACTTTTACACGACGTTCAAAGTCGTCGCCATGCAATTCCTGGCGCATAGAAATATGGTACGGGTGCAGTCGATGTTGATGTAGCATTCTCAACACCAACGTTTTTGAGATTCCCGATTCTCGCGCAATTTATCTGCTACTGATGTGCTGATTAGCCGCGAGAGCAGGTGAAACACCTACTTGGGCATCATCATTTGTTGCAGGTCGTGGTTGACGTTTCACCTGTGGCTGAACACTTCCTGTTTCCTTAAATAACGCAACTATCCGGCGAACGGTCCGGACACTTGGATGATGTCGTCCAGGATACCGAGCAGCATACATAGCACACGATCGTTGGGCATTTTGATCACAATAGCCATACATCAACGATATCGACCTTTTCCGCAATTGGTAAACGGTCCATTTTAACATGCGTAATGTATCACGAAGCAAATACTGTCCGCACTGGCGGAATGTTACGTGTACCACGAACTTATACGTTTGTGACTATTACAGCGCCATCTATCGCAAAGCGAAAAAAGTGGTCCAAGTAAAACATTCATATTTCTATACGTACTACATGAATTTGTAATAAAAATGGGGGTTCCTATTTAAAAAAACGCATTTGATATCTGTTTCACCTATGGCAGCGCCATCTAGTGGGCCAACCATAGCGCCATCTGGTTTCTCCTTCAAGCTAGACGAGTTTCGTTCTTTGCAGTTTTTTCGTTTGATGCTTATTTCGTGAGATGTTTGGCCCGGTCACTGTCAGTGGACCACCCTGTATATTGTACTTAACTTGTGTTACAGGCTTCTTCATATGCTGCATACATATAATTACAAACATATCCATAGAGGCATTACTTATGCCATACTCGACTAAGCGCCTTATTAGAGGTTGCTTCCTGTCAGCTTAAGGCTATCCTACATTCGTTGTTGACGTCCCGAGCAAGAGTGGACGAGAAATCGCTTAAGTACTTGTCACAAGCCGCGGAGCGGCGCTAGCGGTGCTAGTCGCGATTCGCGGGTCCAGCGATATCTGCAACCCCTAATAAGTGTGGTATCGAACGTTGATACCACATGAGTTCTGAGTAAAACCAATCTGCTGTCAGAAAAAGAATGTGTAGCATTGTTTGTTCAACGCCCCTCATACCACATGCTTTTTAGCTACCTATGCGTAGTCTATTTGCTTACGAATGATTCCTTCCGCTGATTTCATGCGATTTTGCAAAACCACCGTCCGCAGTGTTAGATGGTATCTGTCCTTCAGTACATGAGACTAACAGGGTCTCGGTCTAGCTGCGGTTGTTCCCTTGCGTTTGCGCTTCACAATCTCTAATTGAGCTTGCGACCTCTGTTTTACCGGCGTTAAGGTCAGATTGCCTTAAGCAGCACTGTTTCAGAAACAGGCGTCTTCGCTTATTATTCAATGATATTTGTGGCAGCGGGAATAAATATCACTCCAGATCGATGGCCTCCGCTTTATACTCTTCGACAGGCTGTAAGATATTCCCAGTCCATATGGTGTTTAATGTATTTTTCAGCTCATGACTCGGTGATTATGCAGCGAGAGTTCGCCAGCAGGGCAGCTTAGCACCTCCTCCGCACCGACCCATTCTGTTGGCGAAGATGGTATTCATGAGAAGCAACGATCGAGCTAAAAAAAGCTACTTCAACGGAAATGACGATCGGAATCGTTTCCGCGATCGGTCGATAAGTCCCTCGCATTTTGCGACGTATTTAGGTTATGACTTCACGCTATAAGCAGAAGAATTTTCATTACTCTCTGCATCTGTAAACGAAAAGGAATCAACTACAGGCATATTTGAAGGCCATTAACTTGAAAAATTGGTAATTGAGTAAGTCAGTAAAAAAAATTCAACCGGTAGCCTGCTTGAGCGGAGCTCTATAATTGTCATCTCAGCCGATTTTAATTGGAGCAGCAAACATAGTTTATCCATTAGTACGCGAAATGTTTTTAGTGTCAATTTTTTAGGTTACTTTACCTTATATGTAAATTGAAAAAACGGCCTTTAAACTAAAAAAGCATTTTTATATTCCTGGTTTTACCGTAATATTCAGTACCACGCATGTAACGCTAAGCATTGTTAACAGCAAAACGTACCTTTATACACGATGATCTTGTGATGGTGTTACAAAGTTTCAGAGGTGATGGAGAACGATGAAGATATCAATTTGATGTAAGAGACCCTGGTCCGGAAAGCTACGACTGACAATCATTCTGATACGTCTGACAATGGAATACATGTACCAACATTGTTGTTGCTAAGGCTGTAGCTCACGCAACTTTCACGGTGCTACTATGCACCAAAATAAGAAATGGCTCTAGCAAACTGTGATGTGCGTCCTGTAAGACCTTCAGTACACACACCATCAGATTATTTGACTTGTCCCTCTAACGAAGTAGGCGAGTGTCAACAATATGTCTCGTGGTCTTATCGTGGCGTGTTTATCTTCCGCCGTTAGGTCAGACAATAGAAATGCCACTTGCACGCTTAGAGTAGTAGATTGACGGTAACCAAAATTGACAATCTGAAGTTCCTTTGGTATTGGTACGTTAATCTTATTCTCACACATATCTCTGATACTTGACAAAAGTGTCTATACATTTATCTTCATGGCTATGTACAGGAATATGGTAATCTTATTAGGCGCAGACTGAAACTTGACTATAGACTGGTACAGACAAATGTAAAACTCGTACAGACTGATACAGCCTAATGCAGACTGGTACAGACAAATGCAGACTGACTAATCGGAGGTCTGTACACTCGTTATAATACCTCGCACGTTCATGTATCACTGCGCGAGTGTGATCCGCGAGGAGAAAAGGTTCTACGTTAGCAGCAATCTCATTGGCTGCGTTACATATTAATACGCGGATCGACGGAAGCAGAGTTTGGTCCGTGTCTACGGCAGCGCCATCTCGTAGTGCGGAGACGGGCGAGCGCTGCGCCTGCGCTGTTGTGCTTAATGGGGCGCGCTCTAGTGGGAAAGTTGTGTACGTGCTGACTACGCGGAACTATGTACACAACACAAACAAAGGTTCTACATACCGTAAGAACTAGGAACACACGTTCATCTTCGCTGCTGTGAAACACATCTCTTCATCTGCAAGCTCTTTGGTTTCTGGGCCGTGGGAGCTTCTGTAAGGGCGCGTGCGATCCTAGTGGCGCCACTCATGGGATCGTTCCGACTCTGCCCCTCGTCGTATCATCTTTGCTTCGCTACGTGTTCGCTCTGAGGCTGTGCAGTAGTGAGTGGTGCGTGGGACACGGAGCTGGACTGGTGTGTCTGAGTACTCGGCGCCCTGGCGATTGCAGCGAGTTGAAAGCGATGACTGTTGGGTTATTGGGGCCGGCGTTTTCCTGCGGCGTTGACCGTTGCTACCTGCTAGTTCAGCGGGCAAGGAGCGGCTCTCGTCGCGTGAAACCTGGTTACGGAGTGCATCAGTCAACTGTGTTGTGCTAGATATGCCGAGATATATTCGACACCTTGTTAGCAGCTACATGTAGGAGGGCAGTATTATCCAGCACCTACCTGGAGTTCTGAAGCTTTCGGCCTCCTTGTCATTTATTTGAAATTATGTATGAAGACTTTTCAGTTAGTACTGTACTTAAGATGATGATGACGTTTGGTTCGTGGGGCGCTCAACTGCGCGGTTATCAGCGCCCGTACAAATTCCCAACCTTTTCTCAGTCCTATCTCGCCACGTGCATGAAAGATGATGAAATGATGAGGACAACACAAAACACCCAGTCGTCTCGAGGCAGGTGAAAATCTCTGACCCCGCCGGGAATCGAACACGGGACGCCGTGCTCGGGAAGCGACCGCAAGACTTCGAGCTGCGGATCTGTACTTAAGAGTGTTAATTCTGCCCCGGTGTGAGCCGGCCAGGAATCCAGTTCCTGATGCCGTTCAGTGATCCCTTTTAGGGCTTTGTGTATCAATCTGGAGGCTTCTGTAAGCGCCAAACTAGCGTTTTTCAATTGAAATCATTGTTCGTTACCATTGAGTATTTGACACTACTGATTGTAATTTCTGTTTGTTGTAGGCCTTGTGGCCATTCCTGGGCTAGTTATTGTATTTGGCCTGTAGCTAAATTTACGTGCGCTCGGCCTGAAGGTACGCAGGTGTGAGTCATGTGTGTGTGGATGTTTGGATTTGCACACTCTCTCGCTCCTTATTGAGGAGCTCTTCGGGTTATTGGTGCACATTTTAACCAGACATCTGCCATTTGGTGCGTATCTAGACTACAGTGTCTATTAGTTCCTAAGAGCCCTAATAGAGGAATACCTTGACTTGTTTAGTCTTGTTTGAATGTTTATGGAGGAAGTAGTATGGACCAAAACAAGACAAAATGTCTTGTAAATATTGGCCGTAAAAGGCATACTTTAAGAGCTATGAACAATTGATCAGTAGAAACGTTTTACAGTAGCGAAAATAAGCAAGTGCTAATAGTACTTAAGTTATCCATTTTAGAGCCCGTGTTCACTAGACACTTTTTTCTTGCTTTTGTTAATACTAACACCTCTGAAAGTTGAATACTCTACAGTCTCAGCAAAAACAGTATTGGTACATGTATTCCACAGTCAGAGATAGCAGAAATATATTCGTTTGCTTCAAATTGATACACTTATCGTTCTCCAGCATACCTGAAAATTTGTAACATGTGACGGTACGTCACATAAATGAACATTTGTAGAAAGGGAAGAGAAGTTTTTGTTACGAGACGTGTGAACCATAAATTATCTAAAGACTAAGTACGTCTGCTCGATGTATAACAAATAGTAAAGAATGTAAATTATTATTATCACAACTCACAAATATCGATGTAATTAACAAAGAACAGTTTTTTGTATAATCTCTGTGTAACATAGGCCATGAAGATCAGAGACAATACTTTGACTGAACTTTCCTGTTTTTCTTTCGTCTAGCGGTAGGCCGCCATTGTCGCGCTGTCTGATAATGAATGTATGTTTTTTTCTGAATTAGCAAAATATAATAGAAATTGTTGTTAGAAAGTGTGTATTATTGACTTAGTTGTCACCTCTCATGGTCGCAACCATTAATTATCATTAACCAAGTTTTTTCATAAGTCCGAGTTTTGGCGAGCTCTTTTTCCCTAGCAGCATTTGGTTGGCCATTACGCTGACGATCTTTTATAATTAATAATTCATGTTATAATATTAAATGTAAATGCGAGAGACTTCTCAGTTTTGATCTTTCATTAATTCCAGAGTTAAAGAGAGCAGTGATAGATTTCATTTACTAAAATTCACAGCACTGAATGAGTTCAGTATGTTTCATTTTGGCCGCTTAACGGCAAATGAGATTCTCTCCAGTTTTCACTTGCAAATAATGAACAAGAGATATTGAAAATCATTCCATTCAATAAGCTCCGCAATATCTCACTTAATCTTTGTGAAATTTGGTACATAAATAACCAGTAGCCCCTGAGATCCATATCAATAATTTCAGTTTGCGTAAGAATACGCATATTTTCTTTTCTAAATAGCAGCGCTCACGCAAACTACTTATTGGAAGGAGGTGAGTCGCGCTTTGTGTTTTAAAATATTATATCGTACGTACTTCGGGGCAGCCGATGTCCATACGAGTGTTATCGCAGTATAAGTTAAATAAAAGTCTCATACTAGCCCACAATATTTAAAGACACGCCAGCTAATAAATCATAAATAATAATATATACAATATATAATACAATCACCGTAAATATATTACACCGTAATAAACATCATCACAGAAGCACCCTGCGTGAAATGATTACACATTTTTTGTGGCGAAAGAATCACTTCGAAGATGAAAACAAAATACAGATCAAAAATAAAAAGAACAAATTACTTGATATGCTAAGCAGCAACACATTCAGCACAGTCCCACAGTACCTTCCTTGCACTGAGTATGTGCTAATGATTTGCGGTTTATTCCGGTACATTGTCTTCTTTTGAGTTCCTGTACTTGCACAATAAGGTGCTTTATTGTATCAAATCGGAGCTCATAAGCTACAGTACTGGACTTGGGGGGGGGGGGGGGGGGTTCGTCCAAGTCTTTCTGTGGTGTCGCGTACCAGCTCAAGAGTACCTGCACAATCTCTCTCTAAAAATTTACAAGAGAGCTTGAATTTCCCTTTTTGCGGCAGAATATCCAGGCATTGCTCTACAGTAACATCGAATAACAGACTGTAAAGAGTCCACTGCCGCTTCCTGTTACTCATATTTCCCCTATGTTCATTCACATTTTGACCCATTCGATCAGTTTCACCCATGTACTTGTTGCATTCTGTAAGAATGAAGGATCATGGAACTTCAATGTAGCTTCTAAGGGGGAGGGGGGAGTGGGGACATTAAGGAATTATCTGAATGGGACAGCAATCGGTAGATGTGATGTACATGTAGAGACGAACAAGTGATTACAATGTGAGAAAAACTGGATGATTTATTCAAGAGAAAAAGCTTGATAAAATTAAGCAAGTAAATAACGAGTTGGTCCAACTCTGGCCCTTATGCAAGCAGTTATTCGGCCTTGGCATTGATTGATAGAGTTGTTGGATGTTCTCCTGAGGGATATTGTGCCAAATATTGTCCAATTGGAGCGTTAGATCGTCAAAATCATTAGTGGTTGGAGGGCCCTTCCCATAATGCGCCAAATGTTCTCAATTGGGGAGGGCCTCGGAGACCTCTGTGGCCAAGTAGGGTGTGACAAGCACGAAGACAAGCAGTAGAAACTCTCGCCTTGTGCGGGTGGGTATCACCTTGGTGAAATGTAGGCCCAGGTTGGGTGGCCATGAATACCGTCGACATATCGCTGTGCTGTAACGCTGCCTTGGATGTCATCCAAAGGGGTCTTGCTGTGAAAAGAAATCGGACCCCAGACTGTACTCGTGATGGCGAGCCGTATGGAGGGCAACAGTCACATTGGTAACCCACCACTGCCTGGGGTGTCTCCAGACACGTCTTGCTGGTCATTAAGACTCAGTTTGAATCGGGATTCATCACTGAAGATAATTCTGCTCCAATTACCAGGCTGAAGTCGTCTCTAGAGACGCTCTGGACAGCAGAGGAATACCAGCCTGACTATCGCCAGCCACCTGTGGTCCAGTTTATGTGCTGTCTGGCCCAGCGAAGATGTACAGCTTTGTTTCCCTCTGAGAGAAATGTCCCTTCAGGAGGCACTATTGAATCCAGTTCTGTTTGCAATATTCGCTTGTTAACAGGCAACGGCAATTCCTGTCGGGTTTTAAACCAATTTCCTATGACAAGGCGTGTAACTAGTCTCCGATCTCCGCATTTTAGGATATTTTTACGACCACTGTATATAATCCGTGTTATATGGCCGTGAGGACTACCGCACTTGCCCCAGTCACAGTGTCCTGGTGACACTAACAAATCGGACAACTTCTCATTCGGTGTGCTCATCGGCACGTCCAAGCACCATAGCTCATTCCTACCATTCTGTCACGTCTCTACGTAGACTCATCTTACACGGCTAATTCCGTACAGCCGACTGATGCATGTACACCACTTTACTGCCATGACTATCGTCACTGTTGGCTGGTCACGCGACAAATTGGTGCCGGTTCCACAGCGCTCTAAGGCGACCAGTATGTTGTATTTTGGCACTAGAGTGGAAATAAAATAATAAATTAAGTAATGAACAGTAATACCTCATGTCCACACAGGTATGTTTCCTTAAGAAACTCTAATCATTTCAACATATAACGCGCAGTAGGTTAGTTTCATTAAAGCGCTGTCGTAACGTACTACAGTGTATTTCTGAACTTGCGGAAAGTGTGAGCGTGTAGAACGATATTCGAAACTCGACCACGACTATACGCATGTTACTTTCAACCGGTAAAGTGCCATTTATGGGTTTAACCTATATGCCACGTCAAGGTTTTTACACTGCGTTTCAAAGCTGCGTGGAGAAAAATACACATGTGTAAATAAGCCACGGAACACTGAACATGTACAAGTAAGCGCTCTTCTGATTTTTCATCTTATGAGCCAATCAGTGTCACTTAGGACGGCCCTACTTAAAAATAACAATAGGTTGTCCACTATGTGACACAGTATGACGGTCCTCGGCTCCAGATAATGCGTATTTTCGTGCACTGTTTGTGGATTCCTACGTACATGTACACTGATGAGCCGGAATATTATGACAACCGACTTACTATCGATATAAATCTGTCAGGTTATTGCATCGTTATCTGGCGAGGAATCATTGCTACTCAGACACGCGCACGGTGCATATGGTATCAGCGAGAGTGCTGTCCATGTGCAGAATGGAGAAGGCGGGCGATCTGTCTGGGTTTGACTGAGGGCAGACTGTGATGGCCGGAGGCTCGGCACGAGCATTTCGGAAACAGCGCGGCTAGTCGGGTGTTCAAGGAGAGCTAAAGACGTCTTGAAGACACCAATGTGTTCCACGCGTGGTGAAACCTAGCTGAAACCACGTCCATATGTCGTGGTGTTGGGCAGCCACACCTTGATAAAGATGTCGGACGTTGTAGATTCGGTAGACTGGTAAAACAGGACAGGAGTCGAACTGTGGCAGAACTAACATCAGACTTTAATGCTGGGCAGAGTACAAGTGTGTCTAAACACACAGTGTACCGAACACTCCTAACGCTGGGCCTATGTAGCCGACAACCCATGCATATGCCAATGTTAACACCACCACATAGGCAACTACGACTGAAATGGGCACGTGAGCTTCACTGGGCGTTGGCGCAGTGGCAGAGCGTTGCATGGTCTGATGAATCCCGATATTTTTTTCATCACGCCAATGGGAGAGCGTGAATTCGTCGTCTTCCAGGGGAACAGTTTCTTGACATCTGTACTACTGGACTAAGACAAGCCGTCGGCGGCTCTGTAAGGTTTGGGGAACATTCATGTGGGCATCCATGGGTCCATCGGAGCATGGCGGCCAAGGAGCATCGTATACTAGTTGCAGGCGACGTACACCTCTTCACAGCGATCATGTTTCCCGAAAGCAGTAGCATTTTTCAAGAAGGTAATATGCCATGTCACAAGGGCAGGAGTGTGATGGAGTGGTTCGAGCAACACAGTGGCGAGTTCTCCAACTCGCCAGATCTGAACCCGATAGAACACATCTGGGATGTGACTGGACGTGGCGTCAGAGCTCATCATCCCCCTCCGGACCCTCCCCCCCCCCCCCTCCCCGGAATTTACAGGAATTAGGTGACTTATGTGTGCAGACGTGGTGCGAACGCCCTCCACCGACCAACGAAGGTCTTATTGCTTCCGTGCCAAGACACGTCGCCGCTGTCATCCGTGCCAAAGGCGGACGTGGCGGCAGTTAAGTAGATGGTCATAATGTTCTGGCTGATCAGTGTAGGTCAGTGTTCCAGCAGTAGACATTAACTCGTTGGTCGCGTGAAGCTTGTGATAGTGCAGTTCAGGCCCATCTCGCTACGTGATAAGATGCTTAAATGAGCTCTTGTGCGCGTTCAAAAAGCAAGGAACAATGCTCTAGTTAAGTAAAATCAGGGTTATACTCTTCGAAATATTGACCCCCCTCGTTTCGACTAACACTCTGTTGTATTTCGTTATTTCGTATTAGTTTTATTTCGATGTCTTCATAAGATTTCCCCCCCAAAGGGAAATCGGAGAACAAAGAGACACGCACAGCAATATTTCTCGTACACGGTAGCAACACAGATTGTGATCAGTGATACGATCACAATGAGATAGAAATTTTTCAAAACGGTCAGCACCGTTACAATCCCCTGAAAGTTTGAAAGGTGCCTTCTTCTTGAAAGAGGCGCTTTGATACAGAAAACGTCCTTCTTTACGTGTAGGCGGGATGGGAAACCTCCAAAGAATGAAGGCATTATCTGGGTCCCAACAGGCAGAACCTGGCAACTGCGTTTCTCAGCAGTTGAACGGAGATCTACTATTTCGCGTCAGAAGCCTGTTTGAGAGCAGTCGTTCCAAGATCATTAAACTCCAAAACGCTGACCGCCTCACCCTTACTTTCGTTCTTCAGACACCAGCCGTCGCAGTTAAATGAAACAATACGAAGACACCAAAGGTTTCAGCACTCCGAACCGGGCACCTTTCGCCTAGAGTCTCGTTTCAGTTATTCTGTGCTTTCCTTGGACAGACACGTTATGACCACCACAATAAAGCGGCACCGTTTCGACGCGACGCGAAGTGCTGTTTAAGCTACGAGCGTTACAACTGGCTGCTGGACGCTGCAAGCCTCGCCATGTCGTAAGAAGATATCGCAACCTTCCATATTTGTCTCCTCTACCGAAATCTCATGGGTGCATTGATCGCTCCGGTTTATCTCGAATGTGTTCGCCCCAACAGCATTTGCCGTGTAAAGTTTAAAATCTTCTTTTCGATCAACAGTGTGCGCAGCACCCGTGGCCTAAGGGTAGCATATGACTAGTAATCAAAACGTCCTAGGTCCCGGGTTCGGACATCGCCACGCTTACATTCTGAATAAAAATAAATCATCAGCAATGGCGTCCGAAAATTCGCGCAGTAAGTCACTCTCGCCCCGCCAACGGCCTTGTCAGAGAGGGCGGAGGAGCGGGTAAAGGTTCAGGGCACTCTCTTGCCCCTAAAAGGCGGAAGAAGCAGCAATGATCAACGGCATGAGGATGCAGAAGGCAATGGAAACCACTGTATGAAAGACGCACAATGCGAATCCACAAGGCCTTTAGCTGAAAAGATTTCGGACTAGTCCCCCGTTAGGATCTCCGAAAGGGGACTGGCAAGGGGCAGGTGACCATGAGAAAAAGGCTGAAAAGTCAAAGAAAGAGTAACGTTCTACGACTCGGGGCGCGGAAAGTCAGAAGTTTGAACGTTGTAGGGAACCTAGAAAATCTGCAAATGCAAAGGCTCAATCTAGATATAGGGTGATCAGTGAAGTGAAATGGAAAGAAGATTTCGGATCAGACGGGTATAGTATTGTATCAACTACAGCAGAAAATGATATAAAGAGAATGTGATTCAAAAACGATTCAAATGGCTCTAAGCATTGTGGGACTCGACATCTGAGGTCATCAGTCCCCTAGAACTTAGAACTACTTAAATCTAACTAACCTAAGGACATCACACACATCCATGCCCGAGGTAGGATTCGAATCTGCGACCGCAGCAGTCGCGTGGTTCCGGACTGAAGCGCCTAGAACCGCTCGACCACCGCGGCCGGCGGAATGTGATTCGTTATGAGTACTAAGGTAGGGCAGGGAGTGAGTTAGTGTGAACACTTCATTGATAGGGTTGTTCTCATCAGAATAGACGGTAAATCGACACCGACAACAACAGTTCAGGTATGCATGCGGACGTCGCAAGTAGAAGATGAAGAGATAGAAGTTACATGAGGATGATAAACAGGTAATTCAGTACGTAAAGAAAGATCAAAATCTAATAGTCATGGATGATTGGAATGCGGTTGTAGGGGAAGGAATAGAAGAAAGGGTTACAGGAGGATATGGGCTTGATAGTAGGAAGGGTAGAAGAGAAAGACTAATTGAGTTCTGAAATAAATAAATACCAGTTCGTAATAGCGAATACTCTGTTTAGGAATCACAAGAGCAAGAGGTATACTCGGAAAAGGCCGGGCGATACCGGAAGATTCCAGTTCGATTACATCGTGGTCAGGCAGAGATTCCGGAATCGGGTATTGGAGTGTAAGGCGTACACAGGACCAGATACACTCAGATCACAATTTAATAATGATAAAGAGTAGACTGAAGTTTAAGAGACTAGTCAGGAACAACCAATGCACGAAGAAGTGGGATACGGAAGTACTAAGGAATGAAGAGATATGCTTGAAGTTTTCTGAGAGTATAGATATTCCAATACTTCAGTAGGTAGTTCAGTTGAAGAGGAATAGAAACCTTTGATAACGGCAGTCACAGAATTTGGAAAGAAAACCGTACATGTATGGAAATTCAGGAATACAAAATACAGGTCACTTAGGAAATAAGTGGGAAGTGTAGGGAAGCTATGGCGAAATGGCTGCATAAAAAAAGTGAAAACATAGAAAAAAATGATTGTTGGAAGGGCTGGATCAGTATGTAAGAAAATTAAAATAACCTTCACTAATAATAATTCAAAGCAAAAGCGGTAACAGTGCAGTGGTAATTCCACTGTTAAATGCAGAGGAGAGAGCGGATAGGTGGAAGGAGGACACTGAAGGCCTGTATGAGGGATAGGATTCGTCTGATGACATGATAAGAAGAACAGGAGTCGACAGAGAAGAGACAGTGGATCCAGAATTAGAATCGGAATTTAAAAGAGATATGGGCGATCTGAGACTAAGTATGGCAGAAGGGATAAATAACACTCCAATGGAATTTCTGAAATCATTGGGGAATGTGGCAACAAAACGATTATTCACGTTGCTGTGTAGAATGTATGACTGGTGATACACCATATGACTTTCGGAGAGTCATCATCCACACAATTTCGAAGACTCCAAGAGACGACAAGTGTTAGAATTATCACTCAGTCAGCTTAACAGTTCATCCATTCAGTTTGATGAGAAGCATAATATACAGAAGAATGTAGAAGGCAATTGACGATCTGCTAGATGATGATCAGGTTGGCTTTAGGAGAGGTAAAGGCACCAGAGATGCAGTTCTGACGTTGCAGCTAATAATGGATTGAAGAAAAATCAAGACACATTCATGGGATTTGTCGACTTAAAAAAAGCGTTCGACTAAGATGTTCGAAATTCCGAAAAAAGACGGGTGAGCTATAGGGAAAGACGAGAGACGTACAACAAGCGGCTACACGGGTAGCAGGGGTTGTGTGGCGTGGGCTGGGCGGTTTTTTAGGTTAGATGGCCTTGAGCAAGTACAGAAAGGGCAACAGCCTCAACGGGTGCAAGGTAAAGTCAGGACATGCGGGGACCAAGCAGCAATCGGTATTGTAATTGTAAACTGTCGAAGCTGCGTTGGTAAAGTACCGGAACTTCAAGCGCTGATAGAAAGCACCGAAGCCGAAATCGTTATAGGTACAGAAAGCTGGCTGAAGCCAGAGATAAATTCTGCCGAAATTTTTATAAAGGTACAGCGGGTTTTTAGAAAGGATAGATTGCATGCAACCGGTGGCGGAGTGTTCGTCGCTGTTAGTAGTAGTTTATCCTGTAGTGAAATAGAAGTGGATAGTTCCTGGGAATTATTATGGGTGGAGGTTGCACTCAACAACCGAGCTAGGTTAATAATTGGCTCCTTTTACCGACCTCCCGACTCAGCAGCATTAGTGGCAGAACAACTGAGAGAAAATTTGGAATACATTTCACATAAATTATCTCAGCATGTTATAGTCTTAGGTGGAGATTTCAATTTACCAGATATAGACTGGGACACTCAGATGTTTAGGACGGGTGGTAGGGACAGAGCATCGAGTGACATTATACTGAGTGCACTATCCGAAAATTACCTCGCGCAATTAAACAGAGAACCGACTCGTGTGGATAACATCTTGGACCTACTGATAACAAACAGACCCAAACTTTTCGACTCTGTATGTACAAATCAGTGATCATAAGGCCGTTGCAGCATCCCTGAATATGGAAGTTAGTAGGAATATAAAAAAAGGGAGGAAGGTTTATCTGTTTAGCAAGAGTAATAGAAGGCAGATTTCAGACTACCTAACAGATCAAAACGTAAATTTCTGTTCCGACACTGACAATGTTGAGTGTTTATGGAAAACGTTCAAGGCAATCGTAAAATGCGTTTTAGACAGGTACGTGCCGAGTAAAACTGTGAGGGACGGGAAAAACCCACCGTGGTACAACAACAAAGTTAGGAAACTACTGCGAAAGCAAAGAGAGCTTCACTCTAAGTTTAAACGCAGCCAAAACCTCTCAGACAAACAGAAGCTAAACGATGTCAAAGTTAGCGTAAGGAGGGCTATGCGTGAAGCGTTCCGTGAATTCGAAAGTAAAATTCTATGTACCGACTTGACAGAAAATCCTAGGAAGTTCTGGTCTTACGTTAAATCAGTAAGTGGCTCGAAACAGCATATCCAGACACTCCGGGATGATCATGGCATTGAAACAGAGGATGACACGCGTAAAGCTGAAATACTAAACACCTTTTTCCAAAGCTGTTTCACAGAGGAAGACCGCACTGCAGTTCCTTCTCTAAATCCTCGCACAGACGAAAAAATGGCTGACATCGAAATAAGTGTCCAAGGAATAGAAAAGCAACTGGAATCACTCAACAGAGGAAAGTCCACTGGACCTGACGGGATACCAATTCGATTCTACACAGAGTACGCGAAAGAACTTGCCCCCCTTCTAACAGCCGTATACCGCAAGTCTCTAGAGGAACGGAAGGTTCCAAATGATTGGAAAAGAGCACAGGTAGTCCCAGTCTTCAAGAAGGGTCGTCGAGCAGATGCGCAACACTATACACCTATATCTCTGACGTCGATCTGTTGTAGAATTTTAGAACATGTTTTTTGCTCGAGTATCATGTCGTTTTTGGAAACCCAGAATTTACTATGTAGGAATCAACATGGATTCCGGAAACAGTGAACGTGTGAGACCCAACTCGCTTTATTTGTTCATGAGACCCAGAAAATATTAGATACAGGCTCCCAGGTAGATGCTATTTTTCTTGACTTCCGGAAGATGTTCGATACAGTTCCGCACTGTCGCCTGATAAACAAAGTAAGAGGCTACGGAATATCAGACCAGCTGTGTGGCTGGATTGAAGAGTTTTTAGCAAACAGAACACAGCATGTTGTTATCAATGGAGAGACGTCTACAGACGTTAAAGTAACCTCTGGCGTGCCACAGGGGAGTGTTATGGGACCATTGCTTTTCACAATATATATAAATGACCTAGTAGATAGTGTCGGAAGTCCCATGAGGCTTTTCGCGGATGATGCTGTAGTATACAGAGTAGTTGCAGCATTAGAAAATTGTAGAGAAATGCAGGAAGATCTGCAGCAGATAGGCACTTGGTGCAGGGAGTGGCAACTGACCCTTAACGTAGACAAATGTAATGTATTGCGAATACATAGAAAGAAGGATCCTTTATTGTATGATTATATGATAGCGGAACAAACACTGGTAGCAGTTACTTCTGTAAAATATCTGGGAGTATGCGTGCGGAACTATTTGAAGTGGAACGATCATATAAAATTAATTGTTGGTAAGGCGGGTACCAGGTTGAGATTCATTGGGAGAGTCCTTAGAAAATGTAGTCCATCAACAAAGGAGGTGGCTTACAAAACACTCGTTCGACCTATACTCGAGTATTGCTCATCAGTGTGGGATCCGTACCAGGTCGGGTTGACGGAGGAGATAGAGAAGATCCAAAGAAGAGCGGCGCGTTTCGTTACAGGGTTATTTGGTAACCGTGATAGCGTTGCGGAGATGTTTAACAAACTCAAGTGGCAGACTCTGCAAGAGAGGCGCTCTGCATCGCGGTGTAGCTTGCTCGCCAGGTTTCGAGAGGGTGCGTTTCTATATGAGGTATCGAATATATTGCTTCCCCCTACTTATACCTCCCGAGGAGATCACGAATGTAAAATTAGAGAGATTAGAGCGCGCACGGGGGCTTTCAGACAGTCGTTCTTCCCGCGAACCATACGCGACTGGAACAGGAAAGGGGGGTAATGACAGTGGCACGTAAAGTGCCCTCCGCCACACACCGTTGAGTGGCTTGCGGAGTATAAATGTAGATGTAGATGTAGAACATGTACAAGAACCAAGCGGGAACCATATGGCTGGAAGATCAATAACGAAGTGTTCGGTCTAAAATGGGTGTAAGATGGGTATGTAGTCTTTCGCCCCTGTTGTTCACTCTATAGATCATGGAAATAAAAGAAAGGTTCCAAGAGTGGGATTAAAATATATTGCTACCGTGAGTGAAAGTGTGAAATAGATTGAACAATGAGTACAGATTATGGACTGAGAGTAAATCGAAGAAAGATGAAAGTAATGAGAAGTAATAGAAATCAAAACAGCGAAAAACGTAACATCATCAGAATAGGGCATCACGAGGTAGATGAAGTTAAGAAATTTTGCTATGTAGGTAACAATATGGACGGAGCAAGGTGATCATTAAAAACATACCAGCCCTGAAAAAAGGGCATTCGTGGCAGAGAGAAGTCCACTAGCAACAAATATCGGTCTTAATTTGAGGAAAAAATTTCTGAGAATGTACATATAGAGAACGGCATAATATGGTAGTGATTCAAGGACTGTGGGAAAACCGTAACGGAAGAGAATCTAAGCGTTTGAGATGTGGTGCGACAGAAGGATGATGAAAATGTGGTGTACTGATAAGGTAAGGAATGAAGAGGTTCTCCGCAGAATTTACGAGCAAAGGAATATATGGAAAACACAAAAAGAAGCGACAGGAAACTTCCATGGTACTAGAGGGAGCTGTAGAGGGTAAAAACTGTGAAGAACGGCAAAGATTGGAATACATGCACCCAACAATGGAGGACGTAGTTTGCAAATGCTACTCGATAACGAAGAGTTTGACGTGGCAGGACACATCAAACCAGTCAGAAGACTGATAAATTTGCTACTTTGTAGCAACTACCTGTATAGCAAATTAGTAGTACTACCTGTTTCCCTTTAAGCGTCAGTGTTCTGTTATGGTGATCTTCGGTGAATACAATTCTTGCGTGCAACCGCAATTTTGTGAAGGCTGCTCACAACAATGTGAAAGTTCTTGCTTGTAAGATATAACTAATGATAACATTTTCTTTATGCGTTGTACCCCGGCCAACTCCTTTGTTTCTTAATTAATCGGTTTAGAACCCCCTTCAAGAAGAGACGAACTTCCTCGCCTTATGCGATCACGGTTGAGACAGGAAATCACAATTAATTATTCGACGGACGGGGGCAAGGGTGGAGACAGTTCCCTCCCGTCACTTCAATGGAGTGATTCTCCACCAAAAAAGAAGCTATCAAATGGCTACAAATTACGTTCTTATTGGACGTTTCAGCATTGACTACTTGAGAGAAATGTTTCGTTTGCTTTACGTTCACTAAAATTCTTCACGGCACGTGACCTTGGAAAGTTGTAATGTGTATCAGTTGTTCTGGTCACAACTAAAAATAACACTAGAGCTATCACACAGCCAGCACGATTTTAATGTAACTGAGAATGGAACAGAAAGACACGTTACTGTTAAAGGTTTTTCCAGTTTTCGAAACCGAAGAGATATTCTGTGTTTGAAAAACAGTACATCGATGCAAGACTGTAATCCACACCCCTAACGAGATAAAATACTTGGCAAGTTGAGTGTTTGCCTAATTACTTTACTAAGCATTGTCCTGTTGGTTATGGTTTACTTTTCAAGGACCTCGTAGCGCCAACCAGAGGACAACTTTTCCAATATATGTAAAGTATTTTCTGAGGTCACATTCACATTACGCAAAAGGAAAAAAGCCTCTTCGACGTAACTAGGGCTTCAACCTGATGATTTACATTGCTGATCAGATCGATTACTCAACATGCTGATCATCTGACAAACAACAATAAAACTGCGTTTGTGAATAAAGCTGTTATTAATGAGTCGCCAGATGGTGACACCAGTTCGTGTGAATTTCTTGTAATTCTAATCATTCTGTAGAAAATATCAAAACCACAAAACCAAAGCCAGTATTTCAGTCAGAGATCACATTAATGCTTTTTTTAAAGCAGTTAATATTTGCCTACTTGTCTGTGTACTTTTAGCTTATTTTTAACTGTACTTTTATTGTATTGTGGATTTATAGTGGAACAAGAAGAAATCTGCGAGAACGATTAGGATGTGCTCAATTTAAAGAACTACGAAACATAAACTACGGTAGCTTTATGTAGTTTTGGTCCTCTTATTCTAGAAGTTTTTAGGACAATACGCTGCACAAAGTAACATCCGAAAGTTTACAGAAGCACAGTACCACATGTATTCAATCAGTTCGGTAGCACTAAAATTTCTGCCACGAAAATCGGTAAAATAATTAACTCGTTGACATGTTTCAAGCAAAATAATAAAATCATGTTCTTCATGTATAGCTATTGTACTCAGCCATATATGTAATGCATAATTTTTGTTAAGTGTTTTTCCAAAGAGACTTAAATACGTCTTTGTTATAGCGCTCTTTATGAAAGTTATTAGGACAGACATTAATAACTACCGATGTGGTTCACTTTCTTCAAAAGTTTTGGAAAAGGTGATGTACTTAAGATAGTTGAGCATATCGGCACATATGATTTTAAGTCACAATCTGAGTTCCAGAAAGGCTTGTTGACTGAACATATCGTGTACCGTTTTATCGGCCACATATAAAGAAACTGAATGACAGAATTTCGTATTTAACTGATATGAATCAAAGGATCATATTAAGTGGCTCAAGCAGTCATGATGATTCTTCTTCTGAATGAGGACGAATTACTGCTAGTCTTTGACTGAGTTTAGTATCGGAACCACAATTTTTTTTGCGATATAACCTTCCATCATTTACTCATAAGGTAGAAAAAATGCTCTTTGCTGCAGAAGTGCAGTAAAAGGGGGAACAATACATGAGTCAGAAAATAACTGTATTGACCAGATATCAGTTAATAACTTATCACTAATTTCTGAAAAAAAGACGTTTACTGACTTCTGTACAAGGCACGATATATCATCATTAAAACGATAGACTAATGGGAAACAGGAAGGGCATAAAGGATGTTCAAAATTCCTGGGTGTGCATGTTAATCAGAACTTGAATACCACTTCTTATAGTTTTTATGAAACGTTTGAGATCACCAAAATTTGCGCAACGTGTGATTGCTGGCTTTGATGATAAAAGTAGCAGAAAGTTTGCTGAGTTTGCACACTTCTGTTTATCAACGACACATGATACAATTTGCCAGACAAATTTTACACATAGACACAAAGAATTAACGACACAGGAGTGTGTTGCAAGGATAGTACCTGATGTCTTTCTATAACGCAGGATTTTGTTTTAGTTACACTGGTGTTTAATTAACGTGTTGTCTGCATATCTACCATATTCTTTTATTTTCTCATTTTATTCTTCGGAATATTTTCTATACTGAATAAAACTGGCAACAAACTTTAAAAAAATTGTTTTATTTGTTGCCTGCGTTCGTGAATATTTCTGTTATAATTGTACTCAGTATATGATGCAAGATTGTGTACTCTGTATTTAACATAATGCTGTGGACCTGTTAGGTAGAATAACGGCGTCTGCAAGATTTTCCAAACCACGAGATTGTTTTGTTAAAATAAAGGAAATTGAAAAAAAATGGTGTAATGTTTTGTGAAATGATTTGTCTAAAAGTAAGGAATAAAACAGATTTGAAGAACATTTGACACACCTTTAAACGGTGCTCGCAATCATGTACAGCAGCTGAGATGCTCATACGTTAGTGACCTAAACAACTACAGAGATATCCTCTAGTACTCTTGAAGGTTCTAAGATTCCAAGTTAAACATTGAACCTTAAATTCTCAACCGGCACTTCATTTTTGGTACATGATTTCGAGTTTCATTCAAAGGCATGTCAATTTTTTTTATAATCTCCTCAATTTTTGTAGTCCTCTCGTCCTTAGTTGCGTGTAATATTGTGGTAAGTTTATAATTAGTGCTTTGAAACCGTCTAATGACAGCTGAATAAAACACAACTTTGTGTCATACGCATTTCACCTTTATTCTTTGTAAGGCATTTTCAGTCGCCTGAAATATGTATATATCTGTGACTTGGTTCTAAAAGGGCCAATGTCAATATTTGTAAAAACTGGTTTTATAGGTGTACGCCATATAGTTTCACATGCTCTTCATAATGTTAAAACGGCCAATGTCTAAGTGACATAGGATGAGAGATACTGGGGTTTTAAGTTGTAAGCCCCAAAGTGTTTTATCAAGTTTCCAATCGGCATAAAATGGCCAATCTTGACATTGGCCTTTTTTGCTGACAGATGGTTTCAACAATTGAAACAGTGCAGTGACATTGGACTTAAATCTGGCGGGAATACACAATAATAAGAGATGTTCCTTTAAAAATCCCCCTTACCATTCAGCACTGTGTTAGTGAGGAGTCTAAGACAGTCTTGGTGGGCACAAACATGTATCAAAAAGGCGATGTTGAAGAGCTTGAGGAACAAACTGCACCTGAAATATCACCACTAACGTCATCACTTTGCCTTGAAGGTAAGTTTACTAAAATAAACTGGTATCAGGAGCATTTATCACTATTTTTTCCAACACAAGACCATAAATTGACTGGTATCTCTACTTAATGCCAATCTAAAATATTATCAACTGCCTTTTAAATTTATTTCATTTTTTGTTTTGGTCCCGGCGGAGGTTCGAATACTCCCTCGGGCACGACCATGTGTGTTTATCCTTAGGATAATTTAGGTTAAGTAGTGTGTAAGCTTAGGGACTGATGACCTTAGCAGTTAAATCCCATAAGATTTGACACACGTTTGAACATTTTGACTAGATAATTTGTGTTGTTGCCCAACTAATGCGACCATAATGAAGACCGCCTCGAGTGAGCATTAGAACCAGGACAATACATATAATTGCGTAGGCTTCCGCGGCCAGAGTCAGTCAACATAAAAGTTTTCTGGGTTTGGTACCGCGTCATAATGTAAAAAACTACTGGATCTAGACCCAGAAGAAGGCCGCTGCAATCGTGGCCGAAACATTGGCTTTTCTATAGCAGCAGTAGTTTTTACATTATGACACGGTACCAAACCCAGAAAACTTTTATGTTGACAGGACAATACAATATGAATGTAATTCGTTGGACAAAGATGGTGAAAACAAATATTCCAACACGTCATTCCACGGGAACTCAGTTGTAAATCAAAGTTCCGCGTGTTTTTACAACAGAACCCAATCCATTTGACTATGTACTTGCATGTGTAAGTTCGAAACCAGTATAGGTGCTTCAGCAATAAAGGAAACTACAAATAACCTGTAACTGATTGCAGCCGTATATTCAATGTCAGAAAACAGACACGGTTCTCCCTTAATATATTTGACAAAACAGGATCGAATTGACTAATCTGAAAGATCTGAATCACTTCTTTCTGGGGCGATTACCTGTGTATAATTCCCGTAGTCACGTTACTTTGCGGTTATTTTAGTGCTTCGCTTTTGTCGACGCAGTGTAGAGTACAAAAGCGTTGCGCGCAACATGTTATATAAAGTGCGCAGCCGAATGCTTGTGGGTGAGTATGAAATGAAAGGAAAGCTGCCGCGAGGGAAAAGTGCTACCTCGTGTCAAGACAAGCGAGAGAGGGGGGCAAGCACTTGTAGCTGCGAAGCGTACGAAACACGATCTTACAGTGTCTTGCCACTAAGTCACTGCCCTCTTCAGCAGGTCACTTTCTCCAGAGCAGAGTAGGGTAGGGTACACCGTCTGACTGGCCCGAGATTTCCCCTCGGAGAAGAACAGCGTGCTCGCTATTCGCAAACTGAACAACGAGAATTAGCTACGGTGCAGGGCTCGATGTGCTTCGTTCTTATTATCCGGTGAAAGAAGTGACAACCTGGCCACGGTAGTAACAAAGTCGTGTCTGTACTAGGGAAACAGGGTGGGGGAAGCAGTACCAGCGTACACTCCAGGGTTCTGACAAGTGTTGTGCTACCACAGGTTACATGGCTGTACGGCCGGTGACCTGCATAGCACAATAATTCAACACTGACGAGGACTTTTGCTTTCTACAATAATCCTAGTTCACTTTCACCTGAAGAACATTTACTCACAATATTATGGATACAAATACACACTTCGTCTGAATAAACCACTAACGGTTTTAATTTATCTACATCTATATCGACATGACTGCTGTCAGTTCACACCCAGGTGCCTGGGAGAGGCTTCACAGAAACATCTTCAGACCATTTCTCTACCGTTTCACTCTCAAACAGCGCGTGGTAAAAGTGAACACTTAAATATTTCCGAATGAGCTCTGATTTCTCGTAATTTATTACGAAGACCGTTTCTCCCTATATACGTTAACGCCAATAAAATATTTTCACATCCAGAGGAGAAAGTTGCTGATTGGAATTTCGTGAAAATACGTCACACCATCGAAATTCGTCTTTTTTTTTAATGAATGCCGCCCCACACGTTTACCCTGGCCGCAACACTCTCTCCCCTATTTCACGATAATACAAAACCGAGCTGCCCTTCCTTGGGCTTTGTCTACGTCCTCCGTCAATCCTACTTTATAGGAACCCCATATCGCACAGCAATACTCTAGCAAATGACGGGCAAGCGAAATGTAGGCACTCCGTGTAGCAGACCTTTGCAACTTCTAAGTATTCCAGCAACAAGACGCAGTCTTTGGTTTGCCGTCAGCGCAGCATTATCTATATGATCTTTCCAGTTTAACTTGTTTGTAATACTAATTCCTAGGTATTTAATTGAATTGACAGTCTTTATATTCGTTTCATTTCGTACAACTGAAATTTAAAGGATCCCTTTTAGTACTCATGTGATTGACCGCACACTTTTCCTTATTTAGAGCCAATTACCACTTTTTGTACCATACAGATAGCTGTCTAAACCATTTTTCAATTAAATTTGATCTCCTGATCACTCTTCTAGACGGTAAATGAAATCATCATCTGCAAACAACGGAAGAGAGCTGCTTAAATTGTCTCCCTAAATCGTTTATGGAGATTAGAATAGTAGGGGGTCTACAATACTTTCTTGGAAATGCCACGTATCACTCCTGTGTCACTCGGTCACTTTCTATCCATTAGTACGAACTGTGAATTTTCTGGCAGGAAATCACGAATCCAATTACACAAATGAAACATACTCCATAGTCACGGAATTTGATTCGAAGTCTCTTGCGAGGAACGATGGCAAAAGCCCTCTGGAAACCTAGAAATATGGAACCAATTTGAGGTCCCTTGACGACAGTACTCATCATTTCGCGCGAATAAAGAGGTAGTTGTGTTTCACAAAAACAATATTTTCTGAATCCGTGCCATGTATGTTTTCTTAGAGGTAATTCCTAATGTTCTAACACATTTCTAACATTTCATTTTTTTGGTAAAATTCTAAAATGGCTCTAAGCAGTATGGGACATGACATCTGAGGTCATCAGTTCCCTAGACTTAGAACTACGCAAACCTAACTAACCTAAGGACATCACACATATCCATGTGCGAGGCAGGATTCGACTCTGCGACCGTAGCAGCCGCGTGGTTCCAGAGTGAAGTGCCTCGAACCGCTTGACCACAGCGGCCGACGTAAAATTACAGTATAGTTGCTTTATATGAAACGATGTCGTCTCTTTTGCAGATGTCTACTCATTTATTCTAGCACACAACTTGTGTGAGTTATGTTGCTAGCGTGAAAAACCAGTATTGAGCGGCAAAGGTTATTCTAACGCTCTTTATTGTAGTGTATTGCCACATTTCTCATCATAATGATTACAGGTTTCGTTCAGATTTCGAGCATTTGTAGATCCACTGTGGAGATGGAAAGAGACACAGATTTTGGGAAGTGGGACATACTGGATGATTACTGGCTGCCGGCCGTTGTGGCCGAGCGGATCTAGGCGCTTCAGACTGGAACCGCGCTACCGCAACGGTCGCAGGTTCGAATCCTGCTTCGGGCATGGATGTGTGTGATGTCCTTAAGTTAGTTAGGTTTAAGTAGTTCTAAGTTCTATGGCACTGATGACCTCAGATGTTAAGTCCCATAGTGCTCAGAGCCATTTGAACCGTATGATGACTGGCTGTCAAATAAATACTTGTAAATATTTTATTTGGCACTCAGCAGTTTAACCCAAATACAACATCGTTGAACAGCTACACCGTGCTCTACCGCATCTCGCACACTACTTTTAATGAATTTAATTTTTATACGCTGTTCCCAGGGGGCACCGCCTTAAAGAAGCACTGTTCGTGCAGGCAGGGAAGTATTCGTGCTAGAGATGGGCAAACTCGATCCTTGGGAACTAGTTCACTGGTGATCGCTCTTTTTTTGGGAACCGTTCATTTTTACTCGTTCACCGTTCATTTGTGCTTGTTATACGGTTCTTATGAAAACTTGAGCCAGCTCTCCTTCCATAGGAAAAGATAGCCAGCTAAAGCACCCAGTCCTAAGCCTCCATTTTCGGATGGTTTTAATGGGATTCTACAACGGAACCGAAAATGGACTTTGCATTTTTGTTCCTGGAATACAAAATACCTTCATAATAAACAACAAGGAGTTCTAATGGGTATAAGGAAGCACAAAATTGACGGAGCTGTGCTTTCCGAAACAAAAAAGAAAGATACTGGTTCTGAATGTCTGCTAGAGTTCGCGCATTATTTTAGTCAAATGGACAGAAGCAGCAGGGCGAAAGCAGTTGCATCTATAATTCTAAACAACTGGTTGGCAAAATATTTAACCTCGTGGGAAGAAGCTAACGAAAGACTGATAAAGCTCAGTATGAGAGCTAGAGCCATGAATATAGTGACAATGGGAATGTACACCCCTGCTGAAGATTTGCCGTTGAAAGAGGGTTTTGAATAGATGCTGATAACCGTATGTGGGTAAGTGTTGTCACCATATACGTAATTCTGTGGATTTTGTCAATCGCTGGAAGAGAGTTAAGCTTAGCATTTCGGATTTACTAATTAGCTTTGATGTGTTCTCACTTTCTACCAAAGTTCCTTTAATGGACTCGTTACGTCTTTCTGGAAATGTATGCAGTGCTGACCTGACAGCCTTGTTTGGACGTACTCTCTCCTCAACCTACTTCTTATTTAACACTGAATTTTTTGAACAAACAGACGGCATCACCATGGGGAGTCCTTTGTCCCCTATGGTGGCTAATCTTTTTATGAAGTACTCTGAGGAGAAAGCAGTTGAGTTTGCTGTTTTAAAGCCCACGGTTTTCTGGCGTTTTGTAGATGATACTTTTGCCGTATGGCAAACAAGAACTGTAGAAATTCCTTTGCCACTTAAACCCATTACACGAAAACATCAAGTTTACGATGGAGATTGAGAAAGATGGGACTTTACCCTTTCTAGGCATACTAGCACGTGGTAAGAATGATGGGTCACTGGGACATTGTGTGTACAGAAAACCCACGCACATAGAACTATATCTCCAGGTGTCTAGCTGCCATCACCCTGCACAAACCGCCGGTATTCTTAGTACCTTAATACATCGGGTGCACCTAATATCGGACGATGGAAACCTCCACGCAGAATTACAGCACTTGGAGAAGCTTTTAAAGCGAATGGCTACTCTTCACTCCCAATAAGGAAGGGCATGCACAGCTATAATAACAAGAACTAAAGCAGTGAGGACACTGATGACTATAAATCAACTGCGTTCCTTCCATATGCCGGGACTGTGCCTTCTAAAACAGGCGGATTCCTTAGGAAAAAGTTACCTTCCGTCCACCAGCTAAGAGCTTGGCCGTCGTTGGATTACTCAAAGACGACTTACAACTAAAAAATGCGGGCGTTTACAAAATTCCCTGTGAGTGCAGTGCAGCATATATAGGCCAGACGACACGAACTGTCTTGAGAAACCGTTAAAATCAGTGGCAGAACACTGTATTTCCATGGGACACTCAGTGAATCTTAGCTCCAGGTTTCAGTTTTTGTGGTTCAGTTATCAAAGAATCTGTGGAAATACGTCTTGCCGATAGTCTTATAAATCGTGACAACGGCTTTCAACTGGATTAAAATTGGAATCCTATATTAAAATTATCCAGTCACAGCGGGAACTATGACTAGTTCATATCTCACTTCCACCGCCGAGGGCAGCACACACATCACCTGGCGCATGCGCCGAAAACCACCAGCACAATTCGGATGCGCGAGGTACGGCATTAATAACGTGAGTGCACAAGGGCTCTTTAGTAGTTGTCTACTCATCTGAAGATGGTCGGACGTCTCTTGGCCGAAATATTGTGGCAGAATGTCGACGGGATCCGGCTGCACACTCCAAAATAATTAGAAGAAGAAATACGCCGGAGAAATTTTAGAAGTTATATCAGATGCTGATAGAGACTATAGAAGCCGATCCAAGTGGACATGAACTGATACTGGCAGGAGATTTTAACAGCAGAATAGGAAAAGAGATGAATAGTAAAGCTGTGTGTGGAGTATGTTAGCAATGAGAATGGGAAAAGATTGGTGGATTTATTGTAGTAGTATGAATTACAAGTAGAAAATACATTCTTTCCTTGCAGGCATATACATAAATTTACATGGTATAACCGTACAACGGGGTTGTAATTAATTTTTGATCACCCAATGATGAGACAAACGACCAGTTTCAAAATTCTAGATGACAGAATTAAAAGAGGGGTGGATTGCGGAAGTAACCACCATCTGGTCAAAAAGAAAAATGGTTCAAATGGCTCTGAGCTCTATGGGACTTAACTTGTGAGGTCATCAATCCCCTAGAACTTCGAACTACTTAAACCTAACTAACCGAAAGACATCACACACATCCATGCCCGAGGCAGGATTCGAACCTGCGACCGTAGTCGTCGCGCGTTTCCAGACTGTAGCGCCTAGAACCGCTCGGTCACGCAGGCGGGCCCATCTGGTCAAATGTCCAATTTCTATTCCTTATATTTTCAGGAGAGGTGTGAACAGAAGAGGTCGCAATATGCTGACCAGCTTGACATAGGGTATAACTTGGACAGTTTAAGGGAAGGTAGTACTAAGCACTTATACCAACAGCGATGGCAAACAAATTGAAGGGTGCAGAGAGGACAGTAGAAGAGGAATATGCGCATTTAAAAAAGGCCATAGATGAAGCAGCGAAAGAAGAAATTGGAGAAGATGAAACCAGTTGGTAGGATGCAGAAATAGCACATATGATTCAAAGGAAAAAAGAAACTTATCTGACATTTCTGAATGTGGATGACAGTCAAAGTAGAGATAGGTATGTAAGACACTAAATGGACAAGTAAGAAGAGAAGTGTTAGAAAGGAAAAGCAAGGCTGGAAAGAAACAAGTGAATATGTAGAGGGGATGATTGGTGAGGCTCGTAGTGCTGGAGCGTGGAGAACAATCAAGTCAATGCGAGTGTCAACTAGCGACAAGTTACATCATAATAAAATCATGGACAACGTATTTTAAGGATTTATTCCAGGAAAATCGGCCTAGCTTTTCACATAAATGTGAGGAGAGGATCAACAGGAGGAATTTCGTTCAGATACAAAAGTTCATCAGGCTGTGAAAAGCTGTAAGATGAAGAAGACACCAGGGTGTGGATCACTATACCCAAAGCGCGTAAAGTTTGGTCCACCGAAACAGTGTGAGATGCTATGGGGACTGTCTGAAAAAGTATTAAATGGAGAAAATGTTCCATCGGAATCGAAAACATATCACATAAGACCGGTTCATAAGAAAGGGTCAAGTAACAATCCTAATGATTATAGGGGATTGACAGTGATCCCTTTCGTTGGAAGACTGTATTTGAAGGTACTGAAAGAGAAAGAAACAAGTGACAAGCAGCAAGAAGAGCAAGCACGATTCCGAGCTGGAAGATCGGTAATGAGCAACATCTTGACAGTGAAACTAATATGTGAAAAACGCACAAAGGTTGGACCGGAGATGCATGTTGCATTGATTAACATAGAGAAACAACAGTGGAAGAAGTTAAAAATACGTAGAGCTAGATCAAAGATTGCTAAAGCCTATTATGAAATTGTATAGAAATAACACAGCAGCAAGAGTAAGGATTGGAAATAGTAGGACAATAGAATTCGGGGTGAATAAGGGTCTGCGACAGAGATGCGGGCTGTCACTGATCTTCTTTAAGCTGTAGGTAGAAACGATACTGGAGACTTGGCACAGAAAATGTCAGGATATGGGACTGACAGTAGAGGCCGCGCGGGACTAGCCGAGCGGTCTGAAGGCGCTGCAGTCATGGACTGTGCGGCTGGTCCCGGCGGAGGTTCGAGTCCTCCCTTGGGCATGGGTGTGTGTGTGTTTGTCCTTAGGATAATTTAGGTAAAGTAGTGTGTAAGCTTAGAGACTGATGACCTTAGCAGTTAAGTCCCA
This sequence comes from Schistocerca americana, assembly GCF_021461395.2. NCBI lineage: Eukaryota > Metazoa > Arthropoda > Insecta > Orthoptera > Acrididae > Schistocerca > Schistocerca americana. Next base: position 438,492,737 of record NC_060125.1, read on the forward strand.
TAAGATTTCACACACATTTGAACTGACAGTAGAGGACAGCAAGATTTTTACCTTGTATTTTGCAGATGATCTGAGCTATATGATAAGAAAGCTTTAAGAGGAATACAATAAGGCTGGTCTGAAGGTGAACATGAAGAAGTGTGAGTACTGGGCTATTGGAACGAGTACTGGGCTATTGAAATGGAAAAAAATAAATAATTAGGAGTGAGATGAAGAAGTAATCGTAGGTGTGCGGAAGGCAAAAACGTCTTCCGTGTTATTTGATCAACAGGGTACAAGAAATGATGAAATCACTAGTAGGATTAGTAAAGGACGAGCTGTAACAATGACAATCGACTCTGTTCTGTGGAACAAAAAGATAAGAGGAACAACGAAGAGTACAATGTACAAAATTATGGCCCAGAATGTAGTTCTGTACGAAGCAGAAGCCTGGACGTTAGGAAAAAAATAAACTGCTTGCGACTGAGGTGGATTACTTAAGACGAAGGTCGAGCCGTACTAAGATGGATAGGATAAGAAATGACATAACCAAACCAATCGCCAACAACTGTGGCCCGGTGAAATTCACAAAAATTTGGGAGCATTAAGTCCAGGAATGGCTGCAAATGGTCTCCAAGTAGCCGAACATAACCATTTCCAATCAATCACCGGTTCACTGGGACCAGAGGACGCAATCCATTACACGTAAACACAGCCCACACCATTATGCTGCCCCCACCAGCTTGTACAGTGACTTGTTGACAACTTGGGTCCATGGCTTCGTGCGCTCTGTATCACAATCTCATCCTACTATCAGCTCTTAGCAACTGAAGTCGGGACTTAACTCACCAAAGCATAGTTTTCAAGTCGTCTAGGGTCCAACCGATATGGTTACAGAGGCGCTGCAGGCGACGCCGTGCTGTTGGCTAAGGCACTCGCGTCATTAGTCTGCTACCATAGCCCGTGAACGCCAAATTTCGCCGCACTGTCCTAACGGAAACGTTCGTCGAACGTCCCACATTGATTTCTACGTGTATATCACGTAGTGTTGCTTGTCTGTTAGCACTGATAACTCTACGCAAACACCGCTGCTCCCGGTCGGTAAGTGAAGGCCGCCACCACTGCATCGACATTAGTGGGAGGTAATACCTGAAATGCAGTAAACTCAGCACACTCATGACTCGGTGGATCTCGGAATATTGAATTACCATGCGTCTAGCTCCAACTATCATTCGACGTTCAGAGTCTATTAATTCATGTAGATCGGCCGTAACGACTTAGGAAACCTTTTCACACGAATCGCCAGCGTACAAATGACAACAGTGCACTGTCCTTTAATACCTTGTGTACGTGATACTGTCACCATCTGTACATGTGTATGTCACTATCCCGTGACTTCTGTCACCTCAGAGTACATCTACACTCCTGGAAATTGAAATAAGAACACCGTGAATTCATTGTCTCAGGAAGGGGAAACTTTATTGACACATTCCTGGGGTCAGATACATCACATGATCACACTGAAAGAACCACAGGCACATAGACACAGGCAACAGAGCATGCACAATGTCGGCACTAGTACAGTGTATATCCACCTTTCGCAGCAATGCAGGCTGCTATTCTCCCATGGAGACGATCGTAGAGATGCTGGATGTAGTCCTGTGGAACGGCTTGCCATGCCATTTCCACCTGGCGCCTCAGTTGGACCAGCGTTCGTGCTGGACGTGCAGACCGCGTGAGACGACGCTTCATTCAGTCCCAAACATGCTCAATGGGGGACAGATCCGGAGATCTTGCTGGCCAGGGTAGTTGACTTACACCTTCTAGAGCACGTTGGGTGGCACGGGATACATGCGGACGTGCATTGTCCTGTTGGAACAGCAAGTTCCCTTGCCGGTCTAGGAATGGTAGAACGATGGGTTCGATGACGGTTTGGATGTACCGTGCACTATTCAGTGTCCCCTCGACGATCACCAGTGGTGTACGGCCAGTGTAGGAGATCGCTCCCCACACCATGATGCCGGGTGTTGGCCCTGTGTGCCTCGGTCGTATGCAGTCCTGATTGTGGCGCTCACCTGCACGGCGCCAAACACGCATACGACCATCATTGGCACCAAGGCAGAAGCGACTCTCATCGCTGAAGACGACACGTCTCCATTCGTCCCTCCATTCACGCCTGTCGCGACACCACTGGAGGCGGGCTGCACGATGTTGGGGCGTGAGCGGAAGACGGCCTAACGGTGTGCGGGACCGTAGCCCAGCTTCATGGAGACGGTTGCGAATGGTCCTCGCCGATACCCCAGGAGCAACAGTGTCCCTAATTTGCTGGGAAGTGGCGGTGCGGTCCCCTACGGCACTGCGTAGGATCCTACGGTCTTGGCGTGCATCCGTGCGTCGCTGCGGTCCGGTCCCAGGTCGACGGGCACGTGCACCTTCCGCCGACCACTGGCGACAACATCGATGTACTGTGGAGACCTCACGCCCCACGTGTTGAGCAATTCGGCGGTACGTCCACCCGGCCTCCCGCATGCCCACTATACGCCCTCGCTCAAAGTCCGTCAACTGCACATATGGGTCACGTCCACGCTGTCGCGGCATGCTACCAGTGTTAAAGACTGCGATGGAGCTCCGTATGCCACGGCAAACTGGCTGACACTGACGGCGGCGGTGCACAAATGCTGCGCAGCTAGCGCCATTCGACGGCCAACACCGCGGTTCCTGGTGTGTCCGCTGTGCCGTGCGTGTGATCATTGCTTGTACAGCCCTCTCGCAGTGTCCGGAGCAAGTATGGTGGGTCTGACACATCGGTGTCAATGTGTTCTTTTTTCCATTTCCAGGAGTGTATATTCTACCATTGACCTTAACATAATCCATAAATAAATTAAGCTGGTTTGTTAATATCTCCATCCGAACAGGCCTTGGAAAGCCGAACGGCACCGACAGGCCGCCGTGTCATCCTCAGACCACAGGCGTCACTGGATGCGGCATATGGCCAGCACACCGCTGTCCCGGCCGTTTTGCCGGTTTACGAGATCGGAGCCGCTACTTCTCAATCAAGTAGCTCCTTAGTTTGCCTCACAAGGGCTGAGTGCACCCCGCTTGCCAACAGCGCTCGGCAGATCGTATGGTCACCCATCCAACGCTTAACTTCGGTGATCTGACTTCTTAATATGTACCCTTCCATTATGACCGATCAGGCATTTGACAGTCTAGTATCGTCTCTCTCTGGTTTTAACGAGTTGTATTACTGATAAGACCCAAAGTTCGGAGCAGCTCGTCTTACTACTTGTTTTACTTATTCGTGTATATGTGTGTGTGTGTGTGTGTGTGTGTGTGTGTGTGTGTGTGTGTGTGTGTGATCTCAACGGCGAGGTTTTCAGCGCCCTTACGAATATTAAAGGAAGCGAATGTCACAACGTGAGGAGTACACCTACAAAAGACATTCGCTGACACCCACCTCACTCGCACTGACGCACACAGCCATTCCATCGCATACTTCGTAAGACAACAGAGAAAGGGTGATAGGCCACGCGGAATTAGCCGAGCGGTCTCATGGCGCTGCAGTCATGGACTGTGCGGATGATCCCGGCGGAGGTTCGAGTCCTCCCTCGGGCATGGGTGTGTGTGTTCGTTCTTAGGATAATTTAGGTTAAGTAGTGTGTAAGCTTGTAAGCTTAGGGATTGATGACCTTAGCAGTTAAGTCCCATAAGATTTCACACACATCTGAACATTTTTGAGAAAGGGTGATAGGTGCTAAACCTGGGATTAAGACATAAAGGAAAGGACAGAGGAGCTAAAACAACAACACAGGAAAATGTTACTGGCTGACCACTTTCAAAACAAACATGGATGAGCCATTCACTGTGTTAATATATAAAGAACAGCTCCCTAAAATTTTAGGAAATAAAACTGAAAAGAAATGAGCCCTCGGTCACTACTATTTTCAGTCTTATTGACCAAGTTTCAACACTTCTAAGAGTGAATTAAAACAATTATAGGTCTCCTATAACATAGATACAAATTTATAGCAACAGACATTTTCTATATAAAAAGAGTATGTACTGACTAACAATAAAAGACAGAGGCAGTACTTACATGTCACATAGAATAATTAACTCGCCTTCACACTTTCCTTTTTATATATATTGTGAATAAAGCCCTTCTGGCCTGTTAATTGTTTTATATGTGACATGTAAGTGCTGCCTCTGTCTTTTATTATTAGTTAGTATTTACAATTTTTGTATAAAAATGTCTTTTCCTATAAATTTGTAGCTATGTTATAGGCTTTTTTAATTATTTTAATTCAGATCAAGGCGTTCTTAGAAGTGTTGAAACCTGGTCAATAAGACTAAAAAGAATAATGACCGAAGCCTCATTTGTTTTGAATTTTAATTTAGAAACGGTCACTAAACCAAGTAGCCATGTTTAAAACTTTGCGATTTAGGAAATAAGTTGGACCGCACTTGTTCTTTAGCGGACTCGCTACACTTGTATGGAGACGCGTTCGTAATGCAGTTCAGTTATCTTCTCAAACATAAACACTTCCTACTGATGTGACATAACATCGAAACCTTTGCTTTTAAATCTTCGCAACGCCTTCTGAAGATTCCCAAGGCTAGTGTACCGTTTGCTTACGTATCGTAGTCGATCATCAACGCCAGTGTTCATCATTTATGGTAGATACATTCCAGATCCATGCACCGTAATCTAGGCCTGTGACACACACACACACACACACACACACACACACACACACACACACACACAACTCTGGCCGCCTCGCTTCCAGTCGCTGACTCCGCACACTGCAGAGAGGCGGCTCGTCACCTCGGTGACCACACTTACTTACAGAGCTTCACTTGTTACTGACTATCTGTCTCTACCTTAATATGTGGCTGTCCCCAGTGATCATAACACAATAATTGTATACACTAAAACAAACACAGAAGCATACACATCACAACACCTAAGGTTGCTGCTGCGCCAAACAAACTGGCAAAATCTAAAGCACGTGACAAGAGTTTCCGCTATGTGTCACCCAAGGGAGTATAGATTACAGAGCTCACGTTCTTACAGACGTCTTACAGAGAGCACAAGCTACAGCCATACCTACAGTACGCGACGCACCCAAACGAAAGTGCACCACGGTCAACACTGTTAACAAGACAAGAAAAGTCATAATAACCAACGATATTACCAAAAATCAAAGATAGCACAGGAAAGAGAGATTAGGCTTCAACATTACCGTGACGGTAAAACACGATACAGAGACGAACTATGTAAGACCAGGAAAGGGATACATCCGTTGATCAGACTTACAGAACATCTGGGGTAGCCTTTGAAACTGCCGAATGAACATATCAAGAACCTGACAGTATTATCAACATCGAAGAAACCAGATGGCACTACCTCAAGAGGGTGGAGATGCACACACAATATTTTCTTAATAAACTACACCCTGTCGTTTACCACACTCAGGACAACCAACTTCACTCCGGCCTTCGCAAATTACTTGATGACAAATACGAAAAGGAAGGTATCACCTTCCCCTTATCTAGCGAGCAAGTTGCGTTGGCAATACATAAAATAAAGAACAAAAGGGCTCAGGGTCCAGATGGCATCCACCCTGGAAGCTTCAAACTAGCTGGTCCACTTATCGTACCATATCTGACAGATGTAATTAATGATGCTCTACTAGAAGGGCGAATTTTGAGTATATGGAAGACGTCAAATGCATTTGTAATCAAGAAGAGGGACTTCCTTTAAGCTGGTATACTTATATCTAACGAAGGTGCAGCTCTAACACCAACGACTACAGGAATTTTTCCATGAGTGATCCCACCACCACCCTCTACACTGTCACCTATAAGGTTTGCCAGCCTCCCCTTGCCGTACTTATTGAGTTGCAGACCATGCCTAATGAAGCCCGATCTTGAGATGTACAAAGTGATGTCCTTCCATGGGGGCCTAATAGGGAGCTGTGTTTCCCCCGTGTTTGTATCGCCCAGCCTCCTGACGATGGCAGCTTTTCAAACTCATCGCATAGACGCACTCAATGTCAGTACCATTAGCGCACTGGCCTTACTCGATGAAATGGTGTGTGCTGCGCACGTTGACGTTGCTCTCTTTCAGGAGGTGCGTGTTGCAACATTTCGTGCCCCCCCCCCCCCTCCCCATGGCTTTACGGCCCACGTCTCCCGTGCTTCACCTACTGTAATGGGGTGGCGATCCTCCTACGTGATCGTATCCTCGCTGTGCCAGAGGTACAGCTCTCACGTTTAGTGGCGCCAGGATTATGAACGCCTATGCCTCACCTGGTTCGGTCGCCGCCGCGAACGTCCCACTTTCTTCTCCGAGGCAGTCACGCCTCTGCCTGGATTTATTGATCATGGGAGGCGACACCAACTCCACCCTGGCGCCCGAAGACCAACTGGCGTGCGCGGCGCTACCGGAAGTTCTCGAGCACCTCAACCTTGTGGGCTCTTTGGAGCATGTTCATGGCGATCGTCTGGGGTTTACGCATTTCACTAGCCATTCTTCCAGGCACCTCGATCGTGTTTATATCTCCTGCAATAATGTCGGTGAGATTCAGGCTCCTGAAGCCTGGCCCGTTGCGTTCTCTGATCACGATGCATATATCTGTGTCTTCAACCTCTACCGCCGAAGGTTGTGACGCGACCAGGGACAATGGTTACAGTAGTAACCAAAACCAACCACGGGAACGCCTTGGGCTGCGGATCGGAGCCGCCAGGCGGGAAAGCCGCCGGCGGTGGAGCAGCCGGCGGTGGAGCACGCACCACCAGGTAAACACAAGGACGAGTCAGACGACAGACCAACGACAACCGACACAACCGACAATGACCGACACAACAAGGAAGAGATAAACAACGGAGGCTTGTAGAAACCACAACACCAAACACCAACAGCAAATCCACTCGGAACCAGAGCCAGGCAAACGTCAACAACGAGCAACGACCAGAAAGCAGTACCTCCGAGATATAGACGCAATCCAGAGCGAGTACCAGACTCGCTGGACTAGGTTTTTTTTTATTGTGATTTCATTCCCATGCCCCATATGGGCAGGGGAGGGCTGTCAGTGGCACAATCCGCCGCTCTTCAGCCGAGTGACAGGACAACTTCAAATAAGAATAAAATGTATCATACATAAGGCGATAAAGGGGAACTTAGAATAACGGGGGAAAATGGAGGTAAAAAATATAGACTAACATGGAGACGTTCATGGAGCACAGTTAAAAAAAAAAGTCACCAGAAAGTTAAAAAACACAGTTGGCGATTCTTCAAAACTCAGAGAAGACACTGAATGGACAGGCACACGTTAAAAGTCGGCCACAGTAGTAAAAACACTCTGGAACAACACACTTAAAACCCACAGGGAGCACACACGACGAAGAATAAAACTGCCAGGCGTGACCTGCCGAGGGAATGGGCAGAGAGGATGGAAAAGGAGGGGAGAGCAAGGGGCAGCAGGGGAAGCGGCAGGATGAAGAGAGGAGGGGCATCGGTGGGTACACGAAGAGGCAGGAGACACGTGGGGCGGGAGATGAAGAGGGAAGACAGGGCAGGAGGGAGTGCAGAGACACTGAAAGGAGGCACAAGAGAAGGAGGGGGAGTAGGAGGGGGAAGCCGCTCAGGAGGAGGGAGGGGGAGGAGAGGGAGCCCTGAGGAGGAGGCAGGAAGATGGGGTTAGAGTTGGTAGGAAGGGTAGATGTCAGGGCAAAGCTCATCATCCGGGAGGGGTAGACGGTGGAAGTTGTGTTGGGAAAGGAGATGAAGGGTGTGGAGATGGAGAGAGGGTGGGGCACAACGATAAAGGCGCGGCAACTGGTTGGGGGTGGAGAGGAAGGGAGACACCAGGAGGTGAGGGGGATCAAGGCGGCAGACAATATAGAGTGTGCGGATGTGTTCAAGGAAAAAGAGAAGGTGGGGGAAGGGGATGACGTTGTAGAGGAGGTGCGTGGGGGGCGGAAGGCGGATGTGGAGGGTGAGGCGGAGCACATGGTGTTCAAGGATTTGGAGGGCTTTATAGAACCAGGGAGGGGCGGAAATCCAAGCTACGCTGGCATAAGAGAGGATGGGGCAGATCAAGGATTTGTAGGCGTGGATGGTGGAAGGTTGCAGATCCCATGTCCGGCCAGACAGGAGTTTCAGGAGGCGGAGGCGGTTGTGAGCTTTGTTTTGGATGGTAAGGAGATGGGGAGTCCAGGTGAGGTAACGATCAAGTATGAGGCCAAGGTATTTGAGGGTAGGAGTGAGGTGGATTGGACGGCCATAAATGGTGAGGTAGAAATCATGGAGGCGGAAGGAGCGGGTGGTGCAGCCTATGACGATCGCCTGGGTCTTGGAGGGATTAACACGGAGGAACCACTGGTTGCACCAAGTGGTGAGTTTGGAGGGTACGTTGGAACCGTACCGGCGGGAGGTACTAGAGTTACTGAACACGATCCATCTTACTTCACCCGACCGCCTGTAACCCATCCAGACCACGTGTACAGCTTGTCGCTGACACCGTGATGGATATCAGTCCAGCCTGTCGTGGTGGGTCCCTTGTGCAACACCTACCCTCCTCAAGGCCTTGTCTCCTTACGAAAGGGAGGTCGGGCGTGGCGGCGATGAACCCATGATTTCTACTTCAGCATCCTGCGGGAGTGTACTACGATGCCTTATGCACCACAAAGTCAGGCGATTGTCAATCGTGCCAAGGCATAGCTCACACCGCTCCCTCTATGTCACCTTGAAGGAGCCACGTTCAGACGCACACACACAGGACAGGTTAGTGCAGGAGCGTCTGTCTATGTGCCACATGATAGCGGAACAGTGCCACCGTCAGAGGACTTTGACTAATGCTCTTATGACTGATGATGGGCGACGTTTAGATACTAACGCAATACAGGGTCTGCTCTCCATACGCATTGTTATGCTGTACTTTGCACAACTTCACCACCCTGGCAACATTACAGAAGTCTGCCGACTCACCTTGGCTCGGTTCCTAAGGATGCAACGATGAATCTGCTTGCCGATGTCAGGCGGGTGCTGCAAACCATTCGCCTGGCCGTGACGGTTTCCTACCAGAGTTTTAGGGAACATTTCGTCCTCTAATGGCGCTGGCGAGGACGGAAATTTTTCTCCTCTCCTCCAGATCCCAGATGGTTTCCTAGTCGATCCCCTCATAGCCATTAACAATGCCTCGGTGTAAATCACGGATACCTGATCGCCGACCATGACATTGCTCAACAGCGACACGAAGATCTTCACCCGGCTGTTAAGTGTACAGCTTAAGCCGACGGCCGGTATGTGGTTTCCCCTGGCAGAATTTTGCGGCAAATTACGCATAACGAATCACTTTTCCGAAAACTGGCGCTTGCACAGCCTTTGATTATGAATCAAGATACACAACAGGAGGCCGGCCACTGTTCTAGGCGCTTCAGTCCGGAACCGCGCGACCGCTATGGTCGCATGTTCGAATCGTGCCTCGGGCATGAATGTGTGTGATGTCCTTAGGTTAGTTAGGTTTAAGTAGTTCTAAGTCTATGGGACTGATGACCTCAGATGTTAAGTCCCATAGTGCTCAGAGCCATTTGAACCATTTTTTGAACATTACAGGAATTTCACCAGAAACAATTTAAAATAATTTTCTCGTTTTTTTGTTTGTTTTTTTTTTTTTTAATTCACTCATCTGACATATAACTAGTAGAAGAATAGGCCCAACGTTATATCAATATACACTGGAAAATATTCGTGTAGTAATCCTCTACAGGCATGAGTATATAAATGAAAAAGGAAAATGAGAGCAACAATCGGGCTTAGAACACGGGGCGCAAAATTAATGCACCATAACGCTAAACACTGACACATCTCTTCTGAGAAAATCGCAAGGTAAAAGAAACTTACAGTACCTCGAAAGCTCTATCGTTTTCTCAGAAACACATACACTGGTAAGCTGAGACACGCGTTCGGTTGCTTTGACCCCTTTTCAACTGAGCGGTGTTTCTGTAAAACTGTGTTTAGCACTTGCCGTGTTCTCCTCGTCAGCGTAATCGATAGTGTGACACTGCTCAATTGCACCTGTGGAGCAACTCAACGGTTTTATGTCCTGTAAGCAGTCTCCGTAAGTCATAAAGTGTGCTGCATCAAGCGCTGCCATCGTGGGAAAATTACTAGCACTTAGCTCCTAACATAAACGATATTTAGTACGGAAATACCAGCCCGTCGTCATATCTAGGCTGTTAGTTCCTTTCCACCAGATGTCGGAAACTGGTTCTGCCGCCCACAACATCAAAGAGGACCAGCCAACAGGAGTAGACAGGAATCATTTGTGGTCTTCAGTAGGGAGACTCAGGTGATACAGCAGTGAGTTCTCATTAGTAACGTGAACTGCCCACGTACACGTAGCAACATATTGCAGACGCTTCTTTTCCCTTTATTATAGCCTCTGGCTGCAGAATAGTTTCATATTTTTTAATTATTAGGTTCGTGCAATAGTTCGTAGTGTTTTTGTTTTCCATGTTGGTATTCCGATTGCTATCAGCTTGTTTACCGATTTCCATTTTTTATTTGTAGTTTAATTTTGCTATTTAAGGTTACATATTGTCATTTGCAGATACTGAGTGGAGATGTGGACGCTATAAAACGGAGTGTTAAGTGGAGAAATCGGAACGTTTCTGACATATTCTTCTGTATGAGTTCAATAGAGAGGCGACAGCAACGGAGGTAGGCAGAAAAATTTGCGCCATATATGGAGATAAAGCCACTGGGCAGAGCACGGCAATAAAATGGTTTTCTCCTTTTAAGGAGGCTCTTTTGACATTAGCGAGTCTTTGCGTTCAGGGGGAACTTGAAGGGAGGCTGCTTCATTTGCCATGACAATTTTCAGGTAGTTTTGGCCATAAATGTGAATGAAGTTGTGAATTTGATAAATGTACTCAACGTCAGTAGTATGGATATAACCTTATTATTGAGACCTCAGATGTTGGTCGGAGAGATAACTACTTTTGAAGAGAGTACCAGTCTGTAGTGCATGTTAGACGTCTGATAATGTACTTTGTTTGAAAGGGATGGAAGCTGGCCTTTGGCGTAGTGGAGGCAGTATTATTTAAAAAAGGATTTTGTGGTAATATGTGTTAAGAAAAGAAAATGAAATTATATCAACAGAATTTTCAAGGTAATTCAGTTTTTTATTTTATTTTTTGTACCTTTATAGCTTCTTATTGTTCGAACATTGCGTATAGCTGAAGTTTACTGTAGAAATTTTATAACGCAACATATGGTTTTGTGAAGAGGTTGAAAAATCATCCAACCAGTTGCAAATAACGGTTTATTAGCCCTTGACCTAGGTTTCGATATTTGTAAAAATATCTTCTTCATGAGTAGTGGGCCTTGTTACGTCACAAGATGGCACATTAGATTTTTCACCCTCTTCAGATTTAGACAGTTGCTGTTTCGCAGACATGTTTAAGATTTTCAGATATGGTTTTATTTTATAATTGAAAAAAGTGTCAACGAAAGTAACTGTACGCAGGGAAGTTACTAAGAAGTATATTGCTAACTTGTCTAGGTCTGTGAACTTTATGAAAATACGTATTGTTTTCATGGCTTAATGAAGGATAGTTGTACTTGGAGTCTTTGTTCCCATGAATCAGTCATTAAGTTTAGTTCCTTATTTTTAATTCTTTATTTTCACGACTGTGTTTGTATACTCGCATTGCACATCGCGCGTTGTGTGCTGAGATGCATTTTATGAAAACTGGTGAGATAGTATCTTCGACTGCACATCGCAAGTGCGACAATTGAAATCTTATTTTTGACAGTCTCGTCATTATCTTAATAGTAACAGGTTGCAGAGCAGACGAGCGTTCCATGCGCACAGGTATGCAAATAAATTTAATTACCATCAAAGTCCATGCCAAATGTAGAGCACAGACATTGTCAGAGTGTTTTTGTGTAAATATTGGTATCAGTTCGGAGGCTTAATACCAGTAAAAGAATTTCGTAAAGTGTTATCGAGTCAGTTTTCAAGCAGTTCCAACAGAGAGTCAGATGCGTTAATTTTTATTTTCATTTCTTTGTAAATATAGTAACAGTAATTAGTAGCAAGACTAAAGATAAATAATAGAAATGTTCAGGCCCAACATTTTGATCTGAGACATTTTTTTTTTTTCTCTGTCGGACAGCATATGTAAATTTCATTGAAAACTAATTGCTTTCCCGCAGGCGAATTGTTTGATGAACCGGCTAGTCTGGATTTGCCTTCGTGTAGCATGAGCCTCACATATTCCCGTTCAAAATTAAATTTTCACTCAGTTCTGTTGCTCTGCACCGAGCTTTACAAGTTTCGACGTCACATTAAGTTTTACACATTTCTCAGATACCAACCTAAGACTTACAAACACAAGTTTAAAGAAATACGAACCCGTTTCAACATCCGAGGTTAGTTTAATGGCATTAATCCATAAATATGAACTTGTTTCAACCAGCAGGCTTCGATGAGGTTCGTTTAATCGCATTAATCCACAGTGTTACATGTCAATGTACTAGAGAATTGGCAGATGTGATGAAACATGATCATTCCGAACTCGTGCGACATCTGCATGCAATGCAGAAGGTTCAAAAGTCGGGCTATAAGCCAAAATCATAAGTCAGCAGGTGGCCATATGTGCATCTCTGCTTGCTCGTCATTAATTGGCTAGCGAACAACACCGACTATTTCTATCCTCTATAGTTACTGGTGACGAGAAAAGGTGTCTAATGGTAATATAAAGGAAAGAAAGGAATGTTTGAGCCCAAACAAAGTAGCAACTCTCGATATATAAGACCTGGATCCATCGATAAAAGATAATGTTATGAATCTGGTGGAACAACGACGGTGTGGTGTACTATGAATAAACAACTGAGACGTCTTGCAGACGCAGACCACGAACAGCAACCAGGAAGACTGTGTGAAGTGATGCCGCTCCACAATAACGCCCGCTCGCATTCTGCTAGACTGACCAAAAGCATTATACAGAAGTTGGGTTGGGAAGTCATTCCGCACCTATCTTTTTCACCTGATCTTGTGCCCTCAGATTTTCACCCTTGCCGTTATCTATCGAATAACCTTCAAGGAACTTCCTTTCCAGATGCAAATACGCTCACCACGGTTCGACGAGTTTTTCGCCTCAAAACCACGTGATTCCCACACTCCAGGAAACGAAAAGTTACCCCAGCGTTGGCAGACTGTTGTAAATACTAAAGCAGAATATACACTCACGTTCAGAAAAAAAAACAGAACACCTTGAACGACTGGACGCTGGACATTCATATTCACAGGATTCATACATTAGTATGTTCTACAGAAATGAATAACATTTCAGTCACCTCGGTCCAGCATGTGTCCTACTGCGTAGCAGGCACAGGGTCCGCCATAGGCCCCACTAACTTGTTCCATGCGTGACGGCATCGATGAGTATAATGAGCGAATGGCATCCTGTGGTACAGCCGTCGACGCTGCATTCATCTGATTCCAAAGTTCATCAGTGGCGATTGGAACTGGGTCACAGCACTGCACCCGTTATTTCACCATATCCCACACATTATCGATTGGTGGCATGTTTGGTGATCCGGCGGGCCAGGGCAAAAGCCTGACATCCTGTGGCACCAAGAAGGCACGTTTTCTTGCCGCTACATGTGGTCGTGCATTGTCTTTCTGAAAAATTGCGTCTGGGGTATTGTGCAGAAAGGGTATGGCTACAGGTCACAGGATGTCATTCACGTAGATCACACTGGTCACAAATGCGCTGGACACGCAACTGTGATTTGTGGTTGTATCCAATAACACTCCACACCATACGGCGTTGCGTTTGCGCTGTGTATCTTGTGCGAATGCAGTCACTGTGGTGCCACTCCCCTGTCTGCGGCGAACCAAAATGAGGCCATCATTTTCAAACAAACAGGACCTGTATTCGTCCAAAAACACTGTCTGATGTCATTCCTATCCCCAGTGACGTCGTTCCACACACCATTGCCAATTAGCGTTGGCAGGCGGAGAAGTGGACGACGCGCACTTAACCCATCGCATAATAAATGGCGATGGTCTGTCACCCCTGATAGTGTACGATGTGTTACACTATTGCACCAGAGCCGAGGAGTACACAGATCTGCCCTGCAACGCCATTCGGATGAGGTGCCGATCTTCTTTGCGGGGTGGTCAGTGTGGTGCGACTGAACCATCTCGACTGCACACACCCGTTGCCCTGCCGAAACACTGCAGTTTCCCAGATGGATACATCACATTCTCTCACGCCGATAATGCGCCCTCTTTCACTGATTTGACGGTACGTTTCGCACATACGTCTGTGACGCATCTCGCACGTCTGCCAAAGTCACATTGATCGACTACCTTCGGTTTATAGCGAGAGCGAGAGCTGCAGGCACATTTTACTGGTAGACGATGACGCGCCACGATATCGATGGTGACACTGAAACTGCGCGCCGACATGTTTTAAATGCTAATCATTTCTGGAAATTGGAATTTTGTGATAATGTCTAATGGGCCCAAACTACTGAGGCTATCGGTCCCTAAGCTTGCACACTACTTAATCTAACTTAAACTAACTTACACTAAAGATGACACACAGACCCATGCCCGAGGGAGGACTCGAACCTCCGACGGGGGGAACCGCACGGACCGTCACAAGACGCGCAGACCTCACGGCTACCCCGCGCGGCAATCATTTCTGCAGAACATACTAACGTACATGTCCTGTGAATGCGCGAACGTCCTAATTCTAACCGTGTATCACTGATGACAAAAATCTCTGTTATGTGTGTCTGTTCTGTTTATTAAATTCATGGAAAAACGCAACGAACTTATGCTACAACTCAATAGACGATCGATTTCGAGAATTCTGTTCCAATACTCAGATGCACTTTAAATACGAGGTGCTTTCAAGTTCTAAGGCCTCCGATTTTTTTTTCTTCGGACTGGAAAGAGATAGAAACACGCGCATTGTTTTAAAATGAGGCCGCGTTCATTGTCAATAAGTCCCAGAGATGGCAGCACCGTATGGCAGATGGAATTTTACCGCCAGCGGCGAGAATGAGAACTGTTTTAAATACTTAAAATGGCGACGTTTTCCTTACTTGAACAGTGTGCAATCATTCGTTTTCTGAATTTGCGTGGTGTGAAACCAATTGAAATTCATCGACAGTTGAAGGAGACATGTGGTGACGGAATGTATGTGTCGAAATTGCGTTCGTGGATGCGACAGTTTAAAGAAGGCAGAACATCGTGTGACAACAAACCGAAACAACCTCGGGCCCGCACAACCCGGTCTGACGACATGATCGAGAAAGTGGAGAGAATTGTTTTGGGGGATCGCCAAATGACTGTTGAACAGATCGCCTCCAGAGTTGGCATTTCTGTGGGTTCTGTGCACACAATCCTGCATGATGACCTGAAAATGCGAAAAGTGTCATCCAGGTGGGTGCCACGAATGCTGACGGACGACCACATGGCTGCCCGTGTGGCATGTTGCCAAGCAATGTTGACGCGCAATGACAGCATGAATGGGACTTTCTTTTCGTCGGTTGTGACAGTGGATGAGACGTGGATGTCATTTTTCAATCCAGAAACAAAGCGCCAGTCATCTCAATGGAAGCACACAGATTCACCGCCACCAAAAAAATTTCGGGTAACCGCCAGTGCTGAAAAAATTATGGTGTCCATGTTCTGGGACAGCGAGGGCGTAATCCTTACCCATTGCGTTCCAAAGGGCACTACGGTAACAGGTGCATCCTACGAAAATGTTTTGAAGAACAAATTCCTTCCTGCACTGCAACAAGAACGTCCGGGAAGGGCTGCGCGTGTGCTGTTTCACCAAGACAACGCACCCGCACTTCGAGCTAACGTTACGCAACAGTTTCTTCGTGATAACAACTTTGAAGTGATTCCTCATGCTCTTCGCTCACCTGACCTGGCTCCTAGTGACTTTAGGCTTTTTCCAACAATGAAAGACACTCCCCGTGGCAGCACATTCACCAGCCGTGCTGCTATTGCCTCAGCGATTTTCCAATGGTCAAAACAGACTCCTAAAGAAGCCTTCGCCGCTGCCATGGAATAATGGCGTCAGCGTTGTGAAAAATGTGTACGTCTGCAGGGCGATTACGTCGAGAAGTAACGCCAGTTTCATCGATTTCGGATGAGTAGTTAATTAGAAAAAAAATCGGAGGCCTTAGAACTTGAATGCACCTCGTACACATGTGATCGATTTTTAGGCGCTGCTATCCAGTTATAGTCGGCTGTCAACGGACTGGGAAGCGTGCAATCCTCACGTCCACACCAACACGCCAAAACGACACGTCGTTGTTAGGTATACCTAGTCTGTTGCCCAACAGTCAAGTGGCATTTTGGAATAATGTTGTGGAAGTGGCAACTGCACGATTGCCAATCCGTTGACAGTCAACTGGAAAGCAATGCCTAACATCGATTAGATGTGTACTTACGGTGCATCTGAATATGTGAATGGGACTCCCGATATCGATCTTCTAATTAAAAAGTTCTGAAACTATCTTGCAACCTGAGGCTGCGTATAATTAGTAAACATATACAGCTGCGTTCCCACCATCCACTTCGATGGATAGTCAAGATATATCTCTATTCTCTTCTTGTACAAAACTATTAACAGCCACGCTTCACTTCCGTAAAAGACTAAATTTCGGACAAACACCTGCAGAAAAAACTTTCTAACACTTAAATTTATATCCAGTGTTAACAAATATATCTTTTCAGAAAGGCTTTTTCGCTATTGCAGTTCTATTCTTTATATTCTCTCTAGTTCAGACATCGTCAGTTATTTTGCTGCCCAAATACCAAAATTCATCTACGGCTTTGTGTCTCATATCCTAGTCTGATTCCCTCAGAATCGCCTGATTTAATTTGACTACATTCGATTAATGTTTTACTGTTGCTCATATTCGTCTTATCTTTTCAAGGACTATCCATTCCGCTTTACTGATCTACCAAACCCTGAGCCGTCTCTTACAGAAACCGTTTTATCGCCGAACCTCAAAGTTCTATTTCTTGCCCCCTGAACTCTAGTACTCTTTCCAGATTTATACTTGGTTACCTGTATTTCCTGTCAAAGGTACAAATTGAATAACACGAAGGGTAGAACTCGAAGGACGGACTGCAGCGCCGTCTCACGCCCTTCTCAACTACCACTTCCCTTCGACTCTCGTAACTTCAGTCTGGAGTCTGTAAAAGTTGTGACTAACCTTTCACTTAGTTATCCCTACTGTCTTTAGAATGTCAGAAGCTTTCTCTAACTCTATAAACGCTGTAAGCGTGGGATTTTTTTTTCTTCAGTCTATCTTCTAAGATCAGCAATAGGGTTTGTACTGTCTCGAGTGTTCCCACATTTCTTCGAATCTCTAATTGAACTTCCCCGTTGTCAGCTTCTGTCAGTTTTTCCATTCTCCTAAACCATCGTTAATAAGAGTTAATAAGCCATCTGTATTTTACTGCTTTTCCGGACAATATAATCTGAAATACACAGGAAACGCTAGGTAATCAGCTAGTTAATTGTAAAACCAGACATCTCCATTCGAAGAAGGCACAGCGATCATCATTATTACAAATTTTGTATAGACTTCATCTCAATATAATGGAATTACAACCAGACGATAACCGGTTTCGGTTGACTGACAAACATATTCAGATCATTCTTTCACTAATAACATGGGGGATGCGATGTATAATATTAACAAGGTATCATTCTAAGCATAACGTGTCACTCATTATAGAGGGATGCTACCCAGTTTTTCAAGTTAGCGCGTGGGAAATTACGATACGCAAAATGGAGACCAAAAATCATAATGATATCAGCTGATACTGTCAGTAGTGTTACATTATGAAATATAGCGTGCGCTGCGTGTGTCGCGTATGTAATGTGTGCAGTAACTGAAAATGGGAAATGAATGAACAGTGTACCACTAGCCTTTTAACTTGTTGGATAACTTCTTTGCAAAATGGTATTGTACACTATGGGCAAACCGAACGAGGTAGCATTTTTTTAAACAGAATTGCCTTGTATTCAAGAGGGCGGAGGTTCCAACATTCATCTGGCCATCCGATTTAGTTTTACTTGGGTATCCCTAAACTAGTTCACGGAAACACCAGGATTATTTCTGTTATACAGACACGAGAAGCCGTGGCATAATTGTCAAACTAATCCTGTAAGTATGTTGCCTGTACAAAACAATCATGTTATTCTTGTTGTTCAACATCCTGCTTCTGCTACTATTACGACACTGATGTGACAAAAGTCATACCATAGCGATGTGCACATATACGGTAGTATCGCGTAACAACTATAAAAGGACAGTGCATTGGCGGAGCTGTCATTTACACTCATACGATTCACTTGAAAAGATGTCCGGCATGATTATGCAGCACTCTGGGAATTAACAGACTTTAAACATCCAATGATAGTTGGAGCTAGATGCATGGGACATTCCATTTTTTAAATCGTTAAGGAATTCAGTATTCCAAGATTGTCAGTGTCAAGAGTATGCCGAGAATACCACAATCAGGCATTATCTCTCACCACGGACAGTGACAGACAGCCTTCACTTACCGACCGAGAGCAGTGGGGTTTGCATAGATTTGTCAGTGCTAACAGACAAACAACACTTAAATAAACGAAGAAATCAGTGTGCAACGTAAGACGAACGTTTCCGTGTCGTGAAATTTGGCAGTAACAGGCTATTGCAGCAGACGATCAACGATAGACAAATGGAAAACAGTGGCCTGGTCAGGTGAGCTTTCTATTTCAGTTGGTAATAAGAGCTGATCGTAATGATCGAGTGTGGCGCAGACCTAATGAAGCCAGGGGTCCAGGTTGTCAACAAGGAGGCACTCTGCAAGTTGGTGGCTGCTCCATAACGGCGTGGGCTGTGTTTACATGGAATGTATTCGGTGCTTCGGTCCAACTGAACCGATGATTCAATTCGAAATTGATATGTTCGGTTCCATGGGGTCCATTTACAATCGATCATAGATTTCGTGTCCCTATACAACGATGCATCTTCTGTAGATGACAATTCACCTTGTCACCGGGTCACAATTGTTCATGACTAGTTTGAGGAATATTCTGGACATTTCGAGCGAATTGTTTGGCCACTCAGATCGCCCGACGTGAATTCCATCGAAAGTTTATGGGACATAATCGAGATGTCAATTTGTGCCCAAAATCCTGCAGCGGCAATACTTCCGCATTTATGGACGGTTGCAGAGGTAGCATGGCTCAGTATTTCCGCAGCGAACTTCCAACGATTGCTGAGTCGAAGTGACGTCGAGTTTCTGCACTACGCCGGGTAATGAGACTGGCTGGCTCTGAGCACTATGGGACTTAACTTCTGTGGTCATCAGTCTCCTAGAACTTAGGACTAATTAAACCTAACTAACCTAAGGACATCACACACATCCATGCCCGAGGCAGGATTCGAACCTGCGACCGTAGCAGTCGCGCGGTTCCGTACTGAGCGCCTGAACCGCTAGACCACCGCGGCCGGCGGGTAATGAGAGCTCCGACACGACACTGGGAGGTGTCCCATGACTTACGTTACCTCAGCGTATAGGAATCGCGTTATTTTTGCTATTCGTAAATTGTGATAGTAAGATATATCCAATATTCTGTTACTGCTCCTGCTACTACTATAATCGGTATCTAAGCATCACAAATTGTCGTTTTAACCCTTTATTTTCTTTTCACTACTATTTGTTCCGCTTAGTAGGGGATCCACTTTATCAGGATTTTATTTTATTATTTAGCTCTGTTGTCGGATGCACTTCCTAATGCCACAGTCGTGAAGGTAACCTGATGGAGAGAAGTCGTGTACGACATCTGTGAATCGTGTGTGTATTCTGGTATTTCTGCTGTTTTCACGTCGTATTCTCCAGCCAGAATTGGAGGACGAGCGCAAGATCTGTCTAAGCGAGCTTGGTAAATTATCTAAAAGCCACACTCGACATGTCTGATTTCTTCAGTCCACCGTCCTCAATCCGCTGCACGGATTTAATCCGAGTTTAGTTCGCCTTCCTGTCTCGTTAGTTGGAGCACTTCACGTTAAGCTTTACGAACAAGTAAAATCGTTATCATGAGGAACTTGGCAAAATAGTCAAATACTGGTGAGAACAAGTCTGTCAGCATAGAAAACAAGTAGCAGTTTGTCAGAGTATCACTTACCCCCACCCCTCCCTACTTTATTACGAATCTTCCGGTCCTCGATAAATGGCATTTGTATATATCTGATTTCTGACGAGTGCGGTGGGCTCTAAGTGAACTCAGGCGAAGGTCATAGGTCCCAGTTACAGTGACAGGATGATCTGAAGATAGTCGTATGTGAGTTAAAACTGACTATTGTATTGGATTGCTATCAAGATTATCCGCCCAGATACCTGAGAAAGCCAAATCACCCGCTTCGGCGACACGAGGAGGTGAGATAATCCCTGATCGAATCCACCTCGCGGGATAACGTCCGTGGGTCAGGAAGCTAGCCAAGCGGTTTC
Source organism: Schistocerca americana (assembly GCF_021461395.2). Taxonomy (NCBI): domain Eukaryota; kingdom Metazoa; phylum Arthropoda; class Insecta; order Orthoptera; family Acrididae; genus Schistocerca; species Schistocerca americana. The sequence continues at coordinate 438,513,280 of NC_060125.1, forward strand.
CCATACGACACGAGGTAAATACTAGGTTGGTATCCGTGTTCTGCTTCAGATAAACACTATGTACACACTTAAGAAAACGTTATCACGTGTGAACACGAGATATACACTAGAAGCAGCAGATAGGGTACACAGATTCGTCTCCGTGAGGAGTGTTGGCGTCAGTAAAGGACCACCAAGAGACTCTAAATCTACTAGAACCGATACATAACAAGGCAAAGGGAAAAGATGAGAGAAGAAGAATTGCGATCAGACTACTAAAATTTGTAGCAGCTAGTTAACGTAAAAATGATCATCAATCTACACTACTGGCCATTAAAATTGTTACACCAAGAAGAAATGCAGATCATAAACGGGTATTCATTGGGCTAACATATTATACTAGAACTCACATGTGATTACATTTTCACACAATTTGGGGGCATAGATCCCGAGAAAACAGTACCCAGAACAACCACCTCTGGCGGTAATAACGGCCTTGATACGCCTGGGCATTGAGTCAAACAGAGCTTGGATGGCGTGTACAGGTACAGCTCCCCATGCAGCTTCAACAGGATACCACAGTTCATCAAGAGTAGTGACTGGCGTATTGTGACGAGCCAGTTGCTCGGCCACCATTGACCAGACGTTTTCAGTTGGTGAGAGATCTGGAGAATGTGCTGGCCAGGGCAGCAGTCGAACATTTTCTGTATCCAGAAAGGCCCGCACAGGACCTGCAACATGCGGTCGTGCATTATCCTGCTGAAATGTAAGGTTTCGAAGGTATCGAATGAAGGGTAGAGCCACGGGTCGTAACACATCTGAAATGGAACGTCCGCTGTTCAAAGTGTCGTCAATGCGAACAAGAGGTGACCGAGACGTGTAACCAATGGCACCCCATACCATCACGCCGGGTGATACGCCAGTGTAGCGATGAAGAATACACGCTCCCAATGTGCGTTCACCACGATGTCGCCAAAGACGGACGCGACCATCACGATGCTGTAAACAGAACCTGGATTCATCTGAAAAAAATGACGTTTTGCCATTCGTGCACCCAGGTTCGTCGTTGATTCGAAAATGGTTCAAATGGCTCTGAGCACTATGGAACTCAACTGCTGAGGTCATTAGTCCCCTAGAATTTAGAACTAGCTAAACCTAACTAACCTAAGGACATCACAAACATCCATGCCCGAGGCAGGATTCGAACCTGCGACCGTAGCGGTCTTGCGGTTCCAGACTGCAGCTCCTTTAGCCGCACGGCCACTTCGGCCGGCCGTTCGTCGTTGAGTACACCATCGCAGGCGCTCCTGTCTGCGATGCAGTGTCAAGGGTAACCAGAGCCATGGTCTCCGAGCTGATAGTCCATGCTGCTGCAAACGTCGTCGAACTGTTCGTGCAGATGGTTGTTGTCTTGCAAAAGTCCCTATCTGTTGACTCAGGGATAGAGACGTGGCTGCACGATCCGTTACAGCCATGTGGGTAAGATGCCTGTCATCTCGACTGCTAGTGATACGAGGCCGTTGGGATGCAGCACCCTCCTGAACCCACCGATTCCATATTCTGCTAACAGTCATTGGATCTCGACCAACGCGAGCAGCAATGTCGCGATACGATAAACCGCAATCGCGATAGGCTACAATCCGACCTTCATCAAAGTCGGAAACGTGATGGTACACATTTCTTCTCCTTACCCGAGGCATGACAATAACGTTTCACCAGGCAACGCCGGTCAACCGCTGTTTGTGTATGAGAAACCGGTGGCTTTCTTCATGTCAGCACGTTGTAGGTGTCACCACCGGCGCCAACCTTGTGTGAATGTTCTGAAAAGCTAATCATTTGCATATCACAGCATCTTCTTCCTGTCTGTTAAATTTCGCGTCTGTAGCAGCTTATCTTCGTGGTGTAGCAATTTTAATGGCCAGTGGTGTAGATCCATTATTGTCCTCTGAATGCCATCCTTGCCATCCTAGGGTGTACTGATAGTACAACTGTGTGGTCCCCCGTTCCCTGTTCCGATCGCGAATGATGCGTGCAGCGGCTAACTTGCCGGGAGCGCGCCGTGCCGCCTGCTCGATGCCTGGCGCAAAGAAGGCGGCAAATGCGCCGGATTTTGATTTTCGGAGCCAGCTGAGCCGGACGAGTCGGCCGGAAGCTTGCGAGAGCGGCGCTCAAAGGCAGCCGGGCGGGCGTCCGCCGGGCTTAGGGCCGAGGGCCGAGGGCCGAGCGCGAGGGCGAGGGCTGCGGAGGCCATCCGGCCTGCGCGGGGAGGGGCTTGTTGTTGTTGGAAGCGCCAGAGGGGAGAACTTTCTGCCGCTCAGATCAATAGCCGCCGCCCCGGCACCCCTGCATCACGCGCACGCCGCAGCCACTGCCGGCGCCCAACAGGCAGGCGCGCGTCTGCCCGCCGGAGCCTCATCCACCTCACTCCTGTCTCATTCACGTTACACCCCACGAGGTACACGTGTTTTTCTATAGACGGAAAGTACGTTTCAGTGGGGCCTCCCGGATACTCGCCATTTGCGTCGCTCAGTCTCTCGCGTAGAGGGTTATGTTGAACGCAAAAAAAGAAAAAAACAGAAAACAAAATTGCGTTTGGTTACACACTCTTTGAGGCAGTCGAATCAAACACTCTCATCGGTAAAGAGAGCCATTAATACCAGGGGTGAGTTACGGCTTTCGAATCAGAGAAGTCAGCATTTCTAAAACAGCGGTGCTAGTGAACTGGACGACTTGGCTCGGTGGTGAATGTCTGTCGTGAATCAACTAATGGCAGCAGTGTTGCGGGAGCTCCACAGCTATACACTTTGTGTCCGGACCTAACAGTGATTTGTAAATAGAACTGTGCAAACGCCCGCCAACAGCAACGCGGGAGAGGATAGCTTACACAAACTCTGCAACTTTCACATGCTCAGCATCGAATTCCGCCACTTTCACAAAAATGTCCTTACCACCAGCGCACGAACTCTTAAAACACAGGCAAACTTGTTAATTTCTCTTGGTCACTCCCTGCAACACATCAGCAAGCCGTGATGTTTGTAGCAATGTTAAGGTAGGAGGGGCGTTAATAAGTAATGAACACTTTTTTTCTCGGCCAATTTCCTCTGAAAAAAATGTAGAATTTGTTTTGGGAGATTCTGCAATATTCCCGCTTCAGCCCCTATTATTTCACGATCTTCAGATGGGTGGCGGCGCTACAGTAGCCGTCAAAATGGCGTCTGTGACGGAGGTGCATTCCAGGCAGAGGCACGTCTCTGAGTTTCTTTTGGAGCAAAACCAGTCTGTCCCCGATATTCGTAGGCGCCTGCAGAATATCTACAGAGACCCGCCAGTGAACAAAAGCGTGGTGAATCGTTGGGAGAGGCGTCTGCCATGATCGCAAAAAGGTCTTGCAGACCTGTCTGATTTCTCGCTTGCTGCACGGCCGCACACGTCTGTGACTCCTGCAGTGCTGGAACGTGCCGACACTCTCATTCGAGGTCGTCGACGGGTCACAATCACACACCTCGCTGCACAGCTGGATGCCTATGTTGCTAATCCTGACACGCTCACCCACCAGTTTGGACACTCAAAGGTGTGTGGGTTCCTCGCCGCCTAATAGAAGACCATAAAGACCAACAAAGGACCGTCTGTGTGGAAATGCTTGTGCATTACAAGGGAGGGTGTTGAAGCAGCAAGGCATTGGTTCCGACGTCGGCCAGTACGGTGATACCATATCATACAAGCCCTCCCAGTAAGAGCATTGAACGGAAATCATGTTGAAAAATAAGGTTTCGTAGCCAAAAGAGAGCGGGATAATATGGTGTACTTGAATCCTAAATAAAGCCAACCTGCTTTCCGAAAGACATCACCAATACATTTTTGCTCCAGAACACAAAAAAGTACACCATTATGTTAATTCTCTAACAGAAGGACGACGAAAACGTTTTTAAAGAAAGTAACTACGTAATAATGAGCTTGAATTGCAACTACTTTTATTCAGTTTTTTTTAGGTTGATTATAGTTTTTGAGCTTTATACGAAATTAATTTCTTATTATTATTTGTATTTAGGCGTTCTGTCATCACTTCTCGGTAGAACAACTTCATATTTAAGGTTGAACAATAGATAAACTGCACTTTTTTCTATTAATATTTGCATATTTCGAACATTTTTTTGCTTACTGGGCCATCGCAGGGAACGAATGACTGAAAGGAAATACTAGAAACAAAAATACTTTCAACATACACATAATCATTGGTCGTGCCGTTAGGTCAGAAAAATCTAATCGAGCGGTCATCTCTCATATTTTGCACCAAGCAAGTTAAATTGCCGTATTAAATCACAATTTGCAGTGTACATAGTATCAAACACAGTACATAACGAAGATGCTGAAATATGCAAATTGTATGATTTTAATACTAAATGTTGACAATTTCGTTGTGGTACAAGTTCGTGTGTATCAGCTTGATCACTGAGATTAAGGCCTGGCAGAGCATGTCTGGTTGACTAAATCAAATGAATCTGAAATTGCGGCTGCAGTAACAGCTGTAATAGATCATACGGAACCAGGCAACGGTTTTGAGCTAAATGGTTATTTATCTCAAGTGCTTTTGACTGGTTAAATTTTTTCCCTTTGTTGGTTATATATAGTACTTCTGTATGTGCTATGTATCTATGACCTTTCTTGAGCGTATCTCGGTAAAAATGCAGCCTGATTTACGTAACCTCCAGATATATCCATGCTCATTGTAGCTGCTATAGCCCTGCTCGTTTGAACAATGTACAATTTGTTACGGGAAATGTAAGTGATCTTGCAACATCACTGTTATTTAATAAATCAGTTTTATCCTTGCTGTTGAATAAGATACACTACTGGCCATTAAAATTGCTACACCAAGAAGAAATGCAGATCATAAACGGGTATCCATTGGACAAATATATTATACTAGAAACGACATGTGATTACATTTTCACACAATTTGGGTGCATAGATCCTGAGAAATCAGTACCCAGAACAACCACCTCTGGCCGTAATAACGGCCTTCATACGCCTGGGCATTGCGTCAAACAGAGCTTGGATGGCGTGTACAGGTACAGCTGTCTATGCAGCTTCAACAGGATACCACAGTTCATCAAGAGTAGTGACTGGCGTATTGTGACGAGCCAATTGCTCGGCCACCATTGACCAGACGTTTTCAGTTGGTGAGAAATCTGGAGAGTGCGCTGGCCAGGACAGCAGTCGAACATTTTCTGTATCCAGAAAGCCCCGTACAGGACCTGCAACGTGCGGTTGTGCATTATCCTGCTGAAATGTAGGGTTTAGCAGGGATCGAATAAAGGGTAGAGGCACGGATCGTAACACATCTGAAATGTAACGTCCACTGTTCAAAGTGCCGTCAATGCGAACAAGAGGTGACCGAGACGTGTAACCAATGGCAACCCATACCATCACTCCGGGTGATACGCCAGTATGGCGATGACGAATACACGCTTCCAATATGTCGGCAAACACGGATGCGACCATCATGATGCTATAAACTGATCCTGGATTCATCCGAAAAAATGACGTTTTGCCATTCGTGCACCCACGTTCGTTGAGTACACCATCGCAGGCGCTCCTGTGTGTGATGCAGCGTCAAGGGTAACCGCAGCCATGGTCTCCGAGCTGATCGTACATTCTGCTGCAAACGTCGTCGAACTGTTCGTGCAGATGGTTTTTGATTTGCAAACGTCCCCATCTGTTGACTCAGGGATAGAGACGTGGCTGCACGATCCGTTACAGCCATGCGGATAAGATGCCTGTCATCTCAACTGCTAGTGATACGAGGCCGTTGGGATCCAACACGGCGTTCCGTATTACTCTCCTGAACCCACCGATTCCATATTCTGCTAACAGTCATTGGATCTCGACCAATGCGAGCAGCAATGTTGCAATACGATAAACCGCAATCGCGATAAGCTATAATCCGACCTTTATCAAAGTCGGAAACGTGATGGTACGCATTTCTCCTCCTTACACGAGGCATCACAACAACGTTGCACCAGGCAACGCCGGTCAACTGCTGTTTGTGTATGAGAAATCGGGTGGAAACTTGCCTCATGTCAGCACGTTGTAGGTGTCGCTACCGGCGCCAACCTTGTGTGAATGCTCTGAAAAGCTAATCATTTGCGTATCACAGCATCTTTGTCCTGTGGGCTAAATTTCGTGTCTGTAGCACGTCATCTTCGTGGCGTCCCGATTTTAATGTTCAGTAGTGTATGAGCTGTAGTGCCTCTCACATGAAGTTTAAAGTTGGAATAGTTGAGAGAGATTTTACTAATTTTTTGGATGATTTTCCTAAATATAGGACAGTACATTCTGTTTTATTCCAGCGATCCTAAGACCAATATCATCCATATTTGAAAGGAGCGCGTCTCCTTTATCTTCTTGTGTGGTTCGAAAGTTGCTCCTACGTTTCTTCTTCCCAGGGCCCTACTCATTTTGCTAAATGTAACACCACAAAAAGGAAGAAGCGGAATATATAGATTGTCATGTGACTGTTCAAAATTTAGACATTTTCATTTCTTAGGAAGAGCTAACTTTACATCTCGAACCCCAAAGCTACTCTTTGGGAACAAGTACCTCCGAATCTGGGTGGTTCTTGTCACAGACAGATAAAGCTCCACACATTAATCTGTTAAAAACAGCTCCCTTCAGGAGTAGGTGGTGAAAATTATGTGCGCTGAGGTATAAATCACAGTGCGTCAGCTTGCGTTGCACAGAGTAGCCTAGCTCCCCAGCCCTTTCACATTCAACAAAAGCATCTGAAAACGGCAGCTTTCCTTCTCTCTCCGTCTTGACGCTGAACAGGATGTTCGCAAGCATGCTATTCATGTGATTGACGAATGGCTTCACAGCTTCGGCCTCCTGTGGTCGGGCCATAAATGTGTCTCGGTCTCAGGTTCACTGGAGTATGCAGATGTCCCAGATGTCCCAATAAAACACCGACAACGCTTAGAATGTTCTGCGGAAAGGCACATTTATCGGTTTTCAAGCAGGAGCTCATATTCAGAAACGCACAGCTCTGTCGCTGGAGAGTGTCGATGTCTGAGAAGGGTGTGCGTTCCTCATTACATTAAGAACCACGACAGCATCGTGCTGTCTACATTACAAATGGGCTTCGAACTGCATACCTCCTACGTCAATCCAGAACGTACACCAGGAGTGCTGGCGCCTCAATAACATGAGTCAGTATGTCTGGCTGTCTTCGAAGCATTTCAACCGCTCCATGGATTCAAGCAAGAACTTCCTGCACTGATGTTGCAGGTGTGCTATACTACCCCACAGAAAATAGTCGAGAGGAGTCAGATTTGGCTGTCGTGCTGGGCACGAAACTGGTCCACTTCCGGCAATACACCGATTGGGATGTGCGATGTTGAGGTGATTCCCCATTTCGACATCAAAGTGTGCTGGAACTCCGTCGTGTCGCAAACACATGTCCAACCGAACATAGGGTAGGCAAAACATCTCTAATAAATGCTAGGTAGATCAGTTCTGTCTGTCTGTTTGGCACTAGATTTGGCCAAATGATATTGTTGTGTACATAGTTCTGCGTAGTCAGCGCGTACACTACTTTCCCACCAGAGCGCGCCCCATTAAGCACAACAGCGCAGGCACAGCGCTCGTCCGTCTTCGCACTACGAGATGGCGCTGTCTTAGAGACGGACCAAATTCTGCTTCCGCCGATCCGCGTATTAATATGTAATGCAGTCAGTGAGATTGCTGCTAACGTAGAACCTTTTCTCCTCGCGGATCACACTCGCGCAGTGATACCTGAACGCGCAAGGTATTATATAAAGAGTGTACAGACCTCCGATTAGTCAGTCTGCATTAGTCTGCATCAGTCTGCATTAGTCTGCATCAGTCTACAGTCAAGTTTCAGTCTGCTCCTAATAAGATTATCATATTCCTGTACATAGCCATGAAGATAAATGTATAGACACTTTTGTCAAGTATCAGAGATATGTGAGAATAAGATTAACGTGCCAAGACCAAAAAACTTCAGATTGTCAATTGTAAATAGCATCCAGAACCAAGTTAAGTTGTTTATATGCTTGTTATTATTTTAATAAATGTGTGTTAAAATTAATCAAATTCTGTTTAAAGTTGGTCATGGTCAATCTGCTACTCTAAGCGTGCAAGTGGCATTTCTATCGTCTGACCTAGCGGCAGAAGATAAACACGCCACGATAAGACCACGAGACATATTGCTGACACCCGCCTACTTCGTTAGAGTGATGGTGTGTGTACCGAAGGTCTTACAGTACGCACACTACAGATATAGTCACCAATTATCCCGGCCAAGATTTTAATACTTACCTTGTTTTGGTGATTTTGAATCATCTTCACACGCGCATTTTCATCCTTCCAAATATGCATGTTGCGCAAGTTTAATATGCCGTCTGAACTAGACATGAATTCATCCGTGAATAGCAACAAGCTCGTGGATTGTGGCTGGAGCATGCATTTTTGTAAATACCACTGCGCAAACTGTGTATGTCTTGGGTAGTCCTCCTCCCATAATGCCAGGACTTTCTGCAGATGGTATGGGCGGAGTTGGTGTTTATATAAAACACGCCACAAGCACTTTTAGCTGTGTACAGTGTCTGTGCCACCTGCCAAGTGTTGATGGCTGTGTCCTCTTTGAACACAGTCGCTACGTCCTAGTGTTCGAGCCGAGCCTGGACGACCCGCATCACATTTCCGCATCTATCAGACGACAGTCAGTAGACTCATCTATAATTTAGAACCCTTTACTGTATATTTACCGAGCAAAGGTGTTAGTCCTGTTACTAGGAAATAACAAGCTTATTGTACGAATTTAATGCAAAAATATTTTTGACGATGGTGCAATGTGCCCTGTCTTTGTTTCGTGGTCACCAAGATCTCTTGCTTACAGAAACTCCGCCATTAGATTTAGACGCTGCTCGTTCGAAATAACCAGCATATATGCTGGCCTGAAACCCATAGAGCAAATGTAGAGCATTTCTGGCACATGTAAATCGCCTTGAGGGAGGACAGGGTCAACGCAGATACGAACTTCTGAACAGTTGATATGTGTCATTCCATTGTCAGACTAGCACATTCCATGTTTTACCCATAAATGATTTCAAATCACTGCTATCTGAACTCTATTCTTGACAATTCACAAAATAGTTAATGCTTGTCATTAGTAAACTGATTGCCTACCAGGTGTAAGCTGTCTATTTTTGTATTATTTCCTTCTCTTTCCAATGGCTGTTTTGCGTGTAATCTTCTCTGTAGTTTTGTTGAATACATGATGAGCTAGGCTGGGTGCAGTGACCCATGGCAGTGACTCAAGCCCGCATACACAGGCAGATAAGTCTGCCAACCCGACTACCTGCCAGCCTGCAGTCCATCAGTGCGGTCAGGTAAGTTCCGCCCAACAGTCACCGGCGCCCACACATAGTCGAATGGGTAGGCGAGTGGATCGGCGGATGGGTCAGCGGACCAGTTGGGCTGTGACTGGGCGCCTTTGATGTTTGGTTCGACTGACCGCCTGATAGATGCGGCTCAGCTTTCAGAGAAAAGTGCGAGGGGAGGAGACAAGCTGACACCTCGGGGCAGGTAGAGGCCAGCTACTGGTCCGTCGTTAGTGCTGGCACATGCAAGTCACATGCCTGCAGCACCTTACGGAATGCTCCCTGCGCAATACAGGGTCTGTGGCTATGTTCACAGAAATCGTATGGCATAGTGTGCTGAACAAGTACACTTGCAGAGTGTCTCAGTTTTTAGACGCAGTGCAATCTGACCAAAACACGCTTCAAAGGAGCCCTGTTTTGCAGCAAGGAATCACCTTCCAAGGATGCTGGGTGAGGAGAAGTCAATGACAGATGAACGTCTCGGTGTTCTGTGACTTGCTACAGACCTGCATTGTGGATAGGAATTCTTTCCTTTCTGCAATATGATAAGGCAAATTCTCGGCGCCGTTACTCGTGGGGTGAATATCCTGTGACCTAAAAGTTGAGACGAGCCTATTGGCTAAAGTACCAAACTTAGCTCAGGAGGGTGAGAGAAACAGGCTTGTTTAAGAACTGCGTGCATGTGTGCATCACGATTGGTTAATGTTGCAGAACTTTTGCTAGGAGGGGAGAGAATTGTCTTTCTACCAAAAATATCATAGGCCACCGTTTTTCAGCGTCTTTTTCATTGGCACACGGGAATTGTGTGGACTTGTAGAGAGGAGACCGAAATCAGTGCTGGAAGAGCAAGTACCTCGGCTTGGGACATATCGGAGGGGACATCGTGTGGAGATCGCGAAGAGAACATATGTCTTAGAGACTTCGTCTGGTGCTCCGATACAGAACTGCTGTGCGGACTATGGTGAGAAATCCCAGCTTGGACGAGAGGGTATGAGAATTACCGTTCGTTTCGTAGACGCCTTGGGTACGATTAGATACATTTCGAATCTAACACTTTTGTAGGGTAACTGAAGGCTCATTCGCGACTCAATCAACAATGTTAGTTACATGAGTAATTTTTGATACTCCAGGTGGATGCAGGCAATCACTGCCTGACCACAGTTGATTTATCTTCCCTAAATTCACGCATATATTACGTCATCTACCAACCACCTATGCTATCCAGTCTTTCCTGGGGCATTTAAGTGTCATCTACCGATCAACTATGCTATCCAGTCTTTTATGGGGCATCCAGGTGTTGGATTAGTGTTTTATCATGTCAAAAATTGTTAATTTTATGATACTGTGCATTTCTTACGATCGAACAGACTCTGTAATAATTTGTTATTCATGTATCTCAGCAGGAATTGATAATAAACTGGGATTCTTTTGGACCACTGTTTCTTTTAATAATACAACGCCCATGTCGCATGTTTCCTAGGACCACCCCTCTCCTGTTAATTACGCATTGGAGGACACTGTTTTCATTAAGTATATATGAGCTCGTGGGGAGGGATCTAAACATCGGCCAGTCCAACCGATGCGAATCATTCTGACATTCACATGGGTATGTAGGAAGCTCAGCCACACCCTCACACAGTCTATAGATTCTCAAAGTGATGAATATCTTGAACAGCATGTAGTACGTGCTTGTCATTCTTCTTACTGATCTGTTGGTATGGAAGTCATGTTGGCAGTTTTCGTTCTCATACAATACTGTTTCGTATTTTTTTTTCTTCTGGCGCGTGTCTACTGGAAGTACCTCAACTTTGCATATATAAAATCGGTATGTTTTTGTTTTAGCTATCAGCCCTAAAACTGGATTGACGTTGTCCTATCATGCGAAAGCTGTGATAAATTATAAGTAATCTGAAGTTGGAGGGGGAGGGGGGGGGGGTGGGAGAAAGGAAAGGAAAGGGAAGAGATTAGTGATGTCAGCTCCATTGGAACACTACATGGCATCAGCGGCGACTAGTGGAAATGTTTGTCAGATTGGCTCTCGAACCTGGAATTACCTGCTTACTAAGCAGTTGCCCCGCTGCGCCCCCGGGACACAGCGTCTATCGCAACAGCGCAGACAGTCTCGCTTCACCTATCCGCAGTCCTCTATGCTCACTACTCTGAGATTCCTGCAGGAGGCCGGACGTACTTGTGCATGAGTACTGAAGAATATGGATCCATTGCCCATCCAAGCGAATCAGTTAAACACTATGAGATCAGAAGTATCGGGACACCTGGCTGAAAATGACTTACAGGTTCGCGGTGCCCTCCATCGGTAATGCTGGAATTCCAAATCGCGTTTGGCCCATCCTTAGCCTAGATGACAGCTTCCACTCTCGCAAGCACACGTTCAGTCAGGTGCTGGAAGATTTCTTGGGGAATAGCAGCACATTCTTCACGGAGTACCGCCAGAAGAGGTATCGACGTCGGTCGGTGAGGCTTGGCACGAAGTCGGCGTTCCAAAACATCCCAAAGGTGTTGTATAAGATTCAGGTCAGGATTCTGTGCAGGACAGTCCATTACTGGGATGTTATTTTCATGTAACCACTCCGCCACAGGCCGTGCATTATGAACAGGTGCTCGATCGTGTTGAAAGATGCAGTCGCCATCCCCGAATTGCTCTTCAACAGTGGGAAGCAAGAAGGTGCTCAAAACATCAATGTAGACATGTGCTGTCATAGTGCCACACAAAACAAGAAGGTGGGCAAGCCCCACCATGAGAAACACGACCACACCATAGCACCACCGCCTCCGAATTTTACTTTTGGCACTACACACTCGCTGGCGGCGGGAATTCGCATTACCCACACCATGCCATCGGGTCACCGCATTGTTTACCGTGATTCGTCACTCCACACAACGTTTTTCCACTGTTCAAAATGGTTCAAATGGCTCTGAGCATTATGGTACTTTACATCTGAGGTCATCAGTCCCCTAAACTTAGAACTACTTAAACCTAACTAGCCTAAGAACATCCATGCCCGAGGCAGGATTCGAACCTGCTACCGTAGCAGCAGTGTGGTTCCGGACTGAAGCGCGTAGAACCGCTCGGCCACAGCGGCCGGCACTGTTTAATTGTCCGATGTTTACGCTCTTTACACCAAGCGAGGCGTCATTTGGCATTTACCGGCGTGTTGTGTGGCTTATGAACAGCTGCTTGACCATAAAATCCAAGTTTTCTCACCTCACGCCTAACTACCATAGTACTTGCAGTGGATCCTGATGCAATTTGGAATTCCTGTGTGATGGTCTGGATAGATGTCTGCCTATTAAACATTACAACCCTCTTCAACTGTCGGCGGTCTCTGTCAGTCAACAGACGAGGTCGGTTTGTACGCTTTTGTGCTGTACGTGTCCCTTTACGTTTCCACTTCACTAACACATCGGCAACAGTGGACCTGGGGATGCTTAGGAGTGTGGAGATCTCTCGTACAGACGTATGACACATGTGACACCAAATCACCTGACCACGTGAGTTCCGCGGAGTGTCCCATTCCGCTCTCTCACGACGTTTAATGACTACAGAGGACACTGATATGGAGTACCGAGCAGTAGGTCGCAGCACAATGCCCCTAATATGAAACACGTATGTTTTTAGGAGTGTCCGGATACTGCTGATCGCATAGTGTATGAATGCATGTTTCAAATCCTGGCCAAGGCACAAATTTAAATTCATTTCTTCAGCTTATATTGCCGGCCGGAGTGGCCGAGCGGTTAAAGGCGCTACAGTCCGGAACCGCACGACCGCTACGGTCGCAGGTTCGAATCCTGCCTCGGGCATGGATGTGTGTGATGTTCTTAGGTTAGTTAGGTTTAAGTAGTTCTAAGTTCTAGGGGACTTATGACCACAGCAGTTGAGTCCCATAGTGCTCAGAGCCATATTAACCATTTTTTTTTTCAGCTTCTATCATTATGGAGGAAATGAACAGGGACTGCGGATAGGAGTCAATCGGTGGGAATGTGGGTCGACCATGAGACATATCGAGATTGTCTGTGGAGTTGCGATAAACGCTGTGTCCCGGGGGCGGGTTCGAGTCCTGCTCCGGCACATATTTTCACTCGTCGACCCTGATTCTATGTAATGTATCGTTGCAGTTGACATCACTAATAGTTTCCCTTTCCTTTCCTTTCACCTCCCCCACTTTCAATTTACGTACAAAGAAACGCCCTGGTAGATTAAAACCGTGTGCCGTACCGAAACTCGAACTCAGGACCTTTGCCTTTCGCGGGCAAGTGCTCTACAAACTGAGCTACCCAAGCACGATTTACGACCCATCCTCACAGCTTCAATTCTGCCAGTACCTCGTCTGCTACCTTCCAAACTTCACAGAAGCTCTTCTGCGAACCTTGCGAACTAGCACTCCTGGAAGAAAGGATATTGTGGAGACATGGCTTAGCCACAGCCTGGGGGATGTTTCCAGAACGAGATTTTAACTCTGCAGCGGAGCGTGCGCCGATATGTAACTTCCTGGCAGATTAAAACTGTGTGCCGGACCGAGACTCAAGCTCTGGGCCTATGCCATGCCTCCGCAATATCTTTTCTTCCAGGAGGTTCACAGAAAGATAAAGGCCTTCGCGAAAGACAAAGGTCCCGAAGTCGAGTCTCGGTCCGGCACACAGTTTTAATCTGCCAGGAAGTTTCATATCGGCGCACACTCCGTTGCAGTGAGAAAATCTCATTCTGCTTACAAAGAATCTGCGCGTCTAAGCCCAAAATGCAGATTTGTTCTTCCGATGACAAACTCCTCATTAGTTCCGGCACGGAGACGGAACAGCGAGGACTATTTGAGCTTCGGAATACGTTGAGGTGACAAAAATCGTGGAATAGCAATCTGCACGTAAACAGATGGCGTTAGTATCGCCTACGTAAGGTATGTAAGGACACTGCACTGGTGCAGCTGTCATTTGTACTCTGATGATTCATGTGAAAAGGTTTCCGGCGTCATTACGGCCGCACGATAGAAATTAAGAGACTTTGAATGCTGAATGGTAGTTGGATGGGACATTTCATCAGGAAATTCAATGTTCCGAGATCCACAGTGGCAAGAGTGTGTCGAGAATACCAAATATCAGGCATTACCACGAACAACGCAGTGGCCGACGGCCTTCACTTAAAGACCGAGAGCAGCTGCCTTTGTGTTGAGTTGGCGGTGCTAACAAACAAGCAACACTGGGTGACATAGCCACAGAAAGCAATGTGGAACATTCGACGAACTTATCCGTTAGGATAGTTCGGGGAAATCTGAAGTTATTGGGCTATGGCAACAGACGACCGACTCGAGTGCCTTTGCTAAAAGCACTACATCGCCTGCAGCGCCTCTCCTGGACGACTGGAGAACCGTAGCCTGATCAGATGAGTCCCGATTTCAGTTGGTAAGAGCTGAAGGTATGGCTCGAGCGTGACGCAAACCCCACGAAGTCATGGAACCAAGTTTTCAACAAGGCGCTTTGAAAGCCCGTGGTGGCTCCATAATAGTGCGTCTGTGATTACATGAAACGGACTGGGTCCTATGGTCCAACTGATGATTGACTGGAAATGTTTATGTTCGGCTACATGGAGACCATTTTCAGCCATTCATGGACTTCATGTTCCCAAACAACGATGGAATTTTTATGGATCACAATGTGCCATGACACTGGGCCACAACTGTTCGCGCTTGGTTCGAAGAACTTTCTGGACAATTCGAGTGAATGGACATCCATCAAATATTTATGGGGCATAATCGACAAGTCAGCTCGTGAACAAAATTCTTCACCGCAACACTTTGGCAATTACGGGCGTCTATAGAGGCAGCATGGCTCAGTACTTCTGCAGGGGACTTTGGACGGCTTGCGCTGCACTACGCCGTGCAAAAGGAGGTCCGACACGATATTAAGAAGCACATAGTGATTTTCGTCACCTCAGTGTATGCGTAGTTTACAGAGATGGACGTCATATGGCAAAGCTGCCGAATTAACGGTGATATTTTCCCCTTGTTTTAGCCTTAGCGAAGTAACGGCGCAGCAAGGCCGTGTTACAAGTCCATAACAATCCATTAGCCAGACTTCCCCTGCAGCTATTGAAAAACCGTGTTGGCTGCCCTCTTCAACAAACTTATATCAGTCTGGTCTCACCATAGGTACCCATACGATGTCGTCGGACAAACTGAACGGCTTGTGTATCGTTGAGGCGCACGTCACCTCTCTGTGGCAAAGTTCTTTGTTCGGGAGGGGTGGGGGAGGAGTAGGAGGGGGGGGGGCGGGGTGAATGGTATATTCTGAAAATTTTTATATTGTCTCTCGATGGTTTGTCTCTCTATTTATTTATAATCTACAGAGGATAAGAATACGTGAAACAAGTAATTAGTATTTGTCAAGAACATTAATCTAAAACATCTTAAAAAATAATTAGAAAATGTACTTACAAAACATGCTATTCATATTCTGTTTGGATTATTTTATCAAAAGCTAATGATATTGCGAAACACATACACGCCATGAAAAGATTTGGATCATACTGCACAAAATGTACGTGTACAACACACTTTTACGAGTTTTTCAGTATATTCATAGCGTTTATGTATCTCAGCAGATCATGGTGACCTAATGAAATAATCGAAACAAGATGTACACTACAATCTTTGCAAGCAACTTTTTATCTTGATTTGTTAACATATTGTAAATCAAATGTTGACAAGATTTGGTAACTGAACAGTTGTCTGTACTCTCATCCTCTCCTGAATTCCCTGATAGTGGACTAAGTGCAAACACAGGTTGGACAGTACAATTACTTAAACGCACCTGAAAAGTGTCCCTAAGCTAATGAGACACCGTTCATTACATTTACGCAACCTACCAAGCACCATCCATCGAAAGTGTTTTAAGATTCTACTTGAATACGGTCAGCAATATACACAAGCTTTGAACACTCTTGTGTTTCACTAACTGTGAACAATCAGACGTTATTTCAGAACAATTACAAAGAGCGCTGGCGGATGGGATTTTGTACGGTGATCTCGCTAAGCAGAAAAATCTTTAAATCGTTGCTCACGTCTTCTGTCACATACGACACAAGAATCTGGTATTTTATACAGAAAAAAGACAAAATAATGTCAGAGGGAGAAATGGGTATAAATATACCAGCAGGGTAAATATGTTGGTAAGAAATAGTACGGAAGAAAAGTGCACTTCGACCAAAGATAAAACATTGAAAGGGAAACGAGTAGGACCTGCCATGCTAAGGCCAGCTGACAGATGGAGCTATCAAGACTCAGAAAGGATGCTCTCGGGGGGAAAAAAGGAGAAACAGAAGACAAAGCACAGGGCGTCGAGGGGAATTGATGATATATGGCGGGCCTTCGTGGCAAAAAAAAAAAAAAAAAAAAGATACGAGGCAGTTACCAATGAGGGCTGTTTTCGGACTTCTTACGAAATAAACGGCTAAAACAGAATTCCTTTGTGCTTTAATCAGCAGGTAACTCATCCTGTTCTATAAGAAACAAATAGTTAGCGATATAGTTTACAGTCCGCCAAAAATCAGAAGACTATTAACAATGTATTAGGTTGGTGCATAATTTTGTTGCTCGAGATTTGTCTATCGATTGTCATTTCCATTTGCAGTTCACTATTGCTATTGGAGTTTACATAATGTCATTTTGTCGTTTGCAGAAAATGTAGTGCTAAGTGGAGAAATCGGAAGATTTCCGACATATTCTTCTGTTCTCGGGCAGCCAGAAACATCTGCAGCCTGTATGGGTTCAAATGGCTCTGAGCACTATGTGACTTACTTCTGAGGTCACAGTCCCCTAGAACTTAGAACTACTAAAACCTAACTAACCTAAGGACATAACACACATCCATGCCCGAGGCAGGATTCGAACCTGCGACCGTAGCGGTCGCGCGGTTCCGGACTGAAGTGCCTAGAACTACTCGGCCACAGCGGCCGGCCTTGTATGGGGATAATGTCACTGCACACAGCACCGCAAGGAAATGGTGTTCTCCTTTTAAGGAGGATGATTTTGACATTAGTGACTCTCCACGTTCACAAAGATCTTCAAGGCTTAAACTCATTAAACTACAATTGTCAATGTCAGTGATCTCGAGAACTGGCAAATGTGATGAACTGTGATCATTCCCCCATCTTGCAACATTTGAATGCAATAGGGAAGGTTCAAAAATCGAGTAAACGGTTACCGCATTCTCTAAGCCAAAATCATACAGACCAGCGGATGGCCGTATATGCATGTCTGCTTGCTCGCCAACAACATTGACCATTCCGTCCTGTATCGTTACTCCGCCCGAACAGGCAATGAAGGCCCAACGGTGCCGACCGGCCGCCGTGTCATCCTCAGCCCACAGGCGTCACCGGATGCCGATATGGAGGGTCATGTTGTCAGCACACCGCTCACCCGGCCGTATGTCAGTTTCCGAGACCGGAGCCGCTACTTCTCAATCAAGTAGCTCCTCAATTTGCCTCACAATGGCTGAGTGCACCCCGCTTGCCAACAGCGCTCGGGAGACCGGATTGTCACCCATCCAAGTGCTAGCCCAGTCCGACAGTGCTTAACTTCGGTGATCTGACGGGGACCGGTGTTACCACTGCCGCAAGGCTGTTGGCTGTATCGTTACTAGTGACGAGAAATGGTGCCTTTAAGCTAACAAAAATAAAGGAATAGTTGAGCCCAAACAAAGTAGCAACTCCCTGTACAAAGACCTGCATGCA
Organism: Schistocerca americana; assembly: GCF_021461395.2. Lineage (NCBI taxonomy): Eukaryota > Metazoa > Arthropoda > Insecta > Orthoptera > Acrididae > Schistocerca > Schistocerca americana. Next base: position 438,531,400 of record NC_060125.1, read on the forward strand.
TCCACAAAAGATAATGTTACACATTAGGTGGAACAGTGATGGTATGGTGTACTACGAATTGCTTCCCCGAGGTGTATCCATCACTGGTGACATTTATTGCCAACAACTGAGACGTCTTGTTAACGCATCCAAGAACGACCAGGAAGATTACGTGAAGTGCTATTACTCCATGATAACACCCGTCCCCATTTTGTTAACCCTGCAAAAAAGATAACACAGAAATTGATTGGGATGTTATTCCGCACAAATTTTACCTGACCTTGTGCGCTCAGATTTTCACCTTTTCCGCTCTCTATCGAACAACCTTCAAGGAACCTTCTTTCTGTATGAAAATGTCCTCTGAACATGGCTCGAGGAGTTGTTCTTCTACTTGTGATTTCTACAGTAGCGGAATCGAAAAGTTATACCAGCGCTGGCAAGTGTTGTAAATAGCGAAGAAGAATATATTACTGATGACTAAAGTGTCTGCTATGTACGCGTGTTGTGTTTTGTTAAATTTATGGAGAAATGCTATGAACTTATGCACCAACCCAATGCAAACATTCTATAGGAAGGCTGTGGAAATTCGTTAACTCATTTTTTGAAAGGTAGTGCAGACGATACGGAAGACAGATATGAGACGATAATGAACCTTGTGGTATTATTTCACAACCGATTATCTAAGAAAGCTCGATGGCGATACTTAACAACAAACTCTTTGAACATAGTATGAAGGCTTTCACGACCGGATGACATATCTTCTGGTAAACCTTGCGGGATGTAAGGTCGTGGTCCATGAAACTCTTCAGCTCCTAACGTTTCGTCCAGTGCTTCGCTGGACATCTTCAGAGGGGTGTTTCTCCTCCGGTGAGTCGGCAAGACTCACCGGAGGAGAAACACCCCTCTGAAGATGTCCAGCGAAGCACTGGACGAAACGTTAGGAGCTGAAGAGTTTCATGGACCACGACCTTACATCCCGCAAGGTTTACCAGAAAAAACTCTTTGAACTTTACGAAGATTATTTCCTGATTCCATTGATACAGTATAACCCTTCCGAAATTGTATTTTAGGATTCTTGAAAAAAATCATATTCTGAATGTTGAAATCAAGGGCGATAGAAACTAAATACCATAGTGAATAATAGGTTTTATGGGGGAGCAGCTCATGTGACTAATTTCAAAATTCTTTCGCATGTGAACAAACGAAGCTGTAGCTTAAAACTGACATTCATTTAAATGAGTGATTCGAAAAAAATGACATGTGTTGAGTAGATCCTGGAAGAAAGAAGAACCCTGATTTACACATACTACTGTAATCCAAAGGCACCAGCTCAGCTAACGTTACTAAAATATTAATCAGACTGTCAAGTCTCCGTAACTTTGAAATAATCACATACTCACAAAATGAGAGAGCAGTTTCAGAATCAGCACAATTATTCATTTAACATAAGACACTAGATGCACAAAATCCCAGACCTTTCAAATTTCTTGAAAATTTCAGTTTTTTATAATCCTAAACCACAGACTGGTTTTAGGGTATAGTAGTGAACTCAAGTAAGGTTGCTAATACTTTAAGTTACAATCGAGCAGATTTCATATGCAACAGGAAACTTCTTGTAAGTCAGTATTAGCATAAAACAAGAATGAGCTACCGTATTTTTATTAATAAATACAGTTTTATAATTCGTGTGCGGCACTACATCCCTTAAACTGATGGGGAGAGAGACGTCTTTAAGTACATTTTGTATAGTCGCCAAGAGTCACTTCAGAGTGACTTCATGTTGTGATATGCCAAGTAGTCCGACATTTTTTTTATTTTTGTACAATCCAGAGTATTGTAGTTTGGGAACAGAGTACAAACACTTCCGATGATAATCATCCAGTTGTTATTTAAAAAATAAATTCTGATGTGTTAAAACATTTTGATCTTGCACATAGCTATAAAACGTGACAGCACAAGTGAACGTCGGGACCAATTACCTGGAATAAAAGGCAGTCACCAAATTCATCACATTACACTGATGAAATCCACTAATTGAATTTTTGGAGTACTGTTGCTATATCGAACGGGGCGTCAGACGTATCAGTCGAATCGAAGCACAGATAACGCCACAACCTGTCAAAAGTGGTCTTCAGGAAGTCCAGAGAAAACATGTAGAACATTGCAGGTGAGTTTGTCTATTATGCTGTTGCAATAGGGAGTAATTTCATCTTACCAGAACAATTACACTATTGACGATAAATCCTTGGAATTAGTAAGTACTATAAAATACGTAGGAGCACCCATCTGGAGCGACCTAAAATGAACTGACCACATAAAACAAACTGCAGCAGAAACAGGAGGCAGGCTGATATTGATGGAAAGAGTCTTCAGGAAATGCCAATCACCCACGAAGGAAGTTGCTTACAGAACACTTATTGGGCTGATTCTTGAGTACTCATCATCCTTCTGGAACCCTTAGCACGTTGGGATAATTCAAGTAATTGATACAAGTTTCAACACTGTAAGTTGCACTGGTGTGCACAACCTAAGGACGAAAATAGCTTTTACATGGTTTGTCACTGCCAGATAAGACTTGGACAATATATAGAAACAACGGCTACACTATAGTACAGTACAGTGCAATACAGAAGGTAACTGAAAGAAATACACAATGAAGCGAAAACACATAACGCTGTTATTCAAAGAGAATTGTCACACTGACGCCACCGCGATACATAGTGGGTCCCCGGGACATTACAAAAGGTGGGACGTGGTTCTCAATAGGGTGTGTGATCACCACGGACCTCTGTGCATGCTCTGCAACGCAATCCCACACTGGTCACAAGGTTGGAAACGAATCCTTGTGGTAGGACTCTCCATTCGCAACTGGCGCGGGGAAGAATGGTTGTCGGCAAAGCTCCGTATTAGCTCAAAATATCGGATTTCTTCGTTGTGGTTAATTCGTGAGACGTATGTGGGAAGAAGCAGAAAGTTGCCCAACTCCTGCCGACATGTACGCTCTCTGAATTCAAACAGTAAACCTCACCGCGTTGACAACGACTTTGTCATAGCATCTGCCCTGGAGTTTTGTCAAGCGTCTCCGTAATGCTCTCGCACCTGACACAGCTTTTCGTCGGAGCTTTTCTGTCTGTTCTATGTATCCGAAGTGGCGAGGATTCCAGACTGACGATCGATACTCAAGAATTAGTCAAATAAGTGCTTCGTAAGCAACTTCCTTCGTTGATGAATTACATTCCCTTAAGGATTTTTCAGTGACTCTCAGCCTACCATCTGCTTTTACTACAATTTGTTTTATGTGGTCACTGCACTTTAGGTCGCTCCAGATCAGTGGTCATCAAACATTTTAGCTCAAGAGCCAGACCCTAGGGCCGCACATGTACCGACCTTATTATTAATTGGTAACCTACATAAATCAGTAAGTTCCGCCGAATACTGTTCGTTAAAAATAGGCACAATTCGGAACACTTAGTGTGGACTATTCGTTGTTTCGGATTGCTGCCACCTCCAGCAACCCCAAATATGTGACAGCTAACTGCCTGACGAGGTGCTGTGTTGATTATATGAGCGGATGGTTAAATGATGAATAACAGTAATTGTACTTATACACAACATGAGACAAGTTCACAATTTTGTATTTTCTGTTTTGAATGTCTTATGTTCTACTAATTGCATCGTATTACAACAACCTTAGTTTAGTTTCATATTCCTTGCTATAAATATTTTCACACTGAAACCATAATGAAGTCTAGCTTCGAAGGCAGGGTCCTCAATAAAGTAGCACTGAAAGCGCGACAGTTACTAACGTCAGCATACATCCAGAACAGAACTGACTTCATAGACGGAGAATGCAGCCGTTCATACAAACATCAAATATTCCAGAAATACAAAAATAACATATTTCATGAATTCATGGAGGTATGTTCCGTCATTTTCAGCTAAATGAAAGGCGTTTCGCTTCTTTTATTTATGAAGCATGTAATAAACGTTTCTTGTATTATGTAGTAGTTACAGTATGTTACAACGTTACATCATTTTCTCATGTTTTTCTCTTGTTTTTCAGGTAAGAAACAACTTTTGTAGTACAAGTTTCGTGGGGTCGTCTGGAGTTACTTACGATTTTTAATGTTGTTAATCCATACACGTAATCCTGGAGATGTGTTCCTTCGGTCCCCATGCTCCAACTGGCCGATTATCGCTGTTTCCTCACCCACATTTATGACAACACATCACTTGCACTTTTCATTTTGTGGTCAACATGTGTGTGTAGTGTTTCCAACTGTTGCTGTGTGTTTATTTTTCGGCTTCTGTTTGTGTTGTGTGCGTGGTTTCATATTTTTCATTTGCCTTGTGTGTGTGTTAGTGTGTGAGTGTCTTTACATGTTGTTATGTATTAATGTGTCGTTCCTTGCGGGAGTGTTTTTGTTGAAAAGGAGGAGGGGGAGGAGTAACACCTCGTTAGAAAACCTTGGTTCTCCTGGCCCGGGTGATAGTACCTCGTGAGGGTCCCTTGGCAGGGAAACGGTGGAGACTTCAACGGCAGTGAAGCGACGATGAAGATCATCAGCCGGCCGAAGTGGCCGAGCCGTTCTAGACGCTACAGTTTGGAACCGCGCAACCGCTACGGTCGCAGGTCCGAATCCTGCCTCGGACATGGATGTGTGTAATGTCCTTAGGTTAGTTAGGTTTAAGTAGTTCTAAGTTCCAGGGGACTGATGACCACAGATGTTAAGTCCCATAGTGCTCAGAGCCATTTGAACCATTTGAACCTGTTGGTTTCTCTTTACGTTCTGCCCAAACTTGCCTCATTCGTGTGCTGTCTTTCTGCTTCCGCTCTTCGGTCAACTTCAGGTCCTGTTTCTCTTCGGCTTCTCTTTCTTCCTGTTCGCCCAGTGTTCCTTCAGCCTCTGGCTGTGTTCTCGTCGTCTCTGTTCGGCCAATTGTGTTCGTTTGTTGTGTGGTGTCTCTTGTAGTTTGTTTCTTCTGATCAGGTTCCTAAAGTGTGTTTTGTTTTCTATTGTTTCCTGTGTAATATTGAGTTGTTCCATGACATTTCTTACTTCATTCATCCATTGGTTGTTTTTCCTTTGTGCTAACCCAGTCCAAAATCTGTCTCGTTATCCTATGTGGTGCCATTCTGCTGAGGTGTCCGTAAAACTGTAGTCTTCGTTTCCTGATTTGGTCTGTTTCTCCCAGGTACTTGAAATTTTCTGTTCTGTGTAGTGTCCCATATTTTGTGTGTAGTGATGGGTGTTTTTGGGTGCTCATGGACTGTGTTTTCTCGTATGATATTTGTAGTACGGTCTTGACTGATATTTCGCGTAGTTCCTTTATGGCTCTTTTTGTTTCTGTTTCTCGTACCGTTACGCTAGGCACCTGACTCTTACTTTTCCTAAAAGGACTCCTTTCTGTGTCTTTTCCCATTTCTTCACTATTTTGTCCAGCACTATGTTGAACAGCAATGGCGAAAGGCCGTCGCGTGCCTGACTCCCGTTCTGATTTCGAATAGTTCTGAGAGCTCTCCACAGAACTGACTTTTGATGTCGTGTTCGTTAGTGTTTGCTGAATTATGATTAGTGTCTTCCTATCTACTCTGTATTCTTTCAGGATTTTAAAGAGGGTTTCTCTGTCTATTGAGTCGTACGCCTTCTTGAAGTGATGTTTATGTTCTGTTTGAGTTGCAGTATCATCTTAAGGTTCCATATCTGTTCAGCGCACGACCTATGTCTACGAAACTCAGCCTGGTATTCGCCAATCAGGTGGTCTGTTTGTTTCTCTAATCTATTTAGCAGTGCTTTCGAAAGTATATGTGACAGGTAGCAGTGATATGCCCCTATAGTTGTTTGGGTCCGACTTATGCCTTTCTTGTACAGAGGGTGTATCAGTGCTGTGCGCCATTCTTTCGGTATCTCTTTTGTTTCCCATATCTGTTTCATCCCCCCCGCCCTGAACCATAGACCTTGCCGTTGGTGGGGAGGCTTGCGTGCCTCAGCGATACAGATAGCCGTACCGTAATTGCAACCACAACGGAGGGGTATCTGTTGAGAGGCCAGACAAACGTGTGGTTCCTGAAGAGGGGCAGCAGCCTTTACAGTAGTTGCAGGGGCAACAGTCTGGATGATTGAGTAGTCTGGCCTTGTAACACTAACCAAAACGGCCTTGCTGTGCTGGTACTGCGAACGGCTGAAAGCACGGGGAAACTACGGCCGTAATTTTTCCCGAGGGCATGCAGCTTTACTGTATGGATAAATGATGATGGCGTCCTCTTGGGTAAAATATTCCGGAGGTAAAATAGTCCCCCAATCGGATCTCCGAGCGGGGACTACTCAGAAGGACGTCGTTATCAGGAGAAAGAAAACTGCCGTACTACGGATCGGAGCGTGGAATGTCAGATCCCTTAATCGGGGAGGTAGGTTAGAAAATTTAAAAAGGGAAATGGATAGGTTAAAGTTGGATAAAGTGAGAATTAGTGAAGTTCGGTGGCAGGAGGAACAAGACTTTTGGTCAGGTGAATACAGGGGTATAAATACAAAATCAAATAGGGGTAATGCAGTAGTAGGTTTAATAATGAATAAAACAATAGGAATGCGGCTAAGCTACTACAAACAGCACAGCGAACGAATTGTTGTGGCCAAGATAGACACGAAGCCGACGTCTACGACAGTAGTACAAGTCTATATGCCAACTAGCTCTGCAGATGATGAAGAAATTGAAGAAATGTATGATGAAATAAAAGAAATTTTTCAAATAGTGAAGGGAGACGAAAATTTAATACTCATAGGCGACTGGATTTCAGTAGTAGGAAAAGAGAGAGAAGGAAACGTAGTAGGTGAATATGGATTGGGGATAAGAAATGAAAGAGGAAGCCGCCTGGTAGAATTTTGCACAGACACAACTTAATCACAGCTAACACTTGGTTCAAGAATCATAAAAGAAGGTTGTATACATGGAAGAAGCCTGGAGATACTGACAGGTTTCAGATAATAATGGTAAGACAGAGATTTAGGAACCAGGTTTTAAATTGTAAGACATTTCCAGGGGCAGATGTGGACTCTGACCACAATCTATTGGTTATGAACTGTAGATTAAAACTGAAGAAACTGCAAAAAGGTGGGAATTTAATGAGATGGGACCTGGATAAACTGACTAAACCAGAAGTTGTACAGAGTTTCAGGGAGAGCATAATGGAACAATTGACAAGAATGGGGGAAAGAAATACAGTAGAAGAAGAATGGGTAGCTCTGAGGGATGAAGTAGTGAAGGCAGCAGAGGATCAAGTAGGTAAAAAGACGAGGGCTAGAAGAAATCCATGGGTAACAGAAGAAATTAATTGATGAAAGGAGAAAATATAACAAAGCAGTAAATGAAGCAGGCACGAAGGAATACAAATGACTCGAAAAATGAGATCGACTGGAAGTGTAAAATGGCTAAGCAGGCATGGCTAGAGGACAAATGTAAGGATGTAGAGGCTTATCTCACTAGGGGGAAGATCGATACTGCCTACAGGAAAATTAAAGAGACCTTTGGAGAAAAGAGAACCACTTGCATGAATATCAAGAGCAGATGGCAAATCAGTTCTAAGCACAGAAGGGAAAGCAGAAAGGTGGAAGGAGTATATAGAGGGTCTATACAAGGGAGATGTACTTAAGGGCAATGTTATAGAAATGGAAGAGCATGTAGATGAAGATGAAATGAGATATATGATACTGCGTGAAGAGTTTGATAGAACACTGAAAGACCTAAGTCGAAACAAGGCCCCGGGAGCCGACAACATTCCATTAGAACTACTGACAGCCTTGGGAGAGCCAGTCCTGACAAAACTCTACCATCTGGTGAGCAAAATGTATGAGACAGGCGAAATACCCTCAGACTTCAAGAAGAATATAATAATTCCAATCCCAAAGAATGCAGGTGTTGACAGATGTGAAAATTACCGAACTATCAGTTTAATAAGTCACAGCTGCAAAATACTAACGCGAATTCTTTACAGACGAATGGAAAAACTGGTAGAAACGGACCTCGGGGAAGATCAGTTTGGATTCCGTAGAAATGTTGGAACACGTGAGGCAATACTAACCTTACGACTTATCTTAGAAGAAAGATTAAGAAAAGGGAAACCTACGTTTCTAGCATTTGTAGACTTAGAGAAAGCTTTTGACAGTGTTGACTGGAATACTCTCTTTCGAATTCTGAAGGCGGCAGGGGTAAAATACAGGAAGCGAAATGCTATTAACAATTTGTACAGAAACCAGACGGCAGTTATAAGAGTCGAGGGACATGAAAGGGAAGCAGTGGTTGGGAAGGGAGTGAGACAGGATTGTAGCCTCTCCCCGATGTTGTTCAATCTGTATATTGAGCAAGCAGTAAAGGAAACATAAGAAAAATTCGGAGCAGGTATTAAAATCCATGGAGAAGAAATAAAAACTTTTAGGTTCGCCGACGACATTGTAATTCTGTCAGAGACAGCAAAGGACTTGGAAGCGCAGCTGGACGGCATGGACAGTGTCTTGAAAGGAGGGTATAAGATGAACATCAACAAAAGCAAAACGAGGATAATGGAATGTAGTCAAATTACGTCGGGTGATGCTGCGGGAATTAGATTAGGAAATGAGACACTTAAAGTAGTAAAGCAGTTTTGCTATTTGGGGAGCAAAATAACTGATGATGGTCGAAGTAGAGAGGATATAAAATATAGACTGGCAATGGCATGGAAATCGTTTCTGAAGAAGAGAAATTTGTTAACATCGAGTAGAGATTTAAGTGTCAGGAAGTCGTTTCTGAAAGTATACGTATGGAGTGTAGCCATGTATGGAAGTGAAATATGGACGATAACTAGTTTGGACAAGAAGAAAATAGAAGCTTTCGAAATGTGGTGCTGCAGAAGAGTGCTGAAGATTAGATGGGTAGATCACACAACTAATGAGGAGGTACTGAATAGGATTGGGGTGAAGAGGAGTTTGTGGCACAACTTGACTAGAAGTAGGGATAGGTTGGTAGGACATGTTCTGAGGCATCAAGGGATCACAAATTTAGTATTGGAGGGCAGCGTGGAGGGTTAAAATCGTAAAGGGAGACCAAGGGATGAATACACTAAGCAGATTCAGAGGGATGTAGGCTGCAGTAGGTACCGGGAGATGAAGAAGCTTGCACAGGATAGCGTGGAGAGCTGCATCAAACCAGTCTCAGGACTGAAGACCACAACAACAACAATCTGTTTCATGATGTTGTGTATGTGCTCTGTGAGATGCGGATCTTGTAGCTTCCAGAACTCCGCGATGAGTCCATCCTCTCCTCGCGCTCTATTGTTCTTGAGGTTCTTGTTGATTTCTCTTAGTTCTTCTATCAATGGCGGTTCGCTATCTGGGTTTGGTGCGGCATCCTCCGTGTCCAGTTTATCTGTTGGTTCAAATGGTTCAAATGGCTCTGAGCACTATGGGACTTAACATCTATGTCATCAGTCCCCTAGAACTTAGAACTACTTAAACCTAACTAACCTAAGGACATCACACAACACCCAGTCATCACGAGGCAGAGAAAATCCCTGACCCCGCCGGGAATCGAACCCGGGAACCCGGGCGCGGGAAGCGAGTACGCTACCGCACGACCACGAGCTGCGGACTATCTGTTGGTGATTCTGCGCTTAGGAGTTTCTCGAAGAACTTCGCTAGGAGGTTACAGTTGTTCCTGCTATCGGTCTCTAGTGTGCCGTCCGGTCGACGAAGGTAGAGGTTCGGTGCTTGGTATTTCAATATGTTTTCTCTGAACGTCCTGAAATTCCTCGTATTGTTCCTTGTGATGTCTGCTTCTATCTCTTCTAGTTTCTGTTTGTCGTAGTTTCGTTTTTCTTTACGGATAATTTTACTTGTCCTTTCTTTGACCTGAAAAATCTCTCCAGTTTTCTGGTATCTTGTTGCTATTGAACTTCTTCCATTTGTTGATTCGTCTTTCGATTGCCAGGTCACATGTGTGGTTCCACCAACGGTGTTTCCTGGTTCTCGATGCTACTGCTAATTTCATGGCTTCCTGAAGTTTTCCTGATAGCTGTTCCCAGTTTTGCGTTTTCCTTTCTTAGTTTTCTCCAGTGTTTTCTTTTGGTTGAGTGTTAGATATTCTGGGTCTGGTTTAATGATCTTGGTTTTCTGTTGTTTCCTCTTAGGGATTAGGCGTGTCTTTATCTATAGTAGGTGGTGATCCGAGTCAAAGAAGCCCTTTCGTGTGTTGATGTTCTTGATTTCGCTCTGCCCTTCTCTTTGTATTATGACGTGGTCTATCTGTCATTCTCTCTTGCCAATTGGTACTTTCCATGTGGTTAGTTTTTGTATGGGCTCCTTGAAGTTCGTTGACATGACTTTGAGGTCATGGATCTGGCAGAATTCTGTCAGGTGTCTCCCGTTTTGGTTTGTGTCACGGTTTGGTGTGTATCTTCCAGTAATGTGTCTATATTTTTTTTCTTTTTCCTAGTTTTGCGTTGATGTCTCCTAGAATAATTTTAGCTCGGTGTGTAGGTATTTTTTTGATTGTCTCCTCCATTACTGTCCAAAAGTCCTCAACGGCGTCCGGGTGCTTCCTGTTGTGGTCATTTGTTGGTTCGTGTGCGTTTATTATCGTGTATGCCCTGTTTGCCGACTTAATTGTCAGTGTGCTGATTCTTTCGTTATGCGATGTTTAAGACCATTACTGCGTCTGTGAACGTCCTGTGTAATGCGAATCCTGTGCCATAGAGCCTGAGGTTCTACCTGTGTACAGATAGTTTTCCCTTGTATATTCTGTAGTTCCGTGTTGAAATGATCTGGGAATCTTGATTCTTGTAGTGCACAAATTTTGATAGGTGGCATGCCCTTATCCGCCACCTGGTAAGGCGCTCGGTTGCGGATCTATCAACCACCCTGGGTATATATATATATGGAGAGAGAGAGAGAGAGGGGGGGGGGGGGGGAAGAAGAGAGAGAGAGAGAGAGAGAGAGAGAGAGAGAGAGAGAGAGAGAGAGAGAGAGCACACCAGTCAATAACGCTAACCATTACACTACACTAGTACAAAACAGTTCATGACAATATGAACCTCATTTTAAGACGACCGTCTCTATTAATGCGCTTTCCCGAATAAATGTTACTTCTGTTGGAAATTTATACCATAGCACCTAATCGGTACAATTCGCGCACATCTGCGTGTCTGTATTCGAAGCAAATAATAAAGCATACCTCTCTCACATCGACTAATCCCGCTGTGGCCACTCCACTTACCTGATGTAAGCGGCCAACTTACTTAGTTCACGGCCGATTTTCCAACGTCACTCAAATTTAACGGCACCTCAAAATACCACTGTCTCTGTATTTTTGTTATTAAGCAGTAAACCTACACTCTTAAGAAGCTCATAACGTTAGTTGAAGTTTTTAGATTCACCTGTTAGCTCCTAGATGCAATTATTATGGAACACGGCTTAGAAACGCAGGCCACAAGAATAGTTCATTCGCACCGCATGCTGCCCGCGTGCTGCAGTTGGTAATCACTCGACCTGATGGTTACTCCTGTGTATTTTATAGTAGTTACTGTTTCCAATGACACGTCGCCCATAGTGTAGGCGTTAGCTGGAAATGAAAGCCTTCCCTACTACAGTGGCGTTCAAACCACTCTGTGGTGGGGACATCCGTAGCTGTGGTAGTACATTTTGCAGCAAGAACTCCGCAAACAGCTGTATCTTGAAACAATTTCATTAAGACACTACCGGTTTCGTGGCTTATAGCCACATCATCAGCTGCAAACAAAAATTAAAACGTTTTGTCAAAATTTGTGTAACGAAGCCCCAGCTTCCAGAGTTGGCTTAGAGAACGGGCGGGCAACAGGCGGCCCGCGGGCCGGGTCCGACCCGTGATTGGTTTCAATCCAAGCCGCTGAAGAAACTCGTGGGAGGGAGAGCGAGGCGTCTGCATTGTACTCAGCCCGGAACGCATTTTTAGATATTTCTGCCGACGCTCGAATCGCCTAGGGGTTCACAGTTTATGGCGCAGACCTCTGAAAGTTTTGCTTACTTCGTGCATGTGTAATGCCTTTTCGCCGTCACTGGATTTGATCAATAGAGAGAAAAACATTTCCAGACAGTTAAGACCCATGCGCTCTTATGCATGCGGAGATTCGGGCAAATAGCTCACTACCTTGAAGGGGTGAGGGGGATAGTAGTCGAGAACGGCACGAAAATTACCGACTATTCGCGAAATACGCCGATCTGAACAACGGCAGCAGGAACCACAACTATGTGAACAGTCTAATTATCTGTTATCGGTTCACGCGTAAAGTTCTGTTAACTAGTTGTGTGACAATTCGTAAATGTATTTCCGTGCGTCTTTACTGAGTTCATTCGCAAAATGTCTGGCATTAAGAAAAGTTGATGCTGAATGTTAGCAATTCCAGGGGATATGCACAGAGGATTATTTATTTTCAGTACAATGATGCAGATTCTGAATGAATCACTTTTCTGCGATATATTGCTCAACAATAGCTTAAAGGGCAACTGCGGGAAGACAAAATTGACATATTAATTTATAATTTGGACAAGCAACTGCAAACGTTTGCCAACCGAGAACACAAGGCGGCAATTCGGTTAACGCTAGTTTTTAGTGAGAAGAAAAACTGCCAGATCGTCAACACCTTTGCTAAACGCGAAATCGTAAAGTAGTGCCTCTTGGACGATGCATATATACTAGGAGGTCCCAAAAAATATAAAAACAGTTCGAACAAATAACTTTATTGAAACGAACGGCTGTTCGAGGAATCGGTATGGTGACTGAATAAATCAAAAATTTGCTATGACCATGCTGCAAATTCGAAACGTTTGCGATCGGTTTGGGTCAACAGCTCTGATTTGTCAGACTCAGCTCAGTCAGCAAGTTTAGTTCTGTGGAATACGAACGGATACCCAAAAGAAAGCGAACTAACTTTTTGATGGGCAGAGCTTTTGTAGTACCGCGTTTTGCCGCTCGGAGCACGTAGAGCGAACACTCCAGAGTCAGTAAGCCGAGTGCCGTCGCTGAAGAAGGCCAGGACTGGTTTCGGCAGACTCTTTTGCGTGATTGCCGTATTTGCAATGGCTGATTTTCGTGAACAGCGTGCAGTGATGAAATTCTGCTCTTTGCTCAGAAAAAGTGGTACAGCAAGTCTTGAAATGTTAGAAACGACACATAAGAACGATGCTATGGGGAAAACTGAAGTGTCTGAGTGATTTTTCCGTTTCAAATATGGCCGTCCTTCCACGGTCCACACCCATGAAAATGCTGAAAACATTCGTGCAACCATCAACGAAGGTCGACGACGGACCATTCAAAAAAATAGGCGAACCGTTTGGGAGTGAAAAGAGTGGCTGCCAAATTCATGCCACGACTGCTAACTGCTGAACAAAAAAATGGCTCTGAGCACTATGGGACTTAACATCTGTGGTCATCAGTCCCCTAGAACTTAGAACTACTTAAACCTAACTAACTTAAGGACAGCACACAACACCCAGACATCACGAGGCAGAGAAAATCCCTAACCCCGCCGGGAATCGAACCCGGGAACCCGGGCGTGGGAAGCGAGAACGCTACCGCACGACCACAAGATGCGGGCTAACTGCTGAACAAAAACAAAGCATGTTGTATTTGGAAAGAAGAGTCCCTAAATGACACAAACTTTTTAAAAAAATTTTCGCAGGTAACAAAACTCCATGCTGTGTTTACGATCCTGTTTGACGAAATTTTCAGACTAAACGTTGCATGGCATCTTCGCTGGCACCTTGACACCATCGATCTTCTCAGAAAAGCACTGACCACACCGCTCACACGAGCCAGACGCCCTCACGTGCGCATCCGATTGACCCCAAACCACCGTCATCTGCGACTTCAGAACTCATTGTTGAGCGGGATGCAGGTCTGTTGTGTTCCCTGATGAAAGCTGGTTCTCCTTCGATACCATCTATGGCGGTCTGTTGGTTATAAAAAGGCCAGTTGAGGGCCTGCAACCAACCTGTATGAGTGCTAGACACACCGGACCTACACCTGGAGCAATGGTGTGCGGCACGGTTTCGTATTACAGCAGGAGCAGTCTCGAGGTTATCCCACGGTCTTAACTGAAAAGCAGTACGTCAATCTGGTGATTCAAGCTGTTGTACAACCATTCATCAACAACATTCCAGGAAGTGATTTCCAGCAGGATAATGCTCTCCCAAATATACACTCCAGGAAATTGAAATAAGAACACCGTGAATTCATTGTCCCAGGAAGGGGAAACTTTATTGACACATTCCTGGGGTCAGATACATCACATGATCACACTGACAGAACCACAGGCACATAGACACAGGCAACAGAGCATGCACAATGTCGGCACTAGTACAGTGTATATCCAACTTTCGCAGCAATGCAGGCTGCTATTCTCCCATGGAGACGATCGTAGAGATGCTGGATGTAGTCCTGTGGAACGGCTTCAATTTCCTGGAACAGCAAGTTCCCTTGCCGGTGTAGGAATGGTAGAACGATGGGTTCGATGACGGTTTGGATGTACCGTGCACTATTCAGTGTCCCCTCGACGATCACCAGTGGTTACGGCCAGTGTAGGAGATCGCTCCCCACACCATGATGCCGGGTGTTGGCCCTGTATGCCTCGGTCGTATGCAGTCCTGATTGTGGCGCTCACCTGCACGGCGCCAAACACGCATACCACCATCATTGGCACCAAGGCAGAAGCGACTCTCATCGCTGAAGACGACACGTCTCCATTCGTCCCTCCATTCACGCCTGTCGCGACACCACTGGAGGCGGGCTGCACGATGTTGGGGCGTGAGCGGAAGACGGCCTAACGGTGTGCGGGACCGTAGCCCAGCTTCATGGAGACGGTTGCGAATGGTCCTCGACGATACCACAGGAGCAACAGTGTCCCTAATTTGCTGGGAAGTGGCGGTGCGGTCCCCTACGGCACTGCGTAGGATCCTACGGTCTTGGCGTGCATCCGTGCGTCGCTGCGGTCTGCTCCCAGGTCGACGGGCACGTGCACCTTCCGCCGACCACTGGCGACAACATCGACGTACTGTGGAGACCTCACGCCCCACGTGTTGAGCAATTCGGCGGTACGTCCACCCGGCCTCCCGCCTGCCCACTATACGCCCTCGCTCAAAGTCCGTCAACTGCACATACGGTTCACGTCCTCGCTGTCGCGGCATGCTACCAGTGTTAAAGACTGCGATGGAGCTCCGTATGCCACGGCAAACTGGCTGACACTGACGGCGGCGGTGCACAAATGCTGCGCAGCTAGCGCCATTCGACGGCCAACACCGCGGTTCCTGGTGTGTCCGCTGTGCCGTGCGTGTGATCATTGCTTGTACAGCCCTCTTGCAGTGTCCGGAGCAAGTATGGTGGGTCTGACACACCGGTGTCAATGTGTTCTTTTTTCCATTTCCAGGAGTGTAGCTGTTGCAAGATGCTCTACAGAGTGTCGACATGTTGCCCTGGCCTACTCGATCGCCAGATCTGTCTCCAATGGAGCACGTGTGGGACATCATCGGCCGACAACTCCAGCGTCACCCACAAACAGCATTAACCGCCCCTGTATTGACCGACCAAGAGCAACAGGCGTGGACGTGATGATACCGATCCCCCGTGGTACACAAAACGGGTCAGATCGTTGTTGCAGAAGCAACGAAAAAAGCATGCCAAATTTAAAAGAACGAAAAATCCCGAAGATTGGCAAAGTTTTGCAGAAGTTCGAGATATAGCGCGTACTTCAATGCCAGATCCTTTTAATTATTTCCACAACGAAACTCTGTCTCGGAGTCTGGCAGAAAACCCAAAGAGATTCTGGTCATACATAAAGCACACTAGTGGCAAGACGCAATCAATACCTTCACTGCGCGGTAACAACGGTGAAGTCACTAATGACAGTGCCACTAAAGCAGAGTTATTAAACACGGTTTTCCGAAACTCCTTCACCGAATAATACGAAGTAAATATTCCTGAATTCCAATCAAAAACAACTGCCAAGATGAGAAACATAGAAGTAGATATCGTCGGAGTAACGAAGCAGCTTAAATCACTTAATAAAGGCAAGGCATCCGGTCCAGATTGTATACCAGTCAGGTTCCTCTCAGAGTATGCGGATAAATTAGCTCCATATTTAGCAATTGTATACAACCACTCGCTCACAGAAAGATCCGTACCTAACGACTGGAAAATTACTCAAGTCACGCCAATACCCAAAAAGGGAAGTAGGAGTAATCCGCTGAATTACAGGCCCATATCACTAAAGGTTTTGGAACATATACTGTATTCGAACATTAAGAAGTACCTCGAAGAAAACGATTTACTGACACGTAGTCAGCACGGTTTCAGAAAATATGGTTCTTGTGAAACACAACTACTTCTTTATACTCATGAATTAATGAGTGCTATCAACAGGGGATGTCAAATTGATTCCATATTTTTACATTTCCAGAAGGGTTTCGCCACCGTTCCTCACAAACGTCTTCTAACCAATCTGCGTGCCTACGGAATATCGCCTCAGTTGTGCCACTGGATTTGTGATTTCCTGTCAGAAAGGTCACCGTTTGTAGTAATAGACGGAAAGTCATCCAGTGAAACAAAAGTAATATCCGGCGTTCCCCAAGAAAGTGTTATAGGCCCTCTATTGTTCCTGATCTATAGTAACGACATAGAAGACAATCTGAGTAGCCGTCTTAGATTGTTTGCAGATGATACTGTCATTTACCGTCTTGTAAAGTCATCAGATGATCAAAACGACTTGCAAAATGATTTAGATAAGATATCTTTATGGTGCGAAAAGTGCCAATTGACCCTGAATAAGGAAAAGTGTGAAGTTATTCACATAAGTACTAAAAGAAATCAGCTAAATTTCGATTACGCGATAAGTCACACAAATCTGAGGGCTGTAAATTCAACTAAATACTTAGGGATTACATTTACAAATAACCTAAATTGGAACGATCACGTAGATAATATTGTGGGTAGAGCAAACCAAAGACTGTGATTCATTGGAAGAACACTTAGAAGGTGCAACAGGTCTACTAAAGAGACTGCTTACACCACGCTTGTCCGTCCTATTCTAGAGTATTGCTGTGCGGTGTGGCATCCGCATCAGGTGGGACTGACGGATGACATCGAAAAAGTACAAACAGGGACAGCTCGTTTTGTATTATCGCGAAATAGGGGAGATAGTGTCACGGACATGATACGTGAATTGGAGTGGCAATCATTAAAACAAAGACGTTTTTCGTTGCGACGGGATCTTTTCATAAAATTTCAATCACCAGTCTTCTCCTCCGATTGCGAAAACATTCTGTTGGCACCCACCTACACAGGGAGAAATGATCATCACGATAAAATAAGAGAAATCAGGGCTCACACAGAAAAATTTTAGTGCTCCTTTTTCCCCCGTTTGCCGTTCGAGAGTGGAACGGTACAGAGACAGCTTGAACGTGGTTCATTGAAACCCCTTCCAGGCATTTTATTGTGAATAGCAGAGTATTCACGTAGATGTAGACGTAGAACTCCGTCCCACAAACTGGCCTGCGGCAGCTGTATAACACAAAGCATGTACGTTTGCATGCTTGTATTCAACATTCCTTCGGTTACACCGGTTATTAACGTGCCAGCATTTCACATTTGCAATGACTTACCTCGCGCCTATAGTAACCTGCGATCTTGCAATGTTAATCACTTAAATATGCTACCGAGACAAACCTATTCCCGACATTTCATTATTCTACATTAATTATTTTTTGGGTTCCTTCCGTCGGTGTGTTTCCGAAGAAAGTCGTCGCAGACAGGATCAGCTGGTAACGGAGTGGCTGACGTGACGGCTCGGTCACCACCCGGTGAAGAAAGCCCAGATGTGCGGTCGACCCTCGCACCCCCAGTAAACAGTGGCCGCGCGCCCTAGTGGAGACGTAGTCTGCAACCGTACTGTTGGGGCAGGTCGTGGCGGAGACTCGGAACGATGCTATCGCCTCAGGCTGGGGCCGCTCCCTTCAGCCCTCCGTCTGTCCTGACCCTTCATAAGGCTGCTCGCGTGTGGTGCTCCCTCCCTTACAGACTTGCAGCCCCTGCCTGGTGGGGTGGCAGCGATAAGGGCGGCCGCATAGTAATCATGCTCGGCCGATATCGATAATTCTGGTAACGGCTGTAGCGGCCTCATGGCGTACTGGGGCTCCGCTGACGGTATCTCCAGTCCTAAGCACTCCATCAGGAAGGTAACCATGTAGACTCAGACAAAATTAGCCTAATAATTCACTTGTGTCAGAATGAATAAAGAAAACGATCCACCGCAGTCTAGTTTCCGCGCAAAACTTACACCACCTATAAACCAAAGGTGTGCTGTCATTACTTGGACCATGTACATTACTGGCCATTAAAATTACTACACCAAGAAGAAATGGAGATGATAAACGGGTATTCATTAGACAAATATATTATACTAGAACTGACATGTGATTACATTTTCACGCAATTTGGGTGCATAGATCCTGAGAAATGACTACACAGAACAACCACCTCTGGCCGTAATAACGGCCTTCATACGCCTGGGCATTGAGTCAAACAGAGCTTGGATGCCGTGTACAGGTACAGCTGCCCATGCAGCTTCAACACAATACCCCAGTTCATTAAGAGTAGTGACTGGCGTATTGTGAGGAGCCAGTTGCTCGGCCACCATTGACCAGACGTTTTCAATTGGTGAGAGATCTGGAGAATGTGCTGGCCAGGGCAGCAGTCGAACATTTTCTGCATCCAGAAAGACCCGTACAGGACCTGCAACATGCGGTCGTGAATTATCCTGCTGAAATGTAGGGTTTCGCAGGGATCGAATGAAGGGTAGGGCCACGGGTCGTAACACATCTGAAATGTAACGTCCACTGTTCAAAGTGCCGTCAATGCGAACAAGAGGTGACCGAGACGTGTACCCAGTGGCACCCCATGCTAACACGCCGGGTGAGACGCCAGTATGGCGATGACGAATACACGCTTCCAATGTGCGTTCACCGCGATGTCGCCAAAGACGGATGCGACCATCACGATGCTGTAACAGAACCTGGATTCATCCGAAAAAATGACGTTTTCCCATTCGTCGTTGAGAACACCATCGCAGGCACTCCTGCCTGTGATGCAGCGTGAAGGGTAACCGCAGCCATGCTCTCCGAGCTGATAGTACATTCTGCTGCAAATGCCGTCGAACTGTTCGTGCAGATGGTTGTTGTCTTGCAAACGTCCCCATTTGATAACTCAGGTATCGAGACATGACTGCACGATCCCTTACAGCCGTGCGGATAAGATGCCTGTCATCCCGACTGCTAGTGATGCGAGGCCGTTGGGCTCCAGCACGGCGTTCCGTATTATCCTCCTGAACCCACCGATTCCATATTCTGCTAACAGTCATTGGATCTCGTCCAACGCGAGCAGCAATGTCGCGATACGATAAACCGCAATCGCGATAGGCTACAATCCGACCTTTACCAAAGTCGGAAACGTGATGGTACTCATTTCTCCTCCTTACACGAGGCATCACAACATCGTTTCACAGGCAACGCCGGTCAACTGCTGTTTGTGTTTGAGAAATCGGTTGGAAAAGTTCCTCATGTCAGCACGTTGTAGGTGTCGATACCGGCGCCAACGTTGTGTGAATGCTCTGAAAAGCTAATCATTAGCATATCATAGCATCTTCTTCCTGTCGGTTAAATTTCGCGTTTGTAGCACGTCATCTTCGTGGTGTAGCAATTTTAATGGCCAGTGGTGTATTACAGAACCCATGCAATACTAGTTGTCGTGGATTGCGCGTATCAGGAATGTACACTCTACAACGTGCTGGCGAAACTAGTGATTTGAAATAAATTTCTTTGATGATAAAGCTGTGGTGGTTCGTTTTCTTTATTGATATCATCGGCCGCTGTCCGACATCCACCAGAACCATGAGCTTCCACTTGTCAGAATAAGTTTTCCTTCGTAGGGCATCACAGTTAGTTACAGTTTTTTGAAAGAAATTTCCACCATTTGAACGTAAATTTCTTTCACAGTCATGATACCAGTTTTATAGCCACCCTCCAGGTCAACTTGAACTGTCAAAATGTGTCCGACATGCCTAAAAGCATGTCATCGTTGAAATAACATATGTCTGGTGTGAAAATCAGTCGTCGTATACAGTATATGGATACGTATCAAACATATACAGTGGAGAGCCAAAGAAACTGGTATCGTATAGGGCCCTCGCGAGCACGTAGAAGTGCCGCAACACGATGAGGCATTGACTCGACTAATGTCTGAAGTAGTGCTGGAGGGAACTGATACCATGAATCCTGCTGGGCTATCCATAAATCCGTAAGAATAAGAGGAGATGGCTGTCTTTTTTGAATAGCACTTTGCAAGACATCCCAGATATGCTCAATAATGTTCATGTCTGGGGAGTTTGGTGGCCAGTGGAAGTATTTAAACTCAGACGAATGTTCCTGGAGCCACTCTGCAGCAATTATGAACGGCTGGGGTGTCGCATTGTCCTGCTGGAATTGCCCAAGTCTGTCGTAATGCACAATGGACATAAATGTATTCAGGTGATCAGAAAGGATGCTTCTGTACGTGTCACTTGTCAGAGTCGTATCTAGACTTATCAGGGGTCCACCATCATTCCACCACCATTACACAGCCTTAACCAGCTTGAACAGCCCCTGCTGACATGCAGGATCCATGGATTCTTGAGTTTGTCTCCATGCCCGTACACGTCATCCGCTCGACACAATTTGAGACTCGTGCGATCAAGCAACATGTTTTCAGTCATCAACAGTCCAATGTCGGGGTTGACGGGCTCAGTCGAGGCTTTGTGTCGTGCAGTCATCAAGGGTACACGAGTGGGTATTCGGCTCCGAAAGCCTATATCGATGACGTTTCTTTGAATGATTCACACGCTCACACTTGTTGATGGCCCAGCATTGAAATCTGCAGCAATTTGCGGAAGGGTTGCACTTCTGTCACGTTGAACGATTCTCTTCAGTCGTCGTTGGTCCTGTTCTTGCAGAATCTTTTTCTGCCGCAGCTATTACGGAGATTTGGTCTTTTATCGGATTCCTGATGTTCACGGTACACTCGAGAAATGATCCTACGGGAAAATCCCTACTTCATCGCTGCTTCGGAGGTCCATCGCTCTTGCGCCGACTATAGCACCACGTTAAAACTCACTTAAGTCTTGATAGTCTGCCATTGTAGTAGCATTGACAGATCTAACAACTGCGCCAGACACTTGTTGCCTTATACAGGCGTTGCCGACTGCAGCGTCGTATTCTGCCTGTTTACATAGCTCTGTATTTGAATACGCATGCCTATACCAGATTCTTTGGCGCTTCAGTGTATAATAAGCTTGACATTGTGCCAACGAATAAACATAAGTCTATGAATGTGTTGAATGCAGGTCTCAGCAGTGTATTGGCTCTGAAATACGCATTACCGTTTGTTCATGTTTATTCGCTGTACATAATATCAGCCTTATTACGTATCTTTGATAAGTACGCATAACCTGTAATACGACGAGTGGTTTCTAGCACCGGTTAAACCGAGGTGATACAAGTCGTATAGCAGTATGCACATACACAGGGGCTGGTAATATCGCGTACACAAGGTATAAAAGGGTAGGGCTGTGGCGGAGCAGTCACTTTACTCGGGTGATTCATGTGAAAAAGCTTCCGACGTGATTGTGGCCGCACGTCGTGAATCAACAGAGTTTGAACGCGGAGTGGTAGCTGGAGCTAGTCCCATGCAATAGCCCATTTCGGAAATCGTTACGGAGTTCAATATTCCCAGATTCACATCGTCAAGAGTGTTCCGAGAAATCCAGATTTCAGGCAAGTACAACATAGTGACTGACGGCCTTCATTTAACGACCGAGAACAGCGACGTTTGCGTGGAGTTGTCAGCGCCAACAGACAAGCAATACTAGGGGAAATAATCGCAAAAATCAATGTGGGACGTAAGACGAACGTTTCCGTTGGGACAGTGGGGCGAAATTTAGCATTAGTGGGCTATGGCAGCAGAAGACCGATGCGACTGCTATTGCTTTCTGAACGACATTGGCTCCAGAGCCTCTCCCGAAGTCGTGACCATATTGGTTGGACCCCAGACGACAGGAAAACTATGGCCTGTCAGATGAGTCCCGATTTCAGTTGGTTGGATTCAAGAGTGGCGCAGACCTCACCAAACTATGAACCGAAGTTGTCAACAACGCACAGTGCAAGCTGGTGTTGGCTCCATAATGTTGTAGGTTGTGTTCAGACGGAATGGACTGAGTCCTCTAGTCCGACTGAACCGATCATAGGCTGTAAATATTATGTTCGGCTTCTTGGAGACCTCTTGCAGACAAAAAGCGATGGCATTTTTATGGATGACAGTGCGGCATATAACTGAGTCACAGTTATTCGCTATTGGTTTGAAGACTTTTTCTCCTCAGCGTGCACATGGCCTTATAAACAGATCGTCGTAGTACGCAATAAGATTACATATCAAAAATATATAATAAGGCTGACATTTTTCACACCGAATGAACGTTGACGTACGGACGTGATGAATGCAGGTCCCAGCAATACAATGGTATCAAATACGCGTTACAGTTTGTTAATGTCTATTCGCTGCCCATAATGTCAGCATCATTATGTATCTTTGATAAGCATGCATAACCGGTAATATGACGACGGGTTTCTAAGACCAGATATGCGAGGGATATCCGGAAAGTAAGGTCCGATTGGTGGTGAAGTGGAAACCACAGTGAAAATGAAAAGTGTTTTATTTGAAACAGTTCGCTACACCTTCCAGCAACTTGTCCATATACTCGCTAGTCCGACATTTGTGCCGCGCGGAGTAGCCGCGCGGTGTTAGGCGCCTAGTCACGGTCCGTGCGGCTCCTCCCCCTTCCCTCCCCCCCTTCCCCCGTCAGAGTTTCGAGTGCTCACTCGGGCATGGGTGTTTCTGTTGTTCATAGCATAAGGTAGTTTCATTTTTAGTTTACATTGAAGTAGTGTGGAGGCTTAGCGACCGATGACCTCAGCAGTTTGGTCCCATAAGACCTTACCGCAAATTTCCAAAACTTCCGCCGGCTACTGTGGCCGAGCGGTTCTAGGTGCTTCAGTCTGGAACCACGGGACCGCTCCGGTCGCAGGTTCGAATCCTGCCTCGGGCATGGATGTGTGTGATGTCCTTAGGTTAGTTAGGTTTAAGAAGTTCTAAGTTCTAGGGGACTGATGACCTCAGATGTTAAGTCCCATAGTGCTTAGAGCCATTTGAACCAAAATTTCCGACATTTGTCGTAGCGTTGTACCAACTTTCTAAGGCCCTCGTTGGAGAAGACAGCCGCCTGCGCTTTCCGGTATTTCTCCACGCTGCTCTGCTGTTCGTTGGCTGTTCCAGAATGTTGTCTTCATAGCCAGCGGATCATGTGAACAGAGATGAACATCAGATCGGACCAAGTCCGAGATCAAACGTTTCCCATTGGAAACGGTACAGGGGTGTCCTCATTGTCCCAGCAGCGTGAGACCGAGAACTGTCAAGAAGAAGGAAATGCATGACAGGTACGTTATATGTGGTTGCATGAAATAAGGCGAAACCTCGCAGCGGGCACCCGTACCTGGCGGGAGACACGATTTTTCTAGGCATCTTTACGTGCTCACTGTATTACCAGAACTAAAAAAAAGAGACGTGACGTGATCGACAGGCAGAATAGAGACACCGCCCAACATGTCTGTGCAAACCTTCATCGGATTTTCACTGTCGTGTCTATTTTGCGATCCATTGTGCCTTACTTTCCGAATAGCCCTCGTGTATTATTTCGACAATGGCATGTGTTTAGGAATGGCGGACGAATTCATATGGCTCTGAGCACTATGGGACTTAACTTCTGAGGTCATCAGTCCCCTACAACTTGGAACTACTTAAACCTAACTAACCTAAGGACATCACACACATCCATGCCAGAGGTAGGATTCGAACCTGCGACCGGAGCGGTCCCGCGGTTCCAGACTGAAGCGCCTAGAACCGCTCGGCCACTCCGGCCGGAGGAATGGCGGACACTTTGTGATATTTCAGCTTGCACATGAAAATGGCTGTGAAACCAGAATCATAATTGTGAAATAAATGAATAGCAGTCTGTAGTCAAATGGCAGAAATTTCTTTCACAAAGTGTCAGAATGTCTGCAAAATGCAACGGGTGTGTCCGTGTAGTGATGTTACATGGCAATTTCGGCTGTACTTCCACCATAGTTGTGATTGCTATTCATGCCAAAAGGTCACAGTCAAAAGTGATTTTTTTCTACACCACACCCTATCTTGTGGGAATACGCGATCCGAAATATTTGTTCTCAAGTAAGTATTCAAAATCGGTACCCACAGATCATGATAAGATTTCAAAGTGATCCAAATGTCCAGAAATGTTCAGAAATATCATACTGTGTAGTTCACAAAACGAAAAAAAAGGTAGTATCCTATGACTACAATATCAGTGAGTCACAGTTGGAATCGATCAAATCATACAGTTACCTGGGTGTAAGAATTCGAAATGGAACTATCACGTAGGCTAACCGGTAGGTAAAGCAGGTAACGGACTAAGGTAATCAGTCTAAAACGGAGATGGCTTACAAAACATTCGTGTGACCCATGCTAGAATATTGCTCAAGTGGATGGGACCTGTATCAAATAGAACTAGCAGGCGATATTGAACGTATACAAACAAGGGCAGCACGCACGATCACAGAATTGTTTGACCCTTGGGAGAGAGTACGGGAGATCCTGAGAAGTCTGTTCTGGTAGACATTTGAAGATAGACGCAAGCTATCCCGAGAAAGCTTAGTTATAAAGTTTCAAGAACCAACATCTAGTGGTGAACCTAGGAAGTTACTGGGGCCTTTAATCAGTAATGCAACATTTTTTTCTGAGAGCAGGTTACTTTTATTCAGGACTACAATACACCATATTATTCCCCTCTCTTTTTGCTACAAAATCCTAGTTTTCAACTTAATACCCGTTCAGTGGGATGGCCTTATGTCGGGGAGGATATTAAACAGAATAACCCCTTCAGAATCTCAGAAGAGCGTCGCGATGACTTTACTGGCTGCGAGTGCTGTTTTGAATTTTTTCTTCGGAGTAGAAACTGAAATGTCTCTAAGCACTGTGAGACTTAACATCTGATGTCATCAGTCCCCTAGACTTAGAACTACTTAAACCTAACTAACCCAAGGACATCACACACATCCATACCCGAGGCAGGATTCAACCTGCGACCGGAGCGGTCCCGTGGTTCCAGACTGAAGCACCTAGAACCGCTCGGCCACAGCGGGCGGCTACGGAGGAGAAGTGGTGAAGAGCCACTCCATTTATTGCCCTTTTGTTTCCGACTGGAAGCGATGAACCGATGTTCTATCGCCTGTGACGATGACGATGTTCAGCAAAAAATTGTCTCGACCATCCTCGTAACATGCAAGCAGTTCCGCACAGGTGGTCCTTCATTGCTCTTTATAGTCTTCCGTAAGGCGTGAGGTACCCAGCGGACACACATCCCAGCTGGTGGACGAGTGTGTCAGCAGTACCAACAGAAATGTCCAGTTGTGCAGCGAGGTGTTTGAATGCGATCCGTCCATCACCTCGAATGAGAGTGTCCTCACGTTCCAACTGTGTACGGCCGGCCGGCACGCGGGAGATCGGACAGGTCTGCGCGGCCTTTTCGCGGTAATGACAGAAGCCTCGCCCAACGATCCTGCTCACTTCCAGGTGTCCGCAGACACACTGCAAGCGCCTGTGAGTATCTGCGCCGAAAGAAACTTGATGAAACTTTTCTGCTCGGAACGGACCTCCGTTACAGACGCCATTTTGAAGGCTACGCATTACTCCGCCACCTGTAGGAACTTCTTGAAACTATAGAGGCTGAAGCGGGAATATTCCATAACGTCCCACAATAAATTCCACACTTTCTCAACCGAAATTGGCCGAGAAAAATGTGTTCTTATCGAACGCCCCATGAGTTGGAGATGTAGATTTGAGGTAGTGTACTGAGCATTTCTTGCTGAGCAAAATGTGCCTCGTTCCTGTGGATGGAGAGTCATCTACAGACTTTGAGGCAATATTTGGTTTGCCTCAGTGGATTATGTGGTGTCACCGCCAGACACCACACTTGCTAGGTGGTAGCTTTAAATCGGCCGCGGTCCGTTAGTACATGTCGGACCCGCGTGTCGCCACTGTCACGGATCGCAGACCGATAGCGCCACCACAAGGCAGGTCTCGAGAGACTGACGAGCACTCGCCCCAGTTGTACGGACGACGTAGCTAGCGACTATACTGACGAAGCCTCGCTCCTTTGCCGAGCCGATAGTTAGAATAGCCTTCAGCTAAGTCAATGGCTACGACCTAGCAAGGCGCCATTAGTAACATTGCATGTATCTAAAGAGTCTCACTTGTATCGCCACAATCTCCAGATGTACCAAAAGGATGGATTAAAGTTAAGTATTCCAGAAGCTACGTACTTTTCTTTATAGCATTCATTACGTATCCTGTTTCAGACCTCACGCCATCCTGCTTTAGCTTAGCGCGTGCCTTTCGGCTTCCTCTCATTGTGTCTAGGCTGTCTTGTCTAGACACAACAGATTATACGAGGGTGAGTCAAATGAAAACCTTAAATTTGCAATAACAAATCGAAATTTCGAGCCGTTACCCTGTGAGTTGGTAAGCGTGCTACAAGCAGCGTACAGAATGGCCTGTAGGTGGCAGCGTAGTGCAAATGCACACATACCGTCGCAGTATCAGTATAAAGATGGCCGCCCCACTTGCGACTTGCACCAGGGAAGAACAGCGTTCTGTTATTCGATTTTTGCGTAGTGAAGGTGTGAAAGCTATTGAAATTCATCGACGAATGAAGGTTCAGTGCGGTGATGCATGTTTGTCACAGCAGCAAAGCTACGAATGGCGTAGGAAGTTCGCAAATAGTGTGACTTCAGTGGAAGATGCTCCTCGTCCAGGTCAGGCACAATGAGTTGTGACTCCACAGAACATTGTATCAGTTGAAGCCATAGTGAAGGAAAACCACCGAGTGACACTGAATGACATTGCAGCATGTTTACAGATTAGTCATGGGTCAGCACACCACATTGTGCATGATGTGCTCCAGTTTGACAAAGTGTCTGCAAGATGTGTGCCACGGCAGCTGACTCCTGAAATGAGAGAACGACGTGTTGATGCTTGTGAAGAACTTCTTCGGCGCTTTGAACGAGAAGGTGATGTCTCCCTTGCAGGAATCGTTACTGGGGACGAAACCTGGGGTCACTTCCACCAACCGGAAACGAAGAGAGTGAGCAAGGAATGGCGCCATTCCTCATCACCAAAACCAAAGAAGTTTCGAACAGAACCATCGGCAGGGAAGGTTATGCTGACTCTCTTTCGGGATGAAAAAGGCGTCATATTGGGGCACTACATGCCTAGAGGGACCACTGTGAACAGTACATCATACACAAATCTCCTAAAAAATCATCTGCGGCCTGCAATCAAATCAAAGCGACGTGGATTGCTGTCAGCAGGTGTCCTTTTGCAACATGACAATGCAAGGCCCCACACTGTCTGTACAACAGTTGCAACCATCACAGACCTGGATTTTGGGTGTCTTCCTCATCCACCATACTCACCAGACCTTGCCCCAAGTGATTTACATATGTTTGGACCACTCAAAGAAGCAATGGGAGGAAAGAAGTTCCGTTCTGATGAAGAGGTACGCCACGCAGTGCATGAATAGTTGCGCGGACTACCGAAAGAATTTTTTTCTAAAGGAATTTATGCACTTTTTAAGCGCTGGAGGACTTGCATTGAGCTTGGGGGAGATTATGTTGAAAAGTGATACAGCTTTGTACCACTTCTGCACAGTAAATAATATTTTAAAAAATATTTAAGGTTTTCATTTGACTCACCCTCGTAATAACTTCTAATAGCACCATTGAGCTCTTTATCTTACACTCTAAAGACTCGTTGGAGAGTGCTGGTTACAATTTGTTACTTGTCTCAGGTGAAGCATATTATCTTAAAGAAAAAAAAAACTGTAGTAGAACCAAATTGTGTATCGATGAAATATTAGCCCGCTCCAAGACTAACAACTACCTCTTAATATACAGAAGTAGAAAGCTTTACGCTTCCGAACATGTTAAAGCGTGCAACCTCAACTACAGAGTTAGAGACTCACAACTGGAGTCATTAATGTGACGCATACACAGGTTGTTTCAAAAGCTCTACATCAAACGTCGTGGGATCATATATCACGCCACGGGGTATGACTTTTGTGAGAGATAAAATGCTCCCTGTCGCTTCCTCATGACGCTACCCGTCCGTTTCTATTGGTTATCCCCCTGAGAGGGCCAGGGGTACTCAAACTGCGACGGCCGTATGCAGTGTGTGTTGCCTATAATCCAATCATCTGCATCGCGTGAACGGGGTAGATCGAGCCAATTAAAGTTCCTGAATCGCTTCTAAAACATCTTACTCCCCTCAGAGGCACTTAATCTTAAGGTTTTCTTCTTGAAAATTACTCTATCAATTTTTTGGGGTAGGTAGTTTGCAGCACACCTGGTTAGTACATGTCGCTATTTCGGTGACTTCTCGTCGTCCCTCTGCTTGTGAGTACTAATGGCCGCCTATTGTCGCCGCGAGGCGTTAGTGAACACTTTATCTCCAACAAAAGTTGTTCCCCGTGACACGTTCTGTCACCCCTAGACGTTTAATACAATGGCTTTGAAACATTCTGTATATGGGAATGACGTGCACAGACAAGAAGCGGGACCTCTTAGGTTAGACGTAAGTAAGGCAGATGTCAGGTTTCGATTCATTCGGACGATACTACAGCTCGTTTTCCACAGAAAATACTTAAGAAAACTCTTGAGACGGGTGTTATGATTAATCAAGGAAAACCCCCCAGTTGGGAAACGGGGCCAAAATTAGTTGGTTACTGTCGAGTTGCAACTTACAATTTCTTTATTGATTACTTCAACCATTAAAAGTCATTTCTTTATCACTTGACCAGGAACAGATCCAAAAAAGCTAGTAGGCATGAGTGCCTTTTCAAAGCAATTTACTTTGCAGTTAACGGCCAAGCCATTTTACTTAAAACCGACTTTGATAAAGCATTTGATAACAAATCAAAATTTTCCAAGTAACGAAACTAAAAACTTTACCGTTAATAGCCAAGCCATTTTACTTAAAACAGACTTTGATAAAGCATTTAATAACAAAATTAAAACTTTCCAAGTAATGAAACAAAAAAAAGACCAATTTCCATACAATTTCGTTACCGAACATGTAGGGAGCCAACTTCTTTTAAACTTTGGCACAACAAGATAATAAATTACAAGGGCTCGCTAACAGGGAGGCAGAACTAGCATTTTCAAAGGATGCCAAGTAGATTAAAACAATAAAAGTAAAGATACAATCATTCACCTGTTACAATAACTAACAATTTTAAAGCCACGTAATTTTAAAAACCCACCAATGAAAGGCAGACTTAACCTTTTTAAACAGTGGCCGAAAACGATCAGAGTAAAATACAACCATTTAACATTTTACAATAACTAACAACTTTAATACCATGTCCTGCCATCAAAATGTCCTGGGGTAGAAATAATTAACCGACCGGGTGTAAGGGAGGACACAATTGTCTCCCGAAGGATGCTCAGGCTAGAAGCGGACTAACAGACCCACAACGCCTCACAGTCAGCAATCACATCGACCTCACGCGAGGCCAGGGGAGGAGGAGGAATCAAATCAGGAACCATAATCCCTGCCCAAAAATACACTTCCTCCCAGGCAGTACTAATAAGAAGCCAAAAGATCACTGTCTATCATTACACCGGCGACAGGGACAGGAAATCCGAACGCAGGAGGCCACAAGGGAGAAAAAAATGTAATCTAAAACAATAATCACTGCCCAAAAATACACTTCCCACTGGGCAGTACTAATAAGAAGCGGAAAAGATCACTGTCTATAAATACACCGGCGACAGGGAGAGGAAACCCGAACGCAGGAGGCCACAAGGCAGAAAAGACGCTGGTTGCACAAACCAAAATTCTTCAATTAACATCTAAACCTTTAACCAACTTAACTTGCAGTTTATCAGAGAAACAGCAGGTGAACTCCGATGCAAAGGTTCCTCACACCCGACCGTATACACGTCGCCAGCGTACCCAACTGGGCAGTCACGCAGCCACGCGCTCTGTCACCGGAGCCCTCGTCCTCTCTGCACCCACGGCGGCGAAATACCACTCCTCAGGTTAGGCGAGATACTAGTCCATCATTCCCTCTTCCAAACGAAAAATTTAAAGACGTCCGTTGCCGCTCCCACCAAGTAGTAACTCGGAACCACAGCCGTGGCCCCCAGGTGCTCACAGCAAGAGCTTACAGCCTTGTCCCGTCAACGTGTCCCACTCGCCTCGCACCACCAGAATAGACCACGCGGCTTCTCGAAACAACAACCAACTCTCCACAGCCACGCCACGCCGCGGTCTCATCCTACGACATTCTCTCATTCTCGGCTTTAAAAACCCACCGACCGACCGATTCGTCACCGCTAGGCAACCAACCGGCCATCCCCCCAAAGATCTTATTCCCTTACACAAGGGTAACAGGAAGCTTCGACTCGAAGATCGATAAGACCAGACACGCCGCCAGAGGGAAATCTCAACAGAATCGTACGCAGCATAACGATAAACATGAAAGAATCAATTAACGATGGAATGGGAGGACACAGAACAATCTTTACAGCGCGATATATATTGAGCCGACACACGGCTCAACTCTTCTACGCCTCATACTTGAATACTGCTCATGTGTACAGAATTCATATCAGGAGACTTATCGAGTGTATGACTTCGATATAGAGGTGTCTATCAAAAAAGATTTACTGTGTTGCGGAGGAAGGCACACTAATCGGTGCTCAAGGAGGAAACGATCGGCTTGGGCACTGGAGACGTGGAAGTCTGAGGAGAATGTGTTTCACATTACGTTAATAAACTCGACATGAGTAGAACATCACGCTGTCGACATTACAAACGGGCTTAGAACTGCGTACCTCCTACGTCAATGCATGGCCTACATCGGCGGTGCTAAGTATCACGGACACGAGCCAACACGCGGAGTTGTCTTGGAAGTATTTCTATCGTTCCGTGGGTTCGAGAGATAAGGTCCTCCGCTGACGTTACAGATGAGCCATACACCATATCCTTCATCTTTTTTTTGGGGGGGGGGGGGGGTCATCAGTCTTCTGATTGGTTTGATGCGGCCCGCGACGAATTCTTCTCCTGTGCTAACCTCTTCATTTCAGAGTAGCACTTGCAACCTACGTCCTCTATTATTTGCGGGACAGGTTTTGCCTTCTACAGCTCCCTCTAGTACCATGGAAGTCATTCCTCATGACTTAACAGATGTCCTATCAGCCTGTCCCTTCTCCTTCATTCTACCCCACAAAAAATAGACGAAAGGTGCAGATCTGGCGACCGTGCTGGCCATGGAACTGGTCCACCTCTACCAAACCATCGGTTTTGATATGCGACATTGAGGTGAGTCTGCACATCGACATAAATGTGTGTTGGAGCTCCGTCGTGCTGCAGACACATGTACATCCGAACATTTAGTGGCATTACACCCAATAGGGTAGACAAAGCATCTCTAATAAATGCGAGGTGAACCGCTCCTGTTAGTCTGTTTGGCAGTAGAATTGGCTCACTGATATGGTCACCAATTACACCGGCCAAGTCGTTAATACCGACCCTGTGTTGGTGATTTTGAATCACATGCGCAAGCGGATTTTAGTCCTCCCAAACAGGCATGCGTGGAAGTTTAATATGCTGCCTGTAGTAAAGATGCCTTCATGTGAGAATAGCAGCATGCTCGAGAATTGTAAATACCACTGAACAAACTGTACCCGTCATGGGTAGTCCTCCTCACGTAAGGCCTACACTTTCTGCAGATGGTATGGATGGAGCCGGTATTCATGGACACACGGAACATTAGCCCAAGTGCAGCGCTTGTGCCAACTGCCGATTGCTGGTGGATGGGTCCTCTTGGAACATTGTCAGCACATCCTTCTCTAACAGGAGTGTTCGAGCCGAGCGTGGACGACCCACATCACATTTCAGCACCCAGCAGAGGACAATCAGTAGACTGGGAAACAGTATCTCAAGCACCTACCACAATGGTCACACGTCAGGCATAAAATATCTATGTTCAACATTCCGGCTTCTTTGATGCGTCTGTCTATGACCGCGAAGGTGAAATGATGTGGAGTACGCCTGTTTGGGAAACGCTTTGCTGCATGCAAACACCATGTCAGTGGTTTCCTCAGCTGTACATGTCGCACTTCTACCGACAACGTTACTTCACTGGCAGACCACACAAGGTCCGCAATAGGATGCGTACAAGGGCTGTGTGAGAGAGTGTAGCGCATGCGCAGGAATGTTATTAGGCTCAGGTCGACTATCTGCAGTATCCATATGGCTATAGGATTGCTTATTTTCCGTATTCAGACACCACAGACATCGACGCTCTTCAGCGCTCAAGCCGTCCGTTCCCGGATACGGGTTCCTTCTTTAAAACCGATCACTTTGCCTTCCCGCACAACATACTAAGCGCCGTCTACGCCATGTAGACGGTTCATAAAGAGCACATCTTTCTCCTTGCAGTGAAAAACCAGCAGAAGTACCTGATATGTCAGTAGCAATTAATCACAGACTTCGCACTAATTAACGCAGGATACCGCCTAAAAGTCATGAAATTATAGATGGACAAGTGGATTTGCACTTCGTGTACAACCGTTGAAATGGAGCACTGTTGTTTTAACTATCAGAAAAGTACATGATACATTGTGTCCAGTGACGACTGAGGAGTGAACTATTCCACGTGTTCCTGGAACAACACCCGATTTTGATGAGGGAGAGAAAAACGAAAACCATCGATCTCATCAAGTCACCCAGTACGTTAATTAGACATTTAGTTATTTCCATATTCTATAGAACATATTCATGATAATCAATACGATGTAGAATGTTTGATTTGGGCAAAAGATTGCATACACCACAAAAAATAATGTTATGACTATACAGGGCGATTCTTATCAGCGTTTAAAAACAGCAGAAGGGACGTATATGCTGCTGCGATAAGTAGTTTCATTAGGACACATGGGGCCAAAAGTGTTGGGAAATACCTGAAAAGTGGATGACAAGTGATCGACATGTGACGCCACCAAATGACATACCTCGCTGCAAGCGCAGCAGTGGGCTTGTCGATCCTGTACTTGTCAGTAGGGTGCAGTGCAACACATCGCTGCACACCAGTGCAGACATCGAACACCTTTCGTAAATGTGATCTGTTGTAAACGTAGAAATTATAAAATTACTATCCTCGCTTATCCAAGCAGAAGCTGTTTTTATTTAGCGTCTCTTTTCTTTTGTCCCTTCTTTTTCGTCTACAGGCATTAGTTAGTAAAGAAAACATAGGTCATTTTCTGATAGTGACGAATTTGAAAGCTTACACTCACTACTAGTGACGCAATGCAGTAGGTTTTTGTTGTACTGTACTTTGCAATAAACCAGCGGACAGCGAGAGACTGGTAAATAAAATAATAAATCTTACCTGAGTGCGAACACATAATTGTCTAATGCAATTAAAAAAGTACTACCTGCCAGACGTAAGACTCGAACCCCAAGCCCCATGCGCTATTTATTTATTTAATCGTGTCAGAAGCATCGTACATAAAATCAGAATGATTAACACATACATATCAAGTATATAACAAATACAAAAATAGTATAAAAGTAAGCAGATACATAAACAGGGTCAAGTAGTTTTTTATTTTATGAAGTCTTAGACCAGAACCTGGCCACGTCCAGCGCTTCCGGGGTGGCATTCATCAAGTCCTTCACGGTGCAGGTGCGTGGGCACAGCACACACTGCGTGAGGTGGATGGTGGTTTGAGTGTGTCCACAGTCACACAGCGCCGGTTCATTTGAGAGGCCCCATTTGCGCATATTCTCTTTGGATCGTGTGACACCAGAGCGCAGCCTATTAAGAGATTTCCACGTCGTCCATCCTCCCATATGACCGGGAGGGAGTTCTTCGTTTGAGACTAACCACTCCCCAAGGTGCGCGTTTTGCCCCATGTGCTAAAGTCGCACATTTAGGCTCGGAATCACACACCTCATTGATTACTTGCGCTGTGATGATCAAGTGCGACAGACCGATAGGCTAAACTGCTGCACTTGTGGTCAGGTACGTCTTCTGCTGGCGCCATATGTTCAACATTTGTCATCCACTTTTGGGGTGTTCCCGACATTTGCGACCCCCCCCCCTCTCTCCGTCCTCCCCCCCCCCCCCCCCGTTTCTCATATTAAATTACCCACCTCAGCGTCATCTGCATCTCTTCGGAGGTCTTTAAACAAACACCCCATATTTGGGCCATGTGCGTTTTTGTAATTGTCTATTTATTAGAATTCAAGGATTCCGCTAAGAGATATTAAGGAGAAATAACTTTAATCTACATTTCAAAACACGTCTGATGTCTGCCAGATATTTTATTTGCGTGGATAAATTTTCGAAGAGTTTTATGGCCTTGTATTTCATTCCAGTCTATACCACTTTAGTTGCAACAAAGAAAGGAAAACAAACAACTAAATTTTACTCATTGTATGTAAACAATAAAGTAAAAGAATACGTGATTAAATGGGTAAATAATCTGGAGGATACAGGATGCGAAATTTGGTATAGAGAGCTTTCACCTCTGGTAGCAGCGATGGCAGGGCTTCGAGTAGAACTGAGCTTTGGTGACGGACATGGCCACGCCACTTCAGTGGCGGTTCAGCTCTGTACCAGCACCAATCTTCGTGCCTGGCAAGTGGTATGTTTCCATCATCTGAGATATTTCAAGAAGATTCTGGCCGGAGTAACAGCCGCACACCCTCTGTACTGGGGTAGGTCAGGAGAGCAAGGGCAACATGCGGTCCTCCATTATCATGTTGAAAGATCATGTTGAGAGACCTTGAAAATATGGCACAGCCACTGTCCTTAATAATTTAAAAATTTTATGGCTGACATTCAGATTACCGGTTATGCGAACTGCAGGCTCTCATGTTGTGTACCAAATCGCACCCAGTGCCACGCGAGACGTGAGGCTTATATGACGATCCCAGATACAATTCGGCAACTTCATTTTCCTCGGAGTCTCCAGTCAAAGTTACGCTCATTGTGATGTTGTACACTGAAACGGGATTCATATGAAAATACGACGTGGTGCTAATCCTGTGTCCAGTGTTATCGCTGGGTGCACGACTGTCGGTGCGTCTCCGTCTGTTGCACCGTCAGGAGTAGCAGCAACAATAGTCACAGTCCTGACGGTACAAAGTGCTCCAGATGCCGTCGCGCTGACCCTGTGGATACATGTCTTGCTGCAAACAAGCTCATTTCGTGACTGTAGGTACGTGACATGGCCAAACGAACAATACGTCCACTCTGGCGCAAGACGCGTGGGGCCACTGAGATCCTCAATGGCGTTGAGTATGATCCCCCTAAACCCAACGCTTTCGTATTTGTATGACATGCGTGATACCTGACGGTGTGAGCAGCAATATCGAAAGTTTCAACTGATACCAGGCATGTTCAATAGGTTTCACGTCACCAGATCTACATCTACATCTATATTTCGCTAGTCACATTACGTTGCTTGCTGAATGGTACTTTCTGTGTATCACTGTCACTTTCCCCTTCTCCTGTTCCACTCGCGAAGAAGAACGACTGCTGGTAAGCCTATTTGTGAGTAAACTAACTTTACCTTCATGGACTTTTTGCGAGGTACACGTCGGTGGAAACAATATACTGACTGACTTTCCTAGCAACGTACACTCTCAGAAATATACCACTAAGATATGCAGGACATGAAATCCCGCCTGACGCCTACGATCATTTTTATGTTAATAATTGGCAACCAATGCTGTTCAATCGCAATAAATTCATGAGATGATCAATTGACTCTTTTATTAGAACATGTTACGCGTTTCGGGATTACACTCATCTTCAGACATCACAAACTTCAACTCCTTCCTAAACAACCAGGAGTACAGCCTTGACAACTCAAAGAAAGTGTCGAATAACATATGACTGCGACACTTATTATTATTATTTATATACCACTAAACCACACCGCGATGTAGAACGCTTCTCTTCCAGCATGTGGCCTGCATTTGGCTAGCTATCTCCGTGACGCTTTTCCGCATACTACATGAAACTCTACCGAATCTTCTCTATTTCCTCTGTCAGCCCTTTCTGGTGCTTGCTCCAGACCGATGAACAGTATTCAAGAGTTGTTAAAACATCGTTGAAACAAAGATTTGATAAACTGTCTCTTTTGTGGCTACATTTCCTTACGATTCTCCCAGTGAATGTCAGTCTGGCATCTACCGTACATGCGATAAGTTTAATGTGGTCGTACCGTTTTAAATCGGTCCGTACATATACTACTAGATATTTTACGGATGTAACTGCTTCCAGTAGTCGTTCTGCAATTGTGTAATCGTACAGTAATTGGTATTTCTGTCTATTTATGCGCAACGAGCTACATTTGCTTAAGCTGAGGGTCAACTGCCACTCCCTGCACTAAGTGTCAATCCTCTTCCTACGTTTCGTTACAATTTTCTAGCGCTGTCAAAAGTAATGGTCGTGCATCGCTCCCTATGCATACACTCGACGTTCCTTTTACGTCTGAAGATTTCTCCCCATCGCTAGTGACAAGCTGTGTTCTGTTTGCTAGAAACTCTTCAGTCCGATCACACATCTGGTCTGATATTCCGCAAGCTGCTATTTTTTTTCATAAGACGAAAGTCCAGAATTGTACCAAATTTGTTCAGACTGTCAAGGAACAGGGCATGTACTCGGACGCTAGTATCTACTTCTTTTTGGGTCTCGTGGACGAACAGTGCGAGCTGTGTTTTGCACGATCCTTGTTTCCTGAATCTATGGTTCCTATAGAGGTAATTTTCGGTCACTAGAAATTTTGTAATACATTATCTTGATCCAAAATTCTATAAAAGAGTGACATCTGAGCTAAAGGTCTAGGGCTTTGTGCGTCTGTTGGAAGACACTTTTTGAAAACGGGGATAACCTTCGCTTTATTCCAATCCTCAGGAACGCTTCCCTCCTTCAACGATCCCCAGTAAGCTGATGCTAGAAGTGGGGCAAGCTCTTTCGCAAACTCTAATGAGATCGTACTGGTACCCGGCAGGTCCAGTGGCCTTTCTTTTGTTGAACGATTTCAGTTGCTTATCTATTGCTTGGTCATTTACTTCGATGTCTGTCATTCTGACGTTCGAGTGACGATTTAGAGGAGGAACGAAACTGTGATCTTCCTCAATTACACACTTTTAGAAAAAGACGTTTAATATTCCGGCAATCTATGTCTCATCCTCCAGTTCGATGACATTATGGTCTGGAGTGAATAGACCGACGGCTTGCTCTTAACGTACGACCAAAACTTCTTAGGATTTTGTTTCAACTGCGTGGACAGAATTTTACTTTCGTATTCATTCAAAACTTTACGAATGGCCCTCCTTGCATTAATTTTATCTTCGTTCAGTTTTTGCTTCTCTGTGAGACTGTGGCTGGGCTTAAACTTGATGTCGTAGCAGCTTTCTGACACGGATGTCGACCACAGGCATTTCTGTTCTGTTGATTCCTGCCTCCTGCAGAAGATGTTCAGAAAGTGGTCGCAGTCTGTATGTGCATAACTGTTGTGTTCGACAAACCAATTGCCGATAAGTCGGCTTCCGGGCTAGATAATTGGAAGATCCTGTTCCGACACTGTACTGCTCTCAAATTATTCTCATTAGGTAAGAGAGGCGTCCGACATTCGTACATATTACCGCTCCAGTACATGAAGAACTCACCTTCCTGCAGAAGTTCTAGTCCTGTGTGCTTGAGAACGACATTGGTGTCTGGCCGCTTCCACACCCTTCTACGACGATCATCAGGCATCAGTCCGCCCCTGGTAGCTGAGTGGTCAGCGCGACGGAATGTCATACCTAAAGACCGGGGTTCGATTCCCGGGTGGGTCAGAGATTTTCTCCGCTCAGGGACTGGTGTTGTCCTTATCATAGTCATTTCATCCCCATCGACACGCAAGTCGCCAAAGTGGCGTCAAATGAAAAGACTTGCACCAAGCGAACGGTCTACCCGACGGGAGACCCTAACCACACGGCATTTCCATTACTATCAGGTATCAAATAAATTCTGTACTCTCCGAAGAAAAGATAACAGTGCAGGAATTCTCACGTTCAGTTTCTTGACGCACCACAGTACTTGGTGGTTTGCAATGTTGTTTACAATGGATACATAGAGGGTAAATTACACTATCCAATCAAATATATCCGGACACCAATTTGTACCTTTAATGCGTGATGTGTCCGCCCTACCACTCTATGATGGCTTCACCTCGGCTAGGGCACTTTTAATGAGGTTTGTAAATGACTGTGGAGCAATGGCTGCGAATTCTTCTCCAAGAGATGACACTAGAAGAGATTGTGATGTTGGACGCTGGAGTCTGGAGCGAGGCCGACATTCTGATCCATCCCAAAAGTGTGTCCTCGGGTTCAGGTCGGTACTCTGGGCAAGCTAGTCCGTAAACAATTTCCTCACAGATGCTGCTTTATGACACGGTGCAGTGTCATGCTGATACCAGCGATCATTGTCTCCGAACTGCAGAGTACAAAATGTTGTAAAATGTGTTCATATCCTTCTGTATTTAGCGTTTCCTTAAGCGAAATAAGAGGGCCACGCCCTAACTACGAAAAACAGCCCAATATCTTAACACCATCTCCTCCATACTTCCCCATTGGCGCTACACATGAAGGCAGGTAAGGTTCTCCAGGCATTCGTCAAATCCAAACCCTTCCATCGGATTGCCATAGAGTATAGCGTGAGTCATCACTTTAAATCAATTGTCTCCAGTCATCCAGTTTCCAGTGACGTCGCTCGTTACACCACCTTAGCACTGACTACAGAAATATTTGGCTTATGAGAAGCTGTTCGACTACTGCACTCCTTCTCTTAACTCCCTATGCGGAGTCAGCATGATAGGTAATGACTGACTCCTTCAGCTGATTTCATGCAACTGTTTACAGACCCTTCCCCAATCCTCGAAGGTTGCTGTCTGTCAGAACATTAGGCATGCCATGTCAGGCTTAGCTGTGGTTGTTCCATTCGCGTTTCCTTTTCACAGTCACATCACCAGCCACTGAATTGGGCAGGTTTAAAAGGGCTGAAATGTCACTGATTAGTTGTCACCCGATAACCAATCACAGGCTAGTCCACGTTCGAAGTCACCGTGTCCTCCCGACTCGCTCATTCTGCTGTTATTGCTTCTATACTGACAACGCGATACTCCCCGCCTCCTTTCATATTAGCGGGTCGCCTCTCGTGACATCTAATGGCCTTCTCTGCATTACATAGGAATTTTTCATCAGACAGTGTGCTCGTGTGCTGAAGGTTTGTGGTATTAGATCGACACAGTCTTCCAATGTGCCTCAAAAAAGGCAACGTGCAATTCTTGTTGCGCTCTGCTCGGTGTACCCATGAACCATTAAACTGTGTAAACATATAGCTACTGGAAACTACTCGTCCACTGCTATAGTGTGGGTCGGTTTGAGGCAGTAGTTCCCACATTGTTACGATTTATGTAATACACAAATACAAAAAGTTTCTTGATTTTCTTGTGTGTCGATGCAGTACAGTCGACGAGTTCAAAAATTCTTACAATAACACTGCAGGATGACACTGGTCATTTCTTACAAATATCTGGCTTTACAGTGAAAAAACATGTACTCGTAGATTTTACAGCTGTGGATTTGTTAAACAGGAATAACAATTGATTATTTCCCTTGTAGAAGAAGGAGAAACAGGTAAATTTTTAAGTAAAGCCTCGCATTTCATTTCAAACTGGAGTGTGTAAGTATGCATGCTCCTTCTGTACTTTAAAAAGTAGGAATACAGTTCAAAGTCAGTAGGTAACAACTCTCACTGAAACATTACATTTAAAGTTTCCATAGTAACATGCAATTTATTTGTTTCTATGAAACGCTGCTAGATCTTTTATTAAACACCACCATAGACAATAATAGGTCCGTGATCTGAGGTCTCTGCCTAATAAAACCCGAGCACCCTCACTAAACAGTAACAAAAAAAAAACTGGAAAAACTGTTAAGAATTACGGATACACACACAGGAAAGCATATTGAAATTCTCACAGGCTTTCCATATTGAAAAAATAATTTTGTTGATCACTGACTCTGGACTTCAGAAATGATAAGCACAACCTCTGCTTCGGAGGGCCCAACGCATCCCTTACACAAAGGACTGCCACGCGAGTCCTTTACATCGTTAACTCCAAAAGACGCTGTTCACCCAGTCAGCCTCACGAGCAGACGGTAGGCACTTCCATTAGCCGTATCCTGTTCCCACCAGCAGCATTCCTCCGCGAGATGTTGCTTCATTCCAGGACATTTTTCAACATTATTTCGAGCAGATTCGGCGAAACATCTACCGTTATGGTAAAGTCAGTAGACCTTATGTCAACTTACATCCACTTTGGTTGGATGAGGAAGG
The DNA here is from genome assembly GCF_021461395.2 of Schistocerca americana. Classification (NCBI taxonomy): domain Eukaryota; kingdom Metazoa; phylum Arthropoda; class Insecta; order Orthoptera; family Acrididae; genus Schistocerca; species Schistocerca americana. Next base: position 438,572,033 of record NC_060125.1, read on the forward strand.
GACTGATAACATTGATCGTTGCAGCACAAACAGCTCTGCCCATGACCCTGGCAAAAGATCTAGGCTCAACTTACACTAATCAAGACAGTAAATATAAAACTCGAAGCAGAATTTTGTACGAAGCAATAGCACTGTACAATAAACTACCCAAGGAAATTAAAGATATAACTAAAACAAACTTATTTTTAAAAAAGCTGTTAAAAAGTACCGGTTAAGTATTACATTCCATACCGTGAAGGATTACTTAAATAACACAGAGTAGGGGTTTGGTAAAAAATTTAACACAAATAAATAGTAAACATAACGATAGTAGAACACTTATCGTTTTACATAACACTTTCACATTATGTTTCTTTTCTTTTTTTTTTTCCTTACTGGAGAAACTTAGTGCCGAAGCTATGCATTCTGTACTTTATATGCAATATATACTAAGACCTTATCCTCTGTCCGATTTCAACACGTCACTCATTATGGAGGGGTTCAAAAGGTTCAAATGGTTCAAATGGCTCTGAGCACTATGGGACTTAACAGCTGAGGTCATCAGTCCCCTAGAACTTAGAACTACTTAAACCTAACTAACCTAAGGACATCACACACATCCATGCCCGAGGCAGGATTCGAACCAGCGACCGTAGCGGTAGCGCTGTTCCAGACTGAAGCGCCTAGAACCGCTCGGCCACACCGGCCGGCTATGGAGGGGTGATGACCCAGTTTTTCAGGCTAGTAAATGTGAAGCTGTGGTCCACGAAACGGAAACCAAACATTGTCGTAATCGCTCTGACGTCAGCTGACAGCAAGTGCAGCGTTACATTAAGAAATAATGTGTTTATATTGTGTTTAGTGTGCTCAGTGACTGGGATTGAGAAATCAGTTAATAGTTTAGCACTAGTCTTTACATTATGAAGTATTATACACTAAGGATAAAGCGAACGAGGTAGCGCGATTTTAAACAGACTGGCTTTGTATTAGGAAGGGTGGATGTCCCAGTCTTCATCCCATCATATTGATTTAGGTTTTAGGTGGTTCTACCAAAATTACTTCAGGCAGATGCTGACTGCTTGTCCAATCATTGTCAAACTAGACGCTTAAGTACGTTAATGTCTGTAATATGAATTACTTTAGTTTTGCTGTTCTTAAATTGTAGGTATACGTCTTGTCCGGTATCTTTCTAAAAGTGATCTACGGATGAATAAACCTACTGCTACTGCTGCTACTACTCCTACTCAACGCTGAACGTCAGATGCCCGTGCTGGCTCTGATGTATGTAATAGAAAAAAAGAAGACCCGACTTTGTGGCCAGGAGTGATGTGTTGCGCATTGTACAAGAATTCTAACTGCTACGCAGTAGGCCGGCCGCTGGTGGCCGAGCGTTTCTAGGCGCTACAGTCTGGAACCGCGCGAGCGCTACGGTCGCAGGTTCGAATCCTGCCTCGGGCATGGATGTGTGTGTTGTCCTTAGATTAGTTAGGTTTAAGTAGTTCTAAGTTCTAGGGGACTTATGACCTCAGCAGTTGAGTCCCATAGTGCTCAGAACCATTTGAACCATTTTGCTACGCAGTACACAGATGAAAGCGGAACTGCTGCACCAATACTTCAGACCTCCTCACGAACGTCACTGTCTTGATTATCAACGCACAGTCCCTAATTAATTAGTAAGCGCATGTTGTGGTTCTTTCTCTAGGGGCAACCCATGACACTGATAACCTAGCGAAGGGTTTCTACATCTACAGTGGCTAACAGATTCCCTATGTTACGCGCGTTAGAACGCTTGCATTTCTGTTCACTTCAGATTGACAGAAGAAGCACTTTTCTTATGAAATCCTTGTGAAATTTCAGACATACAACCGCGTTATGTGGACATTGCGTAACAGTTGTACAATAACACCTTTACCAACGAGCAATGTAAGTCAACACAGTCTTATCTTTATGACCTCTTAAGGGAAGACGGACTGTATCCTCAGCTGTAACGTCTCAAGACGTTGCAGAAGAGGTACTGATAACTCAAACCAGCCGACGAGAGTCTAGCAGCAATCACCACAAGACATTCGCAACATACACAATAAAACAAAGTAAATGTGTTTTACAGCTGGGTGTGAAACTCGCTGATAACGTCTGTTTGGCTTAAACTTCAAGGTCAGCGATAGTACTTTTGTTATAGACACAAGAGATTAGAAATGAAGCGAGTACGAATCCAGTGTTGATTGTTGGACACACGAGAAATCAAGGCGTCGCTATGAGGTCAGTCCTGTAGACCTACTGGCTACCCGTGTGAATATGACGAGTCAGAAAAGAATAGCAAGACACTGAGAATCACAAAGAAACTTTATACGAATAGGTCACTTTCCAGTGCAATAAGATATCGGTGGTATCGTGTAGCATAAAAGCAGAACATACAAAACTCGAACAAGAATGCATCCGCATCCGCTATTTAAGCACGATTCCCTCTCGAGCAGCGAGCATCACATGGATCTAGAACACCTGTTACAGTAGTTTCTAATGTTCTGGTTTTCTTATCCGCAGGAATTAGAGGTTCAGAGAAACGGCTGTTCCCCCCAGTAGAGCTCGCTGGTATGTAATGTCACAGGTACAGAAAGATATACTGAACTTATTGCTGTGTCAACAGCATGTGTATCGTCTTAGTACATTCTTTCTGGATTCTGCCGTTATGACTGCCTCTGTAGCTTAGTGTTGCTTTACTGAGGGGTGCGATTGACAGTCTATTTTGTTTCCTTGCTTAGTCTTCTTGTTATTTTGTGTCTTACTTCCGCCCCTTCACATTATTGTTCTCCATTCCTGCCTTTATTTAAACATAATTGCTGCTAGCCACCATTAACAATTTGCCTTACACAGGGTGTTGCAAAGTCTTTGCGACAAACGTCTAGAAGTGACAGATTATGCCATGGAGAACAACTTTTTGTAGAGGTAAAATGTTGCCTCACGTTACCCATTGACGCTAGGCATTGTTTCATTGAATTCATCAGTCCTGGGACGACGAGGTTTCACCGAAGTAGCAAGATCTACTTACCAGGTCTGCTGCATCTGCATTCTGTCAACACCAGTAAACAGGCAGAGTGATTTTCAAAAAGAAAAACAGTGAGTGTCTTTAAGTGGAGAAAGACACACACTAAGATTTAAAAAAGCGATAAACCAATAAGGAGTTATGCAAATCGGTCACAAACTGATATTCACAGGTATCGACGGCCGGTGGATGATTGTGTGACGCTGCAGCGCAATTTCATCGCGCAGCTGGCAAGAATAGTAAACAGTAGACATCTCGATACCAGTGCATAAAGCCTCTTCGTACTTCATTCCGTGCGCTGAGTTGCATACTAACAACGTCTCGAAGACAGGCGCGTGAACAGTTTATGCAGATGTCAGCTTTGCAGAGAGGAGGTGTAGTTGTGCTGAACGAAGTCGATTGGAGTAATCGGTGAATCACTCGACATTTGAATAGGAGTGATGTCACTATTCGACGATTGATACACCCGCTAAACCCGCTGGGCAGAGCAGGTGATTAGGATTGTGTAAAGAGCCAAATACGGTGTCGGTCAGTTTCACTCAAAATTTTAATTTATTGTAATTTAATAACACCTTTAAACCAAAACGGCACCTAGCCGAACCTTTACAACGACGAATTTCAAAATACAATTCTTTCACGGCTCAAGGCCTCCAAACAAGAAATCTTAAAAATCAACGAGATAAAAATGCCGTTAAAATAGCAAATAAAATAATTTATATATCTCACTGCTAGGTGGAAAGCCTCAAGGCAAAAGTAGATAGAACGAACATATGCAAGGTGCAATACAAACGGCTGAAGGCCACAATTAAATTTTAAAATATATCAGCATAATCTTTCAAGGCAGAAGGCCACAATGCTTTCGCTTAAGGGGAAATTTTGAGAATAAGGCTTTAAGCGGCTGAAGGCCCACAGTTGATTTTGCATAAAACATAATAATTTTTTTTTCTTTTAAAACATTGGCTATAATAGATTACCAACAGACCATTGAACACCCATGAGAAGGACAGTACAGACAACGGCACTCAGACGCCTCAAGGGGGGGGGGGGGGCTGCCCCCTGGAAACATGAACGTTCACTTAGGTGAGACAGGTAGTGGGCCCAACTACACCTGATCCGTCGGTAACTCAAGCAAGAGACAGTCACAGACCGACCGACCAAACGACTTGCACCCAGCAATCAGTACATAAAAACTCCAAGACCAAACTCTTACGGACGTAATTATCCACAATTAAATATGTATTAAGCTGTCAAAACTATACACCATGTTGGACAGCGACAACAGGTGAGGAAAGAACGCTGCCTGAAATTACTTTAGTGGCCAGGGCAGGTGACCGGAATACTAACGGCCACAAGGCAGAAAATTACGCTGGTGCACTGGAATTGCAGTGAACCAGTATAGTTAACTCCACCGCACGGCGGCTCGATTCCACCACTACAAAATTTAAAGCACCCTGTATACTCATAACCTAGTCTACACCTGCGAGTCTTCTGTACCACGAGTCCTTCACCTACACTTCTCAAGACATCTAATGGTAGCTACATGAGCCCAATCGTGTACTTCTTCGATTCATTAGGTGACGATTTACAGGAATTATTCATTCCTAATTCAATCAATCCAGCATAGCTTCGATAGTCTCCTGCAACACAAATTTCAAAGACCTCTAATCATTTTTCTTCTGCCTTCCTCATCGCACATTTTCGCGCCCATACAGTGCTGTGGTCAAACATAAACTTTCACAGATATCTTTCTTGCCAAGAAGTTTCAGCAACATACCTGTTAACACATCTGATTTTTCAGCAAATTCTTAATTACTCATTCTATCTTATAGAGCATGGAAGCAGACAGTACAGACAGTACAGACTAGTGAAATTAGTTTGGGGAAAAGAAACTTACATTTGTTTGATGACAATAAAGTCGCAAGATTTATTTTTACTTAGGTTAAATCCAGATTGTGGATCATGACGACTTAGTGCGTTTTTCGAGAAATGTTAATTTAAGGCCTAGAAAACTTCATGGTGAAACTCACTTGGCTGAATTTGGCACATATTTCAGTTCATATACTTAAAGTTTGCAGCAGGTATGCGGGACAAACTGTGCACACACTTTTCTTTTCTTCAAACAAAGCTGGAGAATGTCTTGAACACTTGATTTAGAAATTCATCCAATCCATCTGTGACATGAATCAGCATAGCAGTGTTTAATAGTGTTAGTTGAAAACAGTCTTTGTTGCAATTTTAGTTTTTTATTTATTTATCAATTACGCGTTTCACCTTATTTAGGCATCTTCAGGCTAATCTTAATTTGATATTTCTTAGGACGATCGTTGAGACAGTGTAGCTAAAGGGCATCGTCGAGTACATCAGGCCAACATCACCTTCGTTAACCTCAGTGAACACTTTCTAGATGGACGTGAGTGACTCAAAGACGTGCATAACGCGCACACGCTCACAGGAGCGAATAATAGAATAAGATGGGGCTTAAATATTTAACATATGCACCACAAGCATTATGCTGACTACTTGAGCCCCATCTTATTCTGTTATTTGCTCCTGTGAACGTGTACCTGTTATGCAGGTCTTTGTGTGACCACAAGCATTATGCAAACTACTTAAGCCCCATCTTATTCTATTATTTGCTCCTGTGAACGTGTACGCGTTATGCAGGTCTTTGAGTCACTCACATCCATCTAGAAAGTATTTACTGAGGTAAACGAAGGCGATGTTGGCCTGATGTACTCTACGATACCCTTTAGCTACACTACCTAAAGGATCGTCCTAAGAAATACCAAATTAAGATCAGCCTGAAGATGCCTAAATGAGGTGAAACGCGTAGTTGATAAATAAAAAAAACTAAAATTGCAACCAAGACTGTTTTCAACTAATACTTCATTTAGAGATTTGTGACAGAACAACTTCGATGCAATGCGGCGGCACGTACGCTACTTAGCACCATCTGCTCACAGCTGACAGGTCAAACGCACATCTCTTGTTTACAGTTGTTAGTTCAAACTGCCACCGTAATTACTGCGCTGGCGTCGCCTATACACCAGGAACAAAATTAGTTCCTTAGCTTTTTGGACGGATGGTATACGTGTAATATTAAAGTTTCGCTCTTAGCAAAAACACGGAGTGCACATTAATAATACCGATAAACCGCAGGGACGGGTACCTGGCTGGAAAGGGGGGTAAAAGATCCTATGAACATGTGTCCGGAAATGCTTCGTTGCCACAGTAGATGGCGCTGACGAATGACAGTTCCTCTGTACACGTGCCGTGTGTTCCTTGTATGTTGCAGGCTGTGTGACTGACGCGGCTTTCTGTAAGCAGCAGAATGGCGCGGTATTCATGTTGGGAATGTGCCTAGGTGGTGTGTGTGTATGGCCAAGCAGATGGCAGCGTAGCTTCAACAAAACAAGATCCCTCACAGGAACCAACCAGATCGTACATTTCAAGCCCTTTTTGGGTGTTCGTGTAATCGTGGGTCATTTCAAACAGACGAACATGCAGGCAGATGGTGGACTGTGCATACACCAGATTTGGAGGCCTAGGTTCTATACCATATTGATACAAACACGAGTACAAGCACTATCAAGTGGCCCGCCAACATGGTGTAAACCAAAGTACGGTTATGTGTACCCTGCATGACAACCGTTACTAGTCCTTTCTCCTGTAATCCGATGGAGGCCACTTTGAAGATTGTTGTGTACTTAGTTCCACGTAATCAGCGCGTACACAAATTTCCCACTAGAGCGCGCCCCACTAAGCACAACAGCGCAGGCCATCTCCGCACTACGAGATGGCGCTGCCATAGAGACGGACCAAATTCTGCTTCCGCTGATCCACGTATTAATATGTCATGCAGCCAATGAGATTGCTGCTAATGTAGAACCTTTTCTCCTCGCGGATCACACTCGCTCAGTGATACCTGAATGTGCGAGGTATTATAACGAGTGTACAGACCTCCGATTAGTCAGTCTGCATTTGTCTGCACCAGTCTGTACCAGTCTGCATTTGTCTGTACCAGTCTATGGTCAAGTTTCAGTCTGCGCCTAATAAGATTACCATATTCCTGTACATAGCCATGAAGATAAATGTATAGAAACTTTTGTCAAGTATCAGAGATATGTGAGAATAAGATTAACGTACCAATACCAAGGGAACTTCAGATTGTCAATTGTAAATAGCATCCAGAACCAAGTTAAGTAATTTTATGCTTGTTATTATTTTAATAAATGTGTGTGAAAATTAATCAAGTTCTGTTTAAAGTTGGTCACGGTCAATCTGCTACTCTAAGCGTGCAAGTAGCATTTTTATCGTCTGACCTAACGGCAGAAGATAAACACGCCACAATAAGACCACGAGACATATTGCTGACACTCGCCTACTTCGTTGGAGCGACAAGTCAAATAATCTGATGGTGTGTGTACGGAAGATCTTACAGTACGCACACCACAAAGATTCTGTACAGTGTTTCAGGACGATTTATTATCGTTGCATGCACGCCGCCCATTTGCGGACACATGTTAATAGGACCTTTCTTACTCCATTTCCAGTCAGGAATCCGTCCCTGCAGTTTGTCGGTTTTATTAATGTTCACCCTCTGTAAGCAACACTGTCACACCTTTATCACGTAACTACACGGTGCCAATTACTGAACTACATGAAAAAAAAAAAACGTGAATTAGTTATAATCTACGGTGAGCACACACTTTGTTCAACATGTAAATGTCACTACAGATATCCGGATATTGGTTAGACATGTTCGATATGGCTGCCACCATTGGCGATGATATGGCGCAGACGTACAGCGAAATTCTGCATGACCCGCTGAAGTGTCGGGGCATCGAGGCTGTCGATGACCTCCTTAATGGCTGTTTTTAGGTTAGCAATGGTTTTGGCGTTATTGCTGTACGCCTTGTCTCCAATGTAGCCCCAAAAAAAGGAGTCGCATTTGTTCAGATCCGGAGAATATGGCGACCAATCGAGGCCTACGCCAGTGGCTTATGGGTACTCCAGAGCCAAAATGCGGTCCCCAAAGTGCTCCTCCAGCACATCACTCTCCTGCTTCGATGGGGTCGAGCTCCGTCTTGCATGAACCACATCTTGTCGAAATCAGGGCCACTTTGGATAATGATGATGATATCATCTCCGAAAACCTTCACGTACCATTCGGTAGTCACCCTGCCATCAAGGAATATCGCACCGATTATTCCATGACTGGACATTACACACCATTCAGTCACCTGATGAGGGTGAAGAAACTTCTCGATTGGGAAATGCGGGTTCTCAGTCCCCCCCCCCCCCCCCTCAAGAGCGCCAGTCTTGCTTACTGACGAACTCATACAAATGAAAGTAAGCTTCGTCGCTAAATGAAACCATATCCAATCAAAGACCTGTTCGTCAGTTCTGTGGACAATAGTGTTGGCGAAATACAACTGCTGTTCCATGGTCCTGGGTCTTAACGGCTGATGGGTTTGAATTTTGTATGGGGATGCACGTCTTCAACAAGAATTTGTCACAGTGTCTCCGGTTGATTCCCACCTGTTGTGCACCTCGTCTGATCTATTTCCTGGGGCTGGTTTGAAACACAGTGTAAATGGCCGACAGGAACAAAGCGCTTGAGCATGCGCAGTCTAAATCCCATCATGCCCCGCGGCCAACCGTGCAGTTTCAACGTCCTAACACAAACTGTTCAGAAGTTATGATGACTTTATTTCATATAGTACAATAATTGTCACCCTGTATACTGATTTGATGTTGCACGATATGCGCAGTATCTTATGCTGACTCCATAAACAATCCTACTCCAGGTTCGAGAACTGAGTTTATTAGAGCTCGGGACAATACCGTTGGCGCCACTAAAATTATTGTCAGGGGCTGTTGTCTTATTTCATATTTCTGCGCCATAACGAAATGGCAACGCTCTCAAAACATTTTGATCCCTCACTGCAGTGGCGATCGGCGGTGGGGGTTTCTGTTTTCCATGAACAGTGCGGCAGCTATAGTCGCACCACAACAAGTCGGTCTGCAGTTTACAGCAGCAGCAGCTGCTGTGGCAATATTCTCTCGCCGGCAGCAGCGTTAATATCGGCGCGGCTTTGCACAGCGCGGCTGCCCTCGCGGCGGTAAACAGCGACGCCTCGCGAGGGTGCGACCCCAACCCTCCAGCACTGGAGCTGGAAGCTGGGGCTCCCCCTCCTCGGGACGCGACGCTCCAGCGCCTGGAATTTTCCAGACTCCCTGCGTCTCCCCGTCGCACAACTGGGGTTGTCTTCCTCTGCCTGATTACGCGCGGATGTTCTTCCATTTCCTTTGTTTTGTTATCTGTCTTTATCGTCCTCTCTACCCCATTAGACTACTAACGGGCTAATTATAATACAGGACAATTCAAAATGGATACCGCGATAACAAACGACTATAACTACGACTTGGTCACACGAATAACAGATTAATCCATTTCATGCCACAATTCTGAAACATACATTATTTGGTCAGAAGTATCCGGACGTCCCTATGTAATGCAAAACTAGCCGCTAGTTGTCACGGGAAGCGGACCAGCTGGAATAAAAGGAGGCAGCGAGAATTTGCGGTAGAAGATCAGTAACAACAGAATGGATCGGCCAGGAGACTCTCTTACTTCGAACCTGGGCTAGTCATTGGCTCTCACCAGAGTTACACATTCATGAGGGACAGTTCAACCCTTTTAAAGTTGCCTAAGTCTACAATTGGTGATGTGAACGTGAAGTGGAAACTCAAAGGAGCAGCTACAGGTAATCCAAGACCACATAGACCTCATTTATTGACGTACAGCGGCCATCGAGCGTGGCTGATGGTGGTTTTAAGAAATTCGTACGAAATTATCAGAAAGAATCACTTGCGTGTTCCTAAGTGGTATCAACAGCCCCACTAGCACAATGGCTGTGCGTGGAGAGTTAGAAAAATGGGGGGTACAAGGGACGAGCAGTTAATCCATAAACAACACATGTTTGCAGTCAGTCTTAAGCGACACTCGAGACGGTGCAAAGAGCGACATCACTAGACAGTGGAAGAATGGAGACAAGTGATTTGAAGTGATGAATCACTGCGGTAATTTCATGGAAGGTTCTGGGTTTGGAGAATGTTACCTGCCAACATGGGTAGTGCCAACGATGAAGAACGAAGGGTGTAATTCGTGATTAGGGTGTGGTCACCTTATTGTGCTTAAGAAAACACTGATTGAGGAAGGATATGAACACATGTTACAGCAGTGCGTATTGGATACTGTAGGAGATGAAGTTGGAGGCGAAGAATGCTTGTGTCAGCGTGACAACGGACGCTGTCAAGCAGCAGCGTCTGTGAGGCGACGGTTTGTGGACGATAATATTCCTGAACTGGACTGGCCTGCCCAGGGTCTCAACCTAAACCTACTGATGCGTTAGAACATTGACTTTGCTCCAGACCTCAGCGTCCAATATGACTACCTTCTCGGAGTTTCGCCTGTTGAGAAAGAAAGGGGTGCCATCCCCCCACAGATATTCAAACAACTCAGTGAGAGTGTCTCCAGCGGAGTTCAGGTCATTATAAAAGTGCAAGGTGGACACATCCCATACTAGTGTCCTCTAATACGTGTCCCAATACTTCTGACCACCTAGTGTACATGAAGTCACCGATGAGAGAGCAAAATAATTATAGTTTTGAGTTTTCGTGTTGTTTTCGATAAAGGAGGCACATACACAACTTCTTCCACTCAGCCTCATACAGAGACATCCAGAGGCGTCAGGTGCAGGTAAGCTGACCACAGCTTGTCGTGTACAGTAAGGCAGTAATTTTCCCAAAACTAACTACTAGTCGGGTTCCACACGGATAACCCGATAGGGAAACTAATCATGCACACCGCACACGAAGCAAAGCCACTTACGCAATCAGGAATTTATAGAGCATGTAGTGAATGTCAGAGATTCGTGTAAGATAACTTAGTCGATGAATCTCTATCAGATTCAGAGAGCATACAAACACAAGTGAGAATTGTAAATCCTCATGCGGTACACACTTGCGTATTTACAATCGTAACACCAGCAGCACTGAGGAATGTTTGAAAGTACTGCATAAGGTGGAGAAGGGTAGATAAATGGACGCTCTGGAGGAAACAGATCTACAACGCCTAGTGCAACGGAAAGATGCAGTCAACGAACAAATGGACGTAAGAAATAAGAGATTTTTAGATTGTTTTAGACTTTTTTTTACTCTTTTAGCTGTAAGTACACACTTTCCAGCTAGGTAAGCCTCCACTGTGACGTACATGGTCCGCTCAGGATTACATTATTCTATTTTCAGTAACATAGGAGTATAATATTGTAATGCGTGCATTTAGTGCTTTAAGGCCATTCACCTTTGTCCAGCTCCCCCACCCACCCACACACACTCACCTATTTTAACATCTTTTACTCTTTTACCATATAGTTTCAGTCCACAAAGCTGGAGTATCATTATCGACAATTTGGCTAGTCATTCTGACGAAAATACAAGCCACGCTGTTATCTCCGCCCACGTTGACTGATTTTGTACAGCCATACGCGCGTATTGCAGCCTGCATGTGATAGCACAAGTGTACTTTTATGTTACTCATGCCAATTAACAGAAGCGCCAAAGAAACTGGTATAGGCCTGCATATGTAAGTACAGAGATATGTAAACAGGCAGAATACGGCGCTGCGGTCGGCAACGCCTATATAAGACAATAAGTGTCTGGCGCAGTTCAAAAAAATGGTTCAAATGGCTCTGAGCACTATGGGACTTAACATCTATGGTCATCAGTCCCCTAGAACTTAGAACTACTTAAACCTAACTAACCTAAGGACAGCACACAACACCCAGTCATCACGAGGCGGAGAAAATTCCTGACCCCGCCGGGAATCGAACCCGGGAACCCGGGCGTGGGCTGGCGCAGTTGCTAGATCGGTTACTGCTGCTACAATGACAGGTTATCGAGATTTAACTGGGTTTGGACGTTGTGTTATAGTCGGCGCACGAGCGAACCATAAACGGAACATCATCGATAAAGGCTTTCGGAGCCGAAGACCCACTCGTGTACCCTCGATAGCTGCACAATACAAAGCTTTACGCCTCGGCTGGTCGCGTTAACACCGACATTGGACTGTTGATGACTGAAAACATGTTGCCTGGTCGGACGAATCTCGTTTAAAATCGTATCGAGCGGGTGGACATGTACGAGTATGGAGACAACCTCATGAATCAGTGGACTCTGCATGTCAACAAGGGATTGTTCAGGCTGGTGGAGGCTCTATAATTGCGTGGGGCGTGTGCAGTTGGTGCGATATGGGACTCGTGATACGTCTAGAGACAACTCTGACAATTGACACGTACGTAAGCATCCTGTCTGATCACCTGCATCCATTCATATCCGTTGTGCATTCCGATGGATTCGGACAATTCCAGCAGGGCAATGCGACACCCCACACGACCAGAATTTCTGCTCCAGGAACACTCTTCTGAGTTTAAACACTTGCGCTGGCCACCAGACTCCCCAGACATGAACATTATTGAGCGTATCTTGGATGCCTTGCAACGTGCTGTTTAGAATAGATCTCCATTCCCTCGTACTCTTACGGGTTTATGGACAGCCCTGCAGGGTTCATGGTGTCAATTTCCTCCAGCACTGCTTCAGACATTAGCCGAGTCCATGTCACGTCGTGTTGCGGCACTTCTATGAACTCGTGGGGGCCCTACACGATATTAAGCAGGTGTACCAGTGTATAAGAGCCGCTGACTATCTTGTAAATGTTCAAGTTGGAATGACCCTCTGTGCTCACATGCAATTTGTTTTCCTACAACTATGTCTGTCGTGTGTACCTTTGACTTATTCTCAACAACCACAAAATCTATATTGTCGTATCCCTAGACCTGGTGAAAGCCTATGACCTTGTATGGCGACCCAGTCTCCTTTTGAAACTCCAGACTTACACACTGCCAGTTAAGTATGTCCACATTATTGTATCTTTCCTATCTAACCGCCCGTCCTTTTCCACTGTTAACATTACCAATCCAGTATACCTTCCACCCCACTGCAGGCGCGCCCTAAGGCTCCATCTTCTCTCCTCTTCATCCCCTCTTCATCCCCTCTATGCTCCTGATACATCCAAACCACCTCTCTCCGATCACCTCCGTCAGTACACTGATGACCTCTCTTTCCTAGTCATGTACCTTGCACTTCAGAAATCCCGACGATCTCTGCAAATCCACTTTCATCAATTTACCTCCTGGTGCAACCAACATCTCCTCTACAGCCCAGCCAACACTTCTACGAAGATCCACCCGCAGCTTCCGCCTCCGTGACTTGTACCTCACCATTTACAACGCTCCTATCCTGTTAACTAATACACTAAAATATCATGGACTAATATCAACGGCCAACTAACATGGAAAACACACCTACTAAACATCCAACAGAAAACCCATAATAGTCTAAAACTACTAACTGGCCGAACATGCAGGTTACATCACTTCACTATTATCCAAACCTACGGAACCTTGATCCAACCCGTCGTCCTCTACCCAAATACTGTATAGACATCCGCTTCATGCAAGTTTTATCCGTCCCTCTTCCCTCTCCATCTCTCCTCGTCCCTTCTTCAACCCAGCTCACCCGCTACACTCCTCCTCACTTTCTGCCTTCCCTCTAACCACTGTAACCCCTTCCTTCATCTCCATATTTACTACACTTGGACTCTCCCATTCTTTATTCACAACTGCCTGCCCTACAGAACACATGTGCCCCTCCTAAGAACCTTTCTTGCCCAGAGCAGGTTCTTCAGCTTTTTAGTGAAAGTGCAGTGCTCCTTTTCAATGAACGCACCGACCTTTTCACCGCGTTATAAATATCTGTTTTTTTCCTTTCATCTTTAACTTTTAGTCTTTTTGATTTCAATTTTTAAAAAATGAAGAAAAACCAAAGTACAATTCCAAATAAGTATTATCAAACATTCATCCTCTTGCAGATTTTTAGAACGTTTTTAAATTTGCATCCTGTAACGTTGTTGTAACGCCGTACTGTTAAAGCTTTTGGCTGAAGAGCAGGATGTTGTACCGCTGACAGCCCAATCCTTCTCACATGGAGCGTTAACAATACAGGAGAAAAATGATTTATTTACAGAGTATCAAGTGTGGTAGGGCGCTACAAAGTCTCCGTTATTTTTCAACTGTTTCTGTGCCTTAGTATAACAATGAATTTTTTTAAGTATGCGAACGTGAACAGATTGCACAAATGTTGTACATACTATTGTTCTCCTATTACGTTTTTCGTGGTGTGTTGTGTATCTTTGTAGATGAATGATAGTGGCACATAGGGCAAAATTGCAATAGCAAAATAAAACAGATACAGACAAAAGCGGAAAGTGATGTCATTTACAGAATGTTTTCGAAATGCCAGCGATCATGGTAAAACTTGGTCAACTAACTCGAGACTAAATGCCGAGTATAAGATGATTCTATCTACCAGTATAGACGAAAATAGTGGGATGGCAATTACATAACCGAAACATTGACGGTAGAATGACTGCTGATATACCTATTAAAATTAAGAAATGTATTATTATTAAAAACAGATGAATGCAAAGAAGGGTTACAAGGCGCCTTAGGCATGGACTACCGACATTAGGAAACAAATAATGTAATTCAAGATGTCAACATGTACATTGTTTGTTGCCGCAGGACTGGTTTTTGTGTGGAGAATGGTAGGGGAAGCGTACAATGAAGACTGTCTTTTTCTAAGAAACGAATGAAAGGGAATCTGTCAGGCACATAGCATTCAGCAATGGTTTTGAGCTGCCACATTGTCTAATGGCGTGGTTCCGGGATTTCAGTAGAGTTGCTGAGTCCTTAAAAGGCATACAAATAGAAACAACAACGAGGCTCAACACACAGAAGCACACCATTAAAGACACGCCGAGAGATCAGTCAAATCACGCATTTTTATCAAAGAATGTGGATACATAAATGCTATTTTCAGCGACCATGCTAATTCACTGGCTCAGATATCGTTCTCAGAGTGGAAGCATGATGATAATACCTCCACCCCTTCTGTTGGAAATATCCAGGATTCTTTTCATGCAGACGTGACGAAATATTATCCTCGGTCGTTACATTCTAATATTATCAAAAGAACCGTAGTCTAGGGATAGCGGTTTTGACTAGTAATAAAAACTTCCTGTGTCCCGCATTCGCACCTCGTCACTGCTCAAATCTGGAATAAAAATCATTAACAATGGCGGCTGAAGACTTCCCATATAAGACGTCACCTTCTTTCTGCCAAGGGCGTTGTCAAACAGGTCGGGGGAGCGGGCAGAGGATCAGGGCATTCTCTTGTCCTTGGTGTGGGAAACTGCCCAATAAAGAGGATGAAATGTCAATGGTTAACGGTAAGAGGATACAGAAGGCAGCGGGAACCACTGCATTAAAAACAGATAACGTGTACCTACGGGACTTGTTGCCTGTAATTGAAAAAGTGTCATGGCGTTCACTCCATTTGTAGAAGATTCCGGACTAGTCCCCCATGCGGATTTCGAGAGGGAACTACCGAGTGGGAGGTGACCATGAGAAAAAGACGGAATAATTAACGAAATTGTAACGTTCTGCGAGTCGGGGCATGGACTGTCAGAAGTTTGAATGTGCTAGCGAAGCTATAACATGTGAAAAGGAAAATGCTGACTCTCAATTTAGATACAGTGTGAGTCAGTGAAGGGATGTGGGAAGAGACGATTTTTGGTCAGATGAGTTCAGGATAATATCAACATCAGTAGGAAATGCTGTAACTGGAGTAGAATTCGTTATGAATAGGAAGGTAAGGCAGAGCGTGAGTACTGCGAACAATTCAGTGATAGGGACATTCTCATCAGAATCGACAGCAAACCAACACCGACAACAGTAGTGGTATGTACTGTTCGCTCGTTGGCGATACACCGCGTCCTGTACTCCTCCACCGCGGCGCTCGAGGTCACAGCACAAATTTATAAGACGTGATGATGGGCGTGTAAGAGCCCGAAACTACTGAAAAATAAAAAGAACTTTACAACTGAAGCGGTATTTTCGACCTCTGTTTAGAAGTCAATTTCATGTGTTGTGTTATGCGTGTTTTTTTGGAAGTAACCAACTCTTGTAACCTTGACCATCTTTCCCGATCGGACGCCATGTCGGCATTATTGATCTTCAGAAGAGACTATCAAACTGAAGTAGATAACAAGCAACTGCATTTGCAGGGAGAAAGACGTTGTTTAGACATCGTTACTGAAAAGAATTGCCGGCCGCGGTGGTCTCGCGGTTAAGGCGCTCAGTCCGGAACCGCGCGACTGCTACGGTCGCAGGTTCGAATCCTGCCTCGGGCATGGATGTGTGTGATGTCCTTAGGTTAGTTAGGTTTAAGTAGTTCTAAGTTCTAGGGGACTGATGACCACAGAAGTTAAGTCCCATAGTGCTCAGAGCCATTTTTTGAAAAGAATTATTGCTCTTCATACCAGTGAGTAACGGGAATGGTATATGCAACAGACGACTGAAAACATAAAAACTTTTTACTAAAATTAATGGAACAAGCTTCCAGCAGTGGGGATGTGTGTTAGAACTAGTGAGGCCACTTCTCGGCGGTGGCAGTGCTCATCAGGACAAAAAATATGCAATGGCCACCTTTCCCGTCTTCGCCACTTTACCACACCTTCCGCTACTGATCTTACTATTAACTGGTAACTACATAAATTAGTATGTTATGTTAAGTAATAACACTAAGAGCAATGCGAGACACGATTACACGTATTTTGAATGTCATTTTTCTTTAACTCATTGCATTGTATTACAACAGCCTTAATCTGATTTCATATTGCCTGCTACAAACATGTACCACTTGTGAAGATGACCTTGCCTGTAATTTACATTCACGTATCTCGTTGTTTCCGTTTGACACATATACCTTAGCAACTGACCAGTGATAGCTGAGCACACTGGTGAGCAAGCATTGGAAGACAAACAATAAATATTCCCACTCTCACTTATACGCTAGTGTTCAGAAAAACAGAACACCTTGAACGACTGGAGATAGGACGTTCATATTCAAAGGACATGAACATTAATATTGTGGTGTCACCGCCAGACACCACATTTGCTAGGTGGTAGCCTTTAAATCGGCCGCGGTCCATTAGTATACGTCGGACCCGCGTGTCGCCACTGTCAGTGATTGCAGACCGAGCGCCACCACATGGCAGGTCTAGAGAGACTTCCTAGCACTCGCCCCAGTTGTACAGCCGACTTAGCCAGAGATGGATCACTGACAACTACGCTCTCATTTGCCGAGACGATAGTTAGCTTAGCCTTCAGCTACGTCAATTGCTACTGCCGCTCCCCAGTCTGCGGCGAACCGAAATGCAGCCATCATTTTCAAATAACCTGAATTCGTCCGGAAACACAAACTGACGCCATTCCTGTCCCCAGTGACGTCGTTCCATGCACCGTTTGCGTCTAGCATGTTTCTGCACGTTCTTCAACGGTAGGCGGAGAAGTGGACGACGCGCACACCAATCCTTGCCGTAATAGACGGCGACGGACTGTCACCCCTGATAGCGTACGATGTGTTAAACTGTTCTGCTGTTGCAGAAGAGCTGAGGAGCACGCAGGTCTGTCCTGCAAAGTCATTCGGATGAGGTGTCGATATTCTCTAGATGTGGTCTGGTAAGTGCGGTCTGACCCACCTCGTCGTGTTGTACGACTTTCCGTGAACCATTCTTCCCGCACCCGTTGCACTGCCGAAACACTTCGTCCCACACGAGCAGCAGTTTCCCGAATACATACATACTCTCATGTCAATAATGCGCCCTCTCTCAAACTCACTGATTTGACGATACTGTTCTTTGCATACGTCTGCGAGCCATCCTGCACGTCAAGTCACACCCATTACCTTGGGATTATAGCGACAACGAAACCCGCAGGCACATTTTACGAGTAGGTGGTCTTATGCCACGATATCGGTGTTGACCTTGAACCCGCGGACCGACATGGTTCATATGCTTATCATATCTGAAAGACATGCTGTGTATATGTCCTGTAAATGTGAACGTCGTATCTCCAGCCGTTTAAGGTGCTCTGCTTTTACTGAGCATGAGTGCATTAACCCGGCAGTGTTCGCACCATTTGTCACTCAGCTCCTGACGTGAGAGGCAACTTTTTCTTAGCTCACGGCCTAATCTACAAACGTCAATTAGAATTAAGCACTTCTTACATTATTACGGCCTCTGTATTTTTGTTTGTTACTGGACAGCAAAAGAGTACGTTAGCTGACGTTTTTTCGACTCTGCTGTTATTTATTAGAAACATATTACTATAAAATAAGACCGAGAACCGCGGGCCGCTCGAACACTTGATTGGGGCCTCATGCGGCCCACGGACCGTAGTTTGACGACCCCTCACGTAGCCTCTGATAGGACAGAAGCCGTTACCTTTCTGGCGCGTTAGCACCGATTGTTGTGTCGCATTTTTAGATACCTGTGACGTTTTCAACAACATTAAGAAAGGCCACATGTTCGCTGCATTTGTCCTGATCTGCCTCAATAGAGAGGGGTTCGACTATTGCTCTGGCCAGCACGTTCTCTATATCTCTCAAGGCCGCTCATGGGTTGCCGGCAGACAGGTACACACCACCATTTGTGGAATGACGTAACGATAGCCGTGATCCAAGGCCAGTTGGACTTGACGGCCAGCAGCGTTAGAGTCACCGTTGCTACTGACGGTTGTAGTTCTGTGTCTTAAAGTTTCCCAAATCACCTAAAAATATACTAGTGGCGTTCGATAAGTCATACGACACATTTAGTTTTGGATACAGGTTGGTTTTATTCAGGGGTCCAATACACAACAGTATTCCCCACTCTTTCGGCTACAAAACCCTGTTTTTCAACACAAGCTCCGTTCAATGCGACGGCCTTACGTCACCTTACTGTATGTCCGCAAGGTACCACTCTACTGCTGCATGAATAACCTCCCCATCATCCAGTTGTACAGTGAGGTCGATCACCTCGAATGAGAGTGTCCGCACGTCCCAACATTGCAGAGGTCACAGCTGTGAGCGGCTGGCCAGCAAGGGGGAGATCGGACACATTCGCGCGACCTTGTTGCGATGATGACAATCGCCTAACCCAGCGACTCACCGTCCTACCAGGTCCCTGTAGACGTTCTGAAAGCGCCTATGAATATCTGCGATGGTTTTCCGCCAAACCAAACTCAATGACAGCTCTCTGCTTGCAAATCACCACCTTTACAGTCGCCAGTTTGCATGCTCGTATAGTGCCACCACCTACCGGGACTTCATGAAACAATAGTCGCTCATGCGGGAACGCAACAAATTCGACATTTTTCCAAGCGAAACTAGCCAAGCAAAACGTGTGTTGCGTTACTTCTGAACGCCCCTCGCAATTATGTAGTCTTTCCGTTACGGTGCTTACGCAGAATAAGTAAAATTTGTTTCCTGGTATTCCGAATTTAATAGGCAACAATGGAATAAACTTTGGTATACGATAAATAAAGTTGTAGGAATAACTGATTACGATGAGCAGAATTGTGTGGTGCTGCGAACGATGACTGTATAGTTGGGCTCCGTAGGAGCTGCTGAAAAGCTACAGTCGAAGTAGCAATAGTCTCAAGAGGACGAATACAAGAAGAGAATCTATGACACACCATTCAGCAGTCCCAGGAGGTCTCGCTACGAACATAGGGATGTTTTGTGACGTCATTCATCCAACAATATAAGTCGTAAGATTAAATGACTGCGTGAGGAGATCATGATTTATTTCACTGCCATATGGATAGACAGCTAATATGTTCCAGAATGTCTACACAAGAGCTGATCGGAAGATACATGTAGTAAATACAAAAGACTTCAACTTCACTTGGGAAGTCACTCAAAGCTTTGGTCGTGCACGTAAGCGATCACCATACGCCAGAAACATTGATGGAAAATGAAGAACATGCTGGAAATCTGACGGGTGTCATGCAAATGTCGGAATTTCCTCGAAGCCATCTCATCGGCCACGGCCACACACTATTTGGAACTGGAATTTCCTAACACAGCTAAGCAAAAGTCTGCCTGAAAATGTTCAATTTGGCTTTAACAAACAGCTTAGTGCGTGATAGAAATAGGTCATTCTACCATAATAATTTTGTTAATGTGTAATGACAGCAAGTTTAATCTTGGTCCAGAACTGACAAACTTTGTAGAAATAACACCATTTTCAATGTATTTTTGTTACATTCCTGCAACTTGTGCATGTAATCCTTTCATTCTTTATTGAGAAGTGGTAGCTTGCGATAAGATTGTGATTTTGCGATATGGCGCTGGGAATAGAAGGAGAAGCGGGTTGCTACATGCTTTCTCGAGTATCTGTTGCTCGCGGAGGAATCGTCTCAGTATTTCAAAGCTGCCGCAAGATTCGGCATCTTTTTAGGCCTCCAAAGGAATCTGCGTGTGTGCACACTACGCTGTATGCATTTACGAACTTCAGTGTTAGCACGATGGCGTCTTTGCTGGCGTAATATGGAGACGTATTAGCGTCTGCCTTTTGGAGCATGAACGTTATGTGTGACTGGGACAAGACAGCATATTAGCAATTGCCAAACACCAACCGCACTATAACCGTCATAGCAATGTCAAGAGCCCGTTGTGTTTGCTCTGGAGCCTTAGATGCAGCAGTGAGAATTAGGAAACGCTATTTAGATGATTAAACGGTCAGCTCTACGAACAGGGAGGAAGGCTACAAGCTGCAGACGGCCCGCCTCCCAACAATGCCAGTCCAACGGGCAGCGTGTGTTCGCTAGCCAGAAGCTCTTCCACACCCGTGTGTAATACCGTAAAGTACACGACAGAGGGTACATCGTACCAAATATTACCAGTTGCCTCTCCTATTCGATTCGCATACTGAGCGTGTGGGAAATGCCTGTACGTCTGTGCCCCCTAACATTTCTTATCTTATACGTGAGATATAAGATGTAGGCAACGTAATTTCCTGACAGTCTTCAAATAAGATTCTCTAAATGCACCCAATAGAGTTTCGCCAGAACAACGTTGTCTTTCTTCCAAGGGCTCCAATTTTAGTTCCCCGAGAATTTCTGTTACACTTTCGTACGGGCTACACCTACCTGTTACGATCGTAATGACACATCTCTCAATTCGTTTGATGTCTGGTTGTCACGTCTACTTGATAAGTACTCCAAACACTGGAAAAATACTCTGGTGTCCTGTATAACCATCCAACAAATGTCTCATTCTCAGATTCCCTGGTCGGGAAGTTGTGGCCGACGGCGGCTGCTGCGGAAACATTTAGCTGCATCATGCTCCAGTGTCCAGTGCCCATCATACCGCGGCACTGGTAGCGATAGTTGGATCTTCAGACCATACTTCCTGAATGGCGGCAATATACAGCGCTGTCCTGGTGCCCAGATGTTCAGGCGGCAGGCAGCGGTTCGTGTCAACGGAGTGGCAGGTGCATCTGCATCATAGCCACGGCGCTAAACGACAGAGCCTCGACGTCACGTAACTGCGCCGGCCCTTTGTGGCCGAGAGGTTCAAGGCGCTTCAGTCGGAACCACGCTGCTGCTACGGTCGCAGATCCGAACCCTGCTTCGGACATGGATGTGTGTGATGTCCTTTGGTTAGTTAGGTTTAAGTAGTTCTAAGACTAAGGGACTAATGACCTCAGATGTTAACTCCCATAGTGCTTAGAGCCATTTGAGCCACGTAACTGCCCAACAGTTCGATTACTGGCAAGATGGTTCAGGTGGGCTTAAATGCTGTCAAGTGTGACACACAAACGCAGCAGGCAACAATAGCACTTAAGCCCACCTGAACCATCCTGTCAGCACTCTAGCTGGAATAGAGGCGATGTCCAGCTGTCGAACCAGCAGCGGACTAGGTTGTAGTACTTCCCCACTGGCCTGGTTTCGTTATGTGATAGGTTGCGACACACGGGGTACGGGTCCACTGAGCACATGGATCAGGGATCGGCGCTTCGCTGACTCCAGTGTTGGGACACATGCAGAAACTCTGCAACAATGTAAACTCTAAGATAAGAAAGGAAGGAATTCTCCAAATGGGACGGAAATAGGAATGTGCGATGTACATGTACACACAAATATTACGATTTCAGAAAAAATGAATGATTTATTCAAAAGAAAGAGCTTCAAAAATTGAGCAAGTGCATAATGAATTGGGCTACCTCTGGTCCTTACGCAGGTAGCTATTCGGCCTGAAATCGACTTATACAGTTGTCGGATGTCGTACTATGCGATATCGTGCCAAATTCTGTCCAATTGGCGAGCTAGACCGTCTAAACCTCGAACTGCTTGAAGGACCCTATCTACACTCCTGGAAATTGAAATAAGAACACCGTGAATTCATTGTCCCAGGAAGGGGAAACTTTACTGACGCATTCCTGGGGTCAGACACATCACATGATCACACTGACAGAACCACAGGCACATAGACACAGGCAACAGAGCATGCACAATGTCGGCACTAGTACAGTGTATATCCACCTTTCGCAGCAATGCAGGCTGCTATTCTCCCATGGAGACGATCGTAGAGATGCTGGATGTAGTCCTGTGGAACGGCTTGCCATGCCATTTCCACCTGGCGCCTCAGTTGGACCAGCGTTCGTGCTGGACGTGCAGACCGCGTGAGACGACGCTTCATCCAGTCCCAAACATGCTCAATGGGGGACAGATCCGGAGATCTTGCTGGCCAGGGTAGTTGACTTACACCTTCTAGAGCACGTTGGGTGGCACGGGATACATGCGGACGTGCATTGTCCTGTTGGAACAGCAAGTTCCCTTGCCGGTCTAGGAATGGTAGAACGGTGGGTTCGATGACGGTTTGGATGTACCGTGCACTATTCAGTGGCCCCTCGACGATCACCAGTGGTGTACGGCCAGTGTAGGAGATCGCTTCCCACACCATGATGCCGGGTGTTGGCCCTGTGTGCCTCGGTCGTATGCAGTCCTGATTGTGGCGCTCACCTGCACGGCGCCAAACACGCATACGACCATCATTGGCACCAAGGCAGAAGCGACTCTCATCGCTGAAGACGACACGTCTCCATTCGTCCCTCCATTCACGCCTGTCGCGACACCACTGGAGGCGGGCTGCACGATGTTGGGGCGTGAGCGGAAGGCGGCCTAACGGTGTGCGGGACCGTAGCCCAGCTTCATGGAGACGGTTGCGAATGGTCCTCGCCGATACCCCAGGAGCAACAGTGTCCCTAATTTGCTGGGAAGTGGCGGTGCGGTCCCCTACGGCACTGCGTAGGATCCTACGGTCTTGGCGTGCATCCGTGCGTCGCTGCGGTCCGGTCCCAGGTCGACGGGCACGTGCACCTTCCGCCGACCACTGGCGACAACATCGATGTACTGTGGAGACCTCACGCCCCACGTGTTGAGCAATTCGGCGGTACGTCCACCCGGCCTCCCGCATGCCCACTATACGCCCTCGCTCAAAGTCCGTCAACTGCACATACGGTTCACGTCCACGCTGTCGCGGCATGCTACCAGTGTTAAAGACTGCGATGGAGCTCCGTATGCCACGGCAAACTGGCTGACACTGACGGCGGCGGTGCACAAATGCTGCGCAGCTAGCGCCATTCGACGGCCAACACAGCGGTTCCTGGTGTGTCCGCTGTGCCGTGCGTGTGATCATTGCTTGTACAGCCCTCTCGCAGTGTCCGGAGCAAGTATGGTGGGTCTGACACACCGGTGTCAATGTGTTCTTTTTTCCATTTCCAGGAGTGTATAATGCTCCAAACGTTCTGAATTTGGGGAGAGATCCAGCGAATTTGCTGGCCGAGGTAGGGTTTGGCAAGTACGAAGACAAGCAGTAGAAAATCTAGCTGTGTGCGGGTGGGTATTATCTTGCTGGAATGTAAGGGCAGGATGGCTTGCCATGAAGTGCAACAAAACGGCGCGTAGAATATCGTCGACGTACCGCTGTGCTGTAAGGGTGACGCGGATGACAACCAAAGGGGGCATACTATGAAAAGAAACGGCACCCCAGGCCAGCATTCCTAGTTGTCTGGCCACGTGGTGGGCGATAATCAGGTTGGTATCCCAGAGCTGTCCGGTGAGTCTCCAGACACGTCTTTCACGGTCATCAGGGTTCAACCCAGAGCGGAACTCATCACTGAAGATAATTCTACTCCGTCAAAGACATTCCGGGTGGAAGACGTGTCGGAGACGCCCTGGACAGCAGTGAGATACCGAGTGCCGTCCGCCATTTCTTTTCGTAGCGGTCGCCCTGTGATTGTCACCAGCTCCACGCTTACAGTACAGGGGTATGTCGACCGTATCCTAAGCCCCATTGTATTGCCCTTCAATGCAAGCCAGCCTGGGCTTACATTCCAGCAAGATAATGTCTTCCCACACATGTCGAGAGTTTGTATTGCTTGTCTTTGTATTTGCCAAACCCAACTTGGCCAGCAAGGTCGTAGGATCTCTACACACTTGAGAAAGTTTGATGCATTGTATTACTACTCCATTTCATGAAAATTTCTTCCCTGCAAGCCAAAGTTTCGAGTCAGGGAACAGGAAGAAGTCTGTTGGGGCTCAGTCTGGTGAATAGGGTGGATGAGGAACCAGTTCAAAGTCCAGTTCATAAACAATCGCCATTGTTACCACAGATGTGCGGGGTGGTGCATCATCCTTTTTGACTGCCAGCCTTCGTCTTTTTTCAGCCAACACAAGTTTCAAACTGGCCAACAATGTGGTATAATAGGGTCAAGTAATGATTATGCCACTTTACAAGTAACGTATGAGGATTGTTCCTTGGCAATCCTACAAACAGTGTCCATCACTTTACCAGCTGACAAAATGCTCCTTGCCTTCTTCAGTGCACTTCCACCAACTTTCGTCCATTGCTTTGACTGCCGTTTTGATTATGGTGCGTAGCGATGAATCCAGGTTACAGAAACAGTCATAAATCGGCCCAGAAATTCTTGCGAATTGCGATTAAACATCGCCAGACATAATGTTGAAATGTTGTACCGAATATTACCAGTTTCCTCTCCTATTCGATTCGCATACTGAGCGTGTGGGAAATGTCTATGCGCCTGTGCACCCTAACATTTCTTATCTTATTCCCCATACGTGAGGTATATGATGTAGGCAACGTAATTTCCTGACAGTCTTCAAATACAGATTCTCCAAATGTACCCAATAGATCGGCGCAGAAAGTCTTGCGAATTGCGGTTAAACATCGACTGTAAGCAATCTCGGCACCCACCTCGCACAGAGCTTCTTCACAGCCAATTGTTCATGCAGAATATTTGAAATGACTACAGTCTCAGCAATTTCCAGGATTTTTATTCTTGCATTACCGTATTATGGATTTTTTCATTGGTTTCCGTTGTGGTACCCTCAACTGGACAGTCGGAGCGCGCTTCGTTTTCGGTTTTTGTCTGAGTACGTTGAAATTCATTAATTCAAAAGTAAATGGTCTTCAGTCATAGTCCAGAGCCCGCGTGGCCTTCATCCAGTTTTGTTTTGATCTGTACAGCAATCCTGCCCTTTCCTTCTACTATGGAAATGGGAATGAGCGTTTGGCGTCATTGGCCAGGAGGCCCCTTACAGGGCAGGTCCGGCTGCCTTGGTGCAGGTCTTATTACATTCGACGCTACACTGGGCGACCTGCTCGCCGGATGGGGATAAACTGATGATGAAGACGACACAATACCCAGTCCCTGAGCGGAGAAAATCCCCGACCCAGCCGGAAATCGAAGCCCGGCCCCTTAGGACAGCAGTCCGTCACGCTGACCATTCAGCTATGGGGGCGGACTCCTTCTACTATAAGTTTGTAGTACAGAATCTGGCTGTATTTTAGTAGTTCTACATTAGTATCTATTTTAGGCACTCTATGCAGTGATACACTATTTAACACGTTAAAATACTTTCACGCAACAAAATTATGTATACAGGGTGACTCCGTGATGATGTTACAAATTTTCAGGAATGATGGAGAAAGTTAAATGCATCAATTTGAGGTGAGAGAACTTGGTCCAATAACGTCCGAGTAGAAAGCTATAAGCGAAAATTGTACTGAGGCCTCCGACGATGGACCTCTTTTACTGCAAGTACTTAACTTTCCATTTTTGGTAGGAGCCTGCATGGACCAAAACAAGAAAAAATTGGCTGCTAAACATGGGCCTTAAAACACATAATTTAATATCTATGACCGCTTAGTCAGTATATGTGTTTCACATTAGCTAAGATAAACATGTGCTCATAGCTCCTAAGGCACGCAATTTAGAGCCCATGTTTGCTGAAGTTTTTTCCTCGTTCTGGTTGTAGTAGAAAAGGTCAACGTTCAGAGATGCCGGAAGATTTTCTCTCATGACTTCCGACACGGTAGTTTCCGGACCGGGGTCCCTTACCTCAAATTGATATATTTGCCCTTCTCCATCATTCCAGGATGTTTGTAACATCTTCATAGAATCACTAAAAGGTAATACGATTTGTTAACTCTCCAACCAAACGCACAGTATCATCTTTTAGTTGCAAGTGACAAGTGGCTCTTTTGACCACAAAAGACACAAATAATTTCCTTAGAATAGTTAGTACCTCAAACATGTTTGAATTTTACATAACTGAGTGGAAGTACCCACTGGCGATGGTGCAAATGTGCTTGCTCTGTCCTCTCGGGAGATGCGTGACACGGTCCTACATTAGCGTGGCCAGATATTTATATTTCTGAAAAATAGAAATGAAGAAATGGGACAAAACAGGACACTAGTTACAAAGAAAGTATGCTTCATATAAGTCAGCACTTCTTTAATCATACAAATGAAAATTGACGTTTATGCACGCAAATAGACACTTATTTTAATAAAGTACTTAAAAATAAACATATCATAAGACGAAATCATATTCTAATACACCAAACATTACCAAGAATTATGCCAGAATTTAAAATACCAAAGAAACAGTAAACAGTACCATAGGCATCAAATAACTGCTGAACATGACTTTGTGGCTTCTCAACACGGAACATCACTATTAACTTCGTACGTTTCAGAATACATGTATACTGCAAGAGTTTGGAATTGCTTAATAGCGGGTTGTAGAATTTCTTACAACCAACGTGTTGAAAATAAGTCTTAACAAATGCAATTACTTCAATAGCTTCGTTAGTGAAACAATGTTTTCCATCAATCCAAAGGGAGCTAACAACTGAAAAGATTCTTTTTCACAACAGCATTTGTGCCTGGTACAGTAAGAGCAGGCTTACAAGAACCTCTATATTTATACATGAAATGCCTACATATTTGAGTATGTGAAATACATCACACCATCTCTTATCAGTATTCATATTATTTTTTCCCATTCTTCAAGTATTCTAGAAACAGTTTTGTTCACATGTCCTAACTCATCAAGCAATTGACCTTCATTTACCTGAATCGCTAAACCTGAATCTTTTGCCTTAAGAATATTTAGTCTTTTTAAAACCTGATTCGAAGATACACAAATTGTCAGTGTTAGCCAATGAAATGGAATCAGAGCCTTGTATGAAGAAACCCACTTTTCCAAATAGCTTTCAAAAGTGCCATAAAATAAATTTATAATAGTTTCAAATTTCGATTGATTGAAAACATCCTCTTTTTATAAATTAATTGATATTGAAGAAATAACTGAAGTTTGAAACTTACTATATTTCCCGTTATCAGTTTTTTCTTTAAGCAATTCTGCTTCCTCAGCTGATTCAGCAGCAGAAATTTTGGTTTTTTCCGACTTTTAGATTGCAACTGAAAACATTTACAGTTGGCTTTGTGTGAAATTAAGTCGAAGAAGTAACTTTTCAGCGATGTAGGACACCTATCCCTAGACATGAAAAAAGACTTCAGAGGTTCATACATATCAATAAGTCTTGTCACTCCTGGTAGCAATGACAACCATCTAGTTTTAACGCTACTCAGAACCTGCTTATATTCAGTAGCAAGAAAATCAGAAAATGATTTCAATTCTTCCATACAAACAGTATAAATATGAAAATACTGAAATATTGTATTTGTTATAATTTCTATATCGATAGGAATAATGTCTGCACTTGTTTGTACATCGTTGTATACCGCATGGGCTACATAACCAATGCCATGAATGTTCATTCTGAGCACAGTGTTCAATCTGGAATAAATTATGTTCGTCCCAGCGCTCTTGTATCCACC
This sequence comes from Schistocerca americana, assembly GCF_021461395.2. Classification (NCBI taxonomy): domain Eukaryota; kingdom Metazoa; phylum Arthropoda; class Insecta; order Orthoptera; family Acrididae; genus Schistocerca; species Schistocerca americana. The sequence goes on from NC_060125.1 coordinate 438,600,274, forward strand.
AGAATTAGTGTTACAGTTACCTGCTCCAAACACGACTATCTTTTCAACTAAATTTTTCTTTCTTAAGATTCCCAAGACGTAACTAGCTAACAATTCTGCTGCTGCTCCAGCGATTTTCTGAAAAGAAATTATTTTGCATTCAATGCCTGGTGATTTGATGCATCAGTCATCGCAGACACGTATTTAGCATCTTCAAATTCTGATTGCACTTCATATCTTGCATATGGCTACAAAATGTTCACTAAAATCGACTGCCACGTTGTCATGGAACCTCAAATATCTTCTCGAAAAGTCTACTGGTAAGAGCTGTGCAGCCAATTGGACGGAATGAATGATTGTGTTTTGCAGTATGAAACGCAAACAGCCCTTCTTCAGCAGCAAACCTTTTATCTTGCTCAGTTTGCGGTCTATTCGTTCTTACAAAGAAAGTTTACTGGAAGTTCTCGCGGAAATTGCCAACATGTGCTTCCTCTTCTACATGTGTTCTGTTTCATGGGCAAGTCCTTTATGTTCAGCGGAGAAAATTGAACGACATAAAGTACATTCTGCGTTCCTGGATGTTGCATTTTGCTACAAGTGTTTCAGAGAAAGTACATTTTCCCCCCATATTAACAAGCACGTTTGTGTCTCGAACGAAGCAAACAGTTGAATACTCTGGCACAAGATCGCCGTACCTCATTACTGAAAGCTGTTGTCCACTTTTTATTGGTAGTACTTTCCGGTAGAAATTAGAAGCCCGAGCTGTGTGCAGCTACTGCCAATCTATGAGATCTCACAATGTGTAGCTAACTCAGATACATTACTAAAGATATGCACGACATTTGAACATTAACGAACTTTCACAAAACCTTTTTACTTCCGTGCGTCGTTTCTACCATACAAAAGAAATTGTCAATACGAGGATCACGCCATAGTTGCCAACAGTGAGCAAGATAATAGCAAGTCTTCTCTCCATATCTCAACTAACATGTTAATATTAATAAAAAGACCCAAGTGAACACATGGAATGAGCACATGGAAACAATTTAAATACAACTGTTAAATCAAATAATTGAAATCAGGAGCTTAAGACTCAACAAAAAGAATAAGACAATCAAATGAAGTCTACGAATATAAGGCGCGCCTTTTGCGCTTCAGAAACGCCAGGTGGTTTACTAAAAATAATCATACAGCAGGAGATGGGTCCGTCTGAGAAACAGCGATCACAGTTTAACATAGTATATTAAAATAAAACATCACATTAAAAATTCACAAAATAATTCTAAACTACGATATGTCTTTGCCTGTTATTTAATTCATTACCTCACTTATTATTGTGTTGAATGTTGAGGTACATTGCGGTGATAAATGAAAAGGAAATCTTCAGCCCACATGGGGAGAGTTCACACAAACACACACAATTCACACACAAGAGTAGAGATAAAAAGAATTTTGCCCATCAAAGCAAGTGGGAGGCTCAGAGATTCATCCCTATTGGTATGACTGAATTAATGTGAATAAGAACACTATGGAACACTTTACGACAAAGAAATTTATCTGCATCACCTTGCACATCAAACTAAGCTACGCTGGCGTGAAACACCCGCAAATGCCATGAATTTTGCCTGAACAAAGCAAATGTATTAAGACTCGTTAAAACTGCAAAAACACAGATGTAAATCGTATAGATACCAATAGCAATAAAATATCATGCGGAATTAAGAATAAATCTTATTCAAGATAGTACTGAAATTACACACAGTGAAATTACCACCATGTGGCACGAACAAAGCTACATGATCTTAAAACTGAAACGAAATGAAAAGCAGAAGAAATAAAACACATACGCACGAGAAAAGTTCACACATTCCAATAAAAAGAAAAGCCAGACAGCTCAATTTTAAATCTGTGCTGGAGTGACGAACTTCCTATACCACGTGTCCTGGGTATGCAAAGCAAGTATCAGAAAATTTTACTAAATACGGAAAATATACTCGTGACTACACTCTTGAACTTGAAGATAAACTATCAGATCAAACATGTACATCAGTTACAGTAGCTACACACTATCACACATTAATGTACTCATCGTTCTCAAGTTGTTCTTAAGAGTACCGTCTTCATCCACCAAAGGTCCAGCCCCGAGTGTCGGGAGCACTCTCTCCCTGCAGCGAAATTCCCCCAGGAAAAGGCCAGAGGGGTGCTTTCCGCAACCAACTTAACTTTTATCGAATGACTACCGAAAGGGTACAAATCTCTTTGCCTTGGCTGAGAAAGCTACATTGGCTACAATGTTGCTACCACAGCAGACAGCCACATGCTGTACTGCTACCATACATAAGACAAATCCAACATAAAACACTCCCTCACTCACTCACTCACTCACTCATGTAGATGATAAAGAGCGAAAGCAAGTTTGGGAGCACAAAATGTAGGTAATGTACATAGGATTGAATGCTTACATTAATGTGACTGTATGCCACAAAATGGGGACAAACACGAAGTGCAAAACTAAATTATGAATAATTAAGCGTGACAGCACGAAATACATGTTAAATAGTATGAAAGGAATGTTTCACAATGTGAACTAATTCACATACACTAATACAGATAAGCAAGACATTTGAACATTAACGAGCTATCACAAAACGTTTTTTGCTTCAGTGCGTCGTTTCTAGCATAAAAAAATGGCCAAGGCTGTCAACATTGAGCAAGATAATGGCAAGTCTTCTCTCCGTATACAGTCAACGTTTAGACTTCCCCACTCTCGTTACGGCTCAAGGGCCAAGGGAACTTCATACCTAAAACGCGACAGCTAGCGATTGTGTTTCCCTGAAAGTTAGAGTTGCGCCTGACTCTTATTAAGAAAGTACGAGAAACGTCTGAGCTAAAATTAAGGCATAAAATAAATAAAAACCCAGAGAGAACGAAATTGAAAAGTTAAAGTTATTGACAAATAAGGGTCTAAAGAAAAAGGCGGCATTTGGGGTCCCGTTAAAAACGTGTCGGAACAACAGGACACATAAGGAAGAAAGGTGAAAGTCCTGTTACAAATGGGACGTCTGGTCACCTTACAGTACGCAGAGAGGGCACCACATGGCAAGGCCCACCAACGAAGAGGCCACCATAGTTATAGACGAAGGCCACGGAGGGCACACGTAACACGGATTATGATTCTGAGCCGTGCACCGTCTCCGATCGGTAGCGATGAAAGCAGTCAATGACCATGTTGCTACACCGAGGTGCGATGGTCTTCGCTGTGGCCATTTTGGAGGCGTGCGAAAAGTAAAAGTGAGGATTTAACGCCGCATGACGGAGGGAGAGAGAAAGACAGGTCTTGGTCGCCGGGTCTTGCGGTAGGGCTCTTCTTTGGTACGTCGCCTGGTGTGGAAGAGGGCACAGGCGCCGCGCATTGCAGTGGCCGGGGCGTACTGGCTGTTTATCGGGTTCTGCGCACCGTCAGGAACGGTATTATTGAACAGTGTCGTCCAGATGTGTGTTGTCTCGCTGCATCGAAGACTTCTGCCACGCAAGGTTTAATCGTGGCTGCAGACTGCTGAGGTGTATTCATTGGTTGTTTTCGGTCGTGTCATCTGCGCGACAGGACTGTGATCTGGTGAGCCTCATTTGTTAATATCAGGCAGTGCGTCTTGTTCTGTGTGCGACGGTACCTAGCGGTTACTGCTTATGAGTATAGTCTGCGCAGAATGCTGGGGCCGGTAGCTACGCAGATGGCAGGATGCGCTTGGGGAGAGAGGTAGTGGTGGGGGTTACGGGCGGGCGTTTAGGGGAAATGCCAAGCACTGGAGGGGAAGTGCAGCTCTAAACCGAAGCCTACACTCACATAATTGGACATATTAAGTGGGGCCCCTCCATGCTCATATTTGCATGATGACCATTCAAAAAGATCTACCGTCATCTCTGCTTTCGTTAGCATGCAAAAAGAATTCCCCTGAAAATGCAGAGAAGCGTCATGAGTGGGGAATTTTGAGTAAAACCTACACATTTCTCTGATTTCCATGTTAAAAATTTAGTTCTTTTGCCAAAACACAGCCGAGTCTCACCTCACTATTGTGTGAAACAGTGGTTTATTTATATTGAGGAAATGAGGAAAAGAAAGGTCAGTATCTTATGAAAAACCACATGCTCGGTACAAAAAAGCAGATTATGTCTTCACTTATGTGGTTCCAAAACTCATAGCGCTTTTCGTTTCACCAGCTATCGATGGCCCTTGAAAATTACATTCATTCATCGAAAAAGTTTGTATTTACTGGAATAACATGGCAGGTAATGAAGTTTTACATAGTAATAATATGTCAAAATATCTCCTCTTTGTGTGCTATCATTTACCAAAATCTCATTTTGATATCTGAAACCGTTTATGAAAGATGAGGAATGTTGTCGATATTTCACTCTGGCTTTATCGCTACATCAGATCAATTTTCTCGAAATTGGTGACAGACAGATACCTCTACCCACCTCAAAAGAAAAATTCAATATTAGGTAAATTTCATCCTCAACAACATATTATGTAATATGCACCAAACACAAAACCATAACAACATCTATTTTTCATTGTAAACTTTTCCAAATGTCCTACTCCCACAGAAGTATCACAATATCTATGACCATTAACGAAATAATAGTTTGTCTAAAATCGCTTGAGAAAGATTGCAGTGCATGCTCCTCAAACCTGTCATCATTGATTGGCCTTCTGAACAAACAAATGAACTCACCCAGCACTTTGGACGAAGATTAGTCACTGCGCATTGTCCACCATATCCTGTGCAGACTGTAGCTGCTCTACATAACAGCATCCTATACAAGCAAACCAGTTGCAACTATGCGTGATAATGATTGTAGCTTTGGTTCATGGGCTACGCATGGCTCTGTTTAAAAAGAATACCTCAGTGTGGTCATAGGGTCGAGCTGTGCACATCTGCTTTCATGCACTGTAGCTGATTTGTTGCAAATAATAACATGTTACTGTGATCCTGCATTTAAATAGTCTATGCATTGACTATAATTGCAAATTAATAAAATACATATAATTACAAAATGAAAGTTGGATTATTAATTTAATAACAAGGATTCTGTTCTAATATCTGTAATTCGTGTAGACGACAGTGAACTATCTTGTACAATGTTTATTCAGGAAAGGACGTCTCAAATAAATGGGAAGTGGTCCTACAATATTCAATTAAAGTACAGGAAAAATTACCCTCATCAAATCCAGTAAAGTTACGTTGACACCATTACAAGAATGGTAGCAAAATCCCCTAACTAAATACTCATCAAAGATATGTGAAAACTAAATCCATTTCTTGATCCCAATCCATGAAATACCAGTTCAAAACAGTTCAGTATTCAACACAGTGATTCACAACTGACACATGCAACACATAGAATAATGACTGATACTATGGAACTCTCCTTTGTTCCATAATTCAAGCGGAAAAAGAGTCCCACTTTGGAGCACGATTAGATTCTCGAAATATAAATCCTTTCAAAAGTTAAAGTATGGTAGCAGCTCCTTGATCAGATATCCCTCGTTACTTCAGGCACGTCTGCCTCCTTCCAGCACTCGTCATGGTGTCCAGAATCGCTCACTTGAGTTCTTCACTCAGGAAGTCCCAATCTCCACTTGACTCCTGTTGTGTTCCGCTACTACCTGCTTTAACATTGGCTGAAAGTCATCCCCAGCAAAAACGGATCTTTCTTATGCTCTGCAGACATGATTTGATTCAAGTTCATCACTTCCTGGACCAAACTAATGCATTGCAACAATATTTAAATAAAGAAATATCTTAAACATTCGGTTACACTCAGATCATTTACAATAAATATAAGTACTAGTTGGTTCATAAGTAAATACCACCAGCATTCTTGCATGAATGTGCACATGATAAATGACAAAAGATTGTCTTTAAGAATAGTTTAAACAATTATTTATGCCTTCTTGATAGAAGTGTCTTCTAGTTCTCTTTTCAATTGTGTTGTTCATTGTCTTTAAGAATTGTTTAAACGATTATTTATGTCCTCTTGACAGAAGTGTCTTCTAGTTTTTTCAGTTGTGATCTTCACTATCACATGCAGTTGACCACTTTTAAAATAGCACAGATTTTTAATGGCACTTGCAATCAACATTTAAGTAAAGTTACTGGCAAAATAGTAAACTGTTCGTTAAATAAAAACACAACTATGACAAAATATGAGGTACTGGTTCTGTATTCATTTGCTGTGTAAATGTGCAGAATGCGATGTTCTGACAAACATTAATGTAACAAAAAAATATAAAAGCGTAATAAATCGAGAAATAAACCAGATACAGATAAGTAGTTTTCAGAGATGGCAGCGATCATGCAATGCTATCATCGGAGAAAACTTTTGTTGAAATGGCGTGAAGCGATTAAAAGTTGTTAATTCAGACGGTCATTGTGAAAATGTTTATTCGCTTTGAGATATTAACTGAAGTGTTGGCAGAAGAGCCAACACTGTGTTGCTAGAGGAGACCGAAATGCACGCTTTTAAGCTCACGCAGATTGGCGTGAGGTCTGGAACATTACAAGGAAATGAGAACTTAGAAACACTGACGCAGTTGCTGTAATACTTAACTTTAATCCATAATTGTAGAACATCTCTCTTGACTGTACATGCTTCATAAAATAATATCAAATGCTATGGCGCCTTGCTAGGTCGTAGCAAATGACGTAGCTGAAGGCTATGCTAACTATCGTCTCGGCAAATGAGTGCGTAGTTGTCAGTGATCCATCTCTGGCAAAGTCGGCTGTACAATTGGGGCGAGTGCCAGGACGTCTCTCTAGACCTGCCGTGTGGTGGCGCTCGGTCTGCAATCACTGTCAGTGGCGACACGCGGGTCCGACATATACTAACGGACCGCGGCCGATTTAAAGGCTACCACCTAGCAAGTGTGGTGTCTGGTAGTGACACCACATTAACGTCTGTAGTTTTAAAGATATTGAGATACTGTTGTTTCACTGGTTGCACCTCATTTTTCTGAGATCGCAAATTTATTCAGCTTTTCATTAATATTTGATGTGAGTTATAGTCGAATCTCAAGAAGCTGTGAGCTGTAGTTTAGCCATATTTACCATTATCTGACACTCAGACCGCTCGGCTAACCGGGCGGGCCGAACTCACGACTTTCCGGAGTGGGAAGGAGCACCTGGTCCCTGGCACGAATCCGCCCGGCGGACCTGTGTCGAGGTCCAGTGAGCCAGTCCGTCTGTGGATGGTTTTTAGGCGGTTTTCCATCTGCCTCGGAGAATACGGGCTGTTTACCCTTATTCCGCCTCAGCTACACTATGTCGGCGATTGCTGCGCAAACAAGTTCTCCACGTACGCATACACCACTATTACTCTACCATGCAAACATAGGGGTTACACTCGTCTGGTGTGAGACGTTCCCTGGGGGGATCCACCGGGGGCCGGACAGCACAATAACTCTGAAAGAGTGGTTCGGTGTGGGGCGGCGGAAGGGTGAAGTGGACTGCAGTAGTCGTCGTGAGGTTGTGGACCATTGCGGCTGTGGCGGGGACGGAGCCTCTTCGTCGTTTCTAGGCCCCCGGTTAACATACAATACAATACAATACAGTCTGACACTACACCACTTCTTGGAGCATCTCCTGCACAAAGGCCATGCAAGTAAGAGCCCTCCAAATTCCCATCTTAGGGATTGTCCCCCGTTTCTGGTCACTTGGGTGGCGACAACTACAACGCGCTGACATGAGGAAAGTTTCCAACCGATTTCTCATACACAAACAGCAGTTGACCGGCGTTGCCTGGTGGAACGTTCTTGTGGAGCCTCGTGTAAGGAGGAGAAATGCGTACCATCACGTTTCCGACTTTGATATAGGTCGGATTGTAGCCAATCGCGATTGCGGTTTATCGTATCGCGACATTGCTGCTCGCGTTGGTCGAGACCCAATGACTGTTAGCAGAATATGGAATCGGTGGGTTCAGGAGGGTAATATGGAACGCCGTGCTGGATCAAAACGGCCTCGTATCACTAGCAGTCGAGATGACAGGCATCTTATCCGCATGGCTGTAACGGATCGCGCAGCCACGTCTCGATACCTGAGTCAACAAATGGGGGCGTTTCCAAGACAACAACCATCTGACGAACAGTTCGACGACGTTTGCAGCAGCTTGGACTATCAGCTCGGAGACCATGGCTGCGGTTACCCTTGACGCTGCATCACAGACAGGAGCGCCTGCAGTGGTGTACTCAACGACGAACCTGGGTGCACGAATGGCAAAACGTCATTTTTTCGGATGAATCCGGGTTGTGATAACAGCATCATGATGGTCGCATCCGTGTCTGGCGACATCGCGGTGAACACACATTGGAAGCGGGTATTCGTCATCGCCATACTGACATATCACCCAGCGTGATGGTATGGAGTGTCATTGGCTACACGTCTCGGACACCTCTTGTTCGCATTGACGGTACTTTGAACAGTGGACGTTACATTTCAGACGTGTTACGACCCGTGGCTCTACCCTTCATTCGATCCCTGCGAAACCCTAAATTTCAGCAGGATAATGCACGATCGCATGTTGCAGGTCCTGTACGGGCCTTTCTGGATACAGAAAATGTTCGACGCCCTGGCCAGCACATTTTCCAGATCTCTCATCAACTGAAAACGTCTGGTCAATGGTGGCTGAGCAACTGGCTCGTCACAATACGCCAGTCACTACTCTTGATGAACTGTGGTATCGTGTTGAAGCTGCATGGGCAGCTGTACCTGTACACGGCATCCAAGCTCTGTTTGACTCAATGCCTAGGCGTATCAAGGCCGTTATTAGGGTCAGAGGTGGTTGTTCTGGGTACTGATTTCTCAGGATCTATGCACCCAAATTGCGTGAAAATGTAAATACTTGTCAGCTCTAGTATAATATATTTGTCCAATGAATAACCGTTTATCATCTGCATTTCTTCCTGGTGTAGCAATTTTGATGGCCAGTAGTGTATTTATGTCGCTCTCTGATGTTCGACTCGTCAGTTGGCACGACTCAGTGTCGCCAGGAACATCTCCGAAGACGTCCAGGGAGCTCTGGGCGAAACATAGGAGCCGAAAATTTTTTCGGCCACGGTCATACAAACCAGGAAGACTCATTAGAACTATGTCATCCGGTAGTAAAAGTCTTCATTGTATGATAAGTTACGTTTCTGCCATGCGTCACTCAAATAGATCCCAAGTGGACGTCTATCCACCAAACGAGGACATAAGCAGACACGTGGCTCTTCTCAACCACTAGCTTCAGTATCTAGATTATCAACAGAACGTCAAGACTTCATTACGACCCTATCCAAGAGGAGTCACTGGACACTGTGAGTGATCGTAGTTATTATTTGCTGGATTCAGGACTGTACCAGAGTTAAAGACAATTCAGTGCAAGTGAACTACTGCCATGCACCTTCTCCAGACTAAAGTTAGGTAGCGCAACATCTCTTGTAATAAATTATTGTAAATGTTCGATAATCTGTGTTGTCACATATTTTTGTGTAGCTGTTGTCTGACCATTTCTTGCCTTTGACAGAGCTGTTTGTTCACTGCATCATACAAGCAGGTTACCTCGTATCACTAATGACTTTCAGTGGTAGAGGGTTTTCTCCCTGCCACATACGTAGGTTGTAACGTAGTGGCAACATTGCTGTGGAGACACTATGCAATGAAATGTCCTACTGTCGCTGATAGCACACGTTGTTGACATACCTACCTTACCTCCGAGCAAATGGATTCGCTATTCCCACGTCACCGGCGTGCGCACAATTTACGGAAACAAAGTCACTTGTGAGCGAGCGGTCTAACGTAACGGTCTCACTATGTTTTCGAAACAGGAACAACGGAGTTGGATCAAGACTGAATGTGCCACAGGTCGTACAGCACGACAGTGTCATCAAGGTCTTCAAGAGGCGTGCGGGGAATCGGCATTGCCGTACAGAACTGTGGCACGTTGAGTAAAAGCCTTCAACGAAGGTCGGCAAACTGTAGCAGACATGCATCGAGCAGGTCGTCCTAGCGTCTTTGAAGAAGAAGTGCATGCTGTTGCCGCATTAGTGTACAGTGATCGACGCCATACGATTCGTGAGCTCGTCCACGAAACCGGATGAGCGTATACGGCTGGGCTTCGCATCCTGAAGGAACACCTGGGCATGCGAAAAATTGCATCACGATGGGTTCCGCATGACTTGAAGGAAATGTAGAAATGGATGCGTTACGACACTGTTCAGACGCACTTGGAGCGCTATGAGCGCGAACGAGAGGCTTTCTTACGCCGTGTCGTAACATTGGATGATACATGCGCCACCCCGTACGAGCCAAAACTGAAACGCCAATTCAACGAATGGCGTCATTATGGGTTGCCGCGAAAGTCGAAAGTGCGTCAGAGCCCCAGTATGGTGAAAGTTATGGCGATTCTCGTGTACGACTGTGATGGTGTTATCCTAACGCAGCCGGCCGGAGTGGCCGTGCGGTTCTAGGCACTACAGTTTGGAACCGCGAGACCGCTACGGTCGCAGGTTCGAATCCTGCCTCGGGCGTGGATGTGTGTGATGTCTTTAGGTTAGTTAGGTTTAATTAGTTCTAAGTTCTAGGCGACTAATGACCTCAGAAGTTAAGTCGCATAGTGCTCAGAGCCATTTTTATCCTAACGCATTACGTTTCTCCACGGCAGACCGTCAATGCACAGTATTACTGTTCGTTTTTGGAGTATCACCTGCGACCACCTTTTCGGAAGAAGCGGCAACACTTTCTGCGCAACCCACCCATTATTTTTCACGACAATGCGCGGGCGCACACAGCGCAAGCTGTGGCTGCTCTGTTCGGTCGATGGGACTGGGTGGTACTGTACCATCCACCATACTTCCCGGATCTAAGTCCTTTTGACTTTGAATTAATTTCCAAGAAGAAGGAACCACTTCGTGGCATTCGCTTCAGAACCGTTCCAGAGATTCGACAGGCAGAAGACCGCTTCATTCCCACCATCAATAAAACAGGATCTGCTAACAGTATACTACACCGTCCACACCGCTGGTGACTACTTTGAAGGTCAGTAACAGATGCAAACATGTAACTCTTTTGTATCGGTTGTGAATAAATAGTTGCCACTATTTAAGTTCCAACCCTCGTATTAAGGGTGGTTTGATACGTCTGGTAAAAAAGTAAGAAAAAATTTTTGTTTTGTAAACCACTCACCTCGCTTCTCGACATAGTCTTCTTTGAGAGGTCCAGCAATCTTCCAACTTTTTCATTCAATCGGTAAAAATAGGTACTGTCACACTCTGCAAAATACTCGTTGACTGTAACTGTCACTTCCACTGATGTAAATTACATCCCAGTAAGCCAAAGTTTCAAGTTAAGAAACAACAAGAAGTCACTTTGGGCTAACTGCGATGAATATAATGGTTGAGGAACGAATTCAAAGCACAATTCATGCACTTTCGTCATTGTCATCGTTCTTGTGTGGAATGGGGCATTATTCTGGTGAAAGAACACTTTTCTGGTGCCAACCTTCGTCACTTTTCAGCCGAAGCAAGTTTCAAACGAACCAACAATCATGCGCAATAGGGTCCAGTTGTGGTTCTGCCTTTTTCCGTGTAATCTGTGAGGATTATTTCTTGGGAATCCCAAAAACAGTGGTCGTCACCTTACCAGCTGACAAAATTCTCTTTGCCTTCTTCAGAGCACTTTCACAAGCCTTTATCCATGGTTTTGTCTGCCGTTTTAAGTCTCGTGAGTAATTATGAATCTAGGTTTCATCAATAGTCACTAATCGGCGCAAAGAGTTTTAAGGATTGCGACTAAATAACGCCAGCCACTGTAATGAAATGTGCAGGATCGATTTTCGTCGACTGTAAGCATTCACCGCATCCATCACGCACCTAGCTTCTCTAGAGCCAGTTTTCTGCTCAGGATATTATGCATTCGCTCAATCGAGATGGCTACTGTCTCAGCGATCTCGCAAATTTTTATTCATTGGTTTTGCATTACCATATCATGGATTTTGTCAGTGTTTTCGGTTGTGGTGACCTCAATTGGACGACCAGTGCGCGCGGTGCGTGTCCTGACCTCTTTAAGTAATAAGTAAAAATATGCATGGAAAATCTGTTTCTGATAGTAAGATCTGAGCTGTAATAATAAATGAACTGACGTAATGAAACTTGAACTGTCATAATGTGAAAGCAAAGCTGCACTGTAATAATAATTAACATTCGTAGTGTAAAGGAAAGTCATTCCTACTGTAGAAGTTAACAACCTGACTGCATGAATTTTGAACCGTATAAACTGCTTGAATAATTGACTTAAAACCTACGATAATTAGTTCTGCAAAACTGATCCCAGATCCCAGAACTTAAAGTGATACACAGTACAAAAAGTCTAACTGGTTCTGAATGGCAGAAGTTGGACCCGATTGAATAAAAAAAGAACATCAAAATATTTAGTCCTCACCTCTATTCTGCGCAAATCTGGATAACGTGTTGCAGTACTGCTCTACCTTGTGCGCCGCTATGCTAAAGCTGCAAATCGCTATATGTATACAGAGACACTCGTGAGGTGCAATGAGTTCTCTGTTAGTTACAAATTGAAGTATGCTTTTGAAAAAACCACGATCAATAAAAAATTGTAAGAGAAAGGCACGTAAAAAATGAAATATGGGCATAATTGACAACACAAAGCTTTTTTTGTATACTCTGAAAAAGTGCTCAAGGCTGATTTTAAATTTAATGAACGTCTTAACATCCAAACAATACACTTTCCTATCTTTCAAATCTAGCAACTCTCAGTACAATAACCACGTTAGTCAGATAGCGCAGCAATAATGAAAAAACATCAATATAATATTTACCTCTGACATTCCACCTCTGATATACAATTAGTTCCATTAACCTCCTTCACAAATCAATTTCCGTTAAAATCTTGATATTATCACACATTGATAAATCGAGGCTTTACATTTGAAACATAACATTACCATTGCTTCCTCACCCTAACATAGCTTAACATTATCGTCCACTGCGCCTTCGCATGCACCAAAGATAATAACCTAATCTCTGCGATACACCTTTACAATATCGCTACTCGCTCACAATCGATTCAGATACCAAATTATACACGACACCTCTCAGTCTGGCCACCTTGGAGTTCTTTAATCGAAAAGTAAATTGTCTTTCATGATGGTACAGAGTCCGCATTAACTTCTTTCAGTTCTGTGATTAGTGCGGCAGTCTAGCAATTCAAACGAAAAAGTTTAGTAGCAGCACAAACCTCGGTTTTCTCCATTTTCAATCGCAGTCGACGCACTGACCAATTCAGACTATTGTCAACAATGAACCGTACGCTGCCCATTGTTGGTTTCCTTCATACGATCTTTTGAATATCAAGGTTACCAACCTCGAAGGCGCAACATACGTGTTCCCTTCTTTCGTGGAAATTTACCAGCTGTAGCAAACGACCCTCGTATGTTTGACACCAAGAGTTCGAATGGTTCAGATGACTCTGAGCACTATGGGACTTAACATCTGAGGTCATCAGTCCCCTAGACTTAGAACTACTTAAACCTAACTGACCAAAGGACATCACACACATCCACGCCCGAGGCAGGATTCGAACCTGCGAACGTAGCAACTGAGCGGTTCCAGACTGAGTGCCTAGAACCGTTCGGCCACCGCGGCCGTCAGGCCTGCATCCGCTATTGCCGCATCAGCAGGCATGTGATCTCTTAGGTCATGTAGATCCATGGCTGGAGTAGCATAAACCTGTTGCTTTCAGTGTCCCCACAAATAAAAATCTTGAGTATTAAGGTCCAGGGAATGAGGAGGTCAGAACACTGTACCATCACTACTAATCCATTTCCCTGGAAACGCTTCATTTAAACAGTTAAGCACAATCATTCCAAAGTGTGGCAGTACACCATCAAGCTGAAACAATAGCTGTCGCCTAATGCCAAGTGGAACGTTTTCTAAAGCATCAGGCAAAGTATTGCAACGAAACATTCGAGAGGTTCCTTCAACTTGTTCGGCAATAGGTAAGGGCCCAAAACCACTCCTCTCACAATTACAGCCCACAGGTTTATGCCAAAACGTGCCTGAAAGGCACATTCGTGGAGAATATGTGGCTTGTGTACCAACTAATAATGGCTGTTATGGAGATTGACATCTTCACAAGTGATTTCCTGTCACAGTTCGTAGTTAGAGACTGAAAGTCATCGAGTAAAACAGAAATAATATACGGCGTTCCCCAAGGAAGTGTTATAGGACCTCTATTGTTCCTGATCTATATTAACGACATAGGAGACAATCTGAGTAGCTGTCTTAGATTGTTTGCAGATGATGCTGTCATTTACCGTCTTGTAAAGTCATCAGATGATCAAAACGACTTGCAAAATGATTTAGATAATATATCTTTATGGTACGAAAAGTGGCAATTGACCTTGAATAAAGTAAAGTGTGAAGTTATTCACATGAGTATTAAAATAAATCAGCTAAATTTCGATTACGCGATAAGTGACACAAATCTGAAGGCTGTAAATTCAGCTAAATACTTAGGAATTATAAATACAAATAACCTAAATTGGAACGATCACATAGACTATATTGTGGGTAGAGCAAATCAAAGACTGCAATTCATTGGCAGGTCTACTAAAGAGACTGCTTACACTACGCTTGTCCACCCTATTCTGAAGCATCGCTGTGCGGTGTGGGATCCGCATCAGATGGGACTGACGGATGACATCCAAAAAGTACAAAGAAGGGCAGCTCGTTTTGTATTATCGTGAAATAGGGGAGATAGTGTCACTGACATGATACATGACTTGGAGTGGCAATCATTACAACAAAGACGTTTTTCGTTGCGACGGGATCTTCTCATGAAATTTCGATCAGCAGTTTTCTCCTCCGATTGTGAAAACATTCTGTTGCCACCCACCTACATAGGGATAAAAAATCATTACGATAAAATAAGAGAAATCAGAGCTCGCACAGAAAAATTTAAGTACTCGTTTTATCCACGTGCCGCTCGAGAGTGGAACGCTAGAGAGACAGCTTGAAGGTGGTTCATTGAACCCTCTGCCAGACACTTTTATTGTGAATAGTAAAGTAATCACGTAAATGTAGATGTAAATGTAATGCAGCTATATTAGTTAGTTAAAATCACGGTATATATAAAATGTTTACTATTCCACTTGGTGCAAAAGCCATTCACAAAATCGTACACGTCTTCCGGCTGCTGGTGTTGAGTTAGCGCGTAATGATATGGATGCGGTTCTTCACCGTTCAACACTCCAACAACCAGTCTTTTAGATGGAACTGTCTTGCCATATCACGGGTACTTCGCCGACTGGTGAATGGTTTCAAGAACTGCGTCCTCTGTTTGTGGAGTAGGTCTAGTCCTTGGACAACCTCTGTCCATTATTTGTACACAAAGATAACCGTTTTCCCAAAGGCATTGCTCCAGGCGATGAGAAACATTCTTATCGGGATGGCGTCTTTGAGGGTACTACGCAACATGCGCACGAACAGCAGTAGCAGCATCTTGGATATCGGATGCACTCAGCACCAAAAGTAAGTGTAGTCATTGTTTGTGCACTCTATCGGGAAGGCGACCTACGTGAAGGTGACAGGACCAGCTGTGCACTACGTGGTTAGTAGACACATCCATGCGGTTTAATGAAAGCTGTGATATAACGGGCGAGTTGAGGCACCCTGAATATATTCCAAGTTCGGAGTCGGCGTGACGGTGCGGGCCGCTCGGCAGGCTGACTGCATGGTGCCAGACAAGAGGGGCAGCCCCAGCACGTGGTCCAAAGACCGTTTGGCTGGAAATTCCATGGTGACGCTGTGTCGATGAAGGATACATGCCGGTAGTGCCAAAGATGGCGGACTTTGTGAAACCATAATGGCAGACATTTCACAGTTCGTATGGAAATTAATAGTAGCCAGACGAATCATGATACCTCAAAAAGAAACATGTACATTTCCATTATTTGCACGACTATTCTGATGGTGTAATCAGATTTTCAATACCTTTATTAGTTTAAAGTTTAGTATCTGACAATAAATTACACAAGTAACACCGAGCAACGATTTTCCAAAATCTAAACGTTTCATCCGATTTTGTCTACCAAAGTGTCTTTAGAAAGCTGTTAGTGTAAACCAAAATTGGTATAAATTTCAGGCATGTAACTTGAATAGTACATGAGTTATGGGAGGTCAAATTGGCCAATTACTATCGATCGTGTCAGGCCATAAGTACTCCACAGTTACACGAAAAAGCGGTCGCAGCATCCTTATAAATATATTTATTCACCTATGTCTTTGTTTATATCCGATATATACTATTGATGAAGAAACTGGGTAAATATTTACTGTGTTTTAGAAAGCACAGAGACGTTAGGCTACTGGCCTACCTTTTGTTGCTATTCCTTTCATATATGTTTATTTAATTTGTTTATGTATTTAGTAATGTGTGTTAGAGGGAGTTTATGGCCTAGCCATAGAAATATTTATTTAATTTCAAATTATTTAAATGTAAATCCAGTGTTTGGAATGTGTTTCATTATGTTTATGAGTGTGCGTTGACTTAGAGACAGGGCGGGAGTGCTCTAGCCAATCACAGCGACAGTCGCACAGGACACGGAGAGTACGGGAGAGAGCTGGACAGTATGGAACGACGGACGCACAGTCGCTGGAAAGACTTGGAGAGTGGAGCAGTTTTGCGCCTGGTAGCGGGAGATAGAAATATTTCGTAGTGCCGACTTGTGCACTTGTGAGAGTTCCGTGGCTTCTGCCGTGAAGACGTAGGATGCGTTTAGAAGTGAATATCTCGCGAGCCATGTGGTTGCTCATAACTACGTAAAGTAGGAATCTATTGTTCCCCTGTTATTCAACTTATATTTTATTTAATTGCTGGACCATCGACACCAATAAGTGTTTTACAGTAATAAAGGGCATTCTTAAAGGTACTTCTGCTATCGTACTCACCATTTAAAGTCGTTAAAATAGTACCGCAGATTTTATTTAATTGCAATCTTTCATTTGTAAATGTCTATTCATTCAAAATTCACAATTGGCGAGAGATAGGAAACTTCGAACATTCGATTCATGTGTATATTCATATTGTAGACTCAGCAGTATTTGGCCTGTAATGCAGCAACTATGTATCCCAACCCCTAGGCAATGAAATCAGCCAAAACTTTTAATATTTCAACTCTGAGTCTGAGGGTACATAGTTGAGGGCCACCGCACCACACCATTTCATTATTATTAGTGTTGTGTACATAGTTCCACGTAGTCAGCGCGTACACAACTTTCCCACTAGAGCGCACCCCTCTAAGCACAACAGCGCAGGCGCAGCACTCGTCCATCTCCGCACTACTAGATGGCGCTGCCTTAGAGACGGACCAAATTCTGCTTCCGCCGATACGCGTATTAATATGTAACGCAGTCAATGAGATTGCTGCTAACGTTGAAAGGTGGCTACACTGAGCCACAGCGCCAGAGATTGCGCCAAAGAGTATTATTCCGCCGCCTCCACTGGCAGTGCTTGTCGAGGACTCGTAGTAGGCAGTGCTTGCTGAGATGTCGTAGAGAAAAGTTTTTGTTGAGATGTGGTAATGGAGAGTGCTTGTTGAGAACTCGTAGTAGGGAGTGCTTGCTGGGATGTCGTAGTGGAGAGTGCTTGTTCCATGTTTTATGCAGTTGTTTAATGGGATAGATAGCAGATGTTGTTCTAATGGAGATATTGTAATGATCATAGTGCTTTTCGTCAATATATATGAAGGTAACAAAATTTTCTGTTTTTTTTATTATTTTAATGTCGTAAATAATGCGTCATTACAGGTTCAGTCAACAAAGCATCTGGCTTGTGTTCTTGTATTAGAGTGTAATTCTGGTTTTCTTGCGCAATTATAGTATTTCTATTTTCTTTTAATTACTTCAGTATAAATGGTATTTAAAATTTCTTGTCTTGTTGAAGAAGAACTGTGCCAGATGTGTACGTTGAATCACACTCCCACACACAGAACAATTACACTTGTGTTTTGGTTTGGTAGGTTTTATAGTTGCTGGGGACTTAATTAATTAATTGTGTTAACGAGAATTTACATTTCATTCTTTGTTGTTGTTCTATGCAGTCAGATTGCGTACAAAAACTAGTCAGGGCCAACCGTTTACGACACTACGTAATCGAACATACAGCTACTAAAAAATTAAAAAGTATTTTGCATTCATCATATATATATAATTAAGCCCCCATGCAACGTAGAACCTTTTCTCCTCGCGGATCACACTCACGCAGTGATACCTGAACGCGTGAGGTATTATAACGAGTGTACAGACCTCCGATTAGTCAGTCTGCATTTGTCTGCACCAGTCTGTACTAGTCTGCATTAGTCTGTACCAGTCTATAGTCAAATTTCAGCCTGCACCTAAGAAGATTATCATATTCCTGTACATAGCCATGAAGATAAATGTATAGACACTTTGTCAAGTATCAGAGATATGTGAGAATAAGGTTAACGTACCAAGACCAAAGGAACTTCAGATTGTCAATTGTAAATAGCATCCAGAATCAAGTAATTTTATGCTTGTTATTATTTTAATAAATGTGTGTGAAAATTAATCAAGTTGTGTTTAAAGATGGTCACCGTCAATCTGCTACTCTAAGCGTGCAAGTGGCATTTCTATCGTCTGACCTAACGGCAGAAGATAAACACGCCACGATAAGACCACGAGACATATTTCTGACACTCGCCTACTTCGTTAGAGCGACAAGTCAAATAATCTGATGGTGTGTGTACCGAAGGTCTTACAGTACGCACACCACAATTAGATAGCCAGCAAACCCAAAGTCATGTGATAGGCTTTTGGCAAAACGATGCCCTGTTTATAAGCGAAGATAACTGGAGTACGGATATCTAAAAGATAAAAAAAGAAACCTGACTGGGGTTCAAATCATAGGTCCCTGGTAAATGTAGGTTTGATGTCGCTGCATACTCAGCGAGCTACAACAGCTGGTATGGTACTCCAGGGCGATACACCTTCCACTGTTATCTTCCGAAGTACTGCAGGATTTGACAGTGTTGCGAGCTCGTTTTCGTGCCTGTCTTTTCAAAAAATGGCTCTGAGCACTATGGGACTTAACTTCTAAGATCATCAGTCCCCTAGAACTTAGAACTACTTAAACCTTGCATGGGGGCTTAATTAAATAAGATTGGAAATATTTTTAGTAGCTGTTAGTCCGATTACGCAAGTCTCGTTATCGGTTGGCCCTGACCAGTATTATTACGCTATCTGACTGCAACAAACAATGTAAGTAGATTTTCGTAAACACAATTAATTAATTAAGTCCCCAGCAACTATAAAACCTACAAAATCCAAGCACAAGAGTAACTGTTCCGTATGTGGGAGTGTGACTCAACGCCCACATCTGGCACGGTTCTTTTCCAACAAGACAAGAATTTTTAAATACCAACTATACTGACGTGACAAAAGAAATTTAGAAAAACTATAATTACGCAAGAAAATCACAATTACACTCTAATCCAAGAACACAAGCCAGATGCTTTGTTGACTGAACCTGTAGTGACACATTATTTCAGATACACAACTAATAAAAAAAAACATTGTAATTTTTACCTTCATATATTGACGAAATGCACACAATAACATCTGCTATCTCTCCCATCAAATAACTGCATAAAACAAGGAACAACACTCTTAACTACAACATCTTACTCCAACTTCACAGCAAGCAGTGCCCACTAGCACCTCTGGGTACGACTGACCTCCACAAGCTCTTAACACACACTGTCCTCTACGAGCTCTCTGCTAGCACTGACTGCCACGAACTCTTAACACGCACTGTCCTCTCCGATCTCTTAACAACCACTGACTGCCACGAACTCTAAACAGGCACTGTGGAGGCGGCTTAAAAGTACTCTTTGGCGCACTCTCTGGCGCAGTGGCACAGTGTAGCCACCTTTCAACCTAACTAACCTAAGGACACCACACACATCCATGCCCGAGGCAGGGTTCGAACCTGCGACCGTAGCGGTCGCGCGGTTGCAGAATGTAGCGCCTAGAACCGCTCGGCCACCACGGCCGGCTGTGTTTTCAAAGTGCGCCCGATCTAATTTTGCTAGATCACCGTTTGCCTCGAATTTAGATGAGGACTCGCACGCCGACCTCCAAGTGCGGCATTTTTTCTTCACCGGGGTGTATTTGGTTTTCTTTAAGAGGAGCAAGAGCTGTGTTTACTTGCGGTCAAGCTCCCAGCGGCGTCGGCCAGTACCTGACCTTGCGAGACCGAGTGACGAGCTGCAAGGGCAGCAGGTAGGGACGGCTGGGTACCTGTGGCTGGTGCCTGCTGGCTGGCGCCACTTGTTGATCGTGGTGCGGCGCTGAGCGGCCGGCGCGCTGCTAATGAGCCGCGCCACTGTATAAAACCCGGCGAGTAGAGGGCTCGCCGCTCGAGAGGTCGGAACAAAGGGAGCCAGCCGGCAGCGCCCGCCCGAGATACTAGGAGCACCCGGGCCCAAGCGTCTCGGCCGCTAATCCTCACCGGTACGAGAGGCAACGCCGCCGCCCCTGCGCCATCTCCTGTGCACCGAGCGAGCAAACATCGAAACAAGCCTGTGTCACTTCCGTCTCGAACGCTCTAACACCTGCATGCACATTTTGTAACACCTGCATACATATTTTGCAACGTTGGTCACAGTGCGCCGGATATTTAATTTATTTTCAAATGATTCAAATGACTCTGGGCACTATGGGACTTAACGTCTGAGGTCATCAGTCCCCTAGAACTTAGAACTACTTAACCGAGCGAGGTGGCGCAGTGGTTAGCACACTGGACTCGCATTCGGGATAACGACGGTTCATTCCCGCGTCCGACCATCCTGATTTAGGTTTTCCGTGATTTCCCTACATCGCTTCAGGTAAATACCGGGATGGTACCTTTGAAAGGGCACGGCCGACTCCCTTCCCCATCCTTCCCTAATCGCCGGCCGAGGTGGCAGCGTGGTTCTAGGCGCTACAGTCTGGAACCGCGTGACCGCTACGGTCGCAGGTTCGAATCCTGCCTGTGGCATGGATGTCCTTAGGTTAGTTAGGTTTAAGTAGTTCTAGGGAACTGATGACCTTAGAAGTGAAGTCCCATAGTGCTCAGAGCCATTTGAACCTTCCCTAATCCAATGAGACCGATGACCTCGTTGTTTGGTCTCTTCCCCAAAAACAACCCAACAACCCTAAGGACATCACACACATTCATGCCCGAGACAGGATTTGAACCTGCGACCGTAGCAGCAGCGCAGTTCTGGACTGTAGCGCCTAGAACCGTTCGGCCACAGTGGCCGGCAATCACAAGAGGAGGAAGTATACTTGGAACAGGTCGGGAGATACGGGAAGATTTTAGTTACACTACGTCATGGTCAGACAGAGATTTCGAAATCAGATACTGGATTGTAACGAGTACCCAGGAACAGATACAGAGTCACATCACAATTTAGAGGTGATGAAGAGTAGGTTGAAGTTTAAGAGACTAGTGAGGAAGAATCAATGAACGGAGAAGTGGCATACGGAAGTACTAACGAATGAAGAGACATGCTTAAGTTATCTGAGACTATAGATATGACAATAATTAATAGCTCAGTAGGCAGTTCGGTTGAAAAGGAATGGACATCTCAAAAAAGGGCAATCACAGAAGCTAGAAAGAAAAACATAATTACGAGGAACGGTAACTGTGAAGAAACCATGGGTAGCGGAAAAAATATTCCAGCGACTGCAATAAATGTTAAGTGCAGGGAAGTTAAGGCGAAATGGCTGCATGAAAATTGTGAAGGAATCGACAAAGAACTGATTATTATGTAAATTGAAGACAGAAGGTGGTGAAATGAAAGAGAAGGGAAGGAACTAATGATAACAACTGCATCAGCACTTAATGCGGAATCAGCACCGACGAGTGAAAATGTGTGCAAAAGCGGGATTCGAACCCGTGACCGCCTGCTTATAGGCAGTTTCGTTAACTACTGTCGCACCTGGACACAGTGTTTATCGTGAATCGCTGATTATGTTGGCACACTCCCTGGCCGATCCACATTCACACCCAATGCCACCTATCCAGAGTTTTTTAGATTCTCACAGAAGGTCGAACATTGTTGTGCATTCGCCCTGAAGGGTCTGGGTTCACTGCCCATCGAGCAGAATCAATTACGTGAATGCGTGGCATCTGTTCCTTCAGACGTGTCGCAAGAATAGACGTCATTCATTTCTATACAATAAATGATTGTCAGAAAGGTTGGTTCAGCGTACAGTAATGTGAATTAAAAGTAAGAGTGGTAGCATTAAGAGTCCCCCCCCCCCAAAAAAAAAAAAAATTTTGTAAGTCCCTCCAGATCCTTGAGCACCATGCAGTTCACCTCGCCTTCTGTATAAGCCTCCCGTCCCCCACATGGATCCTCTACGACCTGATTCCTTTCCCCCATCTGCTCCTATTCCTCAAACATATCTGCGTACTCTACACCTCCAGCCGCCTCGATCCCCCTCATCCCCTGGCTTCTCCTTTCCTCTCCATACCCTGCCCTCTTCCGTGCCTTCATCATTGTGTCCCATCTACCCTCCATCTCTACACCCTTCATTTCCTTTCCCAAGGTGGCTTCCGTCGACTCCCCCTCCCGGATGATGCCCTCTCTCCATCCATTTATCCCTCCTATCAACTCTGATCCTCACTTCCCCCTCCCTTCCTCTGTCCTTTCCCCAGGCTCCCTCTCTCTATCCTGTTTTTTTCCCCGCCTACCCTCTCTCTGTCACATTTCTCTTCCCTGAGTCCTTTTGCATTCCCATCGTCTGGCTTTCCCCCTTCCCTGTCGCATCTGCCCTGCCCCCCCCCCCCCTATGAGTCCTCTCCCTCCAATGATTCCTCCCCCCCACTTCGTTTTTCCTCTCCTCCCCCCCTGTTCTTCCCCTCATTTGTCCAGGTCCCTCCCCCCCCCCCCCCTCCTCAATCTGCTCTTGGCTGTGGTGTGTCATCTTTTGTCAACTTTTCAGCGCAGTGTTTCCAGTGAGTGTTAAGTGTTGTGCATCTTCCAAAGTGTTGCGAACGGAAATCATACTGTCGCTGGGTATGATTTTTATATCTGTTGCAAACAGAAACCAGACTGTCACCATGTTTTTTAATTGTCTGTCTATTGCTTTGCCTGTCCACTTCCTGTGTATTTTCTTAGCATCGCCAACCCTTTGTTTTATGTTTTAAGTTCCCATAATTTTCCTCCGTTTTACAATTTTAGACACCGTTTTATCGCCTGCTTTTGTTGTTTATTATCTTCTTCTAATGTTTTAAAAATTCTGTAGGCTGAAGAGCGGCGTACTAAGCTGCTGCCAGCCCGCCCCCTTTGGGGGAATCGAAAATCAATAAAGAAAAAAAAACAATAAGAGTGCAATGAGAATTCCACTGTTAAATGCATAGGAGAGAGTGGATAGGTAGAAAGAGTACATTGAAGGCCTCTATGGGGGGAAGGTCTTGTCTGAAAACGTGGTAAAAAAAAGAAACATAAGTCGATAAGGAAGAGATAAGGGATCCAGAATTAAAATCAGAATTTAAAAGAGCTTTGGAACACTAAAGATCAAATAAGAGCCGCGCGGAGTGGTCGCGCGGTTTGAGGCGCCATGTCACGGATTGCGCCGCCCCTTCCGCCGAAGGTTCGAGTCCTACTTCGGGCGCGGGTGTGTATGTTGTTCTTAGCATAAGTTAGTTTAAGTACTGCGTAAGTCCAGGGACCGATGGCCTCAGCAGTTTGGTCCCTTAGCAATTCACACACATTTGAATATCAAATAAGACAGTAGGGATAGATAACATTCCGGAGTTTCTAAAGTCAATGGAGTAAGTGGCAATAAAGCGACTATTCACGTAGGTGTGTAGAGTGTATGAGACTGGCGATATACCATCCGCTTTCAGAAAAACATCATCCAGACAATTACGAAGACTACAAGCGCCAGCAAGTGCGATAATTATCGTACAGTTAGCT
Source organism: Schistocerca americana (assembly GCF_021461395.2). Taxonomy (NCBI): domain Eukaryota; kingdom Metazoa; phylum Arthropoda; class Insecta; order Orthoptera; family Acrididae; genus Schistocerca; species Schistocerca americana. The sequence continues at coordinate 438,624,298 of NC_060125.1, forward strand.
TAATAGCTCATGTGTCCATGTTGCTGACAAGAATAATATACAGACGAATGCGAAAGAAAATAGAGTCCCCGAGAAAAATTGGAATGTTTCGAACCCACCAAGCTGCAGTGGTCGGTCACGGGTCTTAGCGCCAGTCACAAGTCTTCAAATGGCGGCACACTAGCCCTCCAAAAACACCACGAAAAATCATACTCCAACGGAGAGGCTTGCCACCAAAAAATAGCGGCTCCTTGATACGTCAGCAGGCATCGCCCACTGTCCGCCAGCCTGCTTGCTCATTTTATAGTGCACGTTGGAAGATGCACTTTGGAAGACTGCAGCTTAGGAAGCGTAACCTAATTATAGTTGGAGTCATGAACGATGGCGGTCGAGTTTAGGCTCGTTCTGCGCACCTACGTCACGTATGCTCCGATAGCCAATGAGCGTTACGTTCTGAGCGGTCTGCTGTGAATGTCGTAGCTAATGCGAGCATTGAACGTGACCGTAGTGAGTTGTTTAATGAATTTCGCTTCCATTTGCTGCAAGCTGTCATCGCTGATTGTGGTGGTAAGTGATAAAGTCTGCTTAAGTCAACTAGAGACATAATTTACGGAATATACGCTTTCTTCAAGCAGTAAGCACGTACATGCGCGTACCGCACCTGCCGCTTGGAATTGTCAACTATGCAATCCCGTTCGCTCCTCGAGATGTGCGAAACGCCATTGTTAGTGGATCGGACTATAGTAAAATACTGTGCACGACGGGCACCCCTCTGCCACTGAACCGAGACTCGAAGAACACAAAGATACAAAGCCTGTCCGTCCTGACCCAGGGGCTACTGTGTGAAACTGGCAGGTTTCATGCAGTCCTCGCTACCTTCCCTCCGGCCGAGAGAAAGCCGAGGGCCTTTTTGAAAAACACCGCTATTGTCATCTGGGCGCCACCTTTCTGGAAAACCAGCCGACTCGGCGACGTAGAACACATTTCTCTCACACACCTATCCCACACAGGATATCCACCAAAAGGTCTTGGAAAATAGTGAATGTGACAACACCCATCACCTGATTCAATTTGAACATACATACATATCGACATGATGACGAGGTACTTTTGCACCCCAACTTGTCAGGACGAACATTCCATCTCCTGTCGAATCGGATGTCATGTGTAAACCAACGCTCTCTCACTACGCAACTGTTATAGACTGAAGCGCAACAGAAACTGGTTGTTGTTGTTGTGGTCTTCAGCCCTGACACTGGTTTGATGCAGCTCTCCATGCTACTCTATCCTGTGCAAGCTTCTTCATCTCCCAGCACCAACTGCAGCCTACATCTTTCTGAATCTGCTTAGTGTATTCATCTCTTGGTCTCCCTCTACGATTTTTACCCTCCACGCTGCCCTCCAAAAATAAGTCGGTGATCCCTCAATGTCTCAGAACATGTCCTACCAACCGATCCCTCCTTCTAATCAATTTGTGCCACAAGCTCCTCTTCTCCCCAATTCTATTCAATACCTTTTCATTAGTTATGTGATCTACCCATCTAATCCTCAGCATTCTTCTGTAGCACCACATTTCGAAAGCTTCTATTCTCTTCTTGACCAAACTATTTATCGTCCTTGTTTCACTTCCATACATGGCTACACTCCATACAAATACTTTCAGAAACGACTTCCTGACATTTAAATCTATACTCGATGTTAATAAATTTTTCTTCTTCAGAAACGCTTTCCTTGCCATTGCCAGTCTACATGTTATATCCTCTCTACTTCGACCATCATCAGTTATTTTGCTCCCCAAATAGCAAAACTCCTTTACTACTTTAAGTGTCTCATTTCCTAATCTAATTCCCTCAGCATCACCCGACTTAATTCGACTACATTCCATTATAATCGTTTTGATATTGTTGATTTTCATGTTATAACCTCCTTTCAAGACACTGTCTATTCCGTTCAAGTCCCTTGCTGCCTCTGACAGAATTACAATGTCATCAGCGAACCTCAAAGTTTTTATTTCTTCTCCATGGATTTTAATACCTACTCCGAACTTTTCTTTTGTTTCCTTTATTACTTGCTCAATATACAGATTGAATAACATCGGGGATAGGCTACAACCCTGTCTCACTCCCTTCCCAACCACTGCTTCCCTTTCATGCCCCTCGACTCTTATAACTGCCATCTGGTTTCTGTACAAATTGTAAATAGCCTTTCGCTCCCTGTATTTTACCCCTGCTACCTTCAGAGTTTGAAAGAGAGTATTCCAGTCAACATTGTCAAAAGCTTTCTCCAAGTCGACAAACGCTAGAAACGTAGGTTTGCCTTTCCTTAATCTTTCTTCTAAGATAAGTCGTAGGGTCAGTATTGCCTCACATGTTCCAACATTTCTACGGAATCCAAACTGATCTTCCCTGAGGTCGGCTTCTTCCACTTTTTCCATTTGTCTGCAAAGAATTCGCATTAGTATTTTGCAGCTGTGACTTATTAAACTAATACTTCGGTAATTTTCACATCTGTCAACACCTGCTTTCTTTGGGATTGGAATTATTATATTCTTCTTGAAGTCTGAGGGTATTTCGCCTGTCTCATACATCTTGCTCACCAGATGGTAGAGTTTTGTCAGGACTGGCTCTCCCAAGGCTGACAGTAGTTCCAATGGAACGTTGTCTACTCCGGGGGCCTTTCAGTGCTCTGTCAAACTCTTCACGCAGTATCATATCTCCCATTTCATCTTCATCTACATCCTCTTCCATTTCCATAATACTGTCCTTAAGTACATCGCCCTTGCATAGACCCTCTATATATCCCTTCCATCTTTCTGCTTTCCCTTCTTTGCTTATAACTGGGTTTCCATCTGAGCTCTTGATACTCACACAAGTGGTTCTATTTTCTCCAAAGGTCTCTTTAATTTTCCTGTAGGCAGTATCTATCTTACCCCTAGTGAGATAAGCCTCTGCGTCCTGACATTTGTCCTCTAGCCATCCCTGCTTAGCCATTTTGCACTTCCTGTCGATATCATTTTTGAGACGTTTGTATTCCTTTTTGCCTGCTTCATTTACTGCATTTTTATATTTTCTCCTTTCATAAATTAAATTCAATATTTCTTCTGTTACCCAAAGGTTTCTACTAGCCCTCGTCTTTTTACCTATTTGATCCTCTGCTGCTTTCACTATTTCATCCCTCAAAGCTACCCATTCTTCTTCTATTGCATTTCTTTCCCCCATTCATGTCAATTAATCCCTTATGCTCTCGCTGAAACTCTGTACAACCTCTGGTTCTTTCAGTTTATCCAGGTCCCATCTCCTTAAATTCCCACCTTTTTGCAGTTTCTTCAGTTTTAATCTACAGTTCATAACCAATAGATTGTGGTCAGAGTCCACATCTGCCCCTGGAAATGTCTTACAATTTAAAACCTGGTCCCTAAATCTCTGTCTTACCATTATATAATCTATCTGATGCCTTTTAGTATCTCCAGGGTTCTTCCATGTATACAACCTTCTTTCATGATTCTTGAACCAAGTGTTAGCTATGATTAAGTTATGCTCTGCACAAAATTCTACCAGGCGGCTTCCTCTTTCATTTCTTAGCCCCAATCCATATTCACCTACTATGTTTCCTTCTCTCCGTTTTCCTACTCTCGAATTTCAGTCACTCTTAACTATTAAATTTTCGTCTCCCTTCACTACCTGAATAATTTATTTTATCTCATCATACATTTCATCAATTTCTTCATCATCTGCAGATCTAGTTGGCATATAAACTTGTACTACTGTAGTAGGCGTGGGTTTCGTGTCTATCTTGCCCACAATAATACGTTCACTATGCTGTTTGTAGTAGCTTACCCATACTCCGGCCGGCCGAAGTGGCCGTGCGGTTAAAGGCGCTGCAGTCTGGAACCGCAAGACCGCTACGGTCGCAGGTTCGAATCCTGCCTCGGGCATGGATGTTTGTGATGTCCTTAGGTTAGTTAGGTTTAACTAGTTCTAAGTTCTAGGGGACTAATGACCGCAGCAGTTGAGTCCCATAGTGCTCAGAGCCATTTGAACCATTTTGAACCTTACCCATACTCCTATTTTTTTTATTCGTTATTAAACCTACTCCTGCATTACCCCTATTTGATTTTGTATTTATAACCCCGTATTCACCTGACCAAAAGTCTTGTTCCTTCTGCCCCGAACTTCACTAATTCCCACTATATCTAACTGTAACCTATCCATTTCCCTTTTTAAATTTTCTAACCTACCTGTCCGATTAAGGGATCTGACATTCCACGCTCCGATCCGTAGAACGTCAGTTTTCTTTCTCCTGATAACGACGTCCTCTTGAGTATTCCGCGCCCAGGGATCCGAATGGGGAACTATTTTACCTCCGGAATATTTTATCCAAGAGGACGCCTTCATCATTTAATCATACAGTAAAGCTGCATGCCCTCGGGAAAAATTATGGCTGCAGTTTCCCTTTGTTTTCGGCCGTTCGCAGTACCAGATCAGCAAGGCCATTTTGGTTAGTGTTACAAGGCCAGATCAGTCAATCATCCAGACTGTTGCCCCTGCAACTACTGGAAATGCTGCTGCCCCTCTTCAGGAACCACACATTTGTCTGGCCTCTCAACAGATACCCCTCCGTTGTGGTTGCACCTACAGTACGGCTATCTGTATGGTTGAGGAACGCAAGCCTCCCCACCAACGGCAAGGTCCATGGTTCATGGGGGGGGGGGAGGGAAGGGGAGGGGCAGAAACTGGTATAGATACGTAAACAGGAAAAATACGGCCCTGCGGTCGGCTACGGCTATGTGAGACAACACGCGTCTGGCGCGGTTGTTTGATCGGTTACTGCGGCTAAAATGGCAGGCTATTAACGTGGTGTTATAGTCGGCGCACGAGCGATGAGATACAGTATCAGCGAAGTAGCGATGAAGTTGGAATTTTCCCGCACGACCATTTCACGAGTGTACTGTGAATATCATGAATCCGGTAAAACATCAAATCTCCTACCTCGCTGCGGCCGGAAAATGATTCTGCAAGTACGGGACCAACGACGACTGAAAAGAATTTTTCAACGTGACAAAAGTGCAACCCTTCCGCAAATTGCTGCGCATTTCAGTGCTGGGCCATCAACAAGTGTCAGCCTGGGAACCATTCAACGAAACACCATCGAGATGGGCTTTCGGAGCCAAAGGCCCACTCTCGCACTCTTGATGACTGCATGACACAAAGCTTTACCCCTCGCCTGGTCCCGTCAACACCGAGATTGGTCTGTTGATGACTGGAAACTTGTTGCCTGGTCGGACGAGTCTCGTTTGAGAATCTATCGAGCGGATGGGCGCGTACGGGTATGAAGACAATCTCATGAATCAATGGACTCTTCATTTCAGCAGGGCACTGTTCAAGCTGGTAGAGATTCTGTTATGGTGTGGGGCGTGTGCAGTTGGAGTGATATGGGACCCCTGATACCCCTAGATTCGAATCTGATAGGTGACACGCACGAAAGCATCCTGTCTGATCACCTGCATCCATTCACGTCCATTGTGCATTCCGACGGACTTGGGCAATTACAGCAGGACAATGCGACACACCACACGTCCAGAATTGCTACAGAGTGGCTCCAGGAACACTCTTCTGAGTTGAAACAGTTCCGCTGGCCACCAAACTCGCCAGACATGAACATTATTGAGCTACCTGGGATGCCCTGCAACGTTCTGTTCAGAAGAGATGTCTATCCCCTCGTACTCTTACGGATTTATGGACAGCCCTGCAGGATTCGTGGTGTCAGTTCCCTCCGGCACTTCTTCAGACATTAGTTGAGTCCATGCCACGTCGTGTTGCGGCACTTCTGCGTGCTCACGGGGGTCCTACACGATATTAGCCAGGTGTACCAGTTTCTTTGGCTCCTCAGTGCATTAAAGCAGCAGGAGAAACATATTTTTAGCATATTTTTCGCCACAGCACTGTAAAGATATCTTATTTCGTAGGTCTTAAGAAAAAAGAACCAGTGCACCAAATGCAAACTATTATCTTCCTTTCTGTAGCTATAATTATTTAATTATGAAATTAACACACAGTTATACCATGCCTCGCAGCATACAGTTGATCTAAATTGTGTGTTAATCATTGATTTATAAACACAGTATTTACCTTTTATGGGATACATGAAAAAAAGCTGTTTATAAAACTTGTGGACTGTATGTTCCATACGTAGCGTCATAACAACCTGTTTTGCAAAGCTTAAAACGAAAGGAATAACAATTTTTAACGGTAATTGGTCTACAGAATTTGTTATCTTGAAGTTGTACACCGAAATTCTGCAAGAATGTGGAATAAAAGAGCTAACATCGTACGCGCAAGCATACGTGGCGCGGTTTGAGGGCGGCCTTGTGCAGGAAATGCTCTGGCGATGTGTGTTTAGCGAGGAGGCTGAGAAGCGACTGGACTACACCCGCCCTGTGACCATGCCTGAGCTTGTTTAACGTCGTGAGAATGCAGCTGCGATCACAACGACTTCATCGAGTTTCCGAAAACGCATGTGCCTGCTGTCAGCCGGTGCAAACAGTGGTAGGACGTGATGGCGACACACGCAGCTGCATTCTCGCAACGGTAAGCTAGTTCAAGCCTGGCTGCGGAATCGTCTGGCCCAGTCCCTCCTCAGCGTCCACGCTAAACATATTGTGCAGAGCATCTCATGCATAAGGCTACTGTTAAAACACTCCACGTATGCCTGGGTGTACGCTGTTAGCTATTCTATTCCACATTATTGCAGAATTTTCGTGTAGAAATTCATGTTAACCATTTTTGCAAACGAATTTTCGTTAAAAGCTGTTATTCCATTGGTTTTAAACTCGGTAAAAACGTTTGTTATGTTGCTAGGTATACTACATCTAGTCCACAAGCTTTATGAATAGATTTTTTCGTGCATCCCTTAGTGAAGTATATTGTCATGATTACACTCATTTTCGAACAGAACTCAGACGTAGAATTTATATCCATTACTGATTTAAATTGTCCAGCCAATAACTTGTAAGGAAGAAAGAAGGTATGTTATTTTCCCTAGTCAATAATTTTAGCTTTTTTTCATATACGTAAAACATTCACTGTGCATGGGGACTCACTCCTCCAGAGGACAAACTGCTGAAGACCACAAACACATTGGCAGATTTTATTGCATACAGACAGACTCCCCAACTGAATATGAAAGCGAGTTGCTGTGGAGCACTTTCACTTCCGGGGTCATAAAGTCATGTGGAACTTTAACAATTCTCTTTGCAAAAAAAACCGTCTCGGATCGAACATTTTGAACCACTACTCCAACATATGACTGTTTACAATTACTGTGGCCATGAAAAGCACCTTCTTCACAGCGGTTTCCTTTGCTAGTGCTAGTAGCTATGGGAATGCAAAAAATAGTTATACATCTTTAGAGACCTAACTCTCTTGCTGGTAAAGATATAGATACCTAATGCGTGCTAGCAAATAATGAACCCATGTCACAATTTCTTCGTATAACTTCTTGAGATTTTCAATGGGCAGCGGTAAGACATGCAAATACTATTAATTTCTGCCATATACATTTACACACAGAAAACAATCATTTCTTTATATTAGTTTGGTGAAGTTTTAATAACATCCATCTTAATTTGGAACTTACAATTTAAATCTACATCTGAACCACGAGCTCTTCGTCAGTCAATATTTTCACAAATATAAAGAAGGTATGTTCTAGAATTCCAATACATATCTGTTCTTCCTGTTAACTATCTCTTTCATGTCTACAACCATTAGTTCCGTTCATTCCTCCAAATAATCTATCCGATAGCGTCCCAGGTGTTTACTTTTACCTCTTCTATCCTGCATAATGGTTATAATTTTCCACATCTGTTTGGGCATACACCAGCAGCTCTTCTGCTGCACATTCGTGTGGGATCTGGGACGTAAATGTTTAAGTTTACCACTTTTGCCATAACAAAATAGCCATGATTACCCACTATGTTTGATCCAATCTATAATTATAGAGCATGTACATTTATATATTACCTACTTATTTGGTGTATGTAGAGATGGCCGTTGAGTGTGTGTGTGTGTGTGTGTGTGTGTGTGTGTGTGTGTGTGTGTGTGTCTGTGTTCACAAAAAAAAAAATCACGATGTCTTTATTTTATAATCAGTTTCCTATTCCATTTGCAAATCGAGCTTAGGAAAAAACGAGTACCTATATGCCTTCCTATTCAGTAGAGCAGATGTGTCCGTTCTGGTGGTAGCTGGGAGCTGAATAGCAAGATATCAGGCTGCGAATCGTCAGCGCGATGAATTTTCATACGCCGATGCTGATGTCTGTGGTGGACGCAGTATCTCATGAAAATGCACTCGGCATGGAGCTGCTGCTGTACAGTCTCTCTCTCTCTCTCTCTCTCTCTCTGTCTACATTAATTTATAGGCATGTGTTAAAGATGTGGTGCTGACACGAACTTGGACGAATGATATGCGTTATTCCAGTATTCCTATGGTTTTTTTTCTCGCCTATCTAAAAGACCGATTACAGTGGGTATCACGGATGGCAGTTTTGGCGGGCGAGTCGCATGCGTTTGGTGTAGGTGTCACGAGACAGGGCGAATCACGTTGTAGGTACATGCAACCCCTTTTCTCTGCTGTAGGTATTGCTTTAGAACATGAGGGTGTAAAAGATGGGTGGTGGTCTTGCTTAGACAATGCATCGACTCTTTGGTGGGTGATAAAAAATTTTCTTTTCTTATAGTGGAGGCGCTGCCCCCGATCATGTTGCCTTAAGGTTTACACGTATAACACTACCAATTCTTTAAACTTCCATTTTGGTCTACTGCATCACTTTTTACAGTTGATTCACACTTGACAAAGACGACACTGAATACGTTAACGCCATTTATTTTTTTTTTTCGGTGCACCCACTGTGCAGTAGTACAACATCTCATGTTTGCAACATAAATACTGTAGGTATAAATTGAAGCTTAACTCGTAAGATGGATCAACCATGTGCTACAAGACCTGATACAACACTGCCTCGATTTCCTCGTTAAATAATTGAAAATATGGAAAAGTAGACAATAGTTTGCGTTTGATACACTTGTTCTTCTTCTAAGTCCTATGATCCGATTCGACCAGTAGACGGAATATCCTGAGAGGTTGGGTCTTGCAAAAGTCCTTAGTCAATAGTCTTTAACACCTAGCGACGCATTAGAAATACATCGATGGCAAGCAATGAAAACCTAGAAACCCGATTTTGTTAAAGACTGCAGGTGAAGCGTAAACAGTGTCTCAAAAGATAATATAAAGTGATACAGAAAGTTGCTACATATATAACTGTAAATTAGAAGCCTAGTTATTGACAGATAAGAGAAATCCATCCACTTACAAATCTCTCTTTGATTGCGGCGTTAATGGCTACTGGAATTAACAAGTTTTCGCAGACATATGCAGTTATGAGGTTTTCATTGGCTACCATCGAAAAGTGTGTAGGGACAAGATTAGATTTGCAGAAATATGAGTTCAGTCGAATCTTTTCATGTAGATCCGCACAGAGGGCAGTGCAAGATGCGTTTCCTCTTAGCAATGATTTAGATCTTGATGCCCACACCCTGATCTTCTCACCACAGAGCACAGATCTAGAATGGAGAGGAAATTGGTTAAGAACAGAGGAGTGTTACGGCTATTGGCTAAGAGTAACAGCGCATGATTGATACATAATTCAGATACTTTTGAGTATAGGCAGTGTCGTAACATTGTTGTTAGCTGTTCGGGCGAAGAACTACACCTAACGTCAGGCAGATATTTATTTACATCGTACGCTTCTTTTTCTGCGACTAAAATTTTTCGGATTATGACAGGATATCATTGTTTTATACTATCAAAGTAATTTACCTACAGTAAAAATACCTAGTTCTTTTTGAGCACTAATTAATTTTGGGTGTTGAAATTACATTTCACCGGACTGTGTCGCATGTAAGACGCTCATCTTACATCGACATGGTACATGTGTGATGCACTCGTGACGCCATGCATATGTCACATACTGCAGTACGACGGCGTCAGCTCGTTCGGATACTTTTGGAAGGCAAAATAATTAATTTTGTTATATGAAATACCCAAGCATTGAGCTAGAATGGAAAGCATATTGGTCGAAACCATTTCCTTTTTTTTTTTAATTTTTTCATTACAGCATGAGACATGCAATTTCAATCTTTCAGCAATAAATATTTAATTGTATTTAAAAGACATCACTGAGCAAAGGTTTTGAGTGCAAGATGCACGTTGAACAAAGAAATACAATAGGTTCAAAATTTAACAAGGAAATCGATATACATCAGAAAATATCGAAAAGGGCTTCCTAAGCAGTGATATGACGCACTAAAATGCACTAATATTCCGATGGATAAATATGAACCCTGTTCTGTATAGTGTTTCCATGGTAACACATTTCACAAAGCCACGAATGTATTGTCTCAACATAGAGAGTGCTCATTAAAGTGTTGTGAAATCTGGTATCGCAGGACAGAGCGCATCAGGTTGTGGAAAGGGACCCAAATCAGTTGCTGTTAGTTGCACAAACATACAAACTTTATTTTGTCAAAACACACGCCCTTAAAAGAATTCAGAAACAATACGGCTGAAGGCCACAAGTTATTAAAATTGGCTCAAGGAATACACACAGCTGAAGGCCTTGGTTAAAAAATAGAAGAACTGAGGGCTTAAGGCCTAGATAAAATTTTAAAAGGTTTTACAAAAATTACCATTCAAATTTTAATTTAAGACGGCTGATTGCCTTATCTTAAAATATTTCACGTAAGGTGCGTCTGAAAGCCATATACTGAACATGAAAATAACCTAAATTAACACACAGCTGAAGGCCTTGCACACTACTTGAGACTAAAAGAAAATCACAATCCAAAACAACAGAACAGTGGTGCTCAGAAGCGTTCCAAGGGTCGGCCTGGGGAGGAAACTAACATGAGTTTAGGTGAGACAGGCAGCCAAGCGTAATACTAAATAATCAAATGCCAACACGACCTAGGGACGGCTTAAGAACCAACCAACAACTTAATCAATACCCTTCCATCGACCAATGGGATGACAATCGAAAATACCAGCAGAACTACAACTTGACAATTGACGTCTAAATACAGTCAAGGTACAATAACCACACAAAAAAATATGAACAACACCAAGCCTGTCGAACTACACGCCGTGCCGGACAGCATCGATACGGTGAGGAAAACACACTGCCGGAAAACTATGCTAACGACCAGGGCAGGTAACCGGAACGTTAACAGCCACAAGGCAGAAGATATCGCTGGTGCACTTCACTAATAATTTACCATCAATTCAGTAGTTAAAGACCATACAGGAAGACGGCAGCAAAATTTTGCCGACTCCAGCACACCATATGTTGCTGCTTGTGGGAACAGCCCAGGAAGCAATAACCGGCAATGAACGAAGAAATGTCATAGCAGTTGAGGTTTCATAAAAGGTTAACTGATTACTCAACTCAAGTATCCAGGTTCGGTGGGCGACGAACTTTGCAGCTCTCGCAGCTAGTACCTCACAAGTCCGACGGCGCGTGCTCGCCGCCAGCGGCCCCGGCCAGACCACGCACTGCGGAGACTTCCTCGCTGCTCCGTCGCAACCGACTGACTGCCTCACACAAACCACCATACGTAAATATGGCTGTCACACCAAAGATGGTACAGCAGTACTAGTATCAATAAGCGCTGCTGCTGCCACTAATGGAAACAAGTCAGCCACTCGTTATGGTAGTAGCTCAGGGAGATTGTGAGAAAATGCCAAAGAAGAAATGGCATCAATGCGAGCCGGCTACGGCTCAAATTTCGCCACTCTAAGCGTCGCAGTACGAATCAGAAAAACGCACACATTTATAGCATAAGATCTGCCAATGCATGAAAGTCTCTGACTTCAGTTCTACGTAAATCTTATTAATCTACAAAAGCGTCTCAGCAAACTTGCATCTCTCGAGCATGAGCCACTGACTACACTTGTTTCTAGACGTGTTCTGTTCATTTTGACCCAAGCGTTCTTTACTAACAATGTGGCACGTTCCACTGATTGGCTCCAGTGACTCACTTGCTCATAGAGCGTCTGACAGGCATCCTACTGAGTGTGGTCAATGATAGTTACGCTTTCAGAAATCGGCAACTTGGTACAGAACATATCTTTGAAAAGTATCTCCGACTTAATAACACGTGGAAGAACATCAGTACTAAAAGTTGTGAATTTGACCATTTTCATCATGGCTTAGCTTCATTTTTTTCGAAGTTGAGAAGCTCGTGGTGACTATGGCGTTTCCATTAGTTCCTGCTCATGTTGGTGCGCACGCTGTAGGCAGAGTGTTGGCTGTATCCGTCGTGCGACAGAGCACGGAAGTGAAGGTATAGTTTTGGGCCAACAGTGTTTCAGCTACAAAGCAGATCTGGGTCTGTTGGTTTCCGCAGCTAACGGAATCCATAGCGCAAGCACAGTAACAGTATTTTAAACCCATAATTCACTCACGTTGTACCACTGCGAAACGAGTAAAGCAGAAAGAAACCAGTTGATTTTGAGCACCACTCCTGAGCACACCAACTGCTGTACCTTAATGTATGCAGCCTATGACGACACTACGATTCTCCTCAAGCTTCAACGATCATCAAGGGACTTTGTATGAAGCAGTTACTTTTCAGTATTAGCTCATATTGTCTGATCCCAGCCCGCATCTCGTGGTCGTGTGGTAGCGTTCTCGCTTCCCACGCCCGGGTTCCCAGGTTCGGTTCCCGGCGGAGTCAGGGATTTTCTCTGCCTCGTGATGGCTGGGTGTTGTGTGCTGTCCTTAGGTTAGTTAGGTTTAAGTAGTTCTAAGTACTAGGGGACTGATGACCATAGATGTTAAGTCCCATAGTGCTCAGAGCCATTTAAACCATTTTATGTCTGATCCTAGTGCCTGTCCTGTTTCAACGTAGGATATATCGTGTACTTTCTTGACCTACTTTTTAAACGAAACGCTTTTCACTCTATCCTTGACGACACTAGATTTATGGCCATCAGTTAGTTGTTTCTTTCCCTTGTACTCATTCATTTGTGTATTTGTTCATTCATCCATCGATCATCTCATAGTGATATAAGATTTATCATTATAATACAGTACACATACAAACAGAATGAATGTGTTTACGAGGATAAGACAGGTGGTCGGCCATGACCTTGCTGAAGGAATAATCCTGAATGAGTAAACTGACGGAAAATTTGAATCAGGATGACTGGACAGAGCAAACTTCATCTTCCAGAATATGAAGTCAGTGTCTTGACAACTGCACTGCTTCATTCGCTTGATCTATATTGTAGAATCTTCTCTTGAGCCCATAAAACTTGCACCAAATATCTCATACTAATAAAATAGTTTTGCGTTGCGCCACAGCACACACTATGGACGTCCGCTCGTAATTCCAAGACCACGAACTTGCACATCTGCACATCCTTCCTTTAGTCCACCTGAAAAAAGTGAGTCATGGTCCCCCACGATGAGTGAGATGTTGAACTCAGGGGAATGACAAGACATTATTATCAGTAACTACAGATCTTGGCACATGATTTTCCTGTCAAAGCATTACATTGAGTCATATTCTGCAATGTTACAAGGTCTTGTAGTTATCGCTTTTCGACGCTCTACTAGAAGTGTTTACAATTTTTCGATGGAAAAGTGTACAGTACGTTTAGAATGTCACTAATAATTGGCCGGCCGGAGTGGCCAAGCTGTTCTAGGCGCTACAGTCTGGAACCGCGCGACCGCTACGGTCGCAGGTTCGAATCCTGCCCGGGGCATGGATGTGTGTGATGTCCTTAGGTGAGTTAGGTTTAAGTAGTTCTAAGTTCTATGAGACTGATGACCTCAGAAGTTAAATGCCATAATGCTCAGAGCCATTTGAACCATTTTTTCACTAATAATTTCACTCTCAACATCTGTGTTGATATTCAAGTCTCCTGACAATGTTATGTTAGTTGTGGGGGCTGAGATTCTTTCCAGGACTTCAATTAATTTGTTGAAGAAAGTGTTCACATTACTACTAGGGGCTGGTACGCGCACAGAATGATGCCTACCTTTGTTGGATCAACAGGTGACAATTCAAAATGTTTATCTACACCATGGGTATCAGATCGTCTCTAACTTTAAAATGTGTGCCATTTTTTATATAAATATATAATCGCCACCTACACACACACACACACACACACACACACACACACACACACACACACATACACACATAGCCTGTGATCATACAGTGCACATAGTTATATATTCCAATAGCCAAGTCGCCTCAGCGATATGTGGGTAAGTTGCGTTTACCATTGATTTTGGTAGCGGTTAATGAATGCATAGCAGAAATAATTTAAATTGAGAAAAGACTGCAAAATGTTTTGTGTTTCTTTCGTTTGCTGGATGAGGACGCAGCTAGCGAATGGTAGCCGAGGACCAATCTTCCAAGCTGCGCAAACATTTGTCCTCGACGAATCACAACTAAAAATTTCGACAGCATTTAAGTAAAAGATTTTGTGCCAACGTTTCCGCCGCAGTAGTGAATGAAAAGACTCTATTGAATTATAGTAACAGTCTGCACAAAACCAGTGCTGGACGATCTGTAGTGGAATAGATATTTCAACTTTGAAGTGAGAGATGTCTGTAATGCAAATACGCAACTTTCGCTACGCTACTTACTCTCATACTACGGCAACACTTTCGGGTAGCTCTGCAGTAGCAATCTGCACATTCGTATGACGACAGTACTATCCGCTGTACTTCAGTGTCTCTCCTCCAGTACTCCGTAATGCATACCACTGTGCAGTTCAAAGACAGTAGTTCGACTACAAGCTAGTGTATAACATCTTGGGTTGTCGGGTGTTCTGCCGGATATCAGCGTCGTACTTGCACGATATTTCGGTCACGTAGCTCGTAACCTTCATCAGATGCGACCTGAGACTGCTCCTCAAGTGGACCTGGTCCAGTATTTATGCCTATGGCCTTCCCCCTCCACCAACGGCTGCAGGCGCTTCCTCTGTGGTCCGCGCCCATTCCCTGCGACCTGCTGGAGCGTTGCTGCTCCGTTTTCCGTCTGCTGCGGTTCTAGGTGTTCCCTCTGCGGTCCGCGCCCACCAACCCCGCTCCTGGGGGTTTCATCTACGGTCTGGGGTACCAAGCGTTCCCCCTGCGGTCCGCGCCCGCTCACCACGACCTGTTGCAGCGTTGCCGCTCCGTTTTTCGTCCACTGCGGCTCTGGATGTTCCCTCTGCGGTCCGCGCCCACCAGTCCCACTTCTGGGTGTTCCATCTTCGGTCTGATCTGCCTGGCAGTCAGTCAGGGGCTCGTTTTCCATCTCCATGTCTCTGGTTCTTCTGTTTGTGTAGTGTTGCAGCTGGCCCCGTTGCTCCTTTAACAATTCCAGAGCCGGATCCCAGGCTCTGCTTAGCTGGTACCCTGTGTCACGGTTCATAAGATCGTCAGCCATTTTAATTTCTATCGATTCTCTTATAACACTGCCCCAAAATCTGGGTGTTTGTGCTAAAATCCTGGTATCCTCATACTGTCTAGAACTAGATCATGCCATGAAGTATGAGGATACCAGGATTCTAGAACAAACACCCAGATTTTGGGACAGTGTTATAAGAGAATCGATAGAAATTAAAATGGCTGAGGATCTTATGAACCGTGACACAGGGTACCAGCTAAGCAGAGCCTGGGATCCGGCTCTGGAATTGTTAAAGGAGCAACGGGGCCAGCTGCAACACTACACAAACAGAAGAACCAGAGACATGGTGATGGAAAACGAGCCCCTGACGGACTGCCAGGCGCACCAGACCGAAGATGGAACACCCAGAAGTGGGACTGGTGGGCGCGGACCGCAGAGGGAACATCCAGAGCTGCAGTGGACGAAAAACGGAGCGGCACGCACGCTTCTACCTTACGGGTCTGCCCTGACCCATGCAGGAGCAGGCTAAGCAGTCTTCTGCTATTCCTGCGTAAACCTTACACTTTGGAACTGCTGCCTCTCTTCATGGATTGGCCTCTAGGTTTCCTGGATGTAGATGTCCTATCTCTGTTGCGGAAGTTTTCATTCCCGCAGCAGGTCAGGCCAACGTGTTGTTGGCCTGTGGTGTGCAGGGTGTCCCAGATCCCTGATGAGCCGGTTTTCGGACCGTTCGGTCAGCTCGTAGAACGCTCGCGCCGATTGCTTGAAGCGGTCGCGGAGGAGGGGGATTCCCGTCGCTCGTGTAGTCGAACGGTCGAATATAACCTCGGCAGGCGCAGAGCGAGCTTGAGCGCCCTGTTCTGCACCCTCTACAGCTTGCTGATGTGTGTTTCGGCCGCGTTGCCCCACACCACAGCCGCATACTCCAGCACTGGACGTACCAGCGCCAGGTACAGCGTGATGCCGTGGTGAGGCGGCAGCGCAGACGAGGGATTGAGCAGAGGGTACAGGACACGTAGGCGCCCTATCGCTCTGCCCCTGACGTCCTCGATGTGCGGCTTCCATGTCAGCTTATGGTCCAATGTGACACCCAGGTAGCGGCCAGTCTTGCTCCATAGGACGGGGCTGCCCATGATGGTGACTGGCGGAAGATCAGGCGGCAGTGGTCGTCTCGTGAAGACCACCGCCTGGCTCTTCGCCGCGTTTTGCTTGAGGCGCCACTTGGTCGACCAGGCGCCAAGGGCCTCGCAACCTCGTTGGAGAAGACGGCGCATCTCGACCGCCTTCATGCTCCGCACGAACAGCGCAGTGTCGTCGGCATTTAGCGCCAACTTCACCGGCGTCACGCGCGGAGCGTCGGCGGTGTATAGGGAGTACAATAGGGGCCCAAGGACGGATCCCTGCGTGTCTGGCGTGAGGTCAGTCGTTTGAAGGCGCGTTTCGGGGCGGGCCCGCCCGTTGCCGGCGCGCCGTAGGGCACGGAAGCTCGCACTGGGGCGTATCGCTTTCCAGTCGGGTGTGCCGCGGCAGTCCTCACAGGGGAAGTGAAGCGTCTCTCATAGCCTCTCCTTCCCAAGTGGCTCTTTCCGCCTTCCCGTGGTGCCAGATGTTAAGCTTGGCATTCTGCCTTGCGACAAAAGGGAGAGCTGCGACCCAACCCGATGCGAAAGCGAAGGGTGCGTGGCACAGGGGGAGCTGTGTCAAGGGACCGAACACCAGTCCCTTTCTGTTCGCAGGGCACAGACCAGCAGGTGCTCTGCATGCCGGCGACCTCGTTTGTCGGCGTGGGATCACGGCGCGAGTCGGCAAGGGTGTTTCGCCGCGCCCCTGGGTAACCGGGGCGTGTTCTGCCAAACCCAGGAGGTGGTGACATCGCCTGGGCTAGGTTAGATGGGCCCAGACCGCCGAACGACTGGGGGACCGACCCACCACCTGAGTAGGAGTGGGTCCTTGGCCTTCAGGTGGAAGCTCGGGCAAGTAGGCGGCGAAGGGCGAGGGGTGCATTCGCCTCTCCGGAGTGCGGGGTGCAGTTGCCGAGGAGCGTCGTGTGATATCGTCGACGACGAGGCCATCGATGGGGACCAGTGCGCTGGCGACGGCGCGCTGAACCCGGCAGCTCAGAAGTGCCCTTGACCTAGGGGCGAGGTCGGTGGGCGAGCTGCAGTAGTCCCCCCCCCCCATGCCAGAGGAGCCGGTCCGGGGCAAGAGACGGGCTCCCACATCTTTATCACTCGTTACCTATGATGGCTGAAACCGAAGCGAGTGATACGAGTGCGCCTTTACGGGCTTCTATGATGTCTGCTCCCTCACCACAGGACGGGATGGGACAGGCAGATGATGAGAGCGTAGTACAGAGACACACAAGAATAACTATGCTCTTAGAGCAAAATGTTAAAAAAGGTAAAATAAGTCAATCGGCTCTTAATACAATTAAAAATGAGCTATCGGCCTGGGCCATAGCTCATGCAAGATTGGAAGGCCGCGTAATGGAGTTAACAAAGGAAAACGAAAGGCTAAGAAAGCAACCTAGTAAGATTTGGGCGGCTGTGGCTGCACAGGCGCCAACTAAACAGACCACAACAAAGGACACTATAGAAAAAGTTGCCAAACGGTCAGACACAGCAGTCTTCTTGAGGACTCTGCCTGGCCAATCCAAGAGCTGCTAACAACAACAATAGACCCAGTGAAGGATAAAATCAAAATCAAAAAGGTCAAACCCAGTAGGAATTCGGTTATTGTGGAAGTTGCTAGTGAGGAGGACAAAGAGAAACTTTTAAATAATCAAAAATTAAATGCAGTCGTTAAGTGTGAACCACCTAGAAAAAGAAACCCTCTAATAATATTATACGATGTACCCACGGCTATGACCAATGAGGAGCTACATGAGACAGTCAGATCACAAAATTTCGATGACATCAATGAGCAAGAATTCAAAAACTCTTTTAAGCTGAAATTTAAAACAGGACCTCGAGATCGCGATGTGGTACATCACGTGGCCGAGGTCTCTGCGCAATTATGGAAAAGGATAAGAACAATGGGCAGACTTTATGTAGGCTTTCATGCCATTAACACTAGGGACTATATAGTGGTACCTCGCTGCCATAACTGTGGCGACCTGGACCACATTCTGAGGCACTGCACCAGGGAGTCGGCTTGCTCCAGGTGCGGTGAGAGTGGTCACAACCGCAAGGAATGTAAAACAGCAGGGGTATGCATTCCATGTAAAAATCGGGGAAAGAAATCCTGTGGTGCCACGGGACGGAACTGCCCCACTTACCGGATGCTTGAACAACGCCTGATCTCAAGAACTGACTATGGCTGAGCAGAGCGCAGCTAACAGGATGCTCAAACACAAGTCCCCGAGTAAAAGAAGGCGGGATGCTGTGAGGGCTAATAAATTTAAGGAATTTCTAAGGTTGCTTTCGGGCACCTCAAACATCATGACAGTTGAGAGGGAAATTCAAACAGATCCCTTTATGGTGGACAGATGTATACAAACCGATTCTCCGGACAAAAACACAGCTCCCCCTTCCCTAAACCGGGGAGAAAGGCCGAACAACAACCTACAACGGCAGAAGCATCCTGTAGTGGTGGCGGCCTCCCTGGCCCCTACACACGAAGCTGTACAAACCAAACAACCTCTCCAAGAAAGTACAGTCACTAGCACCAGCACCAACCCAACTGAGGCAGATACCCCAGTAATCAGGCTACCGCCTGTAGATCCGATTAGGGTGTATCCCAATATAGAATTTACAATGCAACTGGCAAGATTGGAGCAGCCGGCTATCCTGACCACTGCCTTAAGACATGTGGTCCGGGTAGGACACGAGGACGGAAGAAAGGTCACCTTCTCAGTAATGGAGGCTGTGGATAGAATACAATTAAAGTCAGTGAATCTTCCCACCGACTTCGGGGCCCTGCGAGACTTACTTAAGAAAGTGTTTGACAGACGTGGGGAGAAGTTTGACTTAAATGACATCTACACTCAATCAATCCTAGCTCATGGTCGGATCGCTTTTGATTGGAGCAAGACTTGGCCTGATGACAGAATGCACACTTACTTCCCATAATGACAAAATTAACTGTTGGACAGTTGAACACGCATAACAGCAGGCTAGTGATGCAGGAGCTCCGAAGAGAGGTGGAGGAGAGGAGGCTTGATGTACTCTGCTTGCAGGAGCCGTACTCTCAAGCTGGAAAACTCCCATTTGCAGCCGCTACATGGCAGATAACGAGTAGTGGGGAAGCCCCCAAAGCGGCAATTGTCATCACAAACCAGTCTCTACGAGCAACAACACTTGCACAGTTTTCTACCAGTCACTGCAACGTCGTGGAGGTACAGGCCCCCATGGGAATTATAACCTTTATAAACATGTACTTTCAATACGGGGAAAACATCGAACAACATCTGGATCACCTGACCAGAGTAGCCACGGCGTTGCGAGGTCGCAAACTGGTTATAACAGCAGATATAAATGCAAAATCCCCCCTGTGGTACAGTGGCACAAGAGATGAAAACGGTGAAAAAGTAGAGGAAATGATTATGGCTCTACAACTTGTGGTTGCAAATAGACCTGGCAACCCTCCCACTTACGCAGCGGGAGGGGGGCGCGGCACCAATATAGATGTAACGCTAGTTACACCAAATTCTGTTAACATCATTCAGAATTGGGAAGTCAAGGAAAACGCGACAACAAGCGACCATAATCTTATAATGTTCAGCTTAGGAAATGGAGGTTGCCACTGGACCGCAGGGTGGGAGTTGCAACTGAATTTCAAGAGAGCTGACTGGGAGAGACTAGCGAGAGAGTGCGACATTCCTCCACTGCCAGAAGGTGATGCACAACAGGACTTGGACATAGACAAGCGAGCCGAAGAACTGGTAGGCGCAGTAACCAGAGCGGTCAAGGCAGCTGTTCCAACCAGGAGGAGAGCCATGGCGGCCTCCCCGTCACCATGGTCAGCTGAACTTCAGGAGATGCGTCAGTCTGTCAGAAGGCTGAGGAGGCACTACCAGCGCAGTGTCGTCTGGTGGGAAAAACAACGATGGTTACAGCTATACCGGGAGGCAAAAGACAAATTCCAAAAAGAACTAAAAGAAGTCAGACTACGTAGTTGGGAAAGATTTGTGCTGGACCAGCTGGCCCTGGATCCATGGGGAATACCCTACAAATTAGTGAGGGAAAAGATCCGGTCCCCAATGATGCTATCAACGGTCAGGTGCGGGGATGGGATGACAGAGTCCTGGCAGGAGACTGCCGAGGTTCTTCTCCGGTCCCTGCTCCCTGACAACGATGAGGCCAGCGACACGGAGGGACAGTCCCAGTTACGAAATCGAGATCTGGATAGAGTTGCTAACAACAGGGCAGTCTACCCCTTCTCTGAAGAGGAGGTGGCTGGCCACATTAAAGCACTGAAAACAGGAAAAGCCCCCGGCCCAGACGGCATTGTGGCGGAGGTGGTGCAGTTCCTGGCACCTCAACTGGTGGCACCACTAACCCAGTTGTATAATGAATGCCTAAGACAGGAAAAATTCCCGAAAATCTGGAAAGAGGCAAACGTTGTCATAATCAAAAAGGGACCCAACAAGGACCACCACGAGTACAATGTCCATTTCGATGAGTCTCGGCTGAAATGCACGCATAATAATATTTGTGAACGTAATTTCCATACAGTTGTGTCCCAGTGATTCTTCAATAAATCCTAACCGCTAAATCCAAAACTAAAAGTCACTCAATACTTCTAAAATAGCACATTATCTCCGCAACCAAAGCACACTGAACAGAACAGAATTACCAACATCTCACCACCTCTCGGTGCAGCAGACGAATAATCGGCTGGTGGACCGATCATTAACAGGCCTCAGTAGGGTACAGAATCACAACTTTGGCTTCCGATGCGAAAATTACGTCACTACTGACGCTAACCCACAGAACCGAACGGTATGGACGATACAGAATAGGGTTACTGGCCCCCTGGTTGTCCTAATCTGACTCCGCTGGATTTCAGTGCGTGGCGTTTATCAAGGACGCTGTTTACAGAACAAGAGTTCGAGATGAGACAACGGATGTACGTCGCAATAGACGTCACTACACCTGTTATACTTATCAACACGTGGAGGAAAGTGGAGTACCTTTTTGATATCTATCGAGCTACAGACAGTGGCCACTTTGAATTGTGTACAATGTTGGTCAAATAACGTTATAAGCCTTAATAGGTACTGAAATATAAACGAATGTTTTTATATACCTCCAGCCCGGACAACCAGGATACTGGACGGGTGTTACAGGGATCTGTATGATCAATATATGGCGCGCATGTGTAGGTGAGTCGCTGTGCTGATTGCGCGAAACGCTGCTAGCTGTTTGCTGAGCTCACCAAATGGACGGCAGCAGACTATACGGCCCCTTTCGGACGGCTGCACTTGCCGATATTGCACAAGCTGGCGACCTCGTCGCATTTCCTGCCATCGTAACTATTCAGCACATCTGCTCAAAGCTCCCCATCCGCTACAGAGCGACAGCTTATTCCCTGCGCGGCTTGTATATCGCCAAATCTCTCTTCATTTACGCACTAGCAATATCATTTGCACATGACCCGTCGTGCAAGCCTGAACAGTCGGATATTGCGCTTCACAGCTTAGTAATTCAATAGCGTGTCTTACGATCGTTGTTGAATATTACTAAGACACTGGCCTCGCATTCGAATGGACAATGGTTCAGATTCCGTAGGACCATCTAGATTTAGAATTGCCGTGATTTCCCTAAATCTTTTAAGACGGATTCTGCTGTGGTGTGGATACGGTCGATATCAATCACCTCTCCGAGTTTGTGCTCCGTTTCTAAACACATAGCCGTCTATGGGACGTTAAACCACAATCTACCTTCCTTTTGAAAGCGTGTCATCTCCTTACGAACCTCATATTAATACTCTTTTACTATTACAGTTTCTGTTCAATTTTATCCGCTCTGGCCTCCACAGGATGAACCAGAATTCCGCCCTTTCAGTGGTGGTAGTGTGGATGAAAGCAAGAGAAAAATGTCTGGTAAACATGGTCTCTAAAAATACATACCTTAAGAGCTAGTGTGAGGCACGTCTGTTCCACTGAAAGTTCTTTGCTTTCCATACTTTGAGAGGACGTAGACTGGACCAAAGCAAGCAAAAAATTTCCAGTAAACATGGGCACTAAAATGAATACTTTAAGAACAGTAAGCACTTGTTCATCTTCGCTGCTGTGAAACACGTCTCTTCCCATGGCTCTTAAGGTATGACATTTAGAGACCATGTTCACTACACACCACTCTCTTGTTTTGATCCACAATACCACCTCTGAACGTTTGTCGGTCGAGTTGTAGTTCATCCTATACAGGGTGGTCCATTGATCGTGACCGGGCCAAATATCTCACGAAATAAGCGTCAAACGAAAAAACTACCAAGAACGAAACTCGTCTAGCTTGAAGAGGGAAACCAGATGGCGCTATGGTTGGCCCGCTAGATGGCGCTGCCATAGGTCAACCGGATATCAACTGCGTTTTTAAAAATATGAACCCCCATTTTTATTACATATTCGTGTAGTACGTAAAGAAATATGAATGTTTTAGTTGACCACTTCTTTCGCTTTGTGATAGATGGCGCTGTAATAGTCACAATCATATGGCTCACAATTTTAGACGAACAGTTGGTAACAGGTAGGTTTTTTAAATTAAAATACAGAACGTAGGTACATTTGAACATTTTCTTTCGGTTGTTCCAATGTGATACATGTACTTTTGTGAACTTAACATTTCTGAGAACGCATGCTGTTACAGCATGATTACCTGTAAATACCACATTAATGCAATAAATGCTCTAAATGATGTCCGTCAACCTCAATGCATTTGGCAATACATGTAACGGCATTCCTCTCAACAGCGAGTAGTTCGCCTTCCGTAATGTTAGCACATGCATTGACAGTGCGCTGACGCATGTTGTCAGGCGTTGTCGGTGGATCACGATAGCAAATATCCTTCAACGTTCCCCACGTCAGATCCGGTGAACGTGCGGGCCATGGTATGGTGCTTCAACGACCAATCCACCTGTCATGAAATATGCTATGCTTCAACCGCATGCGAACTATGTGCCGGACATACATCGTGTTGGAAGTACATCGCCATTTTGTCATGCTGTGAAACATCTTGTAGTAACATCGGTAGAACATTTCGTAGGAAATCAGCATACATTGCACCATTTAGATTGCCATCGACAAAATGGGGGCCAATTATCCTTCCTCCCATAATTCCGCACCATACATTAACCCGCCAAGTTCGCTGGTGTTCCACTTGTCGCAGCCATCGTGGATTTTCCGTTCCCCAATAGTGCATGTTATGCCGGTTTACGTTACCGCTGTTGGTGAATGACGCTTCGTCGCTAAATAGAACGCGTGCAAAAAATCTGTCATCGTCCCGTAATTTCTCTTGTTCCCAGTGGCAGAACTGTACACGACGTTCAAAGTCGTCGCACCAGTTCCTGGTGCATAGAAATATGGCACGGGTGCAATCGATGTTGATGTAGCATTCTCAACACCGACGTGTTTGAGATTTCCGATTCTCGTGCAATTTGTCTGCTATTGATGTGCGGATTAGTCGCGACAGCAGCTAAAACACCTACTTGTTGCAGGTCGTGTTCGACGTTTCACATGTGGATGAACACTTCCTGTTTCCTTAAATAACGTAACTATCCGGCGAACGGTCCGGTCACTTGGATGATGTCGTCCAGGATACCGAGCAGCATACAGCACACGCCCGTAGGGCATTTTGATTACAATAGCCATACATCAACACGATATCGACCTTTTCCGCAATTGGTAAACGGTCCATTTTAATACAGGTAATGTATCACCGTCCGCACTGGCTGTGACCATCACAGCGCCATCTATCGCAAAACGAAAAAAGTGGTCCAACTAAAACATTCATATTTCTATACGTACTACACGAATATGTAATAAAAATGGGGGTTCCTATTTTAAAAAACGCAGTTGATATCCGTTTGACCTATGGCAGCGCCATCTAGTGGGCCAACCATAACGCCATCTGGTTTCCCCCTTCAATCTAGACGAGTTTTGTTCTTTGTAGTTTTTTCGTTTGACGCTTATATCGTGAGATATTTGACCCTGTCACTATCAATGGATCACCCTGTATATTAGCAAAAGCTCACCTGGCACACGACTATGTCTAATGACTTCGAGGGGCACAAAAAATTTGATTTTTCAGTATTTCATCCAGTGATGACGACTTTTAAAATTTTAAATGCTGTCATGATCTACTCATTAACAGCGGTAACCTTATGTTAAAGGTTTAACACAATTACA
The DNA here is from genome assembly GCF_021461395.2 of Schistocerca americana. Classification (NCBI taxonomy): domain Eukaryota; kingdom Metazoa; phylum Arthropoda; class Insecta; order Orthoptera; family Acrididae; genus Schistocerca; species Schistocerca americana. Next base: position 438,649,090 of record NC_060125.1, read on the forward strand.
GTTAGGAACTGTGTAAATATCTTGAGGCATAATCTGACTCATGGAATGGAAATAACCCACATTATATTCATTTAGTATCTGAGATAACCGACGATGGAGGGAGGCAGGAGGACATATTAAAGCAGACTAGCACAGGCAAAGAGGGGATTCCTATCTAAGTGAAGTTTACTAGTATCGAACATAGGCCTTATTTTGAGGAAGAAATTTCTAAGAATGTACATTGAGAGTACAGATTTCATCTACATCTACATCTACATTGATACTCCGCAAGCCACACAACGGTGTGTGGCGGAGGGCACTTTACGTGCCACTGTCATTACCTCCCTTTCCTGTTCCAGTCGCGTATGGTTCGCGGGAAGAACGACTGTCTGAAAGCCTCCGTGCGCGCTCTAATCTCTCTAATTTTACATTCGTGATCTCCTCGGGAAGTATAAGTAGGGGGAAGCAATATATTCGATACCTCATCCAGAAACGCACCCTCTCGAAACCTGGCGAGCAAGCTACACCGCGATGCAGAGCGCCTCTCTTGCAGAGTCTGCCACTTGAGCTTATTAAACATCTCCGTAACGCTATCACGGTTACCAAATAACCCAGTGACGAAACGCGCCGCTCTTCTTTGGATCTTCTCTATCTCCTCCATCAACCCGACCTGGTACGGATCCCACACTGATGAGCAATACTCAAGTGGCAGTGCATCATGGACAGTGGGAAAACCGGAAAAAGAATCTAAGCGTTTGAGATGTGGTGCTACAGAGGAATGTTGAAATTAAGGTGGATTGATAAGATATGGAATGAGGAGCTTCTCCACAGAAAGAAAGGAACGTAAGGAAAACATTAAGCAGAGGAAGGGATGGGATGGTAGAACACGTGTAAAGACATCAAGGAATAACTTCCGTGGTACAAGAGGGAGCTTAAGAAGGTGAAAACTGTAGTGGATGGCACAGATTGGAATACATCCAACAAACAATTGAGAACGTAGGTTGCAAGAGCTACAACTATTAGGTTAGCGTAGGGAAGAAATTCGTAACGGACATCAACAATCAGTCAGAAGAGTGACAATTCAAAAAAAAAAAAGATTGAGAATGATAGCACTTAGCGGCTTCCAACAAAGCCTACACCTAGTTTCAAACCATTACAAAACTTTTTCTTGTTGACGCGCCCAACGAAACGATGAAAGGAATAAATGTTTATCGATTACCACGTTTTCGCTGTAATGCAGCAACAGTCCAGCATCAGGTACGACGTTTTAATTTATCACTTTTTTACTACTGTGTTGGAAACATATTTTGCAGACATGCACACTATAGGCACCTGTAAAGTTATATCATTGCGCGACGTATAGTTCGGGGGTTACGACGTGTTATAAATGGGAGTTCAATTCACTAAAGAATCGTATGTGGGGATTCATTGGTAATTTCTAAGCTGAATATAGCTCCTTTGAATTGCACATTACTAAAGAACTTTTTCTGTCTCTCTTTTTGACTTTTATTTCATTTATGTTGAAAATGTAACCAAGTACAGCAAGACCTGCAAAGGTTCTAAGCTCAGTTCTGGGACTACAGCTGACCGTCAATACTCTTATAAAGAAAAGATAAAGTATTCAGGCATGAACCCGAGATCAGCTCTGTGGAGCGGGTGGGGAGAGAGGAGGGCAGACATTGTTATATCAAATGGTTCAAATGGCTCTGAGCGCCATGAGACTTAACTTCTGAGGTCATCAGTCCCCTAGAACTTAGAACTACTTAAGCCTAACTAACCTAAGGACATAACACGCATCCATGCCCGAGGCAGGATTCGAACCTGCGACCGTAGCGGTCGCGCGGCTCCAGACTGTGGCGCCTAGAACCGCTCGGCCACTCAGGCCGGCCATTGTTATATCCTCTCCTCAACTTTCCCCCAACAATCCAATTTAACTTGCCACCACTCGCACTTTTAACTTGTCACAGATATCTGCAATAATAATAATAACAATAATAACATACATAAAATGTTTTATAAACTAAAAATTTGTTTGCATCAGTGGTTAGTACATCCCTTAAGGAAAACTAAGGAGAATTTCAATTCAGGGAAATGCAGTTCTCCAGAAGTCCGGCCCAAACTTTGAGAACTTCGGTTGTCATCCAGTTGGCTTACGGCCTGCAATCAGAGGTTAATTTCGGCCGGAAAGGCATTCCGGCACCCCTCAAGATTTTTTTTTTAATTCGCTGCAGCAAATCGGCATCGGTGATTTAAAATACACTGAGGTGAAAAATGTCATGGGGTACCTCCCAATATCGTGTCGGACCTCCTTTTGCTCGACGTTGTACACCAGCTCGACGTGGCGTGGACTCAACAAGTCATTGCAAGTCCCCTGCAGAAATACTGAGCCACGTTGTCTCTATAATCGACCACAATTGCGAAAGTGTCGCCGGTGCAGGATTTTGTGCACGAACTGACTTTTCGATCATGTAACGTAAAAGTTCGATGGGCTTCATGTCGGACGATCTGGGTGGCCAAAGCATTCATTCTAAGTGTCCAAAATGCTCTTCAGATCAATCGCAAACAATTGTCGCACGGTGACATTGCACATTGTCATCCATAAAAATTCCATCGTCGTTGTGGGAATCTAAAGCCCATAAATGTCTGCAAATGGTTTCCAAGTAGCCGAACTAATCATTTCCAATCAACAATCTGCACAGTTGGACCAGAAGGCTCTGTCCATTCCATGTAAATACAGGCCACACCTTTACAGAGCCACCACCAAGTTGCATAGTGGCTTGTTGATAACTTGGCTCTATGACATCGTGGCGTCTGTGTTACTCTCCAACTCCACCATCAGATCTCCCCAATTGACATATTACAATCGCCTAGGGTCCAACCGACATGGTCACAAGCCCAGGAGAGGCACTGTAGACGAAGTCGTGCTGTTTGCAAAGACATTCGCGTCGGCCGTCTGCTGCCATAGCCCATTAACCGACAAATTTCGCCGCACTGTCCTAACGCGTACATTCGTCGTACGTCCCACATAGATTTCAGCGGTTATTTCACGCTGTGTTGTTTGCACGTTAGCTCAGACAACTCTACGAAGACACCGCTGCTCTTGGTCGTTAAGTGAAAGCCGTCGGTCACTGCGTTGTCCGTGGTGAGAGCTAATGCCTGAAATTTGATATTCTCGTCATACTCTTGATACGTGGATCTCGGGCTATCGAATTCATTAACGATTTCTGAAATGGGATGCTCTATGCGTCTGGCTCCAATTACCATTCCACTTTCAAAGTCTGTTAATTTCCGTTGTGCGGCCATAATCACGTCGGACATCGTTACACATGAATCACCTGAGTACAAATGACAGCTCCGCCAATACACTGTCATTTTATGCCTTCTGTACACTATTCTACCGCCATCTGTAAATGTGCGTATCGCTGTCCCATGACGTTTGTCACCTCAGTGTAGTACAGGTGTATTAAATCGGAACGTAACTGTAATTTGCCACTGCACCGGCACTAGTGAAAGTGACAACGGGTGACCAACGTGATGCTATCTTTTACGACTGCCAGTAACGTCAGAGATATATAGTACAACCAAGTTAAGCTGTGCTTCGTTCTGAAGTTGTGATCGTTTTACATTGCCTTTTGTTTAAAACAATCAGCAACCTAAGCGATGTGATAGCATGGCGATGTGTCGTCAAATGTGTGTCAATGGAAAATAAATAACCTAAGGAGTGTTTGAACTTGAGTGTCTGTGTAACGTGCTTTCACGAAATCTTGTTTTTTCCGTGTCGTAATGTACGAGGTGCATTCAAGTTCTAAGGCCTCCGATTTTTTTTCTATGGACTGGAAAGAGATAGAAACATGCGCATTGTTTTAAAATGAGGCCGCGTTCATTGTCAATAAGTCCCAGAGATGGCAGCACCGTACGGCAGATGGAATTTTACCGCCAGCGGCGAGAATGAGAACTGTTTTAAATACTTAAAATGGCGACGTTTTCCTTACTTGAACAGCGTGCAATCATTCGTTTTCTGAATTTGTGTGGTGTGAAACCAATTGAAATTCATCGACAGTTGAAGGAGACATGTGGTGATTGAGTTATGGATGTGTCGAAAGTGTGTTCGTGGGTACGACAGTTTAATGAAGGCAGAACATCATGTGACAACAAACCGAAACAACCTCGGGCTCGCACAAGCCGGTCTGACGACATGATCGAGAAAGTGGAGAGAATTGTTTTGGGGGATCGCCGAATGACTGTTGAACAGATCGCCTCCAGAGTTGGCATTTCTGTGGGTTCTGTGCACACAATCCTGCATGACGACCTGAAAATGCGAAAAGTGTCATCCAGGTGGGTGCCACGAATGCTGACAGATGACCACATGGCTGCCTGTGTGGCATGTTGCCAAGCAATGTTGACACGCAACGACAGCATGAATGAGACTTTCTTTTCGTCGGTTGTGGCCATGGATGAGACGTGGATGCCATTTTTCAATCCAGAAACAAAGCGCCAGTCAGCTCAATGGAAGCACACAGATTCACCGCCACCAAAAAAATTTCGGGTAACCGCCAGTGCTGAAAAAATGATGGTGTCCATGTTCTTACCCATTGCGTTCCAAAGGGCACTACGGTAACAGGTGCATCCTACGAGCCGGCCGAAGTGGCCGTGCGGTTAAAGGCGCTGCAGTCTGGAACCGCAAGACCGCTACAGTCGCAGGTTCGAGTCCTGCCTCGGGCATGGATGTTTGTGATGTCCTTAGGTTAGTTAGGTTTAACTAGTTCGAAGTTCTAGGGGACTAATGACCTCAGCAGTTGAGTCCCATAGTGCTCAGAGCCATTTGAACCATTTTTTTGCATCCTACGAAAATGTTTTGAAGAACAAATTCCTTCCTGCACTGCAACAAAAACGTCCGGGAAGGGCTGGGCGTGTGCTGTTTCACCAAGACAACGCACCCGCACATCGAGCTAACGTTACGCAACAGTTTCTTCGTGACAACAACTTTGAAGTGATTCCTCATGCTCCCTACTCACCTGACCTGGCTCCTAGTGACTTTTGGCTTTTTCCAACAATTAAAGACACTCTCCGTGGCTGCACATTCACCAGCCGTGCTGCTATTGCCTCAGCGATTTTCCAGTGGTCAAAACAGACTCCTAAAGAAGCCTTCGCCGCTGCCATGGAATCATGGCGTAGGCGTTGTGAAAAATGTGTACGTCTGCAGGGCGATTACGTCGAGAAGTAACACCAGTTTCATCGATTTCGGGTGAGTAGTTAATTATTAAAAAAATCGGAGGCCTTAGAACTTGAATGCACCTCGTACGCCATAGTTACTGACTAACTGTGTGCACAGCGCACGCCTGTCAAATACTTGCAGCCTTTCGAGCCAATACGTTAACATTCTTTCCCCCTCCCTCCCCCTTTCCCCCACCTGGCGCTGAAGATCTTTTCTCATCCCCAGCCCCACATCTATTGTTGGAACATCTGTCGACACTCATCTTACAAAAATCGTAACTTAGGATTTCAGTGGCTGGGATGGGGCAGGAGAGGGGAGGTTGTATGGTTGTAGTAGTGCTAGTACAATTCTGGAAATTAAGCTCTGACTGTAACAACAACAAAATCCCAGAACTTACACGTATAAAATCGTCGTGTACTTTTGCCACTTAACGGCGTTTCATTTTAAGGGGTTCTACCACCATCAATAGTGGTATGGCGTAGTAAAACGAACCCCTTACACATCGTGGATCTCTGAAGCTTTCGGAACTGATCGCGCCTTATCCCGGAAGTGGCACTGCGTTGCTAGTTTAGGTTCTACAATGCCCAAGCGCTTCCAGTCATATGTCTGTATACAAGAAGGAGAGAGTTGTTGTTCAGATTTCGAGAGGAATAGTCGCATGTAGATGAGCTGCACAAAAATTACTGGAGTACTTTGCTAAAGTGCTGATTTATGAGTTTAGTTTTATTATGTCCACAGATAGAGTAAGAGTGAGCAGTCATGCGGTTTATTCTGGGAAGGTGCTGTAACGTAGAAAGTTATTACGAAATAAAATTCGATGCAATAAGGCACGCAGCCGTGTGTAGTACGGTGGCTTCAGCATGGCTATATTATTTCTTCGATCTGACTCACAGCGCAGCTGACGTTACCAGCCGTGAGAACGGTCTCAAGTAACATTCAGTGGGTACACAAATTCATACTCCCTACGAATTTATTTAAACCATAGTAATAACCATCCGATTTTGTTCAAGCTTGGTACGCAATCTTTTGTTATTAAGGAAGGGATCCTATCAAAATTTCAGATTTTAATCTATTATAGTTACGGAGATTGAGAAAGTTACTTAAATGTGCTAAAACCGACACTTATGTTTAAAACCTCAGTTAGGAACTGTAACCAAATGTCTTTTACTATCATCTGAAGTCATAACAAAGCTCACAGTATATAGAATCACTTAATCAGAATTCTCTTTTCAAAGACTTTAATTACTCTACCTAATGTAGTATAATAAAATCATTCAAAATTATTATTTGTTTATTATTTTGTTGTGTGAGTACATGGGAATGAATGAGAGACTGTATGCGGGACATACGTTAAAACTTAATGTCATTTTATGTAAAACTTATAAAACTGAACCGTGGGAAAATTGTGTTGCAACCACGATGCTGATGACGTATGTCATTGTGTGCTCGCTTTTGTGAGAGAGCAGCCAGAATAGAAGCCTGAAGCGGAAAAAGTTTCTATATTAATTTAAAGAATATTTTGCATTTCGTTATATTTTATTAAACTATATATTAGAAATTGAAACTGTAATAAATTTCCTTTACTTTACGTCTATGGTCACAAACTTTTCGTCAACAGATTACCGGTTTCGGTCTATAATGGCCATCTTCAGATCTGTTTTATAAAAACAATGGCTGCAGTACATTAGGACATTGTTTTTATAAAACAGATCTGAAGATTCTCATTATAGACCGAAACCGGTAATCTGTTGACTAAACGTTTGTGACCATAGACGTCAAGTAAAGCAAATTTATTCCATATACGGGACACTGTTTTATTCGCGACAATATCACAGCTTGTTGAAATTGTAATGACGTAAATGACTATCTGATTAGTAGTTGGTTACGGCAAGTTTTACCGCGAGAATGATCTGGAAGAATCATTCTGATTGGTCACTCGATCAATAGCCAATCAGAATTAAGCGGTTCCCACGTGCAGATGGTTAGGCAGAGATGAGAGGAGCATCGAGGGAATCGCTCGCTAAACTGCTTCCGAGTAACACCATGTTAGATGTCACCTAGAAAATAATATGTAAAATGAAGAACTCGGGAGTTCATTGTGTTTAGAACGTGTCGCGACTAAAACTGCTTAACTTACGAACATTTTGAGGAAAGTGTGATTTTTCGGAATTAATTAGTTGAAGTTTTGTAAGCGTGTGATCTTTTGGTCGTAGAGACAATTCTGCGTGGCATATTCCGTGTTCTTTATGGAATACTTTGGCGAGCACTTCTGTCGTAGAAGACCACCAAAAAGACGGAAAGTTCAACTCGCTGATAGTGGTGGGTCAGTGACTGTTAGATCGCATATTTAATCTGGTCAGACTTGCAGAAATTCTGGCTGCTTTTTCGTGTGAAAATATGTGGTATAGGCTGTGAACTTGGAATGATTTAGCCTTTGCCTTATTAAATACGGACTTGATAGCTATTTCATGTGCTTTATTAAGAATAAAAAGCCGTTTCAATAGAATTTTCAAATGTTTACTGAAATTAAACTGCATTCTCCTACCGTGCGAAATTTGTGGAAATGAACTTACAGGAACTGATTTGCAACTTGAGTTACGCGGCCTCTGTGTGGTAGGTATTGGGTAGTGGTTTCATCAACGCCGCGCACTGCCTAGCGTGTATCTACTACTGCAGAGTGCAGGGACGTCGGAAGGAAGAAATATAGGGGTAGGCGAACTGTTCGATGAAAGTGACTGAGAGAGAGAGAGAGTAAGGAGACAAAAGAACGACAGAACGACCCCGCCCCGCCGCAGAGCGTGTAATTACATATGGAATCAGTGGATGAAACAGCACCGTCGTTGTTAATCAATAGCTTCCATCGTAGGAACACATAAATATCTGAATAGTCATAAAAAGGTTACCGTGGACAGTGACAACCTTAAAAATTAATTCGGAAAAGCCATACAGCAATGGGAAACATAAGTGTGAAAGTGGAATGCATTTAACTGTTATTACGAGTGTGGCTAGGTCTAGGCATGGTTAGGGTGGTTCTCGCGGAAAGTCAATAAACGAAGTAGAATAATCTGTACTAAATAAGTTGAAAAATCAACCAGCCAGTTGCAAATAAAAGATTTTCAGCCCTTGACCTAGGTTTCGATATTTGTAAAAATATCTTCTTCAGAAGTAGTGGGCCTTGTTACATCACAGGATGGTACACTAGATGTAACAAGGCCCACTACCTATGAAGAAGATATTTTTACAAATAAGGACACCGATGTCTATGGCTAATAAATCTTTATTTGCAACTGGTTGGCTGATTTTTCAACCTCTTGAGATTTACAAGTAGCAGTCTCGCAGCCATGTTTAAGATTTTGTAATCTGTACAAGTATTCTCGTTTTTTTTTTTTTTTTTTTTTTTTTTTTTTTTTTTTTTTTTTTTTTTTTTTTTTTTTTTTTTTTTTGAGTTGGTCTTCGTTTCCTTTCTGTCTTAGTTCACTCAGCTTCCTGTGGGTTGCCAGTACTACCATTGGGCTCTGTGGAATTATTAGTAGTAGCAGCTAACGTGAGCTTGTGAGCAAACACCTACTCCTGACAGGAATAACCAGAATATTGTCTGCTTACCAAGTACGCTGCAAATACATCCAAGTGGGCAAGAAACTGAAAAGTTTCTTGTGTTAATCATCGATTGTAATTTTCTAGAAAACCTTGTCATTTTACTGTTAGTTCTCATGCTACTCCACTCTCCTAAAATTAGCTGGCATAATTGGAAATTGATTTTCGTAAAAATATAAATGCTTTTCATAATTACTGAGGCTTTCATGGCCACTTTTTGGCAAACTGACAGTTGGCTTAAGTCTCGAGTTCTTCAGCCGACATTGTGACAAACATGACAATACCTTCAACAAGAAACAGTTGAAGGATCCTGGATTCCCGTGCAGCAGGGAACGACCTCTGCAGGTAGCAAGGGGAGAACCACAGCGGTAATAAGCCCTCGGACGTTGGCGCGCCTGGTACATGTAATCTGCGGCCGCGAGCTCGACTCCAATCCAACACCAGCAGTGGAGGGGTGAAGGTTTGACGAAGCCAGCCACTTTTGTTGACGAAACGTCAGAAAAATCATCAAACCAACGACGGCCGAAGAACCTGAGACAGAAAACAACTGGCAGTTTGTCAGTAACTCTTTTATTAAAATTATTAATCCCACACCCACCATCCTCTTGGATCCGTGCCATAAGGTAATGCTTATAAACAGACGGAAGGATTACATGATCATATATATTATACTATATTATACATTATACCATTTTATTTGTTTCAAAATACTTGTTGTTGTTGTTGTGGTCTTCAGTCCTGTGACTGGTTTGATGCAGCTCTCCATGCTACTCTATCCTGTGCAAGCTTCTTCATCTCCCAGTAGCTACTGCAACCTACATCCTTTTGAATCTGCTTAGTGTATTCATCTCTTGGTCTCCCTCTACGATTTTTACCCTCCACGCTGCCCTCCAATACTAAATTGGTGATCCCTTGATGCCTTAGTACATGTCCTACCAACCGATCCCTTCTTCTAGTCTAGTTGTGCCACAAACTTCTCTTCCCCCCCAATCCTATTCAATACCTCCTCATTAGTTATGTGATCTACCCATCTAATCTTCAGCATTCTTCTGTAGCACCACATTTTGAAAGCTTCTATTCTCTTCTTGTCCAAACTATTTATCGTCCATGTTTCACTTGCATACATGGCTACACTCCATACAAATACTTTCAGAAATGACTTCCTGACACTTAAATCTATATTCGATGTCAACAAATTCCTCTTCTTCAGAAACGCTTTCCTTTCCATTGCCAGTCTACATTTTATATCCTCTCTACTTCGACCATCATCAGTTATTTTGCTCCCCATATAGCAAAACTCCTTTACTACTTTAAGTGTCTCGTTTCCTAATCTAATTACCTCAGCATCACCAGACTTAATTCGACTAAATTCCATTATCCTCGTTTTGCTTCTGTTGATGTTCATCTTATATCCTCCTTTCAAGACACTATCCATTCCGTTCAACTGCTCTTCCAAGTCCTTTGCTGTCTCTGACAGCATTACAATGTCATCGGCGAACCTCAAAGTTTTTATTTCTTCTCCATGGATTTTAATACCGACTCCAACTTTTTCTTTTGTTTCTTTCATTGCTTGCTCAATATAAAGATTGAATAACATCGGGGATAGGCTTCAACCCTGTCTCACTCCCTTCCCAACCACTGCTTCCCTTTCATGTCCCTCGACTTTTATAACTGCCATCTGGTTTCTGTGCAAATTGTAAATAGCCTTTCGCTCTCTGTATTTTATCCCTGCCACCTTCAGAATTTGAAAGAGTGTCCAGTCAACTCAAAATACTTATTAACTGGATAATTTGTATACAGCATTTCATACCTAATAGCCGTGAGCACTGCGGTAATCCATTATCTCTGCCTGTCGTACAAATTGACTTTTCTAAGAGAATGTATTTTCCGGAACGACAGACATCCTATAGAATTCTATCTTTCACAATGTCCGTCAGCATTACCGCGACATAAGCTTATACTAAAGGATAACACTTTTATGTTGATAAGAAGCCTGAACGCTAAACAGAACTCAGTCAATGGAATACGCATGGTTGTAACACTGTCGTAATACCACGGATAAATATCACCTGATCAGAGCATGCCTTTTCGATTGAGAAGAAAATATTTCATTTCCGATCACTGCAAACAAGTCGCATGGACTAACGCTTCAAAGAGCAGAGTTCTATTTACCCAATCCCGTCTTTACTCACGGACAATTGTATGTAACCTTTTCGAGGGTAAGTAAATCAACAAACATTTTTGTATCCCTTAAAGAATGAACAACAAAAAGTACACGAAAATTACATTATTACGTCAAATATTATCTACACCGAGGTGCTGTAATACTCTACAAACAATTTTGTTTAAAACTAGTTGCATGGAAATGTACATACAAGAATGTATCATAAATCCATGATTATTATTTAGCTTAGGCCTATCTCAACGACTGCACTTATTCCAAATACTGTCATTCTTTAAAACTACAAAAGTGCGAAAGTTTCGCACCGGTTCTCTGGCCTGCAAATAATCACAGAATACAATCACAACTGAAAAATATGTTGGATTATGTGTCTATACCTACTTATAAGTGAAATGACCACGCAGACTATCTTGTAGGAAAGGCAAATGCCTGAACAAAACTAATGAAGATGAACGTAACCGACACGTCCAAAGGGCAGATTACAAAACCATTATTTTGAGATTCTGTTGTATTATTTGTCAGTGTCTTCATCAAGAAATTGGACCGGTGAAGAAGATCCAAAGAACAGTAGCGTGTTTTGTCGCAGGTCCATTTACATCGATTAACAAAAGAAGTGAAGCTCCCAGAAAGTACTGAGCATGTCATTGTACCTTCATACTCGTGAACACTATCAGTGGGAGTGAAAATGATTAGAGCTTCAGTTCTCTATGACAGATACAAAAGCCACCAGAGTACATTAGAGTTGTAGGGTATATAGAGGACGTGACCAACGTCAGATGTTGAGTAATCACTGTGAAGGACCTAGATATAGCGCGCATTCGGGATGAGACAGCATTATCAGCACGTGACAGTCTTTGAAACCCATACAGCTGCGGTTGAAGTGTTGCCTTGAGGGAGGACATGGACTGTTGATGAATAGTGTCACACCGTGTTCAGTGATGGCTCAAGCTTCTATACCACCCTGGTTGACCGTAGTCGGCGATTATGGTGGCAACCTGGGAAAGGTTCCATTCTTTCAACGCTTTGGAGAAGCACAGATGTGTTACTGCTGGCTCTACGTATGTAAGCCCATCTGATACGAGTTCATGTCACAGCTGGTAGTCATTCAGAGAAGTCTGATGGCACAACAGAGAATGTCACAGACATCCTGCGTCTTCATGTGTTCTCTCTCACGCCACACTGTCGTGGTGCCGTTTTTCAACAGGACAATGCACGTCCGCAAATGATACATGCCTCTATAAACTGTCTGCACGGTGCTGGGGTGCTCCTGTTGCCAGCACGATCCCCAGACCTCTCCCCAACAGAATATGTATGGGACCCAGTCGAACGTCAACTCCATCCCAGTGCTTGTGCCCAACATATCAAGGATCGGTGCAGTAGATATCAGAGATGTTTCTCTCCTTTGACACAAAACTTTGTACCTGCTTGCCCCAAGAGAGGATACAACGACTTCGTGACACCGTGTCCAAATGAATCAGTGGATGCTGGATGCATCTGGGCCAGATAGGGTGCAACCTCATACTGGTAAGTGGGTTCATGCTTTCAAATTCTTTCCAAATTTGACTCGATTTTGCAATCACTGAAATAACATCACGTACCCTCTCAACCCGTGGATGTTATTGTCGTTTCTACTTTGCTTCTGGGAGCTTCACTTTATTTCTCAGACAATGCAGTAAATGGGTGGGAGCCGACCCCAGTGGTAGCCGATTCGACAGAAGCGTTGCAAATCAAAGAGATGTTTACCGTTGACCGTCAGAGAGTGTAATTCTAGGAAGTGGTAGACAAAATATTACTTCTTGCCACATATATCTTGCAAAAGGATCGTGATGGGAGGATAGAAATTAAAGCTCATATGTAGACTTTCCGAAAGCCTTTCTTCCCTTGCATTATTTGGGACTGGATCAGGAGAGGGTGAAATCATAATCATGCCAGAGCTAGGCCCTACTTCACAGTAAGGTGGTTTGTATGGAACAGTTGCAGACATTGATGAAAAACTGTCAGAGGTATCGTCTCATTGCCATCAGACATTTGGATGTACAACTGAGCACAACTGTAAATAACTTGTTAACTATTATAACATGTCGTCTTGAAACAGTACTGTTTCATACTATTTGCCACTTGGCATGTCCAGGCAAGTTGTAAATACGAGCTCACTCTTTTACTGTTATGAGGAGCATCTGAAGGAAGGATGGGGTGGATAATGTATTGGTTTGTTACCCAATAATATCTTTTTGGTCCACCTTCCATCTTCGAAATCTTTATGAGTGATTGGAAAGATAAGTCACTCCGTTCTGAAAGGCTGGCAGCTGTGGCCGAGTGGTTCTAGCCGCTTCAGTCCGGAACCGTGCTGCTGCTGCGGTCGCAGAATCGTATCCTGTCTCGGGCATGGATGTGTATGGTGTCCTTAGGTTAGTTAGGTTTAAGAAGTTCTAAGTCTAGGGGACTAATGACCTCAGAAGTTAAATCCCATAGTGCTTAGAGCCATTTGAGCCATTTGTTCTAAAAGTTCCGCAGGGTACCAGAGAGTTAACTCTAGCATGCATGAACTGCGCCAGTCTTACTGTATTCTGGTAGTTGTTGGACTAGCAGTAAATGCAGTGGGTATCAGCGATCTTCCTCTCCTTTGACCCTCGCTGTCAAGTAGTTGGCAAAAAGGTGATGGTGCTAGTTGTCCTCCTCCACTTAGTGAGGACGGGTCCACAGAAACCTACGAACGGGCCGACACTTTTCTGGTGTCCGGCGACTTGTAAGTATGGTACTTTACCTTCCTTGAGTTTACTGATGTAATTTGGAGGTAGTCATTGATATTTCATCATTTAGCAACTTTTAATCGATTTTTGTTTACAGCTTCAATTCAATAATTGTTTTTGTAGTTCCATTTCCCTTTGTATTTAATCAATTCTGGCGTGTTGAATGCGTTTAAGTAAGTTGGCCTCTGTTTAGAAAGCAGATCCACCTCCTTGTTCTTTAAAATCAAAGATCTTAGTGATTTTAGCACTGATTTACTCCAAAGTTAAATACGTATTTGTTAATAAAACTTTGAAATTCTCTTACTTCGGAACTCGTGCTGACTGAATGTGTTCATTCGTGCTTAAGTTTTGATCTGTTGCCAATGGTCACACCACATGGCACCTTAGTGGAAGCTCATCCTGAGCTCTTTCAATGAATATATTATCGCTTTCAGCGATCGAATTTAGTCAGTCTTCGGCTGCCCCTTCAGGGATATTTTATTAGAATTAAGGGCTTCTTCGTTCAATAGTGAACTCAGTAGCCATAGGCAGACACTGTCACTTGTCCTTCATCTAGCACGGAGTAAGTAATATAATGCTTCATACTGTACTACGCGGAATTATGAGCCCAACGAGTATCGACATCCATGACGACATTCTCCTCGTTTTACATTTATGGAATTTATGGTGTTTTTCAAGAGTTCGTTATCTGACCGCTAATATGACAGTAATCACCCCTTTTTTGTCACAGTGGGTTACACCGTAATAGTGGGACATCCGCGGTTTCCCAGTGGGTCTACCACTGAATGCCAATATGTTTGTGTCGATATCATGAGTGAACTGTTTCTGTTGCCTCTGTCAAAACCAATGTCCCTGTACGCCACATGCGTAAAACAAGCTACCTCTGTAGTAGCATCCCCAAGTTCATAAATGTGTATTACCAATTATGTTACAGTACCACATAGTTAAGAGTGTATCATTATTCTTACTGCCTCTGTTTACTGACTGAAACTTTTATTACTTGCCTTCTGTATAGATCGATGGCAGTGATGTGTGTCTGGAACCAATAAATGAATCCTTTGTGATCATAGCCCCATTACCTTTTGTTAATATCCTTCCTCCAATTGAAATTGTTACAAAAAAGTAAACAATTTCCCGAAAAGGAAGTGAAATTATTTACTAGAATGCGTAATTAGATTACTCTATGTACCATCATGGAAGTGAAACATGGACGATAAATAGTTTGGACAAGAAGAGAATAGAAGCTTTCGAAATGTGGTGCTACAGAAGAATGCTGAAGATTAAATGGGTAGATCACATAACTAATGAGGAAGTATTGAATAGGATTGGGGAGAAGAGAAGTTTGTGGCACAACTTGACTAGAAGAAGGGATCGGTTGGTAGGACATGTTCTGAGGCATCAAGGGATCACCAATTTAGTATGGGAGGGCAGCGTGGAGGGTAAAAATCGTAGAGGGAGACCAAGAGATGAATACACTAAGCAGATTCAGAAGGATGTAGGTTGCAGTAGGTACTGGGAGATGAAAAAGCTTGCACAGGATAGAGTAGCATGGAGAGCTGCATCAAACCAGTCTCAGGACTGAAGACCACAACAACAACAACAACAATGTACCATCACATAAATTTGAGCTTGTGTGCTAATAAAAATCATCTATCGTTTAAAGTCAATCGCAGCAAAAGTCGTTTAAACGCCCTCCTTTTTTCCTGGTGTTCCCGCTCAGGATACAAATTCGTGTAAACACCCTCCCTTCCTAGTCTACTGAATTTTTGGACTTCTAAGCGTTAATTTTTGAATGTTTATTTGCGCAAAGGATTTTTTATGTAACTTTTCGTGTGATGTAATGTGACTGCAATGAAATGTTATTGACAGAATCTGTGACACACAAACTTTAATCTTGATCTCTGAATTTCCACAGTCTTGCATTGAAACACTGTTGTCCAGAATGAGATTTTCACTCTGCAGCGGAGTGTGCGCTGATATGAAACTTCCTGGCAGATTAAAACTGTGTGCCGGACCGAGACTCGAACTCGGGACCTTTGCGTTTCACGGGCAAGTGGTCTACCAACTGAGCTACCCAAGCACGACTCACGCCCCGTCCTCACAACCCTTCCCGCGAAAGGCAAAGGTCCCGAGCTCGAGTCTCGGTCCGGCACACAGTTTTAATATGCCAGGAAGTTTCAAACACTGTTGTGATGTATCTTCTACTTTGAAGAGTCCGCCCCGTGTAGCTGAGTGGTCAGCGCGACAGAATGTCAATCCTAAGGACCTGGGCTCGATTCCCGGCTGGGTCGGAGATTTTCTCCGCTCAGGGACTGGGTGTTGTGTTCTCCTAATCATCGTCATTTCATCCCCATCGGCGCTCAAGTCGCCGAAGTGGCGTCAAATCGAAAGACTTGCACCCGGCGAATGGTCTACCCTACGGGAGGCCCTAGTTACACGACATTTTACCTTGAAGAACTATTCTGTAACACACGCTTATACTATGTTTTGCCTTCAAGATGATAGCTCTGCATGAGTCTCTTTTCTTGGCGTTGATTCGTACGTAAATGATTAAATGAAATACAAGGCCTAAAAGTATTCCGTTTGAGTTATAAATTACAATTTTCCACTTTGTTTTGCGATACTAGTTGCTACCATATAATATCACCGTTTATAGTACCAATTTTTCACTATGTTCAACAGTTTGTTAAAATTAAAACTTGTCCAATAACGGCCTTATTCAACAGTAACACCTATCTTTGAACTTTAGAAGTGTTTCAAAAATTGTTAGTTTTCTCAGTATTTCTACAGCACTCCAATATCATTCATAGTCACACTTTCTTACGTCCACCACTCCAGCCGTCCTAGGCTGCTGTGTTGTGTTGTTAAGCTACCTTGTCGTCCCTGCTCACGGTTCAGCGCCCCTGCGTCGCACGCCATACTTTTCGCGAGTTGCACAACATTACTTCGCGTGATTTACCCGAGTACGCCTCCGAACAATTCCGTTCTCTTACCAATGGTTTTTATCATCAAACTGCGAGCATAAAATTGTGTCTGAGCACACTGTGAATTTAATGAATTGAAATATTCAATTACCTAAAGAAAAGCTTTAATTATATGTCATTTCATAAAATTCTGACGAGACATCGAAGGTTTCTGATGATGTGGTCACCTTACACTATAACGTTTTGTCCATGTGCATCTGCTTTCAGCATAACGTTAAAGAGAGGAGGAGGGGTTAATTGAGGGGAGCACACACTCTAAATAAGTCATCTGAGTAACAAATGCACGTGAATAGAAAAATAAGTTTGGAATAATTTTGTTTCTTAGTTTCTGATATTTTGAACATACTGAAATCAATGATATTTATTTTGAATATACACTTACGGGGGAAAACGGCACCACGAAAGAATAATTAATGTAGAGTAATGCAATTTTGGGAAAACTTTTGTCTAGGTAAGTAATTAACATCGCAAGATGGTAGGTTAATGTAAGAACCAGATAAGCCATTGCCAATGTGTAACGTTGGCACGTTAATAACATTTGTAACCGCCAGACTAATGAATGCAAGCATGCAAACGTGCGTGCACCGTACTGTACAGGTGCCGTATGTCAGTTTGTGGGATGGAGTCCCATACCTGTTGCATTTGGTTGGTCAATATAGGTGCAGGTCCAGTGTGCCTAGAATGGATACAGGTTGGTTGCACGCCCTTAACCATCCTGGTTGTGGATGACACTGGAGTTGACGTCCGCTGATGTCCCATGTGTGCTCGATTGGACACACATCTGGTGATCTAGAAGGTCAAGGCAGCATGTCAACATTCTGTAGCTTTGGGTTACAACATCTGTATGTGGGCGAGCGTTATCCCGTTGGAAAACACCCCTGGAAAACTGTTCATGAATGGCACGACACGTCGAATGACAGGACTAACGTACAAATTTACACTCAGGATATGAAATCGCACCCCAGAAAATCGCACACCAGACCACCACTCCAGGTGTAGGTCCAGTGTGTCTAAAACGGATACAGGTTAGTTGCAGGCCCTTAACTGGCCTGCTTCTAACCATCACATGGCCGTCACTGGCATCGAGACAGAACCAACTTTCATCAGAAAACACAGTTTAACCTCTCGCTTAACTGCACTGAAGTCGCAAATAGCGGTGCTTTGGGGTTAGTGGAATGCACACTTCAGAGCGTCTGGCTCAGAGCTGTCCTTGAAATAACCGATTTGTAACAGTTCGTTGTGTCACTGTGGTACCAACTGGTGCTCAAATTGCTGCTGAAGATTCAGTACGATGCGACAGAGCCATACGCCGAACAGGATGGCCTTCCTTCTCGGCAGCGCCACGAGACCGTCCGGAGCCCGGACCTCTTGCGACTGTACAGTCGTGCTCAAAAGTATCCGAACGAACTGAATTGCATTTCGCCTGATTCGCATACAACCCTCATAACGCAGCTGTCAAGCAGATCCTCTAATCGCTCCTCGGTACAGTCGTTTGACTATTGAAAATGGTTCCAACAAATCACCACTAGAAAACACTGCTCTGTATCGCAATAACTCAAGATGTAAAGTAATACCACGATAGTACAAATATCAGATAACACCTTATCACAGATAAGACTGTCCTTAAGGCTTGTAAGCTCAAATTTATTACAATAAATGACATGCCTGAAATGTTACCACTCTCATTATTACGTCAGATTGGTAATGCACGTACTAAGTTTGTCGTATTCATGATTTCCTCTTCAAAGTAACATACCGTACTTATTATTTAACACAAAATGACATTAAAAATTTAAGTTCTTCACGAGCTGCTAGTTGAGAATATGTGTTGTTGTTGTGGTCTTCAGTCCTGAGACTGGTTTGATGCAGCTCTCCATGCTACTCTATCCTGTGCAAGCTTTTTCATCTCCCAGTACCTACTGCAACCTACATCCTTCTGAATCTGCTTGGTGTATTCATCTCTTGGTCTCCCTCTACGATTTTTACCCTCCACGCTGCCCTCCAGTACTAAATTGGTGATCCCTTGATGCCTCAAAACATGTCCTACCAACCGATCCCTTCTTCTAGTCAAGTTGTGCCACAAACTTCTCTTCTCCCCAATCCTATTCAACACCTCCTCATTATTTATGTGATCTATGAACTTCAAATGACACGATGAACTGTCTCGGCCGGCCGGGGTGGCCGAGCGGTTCTAGGCGCTGCAGTCTGGAACCGCGTGACCGCTACGGTCGCAGGTTCGAATCCTGCCTCGGGCATGGTTGTGTGTGTTGTCCTTAGGTTAGTTAGGTTTAAGTAGTTCTAAGTTCTAGGGGACTGATGACCTCAGAAGTTAAGTCCCATATTGCTCAGACCCATTTTGAACTGTCTCGTTCTGCATATGGATTCAAATCCAGGTCATGCAGACTGAGCAGAGATTTCGTGACTGGCGGAAACTAACAGCCATTCCTGACTAGGCATACAGAGAGTGATATACCTCGATTTTAGACAGTATCAGTTAGGAAATATCAACTTTAAATTATGTAACGTAAACATTTTTAACGGACGCAAATTCCTACCCAGCCTCTGTTGTCCCTGTTAACGAACTACGAGAGATGTTAAATATTGCTTCTTCACAAGAAACTTACTTGAAATGCCGTGAGGTAAGGCTTTGTGTTGGACAGGGATTCGAACTCAGAACCTAATCGGATTGTTATCGAAGCACAATCAACTGTGACATATCGGATTTTCCCGGCAGTAGCAAGATGTTTTAACTGAAATGACGAGACGACACATTAATTTCTTCCTTCCCAGGACTCCAACCCGGCACCTATCGCTGTTATATTCTAGAGAATACGAACGTTAAATGTGGGTTTGTTAAACCAGCAGCGACATGTGAGCATGTTTGAACTAGAAATAATATGACGAAGAGTTCAGTGCTGACTGCTAATCGAACCCAACACATATCGTTGCTGACTAACACGCAAAGAGACGTCAGCTACCGAATTTTTCTCCACCAGCTGCTCGGAATAACATCCTTGAACTTATAGTGATCTCGCAAATAGTTCTGTGTCTCACTGAGAGTCAGAAACGTCTGATATAGATAGTGTTGACAAAGAGTGAAAATACATTAAAAATCAGAATTATTATCCACCAGCACATACGTGTTCTCATGCTAGAGCTTGATAATACACAATGAAAACTTTAGTGCCCGATCAGGATTCGAACCCTTTCACGCGCAATATGTGGAGATGTTGATGAATCTTCAGTTTTGAACAAACAACAAATTGTAGTCGAGCTGTATTGTCACGAAGGGATCAAATTCCGCGTTAAGGACGGTCTGAGTTGCATTCCCAGTTCAGAACCAATTTTATCGACATACATAACCTCAAATAAAAGATGGAATAAGTGTCCTGTGACCCTACATAGCGTTTGTTTCGCCACTAGAAATAAATAACTCTTATAAGAAAGGTTACTGGTGATAGAGTTTCTACATGTCGCCACTCCTGACTTTATTGTGGTTCAACCTAATGTCTATTTGGTAGAGAAGGAATATCATGTTCAATATGAATTTCAGACATTCCATTATACATTCTTCACTTGGCGCAGCCAGAAGAGAATCGAATCTGTCTCTCATTATCAAAAATCATCGGCAGAAGTCGGATCGAACGCAGACCATGGGTACATGAAACTAACAACAATCCAACAGCCTACCGAATCCCCATTCCCGGGGCTCATTTTTCTATTGTAACGCCGTTGTGCCACACTGGATAAGAATTCTAAAACTCAGGCTCCCTGTAGTGGTTTGCAGCATGTTCAGTACATTCATTAACTTGGTTGACCGAATCGCCAAGAACTAGCTGCCTCGGGTACGCACTGCGTACATTCGACTCTACTTTGTAATCACCGAAATAAAATCACGTAACTGCCACCTACACAGAAGTGCCAACAGTGTAGGATGCAGAAACTTAAATAGGAAGTGTTCCTTTCCACTTGAGCTACTCTATTGCGATATCTGTTTGTTGAAACCGTCGTGCAGTGTAAAAGGAAAGCTGTAATTGTCTGCTTCTCAGAAGTCTACATCCGGTCATATGCATTATCTCACAACACTGTGAAATGCGCAAGTGCTGGAGGATTAGTTGTTGACTTCTCGAGCTGGTGTAGCAGCGGTTCAGCTAGTAGTGTAACGGTAAGTGTAGTGCTCAGTAGACAAAACGTCGCGAGTTCAAATGCATTCACTACTACATTTTTTTAAAACGCAATTCTGCTGTCTTCTGAAGTTATCAATCTAATGAAATTTTGAACATAATTCCCTTCACTTCTCGACCCAAAATAGTCACATGTGGAAAAAGGGCCAACTACTGCGACATTTTGTTTTTTCCAGGTTTAATAGGCGGCCAGGCAGCAGATGCACCTCGAAACTTTTGTATTACGCATGGCGAGAGCGCATGGTGCCAAAATACGCCCGAAAAGTATTTTCTACGTCAGCTATCGTGTGGTAGTGGCATTTTATTCTTCTTCAAACCTTGTTCGACAGCATTAACTCAGAACAAGTTTCTACATGCACGTAATCAATAAACTGCTTGTGCATTGTCAGGCTGTTATACATAACTTCAGAGAATTTGCGTATATCGTTGATGATTAATTTCTCTCTCATGTTTACTATTGTTTAAACAACACTTAAGGAAACCCTACGAAAATTGTGCACTGTATTATAAGAAATGAAAGAAAACTACCCACGATAACGTTACGACTAAAGTCTGTTTTAATAAAGCTGAGCATCTGTACACAAGCGTGCCTCTATCGAATCGAATTAGTAAAATATTACTCACTTAGATTTCGATTGGGTCTGTGTTTAATTGGTACGCTGTGTCATACTCAAGAGGTATGCAATAGTAGCATTTCATAAATAAAGTTATGTATTCCCGGAAACCCAAAATTTGCTTGTCAGTAATGGAAAGATGCATTACCTGTTGTGCAGCATTGTAAGTTTTTCACCATTGCACTATGAGCCGAAAGTATTTTATTGCGTTTTCCTTATCGATGTTTGATCTGACTGCTTGTAGCTCTTTCTCAGAAGGGATAAAAACTTCACATTCAGCGAGACTGAAACTGCAAACCAGAACCGACAGAGCCAGCGAAGAGGTATATACCTGGCATGTCTATTACGAGGCCAATCGGGACCAGAACTCGTAAATCGCTATTTAAAGGACAAGATTAGTTGCGATTTCCACGTGCAACGACCTTCCTGGGCTGAAAATCGTAAATTTGTAATCTTTTGTTACACCTCAAGCGATAACAACTCAGATTATTCAATGGAAATGAAAGAAAAAATCAAGTGAACTTTGAGACTTAATTCCGTGCACACCAGGAAGTAACTCGTCGATCACAGAGTTGCCAAACATACCTTGCCTTGTTGCCAAATCTCTGTTACAATACCACCAGGAAGAAGACGAAGCGATGTATTCCTACAGAGGGCTGGGAAGTGACCATAGCTGGCATCTCAAAAACGCGGCTGGCAAGGCTCGGAATACGTCTGACTCGCATCTCTGTAACTGGGTTTAGGAACTGGAGCGTAATTATTATTAATACTCAGAACTGACTGTAAACTAAGCATCATATATCAGTAACTCTCATAGTTATTTTTATATTTCTTTCGTAAGTGTACTCAAAACTAAGAAACCCATTTCATGGACGTTTTCGCACCTGGCCAACGTCGAGCAGAACAAACAAGAAAAATGATAAACAATATTTGTGTGTGTGTGTGTGTGTGTGTGTGTGTGTGTGTGTGAGAGAGAGAGAGAGAGAGAGAGAGAGAGAGAGAGAGAGAGAGAGAGACAGAGAGAGAGAGAGAGATAAACATAGAAAAGAATGAGAGAGAGAGTAGATAATTGTTGTAAAGAAATTGCATCATGGTATGTAAAGAAATCTTTCATTAAAATGACACGTTCCACATCATTATGAAGTGTTGTATTTATGATCTATGAAACAAATACACTCCTGGAAATTGAAATAAGAACACCGTGAATTCATTGTCCCAGGAAGGGGAAACTTTATTGACACATTCCTGGGGTCAGATACATCACATGATCACACTGACAGAACCACAGACACATAGACACAGGCAACAGAGCATGCACAATGTCGGCACTAGTACAGTGTATATCCACCTTTCGCAGCAATGCAGGCTGCTATTCTCCCATGGAGACGATCGTAGAGATGCTGGATGTAGTCCTGTGGAACGGCTTGCCATGCCATTTCCACCTGGCGCCTCAGTTGGACCAGCGTTCGTGCTGGACGTGCAGACCGCATGATACGACGCTTCATCCAGTCCCAAACATGCTCAATGGGGGACAGATCCGGAGATCTTGCTGGCCAGGGTAGTTGACTTACACCTTCTAGAGCACGTTGGGTGGCACGGGATACATGCGGACGTGCATTGTCCTGTTGGAACAGCAAGTTCCCTTGCCGGTCTAGGAATGGTAGAACGATGGGTTCGATGACGGTTTGGATGTACCGTGCACTATTCAGTGTCCCCTCGACGATCACCAGTGGTGTACGGCCAGTGTAGGAGATCGCTCCCCACACTATGATGCCGGGTGTTGGCCCTGTGTGCCTCGGTCGTATGCAGTCCTGATTGTGGCGCTCACCTGCACGGCGCCAAACACGCATACGACCATCATTGGCACCAAGGCAGAAGTTACTCTCATCGCTGAAGACGACACGTCTCCATTCGTCCCTCCATTCACGCCTGTCGCGACACCACTGGAGGCGGGCTGCACGATGTTGGGGCGTGAGCGGAAGACGGCCTAACGGTGTGCGGGACCGTAGCCCAGCTTCATGGAGACGGTTGCGAATGGTCCTCGCCGATACCCCAGGAGCAACAGTGTCCCTAATTTGGTGGGAAGTGGCGGTGCGGTCCCCTACGGCACTGCGTAGGATCCTACGGTCTTGGCGTGCATCCGTGCGTCGCTGCGGTCCGGTCCCAGGTCGACGGGCACGTGCACCTTCCACCGACCACTGGCGACAACATCGATGTACTGTGGAGACCTCACGCCCCACGTGTTGAGCAATTCGGCGGTACGTCCACCCGGCCTCCCGCATGCCCACTATACGCCCTCGCTCAAAGTCCGTCAACTGCACATACGGTTCACGTCCACGCTGCCGCGGCATGCTACCAGTGTTAAAGACTGCGATGGAGCTCCGTATGCCACGGCAAACTGGCTGACACTGACGGCGGCGGTGCACAAATGCTGCGCAGGTAGCGCCATTCGACGGCCAACACCGCGGTTCCTGGTGTGTCCGCTGTGCCGTGCGTGTGATCATTGCTTGTACAGCCCTCTCGCAGTGTCCGGAGCAAGTAAGGTGGGTCTGACACACCGGTGTCAATGTGTTCTTTTTTCCATTTCCAGAAGTGTATTAATCTAATGTAATCTAATCTAATTATATTGCTGACTAGCCATGAAGAGTCATGAAATACCGAAATTCTCACCAATATCAGTAACCAAATCTAAACTTGAAAATAAAAGACCACAGTTTTTGTAATAAACCGCGACTCCAATTATGGCCGTTTCGTCTCTGTTAACTAACCACATAAGATGTCTGATATGCCTCCATTCAGAAGTAACAAAGTATGCATGCATTTAAAAATGAAGTGAATGATATGAAGTTCTGTGACGGATATACGAACCGAACACGTAATCGGATTGTTAACTATGTAAAATCAAATGTTATGTATCGGCTTTTCTTACCAGCTGCTAGGTGTTTCAATCTAATATAAGGTTACAAATTTTTGTGCCTGAGCGACAATCGAACCACACACCTACCGTCCTTCTTTATCATTCACAAATCTAGCTTAAGTATCAATTGGTTACTCACCAACAGTAAGATGTGTGCTAGTTTGCCCAGAAATAACGACACCCATTGTGAATGTTGGCAACATATAAACAAACATTAAAAATGCATGTTGATTTCCATTAGCAGGCCGGTGTGCACATGACAGGGCTTGAAATGAAATTATGAATATTTTTGTACTGGATCAGTATTCGGACCCACATACTTTCCTTTGGAGGAGACCTAGAGGAGACTGCAGTCTTGGGAAAAGGAACGAAATGACTGAACTATACTGTTCCGAGAGATTCAGATCCTTGAGAGAGGAGATACGAATTCAGATTACAGTCCAGCCCCAAATTTTTCAACGTCTGTAGTTCAATCAAGTACAAGTAAAATAAGAGCCCTGTTCCTTTAAACGGCTATCGGTTCATCAAATCAAATAAAATTTTCTAATGTAAATAAGTTTACTGGTGACAGTATTTTTGTTTACTATGGCTTCCGCCTAGGTCATTTCCCAACGTAAACCGGCTCTGCCCAGTTGGTAATCAAGGACCGTGATGTTTCAAAAAATTGTTCAAATGGCTCTGTGCACTATGGGACTTAACTTCTGAGGTCATCAGTCCCTTAGAATTTAGAACTGCTTAAACCTAACTAACCTAAGGCATCACACACAGCCATGCCCGAGACAAGTTTCGAACCTGCGACCGTAGCGATCACGCGGTTCCAGACTGTAGCGCCTAGAACCGCTCGGCCACTCCGGCCGGCTGTAACGTGATGTTTAATGCGGATTCTTAATTATAACGTCTTTCTGTTGAGGTTACCAGAGGTAAAGTAAATCTGTTTGTGCCTCTTAAAAGTAAATGCCTGAACCCACGCGTTGCACCTGTGATAGCTCGTTCCACCAGACCATTGTGGCCACATTTCCCAGCCCCAGGAGTGTGCTGTACCGGATGGTATGCTTAGCTTACAAAATTAGTCACGGTGGAAAAAATGTGAATCTATTAAATGGTTAAGTAGAAGCAAGTTTCTGACGTGGAGAGTATGCTATTCCCATGTCAGCATGATGTAAAGACTCATCTGGGCATCATAGCCTCGATGTGAAGCCATTTTGAAATTTTCACTAATTTAGGAAATTTTTTAGTTCGAGAAAATCCACTGTGAAGTGTGAAGTTACGGGGTACTTCGATTATTACCGTCATTACTATCAGTTTCTTCATACCGTTGCTGGAACACATGTGCTTGAACATCATTTAATGCCTTTTGGTCATTATAGAATTAGTTGCCCAAGAACAGGATCTTTCCCTGTCTACGGAATTCTTTTCATGTTAATATCAAATACAAGCAATTACTCTTAGATTTCATTAAAACTGAACTAATTGCTGAAGATGTCATTGATAACAAAAACGCACTGTCTTTCATCATATACTAGCGCCTAGAAATGGCTTTCGAATACTGACAAACCAAAAACCAAGGGATATTACTGCCTTCCGATATACGTCGCTGTCAGTTCTTCCACATGATTTGGTCGACGTGACCTGTTTCAAGTTGTATATGACAGAGAATGTTTTAGAAAGTTAACTGTTTCCCTTTGCAACAAACAGAAAGATTTTCATTCAAAAATATCCAAGTTCAAATTTTTTGCAATATTAGTTCAAATTTAATATTCGTTTCTGTAATATGGGAAAGTATTTCACAGTTGCAAAACCCGCATCCGACTTATTGACCTTATACTTAGTCGCTGACCATAAATTCTAACTCAGAGTGACACCAGTTTAAGTAATCTGATGTAGCAAAGACTGTTTGCCAGTGCTCTTTCTCACCGGAAAATACGCAACTAACCAATTGGGCTCCATAAGTAGACTGTAACAGTAATTTCTGTGAGTATGCAATGCATACGGATTGTAGAATTTAGTGGTGCTCTCTCTTCCACTTCTGTATGCAATATGCCTTATCTAAACGGGCCCTTTATCATTACAGGCCCTGGGCAGTGCAACATCATACTGACAACAGTAATGTGCTTTTACTGACAACCTCACTGTTCGTTTTACCTGATTTTGTAATCATTTAAATAAAACAACATGACCTTCCGGTGGGAGACATTTCGTCCCCGGTTCCCTTCTGTGAAATTTGTCAGTAAGCTTTTTGCCGTCCAACGAGTGAAATGCGGCAGAGTATGGCTGGAAACGATTCACAAACCACGATTTAGTGTCGTTAAGACGATTCCTGTACAGATTGTCATAGCTGAAGGAATTTAGTTTCTTCTTAAATCGTCTCATGCAGCAACGTTCACAGAAATATCAAATAGGAAGAGCTCTTTATCCAGGTACGGAGGTCGTAAAACAAACTCCCCACAGATTGTGTCAGGTTGATCTTTTCGTCTGATAGCACTGTGTAAGTATTTTGTCTAAGAGGTGTCACAAGTAGTGTTCCTGTAGCTGTGGGAACCATTGGTTGAAAACGAGTTTAACATCAATGGGTACAGTACTGCTAAATATTCAAAATGATTATCAATCTAAGACATAGTTTATTCATAAACTGAAGCGTGTTTATAATATTGAAGCTAGACTGTGTATCCTTGTCTTCCTTGAGTGGGCACTGGAAGGCGTTTACACACAAGTATACAATACTATTAATACTTCGAACGCTATAGTTAACGTTGCTCTCTTAAACTAATTTTGTTTTTTTAATTCTTCTGGGTCTTCGGCGTTATGAATGACATCTTCAGCAATTCGTGGGACTGACCAGGCACCGAAGCCGAGACCTTTGTACTCGTAGTCTTGCTATTTATCACTTGAAGGTCATGTTGTTTTATTTAAATGATTACAAAATCAGGTAAAACGAACAGTGAGGTTGTCAGTAAAAGCACATTACTGTTGTCAGTATGATGTTGCACTGCCCAGGGCCTGTAATGATAAAGGGCCCGTTTAGATCAGGCATATTGTATTCAGAAGTGGAAGAGAGAGCACCACTAAATTCTATAATCCGTATCCATTGCATACATACAGAAATTACTGTTACAGTCTACTTATGGAGCCCGATGGGTTAATTGCGTATTTTCCGGTGAGAAAGAGCACTGGCAAACAGTGTGCGCTACAACAGATTACTTAAACTGGTGTCACTCTGAGCTAGAATTTATGGTCAGCGACTAAGTGTAAGGTCAATGGGTCGGATGCGGGTTTTGCAACTGTGAAATACTTTCCCATATTACAGAAACGAATATTAAATTTGAACTAATATTGCGAAAGTTTTGAACTTGGATAGCTTCGAATGAAAATCTTTCTGTTTATTGCAAAGGAAAACAGTTAATTTTCTAAAACATTCTCTGTCATACACAACTTGAAACAGGTCACGTCGACCAAATCATGTGGAAGAACTGACAGCAACGTATACCGGAAGGCAGTAATATCCCTTGGTTTTTGGTTTGTCAGTATTCGAAAGCCATTTCTAGGCGCTAGTATATGATGAAAGACAGTGCGTTTTTGTTATCAAGTGACATCTTCAGCAATTAGTTCAGTTTTAATGAAATCTACGAGTAACTGCTGATGTTTGATATTAACATGAAAAGAATTCCGTAGACAGGGAAACAAGCTGTTCTTGGTTCATAAACGGCTGTTAGCACTATGGGACTTAACTTCTAGGATCATCAGTCCCCTAGAACTTAGAACTACTTAAACCTAACAAACCTAAGGACATCACACGGATCCATGCCCGAGGCAGGATTTGAACCTGCGACAGTTGCGGTCGCGCGGTTCCAGACTGTAGCACCTAGAACCGCTCGGCTACCCCTACCCGGCTTCAGTTCTTGGGCAACTACATCTATAATGACCAAAAGGCATTAAATGATCTTCAAGCACAAGTGTTCCAGCAGTGGTATGAAAAAATGGTAGTAATAATGACGATAATCATCGAATTATCTGGTAACTTCACACTTCACAGTGGATTTTCTCGAACTAAGAAATTTGCTAAATTAGTGAAAATTTCAAAATGGCTTCACATCGAGGCTATGATGCCTAGAAGAGACATTACACCCTGCTGACATGAGAATAGCATAATCTCCACGCCAAAAGCTTTCTTCTACTTAACCATTTAATAGATTCACATTTTTTCCACCGTGACTAATTTTGTAAGCTAAGCATATCATCCGGTACAGCACACTCCTGGGGTTGGGAAATGTGGCCACAATGGTCTGGTGGAACTATAAGAGGTGCAATGCGTAGGTTCCAGCATTTAATTTTAAGAGTCACAAACAGATTTACTTTACCTCTGGTAACCTCAACAGAAAGACGTTATAATTAAAAATCCGCATTAAACATCACGCTACAGCCGGCAGGAGTGGCCGAGCGGTTCTGGGCGCTACAGTCTGGAACCGCGTGATCGCTACGGTCGCAGGTTCGAAACTTGTCTCGGGAATGGCTGTGTGTGATGTCCTTAGGTTAGTTAGGTTTAAGTAGTTCTAAATTCTAGGGGACTGATGACCTCAGAAGTTAAGTCCCATAGTGCTCAGAGCCATTTGAACAATTTTTTGACAAAAGGGCCTTGATAGGAGTCGCGGTTTATTACAAAAACTGTGGTCTTTTATTTTCAAGTTTAGATCTGGTTACCGATATTGGTGAAACTTTCGGTAACTCATGACTCTTCATGTTTAGTCAGCAATATAATTAGATTACATTAGATTAGATTAATATCTGTTTCATAGATCATGAATACGACATTTCATAATGATGTGGAACGTGTCATTTTAATGAAAGATTTCTTTACATACTATGATGCAATTTCTTTACAACAATTATTTACTCTCTCTCTCTCATTCTTTTTTGTGTTTATCTCTCTCTCTCTCTCTCTCTCTCTCTCTCTCTTTCTCCCTCTCTCTCTCTCTCTCTCTCTCTCACACACACACACAAATATTGTTTTTCATTTTTCTTGTTTGTTCTGCTCGACGTTGGCCAGATGCGAAAACGTCCATGAAATGGGTTTCTTAGTTTTGAGTACACTTACGAAAGAAATATAAAAATAACTATGAGAGTTACTGATATATGATGCTTAGTTTACAGTCAGTTCTGAGTATTATTAATAATTACGCTCCAGTTCCTAAACCCAGTTACAGAGATGCGAATCAGATGTATCCCGAGCCTTGCCAGCCGCGTCTTTGAGATGCCAGCTATGGTCACTTCCCAGCCCTCTGTAGGAATACATCGGTTCGTCTTCTTCCTGGTGGTATTGTAACAGAGATTTGGCAACAAGGCAAGGTATGTTTGGCAACTCTGAGATCGACGAGTTACTTCCTGGTGTGCACGGAATTAAGTCTCAAAGTTCACTTGATTTTTTCTTTCATTTCCATTGAATAATCTGAGTTTTTATCGCTTGAGGTGTAACAAAAGATTACAAATTTACAGTTTTCAGCCCAGGAAGGTCGTTGCACGTGGAAATCGCAACTAATCTTGTCCTATAAATAACGATTTACGAATTCTAGCCCCTATTGGCCTCGTAGTAGAGATGCCAGGTATATACCTCTTCGCTAGCTGTGTGGTAGCATGCTGATCTGTAAAAAAGCGTCGGTTCTGGTTTGCAGTTTCAGTCTCGCTGAGTGTGACGTTTTTATCCCTTCTGAGAAAGAGCTACAAGCAGTCAGATCAAACATTGATAAGGAAAACGCAATAAAATACTTTTGGCTCATAGTGCAATGGTGAAAAACTTACAATGCTGCACAACAGGTAATGCATCTTTCCATTACTGACAAGCAAATTTTGGGTTTCCGTGAATACATAACTTTATTTATGAAATGCTACTATTGCATACCTCTTGAGTATGACACAGCATACCAATTAAACACAGACCAAATCGAAATCTAAATGAGTAATATTTTACTAATTCGGTTCGATAGAGGCACGCTTGTGTACAGATACTCAGCTTTATTAAAACAGACTTTCGTCGTAAGGTTATCGTGGGTAGTTTTAAGCAATAGTAAACATGAGAGAGAAATTAATCATCAACGATATACGCAAATTCTCTGAAGTTATGTATAACAGTCTGACAATGCACGTGCAGTTTATTGATTCCGTGCATGTAGAAACTTGTTCTGAGTTAATGCTGTCGAACAAGGTTTGAAGAAGAATTAAATGCCACTACCACACGATAGCTGACGTAGAAAATACTTTTAGGGCGTATTTTGGCACGATGCGCTTTCGCCATACATAATACAAAAGTTTCGACATGCATCTGCTGCCTGGGCGTCTATTAAACCTGAAAAGAACAAAATGTCGCAGTAGTTGGCCCTTTTTCCACATGTGACTATTTTGGGTCGAGAAGTGAAGGGAATTATGTTCAAAATTTCATTAGATTGATAACTTCAGCAGACAGCAGAATTGCGTTTTAAAAAAATGTAGTAGTGAATGCATTTGAACTCGCGACGTTTTGTCTTCGGAACACTACACATACCGTTACACTACTAGCTGAACCGCTGCTACACGAGCTCGAGAAGTCAACAACTAATCCTCCAGCACTTGCGCATTCCACAGTGTTGTGAGGTAATGCATATGACCGGATGTAGACTTCTGAGAAACAGACAATTACAGCTTTCCTTTAACACTGCACGACGTTTTCAACAAACAGATATCGCAATAGAGTAGCTCAAGTGGAAAGGAACACTTCCTATTTAAGTTTCTGCATCCTACACTGTTGGCACTTCTGTGTAGGTGGTAGTTACGTGATTTTATTTCGGTGATTACAAAATAGAGTCGAATGGATGCAGTGCGTATCCGAGGCAGCTAGTTCATGGCGATTCGGTCAACCAAGTTAATGAATGTACTGAACATGCTGCAAACCACTACAGGGAGCCTGTGTGTTAGAATTCTTATCCAGTGTGGCACAACGGCGCTACAATAGAAAAATGGGCCCCCAGGCATGGTGATTCGGTAGTCTGTTGGATTGTTGTTAGTTTCATGTACACATGGTCTGGGTTCGATTCCGACTTCTGCCGATGATTTTTGATAATGAGAGACAGGTTCTATTCTCTTCTGGTTGCGCCAAGAGAAGAGTGTATAATGGAATGTCTGAAATTCATATTGAACATGATATTCCTTCTCTACCAAACAGACATTAGGTTGAACCACAATAAAGTCAGGAGTGGCGACATGTAGAAACTCTATCACCAGTAACCTTTCTTATAAGATTCATTTATTTCTAGTGGCGAAACAAACGCTGTGTAGGGTCACAGGACACTTATTCCATCTTTTATTTGAGGTTATGTATGTCGATAAAATTGGTTCTGAACTGGGAATGCAACTCTGACCGTCCTTAACGCACAATTTGATCCCTTCGTGACAATACAGCTCGACTACAATTTGTTGTTTGTGCAAAACTGCAGATTCCTGAACATCTCCACATATTGCGCGTGGAAGGGTTCGAATCCTGGTCCGGCACTAAAGTTTTCATTATGTATTATCAAGCTCTAGCACGATAACACGTATGTGCTGGTGTATAATAATTTTGATTTTTAATGTATTTTCACTCTTTGTCAACACTATCTATATCTGACGTTTCTGACTCTCAGTGAGACACAGAACTAATTGCGAGATCACTATAAGTTCAAGGATGTTATCCCGAGCAGCTGGTGGAGAACGTCTCTTTGTGTGTTAGTCAACAACGATATGTGTTGGGTTCGATTAGTAGTCAGCACTGAACTCTTCGTCATATTATTCCTAGTTCAAACATGCTCATATGTCGCTGCTGGTTTAACAAACCCATATTTAACGTTCGTTTTCTCTGGAATATAACAGCGATAGGTGCTGGGTTGGAGTCCTGGAAAGGAAAAAATTAATGTGTCGTCTCGTCATTTCAGTCAAAACATCTTGCCACTGCTGAGAAAATCCGATATGTCACAGTTGATTGTGCTTCGATAACAATCCGATTAGGTTCTGAGTTCGAATCCCTGTCCAACACAGTCTTACCTCACGGTATTTCAAGTAAGTTACTTGTGAAGAAGCAATGTTTAACATCTCTCGTAGTTCGTTAACAGGGACAATAGAGGTTGGGTAGGAATTTGCGTCCGTTAAAAATGTTTACGTTATGTAATTTAAAGTTGATATTTCCTAACTGATACTGTCTAAAATCGAGGTACGTCACTCTCTGTATGTCTAGTCACGAAATCTCTGCTTAGTCTGCATGACCTGGGTTTGAATCCATATGACAGTTCATCGTGTCATTTGAAGTTCATACATATTCTCAACTAGCAGTTTGTGAAGAACTTAAATTTTTAATGTCATTTTGTGTTAAATAATAAATACGGTATGTTACTTTGAAGAGGAAATCATGAATACGACAAACGTACTACGTGCATTACCTATCTGACGTAATAATGAGAGTGGTAACATTTCAGGTATGTCATTTATTGTAATAAATGTGAGCTTACAAGCCTTAAGGACAGTCTTATCTGTGATAAGGTGTTGCCTGATATTTGTACTATCGTGGTATTACTTTACATCTTGAGTTATTGCGATACAGAGCAGTGTTTTCTAGTGGTGATTTGTTGGAACCATTTTCAATAGTCAAACGACTGTACCGAGGAGCGATTAAAGGACCTGCTTGACAGCTGCGTTATGAGGGTTGTATGTGAATCAGGCGAATTCAATTCAGGTCGTTCGGATACTTTTGAGCACGACTGTACATTCTCGTGACCACCGCTGCCAACAGTCAAGTACAGTGACTACATTCGTACCAAGTGTTTTGCAGTATCGCAGAAGGAACATCCAGATTCTAGTAGCAGTATTACACGACCTCGTTCAAACTCCGTGAGGTGCTGACGAAGGCGTCTATGTCGCGTTAATGGTGTTCTTGACTAACGTCAACTCGCCACGTCCAATCTTGAAGGTAACTAACGCTCACGTTCGTTACAGCGTGTATTTAAAGCAATCCTGATTTACATCCTCATAGTGGTGCTACCAGCGTCACTCTAACGCGACTGGTACGAAATCGGATTATACGTCATCTTTCAGATGTAGAAACACGCCTGCCAGTTTTCGTTTATCTTGCACAACTTCGTGTTACGACTTTTTCTTCTGTCAGTGTATATAGGTGCTATCTGTAAAGTAACCTCCGTTTTATTACACTCGGATGCACAAAATTACCAGCCAATTTCACTGACATCGATTTGTGGTAGGATCATGGAACAGATTTTGTGTTCAGACATAATAACCTTTGTAGACTCTGAGAAGCAGTAGTATCACACGAAAGTTGTGAACAAATCAATGAGGATTTGCAGAAAATAAATGCGTGGTGTAGTGACTGGCAGTTGTCTCTCAATATTACTAGATGTAACCTACTGCGTATAACAAGGCGAAAATCCCCTTTAATGTAAGAGTACAAAATAAATGCCCAGTCTTTGGAAGCGGTAACATCTGTCAAGTATCTGGGTGTGGCTACTCGAAATAATCTCAAGTGGAATGATCAGATTACACAAATAACTGGCAAGGCGAAAACTAGGTTGCAGTTTATTGGTAGAATCCTGAAGCGATGCAGTCCTTCAACTAAGGAAGTACCTTACAATACGTCAGTCCGTCAATCTTAGAGTATTATTCGTCTGTATGGGACCCTTACCAGTTGGGTCTGATTCAAGATATTGAGAAGGGCCAAAGAAGAGCAGCAAGGTTCGTGACTGGTCCATTTTGCCATTGCGAGAGCGTTACAAATCTCATAGAAGGTTTGAAGTGGGACACACTTGTAGATAGACGGCCCGCTAAACGGAAGGGACTGCTCACTAAATTCCGAAATCCGATCTTCGCCGAGGAAGTAGAGCATATATTATTACCACCAACTTTCAAATCGCGCAATGATCACCATTCAAAGATAAGGGAAATTAGAGCTCGTACTGAACCGTCCCCCCCCCCCCTCCCCCCTGAACCGCGGACCGTGCCGTTGGTGGGGAGGCTTGCGTGCCTCAACGACACAGATAGCAGTACCGTAGGTGCAACTACAACGGGTAGCTGCAACCACAACGGAGGGGTATCTGTTGGATCTGTTGAGAGACCAGACAAACGTGTAGTTCCTGAAGAGGTGCAGCAGCCATTCCAGTAGTTGCAGGGGCAACAGTCTGGATGATTGACTGATCTGGCCTTGTAACACTAACCAAAACGGCCTTGCTGTGCTGGTACTGCGAACGGCTGAAAGCAAGGGGAAACTGTGGTGTCACCACCAGACACCACACTTGCTAGGTGGTAGCCTTTAAATCGGCCGCGGTCCATTAGTATACGTCGGACCCGCGTGTCGCCACTGTCAGTGATTGCAGACCGAGCGCCACCACACGACAGGTCTAGAGAGACGTACTAGCACTCGCCCCAGTTGTACAGCCGACTTTGCTAGCGAAGCTACACTGACAACTACGCTCTCATTAGCCGAGACGATAGTTAGCATTGCCTTCAGCTACGTCATTTGCTACGACCTAGCAAGGCGCCATAATCCATTGCTATATATATTGTGATGCCTGTACCGTCAGACCAATGTTCACCAATTGTGGATTAAAGTTAAGTATTACAGCCACTGCGTCCGTTTTCTACATTCTCATTTCCTTGTAATGTTCCTGACCTCACTAATCAATCTGCGTGAGCTTAACGCTTGCCTTTCGGCTACCTCTGAGTGGCTTGGCTGTCTTGCCACGCCAATACAGTTGGTGACGAGCTAAATCGCGTTTGTACCAATTGCTCTTGCCTTACTTTACTTGTGCCATGGCTTCGCCACAATCTCCAGATGTACTGTCCGAATTTTATCGCTTGCAGAATCAGCAAACGCAGGCCTTATTGGATGCCCTTGGACAGCTCGTCCAGGGTCAACGTGCAATGCAAAACGATGCGGCAGCCGCCGCTCCACCGCTCCCGCAGCCACAACACGCAGTTGCACCACATTTTCGTCCTTTTGATGCGGCACTGGAAAGCTGGACGGAGTGGTCACGCCAATTTGGATTCCATCTCGCCGCCTACAGAATTCAAGGTAATGAGCGGCAGCCATTTCTTCTTTCCGCCGTAGGCGTCCAGACGTACCGTGTGATAGTGAAATTGTTTCCCCGACGCGACGTAGCAACTCTGTCCTACGAATGAATTTTGTCTGCATTAGATGCATATTTCAAAGAATCAGTCAATATCGTTGCCAAACGGTATTCGTTCTTTCGTACCAAACGTACAGCCGGTCAAACTAACTGGGAGTGGGTTGCAACTTCGCAAGGCCTTACTAGGGATTGTGCTTTTGAGTGTGAATGTGGACTCCCTTATTCAGATACTATGGTGCGTGATGCAATTGCACAGAACGTTTCTGATGTTCATATACGGGAGCAAATTTTGAAACTAGTCAATCCCTCCCTTCAACAAGTGATGGACATATTGAATAGGCAAGACACACTTGACTTTG
The DNA here is from genome assembly GCF_021461395.2 of Schistocerca americana. Taxonomy (NCBI): domain Eukaryota; kingdom Metazoa; phylum Arthropoda; class Insecta; order Orthoptera; family Acrididae; genus Schistocerca; species Schistocerca americana. Next base: position 438,684,994 of record NC_060125.1, read on the forward strand.
CTCAGGAATCATTTGAAGCTTCGCCAGCCGTGTGTCACATTGACCAGCCCGCCGGGCGACCTGCACGGAACAGTAAACAGCCCTCGCGCCCGTCCGCGCAGCTGCCGCCAAGCTCTCCGCTAAGTGTGCCGGTAAGCAGGCAAATGCAGTGCTAAAATCATGCCCGCAGTATGCTACTAGACATTCGCGTGAGAATTGCCCATCACGCCACGCTATTTGCTTTTTCTGTAATAAAAAAGGACATGTTCAGAGTGTTTGCCAGAAAAAGCTCAGATCGGACACTCACAACCATTCCAGGCCCTGTGCTTCGTGCCGGAATCGGAATCGAACCAAGAATACTCAGGCTCGTGAACCGTCGCCCATGGACATTCATGTAGTTCATTCCACTCCGCCCAGTGCTGCTCTTTCTAACAGTGACTGTGTTCGTTCCACAAATAGTGTGCGTCGACATCACAGGAAATCCCGTCAAGTCGCAAGTGCTTCTGTACCAGTGTCTGTTCACGTTGCACGAGACAGTCGCTCTTGTCGTCAGCAGGACAATAAACTTTTTGTGGACTTGGACATTCATGGCAACGTGATACCATTCCAGCTCGATACCGGAGCTGCAGTTTCAGTGATCAATAATGACACGTACAAACAACTGGGCACACCTCCGCTGTGTGCCGCAAATGTTAAGCTAACTACATATCCAGGTCACACGATCCCTGTGTTAGGACAGTGCAGCCTTCTTGCAACATACAAGGGACAAAGGAAACTTGTGTCATTTTACGTACTTCGTTCTTTTTCTGCAGTGAACTTGTTTGGCTTAGATTTAGTTCAGTTGTTTAACTTGTCTATAGTCAATCAGGTCCTATCAGTGAACCAGACTGTGCCTTCCGCCAGTGTTTCTAGTCTATGTGAAGAATTTGCAGACATTTTTGCACCGGGCCCAGGTTGCGCTACGAACTATACAGCACATTTGGAACTGAAAGTCAACGCGCAACCGAAATTTTTCCGAGCGCGCAATGTTCCCCACGCATTGCGTGATGAGGTCGCAAGAACCTTACACGATTTGGAATCACAAGGTGTGATTGAACGTGTGCAGGCTTCTCTCTGGGCATCACCCTTAGTAATTTTGCCAAAACCTTCCGGAAAATTGAGAGTTTGTGTGGACTTCAAGGCAACAGTGAATCCACAACTAGTGATTGCAACTTTTCCTTTACCCCGCCCAGAAGATCTTTTTGAAAAACTGTGCCCGGGTAAATATTTTTCGAAATTGGACCTAGCAGATGCGTACTTGCAACTACCGGTGGACGAAGAATCCCAGCGCGTTTTGGTGGTTAACACGCATCTTCGTTTGTATCGATTCAAAAGACTGCCATTCGGGTGTGCATCCGCCTCTGCATTGTTTCAGCAATATCTGCAAACTGTTTGTGCATCGGTCCCTACTGCAGCAAACTATCTGGACGATATTGTGATCTCCAGAAAGACGGAAGAAGAACATTTCGCCAATCTCCGAACATTATTTCAGGACTTGCGACAAAATGGTCTTCGCTTGCGGAAGGACAAATGTGTGTTTTTTGCTCGTGACTTACCATATCTGGGCCACGTACTCAATGCCCAAGGCCTACATCCTAGTCCAGAGCACCTCCGTGCCATACAAGACTTGCCTTCGCCGCAGAATTTGAAGCAGCTACAGAATGTGCTGGGAAAAATTAACTATTATCACAGATATGTCCCGCATGCCTCTTCCATTTCAGCTCCGCTACATCGCTTACGCCGTAAAGGTTCGTCTGGACGACGGAATGCGAACGCGCCTTTCGCCAGTTGAAATCGGCTTTGCTTTCTAAGACTTGCCTTACGCCATTCGATCCCCAGAAACCCCTTTTGTTAATGGTAGATGCATCGGATTTCGGGATCGGTGCTGTGCTTACGCACAAAGATGGATCGCATGATCGCCCTATTGCCTTTGCGTCCAAATTGCTCTCGTCTGCGCAAAGAAATTATTCCCAGATAGAGAAAGAAGCTTTGGCTCTGGTATAAGGTGTTACTAAGTTTCGTGATTTCTTGTATGGTCGTCACTTTACCATCATCACAGCCCACAAACCTTTGACGTCACTTTTTCATCCGAATCAAGCCTGTACCTCCACGTACAGCGCAGAAATTCATTCGCTGGTCTATTTTCCTCTCGCAGTACCGCTACAATATCTTGTATCGGGCCATTGCTAAGCACGGAAACGCCGATGTGTTGTCCCGTTTGCCTGTTGCTGAGGATAGAGCATTCGATTCTTCCGAACTTGCTTGCATGTTCATTGATGCGGAATCGGATGACGTGGTCGATGCAGCGATTACGAATATGTGCTCTTCTTGCATGGCGTGTGCCGAACAACAATTCGCACCGCCGCGGACATTCTTTGCATGGCCGAAAGCCACTTCCCCTTGGCAACGCTTACACATCGATTTTGCTGGTCCATTCTGGAATGCTCGATGGTTGGTTGTGGTCGATTCTTTCAGTAATTTTCCTTTTGTTGTCCGGTTGGCTTCCACGACGTCATCTGCCACCATCCAAGCGTTATCTGCTATCTTTTGCATAGGTCTTCCACAGACTATTGTTTCCGACAATGGCCCACAATTCATGTCCGCAGAATTTCAGTCATTCTGCAAGGCCAATGGTATTCAACATCTGACATCCGCTCCGTTTTCGCCTCAGTCAAACGGTGCCGGTGAACGATTGGTCCGGACTTTCAAGTCACAGATGTGGAAGTTGAAAGAGTCGCATTCTCGGGAGGAAGCGTTGTTGCTCTTTTTGTCATCGTATCGCTCTCAGCCCCGAGATGGTCGCTCGCCGGCTGAGTTGCTTCACGGTCGTCCTCATCGCACCTTGATGTCTTTGCTGCACCCGCCGCATCAGGTTCCTGTGCTGCGGCAGTCTTCTGCTTTTGCTCCAGGCGACGTTGTATTCTATCGCAACTATCGAGGTTCACGGCGTTGGCTCGCAGGGCGCATTCTTCGCTGCCTCGGCCGCGCGATGTATTTGGTTTTGGGGGCCTCTGGTGAGGTGCGTCGGCATCTCAATCAGCTGCGCCTCTGTCGTCGCACGGGTTCTGCCGCTCCCCGTCTGCTTTCAGCGACGGTGCCGTCCGGTCAGCGCCCTGGGGACCCATCTACTGGCTCGCCTCATCCCCAGGTGTTACCGACGCTGCCTTCCATTTTGCCCCATGGCGACGTGCCACCGCCCCGCCGCCTGTTCTCCCGCCGGCGACGCCCGCAGTGGACACTTCGCTGCAGCCGCCAAGCGCCTCCCTGGGTCACGCGCCGCCGATCGCTTCCCGTGACCAGCTGTCCTCCGACATGGAACTCTTGCCCGCTCCGGACCAGATGTCGTCTTCGCCCGTCGAATACCCCGCCCCGATGGAGGTCGAATCTTCGGCCCCTCCTGTCTCTTCACGGGCGCATACACCGCATGTTGGCGTGCACCCTGGACTAGGTTTTCAGGCGTTTCCTAGCTCCCCTAGGACCGAATGGCCGGGTGCGGGTGGCACAGCCTCGCCTGTTGTTAGGCTCCCCACCTCGTCGCATACGTCAACATGGGGTCCTCCCCACGGCGGGCGGACGCCTTATAACACAACCGTACGCCGATTTGCGGGGGAGGAATGTGGTGTCACCGCTAGACACCACACTTGCTAGGTGGTAGCCTTTAAATCGGCCGCAGTCCATTAGTATACGTCGGACCCGCGTGTCGCCACTGTCAGTGATTGCAGACCGAGCGCCACCACACGGCAGGTCTAGAGAGACGTACTAGCACTCGCCCCAGTTGTACAACCGACTTTGCTAGCGAAGCTACGCTGACAACTACGCTCTCATTAGCCGAGACGATAGTTAGCATAGACTTCGGCTACGTCATTTGCTACGACCTAGCAAGGCGCCATAATCCTTTGCTATATATATTGTGATGCCTGTACCGTCAGACCAATGTTCACCAATTGTGGATTAAAGTTAAGTATTACAGCAACTGCGTCCGTTTTCTACGTTCTCAGTTCCTTGTAATGTTCCTGACCTCCCTAATCAATCTGCGTGAGCTTAACGCGTGCCTTTCGGCTACCTCCGAGTGGCTTGGCTGTCTTGCCACGCCAATACAGAAACTACAGCCGTAATTTTTCCCGAGGGCATGCAGCTTTACTGTATGATTAAATGATGATGGCGTCCTCTTGGGTAAAATATTCCGAAGGTAAAATAGTCCCCCATTCGGATCTCCGGGCGGGGACTACTCAGGAGGACGTATGGGAGTTCTACAGGTTGGGGCGTGGAATGTCAGATCCCTTAATCGGGGAGGTAGGTTAGAAAATTTAGAAAGGGAAATGGATAGGTGGAAGTTAGATATAGTGGGAATTAGTGAAGTTCGGTGGCAGGGGGAACGAGGCTTTTGGTCAGGTGAATATAAGGTTACAAATACAAAATCAAGTAGGGGTAATGCAGGAGTAGGTTTAATAATGAATAAAAAATAGGAGTGCGGGTAAGCTACTACAAACAGCATAGTGAACGCAATATTGTGGCCACGATAGACACGAAGCCCACGCCTACTAAAGTAGTACAAGTTTACATGCCAACTAGCTCTGCAGATGGTGAAGAAATTGAAGAAATGTATGATGAGATAAAAGAAATTATTCAGGTAGTGAAGGGAGACGAAAATTTAATAGTCATGGGCGACTGGAATTCGACAGTAGGAAAAGGAAGAGAAGGAAACGTAGTAGGTGAATATGGATTGGGGCTAAGAAATGAAAGAGGAAACCGCCTGGTAGAATTTTGCACAGGGCATAACTTAATCATAGCTAACACTTGGTTCAAGCATCGTGAAAGAAGGTTGTATACATGGAAGAGCCCTGGTGATACTAGAAGGTTTCAGATAGATTATATAATGATAAGACAGAGATTTAGGAACCAGGTCTTAAATTGTAAGACATTTCCAGGGGTAGATGTGGATTCTGACCACAATCTATTGGTTATGAACTGTAGATGAAAACTGAAGAAACTGCAAAAAAGGTGGGAATTTAAGGAGATGGGACCTGGATAAACTGAAAGAACCAGAGGTTGTACAGAGTTTCAGGGAGAGCATAAGGGAACAATTGACAGGAATGGGGGAGAGAAATACAGTAGAAGAAGAATGGGTAGCTTTGAGGAATGAAACAGTAAAGGCAACAGAGGATCAAGTAGGTAAAAATATGAGAGCTAGTAGAAATAGTTGGGTAACAGAAGAGATACTGAATTTAATTGATGAACGGAGAAAATACAAAAATGCAGTAAGTCAAGCAGGCAAAAAGGAATACAAACGTCTCAAAAATGAGATCGACAGGGAGAGCAAAATGGCTAAGCAGGGATGGCTAGAGGACAAATTTAGGATGTAGAGGCTTATCTCAGGAGGGGTAATATAGATACTGCTTACAGGAAAATTAAAGAGACCTTTGGAGAAAAGAGAACCACTTGCATGAATACCAAGAGCTCAGATGGAAACCCAGTTCTAAGCAAAGAAGGAAAAGCAGAAAGGTAGAAGGAGTATATAGAGGGTCTATATAGGGGCGATGTTCTTGAGGACAATATTATGGAAATGGAAGAGGGTGTAGATGAAGATGAAATGGGAGATGTGATACTGCGTGAAGAGTTTGACAGAGCACTGAAAGACCTAAGTCGAAACAAGGCCCAGGGAGTAGACAACATTCCATTAGAACTACTGACAGAATTGGGAGAGCCAGTCCCATCTAGTGAGCAAAATGTATGAGACAGGCGAAATACCCTCAGACTTCAAGAAGAATATAATAATTCCAATCCCAAAGAAAGCAGGTGTTGACAGATGTGAAAATTACCGAACTATCAGTGTAATAAGTCATAGCTGCAAAATACTAACGCGAATTCTTTACAGACGAATGGAAAAACTAGTAGAAGTCGACCTCGGGGAAGATCAGTTTGGATTCCGTAGAAATGTTGGAACACGTGAGGCAATATTGACCCTACGACTTATCTTAGAAGAAAGATTAAGGAAAGGAAAACCCACGTTTCCAGCATTTGTAGACTTAGAGTAAGCTTTTGACAATGTTGACTGGACTACTCTCTTTCAAATTCTGAAGCTGGCAGGGGTAAAATACAGAGACCGAAAGGCTATTTACAATTTGTACAGAAAGAAGATGGCAGTTATAAGAGTCGAGGGACATGAAAGGGAAGCAGTGGTTGAGAAGGGAGTGAGACAGGGTTGTAGTCTCTCCCAGATGCTTTTCAATCTGTATATTGAGCAAGCAGTAAAGGAAACAAAAGAAAAGTTCGGAGTAGGTATTAAAATCCATGGAGAAGAAATACAAACTTTGAGGTTCGCTGATGACATTGTAATTCGGTCAGAGACGGCAAAGGAATTGGAAGAGCAGTTGAACGGAATGCACAGTGTCTTGAAAGGAGGGTATAAGATGAACATCAATGTAAGCAAAATGCAGATAATGGAATGCAGTCGAATTAAGTCGGGTGATGCTGAGGGAATTAGATCAGGAAATGAGACACTTAAAGTAGTAAACGAGTTTTGCTATTTGGGGAGCAAAATAACTGATGATGGTCGAAGTAGAGAGGATATAAAATGTAGACTGGCAATGGCAAGGAAAGCGTTTCTGAAGAAGAGAATGTTGTTAACATTGAGTATTGACTTAAGTGTCAGGAAGTTGTTTCTGAAAGTATTTGTATGGAGTGTAGCCATGTATGGAAGTGAAACATGGACGATAAATAGTTTGGACAAGGAGAGAATAGAAGCTTTCGAAATGTAGTGCTACAGAAGAATGCTGAAGATGGGTAGGTGGGTAGATCACGTAACTAATGAGGAGGTATTGAATAGAATAGTGAGAAGAGGAGTTTGTGGCACAACTTGACTAGAAGAAGGGATCGGTTGGTAGGACATGTTTTGAGGCATCAAGGGATCACCAATTTAGTACTGGAGGGCAGCGTGGAGGGTAAAAATCGTAGAGGGAGACCAAGAGATGAATCTAAGCAGATTCAGAAGGATGTAGGCTGCAGTAGGTACTGAGAGATGAAGAAGCTTGCACAGGATAGAGTAGCATGGAGAGCTGCATCAAACAAGTCTCATGAGTGAAGACCACAACAACAACAACAACAACAACATTGAAGCGTTCAGACTGTCGTTTTTCCCTCGCGCGATGAGCGAGTGGAATAGGGGGGGGGGGGGGGGGGGTAAATATGACTTTGGTGCGAATTGTGCCCTCCGCCACACACCGCTTGGTGGCTAGCGGAGTAAATATGTGGATGTAGATGCAGATGTAGTCTCTCACACGTCTACTAAACCCGTTGGAAATGAGGGCTGCAACTGAAAATCTCGCCAAACATTAAATCGACTTTGCAATTCTGTTTTTAGTGGCAAAATCTCAAAGCTATTTACATCCATTGAAGATATTTTGTTGTGTACCGACCGAATGTGTGAGTGAAGCCATCCCCTGTCAGTAGTCTCGCTTAAAAGAATAAATAATCGTCAGGTTACCCTCCATTCAGAGGCTGTTGCACGCAGCGACCGTTATTCAATGAACTGTGTACAAAGTCAGACCAACAGGTATTACATGCACTGATCAAAGAAGGATAGTGCATTGAGAATGGCTAGTTGCTAGCTGAAATCTAGATCTGCCAATAAAAATTCCAAAGCATGACTGATAGCTGAAATCTATTATTTATAAATAAGCATTCGTGGCCGTCCGTCCGTGGTCACCGACAAAACGGATACTGAATATTGACGGCGAAATTCGAAAAAATTGGTGCTTCACGATACCTTCACTGTCGGATAACTATCAGCAGATCTCTTCTCATGACTAAAAAATGAAGATATGAAGTTAGTGCTTACTACTCATGCTCATAAATTAAGGATAATTGCAGAATGTGGTGCCACACAACGTGGCACTACATAAAACTGGTGCTAAAAGCATAGGCACATAGGGAACACACGCGACATAGATCTGTAAGTCCACAGTATTGGTGTTAAGTTGAGAAAACCGTCTCGAAACATATGTGCTACAAAACACCACTGTTTCCTGCGTATGTACCCCAACGTCAATATGGGATATGATCACAGTGCACACGTACACAGGCCGCACAACGGGTTGGCATATTCTGGATCAGGTGGTCGAGCAGCTGCTGGGGTATAGCCTCCCATTCTTGCACCAGCGCCTATCGGGGCTCCTGAAATGTTGTAGGGGTTTAAGACGTGCAGCGAAGGGGTTTAGGTCAGGAGAACAGCCAGGTCAGCCCATTCGCCTGATATCTTCTGTTTCGAGGTACTCCTCCACGGCGGCAGCTCGGTCAGCCCTTGCGTTATCATCCATCAGCAGGAAGGCGGGACACACTGCACTCCTGAAAGGGTGGACATACTGGTGCAAGCCGGCCGGGGTGGCCGAGCGGTTCTATGAACTACAGTCTGGAACCGCGCGACCGCTACGGTCGCAGGTTCGAATCCTGCCTCGGACATGGATGTGTGTGAAGTCCTTAGGTGAGTTAGGTTTAAGTAGTTCTAAGTTCTAGGGGACTAATGACCTCAGCAGTTGAGTCCCATAGTGGTCAGAGCCATTTGAACCAAACTGGTGCAAAATGATTTCCCGATACACCTTACCTGTTACAGTTCCTCTGTCAAAGACATGCAGGGTGTACGTGCACCAATCACAATGCCACCCCACACCATCAAGCCACGACCTACATACAGGTCTCTTTCAAGGACATTAAGGGGTTCGTATCTGGTTCCTGGTTCACGCCAGATGAAAATCGGGCGAGAATCACTGTTCAGACAATACCTGGACTCGTCCGTGAACATAACCTGGGACCACTCTTCCAATGACCATGTACTGTATAGTCGACACTAGGCTTTTGGGGCTCTCCTGTGACCAGGGCCAGTGGAATGCACCTTGCAGGTCTCCGGGCGAATAATCCATATCTGTTCAGTCGTCTGTAGACTGTGTGTCTGGAGACAACGGTTCCAGTGGCTGCGGTAAGGCCCCGAGCAAGGCTACCTGCAGTACTCCCGAAGTGGCCGTGCGGTTAAAGGCGCTGCAGTCTGGAACCGCAAGACCGCTACGGTCGCAGGTTCGAATCCTGCCTCGGGCATGGATGTTTGTGTTGTCCTTAGGTTAGTTAGGTTTAACTAGTTCTAAGTTCTAGGGAACTAATGACCTCAGCAGTTGAGTCCCATAGTGCTCAGAGCCATTTGAACCATTTTTTGCAGTACTCCGTGGCCGTCTGCGGGCAATGATGGTGAGATAACGGTCTCCTTGTGGTGTTGTACACTGTGGGCGCCCCGTACTGTAGCGCCTGGACACGTTTCCTGTCTGCTGGAATCGTTGCCATAATCTTGAGTACACATTTTGTGGCACACGGAGGCCCGTGGTACGACCTGCTGTGTTTGACCAGCCTCCAGTCGGCCTAGTATTCTACCCTTCATAACGTCATCAATATGTGTTCTTTGAGCCATTTTCAACACACAGTCACCATTAACACGTCCAAAAACGTCCAGACACTTATTCGCTGGCCGGCCGGAGTGGCCGAGCGGTTCTAGGCGCTACAGTCTGGAACCGCGCGACCGCTACGGTCGCAGGTTCGAATCCTGCCTCGGGCATGGATGTGTGTGATGTCCTTAGGTTAGTTAGGTTCAAATGGTTCAAATGGCGCTGAGCACTATGGGACTTAACTACTGTGATCATCAGTCCCCTAGAACTTAGAACTACTTAAACCCAACTAACCTAAGGACATCACACACATCCATGCCCGAGGCAGGATTCGAACCTGTGACCGTAGCGGGCACGCGGTTCCAGACTGTAGCGCCTATAACCGCACGGCCACTCCGGCCGGCGGTTAGTTAGGTTTAAGTAGTACTAAGTTCTAGGGGACTCATGACCTCAGATGTTAAGTCCCATAGTACTCAGAGCCATTTGAACCATTTGAACTTACTCGCTGCACCGTACTCTGACATGCACCAACACACCTCTGTGTGTGTGTGGATTGCTGCCAGCGCCACAGTGCGACGACCGCAGGTCAAATGCACCGCATGGTCATACCCCGAGTTGATTTAAACCTGCAAATCGCCTACCAGAGTGTTGTTTCACCATGTACCACCATTATTCTTAATTTATGAGCATGAGTGTAGATTCCAGAACTTCTTCTGAGAAGCATAAAAATCAACAAATGAGGCGTCTTGCGGTAACGCCAGAAGCAGAGCCTGGGTCGTGTGTGAAACGTGAATTATTCGCGGACACTTCCACGAACGCATCGGTGATGTTTCTATAGACCTTTCATAATACGTACATAATTTCGACTGAAAAAAGTCATGAACGTCTGCATATCAAGTTACATATCTGATGCAAAATCAGTATAAAAGCAAGTGGGGGGTATTTTATTATCATTAGAAAAGCAGTAACAGCATCATGTAAGAGTCAGGAGAGTCCAATGACTTCGAACGTGAACTATTCGTCGGATGACACCTGAGTAACAAATCCATCGGGGACACTTCAACACTTCTAAAACTGCCCGAGTCGATTGCTGGTGTTGTGGCTGTGAAATGGAAACGCGAAATAACAACAGAAGCTAAACACAGACCAGGCAGACCTCATGTAATGACAGAGAGGGACCGTCGAGCATTGCGGAGGGTGGCTGTAAAAAACTGCTCGGAGAGAGCGGAAGGAATCACTTGTGAGTCACAAGGTGCAGTCCAGCTATAACAGTAACTGTGCGCAGGGAGTTGAATGGGGAACTCTGGTCCAGCAGCTTCTCATAAGCCACACGTTTCTGTGGCCAGTGGTAAGCGACATTTGAAGTGGTGTTGAGGGCGACGCCACGGGATGGTAGATGACTAGAAACGAGTCATTTGGGGGGATGAATCACGCCATCTCTTGTATCGGTCCGATGGAGACGTTTGGGTTTGGCGAATGACTGAAGAACGTTACTTGCCATCATGTGTCGTGGCGACGGCGGAATTCGTGTTATGATACAGGGAATTTGCTAGTGGTGGGGGTGTGGTCGTGTTGTTGCATTTAAGAAAACGCTAAATGCGGAAGGATTCGAGCAAGTTGTACAGCTTTTTGTACTATATACAATAGACGAATAGTTCGGAGACGATGACTGTGTCAGCATGACAACGCACCCTGTCATAAAGCAGTTTCTGTGACGCAGTGGTTTCTCGAGAATGTCACTCCTGAAATGGATTGGCCTACCCAGAGTCCCGATCTAGATCTAATGGAACGCCTTTGGGATGAGTTGGAATGTCGAAACATTCCAGAATCCAGCGTTCAACATTAGTGCCTTCTCTGGTTTCGGTTGTTGCAGAAGAATCGGTTGCCGTTCCTCCACAGACATTCTATCACCTCATCCAAAGTGTTCCTAACAGAGTTCAAGCCGTCATAAAGGCGAAGGGTGGAGATGCCCCATATTAATGTTCACTAATATGCGTTCAGATATCCTTCACGTAATGCTTATAACCATCCACTTACCTTTGGCATTCACTCATTCCAGTGTACGAATCTTTTGCTGCTATTCCACGATATAGCTGCTGATTTGAGGTGGGTCCTCTGGTCCAACTGAACCCGATCAGTGACTGGAAATGGTTATCTTCGGCTACTCGGAGACCATTTGCAACCATTCAAGGACACAGGTTCGCAAACAACGATGGAATTTTTGTGCAATGACCACAATTGTTCGCAATTGGTTTGAAGAACGTTTTGGACAATTCCATCTAATGATTTGGCCACCCAGATCGCCTGACATGAGCCCCACGGACATATATGAGACGTAATCGTGAGGTCATTTCGTGCACAAAATCCTGCACCGGCAACACTTTAGCAGTTATGGACTGCTACAGAGGTAGAATGGCTCAGTACATCTGCAGCGGACTTCCAGCGACTTATTGAGTCCATGCCACGTCGAGACGCATTACACTGGGCAAAAGGCGGTCCGACGCGGTATGTCACCTCGGTGTATTCTGTATATCGAAGTATTGCGTAACAACTGTATGAATTGCGCAATGTATGATCACGTGGTATATAAGTTCATCTAACAGCAAAAGAAATTAAGATCTGCAATAGAAATACGGCCAGCATTTTTGTTTCAAGTAAAGCGGAGCCTACTGAACACCATCCACACAAAATTATTGATCCTGCGAAAATTGTCATTGCAGTTTCAACTTGAAGATCAACAAGACACAAGATAAGTATCTTTTGAACCCTTCGGTCATTCTTGTAAATTATGATCTCGTTATGCTAACCTCAGGTACAATGTGAGTACATGACGAACTCTTGGCGAGGATAACGACGGCCGTTTTAAGACATACCGTCGGATGTCGGCGGGGTTTTATACACAAAGTAAATATTAGTGTGGATATTCGCGAAATCAGTATCTGCTCAGACCACTAATTATTGGACTTAACTTGCGTGAAGTGAAACGAATCTCGGTACGTGCTGGCTTCGACTTCCCTTCCTCATCCCTTTCTCTCACACTCTTTTGTTAAACACTTGGCAGTAACGAGGAAATACCAGACATTCAGTCTCCTTGAGAAAAACGACAAAAGAAAGTCCATATAACTTCTTTGTCTCCCTCTACTATCTTTGTTAACACGTACCGAGTGTGTCGGAACGAGAGTTTTCACAAACCTCGTGAGCTGAAAGATTAAACACATTTGTTACTTAACTGGTTTTGCTTTGTCAGAGTTCCTGCGAAGCAGGTGTGGCGCAGCACGTTTCTTCGATCGGCATCGTGCATACATTTGTTCACCCGATACGTAATAAATACGGCGCTAAGTAGGAAGTCAGACTTTCGCCATTCATACCGGCCCGTGTAATCTGCTGCAAAACAGTAGAAAGCTTTCGGTCGACGCGCGTAATCTTGTTACCGACACGATTTTCTGTCCTGACAAGGGGCAAAGTGTGCAACAGCCTCCCTGCCGTCGATTACAAGACAATGTGACCAGGCATACACCATTTTCACCATAGTTTACTTTGTTTTCTAAGAGGCTTGTGTTACAACAGGATTCGTGAATCTGGCTGAAAAAAAAGAAAATACTGGAATCAATTATATTTATACTACTATAAAAAGTCGTAGTTTAAAGTTGTTATGAAGTATCTTGAAAAGTTATTGCAGACTTACTTTAAATTTTTGCACGATACTCTAATAAATGTTCGAAATGACATATGCTACAAATTGTTTTTATCTATATACTATATATAAGGGGGCAACGTTATTACCAAAAATCTCTAAAAGTTTACTTCATATTTTTACATGATATTCCACTGAGTATTCTGACTGACATAGACTATATTCATTTTAATATATAGCCTAACTATAAATGTAATATATTGTCACCTAGAAGAAGGTGTAATTAGATGAATGACGAACACTAAACTTCACTCGACGAAGGTTTATTCAGCAATTGCACATACAGGAACGCGGAGCGAACTGCCTCGGGCCTTAACACATACGGTACCTATACAGTTACAGAACATTCCAGTACAACGATTCTTGATATGTGTGGATACCTCTAGAATGTCCTCAAAGCGAATATAGAAATTAAAACCTTACAGTTTATGGGAGTTTTGAACTCACGACCATCCATACAACAGTCCAATATCAGACCTGCTACGCCACAGTGACGGTGAAACTGAGTTTCTTCTGCGACAACATAAAAGCAAAATGTTACCAAAAATCTCGAAAAGTTCTTGGTCAATTTACTACAAATTTTTACACGATACACTAACAAGCGATCAGATGGAAATAGGCTATATATATTTTTAATACAGCCAATATACGTGTAACATACAACGTTGTTACGAAAAATGTCGAAAAGGTCTTGAGAGATTTATTCCAAATTGTTAAACATTACTGCAATGAACATTCAGATGGGCATAGTCTATGTGTTTTTACGTATAAAACTATATGCAACAGGTTACCGAAAATCTCGAAACCTTCTTGACTGATTTACTTCAAATTTTTACAGCATACTTTAATGGAAATTTGGACAGATATAGGCTGTACATATTTTTTAATATATAAGTAAAAATGAAATGAAACGATCGTGTGGCATTGTTGGCCAGGAGGCCCCATACGGGGAAGTTCGGTCGACGATTTGCAAGTCTTATTTCAGATGACGCCATATTGGGCGACTTGTGTGTCAGTGATGTGACGATGATGACAATACAACATCCCTCGAATGACAATGAGGACAACACAAACAGAGACAATCTCCAACCGGCCTGGAATCGAACCCGGTCCTGCTGCATGGTAGGTAAACACGTTACCACTTAGCTAAGCAGGGGGACAAATATATAAGTACATATGTAATATTTGAGGGCGAAACATTACTAAAAAATGTCGCAAATTCCTTGGCCGATTTACTTCATATTTTTACACAATATTCTAATGAACAATAGGATGGGCATAGGACATATATTGCTCTAATATATATAACATGTAAATATATATGTTACTTAGAACGGAGAAAACTTGTTGCCAAAAAAAAGAAAAATTCTTGACGAGGTTACTTCAAATGTTTATTAGATACCCTAATGAACATTCGGACGGATAGAGGCTATATATTAATATATGCAATATACAAATATGTACATAATATGGAAAAGGAAACGTTGTCACCAAAAAAATTGTCGTAAAGTTACTGACCAATTTACTTCAAATTTTTACACAAAACTTTAATGAATATTCGCACATACATGGGCTAAATATTTCTTAAACAACTATGTGTAGATTTCCCAGTAAAAGAGAATGTGATAGAGAAAATCCTGTGCTGTGCTCTGCTGTGAAAAAGTGCGGTTTTGTTTTCTTTCTCACAGTCAGACATACTGTTTCTCCCGTATACGAGTACATTCTTTCTCATTACATATATTTTTTAAAAAAATGTGTGCACAACAATGTATAATTTTTTTTCTTCCTCGTGGTCGATTTTGACAGAAAACAGAAAAATTGTGTATGTTGCTTGTCGACATATGAGTAGTATAGGACTATTGGACAAGGAAGGGGGGGGGGGGGGGAGGGAGAAATGGGCATAGAGAGAGGGAAGGCGTAGACGAATAAAACGAGGTGAGAGAAGTAGATGGAGAGAGAATGGGGAAAATGGGGCAGGAGGAGATAGAGAAAGCAAGTAGAAGGTGATAGACAGAGAGAGAAAGAAGAGAAGGAGGATATAGATCAAGGGAGCGTAAGGAGGAGATGGACATAAAGAGGGGGGAGAAGGAGAATAGAAAATATATCCAATTCCCGTACATATCTGGCAATCATAAAGCATTGCTGGGTTCGTTAGGTATGTATAAAGGAACATTGCACCTTGAAACTTCATGAAAAATATATGCTGAGGGCAGAAGCATGGAATAGTAAAGTTGTGAAAGTAGGAATGCTCGTCAATGCAGCCACAGATATGTTTTAAAGTTCGCTTTTGGAAATTTTATTAAACCGAAAAGTAACCATTACATATTTTTGGATATGTTGTTTATGTTAAACTCGGGGAAATCAAATAACGTTAATTTTAGCACTTGAATCTTAAGCATAAATAGCTTTAAAGCTATCAAATCTGAAACTTATAGAAATATTTCCGTAGAAAAATGTTCACCTAAATATTTTACTGAATATTTTTACTTACAGACGTTGCAGAATTAATAATAGAATTTTCATTATTCGTCGGCAGCTATTTTACAAGAAATTTGGCCGGCCGCTGTAGGCGAGCGGTTCTAGGCGCTTCAGTCTGGCGCCGCGCGGCTGCTACGGTCGCAGGTTCGAATCCTGCCACGGGCATGTGTGTGATGTCCTTAGGTTAGTTAGGTTTAAGTTGTTCTAAGTTCTAGGGGACTGATGACCTCAGATGTTAAGTCCCATAGTTCTCAGAGCCATTTTTTGAACACCAGGTGCAAAGAGGGGCAGCTCGTTTCGTGTTATCACGCAACAGGGGTGAGAATGTCACTGATATGATACGCGAGTTTGGGTTGCAGTCACTGAAACAAAGGCGGTTTTCTTTGCGGCGATGTCTGTTTGCGAGATTTCAACCCCCACCTTTCTCTTCCGAATGCGAAAAAAAATTTTTTACGCCCACCTACGTAGAGAGAAATGATCATCATAACAAAATAAGAGAAATCAGAGATCTAACGGAAAGATTTAGGTGTTCCTTTTTCCCACGCGCCATTCGAGAGTGGAATGGTAGAGAATTAGTATGCAAATGGTTCAATGAACCCTCTGCCACGTACTTAAGTGTGAATTGCAGAATAACCATGTAGATGTAGGTCTACGTCGTACGCGCAGGTGATCGTCACTTGCGTACAGGCAGAATATGCTTTCATCACTGATGACCACTGTGCACCATTCCATCCTCCAACCGTGCACGTCGATGCTGTGACGTGAGTGAAGACGGACTAGAGGTGTGCGTGCCCGTAGTCCCACTGCCAACAACCTGTTCGCAACAGCCCTCGTTGACAGATCTGGACTCACAAGCCCTCCTACCTGTGCTGCGGTAGCTGTACGATCTGTCGCTGCTGCCCTTACAATACGATCCTGGCGGGCGTCTGTGCTGCGTGGACTTCCTCGTCTACGGGTCTTACAATGCTCTGTGACCACTAATACCAGCATCACTGTACAACCCACGTAGCACGTCCAGCTTGTGTAGCAGTTCTCCGAAAGGGCCATACCGCCGCCTGGATGGCCACAATTTGACCCTGTCACACTCGCTCAGTTGGCTGTAGGAAGCACAAGTGCTTCTCTGTGATATGGTTGCCTGTTTGCTTCACTCGTTTGCACCACACTGAGTCTTCTTGCTATGAGCATTTCTTGTTAAAGGGTAGACACAGATGGCACCCTGGTAGCTACGCCACTACGCCATCTCTTGGTGGACGACGCTTTAACCATTATCAGTCCATCTACTATCTACTAAGTGGCATATGCCGTCATTGGATCAAAACTGACGTCGTCATTCAGGTGTACTTGTTTGCGCAGGAATCGCCGACATAGTGTAACTGAGGCGGAATAAGGGGAACCAGCCCGCATTCGCCGAGGCAGATGTTAGACCGCACGGCCAACCGGGCAGGCCCATATGATAGTACTTTTAACAATAACCGTAGGTGCGTCACTGAGTCAAATCCTTTAACAAAATCAAGAAATACTGCATCTATCTCATTGCCTTGATCCAAAGCTTTCAGTATGTCATGTGAGAAAAATGCAATTTGGGTTTCACACAATCGATGTTTCCGAAATACATACTGGTTGGCATCGAGGAGGTCATTGTGTTCAAGATACCTCAGTATCTTTGAACTCAGAATATGTTCTAAGATTCTACAACAAATCAATGTCGAGGATATCGGATGGCTGTTTTATGGATCACTTCTACTATCCTTCCTGCAGACGGGTGTGGCCTGTGCCTTTTTCCAAGAACTGGCATGATTTTTAGTTCGGGCATCTACGATGGATTATAGTTAGAAGAGCCGCAAATTCGTTATATTATAAATTAAGGATAATGCCGATACATGGCGAAACAACGCTCTGGTGAGCGGTCTGCGAGTTTAAATCAACTCGGTGTATGACAATGCGGTGCATTTGACCTGTGGTCATCGCACGGTGGCGCTGACAGCAGTCCACATACGCAGAGGTGTGTTGGTGCATGTCAGAGTTCGGTGCTGCGAGTAAGTGTGCAGACGTTTTCAGACGTGCTAATGGTGACTGTGTGTTGAAAATGGCTCAAAGAACACATGACGTTATGAGGGGTAGAATGCTAGGACGACAGGAGGCTGCTCAAACACAGCAGGTCGTAGCACGGGCTCTCCGTGTGCCACAAAAGGTGATCTCAAGATTGCGGCAACGATTCCAGGCGCTACAGTGCGGGACTTCCACAGCGTACAACACCGCAAGAAGACCGATATCTCACCATTAGTGGCCGCAGATTGCCACGGAGTACTGCAAGTAGCCTTGCTCGGGACCTTACGGCAGCCATTGGAACAGTTGTCTCCAGACACACAGTCTACAGACGACTGAATAGACATGGTTTATTCGCCCGGAGACCTGCAAGGTGCATTCCACTGACCGCTGCTTACAGGAGAGCCCGTAAAGCCTAGTGTCAAGAACACAGTACATGGTCATTGGAACAGTGGTCCCAGATTATGTTCACGGACGAGTCCAGGTATAGTCTGAACGGTGATTCTCGCCGGGTTTCAGCTGGCGTGAACCAGGAACCTGATACCAACCCCTTAAATTCATTGAAAAGGACATGTATGGAGATCGTGGTTTGATAGTGTGGGGTGGGATTATGATTGGTGCACGTACACCCCTACATGTCTTTGACAGAGGAACTGTAACAGGTCACGTGTATCGGGACGTCATTTTGCACCAGTATGTCCGCCTTTTCAAGGGTGCAGTGGGCCCCACCTTCCTCCTGATGGATGATAACGCACGACCCGACCGAGCTGCCATCGTGGATGAGTACCTTGAAACAGAAGATATCAGGCGAATGGAGTGGCCTGCCTGTTCTCCAGACCTAAACCCCATCGAGAACGCCTGCAATGCTCTCGGTCGACGTATCGCTGCACGATTTCAAACCCTTAGGACACTTCAGGAGTTCCGACAAGCACTGGTGCAAGAATGGGAGGCTATACCCCAGCAGCTGCTTGACCACCTGATCCAAAGTATGCTAACCCCTTGTGCGGCCAGTGTACGTGTGTATGGTGATCATATAGCATACTGATGTCGGGGTACATGGGCAGGAAACAGTGGCGTTTTGTAACACATGTGTTTCGGGACGGTTTTCTCAACTTATCACCAATACCGTGGACTTACAGATCTGTGTCGTGTGTGTTCCCTACGTGCCTATGCCACTAGCGCGAGTTATGTGTTGTGCCACGTTGTGTGGCACCACATTCTGCAATTATCCTTAATTTATGAACATGAGAGTAGAATCTGACAGGGATTCCATTGGGGCCTGCAGCTTTGCTCAATTTTAACGATTTCAGGTCTTTCTTAAAATCACTGACTGCCTATATCATTCATCCTTTTAGTGGTGCGAGGATTAAACTGGAGAAATTCTCCTTGGTTTTCCTTTGTAAAGGAACATTTGGAAACTGAGTTCAGCATTTAAGCTTTTGCTTTGTTACCCTCAATTTCAGTTCCTGTCTCATTGGCTAGAAACTGAACACTACCTTTGGTGCCAGTAACAGCCTTTACATACGACCAGAATTTCTTTGGATTTTGTGAAACGTCATTTGACAATATTCTGCTACGGTAGTCATTGAAGGCATCGCGCATAGCTCTCTTGACAGCCAAACGCGTTTTATTCAGCATCTCTCTATCTACAGCCCTACGATTTGTTTTTTTTTTAATACCTGTTATACAGTAATCTCTGTTTCTGTAGTAGTTTCTTTGCAGTGAATGTACACCATGGAAGTTCCCTCCAATTATGAACTATTCTGCTGGGTACATATCTGTCTAGTGCATAGTCAACTGTTGTTTTAAACTTGAGCCAGAGGTCCTCTATATGATGCTGAACTGTGCTGAAAGTTCCCTCATTGAGATATGACACTACTGATTTTTTATCTAGTTTCTGCCTTCTGTGAATTCTGTCTGGGCAACGCACACCTGCCAGTTTATGACCCATGTCATGTCCTCTCGCTGATAGATAAGGACAACTTACTTTCATAAAGGCTCCTTATTTCAGCATACATGAAATTCAGTATTGGAAATTAAAATCTATGTTAGTTCAGTGCAAGCAATCACTGGTACTGGCACATACACTGGCGAAAAAAAAATCGCAACACCAACGAATAATTAATGTAGAGTAAAGAAATTTTGGAAATACGTTAATCTATGTAAGATATGTAAGCAGTTCACATTGTAATATCACAGGTTAATGCACGAGATAAGCAACTGAAAATGTCAAATTCTGGCACGTTAATAACCGGTGTACCTGCCAGAATGTTGAACGCAAGCATGCAGACGTGCATGCATTGCGCTGTGCAGGTGCCGAAAGTCAATTCGTGCGATGGAGTTTCACCTCAATACAGGGACGGTTAATGCTGTTTTTGGGTGACGCTCGAGTTGTCCGATGGTACCCCATACGTGCCCGATTGGCGCCAGACGTGGTGATCGAGCAGGCCAAGACAACAAGTCGACATTCTGTTGAGCATGTTGGGTTGCAAGAGCGGTATGCGGGTGACCGTTTTCCTGATGAAAACACCCCACGGAATGCCGTTCATGAATGTAGCACAACAGGTCGAATCACCAGACGTACAAATCTGCAGTCGGGGTGCGTGGGATAACCACGAGAATACTCCTGCTGTCACACGAAATCGCCATAACCCCACATGTACGTCCAGTGTGTCTAGTACGAATATAGGCTGGTTGCAGGCCCTCAACTGGCCTCCATCTAATCAGTGCACAGCCATCACTGCCACTGAGGCAGAACCCGAAAACACAACGGACCTCCACCCTGCCTTCCAATGAGCTGCCGCTTTGTACCACTAAAGTCGCTGATGCCGTTGGTTTTGGGGCCAGTAGAATGCACGCCACAGGGAGTCCGGCTCGGACCTGTCCTTGAAGTAACCGATTTGTAACAGTTCGTTGTGTCACAGTGGTGCCAACAGCTGCTCAGATTGCTGCTGCAGATTCAGTACGATGCGCCAGAGCTACACGTCGAACACGACGGCCCTCCCTCTCAGTAGTGTCACGTGGCAGTCCAGAGCCTGGTATTCCTGCGACCGTACAGACTCCTGACCATCGCGGTCAGTATTTATGGTCAGCGGCTACATTCCTGCCAAGTCTTTCTGCAGTATCGCGGAAGGAACACCCAGCGTCTCGTAGCCCTATACACGACTTCGTTCAGACTCAGTTAGGTGTTAATAATAGCTTTTTATCGCCTTAGACGCATTATTGACTAAATTCAACTCACCACATCCAATCTCAAATGTAACTACCGCTCACGAACGTTACAGCGTGTATTGCATCCTTATTGTAGCGATACTAGCGCACTCTTATGCTACTGGCGTGAAATTTGAACAGATATCATTTTTCAGACATAGAAACATGCCCACCAACTTACATTTATGTCGAACGACTCTTTCATGTTGTTGCGATTTTTTCGTTAGTGGTCCGCACCTCGTGGTCGTGCGGTAGCGTTCTCGCTTCCCACGCCCGGGTTCCCGGGTTCGATTCCCGGCGGGGTCAGAGATTTTCTCTGCCTCGTGATGACTGGGTGTTGTGTGATGTCCTTAGGTTAGTTAGGTTTAAGTAGTTCTAAGCTATAGGAGATTGCTGACCATAGATGTTAAGTCCCATAGTGCTCAGAGCCATTCGAACCTTTTTTTTTCGTTAGTGTATTTCGTTTTTCAGTGGGTTCACTAAAAACAGAATCACGTCTTTTCCATAGTCTGATGCCATGTTGACTATTAATCTACCGTGACTGTTTCAAGAGTGTGGAAAGGTTTTCAAATAAAGCTACCAGTCACAAAATTTGTTGGCAGCTAAATTTTCATTTGAACAGAAGACCAATACATAAATGACATCCGTCTTACTAGGTTATCGTTCTCTCTCTCTACACAGGATGATCACAGTAGTCATGTAAAGAAGTTTTAATATCTTTGTAAACATGTGTTAAATGCTTTTGTAATGCCAATATAGCCTGATGATGAGACCTCACCTCGAAACATATCGCTAAATAAGTAATTTAGTTGTCAACAAATTTTGTGACTGGTAGCGGTATTTGGAAACTTCTTCATAAGCCTTTTCCGATTGTACAACTGAAATATAGTGAATGCACAATACGCCCTCAACACAATAGGTCCTCAAAAGAAGTGTTTCACAATGGAACTGAAACAGTTCATCTCGTGCTTACCAGAGACGGATTCATAATGATAATGATAACAAATGTTTGTAACCTCTTTTCACTTTCCTCCAGCAGTCTACTTACCATGTGATAATCCAAGCAGACGACAAGCAGAAAGCAACGAATCACCAGTTTCTGCTTTTCGAGCGTCCAAAAAGTTATTCAGTGTAACAGTGTTCATTACTACAGGATATTAATATCTCTCGAAATACGAGTCAAAAACGTAAGACGTGTAGTGTAGAATTTGTTGTAAGTTCTAAACAAGTGAAACGTTCATTAAGGCAGACTACGCTGCAGTGCAGAAATGCTACAAGCATTGCACAGTCCGATCTGTCAGTGTGTGGAACAGTTTGCATTATACCTCTGGTGGAATTCCTGGAGTGTGAGGGCCACTTAGTCTCCCCTTGGACAGAGTGTTTCGGCGGTGTGCTAAAACCATTATCACTCTAAAATTGCATGTAGCTTACCCAACTGGCTCGTCACTATTCACAATCCAGGAGGAGGATTGTTGGTCGGGGTGATTCAGAAGCCGCTTTAAGTTAAGAGAAACCTAAGTTAAAATTCCCTAGGTTGTTATGCAATGGAGGCAAATGGCTATGACAGTTTGTCCATAGATAGAGCTTTTAAGCAAAATATCTATAATGCTAATAGGAACGAAGACGAACCGCCGTCTCTATTAAATTACCGTTTGTTTCTGGGGTCAGCCAACAGCCTTGCCACAGTAGCAACACCGGTTCCCGTCAGATCACCGAAGTTAAGCGCTGTCGGGCTGGGCTAGCACTTGGATGAGTGACCATCCTGTCTTCTGTTGGCAAACGGGGTGCACTCAGCCCTTGTGAGGCAAACTGAGGAGCTACTTGATTGCGGAGTAGCGGCTCCGGTCTCGGAAACTGACATACGGCCGGTAGAGAGGTGTGCTGACCACGTGCCCTGCATTTCCGCATCCAGTGACGCCTGTGGTTGAGGATGACACGGCAGCCGGTCGGTACCGTTGGACCTTCCAAGGCCTGTTCGGACGGAGTTAGTAGTTTCTGCGGTCACTAATCGCATAAACACAATTCTATAGAAAATTGGTGTTCAGGCCACTTTATTCAGTCAAAGCAAAATAAAAGACTTTAGCGACGGAAAACGGATTCACCTGACTGCCTCTACACTGTGGTTGTCTATGAAACGTGTGGTTGCGGCAAGGTGCATATAGGCGAAACGGAAGGACTGTTAAAGAACGTATTAAAGAATACGAACGCCACACGCGGCTTAAACAAAGTATGAAATGAGCGGTAGCGGAACGTCACGAGAACTGTGGCCATGACATCGACTTCGATAACGTACGTGTGCTAGATAAGGAAACCAAAATAAATATAGAAGAAAAGTTCGAGAAGCGATTAAAATTTCTAAGAACTCATATAACTTCAATAGAGAGGACGGGTATAGGCTTCCGGCACCGAGTCTCCGAGCCATCAAGGAAGTAAATACACGGCCGCGTCGTAGGTTGGGTTGGGGTTGGGTTGTTTGGGGAAGGAGACCAGACAGCGAGGTCATCGGTCTCATCGGATAAGGGAAGGACGGGGAAGGAAGTCGGCCGTGCCCTTTGAAAGGAACCATCCCGGCATTTGCCTGGAGCGATTTAGGGAAACCACGGAAAACCTAAATCAGCATGGCCGGACGCGGGATTGAACCGTCGTCCTCCCGAATACGAGTCCAGTGTCTAACCAATGCGCCACCTCGCTCGGCGCGGAGTACGAGCAATACAAACAACGCCCTGTAAGCCACCTCTGCGGACAATAATATTTTGAATACACATTCCCGCTCTCATGCTCTGTCCGTTTCGCTTCTAGCCTATGATGTTGGTCCATCAGTAGCAGCAGCAAAAATTTTAACCGGTAACTCTTCCGCAGCATAAGTGTGGAAAGAAATCCCTTTCTTGCCAATGACGTTGGCCAGCCAATGACAGCCACAAGATTTGTACCCAATAATCCCACTTCTTCAGCGCAAGTACGGGAAAACTCTCTTTATACGAGAAGTCGGCTCTGATCTCTGACACTGTTCGACATAAGGTGGAAACCGGAAGATCCAAAAGAAGATCCCAACAGTGTGGTGGAAACATCGATCGTCTGAAGACATATGACGCGGCCAGACAACCCAGAAGATTTTAATTTCAGTAACAGAAATGTATGATGAGATAAAAGAAA
Source organism: Schistocerca americana (assembly GCF_021461395.2). Taxonomy (NCBI): domain Eukaryota; kingdom Metazoa; phylum Arthropoda; class Insecta; order Orthoptera; family Acrididae; genus Schistocerca; species Schistocerca americana. The sequence continues at coordinate 438,709,018 of NC_060125.1, forward strand.
TTATTCAGGTAGTAAAGGGAGACGAAAATTTAATAGTCATGGGTGGCTGGAATTCAAGAGTAGGAAAAGAGAGAGAAGGAAACATAGTAGGTGAATATGGATTGGGGCTAAGAAATGAAAGAGGAAGCCGCCTGGTAGAATTTTGCGTAGAGCATAACTTAATCATAGCTAACACTTGATTTAAGAATCATGAAAGAAGGTTGTATACATGGAAGAACCCTGGAGATACTGACAGGTTCAAATGGCTCTGAGCACTATGGGACTTAACTGCTACGGTCATCAGTCCCCTAGAACTTAGAACTACTTAAACCTAACTAACCTAAGGACAGCACACAACACCCAGCCATCACGAGGCAGAGAAAATCCCTGACCCCGCCGGGAATCGAACCCGGGAACCCGGGCGTAGGAAGCGAGAACGCTACCGCACGACCACGAGATGCGGGCGATACTGACAGGTATCAGATAGATTATATAATGGTAAGACAGAGATTTAGGAACCAGGTTTTAAATTATAAGACATTTCCAGGGGCAGATGTGGACTCTGGCCACAATCTATTGGTTATGAAGTGTAGATTAAAACTGAAGAAACTGCAAAAAGGTGGGAATTTAAGGAGATGGGACCTAGATAAACTGACTAAACCAGAGGTTGTACAGAATTTCAGGGAGAGCATAAGGGAACAATTGACAGGAATGGGGGAAAGAAATACAGTAGAAGAAGAATGGGTAGCTTTGAGGGATGAAATAGTGAAGGCAGCAGAGGATCGAATAGGTAAAAAGACGAGGGCTAGTAGAAACCCTTGGGTAACAAGAAAAATTGAATTTCATTGATGAAAGGAGAAAATACAAAAATGCAGTAGATGAAGCAGGCAAAAAGGAATACAAACATCTCAAAAATGATATCGACAGGAAGTGCAAAATGGCTAAGCAGGGATGGCTAGAGGACAAATGTAAGGATTAGTGGCTTATCTCACTAGGGTTGAGATAGATACTGCCTACAGTAAAATTAAAGAGACCTTTGGAGATAGGAGAACCACTTGCATGAATATCAAGTGCTCAGATGGAAACCCAGTTCTAAGCAAAGAAGGGAAAGCAGAAAGGTGGAAGGAGTATATAGAGGGTCTATACAAGGGCGATGTACTTGAGGATAATATTATGGAAATGGAAGAGGATGTAGATGACGATGAAATGGGAGATATGATATTGCGTGAAGAGTTTGACAGAGCACTGAAAGACCTGAGTCGAAACAAGGCCCCCGGAGTAGGCAACATTCAATTAGAATTACTGACAGCCTTGGGAGAGCCAGTCCTGAAAAACTCTACCATCTGCTGAGCAAGATGTATGAGACAGGCGAAATACCCTCAGACTTCAAGAAGAATATAATAATTTCAATCCCAAAGAAATCAGGTGTTGACAGATGTGAAAATTACCGAACTATCAGTTTAATAAGTCACGGCTGCAAAATACTAACGCGAATTCTTTACAGACGAATGGAAAAACTGATAGAAGCCGACCTCGGGGAAGATCAGTTTGCATTCCGTAGAAATATTGTAACATGTGAGGCAATACTGAGCCTACAACTTATCTTAGAAAATAGATTAAGGAAAGGCAAACCTACGTTTCTAGCACTTGTAGACTTAGAGAAAGCTTTTGACAATGTTGATTGGAATACTCTCTTTCAAATTCTCAAGGTGGCAGGGGTAAAATACAGGGAGCGAAAGGCTATTTACAATTTGTACAGAAACCAGGTGGCAGTTATAAGAGTCGAGGGGTATGAAAGGGAAGCAGTGGTTGGGAAGGGAGTGAGACAGGTTTGTAGCCTCTCGCCGATGTTATTCAATCTATATATTGAGCAAGCAATAAAGGAAACAAAAGAAAAGTTCGGAGTAGGTATTAAAATCCATGAAGAAGAAATAAAAACTTTGAGGTTCGCCGATGACATTGTAATTCTGTCAGAGACAGCAAAGGACTTGGAAGAGTAGTTGAGCGGAATGGACAGTGTCTCGAAAGGAGGATATAAGATGAATATCAACAAAAGCAAAACGAGAATAATGGAATGTGGTCAAATTAAGTCGGGTGATACTGAGGGAATTAGATTAGGAAATGAGACACTTAAAGTAGTAAAGGAGTTTTGCTATTTGGGGAGTAAAAAAACTGATGATGGTCGAAGTAGAGAGGATATAAAATATAGACTGGCAATGGCAAGGAAAGCGTTTCTGAAGAAGAGAAATTTGTTAACATCGAGTATAGAGGTTAGTGTCAGGAAGTAGTTTCTGAAAGTATTTGTATGGAGTGTAGCCATGTATGGAAGTGAAACGTGGACGATAAATAGTTTAGACAAGAAGAGAATAGAAGCTTTCGAAATGTGGTGCTACAGAAGAATGCTGAAGATTAGATGGGTAGATCACATAACTAATGAGAAGGTATTGAATAGAATTGGGGAGAAGAGGAGCTTGTGGCACAACTTGACTAGAAGAAGGGACATGTTCTGAGACATCGTAGAATTACCAATTTAGTATTGGAGGGCAGCGTGGAGGATAAAAATCGTAGAGGAAGACCAAGAGATGAATACACTAAGCAGATTCAGAAGGATGTAGGCTGCTGTGGGTACTGGGAGATGAAGAAGCTTGCACAGGATAGAGTAGCATGGAGAGCTGCATCAAACCAGTCTCTGGACTGAAGATCACAACAACAACAAAAGAAACCCTTTGCTAATTTATTAAAAACTTATGGAGAGCTGCATCAAACCAGTCTCTGGACTGAAGACCACTACAACATCAACAGAAACCCTTTGCTAATTTATTGAAAACTCACCCACCGACCCCGTAGCGTTGTAGGAGGATACTGGCACTGACACGCTTACTGCACCCCGGGTGTTGTGTGGTGTTGTGTCGCAGACAGTCTTCGCAAGCGGCTGAGCTCCGTCAGTATTGATGCAGTAGCTTGCCACTGCCCACTGGAGTGCAGGAAGCTGACTGAGTCCCGCCCAGCTGTCGCAAGTGGCGGACGCAGACGTCCAGGGAGTGAACCGCGGACCGGCAGCTGGCTAGGTCGAGTGGTACTGACGAGTACCCTAGTGACTCACTGACTCCGAGGATCTCAGTTCGACCCTCAGCCCATCAGCCAGTGGGTCAGAATGACATCAGAGGGCAGTGGCCCCACGGAGGAGGCCAACACTTTGTCGATCGACGATTTGATGACTCACTGCTTTGACATATTCCCAGCCTCAGTGCGGTCAGTATTTACCCGCGCCAAATGAGTTTGTTTGTGGTGTTGCGGCTTCACGTATGCCACATGTCGTGGTATCCCTGATTATGGTAGTCGTCTGAGCACTGACCGGCAAGCGCACGGTGACGCCTGGTGAACGCTCTGGCGCAGCACTGGATCAGCGTATTGTTGTAAGTGGCCCACTTTACGGCACTGACTCATATCCTCACAATAAGATTGTTTTTCTTATACGTACTGAAGAGTGTTGCAGAAGTTCAAAACTGGTTCAAATGGCAGTGAGCACTATGGGTCATCAGTCCCCTAGAACTTAGAGTTACTTAAACCTAACCTAAGAACATCACACACATACATGCCCAAGGCAGGATTCGAACCAGCGACCGTAGCGGTCGCGCGGTTCCACACTGAAGCGCCTAGAGCCGCTGGGCCACTCTGGCCGGCAACTGGTTGCAGAAGTACTGCATCCTTGTCGTACTCCTTTGTTTGTGTTCGTTGGCTTTATTGTTATGTTTCCCATATCCATAACAATAGCACTGATGAGGCGAGATGGATCATCTCATTCAACGTTGATATTCCATAGCACTTCTCTATTCAACTATCTAAAATTTTCTCAAAATCCACGAAAGCCAGGTAGGGTTCGTTATTGAACCCTCATCTCTTCTCTGTAACTTATTACAGTGTAAAAGCTCTGTCAATAGCTGATCGTCCTTTTCTAAAATCAGATTGTTCTTCAAATATTAACATTCCCATGATATTTGTAAGTCTTGCATTAAGGCTTTTGGCATATAATTTACAGGCTGAATCTAGGAAGCTTGCACGTCGATAGTTACTTCATTTATTTTTATCGCCCTTTTTATAGATAGATATACTTTGCCTCTCAGCCAGTCTTTTGATACCTTCTTATATCTCCAACATTGAATAAATATGTGAAAGAAGTCTTAGATGCAGATGTTTCCATAAAAGACCAACTGTGCGGGATTAATTGCACGTAACGAGGCTGATTGTGGAGGTTACTGATGCAGCAACTGAAGTCGATTAGGACAGTGGTAGAATGCAGGGATACAGACCCTCACATTAAGGTGGCGTAAGGCCGTCGCATTGAATAGTGATTATGTTGAAAAATAGGGCTCTGTAGTCAAAACAATGGAGAAGAACATGGTGTATTGGAATGCTGAATAAAACCAATCCGCTTTCATAAAAAAAAGTGTTGCATTACTTACTGAAAGCCCCTCGATTTTAATTACGTTGGGAAGTGATTGGTTTCTAAATATGTCGATTTCACGCCATCCGCGTGACATCATATGCATATTTGCGTTTTTTATTAGCTGAATCTTGTAAACCAAATTTTTCATTACTAAACCCGCTTGCTGTTATTATGTTATTCAAATCATTTGGTTGTATTATATTCCATATTTTCAAGGTCCGCCCTCACCCAGCTTTTCTCCTCCCCATTGAGGACACTGTGCTAAGTGATAATTTCGTCGCACGTTCTACATTGATTTCTGCAGTTATTTCACGCACTGTTGCTTGTCTGGCAACACTGACAGCTCTAAGCTAACGCCTCTGTCGTTAATTGAAGGCCGTCGACCAATGCGTTGTCCGTGGTGAGAGGTAATGCCTGAAATTTAATATTCTCGGCACACTCTTGACTCTGTGGATCTTGGAATACTGAATTCTCTAACGATTTTCAAAATGGAATGTCCCATGCGTCTAGCTCCAAGTAACATTCCGCATTCAAGACCTGTCGATTGCCGTTATGTGACCATACTCACGTCTGAAACCTTTTCACATGATTCACTTGAATGAAAATAACAGGTCCACCAATGCAGTTGAAGGAGCCGTCCTTCGCCAATTAAGAGTTATAATACAATCTAATACTGAAATTCTAATTATTCAGCACGCAAAGATGCATACCCTTTAGTTACCAGCGGGCATTGATTTAAATGAATAGGGCAACTTGAAAATTTATGCCGGGCCGGGATCCGAACTCGGGTCCCCTACTTACTGGATAGATGCACTGACCACAACGTCAGCCAGACACAGTGGTCACCACAGCCACACGGATCACCGTAGCACATCTCCCGTCCCCAAAGTCTTAACATATACTGATGTAGCGTGTAGTGATCTCGCTGGCCGCTGTGGCCGAACGGTTCTAGGCGAGTGAGGGTGCAGCATGAGTTCCTGCTGCTAATGAGGCGAGTACAGCGTTCCTTTATTATATATTTTTACAAGCTTCAAACAGTAGCAACTTCAGTAATGGATAATAACTGTGATTCCTGTGTACAGATGTGAGCTGAGCTGTTGATCCCTCACTCGCAGCTCCAGGCAGTGTTGGCTTCCATCACACAGCTTGAGGCTGCTGCCAAGTGGCATCACTGTGGAGGTTCAGACTTGGGTATGCGAGGGACGTCGAGCACGTCCCACGTGTCCCCCGATCGGTCCACTGCTGTGGCCGCTCTGGGTACTGCCTGCACTGAGGTTGATCCCCCACCTGTGGTCAAGTGGGAGATCATTCCAGGCCGGCCACTGTGGCCAACCGGTTCTAGACGCTTCAGTTCCGAACCGCATTACCGCTAAGGTCGCAGGTTCGAATCTTGCTTCGGGCATGGATTGTGTGATGTCCTTAGGTTAGTTAGGTTTAAGTAGTTCTAAGTGTAGGGTACTGATAACCTCAGATGTCCCATAGTGCTTAGAGCCATTTGAAGCATTTTTCGTAGTGATCTCAGTGAAAGGGTCATTGCCCGTCATCGCCACAGGACAGACAAAATTTCGATGCAGCAGCCACTATGAATCAAGACGCAAAGGAACTAAAGACATAAGCTGCCAGTAGACACTGATTTATCTGAGTGCAGATGTACACCAAGCTCAAACTCCTGCGGGAATCGACGACATGCCGAGAGTACTGAGCCTAGCGAGCAGGAGCACTACGTCGGTAGTGTATGAGTAAGTTGAGAATTAGGGGCTGAAAGGAGGCGTGGTAGGGTTGTCCGTGTAGTTGTAGTGACTACTGTGTCTGGATGGCGTAGTGGTTAGCGCATCTGTCCAGTAAACATGTGAACCAGGGTCGGGTCCTGGTCTAGCACAAATTTTCAACTTGCCTCGTTGATATAAATCGGTGCCCACTGACAGCTAATGTCTGTTTGTATAGTTCTTGTGTGTCTTCGTAGTGACTGCAGGATCAAAGACAAGTCAGAAGGAAAGACACCAGATGATTTTTTGTTTGTTCCTGCTGTGGTTACTTCGACGTCTCTCACTTCCGAACGAGATTTTAAGTTTAATCATTTCAGTACACATTCAAACCTTCTTTTTTTGTGGAATACATCACCGGGGCGCCCTAGTTCAGACCTTGAAACTTACACTGTCAAAGATATTTTGTGTGTCCCTTCTAGTGTATGCACCTCCGTCAGAACTCATATTCTGCCATACCACCATACGAACTTTTATCCGCTCAGATATCGTTTCCTGTGGTATGTCCTCATTCAGCAAAATACCGCTGTATATTTTGGTGTTAAGTCAGATATATCACTAGAGGTAGACCCAACGCCCGCCATACAGAGGGATATTAGAGCGAGTCTTAGCAATACTGAGAAGTTGATCGGAGAATGTAGAAAAAAGGCATTGATAAACATGAACCCCAAGCCCCCGACGCTAAGGAGTCAATTTAAGCTCCACAAAATTTCCCATCCGATCCGCCATATTGTCGATAGCATCAATAGTGCTTATCATAAATTAGCGAGACATTTACATTATAAAATTAAAGAATATTTCGTGTTTCAAAATAATTTTTCGATTAAAAATTCAGTGGAACTAGCCAACAGACTTAAAAAACGTAACATGTTCCGAAAACACCAAATTGGTGTCATTTGACATCATTAGCTTGTACACAAACGTACCAGTGGATCAAACTTTGAACATTATGGAACAAAACTTAAGGTACCACAAAAAATTATCCACCATAGAAATTGATGAGCTAATGTTACTTCTTAGAACGACTCTTACATACAATTATTTTTCATTCAATAAAAAATTATATTCACAGCCATGTGGCTTAGCTATGGGGAGTCCACTTGGATGTATCATGTCCGAAATTTTTATAAATTCTCTCGAATTGGTTTTTTTCCAAAACTACCCGGAATTAGTGAACAACATGATATTTTATGCGAGATATGTGGATGACATTCTTCTACTGGTTAATAATTCTCCAGAAGGAATAGAGCAAATTTTCGCAACGTTTAACAGTCTACATGAAAAAATAAATTCACACAAGAATTGGAATCAGCTGACAGATCACTAAATTATCTTGATTTAACGTTGACTATTAAAGATGCTAAAATAGAGTTCAACATATTCCGGAAGGCAACTTATTCAGACAACATCATCCCGGCCGATTCAACCCACCCCCAAGCGCATAAAATGGCGTTTTTCTATTCTAGTATCCATCGGGCGATTTCTATTCCGTTCTCAGATGTCAACCTCGAAAAAGAATTACAAATTCTCGAGATTATTGCACAGAATAATGGCTATGATCCAAAGATAGTGAGGCAGTTATATCATAAGAAAACGCGAAAAAGGACAACGACTTTAGTAAACACAAATACTCAAACCCAAGATCAGACCAAGAAATAGTTGTCGGTTCCTTACATAGGTAATGTCTCCTACGAGATAGGGCTGTTGAAAAATTCAAGTTTTAAAATTTCCTACTCGACGAGTAAGAGTTTAAAGCAAAAATTGGTTCATTCCCTTGAGAAAGACGGTGAAAAGACAGCGAAATCAGGCGTATATAAGATTAGGTGTGATGACTGCCCATGTTATTACATAGGTCAAACAGGCAGAGCTATAGCAGTAAGGTTTAAAGAACATATTCCAATAAAGGGCGTAGGAACACGGGGGTCAGCCTTTGCGGAACATCTGGTGCAAATGGCTCATACACCTAAACCTTTACGTGACACAGAGCTAATACATCATGAAGTTAAGGGATATAGACTCGACACGCTTGAGAAACTACAAATTTATGCACACCTAATTACAGATAGAAGCAATTTACTGAACGATCAACTGTATCTAAAAAAAAATAGGGCATACTTCGAAGGCTTCCAACCTATACTAGGTTTACAATAATTCATAATGCATGTGATCTCACAGCTTCTGTAACAATAGATCCTTTCCTGCAGATGTTCATACGAGATTTGTTGATCAGTTCAGAAAGCTCTGTAATAGAATGTAAAACGTAGTCATGCCGGATACTGTAATTAACTTACAATAGTAAAATATAAAATTAATTCATAGCAAAAGGGTTATCTGACGCGTCCGTAATAAGAGTTTGACTCTATACGTCTCGCGCATGCGCGCTGCCCTCTGTGAGGCAGACCGCAAAGCCCTCGCGGTCCGCAGTCTCTAGTCACACGACGAGGCCCATACAACGGGCTTAAAGTGAATTTCTATAGTTGGTTTCATAGAAGCGACAAAACCTTATGGTTATGCATCAAGTTTTATGAAGTTGACTTAGGACATGGCCTGTTTTAGGCAAACATTTAAATAATAATTTATGTAAGTACTATACGTTGCATCCTGTAGGATGACCATATCTAATATAATTTGCTAGCGCATTATAATATTAACTTGTTGCAGGTTCTGAAGAAGACGTTATTAATAACGTTGAAATCTAGGTAAACGATAAAGTTAACCTGCAACTGTAGGCTGTATATTCTTATATAAACAATTTCAGTTTCTGTCGCTGCAAAAAAAAAAAAAAAAATATTAAAAATTATGCCATTCTAAAATATTCAAACGTGACAGGAATCTGTCATTATGTCCTGTAGGATTTTCGTCCATTTTCCATTTCACGTATCGTGAAATCTTTGAGAATACGTCCTATCTACTAGTAAAATTTGAGGGAAAATTAGCAATAAAATTAAATTTTATAATCATGTACTTCCCATCAAAGAGAACTGTAGTGTAGAAATTGCAGTAGATGCACTGTCTTGATATTATTTTCGTTTTTTTTTTTTTTTCGACGGCACCTAATCGTTCATCGCCTAAGAGACATTTCTTCCGTGTGCAACATTGTATCGTTTGAAAATGGTGGTAAGGTGTGTGACAAAGAACCGCAACAGCGTAGAAAAACAGATCGCCCACTAATATTGCAATAGCTGGCATGGGCCAGTGATCTGACCACAGAATGTTCCGCCAAAGCTCCGTAATTCGAGATTTCTCTTTGACGTGTGCACGAACAGCGCCCGAATTTAATTAAAACGGTGTCGGGTGATTCCGCCAATGACGCATTTGCTATAGCCTGTCTGCAGTGCAAATTGCGGGCATCAGCGTGATTGTGTGACAGTCTGTTTCTGTTGTGGCTTTTTGACACTTGACGTAGCCAACAGTCACACGATTAGGATGCAGTCTCGGTGGACAATCATTGGATGCAGACCACTTACCATTCCAGGAAAACAAGCTGTCATCATTCTCCGTAATCACAAGATGCTCGCAGAGACCTTACAAGCTGCAAAGCGGTTCGCCGTTAGTTATCGAGAAAAGCACCTCTCGGTGTCAGGACTCGCGGATTCTCACTGGAGAGCCAGAAACAAGAGGACCAATAAAGCGGAGCGCACGTTGAATCTAGCACAAATTACAAAACATGTTTAAACCACTAACTACATGTTCGCCTCGGTAGCTGCGCGGTCAGTTCGGTGGACTACTAAGCACTGTGGTCTCGGATTCGATTCCCAGCAGAGTCAGAACTTTTCTCCGCTTGGAGACTGTGTTTCCCTATGTTCTTATCATCGTAATTGACATTACACTCTTGAGATGGCTGAATGAGTGCGTCCCAAAATACTCCATCCGAGCAGACCTCGAAGACCCAACGGTGCCGACAGATCGCCGTGTCATCCTCGGCCCACAGGCGTCATTGGATGTGGATGAGGAGGAGTTTGTTGTCAGCACATTGCTCTCGCGGCCATTGTCAGCTCGTGACCGGAGACGCTACTTCTCAACCAAGCAACTCCTCAACTGGCCTCACAAGGGCTGAGTGCACCCCACTTGCCAACAGCGCTCAGCAGGCCAGAGAGTCATCCACCCAAATGCTAGCCAAGACCGACAACGCTTAACTTCGGTGATCTGAAGGAAACCGGCGTTACCATGCGGCAAGGCCGGTGTCACGTCCCAAAAGCCAACCAAAAATAAAACAAAAATAGAAAAAAAAATATTTTCGTTATCTTCCGCTATCATCGAATTTCCGGTAAGAAATAAACTCAGATTTTGCGCACATTCGTCTGGGCTTGTTGAACTACAAAAGACGCCATCGCTGTGGAGGAATTGGATGGAGGCAATTGCAGGTACATATCGTTTCAAAATGCCATTCATACGAGGGGAGTACAAGCGCATATGTAAAATAAATGTGAATCGTAAGAACAAAAGCATTACTTGACAGTAATACATCTTACTGAGAGCTTTTCTTATGTCCTCAGTCTTCGGACTGTGATACTCTCCTCGGGTTTGCAGTCGTATCTTGAAGTCCATTCTACGAGGGCTGTTCCGTAAGTAAGGTCTGATCGCCCGCCCGGTTAGCCGTGCTGTCTAACGCACGGCTTCCCGGACTGGGAAGGAGCGCCTGGTCCCCGGTACGAATCCGCCCGGCAGCCTTGGGTTGAGGTCCAGTGAGCCAGCCAGTCTGTGGATGGTTTTTAGGTGGTTTTCCATCTGCCTCGGCGAATGCTGGCTGGTTCCCCTTATTCCGCCTCAGCTACGCTATGTCGGCGACTGCTGCGCAAACAACTTCTCCACCTACGAGAACACCACCATTACTCTACCACGCAAACATGGAGTTACACTTGTCTGGTGCGAGACGTTCCCTAGGGGGGGCGGGGGGGGGGGGGGGGTCCACCGTGGCCGAACCGTACAATAACCCCGAAAGAGAGTGGTTCGGTGTGGGTCGGTGGTCGGCGGAGGGGTGAGGGTGAAGTGGACTGCGGTAGTCGTCGTGGGGTTGTGGACCACTGCGGCTGCGGCGGGGACGGAGCCTCTCCGTCGTTTCTATGCACCTGGTTAACATACAATACAAGATCTGATCGGTCGCGAAATGAAAACCATAGTGAAAATCATAAATGTTTTATTTGCAACAGTTTGCTATACCTTCTAACTACTTTTCAACAAAAAATTCTTCATTGATGTGGCCATATTGTCCGTAGCTGCTTTAAAATTCCTGAGGGTATTTTCGTTCTGTCGTTGCAACAACAGAAAACTCGCGTTTTCTTTTCTTTTTTTCAATAGATGCTTTTCGGCTTTTTGAGGTAAAGCACCGTCAGTGGTCTGTAATTAAAGACATTTACAAGATCGAAAAACAGTTCGTGAACAGTATGATGCTCTTTACGAGCTTTTTTTTCGATCTCAAAAACAAATCAAACTGTAAATATCTTTAACTACAGACCACTGATGGTGCTTTACCTCAATAAAGCGAAACTCGCCTGGTGAAAAAAAAGCGCACTTTCTTGTAGTTGCAACGACAGCACGAAAATACCCTTAGGAATTTCTCTACATAGTCGCCGCTCCGTCTCAACTTTTCAATACCCTCGTCGTAGAAGGCAGCCGCCTGCGCTTCTCGGCACCTCTGTACGCCAGTCTGCAGTTCTTTGTCTGTGCCAAAATGTTGTCATCATAGCCAGCGGGTCATGTGAGCAAAGATGAACATCAGAGGCAGCCAAGTCCGGGCTGTATTGTGGGCGATCCTTATTTCCCCTGCAGAGTACGACCGAGAATTGTCATGTGAGAATTGACAAGTGCGTTATGTGGGGTTGCATGAAAGCAGGCGAAACCTCGCAGTGGCCACCCATAATTGGCGGAAGACTCTATTGTTCTAGGCATCTTTACGTGCTCACTGGAAGCAGGAAGGCAAGGTGACTTCAACTGTGCAAAGCAATGGCAACAGTTACGTAAACATTAAAGGGAGGAAGAGGCTGGTTCAAATGGCTCTGAGCACTATGGGACTCAACTGTTGTGGTCATCAGTCCCCTAGAACTTAGAACTACTTAAACCTAACTAACCTATGGACATCACACACATCCATGCCCGAGGCAGGATTCGAACCTGCGACCGTAGCAGTCGCACGGTTCCGGACTGCGCGCCTAGAACCACGAGACCACCGCGGCCGGCAGGAGGAAGAGGTTTCTGTTTCAAAGCAAGAACAAGTTTTTAAAATTCATCACTAATAATTACTATTCAACGGTAACTCAACTCACATGAATAGGCAGCAAGACTCTATACATCGAATGACGTACAGAGGCACGAGCGCAAGGCAAGGAAAAAGAGAAAAGCAACAAGATCAAAAAGACAAGAGCTCCCAGGAAGATATCACCGCGTCTTTCATTTACATAGTAGTTCATGGAATCTTTATGTCACCGAGAAATCTAATGTTTCAATACACTACTTGTGATAAATATTCTTTATTGAGCACATATCATTGTAACAAATTTTACCGCTAATTAGAGGCGTCACATCACTTTGTGCTTAGAACTGAAAAGAGCACGTGATGCAATCAAATGTTCAAATGTGTGTGAAATCTTATGGGACGTAACTGCTAAGGTCATCAGTCCCTAAGCTTACACACTACTTAATCTAAATTATCCTAAGGACAAACACACACACCCATGCCCGAGGGAGGACTCGAACCTCCGCCGGGACCAGTCGTACAGACCATGACTGCAGTGCGTCAGACCGCTCGGCTAATCCCGCGCGACGTGATGAAATCAACAGGCCTGTGCAAAACTTCATCGAAGTTTCCTGTCGTCTCCATTTCGCGACCTATCGGAACTTACTTTCCAAAGAGCCCTCGACCCTTCGTCGGTCCACCTAGTTATCATTTCCAGGTGAGTCGCTGCTTTTGTTGAGCTTCATCGAAGGTTCCCTCTGCATCTGCTTCAAGTCCCATGGAACTTATTCCTTGGTGTACTAGCACATGTCTTACGGCACTGTCCTTTCCTCCTGTCAGTGACTTCTATACGTTCCTTTCCACGACGACTCTCCTGAGAACTTCCTGTTTTGTTATCAGTTGGCCTAATTTTTAGCATTCTTCTATAGCACCACAAGTCAAACGCTTCCATTCTCTTCTTTTCCGGTTCTCCCGGAGTCAATGAATCACTTCCATACAATTTTGTGTGCCAGATCTACATTGTCAAAACATTCGTTTTCAAAATTAATGCCAAAGTTTGTTACTACGAGCGCCGTTCAATAATCAATGCAACACATCTTTTCTCGATCAGTTTCTGTTGAAAAAATGTGGGCGTGATGGACTACTCCCGTTTCAACCCCTAAATATTCATGAAGTTCCAATAACTGGCGCCGCTAAACGTACTCATCAAAATGGCATCTGTAACGGAGGTGCGGTCCAAGCAGAGAGCTGTCACTGAGTCTTTGTTTTTGTTTTTTTTGGTCAGAAAACAAGAGCACCGCAGATATTCATTGGCGCTTGCAAAATTCTGCGGAGACTTGGCAGTCAACGAAAGCGCTGTGGTCGCTAGGTGAGGCGTCCGTCATTAGCGCAAGTCGCGTAAACCTGTCCGCTCTCCTGCGTGGCGGCCGGCCGCACACGGCTGTGACTGTTGCCATGTTGGAACGTGCGGACACTCTTATTTGAAGTGATCGTTGGATCACAGTCAAGCACCTCGCTGCCAACTGGACGTCTCTGGTGGTAGTGCTGACACACTTCGTCTACCAGTTGGAGTACTCAAAAGTGTGTACCCGCTGGGTTCCTCACCGCCTAAGGTAAGACAGTGGAGAGCGTTAAAAATCTACATCTACATCTACTTGATTACTCTGTCATTCACAATAAAGTGCCCGGCAGAGGGTTCAATGAACCACCTTCAAGCTATTTCTCTACTCTCGAATGGCGCGCTGGAAAAACGAGCAATTAACTTTTTCTGTGCGACCCCTGATTTCTCTTATTTTATCATGATGATCCTCTCTCCCTATGTAGGTGGGTGCAACACAATAGTTTCGCAATCGGAGGAGAAGACTGGTGATTGAAATTTCATGAGAAGATCCTGTCGCAACGAAAAACGCCTTTGTTTCAATGATTGCCACTCCAATTCTCATATCATGTCTGTAGCACTCTCTCCTCTATTTCGCGATAGTACAAAACGAGCCGCCTTTCTTTGAACTTTTTTGATGTCATCCGTGAGTCCCACCTGATGCGGATCCCACACCGCACAGCAGTACTCCAGAATAGGGCGGACAAGCGTGGTGTAAGCAGTCTCTTTAGTAGACCTGCAACATCTTCTAAGTGTTCTGCCAATGAATCGCAATCTTTCCTTTGCTCTACCGACAACGTTATCTATGTGATCCTTCCAATTTAGGTTATTTGTAATTGTAATCCCTAAGTATTTAGTTGAATTTACAGCCTTAAGACTTAGCGCGTAATCGAAATGTGAATAACTTCACACTTTTCTTTATTCATGGTCAATTGCCACTTTTCGCACCACACAGATATCTTATCTAAATCATTTTGCAATTCATTATCGTCATCTGATGACTTTACAAGACGGTAAACGACAGCATCATCTGCAAACAATTTAATACGGCTATTCAGATAGCCTCCTACGTCGTTAATATAGATCAGGAACAATAGAGAGCTTATAACACTTCCTTGGGGAATGCCAGATATTACTTCTGTTTTACTCGATGACTTTCCGTATATTACTACGTACTGTGACCTTTCTGACAGTAAATCACGAATCCAGTCTCACTACTGAGGCGATATTCCATAGGCATGTAATTTGGTTAGAAGACGCTTGTGAGGAACGGTGTCGAAAGCCTTCTGGAAATCTGAAACTATGAAATAAGTTTGACATCTCCTGTCGATAGCACCCATTACATCATGAGTATAAAGAGCTAGTTGTGTTTCACAAGAACAGTTTCTTCTTCCGTGCTATGTGTCAATAAATCGTTTTCTTCGAGGTAATTCATAATGTTCGAACATAGTATATGTTCCAAAACCCTATTGCAAATCGACGTAAGTGATATGGACCTGTACTTCAGCGGATTACTCCTATTTCCCTTTTTGGGTATTGGTGTGACTAGAGCAATTTTCCTGTCTTTAGATGCGGATCTTTCTGTGAGCAACCGGTTGTATATAATTGCTAAATACGGAGCTACTGCATCAGCATACTCTGAAAGGAACCTGACAGGTATATAATCTGTACCGAAGGCCTTGCCTTTATTAAGTGATTTAAGCTGCTTTGCTACACCGAGGATATCTACTTCTATGTTTCTCATCTTGGCAGTTTTCTTGATTGGAATTCACGAGCATTTACTTCGTCTTCTTTGGTGAAGGTGTTTCGGAAAACCGTGTTTAATAAGTCTGTTTTAGTGGCACTGTCATCAGTGAAGACATTGATTGCGTCTTGCCACTGGGGTGCTTTATGTATGACCAGAATCTCTTTGGGTTTTCTGTCAGACTCCGAGACAGGGTTTCCTAGTGGAAATTGTTAAGAACATCTCGCATTGAACTACGCGCTATATTTCAAACTTCTGCAAAATTCACCAATGTTGGGGATTTTGCGTTCTTTTAAATTTGGCACGCTTTTTTCTTTGTTCTGCAACAGCGATCTGATCAGCTTTGTGTACCATGGAAGATCAGTACCATCACTTATTAATTTATGTGGTGTATATCTCTCAATTGCGGTCGATACTATCTCTTTGAAATCATTCCACATCTATCTCTTTGAAATCATTCCACATCTTTTCTGCACTTACGTGATCAGATCGGAAGGAGTTGAGACTGTCTCTTAAAGAGGCGTTAAGAGCATTTTAGCAGCTTTTTAAATGGATGTACTTTGCGTTTCTTTTTGATGGTTGTAGGTGTTACGGTATTCAGCCTGGAAGCAACTGCCTTGTGGTCGCTAATTCCTGTATTCGTCATGATACTCCATATTTGTCCAGGATTATTTGTTGCTAAGAGGTCAAGTATGCTTTCTCAAACATTTACGCTTCTAGTGGGCTCATGAACTAATTTTTCAAAATAATTTTCTGAGAAAGCATTCAGTACACTTTTGGATGATGTTTTATGTCTGCCGTCGGCTTTTAACGTATAATTTTCCAGCATATCGAGGGTAGATTGAAGTCACCACCGACTATAATTGTTTGAGTGGGGTACCTATTTGAAATGAGAACCAAGTTTTCTTTGAATTGTTCAGCAACTATATCTTCTTAGTCGAGGGTCGGTAAAACTATGCAATTAATAGTTTAGTCCGATTGTCAAGTTGTAAGTAAGCTGTTTAGGTTTTTATGTTGATAATGCCAAGTCGTGCTCTGCATGAAAATCGCTGACTGCGCTGTGTGCAGTCTGTTGCTGGTTGGACTCATTGTTCGAATATTCGCTCGTGTAGTGGTGGACAGTTGGATATGAACAGCACGTAGCGTTGGGCAGTTGGAGGTGAGCCGCAGCAGTGGTGGATGTGGGGAGAGAGATGGCAGAGTTTTGAGCGGACGATCTGGGCGTGTGTCCAACAGAAAAAGGAAATTTGTTTAATTGGATGTCACAAAATTATATATATATATATATATATATATATATATATATATATATATATATATAATGACTTTTGAACGCTATTAAGGTATATACATTGTTCGTTCTCTATCAAAATCTTTCATTTGCTAACTATTCCTATTAGTAATTAGTGCCTTCAGTAGTGAGAATCTTTTATTTAGCTGGGAGTATTGGGGCTCGCTGCATTGCAGTAGTTCGAGTAACGAAGATTTTTGTAAGTGATTCATGAAAGATATGGGTTATTAAAAGTTCCTGGCGGAGTAAATCTGTGTGCCGGACCGAAACTCGAAATCTGGACCTTTGCCTTTCGCGGGCAAGTGCTCTACCATTTGAGCTACCCAAGCATGACTCACGTCCCGACCTCACAGCTTTGCTTTTGCCAGTACCTCGTCTCCTACTTTCAAAACTTGGACGGGGCGTGAGTCGTGCTTCGGTAGCTCAGATGGATGCCGTCACGGTAGCTCAGCGTGTTCGGTCAGAGGGCTAGCTGCCCTCTTAATAAAAATAATTGAGTTAATGGATCAACAACGAACTGAAACGGGTGTCTTTCGAAGTCCACCCCGAGCAGATACAACGAACGAAAATGAACAAAATGAAATTAAAAAGAAAAAAAGATGGTAGAGTAATTGCACCCGAAAGGCAAAGGTCCCGAGTCCACAGTTTTAATCCGCCAGGAAGTTTCATATCGGCGCTCAGTCCGCTGCAGAGTGAAAATCTCATTCTGTTTAGGTTATTGTTAGTCAGGGCCATTCTTTTGTAGGGATTATTGAAAGTCAGATTGCGTTGCGCTAAAAAAAATATTGTGTGTTAGTTTAGTGATGATCAGAATAAGTAAAGAGATAACTGTCTGAGTACGTTCAGTTTTGCTCAGCTGTTTGAAAATCAAATAGCGTAGAAATTTTCCAGCACTGTCATTCATAATTTTTCTAAGGGGACATTTCAAAGTATAACCTCTACCCATACCTTTTCGCTGGAACTATCTACTTCAATTTCACTACAAGGTAAACTACTTTTGACAGCAATAAATATTCCACCACCAACTGTATTTAATCTATCCTTCTTTAACACTGTTAGGTCGTTTGAAAAAATGTCGGCTGAACTTATTTCCGGATTTAGCCAGCTTTCCGTACCTATAACTATTTGGATCTCTGGTTCTTTCCCAACACAGCTACGGCAATTTACAACTACAATACCGATCGTTTACTACAACTACCTTACTGTGTTTTACCTGCCCCCCTTTTAGACGGACGCCCATTCTGTGGTTTCCTGAGACCGTCTAACCTAAAAAACCACCCAGTCCCTTCCACACAGCCCCCTTTATCCGTGTAGCCGCTTCCTGTGTGCAGTGGACTCCTGACCTATTAAACGGAACCCGGAAACCCACCACCCGATAGCGCAAGTCAAGGAATCTGCAACCTACACGGTCACAGAACCGCCTGAGACTGATTCGACCCTTCACTCGGCTCTGCAGCAAAGGACCAAAGTCGGTTCTGTCGACGATTCTGCAGATGGTGAGCTCCGCCTTAATCTCGTTAGCAAGACTGGCAGTCTTTACCATTACCGCTAACCGCCTGAAACCAGAGAGAATCGACTCCGATCCAAAGCGACAACGTCGTTGGTACCGATATGGGCCACCACCTGCCGTTGGCTGCACCCTGTACTCTTCATGGCATCCGGAAGCACCCTTTCCACATCCAGAATGACTCACCCTGGTATGCATACGGAGTGCACACTGGCTTCCTTCCCCTCATTGGCAGTCATGTTCCTAAGGAGCCCCATTACTCACCTAACGCTGGAGCTCCCAATTACCAGCAAACCCACCCTCTGTGAATGCCCAGACCTTGCGGGCCGAGGAGCTTCCTCTGAAACAGGGTGGACGACTGCATCTGCCTCAGTGACTTGGTCAGCCACGGATAACACGCGAAACCTGTTCGTCAAACGAACTGGGGAGGCCCTACAATCGGCCTCACGGAAAGTCTTTCGCTGCCTGCCAGACTTTGGAATGATACCCCCCTTGACCACGGGTGAGGGATCAACCTCAGTGCAGGCAGTACCTGGAGCGGCCACAGCAGTAGACCAGTCCGGGGACACGTGGGAGTCCTCAACATTCCTCCCACACCTCCATCCGGACCCCCACAGTGATGCCACTTGGCAGCGGCCCCAAACTGTGTGATGGAAGCCAACACAGCCTGGAGCTGTGAGTGAAGGGTGAATAACTCAGCTCGCATCTGTATACAGATACTGAAGTGGCTCCTGATTGAAGCTCGTAAAAATATGTAATAACCGAACGGTGTACTCGCCTCATGAGCAGCAGGAACTAGCAGTGCACTCTCATTTACAGTCTAACCGACACTGAGCTGTTCGAACCAAAACAAACAAAAGCCTGTACGACACGAGGATCGATGCAAGGGGCGATAACAACGGCGGCAGTCTGTGCTACACTGTTATTAAAATAAAAGGTTGTGCCTAGTAAGCACTCAAATGCGCAAGAAGTCACAAAAATAAACTAGTAACTACACAGATAACTGAAAATAAGTCGCTCCTGTTTGAAGCTCGTAAAAATATGTAATAAACGAACAGTGTACTCTCCTTATTAACAGCAGGAACTCGCGGTGCACTCTTATTAACGGTCTAAACGACACTGATCATTGCACGTTGCGATGCTGACCATTAAGAATTTTTGTCGAGCGTCGCCACAGGCAACGAAACATGGGTTCATCACTTTGAACCGGAAACAAAACGGTGATCTATGGTCTGGCTCCTCTGAAGAAAAAAAGCCGCACCATCAGCCGGTAAAGTCATGGCGACCGTCTCCTGCGACTCCCTAATGGTGCAACGATCAACTGAAGAAACGACATCAGCGTGTTCGTTGCCAAAAAATGCAAAAGAACTTCTTCTTCTCCTTGACAGCGCAAGGTCTCACACAAATCAGCGGAACTGAAGAAGAGGAGGAAATTACTGTTTAACGTCACGTCTTGTCGACTACGAGGTGGTCAGAGACGGAGCACAAGCTCGGATTAGGGAATGAAGTCGGCCGTGCCCTTTCGAAGGAACCATCCCGGCATTTGCCTGAAGCGATTCAGAGAAATCACGGATGGTCGGTCGGGGGTTTGAACCGTCGTCCTACGAATGCGAGTCCAGCGCGCTAACCATTGCGTCACCTCGTTTGGTCTGCGCACTCAAGAGGAGCACACGAAACTCTGTTGGACAGTTCTTCCTCATCCACCCTCTAGCCCAGATCTCTAATCTTCCAACTTCGAACTGTGTGGTCCAATGAAGGATGCACTCTGCAGGAGGCAGCACCTGGATGATGGGGAGGTTATTGATGTAGCATGATGTTGGCTCCGACATCGACCAGTAGAGTGGTACCATGCGTGCATACAGGCCCTCCCTGTAAGGTAGCGTAAGGCTGTCGCAATGAACGGAGATTATGTTGAAAAGTAGGATTTTGTGGCCAAACGTGTGAGGAATAATACGAGGGTTGTCCAGAAAGTAAGTTCCGATCGGTCGCTAAATGGAAACCTCTGTGAAAATCAGAAGCATTTTGTTTGCAAGAGTTAGCTACACTTTCCACATACTTCTCTACATAGTCGCCGTTCCGACGTAGACATTTGTCGGAGCGTTATACTAAATTTCTAACACCATCGTCGCAGAAGGCAGCCGCCTGTGCTTTCCGACAGTTCTCTCGCTGGTCTGTAGCGCGTAGCCTGCCCCCAAGTGCTGTCTTCGTATCCAGCGCTTCATGTGAACGGAGATAACACTCAGGACGAGCCAATTAGGGCTGTGTTGTCGGTGATCGAACACTTCCCATCGAAAAGGCTGCAGGAGCGTCTTCACTGCCCCTGCAGAGTGCGGCTGAGAATTGCCATGAAGAAGGAAGTGCGTGGCAGTTGTGTTAGGTGGGCTGCATTCATTAAGGCGAAGCCTCTCAGCGGGCCCTCCTATTTGGCGGGAGACATCGTTGTTATATGCACCTTTACTCGCTCACAGTGCACTCACAACTGAAAAGAGCGTCTTGATGCGATCGACAGTCATAGTAGAGATACTACCCAACACATCTGTGCAAAGCTTCATCAGGTTTCCACTGTGGTGTCCATTTCGCGACCGATCGGAACTTACTTTCTGGACAACCCTCGTATTTTGGAATTCTGAATAAAACCAACCTGCTTTCAGAAAAAAATGTTCATTACTTACTGAACGCCCTTCTTAATAGACTTCTTTTGGTCAGTAATTTTCTCTTTTCCTGTGCTAAACAGCTTTTTGTATCCTTGATTCACCTGTCAAGTTTTATTTTGCTTCCAGGGTAGAAGAATTCCTTCACTTCATCTACCTTGTACTCTTCAATTTTGACATAAGTTTTTGGCTAACCGCTCTTACAGGTATATTACTTCCCATTACTTTCATCTTTCCTCGGTTTACTCTCAGTCCATAGTGTCTGCATATTAGACTGTTCACTCCATTCATTCCTCCTTCCTGTTACTAAGGATATCAATGTCGTCACAGAATCTTGTCATTGATATATTCCACACTGAATTTTTATCCTACTCCGAACATATTTTTATTTTCATCACTGCTTCTTTAGTGCACAGATTGGACAGTAAGGGGCAAAGGACGATATCCTTACACTACATCCTTTTTAATTCGAGCATTCCGTTCTTGGTCTTCATTCTTATTTATCCCTTTTGGCTTTTGTTCATATTGTCAATTTTTCCGACTAATTGCTACATTTGTACAATTTTACATAGGCGAACGCTTTTTCTGAATCGACAAACCCTATCAACTTGTCTTTATCGTTGCCAAAGCCAAACTAACTTTCATCTGACAGAACCCCAATTTTCTTTCACATTTTTCTATACATTACTCTTCAGAGCTAGTTGAAAGCAAGCGCTGTTAAGTCGGCTGTGCTATAATTCTCGTACTTATTCGCCCTTGCTAGCTTCCGGTTTGTGGGGATGATATTTTCCAAAAAGCGTGTTGGTGTATGTCCGGGCTTAGACTTTGCAAACTAGTTTGGGTGCCACTTTCTCCAATGATTTAGAAGTTCCGAACGATTGCTATTTGTACCTTTCCCTTTATCTGATCTCTCTGTGAAACTCTGACGGGATATTAGATCCCTTATGTATTTCATTTTGACGTTCATTTCGTCTTCTACCACGTAATCAGACAGTACCTCCCATTCGTAGAGGCCTTCAATGTACTCTTCCAACTTGTCTGCTCTCTCCTCTTCGTCTGCCAGTGGAATTCCTTTTGCAGTCTTAATGTTGTCGCCTTTGCTTCCAGTTTCACCGAAAGTTAGTTTCGTAATATGTAGGGTCGCAGACTGGACATAATTTTTGATTGATAAAACTATTTTAAATAAGCAGTGTAGACTGTCACATTCTATTTTACAAGATGAGCTTTTTATGCATTGAGTATCCGTTACATTACTGGCCAGTTTCGCCGTGTCGCCATTTTCAAATGCAGCTGCGTCGATGATGTGTGTATCGTCACCGACGCATCTGCATTAGGAAATGGCTACAGGACGAAACTGACGAGTAATGTAATATATACTCGATTCAAGAAAAAAGCTCATCTTATGTAACGTAATTTGAAAGCCCGCGGTGGTTATTTAAAATGAGGAGCAACGTTTCAAATCTTATTTTACAGGAAGCGAAGAACACGTTTCGCTTTCTAAGCAAAGAAAACATGTCAAAATTCTCGACAGTAGGACCTAGGTATTTATATTATGTTCCAGAATAGTCATTATTGAAATCATTTCCCAGTGCATGGAGGAGCCACTTTAATTTTTACATTACGCTTAATATGTTTTGAACCAACACACTGAACGAAATATGTTTTAATCCAATCATGTTTCCACATAATACGGTTTCAGTTTTTTATTGATTTTACTGTTGGACACAAGCCATGATGTAAAAAAAATAAAGGTATTAGCATGTTGTTGACGGTAGATCAATGTGTTATAGTCTTGCTCTTAGTTCTCCTTCCTCGTGCAAGAGAAGGATCAGGTGCCAGACTCGGGTAGTTACTTAGACGTTTACTGCATGATGCTTATGACGCCCCAAAAGCAACATAAGTCAGTGACCTACCTCATACGGCCCAACAATGTAATTTCAAATGCGCTGTCTTGTATAATGCTTTGCAGTCCATCATGGTTTTGGAAATGTAACTTTCATCTTATAACTGTGTCTGCGATACTTTTTCCAGTTTGTTCGATACGCCGTGAACTTTATTTCTTCCTTTTGCTCTTAGAATACTGGGATGCTTACACTCCTGAACCTGCCTTCTTTGTGATTACGAGGCAGCTTAAAATTACTTAAATATGGATCTCTGTTAAATTACCTAAAGAGAAATACCTGTCCTCACGTCAAACTACAAATAATAAAGCTCAGTCAGAGTACAAAACATGCATTTGTGCAATCTGTCCACGCGAATAACACATCACTGAAAGGACATAACAAAATTGACAGAAAAATGATCCTTCGTAAAATACATCAGGTGTTATTACTTACTGAGCGAACTTTTCAGGCTGTCTTTTTAGTTTTCGCAGCCATAATTCTCATTGTACTTCCTTTCGATCGCTCTCCCACGGGTAATAGCCCCCCCCCCCCCCCCCAACGGAGATCGAATGAGAACAGTCACGAAATCAACACCATGCTGTGAGCTGCAAGATCAAAATAGTGGGAACAGACAACAAAAGAGTGTGAATCTTCTGAATCTTCATGTTTTCCAGGCGTAAAGATTGTTCCATAAAAGTTCTGGCGGGCAACCGCATAAATTCAGTTTCTTCTTCTAATATTTCGGCTGAATGCCGTCCAGCCATCTTCAGAGCGAGCCGAGGTGACTAACGCTCCAGCACTTTCTCTCGTCCTTTTGAACTCGATGACCGAACCACTGCATATGCGGCCAAGATACACAAGGCGCCAGTGACGTTGATAGGCGGCAAAGAGGTGTAACATATGCATGGAAATTAAATCTATGGCTTCGCAGTCGATCCACACGGTGATATCGATGTGTCACGGAGAGCTGTTCCGTCACGAAGTCTTTGTAATTTAATTACAGAAATTGCCGGATTCCATGATTTGTCCAAGCTGAAGCCGCTGTCTCTATTAATTCAGTTTGTCGCCAACTGAATGGAAATTAAATCTATGGCTTCGCAGTCGATCCACACGGTGATATCGATGTGTCACGGAGAGCTGTTCCGTCACGAAGTCTTTGTAATTTAATTACAGAAATTGCCGGATTCCATGATTTGTCCAAGCTGAAGCCGCTGTCTCTATTAATTCAGTTTGTCGCCAACTGAATGGAAATTAAATCTATGGCTTCGCAGTCGATCCACACGGTGATATCGATGTGTCACGGAGAGCTGTTCCGTCACGAAGTCTTTGTAATTTAATTACAGAAATTGCCGGATTCCATGATTTGTCCAAGCTGAAGCCACTGTCTCTATTAATTCAATTTGTCGCCAACTGAATTTCAATTGTTACTTTCGCTACTGAGTCCCAGAATGATGAAGTCGAGGATAAAATTTCGGCACCATCGTACACCAAGAGAGTCCAGTGTCAATACAGTGTTCTGCCACCGCAAATTTATTAGGTTGTAAGAGACGGGTGTACCTGCGGTGCTCTGTGCATTTCTCCTGGACTGTACGTGTCGTCTGTCCGATGTATGAACGGCCGCACTCAAAGGGGATATTGTAAATCCCAGGCTTCCGGAGCACCAAATCATCTTTAACGGAACCCAGGAGTGCTGCAGTCTTTGGTGGAGGATGAAAAATCGCTTTCACTTTGTGTTTCCTGAGAATTCGTCCTACTTTTGACGAAAGGCTTCCTACGTATGGCAGGAAAGCCTTGGATTTAAAACTTTCCGTGTCTTTCCTACGCTTTTCTTGTGCCCACTGTTGATTTCACTTGTAGTGCCTTACGTATCTGCTGTGCAGAGTATCCGTTGGCTTCAAAAACTCTTTTCAGGTGTAGAAGCTCGTCCTCAAGACTGCTCTCGTCAGCAATGGCGTGTGCTCTGTGTACTAGAGTCCTGATTACACTCATCGTCCGCGAAGAATGGTGGCAGCTATTTGCACGTAAATATAAATCCGTATGGGTCGGTTTTCGATACACTGCATGTCCCAATGTGCCATCATCTTTGCGCCGTACCAACATATCCAAAAATGGAAGGCATCCATCTTTTTCGATTTCTATCGCGAACTGAATTTGCCTGTGGATAGAATTCAGATGATTTAAAGATTCTTTTAGCTTGTCTTCACCATGGGGTCACACTACAAACGCGTCAACAACATACCTCCAAAACACTGTGGGTTTCAAGCTAGCAGATTCCAGCTCTTTCTCCTCGAAGTCCTCCATAGAAAAGTTCGCCACCAAGGGCGACAAAGGAGTACCCATGGTGACACCGTCAGTCTGTTCATAAAATTCGTTATTGAATAAAAAATATGTCGAGGTCAAAACATGTTCAAATAAAGCTGAAATCTTTTTATCGAAAGTCTTTCCAACTTTTCAGTTTGAGTGATTTCAGTATGTTAATGAAGTCCAAAGAGTTACGAATGTGATGAGCGCATTTTCACATCAGAGGCCTTAATAAAGACGCTAAGTGTTTGGCAAAATCATAGGTTGGAGAGCCGATGTTACTCCCTATCGGACGTAGAGGAACACCATTCTTGTGGATCTTTGGAAGTGAAAGAAGCAATTGAAATTCGGTTGGTGGCGAATTTAATTAATAGAGATAGCGACTTCAGCTTGGACAAGTCATGGAATTCGGCAATTTCTGTAATTAAATCACAAAGATGTCGTGACGGTATAACTCTCCGTGACAAATCATTATCAGCGTGTGGATCGACTGCGCGGCCATAGATTTAATTTCCACGCATATGTTACACCTCTTTGCCGCCTATCAACGTCTCTGGCGCCTTGTGTATCTTTGGTCGCATACGCAGTGGTTCGGGTCTCGAGTTCAAAAGAGCGGAGCAAGTGCCGGAGCATTAGTCACCTCGGCTCACTGTGAAGATAACTGGACGGTGTTCAGCCGAAATATTAGAAGAAGAAACTGAATTTATGCGGCTGCACGCCCGAAATTTTATGGAACAAAAGAGTGGGCTAATAAAGGAGGCTGGGAAATATCTCTCCAACATAATACCTTCCGTACTGTCGGCTGCGGTGTACATAACACGAGTTGATCCGATTTATTTCAGCACAAAATTACTATGCAAAAGAATATGAAACGGCCCGATCTGACTCATCTGCGTTAGAGAGCATACCACAACTGTTGTGGAAACGCATCAAACTGTATTTTGACGTCGGCTGCATTTTGTATGTTTTGAAACGATGCTCCTCATAGTTTTATCATTCAGAAATCACCGAGAATTATTTTGACTTTTCTATATGCTGAATCAGTCCTTCTGACACCACTTTCTTCTCGATTTCCTCGCGTTTCTCCTGAGACTATTTCCCCTTAACTCCCCTGCAATTCCCATTCATTTTATTCCTAAGTAACTTATACTGCTGTATTCCTGTCTTTCGCTGCACATTTTTGTACTTACTTTTTCCGTCTATCAGCCGAAATATTACTTCTGTTAGCCAAGGTTTCTTCGCAGATACCCGCCGTGTACCAATATTTGTCTGTTCAACTTCTGCGATTGTCCTATTTAGAAAGGTCCGTTCCTCTTTAAGTGAGCTGCCTATCCTGGTATTCATTTTCACAGTACTGATTAAAGTGCAACAAATCAGTTCATCGCCACGTATGGCTGCACCGATATCAAAATAATATCTGAAGATTGCTTCTAACGGCCGAAACCGGTACTACATCCTAACAGTGGCTACAATAATTAGTCATAAATTTTCAACCTTTACTGTGTATATCGACAGACATTATGTCTGCTCTTACAATTCTAGCAGCATATCCTTGTACATATGTACAACTTTTTTAGCGCGGACGTGAGCAGTTTCTTTGTCGTACAATAAGTGTTGTGTTCAGGTTCAGGAGTGTTGTGCTTTCTCAGTACTTCTGATAATCACAAAACAGTCGCCAGTTAATGAGTATGTAAAACAAGTCGTGATACTGCCGTTGCGTTTGACTCCTCGCCATCATGTCATATTGTGTGTTACCTTAACCGAAAGGAGAAAAGCGTGGAGGCACATTATTTTTCTCTGGTAAACCGCCCAGGTGAACGTCGTGTTACCGTCTGCGGCGCGGCAGTATATAACGTTTCATTCGTCTGGAGTCCAGATGTTATGGTTAGAGTTGTCACTACTTATCACTCCAGATAACCTGCTGTGTTTGTCGAAGGCGGAGCGATACGTTACACGTTTCCGCTGCCCCGCTTCCTGCCTGCTGCGCCATTCAGTAGCCAGTTGTACTCTGTTTCCGTAAAGCTCGCATTACAAAAACACTTCTACTGGATGTTTAACCAATAACCAATTCCTTGCGTCAAAGAGGAGCTGGTGCATCATATGTGACCAGTTGATGATCTATTCCTCATTCATATCTACTGTCTTCCGTTTCTTTCTTCATCGTGTCCATACTCCTTTTCTCACTGCACAATTATGGCAAGAGTGCGAATCACTAATATGAGTAAATCTGAGTAAATTATTTTCCAAGAATTTGATTACAAAGATAAAAATCATCAAAACAATACTAGCGTGTATTACGTTTTGGTGTCTATGTGTATAAAATTTGATCAAATTGTTCTTCATGCAGTTGGAGTTACGTAACAATATCTACACAGTATAGGTATTGCAAAAATAAAACTGTAGCCTACAATAACACACTTTGTTTTATTTCAGCTTTTTTCTGGCCTTTTTTTCACAGTCATTTCGCTTATTCCGTTTTGGAGAGTTGGCAGCAGTGGTCTTGGTGTGTGCAAGGAGAGTGTATTGAGCTACCACTCGGAATGGACGCTCGCAGCAGCCTTGATAATAAACAGTACGAAGAATTTGGTAGAAACATAATTAAGACTTGAACATGTTATGTCGAATCGTAGAAGGAAAGTGTATTAGTAATTTAGTTACTTCACGTGAAGGTGCGCGAGTTTAATTATGAGATTTGTAGCTGAAACAGTTTCGTGTTTGTGAATCACTCATTTTCGTGGAGAAAAATATTTATAACGTAAACGCAAAGGCTTCTGTGATAGTTTACAACCTGCTTCATTAATGTAGCAATGGTTACTTCAGTGTGAATGTGAAATAAACATAACTGTTGACACGTGCTTGGATGAGCATAGGCATTGTGAGGGGGCAATAAAACAAAGGAATTAAAGACACTAGCTGCCAATGGCCACTGATAAATATCAATGAGGCAAGTTTAAAATTTTCTGCCGCACTGGGATTCAAACCGAATTTTCTACTTAGTATGCAGCTGTGCTGACCGCTACACCACCAGGACACACTAGTCAGCACAGCCGCATGAACTATCTTAGCACGCCTTAAGTCAGACGAAAATTCTCAATTTATATCACTGGTCATTAGCCTCATTCCTCATGGCACCTCACCGACTTTCGTAAGAGTTCGAGCTCGGTGTGCATCTGCAATGAAGGGATCATTGGCCGACATCGTCTTGATTATATATAGTGTGTGGTGTCTGTTCTTTTTGACATTTCCGAAAGAACAGGCACAGAGCGAGGTGGCGCAGTTGTTAGCGCACTGGACTCGCGTTCGTGAGAACGACGGTTCAATCCAGCGTCCGGCCATCCTGACTTAGGTTTTCCGTAATTTCTCTAAATCGCTTCAGGCAAATGTCAGGATGGTTCCTTTGAAAGGGCACAGCCGACTTCCTTCCCTAATCTGATGAGACCGATGACCTCGCTGTTTGGTCTCGTACCCTAGACCAACCCATCCCAACCGAAAAGAGCAGGCACCAACATGGTAGGGTAGTCTATATGGTAGTGGTGACAATTGCGTCCAGATGGCATCCTGGCCAGTGCAACTGCCTAGTAAGCAAGAGACTCAGGTTCGAATCCCAGTCTGGCACTAATTTTCAACTTGCTCTTTGATATAAATCAATGCCCACTGGCAGGTAATGTCTATAATGCCTTTGTGTCTTGATTCATAGTGACTGCAGGATCAAATCGATGTCTGTGATTTTTCAATTTCTTCCGGCATATTTCTTGTTTGAACAATCCACGTGTGTACTGCCAGTCCATAGTGTCCAACGGGCACAATATTTCGGCGATCAGACGTGTCACCATCGTCAGGTGCGCTGACGAACTGAGCTCCTGGGGGCGGGAGGATTTAAGACGGCCGCCCGCCCTCAGGAGTTGAGTCTGATCGCCGAAATATTGTGCCCGTTGGACACTATGGACCGGCAGTACACCCGTGGACTGTTCGAGCAAATCGGTCTGTTATTTCGAACAGTCATCACCTGTATGAACGTAATTTAACTTGTATTGTTATTATTTCAAAACGATATTTTCTCTTTTTCAACCGAATAATTTTTTAAAGTACAAGAGACAGATAATCATGTTAGGAACATGGTCGTATTGTAAGGAAGTGTGTTCTTTGTGTGAAGCTCCCATAATCGAATCTGAAATCCGCAAAATTAAACTAAGATAAACAGAATAGACATTGCCGAAGCTTTATAATTTATCCGGATGTATAATGGCATTACAAGATTTAGAAAAGTAACAAAGAAGAATCTTACAAAAAATATTAGATCCAATCAAGACTAAAGATATCATTTGAGTTTTGAGACCGAATAAGGAAACGTATTCATTTTGTCGTCAAATAACAGATGAGATAAGAAAAAGCCATGTCACACCTCTATGGACATCTGAACAGAATAAAGTAAGATGGATCAGCAAAGAAACGTAGATTTCACGAAAGATCTTACTCTATACAGACAAATTCAGACTAGAAATCAAGAAATGCAAAGGTATTCAGGAAGATAAAACAAACAAAAAAACTACTGGGGATGAGAGGAAATCGGCTGATTCTGAGGAAATAAAAGCGTTTTGGAGAAGGATGACTCAAGGGAAAGAAAAATATAGTTCTATTCAAGTGATCCTTAGTTAGCCTGAGACGAAATAAAAACATTAAAAATTGGAAGTGTGCTCCGATAGCCAAATGGCTAGCGTAAATGAAGAAATTAAGGTTCGAGTCCTAGGCCTGGTGCAAATTTTCCTTAGTCAAATCAGTATAAAGGCAGGGTTCCTACGAAAGTAATATACAGTGTTTTAAGCATGCATGTATCGAAATTATTATTAAAGTAGTAGATACGTATAAGACATAAGCAATCACGATGGAATTACAGTGTTTCTTTCGTAACACGAGTAACAAAATAACATGTTTACATTTACTGGATGAAAATTCCTATGAAGACACTCAATGTCCTGTTGTGTTATCGCACTGTTAGAGCTTTGTCCAACCTCCGTCCTTTTTAGTTACCTCAAAAATTCTCTTGGGCATTGATTTTGTTAGGGTTTGTAGTTCTTGCAGTGAAATTGTCAACCACTCTTCTCGTACCGCTCTTTTCAGTTCACATACGACCTCAAATTGATTTCCATTGGGATAAACATCCCTTGCAGGTATCTACCAAAGGTTTTCCACGGATTTCAAATCCAGGTTCCGTGCAGGCCAGGGCAACACATCGCCACCATATTTTTGTTCTGGCAGAAACATGTACAGATGTGTTATAGTGTTGAAACATTAGACTTTCGTCCACCAGATACTCACACATTTTAATCCATTCTGGTTCTAGCACCACAGTGTACATATTAGAGTACACTGTAGTGTTCACCCAAACAATGCGTGATTTACCTTTAGTGCACAAGGTTCTCAGATCATAATACTTCCACTAACAACATTTCTGCTCATTCCTACCTAGTGCCCTGTTCTCGTATCACACCCATAATATTGAAATCCATTCAAACCATCTAAATTAGACTTTTTATTGTCACTGAAGATTACGTTATAAGTTCTCAAGTCCATGACATACGATTTTCAGCAAACTCGAACCTGACCGTTTATGTTTGAGTGGTAATGCGGATTTCTGCAGTCGTTTCTAGAATGCAAGATGTTTGTCATTTGACAAAATTTGTCGTACACGTGTGGCTGTTACTGGCAGATGTAATCTAGCAACAAATTGAGAAGAATAACGGTTTGTGGCCCTTGCTTTACGGAAAAGTAACCGTTACGATGCCTCAGATAACATTTTCCGTTCTGCCCATATCGAGTGCCCAATCTAATTGTACTTGAACGGTTCAATTTCTTGGCCATTTGACGATTAGAGAGTCCCAGTTCCTTCTACGTACTGATTTTTGCTTTTTCATCAAATGATAACTGTTTTTTGCATGGCACTGTCACAACCATCTGTTGTGTACATAATACGCATTGCCACTAATGGTGTATGTTTCCTATCTGCAGGAAAGGCAAGTACAGACACACAGACATAGACATCGTGTCCACCTTCTGTGAGTTAACGAGCATCTCACTCTCATTTAAGTATATGGCTGAAAGAGTCAGCCTTCAGGAATTGTAAAACGAACCCTGTCGTCCAGGACCGGATGCCACAAAGGGCGCAGATTCACCACGAGATGGGGAAACTCACAGGCGTCGATTGTCTATTGAGGCCTAAGCGCTGTAGTGTGCGAGTGAGATAGACAAGAAAGTACGTCATGGGGAAACCCAGTAGAAGGCTTTTGTGACCGAGGAGATGAAGCAGTGTTAAATATGGTGGACCTAAGGTCGGCCATAAAGGAAAACATTTATAAAAACTATTTAATTCTGTAGGCAGGCAATTAAGCCACAGTTATTTTAATCTACCATCATTCATAAATTTTCATGGTGATCCCAATAAAACTTGAATATTTATCATATGTATAATATTTTTGGCTTTACTGTTAAAGCGAAATTAACAAGTTTTGTAACAAAGACCTGAATGCTAAAATCGGAAAGCTTTGATCGATCTTAACGATGGACATTTCATATAGAAGCGCAACATTAAAATGTCAAACGTTATAGATATCAACTCTGTAACTTTATTTGTCTAAACGATATAGTATATTTAAATTATCAGCATTTTCGGTTAAGCATCAGATCATCATTTCCTCCACACAAAACACATTAAACGATGACAGCATGACACCTTATTGAATCATTAGGTAATGGAATATTTGTTGTAAAGTTTGGTGCATAATAGCTATTTTTGTTCTTTACTTATTTATCAGAAAGCACACTGGTGCAAGGGTACTGGCCGTAACTTTCAAAGTTAAGAAGGAAATTGTAATGGTTTTATGCAAAAGAATTTAACGTTTATTATGTAATGGATGTTATTGTTACTTTATTTAGAACGTGAAAGTGGTCAAGCTTTGATTATTTAAATATGTTAAAATGTAAAATAATGTAGAATAAGCTGTATCCAATCAGATGGACGACTTCAGGAAAGGGAACTGCACTAGTCAGTTGAGCGAGTACGTTCGGCGTGCGCGAAAACGCGGCCTGGTACGGGCTAGGGGACAGTTCGGCTGGGGACACCAAAGGGACGGTTAGGATAGAGAAGCGAAAGCGGACAGTCGGTCTCTAGGCAGCAATCAAGTGAAACGATTAGAAAATTTCGCGTTGTGTGGTAGCGCGGGACTAACTATTCGCGAAGACAACGAGGTCGAGTATTGGACTTGTATTTCGCGATGAAATTGTGAATGATCGAACTGTGTCGAATGGGTATGCGCTCGAGTGAAACAATAATCCTAAACACGACCACTTTCGCTATTAGTTTGCTTTCTGAAAAAACATTTTTCTAACCAATTCGCGACTGTATGGCCTACATCACTTACGGGTCGTTAATTTAGTTCCCGATATCATTATTACTGTTATTATATGTAATATTAACTTTTTATTTCGCGAACTTGCCATCAGCCAGACAATTTTATCAAAGGGTCACAAGTGTCTAATTTAGGGCGTGTAATGCGACACGTGCGGTTCAACCCCTAGAAGAGTTTGAGCCAAGACATTTCCACGAAGGGGAACCGCATGTGAGCTCGCACCTCTGCCATGTGAATCATTGATGTTGTTGTATTCTCTTTAGCCGCTTTTATGTCGTCTCGTTGTCTCTGTAGGGATGTACCATGGGAAGCAAGGAGAGGATGTTGCTTGGTGGCAGGTATCCTCGTTCCATAACACAAACTGCACGCAATTAATAACTGGGTTCTTTATTCATAAACAAAGAGCTACTTAACTTTAAGTTTCCATATGCTGTGTAAAAGCTCTCTTCTCTTCTGTATAGTCTATGTACCCTCAATGCTGTTGAAGTGGAAATCCGCTACGTTCGCTACAAGGTTACTGTGTGCTGCTTGCCTCTGTGCTAGAGGCTAAGTCTGCCACTCTGTCGCGGTGACACTCTGGAACTCCACAGCATAGAGACTCGAACCAGCTGGCGTAACAGAATCGAACTAACCGGCTAAACTCGAACGAAACTGGCTAACTAACTGACTAAACTCGAACGAAAATGACTACCTAACTGGCTACACTCGCCCTCCGGTCCGTGGCAGCGATCCTAAATACTGGCAGCTGAGAGGACGTTGGAGGCTCGTTTCCAGTGAGTCTTGCCGTTGGCCTCTATCGATACTCTCGTAACCTCTATGCTGCATCGTGTGCTGGCGCCAGCGTTTGCCTGCACTGACGTCTTATTGTATTCTGTATTACTGACATGCTATTTGACAGCATTTGTCAGTATACTGGATCTCATACTATTGCCTATACACTGTGCACAACTATTCCAATCGACAGTGTTAATTTTCCTACACGCAAACGCCTTAATATATGGCCACTATATCGTACAAGTTTTACGCAGGGGGTGTTTTGAACTATGGTTGTATAAGATACCGGCAAAGGTCGGGCCTGAAGTACCACTGCCAACCGCAGCAAACAATTGCAAATGATTTTGTTACTCCATTTTGCCTTGTGCTGCAGATAGCTTTCTTTCTTATTTTGAAATGAGTAAAGAGACTAATCTTGGTGCGTAAAGGAATTCGAACGCGACTCTCACCACAACGAAAGGAATCAGCTATCCCTATGACCGTTATGTCAGTTCTGCTTTTATGGAAGCACAGACCGTGAACGTAGTATGGCAGCCCTTCAAGCGGGAGGTCGGAGCTTGTTTCCCCACACCGCTCCACTCCCATCGGGCAGACTAAGTTCTCGTTTGCGATCTTCCAGCATGCTGGAGTTGCTTGGGTCAGCAATTTCTGTTAATCAGTAGAACGAAAAACCAGTCCAAAGTTGCAAATTTTTACTTTTTATTCATTCGATGACTAGTTTTGGGTCGAGGCCCATTTTCAAATCATCATAACATAGTCGAGAAAAGTACAATGCTAATAATAAAAGAAATCAGAAATTTTACATATTGAGATTTCCATAGTCACTTCTTGACTGTGTCCTTTTTGGTACAGAGCTCTATACGGTAACGTTTGCATATTTGATGACACAGTTTACACCCACACATTTCGTTTGGTTCGTGATATGGCGTGTTGTTGCAAATAAGGTGGTGGCAGCCATGGCCTGCCACTCTGGCGATCACGTGTCTCATTTCGAAGTTTTCCTTTGTCCACGTTTGGTCAACAACGGCTCCTGTGCTGTAGAATTCTGGAGGTATGTCTTCCCTTTCTTTGTTCAAGGTTTTCAGTAGACTTTCCAAAGAGTAGCTGTTGGGTAACATCAGGTTTTTCCATAGGTCTTGAATGAGGTAGGGTTCCCTCGACACGCTGATTGGCCGCGCGGTTTCAGGCGCCATGTCACGGACTGCGCGGCCCCTCCCGCCGGAGGTTCGAGTCCTCCCTCGGGCATGGCTGTTTGTGTTGTAGGAATAAGTTAGTTTAAGTAGTGGGTAAGTCTAATGACCGATGACCTCAGCAGTTTCGTCCCTTAGGAATTCACACTCACACATTTGTAAGGGTTCCCTGGCCAGCGGGCATACAAGTCTGGATCGTGTTGTTTTGGGCACTCCTATTCCCTTTTTATATAGGTCGCCATCACTCTTTCTAGTTTTGTTAGGTTTTTACTGTAAGATCTCGTCCGATGATTTCTATGCCATACGTCAAAAAAAAACAAAAAAAAATGGCTCTGAGCACTGCGGGACTTAACATCTGAGGCATCAGTTCCCTAGAAGTTAGAACTACTTAAACCTAGCTAACCTAAGGACATCACATACATCCATGCCCGAGGCAGGATTCGAACCTGCGACCGTAGCTATAGCGTGGTTCCAAACTGAAGTGCCTAGAACCGCTCGGTCACAACGGCCGGCGCCATACGTCACTAATGGAAAGATTTTGGCTCTGAACAGTGCCATCGCTGTCTCTAGGCTAAGGGGTCTGATGTATTGTATTTCATGGATTGCCATTATTGCTTGCATTGCTTTCTCTGTTACATGTCCTGTGAAACATTTTGCAGTTGTTTGTATTGTGAGCCCTAGGTTCTTGAAATCTGGTACGATCTTCAGTTTTTTCTCCCGTATGAAGATCTCAGGTGATGCAGGTGCTCTTCCTCAATATGTCAGTACCATCATGTGATGGCGATTTGAAAACGTGTCTCGGCCCGAAACTAGACATGGAATGAATGAAAAGCAAAAATTTGCAACTTTAGTCTGGCTTTTAATTCTACTAAGTTCTCGTTTGTTTACTGCCACGATATGCTCAAAAAATTGTTCAAATAGCTCTAAGCACTATGGGACTTAACATCTGAGGTCATCAGTCCCCTAGACTTAAAACTACTTAAAACTAACTAAGGACATCACGCACATCCATGACCGCGGCAGGATTCGAACCTGCGGCCGTAGAAGCCGCGTGGTTCCGCACTGAAACGCTTAGAACCGTTCGGTCACTCCGGCCGGCCCACGATATGTAGTCCTCATAATACACTGATTTCCACTGCTGTGTATATTCAATCGCAGTATAGTCCTACCTCGGCAGCCTCGATCACGAATAGCTAGAGGAGGGTAAGAAATAATGCAACTGCTTCCGTTCGGCTGAAGTCGAGTGTGCAACAGCTGCCGGCGAAATTTTTCCCAAGTGCGCCGGCGGAGTGTGGCAGCCACAGGTGGTCGGCAGCGTCGCCCACCGCCAGCCAGCGGAATGAGCGAGGCGCTGCCCGAGGCGGCCGCATCGGGAATCGATCCCCGTATTGACAGATGGAGGCGCCCCGCTTTATTGTCGAGCTAAGAGGCCCCGCCCACCGACCGCGGGATCGGCCGCAACTGCTCGGCACGGGACCAGCGAGCCGTCGCCACCGCAGCTCGGGCTGCGCGGTGTCTGGCACTTCTCAGCTCCGTCCACTCACTCGCGAGCGTCTCCGATCAGTCTTCCTACACTGTTTTCGTCTTAATTCTGCTTTTCGGAGTGAGTGAGTGCGAAGTGTAAACCGTCATTTGAAGGAACTACGAGGAAAGGTCGGAAAGTTGTTGTTGTTGTAGTCTTCAGTCCTGAGACTGGCTTGACGCAGCTCTCCATGCAACTCTATCCTGTGCAAGCTTCTTCATCTCCCAGTACTTACTGCAACTTACATCCTTCTGAATCTGCTTAGTGTATTCATCTCTTGGTCTCCCTATACGATTTTTACCCTCCACGCTGCCCTTCAATGCTATATTTGTGATCCCTTGATGCCTCAGAACATGTCCTACCTACCGGTCCCTTCTTCTTGTCAAGTTGTGCCACAAACTCCTCTTCTCCCCTATTCTACTCAATACCTCCTCCTTAGTTACGTGATCTACCCATCTAATCTTCAGCATTCTTCTGTAGCACCACATTTCGAAAGCTTCTATTCTCTTCCTGTCTAAACTATTTATCGTCCATGTTTCACTTCCATACATGGGTACACTCCATACAAATACTTTCAGAAACGACTTCCTGACACTTAAATCTATATTCGATGTTAACAAATTCCTCTTCTTCAGAAACGCTTTCCTTGCCATTGCCAGTCTATATTTTATATCCTCTCTACTTCAACCATCATCAGTTATTTTGCTCCCCAAATAGCAAAACTCCAATTCTACTTTAAGCGTCTCATTTCGTAATCTAATTCCCTCAGCATCACCCGACTTAATCCGACTACATTCCATGATCATCGTTTTGCTTTTGTTGAAGTTCATCTTATATCCTCCTTT
Organism: Schistocerca americana; assembly: GCF_021461395.2. Classification (NCBI taxonomy): domain Eukaryota; kingdom Metazoa; phylum Arthropoda; class Insecta; order Orthoptera; family Acrididae; genus Schistocerca; species Schistocerca americana. The sequence goes on from NC_060125.1 coordinate 438,745,868, forward strand.
CAAGACACTATCCATCCCGTTCAACTGCTCTTCCAAGTCCTTTGCTGTCTCTGACAGAATTACAATGTCATCGGCGAACCTCAAAGTTTTTGTCTTTTCTCCGTGGATTTTAATACCTACTCCGCATTTTTCTTTTGTTTCCTTGTCGGAACGTAACGCACAATAATTTTCTTATTAAAATCTTAAAAAGGTGACAAAACTGAAATGTCATAAGAAGCTGGTGTTCAGTGGAAATGAATTTATTAACGTTTCTAAGAAACGCTAACGAATTTATTTTTAAGAACAAACATCCAAGAATAACATTAAGTGAACAGACTAAATTTCAATAACCAACTGAAGGCAAACACCTCAAAAGGGCAACAGTATAAAATCACTTCCTTTCAGGAAAGTATATTAGACGAAGTATGAAACGTCCCCTTTGGAAATTATTAATCACTGTGCTGATAAACCTCTTACGTTATTTCATTTTCAAACAGCTGAGCAAAACTGAACGTACTCAGACATTTCTCTCTTTACTTATTCTGATCAACACTAAACTGACACACAATTTTTTTTTTAGCGCAACGCAATCTGACTTTCAATAATCCCAAGAAAAGAATAGCCCTGACTAACAATAACCTACAACTTTCTTGAATCACCTCAGAAAAATCTTCGTTACTCGAACTACTGCAATACAGCCAGCGCCAATACTGCCAGCTAAATAAAAGATTCTAATACTGAAGGCACTAACTACTGATAGTAAATGAATGATTTTGATACAGAACAAACAATGTATTTACCTTAATAGTTTTCAAAAGTCATAAGTTCATGACATCCAGTCTTATGGCTCTGAGCACTATGGGACTTAACTTCTGAGCTCATCAGTCCCCCAGAACTTAGAACTACTTAAACCTAACTAACCTAAGGACACCGCACACATCCATGCTCGAGGCAGGATTCGAACCTGCGACCGTAGCGGTCGCGCGGTTCCAGACTGTAGCGCCTAGGACAGCTCGGCCACTCCGGCCGGCCATCCAGTCTTACAAATTTCCTTTTTCTGACGGAGACACGTCCAGATCGTCCGCTTTCAAAACTCTGCCATCTCTCTTCCCACGTCCACCACTGCTGGCGGCTCACCTCCAACTGCACAACGCTACGCGCTGTTCACATCCAACTGCCCAACACTACAATAGCGAATATTCCAATAATGCTAACCAGCCACAGATTGCACACAGCACAGTCAGTGATTTTCATACAGAGCGCTACGTGACGTTACAAACATAAAAACCTAAACAGCCTACTTACAAGTAAAAATACATTACAAATAGCAAAAAATATGATCATCAAATGAATACGTCACAAATATCAACCATCGGCTATTGCCAGTAATTATAAAAACGCCATTGCCTTCGAAGTAGCCAAAATGACTGACAAATGTGGTTCAAATTTATGATGATAGAGGCGGTGGCCGAGACGACGCCAGTAGCAATAATTCCTGCTTCTCTAGTAACATAGGACGGCGGTTGCCGCTACCACGGTACTAGAAACCTTTATTAAAAACTTCCATCTTCGCACACAGGCATCTTTAACTTGACCACAGTTAACAAGAGAGACAATCACCTATCCTGTAACACAGAGACAATTTCCTTTAATTATTTAGTAAAAATTAAACACACTACAAATGCAGAAGAGTACGAACGTTATGCAGGAAACTTTGATTGACTACTGAGGCATATAATTTTTCTTTAGCTTTTTCCTTTTTAGTAAATGCAAACAATTTAGTAAGAAGCTCGAGCTCGTGATACTAGCCAACAGGAAAATATAAACTTGCCTCAGAAATAAAGTAGCTAGATAAAACAAAGAATTACATCTGCATTCTATACCCTTATATTCTAAAATCAATTTGGAATAGTGACAGCCACAAGCCCACACACAATGACAGAACTGAACTCAAGTAGTACCAGACAAAACCTTCCTAATATACACACATCAAAAAAAGTTTGGCATCATCCAGAACTCCTGAAGACAGACGTTGACTGTGGATATTGTATCACAGACACAGTCCCTTTGACTGTTCATAGATTTCACTAAACCCGCCTAAAGATGTAAACAACCATACATGACCAGCGCCTATTAGACGGAGGGGGTCCGACAGCAGATAAGCTCCAGTCATTCCACCAGGAAGGAGGTACACGGCTCGTGTTGTCTGTAGTTCAACCATGACTAGACGGTCAACACCGCGGTTCGATGGCGTCCGCATTGTTAGTCTGTGCCAGGAAGGGCTCTCAACAAGGGAAGTGTTCATGGGGTCTCGTAGTGAACCAAGGCGATGTTGTCCGGGTGTGGAGGAGATCCAGAGAGACAGGAGCTGTCTATGACCTGCCTCGCTCAGACCGCGCAAGGGCTACTACAACAGTCGACCTCCGCTATCTACGGATTATGGCTCGAAGGAACCCTGACAGCAACGCCACCATGTTGAATAAAGCTTCTCGTGCAGCCACAGGATGCCGTGTTACGACTCAAACTGTGCGCAATAGGCTGCATGATGCGCAACTTCTCTCCCGACGTTCATGACGAGGTCCACTTTGGAACCGCAACGTTATGCAGCGAGGTACAGATGGACCCAACAACATGCCGAATCTACCGCTCAGCATTTGCATCACGTTCTCTTCACCGATGAGTGTTGCATATGCCTTCAACCAGACAATCGTCGGAGATGTGTTGGAGGCAACCCGGTCAGGCTGAACGCCTTAGACACACTGTCCAGCGAGTATAGCAAGGTGGAAGTTCCCTGCCGTTTTGGGGTGGCATGATGTGGGGCCGTCGTAAGCCGTTGGTGGTCTTGGAAGGCGCCGTAACGGCTGTACGATACGTTAATACCATCCTCCGACCGATAATGCAACCATATCGGCAGCATATTGGCGAGGCATTCGTCTTCATGGACGACAATTCGCGCCCCCATCGTGCACATCTTGTGAATGACTTCCTTCAAGATAACGACATCGCTCGACAAGAGTGCCCGCTGGACTAGAGTGCCCAACATGTTCTCCAGACATGAACCCAATCGAACATGGATTGAAAAGGGCTGTTTATGGACGACGTGACCCACCAACCACTCTGAGGGATCTACGCCGAATCGCCGTTGAGGAGTGGGTCAATTTGGACCAACAGTGCCTCGATGAACTTGTGGATAGTATGCCACGACGAATACAGGCATGCATCGATGCAAGAGGACGTGGTACTTTGTATTAGATGTTTCGTAACTCTCGGAACCGAGGTAATGGAAAATTTTTTGTTGTGTGTAGTTCTATAACATCGACAAAAAATAACAAAGAAGCACAAACCTTGTCGAAGTTTGGGATTTATTTACTACTTTACCGGTTATTCATTGAATGGACCTTATACGAACATGTGCTGCACGGTAAAATGATCTTTGGTAAGTGAATAAATAGCGCAGAAATCTTTTACGTGCGAAATCTTTCCTAGTGTTATCGCTAGTAGTAACTTTTTCTTTTCTTCTGAACCGTTCGGAAAAGTATCTGTTACCGGTTCCAGAGAAGTTTCGGTGCAAGTGCTGTTGTGGCCGAGGATTCTCTTTGGACAACGTGCAAGTAGACGTAGCGTCGGCTGGTACTTGGTATCGGCAATAACTCAGCCGGTGAGCGAGAACGACAGAGGTGGAACGTCGGAGTGCCGCGGGCAAACAAACAGCAGGCAGCAAGGCCAGTTAGCAAGTGACTAGCTTCCAGCTTTGGCTCTCCCTCCCCTCCCCCCCCCCCTCTCTCTCTCTCTCTCTCTCTCTCTCTCTCTCTCTCTCTCTCTCACCATCCCTCTCTCGCGAGTTGCTATGTACAGAGGATACTGCGCTGGTGTATGCTACGCATACCACCTTCCGGGAGGGATAGATTTGGAAATCGCAATGGAGCGGAATTTCTTTCCTAGTTGACTGTGCTCAACAGTATTTCCATTACTAGTAAAGGCTATCCAGCATGTTTGTTACTATTGTCATGATGATGATGTATGGTTTGTGGAGCGCTCAACTGCGCAGTCATCAGCGCCCGTACAAAGTCACAATTATCACACTGTTCAATTTTTTACGCAGTCCAATCTATCTACCGTCACGAATGATGATGATGAAATGATGAGGATAACACAAACACCCAGTCCCCGGGCAGAGAAAAATCCCCAATCCGGCCGGGAATCGAACCAGGGACCCTGTGATCCAGAGGGGTCCACTAAACCAAGAGCTGCGGTTTATTACTACTGTGGGAGCATAGCAGTGTGATTCGAACATTATATACCGAGGTGACACAATTCATGGGATATCTCCTAATATCACGTCGGACCTCCTTTTGCCCGACGTAGCGCAGTAACTCGATGTGGTGTGGACACAAGAAGTCGTTGGAATTCCCTTGCAGAAATATTCAGCCATGCTGCGTCTACAGCCGTCCATAATTGCTAATGTGTTAATGGTGCACATTTTTGTGCACGAACTGACCTCTCGATTCCGACCCATAGATGTTCGACGGGGCTCATGGCGGGAGATCTGGATGGCCGAATCATTCGAATTTTCCACAATGTTCTTCAAACGAACGATAACATGGAGCACTGTCATCCACAAAAACCCCTCCTTTGTTTGGGAATGTGATGTCAGTGAATGGCTCCAGTTGGTCTTCAAATAGCCGAACATAACCATTTTCAGTCGATAATCAGTTCAGTTGCACCAGATGACCCAGTCCACTCTATGTAAACACAGCCTACACCATAATGGAGCCACCACCAGCTTCCACAGTGCCTTGTTGGCGACTTGAGTCCATGGCTTCGTGGCATCTGTGCCACACTCGAACCCTACAATCAGTTATTACCAACTGAAATCAAGATTCATCTGACGTGGCCACGGTGTTCTAGGCGTCTAGGGTCCATCCGATATGGTCACGAGTCCAGGAGAGACGCTGCAGGCGATGTCTTGCTGTTAGTAACGGCGCTCGTGTCGGTCGTCTGCTGCCATAGATCATTAACGCCAAATTTCGCGGCACTGTCCGAATGGATACGTTCGTCGTACGTACGCCACACATCGATTTCTGCGGTTATTTCAGGCAGTGTGCTTGTCTGTTAGCACTGACAGCTTTGTGAAAATGCCGCTGCTCTCGGTCGTTAAGTGAAGACCGTCGGCCACTCCGTTGTCCGCGACGGACTCTTGACACTGTGGATCTTGGAATATTCAAATTCCCTAACGATTTCCGAAATGGAGTGCCTACTGCGCCTATCTCCAAGTGCCATTCTACATTCAAAGTCTGTTAGTTCCCGTCTTGCGGCCATAACCACATCGGAAACTTTTTAAGACGAATCAGCTGAGAGCAAGTGACAGCTGCACCAATGCATTGTCCTTTTATTCCTTGTGTCTGTGAAACTACCGCCACCTGTATATGTGCAAGTCGCTATCCCATGACTTTTGTCGCCGGCCGCGGTGGTCTAGCGGTTCTAGGCGCTCAGTCCGGAGCCGCGCGACTGCTGCGGTCGCAGGTTTGAATCCTGCCTCGGGCACGGATGTGTGTGATGTCCTTAGGTTGGTTAGATTTAAGTAATTCTAAGTTCTAGGGGACTGATGACCATAGATGTTAAGTCCCATAGTGCTCAGAGCCATTTGAACCATGACTTTTGTCACCTCACTGTACTGTGCCAGACCGGCTTTCTGGCGGCGTTGTTCTTCAAGCTTTTGGTTTCTTCAATGAGTTGTTTTTCTTAGTTGTGACCCGGACCAGGGTGGTATCATTTCTTGGTCTGGTACAAGGTTGTGTCCTAGAATAAAATAATGTATATTTTAGTTGTGAAGCTTAGTACATTCTGTTTAGGATTGCTGTTTTTACTAAAAATGAAGTTTCTTCCTCACCCCCTCTACTTCTGATTTACTATGAAACTTGGCGTCCTCTGTATTAGTTAATTGTGTTCTATTGTGTGCCATTTAGGTGAAGTTCAAACAGTTTAATATTTCACCAAAAGCATTATTTATTTAAAGTGGTTTTAAATATTCGGTATACTGTTGACGCCAACATACCATTTTATTTAAGTAACCACAACTAACTGTTTTTAAATATTTAGTGCGCTGTTGGCGCCACACGTACATCAAAGCTTATTGGGTATACACATATACGGGGTGTTCAGAAAGTCTCTCCGCAGTGCCCTATGATTGTTAGCCGCTCGTGCCGTATGCCGCAGTGAATATACCGAAATGAAACTCAGTGAAATACAAGTTATTAATTTATTGAATATTCATTTTTACTTGCAAATTTTCTCATTGAATGTTGAAAGTGTCCCCCCTGTTGTTGAATACACACTTCAGTTAGTCTAATCATGTTTCTAAACACAAGGTGTAACATTTCTTCTGTAACAGAAGCAGTGAAAGTGGATATTGCAGTTTTCAACTCATTGATGCATTTTGGACGGTTTTTATAGAGAGTTGCTTTGGCTGCATCCCAGAAGAAAAAGTCAGGTGGTGTTAGGTCAGGCGATCGTGGGGACCAAAGTCCCTGTGAAATTATGTGATCGCCAAAAACATCAGCAAGTAATGACATTGAAACGCGAGCTGTATGCGCGGTTGCACCATCTAAATAACCGTTCAGTATTTCACTTAACACAAGTTCTCCTATGAATGGGTAGCCCATAGAATATCACTGCAGTATCGTTGTGCGTTTAGTGTTTCGTTGAAAAATATGGGACTCACAATCCGACATCTAGAAATTGCAATCCAAACTCCTATTTCCACAGAATGAAGTGGTTCCTCAGGAATACACAATGGATTTGCAATACTCCTGAAACCGCGCGACCGCTACGGTCGCAGGTTCGAATCCTGCTTCGGGCATGGATATGTGTGATGCCCTTAGGTTAGTCAGGTTTAAGTAGTTCTATGTTCTAGCGGACTGATGACCTCAGAAGTTAAGTCCCATAGTGCTCAGAGCCATTTCAACCATTTTTTGCAATACTCCACATACGAGAATTTTGCGAGTTCATGTACCCGGATAAATGAAACCACGTCTCGTCAGTGAAAAACGTTTCATTAAGAATATCCTTTTCCATTTTGTTGAACTAAATTTTTGAACCATTAACAATAATGCAGTCTCTTGCCATGATCAATATTTTTCAGTTCTTGCACGAGTGTCGCTTTATATGGGAAAAGTTCTAATTTTTTCCTTACAGCTGTGTGGGCCGTTCCGACACTAACATCGATTTCCTGGGCGAGTTTTCTTACTGACCTGTTCGGACTCATGGACATTTTACCGGAACAAAACGCTAGGACGACCACTTCTCGGTGCATCTGTTCACTGAACCTGTACTTCGAAATTTGTTAATTAAATCTCGCACAGTATCGCGATGTGGGAGTGTTGTCTCCGGGAAAACTGTATTAAATGTCTGACGAACTGAAACTGTGTATTTACCACCAGCTTTGAACACTTGTTCTACTAAAAACACACGTTCTTCAATGGTTAGTATTTTAACAGTGACAAAAACGAAACAAACGAACAAAGGAACTAAACTTAAACGTTCATGTCAACACGTAACGACACACATCTACGATACTACTGACGCTGGCTGAGATAAACGGAACAGTGTAATGTTGGAAGAGTCCACTTGAAGGAAAGTAACCCAGGCAGGCGAACAATCATACTGCACGCGCGGCTAACAATCATACGGCACTGCGGAGACACTTTTTGAACACCCCGTAGTATGTAGAAAAATTCGCATATTCTTGTAATTTATGTGCTTCGGGAGTTGGTTTTGATGTTAAGTTAGTAAAAATTGGAATTAACTGCTACTCATTTGTAAATGGTTTTCAGTGCTTTTGAAGATGAAGATCTGTTTGTCTTGTCAGTAAATTGACCGAAATGTATATATGTTAAGCTGTGACACTTCAGCCGATTGTTCTTTACTTGTACGAAGTGTACGTTTCTGATTGTTTTCATTAACGTATTTTCTTGTTATACGTTCATCTTTAAAACCAGAACGTTCCACATTCCATGCTCAGGCTCCCTACCGTTAAATTCTATAACTATTATCAACTGCAAATTGTGATTAACAAATACTGAAATAACATATTTCTATTTTTCATCACTGATTTCATGAAAATCACTTAAAGATGATACAGACATGCGAAAGGTCTTATTGCTCAATTTAAAAAAATTTTATATTCCTAATACTGTACTATCTCTAGAAATAAAGTACCGTATTTTACAATATTTTCTATCTTATTTTTCACATATTTACCACATTTTCGTACAATCAGTAATCAAAAATAAAATGCTTTTATTTTTATTAGAAACTGTGTTTCAGTATTTGTTAGTATAATTTTATTTGATAATAAATATAGAATTTATAAACAAAAGTAAAAAAGAAACAGCTACTAGAGAGAATTTTGCATAGAAGCAACCTTTTCAGTGAATTTATGAATCGTACCTACTTAATTCGACATTTTAAATTTGTTCATTGGAAATATTTTGACACAGTGATTGCATGAGTGGTAATAAATTATTCAAAATGACAGTCACAATCGCATTATTTATTTTGCCGCCAACTGGCTTCAACCAACCGTGCACAGATAGGGTGACGACTCCAGCGAGCGATCAAATGGTGTAAATTGCCCTGAAGATGACCCCATCGCTTGTTGAAGCCGGTTGGCGGCAAAATAAATAATGTGATTGTGACTGTCATTTTGAATAATTGATTATAAGTAAATTAATCGCTGTTATCTCCACACAGCTATGTTGTCTAAAAATTTAAAGCATGAGAGATGTAATAAAAGAAATGACAAAAAATAAACAAATATACTACCAGGTCACAAAAAAATGAAGCGGTAATGATAACAATGCAAACAAGAAGAAGGAGGAGGCTCCTGCATATTATGTAAGGTTATAGTTTGTAACTAGAGTAAACGACCGTATAGGATGAATCCTTCGGAAGGATGATATAAAGACCATATTTCTCAGTCCGACCAACAACGGACGTGCCTGACCGCCTTCACACTGTGAGAGTATATGATGTGACGTTTGACTGAGGTAAAGTATACAATGGAGAAACTGGAAGGACAGTAAAAGAATGCGGTAAAGAGCACGAACGCCACACACGTTTAAGACAAAATGTAATATCAGCTTTAGCGGAGAGCCGAGAAGTATGTGACCAGGTTATAGATTTTAAAAACTTGCGCGTGCTACACAGAGGAAGCAATTATGGAAAGAAAGTCCGTGTAGCAGTCAAAATGTCAAAGAACATAATTTCAACAGAGCTATGGCTAGAGGCTTCCTTCTTCGTGGCTGCCCTCTATCGCGGAAGTAAACACTCATCTACAGCGAGCGAGGAACGTAAATAGCTGCCAGGAAACAACCGAGCCGACACAACAACAATAATTTTGTTTGGATTCCCCCCTCTCTATCAGCATCTCCTTTCAGTATTTACCAATGACGACGGCTGACGACGGCTCACTAATAGTAGCCATAAAATTTTTATCCAATAACTCCACTTCCGTCCGTAGGTCGTGGTCTCGCGGTAACGTTATCGCTTCCCGAGCAGGGGGTCCCGGGTTCGATTCCCGGCGGAGTCAGGGATTTTTCACCTGCCCGAGATGACTGGATGTTCTTGTGTCGTCTTCATCACCATCATCATCATCATCATCATTCATCCCCATTACGATAGGAGGAAGGCAATGGCAAACCATCTCTATTAGGACCTTGCCTAGTGGGGCGGTGCTGGTCTCCCGTATCGTTCCCTACGCTCTGTCAAGAAGCATGCGACTTTATTTCCAACTCCACGGGACAGCAGCTTTCTATAAATGAAATCGACAATGTCTTTCAGCAGTGCTCAGCCATCCAGGGACACACGGTCTCAGCAGAGGGATCTAAACGTGGAGCAGTGAAGAAGTTTGAAAAGGATTATGACGCGAACTAACGACTCTGAAAATTTTCTCATTTTCTTTTAGAAAAAGTATTTTAATTTTACTCATGACAAATCTTTCACGTACCGCATTGAAACCATACTAATGCTCTTGCGTACTGTATGGTGTGTGTATAATGAAGACTATTTAAAATATTAACACCGTCCGAGCAGGTATCGACCGGCCGCCGTGTTATCCTCAGCCCTTAGGTGTCACCAGATGCTGATACGAAGGGGCATGTAGTCAGCACACCGCTCTGCCAGCCGTTGTCAGCTTTCGTGACCGATGCCGCTACTTCTCAATCAGGTAGTTCCTCAGTTAGACTCTCAAGGGTGAATGCTTACAGCCTGCCAACAGCAATCGGCAGACCCGGACAGTGACCCATCCAAGCTTAACCTTGGTCATCTGACGTGGCCGGCCAGTGGACAAGCGGTTCTAGGCGGTTCAGTCTGGAGCCGCTACGGTCGCAGATTCGAATCCTGCGTTGGAGGTGTGTGAAATTCTTAGGTTAGTTAGGTTTAAGTAGACTGTTGACCTCAGATGTTAAGTCCCATAGTGCTCAGAGCCATTTAAACCATTTGATCTGACGGGGACCTATGTTACCACTACGGTAAGGCGTTTGTCTATGAATACTATTACATGACTATATAATAAAGAGTAAAGGTTGTTGCTCATTAAGTCCGACAGAAATTGCCCTACGTGGAAAAATAAGTCCCAAATTAACACATTGCAGTCTGACTAGTCAGAGTTGTGGTTCTCAGGCATCAATACTTAAGTAGTGCAACGGACATTATATTCTATACCTGAAATAATTTAATATTCGCCACTGGTTAACTTGTTTTTTTACTGAAACCAGACTAGATCTTCCTAACAACGTTTAGTCCTTCCCCAATTAGGAAAAGCTGGTTCCAAGTTTGTGCATTCATTTATAGCCTAGAATATATAGCGAGCTTCTTATGACAGGTAAATGGTATGTGATGATGCTGCCCTCTCGAAGTTCTCGTGGTGCCTTATCTTGTGTCGACCGAAAATGACTTAATAATACGAAGAGTGGTTTACTTCTGAGTACAGAATATTGAGCATCGTTTACTTGTCCGCCCCGGTAGCTGAGTGGTGCCGGCACAGTAGCTCAGCGTGTTCGGTTTAGCTACTCTCTGTAATAAAAAACCTGAGTGCACGGACCAACGAACAACCTGAACGAGTGTCATAAGAAGTCCGCCACGAACAAATTCAACGAACATTGGAGAACAAAATGAGACCAAAAAAAAAAGTGGTCAGCGCGACCGAATGTCAATCCTAAGAGCCCGGGTTCGATTCCCGTCTGGGTCGGAGATTTTCTCCGCTCAGGGACTGGGTGTTATGTTGACCTAATCATCATAATTTCATTCCCATCAACGCGCAAGTCGCCGTTTACTTATTATTCTGCCACATACAGGATGATTCACCAAGATATGCAAATATTTTAATATGTTATTCTAGAAGTAAAAGTAAAGAAAAAAGTTGATATACTCATAGGCCCGCAAATGTTTAGTTACGGAGTTACGAGCAGCCCGGTCTGGGGCGTCTTGTCACGGTCCGCGCGGCTCCCCCCGTCGAAGGTTCGAGTCCTCCCTCCTCCATAGCGTAAGTTAAAGTTTGATTAAGTAGTGTGTAAGCTTAGGGACCGATGACCTAAGCAGTTTGGTCCCATAAGATCTTACCACAAATTTACAATTTTACGGAGTTACCGCTAATAAAATATTTTGCCTGAAATTTAGCAACTTCGCTAATATGAAGCCATCGCAAAACTGTACGAGGTTAAAGTAAAGCACGATTTCCGTTTATTTTGTTGTTATTTATCTCGTGAATCTAATAAAACATATCCCAGACGTGTATATCCAGAAAAATAAAGACGTAATTTCATAAAAATTTTAATTTATTAACTACTTGGCCCAATCTGTTTTTTAAAGTCCAGACAATTTCACAAATTTTCAACAGAAGTTGTAGAGAATTTAATTTGGAAAAATGATGGTAATAACGTTAACTTAAACTGTATGAATGTGTCAGATAATTTGCTTTTATTAATACCATAGACGTTAAACCGGAAAAAACAAAGCTCAGTGTTAAGGAAGTTGTACACTGTACATACAATTTTACTATACATTCACAATAAAAATTCAAAAATGTCTCCACCGAGTTCAGTGCATTTAGTTGCACGTGCGGGAGCAGATTTTGTTGCTCGTTTCAGTTTCACAGGGTTATTCTTAATTTCGTCTATTGTATTCATAATGCGAGTAAGTAATGCTTCACGTGTATTGACTTTGTCCTCATAAACTATTTCTCTCATCCATCACCGTACACAAAAATCCATTGGTGTTGAACTGGGCGATCTGGGAGCCACAGACGTGTAGCACCACCACCAATCCATTTCTAGGGAAAATTTTAATTTAAATGTGTAGTAACGGCGTTGGTGAAATGTGGAGGCGCGCCGTCATGTTGAAAATACTTTTGCAATCGCGTAGCAAGTGGAACATCTTCGAGTAAGCGGCGCATTTCTTCTTGAAAGAACTGTAAGTACATCTCCCCAGTTAGACGTTCTGGGAAAATGAATGGTCCGATAAAGTGTGTGTGGATTATACCACACCACACATTTATGATAAATCGCTACTGGAAATTGCGTTGCACTGTTGCATGTGGGTTTGCTTCAGACCAAACGTGCTCGTTACGTAAAATGTTTATACCATCTCAAATAAACTGTGTCTCATCAGTAAATAAAATGTATTTGTGTAACTGCCGATTAGTATTTAACCAGTTGCACAAATCCAAACGAAGGGCAGGATCTCCGGCCCGCCGGTGTGGTCGAGCGGTTCTAGGCGCTTCAGTCTGGAACCGCGCGACCGCTACGGTCGCAGGTTCGAATCCTGCCCCCGGAATGGATGTGTGTGATGTCCTTAGGTTAGTTAGGTTTAAGTAGTTCTATGTTCTAGGGGACTGATGGCCTCAGATGTTAAGTCCTATAGTTCTCAGAGCCATTTGAGCCATATCTCCCAGATGTAAGCGATGCACTTTTTGTTTATGGTACGGATACAGATTATTGTACTTCAGTGTACGCCACACCTTAATTGTGAAATGCCTAATCGTTGAGTGTGTACTGGTACCCGGGCTATGTTGAACAGCATCCATAATATCCTCATCATCGTCTTCACATATCGAGCGCTCGTATTGATTATGAATGCTAGACAGAGAACGTGTCTCCCGTAACATTCGAAATACTCCGCTAATGGTCCGTGCATTCGGAATCCTCCGAGTTGGATAACGTACGCGATATTCGTTAACTGCAGCCGTAGCATTACCATCACATTTGCCATAAATAAACGCCATATCGGGTTATTCCTCTGTTGTAGATTTGAAAGCCATCCCTGTTTCATAACTAACCTACAAACTACAACAATTACTCTGTGGTTTCATTTAAATACACTGTTGTTATCATGTTCTTGCACTGAACAATGAAGTAAACGAACTCGTTTCAAGGTTAGGAAACGACTGAAACAACTCATTAACGGTCGCCAACAATGACATAAACGTTTCTACATTCTTAATGGATAGTAAACAAATTTACTTGTATAATAATGTTTTCTTCTCTGGATTTTCTGGTAAACTACTGCAGATACACGTCTGGGACATGTTTTATTAGATTCACCATACCAATAACAACAAAATAAATGGAGATCATGCTTTACTTTAACCTCCTACAGTTTTTCAATGGCTTCATATTAGCGAAGTTGTTAAAATTCAGGCAAGATCTTTTATCAACAGTAACTCTGAAACTAAACCTTTGAGAACCTATGTTTATATGAATTTTTTCTTTAGTTTCACTTGTAAAATATTATTTGCATATCTTCGTGAATCACCCTGTATATAGAAAATCTCCATAGTCCACATCGGTTACCATGATCTGAAAGACGTGCTAGGTTTAGCACTCCCATACAAAGACCAGTTCTTCAAAGTACGTGAGACATATCATGGAAGGCACAACCTGTTTGGTGAATGATAGTGCCGTCTTGCTAAATTCGATCGCGAGATATACGCAACTCATGAAGAGAATGGGAACTTCCCTACTGATTCGCATTCTAACGCAGCAGTTAATATTTCATCCAGACAGCCAATATTGTTCGCCAGCGTTTAGAAAATGCAAAAATGTTACCTTTTTCGAGAGTCGTCGCATGAAAAGAGCTTTGTTTTTAATAAAATATTTCACGTGTGCAGACCACTGCTGCTTTCATATGTACGCTGTTCTCTCTCTTCCTCAGCGTGTATAAATGCAGCCACTTTGCATATCACATGATTTCATACCGTATGAAAGTATCACTTGTTACTACCACATGCATTTATTACCGTCTCCTATTTGTCCATCTCCTGCTCCCCAGGCCCCTGCCTTTCCACTCCTACCCCTCTCTTTGTCCATCCCCTCCTCCCCCTAACTCCATCTGCTCTTCCCCCCTTTGTCCATCTGCTCCTTTCACTACTATCTTCTCCTCCCACCTCTAACTCCACCTACCATCTCAGTTTGTCCATCTCCGCCTTCCCCTCTCTCTCTATCTCCTCACCCTCCTCTTTCTATGGAGCCCCTCTTCCCCCCCTCTGTCCATCACCTACCCCCCCCCCCACACACCTCTGTCCATCTCCTCCATCCCATCTCTCTCTGTATACTCCTCACTACATGTCTGTCTCCTCCTACCCCTCTCTCTGGCCTACTCCTCTCTCTGTCCATCTGCTAGTTCCCCTCTGTCCATCTGCTCTTCCCCCTCTGCCATCTCCTCATCCCCCTTTCTCTGATCATCTCCTTCACCCCCCTCTGCCTTGCCATCTCCTCTTCTGCCCACCATCTCCTTCTGCCACCTCCTTTTGTCCATCTCCCCCTCTTTCCTTTCTCTGTCCATCTCCTACTCACTCTCTGTGTGCTTATCTCTTCCTCCCTCTGTCCATCCCTTGTTTCTCCTTTCTCTGTCCATTTGGTCCCTCTCTGTCCATCACCTTCTCTTTCTCTGTTCATTTCCTCCTCATCCTTTCTCTTACCATCTCCTCCTTCTCCCTGTCATATGTCCATCTCCTCCATCCCCTCTCTGTCTGTCTCCATCTCCCCTTCTCTCTCCACACTATCACCCCCACCTCAATAGGAAGTTTCTGGTTTTTACCCCCACAGTGTACTGTAGGTAACCGGTTCCAGTAAAACTAAGTCACCATCTTCAGATCTTCATAAAGGTTATTACAAACATCTTGTGCCTTCTATATACATAATCTTTCCTATGAATTTCTAGGTACAACAAACATTAAATGAGCAATGTGTTGGCGCATGAAAATTAAAATTACTGTGTACATCACAATTCGCAAAAACATCGATGTATTGTGTTTCGTTATGGGAACGACGTTTTAGCGAATTGTGATACCTACAGTAATTTTAATTTTGACACGCCAACGTCTCGCTCATTAAATGTTTTATACACCTGGAAATTCAATGGAAAGATTCTGTGTGTACCGTAGATGGCACAAGATGTTTGTGATAACGTTTATGAAAATCTGAAGATGGTAACTTAGTTTTACCGAAACTGGTTATCTACAATGAGGCTTTTTTTTTATAACGATCTCGGCTATGAAGTTCTTTTTCTCCTAAGTAGGGCTGGGTTGATCTGGGGGAGGAGATCAAACAGCGAGGTCATTGGTCTCATTGTATTAGGGAAGGATGGGGAAGGAAGTCGGCCGTGCCCTTTCAAAGGAACCATCCTGGCATTTGCCTGAAGTGATTTAGAGAAATCACGGAAAACCCTAATTAGGATGGCCAGAAGCGGAACTGAACCGTCGCCCTCCCGAATGCGAGCCCAGTATGCTAACCACTGCGCCACCTCGCTCGATTTTTCTCCTAAGTAAAATAGATCCAGGGCTTTACCCACGTACGCACATGTCACCAATATTTCACACATATTTGTACACATATCTCACCTGTATCTGTACCGAATTTCGGCCTGCAGTTACGTTTTTAGGCATTTCAGTTTTTAGACGCCGCATCTGAACTATGGGTCGCCCAATGTGACATAATATTGCGGTTACATCCAACTGCCTCTGTGAATACTGTCTGCGATACGTGTTGTGACTAGAGTTAGCAGAAAAGAAGTGAAAAATTGTAACGCCATGCGCGATGCGGCTTTTTTTCACGCATCTCAGTGTTTATGATGTCATATCCCCTGACCTAAGTGTCGTACGTACAATGATATACTTTTGTACGTACTTTCAGCCGCATATTTGAATGCTGTGTGAGGCATGTTTTTTGAATGGAGTCAGTAGTAAAGAAGTAATGAACTTAAAAGACATGCACGATGCGGCAGTCTGTCATGCACCTGTGTTTATGACGGCATATCTCCTAAACAATGTGTCGTACAATGATATAATTCTGCTGGTACATTCAGTGATGTATGTTAATGCCGCCTGCAAAATGTGTCGCGAATACAGTTAATAAATTAAAACCGCATGCCTGATACGGTAGTTTTACTATATGAACAGGAGAAATGTAGTAAGAAATGAATTTTTTTCATTATTTTCTGGGGACTGTCAGCGAGAAAGAGTTTCGTAAAGGTTATGCATAAAGTTTGTTGCAAGTCACCGAGTGTTTTCATTCTCAAATATTGTATGAATACATTCTGGTTACTTTTTACTGCTGCCACCCCCCATTTGATAGGTAGGTGTTTCGTACCCAGCATCGATTGAGTGTCCTCCTAGAAAATCATAGTTAAATCTTTTTTTGAAAGATTTTGTCATATATTTGCATTATTCAAAGGTGGCGTAAGTTAACAATTATAGATAGTTTACAAATAACTATGTATGCGTGTGCAGTTATTGAAAGTTTAGCTGTTTCCATTTACATTGCTTTTAATTCATTTAGAATGTTTTAATACTAGGAAGATCACAGCATACAATTTACGTCAGAACAATAGACAACACTCTGATGTATTCAAATTGATCATCCATTAAGGAAATAAACAAGAGTAAAATTGCACACGGTTCACAATTCGTGAATTTTCTGACTTCGTGAAGAAGTCAGATGCAGTCTTGTTTGGCTCTTTGAAACAGCAACTCGCAGATCCGTTTCCAGCTTCATTCGATGCTGATGTTTCGTCCCGATTAATGCCGATGTGGCCGAGCGGTTCTAGACGCTACAGTCTGGAACCGCGCGACCGCTACGGTCGCAGGTTCGAATCCTGCCTCGGGCATGGTTGGTTGGTTGGTTGGTTGTTTTGGGGGAAGAGACCAAACTGCAAGGTCATCGGTCTCGTCGGTTTAGGGATGGATGGGGAAGGAGGTCGGCCGTGCCCTTTCAAAGGAACCATCCCGGCATTTACCTGGAGCGATTTAGGGAAATCACGGAAAACCTAAATCAGGATGGCCGGACGCGGGACTGAACCGTCGTCCTCCCGAACGCGAGTCCAGTGTGTTAACCACTGCGCCACCTCGCTCGGTCCTCGGGCATGGGTGTGTGTGATGTCCTTAGGTTAGTTAGGTTTAAGTAGTTCTAAGTTCTAGGCGACTGATGACCTCAGATGATAAGTCCCATAGTGATCAGAGCCATTTGAACCATTTTTGATGAATGCTATTGCGGAAAATGTGGACTCACACAACTGTGTTGATGCGAAGGGTAATAAAACATGCCCACTACCCTTCTTGTAACATTGGTATAATCATTCCAACTCTGGACCCAAAATTGGTATTGGATTTAAGTTCATTTCGAAGTGTTCTATCACTTGAGAGTTCTGTTAGCTCCACCTGTCCTGCTGTTGACAAGTGGTCTGTTGTGATCGTATCGACTGGATTTTGGATCCAATCATACTCACATAAAGGTCCTAGAAATTTGTCTTCGGATTGTTGACGGAGATTTTCGAGATGTATTACGCCAATTCTATTAATTTTACCTCCATCCAACTCATTGTCCTTCACGAAATCATTCAGATAAGAAATCATCTTGCAGTTACCCCACACCATCTCCGTTTTGCAACTCCAAGTTTTCCCTTAAATGATAGCACTTTCTCGCTTAGAAAAATGATACGACTGTTTCAGTTATTTGTTAAGACCATTCAGTTTCTCAGAAACGTCGGCCAAGCAGAACAATGTCGGAAGCGATTCTTCATACAGGAACACAGCAGTGAGTGTAGAACTACTGTTCTATCGGAAAAGGCGAAGTTCATACTTCAGCTCCACAACGCGACGAAGAACTTTGCCACGAAACAACAAACCTGCGTCCATGTGCAACAGAAGCGAATCATGAGTAGAACCCAGCTCGCGGCAAAGAATGGAAAGAAAACAGCCAAATTTTACAACAATGAATGTATCGTCCAGCACTTTAATTGACTTCCGGTTGAAGTACTTTAGAAGCCAGTGCCTCCCTATGTATCATGAAGTACGTGAATTTTACAGAAAGTGAAACAGCACACACTCTTATCATGACCCTCTTTTTAGTTCCAGTAAATACTGTTTCCCCATCGGTACATATACCAGCACAGTTTGTCCATGACAGATTGTTGTCATCAAGAAAGAAATTCACAAGCAAGAAAATATCTTCACCCTTAGTCCTTCCTTCAGAGCTTTACAAAGCAGAAAGTCATAGTGTATTTAATTTGCATAACAATTACGTATAAAAACAAGAAACTGGGACACATTCCCGATATCAGTCGCAGGACGAATTTTCGACTATCAGGAAGACTTTGTAGTAATTGATTTTTCATGTCAGTGGCTATTGTATCAATACGATTAGCCACGGTATCGTCTGAGTGGCTTCGACTTCACTCACCAAATCTCTCTCTACGCAAGATTTTGCACGTTTTGACGGCTGCAAGAAGAAGTAATTTTTTACCAGTAATATGTGGTGATTTGGACTTTGTAATTAAGTAGGGCTTTCTTAAGAACTAATACTTTTTTTTTTTTTAAGAATCTGACGTTTCCTTTAGTTGACGGTCCGCCGGCCGGGGCGCTACAGTCTGGAACCGAGAAAACCGCTACGGTCGCAGGTTCGAATCCTGCCTCGGGCATGGATGTGTGTGATGTCCTTAGGCTAGTTAGGTTTAATTAGTTCTAAGTTCTAGGCGACGGATGACCTCAGAAGTTAAGTCGCATAGTGCTCAGAGCCATTTTTGACGGTCATGACTATTAGAAAACATGATCTGGATGTTTTGTCGCAGGTGTCTAATTTTATAGGCTTCAGCCTGTCGCTGGCTGAAACCTCCAAATAAATAACACATTGCAGTTGCTCCTCATTGTTCAATAAAATGCTGATCAAAGCTAATGTCAGATAATCAACTTGGTATTTACACACTTTGATTCTGCATTTAGAGCTAACGTTGCCGATAGGAACAGAGGAAGATGCGAAAGAAGGCTGTAGTTTGATTAAGCTCGAATCTTTTCCTTGTTGCAACTGCATACTGTCAAAGGAGAGGAGATATTCGGTGAATCACTTCCACGGAATCTCCTGTCACACTGCGAATCACCCACTTATCCATGGGAATGATGCAACTTGCATCACTTTATTTTAAATCCGTTTAACTACTTCCGCTGAACACGCAGCAGAATTCAGCTTCTAGCTAGCTCACTACCTGGCTGAACTCGAGCCGACAGTCACAATCACTGTGGTTAGCAATCTATTCTTGTAATCTATGTTGCAAGGAAGTGGCGGTCACGTTGTCATGCACATTCTTAGTGGTTGTTAAATCTTTAGTAAGTAGTTAGCCCTGTGCGTGATCGTTGACAGTGATGTGTGATGAAATATTACTCGCGATTTTTCTCAGCATTGCTGTTGACAGGATCTACTGGTCAGCTCTTGTGAAATAAAATAGCAAATTAACGACGAGGGAGTTGGTTCATGGAAATGAGAATCTGGCGCTAGCAATATTTCCTCGCCGGAAGTATTTTCCTGGTGTAATATGAAATATAAATTTGTCCTTGAAAGCCGGCGCCTCTCCTCTATTACTTTCCGCGCCCCCCTCTGTGGGCTAGTGGGGGAGTGACACGTGAGGGGGGGGGGAGGCGGAGAGGGGGGGGGGGCAATCCCTCACTTAGTCGACGGCTGCCACAACGTGGCAGACTCCGAAGCGAAAGTCGTTCAGTGGGTGCACAGATAAGAGTAAAGGTTACTAGCAAATAATCGACACGGAACGAATTGGTTCTCTTTCTCTCTCTCTCTGTCTGTCTCTCTCTCTCTCTCTCTCTCTCTCTCTCTCTCCCACCCTCGCTCTCTTTTTCCTAAGTCCACCTTACTGGTTTAAGAAATTGATACCAAGACTCTGAGCTTCAAATCTTGTAGGTGTGGGAGAAAATCGAAGGGAGCTGTTTTGTAAGGACCTGTTTTAACTCCGAACTTGTAAGATTTCTGCTTTGTTGTGTTAATATCGGTATCCTGAAGGACAAAATGCGTCCGACCCAGCTACACCGACTGTGATTTCGATGGGTGTACCGACCAACGAAACGTCACAAAACCTATCTCCCTATTATGGTCCCGGAAGTAGCTTAGCAGAAGCAATCCGTTTCGCCTACGGTAATGAGCCAAATTCAGCAACAAAACGCTCGCTTTCGTGGCCTTAACGATAGGGAACCAAAATCCCCGCGATCCACGGGTTTTTTGACTTCGTGCCATCGTCCGGGGTGGTAAAATTGTCACTGACTCTCGCCCCTGGCCACGGATGGGCTGTAACCCCATTTTCTCTCCTTAGAATTCGAGGTCACTCCTTCCGCAGCGACCGTTTACCAGTGACATACGCAGCAGATCGACGCATATTTAGTCTTTCAATATTCCTGTCACTGCTTCATGTTATCCTGACCATAGTGTGCAACATTTTCGACAACAACGCTCAAAGATGACCTTCAACACAGTGGAAGAAGTACAGCTCATTTGATCTCACGTCCAGAAATAGTAATTATTAGCTACTTCCTATTAGTACTTACTCCAAAAAAGAAAAGGATGCCAGTGATTACCGGACCTCGTGCTAGGCGCCATGTTGGCGAGTGCTTTTGTAGAGAGCTTACGCATTCATCATCAGAAGAGTAGAACAGCTTTTAATAGTGGTCGTGGTGTCTATCAGAATATGAACCGCCGGCCCGCATTCTGCAGCTACATTTCGAGATGTGCTTTACCCTACAGGAAAGCTAACTCGGCTTCATGCTCTGATCTAAATCGAATAATTATTTTTTATTTTTTATTTACATGTCAAGTTCCGTAGGACCAAATTGAGGAGCAAATCTCTAAGGTCATGGAACGTGACAGTACATGAACTTACAACATAAAAGTAATAACAGACAAAAATAAATGTTCATGAACCTACAAGAAAATCAGTCCATAAGTTTAAGCAAACGCTATCAGCAATACAATGAGAATCAGCTTAATTTTTCAAGGAACTCCTCGACAGAATAGATGGAGTGACCCATGAGGAAACTCTTCAGTTTCGATTTGAAAATGCGTGGATTACTGCTAAGATTTTTGAATTCGAGTGGCAGCTTATTGAAAAAGGATGCAGCAGTATACTGCACACCTTTTTGCACAAGAGTTAAGGAAGTCCGATCCAAATGGAGGTTTGATTTCTGCCGAGTATTAACCGAGTGAAAGCTGCTTATTCTTGGAAATAAACTAATATTGGTAACAAGAAACGACAATAAGGAATATACATATTGAGAGGCCAATGTCAAAATACCCAGACTCGTGAACAGAGGGCGACAAGAGGTTCGTGAACTCACACCACTTATTGCCCGAATCGCCCGTTTCTGAGCCAAAAATATCCTTCTATAATTGGAAGAGTTACCCCAAAACATAATACCATACGACATAAGTGAATGAAAATAACCAAAGTAGCCTAATTTACGTGTCGAAGTATCACTCACTTTCGATACCGTTCGAATAGTGAAAATGGCAGTATTAAGTCTTAGAACAAGATCCTGAACGTGGGCTTTCCACGACAGCTTACTATCTATCTGAACACCTAGGAATTTGAACTGTTCAGTTTCACTAATCATATGCCCGTTCTGTGAGATTAAAACGTCAGGTTTTGTTGAATTGTGTGTTAGAAACTGTAAAAACTGAGTCTTACTGTGATTGAACGTTAGTTTATTTTTACAAGCCATGAACTGAGGTCATGCACTGCACTACTTGAAACCGAGTCAATGTTGCACACAACATCCTTTACTACCAAGCTAGTGTCATCAGCAAACAGAAATATTTTAGAGTTACCCATAATACTACAGGGCATGTCATTTATATAAATAAGGAACAGGAGCGGCCCCAACACTGATCCCTGGGGCACCCCCCACTTGGCAGTACCCCAGTCAGATCCCACATCACAGCCGTTATCAACATTGTGAATAATGACCTTTTGCTGCCTGTTGCTAAAGTAAGAGGTGAACCAATTGCGAGCTACTCCCCTTATTCCGTAATGGTCCAACTTCTGGAGCAATATTGTGAGATCAACACAGTCAAATGCCTTTGTTAAATCAAAAAATACGCCAAACGTTTGAAACTTTTTGTTTAGCCCATCCAGTACCTCACAGAGAAAAGATAATATAGCATTTTCAGTTGTCAAACGACTTCTAAAGCCGAACTGTACATTTCATAGCAACTCGTGTGATATAAAATGATCAACTAACCTTACATACACAGCCTTTTCGATAACGTTTGCAAACACTGATGGCATAGAAATAGGTCTAAAATTATCTACATTATCCCTTTCTCCCTTTTTATAAAGCGGCTTTACTACTGAGTACTTTAATCGCTCAGGAAACTGACCATTCCTAAAGGAAAAATTACAAATGTGGCTAAATACAGGGCTAACATGTGCAGCACAGTACTTTAATATTCTACTAGACACTCCATCATAAACATGAGAGTCCTTAGTCTTCAGTGATTTAATTATTGACTCAATCTCCCTCTTGTATGTATCACAGAGGAGTATTTCAGACGTCAATCTCGGAAAGGCATTTGCTAAGAAATTTATATGATTTCCTGTAGAAACTAAATTTTTATTTAATTCACCAGCAATGCTCAGAAAATGGTCGTTAAATACTGTACATATATCTGATTTATCAGTAACAGAAATATTATTACTGCGAACTGACTTTATATCATCAACCTTGTGCTGCTGACCAGACACTTCCTTCACAACTGACCATATGGCTTTAATTTTATCTTGTGAATTAGCTATTCTATTTGCATACAACATACTTTTTGCCTTGCTAATAACATTTTTAAGCACCTTACAGTACTGTTTGTAATAGGCTACTGTAGCTTGATTGTGACTACTTCTAACATTTTGATATAATTCCCGCTTTGTTCTACATGATATCCTTATCCCACTAGTCAGCCAACCGGGCTGTCCATTACTGCTAGTACCCCGTTTAGAATGTTCTAATGGAAAGCAACTCTCAAAGAGCATGAAAAATGTGCTATGGAAAGCATTGTATTTATCATCTATATTATCGGCACTATAAACATCTTGCCACTCTTGTTCCTTGACAAGTTTTGAAAAACTCTATTGCTGTTGGATTAACTTTCCTACGTAGTTTGTAATTAAATACGACACTGGTTCGAGTACAAAAACCTTTTAGTGTTAAAATTTGTGAATCGTGGTCTGAAAGGCCATTCACCCTTTTACTAACAGAATGCCCATCTAGTAATGAAGAATGAATAAAAATATTGTCTATGACTGTGCTACTGTTCCCCTGCACCCTAGTTGGAAAAAACAGTTTGCATCAGATCATATGAATTTAGGAGATCTACCAACATCCTTTTTCTTACACAATCATGTACAAAATTAATATTGAAATCACCACATATAACTACTTTCTGGTACTTCCTACAAAGTGAATCAAGAACCCTCTCTACCTTAAGCAAAAATGCTCTAAAGTCTGAGTTAGGGGACCTATAAACAACAGCAATTATAAGTTTAGTTTCACTAAATTCAACTAATGCTGCACAACTTTCAAATATCTGTTCAGTGCAGTGTCGTGATACGTCTATGGACTCCAATGAAATACTGTTTTTTACGTACAGAGCCACTCCCCCACCCCGCAAGGAACGCCTTGAGAAACAGCCAGCTAATCTGTAGCCTGGTAAAGGAAGCCTCTGAATTATCAAATTATTTAAGTGGTGCTCTGATATACCAATAATTTCAGAGTTAACATCTATTAGCAGTTCACTAACTTTATCTCTAATACCTCTTATATTTTGATGAAGAATTCTTTCCAAATGTCAGAATACGAGGGTGGATTTGTAAGTCTGGTAAATTTCCACGAAGGAATGGAATTTTTTTGTTGCATCTTCAGGTTTGCTACGTTTAATTATTCCAAGGATCGTATAAAGAATCTCAATAATGTACAGCGTGCAGTTCATCGTTGACATCCGTCTGAATAGGTCATTGCGTCGACTGCGATTGAAAATGGAGGAAATCGAGTTTCGAGCAGTTATTAAACATTTTTATTTGAGGGGTTGACATGCCGCACAAATCAAAACAGAATTAGATGACGTTCACGCGGACTAAGCACAATGAAGGCCATTTATTTTTTGATTAATAACTTTAAATGTGACCCGACCACCACCGAAGACGAAGCGCATTCTGGCCGATAAACTGAAATCACCACACTGGAACCATGGACAAAATTCATGATATGGTAATGCAAGATGGCCGAATAGAAATTCATGAGATTCCCAAGACTAAGCATCTGTACTAAGCGAGTGCGTAATATCCTGCACGATAAAGTGGCTATGATGAAGCTGCGTGCAAAGTGAGTGCAGCGATTGCTCACAGTCGACCAAAAGCACGTCCGCCACAACATTTCAGCACAATGTGTGGTGACGTTTAATTGCAATCTGCAAGACTTTTCGTGCAGATTTGCGACTGTTGATGAAATCTGAGTCCATCATTACACACCAGGGTCAAAAAGGATGTCAAGGCGATGGACACGGTCTAATGGAAGTACACCGAAGAAGGCAAAGACCATTTTGTCAGCTGGTAACGTAATGGCCACTGTTTTCTGGGATTCCCAGGGAATAATCTTCATAAATTACTTGGAAAAAGGCAGAACCATAACTGGACCCTATTGTGCTTTATTGTTGGATAGAATGAAACTGGCAGAAGCTAGAAAAAGACCAAGACTGGCAAGCAAAACGTGCTCTTTCACCAGGATAATGCACTGCCCCACACATCAGCGATAACAATGGCGAAAGTGCATGAATTGGTTCCTCGTCCACCCTTGTCACCAAACTTAACCCCAAGCGACCATCGCATACACCAGCAATAACAATGGTTAAAGTGCATAAACTGCTTCCTTATCGACCCTATCCACAAGACTTAACCCCAAGTGAATTCTTTCCGTTCCCTAACATGAAACATTGGCTTACTGGGAAGATATTTTCATCAAATGAGAGCGTGGTAGTTGCACTCAACGGGTAGTTTGCACTGTTTGACAGAACCTGTTTTTCCGATGAGCTAAAAAAGCTGGAGGATCGCTGGTCCAAGGGTATAGCCCTCCAAGGAGACTATCTTGAGAAGTAATGTGAGATGTTTACGAAACCAACATTTTTCTTACTTTTTTACCAAAAATAAGAAAACACCCTCATTTGCTAATTTTGTAACTTGTCTTAGATTGAGATCATATTTACTCTGCAAAACTCAATAATCAATACCAGTCCACTTTTTTCTCTTGATTTCATTCTCAAATACGGTTCCTCAATTAAGAAATGAAGCACCCAGAAGCGGAGTAGCAAACGAAATTCACAGGCTGAGACGGTGTGTGATGGTTTTTTTTTTTTTTTTCAGAGATTACAAAGTCGAGTAGAACTTACATGGTACTTGGCAGCAAGAGCCGATTTATCAGTATGACGTTGCGACCCCTATGGTCTGGATGCATGCACTGACCCGGCTGGTAAGGGTGTCATAAAGTCTTCGCATTCTCTTCTCAGGCCCGTAACTGTTGTAACTGGTCCTTGATATCCTGGATACTGCCCCCAGGACAGAGTTCACGAGCATTATCCTGTTGAAAAATTGCTCCAAGATACTGCCGCGTGAGAGATCACACATAGAGACTCAGGATGTCCTTGAAGTACCGCTGTGCAGCCAGAGTTCTACAATCACTACCAGATGTGTCCTCCCAACAGCATCAAGCCAGGTGTAACGCGCCTGAGCTTCTTCAAAATATTGGAAGAAAAGAGCTTCGCCCCAGGTGCCACCACACTCGCTAACGATCGTCATCCGAAGTAGTGCAGAACAGTGATGCATCGCTGAATGCAATGTGATCTCATTTATCAGCAGACCATGCTTCTCTGTCACGGCACCACTCTAAATGTAGCCGTCTGTGTTGCGTTATTACCGCCAGCCTACTCATGGGATAGTACATTCCCAGTCCGGCTGCTGCTAGTCTCCGACCAATGATGTGGGATGACACAGAATTATGCATGGAGTCCGTAGCCTGTTCTCGGATGGCAAGTGCAGATATGCTACTTGTGATCCTCAATTATGGTGTCAGACGTGTCGACCGGAAACACTGACGGCGAGTGTCCCTCCCCTCACACTCCCAAGCAGTCCAACAATGGTCCACTGTCACATCCGAATACCTCACAAATCTCAATACTGTACGACTCGAACTGATGGCCAAATGGAGACCCACAATGAGGCCCCGTTCAAACTGTCAGGTGCTGATAATGTTGTCTGACACCAGTACCGGGCGGCTCTGTGTCCTTCACAGTGATCACACAAGATCTGCCTTTTATTTGAAAGACTGGCATGCCGCACAAATCAAAACAAAATTGGATGAAGTTCACGTGAAAAAAAAAGTGTCGGAGCCCCACTGTAGACGAAGCACTATCTGGCCGATCAGTTGAGATCACCACACAGGAAACCATTGACAAAATTCATGATACGGTGATGCAAGACCGCCGAATAAAAGTTGATGAGATCGCTAAGACTTTATGGATCTACTGAGTTATATAACCCACCATGCCTCGCAAAAACGCTAGACACGAAAATCGCCAATACACTCTGGTGGTCCTTCTACAAATCTGATCACTTACATACCAGTTGATGGTATGTACGCGTATGGAGTTACATCGACAACTAGCCATGTCTCAACAGACCTTCCCCTTTCTGTTAGGCAATTTCTTTATTTGTCAGTTGTACCTAAGTAAATATCCAAGATGCTACTACAGGCGGGTGTAAAATGAATGTGTGCAACGGAAAATAACAAACGCAAAAATGAAGGTTTGGCCCTGTCTGACTACCCCCTAAAGCAGATCTTAGGATCTCTTAATTCTATAAATTACAATCTAAACACAGAGGAATAATGAAGGCAACTAATCCTACTAAATGATAAACGTTGTTCCTGCTTATACGAGGGGCGTTCAGAAAGTAAGCTCCGATCGGTCGCGAAATGGAAACGACTATGAAAATCCGATAAAGCTTTGCACAGATGTGTTGGGTAGTGTCTCTAGTATAACCCCAGTTAGCATCACGTCGCTCTTCTCATTTCTGAGCTCGCAGTGAGTGCGTAAAGATGTCTAGAAAATAGTGTCTGCCGCCAAGTACGAGGGCCTGGTGAGAAATTTCGCCTGAAGCTATGCAGCTAACATTACATAAATGTCGTGCTGTTTCTTCTTCAAGACAATTCTCAGCCGCATTCTGCAGGGGCAATGAAGATGCTCCTGCATCGTTTTCAAATGGAAATGTGAGATTACCCACAATACAGTCCGCAATTGTCTCCCCCTGAGTTTCATCTCTGGTCACATGAACCGCTGTCTTTGAAGACAACATTTTGACACAGACAACGAGGTGTAGGCCAGCGTGGAGAATTGGCGGAAAGCACTGGCGGCTGCCTTCTATGATGAGGCTATTGAAAAGTTGGTACAACGCTATGACAAAAGTCTAAGTCAGAACGGCGACTACGTATAGAAGTAGCTGAAAGGTGTAGCTAATTGTTACAAGTAAAACATTTCTGATGTTCACTGTGGTTTCAATTTGGCAATCAATCGGAGCTTACTTTCTGAACAGGCCTCGTATTTTTATTGTAGCTTAAAAAAAACCTTGTATTACAAAGTTTACATTTCCTAAGCAAAATTACTAATCAATTGCCCAACTCTGCCCCTTATTATGACTGCGCGACCTAATACCCACAACGCGAAATGACTGACATCATCTACGTACCAAACACTTGAAGACACTACTTTCAAAGATGATCTACGGTGGTGTGGAACCTCAGTGGAAATACACAAACGTGATCACGGCTGTTTAGCTTTATAGCCCTAATAAGCCGAAGCAGTTTGCGAAATCACCGTATGTACTGCGTCTGGTGGGTCGGCCTGCTGGTTCTCGTACACGTCTGCGTCGATGGAAGAACGCCAGCCACAAAATAAAACTCTTTCAAACACTCGGACGGCAGAAGGCGGTCCTCTGACTAATATAATCTAATACTGTCTTCTCCTCTCTGTGTTCTACGGACGAGAAACGCCAACTCCCAAACAGAAGGACGGAGTTCAGATAACGTCTCTGTGTTCTACAGACGAGAAAAGCGAACTCCCAACCACAAGGACGGAGTTTAGATAACGTCTCAACTTCAGTATAGGCAGAAGATGTGTTCTCAATTACTGAACGCTGGGTACTCAACGACGACTTCCAACCCGGAGGTGAGGTCCAGAATCGTATAGGTTCGCAAGAGTACAGTGCCTCACTGTTCTAACTATAAACTCTCCTGAGAGCAAAGACAGCAAGTTCGTCTGTATCAACAAAGCTGACGTTGAGCGACCGTCACACACGGGCGCTCACAATGGAAGACCGCGTCTGTCCAGCGCTGGCTTCCCAGCAACGCTTGGCTCCCCACCATCGTAATTCCGAAAACGGAACATATTCCCGAAACCACGGAATATTCTCCCTCTCTACAGATTCTTCCAAACGTCGCCCAACCATATTTTACTCTTTTGTCGTCCAGCGCGGAAAGTTTACGGGGAAAAACCTATACTCGTACAATGGTACACTTCTGAGTAAAAATCCTTGGAAATAACACAGCCTGCGTGGTTTCCTAGGTGCCGCTTCTTCGTTCCTCTCACTTGGGTCCAAGATTTTCAGCGTTTCCGAAGTATAATCCTTCCGGTTCGGCTACAAAACTGGTCGGTCGTGACTCTGTTGTGCTCCAGCGCTTAGGTGCTACGACGTCCGTCTTGCTATTTCCTGTGTTTAAGCAGGACCAACACACCTGTGTGGGCCTTCCACCCAGGGCTTCAGTTCTGCAAGTCGTTTCATTTCCACTGGTGTTCCAACCTTTGCTAGTATAGGCAATCATTCATTACGCCGCTTTTATAATAAAGACGCTCCGTCTCCTTTCATGCAATAAGTGATAACAATTATTTGCAAGACGTACGTGACAATGTCAGTCTCCTTTATATATTCATATATACGATGTACAACCTATCACATCATACCTAATTGTGTTTGTAGATCACAGCAAAGTATGTGGATGAGTGCTTGTTAGGTGTGAAATTATAGCCACCTTACAAACATAAAACTTTAATGGACAAATGTCGAGTGAAATCTGGGCTTTTCCCATTGTTATTATTGTAGTGCAGCCCTGCCTGTTGACCCACATCACCATGCGTTCAAATTTTCACATGTTTGTGAAATCTTATGGGCCTTAACTGTTAAGGTCATCAGTCCCTAAGCTTACACACTACTTAACCTAAATTATCCTAAGGACAAACACACATACCCATGCCCAAGGGAGGACTCGAACCTCCGCCAGGACCAGCCGCACAGTCCATGACTGCAGCGCCTTAGAGCGCTCGCATCACCATGAGTAACCTTGATTAAACATTGTAATAACTGATAGATTGAACCCGAATGACACAATGACCCAGTAAAATGTTGTCAATACTGTGCAGTACGGAATCTTTTTTTCTTGTGCTCCACTTGTTATAGAAATTTTCATGTGGTTTAACGTATGTTCAACAGGAGGAAACCTTCATTTTGGTCAGCTGAGAAGGTGAAAACTGAATCCAAACGTCATTATGTTTCTCTTGGACTACCCAAAACTAAGGTCACACATGAAAACACGTAGCCAGTATGCAATACCGTTTTGCATGTTTGACAATAAAAGGCTGTGTAAGCGAGAGCAGCTGTGAGTTCGAATCATACATTTTTCAAGGAAACTAGGCTAATGTCAGCCATTGACACAGACTACCCGAATCTGTAGCTAAATGATGCCTTATTATGCCAATTAAGGAACTGCGAAGGTGAGAACCGACTCCCAGAATCTTGGAAACTAACAACGGCCGGAGGAGCCGTGTGCTAACCCCATGCCCCACCATACCACATCCAATGACGCCACTGGGAAAGGATGACATGGCGGCCAGTCGGTCCTTGTTTTATTGGCCAAGACTGACACATGAGCTCGATATTGACAGTGAAGTCAAAGCCAGCTGAGTCAGAACACAATTTTGAGAATTTTCAATTGCATTAAACTTCATTGATCAAAATGTCTATGTAAATACTCAGCGTTGTAGGTACATCTCTGCACCAGACGCCCTGTATCATGCATTCCACAGACCCCAACCCGCCGCCATTTGCGACTTCAAGACGTCAAGCGAGAGCTCATTGGAAGGCAAGATGGAGGTCTGTTGTGTTTTGTGGTGAAAGCTGTTTCTGCCTTCGTGGCAGTGATGGCCGAGTGTTAATTAGAAGTAGATGGCAGTGGTGGTCGTGTGTTGATTTGAAAAGAGGCCAGCCGAGGGCCTGCAACCAACCTGTCTGCGTCTTAGACGTACTGGACCTACACCTGGAGTTGTGGTTTGGGGTGCGATTTCGTATGACAGCAGGAGCACTCTCTAGACATCCCACATGCCCTGCCTGCAGATTTGTTCTCAATATGGTGATTCGACTTGTGCTACTATTCATGATCAGCATCCCTGCGGCTGTTTTCTAATAGGACAACACACGCCGACGTACCGCTGTTGGAACCCAGCATGCTCTGCAGAGTATCGACATGTTGCCTTGGCGTGTGTGGGGTATCAAACAAATAACACACCTAGCACTGAATTCCTGAAACAAATCTGATTAAATCGATACGTCACACAAATATAATTACGTGAATTTTATTGATATTCAGGTCGCATAAACGAATCAGTTATCTTTATTACACCAGAACATTCCGGGACTCAGAAATAAAATTGATGAACTACTCATTTGTATTGATGAAATGAATTCATCTAACCAAATTGACATAATCTGCCTCTCTGAACATCAAGTGACCACTGGCATAGATATGTTGGACATTTCAGGATTTAAGCTAGCTTCCTACTTCTGCAGAGTAGATATGGATGGAGGAGGAGTTGCCACATTTATTAAAAACAAATTCAAGAACATTGACGTTAATAAATTCTATTTGGACCTGCATCTAGAAGCATGTGCAACAGGAGTAGAGTTCCATAACAGATTCTATATAATAGTAACTATTTACCGAGCACCTGCAGGAAATTATAATCTATTCATAAATCATCTAGAAGCTCTTTTGGGTTATTTAACAGGAAGAAACAAAGAAATTTTGATTGCTGGTGACTTTAATACAGATTTTCTAATGCAATCTTCCAGTAAACATTTACTGCAGTTAGTAATGTTGTCTTTCAATCTAATTCACACTGTAAACTTCCCAACTAGGATCACTAAATCCTCAAGGACAGCCATTGATAATATTTTTATAGACAAATCAAAGGAACAAAATCATATCATAAACCTGTAATAAATGGACTATCAGATCATGACATGCAGCTCCTTGTTTTAGATGTAAATTCTGAGCAGATTATCAAGACTGTTAAGTATGAGTACAGGAGAGTAGTCAGTCAACCAAAAATTGAGTGTTTTAGAAAACTGCTCAAAGATATGAACTGGAAAGATGTTTATAGTGCCCATGACATGAATGAAAAATATAATACATTCATGAACAATGTCAGTACCATGTTTGAAAATTGTTTTCCTCTAAAAGTTACTCAAATTAAACAGAAGTCTATAATAAAACCATGGATTACACAAGGAATAAAGATTTCCTGTAAGACAAAAAGAAAAATGTATCTGTCGACCAAGAATAGCTCCAACACTGATGATTTAGCTAAATACAAGGACTACTGTAAAATATTTAAAAAATTAATTCAGACATCTAAACAAATGCACTACGAGAAAAAGATAGCAATGTCAGGGAACAAAATAAAAACAGTATGGGATATAGTGAAAGAGGAGACTGGTAGAACCAGAAAGGAACAGGAGCAAATAGCATTAAGGGTAGATGACACATTAGTGACCGATGGGCATAGGGTGGCAAATCTATTTAACAAGCACTTTATATCCGTTACTGATAGAATGGGATTGTCAGGATCAGTAAATAATGCCCTTGAATATCTGAAACTAGCCTTTACAAATAGCTTCAGCTACATGAATATGTCACTCACTTCACCAAAAGAAATAACTTCCATAATAAAATTTTTGAAAACAAAGCATTCTAGTGGTTACAATGAAATATCAACAAAGTTAATTAAGACATGTTCCTGTGAGTTGAGTACAATTCTAAGTTGCTTGCGTAACCAGTCAATTATAACTGGGACATTTCCTGACCGGCTAAAATATGCAGATGTTAAGCCTCTATTCAAGAACGGGGATACAAAGATACCATCAAACTACAGATTGGATTCACTTTTGCCAGCATTCTCAAAAATTTTAGAAAAAGTAATGTACAGCCAGCTTCTCAACCATCTGACCACAAATAACATATTATCAAGAACACGGTTTGGATTTCTGAAGGGTTCTGATATCAAGAAGGCTATTTACACCTACAGTGAAAATGTACTTAATTCATTAAATAACAAATTACAAGCAGCAGGTATTTTCTGTGATTTGTCAAAGGCATTTGATTGTGTGAACCACAACATCCTTTCAAATAAATTAGAATTCTATGGTGTCACGGGCAGTGCTGCAAAATGGTTCAAGTCATACCTAGCTAACAGGAAACAAAGGGTGTCAGTACAAGGGACTAGTGAATTAAGTCATCAGTCATCATCAAAATGGGAAGAAATTACATGTGGTGTCCCACAAAGATCCATCTTAGGGCCGTTGCTTTTTCTTGTGTATATTAATGATCTCTCATCAGTTACACTGCCAGAAGCAGAGTTCATTTTGTTTGCAGATGACACAAGTATTGCAATGAATAGTATGTCGAGTGTAGCTCTAGAAAGATCTGCTAATGATATTTTTATGGATATTAATAAATGGTTTAAAGCCAACTCATTGACATTAAACTTTGAAAAGACTCACTACATGCAATTCAGAACCTGTTAGAGGCTTCCACCCAGCATATGCATAAAGTATGAAGAAGAGCAGATAGAAGAGGTCGACAGTCTTAAATTCCTGGGATTACAACTTGATAATAAATTCAGTTGGGAGGAGCACACCACAGAACTGCAGAAATGCCTTAACAAATATCTATTTGCAATTCGAGTGTTAGCAGACATAGGCGACATAAAAATGAAAAAGCTTGCATACTTTGCCTACTTTCATTCCATAATGTCACATGGTATAATATTTTGGGGTAACTCTTCAAGTCAAACAAAAGTTTTCAGAGTCCAAAAGCGTGTAATACGTATTATTTGTGGAGTAAATTCACGGACGTCACGTAGAAACCTCTTCAAAGAACTGGGTATACTAACTACTGCCTCTCAGTGTATATACTCCTTAATGAAATTTGTCCTAAATAATATATCTCTTTTTCCAACAAACAGCTCAGTTCATACATACAATACCAGGAACAAAAATGATCTGCACAAAGACTTAAAAGCACTTACTTTAGTTCAAAAAGGGGTCCACTACTCAGGAACACTCATCTTCAATAATTTGCCAGCAAACATAAAAAATTTAGTTACACATAAAGATCAATTTAAAAGGAGCCTGAAAGACTTACTAGTGGCCAACTCCTTCTACTCCATTGACGAATTTTTTAATAGAAACAAATGATGTATTGTTATTTCAGCTTAAAAAAAATAAAAAAAGTTGACATGTTCCACATCCACGAGGATCTCCTCAGCATGGATCTATGGAACGGAAAACGAATCTAATCTAATCACCGACATCTCACAAATATAAACCACTAACACTCACACAAGTAATTTTCAGAACTCAAGCTACGAGACACAGTTCAGAGGGAAGGAGAATTTTACGACAGTAGCGCCCGTCACATGTAGGCCAAAACCTTCGCAGCGGAACATCCACCGGACACATTGAGACGTCAGAGCCAATGTGCAGACCGACAACAAAAGCCGCCCTTGTCCCTGTTTTTAACAACCCTTTGGAAAGCCTTTCTACAGGAACACTGCTGGAGATGGCAGATAAACGTCCAGAGAAATCCAACTCAAAACACTGGTAACTCACTGAAGCCACCTGCAAAATACCAGCCTTGAAAGAAGCTGTTTATCTCAGTATTATGTAGCAGAAGTTAAACTCTGCCCTACGAAAGAACCACTTAGATGAATATCAAGAGCTCAGATGGAAATCCAGTTCTAAGCAAAGAAGGGAAAGCAGAAACGTGGAAGGAGTATATAGAGGGACTATACAAGGGCGATGTACCTGAGGTCAGTGTTATAGAAAAGGAAGAGGATGTAGATGAAGATGAAATAGGAGATATGATACTGCGTGAAGAGCACTGAAAGACATAAGTCGAAACAAGGCCCCGGGAGTAGACAACATTCCATTAGAACTACTGACAGCCTTGGGAGAGCCAGTTCTGGCAAAACTCTACCATCTGGTGAGCAAGGTGTATGAGACAGGTGAAATATCCTCAGACTTCAAGAAGAGTATAATAACTCCAATCCCAAAGAAAGCAGGTGTTGACAGATGTGAAAATTACCGAAC
Organism: Schistocerca americana; assembly: GCF_021461395.2. Taxonomy (NCBI): domain Eukaryota; kingdom Metazoa; phylum Arthropoda; class Insecta; order Orthoptera; family Acrididae; genus Schistocerca; species Schistocerca americana. The sequence goes on from NC_060125.1 coordinate 438,780,686, forward strand.
TGTCAGTTTAATATCTCACGGCTGCGCAATACTAACGCAAATTCTCTACAGACGAATGGAAAAACTGGTAGAAGCCGACCTCGGGGAAGCTCAGTTTGGATACCGTAGAAATGCTAGAACACGTGAGGCAATACTGACCCTACGACTTATCTTAGAAGCTAGATTAAGAAAAGACAAACCTACGTTTCTAGCATTTGTAGACTTGGAGAAATCTTTTGACAATGTTGACTGGAATACTCTCTTTCAAATTCTAAAGGTGGCAGGGGTAAAATACAGGGAGCGAAAGGCTTTTTCAACTTGTACAGAAACTAGATGGCAGTTATAAGAGTCGAGGGACATGAAAGGGAAGCAGTGGTTGGGAAGGGAGTGAGACAGGGTTGTAGCCTATCCCTGAAGTTATTCAATCTGTATATTGAGCAAGCAGTAAAGGAAACAAAAGAAAAATTCGGAGTAGGTATTAAAATCCATGGAGAAGAAATAAAAACTTTGAGGTTCGCCGATGACATTGTAATTCTGTCAGAGACAGCAAAGGACTTGGAAGAGCAGTTGAACGGAATGGACAGTGTCTTGAAAGGAGGATATAAGATGAACATCAACAAAAGCAAAACGAGGATAATGGAATGTAGTAGAATTAAGTCGGGTGATGCTGAGGGAATTAGATTAGGAAATGAGTCACTTAAAGTAGTAACGGAGTTTTGCTATTTGGGGAGCAAAATAACTGATGATGGTCGAAGTAGAGAAGATATAAAATGAAGATTGGCAATGTCAAAGAAAGCGTTTCTGAAGAAGAGAAATTTGCTAACATCGAGTATAGATTTAAGTGTCAGGAAGTCGTTTCTGAAAGTATTTGTATAGAGTGTAGCCATGTATGGAAGTGAAACATGGACGATAAATAGTTTGGGCAAGAAGAGAATAGATGCGTTCGAAATGTGGTGCTACAGAAGAATACTGAAGATTAGATGGGTAGATCGCATAACTAATGAGGAGGTATTGAATAGGATTGAGGAGAAGAGGAATTTGTGGCACAACTTGACAAGAAGAAGGGATCGGTTGGTAGGACATGTTCTGAGGCATCAAGGGATCACCAATTTACCATTGGAGGGCAGCGTGGAAGGTAAAAATCGTAGAGGGAGACCAAGAGATGAATACACTAAGCAGATTCAGAAATATGTAGGCTGCAGTACGTACTGGGAGATGAAGAAGCTTTCACAAGATAGAGTAGCATGGAGAGCTGCATCAAACCAGTCTCAGAACTGAAGACCACAACACCAACAACAACAATACTGCAGGGCAACTAGAAACTAGATATCAAATAAAATCAGCAAATATACACAAAGCAAAGTATAAAAACATCATTCACCAACCATATGTCGTTTCATAAGTCAGTAAAAATTCTCTCAACTCTTATAGAAAGACACTTGTCATAATCAGGCGTGTAGATGTAAGAATATTTGTCATCACTTCATAAGCATTTGAGTAAGTAGCATAAAATATGAGCTCCAAAGTGTAATCATATGTTTCCCTGTAATAGTGCGTCGCCTGTTTGTGGTGCGTTCTGCAAAGAAATGTCAATAGCGAGGTCAACAGCCTCTCTTTTCTACAGCTATGCGAGCACTTGCAAAGGTGTGGCGCGCTTCAAAGCGACTAAAGTTGGAAGGCAACACAACATTGAGATTTTCCAGGCAGTTAGCGTGCATCTGGGTGCAACAGAGCATTACGTCAAGGTCACCTACACTCTTCACCGAAAAATTTGCGATAACAGCTTCAGCTACAATGACAGTTTCATACAAAATAAAAAATTTCACAGATTGAAAAATTACGGGAGAAGTGTGTAGAAACAAAGTCTCATAAATAACGGTGTCCAAAAATTTCCGTCGACATTGTGGTACTCACATTCACATATATAATCACATTTCATAACTCTTGAAGTACAGTTCTTGGTTTCCAACATTTTTTTCCACAGACCAAAGTTCCTAACCCCTACTCATTATTCATTGCCTCATTACACATATATGTATTCGTCGATACTTCTTCAATACTTCATCATAATAAACAAGTAGCATAATCACATACGTCATATAGCATCGCCTTATTGATCATAAACATATCTCAACATCATAATAAACATCATCGTCATAATACCATCATCATAACAGATCAATCAAATGTCAAAATCGTCGTAGCTTCCTCCAATAATCTCAAAACCTCTACAAAAAATACTGGCTTGCTCGTTTCAGTAGCGTCATCTACCTCAAACATACTTTGCGAATCATGATCCCATACAATACACATCACTCAAAGCTCTTAGCATATCACAATGGTTCCGAAAATATATGTGAACAGTTCACAAAATGCAAACAAAGTACAATTTTCTAAATGTGAAGTAATCCCACTGTGTAATTACGAAGACATGTATCAGTGACGTAGTAAATGTTCATTTCTCTCATTAAAATGACCAGACAGCTGTGTAATTCTGTGTCAGAGAAATATGGTACTGGTGTATAAAACTGTATAAGCAACTACCATATTACCTAGGGCTCCTTGCACTTGCCAGACACATGGTACACAAAGTAAACGTACCCCCATGAGGGATATTGTAATTATACCTCAGATGTTACAGATTAAAACTGCGGAATGAAATGTATCGCCAAAAACCGTCTCTGTATCATTGTAATTCAAAAATATTTCTAAAAATGTTTCAAGTACAAAAATTAATCACTCAAATGCGTGTCCTGTAGCGCTAAACTATGCTTCTTGTCGTAAGATAATTTCTGTCAGTGGATAACGATAAAAATGTACCAAGTGTCGTAGTTATCGTCGTACATAAGCAAAGTTCTCCAAAAATCAGTGTACTTAGCTGGCCGGAGTGGCTGAGCTGTTCTAGGCGCTACATTCGCTGAACCGCGCGACCGCTACGGTCGCAGGTTCGAATCCTGCCTCGGGCATGGATGTGTGTGATGTCCTTAGGTTAGTTAGGTTTAAGTAGTTCTAAGTTCTAGGGGACTGATGACCTCAGATGTTAAGTCCCATAGTGCTCAGAGCCATTTGAACCATTTTTCAGTGCACTTACCTTTGTCATATACAAAAGTGAAGCGCTATGCGTACAAATGTCCTAGTTATTACATTCATTGCCGTGACCTCGAAAGTACTATACTGTAACGTATTGTTGTGTTACGAAAAATTCTGTCTCATTGTAGCTATGCCACAAAAGTTATTACCAAAACATATTTTACTTTCCAGAAGAATGTAGAAAAACCGCGTAGACATAAAACAGATTCTGCATAAAAGTAATAATGAAAATTGTGTCAGTCATAAGTAGCGTCGTGGTATAATCATGTAGCTACCAAACAAACCAAATACTGTGTTGTCTGTGACCTCTCAGAAAGTACTTTAAACAAAAAATGTCTTTACAGGTAAACCAAAATGTTGCAGTAAAACCTCATTAGCAGTATATGTTCCAAGAATATAAACCTTGCAGTAGTGACGTAATCGTGCAACTAACAAGCAAAAATGTACACACAATGAGACTGTGTCGTCTGTTCTCTATAAAAGTGAACTCGTAAATTTACTGTCTTAATAAGTTCGATAGGTTGTTGACTAGATAGTTGACTTCAAAACATCGCTGCATGCTAAATGTGACAAAACGTAATATTAACTTAAATGAAAAATTTAATAGTAACAACTAAGTCAATTACTTTATCAATAAACGGTTTTACATGAAAAATGTGATTTTATCCTTTACTTTTCTTAGTACGCAGAGTTTCAACTTCAACGCAATTATCATGCAGTATACGTCGGATCCTGAACGGTCCATTGTAAATCAGAAAGAGTTTATGACTAGAAATGTTTCTTCTTATGTGACAATGAATGGGTTTTAATGAAAACTTTCTGACCAATACGTAGTTTCTCTGTATTTGTCTTACCGTGTAGTTTTCTCCTTTTGTCTGCAGTAGAATATATATTTTTAATAGCCAAATCAGTTATGTCTTTATGTAGAAGTTTACGTGTATTCAGAAAGGTACAAGCTCTCTGATTCTGTTCGATGGTTCCTCATTCTTCAGTACAAGAATCGGTGTTAAAGCAGTCGAGTCATGAGGCATTTCATTCAGTACATTTTAAAATAAGTGTAAGAATCTGTCCAAATACTGATGCTTCCTGTGACGATAAAGTCTGGAAAGCTTATTAATTTCTTTCACAATCCGTTCAGACGGGATACAATGTGGAGAGTACAATGAAATAAAAACAGGCTTGATTTTACGATTCCGAATTATGCGTGACCAAATAGCAGATATGAATTGTGGTCCGTTATCTGAAATGACATTAGCAACATGGCCAACTTCACGCACGCAATTTTTAACAAAGGCGTTGGATACAGACCGTCCAGTGGCTTTGCATAACGGTGTGGAAGAAACAAATTTTGAAGTAAGTTCAACAGCGACGAGAACGTACGAAAATCCATTCAATGTTTTGACAAGGGGCCCCACATCATCAACAGAGGCAAATTCTTTTAATCTCGTAGCAATAATAGGAAACAATGAAGCACGATGTGATATGGTAGAGGGTTTAGTTTTTTGACGAAATTTACAAATAGAAAAGACTCTCCCAATTCTCTTTTCCACGTTGTTAAAATAACAGACGGCGCCGCCAATTTGTGGGAGTCAACGGGATATAACGTACTTGCTTAACAAAGAAACCACCCCATGCATTCGCGTGTCACTGTGGAGCGTGAGATTGCGTGCATTGCAATCCTGTTAAATGTGGTTCCAATTGCACCCGCTGTTTGATGTGGGTCCCTTCTTGCCTTTTGCGCGACATAGCGGTCATCTGCTGCTGTAGTTGACCGTGGTCGACTTCCTCCTATCTCCGGGCAGCATTGCCTATCGTTCACAACGCTCCCCATGCACACGGAACATTGCTGTGAGCAATACCAAACTCCTGGGCTACACCCATCACATTTCGTACTTCTTTCCCTTTCTGGATGATTCTTCTCTGTGTTAAATCATCCAGATTTGGTCTCCAGGCCATGTTGTAATGAAGAACAGCACCACACTGCACCCTGACGGATCGCTTATGGACACACAGTCCCTTTTCCCGTTCCTTCAACTGCGTCGCGTCGTGAGGCCAGCCGATTTGGCGCTAAATTCTTGTTGACCTCACACAACGTGGAGTCCAGCTTCTGTGTACACGACTGGAAGACGTGTGGCAACATGCCCCCCACTTTCATTCATTTCTACCGAGTAGTTAATATGCAATGTTACTCTACCTGGCTCGTCCTGAAGTTTTGCAGAACAGTGTACGTACTAAGTTCTTTTTAGTATGGTAGATTTACGTACAATTACTAATTTGACTAAAAGCCATCATTAGTGAATAACTGCCGACGAAAGACAATGTCGGCCCTAAGTTAACTAAATAACTGAGAGTGGCTGCTACAAACCGCTTACCTTGCTGGCGTTCTGTTATTTTCGACTCCCGAGACCAGTAAATGCAGCTTACTCGATGTCGCAAGGCATGACAGCTCCCGTTTTATTACACATCTACATCTACAGCCACATCTACGTGATTATTCTGCTATTCACAATAAAGTGCCTGGCAGAGGGTTCAATGAACCACCTTCAAGCTATTTCACTACCGTTCCACTCTCGAACGGCACGCGGGAAAAACGAGCACTTAAATTTTTCTGTGTGAGCCCTGATTTCTCTTATTTTATCGTGATGATAATTTCTCCATATGTAGGTGGGTGCCAACAGAATGTTTTAGAAATCGGAGGAGAAAACTGGTGATTGAAATTTCATGAGAAGATCCCGTCGCAAAGAAAAACGCCTTTGTTTTAATAATTGCCACTCCAATTCACGTATTATGTCTGTGAAACTATCTCCCCTATTTCGCGTTAATACTAAACGAGCTGCCCTTCTTTGTACTTTTTCGTTGTCATCCGTCAACCCGCCTGATGCGGATCCCACACCGCGCAGCAATACTCCAGAATAGGGAGGGGGGGGGGGGGCAAGTGTGGTGTAAGCAGTCTCTTTAGCAGACCTGTTGCACCTTCTAAGTGTTCTGCCAATGAATCGTAGTCTTTAGTTTCCTCTAGCCACAATATTATCAATGTGATCGTTCCAATGTAGGTTATTTGTAATTGTAATCCCTAAGCATTTGGTTGAATTTACAGCCTTCAGATTTGTGTCACTTATCGCGTAATCGAAATTTAGCTGATTTCTTTTAGTGCTCATGTTAATAACTTTTCTTTATTCAGGGTCAATTGCCAAATTTCGCACCATACAGATATCTTATCTAAATCATTTTGCAAGTCGTTTTGGATCATCTGATGACTTTACGAGATGGTAAATGACAGCATCATTTGCAAACAATCTACGTGCGGCTACTCAGATTGTCTCCTATGTCGTTAATATAGATCAGAAACAATAGAGGACCTATAACACTTCCTTGGGGAATGCCGAGCACTACTTCTGTTTTACTCGATGACTTTCCGTCTATTACTACGAACTGTGACCTTTCTGACAGGAAATCACGAATCCAGTCGCACAACTGAGGCGATACTCCGTAGGCACGCAGTTTGGTTAGAAGACGCTTGTGAGGAACGCTAACGAAAACTTTTGGTTTTAATACACTGAAAGTCTTGCTCCTGGAGACTACCACAAATCATTTCCGGAAGTGTGTAATACAGCTGTTAAGAAAAGAGTGAAGGCTTTGGCGGTGTCTTGCTGCCGGAGGTCGTACAAGTAACTAACTCGAAAGAGTCGAATAGACGGGAGAAAGCAGAACCCTACTTAAAATCATTCCCAGCAGCACAAACAGAGCCGTCAGTCTTCTTCTACCGTTCCACTCAAGCCAATTTGTAATCGCAATCGATTTACAGGGGGAACGAGAAAGTAAAAGAAAAAGGTAACGGCAAGAGGACGTAGATAATGCAAAAGATGAAAGAAGTTTTAAGTGTCTGGAGGGAACAGTCACGGGGAGGGATAAATTGGGCCCACCAGTCGCGGCGTTTTTTCCATGTCTTTTTCGGGCGACCACGTCTACGTGTTCCTTGTGGGTTCCAATCCAGTGCTGGCGTTTTCAACAGCTCCTTGTTGTTTGCGTGTTTTGTGACCAAGCCACCTCCATTTTCTTTCCTTTATTTGTTCACGGATTGGTCGCTGGTTTGTCATCTCCCACAATTCATGATTTGATGTAACATCTGTCCATCTTACATTTATAATTTGCCGAAGACACCGGTTAATGAAGATTTTCAGCTGGTTTACAATCATGTTTGTTACCTTCCAAGTTACACAACTATACAGCCTCCTGACTTTACGTTGCTATTGAACGAGTGCAGCATGGTATGCCTCCAGATGTTCTTATTACGCCAGACAGGGTACAGTTGCACAAAGGCTCGATTTGCCTTCTGTATCTGACTCTTTACATCCTCCTCGGCCCCTAGATATACAAAGGAGTCTGCTTGTTCCAATCCCTTTCCATACACTGTTAGTTTCGCTTGTTTTTCAGATCGCATTCTCATTTCCTTAGTTTTCTGAACATTTATTTTAAGTCCTGCACTTTCTACTTCCTCTTTCAGTCTTTCCAGCTTTTCTTCCATGTCACGCAATCTTTGCGAGAGCAGACCGATATCGTCAGCAAAGTCAAGGTCTTCAAGCCTGCCTTTCATTCCTGCAGCTCTGAAAGCTGGTAAAACGTGGAGTGAAGTGAAATGTTTGGCTGCCAACAGAACCAGATGGAAGGTCTTTACTGCTGCCTTGTGATCCAACAGGAACAACAGAAAATAAGACAGTCGCGGCGTTGAGGACAGTAAGAAAAACAAAAAGAAGCGATCCATTTCCGTCGCTACAAGTCCTTCACCGGTGGATTCGCAGTAAGAGCCCAAATTAAAGAAGGATGCAGTAAATAACGGATAAAAGTACTCACATTCAGTTCACATAAAATGTAGACCAGGATTAAAAGGATGACCCTACATTCTCCAAATGAAAATATAACATCCGTCGAAAGAACGGCTGTCTGGTAATGAAATCGGCAGGACGGTGCAATTGACCACCCCAAACAGCAAGGTATCGTACATTAACCCTGTATTTGGCACACACAGAAATATTGTGAAGAAAAAGTATTAAATTACTTAAATTAGATGTATACGGTCATGTGAACAATTTTGCATATGTTGTTTCAAAATACAGTATTTTACCTGCAAGTATCATTGCCCACAAAAGGAACGTGGGTGCTGCAATAAAAGTACTACATTGTTGTTCCTATAGCTGAAAAAATGCTTGCATTTTGTACTATTGGATATGAAATGTCTTAAAACAATTCTTTTTTGCTACAATGCACAGACCCAGCTCACAGGTCGATTAAAGGAACTGGTAGTCGGGCATTCCTTCATCTATCTTGGGTCAAGCTTCTACAGCAGGGGAAGTTGTGAACATGAGATAAGAAGACGGATCACGCTCGGGCGAGTAGCTATGAAGAAGTTTACCAAGATCTGGCAGAGGAGAGCAATAACAAATAGCAAAAAAATCCGGCTGGTTGAAACACTCGTGTTTTCTGTCTTCTTTTATGGTTGCGAAACGTGGACACTCAAGGCCAGAGGCAAACAGCGCATTGATGGGTTTGAGCTTTGGTACTGGCGTAGGATACTACACATTAAATGAACCGAAAGAAGAACAAATGTGTCCATTATTGAAAAATCGGTATTTCCAGACGCTTTTCTTCTCGAGTCACCGAAAAAATTCTCCAGTTCTTTGGCCATATTGTGAGAAGAGATGGAGAAAATCTAGAGAAAATAATCTTGCAAGGGAAGATCGAGGACACGAGACCAAGAAGAAGAGCAGCGAGCAGATGGATAGATCAAATGAAGAGAAGCTGGCAACCGTTAGGGATGGAGACGCTTGGTTCACGGGGTCACAACGCTCAGCAATGAGCACAACGACATATGAAGATGATGACAAAGCATAGAACAGTTCCACATTTTACAGCTGACTATCCTTGGGGATACAGGTTACACTCTCGCCTTTGGCCCGTATCTGTTCGTACATCACTCACTTGTACAGGAGATGCTGTTTTCTTCTTCTTCTGGTGTTGTTGCCCATCTAATATCCAAAGGTAGGCTTCCTCTTTCCGAAAAAAATAAATCCATTTGCAGTGCCCCGGGTAAGAGTTTGCTAACACTTTTGCATAATACTCACCTTCCCGACTTTCTGTTTATAAACAGTTTTCGTTCCCCAATTAAAAAACAACGCCACAATATGAAACTGCTGCACCGGTAACTGATGCTCGCATAATTTTGCAAGGTCTCTGCTAAAGATGCACACTGTTCATAAACTTTCCATCAGAGACAACAAAATATCGCTTATAGGAGAGTTTAAATGTTGCTTACCCATCCAAGGACGAAACTTAAAACATGTTACAGAAAACAATGGGCAATTTTTACGTTGGTTGAGAGCAACATTGCCAAATAAAGGAATAAAAACCGAGGCAACTGACCCGGTCAGGCAGGCTGCGGTGGCCGAGCGGTTCTAGGCGCTTGTCTGGAACCGCGCGACCGCTACGGTCGCAGGTTCAAATCCTGCCTCGGGCATGGATGTGTGTGATGTCCTTATGTTAGTTAGGTTTAAGTAGTTCTAAGTTCTAGGGGGCTGATGACCTCAGAACTTAAGTCCCATCGTGCTCAGAGCCTTTTTTTTTTTTTTTTTTTTTTTGACGCGGTCAAAAATTCTAAATTTGGAAATGTTGTATTAAAATGAAGGAATTAATAAGATGGGAATATAATTACATAAACTCACCATTGGGAGCAGCGTACATTGATCTCCAGGCAAAAAACACGTCAGATAACAGCCGCAGTAAAACAGGAAACCTAAAATGTAATCAGAGCATTAATAGCCAACAAGAAAGACAGGTGGTGGGTGGGGGGGGGGGGGGGGGGGGTAGATATCGAGAAATAAACCAATCAAAGACACTGAGTAATTCAAGAGTGTGGTATTAAAGAATTGACCAGAATGCAAAACCCAGAGAGTCTCGTAGCCGTGATATTAATATTTAAAGCAACAAAACCCTCCTGTAATTTCCAACAGACTTTCGCACTATAAAGTCTTTTCTCTGCAGAGAATAATATTTCTTGTTCTCTTTCTCTCCCTGAGCTCAACATTTCGCTCATTATGGAGGAATTCTTACTACGTTTTTCAGGCAAACAAACAGAAAGTTTCGGGAAACATACATCTCCTGATGTCTCTTGATCGTGTGTGCAGTGGTTGTGGTAAAAAAAAAGAAAAATTGCAGTAAAGCATTAGGTTTTTACGCTATGAAGTAACTTCTTTGTAAGAATACACAAACAAAACAGCATTGTACAGTAGGGATAAACTGAACGAGTTTGTGGTTTTGTTAAGAGACTCCCCCCGTATTCTGGCGAATTCAGCCTCTCATTCGCAGCTGACCATCCTGATTTAGTTTTTCCGGAGTGTCCGTAAAAACTTCAGGCAACTGCACCTGTGTTTGCAAGAATGACAAGGCCGTGGTCGAGCATCTAACACATCCTTCTCACATTGAGACCTGTAGTGTGAAAAAGGACGTATGTACGAATGACATTATTCTTTATTTGTAATATCATGAAATATCCCGTTTCCTTGTAAATGTTGTCCAGGAAAAAATACAACCAGTACTAATACCTATCACACACATATATATATATATATATATATATATATATATATATATATATATATATATATATATATACGCACACAGACAATTTTGTTATAGTCAATAGTGCTTGTGCAAATTCATGAAAACGACATATATAATGCAAGTACGCTTCAAAAATGGAGCCTACTACAGCTGAAAGCATGAAACGAGCCAAATAAAGACTCGGATCAATTTAGTAAAGTCACCCTGACTTCGCTTTCTGCTACAAGACTGCCCCACAGGTTTTCCAGAACAATCGTACATTCAGATTAGGACAGCTTTATCTGGAAGATCATGTGAGTTAAACAGAACTACGAAATGACTGGAAAACGTTCGCTAAGTGCTGGAGGTAAGAAGAGATGAATGGACGCAGCGTTGAGAACAGAAATAGAGAGTCGTACCCTGCTAGGTAGAAACGGGCGCTCACCGCATCACAGAAACACCACGCCATACTGGACCCCTCCTCCAGTGAGAAAGCTCTCAAGTTAGTGTATGGCTATCTGTTCTCGCGTCGTATCATAAGCAAACGGAGATTCCGTTTCTGGTGCTCAATCGGCTGACGTCCCCGATACCGCTGTGGCACTCTGTCCGTATATTTAACGTCAAGGTCGTAATGGAGTTGAGTCATCTTTCCCTTACTCTGGCTTTTGAAAATGTACGTTGTTATCACCAGCGAAGGACTTCTGCAACGTCAGAATCAAAATAACACGTGACGGACGAAGCAAGGAGGACGAAAAGCAGACCAGCACAGGGAAAAATGATTTTAGCCCAAAAGAAGATCTTTTCTTTCGGGTCATCAGATTTTTGACTGGTTTGAAGCGACCAGCTACGACTTTGTCTACTAGTCTACTAGCGTCAAAAGAAGAAGAAAAAATTCTGGGAGTGTACGTTGTATGGACGTGAATCTTGGACTCTGGAACAACCGGAAAAGAAAAATTTCGAAAAGTTTGAGATGTAATGGTATAGAAAGATGGTGAAAATTAGGTGGACTAAAAAGACACGAAATGAAGAAGTTTTCCACAGAATCGGCGAGTTGAGTAACATGCGCAAATTATTAACAAGAAGAAGAGGCAAGATGACAGGGCACGAGTTACGGTACGAAGGAATAACTTCCGTGGTACTCGGCTCAGACCCTATTCCTCCAAGGCTTGAAGACTAACCAGCCACGAAACTGTGGGGCTAGTGGCAGACCGATGGCAGATGCACGTAAAACGTTAACTGTTGTATGCACTGATCAGCCGAAACATTATGTCCACGTCCACAGCGACGTTGGATGCCGCCAGATGCACGTGATGTGGTAACAAAACTATGTAAGAGGAACAGACACAGACGAGAGATCATCCGAGCGAAGACATGGGCTGCAAATGGCGAAATCCACTGAAACAAGCAACTTTGAAAAAGGGCAAATTATTATTACACAAAGTCTGTGAACGAGTATCTGTGAAGCTGGTCGAATGTTCACGTGCTACTGTCGTGAGCATCGGCGGAAAGAGGTAAAAGGACCGTGAAGGTATCAACCAAGACGCTAAATGGTTGGCCGTCTACGACTCTTCACAAAACGTGAGGTTCGGAGGCTTGTCTGCTCTGTAAAGTAGGATAGACGGTGATCTGTGGCACCTAAGCCGAAAGAGCACAGTGCTGGTGCACGCACGTTTCGGAACACACCGTTTCTCGTACATTGTTGAACATGGAGCTCCGCAATAGACCAACCCAATATGTTTATATGTCGAGCCAACAACATCGTCTTACGATTACAGTGGGCACGGGACCATCGGGATTCACCCTTCGATCAATGGAAACGTGTCGCGTCTTCTCTTGAATCACATTTTTGCTACACTAGGTCGAGCACCCGTGGTCTAGAGGGTAGCGTCTTTCATTAGTAATCAAAACGTCCTCGGTCCCGAGTTCGAAATCCTCGGCTGCTTAAATTTTGTTCAATAATCGGCACTGGTTGCCGAAGGCTTCCGCCGTAAGAAGTCACCTTCATTCTGCCAAAAGCCTTGTCAAACAGGGTGGAGAAGCAGATAGAGCTTCAGGGTACTCTCTTGTCCTAGGGGTGGGAAACTGCTCCTATAGGGGGAAGAATCAGCAATGATCAACTTCATGAGGATTCAAAAGGTATTGGAAAACACTCCATTAAAGATACCTAACGTGTATCCACAGGACTTGTGGCCTGTTATTGAAATAGAGTCGTGATGATCTCTCCACTGACAAAAGATTCCGGAATAGTCCCCCATCCAGGTCTCAAGGAGGGGACTGCCAAGGGGGAGGTGACCATGAGAAAAAGATTGAATAATCAACGAAAGGATAACGTTCTACGAGTTGGGGCGTGGAATGTCAGAAGCTTCAACGTGGTAGGGAAAGTAGAAAATCTGAAAAGAGAAATTAAAAGGCTCAGTCTAGATATAGTTGGGATTAGAGATGTAAATGGAAAGAAGAAAAGGATTTCTGGTCAGATGAAAGTAGTGTAATATCAACCGCAGCAGAAAATGGTATAAAGAGAGTAGGATTCGTTACGAATAGTATGGTAGGGCAGAGATATTGTTACTGTGAACTGTTCAGTGATAGCGTTGTTCTTATCAGAATCGACAGCAAACCAAGACGACAACGAAAGCTCAGGTATACATGTCGACGTCGCAAACTGAAGATGAAGAGATAGAGAAAGTGTATGAGAGCTGAGCCGTGCGTGGCTCATGTTCGTGCCATCTATTATTTAACATCTTGCTTTTACTGTCCTGCCGCCTCGTCATTTTAATTTCAATTAATAGTGTCACTGAATTGCTGTCTTGCCTGCCCATGAGTGGCAGCAGCAGTGCGTATCGATATTAGCCCTGCCATATTATTTTTGGTGGACTGCTATTACTTCCCGGTCGTCGTGTGTCTGGTAAAGGGAGGAGTTGGAGTCGGGTCACAGCAGCAGTGCAGTCGGGGACGACCGTTGGTTGGGTATTCAGTCGGTAGTCTCATCGACGACGCGTATTTGGGTCGGTTCCTTCCTGTGCAGAGACGTCGGTTGTGTTACCTCTGCATGCTTGGGTCGGAGCCAGTGTCTCCGGCACGTCGCCTGTCTGAAGGAAGAAAGTCAATTGGAGATGCACCAGCAGTGTAGCCGCGCGGGATTAGCCGAGCGGTCTAGGTCGCTGCAGTCATGGACTGTGCGGCTGGTCCCGGCGGAGGTTCGAGTCCTACCTCGGGCATGGGTGTGTGTGTTTGTCCTTAGGATAATTTAGGCTAAGTAGTGTATAAGCTTAGGTACTGATTACCTTAGCAGTTAAGTCCCATAAGATTTCACACACATTTGAGCATTTGAACCAGCAGTGCAGTCGCGACGGAGCAGCAGTCGCGGACGGATCAGCAGTCCAGTCGGTCGGTTAGCGTGGAACAGCAAGCAACCCCCCGTCGCGCAGAGTCGTGCTAGAGCCGCTGGCGGCGTGCACGCGCCGTTGGAGCGTGAGGTGCTGTTTTGTGAGTGCTACGAAGCTCGTCGCCCACCGAACTTGGTCATGAAAGTTGAGTCCTCACTTAGCTTACTATCGAGCCTCAACTGTTTACATTTCTTCGTTTGATGCTGGTTGTCGTTGTGGGGCCAATATTCTGTGTGTCGTTGCATTGAAATCGTGTGGTCTTTTTGCTGGTTGCATCAAGCGGAACTGATTTGGTTGACTGGTCGGTCGGCTGTTTGTCGGTTGGGTTGCCTTCCGATTAAGAGATTGTTCGTCAGGCTGGCTGTCTCGCCTAAACGGGCGTTAGTGTTACAATTCCAGGCCGATCCTTGGAACTTCTGGGCGCCTTTCGGTGTCTGTTACATAGTAACTTCCCTGTTTGAGTTTTAGTTATTTGGTTGATGTGTGGCCTTCAGCCGAGTTTTAATATCTCTTGAATTAATGTTCTTTGTCTTGACCTTAATGCATTTGGTTGTGATGTGTTTGTATGGGGCCTTCAGCCGAATTTGCTTCAGTTGTTTTAAGATTAGGCCTTCTGCCGTTGGATTGAAATTTTTTGCTTAATATGCGGCCTCCAGTCGAGTTCCATTAAAATTAAAGTGTTAAGGCCTTCAGCCTGTTTAGATTGAAGATTTAGAAAATATTTTTGGGTGACACCTCCAGAAGAACCTTCTATGTCAATTTCTTACTTAGGCCTTGGATCTTGGATTTTGAGTATGGCCTTCAGCCGATCTAAAGTTAATCAAAGGAGATTCATTAAAACTTCGACTGTTTTGCATTCTTGTGTAATATTGTGTGTGGACAAATAAAGTTTGTATGTTGAGTGCAACTGACAGGAACTCATTTTGGTCCCTTTCCACAACCTAACCCGCTCTGGTCTGCTAGTCCCAGCATTTCAAGGGTATTGAAAGGGTAATACAGTACGTAAAAGGAGATGAAAATCTAATAGTCATGGGGGACTGTAATGCAGGGAAGGAATAGGAAAAAAGGTTATAGGGGAATATGGGCTTGGGACAAATAATGAGAGAGGATAAACACTAATTGAGTTCTGTAATAAATTTCAGCTAGTAACAGCGAATACTCTGTTCCAGAATCACAAGAGGAGAAGGTATACTTGGAAAATGCCGGATGATTCGGTAAGATTTCAGTTAGATTACATCATGGTCGGACAGAGATTCCGAAATCAGATACTTGACTGCAAGGTGCACCTAGGAGCAGATATAGACTCAGATCACAATATAGTAGTGACGAAGAGTAGGCTAAAATTAAAGACATTAGTCGGGAAGAATCAGTACGCAAAAAAGTGGGATATGGAAGTACTAAGGAATGACGAGATACCCTTGAAGTTCTCTAAGGCTGTAAAGACACCATGTAAGGAATAGCTCAGTAGGCAGTACAGTTGGCGAGGAACAGATATCACTAAAAAGGGCCCTCACAAAAGTTGGAAAGAAAAACATAGGTACAAAGGAGGTAACTGCGAAGAGACCATGGGTAACAGAAGAAATACTTCCGTTGATCGATGAAGCGGCAAACTCAGGAATACAGAAATACAAGTCGCTGAGGAATGAAATAAATAGGGAGCGCAGAAACCCTGAGACAAAATGGCTGCATGAAAAATGTGAAGATATCGAAAAAGAAATGATTGCCGGAAGCACACACTCAGCATACACGACAGTTAAAACAGCCTTCGGTGACATTAAAAGCAAGGGTGGTAACATTAAGAGTGTAACGGGAATTCCTTAGTTAAATGCAGAGGAGAGAGCAGATAGGTGGAAAGAATACATTGATAGCCTCTATGAGGTGGAAAATTTGTCTGATGTGATTGAAGATTAAACAGAAGTCGATTTAGAAGAGATAGAGGATCCAGTAGTAGAATCAGAATGTAAAAGACCTTTGGTGGACTTAAGATCAAATAAGGCAGAAGGGATAGATAACATTCCAGCAGAATTTCTAAAATCAGTGGGGGAAGTGGCAACAAAACGACTATTCACGTTGGTGTGTACAATGTGTGGGTATGGCGACATACCATCTGGCTTTAGGAAAAATATCACCCACACAATTCCGAAGACTGCAAGAGCTGACAAGTGCGAGAATTATCGCACAATCAGCTTAACAGCTCATGCATCCAAGTTGCTGACAAGAATAACATACAGAAGAATGGAAACCGAAATTGAGGATGTGCTAGATGACGATCAGTTTGGGGAGAGACGGGTAATGTAAAATACGTACAAGAGCCAAGAGGTACTAATAAGAGTGCACGATCAAGATCCAAGTTCTCGGATTAAAAAGAATGGAAGACAGGGATTGAAGAAGTGTCATGATGATCTCTCCATTGGCAAAAGATTCCGGAATAGTCCCCCATTCGGATCTCCGGGAGGGGACTGCCAAGGGGGAGGTTACCATGAGAAAAAGATAGACCAATCAACGAAAGGATAACGTTCTACGAGTTGGGGCGTGGAATGTCAGAAGCTTGAACGTTGTAGGGAAACTAGAAAATCTGAAAAGGGAAATGCAAAGGCTCAATCTAGATATAGTAGGGGTCAATGAAGTGAAGTGGAAAGAAGACAAGGATTTCTGGTCAGATGAGTATCGGGTAATATCAAGAGCAGCAGAAAATGGTATAACAGGTGTAGGATTCGTTATGAATAGGAAGGTAGGGCAGAGGGTGTGTTACTGTGAACAGTTCAGTGACCGGGTTGTTCTAATCAGAATCGGCAGCAGACCAACACCGACAACGATAGTTCAGGCATACATGCCGACGTCGCAAGCTGAAGATGAACGGATAGAGAAAGTGTATGAGGATATTGAAAGGGTAATGCAGTATGTAAAGGGGGACGAAAATCTAATAGTCATGGGCGACTGGAATGCAGTTGTAGGGGAAGGAGTAGAAGAAAAGGTTACAGGAGAATATGGGCTTGGGACAAGGAATGAAAGAGGAGAAAGACTAATTGAGTTCTGTAACAAGTTTCAGCTAGTAATAGCGAATACACTGTTCAAGAATCACAAGAGGAGGAGGTATACTTGGAAAAGGCCGGGAGATACGGGAAGATTTCAATTAGATTACATCATGGTCCGACAGAGATTCCGAAATCAGATACTGGATTGTAAGGCGTACCCAGGAGCAGATATAGACTCAGATCACAATATAGTAGTGATGAAGAGTAGGCTGAAGTTCAAGACATTAGTCAGGAAGAATCAATACGCAAAGAAGTGGGATACGGAAGTACTAAGGAATGACGAGATACGTTTGAAGTTCTCTAACGCTATAGATACAGCAATAAGGAATAGCGCAGTAGACAGTACAGTTGAAGAGGAATGGACATCTCTAAAAAGGGCCATCACAGAAGTTGGGAAGGAAAACATAGGTACAAAGAAGGTAACTGCGAAGAAACCATGGGTAACAGAAGAAATACTTCAGTTGATTGATGAAAGGAGGAAGTACATACATGTTCCGGGAAAATCAGGAATACAGAAATACAAGTCGCCGAGGAATGAAATAAATGGGAAGTGCAGGGAGGCTAAGACGAAATGGCTGCAGGAAAAATGTGAAGAGATCGAAAAAAATATGATTGTTGGAAGGACAGACTCAGCATACAGGAAAGACAAAACAACCTTTGGTGACATTAAAAGCAACGGTGGTAACATTAAGAGTGCAACGGGAATTCCACTGTTAAATGCAGAGGAGAGAGAAGATAGGTGGAAAGAATACATTGAAAGCCTCTATGAGGGTGAAGATTTCTCTGATGTGATATAAGAAGAAACAGGAGTCGATTTAGAAGAGATAGGGGATCCAGTATTAGAATCGGAATTTAAAAGAGCTTTGGAGGACTTACGGTCAAATAAGGCAGAAGGGATAGATAACATTCCATCAGAATTTCTAAAATCATTGGGGGAAGTGGCAACAAAACGACTATTCACGTTGGTGTGTAGAATATATGAGTCTGGCGACATACCATCTGACTTTCGGAAAAGCATCATCCACACAATTCCGAAGACGGCAAGAGCTGACAAGTGCGAGAATTATCGCACAATCAGCTTAACAGCTCATGCAGCGAAGCTGCTTACAAGAATAATATACAGAAGAATGGAAAAGAAACTTGAGAATGCGCTAGGTGACGATCAGTTTGGCTTTAGGAAAACTAAAGGGACGAGAGAGGCAATTCTGACGTTACGGCTAATAATGGAAGCAAGGCTAAAGCAAAATCAAGACACTTTCATAGGATTTGTCGACCTGGAAAAAGCGTTCGACAATATAAAATGGTGCAAGCTGTTCGAGATTCTGAAAAAAGTAGGGGTAAGCTATAGGGAGAGACGGGTCATATACAATATGTACAACAACCAAGGGGGAATAAGAGTGGACGATCAAGAACGAAGTGCTCGTATTAAGAAGGGTGTAAGACAAGGCTGTAGCCTTTCGCCCCTACTCTTCAATCTGTACATCGAGGAAGCAATGATGGAAATAAAAGAAAGGTTCAGGAGTGGAATTAAAATACAGGGTGAAAGGATATCAATGATACGATTCGCTGATGACATTGCTATCCTGAGTGAAAGTGAAGAAGAATTAAATGATCTGCTGAACGGAATGAACAGTCTAATGAGTACACAGTATGTTTTGAGAGTAAATCGGAGAAAGACGAAGGTAATGAGAAGTAGTAGAAATGAGAACAGCGAGAAACTTAACATCAGGATTGATGGTCACGAAGTCAATGAAGTTAAGGAATTCTGCTGCCTAGGCAGTAAGATAACCAATGACGGACGGAGCAAGGAGGATATCAAAAGCAGACTCGCTATGGCAAAAAAGGCATTTCTGGCCAAGAGAAATCTACTAATATCAAATACCGGCCTTAATTTGAGGAAGAAATTTCTGAGGATGTACGTCTGGAGTACAGCATTGTATGGTAGTGAAACATGGACTGTGGGAAAACCGGAACAGAAGAGAATCGAAGCATTTGAGATGTGGTGCTATAGACGAATGTTGAAAATTAGGTGGACTGATAAGGTAAGGAATGATGAAGTTCTGCGCAGAATCGGAGAGGAAAGGAGTATGTGGAAAACACTGATAAGGAGAAGGGACAGGATGATAGGACATCTGCTAAGACATGAGGGAATGACTTCCATGGTACTAGATGGAGCTGTAGAGGGCAAAAAATGTAGAGGAAGACAGAAATTGGAATACGTCAAGCAAATAATTGAGGACGTAGGTTGCAAATGCTACTCTGAGATGAAGAGGTTAGCACAGGAAAGGAATTCGTGGCGGGCCGCATCAAATCAGTCAGTAGACTGATGACCAAAAAAAAAGAAAAAAAAAAGACAGGGATGTAGTCTCTGGCTCCTACTGTTCAATCTGTACACCGAAGAAGCAATGATGGAGATAATAGAAAGGTTCAGGAGTGCACTTAAAATTCAACGTGAAAGGTTATCAATGATACGATTCACTGATGACATTGCTATCCTGAATGAAAGTGAAGAACAATTACTTTTTCTGCTGAATGGAATGAACAATCTAATCATTACAGAATACGGATTGAGAGTAAATCGAAGAAAGATGAAAGTAATGAGAAGTAGCAGAAATGAGAATAGCGAGAAACTTAACATCAGGATTGATGGTAATCAAGTAGATGAAGTTAAAGAAATTTGCTACCTAGGCAGTAAAATAACCAATGTTGGACGGAGCAAGTCGGACATCAAAAGCAAACTAGCAATTGAAAAAAGGGCATTCATGGCCAAGAGAAGTCTACTAGTACCAAACATAGGCCTTAATTTGAGGAAGAAATTTCTGAGAATGTACGTTTGGAGCACAGCATTGTATGGTAGTGAAACATCGACTGTGGGAAAACCGGGTACAGAAGAAGGTCGAAGCATTTGAGATGCTGTGCTACAGACGAATGTAGAAACTTAGATGGATTGATGAGTCAAGGAATAAATAGAATTTGTGCAGAATCGAAGCGGTAAGGAATATGTGGAAAACACTGATAAGGAGAAGGGACAGGATGATAGGACATCTGTGAAGACATGAGGGAATGATTTCCACGGTAACAGAGGGAGATGTAGAGGGCAAAAATTGAAGAAGAAGACAGAGATTCGAATACATCCAGCAAATAATTGAGGACGTCGTTTGCTACTTTGAGATGAAGAGACACAGGAGAGGAACTCGTGGAGGGCCGCAACAAACCTGTCAGAAAACTGATAACCAAAAAAAAAAAGGGTCGACTATCGTCTCCACGTAAGCCGTCACCGAGGTGAACGGCGGCTCGCAACGTGCAGCGCTCCATGGACTTGGCTGTTGGGAGCAGTATTGTGCTTTGGGAGACATTCTGCATTCTCCTGCTCTTGCATGGGACCTTTGGTAGACACAGTGACAGCTACGAACCACCTGCATCCCTTCATTTTTGATGTCTTCCCCGATGGCGATGTCATGTTTCAGCAGTATAATTGTGTGTGTACTTGTCTCGGATGCAGAACCGTGCTACAGCGGTATGAGGTGCATTATAGTGAAGTCACGTTGATGTCTCGGCGACCTAATTCGTCTAATGGAAGTCGTATGGAATCCCTTTCGGTCGCTATCGGGCACTATCACCGCTTACACAAATCAGTGGCCCGTTATTTACGTGAATAATGTGCGTGGACATCTAATGCCTAATACCTCCACAAAACCAAGAAACAAACTGTCGGATCTTTGATACGCAGAATTAGTGATGTGTTTCATTCCAAACACGGACAAACAAGCTATTAAACAGGTGGTCATAATGTTTTGGTTCATCAGTGTACTTCGTTCACTGCACCACGAGCGCACCACGAAGAAAATTTAATCCGTTGATAAACATTTCAAAGCAAAACCCTTTTCCTGTTTCCATGTCTGCCACAGAGGAATTTCTTGTGTGTATGGTCGGTGCAAGATTGACCTTAGCTAACTTATTTTTATTTCACTTGCCAAGATTCTTTTACCCTTCCAGTGTCGTTGCACTGCTGTATGGTTCTGGTTGTGGTATCCTTTATTATGATTAAAGCTCCCTGCCAGAAAGTTAAGCCCGCATCTCGTGGTCGTGCGGTAGCGTTCTCGCTTCCCACGCCCGGGTTCCCGGGTTCGATTCCCGGCGGGGTCAGGGATTTTCTCTGCCTCGTGATGGCTGGGTGTTGTGTGATGTCCTTAGGTTAGTTAGGTTTAAGTAGTTATAAGTTCTAGGGGACTGATGACCATAGATGTTAAGTCCCATAGTGCTCAGAGCCATTTGAACCATTTTGAACCAGAAAGTTAAAAACATGTGTTATGTTATGACTGGTTTTGCGAGGATTACGTGCACAAGTTACAATTGTGATTTTGTCATCGGTTACCACCATTGTATACGTACGTATGTAGAGTGCTCTATAATTCCTCAAACATACTTCTACGAATTATAGGGTGGACTGAGGAAACAATATTTTGACTTGGGATCCATGTCCGAAAGTGTGCCGTTTCCGTGCTAAGGCATCTGAAAAAAAAAAAAATTGCTGGGTAGGATTGGCTGATGTCATTTGACGTCTGTCCTGGCTCTCTGACCTTGTTCGAGCCTCATTCACGTTTCTGCCAGTGTTAACGCAACATTGTTGAGTACACGTTTGCAGAATACAAAGGCATAATCCTTCTGTATGGTGAAGCTCACGATAATGGAAGAGCTGCTCGTATCAAGATCGTTATCCACAACGTCCGACTCCATCGCATACCCTTTTCGCCACAATTACTCAACGGTTTCGAGAAAGGGGTACCTTCACATCACTGGGCGTGACTGTGGCGTTACATGGAGACACCGCATACCCGAATTGGAATTGTCTCTGTAATGTGGTTAAGTTTCCTTTTTATTTCTTTGGTTCTTAATGAGTGGAAATGTAAAACAGTTGTCGCACTGGGTCACGCCCAATAAATTACTTGTAAAAGTGCTCGTGTTACCAACATCTTTTCAAATGGTTGTAGCACGAAAACGGTACGTTACCGGAGATGGGCTTCCAATTCAAAATACTATCCTCAGTCCGCTCTACAAGTCCTAGCAGTTTGTGAGGGGAATTTAAGAGAACCTTTTACGAACTCATTTGTGTGCATACTAGATTATGCAGCATTCTAATTCTGATATTGTTGTCGGTATTAATTACTGTAAGTGCCTGTTCTTTGGTATATTATATAAAGTTAATCCATTTTGTGACTACGATATTTCAAGCTGGATTTCTATAATATTAAGAATTCTTTATTTAATATTATCAGCTCTCGTGGAATTGTAAATTTTTATTTAGAATTCTGAAAGGTTTCTTGTATTTACGGCTAAGCTCTATTAAGCATGTTCTGTGTATTAGCCTGGAATCGCCTATTTTGGTATTTTCTATTTCTTATATTTTATATGTTTCTATGTTATACGAGAGTTACTCAAATGATTTAGTTGTATGGACACTTTAATGCCATGGGAAAATTGTAAAACTGCATTACCTTACCAGGCGGTGAGCACGCCAAGCCGGTTGGTGAAAGAGGCTAGCTACTTATTGTAAGCTAGGTGCCTTAATGCACACTTTATAAATTCTTTTAGTGCCTATGAAGCACATGACTGTAATTCTTGTGTACTTGTGTTAAGCCTGACGGCAATAAACTTGTGTAAGTTTTGTTGTTTTCTCTAAAGCACAGAACTGACATCGAGTCAAATAAAATTACTTCGGTTCTTATGGGAAAATAAGGCTCTCTAGCTTTCTTGTGAAGTTGAGACGACGCCTGCACAATTCTTGGTCCCAGTCCATCCAAATCCTATGTTAAAGCATTATCAGCTAAAGCAAAAAATTAGCAATGGGAAGAAGATATTTCGCCGGCACAATCCACTGCTTTTATTCCATTTGTTAGTAAAGCCTCGGTGACGATACGTGGAATCCTCCGGAAATTTCAAATTAAACTTGTTTCTTGTCAGCCATCTAATGTTGCAGACCTCCTTGGATCAGTGAAGGATGCAGTATATAAGCCACTGCAACACAAAATGGACAATGATGTACATAATTACAATACCAGAAGAAAAATGATATTCTTTATTTCACATCAAGATTATGTTTAGCACAAAAAAGGGGTGCACAATGCTGGAACTAAAATTTTGGTCGCTCGCCCCATGATATGAAGTGTCTGGCAGACAGCAAAGTAAAATTTGGAAAGAAACTGAAAAAGTTTCTGTTTGTCCAACTCTATCTATTCGTAGAAGAATTTCTATTATTGTATATGAAAATGGTGATGGTTGGAATTACTAACTCGCATCCGTATATTTGAAAAAAAACTTATAAATGTTCAGTATGTATCCACAGTTACAAATTAATTTGTGATGTGTCTGTAAAATGCCTCGTCCCACATCATTACGATTTATCGTGCAAAATGATCCATGGAACACAAAACAAACTAGTAGACTAAAATACCTTGCCAATGTGGTTGACGAAGGACAGACCACACGCGCAGTGGAGCAACGTTGCATATAACATCAACACTACAACAGATGTAGGGAATTAGAACTGAAAAAAAAAAAAACGTTTTTGGACACCTAAACCAAGTCAGTTCAGTAACATTTGCAATTCACATCACTGCAAGCCGCCTGGTAGAATTTTGCACAGAGCATAACTTAATCATAGCTAACACTTGGTTCAAGAATCATGAAAGAAGGTTGTACACATGGAAGAACCCTGGAGATACTAAAAGGTTTCAGATAGATTATATAATGGTAAGACAGAGATTTAGGAACCAGATTTTAAACTGTAAGACATTTCTAGGGGCGGATGTGGACTCTGACCACAATCTATTGGTTATGAACTGTAGATTAAAACTGAAGAAACTGCAAAAAGGTGGGACTTTAAGGAGACGGGACTTGGATAAACTGAAAGAACCAGAGGTTGTACAGAGTTTCAGGAGAGAATAAGGGAACACTTGACAGGAATGGTGGAAAGAAATACAGTAGAAGAAGAATGGGTAGCTTTGAGGAATGAAATAGTGAAGGCAGCAGAGGATCAAGTAGGTAAAAAGACGAGGGCTAGTAGAAATCCTTTGGTAACAGAAGAGATACTGAATTTAATTGATGAAAGGAGAAAATACAAAAATGCAGCAAGTGAAGCACGCAAAAAGGAATACAAACGTCTCAAAAATGAGATCGACCGGAAGTGCAAAATGGCTAAGCAGGCATGGCTAGAGGACAAATGCAAGGATGTAGAGGCTTATCTCATGAGGGGTAAGATAGATACTGCCTACAGGAAAATTAAAGAGACCTTTGGAGAAAAGAGAACCACTTGCATGAATATCAAGAGCTCAGATGGAAACCCAGTTCTAAGCAAAGAAGGGAAAGCAGAAAGGTGGAAGGAGTATATAGAGGGTCTATACAGGGGCGATGTTCTTGAGGACTATATTATGGAAATGGAAGAGGAGGTAGATGAAGATGAAATGGGAGATATGATACTACATGAAGAGTATGACAGAGCACTGAAAGACCTAAATCGAAACAAGGCCCCGGGAGTAGACAACATTCCATTAGAACTACTGACAGCCTTGGGAGAGCCAGTCCTGACAAAACTCTACCATCTGGTGAGCAAGATGTATGAGACAGGCGAAATACCCTCAGACTTCAAGAGGAATATAATAATTCCTATCCCAAAGAAAGCAAGTGTTGACAGATGTGAAAATTACCGAACTATCAGTTTAATAAGTCACGGCTGCAAGATACTAACGCGAATTCTTTACAGACGAATGGAAAAACTGATAGAAGCCGACTGGCAATGGCAGGAAAAGCGTTTCTGAAGAAGAGAAATTTGTTAACATCGAGTATTGATTTAAGTGTCAGGAGGTCGTTTCTGAAAGTATTTGTATGGAGTGTAGCCATGTATGGAAGTGAAACATGGACGATAAATAGTTTAGACAAGAAGAGAACAGAAGCTTTCGAAATGTGGTGCTACAGAAGAATGCTGAAGATTAGATGGGTAGATCACATAATTAATGAGGAGGTACTGAATAGAATTGGGGAGAAGAGGAGTTTGTGGCACAACTTGACTAGAAGAAGGGATCGGTTGGTAGGACATATTCTGAGGCATCAAGGGATCACCAATTTAGTACCGAAGGGCAGCGTGGAGGGTAAAAATCGTAGAGGGAGACCAAGAGATGAATACACTGAGCAGATTCAGAAGGATGTAGGCTGCAGTAGGTACTGGGAGATGAAGAGGCTTGCACAGAATAGAGTAGCATGGAGAGCTGCATGAAACCAGTCTCAGGACTGAAGACCACAACAACAACATCGCTGCAAGTTTGGGGAGAGACAAATTAATAAATTAACTGGTTTGTATATTACTCTTCATTCAGAAATGTCTTATAGTGTAACGAGAGTAACTCATCTTTAAGAAAAAAAGTTTTCGTTACTAAAAAACTTTCTGTAAGAATAGTATGTGCTCGTCATCCACGAACATCTAATGCAAATATCTTTCAGGAGACAGGCAATTTGACTAATGCTTCAGAGTATAGCTGTTTGTAACACCGAAAAATGCAGACAAAATACCTTCTCCACTATCCAAAATTTTTCACCGTTTATTATCCATTGATAGCTTGTACTGTACTTCGGATTCTGAACCTGCAAGCTTTACTACAGAAACTATACTGAATACGTAATCGACGTAATAGTGTATTTATTTCTGACTATATATAATTGATTGTAATTATAATGAAAATATTGTAAATTGCTGGGTAGTGGCCAAGGGAACTTTATTTAAATGCATCGATAACAATGAGGAAACGGCAGTAGCTGAGCCGTTGTTTATCTTTGCGTAGGGAGAGAAGCAGAGCAACTTGAGTCATGAAAGAGTGCGCAAGTGTGTGTTGGACGCTTCCGCAAACGCGATGTGCAGCTATGATCGCGCCGATGTAGGCGCGCCTAATTCGTTAACCCGCGAGTATTGAGAGCACCGTAGGAGTGGACTGGCGGAGGAAGCTGCAGTTCTAACTATTGCCTGTCCCATAATTATCCGTGGCTCTGGAGGTGACTCGGGGCTCATTCGGCACCTCAGCATTGTCATCGGCTGCATTCTTCGTCGACCGCATAACATTGTAAGACCGTAAAGTGACGGATATGTATTACAGGGGCATTAGCCAGTCACATTTCTTTCACAAAGTATGACTAACTTGAAAAATAACGTGTAATAGTTGAAACTTCTGGAGCACCTGTGTTATCATTGTCTTCTGATGTTATTACCAGGTAGCGTCCATTTCCTTTCCATGCAATCACCGAGTGTCGTAAGAATATGAAAATTCATTAACTATTTACTTCCAGTTTCGTTTGATTGCTAATGACCAGTTTCAGTCTAAGGTTTCTGCCTGATTAACAGTTCATTCTTGTATTTTATAACAAAGGTTTAACTAATTTTCAATATTGAGTATTAACTTCATTCACTTAAAGTAACATAAACAGAGGGTCTATTGTACACTTTTCTCCAACTAACTGGTGGTGTTTTCCTTCGGTACCGATATCCTTACTCTCTGTATAATTTCGTTACGTATATGCGATCACGGTCAGTTATATAGCAATCCAGCAGGTCGATTACGTTCAAAATGTTCAAATGGCTCTAAGCAGTATGGGACTCAACATCTGAGGTCATCAGTCCCCAAGGCTTAGAACTTCTTAAGCCTAACTAACGTAAGGACATGACGCCCATCCATGCCCGATGCAGGATTCGAACCTGCGGCCGTAGCAGCAGCGTGGTTCCAGACTGAAGCGCCTAGAACCGCTCGGCCACAGAGGTTGGCGGCCGATTAGGAGGGGGGAGGTTACATGTCCCCTTAAGCAGTGTGTTTTAAATATTCCACTACGGTACATAATTACAGCACCACAAGAAAAAATGGCGTTCATTATTCCATATTAAGGTTGTATGTAGTACATAAAGATGTATACAGTGCCGGAATCAACCTTGTTGATCACCCAATGATACAAGATGTCTGACAGACTGAAAAGTTAAATTTTTATACATATTTAAAAGTTCATCCTTGATAACTAATATTCCGTAGAAGAATTTCTTATGCAACATACACTACCTCACAAAAATAAATTATTTATATATATATATATATATATATATATATATATATATATATAACCCTTAGCACCCAAAGGACAAGGTTGGATGTCAATGTAACTTCTTACAGGTACACACCATCGGCGGGTATGTAAATGATTGGAGTTTCAATTCTCTGCGATAGGTTGAAAGTGCACCCGAGTCCATTAGCGTCGTTCGTATTTACTGTCGTCACCAGGCCTGGTACAGTATTTAAAAGGGGCATGAACAGTGTCTTATGTTGAGTGATCACCATGAAGGACACTGAGATAGCGTGTTCCCTTTTCAGGCAGCGTTAGCGGCACTTGACGGAACTTGTACGGGGGGTCAATGTGGGTCTCCATTTGGGCAGCTGATGGTATCGTGGAGTATCGAGATTTGTGGGGCAATCGTATCTGATAGTGGCCTCATGTTGGACTGCATGGGGATGTGAGGGCATGCATCCGTCGCCAAGATTCCGGTCGACAACGTCTAGCCAGCACAGCGGAGAATCACCATATCGTGTCCCAAGCACATTGTAACACCTTCACATGTACGCCTGCCATCCGAGAACAATGAATGGATTCCCTGCGACATTCTCTGTCATCGCGCACCGCTGGCCAGAGGCTAGCAGCAGACATCTCATGCATGGGCTGCCGTTAACAATAACACAGTAATGGCTGCGTCTGGAGTGGTTCCGTGAGAGGGAAACATGGACTGTTGATCAATCATGTTGTATTGCTCTCAGCAACGATTAGCGATTCCAGACTATTCCTGATGACCAATCATGTCGAATATGGGGAGAGATCGATTCTTGCAACGTTTTGGACAGACACTGGCATCATAGTGTGGGGAGCCAGTGGGTATGGCTTTAGGTCAAGGCTAGTAGTGATTAAGGGAACCGCAACTACACAAAGGTATGTATGTCACGGGCATCCGGTGCTCTAATGCGTTACCTCTCAAACGACGGTACTGTGGTGTCATTTTTCTAACAGGAAAATGCTCATCCACACGTGACATACGTTTGTATGAACTGTTTGCGTAATGTTGAGGTACTTCCGTGGCCAGCGAGTGGAACTATTCCGAACAAAGCATGTATAGGACCATCTCGGATAACAATTCTGTCTCAGTGCCAGTATCGGGAATATCTGGGAGCACAATTGTGGACTCTCACATCTCCATTTAAAAAACATGAGAAAACTTGTGTTAGATCAGCATGTAGCCATAATTTTAGGCTATACGAAAGGGTATGAGACAGACAGCATACATACCTAATACGATAAAAACACGGTGCATACAAACGGGAACCTGATTTTCCGGTGCCCTTATCTCGGGATCTTTTGGTGATAAAAAGGGTATGGTCAGCTGTTTTGCACAGCCCTTGGGCTAGGAACCAGACGTATATGCAACAGAAGGAGTGTCTTAGTGGCACTGTCCCACAGTAAAGTGTTAAAGCATGAATACTACACACTTTCTACTGCAAATGGTTCTTTTTGCATTTGATGTTGCCTATGGTGGGCTTGATAGGACTTATGGAGGCATTATTAGTACACTCATTCTCATAAATTAAGGATAATTACAGAATGTGGTGCCACACAACGTGACACTACACAAAACGGGCGCTAATAGCATATAGACATAGGGAGCACACACGATAAAGATCTGTAAGTCCATGGTATTAGTGATAAGTTGAGAAAACCGTCCCGAAACACCTGTGCTACAAAACGCCACTGTTTCCTACACATGTACCCCATCAATATGGGATATGATCACCATGCGCACGTACACAGGCCGCGCAACGGGTTGGCATACTCTGGATTAGGTGGTCGAGCAGCTGCTGGGGTATAGCCTCCCATTCTTGCACCAGTGTCTGTCGGAGCACCTGAAGTGTCCTAGGGGTTTGGAGACGTGCAGCGATACGTCGACCGAGAGCATCCCAGACGTGCTCGTTGGGGTTTAGGTCTGGAGAACAGGCAGGTCACTCCATTCGCCTGATATCTTCTGTTTCAAGGTACTCGTCCACGATGGCAGCTCAGTGGGGCCGTGCGTTATCATCCATTAGGAGGAAGGTGGGACCCACTGCACCCCTGAAAAGGCGAACATACTGGTGCAAAATGACGTCCCGATACACCTGACCTGTTAAAGTTCCTCTGTCAAAGACATGCAGGGGTGTATATGCACCAATCATAATCCCACCCCACACCATCAAACCACGACCTCCATACAGGTCCCTTTCAAGGAGATTAAAGGGTAGGTATCTGGTTCCTAGTTCACGCCAAATGAAAATCCGGCGAGAACTACTGTTCAGACTATACTACGACTAGTCCGTGAACATAACCTTAGGGAAATGGCAGCAAGAGAGGGGAAGAAAACCAATGTGCACTCCGTGTGCATACCGGGGGGAGTCATTCCAGATGTGGAAAGGGTCCTTCCGGATGCCATGGAGGGTACAGGGTGCACCCATCTGCAGGTGGTCGCTCATGTCGGCACCAATGATGTGTGTCGCTATGGATCGGAGGAAATCCTCTCTGGCTTCCGGCGGCTATCTGATTTGGTGAAGACTGCCAGTCTCGCTAGCGGGATGAAAGCAGAGCTCACCATCTGCAGCATCGTCGACAGGACTGACTGCGGACCTTTGGTACAGAGCCGAGTGGAGGGTCTGAATCAGAGGCTGAGACGGTTCTGCGACCGTGTGGGCTGCAGATTCCTAGACTTGCGCCATAGGGTGGTGGGGTTTCGGGTTCCGCTGGATAGGTCAGGAGTCCACTACACGCAACAAGCGGCTACACGGGTAGCAGGGGTTGTGTGGCGTGGGCTGGGCGGTTTTTTAGGTTAGATGGCCTTGGGCAAGTACAGAAAGGGCAACAGCCTCAACGGGTGTGGGGCAAAGTCAGGACATGCGGGGACCAAGCAGCAATCGGTATTGTAATTGTCAACTGTCGAAGCTGCGTTGGTAAAGTACCGGAACTTCAAGCGCTGATAGAAAGCACCGAAGCTGAAATCGTTATAGGCACAGAAAGCTGGCTTAAGCCAGAGATAAATTCTGCCGAAATTTTTACAAAGGTACAGACGGTGTTTAGAAAGGATAGATTGCATGCAACCGGTGGTGGAGTGTTCGTCGCTGTTAGTAGTAGTTTATCCTGTAGTGAAGTAGAAGTGGATAGTTCCTGTGAATTATTATGGGTGGAGGTTACACTAAACAACCGAACTAGGTTAATAATTGGCTCCTTTTACCGACCTCCCGACTCAGCAGCATTAGTGGCAGAACAACTGAGAGAAAATTTGGAATACATTTCACATAAATTTTCTCAGCATGTTATAGTCTTAGGTGGAGATTTCAATTTACCAGATATAGACTGGGACACTCAGATGTTTAGGACGGGTGGTAGGGACAGAGCATCGAGTGACATTATACTGAGTGCACTATCCGAAAATTACCTCGAGCAATTAAACAGAGAACCGACTCGTGGAGATAACATCTTGGACCTACTGATAACAAACAGACCCGAACTTTTCGACTCTGTATGTACAGAACAGGGAATCAGTGATCATAAGGCCGTTGCAGCATCCCTGAATATGGAAGTTAATAGGAATATAAAAAAAGGGAGGAAGGTTTATCTGTTTAGCAAGAGTAATAGAAGGCAGATTTCAGACTACCTAACAGATCAAAACGAAAATTTCTGTTCCGACACTGACAATGTTGAGTGTTTATGGAAAAAGTTCAAGGCAATCGTAAAATGCGTTTTAGACAGGTACGTGCCGAGTAAAACTGTGAGGGACGGGAAAAACCCACCGTGGTACAACAACAAAGTTAGGAAACTACTGCGAAAGCAAAGAGAGCTCCACTCCAAGTTTAAACGCAGCCAAAACCTCTCAGACAAACAGAAGCTAAACGATGTCAAAGTTAGCGTAAGGAGGGCTATGCGTGAAGCGTTCATTGAATTCGAAAGTAAAATTCTATGTACCGACTTGACAGAAAATCCTAGGAAGTTCTGGTCTTACGTTAAATCAGTAAGTGGCTCGAAACAGCATATCCAGACACTACGGGATGATGATGGCATTGAAACAGAGGATGACACGCGTAAAGCTGAAATACTAAACACCTTTTTCCAAAGCTGTTTCACAGAGGAAGACCGCACTGCAGTTCCTTCTCTAAATCCTCGCACAAACGAAAAAATGGCTGACATCGAAATAAGTGTCCAAGGAATAGAAAAGCAACTGGAATCACTCAATAGAGGAAAGTCCACTGGACCTGACGGGATACCAATTCGATTCTACACAGAGTACGCGAAAGAACTTGCCCCCCTTCTAACAGCCGTGTACCGCAAGTCTCTAAAGGAACGGAGGGTTCCAAATGATTGGAAAAGAGCACAGATAGTCCCAGTCTTCAAGAAGGGTCGTCGAGCAGATGCGCAAAACTATAGACCTATATCTCTTACGTCGATCTCTTGTAGAATTTTAGAACATGTTTTTTGCTCGCGTATCATGTCATTTCTGGAAACCCAGAATCTACTATGTAGGAATCAACATGGATTCCGGAAACAGCGATCGTGTGAGACCCAACTCGCCTTATTTGTTCATGAGACCCAGAAAATATTAGATACAGGCTCCCAGGTAGATGCTATTTTTCTTGACTTCCGGAAGGCGTTCGATACAGTTCCGCACTGTCGCCTGATAAACAAAGTAAGAGCCTACGGAATATCAGACCAGCTGTGTGGCTGGATTGAAGAGTTTTTAGCAAACAGAACACAGCATGTTGTTATCAATGGAGAGACGTCTACAGACGTTAAAGTAACCTCTGGCGTGCCACAGGGGAGTGTTATGGGACCATTGCTTTTCACAATATATATAAATGACTTAGTAGATAGCGTCGGAAGTTCCATGCGGCTTTTCGCGGATGATGCTGTAGTATACAGAGAAGTTGCTGCATTAGAAAATTGTAGCGAAATACAGGAAGATCTGCAGCGGATAGGCACTTGGTGCAGGGAGTGGCAACTGACCCTTAACATAGACAAATGTAATGTATTGCGAATACATAGAAAGAAGGATCCTTTATTGTATGATTATATGATAGCGGAACAAACACTGGTAGCAGTTACTTCTGTAAAATATTTGGGAGTATGCGTACGGAACGATTTGAAGTGGAATGATCATATAAAATTGATTGTTGGTAGGGCGGGTACCAGGTTGAGATTCATTGGGAGAGTGCTTAGAAAATGTAGTCCATCAACAAAGGAGGTGGCTTACAAAACACTCGTTCGACCTATACTTGAGTATTGCTCATCAGTGTGGGATCCGTACCAGGTCGGGTTGACGGAGGAGATAGAAAAGATCCAAAGAAGAGCGGCGCGTTTCGTCACCGGGTTATTTGGTAACCGTGATAGCGTTACGGAGATGTTTAATAAACTCAAGCGGCAGACTCTGCAAGAGAGGCGCTCTGCATCGCGGTGTAGCTTGCTGTCCAGGTTTCGAGAGGGTGCGTTTCTGGATGAGGTATCGAATATATTGCTTCCCCCTACTTATACCTCCCGAGGAGATCACGAATGTAAAATTAGAGAGATTAGAGCGCGCACGGAGGCTTTCAGACAGTCGTTCTTCCCGCGAACCATACGCGACTGGAACAGGAAAGGGAGGTAATGACAGTGGCACGTAAAGTGCCCTCCGCCACACACCGTTGGGTGGCTTGCGGAGTATCAATGTAGATGTAGATGTGAGACCAGTGTTCCAATGACCATGTACCGTGTTCTTGACAACAGACTTTAAGGTCTCTCCTGTGACCAGGGGTCAGTGGAATGCACTTTGCAGGTCTCCGGGCGAATAAACCATGTCTCTTCAGTCGTCTGTAGACTGTGTGTCTGGAGACAACTGTTCCAGTGGCTGCGGTAAGGTCCCGAGCAAGGCTACCTGCAGTGCTACGTGTGGCCGTCGGCGGGCACTGATGGTGAGATATCGGCCTTCTTGTGGTGGTGTACATTCTGGACGTCCCGTGCTGTAGCTCCTGGACACGTTCCCTGTCTGCTGGAATTGTTGCCATAATCTTGAGATCACACTTTGTGGCACACGGAGGGCCCGTGCTATGACCTGCTGTGTTTGACCAATCTCCAGTCGCTCTAGTATTCTACCCCTCATAAAGTCATCAATACATGTTCTTTGAGCCATTTTCAACACATAGTCACCATCAGCACGTCTGAGAACGTTTGCACACTTACTCGCTGCGCTGTACTCTGACATGCACCAACACACACCTCTGCGTATGGTGGACTGCTGCCAGCGCCACCGTTCGACGACTGCAAGTCAAATGCACCTCATGGTCATACCCCGGGGTCATTTAAACCCGCAAACCGCCCACCAGAGCGTTGTTTCACCATGTATCAGCATTATCCTTAATTCAGGAGCATGAGTGTTCATGGTTTCTCGGAGAACCCGACAAAAAAGGTTTTTTATTATATTTTCGCCGTCACCAGAGGACTAAAACCCAGACGAGGATTGCAAGATGGTGATTCACAGAAAATGGCTGAAATTTTTACTATATATTCCTAAGATTCCGAACTCGAACGCCCTGAAAATTTTCTTGATCGCGTTACCTCTACACACAAATTTCGGTATGAGGAGAAATCTAAATAATAAATAACTGTAGCAAAGCACCTAAATTTTAACGATGTCCTCGAGGGATTTATCTAGAAAAGTCATCTCCTAATTTTCAAAAATCTATATCCCTTTTCTAGAAACACGCAAAAAACTTGTTTTCTGGAGATCAAAACCAAGCTGCTGATTCGGAGAAGGCTATGCACTGCAGATGACTGTTATTTTCGAGATATGTTCCTAAGATCCCTTTCTCCAACAATCTTAAAACTTTTATTCATATCTTTACTCGTTTCTGAGATGAAGAGGTTCACAGTTACCCTGGTTATACAAGTAAAATAAACACAAAACGTAGCACAGAGAAATAAGCTGTAAAGTATGTCCGCTATCATCTGGGAACCCTACTCTGTAGTACGGATGGAAATGCAAAATTTTTTGCACGTTAAATCCGGTCTGAGGTGTACAATTACTTTTGCAATATTTCAATTTCACAAAGGTAAACTATTTCAGTTTTACTGACCAATGCAAGTCGTTGCATATGAGTTACGTCGTTGCTGCACCAGGGAAAGATGGGAAGTAGCGGAAAAATGTTCCTATCGGAGCACGTTCCTGTTTAGTCAAAAGACTTTGACAGAAAAGCGGGACACCAACTGCCTCATTTAGCGTTCCTCAGCACCTTCAAAAATATTCTGAAAAATTTTAGCATGCGAACATATTCGCGCTTTTTTATGCTGAGAGAGAAGAAGACAGTGGCAATGGCAAAAAGAGATAGTTTCACGTGAGCCTCCGAAGCCCACCGCACGGCGTCCGTGGAGACGAGGCGCACGCCGAAGCTTAAGTCAAGTCTTGGTGTTGACTTAGTACTTATGTACCGCATTTTTAAAATGTGACTACGCCTATTCAGGGTTTTTTAGTTTCATTTCTAGACCATGCTCTCTTAGACAAATTATAGACTCAGGTATATCTTCTGAAGAAGGCCAATTATTTAGACTGAAACGTAGGTAAAGGTTGGTTTCATTACCGCAATGGAGGCTGATAGTTTCTTATATATTAAAAAGAGATGATGTTTGATTTGCGGGGCGCTCAACTGCGCGGTCATCAGCGCCTGTGCGAAGTCCCAATTTTTACGCAGTCCAAATTTTTTCACAGTCCGATTTAGGCACTCACGAATAGTGATGATATGATGAGGACAGCACAAACAGCCAGTCCCCAGGCAGGGAAAATCCCCAATCAAGCCGGGGATCAGACAGTGGCTGTGTTATAGAAAAAGTGAAGACGACAATGGAAGTGTGAGAGAAACAGAGAGCCACAGTTGCCGTGGAACATAGTTGACAGTGTCACAAAACTGTTAGAAAAGAGTGGAGACAGGACCAGGGGGTTGGCGAAGAATAAGACAAAGAGAAGGTGTAAGTGGCTGAGAG
Organism: Schistocerca americana; assembly: GCF_021461395.2. Lineage (NCBI taxonomy): Eukaryota > Metazoa > Arthropoda > Insecta > Orthoptera > Acrididae > Schistocerca > Schistocerca americana. The sequence continues at coordinate 438,815,856 of NC_060125.1, forward strand.
TCACTGATAATAAGAGACAGAGTAAAGGACAGTTACAATGAGGAACAAAGAGATAGTGACAGTGAGAAGGGACAGCAGCGGTAGGAAGAAAGCAATGAGATATTAGCAATAAGAGAGAGTAAGGGGGAGACAGTGACAATGAGAGAAGACTGTATTAGTAGGACAGAACGAAGAGGATTGTGGGTGTGACACAGGAGACAATGACAGAGAGACACAAAGAGATAATGACAGTGAGTTGAGCTGAATGAGTGAGTGAGACAGGGCAGCTGAAGTCTATGTGGCTTACAGCGACGGAATAGTGGGTGTGAGTGAAGTACAGCTAAGGGAGTTTGTGGGGGTTTGAGATGAGTTGCATGTCAAAACAAAGCGCGAATATGTTTGCGTGCCAAGATTTTTGGGAAAATTTTTAAAGGTGCTGAGGAAGGTAGAACGATGCAGCTGGTGCTCCCCTTTTAGTCTGTCTTTTAAATAAACAGGAACGTATTCGCATTTTTTTCTGCTGCTGTTTAATATGACTGCAAGACGGTTGGTTGCACATCATTACGATTAGTCGTAAAACGAGCCACGGAACGTAAACTGACGGGCTCTCCGTGTCCAGCCGGCGGCACCGAGCAGCCGGGGAAAGCGCGGCCGACTGGTAGCGGCCCGCGGCCAGCCTTGGCGCCGCGTCTCGCCCGATTGCCCCCAGAGGTCGCGCCGCCGCCGTGTCCAGCTGCTCCGGCACTTGGCTGCCCGCCCGTCCACGGCCGCTTCTCACTCCGCTGCGTCCAGCTCACTCTCGGGACAGCGCTTCGCGGTTGTGCCGAAGACACGGGGCACTGACGCTACTTAGGGCCGCTTCTTACTGTCTGCCCCGACAGTGGGTTGTTTATAAATACACTACTGGCCATTAAAATTGCTACACCACGAAGATGACGTGCTACAGACGAGAAATTTAACCGAGAGGAAGAAGATGCTATGATAAGCAAATGATTAGCTCTTCAGAGCCAGAATGAGATTTTCACTCTGCAGCGGAGTGTGCGCTGATATGAAACTTCCTGGCAGATTAAAACTGTGTGCCCGACCGAGACTCGAACTCGGTCGGGCACACAGTTTTAATCTGCCAGGAAGTTTCAGCTCTTCAGAGCATTCACACAAGGTTGGCGCCGGTGGTGACACCTACAACGTGCTGACATGAGGAAAGTTTCCAACCGATTTCTCATTCACAAACAGCAGTTGACCGGCGTTGCCTGGTGAAACTGTGTTGTGATGCCTCGTGTAAGGAGGAGAAATGTGTACCGACTTTGATAAAAGTCGGATTGTAGCCTACCGCGATTGCGGTTTATCGTATCGCGACATTGCTGCTCGCGTTGGTCGAGATCCAATGACTGTTAGCAGAATATGGAATCGGTGGGTTCTGGAGGGTAATACGGAACGCCGTGCTGGATCCCAACGGTCTCGTCTCACTAGCAGTCGAGATGACACACATCTTATCCGCATGGCTGTAACGGATCGTGCAGCCACGTCTCGATTCCTGAGTCAACAGATGGGGACTTTTCCAAGACAACAACCATCGCACGAACAGTTCTACGACGTTTGCAGTAGCATGGACTATCAGCTCAGAGACCATGGCTGCGGTTACCCTTGACGCTACATCACAGACAGGAGGGCCTGCGATGGTACTCAGCGACGAACCTGGGTGCACGAATGGCAAAACGTCATTTTTTCGAATGAATCCAGGTTCTGTTTACAGCATCATGATGGTCGCATCCGTGTTTGGCGCTGAACGCACATTGGAAGGGTGTATTCGTGATCGCCATACTGGCGTATCAGTCGGCGTGATGGTATGGGGTGCCATTGGTTACTCGTCTCGGTCACCTCTTGTTCGCTTTGACGGCACTTTGAACAGTGGACGTTACATTTCGGATGTGTTACGACCCGTGGCTCTAACCTACATTCGATCCCTGCGAAACCCTACATTTCAGCAGGATAATGCACGACCGTATGTTGCAGGTCCTGCACGGGCCTTTCTGGATACAGAAAATGTTCGACTGCTGCCCTGGCCAGCACATTCTCTAGATTATCACCAACGGAAAACGTCTGGTGAATGGTGGCCGAGCAACTGGATCGTCACAATACACCAGTCACTACTCTTGATGAACTGTCGTATCGTGTTGAAACTGCATGGGCACCTGTACACGCCATCCAAGCTCTGTTTGACTCAATGCTCCGGCGTATCAAGGCCGTTATTACGGCCTGAAGTGGTTGTTCTGGGTACTGATTTCTCAGGATCTATGCACCCAAATTGCGTGAAAATGTAAACACATGTCAGTTCTAGTATAATATATTTGTCCAATGAATACCCGTTTATCATCTGCATTTCTTCTTGGTGTAGCAATTGTAATGGCCAGTATTGTAAATTTTCCCTGATTGTTATTAATCTGATGGACTATTAGGGTTTGGGTAAACCATTGATTGGTCTCACAGTACTTGCATGGCTTGAGTAGCAGTAATAGAATTAAACTCAGCTATAGAGACATTATTGGACGCTGGAGGTGACCACTGCATTAGGGGCAGCCTTAGAAGTTTCCCCGAGCAGCGAGCGAGTTCGCGGAAACTTCTCATTGCTAATCACCTTATGTACTCACCGAAACTGGCCGTGGGCCCTGCAGGGCAATGGTTTATGGGCCGCCATTCTGGCAGTCGGTCTTGTTTCACTACCAGAGGTTTAAAATACAGCTTCAGTTGTAAAGATCTTTTATTATCACGACAGGTTTCGGGCTCTCATAAGCCCATCTTCAGGTGTCGAACTTGGTGCTGTGGTCCCCAAGCGCTATGGTGGTCGTGTACTAGGCGCGTCCACTTGATCCACTAGCGGCTGAAGCAAGAGGGTGGGAACGCCATGGCTGAATGCGAAATGACACTTATTTAGAAACTGGCGGCGCCGGGCAACCTGGCGCAGACCTTACCGCTTTATTAGCGAGTGAATGTGGTGTCGAGTCTGGTCTCCTTATACTGTGTGAGCGTCCAAGTAAAGCAGCGTCGGGCTGGCACCTGCCTAATGTGTTTATTACAAGAACAGCGTAACTTGTGAGACAGGACGACGAATTTCTCCAGGGATCGCGTTTTTTAGATGCCGTGGCACCTCGTCAAAACGGCGCCCACTAAATCGTTTTATGGACGAGACAGAGCTTGTTTTCACTAGGAAGCTTCCCTGATTTTGTGAAATACGCTGGGGGTTTGGCTGCAGGACCTCCAGGCATTGTGTGGTGTTTTTTCAGAGAACAGAATGTGTACTGCACTGCAGTGATTGGTTGAGGAAGATCGGGTCTCCTTCCTAGAAAACATAATTGGCATGGTAACTACTGCTAGGCCATGACAGGTTTATTCAAGAACATTGGGGGAACAGCTGTTTTTTCGGAAGGTTTTGAGCTACGGTAGAGGTGAGGACTTGCTCTTCGACCGTCATGAAGTACAGTCACTAGAGCTCTTCTGTTTCTACGGAGAAAGCAGTTAGTTGTAAACATGTCTGGACACCTGGGCGAAACTTTATATTTTCGCAGACGCGAGACAATCGCCGGCGGACGTGGCGTCATTCCCCGCAGTACGATGTGCCACCGATCCTAGCAGCTTCGGCAGCGCCCGCACGCAGACGACAGCATCTTGTCTTTCACCAGCTATATCGGTAACGCTGCGCAGCTTCGGCAAATTCAGAAGCCTATCAATCGTTTTTACGGCCATCTTTTTTTTATAGCAGCCTTGCACTCGCAGTAGTCACTCCCAGTGTCCATTGCATGCTTAATTATATTTTGACATGATAGACCAGTCAGTGGAACGATACAGCAGAGTGTGTTTCCCTAGACTGGCATTCTTCCACTCACAGTAGCCAGTCTCCTCTACACGTAAGTTCCAGTTAGTTTCCCCAAGTCTATTGCCAACGAACCTGAGTTCGTGTTAATGAAATGTTATACAGCTGAAGTTTCTGTCTATATGTTTGTTCTCTCTTGGCATTAGTTAATAAATCTCTACCGAGCGAGGTGGCGCAATGGTTAGCACACTCGATTCGCATTCGGGAGGACAACGGTTTAATCCTGATTTAGGTTTTCCGTGATTTCCCTAAATCGCTTCAGGTAAATGCCGGGATGGTACCTTTGAAAGGGCACGGCCGACTTCCTCCCGCATCCTTCCCTAATCCAATGAGACCGATGACCTCGCTGTTTGGTCTCTTCACCAAACAACCCAATCCCCCTCTCCCCCATTTCACTTGCATTACACTTGCAATAAATCTCTTTGTGATACCGTAGGTCCTTATTATTAATTTTTCAACAACAGCCATTCTCATTCCCTACGATGTCATATACGAGTATTTTGTTGAAGGCATTAAATTAATTTTTAGTCAAGTTAGTCAACTCATTAGGTTATCCACACAGGGGTTACTATTTAGTAATTGTCAGATTTCCTTGTGCTATTGATAAACGTGGCACCTCTTTGGTGTGATGGTTACGAATTTTTAATCGTTTTGGAGGTGGAGAACTGCCACCACCATAGGCTAGCTTGCAAAATTATAATTATATCACACGAAAAAAAGTTTTTTTGGCTTTTTTTTTGTCTGTCTGTCGGTCCATCTGTTAAGATACCTTTTTCTCAGGAAGGTGTAGACGTATCACGTTGAAATTTATGCCACATACTATGATGTACGGTCCGTTGGCATTGTCATAAATGCTAGCTTCTACGCCAACGCAAACAAAAGATACGGTCACCTATGTCACATATCTTGACATTCACTAATTCACTCATCGAAACTCATACGGTACTTCCCGTTGGCCTCGAATTATGAAATTTGCCAAAAAGCAACGTTTCACAGTAGAAGTAAAGCAAAAAATTTGGAACTTGTGGATTTGTAAGTAACCAACATGAAAGAAATACTTTTTTTGTCGTTTGTTGTCTGACAGCCTGTTTATCCCTCTGTTAGGACTCATTTTTCTCAGGAACGGGTATCCGCATCAAGTTGAAATTTATGTCACAAACTAACGTCTATGATCCCTAGGTGATATAACAAACTAAAGCTTCTAAGTGAGTGTAATCAAAACATACTGTCATTTATATCACATATTTCGATACACGCGTACTCGCTCATCAAAACCTGCAGTCATGAAATTTGGCAAGAACAAAGATTCCATGATACAAGTAAAGGGAAAAACCGAAATCGTTGATTTGTAATTAGACCATACGAAAAAAAAATTGTCATTTGTTATGCGATTGTCTCTGTCTATTAAGATGCCTTTTCCTCAGGAGACAGTAGACGTAGCAAGCTGAAATTTGTCACATACTAAGGTCTATGATCTCTTAGTTGTGCAAAAATGTTAAGCTTCTAAGTCAGTGCAGTCAACAGATAGGTCATTTACGTCACATATTTCGATACTCGAAAACTGACTCATCAAAACCTACAGGATACTTCGCATTGACATAGACTCATAAGACTTGGCAAGAAACAAGGTTTAACAGTGCAAGCAAAGGGAAAATCAGAAAATTGTTAATTTATAATTATTTTGCGCGAAAAATTTTCCTTTTGTCACTTGCTATCTGATGTTAAAATTAAAACATTCCTGCGACAGATATCTTGCCAGTATCAAGTATCACAGCAGGCAAAAATCATCGAGATTCTTGATTCCCGGAATGGATGAATTGTCTGTACACATAATAACGTTCGTAGGAAATCCTCATAGCGCGACTCTTAGTCCCACCCTGTCAGATTTTTCCATAATGTTTTTGATGTGTGAGGTTCTGCATTGTTCTGTTGACTCTACTGCAACATATAAAAATGCTGCGATTTGTAGTCGATTATCGACTTTATCTACAGTTAGTGGTGAAATTTGGGAGAACTTCTACTTACAGTATTCTTATGGTCTATTTGCACATAGCCTCGCACATATTAAACATTACACACAATATTCTGTGTCCAGTAAACATCGAAAATTACAAACCCACAAACAAACAGTTACAAAGATGTTTTAGATTTAGTCAGTAGAGATAACGTTATGGGTCTTCCACAGATTATAAGGGTCGTGGTAAACTGTATAAATAGCCCTGCATACGAGCTGTCACAGAAACTGAATAAAAAATTGATGAAAAATTATACATATGAAACAACATATTCTATAAAAAAAACAGCGTTATATTAGCAGAAGAACTAAAAACCTAAAACCTCCCCATGATGCTCAATTTTTATAAAGTGACATTACCAGCCTTTACTCTAATATACCGCAAGAAGCTGTAACAGTGATCCAAAAGAACCTTATGAAACATAAGAAACTTCCATACACAAAGATTATTGAATTAAAGGATCTCCTCTAGCTAACCCTAAATTGCAGCTGCTCTACTTGTAATGGGAACAATTATAATCAGATAGTTGACCTATCAATGACGTCGTGTATATCTGGTACCATAGCTGACATATACATAAATCATTTGAAACAAACGTTATTTAATAACCAAGCATTTTATAGGAGATAGGAAGTATACTATGACCAACACCAGAATCCCTGCAGCCTCATGTCACCCAAACATCCATAAACAGGCAGCATACAGTTAAGTGTTGAATAGGGCTACTAAAATACTTTTGAACCAAGAAAACATGCAACAAAAAATAAACGCATTGCAACAGATTGCTGTTGTCAATGATTATACTCCTCCCACGATTAACACAATCCCACACAAAGTGAATAAGGACACATACAGAAACAGCACCACAGAAGAAAAAGACAAAAACAAATGTGTATCTCGCATCCTACACACTGGCAATACATCACAGAAGATTGTAAATATTTTCAAAAATCCCGAAGTAAAAATTAAGTTTTCTGTACCTAATAAAATACAACAAAAACTAATACATAACATAAAGTGCAATCATGATCCATAATCAGGCTCACGAAACTACAGAGTAATATGACAGGGGTGCTTCATGATTTACCTAGGACAAACAGGCCGGGATTTAAACATCAGAGCACATTAAAGCCTACACGCACATCACCAATAGCCACACACACACACACACACACACACACACACACACAATACAGGACACTCACTTGGAAAAGTAGAGCAAAATGTCAAAGCACTCCACCGACTAAATAAAGGACATAAAATGGGTCCGTTCGAAGAATTGAAGATATATTCACATTACAGAAAACATGAGGGTAAGATATTGAAGATATATTCACATTACAGAAAATATGAGGATAAAAATTAAACGTAACCTTGAAAGTGAATCATTGTATTTATTCAGATGCTTCGGTAGTAACTTAAATAAAAATGGTAACCCGTAGAAAAAAGCACCATCGTAATAGTTATAAACAACTTATGATGCAGTTTATTGACATAAGGACCCTGTGTACAAAATTATGTCATACTCTGTGGAAGGCCCATAACATCATCTCTGTTGAATACATATAAAAACATATTTGTTACTGTTTGTTTACGTAATTTTGTTATTCTTGATGTATATTGTACAAAGAAAATTGTTTATATTGTTTAATACGTCTGAGACTCTGCACAAACGGACCATAAGAAATTGTAGGTACAATTTCTTCTAAATTTCTCCTTTGACTCTAAGATTTATAAAGATCGGTAATCAACTAAAAATTGTGCACTTTTATATATTTCAATAAAGTCAACAGAACAATACAGAGCCTCACACATCAATAACATTATGAAAAAGTTGCATAGTACATAGAGAAAAAAACAGTTGAAAATGGAAATCATTTCCCGAAACGCGTCGTGTAAAACGTACCGTAAACCAAAGAAAATCGTGACTGGTAGCAAAAGATGTTATTTATAAACAAATCCATTGTTTTCACAGTCGCAGGCTTTCACAAACGATTTCTAATGGATCAAGTCAGTCTACCTGCACACTATGAAAACCACTCTGAAGCGCACGGCTGAGGGTACTTCCCACTGAACCTCTTAATAGGCCTTCCCGTTCCATTCCCCTAGGAAGTGCCACAAGAATGAGTGCTGAAATCCCTCTCTACGCGCTGTATTTCGCCTAATCTTGACTCTGCGGCCCCTACGGGAGTAAAAAGTTAGGGGTTCTATCATGTTCCTAAATGTCTTAATCCTGGTTCACCAAACTTTTTTAATAGGCTTTCGAGGTATAGCTGGCGTCTTTTTTCAATCTTCTGCTAGACCATGTTTCTCAGCAACTCCCACGGGTCAACTGTGTAGAGCACAATTGTACATTTCTGAACTTTTAAAGCGAGTTATCAATCGCTGCACTATTTTGATAGCTTATCAAGGTCTGGCTGAAATTTTATGTTTTTTTTTTTTCAGACCGTATTTCATGACTGAAAACTGCGGTAATATGAGCTAACTATTAATATTACTTGTACATGCTTAATGATATTACGATATTGTGCTGTCCTGTCGTCATCACAGCCTCTTCTGATACTTGGCAGAGTTTCGCTGCAAATGTTTAATTTCGTGAATGTTTGCCGGTTCGTCTCATTTAAGGAAGAATGTGGAATATGAAGGAAAATTTTTTTCTACAACCACTTGTAGAAATTGTCAAAAAACTCAGTTATTGATTTTCTCCATTGCTCAGACAACCAGCGATGGTTTCTTAACAGGCACTCGACGCAATCGGTAGCTCTTTGGTTTCTGTGCTCGCAATTATATTTAATATTTTCCGACATTAATATCCATACCATTATTTCCGAGATAATCTGCCTGTGAACTGCTCATCAAGAAACAGATTGTACCTGTTTCTTGTTCTTGAAATACCGAGATATTCTTTCGTAAATATTCGCTGTCGATGTATTATAAAATCAAGCATGTACTTCGGACGTTCAATCTTGCTCATGTTAAAAAAAACTATTTCGTATACATATACACCTAAACTGTTGTTTAAAATTACACAGCTGAAACATTCTTCTCAAATATACAGGGCGTATGATAAGTAATGACGTGAACGCATTCAGTTGAAAATACACGTTACTGGAAAGAAAAACATCTGAGTAAACATGGGCTCTAAAAATCATACCTTAAGAGCTATGAGCACTTGTTCATCTTCACTGCTGTAAAAGACATCTCTTCAACTGAACAAGTACTCATAGTTCTTAAGGTATATACTTTAAAGCCAATATTTACTGGAAATTTGTTTCTTGTTTTGGTCCATACTACCTCCGCCTAAAATGTGGAAAGCAACGATCTTGGAGTAGAAGATTTTCCCACAATATCGAAAATGAAGAAGTGCTTAAAGCGCTAAAGGTACGTGTTTTAGAGTACTTTCAGCTGAATACGTTTACACCATTATGATACACCTGTGTAAGTTAGTATTCATTATTCGATGAATATTAGTCATTTTTCACAGAAACATCAACTGGATTTATTTTCATCAACGATAAACAACGGTACATCGGTAATAAAAAGACGTAACTCGAGCCATAAAAAATGATAATTAATGAATTTTAAGAGGTCGGCTTCAGTTGCACTAATTATTTATTCAAACCACGACCTCTTTCGGGATTTTGACATTCCATCTTCAAGAGTATGAAATTATTACATCTGGTAACGGGTAACTTGCAATCGAGCCAGTCAGTGCAGGAGCTCCAAATCTCTGCTCCAAATAACTGCACGTTGGCGGAAACTGTGCGCCAAACACAGTCTTGTGCATAAAAATGAGCTTGTTTCTAGAGTGACCAAGAAGACGCTGAATACCACTTGAAAGACATACATGGTGAAGCAAATTTCCCTCATTCTGGCGCCATATCGCGACTCTTTGTTTACTCACAGTACAAAAACGTCTGACTCGAAATTTTGTCCTGTACATATTTTCGGTGAAAAATGAACGTCAAAGAAAGATAATTCGGCAACACTGTATTCATACGAAAATATGCACAGGGCGAAATTTCATTACAGATATTTCTGTATTCTCAGTATGTTAAGAGCAGAGCTCTGGCGTCGAGTGCACGAATTTTTGTTCATGCTCTACATCGATAACATTCGTTACTTTATTTCATTATCGCATTATAACTGGCGGAAGAGATGTGGCACATTTTCAAGGTTCTTGCTGCGGTAGATAGCTTCCGATCAGCTCGGACTTGTATCCAATGACGTGATTGCAAAGTATAGCCTTCAGCGCTCGCCAAATGTCCGTTTCGTGCATGTAGCAATTAAAAAACAAAAACACTTGTAGTTTGTATTAAACAAAAGTAGTCTATTATTGTAATAAGCTCATTAGGTTATTTATACAGTATAATGCATCATGTAGGTGGAAACATGCCCTGTGACAGTGCTCGACTTCTGGATCACTACAACTGCCCTTGGGCAGCAGTCCAAGTGTTTTTTGTTTCAAGAAGCACCGTGTAAGGTGAGTATGTCATTTTGATTTTTGTAAGTTATCGATGTGCACGTGTTAGAGAGAGAGCAATTTATATTACTGTTAAACAATCTTTGGACTCTTTGTCTCTGCGCAGTCTGATACATTCTTGGATGAAGTGTGGCAGGTGATGGACGTATTCAGTAGTGCTGTGTTGACTGTGATTCTATCTATTAGATGAAGAAAGATTTATTGTCAAGGACGGCAAGAATGAAAATGGTGTACATACTGGAAGGCGAAAAGCATATAAATGTTGAATATTTTTTTAATTTTTTTTCTTTTAGGAGAAAAACTTTGAGGTAAGACTGCAGCACTGCGCAGCTAGTTTGTCGGAATGATCAATGTCTGCTAGTTAACGTGCTCAGAGCTGAAAGAAAAACACCCCACTTCTCTGTGTAATGCATTAAGATATCAGTGATTAGGCTGTTTGGGTTTTTTAGAAATTCTCTGTTAATTGTACCCCTTTCAAAACATTGTTCACTTTGTTAAGCATAGTATTGTTAAGACCAATGGTATGTGTGAAGCTCATGCGAAGTGTTACTCTGTCTTTTTGAATACATACTTCATTCTAAAATCATTGTCTTGGAATATCATTTCATAGGAATAATTACTCTCTCCATCCCACTGTTTAAAGGAAGTTTATCATTACGCGTTACCACATTGCACCATATGGTATGCAACAGTTTGAATATTGTTTGGAAATTGTACTTGAAAATAGAATTCTAGCTTACCCGCTCCTTGTTTTTCTGTCGCGCTTTCGAGAAGTCAGGAAGCGAGGTATGTGGAAATTTTGATTAGACCAGATAACTGATTTACTTTAGTTGCGCATCTAATACAATGGCCAGTTACAGTTCATTCAAAATTAGGTTCGATTTAGTCAAAGGTTAGCATAAGAATTTTAAGTTAGATAACAGTTTGTGGGTACATAACTTTGGTAATACGTAGATTTTTTTATAGAGTGGGAGGTAAATTTTGGCTACGTTTCTCACAGAAACGTGTAGTGGGAAGTTTACAACAGTACTGAATATTTATACCTCATAAAGGCAAAGCAGAAAAACATCTTCCGCTGTGTCAGAACACGGACGAAAATATTTTGAGTGGTCGTGATAGTCGGCCATTGAAGAGGATAGTGACGAAAAACCAGACGGCGATAGCTGCAAAAGCCAATACAGAACTAAATGTCGCACTCCTGAATACTGTTAGCACCAAAACAACACGAAGGGGGGGGGGGGGGGGGGGGGGGAGGGCATAAACAGGGAATTACAGACCGAGCTGAAATTCCAAAATTACTCATCACTGAAGCGAATGCCCGTTGCAAGTCATAAAACCTGGACTGTGGAGCAATGGGAGAAAGTCATTTTGTCGGATGAGCCTTCTTTTCACACTGCTTCCAACTTCTGGCCAAGTTTACGTCCCAAGAGTGAAGCATGTTGTGGTAATACATGGGTACTCGGCAAGGTCGCAATACTGCCAGGGATTACGTGACCATTTTGGGTGATCAGGTCCATCACGTAGTACAATGTTTGTTCCCTAGTGGTGGCGAAAAGGCCGCTGTTCACACTGCTCGCACTGTCCAGGACCGGTTTTGTGAGCGCGAGAACAAACTGTTGCATTTCCCCTGGCCACCACAGTCGCCAGATCACAATATTATTGAGCCTTCGTCGTCTGCTTTAGAAAGAATGGTGCGTGATCTGTGTCCACCTACATTATCGTTACCTGAACTTACCACTATTATGTCAGCCCCCGGTAGCTGAATGGTCAGCGTGACGGATTGTCAATGCTCTGGGCCCGGGTTCGATGCCCGACTGGGTCGCCGGCCAGGGTGGCCGCGCGGTTCTAGGCGCTACAGTCTGGAACCGCGCGACCGCTGCGGTCGCAGGTTCGAATCCTGCCTCGGGCATGGATGTGTGTGATGTCTTTAGGTTAGTTAGGTGTAAGTAGTTCTAAGTTCTAGGGGACTGATGACCTCAGAAGTTAAGTTCCATACTGCTCAGAGCCATTTTTGGGCCCGACTGGGTCGGGGAATTTTCTCCACCCAGGGATTCGGTGTTGTACTGTATTCATCACCATCCTCATCGACTGCAGGTCGCCAAAGTGCCGTCAAATTGAAAGATCGGCACCCAGCGAACGGTCTGCCCCACGGGGGACCCTAGCCATACAATTAAATAAAACCACTATAATGCAGGAAGAGTGGTACAAGGGTCCCTAGAAAAGCATAAAGGAAGTGTATTTATCAATTCTGAGACGACTAGGAATACCAAGTGTTTTCCTGCACCGTACTAGGCCTGGAAACGTGTTGTGTGGTTATAGTGTTTCCATTTTTTTGTCCGGTCTCTGTGTTTGTCTCGACGGCAGAATAACTGCAGGTAGTGTCTTTTGAATCATCGAGCTACGTGGTACAGTGTTCGAGAGCACAGCAGTTCAAGTCTTCGTTCGGTCATTCAGATTTAGGTTTTCCGTAGCTTCAAATGGCTCTGAGCACTATGGGACTTAACTTCTGAGGTCATCAGTCCCCTAGAACTTAGAACTACTCAAACCGAACTAACCTAAGGACATCATACACATCCATGCCCGAGGTAGGATTCGAACTGCGACCGTAGGGGTCGCGCGGTTCCAGACTGTAGCGCCTAGAGCGACTCGGCCACTCCGGCCGGCTCCGTGGCTTCCGTAAATCACAAAAAGCAGACGGCAAAACAGTTCCTTTGCAATGGACCCGCACTATTTTTCGTACCCATCCTAGCTGAACTCGAGCTCCTCCGTCTTCGGCGGGGTGTTAGACCCTACTCATCAGTTTCTCGAATCTTCTGACTCTACATTGACTGACGCAGTTAGCGCTGTTGGAGTTGCTCGATGTAGACCTCGATTGATTGATTTGGACAACCATACGAAGTCGAAAAAATAATGTAGGAACATCATAAAGACGGCTGAGATGAATATGCCTTATACGGTGAGTGAGACAAATGAAACCGTTAAGCATTTATAACATGTGATTTGTTGACACGTAAGTGTATCATTTTCCGACATAGTCTCGCTGACGTTTAACAAATCTCAACCAGCGCATAAGAAATCCACGAAAACTCTAAAAAAATTCTTGTGGGGTTTCACTCATCCGCTGGTGTACCGACGGGTTTCTTCCTTCCACCGCCTCATTGAGGAGTTGTGCGCCCTAAAACACTAATCATCATCATCATCATCATCATCATCATTGAGGAGTCCAAGTATGTGGAATCACTTGAGCCTAGGTCTAATTAATGTCAACGTTGTAGAACAGTATCAAAGTCAAGATGGTGATCCCAGATGTTGCACGTTGTATGAGGTCGAGCGTTGTGATGTTGCAAAATGATACCTGCAGTCTTAGGGCAGGTCGACGATGATTTTTCAATGAAGTGGACTATGATGATGATTCCCTAGGTTTGTAGTGATCTAAGATAACGCTGCGTTCACCCCAAAAGTGAATCAGCTTAACCTTCCCCGCAGATTGCTTCACACAGAACTTCAAGGATTTTAGTGACGAGGATTGGCCATGTTCCTTGCTGGCTCTCTTGGTTTCATGTTGGTAGCAGTGAACCCAGGCTGCATCTCCTGTAATCATTCTCGTAAAGAAATCATCATCTTCTGCTTCAAAGCCCCGCAAAATATACTCACAGATGGCACTGCACCACTCTTTCAGTTCTGGAGTCAAATGCCATAGTTTTCACATTGCAGACGGTTTGAGAAACCTAAGAACGTCATGAATAAGTAAAGTGCTCAGCCAATACCAGTATTCACCATTGCGGCTGTTTCAGCCACCGTCACACCGGCGATTGTACATCAGAATGGTTACATTTACTGCAGTAGACCCTCGTGTCGCAACGGGGTCTGTTTTACCTGGGCAGAGACCATCTGTCACAGAAGCCACGCCGGTTCTGGAGTTCCTACAACTGCTGCAATGACAAACATGTCTCGCCACACGGGACTTTCATTCACCGACTGACTTCAGCGGCTTTGGTACCTTCGCTGTTCAGAAAACTTATAACAAGACGCTGCTCTCTGTTGGTGCACTTGACAAAGGGGCTAGCCATTATAAACTAGTGTTGTACCAGCATTTCACTTGTCTGAAATGTGCTCCCACCTGTTCGACATTCTTTTAAATTGCTACAACTTTCAGAACAAAGGCGCAGGGAATCGAATCGTTATTACATTTTTAAGGGTTTTATTTGACACACTTGATTTTATCAATGTCTCCTACTTTTCGAGATACCAGAGAAACTCACACTCCAGCGCACTATTCTATGCCAGCGTTTATCGTCTGGCAAAAAAAGATTAATCCGACAGTAACTCGCATAAGCCGACGACGAAAGGACTGGAGAAGGCTCTTGCTACACCATTTGTTACACAATGCGTCCCGGAGTTTTAGGATCGAAATCGTACTAATGATAGTCGATCATATCCTAAGTACCTCGAGGTAGATGGTGTAGTGGTACGAAATGAATAGCTCAAGCAGTACGAGGTCCTGAAGGAGGCACATGTTGGTAAACTGCTCATGTTCAACGACTGCCTGCCGCACCGAACGGGCGACATTCCACTGAAAATGTGTGTGATGTGCCCTTTACAATTTCTGAATGGTTGTCGAAGAGGAAGCATTACTCTTTACAGGAAGTTGTGGATTTAATTCAATTGTGTGATGCAGCAGTATGTATGGAGAAACAGGTGTCATCCTGGCCGGAAGAACATCGTTGCCATGGATAGAAACCAACGAGAAATCATTTACACCACGTGTGCTGGCGAAAGTGACAGTGCTTTGTGGAATTTGAAAAGATGGTGCTGGAGATCATATGCCAGAAGGTTCATCAATAACAACCCACCAATGCGTCCAATGACGATTGCTGTGAATATTAGTGCCGGATCTATACGCATTATGGCGCCGGACTTACACGCATGGCGCCTGTCAGAATACTGCCATGAGAAGCCAGGTACAATGTGACTTTGAGTTATCCTGGCATGTGAAGCCAAGTATAGTAAACTCGGTTTTATTTGTCCTGGCGTGGGAAGTCAGGTATAATGTGAGGTCGCTTTATTAATCTGATTAGGAAATTTTAATTGATCGTTTATAAATATTTACTTGTGTGATGGATTTTTATATCTTTTCATAAGGTTTTATCTGACTGCTATAAAAATGATATTGAAAGAATCTGCTGCACACAAACTTTTAATTCTGATCCCAGAAATTCCAGAGTCTTCATCTTGGAAGAATTAGTCTGTAACTCATTACTAAAATCTGCACTGTTCACGATTAAGATGATGGTGAACTCACCTTGAGTGTGTCGTTCTTTTCTTGAAGTTATTTTGGATGTTAGTGAGTAAACGAAATAATAGAATACACGATACACGCTTACCACTGACTGCGCCACAGTACTTCACTCACATCCTCACTTTGTAAAAATCAAACTTATACGATGATTATCTTATTCAATAATCATTTCTATCTGATATCCTCCTCTTTTTCTTTTCTTTTTTTAGGCGTCAGTCTTATGACTAGGTTGATGCGACCCGCCACGAATTCCTCTCCTGTGCCAACCTCTTCAACTTGCAACCTACGTCCTCAATTATTTGCTGGTTGTATTCCAATCTCTGTCTTCCTCTACAGCTCCCTCTAGTACCACGGAAGTTATTCCCTGTTGTCTCAACAGATGTTCTGTCATCCTGTACCATGTTCGTGTCAGTGATTTACATCTATCCCTTTCATCGACGATTCTACAGAGAACCTCCTCATTGCTTACCTTATCAGTCCACCTAATTCTCAACATTCTTCTGCAACAACACACCTCAAATCCTTCGATTCTCTTCTTTTCCTATTTTTCTACAGTATATGTTTCACTATTATACAATGCTGTGTTCCAAAAGTACATTCTCAGAAATTTCTTCGTCTAATTAAGGCCTAAATTTCATATCAGTATTCTCTTGTCCAGAAATTCCGTTTTGGCCAGTGCTAGTCTGCATTTTAAGTCTCCCTTGCTCCTTCCATCATGGGTTATTGTGCTGCCTAGATAGTAGAATTCCTTAACACCATCTACTTCCTGATCTACGATTCTGATATTAAGTTTCTCACTGTTTTTATTTCTGCTACTTGCCATTACTTTCGTCTTCCTTTGACTTACTCACAATCCACATTTTGTACTCATTAGACAGTTCATTCCATTCAGCGGATCCTGTAATTCTTCTTCACTTTCACTGAGGATAGGAATCTCATCAGCGAACCTAGACATTGATATACTTTCACCTTGAATTTTAATTCCTCTCTTATACCTTTCTTTTATTTCCGTCATTGCTTCGTCGACGTATAGACTGAAAAGTAGGGGCAAAAGACTACATGCTTGTCTTATATCCCTTTTAATCTGAGCCCTTGGTTCTTGGTCTTCCACTTTTTTTGTTCCTTTTTGGCTCTTAGACATACCTGTGTTTCCCTATTTTTCTCAGAATTGCGAAGATCTTGAACCATTTTACATTGCCTCACGCTTTTTCGAGGTCCACAAACCCTATGAACATGTCTTGTCTTTATGTGGTATAGCTTTTTTGGCTGGGTTTTATTCAAAGGATTTGATTCTTGAGATGGTTTATTTAAGATTAATTAATTGTTTAATTTTTTTCTTTATTTTGTTTCTACGGGTTTAACTGCTTCTTATTCTTTTTATTATTCAATATCTGGGGACATTAATTTTTACTCAAGGTTTTTGATTTTGCTTTAGTCTTGTTTCCACTATCAACTGCAACGTCAGAACTGCCTCTCTGGTATATTTTACCTGTCCTAAAGTCAAACTGATCGCCAGCTCCATATTCTGCCTAAATCAATTACCTGCCTCAATATTTCTACATATTCCCACATCATTTGACATCTCCATTCTGTCCAACCTTTTCAATGTCTGTGGCCACTCTACGTTCTGTTTTGTCGTTACCAACGCCGCTCTGTCGTCCGATCCCCAGCGCTCTGCTTTCCGCCGATTGCACCACATGGCAGCATATGATGTGCCAATGATTACTGTGTTCTTCTAAGCAGTTTCCCTTTCTTACATGTGTTTTTTCTTGTCGTACTTCTACATAGAAATGGGGTTCAGTTTCGGGTGGATTTGTTTACCTACGCAGTAGTTTTAGTTATTCAGCATTTAATAAAAATGTGAAGTGACGTCGAGGTTTCCGAAGATATGCTCACCTTACACTGAGATAGCCGCACATTCGTGCTGTGTGGGTACCCTAGAAACTTAGCTACCAGCATAAAGGCATGCACATTAGGATGTCCTTCGAACATATGATAGCCGGCCGCAGTGGCCGAGCGGTTCTAGGTGCTTCAGTCTGGAACCGCGCAACCGCTACGGTCGCAGGTTCGAATTCTGCCTCGGGCATGGATGTGTGTAATGTCCTTAGGTTAGTTAGGTTTAAGTAGTTCTAAGTTCTAGGGGACTGATGACCTCCGATGTTAAGTCCCATAGTGCTCAGAGCCATTTGAACCATTTTTTGAACATATACCAGAAAGATGGTAGAGCATTCTTTGAGCGCACTGCGATTGCGGATGAGCCACCATTTCCAGCCGGAACCAAAAGGAATAGACACGAAAGGAGGCAGCCGTTGTCTCCGACACTAAAGTTGGAGCTGTCATCTGCTGTGGTTCAAAATGGCTCTGAGCGCTATGGGACTTAACTTCTGAGGTCATTAGTCCCCTAGAACTTAGAACTACTTAAACCTAACTAACCTAAAGACATCACACACACCCATGCCAGAGGCAGGATTCGAACCTGCGACCGTAGCGGTCAAGATTTATTCTGCTTCACGATAACAGAAGACCACACACCCAATGTAAACAGCTTTCTGTAGAAGGTGTTCGATCACCACCTTACACTCTGAATCATCGCCTTACGTATATCACGTGTACGATCCCTTAAAGAAGACCCTAAAAGGTGCTTCATTTGCAATCAAGTGGTACATGATTCTGTGGATGAGTGGCTCCAGGATTCAGTTTGGTACTTCTTTACGGAATGTACACAAAAAATTGTAGGTTACCGTACTGGAAGAGTTAAGTAAACAATGAGGGTGATTGTCTGTAAGCTGTTTCTAAGCGCCTTTACTATGATTCTCAACTGTTGTAGTTTCTCAGTAAAATCCCTGTAATTTCTCAAACATCAGTTTAAATAACACTTAGGAGGATGGTAAACACTACATTTAATGAATTTTAGAGTGTTTAAAAGAGATAAAAATAAACACTTTTTATGTCAAATGAAACTGTATGGTTCCATAGACCTTTTCAAGTCTCATATATCTTTAATGTAATAAACGCAGACTAAAGTGACAAATGAAAATTTGTACCAACTCTTGGATCTGAACCCAGGTCTGTTGCTCACTAGGCAGATACGTTAACCACTACGCCACCCTAGAACAGTGGCTCTGGACCACTGCTCAGACAACCTTAGCAAGCCTCTCTCCTCTATCCATATTCCCATTCATGCCTCGTTAATCCCCTGCAGAGGCTCTGCAACGATACTGGAATAGCACCTCAGCATCGAACGAAATGGGGGAATCCTGACTGAGAGTAAGGCATAAGTACTTTAATCAAATGAAACTATATGATTCTAGGGGCCTCTTCAAGTCTCAAACATCTGAAGCAACGAATGAAAATTTGTACCAAGGCTGGGATTCAAACCTGGGTCTCCCGCTCACTAGGCAGATGCGCTGATCACTACACCACCCTGGCACAGTAGCCTTGCACAACGGCACAGACTACACTAAAAAGCCCCCGTCTTCAGTCTAAATCCAGTCCTGCTCGAGTTAACGGGGAACACCAAGTGGACTGAGGTGTGAGTGGGAGTTTGGGTTCAGGAGGGAAGGTTGTTAGGGTAGTCGGTGCAGTTGTGCATAGCCACTGTTCCGGGATGGCATAGTGGTTAGTGCAAGTGTCCAGTGATCAGGAGAACTGGGTTCGAATCTCCACCTTGGTAGAAATTTTCATTCACCGCTTCAGTCTGCATACATACTTTTTTATATGAGACAGTCCGCAGCTCGTGGTGTTGCGGTAACTTTCTCGCTTCCTGCGCACATGGTCGCGGGTTCGATTTCCGGGGGGAGGGGTCAGGGATTTTCTCTGCCTCGAGATGACTGGGTATTGTATGTCCATCATCATTTCATCATCATTGACTCGCAAGTCGCCGGAGTGGCGTCATCTAAAAAGGACTTGCAATACGGCGGCCGAACTCCACCGCATGGGGCCTCCCTGCCAACAATGCCATACGATCATTTCATTCCATTTTTTAATGTGAGAAAAATTCCACAGATATTCCATTTTCTCACTAGGAGTCTATTACGGTTCTGGCGCTAGTGGGAAACGGTGTTGACTCTACTGTGTGAATATTGTTTTGGAGCTGTGCCAATCGCTTACGGACCTCTTTTTGTAGAGGCATATGAAGTGTTTGGTGTACGAGACTTCAATAGACACACCAGAAGACCTGGTTGCCCGTTAGGCTGAAGCTGCAGCCATTATTCGCCAAAAAACCTGGTTGTTTTGAGCGTGTTGCACAACCATTAGCACGAAGATGTCAGTTTTACATCAATGTAACCGGATGATATTCTCAGCAATGTGCTGAAAACAGTATTGATCACACTGCAGTTTAAACACCGTCTCTGACATTACTGAAGTCCATACCTTCACAGACCCCCTAGCAGTGAAGCAAAAATGTCACATAAAAAAGGTCCTTTTCATCTCTTCTAAACACCCTGTATAAACAAAATCCTCTTTAGTCTGTTGTGTGTATTTTGTGTGTTACATGGAAAGCATTCCCCTTGCAAAGCTGAACTCATATCTTTACAACTCAAAACAATGGATCACATTAACAACTGATACTCAATTTGGAGTAGGAAAAACTTAAGTATGGTGGCCCCTAAGGTCCACTCCTTTTGTTGACCGACATACGAGAGTTGCCTAATCATTGGAAACCTCAATAAAAATTGAAATATCATTGTCCCTACTGCTTTCCCCTCTACTACTGCCGGCCGGTGTGGCCGAGCGGTTTTAGGCGCTTCAGTCTGGAACCGCGCGACCGCTACGGTCGCAGGTTCGAATCCTGCCTCGGGCATGGATGTGTGTGATGTCTTTAGGTTAGTTAGGTTTAAATAGTTCTAAGTTCTATGGGACTTATGACCTCAGATTTTAAGTCCCATACTGCTCAGAGCCATTTGAACCATTTGAACCTCTACTATTCCATCCAGGGCCAAGCTATTCTACGAAGTCATAGCAGTAAGGGCCTTCCATAACTTTTACTCCTGACTTATTGGTTCTAGTACTTCTCCACTTCGTAGATTAACTACTCACTTATTTTTCCATGTTATTCGAGAGCGTTGTACTGCAAATTCTTGAAGTTGCGCCAGGTCTAGATTTCCAGCGCCCACATTTCACTTTTATATTTGTATAAAATATTAGGTTGGCGCTAAGTTCATAGCGTTTTTGTTTTGCATGTTGGTATTCCGTTTACTATGGGTTTTTTTACTGATTGTCATTTATTTATTTGTAATTTACCGTTGCTATTTGAGTTTACATTTTGTCATGTGGAGATAGTCAGTGGAGCTGTGGACGCCAAGTGGAGAAATCGGAAAATTTCCGACGTAGTCTGCTGTTTCAGTTCACTAGAGGACCGACAGAAATGGAGGCAGCCAGAAACATTTGCTTCGTGTATTGGGGAAGTTCCACTTGACAGAGCACGGCAAGAAAATGGTTTTCTCGTTTTAAGGACGACCGTTTTGACATTAGTGCCGATGTTCAAGAAGACCATTGGGGTTTGATATTGATCGTTTAAACGCATTAATCCACAAAGATCCATGTCAGCGTACTCGAGAACTGGCAAATGTGATGAACTGCGAATATTCCACCGTCGTGGGACATTTTCATGCAGGGAGAAAGGTTCAAGCATCCTCTAAGGCAGAAATCTCAAAAATCAGTGGATGGCAGTACGTTCGTCTCTGCTTGCTCATTATCAACTGGAACGTGAACATCACCATCTATTCCTAACCTGTATCGTTACTGGTGACGAAAAATTGTGTTTTTATGGTAACGTAAGGAAAAGAAAAGAATGGTTGAGCACAAACAAAGCAGCAACTTCCAGTACAAGGATCTGCGCACATCTACTAAAGATAATGTTATGCATCTGGTGGAACAACGACGGTGTGGTGTATTAAGAATTGCTCCCCCAAGGTGCAACCATCGCTACTGACATATATTGTCAATAACTGAGATGTCTTACAGACCCAATCCAAGAACTACCAGGAAGACTGCGTGAAATAACGCTACTCCACGATAACACTGGCCAACTTTCTGCTAGACTGGCAAAAAGCACTATACAGGAGTTGGGTTGGGAAGTCATTCCGTCCTCGGAGTTTCACCTTTGCGCTCTCTGCTGAACAACCTTCGAAGAGCTTCCTTTCCGAATGAAAATTATCTCCGAACATGGCTCGACGAGATCGCCTCAAAAGCACGTCATTTGTCAATCGCGAAATTGAAAAGTTAGCCCGGCTATGGCAGACTGTTGTATACAGTGAAGGAGAATATACACTCATGCTCATAAATTGAGGATAATTGCAGAATGTGGTGCCACACAACGTGGCACTACAAAAAACTGGCGCTAATAGCATAGGCACATAGGGAACACACACGACACAGATCTGTAAGTCCACCGTCTTGGTAATAAGTTGAGAAAGCCGTCCCGAAACACATGTGCTACAAAACGCTACTGTTTCCTGCGCATGTAACCCGACGTTAATATGGGATGTGATCACCATGCACACGCACACAGGCCGCACAACGGGTTGGCATACTCTGGATCAGGTGGTCGAGCAGCTGCTGGGGTATAGCCACCTATTCTTGCACTAGTGCCTGTCGGAGCTCCTGAAGTGTCGTAGGGTTTCAAGATGAGCAGCGATACGTCGACCGAGAGCATCACAGACGTGCTCGATGGGGTTTAGGTCTGCAGAACAGGCAGGCCACTCCATTCGCCTGATATCTTCTGTTTAGAGGTACTCGTCCACGATGGCAGCTCGGTGGGGCCGTGCGTTATCATCCAACAGGAGGAAGGTGGGGCCCACTGCACTCCTGAAAAGGCGGACATACTGGCGCAAAATGACGTCTCGATACACCTGACCTGTTACAGTTCCTCTGTCAAAGACATGCAGGGGTGTACGTGCACCAATCATAATCCCACCCCACACCATCGAACCAAGACCTCCATACAGGTCCGTTTCAAGGACATTTAGGGGTTGGTATCTGGTTCCTGGTTCACTCCAAATGAAAACACAGCGAGAATCACTGTTCAGACTATACCTGGACTCGTCTGTAAACATAACCTGGAACCACTGTTCCAATTGCC
Organism: Schistocerca americana; assembly: GCF_021461395.2. Classification (NCBI taxonomy): domain Eukaryota; kingdom Metazoa; phylum Arthropoda; class Insecta; order Orthoptera; family Acrididae; genus Schistocerca; species Schistocerca americana. The sequence goes on from NC_060125.1 coordinate 438,838,584, forward strand.
ATGTACTGTGTTCTTGACACCAGGCTTTACGGGCTCTCCTGTGACCAGGGTCAGTGGAATGCACCTTGCAGGTCTCCAGGCGAAAAAACCATGTCTGTTCAATCGTCTGTAGACCTGTGTCTGGAGACAACTGTTCCAGTGACTGCAGTATGGTCCCGAGCAGGGCTACCTACAGTACTCCGTGGCCGTCTGCGGGCACTGATGGTGAGATATCGGTCTCCTTGTCGTGTTGTACACTGTGGACGTCCCGTACTGTAGCGCCTGAACAAGTTTGCTGTCTGCTGGAATCGTTGCCATAATCTTAAGATCACACTTTGTGGCACACGGAGGGCCCGTGCTACGACCTGCTGTGTTTGACCAGCCTCCAGTCGCCCTAGTATTCTACCCCTCATAACATCATCAATATGTGTTCTTTGAGACATTTTCAACACACAGTCACCATTAGCACGTCCAAAAATGTCCAGACACTTACTCGCTGCACCATACTCTGACATATACCAACACACCTCTGCGTATGTGGACTGCTGTCAGCGCCACCGCGCGACGATCACAGGTCATCTGCACCGCATGGTCATACCCCGAGGTGATTTAACCGCCCATCAGAGCGTTGTTTCACCATGTAACAGCATTATCATTAATTTATGAACATGAGTGTATTATTCATGACTGTTACGTGTATCTGTTGTGTTTATTGAACTTACGGAAAAACGTTATGATCTTCTGCACCATTTCAACAATAATATCAGATTTTGAAGCGAGTTGAAATCCCGCAATCAATCCTGAAGACTACGCGATAGTCGACCGACTGCCTTGTCATCCTCAGTCATTTATCATCGGCTACGGTATGGAGGAGCATCGGGTCAGCACACGGCACTCGCACTCCCATAAAGGGAGCTGAGATCCTTAGAATTTCATTTCGTAATAGCCACTTGTTGAATGGCGAGAGAGACGACGTGAAAGTTATAAGTGAATGCGGCTCGTGCCAGGGAGAAAGTTTTACAGGAAGCTGAACGAGGTAAAGCAAATTGGGATTTCACAGAGAACAATATGGGAAGCGTGCGCTGGACGAGCGAACGGAACGCCAGGGACGCGAGGAAAAGCGCTGGTGAGCGTCGTGAACACAATATGAGGCAGCCTGGCAGTTACAGGGTAATTACGAAAATAATTCCCGGCAGTCTACGGGAGGGGAAAGGGCCACAGGAATTTCCTAGAGAAATGTGAAGGTAATCGCTAGATTAAAGTACCGTAAAATATCTTTCACGCATCTACATCTTCCTCCGCAAGCGATGAGTCGTTCCTGCGCCACTGTCTTTTCCGTCCGTCCGCGTTCCGTTTGCAAATGGCGAGTGGGAAGAAAGATTGTCGGTAAGCCTTATGAGCTTCAGTTTGCTTTCCTCACCGTGGGCCGGCCGGAGTGGCCGTGCGGTTCTAGGCGCTACAGTCTGGAACCGAGCAACCGCTATGGTCGCAGGTTCGAATCCTGCCTCGGGCATGGATGTGTGTGGTGTCCTTAGGTTAGTTAGGTTTAATTAGTTCTAAGTTCTAGGGAACTGATTACCTCAGAAGTTAAGTCGCAAAGTGCTCAGAGCCATTTGAACCTCACCATGGTCGTTTAGAGAGACGTGTTTGGGAGGAAGAAATACACTGATGGAAAAAAAATCACAACACTAAAAAGTAATTAATGTAGTTTAATGAAATTTCGTGAACACATTCGTCTAGGTAACATATTTAAGTGATTACTAGGGCCAGGATTTTAATTACCTAAAAAACAGTGACTATGCAAACATTTATGACTTAAAACTTACATAAATATGACCTTAAAAATAAAATATGACTTAATAGAAGTTTACTTAAAGCATTCTTGTTGTTTATTTAATTTTTTATTCACCATAAAGCAATACAAAATTCACTTCTCAAAATATTGTAAGTATAGTTCTTTCTTTCTGTAGGGTTTGTGGCTAATTTGCACCTGTTTTTTTATGTCTAAATGTTTTATTTCCTAAACACAAAGTACAGTGAAAAGATCATCTATCGAAACAGTAAAACAATGTTTTTATTTCTACATAGTGTATAAAGCGTTTCACATTATTTAATACCGTATGTCAATCTTCAGTATCTGCGAAGTTGCACTGGATCAAAAGGTGCATTTTCAGATTTTCCGTTGTCAAAGATCTACGGTTGTCGCTGAGGATAGTTTTGTACCTGGAAAAGCTCCTCTCCACTTCACAAGACGTAACTGGAGCGTATTTGAAGGCAGTCAGGACACTGGAGTTCAGCTTTGTTTCAGATCTTCAAATGTTGCGGCATTCCCTGAAAGACTGTCACTAACTTTGCACAGTGTAGAATATCCAGGATTCCGTTGGAGAACACTTTGCAATGTGGTTCTCACTTTGTCAGCCACATGACCACGAGCTCGACCCAACACACTCTGCACATGTTGCACAATACTCAGGGCCTCACATAGCTGAGTGCCAATAGCTTCCAGTCGTTTGATGACTTTTGATATCACTGAAAAATTGGCGTTGATGTATGCCAAGTTTCGAGACAATGTATCTGTAAAAACTTCTTTCAAAATTTTGATAGCACTTGATTCATCGCTATGAAGCTCACAGAAGACTTTCTTTATTTGGGTGTAGATGGTGCAGTAATACCCAGCAGCATTAAGCCAAGAACCCCATCGTGGTTTAGGTGGGGGGGGGGGGCGTTGAAGGTGCTTGTTCCTTGAATTTCTGCACCCGTACCAGAGCCTTCACATAGATTCTCTTGCCACAGGAAATTAATTTTTCCACGTCAGGGTAATTTGATCGCACCTCTTCGGCAACTCTGTGCAATGCATGTGACGTACGCCATACTGGGGTAGAGAATCTGAAGCCCTTTGGCTCCTTTAGCCATATATGAATGAAGCACCATCTGTTACAAGCAGCAAAATGTTGTCTCTTTTCACACCATCCGGCCGCAGTAGCTTCAGAGAGTTGTCAAATAAAATAGCCGTCGTCGAATTGTTTACTCTATCGAGAGATGTTAGAAGGAACATATCTTCAGGGCCATCAACTCTTAGAACACCAACAACATTTGCAATATATCGCCCACTAATATCCGCAGTTTCATCTATCGACAGCCAGATCTTTTGCTCAGCAATAGTAATTCGTATTTTGTTGAACACATCATTGTAGCATACGGATAAATAGTTCTTTCTCAGTGTAGATTCATCTGGAACTGGATGTGTTGTGTTCTTCTCCAAGAACCGTCTGAAGCGTGGATTCTTCAGCTTTTCAAATGGGATGTTGCAGGACACCATCATCTCACACAAATCCATGCAGAATGATTGCAGGGTTGACGATTGACCTGTCTGTTCAAATAACAGCGTTTGCCTGCTGTTATTTTCAGCACTTCGTTTCACACAGCTACTGTGTTTAGCGGCGTTACAGTGTTGTTGCACATTAAAGCGCTTTTCAGCACTAACTTTAACTTCACACAGTTTACAAAATAATATTTTCCCCATCAGTACTAAAGAACTTCTCTCCAAATCCTCGAACATATCCTCGCAACTTCACGCTGTCGGAGCATTTTGCTTTAGGCATGTTGAACAAGGCAAAGACTGTATTCAAACTGGTTACTGGGAACACCTGTGCGACTGCGATGATTGTTACTGCAGAAGCCGCCTTTGTTGGCTCTGAGAGCGTATTGTCGACTCTGCGCAACAATGTTTTATGTTCGCCAAACGACTGTTGTGGTACACCGATTTTCTGCTACAGTCCTGAGAAATAAAACTGTGTGCTAATTTATCTGTTTATCTTTCATAATAGCACGTTAAATATTGTCTCGTGAGCAACATATTCATTTTATTATTCGTGTGTCCCGTAAGATACGAGAAAAACGGTATATGCATTTTTGGCAAAAGTTGACGGAAATAAGACCTATTATAGTAAACGTTAGCCAAAATATGACCTATTATTAAAATTTGTTGAAATATGACTTCATATGCACAATCAAAATACATTTTTCGACGCTAAAATGCCTAGATTTGTGTATAAATTGTTCTAAAATTCACCCTATATATCAGGAAAAAATATGACTTATCATTAAAATCCGGGCCCTAGTGATCACCATTGCTAGATCACAGTTTAATGCAAGCATTCAAATGTGCATGCATTGTGTTGTACAGGTGCCGCATGTCAGTTTGTGGGATAGTCAGTCAGTCAATATTGGTACGGTTAATGCTGGTTGTGGATGACGCTGGAGTTTTGGTCCGATGGTGTCCCTTACATATTCGACTGGAGACAGATCTGGTGATCGAGAGGGCCGAAGTAACATGTCGACGCTCTGTAGAGCGTGTTGGGTTACAACAGCGTTACGAGCATTATCCTGTTGGAAAACACCCCCTGCAACGCTGTTCATAAATGGCAGCACAACAGGTCGAATCAACAGATTGATGTATAAATTTGCAGTCAGGGTGCGTGGGATAAACACGAGAGTGCTTCTATTATCAAACGAAGTCCGCCCCCGGTATCTGAGTGCTGAGCGCGACAGAATATCAATCCTAACGGCCTGGGTTCGATTCCCAGCTGGGTCGGAGATTTTCTCCGCTCAGGGACTGGGTGTTGTGTTGTCCTAATCATCATCATTTCATCCTCATCGACGCGCAAGTCGCCGAAGTGGCGTGAAATCGAAAGACTTGCACCTGGCGAACGGTCTACCCGATGGGAGGCCTTAGTCACACGACATTTACTTTTATCGCACCCCAGACCATAATTCTAGGTGTAGATTCAATGTGTCTAGTAAGCAGAAAGGTTGGTTGTAGGCCCCCATCTGGCATCCTTCTAATCAAAACACGGCCATCACTGGCACCGGGGCAGAACCAGCTTTCATCAAAAAACGCAACAGTCCTTCATTCTGGCCTTCAATGAGCTCTCGCTTGACACCACTGAAGCTGACAATGGCAGCGGTTTAAGATCAATGCAATTGCACGCTAAAGCGCGTTAGGTCAGAGCTGTCGTTGGCGTAACCGATTTATAACAGCTCTTTGAGTCACTATAGTGCAACTGCTGCAGATGTGGTACAGTGCAACAGAGACGTACGGTGAATACGATGATCTTACCTGTCGGTAGTGACACGTGGCCGTACGGAACCCGGTCTTTTTGCGACGATACATTCTCGTCACCAACGCTGCCAGCAATCATTTATAGTGGCTACATTTCTGATAAGTCATCCTACTTTTCGTAGCCCTATTACACGACCTCGTTCAAACTCAGTAATGTGTAGACAATGGCGTCTTTGTCGCCTTAAAGGCTTTCTTGACTAACATCAACTCACCACGTCCAATCTCAAAGGTTACTAACGCTCATAGCTGTTACAGCGTATATTTAAAGCAAACCTGATTTGCATCCTCATAGTGGCGCTACTCGCGCTGATCTTACGCGAATGGTGAGAAATTATAATAGCTATCATTTTCAGATGTAGAAACAAGCTTACGAATTTTCGTTTACATCGTACAACTCCTTCTTGGTGAAGCGATTTTTTTCCGTGAGTGTATATTGTCTGCCTCTTCCAGGGACGAGCGTACTCGGAGTTTCAATCAAAAATCTCTCCGTGGTGAACAGCCCCCTAAGGTAACGATTGCTATTGTAGTTTGTTGAGCATCTCCGTAACCCTCTCGTGCCGACTAAACGATCCCGTGATGAAACGCGTCGCTCTACGTTATATCTTCTCTAGCTCTAATATTGATCCCATCTGATAAACCTTCCTCTCTCGTGAAGAACACTCAAGAATCTGTCGAACAGGTGTCTCGCAAGCCATGTCTTTCGTGGATGAATTAATTTTCTTAAAATTTTGGCGTCTGCTTTCCCACTGTAGTTTATCCATTTTATCGGTTATTGAGCTCTGTGGCTGGGGATAATATTGTTATAATAATTACAGCTATATTTATTTATGCCACTATACGGTTTGCACTTTCACCCATCTCCAATTGGCGTAATATGATTTTAAATCTTTAGTTGGTACATCGTTCAAATATCGACTGCACTTTGGATGCTGCAGTTGGCTCATGCAAAATAACAATGTTGTTTAGCTACTATACTTCACGAGTTGTGTACTTACAATATAGATGTACTTACATTCTGTTCTGCTTCTTGTTGTTCCGATTTTCGCATTTATAATCGTGGTACAAATACTTTTTCATTTGTATGGTGTAAAAAAGCAGCGCAATGTATGTTGCCGACTGGCATCTTCGTTTACATCGGAAAATTTTGTTTGTGTTCAGTGTTACTTTTTACGTACAGGTTCTGAAAGTACTGTTTCTAGCTTAAGGGGAGACAGAAGGCAAGTGGGCTTCAGAAATTCGATATTTAGATTTTAGCATATTTGAAATGCCTGAAACAGTTTTTGTTTTGTATAAATACAACCACTTTTTGTTAGCTGTGATGGTTTTCCTAGCACTCTGTGCAATCTGGGGACGGTGACAGCAAGGCTTTTGACCGGGTACGTGCAGAACAATCCTATGGTCCTAATGTCACAATTTCTAAATTAGAGTGCATTGGCCATGTCCAGAAGAGAATGCGGTCCAGGTTGAGAAGATAATTGAAAGAAAAGTCAAAAATAGTATTGGAAGATTGTAAGAAGACAGGTGGTAAAGGTCGCCTGACAAATGTTGAAATAGTTAGCGCAATGACTCTGCATAGGGAGTTAAAAAGAATGGGATACGAAGGTAGAGCAGCTTCTCACAAACCATGCATTCCTGTTATTAATGCTAAGTGACACTTGAGTTGCTGTAAAAGAGCGACGCCACAGGATAGTGGATGACTGGAAACGAGTGATTAGGAGCGATGAATCACGCTATACCCTGTGGCAGTCCGATTTTGTGTTTCGCAAATGCATGGAGAACACTGCCTGCCGACTCGTGAACTGCCAACAGCGAAGTACGGAGAAGGTGGTGCCAAAGTGTAGAGGTGTTTCTCAAGGTTGCGGTATGGTCCCCGCACTGTGCTAAACAAATCGTTAAATTCGGAAGGACATGAACATATTTTATATCAATGTGTACTGCGTACAGTAGACTAAAACTGGAAGACTACGATTGGTTGTAATAGCGTGATAATGCTTCCTGTCATAAAGCAGTGTGAGGGAAACGTTTGTGGACAATAACATTCCTGAAATGGACTGTCGTGCCCAGAGTCTCGACCTATACCCAATATGTAACACCTATGGGATGAGTTAGAACGTCGACTGCACTCTACACCCCAGATTCCAGCACCAATATCTTCTCTGGTTCCAACTCATGAGGAGGAATGAGGTGCCATTCCTCCATAGACATACAAACACACATGACTGGAACTGCCCCAGCCGAAGGATGGGCGCGTCTCTAAGAGATGTCCGTATATTTTTGATCACATAGCATATTTTAAATTTTTGTGCTACAGGTTCGTAGACTGCAGCCTAGATACCCTGCGCTTAAGTGCCGCCCTGATAAACGCCATGACTGCCTGGTTGAAATTCTTCACTGTTTAATCACATTTTTGGTGCCAAAACGTTATGTCTGCTACTGCTATTTAATCAGATGTACGCTAAGACAAAATTTTTAAAACGTTTAATTTGTAAGTTAAAACTGTATGATTCCAGAGACCAAGTCTCAAAAATCTGTGACGTTTACACTGATCAGCCAGAACTTGATGACCATCGACCAACTGTCAATATAATAAGCCCGTCCACCCGACAGCAGCGTCGCCTGACAAGGAATGACTGCTAGTCATAAATATGCGCGATGCATGTAGTATCTGTGAGCATGCCGTTCGTGTGTAGAATGGGGAAGACGCGCGATCTGTCTGTCTCGCCGTGGGCGGATTGTGATGGCCCGGAGACTTGGCACTAGCATTTCGAAAACTGCACGACTTGTCGGATGTTCGAGGAATGCTGTGGTGAGTATCTTCAACACGTGGCGCAACCATGGTGAAACGATGTCCAGACGTCGTGGGGTTGAGCGGCCTCTCCTTGTTACAGATGTCGGACGCCGTAGGTCGGGTAGACTGGTAAACAAGACAGTCTGCAAAGTATGTCTGAACACACAGTGCACCGAACACTCCTAACTATGGGCCTCCGCAGCCGACGACCCATGCGTGTGCCAATCTTAACTCCGCGATATTGGCAGCTACGACTGAAATGGGCACATGAGCGCCGTGGCAGAGCGTTGCATGGTCTGATGAAGCCCGAAACGTTTCTCATCATGTCGATGGGAGGACGCGAATCCGTCTTCTTCCAGGAGAACCGCTCCTTGACACCTGTGCTACGGGAAGGAGACAAGCTGGGGGCGGCTGCGTTATGTTCTGGGGCACCCAACGGTCTAATGGAGCTCGTGCAAGGCACCATGTTGCCCAAAGATTATCGTACACTGGTTGCAGACCACGTATACCCCATCATGACGATCATGTTTCCTGACGACAGTGGCATTTTTCAGCAAGATAATGCGGCATGTCACAAGGCCAGGAGTGTGATGGAGTGGTTCGAGAAACACAGTGGTGAGTTCCAATTGATATTCTGGCCCCCCAACTCGCCAGATCTCAACCCGATCCAACACATCTGGGACGTGATTGAACGTGGCATCAGAGCTTATCGTCCTCTCCCCAGAATTTTCGGGAAATACGTGACTTGTGTGTGCAGATGTTGTACCAGCTCCCTCCAGCGACCTAACAAGGCCTCATTGCTTCCATGCCACGACGCGTCGCCTCTGTTATTCGTGCCAAAGGTGGATATACGGCTACTAGATAGGTCATAATGTTGTGGCTGAACAGTGTATATGCAGACTGGAGTGACGAATGAAAACCTGTACCAAGGCCGGGACGCGCTAACCGCTACGCTACGCTGGCACAGTGACTCTGCACCTTTGTACGGCAGGTGGGAGGCGTGCTAGGGTAGTCTGTGCAGTTGCAGAAACCCATTGTGCCAGTTTGGCGTAGTGGTTAGCGCGTCCCGGCCTTGGTACAAATTTTCATTCGTCACTTCAGTCTGCATATATACATCTAATTTACAGGTGGTAGATTTATGCTTAATGATTCAATCTAATTCACTGAACTGAGTGCAAGACCAGCAGCTGAATGCTAATAGTGTGCAGACGCCCGTGGAAGTTAGGAATATAATACGGAAATGTGGGATATCAGGCAATAAAATATCATCGTTAGTAAATAAGAGAGAGGTTCAAAACATATGGTAGCAAATTTTCTACGAGGAAAGGTTTATTTGGGAAATCGACGGTAAAGTTACTAAGGCACTGGTAATATCACGCTCAATAGAGTATCTGAATACACCCTGATCAGCGTGCAACCCCCACGACATAACTTTAGGTCGTCTAATTACTTTTCGGTGGTGGTTTGACTCTACTAAATGGTTACCACAAGAGAATGCTAGAGAGCACTGCACCGTATGTATACAGAGAAGTTGCAGCATTAGAAAATTGTAGCGAAATGCAGGAAGATCAGCAGCGGATAGGCACTTGGCGCAGGGAGTGGCAACTGACCCTTAACATAGACAAATGTAATGTATTGCGAATACATAGAAAGAAGGATGCTTTATTGTATGATTATATGATAGCGGAACAAACACTGGTAGCAGTTACTTCTGTAAAATATCCGGGAGTGTGCGTGCGGAACGATTTGAAGTGGAATGATCATATAAAATTAATTGTTGGTAAGGCGGGTACCAGGTTGAGATTCATTGGGAGAGTCCTTAGAAAATGTAGTCCATCAACAAAGGAGGTGGCTTACAAAACACTGGTTCGACCTATACTTGAGTATTGCTCATCAGTGTGGGATCCGTACCAGATCGGGTTGACGGAGGAGATAGAGAAGATCCAAAGAAGAGCGGCGCGTTTCGTCACAGGGTTATTTGGTAAGCGTGATAGCGTTACGGAGATGTTTAACAAACTCAAGTGGCAGACTCTGCAAGAGAGGCGCTCTGCATCGCGGTGTAGCTTGCTCGCCAGGTTTCGAGAGGGTGCGTTTCTGGATGAGGTATCGAATATATTGCTTCCCCCTACTTATACCTCCCGAGGAGATCACGAATGTAAAATTAGAGAGATTAGAGCGCCCTCGGAGGCTTTCAGACAGTCGTTCTTCCCGCGAACCATACGCGACTGGAACAGGAAAGGGAGGTAATGACAGTGGCACGTAAAGTGCCCTCCGCCACACACCATTGGGTGGCTTGCGGAGTATGAATGTAGATGTAGATGTATGGCAATGAACCCTCTCGTAAATTAATATCACGATATTGTAAATATCAGGAAACACGTTGCGAGACATGAGGTAGTCCTTAACGCTTGTAAACTGAAATTTATCACAACCATTAACACTCCCAGTACCATCTGAGACAATTAATAAATCTAACTCCATCACATAAACATTCAGTGATGTTTAGTCGAATGTAATTTTCTTTTTTTTTAGAAACAGGTTTTCAACCATCGTTCTCTTGGCAACAGGTTTTGCCTAAACTGATTAATGAACTAACCATTCGCAAAAAAAAGATACTGTCACCGTCAAGTGTTGCATGGAACCCTCACTATCAACAGCATACCACTAACAATTCGCTGGCCGGGGTGGCCGAGCGGTTCTAGGCGCTACTGTCTGGAACCGCGCGACCGCTACGTTCGCAGGTTCGAATCCTGCCTCGGGCATGGATGTGTGTGATGTCCTTAGGTTGGTTAGGTTTAAGTAGTTCTAAGTTCTAGGGGACTGATGACCTCAGAAGTTAAATCCCATAGTGCTCAGAGCCATTTGAACCATTTTTGAACTAACAATTCCACTGTACTTGTATTGGCACGTGGATCCTTATGCAGTCCACAAGTCACCTATCGTCATTGTTATCTACTGCAAAGTACAATAAGTCTCTAAGGTACTCAATAACAGCTAGTAGTGCACATGTTTCAACTTTAAATAACATAAACAATGTTTTGCTTTGGTTACGATGCAAAACTGTACCTATAGCTATTCCTGAGCAAAGCCTTCGTACCTGACCTAAATTTGGACACAGCACTGATCGGCGTTGTTGACTAGGCAGAAAAAAGACATGAAATGTCTAACTTTTGGCCACTATTAATTCGAGAGACTGAACTTGAAATTAAATAACGAATTTTTTTATCTTCGACCGAGTGTCCTGTCCATTAACTATTATCACTGCCACCTAAGCATAAAAATGTTGAGTATGGTTCCACTAATAAGTAATGAAGTATGCGCATATTCAGATTTGAAACAACGTGATGTAAGATTTTGAGTTAGACGAGGATTCGAACCCAGTGCATAATCAGATTGTTAATCAATCACAATCAAATGTTAGATATTGCATATTTCCCCAGCAGTGAGAGCCTTAAACCTGAAATGACGAGACAATAATTGTCTGGTGGGATTCGAATCTGCGGCTATTGTTATTTTCTAGCCACGAATAGAAGTTGAATATTGATTTCTGTCACCTTCAGTGAGTTTTGCGCGTGTTTGAACTACGAATAACGCGACGAAAATTTCTTTACGGAATAGAAGACGAACCCATCACATGCCGTCGTTGTAAACACAAAGAGACGCTAACACAGAATTTTTGTTTTTTGTTTTTTTATTTTTTTTTTTTTTTTTTACCAGAACCTGGGAGTGACATGTTAGAACTTGATATATGATGGAAAGTTCTAAGACTGACTGCGAGTGGAAACCGACAGTTATAATTATTTTTGACAGTGGATGAAGACATGTTTAAAATCAAAATTATATTACACCAGTAGTTAGGTGTGCACCTACTGGTACTTAAAATGACATGAAAATTTTTGTGTTGGACCATCGAAACTTAGCCTTTAATAGAACTTTGAGGAAGTTGAAATCTTGAGAAACAGCGAAATAATGGAAATGTATAGTCCCAAAGGGGTTAAACTCCGATGAAGGGGCGATCCAAGTTCGAATCCACACCAGCACCCGTAATTTCAACAGCTTTCACAGAAGTTAAACTTCTTTCAACTTTTTGCACCAGTCGCACACTTGCTGCAGGTAGCCACACAAATCACTGTAAGGCGCTTTCATCCTGTGACACATTTTCACAGGTTTGCTTTATTACTCAAAAAAACGTATTACAGATAGCTGCTCCAACACCGTGCAAGTCGACAATTGAGCGGCCATCTTTGTCCTGACATAGCTTCCTTATCTTTGACGCAACAACAGGCTGGTCATTTGTCGAAACACAAGGATGACTCCTGCCAAATGCCAAGTCGATAACAAATTTTAGGAATGCTCCTGCACTATAAATGTTTCCTTTTGAATCACCTTCGTAAAAGTTTTATTTAAGAACGACTTTTGGTGGTATATGTAGAAGATGCATTTCATACAACACATCGGAACTGCAGACCGAAATTTACAGAAGAGCCCAATGTTGTTGCTTTAGACCGAAGAATGATTTGATGCAGCTATCCATATTAAACTACTTGTGCAAGCCACTTCATGATTGCATAACTCAGCAATGTACATCTATTTGAACCTGTTTACTGGTTCACGCGTAGGTCTCCCACTACACTTTTTCACTTTTTATCTCCACACTTCCTTCCATTACCGAACTGAGTTTCCTCTCAAGAAGTGTCACATCGACAGAGCCCTTCTTTTAATCAAATTGTACCATTAATATCTTTTCTTCCCCAGATCGACTCTATACCTCACTAGTTACTAGATCTAGTCATCTAATCTTCAGCATTGTTCTATGGCACCACATTTCAAAACCTTCTGTTCTCTGCTTGTGTGAATTGCATATCGTCCACATTTCACTTCCTTACAAGGCAACCCTCCAGATAAATATCTTCAGAAAAGACTTGCTAACATTTAAATTTTGTATTAGATGTTAACAAACTTCTATTTTTCAGAAATTCTTTTCTTTCTATTGCCAGACTCCATTTTATATCTTCCCTACTTGGGCTATCATCGGTCATTTTTTCTGCTCGAATAGTAAAACTCATTTACTATTCAGAGAGTGTCATATCATAATCTTATTTTATTGTTGTATTGATGTTCATCTTATAACATCTTTTAGATACATTATCCATCCCGTACGTCTGCTCTTCCAAGTCCTTAACCGTCTCTGACAATAACAGCGTCATCAGATAACCTTTAAGTTTTTATTTCTTCTCCCTGAATTTTAATTTCCTTCCCGAATTTGTCATTGGTTTCCTTCACAGCTTGTTCAATGTACAGATTGAGTAACATCAAGAATAGCCTACAACCCTCTCTCACTCCCTTCCTAACCACTATTTATTTATTATTTTATTTATCGTACAGCTATACATCTGCAATTCATGGGAATAGTTACATAATAAAGTGTAGAAGGAATATGCAAAATCTCTGGTATCAATTGACATTACAAAGTCATGCCGTAAGACTCTATCCATTCCAGTGTTGTTGGAGAGGCATTCACGATGTCCTTCCAGTCTTCACCGATACATCTCTCTGGACGTTCCTTTACAATGTGGTATGCTCTGAAGTTTTAAAGTCACACACTAGGGAGTCTGAGAGTCCCCATTTATACATGAAGGACTTATTTCTTCCTTGTCCACATCGTCTTCTGTTCAGATGACAGCAGGTTCTTGTAGATAGTTGTAAGCCCGATTTTACGTGTGGGGTCTTCGAGGCCCTGACTACGTATGCTGGTGGTATTTTTCGATTTCTCCTTCCGCACATCTTCAGTCCTGAGCGGTTGGGCCTTATGAGCTGCCAAGAATAGTTTCCTTGATCTGAGACGTATTCTGGGTGAACCGAGCAGAATTTCCTGTCTATGTACGCATACATATATATAAGTGCATCGATAACCACTGCTTCCCTTCGACTCCTACAACTGCAGTCTGCTTTCAGTACAGGTTTAATGTAATTTATCCTTGCTACCTTGAAAATTTCAAAGAGTGTAATGCAGTCTACAATGTCAACAGCTTTCTATAAATCTACAAATTCTGTAAACGTGGGTTTGCTTTTCTTCAAATTATCTTCCAAGAAAAGTCGTAGGCTCAGATTTCCTCGAGTGTTCCTATACTTCTCTGGATCCAAACTGATCCCCCCCCCCCCCCCCCCAAGGACGGAGTTTAACAGTTTCTCCATTCTTCAGTAAATAATTCTCACCAATACGAGGATGGTTTGGTAAATCTGGTAGAGAAGCAATAAAAATGTTTGTTCCGTAAACAACTCACCCTACTTCCCGACGTAGTCGCCTTTGAGGGATATATACTTGGTCCAGCGATCCTCCAGCTTTTTCATCCCACCTGAAAAATAGGTTTGTCAAACCCTGTAGAATACTCGTTGACTGCAACTATCACTCCCTCATTTGATGAAAATTTCTTCCGAGCAAGCCAATGTTTCAACAGGAAAAAGTCACCTGCGGATAAGTCTAGTGAATGTGGTGGATGAGAAATCAATTCAAAGCACAATTCGAGCACTTCCGCCATTCTTATAGTTGATGTTTAGGATGGTGCATTACCCTGTTGAAGGAGTACTTTATTGTGCGTCAGCCTTGGTCTTTCTTCAGCCAGTGCAAGTTTCAAGCTATCTAGCAATGAAACATAATAAGGAAAAGTTATGGATCTGCCTTTTTCAAGGTAATCTATGAGGATTATTACTTGAGAATCAAAAAAAATGTGGCAATCACCTTACCAGTTGACAAAATGGCCTTGGCCTCGTTCTGTGCACTTTCACTAGCCTTTGTTCATAGTTTTGACTGCCGTTTTGCCTCTGACTTGTAATGATGGATCCATGTTTCATCGACAGTCACAAATCAGCGCAAAAGTCTTGCGGATTGCGACTAAACATTTCGTTGAAATGTGCCGGATGCGCGTTAGGTCGACTGCGAGCAATCGAGGCATCCACCTTGCAGACAGCTTCTTCATTGTCAGTTCTCCGCGCAGGATATTATACACTCTGAAACATCCCCTTAGAAAAATGTATGAATGACTGTGCTGGTAAACCTCTACGTTATTTGATTTTCAAACAGCTGAGCAAAAATGAACGTACTCAGACATTTCTCTCTTTACTTATTCTGATCAACACTAAACTGACACACAATATTTTTAGCGCAACGCAATCTGACTCCCAATAATCCCTACAAAAGAATGGCCCTGACTAACAATAACCTATACCTTTCATGAATCACCTACCTCACAAAAATCTTCGTTACTCGAACTAATGCAATACAGCGAGCGCCAATACTGCCAGCTAAATAAAAGATTCTAACTACTGAAGGCACTAACTACTGATAGGCACAGTTAGCAAATGAAAGATTTTGATAGAGAACAAAAAATGTATTTACCTTAATAGTGTTCAAAAGTCATTATACCAGTTCATGACATCCAGTCTTACAAATTTCGTTTTTCTGACGGACATACGTCCACATCGTCCGCTCTCAAAACTCTGCCATCTCTCTTCCCACATCCACCACTGCTGGCGGCCCACCTCCAACTGCACAACTCTACGCGCTGTTCACATCCATCTGCCCAACACTACTATAGCGAATATTCCAACAATGCCAAGCAGCCACAGACTGCACACAGCACAGTCAGTGATTTTCATACAGAGCGCTACGTGGAGTTACCAACACGTAAACCTAAACAGCCTACTTACAACTCGCTCATTTGAGATGCCTACAGTCTCAACAAAATCACGAATTTTTATTCGGCGGTCTTGCGTTACCATTTCATATATTTTGTCAGCGGTTCCCTTTGTCGTGTAACTCAACTGGACGAGTGGAGTGCGCTTCGTCTTCGATGCTTGTCAGACCACGTTTAAATTCATTAATCCAAAAGTAAACGGTCTTCGATGATGGTGCAGAATCCTGGTGGACTTCATCCAGTTCTGCATTGGTTTGTGCGTCAGTCCAACCTTTCAAATGAAAATAACAGTACGAAACCCTGTTTTCTCTGTTTTCAGTCCCAGTCGATGTACTGACCAGTTCAGACGGCTGTCAGCGGTTCCCTTTGTGGTCAACTCAACTGGACGAGTGGAGTGTGCTTCGTCTTTGATGCTTATCAGACCACGTTTAAATTCATTAATCCAAAAGTAAACGGTCTTCGATGATGGTGCAGAATGCCGGTGGACTTCATCCAGTTCTGCTTTGATTTGTGCGTCAGTCCAACCTTTCAAATGAAAACAACAGTACGAAATCCTGTTTTCTCTATTTTCCGTCCCTGTCGATGTACTGACCAGTTCAGACGGCTGCCAACAGGGAGCTGTACGCTGTACATTGTTAAAATTTTTGATACGATAGTTGGAATAACCATACTTACAAATCATGAAGGTGCAACAAAAATGTTCCAATCTTTCATCGAAATTTACCAAACTTATCAAACCACTTTCGTATTTTGCAGCCGTGACCTATAATGGTTGAAGTACCTCCTGCCACGAACTTCACGGTGATTCTCAGAGAGCAGCTGTAGATGTGGACCACGCATGTTTATCTCGACGTCAAGCGCGCCGTCTGCAGCTGTGCAGCGCCGCCAGACGCGACCTCGTTCCGAGCTGTCGCACGAGACCCGCCGTGGTGACACTGATGCCTCGCCCGGCGGGGCGTCCAGTGGTCGCCACCCAACTAGGTCAGCCGTAAACGCCTCTCCTGCTTGCGAAGTGTTTCGCGCTACGAGCCGCGCCGTGCGGCCTACCGCACAGGGGCAAGGCCCGCCACGGCGGCCTTCGCGCTGTGACGTGCTGGGCCAGTCTCGGCTCGTGGTCAGCCAACCGCTGCCACTGCTTCTGAAAGCTAAGCGGCCCCTCGACCAGGCTTCCCAATTTCCTGAGACCGTTATACCTGAGAGCAACAAGATGTTAGCTGATACCCTGCCCTCCTTCCTCCCTAACGTCATCAAAAGTAAAGTCTAACTAAATTTTAGAGCACTTTAATTTTTAAAATGACGAAAGATAAATGATGTGTTTTTTGTAGTCGTTTTATTGAACTAAGAACTAATGAGTAACCAGACAAATGGTACTGCTTATTTCTAAAAATCTCTTTTTACCGAATGGTAAACCAATTCTCAGTGCATCGCGAGTGCTACCTACAGCTCCTTCTCAGAAAAAGCTAACTATCTGCACCACTCCTCTTCCTAGCGAAACTTGCTTCAGTCACACCCTACATCTAAATTTAGAAACAACCTAGATAAAACTGATGCACTATCTTACAGTTAGTAAATCGAAACTTCGCGGCAGATTAAAACTGTGTGTCGGATCGAAACTCGAACTCGGGACCTTTGCCTTTCGCGGGCAAGTGCTCTACCAACTGAGCTACCCACGCACGACTCACGCCCCGTCCCCACAGCTTTACTTCTGCCAGTGCCTCGTCTCCTACCTTTGGCAGAAGTAAAGCTGTGGGAACGGGCTGTGAGTCGTGCTTGGGCAGCTCAGATGATAGAGCACTTGCCTGCGAAAGGCAAAGGTCCCGAGTTCGAGTCTCGATCTGGTACAGTTTTAATCTGCCAGGAAGTTTCATATCAGCGCACACTCCGCTGCAGAGTGAAAATGTCATTCTGGCAGTTAGTAAATCATTTGATTACTTGAATCATTAATTCTGAAATGGCAGAAACTGGAAGACTTCAGGCTGCCAATGCTTTTTGTCTGACCACTGTCACAAATAATAACAATAATAATAATAAATGTGGTGCCTATTCTGTAGGACGTGTCTGAAAGATTCAAGCAATGACAGCCCATCCCTTCAGAGCTGATGCACACCAAGCTCGAAGTCTTATGGGAATCGACGAGATGCCACGAGTAATGGGGCTAACGAGCAGAGGCACTACATCGGTAGAGTGTGGTAAAAGTTGAGAATTTAGGTATGACGAAGGCGGGGTCGCATAGTGCCGTTCTGATGGCCATTGTTTCTGGATGGTGTAATGGTCAGCACATACATTTAGAAAGCAGGAGACCCGTGTTCTGGTCCTGCACAAATTTTTAACTTGCACATTGAGATAAATCAATGCTCAGCCTACGCCTTTAATTCCTTTGTGTCTTGAATAATAATAATACTGTGTAGGCCCTACAGAAGCATAGTAACTATTACAGTTATTGTTGCTACCCCAGTTACCTCGTTTACTTTTGAAAAGTGATAAATGAGGCAGTATCTAATCTATGTAGGAAATGTTAACAGTTTGACGAAGGCGTTTGATATAGTCGCAGTTTTATTGGTAAAAAGTGCAAAGAATGTGAGTAGTTGGTGGACTACGTGAGAAAAATGTTCGTACATTCGTCTCACAAGCTGTACCCTCCACCAAATTGTGTCACGTGTTAATGAAAAAGATACTTATGTGCTCTCTATTACTCTTATGAATTAATGATCACAGCCATGAGCTTTTAAAAATAACTTAATTTCATGACCGAAACACACTGAACCTTTTTCTTATTACACCGCTGGAAATTACATTTTACCCTTCAGAGGCTAATTATCCTCTTGTTGGGAAGGACTGCCCTAGACAGTCAACTTTATTGTAAAGTGTTTCCGTATGCGCAATAATAATGAACGTGTAGGGGTGAGATTGAGGGACTGCGCAATAATATTGAGCACATCAAAAACTTTTGAAATATACTGCGCTGCTGGAAATACGCATGTGGGAGGGGGGATGTACTTATTTTAGTTCTTCGGCTTTGTCTTGCAATATCTCGTCTCTTCTGAATGTAACGGACAGTTTAATGAGTACAGAATATGGTTTAAGAGTAAATCGAAGTAAGACGAAAGTAATGAGAAATAGCAGAAATGTGAACAGCAAGAAACTTAACATCGGGACTGATGGTCATGAAGCAGATGAAGTTAAGGAATTCTTTTACCTAGGTAGCAAAATAACACACAACGGAAGAAGCAACCAGGACAACAAAAAAAGACTAGCACTGGCAAAAAGGGCATTCCTGTATAAGAGAAGTCTACTAGTATCAAGCATAGGACTTAATCTGATGAAGAAATTTCTGAGAATGTACGTTTGGAGCACAGTGTTGTATGGTAGTGAAACATGGACTGTGGGAGAAACAGGAAAGAAGATATTCGAAGCATTTGAAATGTCGTGCTTCAGAAGAATGTTGAAAATTAGGTGGACTGATAAGGTAAAGAATGAGGAGGTCCTGCGCAGAATGGGAGAGGAAAGGAATATGTGGAAAACACTGACAAAAAGATGGGACAGAGTGATAGGACATCTGTTGTGACATCGGGGAATAATTTGCATGGTAGTAGAGAGAGCTGTAGAGGCAAAAACTATAGAGGAAGAGAGAGATTGGGATACATCCACCAAATAATTGAGGACGTAGGTTGCAAGTGCTACTCTGAAATGAATAGGTTCGCATAGGAGAGGAATTCATGCCGAGCCGCATCAAACGTCAGAAGAGTGATGACTAAAAAAAACCTCCATCAACAAAATACTCCCAGCCACCTCCTGCACCGATGGGTCCGTCTGTCGTGACATCTAGTGTTCAGTTCCACATTACATAGATGTGTCCGGATTCTTTTGATTAAGTAATATATGCACAGTAGAGCCAAACTATGTGACAGAAATATTTGCACCACATTAAGCAACGCCATGCACGCTACGCATTCGTTCTCGCGCTCCGTTGCTTCCAGGAATTAGGTGGCCATAAAAATCGAAGCCTGCCATCTTACGACGAATCGCGCAGTCGCTGACCGTCTCCATGAGCCGCAATGCAATAGCGGGCCTTGCACGGGCGTCGGCTTCCGCGGTCGTTGCAATAAAATGACGACGTCGTCGTCTAGCACTTTTTCTCTTTTTTTTATTTAACACTTGGCATTTGGTGCACTATACCGCCATCCTCGGTTCATAACACTCGATTAATGAAAAGCAATACACAATATGAAATATAATGTACGTAGAATATGTACAGTAGATATAAAATTTTCACGAAATTAAATTCAAACATTTGCCATTTCTAATTACGATTTTCTAAATTGAGTAGCACACTGAGAGAAGAGAAAACAATGTATAGTAAAGTTAACGCGCTAACGTAAATTCGTACGTCTCGCATAAAAGTACATAGTTTTCGACTAAAATGCAGGAGATGCCACAAGCAAACTCTGATAAATTTCAGAGATTGTTCAGTGACTTTTTCGGAATATTTCGGTATAATGGACGCGTTATCTGCAGTAGCTAGTTGCAAAGTTATGATACACTGCCAGAAAAAATTAATACACACTTTTGGAGGTTTCCAGTTCAAGATTTATTCTTGCAACTGTGCAAATGGACTTAAGAAATGATTAAATTTACAGATCAGTAGCACAAGCGGTTCTGAGGTACTAGGTATCGACTCATGCTGAAACACCCTGCCTCCACAGGCGGTAACGTAGGCGCTGAATCTGGCATCCAGTCGAACATACAGATGGCGAATAGTGTCCTGGGATACGTTACGCCACGCCTGGTCGACCTGCTCACGTAGTTCTGTAAGAGTTGTTGGTTGACGAGCCGTACGAATCACTTCTCATCCCATTATATCCCACACTATCTCGATTGGAGACAAGTCCGAAGATCCTGCTGGCCAGGGAAGCTGCTGCACGCCGTGCAGAGCACATTGAGTTTCACAGGCAATGTGTGGACGAACATAATTCTCTTGGAACAATACATCACCTCCCTGTTCCAAGAACGGAAAAAGAACGGCTTTAACAACATTCTGCACGTACCGATCTCTGGTTGGCGTCCCCTCTAGAAACAACAAAGGTGAACGAGAACTGTAGCTTATCGCACCCCAGACCATAGGGCCTGGGTTGAGACCAGTGTGTCTTCGACGAATGCTCTCTACTAGACAGCGCTCAGTAGGTCTACATCGTACGCGCTAACAACCATCTCTTAAGTGCAGGTAGAATCTGCTTCCATCGCTGAGGACCACGGTACGCCATTCCACCTTCCAAGTGATCCTCTGGCGGCTCCAGTCGAGCCGTGCACGTCGATGCTGTGGCTAGAATGTGCGTGCCAGTAGTCTCACTGCTAATAACCAGTCCGCAACAGTTCGTGCTGACACGTTTGGGCTCATAAGCTCTGTTATCTGTGCTGTCGTAGCTGTACCATCTGCCACTGCTGCCATTACAGTACGACGATCCTGGCGGGCGTCTGTGCTGCTTGGACATCCAGAACCTCGTCTAAGGATGTGAGTACATAATTACGTCTCATTCGGTTTGTTACCCCATTTGTCTTTGTTCCGAGAAAAATCTTCCCAATAGTGACGCAGCACGTCCATCTTGTGTAGCAATTCTCTGAAACGACTATCCCGCCACTAGGAAGGCCACTATTTGATCCTTTTCAGACTCGCTCATTTGGCTGTAGGAAACACGAGTGCGTCTCTGTGGCATGGTTGCCCACTTGCTTCACACATTTGCACCACATTGAGCCTACTGGCTGTGAGCATTCCCTGTTAAAGGGAGCTACGCCACTACGTTATCTGTTGGCGGAGGACGTTGGAACCATGTGCTATCACCCAGGTGGCATATGCCGTCATCGGATCAAAATCGACGTCGACTTTTCGGAAGTACTCATTTCTTCTGGGAGTACATAATTACGTCTCATTCTGTTTGTTGCCCCATTTGTCTTTGTTCCGAGAAAAATCTTCGCAATAGTGTAAAAGCCTGTAATATGCAGCCGCCTAAACGTACAACAACAACAATAACCAGGGAAATGGAACAACATGCAGTACTGTGATGTGACAGCCGCGGTTCCGGAGCAGTTTAGCGTAGTGTCGTTATGACGCTTTTCCACTGCATTCAGTGAACCAAAACACGAAGGTCTTTTTGGTCAACTCTTTGTCACTAAACCTATCCCTACAGTTGTGTATTCATACAACTAATATTGCTGGAAAATACAAACTAAAGACAGAACCACGCAGTACTGGCTGCAGGCTTGAGGGCGAAGAGTAAACTGGACTTTGCTGTCGTATTGCAAGTACAGCGAGTGAACAGAACAGAGGATGTTCCCAAACAAGGCATAAAGCGTCTCTTTTTGTACTGTTGTCCAGATATTTTCAGTGGATACGGATAAACAGACTGAAAGCTTGTCCTCTTTTAATTAAATTTGACCTGGGGCTTCATATAAGATAATAACCCTGGTTTAATGAACTAACACGTTTTTTACACCGAATCTGACCTCGTGTAAGTAAACGCTGTCTGAATCAGATGATTAAAGTTTCAGACTGACAAGGACATTCACAAACGCATAGGAGTAATTCAGAGCTAACCAAGACAAAACTGAAATGACAATCCTCACTGTATATCTCATGCGTCTACTAACTGTATCGATACAAATTATAAAAATGGGTGTACGTACGTATGTATATATGTATTTTCCACTACATCTGCTTCTAAAACACTGAATCAATTTCAACCAAACGTGGTGCACATATCACTATCCGGAAAGAACCACTGTGGGAGTAAGAACAACACATGTACCAAAGTGGTGGGTGTGAGGGCGCAAAATCTGTGCTCGAATACCCATGCTTTCATCATCCAGTATTTGGAAAAGAGAGAACTCAGGGACTTACATCAAACTTTACACATAATTTCAAAACTTTACGAAACGTTATCTAACAGACAACACCCGCAAATGATGAAGGACTGAAGTTTATCCCCCCATTATATTTTCACTGATAAAGCAGTAAAACTACCACACGAAGAATGCTGTTTTAATTTATTTCTTCTTTACTACTAATGTTATTCATGATACATTTTTCAGGCAGAAGTCACATGTACCGCTGAATGTACCAGAAAAATTAAATCATTTTACAACACTCAGTTCAGGAGCTATGACGTCATAAACACTGAGATGCTTAAGAAACTGCCGCATCATGCATGACATTTCAATTTATTACTTATTTACTATTAACTCTATTCACAACACATTCCGCAAATAGTAGGCACATATACCACTGGATGTGCCTGCAAAATTATATCATTGTACAGTACACAGTTGATGAGATACGTCATCATAAACATTGAGCTACAGGAAAATGAAACTGCGAGACGAAATTCGCTGTGAAATATGCGTGAGATTATGCGTGAGATATGTTAAATATATATGAAATTATTTGACATGTGCATACGCAGTACAAGTAGCTCATCCTAAAGCCCTGCAATGATTTGACGCAAGTTTGGTATACATATTAATTACAATCTCGAAAGAAATGCTGTGGGGGTAGGAACCACCAAACTCCTACTGAAGGTGAAAGTGATAACTGGGAGAGAGAATGGAGTTGGGTTGGGTTGGATTGTTTGGGGGAAGAGACCAAACAGCGAGGTCATCGGTCTCATCGGATTAGGGAAGGACGGGGAAGGAAGTCGGCCGTGCCCTTTCAAAGGAACCATCCCAGCATTTGCCTATAGCGATTTAGGGAAATCACGGAAAACCTAAATCAGGATGGCCGAACGCGGGATTGAACCGTCGTCCTCACGAATGCGAGTCCAGTGAGAGTATGGAGGACGAGGTGATCGACAGACAGTGAGAGGAAGGAGGAGATAGGCACTGATAGGAGAAGGAGTGATATGGGAAGGAGAAATGGTCAGTGAGAGGAAAAAGGAGGTGACAGACACAGAAAGGAAGAGACAGGCGGCGGAAGAGAAACACAAAGAAAGGGGTAGAATGAGATGAACAGACAGAGGGGGAGGAGGAAGTCGATAGAGAAAGGGACGAAGAGAAGAAAAGTGGAGGAGATGAGAAAAGATATGGGGAGGAGAGATGGACAGAGGAAGGGGAGGAGGAGATGAACAGTGAAAGTGGGTGGAGCAGATGGAATCAGAGGGGGAGAAGAGAAGATGGACAAAGAGGGGAGGAGCAGACTGACAGAAGGAGGGAGGATAAGACAGACAGGGAGTGAGGGTGGGTGGAGGAGGGAGACAGAGAGAGACAATGGTGGAAGCGGACAGAGGAGGCGAAAGAGGAGGTGGCCAGAGAGGAGAAAGAAGAGATGGACTGATAGAAGATTGGATAAATTGTATCTTACACATACATTTTGTGTAAGGCAAACACTTTTACAACCAGTGCTCTAGGCTGCCTAATAAACTGAAAAACTTTCAACTCGTTGGGTAGCAGAAATTGCCTCGATGGTTTCGTCTCTCCTGACACTTGCCTCGAAGATCCACAGCGACACAGACTTCCCCATAAAGCAGAAATTCTTACGTTACACATTTGTAATAAGTGCTTGAGACAGGCTACTTGACTCCAGCTTCGAATACAGTTGAAATAAACAGGCTAGTTTGGAGAACGTTGTTCTTGAGTGGACACATGCGCAGGTATGGAAAAATTAACGAAAAAAAGATCAGGAAGAGGCAAATGAATCCGTAAGATTCCAACTGTCCTCAGACTTAATACGATGACCAATAGTCATAAACAGGTTGACATACTTCACGTGAAAAAACATTTCAGAGGACCATGTGCATTTACATTGACACCAGTTACAACAGACACATGAAAATCGCAGCATATTATTATTAATTTCTGAAAAGTTGCCTTACGAGTGGGAGATCATTCAGACAAGTCACTCGAAAGTTTGGATGACTAAATTGGAAGTGGATGTTGACACGATATTGACTCTCACGTGCTGTAAAGAAGATGAACGGGCGAACGAAGATCTAACAGAAATAATATTCGCAAAGTCAAATGTAACAGCAAAATGCATCATGGATAGGCACCCAGTTCCCCATGATCTCAAAGGTCACGTAATTTACAATTACACAAATGCAGTTCAGTGGTAGGAAACCACCAACAGTCTCACCAAAATCCAGAATCAAGTTAGTCGACTGTGCCCATTTCATTATCTCAGGACAAAGCGTCTATATCTTAGGAAAATCGGCAGGCCAAGTCGTTACAGCAGCAGCACCTTTCTGTGCTGGACATTAACGAAATCTGCCGCCTATTTTTCCCAACGGCGGGATGCCGTTGGAAGATCAGTGGATCCGTCAACAAGCGCCTTTCAATTTCCACTCAGACGTGTACTGCACCAGTAGACAAATTGGTTACTACTGATGTTTGACCCTGACAAGTGACTATCGTAGCGCGCACGAATATGCGTTATGGAAAACGATGGGCTATAGCAGGAGCCTTACTCTGCGACGAGGTGGCTCTGAGCACTATGGGACTTAACATCCGTGGTCATCAGTCCCCCAGAACTTAAACCTAACTAACCTAAGGACATCACACACATCCATGCCCAAGGCAGGATTCGAACCTGCGACCGTAGCAGTCGCGCGGTTCCGGATTGAGCGCCTAGAACCGCTAGACCACCGCGGCCGGCTGCGACGAGATATCAGCGACCATGAGTCGCCTGCAACAAAACACTCGAAAAATATCCCTGAAACACTTCTGAAAGTTTGTCGCTAGAACTGAGGTACTCCCTGTATATTTCTTCAGTACACTCACAAGGTGATAGTATGGACTGGGCCTCTTCGATTCTCTGCAAAACTTATAGAATTCGCCGATCAGAGCAAATGGTTCAAATGGCTCTGAGCACTATGGGACTTAACATCTATGGTCATCAGTCCCCTAGAACTTAGAACTACTTAAACCTAACTAACCTAAGGACATCACACACATCCATGCCCGAGGCAGGACTCGAGCCTGCGACCGTAGCGCTCTCGCGATTCCAGACTGAAGCGCCTAGAACCTCACGGCCACACCGGCCGGCCCGACCAGAGCAGACGACATCAGTCGACTAAAGCAGAACGACTCTGCTCTCGAAAGAACGTGAAAAAATTGTCTTGGAAGACTTGATTTCCTTGCGTTATTAAGCATAAAAAATTTATAGCTTACGAAAGTAATCACTGGTAGCTGAGCACATATGCACTGAAGAGCCAAAGAAACTGGTATAGTCATGCATATTCAAATGCAGAGATATATAAACAGGCAGAATACGGCGCTGTGGTCGGCGACGCCTATGTAAGACAATAAGTGTCTGGCGTAGTTGTTAGAACGGTTACTGCTGGTAAAATGGTGGGTTATCAAGATTTAAGTGAGTTGCCTATGTAAGACAATAAGTGTCTGGCGTAGTTGTTAGAACGGTTACTGCTGGTAAAATGGTGGGTTATCAAGATTTAAGTGAGTTTGAACGTGGTGTTATAATCGGCGCACTAGCAATGGAACACAGCATCTCCGACGTAGCGATGAAGTGGGGATTTTCCCGTACGACCACTTCGCGAGTGTATCGTGAATATCACGAATCGGGTAACACATCAAATCTCCGACCTCGCTGCATCCGGAAAAAGATCCGGACCAACTATGACTGGAGGGAATCGTTCAACGTGACAGAAGTGCAACCTTCCGCAAATTGCTGTAGATTTTAATTCTGGGCCATCAACAAGTGTCAGCGTGCCAATCGTTCAACGAAACATCATGGGTATGGGCTTTCGGAGCCGAAGTCCCACTCGTGTACCCTTGATGACTGCACGACACAAAGCTTTCGCCTCGCCTGGGCCCGTCAAAACCGACATTGGACTGTTGATCATTGGAAATATGTTGCCTGGTCGGACGAGTCTCGTTTCAAATTGTATGGAGCTGATGGACGTCTACGGGTACGGAGACAGTATTATGAATCCATGGACCCTGCATGTCATCAGGCGATGTTCAAGCTGGTAGAGGCTCTGTAATTGTTTGGGGCGTCTGCAGTTGGAGTGATTTGGGACTGCTAATACGTCTAGATAAGACTCTGACAGTTGACACGTACGTAAGCATCCTGTCTAATCACCTGCATCCATTCATGTCCAATTGGCATTGCGACGGATTTGGGTAATTCCAGCAGGACAAAGTGACACCCACACGTCCAGAAATGTTAGCCGGCCGCGGTGGCCGAGCGGTTCCAGGCGTTTCAGTCTGGAACCACGCTGCTGCTACGGTCGCAGGTTCAAATCCTGCCTCGGGCATGGATGTGTGTGATGTCCTTTGGTTAGTTAGGTTTAAGTAGTCCTAAGTTTAGGGCACTGATGACCTCAGATGTTTGAACCGTTTTGAGCCAGAAGTGTTACAGAGTGGCAACAGGAACACTCTTTTGAGTTTAAACACTTCCACTGGCCACCAAACTCGCCAGACATGAACATTATTGAGCATATCTGCGATACCTTGCAACGTACTGTTCAAAAGAGATCTCCATCCCCTTGTACTTTTACGTATTTATGGACAGCCATGCAGGATTCATGGTGTCAGTTCCCTCCAGCAGTCCATGACACGCCGTTTTGCTGCACTTCTGCGTGTTCGCCGGTGGCTTACACGATATTAGGTAGGTGTACCGGTCTCTTTGGCTCTTCCGTGTAGTATCCAGCAAACACTATTTTTGTGTACTGAAAAGAGCGCTTGGCATTTAAAAGTTAAGATGTAACTGGCTTACAGTACGATTTAGACCATGAAACTCTGGTACCATATCGAGAGTCGACGTGCACATGTTCTGTAATTCTAGGAATTCATTGTGACGAGTGACCATTATAAAATTAGATTTTATTAGAGGGTTTGCGAACTGTCAACGCCTGTCTAGACAGAGCTTTGATTTTCGCTGTATAATTGTTAATTAAAATCGGCGGTGACACGTAGGTTTTTGTTTTGTTTTTGTTGTCTGATTCGATTCCGATGAGGGAGATTAGTTTTTTTGCTGGCACTCGATCACATTCATTGTAAAGGGTGTATGGATATCAGGTGAATAACCAATAAGGTATAAAAAAATATACGTTCAGGCTGAAATCAAAGAAAAATACAAAGTGATCCTTTTCTGGTTTTGTAGCTAGAATCATTGTATGTATTACGTGAGGGACAAGGTTGATGACATTCAGAGTAAATATACGTTTGTCCTATCCAACCATAATTAATTAAGTACAAACCCGATAACTGAACTGTGTCCAGCAATATGATTATACCGCAGGGGCAATAAATAGTTAAACAGAGAGCAAAAGACAGAAGGAAACCTTTTATGGTACTTGCTGTCTAAACTTAATAAAAGAAAAGAGAGAGAAAAAGAAAGAAAAAGAATTTTAACGAGTCTGTTCGTCGTAAGCACAATATTTAAAGAAAATTGTAATTTTTGTATATTTACGAATAACAGACTCAAAGGAAATAAACACAAAGATAAAAAGAGAGATTAAGAAAAGTCCAATGACGAAAATTAATTCATCTTTGGACGAAAAGTGTAAGTTACAGTAATTTATTTAAAGTTGCATTTAGCGATGACTGATGAGGTTGATAGACTACCAGAGATGGTACACTAACAGTGTCACAGGAATAAACAAAGCCAGAAAAATATTTTCCACTGAAATAATTAGAGACTTCCTATACATGAAGCGCAATATTAAGCTACGAAAGTTAACGAAACAGAGAGAGATAGATTTCCAGACGATCAATAGCTGACGTGACAGTCCCGAAGCATACGGGGATTCTAACCCCATACGTTTACAGTGGCTTATTATTAAGTTTACACTCGTAATATTTACCGTGTAATGTTATTTGACAAAATACCGAGGCGATAATAACAGTTAGTTATTGACGTGAATATTGTTTGTTGACGGAACCGCTAATACGATGTATTAGCGTCTGAGTCTGTAGAGAATTTGACATTCAGAAACCCCTGCGAGTCGAGTGTCCGGTTTAGATACACTTTATCATCAGTATAGTGAAGATATTTTACGATCCTCAGCTACTCCTGAATCAGTGATACCGAACAGCGTTACTGCGTACTGGTAATGTGAAATAGTTCAGATGCGTGTGCGAAAATTAGTTGTTGAAATTTTCTTTTTTGATGTCCGTGTCGCGTCATACTTAGTGTGTCATAGTCACTGCTAGTAATACCAGCATTAAAATCAGATTACGGTACGTCATATGACCGTACTCAAATTAAGCAGGACGTAAACATAGCACTCAGTACATAGGGCAGTCGGGCACAAGACAAGTTGACTGTCACGGCTTCCCTAAGTCACTGGAAGGTGATGAAGGGTGTGATTCTTTTAACACAACTACCGACAATGCCTCACTCGCTCTCCTGGAATTAGAGCCACGTTGCTAGTGACTGTTCTCGAAGTATCGTTTACCCCTTGACTCTGCTCTCTCTACGGATTTCCTACACCCCGGTACCGTGTCAGCGTCACTTCCATTGACTTATGTCCTGCCACGAACACTGTGCGGGGGTCTCAGAACAAAGAAGACGGCGACACCAGCGCTGACGAGACACGCCCACGCCGAGACGCGAGGGTGAAGGACGACCGGCGGCGGCGCTGCGGCTTTGCGGGGGCGTCGCGGCGGTCTGCGGCGCCGACACCGGCCGCGTCCTGTGGGCCGGCAGTGTCGCACGCACACACACACACACACACACACACACACACACACATACACACACACACACACACACGTCAATTACCGGGACCGACCGCAGCTGCGGGCGACCGCGGTTACTAACAGACTGCCAAGGCGCCGACATGGCTTAACTGCCATCACCACTGACACACTGATGAGCCAGATCATTATGAACACCTGCTTAATTGTGATGGAGTACAGTAGAAAAATAAGGGTAAGCTATAGGGATGGAGTACAGTAGTAAAATAGGGGTAAGACTTAGGGAGAGACGGGTAATATACAATGTGTTGTGTACATAGTTCCGCGTAGTCAGCGCGTACACAACTTTCCCACTAAAGCGCGCCCCGCTAAGCACAACAGCGCAGGCGCAGCGCTCGTCCGTCTCCGCACTACGAGATGGAGCTGCCATAGAGACGGACCAAATTCTGCTTCCGCCGATCCGCGTATTAATATGTAACGCAGCCAATGAGATTGCTGCTAATGTAGAACCTTTTCTCCTCGCGGATCACACTCGCGCAGTGATACATGAACGCGCGAGGTATTATAACGAGTGTACAGACCTCCGATTAGTCAGTCTGCATTTGTCTGTAACAGTCTGTACCAGTCTACATTAGACTGTACCAGTCTGTACGAATTCTACATTTGTCTGTACCAGTCTATAGTCAAGTTTCAGTCTGCGCCTAATAAGATTACCAAATTCTTGTACATAGCCATGAAGATAAATGTATAGACACTTTTGTCAAGTGTTAGAGATGTATGTGAGAATAAGATTAAAGTACCAATACCAAAGGAACTTCAGATTGTCAATTGTAAATAGCATCCAGAACCAAGTTAAGTAATTTTTATGCTTCTTATTATTTTAATAAATGTGTGTGAAAATTAATCAAGTTCTGTTTAAAGTTGGTCACCGTCAATCTGCTACTCTAAGCGTGCAAGTGGCATTTCTATCGTCTGACCTAACGGCAGAAGATAAACACGCCATGATAAGACCACGAGACATATTGCTGACACTCGCCTACTTCGTTAGAGCGACAAGTCAAATAATCTGATGGTGTGTGTACTGAAAGTCTTACAGTACGCTCACCGCACAATATTTCCAGAATGAGATTTTCACTCTCCAGCGGAGTGTGCGCTCATATGAAACTTCCTGGCAGATTAAAACTGTGTGTCGGACCGAGACTCGAACTCGGGACATTTGCCTTTCGCGGACAAGTGCTCTACCATCTGAGCTACCCAAGCACGACTCACGCCCCCTCCACAAAGCTTTACTTCTGTCAGTACCTCGTCTTCTACACAATACGTTCAAGTGCCAAGAGGGAATAATACGAGTGGACGACCAAGAACGAAATACTGGGGCTAAAAATGGTGTAAGACAGGGATATAGTCTATTCCCCCTACTGTTCAACCTGTACATCAAAGAAGCAATGATGGAAATAAAGATTCAGGCGTGGAATTAAAATTCAAGGTGAAAGAATATCAATGATACGGTTCGCTGATGACGTCGCTATCCTGAGTGAAAGTGAAAAGGAATTACATGATCTGCAGAATGCAATGAACAGTTTAATGAGTACAAAATATGGATGGAGAGTAAATCTAAGAAAGACGAAAGTAATGAGAAGTAGCAGAAATGAGAACAGCGAGAAACTTAAGGTCAGGATTGATGGTCATGAAGTAGATGAAGTTAAAGAATTCTACTACCTAGACAGCAAAATAACCAATGACAGACGGAGCGAGGAAGACATCAAATGCAGACTATCACTAGCAAAAAGTGCATTCCTGGCCAGGAGAAGTCTACTAGTATTAAACATAGGCCATAATATGAGGAACGGCCTTGCCGCAGTGGATACACCGGTTCCCGTGAGATCACCGCAGTTAAGCGTTGTCGGGCATGGCCGGCACTTGGATGGGTGACCATCCAGGCCGCCATGCACTATTGCCATTTTTCGGGGTGCACTCAGCCTCGTGATGCCAGCTAAGGAGCTTCTAGACCGAACAGTAGCGGCTCCGGTCAAAGAAACCCATCATAACGACCGCGAGAGCGGTGTGCTGATCATACGCCACTCCTATCCGCATCCTCCACTGAGGATGACACGGCGGTCGGATGGTCGCGATGGGCCACTTGTGACCTGCAGACGGAGTGCTTAATTTGAGGACGAAATTTCTGAGAACGTACATTTGGAGCACAGTGTAGCATGGTAGTGAAACATGGACTGTGAGGAAACTGGAACGGAAGAGAATCGAATCATCTGTGATGTTACAGACGAATGTTGAAAATTAGATGGACTGATAAGATAAGGAATGAGGGGTTTTGCGCAGAATGGGAGAGGAAAGGAATATGTGTGAAACCCTGCAAGAACAAGGGACAGGATGATAAGGCATCTGTTAAGACATCAGGGAATGACTTCGGTGGTACTAGAGGGAGCTGTAGAGGTAAAAAACTGTAGAGAAAGACAGAGATTGCAATATATCCAGCAAATAAGTGAAGACGTAGATTGCAAATGCTACTCTGAGATGAAGTGTTTGGCACAGAAGAAAATTTCGTGGCGGGCCGCATCAAACCAGCAGAAGACTGATTATGCCAAAAAAATAGCATTCTGTGTCGCATGCATTCGTAATGTAATTGATAGGAACAAAATATTTAATCAAGTGAACATCAGCCACTGAGGAACATATTCATACAGAGTGTTCGGAAATTCCCGTTACAAACTTGTAGGAGTAGTAGAGGGGAGTGAACTAGAAGCCATGTCCGGAAAAGTACTGTTTCCGTGCAAAAAACATTTGAAAACATGATAACGCGACTACGACTACAAGTCATTGATCAGGTGGGACTCAGTACACCATTTGTTTTACAGTTTCACTGATTAATGGCCAACGAAACTGCTCGTGTACTCGTTGACGGGTTGTCTTCAACGTGATGCAGCGCGTACTTGTCGGGTGTGCGGCGTCTCCTTGGAGCACCACTCACACCTGCTGACGGTGAAGGTACTCCTTTCTCGTGGTCATTGCGTAATTGTGACGAAAATGGTGTGCGATGGAGTCGGACTTTGTATATAACGATCTTGGTAAAGGCGGGCGAGCAGCTCTTCCACTACCGTGAGCTTCGCCGTTCAGAAGGATCATGTCGGTGTATTCTGCGAACGTGTACTCATCCATGTTGCTCAACACTCACAGACACGTGAATGAGGCTCGAACCAGCTCAGAGGGATAGGATAGACGTCAAATGACATCAGCCGATCCGACGTAACCACTCCCCACCATGAATACTTTCCTGCAACCCACCTAGAAAACATTTTCAGACGGCTGTAATACGGAAACGTTACGTTTCCGGACATGGGTGGCTATTCAAAATATTATGTACTCACTCCCCTCTACAAGTCCTAGAAGCCTGGAAATTTCGGAGCACCCTATAGAATCAAAATCCGCTTCAGTTGCCAGTAATTTTCCTAATATATTCCACGACCGGTTTCGGAAGATTCAAGTTCCACCAAATGATCGTGGGAGTATAAATGTGTGATGGTCGGACCAGTCAGTCACGAGGGATCATATCCACGTCAAACGAACGTATGGGAACGTACTACCAGCAACCACGGTGCTTCCATGCGTTTGTTTGGCGTGGGTACTATCCCCCACGAATGATTGGTCCGACGGCCACTCGTTTATGTTCCCGCAATTATTTGGTGGCACTTGAAGATGAAGCTTGAAACTTCGAAACCGGCAATTGAAGAGGATTTTGATTCTATAAATGATTCCTTGATAGGGTTTGTAATGTAATCAAGCCCAAGACACATTATGAATTCTACGACAACAGCGAGAATGGATACCTTCATTTTCAACATAGAAAAAATTATGTGAACTAATATTATTTCGTGCTTAAATATTTATATTCGATGTCTTTAGAATAAAAGTTTTAACACAAAATTTTGAAAATTCAGTTTTAAGCCTGTGCCCAGCACCAAGCTATAATTATATGCTTCCGTTTACTGGCTGTCTATAATCACTTAATAATCTATCTTGCTCTGTTGGGGCGATCTAGCGTTGTAATATTCATATAATATGGTTCCTGGTGTACAACTGTTGTACAACCTTACAAATTACTACATTAACGTTATTCTGTGCGTACATTATAAACCTGAGGATGACAGCTAGTTACTGTCGAAACAGGTCATGAAATAAGCTGTTTCACAGCAAGCGATCTGGTCTTATATTATTATATATTACAACACTAGATCACCCCAACAACAAGTGTAAATTACATGAATCCAATTATATTACGTTCAAAATGGCTCTGAGCTCTGTGGGACTTAACATCTGAGGTCATCAGTCCCCTAGAACTTAGAACTACTTAAACCTAAGTAACCTAAGGACATCACACACAGCCATGCCCGAGGCAGGATTCGAACCTGCGACCATAGAAGTCGCGCGATTCCAGATTGAAGTGCCTAGAACCACTCGATCACCACGACCGGCCAATTATATTAAGTCTTGCTGAGTATGTGCCAGCGATTGTCCCTGACAAAGGTGTAAACTTTTTGGTTTGTCCAGTATCTTTATACTGCTTCATCGTGTGCGGATCTGGCGGAGAGCTGTGATGTATGGCGGTCAGCTCATTTTGTGAGATTACAGAAAGCAGGCGTATAGTTCGAATTATTAGTTGAATTTCTGTCATTATAATGCGTTAGGAGTCTCAGAACACAAATGCTTAAAAGTTCAAATACTTCACTTCATTACGGAACTCGAGAGTTACCACATATTCACAATGCTTTCACCAGTTAATTTTCTACGTACTAGCCCAGCTTGCAGATACCAGGCCTCTGAAGAAGACAATGAAGAGAACATCAAGACAGTCGGCGAAGTAAAACCTACGTGTTTCACCAAGTGGATACGACTTTAATGTGTATCACTTCAGAAC
Organism: Schistocerca americana; assembly: GCF_021461395.2. NCBI lineage: Eukaryota > Metazoa > Arthropoda > Insecta > Orthoptera > Acrididae > Schistocerca > Schistocerca americana. Next base: position 438,872,741 of record NC_060125.1, read on the forward strand.
AATGACTAACGAACGGACTGAGGACACGTAATTGAATATGCAACACTGAAGAGGTATATTACAGGTTCTGGGTATGTGGCACCAGGTATCTACGAATAGGTCAAGCCGGGCTGGTGTTCTGTGGGCGCGGAGCTGGCTCCCGACAGTGTTCTAAACGTGTTCCATCAGGTTCAGGTCATGAGAATTCGGTGGGAAAGAAATCAACGTCACTTCACTCGTATGCTCTTCAAACCAATGTAGCACGAGTCTGGCCTTGTAACAAGAACTGTTATCTTGCTGCAAGATGACTGAGCTGTGCTGCGGCTCGCGTTGGTACCGTGTGTAGGTTTCTGACAGACCGTCTCGTTTAGATGGCATGGTTGCGTTTGTCTTCTTCTCGTGTTCACTGGCGCCACTCGGTTTCGTAAGCGTTGCCTGTCCACTAGTGGCAGCAGCGGCGCTTATCGATATGTAGTTCTGCTGCCTATCTTAGGGGCGATCTCGTTCTTCTTCCGTGTGGTGTGAGTGAGGAGTTCGGTTGGGGTGCCAGGAGCAGTGAGGTCCGCCCAGAGCGACAACACGCCGAGACCGCTGGCGACGTGTAAGGACTGCCCCATCGAAGGGCAGTGGTCACGAGGGTGCACGACCTCGTCGAAACCGAATCCTGCATGTTTAAGTTGAGTGCATTGCAATTCGCGTAGAGAAATCTCCATCATTGTGAAATCTAGCGATTCTCCAGTGACTTGCCTTCGTGTTGCTGCTCTTAGCGTCGCCGAGGCGAAAAGCAGAGAGTGGAGTACCAGGAGAAGGCGGATCTGATTAGCCTTCCTGAGCTTCTAATTACTATTTACTATTTTCAACTCCTTACATTGTTAAGTTCAACCACCGGTATTTTTCTGTCTTGTGGCCACAAACGCCCCAGTTAACTGCCCTGGGGGTTAGTGTATGTAACGGCAGTGTACATTTCCTCGCCTTGGCGCCACTGTCCAGTGAGGCGTATAAGTTTGACAGCTTCTTGATTGTAGGTTGGGTGGCGTTCTTCTACCTTAGTGGGAGTCATACCTTCTTATTCCGGGCGCTCTGAGCACAGTATTCTGCGGACGGAGCCCAGACCGCCGGTTCCGGCTTTGGAGTAATTTTACATCTTGCATTTGTTTTGTTGGATGTCTGGTAGCCTCACCAAGATTATCATTAGTCGCTCGTTATACTGCCACTAGTCCGAGTTACCATCTTGTGATCTGAATGCAACTCTTGGCTGCCTTTCTCTTCGCTCGCGAAAGTGTTTTTGGTGTGACCTACTCAGAGGTCGATTCCTGGAGCACAGTCTGTCACTGGCCCTTTTGTTTTATTTTATTATTGTATTATTAAGTTACCATCATTTGTCTCACCTGTTTGGTGATCTGTTATTTGTTTTTTTAAATTAACTTTTGCTATGCCATTCGCTGTTTGACAGGATTTTTGTTAAGTTTTTATAATTTCCATTTTGGCTTTAAAGGCCTTCAGCCGTGATAGTGGTTACTTGCCTTAAATTTGTGATTGCGACCACACTGGCTTGCTTTCAAACATTATTTGCTGTCTGTATTTTATGTATGTTTGTTTAATTTTTTATAATTGCCATGCTGGCGGTAAAGGCCTTGAGCCATGATTGTGGTTACTTGCTTTAAAATTCTGATTGCGACCACATTGGCTTGTTTTCAAAAATTATTTGCTATCCGTATTTATGCATGTTTGTTAATTTTTTTAATAATTGCCATTTTGGACGTTAAAGGCCTTCAGCAATGATAGTGGTTACTTGCCTTAAAATTCTGGCTGAGACCACGTTGGCTTGTTTTCCAAAAGTATTTGCTGTCTGTACTTTACGTATTTGTTAAGTTTTAAATAATTGCTATTTTTTTTGTTAAAGGCCTTCAGCCGTGATTATGGTTACCTGCCTCAAGTCTGATTGCGACCTCATTGGCTTGTTTTCAAAAAATATTTATTAAAATAAATGAGTGAAATTGCTAAGCATACCAATAGTAATTGATTCGGGCCCCGTCCACAACCGTAACCGGATTCTGCCTTCCTTAACTACCAGGTTTCAATGACATAATCGTCAGGGAAGATGTCAAGCATGAAGGAATGCATGTTCCCTTTAATAATGTTCACGTAGTCCACAGTTGTCAAGGTGCCTTCGATTACTATCACAGGTCTCTTGGAAGCCCAGTCCAATGTCCCTCATAGTGTAATACTGACCCGTCTGTGGCGTACATATTTCAAGGAGTTATTCAGCTGGATGACAGTGTATCCAGATACGATTATCGACAAGAAACGTGATTCATCCGGCCAGGCGATACGTTTCCATTGGCCCACAGTTCAGTCTTGATGGTCACGTGTCCGTTCGAAACTACACAGCCCGGCGTGACGTTGGGTGCCGCCTGGTGGCAAGTATGCAAGCGGAGCAGACGCGGACATGGGATCACCCTAGTGAAGACATGGGCGCTAGTGAAGATATGAGCTGCAAATGGGGAAATCCGTTGAGATAAGCGACTTTGACAAAGGACAGATTATTATTGCGCAGAGCCTGTGAACGAATATCTCGAAAATGGTGAAACTGGTCGAATGTTCACGTGCTACTGCCGTGAATACCTACGGAAAGGGGTAGGAGGACAGTGAAACTACCACTAGGCACTAAATGGCTGGAGGTCCACGACTCTTCACAGAACGTGGGCTTCAAAGGCTTTTCTCCTCTGTAAAGTAAGATAAATGATGATCTGTAGCATCTGTGCTGAAAGAGCACACTGCTGGTGCACGCACAAGTGTTTCGGAACACACCGTTCATCGTAAACTGTTGGGCATGGAGCTCCACAGCAGACCACCCCTACGTGTTCACACGTTGACCCAACGACACCATCAACTACGATTGCAGTGGGCACGGGACCATCGGCATCCGATAGTCGATCAATGGAAACGGTTCAGCTCTTCGAGTCAATCACATTTTTGCTACACTAGTTCGATAATAGTCTCCAGAAAAGCCGTCATCGAGGCGAACGGCGGCTCGAAACGTGCAACGCGCCACGGACGCAGGCTGGTGTGAGCAGTATTATGCTGTGGGAGACGTTCTCCTGCGCTTGTATGGGACCCGTGGCAGCAGTCGAAGACACGCTGACACGTGCATCCCTTCAAGCTTGACGTCTTTCCCGACGGCGATTTCATCCTTCAGCAGTATAATTGTCCGTGTCTCGGAGCCAGAACCGTGCCACAGTGATTTGAGGAGCATTATAGTGAACTCACTTTGATGTTTCGACGACCAAATTTGCCTGGTGTAAATTCTACGTAACCCATCTGGGTCGCTGTCGGGCGGCATCGAAGCTTACGCAAATCAGCTGCCCGTTATTTACGCGAATTACATGACCGGTGCGTAGACCTCAAACGCCACATACTACCACAAACCCACCAGCAAACTGTCGGATCCCTGCTTCGAAGAACCAGTGATTTATTTCGTTCCATAGACTATTAAGCAGGTGGTCATAATGTTTTGATTCATCGGTGCAATTGGTGTCGTTGGACCAACATAGGAACATGTAGCGGGCCGTCTGCTCCGAAGCCGCAAGTTCAAAACTATGCGCTGAGTAGTATGCTCCGAAGCGCTTGTGCCTGTATCAGCAATGTACTCTGTCGTCCGAACAGCCATAGATCGTCGCGTCGTTTGTGCTGCTTCGCAGAGCGGGCGAGCGTCCAACATCCATGCTCTCGTCACCTACTATTGGTTTCACAGTCCAACGACTTTCTATCCATGCTCACGGTAGTGGCACGCCAAGGGCCGACCAATTTTTCCTTGACGAAGATGTTCATTCCCAGGCGCCAGCCATGAAATCTGTTCTTTGTGAAAGTGTGACTTCCCCATTTGGAGCCTTCATCGTTGGTAGAATGATTCCTGGCGCGTATCTGCTCCGCTTACATACTTTCCTTAAATCGTCATCATACGGGACGAGGCAGCTAACGCTGACGTAGACGTGACGAGACATCGGACGAGCTGGTTAAGGCGATTTGCCTTCTCAGTGCCCTCCTGCGCCCGTCGTTGGCTTTATTTGGCTCGCAAACCACACAGTTGCCTTATGACGTGCGTAAAACAGCTGCGTTAACTCTGTTAGCGACTGTCGAAGAAGAGGCGAGAAAATCTTGAGGAAGATTCTGGTGTGCGGAATTGGTATTTAATTTAGGGGCGACTAGACACTTCAACCGCAGCTCGTAGTCTTGCGGTAGTGTCTCGGTTCCCGCGCACGGGGTCCCGGGTTCGATTCCCGGCGGGGTAAGGGATTTTCCCCGCCTCGAGATGACTGGGTGTTGTTATGTCGTCTTCATCATCATCATTCATTCCCATTACGGTCGGAGGAAGGCAATAGCAAACCACCTCCGCTAGGACCTTGCCTAGTACGGCGGTGCGGGTTTCCCGCATCGTCCCCTACCCTCCTCGGAGTATGGGACCTCATCTTCATCAGACACTTCAACAAGAACAACAAACAACAGGATTACCGTTGCCACAACTTAACCAATAGCCTCTAGTCCCATAATGCTACATCAATACCCATTCTCAACTGGCCATGGTTGGTTGGCTAATGGAGATGGGTGCCTTCAATAACTGCTTACACAACATTACTGATTTACGTAATTTATTAAAAATAGTTCCCTGAAAACAAGTCTTAAAACACTTCATAGAAAGGCTGGTTAAATAACTGTTCCTTTGATTAATTGGGTAGTAAAGTCTAAACCAATAACAGTAGCAAACAACATCACTTTCAAATAAAAATTTAGAGAATCGTAATGGTAGAGAGGTACGTTACAAACTTCAAAATTCACTTTCACTTAACCCACAGATGTAAAAACATATCCAAAACTCACAGTTAGCATATTTGTCAAATTCCAGTATTTATAACCCGCTGAGCTACAGCGCAGAACGGGCAATTTCAAATCTGTCCAATGAGTAATCTTGATGACAGGAAATTATGTTCACAAATAAGAAATATAATAACTTTATGACAACGCCCATCCGGCATTGGCCACACTTTTACGCAATGGTAAATTCCGTTGAAAAGTGACAGTTACTGCTCAAACTCCACACAGTTAAGTAAACTAAGACTGCGGAAGTCACTGAAGGTTAATACACGTGCCGTATTCCACTGCTTTCTTCCCAGTATCATGACATCCTTATTGTGGGCGAACATGCTACAGCACAGAGTGTTCAGTTTGGGCCCACACTGTCTTGTTTATCTGCCGTGGCAAAACACCCACAAACGACATCGGCCACAGCTCGCCGTAAATTGCGTCCACACAATTCGGAGCCCACGTCTTATCGTTCCACAGCAGCGTTGACTTTCCAAGCGTCTCGGTTTCACCATCAGTTCATTACCACAGATTGCCAAAATTATTAATGCATAATTCGGACCATCCGGACCCCAACACTCCGCCGTTCTGTTCTCGCTCGGTACTCTCCAACCCTCCTCTCCTCGTCGCCAGAGGACCACTCCCCGCCTACCGGACGCCCCAGTATCTCTGGCGAGGCCAATATCGACCTTAACACTCGCGGCCGGAACACAATCGTGCCGAAAATCAGCACACTGGATTCGTCAACGGCTTGAACAGCGCCTTGCTGGTCACTACAGAATGCTGTTCTGAGATACGTACTTGTAGATATTATTCGCTAACTCAATTCCCTTCCCCGTTTTAAATTGAGTCTAGTTGAGGTATAGTGTCTAATGCCAGCTTATGCATGCTTAATATCCACATTCTCTACGTCGCATTGACTGTCAACACTCTGAAATAACGTACTTCATCATGTAGATGTCAACAACGAAATTCATTTCGTAACTTAATTCGAATGAAAGCGGAGATTTTTTTGAAACTGCTAAGCATCACTGAAAAAGATGTTTACCGGAGAGAGACAAAGAAGAGTCAGAAGAATCAGTCCATATATATATATATATATATATATATATATATATATATATATATATATATATATATATGTATGTATTACAGTAAGTTTCATAATAGCTAAAACTTTCAGTGTGTAACTTGTGTTTACTTTCAGACAAACTGGCAATCACGTACAGATTTCTGGCCGCTGGGGAAACATTCTAGTCGTTGGCCTTTACAACAAGAATTGCAGCAAATACATTATTTATAAAGATAACTTCGACTTTTGAGATAATTCTTATATTAAGTGCATAAGAAGTACCCAGAATCTTTTACAAAACGAAAAGTGAAACAAGTCTTGGAGCGAGGTGGATGCGAAACCGATACTTCTCTCTTTCCAAACCAGAACCACATCGCTACCACCTATGCTACAAGAAAAAAGTTTCAAATGGCTCTGAGCACTATGGGACGTAACTTCTGAGGTCATCAGTCCCCTAGAACTTAGAATTACTTAAACCTAACTAACCTAAGGACATCACACACATCCATGCCCGCGGCAGGATTCGAACCTGCGACCGTAGCGGTCGCGCGGTTCCAGACTGCAGCGCCTAGAACCGCTCTGCCACTCGGGCCAGCGCCTACGCTAAACCTTCGACACAGCAGTTGAATTTTCTTATATGGCATACAATGTTTAATGACTGTATTTACATAAATCATTATTTGGTAATTAATGTGCAAATTGTGTCAAAAGATGCGCTTTTGATAGATCGTCATTGTGTCGTGTTATTGAAACGGAATACTTTCATTAATACACTAGTTATAACACTAAAAACATCAACTACGGGTAGTCTTCGCCTACCGACACATAGTTTCCCGTAATTCTATTATAAAAAAAGTTTTAGCTACAACGACGCGTTTTCGAGAGATCCTCTATTTTGCTGCTGATTTACATCATGCGTACCATCACGTTTCCGACTTTAATAAAGGTCGGATTGTAGCCAATCGCGATTGCGGTTTATCGTATCGCGACATTGCTGCTCACCTTGGTCGAGATCCATTGACTGTTAGCAGAATATGGAATCGGTGGGTTCAGGAGGATAACACGGAACGCCGTGCTGCATCCCAACGGCCTCGTATCACCAGCAGTCGAGATGACAGGCATCTTATCCGCATGGCTGTAACGGATCGTGCAGCCACGTCTCGATCCCTGAGTCAACAGATGGGGACGTTTGCAAGACAACAACCATCTGTACGAACAGTACGACGACGTTTGCAGCAGCATGGACTATCAGCTCCGAGACCATGGCTGCGGTTACCTTTGACGCTGCATCACAGACAGGAGCGCCTGTGATGGTGTACTCAACGACGAACCTGGGTGCACGAATCGCAAAACGTCATTTTTTCGGATGAATCCAGGTTCTGTTTACAGCATCATGATGGTCGCATTCGTGTTTGGCGACATCGCGGACAACGCACATTGGAAGCGTGTATTCGTCATCGCCATAACGGCTTATCACCCGGCGTGATGGTATGGTGTGCCATTGGTTATAGTCTCGGTCACCTCTTGTTCACATTGACAGCACTTTGAACTCGAACTCGGGACCTTTCTTTCAGGAGTGCTAGTTCTGCAAGTTTCGCAGGAGAGCTTCTGTAAAGTTTGGAAGGTAGGAGACGAGGTACTGGCAGAAGTAAAGCTGTGGGAACGGGCCGTGAGTCGTGCTTGGGTAGCTCAGATGGTAGAGCACTTGCCCGCGAAAGGCAAAGGTCCCGAGTTCGAGTCTCGGTCGGGCACACAGTTTTAATCTGCCAGGAAGTTTCATATCAGCGCACACTCCGCTGCAGAGTGAAAATCTCATTCTGGAAACATCCCCCAGGCTGTGGCTAAGCCATGTCTCCGCAATATCCTTTCTTTCAGGAGTGCTAGTTCTGCAAGTTTCGCAGGAGAGCTTCTGTAAAGTTTGGAAGGTAGGAGACGAGGTACTGGCAGAAGTAAAGCTGTGAGTACCGGGCGTGAGTCGTGCTTCGGTAGCTCAGATGGTAGAGCACTTGCCCGCGAAAGGCAAAGGTTCCGAGCTCGAGTCTCGGTCGGGCACACAGTTTTAATCTGCCAGGAAGTTTCATGAAATATTGCTTTAGTGAAGCAATTGTAAGAGGGCAATTTCTATTTTGTATATTTGTTCTTTTTTATAATAGTTATAATTTTATGTTTATGTTGAAACATTCAACAGAAACAAGTGTATATAACTTAGTCTCCATTTCATCCAAACTTAATTTTTATTTAAAAGGGTTCTATAAGACAATGTGTGTAATTTTATCCATCCTCTACAATGATGGATAAAATTGATTACACTCTTATTTATGCTTTAGTTTATGCTACTATGCTTTTATGTTTTAGTTTATATCACTCGATATAAAACATAAAAATTAGTGTTCAATATAAAGTGAGTTCATTTTCTAATGTTCAAAAGTTTTATGGAGAATAGTAATAATGATCTCCTACAGCAACAGAATTTAACTTTCTCTGTTTATTGCTTTTCAATATTATGTAAGGCATTCTAGATTCACTGAACTTAGAACCTGGAACTCATGGCTTAAAACTGTAATACAAAGCCTGAAGGCTTCGCCATGATGCAATTAAATAACCTGCTAGATGCACTGAACTTGGAATTCATGGGCTAACATTTTGTAATGCCAAGCCAATTGACTCTGTCACAATGGTAGGATTACCTAAATTTCAGCTGTAAAAGAGTCATTACAGTAAAATTTTCCATTTTCACATAGATTTTCTTCTATTAAAATTATGATAGGATGTTTTGTACAAATCTGCAGTGTCTTCCAGTGATTCCTCTAGAGTACATTGCAGTCTGTTTAAATAAACAAGAAGTGGTGTAAGTTTCTTGTCAAATTTCACTTTTAATTTTAGCTCACAATTCTTGTAGTTTCTAAAATCGCAAAATACTGTTTGCAATATTCAGCGAAGACATCCGATTCTAAGCTTCGATTAGCCATGTAAAATCGTTGAGCTACTTCTTTGTGGCACAGCTGAAACGTGTTTGCATATTTGGCCTGCTTCTTGGCTCCTCAGCCAATGATAAATGTTGGCGGTTGTCGGGACAAGGAGGTCGTCCAGATTTGAAACGGGAATTGCATTGCATTGTACGGTGTTTTCGGAGCGAGACAGCTCGGAGATATGCGAAGTTCGAGAGTTCGGTTGACAGTGGTTAATACGTGATGTGTAGGTCATTTCAGTCGCGTTATATAAATGCTCGAACGGTTATTTTGCAATCATTCTGCCTGCAGAACTTGCAGTGGGTTGTAATGTAATTTGGTATTCATGTATGTGGTGCCACAACGGCTGAACTCGCTCACTTTCGTAAACTAGATGCTGACTTCCAGGATCGAGTAATACCTATGCAATTCGTTACATTGTGTATTCATTCTTATCATCCGCTCCTGCATTATGAATGGTTTACTCTCTTACTGGAAGATGTATCTAGAGGATCTGTAATTTCATGCCAAGTACTAGAACTTCAGTTTATGTTACGTGCAATGAGGACCCATATGGGTTTTGTCATCTGTCTGAGTACAATATAGTAACTATATTTAGTATTCCTGTTAATTATTTCGCTCTTCCTACGCCATTAACAAATTCATCACTCGTACTCAACTATTTCAGTTTCTTAATATTAAATACCCCACCCTGCGTATGAGTTCAGAAAGTTGTTCTGGATCACAGATTGCTGTGGGAGGCTATGCTATGTGTTTGTTGGTGTAATAGTAAAATATTTTGTGGAACACATGGTACTGAGGCGTCTCCTGTTTTCGTACACATAGGTTTCGCTTTTGAATTACGTCATGTACCTATTGGTTTGACGAAGTGTTTTGATAATAAATCGTTTTAGGGTCCAAGTTCAGTAATTAGAGCCACGAGGAAACATTCTCGTAGGACTACTTTGCTATAATCTCATGTATCCATATTATATGACTTTTGGGTAGAACTTTATGATTATTTACCTGACGTTTATGTCCCGCACATTTAGGTAAGTGTATGTGTGTGTGTGTGTGTGTGTGTGTGTGTGTGTGTGTGTGTGTGTATATGTGTGTGTGTGTGTTAGTGTGAATGTGTGCGAGTTGCGACTGTTACGTTAATTACTTGTGGTCAGAACACATTTTCAGTTGAAAACAGGGGCATTACCGTTGACATTTTGGACCTTGAGTTCATAGATCAGGGCTTTATCTGTGTACTCAAGGTTGTAGATCATGCACAAAAGGCTTATAAACAGAGACTAATAAGGTCCAAGGAGCCACAGTGATAGAGGTAACTGAATACACCACGAGGAGACAGATATTCTATACGAAAAAAATTAGTGATTATTTAAAAACTTTTAAGTGAACAGCACTCCAACCAAAGAAGTTAGTATTTCCTCATACTAGACATCCTTCTCATTTGCCGTAAGAGGGCCATAGCACATGCAAAAAATTGTAAGGAACAACTTTAGTCTCTGCATACATATCTGTTAAATGTTTTTGTATTGTCACTGTATGCTGTAGATGAGGTTTGCATTTCGAAACATGTTGCTTCATTAAATGATTTTTAAGATAAAGTAAGTCAAGGAAAAATATGGTAACGGTCTCTGAAAAATGCTACGAGAAACATTCTTAACTAGTAGATGCTCGAAGACTTCGTACGTATCGGGAACCTGATTAGGAAAAACTAGGAACCGGCATTAAGGGTGCAAATTACTAATATTCATCAGCTTTCTAGGTGTCTATCCCGTAGACATTGTACAGATAAAATTCGGCATGTAACATAACAGCTTGGACGGAGTCGTTCCAGCAGTCATTTTTTCCATGTTTCATCCATGAACGGATGGAGAAGAAACCTTACTACATGGCACAATAAAAGATTCTCTCTGCCAGGCACTTCATCAGAGTACATATTCAAAAGTTGATGGCACTCAGACTGAAGCACAGAAAATAATTCATTTCGCAATAGGGCACGGACTACTGCAACACAACAAGTGTCAGCTTCATGCTGTTACTCATGAACTCGCAACATAGAGTTGTGAAAGGAATATTCGCGATGAAATTATTTTGGTGAGTTTGTACAATGTACTGAGAAATGAAAGCGCTGACGAATATTGATTGAAGAAGTTTGCATAGCACTTAAATCTTAGAATAAACATACGACACGACGAGAAAGTGCAAACGCGTACATGATTATCAGAAGCCGGACGCGTTTAAAGAAAAAAAACGCGGTATAAATAATGGTAAAGGTGTTTAGTGCTTCATCCTCCCTTCTTTCTCTCATCTCCCCCCCCCCCCCCGCCACTCTCTCTCTCTCTTAAACACACACACACACACACACACGTTCTTTTCAAATATGTGGTGTGTCCCATACCTGTAGCGTCAGCCCTTTCCGTCCAAAATGACATGTCCAACCTGTTTCATAGAATGTAGGCATGCCGCATAAAGCTGTTCAAAATCTTGATTGCGGCAGCAATTTCATACTTTGTCATTTTCAAGCACAGTGAGATATTAAAGCCCATTATACAGAGTTAAGTCCAAATGTGCTAGATCATACTTTCCTCCATTCTGTACCCAAGTACGTGTGATGGAATAAGTATACCCGCTGAAACTTCCTGGCAATATCCTTTCTTCCAGGAGTGCTAGTTCTGCAAGGTTTGCAGAAGAGCTTCTGTGAAGTTTAGAAGGCAGGAGACGAGGTACTGGCAGAATTGAAGCTGTGAGGATGGGTCGTGAGTGGTGCTTGGGTAGCTCAGTTGCTAGAGCACTTGCCCGCGAAGGGCTGTAAGCTCCCCACAAAAATTTATTTACATTTAATCTACCCACAAAATTCATTTACATTTCTAACCTCGCTACAAAATTCTTTTCACATTAACATCCACACAAAATTAGTTTACATTTAGTCTACCCACAAAATTCTTTCTGATTTAATCTAAACTCAAAATTCATTCACATTTAGCGTAACCTCACAACAGAAAAATTCCTAAACCTCTCAACAGTAAAAAAAATTATAATTATGTCGTTCACTTTCCGTGTAACGTCCCAATAAAAAAAAATTCAGTAACCTGGTAACAATACAATGTAACTAACCTCTCAATTAAATTGTCGCTCACTTATGACTTTTCAATAATTCACTGTGAATTTAACCTGGTAAATTTTGGACGACAGCAGTGCTGCGTCATGGCCCTGAAAGATCATTCTGAATAAAAAAAGGAAAAATTCTTACCTCAATGAAGTCGCCGGATATATCTGCTCTTACAATAAATTTTTCCGGCACAGCTCTGTGCAATGCTGGTCGATCTATCTGTCATTTATGAAAGGAAGCAACTGATTTTTCTATTGCAATAATCGGGATGATCACGGATGGGAGAAATTATAAATTCTTTAAATTGAAATGAATGGTTGTTAAAAGTTACTTTTTATGAGGAAGATTATTATTACGAGAGTTTTAAAACATTTACATGCGACTTGAGATAACATTACTACATATGCGCGAGGCGGCTTTTTACCTTATACAATAATACTCAAGCTCCGACATCGCTGCACCGCGACGAGGCCAGCCAACACGTTACACCATGCCAGACCAGAGCAGACTCCAGACTAGTAACAACTTACTGCTACAGCTACACAGTTCCTACTGCAGTCAACACTGCTCTCTGGTCAGAGATTCTTTTATACCTTGCCTATTGCAGGCAGCGCATGAGCAATACATCGAAATTACATCTGCTCGGACCTCTTACATACCCCTCCACTGTGGGGGGGGGGGGGGGGGGGGGGAGGGGGAATTTGGTAGCGATGGTGAGTCAACTGGACTTGCCATGAGCAACAAATTTTTCTAAAATCTACTTAATTAACTAAGTTTACAGTCACAGAGTATATATATAAGTGCAGAACATGAAATGAAATAGAGTGCAGATGCACTGAGTACAGAACATATCAAGCAATGACAAAATGTATACGCAATGAGTACAAAACATATTAACAAATGACATAAAGTGCACACACACTGTATATATCTCTACCATTTTACAAGAACTAGGGTACTCAATGAGTACAAAACATATTAATAAATGACATAAAGTGCACACACACTGTATATATATATATATATATATATTTATTTATTTATTTATTTTACCATTTTATAAGAACTAGGAAAGGAAAGGGAAGGATTGCATCATGGTTGTAGCACATTAGGTTGCACGTAGCTCCACTGAAAGTCCATATCTTTCTACAGAAGCACAACACCAAGTGAGACAATCTGAAGTTCTCTTCCCTGAAGTATTAATCAGTGTAGCCAAGACACTGAAATGTCGTATTAATATTCAATGTTATCATTTTGGTAGTACATTAGGTACACCAAACAGTGGGACCATAATAACATCTCCATCGTTCAAGGTGGTAGACAGCATGATGTGTCAACACCACACTCCTGCAGAATTGATACTTTTTCACCAACATAGAATCAGTGCAAAATCCAAATATAGTGCACCATGACCATGAGGATGGACAGGACAAACGGATATTGCAGTAATTTCTGGTAAGTAGGTCAGAAGGTGAAGGACATTAAGTCTTATGCTAGTCATCATAGAGAATTACACTTGTCTATCAACCAATTTGAGTAATTGTTGGCACTCATTGCCTAGTTACTAAACATTTCTGTACTATGTATGGAGTATTGCAGAACATTATTCATAAGTCATCTGATTACACTAAATATTGGCTCTCATTGGCCAGTTACAAACCTTTTTATGCATTATTCAGAAGTGATCATTCAAAGCAAGAATTAATTAATGGCATAACATTTACATAATTCATCTAGTTATAGTAATCATTGGCACTCATTGGCCAGTTACAAACCATTTTCATGCATTATTCAGAAGTGATCATTCAAAACAAGAGTTAATTAATGGCATACCATTTATGTAATTCATCTAGTTATAGTAATCATTGGCACTCATTGGCCAGTTACAAACCATTTTTATGCATTGTTCAGAAGTCATCATTCAAAACAAGAGTTAACGAGTGTAGCATCAAGCTACTGGTATTCATATATAATAGCATGTAAGTGACATAAGACAAATTTAAAATATAAGAAACAGTGGCATTCATTGGCCAAAGTATTCATATAGTTTTATAAAACATTATTCAGTATTATTCAGAAGTCATCATTCAAAATGAGAGTTAATTATTGGCATAGCATTTATAGAGTATAACAAAAATATTACTCACAGAAATTATTGGCATAGCATTTATGCATTGTTACAAAACATCATTCAGTATTACTCAGAACTCATCATTCAGGTGACGTAGGACATATTTAAAATGTAACACACTGTAACTATTACTCAAGGTCTGTGGTCCAATAATACATAGATATAATGGATTTAATACATCTGACAAATCTGCATTATATTTAGTACTATAAATATCTCTTAAACTAGTAGCATTATTTGGGATTGGTAATACATTTTTTTGTGCTAGCAATGCATAGCGTTGGGATTGATAATTAATTGCTGGGGCATGAAAATATTTGCTTTTGACTTATTGCTGGATATAAGGATTAGTAACGTCATTCGTCATGAGTCAGCTGTAGCAAAGTTATAAAGCAAGTAGAGTATATGTGATCACATTCATGAATGACACACACAAATGGGTAATAAAAATGCAAGTACTAGAACAGGTTTAATAACTAACTGCTTATAGCACATTAATTTCATGAATAGCTTCTCCTAGAAAAAATACGAAATGGATTATTAAGCTGAAAGAAGAAACGCATATTATGCTGAAAAGTAGTGAACTTCGAATTAACAGGTAATGAAACATGTACTCAATATGTATGTACTCTAGCTGTCCTTTCCAAAACATTCAGTTATTATACCATGCGACATAAGACATACTGTCGAAACGGACTGCAACAAATACTTAAATAACTACATAGCATTTCTTAACTAACAGTAAATATATAAACTTCATCATTATTCTCATCTGCAAAGAAAAACTTCTTTATTCATATTACTATAACTTCATTACTATCATCACCTGCAAAGAAAAACCTCATTATTCATATTAGCATATTCTTCATATAACTATTCATCATCATTCATTATCATCTGCAAAAAAGACTCTTCATTATTCATTATTCATATTACCATTTACTTCATACAACTATTCAAAGTATAGAGTTTCTTATTTCTAGCATATTTTATCACTAAAACTAGGATGTGTAGCTCTGTCTGACAGCCTGCATCAATCGCCTCGTATTCTAAAAGAAAAAAATCAGTTAAGACTGCTATCATATGATGTGTATAGTATATTTTTGTTAATGCTTGTTAATTCTGACCCATTTACTCTTCATCACAAGGTATTCCATTTTCTTTCGTTCATTCCAAAGGTGAAATTCCCATTTCATAGTAATCCACTGTGGTTTGTTTAATTTATTTCTTTTACACATTATTGCTTTCTGAAAATGATTAATAAGGATTAATATCTTGCACTTAAATCATATACCCATTAAACAAAAACTGGTTTCTAGTGATATAATTAAGCATACAGTATAGCATGACAGAAAACGTATTATGTCAAAAACGTAGACAGTTTTCAAGTGCAAAAAAATTTACACAGAGTATCATAATTTAGTAGCAAAAACTGTAGAATAGTCAAGATGTTAAGATATCATAAGGCAAAATGTCAATGTCAACTGGTGTTTGTTATATCTTAAAGATTTCGTAGTGCATACAAACAAAATAGGAAAACAATCATACATACACGAAAAATGGAGAATGTGCACGGTCTGATATATAACGACAAGAAAAGCTACCTGCTAACCTTACCTTGCCGGGCACTTGCCAAGAAAAAATATGATAATCATCAGTAAGTGTTCATATAAATATCTGTAAACGGCATTACAGTGCGACAAATCATAAAGTATGTTCATTCAATAAAGGGTTTAATATTGGAGACATGGTGATTGCCTTTACTTTTTCTGTTTCTCAAAGTTTCGACGTGTACTACATTGGGGTGAGGAATGCTGCGAATTCGATATGGACCTGCGTATAAAAGCTCAAATTTACTGCATCTACTCTTTCCTCTGTTGGATAAATAGTGTGTACGTACTAATATCTTCTGTCCAATGTGAAAGTCACGGCGTGTACAAACCTGTTTTTGCTGTCTTCTCCGGCGCTCTGCGGCACGTTTGATGTTGTTCAGCGCAATGTCAATTATTTCATGGTGTCGTAGTCGACGAGATGTAGGAAAGGACACTAATTCTTTAATTTTGTTAGGTGGTTCAACATTTTTCAGTATAACAGCCGGAGATAGCATAGTAGATTCATTTGGTATGGAGTTAATTACATCCTGGAATGAGAGTATGTGTGTGTCCCAATCAATATGTCTTTTATGGCAGTATATTCTACACAGTTTACCAATTTCTTTCATTAGTCGTTCACAAGGGTTCGAAGAAGCGTGATACTTGGATACATAGATCAGAGAAATGTTTCTAGCTCGTAACATACGTGTCCATGTAGCAGATCGAAATTGTGGTCCATTGTCAGAAATTACTTTCAATACATGCCCTACATGAAATAGAAAATGTTTTACAAATGCTATCGAAACAGATTTAGCAGTAGCTTCGCGTAACGGAGTGAAGGTAACAAATTTCAAAGTGAGTTCAACAGCGACAAAGATGTAACAAAAACCTCTATTAGATCTGGGAATCGGACCAAAAATGTCTACAGCGGCCATGTGTCTCAGTTTAACAGGTACAATGGGATGTAACGGAGGAATATGTGAAGTCGTGTCTGACTTAGCTTTCTGGCAGATTTTACATGACGCTAAAACTCGTCGAATACGTTTCTCCATGTTGGCAAAATAACAGTTCTGTCTCAGTATAAGAAAACATTTTCTGGCTCTGTAATGTGCGTAACTTAAATGCGTATACCAAATTAATTTGTTAACCAGTTCGTCAGGAATGCATAGTAACCAATTGTTGCTGTCAGGGTGAGAGCGGCGAAACAGAATATTATTGCGTACAGTGTAATGGTTTCTGATGGTAACATTATTCCTATCTTGCCAAAGGTGTTTAATTTCTTTCCACACGTTATCTTTGCTCTGCTCTCGTGCTATGTCTCGTAATGATGCCGAAATAAAATTTTCGAATGCAACTTGTTCAATATACATGACGCTAAAATTTGCTTGGCAGAAGTTGGTTGCGATGTCTTGCTGATTGTTGCTGAGAGAACGGGATAGTGCGTCTGCTACAATATTTTGTATACCGGGAATGTGAACAATTGTGGAATTAAATTCCTGTAAATAAAGTTTCCATCTGCTTAACCTGTCATGTGTAAATTTTGCGGAAAGTAAAAACTGGATAGCTCTATGATCTGTGTAAACGGTCGTATGTCTTCCATAAAGAAAATGCCGAAATCTCGTAAATGCCCATACAACACATAATGTTTCAAGTTCTGTAACAGAATAATTGCGTTCAGCAGGTGACAGAATGCGACTCGCAAAGGCGATATTTTTTATTACTGTAGTACCGTCTTCTTCAATTTCCTGAAAAATGTGTACGCCTAAAGCGGTGTTAGAACTGTCGGTGGCAATGGAAAAATTTCTGGTAAGATCTGGATGTGATAAAAGTGATGCATTCAACAAAGCTTGTTTCAGATTAACAAATTCAGAATGTGCTTGGCTATCCCAGGACCAAATACTGTTTTTACTCGTCAATTGCCATAATCTAGGGGTGTCTAAAGTAGAGTAATGAAAAAGTTTACGAAAAAAGTTAATTACACCCAAGAAGCTGCGTAGTTGTTTCTTCGTCGTAGGAACAGTAATGTCACGTAAAACTTGAAGTTTTTCCGGGTCAGGCGCAATGCCTTCTGCTGAAATTACATGTCCAAGAAATTTTATAGAAGTTTTGCCAAAGTGCGATTTACCAAGATTAGCTGTGAGTCCTTGTGCACGAAAAGTTCGTAACAGTTGTTCAAGAATCAAATCGTGTTCAGGCCAGTTAGTTTCTGCAATAAGAATGTCGTCTACATACATTGTGATTCTGTCTTTTAATTCTGTCGGAAGTATAGTATTCAAACCGCGAATAAACGCTGCTGAAGAAATAGTTAAACCGAACGGTAATTTACAAAATTGATAACAGTTAACAAAACAGAAAAGCTGTGTACTTTCTGCAGTTCGGATGGAGCTGAATTTGCCAAAATCCCGATTTCAAATCTAACGTGGAATAAATAGCAGTACCATGAAATTTCTGTAGAAGTTCTTCTAGTGTCTGTGGGCGATCTGTTTCATTAATAATAATGTCATTGATGTGACGCGAATCAAGTACGAGGCGAAGTGAACCATCCTTTTTCTTAACAATATGGAGCGGGTTTATGTACGGACTAACTGCCGGTTCAATAATTCCTTGGTCAAGCATAGCTTGCAATTCTTTCTTAACTCGTTCTCTGTGATTATAAGGAATGGGATAATGTTTGGCTTTAAATGTGTCGTGCTGTTTAACTTGAAATTCATACATAAAACCGGAATAGTACCAGGGACGTTGTCAAAAACTGGAGTTTGCTGTAAAAGAATATTGCGTAGTTGCGTGCGTTCGTCGTCTGTATTTGCACTGCTCTGTTTAACTTTATCAGAAATCATCTGCATAACGTCATAGTCGGCTTCGTCTGGAGTATTATAGTTGTGTACGTACGTATCTGTGAACAATGTGGGATGACAGGCTATGTTACGTGATGCAGAAATGACCTCTGTCCGATTAATTGTTTGTTCTTCAGCAGATAAAGAGTGCTGAAATTCTAATGCCAGTTGTACATTTTTATCCTTTAACATTAAATACGAATTTTGAAAGTCAATAATTGCGTCGTGTTGTACCAGAAAATTCGTACCTAAAATAACGTCTGTTATGAATAAGGGAACAATCCAAAAATTTGAGTGAAACGTATGACCTGCAATACAAAATGATAAGTGTGTCTGTAACTTTACATCTACTCCTTTACCAGATACTGCTCCATTTACTTTAGTTTTGCGTAATGGTAACGTAGGATAGGTATTCTTTTTGTTACATTCGTTGAAAGTTTCCTCATTTATAACTGACATAGGTGGTCCAGAATCGATTACTGCTGAAAATTTGGATGATCCAATCTTTACTTCAATGACAGGGTGTGAAATGGTTTTTTGGATAACTGTTTTTTCCTGCAAAAGAGTGTCTCGAATGTCGTCAAAAGTAATAACATTTTCGTGAACAAGATTCTGTGTGTCAAAAGTATTGCTTGCGTTGCTGGAAGATGCAACCTGTACTGTATCTAGTCAAATTCTATCTGACGTGCTATTATTTGCCGGAGGATGCTGTGGCATCTCGACTATTTGTACTGTTCTGTTATTTCGTTCTGACGCATTAGGTTCGGGATGATACCGACTGTCTGATTCATTCATGATAATCTGTTGTTGCGGATGATTTTGCTGCTGGTAAGACCGAGTGTTATTAAACGTACGCTGAAAATTGTGCTCATTACATTTACGTCTGTCATGATAGTCATTTCTATACGGTGCATTGCGATATGAGTTAAAATAGTGTGTCTTCTGTACGTACTGATTTCCTTGTTGCTGTGCGTTACTATTTGGCGGAGCCGACGCTATATGTGCAGGCGGCGAAACATTAAAGCTTGGTTGACCTTGCACATTACATTGTTGGCTAGGTATGCTAATCGGCTGGTTTTGTTGCTGTTGTAGGGAAAACCCTCTATCGTTGCCAAAATGTGGTTCCTGTTGTTGATAATTTTGACGATACTGATAATTAAAATTTTGTCTGATATTGAAATTACGCTGATAGTTCTTGAATGTCTAACGAAAATTGTCACTTTCGATGAAGCTTGTCATGTCAGGTTTTCTTTACATATCCTTAATCCTAGATAGATCGATAGTTGAAGAGCTGTTTTGATAGATATAAAGGATAGTAGAAGAGAAGGCAGCAGTGCAGAAAACTAAAGATGAAATAGCACTACTACGGCTCGGGGCCCTGTGCACGCTACGGCACATATTCATCCAAGAGTAATGAATCCCCTGAGGTTAATTACGCGCTGCAAATAAATTTTGGTTTCTGTGTTACAGGCAATGCCGGTGAAAATCCAAAAGTAAATTTTTGTATCCAGTCCAATTATTGTTTCTGCATTACAGGCCAAGCTGGTGAAAATACAAAAACAAATTGTCGCATCCAGTCCAAAACTCTGTGTTCTGTCATTATTAAATACCTTAGATTTTTTTACGGATAAAAATTGCTTATAATCAACGTTATCGTCTCTGTATCTGTGAACTGGTTCAGGATTGTATGATAATCCGTTTGCCCGGAATCCAAGTCACGTACTCTCTGTAAATTACCTAAGTTGCACTGGCTGTGTGAGTGTGACAAATGTTCGGAAAGTGGCGTATACTGTGACGTGTTAGAGACTGCAACATTTTTCATCTCCGTCAATTCTTGCTGTAAACATGACAATTTCCTATGTAATGTATTATTGGACGAGCCTACCTCACTGATTGTCTGCTGTAAATTTTGGAATTCTGGTGTTTGATTAAACGAAACTGGTGACGTATCGTCTGATTTGGTGTCATTATTACTTTCGATAACGTCAATACGACTGGCCAATTCATCATATTTTTCAGTCAGTACTTTTACGTGATCATCGTTTTTAGTACCACAGGCATTAATTTGTTTTTGTATTTTACGTGTGGTTTAGTTCAATTTTTTAACGTCTGCTTTAATGGCATCGGGATCCCGTATTAATTCCAACTTTTCAAGTCTGTTGGTCATTGTCTGAAAGTCTAATGTGTGTGTGTCTGTTTTAGTTTTAAGATCGGAGATTTCATCATGCAATTCGGTGTTCAACAGTTTGATTTCGTCCGATACTGTAGCCATATTGTTGTCTACGTATGTTTTTGCTTTCGTAAACAATTTATGCTTATCTTCCTGTCTCTGTGCAGTAATTGTTTCCATGACTTGTTGCTTTATTTTATTCTGTTCCTGTATAAATTTACTGTAACGCGTTTCATTGTTTTGTAGGTGGTGATTAAAACGTTCGTCAATTTGGCTGTTCTGTTGGACAAATTTCGCGTCCACTTTTGTATCCAGCGTGCGTGAAAGCTCTGCTGACATTAATTTAAACTCGTCGCGTAACTGTGTTGCGTTTTCAGAGCATTGTTTAGCGACTGCACTAATTTCATCTCTAAGTAATTTAGTTGTGGCTACACGTGTACTACTTAATTCTTGTACAACAGATCTAATTTCTTCACTACTGTTCCTAGCATAAGCCTTACTTTCCTCACATAATTGTTCTTTAGTGTCATAACGTTGCACGGAAACGGCTGTAATCTGTTCACTAAGTTGTTTGTTCTGTTCATTAAGGTTGTCGTGTTTTTCGTTCGACTGTTTGGAATTGTTGTCTAGTTTTTGATTAAGTTGTTTGAAAAGGTTATCGAATTTTTCATTACGTTGTTTGTACGATTCATTAAGGTTGTCGTATTTTTCATTCAATTGTTTAAGATTTTCATTAAGTTGTTTGAAGTTGTTGTCTTGTCTTTCATTCTGTTGTAGCAATACTGCCATAATTTGATCCAAGCCAATATTACCTACTTTATTCTCTGTGCTGTTTGACGGCGTACCTGCAATTGTCACGTTTTGTGTAACCATTCTTTGATTCACAAAAAGGTTTGCCCATCGGATGTGCACTGTTGGTCGCTAAATCGGAATCAAATAAATTTGTCGTACTTTGAGTACATTGTTCACCTTCATTAGAAACAATTATCTCTTCGCTACGTGAATTTTGCAAATTAGGTGTGTCAAACTGGACAGCGTTCATTGTAACGGAACGTGCCGCGTCATCAATTGTTACATTTACTGTGGACATAATTGCATTTGTTTGCTCATCATTAGGATCAAAATCAATATTAGTGATCGGTACGCACTGATTATCAGTAATTAGAGGGTTATCGCTATTACACTGAGTGTCGCAAGTATTATCGGTCAAATTATTCGAGTCGGCTATTTCACTCATTGCGCATCGCGATGTACTGTTAACAGTTTTTCGCGGCATTTTTCACAAATAAAAATTAAGCACAAAATGAAACAAAGACAAAGCAAAAATGGAACCAACACAATACAACAAAGAGCAACAAATTGCCGATGATCTGTGAAAGAAAGCGTGACAAATTAGTAAAAGCGTTGCGCCAGATGCAAACTACATTTAAGTAAATAAGAGCAGATGTATGACTACTTCTCAGAGATTCACAAAGAAATACGATCCTGACCGGTTGTCGCCAAGTGTAACCTCCCCACAAAATATAATAAATAATATGAATATGATTCTAATTTAGTGTAACCGCCCCACAAAATATAAAATAAATATTATGGATAATGATTCTAGTTTAGTGTGACCTCAAAACAAAATTCTTTCACAGTGTAACCTCTCCACAAAATTCATTTACATTTATAACCTCGCTACAAAATTCTTTTCACATTAACCTCCACACAAAATTAGTTTACATTTAATCCATCCACAAAATTCTTTCTGATTTAATCCAAGCTCAAAATTCATTCACATTAGCGTAACCTCACAAGAGAAAAATTCCTAAACCTCTCAACAGTAAAAAAATTATAATTATGTCGTTCACATTCCGTGTAACGGCCCAATAAAAAAATAAATTCAGTAACCTGGTAACAATACAATGTAACTAACCTCTCAATTAAATTGTCGCTCACTTATGACTTTTCAATAATTCACTGTGAATTTAACCTGGTAAATTTTGAACGACAGCAGTGGTCTTGGCCCTGAAAGATCATTCTGAATAAAAAAAGGAAAAATTCTTACCTCAATGAAGTCGCCGGATATATTTGCTCTTACAATAAATTTTTCCGGCACAGCTCTGTGCAATGCTGGTCGACCTATCTGTCATTTATGAAAGGAAGCAACTGATTTTTCTATTGCAATAATCGGGATGATCATGGATGGGAGAAATTAGTAAATTCTTTAAATTGAAATGAATGGTTGTTAAAAGTTACTTTTTATGAGGAAGATTATTATTACGAGAGTTTTAAAACATTTACATGCGACTTGAGATAACATTACTACATATGCGCGAGGCTGCTTTTTACCGTATACAATAATACTCAGGCTCCGACATCGCTGCACCGCGACCGGGCCAGCCAACACGATACACCATACCAGACCAGAGCAGACTCCAGACTAGCAACAACTTACTGCTACAGCTACACAGTTCCTACTTCAGTCAACACTGCTCTCTGGTCAGAGATTCTCTTATACCTTGCCTACTGCAGGCAGCGCATGAGCAATACATCGAAATAACATCTGCTCGGACCTCTTACAAGGCAAAGGTCCCGAGTTCGAGTCTCAGTCCGGCATACAGTTTTAATCTGCCAGGAAGTTTCATATCAGCGCATACTCCACTGCAGAGTGAAAAATCTCATTCAAGTATACCCGCTCTTCTACATTCCACGTGAGGACCAACGACATCCGCAATATAATCGAAGTGAATCGGTCACGTGGCCAACGCGGTGGCGGTTGGATTACAAACCACCCTGTTGGCTACGAGAGCAGTGCATTTTCGGTGTATACAGGGTGATTTTTAATAACGTCTAAAGAACCCCGGAGTGTCGTAGATGACGTTAAGACAAATAATTTAATGTAAGACACATGGGGCGGCAAATGAGGGAAAATATACCAAAAGGGTTCAAATGGTTCAAATGGCCCTGAGCACAATGGGACTTAACATCTGGGGCCATCAGTCCCCTAGACCTAGAACTACTTAAATCTAACTAATCTAAGGACATCACACACATCCATGCCCAAGGCAGGATTCGAGCCTGCGACTGTAACAGCAGCGCGGTTCCGAACTCAAGTGCCTAGAACCGCTCGGCCACAGCGGCGGCTACCAAAAGGGAATGACAACTGTTGAGCACCGGACGTCGCCAGATGACGTACCTCGCCACACGTGCTGCGGCTGAGATTACAGTCTGTCGCACCTGATCGTCATAATCCAAGTCAGGGATTCACATCGGTATGGCTCCCGAACTACGTGTGCGACTTTGGAGCGCGGTGCTCAGGGTTCTAGTATTGCGTCTGGCATGCTGCATTTTTTTTTCACTGCGTGGAACAGTTACGTGTTTACTTTGACGTACTGATTTATTAATTTATTTATCAGTCTCACAGTCTTCGCTGGTTTACTGCAAAGTAAAGCATAACAAAAACCTGTCCTACTGCGTTACAAGTGAATGAACATAAGCTTCCGAACTGCGTCGTTACCAGTAAATGAGCTATGTTTTCTTTACTAAATAACGTCTGTAAACAAAAAAGGAAGTGAAATAAGGAAGAGAACTTAAAATAAAAACAACTTTTGCTTGGCCACAGCGAGGACAACAGTTTTGTTCCTTCTACGTTTACACCAGATCACATTTACAAAAGGTGTTCGAAAAAAGTATGGGTTGCTTAAATGCAAGTAATTCATCGCTCAATCATTCCTTCCCGCAAACGCTCCAAAATCTCCGTATTTTGGATGTGACGTCTCATGTTCAACATTTGTCATCCACTTTTGGGGTGTTTCCCGACATTTGCGGCCCCATGTGACTTGTATTAAATTACTTATCTCAGTGTCACCTACGTCGCTTCGGAGACTGTTAAACGTTAATAAGAATCATCCTGTGTAATTATTGTAGTTATTCAACGTTGCATCAACAGCTGAAGATATTTACACTCCTGGAAATGGAAAAAAGAACACATTGACACCGGTGTGTCAGACCCACCATACTTGCTCCGGACACTGCGAGAGGGCTGTACAAGCAATGATCACACGCACGGCACAGCGGACACACCAGGAACCGCGGTGTTGGCCGTCGAATGGCGCTAGCTGCGCAGCATTTGTGCACCGCCGCCGTCAGTGTCAGCCAGTTTGCCGTGGCATACGGAGCTCCATCGCAGTCTTTAACACTGGTAGCATGCCGCGACAGCGTGGACGTGAACCGTATCTGCAGTTGACAGACTTTGAGCGAGGGCGTATAGTGGGCATGCGGGAGGCCGGGTGGATGTACCGCCGAACTGCTCAACACGTGGGGCGTGAGGTCTCCACAGTACATCGATGTTGTCGCCAGTGGTCGGCGGAAGGTGCACGTGCCCGTCGACCTGGGACCGGACCGCAGCGACGCACGGATGCACGCCAAGACCGTAGGATCCTACGCAGTGCCGTAGGGGACCGCACCGCCACTTCCCAGCAAATTAGGGACACTGTTGCTCCTGCGGTATCGGCGAGGACCATTCGCAACCGTCTCCATGAAGCTGGGCTACGGTCCCGCACACCGTTAGGCCGTCTTCCGCTCACGCCCCAACATCGTGCAGCCCGCCTCCAGTGGTGTCGCGACAGGCGTGAATGGAGGGACGAATGGAGACGTGTCGTCTTCAGCGATGAGAGTCGCTTCTGCCTTGGTGCCAATGATGGTCGTATGCGTGTTTGGCGCCGTGCAGGTGAGCGCCACAATCAGGACTGCATACGACCGAGGCACACAGGGCCAACACCCGGCATCATGGTGTGGGGAGCGATCTCCTACACTGGCCGTACACCACTGGTGATCGTCGAGGGGACAGTGAATAGTGCACGGTACATCCAAACCGTCATCGAACCCATCGTTCTACCATTCCTAGACCGGCAAGGGAACTTGCTGTTCCAACAGGACAATGCACGTCCGCATGTATCCCGTGCCACCCAACGTGCTCTAGAAGGTGTAAGTCAACTACCCTGGCCAGCAAGATCTCCGGATCTGTCCCCCATTGAGCATGTTTGGGACTGGATGAAGCGTCGTCTCACGCGGTCTGCACGTCCAGCACGAACGCTGGTCCAACTGAGGCGCCAGGTGGAAATGGCATGGCAAGCCGTTCCACAGGACTACATCCAGCATCTCTACGATCGTCTCCATGGGAGAATAGCAGCCTGCATTGCTGCGAAAGGTGGAGATACACTGTACTAGTGCCGACATTGTGCATGCTCTGTTGCCTGTGTCTATGTGCCTGTGGTTCTGTCAGTGTGATCATGTGATGTATCTGACCCCAGGAATGTGTCAATTAAGTTTCCCCTTCCTGGGACAATGAATTCACGGTGTTTTTATTTCAATTTCCAGGAGTGTATATTTTGACAAACAACACAATATGCACGCAATCGGCATCACTTTATCATTACAATGCCATGCAATATCCTTCGCTTGGTTTTACTAGCTCAAAATAAGATAATAGAAGCATTGGAAGTGTAGAAGGATGCTGAAAAGTAAGTTAACTGGTGAGATGTGTAGATGAAGTCTTTATCAGTATCGGCGAGGATCTAAATATCTGGAAATCATTCACTGGAAGGAGTGACAAGATGGTAGAATGTGTGTAAAGACATAATGGCACTAGAGGGAGCCGAAGAGAGCAACAGTTGTAGCGGAGGACGATTAGAACATTGAGCACGTTGCGTGTAACTACTGTTCTGTGATAAAGAGTCTCACAGGACAGGAAATCGTGATTGACTTTATTGATTTATCATATCATACTAATCAGAAGCCTAACAACAGAAAAAGAAATAAATAATTAACACTCAGAAGGGTGATGTTAATCGGAAATTGAAAGCGAGGTGGAGAGTATGTCGTGCGGGGATTTGGAGTGTGTGGTAAAGCTTCGATGGAATGTATGTCCACGCTACGTTGGTGTGGATGAAGATGGGGCGAACAACAGCTTGTGTGTATGAAAGCTGATCATGGGATTTAGTCCCCATGGTGAACTGGTCACTTTTAGTCTATTCTGGTCTTTTTTAGACTTCAAGAACGTAACTTCATTTGCGAATAGGAATCCCTGAGCAGCTGTGCTGTGGCTCGCGTTGGTGCCGCTGCTAGGTTGGCACCATTTAGTTGGTATAGTTACGGTTGTCGACTTCTTCTTGTGTTCATTGGCACCATTCCATTTGCAAGCGTTGTCTGTCCGCTAGTGGCAGCAGCGGCGGTTATCGATATCTAGTAACGGTGGTACTATCTTTGGGGCGACGTTGTGGTGTTTTCGTGTGGTGTGAGTCCGCAATTCGGTTGGGGACGGACGAGCAACCACGTCCGCGCAGCGCGGGAACACGCCGGGACCACTGGTGGCATGGTGCACTGCCGGATAGAAGGGCTGTAGTCGCGAGGCGTACAACCTCGTTGTCAACCGGACCCAGGAAGCTCAAGTTGAGTGGGCCTTAATTCAGGTAGTGAAACCTCCACCACTGTGTGATCTCGCCATTTGCTTGCGTGTTGCTGCTCACAATGTCGCCGAGCCGAAGAGCAGCGAGTGGAGCGTTTGGGGAAGGCGAACCTGATTAGCCTTCCTCCACTTCTTATTATTAATTGTTGCAATCTATACGTTATTATTTGTGAAGTTCAACCAGTGGGGCATGAATATGTGTGATGTCCTTAGGTTAATTAGGTTTAAGTAGTTCTAAGTTCTAGGGGACTGATGACCTCAGCTGTTAAGTCCCATAGTGCTCAGAGCCATTTGAACCATTCAACCAGTGGTATTTTTCCCGCTTAGCGGCCCTAATGCCCCAGTTACCTGCCCTGTGTATGTTCCAGCAGTGTTCTTTTCCTCGCCTTGTCGCTGCTGTCCGGTAAGGCGTGTAGTTCGACAGCTTCCTTGGTTCGTGGTGGTGGTGTGTGTGTGTGTGTGTGTGTGTGTGTGTGTGTGTGTGTGTGTGTGTGTGTGTATTTTCTTACTCTGGCAGTAGTTCCTTTCTGCTTCCGGATGCTCTAAACACCGGAGTCTGAAGACGTAGCGCTGACCGCCAGTTCCGGCTTGGGTGTGTTACTACATCGTTGCATTGGTCATAGGACGTTAGGTAGATTCGGCAAATGATTGTTGGTCATGTGTTTAAACTGCCACTAGTCTGAGTTACCATCTCGGGAAGTGTATGCAACACTTGGCTGCCTGTCTCTACGCTTGTGAAGTTTTGAGGGACTTTCCCAGGTCGACCCTTGCGACCCTTGAGCAACGTCTGCCCCCCCCCCCCCACGCTCCCTCTTGTTTTGGTCAGATTTGATGATTTTTTAAAAATATTTTAATACTGTAATTGCAAGTTGAAGAAGTTAACTGGTTCTTAAAACATTGCGATTCAAGCCTTCAGCCGTGCAACAGTTTTTAAATTATTGCTATTGAGGCCTTCAGCCGAGAAGTAGTTAGAATTTGTTGACATTAAGGCCTTCAGCCGTGACTGTTTTTAATTAGACAGTTGTATTCTAGCAGTGACATTTTGATGATTGTTCTTTTAAAAATATTTTCATAATTTTAATTGCAAGTTGAACAAATTAAGTGGCTCTTAAAAGATTGCAATTCAGGCCTTCAGCCGTGAAACAGTTTTAAATTATCACTATTGGGGCCTTCAGTCGAGAAATAATTTTGAATTTGTTGTCATTAAGGCCTTCAGCCGTGGAACACTTCTTAATTTATTGTTACCTTTTATTCGCTGTTGTTTCCAAATAAAGTGCACGTGATTGAAAAATAAACTAACCAACAGCAATTGATTACGACCCCGCCCACAATCGAACCCAATTCTGCCTTCCTTGGTACCAGGTCTCAATCCCTTCTTAGAATTTATTGAGGCCAAGATGCTTGAGCGTAAGAAGGCAATTTTCTTTTGATGGTTAGTCCCTATAGACCTCTCGACTTTGCACAAATTGGCGAAATAAATGGGTGTTCTATTGGTATCCCAGCTTTCAAGCTGCCGAAAAACATTGTTGTTATAGAATAATATGAAAGCATGTTGACCGTGTTTGTGAAGTCAGTTGCAGCCTGCGCTACTTTGTTGTACTGTCCAAATATCGTGCTTCGGTCAACAGTGTTAATTTCTAGTAAATGTGTGACACATCGCACTTCACACAGGAAGAACGTGGTTTTCCAGTCTAACAAAAACCCCATTATGTACCACAGTTGCCTAGGAACTGCATGTTATTATATATACTAGAATGTCTACGTTCCATCATGATATCCGTTGGGATCATGGTAACTCTGACATGGACATGTTGTAAATGTGGTTAATACCTCAGCTCCAAGACATGAGAATCATTGATCACGAGTAGTTACAACGGAAGCTCAAGCACACTTTGCTATTCCTATTGTGTTAATTTCTTGATGAATAATTTCGAGGCGCTGAATTGGGAGCGGTTCTCAAAATGACCAGCCCCTTTGAAATGAACGCCACAAAGCCCACACCTTGCCAAGCCCCAAAATCATTGGCAGAAATAATCAAGTCTCATGCGGCTCAACGTCTATTCAAGACTAATGAAGAATAGCGCAGAAGCGTTAAGGAAGTCTTCGAAGCGCGACTCCTGAGATTCTTTGCAGGATGTCAAGGAGAGCATGGAGACGTATAAATCCCTGGGTACAGCATGATGGTGAGCATACAGATCCATCAGGTACGCACTTTTTATAAGTTCTGAAATATAATGGCTAGGGTACTTCTCACGTTACACTGATGTGACAAAAGTCATGGGATAGCGATAGCACATATACGGATGGCCGTAGTATCGCGTACACAAGATATGAAAGAGACAGTGCATTGATGGAGCTGTCATTTGCTCTCAAGTGATTTATGCGAAAAGGTTTACAAATCGATTATGGCCGCACCACGGGAATTAGCAGACTTTGAATGCGGAACGGTAGTTGAAGGTAGACGCATGGGACATTCCGTTTCGGAAATAGAGAATTCAGTATTCCGCGATCCATAGGGTCGCCAGAGATACCAAATTTCAGGCATTACCACTCAACGTGGACAACGCAGTAGCCGGCAGCCTTCACTTATTGACCGTGAACAGCGGCGTTTGCAGAGTTGTCAGTGCTAACAGACAAGCAACACTGCACGAAATAACCTCATAAATCCGTGTGGGACGTACGACGAACTTATCCGTTAGGAAAATGTGGCGAAATGTGGCGTCAGTGGGCTATGGTAGCAGACGGTGGACGCAAGTGCCTTTGCTAACAGCACGGCATCGCCTGCAGCGCCTCTCCTGAGCTGGTGACCAAAGCAGTTGGACCCAAGATGACCGTCGCCAGGTCAGAAGAAGAACGATTTCAATAAGAGCGGTTGTTAGGCTTCGGTTGTGGCGCTGACCCCACGAAGGCATGGACCTGAGTTGTCGAAAAGGCATTGGGCAAGTTGGTGGTGCCTCCCTAATGGAGTGGGCTGTGTTTCCATGGAATGGACTGGGTCCTCTGGGCGATTATTAACTGGATTCGGCTATGCTCGGCTACCTGCAGATCATTTGCAGCCTTCATGGACTTCATGTTCCCAAACAACGATGGAATTTTTAGGGATGACAATGCGCCTTGTCAGTGGACCATAACTAGCCGTGATTGGATTGAAGAACATTCTTGGCAGTTCGAGCGAATGGTTTGGCCACCCAGATCGCCCAAACTTAATCGCATTGCACATTTACGAGACATAATCCAGAGGTCAGTTCGTGCACAAAATCCTGCGCCGGCAGCACTTTCACAATCATGGACGGCTATAGAGGCAGCATGGCTCAATATTTCTCCAGGGGACCTTCAACGACTTGCTGAGTCTACGCCACGAAGAGTTGCTGCACTTTGCCGGGCTATAGGAGATCAGACACGATATTAGGAGGTATCCCATGAATTTTTTCACCTCATTGTACAACATATACCTTTTCCTGCGGGTACAGAGGCTCCTCAGACACACTGTAGTTGGCGATTCATGGTTAGTTTTTCCATCCATTGCTTGCCTAGGTATCTCAGTATTTTGATTAGGTAAAGGTGTAGATGGGTTTTACGATAATTGTAGCCTCAAATCTTGCATAGTTTATGAAAAAGTGACAGTGACTATTCCAAAAAGTGAAACTATTAAGATGGAGAGATCGTTGAGATGAGTGGTGTTTGGGATGGGTAAGGAATAAAGTAACTGAAGTCATCAGTAGATTCGTGTAATTCTTATTCGGTAAGTACATTTTTATTTCTTTCATTTAGCGACTCTTTCTTTTCTCGAGAAGCTCAAGAGAAATCATCTGCAGTCACCGTCACAGCCCATGTGTACGTGCGCGGCAGCACGATAGGTTGACGCAGGTCGTTGCGTCAGGAGCCCGCATGATGCCGTCACGCCAGCCGTTGATAACGGCCGCTGCCCCTACTCACACCTTTTGAATTACACTGCCAACGTTCTTTCAAAGTTCCTCAACCGCTTTTAAGGAATCTCGACTTACTATGAAGATTGCCAGATACTCTTTGTTGTAGAGATGAAGATCGTTCCAGTCCCAGCAAGAGGCAAGCCGTCATCTGTCCACACTTGATTTTGACAAGTATTTCCCCTTGGTTCGACGGCATGATAAGTCATGAACCACTAAACGATGATTCACGACGCTGCTGGATTTTATGAATATACTCAGCTGTTCTAGTTACAATAACACATCTACGTCTTCACCCCACAGTTCATCGTATGGTGGAGGACGCACAGTGCACGAGATTCATTGTACCTTCTCCCCCCTCCACCCTCCACCACCACACCCAGTACTTTTCCGCTCAAATCGCGGCTGTGAACAGGGAAAACTACTTTCGGTATCCCATAGGGTAACACAATTTCTCTCGGTTTACAGCCGAGGTCGTAGCGGGAGAAGGACATGAGAGAAAAGCGACTTGAAAAGTACATTCTCAGAAGAAAAGATTTTCCGTGGAGTATAATTCTTTCTTCGAGCGTCTTCGAGGCTAGTTCGTTGAGCATTTGTGCGACACTCTCACATAAAATAACAAATCCGAAACAAACCGCGCAGTTTTCCTTAGAATTCTCTTAGTCTCCTCGATTAATGCAACGTGCTACTGATTTCCAATTGCTGAGAAATATTCAAAATCGTATGAGAATTTTTTGTCTCCTCTTCTCTGGATTCATTACACACTCATAAATGAATCTAGTTCATGTGTCTTACCCTTGTATACAATTGCACTGATTTCTCAGTGATGTTGATTCCTGGAGAAGAGATGTGAAGTTTATTTACAGAAACGGCGAAGGAATGAAATGAGTGGAACATTAATTAGAAGAAAGGAAGGATGACAGACATATGTTCAGTGACCAGGGAATTGTGTCCGTGGCATTAGAGGGAGCCCCATAACGCAATAATGGTAGTGGAAGAAAGATATTAAACTACATACAACAAATGGATGTAGGTGTTTCTCTGAGATTAAGAGATTGGCCCGGTAGAGGAAATGTGGCCAATATTTGTCAGAAGACTGATAATCCCAAAAAACGGAATCCTTTGGCGGTTTTATGTGCAATACTTCACGTATGGTCACGACAAGAGTCCGCTCTCAATCTCTGAACTAAGTTTAAGTCATCTGTAGGTCTTCCTGCTTTTAGAAACAGTTTTCTAATGCTTCCAGACTATATACAAATACTGTATGTTATGCCCGAATACGCTACAAGAGCAGTTGACAATACATTTCTCAAGTTGTCATTTTTTCCGATTTCCGTCGTTCATTGTTGTTGTTGTTGTGGTCTTCAATACTGAGACTGGTTTGATGCAGCTCTCCATGCTACTCTATCCTGTGCAAGCCGCTTCATCTCCCAGTACCTACTGCAACCTACATCCTTCTGAATCTGCTTAGTGTATTCATCTTTTGATCTCCCTCTACGATTTTTACCCTCCACGCTGCCCTCAAATACTAAATTGGTGATCCATTGATGCCTCAGAACATGTCCTACCAACAGATCCCTTCTTCTGGTCAAGTTGTACCACAAACTTCTCTTCTCCCCAATCCTATTCAATACTTCCTCATTAGTTATGTGATCTACCCATCTAATCTTCAGCATTCTTCTGTAGCACCACATTTCGAAAGCTTCTATTCTCTTCTTGTCCAAACTGTTTATCGTCCATGTTTCACTTCCATACATGGCTACACTCCATACAAATACTTTCAGAAATGACTTCCTGACACTTAAATCTATACTCGATGTTAACAAATTTCTCTTCTTCAGAAACGCTTTCCTTGCCATTGCCAGTCTACATTTTATATCCTCTCTACTTCGACCATCATCAGTTATTTTGCTCCCGAAATAGCAAAATTCCTTTATTACTTTAAGTGTCTCATTTCCTAATCTAATTCCCTCAGCATCACCCGACTTAATTCGACTACATTCCATTATCCTCGTTTTGCATTTGTTGATGTTCATCTTATACCCTCCTATCAAGACACTGTCCATTCCATTCAATTGCTCTTCCAAGTCCTTTGGTGTCTCTGACAGAATTACGAGGTGCATTCAAGTCCTTAGGCCTCCGATTTTTTTTCTCCGGACTGGAAAGAGAAACATGCGCATTGTTTTAAAATGAGGCCGCGTTCATTGTAAATACGTCCCAGAAATGGCAGCACCGTACGGCAGATGGAATTTTACCGCCAGCGGCGAGAATGAGAACTGTTTTAAATACTTAAAATGGCGACGTTTTCCTTACTTGAACAGCGTGCAATCATTCGTTTTCTGAATTTGCGTGCTGTGAAACCAATTGAAATTCATCAACAGTTGAAGGGGACATGTGTCGAAAGTGCGTTCGTGGGTGCGACAGTTTAACGAAGGCAGAACATCGTGTGACAACAAACCGAAACAACCTCGGGCTCTCACAAGCCGGTCTGACGACATGATCGAGAAAGTGGAGAGAATTGTTTCGGGGGATCGCCAAATGACTGTTGAACAGATCGCCTCCAGAGTTGGCATTTCTGTGCCTTCTGTGCACACAATCCTGCATGACGACCTGAAAATGCGAAAAGTGTCATCCAGGTGGGTGCCACGAATGCTGACGGACGACCACATGGCTGCCCGTGTGGCATGTTGCCAAGCAATGTTGACGTGCAACGACAGCATGAATGGGACTTTCTTTTCATCGGTTGTGACAATGGATGAGACGTGGATGCCATTTTTCAATCCAGAAACAAAGCGCCAGTCAGCTCAATGGAAGCACACAGATTCACCGCCACCAAAAAAATTTCGGGTAACCGCCAGTGCTGAAAAAATGATGGTGTCCATGTTCTGGGACAGCGAGGGCGTAATCCTTACCCATTGCGTTCCAAAGGACACTACGGTAACAGGTGCATCCTACGAAAATGTTTTGAAGAACAAATTCCTTCCTGCACTGCAACAAAAACGTCCGGGAAGGGCTGCTAATGCCTAAGCGATTTTCCAGTGGTCAAAACAGACTCCTAAAGAAGCCTTCGCCGCTGCCATGGAATCATGGCGTCAGCGTTGTGAAAAATGTGTACGTCTGCAGGGCGATTACGTCGAGAAGTAACGCCAGTTTCATCGATTTTGGGTGAGTAGTTAATTAGAAAAAAAATCGGAGGCCTTAGAACTTGAATGCACCTCGTACAATGCCATCGGCGAACCTCAAAGTTTTTATTTCTTCTCCATTGATTTTAATACCTACTCCGAATTTTTCTTTTGTTTCCTTCACTGCTTGCTCAATATACAGATTGAATAGCATAGGGGATAGGCTACAACCCTGTCGCACTCCCTTCCCAACCACTGCTTCCCATTCATGTCCCTCGACTCTTATAACTGCCATCTGGTTTCCGTACAAATTGTAAATAGCCTTTCTCTCCCTGTATTTTACCCCTGCCACCTTGAGAATTTGAAAGAGAGTATTCCAGTCAACATTGTCAAAAGCTTTCTCTAAGTCTACAAATGCTAGAAACGTAGATTTGCCCTTCCTTAATCTAGCTTCTAAGATAAGTCGTAGGGTCAGTGTTGCCTCACGTGTTCCAACATTTCTACGGAATCCAAACTGATCTTCCCCAAGGTCGGCTTCTACTAGTTCATTAGTTGCTTCAAAATTCATGGAGGTACGTTCCGTCTATGCAACTAAATGAAAGGCTGTTTGCTTTATGCTATGGGCTTTTTCTGCTACAAAAGTTGTTAGTAATCCGAAAAACAAGAGAAAAACATCCAAAATGTAACATAGTAACATATTGTAACTACTACATAATATTGTTATTGAAGGTATAAAAATAAATATTTATTACAGGCCACTGAAGATGCTTTATAAGTAAAAGAAGCGAAACGCGTATGGCAAAAAATCAAACTGCCTTTCATTTAGGTGTATAGACGGAACGTACCTTCATGAATCTCTTAAATCTTTTGAGTAGTATACATCCTGAACAGTACCACCCTAGTAATACAGTTTCCTTAACGTAAGCTCACTGCCATGTCTATTATTTGTCATGTCTCCTCATCGAGAACGATAATCTGAGTTTTGCTTGTAAACAGTAATGTGATTCGTCAGTTATTGCAACCTCACAAAAATTATTTGCCTCTCTCAATCAATAACCTTCCTGCACCTTCCAGAAAGCACCCTAGGTCAGAAGATAATCAAGAAATAGTGCTGTTTATCCCTATCCCCATCAACAACGTTTCTTCGATATGCTCCTCCTCCACCTAATAGGTCCTAAATGTAAGGAAAAAACTTCAGTGAGTAATAACGCTAGCTTCGCTAAACCAACCTAAACTTGAAGCTGTTTTGTCAAAAATGGGACATAATGAGAGTTTGCGAAGGGGTCCTCACTCCTGGCGCATTCATCACCTTATATTTCATAACCATGTAAACTGCTGGAAAACAGGTTCGCACCACCTACACATCAGCGAATCTCTGTGTGTGGTTAGATGCAAAGGGGGCAGGGAACAAAAGAATCAGTCCTATCAAAGTTTAGTGATAAAAATTGACCAGATGCGAGTAGGACTCACGGACTGAGGGTTCTTTACCAACTTAATTATGTATATAGACAGTTCATGCATTCCGGTAATCGAGATTCTCGACCATTTTTGCCTGTTATCGACGTTGAACCGGCAAGATATCGGTCCCAGATATCGGACAATTATTATAATAATCAGTAGTTCTGCATTAAGGCTGACTGGATCGCAATGGCAAAAGTCACAGCAGCAGTCGTTCCTGGATGTCTGATGATGGATAAATTCCGAAACACATCGTATGAACAGTAAAGTCATTCCTTGCCCGATGTTTGACTTTTACCACTGCGACCCAGCCAGCATGAATGCAGAACTACTTCAATATTTTAATTTCAAATCTGTGTTCGAAAGACAATGACAAAAGAAATATTTTTTCTAGTGGTATAGTTAAGAAATAAAAATTTACAGATTTCTTGCTCTGATTGTAATGCTAAGGCTTGCTTCTTGGAAAATTTCATGATTATAGGTCAACGGGAAGTACCCTTTAGGTACTGATGAGTGAGATGCGAGTATCAAAACACGTGACACAATTGGCCGTTTCTTTTGGGTTCACAGACTTAGAAGCTGACATTTATTATACCGCCAAGGGCCTATACACCATAGTAAGCCAATGAATATCAATTTCATATGTCTTCCCGCTCCTGAGAAAAAGAGAGTCAAATAACAAAGGAATAAATTTGTTTTTGTGTGATATAATTACGGATTTACAGTTTTGGGATGTTTCCTTTGGTTGTACTGTGAGTCTGACAAATTTCATGATTCTAAGCCAATGGAAAGTAGGTTACAAGTTTTGATTGAGTTTGCGAGTTTCAATATTTATGACTTAGAAGCTTATATTTACTGCACCGCAAAGGGCCTGTAGACCTTTGTATGTGACAGAAATTTCAACTTGCTACGTCCGCCCATTCCTGAGAAAAATGGTTTTTAACAGACGGACAGGCAGACAGACAGAGAAAGACAAACAATAACGAAATTGTAGAAGGGTTCCGTTTTTATGGAGTGAGGTACGGAACGCTAAAACTAAATTTGGTGTAATGTAAAAATTAAACGACAACCAACATTCAAACATTCTGTTCGAAATTACACGTTTGTGAGATCAAAATCTGTTGCTGGGTAACAAAAACCGCAGAAAACATGCCGGAAACGGCGGCAACGATCGTAAAACCATGCTGTGACGTATAGTAAATAAGGTATAATAAAATCATTCACGGAAAACAATATTTGGAACAAAACAACACATAACGTAATAATGTTTAACAATGTTTTATAAGCATGCTATTTCGGTATGTTTTAGAATCAAACAACCCATTGATGATGGCGACATTTGTCGCTGAAACTAGTTTTGGAATAAACAAATAAATTAAAAAAAACATTTTGCATCTAGGCGGACCCACAATCCCATGTTGTTGCTCAGTACTGAGCTCCATGACGAAAAGAACACAACATCACTGATCCAGTTTCCATTCCTGGTGTTCCTTTGCTTACTTTCTCCACGCCGCGGTGCTGGTGGCGTACTACTGTTGTTCATAATAAATACCAAGGGCCCAAACAGATCCTGAGGAGGCGGTTTCACGCTGTCTGGTTCGCGACAACTCCCATGAAGCTACCAAAAGGTCAGCGCTTTATTGTGATGCTTTGTCCTCCCGGTAACGGTCATCAGCTGACGTTATCACAACCGAGCACTACGAGGCAGATATTCAATGTTTTGTGTGTCATCATAGAAGCTAGTAAGATTCCTACCAGGATTGAAAAGTTCGTATACGTCCTGAATTAAGACAAATGCTATGCCATATACAAGTTTTAGGCCCATGCAACAAACTAGTAACGCGATATGAGTGCATAAATGTTGTATAATATCACATAGACAGAGAAGGCTTATGTCGCTCAAGCAATTTTTTAGTGGGTGTGGCGAAAGGAAATTGAATTCACATGAACCTGAGTAACCGTATCGAATATCTCGCCAAACACGAAAATGTGTAACGTGACGTGACTTATAGCTCCCTGCAGTGCTGTGGACGTGTGAACACAACCTGTTATAAGAGATGACAAACAGAAGACACCGAACATACACATTTTCTGTAGAATAAATAGCAGCGGCTGTGCCTTCTTCATCAACACCAACATTATCTTTCATGACGCAATTTATGTAAAGGACGTAAACAATTCACGTAAGTGATGCTACACTCATGCTCATAAATTAAGGATAATTGCAGAATGTGGTGCCACACAACGTGGCACTACACAAAACTGGCGCTAATAGCATAGACACAAGGCAACACACACGAAACAGATCTGTAAGTCCACGGTATTGGTGATAAGTTGAGAAAACCGTCCCGAAACACATGGCTACTAAACCCCACTGTTTCCTGCGCACGTACCCCGACATCAGTATGGAATATGATCACCACACACACGTACACACGGGTTGGCATACTCTGGATCAGGTGGTCGAGCAGCTGTTGGGGTATAGCCTCCTATTCTTGCACCAGTGCCTGTCGGAGCTCCTCAAGTGTCCCAGGGGTTTGAAGACGTGCAGCGATACGTCGACCGAGAGTACCCGAGACGTGGTCGATGGGGTTTAGGTCTGAAGAACAGGCAGACCACTCCATTCGCCTGCTATCTTCTGTTTCAAGGTATACATCCACGATGGCAACTCGGTGGGGCCGTGCGTTATCATCCATCAGGAGGAAAGTGGGACCCACCACACCTCTGAAAAGGCGGACATAATGGTGCATAATGGCGCAAAAATGACGTCCCGATATACCTGATCTGTTACAGTTCCTCTGTCAAAGACATGCAGGGGTTGAAACGGTACAGTAGTTTCCGCTCTAGAAGCAGCAGGTTTCGCTGCTCGCTCGCACCGGGAAATAGAAACAGAGGCGGCTCCGCAGCCAATTTCATTACACGACGCTGCCGGCCGCGGGTACAACAGAGTCCATGTGGACGGGTGGAAAGAAATGTGACAGGCTTCATAAGACGTATTTATATGTGTCATGTATTATGCATTTCTTGTACGTGAATTTGAATCTGCACATGAACTTTCCTAATCCTCCTCACACCTTTCCGTAAAGCGTGGCCAAATCTTTGTTGGGGAAGTAGTTCTGTAGTATAGTAGTGCCAACCTTACTCCTGGGTAGGGGATCAGAGAGACAGCACAGGCAGGTAAAAGTCAAGGACTTTCCAGTGTCACAAGATTTGGGGTGGAGAAGTTAGTCACGGCCAAGTGGTTCGACCACCCCCTCCATCGGGGCTCAGGAAGACCTCCGGGTGCCCGCCATATTCGAGGAGTGTTACAGAAGACGGTAAGTGAGCAGACATGCCCTCAGTGCGTCTGTCTCAATGTTCACGCATGGAAGAGAGGTATTTGAATATTTGTACTAATTCTTTTATTTCCAGCTTCGGATTGTGTAAGGAAATGAATGATCTCGTATATTTAGGAAATTTGACCCCCGCTGTGTTAATGTATCTGGTCCCCAGTTTGCCCGTTATCCTCCTCACATAGTGGATGTCCTATGTAAAATAGTGGGAGACGTTGGTGGCATACATTTGGCCAACGCAATCCCGTCTTGCCCGTAGAAATGTGCGTGCAGATTAGTATATAATATACCCGAGCTATAAGTTGTAAAATTGTAATATCTGTAAACCGAATCAATTGCTGCAATCGCTGTAAAGTCGAGTGATAATGTTTAAAATAAATAGGTAATCAACTGTCATCAATCTTTAACATACCTTAAAAAATCGCAAAAAAGTTAAGTTAAAGGAATTCACTTAAAATAAAAGATATACAATGCAGGGCCCCACACATCAGCGTGTGAGCCCACCAGCCCCTTGCCTAGTATCGTACAGAAAGGGCACGCTCTCTAGGTAGCGCTCTCAAGCTCCCCTCCCCAGTTATCCGTTGCGTAATTTTGATTCAGGGCTTGACGACATCAACTTTCATCTGGCGTCCCTAGGCAAGGAGGTAGACGGTAAACGTTCAGGGTGTACGTGCACCAATCATAATCCCACCACACACCATCAAACCACGACCTCCATAAAGGCCCCTTTCAAGGACATTAAGGGATTGGTATCTGGTTCCTGATTCACACCAGATGAAAACTCGGCAAGAATCACTGTTCAGACTATACCAGGACTCGTCCATGAATATAACCTGGGACCACTGTTCCAATGACCATGTACTGTGTTCTTGACAACAGGCTTTACAGGCTCTCCTGTGGCCAGGGGTCAGTGGAACGAGCCTTGCAGGTCTCCGGTCGAATAAACCATGTCTGTTCAGTCGTCTGTAGACCGTGTGTCTGGAGACAACTGTTCCAGTGGCTGCGGTAAGGTCCCGACCAAGGCTACCTGCAGTACTCCCTGCCGTCTGCAGGTGAGATACCGGTAGTCTTGTGGTGACGTACACTGTGGACGTCCAATACTGTAGCGCCTGAACACGTTTCCTGTCTGTTGGAATCTTTGCCACAATCTTGGGATCACACTTTGTGGCACACGGAGGGCTCGTGCAACGACCTGCTGTGTTTGACCAGCCTCCAGTATTTTACCCCTCATAACGTCATCAGTATGTGTTCTTTGAGCCATTTTCAGCACGCAGTCACCATTAGCACGCCTGAAAACGTCTGCACACTTAACTTGCTGCACCGTACTCTGACATGCACCAACACACCTCTGCGTATGTGGGCTGCTGCCCGTGCCACTGTGCGACGACCGCAGGTCAGATGCACCGCATGGTCATACCCCGAGGTGATTTAAACCCGCAAACCGCCCACCAGAGCGTTGTTTCACCATGTACCAGCATTATCCTCATTATGAACATGAGCGTAATTAGGGCACTGTGCCGTAAACTGTAAAAACGAAACCCTTATAAAATCTTTTTGTTGTCCGTCTGTCTCTCTGTCGGTCTGTCTGCCCGACTGTTAAGACGCCCTTTTTCTCCGGGTCGGGTAGATGTAGATCAAATTTAACTCACATATTAAGGTCTGTGGTCCCTTGGTAGCGTAAAAACGTTAAGCTTCCAAGTCAATTGAGTCAAAAGATACGGTCATTTATGTCACATATTTTGATAATCGAGAACTCACTCATCAAAACATATAGGACCGTTGATCTAGAATCACGAAATTTGGTAAGAAGCAAGGTTACACAGTACAAGTAAAGAAAAAAATCCGAAATTGTTTCTTCGTTATTACAAACCACGAAAAAATATTTATTATCATTTTTTATCCATCTGGCTATCTGTTACGACCCCTTTTTCTCTGGAGCGGGTTGTCATAACATGTTCAAATTTATGTAATATACTGAAGTCTATGATCCCTTAGTGGTGTCAAATATTTAACCTTCTAAGTCAACTCAGTCAAAAAATATATGTCACATATTTTGAAATTCGCTAACCCACTCATGCGTTGTTCTTGTAGATTTCGAATCATGAAATTCGGCAAGAAGTCAGGTTTCACAGTAGAGGTAAAGGAAAAAAATCAGGAAATTGTTAAACGGCAATTACAACACATAAAAATATCGAAAACAGGCAAAAAATGGTTGAGCTTCTCTATTTGCGGGATGGATGAACCACACAGGGTGTTAAAAAAGTGTCCAATAGTTTGAGAGGTGGAAGTACTCACAAAACAAGAAAGGAAATCTAGTAAACATGGACTCTAAAATGCACACTTTAAAAGCTATGGGCTCTTGTTCATTTTCGATATCATGAAAGAGTTCTCGTCTACTGCAAGCTCTTTCCTTTCAATATTTTGAGGGAAGGTAGTGTAGACCAAAACAAATAAAACAAGCTCCTGTAAACGAGGGCTCTAAATTTATAACTTAAGAGCTATGAATACTTGTTGCTCTTCGATACTGTGAAATATATCTATTCTGCTGAACAAATGTTCAAAGTTCTTAATGTATGCATTTTAGAGCCCATGTTTACTGGTCTTTCTTTCTTGTTTTGGTGAGTACTACCACCTCTCAAACTGTCGGACGCTTTTTTTAAGCATCCTGTATACGAGGGTTGGAACTTTAATAGTGGCAACTACTTATTCTATCTCTGTGCTGTTCATTTTGAAACACAACCTACGACCAGCTTAGAGCCAGAACGGATGGCACTTCCTGTAGCACCTGACCATCATTTTGCAAGACAATGCTCAAGCACATACAGTGCAAGCTGTTACTGATTTGTTGACTGATGGGGCTGCTAAGTGCTATACCACCTACTGCACTCCCCTGACTTCAGCCCTCGTGAGTTCACCTCGATTTCTAAATTGAAGGAAACACTTCACGGCATTCGCTTCAGAACTGCTACAAATTCGTCGGGCAATAGATCGAGCCGCTCGAACTGTTAATACAACTGGCACTGCTAAGAGTATCCTACGACTTCCACATCGCTGGCAAAGTGTTATACACAATGCTGGTGACTACTCTGAAGGTCAGTAAAACTTCGAAACACGTATATATTTTGTACGAGCTGTAAATAAATAATTGCCACTATTAAAGTTCCAACCCTCGTAATTAAGTTTGCACAGAAACCTCAGTGCGCGAGTCCTACTGGCACTTGGCCAGTTTTTGTTTTTTTTTTGTTTTTTTTTAATATATATATATATATATATATATATATATATATATATATATATATATATATATATTAATGGCAGTGAAGACATCTGGGTTATGGGCCTACTGTGGTAGTAGTGATGCTGGATGTGTTAGGTCAGGGTGTCTTGCAATTCAACAATGGTGCTGTAGCGGTGTGGTCGCAGGTGTAGGACCACGATTCGTAATGGAAACTGTACTCCACAACAATTACAGCAGCGAAGGTGGTACTGGGGAGGCGGTCAGTGCCTTCTGTGGTGTAGGTGGCCTTGGCTGGCAGCGTACTGGTGTCAGCTGCGGTTTGTCGGAAGGACAGAAGAACAGCGCGCTGTGTCTTCCCTCAGGCGATAGAGGAGGCCAGCGAGGTGGTGCTGTCAGCGCGCCTGCAGCGATGCTGAATCAGGAACGTAGCTGGGAGACGTTAGTCGGATGGACAGCGCACGGTCCGAGGCAGCTGCCCAGACCCGTTGCTCAGCACAAAGAGTAGCGGGCAGACGTGAACATACCACAGTCCCCAGTACCCACTAAAAAGACAGCCCACATTACACTTGTCTCTGCTGGAATATTGCTGAGCGGTATGGGATCCTTACCAGGTAGGATTGACGGAAGATATCGAAAAAGTGCAAAGAAGGGCAGCTCGTTTCGTATTATCGCGCAATAGGGACGAGTGTGTCACTGATAAGATACGCGAGTTGGGGTGGCAGTCACTGAAACAAAGACGGTTTTCTTTGCGGCGAGATCTATTGACGAAATTTCAATCATCAACTTTCTCTTCCGAATGCGTAAATATTTTGTTGACACCCACCTACGTAGGGAGAAATGATCGTCATAATAAAATAGGAGAAATCAGAGCTGGAACGGAAAGATTTAGGTGTTCCTTTTTCCCACGCGCCATTCGAGAGTGGAATGGTAGAGAAGTAGTACCGTTCAAATGGCTCTGAGCACTATGGGACTTAACTTCTGAAGTCATCAGTCCCCTAGAACTTAGAACTACTTAAAAATAACTAAACCTAAGGACATCACACACATTCATGCCCGAGGCAGGATTCGAACCTGCGGCCGTAGCAGGCACGCGGTTCCAGACTGGAGGTCCACAGCGGCCGGCTGCCTCTTAACCCATAACAGGCTGGAGGTGCTTGGTGTAATTGTTGGGCAATCGTGACATCATTTGCCCCCGATTTCTCGTCATGTCAGCATCCAGCAGCCCTGTTGGTGGTGTAATGTGAACTTCCCCCTTGAGAAGCTCCAGGTGACGACTTCTGCAGTATCAGCACCCTGAATGCGTGTTCTTGAGTACTGAATACGTCTTCTCGTGCAATTGCTCCTACTTACTTAGGTAACTCGCTAGACCCTCCTTATGAAGCCATTTCGCTGAGTCTGTCACAAGAGCCATTCGCATCACCAGATGGAATTGTGTTACAAGATCAGTAAGAGATTTATAAACTTTTACCAACTGCTACAGGCCAGGTGTGAATCGCATCAAATGATTGTATGCTAACTGCTGAGTGCAAGTCGACACAGATTTGTCTAAATAGGAAACTGACTGGCAAGGGGAAAACTGACTCGAAAGAATAACTGAATGTAAACTCATACACTTGACATCAGAAAAGCAATTAAATCACAGCAGCACGTGTAATATTAATGCTTAGAAAACACATAGCAAATAAATACAACACGCAATAAAATCATAAAAGTAAGATAAATACTTGTTACAAATCATTGATGAATGTTAACTGACTAAATTAATGTTCTGCCACTCGGATGAACTCATACCAAACATAATCTCTACCAAGCCCCGAAACATACTCTCCTCACAAAGACACAAAGACTGGATTTCCACATATAAAACACACGTCAAAATCGTAAAAGATTCAGTAACTTCGCGATGTGAATCGAAAAGATAAACACGCATGAACCATACGTTCGCTGTGAATGATTAAC
This sequence comes from Schistocerca americana, assembly GCF_021461395.2. Taxonomy (NCBI): domain Eukaryota; kingdom Metazoa; phylum Arthropoda; class Insecta; order Orthoptera; family Acrididae; genus Schistocerca; species Schistocerca americana. Next base: position 438,916,937 of record NC_060125.1, read on the forward strand.
GACAACGTATTTCAAGTGTGCTCTTTCTGCACATCTTGCCGGCCATTGTGGACGAGCGGTTCTAGGCGCTTCAGTCCGAGACCCCGCTGCTACTACGGTCGCAGGTTCGAATCCTGCCTCGGGCATTGATGTGTGTGATGTCCTTAGGTTAGTTAGGTTTACGTAGTTCTAAGTCTAGGGGGCTGATGACCTCAGATATTAAGTCCCATAGTGCTCAGAACCATTTGCCATGACACCGCACAGCAAACATCAAACCACGCCGAAGACACCAAAACAAGCACGCGAGGACCCAAAGTGCTTATTGTAACTCAACTCGTGATCCAGTATTCCCAACGGGGGTTGGCGGTGGGAGGGGGGGGGGGGGGCTGTGACCCGATTGGTCGCTGTAGTCCGAACTCAAAGAATGCTTTCTGAGCGCCTCACGGACTGACCCAAAGATAACTTAGTTGTTTTGAATCGATAAACTAGGTACACAACTGCAGCTTTGCGCTAAACCTACAACTAAAACGTGAAAATATTGAACAGTGAAAGAAACAATCTAAATAATCAAAATTGCAAATATAACAGCCAGTTTTCCAAGCTGAATGAGTTGAATGTCCGAATGCGTCTGTGTGGTGTACGCCAATGGGACACAGCAGAACTTCCCATGCTTATAAACCTTTCTTGTCGTAAAGTGGCAATCCGTGCATGGTTCAAGCCTTAAATGGTGGTTCGAGACATGTTGACAGGCTCAACAGTGTGCGCAATCCGCATTGTCTCGTTCGAGGTTGAACACATAGTGTCTTCTACTGTACTGCGCTGAGAAGGGAGGTTTACATTTATCACGACTACACTGCTGTCCATACGCAGATACTTCCTGTGGCAGAAAGAGCTTTGAGAAAGAGGTTTCCTATCAAAAATGCACCAACCATGAAAGTCATAGGGATGGAGCAAAACATTTTTTGAGCAGTTTACTTCGTGAGAACGTGCATGACGCACTTTTAACACGAAACTATGTTGTTCACGTGAAGCAGTCATTCGAATAAGCCTTTTACAGGGTCACCATAATTATTTTTAAATCATAAAAAGCCCACTAGGCACTTTAGTGATTATTTTGCATTTAGTTCAGAGTGTAAATTTGTAGTGTGGGGATTCTCACAGCCAATCCAATCACGTCTTCCACGGCATCTAAAGCTTTTCAGAGACCACTATACAGGGAGGTTACGCGAGAATGCTTCAGATTCAAAAATGGTTCAAGTGGCTCTGAGCACTATGGGACTTAACATCCGAGGTCATCAGTCCCCTAGAACTTAAAACTACTTAAACCTAACTAACCTAAGGACACCACTCACATCCATGCCCGAGGCAGGATTCGAACCTGCGACCGTAGCAGTCGCGCGGCTCCAGACTGTAGCGCCTAGAACCGCTCGGCCACCCGCTCGGCAATGCTACAGACTTTCAGGGATGATGGAGAAGGGTAAATGTATCAATTTGATGTAAGGGACTCAGGTCTGGAAACCACCGCGTCGAAAGTCATCAGCGAAAATCGTTCCGATGCCTCTGAACCTCTGACTGTGGAAAACATGTGCCGGTACTGTTGTTGCTAAGATTGTAGGCTAGGCGACATTCAGAGGTGGTAATATGGACCAAACCAGTTTGGGAATCTTATGGGAATTAGGAGTGAGTTGCATGCTAAAAAGAGCGCGTATACATTCGCAAGCCAAAGTTTTTGAGAAATTTTTTAAAGGTGCTGCGGAAGGTAGAATGAGGCAGTTGGTACGCCACTTTTCAGTCAGTCTTTTACTAGGCAAGAGCACATTCGCCTCTTTTGTACTCAGATAGGAGCATTTTTCTGCTGGTGTTGAATACCAGACTCTTGAGATATTCCGGAAGACGGATCCTACATACGTTAAAGATAGGATTCATGTAATGAGTAACCCGCTGCTAGACTGCATGGCATTTCAATAACATATGTTATATGAATATTTGTAGGTGCACATACTTATGAGAAAAGAATCTAATCAAAATTTCACTAAAGCAAAGAAATATATGCATGTAATACGAACGTGCTGCTAATGGTAGCTAAAAATAGCGATGCATTCTATGCATGTTATAACAACGCCTTTTTCAATGTAATAGTTTTGGAGCGAATGTAAGGGCACACCGAAGCTGGCGGACCACACTGAAGCGAGCGCAACGAAGTGTAGTGCTAACACTTTTCAGAGTTTTTAAGACTACACACCACTATACCTCAATAGCTTTCAGAAAATGGTACTTCTGAACGGTGGTGATGGTCCTTCCAAGCAATGTATATTTTTAGTCCACGTATGGCAGACATTAGGGGGCAAGTTGCTTCAGATGATTTGTATAACCTTCTAAGAGTTCCAGTATTGTTGCCATCACTGAACACAACATCCGCCTACTTAGCTTTGTGGTGGCGCTGAACTTGAAGGTAAGCCGGTTCGAATCCTTGTGATGGATAAAATCTACGCTGCCAGTATTTGGTTGGCAAGGTGACGAGGGGTGGTGATGTAAAGTTCCTGATCATCAGACTTTTTGCAAAAGTCATGGATTAAATTCCAAATCTCTCCACAATGTCTCGTGAACCGAGGACTTGTGATAATGTTTTGGGGGTCATATAGCTCAGTGGACACTTTGGTGCTATTTGATAGCAGTAGACTATGTACCGACATCGAGTTTCAGCCTCTCCCTTTTCTCATCACTATCATACAATACAAACATTCCACCACAATATACACACATTCACACACTCACCCCATACAACAAATACACATAGGACACAACTCTTACTTATTCGCAAGGGAACTGACCTGTGTGCTCAGAGGCAGAAAATCCTTTCGGACTAGGTGGCTGAAACTACCTCTTGGGGTAACCAAGCTAACAATGCTATACAACTTCATTTTGTTTTTTACTGGACACAACAGCACGCAGACCGTCAAAAATAGAACTTCGTAAGTTCCTTACCTGACCTCTCGCCTGTGATATGCGCTAGTTTATAATCACATGTTATCAGTATGTTTGTCATTTCGGCAAAGGGGGAGAGGTGGTGGCACGAAGTTCTTGATCACTAGACTTTCCGTCAATATCCTGATTAAATGCCAAACCTCTCCGCAGTGTCTCGTGATCGGAGAAAGCAGATTTTTTTTCGTCAGTCTTCTGACTGGTTTGAGGTAGCACACCACAAGTTCGTCTCTTATACAAATCTCTTCATCTCAGAGTAGCACTTGGACCCAATATCCTCAATTATTTGTTGGATGTACTCCAATCTCTGTCTTCCTCTGCAGTTATTACCCCTGCGGCCCCATCTAGTGCCACGGAAGTTTTTTCTCTATGTCTTTACACATGTCCTATTATCCTGTCTCTTCTTCTTGCCAGTATTTTCCATATGCAATTTATTACTGCATAATAACCGTGTATGATGATACTAAAAATATACATTTCAGGGAAGGATAATGGCCACTGATCAGAAGTACCATGTCTTGAATTGGGTTAAAGTATTGTAGCGTGTAGTCCTGAAAGCTGTAAAGAGTGTTACGACTACATTGCGTTGTGCTCGCTTCAGTATGGTCCACTAGCTTCGACGTGCCCATCCACTGGCTCCTAAGCTTACTATCACATTAAAAAAGACGGTATGACACACATGAATAGAACTGATCAGTTTTTATAGCTAAAAATGCCAGCACGGTTTCATCATGTTATCAGTATGTATACAGTGTTATTACAAAAGTGTTAACATACAATGTTATTCTACAGCAATAAATAGCAAATGGGTAACACTGACGAAGAGAAAGGACAGGATGATAGGATATGTTTAAAGACATAGGAAAATGTTTCCATGGCACTAGAGGGGGCCATAGAGGGTAACAACTGTAGGGGAAGACAGAGATTGGAATACATCCAACAAATAATTGAGAACATTGGGTCCAAGTGCTACTCTGAGACGAAGAGGTTGGCACAGGAGAGGAATTCGTGGCTGGCCGCATCAAACCAGTCACAAGACTGATTTGGAAAAAAAATCACTTGGTGAGTAAAGCGTCTCGGACATATAGAGGCTTAAACGCTGCCGAGACATGTAACAGACGGAAGGTACGTAGTTCAGGTATGACGATGATGGACTTGCAAGACTGTAAATCTTTCTGAAACGGCTATGAAACCCTGAACGTGTGTAGAACGGAAATAATATAGTAATACACAAATTGGATTTGATTTCCCATCTTTAGCTACTTAAAAGTTTTCTTTTGCTACAAAGAACTCAAGTTTAAAGGCCTCCAACTCCTTTGTTTGCACCTGAGTACAAAACTGGTATGATTATGGTGAAAATGCCCTGAAAATATTCTACTATTCACAAAAAAATTTCGCTATGAATGAATAATAAAGCAATCTGACTGCTTTTTGACTAATATACCCAGAAAAAGGAAAGACTTTCATAGCACAATGAGTAATTTAAGAAGAGCCTGAACATGTATTTTAAGTGAAAGCAGCATTACGATCAACACAAAAAAAGGTTCAAATGGCTCTAAGCACTATGGGACTTAACGTCTGAGGTCATTAGTCCCCTAGAACTTAGAACTACTTAAACCTAACCAACCTAAGGACATCACACACATCCATGCTCGAGGCAGGATTCGAAGCTGCGACCGTAGCAGCAGCGCGGTTCCAGACTAAAGCGCCTAGAACCGCTCGGCCACAGCGGCCGCCACGATCAACACACTGTAACCTCCAAATACGATCTGAAAGTATATTTGTATGCTGCAGTGAGGATGTAAAAACTCGCTCTGTATGGTCTAACACCATTCATAATGAACGTGATTCACAAGAATCACTCTGAACACGACAGGATCAGCAGGATCTCAGCAGCACAAACCTACCTCATACACCCTGAAAATGTATATAAAGAATTGAAAATATTTTTGCTGATGGTAATGTATCTGAAAAACGATTCTGCTGAGGACAGAACGTGCCTATTAAGTTACGCTCGGATCAACTACTGATTTAAGTAAGAATACACGAGCGCACGGGAACAACCCAAAGATACATAATAGTTTCCAGAAATGGTTGTGGGTTCAAAATAATTGAAGAAGAATTAAAATAACTTCGCATTATTATTGAATAACTACGTGAGAAATTGTAGCAGGAAGGTTAGGTATGTCCTCTAACGGACCATGTGCAGTACAGTTCCACGAAGCATTTGAATCAGGACAAAAATGAACTCCACATAATCTTGAATTCACTGAGTAATATTAAATAAATGGGATTGTAATGTATGTCATGGCCTACATCAGAGATGCGATATTGATCCTTGAACGTGGAACAAAGTCTCTCGTTTTCAACAACGGATTAGCCTTGGGCACAAAGTCGTTACATCTATAAAGCTCAAAATCCTGCCAATGAAATATTACGCCGATGCACACTCGCAGGTAACGATCTCACCATAAATTCCTGTATGTTTCAGTATAGAAATGGCCATCGAAATGAAACATCAGACGACGTCGCCAAATTAGAGTGGGCAGGGCCCTCGTGAGGCATCTGGTCCCAACGACCCTGGAAACACGAGTGTGCTTTCCTGCCAGTCTAACGGGCACACTGCAAAGCTGTAGTGCACTCACGCCGAATTGCTCACTCAGTTACTCCTCCTCTGCTACTCCATACAGGTACACCTTCTCTATACAGCCAAATACTGTGGCATTCACAGCAGACGAATACTGTGCATAGCTTGTCTTTGCACCCCGCCAGCGACTGATCACTCGCGTAAAGATAAATGATCTGACAGATTTCTCTAACGGACGGCTTTCAAGCTTGACATTTGAACTGTATTAGATTCTAACTGGTGTCTTATGTAACTGCAGTAGACATTTTTAGAGCAGGTCTTGATGGAACAGCATTAAATTACATATATAAAAAAAAGTGCACGTGGGAGCAGGACTCGCGTTCTGAGGGTTTCGTACGAACTTAATTATGTTTGTAGATAATAATAATTTCTCATGGCTCAATGTCCTGGTGCAAATCTTTCTAAGGGACGCCACTTCGGCAACTTGCGTGTTCCTAACCTACCCCAGTTATCCAACCGGGGAAAGGCGACCTACAGTTTAACCGTGTTAAGGTGCTTTCTGCGTCTGTTTCCATGAAAATATCTGTAAAGCATTCGTTTCGGAACGATTGTGGCATGTAAGTTCTAAGAGGGGAAGAGAGAGCACTTTACCTCGAGGCGTCCTATGACGCTTATCCAACGTCAGCCCAGCGTTACTGAAATAACTCATCGATCGATTTATTCTTAAACTTGCTGACCCAAATGCAAACCTACGTTTAGATTCGGATTCCACGTTTAGATGGCTAGCAGGATACTCTACCGATTAAAACGAGAAGCTAGTAGAGACAGCATTTCTTGACTTCCGAAACACTTTTGACCACAATGTACTATAATATGGGGGTATCATACGTAATTCGTTTCTGGCGACTCTTCACATCGTTCAGAAATTCGTTTCTGGCGACTCTTCACATCGTTCAGAAGTGAAGGCCAGGTTAAAACTAAAACTGAAAAGTCTATGAATCGACCGAATTTCGATCCCACGACCTCTCACTTTCCACGCACGCGCTTTACAGCTTTTTTCTCGTCATTATTCTCGGGATTTGATCTAGGTAGTCGTCACATGATACCCCTTCAAACTGATCTTTGAATACTTCACTCAGACAAGTTTGTTTGCGTGGCCATCCTCTGCAGCAAGGATATAAATACTTGTTTTGTAGCAGCGCGGGATTAGCCGAGCGGTGTAAGGCGCTGCAGTCATGCACTGTGCGGCTGGTCCCGGCGGAGGTTCGAGTCCTCCCTCGGTGTGTGTGTTTGTCTTTGGGATAATTTAGGTTAAGTAGTGTGTAAGCTTAGGGACTGATGACATTAGCAGTTAAATCCCATAAGATTTCACACACATTTTTTTGGAACTTGTTTTGTAAATAAAACTGCCTTTTCCTGCTCCTACTTAATTTATCTATCCCAAACGCTTTTCGCCTTATCTTGTTCTGAGGCATCATCAGTGGGATATATAAGGATACAGTTTTGTTAGTTTTAGATTATGAAACAGTTCACGTCGCGATTTTTTTTTAAACTAATTACTTATGATTTTACTGAACTGCGCTTGCTCACATCTGGTCTGGAGGTCGCACTACTACTTTTATTAATGCTATATAAGCACAACTTTGCTTTCTGACCTTCTTCACACTGTTCATGTTTCTCATTTTTTCCTGTGGTGTACTATGTTCTTTTGCCAGTCGATATAACTACTTCTCCGGACAATGTTTTTCACAACGTAAACATTGCAACTCAATTACGTGTTTCCTCCTCTTTGGCATGTTTACCTACTTGTTGCCAACCTAACAAAGTACGAAGTATATGTTGAAGACTAACTTCTATTCATGATGTTTATACCATGTGTGTGTGTGTGTGTGTGTGTGTGTGTGTGTGTGTATGAGAGATAGAGATTTTTCTTTTTATTACAGAGGACACGCTGAGCTTCCGTGCCGGCGCTTCTAGACCATCTGGCCCGATAGATACATGTATTTCTATTTCATCTATGCGATTTGCTGAGCGAGTTTGGGACTATCAACATACGTGATGTACATGGTCGTACCTTTTGATTGCATCGACTTAGAAGCTTAAATTATTTACGCCGCCATGGAACCGTTCATCTTAATACAGGAGATAGGCAAAATTATGTGAACATGGTGGTAATGGGATAGTTGTGTTTGACGGTCAACAACACAGGTAAGGCACGTGCCGCGCTAGGCTGTGCGTGCTCAGCACGGTCTAGCCATCAGTGCAGGTTGCTTACGAGTAGTGCACACATTGTATTTGCATTCAGAAGCCGAGGCTGACGTTCAATGAAAGCCCTAACAGAGTTCCAAAGAGGGCAGATTGTGGGGGCCCGATTAGCTGGAGCATCAGTATCCAACACAGCCAAGTTATTGAATGTTTCAAGAGCAACTGTTCCAACAGTCTGGCAGCCTACACAAAACATGGAAAGATATCATCGTGTAAACGTAATGCTGGGCGCAAATCAAAACTAATGGCAGAGATCGTCATACGCTAATACGAATTGTCTCAAAACAACACAAAACTACGACGGCTAAAGTGACTGTAGAGCCCATATCTATCGACACCGTCCGCCGAGAACTCCATAAAGCGAATATTCGTGGACGAGCTGCTATAGCAGAACCATTAGTGACGACAACCAACGTAAAGAACCGTAAAACATGATGTCATTAGCATAAATCCTGGGCGGCTGATCAGTTGAAACACGTCAAATGGCCCAACGAGTCAACATTTTTGTTATTTCCAACATCGGGACAGTCCTGATTGCTTGATTCAAATGTTAAGCATGGAGGTGGAAGTGTGATGGTGTAGACAGCCACATCATGATATTCTGCTGGTCCCACCATTATTCTTAAAGGCGGTCTTACAGCCAATGATTATGTGAAAATTTTAGATGATCAGGTGCACCCAGTGATTCGAATGTTGTTCCCAACAATGATGCTATATTTGGGGACGATAATGCACCCATTCACAAAGCCAGGACAGTACAATCGTGGTATGAGGAGCATGGAACTGAACTGCAGCGTCTTCCCTGGCCAGCACAGGCCCTGGACTTGAACATTATCGAACCGTTGTGGACGGTATTGGAGCGCAGATTTTCGCCTCCCTCGTCACTACAGGTGTTAGAAGAGGTTCTGATCGAAGAGTGGCATAATATTCCACTGGAGACTATAAAATCATTATATGCCACTTTCCCAAGAAGAATCGCAGCTGTATTACAGGCAAATGGGGATCTAGCCCCTTATTAATAAACCATTTCCAAGTAAGTACAGGTCTTCATATTATTTTGTCTATTCCCTGTATGTGACCTAAATTTCAACTTGATACCTCTAGGGCCTTAACTGTCGGGCAGACAGACAGATAGACAACAGAGTGATCCCATAAGGGTTCTGTTTTTACCGACTGACGTACGGAGCCCTAAAAACAGCCGATTTTGATTGCATAATATTTTTATTTTTTTGAAAAACCTTTTCATACAGAACACTCTGGCAGTTTAAAACTGTGTACAGAACGATGACATGGACTCAGCGCCATGCCCATCTTGGGGAATGTTCTTACCACCCCAGCTATGCTCGCATCGACTCACGATCTGCCCTCACAGCTTCGATTCAGCCAGTACCTCTCCAAATTTCACAACTGTAAGACCATTGACCTACACACTATGGGATTTAACATCTGCGGTCATCAGTCCCCTAGAACTAAGAACTACTTAAACCTAACTAACCCAAGGACATCACACTCATCCATGTCCGAGGCAGGATTCGAACCTGCGGCCGTATCGGTAGCGCGGTTCCAGACTGAAGCGCCTAGAACCGCTCGGCCACACCGGCCGGCACTGACGTACACAGTGTGAACTTATGTGCCCATAGGTGAGGCCGATAATGCATGGCTGAGAGGTGGCATTCGATTCGAAACTAGTTATTTCGAATCCTAATGGTCGAAGAAGTTGTCATCGGAAAGAAATGACGAGTTGGAGGTCTGCTATCTGGTCAGAAGTATCCGAACAGCTAGTAATGAATACTGTTGCCACCTGTGATCGAAATTCGACCAACTAAGTCAGTGGACCTTATCTGTGATATAAAAAAAAAAGTGCCGTCTATCTTAAAGTGATAGTCTCCATGCAAAACTCTGAAATTTTAGCATCAGAAATGACCCATAGCAAATGCTGCATTGCATCTACGAGTACTCTTGGAATAATTCTTTGATTTCTCTGGAATTTTTTGATCTTTTAAGTGAAAAATTCATTTTGTGCAACTGGTGGCAAAATAACTTATGACAGCACAATGTGACTGCCGTTGTATCGCGTAAAGCAACATCAGATGCGAAATGATGGACTGTAAATTCATCAAACTGCAATTATAACTCTGAAAATTGTTTGAAATTACGTTCAGTGCACATTTAATTGTATCTTTAAAAACAAAGGATTACCATTATCAACGTTCCCATTATTCCTATTATTTTGTCCAAGCAAAAATTGTGTCTATCTCTTCGTCTTTCAGTTTGACTCGTTAGTGCTCTTCTTCGAGGCATAGCCTAAAACAAAATAGTTTCCGTGTAATAAGGACATACGTAGCTATTCAAAATGATGAAATTGAACATTAGGAACATTTCAGATTTTGTGTTCATGGTGGCAGCCAAACACAACGTTAGTTCTGTTTAGCGTTGGACAAAAGTAAGGAAGAAAACGACACTAAATAACGTTTGTTGTCCCCGACGACTTCTTTATGTTTCTCACCGCTGACAACATCAACTAAGTAGCAGTTGTGGCATTGTAGCTGCTCACTGTGAGTGTGTTACTGCAAATGAACCATCTGCAACATTTAAACGTGAGCGTCCCTAGAACGTGATTTCACGAAACGTTGTTGCTATCGTGTGATTTGTACCATAACAACTGATCGTTACTATGGTGAGTAGCAATGTAAGAACAGAAGAAAACTTATCTCTTTTCTCATGCGTGTATGTCTACTTCCTTTTACCTCTCTTAATGGCAACGTACACACATAGTTTTTATGCATATCTATGGCAAGGTACCTTTCGAATTTCATAAGTTTCACTGGCCTCCTTGTATAATTAATTTGAAAAATCAGTACTTCATTTTTTGATATTCACGTGTTAATATTCTGATCGTTAAATAAACCAGACACATTATCATTATAAATATCCACAAAAGTTGTCTGTCTAGCTCTGCGCTTTTCACGCCGACCTGTTAGCGTTCTTCTTCTAGTCATAGCATAAAGAAGAATAGTTTCCGTTTAATAAGTTATTCAAAATGAATTTAATAGTTATTCAAAATGAAGAAATTAAAAATTATGGACTTACGCAAAATTTTCTGGAAACGGCGGAAACGACCACAGGAAAGTAAGCGAAATAACGACGCCAATATACAACGTTATTTACAGACTTCGTTACTATGCTATCTTGATTTCCACTGCTGACAACATCATCGACCTAGAAGTTGTCACGTTGTAGCTGTCCGCACTGGTTGTGTTACCGCGAATGACCCAAATAGACATGACAGTCCCTAGAATGCGATTCCACGAAACGTTGTTACTTCCCTGTGACATTTCTACCATAGAACGCCAATATACAACGTTATTTACAGACTTCGTTACTATGCTATCTTGATTTCCACTGCTGACAACATCATCGACCTAGAAGTTGTCACGTTGTAGCTGTCCGCATTGGTTGTGTTACAGCGAATGACCCAAATAGACATGACAGTCCCTAGAATGCGATTCCACGAAACGTTGTTACTTCCCTGTGACATTTCTACCATAGAACCTGACTGGTACGCAGGCAGAAGTTAGCTGCACTCCATTTGTCGATATGCATTTGTTGGGGATTTTAACGCGTGATAGAGAAGGTATCATCACAGTTACGAATATAGAAACCTCTACTTGCTTTTACCACTCTTAACTATTACTTAAACGCATGATTTTGTCTTTTGGCGAAGTATCTTTCGCATTATGTAACACTCATTGGCCTCCGGGTACAATTAATATTCAAAATCGATATTTAAATTTTCGTGTTCACGTATTAATATTACGATTATCATGCTGAAGATGAAGAGAGAGAGAAAGTATATGAGGGTACTGAAAGTGTAATACAGTACGTAAAGGGAGATGAAAATCTAATAGTCATGGGGGACTGGCATGCAGTTTTGGGGGAAGGAGTAGAAGAAAAGGTTATTGGAGAATATGGGCTTGGGGCGAGAAATGAGAGAGGAGAAAGATTAATTGAGTTCTGTAATAAATGCCAGCTAGTAATAGCGAATACTCTGTTCAAGAATCACAAGTGGAGGAGGTATACCTGGAAAAGGCCGGGTGATGCGGGGAGATCTCAGTTAAATTACATCAGCGATTCGGAAATCAGATGCTGGATTGTAAGGCATACTCAGGGGCAGATATAGACACTGATTTCAATATAGTAAGCGAAGAGTAGACCGAAGCTTAAGAGATTAGTCAGGAAAAATCAATACCCAAAGAAGTGGGATACGGAAGTACTCAGGAATGACGAGGTACGCTTGAAGTTCTCTAAAGCTATAGATACAGTAATAAGGAATAGCTCAATACGCAGTACAGTTGATGAGGAATAGACAAATCTAAAAAGGGCAAACACAGAAGTTTGGGAAGAAAAACATAGGTACAAAGAAGGTAACCGCGAAGAAATCATAGGCAAAAGAAGAAATATTCCAGCTGATCGCTGAAAGAAAGAAGTACAAAAGTGTGCAGGTAAATTCAGGAATACAGAAATACAAGTCGCTGAGGAAGTGCAGTAAAGCTAAGACGAAATAACTGCATGAAAAATGTGAAGAAATCGAAAAAGAAATGATGGTCGGAAGGACTGACTCAGCATATTGGAAAGTCAAAATAACCTTCGGTGAAATTAAAAGCAAGGTGGTAACATTAAGAGTGTAACGGGAATTCCACTGTTGGATGGAAAGGAGAGATCGGAAAGGTGGAAAGGGTACATTGAAGGCGTCTATGATGGGTAGTGTTTGTCTGATGTGATAGAAGACGGAACAGGAGTCAATTTAGAAGAGATGGAGGATCCAGCGTTAGAATCAGAATTTAAGACAGCTTTGGAGGACTTAAGATCAAATAAGGTAGAAGGCATAGATAACATTCCATCAGAACTTCTAAAATCATTGAGGAAGTGAAACGAAAAGACTATTCAAGTTGGTGGGTAGAACATATGGGTCTGACGACATACCATCGGACTTTCGGGAAGACTGCAAGAGCCGACAAGCGCGAGAACTATCGCACAATCAGCTTAACAGCGCATACATCCAAGTTTCTGACGAGAATAATATATAGAGGAATGGAAAAGAAACCCGAGGATGTGTTAGATGAAGATCAGTTTGGCTTTGGGAAAGGTAAAGGCACTAGAGAGGCGATTCTGACGTTGCGAATGATAATGGAAGATAATGGAAGCAAGACTCAAGAACAATCAAGACATATTCATGGAATTTTTCGACCTGGAAAAGGCGTTAAGCAGTGTAAAATGGTGAAGGATGTTCGAAATTCTGAGAAAAATCGGGGTAAGCTATAGGGAGAGACGGGTAATACACGATAAGTACAAGAGCGAAGAGGGAGTAATAAGAGCGGACGACCAAGAACGAAGTGCTCGGATTAAAAAGAGTGTAAGACAGGGATGTAGTCCTTCGCCCCTACTGATCAATCTGTACATCGAAGAAACAATGATGGAAATAAACGAAAGGCTCAGGAGCGGAATTAAAATTCAAGGTGAAAGGATATCAGTGATACGATTCGCCTGATGTCACTGCTGTCCTGAATGAAAGTGAAGAAGAATTAAATGATCTGCTGGACGGAATGAACAGTCTAATGAGTACACAGTATGGTTTGAGAGTAAATAGAAGAAAGACGAAAGTAATGAGAAGTAGTAGAAATGAGAACAACAAGAAACTTAACATTAGGATTGATGGTTACGTAGTAGATGAAGTTAAGGAATTCTACTACCTAGGCAGCAGAGTAACCAATGACGGACGGAGCACGGAGAACATCAAAGCAGACTAGCACTGGCAAAAAAGGCATTCCTGGTCAAGGGAAGTCTGCTAGTATCAAACATAGGCCTTAATTTGAGGAAGAAATTTCTGAGAATGTACGTTTGGAGCACAGCACTGTATACTAGAGAAACATGGACTGTGGGAAAACCAGAACAGAAGAGAATCGAATCATTTGAGATGTGGTGCTACAGACGAATGTTGAAAATTAGGTGGACTGCTAAGATAAGGAATGAGGAGGTTCTGCGCAAAATCGAAGAGGAAAGGGATGTGTGGAAAACACTGACAATCAGAAGGGACAGGATGATAGGACAACTGCTAAGCCTTCATGGAATAACTTCCATGGTGCTAGAGGGAGTTGTAGGGGACAAAAACTGTAGAGGAAGACAGAAATTGGAATACATCCAGCAAATAACTGAGGACGTAGGTTGCAAGTGCTGCTCTGAGATTAAGGGGTTGGCCGCCCAGAACAGCTCGGCCACACCGGCCGGCGAAAATATTTGGAAGGCATTCGTTTCTAAACGACCGCCTTATGTAGATTCCAATTGGTGAAGACATAGCACTGAACCTTGTGGCGTCCTATGACGTTTACCCTACGTCAGCTCAGCCTTGCAGAAATAACTTATCGATTTATTCATAAAGTCGCCGACCCAAGCGACCATTTACGTTTCGACAGAGGCAGAATGCCATACCGGTTGAAACAGGAAACAAGTAGATAGAGTATTTCTTGATTTCCGAAAAGCATTTGACCACACAAACCCTTATTAACGGAAGTAAAATACCATAGCAAGCGACCACCTGGGAGTTAAATGGAGCCAGGTAAAAAAAAAAAAAAAAAAAAAAAAAAAAAAAAAAAAAAAAAAAAAAATTAAAATTAAAAAAAAACCTCAAGCAGAAAACTATTTTACAAGAGGTATTTCAAATAGTTATTATGTATTTCTTTCATAAGTAAGGTCTGAGTTCAAGCAAATCGAGAATACAAATGTTGCGCAATAATATACTGAGTTGACAGAAGTCATAGCATAGCGATATGCACATACGTAGATGGCAGTAGTATCGCGTCACAACGTATAAAAAGGCAGTGCATTGGCGGAGCTGTCATTGTACTCAAATGATTCATCTCAAAACGGTTCCGACGTGGTTATAGCCGCACTACCGGAATTAACAGACAGAGCGCGAAATGGTAGTTGGAGTTTGACGCATGGGACATTCCGTTCCGGAAATCGTTATGGAATTCAATATTCACAGTGTCAATAGTGTCCCAAGGATATCAGAGTCAGGCGTCATCTCTGACCACGGACAACGCAGTGGCCGACAGTCTTCACTTGACGACCGAGAGCAGCAGCTTCTGCATAGAGTTGTCAGTGCTGACAGACAAGCAACACTGTGTGAAATAACCGCATAAATCAGTGTGGGGCGTATGACGAACATATCTCTTAGGACAGTGCGGCGAAATCTGGCGTTAATGGGCAATGGCAGCAGACGACTGAAGCGAGTGCCTTTGCTAACACCACGACATCGCTTGCAGCGCCTCTCCTGGGCTTGTGACCCTGTGGGTTGGATCCTAGACGACTGGAAAACCGTGGCCTTGTCAGATGGGTCCCGATTTCAGTTGGTAAGAGCTGATGGTAGACCCCACGAAACACGGACCCAAGCTGTCAACAGCACACTGTGAAGCTGGTGGTGGCTCCATAATGGTGTGAACTGTGTTTCGATGGAATGGAATGGGTCCTCTGATCCAGCAGAACCGATTATTGGTTGGCATGGTTAGGTCTGGTTATTTGGAGACCATTTGCGTCCATTCATGAACTTCATGTTCCCAAATAACGATGGATTTTTTTATGGATGACAATGTGTCATATTACCAGGCCTCAGTTGTTTGGGACTGGTTTGAGGAACATTGTGGGTGAACCGAACGAATGATTTGGCCAACCAGATTGCTCAAAATAAATCCCATCGTACATTTATGGGACATAATCGAGAGGTCAGTTCGTGCACAAAATCCCTCGGCGGCAAGACTTCAGCAATTATGAACGGATATAGAGGCACTGTGGCTTTATATTTCTGCATGGGACTTCCAACGACTTGTTAAGTCCTTACCACGTCGAGTTGCCGCATTACGCAGGGCAAAAGGAGTCCGACACGAAATTAGGAGGTATCCTATGACTTTTGTCATCTCAGTGTAAAGTCAGTATCAATAAAACGTTATTTTTAAGGTCAGAACAGGTAGTGAGTCACTATGAAAAAACAGAATGGAATAAATGGGCTCATATAACTACGTAGAATATTTTCAGTCAATATGTAACACATGAATTATAGGTTAAAAATAGAAATGGGGAAATTATGTAAGCCTTGAGCTCACTCAGGTGGTTCCGGAAATTTTTGAAATTTGTGGTAAGGTCTTATGGGACCAAACAGCTGAGGTCATCGGTCCCTAAGCGTACACACTACTTAATCTAGCTTAAACTAACTTACGCTATGGACAACACGCACACCCATGCCCGAGGGAGGACTCGAACCTCCGACGGGGAGAGCCGCACGGACCGTGACAAGACGCCTGAGACCGCGCGGCTCAGGTGGCTATGCCACTACATAGATCAAGTAAAGCGTAGTATAACTTCAGTTAGTGAGAGAACAGACGAAACATTTTTATTAGTACATTTTCGCTTTAATATACATAAAGCATCTAAAGACTTAGCTGGCAGTTCAGTTAACTCTGTAAAGGCAGCAAATCAGAAGAGACAACAAATGACTGTAAATAAAATGAAATATGTTATTTCGTCCCTGCTAAATAATCAAGTAAAATACGAATCTGAGCCAAAGAAAAAGGCAGCAATGTATATAGTTTGATATTTAAATTGAGATTACTCAGGCTAGTTCCTAAAATAATGTATAAATAAAATTTAAACAAAACCACTCTCAAGGCTTAACTTAAAACAGAAAACAGCCAAATTATTGCTGAGCTGGTCAGCTAGGTGACCCAGGCTCGAACCTCGGTCCACCAGGAAGGCGACCAGCAGCAGATGACTGTCAGACAGCGGTTGACCCACATGTGGGAAAGCGCCAAGTCAGCAGCCTCCACACTTAGTACAGGCAGTGGCCTGCAGCTATTGAAGACATAATCAGGTGGAGGCAGTCTGCAATATCTCAGCCCGATGACTGACATGGGCCTCCTCTCAGTTAGCAGCTGCGATGACTGTTTAACGCCTGTCTGAATTAAGCAGTATATGAAAGCCTGGTCGACTAGCTTTTCTGGAACGGCATTGCTCCCGGCCTCTAACTTAAAAATGGTTCAAATGGTTCTAAGCACTATGAGGCTTAACATCTGAGGTCATCAGTCCCCTAGACTTAGAACTACTTAAACCTAACTAAGGACATCACACACATCCATGCCCGAGGTAGGATTCGAGCCTGCGATCGTAGCAGCAGCGTGGTTCCGGACTGAAGCGCCTAGAACCGCTCGGTCACAGCGGCCGGCTATATGTGAAACATCTTCCGGAAGAAAAATCCGAATTTCAGAAAACGTGTTTCGCTGTCCTCTTTATATGTTAAGGCCCGAAGCGGATTTGCTGATCTAGTAAGATGTGGCATCTGGAAAACAGTTTTCCAGTTTCTGATTGAATCAGTACAAGCGCTATTTCTCTTTAATCAAGTATTAGAGTTGTACAGCTTCATGCCCAGTCTCATATTTCCATGTATCATTCACTGTACAATTAAATCTCTCCGGCCATTTCAATCAAAAAATATTCATTACGAAACGTAACCTGAGAACCAAAGCACGTTTTGAAAAAGCTTGTGCGTTTACGTGGGAGCGAAAATCGATTGTGGAACTGAAAAACCAGCAGTTACAATGGGATTTCGAGATTCAATTTTGGAGTGTATACATGACCAACGAGAAGCGATATTGGGAAATCGGTTTACAGATTCAGGTTTTGGGAGCCTAATGTAAGTAGAGGTGAGTGTAAAGAACCCTTTGGTACAGCGAATAGCTCCGAATGTTCTTGCAGTTTACGCACTACGGCGCTGACCAAGCAAATCCAAGGGCTCAGCCATTTCACTTTACCCGTGATGTTTGCAGATATCCAGCAGCAGACGTAATACTAAGGCCGTATCCACCAAATCCGAGCGACGTGTTTCTCTGGCATGTAAATTGACAGATTAACACACTCTTCCGCTCAAAGTGATACTCAGTTCCGGCAGTTGTCTATAATGTCCATGTCCCACATGACTACAAGCACTGGCCCTTGGATTGCCATCCTCCAACTATCGATGGTAAATGACTGAGACCGAGTTCACGCGCACCGTCGTTAAATCGGCTCGGTAGGGACGCCACGCGCCCCCTGGTGGGACGCGAAGGAATCGTTGGCTTGGCTGCAGTGGCACAGAGGTAAAAACACGCTTTCGATACACACCGAAGCGACTCACGGCTCACGAAGTACTATCATACGAACCATCAAAAGCAATGTCCATGTCCCACATGACTACAAGCACTGGCCCTTGGATTGCCATCCTCCAACTATCGATGGTAAATGACTGAGACCGAGTTCACGCGCACCGTCGTTAAATCGGCTCGGTAGGGACGCCACGCGCCCCCTGGTGGGACGCGAAGGAATCGTTGGCTTGGCTGCAGTGGCACAGAGGTAAAAACACGCTTTCGATACACACCGAAGCGACTCACGGCTCACGAAGTACTATCATACGAACCATCAAAAGCAATTTCCGACTGGATTGAGGATTGCTTGGTAGGGATAGTAGTACCTCAGGTAGTGTGTCATCGACAGATACGTATCACAGGAGAAGCGTATTGGGACCCTTCATGTTTATGATGTACATCGATGGATTGGAGGGCAATATTAATAGTAAACTCTGAATTTTCGAAGATTATGCAGTTATCTGTAATGAAGTAATGTCTGAAAAAATTTACACATTATCCAGTCACTCTTTATAAGATCACAAATCGATGTAAGGACTGATAACTTAGTTTCAATATTCAGAAAATATTCCGAATGTTCATACAGTCTACCCATTACTGCGTATCACAATATCGATAAAACAGAAATGGAATGTTAACTCACACAAATACTGGCAGTACTGCCTGATTTATGATGGTACGCACCAGTATCCCGTGCCGATACCTGTGACGAAAAAAAAAAAACCAGAACCGGAGATTTTGAGATGTGGCGCGATAAAACATTTGCTGCACTTGAAGTAACGTAAAACTATGCCTACTTAGTGCACTTCGTTTTAAGCTGAACAAACGAGACACGGTAAAAACATATCCTGAGTATGTTTTTGACAATTATGAGAAGTTTGGTGGAAACAGTAAAAACAAAACAAAGTATCCCATTATTTTGTTTCCATTGACAACTATCATCAAGAGGACTCCAGTGTCATCTAGTGAATGTGAAAGAGATATAATTGCGTAGGCCTCCGCGGCCAGAGTCAGTCGACATAAAAGTTTTCTGAGTTTGGTACCGCGTTCTAGCTATGCAGTGTCCTTTATATTTTGTTGTTAGTGTTCACTGCGCATGCCATTACGTCATAATTTTAAAAAGGTAGTTAGTATATTGGTCACTTAAGGAAGAAGGAGAGGGAACTTTATTTTAATAGGTTATTGCGGTGGAAGGAGAACGTGACCTCTGTTGTCCATTGGCTCTTGTGTTATGTACCATGATTGGTGGCCACCGTCGAATGAGAAGTTGGCTGCTGTTTACCAACTGCTCGACGTCGGCCGCGCGGCGGCAGTTACTCGCCGGTAGTGCTCGTGCCTCGTGTTGACAGTGCGGTCTGTTGGGCTCTGATTGCTGGCAGCCAAGATGGGGCAAGCCTGAGTCCATCCTCCCTGTTCATGTTGTTAGGGTGTTTAAGTATTTCGGTAGCCTCTCTGATTTTGCGTTTCGTCATAATTGGCTGCTTGGCCAACACACAGGCTTCGCTGAATTTTTTTTCCGCAGTCGTGGTGATGTTCTGCCACTGCGGATTTGTTGTGTTGCCCTAGACGAATGTAACGCTCGTGCTCCGGAATGAGCGTTGCTATTGGCCTACTAGTCTCGCCGATGTATGCCTCTCCACATTCGCATTCCACCTTGTAAACGCCTGCAGTGTGTAATGCATCCAATTTGTCCTTGGTGGAGCCTAGCACGTCCTGGATCCTACGACCACTATAGAAGACAGGCTGCACCCCAACGCGGCGAAGGTGTTTGCCTATTCGGTCAGTAACGTTTTTCACATAGGGTAAGTGTACTGTTGGCTGCAGTTTGTCTATTTCCTGCTTTTCTTTCTTACTTGTGTTCGTCGACAGGGCTGTGTTTATCGACTTATGGCTGTAGCCATTGGCTAAAAACGTTGTGCGTAACCTTTTAAGCTCAGGTGCCATGTTTTGAGCATCACTAAGGCGCTGCGCACGGATTGCCAAAGAGCGGATGACAGAGTTCTTCTGCGCTGGGTGGTGGTAGGATTGGGCGTGCAGGTACCTGTCAGTATGTGTAGGCTTACGATATACTCTGTGTCCCAGTGTGCCTTCCGTTCTCCTGTACACTTCGACGTCTAGAAATGGGATAGCACCATTCTTTTCTACTTCCAGTGTGAACTGTATCTTCCCGTGCATACTGTTCAAATATTCGTGGAACTTGTGTAGCTCCGTTTCACCATGAGGCCATATAGCGAACGTGTCGTCCACGTATCTAAACCAGCAACGTGGTCGTAAAGGAGCTGAACCGAGGGCCGTTGCCTCAAAGGCTTCCATGAATATGTCGGCTGCCAGCGGAGATAGGGGAGACCCCATTGCTACGCCGTCTGTCTGCTCGTAGTATTTTCCTTGCCATTTGAAGTACGTTGAAGTCAGGCACAACTCAACCAGGTCGCATATGTCTGGCGGGACATGATCCTGAAGGATGTGGATAATCTACTAGCACGTTCGTAAATAGTGATTTCACGTCAATGCTGACCATGATGTCCGTAGGTAAAATTGTTTCTCCCTTTAGGCGTTCTATAAAGTGTGTCCAGTTCTTCACATAAGAGTCCGTCTTGCCAACTAGACGTCTTAGTTTGCAGGCTAGGTACTTTGCCAAATTGTAAGTAGGCGAATTGATCCCATTCACTATTGGCCTCAAAGGACAACTTTCCTTATTTATCTATGGAACACCGTAAATTCTAGGAGAGACTGGTACTCTGGGAATAAGACTTACGGACATCATGGTCAGCTTAAGTGACCAATAAACTAACTACCTTTTTAAAATTATGACATAATGGCATGCGCAGTGAACACTAACAACAAAATATAAAGCTAGAAATATATAGCTAGAACGCACCATTAGACCCAGAAGAAGGCCGCTGCAATCGTGGTCGAAACTTTGGCTTTTCTATAGCAGCAGTAGTTTTTTACATTATGACGCGGTACCAAACCCAGAAAACTTTTATGTCGAATGTGAAAGAGAGTCTTCTCTAATGAATCTGATCATTACTGACGTAGGGCCTCTCTGTTAACACAACTGTTCCTTCACTACGTTTTCTGAAATAGAATGGCAAGCAACTGACTCGTTTTGATCCTTCAAGGTAAGTAGAATCTTGCCTGCTTCTTGGACGGGACTCCGCTATGGCATGATCTCCAAAAATGTGATTCGTGGAAGTGTTAAGTGCTTCGCGAAAAACTATTATTTTTTTAAATTTTATTATGATTTTGTGTTACGATTTTAAAATTGAAGTTATTGCTGAATAAAATAAGTTCCTCTCTTTTTTTAAATTTTATTAACCTTCAAAATAAACAAGGTGTTCTATCAAAGTACCAGAATTCTCAAAGCGTTCCGTTGTAGGAAAAGTATGACACGAACAGCATGGAAAGAGAGAGAGGTGGGACGTACAACAATAATCTTTCAAAGCTTTAGACAGTTTTATAAACTTCATATATATCTCTTTTTCAGTACCTTATATACCAATTTTACGTGAGTTCACCTTTTTCGTAACAAACCGTAAACTAAGGAATACTATTTAATTTAAAAAAAAGTGTAATAAAAGGAAGTTGGTCCACATAGTAGTATTATTTTTTAACCAGTACAAATGTTGTATTCACACTTTTAAAATGTCCAGAAAAGCGTTGAAATAACGTTTCAAGAAGTTGAAATTTTAAAAACTCCCCCAGGAAGGTCGCAGTATCGGAATCTCTTTTTTTGCAAATCAATCACTGACTGAACGTAACAGATTGAAGGAACATAAACTGGATCCAACACGTAGGCTCAGTTGCAGGTAAAGCAAGCGTCAGACTTCGGTTCATTGGCAGAATATTGGGAAACGCAGTCCATCTGCAAAAGAGACTGTTTACAAAACACTCCTACGATTAATCCTTAAATTCTGCCCGAGCGTCCGGGAGCCATACCAAATAGGGCTATAGGGGATATTGAACGCATACAAAGAAGGGCAACAGGTTTGTTTGATTCATTCGAAAGCGTTATGGTGATGCTGAAAAACTTGATCTCGTAGACAAGCATTTATCCCGTGAAAACCAACTTACCAGTATTAGCTGAAGAATCTAGAAGTAACCTTGATCCCCTTTGATATCACTCCCGAAGGGAGTAGTCAAGATTGGACTAAGTGCCAGGCACAGAGGTATAGCCAGACATTCTTCCCGCACAACATGCCATGCACTCCACAGTGGTTTGCAGTGTGTGCCCACTGCCTAACAACGAAGTGAAGGATCCAGAAGGGAAAGAGGAAACGAAATGAAACTTGAGATTGAGAGCGTATGTCATATTGTTCCAGTGATTACAAACTCGAGTCGAAGTTACAAAGAACTTGGCAGCATCAGACCACTTATGAGTATGAGATTGCACCCCATCTGGTCTGGCTGCATGACTGATCCTGTTCAGAAGGCTGTGATAAAACCGTTGTATCCTCTCCTGAGGCAAGCTGGCCCACAGCTGTTGTAACTGGTCCTTAATATCCTGGATACTGGTTCTGGGATGGAGATGATGCCCGAGCTGATCCCACATATCTATCCAGGACATATCTGGGGATCTTAATGTCCAAGGGTATACACCGTTGACACAGGGACGCTTCATAGAGACAAGTGCCATGTGTGAGTGACCACTGTCTTTTTGACAAATGGCACCATGGAATTGTCACATGAGAGGTAACACATGAGGACGAAGGATGTCCATTACATACCACTGTGTAGTCTGTTAAACGCCAAGCTAATCCCGCAGGACAGGACAGATAGTATAAATTGTGGAAAGGGGCCAAAATAAGGGCGGTCAGCTACACTCCAACATACAACTTTTTTATTATTTGATCAAACATTACAAATCCCAATCTTTTTAAAAAAAAATAAAAAAAATAAAGATGCACAGCTTTAATCCTTGAGACTTAATTATCAGCTGAAGGCCACTTTAATTTAAAAACGGCTAAAGGCCAATAACTAAAAAGCAAGCGTTATCAGAAATTTAACAGGCAAGCCTTATCTTAAAACAGTTCTTTAGTAAGGCTGAAGTAAAAAAGTTAAATTCAAATCGGCTGAAGGCCTAACACTTAAAACGCCATAACATTAATTATTTTTTAATACCAAAGGCCTTACGTGAAACAGTTATTTAATTTAGGCTGATGGCCTTAAGAGCAAAAGAACTCTGATTTTTTTTAAAAAATCGGTTAGAAGCCATACAAGTACAAACAACAACAACAAATTTTTTAAAAATAGGGTAGTGCACCCAAGGGTGCTCAGATGTTCGAGGGTCGGTCTGTAATTCAAACACTAACGCTCGCTTAGGTGAGACAGGCAGTCGGGCCTACCATTCACGATCCGACGACAACCCAACCGACCGACAGTCAACGGACCCACCGACAGGATAACTTCCACTTCACCCGAACAGGGCACAACAGGGAGTTCAACGGAAACAACTTAGAAGACACTGGCGCCCACACCCAATCACACATTGAGCTGCCAAACTACACACCGTGCTGGACAGCAACAACAGGATGAGGAAACTACACTGCCTAAAATTTACGTCAACGGCCAGAGCAGGTAACCGGAACGTTAACGGCCACAAGGCAGAAGATTCCACTGGTGCACTTTAATTCAAATAACCAAATACAGTGAAATTCCACTGGAGGGTGGCTAGAATTTTCCAACTTGAAAACCATTTGTCGCTCGCAGGAATAGCCCAATAGCCGACAATGTACTCCAAACGACACACTGTGAACAGTCTTGACTTACTGGTAGGTTAATCAAAACTCAACTTTCGTGTCCAGGGTCGGTGAGCCACGGACCTCGTAGCAATGGGAACAGCGCCACACGCACCGACACCACGTAGAGACCACCAATGGGCCCAGCCAAACTACGCCCCACCGAGAATTCCTAGCTGGTCCACGCTAAACGACCGACTGCCCAGGCAGGAAACGGTGAAAGGATCAGGTACACGTCGGCCGATGAGACGACCAACCGAACGACCAACCAACGGTCGTCCCGCTCCAATCTCCCTCCATCAGACATTTCATGTGTGTCGCCAGCGGGCGGCGAGCACTGGCTGTCGGCGCCTCACCGGCGCTCCGTCCCCGACTTCACTGCTGCTGCGTCCCGACTGAACTTGCGCCGCGTGCCAACTCAAACACTGCCAGGTCCAAACTGCACTGCTGGCGCGTTCCAACTCTTTCGCCGACACACGACAAGCAGGAAGTAATAGCAATCCAGCAAAGATAACACAGCACGGCCTATATCGATAAGCACTGCTGCTTCCACTCACGGGCAGGCAAGGCAGCAACTCAGTGATACCAGTAATTGAAAATTAACATAACGAGGTAGCAGTATGGTAAAAACAGGGTGTTAAATAAGAGATGGCACAAACACGAGCCACGCACGGCTCAGTTCTCACAATCACGACCTGGAGCTATACCCAACAGGTCCCCAGATCGTGATGCAAGTAGTAACACAGCTCTGCCTTTCCAAAACACTGGAAAAAGTGGGACGTCTACCAAGGTCGCTACCATATTCGCCAAAGATGGCTATCTGGGCAGTTCAGAATCCTAGTCCATCGCTGAACACGGACGCAATTCGTCAGCAGTCCATGCTTCCCGATCACAACACCACTTCAAAAGCAACCGTTTGTGTTGTCGTGTTATGGCAAACCACGCAGGGGCAGTGCGAGGTGTATCGAGAAAGTAAGTTCCGATCGGTCGCGAAACGGAAACTACAGTGAAAATTCGATGTGTGGAGCAGTGTTTCTCGTATGTCGCTCAATCGCTTTAAGTTGTACTTTGCTGTTCTGAACGTACAGTGAGCACGTAGTCCGCAGCTCGTGGCCTTGCGGTAGCGTTCTCGCTTCCCGCGCACGAGGTCCTGGGTTCGATTCCCGGCAGGGCCAGGGATTTTCTCTGCCTCGTGATGACTGGGTGTTGCGTGTTCTTCATCATCATTGACTCGAAAGTCGCCGAAGTGGCGTCAACTAAAAAGGACTTGCAATACGGCAGCCGAACTTCCCCGCACGGGGCCTCCCGGCCAACAATGCCATAAGATCATTTCAGTGAGCGCGTAAAGATGCCCGAAAAATAATGTCTCTCGCCAAGTATGGGTGCCTGGCTAGAGATTTCGCTTAATTGTATGCAACCCCACAAAACGTAACTGTCACGCATTTCCTTCCTCACGACTATTTTCAGCCGCACAGAGCAGGGCAATGAAGAGGCTGCTGCGGCGTCTTCGTTGGGAAGTATTTGATCACCCACAATACAGTCCGGACGTAGGTCCTCTGATTTCGTCCCTGCTCACATGAACCACTGGCTCTAACAACGAGCTGCAGACCAGCGTAGAGAATTGCAGGCAGCTACCGTCTACAACGAGGGTACTGGAAAGTTGGCACAACGCTACGACAGATGTTTAAGCCGGAACGTCGACTATGCATGCATGTCCGAAGGAACATTGCAGTGTAATTCGGAATAACACAGGCACTGCAATGTCGTATTCATCCGCCGGCACCAGGCAAGCAGATTTCAAATAAAATTTCTCCCTGTAAGGGAATACACATAATGGATGTACAAGCACAGGTTCTAGGCACATGGTTGAGACATATGGAAGTTTGGATCTGACTGTGAGTCGTGCTTTGACAGACGCTTGAAAAGGCGATAAGTGAGAAATCCGTGTTCGAGTCCCGGTCGGTCCCAAATTTTCATTGTTGTCATTCTACAGTTGTCGATATTCGCAACTGCGAATACATTTCATGTATGTAGAGAAAGCTCTCAAAGGTGTAGCTAACTGTGAAACTTCCCCTTTGTATGTAAAGAATTACAGGGCTGGAAAAACTCTTACGTTATTCGATTTTCAAACAGCTGAGCAAAACTGAACGTACTCAGACAGTTCCCTCTTTACTTATTCTGATCATCACTAAACTGACACACAATATTTTTAGCGCAACGCAATCTTACTTTCAGTATTCCCTACAAAAGAATGGCCCTGACTAACAATAACCTATACCTTTTATGAATCACTTACCTCACTTCGTTACTCGAAAAACTGCAATACAGCGAGCGCCAATACTGCCAGCTAAATAAAAGATTCTAACTACTGAAGGCACTAACTACTGATAGGCATAGTTAGCAAATGAAAGAATTTGATAGAGAACAAACAACGAATTTACCTTAATAGTGTTCAAAAGTCATTATATACATCTACCACTGCTGGCATCTCACCTCCAACTCCTCAACGCTATGCGCTATTCACATCCAACTGCCCAACACTACACAAGCGAATATTCCAACAATGATTCCAATCAGCCACAGATTGCACACAGCGCAGTCAGCGATTTTCATGCAGAGAATTAAGTGACGTTTCCAACATTAAAACCTAAACAGCCTACTTACATAGCCCCCATGCTCCCCACAAATATTTTTACAAATTATTTTGGGCAATGGACAATACTGATATGATAAAATTTTTCATAATTACAATAACAAAGATATCAAATGCACACACTTATTGATACAATGTTGGTCAAAAGCAACAATCGTCCTCACGGTCCATAAAGACAGTCCTGATCATTCATCACAGTAAGAATGATAGTTTTATGCACAAGCCTGAGCAGTAAAGGAAAGTGACATGGAAGTAGTTGATTTCCATGCAGTTTTGAAGAAGTAGTGTTGTCCATTCAACGGAAAGACAGTGCTGACTCTTGACATGCAGACAGGTAATGGGCCACAACAGAGCAAACCCACATCAGAGTCAGTAGTGGTTTTGAAGAATATTGGTAGGTAGGTAATCGCAGAGCAGACCCACAGTATTTCTTGAAGAGATGATGGTATTAGTGCGCCACCGCAGATGCAGACACACTGTAGTCCTTGTAGAGATGGCTAGCAGCCATCCGTTGCGACTGTGCGTGTGCACAATCACCATCGAAGAGTCTTGTGGATAATATAGCAAGCCCATGAACCAGCACTTATGCACTCACAAAAAAAAAAAAAAATTTAAATGTATTTAGAACTAGCATTGCTATTAACCAGTCCCTTGCTGGAATATCGACACACATGCGAGCACTAACAGTCCCTTTCTTTTAACTTCTTACATATTGTGCATATACTATGACCAACAGAAATGTGTGCAGCGAAATGAAACCCTACTATATACTTAATTTGAAGACCTGGTGTTTAATTTTATAACATGAGAATACAATTACAAAGGTACAAAAAAATCGTTAAAATATATAATGATAACATTAGTGGTAATCCAGTTGTTACAAAAGAATAGAAATAAACATATACATCAGTGTTACAGGAATTATGACATAAGTAAATAAATACAAAATGAGAATATCTTTCGAAACATTAACTTCACACCTGATCATTAAAAACAGAACAGACTAAATAATGTCTAAACATCATTACAAAGTAAAGCGCAAATTATATTTGAGGGTAACGGTACACCACATCATAGTGAATGTAGCTTAGTATCGGAAAAATTCTACAACATAACTCTTATCAGATAAACACACAAAGACAGGAAGAACACAAATACACAAGAGTACACATACACATAGCGGAATAACACAAAAGGAAAGGACAGGGTTTGTTTTCATTGTGACATTTGGTACTGCAGTCCAACCTAAAACTTCATTCCATAGATCTTTCCTCTTATTTCAACCTTTTTTTCCGCAAAAGGTCCTATTTAAGCATGCTTTCTTTATTTTCCAGTATCTTATCTCATCATTTGTTTCCAAGAAAATTCTACCTAAACCTGTTGTCCCTAAACCCTACTTTTTTGCTCATATCCTCTTTCAAAATAATTATTCTTCATTGTACACTCCTTTTTTTGCCAAATCTTTTTCTCATAGCTCCTCAATGCATTTCTTCCAATTCATCACAACTCATTCTGTTATATAGCCTACCCCCTCTTAACTTAAATCTACTGAGCTTAGATGCATTAACTAAGGGATGAGGCAATGCAGCAGCACGAACATTAACAAACAAGAATGAGGAAAAAATGAGAAGTGGCAAAGCAAGCAGCAACAAATACAAATTAGCAAGTCAAATGCAACATTACAACTAATATGAGCCAATGTGCAGCAACAAGAAAAATAAATCAGTAGTAAAACTGGCTTAACAAAACGTAAAATTCAGTAGGACAACGCCTGACAAACAGCAGCAGCAAAAGCAACACTAGAGTGATGCATCACAATAACTTACTCTACCAAACAAGCTACCAAGTCGTTAAAAAAACTTATGAATGCAATTCATGTGAAGGGAAAAGTCTGTTTGTGCTCTTTTTTTTAAAGGAAGTAGATCATAAAATTAGTATTTAATGGATCTGTAGACAGAAAAGAGTTCCATTAGTACATCTATTAAATTTTATTCTAACCAATGCTGCAGCATAGCTCGCAGGAAGATATCAAACAAAATAGGCAAATATATATAAAGCAAGGTATGAAACATCATTCACTAGCCATATACATTTTATAAGGCAATAAAAGAATCTCTCAACTAGAAAGACAATAGTCATCATCTGGTGTGTAGAGGTAAAATACTTATCATGATTTCATAGGCATTTTAGTAAATATCAAAAATTACGAGCTCTAAAGTGTAATCATATGTTTTTGTGCATGAGCGTGCTGTATTTGCGATGCTTTCTACAAAGAAATGTCAATAACGAGGTTAATGGCCTCTTTTTTTGAACACATGTGCTTCTGAAAGGCACACACTAATGGCTTTTTTCCAGGCGACTTACACGCAGCTGGGTGCCCACAGCGCATTACATCAAGGTCACTTACCTTCTTTACTGAAATATTTATGACAGCAGTTTCCGCTACAGTGACAGTCTCATACAAAATAAAAACAATTTCACAGGTTGAAAATTTACACTAGAAGTGTGTAAAAACAAAATCTCATATAAAACAGTGTCGAAAAATTTCCGCCGGCATTGTGATACATTCACGCATGTACACATATTTCATAACTCTTAAAGTGTGATTCTTGGTTTCCAACAGCCTTTTCACAAATCAGAGCCCCTAACCCCTATTCATTATTCATATACATATAAACGCAATCACATTTCCCATATAGCATCATCTTATTGATCATAAACATATCTCAACACCATAATACACTTCATCGTCATAATAATCTCATCATACCACATCAATGACATCTCAAAATCGTCACAGCTTCTTTCAATAATTTCAAAACTTAAAAAAAACTCTGCTCGTTTCAATAGTGTCATATACCGCAAACATACTTCAAAAATCATGATCCCATGCCAAATACATCATTCAAAGCTCTCGTAGTATCACAGTGGTTCCGAAAAAATATGAACAGTTCAAAATGGCTCTGAGCACTACGGGACTTAACATCTGAGGTCATCAGTCCCCTAGAACTTGGAACTACTTAAACCTAACTAACCTAAGGACATCACACACATCCATGCCCGAGGCAGGATTCGAACCTGCGACCATAGCAGTCGAGCGGCTCTGGACTGCAGTGCCTAGAACCGCGTGGCCACCACGGTCGGCTATGAATAGTTCACAAAGTACAGACAAAATACAGTTTTGTAAGTGTGAATTCACTGATGTAGTAAAAAAAATGTTTGTCTCTCTTAAATGATCAGAGTTGTGTAATTCTGTGTTAGAGAAATATGGTACTGATGTGTAAAACTGAATAAGCAAATACCATATTAGCTAGGGCTCCTAGCATGTGCCACATGCTTAGTACACAAAGTAGGCATGTACCCCCTGAGGATTAATGTAATTATATCCTCAGGTGTTATAGATCACAACAACATAATGAAATTTCTCACCGAAAACCTTCTCTGTATCTCTATAATTCAAGAATCTTTCTAAAAACGTTCAAAGTACAAAGATTAATCACTCAAATGCGTTCCCTGTAGGGCTAAACTCGTGCATCTTGCTGTAAGATAATTTCTGTCATCACTTAATGGTAAAAATGTGCCAAGTGTCGTAATTATCGTCGTCCGTAAGCAAAGTTCTGTAGAAGTCAATGTACTTACCTCGTCGTAAACAAAAGTGAAATGCTATGTGTGTAGATATCGTAGTTATTACGCTGATTGCCATGATCGAGAAAGTACTGTACTGTAACGTATTGTTGTGCTACGGAAAACCGAGTGAGGTGGCGCAGTGGTTAGCACACTGGACTCGCATTCGGGAGGACGACGATTCAATCCCGCGTTTGACCATCCTGATTTAGGTTTTCCGTGATTTCCCTAGATCACTCCAGACAAATGCCGGGATGGTTCCTTTCAAAGGGCACGGCCGACTTCCTTCCCCATCCTTCCCTAATCCGAGCTTGTGCTCCGTCTCTAATGACCTCGTTGTCGACGGGACGTTAAACACCAATATCCTCCTCCTCCTCCTCCTCCTGCTACGGAAAAGGCTGTCTCATTGTAGCTATACCACAAACGTTACTACTAAAACATGTTTTACTTTCCAGAAGAATACAGAAAAACTGTGCACATATAAAACAGATACAGCGCAAAAGTCATAATATAAACTGTGTCAATCATTAATAGCGTCGTGGTATAATCGTGTAGCTGCCATACAAACCAAATACTACGTCATCTGTACTCTCTCAGAAAGTACAGGGTTATTACAAATGATTGAAGCGATTTCACAGCTCTACAATAACTTTATTATTTGAGATATTTTCACAATGCTTTGCACACACATACAAAAACACAAAAAGTTTTTTTAGGTATTCACAAATGTTTGATATGTGCCCCTTTAGTGATTCGGCAGACATCAAGCCGATAATCAAGTTCCTCCCACACTCGGCGCAGCATGTCCCCATCAATGAGTTCGAAAGCATCGTTGACGCGAGCTCGCAGTTCTGGCACGTTTCTTGGTAGAGGAGGTTTAAACACTGAATCTTTCACATAACCCCACAGAAAGAAATCGCATGGGGTTAAGTCGGGAGAGCGTGGAGGCCATGACATGATCATGATCTCCACCACGACCGATCCATCGGTTTTCCAATCTCCTGTTTAAGAAATGCCGAACATCATGATGGAAGTGCGGTGGAGCACCATCCTGTTGAAAGATGAAGTCGGCGCTGTCGGCCTCCAGTTGTGGCATGAACCAATTTTCCAGAATGTCCAGATACACGTGTCCTGTAACGTTTTTTTCGCAGAACTTTAAACCGTGAGATTGCACAAAACACGTTAACTTTTGGTGAATTGCGAATTTGCTGCACGAATGCGTGAGGATTCTCTACCGCCCAGATTCGCACATTGTGTCTGTTCACTTCACCATTAAGAAAAAATGTTGCTTCATCACTGAAAACAAGTTTTGCACTGAACGCATCCTCTTCCATGAGCTGTTGCAACCGCGCCGAAAATTCAAAGCGTTTGATTTTGTCATCGGGTGTCAGGGCTTCTAGCAATTGTAAACGGTAAGGCTTCTGCTTTAGCCTTTTCCGTAAGATTTTCCAAACCGTCGGCTGTGGTACGTTTAGCTCCCTGCTTGCTTTATTCGTCGACTTCCGCGGGCTACGCGTGAAACTTGCCCGCACGCGTTCAACCGTTTCTTCGCTCATAGCAGGCCGACCCGTTAATTTCCCCTTACAGAGGCATCCGGAAGCTTTAAACTGCGCATACCATCGCCGAATGGAGTTAGCAGTTGGTGGATCTTTGTTGAACTTCGTCCTGAAGTGTCGTTGCACTGTTATGACTGACTGATGTGAGTGCATTTCAAGCACGACATACGCTTTCTCGGCTCCTGTCGCCATTTTGTCTCACTGCGCTCTCGAGCGCTCTGGCGGCAGAAACCTGAAGTGCGGCTTCAGCCGAACAAAACTTTATGAGTTTTTCTACGTATCTGTAGTGTGTCGTGACCATTTGTCAATGAATGGAGCTACAGTGAATTTATGAAATCGCTTCAATCATTTGTAATAGCCCTGTATTTCAAATAAAGAATGTCTTTTCAAGTGAACCAAAATGTTGCATTAAAGTCTCATTAGCAGTAAATGTTTTAAGCAACTGAGGCTTACATGCTTAAAACATGTAAGCCTTATACTCGTTACATAATCGTGCAACTAACAAGCAAGATGTACACACAATAACACTGTGTCGTCTGTTCACTATAACAATGCAGTCGTAACTACTGTCTAGATATGTTCCCTAGGTTCTTGACTGGATAGTTAACTTCAAACACTGTTGCGTATTAACAGTTTCTAAGTGTGACAAAGTGTACTCGTAACGTGAAGTAGAAATCTTATAGCAACGACTAATTCAGAAAGCAAATTATCTCTTAATAAATGGTTTTACATGTGAAATGTGGTGTAATCCGTAAGTCTTCCTAGTACACAGAGTTTCAATTTCAACGCAATTATCATGTGGTATACGTTGGTAAAAAATACTGGAATTTTTCTCAAGGTTAGCTTATGCTATTTTTCTCAAGCCCAGTTGGCGCACGTGGCTGCCTGCTGTGCAAGTCATTGTCTGTTACCTCTTTGTTGTTGCACGTCGTTATTGGGATTTGGAGATCTAAATTCTACAATTTCGACTTGTCGAGAGGGTCCTGCTCTGTTTGAATCACGCCAGTTTTGGTTAAATTCTGGTCTGTTGTTAACATTATATTGTCTGTCGTCATGTCGGTAATTTCTGTAATTTCTTTCTTGTCGGTCCCGTGGTGGAGAATTTCTCCCTGAGTCGTAACTGCGCGGTGGGCTCTTGCGTCTGAAGTTATTCTGTCACCCTTGATAATGATAGTTCTGGTTCCCATATTATCTGTTTCTATGATTGTCATAGTCATTACCATGGAGAGGTGACCTTTCCCTGTAATTATTATTACTCTGCCAATGGTTGTCAAACGGGTGGTGTCTGTTTTGGTCATAATTTGCGTTGTAAGAATAGCCTTGTTATGTCCAGTTATTATTTCTATCATCACGAAATTGTAACGGATTGTTGTTTTCCGAGTTTCGCGTCCTGTGATTGTCAGTGTCAATTTCCAATTCTTGTAAGAGTCCCTGGAAAGCTTCAATGTCGTCTTTGCAACGTGCTGCCAAAATAATATGTCGTAAATGTTCAGGAAATTTAATGAATCAAATGTGAATAAGTTCTGATGGGCTGTACGGATTTGTCAAATACTGATTTTTGTGCAACATGCCTCCAAAATATTTTGCCAGACTGGGAAATTCAGTTTGTTCGAAGTGTTTCATCATTATGATGCAATGTTTTAGTCGATCTTGCGTAACTTGAGACAATTATGCTGAGAGGAAGGTATGATAAAATTCTCCTTCACTGTGACAATCGCGAATGATCGAAGGCATTCTTACAGCAGGTTCATTTTCCTATTAGCCACACATAAATTCCAATCTGTGCTCTAATGACCTGTTGGGAGGAAAACAATGAGAGAATTGATGAAGCCATGGTTGTGGAGGAATGTTGTTGCCAGAATTCTTAAATGTTTTGAATTTACATGTAGTAATGAACAGTTTATAGTCAAAATCACCATGTCGGCGAGTCGCATATCGGCCATTGTTTCGTCGTGTCGGTGGTTCCATCTCAAAATTTGGTGCACCTTGCCAATTTCTTACATAATTTCCAAAATTCCTTGTGTTATTATTTTGTGGCTTTTCCGTATTTCTAAGTTCCTCTTCCCATGTTGTAGCGCAAGTCTCCTCAGAAATATGTAATTCTTGTGTTACCTGTGTCAACTGATCTTGTACCTTCCGCATTTCTCTTTTGTACTGTGTATTAATTTTATTCAGATTTTGTTTCAGTTTCTTAATTTGTTCATACTCTTCTGTGTTAGTGAAGGCTACCGGTCTTGTGTCATTCAGATCATCATCTACCTTCGTAGATAAGTTAGTGAACTGATCCGAAAGATCGGCTACTTTCCCCGATAATGAACTCATTTCCTCCGTATGTTTTTCTGAACCAAGTTTTAGAGTATCTGCTATGTCCTTTAAGTTTTCCTGAGTTTTTGCAAGTTGCGTAACCGAATCAGTAGATGCAACTGAGTCAGTTTTAGCCCACAAGGTGCCGTGATTTTCATGAACAATAGTTTGCTGTTCTTTTATAGCTGCTTCGTGATTCTGCAATGCATTTTCATGACGCAAAAAAATAGTTTGAAAATGGTCACAAATCTGTGTTTTTACTTCATTACAAACTTTTTGACATTTCGATTCGATTTTAAGAAATTCAGCATTTAAACCTTCACCTGTTTGTTCAAGCGTGGCGTCTAACTTTTGGAGATTATGTTCCATTGTGTCTAATTTTTGAATATTTTGTTCCATTGTGTCTAACTTTTGAAGCCTTTGTTCCATTTGCTTTTGATTTTGTTTCATTTGTTGCAATAACTGCAATAACAATGTATTAGAGTCTGGAATGTGTTCCTCTGTGCCTTTCGGCAGTGCATTTGCACCGGGAACATTCACATTTTCAAAAACGGAAAAATGTATCTTGACTTGATTGAGAAAAGTGTTTTGATGCAAAACCTGAATCTAAAGTATTTCCAAGATTTTGTCCCGTCATTTTCTATTCCTGAGGTGAGCTATTGCCGACCGATCGATCGACAATACTACCCGTTCACTAGCCGTTTCACTGTCTACGCCAATATTTACCGCCTGGCCAATTTCCCTGTGCACAATTACGAAATTACTACTTTCAATGTCTACACTCCTGGAAATTGAAATAAGAACACCGTGAATTCATTGTCCCAGGAAGGGGAAACTTTATTGACACATTCCTGGGGTCAGATACATCACATGATCACACTGACAGAACCACAGGCACAGACACAGGCAACAGAGCATGCACAATGATGGCACTAGTACAGTGTATATCCACCTTTCGCAGCAATGCAGGCTGCTATTCTCCCATGGAGACGATCGTAGAGATGCTGGATGTAGTCCTGTGGAACGGCTTGCCATGCCATTTCCACCTGGCGCCTCAGTTGGACCAGCGTTCGTGCTGGACGTGCAGACCACGTGAGACGACGCTTCATCCAGTCCCAAACATGCTCAATGGGGGACAGATCCGGAGATCTTGCTGGCCAGGGTAGTTGACTTACACCTTCTAGAGCACGTTGGGTGGCACGGGATACATGCGGACGTGCATTGTCCTGTTGGAACAGCAAGTTCCCTTGCCGGTCTAGGAATGGTAGAACGATGGGTTCGATGACGGTTTGGATGTACCGTGCACTATTCAGTGTCCCCTCGACGATCACCAGTGGTGTACGGCCAGTGTAGGAGATCGCTCCCCACACCATTATGCCGGGTGTTGGCCCTGTGTGCCTCGGTCGTATGCAGTCCTGATTGTGGCGCTCACCTGCACGGCGCCAAACACGCATACGACCATCATTGGCACCAAGGCAGAAGCGACTCTCATCGCTGAAGACGACACGTCTCCATTCGTCCCTCCATTCACGCCTGTCGCGACACCACTGGAGGCGGGCTGCACGATGTTGGGGCGTGAGCGGAAGACGGCCTAACGGTGTGCGGGACCGTAGCCCAGCTTCATGGAGACGGTTGCGAATGGTCCTCGCCGATACCCCAGGAGCAACAGTGTCCCTAATTTGCTGGGAAGTGGCGGTGCGGTCCCCTACGGCACTGCGTAGGATCCTACGGTCTTGGCGTGCATCCGTGCGTCGCTGCGGTCCGGTCCCAGGTCGACGGGCACGTGCACCTTCCGCCGACCACTGGCGACAACATCGATGTACTGTGGAGACCTCACGCCCCACGTGTTGAGCAATTCGGCGGTACGTCCACCCGGCCTCCCGCATGCCCACTATACGCCCTCGCTCAAAGTCCGTCAACTGCACATACGGTTCACGTCCACGCTGTCGCGGCATGCTACCAGTGTTAAAGACAGCAATGGAGCTCCGTATGCCACGGCAAACTGGCTGACACTGACGGCGGCGGTGCACAAATGCTGCGCAGCTAGCGCCATTCGACGGGCAACACCGCGGTTCCTGGTGTGTCCGCTGTGCCGTGCGTGTGATCATTGCTTGTACAGCCCTCTCGCAGTGTCCGGAGCAAGTATGGTGGGTCTGACACACCGGTGTCAATGTGTTCTTTTTTCCATTTCCAGGAGTATATTAATTCATTACAGTGCTAATAAGAGTCGTGTGAAGTTAGCACCCCTTTTTCGAGAAATGTACATTTTTTTCAGAGTTCTTGATAGATATGGCATAGTTCTAGAGTTCTTTGTACAAAATTTCAATAGTTCTGCAGAATTTAGCGAAGAGAACAACAATATTCGAAAAAATTTTCGTATCGAAAACGTTCATTGGCAATTTCCGCAAAATGTAAATAAGTACAAGAGTTCTGAGCACAGTTCTGAATAGAGCTCCAAGAGTTCTTTCGAAAATCCAAGTAACATTTTTTTGTGCAGCTAATAGTTTACGAGATAATTGCATTTTAATGAGAAAATCTTTTCACTTACTGTGAAGTTGGCACCCTTTTTTTCAGAAATATATATTTTTTTCAGAGTTCTTGATAGATATGGCATAGTTCTAGAGTTCTTTGTACAAAATTTCAATAGTTCTGCAGAATTTAGGGAAGAAAACAACAAAATTCGAAAAAATTTTCGTATCGAAAACATTTTTTGTCAATTTTCGTAAAAATTAAACTTGTACAACAGTTCTGAGGACAGTTCTGAACAGAACCCCAAGAGCTCTATCGAAAATCCCAACAACATTTTTCTATGGCGATAATGGTTTGAGATAAATTGATTTAATATGGGGGACACTTTCTTTACGGAAAATATAAATATATTCGTACAACAGTTCTGATGACAGTTCTGGACACCACGTGAAGAGTTCTATCGAAAATCCTAGTGAAATTTTTTTGTGCAGGTAATAGTTTAAGAGGTAATTGCAACTTAATTAAGAATTCCATAAGAGCTCCTACTGTGAAGCTGGCACCCTTTTTTTCACAAATGTATACTTTTTTCAGATTTCTTGATAGATATGCCATAGTTCTAGAGTTCTTTGTACAAATTTTCAATAGTTCTGCAGAATTTAGCGACGAAAACAATATTCGAAAAAATTTTCGTATCGAAAATATTCTTCGTCAATTTTCGCAAATTGTAAATAAGTACAACAGTTCTGAGCACAGTTCTGAACAGAACTCCAAGAGTTCTATCGAAAACCAAGTAACATTTTTTTGCGCAGCTAATAGTTTACGAGATAATTGCAATTTAAAGAGAAAATCTTTTCACTTACTGTGAAGTTGGCACCCTTTTTTTCACAAATGTATACTTTTTTCAGATTTCTTGATAGATATGCCGTAGTTCTAGAGTTCTTTGTACAAAATTTCAATAGTTCTGCAGAATTTAACGAAGAAAGCAACAATACTCGAAAAAAATTTCGTATAGCAAACATTCGTTATTAATTTTCGCAAAAAGTAAATTCGGACAACAGTTCTGAGGGCAGTTCTGAACAGAACCCCAATAGTTCT
The DNA here is from genome assembly GCF_021461395.2 of Schistocerca americana. Classification (NCBI taxonomy): domain Eukaryota; kingdom Metazoa; phylum Arthropoda; class Insecta; order Orthoptera; family Acrididae; genus Schistocerca; species Schistocerca americana. The sequence goes on from NC_060125.1 coordinate 438,954,415, forward strand.
ATAGAATATCATAATTACAATTTTTTGTGCAGCTAACACGTTACGATATAATTGCAATTTAATTAGGGAACCTCTTCACTTACTGTGAAGTTGGAATCCTTTTCTTCAGAAATATATATATATTTTCAGAGTTCTTGATAGAAATGTCATAGTTCTAGAGTTATTTGTACAAAATTTGAATAGTCCTGCATAATTTAGCGAAAAAAACAACAATACTCGAAAAATTTTTCGTATCGAATACATTCTTTGTCAATTTTCGCAAAAAGTAAATTCGTACAACAGTTCTGAACAGAACACCAAGAGCTCTATCGAAAATCCTAATAACATCTTTTTGTGGCGATGATAGTTTATACGGTAACTGCTTTGATGTTAGACTCACTTTCTCCACAGAAAAAGTAAATTCGTTCAACAGTTTTGATGAACAGTTCTGGTTAACACGTCAAGACTTCTATCTATAATCATAATAACATTTTTTGTGGTTGTAATAGTTTGTATGGCAATTGATTAATTGTGGGGCACTCTTACTCAAAAAAAAAAATTATGTCTGTTCGTATGCTCTGATGCCAGCTCTGGATAGCATTGTAAGAGTTCTATCGAAAAAACTAGTAACATATTCTGTGCAGGTAATTGTTTACGTAGTAACTGCCATTATTAAGGAATGCTTATGAGCATTTCCCGTGAAGTTTGAACCCCTTTTACGATAAATATAAATTTTTTTCACAGTTCTTGATATATATGCAATAGTTCTATATTTCCCTGCTCAAAACACGAATAGTTCTACAGAATTTCGGGAAGAAAACAATAACACGGCAAAATTTTGGTATGGTAAAAAATTATTTGTCAGTTTGGAAAAAATAAATTTGTATAACAGTTCTGTTGGCAGTTCTGGATAGCACCGGAAGAGTTGCATTGAAAATGATAAGAACATTTTTGTGGCGATAATAGTTTATACAATAATTGTTTTAATCTGATACTCACATTATCTAATATAGCAAAATTCGTAGAATAGTTCTGATGACAGTTCTGAATATCACCCACAGAGTTCTACCAAAAACTATAATAACATTATTTGTGACGATGACATTATATGAGATAATTAATGTGGGACTCACTTTTGTCATGTAAAAGTAATAAATTCGTACAAAAGATCTGATGGCATTTCTTAATACGACCCTAAGAGTTCTACCGACAACTGTAATAACATTTTTTGTGGGGATAACAGTTAATGAGATAATAGCATTTTCGAGAGACCCACTTGGTCTACATTATAATAAATTGGCACAACCCTTTTGCTGCCAGTTCTGGATAGCACCGAAAGAGTTCTTTTAAAAACCCTCATAACATTTTTATGGTGCCAGTAGATTATGAAATAGATTGTGTGTTCACTCTGCAGTGGGTGTGCGCCGATGTGAAACTTACTGGCAGATAAAAACTGTGTCCCGGACCGGGTCTCTAACCCCAGGCTGTGACCAAAGAATATCGTCACAATATCCTTTCGTCCAGGAGTGCTTCTTCTGCAATTTTCGTAGGACAACTTCTACGAAATTGGGAACGCAGGAGATGAAGTACTGCTGGAAGTACAGCTATGAGTACGATCGTAAATTCTCACTTTTATTTTGGAAAACCGAAAATCGAAAACCGGATGTATATTCTACTAAATACAAAAAGTCTAAATGTTCAGCACTATACAAATGCCAGTACACCTTCTTAAGACTGACTGTAGTAACTGTAGGTGGAAGAGTGGGATGTGCACGCTTAGATGATTCAAGGAGAGAAGGCTCGTCAGTGCAAAACAAACAGATGGCTGAGAGAGCAGATACATTCACACGCGCCACTAACCAGATGGTGTCACACCTGTCGAGAATCGCACCAGAGGTACAATGAGCTGTGGTGGAGTGCTGTTGGCGTGGTTACTATGCAACTTACTTGATGGGCATCAATACACCGTTATATTAATGTACAATACTTGAGAAACAATGTCATTCACACACTCCGAGTTCCTTATCACTCAGTACTAGACTAAATTACCGGCCTGGTGATAAGCAGCCTATGTACCTCACCGACTACACATCTTCGTGTTATAAGAAAAAAAAGAGAAAAATACCAAGGGACACAAAATATGAATCCGGATAAACCGGAAATCCGGATTATTGAGGACCAAATAAACGAGGTTCTTATTTACAAATTTCGAACTTCTTATTAACTTCAATACTGTATCCCCTCAACATTATAACACCTCTATCAGTCATGTATTGAATTAGGATTTAAACATACTACTTAGTTCGTTTGTACGATATATTCAGTAAATATACTTACATTTCTATACATTGTAAAGACTTTTAACTCTCGCTGTAGTGTAACTCATCAAACTTCCACACTTCCTTTCTAACTAGAACAAATGTTTGCAACAATATTAACGACATCAATTTCAAATTTATTCGTTACACACAGCACATGTTTTTATGTATCCTAGCGGCTGGTGATGTTGCAATATAACTTTCATCCATGAGGGTCCTGGGCATATTTTTAGCTATTAGTGGGTCCTGGATGTCATGAGAGTTCAAAACAATTACTGTTTTACGTGATAAAATTCATCTGGTTCTTCCTGATTCTAAAAATATACACTTCATGTGTGCCTTTCATTGTTGTATGTATGATTCAGTATCGACGCTAATGCTCTCTTGATGAGATATGAGCCGATTGCTCGTTTTTATCCACTGTGCCCTTTCGTATTTCATTTCAGCGATTAGTTTATTTGTTTATCAACGTAGTAAGTAGTACAAAGCTAATCCAGAATGTAAACTGCACTTAAATTCTGTTTGAACAGTTTAATAGTCAGTGTCCGCTGTCTGAACGTCAAATATCAGATTAATACACTGCGCCTGGTTGCGTTATTTTATAGGAATTTTATTATTTTAAGTGGGAAGTACTAGATAATGTTGAAGAAATTCGAAGCATATTGTTCGAAGAGCATAATATTATTCGAAATTTACCTGTAGCAATAGGTGCAGCCAAAGCAGCATTTGTGATGCTGTAATTACCTCATAGATAACGATATTTGTCTATTGTAGTTTTGTATTCCAATGAGAATTTTGAGAGCATCAAAGCCTCATTTCAGCGTGAGAGAGGGGTAAAATCAATAGATGATATTGAATTGAAAGCCTTCATCAGTCTCTTGTTTTTACTTGTTGTTAACAAAAGTAACAGATAAAGCCTGGAAGATCTGTGTGGAGCTGATGGTGATGGCATTGAAAAATTTCACCTCGCAAACGAACATAAAACGTTTCAAGTTTATTCTGGAGAGACTTAGATTTTACAGTCGCGCTATTCGTGATGAAATTAGACAAGCTAACAGCTATTCGGGAAATATTTATTGTGTTTGTACGCAACTACCACAAATCTTACACCCTTGGAGAAAATGTTACAGTAGGCAAGAAGCTGGAAGGATTCTGTGGAAGGTACAGTTTTCGCCAATATGTATCAATCAAAACAAACGAGTATGGATTCTTAAGTGTGGATTCTTAAGTATTTTACCTGTACAATTTGGAAATATACGCTGTGTTGCAACCAGAAGGATTTACCAACTGAGCAATAAACAATTTGATGTTGTTCTGTGACTGTGTAAACCTATATATCAGTCAGGTCGAAATGTGAAAGCGGACAACTGGTTTACTAGTACTGGAATGATAATAGAGCTATGAAGGGAGAGTTTTTCTTTTGTTGGCATGATGAAGAAAAACAAGTGTGGAGATTTCTCTAGAGTTTGCTATCAGTAAAAGAAGGGCTGCCCACATTTCCTTTTTTGACTTCCACAAGACTGAACTCTAGTTTCCTCCGTACCTAAAAGGGGAAGTGAGTGATCCAGGCATCACGTTTGCATGAAGATAATTCGATAGATGCTGACATTGTAGATAAACGGAAGCCATCCACCGTAAATTTTAAAATAGCGTTAAGTGTGGTATTTTCACAGCGGATAAGCCGAATGCTTTGTACAACGCTGCAAGAAATGTGCGCCGCTGGTCAATGGTTGTATTTTTGTAATGATCAGTACAGTTGGAATCTATGAACAAGTGATTTATTGTAGCAACAGGAAGAATTGTATCAAAAGGAAAGGGTTCCTGAATCAGCTTTGTTATACAATTTGTTTTCTTCGCTAAATTCTGCATAACTATTGAAATTTTGTACCGAGAACTCTATAACTATGACTTATCTATCAAGAACTCTGAAAAAAATATATATTTCTGAAAAAAAGGGTGCCAGCTTCACAGTAGGAGCTCTTATGGGGTTCTTAATTAAGTTGCGATTACCTCTTAAACTATTACCTGCACTAAAAAATTCTACTAGGAATTTCGCTAGAACTCTTCACGTGGTGTCCAGAACTGTCATCAGAACTGTTGTACGAATATATTTATATTTTCTGTAGAGAAAGTGTGTCCCACATTAAATCAATTTATCACAAACTATTATCGCCATAGAAAAATGTTATTAGGATTTTCGATAGAGCTCTTGGCGTTCTGTTCAGAACTGTCCTCAGAACTGTTGTACCAGTTTAATTTTTGCGAAAATTGACAAAAAATGATTTCGATAGAAAAATTTTGTCGAGTATTGTTGTTTTCTTCCCTAAATTCTGCAGAACTATTGAAATTTTGTACAAAGAACTCTAGAACTATGGCATACCTGTCAAGAACTGTGAAAGAAATAAACATTTCTGAAGAAAAGGGTGCCAACTTCACAGTAAATGAAAAGACTTTCTCCTTAAATTGCAATTATTTCGTAAACTATTAGCTGCACAAAAAAATGTTAATTGGGTTTTCGATAGAACTTTTGGAGTTCTGTTCAGAACTGTGCTCAGAACTGTTGTACTTATTTACAATTTGCGAAAATAGACGAAGAATGTTTTCGATACGAAAATTTTTTCGGATATTGTTTACGTCGCTAAATTTTGCAGAACTATTGAAATTTTGTACAAAGAACTCTAGAACTATGACATATCTATCAAGAAATCTGAAAAAAGTATACATTTGTGAAAAAAATGGTGCCAATTTCACAGTAAGTGAAAAGATTTTCTCCTTAAATTGCAATTATCTCGCAAACTATTAGCTGCACAAAAAAATGTTAATAGGGTTTTCGATAGAACTCTTGGAGTTCTGTTCAGAACTGTGCTCAGAACTGTTGTACTTATTTACAATTTGCGAAAATTGACGAAGAATGTCTTCGATACGAAATTTTTTTCGAATATTGTTTTCGTCGCTAAATTTTGCAGAACTATTGAAATTTTGTACAAAGAACTCTAGAACTATGGCATATCTATCAAGAAATCTGAAAAAAGTATACATTTGTGAAAAAAAGGGTGCCAACTTCACAGTAAGTGAAAAGTTTTTCCCATTAAAATGCAATTATCTCGTAAACCATTAGCTGCACAAAAAAATGTTACTTGGATTTTCGAAAGAACTCTTGGGGCTCTGTTCTGAACTGTGTTCTGAACTCTTGTACTTATTTACATTTTGCGGAAATTGCCAAAGAACGTTTTCGATACGAAAATTTTTTCGAATTTTGTTGTTTTCTTCGCTAAATTCTGCAGAACTATTGAAATTTTGTACAAAGAACTCTAGAACTATGCCATATCTATCAAGAACTCTGAAAAAAATATATATTTCTGAAAAAAAGGGTGCCAACTTCACAGTAAGTGAAAAGATTTTCTCATTAAAATGCAATTATCTCGTAAACTATTAGCTGCACAAAAAAATGTTACTTGGATTTTCGAAAGAACTCTTGGAGCTCTATTCAGAACAGTGCTCAGAACTCTTGTACTTATTTACATTTTGCGGAAATTGCCAAAGAACGTTTTCGATACGAAAATTTTTTCGAATATTGTTGTTTTCTTCGCTAAATTCTGCAGAACTATTGAAATTTTGTACAAAGAACTCTAGAACTATGCCATATCTATCAAGAACTCTGAAAAAAATGTATATTTCTCGAAATAGGGGTGCTAACTTCACACGACTGCTAATAAGCTACGCTCGTCGTGACTATCATTTCTTAATTTACTTTGGAACCTAGTGATACGTTTTTCACACACCATAATTAACACGTATTTCACACGATAACACAGAAAAGCACAATTTGAAGAGCAAAAATAAGAAAACACATTAACATAGCACTGAAAATAATATCTAATTAATAGCAAGCACAGCTGCGAAATATTTGGTGCAAATCTACATGCGTGACACAACTGTTTTCTGTACAACAATGAAAAGCTACAACTACAATGGAAATTCTCTCTACAGTTATGTGCTAGCAATAAACAATAACTACAGTAATTACTCAAACTACAAGAAAAAATCAGAAGATTCTGGGCGGTATCCTTGGCTAAGGGTCGACATATGAAACTTCCCCTTTGTATGTAAAGAATGACAGTGCTGGAAAAACTCTCACATTATTTGATTTTTCAAACAGCTGAGCAAAACTGAACGTACTCAGACAGTTCTCTCTTTACTTATTCTGATCATCACTAAACTGACACACAATATTTTTAACGCAACGCAATCTTACTTTCAATAACCCCTACACAATAATGGCCCTGACTAACAATAACCTATACCTTTTATGAATCACTTACCTCACTTCATTACTCGAACTACTGCATTACAGCGAGCGTCAATACTGCCAGCTAAATAAAAGATTCTAACTACTGAAGGCAGTAACTACTGATACGCATAGTTAGCAAATGAAAGAATTTGATAGAGAACAAACAATGAATTTACCTTAATTCTAACACCACTTGTAATAGGATGACCGGAGCGGGTGACGTGGTCGGGGTTGTAGGGCTTGGCTGGGTAGAAGAAGGTGGCTGTTTTTAGCAGTCTTCCTCTTTATTGTTGGTTCTTCCAATACATTTTCCGGTAGCTCAGCCCCACCGCTTGTGTCGTGGTGGAGACGTGCTGATGCACGCAGCCCGGCGAATGTGACGCCATGCTCAGTCAACGGCTGTGCAGGCGGAAGGAGGTTAGCAGCATGAGGTCCAGCCTACCTCGCCTCCTGCAGACACTGCAGCTAGTGACGACGCCGGGAGTCGCCGGTGCAGCAGCGGGCAACGCCCTCCGCCGGCTGGTCCTCGGGGACAGCATCACTGATGACGACGACGTAACAGCTACCGATCGCCCAATCGTTCAAACTGATGCCAACACCACCTCTAAATAGCGCAGACCACTGCTGAAGCCGCCTATTATGCGGCGCCATGTTTATTAGAATGTTCTCGATGAGTTGGCTAACACAACCGCACCAAACTCAGCCCGCGCCTGCATAATTCTGCTAATGCTGCGTTCTGGCTGTTGATGGCTGCCGCGCACGTACACACATACTGACGCATGTTGCAAAACAGTGTCACCTGCATAACGCGCCGGCCAGCCTTCATCCGCTGTCTGCTGTGTAGCAGGCGCATCCGGCACTGAAACATACTAAATCACAATTTCCAAACAGATTTCATAAAAATAACCCCTTGTCCTCTCCAGCTCATTGTAACCTCTCAAAACTCTGGCATCTCTCTCCCCACATCCACCACTGCTGCCGGCTCACCTCTAACTGCCCAACGCTGCATGCTGTTCACATCCAACTGCCCAACACTACACAAGCGAATATTCCAACAATGAATCCAACCAGCCACAGACTGCAAACAGCGCAGTCAGCGTTTTTCATACCGGGGACTACGTGGCGTTACCAACATAAAAACCTAAACAGCCTACTTACAATTGTTGCAAATGAAACATTTCTGATTTTCACTGTGGTTTCCATGTCATGACCGATCGCAACATACTTTCTGGACAACTCTCATAACTCACTAGTCCGGCTGTCACTTGTCTCCAACTACATGTGCGTGATGACACAAAACGTTGCGAGGTGCCGGGGCTAGCAGTGTATTTAACACTAAATTCTTCTAGAATCTACATATGTAAATGATGCTCTAAGCCCCCCCTATTCTAACTCCAACTTTTGCTGTTGCACAAGGATTAAAAAAAATACGCGAACTGACTGTAATCAACCCTGCCAGTGGAGTAGAAGAGTTTGGCACCTGCAATAATTTAATTTGATAAATAAGTTAAATAAACGAAGGTTTCATTAACATAGTGAGGAATGATAGGGTTGCTCTATCGATTAACAAAATGAAAGTTCTGTCCAAAATAACAATATGATTTATTAAGACTAAACACAAAATAATAAACAAAAACACATGAAACATTTACAATACATCGAATTGGCTCAAATTGGATACTCAAACAAATGCTGTGAATGTGAAGTTGTCCCTAAACTAGATTGTGTGGATTATGACGAAGTGGTATGTGGAGCCAATTCCTTGCAACTCAAATCTTAAGAGAAAACACGTAGCCAACCCAACATTAATTGCTGCTACCCAAGACAGAACAAAGTTAGAAAAAGACGAACAGGCGCGCTCTGCTGAGCTCTGATTATCACCTAGGAAAATCCCTGTCTGCCGGTGCTGCGGACATACCTTACCAATCTGTCTTCTTAACTGCAAGAACACGATTTCGCGTACCGGAGGCGATGACTGGTTGCTTCTACGTCCTCGACCGAAAGGCGAGAGCCGACTACCTAGAGCACCCGTACAGGCCAAACACACAACATTCCCGCCCCCACGACAGTGGCCGTGGTTAAACGTTCCAATCAGCAACTCGAAAACCGGTGGAAAATTCCACTCTATTGCCAGAGCACTACCTTTCCACCAATGAAGATTCTTGGCGCCAATTTCTGCGCTGATTTTGCTATATCACGGAGCGATATGCACTGAGCAAGCCAATCACAGTTACTATTTTGCAGGAAGCACGGGAATTTTCCCGCCACAACTGCCTGGGTACACAAGTCATTCCCATGCCTCGCTGGTAGCCCATCAGAAAGTGTTTTCGCTAAGTTTCTGCGAAGTAACGGAACCTCTAGCCCAGCCCCTACTTCAGACCCCTCCGGGCGTGTCTTTTGACAATGTCGGCGTCTGCAAAGCATTTACTCGACTTCCTCACACCCGTCAGCTTAACCCTTTCCAGATCAGCAGAGCCCGCCTGTCACCGGACCACCCGGGTGACGAGAGACGCTGCGTGGGAAGTCCGCGTGTGAAGAAATAGCGACTTTTCACTGCATGCAATTAGAGACGAAAATCGTAAGATAGAAATATGAGAGGGGGCTCATGCCACCTCTCATAGCCCCTACGCCATTTTAGATTGTAATTGGTGAGCGGTTGGCTCACTTAGGAGCAAGGTAGTGAGTCAATCGCCCAAGAACAATCTCGCAAACTGGCTGCACATGCCGCACTCTATAAAGAAAATCACTGCAACTGAAAAATGCAGCTCATAGAGGGAGGATTATTTATGATGTAGCCAACTTCACCTTCTTAATATGGAACATTAACACTCACATCACACATTCATACCCAGGGAGCCCCTTCCAAACACCGATTCACACAGACATTCACTCTCTAAATATGGCCCGGGCATGTGAGCCAAATATGGAGCAATTTATTCTTTACAATCAGAGTTGGAGTGCTCCGCAATTAAATGCCCAAGATGTTACAACAATTTTAATCATTAAACTAACCTGAACCCACTCACACATGATACTATTTAAGTTAACAATCTCTTTGTGAGCTTTCAGAATCTAATTACAACCTCCGATTCATTCTGTCTCCCTGCAGCAAGAATAACCTTTACAAAATGTTCCCTGAACTGATGGTCCATTCACAATGACAGTGGTGGTATCTGCTTCAGTTTATGGGGACTTCAGGCACACTGTTTGCATACACACAACAATAAATACAAAATACAAAGAAAACATGGTGTGGAGAACAATACAGTAATTTGTAATAAGAATTACAGTGTAAAACACAAACACATACAAGGTATAACATATATTACAAAAACAACACTAGAGAAAGAAATTTAAGAAAAAAAACAAGGTTCATGGGGCATCAAGTTGTGCGTGCACATTGCACAAAGTTCACGACTCTGCGAGAATGAGGCACTAAATCACATTGTTAGAAATATTCGAAGCACTTCACAAATTCCACAGTACTGACATCACATAGGGCTAAACGTTGGGTGTTGTTGCTACGTTGTTGCAACGGCAATAGGGTGTGCTGGAGCATCTGCAGTACTCTCTTGAGATTGCACCAAGACCCACGCATATCATCTCGGCAGTACGGTAGGAAGACACAGTGATAGGCTCTCCTCACGTCGATTAATTGTCTCTGAGGTCTACTTGTTGGGATACATCACTAGTCTAGGTCTCTTCTCTCGCTGGACAGTACTTTACGTTTCCCAATATTGCAGTCCGACGAGGGATGATGGCATGTGGAGTGACTCCACAAGTGTGTGAGGTCATCCATACAGGATCGAACCAGGAGCGACGATTGCTACAACTGCTCTCTAATAGAGAGGAGAAGTTAGAAATGAGACCATTCATTTGTTAGTGTGGCACGATACTGCTTTGTGTATGCAGATCGGCCAATGCTAGTGAGTTGTAAAAACCCAAACAGGTGAGTATATAGTGTCCCTTTCTGTCCTGAGGCACATGAGGCGCAGGCTCTGACACGATATGTGATCTTCTTCGTGTACTCACGACAACGTGGTCTGCCTCAGGGAATCCCTCCAAACGGCTGCCGCGTCCGGAGAGCTAGCAGGCTGTCGCGTATGGGTCACGTGTCAGTGTCAACGGCCAGCCTCACTTTCGCTTGTGGCCCGGCGAGGGCTGTCTGCCGCCTAATCCCTCAGGTATACGGCCCAGTGACTGTCAGCTTGTAGGACCGGATGCTCTCGCGCCCTTCACGTCAGGTGGCGCGCTGACGCTCTCTTCTTGCAGGTAGCCGATGACCTCTTGTTTTTGCTCCGGCTGGCCTCTGCATTGCCACGATCCCCGTCATCTGCACAATTCTTACAAAAATCTTATGCCTAACTTTTCCCCATGACCTTCTATGTTATAATAAATTTACATAACGATACATTGATGGTTTGTCATTTCAGACACTCTAATTTTAATTTTATAGTTATTTATCTGTAGCTATCATTATAACAAAATCTTGGTGTATCTAATCTAGACATGGAAATAATTTATTTTGATATTTGTGTAGAGACCGATCTCAGTATTGTACATGGTGTGTGATAACTGATGCTATGTAATGGATGAACAACTAAATGTGCGGGCCCGCACCAATATTACTATTACTTATATAGGTCGACAGTAGACATGCTCAAGAATTAACTACCATATGCCAACGACCTACATTCTATGTCTTCTGAATAAATTAGGTTATTACGCAGGCTGAAGTTTTACTGAGCTATAAAGAACATGCAACTATTCTACGTTCGCTCGCCGGTCGTCCCTCCATCTCGGGTCTGTGATTTGATGACCTGAAAAATAACATCCCAACAGGCGCGCGCCAAACATTCCTACTTGTGGTAGAAAACCCCAATAATATTAATCTAGTTATTGTTAAATCCTGCAGTTTAACTTATCCTAGTATATCGTACCATTTATTTATTTATTTATTTATTTATTTTTGTTCACCTTATACGATACTCTTACATAATTCCTGTTGCGCTGAGATGTCTCGCTGCTCGCCACTATTGACGACGACAGAGATGTGCGCGCCGTACGACATGGCCTCTGAGTTCTCACTACGCCTCACTGAATCTCCAGAGACTGGGTTAGCCATGGCTATACAAGACAATAAATTTATAGTTGCAACTTCCTTCTCTATGTGATGCGGTTTTCGCGATCAAAGCACACCTTTCCAGAGGCAATGTAATATGACCAAGCCAGGACTGGTTCCTGTTGCGGACTCAGTCGCCCAACACACGCCAGCTACACAGTATGTCACGAATATCCAAGTATAAGTCCCTGGTTATTCATCTGTGACAGTCACGAGCAGCACGCTAAATCCCCAACCAGCACATTGGCATGGTAGGCTTTATGCCCGCATTTCTATCGTCTAGGGCACCATTGGAGTCAAACGCTCACAGGTTCACCTCGACTTGCAAGACAACGATGCTGGCGCAGCTCTGCAAAAACTATACTGCCCATATTCATCCTCGAAATCACGCAATATACCACAATCTTGCAGTGCACTGACGCGTGCCTGCAAGCATTGGTACGAACGTCTCACGAACTGGTTGTGGCCGCTATGGAGCGTATCACGACTTCTCAGAACGCTTCTAAGAGCACGTTCTTGTATGCGCCCGTTTGTGCGACATCTCGTCACTCATCTTTATCCCTTTACATGGACACCAGATAGGAAAGGACAAAAACATTGCTCATGGAAAGGTAGTGCCTCTTATCGCAACGACAGAGGAGATCGCGAACATAAACAAAAAAAAGTTAACAGCAGTAAATTCTTATGCGAGAAAACGCAGCGTGTTAATACTTTAACAATCTTAATCTATTAATGCAACGATTATTGTTCCCCGAAGAAAGGTTCATATATTTGCCTATTCTACTATGTACACCACTTAAACTACTATTATTCCACGAACTTCTTTGTGTGAGAGAATTGGTGGAGTCCTATGGACTAGCGTCAATCCGTTCTTAGACTCCCCCTCCTCTGACGTGCATTAGGATTTGGAGGTCTAATTTCAATCTCCTGGTTCTCCTGTTGTCCTTGATTTCGCTCTCTCCAATTACGGTCGCTTTGCCGTTCGTCATTCCTCCTGTCCCAGATTGCTTGTCTAGATTGACCCTGTTCCCTGACGTTCTGGTTTCCGTGTCTCTGGTTTCCATAACCTTGAATAGCGTAACCTTGATTTCCGTAACCCTGGTTTCCTAACTGACCAGTGCGATTATGCGATCTTTTGTCGTCTTCCCTTGCTGGCCCGTGGTATTTGTTACTTTGCCTCTTCTTCCTGTCCTTTGCGTCTTGTTTATCAAAGACTACTTCGAGTTCGCGCAGTAGACTCTTAAATGCATCTATGTCAGATCCACACTTCCCGACAAGTGTCTGTTGATACCTAACTGGCAATTTGGAAAAGCAAAATTTTATGATTTCTCCGTTGCTATATGGACTATCTAAAAACTGATTCTTCTTGAGTAAATCATCAAAAAATTTGGTTGCGCTCCTATGCCCGGACACTTTCAGTTCAGGACAAAATATTATTTCCTCTTTAATCCTGTCTTGCGTTTCCTTTGACCAGTAGGTCCGCAGGAATGCACCAACAAATTCCTGATAAGTCCGACACGTCGCTGCCACGCCCCGCATCTTTTCCGCGGCTTGGCCTTCGATGTGTCCACACATGAATTCTAATTTGGCCTGGGTTGGCCATGACGACGGTAATGAATTTGTAAATTGCATCACCCAGCTCTTCGGATGCATCGACCCTCCATTATCTTTGAATTTCTGGAGTTTTAGTATCGACAGGAAGTGATTGTGATCAAAATTCTGTCCGATCCTCGCACTGGTGTTGTCACTCGTTTCCGATACTTGCACGTCTGCTGAGTGTCCTGATCTATCTTGCTGATAACTGTGATGTGCTACGTCTGTATCACAGTGGAAGTGGCATTCAGCATTCACTCTTCTAAGTGGGCTGCAGTTATTGGAGCTATTACTCGCTGTTTCTGCGTGTGCATTGTTCGTTCCGCACGCTGTCACTGGGCTAGAGCACGGCGGGCTTTTCCTCTGAGACACAATCCTGTGTACTCCATCATTAGTATCCGAACGCACAGTGCTCGTGTGCCCGTTTCGCTCTAGTTTTGCTATCCGACTCTCTACTTCTTTCATTCGTTTCGTGATGTTCGTAACCGCAATATTACCTTAAGTCTTTAAGGCCGCTAGGGATTATGAGTGGACTTGTGCCGCACGTCGCAAGCGCCCTGCGAGTTGAGAAGTTACTCTTGCGATTTTCATTGCCCCTGTTGCTGCAGTTTTGGCTAGGCCTGCTACTTTTTGTGCTACCATTGACATTTGTTTTGCTTCTCCACATTCTTTCTTGATTGTTAATAATTCCCCACGAATTTCCCCTATATGCGAAATTATTGCCTCCGTGTCCTTCTTACGCTGTTCGTCAGCTTCTTCTTTCTCCTTCTTGCGTTGTTCGTCAGCTTCTTCTTTCATTGAACGTAGGAAGCTCAGTATTCGGTTTATGTCATCTTTTTGATCCTCGTCACCTATGGGCGATGTAACTCTGGACACCAGGGCGCTAGAGCTCTGACGTGACCGAGCTGGCCCCTGTCTGCTCTCGTTCGTTTGATTATAAACTTCTGCTACCGTCTCGACCTGTGTGCCTGTCTCTGTTTCATCCTCTACCTCACTATCATAATCACGGCGGCGACGTTCCTCTAAGATCGCGTCCAAATCACCTTCCTTCCTCATCAACGACCCTGTCGTCCTGTCCTGCTAAAAATGTGCCCATCTCATTTCCAAACCTATCCCCGACAGTAAACTGCCCCTTATTCATTATGCAATCCTCTTTTGTTTTAACTTCGCTCGATAATAGTCGTGCCTTACTTCTCGTGATCATTCATGAAAAACAATTTTATCTAAAATGCACAATAAAAATAATCTACTCCATATATTCTTCGACATAGACACAAAATTTCAACAACGCCGTTCCAACGCTGTCATTACATGCACAGAAACTGCACACAAACCCGACAAAGTGTGAAGTGGTACGGACACCACATCAAAGAAACATATAAAACAATGAACAAACAAACAAATATATATACTGAAAACAACATGCGCCGCTACTTAAAACTAATCACGGAACTACAAGAAAAACAAGTTGGGTATTACTCACTAAAAAAAATAGAGAAAAAAAATTGAATGTTCCTACTAAGAATCCTGTTAGCTTATCAGTGATTCACAGGAAAGATCCGAGGCTAAGGATCGCCATTTTATGCGAGGTGCCGGGGCTAGCAGTGTATTTAACACTAAATTCTTCTAGAATCTACATATGTAAATGATGCTCTAAGCCCCCCCTATTCTAACTCCGACTTTTGCTGTTGCACAAGGATTAAAAAAATACGCGAACTGACTCTAATCAACCCTGCCAGTGGAGTAGAAGAGAGTTTGGCACCTGCAATAATTTAATTTGATAAATAAGTTAAATAAAGGAAGGTTTCATTAACATAGTGAGGAATGATAGGGTTGCTCTACCGATTAACAAAATGAAAGTTCTGTCCAAAATAACAATATGATTTATTAAGACTAAACACAAAATAATAAACAAAAACACATGAAACATTTACAATACATCGAATTGGCTCAAATTGGATACTCAAACAAATGCTGTGAATGTGAAGTTGTCCCTAAACTAGATTGTGAGGATTATGACGAAGTGGTATGTGGAGCCAATTCCTTGCAACTCAAATCTTAAGAGAAAACACATAGCCAACCCAACATTAATTGCTGCTACCCAAGACAGAACAAAGTTAGAAAAAGACGAACAGGCGCGCTCTGCTGAGCTCTGATTATCACCTAGGAAAATCCCTATCTGCCGGTGCTGCGGACATACCTTACCAATCTGTCTTCTTAACTGCAAGAACACGATTTCGCATACCGGAGGCGATGGCTGGTTGCTTCGACGTCCTCGACCGAAAGGCGAGAGCCGACTACCTACAGCACCCGTACAGGCCAAACACACAACATTCCTGCCCCCACGACAGTGGCCGTGGTTAAACGTTCCAATCAGCAACTCGAAAACCGGCGGAAAATTCCACTCTATTGCTGGAGCACTACCATTCCACCAATGGAGATTCTTGGCGCCAATTTCTGCGCTGATTTTGCTACGTCACGGAGCTATGCCCTGAGCAAGCCAATCACAGTTACTATTTTGCAGAAAGCACGGGAATTTTCCCGCCACAACTGCCTGGGTACACAAGTCATTCCCACGCCTCACTGGTAGCCCGCCAGAAAGTGTTTTCGCTAAGTTTCTGCGAAGTAACGGAACCTCTAGCCCAGCTGCTACTTCAGACCCTTCCGGGCGTGTCTTTTGACAATGTCGGCGTCTGCAAAGCATTGACTCGACTTCCTCACACCCGTCGGCTTAACCCTTTCCAGATCAGCGAGCCCGCATGTCACCGGACCACCCGGGTGACGAGAGATGCTGCGTGGGAAGTCCGCGTGTGAAGAAATAGCGACTTTTCAGTGCATGCAATTAGAGAGGAAAATCGTAAGATAGAAATATGACAGGGGGCTCATGCCACCTCTCAACGTTGCGTGCAGTCCACTACTTGTTCTCGGATGGTGGACGCGGATGTAAAGGTCGCTACGATGTGCTTGGTGCACAATGTGACCGGGTCAACTGAATATATGAAAACTGCACCCACTGAAATGTGTACCCAGCCAGAAATGTGGGAAATTTGCACCCAGTATATGTGGAAACTACCTGCTCACTATGACACAACCCACATGCACCCAGAATCCTCACTCACCCCCTTCCTACGCCCGCAATGGGGCGCTGTGCAGTCCTGTCCCAGCCTAGTCGACACCGCCATGCAAATGATCAGCAATGTAAACATAACATCCGACTGCCGGAAGAAGACCTAGAGTGCCACAAATCGCCTACACAACTGTAGCAGCACCACCGTTTAGGATAGGGAAAGTTAGTTTTGTGCAATATTCTGAGCACAAGTTTCAGCCAGTTGCAGGCTGCATTCCAGTGAGTTACACATACCAACATTGTGAACTAGAATAGAGGCCACAGGGCCGTCAAATTGCTGAAAAAGTATAGGTAGCGGTTGTATGTCGCAAATCACAGGCATAATGGGCCCACTGGCCGACCTAGCATGTTATGAGTACATGATGCGAAGCAGTGAGTATGGCAAAACAGAGGTGCACAGCCATGTATAAATAGGTGTGGGTTTCTAACGACATTATTTTCAAGTGTGGCAGCTCTCCTTGACAGCGGGGCATGTCATACCACCAGCTACACTCAGCAGCAGCAGCAGTGTTCTAGTCCACTGTGGGTGGATGGTTCGACCCTCTGAGGCCAATGCAGGGTCTGTAGCCAGCCAGTGGGGGCCCACTCCACAGCTCGCTACCGCAGGCAATCATCCTGGCTTCCAACACACGACAGAGGCACCCTGGGGTGAGGGCCGCAGATTTGGGCTCCGAATCGCAGGCAGTTGTTGTCGCCGCGATCTTAGCCACACTAAGCACACAGCTGGCTGCCTGCGGCTCACACCAAGCAGCACTGAGTCATCAGGGTCACAGACTGCTGAGTCAACTGCTGGCACCCTGACGATGCCGCAACTCCACTGCCGGACAAGGCCAACTGACAGCAGTGCTTGCACAGGTTGCTGAGGCAGCCATTCTGCACCAAGCCGTTTAGCAGGCAACAAAGAGGTGTCCTCAGCATTGCAGGGCCCAGTGACACAGATCGAAAGGAACGGGGTCACTGTAGTTGGAAACAACAAATCACTTGGAAAGCTGGGACGAGTCTTAATACACTGCCTTCAACCTCTTACTGCTACATTTGGTGTTGCTGTTACATTTGGTGGCAGAAGTTGCCACTACACAACGTTATATGATATTCTCTCTTAAATACACATATGACACTTGTTCTACTTGTTTAACGTTTTTATCCTGCTTTTCCTTCTTCTATAATGCATATTGTGTCCTAATGCGAAAAATCGTTAACCATTATCACCTTAAAATTTTGTTTCTTTTTCTGTTACGTAAGTTACGATGTTACATAAGTTGTTGTGAGTACTCTGTTCTGTTGAAGTGTATCTTCTTAAAATATAAATTTGTAATGCTCATGCATGTTCCACTTCGCAATAACTATTATAATATGCAGATTTATTATCCTTGGGAGCCTATGTTGTTGATGTGGTGGTGGTGGTGCTCTTCAGTCCGAAGACTGGTTTGCTGAAGCTGTCTATGCTACTCTATTCTTTGCAAGCCTCTTCATCTCAGCTGCAGCCTACATCGCTTAGGATCTGGTAACTGTATTCGTCTCTTGTTCTCCCTCTGCGATTTTTTATTCCCCATGCTGCCCTTCAGTACAAAACTGATGATCTCTTGATGTGTCTGAATGTGTCCTGTCGACAAATCCTTTCTTTTAGTCAAGTTGTGCTGCAAATTTCTTTTATGTTCAGTTGTATTCAGCTGTTAACGTCCTCCTCATAAGTTATGCGATTCACCCATTTAATCTTCAGTAGTCTTCTGTAGCACCACATTTCGGAAACTTCTATTGTCTTCTTATCTAAACTGTTTGTCATCTATGTTTCACTTCCTTCATGACTACATTCCAGACAAACACCTTCAGAAAATATTTGCTAACTTTTAAACCTATATTCGATGGCAACAAATTTCTCTTCTTCGGAAATGGTTTCCTTGCCATTGCCAGTCTACATTTCATGTCCTCTCTACTTCGGTCGTCATTAATTGTTACAGCCCAAACATAAAAACTCATTTACTACTTTAAGTATCTCATTTCCTAATCTAATTCCCTCAGTATCACATGATTTAATTCGACTACATTCCATTATTCTCGTTTTGCTTTTTCTGACGTACATCTTATATCCTCTTTTCAAAACACTGCACATTCCGTTCAACTGTTCTTCCAAATCCTTTGCTGTTTCTGACAGAGTTACGACGTCTTTGGCAAACTCCAAATTTTTTATTCCTTCTCCTTGAACTGTTCAGAGCTCCTTGGTATAGATTCATAACTACTGTTACATGCTTGCCATCGCCGCAGGAACAGCTGACCATGTCGTTTTTCCGCAATTTTCCACTGCATCAGTGAACCCGTAGAAGAGATGCATATCGGCCGATTCTTCATCATTAAACATAGAAATGCTGTTTATATCACTGTTAACGTACAACTACCACTGCCCGAAAGAGAAACTCGAGACTGGGCCGAGCAGTAGTGAATGCATGTTAGAGGGACAAAAGTAGACCTTACTCTTGTCAACACCAAATACAGTGAGTCAATGGAACAAGTTTGTTTCGAAAGGCGACACAGGCAGCAACGCATGTTATGTACATGACATCTACATCTAGATATATACTCCGCTAGCCACCAAGCGGTATGTGACGGAGGGCACAATACCCGCCAAAGTCATATTTCCCCACCTCCGTTCCACTCGCGGATCGCGCGAGGGAAAAACGATTGTCTGAACGCCTCAGTACGAGCTCTAATTTCCCTTATCTTTGAATGATGATCATTACGCGATCTGAAAGTTGGTGGTAATAATAGATGCTCTACATCCTTGGTGAAGATTGGATTTCGGAATTTAGTGAGCAGCTCCTTCTGTTTAGCGCGTCGTCTATCTGCAAGTGTGTCCCACTTCAAACTTTCTATGAGATTTGTAACGCTCTCGCGATGGGTAAGTGTACCAGTCACGAATCTTGTCGCTCTTCTTTGGACCTTCTCAATCTCTTGAATCAGACCCAACTGGTAAGGGTCCCATACAGACGAACGATAAGACTGGACGAACTAACGTATTGTAAGCTATTTCCTTTGTTGAAGGACGGCATCGCTTCAGGATTCTACCAATAAACCGCAATCTAGAGTTCGCCTTACCCGTTACTTGTGTAATCTGATCATTCCATTTGAGATCATTTAGAATAGTCACACCCAGATACTTGACTGATGTTACCGCTTCCAAAGACTGATCACTTATTTTGGACTCATACATTAATGGGGATTTTCGCCTCGTTATATGCAGTAGGTTACACATACTAATATTGAGAGATAACTACCAGTCATTACACCACGCATTTATTTTCTGCAAATCCTCATTGATTTGTTCACAACTTTCTTGTGATACTACTTTCCTGTAGACTACAGCATCATCAGCAAACAGTCTAAGGCCACTGTCAATACCATCAACCAGATCGTTTATGTAAATCGTAAAAAGCAGAGAACCTATTAAGCTGCCCTGTGGCACACCTGAAGTTACTCTTGATTCTGTTGAAGTTACCCTGTTCAGGGCGACATACTGCTCCCTGTCTGTTAGAAAACTTTCTATCCAACCGCATATGTCGTTGGATAGACCGTAAGCGCGCACTTTCTGTAGCAAGCGACCGTGTGGAACTGAGTCGAACGCCTTTCGAAAGTCGAGAAATATGGCATCAACCTGGGAGCCAGTATCTAGAGCCTGTTGTATATCATGCACAAAGAGGGCCAGCTGTGTCTCGCATGACCGCTGTTTCCTAAAACCGTGCTGGTTTCTGGAGATGAGCTTCTCATAGTCTAGAAATGTCGTTATGTCTGAACACAAAATATGTTCCATGATTCTACAACAAATCGATGTTAGTGAAATTGGCCGGTAATTATGTGCATCCGATTTTCTACCCTTTTTATAGATTGCTATGACCTGGGCCTTCTTCCAGTCCCGTGGAACTTTCCGCCGTTCCAATGATCTCTGATAGACGATGGATAAGAATGATGCTATATTTGTAGCGTAGTCAACATAAAATCTTACGGGGATACCGTCTTGGCCAGATGCCTTTCTGGCGTCTAAGGATCTTAACTGTTTTACAATCCCAGATACACTAAACACTATGTCAGCCATCCTTTCGTTTGTTCGATAATTGAAATGGGGAATGGTGCTGCAGTCCTCTATCGTAAACGAGTTTTTGAAAGCTAGGTTTAGAATTTCGGCCTTCTGTTTATCATCATCAGTTACATTACCGGTACTGTCGCCAAGAGAAGGTATTGATTTATTTGTAGTGTTCATAGATTTTACTTACGACCAAAATCTTTTGGGGTTATTTTTAGAATCTGCAGATAAAATATTGCTTTCAAATTCGTTAAAAGAGTCTCTCATTCTCCTTCTGACAGCTGCTTTCACTTCGCATAATTTCTGTTTGTCAGCGGGCCAGTGACTACGTTTAAAACATGTACCATATGCATGTAAGGCGTCCGGGTTTAATAATTATATTATATCAACAAAAGGCAATTGCTGTTAATCTCTTGAACTGAAAACTAACAAAACGATCTGTACCAATATGGACAATGGCCTGGAACAAACAAATTAAAGTGAAACACATTTTGGAGACGAAACGAGCAGGTGGTTAATCATATCGTAAAAACCCCATTTAGCAAGAGAACGGCGAGCTTCAGCGCAGAAAGGGATAAGGCCGGAACAATACATTATTCCTTTTAACGTAAATACGGCCGGGACCGAGGGTAAGTGGCTGCACGTCATTAAAAGGGGCAGGCTGTGACCCAGCCATACTTGGCGACACAGACGCGACACGGGGGGAAGATCCCCATTACATAAAAGCGTTTTGAGACCTTAAGGCTCTACTGTCTCTCTCATATCGCGGCGAACCACAAAAGTGTGTGGAAATAAGCCGAGGGTGTTGAAAGCTTTGCTTTCTGCAAAGGGAGGACGATATGCGTAACGTATGGTGGCGACAGATAGCAAAGCGGTAGTTAATTATTCCTACGGGAATTTTTCGGGCAAAGAAATTGTGCACATTGCACTAACCCATAGCGAATGTGGAATAGCCATTATTTCGACTAGGGGAAGATTAACGTTCTACAGAAGCAGGAAAGTTGCGACTGAGTGAATTTAGTCAAGGCCAGAGTAGAGAATTAGCGTTTCAGATCCAGCATGGACACAACGCCATTGCAGATGCCGCTTGGTAAAGCACCATTGCGCATTAGGCGACGGTAAACGTTGAGTCTAGATTTTGCTCATTCAAACTTGCGTACGCTTTGACCATTTGATATCAAAAGCTACCTACCTCCCATTGAGTACATGAGAGTTTTTTCATTGGTTCAAAAAGCAAATTTATTCTTTCCTGTGATAAAAATTTTCATGTGTAGAGATAACAATTTTAATAATCGTCATTTCAATACGTCTAAGAATTAATTATTTTGTTACTGAGTGTCAAAAGTAATTGAACACGATTGTTGCTGATCACTTGACCCCTGAAAGCAACAGTTGTAAGTTATATGTAGAATAAAAAAGGGAATAGCTGAGTTGTCTTTCTAGATTAGACCCCAAACTTTCACTTTTATTAATTCATGCATCCTAGGTACATGACAGCATCATTTCAAATGATTTTTGTTACGATCTGCACCTGATATTAGCTGCCTTAGACGGCCAGGGTCATAGTCATTTAGAATGTCTGTTTGACACCCTGGGCTTGAGAAGACAGTTCAAATGTTTTGTCCGTTTGTGCGCTAAGTGGTAAGCTAAGTTTGCACACATCAGTACACTCACTGTGCAGATACAAAGGTCGGAAGTATGAGACATGCTGTTCAATGGGTATAGACCACATTTTATTTTAAAGTATGCTTTGTTGAAGGAAGACATACAATTTTTAAAATCCGTATTTGTAATACCGTTTTAATGTGTCCCATTGTGTTTTTGTAACTGCTCATGGGTAAAAACTTATTGTTGTGTCCGACAGAGAATAAAAGAAATTATAATCACTAGCTATTGTGAAAATTTAGGCATTACAGTTCTTGTTCGAGTACCTCCAGTCCTCTTCAGCAGCATACCACGTATGGGACCTTGGCTTTGGCTTTTCTATCTGCTAGGCAAGTCGCTTAGTTGGGAAGGTGGAGATTATTGTACCCTTCCTCACCCTATTGTGCGTGCAAATTTCGATGGGTTCAGTCTAGAGGACACCGGTCGACTGGGGCCTTGACGTGTTTAAAAGTAGTGAAAAAAAATCTAGATCGTGATGGTTATTTTATTTAAAGTGGTCGTTTTCGGCCTAGTCGTAGGCTATCTTCAGGGTAGCACCATCAGCTTAAGCTGACATCCAGAACAGAAACCGCTCACTTTCAGCGACAGAGCTCTGCTGGCTGTTCAGCACGTCAGCTTCAGCTGATGGTGCTACACTGAAGATGGTCTAAGAATTGGTCGAAAACGGCAACTTTAAATAAAATAACCGTCGCTATCTAGACTGTTTCTTCACCAATTTTATATAGCTTTCAAGTTCGCTGTTTCTCAAAAGTTTTACCAGAAATCTTGACGTGTATGTCTGCTCTCAAGTTCTTATGCACTCCAACAACGGGCTACTGTCGCCTCCAAATGCTGCAGAGATCTGGATATTGTACGATTCAACCAGCCGACCAAATAAGGATACACAATGTGGTCCCTTTCAAACTCTGACACGTCCTGATAACGCTGCCTCACACGAGTTCGCGACGCTACCGTGTTCTTCACAGATATCACTCGACTTCTGACACTGTTCATCCCCAACTGATATTCTACCAGGCCTTGTAACAACACTAAACAATAGGAATGCACTCTGGGGGCCGTTCTATCTGCCACAGAGAATTGTAAGACTAATCATTTTCATACCGGTCGATGATGTGCATCTGAACGAAGCTACATTGACGTCCCACTATGTTTTCTGAGTGCAGGCAGTGTATACCGAAGCAGCTGCAGGAAATAGAGACTTACAGACATCTTTCCTTCGCTGGCTACGCGAATGGGATACGACAGAAAATCACTAGCGTTGTTACGTAATGCCCTCAGCCAGGCATTTTACAGTGGCTTTCGTCGCATACACCATACGTCAGAGGTAAAGTGGCATAAATGCAGATCCCGCTGTTCCGACTTACACTGAAGCGCCAGAGAAACTGGTATAGGTATGCGTATTCAAACACTGTTCAGAGATATGTAAACAGATGGAATACGGCGCTGCTGTCGACAACGCCTATACAGACAACAAGTGTCTGGGGCAGCTGTTAGATAGGTTACCGCTGGTACAATGGCAAGTTATCAAGATTTAAGCGAGGCTGAACGTGGTGTTACAGGCGGCCCACGAGCGATGGAACGCAACATCTCCGAGGAAGCGATGAAATGGGGATTTTCCCGTCCGAAAATTTCACGAGTGTGCCGTGAATGTCAGGAATCCGGTAAAACATCAAATCTCCGACATCGCTAAGGCCGGAAAAATATCCTGCAAGAACGGGACCAACGACGACTGAAGAGAATCGTCCAACGTGACAGAAGCGCAACCCTCCCGCAGATTGCTCCAGATTTCGGTGCTGGGCCATCAACAACTGCCAGCGTCTGAACATTCAAAGAAAAATCGGCGGTATGGGCTTTCGTAGCTGAAAGCCCACTCGTGTACCCTTGATGGGTTCGCGACACAAAGCTTGACGCCTCACCTGGCCCATCAACACCGATGTTGGACTGTTGATGGCTGGAAACATGTTGCCTGGTCGGACGAGTCTCGTTTTTCAAATTGTATCGAGCGGATGGACGTGTGTATGGAGACAACCTCCTGAATCCATGGACCCTGCATGTCAGTGGGGACTGTTCAGGCTGGTAGAGGCTCTGTAAAGGTGTGGGGCGTGTGCAGTTGGAGTGATATGGGACCCCTGCTACGTCTAGATACGACTCTGACAAGTAACACATACGTAAGCATTCGGTCTGATCACCTGCATCCATTCATGTCCATTGTGCATTCTGACGGACTTGCG
Source organism: Schistocerca americana (assembly GCF_021461395.2). Classification (NCBI taxonomy): domain Eukaryota; kingdom Metazoa; phylum Arthropoda; class Insecta; order Orthoptera; family Acrididae; genus Schistocerca; species Schistocerca americana. The sequence continues at coordinate 438,978,813 of NC_060125.1, forward strand.
AAATTCCAGCTGGACAATGTGACGCCCCACACGTCCATAATTGCTACAGAGTGGCTCCAGGAACACTTTTCTGAGTTTAAATAGTTCCACTGGCCACCAAACTCACCAGACATGAACATTATTTACCATATCTGGGATGCCTTGCAACGTGCTTTTGAGAAGAGATCTCCATCCCCTCGTACTCTTATGGATTTATGGACAGCCCTGCAGAATTCATGGTGTCAGTTCCCTCCAGCACTAGTTCAGACATTAGTCGAGTCCATGCCACGTCGTGTTGCGGCACTTCCGCGTGCTCGCGGGTGCCCTACACGACGTTTAGGGAAGTGTACCAGCTTCTTTATCTTTACTTATGAAATAAGGATGGCAGCCGGTGGCCTCTCCCATCGCTGATGTAGGCAGTTTTAAATGGGCATACGCCCTTTTAACGTTTGATAAAGCTGGAGTGTCAGCGTTCTTCTTCCTCAACTGAAGCACGGTCTTCAGTTAAAACTTGCGGAAATTAGCCTCTCAGGTAGAGATACGAGGTGTGATCAAAGGTAACGGGAATTTTTTAATTTCGTTGGCTTTATACATCTGATTTTCAAAACTATTTTATCTTGTCGGCAAACATGTTCCGAAGGTATGTTTGCATTTTCAGCTGTTTCCAAGATTTAATTTCTTGTTGACAGCCGAAAAGGTTATACGTGTTTTTTTACTTTCGAAAAAAATGGATCAAAGGACTTGCATTGAATTTGTTTGAAAAGTGGTATAAAGTGCAGCATCACATTCGAAATGTTGATGTGGCTTTTAGCGAATCTACTATTAGTAGGACAAGAGTTTACGAGTAGTGTAACGTTTCAAAGCGGGTCGTCAAGACGTTCAAGACGACGACCATCGTGGATGCCCTAGCACATTAGTTGCTGAACACATTGAGGAAGAGGTAAAGAAAATTGTTGTGGAAAATCGCCGGATCACCATCAGAATGGTTGCTGATGATATCTGCATATCCGTGGCCCACGCCAAGCAGAATCTGGAATGCTTTGGGCATGAAACGTGTAGCAGCAAAGTTTGTTCCGAAATTGTTGAATTTTGACCAGATAAAACGTCGATTAGACATCGTTCATGAATTGCGGAACGAACACGACAACGATCCAGAAGCTCTAAAGAAAGTTGTAAGAGGTGACGAAACATGGGTATGACGTCGAAATTAATGTTGCCCCAGCCACTGTATTCACCGGACATGGCCCCCTGCGACTTCTTTCTGTTCCCGAGGTTAAAGAGAACAATGAGAGGACGTCGTTTTGCCACCATTTTTGAGAAGCACAGAATCACTCAGTGAGCGAACACTGTAACGAGAACAGAATTCCAGAATTGCTTCCAGGATTGGAAAAAGCGCCGGCACAAATGTATTACATCTGAGGGGGATTACTTAAAAAGGACAAAGTTAATGTTGATGAATAAAGAAAGAGTCTTTAAGAAAAATAAAATTTCTCGTTACCTTTTGATCACAATTCGTATGTAGATGCTACCTGGCGGGGAGAGAGCAATGAACCTTACGGCGTTCTGGGACGATTACCCAACCTCAGCTCCGCCTTGCTGAAATAACCTGTGGATTTCTGTGTAATTCCCGAGTGCACATTTAACGTTCAGATGGAGGCAGGGTACAATGCCGGTTGAAACCCGGAGGCAGCGAGCGTGCAGTAGTGGCGCGGTCCGCCGGTGGTTGGTGCGTGCCCTTCGGCGTGGGTGCCGTTTCCAGCGTTGCGCAGTCCCCGGCCGCCGGCTCCCCCTGTCTCACGGTCGCACCCTCCGCGTGTTCGCGGCCCGCGCCAGTCGATACAGCCGCCGTCGGCGTCCTCTGCGCAGCGTCACTGCGCAGCGCGGTCACGTGGGCTGCCCCCACCGCCTGCCGTCCGGGCTCTGCCCTGCTCCCGCCGAGGCGCGGCGTCTCCGTGCCCGCCAGTTATGTTCTGGCGTAAGGTCTGAGAGGTGGTGAGTGAATGTTGATGGGACTGGCTGGTGGGCCGGAGTATCCTTTGTGTTGAAGAGGGAGTGCACACTCGCTGGCGAGAGAACTGACACGGTTTCTGATCGGGCCACAAGTCTTACCAACAGCTGCTGTCTCACTCTCGGGATCTGTTGGATGGCGTCTTTGAGGTAAGTCCCAACCGGTGTCGCATCTGTCAGGTACCCTTACAGTCTACAGAGGCGAGTTTGACGGTGCGTTGCCGGCTCGCGGCGGAGCAGTTGGACTTATGGCGGGACCGACGAACAAAGGAGCCTGCCAGGATGTAGCAGTATATCTCGTTATCGAATCCTCCTACCGGTACCTGTGAAGCCGGCAATTAGTGCGACCGGCGGTGAGCCTCGGGGGTGTTAAGCGCGTCCGCGGGAACCTTCTGGAGGCCCAGCTTCCTTTGTTCTGGCGGCGTGGCGGCGCGTCGGCAGACAAAGAACGCGTTGGGCCCGCCCAAAGCTGGCGGGCGGGAAAAGCGGCCAGCGGCAGTCCTAGACACCACCGGCGGGTCGGCCGGTCTGCCTGCCTTTGTTTACAGGTTGCTCTCTTTTTTTTTTTTTTCCTTCCCCGGTCTTGATAGATAAGTCGCCGCTTATCACACTGCGCGCGTTCCCCGGTATTGTTGCGTAGTATCGATTATTTACTCCGTTCATTTAACATTTGCTCTGTCGATCTGCACACATCGAACGAGTGCTTTCGTAAAGAGTAATATTGATGAACATCTCAAAATGAGAAGTGAAAGATTTTTCTCCTCTGCTGTATTGGACGTGTTAAATAATCACACAGGTTAGTTTTGTGATGATATTTGACATTTGTATAAATCACGAGAGCCGGTTTTTGAAATCACACGTAGCTGTATAAACTCACATTTGCTTTGACTAAAAGCGAAATAATGTTTTTCGGGATAAAGTACATCTGCATATCTGTTCGGATCCTCATTCACAGTACTTTCCGTGTGTCTACTTCAGGTAGCTACCCCGTCTATAACGGTATATAGTAAGTCTGTTGAACATACTGTTTAGAGGCAAGGGCGCATTAAATGTCTGTAAAAAGCGCGTAGTTCGTGGTACAGTCGGAATCGAGATAAGTAAAAGTATTCCTCCACCTTAATTAGTGACGAAAGACTGACAATTTCTCTACTCTGATTCATGCTGTGCCCTCATCGCGCATGCTTGCGCAATAACTTTCATCGTTGTGTATCTGCTGTTCAACACACTTGTCATATAGATGCTGTAGTGTTGATAGTCATTAAGACTGCATTTGCTTCTGCTTCCATGTGTAGAATAGGAAATATGTATCAATGTTTTGACCTTTTTACGTACGTAGTAAGGGTTGAACGAAGGACTTGTACAACAGGTGGCCTGCGAAAGCAGGCAGAGAACCCCGTCTTCGGTTATTTTGAACAGCTCATAGTTATCAGAATGGTTTTCACATTAATCTAGTGACGTAATTTTGAAGCAAGATCAAAAATTCCCCTCAGATGTTCTTGATATTCCAGTACGTTTATATTTGAAAAAGCTGTTACCAAGCTCCCAGTAAATATGTTACAAACACGCCTGGTAGAAAAACTGAACGTTCCTTCGTGAATAGCCGTTTAGCAGTTTATTCCCGACGGGCTTAAGTGTTCTTTGACCGGACTTACATGTGCCATTTTTTCGTTTATTTAGCGGGTACGCAACGTCATGCTGCCCAATGTTGCCCGTGAATTTTTTCCAAACACCTGGCATAGCAGACCCGCTTGTTCGTGCGATCGAGCGTTTGTTTACTCGTGTGATGGTTGTTCCTCAAATGGCCAGTTCGCGAGGAGTATTTTGGTAATGGTAGGTGATGTTACAGCATTTTCAATGTTACTGAAGTGTGTTGTGGAACTGTCACCGTGCCGAGAGGGGTGGAGGGGGTTTCTAGAATAGTCACACTGGTCGGATAGTAGCCGGAGAGAGATTCAGCAGCTGATTTAGTTATAAAATGCCCTGTACTAACTTTATTTTGTGAGCAAACTGAGGACGCAGCCATTTTCTTGATTCTGCTTACACGCCGGAGTAAAAAATAGAAAAGCACCAGTAATTTATGTTAAAATAGTACAGGCACTCGTACCAGCGGTCTTAATTTTGCATGGCCCAAGTGTAATGCATCAAATGGATGATCCCCGGACCACATCGCACAGATTTTGCGCTGACTTTTTTTTATTAGTCTAGTTGTCAACATTAATTTAAGTGTTTACGTATAATATCACTATGGGTGACCACTAGTGGCAGTCCCGGGAGCAATCAACTACAAAGAGCTGCGTAGTGGCAAACTTATGCCTACATAGTTAATGTAAGAGAGGTGTACATGACGTACAGCAAAGTATCGTCACTCTGTTTGTTTGAGTGTGTGTGTGTGTGTGTGTGTGTGTGTGTGTGTGTAGATTTTCTGAATCTACCATTCAGTAACGGGTAGTGCATTACGTATGGAGGCGGCCATAGAGCGGGCTACGCTGTAGATATGTCATCACAGGTGTTTTATTTCGTGTTCACTCTTTGACTACAGTTGCGGTAATTCACAGGTAAATTAGTGCCTTATTACCTGATACAACCATCGGACTGCACCACATACATCGTACCGCAACCAATATTTCGAATGTGGTACTGTTATTCAAAGTCTGTTACCTATCGAAACAAGATTTTCCTATTTTCTTTAAAATCACCATGGTCTGAAAACTCGTTTAGGTTTTTAAGGAAGCCAGAAACTGCCTCTAGGCAGTTGCTGTATGCTCATTTCTGCTTCTACTTCTTTGTATTGTAAACAAAGGAAGTTAAGAGAAGTCCCAGGAGTAAACATAAACAGTGCAGCTAATGGGATGAAAGTTTGGAGTATGCAACCATGAGCCAACATTTTGTGTAATGTGTACGTGGTAATACAACAAATGCAAGATAGGCAAATTCAATGCAGGTGATTGCGAAATGCAGAAGACAGAAACGTCTTGATGTTGAGAGGATTAAAATTAGAGAATTAACCAAACAAATGCTTTTCGTCAGTGTAGCTCATTTCGCGGTTTCCTTTGATAAGTGACTAAATTACATGGCAGCTTTTGATGGTGTGGGTGCACAAATTTGAGTGCATCTTCAGCCGAACACTGTTGCCAAGTTCTTTTAATCGTGAAAGCGTTCTGTGCAGCGTCTTCATATCGCTCGAATGTGTGCCGAGCCAAGGTTACACACTTGAATGAGTATGGAAGATGCGGTTCGGTTGAAGGGAAAGACAACTGATGTAAGTAGGTATTGGAACGTTAATAAAATTAGGGGGCAAGCCTTAGGTCGTCGTAGAACTCTTGAATTGTTAATCTGAACAAATTAGTGCGTTACCACTGTCTGCGCGCAAATTTCCGCCATGCAACCACAAAGGAACGCTGATTGTGAGTAGAATCCACAGATTGCGTTCTTACCCACTGGCGTTCTGCGGCGTAGTTTCACGCCTTCGTTTGTGACGTTTTCTCCTTCCTTCCGGTCGCATCGTGTTTCAGTATTGCGCAACAACTAACAAGGGCCTCTCAACGCGCCCTTAAGAAACGGAGTCGCAAGTGCTGTTCGTAGCTGTCAGACTACTTTACTGTTAAGTTTGCTCTGTGGAAAACACGCTACGTAGTGTGACCTTCAGTTTGTTATAGAGTTGAGTGTTTTTATTTGTACTGATAGTCGCAGTTTCACCACCTGATCTTTGTGATCCTTCTAGCTTACAGTGAAAGTTCATTACTATTTTCTAAAAATTTGACGTACTTTGTTGCAGATAGTTCACGTATTTATGTGCGGTTTGGTATTTTCCAGAAAATAACATCCATTCCTCCTGTGAACATTTGGCAGTGTAATGTCATGCTACTGGTAATTTGCTGCGATAAGGGTTGTCATCAAAGAATGTCACGGGAGGGTTCGCTAATGTTTTTGGTTATTAAGATGTAAAATTTACGTCGCTGATACATACGATTTTGGAGTGCTTGTACTTCTAGGAACACAATGTTTATTAACAGGGTTCCAGAATGCATATTTTTAAACACGTCATACTGAGTAAAGAGTAACAAAGAATTTAGAGATATCATTCGCCAGTCTTATTTTGTTGTTGCTAATAGTCATGGTTGTCGCCGGGAAGAGAAGCTTCAGTATCGTTGGCAGCCAGGATGCGGACAGCACTGCTTCTGATGTGTAACTTCCGTCGACGTTCTTTGGTTACATTGCTGCAGCAACTGTTAATTGTTGACACATGGTGACGCTACCAGTCAATTTGTTCGTTGGCATGTGATTCATATGAAGAGTTTGGTTAAATGTCTTTAGTTCATCTCGCAGTGAAACGCACAATTAACCTACGTACGTTTGATACCACCACTTTGGTAAGGATGTGTTGTAGGTGCAACGTAATCTTCTCGCCATATATCTAAAGGTATTAAATTACTCTACATTTACTTTCTAGCAAGTTATACTAAACATGTATCAGAAAAGTCAAAGACCGTTGTAAAATTACTCCCCTTTGAAAGTCTCAGGTTTACTGACTGTTTAAACATGTCTGTCCTGGATATTTATTTGATGTCGTGAAGACTGTCGCACGTGGTGGTTGTAATGCTCGAAAACATTATGTGGTAAGAGATTGGATGATAATTACTGATTAACCTGTATAGAGCATTCAAGAGCCTAGTTTGGAATGTTTGGCACTGCGTTGTAGGCAATTCAGTATAAATTGTTTAAAGGTGCGGTGTGGAAAGTTTTTAATCATTAAAGTCGGTTTGCAGGATATACTAGAAATATTTATTCTGATACTGAACATTAATATTATCCTCAGTTCAGTATTTTATTAACATCGATTTATTTCTGTGTAAAATTTCAAAAGTTTGATAGGAGTTAACGTCTTCATTTAACAGAAGTTGGGTATTTTCTTCCAGAATAGTTGAAGATTGCTTTTATCAGATTTATTCCATAGTTTACATATACACCATGATTTAACAATATCGTGTTGTGATTTCGTTGGGAGACTCGCATCGTCATGATAATTATGTAATGAAACATTTCCTATGAATTTTAAATCGAAAGTTTAATTTTGAAGAGTATATGTGGAATGATACGAACTGAGATGTCATTGCGAAGATGCATCTGTTGCAACTGGGTAGCTTCTCTTCAGTAATGTCAAGCGTCGCCGTTTTATGTGATAAAGCAGTGTTTGTCTACTTTGAAAGCGAAGCGTGTGAAAGCAGCAATGCAAACCATCATCCGTATCACCATGTTGTAGAATGGTAATGTCTCACTTTTTGTGATTTAAATTTACGTATGTCCATACATTTAGTTGTCAAAGGTAAAGGAACCAATAATGCTATGTGAACAGTGGTATTTCTAATTAAATTGTTCTAATTTTTTCTGCTCGTAACTTTAAAAAAAAAATAGCCACACAGACGGCATAACGATAACATGAGCCGAGGTGGAGCTCCACACTTTTCGTGATTGTGTAGCAAATACACAGATGGAAATTAGCTTCTGCCGAGGAACTCGTTAGGTTTGTCAGCGATTGAACCCTAAAACTGACTTTGTAGGTAATGGAAATAACACCTGCAGTGAAGCGTTCGTATCTTTCGTTATTTTGTTTGTATTAAATCCGAATACTTTTCCAGCGCCGTTGTCTTTATTTACATTGGCCTTAGTGATGTGTGAATAGAGAATTGAAGCTATGTCAGGATTATATATAATTCTCGGACGAGGAGGATGCGTTTGTCTAGTGAGACAAAGGAAAAACGCTGGTTTGGGATCGTGTTGCATAATTTTTCGCTGGGTTTTCAATATCTATCTTCTCGTGTCGTGTGCGCATATTTAAGCCAAATCGAATAGGCTAATGACAGTAGTTGTTCAGAGCCCAATGACTATAGCTGTTTACAGGGCAGTTACCATAGCAACAGCCAATGTAAGAACGAATTTGGTCATACTGCCCTATACTGTTCATTATTGCCTATCTGTCTGCACTGCTCCTGGTACAAATCTGTTGCAGACGATGATAGCCAGTAACATCTGATTGTTGTGATTCGCTTTCGTTGTTTCTCTGCGCAGCATGTTTTGAGTGACAGAATATGTAAAAACTGTGTGCGATACCGCAGAGAAGGCTATTGTGACCTTTCGAAGGGGATTCAGTAGTCTACGTTAATAGAGAATCATGTGAATGAATTTGGTGAGAAACCAATACAGCTGTAGCTATCTCAGCCATATTCCGCGCGCAAGAAATAGTGAACTGACATCACTTTTTTACTTATTCAACTGTACTCGGCCAGTCACTTTTTCAGTCGAGCTTGACTCCTGAATCCCTCGTACTTCTTCAGTTTACTTTTGTAAAAAAACATACCTGGGGTCAGTGGCCATTTCGTGACAGATGAAAAATGACACTGAGCTTGCGACAAGGCAGGAGTTAAACTTGCTTTGTGACAATGTTTCCTCCTAAAATTTCCTACACTATATAGAAACAATGTTCTACCATGGGGTATGCGGGAATAGCATCGGATCTCGGTCTGGCGCGAATGTTTAAAGTCTCTGAACGGTTGTAGATTCGTTTCACATTGATACATTCATGTAGTATAAATTTAATTAAATTTCTCTCGAAGTTGATGGCTGCAGGGGTCTGTGCTTGTGGTCTAGTAATGAGGCATCAAAGATAGCAGTCCAAAGTTTGCTAGAGAAGTAGCTACTTTTATGTGAAAATATAGTTCATGGAGAGACTATCAACGAAATATAATCGTAGAAAAAGAATTAATCACTCTTAGCCAGGAGGGAGTTTACAAATAAGTAATAGGGTCCTTGCTACGAAGAAATAACAGAACTTATTTGTGACATCACTCTAGGCCAAGGGTTTTCCACTAACAGAACACTTTAAGAATCCCTGTACTTTCTAGAACACTATGTTTGTTGAAGGTTAATATAGTTTTTAAAAAGTGAGACATCCCTTATTCAAGAATTACTTCAATTTTAAACCTTAACCAATAACACAGATATCAGAACAAATGTTTAAAAAAACATCGGGAAAAGCCATGTTGTTAAGTTTTACTCGGAGCATGTAACCCCGTATTAGGCAAATGTCAAGGAAGGGTTGCGGCAGGAAATGACTAAACCAAATATTGGAGATATTGTTGATATAGACCTAACTGTGCTGTGGTGTTAACAGTGGATCGCTGCAGCCACCGATAACGGGAATGATCTGACGTGACAGGCTGCTTCAACAAACCAAATAGACTTCCTCTGCAAGTCTTATTTCGCTGGCTGTATCTAGGTACCTGTTTTCTGTAATTTTTATCGCGAGACCCCTGATCGTGCAAGGCAAACTTTCTCCCGCTTTCGTGCTGTTTGTCATTATCTATAAAATGACATTTTCTGACAATGTTGTCCAGTAATAACCTCTTACTTTCATAGTTACTTTTTGTGGAGAGTTTACTCAAACAAACGTGGTAAAATCTCTGTATGTCCATCTTTCAGAGATGGTTGCGGGACTCGGCTGTTGGCTACAGATGTCAAATCAAACACATTAGAGTCGTCTAATTTGCAAACTTATTTTATTTGGCTATCAGTTTCGACGGATTACTACGCCAGGGTCAGGGGCCTGAAGATGGAGTAGTCAAACGCCGAAACTGGTAACCAAATAAAATAAGTTTGGAAATTAGACGGCTGAAAGGTGTTTGATTTGACATCCTGAAACGTGTCAGTCTGTCGTGTGGTCGATTTGGGGAAGGGACCAGACAGCGAGGTCATCGGTCCCATCGTATTAGGGAAGGATGGGGAAGGAAGTCGGCCGTGCCCTTTCAAAGGAACCATCCCGGCATTTGGCTGAAGCGATTTAGGGAAATCAGGGAAAACCCAAATCAGGATGGCTGGACGCGAATTTGAATTATCGTCCTCCCGAATGCTAGTCCAGTGTGAGCCACCTCGCTCTGTGGGAAGTCTGTGAACCCCTGTGGAATTGCGTAAGTTCGCTCTTAAGAGAAATTTTTTTTTTCTTCCTTTGGCTAAAATGCCTCATACAGCATATTAGGTTAATGTTCATATTATGCATCCAACCTCTGTAAATTACCTGTAAGTGAATTACATATATACAGCCGCGCAAGTGGCACAATAGTAGCGAAGTACGACCATCACACCTAGATTGTAAGATGAAATTTCAGGTAGTAATACGTAGTAAAAGGAAATGTTAGACGACACCCTTCTGTCAATATGTAACCACGATATAAAATGTCAGGAGTTAAATTTGAAGATAAACAAATTTTGTCATTGAAACATTTCCTTTGTTACGTAAAATTTATCTTTATGGTGGTAGATAGGAATTGCAAAATTGTGCCAGTAAAATAAAAATAAACTTGTAAATGGCCAACCTGTAGCCCTATTTACATATGAATGTAAGATGAGTTGTTCCATAGCATTAAGATTAATCATGAAAATGATATCTACATGAAACTAATCACAAGTTAATTCCCGAGTTACCTCTATGGAATATGCTTAAGTAATGATGGTTAGTGTGAATAAGGCAATACGAAATTGAGATAAGTAAACAAAATTTTCTTTCTTAGCTGTATAGAAACAAGTAATTTAGAGCTTGTAAGCAAAGCAAAATTCGTAGAACATAGTTACGAATGACTTCAGTTGGAACCATCACATAAATAATGCAGGGAAGATAACATTTCATTGACAGAACGCGTAGGTGCAAAAAATCGGGGTCGTTTTAAGACATCGTAAAAATTCCAAAAAAGGGCGGCTCCGTTTTTATCACGAAATAGTGCGTATACGATTAGTGTTGGCAGAGCAGTAATCAAAATTTTTTATTGTGACAACATTTTCACGAAATTCAGTCTGCTTTCTTCTGTAAACGCCAAGGTATTTCGTTGCTTCCTAATTGCGTTGAAACGACGACAGTGATTAATCACAGGTCGCCTGGAAAGATTTGTATATTAATTATTCCCACGTGCTATTAGTGGAGCGGTAGGGATAATTTGAAAAATGTGGTCTTGAACGCTCTGCCAAGTACAAAAGTGTCAAATGCGTAGTAATCATGTGCCAGACGTAATTCTGAAGACAGAGGGTGATTATCCAGCTGGCTTTGTCTAACATGTTAATATGAAAAAATAGGTTGCTTAAAATATAATCTTGCCTCCTAATATACCCAGATGACTGTATGTTCAATAGGGAAACAAAATAAAACAATGAAATAGTGCCACTGACAGGATTATAATAACGGTGATGAATTGTTCCATAAATTGCGAGTAGAGCAATTTCATATTCAGCCATGAAAAGCAAACTATCTGCGTTCTGGTCCTCTAATATTGACTACAAGACCATTTTTATATCAGTGTAAGGTAATAACTGACCAGTGTCCAGAAGTCATTGAAGGAAGGAGACTGTACTTTGAGAACTGAAGATGTTAGCAGTGCACAGAATACGGTCATGACATTCGGCACAAAATATCAGTGCTCATCACGTCGGTCATAAGTATCAAACATTTTAAAATTGTAAATTAGGTACAGTACTTTTGGTTGGCCTACAGTTAACCCTTTGGTGGATTGGATTTACCTTTTCTCCCGGAACTGCTTCACTCTTTGCCTTCTCTTCAGCTCATTTGAAATAGTACCATCTTCTCGTGTATGCTCCACAAGTTACTGTCGTTATTTTCTGTCCTGTCAGAATTCCTGGCTAATTGGTCGATGTGTACTTCTGTTTCCCATCCACTTAACTCCTTTCGGTCTCTTCGAACCCATCTTCCACCTCTTTTAGGGCGCAGTATTTCTTTCTCCAGTTTGGAACCATGTGTGCATAGTGTTAGGTCTCAGTCGCATTTAGTTCGCATTGCTCACTGTAACTATTTAGTATCTATAGGCTTTGCTTCCGTTGACTTATTTTTGTGATAACAAGGAAGACCAAACTTCATCTTCACCTTCTCTATTACCGACCGACTGCTTTCGTTTGTTCGAGTTATCTCGCGGGTATTTAAATTTGGCCACATTTTGCACGTTGCTATCTTGTGTGTTCTAGTCCTCAGTGGTATTCAGTTTTTTGTATTGAAGGTGATCCTTAGTTTTACTGTTCTGGATATCTTACTCAAATATATTTCATGATTTAAACATATATTACGTGTGTTTATACACATATTTTACCCCTATGTCGAGCGAATTTCACCCTGCAGTTTTTCATGTTGCATCCTCTGAACCGAGGGTAGTGCGATGACATTTTACTGTTACATTTAGTGGCGCACGTAAATACTGTCCGAAACTAGGCGCGAGTGCAGTTACTAGTAAAGAAGCATGAAAACGACGTGAAGCAACGCTAAAAAGTATTAAGCGATAAACTTAACTTTCATCATTTTATTGGGGGACTGTCCGCTAGAAACTTTCGTAGAGGTTTCGAGTTTAGTAAAGGTTTTGCCAGTCGCTAAGTGCTCATATTGCCCAATAGTGCAAGAATTTAAAGTACGGGTATGTGTGCGTCCTGGGCTACTCTGCTTTTTCATCCTTAACTCAGATCTTTTCGTAAGTAAGTAGTTGTTATCGTCACAACGAATCTTTTCAGTGGGCGAGTGATGTATGAAGTTGAATTGAAGTCGGTCCAGTGACTTAGGAGAAGATATGGGACTTACATGCATACTAGGTGTGAGGAAAAATAACGAATTTTTTTCTTAAACGATCTATCGTTATTGAACATCAACTTTGCCACTTTCACTGTAATCCCCCTCAGGTATACACTAGTCAGCGCTTTTTCCAATCGTGGAAGCATTTCTGGAATTCACCTTCCATTGTGGTGTTCGGCTCGTTCAGTGATTGTTTCTCAAAAATGTGGCAAAACGACGCCCTTTCATGGTCCTCCAGCCTCGGGAATAGAAAGTCACACGGCGAATATGGTGGCAGAGGCAACATAACGGTTTAATATTTTTTTTTTTTTTGCTTAAAAATCACGAACAAGCATTGAGTGTGAGACCTTTATCGGGGTGCAATTTCCACGAGTCGTTTTTCCACAATCCTGATAGGGTTCGGACTGCTTCACGGAAACGGCACAAATCTTCCAGATAGTATTCCTTATTGACTCTACGACCATAAGGGAGGAACTCAAGATGCACTATCCCATTGTAATTTAAGGAAAGACTGAGAAGAACCTTCACATGTGATCGAACTTGCCTAGTTTTTTCGTTGTTGGCTCATCAGGTAGTTCACATTGGGACGATTGGGCCTTAGTTTAGACGTCATACCCGTACAACCATGTTCAGTCACGTGTTATAATCTTTAGAAGTTCTGAATCGTTGTCGACTTCATTTAGCAATTCCGAAGGAAAGTCTACGCGACGAAATCCAACAATTTCGGAACAAACCTTGCCGGTACACGTTTCATGCTCAAAATATCTGAAAAAAATTGCTCGGCGTGAGCCAAAGGATATGCCGACATCATCGGCATCCTCTGATAGTGATTCGGCGATTTTCCATAGTCATTATCTTCACTTCTTCCACATTGTTGTCAGTAACTGATGTTCTGTAATCCGTTCATCATAAGAATAAGCCTAATGTAAACACTGCGCTACGTATTCTTCCGGGTTTGCTGGCACCTCATTGGATTTCTGTTTCGCGTGGGACTGCAGCCAGGCTGTCTAGAGTACTGTCAAGTACGATAATAAGGGTGCGTTTTGAGCTGTGCGTTACGCGCACATCGACTTTGCGATAATACGGGACGCCTACACACGTAAGAAGACTATGGGAGGAGCAATACAGGTTCGAATGTCATTTAATTTTTAAGCAGAATGAAATAATACACTGCAAATCTGCCACAATACGCTCCTTAGACGAAAACCGCAACACGTCATCGTTTTTAGCTAATATACCATTGTAACTGAAATTAAGAACGATGAAAATTCCTGACTCAAGCACAGGGTAATTTTCCTGCATGAGCTGTGTGTAACGTAAGAGTATTGAAGGATTTAAGCATATAGTTAAATATTGAAGCCAGTGAAGGTATTACTTAGTCAGTCGTCTGGTAATCGCTTAGCTGCTTCCTTTTCCGAATCCGAGAAATACATTTCAGTTCTGGGAGTGTTACCTGCCACGTAGATAACGAACCTTTCAACAACATAATCCACGAAGCTAACCAGGCGCAGCATTCTCTTTTATGACGAGCCATCCCGCCAGCGTTCTGCAGTGACGCGTGAAAAAGCTGCGTGCTTTAGTTCCAGTACGACTCGCAGCTTAACTTTAACCGTTTTGTTGCTACTCGGGCCAAATCCCGCAGCTTGGCTCCAGATGGAGGCGATTCTAGAAGTCGATTGGGGGGGGGGGGGGGGGGGGGACCGGAATATCTCTTAACAGAAAGGAAAGTAGGAGTCTTCCATCGACTTCTGGTTCACATGCCAATACGCTACCGACTGCACTACACATTAGACGTGAGTTTGTTAATATCCGCATTGCGTACAACTCGGGAAAACTTCGAAGCCCATTATCTCCATAAATTAATGAAAAACCTTAAGAACAGCGTATTTATCGGCACTTTTTAACCATGTTCCACGCGTGTGTTTGACTACAGAACAGAAAGCATCCTCAACCATTTTCATAATACGCATTAACAGCGCGACAATCAAGAGCACAACGCTGCAGAGGCTGTGACTACACGATTTTTGAAATAAAAACTACATAGCTAAAGCGTGATTAAGAAAAACGTTGATGGCTATACATTTGAATATCTTAGTTTCATTTAACGTAACTTAGTAATACGATATATCAAAAGTCGGACCTACTTCCAGGAGCGTAAAAACACGTGTATACTTGTGCTACGGCTTTTGTGACCAATCACGGAGTTTTGGTTGTTTACATTGGGTTTATTCTTATGAACGGATATAGGACGTCCAGAACGGTGTTGTCAACGCCTTATTGACCCTCTCTGAAACGTACTTGTTGTTATCACTCGTAAACTCTTGTCTTACTCATAGTAGTTCCGTCAAGTCAGTCAACATTACGAATGTGGTGCTGCTCCTTATTCCATTTTTCAGGCAAAATGTAATGAAAGTTCTTGGATACATATTTTTCGGAAGTAAAAATTCATCGATCGCTGGAAAACACGTATAACGTTTTTGCCTATCAACAATAAATATTCAAAACAGCTGATAATGCAAACATACGTCAGGAACGTGTGTACAAAAAAGGTAAAAAAATTGAAAATCGGCTGTATAAATTCCTGTTACTTTTTGATCACACGCCGTGTATGTACTTATATGCATGCATACATCCATATACATACATATTTTTACAGTCTACATCTACATTCTGCAAACCGGCGCGAGGTGCAGGTCAAAGGTTACGTCCCATTGTACCTGTTATTAGGATTTCTTCCTGTTCCATTCGCTTATGGGGCGCGACAAGAATGATTGTTAGAATACCTCTGTACGTGAAGTAATTAGTCTTATCCTCACGATCCCTAAGTGAGCGATACGTAAAAGGTTGTAATATATTCCTAAAGTAATCATTTAAAGCTCATCTTGAAATTTATTTAATGGTCTTTCTCCGGATAGTTTACCACGTCTTTCTTAGAGTCCCAGTTCAGTTCCTTCAGTATCTATGACACTGGCACGGATTGAACAAACCTGTGACCATTTGTGCTGCCCTTCTCTGTATACGTTAAATACCCCCGTTTGTCCTATCTGTACGGATGCCAAACAATATAACAGTATTCTAGGATCCCACGATGGATTTGTAAGCGCTTGTTTTGTAAACTGATTGCACTTCCTCAGTATTCTACCAACAAACCTAAGTTTATCACCTGCTTTACCCACGACTGTGAGAGTTGGCAGATTCCAACAGTAACTCATTGAATTATAGTAATAGGATATTACGGTATTTCGTTTTGTAAAGTTTAAAATGAAGTACCGATTTTTTATAGGCCACGCCCAAGGTAGGTGGTGAAAACACTGGCAATTAATATGGTACGGACAAGAATCCTTCATCGGCCAGCATAGCAACCAGCTTTTAAGCGGAAAAAAATGCTGCCCTGGTCGGGCGGGCGGAGAAACTAGACATGCCGTGGCGTGGCGTGCGTTGCGGCGGTGTCGTGTGGAGGGGGCACGGCCCAGTTGCTGCAGAGGAGCCGTGGGCAGCCGCCGCCTGAAAGTGAAAGCGGCGGGACCGGTTTGGCGGGCAGGCCGCGCGAAAGGCCAGCCCGCATCCCACAGGCATCTGTGTGTCTGCTCCGCTCCACCCCGGCCTGCACGCGCGCAGACTCTCAGCTGTCTCTCTATGCAGCTGCTCGCTGCTCTGCAGGCGCGCGGTCCGCCACCGAACCGTAGTTTTCCGTGGAGCGAATGAGAGCGAACACAAGAGGACGAGCACTCAGGTGACAGTTTGCTACGAGTTGCCCGTACCTATGAACGAGCGTCCTCCCTAGACCGAACAGAAGCGAGCACAGGAATCGACGCATGCAAACATTAAGAACACCTCTGAACTAAATCTTCTGGTAATACCGATGTGACTACCGTCTGCACTAGACTCAACGTGCAATAACCACTCAGGCGGCAGAACTAGCAGTGGAGGGCTAATGGAGCGTGTGGGAGGGGAAGCTGCAGAAACATTTCAGGCTTTGTCGTAATGCAGAAAGTGATTTATCTGACATCCAGAACATCGTGATTACTGGCTTTCGAATAAAGAGTGGATGCATTTCCGAAAGTTGGTGAACTGTTAGTGTGCCGCCCTGGTTAAAGTACCGGTTGATTCAAAAAAGATTATTTCAGTTGTTCATTACAAACTAAAAAAATAATTAAATTGCGCATCTCACTGGATGGAGGAAAGCTCAAAGGTTTGATATAACTTGGCTGTTTGTAACAAGCCGACTACAGGATAAGAAGAATCAAAATATTTGTTGGAATTTGCGCGAAGCAGTTCGCTGTGAAAGTGCAAGGTGCATCGCTCTGTCTACCCCGCATGAATCCGCCACTCTACAGGCAGAGCATATGACTGGTGTACAAAATTTTTGGAAATGTGCAAAGGGAAGAGACTTGGACGGCCACGCACGTCTGATGAAAATGTCGAGCGTTCAGAGAGGAGTCGACACGGAGCTCTCGGAAGCCCACAGGACGGGCTGGCCAGGAACTTAAACTTTCTAAACAGTGATGTTACGTATGTAAAGTTGGGATAAATTCAATATTTTTGATACTCCCTTACACACAAAGGTATTCTCTCATTATGTGTGGCCCAAAAATGCTCTTTCTCCAAAGTGGCCCATGTAAGCTAAAAGGTTGTGGACCCATGATTAATCACATAAAGGAAATGCCTGAATGAATGTAAGATTTTGGGGGGGTCACAGAATCTTGGCGTCGTCGAACATGATTCACCGAAACTGAAAGTGTTCCGTAATGTTACTGTTTACAAAATTTGTAAACCTTTAGTTTTTATGGGAAAACGGACAGGAATGTCATTCATGGACAGGTCGCAAACTTGATTGTTTCCTCAACGAAGATTCCAGTGATTTCATATTTATCATGACTGTGCCCCGTCTTTCTCCTTGATGTGCGACGTTATCTTACCACCAACCATTCCACAACGTTTGATTGGAAGAGTTGGACAAGCTCTTGTGCATTTTTCTTGGCCTCAAAGGTCACCAGCCTTCATACCTTGAGATTTTTTCTATGAGAGTACATAAGACAGAACTTTGTCCTTCCTATGGCAGCTGCTCATAAAGAGCTGAGAAATCGAATAGTTGAAGCAAGCTAGTTCATAAAAAGGGATCTGTTGATACGTGTGGAATAAAATGGATTAACGTTTCGATGTTTACCGAGCAACGTATGCTGCTCTCTTTGAGTGCACTGTAAAAAGTGTCTATGCGAACATAAAACTCCGAACCTTCTGCTGTCTAGTTGCATGCCCAGTGTTTAAATTTTTCACAGCTTGTCTTTAATACACAACTGAAACGTTCCGTCTTTCTGAATCACCGTGTATACCACGCATGGCAAAATGGCGCTACCCATAACTGACGCAGAGGCATCTGTGGTGCACCACGGGCCATAGGTGACTTGGGTAAACGACGGCTGTGGAAATGTGTATAAGCGAATAAAGTAAATCTGTTGAGCAGCCGACCGCTCAAATGAACCAAGGGGCTACCAACGCTGTGCTCCGTTCGACGAACGTTGCTGCGTATGAGCCCCCGCAACAGGCGCCCGGTTGTTGCATCCATGTGACTCCAGTTCATCGGCAACTAAGGCTGCAATTTGCACCCCGGAACCACAACTGGAAGTTCACTGAGTGGCAATATAGGCGATCTCGGATGAATCACGCTTTGATGTTCCGTCGTACGGATGACACAACCAGCAACAGTCGTCGAAAAGGTCAAAGCTGGGGAGGGAGCGTTATGGTCTGGATAATATTTTCGTGACACCCCCTGGGTGATACTGTCATTCTGGAAGGCACAGTGGATTAACGTATGCATTTATCCTTAGGGTGGCCATGTTTCATCCCTACTTGCAGATTGTTTTCCGCACGGTACCAGCAGGGCAGTGCAACGTGTCCCACAGCTCGCAGTATACGTGCGTAGTTTGAAGAGCAAGAGGATGACATTACCATACACTCCTGGCCACCAAACTCCCCGGATTCAAACCCAGTCGAGCATCTGTGGGACCACCCCCATTGGGCTGTTCGCACCATGACTCCACATATCGGTCTGTACCTCCCAGAACACCATGGACTCTTCCTACACATCTCGTACCGGTCCGTGCTGAAAGATACTTTTCATGTGTGGTCGCATTGATGTGACTAGACGGTCTAACGTTAGTTGGCCGTCTTACAAGGGAACCTCCCCATCGCACCCCCCTCAGATTTAGTTATAAGTTGGCACAGTGGATAGACCTTGAAAAAATGAACACAGATCAATCGAGAAAACAGGAAGAAGTTGTGTGGAACTATGAAAAAAATAAGCAAAATATACAAACTAAGTAGTCTATGCGCAAGATAGGCAACATAAAGGATAATGTGAGCTCAGGAGCGCCGTGGTCCCGTAGTTAGCGTGAGCAGCCGCGGAACGAGAGGTCCTTTGTTCAAGTCTTCCCTCAAGTGAAAAGTTTAATTTTTTATTCTCAGACAATTATCTGTCCGTCCGTCCGATGCGAGATAACTGCGCCGTAGTATGGAGACGCTACACCTAAACAAACATCGAAACACATGTCAGTCGACTACAGCGCACAAACTCTTATGTTTTCATCACTTTTTTGGGAGTGATCATCACATCCACTAGAAAACCTAAATCGGGCAAGGTAGAGGAATCATTTTACCCATTCGCCAAATGTACAAGTTAGGTGGGTCGAGAAAATATTCCTGTCATGTGACGCACATGCCGTCACCAGTGTCGTATAGAATATATCAGACGTGTTTTCCTGTGAAGGAATCGGTTGACCTATGACCTTGCGATCAAATCTTTTCGGTTCCCATTGGAGTGGCACGTCCTTCCGTCTACTAATCGCACGGTTTTGCGGTGCGGTCGCAAAACACACACTAAACTTATTACAGTGAACAGAGGCGTCAATGAACGAACGGACAGATCATAAATTTGCGAAAATAAAGTAAATTTTTCATTTGAGGGAAGACTTGAATCAAGGACCTCTCGTACCGCAGCTGCTCACCTTAAACACATGCCCACGGCGCTCCTGAGCTCGCATTATCCTGGATGTTGCCTATCTTACGCACGGACTACTCAGTTTGTATATTTTGCTTATTTTTTTCATAGTCCCAAACAACTTCTTCCTGTTTTCTCGATTGATCTGTGTTCAGTTTTTCAAGGCCTATCCACTGTGCCAACATATAACTAAATGTGAGGGGGGTGCGATGGGGAGGTTCGCTTGTTAGAACCAGCGTTTCCAACCAGTGTGACTGTCCTCAGTATTTTGTTTTTTAATCAGTTGTTTCTCGTACATACACTGGATAGCGCAGCGTTCATCTGAGCAGTTAATACCAGTTACTGGTTGTCACATCTCTGATTCTGACGTCGCCACCGGTGTTGTGAAGATCACTCAAGTTTTAGTAGTCTTCCAATTGGATACCCATTTCCTGTAAATCGTCTATGACGTAGACGTTTTCGGTTTTGAGTCAAAGAAATTGCAAGTGCGTATCCCACTGGGTATCACCAACCTTCTTTTTGACGTGGTAGTCTTCCAACAAAGAATGGTTTGGCGCTAGTATATCTGTACAAGCCTCGTGTCCGAAGAGCTGTTTCGTTGCAACGTACAGCCATTTCAACTTCCTTACTGTGTTAATCCTGCAATCTCCCTCTATAATTTATATCCCCTACATTTCCCTCCATTACGAAACAGAAGATTCCTCGAAGCCTGAGGATGTGTCCTATCGACCGAATCCTTTCGCTAAAGTAGCGCCATGATTTTTTTCCTCCCCAGTTTGATTCGGTTTAGTACATTATCGCTAGTTACTCGTTCTACTCACCTAGTCTCACGCATTCTTCTGTAGCATCACGTTTCAAAAGCTTCTGTTTTCTTTCCCGAATTGCTTAAATTTATATTTGGTGCAATAAATTCGTCCTTTTCATAAATGCTATTCGTGCTATGACCAGTCTGCGTTTTATATCCTCCACTTCGTCTATGACCTACTCTTTTGCTGCGCAAATCTACTTTTAGTGTTTTATTTCCTAATCAAATATTTAGCTTCATCTGTTTTACTCGGAATCATTCTTTACCCTTGTCTTAATTTTGTTGATCGTCCTATGACCTATTTGCAAGACACCGTCCATTCCATTCAACTGCCCTTTAAATTACGTTAGTATCTGACTGAATTATTCATCAGCAGACCGCGATTTTTCCCCCCACTGAAGAATTCCTTCTAAAATTCCCCATTTTCCCTTTACATATCCGTAAAATTGATACACTGAAATGAATGTGAGACATGTGTGTACTGCCTTTACAATACGGTATCCACCATTAACAAAAACTACGTATGCTGTTCGTTGCACGACTTCGCAAATCTCAGTTAAGAAGGCACTGTAACTTCACACAGTTAAGTTTTTGGCATGTTGATATCGCGATGAAGGTCTTTGATAAACAATTAAAGCGAGGTAATTTTAACTAGACTCCAGATAGGGCACTGTCCTTTTAACCACCGACATCTTTTAAGTGGCGATCCTCCACACTGCTCCCAGCCGTGGACGGTGAGACTCCTTTTACTTCAGTGCCCCTATTTTAATCCGCTACGCGCTCGTTAACAGCTGTCGCCTGATACATCTTCCCTTCTAGCAGATGACACGCGCTCAGCCGATCGCGTCCTAGAGTTTGTGTCAGTGAGATGGCATTGGTCATTTGAACCTCTTTTGGGTACCACAACCGCCCCCCCCCCCCTTCAATAGTAGTTTTTTAAGATTTCCTTCCGTTTTTAGTTTCCCTCCTTTTTGAATTTAACTCCCATTGCTGGTGATTTAACATACGGTTTCTTACCCTTCCCTGAGCCACAGAATGGGCGCGTATGGCTGTAGCAGTTTTGCGCCCTAAAACCATAAAAAAAGCCCGTGTTGCAGATCTGTGCTTCACAAATTTAATATTTCGAAGTAAATAACGTATTGAAATCACAGTAGACGAACTTATTGAGTTGGTTGCTCGCCCGGGTGTGAACCAGGCTTAATGCGCTCCGTTCGTTCAGGGAATAAGCTGTTTAAATTCTGCACCATACGGAACAGCTGAAAGTTTCCCGTAGTTTTTATACCCAGAAACGTTCAGGGCGCCTGTTCTAGTCGTAACTGCTGCAGGAGTAGCAATCACATCTACATAATTACCAAACAGTCCACTTTATAGCACATAGCGAAGGGTGCCTCGCACTGTTACGACCTTACTTTACTGGCCCCTTTCGCAAATGGCACGCGAGAGAAGTTTGTATATCTCTGTACTCACCTTAATCTCTCATCTTATTCGCCTGGCCCTTGCACTAGATTTTAATAATCGCGGTAGTATCATTTGTGTTCGGCAATAGTGTTTCTTCTGAAAATCCCCCGAACGTCTCCGCAGTACTGTCGTAGTGACTAAGCCTGTCAAATCTATGAATATGCCTCATAATTTTTCTGTAAGCTGGGCCGTGAGGATAATCAGCAATCCAACGGTGCTAAAGTCGTCAGTCTCACGTGGTATAAATAATCTTAGTCCCGAACGTACAGCTTTCATTCGAATCGTTCATGTTAGTTGGAAACCTTTTCTTAGTAACGGTTACGTTGAATGTCAGTTAATGCTAACTGGTTGAAGCATTTGTAATACTTTCGAATAACAGAAAAGTCACTTGCAGTTTTTCTTCAGTATCCTATCCCATAACATGAAAAACGAAGGGAACATACGGCATAACGCTTTTACCGGTGAACCCGAGCCACTAATTTCAAAGGGTCAGATTTGACGTTTGTTTTGAGAAGCATCTGGCTAAACTGTTAAAGCTTCATTAAGGTTTTGTTACTTCACCTCTGTGGATTTCATTCATTATCAAAATGGGCGCCATTGTCGTACAACTTGGTAGCAACTCCTAGCGCACTGCCGTACACTGGCAAAGTTTCCCAGGCGGATGTTGCGTCGCACTGGTGATAAAAATACGTCGTAATCCTTAACGTCATTTAGGTGTCACTCCTTACTCTTGAATAACTCATAGCGATTGAAGTTTTAGTGTTGTGTATGGAGCTATATAAAAAGTTGTTGAATTGTCAAGTTACTAGTCAGCTTTAATTTTTTTAGTTTAAAACTCGATGCACATACTAGTGGTTAGTGTTATCATTCATTTTGTAGGCCTGTTTTGTCACTTACCAGTGGTGACCGTTAGGTATCGTCGTGTAGTCAAACAACGAACGAAGTCTGGCAACAAGGCTCGCTCCCCGCTGAGGACCCCCAATGGCTTGCCACAAATTTTTCTCTGTCCCGTTAGCCCCCGCGGGAATGCTTTAACCTTGGCGTTCACAGCCGCCCTATTATTGAAAACGTCCCTTCTACCATCTCCTATAGATTTCCACGCGCCTTGAGGACGCGAAGTCAGTTGATTTCGAGCGGGCGCACTTGGTCTGTTTCGTTACGTGTGAGTGACGGTTCTAATGAGGCCGGTAAATATTTTCATTTTCTCATATTGTCACTCACTCTTCCTCCACCCAACGCATACACGCGCGACTCCTGCGTATTCACTATTCAGTAATAAAGTTTTCACTTGTTCATCTTACAGGTGCTATGATGGAGTATTTCGTATCTTTGTAGAGTTACGAAATGCAGCAGGTGGTTTTGTGCGTTTGTCGTTTCTGCCTCGGCTAGCTTAGATATTGTTTGTCGTGTACTAACTTTTGTGCACTGGATCAGATTAAACTGCAATTCTAGCTGTGTGAAGCACAGATGATTGTGTTCATTTCATTGTAGTGGGAGTGTAGTTACTGAAACCTGTTTAATGTACACTTACAAACGATTAGAGGTGATTAATGTATTGCTGATTTGAGTGAAGTTACTTGATTTTTTGTTTATGGTTGCCGAATATAAACAGAAGTTTGTCGACAGTTTTGACTAATTGTTAGTCATTAAGGAAGTAATATGCGAAAATGGATTCAGCTATGGAAGTGTTTAAAATTCAGCAGATATTTATACTCCTTTCACGTTTTTCTTCGTTCCTATGCTCTGCTACACACTAAACAGTGGTGATTGTGTCTGGTAGCTGCCGGTAACAAGCTAATTCGATCTATGTGACAAGGCCTAGAGGTTATTAGTTACTCCCTAACAGGATTGAAAAAGACGCTAGGCGGAGTTATTCATACTTTTAAAAAAACTTTGCCGTAGCACATAAATTTTTGTGTACTGTTTTAAAAATTAGATATTCATTGTATCTCCAGCAAATTAATAAACATTAATGATAAACCCCAGATTTTCAATCTCTCTAATTGCTTCCTTGTGGAACATTCATTCTGTCACAATTCCTCGCATAACTAGAACCTGTCTATTCTAATTATATGGGAATATTATTGCAAACATCACGACTGGTTCTTACGGCATAATGCACGTGTGGAACCAAGAAAAATTCTAAAAGATAGCGAGACATTGTCGTAGCAGCGGGGGAGGGGGGACGACACGTAGTTTTATCTCTCTCTCTCTCTCTCTCTCTCTGTGTCTGTGTCTGTGTCTGTGTGTGTGTGTGTGTGTGTGTGTGTGTGTGTGTGTGTGTGTGTGTGTGAGGGGGAGGCTATAAGCAAACTTAATACTGAATCAGTGCATGGTGTACTAACCTCAAGGTCAACATGTTGGTTTCTGCCATTCGTGCTTTTATAATTTTTTGCTGCATAGTGCTTTACCACAGGGAATAGATAACTGAATACTGTTTTAATGGAATTTACGTACATGTTTCCTTCGTCGATGGGGTTGAACGTTATCTGTCGTTTTCAAAGCTCCTAACAAGTCTTTTGATGGGTTCCGCGGTTGATTGAACAAAGCGTGACTTCATAGTTCAAATTTTGCCTCTTGCGGCTGGGTTTCTCTCGACGCGTAGCTGAGTAGTAAACAAAATCTGCTACGGTCCATTTCAGCGAGAAATGACGCGTGGTGTTGGCGATAGCAGGCGCCGCTGTAGGAGCTAAGTATTAGGTGCCAGCGATTAACGGCCTGGTCTGTCCCACAGACTGAAATATGTAGTGCTGCGCCAAGGAAGTACTTAGTTCAGTCACATAAGCATGGATGTTAACTGATATTGGTGAGTGTTGAAATACTCCCCCCGCAGTGAAATTGGCGCATTTGTCTGCAACGGGACGCAGCCTTCCCCTGCGAGGCGAACATCATTCAGGATAGAGTTAAAAGCCTCCGAAAAATCTGTTAAGTCTGGCTGTAAGTATTCGTGCTTGGTTTGTAAGATAATGGTCGTTGAGCTTTTTCGTAGCGCATGGAATGTCAGTATAATTCATTGGTCATTGCAGGTAACCTCAACTGGCAAAGAACTAATCCGGTAACAGTGTTAAAACATTCGTGGATTATGTTTTCAGTTGTAGTTAATTCGGTAGGATATTCACTATCGAATACGAATACTTTTCCTTGCATTTCTGTGTAACTTGCACATTAAGTGTGAATCACCAACTAAAATATCTTTATCGACTGTCTACATAACATGGAAATTAATAGTTCTCCTTTGAACCGACATAATAGTAATCACTCTTACTTAGAGGTGTTACATTGTTTGGAGGTAGTAAAAAGTGTTTAACTTTTTGAGAATCTGTATACATTGTTAGTCTAGCTTTTTATTGTCAGTAGTATTGGAAGGAGTTAATTATTGTCTTAAGTAGCCAGTTGAAAACAATAATTAAAACAGAATTGATCTATTCATTAAGAACAATTATTCGTGTTAGTTATTTGGCTGACAAATTTGTTACAGTGGAAAGTCAAACCGTTGTGTTGTAAGCAATGATTGCCCCGAATTTGGTATTTATGTTGACACAGTACACTGCGAATTACTGAGCCATTTCAATCGCATTGTATTGCTTTGGCGAAATTTCAATATACCGCATAGCCGATTGTCGCGAGAACTAAGCTTGTTTGGATTGCTGTCACTTCAGTACCAAGCACTGTCTCTACTGTGCAATTCTGTTTCAGCAATCATTATACACTAGCTTCCATTCGGTATCTACAACGTTCTAATGCATACGCTTTGTTCTTGTTTCTGATATTATGTAGCTTGCGTTCATTCGTGCGCACTGGAACCACCGCCGTAGAAGATATGAGGCGCCGCACATACATTCATAGCGACATATTTCTCGGCTGTCTGGCATTTGCTTAAATAACTGAAAACGTAATTGCGGTAATTATATTGCTACCTGAAATCATTTTCTTTGAAGCACTAATATCTTAAAAGATAAAAATAGCAAGACACGAATTGTGCACAACGAAGCATTCGAAAAAAGAATAAAGCTTTTGGTGTGCATCCCAGGCTCAACCAGCATTGTAACACCTTTGGAAAATGTTTCTAAATATGGTTTCTTTCAGCACAGATTGGGTATCTTTATGCTGAGAATGTGTAAATATAGTAAGCTAATTAGATATTGAGTGCTGCGGAAGAAATAAGTTGTTTAGAGCAAAATACGAGCGATTCGTATACAAAGTTTGGAAAGTAGGCAAAGGAATGTGGTGTCCTAGAAGGTAAAATGCCTCATTGATAAACCTGCTTAGCGCTCGATTCTGCGATGGCGTTTGCCTCGAGGGTATCTGATTTGTAACCTGGTGCAGAGAGGAATTTTCATCGTGACTTTGGCCAGCAAAGATGAGATACGGTTGCATACAGCGTCCTAGGTTAATTTACAAGCGTCTCTGCAGTGTTAAACCATGAGGGTTTACAGCAAAGTTAATGGTTAAACATACTCGTACTACGCAAGAGCTGTGTCCAGTACTGGGGAACAGGCATGGGCGTCTGGGTGTTCTATAGAGTTGTTTCAATTTTATGCACAATATTTCCACGACCGACCCAGCTGCGCCCTCTTCTTCGGGTGCTGAGAGTTTAGCTACTGTGCACCCGCTGCCTGCAATCCAACAAGACATTGAAACTATTGTTGGTCTCACGCAGCTGTTTGTAGTACAGTGTTTTATTCCAGACTCTCAGTACGCCCCTTGACGCTCTTTCGTTTTTCAGAGCCGGGACTGATATTCCGTGAAACGCAAATTCTCCCGTCTTGCAACTCTGGTAGATGTGATGGCCCGCGGGATTTTAATAAATTGAAAGCCGGCCCCCAGACATTATTTTAAACAGAAACCGCCGATCATCTGTATTAGATCTTTTAAATCTTTATTTCGATGGATTTCTTAATTATGCTGTCCCAGAAACTGTTTGCACCATAGTACTGCTGTCGTCGTATTTCATTTCACGATTACATTCGAGGCAGTGTTCGGCGGCAGCTGATTTGCTTGGTTGTTTTAGTCGGCTATGTGTCTGATGTTTACTTCAATCTCTCCTCGATTGTTCTGAAAGTGTGCCCCTCACAAGCCAAGCTATATTCGCACGCTGTGTGATACACACCTGGCATTCGGATACTTAGATTAACATTGTAAAGAATACTTTTGGTCTTAGTTGAAGAGAGCGAAATACACTGGATGTTTCCTTATTAGTCCACCCATCGCCCCGCGTATTGGGTCAGCATCAGGTAGATAGCCATTATTGGCTCCTCTTCCGCGGTCCGTTTAAAACGTCTTTCTTAGGCCTTCTTAATTTTGATTGCGTCGCCCTTTCAGTTTTATGATCGTAACACTGTTCATAAGTGTTGTAATACTTCGGCGAGACTGTCTGAAAATGGACCAGAGTCTGTGGCACCAAATTTCTTTGTGATAGGTGATGACGGCGACTTGAGCCTTCCAGACATTGGCAAACGTGCGTCGATTTTCTAAATCAGCCGTGCCCAATTACACCTAAGACTAGTGTTGCGTAGGACTGCACATTCAAATAATCAAATCGAATGGGCGATGCAATCAAAGTAACATTTGAGAAAGAGGTTGAGATTGGGACCGAGGAAGAGAAGCCAAAACAGCGTATTCAACCATATGCTGGCTCAGTTCCCGGAGAGATCGGTAGACTCCTAAGTAAACATGGCACCCAGTGTATTTTGCTCCCTTTAACTAAAATTGAAGTATTATTTGTAATTTTAAAGATAATACAGAACTCCGAAGATCGTGTGTATCGCGTTCCGTGCGAATTGTAGCATGCCTTTTGTGGGACACTTCATAACAATCGAAGGAGGATGCAAAACTTTGGCGACATACCCAGTGAAAACAACCAAGCAAATCTGCCTTGAATATAATCATGAAATAAAATACAAGGGTCCAGTATGTTGGTGCAAACGCAGTTCTGGGACAATATGATTAAGGACTCTCTCGAAATAAATATCAGAAAACTAATTGACTAGGACGGCTATTTCAATTTTTATAACGCGTGTGGTAGAGCGACTGGTTGTAAAATTCCTGAGCATTTATAAGTTGGGACAAATGCCCTGGATAAATCCATGGGCAAATGGCCAAAATTCATAAATATCCTTACATTTGTGCATTTTAAGATAAATTTACAAGCAGCGCTTACAAAAAATATAAAGCTGATATTTTGCTACCGTGTGTTGGAAAAGGATTCTGCAACTCGATTCTTTATTAAATCTTTGTTAGTGTTGTCATTTTATTATCACACCAGTGCTGTCACGCGAAAGCACATACAGAAAGAAGAAGAATAGAAATTAGTCTCTCAAATGCCGTTACAACTGACAACAAAGCATTTTTGTTTTTTCTTAAAACAGTTGTAACATTTGAAGAATAAGATTTTCATCAAGAAACACAAGTAAGCTGCTTAATGCATTCAGTAATAATTTTGCCATCAGTAATGAATCTTCAATAATACTCAGATTTGACACGGAATATAAAGTGTGTTACATTACAAAACAAATTTTTATACCAGCGCATCACTGACCATCTGTTCAAAGTGGCGCAGCGCGCGCGATTTTGTGTGCGTGTAAGAGAGGGAGAGAGAGGGGGGGGGGGGATGAGTAGTAAAAAGAAATAAATAAGACATATAATATAAGCAGCTGTTAGCAACACCTAGCATTCCTTGGTACCGGAAGTTGGAATACTAGTAAAAGAAAAAGCTTCTGTTCTTTCCTTTTAATAAGGTAGTTAATGTTTCAGCCCACATTTTGGACATTTTCAGCTGATTCGGCCAGGTTTCTTGGAAAATGCCAGTTTATAAATGTCCTTCCCAAATCACTAGGTGAGGCATTCATTTACCAATCTCGCTGGCCCTCATATTCACCATAGTTGGAAAACTGAGGGAATTTGCGTTTCACGGAGTATCAGTGCCGGCTCTGAAAAACAGGACGACATCAAAAGGACGTAGTGGGCGCCGGAAATCGAACTGGCTTTATAAATAGCGGCTTGCGACCAACAATAGTTACTTGTCTGCTTAAAGTCCAGAAAGCGAGTACGCTTACCACAGAACTAGCAGCACCTGAAGATGACGACAGTGTCTGTCGTTGAAATATTATGCTTAAAATAGAAACAACTCGGCAGGACACCCGGGAGCACATCGTTAATCACGCTGAGAAAACGTGATCCCTCACACGCGGCTTGTTGTTCGAAAACGTTATGTTCATGGTATACGCAGGAGGTAAATATAATTGCTGTCTTCACACATCCATATAGGACTGCCTTATGTCATAATCTTTTAGCGTCGGTGTGTCATGGGTTGTCAGGTCCTCCTACAGCGACCGAAAAAATCTTTCACATGAAAATATCTGGATTCTTTCACCAGCTGTCGCAGAATAGCACAGCAGGTATTACAGGCTCAGATAAAAAAGTGTAATTCACTTATTTTCTCCCACGACGCGTTTGGAGAGTTTATATTCTCATTTTCAAGTGGAAAACAGCGATATGTTGTTACATGGGTACCAGCTGAATGAAGTTAGTTATTTATGGTTTAATTTTGCTACAAAAATTATAACGGGCACATGCCACTAAGATTATACATTTGAAATGGTGATGGAGTTACTTACAACCTGTTCCAGTGTACAGAACCGTGCAGTTAGTAATAAATATTTTTGGCCTCATTTTTCACACAAACACGATCCACTAGTATAAACACACCAAAGAGCATGAATTAAAGATACGGTAATTTGCCTCAAATCATTCATAGCCAGTGTAATGACACATTCCGACACAGAGACATACAATTACCTTAAAGGCTGCGCCAAAGATTAAATTGAGAGGCATGTAGATTATAATCTTTGCAATGTTCACATTGGATTCTCTTTTGTTTCATACTCCGAGGAGGAGCTAAGAGACACTTTAGATTGTTGCCTTGTGGAGGATGGACGTAATTTTTGGTGTGTGCGGAAAGGTAGCCATATTGCTAGTAATTATGGTTTGTGCGACGAGCAGAGCAAGTCTTATTGTGCTGTGAATAAAAAATAGTGAGAAGTATCGAAGTGTTACGAAAATTATTTAAAGCAACGTAGCATTGCATTCCTTGGTTTCCACCGTCTTCGTGAAGTGAACCGATGCCGACTTAGGAAGATACACACGGTCAACAAAGAGAAGAACATCGATGGCGACTAATGAATTAATATTGTGGCAGAAGGACTAATTCTACGTCTAAGGTGAGAACTCTGATTAAATCAACAATGACGTAGAATTCAAAATGTAATTAATCGAAATGGTAAATTATATTACAGCCATATTTCACGCAGCACTGAATTTGTCCGCATTCAAGCCGGTCAATACAATCCGTAAAAAAAGCCTTTCAAAAATTCTGAAGTTCCATATCCGTAATTTTTCCTCTTTTAAAAAAAAATAAATTTAATTTTTTTTATTTATTTCGCCACACTGGCGACCGTGACAGGACACATTGTTAGGTGTCGCCACACCAGTTTACATTGTGAATCAGCTATACAAACAGCAATTATAAAACTATTTCTCTCCTTACAACATCTTGTTAAAGTATTAAATTACAAACTACCTGGCAGTGATTTTTGTGAAGTAACATTTTTTTGTTATCAGAGGAATGTCATGTGTCCTGAACGTGTGTAACCATGGAAGATTTATTGGGTGTGTTGTATCTAACTGGATTGTGTTCTTTGAATCTAGTTAAAGTTTCATGTGGTATGACCTATACATTGTACAGGGCTTTGATTGCATTTTATCTTGTATACACCTGAGATGGAGGATTTATCTTACTGATTTTTGTTTTGAGGCAGTCTGTCACCTGATTTATCGTTTGTGGAGAAAGTAACTCACACTTTGTGTGGTCTCAATACATTAACAATTTTTTCTTTTGGGACAGTGTCAAAGTAGGAAAGACATACTGTCCTGGTGTCAGTTGTTTTTCTTTGTTTCTGTATATTCCTTTCTTAACTTCGAAATTTTCTCCGTGTGTAAGTTGAAAACAATAGGTACTTCTGACAACAAACGAAGACCAGGAGTAATGGGTACAGGTCGCATGACATCTGCAGTATTGCTTGGTAGTCGTGTCGTTTGCCCCAAGAGCAAAGACTTCCCATTAAATAGTATTTTGCCAGTCGTTCGTGTGCAAATTTTGTGGGAACCATCCAGATGATGCAGTGCAGAACAGTAAAACAATAACGAGGTTAATCGGTCGTTTCGTGGAATGTGGATCAGTTGCAGACAAGATCCGGGAGATGGGCGATTTTGACATACACCAAACTTGTTAAAATTAGGAATGTGATACTGCATCCGCCTTCAAAATATCCGGCGGTCCAGCCGCCTATTTCATATGGTGGTGCTCGCACAAATACACAGTCTAAATTTCTTCCATTTATTTTTGTAATGTGCAGAAATTGAAGGTGTTGGATAAAGAAAAACGTCCAGCGTACCGCACAGTTTGAGTCATTTGTTCACTTGAATGGAATCGCAGAACTGGATCGTGTTTTCTTCACTGAAGTGGGGGTTCACTTTAGTAGACACATGAATAGTAAAAATACAGTAATTCGGTCGACCGAAAATCGAATTTCTTCGAGAAAATACCTTGCAGTCGCGGAAAAATGGAGTGTGATTTACAGTATTGTATCTTCGAATACTGAGCCCTACTTTAAGAATTTAGAGAACAGTATTGTGTACAAAGATATAATTATACTGCACGTTTCGCATCTTGAGGCAGATGAAAGTTGTTGCTTGTAGCAGGGCTGTGCCACGTGTTGTACATATAAAGAAACAGTTCATTTCGTAAGCGATTTTTTTAATCGAATCAGTGGCGGCGCCCCCCTCAGTTCTCCCGTCTTTTTTTGGCGCTACCTTAAGAGGATATATGAAAACACACACACACACAAACACACACACACACACACACACACACACACAACTAAAGATTAGCGTAACGAAGAGTAAAGTCGGTATCAACGAGTGTCGCAGATTGGCCTCTAACACGGTAAAACAAGTTCATGCATGTGTTAATGAATAGGGCAACATTTTTGACCGTCTGTTACAAGGTGTCAGTTTACGAAATCTTAATGCAGTTGATTACGTTTGATTTGTGCGTTATTCCGATCGCCCTGTAGAACTTTCTCCTCTAGAGCGGTGGGTTGTCCTAACTGCGACACTGAAAGAGCATTTCTTGGCGTAAGTCGAGGCTTTTTTTCGCGTCTTCTGGCCGCCAGCGTTGCAGGCTGTTGGGCTTGAGTAACGCGGGCGTTACAACAGCGGATCGGATCGGCGGGTTTTTTCTTCGGAAACGCGACGCCCGTGTCGGCCTAATTACCCAATAGCGCCGGCATTGGGGCAGACCGCCAGCCAGCAGGGGCAATTCTTCGCGTCGCTTGCTCAACGCCGTCATATCGGCTAGCTAGACTCCACGCTCAGCGGAGCCCGCACTCGATCGGTTTGAGAACGCGTTGTCTGGTTACTATAGGTGTTGGAAGCTGCCAGGCAACCTGTTGAGGCAGCATCCTGCATCGGGCTGGGCCACTGGAGGTATTGTGCTACATTGGCTGATGTACTTCACTACCATTCGTAAGTAGCGCGGCACAAATCCTCGTCGGACATAGACATTTAGGCTACGGCCGCACGAATGATTTCGACAAAAGAAGAAATAGAATACCGCCTAAGCGAGGGTGGTTATCCAGCTTCGGAATTCACACTGCTGGTGCACAGACATCTTAAAGATAGCAAGCAGCAGAATGCGCCCCGATCTATTTATTATCGGCAATTCCAGTTTATGACGCGGCGTCAGTGTTTCGCGCACTTATCAGACATTTGAGTGTTGAGAAGTGCGACATGGATTCTGTCGACGTACACATCTGTGTATTTACGATGTAAGATCCCGAGACAAAAAAAGGTACATGAAGAGTGAGTCGTGGCTAGCAATAACCATACCACGTTTCGGGAAGAGTGTGAACAAGTGAAACTGCAAGAATGAAATAGTGTTGATATGTAGGAAAAAGTTTTTACTTTATACTTCCGTACAAGAAAGTTCATATTCTCTTTCTGACAGTCATTTGTGATATAGCCCTTACAGTAAGATTGCCAAGGCACTGCTACGTGATAACTCTCTGCAAATTGATCTCACAAACTTTCCACTTGGTGCCTCCAGTTCCAAACGCAGTCATATTTCTCACGGACTCGACAGTGTGTCCTCAAAGTTGTAAGTCGGCATTAATTATAAGATTTTGAACTAAACCTGTTGAAACTGTCAATAAATTCAACATACGTTTCTAAGAAACTAATACTGAACTCCACCAGAACAGGCCATGAAAGCCCAACTGCCCAGACAGGCCGCCGTATCATCCTCAGACCAAAGGCGTCGCTAGATACGGATGTGGAAGTGCATACGGATGTGGAAGCGCATTTGGTCAGCACACCGCTCTCCCGGCCGTACGTCAGTTCTCGAGATTATATATATATATATATATATATATATATATATATATATATATATATATATATATATATATAGGCCGGTGAAAAATTCACAATTTACTTGCTAAAATGCCAAAATGAACACTCAACAAAAAGTCCAGTTCTTGATAATCTGTCGCTGAAAAAAAAGTTAAGGTGTACTGTTTTTCTGCAAAAGGTTCTCTGAGGTCTGTGTATGGGCCAGTTCCCCCGTAAGCCACAAATGCAAATGAAAGGACAGTTTGCAAGTGGCAATTTAATGTCTGTGCGCAAATTGTTATCTATATCAGTTGCTTTGAACAGTTCTGAGTCTTTTTGATGGCCGTAGCCTCGCACCTCAGTGTATGTGAAATAGTTGTTGCTATCGCTACAGGTACTAGAACAGTTGAAAAGATAAATCCCTGATCAATGTATTTGATTAGAAATCAGTTTTCGCAATAGATGTCTTGGTAATAAATTGAGATAGATAACACTCTAAAAAATATACAGCGTATTCTGGCAGAAGAAACTTTCTCTTTATTAACTTCGATGAGTGACTAATAAGATTGCGAAAGGTGAATTGCTGTCAAAGGAAACACTGTATGTTATTCTTTCGAAGTTTCCTCAGTGCCCTGCCCTTCTGACTTCCAACTCTTGGCAGCTTGTCCTAACGTGTGTGATCGGCACACTTGCTAAGATTCCCGCCACTTTTACCACTGGAAAATTTAGCACGTGGCCATAGCCTTAAGTTTTAATGTAGCTCACTTAAATCTGTTACGGCAAAAACCACGATGGTAGCGATAAAAAGAACACTGCCAGATTTGCTTTCCCCGCTTACTGGCCCAGGAAGAAATGTGACTACTCCTAAGCTGCTTCACTAATTTTTCTTGGCTGTTAAGATTACAGGTTGGTCGCATTTTCGCTGTCTGTCAGCTTATTCTCATCATTTGGCAGTGCTGTATTTTTGTGGTCTGAAATATTAAGTGGATATAAAATTACGTGTTACAGGTTGGTATTTTGTGTAATAAAAATATCGATCAACGCAGTGTAAGCTAAATATTTCAATCCTGCTGAACTAATATGGGATATTAGGCTCATGTTCAGCGACATCATTA
Organism: Schistocerca americana; assembly: GCF_021461395.2. NCBI lineage: Eukaryota > Metazoa > Arthropoda > Insecta > Orthoptera > Acrididae > Schistocerca > Schistocerca americana. The sequence continues at coordinate 439,013,231 of NC_060125.1, forward strand.
AAAATACTCATACACTCATACAGAAAAGACGCATTACACATGTTTTATCATAGTAAGCAAAGCTGTCATTCAGTCACGGCCCAGTAAGAAAACCCGAAACTTGAATAGAATGTCACTAAGAACAAACTGTTCGTGATGCAAGGAAATAACCATCGAACACACACGTTTAATGCTTCTTACGCAGTATGGGTTTTAATCATGTCGCTGAAGACGGCCGTAATTTCAGAAACTACTTCTACAAAAATTGTAAATATTCATTTTGCGTAGCTATAATCAATATATCAGAAATGAGATGATCAAGCTGATGAGCACCAGTGATTTAAGTTTCTTTAATATTACTTCTCGTTTGACAGTTGAGGCTTATGACAGCACATTTACATCCATACAGTTGCTGGTGCTTCCGCCTGTCTTCAAAGAAATAGTGGTCGAAGTGGCTGGTGTAACTTCAGTACTTAAGCATAGCTATGTTGACGGTGCCTCTACCGAAAAAGAGGTGAACCGTGCGACAGTGGAAGGGAACTGCGAAGCTGATAAACACGTATCAGCTTAACGTTGAACTTCACCAAGGTGAAGTCAATAGCGTGTGCGCCGTTTGTTTTCATAGTATCAGTAATTAGAACCTTTATTCTTGCGGTAACAAGTACTATGCAGCCAAGATACCATCATTACGCTCACGTGTTGAGTGCTTAATCCCTGTATACGAAAATAAATTTCTGAAACGTTTCTAACACTTCCCTGACGATGGGTCACATCGACGTTCTGGCTAACTTGATGGCTACGGGAGGAAGAGAAATAATTTAGAAGCTTACGTCAGGGAGCTGTGTGAAATACTTCACGCGGTCGATCTTGTTTGTGCTGTTGTCAGCTATGGTCAACCGCTGCGGTTTACTGGAACTATGAGCACACGCTTCACAAATGGACATTGTCTGTGATTTGTTTGTACGTCAACATGTCGTGTTCACCAGACACAATGCAGCTCTTGTAAAGCCCTGTGAATATCAGCTAACAATAGCTGTTACATCAACCCTTGCACCGTCCAGGAGATTTTCATGAAAGAGCATTAGTGCAGGCAGCTTTGTTGAACAAAAGTATTTAATGCACTGTAGCTATGAATAGGATAAAGCTATTTACACTGAAGTATCTTCATTTTTCTAAGTGGCATTTTCACCAGATTCCTTGCGTCAATGGAAACAAGTTGTGTACCTGATCACCTAGTTACGACTGTTACCGTTGAAAGGGTGGTACAATGCGGAGTAAGCAGAACAGTCACCTTTCACTAACTGATTGCTGCTGCTTTGTAGTTGTCATCTCGGCAGCTAATGTGTAACATATCACCTGGTAGAGTTGACGACTGCATGTAGTGATAGCAATACTTGTGGTGAAATATGTGGTGCATAATATGTAGAGTAGCATAGGGTGCTTGTCACTAACTTGTCTGGAAGTGTCATTCAGGCATGACACATGTTTTCAGATGGTGAAGTAGATCCAGATACTCAGCCGCGTTTGTTGCAAACCTAACGTATCGTAGTCTCTCTTAAAGAGTGGAATGTACAAGCACCGTTTCAGCGTGTTTGTTCGAAATAGGGTGCGGTGCAAGGATACTGTTACAGTGTCTCATTGCATTTGCAGTCACGTGCTCCACTGTAACATACTTCCACGCTAGTTTATATTTTAAAGGTCGTAAGGGCGTAGCAATGTAAAGGTGAAGCGAAAATAACCATGGCGAAAGCCTGTGGGTAAGACTTGAATTTCGTATTACCTTCAGCAACATAGCTAGGTGAATGGTGGTTAGCAAGCTTGACTCCTTTTCAGAAAAAGCTGTGTTCTAATCCCTGTCGAGCTACAGAGATGTATGTTTACCATAGTTTACCTAAATAGCGTTAACTCCTACCTTGAAAATGGGACTGTCTATATCTTTTACCAGAGTTTGTGCTGTCTCCAGTGACCTTGTTGCGGCGGAATATGAAATCTCTCTCTTCCATCGGCCAGGTTATGGGAAGATCAAAAGTAAAGACGTCTCCCCAGATTTCCATTTCTTAACAAGCAGTCACTGATAACTGTAGTTAATAGTGGCCTTGTACATAAGTAGTGGGTACTTTAATCAGTAATGGGAGATAAGCGATTTGCAATTCCGGGAAAATGGAGAAATTCACAAATTTCCAAATTCTAAATCGTGTCATAGGTCAGTATCCATATTAAACGGCGTATGATACATTTCGTTGAGGTAGTCGTCACGGTTTCTTCTCTAAAGCGTTGAAATCTTGATCGACAAGAGGGACGGTTCCATTCCCCTTCCACCTATCATGGTGAATCTTTTGCCATATCGATCTTACCGGATGCTGGAATGACTCCATGAACTCGGTGTGACAACCTGGCAATGCCCTTCAACGCTCTCGCTCCAGTGTAAGTGGAAAGGTCAGTTTACAGTAGACTGCCTATCAGCAATAAAAACCTGTAGCTTTCGTCATCGTTGTGCATCGAAAGGACAATTTCTAGACTCAATCTAGATTCGCGGAGATATTAAGAAAAATAAAACAGCTTTTGGACTATGATAAATTCTTAATTTACTTACTAAATCGACTGTTTTTCTTTCAACTCCTCTAATACAGAGTGACAATTATTGAACTATATTAAATAAAATCTTCAGAACTTCTGAAAGGTTTGCGTTAGGACGTTCAAACTGCACGATTGGCCGCGGGGCGTGATGGGAATTAGTATGTACATGTTCGGTACGGTGTAGCTAAGAAGCCCACTTTCATTTGGATGGGTACAGTCAGTAAGAAAAATTGGCGCATTAGGGGGACTGAGAATCCGCATTTTTGTCAAGTATCTTCACCCTCAACGGGTGACTATGCGATGTGCAATGTCGTGTCACGGAATAATCGGTGCGATATTCGTTGATGACATGACTACCGAACGGTACGTGAATGTTTTTGAAAATGATTTCTTCCCCATTATCGAAAGTCACCGTGATTTCGAGAAGATGTGGCTCATGCAAGATGAAGTTCGACCCCATCGAAGCAGGAGTGTGTTTGATGTCCTGGAGGAGCACTTCAGGACCGCATTCTGTCTCTGGGGTCGTCATATTCTCCGGATCTGAACACATGCGACCCTTTCTTGTGGGACCATATTAAAGAAAAGATGTACAGCAATAATTCCAAAACCATTGGTGAGCCGAAAAGTTATTGAGGAAGTTATCGGCAGCATCGATGTTCCGACACTTCAGATTTTCCGACAGTTCAGCGGGTCGTGCAGAATTTCACTGGACGCCTGCGTCATATCATCGTCAATGATGGCAGGAATATTGAACATGTCATACCCTAAATCTGAATATCTGTAGTGGCGTTTACCTGTTGAATAAAGTATGTGCACGCCGTAGTTCGTAACTAATTCGCGTTTTTCTCATATGGTTCAATAATTGTCACCCTGTATATTTCAGAACTTTGAGATCTTTATCAGATGCCCCAAATTTATTCCAAAACTATACCAACTGGCTGTTTATTAAAATTTGCCAGTTGACAATGCGTTGGAACTGGTTTCCAAGAATCAGTGCTCAACGTCACACTTAAAATGCCCACGACTTAAGACTTCAAATTCCTTGTCGCGCGCGCGCGTGCATGCGCGCACGCACGCATGCACGTTTCATACACAGAGCTAGCCAGACACTACTCATCACAGGGATCAGCTTAAAACAGGCAACTTGCATAAGACATTGGACGAGAACGAAATTTTTTGAGGCAGTAAGTCATCGTACCTCTAGCAAAATAAATATCACGCAGAAACTGTATGTGGTGCTGCAACATAATGGATGAGTTCTTACGCGCAGATAATCTTCGGTTCGAGTCTCGGAAAGTTAAAGTTTGTTTTTAATTTTTTTTTTTTCAAAATGACAATTACTCTTTCAGGTATTTGGTTTGTCATATTTAATTCTTTGTCACGTCATTTTGACAATCGTGTAACTTTATTTGCCCTTGTTTTGTACTAGTCATTCTTTGTTTGTAGTCTGCCTGTGTTGACTGTAACCTGTAAGAGAGTGTCAAAAAGTACTGCTCATCGGTTGGTATCGCAACAGCTCGCGTAAAAAGTGAGGATAGTTTCAGATAACCAGTGAATGTGTGAAAATACATTTCTCTTTTAGTGCTGTACCGAAACTTTTCTGATTAACAGTTCTGCCGCAGATTGACAGCCGTTTTCATGCATACATTGCGAGTCAGAAGGTTTTGTTAAGGTTAGAATAAGAGTGTAAATTGAGACCTGCAGAACGCATCGTCTGGTGCAGTTCTGTCATTGGTCACTTAAAATCAGCTCTCTACGGTCTCTCATTTCCGTCATACCTCGTGGCGGTCGCTTCGCACATTGTTCCGCGTTACACATTAATCAGTATTTGTGAAGTGACCCGCCGTGGTTTTGTGACGTATGTAACCGATCGGTAGCCGGCAGGGGATGTGGCAGCTCAGTAACGGGAAGTGACAGACGCCTAACTATAAAGCAATATTAGAGTATAGCAAGTAATTTTAATCAACTATAGGTCATTCGTCAAGGCCATGTATTCGAGCGGGAGATAGTGATCTGTCGATACGACGGGAAAACTTGAGAATCAGCTAAATCGATCTAGGCAAATGTTAAGATGGTTTCTTTGAAAGAGCATGTGCTTTCCTTGCCCGCCCCCGAAACAGAGCTTCTGCCGCGTCACTAATGACCTGGCTGTCGACGGGATACTAAACCCTAATCTTCCTCCCACCTTCCTTCCTAGAGAATGACGAAACAGTTTCTTTGCGTTTTTCAGATATGCAGAAGTTATCTCTAGTTGCACGATGCTAGCGCAGTACAAACCTCGGCGGAGCGCAACGTGAGGCGACTTTGCTGACTGCTCCTGTGTCGGCGTTCTGGGAAAGGCAGGCAGGCGAGCCGCTCTTCTCGCCGTGCCGGCCGGGAAGTGGCTTGTGTGAGATAAGCGCGCTGGCTGCATGTCTCCCAGCCCTTCCGTCCCACACCACTCGCGCCGGCGTCGCTTGCTCTGGCAGATAATGTTAGCCACAACACTCTAATTTGAAGAGCTAAGATTTTTTAAAAACTGATGTTTTGGCCGCAATGAAATACAGTGGTTAGCGGTTTCGGTCAAAATGTGGGCATCTTCAGGCTATTTTTACCAGGTGTCTCCGACCCGTCGCCAGCATGCGGCCCAAAGAAATTATTAACGTGGCCTAAGAAGTGCGCACCTCACACAGTAGATAAAAAATTCCATAAATTCAGTTTATCTAAAGTTATAATAAATCCTAAAGACCGGATGAAATACGCAACCACACATTCAGATTTTATGCAGAGATTTGAAAAAATTTCAGGATTTTCATAATAATAACGAAAATTGTTGCATTTATGCGACAACTTTTACAAACAATACAGATGCATTCCATAAGATTTTCAGATGGAATGCATATAGTTGCAATCTGACTCCCAACTGAAATAAAAATTTGATTATGTGGTCTTTACAAATCATACCTACCCAGAGACGAATCACTTGCAGCACAGACGTGTTATATGTCGTCCTTGTGTGGAAGCACGTACGTTTGTGAACAGTTATTTTCGTGCAGAGTAAAGATAAAATCAAAATCTCAGATGAACACCCTTAAAATTGCAGCCATTCAGATCGAAATTTAAAGTCATAAATTAATTTCCCAAATTCAAAGTCAAATCTCACATAATTCACATTCTTGCTTTTTCAGAGTGAAGAATCTCAAAATTTAACTACCTCCGACCGCTCTCTCTCTCTCTCTCTCTCTCTCTCTCTCTCTCTCTCTCTCTCTCTCTCTCTCTCTCTCTGTCTGTGTGTGTGTGTGTGTGTGTGTGTGTGTGTGTGTGTGTGTGTGTGTGTGTTCTTCTAATGTGGTGTGGGTAAGTAAAAAGGTTGGACACAGTTGATTTCTACCATGATGGATGGTAGGCGGTGACGGACGGAGCAGGTAATGTTATTCCAACAACTACTGCTCATCCATTTTTAAAGTATTTTAGCCAGACAGCTGTTTCTCTCCTCGAGAAATGTTCTCAGAGTAAGATTGTTTTGTCATAGTTCAGGCAAAACTGATACAACCAGATAAAATTACATCACCCAATGATACAAACGAGCACTGAAATATTTAAGTTCAAACGTGAAAAAACGTATTTCACTTGCTATGCAAAATGTATGGGACAGGCGTAATTCCTACAGACATTCAGGGAGATCGTTTCAAAGAAGAGAGGTCTCGACACGTGTGAAGCATCAGTCATTGTCACAGAATACTGACTCGAATTATTTACAGACGAATGGAAACACTGGTAGCAGTACACTGTGGCAAAGATCAGCTGGGCTCCTGAGAAATGTAGGTATACGCGATGTAATACTGGCCATTCAACTTAACTTGGAATATCGTATACATTGAGAGATGCAAACCTACGAGGGGCGTTCAATAAGTAATAAAAACACAATTTCTTTTCTGAAACCAGGTTTTACTCAGGATTCCAATACACCACATTGTTTCCCACTCTTTTGGCTACAGAATCCTATTTATCTACATTATCTCCGTACAAAGCGCCGGCCTTAAGCTACTTTACTTCGGAGGCCTATATGCCCGCATGACTTCGGAGGCCTATATGCCCGCATGTTACCATTCCACTGGTACGTAGAAGGCAACGTCTTTCTGCATCAATAAGTCATCCAAGTACTGCTCCCAGCGGAGTGCACCCGTCGTTGGGCACAGTCTTTGTTGCTATGATGACGCCAGGGCCAAAGACTTCTTGTTCAGTGCTATTTCTTCATAGATATTCTACGAGCGCCTATGAATATCTGCAATGGTCAGGTTTCTCGCCAGAGACCCACTGACAGCTCGCCGCTGGAACGCACTTTCGTTACGACGCCATTTTGAAGGCTGTGTGTGTAGCGCCCCACTCTCACATTTATGGAACTATAGGGGCCGAAACGAGAATATTCCACGATGTCCCAAAACATATTCCACATTTTTCAAGCGGAATTGGCCAGGGAAAAAAATTTGGATTACTTATAGAATGGTCCTCGTAGATTTCTTGGATTTGTAGATTAAAATGTTGCTTGGACGTGCCTGTTCGAAATTCTGAAGTTAACTGAGAGAAAATGCAGAGAGAGGAAGGTTTTTCACAACGTATTCAGAAGCCAGACAGCATTTTTGAGTTGTAAGACATCAAAGGGAAGCAGCGGTTGAAAAGGGAATGAGATGGAATTGTAGCCTATCTCCGATGTTATTCATTATGAACGTACTTTGAGCAACTGACGAAAAATATGGAAAGAGAATTAAGCTTTAAGGGAGTGGGAATGAAAACTTAAAGATTTGTCGTCTAAATTATATTTCTCTGAGAAGACGAAAGGCGCAGAAGAGCAGTAGCACGAAGTTGGTAGTGTCCAGAAAAGACGTAGTGTGAACACAAAAATCAAAGTAAGGGTAATGGAGTGTAGTCGAATTAAATCAGGCGATGCTGAGGAATTAGATTAGTAAATTAGATGCTAAAAGTAGAAGAGTTCTGACAGTGCACGTAACCAGCCCCACCCCCCTCTCGCAGAACTGAAACGTTGCCGTAGACATTGCCGATCTTTTCTGGTGTCTTTCTAGTCGCTCTCGAAATCTGTGATGCAGCCAAGATTAATATTTTCACCCATTTCAAAATTATTATTGTAAGATTAATATAAAGCTCAGTTAATAACATTTTGCTGTATCTATCTTCTGCGAAGTGTCTCTGTTCCAGGCATTGTTGCGTACATCGCCATGGTCCGTTACTTCATTGTTCTGTTCTTTCGAAGAACGTCGGGGCTTGCTGCGTTGGCGTCTGTCAGTTGGTTTGCATTAAAAAAATTTTGACTGCCGACCGTATGGAATTTTCAACACGTGCATAGACTAACATTGATAATTTTTATTTCAATTCTCTCTCTCAGCTTCATTTTAGCTCTTACTCAATTCCTTTTTCTGATTCTTAATATTGTGGCGCCCCTTCGTAAACAGTTTCCACAGTCAGCCCACTGCGGGTCTGGGGGTTTAGAATAGGCTCAAGGTATTCCTGCCTGTCGTAAGAGGCGACTAAAAGGAGTCTCACACGTTTTGGCTTCTATGTAATAATGCCCTGTAGGGTTTGACCTCCATTTTTCAAAATTTTCCCGAAGAGCGAGCCAATTGGGGAAGGGCGCCTTACATGGTGCGTAGTGTCGATCATGCGCCCAGACCTCTCGCATCCTACATAGACGTGGATCTGCACTTCCGCCCATTGTCCAGTTGTTGGGTGAGGTCACACTCGGGTGGGGCTGCCATGTACCCTGTTGGTTGTAGCCCCCTGACCACAAAGGGATCGCTCTGCTGATGCCTGCGCCGTTAATTCCCCCCGAGTATGCCAAGGAGTAGATGCCCTTCACTCTGGGACATCGGGACTCGCGGCGATGACCATCCTGCCAGATGGCCTTTGCTACGGCTGGGTGGCGCCCGTGGGAAAGGCCCCTGGTCGGAGTGGATGGCATCAGGGCGGATGACACGCGTAGTACGTTATCTTTTGCTGGTGGTCAAACACCAGCAGTTGTAAGAGATCAAGGTCTAACTTCAATGCTAAGAAATAAGACCCCCAAATCGCCCCCCCCCCCCCCCTCCTGGCCACATCATGGGACGAACACCATGCTAACGATGGCAGCGAGGCTTATTCACGCCGGTACCCCATGTACGAGAGTTAATTGGGAGTCTTTGTTGTCATGCGGACCAATAATTATAGCTATTGCGCGTACTATAGTTTAAGATTGGTTAGTCCAGTTACCAACCGTGTACACACAAGTACTGACAGGAATATTCGAAACTGATTCGCTCAAACGCAGGCAGTGTTTGTTGGCGTAATTTCAGTAAGTTTTTGAGACCAAGTGTGCGTTTCATTTCGTTTGGAGTCCACGGCCGGCTGTGACGTAGAGCAGAGCGAGGCTGCTGACGCCTCCATGCTCTGGAACGCCTGACTTGGCACATGTTGTGGGAACCTGTGCGCACGACACCGCCAGGTACTCACGGATGCAGTGTTGGCGTGTGGACGCCTGAAGCTAATGAAGGAAGCCAACTTTCTAAATATGTTCTCTCCTTAATGCACCAACCAGCTACTCTTGGTTTTGAGTGGACAGGCTTTTCTTCATGCACAACCGAGAAAGATTTAGTGCACTCAGAACTAATAAGTCTTAAATGTTCGTGAGTTTTGACCGTGTGAAATTATTTTGGTAATTGGTCTTAAGCCAGATTTGTTGCTAATATATTCATCTCCACATAAATACCATTTTCTTGCGAAGTAAAGAATACCATAGACGGTGGATATCAAGTTGTTTCCGAGCTGCGTTATTTCGAGGGGGCTTTTGACGCGATTCCTCAAAACGGCTTACTAATCAAATCCTGTGCCTATGGAATACCGTCTGTGCTGCAGTTGGATTTCTGATAATCTATCAGAAGATAATAGTTCGTAACAACTGACGGGGACTCAACTAATGAAACAGAAGTAACATCAGGGGTTTCTTAAAGAACTGTTGTATGCCCTACACTGCTCTTAGACTATATTAACAATATGGGACACAATCTTAGCATCACTTATTGATTATTGGCTTATAGCACCCTTGTTTACCGTCTAGTAAAGTCACCAAATGATCAAAACTAATTGCAAACAGATTCAGACAAGATATCTGCGTGGTGCGAAAATTTGTGACTGCCCCTAAACGAGAAAATACGTGAGGTCTCTACAGGTGCTCTAAAAAGATCATAAATTTTGGTTACATGATAAATCACACAAATTGAAAGATAATCTTTTCAGTTACATACTTCAGGATTACATTTACGACAACTGTTTAAATTTGAAACAACATAGAAAAAGTTTGGGGGGGGGGGGAGGGAGGAAGAGAACCAGATACTTTTATTGACACAGCGTTTAGAATATGCAACAAATATAGTAGAGACTGCTTACACTACGCTTCTCGGCCCACTTTTGGAGTATTGTTGCGCGTATGAAATCTTTACCGGGTACGATTAACGGAAGAGATCTAAAAAGATCGAAGTACAGCTCGCATTGTATCATAGAACGTTAGGAGGTTAGGGTGGCAATCATAGAAACATAAGCGTTTTTCGTTGCGGCGAGATTTGTTAGAGATGTTTTAATCACGAATTTTTGAATGCCAAAATATTTTGACTCCCATCTACGTAGAGATCATGGCCATCGTAATAAGAGAGAAATCTGAGCTTACATTGGAAGATTCAGGTGTTCTTTTTTTCCCACATGCTTTTAGAGCATAGTCTGAAATGTGTTCCTGGAACCCTCTGGCAAAAACATTAGTATGTAAGACTTCTAATGTTTTACATATTATTCTGACATTAGTAAGCAACTGTTTCCTAGTCGTCTAGCTCCCCTGACAGAACAAAGTGAATTTCTGCACGTCGTACATGCCCTGCCAGTGTCAATCTTTCAGGCAAAGGTGTTCCATCGATTTCCTCCTGTAACCGCTTCGTACTTAATTTGTTCACTTAATTTTCTCCCGTACCCGATTCGTACTTAATTTGTTCACTTAATTTTTTACTTTCTTAGGTAGCATCACAAATGCTTTGTTCTCCATGTTTTCGAGGGTCTAATTTACTCTAGCATAAAATATTGCTCTCAAGACGCATAGTTCCAGGAGTTTTCCAGATAAATACCTAATACGAGTAGGGGAGGGGGAGAAAAAAATTGTCAAGTTTCCAGCGGGGTTTGCACTGATAGGAAACTTCTTGGCAAATTAAAACTTCGTACCGTACCGAGACTCAAACTCGGGACCTTTGCCTTCGCGGGCAAGTGTTCTATCGACTGAACTGCACAAGCACGAGTCACGTGAGTCATACTTCTATAACTTAGTCGTAGAGCACTTGCGCGCGAAAGGTAAAAGTACCGTGTTAAATTCTCAGTTAGAGACACAATTTTAATCTGGCAGGAAGTTTAATTCCATGCAGTTTTTTTACTACCACTTCTGTGTCCATAAATTATTTTGCATAACGAGCCATTATAGTGTGTAGCCACCCCTACTCAGTCTGCAGCTGTGGCATCGATCGACGGTCAGTGTTGCTGTCAAACTATGCAAGCGGGATCGAACCGAAGCCCTTTAATACAGGGCATTCGTATTTAGTGTTGGGCGCGACTACTGTTTCAAAGCACTCGTAGAGATAGATTGTTGATGGTATTTTACGCAATTATTTCGTCTAGCCATATAAAGACGCAGTCGGTGTCATCGATAATGAATTGATGTGAGCTGGAGAGAGAGAGAGAGAGAGAGAGAGAGAGAGAGAGAGAGAGAGAGAGAGAGAGAGAGGTGGGGGGTTGGGGAAGGGGCAGCAGTAGTGAAACCAGTGGCGTCGCAGTTAGGGCGAAAATATTCCATGGTGTGTGTGTGTGTGTGTGTGTGTGTGTGTGTGTGTGTGTGTGTGTGTGTGTAAACTTTATCCTAGGCCCACGCAGGATGCGTCAGCCACGAGTGGTTTTTGGCTGCAGTGTTGGCCGCGCGGAGAGGGACGGCGGGCTCGTTACTTCCCCTCTGCGCCGTGGCGCGGCGCTGGAGAGGCTGCTGGCTCTCCACATGGCGTGCACCTGCCGTGCCGTGGAGGAGATGGGAGGCAGTGGCAGAGTGCTCCAGTGCTCCCGCACTGCTAGAGCGGGCCTGCAGCGCGCTGTTTAGGCACTCTGTACCGCGGGTAGCGAAGCCCTCCAACTGGCAGGCCTCTACTTCACGGGGGCGTCCTTCAAGCCGCCTGGCTGACGTTTTTGGGCTAAACGTTCAAAGAATGCAAAGCGTTTTCCGCTCCTTATGAACCGCTTTGGACACGAAGACGAAATAATTCCCAGTGTTTCTCTTTTGGAGCCTGTCTGCTATAAGCAATCTAACAGTAGCGGATTACACGCCCCCTTTCGTCGACCTATTCACACCCATGACCCGACAGTAGCGATGAAATGTCATTGGAAATGTGATGTAATTTCGTAATCTATCATCGAAGCTAAGTCGATGGTGACAACTAAACACTTCCAAACAAACTGTAACTTACATAAAGTGAATTTCATTTTTCTGTATTTAAGGTGTTTGACAGCAGCAGAGTATTTTCTGGTGCTGAGTCCATTGATACCATACAATACTGACGAAAGTTCAGGATTCCTGTAAGAAATTCGTATTTCGAATGTTGAAAAAAATGTCACCCCATATTTTATTACTAACGAACTGACGATAGTTACAGGTAAAGACTGTAGTAGGATAATAGATTCCATGGGGTACCAACTTGTTTGGCTAGTTCCATAATTGTACCTCACATAAACAAAGGTAGCCGTAGCGTAATAGTAGAATTAAAGCAAAACTGTTTAGGAAAGTAACCATTATTTAGCAGATCTGCAAGATACAAGATGTTCTACATCTTGTATGTTGACCTAACGCATCAGCTGAATTAATATTAAAATATAAATCAGATTATTAAATCCTCCGCCGCTCTGAAAGATTACAATCTCGGAAAATCCAAGCCGTGTTGGAATCACCAAAAAAACTTTACTTAAGAGGAGACATTTTACAGATATATTATCAGTTGTTTCAAAGGCAGCAAAGGTTTCTCTTTTAGACGGTAGACAGGTTTCTGGAAATCAGTGGAGTCAAGCAGTACTGCTGTCACATAAATTTAGTCTCACAGATTTAATGTGAACATAATACTTCTAACTTAATCAATCCATCCATCCACCCACCCATCCATACTAATGAAAAATGTATGTTGCATGTTTCACATCTCATCCTAAGCTACTGGTTAGATTCCTACAAAACTTGGTATGCACATCCCTGACAGCCGGGCAACAGTCGCCATGTAAGAACCACCTACCTACTATAGTTCAGGAGATATGACATCATAATGACACCTGAAAATCCGCATCATGCATGAAGTGTTAATAAAGTTAGGTTTCACTACTGTCACACTCCCAGCACAATTGAGGAAATCCCCGACACCTGGCAGCGCTTTTGGAAGCTTTAAACTGCGAAATGCAAACGGCTGTAGGCAAAAACAGTCGCCCTCTGTAGATGCGTGGAGAGACGTTGCTACAGAAACGCTACGTAAACAGGCGAAGTAGTGCGTCCAGCGTACACACTAGATTTCTTGTTTCCGTTTCCAATAGAAAACTAGCTGCTAGTACTAATATAAATCAATTAATCAGACGGCTAAATTATATTACAGGATACATTTTTATACTTTGTTTTGAGACATCACTTACCTTAACATGTGTGCAGGAGGATTTTTTAAATGTAATATAATGATAAAATGACCATCACTTGTGAGTTAACGTTGTAGATCACGCAAAACTGCGATACTTTTAATTTTTATGAATGTTAATCAAAGAAATGGAATCATATGGTGTTATTGGGCATATGATCCCATATGGGGTTATTCGGCCACCTAGTGCAAGTCTCTCTATTTGACGAGACCGGCGACTTGCGTGACAACGATGACAATGGAATAACACAACACCGTAGTCCAGATCCAACGAAGAGCGGCGCGTTTCGTCACAGTATCGTTTAGCCGGCGTGAGAACGTCACGGAGTTGCTCAACAAACCCCCTTGGCAGGCGCTACAATAGAGGCCTTGTGCACCACAGAGATAATATTCCTGAAATTTCGAGAGACTAATTTCCGGGAAGAGTCGGATATTACCTCCCCGCACATACGATCTCACGTAATGACCACGAGGAGAAAATTGGAGAAATTAGAGCCAATACAGAGGTTCGGAGACGATCATTCTTTCCACTTGAGTGGAACAGCGTTGGAGGGACACAGTGGTTTAAAAAGTACCCTCTGCCACACACCATTAGGCGGCTTCAGGATATAGATGTAGATGAACATGGCGAAACGTCTGCTCCGTGTAGCGGCGTTTGCCGGTGACAAATTCGCGAGAGTCGTGAAAATTGGCACATTTCGCTGTTGCTGCGATGAAGCGTGATTATGAAATTTGCAAGCAGTGTCTGTAGTGGGAGCCTGGCCCTGTTGTGTGGCCGCTGCCTGTCGACTCGGCTGGTCGATACAGCGCCGCAGGTGGTTCCGTTTCGTCATCGTCCGGCGAGCAGGCCATTAATCCCGCCCCGCCCCTTCCCTTCCCACGGCGCCGCTATCGGACGAGCCCGACGCACACCGGAGAAGTAAATGCGAAACTCCCGCGCCGGGGCCGTAAACAAGTGCGGCACGCTCTTTCCGACCAAAAACTGCCCGTCGGCCGCGCACGACGCGACGCTAAACAACTCGTTCGCGAGGAACAATGGCACCGCCTGATCGCAGCCCCCTCTTTACGGTCCACTAAACAAAACGAGGAGTGCCGTTGCATAAATCTTCCACCTATCTGCGAACTGAGATAGCGTAAAACTTCACCCTGCAGGTTGATGTGTTTCCAGACGTCGACAAAGCTCTAGGCATAGGCGAGCAACGTTGTCAAGGAAATCTTAGGACGTTCTCTTTGAACTATTTGTCGATAAGGTAGTCTCGTACGGAAGAGAAATGTGGACGATGAACAACGTAAGGATAAAGTTATGATACTGCTACGATTTATCGAATGTTACTGTTAGTCATTAGTTGCAGGGCTGAAGATCGCAAGTGGCACTGGAATGGCTAGTCATTTAGGGAGTGGATGAACTAAGCTACGGAAAAGGCGAGTACGCAGTTCGTCTGCGGAATCGATTCACGGGGTGACTAAATAAGAACATAGGCACAGGTCCATTGCCGCGAAGTAGCTATTCTATGGTTTCTTGTTGTTCAATAAGAAACTGTTCAATTATTTGACGACTACCGAAGGGAATAAAGGACAGTAGCGTGCGTGTTTAGGTTGTGCGTGTGTTTAGGTTGTGCGTGTGTTTGGGTTGCGCGTGTGTTTGGGTTGTGCGTGTACTCGGAGTGAACTCACGATCGAGGTAGGAACATTTCATAGACTCAAAATGTAATAAACCAATTGTTATTCGAAAACTTCAATTTAAAAATCCCTTCTCATCATTGTGTATTTTTAGATAAGTTGAGATGCTGAGTTGAGTTGGGAGAAGAGATTCGTGAGAACTTCTCGAAAAGAAGAGAGGTTGCAGGACCCACCCGGGGACGTCAAGGATGAGTCAGTTCGCAGTTCACAGAAGTGTAAGATGGGTTAGAAGACTTAACTGTAAGAGACGAAGGTTAAACTACTGCAGGCATGTTCAAATATGTACTGGATACAGAGGGTTTGACTATTACATGTACAGCCGCATTGGGCGAATAGAGAACAATGAAATAAACTAATAATTCTAATACACATTTAATCGGAAACCAATGGTTGCCTTGATACGATGTAATACGACAGACTACTTTGCAACATTCTTCCTAGGGTCCAAACTGCAGGTACGCACGTCGAGGACATTGTTCAACAACTGCCCCGCTAGACTCCAGTTCCCGTGAAGGAGGCTTCAGCACGACTCTTCATTCAAAAATCCTGGCGTGTTCCGAGTGCATAAACCACCACCCATAATGCTCTCCCAGAGTTTCTCTATGAACAGAGTTGTAATACACACAAACTTTTTAATATCCTGTCACAAAAAATCCAAAGGGGTTAGTCTGAGAACCTCCGTAACCATCATATTGGCGAGCTACGACCTAGACATTCCTCAAAACGCTGTTTATCAGTATCCAGAATAATTATAAAATCAAACGGGGGCGTATTTCACTTTGTAATATACATCCCACTTCGGTGTTTCGAAATGAACTACGCGTAGATATAAAGAGTATTGTACGATTGGCGCACGCGTCATACATGGGAAACCATTGGTTTCCAGACCTGTGCTTGTTACAAGCATTTACTTATTACAAGCATTTGCTTGTTTCATTGTCCTCTGCACGTCCCGTATCGTTTGTACACGTATTTCTCAAACACGGTAATGTGCTCTCTCTCTCTCTCTCTCTCTCTCTCTCTCTCTCTCTCTCTCTCTCTCTCTGCGAAGTGTGGTGAGTAGTAATGAGGTAATCTCAGAACTGTTCTGGATGGAAGAGATTCGCGAGTGTTGCTTGGTAGCTCGCTAAAGAGAACTGGCGCGAAAGGCAGGGTTAGTCCTGTCCTAGCGTTTAATCTATCAGGGAAGTTCATAACAGCGCGTTAAGCTGCAAAACCCGATTTCATTCGGGTAATTAATATAGGTGAGTCCCCACTGTTTCTCATAAATGTTTGTGCTTTTATATCTTAAACAACTCTACAGTGATTTATATCCTTAAATTTTTGACGGAACTCTTCCTCTATATGCCAGCGAGGAAGACAGTAGTTTGATGTAGTACTTCGGCGGGACAGTCACTGTGTATACTTTCCGTGTTCGCACACTGTTTTGTTTCTTGTATAGGCAATCCTTAATGAGATTCGATTGATACTATTTTCTTTCTGTTAGTTTTCTTTAACCTCCAAGAACAAGCAACCAGCAAAACATGAACATTTTGAAAGTTGGCACCTCCCCATGTCTTGTTTGTTTGGCTACATACAGTGGTTTTCAGCCCATTTTTAGCTTCAGTTACACTGTTCTCCCGAAGAAGCAAGGGCATCAATATCTAGTTCACAAAATCATGTCATTTTATCCATAATACACCGTCGTGACTTACATGGCTTAACTAGATTGTTTAGGGAGATACCAGCGCGGTGTAATTGGTTAAAGAATAGATTCTGGGCCATTATATTAGTCTTCTATAGCTACACTTAACAAGAAATCGTCTTATGCTCCTGTAATGTATTCCATTAAATGCTGATGCCAATAATGACGTGTGTGTGTGTGTGTGTGTGTGTGTGTGTGTGTGTGTGTGTGTGTGTGTGCGCACTTCAGTGGCCAAGCACCTCATTGGACGTGTGTAATTGTACAGAGAGCCGTGCTGTAAGAGAATGGTTCTCTTTGCGCATCGCGCTGATCCGGGTTTCGTGCCCACGCGGCGGCTGGATTATTTTTACAGGCCTCAAAGGAAAAGGGGCCTGCGAGAGCTGCTTTAACAGGCCGCGTGAGTTATAAACACTGGCGCCGTAGTCGCCTTGCTGGGTTCACGCATCGCCTTACTTTCACAGAAATCTGAGAACTGACTTAACAAGAATCATCTGACTGCGTAGTGGGTTTCGTCGTAGCACTGAGCTCCTACAGAAGCTAATCGGGAACTCTGAGCTGCCACACCGCCTCGACAATGTCTGAGCCCGAGAGAGACGTTTACTGTTCAAATTTCCCATATATCAAAGTACAGAGTGGGCGAGAAGTCCCCGTCACTCAGTATGGCATGGTAGTTGATTTTCTTTAGCGCAAGCACTTACGTAAGTGGTAATTAAGTGTCCATTATATCGGTATATACCCCCTGGCGTTGTAAACGCATTTCCATACGCGTCCGTGTTCTTGACATTCTTGAGCATATCCTGTGTTACTTGAGGGAAATGCATCCTTAAACAGAATTGCACAGTTCGTGGTTTGTATTGTAGCGACTTGCAGATAAATGCACCGTAATGACGCCTCTTAATTAGTTCTCTTATGTGGTGGGGTCAGAATCTTTTGATGGCCGTTTCAATGGAGGTGGGGTTGCTGTTGAACCACGTCGTATCTACCGTCCTGGAAAGTATTTCATTTAGGAACTCGTGCATTGCAAGGGCATAGTGAGTAGGCGCTTTTGCTGCGACCATATGCGTTCTGTGAGAAAAGAGTACGGTCAAAGCAGACGTTTTGATGTCATCGCTGCATATACCACTCCCTGAGGCGGGTCCCTTATAACTCAACTGTGTACGAAGGTTCTTTTTGACCCAAACAAAATACTTCATGTACGCGAGCTGCGATAAAAAGCAGTCACCTTAAAACATAATCTTGGTACGTTTTACTGCATTTGGAAATGCGGCATGCGAAAACGAGCTCTTTCCGATCTGTATCTGCTAACTCTTCTACGAACGACGGTCGAAAATGTCTGACCTTAAGTAGTCTTTTCATGTGATCTCGCATTGTTATCTTCGGTGTACAGTGTTCCGAAGTTTACATTTCGACTTCATGGAAGATTGTTCAATCGCACCAGTGAAACTAGCACGTATCTCTTCTCGCGTCCTCTTCCTTTCACTCCGCGGCAGCCGTGCACACTGCCAAATGCAAAAGTACGCCCTTGGCAGTGCAGAAGTGTTGCCTTTCGCGGTGGAGCCCCGCAATTCGTCCGTAACGTACCTCATCTGCCCTGATCCCGTTCGTGCACCCACACACTTGCCTCTAAGCGCTCCTCAATGGTGCAGCTATGGCCACTCACATCTGCCATGGCTACAAACCAAAACTCGTCTGCAATTGTTATATCAAAAATATGTAAACATGAATTCCAATAATTGAGTAGTAGTAACATAGCTGACTGTCCCACATTTGATATTAAACCGGGGATGCGGGGACTTTCCACTAATCACGCTTGTAACCACTGGTGCAGCTTATTGAACCACTTAGAACCGCTCTGTAGGCACAGTTAGCCGCGTAGTGGAGTCTGTGGTGCCCACGAATTGTTCCTTTCACTTTCGGAGAAAAAACTGTCCGCGAATGTGATATCTGGGCAGTGTGGTGGATCAACTTAAGAATTCAGAAAAGCTTGTTTCGGCTGAAGTGTAAGCAGCGTATCTTCTAGTGTACATGTGGTGAAATATCTATACGCTCTGAAGAAACAGGACATAATTCCTCCATACACTCTTTGTTTCCATTTCTGTTGGACGAGCATCATGAGTGGTGGTTTAGACATTGCACTGTAAAACAATTTGATCTATGTAAACTTTTAACAAATAGTACACTGAAGACAGAAATGGTTTTTGAGGTGACAGAAATTATTGGATACCTCCTAATATCGTGTCAGACCTCGTTTTGCCGGCGTTGTGCAGCAACTCGACGTGGTTTGGACGCAACATGTCGTTGGAAGTCCCTACAGATATATTGTGCCATGTTGCCCCCATAGTCATCCATAATTGCGAAACTGTTGCCGGCGTAGGATTTTGTGCGCGAACTGCTCTCTATTGTCTCCCATAAATGTTCCATGGGATTCATGTCAGGTGATGTGGATGCCCAATCATTCACTCGAATTGTCCAGAATATTCTGACATTGCGCAGTGTCGTCCGCAAAAGTTCCATCGTTGTTTCGGAACAAGACTTTCGTGAACGGCTGCAGGTGGTCTCCAAGTAACCGAACATAACGATTTCCAGTATATGATCGGTTCAGTTCGAACAAAGACTCAGCCCATTCCATGTAAACACAACCCTCACCATTATAGAGCCGCCACCAGCTTTCACAATGCCATTTAGATAGCCTCGTGAGGTCTGCGCCATCTCGAACCCCACCATCAGCTCTTACTAACCAAAATCGGGGCTCATCTGACCAGGGGACGGTTTTGCAGTCCAGGGTCAAACTGACACGCTCACTAACCCAGCAGAGGCGCTGCAGGCGATGTGCTGCTGGCGGAGTGACTCCCGTCCGTCTTCCGCTGCCGTAGCCGAATTTCGCTGCGCTGTCTTAGAGGGTACGTTCATCTTACGCCCCACACTGATTTCTGCGGTTATTACACGCAGTATTACTTGTCTGTTAGCACTGACAAGTCTCCGCAAACGCAGCTGCTCTCGGTCATCTAATGAAGGCCATTGGCCACTGCGTTGTCCGACAAGAGGTAATGCTGATTGGGTAATCTCGTCACACTCTTGACACTATGGATATCGGAATACTGAATTCCGTTAATATTTCGAAATTGAATGTGCATGCGTCTAGCTCCAACTACTGTTCCGCGTTTAAATTCCCGTCGTCCAGCCATAATGAAGTCGGAAACATTTTTATATTAATCGCTTAGGTACAGACGACAGCTTCACCAATGCATTGCCCTTTTGTATCTCGTGTACGTGATACTACGGCTGTCTGTATGTGTACATATCGCTATCCCATGACTTTCGTCACATTGTGGGATCACTGTAGTTGTATTACGCAACGCGTCAGAGAATTCTCAGTCAAAGAATGAGACCGGTTTGACTTACAAAGGATAGGATCTGCTGATACGATAGCGTAAAATCAGTTTTTCATTAAATCTAATATGCCACTGTAAGAACGTTGTGAAGTCTTTTCAACGAAGGCTGACACGCGGGCAAACCTGCGCCTGGCAGTGCTGCAAGCCTTCGAGCCGTACTGCTCCCAGCGGCGCTCACACGCATTCGGCTGTGACGTCACCCCGCTGAGTAATTGCTACGAATACACGGGTTCAAACAGATAAGTAAAACAAGAGCCGGGCGGTGTGTGCTTGTGGGCGCCGGCTGCTGGTCATTGTGGGACACTCTTGGGCGGGCATCGTGGGTGGCTTCTATCTTAAAAACTCCACACCACACAGCGATAGGATGTGTTGGCATTGGCACAGAACAACAAAAACATTTAAATATTATTTGTCAAATTCTTATGGACTGGAATCAAATTGGAAAAAAAAAAAAATTGTTTCCATATCCAAGCCGTTATTTCTAATGCGGCATATGCAAAGACAACATATGATTATTTTTTTCTTCTACAGTAGAGGAAATCAGGGTAGAAGCATTAATATTTGCAGGAAAATTAAAATTATCGGTTGGAACAATGGTGCACAGTGCAAATGCAGTAATGCGAAGTCTTGTGTAGAAAGAATTACTTCTGTGCAAAACAAGGGCCGCAAACAGTTGTGCTTTCCAGCTTGTTGCTGATTTACTGTTGCCAATAACTGCCAGACTTGTACAACAAAATTTGTCAAATTACAATCATCCTACAGTCAAGGAAAGACTGCAGAAACCCGCTCTATCACACAAACATAAACAGGCTAGATTGGAGTTCACTGAAAAAATGTCATGGACTTCAGACTGGAATAAAGTGATCTTCAGTGATTAAAAGTTTAATTTAGATGCGCTGGATAAGTTTCGATAGTATTGACATGATCTGAGAACAGAGCAGGTAAGAATGAGCAGAAATTTTGATAGTGGAAGTGTTAAAATTTGTTCAGCCTTCCGTGCTGAAAGTCAGTCACGCATTGTGTAGCGGAGCATTAGAATGAACAGAAAACATCAACGCTAAGATGGTAGAGATATAACTGATCAGAATGTACGATGACCTAGAGGGCGAAGGTCTGATGTTCCAACAAGGTAGTGTGTGTGTGTGTGTGTGTGTGTGTGTGTGTGTGTGTGTGTGTGTGTGTGTGTTTCCGCTGCAACTAAAAAGTGGTTTGAATATAAAAATATCTACCTTTTGCTGAGGTTTGCAGCCTGTATTTGCACCCCGTGGAAAAAACTTTGGGGATATCTTAAGGCTTGTTTGTCAATGGAAGAAAATTTGAGGCCGTGTGTGAGCTGAAAAAAGCGACAGGAGAAGAGAGGGCGACGGTTTCACTGAAAGAGATACCAACTCTAACAAAATCAATGCCAAAGAGCATTTTTGAGGTAATTTGGAAGAACTTAGGTTGAACGAAGTACTAACACAATAATTCAACCTCACAATGAATGCCTTCGCATCAATTCCATCCAAGAAATGCAAAAGCCTGATTTTTGTCCCTCGTGTTACGAAAGAAACACTGTAATTAAGTCAAGATGGTGCCGGTCTTACGTGAATCTGTTAAAACCCGCGTCCAGCCATCCTGCTTTAGGTTTTCCATGATTTCCCTAAATCGCTTCAGGCAGGATGGTTCCTTAGAAAGGGCAACGGCAGACTTATTTCCCCATTCTTCCCTAATCCGATGGGACCGATGACCTCGCTGTTGTTTGGTCCCCTACCCAAATCAGCCAACCAACAAATACGTGTTTTTACACAGTTAAAAAGCTGTATGTTAGAAAGCAGCATAACGTACAGCTCGCAAATTTACTCCGTCGCAAGAGACCTCGGAAGGCCCAGTGGCTCCGACCAACATCTGAGCCACCCTCAGCCGGAAGGCGTCACCAAATGTGAATATGGAGCAGCATCGAGTCGGCCCACTGCTCTTCGAGCGGTTTCAGCTTTAGTGATGTGAGCCGCTACTTCTCAATCAACTCTCAATTGGCCTCACAAGGGCTGAGGGCACCCCACTTGTCAACAACAGTGCTTGGCAGACCCGGACGGTCACCCATCCAAATGCTAATCTAACCCGACATTGCTTAACTACACTGATCTGGCAGGAACATGTGTTACCACTGTGACAAGGCCGTTGGCACAGCCCACATATTACCCAGACTATATTCATGCATTATTCGAGAATGAGAGCACTCCGCGACTTCTAAATAACTTTACACACACTTGCAATTTTTCTCTCGCTCACAGCCCCGTTCCCTTCCCGCAAAACTTTATCATTGACTCCATTTGCAATAAATTTTGCAGACAGTGTGTACGTGTACCATTGAATGTACCTGCAAAACATCATGGTACAATACATAGTTCGCGAGATAAGTTTTCTATAGGGAGTTATATTATGCAAAGAATCGGGTGAAAGGGTCTACTGCTACTCATCTGAACACCGCACGTCAACTAGGAACTGTCAGATCGTTATACTCTCCGTACACTCAGTGCTTCGGAATGTGCTTTCACTTTCTCACTAATTTGGCATAGCAGAAAAACCGTGCACTACACCATTCATGGACCCGGGCAGATTTAAAGTATTGCATTTATCATAGAAGTCACTATGAAATTGGGTCACTTCAGGCAGCAAAAGCCTGAACTAAGCAGCCGGACGTGCCTGAGCGTCGCATAGCGGTCCAGGCGCTATCACGCTAGCGCTGGCCACTGCGCGCGCCGTGTTTTTGCCGTGCGTTGCCTTGCCTTGTAGGCCGTGACGCAACTCTGCAGGCGCGGACGGCGGCTTGAGAGTTACCACGCCTTCCAGATGGCGGCCAGATGCCCTCAGCTCCAAACAAGGCTTCCGCCTCCTGCGCCGACTAACGACTGTTTCGCGAACGCTGCGGACTTGTCACAACGGCCACGACTTACACTTAAGACTTAACACTACTGTTCGTTCGTATAATTTGTTTGCATTTGGGTTCGTAAATTACACAATGGGTGATTCTAAAGAATTTAGTCCTGAAGTTCATTGTCAGTGTTGCGTACGACTTCGTACACAACGGTACGGATAGGTGGGCTACAGATTGGAGCAGCAACTGTCGTCGTAAGAAAGTTGGACAGGAGCAGAAGTGAGCAGCGAACAAATACACAGCAAAAGGAAGATTTACATAACTTTAATTTCTCCAATCGTTCAAAGACTCATTACAAATGATGTGGAAAGAAATAGTTCAGCTATCACAACATAAACTGGGAATAGCCTCTGTGTACTTAAGCACCAATGCGTAGCATAATGTGGCGAAGTTTCTCAGAGACCGAGTGAGGCCGATTCGCTGCCGCAGGCCGTACTCTACTGCGACGGCAGAGGGCGCTCGAACTATACCGCCGCTGGAGGTATCGCTCAGCGGGCGAGCTCTACTGGGTCCACCGGATCCCGCACGTCCACTGTGGGCGCTCGATGGAATTTTGGCGTTCGGTTATCAATATCTATACGCCTGTCGAGTGGTATCGATACGTGCTACCATTGTTGCTACCATTGTCAGCATTAGTTGCGTATGATCTTCAATAGTTTTTCTCAGGGACTGAAAGCTCATCTGTAGTGTGTTAGACGTATCAATAGGCTGATGTTTCCATCTGGGATCCACCAGTTTCCATCGGTGCAATGATACTGATTTAACCTGTTGTATTCTTAAACTGCAAATACAATCTTACATTGATAGAGTACTGCCAGTACCAACCCCTTCCTATTCCCGCCATCGCAACCTCAAACATTTGATTACAAATGAGTTAATGTGTTAAATATTTGATGCTAACCCATTAAAACGGTTGAAGACGCAGAATCACAATTACGTTGGTTTTATTAGCTTTGGAAATTTTTTACGTTGTTGAAGCAGCAATGGTATGATGAAATTTTCTTGAAGAAATAAACAGCCAGTCAGTTGCAAAAGGGAAGAAAGATTTGCAATTCCTTGACCATGGTTTCAAAAGTCTTCTTCACAAGGAAATTAGTGACAACCTAAACAGGTCAACAGTGAAAACTGTTTCGGATTGTGGGGGCGCTCAACCGCGCCGTTATCAGCGCCCGTACAAACTCCCAACCTTTACACAGTCCAATCTCGCCACGTACATGAATAATGATGAAACGTTGAGGACAACACACACTGTCGTGTCCAGGCAGGTGAAAATCCCTGACCCCGCCGGCAATCGAACCCGGGACCCCGTGCTCGGGAAGCGAGAACGCGACCACGAGCTGCGGACGAAAACATGTTAAAAATACTATAAACACATGTATAATATCTTGTTACGAATACAAGTACTTACACAAACTTATTGCGTTACGTGTTGTGTTGGAGGTACGTTGAAATATAGGCAAACGGTGAGAGTAAAACATAAAATTGTACCGCTGTAGCAGTTACAACAGGCACATCCTGGTGGCTGTCATTTAGTACCACCTCGCAGGTGTAGAGCTAGTGCAATAGCGTTGCAGGCGCAACTCTTGGGGCAAGTTAAGCTCCCGGGAAGAGAGGGCGCTGTCGGTATGTGTGAGGAGGGTGCATGATAGTGAAAGAACATTATTATGCTACACATGCTTTAAACGTTAAAATTGCAACGTATCAAGTTGTTGCCATATCGTTAATTTTAAATGTGATCAAAGCTAAATATGATAGTTCATAATTTCGAAACTTAAAATTTAACATTTAAAGTAAGTATAGCATAATAATGCTCATCCACTGCCATGCACCCTCCTCGCACATACTTAAAAAGCGCCCTCTCTTACCGGAAGCTTACATTAGCCCAAAAGTTGAGTATGCTACGCTAGCGCTGTACATATACATTGATGGGGTAATACTAAATGACAGTCGCCATGATGTGCGTGTTTTAACTGTTATAGAGGTAAAATTTTGTCTTTTACTGTCGCCTTTCGGCTGTATTTTAACGTACCTCTGCCACAACATGTAACCCAGTCAACTTGAATATTTTTGGGTATTCGTAACAAGATACTAGCATTTTGGAAATGGAATGCCCCTTGCATCTAGCTCCAACTGCTATTCCGCGTTCACCCTGTTAATTCCCGACGTGCGGCCATAATAACGTAGAAAGCCTCACAAGAATCACCTGAGTGCAAATAACTGCACTTCTACACCTTGTTTACGCGGTAGTACCCCCCCCCCCCACTGATATGTGTCCATATCTCTATGCCGTCAATTTTGTCACCTCGAGTATGTTCAGCTGTAACACATGTCCTAACGAATGCCCACAATCCGGGTTTGAAGCGAAGGACACTTCAAATGGTATGGCAGGACGTTGCTCGTTAGTTACCGGGGTCCAACCGTTTGTGAACTGTTGCAGAAAAAAAATCGCTTGCAATAATTTTCGTGATTTATGCAGCTTCCACCATACCGTAATATCAGAGAAGAAAACAAACGGCTCTGAGCACTATGGGACTGAACTTCTGAGGTCCTCAGTCCCCTAGAACTTACAACTACTAAAACCTAACTAATCTAAGGACATTACACACATCAATGCTCGAGGCAGGATTCGAACCTGCGACCGTAGCGGTCGCGCGGTTCCAGACTAGCACCTAGAACCGCTCGGCCACCCCGGATGGCTCATAGGGAAGATGTTTAACCCTTTCCCACCTTCAGAAAACTAAAACGGATGAACGAACGTCTTCGAAAGGCTTCGAGCGGGGTCACCATCTTTAAAAGCTATGTTAAAGTTGTTTTGTTTACAATTTTTATCCGTTAGCTGTTCTTTAGCTCATCCCAGTGATGCAACCAGAAGTCATGAATGCATAAAAATCCTCTGCAAACTTCCATTTGTACATAAATTTCTCTTATTATTGAATGACTTTCGTAGTAAGAGATTGAGGCTTGCGCATACAAATTAGCGTGGAGAGTTACACCAGACAAGTCATCGAAATGGACTAAAATCTCTGAACGCTGACAAGTCAGCCTTTCGCTGTCAGTCGCGTCAGTAAGGTAGAAGGTTCTGGAGACGGCTTCACTCTCCTTGCCGGTCGGATTGCGTGTGTTGTGCGGCGGTCGGCGCTTGGCATTTGCGCTGTGGCCTTCTGCAGAACTGCTCATTGCGGAGGCGCGGCGCGCCAGTTTTGTAACGCCACTCTACTCTCCTCTCGGCTCCGCTCCTTTCCATTTGATTGAGACCGTTAACCTTGCAGTTCACGCCACCCGCCTGAAATCACCGGGGCGTTAACCCTAGTTACAGCCGTCTGGCTGAGAATAGATGGGCGTGAAAATGGCAGGAAACGCGCAATTCGGCCGCGTTTCTGCGCCACCTAATATCTCGTTCCCGGGAAGAAAGTCCCACAGGCGTTTCCCAGGCGGTCTGTTCGTTTGTACTTCCTCAGGTGACAGCGTTAAGTGGCGTTTCAGATACCGTAGAGCAATGCAGACCTTATTGAGAGCTTATTTCTTGTAAAGCAGTTGATGGGAGAAATTTGCGCAAATTTAGGGAAAACCTTTCTTCGTTTGCTGTCGCCAGAATTTGTTTTCGAAATTTAAAACAATTTAAATTCCCATATTCAGATTTTTGAGGTAGAATCATCAGAGGCACGGAAAGTGGAACACTGTGGCGGATGCCTACACACGTTACTTCTTGATGTGCTAAGTGATTACAAACTGTTTTCCGTTTGGAGCACAGTCGGATGCGAAGCTTTCTGCTGTATATTGCGTGTAATTTGTTGTAGTGCCTTGTTGAAGATGTAAGAGGGAGTATATGAACTCCGATTTCGCCATATAGTACTCTCGCGATACCGGGAATTGTAAAAGGCTGCTGTAGCACTGACTGAAAGGCATAGCTGCCTAGAGGTACAGCGCCGCTAGGCATTGCTATAGGAATTTAAACAAAATTATTAGCCGCGCGGTCTTAGGCGTCTTGTCACGGTCGGCGCGCCTCGCCCCGTCTGAGGTTAGTCCTCCCACGTGTGTGTGTGTGTGTGTGTGTGTGTGTGTGTGTGTGTGTGTGTGTGGTCCTTAGCGTAAGTTAGGTTAAGTAGTGCGTAAGCTTAGGAACCGATGACTTCACTTTGGTCGCATAAGACCTTACCACGCATTTCCAAAATTATGTAGCGTGAAAAGTCGAGACAGAAGCAAAGATCTTCAGAGGCCGAGCGGATAACATGGCTCAAAGCTTGAAACCACTGTCAGACAGCGACTGAAGTGCTGACAGCTTGTATATTTTACGTACACCATTGATGTACTACCAGTTGACGTCGAACTATTCCGAATCACTTTTCATCATTCCCTGTGCTTTCCTCCCCCCCCCCCTCTCTCTCTCTCTCTCTCTCTCTCTCTCTCTCTCTCTCTCTCGCATGATAAGAATACGATCTTAGCCACGAATAACACATCCGCGCGAAGCCATTAGCGGAACACTGACTGCGATCTAACACGCAGTTGCTGCCCGAATAACACTGACAGCGGTGAGCTCTTTGCGTAATGGGTTGAGAGATGGAATTAGAGGCTAGAATATTAGTGATCTGCCTTACATTACTGAAATTTTAACTGCAATGATAAAAGTATTGTAATCAAACTGTATATTTGTCACATGACTAGTAACTACTTTTTTTCTGTTGGCAAATCCTATCTTGCTAAAAATTTGTTTCAAGCAATGTCTGGGAGCAAAGTTTTCTGCTGTACATTGCGGAGTGCGGCGGCAGTTCTCTCAGGTTGGGAATCACTGCTAGAGAATATCCGTAATTTTGATCCGAAATTTGATTATGGTACTTTATCTTTCTCTGTAGGCGTACGTGTGAACGTGCTGCTGCGCGCGCTCACGCACAGAGTAAGATGTTTAGCTTTTGGATCAGTGACGAAATCTGTGAAGTTCTTACTGCCTTTCACTTTCACAGGCGTTTTATGTATATCTTTAAATTGCAGTATTTTCTTGATCTAAAAATTTAAACGAAAGCACTGAGCGAACCGCAAGTAGTCGATGCGTAGATCGCTAGCGGTATGACTAAGTTGTCTGCTTTAGCGGGAAAAAAGACAGGTTTTCGTTGTACGTTAGAGCAGAAGTCAGAAAGCAGATGTACTAGTGTACAAATTCTCTCACGTATTTTTCTACAACGCGCGGAAGACTACTTGTCCCACTCAAGACCGTTAAAAGAAGGTACGGGCATATAGAGTAGATTCACAGACATGGGAGTGCCTCGAAGACTTTTAAGTTACAGAACACAGTATGTTGTTCTCGACGGTGAGTACTCCTGCTGTGGCGTACTATACGGTGTCTAAGTTCAGTGACTGTAGCAGGATTCAAGATGACTTAGAATCTCTACGAGGGTCGTTCAGTAAAAGTAATGCCCCACTTTTTTTAAAAAAAAAAGCTATAAATAAACATACACATGCCCTTGTTGGTGCTTCACATTTGATTTTCGTTCTGAGCGCCAGTTTCGAACCGTTTTCGCAGATGGCAGAGCCGTAGTATAGCGTCAGAGGCGTACATATGACTCACGTTGCAAGCAGCGTGCAGTAATTGAATTCTTGTATGCAGAAAAAGAAAACATTGTGTGCAGTGTATGGCGATGATGCAGTTGATACTTATGCAGTTGGGCGATGGGTGAAGAAAACTAGAGCCTCAGGAAATGCAGAAACAGAGCTCCATGATTAGCCGCGCTCGGGACATCCCGGGTTGGACATCATTGCCTCATCCACCCTACAGTCGAGACCTGGCACCCTCTGATTTCAATCTCTTTGGGCCGCTTAAAGATCGTCTACAGGGAACATGGTTTGAAGATGATGAATGTCGGTCATGCAGTAAAAACTCGGCTATGCCAAGAGGACAAGATGTTTCACCTGCAGGGAATACATGCTTTTCCACAACGTTGGCGTACGGCCATAGAACGTGATGGAGACTACGTTGAAAAGCAAGACATGTTGTCTGTTGTCACCAAATTCTGATACTTAACAACAAATATGTTCTGAGATAGAAAAAAGTGGGGCATTACTTTTTGAACGACCCTCGTACTTGGTCTGATGAATGGCAGCTAGTTCAGAATGTAGAAAAATGTAAGTTAAAGCGGAAGAGTGGGAGAAACGAACCCGTAATGTTCGGATACAGCATTAGTAGAGTCCTGCTTGAGACAGTCACGTCGTTTTAATATCAGGGCGTAACGCTCCAAAGCGATATGAAATCGAACTTACATGTGAGTATTGTTGTAGGAAAGGCGATTGATAGACTACAGTTTATTGCAGAATTCTAAAAAATGTGTGGTTCATTTGTAAAGGAGACCGCATTTAGGACATTACTGCGACCCGTTTCTGAATGCTGTTACGAGTTTGGGATCGTATTAAAGGAAGACACCGAAACAGTTCAGATGGAGGCTGCTAGATGTGTTACTGGTAGATTCGAACTAAACGTGTTACGGTGGCGCATCGGGAGCTCAAAAACAAGAATTCCAGAACGAAGGCGAGGTTCTTTTCGAGAAACACTAGTTTAGAGAACAGCAATTTGAAGCTGACTGCAGAACGTTTCTGCTGCCACAAGCATACATTTCGCGCAGGGACCACGAAGATAAGGTCAGTGCCCATACGGAAGCATAGACAGTTGTTTTTCCCTAGTTCCGTTTGCGAGTGGAACAGGAAAGGAAACGGCTGGTAATAGTACGGAGTACCCTCCGCCACACGGCGTCAGATGGGTTGCCGAATATTGATATAGATGTAGTAAAGCACTGTGGTGTTCAAACAAATCTAAAGGTTGACGGCAACCTCAGCCCCTTCTTACGGCTTCATACAGTATTTCTAAGAGCACTAATAACTGTTGTGCTGCCAAAATAAGCAGTTTCGGTGTTAAACACTGCCAGACTCACAGCACTTTGGGTATGCACCACGATTTTCCCCGGAAGTTCACCCAACGTTCTACATAATGCGCACACTAAGGAGCTGGCGCAGCGGGCTGGCTACCTGATAGTTGACGGGCTTCTTAGCGAAAGCTGAGCGCCGGCGTCGAGATACTGCATGTTTACAGCGTCACGCAGGAAACTCAATGCGTCCGCTGCCTCCGGAGAAGTCGGACGGACACAACGGTGTCAAGGCGCAGCAGGTTATACATTGCTATGCAGCCGCTGCGTGCAGCATGAAGTCACCCGTGCACGAGGGCATTCAAGGCCGCCGCCGTCGCAATCGGGAGACGCGTGCCAGACTCCCGTCTTGTTTGTCTGCGAGCCTTTCGTGTTCATGTCGACAGCAATCTGCGGAGTACAAAATCTCCGCGTAATTGGCTGATGTCGACGTCCATGCAACTGCAATTTACAAGCCAGCCTATCGTTCGTGCGAACAAAGCCGGATTATACCGGTACGTTTTCTTTTCTGTCTCGTTAGTAACCAGGTGTGACACCGCTAAGGGTGTATAATACATGAAAATGTCTATTGTGGTCTTGACAGATTTCTCTCCTAGCACATCAAGCTTGTAATGTAGATCAAACCCGCCCATACAGCTCGGCAGACTTCCTCTCGACCATCTCGCCGCGAGTTTAATTATAGTCCGATTAAAATTACTTAATAGTTGACAATTGGCGGGTTGGAGCTGGTTTGCTCAAATCGGAGAGCTCGACGTCACGTCCGAACTGTTAGCCGTTAGCAAACTGCCACAACAATTGGTCAGTCATTGTAATCAGAGATCCGCTTACATTAGAGAAACTTCGCTCGACCTTGCGTGTAGCGGAATCTTTGAAGGATGCTAGTCTTCGTTGCGACTGGGCCACCAGAGGCCTAAATATAACCACCTAACGCAGTGAAGTGTTGTTCAGTGGTTAGCGTATGAACTTGCTGCGTAGAACTCCATAGATTCGAGGCTCGTCAAATGAAGTCGAAATTTTTCTAACTATAGCTAATCAAGACTATTACTTCTATTCCGTTAATGGGTTAAATTTTATTTTTTATTTATAGTTCTTTGCCAACTCATTTCCGTTCCCGTATTGACTTTATTTGCTCTTATTCTTCCTGCATTTTTTCGTTTGGAATTGTCGCTTGTAATCAGCAAACCAGTGCCGATTAGGAATGCTTATCGGTTGGTAGCGCGGAAGCTCGTGTAGCCAATGAAGCGAGAAACTGCAGTTTGCTTTTAGCGCTAAAACTGATACGGAGATTCAAATTCTTTGCCGTCAATGCAGATCTATGTTTTTCGTCGTTTCACGTAAGTCGCTTAAGGGAAATGCCGGGTGGTACTTTGAAAAAGTACACGGCAGTTTTCTCACCCCAATTCTACTAGACTCTGTCGTAGATGTGCATTAAATCCTGGTCTTCCTTACTGTCTCCGCTTCCCCGCTCGCTCCTTAGGCTGCTGTATCTTTACAAAGTTTTACAGCAGTGGTCGTCAGATTGCGGCCCTCGGGACGAATGGGGCCCGTATAAAGTATTCGTGCGGTCCGCGGGTCTTGACCGTATTTTATACTAATATGCATGTAACAATCTAATCAAAAATTGTCAAGGGAAGACCACCTTACGAGGGAAGATAATGATAAGATAGCCTAGTCGATAGACCGTCAAAAACTGAACACAGATAAAACAGAAAAAGGTCTACTGAATTGTGAAAAAAGAAGCAAAATAGAAACAATAAAGTCAAAACTTCAAGATGTACAACATAAAGCGAATTTCAATAGCATCGATGTACTGGTTGTGGGGGTCACGGTATTGGACTGCGAACACACACACACACACACACACACACACACACACACACACACACACACACACCCATGAACTGTCGGTCGGGTCATTTAGGCGTCTGTTTGTTGTATTCAGTTTTGTGTCTGTCTTCTTGTAAGGCAGTTTGCTAAAACGAGGTGCAAGAAAAGGATCTCCAAACGTACGCAACTCGTGTTTGTTACACATGTCACGTCTTCAGTCTTGCGTTCAATTTTGGAAGTTTAGTCACTTGAATATCTTTGTCTATGCGGCATCTCACCTGCTCTGAATGTTAATGACCTTTACGGGTGACGGTAATATGACTAATCCAGTGCGTAGTATGACAATTGCCAAGACTACAGAAGAACAGACACGTCAATGACCCAGCTTGATCAGTTACCTGTTTTTACAGTTCAGTACACCTTCCTGTTTTCATGTTTGATCTGTGTTCAGTTTTTTGTCGGTCTATCCACTGGGCCATCTTACCACTAAATCTGAGGGAGGGGTGCGATGGGGAGTTTCCCATGTCAGGAGTGTAAGTTTTCTTCTCAGTAACCAAAAAATATTGGAGAGACAGTAATATTTTAAGGTCGACTAATTTTTTGTTAACGTTTGTGAATTTGGTTTGGCCGCTGACCTCAGGAGCAGAGGGGTAAGCACCGTGGTCACTGCGGGGTTAGTGGTTGTCGGGGAGGGGGACGGGATGTTTCACTGCCTGTCTTTAAATATCGACAACTCACGGGCTTGCGCGAGTGACACTGACCAGCTGCTGTGGTATAAATTTTAACACAGAAATAGCAGGGATTCATTTTAGAAGCCGGTATATCTTCAAATCCGTTACTTTTTTGTAGCAAGTAATATGAAATTAAATTAATTGTATTAGTTGTAATACAATGTAGCGAGTATAAGGAAGAGACATTCAAAACATTTAGTAAGCAACATTCAAAACATTTAGTGAACATTTATGATCGTGCTTTACATTGCATTTTGCAATTACTGTTCTTAATCACTTAACCATACGCCCACACAGTCAGCACAATAAAATGTTAGATAGGCAATCACAATCCACAATTTTGTGGTCGCGGAACTGGGCAGCAATTTGAAACAGAACAACCGACACGAGGTCTTCCGAAAGTGCCGACTCCTAACGATCAGTGCTAGGGGGTTCGGCTGCCAACTTATCGCGCTCTCAGTACAAATTGCCTATTTGGGGCTCATAACATAGTATTTATGTAGGTTACCACTAATAAGCAGTTCGATACATGTGCGGCCCGAGGTGCTGTCCTACAATGTCGGTATTGGTTCCCGAGCAAAAAGTTTCACTACCAGAGTGGAACTATTACCCTTGGAAAGCGCAATAGAACTAATCACCGCCGTTTTAACTTCAACAACAAAAATTGTTCCTTGCATCGCGTAATCCGCCAAAATTCTCTTCTCATTCGTAGTAATTGCCATGTTAATTTCCTTTCATCTGTTCGTAAATATATGAAACGCCAGGCGGAAATCAGAGAGACCTGAAAATTTAAGTTTTTTAGTTTTGCGTAAATTCTGAGTCATGGAACTGGAGTTACAACACTCCAAACTCGTAATATATGTACGTGTTTGCTACCGTTGAGAGGCACTGGTTTTGTTTTGGAAACCTGCATGCAAATAGCACACTTAGCACAGCCCGAAGGCTGTACGTAAAAGGCTGGTACCGGATATTGCTAGTGTACAATGAGATGATTGTTGCAGTTCAGATTCCTGCACATTTATTAGAATTCTTCTGTGTTAAAGATGAATACTTGAATTTCATGTCTCGTTCGGTTTGTGACCTCACAAAGCCCGCTATTAGTATCTCGAAGGCCCCCATAAATAAATCTGTCCTGAAGCCTGAGATCGCTTTGACTATCAAATTGTTACAGTTCTGTAGGATAGGAGAGGTTCTCTTACCTTCTCTTTTCTTTCTCTCCCCCCTCTCCCCCCTCTCCCCCCTCTCCCCCCCCCCTCCCCCCCCCCCCCCCCTTCCCTCGCAAATACAACGTTCCCTACTTTTAATGTGCCACAGATTTCTAGTGCTTTCATGACAGTTACTTAAATGTAGCTCTGATGTGTGAAATGCTGCATGTGTAAAACACTGGTCCGATGTAAGAGAGGGCCTGATGGCCCTAATCTGATCCGGTTAAATAAATAAAACAATAAATACGTAACGTATTGCAACGTAATACTAGTATTGCCGCGAACTGTTCTTCATGGAGTGTGAAATAGTGGTTAGTGTCGATGGCTGGCCTGCTGCTCATCGCCAGTTCAAATCCAGTTACTAATCAGACAATTTTTATTTAGTATATATCATTTCTAGAAGGTTCTCGAAATTTCTTGAGTTCGTAATGTTTTCTTATTCTGAATACCAGTAAACATCTACCCCTAATCTTCAAAGAATTGGACTCCCATATACGAAACGTCGTATTTTCCGAACTATATGTCGTACAATTATGTAATTTTGCAGGTATATCCTTTGGTATATTTGGACAGTCTGCAAAATGTATTGCGAACAGTTAGCATTAACGAAAATAATGAATTAAAATATGCATGATGCTGCAGTTACACTGCATGAAAAGCGAAAATGTAGTAATCGATCTTTTTTTTTCTTCTTTAGTCGTTCGGTGAGTGGCGTCAACGAACAAGTGTTTCGTAAAAGCTTCAGGTTTTGTGTGAAGTCAGTTGGAAGTCGCTAAGTGCTGTCATTATTAAACACGGGATGAAAATAGCGGGAGTAATTTGCTCGTCGTCCTTGTTGCAGCTCTTAACGAGTATATAGTGACATTTTAAATACATGTATGAAATCTTGAAATTAAAGTTTTTGTTGCCACTAGAACCCATTAAACAGGCAATCTGCAACTAGGCTTTACCCGATTACCGATTGGTAATAAATATTCCATGTTCTTTATTATTTGTTTATGACTTTTGGTCGTTACGCTTCCAGTTCGCGTTAAAATTGTTTTAAACTTTTGTAACAATCTGAACCATTAAACAACAATCATCAGATGCTTCCATTTAACATAAAACTAATGTTCCAAGAAACAAGATACATTCATTTACTGTATTGCAAATGAAAGGTGGTATAAAGAGCAGCGGTGGCTCTAGACGTCAGTTCTGGTCTCTCCGTAAGTTCATTTGCATTATATAGTCTCAGGTGACAAGTCATGGGACACCACCTAATATCGTGTTGGACCTCTTTTGGCCGGGCGTAGTGCAGCAACTCGATGTAGCGGGTTGGAGTTAATGTTCAAAATGACCTCTGTTACGTCCCGTAAATGTTCTTTGGAGTTCATGCCGGGCCATCTGGTTGACCAGATCATTCGCCCGAACTGTCCAGAACGTTCTCCAAACCAATCGCGAACAATTATGGCCCAGTCACTTGGCGTATTTTCATCCATAAAAAAAAAATCTACAGTTGTTGATCATCAGGCGTCTAAGAATGGCTGCAAATGGTCTCAAAGGAGCCGAACAGCTATTTTCAGTCAAAGATCGGTTCAGTCGGACCAGGAAACAGTCAATTCCGTGTAAACACAGCCCACACCGTCATGGAGCCACCACCAGCTTGCACAGTACCTTGTTGACAACTTGGGTCCATGGTTTCGAGGGGTCCGCACCACACTCTAACCCCACCATCAGCTCTCACCAACTGAAATCGGGAGTCATCTGACCAGGTCACTGTTTCCCAGTCGCCTAGCCCACGACGTCGTACTACTAGCAAAAGCACTAGGTCGGTCGTCTGCTGCCATATCCCATTCACGTCAGTTTTCGATGTAACGTCCTAAAAGATATGTTCGTCGAACGCCCCGCATTGAATTTTGCAGTTACTTCCTGCTGTATTCTTTGTTAGAATCGACAACTGTACGCAAACGCCTCTGCTCTCTGTCGTTAAGTGAAGGCCGTGACCCAATCTGTTGTCCGTGGTGAGAGGTAATGCCTAAAATTTGGCATTCTCGGCACACTCATGACAATGTGGATCCCGGAATGTGGTATTCCCTAAAGATTTTCGAAATGGAACCCCTTGTGTCCAGCTGCAAGTGGCAGAGCGGTTCTAGGCGCTACAGTCTCGAGCCGCGCGACCGCGACGGTCGCAGGTTCGAATCCTGCCTCGTGCGTGGATGTGTGTGATGTCCTTAGGTTAGTTAGGTTTAAATAGTTCTAAGTTCTAGGGGACTGATGACCTCAGAAGTTAAGTCCCATAGTGCTCAGAGCCTTTTGAACCATCTAGCGTCAACTAACATTCCGCGTTCCCGTCATGCGGCCATAATAACTTAAGAAACCTTTTCACGTGAAACACCCGAGTGCAAATGACTACTCCACTAATGCATTTTGTAAACCCTCGCCCCCAGTTCTGTACACGCCTCGTCGCTACTACTGTGGAGGCAACGTGTGAGAGTTCGTGAAAAGGATTCTGGAGCAGTACACCGCTAAGACAACTCCCGTTGCCACCATTACAGAGCTATGCTCAAAGGGCAGATAACAGGATAGGAGAACGAAGGTTCTACAACACTCCAGCAAAGTCACACAAGGTAGTTTTAAGGCTTACTTATCTTTGTGACTTGTTGAATGATTGTCGGGAACTCTGCATGTAGTTAATACAAAAAAGACCAATGGCTAAATGTAAATAATCGGTCAACTTCACAGTACATAGCAAATGCAATTTTACAACAGTCTGTTCACTTCTAAGAGTTCACTAAACGACGTCCCCTTTCTAAGTCTGCTCTGGACGATGATGTATAACCAAGTGGGTGAGAGCTGCTCTTCTATCTTCAGAGCAGGCTTCTGTCGGTTGTCCTGTCATTAGAGGATTGTACTCGACCGGCAGTTGGCTGATGCGAAGTCGATATCTTCATCCTCAGCGCCACTTCCTGACGCTGGTGGAACTCGCGCGAGTGGCTAGTCTCAATGGCACTGGCACCATCTCACATCTTTGTGCCTGTGGTGCTTTCCCCTTTTATATCTTGTATACGCGATACTTTCGCCGTCCGTGTTTGCATGTCGCATGACTTCTGTCAATTCAGTCTAAATAAGAGCACTGATCACCTATGAGTCAGTTGTGCTCAAAGTTCGTGTCCATAATATACGTAGTTTCTGTGCTAAGTGTTGTGCTCCATTGTTTCGGGATTTGGACTGATTGTGGGTAAGATGTGGTATTGGTTTACATCAGTGAATGGTACGGTGTCGGATGTTTTTCATTGTTTCGCTGTTTCAGAAAGATTCTTCATACACGATTGTGGCTGCTTATGACCCTTAGCGCGCGTATGTGAGTTTGATAAAGATATGGTAATCAAATGGTTCAAATGGCTCTGAGCACTATGGGACTTAACATCTATGGTCATCAGTCCCCTAGAACTTAGAACTACTTAAACCTAATTAACCTAAGGACATCACACAACACCCAGTCATCAAAAGGCAGAGAAAATCCCTGACCCCGCCGGGAATCGAACCCGGGCGTGGGAAGCGAGAACGCTACCGCACGACCACGAGCTGCGGACATATGGTAATCCTCCACGAACACCATATAATGGAATGTCCCTTTGAGATCAGGCGACAGTGGAGGCCGTAGGCCCAATGGTAGGTACACCAGTAGACGGTACATACACCAAATGCTTCTGTCTTAACCTAGATGATGTGCTCTTGTGAAATCGGGTAAATCTTTTGAGACGCTCTGTACTACAGTGTGAGATCGCTTTGCCAAGTACGACGTCATTCTTGTTTGTTGTGACGGGTGTGTATGGTATCGGGAAGGGACATGGGGTCCATGGCGGTGGTTGCCGGGCCACGTGGTCCATGGCGGTGGTTGCCGGGCCACGTGCACCCGGCGACGCCGAACAAAAGGCGTGGGAGCGCCGGCCCTGGCCGGACTGGTTCTCTGCTGAGCCGAGGCGCTGGGCGCTGCCCTCCCTTTGTTCAGGTTGCCTGCTTGCCGGTTGCTAGCTCCGTGCCCAGCCACACATCACGCACACCCGTACCGTTTCTCACCAGCCTACTAGCGCTCTCTCTCTCTCTCTCTCTCTCTCTCTCTCTCTCTCTCTGTTGTGTACGCCTTGCCTGTTGGCATTTACAATTAAATTACCACCACACACGACTTTACTCTCCAGCAGCATCGAAACAGAACTTCGAGTCCATTCGTAAACTGGCGTAGGCTTCCGAATGTCACACTGACAAGACAACCCATATCACGGTGCTCATCTGCTCCTGTCGATAGCTCCCGAAACATGAATAACACCCGTTTCTTATTGTAGCAGTACTCACTTTTTGAATTCATATTACGTAGTTCCCAACTGTGTCTTAAGACGGGACAGGAGGCAAAGGCTTTCACTTGTTAAACAAAGAATATTATATGGAAATATGTGTTGATTAATTACTTAGATTTTAGACGTCATAACTTCGACCAGTAACGAAAGATAGCCAGTTAACTATCAAGTGGCTATGTGTGGTAATAAGCAAAATATTTAACTTATTAGTTTCCTCAAAACCTCTTCAGAAAGCTGCGCATAGCAAAACACACCGATTTATTTCATACAAAAAGTTATATATTCTAGGAAGTAACTTAACAAACATATGTACGTTTGCTTGATGTAAACAGAACTGGTTCTTAGTAGATGCCCAAAAGACGCGAAATATTACATAATGACACCAGCCATGGTAGGATAAACATCGTAAACGCTTACAAAACATCTGCTCCGTGGCGGAAACGAACAGTGGCCCCTGACAGCTAGGCTGTACTGCGTTCTTTGTTTTTCTTTCCGTTGTAGAGAACAGTTCTCGATTCTGTTCACCACCAAGACAGACGCAATGGAAGTGCCCCTAAGGGCGGTATGGCAGATCACTAGCAAACCATATCTAAATTGAGATCAGCGAAGTAGTGAATGAATGTTCAGTTGCAACGACTGAATTATCGAGGATCCGTCGCACATTTGTGTATTTTGCCAGACCTCATTCTGCGAATTTTACGCGGTGTATTATTGACAATTTACCACAGTGATGTAAAGGTGGTCGAGACGACTAATTTTGTACTAGACAGTTGTGGACTATGAAGTCTACGAACCACCTCAAACTGGCCAACAAAAGCCACCTAACATTGCGTGTCGCTCGAGATTTTCAGTATTCTCTCGCTCCTTTCGTGCAAATTGTTAGCCCTACAGAAAAAATATGGCCTTCATTCTAGAAAATTAAGTGTAGTTTAACTTTGTATTGGGGTAAGCTTTCTCACTAGGGGCCGTGGTTTTGAACTTGCTCATGAAAAACGAAAAAATGACGTTCAAACGACCCCCGCTTAGGAGTTCTCGTATGTCGTTCATGGCGCTTCCTCCTACTGCTGTACAAAAATGTGAGTACACGAATAATTTACAATAAAAGACCCTTTCTGGTCTTCATTGACTGGGCAGTTAAGCCACCGGCTTAATAGACTATTCCATTATTATTATTATTATTATTATTATTATTATTATTATTGAAAAGACTAAGATGTATACAGAAACTCATTGCGTTTAAAATTAGATCAAAACTTAACCCTGACAGAGTAGTATCCTAGTGAGGCCAGCCAAACAAAGATTTGGTACTTGGATGCAGTTAAAATTGAAAAAACTGTCTTAATATTGACAGAAAGGTAAATTTTAAAATTTGTAAGTGCACGATTAAGCCGGTGGTGTAATAGCCCAGTCAGTGAAGATTAGAGTCCAGTATGGAAAATAATTCGTGTAGTCAAAAATATTTGTACGTTGTTAGGAGGGAGTTACATTAGCAAAGTACTAACAATCCTCACCGGGTTTGCGGGGAAGCAGCATTTGAAGGTCGCTTTTATACGTGTTTCTTGAATACCTCTAAAACCATCGCCTCT
Organism: Schistocerca americana; assembly: GCF_021461395.2. Taxonomy (NCBI): domain Eukaryota; kingdom Metazoa; phylum Arthropoda; class Insecta; order Orthoptera; family Acrididae; genus Schistocerca; species Schistocerca americana. The sequence continues at coordinate 439,052,754 of NC_060125.1, forward strand.
TGCGAAAACATATCCCAGTCTACAATAGAATTAAAATGCCTGCATTATACGTCAGTTATTCTTTTCTGTAGGAGTAATAGTTTGCGCGAAGACAGGGAGAGACTATATAAAATACCGCGCTACCCGCATGCGCTGTAGCTTACGTAGTATTCATAGGCCAATTAGAGGTAGTTAATCGACATGATCGACCGTAAGTTTTGTATGTCATGTGGTTCGTCCCGACTTTCGTAAAACACTATGGTACGTTGTAAACAGTTGTCTTTACATTATTAATACAATGCTAGGTTGAATCTGTTAATTTAAAGAAAAAGGTAAACATTTTATTTACGTAGATTGTGACACTACCCATGATGACGAGGAAGATTTTGCATAAAAGGTCGGCTTAGTTACTTTAAATGTCCACGTTTGGCGCTTCTACAGAATTTCACATCGGACGCAAAGTACGTCGTCAGGCGAGTACAGCGACAAGTGGTAGGTGACTGGGCCGACATCTCGCGTGGTCGGCAGCCCTTACTATTAAATTCCAGGTCTCCTTCCCGTTCAACATGTATAGAACGCGGTAAAATGTTTGAATCCCTCTGTGCACGCTGTAATTAATCTAACCTTGTCCTCAGGATCCCTACGGGAGCGATACGTAGGGAATTGTAGTGTGTTCATAGATTCAACATTTAAAGCTGGCTCTTGAGGCTTTATAAATGGGCTTCATCGGGATAGACGGGAACTGTCTTCAGCATTCCTATGACACTCATGGCTCATACAAACCTGAGACAATTTGTGCTGCCTCCCTGTACTCCAATGTCGCCTGTTAGTGCTATTTAGTATAGGTTCCACACAATAGAACTCTGTTACATGATAGATCAGTGATTGCTTAAAAATCTCCTTCATAGATAGGGCATTTCTATAGCGTTCTACCAATGAACCGAAGTTTACCACCAGACTTATTCAAGACTGATCTTATGTGATCGTCCCCTATCACACCTCTACAAATTGTTGCACCCAGGTTATTGTTGTTGTTGTTGTGGTCTTCAGTCCTGAGACTGGTTTGATGCAGCTCTCCATGCTACTCTATCCTGTGCAAGCTTCATCTCCCAGTACCTACTGCAACCTACATCCTTCTGAATCTGCTTAGTGTATTGATCTCTTGGTCTCCCTCTACGATTTTTACCCTCCACGCTGCCCTCCAATGCTAAATTTGTGATCCCTTGATGCCTCAAAACATGTCCTACCAACCGATCCCTTGTCCAAACTGGTTATCGTCCATGTTTCACTTCCATAAATGGCTACACTCCATACAAATACGTTCAGAAATGACTTCCTGACACTTAAATCTATACTCGATGTTATCAAATTTCTCTTCTTCAGAAACGATTTCCTTGCCATTGCCAGTCTACATTTTATATCCTCTCTACTTCGACAATCATCAGTTATTTTACTCCCTAAATAGCAAAACTCCTTTACTACTTTTAAGTGTCTCATTTCCTAATCTAATCCCCTCAGCATCACCCGATTTAATTTGACTACATTCCATTATCCTCGTTTTGCTTTTGTTGATCATCTTATATCTTCCTTTCAAGACACTGTCAATTCCGTTCAACTGCTCTTCCAAGCCCTTTGCTGTCTCTGACAGGTATTTGCATGAATTGGCCAATTTCAACTTTGATTTGTTGATACTATAGTAACAGCATTATTATTTTTGTGTGTGGAGTGCGTAGTTTAACATTTCTGAACATATAAAGCAAGTTGCCAATCCTAGCAACACTTGGAAACCGTATCAAGATCTTCTACATATTTGTGCAGCATTTTTCAGGCGTTAGTAAATCCTATCTCCTGTTATATTCTTTCCTAGAATTCAGTTTGTGTCTCCGCGAATCCACCGCCTGCTTGTTCGACGAGATTTTCCCTGCATCTCGATATTGCTCTTCTGTTGTTCAGGTTGGTTCCCCCAGCTGTAAGACCAGGCAGGAAATGAAGCAGCCGACAAAGAACCATGTAGTGGCGGCTTTAGTTCGGTGTGCCGTCCACCCACATGCTATCTTGTTGTCCGACAAGAGGATTATGAAACTAGCGTCAATCAACTGAATGACGCAGTATTAGCGAACCTCATGCCAGCCAGCTACACTTAAGGCGCGAAACCTACTCTGACGGAATGATCCACCAATTTGTAAAGATTGTGAAATCTTTCATCCCACCATATTCGACTACATCTGTTTGTGAAAAAGTTTACAGGGACGCTGAGAGTTGTCCTTAACGTCAACACAATCACAGCAGATAATGGGAAGTGTCACATTTCGAAATTTTGCGAAAAGTCGGGTCTGCTACCTAAAGGGTTGGAGAGAGGATGTCGGTGAGCTCAGAGTGAATGGCGTTTCCACGGTAATGAGTGACCAACATATTTTTTTAGAGTAATTGATTGAATGTCGGTGATGGATGACATTTTGGGTCATTACGCGACTTTCGGAGGGAAATTGCTATTCAAGAAACTGTCTTTTCTGACATTAGAGCTTCATATCATGACCTTTAATTTGTCGACTAATTACTACTTCGTTAAGACTGTTCTCCAATTCCGTAAAACTTGACATTTTAATTACAGTGTCTTTGGTAGTACGTTCAACACTATATCCCCCTCTTCTCTTCCGTACGTGAAGCGCCTGTTACTCGTTTGGTCGGCTATAGCGTGTTTATAAAGCACGTTTCTATTGCTTGTTAATAAATGTCGACAGTAATTGCACCCGCCAAGAATTCACATCTGCAACCAATCGAGCCAACAACATAAACGAGAGGTTCCTCCAAGGTGTGCCGTTCCTGCCGAGTCAGTGTGTCTTATGCGTCGTCCACATAAAACACGTGCAGTGTCTTCCATCCTGGCATTGTTAGAACACCCTTCTGAGAGGACACAGTTTTCTTGCTGAAGGACGTTAGCTTGTTACACGATTGTATGCAGTAAACGATAAATGGAAATTACCTCCGGCTATATTTTTAGGATTAGGCGTAACAGTAAAGTAGTCATGGCACAGAAGTGCGTGTTTATTATCTGTACGCATGGATTCGGTCATTCCAACTGGGAGGGGGTCAAACAAAATTTTGGTGGCTAGTTAAAAAATAATTTGGGTAGAGACGGGGAGAAAGAAGCCGTTTTACTGTAGCACAGAACACAAATTATTATTATTTTAACTTCTTCGTTTTAGAAGTTGACTGCATAGTCTGCAAAAGTGAAGAAAAATTTAATTTGATGTTATGAAATTGCAACATGCATTTCGCAAAATTTTGGAAACCTCCTTCAGCTAAGTTTATTAATTTTTATTTTTGTTGGTCTTGCTGCAAATTTCACCAAAATTTATCAACCCCCGTTTTAGGATGTGTCTTCCTTCGTCGCCTCCGCGTAGTAAATTGTAGATACCAATCTATACTTTTCTCTCTTATGGTTCCAAAACATTGTTCTTAAGTGTTGATGCTATGGCACATTCAATATTCCCCTCTTTCGGCAGTAGCGGCTGGGACTCCGTTATCGTAAGAGGTGTTCGTGACTGCGTCCCTACCGAGTTAGGTGGCGCTGTGGTAAAGACTGCCGACTCATTTTTGTAAGAATTTAGTTTCATTTCCTGTTCGGCTACCCAGATTTAGGTCGTCCCTGGTTTCCATAAATTACTTAGCTTATACCCTTTCAAAAGGATACGACTGATTTTCTTCGCCGATCCGATGTTGTATTCCATCTCAATGAGTTCGTCGTCGGGAACTTACATAATGTTATCGATAGGTTCAGCCCACCTTTAATTTCGTCTCTCCTATGAAATTACGCTAAGAACAACTTCTTAACACAGCTGTTTGACATATCATTTGCCACTTTCGAAACTTAAAGGTGGATCTTATTTATGTCTATATCTATGTATGTATTAAACCGGGGACCTAGAAACGACGGAGACGTCCCGCCGTTGCCCGCAGTGGTTCACAACCCCACAGCAGTCCACCCCCACCCCCCCACCGCCGCCGCCACACCTATCCCAGGGTTATTATGCGGTTACGCCCCAGTGGACACCCCCGGGAACGTCTCACACCAGAAGAGTGTAACCCCAATGTTTGTATGGTAGAGTAATTGTGGTGCACACGTACGTGGAGAAAGTGTTCGCGCAGCAATTGCCGACAGTGTAACTGAGGCCGAATAAGGGGAACCAGCCCGTAATCGCTGAGGCAGATGGAAAACCGCGTTGAAAACCATCCACAGACTGGCCGGCACACCGGACCTCGACACTAATCCGACGGGCGGATTCGTGCCGGGGACCGGCACGTCTTCCCGCTCGGGAAACAGCGTATTAGACCGAGCGGCTAGTATTAGACCGCGCGGCTAGCCGGTCGGGCTAAAATAGGCTTAGGTGAAAGTGAACAAAATTATCTTGCCAGTAAAGTATTTTAGTGCACTAAAGTGAGAAAAGTTTCACTATAAAGAAAAATTAAAAATTCACACCTTTATTTGGTTAGGCAGCACTGGACTTCCAGAGAAACTAATATACACTCTACGGCCTCCGATAGGTCATAAATAAGTGCTCATAAATTATTTTATTATTAAAAGTTAAGTGCACCTATGATTAATTTCCAACGTAGTTGCTAATATAATTAAGGCATTTTGTAGTATATGTGGACAAGCTTTCCAGTAATACTCGCTTCATAAGTGTTTCTACCAGTGAATTGCGCCAATTTGAGACTTGGGTATGATACGACCAATCTGAAACAAAAGGCACAGCAGTGGATGCACACACGTTCATCTAACAAATTAAACCTTCAACATCCGAAAGGTTGTGGCTGCTGTGTTAGGGAACCGAAAATGTGTATTGCTTGCTGAGTTCATGTAAACGGGGGCCACAATTAATACAACTGTTTATCTTGAAACTTTAAGCGGAGAACCACTCAAAACAAGAGACATGCTGACTTCTGGATTTGTTCTGACCAATAACGATGCCCATCCACACAATCCTGATGCAAACCAACGACTCTTTGAGTAACTTCAGTGGGAAATTTTCGATTGTCCGCCGTACAGTACCTATCTAGCACTGAGGGAGACCCTTCAATTCATTGAGGGCAACATTTTATGTAGAGGATATTGGACATCTTATGCACATGTACAGAAAATGCGTCTATCGTTATCGTGATTAAGTCGAAAAGAGATCATTAACGTACGAAACTTCCAGTAATAAATTCATTTATGGCTAACCAAAGGTTGAGAAAAAGAAAACGCGCGGTTTCTTTGCCTCGCTGATCACTTGCGTAAGTCAGAACTGCTTGTACGAAAAGCAACAGAAGGGGACCCCTCAAAACTCTGTGCCCAGTTCGCCCGTCAAGTAGCCACGCGGAATCTGGTGGAGAAATTTTAGTGGAGAGGCAGCCGAGCGGAGCCTTTCCTGCTCTTTCTGCGCTGTTTGCTTTGTGCCTACGGGCCCCTCCGGCGGCTTTCGGACCACGGGAGGCGGACAATACGCTAGAAGTGCATTAGGCTTCCCTCGTGTGCCGGCTCGCTCGCGGGCTTCGTTGCTCGTGGAAAATCTCACGTTTCACAGCAGCTCGCTTACGTAAGCGCGATATTGCCCCGCGTATTTTAATGGTATCTCAGCGCCATGACAGCGGCCGAATAATGTGTGTGTGTGTGTGTGTGTGTGTGTGTGTGTGTGTGTGTGTGTGTGTGTGTGTGTGAACAGTACTAACGAGCGCGCACGTGCCAGAAGATTATAGTATTACATTCAGATGTGGACACTGAGCCACAGAGCTGCAGTGTTAAGTACCAGACTACGGATCCAAAAGAACTTCTAGTTCGATGGACGGTGAGTCCGAAGGTTTTTGTCACTTCTTTTTCACGACTGCTGTAGTCAGATTAAAATTACTTGACAGTTGACACATCGCGCATTGGAGCTGGTTTCCTCCAATCAGAGCACTCAGCGTCATGCCCGAACCGCTTGCCGTTGCCAAACTGCCGCAATAATTGGTCAGTTCATTTTCACTTGCAGTTCCTTGTGCGGCTTTTCATAGGTCTGGTACTTATCTCATATACAGTTGTCTTCAGAGGTCGGCTTACATTAGATAAGCTTCGCACAACATTGCGTGAAGATGAAATTTTGAAGACTGCAATCATCGTTGCGACTGGGTTCTCACAGTTACAAATGCAATATTAAACTCAGTCATGGTATAGCGCAATGTACAGGAGGTCGTAAGTTCGAATCACGTAAGATATAGTGGAACTTTATTTCTAAATCTATTTGAGTTTATAACTTTCATTCAGTTAATTTGTTTAAATGTAATGAATTTCCAATACTGTGTCGCATTATTTTCTTCATCGCATTGACTATTTTTATTTGCTCTTATTCTTCCTATCCTTCTTTCGTTTTGAATTTGCTTGTGCCACCTATAATCTGCAAGAAAGTACCAACCAGGGCTGGTCATCGGTTGGTAACGCGGCAGCTCGTGCAGCCAGTGTGAGGATGGATAGTTCCAGATGACCAATGATACCGAGGGATTTACAGTTTGCTTTTAGCACTGAAACAGAATTTTGTACGTCTTGAGTTTGCTTGTAGAGGTTAGCTTCAATCGCTGTGAGCAGTGCGATCGCGGTTTTAGTTCTGCCGCAGATTCTTGATCGCCGTTTTCTAGGATACATTGCACATCACGAGCGTCTGGTTAGCTTAGAACAATAGTTTAAGTTCATTGCTCTAAAACGCGTCGTTTGCCGCACTTCACTCATTGCTCACCTAAAACAAGTTGTCGACAGAGCATCTCACATTTCCGTTATATCTCGGGGCGGCCAATTACAACATTGCTCTGTGTCCCACGTTAATCAGTATTTGTGAAGTGACCCGCCGTGTTCGTGTCACCTATAACAGAGCGGTACCCGACAGTCGATGAGGCAACGCTTTTGCGACAAGTGACAGACGTCAACTATAAAGTAATTTTAATCGGACTGTATACTCAAAATTAATTGTAGGTTCCGCTAAAACTGGCGGGGTGTGTTAATGAAAAGATTAGAGCAAGGCATACGACGTCCAACAGGACCATGCCTATTACAGCACTATGGTGTTAAAGCCTACCGTTGGATTGATCGCGGCTTTCGCTAATAATGTTACACTAATAAACTTCCTAACACGGGAAGTGTTTATCACGAAGCACGCCAGACATTGTCCGTTGTGGTTGTGGCACGCTCTGGAACGACCTGCATCTCACGGAGCGTGCTTCTCATAGAGCTTTGCTACCTCAGCGCTCTCCAGCGGCAGTTTCCGGATGCATCTGACGCGCTAATCTGTTTCTTTACGAAAATGGACGCGCGTAAAATAGCTGCGTTCTCTCTGTTAGCTATTGTCAAAGAACAGCTGAGAAAACCGCGAAGAAGATTCTGGACTCGATAATGCTGTACAGCGACCTGACAATACATATTAGAAGTTGCTACCGAACTCGGTTAAACCTTCATCCTATTTTATATTAAAAGTGAATATAGTTAGTACGTCAGTTTGCGTCCGCGATGTTGCATTGACTACCATGACTCTGAAGTAGCGTACGCGTATATGCAAAATAGCTTCATAACGGGAATAATAAGAGCGGAAGATAAAGTAGTAGTCCTCGGATTAAATAGGGTGCAGTCTTTTTCGCCCCCACTGTTCAGTCGTCACATCGAAGACGCAATGATGGAAATAAAAGAAAGGTTTTAGAGTAGAATTAAAATCCAAGGTGAAAGGATATTAAGACTCGCTGATGACATTGCGATCCTCAGTGAAAGCGAGAAAGAAGTACAGAATTCGTGGAGTGGACCGAACAGCCTAATGAGTACAGAATATGGGTTGACGAGTAAGTCGAAGAAAGACGACAGTAATGAGAAGTATCAGAAATAAGAACAGCGAGAAACTTACCAGCATTGATGATCACAAAGTAGACGAAATTAGAATTCAGCTACCTAGACAGCAAAATAACCAAAAACGGAAGGAGCAAGGACGACATAAAAAGCAGACTGGCATTGGCGATAAGCTCATTCCTGACATTCTGTTTGCAAGTACCTTTTTGTGTTCACACCACTTCAACTGACAAGGGAACCTCCCCATCGCACTCCCCTCAGATTTAGTTATAAGTTGGCACAGTGGATAGGCCTTGAAAAACTGAACACAGATCAATCGAGAAAACAAGAAGTTGTGTGGAACTATGAAAAAAATAAGCAAAATATACAAACTGAGTAGTCCATGCGCAAGATAGGCAACATCAAGGATAGTGTGAACTCAGGCGCGCCGTGGTCCCGTGGTTAGCGTGAGCAGCTGCGGGAAGTGAGGTCCTTGGTTCAAGTCTTCCCTCGACTGAAAAATTTTAATTTATTTTCAGTTTATGTGACAAACACTGTTTTCATCAGTTTTTTGGGAGTGATTATCAGATGCACAAGAAAACCTTAATCGGGCAAGGTAGAAGAATGATTTTACCCATTCGCCAAGTGTACAAGTCTTCCCTCGAGTAAATAGTCCACTTTCTTTATTTTCGCAAAGTTACGATCTGTCCGTTCGTTCATTGACGTCTCTGTTCACTGAAATATGTTTATTGTCTGTTTTGAGACCGCACCGCAAAACCCTGCCATTAGTAGATGAAAGGACGTGCCTCTCCAATGGGAACCGAAAACATTTGATCGAAAGGCCATAGGTCAACCGATTCCTCCACAGGAAAACACGTCTGATATATTCTATACGACACTGGTAACGGCATGTGCGTCACATGACAGGAATATGTTGTCCACCCACACTTGTACACTTGGCGAATGGGTAAAATGATTCTTCTACCTTGCCCGATTTAGGTTTTCTTGTGGATGTGATAATCACTCCCAAAAAACTGATGAAAACATTAGTGTTTGTCACATAAACTGAAAATAAAAAATTGAAATTTTTCAGTCGAGGGAAGACTTGAAACAAGGATCTGTCGCTCCACAACAGCTCACGCTAACCACGGGACCACGGCGCGCCTGAGCTTACGCTCTCCTTGATGTTACCTATGTTGGCCATGGACTACTCGGTCTGTATATTTTGCTTATTTTTTTCATAGTTCCACACAACTTCTTCCTGTTTCCTCGATTGATCTGTGTTCATTTTCTTCAAGGTCTATCCACTGTGCCAACTTATAAATAAATCTGAGGGGGGTGCGATGGGGAGGTTCCCTTGTGAGCAAGAGAAGTATACTAGTATCAAACATACGCCCTAATTTGAGGAAGAAATTTTGAGTATGTACTTTTGAAGCACAGCATTGTGTGGTAGTGAAACGTGGACTGTGGGAAAACAGGAAGTTGAAAGAATTGAAGCTTTAAGATGTAGTGCTGCAGACGAATGTTGAAAATTAGGTGGAATGATGTGACACTCTGCAGGAGCGGCAATGAAAGGAAAAGAGGGGAAACATGGACAATAAGAAGGGAAATGATTATAGGACATCTGTTAAGACATCAGGGAGTAACTTCCATGGTACCAGAGGAAGCTGTAGAGGGCAGAAACCGTAGAGGAAGAGAATGTGCAATACATCCAGCAAATAATTGACGACGTAGGTTGCAAGTGCTATTCTGATAGAGAGAGGCTGGCACAGGAGAGGAGTTTGTGGCTGGGTGCATCAAACCAGTCAGAAGACGATAATCAGACATAGAGGGAAGGGAAATGCGGAAACCAATATGGCAACGTTATTACCAAATGCGTCCGAACAGGACTAGCGTGCTGACGCGCTGTTGTTTTCGTGGCTGCCGGAGGACATACACCGGAGACAGAACAATGTTGTAATGTTGCTGCTTTAATTTGTTCTTAAAGTAGTGCTGATATTCAACACCATAAAAGTGGGTTAAAAGCTGTGAGCTATCTGAGGAAGTTAACCTTGCATTACTGCGCAACTGTTTCACCAGCTATCCAGTCTAGCTTACCAGACTAACATTAATTATAACATTTATTTTAACATTGATCATTGTTCCGTTAAAATTTCAGCATATCAAACTTGATTCAATACTAAACTGGTGCCTTATTTAGGATTGTGAAAATGTGAGTTTGTAATCTTACGGAACACATCAAATAGGGAGCCAAGATTGGGAGACTACATACAACACTGCATTCATAAAATAACACACGAAGAACGTTGAAACATATCCTAGAGGAAATTAACCATAACCAACCGATTTTTCACCCAAAGAAGTTACGTTCGTAGCGCAATCCTGGCCGTCATGAAATTACCACACAGTGGCATGCTAAATTCATACTAACTCTCTGTGAAATCTTCCCGAAAAGAATAGCTGAGGACTACTTCGATGTTTACACCAAATGCTTCACGTGGTCAACTTGGTTTACACAAAGAGTGTAACTCCACAATAATTTTGATAATTAAAAAAAAATTACATCGATCGCAATTTACAAAAGAAAAACCTCGAACTGGTTACTATCGTCTTACCATTAACCTGATGGGTCAAACAATTGTATAAGCACGTGGTACTGGTCTCACAAAGTACACCCTACGTGGGTGGAACATAAAGAAAAGTTGCTATATTGAAAAATATTGTCAAGACGAGACATTATAATGTCACGCACGTTCGCATTTAAGATTGATGATCTTAGAGTTACTGATCAAAACGTGGTTCCTCTTTACTCACATAGTAGTGACAAAGCAACTACTGGAAGATACTCTGAACTTCACACTCGAAATACACTGCGTTGCAATTTAAGATAACATTAGATATTTTAGATCCAAACCTGAAACAAAGGTGATTAAATTTTCAGTTAGGCTGAACTTGAGAAATCCATTGTCCTAAGGACTTAGCAGACACGCTCTTAACCGGAGATCTTACCACTTCACACGCTCGCTGCGACAGACTGACCTGGGCCCCTACCGACCGTGCTTAACAGATACAAACGGAAGTGACCAGAGAGGCAGCTTCCTATACCAACATGACAAGGGACAGACAGGACCATACTAAGAATAGAAACCTCTCTGCTCTTAGAAAGCGTAGCTACCTGTTCCGACGTTGGTCTTACTGTTCTCTAGCAGACAGGCTTGTCTGCTACCATCAAGCATGCAACTAGAAATACATTTGCTCATTCATCCTCTCACACAAAGGGAAGGGGGATGACAGTATCTTATCATATACAGTATATAAAAGAAAGCGGAAGCGCAGTTGAGCGCCCCACAAACCAATCATCAATCACCTTATGAATTCTGAGAAAATCCTAACTAAATGACGTTCAGTCAGTTTCCATAGCTACGTTTATTAAAGATAACGATATCCTCTTTGCTTTGTCAAATGGCGCTACAGTAATTTCTTCCGTATGTGTCGTAGTTCTAAGAAGTAGTTCTACTCTTCAAATTGCGATTGCTAGTTTCAGAGAAATTACTGCATTTAGAAGTTTGTTTCCAACATGAAACAGATTGCTGCCCTATGCGAAAGTTCGTGATTTCACACTTCCCTTCGGATAAGAACGGAACAGTGTTCTGCACCGTCAGGATCCACATATAAAAAGGGCACAAACGTTTACTTATTAAGAACGTGACATCGCCTTTTCGATGTTGCTTGTATTAAATATGTGCATTACATGCGAAACGAGAAACGATGCTAAATTTCTGTTCTTTTGTTACAGGTTAGTATGCTGAAAAGACTATGGGTGAGTAACAGTCCTTACTATACCAGTTGTTCTTGAAAGTAAATTCTTCTTAATGTTTTGAAAACAACCTACCGCCCACTTGGTATAAAGTTCCTTTCCTAACCATCACTCATGACTTGAAATGTTATCTACTAATCAGACGACGTGAAGAATAAAATTGGAAACATATGGGTTTGTACGATATTTACTGCAGATGCAAATAGAGAAATGCTGTCGGTTAATTAGTGTTGTTGTGATAAGTTCTGCAGTCGCCTTACAGAGCTACAGTTTATTCATGTTAATAACTCACTAACTTACGGAAAAAAAGGAAAGAGAATAAAAGAATCGTAGTAAAAACTTTTATTATTGGTTCGTCTGCTCTACATTCAACAACAAGGTTGAGACGAGATGTTGAGGGTGTAATAGTTAGATTGTGGCTGAAACAATTTTAATTGAATACTTCAAAGTGACTCAGTTGGTAATGCTTGGTATGCGTAAAATCATGTCATGCTACCTCGTAGTTAACATTCCTCGCTACTCTCGATATTCGTGTATCCTAGTTCTACCGTCGGAAGAGGGCAAATTAAATACATAGAGTGCGACGTTACGACAAACTGCTCTTGAAGTTGTCGAAATCGATTTTTACCAAGGTAGGTTTCTTTGCACAATTAGATTGTTGAACAAAAGAATTATACTTCGTATTCGTTAGGTAAAACGGCGGTTAAAAAGTTTGTTTCGTGTTACTTCGTCCTTTCATATGTCTAACATGACATGTCGCCGTATTGTGCATCCAGTCATACTGTGCAAACCACAGTGAAACGATATTCGCGGTGTACAACGTATCCCTGTCAAACCCAATTTTTTTCTGTAGGAGGGAAAATTTTTCTGTGGTAATGCTGTTAGGTGGTCTTCTAAAGGTTTTAGACGCAAGATTTATAAAGTATCCGTTTTCAAAATATGCATCGTACACTTTGCTTCATTTTATGGACTAAAATATTTACGAACTATTCCCTATTGTAGTGAGTAGTGAAATGTTCATTCAATAATTACCATACAAAATAACAAAAATATCCAATTATACAGTGGAATATAACGAAACAACCGGGTATTTTGGTTGTGGGCTGCTGCGCACTGCCACGAGCTGCTGAACACTGCATCAGACTTGCTAACATTTTTATAGTGATGCCCACAGTCGGCAGCACTTGCGCATAAGGTTGAACATTCGCAAATGTGTACTTCAGATTTGTATTGGGGAAAAAAATACTTCAGTTGCAACTAAGGCACAGTAAAAGTTAACGTACACAGCTGTAATCAGAAGGCCTGTGTCTTTAAGGTCAGAGCGCGGGAAGATAAATTATTCAGTGTATCTGTGCCAGCAGTAATTAACCTGAGGTTCACGGACTACTAAGAGAGAGCTATACATCAAGATCTGCAGTAGATTCCTGGATATGTCACTGTAATACTGGTTCTTGAACTCAGTCGTAGGTAAAGCAAGTGGCACAGTTCGGATTGGCGACCCGCTGTAGAATACTGCTGAGGTGTGTGGGACCCGTACCAGATACGACCAGCAGGGGATATTGAATGGTGACAGGTTTGTTTGACGCTTGGAGTATCATGGTGACGCTGAGTGCCGACTCTTGGAGATAAACGTGAATACTCGTAAAAAAAAAAATACAACCACCCTTACGTGTCGCTCACGTAGAAATCGTGAGGACAAGATTCAATTAATTGCAGCGCGCACGGAGGCATTTAAACATTCTTCCCGCGCTCCCTATGTGAATGGAACGCGAAGAAACCCTAATAGCGTACAATGTGACTTGGCGTCTGCCACGTAGTTAAGTGGTTTGCAGAGTATAGATCAGATTTTTCAGGAATTCCTGGACGCTGTTATGTGAGTGAAAAAATTGACAATTCGTGCATTTGTTTGCCTACGTTAAATATCGCCATTAAAGACTACTTCTAGGTAAGCCCAATAGATTAGTCTTCTGTGGCCAGTCAGCCTCCCAAAGAGACGCGAAAAAAAAAAATTATATAGGTCCCACAGTACTTCAGGGATTGGTCGCACGGGTGTTGTGTAAACTGTGTCCATTTTAGACAGAATGCATTTTCCTATTATCCTACCAATGAACGAACATACGTGTGCCATCCGCATTACCTGCGACAGAGCTTGTCCAACCATTCCATTTCACATCCCCAAAAATTACGTCTCGATTATTTGTTACAGCTTTGGCTCTCTTATTTTCTGTTTTCGTTTTGTAAAGTGCGCAGTTGTTCATTTCGGAGCTTTTTAAAACACGTCGTCTATCTTTTCACCACCACCTTGAAATCTTACGACCTAAATATTTGTGTAGCTTCTACAGATAGTTACTTATATATTATTGCACCGTCTGCAAAAAGTCTGAGGTTACTATTATTGTCTGCCACATCACGAAAATAACGTGGTAGGGAGGATGAACACACTTTTTCGAGGCACACCAGAAGTTGCTTACTGTCCAGTGAAGGCTGCGTCCTCCATACCAAGAAATATAGTCTAATCAAAAATTTTTGTTCTAAAACGTGTCCATGTATAAAAACCCATACAGTCGAGCGGTGACCGAAGTAACGATCACTTTTCAGAAAGGAAAGTGAAAAGGCTTAATTTGCGGCCAGTCGTGAAAGGCGTGAATTCTCTCGATTACACCTTGGAGAGCAATCACGCTGTTACGCAGTTGGGAATATTTCCTGGGATATGTAATTTGCTGAGAATGTAATACAGTTCTGTCCCGGCAGCGCCCCCAAAGTTGCGTAGCCACCACCTCTCCCTGCCAGAGGGGTGCGGACGCTGGGACGGCAACGCCGCCGGGGCGTCGGCCGCACTCGGAGCACCCCGGCGCCCGCCGAGGCTGGCCGAAGCGCTGGCCCCACTGCGCAGGCGCGAGTGCGTGCGTTGCGCCGTGTTTACACTCGGCTCCCCCCTCCACGGGGCCGGCGCGTCGTGGTATCTCAAGGTTGCGTCGTGCGTTGGGCACGCAGCGCACGTCCCGCTGCGTCTCTCTATGTAGCTGCGGCGTCTGCGCCCACGCGACAAGAGCCTCAGTTGGGCGCATCAGTCACGTTGCGTTCCAACAGCACATCACTTGGAAGAAGTGAAGCTGCACAGTGGTTACAGAGCTGACAAGTTGCTATGTAACGTATTCAGATTATCTGATGACGAATTGGTAGTAAGATACAGCTAATAAGATTTACTGTTATCCGAGGCTGAAATACAATAAAAAAATTAATCATGTGAAAAATTACTTAGAACAACAGTTGCCAGATACGAGAAGAGCCGAAAGAAAACATCCGACAAGTTAGAACAATAGTTGCCAGATACGAGAAGAGCCGAAAGAAAACATCCGACAAGTTTTTGCTAGCAGCCCAGTCGTTCAAAGCTGTAAAAGACCTGCCAAAAAGAATTGAAATACTAATCCTGTAATTTGGCCTTTTTTAATAACTACTATGCAGTTCATATCAAACTATTTGGATTTCATTTTTCCAACCGTTCCACTCTAGAATAGCAAGAGGTAAATGAATGTGGAAACCTTTTTGCGAGCTCTTCTTTGTGTTGCTTTATTACGTTGGTCATTTGGCCCTATGTAGAAGGGAACCAGCAAAATATTGTCGCATTAGGATGATTTTGATGGCCGCAACGACAGCTACCCCAGCCCGTCTGTCATATCCGTGGCTTTCTCTCCTTCATTTCACGAGATTAGGAAAGGAGCTGCCCTCCTTTGAATTTTCTCGGCGTCCTCCGTCAACAAAATGGTTCAAATGGCTCTGAGCACTATGGGACTTAACTTCTGAGGTTATCAGTCTCCTAGAACTTAGAACTAATTAAACCTAACTAACCTAAGGACATCACACACATCCATGCCCGAGGCAGGATTCGAACCTGCGACCTTAGCGGTCGCTCGGCTCCAGACTGTAGCGCCTAGAACCGCACGGCCACTCCGGCCTGCCCTCCGTCAACCTACCTGGTAAGGTTCCCACGCCGCGGCAGGAAGACGAAGTTTACGGACAAGCATAGTGTTAACGAAATCTCTTTAGTAAAATTGTTAAATTTTCGAAGTGATTTCCCAGTAAAACGGTCTTCGGTTCACCTTCCCCCCAACTTTCACTGTGTGATGGTTCCAGTTCAGTTCTTCGTAATTGTAATCTGTGTATTTCATATAATCGACACTCTGTTAGTGGGAAATGCATAATTAAAGAAAAGTAAAATTTACCTGGCTTTGAATGACTGCTGTTAGGTACACACTATTTTTGTCGTAGTTCGCTGTTAAACTTCGTCCAGTGTTCTTTTTTTTTTAGTTGGCAGTGTGAGCTGCCATTTTGTACTAAATAATTTTTAGTAACACAGTCCGATCTGAAGATAATTAAGTAAAATTTGTAATGACATAAAATCGTCGCTGTCAACACCTGACAAAGATTCTACGTATCGCTATCCATCGAAGACCACTCTACCACAAATCGCACAAATTGCGCGACAGAGCCTGCAAAATAACGGATCGTTTGAAGACCTCGGTCTCTGTATTTATTGGAACCAAAAAAAGACAGAATGACTAATTTCAAAAGCTGTATAAACACACACTTGACTGATAAGTACATGGTAGAATTAAGTTATTCTGAGACATGTACATTAAAAAAAGTGTAGCAACAAATTTTGTCTTTGCTGTATTAGATGAAAATTTGCTCAGTATCGCCTTGCTTATTGTTTCGGTAAATAATAGATGATACACACTTCTGCAGATGACGGGTCTTAGTCGTAAATTTACTGGCTCATTCGCCTGTACACATTTTAATGTTAGCTTGATCACCACCACCCAGTTGGTAGAAATCCAGATCTTTAAATCGTTTTATTCATTTGTCAAAATAACTATATTCTTAAAACTGGTGCTTGAGAATTCCACTTCACAGGTTAGCATCGCGACGGAGCCCTTCGCAGATCGTACACTGCTGCACTAAGCTTAACCACCAAATTAAACTTAACTGTAATGTAACTGACAAGTAACGTAGCCCGATAAAACTTCATCTATATATAGAGCTGCTGCATTGTAGTACAGATGATAACTGAAAGAAATAACCTGTGTGACGAACAGAAATGACTTCTTTATTCGAAACAATAATTACATCGAAGTCGCCGCGTTTTATGATGGTCCCCTGAATGTTACAGAAGGCGGGTCATTGTTTCTAACAGTGTGTGTGATCACCATGAACGGCAGCTCGCAACGAAGCTGGTTTTTTAAAAGCACATTTCATTTCTTCTTCTGAGAGGAGAAGACGAGCCTTTCTAGGGCTTATCTGTTTGTCCTTTATCAGCCAGGGATTACAATTATTTTCTTTATTTCCAATTTTTCATATGTTTGATTACATGCTACCACTTTATATTGAACATTTTTGGTTTTACATTACTTTTTTGCGTGTTTAACAAGATAATTTCATTTCTCTTGGTAATTCATTTAACAAGTAGAAATTGCAAAAGATAACTGGAAGTGACAAGTGAACCCAATGGGAGATTCTTATAGTATATACATTTGTTTCTCCTATGCTATTACTCAAAGGGGTAAATTGTCTCGTTCCAAGAGTTGCTCCACCAGCGCTGTTCTATGCGGTCGCACATTCAGACATAGAAAAGAAGTCGGACCGAATGCACCCCTGAGAAGACGCACATGGGGAAGGGAGTAGGCACGCAGTCCACCGCTGATTGTATCGTATTAAAAGATTCGGAGTCACTGCGCCGATGCAACATTATGCCTCCCCCACACAATGTTCCTATCTCAAAAACGGCCTTGCTCTACAACGCTGGGCGTACCCTCGTATGGCGAGAGTTGGAACACTTAATGCATCCACGAACGTTGGTGATCCAGGTATTACGGAAAGGGAAGGCGTGATGTTGCATGGGCTTACTGACCTCCAACTCTTTGAACACGGTACACTCGCATATCAACGTTATTGTGAAACTGTACTCCATCCTCGTGTGGGTCTTCTCAACGATGCGTTCGGACCTGACTGCATTTTTATGGATGAAAAAATTCGCAATCGCATCGAACAACGCCGGGAGAGGAGCTTTGAAACGAAAGTACGTCTCCAGAGTGGACTGGCCTGTCCGTTTCCCCGTCGTAAAAGCAGTCCAGCACGGGTGGGACGCGTTGGGGAGTCGTACTCCGGCACATTCACGTGCACCAGCGACGATCCAACAATCGTCAGCCGCGCTGGTGGAGAAAATGCAGAAATGCGATGTCCTGCCTTACCAACCATGTGCCATCCGTGGTGATCACACGCGCCTTGCCTTGCCACCATAAATCGCGTTGACGACAGTGCCATTACTGTCTTTATCAAGTCATTTCTGTTGTTGCACTTTTCTTCGCTACCTTCTATAATTTATTGTAGCAGTCGTTTCGTATATGGTCAAAATTTCATCAAGATATGTTTGTTTGGCAGTGTCACACAATGCGAAAGTTCTTTTCGTCCTTTCGGCCCATCATTGTAATAAGAGTTTTGTTAGGAAACTATCCTTAGATTTCACGAAGCGTGGGAAGTACTAGGGGAAAGGAATAGTCGGTGTATACTCTGGCCTAGTTAGGTCTACATACTTAAGACTGCAGTGGCGAGGAAGTAACAACTTTTTGTGGACCTTAAGTGGTCTTTCAGAATGAGTGTTGCAGTTGATCCTGTCAAGTGTGAAACACGTTCGTTGAACATCTTAAAGCTATTAACATTAATGAAATTTGTGCCGTATACGGGCCGGACGCTGAGAGAAGGGACTGTTCGTCCATGGTGTCGATAAGAGCGTAAGGACCAATATAGTTGACAGAAGCGGCCATCTGTCTGTAGTTCGCAAGGGGAATGGACACACGAAAATTGTATCAGAATAATTTTCTGCAGTAAAGATTGCCTCAGTCCTCCCGATGTTTCGCATGCGATCGTGACTAAACAAGTAGTTAGGGCACCCCAAGTTGTGCGTTCTTGAGGTTCAAAGCTCATTTCTGAGAATCAGAAATCTCATTGGATTTTGAACTTCGTTTTCCATTACTATGCGAAAGTAGCGCCGCTCGACAATATCGTGACCGGTGACGAGAAAGAAACTTCCTACGCCAGCGCGGATACAAAAGAAGAGTGCATGATGTCGGTTAAAATACGCTCGTTAACCATACCAGAAAGTACAAAAACTAGCCAGATATGCTACGGCTAATGGTTTTGCGACGCCAATGGAATGTTACGTATTTTTGGAACAAGCAAGGCCATTGGTCGAAAAGCTTATGAGACTGTGAGAAAACAGAAGTATTAGAAACGCCGCCTGCCGCTCGATGACCCGTGTCATGCTTCTGCAAGGTGCTTGGCCCACACACAGCGCGACAAACAAAGTATTGTCGACTCAGTTCAGACAGGACCGTAAGATGAATGGTTAATGCTTAGAAATAGTCCTCGGGTAAGAGAAGTTACAGAATAGTGTAGCTGTAAGATTCTTGTGATAATTTGATTAGTCCGGTACTTCGTTTACAGCCTGACGAAGACTGAGGTTTGGGTAGTCATCGAATATTGCGGAATAAGAAGTTTCTCTTTCCATAGAGAGAAGTAACAGCTGTTACATTATTATGCTGGTTGGCGCGCGAGTCTCGAACTCGGGGCCTTTGTGTAAGAGTTGTTGTGTGAGCAGTAGAGTTGGGGAGGAGGGCGACAGGTATGTTGGTGTTGCTGCCCTGCGGCGTTGCCAGACGCACGGGCGCAGCTGCTAGGGCAGAGCCTTCACCAAACTTTAACGGAGAATGCTATGTGAATGCGCCAGAGTTAATGTTCTACAGCGATATTACTGTTAGGTGCAAGTGTCAGTACTTTCCTTTGGATGCGTATTATACCCCTATATCGATAATTTCGTAGCGTTCTAAAAAAATGTCAGAATATCTACGTGGGAAACGTAGAGTGGGAGGAAAAACGCTCACTATTTTTCTAGAATTAAAATTGATGTAGAAAACAAAAATACTGTAATGAAAACTACATACCATTCACTATCTGTTTTCAGTCAGAACACTGGGTCAATCTTCTAAGACACACATCCCCGCACAGCTACAACAACGAACATACACGAGAACTCTATAACCGTAGTAAGTCTTGGTTTCCCTGCGAACCGCAGTCCGATTCAGTGCCTCTTAATTACTTACCCGTTGCGCCTATCAAATCTTCTAACATTCTGCTGTGGTACCAAATTCCAAAAGAGTCTCTTGTTTCTGAACTCCTTTATCATCCACATTTCACGCATACTATTCTACATTAGACTCTCAGAAAAGACTAGCTAACACTTAAATTTCCATATTCATTGTTACCAAATATAAATTCTTCGCCTGCCGGAGCGCCCGAGCGGTTCTAGGCGCCTCAGTTTGGAACCGCGCGACCGCTACGGTCACGGGTTCGAATCCTGCCTCGGGAAGTGTTCCTTACTTAATCCTTCATTTTAACATATGCTAAATTCAATAACATCAGAGACTATGAAGGTAAGATTTTTTCCTAACCTGCCTCAATTGATATGGGCTATGCCGTGTTAAACTGCGAAAGTGTTGCGGTGCAGGATTTTGTATACGTACTGGCCTCAGTTTTGTCCCACAAATGTTACATGGGATTTATGTCAGGGGATCTGGGTGGCCAGATCATTTGCACAAATTGTAAGAATGTTCTTCTCCAACACGCGAACAATTCTGGTCCAGGGACATGACATGAGAGTTTGGGAACATGAAGTCCATGAATGGGTGCGGATGGTCCCAAAGTAGCCGAACATAACCATTTCAATCAGTAATAGGTTCAGTTGGATCAGAGGACCCAGTCCATTCCGTGTAAATACAGCCCACAGCATTATAGAGCTACCACCAGCTTGCACAGTAACTTGTTGACAGTTTGGGTCCATGGCTTCGTAGGGTCAGTGCCATACTCCAACCCTATCATCAACTCTTTTCAACTGAAATTAGGACTCATGTGTCTAGACGACGGTTTTTCAGTCGTCTAGGGTCCAACCGATACGGTCTCGAGTCCAGGGGAGGCAATGTGCTGTTAACAAAAGCACTCGCGTCGGTCTGCTGCTACCATAGCCCATTAACGCCAAATTTCGCCGCGTTTTTCTAACGGATACATCCGTTGTAAGCCCCACATTGATTTCTGCGGTTATTTCACACTTGTTGTACGTAAACACTGACACCCTTTCACAAACGCCACTGCTGTCGTCAACTGTATTGTCCGTGGTGAGAGGTAATGCCTGAAATGTGGTGTTCTCAGCACACACTTTGACACTATGGCTCGGAACATTGTATTCCCAACAATTAGCGAAGTGGAATGTCCCGTGCGTCTAGCTCCAACTACCACTCCGCTTTCGAAGTCTGTTAACTCCCGTTCTGCGACCATAATCATGTTGGAGACTTTTTCATATGAGTATGATAGCTCTGCCAATTCACTTCTCTTATACCTTGTGTACGCGAGACTACTGCCATATGTATGTGTGCATATCGCTATCCCATGTCTTGTCACCTCAGTGTACACATTAAGTGTACTTCCAGCAGGTAGGGTGTTTGTTTCAAAGACGGCACTTTCTTGCCCCGCTGCTATCCCGGGCAGTCAAGGTAGCAACTATTTCCGTTGTGGGCAAACCTAACCATTAAAGGAGCGTGAGCGGGCCTGTTGCCGGTCGGTGTTGCGTGTGTAGCTGCCGCTCGCGCCCTGCCGGTGTTCCGTGGTCAGGGCGGTGCGTGACCTTGGCCGCGCCGAGACACCGCCGGGCCCCGCGGCAGCAGCCAGTGGTGCTGTCTGGCAGCTGGGCCGTAAAACTGGCGGTCCGTCCCAGTCACACCGGCTTATACGGTGCACCTGGAACACATGCCTGCCATCACGTCTCATCGAATATTCCCAACATGTGTAGGGTTCCCACTATGTTGCTGTTGAACAGTTCAGTTAGATATACTCACTCCTGAGCGCTGCCTTGCCACGGCCCTTATCGATATGATTTGTAATTGCCTTCCGTCCCTAGTTCTAGCATGACCAGTCACTACTTTTACTTCTGATGATTATGTTGGAGACAGCTGCTGAAAGCGCGAGGACTTTAATTGGAAGCGACGCAGCTTGAAAACGAATGCTTGTTTAGCATACTTCATTGATCACGTCGATGGTCAGGTCTGCGAACATCGAAAAATCTTGGACTTACGCCCCGCGTGAAAGCTCAACTCTGCGAAAACCAGCAGCTTAATTTTTTTTTTCCTGTTAATACAACGGAGTGTGTCCTGAAAAACGGTTATAAGATGGACTCCAGCAAAAGTAAAATAGGGTGAAGGAATGTAGACGAATTGTATTGTCCAATCACATTGTGATCACTTACCTAGAGCCTAGATACCCGCGTTTTGCAGCGCGGACGTCTGCGAGGCGTGCAGGAAGTCATTGAGGTTGTGGAAGGTATCAACAGGGTTGTGGATCCATGGGAACGAAGTTTTTCGCGACGGCACTTATGTATAAAACATTCTCGGTATTCTTGTCGCGTCAGTTCTAGATAAAACCTCGAGCTTTCGACGATTACCTCCATAGTCATCGTCAGGAGCTGTCTGTCTTCACTGCTGCTATGGTAACCTCTATATAGCCCGAAGACGGCTTCTGATTGGTCGGCGATTACGTATTGCTGTCTCAGACGGTGTCACTGAAGAACTGGAGAAATCGGCAATTGCGGAACACAGCCTCACGAAGAAACATAATATTGTTCGATGAAACTGAAATTCTGTCCCATGCCTCCACGTACTGGGATTCTGTTACTAAGGAGGCTGTTCAAATAAGAATGAGCCAAAAGAACTTTAACCGCGATAGCGGATACCGTCTGAGCTGTGCGTGGAAACGATCGCTTGATGCAGAGAAGCAGCAGAGATGTTCCTTCCAAGGTCTACGTTCAAACGGAAGCGGTGGCGCCACCGGCGCACACAGTGACACCGTCTGAGACAGCAGTACGTAATCGCCGACCAGTCAGAAGCCGTTTTCGGGCTATATAGAGGCTACCATAGCAGCAGTGAAGACAGGAAGCTCCTGACGATGACTATGGAGGTAATCGTCGAAAGCTCGAGATGTTATCTAGAACTGACGCGGCAAGAATACCGAGAATGTTTTATACGTGTGGAGCCATGCCGACTCCAGTGCCTTGGTGAGCTGCGCTATTTTTCTCGGTTGAGGATCCATGGCTCGAACAGCCCTAGCGACGTGATCCCACAGATTCTTGACTGGGTTAAAGTTCGGGGAGTTTGGTGGCCATGGGAGTAGGATAAACCGATCCTGGTGTTCGTCGAACCACGCACGCACAGTGCGAGCTGTGTGACCATTCCACTGTTCTGCTGGCAGATGCCATCGTGCCGAGCAAACACTGATGTAATGGTTGACATGATCCCCAAGGACAGCTGATCTCTCTTCATTAATTGTGCCCTCTGGAATTTCGTAATCACCTAGGAAGTGCCACTAAAAGGTTTCTCAGACCGTAGTGCTCCATCCTCCACTCTGGAGGCCATTTGTCCAATCGCGTATGAAACTTGATTCATCTGAAAAGGCAACCCGTCGCCTGTCAGTGGACGCCCACTTGTGGTGTTGGGGCTCAAATTCCAGCCTTCATCACCGATGAACAGCAGGCACTATTGGTAGCCCCCTTGGTTCATCTGTGCGGTCAGCTACTGGACAGTTGCAGGCCTATTCGCCCGTACATCTCTCTCCAGTCGTCCACGACCGCTGTCATCTATGGCCCGTGGTGCACCACCGTTTCCTCAGGAATTAGAGGTCGAGTTCCGGTCCAGCATAAAGTTTTAACCTTCAAATTATAACTACATTTGTGTTTAGCGTAACAAATTAATTTGCACGGCTTTTTACATCCCAGATTTTAGTGACATTTGCCCAATAACTGTAACCCGGCAAAGCGATTTGGAAGACATAGGGTGGCAGCACTAAATGTTAACGCCGGAGATACACTTTGGAGAGGTAGTAACAGCGTAAGCTCCAGTACTCTTTACAAATGGAGCGCTGTCGTATTCATACGTCCTGCACGGCAGGGAAATTAAACACTGACCGGTGCTGTACTTTGAAAATGTTCGTCGCACACTAACACCGTGAGAGCATTGTCACAGTGCATTGTGCCTGAATAAACCACTGCCCCATGTCATGAAGATATAGGGTGTCCCAGGAGGAATTGTCAGTATCCATTGATACGACAGGAACGATAATTGGAAACAAAAGTCTGGCAAATATGGGCTCTAAAATACCTACTTAAAGAGCTATTAGCACTTCTTCAGTAGAACATAAATGCAGTTTGTGGATCCCTTTATACGTGTGGTGTCCCTCATAAGAGTTGTCAGGCGTGTTTTTTGTGGTGTTTTTGTAGATGTTTGCAGTTCCGTTTTTGCAATGTGGGCTGCCGCACCGGCCCGCGCTAACTGCTACCGCCATGGATCACGATGTTCAGTTGCTGCTGTAAACATCATTTGTAACAGGTAAAGAAATAGCTTTCCGTCGACGCTGGGCGTCGCTTGAAAGCAAGGGTTAGCAGTATTTGTTGGGACAGAGCCTGAAAGCTACCTCAGCTTGGCGTACATTAGCTACAGCGCATGCGTGTTGCGCGAGATTTTCAGTATTCACGCGCTCTCAACGCACAAACTATTACTACTTGAGAAAAATTAATAGGACTTTTTAGTGCAGTTAAACTGTGTAAAGAGACAAGTTTTCGGTGGAGGGTGTGGTTTGAGTTATTGAAGAAAAATTGGCAAAAGTTAAACATGTTCTAACTTGGAAATCATTCGGAATAGACATTCGCTCATATAAAGATTCGTTTCTTCAGAATGGCTAATGCTGTCCCTCTCAAAGCATGTGTTATATACATGATGATCAAATCCCGTAGCAAAATCGTTATATTATTTGTAATACCCAGAAGTTGCTGCCTACTAACACATGTATTCCTTTCGAAGACGGGTATTTATTGTGAATACTTTATTGCGTCTTATTTGGGATAGATACTTCAATCTCACTTCCCTCAGCATAGGGTACCTCCTGTCGCAATTTATCCATCTCGGAATTAACTCTCGGTAAATTTTGCTTGCTTCTTCCGTCACTTTTTCCTTCAGCACTCCTGTTTTTCTTTCTCATCAGTAATTTGCGGGGGCAGTTTCCCCTCTCTCTTCCCCTGCTTGCCTGGCGAAGTAACACTGCGTGCCACTTCACACTGGTACGTGGCTGCATGCATCTAGTGACGCAACCAAATTTAGTTTCCGCTAAGGCGTTGTGTACGGTACACTTCGTTGAGTGATAGCTAATTAGCTCTGTGTACAGCAGGTTTGGGTGATGAGAGCCTTCTCTGGTAAGGTACCAGGGCGTTCAAACAATTAAAACCTTTTTTACTTCACCGGCGAAGAACAGCTCATATTGCGTGGAGGCGATTCAGACCTGGGAACTGCGGGAAGCCGCCGTTGGTAGTGTGGTTACGAGTAGGGCTGTTGATAAAATATAGACGTCGATATTTTTCCAAAAAACCATGAACACGTGACAGTCAGATTGCACTGACGGTGGCAGTGTGAATGGAGTAAAAAGATTTCTGATATGAAGAAATAGCACATCAGTCTCGTTAACTAGTTTTAACGCAATTAGTGTGCTATTTGTTCACATTGGCGTTCCTCAGAAACAGTTCCTGGAAATAAACAAAAATCTAAACAAGATTGGTCTTCGTGGTGGCGGGTACGTGGGAGGGTAAATGCTGCCTTAATAGGCGCGTTTGCAGAAATGAAAAAACCGGGAGGTAGACATAAAGTGTTCCGGACAAATCAGATAAGACGAAATTAAACGACTGACCCATCGGACATTTTTATTATGCCACTTCCATGGAGTTAACAAAGTGGTTATCGCCAAGCGTCAACGTGCATTGTTTTCCTTTTAGTTCTTGCTAGAAGGGAGATAATAAGGCTGCTAGCTTGTTGATGTACGGAATATCTAATAATAAATCAATACTTAAATGTACAGCTCTAAACTGGCAGCGTATTTACGACGTGCAGCCGATACTTTCATAGGCCAGTGAATCAATATTGTTTCCGTCGACGTATCAGTACCTTGCCTCGATATATGGAGGGCCGCAAATGATTTTGTAAATATCGACATATCGAATTACCAATATTTTGCAAAATATCAGCAGTCCTAGTTACGAGACGGCTCGGAGCGCTGTAAGGAGGCCACGCGCACCCTATCTACTTCCGGAGCTCCAACTAGCCAGGCCTTTCCGCAGCGCACGAGGGACAAGATTGTCGTAACAGTTGGAGCGACATCACAACCATACATACATACTCGTACATGTGCCAGCGTAGGCGCCGCACAAAGGAAGTTCCTGGTTCCCGGCATTTAACGAATTCTTGGAGTTCCTTGCTCGTCATGATTTCCATTTGTTTTGTAATTCTGTCGTGGAGATTGTCTTGTTTGAACAATCCTAAATAATCTTTTCGTATATTAGCCTCTAAGAAATTGTAACTTAACTCCCATCGTCGCTCTGTCAGTGTAAGATATGTTTAGTCAATAATTCAGTCAAAATATCGAGTGCCATGTAACAACCTTATTTGTCATGGGTCCTATGGTACTGATTTTAGATTGTCGGGTATGTCTGCAGTATGTAAAAAGCTGTTACATCTAAAATCGTGATTGTTGTTTTCCAATCACTTCACTCGCGCGACGTATTATTCGAACCTCCTTTCCACAGATTTGGAACACATCGAGTGCTGATTTCAGCTTGCGAAAACTGGTTTGCCGTAAGTAGCAGAGCTACTGTGTAACTAAGATGTTTTCAGATAAACTGCATAAGTAAACAGTTTGGCCTTCCTGTCTATAGTTCTGCTGTTTATGTTGTAATTTTGTATCTGTGTGTCTAGTAATGCTGAAAATCTTGGCAGTCACGTTGGGATACGCTTTTGTGCTGCCTTTCCTGCAGTTCACGCTGTGAAATACGTTACCTGAAATACGAATAACGGTGAGACTGGAAATTTCTAAAATAGCAAGTCTATACCGAAGATGAGAGTAGCGACCAGTTATAATTCTGCTTAGAGCACTCGGCACCATGTCATGTAAACAGTTTTCGTACTACCTGATATGGAGTTGACGTTTAAAAATTCGACTTAGAATGGAAACATTATTGGAACCGACTGAAGCTAGTTCTAATTACGTATATTTTGGTTAGCTATTTAACAATATAGACGACTTCAACGAGGTCTTTCGCCATATAGAACTAGAGTAGAGAGCTGTCGGAAGAAACACAGTTGTCAAATGTAAAAGTCTGTAAACCTCATAAAAGAAACTCTTCGACCGAGGTGTACTTAACATTTTTAATGTACGCCTGCGAAAGTTAAGATTCTAAACGAATTTGCGATAGTCAGAGAACTACGTAGAGAGATACAGAAAGAGAAGGGGCTAGGCTAGAGTTGGAGCGGCCATAAGCGCAAACGATTTCCATGCAGTGACCAAAGTCAGTAAAGTATACGAAGGTCCAAGCCAGGGATGAAATATACTCCAGATACATGATGAAAACAATGGAACAAGCGGATCCAGTGACACTTATAACTCGAACATTAACCTTGTTTTATGAGACTAGTGTCTTACTACAGTGCCGTGGACAAATGGCGTTTACATTGTTGTTATAACTCGTGTATTCAAGTGAGCAACTTCTACATCGAGAGAGTAATAGCAAAACTGTATCTATGGAGAAAACAAAATTTCCACAGCGATGTTTGTGGTTTTTGTTAGATTTACCCATCTTCCAGTATAATTAAACTTTCGTAAATGACTAGCCAGACAAAACGAATATTTGTGCTGTAAACAACGAAAAAGTTTTGGCCTAATTTTCAGTCGTCGTCGTATTTTTGATACCGTTTTTACCCGTTCTCATAATGAATTGTTTACCGACACAGCATCCGAACTTTTGAGTTTAGATCTTGCGAACCCTTAACACAACTAAAATAGTCAAAATTCTAGATAGAAAACTGTGCAATCATTTCTATTGGACCACTAGTAGCAGGGAGCATGTCAGAAAATAAGGTTTATCGGCCTAAAGCAGGGTCATTGCAGTACTGCTAGGATTAACCTTTTCATTAACGAGCCTTATTGCCAGTTCGATTATGCATACTTTCGGGTTGTGTGCTCACGGAAATGCAGCGTACGTCTTCCAGGAGACGGCAGTCTGTGGGCTATTGACTGAACAGAGCGGAAGCCACTTCCATCGCCTTCAAAGGAAACGCCTGGTTGCAGAACACAGTTGTAGGCCACCAAAATGTCATGGCATTTGCAATCATACATCTGTTTTCACTTTTCTGTTTTTACTTGTTTTCATTATTTCGTGCATCAGGGGTCAGCTCGTTCTTGTAGGTCACTGGGCGTTGCCCCAGGCTAGTTAAACCCGCGGTCTAAGCACTAAAATGGAAATAGGCGGGGCATGTGGCAAGAAGGTAGTCGTTTTCCCGAAAGGTCTCCAAAATTGGAAAAAAACTAATTTGGAGTCGCTGACAACAGCACTTTGCACACAGTCGCCGAATCTCTTCAGGAACGTCGTAGTTCACAAAAGTTCTATTAGTGAACAGAGACGCGGCTTCAAAGAATGGTGAGAGCAGTTGTACAATTCTAGCACTTGCATTAATTTCAAAGTTTGTCAACGGAATTGCAGAAATGCGACTACAGGCATACAGGTGGCTAGCTACTGTAAAGTAGCGGCCTTCTATTTGAGATCTGAAGTTGTTGGGCAAGAGTCTAAATTGGTCCTCTTCTATATCGATGGAGGCTCTGTAGGAAGGTGAGTTGTTAGAACTTTTCGCTTGAAGTAACAAGACCGGATCGTGCAATAGCAGCTTTTGCGTCTGTGAGCCCTCATTTAGAATGGAAAATTAAGTGTAACGTTACGCGTAAGTAGGCGATCTAATCGGCCGCGCAGAATTGGTGCAAGGTAAGGTGAATTTGTTTGCGAAGCTGTGCGGCGCCAGGGCCAAGAGCGGGCCGCGGCCTGGCAGGCGAGCCAGCTGCGTCAGCGAAGGACCGGATGTGGGTAAATCCCAATACGGGGTTTTGGCGACGGACAGTCTCTTAGGTGGACAAGAAATGACGGAGTGTCATACAAGCTTAGCGATAGCGATTTAGAGCTCTCTGAACTTGGACAACAAATCCGGTACATGTGAAGGGGAGTCTGAATACACCTGCGGTCTCGGAAAAATGAGGCGCATCCAATGACACGACGACGTTTCAAAGTCTTTAAAATTACATAAGTTAATATTTCACAGCGAATAAACAATTGAAGAAATGGGCGGAGAAACGGGCTAACCATCAAATGTAAAAACTTGGTGTTGCCATGTGTTGCTGGGTATGGGAACTATAAAAACTGACATTGGTCTGACCCCTAAATGATATTTTGGGGTGAGACTGTCAGTTTTATAGTTCCCATAACCAGCAACAGATGGCAACACTCTCAAGATTTTACATTTGAGGGCTAGCCCGTTTTTCCGCGCACGTCTTCAATTGCACAGTGAACCTCTGAATTAAAAACTTTTAAACCTTCATGGGTCATTCCATGCCAAGTGGTCTAAACCTTCCCACCATCATGTCTCCAATTTTCTTCAAATTTTATCTGTAGCACTAGTCAAGTGCTAAATTAAGTTTCTCAAGATTTCAAGCCTCTAGCTGCAATACTTGCTGATCTACACCCCCTTGTCTGAAGGGTAGTAAGTTCGCATGCGCGCGACATCAGACAAAATGCCATTTTTGGGGTCTCATAAAATTGAAACCAATTCATAAGAATGGTTAGTAAGATGAGACCCTGTACAGTTTTTTGTGCTGATTCAAACGAAATTAATTATAAGATTACTGATGCAAAATCCGGTCAAACAAGTCGACTCAAAGTGTACCCCTAATTCTGTCGTGACTTAATGCGACAAATTTTGACCAATATTCAGACTGCAATAATTTCCTTGCAGATAAAGATATGGACTTGAACTTTTTACCAAGTCTTATCTTTGTGCTGGACATAATACAGCTGGATTTCCAACTACCCAGGCTTTATAGTCGCCTTGCAAAATCTCTTCAAATTTGGCAGTGTCAGCGCAAATGGCTTTATTTACCAAAGTTCAAAGCCCATTACTACAAAATAGTCAGCCTGGATTTAATTGTGAATAGTATCATCTGAAAGAGAAACTCTTGCTCTACGAGATGGATATATTTTTCTTTTGCAACGCTTCCATTAAGTGCTTATTTACTCAGGTCAAAGTATCTTATATTTTGTGTGCGCAGTGCCCTGCGTTGGTCCATGATGGCTGAGCCATTACTGGTTATCACAATAAAACCAGCATCCCCATCGCCATAGGGGCCACGCCCGATAGCCATGCAGTAACAGCCACGGGTGGGTATCTTTACTGCAGGTTCCCAAGCCTGATTACAGGGTGTCTTTACCACAGGATCCCAAGCCTGATTGTGGGTTTCTTTATGCAGGTTCCCAAGCCTGTCTTCCTCAGTTACTTCATCATTCTGGAAGCATCGTTGATTTGCAAGAGAATGCTTTCAGGAAAACTGTATTGCCGACCAGATGATGTCACTGATGGAGCTGGAATAACACCAATGATAAGTTGTTCTGGAATCCAGCAAGTATCACGTCTTAAGGGCCAATAAAATGAACTTGCAGGACCATGAGGATGCATAAAGCTTATGAAAGCATCTTTCTGTTCGACTGAGATTTCAACGATGTTTCCAATCCACCATTTCTTTTCATAAATGCAAGCAACATACTGCCCAGGCTGAAGATCCATGAGTTGAACTACTACTTCAGCAGCACTAATTTTGGCCAAAAAAGATGTCGCATCATTAGAAACTCTACTGACCTTAATTGTCGTCATATCAATGGGCAAAAAATGGTGGTTTTCTCTTGTGCCAGCTAGAGTGTGCCCTTGCAGGAATCTTTCTTCTTGAGAAGCTTTTTCTTCTTCAACTTCCTCTTTGCTGATGAAAAAGAATTTGATTCCATTGATATTATCATTGCAGAAGTTGAAAAGATCTTTGGGTGTTAGAATCTGGTTTTCATATGGACGTTGCAAACTTGCTCTTGCTGCCAACCGTTTTGTTGTGCCTCCAATGCCATCACAAGGCGACTTTCCATGGCTTGTTCCAAAGAAATTCCATTCTGCTGTTATTTCAAAATCTTCTTTGTGATAGCATAAGTTGAGAAAATTCTTGAAATTCTTATATTGTGCAGCTGAACCATCACTGAAGTAGTGGATGTGGCTTATTTTGGAAAATTGCATCTTCAGGTAATTGATTACTTTTCCAATGTAAACATGGACAGTAATCGTATCGTGTCGAAGGCAGTCACTAATAACACAAAGATTCACACATTGCACCTCTTCGTTTTCACAGTAGTAGACTACAAATGGATGAACTGTTGCTTGACTGTTTTCCCAGTGAAAGCCTTGCACTGCATCTTGAACAATAAATGAATAGTTTTCAGCAAAATCCATTAGTATTATGAATTCGCCTTCTTTCAAATCAGTTTTGAGAGCTTTCAGGTGCTGGCTTTGATGCTTGGCAATGTAGTGATGACAAGACAGGTTCCAAATTTTTGCTGCAATATCTTCAACATACTCTTCTGTTGAAAGCTGCTTTGTTTCTAAAGTATCCCTGTCGGTATGAATCCATTGTTTGTACTCAATCAGTTCTTCAGGGTCATTATCTTCAAAATATGTTGCAATAACTGCTTCTACACCTTCTGGACCAGGGCAGTTTTCACAACGATGAAGCATACAATCCTTGTTTTCCAAGCTGCAAACAGCTTTGCTAAGAATTTCCTTGTAGTCTTCATTGATTGATGCACCAGTGAGCATAAGCTTGACATTTTGGTGTATTGTACAGACACAAACTGAGTGCATTCCAGCAGAGCCAACTGTAACACACCATTTTGGTCTAAGCTCGCAAAACTTTGAGAAGCCAATTTCTGGTCCATTTTGCTTCTGATAAGACACGTACATTTCCTTCAAATTGCAAAGCAACAACCGCTTTTGCTTGTACACCTTTGTTCCTGAAATTCTCACAGGCACACAGTCTTTCTTCCCTGGACAAAGTCTGCTGAATTCGTCATCTTGAAAAAAGTCATGTACTTTCTGAACAACTTCATCTGAAAGCTTCCTTCCTTGCCGATTTGCTGGAAAAGCTAGAACACCTTGCTCATTCTTCAGTTTTCTCGCTTGCTTTACCATTCTTTCTGATACATTAAATGCTGTTGTCGTATCTTTAATTGTCCAGCTTCTTGGAACCAAGGTCAATATTTGAACTTTTGTCCTACGATTTGACACTTTACATTTTTCTTTCAACTCTTCTATAAGATTATCAAGATCTGCACAATTATTGCATGGGCGACTTTTACTTGAACTTGGCTGTTCATCGTAATTGATTCCTACAGCAGCAGCAATTTGATTCCCAATTAAACTTTGTGCATCCAAGATCTTTCTTTTTGCATAGCTTTGCTTATCTCTTTTACTTAGTTGTCTTCTTTTCAATGGTGAAGCACCAATAAATGATAAACTTTTGTTGATGGCTGGTTCAGTTTCATCCGTTGTGAAATCTTGTTCAGATTGGGTTGATAGTGATGATGAATCTTCTAGCTTTTGGTTCAGTGCCGACATGCAGCGAGGGCAAAGCTTCTGACCAGGTTTTATATCAATCACTTCTTTTTTCTTTAACAGGCAAAGTTTGGCAGCTGTTTCATTATCAAGCAGTCTAAGTCCAGCTTTTACATTGTGATTCCTCTTCTTGAATGGATTGCAACATTTCTTTTGCATCGCTTGATATTCATGTAGGAAGAGGGCTTCATGGTGGAAGCAAATGATGGAATTTTCGTCAAGTTTGGCTTCTGAACGCGAAACAAGCAATTTCTGGTCACATTCTGTGAAATCACTAAACGCTTTGAATCCAGTCTTCTTAGCATAGAAGATAACATGGCACTTCGATGCAGCAGCATCTTTTCCAATTGAACAGGGGGCCAACGATTCTTCTTCTTCATTAACTTCTGACATCTCTCACTGGCCAATCACTGAATAAAACACGAATGAAATATCCAATTATATCAGTAATTCTAAGCGACTATTAAGATTCAAATTCCTAGAAATGAAGAAAAATTAGTGCATCGCGCATACAAAATATAACAACTTTGATGTGAGTTAATGAGTACTTAATGGTCGCGTTGCAAAAAAAACAAATGTCAGTCTTGTAGAGCAAGAGTTTCTCTTTTAGGTGATACTATTCACAAGCAGATTCAGGCCAACTATTTTTTAGTAATTGGCTTGAAACTTTGGTAAATTTTACCGTTTGTGCTGACACTGCCTAATTTGAAGAGATACTGCAGGGCGACCATATGGCCTGGATCATTGCAAATCCGGCTGCATTATGTCTAGCACAAGCATGAAGCTTGGCCAAAAGTTCAAGTCCATATCTTCAACTGCAAGGAAATCATTGCAGTCTTAATATTGGTCAAAATTTGTCGCGTTGTGTCACGACAAATTTTGAAGTATACTTTGAGTCGAGTTATTTGACCGGGGTTTGCATGAGTAATGTTATACATAATTTCGTTGGAATCAGCAAAAAAAACTGTACAGGGTCGCATCTTACTAACCATTCTTATGAATTAGTTTCGATTTTATTAGACTCCAAATATGACATTTTTTTTATGTTGCATGCACACGGACTAAGTACACTTCAGACAAGGGGGTCTAGATCAGCAGCTATTGCAGCTAGAGGCCTGAAATCTTGGGAAACTTACTTCAACACTTGACTAAAGCTACAGTTAAAATTTGACGAAAATTGGAGACCATGATGGTGGGAACTTTTTTCAGTTTTAGACCACTTGGTGTGGAATGACCCTCATACAATTTCAGCATGCGATATCCCAGATGACAGCATAGCATTGTAGTAGCTATATCAGTGAAAGCTACGTATTTGTATCTATTTTATTTCTTAATTTATTAATTTAATCTTTTCATTATGCAAATTTTTGTCATAACATCGTATCCATAATTACACAGAAAATGAATGCTTTATGAATACCTCAAATTTAGTGATACTTGTTATTTAATGAACAGTTAACGATTTTGCCAGTAACCTTATTTAAATGTTGACTGAAAGTGCTATTAAAAAAGTGCTTGAAACTTTCTGGCAGATTAACTGTGTGCCGGACCGAGACTCGAACTCTGGACCTTTGCCTTTCGCGAGCAAGTGCTCTAGAAACAACCCCCAGGCTGCGGCTAAGCCATGTCTCCGCAATATCCTTTCTCCCAGGAGTGCTAGTTCTGCAAGGTTCGCAGGAGAGCTTCTGCGAAGTTTGGAACGTAGGAGAAGGGGTACTGGCGGTATTAAAGCTGTGAGGACGGGGCGTGAGTCATGCTTGGGTAGCTCAGTTGGTAGAGCACTTGCCCGCGAAAGGCAAAGGTCCCGAGTTCGAGTCTCGGTCCGGCACACAGTTTTAATCTGCTCGAAAGTTTCATATCAGCGCACACTCCGCTGTAGAGTGAGAATTTCATTCTAGAAAAAAGTGCTTGTTTGAAAGTGGTCAGTCGCATGTATTAGCGGACACCACACTTCAAAAAGGGAAACAAAAATCCTTCATTTTAGAAGGAATAAATAATTGCTTAAAAAAATTTAAGGACGATCTGTTGTCATTCATCATGAGCACACTTCAGCAAGAACGCTGGCTTATTTATGAACCAACTATTACTTAAATTTAAAGTAAATTATGACTTCAACATATTAGTTTAGTACGGGAAGCGGCAAAGTTGAATCAGATCATGTCTGTGCAACGTAAGACGGATGTAATTTCGTAGGGACGGCCTTCAGTCAGTGGAAAAGCAAACAGTAGTGGAACACTGCGGGAGCTAAGCGGAGACGGAGTTCTGGAGTGAATCGCTCAAGGGTGCGATCCTGGACACTTCATGTCGAGTGCTGGAAGGAGGCAGACTTGTAGTAACGAGATATCGATCGTGTAGGTGTTTCAGTCTGGGATGGGGAATGGTCACTACCATACATTCACTTCTGAAGGGACTTAATGTATTTCGACAAGTCTGAACGTGCTCCAGAATCAGAGTCCTAAATATTTTCCCTTGATTTACGGCACTGAGAATAGTCAGCGTATAAGTTACTGTTTTCTGTACTGCGTGTGTTAATTTGCGGATCATCATATTGAGCTCTGAACTGTTTTGTGCTGGTGGATATTTCGTGTATTAGGATTGCGAAATGGGCTTAGTTTTCATGTATATTTGATGACTATTTAGTCTGGGGAATTTGCAACCAGTCTCTTAACACACTCAACGTAACTATAATGCATTTGGAAAAGGTATTTTGTGTCTGGATTTTAACTGAATATTGTAGTAGGATCTTCCTGTTTTGAGATTTTCTGTCTTGGATAATCATTATTCAACATAATTCTGCCGTCTGCATCAATTACAGACGTTATAATAGAACCCTTGTTACAAAATTACCTACTTAATTTTTATTTTGTATTTCTGTGTATGTTACTAACTCGTAATTCTAGCCAGTGCATAGACAATTTGATTGCAGGATCCAGAGCTACAGGTTGTTGTTTGCAGCGAATTAGCTGCGGGGCGGGAGAGCATAAGTTTGCATCTCGACTCTATGACTAGGTCGAGTTATTCTTTTCAGAGCCGTACATAGCCAAAGTACCGAAAGTACGGAGAACCACTGATAAATATGCAGCCGGTTTTCTCGTATGAGATACTGTTTTGAAGAGCTGCTGTTCAAGCAGTAAGTATTAGGTACCATCACAATATCACTTGACGCTGCGAGAAGGCGAGTTGTTAACTTCTCGCTTGAAGTAACAAGAACTGATCGTGAAATAGTAGCGTTTGCGTCTGCGAGCCCGCATTTAGAACGGAGAACTGCGTGCGCGAGATGAGTAGCCGGATGTAGCTACGTCGGCCTCTTCCTGTTTTCTGGCCAGGCGCCAGCTGCGTAGCTGTGATAAGCCAAGAGTCCGTGCACCTCTTATGAACCGCTATAAGCTAAACTGCTGTGACTTACTTTTTGTCATCAACAGCTATTTCCGGTGTGTCGCCCTCCGCACTTTTCTACAACTTCTGGGTGTATTTGTTCATGCTCTCCTGGCGTATTGTCCTTCATCTTACTTAAGCATTTACGCACCAGCTACTCTCTCTCTCTCTCTCTCTCTCTCTCTCTCTCTCTCTCTCTCTCTCTCTCTCTAGCACTATTGTTGCTCCGTTTTGGTGGCTACTGTTATCGCTACTCACAATTGATATGCAGCAGTTCTTCGCATGTGCAGTATTCACGTAAATTCGACATTGCTCTGGCTGTCGGTTGTCATTTAACCTTCAGCTCCTTCCCCCCCCCCCCCCCCCCCTTTTTTTTCCCCTCCTCTCTCCAGTGGTCTGTCACACTGTTAATCGGCGTGAGAAAGCCTAAGTGGTGCACAAAATAGGAAACGAGCTAGTGAAAGAGGAAATGAACGTGCTGTTAACACTAAAAGTTGAACTGCTCTATCGGTAGTAGAAA
Source organism: Schistocerca americana (assembly GCF_021461395.2). Lineage (NCBI taxonomy): Eukaryota > Metazoa > Arthropoda > Insecta > Orthoptera > Acrididae > Schistocerca > Schistocerca americana. Next base: position 439,088,918 of record NC_060125.1, read on the forward strand.
TTGTGAAATCTCAACACCATTTGATGAAATCGGAAACTACATTGAATGTGTGGAGACAGTTGTGGTGGAGCAAGGAGTGTGACACTGTTGATGTTGATGGGGCAGTAAAGACGTGGCTAGTGCTTATAGCGTGACGATGAAATGAGGAAAGATCAGATAGGAAGAAAACTCACGAAGACCTTGTGCACGAAGAACAACAAATGACGTGTTTTGGTGTAAGTGTTAATGTTGTGTTAAGGGTGCGAACAGTGAAAACAAAACTTAAAGTAACCCGGCGAATTGGGGCAGTACTGATGCTGTCAAATAGTTCATTGCTGTTCACGGCGTTCGGCAAAAGATAGAGCGTGACCACCGTCAATGTTAAATGTTAATGAATTTGCAGATACGCCCTAGTTGCAATCTTTTTCACGATTTACATATTCTCAACAACAAAAAGTATAGTTGAACAACTTTGAAAATATCGATTCTGATAATACTTTTTTTTAGTGAATACTGTGTATGGAGATCGTTCGGGGTTGCGCAACGAGCAGTTTTATTAATTGGCAGATGCAAACTTACGTAAAATATACGAACGGATTAGTACGAGTGAACTCCCAATCAAACGAAAATGCTTGTAGATTACTTTATATGTATGTAGGTACATTAGAAGAAAAGCAGCTACTTGAAGACCGTTGCTCCAGCCTCCCCGCCATTCAGCTGTTAACTCTCGTCGACATAATAATTATAATTATAATTATCATTTATTGCACTACATTGATTTCAACCACTACTCAAGCTAGCTGTGTTGTGGAAAAGTTAATAAAAGATGTTGATGAGTCGTTATATATGACAGACCAAATGCATAACTTATAGGAGCTACGCTCAGACTCGCTCTTTAACATTTACGACTGTTTCTGCAGAGCAGTAGGATTATGCTATATCGTAAAATAAGATAACAGAAAATTTGCAGTTGGTTAAAAATATGTGGAAGTTAAAACTACGTTATTGTTTTGGAGGCTGAATTGAGTGTGTATTTAGAGCAACGTGGAAACCTGCTTCAGTGTACTCAGCTGCTCTCTTAAATTTCGGCAGTGTAGAAAATATTCCTTGTCTTCTGGAGTACGTTAGTACTAAGCGCATTCAAACACTAAAGTCAGTCTTAACATTGTTAATCATAGTGGATCCTATTCGTTTTTTTATCATCCCATCTTTGTCAACGCCCAAGTCGCCGAAGTGGAGTCATGTAGAGACTTCCACCAGGTGGCCAAACACCACCAGATGCGATCTCCCAGCCAGGAATGCCGTATGATAAATTCTCTGTTAAGCATTTTTTCTTGTTGAGATATTGATCGCGCTGATATCACTTGTAATCTTAGAGCGATAGCGAAAATAAGCAGGTCTTCGAAATCCAGAATTCGTAAAATACGAACCGTAACAAACTTTTAGTCTCGTGACATCACATTCGTTGACTTTGGGAAGGTAGCAAGGTGTCACCTTGCAGCATAACCTAGACTTCGGGCGACGTAGCATATAGTTTGTTTCCACAAGTTACAGTCGAGAAGATATAGAAGCAAGATATATATTGTCAGTGTTGTTATATCTCCGTCTGCACACATGTCACACTCGAAATCGTCACACGTCGAAACTGACATTTGATAAGGGTCGTCTTGCACAAAGTTCCAGAGCCTCGCTTTTGTCAATGTTTAGACCCGTACAGAACACTGCTTCACAGCCTTTAGTGAATCTTTCAGCGGTTACGGAAAGAAACTGCAACACAATAAATTAATGTAGGGTGATGAAATTTAGAGAACACTTTTGATTAATATTGCAAGATCACAGGTTTATGTAAGCGCGAGATTAGCCATTGCAAATGGGAAATCCTGGTACAGTACTAACCGGCGTAACTGCTACTGTTGAATGCAAGCATGCAGATGGGCATGCATTGTTTTTCACAGGTGCCGGATGTTAGTTTGTGTTATGTTAACCGGGGACCTAGAAACGACTGAGAGGCTCCATCCCCGCCGCAGCCGCAGTGGTCCACAATCCCACGACTACTACCGCAGTCCACTGCACCCCTCCGCCACCCCACACCGAACCGAGGGTTATTGTGCGGTTCGGCCCCGGTGGACCATCCCAGGGAAGGTCTGACACCAGACGCGTGTAACCTCTATGTTTACGTGGTAGAGTAATGGTGGTGTACGTGGAGAACTTGTTTGCGCAGCAATCACCGACATAGTGTAGCCTAGGCGGAATAAGGGGAACCAGCTCGCATTAGCCGAGGCAGATGGGAAACCGCCTAAAAGGCATCCACAGACTGGCCGGCTCACCAGACCTCGACCGGCGCTCCTTCCCGCTCGGAAAGCCGCGCGTTAGACCGCACGGCCAACCGGGTGGGCTAGTTTGTGGGATAGAGTACCATGCCTGTTGCACTTGGTCGGTCAATACAGGGACGGTTAATGTTGATTGTGAAGACGCTGGAGGCGTCAGATGATGCCCCATGTCTACTCGGTCGATGGTGATGGAGCAGGTCAAGGCAAAGTGTTGACACACTATGGAGAATGTTGGGATACAACAGCGGTATGTCGGCGACCGTTCTCCTGTTGGAAAACATCTCCTGGAATGCTGTTCGTGAATGGCAGCACAACAGGTCGAGTCACCAGACTGACGTACAAATTTGTAGTTAGGGTGGGTGGGATAACGACGGGAGTGCTTCTGCTGTAGCACGAAATCGCACCTCAGAACATAACTCCAGGTGTAGGTCCAGTGTATCGAACGCGCAGACGGGTCGGTTGCAGGCCTTCAACTGACGTCCTAACCAACGGTCTTCCGTGGCACCGAAACAGAACCAGCTTTCATAGGAAAACACAGCAGACCTACACCCAGCTCTCCAGTGAAAGCTCTCGCTTGACCCCACTGAAGTCGCAAATGGCAGTGGCTTGGGGTCAGTGGAATATACGCTACAGAGCATCTTGCTAGGAGCTGACGTTGAAGTAACAGATTTGTAACAGTTTGTTGTCTCTGAGGTGCCAGTTACTGTTCAAATTGCTGCTGCAGATGCAGTGCGACGCGCCAGAGCCATACTCCGAACACGATGGTCTTCTCTCTCGGTAGTGCCACGTGGCCGCCCGGAGCCTGGTGTTCTTGCGACCTTACATTCCCGTCGCCAGCATTCATGTGCAGTGGCTACATTCCTGTAAAGTCTCTCTACAGTAATCTAGCCGGATAACGCGACCTCGTTCAAACTCAGAGGTGCTGAGTGGCGTCTTCATCGCCTTAAAGGCATTCTTGACTAACATCAACTCACCAAGTCCAATCCAGTAGGTAACTAATGCTCACGACCGTGAGTGTGTATTTACAGCAAATCTGATTTTCATCCTTACTCTGGCGCTACTAGCGCCTCTATTGTGCAACTAGTGCACAGTTCGACTAGATATCCGTCAGATGTGGAAACGCCCCCACCGACTTAAGTTTACTACGTCGTACAACTCGTGCTTAGTGTTGAGATATTTTTTCCGACAAAATATTTTTGGACTTTCATGCCGCTGTCACCGTAAATGTAGCACAACCGCTGGCTGTACACCGTGGCCAAAATCCGCCGAGCAGGTGGCTGTGCAGTGGCAGCGTGTAATGAGAGGGCTGCGCAAGTGTGCGCAAAGCGTCGGTTCCACGTGAGCCGCTTAACCGGCCTTGGCGCGCGCGCAATCCCGCCATGTCAAACCGCGCGTGGCCTTTGATGTCGGGCAGCGCGTCACTGCCGGCCCACCATTTGTGGCCAGTCGCGTAGCGGGATTACAGGGCCGCGCCCCTATTGCCTCGCCGTCGAGAGACCGCCGTTGACGCCGCATGTGGCCCGACAGCCAACTACAGCGTCCACGGCGCTCCTGAGACCGTGTCACACTCTGAAGTGACTTGATCACTGATCTCTTATAAAAGACGTTTCATAAAGTAGTGTACTGCTGTCGTTCTGTATTGTCTATATAAAGCTATGGTTTCATTTAAATTACTTGATAGTTGGCACTTCACGGGCTGCAGATGGTTTCGTTCCAGAGTGCTTAACGTTACGTCCGAAACGTTCGCCGTTACCAAGCTCCAACAACAATCACTCAGTTCACATTGTTCATTCTTGCTGTTTGGATCCCGCATCCTGGAACTGGCCCTTTAATTTCGTATCTCATGACACACCTACGCAAATGCTAACGACATACCTAGTAAGAGTAGTAACCAAACTCTACTGGATCCTTCCGCTTTACATGAGATTCAACATCAGGTGTACGGTTGTTATCACAAAGATCGCCTTACATTAGAAAAGTTTCCTAATAGTGTAGTGGGTAGCGCATTAATAAGTGATGCAGAACGTCGTAGGTTCGAAACTCGTGAAAGATTTTTAATTTTTAAACCTACATAAAAAAACGTATTTAGGTAATTGACTTAAATATTTTTTAAATTCTAATATTTTGCCGCGTCATTTTCACTATCGTATTGGTTTTTCTGTCTTCAGTTTTCTTCATATCATCCTTTATTCAGTTGGAATCTGTCAGTATCGTTTATAATCTACTACTGCTCATCGGTTGGTAAAGCGCAGATTTTTCTATCTTGAGTTTGCTCGTAGATGCTTTCATCGCCGTGAATAAAGTGATGGTTACTCAGGTTTGCCACAGATGGTTATCCGCCTTTTTCTCGGATACGCTGCATGTATGGAGGTTGGAGTTAGGTTGGGACAAGAGTTTAAATTCAATGTTACAGGACGAATTCGTTCATTCGTCAGTTAAAATCAGCTCTCGACAAAGCATCTTGCATTTCGGTCATACCTTCCAACATTGCTCTGCGTTACACGTTAAGCATTAAGAAATCACTCGCGGTGTTAGTGTGTCACCTATAAATGAGCGGTAGCCGGTAGCCGATATGGTAACACTGTAGCAGAAAGTGACAGACCCCAACTATTAAGTAAATTAATCTGACAATAGGCTCACACTAACTTCTTCTAGGGTTGCCCAGAAAGTAACACCCCGCATTTTTTTCTCAGCTGAAAACAATGCTACGAATGCGAAACGTTAGTATTATTTAAAGTCTCCTGTGTGAGCGCGCCAAGTTTGTCACTTCAGACAGATGAGTAGCTTCAGGAGAGTTTCAAAATGGCGTCTTTAGGTGATTTACGTTACAAACAACGTGCCGTCATTGAAGTTCTTACTGCAGCGAAAGAAACTGTGGACAATATTGACAAACGCTTGTGCAAAGTCTATGGAGCATCTGCTGTCGACAGAAGTACAGTTAGTAGCTGTACACGGAGGGTGAGGTCAGCAGAAGGCGGTTCGGCGGAGCTCGGAAGATTTGCGGCGGTCGGGGAGACCATCCACGGCGGCCACACCTGACAAGTTGCAGTGAGCTGACTTCATTCGTGGAAGACATTTTGAGAAAGATGAGGTGATTCACACAGTGAAGCACTCTCTCCGTCACCAGGACAAGGTCTCGTACGACAGGACATACATACCCATGTTTCGCACTGGAGGAAGGCCTTAGAGCGGGATGGAGATTACGTGGAAAAATAGGATGTGTAGATGAAACCCCATTCTTTCGTGTGTGTAGTTCTCTTTATGTTCAATGCAGAATTGTTGAAGAGAAAATGCGGTGCATTACTTTCTGGTCAACGCTCCTATAAAAGATAGGGAGGTATTAAAATGTCGAAAGTCTTCCTAAGTAAAAATACCGTCACGTCAACAGGGAAATATTTCCGTGAAATTAATCATATGACGAAAATGTAACAGTTTTCATTACCTTAGAAAACACGTGGCGGCGGCGGCGGCGGCTTTTCGTATTTACCTGAACGTTGCACTCAACGACCATTTGAACTCTCTGTACACAAGCGCTTGCACGAGAAAGCAAATAGAATATCCCGCGGCGTGAAGTAATAGTCAATTATTGATACCCCCATGCTTTAATGTTACGTTGTGCCATAAATTTTTTCTCTTCGGCGTTCTTTTGTAACACCACATTTCAAAATCTTCTCACCTAAAGTGTTCGTACGTTAACAAATTTCTTTGAAAATGCTTGTCTTGCTTTTGCCACTCCGTGATCGAAGCAAATAAGATATAAAAAGTAGTTATTTTGCTGCCCGTCTATCATGTCCAGCGTTACATTTCGTAATGTAAATCGCTCATGACCTGATGTAATTAGAGTGTATTATTCTTCATTGAAGTTCATTGAAGTTCGTTGATATTCTCCTTGTAACCTCTTTACACTGTATTCTGTTCAGCAGTAGTGTGTTGGGAGGGGCCAAGGGAGGGGATGCAGGGAGTAGTTAAGCCAGGATGTCTCAAACTTTCTCCGTCGCGCCCACCTACATGAAAAATTTGCCCCCCCCCCCCCCCCCCTGCCACGTTTTCTGGTTTCCTTTCCTTCCTAAGTAATTGCCACGCTTGGCACAATAACGGCCCAAGATATCTATTTACTTATTATTGCTACTATGTTACTATAATAATAATAATAATAATAATAATAATAAAAACAACTCAACCAATTACTAAAGATAACAGAAACATTCAGCAATGATATAAATATGGCTTTTCGAACAGACAAATGTAACAAAAATAGCATTGTCAAGGGAAAACACACTAAACAAGAAGATTACATATTGGCTAACCACAGCAACTGCATTGAAGCGATGGAATAAAACAAATGCCTATAAATATCTAGGATACAGACAAAAAATCGGAATAGATAATACAAATATTAATGAAGAACTAAAAGAAAAATATAGACAAAGACTAACAAAAATACTGAAAACAGAATTGACAGCAAGAAACAAGACAAAAGCTATAAATACTTATGCTATACCAATATTGACCTACTCATTTGGAGTAGTGAAATGGAGTAACACAGACCTAGAAGCACTCAATACACTTACACGATCATAATGCCACAAATATAGAATACATTACATACATTCAGCAACAGAAAGATTCACATTAAGCAGAAAGGAAGGAGGAAGGGGATTTATCTATATAAAAAACCTACATTATTGGACAGGTAGACAATTTAAGAAAATTCTTTCTAGGACGAGCAGAAACTAGCAAAATACACAAAGCAATCACTCATATAAATACATCGGCTACACCACTGCAATTTCATAACCACTTCTACAACCCTTTAGATCACATAGCATCAACAGATACGAAGAAAGTAAATTGGAAAAAGAAAACACTACATGGCAAGCACCCGTATCATCTAACACAGCCACACATTGATCAAGATGCATCCAACACATGGCTAAGAAAAGGCAATATATACAGTGAGACGGAAGGATTCATAATTGCATTACAGGATCAAACAATAAACACCAGATATTACAGCAAGCATATTATTAAAGATCCCAATACCACAACAGATAAATGCAGACTTTGCAAACAACAAATAGAAACAGTAGATCACATCACAAGCGGATGTACAATACTAGCAAATACAGAATGCCCCAGAAGACATGACAATGTAGCAAAAATAATACATCAACAGCTTGCCTTACAGCATAAACTTATAAAACAACACGTTCCCACATACAAGTATGCACCACAAAGTGTACTGGAGAATGATGAATTCAAATTATACTGGACCAGAACCATTATAACAGATAAAACACCACATAACAAACCTGACACCATACTCACCAATAAAAAGAAGAAATTAACACAACTAATCGAAATATCCATGCCCAATAAAACAAATATACAAAAGAAAACAGGAGGAAAAAATTGAAAACTGGCTGAGGAAGTCAAGGACATATGGCATCAGGATAAAGTTGACATTATACCAATTATACTATCAACCACAGGAGTCATACCACACAATATCCACCAGTACATCAATGCAATACAGCTACATCCAAACTTATATATACAACTACAGAAATCTGTAATTATTGATACATGTTCAATTACCCGAAAGTTCCTAAATGAAATATAACACATACCATACAGTTAAAATGAAGTGACGCTTGATCAAGGTCCGCGTCACTTTCCATTTTTAACCAGACTTAGTCTGAGAAAGTAAAGAAAGAATGAATGAATAATAATAATAATAATAATAATCCTTCGAGGACATCAGTTACTTTTTTATGATTATCATGCATTTGTCTTAATCAAAGCTGTTAGAGGTTAACAGATAAAACTAGTAGTTCATAAATAACCGCGGCTGCGTGTTCAGTTTATTGGAACTGTGCAAATATGTGTAAGACACTACAATCTTTTTTTTTTTTTTTACAAAAAAAGTTTTGTTTCCATCCGCATCGCTTTCAATTCATTTATAATGGTTTTTATATTGGAAAGATCACGACATACTAATGACGATAGGACAATGGTCAACATTTAAATGCGAGTTTAAAACTTTCATGTATCAAGAAAGAAAATAAACAGAACAAAACTGTACCTAGTTCAAAACTGGGAAATTTTCAGAAATTTGCACATTTAGTTAGAGTGCTTGAACTCGCCAAGAAAGCAGTTCCAGTCTTTGTCGAATCTTTCAAACAGCAGTTCGTAGATCTCCCCCCCCCCCCCTCCCCCCCCCCCCCCACTCCCTCCAGCTGTAGCAGAGACCGATGTTTCGTCGTGATTAATGCCATTGCGGAAAATGTCTCATATAATTAAGTTGAAGGGAAGGATAACATGTCCACTGCCCTTCTTGCTAAATTTGGTTATTCAGAGTCTGTACTCTAAAAATTTCTAGAGACTTAGATTTAAATTTATTTCGAAGCATTCTATTATCAATTGAGTTCTATTAGCTCCTCATGTTTTGCTTTAGACAAGTGGTATTGGACGGATTGTGGATCCAGTCATACTCAGATTGAGGCTCTCGAAATTTATCCTCGGACCGTTCACGAAGGGGCTGTGTAATGAATCATTACTCGCGACTTTCCTCAGCATTCCTACTGACAGGATCTACTACTCAATTCTTGTGAAATAAGGCAGCAAATTAACGATGAGGGAGCTTCCGAACGTGCTTCATGGAGGTGAGAATCAGACGCTGGCAGTATTTATCGGAAATCTTTTTCTTACGTAATGTGAAATACAAATATTTCAACGAAACTATAGCTCCACTTTATTACTATCTGCACCGCCCTCCCAAGGTTTAAAGCAAGGTGCCGGATCACAACCTGCTCCCTTCCAATAACACCGCAGAGGGAGGTGAGGTCACAGAGATTAACGTCAGCATTCGACAGATGGTTCTTTCCACACTCTGATGCCATTACTGCGTGAGCCACTGTGGACAGATCTGAAATGTAACCAGGGACATTGACGCATAATTAATCGGGAAATATGCACCACTGCTTCTCATCCCTATGCTGGCCATATACTAGTGAACTTGCTTCCCTTATGATTCGAACTATCTACCACATCCGAATACACTTCCGTGTTCTGTTGTAGCTTCACACAATCACTGCCACTGTTTGTCCTCGGGTCTGTTCTCAGTTTGTGACGATTGACGTAGTATCACGCTGAATTCATTTCAGCGCTTAATGTGACTACCCGGAGAGAATTTTTCACAAAACAGCCTTCCTTGCCTAGGCAATGCAGCACATCACAAAAACATTCTACCTCCTACTAATGAAAGGATGTGACAGTCAAATCGTGCTGCACGTTAGAATTTAGTATAGACGCTGGTAGATTTTGGACGCTCGTACATTTTATTATACGTTCACTAGAAAGGAAGAACGTGCTTCTCGTTACTGGACTGGTTGTTGTAGAATGGGTGAGAGAAGAAATCTAATTTTCCCATTCAGTTAATAACGCTATGTTATGTGACAGTTAAAATACGGTTCGTTTAATAGCTCTATAATCTGAGGCGTCAGAATCCTCTTGTGGCTTTTTGTTAAGGTGTGTTTACACTGCACGATACTTGCTCAGTGAAAATGTTGCATGAAGCTGTTCAGCGTTGTGTAAACGCTTTTAGATATATTTTTGCACCTACGGAATGATGTTACGTATGTGGATGCTAAGGGCGGCTACAATATCCCTAATACACGTTGTCGACATCCATCTGTATGAAATTAGGGTTTCCTCAGACGGATACACACAACCGCGCGATTTAGGACGAGCCACCTAGCTCCGCGCGCAAGAATGTCCATATGGCGCAGTCTTATCAAGTAGGCAGGTGTTGGGTTAAGCTGCGGTCAGATGCTTCCCGTACATATCAGCCAGCGCGTGTGGCATGCGTCGTTCTCGCGCATGCTATTGTGCGATCTTCCGCGGATTTCTTCTCGTAAACCACAATACGCGACGCGATTATCGCGGACTCCCGATTCAGGACTAAGGACTTGAAGTTTGTGTGTCCAAAGAGCGACGGTGCTTCTCCAAAGTGAGCTCCGTAGGCTATATAAAAGCTATCGCTGACGCTGAGGATAACGTGGAATTCACCAAGAGGACAGTTACGAAACAGCAACGTGAAACCTGTAGCAAAGAATCTTGTATCTGTGTAGCTAAAGAGGACAGTAACTACTGTATTTCGTGACAATAAAACGTTGGACTAGTCTCGCATAATAAACACGTTAGGCGCTTAAGAATGTAGCATGGCTTCCTGCCAGGGTACCCGGAGGTACAAATCTTAGATTAGTCGTAAGAATTTTCTCCAAAGAAATGCTTTCCCTCATTGTGTCGCTACGGCTGATAACTGTCCTTGACAAAGCCCAATAATATATTAGACTAACTGTACCTGGCCACGTGTTGCTATGGCTCAGTCTGGTTAAATGGAAAATTGCCCATGGCCACTCCCCCGGGCAAAGACTGCTATTTTAAACATGTTTTTCCAGTTTTTAGATTTGAGATACCTTTTTTATGCCTTACTTTGTTTTTAGTTTCCTCGCTTTATAATTCGACCCCTCAGACTGGATCCACCACGTCGTAAGCAGACACGTGTATCTTAAACGCACGTAACTTCTGATTCGCGGGACTGATGATCTCGGAGTTTAGTCCCATAACCCCGTCAGTCAGTCAGTCAGTCAGTCAATCGGGTTTTTATTTTATTTTTTTACACGTAGAACATGACTGGAACTAATGTACTAACCGCGCACATGCCACTCCGTCGCTAGTCCTCGAGTACGGGTTTCACTGTCCACACGCAGGCTGTTGCATGTTGCACTCCTGAACGCGGAGTCCCTTGACTTCTCTCAGAGCACCTTGAGAGCCCTCGCGTTCAGCCATGTGCTCCGATCCGCCTCAGTCGTTCTCGCGCTGTTAAAACCACAGGAGTGAGGGCGTTTATTACCCTAATGAGAGTTATTGCTTGTCTTCAAGAACGCATGTCGGGAGAGCGCATCAGTGGAAGTCCGGAGACTGTGGCCTCTAAAAGTTACGCCGCCGATGGAGAGACGGGTTACCTAACGCAGCGCCTGGCCAGTAATAAAAGCGAGAGGAGAGGAGGAGAGAGGAAGCGACTTTCACCGTCGCTTTCCGGCCGGCGTAACGCGTCTGCGTAACGGAACGCAGAGCTGCCGCGCAGCCTCGGGTTTCAGCTTTCACTGCGCGGCCGAGGCCGCTTCCCGTTGGTAAGCTCCCCGACCGCGGCAGTGGCGCCCGCTAGTTAGCCATCTCGATCCTCCTCGCAGCCTACAGGTTCCCCTTTCACCCTGCATTATTCTATACTCAAACGAATCTAAACAGCTCACGTTTATATCTGCGACGTGCGAGGGCCTAAGCCGTCGTCACACGGACCGTGCCTTCGAACACAAACGTTGAGCGTGCCCCGTTCAACCTGCTGCTGAACACTCAGAAGTTGAGATTTTTGCATATGAGAGTGATACAGTATACTCGATCGCAGCGGGCTGCAGCTATAGTTGTCAGCTATATCTCGCTCGCAGATCACATAGCAAGAAATGGATGGCCGTAAAATTCCTACGTTAGCCCTGCTAAAACGGACGTTTCCTCCCTTGTCCATATTCTAGTCACTTGTTACGCCTGTAGTATGCCTTGTGAACATGTTGTAAGGCAAAAAGGAAAGTACCATGTCCAGTCAGTAACGTCATCGGCTTTAAAAAGTTCCATTACAAATAGTGCAGTACAAATTTACAGAGTTCTCCACACGAGATAAAAAATTATTTCATTATTCTCAATTTTTAGTAAAACTCTTTGTCACCCTTACTTTCATTACTGTAACTATTCAGTAGCAGAATCTTTAAGGCACATGATTACAGAAATTGAAATAAGAATACGCAAAAAATTTTACTGCAAGCAGCGCAAGCTGTCTTGTACATAAAAACAATCAAAAAACTCAAACCTCCTAAAGAGTGCGCTTAAATTTACATGACAATTAAAATTACATTAAATCGAATATTATAGAATACATGTCCATTAAACTGATACAGTATCAGAAGCTATTAGAAAACGCGAAGGTCAGTAAAAAAATATTTGGATCCAATGAGACCCAAACCAGCAACACGGCACCTGTTGAATAATGTACGACCATACTTTGCTTCTGATCATCTCCTCAAAGCTTTAATCATAGGTATGTTAAAGTGGCATTTTTGTATAACAAATTCTACCAAGAACAATGGATTTTTGGTGGCTGTAGAACCTCAACATGCCATTGCTGTGAAACGGCTTACTTTCATAATACGCAAGTCAAAATAATTCTTTAACCACCTGCATGACGTTCTCGTCATTTCATTACATACACAAGAGCTTAAACAGAAAGCCAATATGGCGTCTCGCGACTCTGTGCTGAGGAGAGATAGCGTCATGTGACGTGTTATCGTTCTTCCATCTCTCTGGTCTACATTCAGACACACTTTCAGAAAATCTGACACGGTAGTTACTGCTTTGCACGTTCGGAAAGACCTCTCCAACGTACTTGTCCCACGCTATGACGTCAGAAACTCTGCGAGCTCGATGTTTGAATGCACTGTCCTTGCGCCGACCCCTTTAGTCAAGGGGAACAGGGAGTTAAACATACTGCCAAGAGAAAGAAAAATAACTATTGAATAAAAATAAAACGCTGACGTAACACGTTTTTGGAAAACGATAACTCCCCTACAAAAATAGGCAAAAGTTTCGCAAACATACCTTGCAAAACCTAGTTCGCCTCGTTCCTTCATATACACAGCGCTGTACATCGGCGGTCAGGTTTGATGTATTTCTTGACTTCAGAAATGCATTTGACACAGTTCCACTGTTGTTTAGTGAAGGGAAAAAAAAGTATAATAGAGTACTGGATTCGAGATTTCCTTGCACGTGAAACTCATCACGTCTGTTAACGGAACAAAATCGACAGATGTAAAGGCCATTTCAGGAGTATTCCAACGAAATGTGATAGAATTGTTACCACTTAAAATACATGCAGTTGATGTATTTAACATAAGGTGCGTGAGGTTTGAGGCGGATGGTGTTGCGTGTGAAAAGGAGTCAGAAGATCATATCGAACTGGCAGTTTACCCTGGGCATAAATAAATTTAACACAATGCGCATTCACAAGAGAAGAAATCCACCGCTGTACAATTACACTGTTAGTGACAAATTGCGAACCAGTAACTACCGTAAAATACCTAGAAGCGACATAGTGACCACTGTAATGTATCCCATTCAAAATAAACGAAGAGATGAGATTGAAATGAAATGTGTTGGACATGACATGAAATGAAATGTATAACACAAGAAATTTAGACCGCAAGGTTAGACTTACGAAAACTGCAAATATGTATGTAATGAAGCGAAAGCGTGCAATCGACACACCAGACCAGCCGCTTCCCGATGTAATTGAAAGGTGAAACAGTCAAATATGAAGACGTAATTAGTCGCAGGATTTCTGCTGTATTGCTATGAAATGAAAGTATGAATTCATGTGAAATTATAAATAAGAAAATGCGACCTTATACGAGGGCGGAAGAAGAAAGGCTATACGTGTCTCGGCTATTTTTTAAGATCAAGAACGAAAATGTCGGTGGTGGCTATAGGGTAAATACAATGTACAATTTTGTCTTTGAAGTGTAAGAAAAGATTAATTTATTACTCCGCGTAAAAACGAATAGTAAGGAAAGCCGATGTAGGAAGAATCTGAAGGAAATATAATTCATCTACAAAGCAGGTGGCTTACCAACACATGTTCGACCGATTCTTTTCTCGTCAGTCTCGGATTCTTACCAGGGTGGATTAGTACGGGGGAGGGGGGGGGGACGTTTCGTCACGGTGTCGTTTTGTGGGCACGAAAGATTTACGGCGCCCACACTAGGCCAACAAATAACCCACCGCTTCGTTGAAACATACATGCTTAGTGTCTGCGGGCGGCAAATCTGAGCCAACGAAGCTGTTGGCGTTGGTTGGGCTTCGGTCTGCTTCGGTAACACCAAATCGTTGGCGGTGGTTTGGCCCCGAAAATCCTCTCCGAGTAGACAAGTAGTGGGTTCGTTCGTTCGGTAGCGATTTGTTATGTCTTTTGAACGGATGTGTATTTATTGTGTTTGAAATATACTTGAGTTAGGAGTGAAATTCGGAGACTATTAATAATAATAATAATAATAATAATAATAATGATAATAACAATAGAGCAATCTAGACCAGTTATCAGAGCCAACTGCGATTCCATATGGCCGAATATCTTCATTTTTATCCGCCAGTTCCTGTTCCATCGGTCATCCAGGGTTCGGGTTGGTACTGTTTTTAGTTCTCCACGGACCCAGGAGACGGGCATCCCACAGGGTTCTGTCTTGAGTGTCCTGTTCCTCATTGCTATCGATGGACTTGTGGCCTCTGTCGGTCCTTTGGTCACCCCTGCCCTGTATGTGGATGATTTCTGCATTTGGGTTAGTTCCCCTTCGATGGCCTCTGCAGAGCGGCAGCTCCAGGTAGCTATACGGCGTGCCTCTGCATGGACTCTCTCACACGGGTTTCAATTCTCTCCTTTAAAATCGCGGGTGGTCCACTTCTGTCGCCGTACTACGATCCACCCTCATCCAGAGCTCTATCTCATTGCACAAAGATTGCCTGTGGTCGCACAGTTTCGTTTCCTGGGTCTTCTTTTCGACAACAAGCTCACTTGGCTGCCCCATATCAGACTCCTAAAGGTAGGATGTTTCCGTAAACTCAGTGTCCTTCGCTTCCTTGCCCACTCCTCTTGGGGTGCGGACCGTTCCCTCCTTCTCAGCGTTTATCGTGCTCTAGTTCTGTCTCGCTTGGACTATGGTTGTCAAGTTTATGGTTCAGCTGCTCCTTCCACACTGCACGTGCTGGATCCAGTCCACCATCGTGGTATCTGCTTGGCCACCGGTGCCTTCCCTACTAGCCCTGTTGATAGTCTCCTGGTTGAAGCTGGGATCCCCCCCCCCCCCTTTCTGTTCAGTGATCGCAGCTTCTGGTGTCTTATGCCCTCACTATCCGTTCTTCTCCCACTCATCCTTCCTATTCTATCCTGTTCCCATACCATGAACGTCGCCCACCCGATTCCCGCCCTCGGGCGGGTTTACCGGTTGGGCTCCGCCTTGGGTCTCTTTGCCGTGATTTTCAGCTTCCTTCTTTGTCCTGTCTTCCTCGCTCCACCCCTCCACCCCCCCCCCCCCCCCCCCCCCTGGTTAGTTCCTCGGCCTCGAGTTCGGATGGATCTCCGAAGAGGTCCGAAAGATTCCATCCCCCCGATGGTGTTCCGTTCCTTTTTCCGCAGAATTTTATGGGAATTTCGGGATGCTGTTGTTTTACACTGATGGCTCTAAATCTGCTGATCATGTGGGGGTATGCCTTCACGTCCTCTGGAACAGAAAATCATCTGCTGCCACCTACATGTGGGGTGTTTACTGCGGAATTGATGGCAATTTTCCAGGCCCTTACCTTTATTAAACAGTCCCAACACAACCGCGTTTCGTGATGTACGGACTCAATGAGTGGCCTTCTGGCCATTTTTCGCGCCATCCCTTCGTCTCTGTCATCCATGACCATCTCGCTGATATTTACCGTGCTGGTTGTTTCGTTGACTTCCTTTGGGTCCCTGGCCATGTGGGTATCCCGGGTAATGAGCTCGCTGATCGTTTGGCTGGGGGAGCAGTCACTTACTCCCCGTTTTCTGTAACCCCTCCTGCAGCGGATTTACGGCTTCACATCAAATCCCAATTCGCACAGTCATGGGCCAACTCTTGGGAGGCTACTCCCCTGTCTAATAAACTTCGTGCGATTAAGGTGACACCAGGTTCGTGGCGTTCTTCCTTTCGCCTCTCCCGAAAGGACTCTACCACACTGTGTCGTCTCCGCATTGGCCATATCAGGCTGACCCATGGTTTTCTTTTGCGTGATGAGCCACCCCCACTTTGTGGTTGTGGAGCCTTCCAGTCAGTAGCCCACATTTTGGTTGATTGCCCCCTTCTTTTGGCTCTGCGTGCTAAGTACAGACCCCTCAAACTTTACCTTTGATGTTGGCTGACGATTCCCGGATGGTATCCCTGGTTCTCGGTTTCCTCCGGGAAAGTGGTTTTTATTCTCAGTTTTAAGGTTTTGATCTCTCTGGTGTTGGGGCAGGGCGGTGAGTGTTGAGGTATCTCCCACTGTAAGCCGTGTTTGGAGATTCCCGACTCGCGTCCGTGACCGAGATCCTCTTTTCTTACCCTTTTACTCTGTTTATTTTTTTTTAAGGGTTGGTTAGTCTCCTTTTCCCATACGCACTTCTCTATTCTCGCGGTTGCACCTTTTAAGTCGCAGGTGGTCTTGCCTCTGCTGCTTCAGCATAGCGTTGGGTTAGTTCTCTTGCTGACTTCCCTCATTTTGTTTTTACCATTGACAACATGGCTGCCCTTTTACATTTTTAGCCTTTTCCCTTTTATTGTTCTGACTTTCCTGAGATGTCACACTAGCCGAATGGACCACATTTGAAACAAGGGACTGATGACCTTGCTGTTTGGTCCCTTAAACCCCAAACAACCAACCGAATCTCTTCGTCCCCCCAACTCCTTGGTTTGGTGAGGATAAGAGCCCGAACGCAAGTGCGTTGGCGACCCACGTTCGGCCGAATCTTTTTCCTGCCCTTCGTTGGCCTACCGTGCGCGCGCCTTTACGGAGAAGCGTGAGAAACTTAAGTAGCAGACGGCACGATAGGCGCTCCGCATAACGATGTGGTCCCGAGAGAGCTTATTCCGGGAAGTCGAGCTACACTTAACTTCTCTCCACAAACGTCTCGCGAAACAACCACGAGAAAACCCAAGAAATTAAAGATAATAAGGAGTGTTGACGGCAATCATTGTCCCCGCGTTCGCGGATGTAATGGGCAAGAGGGGAAGAGATTATGGTAGCAGATGTAGCCTCCGCCACTCACCGTCAGGTGGCTGGCGTAGTATAGGCGGAAATCTGTGATATCTCAACATGTTGCTGGATAATATTGTGATGGTTTTGATCCGTAACATGCAGTGTAACCTATTGGGGTCCTTCAGAGGTCATCCAGTGTGAGAGTTGCGACGACACATTAAAAGTTCCATCTGGTCCCAAGCATACTTAGTGGGGTTAGTATCAGCAGATAACTGTGCTTTGACCCACTTGAGGAAGATGCTAACGAAGTGGGCGTGGTGGACTAGAGTGTGTCATGAACGAAATTTTGAGTGTAGGTCTGCAAAATAGAGAACACTGTCTCGATACTGCGCCTTACACTGTTTACGCCTAGAGGCCAAATTGATGGGGTGTGAACTGTTGCGCACTGTCTACGTCGACATGGCCTTGACAGTTCCTTCGAAAACTCCGCCCACAGTTCTGATGCATTATCGTCCAGGTATCTAAGTTTCAGTTTTTATGCGTCCGCTGGTGTTGACGGTGGGCAACCACTGATAGATATATTCAATTTTTAGTGGCTCACAATAGCGGTTCAGTACTCGATTGATGTCGCCGTTGTGTATGCCTATACAGCGGTACGCATCCTGTTCTGACAACTCTTCTCGCCTTCATGACAATGAGAGTGCTGTTTCAGCTTGAAGTTGAAGAGCAATATCGACAGAGCGAACAGTGTACGCGACTCGCATTGTCCGGTTATGTATTGGAAACAGCACGATTTAATTATCTGCACTAAGAATACAGGATATTGAACTAGGTAATTTCTCCAACGTACTTCGAAACTTGGGCATTTCCATCTACTTGACTCACCTGAAATCTGGGTATAGGCCTTTTTACTCATTACAAAATTCTCTCAGATCGCTACCAGTGATTGTCTGCGACTCAACTGAAGTGCAGCTCTAGGATTGCAGACCTCGACGGGAAATACTGATTGCTGGTTCATATATTCACCAGAAATTAAACCTATTCCTTGGTGCGGGCGGTCGTTTCGGCTCTGTTTCGCTATGCAGATGGATGTGAAACTCCATAAAACCGTGCCCAAATAGTACCTTCCATCTTTTCAATCCTCGTAGAGCCCTTATCGATCTGCAGAAAGAGAAGAGTTCAACGCCATGATGCGCGTTCCCTTGCAGATTACATTTTCTTCTTCTTCGCGGCAACGCTATATAGTACCGCGAAAAGCAATACGTTCAATCACAAGAGTTCTGCAACCTGCTGAACATGGCTGCACAGTAACATGACAAACTGGTGGGATGACTGTCTTAGTTCAGTACTAGGCTGTTACGTCTTTTCTAGCGGCCAATTTGAGGGTATTTTCGGAAACATTCCACGAGGACGTACTAAGAAGTAATGTCTCCGAATTTTTATGTTTGAACTTCTATTTTGTAAACTCTTAAAGCTTTTTAAATAAAGCAAACGTAAGATTTTACGTGTGTATTCTTCTGGTCTACACCTTTCTTTTCAACGTAGTCACTTGGCGATGCACACATTTCTCCCAACGAGAGCCAGATTTGTTGATACCGTCACAGTAGAATCTTAGACTTAGTTGAGGCAGCCACGACCTTACCTCTGCTTCCCCCGCTTCATCACTATCAAAGTGAAGTCCTCGAAGATTCCCTTTAAAGTTTTGGAACCAAATGAAAATCAAATCTGACCAAGTCTGAACTGTACGGATGATGGACGATGACAGTCATCCCAAGGCGTCGGATTGTTGCAGATGTCTCAGCGCTCGTGCATCGTCTGACATTGTGATGCTGAAGGCGAGGGTGCCCCCATGTGTAGACGAACCCTTAAAATTCGTGCTTGGAGTTTCCTGAGGGTCTCGCAGTACTTGCAGATTTTACGGTAGTGCCTTCAGGCGTGAATTCAAAGTGCACCAGAGCTTGAACATCCCATAACTCTAAGCTTGTGCCGGAATTCCATTGATGCTATCTTAGTTTAGGGGTCAAAATGGTGAACCCAGCTTTCACCAACTGTCATAGTGTTACGGAACCAATCTCCCTTAATTGACTCATGTTTGATCTCTCTTGTTGCATCTCTTAGCGTGCATTAGAGGCACCCACCGTGCTCAGTTTTCTGTACCGCTCTTCTGCAATAATGGCCTGTACACGCTCTAATGATGCGCCACACCTGCCTGAGAGTTGTTACCCGACGATTCTCAATGTCATCAACCCTGTTTCTGGTGAGTCCCGTCGGTTACTGTAAGCGGTCGTCCACCCAGAGCACTGTAACACACGTTGAGCATAGCGCCACCGTTTCCTTAATTATGAGCATGGACAACTCACCGTCGCTCATTACTGATGCCGATACAACTATAATCGTGCAGTTTTCATTTCTCTATGGATTTCAATTGGAGGCATCTTTCCTGCGGTTGGAAACTCTATTACAACACTCTCTCTCACTCTCACACTCTCTCACACTCACACACACACACACACACACACACACACACACACACACACACACACACACACACACACAGTTTCGTTAACACCGCCATATCCATATTACATGTTACAATTGGGAGCCCTCTAGCGGCAGAGCGTTGCAGCTTGCGTCAGCAAAGCGGGAAACTAGACCGCGTAAAACGCACGACATGAGTACTTCAACCGGTATTGAGAACCGAATAAAAGTTTCAGATGCGTTACTTTTCAGCAAGCCCTCGTAGTAATATCTGGCCTTGGACTGCACTTCACGGAACCAACCCAAAACTTTTAATTCCCAAAACGTATTTTGTTACTCAGTTATGCCAATCAACAATAAAAAATGAAAAGCATGAAAACCTCGATCTAGTAACTCGATCTGATGAACTTCTGTAAGAAAACTATTGTTGATGGCATCAACAAAGTTCATTTCCCAATTCTTCCAGTTTGATGAGTTTATTTTGTTGGTTATTTTTAATTCCCAAAAATCTTTTCTCAGTCGTCCCGATTTCTTTTATGTCAGATGTCTGACAAGAGGACCCTCCACACTGTAAATCACGGGTTTTGATGCGCTTCAAATATGTTGTAAAGGCACTTACCCTGATGACCTGGCTATATTTTGAAGTTCATTGCGCACTTCTTATACCCGTAACATTACATATATTCCGAGCAAGTCAGCGTAGCGCAGCTGTAAAGATTCACGGCTACCGCGCAGGAAGTACCGTGTTCGAATCCTGCTTCCGTGTTTTTTTATGTATACAAGAACCGTCTGGAAAATTTTGTCCTAACGTTCAAAAAAGAGTTCACGAATTGACTGGGAAATATAGAAATGTAGTCGTGTCCTGCACAAAATCCTGGGAGTTCACGAAACTGGTGTACGAAGAATTTTTGCGTTCTGTAATTCTTCCGTACGTGTGATAGAATTTTTTTTTTTTTCATTATAGATTCGTGGGGAGGGCAAACAGTTTCAGCTTTATACTATCGTCAATTCACTGATGAAAGGAAAGCGAGCATCTGCACCCTAAAAGTGGTCCCACCAAAGCGCACTCCTTATTGCCAGCCCTGCGATGTTTATTTTTGCCGACTGGTGAAAATCTTCACGAGAATTATTCAGAAGCCTCCCGACTTGATGAAAGACAATAGAGAAATCGCTTCTAGGGAAGATTCGATAAAATTAAATTCACTAATAATACATCAATTAAGCGGTCCTGATTAGATACGTATGGTTCGTATCGAAATTAGCGGATGAAAGAGATGTTTTCGAATGCAAAAGAATTGTTTCCCGGTATCGCTCATGAAGAAACCGTGCGCCTGCAAGACTGTTACTTTCATAAAATGCGCGTGGTGCTGCGAAAATTTGCGCTTCGGTTGTTTCTATGTATCACCCACAATATTTTTCTGGCACATCCAACAATGTGGATGATGAAAAATTAGATTTTGTAATATTGTATGATAGAAAAAATTAATAACTGAATATATCTTTAAAATTTCGCACACCTTGCACTGTGTTGACACTCTTTGAAATAAAACTAAAAAATTACGTAGATTTTGAAAAAAAGTACACGAGCAGGATTCAAACACGGTACCTCGAGCACGGCAGCCGTGAACCTTCACCGCTGCGCTACGCTACGCGGACTTGCTCGGAATACATGTAATGTTATGGGTAAACAAATCTCGCAAAGAACTTCAAAATCGATTTTCTCAAAAACAAAGACAAGTCGCTAAAAAACATCAGGGTAAGTGCCTCTGCAACATATTTGAAGCGCAAGCGAGTTTTTTGTCATGGAATACGAAAAGAGTTTGAACATGTTACCTTTATTTCGTAACTTCAGGGACACTTCGGATTTATTCATGAGGGTATTATTATTTTTATTTATTTTTTAGAGTATGGCTAATACAGTCGTATAAAATTAAATTACATATGCATATGTACATATGAAACTTAAGTTTGGCTTTACAATTGAATATTTAGTCTTTCAATCCAGCGCACTGCATCGGGAGTTGCTAGCAGGAAGTCCTCTTCAGCACCGTGATAGGCTCGAATCTTGCATTCACTGACAATGTGGTGAACAGTCCGGTATGGAGCCCCGCAAGCACAGGCTGGATTAGGCAGCTTCTTCTGCTTAGAGAGCATCCCTGCATCGGCCGTGGCCGGCACGGACTCTGTTGAGGGTAGTCCATATCTTGCGTGCTAGCTCGAATCCACTTGGAAGTTTAGCTCCTGAGAAGGTGTTATACAGGCGCACATCTGTCACTGCTTTCCACCAACCTTTCCATTCTTCGAGGGGTTTGAAATTCGTAGCAACCATGTCGGGAGCATCGCACGGAGTTGGATGGCGTGATTTCAGTCTCTACGGATTTAAAAGTGGCAGGTCGCTATGCACGGATAGGTTAGAATTCCTGAAGATCTTGTGAAATTCTCTCCTAAGGGCAGTACATCTACGTAGATCAGGCGGCATTATATCGGTTAACAGTAGTAGCCAATAAACTGGAGTAGATCTGATTGCGCCAGATATTACGCGCATTGTCGTATTCAGCTCGGTGTCAACAAGCCTTGTGTGATGATTGTTCTTCCAAACAGGTGCACAATACTCGGCACCTGAGTACACCAAATCCAGAGCTAAAGATCCCCAGGTAGTTCCGCATAGCTTATGGAGGATCTGTTAGCAATGACATATCAACTAAACAACAGAAACTGTTCTTTTCACAGCTCATTAACAAGAAACATTGGACCAACTATCAGACTCCTTCAACAGAATATGAGGGTATAATTCAGATAATTGAATCGAAAAGCTGACATCCATATTCATAGCAATAAAATAGCATGTACATTGTATAGACTAAATATCTCCGTTTCGGCATCAGAGTAATGTATCTTAAAAGTATTATGTGCATAACAAACAACCGCTTGACATAGGCCTTCCATACGTTCAGTGGACCTTGGCACGATACTACTTCGAACTCACATCAGTTCTGTCAAGTTGGCAGTTTAAACTCCTTTCTGTCGAGAATTTCTGCGTGCGCACATGGCACGCATCTCATTGATTGTTCTGATTTATGATGATGTTTCGTCGGCGTAAAAATACTTTCGGAATTTGAGAAGTCAGCAGATTTTTTTTTTTCTCTCTGTACGCACGTCAGTGTAATTTCGGCCGACGGTACTGAAATTTATTTGAAGGAGCCACGTGTCAAATTAATGTTGCTCGCTTTGCAGCGTGACACTATCATCAGTTACAATTACAAGCGATTAGTTCAGAAAACGAACAGCACAAGGGGCTGGAGAGCTACCTCGATGCGTTGTTCTGAACATGATACGTACTCTCTGAAAAGGGCCACTAATTTCCTAATATTTGCTTTTATAACGGTTTTCTTGTATACACCACGGGAGCTGGAGAGGTGCCAGGTGCTGTTTATTTGTAAAATGCGATTAGAGGAGGAATCGGCGGTTTTTCTGATAATCTTATCGGGAATGTAAGGGTTCTTTGTCATCACTCCCAACTCATATGATTCTGTCCTCCATTCCTTCCGTCCCCTGCTGATAAAAGATGCCTCCAACGTTTAGGATGGAAGTTACACTGACGGTAGAGAATCCTTAACGCAGTAATTTGCGATAGTGTAAGATTGCTTACAGGGTTGAAGATTATCATCCTGGTAGCATGTTTGAAATCATTGTGAGTTGCTGCAAACTGTTCACGCTGCTTAACTGCACTGATAAATAACAGAACCAAAACAGCGGGTTTTAAGTTCAGTTAGCGCCATATTAATTTTTATTAGGACGCACCAGAGCGAAGACCAGTTCTTTATGCAGTCCTTCATAAAGTTGAAAGTTCAGAGTTCATTATTAATTCAGCCAAGCAAGAACCCTACTCATCGAAGTCAGGCAGTAGTTAAAAAATTTAGTGGTAGCTCTGGGTTCACTTGCAAGTCCGTACAAATATTCACCTATAGCAGTTAACGGTTCCAGAATGAGACTTCCACTCTGTAGCGTAGGGTGTGCTGATATGAAGCTTCCTGGCTGATTAATACTGTGCCATATTTACAAAAAACACGATAAGGAATTCTACCAAGTAGATATCCCATTATTCTCAATCCGCAGCTCGTGGTCCAGTAGCTAGCGTTGCTGCCTCTGGCTCACGGGGTCCAGGGTTAGGTTCCCGGCCGGTTTGTGGATTTTCTCTGGCCGGGGACAGGGTGTTAGTGTTATGCTCATCCTTTCGTCGTCACAATCATCATTCGTGACAGTGGCTAGATTATAATGTATAATAATAATAATAATAATAATAATATAATAATAATAATAATAATAATAGGACTGTGTGAAAATCGGGACTGCGTATGGGCTTTTGACCGCGCGGTTGAGCACCAAAGATCGTTATTAACAATGTTGGTCTACCCGCGAGTCGAGCACGGATAGCCAAATCGGTTAAGGCGACCGCTCACGTAAAGCGGGAAATCCGGTTTGGAATCCCGTTCCGGAACAAATTTTCGTTGTCATTCTTTTTTACAGCTGATTGTTATGTTAGCAACTGCGAATGCACTTCGTGTATTTCTAGACGGCTGTAGTTTCCAACGGGTAGGAGCCATGGACAGCAAGGAAATACGCCATTCCACAGGTCGACTGGAAAAATTCTGAATTTTAATCTGTATCGATTTTAATTTCTTCAAACAAGGAGCATAAGTAGTCCGGTAGTTTCGTGGCAACAGCGTGAACTAAAGTTGAGAGACAGTATATGGAGAAAATGTATAAAATTGCCACATAAAGGCGAGGCACTATGGTGAAGCGGACTTCCAGCGTGGTCAGGTGATTCACTTGTCATACGTCTGTAAACGAGATTTCCACACTCCTAAACATCCCTAGCTCCACTGTTTCCGATGTGATAGTGAAGTGGAAACGTGAAGGGACACGTACAGCAAAAAAAGCGTACAGGCCGACCTCGTCTGTTGACTGACAAGTGCTATGATAGTTAGGCGGATGTGAGAAAACTTGGGTTTTATGGTCGAACGGCTGCTCATACGCCACACATCACGTTGGTAAATCCCAAACGACGCCTTGCTTGGTGTAAGGAGCGTAAACATTGGACGATTGAACAGCGGAAAAACGTTGTGTGGAGTGACGATCCGATAGCCGTGTGTGGGTGTGGCGAATGACCGGTGAACGTCATCTGCCAGCGTGTGTAGTGCCAACAGTAAAATTCGGAGGCGGTGGTGTTATGGTGTGTTCGTGTTTTTCATGGGTGGGGCTTGCGCCCTTTGTTCTTTAGCGTGGCTCTATCACAGCACAGGCGTACATTGATCTTTTAAGCACCTTCTTGCTTCCCGCTTTTGGAGAGCAAATTGGGGGATTGCGATTGCATCTTGCAACACGATCGAGCACCTGCTCATAATGCACGGTCTGTACATCACACGACAATAACATCCCTATAATGGACTGGCCTGCACAGTGTCCTGACCTGAATTCCTATAGAACTCCTTTGGGATGTTTTGGAACGCCGACTTCGTGCCAGGCCTCACCGATCGACATCGATACATCTCTTCAGTGCAGCACTCCGTGAAGAATGGGATGCCGTTTCCCAAGAAACCTTCCAACGCCTGGTTGAACGTATGCCTGCAGTGGAAGCTGCCATCAAAGCTAAGGGTGGGCGAACACGATATTGAATTCCAGCATTACCTATGGAAGGCGCCACGAGCTTGTAATTCATTTTCAGCCAGATGTCCGGATACTTTTGATCACATAGTGTATGTGTTAACGGTCCGGCACGCCCGTAAGTTATTTGCTGTTGAATAAAACAGAAAGCCTGTTAGGTACTGTGCACAGCGTCGTTTGTTGCTACTGGACCTAGACAAAACGCGGAAATGAGATACGAAGTGGAATTGACACCTCCACTTGCGAAGAGGGCAAGCAGGCCACGTGGATATTTTTTTTTTTTTTTTCGGGGGGGGGGGGGGGGGGGAGATTCTGAAATTTAGAGAGCGTACAATACTTTTAGGCTATCTTCCTCAGATTCTCACAAGTCAGGGGAGAGATGAGTATGAAGTATTTTAGCCGCGGTTCTAGGTCCGTAACGCTCTTTCAGTAAACAGAACCAGCCGATGTCAAAGATGCTATGAGATCTTGAAGACAGAACGAGCTCTTCTCGAAAAGCAGTCTTAAGTAACTAATCTTAGAGGATGATGATTTCTATTGCTTATTATAATGCGATAGTAGTATTACAATGCACAGCAGTACCCAGTTATCTTCAGGCTCACTTATCGCGTGAAAATGTGAAAAGTAACTCAATACGATAGAGCCTCGGCAGCAGGGGGTAGTTCACAGAGAACTCACTGTGAAAAAGTCGGACTAGTGTGTGCTAGTGTGCAGTTACAGGTAAAAGTTTTACACTCTCGGAACAATTAAGTTTACCTAACCATATGGAGCGTACCCATTGCTGAATTAAGGCCCTGCATCCCGTGAAATGGTGCTGCAAGTTGAAGTTTCTGCGGCTTCAGCGTTGCACCTGATATCTGGACACCGAACAGCTGTACAGGGCGATCCAAGGAACTGACGCGGCGGCAGTGTTGAACATCTCGGCTGCTTCGCAGCGCCGCAGCTGCCCCGGCGCACTGCTCCTTGGAGGCCGAACCGGATGTCCCTGCGGAGGTTCAAGGACTCCGCCATTAAGGATATCCGGCGTCCACCTCCGCAACCCGTGCCGACGAAATTCCGCAGACCAGCGTATTGCCTACGCCAGGTTCACTAGTTGAAACGCATGTAAATGTTCCCGTCCATCCTTACTGTTTTACGCTGGGATGAAAAATTCATGGGATACCTCCTAATATATGCTCGGACCTCCTTTTGCCCGGCGTAGTGCAGCAGTGCAGTGACATGGACGCAACAAGTCTTTGGAACAAACAATCCTGTTGGCAGAACATCCGCAACTGAGTATTATAGCAGAGGTTGAAAATACTGCTACAGTTGTAAATTACTTTTTCACACGACCGGCTTCGGACAGTTAAAAGCCCATCCTCAGGTGTCGTACTGGAAATAGTAAAAGACGGGAGATAATTTACACACACAAAAACAAAATCAAATTTAAATTTTTGCAAAAAGTTAATCTTTTTAAAAACATTTCGAAACCGCTGGTCGGGCAAGGTGCTACGAAACATATGCCACTGCGCAAGTGACACCAAACAGTACTACGGACAACTGCCTGGGTAAGGAATGTATACAAATGATATGACGACAGTTAAGCTGAGCTGTGGTCCCCGAGCGCCGCGTGTACCAGGCGCGGTGTGCAGCCTATGAACGCAGAACAGGGAGTAGCGGACGCGAGCGAGGCGGCAAATTGGTAAGCCAGTGGTAAAAGTGCTGCCATCTATTGACGGAGAGAACAGCACGGGGCCACTAACCCGGCTGTTCACATTTTTAATTTAGTTGTTTACATTTAAAATGAAGAAAAAACGAAAAATTACATACAAAAGTCATGTTCTTTTAACTGATGACTGTGGCGCGTAGTTCCACGTTGCCACTTATATATAAGCACAAAGTTTAAAACTTGTTTGCCACTCGTGTAAAAGGAAAGTTCCATTGCGCTTCACGGTTTATATAATAATTTTATATCGCACCTTCCGCTCAGTTTTACCACAGTTCTGGATCGACCTGTTCAGTACGCTACTTTACTAAGCATAATGCACTTTTAACTTATATCGTGTGTTTTTTGTATGTAATTTTTGGTTCATTCTTCATTTTAAATGTAAACCACAAAATTCAAATTTTGAACAGCCGGGCTAGTGGCGACGTGTTGCCGGTGCAAGATTTTGTGCACAAACTGAGCTCTTCATTATGTCCGTGTCGGGGGATCTGGGTGGGCAGATCATTCGCTCGAATTGTTCAGAATGTTCTTCTAACTAATCGCGAACAATTGTGGCCCGGTGGCAGGGCACATTGTCATCCATAGAAATTCCATCGTTGTTTGGAAACAGGAAGTTTACGAATGGCTGCAAATGGTCACTAAGTAGACGAACATAAAAAATTTTTGTCACTGATCCGTTCGATTGGACTAGAGGACCCAGTCCAGTCCATTCCATATAAACACAGCCCACACCATTAT
Organism: Schistocerca americana; assembly: GCF_021461395.2. Classification (NCBI taxonomy): domain Eukaryota; kingdom Metazoa; phylum Arthropoda; class Insecta; order Orthoptera; family Acrididae; genus Schistocerca; species Schistocerca americana. Next base: position 439,116,674 of record NC_060125.1, read on the forward strand.
GGAACAACCAGTGTCCTGTTGAAAACTGGGCTCCACGGCTCCGTGGGGTCTGCGCCGCACTCGAACCCTACTATCAGCTCTCAGCAACTGAGATTCGGACTCATCTGACCAGGCCACGGTTTTCCAGTCGTAGAGGGTCGAGCCGATATGTTCGCTAGCCGAGGAGAGGCGCTGCAGGCGAGGTCGTGCTGTTAGCAAAGGCCACTCGTGCCGGTCATCTGCTGCCACAGACCATTAACACCAAATGTTGCCGCACTATCCCAACGGATAAGTTTGTCGTACCTCCCACATTGATACCTGCGATTATTTCACGCAGTGTTGCTTGTCTGTTATCACTGACAACTTCCGCAAACTTCAGGGCCACTGCGATGTCCATGGTAGGAGGAATTGCTTGAAATTTGGTATTCTCGGCATGCTCTTGACACTTTGGATCTCGGATTATTGTATTCCCTAACGATTCCTGAAAGGGAATATCCCTTGTGTCTAGCTCCAGCTACCATTCCGCTTTCTGTTTAATTCCCATCATGCGGTCATAATGACGCCGGAAACCTTTTCAGACGAATCACCGGAATACAAATGGCAGCTCCGCCAATGCAGTGCCCTGTCATTCCTTGTGTTAGCGATACTACTGCCACCTGTAAGTGTGCATCTCGCTATCCCATGACTTCAGTGCAGATGCTAAAAAGAGTGTATAAAGTTCCTGTTACCGAAAAATAGTGTGTGTGTATGTGTGTGTGTGTGTGTGTGTGTGTGTGTGTGTGCCTTTAGTCATATGTACGTAACGAGCGTTACTGTGGTTGCTCTCCTTTTAAAGATATCCTTGGCTTTCTCGAAGGCATGGATAGATGGGTCTGCAGTTCGTGGTCTAGTGGTTAGCGCTGCTGCCTCTGGATCACGGGGTCCCGGGTTAGATTCCCGGCCGAGTTGGGGACTTTCTGTTCCTGGGGACCGGGTGCTTGTGTTGTCCTCGTCATTTCATCATCATTTGTGTCAGTGGCTAAATTTGAATGTGTGAAAACTTGGACTGTGTAAAAATTGGGGCTTTGTGGGGACGCTGATGACCGCGCAGTTGAGCGCCCCGCAAGCCATACATCATCACATTCCTGTGACATAAGAGGAGTTGGGTTTTATGGGGTGCATGCGAGCATATTTACTGTGATGCATTTTTATTTAAGCAACAAAAAAGTTTGTCTCAGCAACGTAAATTCCTCCTTAATGAAATCAGCAAGTTTGTTCCGTGGATCTATTCTTGGACCCTTCTTCATTGCAGTAATCAGTGATTTGCCTTAGAACATACCTTACCAAATTTTTCAACAAATTAAAAGTCTGTGTTCGGTCTATTCATCTAATAATTTTTAAAATTAAATGGTACGTCTGGCTATAAGATCTTCCCATTCTACCATGTTTAAGAATTCTTTGAGATGTAAATTTTCCTGTAGTCTACTGCATCATTATGTGCTCTGTTTGTGTATAATTATGCTTCTATGTTCTATATTTATGTCCTTTATACTCTCCCATTATTATTGCACAGTGTTTGTACCGTAGTACTTCATAGTGTAACACCAGCTCTTCAAAAACCCTACGCTATCGCATTTTATTATTGTGTTGTTTAATATGTATGGTACAGTTGACATTAGTTTAAAAGATATACCCGTATGTATTACTGCATCCTGTATTATACAATGACGAAGCCTATTTCATTGCAAAATGATCATTGGTGAATAAAAGTTAGATTCTTCTTGACGAAATCCAATATGGTCTCACCCAGGTGCTTCGGCCAGTGTTAAGTTTTTAAAAGGAGCTCAACCACAGTACCTCTCGCAACATACATGTAAATAAAAGCGCGTGCCTGCGTGCGTGCTCCAGGCGCCAGTGTAAAGTTACGTCGCTTTGATACATAGGAAATACAGCTCTGTTGTAGGGCGTAACCGTTTACTGCCCAAGCTTTGAAATACTATCCCAAAAAAAATTAAAATTGAGGGAGAATATTACCAAAGCAACTACAAACTGTGCATTCAGATTTTTCTTTAAATTCTTATGCGAAACAAAGGAAGTAATCGTGGTATCATCAGGTGAATTAGTTAGCTTTTCTGGAAATAGGCATGAAAACTTAAGAGTAGATTATAAACATCAAAACCATCACTTTCACGTCAACAGGCTCCCTAGTCTTAAGACGTAAGGAGTAACACAATGTGCGACAGTCTTTTACTGCCATCTGTGAATAGAGATTCCGACGATCACTGCCACGGTGTATCTTGTGCTGCAGCAGACGTCCGACAGGACCCAGATGCGTGAATTCAACTCCATGACGCCAGAAACAGGATGATGGAATCCTCTCGGGTGCAGTAGTCCCGATTCGGATGGTAGGCGTGGTGTACTCTGGAGGATTTAGGCATCATGGATGAGTGTCTTGGGCAGATATTGTAAAAAATATTAACAAACGAAGGGTAAGAGTAATTTAATGTTGTCGAATCTAATCGGGAGATGGTAATGGAATTAGAAAATAAGACACGAAAAGTAGTGCACTAATTTACTATTTGGGCGTCAGCAGTAGCAAGGAAGACGTTTCTGAAAGAGGTATCTATCTCATCTATTAGATATCTAATCTAAATTTAATGTCCACGGAATAACAGCCGCCTGTTGCATCATGATGCTCTCATGTAGTAGTCGCCAGAGTTCAGAAGTATTTGTCTGAAAGCATTTGTGCAGAGTAAAGTTCGTACGGAAGTTAAAGGTGAAGTACAGGAAGAGAATACATTCTTTTAAAATGTGATGCTACAGAATAAAGCTGAAGATGCGAATATCGGATGACTAATGGATAGGTTCTGATTCTGATCAAAGAGAAAAGTACACCATGATTTTACTAGAATAAAGGATTGGTTGACAGGACACATTGAGATATAGATATAGGTGTGTGTGTGTGTGTGTGTGTGTGTGTGTGTGTGTGTGTGTGTGTGTGTGTGTGTGTGTGTGTGTGTGTGTTGCAGAGAGAGATACAGACTTAAATACAGTAAGCACATTGAAACGGATGTACGTTGCAGTATTGTTCAGAGACATAGGCATGCACTAACATGGTGAGCTCCATGAAACTGGATTTCGACCAGATACCACAACACGTTACCGGACCATCAGAACAACCATTTTTTTTTTTCAGACCACACGCAAATCGTCCCAGGGATGCAAATACAGTCGCAGACTACGCTGGTAAAGAGGCATATTCCAGCGGAAAACACACAACTCAATGCATCGTAGCATACTGGGTCAGGCTCACAGTTTCTTCGCTCGGGTGGCTAAAAACAGCTGTCCTGTTGGGGACAATTCGTTCCACGCAGTTACGTCAAGCAGAGGGTGCAGTTTGAAGCGGCCAACGTGCTCGTGGCCAGATTGTAGGAAATAACGCTTCCAGCGAATGCCTCGCGTACCGTGGGGAATTTTGTTCGCACCTCTCGAGGTGTAAGGCCGGATGGGCGTGAGTGGAACATGGGAGACTACCTCCGCGGTGTCACGTGACGTGGCGGCTGAGTCACCAGTTTCCGCGCGGCCTTGGAAATGCTAATGTTCTCCTTCGCCGCCGACAGAGGAGCACTGCCCTTCGTTGTGTGAGCCGCTGTGGCCACATTGGGAGTGTTCCACTATAATCTAATGATTAAAGTATTACCTCACAAGCGCAGAAATATTTCCTTCACAGAATGGGGTGCCACAAGGTTCGGTCTTGGGTCCTCTGCTGTTCTTAATAATATATTAATGACTTGCCATTCTGTATTCACGAAGATGCAAAGCTGGTACTTTTTGCCGATGATACAAGTATAGCTATCACACCCAACAGACAACAATTAACTGGTGAAATTGTAAACGATGTTTTTCAGAAAATCATTAAGTGGTTCTCTGCAAATTGGCTCTCATTAAACTTCGGCAAAACACAGTACATACAGTCCCACACACTAAATGGAATGACATCATTAATAAATATAGACTTCGATCAGAAATCGGTAGCTAAGGTAGAATATTCAAAATTTCTAGGTGTATGCATTGATGAGGGGTTGAACAGGAAAAAACACACTGAGGATCTGCTGAAACATTTGAGTTCAGCTACTTATTCCTATTAGTCATTGCATATTTTGGAGATATACATCTGAGTAAATTAGATTACTATGCCTATTTTCATTCTCTGCTTTCGTATGGCATCATATTCTGGGGTAACGCATTGAGTAAAAGAGTATTCATTGCACAAAAGCGTGCAATCAGAATAATTGCTGGAGCTCATCCAAAATCATCCTGCAGGCACTTACTTAAAGAACTAGGGATCTTCACTGTAGCCTCACAATATATATATTCACTTACGAAATTTGTTATTAACAATCCGAACGAATTCAAAAGGAATAGCAGTGTACATGGCTACAACGCTAGGAGAAAGGATGATCTTCACAACTCAAGGTTAAATCTAATTTTGGCTCAGAATGGGGTAAATTATGCTGCCACAAGTCTTTGGTCACTTAACTAATAGCATCAAAAGTCTGACAGTAGCCATATAGCATTTCAAAGGAAATTAAAAGAATTTCTTAATGGCAACTCCTTCTATTCATTGGATGAATTTTTGGATATAGTAAGTGGGTAATTTCCCCAACCCCCACAAAAAAAATTAAAAGTATTGAGTGTCATGTAATGTTTTGTGTTATTACATATCTTGTATACACTTTTTATTAACCTGGCACGTTCCACATCATTACGAAGTGTCTTATTCATGATCTATGGAACAAGTACTAATCTAATCTAACCTATCGTGCAGACGCTGTTAATCACTCGAAGTAATCGAATTTTAGAACATTTTCAAATATAAATACAAACCGCCCTCTCCCCCGGGGGACTCGGAGCTCCTTTCTGAGTACGTGCTCGGCTACCAAGGGGCCCCAGCCTTTGCAGTATTACTTCCTTTCCGTGGTGCAGCCTTACACTGCCACTATCTCTTTCCCTCACTGCCTCTCCATCGGATAATTTTCTTGGTGCAGACCCTGCTTGAATCTGGTTTATGATTGGGAATGGAGTCTCCACTTCCAGCGTTTCCTACAACTTTCCATTACATAAGCACATGATTCCCATTGTTGAGTTTTCCTGCCACCAATTTTCAAAATCCTCCAGAAGATCGTACAGGGCAGGTCGTCCAATGCGATGTACGCTCCACCGTTGTACCCGAGCACTTTTTCATCCTTACATTTAATAAGGTAATATACCCAAACCCCATCACGGTAGTTATTCCTGTGTGTGTGTGTGTGTGTGTGTGTGTGTGTGTGTGTGTGTGTGTGTGTGTGTGTGCGCGCGATACTACCTGCGGTGTCGTAGCCCCCTGACTGCAACCCTTGCTGCGTGAGCTGAAAACTCCCCATCCGTGCCAAGGAGTATGTGCCTGTCGTGACTGGGGCCGGGTAGCCGTTGCAGAGGATGGGTGACGCCATGGAGAGCCCTCGTTTGGAGTGGGTGGCACCATGCCGTACGAGCCGCAAATGAAGATGATGAAGTTATCTCCTGCTTGTGGTTATACAGCCCCAGCAATTTCTATCAAAGGACAGTTCTCGTTTAATGCAGAGAGATATGACACTAGAGTTTCGTTCCCTGGTTACACCGTGGGAGCAATCTAGGGTTAACCGGCAGGCCGAAAAATACTTCCCCCCTCCCCCAAATATTTCGTTTGCCTGAGGACTGATGGGGATTTCGTCTTCGCCACAAAGCCTGTAGTCTTCGTAGAAACTATAGAGGACAAGTTTGAGAAAGTTGCAGCCATCTCGAAAATGAGTGGGCAATGTTGATCAAAACAGCATCTCCTTCTCAGTGACTGGCACTACTCGTTTGTAATAAGCTGTGTGACAACGGTGATTGTCTCTCCCCATAACAGCCTAAATTTGATTCAGGGCATTGTTAGCCACAGAGACCTACTCTTGCAATCTGATGACGAGCTACGTGCCAGCTTGGAGCGACGTGGTAGACACCTCGTTTCTTATGTACATAGGGGGCCAAAGGACAACAGGATCGCCACCGGTGCCTTCATCTTGGCCCTTGAGGGCGATTCATTGCTTGAAAATGTAAAGGTGGTGGTAATACCGATGCGATGAGAAACCATGTTCTCTCCCTCCTCCCCCTTTCTCCGCATGCGGTGCTTCGTGTTCGGAATTTGGGCACATGTCTTCGCGTTGTAGCGCTATGTCCATGTGTAGGACTGTGGACGACTGCTGCATGCAAACGCAACTTGTGCCTTCATCCCCAATCTGTTTGGGGAAAGCACCATTCTTCCTGCTCCGGACAAACTACCTTACCACGAGGCCAGGAAGTAATACGAGCAGTTGCGTGTACAACAATGTCATATGATACGGTTAGGACGACGTCGCCCCATTTTGGCGACTGTACTCCCGCCCGTTACCTCATACAGTGGGACATCAGGGACGCTCACCCATGCCTGCCATTCTGATAGTTCAGGGCTCCCCTCTTGCTGCTTCCCCCACACTTGCCTTGGGATCAATGGTTTCCCATCCAAAAGGGACATTGGTCCCCACCTCTCTGCCAAAGACGAATCGCCTTCTAGGAAGGACTGCCTCGGAATATCTCTTTCCATGGTTTTAGCCGGTCTGCAACTGGATACCAGCCAGTGGCTGAAGAAACAGGGCTTCACGATCATCATATTTACCTGAAACTGATTCGGAGGAGCCCTCACCATCATCGAAATCCTCTAAGAAGAAAAAAGGCAAGAAAAAGTTGTCAAAGGAGGACACTTGGGCAACCTCCACGCAACTACATCCCACCTGTTTCAATCCTGTGGCCTAGGCGGAGAATATGGCGGCCCCAGTGGCCCCAGTTTGCACCACACAACGGATCCTGAAACCTGTCTGTTGCTGCTATAACCCCCCTGAACCAGTGGTAGCAGGTGACTCAGGACACAACCTGCCCCTTTGGTCCTTTCATGGCCTCACTGTACAGCGTCAACATTATTCTCCAATGGAATTGTAGTGGTTTCTTCCACCACCTGGCTGAGCTACGACATCTTTGAAATACTTATCCTGCCTTCTGCATTGCCCCACCAGCAACCTGGACCGCGGCTCTTCGTGGATACCAGGGATACTACGAGAATCGTGCTACCTATGACAGGGTGTCGGGCAGAGTTGGCACGTATGTTCTGGATGCTATAATAAATCTTCAGAGGCTGTTGCTGTTCGGGTAAGGGTATTTCACAGTACTACCATCTGCAGTGTTTATCTCCCTCCCCGATTGTGAAGATTGTTTGTATTGGCTTCTGAGCTCCCCCCACCTTTCCTAACCATAGGTGTTTTCAACGCCCATAACTCTTTGTGAGGAGGAGGGGAGGGCAACTTCAATCACTGCCCGTGGTAAAACCTCGATAAATTCCTGGCACAACATGACCTTTCCCTCTGGAATACTGGTATCCCCACACACTTAAAGTATGGTGCACAGAACTTTCTCGGCCATTGACCTATCCATTTAGAGTCCTTGTCTTCTCTCATTCATCGACTGACGACCTGTTGTGAGCACTTCCCCATCTTCCTGTACCTTCCTCAGCATCACTCATGTGGACAGTTCCCGCCACATGGAGATACTGATATGGAAGTCCAGAATACGATTACAGCCAATTTTTCGGCAGCTGATACAGCGATCTCTCGTTTCTCGGGCCTGCCCCGCCTCCCTCCGCCCCCCCCCCCCTTGGAAGATAGTACTTAAGTGATCATCAGAGATAGCAGGCGCCAAGAGAGATCGTAGGTGGGCTCCCCAATGCAATAAGGAACACCCATCGCTGGAGCACCTCATTGCCTTCCAAGTGACTCCGTGTCAAGTTCCCCACCTGATAAAACGATGGAAGCGAGAATGCTGGGAATGGTATTTTTCTACCATCGAACCACAGGTTTGGGCTAAGATCAGACGGTTCTGTGGCAGCCAGACATCTACAGGTGTACCGAGTATTAACGTGAATGGCACTGTCTACACAGATCTAGATGCCGTTGCTGAACATTTTGATCTGCACTGTGCTCAGGCGTCAGCGTCTGAGAATTATCCTGTCTTTTGTGTTCTAAAACAACAGGATCGAAAGCAATTCTTTCATTACAAGCCCCCCTGGAGCCATACAACGTTCCATTTAGCAAGTGGGAATTCGCCAGTGTTGTGGCCTACTGCCCAGATACCCCGAGGCGCACTGTATCCACAGCCAAATGGTGAAGCACCTACTGGTGAATTGAGAGCGAGTTCCCATAGAAATGGCGAGAAAGCATCATTGCCCCAGTTCTAAAACAGGGTAACCTCCACCTAGATATGGACAGTTATTGCACAGTAAATCTCACCAATGTTATCTGTAATTCTTTGGATGCATGATGAGCCGGTGGCTGTGTGTGCTTCTTGAGTCTTGGCGTCTTCTGGTTCCATCCTGGGGTGGTTTTCGCCCAGGCTGTTCCTCCACTGATTACCTAGTTTCTCTGCAGTCTTCCATCCGAACAGCTGCGCTACATCAACACCTCATAGCCGTAGTCTTTGATCTGCAAAAGGCTTAAGACACCACATGGTGACACCACATCCATGCTGTCATACTCGGAGGTCTCTGGGGTCCGCTCCCGATTTTTATCCAGAAGTGTCTCACTGTATATTCTGGGTTAGAGTTGGTTGTTCCCACAGTACCCCACTTATTCAAGATAAAGGGGTCCCACAGGGCTCTGTAATTTCTTGTAGTCATCAATGATCTGACAGCACCTGTGAGGTCATCAGTATCAACCCTTTTATATGCTGATAACTTCTGCATCTACTATTGCTCCTAAAGTGTGGGTGTCGCAGTGAGAAAGGCGATGCATGGGTCCTCACCCATAGCTTTCGGTTTTCAGCTACCAACTCTCGTGTCCTGCACTTCACATGACGACGTACCGTTCATCCAAAACCTGAATTTTACCTCGACAATCGACTAATCAATGTGGTAGAGACTTACTGCTCTCTAGGACTAGTGTTCGATTCTCGATTGACGTGGATTTCCCATCCCCAGCATCGGCAGCCTGAGTAACACCAGCTGGGGTACTGATTTCACTATCCTGCAATTTTTACAAAGCCCTGATATGATCTCGTCTGGGAGCCTGGCATACAGTTTGGCACCGCCCTCAGCATTGCGGATACTGAATCAGATACACCACTGTGTGTTAATACGTCTGACTGAATGCTTTTGGACTAGCCTTGTGCACAGTTTACTTGGGGAGGCAGGGGTCCCTCCCTTGCGGATCAGGCACCAACAACAGCTTGTCAATTATGCTGTCCACATCCACATCTCCTCTAAGCATTGGAACTACCATCTTTTTTTCCAAACACGGGAATCCATCTCCTACGATGGTGGCACGGATCAGGGATTACAGTGTCAATCCGTATCCTGTCGTAGTCTCTGAACTTCAGCTGTTTTCTCTTCCCACCTCTCCTCCGGACCCACTCACGTTCATATCCGTGATGCATCCCTCGGCTACAGCTTCGTCTGGACCTATTAGACTTGATCCCTTCTGGGGACCTCTGCGACCAATTTTTCTCCATCCTGGGGTTTAGTAGTAGTAGTAGTAGTAGTAGTAGTAGTAGCAGGTGGTGGTGGTGGTGGTGGTGGTGGTGGTGGTGGTGGTGGCGGCTCGAGGCTTGCCAGTCGCATGATCTTTGCTTGTACTCGCAAGGCATATATTCGACTGTGTTCCTTGCTAGATGAGATGGATGTAGTTTTCTCATTATTGAATTGGTAGCCAACTCTCTTGCTCTTGAGTATATCTGTTCCTGCGTCGATTGGTTCTTTCTCGTCTGTGACGACTCCTTGAGCAGTTTGCAAGCTCTCGACCAGTGTTGACCCTCGCCATCCCTTGGTCATTGGTATCCAGGATTCCCTGCATGACCTTGAGCAATGTGGATGCTCATTGTCCTTCGTCTGGACCTAAGGCGACGTCGGGATCTTGGTGAATGAACTAGCTGGTAGCCTAGTCAAACTAGCTACCAGTAAAGTCTCTTCAGATTGGTATTCCGGAAACACTTCAGATTTGTGTTAAGCTTTTCAAGTTTTATTACGACTCTCGGAATACAGAATGATTCACTCTTACTTCACCAGACAAACCACAGGTGATAATGAGACTACGAATCTGTGGGGCTCCTCCACGCAGACCTCTCAGGACTCTGCCGTCCTTTGCCGGCTCCGCATCGGCCATACGTGGCTGGCTCATGTTCATCTCCTCCGTCACTAGTACAAACCCCCACTGTCGTTATGGTTCCCGTTTCTCGGTGGTCAGCATTTTGCTGGACTGTCCCAACACAGCCGCACTGCGGTGGAAATTTATAATGTCCCTGACTAGCTATCCATAGCGTTAGGAGACGACGCCTCAGCGGCTGACTCAGTTTTAAGTTCTATTCGTGAAGGGGCTCTTTCACCACCCTCTTTATGGGAGGGCCACTTAATATTAACAGCCCATTAAGGGGTTGGCAGAGCACTCCGTTGCCTCCTGTGCCCAGACTGGACTGCGGCTGTCTGGGATTGGTGGTCCAGACTAGTACTCACCTTGCCTTTTCCTTTACTCTCCTTCCCCCTCTTGCGTGGTCTATTAAAGTAGTTCATGTTCTCTCTCTCTCTCTCTCTCTCTCTCTCTCTCTCTCTCTCTCTCTCTCTCTCTCTCTCTCTGCACTTCTTTCCCTGTCCGTGTTGCTAGACTTTCCTAGGCAATTTCTGAATGGAGTACCTCTGGTAAGTGGCAGGAGCTGGGGATGTTGTCCCCCCTCAATGCATTCCGCTTTCAGGGGCTTCTTGCTGTTCGGAAGATGGGGCACCTTGCCTGCCTTTATTCCTCTGTCTCCTTTTCTTCTTGTCCGTTGTCACGCCTTCGTTGGCCTTTCGTATACCTTAGTCCCCCCCCTCCTCCCCCCGCCCACGGGTTTGCGCGGAGGCTCTTTCTGATTTCCAATCGTGTAGGCCTGTATGTTAGAGGAGAAGGGATTTGATGATATCTAATAGTTTGATCTCTTTAATCATCCAGCCAACAGATCACTGTTGCGACTAGTCACTTATGTACCAGATGATTTCTATTAACAAGTTTTCTAGACTTTTCAGATGAGGCACACAGTAGTTGCGTATTAATGTTTATAGCATGACGCTTGGTACTGGAGGTACCATATTGCAGCACAATGGGCAGTTTAAAGAATCGAAGTGCTATGCATAAAACAGCTTCAAAATTCGTAGTCGTTTTACGAATGAGTTAATGTTTTATTTCATTTTCATCACCTGAAAAGTCTGCTGGAAGTCGGTAAATGCTCTCATTCTCAAATATTGGATGAATATTGTGTGTGTGTGTGTGTGTGTGTGTGTGTGTGTGTGTGTGTGTGTGTGTGTGTGTAGACTAAAGCTACGAATGGAAATTTGTAAAGTCTGGGATTCGAACCCCCGGGACTCCTGCTCTCCAGGCAGAGGCGCTAACCGCTAAGCCACCCTGGCACAGTGGCACGGACTAGCCTAGCCCACTTGGTATTCCCCATGAAGTCGAACAGCATTGCTGAGGTGCGAATGGGACTTTGGATTGATGACGGAGGCGTGCTAGGGTAGTTCGTCCACTTGGGCAAAGCCACTAGTGCCAAGGTGGCTTAATGGTTCACATAGCTGCCTAGTGAGCAGGAGACCTGAGTTCGAATCCCAGCCTTCATACAAATTGTCACTTCTCGCTTCTGCCTGCACATATCCATCACAGATGTTTGAGAATTAATTTGGATGAATAACGTGTGAGTAATTTGCGTAGAGTGTGTTCGCTACTTCAAGGCACACAGTTCGTAACTGTAATACTTGCCACAATGTTAACCTTCAGTATAAAGTTGTACTTCCTAACGAGTAGATTATGACAATTTAAATTTAATCAAAGGAAATAATGGAAAATTAAATTTGTGTTGGTCTTGGAAACCGCTATAGGGGAACCTGCAACTGCGTCGTGCCCAGGACTAGTCATTTAGTAATAAGGATGTCTACCTTAGTAGCAAAGATGTCTGTCAGTTCCCATTTTCATTGCCTATCGGCCACAGAATTAAGCACTGTTCACTACAAACACTTGAGTGTCACTGTACAATTGAACACATTCGATGTCTGTAGACGGCCGACATGGTCATTGTGATGTAATGCAGAAGTTGCAAATGCCACCAGATAATTGTCTGACACGGAACGTTAGTAGATTTCTGACTCCCAGGGAGTAGTGTCCCAGTTAGCGAGTGCTGTTGGCTGAAACATCGAACTCATCCTTGCGTGAGGAGAATAGTTAAGTCCCACTAGGCGATATAAGTTCCAGTTTCCGGTGGGTTTACCTATATGGCTCAAAACGAATGCTGGAATGGTTCTTTTGGAAAGAACACGACTCGTATATCTCTACAGTTAGAGCTTGTGCCCTGTCTCCAACGACCTGGTCGTTGATTGTTCGTTAAGCCGTCGTCACAGAAGCAAGGTAACTAATATTATCTGATGTGGACGCGGGCGAGAAAGCTAACTTCACGAGATATAGCTCCGTCAGCACTCGGCGCATGGGACGGACTAGTTCACATTATTTTGCACTCTTTAAGTGCTCCCCATTGGCAGTTGTAGCTTTAATTTAGCTCGCAAACCACACAGTTTAAGAAATCAGACGCGCGTAACATCCCTACGTTAGCTGTAATATAACACGCATTTCCTCCCTTGTCCACATGCTGATAAATAATAGCTTCAGTGCACATAAACAGTAATGACATAAAGGAAAGATACGTGTCCAGCCAGTAAGATGATCAGCTGGTAAGTTACAAAATCGAACAAACTCAATGCTGACAGAGAGCGCATATATATATATATATATATATACAATGTGATCAGAAGTATCCGGACAAGTTTTTCATATTAGATGCATTATGCTGCCACCTGCTGCCAGGTACTCTGTATCAGCTACGTCAGAACTCATTGGGCATCGTCAGAGAGCAGAATGGTGCGCTCTGCGGAACTCAGGGACTTCGAACGTGGTCAGGTGATTGGGTGTCACTTGTCATACGTCTGCAAGCGAGATTTCCACACTCCTAAACATCGCTAGGTCCACTGTTTCCTATGTGATAGTGAAGTGGTAACATGAAGGGACACGTACAGCACAAAAGCGTACATGCCGATCTCGTCTGTTGACTGACAAGAGACCGCCTACTGTTCAATAGGGTCGTAATGTGTGATAGGTAGACATCTATCCAGACCATCCCACAGGAATTCCAAACTGCATCAGTATCCACCGCAAGTACTACGACAGTTACGCCGGAAGTGAGAAAACTTTAATTTTATTTTCAAGCGGCTGCTCATAAGCCACATATCACGCCAGTAAATGTCAAAGCACACCTCTCTTGGTGTTTAGGAGTGTAAACACTGGACGATTGAACAGTGGAAAGACGTTGTGTGGAGTGACTAATCACCGATCCCTTGGGTCACTCCCTTCCAGGTTTCTGCTAGTGGGAAAGACGACACCCACCAGTGGCTTAAGAGCCCGAAAGCAGCTGTTTTTAGGGCTTCACGCCCATCCGCTGTTCCGGAGACTGAACCACGGAAATCCTCCCAGCTAGGGAAACCCAACGAGCAGCGCGAGAAATACAAAAAGAAAACCCCATAAGACTAGAAGTTGCGGTGGCACCCACACAACTGCTACCTACAAGCTCTGCGTCTGAGGGTGGGGTGCAGATTTTGGCGTCCACTGAGGACCTAGATCTCGCTAGACCCTCAGACACAATGGATATAGACTGCTCAGGGGATAAGTCGGTGGCAGCAGGTGACTCTGAGGCATAAACTACCTCATTGAGTGCTCCATGTCTTCCCACTGTCACGATGACGTCATCCTCCAGTGGAATTGCGGCGGTTTTTTCCACCGCCTGGCTGAGCTGCGGCAGCTGTTAAGCTCCACATCTGCTATCTGCATTGCCCTCCAGGAAACCTGGTTCCCAGCAATGCGGACCCCTGCCCTCCGCTGCTATAAGGGATTTTACAGGAACCGTGGCGACTATAATGGAGTGTCAGGTGAAGTTTGCGTTTATGTCCTAAACTCGATCTGTAGTGAACATCTGCCCCTTCAAAGCCATCTTAAGGTTGTGGGCTGTCAGAATAAAGACGACGCAGGAAATAACTGTCTGCAATGTATATCTTCCTCCATTTGGTGCACTACACCTAAATGTATTAGCTGCACTGGCTGATCACATCCTAAACCTTTCCTACTTTTGGGAGATTCTAACACCCATAACCTCTTGTGGGGTGGCACCGTGCTTACTGTCTCAGTTCGACCTTTGCCTCTTAAATACTGGGGCCGCCACACATATCAACGTGGCTCATGGTAGTTACTCGGCCATTGATTTATCAATTTGCAGCCCAGGACTTCACCCATCTATCAACTGGAGAGCACATGACGACCTGTGGGGTAGTGACCACATCCCCATCTTCCTGTCACTGCCCCAGCGGCAGGCCCATGGACGCTTGCGCTGATGGGCTTTAAACAAGGCGGACTGGGAAACTTTCACCCCTGCTGTCACCGTTGACTCTCCTCCACACGGTAACCTCGACGTGATAGTTGAGCAGGTGACTAGCACAATTGTGTCTGCGGCAGTAAACGCGATCCTTCGCTACTTAAAGGTGCCCCCGGCGTAAGGCAGTCCCTTGGTGGTCGCCGGAAGTCGCTGAAGCAATTACGGAGCGTCGGCAAGCTCTACAGCGGCATAAGCGGCACCCTTCCTTAGAGCTCCGTGCTCGGGTTCGCCAACTTATGAAACGACGGAAGCAGGAATGTTGAGAGAGAGATACATCTCGACCATTGGGTGCCATACGTCATCTTCCCAAGTCTGGGTAAAGATAAAACGTGTTTTCGGGTACGAGACCCCCACAGGTGTTCCCGGTGTGACTATAAATGGTGTTATACCGACGCAACCACGATTGCCAACGGAGGCTGGAAGGGATCGTCCTCTCATTCAGTACATGCTACCATGAATCCTATAACGCCCCATTTACAGAGTGGAAGCTCCACAGTGCCCTTGCACATTCCCCCGACATAACTCCTGGGCCTGGTCGCATCCACAGCCAAATAATTAAACATCTCTCATGTGAGTACAGGCGAAATCTTGTGGTTATCTTCAACCGGATCTGGTGCGATGGCATCTTTCCATCGCAATGGCGGGAGAGCACCATCATTCTGGTGCTCAAACCCGGTAAAAACCCACTTGATGTGGATAGCTATTTGCCCATCAGCCTCACCTATGTTCTTTGTAAGCTGCTGGAACGTATGGTATGTCGGCGGTTGGGTTGGGCCCTGGAATCACGTGGCCTACTGGCTCCATGTCTGAGCAACTTCCGCCAGGGTCGCTCTACCACTGATAATCTTGTGTCCCTCGAGTCTGCCATCCGAACAGCCTTTTCCAGACGGCATAACTTGGTTGCCGTGTTTTTTGACTTACGTAAAGCATATGAAACGACCTAGCGTCATCATTTCCTTGCCACATTGAGTGGGGTCTCCAGTGCCCACACCCGATTTTTATCCAAAACTTCCTGTCCCTCCGTACTTTCTGTGTCTGAGTTCGTGGCTCCCATAGTTCCATCCATATCCAGGAGACTGAAATCCCGCAGGGCTCTGTATTGTCTATTTTTAGTGGGCATTAACGGTCTAGCAGCCGCTGTCGCGCCGTCCGTCTCACCTTCTCTGTAAGCAGACGATTTCTACATTTCATACTGCTGCTCCAGTACTGGTGTTGCTGGGCGTCGCCTACAGGGAACCATCCACAAGGCGCAGTCTTGGGCTCTAGCCCACAGCCTCCAATTTTCAGCCGCAAAGTTGTGTCTCACGCACTTACGCCGGCGTTGTACCATTCATGCGGACCCAGAATTTTACCTTCATGACAATCCACTCACTGTAGTGGAGACACATCGATTCTTAGGACTGGTTTTCGACGCACGATTGACTTGGCTACCTCACATTCGTCAGCTTAAGCGGAAGTGCTGGTAGCTCTTCGGAGCCCTTGTCCAATCCCGAGTTGACTTTCGGAGTGTGGTTTATGGTTCGGCAGCGCCCTCAGCATTGCCTTTACTCGTCCCTGTACACCACTGCGGGGTTCGACCTGCGACAGGAGCTATAAGGACAAGTCCGGTGACCAGCGTATTGGTGGGGGCTGGGGTCTCCATTGCATATCAGAGGTGTAAAACTGCTTGCCAGTTACGCAGCACACATTCATAGTTCTGAGCATCCGAACTAGTCTCCTTTTCCCGCCCGCGGCAGTCCATCTCTCGCATCGGTGGCCCAGGTCCTAGCTAACGATTGCGGTTCTCGTGCGGTCCCTTCTCTCCGAACTGGAGTCCTTCCCTTTCCCACCTTTACTTGCGGTCCGTTCACATATGCCTCCATGGTGTACGCCTCGGCCGCAGCTTCGTCTGGACCTGTCACGTGGCACTAAGGACTCCGTTAACCCTGCGGCTCTCCACTGTCACTTCCTCTCGATTCTTGACGTGTTCCGGGACTCTGAAGTGGTTTACACCGACGGCTCGGTGGCTGATGGTCGCGCAGGCTGTGCCTACGTTCATGGCGTCCGTGTTGAAACAGCATTCCTTACCTGATGGCTGCAGTGTATTCACTACAGAGCTGGTGGCCATTTCTCGTGCGTTTCAGTGTCGCCGTTCATGCCATGGGGAGTCTTTTCTTTTATGTACTGACTCCTTAAGCAGCATGAAAACTATCGACCAGTGCTATCCTAGTCATCCTTTGGTAGCGTCCATCCAGGAGTCCCTCTACACCCTGAAACGATCCAGTCATTCAGCGGTGTTCATCCGGACCCCTGGTCATGTCGAAAGCAAAGGAAATGAACTTGCTGGCAGGTTGACCGAACGGGCTACACGGAAACCACTTCTGGAGATGGGCATCCCTGCAACTGACCTGCGTTCGTCATTACGCCGCAAGGTTTTTCAGCTTTGGGAGACAGAATGGCTAAATACCAGTACGTACAACAAACTAAGATCAATTAAGGGGACCACGAATGTGTGGAAGTCCTCGATAAGAGGGCCTCTCGCAGGGACTCCGTGGTTCTCTGCCGGCTCCGCGTTGGTCATGCCTGGGCGACCCACGGCTACCTCAGTGTCTGTGCGGCGCCCGGTTGACAGTGGCCCATATTACTCTGCTCTGTCCTCCTTTGGTTGCCCTGCGACTTAATCTTCGGTTGCTGGACTCGTTATCATTGATTTCAGCAGACAACGCCTCATCGGCTGATTTGGTTTTAAGTTTAATCCGTGTATGGATGAAATCTTAAAATCTTTCTTCATAATAGTGCACACGGATTCACGACTTCAGCTGAACTCAACGTGCGTGTCTTAGAGCAGTCAGCGCGTCTCACCATTGGTTTTCCGTTGTCCTTGTCTCCTTCGTAGGACCGGTGGCTTTTTTACAATACTTCCTTTCTTTCACGGATAGGTAAACCACCTGAGAATCGTACTCCTGCTGCTGCTGCTGGAAATATACCACGGCGTCCACTGTTGAAATAAAAACGAAAAAGTCTCTGCAGTGGCGTGACACTCAGCATTTCGCAAATACGCGTCATACGCAAATATGCGGTGCTCTTCCTGCCGCAGCGTCATCGCTGCTGAAACAGCGTCCGATAGCGAGAGCGCTGTTGGAGGTTCCGCCATTCCACCACGAGGGTCATGGTACTAATCATTTAGAAAACGTCTGGTTCTCTTCAGTCGCTTGGTGTTTATCATAGCAAGAACTTTCTTTTCGAAAGCCATTTTGCTGCTCACCCACGATGGGTTCGTAGTGTCTGTACAATTTATTTTTGGTGATATTGGTAAAAATTTACATGTAGAGTTCAGTAAGCTTACTATCTGGTGATCACAATTTTTAAAATGTCCATATTTTTGAAGATAGGTATGACAGTTGACTTACTGCAGCTTTCAGGTATACTATCTTCTGCCGAGATATTTAACATGTGATGATAATGATTCTGTGTTCAGCGTCACGGAGAACTACGTAGAGAACCATAACAGGGTGGTAAAGACAAAACGAAAAAGTTGCTTGAAACATCCGTTCACATGAATCCCTGCTAGTAAGTGTATAGAATCTGTTTTCCAGGAGATGGTAAAGTTCAACTGTTACCATCGGTTTTTTTGTTCTTTCCCGAAATAAGTTAGGGCACTTAAGGAGAGAAAGTAAAACTCACGAAATAGTGAAGGAATGGCTGGCTGATACTTGTTTAGATTATTGCACTCCCTCCGTGTACTGCAGAGTGCGTTGTGTGTAGATTTTATTATTATTATTGAACTCGGAAATATTCTCTTGTTTTCAGCTTCGATCAGCTAGAAAAGCAGTCCGTGGCTGTGCGCCTCACGTCTTTATTTGTTCCAGACTTATCGTCCTAGTAAATTCAATCAATAATAATTTTTGAATGTGTGATAGCAGTTTTCTGATGCTGGTGGGTACAAAATACGTTTAGAATGTCTGAGCAGCATGTAGGTAGTAGCTTCTCTCGTCAGCATAGGTTTTTGAATAGCAACAAAAATCTGTGCTCGGCACCCCTTCTGTGAAGACATAGCACAAAAACAAATACATGTGTTAAAAATAAAAGCTTTCTAACTGGCGTCGTGATGCGTTCTTAGGGACACCACATTTATTGATGTACATAATGGTGTTGAGTACCACGCAGTAAAAATAGGGCTACGTGGCGCCGTCAGCTCGTGCAGTTTTGGTGTCTAAGCGTGGCGTCACCCCGCCCCAACAGATGGGCTGTTTACCACTAGAGGATCCGTGGCGCCGTGGGCGGGGTTATGCAAACAGGCTGTAGGCTGGCGTCGAGTGGTCGGCGGGCAGTGGTCGGAAGCGTCGACGTATCGATCGCTAGGCCAGTCCGGAATGGCGCCCACTGGTGGTTATGTCTCCTCGAAGCAGTGTGGAGAGTCGATTTGCATATAAAGCAACCTGGTTCTAACACACACACACACACACACACACACACACACACACTGCACCTTCAGTTTACTCCTTCCGCGTTCGACTTCATATTTCGAAAGCGAAGTTCCATTTTCGCGAAGGCTTGTTTCAGTGGCCTTTAAAATTCAGTAGCCCACTGCCGTATCCCGTAATAAACTTAAGAGGTAAACGCAATAGTTAAACATTTTAAGTATGACTCGTCGCATAATTAAACATCGTTTCGATGTATAAATGCGCTAAGATTTCAGAGCTGTGTGTTGGTGAACATCAGCGACTGAGTTGGCTGAAGTGACATTGAAAGAAAATCTCTCCACGGGTTTATTCTATTACATAACATGGTTTTGGCATACAGCCCTTAATACTGATCGCTGGGAAGTGCATACTCTAAATTCGTCTAGCAAACCGCAAGCCTTGCATTCTCAAGATATGACGCCGACTAAGAGACTGTGGCGCCTCGTATCGTCCACCTACTTCGTCGAAGTACTTAACTGCAGCGACTTGATTCGAGTAAAAAAGTAGCTTTGTCTGAGTACTGGTAATCAAATTAACCTACTGTTTCTGCTTACGTATAGTCATCTGCAGCTACGAAACAAATTCCTCGGGAAATATCTCGAGGCCATTAACACAATCTTCGCTCGAGATCGAAGTTTATAGCCCAGAACAGCAGTGCTTCCGCAATGTTTTTCAAATTGACTCTGCGCAGTTGGTGTTTTTAAGTCTAGAAACAATACGCGATTACGATTTTTCTCCTAAAAATATTAAATCTTAAAACGACCATGAAATGAGGTCGTTAGACGTGACGCGTGACGGTGGCACATAAACACAAGCAGGACTAACTCAGTCTTGGTCTCTTCCCATTTTATTTTAACGGTTAACCAGTTAAGAGTTAATAACCATTATCAGAACGATAAAGGAAAAATTATTTAAATAAAAATAAATTTTTAACGTACCACATTTTTAAATTGGACTAAAAAAATATAAAAGTTCTCTTAGCCCCATACAGATTCCTAATCCCCAGACATAGTCCTGGAAATTTGTGATTGTGAGTTTTTAACAGCTACGGAAGTACTTGCAGGATATGAAACGAAAAACGTGGGGTGCATGCAGTAGATAATAAGCGGTGACCTATTCATGCATTAATTATACTGTGTGTTCTAGAAGGAATGATCAGTATTCAGGGATGTGATAGGAACCATCATTCAAAGCAAAAAAAGTAAGCAAGGCCTCTAAAATGCATATCGTAAGAGCAATTAGCATATCTTAAAGATTATGTCGTAATAGATCTTACAGTACGCACTTCAGAGCCCTTCGAATGACCGTTCCTGTTACGTCCTGGAATAATGACCATTCCATCCGGGACACAGTGATTGCATGCGCCCTACGTTTTTCGGTTTAAATCTTGAGAGTATTTTCATAGTTGAAAATAGATTCGACCTCTCACTGACGAGGCTTACCAGCAGTCGTTCTTCCCGCAAACTGTTAGCGACTGGTGCTGGAAAAGGGGAAATGGCCTTGGTAAACAAAATACTCTTCACCACACGCCAGACGAAAGATTTGCATTTTATTGTCGTCCAGTTCTGATCAATTTTTAACTTTCGAAGCATGTGGCCAATAAGCAGGTTAGTGTAAAATTGGAAAAAATTGTATATAACAGGTGGCCAAGAAAGTGACCTAATAAAAAAAAAAGTTAAGGACAGGTATTGCAGAATTTGTGGAACATAAATCAGCTAAAAGTGGCAAAGGCAATCTATTTACCTTACAAAACGCAGTTACACACAGGGCGTGTATCCACTAACTGATTCTCAGTGTGCAGGATATTTTTAAAAAAAAAAAAAGGTAAAAGTTTATATTCTTGGCGCCAGTGGCATTGGTGGGAGGTGCGGTTACAGTTATTAAATAACCAAATATCCAGGGATTTGAAACTGCCCCAACCACTAGCACCAATAATTGTTAGCATCCAACCATTATTTAAGCATCACATACATTGTTAATCAGCTAAGTTCACGACTACGCGGTCTGTATCAATCCATATTTAAGGTAATTAGCTTACTTGTTTATTGTGACGATGCAACAGGTTCATGTTCAGGTTTCAGAATCCTGCAGCGTCTTTATTTTTATGCTCCTCATGTGGATAAGGCGATGGCTGTGAATCTGAAACCAATTATTTGTCCAAGTAAATTAGAATGTGATATAAAGACATAGTTCTACAGTTTATCAGAAGAAAGCGGCTAACAGCTTGTTTTAAACATTCTTTTCATCAACATGAAGGAACTTCTTGGTAATTCGAAGTGCAGGGTATCACAGAAAAACTCCGAATAAACGAGTTCACTGTAACACAAGAAAATTTCAAAAAAAGTGGCATAAGTACCACAATTCTTTGTAAAGAGAAGCAGAAAATGGAACTAAAACTAAAAATATTGATTTTATATGCCTTATTTGTTTTAATATTTCTCATGAAAGGCACATACAAATTTGTGAAAAATATAACGAGTTGAATTTGCAAATAGATCCGGCATATTTTCTGCTTACTGTCTTTGAGTGTGTCCTCCTCCCCCTCCTGCTGCATCAGAATCCATTTAGTCATCATCTTTGTTCTTGTTGCACATAACAGGCAAAATTTCAGCGTCAGTGTAATAGTCAAAACGTACGAAGTCATAAAATGGTAGATTTTTCTTCAAATTTAGTATGCAGGGTGGAAACTGAAACCTGTGGGGGAAAAAAGTTCCTGAATTAATAGATGCGGATCCTGTTACTTGTGCCCATGCTACAGAATTTTGCACAGCATACAAAATAGCATAAATGAAAATCAGGAGGCAGTGCCCATGGTACATTCTCTTATCAGACTTGATGCCAAATTTTGGCGTGACAAACCTTCATATTTCAACAAGGGATAGATTGTAAAAAACGCTTGGAATGAGATAATTTGTCAGAGCATTTTGTCTGCCCATCAGAAAATTAGTGAACCATTAATTTATCTACAAATAGATAAGCTATACTATCAGCCTCGAAAATTACCAATTTTTTTCCTGGCTTTAACTTCATGTATTTTAAAATTGACATGTGATTTAATTATTAGCACCACTGAAAAGAGTGCATTTGAAGATATAAGGACCTATTTTCATTCCAGTGCTCCTACATTTAATGTGCAAAACCTTTGGCTTAAATATTTGGGTTTTATCAATATTTAAATAGTGTTTCAACATCAGGTTTTTGAGTGTAGTTGGCTGTACCAGAATTGCTCAAAAGATAGCTCATTACACCTCCAGCAGTTTTCGGTTCCTGGTGTTAACTCATAAACTGCAGTGATTCTGTTTACTAAGTCGCCAGTTTAAAGTGTAAAAATCCTGATATTAAATGTAAATAGGATAGTTAGCACACACAGAGAACTGGCCAACAACTGACAAAGAGAAAGTTTACTTGACTGGAACCCATAAGGAAATTGGTATCAGTCTTACCTTTGTTTCTATAATCTCTGTTAACAGAAGGAAAATACATTAGTTTGCCTCTTAAACAGGATTATTAGTTAAACCACTTGCTCACTTGTAGAAGTATGCAGGTAAAAAAAATTAAGTTATTCAAGGATTTGTCCCACTGGAGGTCTTCTGGAAAGCCACATAAACCTAAAGATAACTGAAAAGGATTTTAGACTGCGCGTTGATAACAAAATGGTCTAGAAAAACATTTTTTTTGTGGTTCCACTATATGGAAACAGCTATATAACTAGAAGAATTTGGCAAAATTGAACACAACTTGGTGGCTGGCTGTAGGAGAGGAGAAACCCAGCCCGGGAAGAAAGGCAGTGGCACATGGGATAACCCACCTAGAATTATTTGAAAACTAGCTCATTTTGGCAGAATAATTAAACATTATTAGTGTTCTATTCCTACCGAAACCCAGTTCACGAATCTTGATCGCCAGATTTGACAAACCTGAAACAAAAATGTAAATTACAATAATTATCCAAAATTTGTGTTTTTTATTCCCATCAGAACGAGAGCTCAGGTTTTCGTGCAAATCCAGTGGAACCATCTTCAATTAAGCATTGCTGTGATCAAGAAAATAGATCTTTCTTTGGACGACAACAGATTGTTACACATTAGAATCTCTGCATTCATATTGCTATTGTTCGAATGACAGCTCACTTCCCTTCTGCTTTCCTCCAAACACCAAATTTGCAAGGTGCTATAACTGCTTAGCATTCTCACTGCTTGGCATTTGCCCAGAAAATGCATTGTTCATAAATCCATTACTACCCTTTCCGTGTTAGAGGAAAAACTCTTACCTCACTATTAGATAAGTAACATTACTGTGTTTTTTTGTCATTATTATGTAAGAGGGTTTTATAGACTTAAATTTTCACATATAAATTTCTCGTGGAAAAACTGTGGTTTGTATTAGCATAGTTCATTGCCGGCAGGGATGAGTGGTGACTGAAGATGGCGACCCCGCCGCCTGCTGCCTCTGCTGTGGACGTTGCGCCTGGAGCCATCCCAAGCCCCGACGCCGTCAACGCCATATCTGAAACTCCAGACGCAGAACGCCTGAGCCTCAGCAGCAGCTGTTCCTCCTCTAGTTCCAGCTCACCTTGTGTGCTCTGCTCGGACACCCATCCGCTTGAAGTGAGTGTTCTTTACTGATGATGTAGAATATGGAGAGCTTCTAGGGAAGACATTTACTTGAAAACTAAATTTTATCTCACTGTACATTCTTTGATAGTGATAGTCACAGGAGAAATGCAATTCTGCATTAAATAATTATCTTAGATTTCATTATATTTTGCAGCAGATCTAGAGCAGTTTGTAGTCGTATTTAACACATTAGGTTTTGTAGTAACTTCTTTCCACTATACCTTCTTCGTAGTTTATCCACTCCATACTTTACAAAATCATCAGCTGATTGTGGAAGTAGTAATCATCAGTTCTGTATGGGAAAATGCAAAATTGTTAGTAAAACTTTTTCATGGTAATATAGCTGCATTTAGAGCCAATATAAATTCTTCAGGGCTGTATCATTAGTGCCACTTCAAAGCAAATGCTCCAATTAACAAATCTTAAGCGTACAAATTTGTCTGCTTTTATGCAGAATTAAATACATAGCTTTCCATTTTGCAGTATTTGTACTGTTGTTAGAGGTTTTGTTAATGAATTCTTTTCTCATACCTTCCCTAGCTTCTTTTGTATTTGTTTTCATTATTATTTCTGTAACAGAAATGAAAGTTTCTCTAATGATAATATTCCTCACTGTATTATTGCACCTGGTAATTCTTACGTTTAATATCTTGCCTTTCTCCTTGAAGTGTACAGCATACCTTTAATTTTACACAAATTTGTGCAGGTTTACACTAAATAATTTGTTGAAATATTTGCTGCAGTGTTTCCATTCTTCTGGTTAGATTTTTTGTTGAAGTATTGAATTGTTTGAATTTTAACCTTTGCACTGTCTGTTCCGTGATGTTTCCTGCTACACTGGACGTTGCTTGGCTGATTAAACTGTGCTATCTTCTCTACCTGGGTCCTTACTTTTGTGCGATTTGTGTACGCGCTGTGCAGAAGAAACATATATGAACATTTTGCAATGCTGTGTTCATCAAATTAATGTGCTTGTTACAAAGCATACTCCTTACTACCTACCTGTTTCATCTTACTGTCTTGGCTAAACTTCAACACCAAATTCTGTCTCTCATTAGTGTATGTACTTAACAGCTGTTCGTTATAAATACAATGCTACAATTCGTAAATAGACAGAACTAAATTGTAATTCCAGTGCCAGATAGGGGATCATAGGTTTCCTATTGTGCTAGATTTCAGGGTGCAGTTTTTTATGGATTTGCACTTATGTGGAAGTTTCAATTTTCACTTTATGAGGCTGTTTAAGAACCAGATGTTTTCTGATCTTGTTGCTGTAGATATTTAGCGATCCTGATACAGAAATCCAACAGTTTCAGCACATTTGTGAAGACTGTATACAAGTCTTGTTCACCTTGCCTAGATAGGTCCATTAGATCACAAGAGCCACTCAGGTCCACTAAAAATTAGTTAGTGCATGCATTTAACTCATCTCATTTTGCCAAAAGTGCTTCTGTGATACGGCTACCTGTAAGTTTCTAAGGATTCATTAATTCATGCTTACCTCTAAACATGGTTAAAATTTCTAGAAGAAAGTGCATGTAGCATTTATCCATACAAGAACATGGGAAACCTCTAGAGCATGTACAAAAATACATTTTAATTTTGTCTGCAGCCACATCTTTCACAGCCCTGCACTGGCTGTAGATCAAGAGACACAGGCGCAGTAGCACGTTGCTTTGACTGTAACCATTTCCTGTGCACTGCCTGCATGATGGCCCACCAGTTCATGCACTGCTTTGAGGGCCACACAGTCCATTCACTTGAGAAAGAAGAGATAATGCAAGTGACAATTGGTGCCAACCCTAACAACAAAGCTGGTTCCCCTGTATTGTCACCAGGCATTCAGTTACAGGTATTAAGTGATTCTTAAGGAAGACAGTGGTGCATGTGTGTGCTTAGGGGAGGGCTGTAGTCTCTGTAAAAATTACAGGTGAGTTAGTTTTGAAGTGTTTCTTGTGAGCCTTTGTGGGGAACTTATAGTGGGGTTGCTGTTGTTACCAGTGAATGGCACTATTGTTTTCTGTAAAATTAAGAACAACTTGAAGTGTTGTGGTATTGTTGCTGTAGGAGTCTTCATTAGTTTCAAATTGCTTTCTACTGTTTCTACCACAGTGTAATATAATTTGATATCCTTATCAGGTAAAAGTAAATAGCCTGTTTAGTAACACTTGTCTTTCTCTCTTGTAGTTGCATTAATTAAACAGATAAAAACAAATTCTGTTATGTAGGCAGTGGTTTTTAGTAATTGCTATCCATGCATGTCGACATGTGATGTGAAAGTGCTGAAAAATAATTTTTTTCTTTATAAATCTTGTATTAGAATTCTTCACTCCTGTTTGAAACAAGAACTTGCGTGTTGTTCAACGAAATGTTACACTTTCCTCTATAATAGCTCTTTTACACTTAAGCACAAAAACCAATAATGATGCTGAAGCATCCATACCCTGTGCAGCACAGTTCATGCATGTAGTTACTGCATTGCAGATGTTTGTTTCGTAACTTCTTTGCAATGATTTTCCTGATGACATTTGTGTTTTAATGGATATATGAAACATTGTTTGTTTTTTGTAAAATTTATCAACAAAATAATCTAGCAATTTGGGAGTGGAAATAGGTACATTTACATTCCTATTTGTAATGTATATGTACAGTAGAATTGTGGTGGTTCTAGTGATAGTTAGTTAACCAGTGGTGTATGCAAAGTTCTGTACTTTGTGGCCTGTTTATTGGCTGTACCGCAGTAATCATAATGATTATTGTAACTAAACCATTTCCAGTAATTAAATATCTTGACATATCATTTGTCACAAATATGTCTATGATCGGTTAGTGATAAAACTGCCACTTCCTCTATAGCAATCACGTTGTCACCATTATTCAGTGATAGATCACGGAAACAATCATGTGCATGTCTTCATTGTCTGAGCAGACTAAATGTTCTACACTTTTAGGCGAATTACTGGTTCTCCCCCCCCCCCCCCCCCCCTTCAATCCTCAGTTTGTGACTGTAGCACAAAGTATGCTCTGCCATACATTTCATGCCTTGTTGAGCATACTTCTTGGTGGCCAGAAGCCATAGGAAGGAAATGTATGTGATGTTGGTAGAAAGTCTGTCCTCCAATACTGAAGCCTTTGTGGTGTATTTGTCTCCATAGTCCTGTTTGAAATGAGTTTGGGCAATCTACATTCAAATCAATGGTGGTCTGACGTGGTGTAGACCTTCAGTTACCTCATACGGTTCTGTGGCGGTAATGTAGTCTCCTGTGCAGCAGTTTATGCATGTGGAAGACATTATCTGCAATACTGAAATTCCTGGAAACCCAACTTCTTCTGTAAACACAGATAAGCCTCAAGTCTTCTGGCTTCCTTTATGCACCCCATCAATTACTCTCATGTGCACACCACTTCACAACGGTACAGCAATTATGCCCATTGTTTCCAATCTGTCTTCCCACTTCAGTTTTGCCCTCTGACTCCCTGTAGTACCATGGGTGTTATTCCATTATGTCTAATAACAAATGTCTTCTCATTCTTCCTGTCATTGTTCCTCATATATTTGTTTTCTTGCCAATTACACAGACAACCACCTGATTGCATATCAGAACAGTGCACTTGAGTGCTCGGTATCTTTCTGTAACACATCATCTTGAGTACTTCAGTCCTTTTTTTATTTTACTTTTTTCTTATTTTACCATAGTATTTGATTCGCTTCAGTACAACGCATTGTTCCATGTATATATTCTCAGAATATTCCTGCTCAAATTAAGACCTACATTTGATACTAGTAGATGGCTATAAATGAAGAATGCTCTTTGTGCCTGTTGGAGTTCAATCCTTATATCCCCCTTGCTTCGGACATCTTGCGTTATTTTGCTACTGAGGTAATGGTATTCCTTCACCTCGTCTACTGTGCGGTTAACAATTTTGGTAAGTTTGTATCTAATCGTGTTTCTGCTTTTTCTCGTTACTTTCTGAAGTTTAATCTCAATCGATAGTGTGAATTCAGTAGACTATTCATTCTATTTCAATAGTCCAGTAATTCTTTAATTTTCATTGACAGTAGTAATGTCATTTGTGAATCTTGTGATTGATATTGTAAGGTTACGGTTGCAAGATAACAACTATCTGTGTTGAGGTAATTGGATTATGTTCGAGTGAGGCTGAAGCTAAAATCTTTAGTGGAGTAATAGCTGAAGTCGGAAGGGTATCAAGAGTACTAAGCAATAGAGAAGAAGAGAAGAAGATGTGTTTATTCGTTTGTCATCATAAGTGTTCCAATAAAATAAACAATTTTTATTTAACTGGTAAAGTAATAAGATTTTACTTCTATAGTAATAACGAGTGACATAGTACATGGCTATTCATTTCTTTGTAGCGTAGGTGGTGCACCTTATCCAACAAGGCCATCACAAGCTAGAGCATCAGAATGTAATAAGGTACATTTTATGTTTGCACCAAATTTTGTTGTATAAATTAATGTACAGGGTGTACTGTTCATCTAATGACTGCAAGCACAGGGTGGTTTGTCGGTTGCTGAAACCACACAGGCTGGTGAAATGGGCTCTTGCCTTGTAGGTTTCTTGCTCATCAGAGCTCGTGGCTCTGTGGCATAGTTAGAGCAGATGAAATAGATTTCTTTTTTCCTGCAGACCTACAGGTTCTTGCACCCACTTCGGCTGTTCGGTTTCAGACGTGAAGCTGTAGACATGGGTCTCCTTCACAGTAACAAATTGGCTTACAAAATTAGTTTACTTTTTTGCCAAATATTCCAACCTTAACAAATCCAAAACTGTTTGCTTTTGATCAAAACACAGCAAATGCAGTAGACAGAAACAGAAGTCCCCACGTAAGAACAAAGACACCTCACTGAAGCTTGTATGCCTATGCGCTGATAGTTTTCCTATTCTCCGAAAAAATTGTTTCGGCATAATGCAGTATATAAATCTGTGACAGTGTTTTGCTTTTGCCAAAGCCTTATTAGAAATGCAAGAAGTGTGATTTGTATTTGCATGTACAAAAGTTGCCTGTGATTTGAAGACGGATGTTACACTACTAGGTTGCCACTCAACTGTGAAGTTTCTGCAGTGGATTGAAATAACAAATTATTATTTATCTTGAAAATTATTTGACTGCAGGCCTGTTGTGTGTAAACAAAATTTCATTGTTGTACCTATAGTGACAAACATCCCACCTGTTTCAAAATGAATCCTGTGTCATGACTCTTGACCCAGACTTTTTTCCCCGAAAACTGAGGAGTTAACACAAAACTTCTTAAGAGTTACCTTGTGTGTGGCCCCATATTAATATGCTGTAGATTATTGAAATCAGTGAATTACAAGTAATATGTTAGTCTTAAAATTGAGGATGCCATGTTTAGATGGAGAAAGAGATGTGGCTGTAAGTGTTGAAAAATTTATCTGTATAGCTGGAAGTTGATCTTTCGCTGAGCACCTCCAACAAATTTTTGCTGATATTTCTGATTGTATTTCTTTCTTGTTGTAAAAGTACCCAGTATGGCAAATAAGTATTAAAGTTAACATTTGACTACTATTATTGCTCACTTCGTACTTCAAAATCACTGTTTCCTGCCACACGCCCCCTAATTTCTGAACAACCTGTGTAGTACCAACATAAAAAATTGTCCGTCTGACATCCACTATCTGTGCCAAGCCAAGAACATTCACCTTCCTCCATACGGAACAAATGAAAATGTTCCTCTTTGCAGCTTCAAAAAGACCGCTTACCAGATGATGGCTTTTATTCTGGCACATAATGGGTTTTCTTTGTTTCGTGAGAATGCTTTCAATACATTCATTATTTTGTTGTTTATACCTGACGTAGAGAGTGATGCCTTCAAAAAATTTGATCCCAGTACATTGGCTCAGAGATCAGTGGCTGCCTTGGCAAGTGCTGCATAGAGTATTTACACACATTGGTAAAGTAGTAAATGGACTTTCTTTTAACAGTATTTGTTTTCTTTCTCTCTTCAAATCAGCAACCAACAACACTTCTTGGTGAAAAGGGAACAAACAGTTCAGCTGCCTGGTGTGCTCGTCACAAGTCAGAAGCTGTGTCACTTTTCTGTCGCACGTGTCTTGTTGTGGCGTGTGCAGAGTGTGTACGTGTGGATCACAGTGGAGGTTCACATGAAATAGAGCGTGTTTCGGAAGCGGGTCCTAGACAACAAGAAATGGTGGCACGTACTGTTCTAGAAGGGTGTAGCAAAGCTGCAGACATAAGAGCTACTGTCAAAAATATAGAGCTAGCTGCCAGTCGACTACAGGTAATTGCTGAAAATCATCTCTGTCTAGTTCTTTATGGTTTCAGATACCATATGCATGATATAACATAAAGACTGCAATTTTTATTATAAATTCTGCTTAGTTTAGTCTGCAATGCTGAATGTAAACTTCTGTTTGTCAAGCTGTGGCTGATGATTATAAAGCTTCAAAGAATTGTTAAAGTCAATAACTGTTGAGAGAGAGATGTTCCTAGATGTGGATGTGGATAGTGTAAACTGCCATAGGAGTTTCCAGCATCTTCTCTGATTTGATCTGTTAAACCAAAAATCATTGGTGAGCGGGGGATATAACAAAGTTTATATTCATACTTATTATATTTGCCCAGATTGTTACTATTCTTCTATGCTTATGTCTCACGAAAGTAGTAGCAGAGACTTGATTTCCCCCCCCCCCCCCCCCCCCCCCTAAAGTAAAGCAGCTTATATATTGAAAGTTGCATTTTCTTTAGGCATGCTTGCTTTTAAAAAATCTCTTAATACTTTATTAATAATCGTATGATGATTACGGTAAATTAGTACGAAAGTATTGTCCTTTAAAGTTTGCCATTTGTAGTACCAGACCTCCAAACAGCTTGTAAGAGATTAAGTAAGGCAACAAGCACAATCCAGACCCCAGTACACACCAGTGGTTATGATAAGCAAATTTTGTATGTGTTGTAGAAAAGTACTTTAGCTTATGGCACACACTAGCTGTGGGAAATGCTTTTTTGCCGATTACTAAATACTTCAGATTCTGATGTAAGAAAAGTTATTTCTATTGGATTTGGTTTTTTATTTTATTTTAAATGTCAGTTTTAATCTTACAGGTGCAGTACCATAAGGCTCAAAATGAGATACACGAAACATTCCAATTTTATCGCTCAATGATAGAAGAACGGAAGCAGGAACTTCTGAAGGAATTGGAGAGTATTTTCTCAGCTCGGCACATGTCTCTTGGAGCACTTGGGCAGCGTGCCCAAGAAGCTGCTGACAGAATTATCAACACTTGCGAATTTGCTGAGAGGTTAGCTAAACATGCATCTTTGCCAGAAACATTGATGCTTAGAAAGGTTCTTGATTCTCGGTTTGCCACATTCTCAAGCTATGGACAGGACGCTACTACAACACCAGTCATGACCAACTGTGACTTGGAGTTTGTCTCAAATTACCAGGCAATACAGGTGAGTTCTCAGATTATTTTTCACTCGTGGTATTAGACTTAACCTTAAAGACAAGGCTCCTACTAGCAGTTACCACACACTCAGTTACTCAATAAGTCATTCATTCATAATGAGTTCCTCTTGTCTTCCTTCTCAACACACAATTTGCAAGTCAAAGTGAATGGCATACTTACAGAAATGGTAGACTGGAACTGAACTAATAATGAAGAATATTTAAAATTAAAGATGTTAACGTGTGTGATATTTCCTGAGTAGTGCCAAAGACTAATGTTAGTAAATGTGAGCCAGTGTATTACTTAGTATCGTGTAAACGGTTATCGTGTAACCACACCCAACAAGCAAATTGTGTACATGCTTCTTGCAAATGGAGTCATTCCACATCATTCCAATAAAAAAACCTTGGAAATACTGTACAGAATTTGTAACAAAACTAAAGTATTGGAGTAACACTGATCTTGGATATTTATCAAATGTTGGTTCAATAGATCACACACAAAAAATTGGAACTCAGGAGTTACCTAGTGTAGACATTTTTCATTAATGTAATACTTAATTTAGGTAAAATATTTTCACTTAGTTTAGCTTAAGAATTTCAGTTGTGGTTTTGCTTATGTCTTGCATGTAAAAACAATTTGTTCATTGTTATAGGTTGGTGTTCGTAACACATTTGGATATGTGCGATCCAGTGCAGGGTCTGAGTTACCTGCAGTAGGCCCTACTAAACAACCACCTATAGCTCGTCCAGTGAATGGAACTACAGTTGGAAGTCTCACAAATGGTGGCATAAATGGGCTTCATCATGCTCCTCAACAACCTACCAACGGAGTATTAGAGAGGCCGTATTCGAATGGGCTGGCACCATCACCGTCACCATTTGAGTCAAACATAATTTCAAAACGTTTCAGCAGTGCCAACAGTCTTGGGCCTTTTGGGGCAACTGTAAGTGGTGACATTAATGGATTAAATGGAAGCAATCCATACGAGAAATGGTCAAATGGTGGTTCGGAAGGAGGGAGTCCATTTCAGAATGGTTGTGGAAGTGGAGATGCATATGGCTTAACATCACACGACAGTGTACTTGAGCTCACATCCAAATTGGTTTCAGCTGCAGCATTTCCACCAAAGTCACAAATAAAGCGACAGAAGATGATATATCATTGTAAGTTTGGTGAATTTGGTGTAATGGAAGGCCAGTTTACAGAACCGAGTGGAGTTGCAGTAAATGCACAGAATGACATAATCGTAGCAGATACCAACAACCACCGCATACAGATATTTGACAGAGAAGGCCGATTCAAGTTCCAATTTGGTGAATGTGGAAAAAGAGACGGGCAGCTGTTGTATCCAAATCGTGTAGCTGTCGTTCGCACATCAGGTGATATTATCGTCACGGAGCGTTCACCAACTCATCAGATCCAAATCTACAACCAGTATGGCCAGTTTGTGCGCAAATTTGGTGCCAACATTTTGCAGCACCCACGTGGTGTTACTGTTGATGGGAAAGGGCGTATTGTAGTTGTGGAATGCAAAGTTATGCGTGTTATCATCTTTGACCAGTCGGGCAACGTACTGCAGAAATTTGGTTGTTCTAAGCACTTGGAATTTCCAAATGGTGTTGTTGTTAATGATCGCCAGGAGATTTTTATAAGCGACAATCGTGCTCATTGTGTTAAAGTGTTCAATTATGAAGGTGCATACCTCAGGCAAATTGGTGGCGAAGGAATCACAAACTATCCCATTGGAGTTGGTATAAATTCTGCTGGTGAAATACTCATTGCAGACAATCATAATAATTTCAATTTAACAATCTTTACACAAGATGGACAGCTTGTATCTGCATTAGAGTCAAAAGTCAAACATGCGCAATGCTTTGATGTTGCCCTCATGGATGATGGCTCTGTTGTCCTTGCAAGTAAGGATTACAGACTGTATATTTACCGTTATGTCCAAGTCCCTCCTATCGGCTTATGAATGCAGTATCACAAATTCAGTAAAAGTCTGAGGGACAATCTGTGCAAGAACAACTCTTTTTAATGTGGAATTGTGTATAAATCCAGCTTTTAGCATTGTGCATTTCTTTGTTATCTTGTCCTTGTCCTTTCTTACACAAATATTAGTTTCCAGTACTTAACATCTCAAAATGAGAAACTTTTGTATTGACCATTCCTTTGTGCCATCGGATAAGTTTCTCTGTAGAGAACTTTCTCATAAATCCTGGCAGAAACATATCCTTTTTTTATACACACATTGCTGTGAATTGCTCCATTCTGATGTTTAGATTGCATTCCATAATGGAATGTAACAGATTCAGAATGACTGACTGAAGGAATGAAGTACTGGCTACAGAAAAGTTTGAAAGTGGAGTAACCATTCCTAATGCTGTTAACTGTTTATGCATTTTTAAATGAGACAGGAGTGCAGATGAGCTTGTGTTCATGCAGATGTGTATTCTTTGAATCATATATACATAGTCTCCTCTCTTCATAATTATGAACAGTAGTGTTAGTTTTGTACTATGCTACAGTGTTAACTCTCACAGCTGCATGAAATACATTCTAAAGTCCCAGTTCTACCAATTGACCACTGAATAATTTATGTGCTTTTATGTATACCATTTCTGTGTTTCTCCCAGCTAACAGAAATGGGCGAAACATTTTGTTTTTTATATATTGTAACAATCTTCTGAGCAGTGTACCATTTAAAAGAAAAAGCAATGGTGCCTGGGCCATGTTGTATAGTTCTGGAAATCTTGCACCTGTTTCATAATAAGCTCTATTTTACTATAAGTGTTTTTGTGCCGTTTTGTGACATAGGAGTAGAATAGCTTAGAAATGACATTTATAAATTCACAAACAGAATGCTGTTATATATTTGATGAAGGGAGTCCAAAGATTTCTACAAAAAGGCAACACTGTTAACATAACAGCTTCCTGTTAAATTTTTATTTAAAAGAAAATTTTGAAGTGTTTGCTGTTTGAATGGCAGTGTTGGCTTTCCTTTGTTATACTGTTCTCATTTTATTATTTGTTATGTTCTTTGAAGTGCAACATTTCAAGATCAGTTATGTCCTAGTCACTCTGCGTAACATTGCCTACACCACTGTGACATAGCTACAGTCTTTGTCGGTGGCGAAGCACAAGAACATGACCAATTTATATTATTGTTTTGTATTTTCCGTTTGTTGTTGTTACTTTTTTCTGTAAGAAAATGCATTGAGTGGGATGTCATCAGTGACCTCCAGAACTGTGTTTTGATACAAGGTACTGCCACTAATAAGATATACTGAAGTTGATTATTGTGTGCGTGTATATATCTTTTTATACTTTCTGATTTCACTTTGAGGTAATTGTATGATCTGGAGATAGATTATAAATTCTTTCCATTACACCCTCAACAATATTTTAGTGCTTACATTTTGACGTGTCCTTGAAATAGAGCTGTAGTTTTTACTTGCGATAAACAGAAGGTTCCTGAGTTTTAAAAAAATATATTGTTTTTGAAGTTCTCATTTGTTAGTTTCTTCTTTCAGATGAAATATTATGCCTATTGAGTTCTGAGAAATTCTGTTGTTTTTGGTAGTGACCCCTTGCTATTCATTTATATTAGTGTCTTATGTTTAGTGAATTGCAACAGTCATCCAGTAGATACTTTTCTGAATTGTGTTGAAGGTTTTTTTTAACAATGATTAATAAAAACCATTGTCTGTTTCTTTGTTAGTACAACTAAGTTCTCTTGTTTCTGAAATCTTTTGAACAAAGGAAAGTTAACAACTTTTAAAACTTGTTTTTTATATATAGGGAAAATTTTAAGTATTTTGCAATAGGACTTAGAAGTTCAGCAGTCTGTAGATGGTGCTTCATCTGCAAATGCTCTTATACTTGCAGCCTTATATATGAGAGATTTTTGTTAAAAATTTTGCAGCCTTTCATATAAAGAAATAAGAAACAAAAAATTTTATTTTTTCTATGTAATCTTCCAGAAAAACATTCTTTCACACAATAAATTTAATATTTCCTTCTGGTAGGTGTGTGCGTGACACTGATCTGCTGTAGGTTTTTGTTTAGAATAGAAACTTGGATTTAGGGTAATACTCAACTTCTATACTTTAAATCTGCAGGACATCAGCATGTCAGGTTCCATTGTAATTAAGTACAAAATTTTGTAAAATAGTGAATTGGAATGTTATGTATGAGAAGTGTAAAGTAATGGGTAAGACTGACAGGTTGAGTTTTTTAAAAAAACATCTTGTACGCCTCTTTTTATAGTGAAGTTTCTACTCAGTTATTGAAAAAAAAATTGACTGTTCTTTAGGTTGGATAAGCTAAGCTGAAAGCAGTCCACTGGTTGAATGCTTTCAAATATTGTCTAATAATTATCTATTTTGATAGCATGTGTTGATACTTTAAAACTGTATGTTGTGGCTATTGTTAATTTCTGTAGGTCTGACAAATCTGTGATGGGTTGTGTGCTCCACAGAAAAACTGTGTTGGTAACCTCAATTGTGGTGCAATTGAAGTGAAATATGCAATTCAATTTAAAGGGGGTATCATGCATGTCCTTCATTGCTGCAAGCAGTTTTATCAAATACTTGTTAAACAAGTCAATTACTCTTGGGAACATTTATCCACTGGGTGTTTGAGATAGTATTTAAAAAAAATGTAGCGTTTTCCTGCTTTTTGTAACTGCGATACAATGCTCTAAACATAAAGTATCTCATCTAGTTTGTTACAATATTGTGGATTGCTTCTGTAAAGTTTTTTGCCTTCCATCGAGGACTAATCATTGCAGTTTCCTCATATAAGGTTAGTGGAGAACTGTGAAGTATCTGAAACTGTTCCTTAAGTTACCCCTGTGAAACACACAAGGAGGACTTGATATTAGTTGTTAAATTTGTGAAAAAAATAATATAATTTTTGTCATTGAATTACTGTTAAACTCAGTGTTGTAGTACTAGAATGAATATTTGGAGTCTTGACATTTAAACAATTCTGCAGCTGTTCGAAGAAATAGTGAATAAGGGGCAGGAGTGGTTATGAAAACTAGTTTGTACAGTATTCATTACAAACAAGATGTTACAGAAGTGAGCACACAGATTTTTTTTTTTTAATAAAGTGATGGCAAATATTAAGATACATAGTAATTGAAATAGTCACTGATGATCCTTGGGCAGAGCAGACCCATGTTTTTCAAGGTACATGGAATAATGCAAGAAGACGGCAACAGACATTGTATCCGAGTGCACATTGTGTTTGTTTTTGTTTATTGTTCTTAATAGTGTATATTATCCTACATTCAACATAAACTGCTCTTACAGAAACAAAAAAAAAAACAAGTTTAGTACAATTAGGTTTCAACAGCATATTAGGTTTCCCATACCTGGACAGTTCAGAAAGTGCTCACTTCTGATGACTAAAGAATAATTCAAATTACTCCTGTCAGAGCACCCAGTGACACCAGGTTTATAATCAGTTTTAGGAAGTGGCAGTTCCAGACTATTGTTAAGAAATATCATATAACACCAATAAACATTCTTAGCCTAATGTAGTTCGAAATTTTAAGATAAAAATGTGAGCACGTTTTCATTTTGTCAGAGCTTTAATTTTATAGCAAACATTTATTTGATAATGTGTAATTGATTACTATTCAAACTTCGCTTCTTATCGCACAAAAGTATTTTTTATAAAAGAAAAGCATTTGCAGGTGTCATTTTTAAAAGTCCACAGGGACTTTTATGATGTTTTTAGCCCTTCTTGTTCTAGCTCGATTTTAATCTGACTGATCTATCTGCAGCAGTTATCTTATTTGTCCATCCAGTTAAAGTCGCACAGACCAATTCTTGACAAATGGTCCAATTTTTCAGAGCTGCTTTTATATAATCTTTTCACTAATAATTTGCTTCACTATTTTTTAAATGTGACCAGTTATTGGTTGCCCCTTGAACGTATTTTCTGTGAGCACATAGATTATTGAAGCTCACAGACTGTTTCCAAGATATATGCCAATGTAAGTGTATTTTTATGGTATAATAAAACTTGCAAAATAATATTGCCATGTTGTATTGTTCGTCATCTATATTTATGGAATCCTAAATAAGTGGGTAAACCTCTTTATAGTAAAAAATGTTGTGGTATTTACATTTTTGTAGTTTAGTCTTATTACCAGTTGAATATTGTTGACAAAACCGAAAAGTGTGCGGTGTATAATATCGTCAAAACACATGTAACATGTAGTATTGCTTCTTTTTTATCATGCTGTAGATAATTGGCTCAAATGAGAGCTGTTTTTAACTGTGAACTTTCATGATACTTTGACAGATGACCAGAGTGTACTTAACACTTAGTACTTACAGTTCTGTGGATGTTTCATGAAATTGAAGTCATGTTTGGGTAACTGAGAGGGGGCTCCAGAAATGAGAAGCTTGATGTTGTAGGCCTATTACTGCCACTTTTTGTTAGTTTATAAGGAAAGAATACAGTGTGTACTAAGTTATAGGACCAACAGGTTGTACTTGTGTGTATTGTAAATGTTATAATTTATTTAATAGAAATAATAGAATAATAGCACTTGAATTGGATTACCTTCTAAGGCAGGTGTTCTTACATTTCTTCGTTTAGTCAGATACTCATTTTATTGGAAATGTTGCTGCTATAAATCACTTTATTAAAACTAACAATTAAAATGATAAATGTTGTTGGAACATAACATATTTGTAAGGTTATTTGACCTGCATTGCAGTTCTATTTCATAGACTCAATGAGTCAGTTTACAAATTTAATTTAATATATTAAAATTAATTTGAGTTATTGCTGAAATTTTATATTTATTAATTTTTATCAGAAATGTATTCATCACAGAAATGTAAGAATAATCGCAATCTTGCATATTAAGTCCATTAGAAACAACATTTTTAATGTAATGTGTTGCTTGGTAGATCTGTAGGTAAAGTACTATTGTGTGTGTGTGCGTGTGCATGTATATATACTTATCTTTCATTCATAATGTCACTCTTGAATGATTGATTGACTGATTCAAATCCAAAAGATCTGTAAGGTCGTTGGTCCAATAATGGTGGTCCATTTTGTTACTCATATCTAAGGGTTTTTGGTACAAAATGAAGACTTTCCTTTCTTTTTAAGTATGATGTGCCAAGAGTTGATGGTACAGATGTTATCAAACTTAAGATTTGTGCATTGGTTACTTTGCTAGTCCTTTTTTGTGTGCAGACTGCAGTTCTGCCACAGTTCACTTAATGAGTTAAAAATATATGTTTGAAAAGTAAAAGTATCACAGGTATTGTTTTCAATGTATACATTTCTTTGAACCATGTTATTATACTGTTTTTATTGATGACATTAAGTTTGTTAGCATTCTGTTGTAGTTCATAAGAAACTGTCACTTCATTGCTTAAGCATGTTTGTTATTTCATCAAGTTTCTGCGAACTTGTTTTACTTAAGTTTGTGTTGTATTTATCACCAAGTATTTGTTGTTCATTTTATCTGTTTCATTTTAATATTTTGGTTTATGTAACAATAATGTAGATTTTATAATTTGATATTTGCTTTCATTTTTATCTTTCATTGTTTTTTTTTTTTTTTTTTGTGATTTGTTTTTGATGTTACATTACTTGAATATTTGTGAGCAGGCGACACACCTTTTTTCCCAATTACGTTTGAACCTATGCTCAAATTTAAAAAGAAAATCTAAATAGGACACAACTGTCAAATTACTTGTTGATCTTAATGTTGTATGATACAGTCAGAATTTAAGAGCCCTTTTCTACCAATAATCCTTTTGGATTGTTGCAAGACTTTAGACAAAAAGTTGTTCAATCAAATATTTTGTACTGGAAATCTCTAAACGATGGATTTGTAATGTTGATATTTGTAATATTGTAGGTGTTTGGTATAGAGAGATCTGTCAGTGACATATCCTAATATATTTGTAAGCAAGGATTAAAAAAAAGTAGGATTTGTACCTGTAGTTTGACTGGCTTCATTTTTCTATATTAGATGCTTCGTAGTGTGAGGCTTCACTTTCATACGCATATTTGATTTTTGTAATTACCTTATTAATGCCAGACATAACAAGTCTTGGTACTTGCCTTCACTGTTTACAATTCAGTGACTGTATAGATGCAGGGGGGATGGCAAAATAAAATTGTTGCCTAGTTTGTTAAAATTTGAATTTTGTCCTATACCTGCAACTCAAGGCGCAGACAAGGCCTATTTAACTCAACCTTTGAAGACTGAAATAAATGAATAATATTAAAAAAGAAAGAAAGCAGGCTTTTAAGTTTTTTAATGGAAGTTGTGGTATTGGTGTGTCATTTGATCTGCTTGTTACCAGTCAATTCTGTTAATATGGTTCACATATTAAGAAAAGGTACTGAATATTTAAAAGTTAACTTTATTTATTTTAAAATTGTCTATATTAAGAATATTTTACTGAAATATAACAAGAGGACACTTGTTTCTTTAATTTTGGCTTAAAGGTGATATACTCAAGGCTTAAAACTCAGTAGTTTGCTTCTGATCTCTGGCACTGTAATTTGTCATTTTACAGGCTGCTACTGTTTACCTGTTCCTAGCAATGTCAGTTTACTCAGTCTGTACTTTCTGTAGAATCAAATTCTGATTATAGATATTCGATAGTCTCTGTAAAATTGCTCCACAGGAAATATCAGGTACGAATTTGCGTAACATATTGAGTTCAAAAGCTGGCCACTTTGCCCATGTTGGCTATTTTTGCTTGGGAGGACTCTCTTTTTTTTTTTTTTTTTTTTTTTTTAACAATTCACTGTTCATAGTATTATAACAGTGGACAATAATCTGTTGGTTTTAGTATGTTGCGAAGGAATTTTTCAGTATGTTGTTGCTCTGTTGTACCAAGTGTTGTTCGACAAAAAAAAATAATAACTTTACAAGCCTGAGCCTTAAACTGTTATTCATGTGTATCTGAAATGTAATGAACCAAATAACTAAATTGTTAAATTGTTCTGGGGTACTTTTATTTTATTGACAAACTTATTTGAAAATATCCATCATATACATTGGGGAGGGGGGGGGGGGAGGGAGGGATGGATGGATTTTTCACTCCTGTAGCCTCATGACAATTGGGTGTAATTGAAATTCATCCATACTTCACACTGTACTGATGCATCTTTGATTATGTTTCTGAACGTCTTGTTTTATATGTCAGTAAATGCAATTAAACCAGCAGTATTTCTAACAACTGTTGTTCTGTCTGAATACCACAGGAACTGTGTATTAAACAGAACTCAGTTGTTTTGGTAACTGTCAAGTAAGTATACATTCACCATGAAGAATAAAAGCAATACTGTACTTTTTGTGATTTAAACACACATTTTTAGTGGTCATTTGAAAAATCTGTAATGATTAGTTCAAGATTTCCAATGTACAGATTAATAATGTGTTACATGCAACATTCCAAAGACAAATATTTGACCATGTTATGCTCCCATATTATATCAGAAGCTCTGTATTTATATGTTATGTGGAGTACGTATTTGAAAGATGCCACAGAGTGTTGTGAGAATATTGAGGATATGTTTAGTTTTGTAATTCAGTAAGGAGCAGTTAAAAAAATATATGGTTCATTGTAGTTGAGCAGATATTTCATGATCTTGAATTTTTTGTTTCATTATTTTGTCAGAAGTTTCTATTTTTCCATAGAACATTTTTTCTTGTTAAAATGTGTGCCTAGTCATAGAGTTCAGGTCAGTTTTATGAAATAATACATAAAATTAAAAAAAAAGACTGTTGTGGTGTTCCATGGATATAATTAAGATTGTTACACATTTACCACATGTTAATTGACAGAAGACAGAGCACAAGCTGTGAAATATCAAGTAGAATCATTCATTATGATACGTCAGTGGAGACAAA
This sequence comes from Schistocerca americana, assembly GCF_021461395.2. NCBI lineage: Eukaryota > Metazoa > Arthropoda > Insecta > Orthoptera > Acrididae > Schistocerca > Schistocerca americana. Next base: position 439,157,628 of record NC_060125.1, read on the forward strand.
AGTTGAAATTCGAAAAGGCAGCATCTTGTTATTTTTGTGTATGGGAGGTGGGAATCCGTTTCAGCAATGTTCTGTTAGTACATACATTACAGAACAAAAATTACCATTGCTTTGAACTTTGCAGTGTCTGAAGTATCAATTCTACTTGAAAAGGGCTTAAACTTTTTCTTGTGAAAAGTTAATAAGACATGATTATAATGATCTTACAGCATTCAGGAAAAGAAATGGTGATCTGTAATGTTCTTCCTCATTATCCGGTACACTGAAAACAATTATTTGTTTCAAAATGTCATCTTATGTTAATGTCATATATTCATTATCACTTTTCCTTTTTGTTGAAAGGTTCTTGTAACTAGACAGTTAAGTCTTTCGTGTCATTTTGTTGTCTATGTATTACAATGGTATTCAATAAAATATTTTGTTTGCTTGAATGTCGACTTCTCTTAAATACCTTGATGGCATTGTAGTTAGCTGAATGTTACATGAAGAAATACAGTACATTGAAGACAACAAATTTGACTGTACAGTATGACTTACGTCTGCAGTAAATTGAAATGTTTCACTCTTCTTATGACAACACAGTTGGTCAGTATATTAGACAGTCTAGAACAACAAGTATGCTTCCTTTCTTACCTACATGTAGCTGCACTATTCTACCATGTTGTGTGAAACATTTGCTGTAGTAAAAGCCATTTTCCATGGTAACTGGCGACAGCAGTTGGTCTTCTGTTGAATATTTTACTTTCTTACAATAGTGTAGCAAAATACAGATTGCTACTTACCGTAAAGAAGACATGTCAAGTTGCAGACAGGCACAATTAAGACACACTAAGTATTTGTTTTGTAAATAAAAAATGCCTTCTCTACTGTGTTTTGCATATCTTTTTTCATTTTAAGGCATTAACAATGGGATCTATAATGATATACTTTTGTTTTGATATGTATTATTTGTAGATCTTAAAACAGTTCAAGTCTTGCTTTTTATGTAAATAAGTGGTTACTTAATGTTCTTCGTGTCTTTAGTTGGCATTTGTTTTTCCTCTCATCTGCTCACATGCTGGAGGTCACAGTATCGCTCAATTTACGAAACATAAGCATGCTTTTTAGGTCTCAAACATTTTTCTTCCCACTTTTCGTTTGTCGTTGTTATGCACTATCAGTTTTCTACCAACATATACATTTGATCGAAAATGATTAAGTTAGAACTACTTATAGTTTTATTTATAACACAAATTTTTCTGTGCTTGTTGTAGATGGTGGCCATGTAAACAGACGCGTTACATACACAACTTTTGGGCACAGCCTTTGTCAGTATGAGACATACACCATCCATACACACAAGCAAGCACACCTCACACACATGTGACCAACTTCCCAGTTACTTTCTTAAACGTATCTTTGTGGGCATCTTAATAGAAATAATAAACATCTCCCTCTGCTAAAATGTTGGGCATAAGCTTCAGTGAGGAGAAGCTTGTTTGATTGTCTCAAGGGTTTTTAGTCAAGTTATTGATTTAGACAAATCCCGATGGGGATTACTGTAGACTTGTGCCACTTGTCTGTTAGCACTTCATTATATTGTGAAAATAACCACTCTGAGTATGAAAGTGCAACCTAAACTGCCTTCAGTCAAACTGCAGCAAATTAGGGGTTATTGAGTTTTGTTGCCGGCAAGCATTTAATGATGTCCGCAGTGCCTGCTGAAAGCTACTGTTGAATCAAATTGTGAAGAGATTTGTATTGCTTCAGAATATCTATGCTGCTAAGGGCTGCCATTCAAAGTACACACCAGAGACTCTTGGCCATGTCAACAGTAGTTTGTGATTACTATCATGGGCTCGAAAAACAGTGCTAGGAATGAGAACAGAGACTTATGTGGATGTGTAGCAATAAGCTTTGCCACCTTTGATTGGAGATGCAGTCCGGTATGCGTAAGGGTTTCTCTCATTTCCGCCTAAAGAGTCTCTCTCTTCACCTTATTCACAAGCTTGCTGGTTTCCTCATCAAAAATTCCATCTGCCACAGTAGCAAAGTCATTTTCCAGCTGTTTTGAATGAATGTTACTCATTTGAGGTAGGATGATTTGAAGACTCCTAAGTAGACACTGATGTCCATCAGTGTTTGCATGTTCCTTAATGAACATGGTCTCCACAAGAATTGAACTTACCTCATCACAAGATGGTGAATTAACGTAATCAATTTCACTAGGTCTTCAAAATTTTCTGCCACATAACTGGCTGTGGGAAAACAATTCGGATCCATCTTAAAAACTACAGATATAAATGTTTTCTGTTCCCGGTACTCGGGAAAGCACTCTTTATGTTGGTTATAGCGGAGTTCATTTTCATTCAAAAGATGCTTGGAAAAAACATTTGCAGCCAGATTCAGCTTGTATGCCCAACATTGAACATGGCGCAAACGGTCTCATATGATTGTTTTCGACGAATTTACACACCTTTTCATCTACGTAGCACTGTCAGTTACAGTAGCCTTAACTGTGTACACTGAATATTACAGTCTTGCAAAAAGACCCAGTATTGTACGAACACAATGAGCAGAGTTTGCTGTCTCAGAAAACTTACACACTTGCAACAAAAAGTTTGTTCTCTACACACCTCAACAGTTTTTACTATCACGTCAAAAACATGATGACCTCTTTTGTCAGTGGTCTCATATGCTAAAACTAAAACATCCTTGCTAGCTAGTTGCTGCATCACCTCATCCTTTCATCATTTTGAAGGTACAACAGTTTGCCTCCATGCCTTGACACATGGAATGTCACCAGCTCCTCAAACGAAAGTAACTCCACTGTAACCATTCAATTTAAAAATAATTTATATCTGTGCTAACAAAATTTATTACTTAATTGAATATACAGTAGCAAGCTGAACACTTCAATTTGATTATCATGTTATTTACTATTAGTAACCACAGCTTAGCTTCAATTAATTAATTCCTCCACTGCCGAAAATCATCAGTTTCCAGTTTATGAAGTGGAATGTTCGCTTTTGTGTTTAAACAGTCCTTCGAGCCAGATATTCAGTAGTTTTCAGTTTTCTTGGCAACTTCAGAGGTGCAGCTGATCGAAGCTTGGTGCTTCATTTGCATATTGGAATTTACTTTATTTCCTTTGTGCTTCTTGCTCTGCACATTTAGTATATTATCTTCTCTGTCTCAAAATATTATGCTGTTGCGGTATTTACAGAATATCAGAAGCTACAGACGATCAGTTTCAAACTCCTGTGCTCTTTTGTTGGCATTACTGTGTGCTTCGACATTTTTTACAATTACGAAAACTGCTTCTGTGAATGAGATTTAAGTAAACAGCGAGAAAGCACAACAAAAAGTGGACAGTACTTTGCTCTTTGGACAAAGGCGTGAAGAATAACAACCACTTTGTATGGCCAAAGAATTCACACTCACACTCACACACACTCACACTCACACACACACACACTCTCTCTCTCTCTCTCTCTCTCTCTCTCTCTCTCTCTCTCTCTCTCTCTCTCTCTCTCTCCCTCCCTCTCCCCCCCCCCCCCCTTAAAACTCACATCCTTTCGTCTTTCCCTCTCCTTCCCTCTTTCCTGATGAAGCAACTGTGGCTTGCGAAAGCTTGAAATTTGTGTGTTTTTTATTGTATCTATCTACCAGCGCTTTCTCGTTCGGTAAGTCACAGAATCTTTGTTTTTTAATATAACTATACAGTTATATGTATTGACATCAAAGACCCAATTTATTTGCAGTACTAGAAAAGAAACTTGGCAACCATTCACCACTGAAAGTTTTTCAAAAGAAAACACTTAAGTTACGACAAAATTCTCTTCTAAGACTTGACAATATATCACTGTAGTGGGAAAACAAGTGCCCGGAGTCTAAATTTGAACATGGAAGACTCGCACTTCAGCACGCCACCAGCCATTTGACAATGTCAACATATTCTGTTGGCATTGAGAGTTGCTTTTGCACTAAAGTGTGAAGGGATCTGTATCTCTTCAGAATATTGTACAGAGTTGAGACTTGCCCTTCGAGGTGTCCATAAGACACACTGCCGTGTTGTCATTTAGTTCATCATCTATAAAATTTGGCTCTGGGAACAGACATGATACATAAGTCTGTGATCATAAAAATTATCAGCCTAATTTGAAAGTGCAACGCAGTGTGTTTTGTGTTTCATTCACTTCTGCCTGAAGTGATGGTCACTTCATGTTCCTCAAAAGATTAATGGATTACTCATGGAAAAATTAATTTTTCCACAAGCAATATTTATTTTTAACTTGGAATACAGGTACTGTTTGATCCAGCAATGTCGGATGTTCTGATATTTTTGTGCAACAAATCGTACCAAAAATGATTCAGTGTGGAGAGAGCATTAGCATGTTGTCAGTTTTCTAGTACATCTGTGTAAATATGTAAATAAAAAATTGGTCAGAAACAGGCAAATCAACATTGCGCCCACTCAGTTTGCTTCCATTAGCCAATCAACGCACAGGACATGTGACCTAATGCAAACTTGTCCCATAAAACAGAATACAGTGGAATCTCAATAGCACGTTTTTGAAAGAACCACAGATTTTGAACATAAGTGGAAAAACCTCCTACGGAAAATCACAATTTGATAATGTGTAGATGTTTCCATTGTGGGGTAATGTAGTCTTCCTGACACCCTATTTCTATAAGTTATACATCAAAATGTGTCTTTTTAAAGATCATGTTTGGAATATCAAACCCAGAAGCCCTAAGAATTTTATGTTAACAGGTGTACGGCTTTGCTTCCAACGTTTTTTTTCCCCAACATTTGAGGCTTCAATGGAACAGATTGGTTACACCTGTATCATTCAAAGTATTTTCCATCTCTGGCCACTACTTTCTCTCATCTTTCGGGCAGTGTGTGAATCCCGCATCGAAAAAATTGTTCATCTTTTGAAGCGATCCACAAATCGATCCAAGATGTGACTTCTTCATGAGATTGGAACTGTTGGTCAGCCAGGCCATGCACCAATGATATAAATAGGTGATGATCAGAGGGAGCAATGACAGGAGAATACAGCGGGTGGGGTAGGACTTCCCATTTTAACTTTCTGACCTCTTTTGCAACATGGGTTTGAGTGTTGTAATGCTACAAAATCACTTTATCATGCCTCTCGCTGTATTGCGACCGTTTGTCTATTAATGCTCAGCTCAAATGCATTAATTGCATTCAATAATAAGCACCTGTGATTGTTTCACTTGGTTTTAACACCTCGTAGTACACGACGCCAAGCTGGTCTCACCAAATGTAGAGCATTATCTTGGAGCTGTGAATATTCGGTTTGACCGTCGATATGGAAGCAGGCCCGGGATATCCCCACGATTTTTTGCATTTAGGGTTATCGTAATGAACCCATTTTCCGTCCCTGGTCACAATGCGATGCAGAAATCCCTTCCATTTTTGCCTCTGAAGCAACTGTTCACACACACACTCACTCTGTTCAACGTCTCTTGGTTTCAGCCCACACGGGATCCAAGTCCCTTCTTTCTGAATCATGCCCATAGCCTCAAGACGTTTTGAAATGCTTGCTGTGTCACTCTGACTAATCGTGCCAATTCTTCTTGAGTCCGACAAGAGTCTTCACTCAGCAATGTCTCCAATTGAGAGAGACTCAGCTGCTGTTTCCTTCATATTCAAACAAAACAGTAACACCTCCAGCAAATGACGAGAATTAGCTTCGTAAACTGACATTCTCAATCAAGAACAACTTTGATGCTGACACAAATCGACTAATGTTTGAATAAGGTTATGTTGATTGAGGTCCAAGCTAACTGCCTGACGTCTGTGATCTGTTTCTTCCGACCTATCGGCAAACGGCGGAAGCGAAGTTGTACACCTTGTAGTATACAAGGAAAAAAAAGTGTTAAATAGGGCAACATAGGCTAAATACGATATCAGACATGTACACTTCTATCAGCCAATTTGAAAAATCATGTGACGTGAATGTAATCTCTAGTGTCAAAATATGCACCTGGCATTTGATGTAAAAAATATATAATTACACTAAAATTGCAATTTTTATTACACTTCTCAAAACAAACTAAAGTCATTCATATCTCACCTCCATAAGTGAATCACTACTGGTAATTGAATAGTAGTTGTCATTTTGACAAACTGTACACTAACTATAGCACAATAATGTATAGTGCATCGTCCTGACTTCACAAAAGGTTACTGTATTGCCTATCTTAGTTATCGTGTTCACCTCATCTTCAACTCCAAAACTCAAAACCTAATGTTTAACTATGTGAAGCGCATCAATAGTTTTTGGTTTAGTAGGAACCAGAAAAGCTTCCAGGTCATTCTCTTCTTCACTTTAATCGTGTTTCTCTGCTATCTGTTCCTAAAAGACTTCATCAGTTGTCATGGACTGACAGACTGCAACACCTTTGTCAAATTCAAAATATTCATCAAAGCTAAGGTAGTCGGCATTTTCTTCTTGCCTCTTCATTTGCAGCCATTGTTAAGCTGCAAGTACTTCATTTTATAGTGTGATGTTCTGTAAGTATCCGCTGAAACCCAGGTGTCTTGAAGCAGTCTGAGATTGTGGTTTCTTACAAAATGCATAGCGTAAAAGATGGTAATGTTCCTCACTGTGGTATCAAGACAGGCCAGCCTCTTCCATACAAGAGTCTTCCTGTACATTTGTTTCTGGAATTTTATAATGCTTGGGTCAAGTGGCTGAAAGCAGTTTGTACAATTGGGAGGTCTAGTTAAAGATGCCTGTGTACCATGATGGAAGTTTTTAATTAAGGTTTCTAGTGCCATTGTAGCGGCAACTATCATCCTATGTTACTAGAGAAACAGGAATTATTGCTACTGGCATTGCCTCTGCCACTGCCTGTATCATACTTGAAGCATACTGGAAGCTTTTCTGGTTCCTACTAAACCAAAAACTATTGATGCGCTTCACATAGTTAAGCATTAGGTTTTGAGTTTTGGAGTTGAAGATGAGGCTACTTTGAAGGCAATGGGATTTTGATAATTACTGGCAATAGTTGATATTTGTGACATTCATTTGATCGCAAGTTTCACTTTTTGTAATGTAAATGTACCTTTTACTTCATTTAATATTCTTTACTAAAATGAAGTGATTTTACACTGTTGCTGTTTTGAGGTATTTGCTATCAGTTATGTTGTTGAAATTTCATCTTTTCAGTTCTGGAGGCAATTTGTTAATGTTATTTTTGGAATTTTGCTTTTTAAAAAAATAAATTCATTAGCATTTTTAGAAACATTGATAAATCCATTATAGCTCAGTACCTTTCCACTCGACACCACCTCCCTGCTGCATTTCAATTTTCATTACTGGAAGTTAGCACCAAGGTAATACGATCATTAGGTGTACTCATCCCACTACATGCCAGAGGGTCTTTGACTGTGAGAACGGTGTGTCTAGTGGAAGCTGTTATCATGCTGGAACATAAGAGGGATAGCAGAGATTTTTCTGAGACACTGGATGCCAACAGTGTATCTTTTATTATTTAGATTTACTGTTTAAATGTTAATTTACACCTCCGTCCATGCTCCTGATGTTACTTGCACTGAGAACTTGTTACCAATAATTTCTGTAACTTCATTTCACATTCAGAGCAATTACAAATTTCAGTAACTATAGATAGTCACTAGTGGATAAGAAGAACCAATCAAAAGTATGCCCTGGGCAGGTCCCACAAAGGTAACATAGCTCACTGCTAGTGTAAGATCGGATTCTGGAGAGATAATACATGAATTCAAGTATGACGTCTGATCGTGTGTAAAACAGAACAATTTGTTGGAAACTGTCTCAGATGACGTTCATGTGCAATACCAAGTTGACCTTAAAATCGTGCTTGGTTTCTGGGGAGGATATGTGACAAAATGGCTAAAAGTTGCCCCATAAAACATACATGTGTGATCTCTAGAAATATAATATCACATGAAGCATTTTTTGTAACTTTTTACAGTGCTCTAGAAATAAAAGTATACAGAAACTTTGCTACGAGTATTAATCATAGACTGGCTCTAGGAACCATTTTCTTCATTTTGTGATTCTATGTATAAAGTCACTAAATCAAGTGTGTTCCCAATATTTCTTAATTACATTTTTTTTTTTTTTTTTTTTTTTTTTTTTTTTTTCTCCACACTGAGATTTTTTCCATTTGTCACTTCATTACGCACTGTTTACTTGTGTGTGGCAGAATCAGTGGCCAGCAGAGAAGAAACCGATTGGGACTACCAACTAAGTAATCTTTAGAAGACAAAAAGATGTATGCAAGTTACATGCAGTTTTACTAGGGAAAGTGGGCACAGCTGTTACATTCAAAAATTCACTATGTCTGTTACACCTGGGATCTTTTTCATGGACTGCCTTACATTCAGCAACCCGCCATGTAGTTTATGAAGTTACAGCTTGCATCTTTTGGGAATTGTACGAATATTGTACTTTTAAGCTTGCCCTTGTGCAGGAAAAATACTGTTAAGCAGCAGATAATTTGAATAGGATGTTTTAACCCTCATTACACATTACACTCTTATGTCCTGGATAAAAAGACCTGATACAGTTAACGAAGAGAAGCGCATTTTTTAGGAAGTGGGCAAAAATTTACACGAGCTCTGCTGCTATTGCACAGACTGAACATTCCTCCATGAACATTATATGCAACAGTGAGAAAATGAAGGATATTCAAGCAGTATGTTTACAAAAAGAAAGCAGCAAACAAATACAAGTATGCGACGGTCAGTTTCCAGAACTGGAACCTTCCTACTAAAGTGGATAAAAAAAAATCGTAAAAAAGTTATATATATATATATATATATATATATATATATAATGGAAGGAAACATTCCACGTGGGAAAAATTATATATAAAAACAAAGATGAGGTGACTTACCGAACAAAAGCGCTGGCAGGTCGATAGACACACAAACATACACACAAAATTCAAGCTTTCGCAACAAACTGTTGCCTCATCAGGAAAGAGGGAAGGAGAGGGGAAGACAAAAGGAAGTGGGTTTTAAAGGAGAGGGTAAGGAGTCATTCCAATCCCGGGAGCGGAAAGACTTACCTTAGGGGGAAAAAAAGGACAGGTATACACTCGCACACACGCACATATCCATCCACACATACAGACACAAGCAGACATATTTAAAGACAAAGAGTTTGGGCAGAGATGTCAGTCGAGGCAGAAGTGTAGAGGCAAAGAAGTTGTTGAAAGACAGGTGAGGTATGAGTTGCGGCAACTTGAAATTAGCGGAGATTGAGGCCTGGCGGATGACGAGAAGAGAGGATATACTGAAGGGCAAGTTCCCATCTCCGGAGTTCGGATAGGTTGGTGTTGGTGGGAAGTATCCAGATAACCCGGACGGTGTAACACTGTGCCAAGATGTGCTGGCCGTGCACCAAGGCATGTTTAGCCACAGGGTGATCCTCATTACCAACAAACACTGTCTGCCTGTGTCCATTCATGCGAATGGACAGTTTGTTGCTGGTCATTCCCACATAGAACGCGTCACAGTGTAGGCAGGTCAGTTGGTAAATCACGTGGGTGCTTTCACACGTGGCTCTGCCTTTGATCGTGTACACCTTCCGGGTTACAGGACTGGAGTAGGTGGTGGTGGGAGGGTGCATGGGACAGGTTTTGCATCGGGGGCGGTTACAAGGATAGGAGCCAGAGGGTAGGGAAGGTGGTTTGGGGATTTCATAGGGATGAACTAACAGGTTACGAAGGTTAGGTGGATGACGGAACGACACTCTTGGCGGAGTGGGGAGGATTTCATGAAGGATGGATCTCATTTCAGGGCAGGATTTGAGGAAGTCGTATCCCTGCTGGAGAGCCACATTCAGAGTCTGGGCCAGTCCCGGAAAGTATCCTGTCACAAGTGGGGCACTTTTGTGGTTCTTCTGTGGGGGATTCTGGGTTTGAGGGGACGAGGAAGTGGCTCTGGTTATTTGCTTCTGTACCAGGTCGGGAGGGTAGTTGCGGGATGCGAAAGCTGTTTTCAGGTTGTTGGTGTAATGATTCAGGGATTCCGGACTGGAGCAGATTCGTTTGCCACGAAGACCTAGGCTGTAGGGAAGGGACCGTTTGATGTGGAATGGGTGGCAGCTGTCATAATGGAGGTACTGTTGCTTGTTGGTGGGTTTGATGTGGACGGACGTGTGAAGTTGGCCATTGGACAGGTGGAGGTCAACGTCAAGGAAAGTGGCATGGGATTTGGAGTAGGACCAGGTGAAACTGATGGAACCAAAGGAGTTGAGGTTGGAGAGGAAATTCTGGAGTTCTTCTTCACTGTGAGTCCAGATCATGAAGATGTCATCAATAAATCTGTACCAAACTTTGGGTTGGCAGACTTGGGTAACCAAGAAGGCTTCCTCTAAGCGACCCATGAATAGGTTGGCGTATGAGGGGGCCATCCTGGTACCCATGGCTGTTCCCTTTAATTGTTGGTATGTCTGGCCTTCAAAAGTGAAGAAGTTGTGGGTCAGGATGAAGCTGGCTAAGGTGATGAGGAAAGAGGTTTTAGGTAGGGTGGCAGGTGATCGGCGTGAAAGGAAATGCTCCATCGCAGCGAGGCCCTGGACGTGCGGAATATTTGTGTATAAGGACGTGGCATCAATGGTTACAAGGATGGTTTCCGGGGGTAACAGATTGGGTAAGGATTCCAGGCGTTCAAGGAAGTGGTTGGTGTCCTTGATGAAGGATGGGAGACTGCATGTAATGGGTTGAAGGTGTTGATCTACGTAGGCAGAGATACGTTCTGTGGGGGCTTGGTAACCAGCTACAATGGGGCGGCCGGGATGATTGGGTTTGTGGATTTTAGGAAGAAGGTAGAAGGTAGGGGTGCGGGGTGTCGGTGGGGTCAGGAGGTTGATGGAGTCAGGTGAAAGGTTTTGCAGGGGGCCTAAGGTTCTGAGGATTCCTTGAAGCTCCGCCTGGACATCGAGAATGGGGTTACCTTGGCAAACTTTGTATGTGGTGTTGTCTGAAAGCTGACGCAGTCCCTCAGCCACATACTCCCAACGATCAAGTACCACGGTCGTGGAACCCTTGTCCGCCGGAAGAATGACGATGGATCGGTCAGCCTTCAGATCACGGATAGCCTGGGCTTCAGCAGTGGTGATGTTGGGTGTAGGATTAAGGTTTTTTTAAGAAGGATTGAGATGCAAGGCTGGAAGTCAGAAGTTCCTGGAAGGTTTGGAGAGGGTGATTTTGAGGAAGAGGAGGTGGGTCCCGCTGTGACGGAGGACGGAACTGTTCCAGGCAGGGTTCAATTTGGATGGTGTCTTGAGGAGTCGGATCATTAGGAGTAGGATTAGGATCATTTTTCTTCGTGGCAAAGTGATACTTCCAGCAGAGAGTACGAGTGTAGGACAGTAAATCTTTGACGAGGGCTGTTTGGTTGAATCTGGGAGTGGGGCTGAAGGTGAGGCCTTTGGATAGGACAGAGGTTTCGGATTGGGAGAGAGGTTTGGAGGAAAGGTTGACTACTGAATTAGGGTGTTGTGGTTCCAGATTGTGTTGATCGGAATTTTGAGGTTTTGGAGGGAGTGGAGCTGGAAGTGGGAGATTGAGTAGATGGGAGAGACTGGGTTTGTGTGCAATGAGAGGAGGTTGAGGTTTGCTGGAAAGGTTGTGAAGGGTGAGTGAGTTGCCTTTCCGGAGGTGGGAAACCAGGAGATTGGATAGTTTTTTGAGGTGGAGGGTGGCACGCTGTTCTAATTTACGGTTGGCCTGTAGGAGGATGCTCTGAACAGCCGGTGTGGATGTGGGAGAGGAAAGATTAAGGACTTTTATTAAGGATAGGAGTTGACGGGTGTGTTCATTGGCTGAGTTGATGTGTAGGTGAAGGATTAGGTGGGTGAGGGCAATGGATTGTTCAGTTTGGAACTGGTATAGGGACTGATGGAAGGAAGGGTTGCAGCCAGAGATGGGAACTTTAAGTGTGAGGCCTTTGGGGGTGATGCCAAATGTCAGACAAGCCTGAGAAAATAGGATATGGGAGTGTAATCTGGCTAGGGCGAAGGCATGTTTGCGGAGGGAATGTAAATAAAACTTAATGGGGTCATTGTGGGGGTGTTGTGAGGGTGACATGGTATTAGAAGGTGGACAGTGTAACATGAGGTGAAATGAAAATGAAAATAAAAATATATGGGGAGAGATAAAGGTGAACCGGAAAGAAACTGGAGATCTGGAATGAAAAAAGGCGAAAAGGTGTTGGTTACAGCTGGGCTATGTTGGACATGGGTTGGTAGACAACGATGTGCATAAAGGTTAGGAGGTTGTGTTGCCGCCAAAACACGTTAAAGGACGGAGAAATTCGGGAAAATTTCGAAAAAACTGCGTGTAGTATATTAAAAGGAGTGGTGGCAGATTATGAAAATGAGGCTAACAATTGTCTGACGAAGAAATAATAGCGTTAAAACCTGTGGGAAGCGGCTAAAAATGGTCAGTGGTGTGGTAAAAACGGAAATGGAAATAAAGCGAAAGTTATTAGAACTGGCCGAAATGGTTGTTTAAAAGGTGAAAGGAGCTGTTTGTGAACTAGAAACGGTGGATATTATAGCGGCGGTAGTGCTGAAAGCGGCAAAAAAATTTTTTTGGTTATGGTTTGGAAGTGGGTTACGTATTATTGAGTATATACACTTCTGGATATTGAAATAAGAACACCGTGAATTCATTGTCCCAGGAAGGGGAAACTTTATTGACACATTCCTGGGGTCAGATACATCACATGATCACACTGACAGAACCACAGGCACATAGACACAGGCAACAGAGCATGCACAATGTCGGCACTAGTACAGTGTATATCCACCTTTCGCAGCAATGCAGGCTGCTATTCTCCCATGGAGACGATCGTAGAGATGCTGGATGTAGTCCTGTGGAACGGCTTGCCATGCCATTTCCACCTGGCGCCTCAGTTGGACCAGCGTTCGTGCTGGACGTGCAGACCGCGTGAGACGACGCTTCATCCAGTCCCAAACATGCTCAATGGGGGACAGATCCGGAGATCTTGCTGGCCAGGGTAGTTGACTTACACCTTCTAGAGCACGTTGGGTGGCACGGGATACATGCGGACATGCATTGTCCTGTTGGAACAGCAAGTTCCCTTGCCGGTCTAGGAATGGTACAACGATGGGTTCGATGACGGTTTGGATGTACCGTGCACTATTCAGTGTCCCCTCGACGATCACCAGTGGTGTACGGCCAGTGTAGGAGATCGCTCCCCACACCATGATGCCGAGTGTTAGCCCTGTGTGCCTCGGTCCTGATTGTGGCGCTCACCTGCACGGTGACAAACACGCATACGACCATCATTGGCACCAAGGCAGAAGCGACTCTCATCGCTGAAGACGACACGTCTCCATTCGTCCCTCCATTCACGCCTGTCGCGACACCACTGGAGGCGGGCTGCACGATGTTGGGGCGTGAGCGGAAGACGGCCTAACGGTGTGCGGGGCCGTAGCCCAGCTTCATGGAGACGGTTGCGAATGGTCCTCGCCGATACCCCAGGAGCAACAGTGTCCCTAATTTGCTGGGAAGTGGCGGTGCGGTCCCCTACGGCACTGCGTAGGATCCTACGGTCTTGGCGTGCATCCGTGCGTCACTGCGGTCCGGTCCCAGGTCGACGGGCACGTGCACCTTCCACCGACCACTGGCGACAACATCGATGTACTGTGGAGACCTCACGCCCCACGTGTTGAGCAATTCGGCGGTACGTCCACCCGGCCTCCCGCATGCCCACTATACGCCCTCGCTCAAAGTCCGTCAACTGCACATACGGTTCACGTCCACGCTGTCGCGGCATGCTACCAGTGTTAAAGACTGCGATGGAGCTCCGTATGCCACGGCAAACTGGCTGACACTGACGGCGGCGGTGCACAAATGCTGCGCAGCTAGCGCCATTCGACGGCCAACACCGCGGTTCCTGGTGTGTCCGCTCTGCCGTGCGTGTGATCATTGCTTGTACAGCCCTCTCGCAGTGTCCGGAGCAAGTATGGTGGGTCTGACACACCGGTGTCAATGTGTTCTTTTTTCCATTTCCAGGAGTGTATATAGGCGGGATAAAATAGTATAGCAGATTACGGTAAAAAGGAGAAGGTGAATACAAAGTGAAACTACTGGCAAAACCAGAAAGAGGAAAATAAGACGACAGAAAAGATTTCGAAATGCAACAGTGACAATAGCAAACGTAATTGTTGGATTCAAATTAATGATATCAATATAATGGAAGGAAACATTCCACGTGGGAAAAATTATATATAAAAACAAAGATGAGGTGACTTACCGAACAAAAGCGCTGGCAGGTCGATAGACACACAAACAAGCACAAACATACACACAAAATTCAAGCTTTCGCAACAAACTGTTGCCTCATCAGGAAAGAGGGAAGGAGAGGGGAAGACGAAAGGAAGTGGGTTTTAAAGGAGAGGGTAAGGAGTCATTCCAATCCCGGGAGCGGAAAGACTTACCTTAGGGGGAAAAAAAGGACAGGTATACACTCGCACACACGCACATATCCATCCACACATACAGACACAAGCAGACATATTTAAAGACAAAGAGTTTGGGCAGAGATGTCAGTCGAGGCAGAAGTGTAGAGGCAAAGAAGTTGTTGAAAGACAGGTGAGGTATGAGTGGCGGCAACTTGAAATTAGCGGAGATTGAGGCCTGGCGGATGACGAGAAGAGAGGATATACTGAAGGGCAAGTTCCCATCTCCGGAGTTCGGATAGGTTGGTGTTGGTGGGAAGTATCCAGATAACCCGGACGGTGTAACACTGTGCCAAGATGTGCTGGCCGTGCACCAAGGCATGTTTAGCTACAGGGTGATCCTCATTACCAACAAACACTGTCTGCCTGTGTCCATTCATGCGAATGGACAGTTTGTTGCTGGTCATTCCCACATAGAACGCGTCACAGTGTAGGCAGGTCAGTTGGTAAATCACGTGGGTGCTTTCACACGTGGCTCTGCCTTTGATCGTGTACACCTTCCGGGTTACAGGACTGGAGTAGGTGGTGGTGGGAGGGTGCATGGGACAGGTTTTGCATCGGTGGCGGTTACAAGGATAGGAGCCAGAGGGTAGGGAAGGTGGTTTGGGGATTTCATAGGGATGAACTAACAGGTTACGAAGGTTAGGTGGACGACGGAACGACACTCTTGGCGGAGTGGGGAGGATTTCATGAAGGATGGATCTCATTTCAGGGCAGGATTTGAGGAAGTCGTATCCCTGCTGGAGAGCCACATTCAGAGTCTGGGCCAGTCCCGGAAAGTATCCTGTCACAAGTGGGGCACTTTTGTGGTTCTTCTGTGGGGGATTCTGGGTTTGAGGGGACGAGGAAGTGGCTCTGGTTATTTGCTTCTGTACCAGGTCGGGAGGGTAGTTGCGGGATGCGAAAGCTGTTTTCAGGTTGTTGGTGTAATGATTCAGGGATTCCGGACTGGAGCAGATTCGTTTGCCACGAAGACCTAGGCTGTAGGGAAGGGACCGTTTGATGTGGAATGGGTGGCAGCTGTCATAATGGAGGTACTGTTGCTTGTTGGTGGGTTTGATGTGGACGGACGTGTGAAGTTGGCCATTGGACAGGTGGAGGTCAACGTCAAGGAAAGTGGCATGGGATTTGGAGTAGGACCAGGTGAAACTGATGGAACCAAAGGAGTTGAGGTTGGAGAGGAAATTCTGGAGTTCTTCTTCACTGTGAGTCCAGATCATGAAGATGTCTTCAATAAATCTGTACCAAACTTTGGGTTGGCAGACTTGGGTAACCAAGAAGGCTTCCTCTAAGCGACCCATGAATAGGTTGGCGTATGAGGGGGCCATCCTGGTACCCATGGCTGTTCCCTTTAATTGTTGGTATGTCTGGCCTTCAAAAGTGAAGAAGTTGTGGGTCAGGATGAAGCTGGCTAAGGTGATGAGGAAAGAGGTTTTAGGTAGGGTGGCAGGTGATCGGCGTGAAAGGAAATGCTCCATCGCAGCGAGGCCCTGGACGTGCGGAATATTTGTGTATAAGGACGTGGCATCAATGGTTACAAGGATGGTTTCCGGGGGTAACAGATTGGGTAAGGATTCCAGGCGTTCAAGGAAGTGGTTGGTGTCCTTGATGAAGGATGGGAGACTGCATGTAATGGGTTGAAGGTGTTGATCTACGTAGGCAGAGATACGTTCTGTGGGGGCTTGGTAACCAGCTACAATGGGGCGGCCGGGATGATTGGGTTTGTGGATTTTAGGAAGAAGGTAGAAGGTAGGGGTGCGGGGTGTCGGTGGGGTCAGGAGGTTGATGGAGTCAGGTGAAAGGTTTTGCAGGGGGCCTAAGGTTCTGAGGATTCCTTGAAGCTCCGCCTGGACATCGGGAATGGGGTTACCTTGGCAAACTTTGTATGTGGTGTTGTCTGAAAGCTGACACAGTCCCTCAGCCACATACTCCCGACGATCAAGTACCACGGTCGTGGAACCCTTGTCCGCCGGAAGAATGACGATGGATCGGTCAGCCTTCAGATCACGGATAGCCTGGGCTTCAGCAGTGGTGATGTTGGGTGTAGGATTAAGGTTTTTTAAGAAGGATTGAGATGCAAGGCTGGAAGTCAGAAGTTCCTGGAAGGTTTGGAGAGGGTGATTTTGAGGAAGAGGAGGTGGGTCCCGCTGTGACGGAGGACAGAACTGTTCCAGGCAGGGTTCAATTTGGATGGTGTCTTGAGGAGTCGGATCATTAGGAGTAGGATTAGGATCATTTTTCTTCGTGGCAAAGTGATACTTCCAGCAGAGAGTACGAGTGTAGGACAGTAAATCTTTGACGAGGGCTGTTTGGTTGAATCTGGGAGTGGGGCTGAAGGTGAGGCCTTTGGATAGGACAGAGGTTTCGGATTGGGAGAGAGGTTTGGAGGAAAGGTTAACTACTGAATTAGGGTGTTGTGGTTCCAGATTGTGTTGATCGGAATTTTGAGGTTTTGGAGGGAGTGGAGCTGGAAGTGGGAGATTGAGTAGATGGGAGAGACTGGGTTTGTGTGCAATGAGAGGAGGTTGAGGTTTGCTGGAAAGGTTGTGAAGGGTGAGTGAGTTGCCTTTCCGGAGGTGGGAAACCAGGAGATTGGATAGTTTTTTGAGGTGGAGGGTGGCATGCTGTTCTAATTTACGGTTGGCCTGTAGGAGGATGCTCTGAACAGCCGGTGTGGATGTGGGAGAGGAAAGATTAAGGACTTTTATTAAGGATAGGAGTTGACGGGTGTGTTCATTGGCTGAGTTGATGTGTAGGTGAAGGATTAGGTGGGTGAGGGCAATGGATTGTTCAGTTTGGAACTGGTATAGGGACTGATGGAAGGAAGGGTTGCAGCCAGAGATGGGAACTTTAAGTGTGAGGCCTTTGGGGGTGATGCCAAATGTCAGACAAGCCTGAGAAAATAGGATATGGGAGTGTAATCTGGCTAGGGCGAAGGCATGTTTGCGGAGGGAATGTAAATAAAACTTAATGGGGTCATTGTGGGGGTGTTGTGAGGGTGACATGGTATTAGAAGGTGGACAGTGTAACATGAGGTGAAATGAAAATGAAAATAAAAATATATGGGGAGAGATAAAGGTGAACCGGAAAGAAACTGGAGATCTGGAATGAAAAAAGGCGAAAAGGTGTTGGTTACAGCTGGGCTATGTTGGACATGGGTTGGTAGACAACGATGTGCATAAAGGTTAGGTGGTTGTGTTGCCGCCAAAACACGTTAAAGGACGGAGAAATTCGGGAAAATTTCGAAAAAACTGCGTGTAGTATATTAAAAGGAGTGGTGGCAGATTATGAAAATGAGGCTAACAATTGTCTGACGAAGAAATAATCGCGTTAAAACCTGTGGGAAGCGGCTAAAAATGGTCAGTGGTGTGGGAAAAACGGTTCCTCTCCCACATCCACACCGGCTGTTCAGAGCATCCTCCTACAGGCCAACCGTAAATTAGAACAGCATGCCACCCTCCACCTCAAAAAACTATCCAATCTCCTGGTTTCCCACCTCCGGAAAGGCAGCTCACTCACCCTTCACAACCTTTCCAGCAAACCTCAACCTCCTCTCATTGCACACAAACCCAGTCTCTCCCATCTACTCAATCTCCCACTTCCAGCTCCACTCCCTCCAAAACCTCAAAATTCCGATCAACACAATCTGGAACCACAACACCCTAATTCAGTAGTTAACCTTTCCTCCAAACCTCTCTCCCAATCCGAAACCTCTGTCCTATCCAAAGGCCTCACCTTCAGCCCCACTCCCAGATTCAACCAAACAGCCCTCGTCAAAGATTTACTGTCCTACACTCGTACTCTCTGCTGGAAGTATCACTTTGCCACGAAGAAAAATGATCCTAATCCTACTCCTAATGATCCGACTCCTCAAGACACCATCCAAATTGAACCCTGCCTGAAACAGTTCCGTCCTCCGTCACAGCGGGACCCACCTCCTCTTCCTCAAAATCACCCTCTCCAAACCTTCCAGGAACTTCTGACTTCCAGCCTTGCATCTCAATCCTTCTTAAAAAACCTTAATCCTACGCCCAACATCACCACTGCTGAAGCCCAGGCTATCCGTGATCTGAAGGCTGACCGATCCATCGTCATTCTTCCGGCGGACAAGGGTTCCACGACCGTGGTACTTGATCGTCGGGAGTATGTGGCTGAGGGACTGCGTCAGCTTTCAGACAACACCACATACAAAGTTTGCCAAGGTAACCCCATTCCCGATGTCCAGGCGGAGCTTCAAGGAATCCTCAGAACCTTAGGCCCCCTGCAAAACCTTTCACCTGACTCCATCAATCTCCTGACCCCACCGACACCCCGCACCCCTACCTTCTACCTTCTTCCTAAAATCCACAAACCCAATCATCCCGGCCGCCCCATTGTAGCTGGTTACCAAGCCCCCACAGAACGTATCTCTGCCTACGTAGATCAACACCTTCAACCCATTACATGCAGTCTCCCATCCTTCATCAAGGCCACCAACCACTTCCTTGAACGCCTGGAATCCTTACCCAATCTGTTACCCCCGGAAACCATCCTTGTAACCATTGATGCCACGTCCTTATACACAAATATTCCGCACGTCCAGGGCCTCGCTGCGATGGAGCATTTCCTTTCACGCCGATCACCTGCCACCCTACCTAAAACCTCTTTCCTCATCACCTTAGCCAGCTTCATCCTGACCCACAACTTCTTCACTTTTGAAGGCCAGACATACCAACAATTAAAGGGAACAGCCATGGGTACCAGGATGGCCCCCTCGTACGCCAACCTATTCATGGGTCGCTTAGAGGTAGCCTTCTTGGTTACCCAAGTCTGCCAACCCAAAGTTTGGTACAGATTTATTGATGACATCTTCATGATCTGGACTCACAGTGAAGAAGAACTCCAGAATTTCCTCTCCAACCTCAACTCCTTTGGTTCCATCAGTTTCACCTGGTCCTACTCCAAATCCGATGCCACTTTCCTTGACGTTGACCTCCACCTGTCCAATGGCCAACTTCACACGTCCGTCCACATCAAACCCACCAACAAGCAACAGTACCTCCATTATGACAGCTGCCACCCATTCCACATCAAACGGTCCCTTCCCTACAGCCTAGGTCTTCGTGGCAAACGAATCTGCTCCAGTCCGGAATCCCTGAATCATTACACCAACAACCTGAAAACAGCTTTCGCATCCCGCAACTACCCTCCCGACCTGGTACAGAAGCAAATAACCAGAGCCACTTCCTCGTCCCCTCAAACCCAGAATCCCCCACAGAAGAACCACAAAAGTGCCCCACTTGTGACAGGATACTTTCCGGGACTGGCCCAGACTCTGAATGTGGCTCTCCAGCAGGGATACGACTTCCTCAAATCCTGCCCTGAAATGAGATCCATCCTTCATGAAATCCTCCCCACTCCGCCAAGAGTGTCTTTCCGTCGTCCACCTAACCTTCGTAACCTGTTAGTTCATCCCTATGAAATCCCCAAACCACCTTCCCTACCCTCTGGCTCCTATCCTTGTAACCGCCCCCGATGCAAAACCTGTCCCATGCACCCTCCCACCACCACCTACTCCAGTCCTGTAACCCGGAAGGTGTACACGATCAAAGGCAGAGCCACGTGTGAAAGCACCCACGTGATTTACCAACTGACCTGCCTGCACTGTGACGCGTTCTATGTGGGAATGACCAGCAACAAACTGTCCATTCGCATGAATGGACACAGGCAGACAGTGTTTGTTGGTAATGAGGATCACCCTGTGGCTAAACATGCCTTGGTGCACGGCCAGCGCATCTTGGCACAGTGTTACACCGTCCGGGTTATCTGGATACTTCCCACCAACACCAACCTATCCGAACTCCGGAGATGGGAACTTGCCCTTCAGTATATCCTCTCTTCTCGTCATCCGCCAGGCCTCAATCTCCGCTAATTTCAAGTTGCCGCCACTCATACCTCACCTGTCTTTCAACAACTTCTTTGCCTCTACACTTCTGCCTTGACTGACATCTCTGCCCAAACTCTTTGTCTTTAAATATGTCTGCTTGTGTCTGTATGTGTGGATGGATATGTGCGTGTGTGCGAGTGTATACCTGTCCTTTTTTCCCCCTAAGATAAGTCTTTCCGCTCCCGGGATTGGAATGACTCCTTACCCTCTCCTTTAAAACCCACTTCCTTTCGTCTTCCCCTCTCCTTCCCTCTTTCCTGATGAGGCAACAGTTTGTTGCGAAAGCTTGAATTTTGTGTGTATGTTTGTGTTTGTTTGTGTGTCTATCGACCTGCCAGCGCTTTTGTTCGGTAAGTCACCTCATCTTTGTTTTTATATATAATTTTTCCCACGTGGAATGTTTCCTTCCATTTTATATATATATATATTACTTTTTTACGAGTTTCTTTTATCCACTTTAGTAGGAAGGTTCCAGTTCTGGAAACTGACCGTCGCATACTTGTTTTTGTTTGCTGCTTTCTTTTTGTAAACATACTGCTTGAATATCCTTCATTTTCTCACTGTTGCATATAATGTTCATGGAGGAATGTTCAGTCTGTGCAATAGGAGCAGAGCTCGTGTAAATTTTTGCCCACTTCCTAAAAATGCGCTTCTCTTCGTTAACTGTATCAGGTCTTTTTATCCAGGACATAAGAGTGTAATGTGTAATGAGGGTTAAAACATCCTATTCAAATTATCTGCTGCTTAACAGTATTTTTCCTGCACAAGGGCAAGCTTAAAAGTACAATATTCGTACAATTCCCAAAAGATGCAAGCTGTAACTTCATAAACTACATGGCGGGTTGCTGAATGTAAGGCAGTCCATGAAAAAGATCCCAGGTGTAACAGACATAGTGAATTTTTGAATGTAACAGCTGTGCCCACTTTCCCTAGTAAAACTGCATGTAACTTGCATACATCTTTTTGTCTTCTAAAGATTACTTAGTTGGTAGTCCCAATCGGTTTCTTCTCTGCTGGCCACTGATTCTGCCACACACAAGTAAACAGTGCGTAATGAAGTGACAAATGGAAAAAATCTCAGTGTGAAAAAAAAAAAAAAAAAAAAAAAATGTAATTAAGAAATATTGGTAACACACTTGATTTAGTGACTTTATACATAGAATCACAAAATGAAGAAAATGGTTCCTAGAGCCAGTCTACGATTAATACTCGTAGCAAAGTTTCTGTATACTTTTATTTCCAGAGCACTGTAAAAAGTTACAAAAAATGCTTCATGTGATATTAGATTTCTAGAGATCACACATGTATGTTTTATGGGGCAACTTTTAGCCATTTTGTCACATATCCTCCCCAGAAACCTAGCATGATTTTAAGGTCAACTTGGTATTGCACATGAACGTCATCTGAGACAGTTTCCAACAAATTGTTCTGTTTTACACACGATCAGACGTCATACTTGAATTCATGTATTATCTCTCCAGAATCCGATCTTACACTAGCAGTGAGCTATGTTACCTTTGTGGGACCTGCCCAGGGCATACTTTTGATTGGTTCTTCTTATCCACTAGTGACTATCTATAGTTACTGAAATTTGTAATTGCTCTGAATGTGAAATGAAGTTACAGAAATTATTGGTAACAAGTTCTCAGTGCAAGTAACATCAGGAGCATGGACGGAGGTGTAAATTAACATTTAAACAGTAAATCTAAATAATAAAAGATACACTGTTGGCATCCAGTGTCTCAGAAAAATCTCTGCTATCCCTCTTATGTTCCAGCATGATAACAGCTTCCACTAGACACACTGTTCTCACAGTCAAAGACCCTCTGGCATGTAGTGGGATGAGTACACCTAATGATCGTATTACCTTGGTGCTAACTTCCAGTAATGAAAATTGAAATGCAGCAGGGAGGTGGTGTCGAGTGGAAAGGTACTGAGCTATAATGGATTTATCAATGTTTCTAAAAATGCTAATGAATTTATTTTTTTAAAAAGCAAAATTCCAAAAATAACATTAACAAATTGCCTCCAGAACTGAAAAGATGAAATTTCAACAACATAACTGATAGCAAATACCTCAAAACAGCAACAGTGTAAAATCACTTCATTTTAGTAAAGAATATTAAATGAAGTAAAAGGTACATTTACATTACAAAAAGTGAAACCTGCGATCAAATGAATGTCACAAATATCAACTATTGCCAGTAATTATCAAAATGCCATTGCCTTCAAAGTAGCCTCATCTTCAACTCCAAAACTCAAAACCTAATGCTTAACTATGTGAAGCGCATCAATAGTTTTTGGTTTAGTAGGAACCAGAAAAGCTTCCAGTATGCTTCAAGTATGATACAGGCAGTGGCAGAGGCAATGCCAGTAGCAATAATTCCTGTTTCTCTAGTAACGTAGGATGATAGTTGCCGCTACAATGGCACTAGAAACCTTAATTAAAAACTTCCATCATGGTACACAGGCATCTTTAACTAGACCACAGTTAACAAGAGATACAGTCACATATCTTGTAACAGACAGACAACTCATTAATTATTTAGTAAAAATTAAACATACTACAAATGCAGGAAACTTATAAAATTTTCCTTAATTTTGTGTTTAGTAGATGCAAACAGTTCAGTAACCAGCTCAAGCTCCTGATACAAGCCAACAGGTAACTATAGACATGCCTCAGAAATAAGGTAGCTAGATTAAACAATTTTCACTGACTATAAAGTACAGTTCGTATATATAACGACGGGCAACCAGGATACGGAGTCAAAATAGCCACTGCACGACACCAAGTGACGTGCACACTAATTGGATGTTCACCGTGATTCATGTAAAATCCAGTGCCCATTGACAAATGCTTGCTTAGAGAGCACCGAGAGAAGGGTGTAACTAAGATCACTCGTAGTCAGAAACCCATGGGTATCATCCGACAGATGCCCCCGCATCCAGTACTTGCAAAGGTCAGACCGGACCCCAATGCGGCACCACAATGCACACAAACTGCTTGCAATTTCAACAGCAGAGGACATACGAGTACTCTGCATCCAGCCGAAGTAGGTTTTAATGAGCAATGTTCACTGTTGCGACCAGCAATCGGCCCCACCAAACCTACAGTGAGCAAAGACACCACACTAGCCAACGGGCCACGGCAGACGCTTGGCCACAACAACATGCTGCCTCACTTGCGCTCCTCGCTGCCCGTGTCACACTCACCATTCTCCAGATTGCTGCAGCCCTTAACTACCTTCTCTTCCGACCTGCCCTCTAGCGGCAACAGTAACGTTCCATAAGTTCTTGTGCCCAGAGGGATTCCAAATCCATATGAATTAGGGAAATGAAACACGGGCACCCGGCACAATTCTGCTTGAAAAGGTGTGTGGGGGGGTGGGGGGTCCATTGGATCCTGCCCCAGCATCCTCGTTACCCTTGACCACTAGTTGGCTTTTATGGGCTCTTTTAAGTTTCTGGGAAAATGGATCTTGGATCAGAAAACTGACTGGGGAATAGCTGTTTCGACCGTATAAGGCCCAACAAATCTAGGAAGTATTGTAGCAGTGATCTTCTGAGCACCTTTACTTTGTGCCCAGAAATTCTTCAAAAATACTGTACTGCCCACCGGTAATGAGACCGGAGGCCTTCCCTGAGTGTAGCGAGCAGCCTCCCTTCTATGCGCCAGCTGAATATTTTCTTAGTAGCCTCCCAATTTTTTTCCTTATGGTTTCATGCTCACTATCCTCTGGGAACAAATTGTTGATCCCCCATATGTTAGAAAGTGGAGAACTGACAGTATAAGAAAACATCAACTTGGCAGGAGTCATCTTGTGGGCCTCATGTCAAAGCAAAGTTTAGCCACCCAACAGATTGATCCCACTTGGTCTGCGAGTGTGAGTGAAAGATGGTAAGAGCTGACTTCAAATTCCAGTTCACTCTCTTTGCAAACGATGGCTGGGGGTATCGTGGTTATGTGGCCTGAGCTCGCAGTTGGTGCACATTGACAGCACAGAAAGAAACGTATATAGCTTCTTTTCTATATTTACTTCGTAGATTCTTACTTAAATTGCATGTGAGTTTCGTATAGGAGGTGTAATTTTGAGTTTTTGTTACTGTAATCGTAAATTCTGGCAGATTGTAGCACAGTCGTTAGGCATTTGTACAGGTTAGTTCATACATTCTTTGCGTGTTTCCCTTGCATTGTCTAGGCTATGGACTCGTGTTTCAGTAACTGTTGTTCAACATTGATTAGAATGGACAGGGACCGTGATTGCTGTGTTCGGATGAGGGCTGAGTTGGCATCCCTTCGCTCACAGCTGCAAACGGCGCTGACTTCGGTCGCGCAGCTTGAGGCTGTTGCCAATGGGCACCACTGTGGGGAGCCAGACTTGGGTCACGGAGATGTCAACCTCGTCCCGTCTGTTCCCAGATCGGTCTGCCACTGTGGTTGCCCCGATTGCTGCCCGCAGTGGGGCTGAGCCCTCGCCTGTGGTTGATTGGGAGGTCGTTCCAAGGCGTGGCAGGCAGCGAAAGATGTTCCCGGAGGCTGATCAGAAAGCCTCCTCAGTGCGTCTGACAAACAGGTTTCAGGTACTGTCTCTGGCTGAGCCAGATGCAGCTGCCTGCCCTGTTTCAGAGGATGATTCTCAGCCTTGAAGGTCCGGGCAATCACAGAGGGTGGGCGTATTGGTAGTTCGGAGCTCCAATGTTAGGCGCATAATGTGGCCCCTTAGGGATATGGCGGCTAAAGAGGGGAAGAAATCCAGTGTGCACTCCGTGTGCATTCCAGGTGGAGTCATTCCTGTTGTGGAAAGGGTCCTTCCGGATGCCATGAAGAGCACAGGGTGCAGCCAGCTGCAGGTGGTGGCACATGTCGGCACTAATGACGTGTGTCGCTTTGGATCTGAGGAAATTCTCTCTGGATTCCAGTGGCTATCTGATTTGGTGAAGGCTGCCGGTCTTGCTTACGAGATGAAGGTAAAGCTCACCATCTGCAGCATCGTTGACAGAACTGACTGCGGACCTTTGGTGCAGAGCCAGGTGGAGGGTCTGAATCAGAGGCTCAGACAGTTTTGCGACCGTGTTGGCTGCAGATTCCTTGACTTGCGCCATAGGGTGGTGGGGTTTCGGGTTCCGCTGAATTGGTCAGGAGTTCACTACACTCAGCTGGCGGCTACACGGGTAGCGGAGGGTGTGTGGCGTGGACTGGATGGTTTTTTAGGTTAGAAGGCCTCGGGGAAAGTACAGGGTGGGCTGCAATCTCAAAGGGTGCATGGCAAATACAGGACGTGCTTGGATCAAGGAACAGTCGGAATTGTAGTTGTAAATTGTTGTAGCTGTGCTGGGAAAGTCCCCGAGCGTCAAGCGCTAATAGAAAGCACGTAAGCTGAAATCATTACAGGTACAGAAAGCTGGCTAAAGCCTGAAATAAGTTCTGCAGAAATTTTTACGAAGTCTCAGATGGTGTTCAGGAAAGATAGATTAGGCAGAATTGGTGGTGGAGTGTTTGTGTCTGTCAGTAGTGGTTTATCTTGTAGTGAAGTCAAAGTAGATACTCCGTGCAAATTGGTATGGGTGTAGGTTATACTGAACAGACGAACTAAGTTAATAATTGGCTCCTTCTACCAACCCCCAGACTCCAATAATATAGTTGCTGAACAGTTCAGAGAAAATTTGAGTCTCGTAAAAAATAAATACCTCACTCATACGGTTATAGTTGGTGGGGACTTCAACCTTCCCTCGATATGTTAGCAAAAATACTTGTTCAAAACCGGTGGTAGGCAGAAAACATCTTCCAAGATTGTCCTAAATGCTTTCTCCGAAAATTATTTTGAGCAGTTAGTCCACGAACCCACGCGAATTATAAATGGTTGCGAAAACACACTTGACCTCTTAGCCACAAACAATCCAGAGCTAATAGAGAGCATCTTCACTGATACCGGGATTAGTGATCACAAGGTCGTTGTAGCTAGGCTCAATACTGTTTCTTCCAAATCCACCAGAATCAAACGCAAAATAATTTTATTTAAAAAAGCGGATAAAGTGTCACTAAAAACCTTCCTAAGAGACAATCTCTCTTCCTTCCGAACTGACTATGCAAAAGGAGATGAGATGTGGCTCAAATTCAAAGATATAGTAGCAACAGCAATTGAGAGATTCATACCTCATAAATTGGTAAGAGATGGAACTGATCCCCAATGGTACACAAAACAGGTCCGAACGCTGTTGCATAGGCAATAGAAAAAGCATGCGTTCAGAAGAACGCGAAATCCCGAAGATTGGCTAAAATTTACAGATGCGCGAAATTTGGCACTGATTTCAATGCGAGATGCCTTTAATAGGTTCCACAACAAAACATTATCTCGAAATTTGGTAGAAAAAACGAAGAAATTCTGGTCGTATGTAAAGTACACAAGCGGCAAGACGCAGTCATCTTCGCTGCGCAGTGCTGATGGTGCTGTTACCGACGACTGTACCGCTAAAGTGGAGTTATTGAATGCAGTTTTCCGAAATTCCTTCACCAGGGAAGACGAATGGAATATTCCAGAGTTTGAAACACAAACAGCTGCTAGCATGAGTTTCTTAGAAGCAGATGCCTTAGGGGTTGCGAAGCAACTCAAATCGCTTGATACGGGCAAGTCTTCAGGTCCAGATTGTATACCAATTAGGTTCCTTTCAGATTATGCACCAATCATATACAGGGTTATTACAAATGATTGAAGCGATTTCACAGCTCTAAAATAACTTTATTATTTGAGATATTTTCACAATGCTTTGCACACACATGCAAAAACTCAAAAAGTTTTTTTAGGCGTTCACAAATGTTAGATATGTGCCCCTTTAGTGATTCGGCAGACATCAAGCCGATAATCAAGTTCCTCCCAGACTCGGCGCAGCATGTCCCCATCAATGAGTTCGAAAGCATCGTTGATGCGAGCTCGCAGTTCTGGCACGTTTCTTGGTAGAGGAGGTTTAAACACTGAATCTTTCACATAACCCCACAGAAAGAAATTGCACGGGGTTAAGTCGGGAGAGCGTGGAGGCCATGACATGAATTGTTGATCATGATCTCCACCACGACCGATCCATCGGTTTTCCAATCTCCTGTTTAAGAAATACTTCTGCTTTAGCCTTTTCCGTAAGAATTTCCAAACCTTCGGCTGTGGTACGTTTAGCTCCCTGCTTGCTTTATTCATCGACTTCCACGGCTACGCGTGAAACTTGCCCGCACGCGTTCAACCGTTTCTTCGTTCACTGCAGGCTGACCCGTTGATTTCCCCTTACAGAGGCATCCAGAAGCTTTAAACTGCGCATACCATCGCCGAATGGAGTTAGCAGTTGGTGGATCTTTGTTGAACTTCGTCC
Source organism: Schistocerca americana (assembly GCF_021461395.2). Taxonomy (NCBI): domain Eukaryota; kingdom Metazoa; phylum Arthropoda; class Insecta; order Orthoptera; family Acrididae; genus Schistocerca; species Schistocerca americana. The sequence continues at coordinate 439,185,414 of NC_060125.1, forward strand.
TGAAGTGTCGTTGCACTGTTATGACTGACTGATCTGAGTGCATTTCAAGCACGACATACGCTTTCTCGGCTCCTGTCGCCATTTTGTCTCACTGCGCTCTCGAGCGCTCTGGCGGCAGAAACCTGAAGTGCGGCTTCAGCCGAACAAAACTTTATGAGTTTTTCTACGTATCTGTAGTGTGTCGTGACCATATGTCAATGAATGGAGCTACAGTGAATTTATGAAAATGCTTCAATCATTTGTAATAGCCCTGTACAACCGCTCGCTCACCGATAGATCTGTACCTACAGATTGGAAAATTGCGCAGGTCGCACCAGTGTTTAAGAAGAGTAGTAGGAGTAATCCATCGAACTACAGACCTATATCATTGACATCGGATTGCAGTAGGGTTTTGGAGCATATATTGTATTCAGACATTATGAATCACCTCGAAGGGAACAATATATTGATGGTTTCAGACAACATCGTTCTTGTGCAACACAGGCTAGCTCTTTATTCGCACGAAGTAATGGCCGCTATCCACACGTGATCTCAAGTTGATTTCGTATTTCTAGATTTCCGGAAAGCTTTTGACACCTTTCCTCACAAGTGACTTCTAATCAAGCTGCGGGCCTATGGGGTATCGTCTCAGTTGTGCGACTGGATTCGTGATTTCCTGTCAGGAAGGTCGCAGTTCGTAGTAATAGACGGCAAATCATCGAGTAAAATTGAAGTGATATCAGGTATTCCCCAGGGAAGTGTCCTGGGACCTCTGCTGTTCCTGATCTATATAAATGACCTGGGTGACAATCTGAGCAGTTCTCTTAGGTTGTTCGCAGATGACGCTGTAATTTACCGTCTAGTAAGGTCATCCGAAGACCAGTATCAGTTGCAAAGCGATTTAGAAAAGATTGCTGTATGGTGTGGCAGGTGGCAGTTGACGCTAAATAACGAAAAGTGTGAGGTGATCCACATGAGTACCAAAAGAAATCCGTTGGAATTTGATTACTCGATAAATAGTACAATTCTCAAGGCTGTCAATTCAACTAAGTACCTGGGTGTTAAAATCACGAACAACTTCAGTTGGAAAGACCACATAGATAATATTGTGGGGAAGGCGAGCCAAAGGTTGCGTTTCACTAGCAGGACACTTAGAAGATGCAACAAGTCCACTAAAGAGACAGCTTACACTACACTCGTTCGTCCTCTGTTAGAATATTGCTGCGCGGTGTGGGATCCTTACCAGGTGGGATTGACGGAGGACATCGAAAGGGTGCAAAAAAGGGCAGCTCGTTTTGTATTATCACGTAATAGGGGAGACAGTGTGGCAGATATGATACGCGAGTTGGGATGGAAGTCATTAAAGCAAAGACGTTTTTCATCGTGGCGAGATCTATTTACGAATTTCAGTCACCAACTTTCTCTTCCGAATGCGAAAATATTTTGTTGAGCCCAACCTACATAGGTAGGAATGATCATCAAAATAAAATAAGAGAAATCAGAGATCGAACAGAAAGGTTTAGGTGTTCGTTTTTCCCGCGCGCTGTTCGGGAGTGGAATGGTAGAGAGATAGTATGATTGTGGTTCGATGAACCCTCTGCCAAGCACTTAAATGTGAATTGCAGAGTAATCATGTAGATGTAGATGTAGATATCCCACTACCAAAACAGAAACTTTTAAATTGTTTTGAGACAAATGCCGGCGCATTATCACTCACTAATACGCTGGGAGGACTATACAAGGCAAACAGCTGACCCAAAAGTTCAATACTGGTTCCAGACGTTCCTGACTTGCTTGGCATTAACCACACAAATCTAGAGAACGCATCAACCATGATGAAGAGACACCTATTTCCAGGCCAGGTGCGTGGCAAGGGTCCAAGATAATCGACATAGATTTTGTTCATGGGGTTTTCCTCCCTGGTCGAAGTTAGTTCCCCTTTACACATATGCTGAACGAGTTTTGCTTTACAGACTCTTGGCATCAGCCCACTAACTATTGAACGTCCCCGTTTAAGGTGGGCCAGGTAAGGTGTTGCTATATTTTCATGATGGTCTTATAAACACCCAAATGACCCGCATATAAGGACTTATGCAAATACTGAAACACACCCAGCACCAACCCCTTGGGGAGACACAACTTCTCTTTGCAGTCATAACGAATCCCAAAACACAGAATTCACCTTTAAATGGAATATCACGGAACCTCTACCCCTCTAACTGAGGATCCTCATCCTGCTGCTGACTCAGATCACCAAACCAGCCCAGAATCTCGGCTAAAACTGCTGCCACACAAACATACTCCTGGTCACACTCACTGGATTGGCCATAATCGTCTTCAGGAAACATTTGATGTAGGGCATCAGCCACTTTATTATCCATGCCCTTGATATGACGCACCTGAAAACGGAATACAGAAACTCTCACTGCCCATCTGGCTATGCGTCCTGTTTTCCACGGCCAAGCTAGAAGCCATGATAATGCTTGGTTGTTGGTTTCTAACAGGAAATATTTATGTTCAAGATAGATCTTGAAACACTCCTAGCCAAATAACACCACCAACGCTTCTAACTCATATACCAAATGGTGGACTAAGATCTCGAGGCATAGCCAACTGGCTGTAGTTCACCCTCGTTTTCTTGTAAGAGGACCATGGCAATCCTAGAATTAGAAGCATTGGTTTGGGGAACAAAATCCTTCTCAAAATAAGATAAGGCCAAAACCGGAGCATTAGATAAAGTGACTTTCAGAGTGTCGAAGAATGCTTGCTGAGATTCGCCCCAAACAAGTTTCTCCCCCTTCCGCCTCAGTTGATTAGGAGGGGCCACTAGATGTGCAAACTTTGGCACAAATTTTTGAAAAAAATTTGTCATCCTGACGAATCTTGCAATATCCTTCTTATTCTGGGGCACCGGAAACTGATGGATGGCTTTAGTATGTTCTTGATCAGTTCTTACCCCACTGCCCGAAACTACGTGATCCCAGAAAGAAATTTCCTTCCTAGTCAGGCTAACTTTTCATGCCTTAACCATTAACCCCGCATTCTGCAGCCAGCATAACACCTGACCTAAATGACTTAAGATTTCTTTAAAGTTCTCGCTATAAATCATGACATCATCTAGGTAAATATATACACACTTTAAGTCCCTTAACACAGAATCTGAAAGATGGGACAACACAGCAGCTCCCATAGCCAAACGAAAAGGGACAAGATTATATTCAAATATATTCCAGTCAATACAAAATGCAGTCAAGGGCTTTGACTCCTCCGCTAACAGTATCTGATGATACGCTTGATTCAGATTCAGGATAGAAAAATACCACGCACCTACCTGAAAACCAGGTAAAACAATCATGTAGATCCGAAAGCGGGACTGAGTCTAAAGTCACCTTCTGGTTCAACTGGCAATAATCAACCACTGCCTGGAACCCTTGATCCCCGGCCTCTGCCACTAAAAATACTGGAAAAGCATAGGAAGAGGTGGTTGGATGAATAACCCCATCGGCCAATTGATGAACGATTATCTTGTGAAGTTCTTTCATTTTAGGGGGTGATAATCACTAAGGGGATTGCCGAGCTGGCACCTCGCCTGTTAGCTGAATGGTGTATTTAATCTTATTAGTGGCGTCCAGGTACTGATTTAACACATGTAATATAGCTTTGACCCGCTCAGTTCCAAATACGAAAAATTAAAGGAAGACCCATCTTCCACCACAGCACATATTCGTCATGATCGCTTATGATCACAACAGGTACTTTCTTCCAGGACAAAATTTATTTAATTCAACATGCAACCAGTGTGTTCAAAGAAATCACACCCTAACAATACATCGGTACTCAAACCATGTACCGCCATAAACTCAAATGGCTGTGGCCACTGTTCAATCTTCAGATACAAAACCACATTTCCTATGACTGAAATTATCCCGCCATTAACACTCTGACACTTAACTTGGGACTTTTGGAGCTTAGGAAATTTACAAATTCGAGAAAACCTACGATACCAAGATTCACTAAGTAGCGGAAGGTTGCTGCCAGAATCTAACAATGCACAAACTGGCTCATGGCCTAAAGTGGCATGCATAAAAGGCAGATTCCCTGGAGCGGACGCTCTGATTTTACAGGTCCTGCTAATTAATTTACGCAGGCTTCCACAGAAACCTGCAGCCTTCTGGCGTCAGCTCTGTTTCCCTTTCTCTCAGGGTGCCGAACATTCATGCACAAAATGTCCAGGCTGATTACAATGATAACAAGCACCCGACTTTATGGGTCTATGCTCTAACAAACTTTCTCTGCCAACAGATCTCTCACCTATTAAGCTAGAATCATCTGGAATAGCGCCTCGCCTCTTATCCCTAAAACGAAATTCCTCAATCTCTGTAACTAACCCATCAAGGTCCAAAATACTTTGTGGCCTCTCAACAAAAAGCACTCGCGACCAATCCATAGGATGCATTCCTTCGATAATATTGTTCACAACTTCCAGTTCAGGAACATTAAGAGACAACGCTGTAACTGCCATTCTAATTTCCTCAATATACCGGGCCAAATTCTCCTCAGGACCCTGGACACAATAAACATACCGATTATTGAGTCCTTAACGAAACCTGCTAGACAAACCATTTTCTAACAACTTTTGCCTAAACCTGGTGAGTGACATCCCCCCTCCAATAGCGTCAGCAATTACTATGCTAAGTTTGCCTTGGGCTAACGGATACATAGCCTGAAAAATGACAATATCGGCAAGTTGTAAAACTCTGCCCTTATTCTGCAGACAAACTGTTAACCCTAACAAGTCAACAGTTTGATCATTCGTGTCCATACCCAACTTTGAAATGCCCTGAATTACAGTCAGAAGTGGATTAGGCAACTTACTAAATAAATTCCAGTTATGACAATTATCCCCCTCTACAGTACCAACTTTAGAACTGTAACCTTCCCTGGGATCAGAACACTCTTCCTTCACCGCATTTGCTTGCCAGTTCGCGAGACTCCTATCAATCTGAAGCTTAATTACTTTATCCTTCAATCTTTCAATGACTGTCTTCTGCTTAGGATCTGAATTAATTACACTAAGGTTGCCAACGTGATTAACAAGGTGATTCATTTGTGCTGAAATGTGAAACAATCGTGCACGCGTAGGCACACTGCCCTGCAATAACTGAAGGTTGGCCTGCAAGCTGTGCAGGAGGCTGTCGCAAACAGAACAAGTGTTGCATACCTCACCTACGGTGTCCGTGTTGACAACAATCGCATGACTCAGCGACCCGTGCAGGCGCTGCACCTTTTCACCCATGCTACCTTACTGATTTTCCCCATGTACAGCCAGCTCATACTTAATTTATTGTTTTGTCAAATAAGAAATTCCAACCACCGATCTTGGATCCATGTTCCACCATCGGTAACAAATACACCTGAAACCAAAAATATTCAAACAGTAATTTGGTTCACACAAATGTAATCATAAAATTTTACCCCTACCACTAGACAGGATCAGAATCCTGCCACTCGTTTACAAGCTCGCTCTGCTACCAGTGAAATGCGGTAGGTAGCTGGTGTTGAATGGAAAGGTATTGAGCCATAATGGATTTATTAATGTTTCTTACTAATGAATTTATTTTTAAAAAAGCAAAATTCCAAGAATAACATTAACAAATTGCCTCCAGAACTGAAAAGATTAAATTTCAATAACACGACTGATAGCAAACACCACAAAACGGCATCAGTACAAAATCACTTCCTTTTAGTAAAGAATATTAAATGAAGTAAAAATACCTTTACATTACAAACAGCAAAACATACGATCAAATGAATATGTCACAAATATCAACCATCAGCTATTGGCAGTAATTATCAAAATGCCATTGCCTTCGAGTAGCCAGAATGACTGACAAATTCGGTTCAAATTTATGATGATAGAAGCGGTGGCAGAGGCAACGCCAGTAGCAATAATTCCTCCTTCTCTAGTAACATAGGACGGCAACTGCCACTACCACAGTACTTGAAACCTTCATTAAAAACTTCCACATGGTACACAGGCATCTTTAAGCAGACCATACTTAACAAGAGATACAATCACCTATCCTGTAACACATAGACAACTCATTAATTATTTAGTAAAAATTAAACATACTACAAATGCAGAAAAGCACAAACGTTATGCAGGAAACTTTGACTTGACTACTGAGGCATCAAATTTTCCTTAATTTTGTTTTTAGTAGATGCAAACAGTTTAGTAAACAGCTCAAGCTCATGATACAAGCCAACAGGTAACTAGACATGCCTCAGAAATAAGGTAGCTAGATTAAACAGTTTTCACTGACTATAAAGTACAATTCATATATATAACAATGGGCAACCAGGTTACGGAGTCAAAACAGCCACCTCGCGACACCAAGTGACATGCACATTAAAGATGAGTGTGTCACAGGCATATTTTTGGATCCTTCTAAGGCCTTTGATGCAGTTGACCACAAGATTCTGTTAAATTAGAGGCATTAGGAGTAAGAGGGGTAGCTAATGACTGGTTTCGATCATACCTAGCAGATAGGGTACAAAGAGCAGAGATAACACATACTTTAAATAGATCTAAACATTTAGTAAAACACTTATCAGAGCCAAAATACATTAATATAGGGGTTCTGCAAGGTAGCATATTAGGACCAATCTATTGCTGATATACATCAATGATTTTCCCAGTGGTGAAAAAATTCTCTTTGCTCATGACAGCAATATTGTAGTCACTGAGAAAACAAGAGAACTCCTTGCAAAGAATGCTCTCAAGGAAGTTTACAACTGGTCAATAAGCAATAAAGTGACATTGAACATAAAGAAAACTAATGCCATGAATTTCAGTTTGAAGAGAGAAAATGACAATGTTAAATTAAATGTAGATGGCACCTCTACATACTGTGTAACAAATGCAAAATTTCTAGGAGTGAATATTGATTCCCACAAGGGAACCTCCCCATCGCACCTCCCTCAGATTTAGGTATAAGTTGGCACAGTTGATAGGCCTTGAAAAACTGAACACAGATCAATCGAGAAAACAGTAAGAAGTTGTGTGGAACTGTGAAAAAAATAAGCAAAATACACAAACTGAGTAGTCCATGTGCAAGATAAGCAACATCAAGGAGCGTATCATCTCAGGAGCGCTGTGGTCCCGTGGCTAGTGTGAGCAGCTGCGGAACGAGAGGCCCTTGGTTCAAGTCTGCCCTAGAGTGAAAAGTTTACTTTCTTTATTTTCGCAAAGTTATGATCTGTCCTTTCGTTCATTGACGTCCCTGTTTACTGTAATAAGTTTAGTGTCTGTGTTTTGCGACCGCACCGCAGTACCATGCGATTAATAGACGAAAGGACGTGCCTCTCCAATGGGAACCGAAAACATTTGATCGCAAAGTCAACCGATTCCTTCACAGGAAAACACGTCTGATATATTCTATATGACACTGGTGACGGCATGTGCGTCACATGACAGAAATATGTTGTCGACCCATCTAACTTGTGTACTTGGCGAATGGGTAAAAAGAGTCTTCTACCTTGCCAGATTTAGGTTTTCTTGTGGATGTGATAGTCACTCCCAAAAAAGTGATCACATCAGACGGACGGACGGACAGATAATAATTGTCTGAAAATAAAAAAATTAAACTTTTCACTCGAGGGAAGACTAGAACCAACGACCTCTCGTTCTGCAGCTGCTCACGGTAACCACGGGACCTCGGCGCTCCAGAACTCACATTCTCCTTGATGTTGCTTATCTTGCGCATGAACTACTCAGTTTGTATATTTTGCTTATTTTTTTCATAGTTCCACACAACTTCTTCCTGTTTTCTTGATTGATCTGTGTTCAGTTTTTCAAGGCCTATCCACTGTTCCAACTTATAACTAAATCCGAGAGGGTGCGATGGGGAGGTTCCCTTGTCAGTTGAAGTGGTGTGAACACAAAAAGGTACTTGCAAACAGAATGTCTTTTTTTAGGAAAAATGCACAAAATATGGACATAATTTTCAAACTCCAGAAAAGAGCCATAAGAATTGTAACCAAAAATGGTAGTTGAGGTCATTGTAAAGATCTGTTCAAAACACTGGGGACTTTTTTAACTGCTCCATGTGAATACATTTACCAGTCAGTTTTACACATCAAAAATAACATTGATAATTACTGCACAAACAGTTCTGTCCATGACCAAGGAACAAGAGCTAGACTCAATTTACATTTGCCAAGAAAAAATAAACATAAAACTCAAAACAGTATTTTCTATCAGGGAATAAAACTGTACAATAGATTACCAAAACAGATAAAAGAAATTGCAAAAATACACGTATTTAAAAAGGCAGCTGAAAAGTACCTGTTAGGCAATACATTTTATACATTTAAGGATTACTTAGATAAAATAGAGTAGGGGTTTGGTTAAAAAAAGTTATTCAAATAAATAATAATAATAATGATTATAAAACATCCAACATTCCACATAACACCTTCACACAATGTTTTTTTCCTTCTTTTTTCCTTTTCTAGAAAAAATTACCCCCAAGCTATGCATTGCACAATACTAACGCCTCTTCCTCTTTCTGAGCTCAACATCTCACTCATAAAAGAGGGATGCTGAGTCAGTTTTTCAGGATAGCAAATGGGAAGTTGTGGTACAGAAAATGGCCCAGAGATCACCAGTGTGTGTGTGTGTGTGTGTGTGTGTGTGTGTGTGTGTGTGTGTGTAGTGAGTGAAGTGTTATGAAACAATGTCTGTATAGTTTGTGCAGTGACTGATAGTGAGATATGAGTAAACAGTGTGGCATTACATTATTTATTAAGTTATTTGTAAAAAAAAAAGTATTGTATACCAGAAGTAAATCTAATGATTGTATCTAACCAGAAGTCTGTAAATGTATGTGTATATGAATTAGCTGATTTTAAATGGGTCTAAACTTGTAAATACTTTGAGCTGTCCTATATCCTAAAGCTACTACTGCTACTACTACTACTAATCGGATGCTCATCGTGATTTCTCATAAAATCCAGCACCCATTGCCAGATGCTTGCTTAGAGAGTGCCAAGAGAAGGATGTAACTAAGATTACTCGTAGTCTGAAACCCACGGATCTCAACTGGCAGACATCACCACGTCCAGTACTTGCAAAGGTCGGACCGGACTCCAACCTGGCACCACAATGGGCACAAATTGCTTACAACTTCAATAGCAGAGGACACACCGAGTACTCTGCATCCAGCCGAAGTAGCTTTTAATGAGCAATGTTCATGGCTGCGACCGACACTCGGTCCCACAAAACCCGCAGTGAGCAAAGGCACCACTCTTGCCAACGGGCCAAGGCAGATGCTTGGTCACAACAACACACCACCTCACTTTGTGCACCTTGCCGCCTGTGTTACACTCACCATTCTCCAGGTTGCTGCAGCCCTTAACTACCTTCTCCTCCGACCTGCCCTCTACTGGAAACAGTAACACTCCCTGCACTTTTGAGGCCATAGGGATTCCAAATCCATGGGAATTACATTAAATTAAACATGGGCACATGACACAAAAGCCTTTCTACATTGTATGTTAAAATGTAACAGAAAATGTAGGCAGAGATGTGGCATAAACTCTACACCAGCACACAGTTTGACAAGTTGATGAAATGCTAAACATCAACAAACAACACCAGTGACTGAATTACACATTATTCTGTACATTGTTTGCCCGCTACAGAAGTTGGCAGTCATCGGAGCTACTGCCAACCTATACAAACTACTTTTGCACATCATTCTACCATAGCAAACAATCTGTATGACTTGCCAAGGTACCTGCACAGAATAGCACTCTCTCTCTGCACCACACTCCTTCTCGACAGCAAAAGTCGCACCATCCAAACAGTACTAATACCACCAAATTTGAAAGCGCTAAGTGAGGAGGGAGACCACACAAATGAATCATTTTAACACACATTTAATGCAATTGGGAGAGGTATTTCAAAAATGGACATAGTATGTGGAGAGAACATTGTAATGAAGGACACACTAGTAATATTACACTGTAAAGAATATTTATTTCTATATTTACTCAATATTATTTTTATTGTTTTACGAATGAAGTTTGTGGTGACAACACGATCTCTTGCACGGGCTGGTGACTAAGTCAGATTGTAAGCTGCAACTCTATCTTGTTTATGGTGTTAGAAAACAAAAGTGCGTTATTTGATGTTTTTCATATTTATGCTTGCATATCATAAAAATATCTAGTTTATTTGATACATCACATTAAAAATCTTTCAAAAATGTGCCATGTTCATATGTCCGATGTTGCATCTAGAGCCATAGTCCTTTAGATTACACTTTTTTGTTTTGGTCATCAGTTTACTGACTGGTTTGATGCGGCCCGCCACGAATTCCTTTCCTGTGCTAACCTCTGTTCTCAGTATTGAGAAAATAGACAAAATCCAATATTTTGGTGTCTATTAGTTACCAATATTAGTAAACTTCTGGCGTCACTTACATTATTTTTTCACAGGAATGGGGAAAATGCCAAGTTTTGCGAAAGTTAGTAAAAACCAGTGATTATGCATTGTCGCAAAAATTTGCAGATCTCGCATTATTTTTGCTCTGCATCATTTATGCAAAAGTTTTCTATTCCACATTATGGCTTCTAACAGCTAAGGCATTTTGGTAGGAAGAAACATTGGAAATTGTTTATACACAAGTCTGTGGGCAAATACCTGTTTAGGAATCTACTCAAATTTGTTAATATTATTAATAGACTGCACAAAATATGAGACTTGGCAGTTAATGCCATAAATGTTGTCCTAGTAACATTGTGGTACTGAGCCAACAAACACTAGAAAAATTGACACGGGTTGCTCCTACCACAAACGCTGCTCCTCTCCAGGTGTCAAATAAAATACCACTATACAGGCTAAACTTATAACTATAATGAATGCACAACAGTTCCTCACTTTGTAAATCATTCCGTGCTCAGTGCTTGTAGTAACTCTCCCTTTGCCAGAGGCAGTGGTCTGTGGCACATCACTACCTTAAAATAGCTCAGAGGTCACCAAACACTTTGCACAGCAGGCCGGATAACTATCAAAATCGTGGGTGTGGGTAGCGTCAACATTTTGTACGACACTTGCAAACAACTCCGAAGAAAAAGATGGAAAACTAAGTTCAACATTCTGTGTTAATTGTAGGTGAGTGGCAAGCAATGCCCAAAATCAACGACAACCAACATAGATTGACAGAAAAAAAATCACAATACCAAAAAATAATTAATATGGAGTAACGAAATTTTGGGAATACATTTGTCTACATAAAGTGATTGCAAGATCATGCATTAATGTAAGTGCCAGTGAAAATGTGAACTGCTGGTACATAACTGGCAGAATATTGAATGCAAGCATTCAAACATTGAATGTACTGTGTTGTATGTGTGCCAGATGTTAGTTTATGGGATGGAGTTGCACTCGGTCAGTCAATACGAGGACACTTAATGCCGATTGTGGATGACGCTGGAGTTGTTGTCCGATGACATCCCACATGTGCTCGATTGGAAACAGATCTGATGATCTCGCTGGAAAACATCCCCTGGAATGCTGTTCATGAATGCAAGCACAACAGGTCAGTCAAATCACCAGTTTGATGAACAAATTTGCAGTCAGGGTGCACGAGATAACCACAATAGCGCTCCTGCTGTCATACAAAATCTCAGACCGTAACTCCAGGTGTAGGTCCAGTGTGTCTAGCACGCAGACAGATTGGTTGCACACCCTCAACTGGCCTCCTCCTAACCAACACATGGGGATCAGTGGCACTGAGACAAAACCAGCTTTCATCAGAAAACACAAGAGATCTCCACCCTGCCCTGCAATGAGATCTTGATTGACACTATTGAAGTTGCAGGTGGCGGTGGTTTATTGTTGGTGGCGTCTGGCTCGGAGCTGTCCTTGAAGTAACCAGTTTGTAACAGTTTGTCATGTCACTGTGGTGCCAAATGCTGCTCAGATTGGTGCTGCAGAAACAGTGCAAAGCACCAGAAGCATATGCCGAACGTGATGGTCTTCCCTCAGTAGTGCCACGTGGCCATCCGGAGCCCATTCTTCTGCAGCCTGTGACCACCGCTGCCTGCAATCGTCTATAGTGGCTACGTTTCTGCCAAGCCTCTCTGTAATATTGCAAAAGGATCATCCAGCTTCTCGTAGCCCTATTACGTGACCTTATTCAAACTCAGCAAGGTACTGATAATGGCGTCTTTGTAGCCTTAAAGGCATTTGTAGCTGACGTCAACGCACCACATCCAATCTTGAAGGTAACTAAAGCTCATGGCAGTTACAGCATGTATTAAAGGCAAACCTGATTTGCGTTGTCGTAGTGGCACTACTAACACCTCTCTTATGCGACTGGTGTGAACTTTGAACAGACAACATATTTTTGAAACACGCCTACCGAATTCCGTTTGTCACACAACTTGTTGGCTATGCGATTTTTTTTGTCATTGTATTTATTTACAAAAAAGTTATCAAAGGAGGCAATGGTAGTGAAAGGTAGTAACATCAGACCTAGTGTGCACATACTCGAATCTCACAAACTAAGCAACAAAATACATTAGCGAGATTTGTTAAACTGTTCAAGATATCATCAGTGTTTGGTTTGGTATTGCTGCACTCAATAAAGAGAATTGCTTTCAAATGTTCTTCAGTCAATCTCATTTGGTGTGTGGATTTCACATGCTTCCTTTTTGAAAATGTTTGCCATACCAGCGTCAAATTTTGGAAACTCAACATCAGATAAGCAGCGGTCAAATTCAAGAAGTTTTTCTTCTCCGTGATTCTATTTCAACAGTATTGGTTAAAAACAGTCTTGGTTCCAATTCTATTTTTCAACGACACATTTCACCTTATTTAGGCATCTTCAGGTTATCTTTTCTAGATGGACGCAAGAGGCACCAAGATCTGCATAATGCGTTCCCATGCGCTCCTGTGAACGGGAACGCATTATGCAGATCTTGGTGCCTCTTGTGTCCATCTAGAAACGATTACCTGAAGATGTTTAAATAAGGTGAAATGCATCGTTGACAAATAAAAAAACTAAAATTGCAACCAAGACTGTTTTTAACCAATACTGTTAAGCACTGGTTTGCTGTATGCCACATATGGATTGGAAGAATTTCTATTTCAACAATTCATTTGTTTGCAGATCATTGGCTCCAACTGTATCGTCATGGTTACAATGAAACAGATTCTGGAACAGAAGAATCTCCCTCTCAGCTCTGTCGTGATCTGAAAATCTCTCCAAAAAATGCTTCAAATCACCAATCAAACAAATGGAAAATCCAGCATGGAATGTAACAGTATAAGAGAAAGGAAGTTGCTACTCACCATATAGCAGAGATGCCGAGTCACAGATAGGCACAAAAAAAGGCTCTCACGATTAAAGCTTTCGGCCATTAAGGCCTTCGTTAACAATAGACACAAATACATGCAGGCGTGCGCGCACACGGTGGACAGTGAAGTGCTGCAGATTAGACGGAGGGCAGGGGAGAGGTGGGAGGGGGGAGAAAGTAGCAGAAAAGGAGAGAAATAAAAAGACTGGGTGTGGTGGTGGAATGACGGCTGTGTAGTGCTGGAATGGGAACAGGGTAGGGGCTGAATGGACAAGGACAGTAATAATGAAGGTTGAGGCCAGGAGGGTTACAGGAACATAGGATGTATTGCAGGGAAAGTTTCCACCTGTGCAATTCAGAAAAGCTGGTGTTGGTGGGAAGGATCCATATGGCACAGTCTGTGAAGCAGTCATTGAAATGAAGGATGTCATGTTTGGCAGCGTGTTCAGCAACAGGGTGGTCCACTTGTGTCTTGGCCACAGTTTGTCATTATCCATTCTTGTGGGGAAAGAGCTTGTTGGTTGTCATTCCTACATAGAAAGCAGCACAGTGGTTGAAGCTTAGCTTGTAGACCACATGCCTGGTTTCATATGTAGCCTTGCCTTTGATGGGATAGGTGATGAAACTTCCTGCCAGATTAAAACTGTGTGCTGGACTGAGACTCAAACTCAGGACCTTTGTCTTTCATGGGCAAGTGCTCTACCATCTGAGCTATGCGAGCACAACTCCTGCCCCATCCTCACAGCTTCAGTTCTGCCACTACCTCGTCTCCTACCTTCCAAACTTCATAGAGGCTCTCCTGCAAAACTTGCAGAACTAGCACTCCTGGAAGAAATGATATTGGGGAGGCATGGCTTTGCCACAACCTGGGGGATGTTTCCAGAATGAAATTTTCAGTCTGCAGTGGAGTGTACTCATTTGGGTAGCTCAGATAGTAGAGCACTTGCCCGCGAAAGGCAAAGGTCCCGAGTTTGAGTCTCGGTCCAGCACACAGTTTTAATCTGCTAGGAAGTTTCATATCAGTGTACACTCTGCTCCAGAGTGAAAATTTCATTCTGGGATAGGTGATGTTAGTGACCGGACTGGAGTAAGTGGAGATGGGAGGACGTATGGGACAGGTCTTGCATCCAGGTCTATTACAGAGGTGTGAGCCATGAGGTAAGGGATTGGGAGCAGGGGTTGTGTAAGGATGGACAAGTATATTGTGTAGGTTCGGTGGGTGGTAGAATATCACTGTGGGAGGGGTGGGAAGGATAGCGGGCACGACATTTCTCATTTCAGGGTACGACAAGAGGTAATCGAAACCCTGGCGGAGAATGTAATTCAGTTGTTCCAGTCCTGGCTGGTACTGAGTTATGAGGGGAATTCTCCTCTGTGGCCAGACGGTGGGGCTCTAGAAAGTGGTGGGAGACTGGAAAGGTAAAGCACAGGAGATACAAATACAAAAACAAATCTCTTGAGTCATGAGGTATCTGCCTTGGGTATCCGCATGAGGAATCCACATAGCAGCTTCAAGCCTGCATGCCTTCAGAGACCCGGATGTGACGTCCAAATGACATGTACATGACCAGCAGCACATTTCGAGTAAGCTTAGTTTGACACAGACACCACCTTGTCCCATGGCTGAATGGTCCACCAGAAATCTCAGAAATAACAGCTAAATATTCCACTCACAGCAATTTGTTCCCATTCCAGATGTAACAATGATGATAAATTTCATTGTACATGCTTGTACCAGGCAGAAATTGAGTAAATAAGCACAAGTCTTTATTAAAAGGAAGAGGTGCCAAGAATTCCTCTTGTGTGCCAACCTCTTCATCTCAGAGTAGCACTTGCATCCTCTGTCCTCAATTATTTGCTGGATGTGTTCCAATCTCTGTCTTCCTCAACCATTTTCGCCCTCTACATCTCCCTCAGGTACCATGGAAGTCATTCCCTGATGTCTTAACAGATGTCCTGTCATCCTGTCCCTTCTCCTTGTCAGTGTTTTCCATATATTCCTTTCCTCTCCGATTCTGCCCAGAATCTACTCATTCCTTACCTTATCAGTTCACCTAATTTTCAATGTTTGTCTGTAGTACCACTTCTCAAATGCTTCGATTCTGTTCTGTTCCAGTTTTGCCACAGTCCATGTTTCTCAACCATACAGTGCTGCACTCCAAATATGCGTTCTCAGAAATTTCTTCCTCAAATTAAGGTGTATGTTTGATACTAGTAGACCACTCTTGGCCAGAAATGCCTTTTTTCCCAGTGCTAGTCTGCTTTTTATGTCCTCCTTGCTCCATCTATCATTGCTTATTTTGCTACCTAGGCAGCATAATTCCTTAACTTCATCTACTTTGTGACCATCAATCCTGATGTTAAGTTTCTCACTGTGCTCATTACTTGCATCTTTCTTCTATTTACTCTCAATCCATATTCTGTACTCATTAGACTGTTCACTCTATTCAGCAGATCATGTAATTCTTCTTCACTTTCACTCAGGATGGCAATGTCATCAGCTAATCATATCACTGATATCCTTTCGCCATGAATTTTAATTCCACTCCTGAACCTTTCTCTTATTTCTGTCACTGCTTCCTCAATGTACAGATTGAACAGCAGGGTGAAAGACTACATCCCTGTCTTACACCCCTTTTTATCTGAGCACTTTGTTCTTGGTTGTCCACTCTTATTATTCCCACTCAGCTCTTGTACCTATTGAATGTTACCCATCTCTCCCTATAGCTTACCCCTATTTTTCTCAGAATGTCAAACATCTTGCATCATTTTACACTGGCAAAAGCTTTTTCCAAGCCAACAAATCCTATGACCGTGCCTTGAGTTTTCTTTAGTCTTGCTTCCATTATCAACTGCATCATCAGAATTGCATCTCTGGTGCCTTTACCTTTCCTAAAGCCAAAATGATTGTCGTCCAACACATCCACAATTTTCTTTTCCATTCTTCTGTATGTTATTCTTGTCGTCAACTTGGATGCATGAGCTGTTAAGCTGACTGTGCAATAATTCTCGTACTTGACAGCTCTTGAAGTCTTCACAATTGTGTGGATGTTATTTTTCCGAAACTCACATAGTATGTTGCCAGACTCATACATTCTACAACCACTTCCCCCAGTGATTTTAGAAATTCTGATGGAATGTTATCCATCCCTTCTGCCAAAGCTCTCTTAAATTCTGATCCTAATACTGGATCCCTTATCTCTTCTAAACTGACTCCTGTTTCTTCTTCTACTATATCAGACAAATCTTCCCCCTCATAGACACTGATAGACAAGGATGGGTATCCAACTCAGTGCCTCGTGACCAAATAACCAAAGGAAGGACAGGGCCAATTTTGGTTTATTTGCACACACTAGATGGGAAGGCACCACAGACTTTATTTAACATTAAGTTAGCCTTGACTGTACAAGCTAGTGATCTTTATCAATTTATGAGTTATTTTAAAAACAATGGTAACAACTTAGCCAGATAAAATTTCCCACACACAGCCTGAAGGGCTAATTAAAGAAATACAATTAAAAACTCAGTAATTAACTAGTACTTGAAAAGTTAATTTTGAAACAGGCCTGAAGGCTATCTTAAACACATGCTATTTGAAAACAAGCTATTTGACTGAATAATTAACAAGGCACATTAAACAGAAGCAAAAGGTTTAGCAAAGGAATCACATTAATAGGTAGACTTTAAAATTTCCACAGATAATAATTACAATCAGCAATAAAATAACGAAGATTTGTTTCTCAATTCTAAATTAGTGTGAGTTCTTTCACATTTTGCTCATACATGACCTGGCTGTTACACTACAGCCGGTTCGCAAATCACCAGTTTAATGTAGGAGTTTCCACAAGTCTACAACAGACTAAAACATTAAATTACCAGCCAGTACTGACAACTGAATACAATAATAAGAGAAATGAGAATGTAAACTGAATAATGCTGGCCCCACGTTGGTGCCGCAAGGAAACATTTTGTTACTGAAATACAAGTTTGCAGCCACAGCTGCCAACTAAACAAACACACATGAGATACCAACACACCAGACAAATTGTACACAGCAGATACACCTTTCATGGAAACAGAGCATAAAATATCTTAATATAGGGAGGGGTATATTGAGCCGACACAAAGATCAGATCAATAAGTACAGTCAGCCACTTCAAACTGCGTAACAACTAGCAGACTGCTGATTTCAATGCTGATCTAGCAAAACTGGAATGGATAGCCTCTAACAAATCCCACCTGTGCGTCTCACACAAACACCAAGGCCGTCATTCCATAATTCCTTATGAGTTGCAACTAGCACATTGCACCATGCCAAGATCCCATAGTGAAACACTAGAAGCAGTGGCATACGCGTACTCATTCCTCTCCAGCAAGGCCAGGTGTCTTTTACTTCCTCATACAGGCCACTACTTCCCGCTATAAGCACACAACATGCAATGTACACGCTATCACATGCCAAACCAATGCAGAACTCTCTGTATGACCATTCGCATTGACAGCCAAGGCATGCCTCTCTACTGCCCACCCCTCCAAAGACTCTCCCCCTGTGCTTCTAACCTCTCTGACAAAGAACACTAGTTGTAAATAGGAAAGAAAAACTAGCCAATTGCTGATGGTGATCAGCCATTTGGCTCAGATGCCTCCAGTGTTCTCTTTCCGCCTATCTGCTCTCTCCTCTGCATTTAACAGTGGAATTTAAGTTGCACTCTTAATATTACCGCCTCTGCTTTTAATTTCACAGAAGATTGTTTTGACTCTGCTATATGCTGAGTCAGTCCACTGCCACTCATTTCTTTTTCAATTTCTTCACAGTTTTCATGCAGCCACTTTGTCTTAGCTTCTGTGCACTTCCTATTTATTTCATTCCTCAGCATCTTATATTTTTGTATTCCTGAATTTCTCTGAACATTTTTAGACTTCCTTCTTTCATTGATCAACTAAAGAATTACTTCTGTTGCCCATGGTTTCTTTGTAGTTACCTTCTTTGTACCTACATTTTTCTTTCCAACTTCTGTGACTGCCCTTTTTAGAGATGCCGATTCCTCTTCAATTGCATTGCCTACTGAGCTGTTCCTTATTGCTATGTCTATAGCCTAAGAGAACTCAAGTGCATCTCATCATTCCTTAGTACTTCCGTATCCCGTATTTTTGCGTATTGATTCTTCCTGACTAATCTCTTAAACTTCAGCCTACTCTTCATCACTACTACATTGTGATCTATGTCTATATCTGCTCCTGGGTATGCCTTAGAATCCAGTATCTGATTTCGGAATCTCTGCCTGACCATGGTGTAATCTAACTGAAATCTTCCTGTATGATCTGGCCTTTTCCCAGTATTCCTCCTCCTTTATTACACAGAACACAATCAGTCTTTCTCTTTGCTCATTCCTTGTTCCAAGCCCATATTCTCCTGTAACCTTTTCTTCTGGTCCTTCCCCTACAACTGCATTCTGGTTCCCCATGACTATTAAATTTTCATCTCCCATTATGTACCACATTACCCTTCAATAACCTCATATACTTTCTTTATCTATTCATCTTCAGCTTGTGACATCAGCATGTATACCTGAACTATCATTGTCAGTGTTAATTTTCATCTCCCATTATGTACCACATTACCCTTCAATAACCTCATATACTTTCTTTATCTATTCATCTTCAGCTTGTGACATCAGCATGTATAACTGAACTATCATTGTCGGTGTTGTTTTGCTGTTGATTCGGATAAGAACAATCCTATCACTGATCTATTTTCAGTGACAAACTCTCTGGTCTACCTTCCTATTCATAATGAATCTTACTCCTGTTATACCATTTTTTGCTGCTGTTGATACTACTTTAATACTCATCTGATCATAAATTCTTGTCTTCTTTCCATATCAGTTCTCTGATCCCTACTATATTGAGACTGAGCCTTTGCACTTCCCTTTTCAGATTTTCTAGGTTCCCTACCATGTTCAATCTTCTGCCGCAACTCGTAGAATGTTATCCTTCCGTAGGTTATTCAATCTTTTTCTCATGGTCACCTGTCCTTTGGCAGTCCCCTCCTGGAGATCTGAATGGGAGACTATTCCAGAATCTTTAGCCAATAAAAATCATCATGACACTTTTTCAATTACAGGCTACATGTCCTGTGGATACACATTATGTGTCTTTAATGCAGTGGTGTCCATTGACTTCTGCATCCTCATGCCTTTGATCATTGCTTTAGGGGCAATTCCCCATCCCAAGGACAAGAGAATGCCCTGAAACTGTGTCCACTCCTCAACCCTCATTTGACAAGGTTGTTTGGCAGAATGAGAGTGACTTCTTATGCTGGAAGTCTTCAGCCGCCAATACTGATTAATAATACAAATTTAAGCGGTGGCAGGTTTTGAATGCAGGACCAAGGATGTTTTGATTAATAATCAAAGACACTAAC
This sequence comes from Schistocerca americana, assembly GCF_021461395.2. Classification (NCBI taxonomy): domain Eukaryota; kingdom Metazoa; phylum Arthropoda; class Insecta; order Orthoptera; family Acrididae; genus Schistocerca; species Schistocerca americana. The sequence continues at coordinate 439,205,185 of NC_060125.1, forward strand.
CCCAGACCACAGGGGAACTATACATGTGGCTATACGAAATTGTGAAAACGTCAACATGTTGTTGTTGTTGTGGTCTTCAGTCTTGAGACTGGTTTGATGCAGCTCTCCATGCAATGTCAACATATAGAAACACTTAATGTAATTATTATGATGATTATGATCTTCTTAAAAAGATAAGCAATGATAAACAATAATTTGTAGTTTATTTTTGAAATGTATGTTTCAAAGATGATTTTGTACAGATAGGTCAATAAATGATAGTATTTTCTTTGCTACATGTTTTTAGAGGTAAATTTTGTCTTTGGATAGTTAGTAGTCCAATTTTGAAGTGTGAAAATGGAGTACAAGTTATGTGTGTTGTGTTAGCATCGTGGTTGATGTTTATTTGCACTCTGACATGAAATGATTGAAAATATATGTGTTCAACATCACACAGTCCACCAGTGTTCATATTATTTAGCAAAATGAAGCCGAGCATCCTCTAGATCAGTATAAATAATTACATTTGAGAATGGGCTTTGAGCCTACAACTTATAACAAAGAAGAATAACAGATGAGTATTATGAAAACTGTTTATTCAAATTCTACCGCTGTTACTATTCTCTGCAGTGTTTCACTATCTCGGAGTGCCAAGTGCTGTGGAAATGTGACCATCCGCTCAAATTATTAACTTACTTTAAAATTAATAAATCAAAATGGCTCTGAGCATTATGGGACTTAACTTCTGAGGTCATCAGTCACCTAGAACTTAGAACTACTTAAACCTAACTAACCTAAGGACATCACACACATCCATGCCCAAGGCAGGATTCGAACCTGCGATCGTAGCGGTCGCGCGGTTCCAGACTGTAGCGCCTAGAACCGCTTGGCCATTACGGCCGGCTAATAAATCAGCTTTGGGCTGCCATAGGATTGTGACAGAGTATGCATCTATTATGCTGATTAAAAATATATGACAGACCTGATCATGCTTGTTACCCAAATTCGTGCTATTTGTAATTACAAGTGAGCTACATCGCTGTTATGACAGAGATTTTTGACTATAAATAAAAATGGTTTACCCTGTATCATGCTACCTGACCTCTAAAAAGCTACGTACCAGACTTTATCAATGTCTATTTCACATTTCATTACTCCTTGAATTGCTTTGCATATGTCACTACATCTCTCTCCGCCTACTAAAAACTGGAGTGTTAATCGCAGTCTTTCATCAGGTTGTGTTGGTTATCAGTAATTACTGTTCTACTTTTAAATAACCTGCTCAGTTGTACTGAGAAGTTAGACTCGAAATCAAGGGAAAAACATATCCCGAATCTAAGACGCACCTGAAATTTTAGACTCGAAATTCAAGGGGAGAGCAAAGTTTTAGACCGCACCTCCAAATCTAAACAATGGTGGACCATTGTAACACGAGACACAATTTAGGTCGAATGGATGAAGATACAGCTACAGCAGTTTGGTTCGAGTCGTAACCTTAGCATTTAAGCTTCGCCACGTAGCCATTGCTATGCGTCCGGCGCTCCGTCCGTATTTATACGGGAATCTCCCTTTTTCACGTGCTTCGTCGGGTTTGAATCGATTGCTTACTTTGCTTTGATCTGATGAGTGCAGTTCTTTGTTATAGGTGTTACGTCACTCAAAGATGAAAATGCATTATTGCACTATGTCATGTACTATTCGTCACATTCTGAATTTCTGATAATGACTGTTTACGACCTGTCGCCGCCCGCGGGATGGATTGCTTTTGTGAGAGCTATCACCGCTTACAATAAAAAAAAAGAGAAATTGTCTCACTAGCAAAACAATGGCAAGAGACTGCTATTTTTTGTTACTTACACTGCTGCTTGCTTTGATAAAGATCAACAAGAACCAAATAATAGACTGTGTGTGACAGAAGGTGCTCGCAAAAAGAGTTTAGCGAAAATTTTTCTCCGTTTGAAAATCTTTGCAGACGCATCTTTAGTACATTACATTCTGCACAGAAATTAGAGTCATATTAGATTTAAAAATCTAATCAGTTGCCGTGCTTCATTTCTGGCTGTATCACTATTCGGCATAAGAATAATACGAATATAAACATGACATGATATGTATAGTCTTCCGCGCTTGCTGTTGTCTCGCTCAAGTTTCGTAGTGTATTAGGCAGACAGGATTTAAATGTGATAGCAGCAAACACAAGAATACATGGCATAATGTTTACATTCGTATTATTCTTCTGACGAAGAGGATACTGCATGTGATTCACGGTCCATAAAAGTTCCTATTAGAAACCATCTCTTGTCACAAGTAGGACAAAATTCAGAATGTTGAGTTGGCCATATTGACATACATCCTTCGACCATAAATATCTATGGTCGAAGCATACATCCCAAACAGTCTCGCCAGTCGAATTTTCGTAGTTGATTTTTAGTGATGACTTCAAAATTCAAATGCAGTGTGTGTTGTTGTTGTTGTATTCAGTCCGTAGACTGGTTTGATGGAGCTCTCCACGCTATTCTATACTGTGTAATGTAGAGTAACAACACGTATAAAATAAGAACGAAAATAACTTAGAAATTAAACGCTGAAATTTAAAACAAATGTTTAAAATACCAGTCATAATTCTGAATCACTATCATTCGATTCTTTGTTGCTCATTTCTTCATACAGAGCATCGCCCTCCGTACCATCTAGTGCATTGAATATCGAACATTTTTTAAATGCTTGTTGCACAGTCTTATTTGGAACACACTTCCATGCGTCATAAATCCATTGGCACACTTGCGACAAACTTGCACGTTTTACACGTCCTGTTGGTGTCAGTTGTCTGTCGCCTTTCCAGAGCCAGTCTGTGTACATGCGTTTGAGCTTGTCCGCAATGGTTTATTCAAACAAACGTCAAGTGGTTGCAAAATTGACGTCATCCTGCCTGGAATTACTGCCAAGTCCGTTTTGCTTTCGTCTAATTTTCGTTTTGCTGCAGGTGTTGTATGGCCTGCGTACGCATCTAATACCAGCAGACTGCGTAAACCAAGCATTGCGCCAGGACGACGATTCCACACACGCCTCAACCATTCCAGTACGATGTCCTCCGGAAACCACCCAGTTTCGTTTGCTCGTACAATTACAGTTTTTGGAAACACCTCCCATTTCGGTAAAGTGTTTCGCTTGAAAACTATGAATGGCGGCAATCTATGTCCATCTGCTGTGCAAGCAAGCATGACGGACATCCGCTGTTTTTCACCCTGTGATGTAAGAACACTGATGTCTTTCTTTCCTTTGGCGTCAACCGGATAATTTGACGGCATGTCAAAATATACGGGAGGTTGGTCAGCATTTCCTATCTGACCAAGAAGGTATTGCTTTTCTGTGCGCTGCCTGATTATGAAGCGCTGCAATTCCACAAGTTTTTCTTCATAATTTTTCGGCAGCTTCTGTGCAACTGAAGTTCGCCTCCGAAGTGAAAAACCCCAGCGCTTCATAAACAGATCAATCCAGCTGGGACTAGCCATAAAATTTTCGATTTTTTGCTCTCTGGCAATTCCATGTGCCTTAATTTTTAAGACTTCGGTGTTCACAGGCAGGAATTACTGACGCTGTTACTTAACAAATTCATTTAAAATCGCTTCTAGCGCATGATATCGCCCACACTTTGGCCCACTAAATGCTTTCCTACTATTTGAACATTCAAATAATTTGCCTCTCTGCAGTCGCCATCGCCTGACGTTGCTCTCATCAATCCCATAGGCTATCGCAGACCTGCAGCACGATTAGAACTTTGTTCCGCATAAGAAATAACTCCCCTCTTGAATTCGGAACTATAATGAAAGGGCTTCATTATGGTCCACTAACACCAACAAGCACTTCACAAAATTCCACGAAGCAATAGGTGCCGCTACGTGAAATCTTAATGAGCCCCACCGTATCGATTCGTGCAACAATCCTAAAGCCTTGTGCATTGTTGTTGCTTTTGTGTAACGAATTTTTTTTTTTTTTTTGCTACAAATATTTGAAAGGCTACAACATTCGAAGATGAACAATACGGAATTCCTATTTACTTCGTTGGATAATGTATGAAAATGCAGTGGTCGAAACTCGGGGTGGAGAAAAAAGCTCGTCTTCTACTTTTTTTTAAATTTATTTACTGACACAGAGGTTTTGGCGCCAGTATTTATCTTTGTGTCTGCAAAACATACCTGTGTAGCGCTACATATATTCGACAGCAGAAGTTAGTTGTGGCGGCACCTACCTACATTTTTCAGAACTTCCGCTTACTTTGCACTCGATTCTAAGTCGCAGGCGGTTTTTTGGATTACAAAAACCGAAAAAAAGCGCGGCTTAAATTCGAGTAAATACGGTATGTTCAATGTAAGCTCTGACTTAAGTTCTGTGCTCAGTGCAATACCTCCACACAGTTCATAATTATGTACATTTCCTGAACACTTCAGCACAACTAACCATGCTGAAAATGATGAAATTTGGAGAGTTGTTTAATGTGGTACACCACAAAACCTGTGTGTTTTCATAATACACCAATGTAAATACAGAAACCACCAAATACGACATGTTAGCTTCACATGAGGATGAATACAATGTGATTGTTGGTACCAGAATCTCTTACAAAAGGTAAAGATAAAAAAAAATAGTACAGCTGGACAGGAACCTCCTTTCATGGGCATCATAACTCGATGTCTTGATGCACATGGCCACTCTGAGTACATGAAACAATCAACATTATTATGGATCTTTAGATATCCTGAAGGTCATATTGTCATTATGTCATTACTGACATTTGATTACAAGAACTGTACCAAGGATGATATTTTTATGTTAAATCTTCAATGCGCTGTTCCATCGAAACATTGAAACAGCATACTGCAAGTTTTAAGGGAAAAAAAAGCAAGAAGCCAGAAAACCAATATGGTGAATGTCACATCGAGTGTCATGTTGGTTTGACATCACTTCCCACAGCAGTTGCTAATAGGGGGGAGGAGAAGGGAGGGTCAAGCAGGCATTAGTGTTTGCTGGTACTCAATATCTCTAGCCGGTAGTGATCGATTGCACACGCGACGGATTTCTGCGATCCGTCACTCCTGTGTGGAGGCTCTACAATGCGATCTCAAGATGGCAGTGAGTGATGATAGTAAATCACGTTTAAAGTGGAAGAAAACTAGTGAAAAGCACAGAAATAGTTTTAATGACTAGATTGTGGTGTAGAAAGTTCAAATGGTTCAAATGGCTCTGAGCACTATGGGACTGAACATCTTTGGTCATCAGTCCCCTAGAACTTAGAACTACTTAAACCGAACTAACCTAAGGACAGCACACACATCCATGCCCGGGGCGGGATTCGAACCTGCGACCGTAGCAGTCACGCGGTTCCGGACTGCGCGCCTAGAGCCGCTAGACCACCGCGGCCGGCTGTAGAAAGTTCTTCCACAATTATTGTGTGGGCTGAAGTAACAGTGAAGCTTTTTCTGTGAGGTGTTCAAAATAGCATATATGTTATTGTGAAGCTTACATCAAAAGGCTAGTCATCAAACTTTTCAGTGAAAAAGGAACACAGAAACGTAAAAAATTAGAGTATTGTGTTAAGAATAATGTCAGCTTATTACAATTAGTACAAAATCTTTTCAAGTTAACAAGTGAATTACCAAATGATAACTCGGCAATAAATACAGAGCTAGAAACAATTCTCATTTCAAATGCAAGATTAGAAAAATGTTTGTTGCAGTTGCCAAAGTACTTTGAAAAATGAACTGAAGAAAACACTGGCAACAGCAATGCTACCGAAGGTGCGTGACGAGACATAGGAATTTAGAGTTATCGTCAGACATACGATGTAATTTGAACAGATGCTCCACAAGTGCAAACCATGATACGTGGTTGTCCTCATACAAAGGGGGCAGCTTTGGCAGACGGCCAGGGGATGGGACAAAGGCGGCTTCGGTGTATCTTGGAAGGCCTGCTGGTCCATGGTAGGAGGGGCCGTACTGCAGCTCGGCACCATAGGCATAGGTGTGTAATTGGCAAGCACGTCCGAAGCAACGGCGGGTTGCATTGTCCTTGACGAGTGGCGAAAACACGACGTGGCTGGCATGGTCGGTACTTTTGTATCCTGCCTGGAAGGCGGCGCGTGGGTCTGCTCCCGAAAACTTAAAGGTTGGCTGAATGAAGGAAGCGAGTAGGAGCAGGTGAGGTAAAACACGTCGGTACTGCAAGTAAGTAAAAAGGGTTTACTGGTGCATGAATATATACATAAGTTTGTACAGATGAGCACGTATGTGCGAAGCCTTAGACCCGTCGTAAGTGGTGCAAAGTCTCTACACCAAACGAAGCTGGAGCCAAGTGTCCTGGCCATCTGCTCTTGATGAACTGGGTGAAAGTTGAGCGGCGCTCATAGAGCTGCACAGCGTCGGCTAGAGGGCGCTGTGGTCGGCGAAGCTCTTCCGCTCTCGTAGTGCCAACCTAAGAACAGGCACCTACACTGTGGCATCGTAGCTATCGATACCTCAGTTACCATGGGAACGAGTGGTTGCGCAACGCGTGTGACGATCCCGTAAACTGTACCGGAGGTTAGAGATACAGATTTGAAACTGTCCACCTGGGAAATGACGCGGAAGGCCGGCGCGGCAGAGACAGGTGGAACGGCTGAACGGTTGGAATCGGGGCCCTCCCCTGCGTGTGTGTGTGTGTGTGTGTGGGGCGGGGGGGGGGGGGGGGGGAAAGGGGGTTGGTACTTCATGCGACAACAGTGTGAGTTTTCTGTGCACATCGAGAACACACCCCGTGTGGTCGGACTATAAATTACCGGTGAAACTTGCTGAAGATCGCATTGTTGCGATAAAACGTTCCTGAAAGGCGAAGCTCCGTAAGATGTGCTCGAGCCCATTTGGTCGAAAAACTGAGCAACACTTCTGGTAGGTGAGCAAGGGGAATTTGGTGCATGAAAATGTCCATCGTTAAGTTTGCGAGTGATGCAAAACCGGAATAGGTTGATAGTTGTTGATAGCATGTGCGTTTTGCACAAATGGTGGCATTGCACACGGCATGACTGTAACCAACTTTGTGGCCCCTTGAGAGTCAAAGTACGTGTGTGAATTAGATCACTTTGAACATTACACGATCAATCGGTAGTTACACAGTTTTGAAAATTATCCATTTCACATTTCACATGTTGGCAGCACAGTCCGGTGACACAAAACCTGAGTCCATCGTTTGAGCTAATGGTGTAGCACTCGACTGTTGTAGAACAACAAATTTTGAGGTTAACTTGGTTGGAGATTGTGAATCACTGTTGATTAGTGGAGAGCCAACCGTTGGCAAAGGATTGGAGTGGCCTGGTTGTCATAGTTGGGCCTCCAAATCTTCGAACAAATCGTTGGGTGAGGTAGCCATGGCATCGTGTGCATAACCTGTTGATTTACAACACCTAGCGTGGAAGTCGCGGAAAATGTAGTAACTTTGGGGTCACCAGTATGGGAATGAGATACGATTATCGGTCGAAAACAACAACTATCCCCATTAAATTTCACATAGAGATATATTTCGTAGTTAGTCATTAACGTGTACACAGTTTGAGATACAGAACAGAACTAAAAACTAACATGGAGGCTCGGCAGGTCAATAAGAGTCTGAAGATGGTGTTAATCATGGTCGATACGACCTATCAACGCCACAGGCCTTTTGGTATGATTGGAGCCATGAACCAATGGTACCACCCAAACCATAATATTCTGCCTTTTTTTAAATGGCTTAGATGGTTTACACAATCAAAGGCTTTTGAGAGGTCACAAAAAATAACTACTAGAGTCATTTTTTTGTTCATGGCTTCCAGAACTTGGTTGGTGAAACAGAATACCGCTTGTTCTGTAGAAAGACCAGCATGAAATCCAAACTGACTCCTGATTAGGATATTGTGGAAGCTAAGATGGTTGACAATCAACCTGCACAAGAATTTTTGAAAAGATGGTTAAGAGGGAGATTGGGTGATAGTTTGTAACATTGTTTGTCTCACCTTTTTTGAAGAGTGGTATCACTACAGCCAGTTTTAGCCTGTCAGAGACTCTTCCCTCTTGCAGAGATGTATTGAATATGTTGCATAAGACTGGACTTATATATTTATAGCAATATTTCACTATTTTACAGGAAATATTGTCCACACCAACAGATTTTTTATTTTCTAATGAGGTAATAATTCTTTCAATCTCTTTTACTGTAACATGAGGTAAGTATAATTGTGGGGGTCTATTACTGATAGCTATCTGTAGAAGAGACAATGATTTGTCCACACAACCATTACAGCTTGTCTTCTCTGCTGCTGACTAAAAGTGCCTGTTGAAGATTTCTGCAACCATGACAGGTTTCTTCACAATATTGGTACCTTCTTTAATTTCAATGGGTGTCCTGTTCCCCATTTTTTTTGCCTGTTTCCCACTTCATTACATTCCAAATTGTTTTTATTTTGTTGTCAGACTTATCAATTTTAGACTTAATGCACAATTTTTTTTTCATAGATTGATTACCTTCTTTAGGGTGCAACAGTAAAGTTTGTAGTGCTGACATTTCTTTGGATCATTACAAGTTCTGAGGGAATAATATAGCATTCTCTTTGTTCTGCATGATGTTTGTATTCTTGCAGTGATCCATGACTTATTGACAGTGCTTATATGAGTGTTTCTAATTTTTTTTGGGGGGGGGGGGGGAGATGTGGCTTCAAAGGTAGACATAAATTCATTCAGAAATGTATTATACTTTTTGTTCACATCTGTTTCATTGAAAACTGGACTCCAATCTATCTCTTGCAGGCTGGTGTTGAAATTTTGGAGGGTTTCATCATTTATTATCCTAAGAAGATTTCCAAGAATTTTCAGACCTGTTGCTCAGCTTGATGTCAGTGAGAGTAAGGAATTGACCACCATGATCTGAAAGGCTAAGAATTGGATGTACACTTGTATTGTTGACTCTTGACTTATCTATAAATATGTTGTCAATCAGACTCTGACAGTTCTCAGTAACTCTATTTGAAAAATTTACTACTGTCGTCAGATTATAAGAATCAACTAGATTTTCTAGATCTGCTTTACCATTGCTTTCATTTAGGAAATCTACATTGAAATCACCTGTAATTATTAGATCGTTGGATTTTGAGTACACTTGTGATAAGACAGAACCTAACTGCCTCAGGAACACCTTTATGTTCCCCGAGGGAGCTCTGTGTAGTGCTAACACTACAACTGTATGGTCACTTACATTAATTTCTGTGCCACGTATTTCAATATCTTGTTCAATACAGTGACTCTTTAAATTCAATGTGCTATATGATATGTCCTTTATCTCTTGTGGGTCATCTAAATGAACAGTAATTTCGATAACTTTGTTTATAAGTCCTCCTTCATTATGGTGAAAAATTGTCATAGCTTTGGTATTTGCTGCAAGCAGCTGCTTTTGCCTAAAAAATCATTTGTGGGCTCAGAAACAAGAGGCACATTGTTAAAAGTTTCACGGAAATACTGAGCTTGAAAATTAGTCTGATGGGATTGCTAGAGCCACTTAAGGGGAATAGGCTCCGAATGAGGAGATATTTTGTTGATTTCTTTCATGATTGCTGAATTTACAAGAGTATCTAAGGTTTGTTTACCTGACCTGTTAAGGTGCATGCCGAGTCTGGTAAACAACTCTCTTTGAAAATTACTCATATCTTAAACACAAGTATTGCTAAACTGTTGCAAATCTTTGCTAATGTAGAGTTCGTTTAAGAGACAGCTTCATTTACACAGGACTGTGGGATTAAGTCGTGTCTCTTTGGAATGTTCACAATAAATACCTTAGAATACTGAATCGCCGTTAATTTCTCCTTGAGTGATTGTGTAACATCAAAACTTTCATTGCAGGCTATATCGTTCGAATCACCTATTATAATTACATAATCGTTTTTTACTCTTTCTGGATCGCAGCCTGCTACGACATCCTGAACTTTCGCTCCAGGTTTCACGATTCCACAAACATCAGCACTATTAAAACCGTTTTTTACCATTTCAGCCATACCTCTTCCATGAGTGTATGCAAAAATATGAAAGCGCTTTGCTGTTTTATTCACAGCAGAAATTTCTCTTCTCGACGCTTTAACTTCAGGCTTTGGCAAATCAAACGTAACTTTTTATCACAATTTACACTTTTAGGAACGTTTGCGAAGGTCGCTTTAACATTCGAATTCAGATTTAGTTCTGAGTCACTCACTGGAAAAGTGTTACTAGAACAGAGTATATTAAATTTATTTACATTCTCAAACCTTCAACATTTACTGTCGGTGGCATTTTTGCGCCTAATGCGTTCCGTTTGTTGGATACTTTCTTCCATTCAGCCAAATAGTCGACATTCTTTTCGGTAGATCACCCATGTTTTGCTTCGATTTCAGTTGCATATTTTCGTACTTCAGGCTGTCGTTTTCTCATCTGACGCCGTTAATTACACATTGTAAACTTGAAATACCGTACGTTCAATATATTTAGCGATTTCACTTTTGCAATTCACACACGCTATCTTTTTAGCTGCATCGCTATAATTCATTTTAGCAGCAAAATCGCGCACACCCATATTCGCTGCCATCTTGTCACGTCTCCCTCAAACTTGTGTAGTTCAGATGACTTTAACAATTGTTTTATTGACATTGTGGAAATCACCATAAGTGCAAACCCAGACTTACAATCTAGACCCTACAGCTACTGTAAGAAATGACAAAAGGTGGACCATCATAAACAGTAGAAAAAAGAAAGATTGTAAGATCATATATGCATTTTCATTATCAGAATGTATATAGAATGTTTACTGATGTCCTCAAGAAAATTATTTATGAGATTGCTGAACCATCAACTATGAAATTAATCTGTGTCTCTCTGTTGGTATATTTCCTGACTGCCGGGACAGTGCCACTTTATAAAAAATGTGGAGGATGCTAAGTTCACCCAACCTGGATATGATGTGACGTCATTATGACGTATATACGCTTTAGTCGATTAATACATCTATCGACTTTTACGAACGTTCGAGATTCTAAACTGTCGTCAGCTAGTGGTTTGTTTTGACACGTGCGATTCTGATAACAGCTCAGTGTGGCAGCGTATATGTTGTTGTTGTTGTGGTCTTCAGTCCTGAGACTGGTTTGATGCAGCTCTCCATGCTACTCTATCCTGTGCAAGCTTTTTCATCTCCCAGTACCTACTGCAACCTACATCCTTCTGAATCTGCATCTCTTGGTCTCCCTCTACGATTTTTACCCTCCACGGTGCCCTCCAATACTAAATTGGTGATCCCTTGATGCCTCAGAACATGTCCTATGTATATGTATTTCGCCAAAATAAAAGTAAAAGAGCTGGATATTAATAGAAATATTCCTGACCGTGGCCTTGAAAACACCACGGACAACACGTTTAGTAAAAAAGTGAAGTCTTCTTATGTCCTGACCAGATTAGATTGTGTGATTGTTGTATTGAACGCTTATGCCGAAAATAATATTTATTTATTATCAATATTTTAGTATGGTTTCATACAATTGGTCTTGTCAGTACATATTAGATTGTAGCAGCATACTCTTGCTGACATTTTTTTCTTAATTTATATAGCTGAAAGAGAACTCGTGCAAGTTTGTTAGCTAAGTAATTTATATGTCCACCCCAAGATAGTCTTTTATCAACCATAATTTTACACTCGGACCGCAGAGACAGGTACCTTAGTGTCCAGTAATGACTGGTGTATAGAATGATTGAATTTCTAAATTAAAAAGAATAATATGAGGCCTTGTTGAAGAAAAATCGTCGACCGGAGATGAAATACGAGGGGAAGTGGATTTCACAATGTAATCTTAACCAAAGGTTAGTGTCTTGACGCATCTAAAGATTTTGGCTGCTGAGTGCTTCTTCTCACCGAGTACGAATAACCGACGCACTTCAGCTGGGTCAGAAGTACATCAATTTCTGCTTGAGAGTCACAATAACCACACAATTGCCCGTCGTCATCGATCCTGAACTCTTTCAGCTTTTCTCTCATTAGTCTCTCGAATGCTGAACACATAATTAGAGACGAGCAAACGAAAAACAACGCACAGGTCACAAACACAGTACAATACACGATTAAACGCAAGGAACGCAAAACACATTTAAACGAATGGCGCAGAGCACAGCGCTACCCTGTCACAACCTCTTGAAAGTTCACAAAAGTCGAATAGTCGATATACGGTTTCTATCGTTTTCGATGTAGTGTGTATACGTCATAATGACGTCACATCGTATCCAAGTCCGGTGAACTTAGCATCCTCCAAAAAATGTGACCCAGACATGACAACAAGCTTCACACCAATTTCAATAATTCCATTGTAACGTGACATCCTCTTCTAGCATTACTTTTCCTCAACAGTAGTGGTCGATACCAGTATTATTTTTCGAATTTTGGACAAGTCAATTATTATCTCAGTTGCTTTTCTGAAAACTTTCATATAATGTTATACACAGTATGTTATATTTCAAGCTAAAATCTATGAAAAGGAATTACTTTATAAAATATTTTAATCTTGATGTTGTAATAGATAAGTACTAGTTCAGAATATACAGTTAAAATTATTTTTTTAGAAACATTTGAAGTTACAAATTATTGGCAGAATTAAAATTTCTATTATTAATCACGCAATCTCATGCTGTTTACTATGTTTATTACTGGATTTATTTATGAAATAATAATCTAAATTAATAATGTAACAGAAACTAATACAAACTCATTTGTTGAGAAAAATGCTAAATCCTGTAGAATATTGTTATTTCCACAGAGTGTGAGAGTTATAACCATGCTTCTGATGTGATTGCATGTATTTTTGTGCGAACAATGTTATTTTAGCTTTGTTAATGTGAAAAATCAAAATACTGTATGATATACTAAAATGTGAGCAAATATATTTACTTAAAAAATGGTGCAACAACAATCTTCAGATTTATTTACCTCAAACCAACCATGAGGACCTGGTGTGATATTTTCAGCTACAAGAATTAGATCCTAGACAATAAGAACCAACTCAACATGACAAGCTAAGTAAACTAGAAAATTTATTGTAATCTTTGCTCCTCTCAAATCTTAAAAGACTTTGGTTATTAATTACTTGGGCTGAATATTGTTTAATGTGGACATTAGAGGAAATTAGGAAGGCGGGGGGATTTCAGAGTCTTTGCTAAAATCACTGAGACTGGAAAGAAACACCAAATCTCTAAGTACATTGAAATCAATGAACTCTTTTCAAATGCATAACATGGCTTCAGCAAAGACATATCTACAACAAACGAGCAGCAGCACTGGTTACTGGGATAAATCACAGTTGTGAAAGAAAAAAATCTTTAGTTTTCACACTTTATGACCTTAGTAAGGCATTTGACTGCATTCATCATATGGCCGAGTGCACCAACTCTGGTCAAAAAGCATGATAACCAAGGTCCCGCGATCATGGTTAAAAGTAAATCGCGTTTAAAATGTTTCTGCAGTGCACCAACGTTAATCGCTGGTCAGCAAACCGTCGTCAGCCAACTGTGCATTTGACCGCGGTTAACACTCTACATTGCAATGGAACGTGCCCTGGCAACGCAAAGATGTTAGTAAACAAGAAATTGCACAGATAATCGCTGGTGCCACGTTCTATCTTTGCTGTTTTTTCCGTTGACAAGCAGAAGTGTGTTTACGTACCTTGGTACCTATTTCTGATCTGTTGGTTTATTTTTTGGAGAATAATGGAGAATAAAAGAAGAACACCGAATTTCTCGAAGTACGAGATAGATGTACTTCTTGAACTGGTGGGTGCAAATGCATCCGTTCTTGAAAATAAGAAAACCGACGGCTGCAGCTTAAAAGAAAAACAGGCAATGTGGTCCCATGTGGAGGCGCAATTTAATTCTACTCCTGGTAAGTTTACTCATAAATAAATAACTTTTCTAGGTTCATCGTAAGCGTAGGATATGGGACACACTGGCTTTTAGTTTGAAATTTAAAACTGTTATTGGCGTACCACTGAAATACGTGATAGGACTATGCATATTTACGGTTGGAATTGTTTTGTTAGTTTTAAATTTAAAATCCAATGCCGTGCTACTGTTAACTAAATATTATGTGACTAACGGAAGCTTTTATGTTGAAAATTGTGAACATACGTTTCTCATTTAGCCCTGTGCCGTATTCTTCATATATGCCTATACCACTTTCTTTTTAATGAACTGATATGTAAACAAAAGCCATATACAGATCTTAGATGTTTATTGCAGTTATAAGTTAAGAGCCCCAGAATGCAAAATGGACTTATGAATGCAAATAATATAAGAATTAATTTATGGTACTACAAACTACATTTATTTAATTTCAGGTGTGACAAAAAGATCCTGTGACAGGCTGAAAACCTGTTATGAAAATATGAAAAGAAGACTTCGAAAAGACCTTGCAGAAGAAAAGGTGTAAGTGTATAAAACAGGTGGGGGGAAGCCTACCCAAAAAACCACGATCCATGATCGGGCTAAACTATTAGAAATTGTTGGTTCCTCAATGAAACCTTTAACAAATGCATATGATTCCGATGCACAGTTCAGCATGATTGTGGATGTTGTCAACATGGAGAGCAGTGAAGTGCAGTGTAGTGAGAATATGCCACCTGCTTCAGTTGTCGAGTTAGCAGAGTGCACACAACCTAGCACTTCCCACTCACCTGTCGTATTATTAAGTAAAGAGACACCAAATAATGTTCTGGCGGATGTCACCCAGTTGCAATCTGTTTCTCAGTCTCCTGATCAACCGAATAAAAACATTTGCACGCCAAAAAATACATGGAATCGTCGCAGGATGCCTGCAAAACCAAGGCCATCAGGTTCGGGAACAGTGATTGACAATGTGTGCAAGAAGAGAGTGGAACTACTGGAGGCCCAATTACTCATGATGAAGGCAGAGCACCAAAAGGAGCTGAGGATAAAAAATTTAAAGATTCTCGCCCTGAAAGAAAAACTGAAGTACTGGAAGAAGAAAAATGCCAGTGACACGTGACTTTTTTTTCCTGTGACAGTGAATTTTTTAAATTTTTTGTGCTATGTTGTATTTTGTCTAATGTATTAAAGTTGTCTCTCGGTTCAAATTGTTTCTCTGTGTTTGTCCTGTTAGTGATACTGCTTCTATCCTAGTTGGTGTCTAATATCTGCTTACAGCTTATTTGGTCTGGACTAAGTTTCATCCAATCACTTAAAATTAGAATTACTTCATATGTAGAAACAGATTAGCAACACTGCAGTTTACACAAGTAAGATACATGTCAGTTGCAGGCCTGCAGCCATAGCGTCAGGTGCCAATTTCTACTTAAATGACTTAACAATGAGGTAGACTGTTAATGAAACAAAATAATAGTAATAAAGCATCCTTGTTACTCTAACTTTGGAATGAACATATGTGCTGTAACAGTTATATACATGAGGCCCAATGTTATCATATTTTGCATTGTTTGTACCAGAATATGAGGGAAAGTGCTCCAAATCATAATTTTGTGTGTGCCATTTTCCGTGCAATACTCTGCACCAGGTAATGTTTATAATGGGAACCTATATCTTTTATGACAATACAATTTGAAGTGAGGCATGTTGAGAAATACATTGCTGTGGTGGGTTCTCTTTTCTGCAAAAGTAAGCATGGCATATGTGGACATTAGAGGAAATTAGGAAGGCGGGGGGGATTTCAGAGTCTTTGCTAAAATCACTGAGACTGGAAAGAAACACCAAATCTCTAAGTACATTGAAATCAATGAACTCTTTTCAAATGCATAACATGGCTTCAGCAAAGACATATCTACAACAAACGAGCAGCAGCACTGGTTACTGGGATAAATCACAGTTGTGAAAGAAAAAAAATCTTTAGCTCTGACACTTTATGACCTTAGTAAGGCATTTGAGTGCATTCCTCATAGTGTTCTTCTGAATAACCTCAGTCTGTATGGAGTTGGGGGTACTGTTCTGGCAACACTCATATCTCATCTAGAAAACAGAAGGCAGATTGTATCAATCCAAGGAACACAATCATGTGAATGAAAGCTGGAATACTCTGTGCCACAGGGATTAGTAATGGCCCTCCTCCTGTGTCCCAGTTTTTGCAAATGGTTTAAGTTCTCATGGAAAATTCTTGCAGTTTGCAGATGACTCATCTTTGTACCTAACAGGCATCAATGCCAGCAAGGCTCAAGAAGAGACAAATGCTTTGTTTGATGTGACAAAGCGATGATTTGCTATAAACAAATAAAAATAAAAGAAGAAGAAAAGCAAAAATTGGTATGTAACCTCAGTGACAAATGATAACTAATCTGTGTTGCGGCTGTGAAAATTCTGGACAGCAAATTCACTGCATATGTGTGTGACAAACTGTCATGAGTAATTTACCTCCAGAGAATATTGTAACATGACACAACTGATCAGTATCTGCTAATAGATTATTGTTCATTGTTTCACGGCTATATCAGTTATGGCCTGTTACTATGGGGTCACTCTACAGGATGCAAGAAAGTACTATTACTCCAAAAATAGGCAATAAGAATCATAACACTGATTAGGAGTCGGGAGCATCACAGGCCATTATTCACAAGATTGGAAATAATGACTGTTTCCAGTCGTTATGTATTTTTGTGCCTCCTTTATATTAAGGAAAATCTATATTTATTCAGCAAGAGCCTCAGAACTCCATTTGTTTTGTTGTACAGCTGCTGAGTCACTTGTCTTTCCCACTCCTGCTTCACATTGGCCTGCGATCCCCTCCTTGACTTGAGCATCCTTCCTTACACCCTCCCCACATGAATCAGCTCTGGCAACTTCTCTCAGTAACTGCTAATCAGTGATCAGTTTTGCCACAGCTGCAATAGTGTGTATTTGTGTGCTTGAAAGCTACTAAACACCGCTTTCTGTTTTGTGTGTCTACAAGCCACACATCAGTCTGCTATAGGTGGATGGTTGTCTTTTCCCTGTTTTACCTTTTGTTCCATCCTGGAGTTTCCATTATTGCTATCGATTGAAATTTACGGTTTATGAAGGATTTTCTGGTGATTTCCTAGATTATTTTTGCATAAATACTGGATTCTTCCCACAGAGCTGAAGCTTGCTCCTGTGTGTGACACTGTTTGTCTCTCTAGATGAGAGAGAGAATAGAGTTACCATTTATATTTTTGCTCTCCTGCTTGCAAGATTCAGTGATGTTATTAATTATTTTTCTAGGTCCACTGTCCTTTTCCCTCCCTGAGGAGTGCAAGGAGTTTCTGGTGCTGCCAGTGACGGGCCATGAATCACTACATCACTTATTAAGTAATGTATTAATCTGCAACACAATACTGGCCACTGTGGCCGAGCAATTCTAGGCACTTCAGTCTGGAACCGCGCGACCACTATGGTCACAGGTTCGAATCCTGCCTCGGGTATGGATGTGTGTGATGTCCTTAGGTTAGTTAGGTTTAAGTAGTTCTACGTTCTAGGGGGCTGATGACCTCAGATGTTAAGTCCCATAGTGCTCAGAGCCATCTGAACGATTTGCAACACAACACGCCACTACAATCCCTTTGCAATGGCTACATATGCTCCATAAATATGGAGCTGGAAGCACAGTTTTGGCTACCCTCAACTCTTATTTGGAAAAGAGAATGCAGATTGTATCAGTTCAAGGGGTGTTATCATGTGAACGGAGGGTGGAATATGGTATGCCACAGGGATCAGTAATAGGACCCATCCTGTTCTTAGTATTTGTAAATGATTTAAGCTCATTCATGGCGGATAGTAAACTCACTTGGCAAGAACACACTGCACATGTGTGTCACAAACTGTAACGAGTCACATACATCCTGAGGAAACTCAACCATGTGACAACTAATCAGTATCTGCTGATGGTATATTAGCCGCTGTTCCACAGCCATATTAGCTATGGCCTGTTACTATGGTGTCACTCTACAGACTGCAAGAAAATTCTGCTACTACAAAAATAGCAACAAGGATCCTAACATCATGCAGGAAACTGGACCACTGTAAACTCATCTTCATACGTCTAGGAGTGATGTCAAATTTCAGTCAATATGTCCTCACCTGTCTCATGTTTGTCTAAGAAAATCATGAAACATTCACAAACAGGAGTGATGTACACAATTATAACATGCATAGTAAGGAAGACTCATGCTGTCAAATATCTGTGAGTTTTGCAACAGTAGCTAATAAAATGTTCAACCATCTAAATATTGAAATGCAATCCTTGGACATGGTGAAATTTCAAGGAAAGATGTTGCAAAATCCATACCAAAAACCGCTGTACAGCTTAAATTGGTTCTTTGACAGTGAAACAGCAAATTGGAATCCCTAAACAATGCACTGCCATATGAAATTAAGTGAATATGTACTTGTTGAGAATTTCTCACTCTATATTTCATTAAGTGTTATGCTATACTTGTGAAAATTTGTTCTGTATATACTGTATATACTTACGCTAAGTTTTTGTATTATAACACTTGCGTATATTTACCTTATAACATTGATGCAGTCTGTCCAGTCTTGAGTGGCGAACAACATACCTATGGTAATAAATGGTAACTAGATCACTGAGATTGGCTCCTATCAACTTCTGCCAATCCAGAATCAGGGAGCCCTCATTTATCTCTTCATGAACGGAATATAATCGTATTTTCTTTGATGATGTCATAGTGTCTTAATACCATCATTTGCTACATCTCTTAGAGGTATGACCATATCCACTTATTTGGGATCTGTCTGACACATTTCAGGTTAATCTGTGAATAAAAATATCACCATTAATTGCGTCAAATATTTTTGACACATCCAAAAAAATGCAAGTAGAATATTCTCTGTGCCAGTGCTTCAGAGGGAGGAGCTAAATACACGTACATCATTGTGGAAGCAGAGTTACATTTTCTAAATACATGCTACTATCATGCTAATGAAATGTTTGCAATGTAGTTTGACACCTATATACAAAACTCATTCAATTATTTTGGAGAAAACACTGAGTTAGTTGTTTACTCTCTTATTGTCCCTTTTTAGATAAAGGAGATACTTGTCCTGTCTTTATAGTACTGGGGAAAATTCCATTTGAGGAACAGAAGGAACAATGGTTGGGTTAACCTTTACCTCCCCAGATCATTTTTTGGTCACACACTGTCCTGGATGTGGTCTGAGTGACCACTAAAAGTAGCCACAAAAATTGCATCGACCTGTTTCAGTGGAACTGTTCAGATTTTATGGAAGTGGTTTCATTAATACCACACAAAATGTATATATATTCAAATAAATATTAAAGTTTATTTTTCCGAGAAAATGCATTTAAACAGAAAACTACATGAAATGAGCATAATATTACATAATAATGTTAATGCTTTGAAAACTGAAATATCTTGCACTATAAATTTTACTTTTTGCTATTTTTTATAGTTTATTACACATGTAATAATAAAAACTTTAAAAACTCCCACAAAACATTCAAGAAATGAAAATTACACTAGTAGTTTGTTTCCTTCTCAGAGGTTTGCTTTGCACTTGCTGGAATTTTTGTAGAGATTTCATGTCAAATTGGCTTCTCGTAATAATGGCAAATATAAGCTGTCTTTCTCTTCTTTTTTGGGTCACATGTGGAGCATGTTCTGCGTTTCTCCAGTCGTTCTACATTGACTTCTACTCTTGGTTCTGTTACATCCAAAGCACGGTGAAGCGTGCAAGAAGTTCATGGGGTATGTGGTTGACTTGCTTTTTATCTGTGCTGTCCCAGCAAGTTTATAAGTGTCTTCAAAATTAAAGCTGTTGACTTGAGTGTTGTCTTTATAGGAACTATGAAGAACAAATGCATTCACCCCACTTATGTCCAACAAGTGAAAAAATGATGTCATTGGCCATCGTTGGAAGAGGCTTCAATGAGCAGTGATATTTGTTTCGACCTAATGCATTTCTAGCAGAACTCTGGCTAAAGATACAGTCTCCACACTTCTGTATTCATCACTTTGATAACTTGTTTCATTCAAAAAATTCGCTGATGGCAAAATAAATTTGTCTTCACTTTCGCGCTGTTCCTATACTGTATTATGTTCACTTTAAATTTTATTGTCATTACCTGATCTAACATCACTTCCTAAAATGTCCTCAAACCATTAAAACAGTAGTTTCAAAGTCAGGGTCTGTTAAATGTGAACAGGTGACGAAGGCCTGGCTTGTGAATCCATAACAAAAACTCCCACGTGTGGTCTCAGAGACCTCTATCATGAAAGAAGCAGTAATAGTATAGGTCCAGACGAAATAAATCTCGAGTGAACAGCCTCATATGAGTGTGCATAGATAATGAAAAATCACAGTATACGTCCACATAACATTCAAGTGGCTACTGATGAAGGAAACAATGGCAGCTTCGGGAAAGAACAACTAGACAATGCTGTAATCTCCTAGCCCACCATAATATATTAGCAACGGAGTAACTTTAGCAGTCTGTGAGACCATGCTTGGGACGTTTGGGGTTAATGTCACATCAACATAGAGGCCATTACACAGAGCACATCTCAGATTGTTGCAAGAATGGTGTCCTTTCAAAGGAACCATTCTGGCATTTGCCTGGAACAATTTAGGGAAATATGGAAAACCTAGCAGTTCCAGTTTACTGTAATGTATTCATACATTTTGACAATCTCCTGACAGATGATCAGGGAAGTGAGTGTTATATTAAAATGGTTTATAATTTTTGTGTTTTACTTTCTGACTTCTTCCACATCCATTATAATCATCTCATTTTTGGGTCTATGGCGACATAACATCTCTGACTGGAGAAAAGGAACATTGCTGCCCCAGGAGGCAGTGAGGGTTAGTATATTCTGTACACTGGTAATAATTACATGATTTATATATATTGCACTTACAAGGGAACCTCCCCATCGCACCTCCCTCCGATTTAGTTATAAGTTGGCACAATGGAAAGGCCTTGAAAACGGAACACAGATCAAGCGAGAAAACAGGAAGAAGTTGTGTGGAACTATGAAAAAAGCAAGCAAAATATACAAACTGAGTAGTCCATGTGCAAGATAGGCAACATCAAGGACAGCATGAGCTCAGGAGCGTCGTGGTCCCGTGGTGAGCGTGAGCAGCTGCGGAACGAGAGGTCCTTGGTTCAAGTCTTCCCGCGAGTGAAAAGTTTACTTTCTTTATTTTCGCAAAGTTATGATCTGTCCATTGGTTCATTGACGTCTCTGTTCACTGTAATAAGTTTAGTGTCTGTGTTTTGCGACCGCACCGCAAAACCGTGTGATTAGTAGACGAAAGGACATGCCTCTCCAATGGGAACCGAAAACATTTGATCGCAAGGTCATAGGTCAACCGATTCCTCCACAGGAAAACACGTCTGATATATTCTATACGACACTGGTGACGGCATGTGCGTCACATGACAGGAATATGTTGTCGACCCACCTAACTTGTACAATTGGCGAATGGGTAAAAAGATTCTTCTACCTTTCCCGATTTAGGCTGTGTGTGATAATCACTCGCAAAAAAGTGATAAAAACATAAGAGTTTGTCACATAAACTGCAACAAATGAATGCAACAGTTTCACAGTCGCACAGTTTTCCCTGTGTTCTGTCAAAACATATGTTTTTAACGTTTTCAAATTTTTCCGTGTGTAAACCGTCAAATCAAGCGTATGTCCAAGCAAATCTGAACATGTCCTGGAATTTTGGAGAGCGAAGTTGATTACGTGTGAGTGCCTCAACTTTGATAATTGACACACGATCACGTAAACAATACTGCTCTGTGTACCTGCGCAGCTCCGCAAAATCATAGAATCTTTTCACAAAGTGTTTCACTTGCCGAAAACCAAACACATCTAACGGTTGCACAAGAGGTGTGCAACCTGGAGGAATGGTAATCACGTCTAGTCTCACTCTAAAATTGTACAATGCCTCATCCTTCTGTCCTATATAACTGTCAAGGACTAAGGCAAAAATCTTTGTCCGCGTAAGGAGCAATCACACGTTCATTAAAGTCTTTCACTAGCCATTTCTCCATTTTTCCTGACGCACTGCAATTCGCAATGACATTCGGCATTTGCGCAAGTACCCTATTCACCTGTTGCTGAATTTGCGGTCCAAATACACCATTTTTTCCCTGCAAACATAAATAAAACGTAGGCAAAAGAAATCCTGCTTTGTTCAGAGCATATTGTATGGTATAACCATGTGAAGTGGCATGGTTCAAATGGCTCTGAGCACTATGGGACTTAACTTCTGAGGTCATCAGTCCCCTAGAACTTAGAACTACTTAAACCTAACTAACCTAAGGACATCACACACATCGATGCCCAAGGCAGGATTCGAACCTGCGATCGTAGCGGTCGCGCGGTTCCAGACTGTGGCCCCTAGAACCGCTCGGCCACTCGGGCAGGCGAAGTGGCATGCAGCTGGTGTACAGTACATTCCGTGTCGCCTTCTCCAACTAACGATAACGTGCGGGTCGATTTCATTTCATAGTTAAAACCGGACTGATCTGTGTTGATAACATATGCGTCTCCATACTGTTGGTATCTGACATTAGTTTCTGTAACAAATGCCTTAGAACACTCTTCTTTTGAACGTGACAAGCCAATGAGATGAAGCCTTGAAGTCCAGGCCGATGTGTTTAGCGTAATGCAATCCCCAAATCTGTAGGTCTGTATCACGCACTGCACTTAATTCATTTCTGGCTTTAATAAATTGTCGGTATACATGGTTTTCTAGTTCACTGAACTTGTGTCTTCTGGTTCCACCTCGTTCCACGACTCCTTTGCAATATTTAATTGTGCTTTTTTCCTCCATCCCTTTAAATTTCTTAAAATTATTTGTTACTTCACTCCATAATCTATATTTGCGTCTTTTAATTGCTTTGGACAGTAACCTGTATTGGAGCATTTCCTTCATGTAACCCAAAGAAATACCATCAGATTGAAGTCGCAGTATTTCCTCGTCGTGTTCTTCGTACGGATCGTCAACAATCTCATCATCTGGTACATACAGCCCTGCAGCAATCAGCAAGGTATCGTCATCACCACACGTACTATGTATCAACAAATGCAGGAAACAATCATAAAAATGTTCGACAATCGTTCGATCCCTTAAGGAACTTTCCGATTCCTTACAGGTCGGAAAATATTCATTGACCTTGTTATTGAAGTCGCGAGCTATATTTGCTGGATTCATATTGCCTACGGAATACATCTCACGTATTTAAAGCACTCCCGTCCAAAGTAGCGAACAGTTAACTGCCAGCCAGGGAGCCTCGTTAGCAGGAATACTCTCTAAAATAAAAAATTAAACTTTTCACCTTTTTTTTTAATAATGACATGAAGGAGTTTTGAACACGGCTCGTATGCTTCTCTTTATTTGTACGTCTCTTTTGTTCGGTATTGTTCGTTGCGTTTGGTCTGGGCGGACGTCACAGGACATCTGTTCAAGTTGATCGTTGATGCCTTTACTCAGCTTTTTTTTTATTACAGTGGGCAACCAGCCCTCTGACCGAACACGCTGAGCTACCGTGCCGGCATTCACTCGAGGGAAGACTTGAACCAAGGACCTCTCGTTCCGCAGCTGCTCACGCTCACCACGGGACCACGGCGCTCCTGAGGTCACACTATCCTTGATGTTGCCTATCTTGCACATGGACTACTCAGTTTGTATATTTTGCTTACTTTTTTCATAGTTCCACACAACTTCTTCCTGTTTTCGTGATTGATCAGTGTTCAGTTTTTCAAGGCCTGTCCACTGTGCCAACTTATAACTAAATCTGAGGGGGATGCGATGGGGAGGTTTCCTTATTAGCAATAAATAGAGTTGAAATATTATCTTAATGTTGTGTCACTATTCAGCTGTCACACCTCCAGTGTCCCATTTCCCACAGTGGTGATTCTGAATTTTCGTGTCACACCACGATTTTGCTGTTAAGTCGAAAATCTGTTGCACTGGTTAAGCCATTACGAATGTTGCCGTTACAAACAGTACCACTTCACTGTTTCTTCGGGAATGTCGACAACATCTCTCAACAACTGCTCATGTATCCCACAAACATTCCATGTGCAAGATTGCTAGATATCTGCAAAGGCTTGGATGATACTACTGTGCTGAGTGCCATAGCGACGATGCCTTCATTGTTTGCCACATCTTCAGACCAACCTTGCATTGCCACTGATGTCAAGCAGTGAACTGTGCCGCAACGAGTGTTGAATTTACCGAGTGACTTCACGATAAATATTCCAGATTTGACAATGAGTGAATTTATTCCAGGTACTTCAGACAAAAGTGCTGCAGAGAATCACAATAAACAATGCTCCCCACCCCACCATTAATGCCCTGAGCTCTATGGGTGCCTCCCTGTACCATATTACTCCATCATTATGTTTTATCATCCATTTACCAACAAACAACAGGATCAGGATTTACATCATTTTTCAGTATCTGGGAAATCGGATTTACTAGGCAGACTATGATGTCACTCATATCCCAGCCACACTGGGGATCACAACCAACTGGTTTCTGGTCCAGCACCGTGCTTCATATGTGCATCAATTACACACAGCACCAAAACCAACTATGGGCTACGAGGATGTCATTTTCACGACCTCGACTTCGCATGGTCAGGTACTGCTCCCTTCCTGTTCAGGTGACATCACATCCATGTCAGCGGCGTTGCGATTGGCTGCACGTCTGCACAATCTCCATGAGACACCGGGTGTGCCACTGGATGATAAATGGACCATGCCTTCCTTCTTTATGGTGTCACGAGCTCATGTGCACTCTTACATCTGTCTCAGGTATCTGATATTGGGAAAGTCATACGCACCAACTGCACTCACATACACAGCTGTTCTTCAAACAGACACACAAGTTCTATGCACATCATTGTGTGATGCCGACGCCATTCATGCTGTGACATGAATTGCCTTATCACATGATTTCTTCCATTGAGCAGCATTTCCTGCCCATCTCAAGCACCAACATCCCGCACCTCCCATGTAGTGCCATACGCATCTCATGATGGTGCCTTACAATCAACCCACTGACAACTATCATACTGTCCACCACTGTGCGAAACTACCTTTGTTCCTCGTAAATTCTCCCACAATGTGGTTTGCCCTCAGCAAGAGTTTTATGTCAACCTGTGGCATCATTGGGGACAATGAGAAGCTCGTCACTCATCTTAACCACCTCGCACACAGTGCAGACATTAGCTTCTCGCTTTTGGACAGTATGACTTCTCACAAATACGAATCTGCCAAGACACCACTGCTACAGTGACTAACACACACGCCTAACAGCACCTACATCTCATCATCAGCGACTCTAATTTGGGCAACAGCATGGAGTCTTCGCTCTGGTGCTGCTGCGATTTCTAATTGACCCAGCGCTACTGCCTGATTGTATGCCTTGGACACTTTGGATCCTAAAAGTACCAGTGAACATACAGACAGCAATGATAGCGCATGAGGAGGCACCTCTGGAGTTTAAACTTTGACTTTCTAACAGAATGCAGGCATTATCACAACATCCCACTCTAACCAACAATCAACAGCACTACGCTGCAGTTGACGCCCAGTAGGCCTGTACGGAAACTAATTTTGAATGATCCCAGTTAGGTGCCCCAACATCCCACGCAGCCACAGACTGCCCAACGATGGCTGGACCAACCCGAACTGGGCCATGCCCCCTGCCTCTACCACCCCAAGCACCTTTCATGGCTCTGGTGGACAGCAGTTGCTTACTGCAATAGCCGAGATTGTTTTCCCTTCCACATGGCCACTACCACTCTGTATCAACAAATGCTGTGCCGACCCATTGCATTGCTTACTTTCATGCTCAACAAAAATGGCTCTGAGCACTATGGGACTTAACTTCTGAGGTCATCAGTCCCCTAGAACTTAGAACTACTTAAACCTAACTAACCTAAGGACATCACACACGTCCATGCCCGAGGCAGGATTCGAACCTGCGACCGTAGCGGGCGCGCGGTTCCAGACTGTAGCGCCTAGAACCGCTCGGCCACTCCGGCTGGCCACGCCCAACACACAGCAATGCTACTGCTGGTTGCATACGATATTAGAGCAGGATGCACAGTGCTGCAGACAACCCTATGCTTACCCAGACTAGAACTGTGAT
The DNA here is from genome assembly GCF_021461395.2 of Schistocerca americana. Taxonomy (NCBI): domain Eukaryota; kingdom Metazoa; phylum Arthropoda; class Insecta; order Orthoptera; family Acrididae; genus Schistocerca; species Schistocerca americana. The sequence goes on from NC_060125.1 coordinate 439,231,350, forward strand.
ATGACATAGGCGCACTGGGCAACTTTTCATTAACAAGACAACTCTGCATACCACAACAAAACAGCACCGACACAGTGTTTCAATGGGCAGACAGTTCCAGACTATTCATCCATGATAGATGGCTGCACACGTATCTCCTCATTGATACTGGGGTTTATGTGAGCAGTGTACCACCTGCCATTGCTGCTGCAACTGCACACAGCCAATGACACTGTAACTGCAATTGCTGGAATCATGCTCGACCTCAGAACAGATACACAAATACCTCGGAGGTGCCTAGTGGCAGAGAGAGTTGAACCAGTCCTCAGAGCTGATTTCCTGCACCACTATCAACTACTGCTGGATTTAAATAATGTCATCCTATTATGACTGGACATCCAACAGCCAATGAGTGGTGTGGTCAGTGATACACTACCTGCTGGACAGTAACTCTCTTGAAACTTCCTGGCAGATTAAAATTGTGTGCGCCGACCGAGACTCGAACTCGGGACCTTTGCCTTTCGCGGGCAAGTGCTCTACCATCCCCCAGGCTGTGGCTTAGCCATGTCTCCGCAATATCCTTTCTTTCAGGAGTGCTAGTTCTGCAAGGTTCGCAGGAGAGCTTCTGTAAAGTTTGGAAGGTAGGAGACGAGATACTGGCAGAAGTAAAGCTGTGAGGGCCGGGTGTGAGTCCTGCTTCGGTAGCTCAGATGGTAGAGCACTTGCCCGCGAAAGGCAAAGGTCCCGAGTTCGAGTCTCGGTCGGCGCACACAGTTTTAATCTGCCAGGAAGTTTCATATCAGCGCACACTCCGCTGCAGAGTGAAAATCTCATTCTAGTAACTCTCTTGGTCACCATGCCGCCACTTGACACACCAATTGGCCTTAAGCTATAGAGTGAGGCATTTTTAAAGTAGCTACGCTTAAAGGCAACCAAGTACTCATTATTACAATAAGGTCATGCGCCTCAACACTGAAAAACTATGGAGACGAATCGTGGATACTACCACATCACCACATGCAGCTCAACAGCATCCCAACGACCTTACTCACCTTGACAATGATCACTAACAGAGCGCCACTACTAAGGACACTTCTCAGGTTGGTGAAATGTCACAAGCCTCACTTGAATGCACTCATGATATAACGTCGTGTGACGTTAATAGCAATGGCGAATCATGTTGTGACCCACCTCCTGGACTTGCTCCACGCCCCCTCATTAGACCACATACAATCTGTACTGTGCAGGATGGTACAATCCACCACATTACCACCACACCAGGTCCCCCTGTCCATCGCCACCCATGTTGTCTAGCGCCCCACAAACATAAAGCGCCTAAAGCTGCAGTGGACATACTTTTGTGAGCTGGAATAGTCAGGCCGTGAGACAGTGCTTGGGCCTACTCTATAAAACTAGTTCCTAAAAAGAATGGTACTTGGCGCCTACACGGTGACTACCATTACCTCAATGCTCAGACAATCATTGACAGCTAGCCCATTCTGAACTTGCACGATTTTTCCCACATCTTGGCTGGGGAAAAAATTTTCAGTGTCATTGACTGAAAAACAGCATACCTGCAAATTCCGATGGCACCTAAAGATGTATCAAAAACTGCAATAAACACAGCATTATATCTCTTTGAGTTCCTCTACATGCTGTACGGACTACAAAATGCGGCACAGACATGGCAAAGATTCATTGATAGCGTACTGTTCAGTTTGCTTTTTTGTTAGGCCTATCTAGATATAATCTTTTTGCAAAACGAACAAGACAATGGCAACAACCTGCATATTATCCTTGATTAACTGGCCTCCCACCGGATCATGATGAATGGTGACAAGTGCCAGCTTCGGCAACCCCATGTGACCTTACGGGAACGAAGTTTTTCGCGACGGCACTTACACATAAAACATTCTCGGTATTCTTGCCGCATCAGTCCTGGATAAAATCTCGAGCTTTCGGCGATTACCTCCATCGTCATCGTCAGGAGCTGAATGTCTTCAATTCTGCTGTGGTAGCCTTTTTATAGCCCGTAGACAGCTTCTGATTGGTCGGCTTTTTGATTGGTCGGGGATTATGTACTGCTGTCGCAGACGGTGTCACTGTGTGCGCTGGTGGCCCCACCGCGTCCGTTGAAACGTAAACCTTGGAAGGAAAGTCTCTGCTGCTTCTCTGCATCAAGCGCTCGTTTCCATTCACAGCTGAGATGGTATTCGCTATCGCGGTTAAAGTTCCGTCAGCATTTTCCTCCTGAAACTATAAAGTTGTTCCGGCACGTGATGACGACCACCTACTTCTTGTATGGTAACAAATTTTATGAAATGACGGACGGTATGGTGATGGATTTTCCGTTGTCTCCATCCTTGGCTAACTTTTTTATGGAGAGTTTTGAGGAACGTGCATTAAATTCGGCTCCCCTCCGTCCATCCCAATTTTATCGTTACGTTGACGATACATTTATGATCTGGCCACACGGCGCACAAGCTTTCCAAGTATTCATAGAACACATGAACAGCATATATTCGAATATACAATTCACTGTTGAGATGGAGAAGGAAGGGAGACTGCCTTTCTTAGACGTTTTAGTACAACGACAGGCGGACGGGCGTCTTGGCCACTCTGTATACCATAAGCTGATACATACCGATTTATACCTGAATGCACAGAGTTTACATCATCCTGCTCAGAAGGGACCCATTTTGAACATGTTGGTATACAGAGCAAAAACAGTTTCTGACAAGGACCACTTAAGGTCCGAGATTAACCATCTGAAGTACGTGTTCCGAAAGAATGGCTATTGTGCACGCGATATGAAGGCAGCGTTCTCCAAAGAAAGGAAACGTGAAAATGCTGCACACTCACAGGATGAAACACCGATTGCGGTTCTTCCTTTTTGTGGCGCGATTTCCAGCAAAATAGGAAGAGTCCTGCGTAGACGAGGTATAGGATCGATTTTCGTCCTCCTAAGAAAATTAAGGAGATGATGCGCCCTGTTAAGGACAATCTTGGCCTCAGGGTGCCTCGGGTTATAACATACCCTGTGAGTGTGGAAGCAATTTGGTCACACGATTCGTACCGTTTCCGACCGCTGTGCAGAACACCAACGCCACATTAAAAATAGAGAACTGGAGAAATCGGCAATTGCGGAGCATAGCCTCACGAACAAACATAAAATATTGTTCGATGAAACTAAAATTCTTACCCATGCCGACCACGTACTGGGATTCTGTTATTAAGGAGGCTGTTGAAATAAGAATGAACCAAAAGAACTCTAACCGTGATAGCGGATACCATCCCAGCTGTGCATGGAAAAGAGCGCTTGATGCAGAGAGGAGCAGAGACGTTCCTTCCAAGGTTTACGTTTCAACGGAAGCGGTGGCGCCACCAGCGCACACAGTGGCACTGTCTGTGACAGCAGTACGTAATCGCCGACCAATCATAAGCCAACCAATCAGAAGCCATCCACGGGCTATAAAAAAGGCTACCACAGCAGCATTGAACACCTCACCTGGATCCCTCATCTCTACTCCATCCAATCCAAAGCCCACAACCACCTCTGATTCCTCAAACTCCTCTCTGGCCGGACATGGGGATTGCACCCCTCTACCACCCTCCACACCTACAAATCCTTAATCCGTCCCATCCTCTGTTATGCCAGTCCCGCCTGGATATCTGCCCTCCTCAAATTCTACAAGTCCCTCCAGATCCTTGAGAGTCATGCACTCTGCCTCGCCTTCCTTATATGCCTGCCATCCCCCACCCGGATCCTCTATGACCTCATTCCTTTCCCCCATCTGCTCCTATTCCTCGAACATATCCGCATACTCTACACTTCCCGCCGCCTTGATCCCCCTCACCCCTTGGTTGCTCCTCTCCTCTCCCATCCCCACCCCCTGCCACGTCTTCCCTATTGTGTCCCCCCTTCCCTCCATCTCTACACCCTTCATCTCCTTTCCCAAGGTGTCTTCCATCAACTTCCCCTCCCAGATGATGCCCTCTCTCCCTCCATTTATCCCTCCTATCAACTCTGATCTTCACCCCCCTCCTTTCCTCCATCCTTTCCCTGGACTCCCTCTTACCCCCTTCCATACTTTGTTTCTCCCCGCCTAACCGCTCCCTACCTCCCTACCTCCCTTCTCCCCCCCCCCCGAGTCCCTTTGTATTCATGTCCTCTGCCTTCCCCAATCCCTGTCGCGTCTGCCCAGCACCCCCCCACCCCTCTTATGGGTCCTCATCCTCCATTGGCTCCTTTCCCCCCTCCCCCCCTTCGCTTTTCCTCACCTTCCCCCCTTTTTTATCTTCCCCTCATCTGTCTAGTTTCCCCTCACATGCTCTCGGCTCTGGTATGTCATATTTTAGCGCAGTGTTCCAGTGAATGGTCAGTGTTGTTTCATCTTTTCCCGTGTTGTGAACAGAAACCATGCTGTCGCTGGGTGTGAATTTTATGTCCTTTGCGAACAGAAACCAGACTATCGCCATGTTTTTTTAATTGTCTGTTTATTATTTTACCTGTCTGCTTCATATGTATTTTTATTAATATCATCATCTCTTTGTTCTGTTTTAAGTTCCATGATTTTTTCGCCATGTTACCCTTTAAGTCTTCGATTTTACCGCCTGTTTTTTATTATGTATTATCTTCACTTTTTTAAAACAAAGTCTGTAGGCTGAAGAGCGGCATACTAAGCTGCTGCCAGCCCACCAAGTTCAACAAAGAAAAAAAAACAACATTGAAGACAGTCAGCTCCTGACGATGACGATGGAGGTAAACGTCGAAGGCTCGAGATTTTATCCAGAACTGACACGGCAAGAATACCGAGAATGTTTTATATACCCATGTGACCTTTTTAGGCACCACATAGTCGTGTCTGGGGTGCTTCCTACAACTGAGAAAACTAACCATATACACCTCCTCCCACCTCCTAATAACTACCAGGAGCTACTTAGGTTTTTAGGAGTCATAATTTCTATAGGAAATTACCACCCACACAAGCATTGTGCAGCAAGAATACATGAGGTAAACAGCACATCAATTGGACATTGCAAACGCAAATGGCCTTTGACAAAATAAAATAATGTTTGTAAATGCCACAATTCTTGCAAACCATCGCTTGATGCACATCTAATTATGGTGTCCAGTGCTAGTGATCATGTAACATGCAACAGATCTGTGGGACCACTCAGTCACTCAGGTTTATCTCGCACAAACTTACTGATAGCCGGAACAAATGTTCCACATTTACTTGTAAACTACTAGCCTTATATGAAGCACTTTGTCACTTTCAAGATGATTTTGAGGCGAGACCTGTTACCATATGTACAGACCGTCGTGCATTGGCAGACACATTCCGCAGTCCATTGGTGGATTCTGCACCCAGGAGGTTCTGCCACAGAGATTTTTTAGCACAGTTTGCTAACGATGTGCAATACGGCAAAGGTGCCAATAATTTTCCTGTAGTGTACTGCGGTCAGCAGGAGAGAACTAACAGTCAATTTGAACGCACTTTATTACAATTTAAGAAAAACGCCTTCTTGCCATACACTATGTGTTAAACGCAAGAACTAACAGAAAAACTCATAACTCTTGTGGTGGCAAACCAGATAAGGAAGCAAGACAATGGAAGAAAATACTGACCAAAATCTACACTACAAAATACAACGTGCTACCACAATGCTACGGTGAGTGAATAAAATGCTAGGGCCGGCATAAGTACTGGCCGGAGCTGCTCCTAGCGTTGGTAAACCCTGCCGGTCTGATGGTCTAGATGTGCTTATAAAGCCAGGTCGACGGCGTGCTACATGAGTCGTATGAGTTCCGTTTGGTGGAACACTGTCACATGTTGTCTGGTGAAGTAGTTCCTTGTTTATTTGGAAAGACTGTCCGCTGGCAATGTTTCTCTCCCCACTCCTGAAAAGGGGTCAGCAACCCATCTTGCTTGTCGGTTGCTCGGGCCCTCTGACAATAAGGGACCACTACGACAATTGTTGTAGACTATCTTTTCCATATTGTAGCTACCTACACCAAGTTGGACTTCGATAGGATCGCAGATTCACAAGTTACAAACGCCAATCTCCACAGCTTGTTTAACAAACCACTACCCAATGCGACCAAACAAGTTTGGTGTGAAGTTTCAAATGAAGGGGTCTTAACAGTCATTCCAGTGACGTATTACAGGACAATTTTTGACCTTCTCCACAACCTTGCACTCTACTGTATGCCTCATCACAGAACAGCTTGTTTGACGTAACGTTAAAAAGGATTGTTGCGCGTGGGCCAGGACTTGCACTCTGTGCAAGCAGGCAAAGACTGGCAGCCATGCACCACCCCACCGCCCTCCTTTTGGTAAATTACCCATTCCAAAGGGGCACTCCTAGCACGTCCACATTGACATTGCAGGGCCACCCCCCAAACCACATCGTTACCTTTACATTCTGTCAATGATAGATCATGTGACATGATGGGTGGAGGTCAAGCACAATTCTGACATATCAGCAGAGATGGTAGTGGGAACTTTCATCAACAGTTGGATTGCCAGATTCAGCCACCTGGCCTCCTTAATGTCGGACCAAGGTCGGCTCTTCCAATCTCAACAATTCAGTGACTTATGCCACCTAAGCAGACGCCACCGCTTCCACATAGCCACCTAGCATCATCAATCCAATGGCTTCGTGGAATGGTAGCATTCAATGATGAAAGCTGCTCTCACGTGTCACTTAGAATCGAGGGTTGAGACCCGTCAATAGGTTCTTCTGGGCATTCACATGACACATAAAGATGACCTTGATGCATCACTCGCTGAAATGCTATATGGAAAGCCCCTACCTGCTGAATTTGTAGCACATGAAATGCGCTCCCCACAGACCGGGACTTATCAGACTTAGTTGCTCATGTGTGCACACATACACAAAATATCCATGTCCCACCACTTTCCTATTATTTGACACAATTAATGTTTATTCATAACGACCTGACCACATGTTCTCATGTGATGCTACAAATACACGCAATGAAACCCGTCCTACAACTGCCATACCAAGAACCATACTGAGCACTGAAATGCTATACAACACTTTTGATATTGAAATTACTAGAAAGCAAACAACAGTGTTGTGAACCAGCTTAAACTGGTGTGGATTTTAGCGGACCAGTCACAATAGGCACTCCCTGCCCCACCGCTTCCTATGCATCTGTCAGTCAATTTCCAAGTACGTGTGAATCTCCATTATTTTCTGCTATTATTTTCTGTCGCATTACTTGATACCGACCTCATGACTTGTGATTACCGCTAACCACACAAACAAGTGGTCGGATGCAAGCACTGTCATACACAATTTCATGCACACCACTTCTGTCCCATCAGAAGTTGACATGGCAGGACTCACCTCCCATTTTCCAGCAGACAATACACTCATCATCACTGCCACAGCTTACACTGCTGCAGGCCCCACAGCACCTCTTATGGATGCAACAAAGCACAGTAACGCGACCAACATGCCTCACTCTTCAAATAACGGCACCGAGTCAGCAAGAATAAAAGATGCTGCCGAGACCATCCATATCTGCTAACGCTGCGAACTGTAATCCATTAGTTGCACCCCCAGCGTCGTGCTTTGGGTGTGCCCTGCGGCCCTGGCTGACTACATGTTTTGCATCGCATCCACTGTCACTCAGGCGCCTACATTACTCCTGACAGATGATGCCTCGCCGCAGACTCTTCTCAAGTGCTCCACACTACGGAAAAGGGGGGGGGGGGCTGGGGCTCTGTGACGGCGTAACATCTCTGATTGGAGAAAAGGAAGATTGCTGTCCTGGGAAGTAGTAAGAGTTAGTTTGTTCTGTACACTTGTAACGAATACACGAGTTATGTATATTGTACTCAGCGATAAATAGTGTGTAAATCATATCTCTATGGGGCGTCACTATTTTGCTGATCTCCGTTACCGTATTTCCCACAGTTCTATGGAACGAAAACTGAATCTAATCTAATCTCTGATATAAATCTGGAAGGTCGGATGTGAATTTGACCCATCACCCTCCCAGGTGCGAATCCAATGTTTTGACCACTGCGCCACATCATCGGTCCCAGATGCGGAGGAATGTTTATTGTTTACATTGGTGGTTTTATTACATAATGTGAGGGCTTTTTAAATACATAAACTGGCACATCAATGACCCCATTTGAATATTTGTTTTTGAGTGTCCTTAGCTTCATCTCTCTGTGTGACTTGTTGGAGAAAAATACATTTAAGAGTAGCATTTAAATAATTTGGGGGTAAATTTGATATGATATTCTTTCGTTTACAGGGTGGAATTTAAAAGCAATTTTAGCCATTCATTTGCTTCTTTCACTTTCCAAAACATTCTTAGTACTTTTTGATACCCCAAATGACTTCTACAAGAAATCCATGTTTTCATTGCCTGTGAAAACAAGGCTGATTATTTTCGCATTTCCTTCCGTGATGTCAGTGGAAATCGATATTTTCGATTGCCTGCGGAATTTCCTATCTTTGACGGACGTGAGTTGTTGTTACTGCACATTCCATGTTCCTTGGCTGCAGAAAGTTGTTGATGTTTAATGCTTACAGGCAAGTTGGTGTAACATGACTGTAGTATTGCAGTGATGATTCATACATTGTGTCAGACGCTTGAGAAGGACTTTATAAATACAGCGTTCCCCCCTTAGAGTGCACGTACTTGGATGTTGGGTGTGTTGCTGTTTGATATTTGTTTGTGGCGTGTACCACCGTAGTGATGGAATTTCCGCATCTGGGTGAGCAGTGTTCTGAGCTGTCATGTAAGCAGTTAGGTATGTATGGTTTCAGAAATCTATGCCTGATTTGTCACGACAGATATTTTCTCTCTGCAGTTTAGAAATGCTTTATTGCTCGTTTTTGTAAATTTCCATATTTTTTGTTTCATTGGTGTAAGCTATATGGATATCATTCACTCTGAAAGGGGAAAACTAGAGTCGTAGAGTAATTAATGTTGAGTACCACAGCAGCTGAGAAGGAAAAATTTGACTGAAAGCACCTTGAAGTGTGTTTCCAAAGTTTCCTACACTACTTGGTACAGAGTTTGCGTAGATAACATTTGTTAATATTTCTGATGATATGGGCTGTCACTAAATGTTTAAGTCGAAAAGTATGTGTCATTACCGATTACTCTCTCCATAATCTACAGAATATTCTTCAAGTTTGTCACGACTTTCTAGGAAAATATAAAAGATTTTATTCAAACAGAAACAAACGCCCTTTAATAGTAGTTATAACAGATTAGACCACGGGCAGGTTGCGAGTTAAAATACAAAACTGAAGTTTCAGGAGATTATGTACTAACAACCTTTGAAACAAAGGGCACTGGTTCAAACGCACATTAGTGTACCAAATATACTGACGAAAATAGAAGTTGTTGCAAAATTGTTTGGAAATCAGCTTACAACTTGGTATGTTTACCAGCTATCTGATTCACCAGGAGATGTAACTGAAAATTTCATCCCTCGGCTCCCTAATACACATTTTGCAGTCACACTTGCCAGAGCTGTGAAATAAATGTATGGGGGAAACTTTGATTGTATAACAATTAGTTGGAATAGGTTTAGTTTTATAAGTGGAAAGTGTGGCAATACATAGCCCAACTACATTCTTAAAATGATCCTAATTACTTCCTTCTGTAATGTGAATGCACTATTTGAATGTTTTAGTTTCCCCACACTGCAAGTACAGTTTAAAAAGTCCACGGTGAACTTTGCACAAAGAATTAATATGCTGTTCCATTTCAGCACATTATCCACTGTGAATTTTACTTATTCTGGCTTTGTGTCATCCGACCCACAGACTTCCCTTTATTTCTGAATGCTTATGCATAGTCTCTTTAGGGTTTATAATCCTAGGTCATTTTCCGTGAGCCATTGTGCTGTGATGTTTGCAAAAATATGTATTCTTCTTTTGAGTTGTTACACATTTTGATCACTGTTCTTTACTGTCATTTCATCCGCATACAATATGTTCTTATCTTTCTCTTCAATATCTATATCACTCAAAAACAGATTAAAGAGCAATGTCCACATTACATAGCTATGGTTTCTGACTGGTATGAGCTCCCTTCAACAACAAATGATTAATTCTCAGCAAAATACTTCAATATAATTAATTCATTTTCTGCAAGTTTTCTTTTTAGCTGCTTAAGGTATAAAATTTAAGGTTTTGTCACAAAGTGATGGCTTCCTAAACCGGTAATTTTCAAAATTAGTGTCTCCATGAAATCTTAAACATCTCTGACATGTCTCCAATGTGTGTCTGTCAGTATTCACCTATTGTCAGTATTACATTGTTTCTTAAGGTTCATAGTCTTTAAAAGCCTCTACTTGTATTTTTCCTGGACATTCCTCACAACATTGCAGCATACAATCTTTTGATTCCAAACTGTGTACAGTTTTTTTTTCTCAAAACCAGGATTTTACATTTTGATGAGTTGCACATACACATATTGAATGTGATCCAGAAGCACCAACTGTAGTGAGAAGTTCAGTTGATTTACATATTGCAATGAACATTTCTTTCAGGTTTCGAAGGAGCAGATATTTCTGCTTGTGAATCCTTTTCCCATTTATTTTTACTGCAACACAATCATTTTAGCCTGGGCATAAACAAGAAAACTCATCATCTCAAAAAAAGAAAAAAGTGAGGACATTTTGTTTTAGTTTTTTCCATTTTTGGTTTGCACGTGTTGCTAAAATCCCATCTTCTATCTTTAGTTTCTTAGACAGCTTCTCTGTTTTAGTAGATACAGCAAAATCTTTAGCTTTTTTTTTTCCAGTAGTCCAGCTATTTGTTGCCAGGTTCAAAATTTGAACTTTGTTATAATTTCTTGAAGCCTGAAGCTTCAGTTCTTCAATTAAATTTTTGGCACTCTTCCTTTTGTATTTGAGCAGTATCTATTTGGCTCACACGAGCAACTTAGCAATTACCTTATTAATGCTACCTTGGGCTTTCAGAACTTTGCACTTTATGTATCCCATCGAACCCCTTTTGCTGATCCATTGAACCTTTAATGGTAACTCTCCAAGTGATGATAATGAAGTATTAGCACTAGAGCAGGCATCAATAACGTCCATGTCTTCAGTGGGATGATTCTTTTTGGGCCACTTCTTGTCTACGTTTGATACAAATTTTCTGACCAGATTTAAAAACATTAGTCAGTAACTTCAACCTGTCAGACATTGTAGTGGTCACCGCTTGGTTATGTGTTTTTCTCTTACAAAATGGGTTGCAGCAAGTCTTCTACAGGAACTGAGATTTTGTCATCAACCAGGCATTATGGTATGGAAAAATTTGGGCATCATCAGTAAAATCAAGACCTACATCATAAAAGCTCCTTGACCATTGGTAACATTTCCCTAACTGATTGCAGTTGACTTTTGTCATCATAGAATGGTGATGACTTATGACAGTCAGCTCCATGGTCCACCAAAGTAGCTGGGTGAAGGGGTCTCTTAGTTCATTTTATACAATAGTTTATTAACCTATAACAAGCAATTTTTAAAGTTTATGAATATCCGGGTTTGAAGCATTGAAGTTTCAGTCTTGTTTGTAGGCCTATATAAAATATCCAAATTAGGCCATCAAAATATATTATTTTAGTGCTTATCTTCAGCTACAACAATGATTATTGATAATTCAGACACTTAGTACTCAACACGAAGTGTCAACACCAAAGATTACACCTCACAGCAGACTGACACAGTGAAAATTGCCAATAATGCTATCACTGCTGCGAGGATAGAGCCTTAAAAAATACTGCTGCTTTATAGTGGCTATGGAAACTGAGTGTGACAATGCGTATATGCACCACCATGCATTGTAGGGTTAAAACATTCTGAACAACATAACATTCCACCATGATCGTCTAGATTTTATGACCTTATGAGCATTTGCTGAAGTTTTATTATATTTACATTCTATACTGTAAAATAATGTAAAACACTTATTAGCACAGTTAATTCCCTAGCAGTCAAACCTTTGCTCTCAAAATAACTTGATGAATTTTTAGCCACTTTAGAGGCTTGTATCTATATTTAAGTGTGGCTAAATCACAAATTTTTGCCATGGTGTGGTTCAGCATAAAAAGTTGTCAATGTGTGTTAAAGCAAATGACCAAATGTGTGCTAGAACTTGTAAAAAAAAAAAAAGCGTAGCAAACTTGGCACATTTGCACCTTCATAAATGATGCATATTTGAGTAGCCTCTCTTTAAAAGTCCCTAAAAAATTCAACAACTGAAGATACTGCACTCAAATATGGTGTATAAGCATGAAAAACCATATAGAACCTTCACACCAAATTTCATTAGATTTGGAGATGGTCATGTGGAGACTCCTTTCAATACTGGTCCCTTTGATGTGGCATGACCCTTTTGGATTTTTGAGGTGGTGTGGTTTTAGTTTTATTTTTCATTGTATTTTTAGTTTTTTTCGTATCAGTAGTTGCAGTTGGCCAATATAGGTCAAGGGAAATGTCAGATTCCAATTTTGTAGTTATAGCTGTAGATGTTTTGGTGTTTTGATATCGTCAGCTGTGGTTGAGTTGTATAAATCAAGAGAAGTGTCTGATTCCTGTAGATTTTGTTGGTATAGGAGAATGTTGTATTCCCCCCCCTCCCCCCCCCCCCCCCCCCCCAAGTTTTTGTAGCCATGTGTATGTAGTGACGTCATAGATGCAGACAGTTGGAATGTGTCAACTGAAATCAGACGAACAAGTTTCAGTTCTGACACTACCAGTTAATCGGGACACTTGACGTGCAAGACTCGTCAAAAGCGAGACACCATCTCATTGTAAAACACAAACATACAGTAATTTTAAAGTGTGTTTGATAACAACTGGTCAAATTTACGCCTTAGGTGCTGCCGTTAACCACAGGAATCTTATATTCAACAACAAATACATTTAAATTGAACCTAATAAATTCCCAGTGATTTCTAATGGCACTTGTGTGTTCAAAATGACGAACAAAACGTGCAGCTTAAGGTAATTACCAATTAAATCAATCAGTGGTCACACACCAAAATTTGACAGCAAGGTATCCGATATTTAATGAACACACATGCACTTAGACAAGAACTGAAAGCTTAACAGTTTACAAGAAATTTAAAAAGTGCTTTATTTTGAACCCATATGATTTAAATAAATGCAACTGCATTCGCATGTGAACTAGAGGACTCAGGCTGAGTAAGTGTAATGAGTGAACGGATGTTCGAGCAACATCTGAGTTAATAGCTTAATAAAAATTAAGTTCTTCAGCAGGTGAGGTAAATGCCAACATCCAGTGCAAGCAGTTCCACTTCACTGTATAAACAACAGTTAGGGCTTGCTGCACTCAAAGCTACTGCACCAAACAAAAGCAGCTCCCGTCAACACATCGGAAGCAAGCAGAATTAATCCACAAATTTCTCTTACAAATTGCACTGATCAGGCATTCAAACAAAGCACAAATTGGGAGTGTGTTGCAGAATTGTTTTATGAATCACAAAATATAAAACAGTACAGTTGTTAAAAACATAATTATGAAAACCAGAAATACCAAGGGAGGCTGAGTTGCACTGCATGCAATTTAGCTATCTAAAACATGCTTGTCCGGCCCCATAAAATCAGATGTACACCAGCCAGTAACACGTGGAGCAGAATACACAGCATCATTGGTTAACACCTCTAAAGAGATTGAAAGAATTGGTTGCACAGCAAACTTTCTTACACTAAGGCTACACTGTGCAACACAACATTGTTATTGACTGGGAAAGTTGCAGAATGTGCTCACCCAGAATAAAATCTGGCAGGCTGTTAGAAAATTGAAGTTGATATCAATGTGAGAGCTGCTTCCCCCTTGAGGATTCCCTCTCTACTATCTGCTGTCCACATGAGCACTGTTATGGTGATAAATGGCAGGGGGCTTACTCCTCGTTCCACTCTGATCAGTCCAAGTCACCGTGGCCAGCACGCTTCATGTGCACCAGGAAGGATTGCGACTATGAACCAGAATATGAGGCCACTTGAACCAATACCAAATGAAATTGCGACCCCACTCCTGGCTCTGCTCTTCGACCAACTTCACGGTTCCACCACCGAACTTCAAGAGAGCAAGGCCGCTGCTGGCATGGCCGTCAGGCCACCAGTTATTCTCTTTGGCCAAAGATGAATACTGTTGAGAATGTGACATGACCTATCAATTTGGGGCATGGCTCATGTAGAGTTTCATTCCTTGTTTCCTTGCTTAATATTGTTTTTAAGATGTTAACATTTTGCTTCCTGATTCTGATTTCTTTGGTGGCTCATTTTGTTTCTGATACTATGTCATTACATCTGCAAAAGCAGATAAGCTCACGTGTGACCAAATATTTCTGTTTAACTACATGTGACTCATAGTACAGGGTTGCCACAAGTTCTGGAAATCAGGGAATTTCAAATGTATCAGGGAAATTTGGGATAAACTGGAAAAATATCATTTTTGGCTCAGTAGCATGAAATTGTTTGTTTACTGAGATGTCATGCTTCGTCGCTGGCTGGGCGCAGTGGAATATGTGCACTGCTTCCCAAATCTCTCATTCTTACTGCTTCTCCCCTTCCTGCCATTTCCCTCAGCCTGCAGTCAGTGCTGCCACCACTACTTGCTGCTAGCCTAGCAGCTGCCAATGAGAGGCAGGGTGGTGTGAGGAGTGGTTTGTTTGGATGTGATTCTCAGAGCTTGTTGATGCAGCGGCCGAAGACAATGGTCATGTGTGTACGAGTTGTGTCTGAGTGATTGTGTGAATGTGTGTGTGTGCTGGTGAGTTGTTACCTATCGTCATTAGTATTGATTCTCAAGAGTATTTGCACAAGTTATCTGTTGCATGGTTGATCATCGCAGTCTCATTTCATCAACATGGTGTCTGTGACACGTGAATAACTGGTTACATGATTGGACTTCCATGACAGGCCAAAACCACAGGTCATTTCTGCAAGTATCTCTAACGGATCAGGCCTGCCGATCTGAAGCCCATAGTTTCCCACTAATGTGCAGGCCCTGTCTGTCTCTGTGAGGCATAATGCAGTGGATTTTCGTGGGTTACCCATGGACCCAGGACTGTTGTGCTCCTCGGCAGGCCAGAGGCCGTGGGCGATGGATTTCAGGAATTGCGACTGTCTCACCACAACTACGTTGTACAGTGCGGCGTTTTATAGGCTTTCTATGTATTCTAGTACATTTTTGCATTTCGAAAGTAGTTTATATATTAGAAAGTATGGACGACAAGAAGAAGAAAGTTGTGGCAGTCGCTGGCAGATTGTACACTATGCACTCAATGCACTTCCTGAAAGAAAAATTACACAATACCTGTAGAATAATAGACATAACACATTGGGTAATAACCAACAATAACGGACATAGTAGAACCAACATTTTAATCGCGGTCACTTATGGTGTTGGTTTACCCAACTCTTCCCCACCTTATGATGACCCCAGCAAACAAAAAAAGGTTGAGAGATATGTACATAGGAACATGGAACGTGCAGTGCCTATCCCAAGATGGAGCCCTACAGCAACTGCTAACACAAGCAAACAACTACGTTATAAATCTATTGGTTCTCCAGGAAAGTAGGTGGAAGGGATGTGACACAATGCACTCGAGAAATTTCACAATCTTCTATAGTGGCGGGAGTATGAATACCTTTGATACAGCTTTTGTGGCCTTTAAAGGACTGAAGCATGCTGTAATGCGCTTCGAACCAATCAACGAACCAATGTCCATATTAAGATTAAAGGGAAAAGTATTCAGCATAACAATTATAAATGTACATGTACCCACAGAGGAGGCAGATGAACAACAGAAGGATGAGTTTTATAGCAAAGTAGAGGAGTTGTACAATCAGGCTCCTAAACATGATGTTAAGATCTTAATATGAGACTTGAATGTAAAAGTAGGGAAAGAAGAGGCTTATCAGCCAACTATAGGAAGACATAGCTGCCATGAAATATCGAATGATAATGGAATTTCGGTTGTAAATTTTGCTATAAGTAAAAACATGACTCAGCAGTACATGGTTTCCACACAAAAATATACACAAAGAAACATGGATGTCACCAGATGGACAGAGTAGAAATGAGATAGACCATATATTAACAGGAGGCACAGATCAGATGTAATGGATGTTAGAAGCCAACGTAGAGCTGACTGCAGTTCAGACCATAATCTAGTAAGAAGTAAGTACAGGCAAAGGATCTCACTATTGAGTAAACAAAAAGACCACAAACAGAAACATTTTGACATTAAGAAACTAATGTCAGAAGAAATACGGAGAGCATATCAGGCGAAAATAGAAGAGGGGATTAAGAACAATACTGACTCATCAAATGAACATGTAGAAATAATGTGGAAACGATGTAAGACTGCAATAATTGAGGCAGCTGGGGAGGTTTTGGGACATGTACAGGCTCAAAGGAAGGCAGATTGGTTTGATGAAGAATGTATGAGAAGAATTAAGGAGCGTAACATAGCACGAATGAAATTATTTCAGAGAAGAACTAGAGCAAATCTGAATGAATATAATGAGAAGTGCCATGTAACTAAGAGGGTTTGCAGAAAGAAGAAAAGAGCACTAGAAAAGAAAAAAAAAGGAAGAAATGGAACAGCTAGGAGAAGAGAAGCAAGTATGTGAAATATACCAAAAGATTAAAGAAAGAAAGGCTGAGTTTCAAGCCATAACAAATTTATGTAGAAATAAATAAGGGGATTTTATAGGGGAGAGTAATAAGACACTTGACAGATGGGTAGAATACTTCCAAGAGTTACTGAACCCAGAAGTAGAAGATTAGAACAAGAAGACTGGTGGAAATAACTTATTATGGACAAAAGGTCTTAACACCAGAACCCACACTGGAGGAAGTGATACAAGCCACTAAGATCTTAAAAAATAATAGGGCACCTGGAGAAGATCACATCCAGGTGGAACTTCTCAAATATGGTGGGGAAGCATTGTGGAAAACAATACATAAAGTAATACTGAACATCTGGCAGGAAGAGAGCATGCCAATGGAGTGGAAAATGGCTATTATGTGTGCCATCCATAAAAAAGGAGGTAAATTAAACTGACAGAATTACCGAGGAATATCCCTGCTAAATACTACATATAAAGTGTTCTCCAAGATCCTAACTAGGAGGCTTACTCTCTATGTGGAAGAGAGAATTGGAGACTATCGGAGTGGCTTTAGAAGGAAAAGGTCAACAACTGACCAGATATTCACATTACACATGCTACTTGAAATATGTTATAAACACCAATTACACACACATCAGCTTTATATCGATTTTAAACAAGTCTATGATAGCATATCAAGAGTGACATTGCAGAATGTGATGGAAGAGGCAGGAATACCGAAGAAGCTTGTTAAACTTACTATGATGACCCTCAGTGAAACCAACTGTAAAGTAAAAATACAGGACGAAATCTCCAGAGAAGTGGAAGTGAAGAAGGGACTGAGACAGGGTGACAATATCTCCTCACTGCTATTCAACCTGCCTAGAAAAAGTCATAAGTCAGGTAGAGTTAAATAGAGGAGGAACCACTTTTAATTGTTCACTGCAGTACCTGGCCTTCGCAGATGATGTGGCATTACTCGCACGAAACACCGCTGTGCTGGCAGATGCCTATCAACAACTGGAGAGAATTGCAAGGGAACTTGGCCTGGTAGTCAATGTCATAAAGACCAAATATATGGCAATGACCAACCAGCGAAACCTACCAAATCTCAGGATAGCCGACAAACAGTTTGGAAGGGTGAGAGACTTCAAATACCTCAGATCGACTATCACAGAGACAAATGACATCAGCTAGAATAGCAACAGGCAACAGATGCTACTTTGCCACACTACCCATGCTTAGGAGCTCACTTCTATCACGAAAATCTAAAATCCTTATTTACAAAACAATTATAATACCAGTAGTTATGTATGATGCTGAGACATGGGCCATGACTGCAAATGAGGAAAGGATCCTTAGCATTCGGGGGAGAAAGGTTCTGCGTAAAATATATGGGTCAATATACGATCAAGAAGGTTGGTGCATCCGTACGAATGCAGAATCAGGACAACTTTTTGAAGAACCTGTCATTGTCACTACTGTTAAAACAAGAAGACTGTGATGGGCAGGACACATGGTCAGAATGGAGGAAAACAGAACATGTAAGAAGATTTTTGATGGCAGGGCTGGAGGCAGACAACAGAAGGGTCGTCCCAGAAAGAGATGGATGGACAGAATTGAAGACGTGAAAAAGCTGTGTGTCAGAAGATGGAGACGGAAAGCCATGGACCAGATGGAATGGCAGGATATTGTGATGCAGGCCAAGGCCCTCCAAGGGCTGTAGAACCGAATATTTGTAATAGTAGTAGTAGTAGTTCCCCAACTTATACATTTCTTTCAGGTGGCCTACTTTTTCTGTGGTTATTTCTGATTGCAGTGAAGGTATTTTAAATCTGTCTTGCGACTCAAACAAAATTTGTAGGCTATTTTTGTCACCAAATGTGTTTTGCTTTATTGAAATGAAATAACATCATTGGTCCTAATGAAACATATATACCATTTGGCTTGCTTCCTCCATCTAAAAGCAGTTCATCACACAAGATGTTGATGTTGGTACTTAAGATGATGGCTCACACCTTTAGAAATACAGAAGTCCATACATTTTTTTGTCAGCTTATGTCTTTCCTTACCCTTGAGGTCCCAAAATTTGTCAGGGTAGATGCTAAAACTTGTCTGGAAATCAGGGGATTTCACTAGGGAAACTTGTGGCAAACCTGTAGTTATATTAGAACTAATATTACTAATGTTGTTGTTGTCAATAATTGTCTGACTTCGAGAAGTCACCCTTGTTATACATATATTTTTGTGGCAATGTTATACTGTATTAATAGTTCTTCAAAATGTTGACTTGTCTTTGTTCCTTTTCCCATATCGGTACTGAAATCTCGACATATAATAAATATCTCTCCATATTCATTCGTATTAAGTTAGTTGTTCTGTACATACAAAACCCACTTATATGTCATCTGTCACAACACCAGTAATTTCAATCACTGTTCATTACCTATGAATAATCTCACACCTTCACTATTTGCAGTCTTTAGGAATTTTCCTGTTTTAATAGACATTGAAACTCCACAACTTCTGTGTTTAGAACTACGGATGTAAATGGAGAAGATATACTGCTTTATTGTCAGATTACCTATCTGACTTTGAGTTAGCCTATATTCAGTGATTATAAAATATATCTGCTTGTGTTTCACTTATAAGTACTTCTATTTTTGTTCTAGGTTCTTGTTACCAATGTACTGGATGTTCTAGAGTAGTTTTTTTTGTATAAGTTCCTTTTTGCTGACTCACATGTTTGGAGAGTGTATTCTGTAAGGCTTCCTGGTTTGGATGGTGCTTACATTTGGCTTTTTCAAGTAGAACATCTGATTTTTCATCCCATTAGGCCACAGTAGTTTCCATTGTTCCTAATGCATTTGCAGACATCTGTAAATATTCTGCTGAGTGTTACAGACCCCAGCCTGTTTAAATGCAGAACATTCTTTCCTGTGCAGTTCTCACATAGAAATTTGTTTTTGTTTATCAGGCAGAGGATACCAAATGATTGCTTAGGGCTTGTAACCCTAGGATGCCCAAGCATTTTTTTCTAACTTGGATGCCTAAGGGGGGGGGGGGGGGTTCGGTGAGCCCACAGGTATTAAATAAGTTTACTGACGAAAAATTACAACTTTAAAAATGGTTTATGTATTTTAACTAAGGCATCGGTTTATAAATGTTGTTAATTGTTATAAATATTGGATTGAGTGAATAAAAAATTGACATATTACAATACAAAATAAAGATGTGTTCATATACAATAGACTACTCTTGAGTCCTCAACTTCAAGGCAAGAGACACTCTTCACAATTTTTTCTGAATGTGTGTTACACACATGTTTATGACAGTGTCCACAATACTATTTTGTTTTACTCAGATAGTTGTACTTCTGCTTCTTTGTTTTAGCTTCTCGTACAAAAATATGGCACTGACCTTTCCCTGCAAGAGGCTGACATGCTTCTGTTGTCACTTCTTTAATTTTCTTTTGTAGAATAGTATCCATTGATGGAACAATTTGGTTAGATAACCCTCTTGCATTGGCACTTCTTTCTTCCACCTGCAATTTCACTAGTTCCATCCCAGCTTGCAGAAGATAAAGTTTCCGTTTGTTGTGTTTCTTTTCTTCCATCTTGGATGTTGCTGGATGAATATGGTGGTTGCATTGATAGCACAAATGTCAATGAGAGAGTAAAATACAGATAGAGGCCATCTCTTTGTTCCGATCTTGCAGGTGTACAGACGCGCCATTTGATCAATGGTATCAATTCCACCGTTAGTGGAATTATAATATGCATTTATCTCGGTTTTATTCTTCTCTCCTCCAACAGTGCCTTTATCTTGGTGCATTGTTGACAACATCAGTAAGTTTTTACGTGGTTTCATTTTTGCTATGTAGGACACCAAAGTTACTGGAGGCCTACCTGTTGATGGGTCTGTAACAAGAACATTGACGAATATAGCTCTCGATTTGACGTATTCTTCATTATGTCTGGAATATGCTTCCTGTTTGACTGGAGAGTTCCTACTGTAGTAGCTTTGTAGTCTTGGTATAACTCTTCCGCCAAATCCACCGATGTGTAGTATCGGTCTGTAGTAATATTTCGACCAGTATTTTTCACAGATGCTACCAGACATTTGACGACAGCTGCTGAACCCAATTCTTCTTTCGACAAATTCTGAACAGTACCTGCATAGGGTTCCATATTCAAGACGTATCTGCCAACTGCATCGGACATCATGTGTATAAGGATGCCATACTTGCCCGGTTTATCCTTCATAAATACTTTGAAGGGGCAGTGCCCTCTAAACAAGCTGAGCATTTCATCAATGGTGAGGTGGACCCCTGGTTTATACAGTAGTGGAAACCTATCATTCACTTTGTTGAAAACATCACGGATTGCTGTGAACTTGTCTGCTTCCCTTCTTAGCTGGCTGGTACTTTTGTCATCAAACCTTATGATTGCAATAAGTTCCTTGAAACATTCTCATGCCATAATACCCTTGTAAAATGGCTGACCCATTAGGTCTGACCAAAGATCGTGTACACTGACAGAATTGTCCTTATTTGCCCCCATAAATATCAGGATTCCTATAAAGGCATACAATTCTTTCTCATTAGTCAAATTAACATTTCGCCTAACTGCCTCTTCATTTGAATGTTATACTATAACATCCATGATGTCAGGCGTAAGAAGCAACTTCAAGGCTTCTCCAAGTGAATGGCAAACACCAGCTGGAGTTACTCCTGCCTGCTCCCTTACTATATTGGCAACAGACCTCCGAGGAACTCTAGGGTGTGTGATTACGTACCTTCTTCCAGACTTGGCCACAATAACATCCCGATGGTCACTGCCTGAAGCTGCGCTATCTTCATCTTCTCTAACATCCGCATCACTTTCCCGATCTGAATCATACTCCATAATACCATCCTCATGTTAACTTTCACTCCCAGAGTCAGAATCTTCATTTAATATTTCATTCAGAACACTTTCTAAAGATGAGTCACGTATTCTTTTAGTCATTTCTAAGTCTGGGTGGGGACAGTAAGGAACTGCACTAACTCACTGCAAGTTTACGAAATAAATAACAGCTGACTGACATCAACAGTCACTTCCTCTGAAAGTAAACCGATTGTTGTGAATATCAAGAAGACCAACCAACAAGAAACTAACTTGCATTGTTGTAGAGATGAGAAATACGAAATCCTACTAAGGGAAATTTTCTATAGCATGGAAGCCTAAGGGGGGGGGGGGGGGGGTTGTTGGACCCATAATAAGTTTGTTTATTTTTTCTTTCAAAGCAGGAATTTTCTATAAAATATATTGACACTAACGTTTCATAAAGTAGCCAACAAACAATAATTCAAAGGGAATATGTAGTATGAAAATTCCTTGGGCAAAAGCAGGAGACATAAAAAAATTGTGGGTTCAGCGACCCCCCCCCCCCCTCTCCCTCCCCCCCCAGGCGTCCTAGGGTTACGTGAAATAAAAGCTTTTATAAAGACGGTTCTTCACTGATGTGGCCCATCTGTGGTGTAATGGATACTAAATCCAAATGTTTGTGTTTCAATCACATGTTGGTCCTATGATATATTTTTTATTTTTTTTATGACTTCTTTCACCTTTGGCAATGATTCATTGATAGGAAAAATGGCAATTTGTGCCATAAACTGGAGTCCTTGCTAAACTGTCTCCTCCATGGCTGTCTGGTTCAGTCACTTCAAAGACCAAAGGAATGCAAGGACATACCAATTTCAATAGAACCGTGCTTAGTAAAATACTATAATGTTCAAATCAACTTTCTCTTTCACAAAAAATTTACCTTTTTACAAATTAATGAAATGATTTATGTTGACCAAAGATTTTTGATATAAGAAGTCATACTCATTCAGTTAATTACATTGTCAAAGAAGATGAAGGAGCTTAAAAGGTTTAGGGCATCCTCCTGCTCTTCTGACGGGAAGCTGTGCTCAAAGGCAGATAACCCAGCAATGGTCAAAAGCATGAGGTTTTATTATGGAAACCACTGCTCTAAAGGCGCGTGAAGCGCAATTTGTCCGTAGAACACTTAGTCATCCAGGAATGGAAGACCACAACAGACTAGTCAAAAGGCTGATGACTTAAATGTGAAGAAATAATTGAAATGACATAAGTTAAAAGTAATGTACAAGCACACAGCAGAAGCTAAACAAACTCGTCAGAGGCAATGCAAATAAAGTGTTTATTTATCAAAATGACTTTAAGCTTTATAGAAGGCAGTACACTGAGGCCTACATGCTATAATAGCTGAAGCTGGAAACTACTAGCTCAGTAGCTGTTTTTCATACATTCTGTCTCTGACCTCTGTGAGAGCTTTAAGTAACCATACCAGCTCTTGTTTGTCTAGAAAAATGGTCTTTGTTGAGTACATGAACCAAGTCACTCAGCCAGTTACATTTATAATGTCACTTTGTCATCGTGTTGCTAATTCAGTATGAATTGAGACATCTAAAATCGTTGTTTTTTTTTTAATATTTGTGTAAACTCCATCTTAGCTCCATTGATAGTCAATAATTTTGCATGTTTCCTTTTTCAGTAGTGACTCATTTTATTTCACTTTAGAAGTTTAATAACCCAAAATTTTTTGTGGTGCAGTCAACAAAAGCAATTTCCCTTAGATGTTTATATGTGCTAACTGGTTTAGTTTTATAAGCTTAATTTATCTAACTACTTCTAGAAATAGCTGAAGAGAACTGGTGTGAAATTATTTTTATTTTGCACAGCGAAATAATTCATTACTATTTTGGAAAAGCTTATATAAATGTGTTTATTTTGTTATTTTAATTTTTCAGATTATCTGCCGTTGAAGTGTGATGCATGTGAAAAAATTTTCTGGTAGGTTAACTTTCCTGACTTCTTTTTTTTAGATGATGTAAGAAAATATGTTATCTAATCTCCTATGTTAGTTTTGCAATTAATTTGCACAGCAAAGAAAATAACAGTAATTTATAATTTTATTATGTAAAGATAAAACTATTTTTTGGATACTCCAGTATGCTAAATTCTTCTTAACCCAGGCACATCTTGCTGTTGTTTAAATAGGATATTCTTTGGACATAAAGCTGGTTACTCTGACCGCTTTTATTGGATTTTGTCATGTCAGCACAAATTTAGATTTGAGCTTGCTCTAACTTTTCCACTGTTTGGCACAAATATAATTTGTTTCATTCACTGGTTTTTGCACTAATATTTCTTTCCCATTTTTGGTACTTCTTTTTTCACCACAGTATGTTGTATGGCAGAGAATCGAAAGTTACATTTGATTGACTGTCCCATATGTAATACAGATCAAACATCATGAGTCTGTTGTCTTGATCAGAAGGTAAAAAAAACTTTTGAATTCCAAATTTAGTGAAGAGTGTCATAGGAATTTAGTAAAAGTGAAAGTAAACTCGTATGGCATGAATGGGTGGGAGGTCCTGAAGAGCAGGTTCAGCCACCTAATTGAAAGGTTTCTCCTATTCTCAGTGCCCACAGACACCTTTCCATCACGAAGTATAAAGCTTTGTATGGAAGTGTATCTGTTAAGTGCTGATGACCGTAATGGTGTTGTGTAGGAGATGATGATAGAAGGGAGAGGGTGATACCTGTTGTCAAGACATAGCCTTAATAAATGTGATCCATCATGTAAAATCATTGAAGGATCTGCCAAAACTGGCAGCAGTACTACATTTCTGTAGCTGTCTTGAAGCTGAAAATTTGCTTCGACACTTTGCAACATGTGCTATTGAAAAAATGTTTTATGCTTGAAGAATCGCTCTGGAAATTGTTAGCACAGTGTAACCAAACAATGGTAAACCCTCCACTCCTTGCCCAGAAACAGATCTC
Source organism: Schistocerca americana (assembly GCF_021461395.2). Classification (NCBI taxonomy): domain Eukaryota; kingdom Metazoa; phylum Arthropoda; class Insecta; order Orthoptera; family Acrididae; genus Schistocerca; species Schistocerca americana. The sequence continues at coordinate 439,255,840 of NC_060125.1, forward strand.
CCATGCCTTGTCTCTTGTCTCCTCAGCCATCTATAGTCTGTCTGTAAACTCAAGAGCGAGGTTGGGGAAGTGGCCTTTCCCGGAAGAACGCTGCCATCGGCCTACAGGGGAACCCAAAATGTGTTGCCCGTTAGCTGTCTAGCTGTGTAGGTCGGCGTGCAGTGATATACGTCGTTTCTGTTCGTGGAATCTTAGTTGCCAGTGTCAGCCAGTTAAGTTTGTGTACTTAATGATATACTTCAATGTCTGAAAATGATGGATAATCATCAAGCATTGCAAGAAAATGTGCAGAATACGAGGAAGAGGAGGTATTTGCGGAGAAACAAGAGTTCGATCATCTCTAATGTTATTACAGCGTATATTAAAGAGGTGGCCAAAAAGAACTGTTGACTAATATGACCTGTCCCAATCAAAGGGCTACAATTTATACAAATGTCAGCCTCATCCAATAGGATGCATAAGGAATGAACGCAAAAATAAGCCGCATGGTTTAGTGGAATTGCCATGAAGGAAAACTAATAATCTTGGGAGGAAACCGATCGCTATAGACAGTTTCAAAATCACGTAAAACCTTTGATGATTATGGAACACTTAATCTCTATCTGAGTCTCTATTCAACTGACTCTGAGACATATTGCTTTAAATATGTGTGCAATAGCTAGTCTAAACACTGCTGAAATTTTCTTCGAAACATGTACATTATTCTGTACTTCTAAGCAAAAACCTTGACATACGAGGTGCGTTCACATATTAATTTTTATTTTTTGGTACACAGCAATGTTATCCTCTTCAAAATATTCCCCATTGCATACTATACACTTGTGCCAGTGCTTTTTCCAATTCTTTAGGTACTGTTTCTTCGGGATAGTTTATAGGTCTCTTAACTGTGCATTTTTAATCTCATGCATGCTTGTAAAACTGCTGTCCTTTAAGGCCTGCTTTGAAATGTTTATACCACTTGTATGCCCTTGGTTCACTCATATACTTAAAATTTCTAAAAAATTCATACACTTTATTCCATTCCTATAACAAAATTTAAGACAGATTCTCTAATCTGTTTTTATGCAAAACAAATAATCCTTGATGCTACAAAAACACACACAACCTTTTTGACAGCTGACAACAGAGTAAATACCTAATATGCATAACATTGTACACATACTTTTGAGACATGTTTACAAAGACAGTAACAAAGTAGTAGTGCCAATCGGACTAATACAACACACCAAATTATAAATTTCTGCTTACTTTTTAAAAACTCTTCTTGTTGCAAGTCCTTCAAAGAAAACTTCTACCTTTTAGTTGAAACACAAAGTAAGAACAAGCCTTAAATTCTACAGATTGATTGCCTTATATGGGGTTCATTTTATGAATAGCAATAGAGGAACATACAATAAATTCACATGAACAGGCATTCGGTTCTATGTTTGTAGTATAATCCTGACTTCCATTCTTATCTTAATATTATTTACTGTATAATGTTGTGTTTTGGAAGAAGCTATTGTTTTTTGTATTCCTTATGGTCTTAATGCATTTGTCTAAAAGTGAACGCAGCAGAGACGTATCTGTACGTGGCATCACCACAGATTTAAAGCATGCGCTGCGGCAGGGCCGATACTACATTGTGAAGCAGCCTGTAGAAGTGTCTTGTGACGTAGCTGGGTTGGCAGAGTGGGGACTCGCTCGCTCGCTCACTCGCTCTTCAGTTTACCGACAGACTATACCATCCCTACATACCCATTGATTGGCCGTCTCAGAGGACCCCCCCCCCCCCCCCCCCAATTCTGTAACTCAGTGTCACCTAAGACTGGAGCAACTGAATCTCATTCTCCACCACCAACAGAGTTTTGATGGTTCATCTTGCTCTAAATTGAAAAGTATCGTTCTCACCCCTCTCACAGTGGTATTCTGTCACCAACCCAAACTACACAACATCCTTGCTCATCCCTATTCTACCTCTGCTCCCAACCAATTATGTCTCATACTCCGGCCCCACACATCCTGCCACTGCCAACTACTCCGGTCCTGTCACTGTCATTCTGTAGCACATCAAAGGCAGGACCACTTGCGAAAGCAGCCATTTAGTATGTCAGTTTAGATGCAACTATGTGTGGCATGCTATATGGGTGTGACCACTAGCAAATGGTCTTTCTGCTTGTTTGACCATTGCCAAATACCAAGAAAAAACTGGACCACTCAGTTGCCATGCAGCATAGTGTGCTCTACTTCAGTGACTGCTTTACAGCCGGTGACAGCTGGACTTTCTCCACCAATGTTAACTTAGCTTTTCTGAACTGTGCAAGTGGGAGCTCTTCCTGCAATATTTTGTTTGTTTCTCCTGGCCTCAACATTTACAATTTCATGTCTTCCAACTGCCTCTGTTGGCCTTTCCTTGCTCATGTTCCAGCCTCACATGTACATTTCATCCCCTCAGCACTTCTGCATAGTCCTTCCTTTTCTCTGCTTCTCTTCATTCTCCTCCTTCCCCCCTTCCTACCCTCCAGCTCAGCCTTCCAATGCTGCACTTAGTGGCCCACTATCCTGACCCTGCCATGTTCCTGCACATTCTCACAGCCAGCAGTACAGCATCTTTCCCACTCCTACCATGCTATCACTCCCCTTCCATACCCATCACATCTTCTGTTTTCCACTAACCATCCCCAGATCACTACTAATCACAGCTGGGCCTCAGCCTTGTGTGTTTGTATATTTCCTTCTGATGCTCTTCCTGCGAAAATGAAGAGAGTAGAAAATGTGAGAAAGGTGTGGCGTACACTTCCTTTTCAATTTTGCAAATCCACACTGTGCCTCAGTCACATCTGAAAAAGATTTATCACTGGACACACGAAACCTTTGCAGGCTCTTCGAAGTGATCCAGAGGATGCAACCAATCATGAGCCTTTGTTGGATGTCATTTCACAAGGTCAGTGCACCTTTCCACAGGTCAGATAAACCACGAATCCTAGCTTTCGACAACTACCTAAAATCGTATGTTTAGTTCTTTACAAATTCCGATACCCAATTCCAACTGTGATTATAGGACTTGTACGTTATGCAACTTCCACAGTGATTAAAACTGTGTGCCACACTAGGACTGGAACCTGGGAACTGAGATTAGTTGGTAGAGTACTTTTGTGCGAGAGGAAAAGGTCCTTTGTTTTAGGTCCAGTCTGGCATAGAGTTTAAGCTGCCAAGAAATTTAAAACCAGTGCACACTCCACTACAAAGTAAAATTTGTACTGGTACATTCATTGTTACATCACTTTGAAAGTAAATAGTGGCTCCGCAATCTTCTACTTAGACTGTTACTGGAGACTCTGTGTTTGTATTTAGGGAACTGAGAGGAATTGTACATGGGAATGCACGTGCATGTGGTCCTATTCTGTGGTGCAGTCCAATGTTCCCTCGTAATATTCTGACACTGAGGTGGCCAGTAATGGTGTACTGTGAGCAGTGTGCATACGTTGCTTGGGAGGCAGTGAGCTGAGACAGCACATTCGCGGTATGCCAGTACTGTGTTGACAGCAGTGGGCAACCATTACTCTTGACTTTTTGTGGCACAGGGTGGTGGCTGCTGCTGTAAGAACATCAGGCCACATCATGCTCCAGGACTTGGAGTGTAGAGGTTTTCGGTTGATACCCTGATAATAGCAGAGATGGCTGATCCTTCACGTCATACTCCCAGCATGGCGGCAAAGTGTTCACTTGCCCTGGCTCACAGGTGCTTAGGCAGCAGTTCGTGTTCTGGCAGAGGTGCACGCGTCTGTGTAATTGACATGGCACAGAACAGCATAGGCTCGACATCACACAATTGCCCTGCCTTCAGCTGCGTTTAGATACTGCTGCTCCATGCCGGTTTCATGGTAATGGCAGTGCTGGCTGGCCACGATGAATAGTCCGGAATGGGATGATGACCCAGTTGTTGTGCTCAGGCTGTAATACCCCCAGCAGGCTGGCCCAGTTTTGGCACGTACAATTTGTCATCGCAGACGTGGTTGCGAAATGCTGGCCTAGCAGTCCACTAGCTAGTGCCTCACTTTGGCTGTGGTCTGATTTTGTCTAGGCACAGATTGCTGGTCTCATTTTTAACTTAACCTTTAACAGAGGTGAAATGAAGGTCTAATTGCTTGCAGATTAGGCATTGTCATCTAAGGCACAGGTTCCTACTCTGGCAACAGCTGTCCGTTGATGACAACACACAGTTTACACATTTGAGGGCAGTGTGTGGTTATGAAGGGTGACTTGGCATCTGTTGTGGATGGTAACACAGTGTCAGTGTAAATGCGTACTAAATTTTTGCATTTATTTTTACAGCTTGGGAAGGAACAATTAGTTTGTTCCTTAGGCTAGCTTTTACACCCCAATCTCACAAATTCTTCAAGTTCACAGCATGTTATATTATTCTTACATATTTCTGTGCATTTATCCTTTTAAAAGTATTTTATTGTTTTATTTTTATTGTGCTTTATTATTATTTTATTTTACTAGTTAACTTAGTTGCTTTTAGGATTTACAAATTAGTGTGCAGCTACTGTTCATTGCTTTGTTTGCCATTATTTAAACTAAAAGAAAGTTGATCGTGATATTTTCTTTTAGTTAAATAGTGATCTTCCATATGTCTTTATTTTTGTTATACAAAAAACTTTCCATTGTTGTAATATTTGCACACTTCAGTTAGACATAATGTAAATATAGCTGAGCATTGCTAGGATCATAGCAGTTCTTTGCTGTGCATAAGCGTACCAGTCAGGTATCAGCACTTGGTACATAATTCATACATGGCATACTGTCCAGAAAACTGTTAACATCAGCTATTATTATAAACAAATTAATAAATATGAAATATATATTATGGACAATTTACTTCTATCATAAACATAGAGCTTGAGAAGCTGATGGAATGAAAATGTGATTTTAATTATTAAAAGAAGAGGAATGCGGTATTTAGATTTTGGATTTTGTCCATCAGAGGCTGTTGTTATGCTGGCAAATCAAATATATTCGGAGGTGATGTAAGAAAACTGGAAACAGTTGTCATTGAAATAACAGTTTGTAATTAGTGAGTGTAATTGTCAGTGTGTTAGATTATTTTGAATGAATGGGGTGGTTGTAGAACTATGGATTCATATTTAAGAGCATATTCCAAATTACCATCTGATCATCATGATTTTGTTTTCCTGTGGTTCTCTAATGTCTTCAAGCAAGTAAGTGCAGGGATGCACATGAAATATTGCTCTGGTTCTGTGATATTGACTGAAGTAATACTCTTTGTACTACTTAGTCCAGCTATCCCCTTGCGGGTTCGGGGGTAAGAATGGAGCCCACGGTATTCCTGCCTGTCATAAGAGGCAACTAAAAGGAGTCTCAAACGTTTTGGCTCTTATGTGATGGCCCCTCTTGGGTTTGACCACCATATTTCAAAATTATTCCGAAGAGCTAGCCAATTGGGGAAGGGCGTCTTACTTGGTGCATTCTGTCCATCGTGCATTGAGATCTTTAGCCAGCTTATTCGTCATTGTATTGCAGTCCCGCTTGCTCTCCATCTCTTGGGAGGAACGAAAGGCTGTGAATGACAGTGAGATGTATTCGCCCCGGTATCTAGTCTGTATGAGAGCTGATGGGGAATCCTGTGTGTCCACGAAGCCTCAGTTCTTTGTAGAGCATTTAGAGGACAAGTTCGGTGAGGTGGAGGGCTTGTCAAAAATGCGGTCTGGGTCAGTCTTGATAAAAACAGCATCCTCTGCCCAGTCACGAGCATACTCGATTGTAAGAAGATGGGGGATGTTTCTGTTACTATCATGCCCCATAAAAACTTAAATATGGTCCAGGGCATTATCTTCCACAGGGACCTTCTTTACAGTCCGATGACGAGCTGTGTGCCAACTTAGAGCGACGAGGTGTGCATTTCATCAGGCAAATCCACTGGGGTCCGAGGGATAATCAGGTTGCCACCGGTGCCATCATCTTGGCCTTCGAGGGTGACACATTACCCGAGAAGGTGAAGGTGATGGTCTACTGCTGTGAGGTTAAGCCATATATCCCTCCCCCGATGTGGTGCTTCAAGTGTTGGAAGTTCGGCCATATGTCTTTCCGCTGTGCATCCAGCCTCATATGTCGCGATCGTGGTCGTCCATCCCATCCCGATACTCCATGTGCCCCGCTTTCCATCTGTATCAACTGCGGAGAGCACCATCCCCCTTGGTCACTGGACAGAAGGAACGGAAAATAATGGAATACAAGACCCTGGACCGACTGACCTAAACTGAGGCTAAACGGAAATTTGAACGGCTTCATCCCGTGCGCATGACGTCATCTTATGCTGCCACTGTCGCTCCTGTTACAGCTCCATCCGTTGCACCACGTACAGTGAGCTCTCAGAGCCAGAGGACCACACCTGCCCCCTTGATGGTGGGGGGCGCTTCCCTCCCTGCTGCTCCCGCACCACCTACCTCGGGAACTGCACCCCCTCAACCATTGGGGACACCAGTCCCGACTTCTAAGCCGGAGAAGCATGTCTTCTTTGGCTTCTCTCACTAGGAAGGGATCCCTAGGGTCACTCCCTTCCCAGGTTCCTACCAGTGGCAAACCAGACACCCGCCAGGGGCTGAAGAAGCCCCAGGTAGCTGGTCGTAGGGCTTCGCGGTCCTCTTCAGTCCCGGAGACTGAATCAAAGAAGCCCTCCCAGCAAGAGAAACCAAAGGAACAGCGTGAGAAATCAAAATCAAAGACCCCTAAGAGCAAGGAAATCGCGGTGGCATCCATTCCACTGCTACCTACAAGCTCTGCATCTGAGGACATGATGGAGATTCTGGCGTCCGCTGAGGACCTAGATCTCACCGGTCCCTCAGACATGATGAATGTCGCTCCCATCGGTACTCAATCAGTGGCAGCAGGTGACCCAGCAGCGTAATCTGCCTCCTTGGTCCCTTCATGCCTTTCTCGGTCGTGGACAATGTCATCCTCCAGTGGAACTGCAGCGGTTTTTTCCACCATCTTGCTGAGCTCCGCAACTTCTCAGCCTTCACCCTTTCCTCTGCATTGCTTTTGAGGAAACTTGGTTTTCGGTGATGCAAACCCCCGCCCTCCATGGCTATCGGGGTTATTACAAGAACCGGGCAGCTTATGGGAGGGTATCTGGTGGCGTCTGCATCTACATCCTTCACTCTCTTTACACCGAGTCTGTCCCTCTACAAGCACCTTTAGAGGCTGTGGCTGTTCAGGTGTGGACGCCTCAGGCTGTAACTGTCTACAGTCTCTATCTTCCACCGGATGGTGATGTCCCACAGCATGTCCTAGCTGCACTGATACACCAATTGCCGCCGCCGTTTTTGTTACTGGGCGACTTCAATGCCCATAACCCTCTGTGGGGTGGATCAGTGCCAACAGGCCGAGGCCGTGTTGTTGAGCAAGTATCGTCACAGCTCGACCTCTCTTTTAAATACTGGTGCCTTCACACATTTCAGTGTGGCACATGACACGTACTCAGCCATTGACCTTTTGATCTGCAGCCCTAGCCTATTACCATCTGTCCAGCGGAGTGTGCATGATGACTTGTGCGGTAGAGACCACTTTCCGATCTTTCTGTCATTGCCACAGTGTCACTTTTCTGGGCGCCCCGGCAGATGTGCTATGAGTAAGGCTGACTGGGACTTGTTCACCTCCATTGCCAACATTGAGGCTCTTACCAATGACGCCATTGATGTGGTGGTTCACCCGGTCGCCATCAGCATCGTTACTGCCGCAGAATCTGCCATTCCCTGTTCTTCTGGGTCCCCTCGGCGGTGGACTGTGCCTTGGCGGTCACCCGAGATCGCCGAGGCGATTTAAGATTGCAGGCTGGCACTCCGGCGTCGCAAGTGGCATCCCTCATTGGAACACCTCATCGCCTTTAAACGGCTCCGTGCGCGAGCCCGCTGCCTCATTCGCCAATGCAAGCAGAAGTGCTGGGAAGGGTATGTTTCCACTATTGGCCTCCGTACCTCTCCATCACAGGTTTGGGCTAAGATTAGGCGACCCTATGGCTATTGGACCCCTGTCAGTGTGCTTGCACTTCACTGAATGGAGCAGTCTGTATTGACTCCGACACAATTGTAAACTACTTAGCGGAACCAGTGTTTCCCTCATTCTCATCTGGTGATGGCTGTCCAGGAGACCCTCCAAACTCTTGCCTGTTGCGGCCACTCTGTGGTCTTTGTTTTGACCCTGGGTCGTGTAGGCATCCCGGGAAATGAATGTGTTGACACGCTGGCCAAACAGGCTGTCGGTGCACCAGCCTTGGAGATTGGCCTTTCGGAGAGCGACCTCTCAGGTCAGTTTTGTGGCAGAAGATACTTCGCACCTGGGGTGAAGAATGGTGCACCCTTCCTTCACCCAACAAACTTCAGGCCATCAAGGAGGCTACCGGTGTGTGGCGCTCCCCCTTGCGGGTCTCTCGCAAGGACTCTGTTGTCCTCTGCCGGCTGCGGATTGGCCACACCTGGATGACACATAGCTATTTTTTGTGCCGCGAGGACCCACCTTTATCTTGCTGCGTTTCAGCTTTGATGGTGGCCCACTTCTTGTTGGACTGCCCGCTTTTAACTCCGCTCAGGCAGACGTTTGCGTTGCCTGATACGCTTCCTGCACTTTTATCAGATGACGTTGGGATGGCAGATTTAGTTTTGAGTTTTATTTGTGTAGGGGTTTTTTATTGTTTGATCTAAGTGTTTGTCCTTTTTTGTGTTGAGTCTGACCTTTGGCCTACGATTTTAGACTGGGGTTTTTAGTGCGTTTCTTGGTGGTTAGCTTTTCCTTTTTTTCTATGGTCGGCCAATCACTGTCACACTCGGTGTGACTTTAATTTCTATTTTCTGGTCTGTGTCTTTCTTGTCCTGTGTCGTCTCTGCTGTTCGTTTTTATTCTTTGTAGATGTTTTAAGTTCGTGGAAAAAGGGACCGATGGCCCTAGTAGTCTGGTCCCATCAATCCCATAAACCGACCTTAGTCTGGCTACACACAGATAGTACAAGTGCAGTGATGAGCAGTCCCTTACACAGTTTGGTTTTCATGTTCCATGCAAAAAACATGGATTTTAATGAACTTTATGATTTCAAGATCTTTATATAATCTGTTAAGTTCAAAATTATGTAGTCCATCCATGCTTCATCTTCATTAGTTGCCCCAAAGATTTTACACAACACCTTTCGTTCAAAAACATCTTATTAGCTCTTCTCATAGTTGTCAGTGACCAGGCTTCTTAGCCATACGTTAATGCTGGATGTATTAAAATTTTTATATGGCTGACACTTTGTTCTTCTGGACAGATTTCTGGACTTCTGAGTCCAGCCCATAAAGTCATTTATCAGCTGGGTGGATGCCCCACTTTATTTCCATCATAATATCATTCTGTGATGTTACCAGTGGACCCAGAGAGACAAATTCAATAACAGATTCTATTTGCACTTGGTCAATTTCTAACAGTGTATTTAGTTCTAGTCGTATTATTCACATGTATTTGGTTTTATTGGTGTTCATCCCCAGTCCCATTCCTGTTGCTTCTACCATCAGTAGCCTATATGTTTATTTAGCAGCTAGTTCTGTTCTTGCAATAATACCTACATCAACTGCATAGGCCAGAAGCTGCACCATTCAGTTGTATATTGTGTTTGTTGTGTTGATTTGAGCTGTCCTTATTAGTTTCTCTAGTGCTATGTTAAAAAGCATACATGAGAGTGCATCCCCATGCCTCACACACAGTTAGTTCCAAAACTTAGTGTTAACTTTCCTTGTATCTGTACTTTACATACAACTTTTTCCTTAGTCAAAATTGTGAGGTGTATTAAATGTCATGGTATGCCCAGTTCATTAATGGCATCAATAAGCTTATTACTTTTTGTGGTGTCATATGCTGCTTTAATATCAACAAATGTAATATGTTTTTCTATATTGTATTCCCTCAGGTTTTTTTTCCCTCCCAAATATCTGCCTCAGGTTGGATATTTGGTCAGTAGTTAATTACCAGATTTAAAGCCTGCCTGATATATCTGTTGCTTTTTCTGCAAAAGATTTACATGGGTGCAAAGCAGGTAGGAGAATATTCCATATGTGGTGTTCAGTAATGTAATTCCCCAGTAGTTTACACATTCCATGATGTCTCTCTTTTATGTGTAGCACATGTCACTCCAATCATCTGGGATGACTTTTTGCCTCCATATATTTTAGATCAGGGCATGCTTGCATCTAACAAGATTTTCTCCACCACATCAGCTGGCAGATTGTCATTGCCAGTTGATGTATTTTTGGCTAGTTTCTTTATTGCTAACCGAACCTCTTGCATTGAGGGCATCCCATTTTCCTCTTCTTTCACTTGTTTGTTTTCAGGTAGATCTCATACTTCAGCATTCTCTGAGAATAATAATTCTCTAAAGTACTCTGCCAAACAATGTAACACTCTTTCCTGTGATACTATTAGCTCACCATTCTGTCCTCTACATTGTGCTGTTTTTGATTGAAATTCCTTTCTGAAATTATTGATGTTTCTGTAGAATTCCTTACATTCATTAGCGTTATTCAGTGTCCTGTTACTGTCATTCGAAGCTTCTCTTCCTTTTCCGTGCTTTCAGAATCCACTTTTCTGAACACTTTTTCTTGATAGCCAGTAAATCCACCTATTGCAGGCTTTTCCAGTCCCATCACAGACTTATTCCATCCAACCAGAGGCAGGAACATTTGTGAAAGCAGTTCTTTCATATACTAGCTCTACTGTGATGTCTACACAGCATTTTGTATTGGCATAACCAGCAATCAGCTGGTCACTCAAAACGACTAAACATGTTGCTAAACACAATATGCCCAATTTCGACTGCTGCTTCAAAAATTATGTCTTCTGGAACCTTGCTACCCAAGATGAGCTACTCACAATTATGTAGATTGAAATTGTCCATTAAACACATTCTGTGATCATGTAATCCTCCTGGCTTAGTGCCTGCTAGTCCCTGCCCCCCCCCTCCCCCCACTGCTCCACTCCTGCCCCATGATCCATCCTGCATTCAAATGCTTCCCTCCCCAGTCTCCTCCTTCCTTTATCTCACTCTCCCAAAAAAGAACTCACCTGTGGAACATTCCTGTCTCTTACATCTGCTGTCTTACCTTTGCAGCTATCAGCCACTCTTCCTCAGTATTCCCTCCTGTTCACTGCTCCTTTCTTCTCTCTCCCACATCCCTTGACACAACCCATTATCCCTGTTCAAGCCGCAGTGTGGCACGATGTTGTTGATTAGGGACAGTGTTGCTGTGTGTGTGTGTGTGTGTGTGTGTGTGTGGGAGGGGGGGGGGGTGGGGGGGGGGGGGGAGATTGACGTGTTTGCATGTGTTCTGTAGCTCTGAAGAAGAATTTGTTGAATAGCTAGCAACATTGTCTTGTTTATGTTTCTCTCAGTGCTTTAATAACAGTTTGGTGAGTTGTTACCTTGTCTCCTTAAATTACTTAATCTACAACACTCATTAGTCTGCCGCTCGTTGTCTCACGGTAGCGTTCTCACTTCCTGAGCACGGGTTGCTGGGTTTGATTCCTGGCAGGGTCAGGGATTTTCACCTGCCCCAAGATGACTGGGTGTTGTTGTGACGTCTTCATCATCTTCATTCATCCCCATTATGGTCGGAGGAAGGCAACAGCAAACCACCTCCATTCTTGCCTAGTACGGCAGTGTGGGTCTCCCGCATTGTTTCCCTACGCTCTGTCAAGAAGCATGGGACTTAATTTCCATTTCCATGACACTCATTCATATATCTTACGAGCTAATACATGTTGTGTTTTGATTGTTTGCAGTAAAGATCATGTCTCGTATAACAGCCACAGCTGTCCTTCAGCATATAAAAAAGATGTACAGGTGCCAGTGTGTCCACTGTGCAATGTACCTATACCTGTGAAACGAGGAGAACCGCCTGATATCACAGTTGGTGCGCACATTGACAGTGACTGTCAGTCTCACACTGCCAAAACTAGTAGAAAGGTGAGTCAGTGCCATACCTTTTATTAGACTTGAGTATATGTTCTTATTGTGGAGATGTCAGTTTGCAACCTTACCATGTGGGAGTTACGGAGTTAGGGAGTTATTTGTGATGAGACATTTATGTTCGACATGCTTGTACGCAGTGATCAGATTGTATGTCTTTTTGTATCCAGCATTAATACTTGTGCTGCTGTAGAGATATGGCATCTGATATGTTCATTGATAGGACAGTAGAAGGCAAGAGTAAATAAAATACATTAAATTTGCATGTACAAGACCAGGTGAGCAGAAATGGGAGGCCGGTGCTCATACAAGACATGTTCATATTGAGCTGTGGTTCAAAGCCTAGTTCTGTAAAGAAATTTATGTAGGTGGGAGATTCATACTGAAAATCTTGTGCATAGTAAAATAGTGTTAATCAGATACTGTTTAAACTGTGGTGTGGATTGTAATCACATTAGCATGAACATAATTCTTTCAGTTTCTTAAGAAAACCTCAGAACTGCATGTAAGTATTGGATTCACCATACCAAGAAATAGCTGACAACTAGTTGCAACTGTCTGCATTCTGGCAGCACGTTTTCCCTAGATATTGGCTGTCTAACATCACTTAAACCATCTAGTTTTCTAATATTGTTTGCTGATATTTCCCCAAGAACTTTTTACATTTTTGGGAAAGCCGTGCTATGATCCAATAAAAATTTACTGAATTTTTGTGTTTCTCTAACATCTTAACTCCATTCAAGAAAATATCAAATTTATAATGTAATGGGAAATTAATGGCTGTCTACTGTTTCTGGAGTTGTTATTAGACATAAGGAAGATGGGTTTTTAGGGCATTGCATTTACTGTAAGCTCACCCATACTGATTATACTGGTAGGCACCTAGCTCTCATATCCTTTCGCAAACTATGAGTAATGTACTTAAAACTTTAGAACAGAGGGCTCACATAGTGTTCGATGCTGGCAGCATACAGGGTGAACTGGTACACTTGGAAGAGATATTTAGATATTCTATTAAAATGGAAATGTTCTTAAAGGAAATGTTGTTCTAAGTATTCACTGCCTGGTACTCCGCCATATGCCATCCATAATTGTCAACGTCCCCCCCTGAACCATGGAACTTGCCGTTGGTGGGGAGGCTTGCGTGCCTCAACGATACAGATAGCCGTACCGTAGGTGCAACCACAACAGAGGGGTATCTGTTGAGAGGCCAGACAAACGTGTGGTTCCTGAAGAGGGGCAGCAGCCTTTTCAGTAGTTGCAGGGGCAACAGTCTGGATGATTGACTGATCTGGCCTTGTAACACTAACCAAAACGGTCTTGCTGTGCTGGTACTGCAAATGGCTGAAAGCAAGGGGAAACTACAGCCGTAATTTTTCCCGAGGGCATGCAGCTTTACTGTATGATTAAATGATGATGACGTCCTCTTGGGTAAAATATTCTGGAGGTAAAATAGTCCCCCATTCAGATCTCAGGGCGGGGACTACTCAAGAGGATGTCGTTATCAGGAGAAAGAAAACTGGCGTTCTACGGATCAGAGCGTGGAATGTCAGATCCCTTAATCGGGCAGGTAGGTTAGAAAATTTAAAAAGGGAAATGGACAGGTTAAAGTTAGATATAGTGGGAATTAGTGAAGTTCGGTGGCAGGAGGAACAAGACTTTTGGGTCAGCTGAATACAGGGTTATAAATACAAAATCAAATAGGGGTAATGCAGGAGTAGGTTTAATAATGAATAAAAAAAATAGGAGTACGGGTAAGCTACTACAAACAGCATAGTGAACGCATTATTGTGGCCAAGACACACACAAAGCCCACGCCTACTACAGTAGTACAAGTTTATATGCCAACTAGCTCTGCAGATGACGAAGAAATTGGTGAAATGTATGAGGAAATAAAAGAAATTATTCAGGTAGTGAAGGGAGACGATAATTTAATAGTCATGGGTGACTGGAATTCGAGAGTAGGGAAAGGGAGAGAAGGAAACATAGTAGGTGAATATGAATTGGGGCTAAGAAATGAAAGAGGAAGCCGCCTGGTAGAATTTTGCGCAGAGCATAACTTAATCATAGCTAATACTTGGTTCAAGAATCATGAAAGAAGGTTGTATACATGGAAGAACCCTGGAGATACTAAAAGGTATCAGATAGATTATAGAATGGTAAGACAGAGATTTAAGAACCAGATTTTAAATTGTAAGACATTTCCAGGAGCAGATGTGGACTCTGACCACAATCTATTGGTTATGAACTGTAGATTAAAACTGAAGAAACTGCAAAAAGGTGGGAATTTAAGGAGATGGGAACCTGGATAAACTGAAAGAACCAGAGGTTGTACAGTGTTTCAGGGAGAGCACAAGGGAACAATTGACAGGAATGAGGGAAAGAAATACAGTAGAAGAAGAGTGGATAGCTCTGAGGGATGAAGTAGTGAAGGCAGCAGAGGATCAAATAGGTAAAAAGACGAGGGCTAGTAGAAACCCTTGGGTAACAGAAGAAATATTGAATTTAATTGATAAAAGGAGAAAATATAAAAATGCAGTAAATGAAGCAGGCAAAAAGGAATACAAACGTCTCAAAAATGAGATCGACAGGAAGTGCAAAATGGCTAAGCAGGGATGGCTAGAGGACAAATGTAAGGATGTAGAGGCTTATCTCACTAGGGGTAAGATAGATACTGCCTACAGGAAAATTAAAGAGACCTTTGGAGAAAAAAGAACCACTTGCATAAACACCAAGAGCTCATGTGGAAAACCAGTTCTAAACAAAGAAGGGAAAGCAGAAAGGTGGAAGGAGTATATAGAGGGTCTATACAAAGGCGATTTACTTGAGGACAATATTATGGAAATGGAAGAGGATGTAGATGAAGATGAAATGGGAGATATGATACTGCGTGAAGAGTTTGTCAGAGCACTGAAAGACCTAAGCCGAAACAAGGCCCCCGGAGTAGACAACATTCCATTAGAACTACTGACAGCCTTGGGAGAGCCAGTCCTGACAAAACTCTACCATCTCGTGAGCAAGATGTATGAGACAGGCGAAATTCCATCAGACTTCAAGAAGAATATAATAATTCCAATTCCAAAGAAAGCAGGTGTCGATAGATGTGAAAATTACCGAACTATCAGTTTAATAAGCTACAGCTGCAAAATACTAACACGAATTCTTTACAAACAAATGGAAAAACTGATAGAAGTCGACCTCGGGGAAGATCAGTTTGGATTCCGTAAAAATGTTGGAACATGTGAGGCAATACTGACTCTACGACTTATCTTAGAAGAAAGATTAAGAAAAGGCAAACCTACATTTCTAGCATTTGTAGACTTAGAGAAAGCTTTTGACAATGTTGATTGGAATACTCTCTTTCAAATTCTAAAGGTGGCAGGGGTAAAATATAGGGAGCGAAAGCCTATTTACAGTTTGTACAGAAACCAGATGGCAGTTATAAGAGTTGAGGGGTATGAAAGGGAAGCAGTGGTTGGGAAGGGAGTGAGACAGGGTTGTAGCCTATCCCCGATGCTATTCAATCTGTATATTGAGCAAGCAATAAAGGAAACAAAAGAAAAGTTCGGAGTAGGTATTAAAATCCATGGAGAAGAAATAAAAACTTTGAGGTTCGCCGATGACATTGTAATTCTGTCAGAGACAGCAAAGGACTTGGAAGAGCAGTTGACGGAATGGACAGTGTCTTGAAAGGAGGATATAAGATGAACATCAACAAAAGCAAAATGAGCATAATGTAATGTAGTCGAATTAAGTCGGGTGATGCTGAGGGAATTAGATTAGGAAATGAGGCACTTAAAGTAGTAAAGGAGCTTTGCTATTTGCGGAGCAAAATAACTGATGATGGTCGAAGTAGAGAAGATATAAAATGTAGACTGGCAATGGCAAGGAAAGCGTTTCTGAAGAAGAGAAATTTGTTAACATCGAGTATAGATTTAAATGTCAGGAAGTCGTTTCTGAAAGTATTTGTATGGAGTGTAGCCATGTATGGAAGTGAATCGTGGACGATAAATAGTTTAGACAAGAAGAGAATAGAAGCTTTTGAAATGTGGTGCTACAGAAGAATGCCGAAGATTAGATGGGTAGATCATATAACTAATGAGGAGGTATTGAATGGAACTGGGGAGAAGAGGAGTTTGTGGCACAACTTGACCAGAAGAAGGAATCGGTTGGTAGGACATGTTCTGAGACATCGAGGGATCACCAATTTAATATTGGAGGGCAGCGTGGAGGGTAAAAATCGAAGAGGGAGACGAAGAGATGAATACACTAAGCAGATTCAGAAGGATGTAGGCTGCAGTAGGTACTGGGAGATGAAGAAGCTTGCACAGGATAGAGTAGCATGGAGAGCTGCATCAAAACAGTCTCAGGACTGAAGACCACAACAACAACAACAACAACAACAACAACAACAACACAATTGTCAACCACATACTTTGTAAGAAGTGTGAATTTACTGACTCTGTACTTGCTTTGTTTTACTCTTAAATGCATAAAGTTTTGACTGATGCTCTTGTTACGAACCTGTGTTATCTCTTGCACATATGTATTTACTCCAAAATACTGTATAAAGTGATTTAAAAATTTTGCAGGCGATTCACGTTGAAAATGGATGTGAGAGTGTTTGCTGAGCTATCATAACAAGAATTAATAATATCCTGGATGCACACCTGAAAGATGATAGAACGTACTGAATGTTTGCTTCCAACTCTGCATAATAATAATAATAATAATAATAATAATAATAATAATAATAATATAATAATATTCGTTATTATTACTATTATTATTATTATTATTATTATTATTAAATGTATGAATGCTCTCTTTATGTGAAGATCAAACAATGGAAAAACCAGGATGGAATGTAACAATATTATGAAAAGGAAAGTTGACGAAGGCCTTATTGGCCGAAAGCTGTATTTGTGACAGTTTTTTCGTTGTGCGTAGGTCCGACTCGGCATCTTTTTATGCAAAGAGTATTTCTTCCATCAGTCATTTGTTTGATCTGAGGAATGGGAAAAAAGTCTAACTGAATCTGGAGAACAGGCTGGCCACACAACTTGTTTGAACACTGGCTTGTGTTCTTTTGTCACTGCAGTGGCTGACCAGTCTGTCAGCAGGTACATCGTTCTTTAGCACAATAATTTTAGTCATTTGCCTCCTCCAGTCCACAGTTCCGACTGCATTTTTGTCTCCATGTACAATGAAAACTACTGTTGTGTCTGATTTCTTGGACACTGAGGTGGCTTGTAATAATATAGTTAACTAGAATACTCTGAATAAGTAATAATGTATTAATTACAACAATACTTATCTTTGCTCACAAGCTGTGAAATTGCATACATGGACTTGTAATTCGGAAAACATTAAATGCGCCACAATTTCTGAGTGGTGAATTGATCAAAGTTCAGGGTGGTCATACTGTGTTTTTACTACAGTCACTAGAAGACAAAAGTTTGTAGACATAGTTCTGATAGCGTTGGCAAGTAGGCGCTGTTCACAGGAGATGAAAATCTCTCTCCCTGGCAGTTGCCATGGGGCGTGGCATAGCGAGTAGGCAGCACAACACTTTACTCTGACAGAAACTTGCTGGAAGTGGGGAGGATCAGACTTCAAGCAGAACTTCCCTCCCGGCCTCTGGCGATGCTATTTCATGGCAGAAGTGCGGCAATAGTGCTGCCACGAAACTACGGGAAGCATGACTTCTTCCTATCATCTCATTGACGCCTTGTGACACTACTTTGCTGTGCAGTATATCTATGGTGCTCGATACTTCTTGCGCCACTCTCTATACTCGATGACACCACAGATACACATTTCGTTTTGTCACCTGCCAATGACAGAAAACTGTTGAATATTGTGTTTAAACTTTTCTAAACTTACTTATAGTCTGGAGTCAACAAATGTGGCAATTGTGGTATCCTGATGATATGCAATTTTTTAACAAGATACATAGGTCTGAACACACACACACACACACACACACACACACACACACACACACAATGGGCAGAGTAAATGTGATCAGTATAGATATTACAAAGAGTGCATGAGAGTTAAAAGTGCCATCAACTGTATAGAGTTCAAAATACACCTGTCAAAGAATGTTAAGATATAATTTTTTGACCATTGTTGATAGTTGGCTGAATTGGGAACATCACGTGCTCCAAACTTTAAATTGGTTGTCATCAGCAGTATTTGCTTTAACAGTGATCTCTTGTCTTCGTAACTGCAGTACATCTAAGTCAGCATCCTTTGACTATTTTCACTCATGATGCGTAATAGGAAAATCTTGTAGGGCAATGTGCCATTGTTTGTAAGGGGGGAGGAGACAACTTCATGGCTCAAAGAGCAGTTATGGTCATCAGGGCCACCTGTAGATTTCATGGGCCCCTAGACAAACTTTTGTGAGGGTATGCAAGCTTTCTCAGCCCACATTGCTTAATTATAACAAATATTGATTCTTCAGTACATTGGTTTACAAATGAGCAGTAAGTAAATGCTGCCTGCACTGTGAACTGTCAATAATTTATTTCTAATTGTATATACCGTATTTGAAAATACACAAAAATTAGTACTCACAGTAATAGAAGTAGTAGTAGTAGTAGTAGTAATAATAATAATAGTAGTAATGGCTACTGAACAAAACAAACCTAACTTATAGCAAAAAAGCTTTCCAGCATACTTTGTCATCTTGATTTAAAGAGTTTATTTCAGACTGTCAGGGTCAGCTGAATGGTTTCAGACTACTCTAGGTGGAAC
This sequence comes from Schistocerca americana, assembly GCF_021461395.2. Classification (NCBI taxonomy): domain Eukaryota; kingdom Metazoa; phylum Arthropoda; class Insecta; order Orthoptera; family Acrididae; genus Schistocerca; species Schistocerca americana. The sequence goes on from NC_060125.1 coordinate 439,274,597, forward strand.
ACTGAATCTTCCATTCTTGCAGGTGATACAGTTATTTTCTGTATCACTGAAGCTCATTTCAGGAGCAAATTCATGCTCTGTGATAACAGTGCTTGATGATTAAGTTCCTCTTAGCATGCAGTAGATCATAAATGATTTTTTATGGATGCTAATTTATTAATTCTCTCTCACTGAAGCAACAGTCAGTGGTAGGGTAATGAAAGCCCTGAGTGCTGTGCAAAGTTCAGGAAACACAGTTTGTAATCTCAACTTATAAATTTCATTTAGAGGAAGAAATGGAAGCTCTTCGTTTTCTGTTGTCTTTGTAAAATGTGGAAAAGTAAGTGCACTCACTGACTTAAACATTTGTATTTCTGTGATAAGATTATCACTCAGATCATCAGGATAAGGTCTGATTAATTTCTTCATTTTATCATAATCATCCAAATTTGTATTTACTCTGAGAATAGATTCTAAAGTTACACAAATATTTCTTGTTCCTTCATACTGAGAATCCATCTTGCCTATGTCTATGTCAAAAACCTCTTTTTGAAATTGATTTGATTCAGTTTGATCTGGGTGTGTGTCAGGTGCTCCATTACAATCCCAATCAGATTTATCAGAGGTAACCTTCCGCTTGCTTCCAGTCTTTTTTGAACATACTGCCTCAATGCCATTTTCAATTACCATATTTTAGCTCTGCTTAAGAATTCAGGCCAAGAGCTCGTACATCCTAGTCGATGGTAACATATGATACATGAGTGTAGCAATGAAGGTGATATGAAATTAAATTAAGGCCATGGCTCAGTTTCAAATGTGATCATATTGCATTATAGCTACTGCAGTGCCACAGAGTGTCAGTTTGTATAAATTGACAGAGTGACAAGCTCAGTGGCGAATTTCAAGAAAACTTAAGAATTCCATCGATGACTGCCAAGCAGTAACATCATTGACCATACGTGCTTGTCGATCTCCCAGCACAGACAGTGTGGCGAAAATTTCAGTCTTCTAAAAGATCAAAAATACATATACTACAGATATAATTTTTTCCCACAGGCCCCCCAAACATCCCCCTCCCTTCAACATTTGGTGGGTTGCCCCCCCCCCCCCCCCCCCACCCCGCCCCTATTATGGGCGACCCTGTGGTCATGTGGGGCACATTCACTAACCCCATGCCATAATCTCAACAAACAACTAGGGGCGATAGCAACAATATCTCAATACATATATTCTCTTATGCATTTTGTCAATACTAACTCGGCTTAATATGTAAAAAATTGCTCACTTTGTGTCCATAACAGTAGAAGAAAAGGTGACTTCCCTCCTTGAACAGAAGATTTGGTCCTCATGCAAAAGGGAGTAAAGTACACTGGTACTAAAATCTGCTTTTTAATATCTAATGCTCAAGAGATATTTTGTTTTTGCTTAGAAATAAATTAAAAATACACCTGGTTGTCAACTCATTTTACATGATAGAAGAACTTGTCTGCAGGAATGAACAAATCCTGATACATGAACCCATCATCTGCTAATAGCATGTGAGAGAAAAGTTAGTTAAATCAGTATTGAAATGGCCCAAATAAAAACTATGCTTAACAGTGTAGGAAAAGATAGATTGCTACTTACTGTAAAGATGATACATTAAGTTGCAGACAGACATAATTGAAAGACACTTACACATAAGCTTTCGGCTACAGTCTTCATAAGAAAAAGAAAGAGAAATACTTGCCATTCATTCGCACAAGCAAGCACAACTTGTGCACACATGACCAACTCCGGCAGCTCTGACCAGAATGCTATCTGCAATCTTATCTTTTTCTACATTGTTGATATTCCAACCTGTAGTTTCCATTGTTTGAAAACTCTGTTTAATTATTTCTTTATTTTACGAGCACTCTAAGGTAACATTGCATCACCACACTTTTTGTAATGCTCTCTTTATTGCTAATGATGCAGTGTTGTCAGTACTGTTTATATTTTGTCATTTTGGTATTCATGTGTTAATCATTGATGTTATTAGAAGGACAAAAGTTTTTAATTTTACAGTCTTTTGTAGGTAATTATCTTTTTCTGTTGGTTCTCCTGCACACAACAGCAAACTTAATTAAGAAAGTCATGTTGGAAATTAATGAAATGAACTAAAGTTTCTGGTGTGTTTTGTAATTACAGGTCTTTGCTAACCGTTGCTCTGCTAAGGGCTGCAAGCAAAAAGAAGTTGTCCGTGTACAATGTGCAGAGTGTCGTCTGAATTTCTGTCTGAGGCACCGCCACCCTGTTGATCATAATTGTGAAGGTGCTGAAGCAGCTCGCAGGAGGAGAGCTGTGTAAGTAGTACTGTATACAAACTTCACCTACCAATATTGTTGAATAGTGGATACTGATCTCACAGTAAAACTGTTCACATGCATGCTATTTGATTTTTATTGGTGTATTCTTATATATGAACAAAACAAATCTGAAAGTGATCAGCTTCACTTGCAGTTTCTCATGAATATTGATGTAGGGAAATTGAGGTAGGCAAGTGTGAATGTTTAACTCTGATTTCAAAAGAAAATAATGTTTGTGTCTGTCTTTTGAATGGTAGTATATTCGAGAAAAGAGGCAGAGATGAAGAGTCACAGCAAAAGTAGATAAAAGGATACGCATAAGCTAATATATGAGCCAAAAATTGCTGATTCTTTATTAAAGAAATTGTAGAATATTGTATGTGCAGTCATGCTTCTGACATTAGCTTATAAAAGAAGGAAGGATATAAGCTGATAGTTCTGTCTTTGCAGAGCTTGCTGTTGAGTTAAGATATGTAAAGAAAGAAGACATAAATTTTTTTGCTCATATTGCAAGTTCTGACACATGTATGTCAAATTTGTTGTCCAGACAGTCTCACTCTTCCTTGTTGGACTCCTGAAAAGTAGTATGCTGACTTATAAGTGCAATGTGAACACTGATCAATAACAAGTAATGAACTCTATCCATTAGCTCTGTAGTTGTCGTGGATACATAGAATACACAGTGTGAATTCTGTCAAAGGGAAGCATAATCATTTGCATTACCAAATAACGAGTTTTTGATCAGAGAGCCTGTAAAATATATATTAAACAATCTGAAAAGTAATTCCGAGAATAGTTACTCCTCTCCGAAAAAAATTTTCGTAGCAAAATATTGTATCCATTTGGCATTTTACTAAACTGCTTACCCTGCTGTGGCAACTACTGTGGACCAGTTGTATTTGACTCACAGCATCACTCTTGCATTGACCTAAGCACAGAAGCTATTCAGAAGGACAGTGAGTAAATCAGTGTTTTGTAACAATGTGACAAAAACTGTTCGTATTGACTGAGTGGATTTGGTCTTGGTCATATTCAACTAAACTAATATTCTTAAACCATTTCAATGCTAATTGTATAATCTACCTCAACTACCTCAGTGCAAGGTGACCATTGAATCACATCAAAACAAGGACACATTCACCTTTTTTGTTGTGATTTAGTATTTGGCATCAGAATTTTTTGCTAACTAAAAATGTATTTTTTGTATCAACAATGCAGGAGAAGATAGATTTCTACTTACCATAAAGAAGACATGTTAAGTTCCAGACAGGCACAAGCAAAAGACACTCACATAAGGCTTTTAGCCACAAACTTCTTTTTTGCTGAGGAAGGTTGTGGCGGAAAGCTTTGTGGGAGTGTCTTTTTTTAATTGTGCCTGTGTGCAACTTAAAGTGTCTTCTTTTCGATGAGTAGCAATCTGTCATCTCCTACATTTGTGATGAAACAAGCTGGGATAATTTTACTTCCCCTTTTGTTTTGCCATCTGCCTCCTTAAATTCATTTTTTCAATTTGGACTAATTACCATTAACATGCATGTGTATAATCTGCATTTTCATAAAAGAGAAAGGTTGGCCCTCAGTTTTAAAGAATATAACACCAGATCTAATTTTGTGCATAGTTTTATGTATGTAATTGGTTGTTAACTTCGAACAATGTGTAGTTTCAGTACCCATTACTGCGACAATATATAAAGCCCAATTTTTGGTCACAAGACAGTCAGTCTACGGCAGAGTTTCAGACGAGGAATCTGTGTTGGTTAGAACGACAACGATGCAGCAGCATAACAGTGAAATAAATGTTACACCAATAGGCCATGTGTTAAAGCAATGATTATTCCAAAAAAACTGTGAATTATGTGGTTATGTTTTTACTGCTCATAGATGTTCAACAGTAAACTATTGTAGCAGTATGTGGACATTCACCTGCAAACTAGTAATGAGGCTTCTTGAAAGTTGAACAATAGTGCACTGCCCATATATAACTATGTATTATTGGGGGGGGGGGGGGGGGGGGGGTGAAAAGTGAAAGTAAAAGATTGTGAAACGCAACTGTGCATCTGTCGGCTACATCATTTACTGTAGACAGTAGTTGCACATACAACCCCTGTTTTTTCAGCCAGTACGTCAACACTGAGGACAACAAATGAAGAAATAAAGCAGGCAGAAATGTTAAGCATTGCTGATATTCCTACCTGGAGTGTCCTCAGGAAGAGAGAGAGAGAGAGAGAGAGAGAGAGAGAGTGTGTGTGTGTGTGTGTGTGTGTGTGTGTGTGTTAGCTTTCGCTCTCTAATCTGGAATGAATATTCCTACTCATATAGCCAGCTTACTCCCTTTATGAAGCCATCACATTTTAATGATAAGTGCTGAATAATGCACAAAGTATCGAATAATGACATCTCGGAAATGATATAAACTTTCACAAAAAACAGATTGAAAGTTATACTTACTTTTATTTGAAAATGAAACGAAAATTAAAACCCCTACAGCCATCACTTTTGCATTCCATTTATTCAATGGCATCAGAAAGCAAGAGAACCAAAGAAATGTTCATCTATATGACAAGTAGTCATTGCAAGGGACGAGTCAGAGGATAGTGTCAACTATCATCAGAGTATCCGAAACAGGCAAAATGGTTAAAACAAAAATGTAAATATAATGTATATGTCGTATACTAAGTAAGAAATGTTAAAGCAGGAAACATCAAGACAGTAACAAAGGCACACAATATGTGATATTTATCCAAAAAATATGTTTGAAGAACCAGATACAGACACATAAATAAGTCATAATACATCACTGGGTAATTTCCAGATAAAGTGGACAAAATGAAACTTGGAATGTTTCCATATATTATTAATGAAATTAAAGTAGGACACCATCAGAGAATATGTATTTTTTGGCTTTGTCGACTGTCTTAGTGCTTCCTACCTTAACTTTTTGTATTTACTGCATGACATGTAGGAATATATTTGTGTGTGTTACTGATATTGTACAAAATAGGTAATTTTCTGTAGTATATCCCCTGTATATGTTTTACTGTAACTGTTTTATATTTATTACAAGGGATGTGGATACATTCGTATTTTCAGTTTATCCACCTCGTATTGATATTATCTTTTAGTGTATTATTTATATATTTCTTGGCATGTTAAGACAAAGGTTTTTGTTTATACCTGGTTCTTTGACACATTTTTCGACCCCCATGGGGGCCCGGGAGTTAGAATAGGCCCGAGATATTCCTGCCTGTCGTAAGAGGTGATTAAGAGGAGTCTCACACCTTTCGGCCTTTATGTGATGATCTCCTGTAGGGTTTGGTCACCATTTTTCAAAATTTTCCCAAAGAGCGAGCCAGCTGGGGAAGGACACCTTGCATGGTGCATCATGTCCATTGTCCATTGAGATCCTTACCCCACTTTCTCGTCGTGGTATAGCAGTCCGATTCACCTTCCATCTCTTGAGCAAGGACACCTTCCTAGGTGCGTTTTCCTCCACCCAATATGCAGTTTGGCTTTCTGTGCTGACGATGGCCATGGAATTCTTTGCACCTCATATCCAGCATGGTAGCCAGTCTGTTGTGGTGTGGCCGCCATGTACCCTGTTGGTTGTAGCCCCCTGATTACACAGGGATCGCTCTGCTGATGCCTGCACCGTTAATTCCCCACGTATGCCAAGGAGTAGATGCTCGTCACCCTGGGGCATTGGGACTCCCAGCAATGGCCATCCTGCTAGGTGGCCCTTGCTGTGGCTGAGTGGCCCCTAAATGGAGTGGGTGACATCAGAGCAGATGACTCGCGATGAAGCGTACCGTGTCATCACTTGCTGGTGATCAGACACCGGCAATCTCTAAGCGTTCCAAGTCACAGTACATTGCAAGAAAGTGTGACCCTAAATCATTCCCCTCCCTGGCCACACCATGGGAGGAACGCCAGGCTAAGGATGGCAGCGAAACTTATTCACCCCGGTACCTCATATGTACGAGAACTCATGGGGACTCCTTTGTTTTGATGAAGCCACAGTTTTTTTGTAGAGCATTTAAAGGACAAGTTTGGGGAGATGGAGGGCTTGTCCAAAATGCACTCTGGGTCAGTCTCGATAAAAACAGCATCCACTCTCCAGTCACGGGCTTAAATCGCTTGTAACAAATTGGGAGATGTTTCTGTTACCATCACGCCACATAAGAGTTTAAATATGGTCCAGGGTATTATATTCCTTAGGCACCTTCTTTTGCAGCCTGATGACAAGCTGCGCACCAATTTAGAGTGGCGAGGTATTCATTTTGTGCAGCGAGTCCATCGGGGTCCAAGGGATAATAAGGTTGGCACCGGTGCCTTCATCTTGGACTTCGAGAGTGACACCTTACCCAAGAAGGTCAGGGTGATGGCCTACTGCTGTGATGTCGTACCATATATCCCTCCCCCGATGCGGTGCTTTATGTGCTGGAAGTTTGGCCATATGTCTTCCCGCTGTACTTCCAGCATCACATGTCGAGATTGTGGATGTCCATCACATCCCAATATTCCATTTGCCCCACCTCTCATCTGTGTCAGCTATGGAGAGCATCAATCACCTTGATTGCCAGACTGCAGGATTCTACAGAAACAATCCCGCGTCCGGCCATCCTGATTTAGGTTTTCCGTGATTTCCCTAAATCGCTCCAGGCAAATGCCGGGATGGTTCCTTCGTAAGGGCATGGCCGACTTCCTTCCCCATCCTTCCCTAGTCCTATGAGAAGGATAACTTCACAGTTTGGTCTCTTCTGCCGAACAACCAACCAACCTTTTGCAGAAAGAGAGGAAAATCATGGAATACAAGACCCTGGACCGACTGACCTACGGTGAGGCTAAGAGAAAATATGAGCACCTACATCCTGTGGCTTTGACCACCCCGTATGCCGCCATTACGAGAACAGTTGGAGCCCCATCAGTTTTGTCAGGACCAGAAGGCTACACCTGCCCTCTTGATTGTGTGTGTGTGTGGGGGGGGGGGGGGGCAATTCCCCCCTGTTGCTCCTGCACCACGTACCTCAAGAGCACTGCTCTTCCAACCATCGGGGACATCAGTCCCCACTTCCCAGCCGGAGAAGCGTAAGTCTTCTTCGGCTGCTCCGTCAGGATGAGATCCCTTCGGCCACTCACTTCCCACGTTTCTGCTAGTGGGAAAGATGACACCCGCCAATGGCTGAAGTGCCCAAAAGCAGCTGGTCATAGGGCTTCATGATCCTCCTCAGTCCTGGTGACTGAATCAGTGAAGCCCTCCCAGCCAGAGAAATCCAAGGATCAGTGTGAAAAGTCCAAAAAGAAGACCCTTAAGACCAAGGAAATACGCAGTGGCACTCAAACTACCACTACCTACAAGCTCTGCGTCTGGGGATGAGGTGGAGATTCTAGTGTCCGCTGAGGACCTAGATCTTGCCGAACCCTCAGATACAGTGGATATAGACTGCTCAGGCAATACAGCCGTGGCAGCAGGTGACCCTGTGTTCGATGCCTTCCCAGTCTCACGATGTCATCCTCCAGTGGAATTGTGGTGGTTTATTCTTACCGCCTGGCTGAGCTATGGCAACTGGAAAGCTCTACACGTGCTTTCTGCATTGCCCTCCGGGAAACCTGGTTCCCTGCAATGCGGACCCCAGCCCTCCGCAGCTATAGGGGATATTACAGGAATCGTAGCGACTATAATCGAGTGTCAGGTGGTGTTTGCGTTTATGTCCTAAACTCAGTCTGTACTGAACCCGTGCCCTGTTCAACCCCTCTTCAAGCTGTGGCTGTCAAAATGAGGATGACACAGGAAATAACTGTCTGCGACGTATATCTTCCTCCAGATGGTGCAATATCCCTGAATGCATTAGCTGCACTGATTGATCAACTCCGTAAACCTTTCCTACCTTTGGGAGATTTTAACGCCCATAACCCCTTGTGGGGTGGCACCATGCTTACTGTCTCAGTTCGACCTTTACCTCTTAAATACTGGGGCCGCCACACATTTCAGTGTGGCTCGTGGCAGTTACTCAGCCATTGATTTATCCATTTGCAGCCTAGGACTCTTCCCATCTATCCACTGGAGAGCACAGATGACCTGTGTGGTAGTGACCACTTCCCCATCTTCCTGTCACTGCTCCGGCGTCAGGCCCATGGACGCTTGCCCAGATGGGCTTTAAACAAGGCAGACTGGGAAACTTTCACCTCTGTGGTCACCATTGACTTTCCCCCACATGGTAACATCAATGTGATGGTCGAGCAGGTGACTACAACAATTAGAAAACGCAATCCCTCGGTCTTTAGGGTGCCCCCGGCGAAAGGCAGTCCCTTGGTGGTCGCCAGAAGTCGCTGAGGCAGTTAAGGATCGTTGGCAAGCTGTACAGCGGCATAAGCGGCACCCTTCCCTGGAGCACCTCATAGCCTTTAAGTGGATCCGTGCCCGCGTTCACCAGCTTATCAAAAGACGGAAGTGTGAAGGAGTGTTGGGAGAGATACGTCTCGACCATTTGATGCCATATGTCACCTTCCCATGTCTGGAAAAAGATCAGATGTCTTTTTGGGTACCAGACCTCCCAACAGATGTCCCTGGTATTAACATCAATGGCGTCTTATCTACCGATGCAAACGCAATTGCTGAGCACTATGCTTGAGCCTCTGCGTCGGAGAACTACCCCCCAGCCTTTCGCACCCTCAAACGCGGATAGAAAGGAAAGTCCTCTTGTTCGCTACACACCACAGTGAACCGTATAACGCCCCATTTACAGAGTGGGAGCTCCTCAATGCCCTTGTACATTGCCCTGACCCAGCTCCTGGGCCTTATGAGATCCACGGTCAGATGATTAAACATCTCTCATCTGACTATAAGTGACATCTCATCATCATCTTCGACTGGATCTGGTGCGATGGCATCTTTCCATCACAGTGGTGGAAGAGCACCATCATTCTGGTGCTTAAACCCGGTAAAAACCTGCTTGATCCATCAGCCTCACCAATGTTCTTTGTAAGCTGCTGGAACATATGGTGTGTCGGCAGTTGGATTGGGTGCTGGAGTCAGGTGGCCTACTGGCTCCATGTCAGGGCGGCTTCCGCCAGCATTGCTCTACCACTGATAATCTTGTGTCCCTCGAGTCTGCCATCTGAACAGCCTCTTTGAGATGCTAACACATGGTTGCCGTCTTTTTTGATTTACGAAAAGTGTATGACACGACCTGGCGACATCATATCCTTGCCACATAATACGAGTGGGGTCTCAGAGGCACGCTCCTGAATTTGATCCAAAATTTCCTGTCGCTTCGGTACTTTCCGTGTCCAAGTTGGTGCTTCCCATAATTTGCCCCCTCATCCAGGAGAATGGGATCCCACACGGGTCTGTATTGAGTGTATCTCTATTTTTAGTGGCCATTAATGGTCTAGCAGCAGCTGTAGGGCCGTCTGTCTCACCATCTCTGTATGCAGATGACTTCTGCATTTCATTCTGCCCCACCAGTACTAGTGTTGCTGAGCGGTGCCTACCGGGAGCCATCCACAAGGCGCAGTAATGGGCTCTAGCCCACAGTTTCCAGTTTTCGGCCACAAAGTCGTGTGTTTTGTACTTCTGTCAGCGTCGTACCGTTCATCTAAACCAGAACTTTATCTGAATGATGATCCACTCACTGTAGTGGACACACATTGATTCTTGGGACTGGTTTTCAATGCCTGGTTGACTTGGCTTCCTCACCTTTGTCAGCTTAAGCGGAAGTGCTGGCAGCACCTCAATACCTTCTGCTGCCTGAGCAACACCATCTGGGGTGCAGATCGCTGTATGCTGCTGCAGCTCTACAGAGCCCTTTTCAATCGAGCTTTGACTATGGAAATCTGGTTTATGGCTCGGCGGCACCCTCAGCATTGCGTTTACTCAATCCAGTGTGTCACTGCGGCGTTCGCCTAGCGACAGGAGCTTTTAGGACGAGTCCGGTGACCAGCCTCCTAGTGGAGGCTGGAGTCCCTCCATTGCAGGTTAGGCGTGCGCAGTTGCTCTCCATTTATGTTGTTCGTAGTTCTCCTGCACATCTGAATTACTGTCTCCTTTTCCCGCCCATGGCGGTTCATCTCCCGCATCGGCAGCCTAGGTCAGGGCTTACAATTTCAGTTTGTGTGTGATCCCTTCTCTCCGAACTGGAGTCCTTGCCTTTACCATCTATACTTGAGGTCCATTCACGTACACCTGCATAGTGTACACCTAGGCCGCAGCTTCGCCTGGACCTTTCACATGGCTCTAAGTACTCAGTTAACCCTGCAGCTCTCCGTTGTCACTTCCTCTTGATTCTCGACATGTACCGGGACCATGAAATGGTTTACACTAATGGCTTGATGGCTGATGGCCATGTTGGTTTTGCATATGTTCATGGAGGACATATAGAACAGCACTCTGTGCCAGATGGCTGCAGTGTTTTCACTGCAGAGCTGGTGGCCATATCTCGTGCTCTTGAGCATGTCTGCTCATGCCCAGGCGAGTCATTTCTAATGTGTACTGAGTCCTTGAGCAGCCTACAAGCTATTGACCAGTGCTACCCTCGTCATCCTTTGGTAGCGACCGTCCAGGAGTCCATCTATGCCCCAGAATGGTCCAATCATTCAGTGGTGTTTGCCAGGGCCCCAGGTCACGTCAGAATCCCAGGCAACAAACTTGCTGACAGCCTGGCCAGACAGGCTATGCAGAAACTGCTTGTCGAGATCGGCTTCTCTGAAACTGACCTGCGTTCAGTATTATGCTGCAGGGCTTTGCGGCCTTGGGAGACGGAATGGTATAACCTCAGTACTCACAATGAGCTGCATGCCATTAAGGAAACTACGAATGTGTGGAAGACACATTCGTAGTTGGCCATACATGGATGACGAATGGTTACCTCCTCCTTTGCGAGGACCCACCTTGGTGTTGCTGTGGCTCACAAATCTTTTGCTGACTGCGCACTTTTAGGCACACTGCGGCGGACTTTTAACTTTCCCAGCACCCTGCCTTCGGTGTTGGACGACAATGCCTCAACAGCAGCTTTAGTATTAAGTTTTATTCATGAGGGTGAGTTTTATCATTTGCTCTAAGTTTTAGCACATGTTGTTTGTCCCTGTGTGTCTACCCTAGTGGTTTCAGGGTGGGGGTTTTAACGTGTTGCAGAGTCGCTGGCTTTTCCTGTTTATTCTCATGGTCAGCCAGCCATGATAACATACTTTCTTGTTTTAATTTCTACCTGTTTCTTGCATGTCTTTGTGGTGTTCTTGTCCCCTTTTGTCCATTTAAGTGTTTGTTGCCCTTCAGTCGTTCTTGTGGTTTTTCCTTTCATTCTGTTTTATGTTGTCTTATTGTCTTATTCTCACCCGTGTGGCATTGTTTCCTTCAGAACAAGGGACCAGTGACCTCATAGTTTGGTCCCTTCCCCCCTCTTTTAAACAAACCAAACAAACCAACCAACCAACCAACCAACCATTTTTGGATACATACGTCATAACTGTCTGTTCTCGTTGCAATCTTGATGTCTTCCATCTCAACATTTCATATTTACTATGTGACATGTAGATATATAAGGGGCATTCAGAAAGAAACAAGCTGGAGGCATAATTACAGAAACCAGTACCTGTATATTAGAAGTATTGACCCTGGCTGTTGAGGCACTTGTGCCACTGTGATAAAAGGCGGTGAATGGCTGTCTCATAAAATTCCCTGGGCTGAGATGTTAACCAGTTCCACACATACAGCTGGATGTCACCATCCACACGAGTGCAGGAAAGGTTATGCTGACGTTCTGTAATTATGCCTCCGGCTTGTTTCTTTTTTGAACACCCCTTATACAGGGTGGTCCATTGATACTGACCGGGCCAAATATCTCACAAAATAAGCATCAAACGAAAAAACTACAAAGAATGAAACTCATCTAGCTTGAAGGGGGGAACCAGATGGCACTATGGTTGCCCCGCTACATGGCGCTGCCATAGGTCAAACGGGTATCAATTGCGTTTCTTTTTTTTTAAATAGAAACCCCCATTTTTTATTACATATTCGTGTAGTACGTAAGGAAACATGAATGTTTTAGTTGGACCACTTTTTTCACTGTAATAGTCACAAATGTATAAGTATGTGGCATTACGTTAACATTCCACCAGTGCAGACGATATTTGCTTTGTGTTAAAATGGACCGTTTACCAACTGCGGAAAAGGTCGATATTGTGTTGATGTATGGCTATTGTGATCAAAATGCCAAATGGGTGTGTGCTGTGTATGCTGCTCGGTATCCTGGACGACATCATCCAAGTGTCCGGACCATTCGCCAGATAGTTATGTTATTTAAGGAAACACGAAGTTTTCAGCCACATGTGAAACGTCAACCATGGCCTGCAACAAATGATGATGCCCGAGTAGGTGTTTTAGCTGCTGTCGCAGCTAATCCGCACATCAGTAGCAGACAAATTGCTCGAGAATCGGGAATCTCAAAAACGTCGGTGTTGAGAATGCTACATCAACATCGATTGCACCCGTACCATATTTCTATGCACCAGGAATTGCATGGCGACGACTTTGAACGTCGTGTACAGTTCTGCCACTGGGCACAAGAGAAATTATGGGACGATTACAGATTTTTTTGCATGCGTTCTATTTAGCGACGAAGCATCATTCACCAACAGCGGTAACGTAAACCGGCATAATATGCACTATCGGGCAACGGAAAATCCACGATGGCTTTGACAAGTGGAACATCAGTGACTTTGGCGGGTTACTGTATGGTGCGGCATTATGGGAGGAAGGATAATTGGCCCCCACTTTATCAATGGCAATCTAAATGCTGCAATGTATGCTGATTTCCTACGTAATGTTCTACCGATGTTACAACAAGATGTTTCACTGCTTGACAGAATGGCGATGAACTTCTAACTGATGGATGTCCGGCACATAGCTCGCGAGCGGTTGAAGCGGTATTGAATAGCATATTACATGACAGGTGGACTGGTCGTCGCACGTTCACCGGATCTGACGTACCCGGATTTCTTTCTGTGGGGAAAGTTGAATGATATTTGCTATCGTGATCCACCGACAACGCCTGACAACATACGTCAGCACATTGCCAATGCATGTGCAAACATTACGGAAGGCGAACTACTCGCTGTTGAGAGGAATGTCGTTACATGTATTGCCAAATGCATTGAGATTGACGGACATCATTTTGAGCATTTATTGGATTAATGTGGTATTTACAGGTAATCACGCTGTAACAGCATGCGTTCTCAGAAATGATAAGTTCACAAAGGTACATGTATCACATTGGAACAACTGAAATAAGATGTTCAAACGTACCTACATTCTGTATTTCAATTTAAAAAACCTACCTGTTACCAACTGTTCGTCTTAAATTGTGAGCCATTCATGACAAAGCGAAAAAAGTGGTCCAACTAAAACATTCATATTTCTTTATGTACTACATGAATATGTAATAAAAAATGGGGGTTCCTATTTTTTTTTAAAAAATGCAGTTGATATCCGTTTGACCTATAGCAGTGCCATCTAGCAAGCCAACCATTGAATATATCCTTTCATATACCTACCATACTCTGCAGATATTTACATACACTTTTGTAGGCTTAAATCAGGAATCTGTAATCTGTTGTGGCAACTAACTACCAACCAGTTTACCCGTAGATCATCCACTTATTGATCCTATTTTGGGTACTAGTACGTTTGTTAACTTGAGTGTTATTTTTTTTACACTTGGGCTTGCACATTGTGTGATGAAACACTGAAACTAGATGCATAAATAAATTAAATGCAAAAATGATGGCTGCAAGTGTTTTAGTTTTCATTTAATGTTGAACAGATAAAGTCCTAGTAACCATCCATTAAAAGGATGGACATACAAAGATTTATTACAAAAGGTGAAACTAGTGGCCCTGGGTTAGGGCTGAGCAAATGAGATATACAAGTGTTACCAGGTTAGACACAGGTTCTGGAAATCATGGAATTTCAAACACATCAGGGAAATTTGGAAGAAGAAGAAGAAGAAGAAAAAGAGAAAAAAAAAAAAAAACTGGAAAAATCAAAAATCTCATTTTTGTCTTGGTAGATGAAATGGTTTGTTTATTGAGGTGTCGTGCATTTTCAGTGGTTGGGTGCAGCTGAGTACGTGCACCGCTTCCCTGCTCCCGTCATTACTATTGCCTCTCCCCTTGCTACCACTTCCCTCAGCTTGCAGTCAGTGCTGCCACCCTTCTTGCCACTAGCCTAGCAGCTACCGACAAGCAGCAGGGAGGCATGAGGCTTAGTTTGTTTGGATCTGATTCTCAGAGACTGTAGATGCAATGGCAAGAGACGGAGGTCATGTGTGCTTGAGTTGTGTCTGAGTGGTTGTGTGAATGTGTGTGTTCTCTCGGGTTTTTTTTTTTTTTTTTTTTTTTTTTTTTTTTTTTTTTTTTTTTTACAAAATCTGTCGCTGAAATCTTAGTTGTGAGAGCGTGATTGCCTTTTCCATGTGACTGTCTGCAGCTCATCAAGCATATTTATGGTGAATTGCTATCTGTTCCCATTATTATTGATTCTCAGAGTATTTGAGAAAGTTTTCTGTTACATGGATTGATCACCGCAGTCTCATTTCATCAACATGCTTTCTGGAGCTTGTGAATAGTTCGCCACACAAGTGGACTTCCGTGGCGGGCCAAAAATGCAGGCCATTTCTGCTGGTATCCGTAATGGATCGGGCCTGTTGATCTGAAGCCGTTCAGTTCCCACTGAAGTGTAGGCCCTGCCTGTTGGATGTAGCCTTACTGATATGCTCGCAGGCAAGGTCTATTTGTGCGTGGCGTAATGCAGCTAATTTTCATAGTTTATCCACGGACCCAGGACTGTGGTGCTCCTCAGCAGGCCAGAGCTGCAGTGATTTAGATCTTCCTTTCTGAATGACGCTCTTATATAGAGTGTGGGGGACACTGAAAGGCTTCCAGTGCCTCCCATGGCTCTCCCACTCTCTGGCAGTCATTACTCCATGCTCCATCCCACTAGCCACTCAAGCATTTCACATTTAAATCCTACATGCACGCAGTAACAAGGCCCTTTTGTTGTTAACATTGTCCATGTTAAAGTCTCGTTTTTGGTAATAATGCACAAATAGTGAGACTAAAGTGGCAGAGGAGTAGTTCAGATCTCCAAAATGAAAATATAATGAGTCCTTACACTTTGTCTCGCAGTGAGAAAAACTTTACTTTTTCATTAAAGCAGAAAGTGATACTCAGTGTTTATTTTGTATAATAGAATTATTGACTTTGAAGAAATATACTGTGATGTGATATTTGTAATGGCTTCATAATAAATTACTCATCAGTTACAATACTGAAAAAAGGAAAGCCAAATTTCTTTAGCTAATGCTGAACAGGGAGGAAAAAAGGTTGTGTGTAAATGGATGTCATTTAAAAAAAAGATTGTTATGGATGATGCATTATGTCATTTTATCCTCAAATTTACCTCCAGCTTTTTAACATATTCATAGGAGGAATATCAAACAACACATAAGAACGCTGCAATGAACCTGAGCTATATTATAGCTTTTAAAATAAAAGCAGTATGACCTTCTGCCAATGGAAGATTTGGGAAGAAGTAATTTATAATACCACAAAAATTTCATTTCTGGCTTAAAATCCTCTTTTCAAAACCTTTTCACATTTGAGGTGAACAGTTTGTGGACTTAATGAAAAAATGAAGAAGAGAGTGGTAGTGCAGTCAAAATAACACTAAAAATCATTTTGGTTTTTTTTTTTTCTCTTTTTATTTAGACGAAAGTGCTGATGTAACTGGTAGTGGCCTACTTGACATGTTCATGAGGTGTTGACGTTGAGTTCAACAGGATGAGATGTTGATGCTGAGTTCAACATGAAGTAGGAACTCTTTGGTATTTGACCCTTTTGCACAACCAACCATGGCAGATAAATTTTTTTTCTTGGAAAATATAATGGAGAAGCCTAATGTTGGGAAAACTTTTCCTCAGTCGCAGCACATGGGGCTGCTACAATGATTGATCACAAGTCTGTTGCCATTGCTTTGGTGAGAAAAGAGTTGAAAAAAGCTGGTATCCAGCAGAAAATACCAGCAGTTCACTACATCTTATATCGTGTTGGTATATCAGCAAAATGTGCTCAAATAAATGGCACTGTGGACATAGTTGTAAAGACAATTAACATATTGATTGTCAGAATGCACAGTTTGTGGTGTTGACAGTTCGCAGCTCTAGTCTGCAATGTGTTTAGAACTGCATACTCATGTGAAAGTGTATTTTCAGATGTGAAATTAACAAAATTAAACTTTATGGTCCATATCAGTGACATTCATCTGACCATAGCAGTCCATTTGACGACCAGTACTTCCACTCCAAATATCAACATGTTAACTAAAAGCCATTTAAAATTTTGTTACATGCTGTAGAAATGTTTTTTTTTTCTTTTTTTCCCACTAGTAGGTGTGTAAGATTAAGTGTGTAAGATTAATTGAAATATGTTACCAGAATATATTGTGTGTGTTCTGCTTGTGACCATGAAATTTAAAATATGTTTCAACTTTTCAAAACGAAATGAACTAAAACTGTATGACGAAATAAGTACATTAGCATCTGTGGAGCCGTTTCCCGTGTGTATTGTGCTCTTACAGCAACTGAGCTGCCCACAGTGCCTGTGAGCTGCCAGGTGAGGAGCTCTTTACAGGAGCAGACAATGTGTTGTAAGGATAACTTCCATCTGTGTTGTTCAAAAAAGCTGGTGGTGGAGGGGAGGAACCAAATGGCTCGGGTAGTGAAGCAGCCATTGAAGTCAAGTGTGTTACGTTCAGTTGCATGTTGTGCCACGGGGTGGTCTACCTTGCTCTTGACCACAGTTTCTTGGTGGCCATACGTCCTGGTGGACAGCTGGCTGGTATTCATACTATATATACGAAGGTTGCCCAGAAAGTAATGCACCACATTTTTTTCTTCAACAGTTCTCTGTTGAACATAATGAGAATTACACACATGAAATAATGGTGTTTTATCTGCACATCCTATTCTTCCGCGTTATCTCCATCCCGTTCTGTGGCCTTCCTCCAGCGCAAACAAGGGCTTGTATGCCCTGTCGGTACCAATCCTTGTCCTGGTGGCGGAGCCAGTGCTTCACTGTGTGAACTTCCTTTGCTGATGGATAGATCCAGTGCCAACTGTCAAGTCATAATGCATCTGTCCTTGTGAATGACATCAGCTCTCTGCAACATGTCAGGTTTGACAGTCATGGAAGGTCTCCCCGATTGCTGCAAATCGTGGAGCTCTGTCGACCGCCTTCTGATGACCTCACCCTCTGTGCCCAGCAACTAACTGTACTTCTATTGACAGGAGGTGCTCCATAGACTTTGAAGAAGTGTTTGTGAATATTCCCCACCGTTTCTTTCTCTGCAGCGAGAAATTCAATGACGGCACATTCCTTCTAATGTATATCACCTACAGATCCCATTTTGAAACTGTCCTGCAGCTGTCTGTCAGAAGTGACAGAAATTTGGCATGCTCACTCAGGAGACTTCAAATAATACACATGTAATGTTTTGCATTTGTAGCATTGTTTTTAGCTGAGAAAAAAATTGTGGTGCATTACTTTCTGGGCAACCCTCGTGTTTATATTGGTATTACTACCAACCAGCTGTCTACCAGAATGAATGGTCAATGCCAAACTGTGGCCAAGAGCAAAGTACACCACACTGTGGCACAACATGCAACTGAACACAACATGCTTGATTTCAATGGCTACATCACTACCTGAGCAATCTGGATCCTCCCCTCCACCACAAGCTTTTCTGAATATCAACTCCTCCCCATTCATATCTACCACCCTCTTTGCCACCCTCTTACACCCACCTTTCCCCACTCCACTCAGTTTTCCCCACCTCCCTGCCCCACTACCTCCTGACGCTGCGACTTTGCCAGACAGCGCTCCTCTCTCCCCCCACCCGTACACTGCTATCCCTTCTCCTTCCCGCCCCCTCCAGATTGCTGCTTCCATTCCACATGACAGCTGCATACTGGTCCGAGCTGCAAGAGTTGGTGGTAATGGGTGCATAAGGTGTGGTTACTTGTGTGAATGAATGGTGTTGTGTCTCTCCTTTTCCTGACATTGGATGTGGCTGAAAGCCTGTGTGTACGTGTCTTTTAAGTTTGCCTGTCTGCAATATATGTCATTCCTACATTGTTGACATTCTAACATGGAGTTTCCATTGTTGAATAAGAAAGCAAATATATTTTAAGCCACTTATTTGAATTACCTGAAATTAAAAACTTATATTTTATGAGTGACAGTATTTTGTGTGCAATAAATGTAATGTAAATTATATGTGTCTATTTGGGGCGTACAGAAAAATTGGCATACATCATCATGATAGGATGTACACTTAAATGATAACCAAATAACTGATTGTTTCTAATTGTTGAACTTAAACCACTGAATATGTTTAATATAACATTTATAACTACAAGATAGAAAACTGCCATAAGTTAAAAAAATGAATAAAAAACATGTTATAAATGATAATTGGCCACTTATTCACAAAACTGTATTAAGCTTGTTACAAAAATGCTTCAGTCTAGTCAATTTTGAGTCACCTTCATCCACTTCTGTTGAAGGTTACATCTGCAGGTAATTATAAAAACTTGATGCTTTCTATTCGTAATATACTTAAGTGGTTTCTTATTGTCTTCTTTCCTTATTGTAATTGGTCCTTCCCCATAACATGCAACTGTTTCAGGAAACCCAGTGCTTGTTGGGAAAATATTCCTGGCTTTCGGTAATGCAAAGGCATTGAGGACTTCTGGTCATTCGATATAGGACTAAGCAGCTATTAGCCTTTTCTTTTCTGAAATATCATCATAGTACAGAAACTAATGAAAAACAAGTGATACTTTGTCCTGTTTTCTAGTGCCTCTTACCATTGCTCCAGCTGAGATGATCTTTTTGTATAAAGGGATCCATCATGTTTTAAAATTCGCTATTTCATTTGTTTTTACTGTGTAAACTTCAAAGTGACCAAGGCTGCTAGATTTGGTGATGAGTGAAATATATTGATCTGGAATTAGTACTCACTTGCTTTTCATGACAGTTGCACTGATTAGGACCTTTCATACTTGGGCCCTCATGACAACAATAAAATGTGCCTCCATCTGGTTTCATGTTGTGTATCTCAAAATTAAAAACACACTGCACACTAAAGAGCAATTAAGCTAATCTTTCTTTAATTTCATTTTATTTATTTTTTTCCATCGGTGTTTGAAACTTCAAACTTAGAGCTGCCCGTCTTAAGTGGAATGGTTAAGCAAAGTTTTCAACAGAAATAACAGATTCCAGGCATGCCACATGTCTATTTCTAAAATATGACAACTCCTGGAGCTCTGTCCCCTATTAGAAATAATTACATATTTAAATCTGCTCTGTACAAGCAGCAAGGCTGTGACGGTCTCGCATTTCAGCCTTTTTTCTGATGATAGCATTGCCTCCTCCAAGTTTTACATTTGTTTCTTGCAGAAAAGCTTCCTTCACACATTATAAGACAGATGTTTGGTTTCCTTTCACAATCCATATTGACCAATGAACTGAACTAAAAGCAAGATCAGTATGGATTGTAAAAGAAAACCAAACCTTTGTCCTTCAATACATAAAGGAGGGCTTTACGGGAAGACACAGACGAAGAACTTGCAAGAAATCTGTGCTATCATCTGACAATGGGCTCAGGCCTGAAACTAGTTATAGTTTAATAAAATCATTTCAAGAAAACTTGTGGCTGGTTGCAGTATTTCCTACAGTGTAATTAAATAACAGATTCAGTTACCCTCTAGAGTGATTAAACTTAATGCTTTTACATTAAATTCACAATTGAAATTACATACATAACTATGAAAATGATTTGTCGCTACTTTACAAAATAACAGTTCCAGTAGTTGGAACAGGTAGCATCCGTCAATCTAGAAGTGGCAGCTCCTCTCCCTCGCCCATGCATGTGATATTTGTGTATGTATGTTTCAGATTGCTGAAAGTGTTAAAACAGTAAATTATTGAGTTAATGCAATACGAAGTATCTGAGCTATACTTAAAACAATATTACTTGTGCAGGGAGGCAGCTCTTGCTCGTCAGAATGGTCCAGGCTACAACAAGAATGTGTCCAGCTCCACAAACACACGAACAGCCACTGCTGCACAGTTGCAGGGTGGATTGGTAAGTTACACATCAAACCGTTTCTACAATTTTGTATCAGAAATGGCTTTAGCCTTATTGTTTCTTACATTCTGGAGTCTGCTGCCTTAGTATGCCATCTGGAGAGAGCTTGTTCTGCTCACTTGGTCATTTGTAGTCCTACTAGCCAGAGGAATAATTTGTAATATATATTATTTATTGTAACTTCAGCTTTTATTATCACAAATCCTTCTTCATTAAAAACAGTGAAAAAGAAAAGTGTGCTTCATGTTCTGGAATAGAGCCAAGTAGCTTAAAGTATTTCTGACCACAGTCAGAATTGGCTTTCATTGAATTACATGCTCAAGAAAAGTTTGGAATACTATTGTAAAATATAGTGTGTGATACTAAAGGTCTCATTCACCTAGGGATTTCATGCATTATTCAGTTAGAGCCCGCATACTGGATGGTATTTACTACTGTTATGCTTTGTGGCTGTTTCCCAGTCATGTAAACATACTGCTGCTGCAGTGACACACCCAAGCAGTCCAATATCAACAACAGCTTCATTCAGTTTGTGTTCAGCATTGCAGGAACATGTCACATAGAGGCATACACCATCTTGATAGAGTCAGGATAGTGGCATTACTTTCAGCAGGTCATACACAGCAAGGTGTTGATGATCAGTTACATGTCACTCAGTGTGGTGTGTCCAAGGTGTGGTGAAAGACAGGGAATGTGAACGATAGACTTCACAGTGGTCATCCTCCTATGGCAACAGCAATTCAAGATCGTTTCCTCCAGCTATCAGCTCACAGGAGCCTGACACCAACTGCCAAAAATATTGGATATGACATCTCTTGAGAATAACGGATTTGTATCTCAGACCAAACAGTGCGTAGAAGATTGCATCAGAATGGTCTTCCTTCCAGAAGACTAAGGAGAAGTTTTGCGCTGAACAAATGAAACTGACACAATTGAAGGACCTGGGCTTGTGCACAACAACATTGGACCAGTGCAGAATGGAGTAAATGTCATGTTTGCTGATGAGACTGGGATTGGTTTATGACCAGACTCTAGACATGTTCAGGTTTGTAGAAGCACTAGGCAACACCAGGAATGGTGATATGTTCAGGAGGTCCATCCATTTGCAGGTGGAAGTGTAATGTTCTGGGTGGCAATAATGATGGGATGGTGGGCCCCTCTAATCCCCATCTACAGTAATGTAACTGCTCCTTAATAAAGCCAAGAGGTCCTAAAACATTTGTAAGGCCCTACAGGCGTGAAGTCAGTGACAACTTCATCCTAGTCAATGACAATGCAAGGCCAGACTGTGCTGTAGCAATTTCTTGGTATCTTGAAAGATGCGACATCAACCGAATGCATTGACCAGCACAGACCCCAGACGTGAATGCAACTGAGCATGTGCAGGACATGTTGAAGGTGGCTGTTGTACAGCATTCAAACCCACCTGACAATTTCTGGACCTCACTGGAGTTGTCATTGAGGAGCAGTACCTCATTCTCCAAGATACACTTGATGATCTCATCCAGAACATGCCTTGCCAAGTAGAACAACACATCCATGTGTGGGGAGGACATACTCACTACTAATGACTGATAATCATCATCATCATCATGACATACAGATTTTCACTGTCTTTGTTTTCAAGAAGGACTTGTTTTCAAGAAGTGCACTTAGAAGAGAGCCTGCTTTGTTTGTAATGATTTTTTTTTTGTAACTAACTGAAATCAGTGTTGTTATCAGAAGGAGTTATGGTTATTTTGTTCATAAATTATTGTACAAACCTCAGTTGGTGTACTGTGAGAAGTCATTGTAGTAAACTCTGTGAGATTCCAAACATTTCTTGAGATGTGTGTATGGGTTTCGGCACTTCCTTTGAGTCTTAAAGAGATACTTTCCAGTACTATTAATTATTAATCATAGAAGGAAACTGGTCAGAATGTAATTAAGATTGAGACCATGTTTGAAGAAAGTATTTTCAAATGATTAATGTGACTTTTAAAGAACTAGAAATTTGTGATTATGTTAAAGGAACTACGTGTTGTTGACTTTTGTAAACTGGAAAGATAAGCCTGGTGATCTAGTGCTGAATTACATGACCATCTTACTAGTAGTAAAATGTAAAGGGAAAATAGTGAATTAGTTGTGATAATTTTTGTGTAGCAAGCTGTAGTTTTACAGAGGTGCCTAATAATAAAGCTCTAATACAAAGCAGCAGTTTTTGTTTTGACACACATTTCACTGTTGTACAGATACTTGGAGGCCGAATTTATAATTTGTAAAAAGTCTTACATAATATATCCTAAAGACAAAACTGTGAGCTTACCACCCTGGCATAGAAGTGTAGGCAACTTGTGATGATTTTAGATAGTGTGCGTACTTGACCATAGAACTACGTTAATTTTTCAGGCAGCCATGTATTTTGGAACAGTGTGCGTCCTGATAGAAAAAGAACAGTCATAAAACAAATACCACATGATTGAATTGAAAGACTATCATTGCAATCACATTTTTAGTATTTGAAAAGTGTATTGCTGAAGGTGAACCACTTTATGCAGTTACAGACAAAAAGTTTAACCATTATCACACAAACCTGAGAAAGTTGTGAGAAGATTGTCCGCATACACATTGATGAGTTCATCAGAAACAATACTCACACTATAATAATAATTGTGGAGAAATTTTATTCAGTTATATTACAAAAGTATCTGGTGCCATGACACTGTTGTAAAATTTTGTGATTTTTCCTATACTTAAGTCCCAGATAAATATTTATTCTTATCAAATGAGGTGTAAATTTGTAATGAATATACCCTATTTGCATCTAAATGACAACCAACAAAAATGACAAAACTGTTCCCTTTGTGACGAATCACATTTATAGGGGCTGCCTAATACACTCCCATTCATGCATGCATATACTACAAAAATACATAGAAAATGGACATAGAAAAATACTTTTGTAAGATAAAGTATGGTTTAAAAGATTTTATTTGCTTTAGTGAAAATTACTGTAATGGTTGCATCATGCATTATTGTTTGAAAAGAAAATAAATCTACCTTGTGATAATTATTTCATTTACTTAGTTTGTCAAAGTACTGTTCACTGTTGTAATGTAAAGACAACTTCACCACCACTTTTCAATAATAATCTTTTGACAAATTTGAAAACGAGTTGGTCTCTCTTGTAATTTCATAATTAAAAAAAAAAAAATGAATGAGGCACTTTACTCATCACAGCACTAATTATGAAAATGACTTGGTGTTATTGCCTTTTACTAACATTAACTACCCTTCAGCACTGCATGTGATAAAATTGCAACAGTAACTGTAGATCTAAGACCTTCAACCTGTGAGTCAAACTAAAACTGAAATAGTGCTGGAATGCTTTGTCAGGTCAAATTTGAGTTAATGTCGTCAGACACAAAATCACTTTTTTAAAAAAAAGTCACATTTAATAATCAAAACGTTCAGTGGAAAGAGAGATTACCACTCATAAAAATTTAATACTTAATCTCAAATTCTCAGGAGGACCGACTTTCTATTGGCACAGAATAAAATTTCTGAATAGAGAGCAGAAGTATTATGATAGACACAGCTTTCCAATAGCAGCCAGTGTAAATTAGGTAATACCTCCTCACACTTGACATATCTTCCAGTAATCATTTTATTTTGTACATCATCTTATAATTTTACTGGGTAGTACAGGTTCGCATTTCAAGTGTGTTCATCCTTCACATGCGCCAATGAACACATTCACAGTCAAATCCTTGAGTTTCACACCTGTTCTGCTGTACGCTGCACTCACAAATCTTCTCATACATTTACATACTTTTATACAAAAATGTCAGTTTATACTTAGAGTATGTCCATCCTTCTGGCGCATTGCTGATGCAGAAACTTTCATTGTCAAAAAGAACAACTCCTACAACAATGAAAATGAACACACAGAAAGTCACAGGGCACAAAAATTGCACAGTGCAGCAAGTTCACTGCAAGCGGGAAGTGTTGTGGTGTGGGATGAAGGTTTGGCAACGTTGGGAATGGGAAGCATGATACTGGCATGAAGTAGCTTGAACTTGCCATGTGGGTTTCCCCCTGTATCACTTCCATCCTTGCTGTTAGTGCTATAGTAATTTTGGACAGACTACACGGACTCTTTAACTAAATGATTGAACATTGCGTGAAATATTGGTGAAAAAAATTGATGAGTTGAAGGTGATATTTCTAACTCATTGCTGATGTTGTGCAAACAGCAAATAGCAAGCACTCACAAAATATTTAAATAGAACTAACTGCTGCCAGTAGTTAATACAACACACAAGATATGTACACAAGCAGAATCTACATAAATCATTGCACACTGCACTACACTGCTAGACCGGAAACTGATTCAGAGTATACCTTTAGGGCAGTTGTAGCATTCTTCCTGGAACAACCACTCCCCCCCCCCCCCTCCCCCCTATGAAAATTGCTTGCTCTTCAGTTTATAGATTGATTGCACCATGTTCTCTGTTGCATAATGAAAGAAATCATGCTTTTGAAAAGTAGCATTTTTTGTTAGTGACTGCAACTGTCTGGTACAGATCCATTTTTCTACCATTATTTGTAAGTTTCATTATGTTGTTCCTTATTAAAGTTGCTTGGAACTCTCAATTTTTGTTGCAGAGTGAAGATGAAGCTCTTGCACGTGCCATTGCCTTATCATTAGAAGATTCAGATGGCAGAAGACAACCAAACAGGCAACACACAGTACAACCAGCGAAGTGTGCTGTATCTTAGCAGTCATCAGCACTTTTTCTGTATTTACAGATCATCAATAACACAATCTATGAAGAAAGTTACTTCTAACTTGAGAGCACTGCATTGCTTAAGTTTCTCTTAAATTACATATAGCATGGGTTTTTAACAGACTGAAATTGATTCAGGGAGGAAGAAGTTTGCTTTTATAATCATAATGACTTGTGCAGCTGCAGAAAACTGCACAGCATTGTTTAACTTTAAGCTTTCTTCTTTCAGATGATTAAATAATTGTGACTTGTGTGACATAATAAGAATATGTGTAATTTGGGTTTATTAAGATCTACACTGACGGAGACATACTTGAACATGTTTCTTAGTAAATCAGTCATGCTTATTGTATCCAGTTTAAATGTGTGTTTCAAATATTTACTTAGCAAAAGTTGTGTCTTCGGAAATTTTTGTATTGGAGGCATTTTGCCTATTATACACATAGCTTAATAAGTTTGGATGAGTTATGTAATGGAATCTGTTGTATGTATGTCACTTTTTTTAAAAAAAAATCCTTATTTTGTGTGTGCTGAGTATAGCCTTGCAGTTGCAGTTCTTATTGTATTTGAGTGTCAGTGAATATTCAGTATTCCACCTGTATAATTCAGTTGTTACAAGATATAGACTGCTGAAAAGTTACTCACTGAAAATTTTAGTCGCTACAATACATTTAATGTGTGGTGTTATTGATCAAGTATGGGTGTAGTGAATCTTAAGTGCCACACAACAATAAATTGCAGTTCAGTGTGGTGTATAAATGAAGCAATTAAAAGAAACAAGATTTTGTGGATCTACATCAATGGGCGATTAAATGACTTACTGTTAAAGATTATCTTTCATCCAGTTCATAACAAAATAAAGAAAAAATAACTGGTATTATGTGTTTACATGCACTCCAGTTGAAATAAACAGGAGAATGCTTTATATACTCTAAATTCCAAGTTGTATAATGTATGACAGGTTTGTACTATGTGAAAATGAAATTTTATGTGATGTCATTAAGTTCTGGGAATATACACGACATGTTCTGACACTTAAAAAAAAATTGTCTTATCTGTCATCTGTGATAAATACTCAGATGAACTAATACGTTAGTTGCCATGCTGTTACAGAGGGGCAGACCTCCTGTCTCCATTTTTTTAAATAGATCACTTAACTTACTGCCTTACATCAGAGATCATTGTCAGTTTTGACAGCAGATGCTGAGTGAGATGGTGCAGTGCTAAGACACTGGTCTTTTACGTGACTGGGCAGCAGGTCAGATCCCCATCAAGTCATCCATGTTTAAGTTTTCCATGATTTCCCTCAATTGCTTAAAGTGAATGTTGGGATGGTTCCTATCTTTCCCTAATCTGAGCTTCTGCCCTGTCCACAATGACCCCATCATCAACAGGACATTAAACTATAACCTTTTTTCCTTTGAAAGCAGATTACCATATTTTTTGTTACAGTTTCGTATTAGACATTTAGCTAAACTTCTTTATTATGAAGCAAATTAAATGCACTGAAACTAAATAAGTGAATCAATGAGATAGAAATCAGGGAAGTTGTAATGACATGAAATGATGTCAGTGACAATGAAAGTTTGAGTCAGGCCTAACAATTAAGACAACTGATAGCGAAAAGCAAGAAATGCGGGTTTGAGTCCCAATCTGGCTCAGATTTTCAATTTTTGTTACAGCCATCACTTCTGTATTAGCCATGTAATAGTTCTTTCATGTTAAGTATGAGTACAAAGAATTGTTATATTGTTTCAGAGGGAAAACAGTTGGCATTTTTTTCTGTTTTTGCTTGTATGTATTTAGTAACTAGTCTACTAAAAATATTTTAGTGTGATGTTATGGCTGTAATCTGCTGAACTTGTGCATTAAGAGTGGATATCTATTATGTACTGCTTATTTTTGTGAATTTCATTTGCAGACTTGTAAATGTTTGACATAGCATTCATTACTCATGCCCCATGAAATGCCTTTCATATATCAGGTTTTGTAGAAGTGCATAAATTCTTAAACACTGTCCAGTCACATTAATGTGACAAACTATCAAAAGCCTAAATAACCATGTTTTGCAGTGCGGACTGCTGCAAGCTGTTCAGAGAGAGAGTCAGTGATGTTCTGGAAGGTACCAACACGTCCCACAGACTCTTGATTGGGTTAAACCAAAGGAGTTTGATGGCTGGGGGAGTATGTAGTTCATCCTGATGCTCTTCAAACTAGGCATGTACACCATGAGTTGTGTGACATGTTGCATTGTCCTGCTGGTAGATGCCAGCATACTGAGGAAAAACAAATTGCATGTAAGGGTGGACATGGTATCCAAGGATAAATTCATATGTGTGTAGATCCACCATGCTATCCACCTTGACGAGATCATCCAGGAAACGCCAGGAAAACATTTCCCAGACTATCATGCACTTTCCTCCAGCCAGGATCCTCCCAACAATTGTTGTACGATGTTAGCTTTCAGTTCTGTAGAGCATAAACAGTTATTCATCTGAGAAGGCCACCTGTTGCCACACAGTGGATGTCCAGTTCTGATATTGGTGTGTCAGTTCCAGCCTTTGTCACTGATGAACAGTAGTCAGCATGGGTGCATGAACCAGGCACCTGCTGCAGAGGCCCACATGCAGCAATGTTTGCTGAACGGGCATAGAGGAGACATTGTTGGGAGCTGCTTGGTTCAACTGTGCTTGGTTCAGTTGCTCAACAGTTGCATGTCTATTTGCGCGAAATGCTCCTACCCTTGGCCCAAAAGCCACCTGGGGCGTGGGAGAGCATGACAACTTAACTCATGCACGGCAGTCAAAGGGTTAACACGTCTAAATTAGCAATGGACATCAGTCATCAAATTTTTACACATAGTAAATCACGCAAGTCACCCTTACCTTTTGTTTAGACTTAATTGTACTTTTTATTGATACATATCCACCATCCTTCTCTGTATTAAATAGCCGTTTGTTTCAGAATTTCACAAAACATGTGCCTTTATAAACAGATATATTGTGTGTATGTATGACTGTCATACAAAGTGACAAGATATGCAGTCTTTGTACTTAAAATGCAATTTATTTAAATATGAAAATTTCTTGTGATTAGTTTCCACATGAGCAATTGTTTCTACTACTATAAACAGTCCTGTGTAGAATGAGAGGAGAAAATATGGAAGTTTTATGAATTTTATCCAGAGTGAGCTGAAATCGACTGAGGCTTTGGAAGAATAACAGTTGAGTGGACATTAAAATTGAACTGAATTTTATTTTTAAAAAATGAGAGTTCACTTAAAAAACCTAAAATGTTGCTTGTTCGAAATTGATATATATGTCTTGTACTCCTCAATTTAAACTGCTGCATGCAGCTTAGGTTCCTGTATCCAACTGAAAATTAATTATGTTCAATTTTTTGTAATTAGATCCCCCTCAGATTCTGTTTGTATGGAATACCAACTGCCTGTTTCTCTCTCTCTCTCTCTCTTTGTTATGAAGTATCTATTCAGTTTAGTATAAAACTGGAGATGTACAGATTAGCTTTTTTCCCTTTGACTGTGATATGCATTGCACCAGTAAAACTTTCATTCCTCAAGATGATGCATTGAGTATATAGCTGAATAATGTGCAAATGCTAGTTTAAACAAATCATAATGTTGTTATTGTCTTTTTGAATCTTTGTAATTTTATACACTTGTAACTTTTTTCCATTTTAAAGTAAGTATTGTTATTGTATATTGTACTGTTTCAGAGTTTACAAATGCACTGTTGATGTTTGCTACATTGAATATTTTTGTAAAATTTTTAAATGTTAAATAAAATTTGGCAAGTTACATATACTTTGCATCTTTTACTTTCTTCCAATAATAGAAGTTAAAATTTGTTAGGAGCTTATAATATTCAGAGTGTAGAATAGCAGCTACTCCTGTGAAAGGAAACCTGACTTTGTGTTGTTTTGTTGGATGTCCAGTTGTGGACACACTTGAAATTATGTGTGGCTGTATTGCCCTGCAGGCAATTCCTAAGTTCCCATTTATGAAAATAATTTTTGAAAATATAATGTGAGTGGATAGATAAAAAAAAATCTACTCATAAAGCCACAGGAGAATGAACACACAAATAAAGGTATTGAAATTATTTGCAAGCTTTCAGAGCCAGTGACTTCTTCTGGGAGCATCTTTGCAGTAGAAGGAAGAGGGGTGAAGGAGGAGGACTGGTGAGGTTTAGGAAATGATGAGAGTTTGGAAAAGTTGCCCAGATCAGGGAAGACTTTTTCTCCATTTCGTAAATCTCACCAGCCCTTTCCTTCACCCCCCTTCCTTCCCCAGAACCCTCCTGTCAGAAGAAGGAGCCACTGGTTCCGAAAGATTGCAAGTTTCAGTACCTTTGTACGTGTGTTTTTCTGCAGCCACTTGAAGAGTAGATTTTTTATCTATCTGATTACATTATAAGCTCCTATTTAGCATGCTGCACAAATGAGTAATAGGACATTGCTAAAATTTCGTCAGAGACTTACTCAGAGCTTGTGTTAATCTACATCCTAACCTCGATAACCACTTTATTCCGTGGCCATAAAAATAGGCGAAGGATTTTGCCAACCATCAACAAAGATTAGCAAATGTCTCATCATACAGGGTTTTAAACAAAATTTTCATCTCGATGGACTACTTATTGATAGAAAGGATGCAGAATGTTATCATAGGTGTAGATTCATCGACAGATGTTGAAGTAACTTCAGGTGTGCCCCAGAAAACTGGGTGGGGACCACTGCTATTTATGGTTTACGTGATGTGGCGAAAAGATCTGACGGTTTAAATTCACAACAACACATTTCTTACACATTTTCATTGTGTCCTATCTGATGCCATTTCAATTGCGAAGGGACTGTGATAATGCAGGCCCCAAGCATTTATTATGGAAAGTTTTTTTAAGTGAAGATTCTTGCACTCCAAGTCAGTTTCAATTCTGCCATCATATCAGCGGCGATCAAAGATGATGTGTTTCATCCTGTAACACAGTTTTTTTTAATGAATAGGCAGCATCAAAGAATCAGGTTTATATTTAAACAGAAGTCAATAGATTGTCCTTGTCAGCTGGAACACCAGATAACATTCAGCGAGTAAAACACACAGTGGGAACTGGCCCACACCAAGCAAACTGTAAATACAATTGTGCAATGCATCTCTGATAGCAGTGCAAGATAAATATTTCATTACAATTTACACCAACAACCTTATAAAATGGCCATAAAAATTTGCTTGAACTGATGACAGTTAACTTTGTTCTCCCAGTGCTCAACAGAGCTCATTTCCATTTACCTCATTATTTTAACAGCAGCAGCTTCTACTCTTGGTCAGACAAAAGCTTTAAAGACATGCGTGAACATCCACTTCACAGTTATGGTGTTAGGATGTTGTGCTGAAGTGCTAATCATTTGCCCATCCAAGCATGAAGTACACCTCACATCAACGTAATTTTTCTTGCAAGCCATATTCACATTATTACAATTGTAATGACTAGCAGTGTATGTTTTTACTTTGTTTCTTTAGTGCCGCAATGTGTGACAAAAATGTGAGGCACTCATAAGATGACAATGTAATTTTGTACAGGTACTCACTGTTAGTGTGTATGTAACTGATTGCAGCTGCAGTTGAGAGGGGTGTTATATAATACAGTAAGTTTAATGTGTGTATCATACTGTCCAACAAAAGGTCCAATTTTAATGCTCTTCCTTTTTTTAAAAAAAAACTGGTTTAATCAGGATAGTCCTTAGCTATGTTCTATGAAAGTCTATTCAACCATTTACATTTCATCAGTAGATTACGTAAAAATGTTTTGCGCTAGTATGTTCTATCAATATATGCTACATAATATGTAAGAGCTACATCAAGCTTGTAGAACTCAAAAAGGTCTAACTAAAAGTCCTTGAGAAAATATGTTTATTTTTATTGTTGACCAAAATGATGATTGTCTTTTGAAGTGGTCCGTTCCAGTACCTACAAAGCAGAAAAAGGGTGATAGTGACTCAACTGTAAAACATAAACATATGACCTCATAGACATTTTTGTAGTTCTTTTTCAGGCCTAGAATACAATACTCCATCAAATGGTTTTACCACCATAGTTTATACCGTCAACAACACCTGCCTTCCGTGACTGCCCAATTGAGTTGCTGCACTTGGGTCACAAACTTCGTCAAACTTGTGGTTCAAAGAAGTGTGACTTAGTACACAATCATCAAACCACTGTAGGACATAGGCCTCTTAAGACAGATTAATGTATGAAACTAAGTTTGTACATAGTTTTGTTAAAATGTTATATAAAATAAATAGGTAACACAATTTCTTAACAATTTTAAGCTAATTATAGATGGGTTGGTTTTTTATTTTACATAATAAGTAATAACTTCACTAGCTATTTTGAGGTGTGGTTTTGGGACACACAGGACTGGAAGAGATGACGCCAAACAGAAGAGGCTTATGCCCAGCAATAATGAAAGTATGCTGTTGTCGAAAGAACAGCTTCGTATTTTTTTCATTTACTTAGTGGTTCGCCGACACGACAGCTCTTGGATCAAAATATTACTACTTGTATTAAACTTGAAGCGGCAATACATTTTTTTTTTTACTGTTTAGAGTTTTTTTTGTGTTGGGTTTTTAAAATTTTAATTTAAGTTTTTTAGTGTTGTTAACAGGTGTGGTAAGATATGTAAGGGACGTGAACAGCATCAGATGCTGAGTGATCAGTGTGAAGGTCACAGAGATGCTGCATACTCATGTGGTACAGCATTATCAGGGCCTGACAGAGTTTGAAAGACACCTCATTGTGGTCGAATCTTGCAATATCCATATTTGTGGGGCAATTTGAGACTGAAAATGAATTACATCTTGCTGATGTTCAGAACATATTACATAGGAATGGTGTTGAGATTAACCATGAGAAATCTCAACTGCAGAAAGGCGATGTCACCTTCCTTGACCATGCAGGTTTGGTGGGTGGCATCCATCCTACCTCTGACTGGGTGACTTCTTGGTGACAACTTCGTGTTGCACCGATTTCTTGGCATTATCAGCTTTTACAGATGCCCTTCAGGCTGCCCTCACTGATGCCCTTAAAGGCAAAAACACTTATGGCACCAGGAAGACTGCCTGGCTGGGAGACATGCATTGGGCTTTTGACACACTAGAGTCAGCTCTTTCTTATGCTCTCACTTTGGCCCTTCCTATCCCAGACACTTTTTATCCATTACAACAGATGCAAGTGATTCATCAATAGGTTCAGCGTTACAACAACTTGTGGGTGGTACAACAGAGCCTTTATAATTTTTTTCCAAGAAGCTGACAGCCTCTCAGCACAAATTGTCCACATTTGACTGTGAATTACCAGCAGTCTTTGGAGTGGTACAATACTTTTGTGATGACACTGAGGGCTGCGAGTTCACCATCTGTACAGGTTACCGTCCACTGGCAGATGCGATACAAAATCCAAGCTAGGATATACCTGCACAATGCTTATGCCACATGGACCTCTTCTGTCAATACTCCACCAATGTGCAGCATATATGGGGTGTGACAGTGTCATCACAGACTATCTCTCCCACCTGAACTCTGTAACTTCCCCCATTAATATGGATGAGCTTGCCAACCTCCAAGCAGATGACCCAGAATTGTTGTAAATGCTTCAGGATTTGAACTGTGCTCAATGCTTGAGCAGTGCCTCGTCCTGCACTCCAAGTACATATTTTCTGTGACACTTCCACAGGCACACTCCACCCAATCATCCCCATCTTTCTCCATTGTGCAGTTTTTGACACCCTTCATGGCCTCGCCCATCCAGGGATTAAAGCTATGACTACCATCGTAATGGAGCACTTCATCTGGCTGGGATTGCAGGGAATGGACACGTGCTTGCGTACTGTTCCAAAGGACCAAAGTCAGTAGACATGCCCAGCCACCTCTCAGAATGTTTAGCATACTGAAGGGCAGGTTACAAGATGTGCACATCAACATCATTGTCCTCTATCCCTATCTGACTGATTCCTTTACATCCATTCTATTATTGATTGTAAGACATGGTGGGTTGAAGCTGTCCTACTCTATCAATGTGTGGATTGCTCAATTTGGTTGTCCTTCCACTGTTACCGTGGAACAGGGCTGCCAATTTGTATCAGCATTGTTCTTCTGCCTGTGCAGGCTCTGTGGGTTGGAGAAATTCCATATGACAGCACACCATCTTCAGAGTTACTGCTTCAGGGAGAGATGGCATCACACTCTGAAGGTGGCACTCATGTGCCATGGTGGATCTTGGTCCTCCGCACTCTACACCTGCATCTACATCTATACTCTGAAAACCACTGTGGGGTGCATGGCAGAGGTTATGTTTCATTGTACCAGTTGTTAAGGTTTCTTCCTGTTCCATTCACATATGGAGCATGGGAACTCTTATGGATTCTAATTAGAGTGCACATAGTACATAAAGACAACCTCTCATTAGCACAGGTCTTATATGATGAAGCCCATGTCCTACCCACTCAGGTTGTCAAGCCAGTGCCCATTCTAACCACGAATGAATGTCCAGAACTGGTTAAACAAGTGTGCAAATACAGTTTTAAAAGACATTCCTCACATATTCCTGCATAAAGACCTCAAACATTGTGACTATGTTATGATATGTAATGCCTCAGTTTGAGCCACAGTCCAGCCTCCCTATTCTGGCCCACACAGAGCACTCAGTAAAGGACGAACCCCCTTAAACATTATCTGTAATGGGAAGAAGGAAGCAAGTGTCCCTCCCCCCCCCCTCCCCTCCTCCGGTATAGATGACAGTTCTGATTCTACAATTTTTGGTCCCCAGGGTGAGTTTACCATTTCTCTTCTGAGTGATTCCTTTAGGGATTCTTCACTGCCTGAGTGCACTGTCCTTTCCTCTGTGTGAGATTCTTTTCCTTTAGATAGGTCAGTGTTCCATGTCAATGTCTAC
The DNA here is from genome assembly GCF_021461395.2 of Schistocerca americana. Lineage (NCBI taxonomy): Eukaryota > Metazoa > Arthropoda > Insecta > Orthoptera > Acrididae > Schistocerca > Schistocerca americana. The sequence continues at coordinate 439,308,836 of NC_060125.1, forward strand.
GGTCTTACCATCAACGACCTGTCTATGGCCTTACCACCAATCACCTATCTATCAGAGTGTGCAATGGCACTATCTTCATCCTCAACGTTCCTTCAGCCCCACCACAGGACACATCAGTGCACAGTGCACTTAATGTCACCCCCCTCTTGCCACATTCGGTGTCCCCAACAATGCCAACATCAACACTCTAACAGCATCTCTTTCAGGTGATGGCATCTTTTCAATCTACGTGCCTCTCTGCCTGCCATTGACCATTCTACCCCCGACTGCCAGAGACCATTTCTACTATTGCACGGGTTGCCGCGTAAGTCCTCCCTGATGGTTTCGAGACTTTGTCTTATTGACACTATTTCCAGCTCTGCACCTACCCCACCTCCACACTATCTTTGAGGGGGGGGGGGGAGATGCTTTTTGGCGAGTGTGGACCATGCCAAAGCATAATTGCTGGTTTTGTATTCTCTATGCTGACTTCTTTGACTGGGGCCTATTTTCTTAGTAGTTTTTGCACCATGCTTTGTAAAGTTTCGTGTTGTGTTGTGTTTTCATGGTGAATAAATCTACGCAATTCGTTATGTGATTGGCTATTACTAGTGTAGTCTACATCACTAACACACATAGAAGGCCTCGTATTGTTACAATATACAAAGTTTGTAGTGTCAGGGCAAAGTGTAGCAAAAAGTGTGTACATATTCATACAGAAACAGTTATAAAATATCAGTCTTCATCCACCACACGAATTAAATATTTGCAAAATACTACTGTAGAATAACTGCAGACACATTGCAACAATTAATAAAGTAATAAAAAACCCCATCAGCTGGTATAGCACAAAAGAATAGCAATCATAATATATTTGAACATAGTGAAATATGAGCTTCACATATAACTACAGGAAAATGAAAAATTGAAAAAGAACGGATGGACTTCAGAAAGTAAAAGTCCTACATTAAGATAGCGAGAAGAGTGGCACATTGTCAGGAGAGACTACATGATCCAGGTTTCCTGCAAACATAGTTCTGCAGCTGTATGGATAACAGATGCATCACAGTGTGTTTGCAGAATGGCATAGCAACCAGAAACATACGGCAGAGTTGAAGTACATGAAAAAAAACATCTAAATTGGATCAGTGCATGGAGCAGTGAAACACATAACAAAAAACAACATTCACACTAGCTTTTGAGCACTAGCTCTTACATACTGAGTATGCATTTGAGTGTCTGTGTGGTTGTGTGTGACTGTGTGTACTATTGCTGTAAAAAAAGCTAGTGCTCAAAAGTTAGTGTGAATGCTGTTATGTGAATGGGTGCTACAGGTGAATGGGTGTCTTTCCATAATTTTATGTATTGCTCCATCCAGAAATTTCCATTATTGTTAAACAACTAAATCACTCAAAGCTGCACCACGAAATTATGGCGGTAAATGACCAAATGAAATGTCGTGTCCAGCAGTGTAGTGAAATGGTGCCAACAATTTAACCAAGGCTCCAGGGACATGGGTAATGCAGATCAAGAAGGAAGACCACCAATGCTGACCACAGACAACAATGTCAAGGCAGTCAAGGAATTGATTTGCAGCAATTGCAGTGAGACTATCAGGGACATTGCTTAGCAGAAGTGCATCTCAATAGGCAGTGATCATTTCATTGCCCCAGATCACCTGTAGTATTGAAAATTGTGCTCTACATCTACATACATACTTCAAAGGACACCATAAAATGCATGGTGGAGGGTACTTCATACCACTGCTTTCCTATTCCACTTGCAAATATAGCAAGGGAAAAACGACTTTCTATATGTCTCCGCACGAGTTCTAATTTCTCTTATCTTGACTTTGCAGTCCTCATACAAAACATATGATGGCAGCAGTAGAATTGTTCGGCAATCAGCTGCATATGCTGGTGCTCACACTGAGTTCTGTGATTAATTTCACCTACACACAAAGGTGCAAGATCTATGTCATCTCTGAAATTCCTTGAGTATTTCTCTGTAGAAGGCAATGATTTCCTAAGCCATGTCATGATGGGCTATGAAACACAGGACCGTCATTTCACACTTGCAACAAAGAGAGTGTCTATGGAATGGAAACACCTCCCCACTGCCACAAAAGAAATACAAAGTTGTTTCACTAGTAGGAAAGGTGATGGCCACCATTTTCTTTGACAGTGAAAGAGTTGCATATACAGTGTTCATGGAAAACAGCACAACTATTAATCCTGACTCTTACTGTCCAACACTAATGTTGCTGCACAACATCATAAAGAAGAAGAGTCGAAAATTAATCAAAGGTAGTGCTCTCCTATAAGACAATGCAACAGTCCACATGGTGCACATGACACAAACCTTGCTTCAGCATTTCTAAAGGGAGGTGTGATTTTTTTATCCTGTAACTTCATCAAAATAAAGATGGAATGCTAGGCTGCATTGTACCTTGAAAACAAATTGTTCTGAGGTGGGATAAATCACAAAGGTTGCAGTGGGACTGAAAATAATCATATTTAGTTTTCCGTTAAGAGATGATTTGAAGAAACTCCTTACTGAAGCTGATTCTGCACATTGTTACCATTACTTTTCCTATTATGATGAAACCAGGTGCAGAGATTACTGTAGGAGAGTGATAAGTTGGGTGTTGGGCGACTGTGTTGAAATGCAGCACAATGTGGTGAAATACATCACAGTGCATAGCAAGAATAATCTGACTTTATATAACAAGCAATTTAGACTGCAGGTCTTAGAGGAAGGTTGCAAATATGCATATGACAGCATTCTGATGATGTGTAATTGTCACATCACCAAATTTTTGCTTCCCTGTGAAATTAAACTGCTGAAACATGTAATAAATTTATACAGACAATTAGTGATATTTAAGGTACATACTCAATAAATAGTAAGTCATTTTAACTCAATAGCAAGATTATTATTCATAATTAACTTAAAGCAATGAACATGGCAATCTTACATGCTTCAAGACAGAAGAAAGAGAGTGAAGTAAGTAGGACTCTCAGGAACCTTCTTTGTTTTATATAAAAGAAGAACAAAATTATTCCTTCAACTCTAGCACATTGAGTTCAAGGATATACATGTCTCTCTGCATGGTACTTAATTAATAGGCAAAATTTAATTTGTTGTAGTGGTTTGTAAGCATCCACCAGACAGTCCACATCTTGCTTCATACAATTTCCATTTTTTAAAATATATATAAAAAAACAAAGATGATGTGACTTACCAAACGAAAGTGTTGGTATTTTGATAGAGATACTAACAAACACAAACACACACACAAAAGTCAAGCTTTTGAAACCCACTGCTGCTTCATCAGGAAAGATGGAAGGAGAGGGAAAGACGAAAGGATGTGGGTTTTAAGGGAGAGGGTAAGGAGTCATTCCAATCCCGAGAGCGGAAAGATTTACCTTAGGGAGAAAAAAGGACAGGTATACACTCGCACACACACACACACACACATATCTATCCGCACATATACAAACACAAGCAGACATATGTAAAGGCAAAGAGTTTGGGCAGAGATGTCAGTCGAGGCGGAAGTACAGAGGCAAAGATGTTGTTGAATGACAGGTGAGGTATGAGTAGCAGCAACTTGAAATTAGTGGAGGTTGAGGCCTGGTGGGTAACGGGAAGAGAGGATATATTGAAGGACAAGTTCCCATCTCTGGAGTTCTGATATATCCTCTCTTCCCGTTACCCACCAGGCCTCAACCTCTGCTAATTTCAAGTTGCTGCTGCTCATACCTCACCTGTCATTCAACAACATCTTTGCCTCTGTACTTCTGCCTCAACTGACACCTCTGCCCAAACTCTTTGCCTTTACATATGTCTGCTTGTGTCTGTATATGTGTGGATGGATATGTGTGTGTGTGTGTGTGTGTGTGTGTGTGCAAGTGTATACCTGTCCTTTTTTCTCCCTAAGGTAAGTCTTTCCGCTCCCGGGATTGGAATGACTCCTTACCCTCTCCCTTAAAACCCACATCCTTTCGTCTTTCCCTCTCCTTCCCTCTTTCCTGATGAAGCAACCGTGGGTTGCGAAAGCTTGAATTTTGTGTGTGTTTGTGTTTGTTAGTATCTGTATCAACATACCAATGCTTTCGTTTGGTAAGTTACATCATCTTTGTTTTTAGATATATTTTTCCCACGTGGAGTGTTTCCATCTATAAGCTGACAGAACATTTGTGGGGAAAGGGTTTTACCAACAGTGAGGATGTTTACACAAATGAATTACTTTTGTTACATATAAATGTACAGTCCCTAAGAAATGAAGTCAGTGAACTACAGTACTGGCTGGAGGAAATTCAGTGTGGTACTCTCTGTGTGAATGAAGTTTGGATTAGAAGTGAGGAAATAAGCTTATTTGTACCATATGGCTACTCACTGGCAACAAGCTACTGTAGACCAAACAATGCCCATGGTGGAGTGTCCATTTATATCAACAAAAACTTGAATCTAAAATATTCAACCACAGACCTGACAAGCCTGTCTGTTGAAGGACTTTTTAAAGCACACCCAGAAACTCATTATTGCAACAGTTCAGTGACCACCAGCTTCTGATGATGAGATATTCATAGAAAAACTCTCTGAATTAATCTCACTGACTGCCAAATATAAGCAATATAAAACGTCTATCACAGGAGACATTAATATAGATGTAAGAGTAAAGAGAAAAACTGTGCTACACATCCTAAATATCTTAAGATCAGTTAATTACTACTGCTTAAATGAAAAACTGATCAGAATGGAGGCAAGCCTTGACAATATAATTAGCAATGTGTGTAGGAATGAAGTAGAGTGGGATACCACCAAACTAGGACGATCTGGCCATGATGGCATATGGCTCAAAATTGGAAATCTGACACTTGATGATACCAGGATGCTAACTACATATAGAGCTCTCAAGGAAGAGAACACTGAAATAATGAGAAATGAACTGAGTAGAATAGAACGGGCTAGAATACTAACCATTGACAAGGATATAAGTGAAAGCTTTTCTGCATTCATGTCCAATGTGAAAAAATACATTAGACAGTAACTGCCCTCTTATTACTGAGAGATGTAACCCTAGCATACAAAAAAGTGGTACACCCCACACCTCAATAAAATCAGAATCCTTCTACTCACGCTGAAGGACAAAATTGAATACAGTCAAGAAAACAAGAATAGATGTATAAACTTAAGAAAAATAAACAAATCTGAAATTAAAGCAAAATGAAAGCTAATGAGGAGTATATTTTAAATTCTAAAAACAAATGTAAAGCTGCCTGGAACTTAGTTAAAAGTGAGATAAAGATGGGAAAGGAAGAAATCAGTAACCCAATTAATTGTATCACTCCAGAATGAGATTTTCACTCTGCAGTGGAGTGTGCGCTGATATGAAACTTTCGTTCTAGAAACATCCCTAAGGCTGTGGCTAAGCCATGTCTCCACAATATCCTTTCTTTCAGGAGTGCTAGTTCTGCAAGGTTCGCAGGAGAGCTTCTGTGAAGTTTGGAATGTAGGAGACGAGATACTGGCAGAAGTAAAGCTGTGAGGACAGGGTGTGAGTCATGCCTGGGTAGCTCAGTTGGTAGAGCACTTGCCCCGCGAAAGGCAAAGGTCCCGAGTTCGAGTCTCGGTCCCGCACACAGTTTTAATCTGCCAGGAAGTTTCAATTGTATCACTCCCAACGAACACTTCATAAATTCAGTAAATGCCTATGTACCAAAAAGTGATGATTTAATTGATGTGGAAGGTTTTCTTTCGTAACCACAGAATAAAACAGATAAAAGATTTAATTGGAGTAGAATAACTGCTACAGATATAAATAACTCTGTAAACAAGCTGAATGACTCTAGAACAGAAGACTACTATGGATTCAGTAACTTTGTAATAAAGGCTATAATTAAGGAAATTAGATTTCCTTTACTCTATCTTGCAAATAAAATCCTTGATGATGGTATTTTCACCGATTGCCTTAAAATTATGGTCACACTCCCCTTATACAAAAAGTGTGACAGAGAACTGCCAGATAACTATAGACCAACATCAACTGTCTCTAGACTGGCCAAAATCATAGACAGCTGCTCAAACACACACAGATTTACACGCATTTTGAGAGCAATAAATTACTTAATGACAGTCAGTTTCAATTTAGAACTAGTCAATCAACCATAAAAGACATTAAATGCCTGATAACTAAAATCCACAATGCATTTGAAAGGAAATTGACCACCTGTGCAACAATCATAGACTTAAGCAAACATTTGACTGAATATCACATGAGATAATTGTTAAAAAATTAGAATTTATGGTACAGCAGACAAACCACTTAATTTAAGTCATACCTAAATAACAGGTAACAGTTAGTGTATGTGAACAATGAAAGGTCAGAACTAATGAAAATTAAGAGAGGAATTCCACAGGGCTCCGTTCTTGGACATTTCCTCTTTATTATATATGTTAATGACTTCTCAAACTGTATAGCCTGCAAGAATGTTTTATATGCTGATGATATGACCATGATCTCCACAGGTGAGAGTATGCAAGAGGTGGTAAACAAAAATAATGAACTTTTTGAAAAATGTAGGGTGTGGTGTATTGCTAACCATAATTATTTTAACCCGAAGGTCCAGAAAGAAGAAGAAGAGATTCACAGTGTCAAATTATTGGGACTAAAAATTAACCAAAAGCTCTCATGGGATGACCATATAAGCTATGTGACAGGCAAACTTGCATGTGTGATATTCCTCCTGTATAAACTAAGATATTCTGTCAGTAAAAGGTTATCGATGCTTTGCTACTATGCATTCTTTCAGTCACAACTACAATGTGGGATTCAGTTATGGGGTAATTCAACAGGCACAAACTGTGTATTCAAATGGCAAAAAAAAAAAAAAAGCAATTAGATGTATACAAGGATTTGGTCCAAGAAGAACCGGTAAGGAGCACTTCAGCCTATTAAACATAATGATCCTCCCAAGTCTCTATATGTATAAATGCTTAATACATGTGAAAGAAAATATACAACAATTTACACAGAGAATGAATTTACATTTCCACAGCACTAGAAATAACTGCATGCTTGATATACCATATTCTAGGCTGTCACTGACACACAACAGTCACAAACACCTAAGCCTAAAGTTATATAATAAACTGCCACAATCAGTCAAAACCCTCACCCTCTTTCAATTTAAGGAGGTATTAGACACATGGTTTAAAAATAAAGCATACTACTCAATTGAAGAATATCTTGGAAGTAATTTGGAAGGAATGTATAAACAATGAAATAATGTAACTATCATTAACTAAATGTGTAAAACTGTATAATTAATTCTTGATAGTAAACTGTATAATGATTATTAGTGAAATCTTCTGATTAGTAATAAGTTTATGTATTTATGTATTTTTATGTATTTATTATTTATGCATATGTAAAATGATGATGTATGTATATGTATGAGTATATATAATTTATAATGTAAAAATTAGTAACAACTATACTTTTATGAATATGTAAAATGCTGAAACAAAGGAAAATCCAGGATAGAATAATGACAAAATCATGAAAAGGGTAGTTGCTACTCACCATGTAGCAGATACGCACAACAAAAAGACTGTCAAACAAAGCTTTCAGCCACACAGGCCTTCATATATATGCACCCTCATGCAAATGCAACTCACACACACATGACCACAGTCTCTGGCTGCCTAGGGCAGACTGCAAAAAGCAGTGCATGATGGAAGAAGCAAGTGGGTGGTGGGGGTAAGAAGGAGATTGGGGCAGTGATGGGGAGGGGTAGCTGGGTAGGAATGGGGGACAGTAAAGTGTTGCTTGTGGGAGCCTACAGGAATGAGGTGGGGAGAGGATAGGGCAGCTAGGTGCAGTTGGGAGCTTAGACAGAAGTTATATGGAGATTAGACTTGTCCCATACATCCTCCCACCACCTTCTACTACAATTCAGTCACAAGCATCACCTAACTTATCAAAGGCAGGGCTACCTGTTAAACCAGTCATGAATCTACAAGCTAAGCTCAAATCACTGTGCTGCATTCTGTGTGGTCATGACAACTGATAAACTGTCTGTCTGCATGAATGGCCACTGACAAATTGTGGCCAAGAAACAGCTGGACCATCCAGCTGCTGAGCATGCCGCGCAACACAACATTCTTCATTTCAATGACCACTTCACAACCTGTGCCGTCTGGATTCTTCCCACCAACACCAACTTTTCTGAAATGTTTAGTTAGGAGCTCTCCCTTCAATGTATTCTACATGCCCATAACACTACTATCTTCAATCTTCATTAGTCATTGTCCGTTACCCATCTATCCCTTACTAGTTCCCACTCCACCACTCAGTTGCTTCTCCCATCATCCACTGCTGCTTGCAGTCTGACTTCAGCAGTCAGAGACTGTGGTCATGTGAGGGTGATTTACATTTGTGTGAGTGTGTTGTGTGTGTATGTTGCATAATTTTGATGAAGGCCTGTTTGGCCAAATGCTTTGTTTCACAGTCATTTTGATATGCCTCTCTGTGACTCAGCATCTTCACTATATGGTGAATAGCAAACATCCTTTTCATAAAATTGTCATTGAGTGTAATCTGTACAAACAGACTTGTAATAGAGCTTCATTTACTGCACATGGTTACAAGTTATGGCCCCAGGCGCATAAGTCTGTTCTTCAGTGTAGTGGCAAAGTTGACGTTACTGGTGTACTGCTGGCATGGAACAATGGAACTATCTATGCATCAGTGTTTGAAGTTGTCTGGAGAGGACAATTGGGCGATGTGGAATTTCCAGATGGAACTGATATTCAGAAGAATAGGCTTTTTAGATATTGTCAGTGGCATAGGCTATTAAATCTCCAAAAGAGAAAGAAGCTGAGGAAAAAAGCACAGGAACTTATTGTCAGGCAGATGATGGTAGCATCATTGACTCATTGACTTTTATGTACAATGTTAGCTGGCATGTGAACTAAACTGACAACTGTTTATGAGAAGGAGTCCATGATGAGCATTCACTTACTTCAGCAAAAGTTTTTCTTGCTCCAATTTAGTGATGACTCATCAGTTACAGTTATGTTGAAAGTACAAGAAATTAACTTTAAATTGAAGCAAGTGTGTGAACCCTCATTTAGATAAAATTATAATAACTAAAGTGTTAATGTCATTGCCAGAGTGATGTAAACATTTCTGTTCAACATGGGAGTCCCTCTCCTTTGAGAAGCAAAAACTTCCAGATTACTTTTTGAAGAAGACAGAAACAATCATTCTGATCAGCAGGAGGTAATATTGGCCAGTGTAAGCAGGCAGCAAAAATTACTTGTTAGGCTTGAGGTAAGGAGGGCTATTTTGCAAGGGATTGCAAAAATAAAGCAGAAAGAGAACTGAGAAGCTGCAGTTATTGTAAGAAAAGACGTCATTTGAAGTCATAGTGCAGATTGTTGGAGTCCAAGGAAAGCAAAAAGGCTTGAGATATCGATGCCTTTAGGTGTATGAGTCTGGGAGCTGACCTAGAACATTGTTAGTTGATGGATATGGGTGCTAGTGAGCATATGTGCAAGAAGAGAGAATTATTAAAAAAAACTGGATAGTGTGCAAAGCTCAAAGTACTTTATTTTATGGACTATAAGACACACTTTTTTCTTTAAAAAATTGCCTTCAAAATTCAAGTCCATCTTATACTTGAAATTAATATAAAATTGTTGAGTGTTTGATTTAAAATTCCTGCCAGTCTTAAAAATGGTCATATATCCAAAGCCACAGGAAACCTATCTTGCACCCATGAAATGAACATGAGTTGCGGGGATTCACAAACTTGCTAACACTGCATATGCAGAAGTACATGGAAACAGAGCAGCTGGGCACCAGCCCTCCACCAACAGAAAAAAACTATTTATGAAGACTTTAAAAATGAGGAAGACTAAATGTGCAAATAGAGGACTAAATGCAAAATGGCCAAAACTATAAGAGGACATATTGAGATGGATTTAAGGACATCATCAAAATAACATTTGAATTAATAGAAAAATGATTCAAATATACACTCATAAGCTAGCGTAACAGTAGAGCTTAACAGACTTTAAGGGTGGAGCTGGTTGGTGTTACAGGTTTATGAAGTGTCATGGGCTTAGCATGTGAACCAAAACCAAAATATCTCAGAAAATGTCACAGGAGTGTGAAGAGAAAATATTGCCTTTCCATCACTTTATTATCCAATGCTGGAAGAAAACCAATGTGGAACTAAGCCAAATAGTGAATATGGATGAAACACCTCTGATATATGATGTGCTGAGTAACTATGTCTCGCCAATATGCTGCCGATATGGCTGCACTATCGGTCGGAGAATGGCATTCACATATCGTACAGCCATTACAGCGCCTTCCATGACCACCAGCGGCGTACATCAGCCCAACATAATGCCACCCCAAAACATCAGGGAGCCTCCATCTTGCTGTACTCACTGGACAGTGTGTCTAAGGCATTCAGCCTGACTGGGTTGCCTCCAAACACATCTCTGATGATTGTCTGGTTGGAAGCATATGTGACACTCATCGGGGAAGAGAATGTGATGCCAACCCTGAGTGGTCCATTCAGCATGCTGTTGGGCCCATCTGTACCACGCTGCATGGTGTCATGGTTGCAAAGATGGACCTCACCATGGACATCGGAAGAGAAGTTGTGCAACATGCATCCTATTGCGCACAGTTTGAGTCATAACACAACGTCCTGTGGCTGCACGAAAAGCATTATTCAACATAGTGGTGTTGCTGTCAGGGTTGCTCTGAGCCATAATCCATAGGTAGCGGTCATCCACTACAGTAGTAGCCCTTGGGCGGCCTGAGCAAAGCATGTCATCGACAGTTCCTGTCTCTCTGTATCTCTTCCACGTCCGAACAACATCGCTTTGGTTCACTCCGAGACACTTACACACTTCCCTTGTTGAGAGCCCTTATTGGCACAGAGTAACAATGCAGACACAACCAAACCATGGTACTGACAGTCTAGGAATGGTTGAACTACAGATAACAAGAGCCGTATGTCTCCTGGTACTGGAACTGATTGGCTGTCGGACCCCCTCCGTCTAATAGGTGCTGCTCATGCATGGTTGTTTACACCTTTAGGTGGGTTGAGAAACATCTCTAAACAGTCAAAGGGACTGTGTCTGTGATACAATATCTACAGTCAATGTCTATCTTCAGAAGTTCTGGGAACCAAGTTGGTGTAAAACACTTTTGATGTGTGTATAAAAACAAGTGGACATAAAAAAAATACACTACTCTATGGTCCTTTCATGTTGTGCTGACGGTACTAAACTTAATCCAATCGTAATTTTCAAGTGCAAAACAATGCCAAAATCTTCTGAAATACAGCCAGGTGTTGTGCACATACATGACAAGGGTTGGATGGTTAAAGCTAGTATGAAATTATGTATTTATAGAGTGTGGAAGAGAAGGTGCTTTATTGAAGCAGAGTTCTCTTCTTGTGCTAGAACAGTTTAGTAGTAATTTGAAAAATTCTGTGAAAGAGAAATTGAGACAGGGAAATAGAGAGCTTACTATTATTTCTGGAGAACTTATTTCACAATTGCAACCTCATGATCTCTCAATAAATACACCATTTGAAGTGTATATGAGAGAAGGACTCAAGAGGACGTCATTATCAGGAAAAAGAAAACTGGCGTTCTACAGAACGGAGCATGGAATGTCAGATCCCTTAATCGGGCAGGTAGGTTAGAAAATTTAAAAAGGGAAATGGATAGGTTAAAGTTAGATATAGTGGGAATTAGTGAAGTTCAATGGCAGGAGGAACAAGACTTTTGGTCAGGTGAATACAGGGTTATAAATACAAAATCAAATAGGGGTAATGCAAGAGTAGGTTTAATAATGAATAATAAAATAGGAGTGCGGGTAAACTATTACAAACAGCATAGTGAATGCATTATTGTGGCCAAGATAGACACGAAGCCCATGCCTACTACAGTAGTACAAGTTTATATGCCAACTAGCTCTGCAGATGATGAAGAAATTGATGAAATGTATGATGAGATAAAAGAAATTATTCAGGTAGTGAAGGGAGACAAAAATTTAATAGTCATGAGTGACTGGAATTCGAGAATAGGAAAAGGGAGAGAAGGAAACATAGTAGGTGAATATGGATTGGGGCTAAGAAATGAAAGAGGAAGCTGCCTGGTAGAGTTTTGCACAGAGGATAACTTAATCATAGCTAACACTTGGTTCAAGAATCATGAAAGAAGGTTGTATACATGGAAGAATCCTGGAGATACTAGAAGGTATCAGATAGATTATATTATGGTAAGACAGAGATTTAGGAACCAGGTTTTAAATTGCAAGACATTTCCAGGGGCAGATGTGGACTCTGATCACAATCTATTGGTTATGAACTGCAGATTAAAACTGAAAACACTGCAAAAAGGTGGAACTTTAAGGAGATGGGACCTGGATAAACTGACTAAACCAGAGGTTATACAGAGCTTCAGGGAGAGCATAAGGGAACAATTGACAGGAACGGGGGAAAGAAATACAGTAGAAGAAGAATGGGTAGCTTTGAGGGATGAAGTAGTGAAGGCAGCAGAGGATCAAGTAGGTAAAAAGACGAGGGCTGGTAGAAATCCTTGGGTAACAGAAGAAATATTGAAATTAATTGATGAAAGGAGAAAATATAAAAATGCAGTAAATGGAGCAGGCAAAAAGGAATACAAACGTATCAAAAATGAAATCGACAGGTAGTGCAAAATGGCTAAGCAGGGATGGCTAGAGGACAAATGTAAGGATGTAGAGGCTTATCTCACTAGGGGTAAGATAGATACTGCCTACAGGAAAATTAAAGAGACTTTTGGAGAAAAGAGAACCACTTGTATGAATATCAAGAGCACAGATGGAAACCCAGTTCTAAGCAAAGAAGGGAAAGCAGAAAGGTGGAAGGAGTGTATAGAGGGTCTATACAAGGGCGATGTACTTGAGGACAATATTATGGAAATGGAAGAGGATATAGATGAAGATGAAATGGGAGATATGATACTGTGTGAAGAGTTTGATAGAGCGCTGAAAGACCTAAGTCGAAACAAGGCCCTGGGAGTAGACAATATTCCATTAGAACTACTGACGGCCTTGGGAGAGCCATTCCTGACAAAACTCTACTATCTCGTGAGTAAGATGTATGAGACAGGCGAAATACCCTCAGACTTCAAGAGGAATATAATAATTCCAATTCCAAAGAAAGCAGGTGTTGATAGATGTGAAAATTACCGAACTATCCGTTTAATAAGTCACAGCTGCAAAATACTAACACAAATTCTTTACAGACGAATGGAAAAACAGGTAGAAGCCGACCTCGGGGAAGATCAGTTTGGATTCCATAGACATATTGGAACACATGAGGCAATACTGACCTTACGACTTATCTTAGAAGAAAGATTAAGGAAAGGCAAACCTACATTTCTAGCATTTGTAGACTTAGAGAAAGCTTTTGACAATGTTGACTGGAATACTCTCTTTCAAATTCTAAAGGTGGCAGGGGTAATACACAGGGAGCAAAAGGCTATTTACAATTTGTACAGAAACCAGATGGCAGTTATAAGAGTCGAGGAGCATGAAAGGGAAGCAGTGGTTGGGAAGGGAGTGAGACAGGGTTGTAGCCTCTCCCCGATTTTATTCAATCTGTATATTGAGCAAGCAGTAAAGGAAACAAAAGAAAAATTCGGAGTAGGTATTAAAATCCATGGAGAAGAAATAAAAACTTTGAGGTTCACCAATGACATTGTGATTCTATCAGAGACGGCAAAGGACTTGGAAGAGCAGTTGAACGGAATGGACAGTGTCTTGAAAGGAGGATATAAGATGAACATCAACAAAAGCAAAACGAGGATAATGGAATGTAGTCGAATTAAGTAAGGTGTTGCTGAGGGAATTAGATTAGGAAATGAGACACTTAAAGTAGTAAAGGAGTTTTGCTATTTGGGGAGCAAAATAACTGATGATGGTCGTAGTAGAGAGGATATAATATGTAGACTGGCAATGGCTAGGAAAGCGTTTCTGAAGAAGAGAATTTTGTTAATATTGAGTATAGATTTAAGTGTCAGAAAGTCATTTCTGAAAGTATTTGCCTGGAGTGTGGCCACGTATGGAAGTGAAACATGGACGATAAATAGTTTGGACAAGAAGAGAAGAGAAGCTTTTGAAATGTGGTGCTACAGAAGAATGCTGAAGATTAGATGGGTAGATCATATAACTAATGTGGAGGTAATGGATAGGACTGGGGAGAAGAGAAGTTTGTGGCACAACTTGACTAGAAGAAGGGATCGTTTGGTAGGACATGTTCTGAGACATCAAGGGATCACCAATTTAGTATTGAAGGGCAGCGTGGAGGTTAAAAATCGCAGAGGGAGACCAAGAGATGAATACACTAAGCAGATTCAGAAGGATGTAGGTTGCAGTAAGTACTGGGAGATGAAGAAGCTTGCACAGGATAGGGTAGCATGGAGAGCTGCATCAAACCAGTCTCAGGACTGAAGACCACAACAACAACATGAGAGAAGAATGGAAGAAATGGATGATGGATGGAACCCAACATTAGTTCATGCCAAAGGGAGCTTTAAAACAACCTACAATCAAACAAGTGCATCAGTGGATAAAATAATTATGATTTAGAGTGAGAGAAGACATACTTGTTAAATCTTTCTAGAAGTGCAGCATAAATAACACTCTTGATGGCAGTGAAGACCATCTTAATTTGAAGAGGACAACAATAATGATGAAGAAGAAGAAGAAGAAAGTTCAGATGACAGTTTTCAAGGATTTTAAAGATCAGTTTGGTTTTATAAACTAAGAATTTTATTTATCTGGCTTTGAAGTCAAGTAATGAAAATGGTAAAAATGTTATTTTTTTTTAAATTGCTTTAAAATTAAGGTGCATCTTATAGTTTGTAGTGTCTTATAGTCCATAAAATAAGGTAACTATGGGTGACAGTAAATTATTTGATGTGACTGGATGTGATACTGTAGAATGATATGCACAGAACAGGGTAAATTTATAAAAACAGTACATGGTGGAATGCATCTTGTGCCTGAACTGAAATTCAAGCTGTTTTCAGTAGGAACTGTGTTGGACAAAGGTATGTGTTTAGTGTCAAACAAGGAACAATGTGAATTCTTGAACAGTAAAGGTGAAGTTTATGCATTATTCAGATATGTCAGTAAAATGTATCATATGTTGTTTTCCCTAAATGGAACACAACAGAACTGTCAGGGTTACTCTGAAGTGTTCAGCTAAAATGTACTCTGTAGTTGACAGTAATGACACTAATGAGCTTTCATTAGCCAGTTTTTATAGTGGTCTGGTAAATTTGTCTCAATGTGTTGAAAACTGCAGTGTTTGGCTTTAAAAAATTGTGCTATCAGAGCATAATGCATTTGAAAGAATTCTTGGCATGTAAAGAAGTGGACTTTGTTGATGAATTTGTCAATTGTGAAGAGCGTTTAGTGGATAAACAACATCACTTGCCTTTCCCTATCAGTTTGTCAAGATCTAATGCCCAACTTGAATTGGTTCATGCAGTTCTCTGCAGACCAATGGAGATGCATTCACATGGAGGAGCAAGAATTTTTTGCTTTTGAAGGATGGCTACTAAGATTGTCACAAAGTATTCTTTATGAAACACAAGGATGAAATTAAAGGTTTGATCAAGAACTTTACTGTTGAAGCTGACAGGAAACTGGTCTGAAACTTAAAGTTCTAAGGAATGATAATGGACTGGAGTTTATAAATACTGACTTTGGTACATTTTTGAGTGAAAATGGCACAACCCATCCAAGAAGCACTGTGTACACAACACAGCAAAATAGAGGAGCTGAGAGAGAAATGCTCACATTGGTTGAAGCTGCTTGTTTGATGACTTCAGGAATGTCCAAACATTTCTGAGCTGGAGCACTTAACATGGCAGCTTATGTACTAAATTGAACTGGTCCAAGTCCTGTCAGAGGTAAAACTCCATTTGAAGCCTTTTGTGAAAGAGAATTGCCCTTAAAAGATTTGAAAATATTTGGAGTTTATGTGTCTGTCCTTGCACCCAAAGTAAAAAGACAGAAACTAGACCCCAAGATATTTTATTTATGGGTTATAATAATGATGTGAAGTGGTATAGAATATTTATACCTTCCACAAAGAAAACTGCGGTGCATTGAGATGTAGTTTTCTTGCTACTAGCGGTATCTGAATGGGTAACAAAAACTGATATTCCTATAATAGAATCAGATATTGCTTATTGTGATGAAGAGAACATAGATAAAATTTCAGAATAAGAGAGTCAGAGAGAAGAAATGAGGATTGATGTTGTGGAAGAAAATAGAAGTCATCTTAGAGAAGAATAAGATATCAGTGAAGACAGAGAAAACAGTGACATTTCTTTTGAGGATACAGAGACAGTATAGATGATGAGAATGAAAGAAAATACAATCTGAGACACAGGAGGAATATTCAGTACCTACATTACTTAGAGGATTATGACTGGGCTTGTTGACTGCAGTGAATGATGATGAGCACAGCACAGTAATGCAGAAAACTGGAAAGAGACTTGCAAGCCCTGGAAGGAAATAATATATGGGATTATGTATGTAAGCCAAATTATTGTAATTTTACTGACACAAAGTGGATTTTTAGATGAAAAAGAGATGAAGAAGGAAGTGAAGTTTCTTATAAAGCTCATCTTGTAGCTAAAGGTTTCCAATAAAGATTGACTTATAAAAAAATACACAGTCCAGCAGCAACATTAACATCATTGAGACTTTTTCTTGTTTTTTTGTAATAAGAACAACTTTCCCATCTATCAACTGGATGTTTGAAGTGCTTTTCCTGTGGAGAGATAGTTGGAGACTTTTATGTTACATTATCTGCTGGATGTTTCAATAACGTGAATGGTAAAGTTTGTAAACTTAAAAAGGTTCTGTAGTGTTTAAAGGACATATCCAAAAATTGAAATGTTTAATTCCACACAGTAATAAAGACAGAAAATAGCCATAAAACATACTTACTTGTTTACATTGATGATACACTGATAGCTTCAACTTTCCAGAGTGAAATTGATAATTTAAAGCTGTTGTTAAGTGATACCTTTAATATGATGAATTTGGGTCTGATTAGGAACTACTTGGGAATGAAAACTGTTCAGAATTTAAGGTGGATACTATTATTAGAGAAGCTTGTTGGCTCATTAACTGTACTTTATGATTTTTTTTTTTTCATTCTCTATCCTTACGGAATCAGGTGGATCACTGGAGAGCATTTCACTCTATTGGGGTCTTTGCTTATGGAATGCTGTTTTGACACTTCATTGGCACTTACAACTAGGGTTTGGGAAGGGGAGCTTATTTCTCCCAATTGGGAATTTATTTGGGGGTCAGCTTGAGGAAAACCTGCAAAACCCAGCCACAGCAGCTGGTGTTGCCACATAGCTTTGTTGCGGTTCCTTGGTGTGCTTCTTTGTGGTCCTCTTAGTTTGTTGTGGGGTTTCAACCAACTCATATGATATACATGAGTTGTGTTGTTAATCCAGTCCATCTTCTTGAGTAAGTCAGTGCTTACCAGGAGACCCTGTCTGTTGACGTACTCAGTTGTCATCACTTCCTCGTTGACCATCATTGGTTGGGGAGGCATTTTTCTTCTGTGACCTTCCTTGGCCACAGACCTGTTGTCTGACATCTGGGTTGACTGTGCTTTCTGCTGGTGTGGTATCAGTTCCTCTCTTTAGGAGATTGTCACCACTCTGGTGTGAACATTGGTCTGGGCTGCTTGCATTTCAAGTTGTGGCTGCTGTTGGAAGGTCTCGCACAGCAATGGACATGCTGCCTCCAGCTCTACATGGAGCGCTTTTTCGAAGCATGTTACAGATTCTTCCAGGGTTATGTTAATCCAGTTCTGTTCTGAGCATGTACTACCTTCTGCCACTGCAGTGTCCTGGTCAGCAAGGCGGTGCGGTGCAGACAGCCTGTACTCTACTGTATGCGGGTGGTTTCCCACTCCTCCATGCTCACTGTTGGAGGGGGTAGTGAGCTTTGCAGGAGTGGGGCCTGCTATCTGATCATCACTGGTCTGCTTGGGATGTGAAGCCAAGGCTGTGCTGTCTACATCTCTTTCTGTGTCTCTTCTTTGCTTGATCAGTGTTTGAAGATCTCACTTTGTTTGACGCATTGGAGGTTTCACAGCCTGTGAAGATACTGCAGACACATCAATTTGCGACATGCAACCCACTGCATGTTTTTGGTCTGCATCCATCACTAGGATGAACAATTGTGGTGTTCTTCTGTTGTTTTTATTGTGAAGTTTGATGGCTACACTGCCAAATCCAGCCCACAATAGCCCTTGGCAGACTGTGTCTTCACTGCAGATCTGTCACAGAGGGATGTGGTGGTCTTAGGCACTGTCTTCTTCTTTTGTTGTGGTTTCTTCTCTGGCACTGTGATGAGGTCAAATTTAGGCAGGGTCTGCATGACCTCGTAGACAAGCCAGCAGTCTACTCTCACCTCCAGAAGAGCACCATTGTCAACACACCTGATGTTGATTTCTCCTGTTGTGGCATCCTTGAGTACACTCAGATAGTCCAGCCAGTCTCCATCTGTGTAGGGGTGTAGGATTGTGGTATCAGCACTTTGATGACTGGGGAGGCCTGCTATGTGATTGGAGGATCACTAGTGCCATGTTGTTCTTCTTCATGGTCATGAGGGACATGTTCCGTTGTGTCAGAAGCTTCTTCCTCTTCAGAGCTGACACAAGTGTCAGCTATGAGACATGGCTGTCAGGACTACCCAGTTAATCTTCCAAGACTGTATTCTCTGTCAAGTCCTCAGACACGTCATCAACGAGCCTCTGGTTACAGTCAGCTTTTTCTGCTTTCCACATCTTCCTTTGCCCATGGCACACGCACACACACACACACACACACACACACACACACACACACACACACATGACAATTTGCTGTTGCTGTAACAACAGTTACACAACAAGTCTGCCTGGTGCATGCAGCCAATGAGTACAACTGCTCAGCCTTCACACAGTAGTAGCAACAATCAACAATAATGATTCACATTCTATGACTGCTCCAGAGGAACTGGACAATGAGTACTTTATGAAGAAGATGTGCCAATAATAAGCCTTTACAAGAAACAACAGTTCCATCATATACTAAAGCATATAGATGTCAAAATTTCTTTTGTGAGGGATAAAGTGTTTGCTTCAAAAATTCTTTTAAAGCACATTAGCACAAATGATCAACAAGATGATGTTCTGACAAAGGCACTAGGTAAAATAAAACCTGAGAAATTTAGAGCCTTGTTAGGACTTGGTAGTACAAGTTCGAGGTGCTGTCTTTCACAAAAACTGAAAATGAGCCAGTGGGACTCACTTCAACTGTTTTGGAGAAATCTGTTTTGCCCAGTGTCAAGAGAAAACAAACACAAAAGGGTAGGGGTTTATTAATCATTGGCAGTTCAAATGTACAGTGAATGATGGCACGAGGTGCACGCCTTGGGGCCTTATTCAACATTTTGAAGAGGCTATTCCAGCAGCCACTGAGCGTACGGGGAGCAATCACCTGCAAATAGTGCCTTTCATCTGGGCTCCAAGGTCATACTTTGGTCATTCCAGCAGCTGGCAAAGAAGGTTGAGAAGACCAGTCTTGTGCATGGAATTTCAATGAATATCACAATTTGCAGCATATCTACAAAAATGATCATGGCCCTTTGGTTCTGAATTGAGTGCAAGGACTGAACCCGAGACTTTGAAGGTTCCGTGGCATGCTAGATTGCAACTTCCTGGACTTGCGCCATATGGTCGAGAACTGTAGGGTCCCCCCCAAATGGGTCAGGTGTGTGCTACACATCAGAGGGTGCTATTCAGGAAGCTGACTGAGTGTGGGATGCACACAAGGGTTTTTTAGATTAGGTGACTCTCCAATAAATTCAGGTAACAACAGCCGTAGGAAAACCAGAATTATAGGTGTAGTATCAATTGGTTCAAATGGCTCTAAGCACTATGGGACTTAACATCTGAGGTCATCAGTCCCCTAGACTTAGAACTACTTAAATCTAACTAACCTAAGGACATCACACACATCCATGCCTGAGGCAGGATTCTAACCTGCGACCATAGCAGCAGGGCGATTCCGGACTGAAGAGTCTAGAACTGCTCGGCCACAGCAGCCGGAGGTGTAGGATCAAAAGAAATATCTCCCACAGGTGAGAGCATTAAAATCCTAATGGTAAACTGCTGAAGCATTCATAACCAAGTGCCAGAGTTTGAAGCGTTTATGAAAAGCAGTGAAACTCACTTAATACTAGGTACAGAAAGCTGGTTGATACCTGAAATTGATATCAGTGAGATTTTTGGGGAAAATTTAATCGTATATTGAAAGGCTAGGCAAATGGGACATGGAAGAGGCATATTTGTTGCAGTAGACAAGAAACACAAATGCACCAAGATAGAAATTGAAGTGGCATGTGAGACTGTTTGGGCAAGTTTCAGTATCAGGGGTGGGCTTAAACTGATGACTGAATCCTTCTCTCACCCATCTCCTGATATAACTAGAAACCTTAGAGATAACCACAGTTCAATTGCATATAATGTCCCCAGTCATACTGCAATCATTAGAGAAAACTTAAATCATCCAACAAATAATTGGAAAATTACATTTTGTTAGTGGTGAGCATCATAAGATATCCTGTGAAATTTTACTAAATGCCTTCTCTGAAAACTATCTAGAATAGATAGTTAGGAACTCCCACTCATGATGGCAATACACTGGATCTAATGGCAACAACTAGACCTGGCTTCTTTGAGGATGTCCACATTGAAAGTGAAATTAGCGACCATGACACAGTCGTGGCAACAATGATTAACAAAGTACAACTAAAACAAGTGTGTGTGTGTGTGTGTGTGTGTGTGTGTGTTTGTGTGTGTGTGTCACTGGGCAGGAGCATACAGATAAACTGTGGCCGCCGAGCAGTGTGTCAGCAGTGCGCAAGTAGCAGCATTACTGCATTTACTAGACAATCTTGTATTTTAATAACCGTTTAAATTTTGTGTTGATTTGTTTGTGCTATCTGTAGATTAGTTCAGACGTTCTTTGCACAATAGTTTTTAGCATGGATAGGGACTGCAACTGCTGTGTTCGGATGGAGGCTGAGTTGGCATCCCTTCGCTCCCAGCTTCAGGCAGTGTTGGCTTCGGTCACACAGCTTGAGGCTGTTGCCAATGGGCATCACTGTGGGGTTCCGGATGGGGGTTTGTCGGGGACGGCCAGCTCGTCCCACGCATCCCCCGATCGACTGTGGTTGCCCGGGGTACTGCCCGCATTGAGGCTGATCCCTCACCTGTGGTAGAGTGGGAGGTCGTCTCAAGGTGTGGCAGGGGGCGAAAGACATTCCGGAGGGCTGAACGGAAGGCCTCTCCAGTTTGTCTGACGAACCGGTTTCAGGCTCTGTCTCAGGCTGATACTGATCTTCGGCCTGACATGGCTGTTTGTCCTGTTCCAGAGGATGCCCCTCAGTCTGCAAGATCCGGGCAGTCGCAGAGGGTGGGCTTACTGGTAGTTGGGAGCTCCAACGTCAGGCACGTAATGGGGCCCCTTAGGGATATGGCAGCAAGAGAGGGGAAGAAAACCAATGTGCACTCCGAGTGCATACTGGGGGGAGTCATTCCAGATGTGGAAAGGGTCCTTCCGGATGCCATGAAGGGTCCGGGGTGCACCCATCTGCAGGTGGTCGCTCATGTCGGCACCAATGATGTGTGTCGCTATGGATCCGAGGAAATCCTCTCTGGCTTCCAGCGGCTATCTGATTTGGTGAAGACTGCCAGTCTCGCTAGCGGGATGAAAGCAGAGCTCACCATCTGCAGCATCATTGACAGGACTGACTGCGGACCTTTGGTACAGAGCCGAGTGGAGGGTCTGAATCAGAGGCTGAGACGGTTCTGCGACCGTGTGGGCTGCAGATTCCTCGACTTGCGCCATAGGGTGGTGGGGTTTCGGGTTCCGCTGGATAGGTCAGGAGTCCACTACATGCAACAAGCGGCTACATGGGTAGCAGGGGTTGTGTGGCGTGGGCTGGGCGGTTTTTTAGGTTAGATGGCCTTGGGCAAGTACAGAAAGGGCAACAGCCTCAACGGGTGCAGGGCAAAGTCAGGACATGCGGGGACCAAGCAGCAATCGGTATTGTAATTGTAAACTGTCGAAGCTGCGTTGGTAAAGTACCGGAACTTCAAGCGCTGATAGAAAGCACCGAAGCCAAAATCGTTATAGGTACAGAAAGCTGGTTGAAGCCAGAGATAAATTCTGCCGAAATTTTTACAAAGGTACAGACGGTG
Source organism: Schistocerca americana (assembly GCF_021461395.2). Taxonomy (NCBI): domain Eukaryota; kingdom Metazoa; phylum Arthropoda; class Insecta; order Orthoptera; family Acrididae; genus Schistocerca; species Schistocerca americana. The sequence continues at coordinate 439,331,197 of NC_060125.1, forward strand.
TTTAGAAAGGATAGATTGAATGCAACCAGTGGTGGAGTGTTCGTCGCTGTTAGTAGTAGTTTATCCTGTAGTGAAATAGAAGTGGATAGTTCCTGTGAATTATTATGGGTGGAGGTTACACTCAACAACCGAGCTAGGTTAATAATTGGCTCCTTTTACCGACCTCCCGACTCAGCAGCATTAGTGGCAGAACAACTGAGAGAAAATTTGGAATGCATTTCACATAAATTTCCTCAGCATGTTATAGTCTTAGGTGGAGATTTCAATTTACCAGATATAGACTGGAACACTCAGATGTTTAGGACGGATGGTAGGGACAGAGCATCGAGTGACATTATACTGAGTGCACTATCCGAAAATTACCTCGAGCAATTAAACAGAGAACCGACTCATGGAGATAACATCTTGGACCTACTGATAACAAACAGACCCAAACTTTTCGACTCTGTATGTACAGAACAGGGAATCAGTGATCATAAGGCTGTTGCAGCATCCCTGAATATGGAAGTTAGTAGGAATATAAAAAAAGGGAGGAAGGTTTATCTGTTTAGCAAGAGTAATAGAAGGCAGATTTCAGACTACCTAACAGATCAAAATGAAAATTGCTGTTCCGACACTGACAATGTTGAGTGTTTATGGAAAAAGTTCAAGGCAATCGTAAAATGCGTTTTAGACAGGTACGTGCCGAGTAAAACTGTGAGGGACGGGTAAAACCCACCGTGGTACAACAACAAAGTTAGGAAACTACTGCGAAAGGAAAGAGAGCTTCACTCTAAGTTTAAACGCAGCCAAAACCTCTCAGACAAACAGAAGCTAAACAATGTCAAAGATACCGTAAGGAGGGCTATGCGTGAAGCGTTCAGTGAATTCGAAAGTAAAATTCTATGTACCGACTTGACAGAAAATCCTAGGAAGTTCTGGTCTTACGTTAAATCAGTAAGTGGCTTGAAACAGCATATCCAGACACTCGGGGATGATGATGGCATTGAAACAGAGGATGACATGAGTAAAGCTGAAATACTAAACACCTTTTTCCAAAGCTGTTTCACAGAGGAAGACCGCACTGCAATTCCTTCTCTAAATCCTCGCACAAATGAAAAAATGGCTGACATCGAAATAAGTATCCAAGGAATAGAAAAGCAACTGGAATCACTCAACAGAGGAAAGTCCACTGGACCTGACGGGATACCAATTCGATTCTACACAGAGTACGCAAAAGAACTTGCCCCCCTTCTAACAGCCGTGTACCGCAAGTCTCTAGAGGAACGGAAGGTTCCAAATGATTGGAAAAGAGCACAGGTAGTCCCAGTCTTCAAGAAGGGTCATCAAGCAGATGTGCAAAACTATAGACCTATATCTCTGACGTCAATCTGTTGTAGAATTTTAGAACATGTTTTTTGCTCGAGTATCATGTCGTTTTTGGAAACCCAGAATCTACTATCTAGGAATCAACATGGATTCTGGAAACAGCGATCGTGTGAGACCCAACTCGCTTTATTTGTTCATGAGACCCAGAAAATATTAGATACAGGCTCCCAGGTAGATGCTATTTTTCTTGACTTCCGGAAGGCGTTCGATACAGTTCCGCACTGTCGCCTGATAAACAAAGTAAGAGCCTGTGGAATATCAGACCAGCTGTGTGGCTGGATTGAAGAGTTTTTAGCAAACAGAACACAGCATGTTGTTATCAATGGAGAGACGTCTACAGACATTAAAGTAACCTCTGGCGTGCCACAGGGGAGTGTTATGGGACCATTGCTTTTCACAATATATATAAATGACCTAGTAGATAGGGTCGGAAGTCCCATGCGGCTTTTCGCGGATGATGCTGTAGTATACAGAGAAGTTGCAGCATTAGAAAATTGTAGCGAAATGCAGGAAGTTCTGCAGTGGATAGGCACTTGGTGCAGGGAGTGGCAACTGACCCTTAACATAGACAAATGTAATGTATTGCGAATACATAGAAAGAAGGATCCTTTATTGTATGATCATATGATAGCGGAACAAACACTGGTAGCAGTTACTTCTGTAAAATATCTGGGAGTATGCGTGCGGAATGATTTGAAGTGGAATGATCATATAAAATTAATTGTTGGTAAGGCGGGTACCAGGTTGAGATTCATTGGGAGAGTCCTTAGAAAATGTAGTCCATCAACAAAGGAGGTGGCTTACAAAACACTCGTTCGACCTATACTTGAGTATTGCTCATCAGTGTGGGATCCGTACCAGATCGGGTTGACGGAGGAGATAGAGAAGATCCAAAGAAGAGTGGCGCGTTTCGTCACAGGGTTATTTGGTAACCGTGATAGCGTTACAGAGATGTTTAACAAACTCAAGTGGCAGACTCTGCAAGAGAGGCGCTCTGCATCGCGGTGTACCTTGCTCACCAGGTTTCGAGAGGGTGCGTTTCTGGATGAGGTATCGAATATATTGCTTCCCCCTACTTATACCTCCCGAGGAGATCACGAATGTAAAATTAGAGAGATTAGAGCGCGCAAGGAGGCTTTCAGACAGTCATTCTTCCCGCGAACCATACGCGACTGGAACAGGAAAGAGAGGTAATGACAGTGGCTTGTAAAGTGCCCTCTGCCACACACCGTTGGGTGGCTTGCGGAGTATAAATGTAGATGTAGATGTAGAAGTTTAAAAGAATAGTTGACTATGTAATGGATAGACATGTACCCCATAGAACAGTTCATAATGGGAGGGAACCTCCATTGTACACAGTCACTGTAAAGAAACTTCTAAAGAGAAAGAGATTACAGCATAAGAAATGTAAAACAAAGCATAGGGTCATAGAAGGAGAGATGCTGAATGAAATACATTTGGCTGTCAAGAGAGCAATACATGAGTCCTTCCATGGCTACCATAACAGATTATTGTCAAATGATCTTTCACAGCACCCAAAGAAATTCTGGTCATATGTAAAGGCTGCTAGTGGCACTGAAGTTAGTGTCCACTCCCTAGTGTGTGAGACAGAACTGAAATTGAGGTAGCAAAGCAAAAGTTGAAATGGTTAACTCCATTTTCAAATGTTCCTTTACAAAGGAAAAACTAGGAGAATTGATCAAATTTAATCCTTGCACTGAAAAGATGACTGAAATCAATGTTACTGTCAGTGGTGTTGAGGAACAGGTGAAATCATTAAAACTAAACAAACCTCCAAGGCCCTATGGAATCCCTCAGATTCTGTATAGAATTTGTAGTTGAGTTAGCTCCTCTTCTAACTAGATCCTTTGAACAAATGACTGCACCCAGTTCTTGGAAAAAGGCACAGGTCACACCTGGTTACAAGAAGGGTAGTAGAAGTGACCCATAAAACTACCAACCAGTATCCTTAACATTAGTTTATTGTAGAATCTTAAAACATATTCTAAGCTGGAACATAATGAGGTATCTTGGACAGAATGACCTCGTCAGTGCCAACCAACAAGGATTTCGAAAACATTGATCATGTGAAAACTATCTCACACATTTCCCGCATGACATAGTCAAAGCTTTGGATCAAAGTAGTCAGGTAACACAGTATTTCTTGATTTCTGAAAAGCATTTAACTCAGTACCATGCCTACACTTACTGTCAAAAAATGATCCTATGGCATATCAAGTGAAATTTGCAACTGGATTGAGGACTTTTTGGTAGGGAGGGCATAGTATGTTATCTTGGATAGAGAGTCATTGTCAGATGTAGAAATAACTTCGGGTGTGCCCCAGGAAACTGTGTTGGGACCTTTGCTGTTCATATTGTATACTAATGACCTTGCAGACAATATTAATAGTGCAATCAGGCTTTTTGCAAATGATGCAGTTATCTATAATGAAGTACTATCTCAAAGAATCTGTGTAAACATTCAGTCAAATCTTGATCAGATTTCAAAGTGGTGCAAAGAGTGGGAATTTGCTCTAAATTTTCAGAAATGTAAAATTTTGCACTCCATAAAATGAAAAAAATGTAGTATCCTATGAATATAATATCAATGAGTCACAGTTGGAATTGGTCAACTCATACAAAAACCTGGGTAGGGATATGAAATGAAGTGATCACATAGGTTCAGCCATGGGTAAAGCAGGTGGTAGACTTTGGTTTATTGGCAAAATACTGGGGAAGTGCAATCAGTCTACAAAGGAGATTGCTTACTAATCAGTCATGCAACTGGATTTAGAATATTGCTCAAGTGTGTGGACTCATACCAAATAAGACCTACAGAGGATATTGAATGTATACAGAGAACGGGTAGCACAAATTTTCAAAGGTTTGTTGAATCCATGGGAGATTGTCACAGAGATGCTGAAGGAACTGAACTGGAAGATGGAAACAATCCCAAGAAAGTCTAGTTACAAAGTTTCAAGAACTGGCTTTGAATGATCACCCTAGGAGTATACTACAATGTCTCTGTCACATAGGGACAATGAGGAATAGATTAGAAATAATTACTGCACACACAGAGGCATTCAGACAATCATTCTTTCCATGCCCCATACGTGACTGGATCAGGAAGAAACATACACTCTGCCATGCATCTCATGGTGGTTTGCAGAATATAGATGTAGACTTATTTAAAACTTGTCATTAATTTTTGTAATGCTGATGATCAGCACTTATGGAGAGTGTTAGTTGTAAAATGTTAATGCTCTGTTGGTTGAATTAACTTCCATTTTTCAGATGCTTTTATTTTCTGTGTGCTTTACTGTCATCTGCCATTGAATAAGTTGTTATATATATTTTAAAAAATATTCTGTAAATACAGACTTATAATAGAGCTTCATTTATGTGCCTGGTTACAACATTTGCAATAGGGAACCCTCATTTATAAAAGTGGAGATAAGCAAGTGGCCTTTGATTATAGATCCATCTCCCTCCTTGATATATTATCACAAGTTTTTGGGAAGGAAGTTTATTACAGAATATTGCACCACCTTTATGAGAATAACCTTACAAGAATGGCTCAGTTCTGCTTCCATAAAGGCTTCTCTGCAGAGAAGGCAGTAAATGCCTCACAAACTCCATCTTGATTGAACTAAATAAGAAAAATTACCAGAATGAATGTTTTACTCTGCAGCACAATATGCACTTTTGGCAATGTTCTGAGTTTGAGTGTCGGTCCTGCACACGTTTAATCTTGGCATTACAATTCAGGAAAGAAATACACATATTCTGCAAACTAGCCAAGGCCTTTGTGTAGATTACAAAATTTTACTAGAAAAACTAGAATGATATGTTGTTAAAAGACCCCCCCCCCCTTTCAATTGTAGCTATATCTTAATAACAACAGAAGACAAAGGGTTGTGTTAACAAATGATACAACAAGAATAAGAACAAATTTGGACTGAAGAAACAATAAAAACTGTGTTTCATAAAGTTCATTGCCTGATCTGCTTTTGTTGTTTTTACTTATATGAATGATTTATGTGGAACACCGGAGAGCCTTTCAAAAACTTTCATGTTTACTGATAGTACAAGTATACTGATAAAGGACTTGACATATCCATATTAGACACAGTCAAGATAATAATGGAATGGGCTTACAAGTAATTCACAGTAAACAGATGAAATGTTTCTCTTACAAAGACGCATATTATGTAATGCCAGAGAAATAAAAATGACTTACACATATTGGAAGTACAACTCAGTATGCAGATACTGGATGGGACTTCATGAGTGAATTTCCTACATATCCAGATGAACAATAAACTGAAATTGTACCAGCATGTGAACCAGTTAACCAGGAAGCTACATTATGCTAGTTTTGTACTTAGAAATCTCACTGTTCTGACCAGCAGATGAAATTGCTAGAATACTAACCTATGGCATAATAAAGAACATTGAGATTTTTACACATAGATGCCAATACCTTTAGTCTTTAATGGTATTTAGAATGAACTGTGAAATTCACAACCACACTACTAGAAGTAAAAATAATTTCCACATAGAGTGTGATTCCTTATCAAGGTTCTAAAACTGAATTTTATATTCAGGTCCAAAAGTCTACATAAAGTTGCCATTAGACAGGAAACTGAATATCCCAGGTATTCAACAACAAAATGGAAGAGTACCTTAGCCAGTCTTTCTGTAATTTATCAGAACATTTGGGCTCAGGGATGTATATTCTGATTAACACTAATGTTCATTTGAAACTGGGTTCAACAGTCCCATTATACAGACAGGTATAGTAGTCTCTGAAACCAGGGGAGTCATATGCCTAGTATGAAGTACTAGATGAAAACAGCAGTTGATTAGTGTAACAGGTAGACAGCAGATTTTTTGCAAAGTAACTTTTCCTGTTCTAATACATCTAGACTCTAAAAGCAATTTCTATTATTAACAATGTGAGTATACTGTGCCAATTCAGTGATGCCATCTACATTCTGTATATAAGGTAGGATTACAAAGCAGATTTCTCATTCAAAAATTGCGTTTGAATGGTGTGTTTATTGTGAGAAGATTCTGTTATGCTTTGTGTAAGAAGGAGAAGGTTCTACTAGCATGTGTCGGCATTTGACAGCAGCAGGACCCCGGCTATCAAGACTGTGGTTTATCATTCTGTCATATTGCTGCTCACTTCGGAGGGAGTTCCATGACTGTTATGCAAATGTAGAATTGATGCATCCAAGAGGACCATACTCAATGCTGTGCAGGGTTTCAGCAGCCCTGTGCACTCAGTACCTAAGAGGACAGACATACTTTCCACTTGGCCATGCAGGACCATATAGTCATATCATGTACCTTGAATCAGGAAATGAGCATGTATGCAACAAGACAAGTACCCACAATGGCATCGTAGTGACATCTGGAGCACCATGGGCTGTCAGCATGGCAACCTTTGTTGCAGCTTCCCTTGATGTGGCAGCAGTGACAATGGTGCATCCAATGATGACACTGGATACAGGAATAGCATTGTGTTATCTATGCAGATGAGTCCCAGTTCTGTGTAATTCATCAGATATGTGCAACATTCCATAAGGTCAAATGTTGCCAGATTCTATTCATCATTGTCCTATTGGTGTGACTGTATCAGGTACACAATGCAACCACTCTGGTTCTCATAGCTGGTAGACTGGACAGCACGTGTTACATCTCTGATGTGTTAAGGCTGGTGATTGTGCCCTATCTTCAAGTCTTCATGATATCTTTCAACAAGATAATGTGAGACTCCATGCTGCCCACGCTGTTCTGATCTACCTCAATACAGAAGCAAATCTCTCACCATTTGAAAACATCAGGCCATGGGTTGCTAAGAACCTGGGACAGCACCACTTGCCAACCACTGCAATTGATGAACTGCTGCACAGAGTTGGAGCACCATGGTATGTTATACCCATATTTGTCATCCAATTTCTGTTTGAATTGACGCCCATCTGGGTTAGAATCTGTGTTACTGCCAGAAGTGTCAGTTTTGTTTACTAAATTTTGCACTTTGTATACTCAAAATAAATTACAAAGTAATCTTGTATTATTCCTACTATCTATACTACCATATAAAGACAAGTTGTCATTTAACATTGTTACCAAAAAAGGGACAATGTTATTGGCAAAAATCTGAGTGAGTTCTTGATCGATTTACTTCAGATTTTTATACAATGCTCTAATAAACATTCTGATCAACATAGGCTATGTATTTTTAATACATATGGTACATAAATATGTAATCAAAATCTATACTATCTTATAATGACAAGTTATTGTTTAACATTGTCATAAAAATCTTTAAAATTTTGTGACTGATTTACTTAAAATTTTCACACAATACTCCAATAAATGTTTGGACATACATAAGCTACAGATTTTCTTACTATACCTGGTAACTAAGTACATATATTTACTACATAGTGGGGTAATATTGTTAACGGGAAACTCGTAATGGTCTTGACCAATTTACTTCAAATTTTTACACGATACTCTAATAAACATTTGGATGGACGTAAACTACATATTATTTTAATATATGTGGTATGTAAGTATTTATATATACTATATAAATGCTCAATTTTATTAGCAAAAATCTTGAGAATTAGGTGACTAACTTACTTCGGATTTTTACATGATACTCTAATAAACTTTCAAACAGGCACAGGCTACGTATTTGTAATTTATATGGTATATAATATATAAATATATATGTAATATACAAAGGGGAAACATTATTAGCAAAAATCTCAAAAGGTATTACATTTATTTCAGATTTTCACATGATACTCCAATGAACATACAGATTTATGTAATATAGGTATATATTTTAATGTATATCTAATATAGAAATAGATATGTAATATGCAAAAGCAAAATGTTGTTACTACAAAAAATTTTGATAAGTTTGTGGGTTTTTATGGCTATAGTGGCGGACCACGCACCGAAAACTCCAACTTATTACGATAAGGCACTTTTATTACGGTTCGTATATTCACAAGAAAAACAATGCACAATTTCACGACACGTGTATCACTAGTCAAGTCGCAGACAGGACTGCCCAAGAAGCTCGAGTCTCCAAAGACCGTTTACTCTGCACTTCGCCGGTGAAGTTACTGGCAGTCAACTGTCGCCACAGAGCCCCCCCCCCCCCACCCTCACGCCCCCCCCCCCCCCCCCCCACCCCCCGGGAGTGCGGAGCACTGGGAGAAGGACGTGGGTGTCTTCCTGTGTAGTGGCATTGTGGGATGCTCGCTGGTTGATAGCAGCGTATGCTAAGTGTCCATACTGTCTGTGCAGGGTGGACTAGCACTCGTATAGTCCGCCATCCAGTGGGGGGGGCGGACTGGTCGACCTGCGCGTGTGAACTGGACGGGCACAGGAGATGTCGTTGCAATGCCGGCGGAGAGGGGGATGCGAATCTTGAGCATCCCATTGGTGCTGAACGTTGCGGTTATGGCAGCCGTATCCACCCCATTTGGGATAGGGACTGTGCGCAGGATGGTGATGTGTGATATGGGTGTGGACCCACGTGAAGTGTCCCCTATGCAGAGGATGAAGATGGATCCCTCGTGGAGCTGCAAGGAAAGCTCGTCGGGTTGGCACTCAGAGGCGTTGATTGCGATGCAAATTTCGTCAACAGTGGATGTAGGGTGCACTAGGGGGGGTGGGGGCGAAAAGTAACGTAGTTCAGGAGAAACATTGGAACACTCTGTGGAGGTATTGGGTACCAACACTTGGGATGGTGTAATGTCACACATAAGCCTGAGGTTGTGGATTGTCACACTGTTTGGAACGAGGGTAGAATATCATTGTACGCAACCGCTGAGTTGCCCTCAGGTGTCGGCTCGGTGCACATACGATCATGGTGGGACGCAGGAGGGTGGGTGGTCTGTATGGGATCGGGGTCGTCACCATCTGATGGAAGAACACTCGACTCGGGGGGGTGAGTTACAGATTCTTCGATCATCCAGGCTGGTTTCACGCGTTGGAGGGAAACTGTCTGCTGGTGACCACTGACGAGAATGTCCATAGTATTGTCCCTGCGAGCCACTACTCGATGTGGGCCAGAGTAGGGTGGTTGTAATGCCGTTCCGTAACATAACGAACTCACAAGAGTCCAGTGCCGCATGCCTGAACACGCAAGGGCGGGTATGTGGCCGTGGAGGAGGCGTGCAGATCACGGCTATGTGTGTCCGGATCCGTTCAACTAGCATGGGGAGGTCAAACATATTGGTGATTGCTTCGTCGTTGACAAACTCTGCGGGGAGGACTAGGGTCTCGCCATACAGGAGCTCTGCGAGTGACGCCTGGAGGTCTGTCTTGTAAGCCGTGTGTATTCCTAGCATAACCCAGGGAAGGGCATTGCACCACTCACCCCCGTGGCACATGAGTGCTGCTTTCAGCATTCTGTGCCACCAATCGACCAGTCCATTGCTCTGGGGGTGTAAGTCGTAGTGCGGAATCTATCCACTCCACAGAGGGCGCAGAGTTTGTTAAACAGCAGGGATTCAAACTGTCTTCCCTGGTCGGTGGTGATGGATGTAGGACAGCCAAATCGAGCTATCCAGGAGGATACAAATGCACGTGCTACGGAATCTGCTGTGATGTCCTGCAGGGGGATTGCCTCCACGCAACGTGTAACGCGATCAATGCCAGACAGGATATACCTGAAACCATCCGACACGGGTAACGGTCCTACGAGATCCACATGTACATGATGGAAGCAGCCTTTCAGGATGTCGAATTTACCTAGACTGGGTTGTGTGTGCCTGCCGACTTTGCTGTGCTGGCACTGTAAACAAACACGAGCCCAAGTACGACAATTCCTCTTCACATCTGGCCACACAAAGCGTTCTGTAACCAGGCGCGTAGTATCCTTAGCACCAGGATGTGCCAGGTTATGTAAAGTAGTGAACACTTGGCGACGCAGCGCAGGGGGAACAATAGGCCGAGCGGTGCCCATGGATGTATCACACCACAGTGGCTTGGCCGAGCCCGGTAGGTTGCACGAAACGATCTGAAGGGAAGTATCTGGGTCCTGTCGGAGGTTGTGCAATTTGGTGTCACTGTCCTGTAAGTGGGCCAATTCATCGAAATTAATGGGGGATGAAATTGCAGTGATACATGATAGGTAGTCAGCCACCACATTTTCTGACCCTCGAATGTAACGGATGTCTGTTGTGTTTTGGCAAATTAAGTCCATTTGCCGGAACCTACGTGGGGGAAGGTCAGTAGCGGGGTTAAGGACAGCCTCCGCGAGGGGGCAGTGGTCCGTGAAAATTGTTATATTCCTTCCTTCAATGTCTGTGCAGAAATATTTTACAGCTTCATAAACTGCAAGCAATTCTCTATCGAATGCTGACCATTTACGTTGAGCTGTAGATAATTTTTTGGAAAAAAACCGGAGTGGTTGAGTCGTGTCATTGACATGCTGTTGTAGGACTGCACCGATTGCGAAATCACTTGCATCCACTGTAATCGAGATGCAGGCATCTGGCAAAGGATGGGCGAGAGTGACACCACGTGCTAACGCTGATTTAAGGTCTTCAAAAGCTCTCACCATGTTGTCAGACCACGGTACTCAGCGACTGCCTGAGGTTTGTTTGCCGGCCAATGCATCAGTCAAAGGGGCATGAATTGCTGCCGCCATCGGCAGGTTACGACGGTAGAAATTGACAGTTCCTAAAAACTGGCGTAATTCGCAAAACGACACTGGGAGGGGTAGCTCACGAATGCAGTCAACCCGCTCCTGCGGGGGGCATATACCATCCGAGGAGACTGTGTACCCCAGAGAAGTGACAGCGGTGCAGCGGAGTTGTGACTTGTCATTATTGATCTCGACTCCCTTACGTGTCAATAAGTCCTGTATCGTGGCCAGGTGGAGTTCATGTTCCCTGTCAGAGGGGGAGAAAATTAGTATGTCATCGAGGTATGCGTAGCAATATGTGCAGTTAAAAAGAAGTGAGTCTATAAAACGCTGCCTAGTTTGGGCCGCGTTTTTGAAACCATAAGGCATGTAACAAAATTCGTACAGGCCAAAAGGTGTGATTACTGCTGTCTTTGGGATGTCACTCTGTTCTATTGGTATCTGTAAATATGCCTTGCGGCAGTCCAAGACACTGAAGATGCGTGCTCTGCTAAGTACTTGCGCAAAGTCTTGTATGTGAGGTATCGGGTAATTGTCTAATACCGTCCGCGCGTTGAGGCGATGATAGTCGCCACACAGGCACACAGTGCTGTCCGTTTTGGGAACTAAATGTATGGGGGAGGACCAGTTACTGTCCGATGGGCAAACAATGCCTGTCCTTAGAAGTTCCTCCACTGCAGATTTAGCAAGGCGTAGTTTATGTTGTGGCAGTCGGCGCGCTTTATGGTGCACTGGAGGCCCATCTGTCGTGACAATTTTGTGTGGCGTGCCATTCATGATGGTGTTCAGCTTGGGTGGCGAACTCATTTGGGGGCCGTCGTGAACAGGAATTGGTAGCACACAAGAGTCACTAACCTGATGTGCCAGGGAAGCTGTCTGCTTTGGTGTCGACAAAGTTCCATGAGGTGCATCTCCGGTGTCAGGTGGTGGCGGCGTTGGCAGGCGTTGTACGAGGCGTCGTGCCTCGGTGAGGGCTTGCGTAGCCGATGATCTGGCACGGTTCTGTTCGACGTTGTGAGCACAGAGATCGTCGACTGCATGGCGTTCGGGCTGGAGATGGGCGGTGAAAATTGTGAGGCTGTCCGCCAATGAAGAGCACTTGATGGGAGCTGTGTCCAGGTCGTCGGGCAGCCGAGGGGGAGGGGGGGCCGAAGAGGCGACTGAACATGCAATGTGCGTGGATGAGGCGTGGTGCAATAATGCGGCTGACTGAAGATCTGAAGACAGTCCGAAGTGGAAAAGGAAGTCGATGCCTAATACTGGATCTTCGACATCAGCCACATAGAAGGACCAAGTGAACTGTTTACCAGGTATGAGTTCAATAGGTAACTTGGCCAAACCCTCGATACGAAGTGTCGACTTATTTGCTGCTAGAAGGGACAGTTTGGTTGGTGTCGTGTCCTTTACAGAAAATGTGAGAGGTATGACACTAACGTCTGCTCCGGTATCGACGAGAGAATACCGGCACGAACCTACATCCAAGGCGTACAGACGTCCTCGTGGGGTGGGGGATCTGACAGAATGCAATGTCTGTGGGCGCCCCTGCCTGTATCCGCGGGCCATGGCGCCTATTGCGGCCCGCATGCGGCATTTGGGAGCGCGCAGGGCGGACGGCAGTTGCGAGCGGCGTCCCTGAAAGTGGTGTGAAACCAGCATATGTGTGAGTCGGCTTTACTCATCCCGCCAGCCGAAGCGTCAGGTGGAGGGAAGGCAGGGCGGGCAGGCGCTAGCCGGGTTGGGGTGGGGAGCGGCTGTTGCTGACCCACTGGCGGTTCCCAGTCTTGGCCGCTAGGTGGCTGTTCCGTGTGCTGTCTGCGATACGCACGTGCCCAGCCTCTACCGCCCGACAGTGGAAGTATACCCACAGGGTTACCAACCTCGGCGGTGTTAGACACTGTGCTGCACGGGGGAAGGTGGCTGTGTCGAATAATGGCATATGCCTGGTCCACCAGCCGTAGTTTATCCTCGAGTGATGCTGTGGTATGTGGAAGCAAATGTAACTGTAGTTCTTGCGGCAGCTTCACCAACTACAATGCCCAGAGTGCTACGTTCGGCAGGATCTCGGTACCAACCTGTGCACGCAAGCGTCGCCTCAGCTGTGAGGGTGTTCTGTCGCCTAAAGTCTCATCGTAAATTATGTTGTGAATAGTATTGGCCAGCAGACGATAGAGGCGTTCGATAAGTAATGCGCGAGCAAAGGCATATTTGTTGCTCTTAGGTGACTTCAGCAATAAGTCACTGATGAGATCAGGGTGGTCGTGCAGGTGGTTCACTGTCGTCCGCAATACTGTGTATGTCCAACACGTTGTCCACCATGGTAAACCACGTCACTGGGTTGTCCGGTTGTAACGGCAACAGCGTCGGAAAACGGCCGGGGGTCAGTGTTTGTGGGGCTGTAGGAGAGGCACGAAACGCACGGGGATTCTGCACGGTGTTCACTGGTGCAAAATGTGCCTCAGTGGCAGGCGATGTGTTGTGTTGAACGTCTGTTAGCTGTGTAGGTGAGACGTGGTATCCAGCCCTTGCAGGCATGGAATCTGTACGGCCACACGACAAGCACAGCACTGTAGGTGTGGGCGGGTCAACTGCCGGTGCAGCCGAAATCTCGAGCAGAGGCGCGAGATCGCGATTGAGAGCCGAGTGACGGGGCGGAGCCACGGCAAGTGCATCGCCCAAGGTGTGCTAATTGTGATAAGGAGGGGGGAGACTTATCCTGAGTCAGTAGTGGAAGTGTGTGACATCCAGGTGAGCGGTGTCAGCACTAATGATTTAGTGGTTGAAAGTGAAGCTGATACATTTCATTTAGAAGAGGTGGACATTATTTTTCATGTTGAAGTAATTGATCATGATCAGATCTGTGGTGAGGCCCAGGAGAGTCAATGTGCCCCAGTTGACATTAGAGATATTTTGCATGAATGCCAGGACATTATAACCAGCATTGTGAGGTAAATAGGAGGATTATTGAACATTAGTAAGGGTGAGTCAGATTTCAGTTCAGATAGTTATATTATTGATCATTCTCAGCCAGATTTTGTGTGAATGCCAGGACATTAGAACACAGCATTTTGAGGTACATAAGAGGATTATTGAACATTTCAGAGATATTGGTAAGGACGAGTCAGATTTCAGGTCAGATATTTATTTTATTGATCATTCTCAGCCAGGTTTTGCTTACAACACTAATTAGTGCACTTATTCAAGTCAAATTTGTGAGTCTAATCATGCATTAGAAGTTATCCATGACACAAGCACACATGTACCACTTTGCCCTGTACAGCTGAGAACCATCTGCAGAAAGATTTATGTTTTGAAGATAAAGAGGCTGATTTGCTTAGAGAAACTAACACCAACAAACAGCAGGATTTATGTGGTAGTCCTTACATTAAAACCACAGTTGGTGATTGACATTATTATTGTTTGATTGACACAGGTAGTGCTATTTTTATTATTTCTGAAAAGTTCAGGGATGGAGCTAAGCAGAGTTCTGAGTACAATGAATTTCCTATAACAGGAGTTAGGATTAAAGGTACTACAGGTAAGTTCAGTAATGCTGTAAACAAACAAGCTTTAATCACATTTCATGTTGACAATGCAGTTTTTGAGAAAGGATGCCTGGTGGTCAGTGATCTGAATGAGGAGATATTGCTAAGCATGGATTGGATATTGAAAAACAATCTAACATTTGACTGGGTAAAGTTTAGAGTAAATTTTTCTAGCGCCAATACACGTTTTTCTGGTTACACTAGGTTACACTTAAGAGCTGGTGACACATCTACAAATAAAATATATGGTTTTGACGTAGAAAGAGGCTATATAGATGATGATGATTTGTCAAATAAAGATACAACTGATAGAGATTTTGGTCAATTTGTTACTGACAAGGTAAAATAGACAGACAAGCTTCCTGGAGATGAGTAGTCATAAATGGCAGAAGTATTTAGATCCTATACAGATATGTTTAGTGAGAAACCAGCTAGAGTTAAGGCTTAAAGAGCACCAGCCTTTCTTTATAAAACCATATTCAGTTCCTGTTTTTAAAAGACAGGTTGTGGAGAGAGACTGAAGAATTGTTGACATACTCATAACAAGCAAAACCTGGAACAAGCATGTCAGTACAATCAAAGAACTAGCTAATAAGATTAGGCAGGGAAGTGTGACACTTAAGTTAGCTAAGTGTAAGTTTGATGTAAGAACTTTGAACTTTTTAGAACACAGCATTTGCAAAGAAGGAACATTACCTCATCAGACAAAATTAAAGCTATTGCTAAATTTCCTGAACCAAGAAATAAGAAGGAATTAAGATCATTTTTTGTACTATGCAATTTCTATCACAAATACATTAGGACTCAAGCTTTAAATGCACCTAGTTTATATCATCTTTTGCCAGTTACCTTTTCATGAGATCGAAAAACAACTTTGTAACAGCCAAATTTCACACAGACCTGATCTTACTTTACCATTTTGTCTTATGACTGATGGTAGTGGCTGTGATTTTGGTGCTTACTTATTCCAGCAAAAGGAGGTAGATAGACAGGTGAAGCAGCGTGCAATCAGGTTTGCAAGCTGTAGTTTGTTAAAATTTGATAGAAGCTATACTGTAACAGAAAAGGAACTACTTGCCATTGTATAGGGATTCAAAAAGTTTAGAAATTATTTAACTGGACATAACGTCATTGTTTTTACTGATCATAAAGCTTTATGCTATTTGCAAGAATATAAACTTTATCATAACAGGATAACACATTAGGCCTTATTCTTACAGCAGTTTGATTATACTATTTTACATATTAAGGGTATACAGAACTGTTTCAAATGCTTCGTCTAGTTTTCCAATAGGGAATGAGCAGGAAAATGTTGGAATACAGGATGATAAGAACTTCAAAATCATGTTTATCAAAGGTGTAAAAGGTGAAAAAGAAATAGTTGAGTTATGTGGACAGCCGAGGATACATCACAATCAGGATGATGGCCTTAAGTTAGTAAAGAGCTTACTTGGAAAAAACGGGTTATGAGAAAGTTGCACAGTTCTACCAGGTACACATGGGAATTCTGTTTAGAAGACTTAGACCTGATTCAGATCAGTGGTAAGTATGCTGGTCTAAACAACACATTGATTTAATTATCAACTTTGTACATTGTGGCAGTATGAACCACACCCAGAAGTTGCAGGAAAATGTTTATTTTAATAATATCTCTAGAAGAGTAAAGTCTTATATTGCAACTTGTGACTGATATCAGAGGGTAAAGGTGACAAAGCAACGTCATAAAGGATTCCTACATAGCATTATTCCTAAAGGTAAGTCTGAGTGCATTGGAGTCCTCTTCTGTGGTCAACTTCCTCGTTCAAGAGAGAGATACTCTTACGGGTTTGTAGTTGTGGATTTGTTAACTAAATTAGTTAAGCTGTGTCCATTGAAGAAAGCCACTAGCCACAAGATGCTTCAATGTTTTGTCAATGGTTACTTTGCCAAAGTGGGTAACCAAAAGCATTCCTATCTGACAATGGCAGTCAACTTACATTCAATGTTTGGAAGCAGTTTGTTATAGATAAGAACATCAAACATAAATGCATTTCAGTTTATTCACCTTCTTGCAATCCAGCACAGAGGTACATGAGAGAGATTGGACACCTTTATAGGACTTATTGTGCTAAGGACCAAACTAACTGGTATTATTGCATCAAAGCAGTTTGAGGACATCCTCAACCATTTTCAGCACCCCACTATTGGGTTTTCTCCATATGAAATTTATTACAATGAGAAGCCTGCAAACCTTTTGTATGACTTAGTTAAGTTTCCTGTATGCTCTGAACTTTCATCTGATGAGAGAGGGGATAACGTGAGGAAAAATATGGAAGTCTATTATAATAAGAAAAAGTTAAGGCATGATAAAGATTTGAAGGAAACACAGTACAAAGATGGTGACCTGATATCAACCATAAGCTACGAGAAATCTAAAGCAATAAACAAAGAAATTAAGAAGTTTTTTGATATATACATTGGACCTTTTGAAATTTCTGATATACCACATCCTAATGATTATCAACTTATTTACCCAAGATCAATAAAAGTATTTGGTTTTGACAAATATTGTTCAGTTGAAACTGTACAATACTAATTAACTTGAACCCTCAGGGAAATGTTGACTCTTTGTGCATCATGCATGTTGCAAATGTGAGGTCCCTAGCTAGTGTGGCATTTGCCTCTACAGTTTTACACATTAGTACCACATTCTTCTCACACAATATACACATTTACCTCATTAATCTGAATGATATATGCATTGAAAGATTGAAATTTGTTAATTGAAAAACAGTGAAGTAATATTTGAGTTGACTGCTTATACAGTGATTGTGAGATTTCATCATTACATGCACCCTCAGGAGGGTGCATGCGCAGTCTTTGAGCTTCATGCATGTTGCAAACACAAGGTCCCTAGCAAGTGTGGTATTTGCTTCTACAGTTTTACACATCGGTACCACATCCTTCTTACACACAAATGTACACATTTACCTTACTAAATTGATTGATTTATGCATTGAAAGATTGAAATTTTAAAATTGGAAAACGGTGAAGTGGTATTTGAGTTAGTTGCTTATTTATTTATGCAGTGCCTGTGAGATTTCATCACATACCCTTTGTGCATCACACGTGTGGCAAATGCAAGGTCCCTAGCTAGTGTGGTATTTTATTCTACAGTTTTACCCAACAGTACCACATTCCTTTGCACGAGATTACACAAATCGTTCCTTATGATGCTGGATACTATGAACTGTCAGTAGATCTGTGGAGGATTGGATAATTAAGCTTGCCTTATACTTGTTACACAATCACTGGGAATATACCCATATACATGAATATAACACTCCTGAGAGATACTTTTGCTTTGATAATGCTTATGATTGACACATGATTATTATGCTTTTACACTAATATGCCTTTATGCTTTTCACATACATGAATATGATGCCTTTGAATGACTATTATGATACCTATATTGACAGTCATTACACAACTGATACACTTTCATACACTTATTGGATGTTGCTTAGAGAAGGAGGTAATGCACAACATTTATTATTCTGTAGAGTTTGACGCAACTGTGCTTTGTGGTCTGACTCTATGAAGTATTTAATGGGATTCTGTTATTCTATTGAAGTCTTATGAAGAGGATATGAAGTTAATGGTTTTGCTTCTCTGACTGACTCCATCACTCTGCTGAGTGTTCAGTAGCACGTTCTCTGATTTGGCCTTTATGCTTTGTAGCTTCCTGCATTGTACTAATGTGACAACAGAAAACTATACTTAATTGTTTCTGCATTGTCCTAGCATGATAACAGAAAAATTTACTTAATTGCTTTCTGCATTGTCCTAGAGTGACAACAGAAAAGTTGCCTAATTATTCTTTGACTTGGCCCTTATGCTTTGCAGCTTTCTGTTTTTTCCATGTGTGGCAATGGATAATTTGCTTGGTTGCATTCTGTTTTGTACTAGTGTGACAACAGATAAGTTACCTACTTGCATTACATTTTATTCTTTACTGACATTCTTTATCAATATTTATCCATGAATCTATGAACTTGGTCAGTTATATATGATATTTAACTCTCTAGGACTGGACACTTATATGTACTTTGCTCTTTCTTGTTTTCTTGTATTTGATGGTACGCTTGTCTTGCTTCAGTTTCTCCTGTTTCTAGCTTTGGTGCTCTTTCTTGTTTTCTTGTATTTGATGGTACTCTTGTCTTGCTTCAGTTTCTCCTGTTTCTAACTTCGGTGCGGGAAGCTTTTGAAATTTCGAACACATTCTGTTGGTTGATGAACCTTAGGCATTTGTTGACCAATCCCGTTCTGTATACCAGAGGTATGATTTAGGAAGATGGCATTTTGAGCCGATAATTGGTGTGACATTCTTCAAATGAACTGATGATGATATCTGGAACTGCTTGTTCCGTATACTTATATATATGCTTTTGCACTTCTTGACTTCTGGTATTGTTTTGTAATTTTGACTTTCATGTATGTATCTTATGCTATGTATTATGATTGTGATAGCGGTTTGGAACCTGATGTTCTGCCTTACCATTTTTTGATGTCTAGAATTTTGGTTTTCTTCTTGTGTAAACACACAGACTATTTACGTTTGTTTTCAATTTACAGTAGCATGTTAGGGGTAGTTTGTTTAAAATTCTTGTTGTATTACCATGTGTATCTTATATTATACATCCTATTATTCTACTTTGTTTGTTGCTGTATGGCAATACTTACATATGGGTATCACCTTAATTGACATGGGGGGTGGTATTCAGGGAAATATATGGGGAATCTGTTTCTGCAATCAGAACATGCTGTAAATTTTCTTTTTTCTTTTATATTATGCCATCCATGTGATTATCACCCAACTGCTTTACCTCTCTCCCTTATGCATATGTTTTTATCACTGGAATCCTTCTCATTATCTGTGTCATATGTTGACTTCAACTTAAGATTTCAGGAATGGTCCACAAAGCAAAACTGCAACTTGATTACCTTTGAATTGTTTATATTCATCTGATTTTTCGACCCACTTAGACTAAGTGCTAATATTTTAAGTTTCATGATTTCGCTTGATTAACAAAGTAGCTGATTAATTACATGCTAATTGAATGATATACTTGGCCAAGATTAGGTCAAATAACTCACACTTTTTTTCAAACAATGGAAAATCCAGGATAGAATGTAACAATATTATGGAAAGGAAAGTTGCCACTCACCATATAGCTGAAATGCTGTCACAGATGCACACAACAAAAAGACTGTCACAAATAAAGCTTTTGGCCAGTAAGGCCTTCGTCAACAATAGACAAAACACACACACACACACACACACACACACACACACGACTGCAGTCTCAGGCAATTGAAACCACACTTCGAGGAGCAGCACCAGTGAATGATGGGAGTGGCAACTGGGTAGGGGTAAGGAGGAGGCTGGGGTGGGGAAGGGGAGGGATAGTAAGATAGGGGTGGAGGACACAGAAGTGCTGCAGGTTAGACGGAAGGCAAGGGAGATGGGGGGAGGGGGGGGGGGGTGGTAGCAGAAAAGAAGTAAATAGACTGGGGTGATGGTGGAATGAGGACTGTGTAGTTCTGGAATGGGAACAGGGAAGGGGCTGGATGGATTAGGACAGTGACTAACGAAAGTTGAGGCCAGGAGGGTCATGGGAACATAGGATGTATTGTAGGGAAAGTTCTCAACTGAGCAGTTCAGAAAAGCTGGTGTTGGTGGGAAGGATCCATATGGCACAGGCTGTGAAGCAGTCATTGAAATGATGTCATGTTTGGTGGCGTGCTCAGCAACAGGGCGGTCCACTTGTTTCTTGACCCTGTCAGTGGCCATTCATGTGTACAGACAGCTTGTTGGTTGTCATGCCCACACAGAATGCATCACAGTGGTTGCAGTGTAGCTTGTAGATCACATGACTGGTTTCATAGGTAGCCCTGCCTTTGATGGGATAGGTGGTGTTGGTGATCATACTTTAGTAAATGGCGGTGGGAGAATGTATGGGACAGGTCTGTATCTAGGTCTATTACAAGGGTGTGAGCCATGAGCTAAGGGGTTGGGAGCAGGAGTTGTGTAGGTTTGGTGGATAGCAGAATACCACTGTGGGAGGGATAGTGGGCAGGACATTTCTCATTTCAGGGCACGATGAGAGGTAGTTGAAACACTTGCGCAGAATGTAATTCAGTAGCTCCAGTCCTGGGTGGTACTGAGTTATGAGGGAATGCTCCTTTGAGGCCAGGTGGTGGGATTTTGGGAGTTGGTGTGAGACTGTAAAGATAAGGCATGGGAGATTTGTTTTTGTAAAAGGTTGGTAGGATAATTATGGTCTATGAGGGCTTCAGTGAGACCCTCGGTATATTTCGAGAGGGACCACTCGTCACTGCAGATGCGAAGACCATGGATGGCTAAGCTGTATGGAAGGGATTCCTTGGTGTGGAATGGGTGGCACCTGTTGAATTAGAGGTATTTCTGGTGGTTAGTAGGTTTGATATGGACGGGGGTACAGATGTGGCCATCTTTGAGGTAGAGGTCAACATCTAGGAAGGTGGCTAGTTGGGTTGAATAGGACCAAGTGAAGTACATGGGAAGAAGTCATTGAGGTTCTGGAGGTATGTGGATAGGGTGTCCTCATCCTTGATCCAGATCGCAAAGATGTCATCAATGAATCTGAACCAGGTGAGCGGTTTATGATTCTGAGTGTTTAGGAAGGATTCCTCTAGATGGCTTGTGAATAGGTTGGCATAGGAAGGCTCCCATAGCCATACCCCAGATTTGTTTGTAGGTATATTTTCTTATACTATAATATATATGAACTTACTGGATTCTAAGTACTATATGGAAAATTTAGAATTTAAAGCTAAGTTTGCTGCTATGACATACAGCTTTTTTTCTAAAAATATTTATTTCGCCAGAAACTCTAAGATGATGCTGTGTATGCTGTGATGCAAATTGAAGATGATTATACATATATTGAGACTGTATTCATATAACACAAATATGATAATTATGAACTAAATGCTTTATACTCCGGCCGGAGTGGCCGAGCGGTTAAAGGCGCTACAGTCTGGAACCGCACGACCGCTACGGTCGCAGGTTCGAATCCTGCCTCGGGCATGGATGTGTGTGATGTCCTTAGGTTAGTTAGGTTCAAGTAGTTCTAAGTTCTAGGGGACTTATGACCACAGCAGTTGAGTCCCATAGTGCTCAGAGCCATTTGAACCATTTGCTTTATACTCAGTCATTATATATGATTTTTGATCTTACACTTTCATATATTGTTGGGTTAGGGTCGCACTTGAGGTGTTAGGCAGGTGTCAGGCTGAGCAAGCACTTTGTCTCACAGGAATTTCCTGTTTGGACCATTGTGTGGTCGATGTTGGTCTACCTGTTTGCTTTCATGCTAGACTTGTCTACTGCCTTTGAAATTCTAAATATACAGGAGGACAAAAACCATCCAATTTTAGGATATTAATGTGATGTATAGCGGTGACTATGCTTATCTTTTGATATTATTTATCATATGTATATTATTTCTGCTACATGTTTTGTCGAGTATTGTGGTGAAATGACCTATTTCAAGAACTACTTTCTGAAGTGAAAAATGAGTTGAATAGAAAATTGCTACCGTAAATGTACATAACTGACAGAAGCTTCTGTTTATTGTATGTGTTATCAGCCATTGGGATGGAAACTTCTACAGTGTGTGGTTTCAGGTACTGAAAAGACAATGTTGCCTGAAGTGCCACATTGGACTGTAGAGGGTGGACATCCTACCACAAGAAATAACTTAAATAGGAAAATGAAATTTCAAAATGAATGTAAAAATGTATCTTGTATTACTTAGATAGGAATCCTATGTTATACATTTTGAACTTTGTTTTGATCCACATCTTGGGAGTATCTCATATTTGCTTTTAGGATGTTTTTTTGAAATTGATACCTCATACCACTGTAAATTTTTATATTTTAAATTGTTTGTTTCTAAGGTGTTACACACTATTAATGCTATACCTTTATAATTTCATATGTTTTTTGTGTTATACGTATTATCCATGATTTCTTTTATATAATATAATGATTTAATGTTTTGCTGCTTTGCACCACCCGTATATCACAATTTTTTTGTGTTTACACTTACATTTGACAGTTCATCTCTGGGTACTGGCTTGTAATTCTGTTTCCCAAATTGTGTACATTCCACCTTCAGGATTGTAGAAGAACATTTCACTAACCTTTGGTTAGTAAAACCCCTTCGAGGGGTACTGAAATGGGATTAACTTCCCATCCCTATCTAAAATTCATTCCTCATGTCAACATTGTCTGAAGAAGCCATTTTAGCTCAAATTTTTAACTTTCTGGACTTTACACTGTTATGTCTATACCCAGTTCCAGTAGTAAACCGCCCTTTAAAAAATTAGTACAATTAAGTTTACTAGCTCACATTAAATTTCACGTTAATATGTTACCTGATTTATATTAGCAGCTGAGGGGAGTAAACCAATTTTGAAATTTCATGATATGAACTATGCACCCATGTTGCATCACATATTCTTGAAAATTTACTTCTCCTTATTTCTGAAAAGCTATGATGTTTATTCATTATGATTATTTAGAATTATAACTCTATTTGAGAGAAAACCAAAATAATGTTAACAAAATTTTTTCAATGTGATTTGTTTATAATTAACTAAAATTAATGTAAATTGTTGTGCTATAAAATTTCATTGCAATTGTATGTGAAATCAAGTAAACTTTTCCAAATTGAATATCAGAACACGTAAACCAATATGTGGCCCATTTTTTTGATGTAAGTAGCTAAAATCATCTAACGACTTTTAATTGTTCTTTTGTAAATCTTACATTTAACAATGTATTCCATTGTTAGTTGTATATAAAAGGAAATGGTGCATGAGCCACCAGAGGCAGAATAATAGACAGTCAGAGGCAGTGAGACTGCCAGTCAGTGAGACTGCATTACTGTCTTTCAGAAGCTGTTTGTGTGAGACACTTCCAGAGGCTGCCAGAGAAGAAATGTGGATATAATCAATGTGTATCCAAATCAGTCACAATATAAGACAAGGAAAGTGATATACTCTGAGTTTTATTTAAAAATTAGTACATCAGCCATGCTGAATGCTGGGACTTTCTGAAGCAACAATCCATGAGGATATCAAAGTTGAGTATCTCACATATGGAGCAGCTAAGTTGTTATGTGAACTTTTATTAATTGTGACTGAATTTTTTTTGTTTTCACTCGTCATCTTACTTGTGAATGGTGGAGGCCCAAACTATTAAGTTGCTCTGATGGTATGATAGAGAATTCACTGTTACCACTGTCCAATTATAGATAGAACTACAGAAACTAAATATTTTGTTCTCACTCAGTGTCAGTGGCAATTAAAATGCTTCCCTCCTCTCACACATTTCAGAGTGACATTTTATGGTCCTCCGGTACATTTACAGTTTACATTTTCATCTGCAGATGCTAACATTTTGGTCCTTATGGGCTGAAATGTGATGGTTTAACAATGTAATGTGCGAGTGCCAGCCATTCATCAGTGGAATAGCAGCAACAAGTTTTAATGAAGCACCACGGAAACACAGACAGCAGCATCGACACAATGCATCTAAAAGTTAAGTACCTAGTTGGGCTCACTTGCTTCCTGTAATTCCTACTCATTGCAACTGATGATTCTGCTGTTGCCTGCCACTGATATCTTTTCATGATGGACAAAGTCTTAAGAAAGAAACTTTTAGCAACATGCTTGGTGGTGAAAGTGAATTCAACATAACAGACAAACCACGCATTTTGACATTACTGTCAGGTTAGAACAGTTGTCAAATTGTCAAAGATCATGGAAAAGTTTGAGGATGCTTTTTTTAAAAAAGAGAGAGAGAGAGAGAGAGAGAGCGATTCAGATGAGGCACACCAATGCAGCTAACGAAGTTTCACCAGATGCTGGGTCTGCCTTGAGTGCATCAAAACATAGCATCAAGCTGCCCATCATGTAATTGCCATCATTTAATGGTGATTTAATGCAATTCTGGCATTTTTATGATACCTCTGAGCATCTTGTCATAAATAGTGAGGAATTAGATGACATTGTTAACCATGGAAACTCCTTATCACACCCTCCTCAGATTCTGTCAAAAGATCAGAAACTAAACACAGATCAAGCATGAAAGTAGGAAGGAGGTCTACTGAACTGTGAAAATAGAAGCAAAATAGAAACAGTGTATGGTCAAAGTTGCCACACTGAGCTAATTGTATTAATCACTAAGTTCACAGTTGTGTGGTCATAGCACTGAAGTGTGAAGCAGGAGGTCCAAGTTCAAATCCCACTCTTTCCCCAGACATTTTTTTTTCCACAAAATTATGACTTTCTGTCTTATCCTTGACATGTCTGTTCTCCTTTAGTCTTAGCAATTGTCATACTATACATTGGTTAAAGATTATGAATCATGTGGTAAGAATGTGTTACCATTGCAAGTAAATGTGATGAATAGTGAGAGCAGGCAAGATGGTGCATAGACTTTGTGATGTTCGCCTGCTTTATTTCTTCATTGATGGTCCTCGATGTCGACATACTGTACTGTGATACTGGCTGAAAAATAGAGGGTGGAAGTTCAACACCGACTACTGTAAATGCTGTAGCCAACAGATGCACAGTTGTGTTTCTGTTCACAGCCCCCCAATATAAACAGTTAATATGGCCAGTCCACTATTGGTTAACTTTCGATAAGCCTCATTAGTATTTTGCAGGCAAACATAAGCATATTGCTACAACAGTTTACTGTTGTAGATCTATGAGCAGTACAACCCTAACCACACAGTTCGGTCTTTGAAATGAATTGAACAGACACTGACATTGTTTTAACATGTGGCCTATTGGCGTTACACTTATTTCACAGTTGACGCATTGTTTTTGTTCTAACTAGCACAGGTTTCTTGTCTGAAAATCAGCCATGGACTGCCTGTTTTGGGACCAAAAATCGGGCCCTGATATATCACAATAATGTGTACTGAAACTATACATTGTGCGATGTTTAAGTTACAGAAATTACAATTAAAACATAACTCATTCAATTAACTGACTATATCGAAAAATTCCTTCTTTTTAACAGTTTCTTCTACTACAAGGGTTAGGCCAAATTATTTGTTTAAATGATGAAATTAACAGACATCGTTATACAAACAATACTTTTGACAAAACTGGTCATTACTTTGGAATTAATTAAGGGCTGGCTTTGCTATAATGTTTTCGAGTAGAACCAAATAAATACTTGATGAATCATAGTGCTCTTTCTTCAAAATTTTTATAATTAGTACAGAATTTATATTAGTTTATAAGTCAACAATAGAATCTAAGTCATGAAACAATTACTGATATCACCCTATAACAAAAAATATTAACTAGGTATAGACAAAATAAATCAGAAAGTCAATTACATATATAATACTAAGCACAGAGTTAGTCCTGGTAGTATTTTCTTTAAAACTGAGGGCCAACCTTTCTCTTATATGAAAATTCAGATTATATTCACATATGTGTCAAAAATGAAAAAAATGAATTTAAGGAGGCAGATGGCAAAACAAGAGAGGAAGTGAAAAGATACCAGCTTCCTTCGTTGCAACTTCTCACAGAAATGAAAACAGCAAATAAATGGCTGTGAACTGCGTTGCAACAAAGAAATTTAAGAGTCAAAACTTCCAAAATTGAATGCAACAGTCATAACAGGTGGTACTTGAGCAGAACAAATAGGTATGCATATCTGGAGGTACCTTCCTTTCTACTCACTGTTGCAAACAGACATTACACAATGACCCAGATACACATTTGAATACAGTGAACATGCATCAGTGACTGGATGGACAGTTCATAATCTTGTGAAAAAAAAAAAAAAAAAATTGTGGCATGAGCGAGATTTGAACACACATCTCCCCCTTTGCAGTCCAACACACATCGTTATGTGCAGTATCACAGTGCGTACATGATGGGACAAAAAAGGAGTGTCCAAGTGACATGTAACATGAACACAATGGAAAACATCACTCAAGTACTTCAGTTATTGTCCATTTGAGATCGGTTGAGGCAAATGGGTGCTATTTGTAACAGTGAGAATATAGTTACAAGATAGCAATGGAAAATGGGACACTTGTGGTACAATAATAGATTCTGGGTTATAAGCATGCTTCATATTGGAAACATGTGCACAATGCCTCAGACTTCAAAGGTGGCACAACAGAATACTGATTCAAAGAATAGGTGCAACCTGCTCAGAAACAGAACACCATGTCTCTGTACTAGTGGGCTCCTGTATAAGCAACTTTATGTTGTCTTTCAAATTTTTAGTTTCGCCAAAGATATCTGACACCTTGCCTGAACAAATAATTGACCTCAGTACATGGAATTTGCCAAATCTACAACTTGCCACATCTACAACTTACTGATTTAGAGTTTTGGTCACCTGGAAATATCGACGTATTGCTAGGAGCAGAATTTTGTCTATATATTCAAAAGTCATGGACTAACTCCTTTGGAATTGATCATCCTGTGCTTCAGAGAGTCAGAATTAGGTTGGATGATATCAGGACAGTATCAAATGGTAGAGCACAGAAACTCATCATGGTGGACACTTGCATCGTGCATTTTAAGAACCGACATGACATTCTTGAAGAAGTTCTGGGAAACATAATTAAATCATGCTATAATGTTAAAAGAAGAGTTACAATGCCAAGCACTCTTTGTGAAACACACAACAAAAGATTCCACTGTCCATTTTCTGTTTTGTGAAGGGCCAGGTCAGTATGGCAATTCTTTCTACCTTGCAGCAAAACATATTTCTTAGAGTGAAATTTTCACTCTACAGCGGAGTGTGCGCTGATATGAAACTTCCTGGCAGATTAAAACTGTGTGCCGGACCGAGACTCGAACTCGGGACCTTTGCCTTTCGCGGGCAAGTGCTCTGCCATCTGAACTACCCAAGCATGACTCACGCCCTGTCCTCACAGCTTTACTTCTGCCTGTACCTCGTCTCCTACCTTCCAAACTTTACAGGAGCTCTCCTGCGTACCTTGCACAACTAGCACTCCTGAAAGAAAGGATATTGCGGAGACATGGCTTAGCCACAGCCTGGGGGATGTTTCTAGAATGAAATTTTCACTCCACAGTGGAGTGTGTGCTGATATGAAACTTCCTGGCAGATTAAAACTGTGTGCCGGACCGAGACTCTTATATCCTTTCTTTCAGAAGTGCTAGTTCTGCAAGGTTTGCAGGAGAGCTTCTGTAAAGTTTGGAAGGTAGGAGATGAGGTACAGGCAGAAGTAAAGCTGGAGGCTTGGGCGTGAGTCGTGCTTGGGTAGCTCAGATGGCAGAGCACTTGCCCGCGAAAGGCAATGGTCCCGAGTTCGAGTCTTGGTCCGGCACATAGTTTTAATCTGCCAGGAAGTTTAATATCAGTGCACACTCCGCTGTAGAATGAAAATTTCATTCTAGAAACATCCCCAAGGCTGTGGCTTAGCCATGTCTCCGCAATATCCTTTCTTTCAGGAGTGCTAGTTGTGCAAGGTTCGCAGGAGAGCTTCTGTAAAGTTTGGAAGGTAGGAGACGAGGTACAGGCAGAAGTAAAGCTGCGAGGACAGGGCGTGAGTCATGCTTGGGTAGCTCAGATGGCAGAGCACTTGCCCGCAAAAGGCAAAGGTCCTGAGTTCGAGTTTCGGTCCGGCACACAGGTTTAATCTGCCAGGAAGTTTCATGTTTCTTAGGTTGAACAGGAACTAGTGAGACAGTCAAAGCTTAAGTCACGTTACATAGTCTATGAGGGAGTATGAAGACTTAGGACATATAGAACCAGTAGTTACACTTGCTGCCATTTCATAATACATTCCATACCATGCTGTCCTTAAGGAAGCCAGCTTAGCTACCAAAAAAAGATTAGTTTTTGATGTTTGGTCAGAATGAGCAATAATTTGTCACTGAATAGTTTGTTAATGGTGAGACCAACCATTCAACATGGTATATGCTCCATAATATTATGGTAATGGCTGAAATAGGGAAGGTGTAGCGTCAAGTTCTGACAGTGGATGAAGTTCACACCCACCAACCAATATTGTAGAGGAGTGACAGATCTGCACCACTGCAGGAATATCAATTAAAGAAAGTCACATATGGAATGGTTTGTGCTCCTTTTCTTGCAGTACAATATCTGTTACAATTATCTCATGAAGAGGGTGAAGGTAGCAAAGCAGCAAACATTCTTGCTAATGATTTCTATGTGGATGATTATTCTCACGTTGCAGTCAAAGTCCAACAAGCTCTCACGAAGCTGTTGAAAAAAGGTGGTTTCTCATTATGGAAATGGTGCAGCAACAGTGTGGAACTGCTCGAAAATATCCCCTCAGAGTTATGAGAAACACATGAGGAGATTACTCTGATATCCAGCAGCTGATCAGTTTCAAATTATGAATAATGTCAAGTCAGCTGCTTCAAAAAATGCTTTGTGCTGTCTGTCATACCATCCATTTTTTATCCTATGGGATTAATCTGTCCCATTGTGATCACATTCAAGATCTTTTTGCAATGTCTGTGGCAGCACCAGTTAACATGCGATGAGTACTTGCTTCAAGAGTTGAGTTGAATGTGGCAGGCACTATTCAGTGAAACTTGTATGATCTGACAATATTCATTTTGATCATAGAGTCATTATAGAAGGAATACCTGTCAGCATTCTACTGCATGGATTCTGTGATGCTTAAGAGGAGATCTATGACAGTTGTACATCTGTATGATCAACTAATCAGTATGGAGTCACATGTGTCAAACAATTAAGCTCCAAAATACAAGTATCTTCAGTGAAAAAGCTATCATTACCTTGCTTCGAAATCTCTGTGCGCTGTCTTGCTTTCACGACTACTGAAACAAGTTGTTCACTCACTGTGTATAGAAACAGAAGGAACTTAACTATAGCTGACTCATCCACTGTACTGAAATGGTTGAGGTGTCCATCCACACAATAGAAGACATTTGTGGGGAATTGTGTTTCCAAGATACAGGAAATCACAGGAGCTGTGGTATGGAACCACGTATCTACAGTGGAAAAACCAATTGATCTAACATCATGAGGAATGTCACCAGCAGACCTGCAAGAAAACAGCTTGTGGTGGAATGGAAAAGCTTGGCTCAAAGAAGACATCACTTCATGGCCTGTGTCAGATACCTCTAACAGTTCTGCATCTCAGCAATTGCCAGAAGAAAAGACTAAAGGCCTTTATCACATCAGCAGAGTAAGCCTCGGAGTTGTCAAGATTGCAGCAGATAATAGCATACTGTCACAGATTTATTAATAACTGCAAGACTGCAAAGAAAACATGAGTAAATGTTGAATTGTCTTGCAATGAACTGAGAACATTTTGCTACACCGTGTCAGAACAGCACAAGAAGTCACGTATGCAACAGAAATCCCACATTTGCAGACCAACAAGCTAGTAGACAATAACAGCAAGCTCAGATCACTGGATGCTGTCCTTGATGACATGAGATTTCTGTGGGATGGAGATAGGCTACAAAATGCTGACCTGTCATATGAGGAAAAGCATCAACTCATACTGTCATCTCACTGTAATTTTACAAGAGTAATTGTAAACGGTAAACATCATCTTATTTCCCAAGCTTAGTGTCAACTGAAAGCAATACTGGATATGTAATAGACAAAATGCAGTCTGGCATGTTCTGCTTCAGTGCTTGAATTGCCAGTAATTAAAGGCAAAGCCTGCACAACAGCTCATGGAGACTGCCAAAACCACGTGTTGCAGCTGTGAGGCCTTTCTTCATTTTTGAGATTGATTACACAGAACTGTTCTACATAAAAAATAGCACATTGGCAATCCAAATTAAAGGAAAAGTACTACTTTTCCCTATTTGTTTGCCTGTTGACACAAGCAGTGCATCTGGAGGGACTTGGCAACATGACTACTTATTTATTTATTTATTTTTTTCGAGTCAAAAACATTACAACAATATTTACAATATATACAATATAACAAATCAGGTCAAATCATAAAAGAACAAACTAAACGGTATTAGCCCAAAATTGTGCAACGGCAGCAGCATTGTCTGAAACATCAACAAGCTCTTGTGTGGAACATGATACAGGACATCTAGGACAGTTAATTAAATGTTTGGTTGTCTGTTCTTCTCCGCAGTCACACAAGGTGGAAGATTCCTTCATGAAGCCCCATTTAAACAGATTGTCCTTAGTTCGTCCGACGCCACTCCTGAGCCGATTTAGAGACTTCCACACTGTCCAGACTTGATTTCCACCAGGAGGAAGGGTCTCAGAAGGAGTCATCCAATCGTTACTGTCAGATTTTGCTGTCCACTGAGATAGTCTGGCTGCTCCAGTCCGACCGGTGAGGGGTGTAGTAGTTCTCATGAAGCTCCTCCTAGATTTGAGTCTACTAATTGGTAGCTGGTATCCATGTAGCAGGTGATCGGTGTTATGATCTGCTTTATGTCTCTCAAGTTTGGCTGCGACTTCACGCCTTATGTCTGGAGGAGCAATACCTGCTAGTTTATGGAGTTTATCAATAGGTGTAGCTTTGAGGCATCCCGTTACTGTCCTGCAGGTTTCGTTCAGGGCCACATCAACCTGCTTTGCATGAGATGACTTGTACCATACAGGACATGCGTATTCAGCTGCGGAATAACACAAGGCCAAGGCTGATGTTCTTAGTAGTTTGGGATCTGCACCCCAAACGCTGCCAGTGAGCTTCCGCAGGATGTTGTTACGAGCAGCAACTTTCTGCTTGGTGTTAGTGCAGTGTTTTCTGTAGGTCAACGTTCGATCTAAGGTGACACCCAGATATTTGGGGTAGAAACAATGTTCAAGCTCTTGATCTTCCCAAAACACTGTAAGTTTTCTATAGGCCTCTCGATTGCGTAGGTGGAAAGCACAAACTTGAGTTTTAGCAGGGTTCGGTCTTAAGTTATTGACTCTGTAGTACTCAGATAGGTCCTTGAGAGCAACAGTAAGCTGGTTTTCTACTGTGTCAAAATCTCTGGCTTGTGTGACTAAGGCAAGATCATCTGCATAGATGAAACTCTTTGTAAGAGAAGGTTGAGGCTGGTCATTTGTAAATATGTTGAACAATATGGGGGAAAGGACACTACCCTGAGGCAAGCCATTCCTTTGACTTCTCCATCTACTCTTTCTTCCTTGGAACTCCACATAGAATCGCCGGTTTTCCAAAAGTGTCTGCACAGTTCTGGTGAAATTAATGTCTCTAGTGATGTAGTAGACTTTGTGCAATAATTGTCGATGTTGAATGGTGTCATATGCTGCTGTGAGATCCACGAAGACAGCCCCGGAAATGTATCCTTTCTCATATCCCTCTTCAATATGTTCAGTCAGATTAAGGACTTGTGCTGTACAATTCTTTCCAGGTCGGAAACCTGCTTGTTGAGGTATGAGTTGTTTTTCAACAATGGGAGTGAGTCTATTTAGCAACATTCTTTCATAGATTTTATACAAATGGCAAAGGAGCGAAATCGGTCGGTAGTTCTTGGGATCAGCTGCACCCTTTCCAGGTTTTAGTAAGGGAATAACTTTAGTTTTCCTCCAGATGGCAGGGATCTGTTTCCGCTTCAGACAACCATTATAGAATTGCAGAAGCCATCTTTCCGTGATGGGACCAAATGTTTAATTTGCTCAATCATTAGGTCGTCTAGACCAGGCGCTTTACCATTTTTGCATTTCTGAATTGCGGTTCTGAGTTCTTGTAAGATGAAGTCATTTGATATATGGTTGTTTTCACGTTCAGGTTCTCTTTTGAGTTTTGTTCTATCTTTAGAACAATTGACCCTTCCATTCTGAACTAGATGATGAGCAATTTGATCTGGTGCAATGTTTGCATGGCCATGATTGTGGACAGGGTCGTTGTTCAGGCGTCGCAGCAACTGCCAGGCTTTCTGACTGCTTTTAGACATATCAAGGTTCTCGAGTAGCTCTATCCATCGTTCTTTTTTGGATTTGGCTAAGGCTGAGGATAAATTTTGGCCAGCAGTTAAGGTTTCAATGCTGTAAGGATTATCATTGAAAAGTTGGATATAGTTATGTAGATGCTTCACGGATTCTTCTGTCAAGCCAGGTATGTAGTTAACTCGACAGCCTCTGGGAGTTGAGAGTCTTGAGCATCTTTTCACGGCTTCTACAAACTCATCATAGTTGGAAACTGAGGGTTCTATGCGTGAAACTTCTGAGTCAAGGAGATCAGCAAACTTCTG
Organism: Schistocerca americana; assembly: GCF_021461395.2. Lineage (NCBI taxonomy): Eukaryota > Metazoa > Arthropoda > Insecta > Orthoptera > Acrididae > Schistocerca > Schistocerca americana. Next base: position 439,364,074 of record NC_060125.1, read on the forward strand.
CCAGTCTGCTTTCTTGAAATTGTATCGCCTTCGGAATGATGTGATTCTAGGAGTAATGGCTGCAAACACTTGGCAGCCTATGGGGCGGTGTTGAGTATTTGGTATCGGATTTAGAACAGTTTTTCTGCATTGGTGAGCTATGTTCTCGCTAACAAAAATTAAGTCGGGGTTATACCCACGTTTCCAACGCCCACTGTTAAAAGATGGTGGGAGTTTATTATCATGGACAAGATTAAGATGGTTGGTATCAGCCCAAGTCAAAACTGCTTCACCATTACTGTCGTCCTCAGCATACCCCCAAACACTGCTATGACTATTGAAATCTCCAACAATAAAGTGAGCTTGTTGATTGGTGTAGTTGTCTGTAGGTGAAAATTGGAAATCTGCTCCTGGGGGTTTGTAAATTGACGACACAATACAACCATTCAGTTCTACAGACAGTATTTCAATATTGTTGAATTCTGTAAGTGAGGTAGAGAGAACAGCTATATCGTTCCTCACAAAGATAGCACTGCCATATTGTCTATGGGGTCGCTCAACTGCCAGTTTCATCCCAAGGATTTTTGGTCTTCTCATGGTGTCATCTCGATGGGTTTCTTGTATACATAAAATATCACACCTAGGTTCCTTGGCAATATGTTGCAGGAGTTCTTCTTTGGCAACAGACAGTCCTTCTATGTTGATTGATACAATCACAAGGTGAGGTCTTGATAAAGACCTTTGGTTTCCATTCATAGTGAAACCTATAATGCAATGCTTTTGGAATGCTGACGTTCAGTTCAGTACTGGAGAATCTAGTCCAGTACCTATGCAGGGGCACCACGTGCAGGAGTCAGCTTCACCCCCAACATGACTACTGCAGCATCCCTGTTGGTCCTTAAAGGATATGTATCATGGCAGGATAGGTGCCAAAACCTATACAGTGACAATGGGACAAACTTTGTTGGAGCTAGTCAAGAACTTTGTGAGTTACAAGCTCCTATGAGCAGTCATTATCAGCAGGCATGGGTGAAAAACTTAATCCATGAAGAAGGCACTGATTGGCTCTTCATTCCTCCTGCATCACCACACTTGGCGGAATATGGGAAGCAGGACTGAAGTCCTTAGATTGCTATTTGTAGTAAATGATTTGAACCACACATCCAACCTTCAAAGAGTTGATAAGCCTGACTTGTCAAATTGAGGCTTGCTTGAACTCTTGTCCTCTCGTGCCACTATCTTGAGATCCTACTGATCCCTAAGTCCTCACCTCATGCTGTTTTCTGACTGGAACCATAATCATAAGTATCCCTGTCAGATAAAGGTGCAGCCAATCTGAACTTGCTCATAAAATGGGAACTGCTGCTGCAGTATTCCAGCGGCATGGGATTAGCCGAGCACTCTAAGGTGCTGCAGTCATGGACTGTGCGGCTGGTCCCGGCGGAGGTTTGAGTCCTCCCTCAGACACGGGTGTGTGTGTTGGTCCTTAGGATAATTTAGGTTAAGTAGTGTATAAGCTTAGGGACTGATGACCTTAGCAGTTAAGTCCCATAAGATTTCACACAGACAGAATTCCAGGTCTTTTGGCAGTGCTTGTCTTCTTATAATCTGCAGCAGTGAGCCAAGTGGACAGTCCCCAGTCAGAATGAGCAACTTGGTGCATTGGCCATAGCAAAGGAACATAACCTGCCACAGTTATGCTGGAAGTTGGCCACCATTGAAGGAGTACATCCTGTGCACAACGGAATGGTGTGAGTGGCCACCATTCATACACCCCAGGGATTTCCAGAGACCAATCTGCAAGTTATGTACTCTACCGAGTAAAGGGACACAAAAGTGAACAATGTATTTGTGTTTTTATCTTACATGTTTCCTTTTCTTTGTCCTATGTGTACCTTGCAGCAGACCCAGTGTATTTCAACATTTTCTATGTTTCAATGTTTTTTCTTTCTTTTTTTATGTGATTGTGATTTTCAGGTACCAGTTGCAAAATCAATGGACAGAATGCCTAGTTGAAAGATTTAATGATATGTGTATTTACTTGTGTTTCATTCCATGATTTAGCAGAACTTGGGTTAATTATATTATTTTGGGAAGAAATTAATATTTCTTTGGTGTCCCATATATTTGGTTGCTACATTCAACTGAGTCACTGGAAATTGCTGCTCTCTGAGGAAACATTTGTACCTGGGGGACAATACGCTACCACTCCAAGGAGCGCATAACAATACTCTCACTGCAGCACACAGTACATGTGTGATTGGCTCAGGGTTGCTTGGCTGTCATTATTGCATGGCCACATGCCCTGTAAAATGGTAAATATGTATGTTTTGAATTGTGAAACCCAATTTTGAATAATAAGTGATTACCTCAACTGTTGTCATTCATTACAATTCGAATGGATCTGAACCTTTATACAGTCTTCCTAAATTTATGTTCCTCTGGTACATTTGCCCTTTATATTTTTGTGTGCGATTGCTAACAGTGTGTGTGCTGCTCAGGTTTTAGCATTCAAGTTTGTTAGGGGGATACATTGTAACGGCATGTGTTCCCTCCAAGACAGGTGGACAGAGCCACTGTCAACTGCAGGGTTGAAGATTTGTCCCACATTTCCAAACACTTATGCAGACTTTGGTGTTGCCATAGACAAAAATCAAGTCAAAAATTAGTTGCAGCAAAATCTTTAAATCTGAGGCAGAACACGTGTTAAGCAGATAGCATAGACACTGATGGTATTGGAAAATTATTGCTGAAAGGAACTCTATAGTACAAAGTGAGATAAATATTAATTCAGAATGTGAAGTATTCAGATTGAAGATAGGCACCTGAAGTTACTGAATTGTTCTTACAAAGCTTGGAGAATATCTGGTGTAACTTTTCTACAATAATAATATCAGGATACTTCTACTTTCCAGCAAGTAGACATATGAATTTATCATTGGAAATGTTGTACTGAACTTGTTTTGAGGTCTATTTTGTGGTACTGGTTCAACAACAAATTATTGGTGGTAGAGTCTTAGATGACCTGGAAACAAAACATCCTGAGCTTTTCGATCCAGGAAACGTATAGGAAGAAATTTTATGTCATAGACAAATTGATTCCTGAACTTGAAAGGAATTTTAGGAATAGTAGCAAAACGTTTCTCCTTGCCAAATGTGACAAGGAATCTGATTTCCAATCATCTGTATAGCCAGCAACAGACATTTAACATTGTTGAAGGAAATGTGTAGCATGTGAGGCAACAACATTACTCATATTGTAGGGCACAAGACAGTTTTTTATGCACTGTACAAGACTGTGGTTGGGTGGAAGGATGTTCTGTGTACAGCAGCATAGTTAGTAAGGTACTAAGAACGTGAGATGAGAGATTCATATGAGACCAAAGCCTGCCTGCAAACAAAAGCTGAATAAAGAAAAAATGAGCATAAAAAAGCTGTGTGAGAAGTAGTTAGTGGTTTTCAGAGCTCAGGTGGCATATAACATACTAACTGAGTAGTGGCCCATACAGACACTTACTATCGTATATACTGGCAAGTCTGTCTTGACTGTAATGCTATCATAATTTCAAGTCTTCTGCATATTTCATGGCAATGAGATCTTTATTTCAACTGCACAGAAAAGTGACTGTATTTTGAATGCTTTCATTTCCTGAATCTAATGTCACCCAATTTCTTATGTACTGCTTGAGAACACTTATGCTGGAAAATGGGAGTAGTAAACTAGCATAATAAACCTCCATACATCCATCTTCTGGTGCATATTGGCTTAATATCAGTTCCGTCACTCACTGATCATACTGGTACTGTAACTGAAGATGATAAAAATTAAGGTCAACAAACCAAATTTTGAGTTCAGTGAAGTTTTCCCAACAGACTTAATATTCCATGCACGTTTACACCACAGAGTAAAATGCTTTAAAAATTGTGCAGGCCACTCACCCTGAGAATTACTGAAAGGTTGTCAGCCAAAATATTGATACAAGAGTTAATAATACCAATGATGTATTCCTGAAGAAAAATTGGAACACCAAATTTTCTTTTTCAATATTATTTCACTGACAAATATTGTACGACAGTTCTTCTTCTTGGTCCTCACATGCATAGAGAAACAACAGATGCAGAGAACACTGGTGCAGAATCAGGACGTAATTAAAGTTATTTGGTAGAAGTAAGGCTGGTGGACATCTTAAGATATGTGTTACACTGATTACATTGGTCTACATTTCAAAACTTTTCTTTCTGAGGTCAAAGGTTTTTATGTGATTAGCCTATTAGGTATATAAACCATACAAGTACAGGAAAATTTTAAGTTTATTATCACAAAGCAGAATTATCTCCATATCATGTAGCTACATTAAATACATGATATTCAAATAAATGCAGTTAGCAATGATGAAAAGAGACTTCTAATTATCTGTGTTTTGTTTAAGAACTTGAAAGTGATGTTAGGGGCACAGTCATAGCTGGCAGCACTGTATACAGTGATGGAGGTGGCATCTCTGTAGGAGAGAGAGAGATGGGGATTGAGCTGGCCTTGCTTCTAGGCAAATTGTAGGCTAGACTGACTTGAGGTCTGTGTGAAAGCAACAGTGTTACAAAATGAATTGAAAGTGCAAGTATCATCCTGAACAATTTTGCTACATTTCTGGTAAAGTCATCAGGCCACATAGGAAGTTAAAAATTACTCCTTTTATGAGGAAAATGTATCATGCGTATGTCAGAGTTAAAAACTGATGATGAGGACAAGCCGTTCACACCGTATGTATGCTGCAAAATGTATGTTGAAGGTGTGCAGTGCTGGAGCAAAAAGAAGCAGAAGCATTTCAGTTTTGGTGTGCCTATGATTTGGAGGGAGAAAAGAGCTCATACTACTAGCTGTTATTTCTGAATGACAAATTTACAGGGTAAGTTAATGATTTTGATTTTGAACTTAATATGTCTCTTTATCAGCACCTTTTAAAATAATTAAAATAAGTGTCTCATTTGAATTAATTTAATGAATATATCTGCCTTTACTTTCAGGTTTGACAAAAAAAGCAAAAAGACAAAAATAGAACCTAAAATATTCAGACGTGCCATCTGCCATAAAACCAGTGACTCCCCCTGGTAACCAGAGTGACTTTTCTGGCCCAGATGATGAAGTATATGAAGAGAATTTCGGGGATACTGGTGACATACACTCCTGGAAATGGAAAAAAGAACACATTGACACCGGTGTGTCAGACCCACCATACTTGCTCCGGACACTGCGAGAGGGCTGTACAAGCAATGATCACACGCACGGCACAGCGGACACACCAGGAACCGCGGTGTTGGCCGTCGAATGGTGCTAGCTGCGCACCATTTGTGCACCGCCGCCGTCAGTGTCAGCCAGTTTGCCGTGGCATACGGAGCTCCATCGCAGTCTTTAACACTGGTAGCATGCCGCGACAGCGTGGACGTGAACCGTATGTGCAGTTGACGGACTTTGAGCGAGGGCGTATAGTGGGCATGCGGGAGGCCGGGTGGACGTACCGCCAAATTGCTCAACACGTGGGGCGTGAGGTCTCCACAGTACATCGATGTTGTCGCCAGTGGTCGGCGGAAGGTGCACGTGCCCGTCGACCTGGGACCGGACCGCAGCGACGCACGGATGCACGCCAAGACCGTAGGATCCTACGCAGTGCCGTAGGGGACCGCACCGCCACTTCCCAGCAAATTAGGGACACTGTTGCTCCTGGGGTATCGGCGAGGACCATTCGCAACCGTCTCCATGAAGCTGGGCTACGGTCCCGCACACCGTTAGGCCGTCTTCCGCTCATGCCCCAACATTGTGCAGCCCGCCTCCAGTGGTGTCGCGACAGGCGTGAATGGAGGGACGAATGGAGACGTGTCGTCTTCAGCGATGAGAGTCGCTTCTGCCTTGGTGCCAATGATGGTCGTATGCGTGTTTGGCGCCGTGCAGGTGAGCGCCACAATCAGGACTGGATACGACTGAGGCACACAGGGCCAACACCCGGCATCATGGTGTGGGGAGCGATCTCCTACACTGGCCGTACACCACTGGTGATCGTCGAGGGGACACTGAATAGTGCACGGTACATCCAAACCGTCATCGAACCCATCGTTCTACCATTCCTAGACCGGCAAGGGAACTTGCTGTTCCAACAGGACAATGCACGTCCGCATGTATCCCGTGCCACCCAACGTGCTCTAGAAGGTGTAAGTCAACTACCCTGGCCAGCAAGATCTCCGGATCTGTCCCCCATTGAGCATGTTTGGGACTGGATGAAGCGTCGTATCATGCGGTCTGCACGTCCAGCACGAACGCTGGTCCAACTGAGGCGCCAGGCGGAAATGGCATGGCAAGCCGTTCCACAGGACTACATCCAGCATCTCTACGATCGTCTCCATGGGAGAATAGCAGCCTGCATTGCTGCGAAAGGTGGATATACACTGTACTAGTGCCGACATTGTGCATGCTCTGTTGCCTGTGTCTATGTGCCTGTGGTTCTGTCAGTGTGATCATGTGATGTATCTGACCCCAGGAATGTGTCAATAAAGTTTCCCCTTCCTGGGACAATGAATTCACGGTGTTCTTATTTCAATTTCCAGGAGTGTATATAAAGCCCCTTCATATTCTTGCCCATCAAAACCCATAACCCAAGCTGAACTGAATGATGTGACATGAGATCTATGCTTATCCAAAGAATTTGCCCAGTTACTAGGATCACATCTTCATGACAACAGACTGTTAGCTCCCGGAACAACCTTCTATTGGTACAGTAATTGTGAAGAAGAGATTCAACAGTATTTCAGAATGGATGAAGAAGCTTTTCTGGTTTACAGTCATGAAACTGGCTGTCTCATTGAAACTTTGGGTTTGGGGATAATGTGTACCTCTTCTGAATGGTGGTTTTTCATAGATTCATCAAGCACGCGTTTGAAAGATGCACTACTCCACATTTATAATGTGATTGCTTCTGTTCCAGAGGGTCATTCAGTATCATAAATGAAACCTACAGTGGTATGGAATGTTCATTAACTGCTCTGAAATAAGAACACCGCAACTGGAAGATATGGGGGGACTTAAGGTATATTTTGAGCTTAATATACTGTATGTGTAAAGTGTTAGTTTTGTAAATATGTCATACTAGACACAGATAAACATTAATACTATCTGTTACATGTTGTGGCCACACTGCCAGTCTACAAGATGGCTAAACCAGATATCCATGCTCCCTATGCCTATAGGGCAACCAGGCATATAAGAAGCACTATACACACCACATCTGGGAAGCAAACCTATCCTGACACCAGGTTCCCACAACATTAAGTCTTAGAAAGATCAGCTAATAAAATATTTGTGGACATAATCACTGGTTCCTAGCCAATTCTTTGTCACTAAACTTTGAAAAAAAAAACACACTACATGCAGTTCAGAACTTGTAAGGGGTGTCCCACACTATATGCCCAACATATGATGACAAACAGATAGAAGAAGTGGACAGCGTTAAATTCTTGGGATTACAGCTTGATAATAAATTCAACTGGAAGGAGCACACCACAGAACTGCTGAAGCATCCAGATAAATCTCTACTGGCAATGCGAATTCTGTCAGACATAGGGGATATAAAAATGAAAAAGCTGGTGTACTATGCTTACTTTCACTTAATAATGTCATATGGGATTATTTTTTGGAGTAATTCATCAAGCCAAGCTAAAGTTTTCTGGGCACAAAAACGTGCAATAAGAGTTATATATGGTGAGAACTCTAGAACATCCGGCAAAGGCCTGTTTAGGGAACTAGGGACACTAACTACTGCTTCCCAATATATTTATTCCTTAATGAAATTTGTCATTAAAAATATATCACTTTTTCAAACCAACAGCTCAGTTCATGGAATCAATGTTAGAAATAAGAATAATCTTCACAAGGATTTAAAGTCACTTACTCTTGTACAAAAAGGTGTGCATTATTCAGGAATATATATTTTCAATAACTTGCCAGCAGCCATAAAAAAAGCTTAACATCCAATGAAATTCAGTTTAAGAGAAGCCTAAAGGATTTATTGGTGGCCAACTTCTTCTACTCCACTGACGAATTTCTCAGTAGAATCAAGTGATTTTTGTGTGTGTGTGTTTATTACCTTATAAATTAAAAAAAAAATTTTTTTTATTAAATTTTAAATTCAGTGCATTAGTGCGATCATATTGTGTTCATTAAAAAAAAAAAAAAAAAAAAAAAAAAAAAGACAATCATTCCACTTGGGGCCTGTGGAAGGTAAATTAGCTTATTTGTCTTTGTTGTAAATATTTGTCATGTATTATTGTTTTTCTGAAATGTTATACATCCTGGAGGACCTCCCCACTACAGACCAATTAGAATTAAAGTAAATCTAATCTAATCCTAAACTAGGTCACAAGCTCTCATGGATTCTCAGTAACTTCTACATCCGCTGCTGCACATTAAACATGATTTGTTGATGTCCTTCACAAAGGCAGTGAACAAAGAAAGTAGGGCTTTTTCTTTCTTAAAAGGAAATTTCCACATCAGTGAATCCAAACTTAATGCAAGTATTTTTGATGGTGCTCAGATCAGGGAGCTCATGAGGCATCCGTAGTTTGATGAGAGTATGGAAGACACAGGGAGGAATGTCTAATTAGTATCAAAATCAATAATTAAAAACTTTCTTGTTAACTATAGGAACCCATGGTATGAAGATGCTGCCAAGGGATTTCTGCAAAACTGCCAGGTTCTTGGTGCTTGAACATCAATAAAGATGCATTTTCTCAGCTCACATATACATTACTTCCCCACCAACTTTGAAGATTATAGTGAAGAGCATGGTGAGCATTTTCATAGAGATATTAGTGTGATGGATGAGAGGGTGCCAGGATGTGAACGTACTTGCAGACTATTGTTGCCCCAAGAGAGACATTCCATATGCAAAAAACACACAAAAGTCCTTAAAAACAGCCTTTCTTCCATTAAAAGACATTACTTTATGATCTGAATATAATAGAGGGAACATTCCACGGGGGAAAAATATATTTAAAAACAAAGATGATGTGACTTATCATACGAAAGCGCTGGCAGGTCGATAGAAACACAAACAAACACATACATACACACAAAATTCTAGCTTTCACAACCAATGGTTGCTTCATCAGGAAAGAGGGAAGGAGAGGGAAAGACGAAAGGATGTGGGTTTTAAGGGAGAGGGTAAGGAGTCATTCCAATCCCGGGAGCGGAAAGACTTACCTTAGGGGGAAAAAAGGACAGGTATACACGCGCACACACACACACACATATCCATCCGCACATACACAGACACAAGCAGACATCCTTTCGTCTTTCCCTCTCCTTCCCTCTTTCCTGACAAAGCAACCATTGGTTGCGAAAGCTAGAATTTTGTGTGCATGTATGTGTTTGTTTGTGTTTCTATCGACCTGCCAGCACTTTTGTATGGTAAGTCACATCATCTTTACTTTATGATCTCACATACATAATTTAGACTTAATAGAAATGCATATTTTTATTCAATGCTACACAGAATAGTAAGACTTCCATAATGTCAAATTGAAGTGAAAAAAGAACTTGACATATTAAGACAGGTTGCCCTTCAAAATGATTATGACCCAGATATAGTTAACTCCATACATAGCAAAATTAAAAAGAAGATCAAAAGGAGCAAGAAACAGTAGGTAAAACTGACATCCATAAAGGATAAGTATGCCACTATGAAATATATAGGCAAAACATTAGATAACATCGAACATCTGTTTCATAGAAAAGGAGTTAAAATTTCATTTAGGACTTTCGATAATTTAAAAAGACTAGTATGTCATAACTTGCTACGGAAAAAGTAATAAATATAGTAAATCGAGGGTCTACAAAATATCATGTCATGAAAGCGAAAAAACTATATCAGACAGACAGGCAGGTCCTTTGATGCAAGGTTTAAAGAGCACACATAATAAGACAACAGTAGGCTTACATATGCAAGAGGAGGGTCATAATATTGGTAACATCAACAAACAGCTTCAAATTCTACATGAAGTTACAAAAAGTCAGCAATTAGACATTTTAGAACAACTGGAGATTTATGTTATGAGATGCAGAGAACCTGACAAACTCCTCAATGAACAGAATGAATTTGCAACAGATGCATATTTCAACATTTACGACGATCTGTTCACCTGAGCGAATTGTTTTTACTACACACGTGCTTCAGCTGAGGATGGAGCCTTCCGGCAATCGAGTATTGCACTATCTAGTGTGGGCTGCAGCAGATGTCAACAACCTTTAAGGTGGAGGAGCATCCCATCCACCTGCAGCAGAGCACTACACTCGTTGTCCTGCCCATGTCGTCCCTGCCATACTAATGGAAAATGGCATAAACTGGAAATCGCTGGAAATACAGCACCAGCGTGTGTCAGTAATACACTCTACAAGTGATATTACTATTTTCTTCTATAGCAATGCTTTCTCCTTGTTCTGAAATGTTATTTCACTGATTTAATGATCTATTCTGTAATTTTAAATTTTATATACATTTGACCTAAGTATTAATAGTAAATTTGTCATATTTTAGGCTTTTGAAAAATAAAGGTTATCTTACAGAGGATGCACACATCTAGCGCAAAGAGGGTGAAAAAAATTTAAAAAAAATTTATACCTATATAAGACCAGTGTTTTATATTTTATAGCTAGTTGACAACGCATGAACCTGTGATCAGTGTATGCCGCATATAGGTATGAACTATATGTATTTCACATAAATTCAGTTAGACTACTAATAAGCCTGGTTAATATTGTACTTATTTTTAGGTTTTAATATAAATTTTCTTTTGTATTGTTTTAGAATCTGAAGATGGTCATTGTATGGCCAAAACTGGTTATGACTGTGTCATAAGAATGTCTATAAATAAACAAAAATTTTTTACCTGTAATAGACCTCAATGCAAGACCTGTCCCATACATCCTTCCACCACCAACTCTAGCCCATTTACAAGCATCATCTATCCTATCGAATGCAGGGCTACCTGTGAAACTGATCAAGTAATCTACAAGCTAAACTGCAACCACTGTGTTTCATTCTACGTGGGCACGACAACCAACAAGTTGTCTGACCACATGAATGGCCACTGACAAACTGTGGCCAAGAAACAGCTGGACCACCCAGTTGCTGAACATGCTGCCCAACAAATGCTCTACATTTCAATGACTGTTTCATAGCCTGTGCCATCTGGATACTTCCCATTAACACCAATTTTTCTGAACTGCATGGGTGAGAACTCTGCCTGCAATATACCCTACTTTCCTGTAACTCTTCTTGCCTCTACCTTTTTTAATCCTTGTCCTCACTCACCTAGCCCTTTCCACATTCCTATGCCAGCACTACACAGCCTTTTATTCCACCAATGCACCCATAGTCTCTTTACTTCCCTTCTTTACTGCTGCTCCGCCCACCTCCCCCTGCCCTCCGTCTAACCTCCCGACTGTACCTAGGTGCGCTACACTATCCCCACCTCATCCCCGTATGCTCTCACAAGCAGCAGTTAACCATTCCCCACTCCTACCGAGTTATTCCTTCTCCTCTCCGCCCCCCCCCCCCTCCCTCCTGCCCAGTTGCTTCTCCCAGCATGTGCTGCTGCTTGTGGCCTGACCTCAGCAATCAGAGACTGTGGTCGTTTGTGTGGATGTGTTGTGTGTGTAGATTGTGTAATTTTAATGAAGGCCATTTGGTAGAAAGCTTTGTTCGACAGTCTTTTTTGTTGTTCCTATTTGCGACTCAACATCTCTGCTATATGGTGAGTAGCAACTATCCTTTTCACAATATTCTCTCAAATCAGTCCTTTTTATTCATGGGATCCAGAAGACTTTAGATAGCAAAAAGAGTAGAGGTTGAGTTCCTTTTCTTCTGAAATACCTTAATCGTTGGTTGGTTGATTTTGGTGAGGGGACCAAACAGCAACGCTTTGGGTTCCATCGGATTAGGGAAGGAAGTCAGCCATGCCCTTTCTAAGGAACCATCCCAGCATTTGCCTAAACTGATTTGGGGAAATCATGGAAAACCTAAATCAGGATGGACAGATGTGGGTTTGAACCGTCAACCTCCTGAATGGGAGTCCAGTGTGCTAACCACTTCACCACCTCGTTCAGTAAATACCTTTAACACAATTCCACACTGAAACTAGTAAAAAAACAGGTATTTCATTTATTACACTACATATTTGATTGTATTGGAGTCTTTTTATCAAAAAGAACTCAGATCTCAGTACATCATTCTCATTCTGTAAACATATCAATGAAAATAAAAGATTTGGAAATTTGCAAGCCTTAGGAACCAATGGCTTGATCTTCTGACAGAAGAGCTGAAGGGAAAGGAAGAGGGATGAAGGAAAAGGACTGGAGAGATTTGGGAAATGCAAACAGTTATGGAAAATTTTCACAGAAAGATTAATTGAACAGGATGAGAAGAAATATTGCATACAAAAGTTATTATAAAATATATAAAGACTGGCACAGAGACTGATCATCTTTGCTTGTATAATGCTGAAGTATTACTAAAATCATCACAATCATCAAATATCTAAGAGTATCCACTTTCTGTGATTTGAAGTGGAATGACCACATACATGTTATTGCATATAAGGCAAGTGCTGGAATTAAGATTCCAAGAAACTGTTAATCAGTCACGAAGAAAATCATTTCAAAATCCTTAGAAGACTTTTAACCTAAGTATTGTTTGTCAGGATGGATTCCTTACCAAGTTGGAATAACAGATAAAATAAAGATATTTTAAAGAATGTGTAGTTCACAAGTGTTTATTTACACAATGTGAGAGTACGTCAGGAAGGATCAACTATCTGCTGATGGACACACTAATGGGAAGCTACAGTGACTTAAATGGAGCATGACCACTCAAATAACCTGACTGGGAATCTGAGGCCATCTGAGGTAACAAGGGTGGCAGGCACATGGCAAGAGCAGCTACAGGCGACCTGTCTTGCCATTTCCCATTCGAAAGTAAAATTCTATGTACCGACTTGACAGAAAATCCTAGGAAGTTCTGGTCTTACGTTAAATCAGTAAGTGGCTTGAAACAGCATATCCAGACACTCCGGGATGATGATGGCATTGAAACAGAGGATGACATGCGTAAAGCTGAAATACTAAACACCTTTTTCCAAAGCTGTTTCACAGAGGAAGACCGCACTGCAGTTCCTTCTCTAAATCCTCGCACAAATGAAAAAATAGCTGACATCGAAATAAGTGTCCAAGGAATAGAAAAGCAACTGGAATCACTCAACAGAGGAAAGTCCACTGGACCTGACGGGATACCAATTCGATTCTACACAGAGTACGCGAAAGAACTTGCCCCCCTTCTAACAGCCGTGTACCGCAAGTCTCTAGAGGAACGGAAGGTTCCAAATGATTGGAAAAGAGCACAGGTAGTCCCAGTCTTCAAGAAGGGTCGTCGAGCAGATGCGCAAAACTATAGACCTATATCTCTGACGTCGATCTGTTGTAGAATTTTAGAACATGTTTTTTGCTCAAGTATCATGTCGTTTTTGGAAACCCAGAATCTACTATCTAGGAATCAACATGGATTCCGGAAACAGCGATAGTGTGAGACCCAACTCGCTTTATTTGTTCATGAGACCCACAAAATATTAGATACAGGCTCCCAGGTAGATGCTATTTTTCTTGACTTCCGGAAGGCGTTCGATACAGTTCCGCACTGTCGCCTGATAAACAAAGTAAGAGCCTACGGAATATCAGACCAGCTGTGTGGCTGGATTGAAGAGTTTTTAGCAAACAGAACACAGCATGTTGTTATCAATGGAGAGACGTCTACAGACATTAAAGTAACCTCTGGCGTGCCACAGGGGAGTGTTATGGGACCATTGCTTTTCACAATATATATAAATGACCTAGTAGATAGGGTCGGAAGTCCCATGCGGCTTTTCGCGGATGATGCTGTAGTATACAGAGAAGTTGCAGCATTAGAAAATTGTAGCGAAATGCAGGCACGATTTGAAGTGGAATGATCATATAAAATTAATTGTTGGTAAGGCGGGTACCAGGTTGAGATTCATTGGGAGAGTCCTTAGAAAATGTAGTCCATCAACAAAGGAGGTGGCTTACAAAACACTCGTTTGACCTATACTTGAGTATTGCTCATCAGTGTGGGATCCGTACCACATCGGGTTGACGGAGGAGATAGAGAAGATCCAAAGAAGAGCGGCGCGTTTCGTCACAGGGTTATTTGGTAACTGTGATAGCGTTACGGAGACGTTTAACGAACTCAAGTGGCAGACTCTGCAAGAGAGGCGCTCTGCATCGCGGTGTAGCTTGCTCGCCAGGTTTCGAGAGGGTGCGTTTCTGGATGAGGTATCGAATATATTGCTTCCCCCTACTTATACCTCCCGAGGAGATCACGAATGTAAAATTAGGGAGATTAGAGCGCGCACGGAGGCTTTCAGACAGTCGTTCTTCCCGCGAACCATACGCGACTGGAACAGGAAAGGGAGGTAATGACAGTGGCACGTAAAGTGCCCTCTGCCACACACCGTTGGGTGGCTTGCGGAGTATAAATGTAGATGTAGATGTAGATTTCCCATTGTCAGCGCACTGGAAGATGGCTAATAAAGTCAGAAGCACTGACAGCATATATACAGAAAATCTTAAAAAACTGATCATAATACTCTTAAAATATAAAAATTACAGAGTTCTGACACTTGACTATTTCAATATAGACATAAAACTAAAAATGGGAAGCACCTTTTAGATACATACTTCTACTGTCTAAACGACATACTAACCAGGCTCAATGCATGCTTAAATAACATAATCTGCACTATCAGCCAAATAAAACTGAATTTGGCACTGGAAACTTCACAATTCCAGATCATGTAGGGCTGCGGCTTAGGCGCCCCATAAACAACAAAACAGACAGTCGTTCAACTGAACCAGGAGAGATATTCAGACCAATCAATGAACACAAATTGAGCCAGTTAACAGTAAATCTTAACTACATAAATTTATATACAGTATTCACTACTGATATCTCTGCCAATGAGTCAATACAGGTATTTTTAGACTCATTAGTAGGAAAACTTAACTCATGTTCTCCAAATTATCAGAAAAAAACACACAAAGCAGAACTGGTGTAACAAACCTCAACAGCTGAGGAACTGGTACACACACACTTGAGCAAGCTTAGGGAGGACATGATGGTACACTATGACAGATTGCAGTAGAGTCAATGCGATCAGGAAACATACACAGCAGTGACAAGCATGCATAAATCAGCAATTGGAGCAGCCAACAGGAAAGCCAATGCCAACTATACACCTAATTTGGTGAATAAGTGTAAAGCAGCATGGAAAGTTATTAAAACATCTATAAGCTCTGAAAATAAGCACAACAACATTCCAATTTAACCAAAAACCTTAAACACACACTTGACCAGTTCTAGCCCAACTAAAAATTACACTTAAGATGAAAATAAAGCTGTAGTTTTGCTCTCACCTCAAGATAGTAAGCCACATGACAGCTTCTGCTGGTCTCATGTATCCTACAGACAAGTTAGTGAAGCAATTGCCAAACTTAGCAACTCAAAAGCAGACAATTTCTGTGAGTTTTCAAATTATGTAATAACAAATACAAAGAAAGAAATTCTACTGCTATTAACCAAAATAATCATCCAAATGTTAAATGAAGGAAGCTTCCCATATTGTACAATTATCAATCCATCTCACTCATAAAATGTAAACTGGCAGACATGAGGCAAATTTCATGATTTAAATCAGTGACACATTCTTACAGATTGTGTAATTCGAAAACTTCCTGACGAAGCAACCTTGGGTTGCAAAAGCTTGAATTTTGTGTGTATGTTTTTGTTTATTTGTGTGTCTATCGACCTGCCAGTGCTTTCATTTGGTAAGTCACATCATCTTTGTTTTTAGATATATTTTTCCCACGTGGAATGTTTCCCTCTATTATATTCAATCATATAAATACTTATACGACACTGTAAACACAAACATATGAACCAGCGCTTCAAGCAAAATAATCTACTTAGTTCCTCTCAATATGGTTCCAGGCCTCATCTTTTCACTATGAAAGCAGTTGAGTACATCATCACAAAAATGTATGATTCTTTTGAGAGTAACAAAACAACCTCTGCAACTCTTTTCAATTTGAGAAAAGCTTTTGATACTGTTTCTCATAGTATACTTTTCAAAATGCTTCTGTACTACAGACCTGGAGAGAATACTCTTCACCTTATTGAGTCATACCTAAGCAACAGAGAGCAGATGGTAGCTAAAAACAACCAAAGATCAGACTCATTACATGTTACAAAAGACATTCTACAGGGCTGGTACTGGGTTGAGGCAGTATTGTATGCAGATAATATAGCTCTAATCACACAAGTGGATGATCTAGAGGAGCTGCGACATAATGTACAGAAAGCAATAGACCAATGCACTAATTGGTTCTGGGAAAATTCTTTACAAATGAATAATAATAAAACTAAAGATGCTGTTTTCAGTTTAAGTGCACAGAACATAAAATAATTAAACTGTTAGGTTACTACATAGATCAAAAAACTCAGCTCGGTGAGTCACATAAAAAATTTGTGCTCCAAACTGTCTCAAGTGATTTATCTGGTATACAAATTGAGGAATAATGTAAGTAAAACCCTCTTGTTGTTATTGTCATTGTTGTGGTCTTCAGTTCGAAGACTGGTTTGATGCAGCTCTCCATGCTAGTCTATCCTGCGAGCCTCTTCATCTCTGAATAACTACTGTAACCTATATCTTTCTGAATCTGCTTACTGTATTCATCTCTTGGTTCCCTCTATGATTTCTACCCCTCCTCATGCTTCTCTCCAACACTAAATTGGTGATCTGTTAACATCTCAGAATGTGTCCTATCAACTGATCCCTTCTTTTGGTCAAGTTGTGCCACAAATATCTTGCCTCCAAAGTTGTGCCACAAGTATCTTGCTTCCACAGTTCTGTTCAGTACCTCCTCATTAGTTATGTGATCTACCTATCTAATCTTCAGCATTCTTCTGTAGCACCACATTTTGAATGCTTCTATTCTCTTTTTATCTAAACTGTTTATTGTACATGTTTCACTTTCATGCATGGCTGCACTCCATACAAATACCTTCAGAAATGACTTCCTAAAACTTAAATCTATATTCAATGATAAGAAATTTCTCTGCTTCAAAAATGCTTTTCTTGCCACTGCCAGTTTACATTTTATGTCCTCTCTATTCAGGCATCATCAGTTACTTTGCTGTCCAAATAGCTACTACTGTGAGTGTCTAGTTCTCTAATCTGAGTCCCTTAGCAACACTTGATTTAATTTGACTACATTCCATTATCCTTTTTTTTTTGCTTTTGTTGATGTTCATCTTATATCCTTCCTTCAAGACACTGTCTATTCTGTTTAATTGCTCTTCCAAATCCTTTGTTGTCTCTGACAGAATTGCAATGTCACCAGGAAACACAAGAGTTTTTATTTCTTCTCCCTAATCTTTAATTCCTACTCCAAATTTTTCTTTGGTTTCCTTTACTGCTTGTACAACATACATATTGAATAATGTCAGGAATAGGCTACAGCCCTGTCTCATATCCTTTCCAACCACTGCCTCTTTTAGTGTATGCATACTTTGCACCTTTCCACTCCCACCTTAGCTATGGAACTCTTCTAAGGGATAACTGCCTCGGATCAAAAATTGTATTCAAATGGAAAGAAAAGGCGATCAGGTGCACAGCAGTACTTGACTGCAAGAGATTCTTATAAATATTACCTCAAAGACCTCTGTATTAAGATAGTCCCTAGCCTCTGTATATAAAGCTGCCTTCTCAGTGTTAAAGAGAATTTAAATAATTTTAACCTTAGGATGTCTATACACAAATACAATACAAGAAATGGATGGTCAACTGATATATCCTACAGCAGGCTAGCTAAGGTTCACAACAGCCGCAAATATCTAGACCCCATATTTTTCAATAGACCTCCAAAAGCTATCAATTCTGCCCCATACAGAACATTTAAAATTGTTTTAGCAGAGTGGTTTAAGAAGAAAGCATACCATTCCATAAAAGGAGTATGAGGAATCAGATTTAAGTGACGTAAAGTTCTGACTAATTACCGTCATATTAAGTTGTAATAAATCATTAGTTAAACGGTTCTTGCCTATATATAGTTTTCGAATTACACAATCTGTAAGAATGTGTCACTGATTTAAATCATGAAATTTGCCTCATGTCTCTTACTTTTATATGTAAATATTTACATTAATAACATGTAAAAGGTTTGAAAGTGAATAACAATATTGAACTCAATACTTTTTTTTAATGGTTCATAGAATTACCAGCATTTTTTGTGACTGCCACGCTTATATGAATTGGTTAGTGTGTCATAAAACACTACATGACATTAAAAAATTCAATTTACAGTAGCTTTATACAAGAAAAATATGTGACAGTGTATAACAAATATATCGAAGACAAACACAGTAGCTCATGACCTAAAAGTGAGCCTGCCACACCTAGTAAGATACCGTGTAACTTAATAATAGGTTTTATTTGTAACTAGTTTTTCAGCCCTGGCTTTCATTGTGTGTGCATATGTTACACATATTGAACACATCTCCTCCTCCCCCTCCATTCACTGTCCCCCCTCTCAGTCCATATCTCCTCCTCCTTCTCTCTGTCCATCTCCTTCTCCCCCTCCATCCACTTTCCCCTCTCTCTGTCCAATATCTCCTCCCCCTTCTCTCTGTCCATCTCCTTCTCCCCTCTGTTTTCATCTCATATTCCCCCCCCCCCCCCCCCTCCTCTCCATTTCATCTTCCTTCCTATATTTTTCTATCTCCTCAAGCCCCTCTTTTTGTCTGTCTCCCTCTGCCCCTCTCTCTGTTCATCTATTCCTCCCCTTTCTATCTCCTCTTTGCTCATCTTTCTGTCCTCCTTTTCCTCCACCTCTCTCTATCCATCTCATCCTTCCTTCTCTGCTCTGCTCAGTTATTCCCACTCATATATTCTGTCCAGAACACAACATGCCGGTACTGCAGGGGTCAAGGTGTCAGGCATTGACAAACCTTTTCATTCCTACCTCGATCCCCATGTGAGCGAGGTAGTTCATACCTCCACAGCACCGCATAACTTAATAATAGGTTTTATCTGTAGTTAGCCTTTCAGCCCTGTCTTCGACAGTGTATGCGTATGTTACACATATTGAACACATCTCCTCCTCCCCCTCCATCCACTTTCCCCTCTCTCTGTCCATTATCTCCTCCCCCTTCTCTCTGTCCATCTCGTCCTCCCCTCTGTTTTCATCTCATATTCTTCCCCCCCCCCCTCTCTAAATCTCATCTTCCTTCCACTTATTTTTCTATCTCCTCAAGCCCCTCTTTCTGTCTGTCTCCTCCTGCACCTCTCTCTGTTCATCCATTCCTCCCCTTTCTATCTCCTCTTTGCCCATCTTTCTGTCCTCCTTTTCCTCCATCTCTCTCTATCTATCTCACCCCTCTTCCTCTTCTCTGCTCAGTTATTCCCACCTGCATGTATACTGCCCAGAACACATTTTGATACTAACCACACAACATGCTGCTACCGCAGGAGTCAAGGCGTCAGGCATTAACAACCCTTTTCACTCCTACCTCGTGCCCTATGGGAGCGAGGTAGTTCATACCCCCACAGCACTTCTTTCCAGGCAATATGTGGCATGCATACCAAATTTTAATGAAATCTACTCTGTGGAGGAGATGTGGAAATATACGCACACATAAATCCATTATTGTATAAAACTAGCCTTTTACCCATGACTTCGCCCTTGTATGGCATACATATTGCTCACATCTTCTGCCCCCCTCTCTATGTCCATATCATCTCTCTCTATTTCCACGCCCTCCTTACCCCATCTCTCCATCCATCCTCCTCTCCTTGTGTCTTTCTATCTTCTCTACCCATCTCTCCCTGTCCATCTCCTCCAACCACTCTGTCTCTTCATCTCCTATTTACACCTCTATCGGTTTCCATCTCCTGCTGCACCACTTCCTCTTCCTTCCCTACATTCTTCCATCTCTGTTCATCTTCTACATGCCCTCTCTCTGTGACCACCTCTGCCTCCTCCATTACCTCTGTCTATCCCCCTCCCCCCTCTCTCTCTCTTTTTAAAGCCTCCTGCCCTTCTTCCTATTCCACCTACCACCTATCCACTAACCTCTCCATTTTCCACCTACTTCATGCCCCCCCCGGTCATGAGAGTAGAAATGGCTGTAAACCCGTGACATCTAGGGTGCCTGGTGTGCTAGTAGTATCAGAATGCGTTCCAAGTGTATACATATGGAAGATCACTGCTGAATACAGAGAGGGAGGAAGAGATGGACAGTGTGATGGGGTAGGATGACATGGACAGAGAAACAGAGGAGGAGAAGAAAGATAGACAGATAAAAGTGGGAGGATGAAATGAACGGAGGGGGAGGAGGAGATAGAAAGAGGAAGGAGATGGGCATAGAGAAGGGGAGTCAGTGATGAACAGAGGGAGGGGGAGATGTATAAAGAGAAAGGGTAGAAGGAGATGGACAAATACAGGGAGGAGGAGATGGACAGTGAGAGGGGAGGACAAAATGGTCAGACACACCACCCACCCTCTTCTCTTTTTCCTCAGTCTCACTACACCTCCTTCTTCCCCCTGCCTCGTACACTTCCTGCATCTCCCTGACCATTTCCTCCTCTCTCTGTCCATCCCCTTCTCCACCATCTGTCCACCTCCTTTCCTCTGTCTGTTCATCAACTCCTCCCCCACCCCCTCTCTCTGTCCGTCTACTACTTCCACTCTATCTGTCCATCACCTCCTCCCCCTTTGCACTACCCAGCTTATCCCCCCCCCCCCCCCCTTGTTCTGCTGTGCCCATGCTCACATACATCCCCTGGAACGAGACATAGGCTCACAATATTTCTTTCCAAATAAATAGTGTGTGACCAAATTGGCTGAAATTGATTTAGGAGATATAGAACACACATATCCAATTTTATAAATGTGAATTGCAGGAGCTATACAAGTCAATGGATATCGTGGCAGTGATCAAAGAAAGAAGACTGAGGTGGTACGGACACGTAATGCTTCAAGAAGGCCAGATCATTAGGCAGAAGATATTAGAGGCAAAAGACCATGGGGAAGACCACGACTCCGATGGATTGATCAGGTCAGAGAGGATATGAGTGCACTGGGGCTGTCTGAAGAAGAATACATGGACTGAGGACACTGATTGGCGAGGCCAAAGACTGACTGCATTTTGTGTGGCCAATGCAGAAAGTATATGGTATCATGACATCAGCACAAGAAACAGCGATTTTTGCTTCAAATATAATTGTAACTTTAGTTTATCAGATTGTTTACTATAAGACCTTACAAAACTGCAAATATTTGACTGAAACGGGGCTGGGAAGTGACTTTGCTTGAGTACACATTACAAAATTCCTTGCACTGAATTTATCACCAGTCTATTTATTCATTTATTACATCTTCAAGTTGAAAATCTGTCATAATTTGAAACACCACTGCCTCAGTAGAATGAGATTTAGTCCACTGTGCGGCACATGGCATATCTCGTTAACTTGACATAGCTATCGCATGATGAATATTCCAACAAACAAAACCAAACTGCCCCAGTGCAAGAGCAAATCAGTGGTAAGTGCTGGTCTTGATCTATATACTCGGTTCCCACACTACATACACTAGTGTAATGACAGTGACATTAAAATTAGAGTAATCTGGGTTTACATATAAGTGTACTGACATTTGTTTTTCCTGTATATTGTCCATGAATTACACAAGAAGAGGATACAATGATACTGGTATTCTATTACCATCCGTACACACCATATACAGGCTTTCCAAATGTAGACACAGACACAGAAAGCAAATTGTTGTACCGGTACTTACATGGAGTACATAAAATTGTTTTAGGTGCTCTACTACAGAATAATTAAACCTAAAATACAAAATTTCACATACTGCTGCTTTCATAAGAATGACTACATGCTATGTACCAGTGTATTCTGCTGTGTACCAGAGCAGTTGAAAAGTTTGATTTTATTTCACATTATGATACAGCCAACATGCAGAACAATTTTAAAACCACCAAATACACCAACAGTTATGGTATTGTGTGCTAGGGACTCTGATACACTGTAACCTTCTGATTACAAATCTGTTTTAAAGTTTCAAGTGGGCTTATGCCAACATGCTCCTCTACCAGTTCTGATGACATGCATCTTCTAATTGCGAAAGTGTGTTCCCACAGATTTTAGATACACCTGTTTAGTGGTCTCTTTTTGATTATTGATGGTTTCATGCGTAAAATACGTGAGAACATATATCTCTTAAAAAATTATTTGCAAACTCCTACTTTTCCATTTATAGTTGGTATAGATGGTGGTAGTATTTCTCTTTGGCTTTTACAGAACATATTATTGTCAATGAAACATTGTACCTGTCTTGAATTACCTGGTAAATGTCAGGATCATTTAAAATTTTGCTAACATGAAAGTAAAACACACTTATTCACAACGTTTATTTAAATACATGGCCCCACAGTACACACATTTTACACATCGAAAGCTATTACAAAGTTCATCAGGTAATACACATCACACAAACAGCTCTTATTTAAATCTGAACAGAAGTACAAATATATCTTATATGTATATGCTTATATAAAAATTCAGGTAGAATGTTTATGTTATTTACAGAAAATTATTTGTACACACATATAAATAAATTAATGTATATGACCTCTGAGTGATGATAATTTTAATGGAGTATGAAATCACAGGTAAAGATCAGTCATTATAAGAATATAAAAAAGACAAAAAAGTCTTAATGACACAGACAGGTCTGCACTTAGATCACAAAACAAATCGTAAATGCAATGAATTAAAACCAACTTCCACTACCAAGTTTATTGGTGAGTCCACCAATACCCTTTCCAAATACATTTCCGACCCTACCAACAACATTTGTTGTTACATTAGTTATCTTTGAGACATAATTTCCGTCTTCACCAACTGTTTCTCGAACTGTGATCTTTGATTTAGTTTTTGTACCACCGTCATCACTGCCTGTTTCAACATATTTTGCAGATTCTTCCTCCTGACAACTGCTCATTGTGAGAGCACATGTGGCTTCCTCTGTCTGCATTCTTTGGGAAATCCTTTGATAAGTTTTTGAATTTAATTTATCTTCCATAACACCTTGCAGTTCAAAGTCCGAGTACAGTTTTTTAACTATGTGAGCCAAACACGTACACTGATAAAAATGCAAAGATCGGTCTAACCTCTCAGAAAGCCAGTTGCACAATAACTGTGTCTGGGCTGTGTACCACTGTTCGAAGAAATTTAAGATCCACAATTCATCACTAACTTTGCTTCTTATTTGGTCCATACAGTTATGGGTAAAGTTAACATATGCTTGACCCAAATCTTTTCCAGAACCTGACACATTTGCAAAGCTTAACACTGATCCAATCAAACTTCCTTCATCATATCTTGAAAGTTTTGACAGTGTTGTTTCCAAAACAGAGAGAAGCTTGTTTATCATGCCCTGCTTCATAGAAGCAGATGTTTTTTCAATAAGGTCATCAATTTTGGTGTGGTACTGATGGACATCTACACCATCAACTGCACACAGACTAAATGACTGATTTTTTGCATCAAGAATAACGTTCACCATAGCACACATTTCGGAAGGAATGATATAGTCTGTTGAAGTAAATGTGACACCTTTCTTCAACCACTGTTGAAATGCAGCTTCTGTTCTTTGAATACAGGACTCTATCATATCACAAGCCATCAGTTTCAGCCTTTGTTCTAAATGCTGTCTAAATTCATTATCTGGCCAATGCAGATCTCTTATGAAAGACTGTAATGCATCCAACTTCCAGAATAAATCTTCTGATGTAGCACATCCATTTCCTTTTGCTTCCCATCTCTCCTTTTCAAACCCTTTGTGGATTGACTGTGCAATGGATGATTCCATTAAGTCAACATACCTTACTACAAGAGGAGCAAATGTATCCCGGAGATGCTGATGGAACCTTCCATTCTTTAAGTTGTCATCTGTTCTTAGATAATCATTCATTACTTGGAAGAGGGGGAATGAATCCCAGGTGTCTGGGGGCTGCTCTGCCAATACCTGATCCATGTCAACTGCAAACAGTGACCAAAATATTTCAGCATGTTCCACAAGTAGGTCACTGAACCACGCAAAAGCTTCTGCATAGTGTTCTTCATTCTGTCGGAGGAGATCGACACAAAGCTCAGCAAGATGTATGAGATCATCCAACTTCCTACTAGGTGACACGATTATCTCACCATTTAGTTCATCATCTGTTTTAACTTCTTCTGACAGTCTCATATAGTTAACAAGGGCAGCCTTTTCCAAGCACTTTTTTATCATTCCACGAACTTCCTCTGGAGGCACTGGAGTAACAACGTCTTTCATTAAGACACGTTCGAGAAGAGAGAGTGTTGCTTTTAAAGCCCCTTCTGGTCTTCCAAAAGGAAAACAGTACCTAAAGCTAGTTATCTGATTTTCAAGCAAAATTCTGAGGCGTGCTTTAACTTCTTGAAATTTCTCATTTTCTTCATGAGTTACAGTTCCGACACCATCCGGTCTGTTTCCATGAACGTGGCTTGCACAAAATGCAAAACTGTAATGAATAAGAGTCGGGTCTATCATTATTCCTTTTTCAGCTCGATCCAGTAAATCACTCAGGTAGCACAAATGGCGATAACAACCGCGCACACCATACCTTGCACAGTATTCATCCAACACAAAGACTTGTCCTGGACTAAACCAACCCAGAGAGCAATATGGATCACCAAGTCTATAATCAAGTGTCAACGTTTGTAATAACTTAAACAGTGAAGAATGATCAAATTTACAAGGATCAGCTGAGATGAACTCTTCCATTCCATGTTTCCTTGCTCTGTCAGCATCTCCTTGAATTTTAGATATGGTAGAATTTTTAGCAGCATGAGTTATAGGGGGTGTTGGTTTATGGGACTGACCAGTTGCTCTGTAAATGGCCATTACCCATAAATGGCATTCATTTTCATCATCACTTGCATACACTATACTGTCTCCCTCTTTTACTGCTTTAAAAAAGAATCTACCACCTTCTAAATCCGCTGTAGGTTCAATATAATCAACTGTATAGCCATCAAGCTGCATCATCTCTGAGGGTTCTGACTTCTTTTCTTTATAGCTACACATGGCAAATGTATACTGAGAAACTTGAACCAGAACAAAATACCTTTTCTTCCACTTCTTCCACACAAATTTTCCAATGGCATACAGATAACCACAGTGCTTCATGTTGAGAGGTTTGTCCATCCTGCAAGCAATTTTAATGCGCAGATCACGGTCTTGTACATTTTTTGGAACTGTCATTCTATGCCATTCTGGAGCTTTTGAGGACAGGGGTGTAGGATGCAAAATGACCTTACCCAGTTCTTTATCTTCCAGAGCCAGCATTCCTGGATTTTCTGTGAAAAGCTTTACTTTCACAGCCGGTAAGGGATGTGAGGTAGAAAAGTCACCCTGAGTGTCCCACATTGGCTTGGAAGCCTCTGCCTGATCAGTCTGGAGCTTCTCACCACCTTCAACTTCCATTGTGCAATAAACAATACGATTTGGAGCCAGTGATTTTAAGCCCTTCACTTCCATAACAACCACCTCTAACTGAAATGTGAGGACAACATCCATTTTTGTGAGATGTGTTTCTGTGTCCGCTGTAGCTCCTTCAAGTTTTGACAGCGAACCATGAGATCTGTGGTTGTACCGCTTCAGTTTTTGTAATCCATATTTTGAATCTACCGAGCCTTTCGAAACTGGCAATGACTCTAAGTTTGCCATCAAAAGATTTATAGAAGATTTCAGCTCTTCAACATACAAAGATTCCATTTCCTTCAATACAAACTTTGGCATTAGTTTCCTGTTTCTTTCCATTTCTGAGACTTTCTGCATTCTGCCATCCAGCTCCCTTCTTATCGCAGCAGCCTGTTCATCAGCAGAGTCAAGCTGTAGGGCATTGAACAGTAACTGATGTTCAAATTTCTTTACACCAAGAATCTGTTGGAACATATCATACAGCTGTTCCTTTGAAAGGATCAGTTCACTATTCAATGGTTGCTGCTGCATCTTTAGTGGTCGTTTGGTATCTTCTTCACCAACTTTTAGTATGCAATCAAATTTAGCCATCCAGGATGTGAGAACAGTTTCTTTACTGAGTCCATCTATCTCTGGAAGGGATCTGACCCTTTTTTCAATGTTATTTCTGAAAACTTCGCGAAAATCATATTGAGAGCAAGCTCCTGATTGGACCATCTTCAAAACTCGTTCTGATTTCAAGAAAACATCAAAATAACTTTGCACAGCATTTTGAAAGGCCTCATCAGCCATAATTTGTGTGTCACCTTTCAGGAAACTTATGAATCGTCCCTGTATTGTTTCCAGTTGCTGTCTTGTAATTTTTGTTTGCCTCCTAGTCATATCCGTTGGTTGTTTCGCATTGAATGGATAAGCAATGCATCTTGATATGAACACATACAACTGAATTCTTCTTTTCCTTTCTTCTTCTTCCCTCTCTTGTCTTTCTTGGGGATCCGCAGCTTCCACTTTCTCACTTGCTGCTGAAGGGCTTGGGCTAGCTGGTCTCGGTAGTGGTTCAATTCTTGAGCTGCTTGATGCAAGTCTCAGTGTCTCTGATGAAACAGCACTCGCTGAAGATAAGGACCTGGCTCTCGCAGCTGGCACCTCCAGCGCCAGCGATCCGGCACTGACAGGTGTGATTCCCATACGACGCAACCCATGGTGGAGTTGCTGTTCCTGCTGTATTTCCTCTTCCTGGTGCTCTCCCTCACTCTCTTCTTCTGATGAGCTTGGTTCAATCATGTCTCTCACTTAACAGTACGTGTGGGGCTGACAGGCATGTTCCTTAACCAACACAGGTCAGCAACATTGCCTGCCTGCCAGTTATTTACCTGAAATGAGAAAAATAATATCAATAGATGCAGTAGTATAGTCACATGGAAGCGACACAACTGAACATGAGGATGATATTAGAAAGCTTTCACATTATAATTAATAATACTCAAAACTATTACTAAAATACAGTACAAATTAAGATGAAAAGTGAAAGTGTTATGAAATTATCAGACATCACTCACAAGAGGTCGAAAAACTGTAGATGAAACAGAGAAACAAATGTAATAAGTTAAAATTTTTATGTCAGCCTCTGCATCTGGTGGTCAAGTCCAGATCTTCATGCACAAGCCTGATTCCATTCCTGTTATTGCCAATCACTTTTCATTGTTTGGGATACCATATTGGGGTACATTCAACCTTATGAGGAAAATTACGGAGTTATTTGAAGGAGAAATAATATCTCCAGTTTGGACAATCTGCCTGAGAGCAGTGTGGTAACTCTTTGCCTCTTCACATGGTGTCCATTGATGTCTTGGAGCAAAGCCTTACACAGCAGTTTAACAGCATCATATGGTGTCATGAGTCTGATTGTGGAGTAAGGTTTTACTATACTGATTAGGTTTATTTTCCTCAATTTAATTATGTCCACTTGCACCATCACTATGTCCGGCCCAATTCTATTGAGTAACC
Source organism: Schistocerca americana (assembly GCF_021461395.2). NCBI lineage: Eukaryota > Metazoa > Arthropoda > Insecta > Orthoptera > Acrididae > Schistocerca > Schistocerca americana. The sequence goes on from NC_060125.1 coordinate 439,391,753, forward strand.
TTCTCTTCGAAATAATTATCATTCTCCTTTATAACAATATTATGAGAAGAAAAGCTGCTACTCACCATATAGCGAAGATGCTGAGTCGCAGATAGGCACAACAAAAGGACTCTCACAATTATAGCTTTCAGCTATTAAGGGCTTCGTCATACACACACACACACACACACACACACACACACACACACACACGACTGCAGTCTCAGGCAATGTGGTTTCAGTTGCCTGAGACTGCAGTCATGTGTGTGAGTTGCATGCGTGTGTGTGTGCCGTGCATATGTGTGTGTGTGTGTGTGTGTGTGTGTGTGTGTGTGTGTGTGTGTGTGCGCGTGCTTGCGTGCATGTATGTCCGTCTATTGTTGACAGCCGAAAGCTATAATTGTGAGAGTCCTTTTGTTGCACCCACCTGGGACACAGCATCTCCACTATATGGTCTCAGCTTTCCTTCTCGCAACATTGTTACACTCCATCCTGGATTTTCCATTGTTTGATAATCCTTTATAACTATTCGCCTTCTTTCTGCTTAGTAGCTGGGAAGAAATTTTTTCTTGCGATAAATGCCATTATTTCCTCATATCTGGAAGGATGCTAAGTCGATTTACAACTAAAAATTAACACAGAAAACATACAAATTCACTTCCAGTTCTGGGGGATGACATAACCAATCTTATTTCTTAGCAGAGCTCCAGAATCAGATGTTCCAATGCCATAAATGTTAGTTCTCTTTAAAATATTCTTATCAGCACCTTCCTGTAAAATGCAAAGACAGCATGGATTTCAAATATAACTCTTATCTCATGGTCAATCACATGACAGGATCTGTTAATTCCTGTTGTCATTGTTGTGGTCTTCAGTCCAAAGATTGGTTTGATGCAGTTCTACTTGGTAGTATATCCCATGGAAGCTTCCTCATCTCTGCATAACTACCACAACCTATATCCATCTGAACCTGCTTACTGTATTCAAGCCTTGATCTACCTCTACAGTTCTGCCCCCCCCCTCCCTAAAATAATATTCAATATTCTTCTGTAGCAATATATTTCAATAGCTTCTATTCACTTCTTATCTACACTGCTTATGTCTGACAATTCACTTCCATACAAAGCCACACTGACACAAATACTTAAATTGATTTTCTTAATAGTGTGCACCAAAGCAATGAGTTTATTGACAGAAGGTGGCATTTTCACTTTTGCTGTATTAATTTTATTTTATTCCCAACTAGTTCCAGTCCTCTACATCATTCTCAAGTGATTCTGTGGTTATACTGAAATGTCAACGTCTCTAAATTTTTGTTTTTCATTCATTTCAGTTTGCAAATGCTGTCTTGCTTGTTTGACAGCTTAACAGGATAAGACAACAGTTATGAACCACATGAATAGAAAAACAGATTTAAAGACAATGACATTTCAGTATGCCCAAAAAAATCACTTGAGAATGGCATTGAAGGCTGAAATTAGTTATGAACAAATAAAACTAATACAACAAAAGTGGAAAATGCCATCTTTGGGTGTTAAAAAATTCTTATTCTTCAGAAATGCTTTTCTTGCTATTACCAGTCTGCATTTTATATCCTCTCTACTTTGGCCATCATCAGTTATTTTGTTGTCCACATAACAAAATTTGTCCACTATGTTTAGTGCCTCATTCTCTAGTCTAATTTCCTTTGGACTGCCTGATTTAATTCAACTACATTCTATTACCCTTGTTGATGTGCACCTTATAATCAGTTTTCAAGACCGTCCATTCCATTCAATTGCCCTTTCAAGTCCTTTGCCATCTCTGACAGAGTTACAATGACACTGACAAACCGCAAAGTATTTATTTCTTCTTCCTGAACTCTCTTTCCAAATTTTTCCTTGGTTTCCTACATAGCTTGCCCCATGTACCGACTGAATAACAATGAGAACAAACTACAACTCTGTCTGAATAACAATGAGAACAAACTACAACTCTGTCTCATTTCCTTCTCAACCACTGCTTACCCTGCATTCCTCCGACCTTCGTAACTGCAGTCTGATTTTGGTACAAATTGCAAATAGCTTTTCACACTCTGAATTTTGTCCCTCGAATCTTCAAATATCAAAGAGTATAGGCCAGTTAAAACTGTAAAAAGATTTTTCTAAATCTACAAATGCTATAAACATGAGCTGACCTTTCTTCAACCTATCTTCTAGGCTAAGTTGTAGAGTCAGATTGCCTTGGATGTTCCTAATTTCATGGAACCGAAACCGTTGTTCACTGAGGTTGGCTTCTACCAGTTTTTCCATCCTTCTGTTCACTTCTGTCAGCATTTGCCTTCTTTGGAATTGAAATCATTACACTCTTCATGAAGCCTGCCAGTATTTTGCACACCAGGTGGAATAGTTTTGCCAAGGCTGGCTTTCCCAAGGATTCTGAGGGATTATTGTCTACTCCAGGGGCCTTGTTTCCTCTTCGGTCTTTCAGTGCTCTGTCCAGTTCTTGCAGTATTATATCTCTCATCTCACTGTCACCTAGTCTCGGTAATGAGACTTTGACATACTGGTAGAATACTACGTTTACTCGAGTCTAAGCCGCACTCGAATCTAAGCCGCACCTGAAAAATGAGACTCGAAATCAAGGAAAAAAAATTTCCTGAATCTAAGCCGCACCTGAAATTTGAGACTCGAAATTCAAGGGGAGAGAAAAGTTTTAGGCCGCATCTCCAAATCGAAACGAAGTTGGTCCGCTGTAATATGACACAATTTAGGTCGAATGAATGACGATACAGCTACAGTAGTTTGGTTCGAGTCGTAAACTTAGTAGTTAAGCTTTACCAGGTAGCCACTGCTATGCGTCAGGCGCTCCGTCCGTATTTATACGGGTATCCTTCCTTTTTCACGTGCTTCATCTGGTTTGAATTGATTGCTTATTTTTCTTTGATCTGATAAGCGCAGTTTTCTTTGTTATAGGTGTTTACGTCACTCTACGCTGAAAATGCATTACTGTACTGTGATGCATTGTTTGTCGTACTCTGATACTGTGTGTTTACGGCCTGTCGCCGATCGCGGCATGGCTTGCTTTTGTGCGCGCTACCGCCGCTTCAAGAGACTGCTACTTGTTGTTACTTACACTGCTGCTTTCTTTGATAATGATCAACAAGAACCAAATAATAGACTGCATATGATAGAAGATGTTCCGAATGAGAGTTTAGCGAAAATTTTTCTCCATTTGAAAATCTTTGCAGGCGCCTCTTTAGTACATTACATTCTGCACAGAAATTAGACTCATCTTAGATTTAAAAATCTAGTCAATTGCCTCGCTTCATTTCTGACTGTATCACTGTTTAGCATAAGAATAATACGAATACAAACATGACATGATATGTATATTCTTCAATATAATGGAAGGAAACATTCCACATGGGAAAAATTATATATAAAAACAAAGATGACGTGACTTACCGAACAAAAGCGCTGGCAGGTCGATAGACACACAAACAAACACAAACATACACACAAAATTCAAGCTTTCGCAACAAACTGTTGCCTCATCAGGAAAGAGGGAAGGAGAGGGGAAGACGAAAGGAAGTGGGTTTTAAGGGAGAGGGTAAGGAGTCATTCCAATCCCGGGAGCGGAAAGACTTACCTTAGGGGGAAAAAAGGACAGGTATACACTCGCACACACGCACATATCCATCCACACATACAGACACAAGCAGACATATTTAGGCCCAAACTCTTTGTCTTTAAATATGTCTGCTTGTGTCTGTATGTGTGGATGGATATGTGCGTGTGTGCGAGTGTATACCTGTCCTTTTTTCCCCCTAAGGTAAGTCTTTCCGCTCCCGGGATTGGAATGACTCCTTACCCTCTCCCTTAAAACCCACTTCCTTTCGTCTTCCCCTCCCCTTCCCTCTTTCCTGATGAGGCAACAGTTTGTTGCGAAAGCTTGAATTTTGTGTGTATGTTTGTGTGTCTATCGACCTGCCAGCGCTTTTGTTCGGTAAGTCACCTCATCTTTGTTTTTATATATGTATATTCTTCCACGTTTGCTGTTGTCTCACTCTAGTTTTGTGGTTTATTACGCAGACAGGATTTAAATGAGATAACAGCAAACACGAAACAATACATGGCAAAATGTTTATATTCGTATTATTCTTATGGTGACGAGAATATTGCATGTGATTCACAATTTATAAAAGTTTCTATTAGCAACCATCTCTTCTGACAGATAGGAAAAAATTCAGAACGTAGAGTTGGCCATATTGACAAACATTCTAAACATTCTTGCCAGTCGGGTTTTCGTAGTACATTGAAATGCTGCTACATTCGAAGATGAACAATACGGAATTTGTATTTACTTCGTTGGATAATGTACGAAAATGCAGTGGTCGAAACTCGGCGCGGAGAAAAAAAGCTCGTCTTCCACCTTTTTTTTTTTTAAATTTATTTACTGACGCAGAGGTTTTGGCGCCAGTATTTATCTTTGTGCCTACAAAGCATGCCTGTGTAGCGCTACAAATATTCGACGGCAGAACTAAGTTGTGGCGGCACCCACCGACATTTTTAAGAACTTCCGCTTGCTTTGCACTCGATTCTAAGCCGCAGGCGGTTTTTTGGATTACAAAAACCGGAAAAAAGTGCGGCTTAGATTCGAGTAAATACGGTAATCAGTCTACAAAAGAAACTGCATATGAAACCCTCGTGCGAGCCATCCTAGAATACTGATCTAGTGTGGGACTCACATTAAATAGAAATAACAGGCTCCACATAACGTTAGTGAGTTATTTGGTGTCATGCTGAACATTAGATGTATGTATCTGGTAACCAAGGAAGAGGTACAGAAACAAATTGGTGAGAAAAGAGTTTTAGGAGACAACCTCCCAAAACGAGAGATGAAAAAGAATCATATGGACCTCATAGGAGTTGCTGAGGTAAGATGGAATGGATGTGGAGAGTTACAGTCAGATAAATATGTATTGCACCACTCAGGAGGAGAAGTAAAAGGAATGAATGGAGTAAGAATGATTAGGCCTATGGCAAAGGAATTGGCTAAATGTGTGGAGTATGTGGACTACGCAAATGACCCAGTTATTGGTGTAAGGCTGAAAGGAGCACAAAAAAATATACTGATTGTCCAGATGTATATGCCAACTTCAGAACATGATGACCAGATTGTAGAGGAAATGTAAAATGTAACAGAGAGAGTAATGGACGAAAATAAAAAATGCTGCAAAATAGTAATGGGAGACTGGAACGCCATTGTGGAAAAAGGGAAACATAGTTGGCAATCATGGTCTTGGAAAGAGAATTGATAGAGGTGATTGGCTAATTGACTGCTGCAGGGAAAGACAGCTGATAGTGGCAAATATATGGTTCAAGAACCACAAGAGGAGGCTATACACTTGGAAATCACCAGGGGATAAATACAGAAATCAAATCGATTTTATACTGGTAGAAGGAAGATACAGGAATGGAATCAAGAAGGTGCACACATTACCAGGTGCTGATATAATAGTGACCACAACTGGGTCAATCCATATGAAGTGGCCCGTTGATGGTTGCTTGACCATTTTTAAATATTTTAATTTTTTTATATGTGATTGCCCTCCATTTGAGAAGTTCAAAACAGTTTTTTTTTAAATAATTAATCTTGCACCTATACTGTACTGGATGGCGGCCATTTTTATTTTCAGGCACGTGACGATTTTTCAGTCTGGAGACATTAGCGAAAATTTGAATATCTCTGCTCTGGGTTAAGTTACAACATTGCAATTGACATGATTGTTTTTAGAAATGATTATGAGATTCTATTTTTTTCTATAGTTAGATATCATACACTACTAGTCTCATATAGAGCAAGAACACTTACAAATGTTTCCTTAATTTTTTATGAATTTTTGAATTTTGAAAATTTTCATTTTTTGTAAAGTTTGGGGTTAGTTATCTCAGGTGGAACTAAATATAAATATGATTTTTGCACAGTTTGTACACCTATATGATAGCAATGTACTGTAAAAATTTCAACACTGATATCTGACTGTGAACAAAGATATGAATTTTTGAAACTAAGGAAATAATTCACATTACTCTACAACTGATCTTATGGCTGTTGCCTATTTAAATGGTTTATTGTTTCACTGTAATAAAATTTAATTGTGACATATATTTAGTTAACACTATCACTCAATATTAATTTAGTTTATTTATTTTTTATAACACAATATAAACAATAGGAGCTTTCGCATTTGTTCTATGGTAATAAAAATGCTTATTTACATTTGGGTTTACTGTCAATAAAGAAGTACATTATTGCTGGGTGTGGCATTGTAGAAGTACATTATTGCTAGGTGTGGCATTGTTGTAGTCAGTCTGTTCAGAAACCTCTGTTAGAGTGGATGTACATACTTCATCGAGAGTGTAGAATGTGTTATGTGCTTTGTCCTGTGTGTAATTTGTAATTAATTTTGAGAGATTAACTGGAATGCAATAACATGGATGAACAGTGCTCTGTTGGACAGATAGCAAGTGAAGTGTGTCACAAAACAGTTTATGGTTCAGTTTCAAGAAACTTGAAAAATGTCAATGACTTTGATGAAGTTAGACAAATTTTGTTTAAATTTCGAGTAAGTTCTTCTGTAACATCAGTGTGTGAGTATCATGAGAAGTAATATATTTTGAAGTACAACCACATTTTTGGAAGAAAGTGCTGCAATCCACTTGAAAGTTCATAAAAGTTTTGAGGGAAATACAACTTGAACATTTGTCCTCATTAAAGCAGTAAAGGTAATATGAAAAGTGTGCTTACCTTACAAAAGAAGGCACTTAGAATTATGGGAAAGAAATGTGCCAGGGAGTCCTGCAGAAATTTGTTTAAAGAATTTAAAATACTAACTGTTCATAACCTGTGTGTACTGAAGATAATCATTATGGCAGTAAACAGTAACAAAACACTTAATAAAGAAATACACGATCGCAACACTAGAGGTAGAGAGAGACCCCACATCATCTCTCATAGAACAACACTCTATGAGAAAAGCCCTCACTATGCAGGCATAAAACTACTGAATTGCTTCCATCCTAATATCTCCAAATTGCCCATTACAAAACTAAAAACGAAATTAAAATTATGGCTCCTAAACAATCCTGTATATTCAATAGATGAGTTTCTAGATTTAGTAAACTTGTATGATGGAAGATCATCTATCTAAAAATATATGTAATCTCAGATCTTAGACTGTGCCTCAAACTGTAAATATTTGAATGTCAGATATGAATACTATGTCACAAACTGTAGATTCCTTAATCAAAGTATGGCAATAACAATTTTTTATGTATAGTCCATATATGTAACTCTGTTCTCTCAACTAAATTTAGAAAAAGTTGTGTAGATAAAAGTGCCAACCAATAATAAACCCTAGTCAGTAAGGCTCTGACTTATCCAGAAGACTGGAACAAAAAAAAAACCTTTTTTGTAATCAGTTGATGTTAGATCAAAATAAATAAATAAATAAATAAATAAATTATGTGAGAGTGAAACAGCTTCCCAAGTGAAACGTAATGTGATTCCTGGAAATTCCCTGTGCCCAAACTGTTACTCAAAAATATTTGTTGTGAATCCAGAACCAGAATCATGTAACCTTGTTAATGACATTTATATTCCTAATGAGGACTCTGTTAGCATATTGGATTTTGCCTGTTCTAAGTTAGACATATCTCCTGCTTCGAAAATAATAAAATTAAATAGCAGAAAAAGAAAAGCAGCTATTGAAAATAAGGCACAACAAATTTCAGACAAAATTAGAAAAGACTTGGGCTCATGCTTTAATAATACAGATAGCAACATTATTTCTAAAGAAGAAGAAAACCTACCACCAGCATCATCTGACACTGAATATTTGAGTTTAATAGAGAAATTAAAAATTAAATGTTCAGTGACGTCTAAAGAGGAAAAAGTTAAAATTTTAAGTTCGCTCCCTGACTCATGGTCAAGAGAAAAAATAGTTCATGAATTCTACATTTCTCATCGTTTGGTTAAACTAACCCGAAAATTAGTGAAAGAGCAAGGTATGCTTCCAGTTTTAGGAAAGAAGAAAGTAGTAGATATAAGTGAAGAAACAATTAAAAAGATCCAGCAGTTTTTTGAAGATGGTGAAAACAGTAGAATGTGCCCAGGCTGCAAAGGTAGCAAAAGAGTTGTTATAAATGGAGTTAAAGTAACAAAGCAGAAACGACTAGTGCTGTCAAATTTAAATGAACTTTATGTAGTTTTTAAAAATTCTCATCCTAAATGCAAAATTGGAAGGTCAAAATTTTGTGACATCCGCCCTAAGTGGTGTATTTTGGCTTGATCCTCAGGGATACACTCTGTATGTGTTTGTTTATATCATCAAAATGTCAAACTGATGGCTGCGGGTGCAAAACTCAGTGATCATTATTACAAAGAGTTACTAGATTTAATGGTCTGTGACACTAACAGTATGACTGCATGATGAGTTTGTGTAATAAATGCCCTGGTAAGCAAACAGTTATTGAATTGTTTCATGAATATCATGAGGTAATGCCAGACAGTATTACCTTCAAACATTGGGTCACAACTGACAGGGCAGAAATGATAACAGTGGTTAAATCTCAGGAAGAGTACTTGGAATCTTTAATTGATAACTAACAAAAACTCAGAACTCACTACTATGCTTCTAAAATCCAAAGTAAGTTTTTGAAGGACAAAAAAGACTAACTTCATGAAACTGAATGCATAGTGCTAGCTGATTCTGCAGAAAATTTTACATTTGTGATTCAGGATGCAATACAAGGGCACCACTGGGTCAATGACCAGGCAACAGTGCATCCATTTATTCTCTACTTTAAAAATGATAAAGATGAAGTTTGCAGTTCTCCAATTCGTGTTCTAAGCGACTACTTGGAGCACAATTCTTTGGCTGTACATGTGTATCAAAAGCACGTAATAAATTACATAAAAGAAAATTTTCCCATGGTTGACAAGCTGATATACTTTTCAGATGGAAGTGGTAGTCAGTATAAGCACAAAAAGAATATTTCAAATCTATGCAACCACATAGTAGAGGAGGAGATTTAGTGTTTAACGTCCCGTCGACAACGAGGTCATTAGAGACGGATCGAAAGCTCGGGTGAGGGAAGGATGGGGAAGGAAATCGGTCGTGCCCTTTCAAGGGAACCATCCTGGCATTTGCCTGAAGCGATTTAGGGAAATCACGGAAAACCTAAATCAGAATGGCCGGAGACGGGATTGAACCGTCGTCCTCCCGAATGCGAGTCCAGTGTGCTAACCACTGCGCCACCTCGCTCGGTCAACCACATAGTAGAATTTGGGTTGGAGGCTGAATGGCACTTTTTTGCATCTTGCCATGGTAAAAATGCATGTGATGGAGTAGGAGGTAGGCTACAACAAAACGTGAAGTAAGTAAAGCCAGCCTACAAAGACCAACCACAGACCAAATTCTCACAGTACATGACATGTATATCTTTTGCAAGGATAATATTAAAGTTATTACCTTTTTTCTGACCAAGAAAGAAGAAGTGGTTCTGCATTTGAAAACAACACTTCAAACTAGATTTGAAAACTGTGTAGCAATAAAAGGAACAAGGCATTTCCACACATTCCTTGGCATTGCAGAAAACTTAGTTCGATGTAACACCAGAAACCGAAATTTATGAGGATCATTGTGTCAGTAAAATTACATCTCTGCCTTTAACGTTAAACAACATAGTGGCATGGGAGTATGATGGACAGTGGTGGCTTGCAGAGGTTGAAAGAAAGTTTGGAAAACAATGACGTTTTTGTGCATTTTTACCACCCTGCTGGCCCAAGAACATCATTCAAGAAATCTACTAGTGACGAAGTTTGGATACCAATGAAAAATGTTTCAAGGAAACTTTCAGTGCTTGAACTTGTCACAGCAACTGGGAGGTCTTATCACAGAAGCTGTCTGAAGAAATAAGTGTTCTTAACATTCACCACCAGGTTTAGGAACAGTCGCTTCTAGAAGGATGTTAACTGAAAATATTTATTTAAAATATGTCAAAATAATATAAATGTGAATTGCAGTTATGTTTCCACTTTTTGTATGTAATTCAGTACCTTACTTCAGTAATAATTGATTATATCTCACCAATATCACACATGAATAGGCAACAGCCATAAGATCAGTCGTATAGTAATGTGAATTACCTCCTCATTTTCAAAAATTCATATCTTTGTTCACAGTCAGATATCAATGTTGAAATTTTTACAGTATGTCACTATCATATAGGTGTACAAACTGTACATACATCCAAAGTGATGTTAAGATTACTTGAACAAGTAATGGAGGAGAATCTTAGCGAGGAGCAGTTTGGCTTTAAATGGAATACGGGCACCAGAGATGCAATTTTATTGAAAAAGGAAGAGACCTCGATATGTACTTCATCGACCTAGAAAAGGCTTTTGACAATGTGGCTTGGGACAAGCAGGCGACCATAATGAGATTTAGAGTGGACTGGAAAACCAGAAGGTCTGTAAACTCATTATATCTGAATCAAAAAGCCTCAGTTAAAGTGAGAGAAACTGGATTGTATCAGGAAAAGGAGTAAGACGAGGATTCTGTCTATCACCTACCCTTTTCAACCTCTACTTGGAAAATATCATTGACCAATGTTCAATAGATGACAAAGGAGTAGAAATTGGAGGAAGAAGAGTAGGGTGTAAGCGGTTTGCTGATGACATGGTCCTTCTAGCCACAAGGGAAAAAGAATTACAGTATTTAGTGGACACTTGTTGAAGCTAACGGAAAAAATTATGGAATGAAACTTAACACAAAGAAACCAAAGTACTGGCACTAGAAAGGAAATAAAGAAATAAAAATTATGCTGACTGGAGAAATTTTGGAACAGATGCAAAATTTTAAGTATCTTGGAAGCAGGATAGGCACCAACTGGAAGTGCAGCACAGAAATTAAAACAAGGATAGCAATGGCAAAAGAGGGATTTTATAAGAAAAGGAGAATTTTCTACAGCAGTCTGGACAGAGAACTGAGGAAAAGACTCTTAAAATGTTTTGTATGGCGTGTGCTTCTGTATGGCACTGAAACATGGACTTTGAGGAAGAAAGGCAGAGAAAGGCTGGCTTTTGAGATGTGGACATGGTGGAGGATGGAAAGAATAAGTTGGATGGACAGAGTAAAAATGAAGAGGTACTGAGAAGAGTGGGAGAGAAAAGACAGTTAATAGATGTAATAAAAAGAAGAAAAAGAAATTGGATTGGGCATATATTAAGAAAGAATGACAGACTGATAAAACAGTTTCAGAAGGTTATGTAGAAGGGAAAAGGAAATGAGGAAGGAAGAGATTTCATATACTGGATGACATGATGGACAGTACAACATACAGCAGCCTTAAGAAGGAAGCAATGGACCACAGAAAATGGAGAGGCAAAGGACATGCTAATATAGCAGAAAACTGATGATGATGAAATTGATAGGACACATCCTGAGGCGTCAAGGACTAGTTAACATAGTAATGAAAAGAAGTGTGGAGGAGTAAAAACTGTAGAGGGAGAACTCTCATGATGTTCTTACGAAAAACTTATTATCTCATTGTATACCCCTAGTGGTGTCAGTGTGTGAGTGTGTGAGAGAGAGAGAGAGAGAGAGAGAGAGTGTGTGTGTGTGTGTGTGTGTGTGTGTGTGTGTGTGTGTGTGTGTGTGTGCGCATGCACATGTATTATTTTTTGTAAGCCATCAAAGTGACCCACCCACCTGTTATCGGTGGCTCAATATGGTGCAACAAATTGTCAAATCCATAAGAATAAATTCTGAGGACAACCAAAAAAAGAAAGAAGTTTCGAAAGTGCTGCAGTTTTTGACATTTTCCTTGACACTGAAGTACATTCAGAACTAAATTTATCGTCCCATATTGTGAAGCAACTTTTGACCAGAACCAACTGATGTTTCTGTTCACACTGAAAAGCACAGATAAGGAAAGGGAAGAAAAAAATATTGTGGTGACAATGTAAATAAAAACAATAACACATCTAGTACCGAAAGTGTGAAAAGATAAAGTAAATCATATTGCATTAAGTGCAATGCACAATGAAACAGACTGTGGCTGTATTAGTAACATACAGTAGCAGAGGAGAGAATAATAATAATAGGAAATTGAGGATCACTTTAGCTATGAAACTAATGACTCAAAAACAATACACTTTTTTAACAGAAATTCCTGTTGACACGTGCACTGATAGCATTGTGTATTATACAGCATAATAACAGAAAAAAATGTACCACTTTGCTGAATCAAGTCCAATGACAAAGATCAAGGATTAACAGACAGTAATGACAACTTTCAGTGTGAAGAAGAATCACATAATCAACTTTTAAAAGTTGCCCATTGTCATTCCTAATTCCCTCCACTCTAGCTGCTCCTGTGGATAAATGTTATCTCCATTGTCTATGAATTCTGACTGACTGACTGACTACTATTCTGATATTTTCAGACTATGCTGCAGTGTGTGTGTGTTTTACTTACAAATATCAATGATTGTTGTAAACAGGCCTCTGTTCTTGAGACATGTAGGTAGCTGTTACTATTGGATAAATGTCTGTAATGTTGTGTAGACATTAAGCTAACATTAGCAGATAAAACAGCAATTACTTTAAAAAAACTGAAGAAGCACCACATTTCTTACAAAGCAGCAGCTTTTTTCTGCGCCTTAACCAGAGTGAATTATCACTGATATATAAAGGAGAAACCTGAAGACAGAAGAAACCTTGCAGGGCTTAGTACACATAAGCTAATTGTGAAACAAGATGTGAACACAATTATCATGCACGTTTTTTTCTATTTCCTCAAAATATGAAAAAAACAGTAGCTTCAGACTACTGATTATTAATTAGCATATAGAAATTGATGCCTAGCAAATATAGATAACTAAGGATATGATATGCAAGTCCAACAATACTGGGAACTGAGTTTAGGATTACAAATCATGATGAAATCTTCATGTTGTTTTGAATCTTTTTTTCTACACACTAAACATTCAATAGTTTTTCAAAGAATATAGGAAACCTGTTTGATCTATAGGTTAAAACCATACATAACAGACTTCTAGATTACCTACAAAAGAGGTTAAGTGTGACTAGAGCATGATTACTGTTGACAATGTACGTCTTAAAGTATTATAAAAGTATTTGAGTTCACTATTTTTTGTATGCATAGTAAATCTTGATGCTCCTGATCTAACTGCTTACATATGAAGCCAATATTTCTAGAGAGCAGAAAAATACACCTGATTAATCCAAAACATGATATAAAAAAAGAAGGCAGAAGTGGAAGTTACAACTTGCTAGAAGAAAAATATTTCCGGTTTCCAGACACTTACAGCACCAACATTTGTACATGTGCCTAGAGACTGATCAGAGAAGAGAGACTACTATGGTATGGTATTGCACCATTATTCTGTAATGCAGTCCTTAGGTCAACGAATACATTTCATTGTTCTTCGATTGAGGTTAGGATCAGTGTCAGAAAAGTTTGATTGATTGATTGTATTTTTTAATTGTAGTGTCATCTAAACTGCACTACTGAGTAGCACTTTTTCTACTTTAATTGTAAAAACAGTTAGTGAACATTTTTTATGACTCCTGACTGTTTCATTCTAGGTTATGACAGAATTGCACAGCATAAGTTCCCAAATGGGAGATATAATGACAAGTACTTTTCTTTTTGGCACCTTTACTATGTACAATATTTGGTAGTTGACAGAATGAAGAAATGGCTGGCAGGATGAAAATAGTTGGCAAAATGCCAAAAAGACTGCAGAGTGAAAATAGTTGGCAAAATGCCAACAAGGTAAGCAAGGAGAGCATTTGAATGGCAAAGATCACTATCTTAATTAATACGAATAAGAAAGGTGATGTGAAAGACAAACAATTGAAGGCTAAATGTAATCATGGAATAAAGTACCTAGATCTGGGAACTAATCTATGGCGAATTTTATCATCCAAAATACAGTTAGTCTGCAAGCACAGCATCAGTAACTGTATCAAAGGATGAAATCCAAAAGAACGAAACAAGCTCCTATCATTTACGTGATACATTATAATAATGCAGTGAATAATTAATTTAGTGACTTTGTAGTTCCCATGTTAACAATAACAGAAATGCAAATTACTTGTAATATTCCGGAATGTATTTTATTTTTCTTCTGTGCTGCTTGCTGCGATGACTGACTTCAATAAGACTACTTTAAGATGAACCACGTACCTAATTAATTTTCTCATACATTCTGTTGCTGGACGGCGACATTACAGTGATAATCGCCCTTATAGAAAAATAATCTAACGCGTTATCTAATTGCATTCGTGTATAAAATGTTAATTTTTTGTAGTCTACTGCGGTAACACATATAACAAGTATTATATTTGGTGAGACAGGTAAACAATGAATGTCTGCTTGTTGCAAAACTTCAAATTCAAACTACGTTTCATCTGCGGTTTCAGGAGCGACTCCGTGCTCTAAATTCCTTAAGTATAGTTTACAATCATATGCCACTGGTTAAAATACAACAGAGGGTGATAACTTCTTTGTGTTTCAGTTGAATTGTTATCGCCTTCAGTACACCTGCGACACGTTTTACATTTCCATAGACCTAATAACATATGTTATGTAACAATATAATTGTACGATACGAAGTCTGTTAATGGTCTCCGTACCTTCAATATCTATCAAATCACACTTAGCAATAAACGATGAAAAGCAATAAAATCTTTCTTTATGTCGAAAATGCCGAACTAGATAAACAGCTTACCGCTTTGCTGCGCTACACTAAACCATTAAAATTTTATATTTCAGTGTTTATTCTTGTGATTTGGTTATTTGTGGATTGCGCTTTTACCATGGTAAAACCAGCTTATCGTAATTAGACAGAGATAAATACATTTCGTGACATCAAACTGATTTTTCTTTAGCGATCAGTTTAACACACAAACTAAAAAAAAAAAAATCAGGCTGCAATTTTTTTTAAAAATATGCTACATTCGGCATTTAATATCTTACTATAGATCACAGGAACATTGCACACGCACACTCGCACTTCCCGTAACTGAGACCCGCTGTCAGCAAAGGTTACTTCTTGATAAGGATCTAATGTATTGTTACCTTTGACTAAGTACATACGTAAACTTGGCAAATAGGACGTGTGGTAACATTTTCATAAATCTGAAAAACGATTTCGCTTAAGAGGCTTCCGCAACAATAACAATTGAGAGAACGCTTGTTTTAACGTTTATGAAAAAATAAAATAAGTTACATCCCTGGTGGGGATCGAACCCACGACCTTTGGATTAGAAGTCCAACGCGCTATCCTCTGCGCCACAGGGACATTTAGTGTCCATGGGTAAAATTTAGATGTATATTAAGGTGTAGAACAATATATCTGTCTTCAGTTTTGTTATAATTTAATTGGGCATTAATTCAAGATTAACCTGTAGCTGCTCAGTATAACATCACTTTTTAATTTCATACCAGTTCAAAAACAGACTACATTCATTTCATTTCTACGTTTCTATTCTGTTGGCGGCACTTCTGTTGACATTAAAGAAAAAAAAAAACAGTGCTTAAATTCAAACACTGCTTTCGGTCAAAAATTTAAAATATTCTAGTTTTCAATTCACTATATGTGATACATTCTGTGGTATCAAATAATGGCACAAAGTAGTTGCAATATTCGTTCTGGGACGAAGACTGGCCCCTCAGTAGAAGAATTTCAGCGAAAATTACATCGATGGTAAATTACGTATAGTCATTGCATTCATTCCTAATTTCTTGTTTATACGTCGTATTAGAGGCGTATTTCAGCTTTGACTGACTGTCAATTATATTAACACAATGAAAGTCTGATGTCACTTCGCGAATTGTTGTATGTGAAATAGATAGTGAGTTGATTTTTTTCGGGTATGGAATTAGTGGCGCAGCCATTTTTGGTATAGCCAAAAATCTACGTTATACACTGGACTGGTTGTCATTATTTTCCTATCATCTTCGGCACTGAATATTAATTAATGTTACCAGTGTTTTAAATATACTTGAGGTAATACTCCACAGTCCTATTAGTTGAGTGACAAAAAACAACACATTAATCAAACCTTCGCACTGTTACACTGTACACTAGCTTTTCCATGTCCTGTATTAAGACGAAAATTCGTGGGAAAAAACACATGACAGGTAGTTGTTAAATAACACAATGAGAATTGGTTTTTAGTTCAGTGATTTTCCGTTGCTTGCTTATCAGTGCTCAGTGGGGATATACTGCTAGACGAAAAATTCAGTCAGTGCAAGAGACAACGCAGATTTGCGTCCCAGTCTATGCACACTTTCAACCTCAGAAAGTGGTGTATTTGAATAGCTGAGGTCAAAGATCCCACATCCAGGTTAATTGTGGAATCATCTGAGTCTGTTTAAATCTCCCATTCATATGAGAAGGCTGTGATTGATTCTGAGAACAACAATACAAATGTTGAATTATGAGTCTACATACAGGCCTAGCCAGCAGACCAACCAACAGTCAGAAACGCTGCATCCTATGCTGTGCTAATTACCTCTGTTTCATTACGCAACAATCCAATTCATAATGATTTTCCTTTTTGTACCGTACCGCTAAATGATTAAAGCAAAACAAGATGTTAGTCTAAGCTCTTAGTGACAAACTGAAGACTATAGTGAGATTGCTATGACAAGAGATCAAACTGTGCAACTGTGTTGCATGCGCCTATAGTACTAAATTTATGAACTACAAAGAACAAAAACAAGACATTAAAAACAAGCCCTGATATCTTTTGGATGATGATAACACTAATTTATTCTTCCACAGAAGCAAAAGCTTACTAGTGTGAAAGCACAGAGTGCAGCCTCTGACACCATCTCATTGCCATAGGCAGTCAAACAACATGGGCCCAGACCAATGAATATTAGTGAGAAAATGGGTACCTGAGGTTTTTGTGAGCAACTTCCCTTAGGATGGATTTCAACCTGGCATCTACCTCCACACTTATATTAATTTTTTTATTTATGTGCTTCATGGAGCTATGCCATGGCTCCATGAGTGAATAAATCACAAGGTTGTTGAATGTGTACAACATTTACAATAGCTCTGTACTCCTTACTCTTGCATATTGTTTGTACACAAAATACCCCCATTTATAAAGACAAATAGGCGTTAACATTAAATTCATACTAACATTTTACAGTGCACTACATCATAATTCACATTGATTATACTTTGTTATAAAATTTTTGTAGGAAATATAATCATGTTAAAGGAACGTAAGCACCTAATCTTTTTATTGTTTTAATTTTGATCAGTAATACTGGTTTCGATATTGGCTGGAATAGCATATACACCTTTATGTTTGAGGAATGGAGTTTTTAACTCCCTGTGAATATTGAACTTATTCCTGGTGTAATGACTGTGATAGGCTATATGTTGTTCATTTCGTTCAGTCTACAATTCTTGGCAACAAAAGGCATAGGTATAAGAGGAAAATAAATTAAGATGTCTTGGAGAGAATGGTCAGTACTTTAAATAAATTTCCACATGAACTCTGCAGGTGAATCCCACACGTGAGTCCGATCACTTGTGTATGTAAAAGAATTTTTTAACATTTAGTTGGTTGCTCCAGAATATTTTGCCTTAAGACATGATGGAGTGGAAATAGCTATGTACGCAGCTTTGGTGACACCCTTATCACTGATCAAACAATAATGCATTCAATCTCTGGCACATGTCAAATGTATTGCAGACCAATTTAACTTGTTATCCAGGTGTAATTCCAGGAATTTGGAGGACTCTACATCCATTATTCCCCTATCACAACATTTAACTTTTATTTTTTCCTCAATTTTGTGTGTTGTGTAGGAATGTATGAGCTGTCATATATGTGCAAACAATAAGAGAACAGAAAACGGACAATATCTGCTTTGAATTGGTAGTTGGTATTTGAAATGTAGGTTGTGGTGATAGACCGATCTGTAGTGTCACACTGGAGATAATGATGTATTTGGTGCAGCTGGGAAAAATTAAGACATCTCCCATGGCTAACGCAGTGGGCCGCATAATCAGGTCAGGTCAGAATGCCACTGCATCAACACGAACTGCACTACGATACGAAGTTGGTTACTTCAGGCTGTCACCAAACAGGGTGACTAGAAGTGTAAAAACATTGACAACAGTACAAAGTCAGAGCCATTGCAGCTACGATGGCCTGGTTGCATCACATCCATTGTGAGTTGTGTGACCAGAACTGGTGCAGTAGCAAAACAAGTGTGCTCCAAGCCAGCATAAATAGCCCTCATTTTTAGTCAGGATATCACAGTCTGCCAGCCACCAGTCTTAAGGAGTACCTACATCGGTGCATGATTCTACCAGTTTATAAGTCTACAACTTGGAACTGATGCTACTAGCTGTGACACTGGTGCTGATGCCATGAGACTGGTTGGCCATTTAGAGTGCCTACTCCGGCTGCTGTCACGTTACATCCTGGCGGTCTCTGTTTCCTGTCTGCGTCGCCTATGCGGGAAACTTGTTGCTGCCTGGCTCTGCTCTGTATAAACTCTGCTTTTGGGAACTGCTACTTCTGGTAGGGGTCACCAGTGTGCTCATGCCTGCATTGACTGCCTTTGCCTGGGGCTGCTAATCCAGTTGACCCATAGTTCCAGTCCTAGTGAATCAGTGGCTTGCCATACTGTTATGTCTACATGCTGCCACATTTTGATTGCAGCTCCTTCCTTGACTTTTAATGTCCTGTGAGCTCTGGAATCCCAGGGCAACAAAACAACAGATTTACCAGGTGATTCAAAAAGAAAGAATAGATTTCAGATGTTTGGACAAACTGTGAAAGATAGAAATGCATTGCACATGTCACTGGATAGAGGATGGTTAAAAGTTTTGCCACAGCTTTGTTGTTGTTTGTTTGTAACAGCGTAGTGACTACATCACAAGAGAAATCATTTTGTGTGTTGGAATTTGCGGAAAGTTAATCCATTGTTCAAGTGCAATGTGCATTCTGCAGCTGATTGAGCAAGAAGCCACGTCTGTATAAGCAGATTTGTGACTGGCTTACAGAATTCTTGGAAGTTTATTGGGAAGAAAACTCATCAGTTGAGCATGTCTGACATGAAATTAGAATTATATTAATACCTTCAGCTGTTAACAGGCATTGATATAAATCAACTGGGACAGGTGAAAATGTATGCCCTGACCGGGGCTCGAACCCGGGATCTCCTGCTTACAGGGCAGACGCTCTATCTATCTGAGCCACCAAGGGCACAGAGGATAGCGCGACTGCAGGGACTATCTTGCGCACGCCTCTCGCGAGACCCACATTCTCACCTTGTTTGTCCACACACTACATTCGTAATGTCCGAGTCCCGGTCAGGGCAAACATTTTCACCTGTCCGTGTTGATATGTATCATCACCTGTTAGCAGCTGAAGGTATTAATATAATTCTAATTTCGTTCTAGTCGGCTGCAGGTTATCAATGGTGTCTGTTCTTCCGGACATGTCTGAAAGAACAGACACCATATCCATATAAGTATATAGTTCTGGCAACACCGGCCATGACCTTCTTCTGTGCGGATGCACACATATTCCCCGAACTCTTATGGGACTTGGTAAGGATGTTCTCCATGAGTAATGAGTGTGTTGGAGGGGGCACTACAAATGTAGTGTGTGGACAAACAAGGTGAGAATGTGGGTCTTGTGGGAGGCGTGCACGAGGTAGTCCCTGCAGTCACGCTATCCTCTGTGCCCTCTTCGGCTCAGATGGATAGAGCATCTGCCGTATAAGCAGGAGATCCCGGGTTCGAGTCCCAGTCGGGGCACACATTTTCGCCTGTCCCCGTTGATATATATCAACGCCTGTTAGCAGCTGAAGATATTAATATAATTCTAATTTCGTTCTAGACGGCTGCAGGTCACCAATGGTGTCTGTTCTTTCAGACATGTCTGAAAGAACAGACACCATATCCATATAAGTATATATCTGACGTGTTCAGATGGAGCCCTTGGAAGTCCACAACATGTGTAGGCCAGGAACTTCAACTTCTTCAAATAACAGTGTGGCGTCTCCTGAAATGACAGCTGCGTATGAAGCCTTACAAGTTGCAGGTACTGCAGCAAGTGCATCCGTGACAATAACAGAATGTACGAATTTTCCATTTCATTTCTCCAGAACATAGCAAAGGACGCTTTTTCCAAATGACTCATCTTTCAGGACAAATCAACGTTTCATCTACAGGGTAAAGTAAACTACCGTAATGTCATGTGTGGTGTCACGAAGTCCTGGCATCCTTGTTGAACATGAAAGAAACTCACAACAACTGGCTGTGTTTTGTACCGTTTCTGTTCACAAATTTTATGAACCATTCTTTTTGGTGGAGGAAACTGTGACAGGAATGTCATTCCAGGACATGCTGCGATATTGGTTGTTTTCCTCAATGGCATGAAAATTCTAGTGCTTTCATTTTTACACATGATGGCATCCCACCTTGCTTTCACCTTGAGATGCAATGTTCATTTTGAGACACTATGTTATCTTAACAACACCATCCCACAATGTTGGGTTTGAGGAGATGGACAAGATCTTGTTCATTGCTTTTGCCCTTCCATGTTATAAAAGACAAAGTCTTTGTCCCACATATGGCAGCTACTCTTCAAGAGCTGAGAAATCCAACATTGAAATTTTTGTTTCAATAAACATATATGCTTCATATGTGGAATGAAACTGACTACCATGTTTTGACATTTCTGTTCAAACATAAAACCTTGAACCATCCTCTATCCAGTGACATGCATTATGTGTTTTTATCTTTCGTAGTTTGTAACAAACAAGTGAAATTTGTTCTTTCTTTCTGAATCACCCTGTACTTTCACTAGTAAATGAATGGTTTTCCAATGCTGTTTTTCTAATGTTTCATCGTGTTCCTAACAGGCACATACTCCCCCAGTCCACTGCAATCCATTCCTTCGGGTGGTGGTACTCTGACATCCAGACCTCGGTCTACCAAGTTCTGCAAACACCGGGGTGGCCATTTAACCCACTCACTAGTGTAGCACAAGTTCTAAATTAGGCTGCACAAGGTCTAAATTATGCTGAAAGGTGACAGTTTGGTTGTGAGTCAGCAAAGCAGTATCAAGTGCTTCAGTTAATATGTGCCGTGTTGACATTAACTATTGGACCATTTGAAGTGAACTATTCCAACATCTTTCCAAATATTGCATTTGCCACTCTCTTTATGCTGTTGTTCCCTATTAAACTGTGTGTGCTTACATGTAGATATTTTGTGGTTGTAACGGATCCAGTGATTCATCAGTGGTAACACACTTACTCAATGTTACATCTTCTCATCTGTTTTTTCATATTTTCTTTGCTCTGGATTTTGAAATGATTTTTCCTTCTCATTGGCAATTGTGTATATTTATTTTTTCCTGTTTTCTACATTAGTCTTTTCCTGACAAACGAATTTTTAAATCTCATAAAATTCATGTTCTAAATATTATAAAAAGCTAGAGAATCAACCATATTTATTTCAAGTATGGTAGTGTGGCTTCACCAATGCCATGGTTATTCCCATTTCAGTGGCTAGTAACCAGGCACTTCTCTTGTGTTATGCACGACTACAGTCTCTGTCATCAAGCCATGAATGGCCTTGTCATTGAAAGCATGTGCTTTGACTGTGTTGACATTTCCACTTGTTAAGTTTAATAACAGCTGTAGGGCTTCTTCTGTTTTATTTGTGACTATAACATTGCTCCTTTCAGCTTCTCTTTGCCAGTTCTACATCTACATTCATATCTATACCTGCATACATACTCCTCAAGCCACCATATCGTGCATAGTGGAGGTTACCTTGTACCTCTACTAGTCATATCCGTTCCTGTTCTGCTCACAAATAGAGTGATGGAAAAACAACTGTCTATATGCCTCCACACAACTCATAAAAGCATGTTCTCTAAACTTTCTCAGTAGCACTTCACGAAAAGAATGTTGTCTTCCCTCCGGGATTCCCATTTAGTTAGTTACATGTTCCATGGCTCATTTTGCATGATAAATTGTAATGATTTGGAATGAGTATTTTACGTTCACATGACAAATTAATTTGTACATGTGGTTACATTCTGAACATTTTTAAGTTTTTCAATTTTTTTAATTTGTTTCTTATTTATTTATTTACATAGTTTATGCCCACATTCGAGCACTAAAATCAAACCTAATACAACAGAGTCTACAATGATTAAGTTTAGGTCTTAGCAGTCAGCAATTTCTTCGTTTCCCAAAACTTCTTCATTCGTTGTAATCTGGCTGCTCGTTCTTCTGCAGATATGACATACGTCTTCTGTTCTGATGGTTTGAATGTCAGCCATGTGTATTTGTTCTTCAGAAGCAGTTTCTCTTCTCTGTGTTGAATTTGGTGTGTGGTGATGTTCAGTTCATCCAGATCACTTTGTACTTCTTTAAACCAGATGTTTTTGGTTTTACTGTTCCAGAAGTAGTCAAAAAGTTGCTTCTGGATTCTAGTATTTGGTAGGTGAGATATGTGGCAGAAAAATGCAATCCTTCTTTTCCGCATTGTATCAATAATGGATTCACTTTCTTTATACACTACTGAATTGGGCAAAAGTCTCCACTGCCCATTAACTTGGTGTTTCTTACTGATAATTGTTCGGAGTATTCTTCTATCAACTTTCTGCAATTTTTCAGTTGTTGGTTGAGTATTTAGTCTGAATAGTGCTTCACTTGCATGTGTTGTTTATGGTTTAATGACGGTGGAGTAATGTACAAATTTAGCATTTATTGAGAGAGATCATTTTTTGTAGGTTGGCCACATGGTTCTCTGCTCTCACTGAAGTTTTAATGTTCCACTGTCTATTACTGCTCTTTCATTAACATTTCTTATTAATATATGTGAGTTAGAACTTCCTACCTGCCATCTTTTACACATTACAGTAATAGAAATTCTTTTACATAATATAAAGAGTTGTCAAGGAGAAGCTCTATACAGAGCTTGTGTGCAGAAGCAGGGGAGCCGCAATTAGCTGCACACCAGCTGTTCCTTGTGGCTAAACAGGCACTCAAGCTCCGGCCATTCCTGACTTTGCTGGCTTTCCCTGCAACTATTAATATCTGCAAATACTTGGAATAACACTATTGCACTCTGCCATGAGGGAAAAAACTGTTTGGTATATGGGCAAAACAGCATTTATTGGATCTAGGAGTGTCTCTGACAAACATACAGAGGGAATGTTGGTGCTAAGCTTCACCCTGGTTGTTATTGAAACCTAGAATAATTGTAGGCTTGACAGAGTATGACGAATTGTTCACTCCAAAATTTGTCACCATTCTAACCGAGTACCAGGACTCTAACATAGTATATACAGATGGGTCCAAACAGGGAGATGCTATTGGTTGTGTTCTGTCATTTTTTCTGCCTATATCTTCAGGTTCCATCCGCCTATTGAGTTTTCTATGATCAATAAAAGAGACTGTGAGGCCGTGATGCCCTGCCTTGTGGCCAGTTAGAATTGATGATGTCTCTTTAATGTGACTTTGAATAGGGCACAGCCCCCTGACCCATGGCTTCCTTCTCAGACATGAAGAGCTGCCCATTTGTGATGCATGTGTGGTGCTGATTACAGTTCAACACATTTTAGCCGACTGTAATTTATATAATGACGAGAGGGTACAAGCTGGTTTACCGACTGACCTGCCCTCAATTTCAGGTGATAATGAGCCATGGATCTTGCCGTTGGTGGGGATGCTTGCATGCCTCAACGATACAGATAGCCGTACCGTAGGTGCAACCACAACGGAGGGGTATCTGTTGAGAGGCCAGACAAACGTGTGGTTCCTGAAGAGGGGCAGCAGCCTTTTCAGTAGTTGCAGGGACAACAGTCTGGATGATTGACTGATCTGGCCTTGTAACACTAACCAAAATGGCCTTGCTGTGCTGGTACTGTGAACGGCTGAAAGCAAGGGGAAACTACAGCCATAATTTTTCCTGAGGGCATGCAGTGTTAGTGTATGATTAAATGATGATGGCGTCCTCTTGGGTAAAATATTCTGGAGGTAAAATAGTCCCCCATTCGGATCTCCGGGTGGGGACTACTCAAGAGGACGTCGTTATCAGGAGAAAGAAAACTGGCGTTCTACGGATCGGAGCATGGAATGTCAGATCCCTTTATCAGGCAGGTAGGTTAGAAAATTTATAAAGGGAAATGGATAGGTTAAAGTTAGGTATAGTGGGAATTAGTGAAGTTCGGTGGCAGGAGGAACAAGGTGATTACAGGGTTATAAATACAAAATCAAATAGGGGTAATACAGGAGCAGGTTTAACAATGAATAAAAAAATAGGAGTGCGGGTAAGCTACTACAAACGGCGTAGTGAACGCATTATTGCGGCCAAGATAGACACGAAGCCCACACCTACGACAGTAGTACAAGTTTATATGCCAACTAACTCTGCAGATGATGAAGAAATTGATGAAATGTATGATGAAATAAAAGAAATTATTCAGATAGTGAGGGGAGACGAAAATTTAATAGTCATGGGTGACTGGAATTCGACAGTAGGAAAAGGAAGAGAAGGAAACGTAGTAGGTGAATATGGATTGGGGCTAAGAAATGCAAGAGGAAGCCACCTGGTAGAATTTTGCATGGAGCATAACTTAATCATAGCTAACACTTGGTTCAAGAATCATGAAAGAAGGTTGTATACATGGAAGAACCCTGGAGATACTAGAAGGTTTCAGATAGATTATATAATGGTAAGACAGAGATTTAGGAACCAGATTTTAAATTGTAAGACATTTCCAGGGGCAGATGTGGACTCTGACCACAATCTCTTGGTTATGAACTGTAGATTAAAACTGAAGAAACTGCAGAAAGGTGAGAATTTAAGGAGATGGGACCTGGATACACTGAAAGAACCAGCAGTTGTACAGAGTTTCAGGGAGAGCATAAGGGAACAATTGACAGGAATGAGGGAAAGAAATACAGTAGAAGAAGAATGGGTAGCTTTGAGGAATGAAATAGTGAAGGGAGCAGAGGATCAAGTAGGTAAAAAGACGAGGGCTAATAGAAATCCTTGGGTAACAGAAGAGATACTGAATTTAATTGATGAAAGGAGAAAATACAAAAATGCAGTAAGTGAAGCAGGCAAAAAGGAATACAAACATCTCAAAAATGAGATTGACAGGAAGTGCAAAATGGCTAAGCAGGGATGGCTAGAGGACAAATGTAAGGATGTAGAGGCTTATCTCATGAGAGGTAAGATAGATACTGCCTACAGGAAAATTAAAGAGACCTTTGGAGAAAAGAGAACAACTTGCATGAATATCAAGAGCTCAGATGGAAACCCAGTTCTAAGCAAAGAAGGGAAAGCACAAAGGTGGAAGGAGTATATAGAGGGTCTAGACAACATTCCATTAGAACTACTGACAGCCTGACAAAACTCTACCATCTGGTGAGCAAGATGTATGAGACAGGCGAAATTCCCTCAGACTTCAAGAAGAATATAATAATTCCAATCCCAAAGAAAGCAGATGCTGACAGATGTGAAAATTTCCGAACTATCATTTTAATAAGTCACAGCTGCAAAATATTAACGCGAATTCTTTACAGACGAATGGAAAAACTGGTAGAAGCCGACCTCGGGGAAGATCAGTTTGGATTCCGTAGGAATGTTGGAACACGTGGGGCAATACTGACTGTATGACTTATCTTAGAAGAAAGATTAAGGAAAGGCAAACCTACGTTTCTAGCGTTTGTAGACTTAGAGAAAGCTTTTGACAATGGTGACTGGAATACTGTCTTTCAAATTCTGAAGGTGGCGGGGGTAAAATACAGGGAGCGAAGGCCTATTTACAATTTGTACAGAAAGCAGATGGCAGTTATAAGAGTCGAGGGACATGAAAGGGAAGCAGTGGTTGGGAAGGGAGTGAGACAGGGTTCTAGCCTCTGCCCAATGCTATTCAATCTGTATATTGAGCAAGCAGTAAAGGAAACAAAAGAAAAGTTCGGAGTAGGTATTAAAATCCATGGAGAAGAAATAAAAACTTTGAGGTTTGCCGATGACATTGTAATTCTGTCAGAGACAGCAAAGGACTTGGAAGAGCAGTTGAACGGAATGGACAGTGTCTTGAAAGGAGGGTATAAGATGAACATCAACAAAAGCAAAACAAAGATAATGGAACGTAGTGGAATTAAGTTGGGTGATGCTGAGGGAATTAGATTAGGAAATGAGACACTTAAAGTAGTAAAGGAGTTTTGCTATTTGGGGAGCAAAATAACCGATGATGGTCAAAGTAGAGAGGATATAAAATGTAGACTGGCAATGGCAAGGAAAGCGTTTCTGAAGAAGAGAAATTTGTTAACATCGAGTATAGATTTAAGTGTCAGGAAGTCGTTTCTGAAAGTATTTGTATGGAGTGTAGCCATGTATGGAAGTGAAACATGGACGATAAATAGTTTAGACAAGAAGAGAATAGAAGCTTTCGAAATGTGGTGCTACAGAAGAATGCTGAAGATTAGATGGGTAGATCACATAACTAATGAGGAGGTATTGAATAGAATTGGGGAGAAGAGGAGTTTGTGGCACAACTTGACCAGAACAAGGGATCGGTTGGTAGGACATGTTCTGAGACATCGAGGGATCACCAATTTAGTATTGGAGGGCAGCATGGAGGGTAAAAATTGAAGAGGGAGGCCAAGAGATGAATACACTAAGCAGATTCAGAAGGATGTAGGCTGCAGTAGGTACTGGGAGATGAAGAAGCTTGCACAGGATAGAGTAGCATGGAGAGCTGCATCAAACCATCTCAGGACTGAGGACCACAACAACAACAACAACATGCTGAATGTGGCATGTGTTTTACGATTTTGTGTTTTGTCTTCCCTGCTACCTAAGCTCTTAGGTCAAAGCTTGTAGTATGTTAGAAGACAATTATTTGATTGATTTGCCAATCTTCTTTCCTGGACTTGCCTCTTATTGGCTGTCCATTTCATTGTTTTTAATGGCCTGCCTTGACTTGCTTGCTCCAGTGTAACATTCAGAGGAGTCATGTGTGTTCGTGTGAGTAAGAGTACAGGGGAGCATATGTGTACTTACGTTGTATTTTAGGCTATCTTCAGTTTGTGTCATCTGGCTCCATTCATCTCATAGAGTCAATGTACAGGCAGTGATGACCACAATGCTGAGTGACTTAAAGGTGCAACAACAACAACAACAGCTTTATTTAGACACTCTCTTACCACAATTTATTTGCAATACAAAAATGAATTTTATGTACAAATCAATGTTGTGGCTGTAAGCAGCTCTTTTAGTCCAGCTGTTTCTAATTTATGTGTGGAGTTCTTTGAACATCGGGTGCTGCAGATGGCCAGTAAGAGTTCAGCTAAGTGGTACACAATACCTTTGTAGTATGGTGATGAGGAGCTGGTTGTCTTCTTGGTTCATGTCAGTGGCATTAATCCAAAGATATAGTTTACAATGAAGAAAGAAAGCAGTGGTCCACTTAATTTTCTGGATCTATCTGTAATTAAATGGGTGGATGAGACTCTGAGCCACAAGGCACACAGAAAGGAAACACACACTGATTGATAACTCCACAGGGAATCAAACCATCATCCTGGACAAAAAAGAGGTGTGGACAGAGTCAACAAAATCTGCAACCCAGTGTATTTGCAGAATGAATTAAATCATTTATAGTTGGCTGTCAAGAAAAATGGATGTACCAGTAAGAAAATTGATCAAGCACTTAATCAAAGAAGAGAAGAAGCAGGAGGTACTGAGCAACAATGGCAGCCATCTGGAAAAAAAATTTCTCCTGTTCATTAATAGAATTACAGATTGCATCAGGAAAATTTTGGCCAAGTATGGAGCTGAACTAATCTTTAGACTCACCAAGAAGATTGATGACATGTTATTTTAGAAACCTCACTGAAACATACTGTTCTATTGAATAACTACAAGTTTCTAAAATAATGTGCCACAGGTTCAGACCTACTTTTCTAAACTCCCATTCTTTTATTAATTCATGTTTCCATATTAGTATTAGTATTATTTCCTCTGAACTGCGAAGAGAAACAGAGCAGGCTAGGAAAAAATGGCTAAAAGAGGAATGTGATGAAATTGAAGAACTGGACAGGAAAGGAAGATACGACTTACTATACAACAGAGTAAAGACTATGACATGGGAACAAAACAGAGCAGGAAGTGCTACTATGGAAATTTTGAGTAAAGACGAAGAGGTAGTGTATAAAGATCGTGACGATGTCCTCCAGAGATGGGAAGAATATACAAAAGAGCTATATGACACAAATAGCAAACCAGAAACTCTGGAACTTGAATCACACAACAGTGTAAGTGATGAAGAGAAAGGACCGACCATCATAATGGAAGAAGTAAAGTCTGCTATTGCTGCAATGAAAAATGGCAAAGCAGTAGGTACAGATACAATACCGGGAGAAATACTAAAATGCTTGAACCACAATGGAATAAGAGAAATATTGAGGTTATGTAATAAAATATATGACAGTGGTGAATGGCCTGAGGACTTTTTGACAACAGTAATGATTCCATTGCCGAAAAAACAAGGAACCAAGAAATGCAGCGAGCACAGGACAATCAGCCTCATTTCACATGCAGCCAAAGTGATGTTAAGAATAATTAATAAAAGACTTGAAAAAGTAATAGAGGAGAATCTCGGCGAGGAGCAGTTTGGCTTTAGACGGAATACGGGCACCAGAGATGCAATAGGGCTCCTACGAATCTTAGGAGAAAGGTTTATTGAAAAAGGAAGAGACCTATATATGTGCTTCATCGATTTAGAAAAGGCATTTGACAATGTGGTTTGGGACAAGCTGGCGACTATTATGAGGGAAAAGAGAGTGGACTGGAAAACCAGAAGACTTATAAACTCATTGTACCTTAATTAAAAAGTTTCAGTTAAAGTGAGAGGAGAAAGTACGAACTGGATCAGACTAGGGAAAGGAGTAAGACAAGGATGCTGTTTATCACCTACTCTTTTCAACCTGTACTTGGAAAATATGATTGACCAATGCTCATTAGATGACAAAGGAGTAGAAATTGGAGGAAGAAGAGTAGGGTGCTTGAGATTTGCTGATGATATGGTCCTTCTAGCCACAGGGGAAAAAGAATTACAGGATTTGGTGGACACCATTGCAACTAACGGAAAAAAATATGGAATGAAAATTAACACAAATAAAACAAAAGTATTGGCAATAGGAGGAAATAAGGAACTAAAAATTGTGCTGAATGGAGAAAAACTAGAACAGGTGCAAAATTTTAAGTATCTTGGAAGCAGGATAGACACCGACTGGAAGTGCACCACAGAAATTAAAACAAGGATAGCAATGGCAAAAGAGGCATTTTATAAGAAAAGGAGAATCTTCTGCAGCGGTATGGACAGAGAACTCAGAAAGAGACTCATAAAATGTCTTGTATGGAGTGTTCTTCTATATGGCGCTGAAACATGGACTATGAGGAAAAAAGACAGAGAAAGGCTGGAGGCTTTTGAGATCTGGACATGGCGGAAGATGGAAGGAATAAGTTGGATGGACAGAGTAAAAAATGAAGAGGTACTGAGAAGAGTGGGGGAGAAAAGGCAGTTACTAGATGTAATAAAGAGAAGAAAAAGAAATTGGATTGGGCATATATTAAGAAAGAATGACGGACTGATAAAAACAGTTTTAGAAGGTTATGTAGAAGGGAAAAGGAAGCGAGGAAGGAAGAGATTCCAGATACTGGATGACATGATGGACGGTACAACATACAGCAGCCTTAAGAAGGAAGCAATGGATCGCAGAAAATGGAGAGGCAAAGGACCTGCTAATATAGCAGATAACTGATGATGATGATTATTTCCTCTAATAAAGAGTGTTCAGTCTGATCATGTTGATTTGTCATTTGGCTCCTAGCTTCGCTACACTTACATTTTAGAATTTTTATAATGGCTTTTATACTATACATTTTTATATACATCACTTGAGTCCCTAATGTATCCTACGTACATCACAACTCATGTGGTATAGTTCATCTTACCCACTGTTCTTATCAGAGCACTTTTTCTTCCATTCATTTAGTTCCTTCCCCCTTGTAGCCATCATCCCATTTATGATTCCTTCATATAATGTATGGCAACCGACCTGATCTTTTTTGTGTGTCATTTTAGTGCCTACATTACTATACCAACATTTTAGACATGTGATGGTTGTTATATATTTAATTTTTGTTTTTAAAACAATGCAAAGTCCAGGTTGTAATGTGACGATATAATGAAAAGGATAGTTGCTACTCACCATATAGCGGAGATGCTGAGTCACAGAAATGTACAACAAAAAGATTGTCGGAATGTTAGCTTGCGGCCATGTCAAAAATAGACACAAAACACACACACACACACACACACACACACGAGGCAATCGTAACTCATACACACATGACCACAATCTGGCAGATGGAGCCAGACTGCGAGTAGGGGCGCGTTACGGGAGAGGGAACCAGGTGGGGATAAGGAGGAGGCTGGGGCGGGAGGGAGAGGGGCAGCAGGGTAGGGGTGGGGGATGGTAAAGTGCTGCTGGGAGCTTGCATGGACGGCCTGCTCAGCAATAGGGTGGTCCAAGTGTTTTCTGGCCGCAGTTTGTTGATGGCCATTCATCCAGACATATAGCTTGTTGGTTGTCATGCCCACTTAGAATGGAGCACAGTGATTGCAACTTAGCTTGTAGATCACATGACTGGTTTCATAGGTAGCCCTGCCTTTGATGGGCTAGGTAATGTTTGTGACCTGTGTGGAGTAGGTGGTAGTGGGAAGAAGTATGGAACAGGTCTTGTTTCTAGGTCTATTACAGGGATATGAGCCATGAGGCAAGGGATTGGGAGCAGGGATTGTGTAGGAATGGATGAGGATACTGTGTAGGTTTGGTGGGCGGTACAATACCACTGTGGGAGAGGTGGGAAGGATAGTGGGAAGGACACTTCTCATTTCAGGGCAAAATGAGAGGTAGTGAAACCCTGGTGGAGAATGTAATTCAGTTGCTCCAGTCCTGGGTGATACTGAGTCACAGTGGGAATGCTCCTCTGTGGCTGGACGGTGGGACCTCGGGAGGTATTGGGTGACTGGAAAGATAAGGCATGGGAGATATGTTTTTGTACAAGGTTGGGAGGTTAATAACAATCTGTAAAGGCCTCAGTGAGATCATCGGTATATTTTGAGAGGCACCACTTGTCACTACAGAAGCAACGGACGTGGGTGGCCAGGCTTTATGGAAGGGACTTCTTGGTATGGAATGGGTGGCACTTGTTGAAGTGGAGGTATTGCTGGTGATTGATAGGTTTGATATGGACAGATGTACTGATATAGCTACCTTTGATGGTGGAGGTCAACATCAAGGAAAGTGGCTTGATGGGTTGAGTAGGACCAGGTGAATCGAATGGTGGAGAATGTGTTGAGGTTTTGGAGGAATGTGGATAGGGGTCCCCATCCTTGATCCAGATCACGAAGACCTCATCAGTCCTCTGTCCATATCAAACCTAACAACCACCAGCAATACCTCCACTTCAACAGCTGCCACTCATTTAATACCAAGAAGACCCTTCCACACAGCCTAGCCACCTGTGGCAGTTGCATCTGTAGTGATGAGCGGTCCCTCTAGAAATACAACAAAGCTCTCACTGAGGCTTGTACCGATTGCAATTATCCTCCCAACCTCGTAGAAAAGCAGATATCCCATGCCTGACCCTTCCAGTCACCCAACACCTCCCAAAGTCCCACTGTCTGGCCACAGAGAAGCATTCACCTCGTGACTCAGTACCACCCAGTAATGGAGCAATTGAATCATATTCTCCACCGGGGTTTCACTACTTCTCATTCTGCCCTGAAATGAGAAGTATCCTTCCCACTCCCCCTACAGTGGTGTTCCACCAGGGATCCTTATACATCCCTACACAACCCTTGCTCCCACCCCCTTACCTCATGGCTCATATCCATGTAGTAGACCTAGATACAAGACCTGTCCCATAAATCCTTCCACCACCACCACTACCACCACCACCTGCTTCAGTCCGGTCACAAACATCACCTATCCCATCAAAGGCAGGGCTACTTGTGAAAGCAGTCATGTGACATACAAGCTAAGTTGCAACAAGTGTGCTGCATCCTGTGTAGGAATGACAACCAATAAGCTGTCTGTCCACATGAATGGCCACCGATAAACTGTGGCCAAACTGTATGTATGTGTTTGTGTGTGTGTGTGTGTGTGTGTGTGTGTGTGTGTGTGTGCGTGCGCGCGCGCGTGTGTGTGTGTGTGTGTGTGTGTGTGTGTGTGTATATGCGCGCGCGCCTGTGTATATTTTGTACTTGTTGGCCACCACAAGTTAACGTTGTGGCAGTCTTTTTGTCATGCCGTTCTGTGACTCAGCATTTCCAGTATACGGTGAGTAGCAACTAACCTTTTCATTATGTAATTTTTGTTCTTGTCACTCAGTCCCATAATGTATCATACATGTGACAAATAATTTAGCATGGTTTATATTACCATTAATTTTTGTCACTGTTTTCACTGTTTTTATCCCTTGTTCATTCAATTTACCTTTGTGCCAGTGCCTTGTTGCCTAAAATGTCACATATTGTCACATGCTTGAGAGTTATTTAGCCTGCCTGTATACCACAGCTTATTCATATTCTATTATGTCCTTGAGTGTAGTATTGTAAGCACTCGGACCAGTCAGTCCAGATTTTCTATATCATCACTGATAATGTCAGTTATGTTGCTTGTACACCAATGGTGCCTGCACTGCACCGCACTTCCAGACCTCTGGCGTGGCCCTCCACACAATAGTGGTTGGCATTGCTACCTTGTGGCTGCCTGGCAGTGGATAGTGTGAGTACTGTATTTGTTCTCTTCTTCTTTTTACTTCGTCCCACCCACATGAACATCACATTTTTAGCCCAGTTTGATTATTGGGCCTTTCTCTTTTTCTTTCTTTTTTCCAGTTCCACCAGCTTTTGCACTTACTGGCCAGACCATATTTTTTGTATTACCAGATACAATTAGTAAGTTGCCTTGTTTCAGCAGTCTGCTGTTTTTGGTTTTTACACATATTTTGCATTATATTTCTTCTCTCCTCTCTATTGCACAGGGTTATTCTAAACAATGGACCCATTTTCAAAACTTCATATTTATTCAAGTACAAATCCAAAATGAACAACCTTTATACCAATGAAAAGAGGAAGTTTGATTTTTTTCATAATGTTTGATATCATTTTAATAGATTTAATAATTTGTAATTAATTAGTTTTTAATAATTATTTAAAATTATAAATGTGATAACTGTTGTAAATGTTCAATGTGGCCACCGTTGGCTGCACGGCAAACATTGAAGCGGCAGCCAAACTCATCCCACACATGCGAAAGCATATCTACTGTTACTGAGTGCACGGCACCAATGATCCGGTTCCACAGATTGTTCAGAGTGGTTGGTAGAGGCAGGACTTAAACAGCTCCCTTCAGATAACCCCATAAGAAATAGTCGCAGGGTGTTAGATCAGGAGAACTCGGTGGCCAGAAGTGCAGAGCCAGGTCCTCAAGTCCCCTGCGACCTATCCAATGCTGAGGAAGGGAGTCATTCAAAAAGCCTCATACATCACGGTGCCAATGGGGCAGAGCTCCATCCTGTTGGAAAATGAAGTCCTGGGTATCTTCCATTACTTGAGGGAACAACCATTGTTCCACATGTCAAGGTATGTGATTCCTGTTACAGTTCTTTCCGCAAAGAAGATTGG
Source organism: Schistocerca americana (assembly GCF_021461395.2). Classification (NCBI taxonomy): domain Eukaryota; kingdom Metazoa; phylum Arthropoda; class Insecta; order Orthoptera; family Acrididae; genus Schistocerca; species Schistocerca americana. Next base: position 439,425,591 of record NC_060125.1, read on the forward strand.
TCCATAAACCTTTTTATGGAATATGGTACAGAATATATTTATCTTTGGTGAGTCTCTTTCGTGTTGCAATGATGACTGTGGATTTTCCAAACCCCATATGCGAACATTGAATCTGTTGACTTTTTCCCTAAGGTGGAACATCGCTTCATCACTAAAAATTACACGCTGTAGAAATGCGTCATTCTCCATTTTTGCTAGCACATGACCACAAAATGCGATATGGTTCTCATTGTCATTGGGGTTGAGAGCCTGCATAAGTTGTAATCGGTAAGGCTTGTACAGCAAACGCTGCATCAGAACTTTCCATATAGTTGGTTGGGGTATTCCAAGTTCTCTACTGGCTCTATTGGTAGACTTATTGGGACTGTGCACAAAACCCTCAAATTTGTCGGACATTATCCTGTGACTCATGTGATCGATCTGTGCTCTTTCTTTTGCACACACTCACAGTCTGTTTAAATTGCTTAAACCAACAGCTAATGCTCTTGCGAGTTGGTGGTCGAATACTGAATTTGTCACGAAATGCCCACTGCACTCCAATGTGCGACTCACTTTTCGCGAACTCAAGAATGCAGAAAACCTTGTGCTCCACATTCTCCATCTCACTCCCAACTGACAGTGAAATGGAATGAAGACCTGATTGCCGCACAATCGCTACTGACCACTTCTGAAACCGTCACTGCCTGCCCGCCGAAGACTTTGAAACTTTCTCTTTTCATTGGTATAAAGCTTGTTCATATGTACTTGAATACATACGAATTTTTGAAAATGAGTGCATCTTTTAGAATAACCCTGTATATTACAGTTTCATACATCTGAAGATGGGAATTTAAAATCTTGAAACTGGTTGTGGTTTGAATAAATATTAGTACAACTGCAGCAGATCTCTCTAAATTAATCACAAAAACAAGTGTCAGTGCCCGCATAGCCGAACACAAAGGAAACTGTCATTTGGGACAACTGAAGACATCACATTATCATGCACACATGTATAGAGAAGCAATAGAGATTCATAATAATTTTAATAGAAAGGAAGAAGATTTGAAGTTAGATAAAAAATCCAGAGATAGCCCCATAGTCAGCATCACATGATATATCATTGTGTCCTCTATGTGCTAAATGCGAGAGCCCCTCAACCCTTAGTGGCAGTAGCTGTTTTACCTTGGAGTTGGAGACAAAATGTCAGGAAGCAGTTTTATACGTCAAACACAGCCTCTCCACCCAGAATTTTTAACTGAAGAACCCACAGAGAGTCTTTTCTGTCTTTAATCCACTGTGCAAATTACAGTCTGTTTAAAATTTGCCGATAATTAATTGGTGCATCTCCATCATATTGGAACTAAATGTTACCCATTCATTATCTAAGTGGAATGCTTACAACTTTCCAGCAAAAATACTCTTCTAGATTTCTTGATGGATTTATTAACTTTAGTAACCATCTTTGCTCTGATGACATCACGATCACTACTCCTTGTCTGTATATTGACATTGTTGGTAAGGTCAAGCCTGTTTGTAGCTACTAGGTCTAAAATACTTTCTTTGCATGTGCACTACTGAACAAGCTTCTCAGGACAATTCCAGAAAACATGTTCAAAACTACTTCACAGAGCTGCCTATTGGTACCACCTCCATTTTATATTGCATCTACATCTACATTTATACTCCGCAAGCCACCCAACGGTGTGTGGCGGAGGGCACTTTACGTGCCACTGTCATTACCTCCCTTTCCTGTTCCAGTCGCTTATGGTTCACGGGAAGAACGACTGCTGGAAAGCCTCCATGCTTGCTCGAATCTCTCTAATTTTACATTCATGATCTCATCGGGAGGTGTAAGTAGGAGGAAGCAGTATATTTGATACCTCATCCAGAAACGCACCCTCTCGAAACCTGGACAGCAAGCTACACCGCGATGCAGAGCGCCTCTCTTGCAGAGTCTACCACTTGAGTTTGCTAAACATATCTGTAACGCTATCACGCTTACCAAATAACCCTGTGAAGAAACGTGCCGCTCTTCTTTGGATCTTCTCCCCTTCTCTGTCAACACGACCTGGTACGGATCCCACACTGATGAGCAATACTCAAGTATAGGTCAAACGAGTGTTTTGTAAGCCACCTCCTTTGTTAATGGGCTACATTTTCTAAGGACTCTCCCAATGAATCTCAACCTGGCACCCGCCTTACCAACAATTAATTTTATATGATCATTCCACTTCAAATCGTTCCGTACGCATGCTCCCAGATATTTTACAGAAGTAACTGCTACCAGTGTTTATTCCGCTATCATATAATCATACAATAAAGGATCCTTCTTTCTATATATTCGTAATACATTACATTTGTCTATGTTAAGGGTCGGTTGCCACTCCCTGCACCAAGTGCCTATCCACTGCAGATCTTCCTGTATTTCACTGCAATTTTCTAATGCTGCAACTTCTCTGTATACTACAGTATCATCCGTGAAAAGCCGCATGGAACTTCCGACGCTATCTACTAGGTCATTTATATATATTGTGAAAAGCAATGGTCCCATAACACTCCCCTGTGGCATGCCAGAGGTAACTTTAATATCTGTAGATGTCTCTCCATTGAGAACAACCAGCTGTGTTCTGTTTGCTAAAACTCTTCAATTCAGCCACACAGCTGGTCTGATATTCTGTAGGCTCTTACTTTGTTTATCAGGTGACAGTGTGGAACTGTATTGAACGCCTTCTGGATGTCACAGGAAATGACATCTACCTGGGAGCCTGTATCTAATATTTTCTGGGTCTCATGAACAAATAAAGTGAGTTGGGTCTGAGATGATCGCTGTTTCCAGAATCTATGTTGATTCCTACAGAGTGGATTCTGGGTTTCCAGAAATGACATGATACGTGAGCAAAAAACATGTTCTAAAATTCTATAACAGATCGATGTCAGAGATATAGGCCTATAGTTTTGCGCATCTGCTTGACGACCCTTCTTGAAAACTGGGACTACCCGTGCTCTTTTCCAATCATTTGGAACCTTCCATTCCTCTAGAGACTTGCGTTACACGGCTGTTAGAAGGGGGGCAAATTCTTTCGCATACTCTGTGTAGAATTGAATTGGTATCCCGTCAGGTCCAGTGGACTTTCCTCTGTTGAGTGATTTCAGTTGCTTTTCTATTCCTTGGACACTTACTTTGATGTCAGCCATTTTTTCGTTCGTGTGGTGCCTTAGAGAAGGAGCTGCAGTGCGGTCTTCCTCTGTGAAACAGGTTTGGAAAAAGGTGTTTGGTATTTCAGCTTTATGCGTGTCATCCTCTGTTTCAATGCCATCATCATCCCGGAGTGTCTGGATATGTTGTTTCGATCCACTTACTGATTTAACGTGAGACCAGAACTTCCTAGGATTTTCTGTCAAGTCGGTACATAGAATTTTACTTTCGAATTCACTGAACGCTTCACGCATAGCCCTCCTTACGCTAACTTTGACATCGTTTAGTTTCTGTTTGTCTGAGAGCTTTTGGCTGTGTTTAAACTTGCAGTGAAGCTTTCTTTGCTTTCGCAGTAGTTTCCTAATTTTGTTGTTGAACCACAGTGGTTTTTTCCCGTCCCTCACAGTTTTACTCGGCACGTACCTGTCTGAAACGCATTTCACGATTGCCTTGAACTTTTTCCATAAACACTCAACATTGTCAGTGACGGAATGGAAATTTTCATTTTGATCTGTTAGGTAGTATGAAATCTGCCTCCTATTACTCTTGCTAAACAGATAAACCTTCCTCCCTTTTTTTTTTTTATAATCCTATTTACTTCCATATTCATGGAAGTGCATTCCATGCTACTGACCATAGACTCCTTTTGAATGATGTAAAACTGTCACAACAGAACCATGTGGCCAGTACAAACATCTGATAACTAACTTGAGCTCAATGAGACCTGTAACTCTTGTCCAAATAACTTCACAACTAGACACAATTTCAAGCTCAACAGACACAGTGCTTTGCCAAATGCAATGAACACTCCATCTCCTATGGCAACTAATATGTCTTTTTGATATATGTTCCATGCCTGGCTAAATATTTCAGAACTTTCTACCTCCTGTTTCAGCCAGCTCTTGGTTCTGAGAACATTTGAACATGACAACTTACCTAGAGGGCAGTAAATTCAAGAACTTTGTAACAAATGCTTCAAAAATTTACTGTTAAAATTTTGACATTTGAAGTGTCTTTACTTTGTACATGGTCTGATTTTGTTGTCTTCACATCTGCTGGTGAGTGTTCATCAGAGGACTTCAAACTACTCCCAGCTTAAAAAACCACCATGTGCACTCCATAGTTGCCACTTGAACAGTTTCCTCTACGCAATGCAACCAGTACTATCATAGAATCAATGGAACCTTTGGTTGAGACCCTTCACTCAGCTACAAACCACGGTGGGTACAGTGTTGTGCTGTGCTCTGCTTGCACCCTACGAGCAAGATCAGCAGTCTTCATCACTTCCATCAGTCACCTGTACGAAGTCAGAATGGTTTGAGCACCTTTGTGACAGATGTAGTTGGTGCCGATGTGAGCCACAACTTGCAGGCAACTGCACCCTTCACCTCTGATAGCCGCAGGCAGGACCTCCTCCGCACGTACCTTGGATGAGGTCCCTGGCAGACATACTGAGTGTGCATTGGATTTCTCTCCAACACTGGACACTGTTCCTAAGGGGCTCCACAATGCACCAAACATTGGAGATACTGATAACTAGCAAACCCTTGTCTCTATGTGCATGCTCAGACCCTGCTGTATAAGTGGCCACCTGTCTACTCAAGAGGGCGAATGGGCGAGGTCAGACTGCTAGCCTCCATATTGACTATCCACCTTAAACAAAGTGAACATGTTACAACATGCCACTCACCATGCAGTGAGGTTGGAAGCCCCATGTCGAGTACACTGCGAAGTGTCTTAGCAATCTAGCCTGTGGTTGAAGCAAGTGACACCTGTGGTATCCCATGCAATGTGGCACATTCTCTACCACTGCTACATCCAGAGGCAGCAGCCTGAATACAGCTGAGAGTGGCTAAAAGCATCTTCAACTGTTCGCAACTGTGGACAGCTCATCCTGTGTCTGCACTCAGGATGCACACATCCTGTCCATGCTAGTACCAGTAAGAATCAGCTAGAAAAGCCCACAAAGAAAGGTAAATATGTAGCATGGTACTCTCCTGATGTGTCACCACGGGAGTGTGGCACCTTACCGAGCTGTGTAGCTGGCTGTCCAAAATAAGTGACTACTGTATGAATCTACACTTTACAATTACTAAAATGGTAGACTACACCTTGTAAATACAAAAGCACACAAGGAATTTAAGAATTAAAAAATGAAAGTGCACAGAAAAAGCTAAATACATAACTTCCTACTTTACTGGTGTGGTAAGGAGGCAGCTGGAGCCTGACAGAGCATTGGCCAACAGTTGCTGCCATTTCCAAAAAACAAATGACAACTTCACTACAGACTGCAAGAATTTAGACTTTTCAGTTCCTAAAATGTGAGCCTACACAACTTTTGATTAGTTTGTCTATATGATGACTCCATTGTGACTAATTCCTACTGGATCCCAAAGAATTTTGCGCAAAGTTTTTCAGTGAATGTATGACCATTAATGTGTACTACTTCTGGTGCTGGCAGGACATGTTTGCTTGTTTGAAAATCACGTAATATGAATTTTTGAAGTCGTTGATAGGTAATTTATGTAGGTTAAGAACCAGAGTAAACTGACTTTTGATCATTGTGATAAGTCTCCTCCCCTCCATCTCTCCATTCTCAGGTTAGTGTCAACCTGTGACACAATGTTTTGCTAAGGTCTTCTGCTTTCAGTTATGATTCTGTTCATGCAAGAGAGATACCATTAATGTCATAATACTTTAGTTTGCCAAATAGAATTTTGTGATTCAACAATCAGAGCCTTTGACAAGGTCACAAAACATAACAAAAGGATATTTTTTCTTGTTTAGCTCTGCCAGAAATTCATTTGTGATGTCTTTCATTATTTAATTACTTTCTTTATGGAAAATTCTTTATGAAAACAAAAAAGAGGCAGTTAATGAGTTCTGATCAGCTGCATGAATCAGTAAACTGCCAAGGCCACTTTCTGAAACACTTGTGAAAAGAATGGGAGGTGTGAAATAGGTCCCTAACTAGAGGTGGTTTTCTTATCTACAGCTTTGTGGATTTGTTTTACAACAACATACTTAAGTCTGTTAAAAGGTATGTCTCTAGTCATTGACTGATTACAAAAACAGTTTAAGGATTATAGTGTCAAATCAGAACAAGATTTTAATATTCTGCTATAGATACCACTGTAGCCAGTATAATTGTCATTTTAGCGACTTGGTGTGTTTTGTTATCTACTCAGGGGCTGCAGTTTTCAAACTAATGTCTTGGTGTTGCATGCAATGCCTGCACAAGTGAATTTAAAGCTTATGTATTTGCTTGTGTATTGTTGGGTGCAACATTTTCTGCCATTGCAAGGACACAATCTCTGAATTTGAGGCACACTGATTAGGAGGTGTCACCATTTCCATGAGAGCTCTTCAGGGCTAGGTTTCATGTGGGTAACTAGTTGTGTACGTTTCTTGTTTACATATACTTTTACGTAAATACTCTGCAGGCCATTGTACAGTGTGTGGTGGAGGGTACTCTATCCCACTACTAGTCATTTCCTATTTCCTCTTCTGTTCCACTGCCAAAAGATTGAGGGAAAAATAACTGTCTATATGCCTCTGTATGAGCCCTAATTTATCACATCTTACCTTTGCGGTCCTTATGCGAAATGCATGTTGGCGATGGTAGATCGTTCTGCAGTCAGCTTCAAATGCTGGTTCTCTAAATTTTCTCAGTAGTGTTCCTTGAAAAGAATGCCATCTTTCCTCGTGAGATTTCCGTTTGAGTTCCCAAAGCATCACCATAATACTTGCATGTTTTTCGAACCTGCCGGTAACATATCTAGCAGCTCATCTCTGAACTGCTTCGATGTCTTCCTTTAAATCTGACTTGGAATGGATCCCAAACACTCAAGCAGTACATAAAAAATAGGTTGTTCTTGTATCATAAATGTGGTTTCCTGTACAGATGAACCACACTTTCCAAAATTCTCCCAATGAACCATTTGCCTTCCTTACCACAATCCTCACATGCTCATTCACAGATTGTTTTTTCATTATTTTTGAAGTCTTATTTTTTGATAAAAGTGCATATGATTACTATTTTAATACACAGCTGAAGGATTTTACTAATTGATGGTAATGGAATTTCAGAACTTGGCTACAGCTTATCCTCTTCCTAGCAGTGAGTACCTTAATGCTGGTTTCTGTTCCATTTTACCCTTGTTTCATTTTAGGGGATCCTGGAGTACCGCAGGGCTCGGTACTGGGCCCCATCCTATTTTTGATATATATAAATGACCTAACATCAACCAACCAGTACCATAGCACTATCCAGTTCGCAGATGACACAAGCATATTAGTCAGCGGGAAGACTGCAGAGATACTACAGACAAGACTGTCTGAGGCATTAACAAATGTTGTAAACTGGTTCAACCAAAACAAACTAATAATAAATAAAAGCAAAACAGTAGCATTAAATTTTCATAATGTCAAGAGAAACATTGAAGAGGATATAAGAATTCAGATGTCAGACACGGATATTGCAAATGTGCCTAATACAAAATTTCTGGGGGTCTGGCTACAGGATAATCTTAGATGAGAAACTCACATTGACAACATATTAAAGAAGCTAAGTACCATGTGTTATTTAATGAGAGTGCTAGAAAACTGCTGTCATAAGGACTGTCTAATGACAGTTTACTATTCTAATATACATTCTGTCCTAAAATATGGGATCACTTTTTGGGGTAACTTGCCATCCTGCCTAAAACTCTTCAGGATGCAAAAAAGAATAGTGAGAATCATGGCTGGAATAAAAAGGAACAAACCATGTAGACCATTATTTAAAAGGATGGGGATTCTTCCCCTTCCGTGTATTTTCCTATTTGAAAGTGCAATGTTTATAAAGAAATATACAATAACAAATCGTAGTATCCTCCCCAAAAATGAAAATGTTCATCATCATAATACAAAACAGAAAACTGACTTTCATGTACTCCATACAAAAACCAGTTTGTGCCAAAAAGGAACATTACACCATGGAAAAATTATCTACAATAAATTGCCAAGAGAAATTAAAGTAAAGACTGATGTAAAAAATTTTAAAGCAGCATTAAAAGAATATCTATTGACACATTGCTTTTATAGTGTGGAAGAGTTCCTCCAAAATCCTCGAGAGTCTAAGTGATGATTTTGCAAATACTGTAACCATTAATATTGGCCTATAAATACATTCAGATGTAATTCTCAAGTTTCTAATGGGGTTCAAGTATAAGTTGTATACCGACTTGCCTAGTATATGAAGTAAAATTCTATGAATGTAATTCTCTAGTGCACATGTCAGTTCATAGTGTACAAGAGTTCCTCAAAAACCCTTAGAGCTTAAGTGAGGATCATGCAAATACTTTAATCGTTAATATTGGCTTATACATGTATTCAGTTGTAAACTTCAAGTTTCTAATGTGGTTTAATTATAACTTACACATTGACTTGCCCAGTATATGAAGTGCTGTAAAATTTTGTGAACATAATTTTCTAGTTTCTATAGTGTTTTAATTGTAAGATATACTTTGACCTGTCCAATATCTGATGTGCTGTACTGTACATGTAAGATTTACTGGACCAATAAATACAATACAATACAATTTAAACAAGATTCAAAGTGCTGTAGAAGTTATATGTTGTTTGTTGTGGTCATCAGTCCAAAGACTGGTTTGATGCAGTCTCCACATAGTCTGCCCTTTATAAGTCTTTTCACTTCTGCGTAACTATTACAATAATCATTGCAATATACACCTAACTTGAACTTACTCACTGCAGTAAAACTTTAGTCCCTTCTCTACAATTTTTGCCCTCCACACTTCCCTTCATTACCCAGCTGACTACTCCTTGATGGCTCAGAATGTGTCCTAACAACAAATCCCCTTTTTTTTAAAAGTCGAGTAGTGCTATAAATTTCTTTTATCTCCAATTTGAATCAGTACCTCTTAATTGGTTATCTGATCTAGCCACCTGGCCTTCGATATTCTTTTGTAGCATCACAATTAAAGGCAACTATTTTCTTCTTCTCTGTACTTTTTATCATTAATGTTTCATTTCTATGCAACACTCAAGACAAATACTTTAAGAAAATATTTCGTAACACTTGAATTTATATCATAGGGATAAACTACAAGGATCATTTTTAAAGTAAGAGCTGACAGCGCATCCTGTCTGCGCATCTTGTCACATGACATCCATTTACAGTCGGCCACTCTTGGTCAGTCTCTCACTACGCTACCAAAACATTTCGCGTGTCCATCGGTGTTAGATGTAAGATGACAGTTGTTCATTTGTCACAAAGTCAGTGTAATTTGCCATGTCAGTCAGCAATCCCGCCAATTGTGAAGTGTGCGCAGTTATTTGGTTCTTAAATGCAAAGCAAGTTTGTCCTGCTGAAATTCATCAGCAGCTTGTTTGAAGTTTATGGTGCAGATGTAATAAATGATGGAAATGTGCATAAGTGATGTAGGCGGCGTCATGTAGGTGGCGTCTGCTCTCTAGCAGTGGTATTCTGCTTCACGACAATGCTCGACCTCATGTTGCGGCAAAACAAAGATACAACTGGACTGGATCATTCACAATACAGCCCTGACTTAGCACCATTAGACTTTCATCTGCTTCCAAAACTGAAGGAATTTCTAGGTGGAAAGTGATTGGAAGATTATGACATGTCGAAAGAAAGTGTTACTATCTGGTTTGATGATCAGGCAGCAGAGTCCTTTGATGCTGGGATCCAAAAGCTAGTGCTATGACTTGACAAGTGTTTAATGTTCGTCGTGACTATGTTGAAAAGTGACAAATGTGCATATTGTAGTTTGTGATACAATTTATGCTTGTAAATAAAGTTTCTCTTATTCCATCACAAATCGGTTCTTACTTTAAAAATGACCCTCATATATGACCCTTCTAGGAATGTACACATCAGTATTTTGACAGTAAATCACTTTGTGATGCATAATGCCTCTCCTGTAGTGTTCACTGAAGCTGGGTGAGCCTCTCTCTTATGTTTTCATGCTTACTAAACAAAGCTGTGAAGAAATGCAGTGTTATTTATGAATTTTCTTAGTTAATCAGTCAGTCTTATTTGATAAAGCTGTCAGACTGACAGACAATCAATATTAATTGAATAAGGGTTTGGTAAGCTATCTTCTTTGTGTATGGGCTACACTTCTTGAGCTTTCTTCTGATGAATCTCAGTCTGGATCTGCCTATCCTGTGATTAATTTAATGTGGTCATTCCATTTCAAATAGCTCTGTGTACATAGTAATCGTAGAGTACTTTCAGCTATTTATGCACTGTAGATTAAATTTGTTTATTTTGATGTCATAGTTCATAGTAATTGACAGAAAATCATTGAATAAAACAGAAGTAATCTGTGGCGTTCCCCAAGGTAGTGTTATATGCCCTTTGCTGTTCCTATCTATATAAATGATTTAGGAGTCTATATAAATGATTTAGGAGACAATCTGAGCACCTGTCTTGGGTCATTTGCAGATGATGCTGTTGTTTATCAACTAGTAAAGTCATCAGAAAATCAAAACAAATTGCAAAATGATTTAGAAAAGATATCTACATGGTGCAAACATTGGCAATTGACTCTAAATAACAAAAAGTGTGAGGCCATACATATGAGTGCTAAAGAGAATCCATTAATCTTCGATTATATGATAAATCAGTCAAATCTGAAGGCCATAAATTCAACTAAATACCTAGGAATTACAGTTATGAACAACTTAAATAGGAAGGAACACGTAGAAAATGTTGTGGGGAAGGCTAACCAAAGACTGTGTTATAGTGAATGTAACATATCTACTAAAGAGACTGTCTACACTACGCTTGTCCATCCTCTTTTAGAATACTGCTCTGCTGTGTGGTGTGGGATCCTTACCAGATAGGACTGATGGAGTACATTGAGAAAGTTCAAAGAAGGGCAGCACATTGTGTATACTCGCAAAATAGGGGAGAGAGTGTCACTGAAACGATACAGGATTTGGGGTGGTCATCATTAAAACAAAGGTGTTTTTTGCTACAGCAGAATCTTCTCACAAAATTTCAATCACCAACTTCCTCCTCCAAATGTGAAAATATATTATTGATGCTGACCTACATAGGGAGAAATGATCATCATAATAAAATAAGGGAAGTCAGAGCTTGCTTGGAAAGATATAGGTGTTCGTTTTTTCCTCAAGCTGTAAGAGATTGGAATAATAGAGAATTATTGAAAAGGTGGTTTGATGTGAATCCTCTACCAGGCACTTAAATTTGATTTGCAGAGTACCCATGTAGATGTATATTTAGAAGGTCAACTGCCAATCCCTACACCAAGTGCTGATTCTCTGCAGGTCTTCTTGCATTTTGCTACTAGTTTCTAGCAGTGTGACTTTTTTTGTATACAACAGTATCATCCTGAAGAGCTTTGTGGAGCTTCTGACATTATCTACTAGGACAAACAGATTTATGAGCCAGAAGATTATGACCTCCACCCGCTGTGAGATTGAATACCATCTGGTGGCATTGTGGGCACACACTGTGGTGACAGAAGTACATAAACAGAACAGAGACAGATTAGGAATCATTCTAGTGATGAAAACGGCTGCAAATGGGAAAATCCACTAACATTAGTGACTTTGACAAAGGGTAGATCGTTATGGCCCAGCAACTAGTAAAGAGTATCTCAGAAATGGCAAACCTGGTTGATTGTTCATGTGCTACTGTCATGAGCATCTTTGAGAAGTGATTGAAGAATGGTGAAACCATGAGAAGTCAACAAAGTATTGGACATCAACATCTCATCACAGTATATGGAGATCAGAGGCTTGCCCATTCTGTATAGCAGAGCAGGTGGCAAAGTGTGATAGATCTGACAACAGTGCTCAATGCTGGCACAAGCAAAAGTGTTTCAGAGCACACTGTGGAGGATACAGTTTTGAACATGGGGGCTTTGCAACAAAAGTACCCATATGTGTTACAATTCAGCCAACGACATTGTCAATTACATTGCAATGAGCATGAGATTACTGAGATGATCAGTGGAAATAAGTCACCTGGTTGGATGAATTGTGTTTCTAGTTACAAAACAGTTTTATGGTTGTGTCCAGGTATGCCATCATCCTGGTGAACTGCTGCTTGAAACGTGCAATGTGCCATGGATGCATGCCACTGGGGACACTTTTATGCTGAGGGGGACGTTCATATGGGCTTCTATGTGGTCTGTGGTAGCAATGGAAGACACCGTGACAGCTGTGAACTACGTGAACATTATTGTGGGCCACCTGCATCCCTTCAGGTTTGATGCTTTCCCCGATGACAGTGGTACATTCTGGTGATTCATCCAGTCCGTATCACAAGACCAGAAAAGGTATCCCATCAGGCCAAGCCGTGCTTTTCCTATGTCAAGTTACTTCTGTTGGTTTTCTATCTCATGGTCACTTATTTCAATATTCATCAATTTGGTGTTCATATTACAATTCTCTTATTGAAACATTACTAGAGAAAGGAATTTGATGTTTCAGACCTCTCTGTCATCATCCATTTTAGCACCATTAACTGAGTATCTGGACATACAAACTATTTACTAATTTAAAACAGGAGCAGAATTTCTTAGGGTTTTCTATCAGATTGTCAGGTAGAATTTTACGTTGGAATTTGTTGAACACTTCATGAGTGGCTCTTATTATGATAGTTTTGGCTTTGTTCAGTTTTTGTCTCTTGATGAAGCTTTGGCAGCATTTATATCTTCTACATCTACATCTACTACATCCATACACTGCAAACCACTTGGCAGAGGGTACGTACCATTGTACCAGTTATTAGGGTTTCTTGCTGTTCCATTCATGTATGTGTTGTAATTATTCTAATCTTGTCCTCACGAACCTTATTTGAGTGGTATGTAGAGGCTTGTAGTATATTCCTAGAGACATCATTTAAAGCAGGTTATTGAAACTTTGTTAGTAGACTTTCTCAGATAGTTTACGTCTATCTTCAAGAGTCTGCCCGTTCAGCAGCTTCAGCATCACTGTAATACTCTCCCACAGGTTAACAAACCTGTGACAATTTGTGCTGCCCTTCCCTGCATAAATTCAGTATTCCGTATTCATTCTATTTGGTATGGAACCCAAAAACGAGCAGTATTCTAGAATGGGTTGCACGAGGGATTTGCGAGAAATTTCCTTTATAGACCGATTGCACTTTCCCAGTATTCTACCAATAAACCAAAGCCTGCTATGTACTTTACTCACTACTGAGCCTGTGTGATCATTCCATGTCAGATCCCTACAAAGTGTTACACCCAGGTATTTGTATGAGTTGGCCAATTCCAACTGTGACTCATTGATACTATAGTTATAGGATACTACGAGGTGTGGCTAGAAAAAAACCGGACTAGTACTGGTGAAACAATAAAACGAATGCAATAAGGCTGAAAGTCGCATGGCCTGTCACGTGACTCTCGCTCCGCCTACTGCTCGAGTTTCATCTGCCTCCTGCACTCAGTCTGCCCGTGGCGTCTGTTTTAAGTAGTTGACGTTTTGTCTGTGCGTCGGAAAATGTTGAGTGTACAGAAAGAACAGCATGTTAACATCAAATTTTGTTTCAAACTAGGAAAATCTGCAAGTGAAACGTTTGTAGTGTTACAACAAGTGTATGGCGATGATTGTTTATCGCGAACACAAGTGTTTGAGTGGTTTAAACGATTTAAAGATGGCCGCGAAGACACCAGTGATGACACTCGCACTGGCAGACCATTGTCAGCAAAAACTGATGCAAACATTGAAAAAATCGGTAAACTCGTTCGACAAGACAACAAGTCAACTCCTGTTAACTCAGACACTGCTCTGATTGTTAAACGGCGATCTTGTCGAACAAGTTTACCGATTTTTTCAATGTTTGCATCAGTTTTTGCTGACAATGGTCTGCCAGTGCGAATGTCATCACTGGTGTCTTCGCGGCCATCTTTAAATCGTTTAAAGCACTCAAACACTTGTTTTCGCGATAAACAATCATCACCGTACACTTGTTGTAACATTACAAACGTTTCACTTGCAGATTTTCCTAGTTTGAAACAAAATTTGATGTTAACACGCTGTTCTTTCTGTACACTCAACATTTTCCGACGCACAGACAAAACGTCAACTACTTAAAACAGACGCCACGGGCAGACTGAGTGCAGGAGGCAGATGAAACTCGAGCAGTAGGCGGAGCGAGAGTTACGTGACAGGCCACGCGACTTTCAGCCTTATTGCATTCGTTTTATTGTTTCACCAGTACTAGTCCGGTTTTTTTCTAGCCACACCTCGTACAATTATTTTTTTTTTGTCATTTTGTAAAATGCACAATTTTACATTTTTGATCATCTAAACCAAGTTGCCAGTCTTTGCGCCACTTTGAAACCGTATCAAAATCTGACTGAATATTTATGCACCTTCTTTCGGATAGTACTTCATGATAGATCTTTTGTAAAAAGCTTGATTTTACTATTAATGTGATCTGGAAGCTCATTAATATCAAACATGAACAGCAAGGATCCCAACACACTTCCCTGGGCATACCCAAAGTTACTTCTACATCTGAGAATTACTCTCCATCCAAGATAACATGCTGTGTCCTCCCCACCAAAAAGTCCTCGATCCAGTCACAGTTTTCACTTGATACCCAATATGATCAAACTTTTGACAATAAATGTACAGTAGGTGTGGTACTGAGTCAAATGCTTTTTGGAAATCAAGTAATATTGCATCTACCTGACTGCCTTGAACCAAAGCTATGAGTACGCCGTGTCAAAAAAGTGCGAGTTGGTTTTCACATGATCAATGTTTTCAGAATCAGTGCTGGTAGGCATGAAGCAAGTCATTCTGTTCAAGAAACCTCAATATGTTTGAGCTCAGAATATGTTCTAAGATTCTACAACAAATCGATGCCAAAGGTACTGGGCTGTAAGTTTTGTGGATGACTTCTACTATCCTTCTTGTAGATGGGTATGACCTGTGCTGCCTTCCAACTACTGGGCACATTTTTTTTTTTGTTCAAGGGGTCTACAATAGATTATATTTTTAAGAGAGACTAACTCAGCTGCAAATTCAATGTAGACTCTGAAGGGCTTTCAATGAGACCTGGAGGTTTGTTCAGTTTTAATGATTTCACCTGTTTCTCAACACCACTGACACTAATACTCATTTCTCTCACCTTTTCAATGGTATGAGGATTAAGTTGGGGCAATTATACCAGGTTTTCCTTTGTAAAGGATCATTTGAAGACAGAGTTAAGCATTTCAGATTTTGCTTTGCTGTCCTCAGTTTCAGTTCCTGTCTCATTCACTAGGTACTGGACACTAACTTTGGTGCCACCTACAGCCTTTACATATGACCAGAATTTCTTTGCATTTTGTGAAACATCATTTGACAATATTCTGCTACAGTAGTCACAGAATGCTTCACGCATTGCTCCCCTGACAGCCAAATGTCTTTCATTCAACATTGTTCTACCAATAGTCCTGTTCTTTGTGTTATGTATCTTATGCAGTATTCTTGTTTTGTTAGAAGTTTCTTAACAGAGACTGTGTAGCATGGAGGGTCCCTCCCAATATGAATTGTTCTACTGGGAACATATCAATTTGGAGCATGGTCAACTATTTTTTTTAAACTTGAGCCAGAGTTCCTTTACATGCTCCTGCCCTTTGCTGACAATTCATCATTAGGGAAACATTCCACGTAGGAAAAATATATCTAAAAACAAAGATGATGTGACTCTTACCAAATGAAAGTGCTGGCAGGTCGACAGACACACAAACAAACACAAACATACAGACAAAATTCAAGCTTTCGCAACAAACTGTTGCCTCATCAGGAAAGAAGGAAGGAGAGGGAAAGACGAAAGGATGTGGGTTTTAAGGGAGAGGGTAAGGAGTCATTCCAATCCCGGGAGCGGAAAGACTTACCTTAGGGGGAAAAAGGACGGGTATACACTCGCACACACACACATATCCATCCACACATATACAGACACGAGCATGAAATATGTCTGCTTGTGTCTGTATATGTGTGGATGGATATGCCACCCTACCTAAAACCTCTTTCTTCATTACCTAGCCAGCTTCATCCTGACCCACAACTTCTTCACTTTCGAAGGCCAGACATACCAACAATTAAAGGGAACAGCCATGGGTACCAGGATGGCCCCTTCGTACGCCAACCTATTCATGGGTCGCTTAGAGGAAGCCTTCTTGGTTACCCAGGCCTGCCAACCCAAAGTTTGGTACAGATTTATTGATGACATCTTCATGATCTGGACTCACAGTGAAGAAGAACTCCAGAATTTCCTCTCCAACCTCAACTCCTTTGGTTCCATCAGATTCACCTGGTCCTACTCCAAATCCCATGCCACTTTCCTTGATTTTGACCTCCACCTGTCCAATGGCCAGCTTCACACGTCCGTCCACATCAAACCCACCAACAAGCAACAGTACCTCCATTACGACAGCTGCCACCCATTCCACATCAAACGATCCCTTCCCTACAGCCTAGGTCTTCGTGGCAAACGAATCTGCTCCAGTCCGGAATCCCTGAAGCATTACACCAACAACCTGACAACAGCTTTCACATCCCGCAACTACCCTCCCAACCTGGTACAGAAGCAAATAACCAGAGCCACTTCCTCATCCTCTCAAACCCAGAACCTCGCACAGGAGAACCACAAAAGTGCCCCACTTGTGACAGGATACTTTCCGGGACTGGATCAGATTCTGAATGTGGCTCTCCAGCAGGGATACGACTTCCTCAAATCCTGCCCTGAAATGAGATCCATCCTTCATGAAATCCTCCCCACTCCACCAAGAGTGTCTTTCCGCCATCCACCTAACCTTCGTAACCTCTTAGTTCATCCCTATGAAATCCCCAAACCACCTTCCCTACCCTCTGGCTCCTACCCTTGTAACCGCCCCCGGTGTAAAACCTGTCCCATGCACCCTCCCACCACCACCTACTCCAGTCCTGTAACCCGGAGGGTGTACACGATCAAAGGCAGAGCCACGTGTGAAAGCACCCACGTGATCTACCAACTGACCTGCCTACACTGTGACGCATTCTATGTGGGAATGACCAGCAACAAACTGTCCATTCGCATGAATGGACACAGGCAGACAGTGTTTGTTGGTAATGAGGATCACCCTGTGGCCAAACATGCCTTGGTGCACGGCCAGCACATCTTGGCACAGTGTTACACCGTCCGGGTTATATATATATATACAGGGTGTTTCAGAAATGACCGGTATATTTGAAACGGCAATAAAAACTAAACGAGCAGCGATAGAAATACACAGTTTGTTGCAATATGCTTGGGACAACAGTACATTTTCAGGCAGACAAACTTTCGAAATTACAGTAGTTACAATTTTCAACAACAGATGGTGCTGCGGTCTGGGAAACTCTATAGTACGATATTTTCCACATATCCACCATGCGTAGCAATAATATGGCATAGTCTCTGAATGAAATTACCCGAAACCTTTGACAACGTGTCTGGCGGAATGGCTTCACATGCAGATGAGATGTACTGCTTCAGCTGTTCAATTGTTTCTGGATTCTGGCGGTACACCTGGTCTTTTAAGTGTCCCCACAGAAAGAAGTCACAGGGGTTCATGTCTGGCGAATAGGGAGGCCAATCCACGCTGCCTCCTGTATGTTTCGGATAGCCTAAAGCAATCACACGATCATCAAAATATTCATTCAGGAAATTAAAGATGTTGGCCGTGCGATGTGGCCGGGCACCATCTTGCATAAACCATGAGGTGTTCGCAGTGTCGTCTAAGGCAGTTTGTACCGCCACAAATTCACGAAGAATGTCCAGATAGCGTGATGCAGTAATCGTTTCGGATCTGAAAAATGGGCCAATTATTCCTTTGGAAGAAATGGCGGCCCAGACCAGTACTTTTTGAGGATGCAGGGACGATGGGACTGCAACATGGGGCTTTTCGGTTCCCCATATGCGCCAGTTCTGTTTATTGACGAAGCCGTCCAGGTAAAAATAAGCTTCGTCAGTAAACCAAATGCTGCCCACATGCATATCGCCGTCACCAATCCTGTGCACTATATCGTTAGCGAATGTCTCTCGTGCAGCAATGGTAGCGGCGCTGAGGGGTTGCCGCGTTTGAATTTTGTATGGATAGAGGTGTAAACTCTGGCGCATGAGATGATACGTGGACCTTGGCATCATTTGGACTGTAGCTGCAACACGGCGAACGGAAACCCGAGGCCACTGTTGGATCACCTGCTGCACTAGCTGCGCGTTGCCCTCTGTGGTTGCCGTACGCGGTCGCCCTACCTTTCCAGCACGTTCATCCGTCACGTTCCCAGTCCGTTGAAATTTTTCAAACAGATCCTTTATTGTATCGCTTTTCGGTCCTTTGGTTACATTAAACCTCCGTTGAAAACTTCGTCTTGTTGCAACAACACTGTGTTCTAGGCGGTGGAATTCCAACACCAGAAAAATCCTCTGTTCTAAGGAATAAACCATGTTGTCTACAGCACACTTGCACGTTGTGAACAGCACACGCTTACAGCAGAAAGACGACGTACAGAATGGCGCACCCACAGACTGCGTTGTCTTCTATATCTTTCACATCACTTGCAGCGCCATCTGTTGTTGAAAATTGTAACTACTGTAATTTCGAAAGTTTGTTTGCCTGAAAATGTACTGTTGTCCCAAGCATATTGCAACAAACGGTGTATTTCTATCGCTGCTCGTTTAGTTTTTATTGCCGTTTCAAATATACCGATCATTTTTTAAACACCCTGTGTGTGTGTGTGTGTGTGTGTGTGTGTGTGTGTGTGTGTGTGTGTGTATATATATATATATATATATATACATACAGGGTGGTCTTTAAATACGTCTGCTTGTGTCTGTATATGTGTGGATGGATATGTGTGTGTGTGCGAGTGTATACCCGTCCTTTTTTCCTTTTTTCCCCCCTAAGGTAAGTCTTTCCGCTCCCGGGATTGGAATGACTCCTTACCCTCTCCCTTAAAACCCACATCCTTTCGTCTTTCCCTCTCCTTCCTTCTTTCCTGATGAGGCAACAGTTTGTTGTGAAGCTTGAATTTTGTGTGTATGTTTGTGTTTGTTTGTGTGTCTGTCGACCTGCCAGCACTTTCATTTGGTAAGTCACATCATCTTTGTTTTTAGATATATTTTTCCTACGTGGAATGTTTCCCTCTATTATATAAAAAAATAAAGATGAGGTGACTTACCGAACGAAAGCGCTGGCAGGTCGATAGACACACAAACAAACACAAACATACACACAAAATTCTAGCTTTCGCAACCAACGGTTGCCTCATTTCCTGATGAGGCAACCGTTGGTTGCGAAAGCTAGAATTTTGTGTGTATGTTTGTGTTTGTTTGTGTGTCTATCGACCTGCCAGCGCTTTCGTTCGGTAAGTCACCTCATCTTTATTTTTATATGTAATTTTTCCCACGTGGAATGTTTCCCTCTATTTTTTTATATATATATATATATATATATATATATATATATATATATATATATATATATATATATTTTCCACGTGGGAAAAATATATATATAAAAACAAAGATGAAAAATATATATATAAAAACAAAGATGCTGTAACTTACCAAACGAGAAAGCGTTGGTATGTTGATAGAGACAATAAAAAACACACACACAAATTTCAAGCTTTCACAACCCAAGGTTGCTTCATCAGGAAAGAGGGAAGGAGAGGGAAAGTCGAAAGGATGTGGGTTTTAGGGAAGAGGGTAAGGAGTCATTCCAATCCCAGGAGTGGAGAGACTTACCTTAGGGGGAAAAAAGGACAGGTATACACTCGCGCGCGCACACACACATATCCATCAGCACATATAATATACAGACACAGGCAGACATATGTAAATGCAAAGAGGTTGGGCAGAGATGTCAGTCAAGGCGGAAGTACAGAGGCAAAGATGTTGTTGAATGACAGGCGGCAACTTGAAATTAGTGGAGGTTGAGGCCTGGTGGGTAACGGGAAGAGAGAATATATTGAAGGGCAAGTTCCCATCTCCGGAGTTCTGATAGGTTGGTGTCAGTGGGAAGTATCCAGATAACCCTCTCCTTCCCTCTTCCCTGATGAAGCAACCTTGGGTTGCGAAAGCTTGAAATTTGTGTGTGTGTTTGTGTGTTTTTTATTGTCTCTATCAACATACCAACGCTTTCTCGTTTGGTAAGTTACAGCTTCTTTGTTTTTGTTTTAGTCATCTTTTGTACTTTGATAATCATTGTTGCCACAACTGTGTCATGATCACTGGTACTAGATTTGATGTGGATATCCTCAAAGAGGTCAAATAAGTTTTTGGTTACATTAGAAGATGAGTCTGGTGAGTGACAGGAAGGATCTAATTATCATTTTACGCCCACCCTTGATACTGAGTCTTGTCCAGACAATCTCGCTTGCAACTTTAGTTTCTATCTCTGTGGATTTAAGTTTCTTGTCTACTGTGACAAATGCACCAGCTCCACTTCCTATTAGCCTATCCTTTCAATATACACTTAAATTTTCCCCAAAAGTCTCACTGCTATCAATTTCAGGACTCATTCATCGTTCCATACCTAGTATTATGTGAGCTTCTCTACTTTCCAGGAGAACTTCGGACTCTGGCACTTTGTTTCTTCAGTGAAGCTCACTTTGCTTTCAGAGCACCTTTCTAATGTGTCTGTAGAACTACGGAAGGCAAGGCATGATGACGATCACGGATAGCGATGGCATTGGCTGTGCTCCACCACAGAACTTGCTGATGATGAATGGGGCCCATCAAGTGCAGAATGGCAATGCGGATTATCTCATTGTACAGATTGTGGATGCCTTCATTCACATAACCTGGGAAAGAAGGTGGAAAAATGACCTGGGAGGTATATAGAGGCTAATTAGCACAATGGAATGTGCAGTGGGGAAACCCTGTCATTTGGAGGCGGGAAGGAAATGAGAATCAATGGAAAGTGGTCCCTGTCAAGGTCATCATGTGGCGACCAGTATAAGGAAGGAAGAAGGGGAGGGGAAGACAGTGAAAGATCAGTGGGAGAGAAAGTGTCATATGCAGCATTAAAATGAGCAGGGGAACCATCATTAAGAAGGCACAGCTCGTATTCCACAGGAAATCAGTCAATGTGGAGCCCCCAACTAGATGAAGAGGCAGTGCCCCACAAAGGGTGTCAGGCACTAAAATTCCCAATGAGGAGGAGAGGAGGGAGGGTGAGCTGAAAGTGGGTTGTTAGGACAGCAAATGTAGGTGCCCTGTCAGGATGGAGATAGAGATATCAAATCGGAGTGGACCCAAACAGCGATCCATGTACTAACAATTTCCATACAGATCAACGTGCATGTGCCACCAGAAGTCCTCAAAGGGCCAACCTGGTTATGACAGAAAGCATGGAACCCATGAAGAGACAGTGGGTGAGAAAGCAAACCCTGGACCATCCTACCTGGTCAACCCAAATGGTTGAATCCAAATGCATGGATAGAGTGTTCCTTAAATGCAACTTATAACTAACAGATGAAATTACACCCAGTCCCAAGACAGTATAATATTCTTTCCTAGTATCCTTGATAAAGACACACGTTCAGGAGCTGATAAGAGGGAAAAAAACTCATTCACAGTCTTACATTTGACAGGCTTGTAGTGGTAGAAACAAAATGTACAATTCACATGCAATAGGTTTTTGAGTGAATGTATTAACACATTTCACAGGGTGTTTCATCTAGTGCTTATCGTACCACTCAAAGAGTGGCACAATCTTCACATTAGTGTAAGGAACACTTTCATCAATGTGCCTGATCTCATCCTGATTTGTATGATTCCCATTATCTTTAGATGATCTTTACATCCAATATTCCTCTGCAAAGGGCCTAAATTGAAGGTGATGTGCTGAGCTCTACATTCCCTCAAAAATACTATTTAGCTGATAATCACATCCCAGAGAGTTCTGTACCAATTTCGTATTTCACCTGCAATGACTACTACCTAACAATAACACTTTCTTGGACTTCTTAAAAAAAATTCTTCCCTAGACCTTTGGGGCTGCATCTGAATGATCTTGGATGTCTTGATGCTTATGTCCAGTCTCCAAAGCATTGAAGCTATTGGAGGCAGCTAGACTGAAGCTATTAGAATTTCAGTTTCTCCTGGATATTTTCACTAATTTGAAAGCCTTGAGAGAAATCCAGTCTTCTAGTCCAGCCATAATATGACTACTGTAAACTAAAGCTCACTGAACTGCTGAGCCTTCTTGCATTTCTGCAAAATAAACCTGTAGTTTCAATACAAGCTGCTTTTTTACCAGTGTTGTGTAGTTTACAGACAGTCACTACATCTTCAGAAATGACCATCAGCATTCCTCATTAACAACATCCTTCTTGAAGACAATGTTGACCTTCATCATACTGATAGCCATTCTTAATGATTCTGCAAGTTTTCACACTTTTCCTTTTTGGTGGTCAAGTGTTGCTTAAAGTATGGTTAAAAACAATGCTCAGTGAAGGGATTCTGATTTTTTGATACGGCTCTCGTTGTGGACTTGTTCTTTAAACACGTAATTCAATACTCGTAATGTTAATATAAATTGTATCAAAAGATCATATCTTGTGCTGCTGGCTTTAGAATAAACAATTTTTATGGAAGTTCACAAGAACACCTGCAAGAAGGCATGAAGGAGAAAGCCAGCATCTACAAGTCATCCAGTAATCCATCTAACAGATATCCTAAAGTTTCCCCTCACTATTTTCCTCCTTATGATTTCCCTCCTGGACAACAAACACTAACATAGAATGTTCTTATCTTGCATTTCACCAACAACCACTATACTTAACATCAATCCATCGATTTTCTAGCCTGCTTGCCCATTGCAGAGGACAGCTGAGTTTTGCAGTTCTACCAGTAAGGGTGTTGCTGCTGGGTAGTGTGGTCTGTCTGTCAGCATGATTTTAATGCATGTGTGGAATACTCACAGCACACTATATAATGTGGAAGCGAGGATGTTTTCGTCAGTCTTTGATGGCTCTCCTGAGGATGACTGGTAGACACCCACACAAAATATCATGGAGTGTAGTTAACAATAACCAGCTGCAAGCCCCAAATTTCCATCGAGAGCTCAATTCGCTGGGAAATTTTGAAATTAATCTTACTTTGAATGATAATCATGGCCTTAAAATCACTACAAATTCTGATGGACTCGATGCTTTCCTCATGATGAACATGGGAGTAACTGCTGACTAGCTGTGATCGACACAATCACCCCTCAAGTCCGATAACCTGTCTAACTCTGCCTTTACTGCATCATGCCTTGCGAATGAAAGTGGCCATGCACGACAAAACTTAGGCACAGTGGACTGTTTTAGTGAAATATGCACTTCATACTTTTTGGCATGGCCCAAAGTTCATTGAAATAACTTCTTGTAAATCTCTAATGATGATTCTAAATCCTGGAACAATACTGAGCTGGCTACCAGGTTCACCTTATACAGTACCTGGAAACCAGATGCGGCGAATGCATCTAAACCAAAAATATTTATAGCTGATGGCAAGCTTATGACCAACAAAGTGATTTGCCATTCAACATTCTTGTATTTTTCCCATACAGTGATTTGCCCTCACAAAGGGATCTGTTGCTGAATATAATTTCACGTAGAAGAAGGTGTAATTAGATGGATGACGAACACTAACTTCACTTAACGAAGGTTTATTCAGCGGAGCGAACTGCCTCTGGGCAGAACATATATGGTATATATACAGTTACAGAACATTCCAGTACAATGATTCTTGACATTTATGGATACTTCTAGAATGTACTTCAACGGAATATAGAAATTAAAATATTACAGTTCAGGTGAGTTCTGAACTCATGGACCCTCCATGCAACAGTCTAGTATCATAACCATTTCACTAGTGACTGTGCTACTCAGCTTCTTCTGCCACATTGCTCCCTCCTTAAGAGAACAGCATCTCGGTATTACGTCCTCTAATTCGTGAACGAGTCATCGGTCCTGCATACTCCGACTCCCGATAACTGATGTTCGCCCTGGCGGTGATCTCCTTAGAACTTCCCTTGCCGCTATGCTCTTCATCACCTTTCCGCTTGTTGCCTTTCACTGGAGCTTCGAATTTACCCTGGGTTCCAGGATCCTTACAGGGCTTCATTCGAAGGACGTGGACCGTATCTCTGATCTTTCGTCGTCTTGTGTCGGGGTCAAAATCTTCAACTTCGTAAGTATTATCAGACAACTGTTTTACAACCTTATAAGGTCCAAAGTAGCGCCTGAGGAGCTTCTCAGAGTGACCAACCTTCCAAACAGGAGTGAAGATCCAGACGAGGTCACCAGGCTGGTAGACAACAGGGCGGTGGCTCAAGTCATACCTGCAGCAATTGTTTTCTTGAGCCTGCAGCGTGCGGAGTCGAGCTAACTGCCGAGCTAGCTTCCTGAGCTCTGGTTAACATGTGGCTGATGTAGTCATCATCCACGTCATCAGGATGCAACGGAAACACAGTGTCCATTGTTGTTGTTGCCTCACTCCCATGCACCAGGAAAAATGGCATAAATCCTGTGGTGTCTTGTTTGGCAGTGTTGTAGGTAAACGTCACGAAAGGTAGTACCTCATCCCAGTTGCTCTGCTCAACATTGACGAACATTGATAGCATGTCAGCCAAAGTCTTATTAAGGCATTCAGTAAGCCCATTAGTTTGTGGGTGGTAGGCAGTCGTCATGTGATGGAGACCTTGATCGGCATGTTGGGGAGCATTCTCTCCAATGGCTAGCTTGCGGCAATGGTAACCTGCGTCATCCTGCACCCATATCTTCTTGTTCATCTTCATCGTCCCGGAATTGGCGTCAGCTAAGATTGGTCTGCTGTCTTCTGGTGCAGGTGTCATCAAATATCCATCGCCTTTCATGACAATAGCGCACCACATGTCCCAGTTGTCCACAGTGGAAACATACTGGTTGGTTGTACTGAGTCCTCCAGACATCAGTCTTCCTTGGTGCCCAAACAGGTTCCTCATGCGGCATTCTAGGAAAGTAACTTTGCATGGGTCTTGACTTTTTTACTGTTTTAAAGGAAATTGAAGGATGAGAGATTGGGTTCAATGTGTGTTCCACTTCCTCCCTTATGACCTCTCGAAGTGCCTCGGGTTTTTGCTCGCCGTGCATTCCAAGTGCCTTCTGAACTTCCTCTCTCACTATCTAACGAAAAACACTTGTGAAATCAGTTCCTTCCTCCATCAAAGACATCGATATGACATTTGGAAGCCGTTCAAACTTCTTGCATGTAATTCTTTTTTGATGCATTGTCTCAATATAATGGCACCATTTTATGAAGTCGTCTGCTGTCGAAACCTCCTTCTTCAGGAGTAGGGCTTGATATATGTCCTCAGCAACACGCTTCGTGAGATGTGCAACCTTATCTTCTTCCTTCATTCTAGGATCCACTTGTTTACACATCTCCAAGACGTCTTGAATGTAGGATGCTGTCATTTCTCCTGGATGCTGTGCCCTACACTTTAATTTATCTTCAGCCTCGCACTTTGGCATTATGTGTCACCGAAATACTTGCGCAGTTCCGCCTGGAACGCTTCCCAGCTTATGAACTTCTCCTTGTTCTCATAACATTGCTTGGCAGTGCCCTCCAAGTAGAAAAATATGTTAGCCAAACACACAGTGTCATCCCTTTTGTTAAATTTGGCTATACGCTCATTGAATAGGATTGGGGAGAAGAGAAGTTTGTGGCACAACTTGACTAGAAGAAGGGATCGGTTGGTAGGACATGTTTTGAGGCATCAAGGGATCACAAATTTAGCATTGGAGGGCACCGTGGAGGGTAAAAATCGTAGAGGGAGACCAAGATTCAGAAGGATGTAGGTTTCAGTAGCTACTGGGAGATAAAGAAGCTTGCACAGGATAGAGTAGCATGGAGAGCTGCATCAAACCAGTCTCAGGACTGATGACCACAACACATACGCTCATATACCTTCAGCGACTTGTTTGGATCTTGGCCATCGTCACCAGAGAACCCGGAAGGATGTGTCATGTGGTGGCTCACAGTTGCTGTCATCATAACATCCTCTTCTTCCTCTGTCTCCAATAGGTTGCAATCTGTTGAATATGGCTCAAACTCGAGTTTCTCGCCACGTAAACGGCGGCTCTGTCGTGGCCTGATGGGAGTCACTGTGTCATCGATAATGTGCACTATCACAAATTCCAATACCTAGCATCTCCTCCAGAATAATGACATGCAGAAGAAGGTGTAATTAGATGAACGATGAACACTAACTTCACTTAATGAAGGTTTATTCAGCACTTGCACATACAAGAGTACAGTGCGAACTGCCTCCGGCCAGAACACATACGGTATATATACAGTTACAAAAGATTCCTGTACAGTGATTCTTGACTTTTGTGGATACTTCTAGAATGTACTTGAACGGGATATAGAAATCAAAATTTTACAGCTCAGGTGAGTTTTGAACTCACAACTCTCCATGCAACATCCAGTACCATAACCACTACACTACAGTGACTGTGCTACTCAGTTTCTTCTGCAACAATATGAAATGACTTGCTGCTGCAGCAGTTACAGATGGCGTGCCCAAACACTGATAGGTGCTTTATTCAAATGACACAGTATGAGGTCTGTTCAAAAAATTCCCGAACATTCGTAATTTCGCGCTAGTTACGTGTTGGAGCGAAGTACAGCTGGCATCCCTGCACATGCCTATGCTTAATGCATAACTGCTGCAATTTTTATTGTGTATATCTGTTAGTTATTGTTCAGTGCTGTATTAACTAGAACATTGTGTTGTATAGTTTGTGAATTTTGAGATGGCGGAGTTAGAGGAGCAATGCATCAGCATCAAATTTTGTGTGAAACTCAAGAAAACCTTTACAGAGACACAACAGATGATGCAGGAAGCCTATGATGATGAGTGCTTAAGTTGTATTCGGTATTACGAATGGTTCACAGAGTTTAAAAATGGCTGGACAGAAGTTAAAGATGACCCTCGTTCAGGATGCCTTTTGACTTCTACTGATGACGCTGAGGTCAGGAATGTCAATGAACTTTGTGTCACAGGGACAAACTGTTAATTGATGGTACTACTCGGATATGCTGCAATGCCTGAGATAAAATATGAGACGGAAACGGCCTGAAATGTGGTGAGACAATTCATGGCTCTTCCATCATGATAATGCAACCGTACAATCATCCCTGTTGGTGTGTGTCTGTTGTTTAATAAATGAAGTCAGTGTGCTGCGTCATCCTCTGTACTATCCAGACCTGTTCCCTGTGAACTTTCTTTTATTTCCAAAGTTGAAAACCCCATTGAAAGGACAAAGATTTGCACTGATAGACATGATTCAAAAAAATTCGCAGACACCGCTTTGCGTGGTCCAGCAAGAGGCCTACGAAGACTGCTTCTGAAAGTGAAAATGACATTGGGAGTGGTGTATCAGTTGTGGAGGAGAGTATTTCAAAGGAGACCATGCACAATAAGTAAAAGCTAAGCACAGAAAAATTTTGTGGACTAAGTTCTAGAATTTTTTGAACAGACCTTATGTGGTTCCAGAGACCTTCTCAAGTGTCAAAGTGTCAAACATCTGAAGTGACGAATGAAAATTTGTACTACAGCTGAGATTAGAACCTGGGTCTCCTGCTCACTAGGCAGATGCGCTGACCACTATGCCACCCTGGTGCAGTGGCTTTGCACACTACGTGGACTACCCTAACACCCTTCTCTGTGATAGGTTTCTTGATAAATCACTGAAACTATAGCTCTTATATCCACATGGAATTGGCTCTTAACACTATTGATATCCAATTCGCTCAGGACTTTAGTAGGCTCTTGCCCAGGTTCTGCCAAGACTGGATTTAAGGTGCACATCAACACTTAGGCAGGTTTAGTTGCCCACAGTGTATTGGCAAATACTGGCACATTGGTCTGCAGTGCTGTTTTCTTTCCCAGTCACACTGCTAAGTGCCTGCACGTGCGTCGAAAACATGTGGACACTGGTGATGCTCGTGGCACATCCAACAGTCTCGACAAGACTTAAGCATTAATGGAGGTGAACCCAATGCTGAGGGGGAACCTTCTTAAGAATGTGATATATGTCAAGACACCTGACTAGGTTCCGTCCATTGAAATCTACTTGGGAGCAGGAAGTGTTTCATTGTGCAGCACACACAACCTGAATGTTGTCTGGCAGACTTGACTTGCTGGAACGCAGCAGAGGGTTGAGCTATTTGACAACTATCTGAAAACATATTTTGAGCTGCAGCCGACACTTCAAACAGTGTGGAAATATTTGCGATTGTGCTTAATTTGGAGTGTAATGAGTCCAGAGCTCTAGTCTGGACCTCCTTGTCTGGTGCTACTGTAACAAATATGTCCCTGATTAAAGAATCAACATATGACCCAACAATTCACACATTCACACAGCCGAAGTCTTTCTGCTATCTAAGATGCATAAGACTGATCACTGTGCTTCCTGTATTGGTTAAACTGAAACTCCATTGCCATAATATGAGTTTGATGGTAGAAGTGCGCACTCATGAGACTGCACAGTTCAGTAAATTCCAGTGCTTCAGGGCGTTGTGTGCGGACGCAGTTTCTGTACATTTTTTGTAAAGGCTACTACTACTACTAACTACTACTACTACTATTACATAACAGAGTGCCCTTTTCTACAGGATATGATATGTTTGTTACCTTGCAATAAAGCATAAATCTATGAAGTAGTTTTCTCATGGCTCTACAGTGTTGTCAAACAAAAGAAATGGCAAGGGTGGAGGCGAAGGTTGCCCCAAAGGCACCCGTCCTGCAGGCTGCACACCGACGTTTCAGATCAGCTCTGTATTCTAATTAATCAGTTGTTGCAACCACAACCTTCCTGCTGTTGTTCCTGCAGCATTATTTGATGTTTTCAAAGCTCTGTAAACTGTTGGTCCATCATTATGAGCTATTTCACAGGTGAGGTAGAACCTTGTCATCACTTTTGTAACACACTGCCCAATGTTGGGGAGTGCCGCTATGCGGTTTCTCTGGAAAATGCCATGTGACCAAAAAAAGACAGTGGATGATGGTTAGCCACACACAAATCTGAAAGGACACACTGAGGGGAAAATCAAATGCAAAGCCATAAAAATCGTTAAAAATATACAAGCAAAACCTGAATCACAAACTGGGAGAATAATATAGGAACAAGCTTGCACTGAAGTGAATAGTTATGTCAGTGACCAGAAAGTTTCAGGTATATAAAGATAACTGACACCTTTTTGAAATTTTGTCACCTTTGCTGTCTTTTTTGTTTCCAAGTTTCTATATCCATGTTAATTCATTTGACATTTTGGAATGCCCCAATGAGAAATGTAGATAAAATCTAACCTGGGGGCTTCTGAAATTTGAGGTACATCATTCCTTTTTGATTTTTTTAAACAGACTTTGCCCAACTGTCGTTAGTGTCAAATATTCCTCTATTGCAGCTGTTTTTATT
The DNA here is from genome assembly GCF_021461395.2 of Schistocerca americana. Classification (NCBI taxonomy): domain Eukaryota; kingdom Metazoa; phylum Arthropoda; class Insecta; order Orthoptera; family Acrididae; genus Schistocerca; species Schistocerca americana. The sequence continues at coordinate 439,455,265 of NC_060125.1, forward strand.
TTTGTTACAGATTCTAATGTGCTGTAGTAACAGACTGCTGCTGTGATACTCTGTTCAATTTTGGAAAAAAAACTTTTTGAGATGGGGAAAATGCAAATTCCTCAGTGACTGGCTTGAAAAGTCAGAAAGTTTGAAAAGTAAAGTCTCTGCTTGTTGGAAAAAGTTCATGAAAGTGAACTATTTTGCAGTGTGTGTACTTGCTCTATTAATTTTGAGACACAAGGTTTTCATGCAATTTTTACCGCTCACTTTTAGCAAAGCATAACTTTGAAGTTAAATATGGACCACATCAGTTACATTTAGAACTTTTGATCAGACACAACCTTCAAGTCAAGTACATGTGCCGACAGTGCGGATGTTAAGTACAAAGGATGATACAACCACTTCTAAATTGATTTGAGTACCGGTATTGAAATCAGTAATTTCCAGTTCTTGTGTGGATTTGTCAAATAATATTTGGTATGTTTTTAAGATGATGTGCCCTTATAGTGTACCTGAACAGTTTTAACTTTCGCTTAAGAAAATGAGACATCTAATAACTGGTGAAATGGCACCGTATGTCTGGTAACAAATGTTAGAAGCAACATGTTCGTGATATTACACACTGTTCTGATGAAACTAACAAAAGAATTACAAAAAAACATTAAATTTTTATCAGAGAGTGAGTGTTGCATAATAACGTGTCACCCATGAACTTCCTTTGTGGGCAAATCAGAGGATGAAATATTAAATCAGATATTGTGTAAAGCACTTTTTGAAGTCAATATGTCCCTAAATAAATTCCTTAAGCTGGGATCAGACGCAGCTAATGCCAATAAAAAGTGTTTAGGCTTTTATGTCCAGGAGACTCGAGGCAGTCAACTTACAAACATTGGAACTTGTAACATTCGTACAATGTATAATGCCTTTGTAAAGGCTTTGGGGTGTCTAGGGGAAGAAGCACCGAAATTTCTGGTCAATGTTTACCATCATTTTGATAGTTGGCCTGTTAACTGTGAAGAATTTGAAGGAATTCAGTCTAAGTTTAACATTGCACACAGTTTTTTAGGCATACAACCTCAAGGTCGATTAACCACAAGGTGGCTTCTTTTAGGACCTTCAACCAGTAGAGTTTTGGAATGGTGTTATGGTATTTAGTATTAATTTCTGAACCACATACCTCTGAAAAAGAATTCTGCTACTGTTCAGTCCAAATTGTACAGTGCCATTGTGAAATCTTTAAAAGAAACCTCCCCTGAAAGTAAAAATTCATTTTATTATTTTGTCTGCAGAACTGGTGAGTCATTTATGCAACATTTTCAAACCCAAACACCTTTGATTGACAGGCTGCATACAGAAATGGAAGACATACTTAAATCTTTTTGGCCCGTGTTTTAAAAGTTTCTGCTTTGAGAAAAATTGAGAGTATTCTTCATAATAAACTCTTTTACACTGGATAATCTGCTTCCTTGTGAACTACTCATTATCTGCTTCCATGTGAACTACTCATTGTTAGCAAGCAAAACACTGAACGACTTTAGTAAACTGGAAGAATGTGACAAATTGGGATTTCTAAAGAATGCCAAAAAACATTACATCACATCTTGCTAACATGTGGTGGAAAAGACATGCTTATCAAGTGCACTACTGAAAAGTTTTAGGTTCTTATATCCCAGAGAAAGAATAAAGAGCAGAACCTGCAATGACATGTTAAATGTTGCCATTTGACATCCAGCAAGATTACTTATTAGATGAATGGAAGGTTTTACAGTTTGAAAAATATGATCCAACTTTAGATAACAAGAGTGTTGATAATTACTGGCAGCAGTCCATCTCAAAAAGATACTCGTCTCCTAGAGTTAGTATCCAGATGTTTCAAAACTTCTTAAAGCTTAGGCTTCTCTTACATAGAGAGAAGAGATTTGATTTTGAAACACCATTAGGAGAAGACAAGGCAGTGATGACTGAAAGATTTTTTAAACAGTGTTCTGACTGTGAGAGATGCTTTAGGACAATACCCCCACTTTCCTTTCAGAGCCAATTTGCAGCTTATTAGGTACAGACAGTAGCAAGTACAAGCAAATTAAGCTGTTTAAAAGGAAGAGTGAGAAAGGAAAAGAAAACTTGGATTAGAAGAAAAGCATGAAAATATCAATTGACTATGAGGCAGGGGCGTTAAAGAAAAGAAAAAAGAATGCCAGCTATCTAATAAGGCACAAGAAAACTTCTCTCTCAGGCTTCAGCTAAACTGAAGAAAGCACTTGAAAAACATTATTTAAAGGCAGAAAAGTTGGCCTAGGGTTTGCTTGAGGGTGCACAAATCATGAAAGTAGAAGAAGGAATCAAAGAAAGAGAGGTGTAAAGCATTCAAAAAATCTCGAGAAAAGAAAATCTAGCATGACTACTTAATTTTTGCCAAAATTCAAAGAAACAGTAATCAAGAAATACATTGTTTATCTTTTTCCAGTTATTTGTAAAAACATGGCGTAATTTTCTTTGTGGATTACAGTTACGAATATCAGATTATCAGTTTGGTTATCAATTTAGCGTATGGCCAAGCAGATGGAAACGGTCGAGAGGCAGCATGGCTATACTGAAACATGTACCATTACAGACACCAACCACATCACACAACATTTCAAGTCCTTTTTGGGCGTTTGTGTGATCATAAATCCTTTCAGACAGACGAACATGCAGAGAAGTGGTGGACTGTGCTTACACCAGATTTGGGGGACCACTTTCATCTGTTTGGCCGTGCACAAACACCATCTCATGTTATTCCCAGTGCAAATACTGGACCATTCTGCTGCTTGCAGTATGCTGCGTTAATCACACAGCCTGCAAGACACAAGGAACACACAGCATGTGGTCAGAGGCATTACATTCGTCAGTACATTCTACCATGACAATAATGCATTTCTGGACACATATTCATAGAACCTTTTTTTCTTCATTTCCAGTCAGGAATTGGTCCCTGCAGTTTGTTGAGGGGAAAGACGAAAGGATGTGGGTTTTAAGGGAGAGGATAAGGAGTCATTCCAATCCCGGGAGCGGAAAGACTTACCTTAGGGGGAAAAAAGGACGGGTATACACTCGCACACACACACATATCCATCCACACATATACAGACACAAGCAGACATCCAATGTACATATATATATATTTTGTTTCTCGAGTTAACATCCCTTTTCTCAACACATTGAAATTGTTCAGGGATGAATGAGGTATCGTTGGAAAGGTTTTTCAACTGATTTCTGATGCTGCATGCCAGTCTTTCATTAAAACTGATGATTTGTGTAATATTTTAACACAGACCAACATGTGATATTAATTTTACCACTATGTACTTCACCATGAAGGACTGATGATGTTTTGTACAAGAACAAATCAATTTCCTGTGATTTTTACTGGAGACGTTTAGTCTTCTCAAGTAGAGATGATACATTCATACTCCGTACATCTATAAGCGATTGGGGGCAACCAATACCATTGTGAGAACTATTCCTTTTAGTTCCATCCATAGGTAGTTGTTGTCTGTGCTACTTGCATGTTCACCAGATATAACAACAAAATATTATTATTGTGTGTAAAAGTGTTCATATATTTAAACTGCAGAAAGAAAAAAATGAAGATATCTCCACATTAAAATCAAGCAATCTGTTATCCAATGTGTGAGGAGTTATTTTTATAGTTTTCACACAGTCAATGGAACTCCTAGTTTGAGTATTATCTGATTATCTATTTTGCTCTGACATGTTTGTGTTACTAATGACTACATGTCATAATTTTCTGATTATTTGATTTTAATTTTTTTTAGGTTTGAGGAACAAGGACTGTTATCAGATCTTCGAGCACACATGCGACAATTGATTATTGCTGCCCTAAAAGGGACTCAACTGGCTCCACAAGCTGGCCATAGTATGCATCAGAACACATCTCCTAAAATACAAGCAATTAATTTACTTGTAGCAGAGTTTTTGCTTCTGCAAGAGTGTCATTACACACTTTCTGTCTTCACAAGTGAAGTGCCACTTTTGCGAAATCTTCCAGAATTTTCTCCATCACTTAAAGATGCAGCTAAAAACAAACTAGATACCAAGAAGAGTGGGGAAGTGCATGCCAGTGCCTCTAGACTCCAGGACCGCCGTGTGTGGGATATACTAGAAGCACTAGGTTTTGCTCCTGATTCAGGTGCAGGAAAAGCAGTATTCAAATCATATCAAGAAAATAATGGTGAACCACTTCTTACATGTCTCATACGTTCAGTATCCAAAGTTGTTAGACACGAGAGAAAGAATGAGAAACCTCTCACAGAAATTGAGGAGAATATTTCAGTTCCAGATAGTGACTCAGTTTTGCTAATTACTGAAAGTTCTGTCACAGAGAATGACAAAAATGATAAAAAACTATCAGTTGTACATGATATCCTCCAGAAACTTAATGTGAAGCCAAAGTACATGAAAAGACTAGAAAATGAAATAAAGAGGTATGCTAAATCTTCTTTTTGGAGAAGATTTTGAACAGGTTTGTTTATATTAATAATATTGTTGACGTTTTTTTTTTTTTTTTTTTACATTTGTGATCATCATGTTCTATAAAGGTGGAATTTTATTGTTTTCTTCTTTGGATACTAATAGTAGTTTCAGTGGGTCTTCTAATATTAAGTTAATGTACATTTTGATTTTCATTTTCTTGTAAAAACTAACATTGTTGTTGTGGTCTTCAGTCCTGAGACTGGTTTGATGCAGCTCTCCATGCTACTCTATCCTGTGCAAGCTTCTTCATCTCCCAGTACCTACTGCAACCTACATCCTTCTGAATCTGCTTGGTGTATTCATCTCTTGGTCTCCCTCTACGATTCGCTGCCCTCCAATACTAAATTGGTGATCCCTTAATGCCTCAGAACATGTCCTACTAACCAATCCCTTCTTCTAGTCAAGTTGTGCCACAAACTTCTCTTCTCCCCAATCCTCTTCAACACCTCCTCATTAGTTATGTGATTTACCCATCTAATCTTCAGCATTCTTCTGTAGCACCACACTTCGAAAGCTTCTATTCTCTTCTTGTCTAAACTATTTATCGTCCATGTTTCCCTTCCATACATGGCTACACTCCATACAAATACTTTCAGAAACGACTTCCTGACACTTATACTCGATGTTAACAAATTTCTCTTCTTCAGAAACGCTTTCCTTGCCATTGCCAGTCTACATTTAATATCCTCTCTACTTCGACCATCATCAGTTATTTTGCTCACCAAATAGCAGAACTCCTTTACTACTTTAAGTGTCTCATTTCCTAATCCAATACCCTCAGCCTCATCCGTCTTAATTCGACCACATTCCATTATCCTCGTTTTGCTTTCGTTGATGTTCATCTTATATCCTCCTTTCAAGACACTATCCATTCCGTTCAACTGCTCTTCCAAGTCCTTTGCTGTCTCTTACAGAATTACAATGTCATCGGCGAACCTCAAAGTTTTTATTTCTTCTCCATGGATTTTAATACCTACGCCAAATTTTTCTTTTGTTTCCTTCACTGCTTGCTCAATATACAGATTGAATAACATCGGGGAGAGGCTACAACCCTGTGTCACTCCCTTCCCAACCACTGCTTCCCTTTCATGCCCCTCAACTCTTATAACTGCCATTTGGTTTCTATACAAATTGTAAATATCCTTTCGCCCCCTATATTTTACCTCTGCCACCTCAGAATTTGAAAGAGAGTATTCCAGTCAACATTGTCAAAAGCTTTCTGTAAGTCTACAAATGCTAGAAATGTAGGTTTGCCTTTCCTTAATCTAGCATAGATACTGTAATTAACATAGATACTGTACTTAGTTGGCAAAATATCACTTAAGCTGTACTGTTTGATATGGATACGGACAGGGTAATTACAGTAAGTGCTTACACAGAGGTGTAAAGATTGGTTTGTCACCTGTTACACTATTGCATCATGTGTTGAAAAGGTCACTTTTAATGTTTTAGAGGAGAGGCTACTAGCGCAGCTAATTACAAAAGCCCTTCAGTGTGACCACAGCATTCCAATAATTCTAAACCTTTGTACTACACCCATTTAGGAAAAACTATCCACAAAACAAAACTGCAGATCAACTATTTACTGTACATAGTAAAAAACTCTACAACTTGGACAGTACTTGAGGCATAAAGGATGCTCTTGGATTTTAACAGAATGTGAGAAGCACCCTGAATGAAACTTAAGAATTTTTATTATGAATACAAGAAAGTAAAAGAACAAATTAAATATATAGAGATGTGTTAAGCACATCAAAATATTTGATGAAAAAATAATACGAATAAGTAAAAAAAATCACTCTTCAACTGGTATCAGGAGATGCGCAAGCCTGTGGAGCTAATTGTTCTTTCATCTTACTCAAGGGTTGAAGGGAAAGGAAGAGGGATGAAGGAAAATGAGTAGTGAGGTTTAGGAAATGTGAAGAGTTAAGGAAAAGTTATACAGAACCCCAGGTCATGGGAGACATGCTGGACAGGATGAGAAGGTACCTGCACTGGATGAGATTTCGAAATATGAGAACGTACATGTGGAAACAGGGGAATAAACAAGACAGAGATAACTCAAAAACATCATTATAGAGTCAAAAAGAGATGGAAATTAAGTGCAGTATACACGTTAGACAAGAATGGGGGTGCTGAAAAACAGACTGGTCAGAAAACAAAAAAAAATTAGAAAAATAATGGTGAGTGAAGGCAAGGAACAGTTATTTAAAAGAAATGCTGAGACTGTAGAAATGGATGTAAATTAGGCCAGTTGGGTGATGAGAAATAAGCACATGTTGTAAAGTCAGTTCTCACCAGCAGAGTTGTGAGAACTAATGTCAGGAGGAGGAATCCAATTGGCACATATGGTGAAACAGGCACTGAGGTCAAGACTGTCGTGTTGTTGAGTGGAATTTTATGCTCTGGAACAGGATGTCATGTGTTACTAATTTACAACCTCTGTCTATGCACTTTAATCTTAACTGATAACTTGGTTGTAGTCATAACAATGTAGAAGACCCTCTCTCATTGATAGTATATGTCTTTCCAGTTGGTAGATTGTGGTAGGAGAGTGCTGAACATTACCTCAATGAATGCCTACCTGATTTTAAACATGTCTTCCTTCCTACTCACTTTAATCAACTTTCGTACTTACCAGTAACTACTTCACCCTTGCGGGGCAGACATTCAAACATATTAGGAGTGCAGCCATGGGAACCAAGATCACTCCTTCCTAATGCCTGCCTTTTCAAGGGATCCAAAGGCCTTCAGCCTTTGGCTTGGTTTAGATACATTGATGATACCTCTGCCACATGCACTCATGGTGAGGCTGATCTGTTGAAATCTTTGGAATCCCTAAATACATTCTTCCAATTAAATTTCATATGTTTAGAAAAGATATTTGTATGGTGCAAAAATTGGCAATTGACTCTAAATAATGAAAACTGTGTGGCCATCCACATGAGTGCTTAAAGTAATCCATTGAACTTTGGTTATACGATAAATCAATCATATATAAAGGCCTTAAATTCAGCTAAATTCCTAGGAATTACAATTACGAACAACTTGAATTGGAAAGAACACATAGAAAATGTTGTGGGGAAGGTCAACCAGAGACAGCGATTTATTGGCAAGACATGTAGAAAATGCAACAGATCTACTAAAGAGACGGCCTACACTAAGCTTGTCCATCCTCTTTTAGAGTACTGCTGTGCAGTGTGGAATCCTTACCAGACAGGATTAATGGAGCATAGCGAGAAAGTACAAAGAAGAGCAGAATGTCTTGTGTTACTGAGAAATATGGTAGAGAGTGTCATGGACAAGATGCAGGATTTGGGGTGGACATCATTAAAACAAAGGCATTTCTCATTGTGGCAAGATCTTCTCACAAAATTTCAGTCAACAACTTTCTCCTCCAAATGTGAAAATATTTAAGTGAAATACAAAGAAATGATCATCATAATAAAATAAGGGAAATCAGAGCTTGAACAGAAAGACTTAGGTGTTTGTTTTTTCTGCGTGCTATTCAAGAATGGAGTAATAGAAAATGATTGTGAAGGTGGTTCAGTGAACCCTCTGCCAGACAATTAAATGTGATTTGTAGAGTTTCCACGTAGTGTAGATGAAGACCTCATGTTACTTACCACGATGCTGACTTCATAATCACAAAGGTTCAGCTACACACTCCTGCTCTCCTTAAACCTACAAACAAAGAAACAAGAGTGCTTACATTTTGATAACTGCTACCATTTTCATGTCAAACTTTCCCTCCTCTACAACCTTGGCATTCAAGGCAAACATATTTGTTCAGAAGCAGACTGAAATGAGGTCCATTCTGTATGATAATTTGTGCACCCCATCAAGAATAGCTTTTTGTGCTCCCCACTCTCAATCTGGGAGTACCCTGGTCAGACCCTATGCTTGTTCTAAACCCATTTCCATACCTCTGGCTTTTACACCTGTAATTATTCCTGCTGTAAAAGTTTCCCAATGCACCATCCTACTGCCACTTACACCAGCCCTATAACCGGAAAAACACATACTCTCAAAGGGAGAACCACCTATGAGAACATGTCGTGTACCAGCTGCTATGTAAAAATGGTCTTCTGCATTGGTATAACGACCACCAAGTTATCAAATAGGGTGAAGGAGCATACATTGAGGGTGCATACTAGCAACATATAATACCCTGTTGCAGAGCACTCTGTGCAACATGACAATCATGACCTCAGTGCCTGTTTTGTCATATGTATGAATTGGAGTCCTCCTCCTGACACCAGTTTGCCAGAACTCTGCAGTTGGGAACTGACTTTACAACATGTGCTTGGTTGGCCCAATTTATGTTCATTTCTGTGGTATCAGCATTTGTTTTCGGCAACTATTGCTTGTCTTCCATGTATAATGCGCTTTATTTTTCATCCCTTATCCTTATCCCTTCATCCTCTATCTTCCACCTTTAAGTTCTTGAATTTTCAAATCCCATCCTTTGCAGGCACGAAGAATCCAGTCCCCCTCCCCCCCCCCCCCCCCCCCCCCCATCCAGCTAGTCTCCACATGATGTTTTATCAATAACCTCTGTTTAGTATTCCCACCAGCAAACATCACAATGGGGGCAGATGAGATGGCATGAGTAGTGCAGTGGAATAGTGCGGAAACCTGCTATGGAGGGTGTATGCAATGTATAGTGTGGGCAGACAGAAGTGTTTACCTGTGGGAGGCAGTGAGCTGAGCAGGCCACTGCTTTGCTGAATTCAGCCACCACGGACCTCGCCTTGCACTTCGTGCCAAGTGGTGTTGCTAAGTGCTCAGCAGTCAGATGCCCATAAATTATTTTCGTTAAAATATTTCTCATAAATTATGGAGTTTTAGCTGTCACTTCCAGTGGACACTAGCTAATGTTATATTAATGCACGCTCTAGTTGTTAATAACTATTATAATGTACCAACAGGGAATATTTCTAACATCAAGAAACTGGATATCATGTTGATAAGATTTAATAGAACGTAGAGTCAAATATACTGAACTACATTTTATTAAGCAAATTACAGAGCTCTGCAAACTATAAAATTTCCACTGCTATTAGTCTCATCTAGTATGACCTGTGTAGTTAGTCAAAACAACTTATTTTACACACAAAATGTGTCTGAGTATTTACTGCACAGTTCGGTCTTCTTTTTGGTATCATTTGTTCTCCATTAATTGTCTGCCTCCTGTATATTTGACACTATCTGGTAGTGTCTAATGCTGTAAAGCTTCAAGGGAAATATACCTTTGTTTGTGTAGGAATATTTTGAAAATATTCACTCAACGCTAGATCATGTATCAATTGACTTGGCATATTGAGCAGCAACACAAAAAATCAGTACCAAAATGACTGTTAAGACTGACTGACTTGGAAAAGTGTTGCGGTGGAACATAACACTGTGTGTCTTCAAGCTCTTGAGGCATAAATTATAATGAGAGAAAAACAAAATCGTGCATGACAATATTTCACCTCCATAAATCTGTCAACCTGTCGCATAAAAATGTAGAAGTTGATGGTAAAGCTTTTAGCAGCTATGGAAAGTGGCAAATAACTGCAGTAAATTGGCAAGTATATCCAGATACTCTTTGAAATAGATTTCCCTGTTCTATAATGAACTACATATTTAAGTGAGCCTTCCTGGCACTGCTTTAGTTGTAGAATGACATTTGAATGTGGATTTCCACCTTTTAGTTGCTGGGCATTGTCTGTTTACCCATCTCACTGAGCTTTACAGTCCAGCATATGGCATTGTTCTGTGATGTAGCTAATCAATTCACCGCTGTATTATTTCATAAAGTTTGCTAATTCTGTGTGGACAACTGGATAGCCGCTGTCAGAGAATGGAGGAGTTTGTGATCTGGAAGACTTGGCTTCTGCACAGCTCGTGAGTTGTGTTCGTATAGCTCATTGAGAGATAACGGTACATAAATGACAGAGATCTACTCGCTAAGTTCTGGTTGGAAAACATTTAGTTCTGGTTGGACAAAATTTTGGTTTGACATGTCTGACATTTCCATACTCTCCAAAAATACAGACACCCTTGAAGTGCAATAGACACATGCTAAAGGTAACCATTAAAACAACATGCAAGAGGCAACTACTGCTAGAAGCTAGTCTATACTAGGTAGTCTATACTAGGTGTGTGAGAAAAGTAATGAGACTGATTTTTTATCTACCAAAGTTTTTATGTTTTTCAAACAACAATGTTGTCACCTTCAGAGTAGTTCCCTTCAGCAGCTATTCATTGGTTCAGTTGTTTTTCTCGTTCTTGGTAGCACCACTGAAACGTTTCAACTGGTAGGTCCTTTCACATGTCAGTAACATTCTTTAGAATGTTCTCCAGAGTCCCAAAATGACATCCTTTTAAGACATTTTAAATTTCAGCACAAGAAGTCACAAGGATTAAGATCAGGTCAATAGGGGGACTGTGGAACAACAGGAATGTCTCTTTCTTCATAAAACAGTTGACTGACTGTTTGTCCTGTAGGAACAAATTCTTTATGCAAGTGGAGAGATAAATTCTTTATGCATGATACTTCTACTGTAAAAAAAGCAAATCAGGAAAGCATTGTTTTGTTCTTAAATTTGCTCATTCGAGGTTTTTTGGTCGAGGAGATGTCTCAGTGTGCCGCCTGTCACTTAGCAGCTTTCTCAGGATTGTACTAAAAAATCTGGGATTCATTACCTGTGATCGCACGACTGAACCATTTGTGGTCATTGACAGTCTTCTCAAGAAGATCAATGCACATGTTTCTTCAATTGTCCCTCTGCTCAGTTGTGAGGGTATTTGGTACCATTTTGGCACACACCTTTTACATGTGCAAAACTTTTGTCAAAATTTGATGTATGGTGAAATTGTGTAAGTTTAACAGGTCACCCATTATCTTTAGTGTTAAATGTCAGTTTGATCTCACAAGGGCATGCATGCCTTCAACGTTTTCATTGGTCTTTTAGGTTGAAGGTCTCCCTGAGCCAGGTTCACCTTCAACATGCCCTCAGCCTTCCAAAAATGATTTGTGGCAGCAAAAAGCTTGTGCTCTTGTTAAAGAACGTTCCCTGTAGGCCTGTTTAAAAATTTCATAGGACATACTAAATTGTCCTCCAAGTTTAACACAAAACATGATGGCATAACATTGCTCTAAATTCTGCCGTTCCATTTTCGTAATGCACAACAAAAACACAACTTCACTGATGGCACTTTCAAAAATCATGTGATGGTTGTATAGAGCTGAAACTCGAACTGACCTTCTGGAAGGGACAAACTCACGGGTCTGCACAAGTAGAGCAACACGGCATTGCTGGATTGCTCACAGTGTTCAGTCCTTTCTCACACACCTTGTAAGCATGGTAATTGTTGGTCCAAATAGCAGTCCCAGGAGTACTGTGGAAATAGCCAAAGTCCGTTCACAGCATAGGGACATAAGGCCAAATGGGAAGCCTAATACAGTGAAACCTCACATAATGAGCACCTCCCATAACATGTAATTCGCATAACAAACAAAACAAATTGTAAAAAAGTTACTCACTTAATGAGCAATGTTTCGCATACTAAATGACGATGATTTAGTGTGACATCACTAGCTCTTTGTGTGTGGCAAGGGAAATGTTCGATAATATGAGCACCTTTCATTGTCGGCAGTTGCATATGAGGGATGTCTTTAGCATGTACAGCAGTCTGGGTGTAGCGCTCTTTCTGCTACCATCTTGGTGCAGCTGTGATCACACATTTTTCTAAACTTTTGTTTACACAGTGTTTTTGTGTGAAAATTTTAATAACCTTCGCAGAAATGTCCCTGAAGGTAAAGCCGCAAGAAGACAACCGTAAGAGAAAGAAAATGACCTTAGAAATGAAATGTAAAATTATTGAAAAATGTGAACATGGTTTGAGTGTTGCTGATTTAACACGCACATACAAACCAGCTACATTAGCTATTTGCACTACTCTCAAGAACAAGGACAAGATGAAGAAGATAGATGCTTCAAAGTGAGTGACAAGAGTATCTAAACAACAGTTTCATATTCTGGACGATGTTGAAAGATTGCGCCTTATATGGATAAATGAAAAGCAATTGCAAAGTGACACTATTAACAAGAACATCATTTGTAAGTAGCAAAAATGATTTTTGCTGACCTCATTATGGAGATGCCACAATCATCAGCGGCCAAAGAAGTGTTTAAGGGAAGCCAAGAGTGGTTCGAAAAGTGTAAGAGAAGAACCGGCATCCACAGCATTCTGAGGCACAGGGAAGCAGCCGGATCCAACACAAAGACAGCAGAGAATTTCATCAGCAACTTCAAGATGCTCATAGATTCTGACAGTTGTCTGCCATAACAGGTTTTTAATTGTGATGTGATGGGTCTATTCTGGAAAAAGCTGCCAAAGTGTACCTTTGTAACAGCAGAAGGAAATGCATTGCCTGGTCACAAGCCAACGGAAGACCATCTCACACTGCTATTCTGTGCCTGTGAAAGTGACAATTTGAAAATTAAACCACTGCTTGTTTACCATTCAGAAACTTCATAATGCTTCAAAAAGTATGAAGTCCAGAAGAGCAGGTTAAATGTGATGTGGAGGTCCAACAACAAGGCTTGAGTGACAGGTGATCTTTTTTGTGACTGGATCAATGAAGTGTTTGATCCTTTGGTGGAAAAATATTTGCTTGAGATGAATATACCATTCCGTGTCTTACTTGTTATGGACAATGCTCCTGCCCATTCTCCAGGCCTGCAAGACCACCTCCTTGAAGAATTTCAGTTCATCGAGATCCAATTTCTGCCTCCCAACACCACTCCGTTACTCCAACCTGTGGACCAGCATATTATTTCTAACTTTAAGAAGCTCTACACTAAAGCACTCTTGGAGCATTGCTTTGAATTGATTGACGAAGAGCATGGGACTAGAAGCAGATAACAATTATATCAATGAGTTTGTAGAAGATCACAGCCAAGAAATGACCACCGAAGAGCTGATGGAGTTGCAATGTGTTTAGTAGCAGGAAATTGTGGAGAGGTATTCTTCAGAGGAGGAGGAGGAGTTGGTAACAGCAATGTAGCAATCTTTTGGCACAATAAGAGAAATGCTGAAAACTTGGGAATCGGTTGCGTTGTACATTAAAAATCATCACCCCAATAAAGCAGTGGTTACACGCGCAACAAATTTATTTGACAATAATGCTGTGTCACATTTTTTCAAAGTGTTGAAGCAGCGACAGAAACAAATGGCTGTAGATAGCTTCCTAGGGGGCAAAAAAAAAAAAAAAAAAAAAAAAAAAAAAAAAAAAAAAAAGTTATGTATCATGAATAATAAAGTACATAGTACTGTATGTATAAATTTCTTTGAATAAATGGCATGAATAAAATAAAACCTTCAGTACTTTTTCTGTATGGAACATATTATCGTATTTTACATAAGTTTAAATGGGATAAATTGTTTCACTTAATGAGTGTTTTGCACTACGAGTAAGATTCTGGAAAGAATTGTGCTTGCTATGCAAGGTTCCATTGTATAATTATACCACTTAACAGTCTGCCAAGCAATCAGTTGGCACTGAATCTCAGTGACAGCACTGTAATCTATAGTTGAATTTGCAAGGAGGGAGAAAAACAACTGAAAGTATCTCCATTGGAAACAATGGTTAGCCAGTGTTGTTTTATGGTCCTATAGCTGCCATTGTCATCAATGGTGTTGGTACTGCAGGACAGAGGTCTCAGTGGTAGATGGTAGGGGCCCCATCTCCCTAGGTCCCAGAAGCATATTGTTTGTGAGTGAGGGTGTAGCTGTTGTGATCATGCTATTGCTGGAAACATGCACCAAGTGAAGTGGTGCAATGGTTAGCATACTAGGCTTGCACATGGGAAGATGACGGTTCAAACCCATGCCCGACCATCCAGATTTCGGTTTTTCATGATTTCCATAAATCTTTCCAAGCAAATGCTGGGATGGTTCATTTGAAAGGGCATGGCCGATTTCCTTCCCATCCTAGACACAGTCTGAGGTTGTGCTCTGTTCCTAATGACCTCAATATCGAAGGGACATTAAACCCAATCTTCCTTTCATTCTTCTTTTGCTGCAAGCATGCAGTGTGCATATGCTGCCCTTTCACTCTCTGTTGCTGTAATAAGTGTGTACCTGTTTCACAGTTGTTAGAACTTTGAACTGGGGAATGTAGGCAGGGACAGGTTGGGTTTCCAACCCCGGCAAATGCATTTTTCATCTTGCAAGTTATTTCGTTCGCACCATGCCACAATGCTCATTGTCTAAGGGCTTACAGAACGACTACTTTCAATCTTCATATTTTACTGCTGACAGTTAGATGCTGTGAGCTATATTTAGTTACTTATGTGAAAAATAATTTCCTTAATGGTCAGAAGTCGCGCTGTAGCTTTTTGCACCACCCTGTGTCGGCAAATTGCTTGACATTTTTCAGTACTGGATTTGCTGCTGTTTTCTGGCACACTTAATTTGGAATTATGGGGAAGTGGTTTAATGCATTGTTTATCTCTTCCTCACTAAGAAAGTATGACACAACCTGGATATTGAAGCTGGGAGTTTTTCCCATGTGAGGTAATGTAATATCTACATCGATACTCCGCAGTCCACCTTACAGCGTGCGACGGAGGGTACCCTGTACCACTTCTAGTCATTTCCTTTCCATTTCCACTCGCAAACAGAATGAGGTAAAAACAACTGTCTATATGCCTCCATATAAGCACTAATGTCTCGTATCTTATCTCTTGTGGTACATATGCGCAATGTGTGTTGGAGGCAACAGAATCGTTCTGCAGTCAGCTTCAAATACCGGCTCTCTAAATTTTCTCAATAGTGTTCCTCAAAAAGAATGTCTCATTCCCTCCAGGGGAAGTTTCTTAAGCATCTCTGTAACACTTGCATGTTGTTCGAACCTGTCAGTAACAAATGTAGCAGCGTGCCTCCATATTGCTTTGATGTGTTCCTTTAATCCAACCTGGTACGGATCTCAAACACTCAAGCAGTACTCAAGACAGGTCACGATAGTGTCCTATATGTGGTGTGCTTAACAGATGAACCACACTTTCCTAGAATTCTTGTAGTAAACAAAAGTTGATCATTCACCTCTCCTACCACAATCTTCACAAGCTCTTTCCGTGTCATATCACTTTGCAACATTACACCCAGATATTTAAACGACCTCTTGGCTGTACTCTCCAGTAGATGAGAATGAGGACCATAATACCCTTACCTAAAATGAACGTAGTTCTACAGATTTGTCACCATGTGGAAAAGGTGCAAAATATCTGGCTCCTGCTGCTATCAACCATGTGTCTTCTCTAAGCTTGTACTTAGCAGACTGAGCAGACACACTGAGCTGATCTGTACTCTATGGCTGGCTGAGTTGCAATGTGCTGTGAAGGACAGCGAAACACTTACATCCTGCACACATACACTCGCTTGTGGTGCTGTGATATGAAAAGGTCAGTAGAAAAAAATGAAATATATTCATTTTTACCCTTGCATACTCTACTTTAGGACCCTTTGCCATCAACAGAACAATACTCATAATAGTACACATACTTTCCAGCTACATTTGCATTGTGTTATTTGTCTAGTAATAAGGACATGCTCAGAGTCTCACTATTACAAAAAAGAGACAAAGTTTTCTTTTCAGTGTAGGTGCCTTGTAAATTAATACACACAGTCAAATGACTTCTGAACTTTATAATACTTTTTGTAAAGTAAGATTTTCTAGCTGTGCAAAATTATCTGTCTCAGCTTCACCTTAGTAATTTGGCATAAATAGTCAGTCACCCAACCTGACATCAGCTGCTGTAGATTGTTTTGCTGATTCTCACCAACTGATTGTGATGATTACTATCATCCTCTCCATATTTTAGAGCTGAAGATGGCCTAATTCTGTCAAAAATGAATATAATATGTAAGCTAGACAGTGCTTGGCTTATAGAACTTTCTGTGCAAGATGTGGGATTTTAGTTTGAATAATGTCTTCATTTGTCCAGTCCCTGAAAATGGTGGCCCATGATTTTTCCTGCAGATGAAATATTTTTGCTTTTTATGGTGTACTTTTACCTTTTGTAACCCACTGTTTTTGCTGCTGTTGCATATCTGTGTGTGATTCTGAATATGTTTGATCTACTGTTATAAAATAGTGGAGAAACTCTATGGAATTTTCTTCAAACAAGTCTAAACATCAGTGAGATATACTGACTAACACATGTGGCTCTGATATACTGAAAAGCACTGTCATTGCCAAAACTTCACATAATATCATGAGTATAGCTTACTAAGGTTGGGCATTGTGAAATTTTGCCAGAACCTGGTCAATTGTTGTGGGTTTTGGCATCCTGAGTGCTTACCAACTTCAGTGGAGGCATGAGCATGCTTAAATTCACCATCCCTCTTCGTAACTGTCAAAAACAGTATAGTCAGTTCGTAATTATTTTGTGGGTAAGTGAAGGGCTCTGGGTTGGGCTATTATAAGAGGTGCTGCCTAATTGTGGGTGCAGTACAGGGCATCCCCCAGTGCGACTGATGGAGAAACTGAAGGATATGGGGCTAGAGTATAGGCAAATTATCAGCCCTGCATTCCACCTATTCTGTAGTCAAGAGTAGTGTCATCCAATGCATCCAGACAATGACAGAAGGAAATATATGTGCAAAGGCCAGGGTCTGCTGTTTTAGACATGTGGTCCGGTCACTTGTGTTATGTAAAATCACTATACCCAAAAAACAAGTGAATCCTGTCATGTGGCTTAGGCTACTTTGCAGGATGTTGTAGCCAACATGTCCAACACATGACTCATAGAGTTATCAGTTTGATAGCCTACTGCTTTGCAGCTAATTAAAATTAATATCTGGAGTAGATGAGAGAGGGAGTCAGCATTGGCACATTGAACAAGTTGGTCCATTGCTGTCAGCATTGTGCCACATTTTCAGGGAGTTTGGACCAGAGTCGTGATTAAGTAAAATGTCATGCCATACAAGTTGCAACTTCCCTTTCTTACACAAATCATGAGAATAAATTAATAAAATCCAAAATGTTCAGTTTATTGATTGCATGTGCTTCTGGCTGTGAATGAAGCCTATTTTTGGTTCATTTTACTAATTATCTGAACAGGTAATGCCACAGCCATTATTTATATTTAACTGGTAATTTCAGTCATGTAAAATTGCTGGTATCATTGTATGATCACAGAACATTCTTGAGTTTTTGCTATAAGAATATGCTGGTATCTAGTTTACTTCTGAAATGTAAAATTGAATTCCATGTTATAAATAACTTTTTATTTTTCCTAATCAGCTTCTGAACTGCACTTTAAGAAAACTGAACTTAATTTCATAACAAAAAACCACAAACTTTCTGCCAAAACTACTACTGTCCAACCCATTCAATAACTACTACTGCAGTCCCTGTCAAAATTCAACTTCCATTGTCATAATAAAACTGCTTGTACTACTGCTCCTTGCAATCATATTTGCCCACACATATATAACATTGTAACAATGTCAGGAGTCTGATACATTATTAGGAACAATATTTTAATTTGACAAATGGCATGTAAAATAATTCAAGCATAACATCATGCATAGAAGAACACACAAATATAGTTCTTAGGATTAGTTTCATAAAATACAGATGTCTCATATACTACAGTATGTGAGTCCCAGTCTGTTACATTACAAGGTACACATGACATTTCTTAGTTACATAAATAATGACCAAAATCGTCATCATCATCATCTTGTCGAGTTTTCTGCCAATGGTGGGATCTACTTTGAAGACAAGTCTCTCCATCTTCTCCTGTCTACCTGTCACCTCTCTCTCATTTTGCTTCTCCTCCCTTCCATATGCTTTCTGCCATTCCTTTTAGCTATTTGACCCTCACCTTCCTTAGTTCCCTGCCCTCAATCTTCCTTTCTTACATTTTTAAAGGCATTCTCATCTCCTCCATTTTGTTCACCTGTCTATACTATTCGAATCTTTCTCATCTTTTCCATTTTTGTTACTTGACTTGTCAAAAACTTCAACTCATTTGCCTTTTTACCTTTTTCCCTTTCCTTTGTGACCGAGGTTTCTGCAGCACACAACAGAATTGGTATATAACATGTTCTGATACATCATCTTCTTACTTTTTTGAGGGACTTCTTTATTCTATATAATTTATCTCACTTTTCATATAGCTGTCAGTTTGCCTTGCTTATTCACTTATTCTTGGGCATTCCTTCCATTTCCTCTCCTAACCTCCAAGTCAGGCTTTTTGCATTAAATTTAATGCCATATTCTTCCACAACTTTTTCCCAAACATCTTAACTGCTTCTGTTGTTCCCCCGTATCATCAGCAGGCAATACTGCTGTGATCCTGTCTTCAGTGTCTCTTGCCACTTCTGTCATTACATCATCCACTAATACTGTGAAGAGCCTGGTTTTAGGCTGTTTCTGTCAGCTATCTGTTCTCCCACTTCCCACTCTCATGCAACAAACACTACCTCAGTTCAATTCTTTTATCCTCAGTACAGTTTGCTTAACTTATTAGTGCTACATAAACTTTACTTCTATATATGATGCAATATGCTCTTTATTATTTTATTTTATTTTATTTTTTTAAAGAAAGAAATCCAGGAAAGCCGCCAATAGATCTCTCCCATACTCATAATGATTGTTCCTGCAGCTGTCTCAGTGCAAATATGAGATCCACAGTGAACCTTCCTGTCGTGAAACCACAATTTTCTCCTCTCATTTGCTTTTTCACTGTTTTTTGTATTTGTCTCTGCAGAATCTTTTCACAGAATTTTACACTGTGCTCCCTAAAGTTTTTTTTTAGATCCCTTCATTTTCTTAAAGATACATACAATTATTCTATTCTGCCAGTCTTCTGGGGACCTCCTCCTTAATTTGGAAATAATTAAGTTGTGCCACTGATAATGTTTTGGAGATGTATGCAACTGTTCTGTCTGTGTTGTTGGTGCTTTTATGGCTATAGTAAAGTTTCTAAATTGATGGGCAGTACTAAAAAATTAGTCAGATGTGTGTATTGTAAGTCATTTCTTTTACAGATGAATCAAATTTCCTTATGATTCCACCAATGATTCTCAACAATAGTGGAATCAAACAACTGTCACTCTCTTCACTTATTTACATGGAACATGTTACATTTGTTTGTGTTCTGGATCAGCCGGCAGTTACTGCATCAATCATTCATTGTCTGTAGGTCTTCCTGCTTTTTGCTAGTCTTTTATGGCATTGCACCTTCTTGTAGACAACAGCACTATCTTTGAACAGCCTCATAGAGCTACTGACAAGCTCCATTGAATCATTTATGCATATCATAGACACAGTGGATCTACAACACCCTTTGAGGTATTCCCAAAGCTACTTTTACATCTGTTGATATCATCCTGTTAAGAATGACATAGTGAATTCTATCTGCTAGTATATCCTGAATCCAGTCACAGAATTGGTTAGATGCTCAGTAAGCTCATACTGTATAGAATATCTTTTGGATGTCAAGGATGATCCCGACAACCTGGCACTGTTGTCTATAAGTGCTCTGAGTCTCAATGATGAATATATTGAGCTGAGTTTTGCAAGAGTTCTCTTCTATGAAAGGTTGGTAAGTGTGAGCATAAAACATTCCATAATTCTGCAGCAGACTGATGTCATTGATATAGGCGTATAATTATGTACCTCTGTCTAATGGCCCTTCAATAATGATCTGTACTTGTTTTCATTTGGTTGTTACCCTTCTTTGCTCCAACAACCTATGATAAAATTCCTGCTAGGAAGGGAATAAATTCTTTTGCATAATCTGCATAGAATATTACAGTTATCTCATCAGATGCATATACTGTTCCACTATTGAGCAATTTTAGTTGAAGAATTTACTGTATCTCCAACAGTACAAACATGTATATGAATGTATAAACACCTGAAGATGGGCATAAGCCCAAAACCGGTCATGTTATGAATAAACAACCTTTTATTGTGACTGGTAGCAGATATTTTTCTACAACCCCATAAATGAACAGTCACGGAGTTCGACAGCATCCACTATAGATAAAATTCATTTAATGTTACCTAGCCAGGTATTATGAACTGTCAATGCATTCAAAACATGTAAAATCAAGATGATTAAGACCATTCAAGCAATACAGTGATCTCCAACAGTACAAACATGTATATGAATGTATAAACACCTGCAGATGGGCGTAAGCCCGAAACCGGTCGTGTGACGAATAAACAACCTTTTATTGTGATATTTTTCTACAACCCCAGGAAACATTCTATTTGACTTGTATAAATATTTACATATCAATTCATACAAATGTTCAGTATACTGCAGTCATCACACTCTTGTTACTCAAGACCATTAAATCTTTTACTTACTATTATTTATTGACTGAAGTAGGCATGCACATCTTATTAGACTCCTTCTCTCATTCTTAACACACTTTAAGCTACAAAATATTTATAAATACAGTACCATGAATTTTTCCCAAAGGATTTAGAAAGCGTCTATTGATGCCCTTACTTGCTGTTGTAAAAACAATGCTTCAGTCTTGTTAATAGATGTAAGCTACAAAGACATAGAAGATGCTGAATAGTGTTGCATTACTTGAATTTATTACCAGTTGTTTATGTTGCACTAAAGGAGAATTAACTTTTATGCAGGTTGATAAAGGCTTCTCAGCTGGCAGAACAAGAATATTTTCATGAGAAGTTATTGTCATATGAAAAAAGAGTTCAAGAGGAACGTGCCCACTATGAGAAGGAGCTGTATTCCCAGATCACGCTGGCACAACAGCAGCTTGTTGGACAGGGAGCTACGTCAGAAACAGGATTGAGATCACTGGAGACTCAAGTAATGGCAGCCATTCAGAAGCTGCAACGGAATTTGAGACTTTTGGAGGTATTGATAGCTTTGTCTTAAAACTGAATGACACTATAGCAAAAGGCAACAGTACTAAGTGAGGAGATATACACACCTTCTTACCTACCTGTTTCAACATATTGAATGTTATTGATTGGCGACTCCATGGAGTGTTCTGTGCACCACGACCAAATAGTGGATATAATTGGCAGGAGAATCAGCATTGGTTGTATTTTTTTTGTTTTGTTTTATTATCCGCAAAATTGATTTTCAGTCACTTAGTGACCATCCTCAGTGCTGTAATATACAATTAAAATTGGTAGGCAATGGTATCAACAAGCTTAGAGCGATCACATAAACTGACAAAGCCTTAAGAATGTTTCTCTCTCTTTATTCATCCTATTTCTCAGGACCTTCCATGTTTTCTGCTTCTTCAGTTGAGTGCAGTTGAGCAACGTCTGATTCAGGAAGCGGCAGTTTATGTGATTGCTCTAAGCATGTTGATACCAGTGCCTACCAATTTTAATTGTATATTACAGCACTGAGGATGGTCACTAAATGACTGAAAATGGATTTTGCGGATAATAAAACAAAAAAAGTACGACCAGTGCTGATTCTCCTGCCAATTATATTGAATGTTGTAATGAGAGATTAAGACAGTGGACTTTTACTCCTGAATCCTCTGGTCTCAATTAAAATTTCTTAAATTGACACCAGCAAGCCTTAAGAATGTTTCTCTCTCTTTATTCATCCTGTTTCTCAGGACCTTCCATGTGTTCTGCTTCTTCTGTTGAGTGCAGTTGAGCAACGTCTCATTCAGAAAGCGGCACATTTTGAAAGTTACTAAAATATATCAAATTAAGCGTCACATGAGTTGTATTTAGTTTTCCAAGTGGGAGTTGCTCTAGTGTCTTTTTTCAAGTTACCTGTGTAAAAAATGAAAAGAAATAGTAATTTTTCTACCCAGGTATGCACTATAATTTGATGATTGTTATCCCCACTATAATTTGATGATTGTTATTTCCGATTACCATTCAGTTCCACACTATATTTTTTGCCCATTTACAATCTGATTTGTCTAAAAAAATTGTCATTTTGTATAACAATACATGCAAATCACTTAGAAAGATGCATACAGAATGTAGATAATGTAACATGGAAACAAATTTTGGTCTTAATTATGTACAGATAAAAGGTGCAGTCAAATGAAAATGAGACAGACTATAATAACAAGCACAATGCATATGTTGATAATGCAGATAGGTATGTATGTATAGAAGTGCCCTCTCTTGAGAATCAGGAAGGAACAATATGAACGTTCACCACAGTGCTGTTTGCCTGTTAGATGTATTCGCTGTAAGGTCAGTGAGTGCATCCGACTTTGGTACAGAGTCCAGGAAGGAGGAACAGTGAGGTGTAGTGCAGTTTTTGACTGCAGAAACAGTGTCAGAAAGTGTAATTCATGCCCGAATGTCTGCTGTGTATGGGTAACACAAGTCATTGAAAGACAGCCATCAGCCAGGGTAGGTTCATCGTGTCATTACCCCTTCTGTCATTGATATGGTGACAGACGATGCAAGCCAGCCATCAGAAATGACAGACGATGGAAGCCATTCAGCTCACACAGGGAATCAATGATGACAGAGCATCTGAAATCCTGGAAAATCTGTGCACAGTGGGTTCCCCACAGCCTTACAGAGGAGCATAAGTTGGACAGAATGTCGACATCACTGCAGCACCTCGAACGGAATCACAATGAAGAATATCGTTCCCTGTCCCATATTGTCATGAGAAGTAAGGTACAGTGTCATCATTTTTTGCCGGTAAACAAGCATCAGAGCCAACAATGGAAGCACGTTGACTTGCCCCTACTGAAAAAATCCAAAGCCATGCACACCAGCTCCAGGAAAGTCATGATGACCTTTTTCTTTGACTGTGTGGTCCTACTGCTCACTGATTGTCTAGAACACGGTGCCGCAATTAACAACAGCAGTATGTAGACACTTTGCAAAAAACCGAATTGCTCCAGCAACGCCAAATACCCAGGAATGTTGATGGATTGTGTCCTTCTGTTGCAGGATAAGGCCTGCCCTCATGTTGCCAAGGTTCTTCCAACTACCCTGTAGAAGTTTCACTAAGAAACCCTTACACATCCTCCATACAGTCGCTACATCTACATGGATACTCCACAAATCACATCTAAGTGCCTGGCAGAGGGTTCATCGAACCACCTTCATGTTGTTGTTGTTGTTGTTGTTGTTGTTGTTGTTGTGGTGGTCTTCAGTCCTGAGACTGTTTTGATGCAGCTCTCCATGCTACTCTATCCTGTGCAAGCTTCTTCATCTCCCAGTACCTACTGCAGCCTACATCCTTCTGAATCTGGTTAGTGTATTCATCTCTTGGTCTCCCTCTTCAATTTTTACCCTCCACGCTGCCCTCCAATACTAAATTGGTGATCCCTCGATGTCTCAGAACATGTCCTACCAACCGATCCCTTCTTCTAGTCAAGTTGTGCCACAAGCTCCTCTTCTCCCCAATTCTATTCAATACCTCCTCATTAGTTATGTGACCTACCCATCTAATCTCCATCATTCTTCTGTAGCACCACATTTCGAAAGATTCTATTCTCTTCTTGTCTAAACTATTTACCATCCACGTTTCACTTCAATACATGGCCACACTCCATACAAATACATTCAGAAACGACTTCCTGACACTTAAATCTATACTCGACGTTAACAAATTTTTCTTCTTCAGAAACGCTTTCCTTGCCATTGCCAGTCTACGTTTTATATCCTCTCTACTTCGACCATCATCCGTTATTTTGCTCCCCAAATAGCAAAACTCCTTTACTACTTTAAATGTCTCATTTCCTAATCTAATTCCCTCAACATAATTCTCTATTATTCCAATTTCGTATAGCGCGCAGAAAGAACAAACACCTATATCTTTCCGTACGAGCTCTGATTTCCCTTAGTTTATCATGTTGATCATTTCTTCCTATGTAGGTCGGTGTCAACATAATATTTTCACATTCGGAGGAGAAAGTTGGTGAAGAGAATTTCATGAGAAGATTCCGTTGAAACGAAAAACGCCTTTCTTTTCATGACGTCCAGCCCAAATCCATATCATTTCTGTGACACTCTCTCCCATATTTTGTGATAATACAAAATGTGCTGCCCTTCTTTGAACTTTTTTGATGTATTCCGTCAGTCCTATGTGGTAAGGATCCCACACCGCGCAGCAGTATTCTAAAAGAGGATGGACAAGCGTAGTGTAGGCAGTTTCCTTAGTAGAACTGTTATATTTTCTAAGTGTCTTTAGTTAGCCTTCCCCACAACATTTTCTATGTGTTCCTTCCAATTTAAGTTTTCGTATTTGTAATACCTAGTATTTAGTTGAATTTATGGCTTTTAGATTAGACTGATTTATCGTATATCTGAAGTTTAATGAATGACCTCACACTTTTTGTTATTTAGGGTCAACTGCCAATTTTCTCACCATTCAGATGTCATTTCCAAATCGTTTTGCAATTTGTTTTGCTCTTCTGATGACCTTATTAGTCGATAAATGACAATGTCATCTGCAAACAACCTAAGACGGCTGCTCAGATTGTCTCCCAAATCGTTTATATAGATAAGGAACAGCAAAGGGCCTATAACACTACCTTGGGGGACGCCAGAAATCACTTCTGTTTTACTCGATGACTTTCCGCCAATTACTACGAACTGTGACTTTTCTGACAGGAAATCCCGAGTTCGAGTCTCGGTCGGCCACACAGTTTTAATCTGCCAGGAAGTTTCATATCAGCGCACACTCCGCTGCAGAGTGAAAATCTCATTCTGGAAACATCCCCCAGGCTGTGGCTAAGCCATGTCTCCGCAATATCCTTTATTTCAGGAGTGCTAGTTCTGCAAGGTTCGCAGGAGAGCTTCTGTAAAGTTTGGAAGGTAGGAGATGAGGTACTGGCAGAAGTAAAGCTGTGAGTACCGGGCGTGAGTCGTGCTTCGGTAGCTCAGTTGGTAGAGCACTTGCCCGCGAAAGGCAAAGGTTCCCGAGTTCGAGTCTCGGTCGGGCACACAGTTTTAATCTGCCAGGAAGTTTCATTGGGTACAATTATGGTTCCTTAGGCAACCGTAAACATTTTTCCATGAGGCGCTGACTGTCTTCTCTCATAGTGGAAAAAGTGTATTAACAGTTATGGCAATTACTTTTAAAATAATAAACAGCTTACTCACTTTTTTTCCTACCTGTCTCTTTTTCATTTCACTGCCCATTATAGTTTGAAAATGTTATATTCTAATGCATGTTTCATCACTTCTATGGTCTCTCTCTCTCTCTCTCTCTCTCTAACACACACACACACACACACACACACACACACACACACACACCACATACATGAACACAAACTCCAGTGTCCGCACCCCATTCCACTTCACACGTCATTTCACTCACGTGATTAGTATTACTCACTGCCATGCTCACTCAACCTTTTGTTCACTACTTCAATGTATTTTTCACATCTTAAATGCCCATCTAACTAGTATGCCAGCAACTTCATCAAGATGTTTCTTCTCTGGTACAGTCCCATAATTCTAGGATTATATTGTTTCAGAATTTTGCTCTTTCATCTCTAAAGCTCACCCATACTGTTCTCATATATCTCACTGCCATTGTCTATAACACATTTCTGCCATCAAATAGACCTCCTGTACATCTGCTGCATTGTGTCTTTTGATGAAAAGACTAGTTTGATTTGCAAACAACACTGGCTCTGTTGTTGACCCGTGAGGGATAAATCATTTATTAAAAAGAATAAAAGAGAACCTTACAGAGATTGTTGAGATACTCCCTAGTTAAGTTTCCTGTATCCTGAAAAGTAACTTTTATCTAGTGCTATATTTCTATCATCTGTTGCCTGCTAGAAACATATTACTTCCACCAGTTGTAAGCAACTCCATAGGTACCATATTTTTATAATTTTCTAAGCAGTGGATCGTCATTGATCAGATCAAAGGCTTTAAATAGGTGTAGAAACAGTCAGTGGGGACACAGAACCACTGGCTCTACCCCCCAATAATATCGCTGCCCTGCTGCATCAAGAACAACTTTATCTTTGCCAGATCATTTCTCTGTAGTACACGTTCTGCGCTACACGCATTGTTTATATGCTGTGAGAATAAAAGTATTCGTAATATGTGACGGAAGTGTGACTGATTATTTGTTGTCATAATTACCATGCCCGCTCCCCACTACCTACAAGTCCACAGATTAATTCGTCTTGATTTACAGCATTTAGAACATTTTTTGAGAAGTCAAAGGCAGCTATATCAGTAGATTTTTTAACAATTTTCTGGGTTAATTAATATTGTTTTTTATTGAAAAAGTTACTTAACCTTTCATACATTACTATTTCATTTATTTTATAAAAAAGGTAGCTAATAGTGAAACTGTCTTTGTGTTTGTATGTCTTTTGTATTGCAATCAGTGTGAAGTGGCTTTAGTATTGATGGTTTTACATTTGTTGGGAAAATCCTTGTACTAAATGACACATTGATTATATCATTTGAACTTTTTTGAAGGCCATGTCTTGGATATCATCAGGGCATGGTACGTTTTATTTTATAGTTAACTGATTGTGTTTCTCACTGTTTTTGTAGCCATAGGATACAGAGACATAACTTTTCATTTTTGAGGACTTTCATAACATTATTTGGATAATTTTGGTTTTTATGCTCACCTACATTTCTCTTTTCACTTTTAATAGCACTGTTTGCCGATATTTTGTGTCCATGGTTTATCGGTAAAGTTTAACCATGTATAACAGGAGAGAAACCCTTAATTATAAACCTTTTTTTTTTTTAGCTTTCTCTGTTTACTTACATTGTTTCATAATTAGTAGTACCCAAGAAATGCTTGCGTAAAGTTCCTGATCATCACACTTTGCGCCAAAGTCCCGGTTTAAATGTGAAACCTCTTAACAGTGTGTCATGAAGTGAGGGCATGTGACACTGTTAATGGTGATCCGTCCATCAAATGGCATTAAGCTTGGCAGCACCCTTGGTGCAATTCAGAAGGAGTGGGCTATGTGCAAGCACCAGGTTTCACCTTCTCCTTTCTCTCATCGTCTTCATCACCATCACCATCATCATCATCATCACAAACAAAGACGGAAAACAGATAAAAATGATGATAAACGTTACACTACACTGATGCACTCGTACACACAGTGCATACATGTAGTGTTACAAATATTGTAATTTAGCATGTTGTGAATAAATAAACAAAAAATTATTAAAATTTGATACCCAAAATACATAGATATCATTTAGGGGTACTAGCTAAATCACAATGCCTGTTCTCAGTGATATCATATTATTATTTGTTCAGCAGTGTTTTGGTGTGTGTGTGTGTGTGTGTGTGTGTGTGTGTGTTTTCAAATTTTTGTTGTAAAAACTAAAAGAATAATGTTACAATCATACTCATCATCTTGTTCTTCAATGAATAGGAGAGAGACAAGAGGGAAGAACAGGGACATCTAAAAGAGAAAATGAATAAAAAAGAATTGAAATTACTGGAAGAAAGAAAGGATGTTTTGGATAACAGGCAGCAGGAAATCAGGCATAGAGCAAAAAGGTGAAGTTTATATGAATATAGTAAACCATTATACATAACTTCTGTGGACAACATACAAGCACTGTTTGTCATTATGCTTCAGCACATATTTCCCCTATTTATACCAAAATGTGTGTTTAACTAATATAGAGATACAGGTTATTTAACATTTTACAAAGAGTAAAAATCAACAGTGAAAATTAAAGCAATCATTCTACATCTGACTTTTTGTCACCCTTCCCCCTCTCTTGGGGGGGGGGGGGGGGGGGCGGGTATTCCATGTAAGTCGTTCTGGAATTAAGAAGAGTTACTGAATTTTGATATACAGACCATCAAATGCTATGAAGTTGACCAATTTTGGACTTTAAATTTAAATATGTGATTTTTGAGCCTTTCATTGTGTAATAACTCCTTGAGAAGGTTCTCAAGCTTTGCATCAGGTGGTGTTGTGTAAAGCGTACAGTATTTAAGTAAGACATCTGCTTCTCATCTTCAGGTATGACTGTGGGAAGTTGTAGTAGCTAACCAATTTATGCATTGGTTTTTCCATAAAAGTGCAAGCCAGGAGGTGGGATTGTGACATATTTGCAGAGGACGTAGACATTCAGAGCCTCCTCCAACAGAAACAAGCCGCAGACTCTGCACAGCCTAGCTGTCCTGACTCCGAGCCTCCATCGGTGTGATCTCATTGAGTTCTTTTCTCTTCAGCCAATGCTACCTAGTGCCGCAAAAGCTGTTTCCGCATTTTGCTGAGATGAAATCCGGTGTCTCTGCTAATTATGGCAGTTGTCATATGTAATTTGACCAATTATTTAAAGACAGAATCCTAGAAGGCTTGTCCCTAGTTCATAGCAAGTTCCATATTAAGACAGTGGTCAGCAGCGGGAGTGGTCAAAATATGCGTAACAAATTACCTACTCAACAGTTACACACAATTTTAGCTCAGCAAAGTGTGGGAATTAGCACTGGCACCACTAAAACATTGTTGGTCACAGAGAAACAAATTCAACAAGATCACACTGATGGGTGATTGTGAATTGTGGTTTATTAGTCTCATTACAACATAATCAAAATCATTTGATTTAGGTACAGGAGAAATGTCAAAGTAAATTTGCCCTAACATAGAAAGCTGATGTTTACATACAGCATCATAATAATTATACAATTTTGTTTTATATACACAAAAGGCAGAGATGATAATAATAATAATAATAATAATAATAATAATAACAACAACAATAATAATAATAGTATCTAAAAATCTAACACTAAATTACCCTAGCTCAAATTATCATGTCATCCTCTAAAAATTCTTCTATCAAATAGTAGCATTCCTCCCCCAGAATCTGATGTAACCTTATTTTTAGGCTCACTGGCATAACATTAAATATATTTTTGCCCATATATTGTCATCCCCACATACTGTGGAGCCCGTTCATATAATTTCAATTTGTGTGTGGGATGCATAAAATTATTTTTATTTCTTGTGTTGTATGTGTGGTTAAAATGATTTTCCTCAAATAATTTTTGTCTGCCATGTAGGAAGATGATAATTTCATAAATGTATATGAGGGGTACAGTTAGGATTTGCAGTTGTTGAAATAAAGGGCAAAAGATTCTGTTTTCCTGTGCAGTACACATGTATCTGATAATTTTTTTCCATACCTAATTGCAGATTCAAAATAACTATGGTGTGCTATTTTCGTGTACTCATGTCGGTAGAATTTGCAAGTATCTGCATTGCAAATGCGAAACTGCTTAGTTTATTTGATAAGGACTCAATATGTGTGTTCCAGTTCAAGTTCTTGTCCACATTTAGTCCTAGGAGTTTGACAGTGTCAACTTCTTCCATAAGTTGATTATTGTGTTGTATTTTAAGCTATGCACATTTTGAGTGTTTGGTTTGGAAATGTACCATATGGGTTTTTGCAATGTTCAGTTTCAAGCCATTTAACTAGAGCCAGTTTTCTAGGGTATCCAGTGTGCTCACAATGGAGCTTGGAATGTGTTCTGCATCACCATTTTCCATTAAAACAAAAGTATCACTTGCAAACAGAATTGATGGGTAATTGATATTTGTGCATAAGTCATTTACATAGAATAGGAACAAGATTTGCCCCAAAATGGAGCCTTGAGGCACACCTTGTGATACAGTACTCCACTTTGAAAGATAATTCACCACATTTGAAATGTAGTTACCCTTTGTTTTCTGTTCTATGGTTCAGTGTAAGCCATTTGAGAGCTATTGCCCTTAATCCCATATTTATCTAATTTGTAGATAAGCAAGGCATGGTTTACAGAATTGAAAGCTTTAGTAAGATCACAGAAAATATCAGCAACTTTACTCCTCTGGTCCAGTGCTTTGCATATCTTTTCAATAAAGTTATTTACTGCAGCCAGGGTGTTTTATCCTGGTAGGAATCCAAATTGATTATTTACAATAATATCATTTTTTACAATAAAATTTTGTATCTGGTTTGCAGCTACTTTCTCAAACACTTTTGACAAGTTTGGAAGAATAAAAGTAAGATGATAGTTTCCTATGTCTTCCCTTGACCCTGTTCTTGAACAGAGGTCTGACTTTGGTATACTTCAACACATCAGGAAAGCATCCCTGTTCAAAAGATTGATTAATTATTTTGGTTAGTGGAGGTGCTATTGTGTGATACACTGCTTTAATCACTTTAGTCGGTATCCCATCCCACACAGCTGTGTTTTTATTTTATAATGATAATATAATATTTTCCACATGCTTTATTGAGACTTTTTTTAAAAATCTGTGAGATACTCAGCTCCTTGCTGGAGTCCAAAGGGGTTTACTTTACTCTGATACTCTACTATATCAACATTTGACTTTGCCTAGGTAGTTCATTTCTATTAATTCTAACACCTAACTCTGATTTGACAACAGACCACACTGCCTTTGTTTTACTTTTATGTTGTGAAATGAACTTATTGTTTGCCATTTGTTTGGCTGCTTTCACAACTTTTGTAAGGTTGCTTTATAACGTCTAACATATTCAGTAAAATATCTGTTTTTATTATATTTCAGTTCATTATGTAGTTGCCTCTTCCTAGCACTAGAAATTTTTATACCCAGAGTTATCCATTTAACTTTACCAGTGATTTTGTTACACGTGGTTCTAAGTGGAAAAGTTTCATTAAATACCTCAGAATCACTACTACTTGAAATACAGCTGTCATAAAGTCATTCAACCTCTTTTAACTTATTTCTAAATACAGTTAAATTTTTTTCATTGAAGTTCCTTTTCATAGAGCTTCTGTTACATGGAATTTCCTTGTCAATTTTTGGTAGTTCAATGAATAATGCACAGTGGTCAGAGATTCCTAGATCTGAGCAAAATTTATGGACATCTTCAAATACATAATTGGTTAGGATAGTATCAATACAGTTAGCTGACTGTGCATTTACGCTAGTGGCTTACTTAAAGTTTACTTTGGTGAGGGCGGTTGGAGTGGCCGAGCAGTTCTAGGCGCTACAGTCTGGAACCGTGCGACCGCTACGGTCGCAGGTTCGAATCCTGCCTCGGGCATGGATGTGTGTGATGTCCTTATGTTAGTTAGGTTTAAGTAGTTCTAAGATCTAGGGGACTGATGACCGCAGCAGTTAAGTCCCATAGTGCTCAGAACCATTTGAACCATTTTTGTGTCAGTGAATTTGAACACATCATTGCTTTCACCTAGGATATTAGTGTTGAAGTTTCCTTTTTCTTTGTTTAGATTTTCAAGGAAGCACTGAAATTTGGCCAGAAAAGCTTCAATTGCAGCTTTTTCTGGTACTCTGTAAATAGAAACTACTATGATATATTAGGTCCCTTAACTCGATACAGCAGCTCACGAATATACTATCTTCATTCGTATTACATATTTTATATCAGAGTGAGTAAGTATGTAAGGGCCTCCATGTGATTTCTCATGTCTATAAAAGCTGTTTGCTACTTCAAAATTTTCGATTTTGTTAAGAATTTTAATACTATCACATGTAAGCCAATGTTCATTGAGGCAAATAACTTTGATATTTTTACACTGTGAAAGAATAATTTGTAATTCGTCCATTTTATGACTTTTGAAAGGCAGCACATAGACCGTTTAATTCCAGTGTATTATGTGGGAACATTCTTTCTTATTTATGATTTCAAGCAGTATTTTCTTTCTTGGGTATCATTCCGGTCTAGCTGTTTTTGTTACCAAACACTGTTTTTCATCCCCATCATTCCTGATAAGTTTCCCCCATTATCCAGAATTTTACAAGTATCAGCAATCATTTTACTAAGAATTTTCATCCTAACACAGACACAGACAAGCTGGGTACGAACAACCCTTGCCCACAAGCATATGCTGGTGTCTGTGGCTTATGGCAGGCTTTCTTGCACAACACACGTGTCTGTGGCTCATTCCTCTGGCGGGAGGATCTGGTTGTTGGCATCCTCTGCAGTGGCACATGTGGTTTTCTAGTGAACCAATGTATAAATTGGCCAATCTCCACAGCTCTCCACACTTGTACCTGAAGGTGACAGACCTTGTTGAAACACTGTACAGTTTCCACACCATTATCAGAAACATCCAAGAAACTTTCAAGTAGTATATGCGATACTTAAATAATTGGAAGTTGTCAGTCCTGGCATTAGTGATAGCATTAGTGATACTGGTGGAAAGACTGGCGACAGTCCTTTAATAAGCAACTATGGACTAAAGTTAATTAAATATCAGTAAGCGCAATTGAAAGCGAGATTCTTAAATTTGCCAGTTACATATAATAATCAGCTTTGTAAAAAGATATGAGAAATGTAGCGTGACGGTTAATTTTAGGAAGTGAGAGTGTGTTATAATAGCAGATGGATGTGTGGCACATAGAAACTCACCACAGGCACTGGGGTATTGTTTGAGTGTCTCTGTGGCTGTGTGAGTGAATGTGTGTAGTTTTACTACAGAAAGGGCAATAACTCAAAAGCTTGCACGAATACTGTGTGTTCTGTTGTGCATTTATATGTGCCACACATCAGTCCATTATGGGTGAATGGCTGATTTTCTCTTATTTTACGTATTATTCCATCCAGCACTTTCCACTGTTGATATGCAAAAGAAACATAGGTGTGATGATGAGGAGTTGGCTGTCCGAGGTGATGTTAGCAGTTGTCTCACTTTGCAGGCAATTCATCACCAAACTGTGACTGGGTACCACAACATTGCACTCTGTTTGCAGCTAATGTTTAGAAATGTTGAATTAAGCATTATGACAGAATTCACATTTTTCTATTAATGAAGTTCTTGTGATTATGTTTCAGGGTAGCATATATTTTAATTTCTTCCAGTATGTTAAATAAGATGTCTGGTTGTTTGCGATGCAAAATCTTTAAAATCACACTGTGTACCAGTCATAATATGACAAGTGGTGACAGTGTATTCAACATGTGCTGTTCTAATACCACAGTATTATGAAATATACTGTTACCATATTGATACATAACATAATACATTTTGTTATAATATTCAGAGCAATACCACAGTCTTGTACATATGTCCATTGCATTGCATGGGGAAGCATTCTCAATAACATTTTCACAACTTTTTGAAAGAATTTGTATTTAGTGAATTCTTTGTTGTTTGCCTTTTGGCCTGCTTTTGATATGATTTGCAACAAACAGCATTGTTGATTTGTGCTTTTCATATTTCTGAAAGTAACGTATATCTTGATACAGGGTCCCCTTCAGACATTTTTGTGTACACTTATTCTGGCATTTGCGGATGCTGTGCACAGCGTATGAAACTGGCAAAAACAATAGATCTTAAGATGATCAGTTAAGAACAAAACCAGGACCAGTACAAAAATATGTCCAACGATAACTGTATTATGATTCAGTCACCAGTTGACAGCACACTGCAAAACAAAAAACTTTGTATCATATGACTACAGTATCAGTAAGTGACAGTAAGTTAACTCATACAAATATGTGGGCATAACAATTTGTATAGATATGAAATGCAACACTCACATAGTTTCAGTCATATATAAAGCAAGTGCAGCTTAGGTTCATTGGAGGGATACTAGGAAAATACAATCATTCTACAAAGGAGATTGCATGCAAAATACTTGTGTGACAAATTCTAGATACTGTTCAGATATGTGGGACCACATTACTAAAAGTGGATATTGAACATGTACAAAAAAAGGCAGAACAGATGATCATAGGTTTGTTTGACCCTTGGAAGAGAGTCACAGAGATGCTAGAAACCCTGAACTGGCAGACACTTGAAGATAGATACAAACTCTCCTGTGAAAGCCTACTTACAAAGTCTCCAGAACCAGTACTAAGTGAGGAATATAGGAATGTACTACAACTCCCCTATGTATTGCTCCCATAGGCATCATGAACACAGGATCAGACAAATTATAGCTCCCGCAGAAGTGTTTTAGCAGTCATTCCACCCACACTCCATACGTAAATGGAACAAGAAGAAGATCCTACAAGTCATGTAGTGGGAAGTACCGTCTGCCAGGTACTTCTCAGTGGCTTGCAGTGTATAGATGTAGGTATACAGTGGTACATCAGTTTTCATAAATGCTATTGATTTGACAATTTTATTTATTCAAATGAAGAAAGAGGTGGGGGTTTGAGGGAGGGTTGGGGACCCGTGGCTGATGACTCAGAGGGAGGCAGATTACACGAGATAGGAATGCGGGAGGGAGAGGCAGCAGCTGCAGAGGATAGGAATGTAACACTTGGACACTAGAGCCAATGAGTTTGTGCACAATAACAATGATGTGAGGGAGTGGATTAGAAGGGAGTGATATAACAGAGACTGTTGGGAAGAGGGTGGGTTTGCAAAGGGGCCAATGAAGCTTGAGGCCAGGTGGGTTCCTAACACACGATACAAAGTGAAGTAGGTGGAACTGGCTGCAGTCACAGCCTTTAGTGGTGCATTCAGGTAATTAAGTCATAATAAATGGAGAAAAAACATAACAAATCACTCTGGAAATACTGACTATATGACTCTAAAACTGAAAAAATCATTTTTTCCCCGGTGTGTTCACAAGTGTTTTTGGTAGTGACAAATTCTTCAGATGTAGAGAAAATGTGTTCATCAGGGGTATAAGTGTAGGGGCAGGCCTTTTAGTTGGTTGTGTTGCTTTTAAGTTGTGAGGGTGGATGCTGGATGGATATAATGTAATGTCAGTAAGAAATTATCAGCAGGCCACAACTGTTAGACAGTCAAAGCAGATATAAATTCAGTGGGTGCTCTGAAATCAAAAGCTGGAAGGTGTTAGGATAAGTTTGGCATTATCTCTGAAAGAACATAAAATATAGATGAATTACACACTTTTTAAAATCCAGTTGTGATAACTTGGAAGACTCCCGAGATTTTTCTGGAGCTGTATGAATTCAAAGATGGAGATGAGATCAAGATGGCACATGCTGCAAGTGAGAGTATCAAGGAGATAGTCCTCCACATATTCCCATGTGTCAACCATCAAGACAGTAAACCCCTTACCTGCTGCAATGAAAATGATGGGAGTTGTTAGCTTTGTTATGGGAGAGATGAAGTTGAGTGTGGCACATGAATAATGAGGTCAACAGTAATTAACCTATGAAATCTCTCCTATTATAGACAGGCCCAGCAGTGTTACCTGTTGCCTTAACATAGATCAATATGTACTACATATATGACAAAGAACATGAGATTTTAGACTGTCACAACCTTTGAGTATCTTCTTGGAAGTATTGCCACCTTTGTATCTTTCACAATTAAGGTATTTAATGCTTTTTCTTAATTCTGGAAAGAGTATGGGAGAATGTTGAATAGCGTTGAATTTCCCACGTGTTTCTTATTGACTGTACTGTTGTGTACTATATACTGAAAATACAGCAGAATTTTTCCATGATATTAAAAAAAATAGTCAAAAATATCAAATGTGTAAACCATCTTTCATAATTATCTGCAAACCTGGAATGTGTAAATACTGTGGCTCATCATTTCATGGAGTTGTAGAGTGATGGATAGATGCACCGACACAAACTTGAAGATAGTGACAAAGTTAACAAACTTCAAGTCTTTTTCAGAGCACAAAAAAATTACAGCTACATTGTTTCAGTGCTGTCGGTTCCCTGATACCATGAGTAGTTGTCTTTTTTTGTCACGCTGTTTGTATTTCATCCAGAGTTTTTCAGTGGAGCAATGATCTGTCATCTAAGTTTTCTTAATGACAATATAGTCATCCTCCTTGGCAATTTTCCCACTTATTGTGTCAATAATACCCCATGCTGCTTGTATGCTAATGTGTGAAGCAGTAATTCAAATGCACTGTATTTATTCATAGATGTTTTAAAAATTGTTCTGAATATTATAGCAAAATGTAATATGTTATGTATCAATATGGTAACAGTATATTTCATAAGAAAGAAGACCTTATGGATTCATGCGTTTTGTAGCTTTCTTTCAAATGTAGTTTAATTGAATGTCATACACAAGACAATAACTTGATGTGCAGTCAGCCACTGTTACCATCCCTATCTGTGGATAGTTCTTGTTATTTTCCATGGTAGTAACTTTGTGTATGAACTGTAATATGCATAAAGCAAAATTTATGAACTTATAAAAGTCTATACTTTGTCAGTGTTCTTATCGAAATTGTATTCCATTCAGTGATTGCTGTTATTATGACATGGTATCCTTGCAGTAAAAAATCAGCAGAGAAACTGGCAACAGTTCCAAGCATGCAGCAGGTGGAGAGCCATCGTGACACAGGCCAAATACTTGACAACAAAAGTTCTTGTGTCACAGAAGGGGACACAAATGAAGAGCAAGGACAGGTGACTGTGACTTCAAGCAAGTCACAAGAGAGCTCTGTCAGCAGCAAGGACCAAAGTGTGCAAGTTGGAAAACCAGGCTGGAAGGTCATCAGTGTGAGTAATATTTTATATTTCCTGTTTCAGAAGAAGGAGGTGGAGGTGGAGGAAGAGGGGCAATGGTTTGAGGGGAGGGGGGGACTTTAAATGATTATAATGATTGTTACAAGTTTATCCAAGAAGTCTAACCAGAAATATTTCTCTGATTCCTGTCTCAGCATAATTATGTAGTCAAGTTTCACTTCAGGTGCGGTTTTTTTTGTGTGTGTACGGTACACCTTGTACTTCAGTGAAGAATCAAAAATTGACAGAAGAGATGGAGAGATGGGATAATGAATCCTGGTTGTTTTGTATTAAGATTCACTTCGTTTAATAACTATCAGAGAAGTAGATACTTGAGGGATGAAAGGTAGATGTGAAGTGGAGGGGGGTAGGGAGGGAGACAAGAATAGTAGAGGCAGAAGATTTTGATATGAAGGGACAAAAGACAGAACATAGAACACCTAGGTAATGAGGAGCAATGAGTGAGATTTAATTTACAAACACATTTAAATGCCAAACCGCACACTATCATAATCTTGGTATGAGGCTCTGACAAGCAGGTGTTGTACACTGTAAATTGAATTATTTTCAAAATATTTGGTTTATTGCACTTTGAATATGAGCTTTGATTAATACAGGTAAAATAAAAGCAAGAGAAAAGGTATTTAACTTATGGAATCAGAACAGCCAGCACAAAAGAACTTTATTTAATTAAGGAACTAGTTGTAAGAGACTGAAGTTGCATAGAAAGTACTGTAAAGTATTTCATTATGTCATCGAAAGGGCAAAAAACAAGCACTGTCCACAGAAAATAAAAACTCAATAAAGGAAAATCAATATTTAACATTATGTAACAGAAAATGAATAAAAACACTTACACAAATCATCCTCATTTACTCAATGGCTCATCTGAAAATGGAATGCAATCTTTGCACACCAAATTCAGTGAATTGTTCTTATCAGTGCAGGAAGAATAAAGGAGTTGTACATTGCATGCATTGCTCTAGTGTTCTCACCATGACAGAAAACACAATGTAACATTAATGAGATGCATCTGTGATCTTTTGTGGCAACAGAGGTGCCATAATGCAGTGAAAATCAAAGTGTCCTCTCCATCCACCTGTTTCTCATCCTTCACCAGTCATCCAACTGTTCATTCTGTAGCTCAGGGCTGAAGTGTGTTGCCCATAACCAGACAGCTGTGTTCCAGTTATTTGTGCACAAGAGTAAGAGTAGTTAGGTCTTCCTACATATCCACACTAACAAGTTAGTCCCTTGGTGTTAAAACCCTGTATCTAATACTTGGATACATGCCATGACACCAAGCAGCCAGTGCGCTACACTTCGCATGTTCCTCATCCTGTCTCAGCCTTGTGGGGTGTCCCTGCTGTGGGGTGGACCCACCCACCTTGTGAATATTACCACCTACTGTATGTAGTACTTGGTTATGCGCCATGGCACCAGGCCACTGGCATGCTACACTTCAAATACTCCGCCATTGGCGTCTATGTGGACCACCGGCCACCAGAGGCCGCCTACACTGGGCCATACAACTTATGCACCTGCCACAGCATCGACTGTGCTGTCCATTGGAGCCCTCCTCTTTGTAAGCACAGACTATAAGACACTACAAACTGTAAGACATACTTTAATTTTTAAGCAGTTCTTTTAGAAAAAATAACATTTTTACCAATTTTATTATTGGATTGCAAAGCCAGACATAAAAAAAATCTTAGTTTATAAAACCAGTCTGACCTTTAAAATCCCTGAAAATCATCATCTCAACTTTCTTCTTCCTCTTTTATGTCATCATTCATGTATAAGATGGTCTTCATTGCCATCGACAACAATACTTATGCTGCACTTTTTGAAAGATTTAAGAATAATGTCATCTCTCACTCCAAACCATGACTCTTTTAACCACTGAGACACACTTGTTTTATTTTAGGTTGTTTCAAGGCTTCCTTTGGCGTGAAATCATGATGGGTTTCATCCATCATAAATTTGTTCCATTCTTTTCTCATGTGTACTTTAAATGGTATATTTTACAACACATCAAGAGATTGCAATTGTGAAGTAAGTCCTCCTGGAATAGGAGCAAGCTCTGTATGTCCCTGTCTCACTTTCTCTTTCACGGAATTTTTCAAATGACTACTAAACTGCTGTAGCACAAGGAAAGAACTCTCCTTCACGAAAGCATCTTTCCTTCTCTCCCACACTCTGTTAATCTACCATTTCATATTAGCCTTGTCCATGCAGCCCTTGTCACGTACATGAACAACACCACCTGGCTATATTTCAGGAGGTTTTGGCATTTTTCCTCTTGAAAATGATTATTGAATTAAGTTTAGAACCATCAGCACAACTTAGTTCCATACTGGTTTTCTTTTGATGTTGAATAATTAAGCAATGGAAAAATAATATTTTCTTTTCATACTCTTGTGGCATTTTCCGAAATATTTTGGTTTTGGTTCCATGGCTAAGTGCATGACACTTTGTAAATCTGTAATACCAACCAACTCCAAGTCTGTCAAATTCCACTGTAGCGCTAGCTTATGAGCGTATATTTGAATCATTTTTGTATCAGTTCCAGTTCCATTTTGATGGTATCCTTGAATTCATTTTAATCGTCATCTTCTAGTTTGGGCCATTTTGCATTCAATCCTCTATTTGTACATGTAGTCTTCCTCATTTTTTTCAGTTCTTCTTTACAAGACTGCCAATCATGAATCATTTTTTCTGTTTGTGGAGGGCCGAAATGCCGCTCAGCTGCTTTGCATCCATGTTCTTCTGCATATGCTATTGTTATTTTTTTCCATTACAAAACTAGCTACAAGCAAAAATATTGTACTGTCACCAGTGCCACAAATCCCTTTCATTTAAAGTTCACTGTCACCGTAGACAGCAATGATGCATCATAGGCTAGACAATGTTCTAGGTTTGTGATGGTGGGGCAGAAGAGAGAGTGTTAGCAAGCTCGTGAATCCCCACAACTCATGTTCGTCACATTGGTGCATTGCTGCTGTCAGTTGAATTCAATGTTGCCAGATAGAGTTGGGTTTCTTGTGGCATCAAATATATGGCCATTTTTTTTAAGACTGGCAGGAATTTGAAATCAAACAATGGACATTTTTATATTAATTTCGAGTGTAAGATGCACATGAATTTTGAAAGCAATTTTTTGAAGAAAAATCTACATATTATAGTCAGTAAAGTACGGTACTGCTAATTGTTCTAAAAGAAGAATTTCATTGTTAAAGCTCTCTGATATTTTTTTCACTTCTGAGACCTGACATGTCATCCTAGTTGCTGTTAAATTGGAAAGAAAAACAATACAACTACCTGAAATACTTGAAGCGTGACAAATAGCTGGCTGCTAAGTTCCTGGGTAAATTGATACACCAAACAACCATCTCAAAGATGGTCAACATGGTTCATGTCACGGTTTTGAGCAGGCCAATCTAGTCCTCAGAAGGAACAAATACCAAGGTATTTATGAAGTATGAATTGACCTCTTACAGGCATTAAGCCAAATGAAATTTATGTACCTGGAGAAGTTTCACCAACATTTGAAAATAATGTAATTATTACACTTCCCTAGGAAACATCAGTGGATGGATGTCTAAGTTACCACACAATTGGCATAATGTAACGTGTCAAAAATACTGTCAGGAGTACTTTGGACCAAAATCAGGGAAGTTTGCTCATTGTCATTACTAATAATTATTTTGTATAATGAAGACACAAAGAGGAACTAAAGGGCTGTCTTGATGTGAGAGCTTTGGCTTGGACAGAAAACTAGTACGACATGATTCGCTGATAACATTGCAGTGGTAATTGAAACTGAACAGAAACTGAGCCGAGTGCTTAATGAATTGGAACATTTGCTAGCTGATGGCTATAATAGGACAAAACTTTATGGAGATTTTGTACCAATGTTTTTCTTTCCAACTTCTGTGCTTTTTAGAGATATCCATTCCTCTTCAACCGAACTGCCTACTGAGCACTTACTTATCACAGTATCTATAGCCTCACAGAACTTCAGTGTATCATTTCAGTCCTTAGTATAGATGAATAACCAGTCCTAAGCAAAAAAGGGAAAACTGAAAGGTGGATGGAGTATATAGAGGTCCTATACAAGGGGGATGAACTTTAAGGCAATATTACAGAGGTGCCAGAGGATGTCGATGGAGATGAGATTTGGATACGGTACTGTGAGAAGGTCAAAGAATGGAAAATCCAGGATGAAAAGTTGCCACTTACCAAATCGCAGATAGGCACAACAAAAAGACTCTCACAATTAAAGCTTTTGGCCATTAAGGCCTTCATCCATGACACACACACACACACACACACACACACACACACACACACACACACACACACAACACACGCAAATGCAACTCACACACAAGACTGCAGTCTCAAAGCTTTTGGCCATTAAGGCCTTCATCCATGAAACACACACACACACACACACACACACACACACACACACACACAAACAAACAAACACGCGCAAATGCAACTCACACACAAGACTGCAGTCTCAGGCAACTGAAGTCACACTGCAAGCAGCAGCACCAATGCATGATAGGAGTAGCGACTGAGTGGGGCTAAGGAAGAGGTTGGGGCAGGAAGGGTACACTGAAGAGCAGCATGAATGGCAGGTGAGGGGTGGGGGGTGGGGGGAGTACCTGATGAAAAGGAATATAAAAAGACTGGGTGTGATGGTGGAATGACGGCTGTGTAGTGCTGGAAAGGGAACAGGGAAGGGGCTGGATGGGTGAGGACAGTGACTAACGAAGGTTGAGGCCAGGAGGGTTACAGGAACATGGGAT
Organism: Schistocerca americana; assembly: GCF_021461395.2. Taxonomy (NCBI): domain Eukaryota; kingdom Metazoa; phylum Arthropoda; class Insecta; order Orthoptera; family Acrididae; genus Schistocerca; species Schistocerca americana. Next base: position 439,497,019 of record NC_060125.1, read on the forward strand.
GTATTGAATTTCCCACCTGTGCAGTTCAGAAAAGCTGGTGTTGGTGGGAAGGATTCATATGGCACAGGCTGTGAAGCAGTCACTGAAATGTAGGATATCATGTTTGGCAGCATGTTCAGCAACAGTGTGCTCCACTTATTTCTTGGCCACTGTTTGTCGGTGGCCATTCATGGTGACAGGTAGCTTGTTGGTTGTCATGCCTACATAGAATGCAGCACAGTGGTTGCAACTCAGCTTGTAGATCACATGACTGGTCTCACAGGTAGCCCTGCCTCTGATGGGATAGGTGATGTTAGTGACAGGACTGGAGTAGCTGGTGGTGGGAGGATGTATGGGATAGGTCTTGCATCTGGGTCTATTACAGAGATATGAGCCATGAAGTATGGGACTGGGAGCAGGGGCTGTGTAAGGATGGACGAGTATATTGTGTAGGTTCGATGGACGGCGGAATACCACTGTGGGAGGAGTGGGAAGGATAGTGGGCAGGACATTTCTCATTTCAGGGTACACTGAGAGGTAACTGAAACCCTGGCGGAGAATGTAATTCAGATGCTCCAGTCCTGGGTGGTACTGAGTTACAAGGGGAATGCTCCTCTGTGGCCAGGCAGTGGAACTTTGGGAGATGGTGGAAGACTGGGAAGATAAGGCACAGGAGATTTGTTTTTCTACAAGACTGGGAGGATAATTAAGGGAGTGAAGGGTTCAGCGAGACCCTCGGTATATTTTGAGAGGGACTGCTCGTCACTGCAGATGTGATGAGCCTGGGTGGCTAGACTGTATGGAAGGGACTTCGTGATATGGAATGGGTGACAGCTGTCAAAGTGGAGGTAGGTTTGATATGGGCGGAGGTACTGATGTAGCCATTTTTGAGAAGGAGGTCAACATCTAGGAAGGTGGATTGTTGGGTTGAGTAGGGCCAGGTGAAGCAAATGGGTAAGAAGTTGTTGAGGTTCTGGAGGAATGTGGATAGGGTGTCCTCACCTTTGATCCAGATAGCAAAGATATCATTAATTAATCTGAACCAGGTGAGGGGTTTAGGATTCTGGGTTTTTAGGAAGGATTCCTCTAGATGACCCATGAATAGGATGGCATAGGATGGTGCCATGCAGGTGCCCTTACCTGTACCCAGGATTTGTTTGTAAGTAATGCCTTCGAAGGAGAAGTAGTTGTGGGTGAGGATATACTTGGTCATGGCAACTAGGAAGGAGGTTGTTGGTTTGGAATCCGTTGGGCATTGGGAAAGGTAGTGTTCAATTGCAGTAAGGCCATGGGCATTAGCAAAGTTAGTGTACGAGGAGAGGAATCAATAGTGATGAGCAGGGCACCGTGTGATAAATGGACAGGAACTATGCAGAGTGGTGGAGGAAATGGTTGCTATCTTTTTTTTATAGGAGGGTCCGTTCTGGGTAACAGGTTGTAGGTTTTGGTGTACAAGAGCAGAGATTCTCGCAGTGGGGGCACAGTTACTGGCCACAATGGGATGTCCTTGGTGATTAGGTTTATGGACTTTAGGAAGCATGTAGAAGCTAGGAGTGTGGGAGTGGTAGGGTTGAGTAGAGAGATGGCCTCCAGGGAGAGGTTCTGGGATGGGCCTAAGGATTTGAGTAGTGACTGGAGGTCATGCTGGATTTCTGGAATGGGGTCACTGTGGTAAGATTTGTAGGTGGAAGTATCTGACAGGTGGTGGAGTCCATCTGCCAGGTAATCCTTGTGGTTCCAAACAACATTGGTGGAGCCTCAACAGTGGTGGAGCCTTTGTCCACAGGTAGGACTGTAACATCAGGATTAGTTTTTAGATAGTGGACTGAGGTTCTTTCTGCGATGTAAGGCTAGTTTCCATGTTGAGAGATTTGGGGAATGATGGTTAGGCAAGGTTCGAGGTTAAGAAATTCTAGAAAGTTGACAGGGGGTGATTTGGGGGCAGTGGGAGTGGATCACATTTGGATGGAGGAGTGAACTGAGTTAGGGCAGGGTCAATACTGGTCTTTGGTTGAGTCTGATTGGTAGGGTAGGTGGCAAAAAAGTTTTTCCACTGTAGGGACCAATAGAAGGTCTTTAACAAGTCCTGCATGATTGAATTTGGTAATGGAGCAAAAGTTGAGGCCTTTGGAAAGGACTGATATTTCTGTGGGGCTAAGGCTTCTGGAGGAAGGGTCATGTTTGTGTTGTGGATCTGTTTAGGTTCTGGATTCTGTGTGGTGGCGTGAGGGAGTTTTGGAGGGTGGGGTAAGTGTGGTAAGTCTGTGATACAGGGTTTGTCAGCTGTGAGGGGATGTGGGGGAGGTTTGAAGATTGTTGTAGAGGTGTTGGACAGTGGTACTCCAAGGCAGGATCAGGAAGTGAGCAGGATGGAGAACTTTTTGAGGTGGTGTTGCGCATGTTGCTCAAGTTCCTGCAGTGCAAGAGTTTCAATGTATATTTTCGGTTCCAGGAATTTGGGATAGCATAGCAGGAGAATTTTGTGGATGGAAAGAAGGTGCTGTAAGGAGGTTTGGGCTGGTTAATATGGTTTTGCAGGACTATGTTGGTGAGGGCTAAGGATTGGCAGACTCTGAACAGGTGGATGTCAATATGGAAGGTGGGGTAGCAGCCAGAGATGGGTAATTTGATTATAAGGCCATTAATGGGGATTGCATGAGCTAAACAACAACACAGGAACAGTATGTGGGGCTGGGATCTGGCTAGGGATAAGGAAACTTTTCTCTATTGTTGCAGATGGAAGGATCAAGTGAAAATGAATAATGTACAGTTATGTCCAAAAAATTTTGCAAAAATACACCCAAATATGTGTGAAAATTCACGAAAATTATGAAATGGATACAAAAGTGGGAAACAAGATGAAATCTGAGGAAGTCAGTCATAAAAGGTGAGAATTAACTATAACTGCCAAAAAGTCACAAGGATCAAAGTAAATAATATATAATAAAAAAATATATGTTACTGTGAGTAGCAGGCCTGAGGGTGGATAAGTGTGAAGAAGGGGGATGGCAGATGTGACAGGATGAGACAGAATTAGTGGGTGCGAACTGGGATAGAACGGAGAAAGAGTGGGGGGTGGGGTGGGGTTCGTAGAATGAGATACAGGATCATGTGGCGCCGAAAAGGTGCAGGAGTTAACACATAAAAATATGGGAAATGACACAGGGAGAGTGTTCAGTTTGAAAGTATAGGATTAATAATATCAGCAGGAGTAATATGGGACATAAGATGCTCACAACAATCAGTGTGGTCTTGTAGCCATCTGTTGTGCACAGCCGAGATGGTTTACACAGTGTGGCTCATAAGTAGAGGGAAAAGTACGGTTTTAAGGCAACAAGAGAAAAAAAAAGAAGAGAAAGAAGGACGGACTTTGAGTGTAGTGAGGCAAAAGAAAATATAACAAAGGAAGAAAGCACTGGGTTAGGATCGAAGAAAAGCCATCAGGCACAAATCAAAAGATGGAAATCTAGTATGGAACGTAACAGCATCATGAAAAGGAAAGTTACCATTCACCATATAGCAGAGATGCTCAGTCGCAGATAGGCACAACAAAAAGACTCTCACAATTAAAGCTTTTCGCTATTAAGGCCTTTGTCAACAATATATGACAGATACACACACACACACACACACACACACACACACACACACATGCAAACACAACTCACACACATGACTGCAGTCTCAGGCAACTGAAACCACACTGCGAGCAGTAGCGCCATTGCACGATGGGAGTGGCGACTGGTTGGGGGTAAGGAGGACGCTGGGGCAGGGGGGGGGGGGAGGAGGGAAAGAAGGGTGGGGGCGGCAGACAGTGAAGTGCTGCAGGTTAGACAGTGGCCAGGGGAGCGGTTGGGGGGGGGGGGGGGGGGGGGAGTGGAAAGGAGAGAAATAAAAAGACTGGGTGTGATGGCGGTTGTGTAATACTGGACTGGGAACATAGAAGGGGTTGGATGGGTGAGGACAAGAGGGTTACTTGAACATAGGATGTATAGCAGGTAAAGTTCCCACCTGCGCAGTTCAGAAAAGCTGGTGTTGGTGGGAAGGATCCATATGGCAAAAGCTGTGAAAAGTTTCCTTATCCCTAGCCAGATCCGAGTCCCACATACTGTTCCTGTGTTGTTGCTTGGCTCATGGAATCCCCCCTAATGGGCTTATCATCAAATTACCCATCTCCGACTGCCACACCGCCTTCCGCAATGACCTCCACCTGTTCATATTCTGCTAATCCTGAGCCCTCACCAATATAGTCCTGCAAAACCTTATCAACCAAGCCCAAAACTCCTTCTAGTACCTCCTCTCCATCTGCAAAATTCTCCCCACTATGCAATCCCAAGTTCGTAGAACACCACACATTGAAACTCTTGCCCGGCAGGAACTTCAGCAACATGCACAACACCACCTCAAAAAGCTCTCCATACCGCTCACTTCCTATTCCCGCCTTGGAGTGACACTGTCCCCTCATTGCTGACAAACCCTGTCTCACAGATACAACTCTTACCCCACCCTTAAAAAATCCTTCCTTCCACCACACAGGATCCAGAACCTAAACAGACCCACAACACGGTCATAAACCTTTCATCCAAAAGCCTTAGCGCCACAGAAATATCAGCCCTTACGAAAGGCCTCACCTTTTGCCCCATTCCCAAATTCAATCATGTAGGACTTGTTTAAGACCTTCTCTCCTTCTCTCGGTCCCTACAGTGGAAACACTTTTTTGCCACCAACCCTACCAATCAGACTCAACCAAAGACCAATATTGAACCTTGCCTAACTCAGTTCACTCCTCCATCCAACTGTGATCCACCCCCACTGCCCCCAAATCACCCCCTGTTAACTTTCCAGAATTATTTAACCTCATACCTTACATCTGCAGAAAGAACCGCAGTCCACCATCTTAAAACTGATCCTGACCTTACAATCCTACCTGTGGATTAGGACTCCACCACTGTTGTTTTAAACCACAAGGATTGCCTGGCAGATGGATTCTGCCACCTGTCAGATACTTCCACCTACAAACTTTGCCACAGTGACCCCATTCCAGAAGTCCAGCATGGTCTCCAGTCACTACTCAAATCCTTTGGCCCATCCCAGAACCTCTCCCCAGAGTCCATCTCTCTACTCACCCCTACCACTCCCTGCACTCCTAGCCTCTACATGCTCCCTAAAGTCCATAAACCTAAGCACCCAGGACGCCCCATTGTGGCCGGCTACTATGGCCCCACTGAGAGTATCTCTGCTCTCACAGACCAACACCTTCAACCTATTACCCAGAACTGATCCTCCTATATGAAAGATACCAACCATTTCATCCACCGACTCTCCACAGTTCCTGTCCTTTTACCACACGGTGCCCTGCTCGTCACTATTGATTCCTCTCCCTGTACAGTATCTTTGCTAATGCCCATGGCCTTACCACAATTGAACACTACCTTTCCCAACACCCAACGGATTCCAAACCAACAACCTCCTTCCTAGTTGCCATGACAAAGTATATCCTCTTCTCCTTTGAAGGCATTACCTGTGATCAAATCCGGGGTATGGCACCTGCACGGCACCATCCTACACCAACCTATTCATGGGCCATCTAGAGGAATCCTTCCTAAAAACCCAGAATCCTAAACCCCTCACCTGGTTCAGATTCATTGATGACATCTTTGCTATCTGGATCGAAAGGTGAGGACATCCTAACCACATTCCTCCAGAACCTCAACAACTTCTTCCCCATTTGCTTCACCTGGCCCTACTCAACCCAACAAGCCACCTTCCTAGATGTTGACCTCCTTCTCAAAAATGGCTACATCAGTACCTCCGCCCATATCAAACCTACCTCCACTTTGACAGCTGCCACCCATTCCATACCAAGAAGTCCCTTCCATACAGTCTATCCACCCATGCTCATCATATCTGCAGTGATGAGCAGTCCCTCTCAAAATATACCGAGGGTCTCACTGAACCCTTCACTCCCTTAATTATCCTCCCAACCTTGTACAAAAACAAATCTCCCGTGCCTTATCTTCCCGGTCTCCCACCACCTCCCAAAGTCCCACCATCCAGCCACAGAGGAGCATTCCCCTTGTAACTCAGTACCACCCAGGAATGGAGCATCTGAATTACATTCTGTGCCAGGGTTTCGTTTACCTCTCATCATGCCCTGAAATGAGAAATGTCCTGCCCACTATCTTTCCCACCCCTTCCACAGTGGTATTCCACCATCCATCGAACCTGCGTAATATACTTGTCCATACTTAACACAACCCCTGCTCCCAGTCCCATACTTCATGGCTCATACCTCTGTAATAAACCCAGATGCAAGGCCTGTCCCATACATCCTCCCACCACCAGCTACTCCAGTCCTGTCACTAACATCACCTATCCCATCAGAGGCAGGGCTGCCTGTGAAACCAGTCATGTGATCTACAAGCTGAGTTGCAACCACTGTGCTGCATTCTATGTAGGCATGACAACCAACAAGCTACCTGTCACCATGAATGGCCTCCGGCAAACAGTGTCCAAGAAATAAGTGGAGCACACTGTTTCTGAACACGCTGCCAAACATGTTATTCTTCATTTCAGTGACTGCTTCACAGCCTGTGCCATATGTATCCTTCCCACCAACACCAGCTTTTCTGAACTGCACAGGTGGGAACTTTTCCTGCAATACATACTATGTTCCTGTAACCCTCCTGGCCTAGACCTTTGTTAGTCACTGTCCTCACCCATCCAGCCCCTTCCCTTCTCCCATTCCAGCACTACACAGCCATCAACCCACCATCACACCCAGTCTTTTTATATTCCTTTTCGTCAGGTACTCCCCCCCCCCCCCCCCCTCCCTGCTTTCCCCTGCCCTCCGTCTAACCTGCAGCTCTTCAGTGTCCACCTCCCCCACCAAACTGTCCCTCCCCTTCCCCACCCCAGCCCCCTCCTTACCCCCACCCAGCCGCATTCCTATCATGCACTGGTGCTGCTGTTCACAGTGTGGTTTCAGTTGCCTGAGACTGAAGTCATGTGTGTGAGTTGTCATGAGTATGTATGTGTGTCTGTCACCTGTTGTTGCCAAAGGCCTTAATGACCGAAATCTTTAATTATGATAGTCTTTTTGTTGTGCCTATCTGCGACTCAGCATCTCCCTTATATGGTGAATGGCAACTTTCCTTTTCATAATATTTATACTGTGAGAAGAATTTGACAGAGCACTGAAAGACCTAAGTCAAAACAAGAGCCTGCAAGTAGACGGCATTTCGTCAGAACTATTAACAGTCTTGGGAGAGCCAGCCATGACAAAACTCTTCCATCTGGTGTGCGAGATGCATGAGACAGGCATAATACCCTCAGATCTGAAAAAGAATGTAATAATTCAAATTACAAAGAAAGTAGGTGCTGACAGGTGCAAATATTACCAAGCTATCAGTTTAATAAGTCATGGCTGCATAATACTAACACATAATACTACAGAAGAATAGAAAAACTGGTAGAAGTGAACATTGGGGAAGATTATTTGGATTTTGAAGAAATGTAAGAACACACAAGGCAATACTCGCCCAATGACTTATCTCAGAAGATAGGTTAAGGAAAGGCAAACCTACATTTATAGCATTTGTAGACTTAGAGAAAGCTTTTGACAATGTTGATTGGAATAGAAAGCTTTGACAATGTTGACTGGATTACTGTCTTTGAAATTCTGAAGGTATCAAGGGTATAATACAGGCTATTTGCAACATGTACGGAAACCAGATGGTAGTTAGAATCAGTGGGTGTGAAAGGAAAGAAATAGTTGGGAAGGAAGTGAGCCAGAGTTGTGGCGTGTCCCTGATGTTATTCAATCTGTACACTGAGCAAGCAGTAAATGAAACCAAAGAAAAATTTTGAGTATGTATTAAAGTTCAGGGAGATGAAATAAAAACTTTAAGGTTTGCTAAAGGCATTGTAATTCTGTCAGACTGCAAAGGATTTGCAAGAGAAGAATTAAATCAGGTGAGGCTGAAGGAATTAATTAGGAAATGAGACGCTTAAAATAGTAGATGAGTTTTGTTATTTGGGCAGCAAAATAACTGATGATGCCAAAGTAGAGAGGGTATGAAATGTAGACTGACAATGGCAAGCAGAGAATTTTTGAAGAAAGGAAATTTGTTAATATCAAATAAAGATTTAAGTGTTAGGAAGTCTTTTCTGAGAGTATTTATATGGTGTGTAGCCATGTTTGGAAGTGAAACTTGGATACCAAAGAGTTTAGAAAAGAAGAGAATAGAAGCTTTCAAAATGTGGTGTTACAGAAGCTGAAGATTGGGTGGGTAGATCCTATTACTAATGCGGAGGTACTGAATAGAACTGGGGAGAAAAGAAATTTGTCGCACGACCTAACTAGAAGGAGCAATTGGTTGGTAGGATGCATTCTGAGACCTCAAAGGGTCACCAGTTTAGTGTTGGAGGGAGGTGTGGAGGAAAAACTGTAGAGGGAGACCATGATATGAATACAATAAGCAGATTCACAAGAATGTGAGTTGCAATAGTTATTTCGAGATTAAGAGGCTTCCACATGTTAGAGTAGGATGGAGAGCTGCATCAAGCCAGTCTTCAGACTTGAAGAGCTGCATCAAACCAGTCTGCAGACTGAAGACCACGACAGCAATTACACATTACCTTGAGATATACTTATATCAACCAATTTTGGTTCTGTGAAATATTTCACAAAAGTTTAGCTGTATTTGAGGTTTGCACTACCTCTATTTTTTGTACTGTGAGCATAACATGACCTGGGCTACCTGTATCTTTCCCTCCACCTCCACCTTCTCTGAACTATGCAGATGGGAGTCATTCTTGCAACAAGTCCTTCACTCCCTGGGCTCAATCTCCAATAACCCGCTGCCCCCATACTCTCCACCCAACAGTTACCCCTTTCTTCTGTCCTGTCACCCCCTCTCATTTTACATCCCCATGTCACATTCAGTGTATGCCACTCATCACTGGATCTAACAACTCTTCATCTCATGTGTAACCTATGCACCTGCCACCCCTCCCTGCCACATTACTAGCCTACAAACTGGCTGCCTCCCTCTGAGCCGTTAGCCACCCACCACCAACCCCTCTCTCTGCCTCCTGCCTCTCTCTGCCCCTGCTCACTCCTCCTGACACAACACCTTTCTCATCCTAGTCCAGCTGCCAAAATGCAGCATTATGCAGCCAACTGGTGCCATGTAGAGGCATGGGTCAGTGTATGCACCTGTGTGTGTGTGTGTGTGTGTGTGTGTGTGTGTGTGTGTGTGTGTGTGTTGCTCAAAAAAAGCATTACTCTGTAAGCTACCTAGCGACACAACACTTCTGCTTTCCAGGGTGATCTCCTTAATCCATTTAGTAGAATCTTATGATCAACAGCATAAAAAGCCTTAGAAAGATAATATGAATAGCTAAAAAATAGCATTACTCTGTAAGCAAGCAACACAACACGTCTAATTTCCAGGATGATCTCCTTAATCCATTTAGTAGAATCTTATGATCAACAGCATAAAAAGCCTTAGAAAGATAATATGACAATAATTACATTTACAAAATATGTTACATACTACAGCTGATGTATTTTATGTCTAGTTTTTACATTTATTAATTTACAGGTGATATGATGCTGGGTCATGTCACGAGCAGTGTCTTACAGCTCATTGAATGAATATTAACATTTTACTATAAAAAAAAATTAATTTAGTGTTAAAAATCAATTCCCCTATATGCTCTTATATAGTTTGGTAGTATGTTAAACCAAATCAAACCAGCAGTGAAGGGGCTTCAAACAGTCATTTTTAATTTGTTCTTTTCTGAAACTAGGTATATTTTATTCTTGTGTTGTGATAATCTACATCACTGCCCTTGATAACTTCCTGTGGTTGACTCATAAAAAACATAAATATAAGTAATTTAAATATGTATAAAGAATATATTGTTAAGTATTAATGGTGCTTAAACACTTCATGACATGATTCCCTATGTGAAGATGGTATCTGTTCTTTTGGAAGAAAGAACAGATGTAAAACTAAACCGGACATGTCTGAAAGAGCAGATACCATCTTCATATATGGGGTGTTCAGAAAGTCTCTCCACAGTGCCGTATAATTGTTAGCCGCGGGTGCCGTATGCCTCAGTGAATATACCAAAATGAAACTCACTGCAGTATTCTTATGCATTTATTGTTTCGTTGAAAAATATGGGACCCACAATCTGATGTCTAGAAATTGCAATCCAAACTCCTATTTTCACAGAACGAAGTGGTTCCTCATGAATACACAATGGATTTGCAGTACTCCACATACGAGAATTTTGCGAGTTCATGTACCCGGATAATTGAAACCATGCCTCATCAGTGAAAAATGTTTCATTAAAAACATCCGTTCCATTTCGTTGAATGAAATTTTTGAACCATTGACAATGATACAGCTTCTTGCCATGACCAGTATTTTTCAGTTCTTGCACGACTGTCACTTTGTATGGGAAAAGTTCGAATTATTTCCTTACAGCTGTGTGGGCCATTCTGACACTAACATCGACTTCTTGGACGAATTTTCTTACTGACTTGTTCGGACTTATGGACATTTTATCGGAAATATCGAGTAGTTTATCATCAGACAAAATGCTAGGATGACCACTTCTGGGTGTGTCACTGAACACATACTATGAAATTTGTTAATCAAATCACGCACAGTATCACGATGTGGGAGTGTTGTCTCCGGGAAAATTGAATTAAATGTTTGATGAACTGAAAAACAAATGAACTAAACATAAACATTCACGTCAACACGTAACGACACACACCAATGACACTACTGACTCTGGCTGAGATAAACGAAACAGTGGAATGTAGGGAGAGTCCACTTGAAGGGAAGTAACCCAGGCAGGCAAACAATCATATGACACGCGCGGCTAACAATCATACGGCACTGCGGAGAGACTTTTTGAACACTCTGTAGATAAGACTTACCGTCCAATGATCTTCTTCGGTGCGGATGCACTCACATTGCCCGAACTCTTACAGGAACCGGTAGATTGACTGCCGCGAGTAATGAGTATAGTGGGCAGGGGCACTACAAATGTAGTGTGTGCACAGTAAGTTGGAAGTGTAGGCCTCACAGGGAGCATGACAGAGATAAATCCCTGCAGTCGCACTATCCTCTGTGTCCTCAGTGGCTCAGATGGATAGAGCGTCTGCCATGTAAGCAGGAGATCCCGGGTTTGAGTCCCAGCCAGGGCACACATTTTAAACTGTACCCTTTGATATTTATCAATGCCTGTAAGCAGCTAAAGGTCTGGATTTCATTGCAATTTGATTCCCATTTATAAGTATTGTTGCTCATTTCTGTAACAGTTAACATTCTTAAGATTAAACCCTGAACATGATTTCAACAGTTTTCAAACCATCTTCTTCAGAAAGTATGTTACATAGAATCACATTATCTATATCCATTGTGGGAATTGTTGACTCTGTCTAGTAGATGTGCGGGTCATCCACCATCTCCATTTAAAATACCTGATTTAAAAGTAGTAGCTCTCTATTGTAGAGATCTGTATTAAAACTTTTTAAAATATCAAACATTCGACAATGGATCCATTGGATCCATATATACACAAATCTGTCAAGTGGCACACTACATGTTGCTGGATTCTATGTCACATGTGTGATGTCTATTAAAAAGTATTAAGACAAATCTCTGCAGCAGAGAGCTACTGCTTTTAAATCATGTATTTTTAATGGTGATTAAGTGGATGACACACACACATGCACTAGCCTGTCAATGACTCCCACAGTGGATAGGGATAATGTGATTCTACTTACAATACTTTCTGAAGAAGACAGTTATAAAACTGTTGAAACCATGGTCAAGGTTTAATAAACCTATATTTTGCAGCTGATTGGCTGTTATTTCCAGTCTTCGAAGTAATATTCTTTTTAAGTTGATCACAGCTGTACAGCTTCATTATTCAATCCCATAGTTAAGAAAGTGGTAAATTGTTCCATAGTAAATTATTTTAATGTACGCTTGGGGAACTGTGTTTTCTGGCTGATGGAGATATTTCCACTGTTGACATTTCCACAGACAATAATACATCTACATCTATATAAATACTCTGCAAAATCAAACAGTGGAAAATACAGGATGGAATGTAACAATATTATGAAAAGATAGATGCTACTCTCCATATAGCAGAGATGCTCACACACACACACACACACACACACACACACACACACAAATGCAACTCACACACACGACAATAGTCTTTGGCTGCTGAGGTCTATAGGTCTATTTCTGTCGAAGGCCTTGTTAGTCAAAAGCTCACTTTCTGACAGTCTTTTTGTTGTGCCTATCTGTGACTCAGCATCTCCACTACATTGTGAGTAGTAGCTATCCTTTTCATAATATTATGACTACTCTGCAATTCACAGTCAAGGTTCATCGAAGCACTTGCACACTATTTCTCTACAGTTCCACTCCCGAAAACACTTAAATCTTTCCATGCAAGTTTTTATTTTATTACATTGGCCTTTTCTCCCAATATAGGAGGGTGGCAATAAAGTATTTTAGCATTCAGAGGAGAAAGTTGGTGACTGAAATTTCATGGAAGGATCTTGCCGTAATGAAAGTGTCTTTGTTTTAATGATGTAATTCACATAGTTTGCTAGGCAGTACAGATCATTTATTACTTTATCCCCCTCCCTTATCAGTATGTTGTTTTGCTGCTGTTTCTCTCTCCCTGCTTCCTGTTTAATGAAATCTCAAACCGCTTTACTTGTTTTCTCTGCATTGTACATTATTTTGTCATTAAATGACTCTTTTCTAGCAATCAGCACCTCCTGAAATCTTTTGTGCCTGTGATAGAAATTTAAGATGTCTGGCAGCTTTCCTGTTAACTGAGATCCTATGACTCACCCATGGCTGCTACCCTAGCAGCAGTGCTTTTTTTTTTTCTTCCTAACATTTGACACACCTAGGCTACCTGATTACAGCTGAGTTATGCTGCACATTTCCTGCTCTTATTCTTACCGGAGTTCTTCTCCACTTTCCTCTTACAGTGACTGAAAGCTGCTAATGTTTATAATGAAACTATCAAACAACATTCTCTTTGTTTCTGCATCTCTGCCAACTGGCATTTCACGACTATCCTTCTCCCCTCTGTTTCCCTCCTGATCAATTCCTTCCTTGCTTCCTCCAACTGTGCCTCAACGGCACAGGTTTTCCCTCCTGCTCCTCAGTCAAAATGTTCTTGCTGCGTACTGTACATCTCCGGGGGAGAAGCTCTCAGTTTTTCCGGTGTTCTCCCCACTGTATACCCCCCGCCCCCCATGAAAATATTTCTTTCAAGATTGGCAAGAAATCCCCCTGCTCACTACCCTGAGACAGCTCCCACATTTCTCTTTCATGGTCAAAGGAGTTTAGATTGGAGAATTAAGTTTGTCAAGGATTTGAATGTGGCTGTATATAAACAAAAATGACACTAACATTTTTTATGCTGTTCCCCCTGTTTCTGTCCTGATTTAGAGATATGATGATAGAAGGATGAATTAGTAGTTGCTTTGTTTTGAGAGAATTTGCATTCCCATGATAGTTTGGTTAACAACTAAGAAAATTTAGGTCTATTTCACATCTATAGAATTAGTAATGTCTTCAGAAATACCATTTAGAAACATTAAACTGCACGTTTATGGTGAGACTAGATTAATGGAATGAGTAGATGTCTTTTTTCTTAAAAAAAGTACTATTAAGAAAATTTCAATAGAATTCTTAATGTTTATAACATGAAAAATTTCAGTCTATGTCACGTCTATCAGAATAACAAATAACACAAGTTGTTTTTAAGAAAAGGCATTGCAGAAATGTTAAATATTAATTTGTTTAACAAGAATAGATTCTACAGCAAGTACACAAAACAAAATTAATTTTAATTAGATATTGTTTATTCTTAAGTAACTACTTTTTGTTGACGAGCTATACCTGCTTGTCTCACTCGGCAGCCATTCTGCAAAAGCCTACTTTCAAAGTTTCAAGCATTAGTGGAAACTGAGAAACCTAGGTGTATAAAATACCAGTCTCATATGTTTAAGTTATGTATGGATCGCAAAGACAAAATTAAATGTATTGCAGCACACGCAGAGACATTGAGCAATCATTCTTCCCACATTTCATTTGCAAATGGAATGTGGTACTGTCAGGAAGTACACTCACCTGTCCCACATTTGTTGCAGAGTCTGCATGCAGATGTAGGCTCCCAAAGCCACAACGTTAGTGGGCATACTTTTCTTTTTGATAATGTCATTTTACCCAGAACTGCAGGTCAATTCTTCTCTTGGTGTTCATAGATTATTTTAATGTTACTTTACCAATAAATAACAAGAGTAACTGGTCTAATGTTTGTTTAATTAAGAGACGCATTAATGACATAGACTTTGGTTAAAATTGTAAGATGGTTGACTTCAGTGCGGGCACCGTGACATTGTTGCAAACAAATACACTGATGCCACATATGAGGCACACATTGTGTGTTAATTTCTTCTTAGTGCTGACTGTCATGCACTGTCACTATTTAGCCGAAGCAGCCTCTTTTGACATAGTGACTAATAGTCTAATGATGTCATCAACTTTGCCATTAGTCATCATAACATGTCAGTAAAGCCATTTTATATTTTACATTTTGTTGATTTAAAGTGAATGCCAATTTTATGCATTTGTAGTTTATCATAATCACAGAGTACTGGTGTATGCATGCAGATCATGTTTATGGTATGTTGTTGAGCCGAATTGACGAGAGGATAGGTGTACTAAAACATAAAAAAGAAAATTTACCGTAAAACTGCCAAAATAAAAATGACTGGAATATTATTCTTAGATGAAATAGATAATTGTGTTTGATTTGTGGAATGTGAATCCAGAATCAGATTTTGTTGAGCCAATGCATATGGAAAGTAACCAGTGTATTCATACAGTTATTTTAATTAATTCGTATTAATTCAAACACAATCTTTTGTGAAGAACTGGCTATGTACATCAAGGTAGTTTCACCCCTTGCTTCAACTAAGATAGCACAATTGTTTCAGAAGTCAGTTTCTTTCCTTTTTATTTTATTTTTTTCAAGCATCAAAAAGCAAGTGGAGCAGTTCTTTCATGGAAGTTATACCCCACAAGACCTGTTATCTAACTACAAATACAATGTGGTTCTAACTTTCAATATATGACATGAATATAATAGAGGGAAATATTCCACGTGGGAAAAATATATCTAAAAACAAAGATGTGTGACTTACCAAACGAAAGTGCTGGCAGGTCGATAGACACACAAACAAACACAAACATACACACAAAATTCAACCTTTCGCAACAAACGGTTGCTTCATCAGGAAACAGGGAAGGAGAGGGAAAGACGAGAGGATGTGGGTTTTAAGGGAGAGGGTAAGGAGTCATTCCAATCCCGGGAGCGGAAAGACTTACCTTAGGGGGAAAAAACACACACATATCCATCCGCACAAGTCTTTCCACGCCCGGGATTGGAATGACTCCTTACCCTCTCCATTAAAACCCACATCCTCTCGTCTTTCCCTCTCCTTCCCTCTTTCCTGATGAAGCAACCGTTTGTTGCAAAAGCTTGAATTTTGTGTGTATGTTTGTGTGTCTATCGACCTGCCAGCACTTTCGCTTGGTAAGTCACACATCTTTGTTTTTAGATATATTTCAATATATGTCAGCAAGATTTGGCATAATTTTTTAGAAGGGAATGTGAAACAAAAACTTAAATCTTACAATGACACCTGATAGGAACAAACGTAATTAAAATTATTGGTAAGAGAAGTGATGTATAATTTCAAGCAGTTTCATGTTGTAGCTGAAAATGTTTATTATGTTAGGTCAGAACCAACTTTTAAAACATGAAAATTTTGATTAATGGAACAAAGAACTTTCATTTGAAAGCAGTTGATCAAATATTGATCATACCTATGCAAATAAGTAAACTTATTAAATCAAACTTAATGTCAAAGAGCAGTAAATTCATCAGAGTTACAGTAAAAGTTGATTGGTCCATACAGCACTCTTTGGAGTTTATTGATACATATTGGTTAACTCCTTACTCTTGTCCAAATTATGACTGGGTTTACATCTTGAGATGCTGGGTGTTCTGCTGGATATCAGCATTGTGCTTGGACAATTTTTCAATAATGCAACTCTCTTTATCAGCTCCCTGCAATGGTACCTAACAGTTACTGCAGAATAGTTGCTCTTCCAATCAGCATTCCATACGAGCAAAGCAGTTGTGTTTTTACTCATACTTCAGGTACTTGGTCTATGCGTGGTTCCACTTGAAAAATAATAGCTCGATGCAGTCATAGGGTCAAACTGTGCATGTCTGATTTCAAGCCTCACAGCTAATTCACTGCACATAATACCCTGTAGCTGTGATTCTGCAGTCTATGCATTGGCTAGAATTGTGAGTTAATAAAATACAGAGAAATATAAAATAAAAGATAAGCGAATAATTTAATAAAAAGGGTTCTGTTTTCATGTCTGTAACTGATGTAGACAACAAAATTATTTTGAATAATTTTTATCCAAGAAAGGACATCTCAAACAGGAAGTGGTCCTAAGAAGTTCAGTTAAAATACATGCAGAAAATAGCTTTATCAAATGCATTAAAGTTATGTTGAGAGCGTTACGAGAATGTTAGCAAATTCTCCACACTAAGTAGCCACCAAAGTTATGCAAAAACTAAGTCCATTTTGCAATCACAATACATAAAATATTCACCAGCTCAAAACAGTTCAGAGTTTCATGTAATGATCCACCAATTAACACACATGATACAATGAGTAGTAATCCATACTCAGTCTATTCTCAGTTCCATAAATCAAGTGGCAAAAATCAGAGTCCTGCTCTGGAGCACATTCCGACCTCTCGAAATATAAATTCCCTTCAAAAGTTAGAATATTATAACAGCCATTCACCACCCAGAAACAATCATCTATATGACTGAATCGCACACATTACTCTAGATAGATCTGTCTTCTTTCACAAGTCACCACAAAGTGTGCAGAATTACTCCCATGAGTGTTCCACTCGGGAAGTCCCAGTCTCCACTAGACTCCATCAGTGTTCCACCACGATCCAACTCTCATTGGCCCATCAAAAATACGTGCTTCTCAAGCTCTACAGATACGATTTGACTCACTTGACCACTTCGCTGCACTAAATTAATATATTATAACAATATTTAAATAAAAGAAATGTTATAAACATTCAGACCATTTACAATAAATAAAAGTAACAGTTGGTTCACAATTGAATAGGCCAGCATTCTTTCACAAGTGCACTCACGTTAAATGACAGTGAATTGTTGTTAAATATAGTTTAAACAATCATTTAGGCCTGCTTGTCGGAAGTATCTTTTGTCATTTTTTACAAAGGTGGTGTCCGACAACACATGTAACTGACCACTTTTAAATTAGCACAGTTTTTTAATAGCACTTGCAATCAACATTTAAATAAAATTACTGCCAAACTAATGAACTATTCATTAAATGAAAACACAAGTATAACAAAATATGAGATATTAATGCTGCATTCATTTGCTGTGTAAATGTGGAGAATATGATGTTCTGACAAGAATTTGCATTGTGGAAAAGATGTAAAAGGCCTCATAAATCAAGAAATAATATAGATACAGATACGTAGCTTTCCGGGATGATAGCTACAGCCCGCATCTCGTGGTCGTGCGGTAGCGTTCTCGCTTCCCACGCCCGGGTTCCCGGGTTCGATTCCCGGCGGGGTCAGGGATTTTCTCTGCCTCGTGATGGCTGGGTGTTGTGTGCTGTCCTTAGGTTAGTTAGGTTTAAGTAGTTCTAAGTTCTAGGGGACTTATGACCACAGCAGTTGAGTCCCATAGTGCTCAGAGCCATTTTTTGATAGCTACAATTCAGTGCTATCATCTGAGATACCGTTTGTTGAACTCACATGAAGTGATTAAAAGTTGTTAATTCAAAGGTTTTCTGTGAAATATTAACTTCTACAGTTTTAAAGATATCGAGATATTGTTATGTCTTTACAGATGCATAACGTTACATCCTACCTGAGACTGCTAGTCAAATGGGAGGGATCAAATATTTATATATACTGCCTTCTCCCTCCATGGTTGACTCTAGGTGTTCCATCTGCAGTCTGCTTCCACTAGGAGCACTCTGGGATGGTCCGTGTCTTCAGCATGATGTGTCTGGCCACAAGCTGGCATTCCATTTTTGGTCCAGTGCACCTGACAGCAATCTGGCATTCTGTTCTCAGCATGTTGCACTTGCTGCTCTGTCTGGGGTTCACTCCCCAGTTCCACATTCTCATTTCTTCTTTTTGTTGAGTTCTGGCTGCTGCTGCTGCTGCCAGCATTGCATTTTTAGGAACTTCAGTGCAGGAGCCCAGGCATTGTTGAATAGGTAACCAGTGTCATGACTCATGAGATTTTCACCACCTTTATCTCTATTTACTCTCTTATAATGCTGTTCCAGCATCCATCAGTCTGTGCCAGAACCCTTGTTTTCTCATAGATCATAGAATGATAAGTTCCAGACAGTGCTTGGCAATACCTGATTTAATTGTTTTTCTCAGCCAGGTGTGCCTCTGATGTTCTTTGCACCTGATGTCCACTTCCCTAGTTATTTTGTCAGTGTATGGCATTCCATATTGACAAAGTATATTATAAATTCCTGGTTTTCATAAGCCAAGATCATCCTTCACATTTCACAATTCTTCTTCTTCTTCTTCTTCTTCTCCTTCTACATGATCAGGCCCAATGGACCACACGCTGCTAAAATTTTCCTCTTCCATTGTATTCTGTCCATTGCTGCTATCTGTCCACATGTATTGATGCTTGGTTTAAATCTTCATGGAGGATCCCTCCAACGTTTCTTGGGTCTCCCACGTGTTTTTTCTCTGTAGGTGTGAAATCCGGGACCTTCCAAGGCCATCTGTGATCTTCCATTCGGGCCACATGGCCGGCCCACTGCATTTGTTTGGTTTTGACAGTTCCTGCTATGTTGGTCTGCTGGTGTAGTTCCTCAAGCTCTTGGTTGTGTCTGATCCTCCATTCCCCTGTGTTTGCATCCAGAACCGGACTGAAGGTCTTCCGAAGCACTTTTCTCTCAAAAACAAGGACCTTATGTAAGTCCCGTTTCTGGATACTCCATGGCTCACAGCCGTATAGAACAACAGGCTGGATCATGGTTTTGTATAGTCGAATCTTGAAATGTCTGGAGAGATATCTGGACCGAAGCAATTGTGCTAGTCCATGATAAGATCGGTTTCCTGCTTGTATTCTGGCATTGATCTCTGCTTCACATGACAAGTTCTCAGTGAAAAGTGGCCCTAGGTATTTAAATTCATGCACTATCTTTAGCTCTGGTCTCCCACCTGCAGTGATTGTAGATGACCAGCAGTCTGACTTTGACCATGCATCATAACGAGGTACCCTGTCTTGGCTTCATTTATGTTTAGCCCAAATTTGCTGGCAGCCTCCTTTAATGCTCTGGTCATTTGCTCCAACTCCTCTTCAGACCTAGAGAGTAAATAGATGTTGTCTGCATAGGTCAAGTATGTCAGTCTCTTTCCTTCGATTTCAATCCCTTCATTCTCTTGGAAGATCACGCGTACGATCTTCTTGAGGGCAAAGTTGACCGGGGTAGGGGGCAACCCATCTCCTTGCCTGAGTGCTGTCACAATTTCAAATTCCTCAGTTACACGATTTCCCATCTTCTTCCCACAGACAGATCTTTATCAGATTGATGAGTTTCTCCGCCATGCCAAATTTCCTTAAACATCTGAGAAGGCTCGTGCAATGTATACAATCATAGGCCTCATTAAAGTCAACGAATAAAATATGCAAATCTTTACCATATTCACCCAGTTTCTCAGTGAATTGCCAGAGATTGACGATGTGATCTACTGTTGACTGCCCTGGCCAGAAACCTCCCTGGAACTCCCCAATCACCGATTCTACCACTGGCTGAATTCTGTGTATGAGGCAATTGGACAGGATCTTATAGCAGACGTTAAACAGGACGATTCTTCGATAGTTGTCACATTTCAGTTTGTCGCGCTTCTTATGTATTGGACAAATCAGAGCTGTTTTCCACTGTGCTGGTAGTTCTCCTTTGGTCCTTATTGCCTGTATCAGTCAGTGTATTCTTTCTACAAGTTTCTCTCCTCCTGCCTGGATCATTTCAGGCTGTATTCGATCTTCACCTGGAGTCTTCTGCTTAAGGTATCTGATTCTGATTTTATCTCATCCAGGGTAGGTGGGGGATAATCTGGATTGGCTGTATTTGGGTACTGGAAATCAAACTGCACAGTTCAGGTTCATCACCATTTAGCAGCTGTCGAAAGTACTCTTTCCATCTCTCAGCTGTATCATTATAATTTGTCAGGATCTTATCATGGGAATCATTCATCAGGATCGTATCATGGGAATCTTTGACAAATTTCTGCTTGGCCTGGTGACCTTTGCAGAGGTACTTCACCTTCAGAAACATTTCCCTAGTCTTTTGTCCTCTGAAGTCTGTTTCTGCTTCAATGACGATATCTCTCATATCCCTTATTTCATGATAGTCCTCGTATTTTCATAGGTGGACAGAGCATACACTTAATGTTAAGCTTGTTGAGAATCCTGCTGATCTTGGCAGAAATAGATCCCACAAATGGCAGCTAAGCCACAGCCTTTGCTTTTCTTTCTCTTATTTATTATCATGTAGCAGAGTGAGTGCTTGAAAAGTCTTTTAAATTCATTTAACCTTTTATCCATTTTTGCAGACAACTGAGCATTGATGCTCTATTCCTAATGTCAAACTCTGACTGGGTTTATTATTGTTCTGACAGTTCTCACTTCACAGTAACATTGTGAATGGAAAACATTTGTGTAAATATCTCCAGTGAAAGATCCCTGATGGAATACTTATAGACTCCTACAGTCAGAACCCTTGGATCAACTGCTTTGTCTCTGTTGATCACTCTGGTAGAAAACGAGTCTTCATTAGTGACTTATTTTACCTGCACATTACATACACTGAGATGCATAGCCTGACACAGCATTCAGTAACATGTCCATAGGACATTGGCTACAAAATATATGAAATCCACATGCACTACAGTATCCCTAGTGCTTTACATGTTTCAGAGGCATTAGGCATTACATTCCATTACTATGTGGAAGGTGAGGTGCATATTGGTTATGAGACATTTCAGTGACTTGACAGAGAGTTTACATTGTGTTTCAAATAAGAATTATAACTTCACAAAAAATTAAATTAAGATGTTCATTTTTTATGCATTTTGGTGAAATAAATTCATGAATTTTCCAGTTATTTTGCATAGGTCATTTACAAAGTTTATCTTGTCTTAATGAAGAAATGCCTAACTTTCATTCTGTAATGTATATATTTTGGAAATCTATTCACTTTGCTTTTACTGTAGGATTTTGAAGAAATCCGTGCCACAGTGCAGCGGCTTCAGCTGGAAAACGAGGAACTTCGGAACTTGATGCGACAACAACAAGTACAAGTATCAGAACTACGAACATGGGGCCAACTCCACTTGGCGCCATCAGTTTCTCATTGTCCTGCTCAGACACATCTAGTGGCTCCTGCAGATTCAAGCCCATCTGTTCCTCCTCCACCTCCACCTCCCCCTCCTCCTCCTCCCCCTCCCCCTCCTCCTCCATTACCACCTCGTAGTCCACAGCAAAGGGCGTTTTACCGCCCAGAGGATGAAGAACTTCATTTCCGTGCTACAGGTGCAAGTGAGTACAATTTTCTTTTCTCATTACTCTATTATTATAACACATAATCAAGATGCTGAGGGAAATATAGAAGTTTTGAGTATCAGTTATTGAAAATATAGATAGGTAATCCTGGTCTGGGTGATTAGTGGGTGTTTAGAAGACTAGGCAGTACTATGAATAAATGACTGGACAGTGTCAAGACTCCAGCACACCATAGTAAATTACTGATAATTTTCTGTAAACATAAGTTACAGTTTTCTTTTCAATGCCTTTGGAGAGCAAGCTGGTTCATTTCATGTACTGTAAGCTGTTATTACTTTTATTGTACGAAATTTCATTCTTTATCAGTGAGTTTGGTGAAAACCATGATGCCTACATATGATGTAATTGGATGAAAATTATGCAGTTGTACAATTTTTCTGTGCTCTTCCCGTAATCTTTTATGCTCTTTTCCCCCCCATAATCTTTTATACACTTTTTCAACCAGAGCATGAATAATGCAGCCTGTGGGCGAGGGAGGGGAAAGAAGTGGAAAAGCATTATCTGGAAAGTAATATCCTTTTGTTGTAATCATGATCATATTTTACATCCCCTGCCACCTGCTAGTTTCATGGATCTGTCTAAAGCAAAGCTATTTGGTTGTTGATTGAGTCCCTAAGTAGACCATAGAATGCTAATTAATTAGCAAAACACACAAAAAAGATATTTACAACTGTACACAAGTATGATGTACATTAGTAGTACAGTGCAGCAAATTCTTAAACTAAAGCTCTAAGAGTGGATGGTAAAATTAAGTATCTCAATGTAGTGTTGAAAATCCAAAGTTTATCACCTATGCTTTTTTATTCCTGCTGGAAGTATATTGAAAACAGAACTTGCACAGTGGTGTTTGAGGATTTGGTGTTCAAGTGCAGTGTTCTGCCCACTTTCTACTAAGTGTTTTGCATTTAATTTTGGTTGCATGGTTGACAGTATAAGTTATTAACTACAATGTACATGACAAGAGTATGTATACAGGGTCATCAGAATTAGAATTCCAATGCATTTGAACAGTAGCTTTCAAGACATTCATGAAATGGCAACGTGAATCTCCCATCACCTTCTTCCAGGATAAAAATGTCCTTTCTGAATGCTCATATTTATCCCGAAGTGTGATACCAGATGCAGGGGAGAAGCCTAGTTGCTTTCTGAAAATGTCGTGCCTGCTTACATCATTGTGTCGAATTTTGTTTTTGCGATGCGGAATTTGTCAAGTGCCTCGGTCCTGATGTGCTGCGCTGTTGAGTGGTGGGGTGATGATTGCAGCTGGCTGACCATTGGAAACTGATTTAGCATGCGTGTCAGTGGTGGTGGCATGGTGAGGAACTGTACTGATTGATTGCTTCACTGTGTGGCCTGGCATTCAACCTCCAATGACATGACCCGATCCAGAACAAAAGGACTCATCACATCCAGAATGAGACCGTAGGAGAACAGGAAATCTAGCCTGGTGATAATGCAACTCATGTCTGCGACAGTGAATCGCCACCCGAAAAACCTTCATAAATCAATGTAAATATTTAGTCACAAGCTTAAATGTAGCTATGAGCAAACCATTTGCAGCAGTTAAGTCATAGTTTGCTTATGGTCACAGTTGCCCACATTTCCAAGCCAGTAACCATTTGAAACTGCCTCTTAGTGGTCCTGTTTGTTATCATCAAGTATTATGATAGTTATGCAGGCTGGTGCTTGTAGCAGATTTGCCCTCCAGGTGTGGAAACCCGTCATTCACATTTCTCACCCAGTAACATAGTGATCTGCACCTACATGCTCTATTGCTAAAATGACGGTGGTAGAAACACCTGTTCCGGTCTGGCAAAGGTGAGGAGTACAGACAGTATCACCTCTGTGATGACGTGAAGTTCCATCATTTGTAAACAACAAGGGATATGATGTGCTGCATCAACTCACCAAAACACCAGGTGATGTCATTCAGCCTGACTTTGGTGGGCATTATAGTAAGCACTTGTGGCGTGGTGGCCTCAGTTAGTGCGTCCATGGTCACTGAAAGCTTGATCAAGTTCTTGTGTTATCGAGAGCAGGATGCAGCATGTCTCTGGCAAGTAAGAAATCCATATGGGTCGTAGGTATGGATCCAGGATATCTGGGCTGGGCAGGATGCAGAGTTGTAGAAGGATCCATAATGACTTCCTGTTGTCAGGTTCCTCCCTGTGTGACAGTTGTCCTAAGCATTGTGTGCTAGAAAAGGAAAGCTGTCGAATGAGCTCGTCTGTTTTACTTTCTGGAGGCGGATGGGTTTTTAGTAACATTGCTGACCTTGCTGGAGGAGCAAGTGTCCAATAATGCCACCATATATGAGTATTTGGTGGAGTCGTGCACTATCCTGGCTGTGAAAAAAATGATTTGAATGTGCATGAACCACAGCGAGGGACATGTCTGCTTGTGTCTGTATGTGTGGATGGATATGTGCGTGTGTGCGAGTGTATACCTGTCCTTTTTTCCCCCTAAGGTAAGTCTTTCCGCTCCCGGGATTGGAATGACTCCTTACCCTCTCCCTTAAAACCCACTTCCTTTCGTCTTCCCCTCTCCTTCCCTCTTTCCTGATGAGGCAACAGTTTGTTGCGAAAGCTTGAATTTTGTGTGTATGTTTGTGTTTGTTTGTGTGTCTATCGACCTGCCAGCGCTTTTGTTCGGTAAGTCATCTCATCTTTGTTTTTATATATAACTTTGGTAATAGTTTGACATGTGTCACTTGATGTCCTTTACTTAATAAAGTTAAATCTAAATATTTTGCTGTCTCTGGCAGTCTATGACATAGTCACTATGACTGAAAGTATAATGCAGACACTCATAGTTAATTGTTCCTATTGCTCTATAAATAGTGGCTGCTAAGCTGGAACTGTAGTCTTCTGAATGGAACTGCTGGAACTGTGCAGGTGTTGGAACTGTGCAACTGCTGGAACTGTGCAACTGTGGGAACTGTAAAATTGCAGGAATGGCAGTAACTGAGTGAGTGCAGATGGTGCATTGTCTTTTGTGCCTGTTGGCAGAAGGATCTCCATCCACACCTGTATTTGGTGGAACCAAGGTAGTCCACGGTTGATAGAAATCTCTCTGGTGGCTGGTAACACTATTTTCAGAAGGATGTGATGCACCAGTAGACGTGGGACAGAAGCAGTAGATAGTCCTGAGTAGTGAATGTCTTCTGGAGGCTGTTGCTCAGAATTCAGAAGGTGCCTGGCTAGCGATGTGCCTGTGTGGTGGTGGCCTTTCAAGTGCATGACTATGAGAGAGGCAGATGCTGCGAAATAATGGTAGGGTAAGGGAAAGTGGATGATGATAATGGAGATTTAATATATGCAACATATATGAGACAGATGAAGTACCTACATGCTTCAGAAGAATATAACAATGCCAATTCCAAAGAAGGCAGGTGCTGACAGCTGAGAATATTTCTGAACCGTCAGTTAAATAAGCCATTAGACAAGGTACTAAACAAATTATTTACAGAAGAATTGCAAGGCTGGTGGATTCCAAATTTTAGAAAAATCTATTTTGGTTTGTAAGAATGTTGAAACATGCGAGACAGTACTGACACTATGTGTAATTTTAGTGCCTGGAGATGACAGTGGCCATGTGTGTGTGAGGTGTGCTTACATGAATGCATGCGAGTTTTCTACTTCTGATAAAGGGCATTGTCCGAGATAAAAATTTATAGCATTCTTTTCATTGTGCTTGTCTGCCAGTCAACGCCTCCTCTATTTGGTGAGTAGCAATCTACGGTTTCTGTATTGTTATCCTAACTTGAACTTTGCATTACTTAATCTTAGAAAATAGACTGAAAAAATTCAAAACTACTTTTACAGCATTTTGATAATGCTGAAATGAGCACAGTTTGAAATTCTGGAGGTAGCAGCAATAAAATACAGGGGCAGAAAAGTTATTTGGCATATATAGAAACCAGATAAAAGGGTTGAAGCACATGAAAGGTAGGCAGTAGTTGGGCAGGGAGTGAAAGAGAATTATAGTCTAACCCCCCATCTTATTTGGTCTGTACATTAAGCAAGTAGTAAAGGAAAGTAAGAGAAATCTGGAGGGAATTAAACTTCATAAAGAAGTAATAAAAACTTTAAGGTTAGCCGATGACATTGAATTCTGTCAGAGATAGCAAAGGACTCAAAGATCACTTGAAAGGAATGGCTAATGTCTTGAAAATACATTATAAGCTTAATATCAATGGAAGTAAAACAAGGATAATGGATTGTGGTCAGATTGAATCTGGTCATGCCAAGGGAATTAGATTAGAAAGTGAGATGCGTTATTGAAAGTAGCAGAAAAGATTTGCTATTTTGGGAGCAAAATAGCTGACAAAGGCAGTAGTAAAGAGGATATTTTAACATCTAATTAAAATTTAAATTGAAGTACTAGGAAGTCTTTTCAGAAAGTATTCATCTGAAGTGTAGCCATGTAGGAAAGTGAAACATTACCAGTAAGTGGTACCGGCACACAGAGAACAGGAACTTTTGTAATTTGGTGCTGCTGAAGAATTTTGAAGATTAGATGTTAAGATTGAATAACCAATGCAGAGGTATTGAATTGCTTTAGGGAGAAAATAAATTTATGACACAATTTGATTTAAAAAAATGTGTTGGTTGATAGGACCCATCCTATGGCACACAGGGACAGTCAGTTTAGTAACAGAGGTAGTGTGGAGAGAGAAACTGTAGACAGAGGCCAAGGGTTGATTACGGTAAGCTGGTTCAAGTGGAATGTTGGTTGCAATAGTTATGCAAAGATGAAGAGACTTGCAGAGTATAGATTAGCGTATATAACTGCATGGAACCAGTCTTCAGGCTGGGGAGACAACAACAACATGTTTTCATATTTTATAATGTGGACTAACTGATGATTACTTTCATCTGTGTAAAATCTCGTTGACCTGAAAGAAGAAACTGAATTTGTGACTTTGTGCAGAATTATAATGTGGACATTGATATGCACTGTTCTTAATTTTGATTACAGCCACACATCCTTGCTCTTAAGTGTTTTAATATTTAATTCGATGTCTTTCTTCTCAGTTTCCTTTACCAGTTTCTTTGTACTCTAACTTATTAAAATTTTGTTTATCTGTCTTACTTACCCAGTGCCATAAACTGACATATGGCCAGGAGAGTGGTGTGCTGACTACAAGCCCCCCCCCACATCCGCATCCAGTGATACCTGTGGGTTGAGGATGACATGGTGGCTGGTCGGTACCGTTGGGCCTTCATGGCCTCTTTGGGCAGAGTTTAGTTTAATTCCTTACTTACCAACCACAGGCAGGAAACGATAAATATTTTATACAGCACTGATGGATTTCAGCACACCATAAAGTTGTAATTTTTATCAGAGAGATCCCTATTCCTTACTGCACGTCATGATTTTGATTGCCTTATGTTGTCCTTATGCATTTTTCAGTATTGTCTGTAAATGCAGTTCTGCGACTAAGTTGTCACTTCCTTTGCATTGTTATGGATCTCCTGCCTCCTTCTATAGTACAGTCTAATGCTATTAGTTACTTGTTAGTTCTGTATTTTTGCTTGCTGTATAGGGTTATTGATAAGTATCTCTGGGGGTTCAGAAGGTAGGTGTGTGGAAACTACAAGACATACAGAAAAGAGGCACATATCAGTAGACAGAGCATGTCTCCAAGTTTTTAACTCACATTACAGGTGATGAATGAAGCAAAAGTAAGATTAAACTAGAGATACTCAAGGAGGTAAGTAAGGCCTCAGAGTTGAAAGCAGGTTCATGGAAAAATGGGAAGGGTAGAGTTGAAGAAAGAGTAAATGACCAGTGGATAAAAATGAAGGAAGAACTCGTGGACTATGCCCAAGAAGTATTACAAATTAGGGTGTCCAAAAATATCAAGAAAGAACGGATAATGGAAAAAAGCTGAAAATGATAGAGCATGGAGAAAATGGGAAAATGTGGAAAATGAAGAAGGCAAAAAGAGGTACAGGAAATTGAATAATGAATTAAGATGTGAAACTGAAGATGTAAGAGAAAGATGAATGAAGGAGAAATGTGAGATAACAGAGAAAATGGAGAGAGAGGAAAGTATGAAATGATGTACAGATATGTTAGGGAGATGGTTTTTTAAAGTAAAAGAAGGAAGACTAACATGGGAATAGAAAGAGTGAATAGGACATTAACTGAAAAACCACAGGAGAGTTTGAGCAGATGGCAAGATTATGTAGAATGTCAATACAGGGCTATTACAAATGATTGAAGTGATTTCATAAATTCACTGTAGCTCCATTCATTGACATATGGTCACGACACACTACAGATACACTCCTGGAAATGGAAAAAAGAACACATTGACACCGGTGTGTCAGACCCACCATACTTGCTCCGGACACTGCGAGAGGGCTGTACAAGCAATGATCACACGCACGGCACAGCGGACACACCAGGAACCGCGGTGTTGTCCGTTGAATGGCGCTAGCTGCGCAGCATTTGTGCACCGCCGCCGTCAGTGTCAGCCAGTTTGCCGTGGCATACGGAGCTCCATCGCAGTCTTTAACACTGGTAGCATGCCGCGACAGCGTGGACGTGAACCGTATGTGCAGTTGACGGACTTTGAGCGAGGGCGTATAGTGGGCATGCGGGAGGCCGGGTGGACGTACCGCCGAATTGCTCAACACGTGGGGCGTGAGGTCTCCACAGTACATCGATGTTGTCGCCAGTGGTCGGCAGAAGGTGCACGTGCCCGTCGACCTGGGACCGGACCGCAGCGACGCACGGATGCACGCCAAGACCGTAGGATCCTACGCAGTGCCGTAGGGGACCGCACCGCCACTTCCCAGCAAATTAGGGACACTGTTGCTCCTGGGGTATCGGCGAGGACCATTCGCAACCGTCTCCATGAAGCTGGGCTACGGTCCCACACACCGTTAGGCCGTCTTCCGCCCACGCCCCAACATCGTGCAGCCCGCCTCCAGTGGTGTCGCGACAGGCGTGAATGGAGGGACGAATGGAGACGTGTCGTCTTCAGCGATGAGAGTCGCTTCTGCCTTGGTGCCAATGATGGTCGTATGCGTGTTTGGCGCCGTGCAGGTGAGCGCCAGAATCAGGACTGCATACGACCGAGGCACACAGGGCCAACACCCGGCATCATGGTGTGGGGAGCGATCTCCTACACTGGCCGTACACCACTGGTGATCGTCGAGGGGACACTGAATAGTGCACGGTACATCCAAACCGTCATCGAACCCATCGTTCTACCATTCCTAGACCGGCAAGGGAACTTGCTGTTCCAACAGGACAACGCACGTCCGCATGTATCCCGTGCCACCCAACGTGCTCTAGAAGGTGTAAGTCAACTACCCTGGCCAGCAAGATCTCCGGATCTGTCCCCCATTGAGCATGTTTGTGACTGGATGAAGCGTCGTCTCACGCGGTCTGCACGTCCAGCACGAACGCTGGTCCAACTGAGGCGCCAGGTGGAAATGGCATGGCAAGCCGTTCCACAGGACTACATCCAGCATCTCTACGATCGTCTCCATGGGAGAATAGCAGCCTGCATTGCTGCGAAAGGTGGATATACACTGTACTAGTGCCGACATTGTGCATGCTCTGTTGCCTGTGTCTATGTGCCTGTGGTTCTGTCAGTGTGATCATGTGATGTATCTGACCCCAGGAATGTGTCAATAAAGTTTCCTCTTCCTGGGACAATGAATTCACGGTGTTCTTATTTCAATTTCCAGGAGTGTATGTAGAAAAACTCATAAAGTTTTGTTCGGCTGAAGCCGCACTTCAGGTTTCTGCCGCCAGAGCGCTCAAGAGCGCAGTGAGACAAAATGGCGACAGGAGCTGAGAAAGCGTATGTCGTGCTTGAAATGCACTCACATCAGTCAGTCATAACAGTGCAATGACACTTCAGGACGAAGTTCAACAAAGATCCACCAACTGCTAACTCCATTCAGCGATGGTATGCACAGTTTAAAGCTTCTGGATGCCTCTGTAAGGGGAAATCAACGGGTCGGCCTGCAGTGAGCGAAGAAACGGTTGAACGCGTGCGGGCAAGTTCCACGCGTAGCCCACGGAAGTCGCCGAATGAAGCAAGCAGGGAGCTAAACGTGCCACAGCCGACGGTTTGGAAAATCTTACGGAAAAGGCTAAAGCAGAAGCCTTACTGTTTACAATTGCTACAAGCCCTGACACCTGATGACAAAGTCAAATGCTTTGAATTTTCGGCGCGCGGTTGCAACAGGTCATGGAAGAGGATGCGTTCAGTGCGAAACTTGTTTTCAGTGATGAAGCAACATTTTTTCTTAATGGTGAAGTGAACAGACACAGTGTGCGAATCTGGGCGGTAGAGAATCCTCACGCATTCGTGCAGCAAATTCACAATTCACCAAAAGTTAACGTGTTTTGTGCAATCTCACGGTTTAAAGTTTGCGGCCCCTTTTTCTTCTGCGAAAAAAACGTTACAGGGCACGTGTATCTGGACATGCTGGAAAATTGGCTCATGCCACAACTGGAGACCGACAGCACCGACTTCATCTTTCAACAGGATGGTGCTCCACCGCACTTCCATCACGATGTTCGGCATTTCTTAAACAGGAGATTGGAAAACCGATGGATCGGTCGTGGTGGAGATCATGATCAGCAATTCATGTCATGGCCTCCACGCTCTCCCGACTTAACCCCATGCGATTTCTTTCTGTGGGGTTATGTGAAAGATTCAGTGTTTAAACCTCCTCTACCAAGAAACGTGCCAGAACTGCGAGCTCACATCAACGATGCTTTCGAACTCATTGATGGGGACATGCTGTGCTGAGTGTGGGAGGAACTTGATTATCGGCTTGATGTCTGCCGAATCACTAAAGGGGCACATATCGAACATTTGTGAATGCCTAAAAAAACTTTTTGAGTTTTTGTATGTGTGTGCAAAGCATTGTGAAAATATCTCAAATAATAAAGTTATTGTAGAGCTGTGAAATCGCTTCAATCATTTGTAATAACCCTGTATATGATGGAGCATATACCAAGTGAAATCTAGGTTGAAGAGAAGGAATGTGTGCTGTAAGATGGAAAGGAGTACAGCATCTTGGAGGCAGAAGTAGAAAAGGCACTGAAGGAGATGAAGAGTTGGAAAGCACGTGGAATCGATAACTTGCCAGCAGAAGTGGTGTAGAGTTTGGGAAATAGGGGAAGGAGTGTGCGACAAAGGGGAGTGGCCTGATGGCTTCCTTGCAGCAGAGATGATACCAGTTGAGAAAAAGAGAAATACCAAAAAATGTGAGGACCATACAACTATCAGAGCTCTTAATTTCTCATGCAGCTAAAGATGGATTGCTTAGGAACAGTTCAGATTTAGAAGAAGAAAAGGTGCAACAGATGCTACTGACCTGTTAAAAATCATAGGGGGAAAATATACTGAGAAACATGGAGAATTTATGTTGTTTTTATTGATTTGGAAAAAGCTTTTAACAGGGTGGAGAGGAAAAGCCAGTGGATATTCTGAAGAGGAAAGTAGTAGATTGGAATGAGAAACGCCTGGTGCAGACTCTATATTTACAACAAAAAGTAAGAATAAGGTTTGGAAATGAAATATCAAAGGAAGCAGCATTGGAGGGGTGTCAGACAAGGCTGTTGCCTCTTCCCTTTGTTGTTCAACTTATGCCTGGAAGAGATTATTGCGAAAGGCTTAGATGGAAAAAGATGAATGTGTATTGATGGAAAGAGAATAGAATGAATATGATTTGTTGATGGCATGATATTAGTGGCACAAAGTAAATGAACTGTAAATAAAATGCTGAGTAAATTTGATTTGTTGATGGCATGGTATTAGTGGCAGAAAGTAAATGAACCGTAAATAAAATGCTGAGTAAGAGAAGTTTGTGTGGAATACAGGACAAAAAAGAATACAACAAAAAGAAAGAGTATGGTGATTGGAAAAGGAAGCAGACTGGCAAATATTAAAAAGGAACAAGTTATTATTAACCAAGTAAGAGTATTTAAATATCTTGGAAGCACAATCACTGAGGACTTTACATGCCATCAGGAGGTGAAAACTCACATTGCTGTAGCAAAGAAGGCATTCAATAGACAGAGGAGATTATTATGTGGCAAACTAGATAAAGGTCTGAGGAAAAGGCTTGGCAAGTGTTTTTTCTGGCATGTGACAGTCTGTGGGGCAGAAACATGGGAATGAGACGAGAGGATGAAAAAAAGCTAGAAGCATTTGAAATGTGCTTGTGGAGGATAATTAACAGGGTAAGCTTGAGGAAGACAGTAACGAAAGAATGTGGGAAAGGGTTTGTGAGAGGAAAAGACTGCTGCAAGTTGTAAGACAAAGGAAGAAGAACTGATGGGACATTCATTGAGGAGTCAACACTTGCCAACAGGAACTTTAGAAGGTCTAGCTTGTGAGAGGAGGTTGAGAGAAAGAAGGAGATACAAGATGATAGACAACATCAAGGGAAGTCGAAATATTGCAGACCTGAAGAAGAGGACACAAGACAGCAGAGCATTGGGGATTAACCATGTGAAAACCTGCCTATGGGCAGAACACTGATTATGAATATGAACACTTTTTGCAATACATACATACATTAATCCTTGTTCCATAGATCATGAATAAGACATTTCGTAATGATGTGGAACATGTCACTTTAACATAAGTTTTCTTTACACAAAATAATAAATTTTTTTCACTACTTAAAATCTAAGAATTCATCTATTGAGTAGAAGGAGTTGTCATTCAGAAATTCTTTTAATTTGTTTTTAAATGTTGGTTGGCTATCTGTCAGACTTTTAATATGATTTGGCAAATGACCAAAGATTCTTGTGGCAGCATAATTCACCCCTTTCTGTGCCAAAGTGGGATTTAATCCAGAATAGTGAATATCATCCTTTCTTCTAGTGTTGTAGCTATGCACTTTGATGTTATTTTTTGAATTGGTATGAGTTATTAATGGCAAATTTCATAAGTGAATATATGTATTGCGAAGGTACTGTGAATATTCCGAGTTCCTTAAATAAATGTCTGCAAGGTGATCTTGGATGGGCTCCAGCTATTATTGTGATTAGACACTTTTGTGCAATGAATACTTTCTCTCTTACACTGACGAATTGCCCCAAAATATGATGCCATATGAAAGCAGTGAATGAAAATAGGCATAGTAGGCTAATTTAGTGATATGTTTATCAACAAAATTTTCAATAACCCTAATAGCATATGTAGCTGAACCTAACTGTCTCAGCAGATCATTGATGTGTTTCTTCCAGTTCAATTTCTCATCAATGCACACACCCAGAAATTTTGAGTATTCTACCTTATCAATAGACTTCCGTTCATAGTCTATATTTATTAATGGTGTTATGCCGTTTAATGTACAGAATTGTATAAACTGTGTTTTCTCAAAATTTAGTGAGAGTCCATTTGTAGAGAACCACTTAATAATTTTCTGAAAGACAATATTTGCAATTTCCTCAGTCGATTCTTGTTTCTTGGGTGTGATTCCTATACTTGTATCATCAGCGAAAAGAACTAACTTTGCATCTTCATGAATATAGAGTGGCAAGTCGTTAATATATATTAAGAACAATAAGGGACCCAAGACTGCTGGTTTTTGTAGACTACCTGTAGTGTTAATTTCAATCTTCTGCATTCTTCCAGTTAAGTATGAATTAAACCATTAGTGCACTGTCCCACTCATACCACAATACTTAAGTTTATCTAGAAGAATTTCATGGTTCACACAATCAAAAGCCTTTGAGAGGTCACAAAATATCCCAATGGGTGATGTTCGGTTATTCATTGCATTTAATATTTGATCAGTGAAAGTATATAAAGCATTTTCTGTTGAAAAGCCTTTCTGAAAACCAAATTGACATTTTGTTAGTACTTCATTTTTACAAATATGTGATGCTACTCTTAAATACATTACTTTTTCAAGAATTTTGGATAAAGCTGTCAGAAGTGAGATTGGGAGGTAGTTGTTAGCATCAGATCTATCCCCTTTTTATGCAATGGTTTAACAATAGCATATTTCAGTCTATCTCGAAAAATTCCCTGTTTCAGTGAGCTACTACATATGTGGCTGAGATCCTACTTACTTGTTGGGAACAAGCTTTTAGTACTCAGTTGGAAATGCCATCAATTCCATGTGAGCTTTTACTTTCGAGTGAATTTATTATTTTCCTAATTTCAGTAGGAGAGGTGGGTTGAATTTCAATTTATCAAATTGCGTAGGTACTGCTTCTTCCATATACTGCCTTGCATTTTCTAATGAATAGCTGGAACCTATTTTCTCTACAACACTTAAAAAATGATTATTAAAAATGTTTTCTACTTCTGACTTCTTGTTAACAAACTTTTCATTGTGTTTGATAGAAATACAGTCTTCCTGTGCTCTCAGTTGACCTGTTTCCCTTTTCACAATATTCCAAATTGTTTTAATTTTATTATCAGATGTGCTAATCTCAGACATAATGCACATACCTCTGGACTTTTTAATAACTTTTCTTAATACAGTGCAGTAGTTTTTACAATGTTTCATTGTTTTGGGATCATTACTCCTCCTAGCTATAAGATACATTTCCCTTTGCCTTTTAGAAGATATTTTTATCCCTTTAGTGAGTCATTGCTTTTTACATGGTTTCTTACAATTATATTTCACTGTTTTCTTAGGGAAACTGTTTTCAAATATACTCACAAAGGTATCATGAAATAGGTTAAATTTTAAATTAGCATCATGTTCCTGTACACCTTATCCAATTCTAACTGTTGCAAGTTTTCCTTAAAATTTTGAATTGTTAAATCGTTAATGGAACGCACTATTTTGGAGGACTGTTTTGCATTACTGTATGGAGCTATATCAAATACTGTAACTAGCTGTGCATCATGATCAGACAGACCATTCTTAACAGGAAAAGTTTTTATTTGATTAAATTTATCTTGGTCTATGAAAACGTTATGTATCAGTGTGCTGCTTTCCTGTACCACCCGAGTAGGAAAATCAATAACAAATGTCAAATTGAAAGAACCAAGTAATACTTCAAGGTCAAGCATTCTATCTGACTCTTTCAGAAAATCTACGTTTAAATCCCCACAAACAATAATTTGCTTTGCTTTGTCTGACAGGTAGCACAACGAGGAATCCAAGTTTTTCAAAACTAGTTGGAAATTTCCTAATGAGGACCTATACACAGCTAAAATTATAAAAGTGCCTTTATTTAGTTTAAGCTCACATGCACATGCTTCTACGTGTTGCTCTAGGCAAAATTTTTTAGTTTCCAAATTTTTCACACTACGACTGATTTTAACATATATGGTAACTCCTCCTCTCTCCATAGTGTCTCTACTTACATGTGCTGAAAGCTTTTATTCACCTACATTTACCATTTCCATACCTGTGACTATATGATGTTCAGACAGGCATAGTACATCTATTCCAGCCTCAGTTTCTATATCTTCTATACAAACAAGAAGCTCATCTACTTTGTTTTTTAATCCCCTGATGTTCTGATGCAATATATTAACATTATTTTTTACTGTGCTTTTATGTGAATCTTGTGACATACTAACATTATTTTCCACTGTACTGTTATGAGAATCTTGTGATATTTTCACATCTTTAGTACCTGCCTGTCTGAACTTTTCACTAAGCTTAATTTCAATGCGGCAAATGTCAGTATGTGTGTGCAGTAAACTGGGGTCACTGAAATGAACTGCATGGGAAGGTGCAACAGCAGATCACTTTGGAAATTTGTGCATTGGATTGTTTATCTGCTGACGTGAACTACAGTAATTCAGTGCAGCAGTATGGAGTGGATGATTTATCTACATGTTATGACACATCTGCCCCTATTTCAACTATGCCATGGAGCATGTTATGAATCAAAACTTCGAAAGATGCTCTATCCATTGATATATTTCATTTTTCTATACGTCTTGCTGTTTTTGGGTATTCGTCTCCTGAAACCACAGGAGTACTTATGAATAATTCTGTATTTTAATGAGAAATGACAATGCAAGGAAATTATTGAGGTTAATGGAAATGTGCTGTATTTAGTATATCAAGTTTCAAATTGTGGACTTCTTACCATGTGTGACTTTGAGATTACCCATAAATATTTATATTGAAAATGTATCATATCTCTAAACTGTTTGTTTAGTATCTTTGGATATACTTCTGCCTAAACTCCTTGCATTGTTACCATTTATATGTTGTTATCTACAACCCATTATTAATTTTTCTCACTATGTGCCCCACAATTAAAGAACAGTTGATAAATGTGTTATCTATAACTGTGTGACTGGTTCTGGTGTTCTGTATGGAAAATTCACTCTCTGTCTCACACTGTTGTAACCAAGTAAATCCAGTATCATTATTTTTCCCTTTGTAGCCAGTCACAAAGTTAATATTAAAATTCTCGCACAAAGTGAACTGCATATTTTTATCAAGGACTGAGTTTTTATATAAACTGAAGATTTGTGGATATTAATCAAATTCCTCTTCTCATCTGACTCACTAATATGTCACATTTTTTTATTTGTAATTAATTAATATTCTTAAAGAATACACTCAAAGAAAGTTTTACTGTGTTCACCTGTTGACAGTATTGTTTTCTTGTAGCATGTGTGGCACCTGCTTCAACACAAACTCCGGTCAGTGGGCGTAGTCGTACTAGGAGGTTACGACGTTTTTCTGCTCCTCGCCGTGTACTTCTTTCTTCGGAAGACACGAGCCCGAC
This sequence comes from Schistocerca americana, assembly GCF_021461395.2. Lineage (NCBI taxonomy): Eukaryota > Metazoa > Arthropoda > Insecta > Orthoptera > Acrididae > Schistocerca > Schistocerca americana. The sequence goes on from NC_060125.1 coordinate 439,533,529, forward strand.
AGAAGAGATGCTGCGAGATGCCCGCCGCCGTCTTCGACAATTGGAGGAAGAAAGTGAAGCAGTGGACCGCAGTTACCGTGAATTCTGTCTTCGACAGCAAAGGGCAACACCAGTGTCTGACATGCTTGCAGGATTACTACAACATCCCGTCAGAGCTGAATGTCCACATAATAATAGTCCCAATAAAAGTGATGCTACAGGTAACCCGTCTGGGTTAAAATTAGTGACACCTTTTCCTCCGAGAGTTGGAAACTTCTCTTCAGAAAGTCTGATTACAACAGCAGGAACGACTGAGGCAGAAGGTTCCCATATCACATTAGAAACACAAAATATACACCACACCACGAGGCCAACAGTAACACAAAACTCCAACATTTGTTTATCTGACATAATCTACAATATTCCATCATCAGAAATAATTTCACAGCATTCACTTGCAAGTCATGATCAGAGGTCTTTAAATGCCATTGCTGCAGCACATATTGATTCCTATCAGACAGCTAAAATGCAGGCTCAGAGAGAGGTTCACACAACACATTTCTACAAGACTCCATTGTTAAGTAGTACAATAGGAAATAGTTCTGCAAATGCTGATAAATTTAATAATTCAGTTACTATGGAGAGTTTCAACGGTAGTTGTGGACATAATACACATAAGAATAAGTCACTGAATTCAGCAAAAATATATTCAACCAATGAAGAAATGATTGTACCAGAAAAAAATAATGTGTGCTTTCAAAGATACCATGCTCTTGTTGCTGAGACTGCTGATGGCTCAGACCTTTCAGCAATGAAAAAAGTGCAAAATATAACTGCACTAAGTGGCCATCAAGCTAAAGCGACAGTTGAAGAAGTGCATTCAAATACCAAAGAATCAGAAAATCATGATTTGGTGACTCCATTAGACAGTACTCTCAAAATATTAAAAGATGCAAAGAAAATAGGAAAAGAGACTGAAGGACAAAGAATTGGCTTGGCTGATGAAAATAGTGTTGCAAAACTATATGAGCAAAAACCACTAAAAACATTAGTCTTGTCTGATTTGGCTGAGAATCCTCATTCTGCTCAGGCCACTGAGACAAACTCGGAAGAAAATACAAAGATTCTGTACCAAACAACAACCGAAAATGGTGGTGCACAGCTGATGGAACTTCAGGCACCTCCAGAGTTTTCTTCAAAACCACTGGCTTTATCTAATCCCCGCTTTTCTGATCTTCTATTACATGAAGAAAGTTCAGAAGAACTGCAAGATGAGAAAGCTGCCAGTCATCAGGAAAAAGACTCTAAAAAAGATTTCATCTTACATAAACTGACTGATATTGCTAGTGAGAGGTTAAGTTTAGGTGATGCAGAATTTATTCCTGCTTCCAGTGGTGATCAGTTGTTTGTACCCAGTTGTGACACTGATACCGAAACCGAACCTGAAGCTGGAACATCCAAAAGTGATGTGCTTCCTATTAATGATAACCAGAATCACCTAAACTATGAAACTGAACAGCAGGCTATCTCTAATGCATCTGTCTCAAGTGAGCAACCAATTTCAGCTGGGAAATCTGCCAGTTCAAACGGCAATGATTTCTGGTGAAGACAGTAATTAAAAATATTGAACCTATACTGTGGTACCTGTGCCCCAGCAAATTTATTGTCTTTTTGTGAAGCAAATGATATTTTATTAATTATATTTTGGTCTATTAACAGTTGAGTAACTTTAATTATGTCCTTGTACTCTGTATGATTCTTTTGGTGAATAAATTGACATGATATATATTTCAAGTACGTTCCATTTTGGGGGTCACATAATTAAGTGATGACATGTTACTGGTGGTTAATTTGTACACTGCAAATCAGCTTGTTCATTAAATGTTGCCACCAGATTATGTATCTCATACAAAGAGACTTATACAATATAGCCAATTGCTTAGTGGAATTCCATTTCGCAACTCATTTTTGGTATGAACATGATAAAACCTTGATTGTCAAGTTCAGGTGTGTGCACAGTCAATCATATTTATGCCTAAGAGCCCATTAAAAGTGTATTAGTAAAATTAGTATTGTAAGATAATAGTCTTATTATTTACCCTACTACTATGCAAAATCCGCTAGCTCCTCCCCACATCCCTCTACACCCCTGCCCCAACATCCTATCTGCACTCATCCTGCACTACGCCCTCTTCCTTGAAATCTCCCTTTCCTCTGTTCTAACTTCACCTCCTAATTCACTACTCTATGTCGTCATACACTGCATACAGTTCCCTCTGCTTGCAGCCAGAATGAGCTCACTAGTGTTTGTGCTCCATTCCTGATTCATGTACCAGTGGCCTCTCTCTTTCAGCTGTCAACCACCCTTCCCCAACAAGACGCACTTCCTTTCGCCCCTCACTCACGCCATCCACCACAACCTCTCACCCAAGTCGAGGTTCACAGCTGTAGGAGTTGAAGTGCTAGCACAGTGCAGTCGTCTTGGAGAATTTAGCTGTGCAAGCGTGTATGTTTGTTTGTGTGTGTGTGCGTGTGTGTGTGTGGGGGGGGGGGGGGGGGGGAGTGATGGGTGGGTGGGTGTGCGTGCATGTATGTGTAATCTGTACCTCTAAAAATGGATTTATCCAAAAGCTAGCTATGTTCTCTATCTTGTTCATGTGCCCGCAGTGACTAAGTACCTGTACTATTTATTGAGTTGTTACCTGCATTCCTTAAATTATTTACATTGCGTAAGGTCTTCCCCTTATTATGTTGGCTGGTTTTACATGTTTTACACATCATCTGCAATAATTACATACACTATTTCAATTCTAGCATGAAAAACTGTTTTTTCAGCTTCAGTTTGTTTTATTTTTTTTCTGGCTACTGTTCTTGATGGAGCAAGGGTAAGTGGTTGGCTACAACAAATACAAGTGTTTATGGTTCAATAACTATCCACCCTGCAATTTTTTCTGTCACTTATCGTTTCTTTCGCCTCTGGCAATTATTTGCAAATGTGTAAAATCCCAAGTTGCACCATGGTTTATAGCCCATTTTATTGTCCCATAACTGGCTGGGTAAGTCAGTTCAGAGATCAGAGGAAGACATGCATGCCACTTCCTGAAGGATCATGCCTAGTGAAACACTCAATGTTCAAATAAACCCTTTGGTCGAGGATAGATTACTCTTTTTATGCTTCTGTAACTATCTGTGTGAAAAGTTTATGACAGTATGAAAATGCATCTTATATAGCACAGCAAGTTTCAGTCAAAGACAACTGCAAAGTGATATAATTGCAGATGTTATGGAAATTCTGATCAAGCAGACTTAACTAATATCAGGAACCCAAGTAATTTCTGTATTTCAAAACAAATGGGTTAGAACACTGTGAACAGTTTTGTTAATGTTCAGTTTTTTAATTATATCTTTTTGGATACTAGCACTTTCTTTGATTTGCAAGCAGAATATTGTGGATCAAAGGTGTGGTGCGAGGACAGCTCACATACATGTAATTCATTAGAAAGGTGTTGGAAAGGGGAAGGGTGATCCAAATGACATGAGTTGTGAAGCAGGTATTGGAATCAAGCATGTTGTGCTCAGCTGTATAATCTGCCACATTAGGGGGGTTAACTCTGCTTTTGGACACAGTTTGGCAGTGGATGTTTATTCAGATGGCCAACTAGTTGTTAGTCATGCCCAAATAAAATGCTATGCAGAATATTCTAGAGCTGAAAAAATAATGTGTTTGAACAAACTAGCGATTTCATGATACATCACAGTGCCCAATACAGTACCAAGTCATTCAGATGGACAATTGGTTGTTAGTCATGCCCGAATAAATTGCTATGCAGAATATTCCAGAGCTGAAAAAATAATGTGTTTGAGCAAACATCACAGCGCCCAATACAGTATCAAGTCTGCTCGAACAATCACGAGACATTTGATTTGTGCTGCACAATTTTAAGAAATATGGTAGAAACTACATATTAACAACAGCAAACTCAAAATTTGACAATTCCGTGAAAAACAGAAGGAAGTGGCATTAAATCCTACCATCGTACAACTCATGTTATATTTAAATAAATTTATAATTTGATTTCTCATATAGTATGTAGGATGTAAAAATGTTTATGCTAATTTTTAAGTAAAGCTGACCCCATAAAAGCAAAAATGTTGTCCTTCAGAAAACATTGCTTGATACTGAACCCTGTACTGTATTTTATTTGGTAAATAGAGATGGGAATTATTTATCAACTGGGTTGTAAATGAGTTGTTGAAATAAAATCATATTAAACTGAATGTAATAGTGATCACAGGAATAAATTACCACACCAAGACCACATATGGAGAAAATACTAACAGACGTCACTAGATAAACTTGCATGTGAGATGGCTTTTGAAATAGCTGCAATAAGAATAAAGCTTAGAAATAGCAGTTTAATAATGGCTAGCCTGTACAGATCCCCTAACAGTATCATGGAAGAATTTTTTTGTCATCTAGAGGAACTTTCAGACAAATTCTCACCTCATAAAAAACAGACCATTGTCTTAACCAAGTGTGCCCAGTGGTCAAAACACTAAAGAAAACGGACAGTTTGAAGAATCTTAAACTTGCCCCTAACTTGATAAAATTAAAGGAAGATATGAAAGATGTGAAAATTACCGAACTATCAGTTTAATAAGTCACAGCTGCAAAATACTAACGCGAATTCTTTACAGACGAATGGAAAAACTAATAGAAGCCGACCTCGGGAAAGATCAGTTTGGATTCCGTATAAATATTGGAATACGTGAGGCAATACTGACCTTACGACTTATCTTAGAAGAAAGATTAAGGAAAGGCAAACCTACATTTCTAGCATTTGTAGACTTAGAGAAAGCTTTTGACAATGTTGACTGGAGTACTCTCTTTCAAATTCTAAAGGTGGCAGGGGTAAAACACAGGGAGCGAAAGGCTATTTACAATTTGTACAGAAACCAGATGGCAGTTATAAGAGTCGAGGGGCATGAAAGGGAAGCAGTGGTTGGGAAGGGAGTGAGACAGGGTTGTAGCCTCTCCCCGATGTTATTCAATCTGTATATTGAGCAAGCAGTAAAGGAAAGAAAAGAAAAATTCGGAGTAGGTATTAAAATCCATGGAGAAGAAATAAAAACTTTGAGGTTCGCCGATGACATTTTAATTCTATCAGAGACAGCAAAGGACTTGGAAGAGCAGTTGAACGGAATGGACAGTGTCTTGAAAGGAGGATATAAGATGAACATCAACAAAAGCAAAATGAGGATAATGGAATGTAGTCGAATTAAATCGGGTGATGCTGAGGGAATTAGATTAGGAAATGAGGCACTTAAAGTAGTAAAGGAGTTTTGCTATTTGGTGAGCAAAATAACTGATGATGGTCGAAGTAGAAAAGATATAAAATGTAGACTGGCAATGGCAAGGAAAGCGTTTCTGAAGAAGAGAAATTTGTTAACATCAAGTATAGATTTAAGTGTCAGGAAGTCGTTTCTGAAAGTATTTGTATGGAGTGTAGCCATGTATGGAAGTGAAACATGGACGATAAATAGTTTGGACAAGAAGAGAATAGAAGCTTTCAAAATGTGGTGCTACAGAAGAATGCTGAAGATTAGATGGGTAGACCACATAACTAATGATGAAGCATTGAATAGAATTGGGGAGAAGAGAAGTATGTGGCACAACTTGAGAAAAAGAAGGGATTGGTTGCTAGGACATGTTCTGAGGCATCAAGGGATCACAAATTTAGCATTGGAGGGCAGCGTGGAGGGTAAAAATCGTAGAGGGAGATCAAGAGATGAATACACTAAGCAGATTCAGAAGGATGTGGGTTGCAGTAAGTACTGGGAGATGAAGAAGCTTGCACAGGATAGGATAGCATGGAGAGCTGCATCAAACCAGTCTCAGGACTGAAGACCACAACAACATGAAAGATTTATATTTTTTTTATACACACCACACTTCAGAACTTCCAATCTAAATACAAAGAGTGTAGAGAAACCTACAGGGAAGCACTTAAGACATTAAAAGCAAAGATGTATGCTGAACAGATGAGGCAATTTAGTAATGTTAGCAAAACACTGTGGATTACAGTAAATAAGGAAAGAGGAGGGAGCGACAATGCAGTGCGCAATAACATAATAATAAGTGACAGTGAAAATTTGCTGAGTAACCCAAAGGAAGTATGTGAGAGGTTCATAGACCAGTTTAGTAAGATGAATAGGGAGGATATGATCAACCCACCACAGGTGCTAAATCCCAGTAATGTCAGTAATTCATTCTTCCTGAGGTGTTTTACAGAATTGGAAATCCTGGAAACCATTTCCAACTTAAAAGCAAATACAGCCACTGGCTGGGATGACACCTCACCGAAATTCCTGAAAGAATGCAGCAATGAATTAATGCAGCCACTGCAACATTTAATAAACAGCTCTTTCAGTCAGGGAATCATTTCCTGACCTGTTAAAGGTCACTGAAATAAGATCGGTACAGATATAGAAAATTATAGGCCTATTTCAATTACATCAATATTTAGTAAGCTGTTGGAAAGGCTATTTCTTGATCAACTTGAATCATTTTTTCTGTAAGTACTATCTATTAAAAAACTTTCAGCATGGTTTCAGGAAGCACTGGTCTACAATAACAGCTGCAGCTCCATTTTTGCAAGTGGTATTAAATAAACTCGATGCTGGAAACAAAGTTATTGGCACCTTTTTAGACCTATCCAAGGCTTTTGAATGTGCAAATCATTCTGTTCTTCTCCATAAGTGAGAAAGCTATGGAGTCAGAGGAGTAGCAGTAGGTTTGTTAAGATCCTACCTTGTCGATAGGAGACAATGTGTAAAGCTGTATTATACAACTGGGAGACATACACAAGCAGTAAAATCATCTTACTTATAAAATTCTTAACGGTGGAGTCCCTCAGGGAAGCATTATCAGGCCTTTTTTTATTGTGTACATCAATGATATAATAATTCCACAAAATTCAAACCTAGTAAATTGTGCTGATGATACCTCCTTCATAAAATGTGGCCCTACAAAACAGTTAGCAGTGCAAAATAATGCAGAGAACATTAGCCTCACCACAGAATATCTCACCAAAAACAAATTGGCACTAAATAAGGTCAAGACAATTCTGATGGAGTTTCTGCTGAATTATAAATCAAAACAAGTGGATACAGAACCAGAGCTAACAATTGATAAACATAAATTCATTGGTATTATCGTAGACGAACATCTTACATGGAAGGAGCATATCAGTTACATGTGTAAAAAAATCTCCTGTAACACCTACGTGCTAAAACACCTTTCTAGGATAATAGCGCAACCTGTTTTAAGACAAATCTGTTTTGGGATTATACACTCCCCCCTGCAATATGGTATCGAGATTTGGGGTGGGGCACCAATGGTATATATGAATAGGGCTTTTAGAGCCCAGAAAAGAGCAATTAAGATAATAGCTAATGTTAGTGTCAGTCCTGTAGAGAATATTTCATTAATTATAGCATACTAACAGCATATTCATTGTATGTTCTCAGAACTATACTGTTTGTAAAAGAAAATATGGAGCATAGTGTAATCAATAGTGAAATGCATAATTATAGTACAAGAAAAAGAGAGGATTACCACATAAAATTTATTAATAAAAGAGCAAAAGATCATAGTCCATTTTCTGCTGGAATACATTTTTATAACAGATTGCCAAATAATAGAAAATTGTTACAAGGAAACATATTTAAGACAAAATTGAAGCAACTGTTAATTGACAAATGTTTTTACTCCATCAAGGATTTTTAATGTTATTGTGTACAATTCATCTGTGCCACCTCTAACGTAGAATGCCCCGTCTTTGAGTCTGACATCTTTGGACTATCTTTGTTCTAGGTTCTCTCTGCGCATAGCTTTTACTGCCATGTTGTTCTTGCTTACTTCAGTGTCTAATAAATGCATTTACGATATCTAAAATGTGTTATTGCTGACCTACAATACTTGATAACCACATATCTTTACTTCTAAACTTTTTGTAATGTTATTGTGTTTGTAAACTGACTTTGTCCATGACTGTTAAGTTATTATGCACAAATGAACCATTTATTTATTTGTAGATTGTGGGCTGAGTGAAAGCTTGTTAATTAGAATGAATTGTGACTGTGATCTTTTATTTACTTATTATTGTAGGTGCTGTTGTTACATAAAACCTGTCCGCCCCAGTAGCTGAGTGGTCAGCGTGACGGATTGCTGTCCTCTGGGCCCGGGTTCGATTCCCGGCTGGGTCGGAGATTTTCTCCGCTCAGGGACTGGGTGTTGTGTTGTGTTCATCATCATTTCATCCCCATCCGGCGTGCAGGTCGCCCAATGTGGCGCCGAATGTAATAAGACCTGCGCTATGGCGGCCGGACCTGCCCCGCGGGGGGCCTCCCGGCCAATGACGCCAAACGCTCATTTCATTACATAAAACCTGTACCAGAGAAGATACTGCAGTCCATGGTTCACAGTTATTTTTATTATGAAATCCACAGTACATTAAAAACACTAAAAAAATCATGGAGTTAGTACTAACAGAAGTTGCTAGACTGCAGAGCAATGGGCAGATTGACTGAACTGAAGATTTCTCAAGCTGTGCTGTAAACTGGTAAATGTGCTCAGGCACAACACTACAAATGGACTAGGCAATTGTGTGGATTGACCAGGTGGTGACATACCACTTTGGGAAGGGTGGGAAGGACTTTGGGTAAGATATTTCCAATTTCTGTCACAATGACAAATAAAGTAGTTCCAGTCTGGATGATGTTGGGTGACAAGGAATGGGTGCTCCTTGACAGCTGACACCTAATGGTGTTCAGAGAATTGGGAGGAGGGGGGTTTATGATGTGGGAAATCTGACTGCTTGGAAGACAGTGGTGGTGGTGGTGGTTAGTGTTTAACGTCCCGTCGACAACGAGGTCATTAGAGACGGAGCGCAAGCTAGGGTGAGGGAAGGATTGGGAAAGAAATCGGCCGTGCCCTTTCAAAGGAACCATCTCGGCATTCGCCTGAAACAATTTAGGGAAATCATGGAAAACCTAAATGAGGATGGTCGTCCTCCCGAATTGGAAGACATTGCCTGACTGTGAAGGCCTTAGATATTGAACATACTAAGCAAGGGATTTCTCGTCACTGCAGTTGCACCATCCAGCGGTGGCCAGATTATATGGTGGTAACTTTTTGACTGAAGGAATGGCAGCTATCAAAATGCAGGCACTGTTGATGGTAGTGTGCTTGATACGGACAGGTTTCTGGATGGAGATGTTAGAGAACTGGAGGTCAGTGACTAAGAATGTGGCACATTTGGCTGAAGTGGCCCAGGTGAAGTGTACGAAAGGAAAAGTATTGAGTTTATGGAGGACTGAAGAAAGGATGTCATGGGTCTGGATCCAGATGTGAAGATCTCAACAGTGAACTTGAACCAAACAAATGGTTTGGGATTTGGGTCCCTAGAGAGGTTTCCTCTAGAATGCCCATATACAGGTAGATGCCCTATGGGTGCCTGTTGTTGTTGTTGTGGTCTTCAGTCCGGAGACTTGTTTGATGCAGCTCTCCATGCTACTAGATCCTGTGCAAGCTCCATCATCTCCCAGTACCTACTGCAACCTACATCCTTCTGAATCTGCTTAGTGTATTCATCTCTTGGTCTCCCTCTACGATTTTTACCCTTCATGATGCCCTCCAATACTAAATTGGTGATCCCTTGATGCCTCAGAACATGTCCAACCAACTGATCCCTTCTTCTAGTCAAGTTGTGCCACAAATTTCTCTTCTCCCTAATTGTGTTCAGTATCTCCTCATTAATTATGTGGTCTACCCATCTAATCTTCAGCATTCTTCTGTAGCACCACATTTTGAAAGCTTCTATTCTCTTCTTGTCCAAACTATTTATTGTCCACGTTTCACTTCCATCCATGGCTACACTCCACAGAAATACTTTCAGAAATGACATCCTGACACTTAAATCTACACTCAATGTTAACAAATTTCTCTTCTTCAGAAATGCTTTCCTTGCCATTGCCATTCTACATTTTATATCCTCTGTACTTCTACCATCATCAGTTGTTTTGCTCCCCAAATAGCAAAAGTCATCTACTACTTCAAGTGTCTCATTTTCTAATCAAATTCCCTCAGCATCACCCGACTTAATTCGAATACATTCCATTATCCTCGTTTTTCTTTTGTTGATGTTCATCTTATATCCTCCTTTCAAGACACTGTCCAATCCGTTCAACTGCTCTTCCAGGTGCTTTGCTCACTCTGACAGAATTACAATGTCATCGGCGAACCTCAAAGTTTTTATTTCTTCTCCATCGATTTAAATACCTACTCCGAATTTTTCTTTTGTTTCCTTTACTGCTTGCTCAATATACAGATTGAATAACTTCAGGGATAGGCTATAACCCTTTCTCACTACCTTCCCAACCACTGTTTCCCTTTCATGCCCATCGACTCTTATTAACTGTCATCTGGTTTCTGTACAAATTGTAAATAGCCTTTCGCTCCCTGTATTTTACCCCTGCCACCTTCAGAATTTGAAAGAGAGTATTCCAGTCAACATTGTCAAAAGCTTTCTCTAAGTCTACAAATGCTAGAAATGTAGGTTTGCCTTTCCTTAATCTATCTTCTAAGGTAAGTTGTAGGGTTAGTATTGCCTCACATGTTCCAACATTTCTACGGAATCCAACTGATCTTTCCCAAGGTCGGCTTCTACCGATTTTTCTATTCATCTGTAAAGAATTAAAGTTAGTATTTTGCAGCAGTGACTTATTAAACTTATAGTTCAGTAATTTTCACATCTGTCAACACCTGCTTTCTTTGGGATTCGATTTATCATATTCTTCTTGTAGGCTGAGGGTATTTCACCTGTCTCATACATCTTGCTCACCAGATGGTAGAGTTTTGTCAGGGCTGGCTCTCCCAAGGCTGTCAGTAGTTCTAATTGAATGTTGTCTATTCCTGGGGCATTGTTTCGACTTAGGTCTTACAGTGCTTGGTCAAACTCTTTACACTGTTTCATATCTCCCATTTCACCTTCATCTACATCCTCTTCCATTCCCATAATATTGTCCTCAAGTACATCGCCCTTATATAGACCCTCTATATACTCCTTCCAACTTTCTGCTTTCTCTTCTTTGCTTAGAACTGGGTTTCCATCTGAGCTCTTGATATTCATACAATTGGTTCTCTTTTCTCCAAAGATCTCTTTAATTTTCCTGTAGACAGTAGCCATCTTAACCCCAGTGAGATATGCCTCTACATCCTTACATTTGTCCTCTAACCATTCCTGCTTAGCCATTTTGCAATTCCTGTCGATCTCAGTTTTGAGGCGTTTGTATTCCTTTTTGCCTGCTTCACTTACTGCATTTTTATATTTTCTCCTTTCATCAATTAAATTCAGTGGGTGCCTATGGTCCCTTAAACACAAGGTAATTAAGTGTGAAGATGTAAGCAGCTACTTGTATAGGTGTCTATGGTCCCTCAAATGGGAGGTAATTAAGTGTGAAGATGTACTTAGTCACATGTATAATGAATTGGGTGGTAGGTTTAGAGTGTTTGAAGGGTATGGGGAGAGTTACTATTCACTACTGACAAGGCCATGGGTGTGCGGGATTTTATTGTTTCAGGAGGTAGCAACAAAAGTGACAAGTAGTGCTTGGATTTATATGCACTGAAAAGTATGAATATATGCATGCATCTATGCATTAAAATCTGATAAATATGCTCTAAAAACTTTAAAATAAGCATAATAAATAAAATTCATTATTTCAACTTTCTCACATCTTTTAATCCTCCTAAAGTAATCTGATTATACAATTATTCTTAAAACCTTAATTAACAAAGTTAATATTTATTACTGTCTGTTTGTCTCTTTCTCTTAGTCTATTTTAGCATCAGTTGCTTTTATTGCAATAAACAATTAAATATTTTTCACAGTTTTCTGGAAGAAATGATTTCCTTCTGTCACTTAAAATTTTTTATACGAAGAGAAAGATCTCTCTACATCACAGGAAGTAACAGGCCAGTACCAAAAAGAGGCTATGTCACTTACAGAATAACCATTAAGCTGTTTTTCAGATTCTACTTGTAACACCTTATTCATATCCCGAAGAAACATTAAACCTAGATTCCTTGCTTCAGTTTTCTCAATTCTGTTGTGAAGACACTTTCCTATTTCTTCTGGTATGTCTCCGACGACAGCTGTTTCGTAGACCTCAAGGGCAGAAAATAGAGGCATTGCTTTTTCTTCCAAACCTGTGATTGTGGCTGGGAGTTTACTGAAATAGGTCCTAATAAACACTAATTTACTCTGGAGACTCTCCTCATTGCAAGCACTAATTGCAGCTGGGATACTTGCTGCTTCGTTTCTGTCCACCACGTCCAGTACCCTTTTCACGTCTTCTAAACGCTCACTGTAATACAGAGATGCTTCTATCCATGTTCCCCACCTCGTGATGATCGGCTGTGGGTGTAAACGAATACCTGACATCATTTCAGTAAATAATTTTACTCTTGATGGCGCCTTCACCAACACTTTTTTCACAGAGGAAATTAAGGCATTTACTTCTGCAAAATACACTTGAATTTCTTCAGCCAGTCGGTGAAGAGCATGTGCTAAACAAGCTATGTGAACTGCCTTGGGATAAAGTACCTGCAAAGCTTTAGCAGCCTTAATCATATATGCTGCTGCATCTGTAACTATCACCTGGAGTTTTTCCTCATTTTCTTTAGCTGGCCACAAAACGCGTAATGCATCACAAACAACCGTAGCAATAGTAGAATGGTTTGTTTTTTCCAGTACTCTGGAGACAATGAGATGAGGTGTTCCTGGTTCAGATTCCGCCATATTTCCGATGACAATGTTGGCAATCTATCTCCCACATGAGTCAGTCATTTCATCTACAGATAACCACACGTTTGAATCCCCAATATCATCTCTATCTCTTGTATTACCTGAAAATAATTATTTTATTGAAAATTTGTAAAGAGCAGCCATGGTAATATGGGTCTCACTTTTTTTTGGCGCAGGGGAGGGGGAGGGGGGGTGATAAGTATAACAAAAAATATTAAAAATGTTTCTTGATCATAAACTCGTTGACACTACAGGCCACATGAAATTTTGTGTTTCGATTTTAAAATATTTTTGTGTAATAGATTTAAAATTCTTAAAAAAATTGAAAAGTTTTAATGAAACTTAAATGGAGGGTGGGGGATATGGGGGTTGTTGACATGCAAACTAGTTTCATTAAATAAATGTTTAAACTTACCTCTTCGTAAACTTTGCCAAGATAGTTTTTCCTTGTTGTTGATTCATCATGAACTTTTCGTTTGGTATATTTTTCAAGGAACCCTCGAAATTCTACATAATTTAATTTATGGAAAGGGATGTTGGCTGAAACTAAAGCTTTGCAGAGATCTTTCGAAAAATTATCATTGCCATCATTTCCACTTCTGCTTGCAGAAAATACTGCTGGTAAGTTTGTCTGGATGTTGGAGATATTTTTATTAGCAGCATTTCTATGAGCAGCTGTTTGTAAATGTTGTGTAATCTGGAATTTTTTATCACAGGGCACCTATAACAATGGTATAAAAATAAAGTGAGTTTATTTTCATTAAGTAGAAAACTAACTCGAAAATCACGTTGATTTTTAACTTTGAGAAAGCAAAAATAGAACTTACGTGCTTCTCACGCACTTAGCACAATACTACATTTCCACCTGTTGTTAGAGTAGGATTTCCATCAATCCACTGTTGAAGTAAATAAGCTTTACTGTTCTTCTCCTTCGGCATTGTGGTAATATGGTATCCTCCTATGCACACTTCAGAAATCACAAAGAACAGCACACTAGTTACTGATTTATAGGTAGCTGACAATGGAACTTTTTCATTCTTGGAAATGTCATTGTTGCCGCCACTGGCTTTGTTTGTTACACAACACAAACCGTACTGACTTTTACGATGCGATGGCTGACCGGACCTTAAAAGTTTGCCGCATGATTGTTGATCGCTATTTAGTTTTTGTTAAGGTGTCGAGAGACGTATTTTTATAGTACAGGAACTGCTCATTGCTGATTGCTTTGTTCACCTCATTTTTAGGCGCCTTTTTACGGATTTGTAAATATGACAGAGAAGTGATTCTATACAAACAGAGCAATAAAAGAGAAATTTGCTCAGGTCTTACTCTTCTTCTTAAACTATTGTGGTGAAATACTTTTATTTCAAGAATCATTGCTGCAAAAGTAAAATATATGCATAAATATGCAAAAGTTATTTATATATGCAATAACCCCTTAAATATGCATTTATATGCACTTTCATGCAAATATGCAAAAATGTTAGCTCTAGTGACAAGTAGGAATCCAAATATGAATGGCTGAGAGTTGATGAAAGAAGTGGTATGTGCCTTTGATGTAGTAAGGTAAGCTGCAAGCAACTGGTTGGAGCCTTGGTCAACAAGAGCTGAAATTTTTTCAGTGCAAGCCCAACAATCAGCTACAATGTTGTTGCCAGTGCTACTGGGTTTATGGAGTTAGGGAAGCATATAGAAGGTGGGTGTGCGGGGAACAGGGAGACAGGGAGGAGGGGGGGGGGGGGGGGGGGGGAAGGTGGAGGTAGTGGTGACAAGCAATGCCTTATCCAGTATGCTGAAGGCATTAACAGATACACTCACCCAGCACACCCTACTATAGTCTCATTAAAAACTTATCCTGTCCTATCAGAGGCAAGTACATCTGTGGAAGTGGCGATGTCATTTACTAGCTGTCCACCTGAATGAACAGCCAACACCACACTGTGGCCGAGAGTGTAGCTGACCACCCAATGGCAGAACACACTGCTGAGCACAACAGGCTCCATTTCAACAGCTGCTTCACTACCCATGCCAACCAGGTTGCCCCCTTCCCCTGCCACCCCCAACACCAGCTTCCCTGTTTGTACTGCTCTTGGACATCAAGCCAGGACAACTTGTGTATACAATGTATTTTGACAGCATACCTTGTTGATCATCTTCTTTGATATGCTGGTGGACTAGGTAGTCATCTTGACACGATATTTCAGTGGACCAGCTGGCTACCATCTTTAGGTGAGTATGCTGATGCTCGATCTTGCCAGAACTGTGTTTCCAACAAGAATTGGTGACTCCTTTATACACAGCAGCTAGCCCACTGTGTGTGTGCGAGCAGCAGCGCTGCTGCCCTCAGGCGCAAGTGAACTTGTAGCGCACCATTGGAAGATATAGGCAAAATGATATATCGCTAGCAGACACTAGTTAAAAGAATTGTCTGGTCGAAATGAAGACCTTTGTTGTTTAATATCATATAAAATCGAATTCCACATCTTACTTAAAGGGAAGCCTTTATCCCCATTAATACTGTTATAAGATAATTGAGTTTCAATAGATCCCTTTAGAACAGATTCCCAGCAGTGGGAAGCAGGAGCAATCATTTGCACTGCATTATCCAACATCTTACATCCCTCATTAAGACAGTGTTCTGCCACAACAGATTTCTCTGGCAGAAACAAACGATTGTAATGATGGTGTTCTACAAAATGCTATTACCTGATAAAATTATTAATGGTGATGAAGAGTTTCCCTTGGAATCTGGCACTGAACAATAACAGTTTGTTGTTTAATGTCAGATAAAACCAGATTCCATGTCTTACTCAAAGGGAAACTCTTATCACCATTTGTAATTTTGTCAGGGAATACAATTATTTTGACCAATGGACTCTTTCTATTAGTGTCCGCTAGTGGCATATTGTTTTGTCTATTTCTTCCACGAGTGTGCTACCAGTTCACTTGTGCTTGAGGACAGCAGCATTGCTACTAGTGCCTCATGCGTGGTCTCAGTGTATTAAGGAGCTGCCAATCTTGTTAGAAACTCTGCTCCAGTGAGATTGTGCATCAGCATACTCACCTCGAAGTTGGAGGCCAGTTGGTCCAATGAAATATTATGTCAAGATCACTTCATTACCTGACTGGATATGGGAAAGAGTATCATCAGGTATTACGATGGGAAATTATATGTAATCACAGCGTACCTTGTTGTCATTTTCAGATGATACTTGTAGAATCAGTGTCCGTGCTACCTCACATCTCCTTTATACTCTCTGTTGTTCCCCATCCCTTCCCTCACTAAGCGACTGCAAGCCATGTCAGGTGAAGTGGTGGGGATGTGCAATCACCGAATGCTGGGTGCCAACTCTGTGCTTCTGCCACCCCCATTGGGCATGGAAGACCCTCTCATCTGCTATTGTGACTTGAGTTGGCTAAGCACTGGGTCCTACACTTTACTGAGAGTGAAGCCATTGTGTCAGTTCATCAGGCCATCAGCCAGTTGTATTTCAGCAGCCTCCTTTAGGACACAATCCCAAAATGCTGAGGTCAGTCGTACAGTTTCATTTGTTCATATTTCTCTGAATTCCCTGTAGCTATGTAGTATTCTGCAACTGTAGATTTCATTGGTTGCTTGTGTTTGGTGTGTCTGTTGTGTTTCTGGCACCTTTCTTTGACTGTCTACACAGTGTGCCCAACGTACACCTCACTGCATCTGTGTGGAAAATGGTAGACATCTCAAGTCATCTCTCACTGCCCCCAGTAACACGTTTTCAGAGACAGATAGAAAAAGCATTTAATTTTAAACTGAGCCAAGCTGTATCAAACAAAATCAGCACAACTTGGATCAACACAACATTAAATGCTTTTTCTGCCCACCTCCAAAAATGTGTGCATTGTTAGGTGCAGTGTGAGATGGCTTGGGGCTCTGTAATCTGTGTGTGTACCATTTTCAGTTCAAATGCAGTAAGGCAGACTGTGCAGACAGTCAAAGGTGCCAGGAACACAGGAGACACAATGAAATCAAGCAATCAACAAAATGTGCAGCTGCAGAATACTGCATAGCTACAGGGAACTCAATGAAATATGAGTAAACGGAAGTGCTAAGACACTTCTTGAGATATGAGTAGCCAATGACCTGATTAATACAGGTAATCACTTCACTCTCAGTAAAGTGTGAAACGCAGCACTCAGCCAACTGAAGTCACAACATTAGCTGAGAGTGCCCTCTGCACCCAATGGGAGCAACAAAAGCACTGAGGGAAAGGAGTTTGCACCCAGCATTCAGCAATTGTCCCCCTCACCACTCCAACTGACACTGCAGATGGCAGGATAGAGAGGTAAGGAGCGGAGAGTGATAAGAGTATAAAGAAGATGCAATGTAGCAAAGACTCTCAGGCTACAGGTATCACCTGATGATGACAATGTATGCTGTCAAAATATCGTATCATGTAAATGAATGCACCAGCGCACACTCAAGAGCAATGCAAACAGTTGATTTTATGGGTAAGCTTAAGATCGCACACCAGCTTTGCTGAATTACGTAGATGAGGGTTATCCTTGTAATAGATCCTTTGATCTGATAAGCTTTTCCTCAGTCTTTGCTAGCTCCTGTTCACACTAATCTCCACCCCTGCCCAAGACCCTAACTTCACTCATCCTAAACCAACACTCACTCACTGTCAGTCTCTCATCCCTGTGTTCTATTGTCCCTTCCCAATCAATTCCCTCTGCTTGCTGCACTAACCCCCCTGCCATCCACGTCTTGCTTCCCCCTCCGTTCTGTCAGCCACCCTTTCCGCTGCCTCCTTTATCCCTAGGCCCCCATTCCACCCAACAGAACTACTCACCTGTGTTGAGCTTCTTAGGGGCAATATTGGCACAGTGTAGTCATCTGGGACAATGTAATTGTACAGGCTGTGTGTGTGGGGGGGGCGGGGGAGGGGGCAGGAGGGAGGGGGGGGGAGTGGATGGGTATGTTGTTTGGGTTGATGTGAAAAGTCTTGGGTGAGCGTTATGCACATGTACAGATATCAGTAGTATCACTTACCGTACACAATGTATAAAAGGGCAGTGCATTGGCAGAGCCATCATTTGTACTCAGGTGATTCATGTGAAAGTGTTTCTAACGTCATTATAGCTGCACGATGGGAATTAACAGACGTTGGACGCAGAATGGTAATCGGAACTGGATGCATGTGACATTCCACTTTGGAAATCACTACGGAATTCAACATTCTGACATCTGTAAAGTCAAGAGTGTGCCAACACTACCAAATATCAGGTATTACCTCTCACCATGGCAGCTCTGTGGCTGATGGCCTTCACCAACAACCAAGAGCAGCAGCTTTTGCATAGAGATGTCAGTGCTATCAGACAAAAAACACCGCGTGAAATAACCACAGAAGCCAATGTGGTATATTCAACATACATCAAGACACTGTGGCGAAATTTGATGTTAATGGGCTATGGCAGGTGTCAAGCAACACAACAGTACGACATCACATGCAGTGCCTCTCCTGGACTTGTGAGCATATCAGTTGGATCCTAGAAGACTGAAAAACCTTGGCCTGGTCAGATGGCCCCGATTTCAGTTGGTAAGAGCTGGTGGTAGGGTTCGAGTATGGTACAGAACCCCCATGAAGTCATGGACCCAAGTTGTCAACAGGACACTGTAGTAGCTGGTGGTGGCTCCACAATGGTGTGGGCTGTGTTTACCTGGAATGGACTGGGTCCTCAAGTGCTACTGAACCCATCATTGACTGGAAATGGTTATGTTCGGCTACTTGGAGATGATTTGCAGCCATCATGGACTTCATGTTCCCAAGCAACAATGAATTTTTATAGTTGACAGTGCACCATGTCAGAACATTCTAGACAGTTTGAGCAAATGATTTGGTTACCCAGGTTGCCCAAGATGAATCCTATTGAACATTTGTGGGACATAATTGAGAGATCAGTTGATGCACAAAATCGTGCACTAGCAACACTTCCACAATTATGGATGGCTTCGATGGCTACAGAGGCATCTTGGCTCAATATTTATGCAGTGGACTTCCAACAACTTGTGAGTCCATGGCATGCCATGTTGTTGCACTATGCTGAGCAAAAGGAAGTCCATCGCAATATTAGGAGATATCCTATGACTCTTGTCACATCAGTGTGTGTGTGTGTGTGTGTGTGTGTGTGTGTGTGTGTGTGTGCACGCGCTATATAGCTCTTTAAAAAGATTCGTCTGAAAGCCACCAAAATTCATTGTTTATATGGCTTTTAAACCCACTGCCACTAGTATTGTTGATTTACCTTTACATCTTACTTTTTAAATTATTTACACCTTAACAGAACTTTCTATTATCATATTTACATTCCTGCTTGACTTTCTCCTTCCATCTTTTTTTGGATTTCTTGTGTTTTACATCTGTTTTATTGTTCACTTATTGTCTGTTCTTATCTTTTCCTACATTTTCATTCAAGCCTTTGTTACATATGTGCATTACCAGTCCAGACTAGCATGGTCACACAGGACTTTTTGTAGCAACAGTCATGACTGCTTCAACATAGGATATGCTATCCACCTTCCCATCCAACATCAGATTACAGTTCAACATTATTTATTGTATTATTACATTTTACATCCAAATCAATCTACCCTTCCTCCACACATTGCTGCCATCATCATTTCAAGTGAGGAAACTTATTTTCCAACATGCAATGACATCTAACGTGTGAACAATTATCCTTATACCTCAGAACCATCCTACAGCTCACAGTACGTAATTCTTCCTGCATTTTCAAATTGTTATCCACAGATTCCTTTACAGCCAGTTAACAAGTTCACTTGTCCATTTCCCACATAAGTTTTGCGTGTCACTTCCCATTTTTCCTTTTTCCCTCATCAGTAACAATCCTGTTATACTTCCAATTTTCCTCTGTAGTTTTCACCCATACTTATCACTCCATGACACCATTCACATTCATTTTCCTCTGCCTGAGCAACATCCCATCCCAAGTGGACCCCTGCTCCATATACATATTTCAGTTCAGAAGCTAAACTGCAGTTCCACATCCTGTTTCTTAAATGTTGCCTAATCCACAGAATGCCTCCCAAGGACATAACCATACATAACCATAAAAGACATACAAATGCCGGCCAGTGTGGCCGAGCGGTTCTAGGCGCTTCAGTCTGGAACCACGCAACCGCTACGGTCGCAGGTTCGAATCCTGCCTCGGGCATGGATGAGTGTGATGTCTTTAGGTTTAAGTAGTTCTAAGTTCTAGGGGACTGATGACCTCAGATGCTGAGTCCCATAGTGCTCAGAGCCATTTGAACCATTTTGACATACAAATCTTCTCATTCCGCCAATCCCAGTCCCTCATGAACCTGGTACTAGAGAAATAATCTCCATAGCAGAGGTATCCTTGAACAACCCTTGCTTCCTTCACGAGATACTGTTACTGGGCAACACCAAGTACTCCAGACACCACCTCCAAAAGTTGTACAATTTATTGACCTCAGAGCACCTATCCTACCCCAGTTAAACCCCTCTTCAACTTCTCATAGAACTGAAATTCTGCCTGGTCGCCACTTTCAATGTTGCATCCCCAAGAACTCCCAGTCACCATCCCACAAAACCCAAAACACTGTTATCAGTCTATCTGCCAAACACATCAATCCTACAGACCATTCAGTCATAGCCAAAAGCCTCACTTTCAGCCACACACCGAAGTTCATTCAAGCTGGAGTTGTCAGAAACCTACTCTATTTGTCTTGGTCCTTACAGTGGAGCGACTTTATTTTTATCACCTGAAATAATTATGTTTTCGTGTTCAAGCAACTCAACCAAATAGTACATGAAATATGGACACTCATGTGTCAAGAGTAACAAATGTTTATTAATGTAAACAGAATGCAGAAGATGATAATCTGTAGGAACTTGAGATTAATTTTATGAATAAGATTAGCACTAGTCCGTATCTGTCCCTGTTTGCAAGTAAGTTTTCACACAGTGCCACTTTCACAGAAAATTGCAAGGAACATCAAGAACAAATCAATTACTGATGGCAAACAACAGCATCTATGGTAGCTGGCAGAAGAGCTTTTTGACAGATGTAACAAACACAGCAGATAATGATATCGACCACTACACTTTTTAACTAAAAACTCTTCCAGTAGAAGCCAATCCAATCCCATCACTGAACCTTGCCACTTCCAGTTCATACCACCATACAACCAGAACTCTCTGTTACGTTTCAAGAATTCCTTACCTCCAATTTTACCTACACCTCCTTTCCCAGGTTCCTGCCCAGGAACATAAACCTCTCAAGATCAGCTATTTATGAGCTCAAGAGAGATCCTGGTATAATCATCTCTGCAGACAAAGACTCCTTCACTGTAGTGATGAACTGCAGTAATTTCCTGACAGAAGGCATCAGCCTACTGCCTGACTTCTCTGTGTACAAGCTCTGCCATAGTGATACCATCTCAAAAGTCCAGCATAATCTGAAATCCCAACTCAAATCCTCAGACTCCTTCCAGACTCTCTAACCCAAACCTGTCTCCCTCTTCACCCCAATTATCCTCTGAGCACCCACTCTCTACACAGTTTTCAAAATCTGTAAATCCAACAGTCCTGGGTGCCCCACTGTAACTGGATACTGTGGTCCCACTGAAAGAATGTTGCCTGTTGTTGTCTAACACCTCCACCTCCAATCAGTTTCCCACAGCCAAGCCTCCCGCATCAAAAATGCACGACCACTTGCTTCACTGACTCATCCATTACCAACTGGATCCCAGTCTATCACTGTTGATGCCACTTCCTTCTCCACCAACATCGCCCATGCACACGGTACTACTGAAATCAAACACTATTGTGCAATATGGTACATTATCATGATGCAGCATCCACTTATCTGCAATGTCTGGTCTCACTCAATTCTCCCTTTTCCTGAGCCTGAAAGGCTCTTGAACATGTTTCACTGTGTGACTCCTCACTTTGCCGCTTTGTCTCAGAATCATACTCAAAAATCAGGGCTCATCACCTGTGATCGCACGACTGAACCAATTGTGGTCATTGGCAATCCTCACAAGATCAACAGACACATTTCTTCGATTGCCCTTCTGTTCAGCTGTAAGGTTTTTCAGCACCATTTTGGCACAAACCTTTCGCATGTGCAAAACTTCAGTCAAAATTTGATGCGTGATGAAAGTGTTTAAGTTTGACAGGTCAGTGACCATCTTTATTGTTAACTGTTGGTCTGATCTCACAGGAGCACACTTACATTCGATGTTTTCAACAGATTTTGAAGTTGAAGGTCTCCCTGAACAAAGTTCATTCTCAGTGTGTTCTCAGTCTTCCAAAGATGATTTGTGCCAGTGAAAAAGTTGTGCTCTTAATAAGAAATGTTCCCCAGGTCTGTTTAAACTTTTCAAAGGTCACACTCGCAGATTACCCAAGCTGAACACAAACCTTGATGGCATAATGTTGCTCTAAATTCCACTGTTCCATTTTTGTAACAGAGAAAAACATGACTTCCCTGATGGCACTCTCAAAAATCGCGTGATGGATGTATGGACCTGAAACTCAGACTGAACATCTGAAATGGATGGACACACCAGTCTCCACAAATAGAACAACACAACATTGCCAGATTGCTCGCCATGTTGTCAGTCTCATTACTTTTCTCACACATCTCATATATTTCAGTCTCTGTCTTCCCCTACAGCTTTTACCCTCTACAGCTCCTTCTAATACTATGGAAATTATATCAGAATGTCTTTACCACCTGACCTTTCACCCTGTCCCTTCTTCTTGTCAGCATTTCCCACGTATTTCTTTCCTTGCTGATTCTGTGGAAAATCTCCTCATTTGTTGTTGTATCAGTTCACCTAATTTTAACATCCTTCTATAGCATCACATCTGAAATGATTTGGTTCTCTTATTTTCTGATTTTCTGACAGTCCATACAATGCTGCCCTCTAGACATACATTCTCAGAAATTTCATCCTCAAATTATGGCCCATGTTTCATACTAGTAGACTTCTTTTGCCCAGGTACACCATCTTTGATGTGCTAGACTGCTTTTTATGTCTCCTTTTGACCATCCATCATAAGTTGTTTTGTTTCCAAGGTAGCAGAATTCCTTCACTTCATTTACTTCGTGATGACCAATTTTCATGGCAAGTTTCTCAGTAATCTTATCATTTCTGCTACTCCTCATTGCTCTTGTCTTTCTTTGGTTTACTCTTAATATATATCTCATGCTCAATAGACTGTTCATTCCATGTCCTGTAATTCTTCCTCAGTTTCAATGATGATAGAAGTGCCATCAGTAAATCTTATCATAGATATTATTTCACACTGAATTTTTATCCCACTCCTGAACCAAGCTTTTATTTCCATCATAGCTTCTTCAATGTACAGACTGAGCGGTAGAAAAAAAAAGACTGCAACCCTGTTTTACACCTTTCGCAATCGAACATTTCAGTCTTGGTTTTCCATTCTTATTGTTCCTTTTTGGTTCTTATGCCTATTGTATATTTCCTATCTCTTCCTATAGTACACACTATTTTCTGAGAATTTTGAACATTGTGCATCATTTTACATTATCAAACGCTTTTTTATGTTGACAGATCCTATAAATGTGTCATTATGTTCCAGAAGTCTTGCTTCCACTATCAAGCACAATGTCAGAACTGTCTCTCTGGTACCTATACCCGTCCTAGAGCCCCACTGATTGTCACTTAGGAGACCCTAAATTTTCTTTTCCACTCTTCTGTGTATTATACTTTTGAACAACTTGGATGTATGAGGTTGTTTGACTTCTCTGTCCTTCTGACAATCGCCAGCTGGAGTAGCCAGGCGGTTCTAGGCACTACAGTCTGGAACCATGCGACTGCTAAGGCAGCCGGTTCGAATCCTGCCTCGAGCATGGATGTGTGTGATGTCCTTAGGTTAGTTAGGTTTAAGTAGTTCTTGATGACCTCAGAAGTTAAGTCCCATAGTGCTCAGAGCCATTTGAACCTTCTGAGAATCGTTTATTTTTAGATTTCATCACATTTTTCTTGCAGCCATTTGCACCTTAGCTTCCCTGCACATCCAATTTATTTCATTCATAAGTGACTTATGCCACTGTGTTCTTGTCTTTTCCAGAGCATTTCTATACTTCCTTCTTTGGTTGATCAATTGAAAGTTTTTACAGGGTTATGTTCCTCACTCCCACATTTGCCTGTTTAATTTCTGTGATTTCTCTTTCTAGAGATATACATTCCTCTACAAATGATCTGCCATTGTGGTATTTATTATTTCAGTATCTACAGCATCTGAGAAGTTTATACACACATCATGATTCCTCAGTACTTCGGTATCACACTTCTTGCCATTTTGATTCTTTCTGATAATTCTCTTAAATGCCAGTCTACTTTTCATCGTTACTGAATTGTAATCTTTGTCTATATCTGCTTGTAGGTGTGCCTTACAGTCTGCTATTTGATTTGGATACCCCTCTCTCTCCATAATGTAATGCAGCTGAATCTTTCCTTATCTCCAAGCCTTTTCCAAGTATACCTTCTTGTGATTTTTAAACAACGAATTCACGATTACTAGTAGACATTTATTGTAGAACTGTACTAGAGTTTCCACTCTCTTATTCCTACTACTGAAGATCATATTCTCTCATAACACCGACTTCAAATTGCTTCTCTTACTACAGTGTTCCAGTCCCCTGTGTTTATTAGATTGTCGTCTCCCACATATGGTACAAGTTCTCTGTTCAGTGTCCTTATTCTCTCTCTCTCTCTCTCTCTCTCTGTTCATCTTCTGTTTATAATGTTAGCAAGTGTACATGTACCTGTTTTATTGTTGTTGGCACTGGTTTGCTGTTGATTCTGAGGAGAATAATCCCATCATGGATTGTTCAAATTAACTCAACTTCTGCCCTACCTTCCTATTTATAATGACTGCTATTCCCATTATAACATTTTCTGGTGTAATATTATGCTATTTTTGTCTGACCATAAATCTGTATCTTCTTTCCATCTGACTTTACTGACTCCAACCAGAACTAGATTGAGATTTTCCATTTCTCTTTTCAGATTTTCTAGCTCCCCTGCCACATTCAAACATCTGACAGCCCACACACACACTAACTCATAGAATGTTACTGTTTCATTTGTCGTTCACACTTTTTCTTATGGTCACCTCCTTGGCAGTCTCTTCCCCGAGACCTGAATGGAGGCCTAATCCAGAACATTTCGCCAGTAAAAAGATTATCAAAACACTTTTTCAGTTATAGGCCACATGTCAGGTGGATAGACATAATGAGATCATTGCTGATTCTTCCACTTTTATGGGCAATTTCCCACTCCGAGAGCATGAGGGTGCTGTGAACCTCTGTCAGCTCCTCTGACCTCATTGACAAAGCTTTCAACAGAATGAAGATGACCTTTTATGTCAGAAGTCTTGCACCACCACTGCTAATTATTTTTATTCAGAATTTAAGCAGTGGCTGGGCCTGAACCTGGGATTGAGGACATTTCGATTAATAGTTAAAGACACTACCCACAGCCACCTAAAATCCCTAATCTTTTGTCTGGTTCAGCTTCATTGATGACACCCAGGGCCAAGACACCCTACTCTCGTACCTCCACACTTTTCTCTCATCTACTTTACCTGGTCCTCCTCACCTCAATATGTTACATTCTTGGATGTTGATCTCCAACTCTCTGATAGCTCTGTCCATATCAAGCCCCCAAACCGTTAACAGCACCTGAATTTTGATAGCTGCCACCTCTTCAACACCAAAAATTACTCATATGTAAACTGGCCACCCTTGCACACTGCATCTGCAGTGATGAGATATCCCACTGGCCAGTGCTTTGAAGATCTTTACAAAGATCGCCACAGACAGCCACTATCCTCTGGTTTAGTCCACAGACAGTTTTTCCTCGGCGTATCCACCCACCTCCTTCAAGTAACCAAATGCTAAGGAGTAGCCCCCTCACTACCCAGTATCATCCTGAACTAGATAAACTGAAACACAATTTGACTATTTATCGTCATGCATTTCGCACAACCTCTCCCACAGTTCCCAGTGTGATATTCTACTGCTCACACAAATCTAAGCAATGTCCCAGTCCATCCTTACAATACACCCACTGTTCACCCTTTGCCACATATGTCATACTTCAGAGAAAGACCTAGGTGCAAGACCTGTCTGATACTCCAACCCAGCATATCCTACTCTAGTCCCATAACAGTCTTGTCCTATCATACCGATCGTACCAGAGGTGTGGCACCTGTGAAAGCAGTCATGCTATAGATCAGTTCTGCTGTAATTTCTGCACAGCATTTTATGCAGGCATGTCCACCAATCAGCTATCCATGCAAATAAACAGCCACCTCCAAACTGTGGCCAAGAGCACAGCTGACCACACAGTTACAGAACATGCTTCAGAGCACAACTTTTCAATAGCTGCTTCACAGCCTGTGCCATTTGGACCTCCACCCTCACCTTCCCCCCCCCCCCCCTCCCCGCCCCTCTCCAACACCATCTCCTTTGAATTATGTACATGGGAGTGGTCTTTGCAACAAATTCTTCCACATTCTTTGATCCCATAACCCTGGCAACAGTCTCTGCTGGCTGCTGTCCTACAAATACTTTCACTTCTGCCCCAACACCCTACCTTCACTCATCTGAACCCAGACTTCTCCTCCCCATAGAGTCCCTTTCCTGTATTCTATCTTCCCCCCCTAATTCACACCACATCATGGTGCACTAGGCACCATTCTCCCTGCTTGTGGCCAGAATGAGCTCACTGGTGCAAGTGCTGCATTCCTATTTTATGTACATGGTACCCCCATGTCCTAGTTGCCAAACACCCTTCCCCAACCCTCCCCACATCCTTTTTCCCCTTGTCCACTCGACCCATCACAGCTCTTCACAGCGGTTGATCTTCAAAGATGCAGTCGTGGCACAATGTAGTCACCTAGGACAAAGTAGCTGTGCCAGTATTTGTGTGTGTGTGTGTGGGGGGGGATAAGAGAGGGAAAGAAAGACCGTGAGCATAATAAATCATGAACTACTATGTACATGTTAAAGAAATATTATTTAAATGGTCAGCATGTTGCCACAGCTTTTACTGAGAAGATGCGCTGTAATCGTAAAATTGACTCTTTCCACATTGTACCAATAGGTTGCAATTATGGCCTACTGACAGTGTTACAAATAAAAGGAGCCTGAGTGTAGCTAAAGTCAAAGCCATTACTACCATAGTTATAGTCCAAGAACAGAATATAACAACCCAATATCTAATGGCAGTAACTACCAGTTCAGAAGGAACAGCACCTTTTTTAATCTATTGGAGAATTTTTCAAGAGTGACTAAAGTGATGGGACAAAATAATATTGTTTTCATCTTTTGTATGCATGTTCTTGTTCCAAACAATTTTCTTTGTATGTTATATGAAAAACTGTAAACAACCTGTATGTAATATAATAAATAATTTAATTTTGGTGTGGCCTGTTCAGTCAAGACTGGCAAGCAGCGCAGATCTAATAATAGTACTTCTACTGATGGCTCTTGGTGCCAGAGAAATGTAATGTAAGAAACATTGCGTTTTTTGCAACATACTGCCAGGATATATTAATGTTTAGCAATTCTGTGTTCTCACTACAGAAATGTGATGGCAAACAAAGGAGTAAAGTGATTCAATATGCAGGTTATTCTATTTGCATGTAAGTTCATGGGAAAGGAAAGCAAACCACTGGTACAAGAAAATGTCTTCCTGGAAACTTCCCATTAGCTGTTTGTCAGCAGATGGTTTGGCATACCTCTCAAAGCCCTTGGCCACCTGCTTGTATACAGTCTCTGGACAACAATTGCAGCAGATCAGAACAACTATTTGAAAGATGCTGTTAGAAAATAGCAAATCAATGTGAACCTGGCCATCATAGAAATGCATGGCCAGAAGTGCATGGCAGCACGTGGAAATTCCAATTGCAATGTGTTCATCTGATAAAGTCCCCAGCAACAAAGTGGCACCAAGAAGATTTACTGCAAGCCACAAATTTTTAATGCCATATCCTGTTGGCTGGAGAATGTACAACAGATGAAGCAGTGAGGTTATGTGTGGTTATGTGTGTACTTATTGGCAGAAGGAGTCAGAGCTCGGAAGCTAGTTAATACTGTGTTGTATTACGTGTTTCTATATGCCACACATCAGTCTGTAATGGTGAGAGGTTGGCTTTTTCTTTATTTTATGCATTAAATCATGGGAAAAGAAGAGTAAGAATAGGAGAATATTTTGTGAGAGAGTGCTTGTTGGAGCATTTGAGAAGAACAGTTGGGAACATTTCCATTCTGGTGGAGCCCTAGGAGGAGTCAAGGTGTCACAATAGCCTGTTGTGACTCGCCGATCTTTCAAAGTGCCGCTGCGCAGTTACGCGCGACCTCTACATGTGGCAGTGTCTGCCAGCCATGCAGCAGCAGCACCACCTAAGCGGCCAGCCAGCCAGCGGCCGCTAGACTTGGACTCAGTTACGATTTGACTGTTAAAGTGTATACACATCTTACTCTGTTTACGTGATCTGTGACTTTCATGTATTGCATCTTCCTTCAAATATATTTGTTCAACTTGAAGTTATTACAATTGGCGACGAGGTAGTGATTTTTCTTTTCCATCGTTGACCCACGTGTTTCCATGGCTACTTTAGAGCAACCATTGCAAGGTCTCATAGAACAGCAAACGCTTCTCACAAATGCGATTCATGATTTCGTTGCAGCATCAAATGCTTGTCATTGTCTCTACCTACTTTTCCTCCTTACGACGAGATGGCGGAAGACTGGTCTGATTACTTCTTGGTATTTCATGTCGCAGACGAACAAACATGTAAATCTCTGTTCCTTTCATGGATTTCACCTCAAATGTATCGGTTGTTGTCGCATCTGGCTCCTTTGAAAGATCCTACATCTTTGTCCTTTGCTGAAATGTGCTCACTTCTGTCCGTCTATTTTCAAAAGCAAACGCATGAGGTAGCCTCTCGTGTTGCCTTTTATTATTGCCAAAAACAACCGAATCAATCCTATCACACTTGAGCTGCTGAACTTCACGGCCTCAGTAGAAAGTGTCAATTTGTTACTGAAGTTCACAAAGAATCCTATGCTGATTCAATGGTACGGGATGCTATTATCCGATCGGCACCCGACAAAGAAGTTAGGCAACGTGCCCTTCAGTTGGCAAATCCGACTCTAGATGAAGTGCTATCCATCGCTCAGTTCTTTGAAATTTCTTGCGCCGCTGGAGCGCAAATAGAGGCATAGGGCGATATTTGGGAAATACAACCTCTGTGTGATGTTGACGAAGCGTGTGGCATGTCCCCGCTGGTCGACGTGACCGCAGTACGCTCTCAAGTCCAGCCTCGGCCTAACCGAAACAAACCTCTAAGAAACTGCAGCAAAACCCATGGCAACTTCCTTCATGTCAGCGGTGTTTTACAAAACAGTCATGAGGAGATTGTCCGCAACATTGGACCGTGTGTCACAAATGCAAAAAAAAAGGGTCATGTTTCATCCGTTTGCAAATCTGACCGCATACATGATGTTCATGAACGTGACGCTGATTCTGATTCTGTGTTGTCTGTCAACTGTACTTCTTCCCTTTCAGGGAAGTTATTCCTCACTGTCCAAATACTTGGTCGAGATGTTCGCATGCAGGTGGATACTGGTTCTGCTGCCACTATCATCAATTCTCAGACGTATCTTCAGTTGGGTTCTCCAATCCTGTCAGTTGTCACTAGGCAATTACAGACTTACAATAAACAGAAGATTTCTCTCTTGGGACAATTTGATGCTGAGGTGTCTTAAAAATCTGTCGTTCACACTGTTCCCATATTTGTGGTCAACCATAGTAACACGGAGAATCTTTTTGGTTTCGATGCCTTTCGCGTTTTTGGGTTCTCCATAGATGACTCTGTCAATATCGTCTCTGATGCTATTCCTTATGCTCAACTGGATTCCTTGTCGATGACATTTTCATCCCTTTTTTCTCCTGGGTTAGGCCGTGCAAACGACTTTGAAGCTCATATCACGCTCAAACCCACTGCTCGGCCTAAGTTTTTTCGGGCTTGGCCCATTCCTGTGGCCCTTTGTGATCAGGTCAAATGGGAGCTGGATCATCTCACTGCTTCAGGGGTCTTGTTTCCTATCACTTCCAGTGAGTGGTCCTCTCCTGTCGTTGTCGTTGCTAAGCCAAATGGTGATATTCATCTCTGTGGCGATTTCAGAGCCACTGCAATTGCTCAATGCCTTATCGACACTTACCCTATGCCTCAACCTGAAGAATTGTTCACTAAACTTGCTGGAGGCCAGTATTTTTCTAAACTTGACCTGTCAGAAGCTTATCATCAACTTCCTCTCGACGCTGCTTCCCGGCAGTTTCTGGTCCTTAACACACCTTTCAGCCTCTATCAATACCAACGAATGCCATTCAGGGTTGCCAGTGCCTGCTCTCTTTCAGTGATTCTTGGAAAAATTATTGCTCACTGTCCCTGGGTGTATAAATTACCAGGACAACATTGTTGTCACTGGTTCCACCACTGACGAACATCTTCAAAATCTCCACACACTTTTTCATGTCTTACAGACTGCCGGTCTTAAGTGTAATATTCAGAAATCAAAATTTTTTCAGACATCTATCATGTACTTGGGGTTTCAACTCTCTCGGGATGGTATTCGTCCACTTCAGCAAACTGTTGCTGCGATCGAGGCCCTTCCTCGCCCTACATCTGTTAAGGAACTGCAGGCCTTCTTGGGGAAAATAGCATACTATCACAAGTCTTTACTGTCTGCTGCTTCGGTGGCTCAGCCGTTGCATCGCCTGTTGCATAAAAACATGCCTTTTCACTGGTCCGCGTCATGCAATGCGGCTTTCCAGAAATTGAAGACTATGCTGAAACAGGCCCCGTGCCTGGCTACTTATCGACCTGGTCACCATCTTGTTCTTGCCACAGACGCCTCTCAATACGGGGTCTGTGCAGTCCTTGCTCACCGTTTTTCTGACGGTTCTGAACAACCCATTGCTTATGCTCCAAAACGCTCACAGATGCCCAACAAAAGTATTCTCAAATTGAAAAAGAAGCTTTGGCCATTATTTATGCTCTTCATAAGTTTGGTGTTTTTCTCTATGGATCCAAATTTCATCTTGTTACGGATCACAAACCACTTGTTTCCTTGTTTCATCCATCAATGTCACTTCCCGACAAGGCTCTTTACTTGTCTCGTTTCAATTATGAGATTCATTTCCAGCCGACGGCTCAACATGCGAATGCTGATGCACTGTCTCACCTTCCCATGGGTCCTGATCTGGCTTTCGACAGGGACGAACTTTTGTGTTTCCACCTGGATGTTGCCGAGCAGTGGGTTGTGGATGGGTTCCCCATCACCGGGGACCAGCTGGCAGCTGCTACGGGTTCTGACCCTACCCTCTCCCGAGTTTTATACTGTACTCAGAAGGGTTGGCCAGATCGTCCATCCACCAAGACTTCTGATGCAGAACTACTATGCTTTGCGTTACCACCTCACGGTTAGGGATGATGTTATCCTCCTTTCCACTGAAAATGCTTCACCACGTGTTGTGGTACCTGCGTCTTTGCGTGCTTCGGTCTTGCGCTTCCTTCACCAAGGGCACTGGGGTGTCTCTTGCACAAAATCTTTGGCACGCTGTCATGTGTACTGGCCCGGCATCGACTTTGAAATCGCACACATGGTCGCTGCCTGTGGCCCTTGTGCGTCACAAGCTGCCACCCGAAGGCATCTTGCATCTTTGTCACCGTGTCCTTCGCCTGACAAGCCCTGGGAGCGTATTCATGCTGACTTCGCGGGACCTTTTTTAGGTACTTATTGGCTTCCCGTTATTGACGCCTACTCTAACTTTCCTTTCATTGTCCGTTGCACGTCGCCTACCACCGCGGCAACCACCAATGCTCCAGGTCACATTTTCTCTTTGGAAGGCCTTCCCTCTTGTTACTGATAATGGTCCACAGTTTGCCTCTTCCGATTTTGCAGATTTTTGTGCCCGTCATGGTGTCATGCATGTCAAGGCCCCTCTGTTCCATCCACAGTCAAACGGTGAGGCTGAATGACTGGTCCGCACATTTAAGGCTCAGGTGAGGAAACTCCTGACTTCTTCTGCTGCTGATGATGCGCTTCTTTAATTTCTGGCTTCTTACTGTTTCACCCCCATGGGCGACCACAGCCCGGCTGAGCTCTTACATGGCCGACAGCCCTGCACGTTACTTCATCTTCTGCAGCCTTCCACCTCACAGCCGCGGGTGACTTCGCTTGGCCGGTTCACCGCCGTCGACCTCGTATGGGTACAGGGATATGGCAGGTGGCCAAAATGGAGTTCTGGCCGCATCTTATGACACTGTGGCTGATGCCTGTATGAAATCCTGATGGACACGGGTGTTGCAGTGCGTCATTCAGACCAGCTTCAGCCTCGTGTGCCAGCAACACCTGTCCCGGATGCCGTTACACCACCTTTGGCTCTACCTGATGCTCGGGATACTGGAATCTCTCATTACTCACAACACAGTTCTCTCACCATCATATCGGTGGCAGCACAAGAACTGACGCCACCAGGAGACGTGCCCATGCAGGAACCAGATGACCATTATCTGTCGGAGCAACTCTACTCGCCTCCATGGACACATCGTCCATGTCTCCTGTTATAACAACTGTACTTGCTGCAAAGGGCAGATTGGTGCACGGGTCCCCAGCAGATTCGACCCCCACGTCTCCTGTCATCTCGACCCGTTATCATCGGGGACACTTCCATCCATACGGGAAGCCTCCTCCTCAAGACTTTACGGCCAGTCAAACAACACCTACGGACGTTAGCAATCTACAGGCCACCTCCATCAAGACCTGTGCAAAAAATTCAAAGGGGTGAAAAGTGTTGTGACTCGCCAATCTTTCAAAGTGCCGCCGCGCAGTCTACATGCGGCACTGTCTGCCAGCCATGCAGCAGCAGTGCCACCTAAGTGGCCAGCCAGGCAGTGGCCGCTAGACTTGGACTCAGTTATGATTTGACTTACTCTGTTTACTTGATCTGTGACGTTCATGTATTGCGTCTTCCTTGAAATATATTTGTTCAACTTGAAGTTATTACATAGCCATTTCTGTGCTGCGATGATGGCTTTCCCATTGTCTGCCATTGCCAATGTGTTGACGTTAGCTGACAACATTGTGGGTCATGACAATAGTATGAAATTCACACCCGACTGATGATGTAAGGGTTGTGTGCCATCCTGCCCACCACAGCTGAGCTGTCAGCACCAAATTGTGCCTTATCTGCTCCACTTGGTGCATGGTTATCTTGTTGATGAGGCACTAAGCCACAGAACATTCTTAAACCTAGACCCAACAAGCACAGATAAAAATTGTTCTTACTTTTTTTTTAGAATTGTAACAAATATCCTTCTATATTTATTGGCCTTTTTCTGTTTGTTGCCTTCTAAATTGCTGTACTGTACATTTATTTGGTGCCTTCTAAATTGCTGTACTGTACATTTATTTGGTTAAAATTTAAAAACTGAAAATAGAAAATACACCATTTATGTCCAAGGGCATATTTTGCCTGTGACCATAATTCTTGCTGCATCTAAATTTCGCTTTGCAACCTTAAATTTGAGTTTTATGGTGCATTGTTGACAGTGTAATTGTTGAGTTTTTCTCATTGTTGGTTTATAAACTAACCACTATTATTAGCAGTTTGTCACAGTAGAAAAAACGCATTTCTTGTAAGGCAGACTTTCTGTGAGGAGTTGCAGATGTCTGAATGAGGTAGAAACTCTCACTAAACTGGACAAAGTGAAAACTGAAGTGGACAAATTATCAGACTTCATGATTTCGAATTAGATCACATGGAAGTTGAAGAGAATTCAAATGAAGAAGCAACAGAGGGTAACAAAGAGACAAACCAGGTAGGTAACGCTACAAATAAATATGTTACAAGTTGTGGTAGGGTGCATCTTGCACGAGCTTCAAGCCAGACTTTGCCAAGGTAGTCTGCAAACCTCAGGGAATAACTATTTCCAGGAAAGTAACCAGTATATGTGAATCATTGATAAATTTTTAATTCTTGAAATTATTAGGAAAACTGTTGACCATACAAATGAAGAAGCTGAAAGAAAAAAATGTATATTTTGCTATCAATTCTGATGTATACATTTTGATGAGAACTTAAGATGACAGCAGACAAAGAGCTGTATTCCACCAAGTTTGCATTCACAGATCCATCAACTAAGAAACCTCCTGTAACAGTTGTCTCTTACATAACAAAGGAGAAGCTGAAGAAAAATCTGTGGATGTTGTCTACACAGCATCACGAAGCAGGAGAAGAAGTTGATGCACTAAAAAAGAAAACCCACATAAACCTATATTGTAATTTTACTGAGGGAGAAATGGATGCCATAGCCTAAATGGCTAGGACGTACTCTACAAAAAGAAGTATGAGGTGGTGGCCACTGTTAATGTTCTTTAGCCTACTTGATATAGCCCCAATAAATTCGTGCACACTGTTCAAGATGAATGTGCCTAAGTGAAATGAAGGGAAACCAAACGCCAGAAAATTGTATCTGCAAGAATTAGGCCTTAACTTTTAAAGCCATATGTAGAAAACTGATCCCAGGACTCCAATTTCCTGTTATTTATGCCATGGGGAACGTTCTTGGAAAGAAAACAGAGATAATAAGAATTACTCTAGATGAAGAACCACCTAGAAAGTAAGGTGCTACATGTGCTCGAGAATACAACTAACCAGAGAGTCAGAGATAACATCACAAAAACCACGTTAACATGTGGGAGCTGTGCCTGCCATCTAGAATCAACCATTTAGTTTGCAGGGAGCAAATGTTTTACCAAATGAAAGTATTCTCTCCAATTGAAGGGTGTTTCTTGACAGTTTTCAATATACCTTGAGCAATATTTGTGCAAGTGTTTTTATTTCTGGTTTTGAAAATTTTTGCCGTGGACAAAAATGTATTCAATTATTAGATTAAAGAATGCATAGAAATTTTGGAAAGCCTGCATATTCAAGTGCAGATTTTATGCTTTTAGTTTACACAAACTTTCATTGTTCAAGTTGTGACCAGTTACTTGTTATATTTCACCATAGAAAGATTAACTTATGCATTTTTGGACATACTGTATGTCCCAAACATTGCATTTTAGCTATAATTTGTCACTGAGCGCTTTTAAACGATCTCACATTGGAAAACTATTACTTAAAATAAATGCATATTCCAAGATTTATAGCCTATTTTAACACAGCCAAATTTTGTTCTTACTTGGTGCTCCATGTACCCTAAAATAACTTGGCACTCCTAAGGTGAAGCTTTGCCCAATATAGACAACAACATATAATTCCACATTTGACCAGGAAAATCCCTTGGAACACTCCTGCTCCTTGGGCCAACAGTAAATACTTGTTTTGCTCGGTCAGTCTTTCAGCATTGTAAGAGCACTGTAGCATATTTTAATTGACTCATAGTAACCAGCCTACTGCCCAGATCACTGAATTAATCGAACCCCTTTAGCATAATCTAACTTCACACAAATTTATTATCCTAAAAAGTCAGATCTTAATGTCCTTTTTATTCATTCAGAGTGTATTTTTCCTGTCTGACAAACAGAACAAGTGTAATAAACTGAGGGACAGAAGTGCTGGCCACAAAATACCTTCAGGAGGGCAAATTTGTGACACTGCTGCCACAAATGCATAAAAGTAAAAGTCAGACACAATACCTATCCTTCAAAAGTAATAAGTCTTTCCTCAGAGAGAGGGATTATTTGGGGAAGATTAAAATGGAAGGACAGAGCACTCAGACGCCATGGTGAATGGGCTCTAACTGTAGTGAGAGGGGTTGCTCTCATGTCTTGAATGACCTGCCCTGTTCTTTTTAACCTTCTCCAAACTATCCCTCTTACAGAGGAAGGACTTATTAGGTCTGAAAGGTAGGTGTGTGTCTCACTTTTACTTTTATGTGTATCAGCTGTACTACACATTTTGCCTTCTGAAGCCAGCAACTCTGTCTCATAATTTATTAGTTTCCTCAATTGAGTTTTCCTTTGATGCAACCATAATAAGTGTAAAATTATACCATGAAAAATCCTTTAAACAAACAGTTTTTATAATCTCTTTACTAGTCTTGCTAATGAAATTGATGATTAATCACACTTTTTTACGATAGTTTTTTCAGCTGTGCTATGCATGTGATCCAGAAGGGAATGGTGGAAGGATACTGTTCGTGCTTAACATCTTGTCAACAGTGAGGAATTATGGAAGATTAGGGTTTATTATCCTATCAATAGTGGGGTCATTAGAGACATAGCACAAGCTTAAATTAGGTATAGATGGAGAAAGGAATTGGCCCTACACTTTCAGTGGAACATTTCCAGCGATTTATGGAAATCATGGGAAAACCAATTGTAAGGTTTTTGTTGAACAGTCAGACAGGGATTTGAACTGTTATCATAATGAATATGAAGTCAGGATAATGCAACTTTGCTACATCTATTAGTGCTGACATCGAGATAAAAACAGTAGAAATGCTTGGTTGAGGATGTGTATGTGTACAGTAGATTAAGTAGTTCAGGTAACTGATGGCAAGGAACAGCTAAAATAGGTAAAATTAAATAAGAGCTGCTGACAAGGGGATCACACCTATTCATCATCGCTGATTTTGTCCAGATTTATCTGTTGTGGTTGGCAGGAGAGCCAACACCGTGTTACTAGAGGAGGCCGAAATGCACGCGGTTTAGCTCATGCAGGCTGGCGTGAGGTCTGGAACAGGACAAGGAAATTAGAATTTAGAAAAATGGACATAGCTGGTGGAATACTTAACTTTAATCCATTAATGATGAACGTCGGTTTTGACGGTACATGATTCACAATATCAATAGTAACTGATAATGGCGCCTTGCTAGGTCATAGCAAATGACGTAGCTGAAGGCTATGCTAAACTATTGTCTTGGCAAATGAGAACATGAGTAGGCAGTGAACCATCGCTAGCAAAGTCGGCTGTACAACTGGGGCGAGTGTTAGGAAGTCTCTCTAGACCTGCCGTGTGGCGGCGCTTGGTCTGCAATCACTGATAGTGGCGACACGCGGGTCCGACGTATGCTATCAGACCGCGGCCGATTTAAAGGCTATCACCTAGCAAGTGTGGTGTCTGGCGGTGACACCACATTATGATTGCCGATTTTGTTCAAATTTGGGTCCAAGGCTTGACCAGAAATGAAACTGAAAGAGTTGAGAGCTTGAGATGTCCAAGAATTTAGAAAAAAACTAGCATTTTTTGTGTTAGTCAGGCAAGGAATGAGCCATTTATGTTAGTGTAGCTTCTAGGCAGCAGTCAGCACAGCAGAAAGATTGCAGAAAGGTAATCCGAGGGTCATCAGCTCAACTCTCAATACGGAACTTTCTTTTTTTATATTCTCAATTTTTACGTTACTTATACTCCAAATAAACCAAACTAATTTTCAATATATTGTATTTATTATTTTCATAAAATGTTTGGAATAGAAAGGCAAAGGAAAATTTGAGATTGCAAATAAAAGCCTATGTGCAGGAGAGCAAATTTCTTCTGTTAATTGGCTCATGAGGGGGTCAAGCAAATCCACAATTCTATGACGAGGTTTTTCAAAATGAAGAATGATTGCCTTTGTGTGGCATTAGATTCATACCACATAAGTTAATAAGAGATGGGACTGATCCACCATGGTACACAAAGCATGTCAGAACACTGTTGCAGAGGCAATGAAAAAAGTATGCCAAATTCAGAAGAATGCAAAATCCCCAAGACTGGCTAAGTTTCACAGAAGCTTGAAATTTAGTGCGGATGTCAATGCGAGATGCTTTTAATAGTTTCCACAATGAAACATTGTCTCAAAATATGGTAGAAAACCCAAAGATTCTGATCGTATGTAAAGAAAACCAGTGGCAAAAAACAGTCAATACTGTCACTGCACGATAGCGATGGAAATGTTACCAATGATGGCGCCACTAAAGTGGAGTTACTAAATGCAGTTTTCCGTAATTCCTTCACGAAAGAAGATGAAATAAATATTCCAGAATTTGAAACCAGAACAGCTGTTAGCATGAGTGACATAAAAGTAGATATCTTAGGTGTTGCGAAACAACTCAAATCACTTAAGAAAGGCAAGTCTTCTGGTCCAGATGGTATACCAATCAGGTTCCTTTCAGTGTATGCAGACACAATAGCACCTTTCTTAGCAATCATATACAACTGCTCACTTGACGAAATTACAATTACGAGCAAGTTAAATTGGAAAGACCACATAGATAATATTGTGGGGAAGGCGAAACAAAGACTGTGCTTTGTTGGCAGAACACTTAGAAGATGCGACAAACCCACTAAAGAGACAGCCTACATTACACTTGTCCGTCCTCTGCTGGAATATTGCTGCACAGTATGGAATCCTTACAAAGTAGGATTGACAGAGGACATTGAAAAAGTGCAAAGAAGGGCAGCTCGTTTCGTGTTATCGCACAATGCCAACTTTCTCTTCTGAATGCGAAAATATTTTGTTGACACACACCTACATAGGGAGAAATGATCATCATAATAAAATAAGACAAATCAGAGCTCGAACGGGAAGATTTAGGTGTTCCTTTTTCCTATGTGCCATTTGCGAGTGGAATGGTAGAGAAGTAGTACGAAAATGGTTCGATGAAACCTCTGCCAGGCACGTAAGTGTGAATTGCAGAGTAACCATGTAGATGTAGATGTAGATGTAGATGAAAGTGTTTTCCCCCAAATGCACCCCACTAGTGCAACCATGCAATGTCTGTTTTTGTTGCCAGTTAAAGAAACACCCTTCCTAATATTTGGCTAAATGATATGTTATGTGTGGTCTGCTGCCAGACTGTACAATGATAAGAGAACATCTTACGAATTTAATCCAAGTTTTTTTCTATAGAAACATTAAAACTACCATATAATTTTAAAAATGTGGCATTTATAACATGTGCAGGATGTCGAGAGAATGACTGATTTCCCTTTTTTTATGATGAATACCACACCAGCACATGTAAATCACCAACTGTAATATAATAAAAGTATCTATTTTTGTATGGAGTTCTAATGAATGCCTTACAATCCTTTCCTGGAAATTTGTTTGCAATACCAAATTTTCTATTGCCTTTCCTTTTCATGCCTTTTATGAAAATATTAATAAATGCAATATGTTGAGCATTATTTTGATTTACATGCAGTGTAAGTATGGTAAAATTTAAGGGGAAAAAAGAAAACAGGTTTTGCACAGGGACTCAACCTCACAATCCTTGGTTTACCATTCAATACTCTTTCTGCTGTGCCCCTTCTGCCTGGAAACTATGCTAACATAAATGGCTCATGCTTCAGCCAACCCATGCCAACAATGCTATTTTTTATAAAAGGTTGGACATTTGAGTTCTCTATTTTTGTCAGTTTATTTATGTCCAAACGCTACATATTGCACAAATTTGTGCAGAATCTATGACAACATGTAGATGGGACCACTTGTGAGTTTACTCTTATTTTAATCATAATATACCATCAATCTTTGAACAAAGAGCTGTGCCCAGTGATCAGAAGACAGCACAGGCCACATCTGTCTACAAGAAGGGTTGCAGAAGTGATACATAAAACAACTGTTCTATCTCATTGTAGAATACTAGCACTTATTCTGAGCTCAATCATGATGGGGAATTTGTAACAGAATGACCTCCTCCTTACCAACCAGCCTGGATTCCAAAATCTTGAATAGAATAATTTTGGGTGGTTCAGAGGCCTGGTGCAAGGCTTTCAATTGGACATCCACAAAGCCATGGATGAAGGCAGGACTTCTGGAAAATTTAACTCAATAACACACCAATGATTATTAACAAAAGTAGGACTATATTGGGTATCTAAATAATTTTGCATCCGGTATGAGGATTACTTCATAGGCAGTATGCACCACATTATCTTGGACTGAGTGTTATCAACAGGAGCAGAAGTATTTTACGCATGTCCCAATGAAATGTGTTTTAACCCTTGTTGTTCGTATCGTATGTCAATAACCCAGCAGGTGATGTTAATTGTAACCTTAGACTTTTTGCAGATGATGCAGCTATCTGTAATGAAGCACTACCCAAAAAAGCTACCGAGCGAGGTGGCGCAGTGGTTAGCGCACTGGACTCGCATTCAAGAGGACGACGGTTCAATGCCGCATCCGGCCATCCTGATTTAGGTTTTCCGTGATTTCCCTAAATCGCTCCAGGCAAATGCCGGGATGGTTCCTTTGCAAGGGCACAGCTGACTTCCTTCCCTATCCTTCCCCAATCCAATGAGACCGATGACCTCACTGTTTAGTCTCTACCCCCAAACAACCTAACCCAACCCATCCAAAAAGTTGCACAAATATCCACTCAGATATTGAGAAGATTGCAAAGTGGTGCTGATACTGTTCATTGGAAGGGTAATGGGAAAAAGCAATGAGCCTGCAAAGGAGACTGCATACAAATTAAATGTGCATCCCATCTTAGAATGTTGCTGAAGTGTGTGGGACCAGTACCAAACAGGGCTGAAAGCTGACACTAAAAAATATACAAAGAAGGCAGCATGAATGTTAAGAAATATTGGAAAACCTGAATTAGCAGACACTTGAAGATGGATGCTAACTATTCCATGAAAGCCTACTAACAAAGTTTTGAGAAACAATATTACATGAAAAATATATTCTTCATTCCTCTACAAGTTTCAGGAGCCAGTATCAAGTGAAGAATATAGCTTCTGTAGATACCTTCAAAACAAAATTAGACTAAATACAATGTGCAAAAAGGCATCTAAGCTGTCATTCTTCCCGCACTTCATATGCGATTGGACTGGGAAGAAAATCTAACATGTGGTGCCATGTTAAGTACCCTCTGCACTTCACAGTGGTTTTCAGATTGTGCATATAGATCTATTGTTTCAGAGACTGGCTGACTACCAACTGATCTTCTTTGAAGAAATGCAAAGTGGAAATTAATATCATTCCTGTTTTAACCCAATAATGTGAGTGTCTGTAATCAATCAGTGTGCGATACAAGTGCCTCCACAGCTGGCCTAGAGGTGTCGCCATGCAGTAAGCACTGTGCCTTGTGCTCAACAGATCAATATAAGCCCGGCGCCAATGAACCCTTGTCCTTACTTATGTTTACTTACTTATTGCATGCTCACCTATGAGACTATATATTGATGGGTTCTGTAGTTATGGGACTTTGAACTGTTTTATATTTCAGTGACCATTAATGTGACTCTCTTCATGTGGAAACAGAATACGACTTGGTTGGTGCCATTACTAATATTGTGTCTGTACAGTGCTACAATATAACGATGCTACATTCTTCTTGATCATTACTTAAAATTACTTAACTTTTCCATGGGGTTCATTTTGATGAAAGAACATAAATTTGCAACTTCTCGTTATTTATTGACAACAGAACTGCATTCTCGACACATTTAAACAAAGACCTTCACAGACATTACTGATCTCTTTGACAAACTGACCTCACAGGTTGACTTTCAAACAGACTCTCAAGCAGACTCAACAACAACAACTACTGAATCACAGTCTCTCTGGATCTCTTTATATATGAATTTTAACAATCATTTCCAAAATATTCCATTATTAATTTTGTACAGTTTCAATGTTACAATTAAAATTTACAAAATTTAGAGAAACTGAAGTTACAGCCAAATAAGGAAAAAATTACAACATTAATTGACGTAATTTTTGTAGTATCATCACTAGTTCCAAATATGAAAATTGATCTGAACTTTAATTACAGTAATGTCTCTCATATTATTTTAGTTATGTAATTAATTACAGTTTCGTTTTGGATACTAATATTTAATGGTGGTACAGAACTCATGCTTTATCCAATTACATACATAAAGTGCTCAAACGAGACTTCAAATTATAGAAATCTGAAAACTGTGTAATGGAAACAAGCGGATAGCCAATCAGAAAAGTGTTTATAAAGAATATAAATTACAGAATAGGGCATAAAAATAGATAACAAATGAAAATACATCACTTGCTAATAACTTTCAAGCCGTTTCTCAAGATAATGAGATTCTTTGTGTTAACTTGTTACTCGATTGTAATTATGGTAATTAGAGGTGCTGGCCACCTGTGCCAACACGTCCACAGCATTTTAATATTTTGCACCAAATATTTATCCCTTCAGTTTCTTTATTAGACATTCAATCCAGCATTTGTACGTAATTTTGTTAATGACAACAATCTCTTGATAATGATGATGATATACGTTCCTCCAAAAACATTTTACAAGTCTTCACAAAATATTCAGCTTTCTAGCAAATTGAGTCAAATGACACTTGAGCACCAAATCGTCCGACAACCACCCAGATGCAAACAAAAAGGGTGGTGTCAGACATTGCCTATGACTTTTGGGGAAGGCCGTTTCATTATAACATGATAATTACTTATC
The DNA here is from genome assembly GCF_021461395.2 of Schistocerca americana. Taxonomy (NCBI): domain Eukaryota; kingdom Metazoa; phylum Arthropoda; class Insecta; order Orthoptera; family Acrididae; genus Schistocerca; species Schistocerca americana. The sequence goes on from NC_060125.1 coordinate 439,575,898, forward strand.
AGTCTTTGGAAGATATGGATCACTGTTGTTACTTTAAGAATCAGCTGTGTCTCATTATTGCCTTATTCTACTAGCTTTGTAACCAAGGAAAAAGCCTTAAGTCATGCTGTTCTATAAGTGTTGTCTTTAATGACTTCAGCTACAACACCAAAGCTGAAATTTTAAAACAAATTCTTTCATAACAAGATAATTTTATAACATTCAAGAGCACAAGTTTCACATGTATTTTATTTTTAAAAAAGGAAAGAAAGAGACTAATATTAGACAATATAACAGCCTTTGTGCCTTTAAAAAGTATAAGATGCTTAATAAATTAGGAATACATGAATTAGTGAACAATTCCAAAGTGATGGAAACATTCAGCAAACCATTTCTAAAGAGACAATACTGTATTGATTAACTGCACATTTAATCAAAATCACATAATCTTGGTCACCAAGTTGTCTTAGTTGTCAATAAAAATCTCATTCTGTAACCACTGAAGGAAATGTACAATCTCCAAAAATGTAATGCTGTGTTCAAAATTCATATTTAAACCTACTGAAGTAGTGGAAGCATTTAAAGCTTAAGCTACAGTGACATAGTGATCAAGAGAGATTAGTTTTGTAAATGAATGTTTTCTCAAATGTTATTTAGTGTTAAGAATTTGCTGGAGTCTCATGACTGAGAACTACTTTTGCATAAGAAAAATTGATGGAATGTGGAAAGCTGAACTTACTTTCTGCTTTGTTCAATATGTACAACTGTTTGCAGACTTCAAGCTGAGAAGCTTTTCTCATTGATTTTGTGTGATATTTAACTGCTTGTGTAAATTTCACTTGAACAACCTGTTATTTTTGGATGTCATAAGAGATATGGATGATCCGTGCACTGTGTTATGACCAGCAACAAAACTAAGACAGGGGAAGTGGATGGATATTCCTTCTGTCATGAACCTTAAATGTTGACATTTTGAAAATGTTAACACATCCGGACAGCACAATGTAGTCCTTTAGTTTCCAGTATAATATATTGAGATTGCTAAGAGACATTGGGTGAGGATGTCAGATTGTGTCAGATTGTGTCAGATTGTATTATACATTAATCATGAATAAATGCATTTACTAGACACCACAAAAATGTCCTATAATGGCTTAGTTGTCCAGCCAGTAAACCAAAGGTTTATTTTATTTTTTATCTTCACATCTAGTTCTGTAGGGCCAAATTGAGGAGCAGATGTCTAAGGTCATGGAACGTGTCAGTACATGAAATTACAACATAAAAGTAATAACAGATAAAAATAAAATTTTTATGAACCCAAAAAAAGTCAAGCTATAAGTTTAAGTAAATGAAATTAAGAATATAAGAATCAGCTTAATTTTTCAAGGAACTCCTCAACAGAATAGGAGTGACCCATGAGGAAACTCTTCGGTTTCAATTTGAAAATGCATGAATTACTGCTAAGATCTTTAAATTCTTGTGGTAGCTTATTGCAAATGGATGCAGCAGTACACGGCACACCTTTCTGCACAAGAGTTAAGGTTGGATTTCTGCTGAGTATTAACTGAGGGAAAGCTGCTAATTCTTGAGAATAAGCTAATATTGTTAACAAGAAACGACAGAGAGGCCAATGGCAAAATACACAGACTAGTGAACAAGGGTCGAGAAGAGGTTTGTGAACTTACACCACTTATTGCCCGAACTACCCGTTTCTGTGCCAAAAATATTCTTTCAGAAAGGGAAGAGTTACAATAAATTATAATACCATATGACATAAGTGAATGAAAATAAGCAAAGTAGACTAATTTTCATGTCAAACGATCACTTAGTTCAGGTACCGTTCGAACAGTAAAAATGGCAGCATTAAGTTTTTGAACAAGATCCTGAACATCGGCTTTCCACAACAGTTTACTATCTATCCTTTATTACCAAGCAGGTGTCATCAGCAAACAGAAATATTTTAGAATTACTTGTAATACTAGAGGACACATCATTTATATAAATAAGGAACAGGAGTGTCCCCATCGCTGGTCCTTGAGGCATCCCCCCCCCCCCCCCCCATTTGACAGTACCCCACTCAGACCCCACGTTACAGCCATTTTCAACGGTGTGAGTGTGAATAGTGACCTTTTGCTGTCTGTTATTAAAGTAAGGGGTGAACCAAGTGTGAGCTACTCTCCATATTCCATAATGGCCCAACTTCTGGGGCAATATTTTGTGATCAACACAATAAAACATCTTAGTTAAATCAATTAATATGCATAGCTTTCAAAACATTTTGTTTAATCCATCCAGTACCTCACAGAGAAAAGAGAATATTGCATTTTCAGTTGTTAAACGATGCCTAAAGCTGAACAGTACATTTGATAGCAAATTATGTGACATAAACCGATCAATCGTCTTTACATACACATCCTTTTCAATAACTTTAGCAAACACTGATGGCATAGAAATAGATCTAAAATTGTCTACATTATCCCTTTTTCCTTTTTTGTAACTGACCATTCTTAAAGGAAAAATTACAAATATGGCTGAATACAGGGCTAAAATGTGGAGCACAGTACTTTAATATTCTGTTAGGCACTGCATCATATCCATGAGAGTCCTTTGTCATCAGTGATTTAATTATTGACTCAATCTCCCCCTTGTCAGTATCACACAGGAGTATTTCAGACATCAATCTCAGAAATGCATATTTTCCAAGAGTTATATGATACTCTGTAGAAACTAAATTTTTATTTAATTCACCAGTAATGCTCAGAAAATAATTATTAAATACTGTACATATATCTGACTTACCAGTACCAGAAACACTTTTACTGTGAACTGACTTTATATTGTTGACCTGGTGCTGCTGAACAAACCAAACACTTCCTTCACAACTGACCATATGGTTTTAATTTTATCCTGTGAATTAGCTATTCTATTTGCATATCACATACTCTTTGCCTTCCTAATAACATTTTTAAGCACCTTGCAATTCTGTTTGTAAGGGAGTACTGTAGCCTGATTGTGACTACTTCTAACGTTATGTATAACTCCTGCTTTGTTGTACATGTGCAGTTCAAAACCTGATCAGTTCTTACATTTAATTCCAATAATGGGTGTTAAATGTACCTCAGACAGATATGAAGTAGCATGATGGGAGGGATGAAATGGAGTGATGTACAGATGAGGAGACCAATGCCATGCCTCCTACAAATAGCAGTATGGGCAGTATTCCGTGATTTATTCAGTTTTCAAATTTATACTGACTTTTTGATCACCCGGTACTTTATCGCTTACTGCATTTTTGCTGTTCATGAAGTAAAACTTCTGCGTGAAGTTTTAGTCCATTACTTCTTTACTACTAACTCTATTCTCATCACATTTCACGGGCAGTAGACACATACAGCACTGGATGGACCTGCAGAATTATATCACTGTGCCACACACAGTTCAGTGGATATGATGTCATAAACATTGAACTGTGTGCAAATGAAACTGACAGGCAAAATTTGCTAGACATACAAGTGAAATATGTGCACAAATATATGTGAAATATGTTAAATATGTGTGAAATATATTTGACATGAGTGTATGCATGCAAAGTCACGCGTAAAAAGCTTGTCCAAAACCCCTGGAATGACTTCAATAAAATTTGGTACATGTATTAGTTATAATCTGGAAAGAAATACTCCTGGGGTTAGAACCACCAGCCTCCTATTAGGGAGACTGTGATAACACGGAGAGCAAGGGGAGGACGAGGAAAGATGGCAAGGGGTCAAGGGGGAGGAGGAGATGGACAGAGGAAAAGATGGATAGAGATACGAGAAGGAGGTATGGAGAGAGAGAGAGGGAGGAAGAGAATTACTATAAGTATCAATTTGGGTAGATTGGAACTAGTCATAATTTGTTTTTAGTACGCTTTACAGATGTCGCCATCAGAGGTTGCTTCTGGCTGTTAATGTACCGGGTGATCAAAGAGTCGATATAAATTTGAAAACTGAATAAATCACGGAATAATGTAGACAGAGGGGTACAAATGGACACACACGCTTGGAATGACATGGGGTTTTCTAAGAACCAAAAAAATGCAAAAGTTCAAAAATGTCCAACAGATGGCACTTCATCTGATCAGAATAGCAATAATTAGCGTAACAAAGTAAGACAAAGCAAAGATGATGTCCTTTACAGGAAATGCTCAATATGTCCACCATCATTCCTCAGCAATAGCTGTAGTCGAGGAATAATGTTGTGAATAGCCCTGTAAAGCTATGGTGAGGCACTGGTGTCGGATGTTGTCTTTCAGCATCCCTAGAGATGTCGGTCGATCATGATACACTTGCGACTTCAGGTAACCCCAAAGCCAATAATTGCACGGACTGAGGTCTGGGGACCGGGGAGGCCAAGCATGACAAAAGTGGCAGCTCAGCACACGATCATCACCAAACGACGCGCGCAAGAGATCTTTCACGTGTCTAGCAATATGGGGTGGAGTGGCATCCTGCATAAACATCATACATTCCAGCAGGTGTTTATCAGCCAGGCTGGGGATGATGCGATTATGTAACATATCGGCATACCTCTCACCCGTCACAGTAGCAGGTACTGATGCTGATGTTTTGCTGTCCAGTGCCATCTGTCAGAAATTTTGTGAACTTCTTCTTTTTTTTTCTCCTAATAAAACCCCATGTCATTCCAAGCATGTGTGTCACTTTTAACATTATTCCATGGTTTACAAAGTTTTCAAATTTATACTGTCTTTTTGATCACCCGGTATTTTCCTTTCACATTTTAAAGGGGTTATCAGAGAGAAGTAGTTTCATAAATGTTCAAAATTATGTGTAAAGTTTGTTGCAAGTCTCTAAGTGCTCTCATTTTCAAATACTGGATGACTAAAGAATGTGTATTCTCACATCATAGTCTACACTGCTTTTTCATCCCCATGCCCCAACCTTTGATAGATGTGTGGTTCTTACCCCCAAGATGATTCTTTCCGGACGGTAAATGATATATATACTAAATTTGGTTGAAATTGGTCCAGTGGCTTAAGGGGAGATGTGGTACCATACACACATACATTCACATGTACATACATATATACATATCAATATAATGGAAGGAAACATTCCACGTGGGAAAAATTATATATAAAAACAAAGATGAGGTGACTTACCGAACAAAAGCGCTGGCAGGTCGATAGACACACAAACAAACACAAACACACACACAAAATTCAAGCTTTCACAACAAACTGTTGCCTCATCAGGAAAGAGGGAAGGAGAGGGGAAGACGAAAGGAAGTGGGTTTTAAGGGAGAGGGTAAGGAGTCATTCCAATCCCGGGAGCGGAAAGACTTACCTTAGGGGGAAAAAAGGACAGGTATACACTCGCACACACGCACATATCCATCCACACATACAGACACAAGCAGACATATTTAAATATGTCTGCTTGTGTCTGTATGTGTGGATGGATATGTGCGTGTGTGCGAGTGTATACCTGTCCTTTTTTCCCCCTAAGGTAAGTCTTTCCGCTCCCGGGATTGGAATGACTCCTTACCCTCTCCCTTAAAACCCACTTCCTTTCGTCTTCCCCTCTCCTTCCCTCTTTCCTGATGAGGCAACAGTTTGTTGCGAAAGCTTGAATTTTGTGTGTGTGTTTGTGTTTGTTTGTGTGTCTATCGACCTGCCAGCGCTTTTGTTCGGTAAGTCACCTCATCTTTGTTTTTATATATACATATATACATATGTATTTACATCCATTTATATAATTTGTATGGATGTTATGAGAAAAATAGCTGCTCGAGGATGGGGGGGGGGGGGGGGAAGAGCCACTGCTCCTTCTCCTATATTACTGTCATCTGCTGTTATTATCTAACACTTCAAACAAAGTACTTGTGTAACTTCACACAGACCTCTATTAGCTCTCTATATATTGACAAAAATAAGGATCAATCTAACATGAATATTAGAATTATGTGGAATTTACGTTCTTGAGTCCAGGTATTCTGACAAATTGCAGAATGCGTGGCTAATGAGGTATTCTATAAAGCACCATTTTGAATTCTCTAAAAAGGAATGCAGAATCTATTTGTAAATTATTTCTACTTCTCATAGGTGTATCAGAGAGGTCTTGCACCTAGATCTGTCACCAGTTTATGATCCTTGTGGCAAAGGGTGAGGAGTGAATGTGGCATAAGGATGGTTTAGGATGTTGCTTCGATTTGGGTGGATAGTAGAATACCACATGGGGAGATGTGGGACGGCCTGTGGTAGGTGCACCCCTTGTTGTCATGTTGGGCATTCCACATTGATACCTAAACAAATCAGACAACTTCATTCGCTGGTTGGTAATGGATATGTCCAAACTTGAAAGAGTCTTTTTGCCATTCTGTCACATCTGCATGTCAGCCAATCCTACTTTGGTGGTTCCATACAACTGACTGCCACAAAAATGCCACTTCACTGCATGACTTATGTCAGTAGTAATTGTCACAGGGCCACTTGGTACTAGCTCTGTACCACCTACAGTGCACCAAAGTGACCAGTGTCAATGATCAAAAAATTTTCATTCGAAGACCACTTGCCTACACGTCAATGCTTATATGGCCACACTGTATCATTCTTGGATGCATATATGCTGCAGCAATGCCTTTAAATGGAAACTTATTGATCACCTCTTTATATTGTTCAGTGAGCTTCTAAAATGTCCATATCGCATAGTTGTAAGAATAAACTTATTGTTTACCAACTTTGTGGGTAGTGTACAGTAATAAATTCATCAGTAAATCTTAGCTCTTTAAATTTTGGTTTCCATCAGTTGCCTTAGTAGACTCTACTGCTTTATCAGTAAAACTTCCCTTTGATCAACTGGGTGGGACAAATATGGTGTCCTGGTCACTACCTTTGTCACAATCATATTTAACCTGCATTACAACCTCTTTGAGTTCCAGACCCATTAATTCATGGTGACCACAATGTTTGTCTCCAAAATTTTCAACACCTGGGGCCTACACATGCATTCACTTGTCTTCTACACGGTTGGACAAAAATATAGAAACACTGTGAGGGCTGTTTGGAAAGTAAGGAACAATCGGTTGCAAAATGGAAACCACAGTGAAAATCAAAACTGTTTAATTCGTAACAGTTAGCTATACCTTCCAGTTACTTCTTTATATAGTTGCTGCTCCGACTTAGATGTCTGTCGTAGCGCTGTACCAAATTTCTAGTACCCTCATCATAGAAGGCGGCCCCCTTTGCTTTCTGAAAATTTTCTACACTGGACTGCAGCTTGTTGCATTTGCCAAAATGTTGTCTTCATGGCCAGCAGTTTGTTTGAGAAGAGATGAAAACCAGAGGCAACAAAGTACCGTGGGTGATCGAACATTTCCCATTGAAAATGCTGCAGTGTGTGGCAGAGAATTGCCATGAAGAAGGAACTGCAAGACATTTATCTTTTGTGGGGTTGCATGAGATCAGGCAAAAATCTCTCAGCAGACACCCAAACTTGGTGACAGACACTAATGTCTAGGCATTTTCACACTCTCACTGTGCACTGAGAACTGGTTAAGAGCAGTGTGACACTATCTTAGTAGAGATACTGCCCAACACATCTGTGCAAAGCTTCATCAAATTTTCACTGTGGTTTCCATTTTGCAACTGATCAGTCCATACTTTCCAAATAGCCCTTTTAAAAACAGATGCTAACCAAGTTTGCAGATTGTGCTAGTGTATTTGATGACGAATGTCACCTGTGCAGTGCCCTCAATACACTGTTAAGTGTCAGTTGTGGTCAGGTCTGGGTCTACGAATTTTGCCACTGTGTGTAAAAATTTCAAGCAGCCCTCCCTCTGCATTTTCATATACTGTCAACCTTTTTTTTGCAATGTCCTTCAGCCATGACATTTTATTTTTACACATTACATGTTTTCACTTACTTATGTGTCTTTTTGATTGAATATATCTTTATGACCAGAGTCAGGTATGGGGCACCAGTCAGTGAAACAGAAGTGAAATGTCTGTAGTGCAATACATAGTAAGTTATAACTCCAAAATTAATTACGTGAACCAAAATTTGGTTACACCACTCCCAGAGTGTATAAGTAAAATCTGTTCATTTTTTGTTGTTCCCTGAGGACAGTGGAGTGTGTGGCTCGCGATCTGAGTTCTGCACTATCAGTGGCATTTTTGTTGTACACAGGGTGACTAAAAACCATTTACAAAGACATGGCGCAACAAGCATACAACAAGGATTGGTGATGACATAGGAACCGGGGATTGCAAATGCCATGAAAGGTCATTACGGTCAGGACAGGGTGTTGCTATAAAAACACAAGTGGAGCTCACAGAGACTGTTGCTATTCATGATGTGGAAGCATTGGGAGTAACATGGCTAGCCATACAAACTGCGAAATGGCTGAAATGCATTTAGTTAACGGCGCAGCCAACTGCAATGGACGAGAAACCACGCAATTGTGTTCTGGTAGGAGGGTAGCGTACCACACATTATTTGCTAACCTGCATCACTGATTGTGTGAAACTGGCTAGTTCCGTGTGCACAAGCTGGATGCTGGTCACCAACGAATAACACAGACAGTTGAGGTGGAAGAAAGCGTTCTTAAAAGGGTGCAGTGTATGCCGTCAACAAGTACACGAGGTGTATCCCGTGCCACTGATAACTGCCAACCCTCAGTCTGGTGCGTTGTACATGAAAAAAGGTCAGTATCAGTTTCATTTGCAATGCATACAGACATTGCAGCCATGGGACTACAAGAAGTACATGGGATTTGCATGGTGATTTCTGCAGGAATCTGCTGCAGACCAAAACTTCACAATGAGCATTCTCTTCACCGATAAGGGGGAATTCTCACTCAAGGGTGTGATGAATGTTCACAACCTTCATACATCGTTGGATGTGAACTAGCATGCAACATGTTTGCATGCCTCCCACTGCAAGTTTACCCTTAATGTGTGGGTTGGCATCATCGGAGACTGCTTAATTGGGCTGTACATTCTCCTGGATCAACTTGACAGTCACACATATCTCGTATTTCTGTGAGAGGTTCTGCTGGACATGCTGAATGATGTTCCCACACCTATTTATCATCGCATTCAATTTCAGAATGGCAGAGCCCCCCGAGCATTTCAGTAGATAAGTGAGGGCACATCTGCAGGCAACCTTTCCTGGCTGCTGGACTGGTAGCGGTGGGCCAATCCCAGGCCACTACTATCACCCGATCTAGCCCAAACTGATTTGTTTCTGTTTGGGTATCTGAATGGGCTTGTGTATGAAACACCTGTTACATTATTGAAGAACCTAGTGGACAGGATTGGTGCGGCAGCAGGATGTCTTCGAGATATGCCACGTATCTTTGAGAGGATACACCATTCAATGCAGTGTCGATGTCAGGCGTGTCTCGATACAACTGGACAAAATTTTGAGCATCTGATGTAATGGTGATATATTAGTAACATGTGACTAAATTACTGCACTGCCATCTAGTAGCCCCAGATGGCCTTTGCGACACCTGGTTCCTATGTGATTACTGATCTTTGTTGAATGCCTGATGTGCCATGTCAGTTTGTAAATGTTTTTGTGAGTCACCCTGTAGAGGCAAAGATAATAGGACAGTGAGTGACTTACATTCGAGTATGAATACTTTATTTGTTGAAAAAGTGTATAAACCATCAGCACCTATTTAATGTATCCATAGCACATAAAGCTAAAATGGTTATGTTCGGATATCAGGAAGGCGTGATTTCCAACATGCCACAACCTCAATTTATGGCTCAAAACAAGCATTTTCAAAGCACTTTTATTTACTGTAGCAAAAAGTAACATTTAAATCCTAAATAAAGTTGATGGAATGCTAAGAGTCTGAAATATGACAAAAGTGGATAAACAATTTGTGGAATGCAGTTTAGTTGCTTCAGCTCCAAAATAATATTTTACAGGTTTTTTCTGCATGTTTTTAATATTAATATCTGGTTTCAACACTAAGAAAGAAAAGGGAATGAGGGAACACTTAAAAGAAGTTAAGACAAAGTAGAGAAAATTAATTTACAGGAGCATGGCAAGAAGAAGAGCAATGTAAATAGTGTTAACGGCAGATCCAAAGGAGAGGAAGTGATTGGGGAAGAATTCTAAGCATCTTTCCATGTGTAAACACTGTTTAGTCACATTATCTGGATTGAAAAGATTATGATATGTGATGAGCTGTTCATATTTTACTTATTCTTCATTTGTTTATTTATTTATTTCAAAGCATTTTTCTCAACAATACTGATATAGTTGTTTAAGACTGCTGTTAGGCCATGATAACTTGACATATGTTTTTATTTCTTTAATCTCAAGTTTTTTTGTTTCTGCAGGGCCTTTCAAGCTGGCAGGTACATTTCAGTGTTGTGTATTATATGCATGGTAGATTGAGTTAGTAACACTGTCACTAGCAGGCTGCGCTACTTTGAATGACCCACCCAGTGTGATGAACTCCAGCACTTCATTTGTCATCTGTTTCACAATACTGCAGATAATATCCAGTGACATCCTAGATTTTATGAATTATTTGTACTTTCAACTTAGTATCACACTTCTTCATTCATGCAAACTTTTATTATCTTGTTTAACTCATCCTTTTGGACTATATTAAAATTCAACATTCTGCCACCCCACACCCGGCAGCCCTGGGCGGTGGAACTGTTGCCCCCCCACCCCCTCACCTCCTAGAGCCAGCTCTGGTCATGGTGTTCTGTGTGCTTCTGACTCCATTATGCCAGAGTATGGGCAAATTGTTGGCACTCATATGGTGGGTGCATCTATAATTATGGTAGCTCTAGCTGACCTGTGTCGTGTTTCACAAGGCACTATATCAAAGATATATACCACATACAGGGAAAGGTGTAAAACGTCATTCGCTAATTTACAAAGCAGACGAAATTGTGTGTTGAGTGATCGTGACAGCTAGTTATCTACCACCATTCTGCAGGAAAAATTTAATAAGATTCTCTTGAAAATCATACCAGACCTGACTTTATTCATTCTGAGTCGACTGGGAACTGTTTTGAATGCCAGTGGTTTTGCTACATTGTATTAGGCATGGTAATGTTTTGTGCTCTTAGTGTTTCCATATTTTTGTCCACCCTCTGAACCTCGTTTCTGCAGCTCTCAGGGTTTTCAACTAAAGATTGTTGATAGTTGTTGTTGATATTTTTTGTTAAGTTACATTAGGTCACAACTGTAGGTAGACAATCGAAGAATTAAAAAAAAAATCTTCTAGAAAGTGCTCATGCTGTACACAGGCTTCGGTTTATTTGCCTTTACGCTTTCTAGCAGTTTTTGCTTGGTCATGTCTTTTGTCACTGAGACATAGTTTTCTCTCAACAACCACAAAATACTTTCTTGGGGATGCAGGTGTCTAAATCCGATTTTCTTTGACCTGTGTGGGGATCGTTGTGAAACACAACAATGCATCTTGAAGTTAGTTGTTCCTACTTATGTAATTTCTATTGTTCATCTCATTACCTTTCCACAACACAATAGCGATATCTTTCTATTTCTCTTCTTTAAAAAACATGACACTGTATACGAGTTTTCTGCTCTGATATTATGCCACCAGCGGCAATTTCTATGGAGGTGTCTGTATTCATTGAGGGGTAAATATTGAAATAGGGCCACAGTCGGTAGACTTGATTTGTGCTTTTCAAATTCCTATACTATGGCTCTCCACCCGTGATCCATTGCAAGCGGCAGCAGTGTGGTTGAGACAACCAGTTGCCTTCTGCGAGTGTGAGCGTGACATCCTGCAATGCCGACAGAGCACGGCGTGGCTGAGTGGTGGTGCAATGCCACTGATTCTGTCAGCGATTCGGCAGATGCGACAGCTGGTACCTATAGCGCTGCAGCAGCCGTGACCCACTACTGAAGCACTGTGACTGCGTGCCATGTCTCAGAACTCGGCTGGCCCCGAGGCGGCGGCGGCTGTGTGACATCTCACGGCGGACAGCGGATTCCGTACAGCATTCCGAATGATGCCCCAAATGACATAGCCCCCTGTTGTAGTGCTGCGATACTAGCACATTTGAAAAGTGGCTAGGTTTTACTCTGAAGAGCCAAAGAAACTGGTTCACCTGCCTAATATCGTCTAGTGCCCCCGCAAGCACGCAGAAGTGTCGCAACACGACGTGGCATGGTCTCGACTGTCTGAAGTAGTTCTGGAGGGAACTGACACCATAATTCCCGCAGGGCTGTCCATAAATCCGTAAGAGTACGAGGGGGTGGAGATCTCTTCTGAACAGCACGTTGCAAGGCATCCCAGATATACTCAATAATGTTCATGTCTGGGGAGTTTGATGGCCAGCAGAAGTGTTTAAACTCAGAAGAGTCTTCCTGGAGCCATTCTGTAGCAATTCTGGACGCGTGGGGTGTCGCATTGTCCTGCTGGAATTACCCAAGTCCGTCGGAATGCACAATGGACATGAATGGATGCAGATGATCAGACAGGATGCTTACGAACGTGTATCTAGACGTATCAGAGGTCCCATATCACTCCAACTCCACATGCCCCACGCCATTACAGAGCCTCCACCAGCTTGAACAGTCCCCTGCTGACATGCTGGGTCCATGAATTCATGAGGTTGTCTCCATATCCGTACACGTCCATCTGCTCGATACAATTTGAAACTAGACTCGTTGTACCAGGCAATATGTTTCCAGTCATCAACAGTTCAAGGCAAAGCGTAAAGCTTTGTGGTATGCAGTCATCAAGGGTAAGCGAGTGGAGCTTCGGCTCGAAAGCCCATATCGATTATGTTTCTTGAATGGCTCCCACGCTGACATTTGTTGCTGCCCCAACACTGATATCTGCAGCAATTTGCGGAAGGGTTGCACTTCTGTCACATTGAATGATTCTCTTCAGTCGTCGTTGGTCCCGTTCTTGCAGGATCTTTTTCCGGGTGAAAGCAGATATCGGAGATCTGATGTTTTATCCTATTCCTGATATTCACGGTACACTCGTGAAATGGTCGTACGTGAAAACCCCCACTTTATCGCTACCTCGGAGGTGCTATGTCCCATCGCTCGCGCGCAGACTATAACACCACGTTCAAACTCACTTAAATCTTGATATCCTGCCATTGTAGCAGCAGTAACCAATCTAACAACTGTGCCAGACACTTGTTGTCTTATACAGGCGTTGCCGACCGCAGCGCCGTATTTGCATGTTTACATATCTTTGTGTTTGAATACACATGCCTATACCAGTTTCTTTGGCGCTTCAGTTTCTGCACTTCATTGAGCTTTGTCACGCCTCGCGGCACGTATACTACACATTTCCGCGGTTGCTGGTGTGGGAAGACTTCTGCCTAGGTGCTGCTCTGTCAGCTATTTCCACACCTTGCCTGGCTGGCTCGCCTCGCAACGTGTGATGGCTGTGTTGTGTTTTGTAAGACATAACATCCGTGTTCGCCTACAGCCAGCTCTGCTGTCATCTACTTCCTACATTGCGCATATCTGACCAATGCTACAAAATGAAATTTTAGTTATCCCATTTTATCCCATCAAAAAATTTAAGTTACGTAATGCACTTTTTTGTTTGTTTGCAGGCATATGTCTGCAGTGAAATAGCCTGCACTACAGTACCGCAGCACGCCACTACAGAAGAGCCAAAGCAAAATGGTGCAGTCCATTGACAATGTAACGTACTGTATCGCGATTGGTGTCCTTTGTTTGATGGGGAACAAGGCCGCAATAATCCATGTTGCGCTGATGAAGTGTACAGTAACAATGCGCCATCATATGACACAGTAGTTAGATGAAGAACTGAGAATTTCAAGAGAAATGAGAGGCCCTGTTACTCGAGGACCGTCATATCACAATCGAGACAGTAGAGAAGAAAGTGAAAATAAGTTAAGGATCAGTTTCCAGTATCTTGACATCTCGAACATGACAAAGGTTACCGCCTGCTTGGTTCCCCTAGCCTATCACTGAGACCTAAGACAACGAAACAACGTAAGCAGTGGAAACATGTGGCTCACCACTGCCGAAAAGGGTGAAGAACCAACTATCGCTGGGTAAGATGATGCTATGTGTTTTTTGTGACTGTCATTGTGCAGTGCTGACAGACTGTTTTCGTAAATGCAAATCTTCACAGGAGTATACTACCGAAATCTCCTGATGAGGTTACGGGAGGCTGTCAAAACGAGACGTCACAGGAAGCTGTACCTGGTGATGTTTTGCTCCAAACAAGTCCCAACTCTGCATAACAGTCAGTCACACATGCTTCTTCTCATGGTTATCAAATTTTGCCTGATATCCCCGTATTCTCCTGAAATGGTTTCTGGTGACTTCTTCTTCTTTCCTAGTGTACAGTCACTACCAATTCACAGGCAAATCTGTAGGAACATGTGGTGGAGAATGGTAGCTGGCGAGTGCAGGGTGTTGTGTGTCTGATTATAATAAGTTGAATTATTACGAGATGGGTCATGCTCATTTGGTGAAACCTGCCAGCACAGCAGTAATGCACAGTATAGACAAGGAGATTTCTGGTGTCGCCGAGACTGTGATTGGGAGCAGCTCACTGGCATAAATGTGCCACTTGTACAAACAGCTGTCATACACAACCCAGTAGCTCTACTGGCATATAGCTGCCACAACAGATGAGGAGACCACATGGAACCACTAGCAGCAATCACGACTTTGGACCTCCATCATGGTACTAGCTTCCTGCAGTGAATCCATGTTTCGAATTTAGTACCATAATACAGTGGGTTACCCCAGGCTCAATCCATTGGCGTGCCAGACATCCGCCGAGGGGCATGAAATCATGTCCTATGTGTGCCAGTGTCTTCCATCATGAGCTGTCAGCTGACTGGACGCTTGCTGTCATCTCATTAGTTACCTGGCTCTCCCCTTGAGTAGTGAGGGCGTGGTCAGCACCCCACGCCAACATAGCACTAATGTGTGAGTAAAGTAAAGCGTTAATTTCGACAAACGAGTCTCTCTGGGTCTTTGCCGGCTTGCTATTCCATTTCAATCGTCTGCCGCCTGCTACCCTGCATCATAGCCACGCAGACCCCCCAGGATCGGCCATACTTAGGTAAAGGAATAACTGCCTGGCAACCATTTGGCCTGACAAGGTGATTTCCGACATGAAATTTTTCGTCAACAGCCAAAATGCAGACTTCTACAATCAGGGTCTCCGCCAAGTTATCCATATTTGAAGAAAACGTATCCTATTGAAAGGTGAATGTATAGAGATGAATCTTAACAACTTTTCATTACCCCTCGTTCTTTTTTAAGGAATAAATTTTGCAATATAAGCCAACTACAGTAGCGCTACAGATGTTATGTACTGCTTGTACTAGGGTATGCGATTTCTTCACTCCTTGGCTCCTGACACCTCGCTCCGTTAATACGAGAACTTACCGCCGATAAATATACATCAGAGAGACTGTACAAAATTCGTCCTCGGAAGCTGACCACTGGATACACAAGTATATCGGGACATACTAACGCTGAAACTGAACATACCCCTACGCGGGGTGAAATCCCTA
The DNA here is from genome assembly GCF_021461395.2 of Schistocerca americana. Classification (NCBI taxonomy): domain Eukaryota; kingdom Metazoa; phylum Arthropoda; class Insecta; order Orthoptera; family Acrididae; genus Schistocerca; species Schistocerca americana. The sequence continues at coordinate 439,591,409 of NC_060125.1, forward strand.
TGTGATTCTCTACAGAATTTTCATCTGTGCTAGTTCATCTTTTAACCATAATATACCGAAGATCATTCGAGCAAGAAACTGTGCCTTGTAGTTGGAAGAAAGCACAAGTCACATCCGTCTTCAAGATTGGCGATCTATTACAGAAGCTCGAAGTTTGGCGGGGACTTCAATGCGATATGCTTATAATAGTTTCCACAACGAAACTTTGTCTCGAAACCTGGAAGAAAAGCCAAAAATATTCTGGTCGTATGTAAAGTATCCTAGCGACAAGACACAATCAATGTCTTCTCTGCGCGACAGCAATGGAAATCCTATCAACGACAGTCTGCTAAAGCAGAGTTACCAAACACAGCCTTCCAAAATTCCTTTGCAAATGAAGACGGAGTAAATATTCCAGAATTCGAATCAACAACAGCTGCCAACATGGGTAACTTAGAAGTAGATATTGTCGGTGTAATGAAGCGACTTAAATCACTTAACAAAAGCAAGTCTTCCGATCCAGATTGTATACCAATTAGGTTCCTTTCAGAGTGTGCTGATGTAAAGGCTCCATACTTAACAATCATATGCAATCTCTCGCCGACGAAAGATCCGTAACCAAAGGCTGGAAAGTTGCACAGGTCATACCAATATTCAAGAAAGATAGTAGGAGTGATCCACTAAATTACAGGCTCGTGTCATTAACGTCAATATGCAGCAGGATTCTGGAACATATATTGTGTTCGAACGTAATGAATTACCTCCAAGGGAACTGTCTATTGACATACAGTCAACACGGATTTAGAAAACATCGTTCTTGTGAAACACACTTAGCTCTTTACTCACACGAAGTGTTGAACGATATTGAGAAGGGATGTAAAATTGATTCCGTATTTCTAGATTTCCTCAAGGCTTTTGACACTGTACCACACAAGCACTTGTAGCGAAATTGCGTGCTTATGCAATGTCTTCACAGTTATATGACTGGATTCGTAATATCCTGTCACAGAGATCGCAGTTCGTAGTAATTGACGGTAAGTCATCGAGTAAAACAGAAGTGATTTCTGGCGGTCCCCAAGGTAGTGTTGTAGGCCCACTGCTGTTCCTTAACTATATAAACGATTTAGGAGACAATCTGAGCAGCCTTCTTAGGGCTGTTTGCAGACGATGCTGTCGTTTATCGTCTAGTAAAGTCATAAGAAGACCAAAACAAATTGCAAAACGATTTAGAAAAGATATCTGTAAGGTGCAAAAATTGGCAATTGAACCTAAATAATGAAAAGTATGAGGTCATCCACACGAACGCTAAAAGGAATCCGTGAAACTTACGTTACACGATAAATCAGCCACATCTAAAGACCGTAAATTCATCTCAATACCTAGGACTTACAATTATAAACAACTTAAATTGGAAAGAACACCTAGAAAATGTTGTGGGGAAGGCAAATCAAAGACTGGAATTTATTGGCAGAACACTTAGAAGATGCAACTTTTGTCCGAACTCTTTTGGAGTACTGCTGGGCGGTGCGGGATCCTTACCAGATAGGATTAACGGAGTACATCGAGAAGTTCAAAGAAGAGCAGCACGTATTGTTTTATCGCCAAATAGGGGAGAGAGTATCACTAACACGATACAGGATTTAGGGTGGACGTAATTAAAACAAAGGCGTTTTCCGTTGCGGCGAAATCTTCTTACGAAATTTCGATCAGCAGCCCTCTCCGCCGAATGCGAAAATAATTTGTTGATGCCGACCTACGGAGGGAGAAACGATCATCATAATAAAATAACGGAAGTCAGAGGTCGCACTGTAATATATAGGTATTCGTTTTTCCCCGTGGTGTTCGGGATTCGAATAATAGGAAACTATTGTGAAGGTGATTTGATGAACTCTCTGCCAGCCACTTACGTATGATTTGCAAAGTATCCATGTAGATGTACAAGAAGGATAGCAGAAGCGACCTACAAAACTACCGTCCAATATTCACTGACATACTTTTGTTGTAAAGTCTTTGAACATTTTCTGAGAGCAAATGTAATTGTAGTGTTTCTATCTCAACATTTTTTTGTCAAGTTGACAATTCAGTGACGATTTTATATAAAAAACAGTTAACTAATAAGTAATTACATTTTTACTTTTTATTGTCACGATGTAAACTGCAGTCCTTGCTGCAGGCTCATATTTTGTCGAGATAAAACTGAATATTACTGTAATTTTAACTGGATAGAATTCCCTCGATAACACATTATAGGCTACCATTCTGTGGATGTTGTGTTTTCTTTCCTATTTCCTTGACACTGCAGCACTACAAATGAATTGGTTCAAGTGCTATTGTTAAGGCTGCCAACCGTCGCGTAAAATGGTGTTGCCAAGACGACAATATTTTGGTGGAGCAGTAGTTTGCCATCTTCAGTCGGTGATGTCGACAGCAGGTGGAAAAACGAAGCATAGGTTTAACTGTTGCGACGAAAGCGAATATAATTTGTTTGTGGGTGTTTTTCATGTTAGAATACATATAATTTAAAACACTCATGAACATTTTCCTTGTTGTTGTTGTGGTCTTCAGTCCTGAGACTGGTTTGATGCAGCTCTCCATGCTACCCTATCCTGTGCAAGTTTCTTCATCTCCCAGTAGCTACTGCAACCTATATCCTTCTGAATCTGCTTGGTGTATTCATCTCTTGGTCTCCCTCTACGATTTTTACCCTCCACGCTGCCCTCCAATGCTAAATTTGTGATCCCTTGATACCTCAGAACATGTCCTACCAACCAGTCCCTTCTTCTCGTCAAGTTATGCCACAAACTCCTCTTCTCCCCAATTCTATTCAATACCATCTCATTAGTTAGGTGATCTACCCATGTAATCTTAAGCATTCTTCTGTAGCACCACATTTCGAAAGCTCCTATTCTCTTCCTGTTCAAACTATTTATCGTCCATGTTTCACTTCCATACATGGCTACACTCCAAAGAAATATTTTCAGAAACGACTTCCTGACACTTAAATCAATACTCGATGTTAACAAATTTCTCTTCTTCAGAAACGCTTTCCTTGCCATTGCCAGTCTACATTTTATATCCTCTCTACTTCGACCATCATCAGTTATTTTGCTCCCCAAATAGCAGCCGGCCGGTGTGGCCGTGCGGTTCTAGACGCTCCAGCCTGGAACCGCGGGACCGCTCCGGTCGCAGGTTCGAATCCTGCCTCGGGCATGGATGTGTGTGATGTCCTTAAGTTAGTTAGGTTTAAGTAGTTCTAAGTTCTAGGGGGCTGATGACCACAGATGTTAAGTCGCATAGTGCTCGGAGCCATTTGAACCATTTGAATCCAAATAGCAGAACTCCTTTACTACTTTAAGTGTCTCATTTCCTAATCTAATTCCCTCAGCGTCACCTGACTTAATTCGACTACATTCCATTATCCTTGTTTTGCTTTTGTTGATGTTCATCTTATATCCTCCTTTCAAGACAATGTCCATTCCGTTCAACTGCTCTTCCAAGTCCTTTGCTGTCTCTGACACAATTACAATGTCATCGGCGAACCTCAAAGTTTTTATTTCTTCTCCATGGATGTTAATACCTACTCCGAATTTTTCTTTTGTTTCCTTCACTGCTTGTTCAATATACAGATTGAATAACATTGGGGAGGAGCTACAACCCTGTCTCACTCCCTTCCCAACCACTGCTTCCCTTTCATGTCCCTCGACTCTTATAACTGCCATCTGGTTTCTGTACAAATTGTAAATAGCCTTTCGCTCCCTGTATTTTACCCCTGCCACCTTTAGAATTTGGTAGAGAGTATCCCAGTCAACGTTGTCAAAAGCTTTCTCTAAGTCTACAAATGCTATAAACGTAGGTTTGCCTTTCCTTAATCTTTCTTCTAAGATAAGTCGTAAGGTCAGTATTGCCTCACGTGTTCCAATATTTCTACGGAATCCAAACTGGTCTTCCCCGATGTCGGTTTCTACCAGTTTTTCCATTCGTCTGTAAAGAATTCGTGTTAGTATGTTGCAGCTGTGACTTATTAAACTGATAGTTCGGTAATTTTCATATCTGTCAACACCTGCTTTCTTTGGGACTGGAATTAATATATTCTTCTTGAAGTCTGAGGGTACTTCGCCTGTCTCATACATCATCCTCTCCAGATGGTATAGTTCTGTCAGGACTGGCTCTCCTAAGGCCGTCAGTAGTTCTAACAGAATGTTGTCTACTCCTGGGGCCTTGTTTCGGCTCAGGTCTTTCAGTGCTCTGTCAAACTCTTCACGCAGTATCGTATCTCCCATTTCATCTTCATCTACATTCTTTTCCATTTCTATAATATATAATATTGTCCTCAAGTACATTGCCCTTGTATAGACCCTCTATATACTCCTTCCATCTTTCTGCTTTCCCTTCTTTGGTTAGAACTGGGTTTTCATCTGAGCTCTTGATATTCATACAAGTGGTTCTCTTTTCTCCAAAGGTCTCTTTAATTTTCCTGTAGGCAGTATCTATCTTACCCCTAGTGAGATGAGTCTCTACATCCTTAAATTTGTCCTCTAGCCATCCCTGCTTAGCCATTTTGCACTTCTTGTCGATCTCATTTTTGAGACGTTTGTACTCCTTTTTGCCTGCTTCATTTACCGCATTTTTTATATTTTCTCCTTTCATCAATTAAATTCAATATTTCTTCTGTTACCCAAGGATTTCTACTAGCCCTCGTCTTTTTACCTACTTGATCCTCTGCTGCCTTCACTACTTCATCCCTCCATTCTTCTTCTACTGTACTTCTTTCCCCCACCGCTGTCAACTGTTCCCTTATGCTGTCCCTGAAACTCTGTACAACCTCTGGTTTAGTCAGTTGATTCAGGTCCCATCTCCTTAAATTCCCACCTTTTTGCAGTTTCTTCAATTTTAATCTGCATTTCATAACCAATAGATTGTGGTCAGAGTCCACATCTGCCCCTGGAAATGTCTTACAGTTTAAAACCTGGTTCCTAAATCTCTGTCTTACCATTATATAATCTATCTGGTACGTTTTAGTATCTCCGGGATTCTTCCATGTATACAACCTTCTTTTATGATTTTTGAACCAAGTGTTAGTTATGATTAAGTAATGCTCTGTGCAAAATTCTACCACACGGCTTCCTCTTTCATTTCTTAGCCACAATCCATTTTCACCTACTATGTTTCCTTCTCTCCCTTTTCCTACACTCGAATTCCAGTCACCCATGACTATTAAATTTTCGTCTCCCTTCACTATCTGAATAATTTCTTTTATCTCATCATACATTTCATCAACTTCTTCATCATCTGCTGAGCTAGTTGGCATATAAACTTGTACAACTGTAGTAGGCGTGGGCTTCGTGTCTATCTTGGCCACAATAACGCGTTCACTATGCTGTTTCTAGTAGCTTACCCGCACGCCTATTTTTTTATTCATTATTAAACCTACTCCCGCATTACCTCAATTTGATTTTGTATTTATTACCCTGTATTCACCTGACCAAATGTCTTGTTCCTCCTGCCACCGAACTTCACTAATTCCCACTATATCTAACTTTAACCTATCCATTTCCCTTTTTAAATTTTCTAACCTACCTGCTCGATTAAGGGGAGCTGGAGGTGCCTATGCTGCCCATGTTAAAATCACTAAGTTTGAGGAACATTTATGAATAAACTACCAAATAGAAAAATTTGAATTTTTTTTTTACATATAGAGTGGTTTAGTATTGCAGTTATGACAGAGGGATTTTGGAGTATCTTTTCTAGTTCCCTTCCAATTATTTATTTTATTAATGACCCAAATTTTTTTACAAATAATTGCTGTATAATTAAACTGAAATGAAACTACTGAACATATTGCCAAATGGCTGTGTTACAATGTAAGTTTGACCACTAGGAGTGCTGTGTAAACATTTCATCTCTCTAGCTTGAGTGGATTTTGAGAAAATGTTCCTTATATTCGAAAAATTCTAATTTATGGGAAATGGCTATCAAAGTTTCTCAATACATTCCTGCACTATAGGATGGATTATCAGGGTCTTTTTCTTCATCCTCCAAAAGCTTCGTCTTCTGTCTTCTTTTCTGGCCTGTTGTTCCATCATACTTCATATGCCTTTCACTTCTTTCTGCTCCTCTTATCCTTTCTCTGTCAATATTTCTTAGTGCTCATACAGTGTTCACCCCAGCTGTAAATCCTAATGCCTTCAGAACTTCACACTTGTCACTGTTCCCTTGGTTGTAGGTTGCTATTGCATCATAAATGCCAAAGTGCAGTGTTTTTATGCTTGCAAACACCCTTCTAGGAATCACTTTCCAAATCAAATTGTTTACGCCCTCATTAGGATTCTGCGTCTTTCCGTGTAGACATTTGTGTAACAATTCTGGCTGTGCTAAGTCATGAAAAATTGGTTTTATTGCATTTATCACAGCTGCTGGCAAATCATTTTCGTGATCATAGTCCTTTTTTGCATTACATTTGCACAAGGAATCTTTTGGGCACAGGCTGTGTTGGGGTATTCATTGGAAGAGGCAGTATGAAGGAACAATGCCCACACTGCTTTTCGCATGTCACTAACATTACTAGTATTTTGCCTTATAGCACACCCATAGTATCTCTGTAGACGTTCAATCACCTCATCAGTAAGCCTGCCTCTCCCTCCTATTGTCTTTCCATCACTGAGCTTACTTGAACCCAAAGTTTGTTTGAGCCTTCGAAGCTGTGCACCCATACGCTTTTGCACATGCCCAATGCATTCCAACTTTTCAACTACAAATTCATTTCCATATGGTTTCAGTTCCTCTATAGACTTGAAACCTTTGGAGGCACCATCCCCAAGGTAGTATTTGTACCTAACGTTGTATCTGGGAACTGAGCGTTCAAAAATTTGTTTCACTCCATCCACTTCCATTGCTCCACTTGATCCACTAAAATTTGCCTCACAGGTTCCACTGTGCTCTCCTTTGATTTTTTTTTTTTTTTTTTTGCACCTACAATGTTTTGATAATATTGCAACATCTATCACTTTTGCACTATCACCACAAGTAGCAGTTACAACCCCATTCAGGTATTTATGACCCCCCCCCCCTTTTGCCAGGAACCATCTAATGCCACTACCAAATCTGTAGAACCACCTTTCATTTCTACAGATTCCTCCACTGCTTCCTTCATGGTTTTCAAAGCCACATCTTCAACAGAGGATCCTACCAGTTCACAGTAGTACCCAAATTTGCTTGGAGGCGATGGCAAGTTCATAATACCACAAAACAGTTTACCAGCAGCAGACCCTTTTCCAATGGATCGAAGACCATACACAAGTCGAACATTCACATCAAACACTCTAGATCGTCCATTTTCACCAAAGAGACTGGCATGTGAATTGTAGAAAGTCACTTGATACTTGCAACATGCACAGATTATCTTCATCTCACAAGCTAAGCCAAAGTGCTTTGTTATCTATAGTCCCACTCCTACACTTGAACACATTTTGCACAGAACACTTTCTTTCAGCACAGAAGATAATAATCCATTATTCAGTACTTCATTGATATCATCACTGTCACTAACATATTCACGAAATCTGTCACTTCCACCAATCAGCTTCTTGCTAGAAGATGTCACAGGGCTATGGCCGGCCATGTGCTACTTAGCAGAAGAACGCACTGTTTCAGTAATTGTAGTATCGCAACTATGTATTAGTGTTAATTTTCTTTTCCCTACGTTCTTCCTCTTCTTATATACACGGTTACTAAAACGTGGCATCGTAACCAGAACAACGCTTTACACAAGAAGTATAATACAACCAACAATCGGCGCAACACTGAACTAATTCGAAACGGTAAACAGCAAAGAGACGATGTTCCGCGCTCTTAGCGCTTCATTTGTCACAGAAAACAATGTAGCCAACCCTTGCACACTCGCTGTATGCGTAACATAAGGCGCTGTATGCGTAACAGGCCGAGAAAATCCCAAGGAGTTCGCCAGGAAGTCACGAGAGGGTGTTAGATGCATTCAGCGGCCGCCCATTTCCTCTGCAGGCCTGGGGGAAAATGGTAATAACTCCACTTCTAGGGCGAGTAGAACAATAATTCAAAGTTTACATTAAAGAGGAATGTTCCAATTAATATTCAGTAGCAAAAAAAAAAAAAAAAAATCGTAATTTTTTGGATTTGACCACCTCCGGCTCCCCTTAAGGGATCTGACATTCCACGCTCCGATCCGTAGAACGCCAGTTTTATTTCTCCTGATAACAACGTCCTCTTGAGTAGTCCCCGCCCGGAGATCCGAATGGGGGACTATTTACCTCCAGAATATTTTACCCAAGAGGACGCCATCATCATTTAACCATACAGTAAAGCTGCATGCCCTCGGAAAAAATTACGGCTGTAGTTTCCCCTTGCTTTCAGCCGTTCGCAGTACCAGTACAGCAAGGCCGTTTTGGTTATTGTTACAAGGCCAGATCAGTCAATCATCCAGACCGTTGCCCCTGCAACTACTGAAAAGGCTGCTGCCCCTCTTCAGGAACCACACGTTTGTCTGGCCTCTCAACAGATACCCCTCCGTTGTGGTTGCACCTACGGTACGGCTATCTGTATCGCTGAGGCACGCAAGCCTCCCCACCAACGGCAAGGTCCATGGTTCATGGGGGGGACATTTTCCTTATTTGCCAAGACGACATTTTCCTTATTTGCTTAAAAAGACACCTTTCTCTTTTGTGAAGTTACAGTGTCAGTGATTGTGTGGCTTAATATGGAGTCTATTCCTAAAAACTCAGTTATATAACTAACTTGCATTTGATTTGATCACTCTGTGCGATATACTGGTATATGGTGATGCCTAGCTTTTGGAAATGAAACAGAATTTTCCAAGAAAGTAGCATCTGGAAGAATGCATTTTTCCTCGGAAAAAACGACGAGTTGTTCTTTGTTATGCTTGGCATATTTTTTTTAAGAAAATATCTTCTATAGCTGCGAGGTGACACTACTGTAAAAAATTGATCAAAACTGCCAGTAAGAACTCATGTCCAGCTGTCAACAACGAAATATATAAAAATGACTATAAAACTTCCTGCCATCTCAAAAAGAACTGTTCGAACCAAAAGTAAGAACTCAGAAGATCTGGTCGGATGTCAGTAACTTCATACATACACACTGTGGGACTCGTCTCATATAGGGCGCCTAAAGTATGCTGCGTTCTCGGAATGCTATACAACAATTCAAACAAATCGCATTAATAGCTTTTATTACAATAAAGAAGATAGACAACACTTAACTTTGAATTTATAATGGTGTCGCAAGCGATGGGCGACATACAAACAAAGTCCTTTGCTGTATACAATGCAACCAATAGAAATGGATCACATGTGAAGGCTATTGTAGTGGTCTCCTGGTACTGTGCGAATACTGTCCGGCCGAAGCTGGCAGGAGTGGTGCTTATATTCTCTTTGGCTAGAGGCAGCTCCTGTCGTGGTGTGGTCCTAGTCAGCGCACTATTAACCGACGTCGTCTCACCGCCTTCTCTGGTCTTGCGTTCTTCATCTTCGTTTTCCGGCGCTTGTGGTTACGCCAGTACACATCATAAGTGGGTACGTAAATGAGTCGAGTTGGGATTCTCTGTGACAGGTAGAACGGCCACCAGAGTGCAACAGTGTTGTTACCAGACCTAGTAGGGTATATGAAAGGCGTGAACAGCATCAGATGTTGAGCGACCGCTGAGAAGGACCAGGAGATGCCGTGTACTTATGTGAGGCTTTATCAGCACCTGTCAATCTAGCAGACCGCGAAAGGGCGTTATCGTGGAGTAGCATCACGTCACGCAGTATTCCTGGTCGTTGGTTTTGGACTGGGTCTGCAAGACGTTTCAGTTGTTGACAGTAAATGCCAGCAGTAATGACTACACCTCGGGGAAGCAACTTGTAGTACACCATACCGTCGCTCTTCCACCAAATGCATAGCATTATGTTTTGTCGAAGTGTGCAGGTTTTGTACAGGGAGGTGCTGCTTTGTTTGGGCTCAGCCATTCCTTCCTTTCCCTTATGTTAGCATAAAGACACCATTTCTTGTCACCAGTAACGATGGAGTGGTCGGTCTTGGTCACGAGCCAATTGATGATGAACAAGCACAGATGCACACATGCCACCCGTTGAGTTTTGTGAATTTGGCTTAGAGTATGTGGTACCCATACACCTGATTTTTGAACCTTCATCATTGCAGGCAACTACTGCACGATGGTGAAGTGATCACAGTTTATCACATTTGCTAGTTCTCGAGTGCGCTGACGTGGATCGTAGTGGGTTAATGTATTTAAACGATCTTCATCAAACCCCGAAGGTCTTCCTGAACGTGGAGAGTCACTAATGTCAAAACTATCCTCCTGAAAACGAGATAACCATTTTCTTGGCGTGCTCTGACCAATGGCATTATCCCCACACACGGCGCAAGTGTTTCTGGCTGCATCGACTGCTGTCACCCCTCTACTGAACTCACACAGAAGAATAAGTCGAAATGTTTCGATTTCTCCACTTGGCCCTCCATTTTATATCGTCCACAGCACCACTCACATCTCCAAAAGAACAAAATGGCAATAATTTGGAAATTTGTGGTAAGATCTTATGGGACCAAACTGCTGAGGTCATCGTTCCCCTAAGCTTGCACACTACTTAATCTAACTTAAACTAACTTACGCTGAGGACAGCACACGCACATCCATGCCCGAGGGAGGACTCGAACCTCCGACGAGGGGAGCCGCGCGATAAAATGGCAATACGTAAACTCAAATAGCATCAGTGAACTCCAAATAAAAAGTGACAGTCGATAAACAAACCCATAGTAACCGGAATACGATACGCAAAACAAAAACGTTACAAACTTACGCACCAACCTAATGAATTGAATATATTAATTTTACATGTATAAACTGAACTGTTTAAATATATTTCAATTAAGTAATTTATTTTTAACATTGTGAGGAATAAAGTAAAATCAAAAGAAAAATGTCGTTGGCAACAGGAATCAAACCAAAGTTGAAACTGTCAGTCAATGGGCATGAGACACACTCACAGAGTCATTACGACATTACCTCATACACTCAGGTTGCACAATAAGTTACACGTAATTTCAGTGAAAAATACTGACTGATGCTGTGAGCAATATAGGACTCGTAGTGCCTGACGTCACATCAGAGCATGCGCAGTCGAAAACAAACAGTTATGTCACTTCTGTGAGTTTATCGTAGTGTGGCTGATCATCATTTCAGCACTCATCACTCTGAGAGAGAGCGCTACATTGCATGTTCCCGTCTGATTTATTTCCTTACCAGCACACATTCGAAGACAAATTCTGTAATTTTAGTGCAGTTTCCGGTTCACATTCGAAGAGAAGTGACATAACTTTGTGCGACATGTACAGTGTGCCGTAGCGCATTAGCACATTGTAACCAGCTGCCACTGCTACTAATATCCAAAACATTAACCTTGCGACCAAAAAAAGATTCGCGAAAAGCTGTGTTTAGTGCACAGCTCTGTATAGGTATGAAAAATGGATAGTAGGGAAGACGAAATGAAACGACTACCAGCCTTTGCTGAGTGGTGTTGTAAGAGACTGTTGAAGATCATATGGATTGTTCGTGTAAGGAACGAAGATTTCCTCCACCAAGTTAACGATGAAAAATCGTACATAAAGAGCGTGCTGGCCGATGTGGCCGAGGGGTTCTAGGTGCTTCAGTCTGGAACCGCGCGACCGCTACGGTCGCATGTTCGAATCTGTCACGGGCATGGATGTGTGTGATGTCCTTAGGTTAGTTAGGTTTAAGTATTTCTAAGTTCTAGGGGACTGATGACCTCAGAAGTTAAGTCCCATAGTGCTCAGAGCCATTTGAACCATAAAAAGCGTAATGAGATGAAGAGATAGAAAAGTTGTGCATGTATTATGATATGAGTTGTTCCTGAAAACAGTGGCTGACGGCATGGTACAGCGAAAGATTCGCAGGGTAGGCCTGGATATGAGTACATGAAGTATTGTGTGGAGTGGAATAGTTTTACTGACATAAAGAAAACAGCTCGCAGGTAACTTGACTGGAGTATCGAACCAGTTTTTCGGTCGCTAATCGAAACAATACAACTGAAACACAACAAGCCCATGTTACAGCGCACCCCCCCCCCCCCCCTCCCGTCCTAAAAGGCGAAGCACCCGGAAGGGGAGGACGAAATGAAATGAGACTTCATGCATCGAGAGAAGGTGTGATGTTATTTAGGTGGTTACAATATCAAATTTACGGAGAATTAAGCAATATGAACCCATTTATCAGTATGATATTGCCTGCCCTGTGGCCTGGATGCATGCTCTGGTTCATTTGGGAAGGATGACATAAGGCCGTGTATATTCCCCTGATGTAAGCTGGCCCACAAATGTAGTAAATGGTTCTTGATGTCTTGGATGTTGGCACTATGACAGAGTTGACGTCTAAGCTGGTCCCACAAGTGTTCTATCGGGAACAGATTGGGGATTCTGGCGGCCAAAGATACACTATGTGATCAAAAGTATCCGGAAACCCCCAAAAACAGACGTTTTTCGTGTTAGGTGCATTGTGCTGCCACCTACTGACAGGTACTCCATATCAGCAACATCAATAGTCATTAGACATGCTGAGAGAGCATTATGGGGCGCTCCGCAGAACTCACGGACTTCGAATGTGGTCAGGTGATTGGGTGTCACTTGTGTCATACGTCTGTATGCGAGATTTCCACAGTCCTAAAAATCCCTACGTCTACTGTTTCCGATGTGATAATGAAGAGGAAACGTGAAGAAACACGTACAGGACTAAAGCATACAAGCCGACTTCGTCTGTTGACTGACAGAGATCACCGACAGCTGAAGAGGGTCGCAGTGTGTAATAGGCAGACATCTATCCAGACCATCACACAGGAATTCCAAACTGCATCAGGATCCACTGCACGTACTATGACAATTAGGCGGGAGGTGAGAAAACTTCGATTTCATGGTCGAGCGGCTGCTCATAAGCCACACATCACGTCAGTAAATGCAAACGACGCCTCGCTTGGTGTAAGGAGCGTAAACATTGGACGATTAAACAGTGGAAAAACATTATGTGGAGTGACGAATCACGGAACACAATGTGGCGATCCGATGGCAGGTTGTGGGTATGGCGAATGTCCGGTGGACGTCATCAGCCAGCATGTGTAGTGCAAACAGTAAAATTCGGAGCGGTGGTGTTATGGAGTGGTCGTGTTTTTCATGCACGGTGCTTCCACCCCTTGTTGTTTTGCGTGTGACTATCACAGCACAGGGCTACATTGATGTTTGAAGCACCTTTTTGCTTCCCACTGTTGAACAGCAATTCGGGGATGGTGGTTGCATCTTTAAACACGGTCGGTAATGTACGGCCTGTGGCGGAGTCGTTACACGACAATAACATCTCTGTAATGGACTGGCTTGCACAGAGTCCTGACCTGAATCGTACAGCCCGCCGGCGTGGCCGAGCGGTTCTAGGCGCTACAGTCTGGAACCGCGCGTCCACTACAGTCGCAGGTTCGAATCCTGCCTCGAGCGTGGATGTGTCTGATGTCCTTAGGTTAGTTAGGTTTAAGTAGTTCTAAGTTGTAGGGGACTGATGACCTCAGAAGTTAAGTCTCATAGTGCTCAGAGCCATTTGAACCATTTTTTTTGAATCATATAGAACACCATTGGGATGTTTTGGAACGCCGACTTCGTGTCAGGCCTCACCGACCGACATCGATACCTCTCCTCAGTGTAGCACTCTGTGAAGATTGGGCTGCCATTCTCAAGAAACCTTCCGGCATCTGATTGGAAGTATGCCTACGAGAGTGGAGGCTGTCATCAAGGTTAAGGGTGGGCCAACACGATATTGAATTCCAGCATTACCGATGGAAGGCGCCATGAACTTGTAAATCATTTTCAGCCAGGTGTCCGGATTCTTTTGATCACATAGTGTACCTCAGCATCACACAGGTAGGTCATAGGCCAACACTGTCACATGAGAGGTAATACATGAGGAGGCAGGATGTCTGCGACTTATCGTTGTGCCATTAAAGTTTTCTAATCACTACCAGCTGTGTGGCCTGAAATCATGCCTGCTGGCTCCCCATCTGGGGTAGCACAGAAGCGCAGTTCACCACTGAACACAATGCGATGCCGTTCATCAGCAGCCTACGGTTCCTGGTCACAGCAACACTACCAATGCAGCGGTTTGTGTTGTGGTGATACCAGCAGCCCACGCATGAGGTAGGTAATTCCCTAATCCAACTGGTGTTAGACTTTGACTAAGCTTCAGGGTGACACAGAATGTCACAGGAAATCCAGAACTTGTTCTTGGATGGCAGGTGGAGATGTGGAGGGGCTATGACGTGCTTTTTACATAGCACGATGATCCTCCCTTGCGGTGGCCAGATGTGGTCTACCGGAACATCGACGATGAGTATGCCTACTCTCACGTCCTTTTGATTTTCACCTTTATCCGCTCTCTATCGAACAAAAATTCAAGGTACTTCTTTTCCAGACGAAAATGCGCTACGAACATGATTCGACGAGTTCTTTGCCTCAAAACCACGTGGTTTCTACCATCGCGGTATCGAAAAGTTACCCCAATGTTGGCAGACTGTTACAGATAGTGAAGGAGAATAGATTGTTGGTAACTTAAGTCTCTGTTATGTGTATAGGATTACTACCCTTTAAGCCAAAACGCTATAGGTCGCCGCACTGTACCCCGTAGGTAAAATTTTTGCAAGAGCTGCCACTGGTTATTAGATTCTTATAATAGAAAACAATTTTACCTTTCAAAATATTTTCTGTTAACTCCTCCTAACATTTAGTCATCTAACGAGTCCACCTGGTGTTATTCTATCCCTAGTTTCCTTCTTGTGCATGTGCATGTTTTAACCATAATCCAGCAGACATTTCACTTTATTAAGCAGCCAGCTCAGTTCCTGTTTACTTTAAGTGAATGAAGCTATACTGATGAGCCAAAAACTATGACTACCCTACTGTAGCTTGTTGGTCCATCTTTGGAATGCAATACAGCAGCCATTGTTCGTAGCAGGGAGTCAAAATCTCCATGTAGGTTTCCGGAGGTATGTGGCACCAGATCTCTACGTAGGTCATCCATTTGCCGTAAATTACTGGCCGGTGGCTTGTGGCAGCGGAGTTGGTTCTCGATAGTGTCTTAGATGTGTTCTACTGGGTTCAGATCAGGCGAATGTGGTGGCCAAGATATTACGGCGAGCCAACTATCAAGCTTCTCAAACCAATGTAGCACTATTCTGACCTTGTGACACGCACAGATATTCTGATGGAAGATGGCATCGTTGTCAGGGAAAACATAAAGCATGAAAGGCTGCAGGTACCCCGCAACAACGTTCAAGTAATCCACAGCAGTCACAATGCCTTTGACTGCTACCACAGGCCAATGTAAGGCCACCTGATTGTTCCCCACAGCATAAGCCCGGGTTTCCTCGCACAACAAAAGTGACGCCATGTGCCTGCATCTTTTCGAGTGGCGTCACCGAAACTGTGTGTAGAAACACAGAAATTCCTGTGGCGCCGCTATGGCAATTCCACTTTTAGCCATGCCACAAAAAGTTGCTTGAGGATACAGGGTACTTTTCCCGCTCAGTATTATAAAAAAATCAACACCTGTCTCTTTCACTGTTTATAATGTATATTTTTTACAGATTTTTTGTTGATATCTGATAATGCATCACGCTTTCTACACAAATTAGAAGTATTTTAAACGTTTTTGAACCTGCTTAGGGTTATTAAAAAATTACAAGGAAATTGATGCAATTTTTTTTTCCAAAATGCTTCCTCAAACTGAGGTACCATTTAATCCAATGTTACACATTTGAAGGGGACCAAATTTTTACCAGATATGCATGATGTGATGGCTGGGGTACTAGACCTATTTAATTCCACCTATTATGTATATTACAAGGATGAGAAATATCACATCTTAAATTTTAATTTTTATAATGTTTTTCCTACTAAAAATGTTATTTTTTTCTATAATTTAGCTGATTCTGCAATAAAGCTTAGGTCCACTACGTAAGTATGGAGTACAGTAAGTTACAGAAAAAAATTAGAGCAATGCTTTATAAACTTTAGGAAATAATTGTACCTGAATTCTCAAAAATACAACTTGCGGGAAATTGCGAATGAAGATATAAATCCAATTAAACTGTGCCTCAGAACATTCCTGAAGCATAGTCTTCATCCTGCAGCATTTCTTCATCTTCAAGCTTCCACTTGGCATTCCTTTTAGCACTTCTTGCTTCTTAGGTAACTTGAAGAGCGAATCTTTCAACTTCATGCACCCATTGTCTGTCACACGCAAGCAATTGATCTTCCATATAGCCACATTTTATGCCTAAATTTCTCAGGACTTCGAACCTTCCTATCACTCCATCATTAAAACATATCACTGCATCTAGTACACCAGCTTTTAATGTATTTAGTCCTACAAAAACATTCTTGGGTAATTTTTCCCATATGTAATAATTGAAATTTTCATTTGTATTCTGAGAGCCCCCATGAAGACATTTACTAAGCAAAGCAGGGTCACTCAGATCTCTAAAAATTGGTTCTATTTCACTCATAACAGGGTCAGGAAGAGAATGCTTATGATGGTATATTTAACCACTTTCTTTCGATTTTTGGTAACCACACCAAGGATCTGCTCCTGTAGGGCAAAGTCCATGAATAGGGTGGTCATCTGTGGACAACTTATAAAAGTAGGTGGCCCATACAGCTTTTCTCATTGCTGTAACATCATTAAGAGGTGCAGTTCGTCTAATGGCCAATCCATAATAACTCTGAAGAAGATCTATTTCAGTTTCTGCCAATCTGCCTCGGCCAGACAGAGATTTTCAATCAGATAGCAACTTTCCTTTCATTTCTCTTCGTAGATTCCTCAAGCTAGCACCCATCCTCTTTTGCACAAGTCCACAACACTCCAGTTTTGTTACCAAGCGCCCGGGTTCCCGGGTTCGATTTCCGGCGGGGTCAGGGTTTTTCTCTGCCTCGTGATGACTCGGTGTTGTGCGATGTCCTTAGGTTAGTTAGGTTTAAGTCGTTCTAAGTTCTAGGGGACTGATGACCATAGACGTTAAGTCCCATAGTGCTCAGAGCCATTTGTTACCAAGGTATCACCATAAACATTGAACTCATTAATTGTATTGAAAGCTTTAGCGTCCCCATCGCCTAGGTACTTTGTATATCTAACCTTATAAACAAGCACCGACCTCTGAAATATTTGTAGAGCTCCATCACACTCCATACCTCCATTGTAACCATGATAATTCTTAGAACACTGGTGTTCAATATGACCTTCTGTGTTACCATGGCAGGAGTTTCAGTACTTAGATAAGCACTTAACATCAACAACTTTTCCATTCTCCAGAAAAGTGGCACTTACAAAACCATTCAAGGAACGATGTCGTCGACGTGGCCCTGTACCATCAAGTGCAACAGCAATGTCTCTGGTTCCACTAATATTTACAGTTTCTTCTACTGCACGTTTCATAGATGCTTTAGACACAACAGCCAAAGCACCTAAAAGTACTTCTATGTACTTGCTGAACCCACTGGAAGGAGAGGGAAGGTCCATCAAGCCACAAAACGTTTGAGCAGCCGTTTTTCCTTTTCCTATTGCACGCATTGCAAACACTAACTTCAAATTCACATCATATGAATTATGCACAATGTTCGAAGTCATTTTTGAGGTAGATTTATTGCAGGATCTACAAAGAACAACTAATTTTGACGCTAAAACCTTCCTGCTACTTTGTTGTTCAGTTATTTCCAAAAAGCCTACACCATCACATTGTTTACATTTCGCCACTTCCTTTATCAAACAAGATATGATGCCCAAATCAACAACAACAAATCCACTACCAACGGCGTCATTGTTGACACAAAAATTTGAATCACAAGGAGGTGTGCCATGTGGGAGTTTCTTCCCTGAAGAACTGATACATAGGTTGTGGTGTCACCGCCGGACACCACACTTGCTAGGTGGTAGCTTTAAATCGGCCGCGGTCCATTAGTACATGTCGGACCCGCGTGTCGCCACTGTCAGTGATCGCAGACCGAGCGCCACCACACGGCAGGTCTCGAGAGACTTACTAGCACTCGCCCCAGTTGTACGGACGACGTAGCTAGCGATGCACACTGACGAAGCTTCGCTCATTTGCAGAGCAGATAGTTAGAATAGCCTTCAGTTAAGTCAATGGCTACGACCTAGCAAGGCGCCATTAGCAGTATATTCTCTGAAACTATAGAGTCTCACTTGTATCGTCAATAGCGATGTACCAAGGATGGATTAAAGTTAAATATTCCAGAAGCTACGTACTTTTCTTTACAGCATTCATTACGTATCCTGTTTCAGACCTCACGCCATCCTGCGTGAGCTTAGCGCGTGCCTTTCGGCTTCCTCTCATTGTGTCTAGGCTGTCTTGTCTAGACACAACATAGGTTATTTCCTTTTATTGAATTTCTTGATGTGTGGCATAGTTCGTATTTATTGCACACTAGATGATATGTACTTCCACAAATATATGTAGCATTTGGACAACAAACAATCAGTAACACGTGAACAAATTGCTTCAGCGAAACAAAAGTAAATACTAGCAAAGACAATCATTTACAGACACTAGAAACCTGCACTGTTACCAACACGTATAATCGCTGGCAACAGAAAGTTCACAGTTCTTTTCGAAACAATATTGGTTTCTGTAACAGAAACAAAGGGGGCGTGGCGGCTTACATGACCGTAACTTTAAAATTTAGTATATATAGGTCATTTTTCCTTTGAAACCCTATAATGTATATATCAATGTAATCAGGAAAGACTATAGAATCTAATAAAGTCATAAAAAATTTCGATGTTTCCACCATTTTTGAGTACCCGGTATCCTTAACTTTGCGATGCCCCCACCACCAATTAGCGTCATTCGACTGCATTTTGTGGCTATAATTCGAAGTGGCATCACAGCATTTTAATTTTACTTGTTAGAAATTTTGCTGTAAGTGTATTTAACAGTACTGACAAATGTCTAAAATGTGGTCATTAGCAACTACTGTACTGTCTACTGAACTGTAAGAGATGTGACCTTGTTTTTGGAGTCACGATAAACAACTGCTACAAACACACAAGTTTAAGAAGAAAGTTAACGTAGACAGAATTCGACAGTAGGTACAGGAAGAGAAGGAAAAGTAGTAGGTGAATACGGATTGGGGGTAAGGAATGAAAGAGGAAGCCGCCTGGTAGAATTTTACACACAACGTAACTTAATAATAGCTAACACTTGGTTTAAGAATCATGAAAAAAGGTTGTATACGTGGAAGAGGCCTGCAAGGTTTCAGATTGATTGTATAATGGCAGGACAAATATCTCGGAACCAGATTTCAAATTGTAAGACATTTCCAGAGGCATATGCAGACTCTGATTACAATTTATTGGCTATGGACTATAGATTAGAAGTGAAGAAACTGCAAAAAGACAGGAATCTAAGAATATGGGACTTGGATAAACAGAAAGAACCAGAGGTTGTAGAGAGTTTCAGAGAGAGCATCAGGGAGCGATTGAAACGTAGAAATACAGTAGAAGAATGGGTAGCTGTGAGAGATGAAATAGTGAAGGTAACAAAGCATCAAGTAGGTAAAAAGAAGAGGGCTAGCAGAAATCCTTGGGTAACTGAAGAGATACTGAATTTAAGTGATGAAAGGAGAAAATGTAAAAATTCATTAAATGAAGCGGGCGAAAAGGAATACAAACGTCTCAAAAATGAGATCGGCAGTAGGGGCAAAAAGGCTAAGCAAGGATGGCTAGAAGACAAATGTAAGGATGGATAGTCATATATCACTAGCGGTAAGACGGATACTGCCTACAGGAAAATTAAAGAGAACTATCTGTATGAATAATAATAGCTCAGATGGAAAACCAGTCCTAAGCAAAGAAGAGAAAGCAGAAAGGTGGAAGGAGTAAATAGAGGGTCTATACAAGAGCGATGTACTTGAGGGCAATATTATGGAAATGGCAGAGGACGTAGATAAAGATGAAGTGGGAGATATGATACTGCGTGAAGAATTTGAAAGAGCCCTGAAAAATCTAAGCCGAAGAAAAGGCGCCGGGAGTAGACAACATTCGACTAGAACTACTGATAGCCTTGGGAGAGCCAACCATGACAACACTCTACCATCTGGTGAGCAAGATGTATGAGACAGGCGAAATAACCTCAAACTTCAAGAAGAATATAATAATTCCAATCCCAAAGAAAGCAGGTGTCGACAGGTGTGAAAATTACCGAACAATCAGTTTAATAAGTCACGGCTACCAAACACTAATACGGATTCTTTACAGACGAATGGAAAAACTGGTAGGGGCCGATAACGTGGAAAATCAGTTTGGATCTCGTAGAAATGTTGGAACACGGGAGGCAATACTGACCCTACGACTTATCTTAGAAGATAAGATTTAAGGGTGGGGCAATAGTTAATGCAACTGCCTCTCAAGGAGGACATCCTGGGTTCGAATCCTGGTCCAGCATATATTTTCACTTGGCGCCCCTGACTCCGCATAAAATTCGAATGGAGCTGACATCACGAGTTCCTTCCCTTTCCGTTCCTTTCTCCCTCCTCCACCTTCAATTTACTAAATATCTGACAAGTGGTAGGTTCTACATTCCAGGTAGTCTACGAAGGGTCGATAGCTCACTCTGGCCTTCAGATAGCAGCGGCAGTAGCAGCTAGGCTGAATACCGTAACTCCTACAACCATAAAAAAGAAACGCAAAATATATCTGTTTAAAAAAGCTGATAAAAATGCGCTTAACACCGTTTTAAGAGACGTCTGCACTCCTTCCGATCATATCATGTAAGAGTAGAAAAGTTGTGGAATGATTCCAAAAAGATAGTATCGACAGCAGTTGAAAGATATGATACTGCGTGAAGAATTTGAAAGAGCACTGAAAAACCTAAGTCTAATCACATAAGTGATGGTACTGATCCCCCATGATACACAAAACGGGTCAGATCGCTGTTGCAGAAGCAGCGAAAAAAGCATGCCAAATTTAAAAGCACGCAATATCCCCAAGACTGGCAAAGTTTTGCAGAAGTTCGAAATATAGCGCGTACTTCAACGCAAGACGCTTTCAGTAATTTCCACAACGAAACTCTGTCTCGAAATCTGGCAGAAAACCCAAAGATATTCTGGTAATCCATAAAGCACACCACTGGCAAGACGCAATCAATACCTTCACTGCACGATAACAACGGTGAAGTCACTGATGACAGTGTCACTAAAGCAGAGTTATTAAACACGATTTTCCGAAACACCTTCACCAAAGACGACGAAGTAAATATTCCTGAATTCCCATCAAGAACAACTGCCAAGATGGGAAACATAGGAATAGATATCCTCGGTGTCGCAAAGCAGCTTAAATCACTTAATAAAGGCAAGGCATCCGGTCCAGAGTGTATACCAGTCAGGTTCCTCTCAGCGTGTGCTGATACAATAGCTCCAAATTCAGCAATTATATACAACCGCTGGCTCACAGAAAGATCCGTACCTACAGACTGGAAAATTGCTCAAGTCACACCAATACCCAAAAAGGGAAGTAGGAGTAATTACAGGCCCATACCACTAACGTCGATTTGCAGTAGGGTTTTGGAACATATACTATATTCGAACATTAGTAAGTACCTCGAAGAAAACGGTTTATTGACACGTAGTCACCACGGATTCAGAAAATATCGTTCCTGCGAAACACATCTAGCCCTTCATACTCATGAACTAATGAGTGCTATCGACAGGGGATGTCAAACTGATTCCATATTTTTAGATTTCCAGAAGGCTTTCGACACCGTTCCTCACAAGCGTCTTCTAACCAAACTGCGTGCATATAGAATGTCACCTCAGTTGTGCGACTGGATTCGTGATTTCCTGTCAGAAAGGTCACAGTTCGTAGTAACAGACGGTAAGTCATCAAGTAATAATATCAGGTGTTCCACAACGAAGGCCCTCTATTGTTAGTAATCTATATTAACGACATAGGAGACAATCACAGTAGCCGTCTTAGATTGTTTGCAGATGATGCTGTCATTTACCGTCTTGTAAAGTCATCAGATGACCAAAATGATTTAGATAAGATATCTGTATAGTGCGAAAAGTGGCAATTGACCATGAATAAAGGAAAGTGTGAAGTTATTCACATGAGTAGTAAAAGAAATCTGCTAAATTTCGATTACGCGATAAGTCACACAAATCTGAAGGCTGTAAATTCAACTAAATACTTAGGAATTACAATTACACACAACCTAAATTGGAACGAACACATTGATGATGTTGTGGGTAGAGCCAACCAAAGATTGCGATTCATTGGCAGAACACTTAGAAGGTGCAACAGGTCTACTAAAGAGACTGCTTACACCATGCTTGTCCGCTCTATTCTGGAGTACTGCTGTGCGGTGTGGGATCCGATCAGATGGGACTGATGGGTGACATCGAAAAGGTACAAAGAAGGGCAGCTCATTTTTTATTATTGCGAAGCATGGGAGATAGTGACACAGACATGATACGTGAATTGGAGTGGCTATCATTAAAACAAAGGCGTTTTTCGTTGCGATGGTGCCTTCTCGTGAAATTTCAGCCACCAATTTTCTCCTCCGATTCTGTTGGTGCCCACCTACATAGGGAGAATGATCAGCACGACAAAATAAGAGAAATCAGGGCTCGCACAGAAAAATTTAAGTGCTCGTTTTTCCCGCGCTCCGTTCGAGAGTGGAACGGTAGAGAGACAGCTTGAAGGTGGTTCATTGAAACCTCTGCCAGGCACTTTATTGTGAATAGCAGAGTAATCACGTAGATGATGTAGATGGTTTAAGGAAAGGCAAACCTACGTTTCTAGCATTTGTAAACATAGAGGAAGCTTTTGACAATGTTGACTGGAATACTCTCTTTCAAATTCTGAAGTTGGCAGGGGTAAAATACACGGAGGGAACGGCTATTTACAATTTTTACAGAAGCCAGATGGCAGTTATAAGAGTCGAGGGGTATGAAAGGGAAGCAGTGGTTGGGAAGGGAGTGAGACAGGGTTGCAGCCTATCCCTGATGTTATTCAATCTGTATATTGAGCAAGCAGTAAAGGAAATAAAAGAAAAATTTGGAGTAGGAATAAAAATCGATGGAGAAGAACTAAAAACTTTGAGATTCACCGATGACATTGTAATTCTGTCAGAGAGAGCAAAGGACTTAGAAGAGCAATTGAACGGAATTGACATTGTCTTGAAAGAAGGATGTAAGATGAACATCAACAAAAGCAAAACGAGGATAATGGAATGTAGTCGAATTAAATCAGGTGACGCTGAGGGAATTAGATTAGGAAATGAGACACTTAAAGTAGTAAAGGAGTTTTGCTATTTGGGGAGCAAAATAACTGACGATGGTAGAAGTACAGAGGATATAAAATATAGACTGGCAATGGCAAGAAAGCGTTTCTGAATAGGAAAAATTTACTTACATCGAGTATGGATTTAAGCGTCAGGAAGGCTTTTCTGAAAGTATTTGTATGGAGTGTAGCCTTGTATGGAAGTGAAACATGAACGATAAATAGTTTAGGCAAGTAGAGAATAGAAGCTTTCGAAATGTGGTGCTACAGAAGAATGCTGAAGATTAGATGGTAGATCACGTAACTAATGAGGAGCATTGAGCAGAATTGGGGAGAAGAGGAATTTGTCGCACAACTTGACCAAAGGAAGGGATCGGTTGATAGGACACATTCTGAGACTTCAACAGATCACCAAATAAGTATTGGAGGGAAGCGCGGAGGGTAAAAATCGTAGATGTAGACCAAGTGATGAATACACTAAACAGATTCAGAAGGATGTAGGTTGCAGTAGTTACTCGGAGATGAAGTTTGCACGGCATAGAGTAGCATGGAGAGCTGCATCAAACAGTCTCTGGACTGAAGACCACAAAACCACTACAAAAACAACAGTTGTTTCAAATTGTGGGTAGTATGTGGGAAAACGTCACCAGTTGTGCTTTATTACAAAAGCTAAAATATGCATTCGCAGTGCCTACATTAGTGAACATCACATAGTGTCAAATTTTTAAGTGTGGTTCGTCTGAAGGTTCATCTGCCACCTAAAAAGACTGATTTCTGAAAATTATGTAGCAAAAATATAGATGCAACCCAAACAGATTACACTGATGATACTTGTCAATTTCTTTTTGGGTATTTAGAAAAAAATTGTTGTGTTTCCTTTAAAACAGATGTAAAATAGTTTGTGAAACTTAGATGGAAATAATGTTATTATTGTACTTAGTCAATTCAAAAAAAATTATAATTTTATGCTGCAGAGTAAGTTCATGGCTATAAAGAAAAAAATTATGTAGTGCAAGATTTCATTCAGTATGGTGAATACCAAGCAACTCTGACAACATGATGTGTGTATTTTTGGTCAAATTATGTGTGTCCAGACGCATTGTGGCGTTACCTCCTGTCTCGCAATGGGAGGATTACAGTAACACATAGGTTTATGAAAGTTGTGACATTAATTTAGCAATCTGTAACTGACACAATTCGGTATAGTATGAAAGTCGCGACGTTAAGGCAACCCACAAAAATGGTTCAAATGGCTCTGAGCACTATGCGACTTAACTTCTGAGGTCATCAGTCGCCTAGAACTTAGAACTAATTAAACCCAACTAACCTAAGGACATCACACACATCCATGCCCAAGGCAGGATTCGAACCTGCGACCGCAGCGTTCGCTCGGCTCCAGACTGTAGCGCCTAGAACCGCACGGCCATTCCGGCCAAGGCAACCCACACTGAGGGGGGTTGGTTTGTGCATAAATCATCAGTTTCTTTGAGCCTTTGTTTCTCTTCAACGCGGGGTCGGCCTTGTTACTACGGATTTGGCAATGTTAGCGTCATAGGGTGGCCGGATACCCTTCCTTTCGCCATCCCGAGCCCCCCGGGAAGGAATTAGTGTACCCCTGCTGTCTCAGTCTAGTCTAAACCACGAAATAGAGCGAACGTTTTCAAATGTCTGCAAGTCGTGTTACTGAGGCGGAAAGTGGAGACCAGCCCAGGTCACCTATCGGGATGTGGAAAACCGTCTAAAAACCACATCCAGGCCGGCCGGCATACCGGCCCTCGCCGTTGATACGCCGGGTAGATTCAAAAAAATGGTTCAAATGGCTCTGAGCACTATGGGACTCAACATCTTAGGTCATAAGTCCCCTAGAACTTAGAACTACTTAAACCTAACTAATCTAAGGACATCACACACACCCATGCCCGAGGCAGGATTCGAACCTGCGACCGTAGCAGTCCCGCGGTTCCGGACTGCAGCGCCAGAACCGCTAGACCACCGCGGCCGACCGGGCAGATTCAATCCGGGGCCGGCGCGCCTACCCGAGTCCAGGAAGCAGCGCTCTCGGCTACCCTGGCGGGTTTAGTTTGTGCATAAATGGTACGCTGTACTGCACCATATCGAAATTTCTACAATCCTGATGACTGTTGTTATTGTTGTGGTCTTCAGTCCTGAGACTGGTTTGATGCAGCTCTCCATGCTACTCTATCCTGTGCAAGCTTCTTCATCTCCCAGTACCTACTGCAACCTACATCCTTCTGAATCTGCTTAGTGTATTCATCTCTTGGTCTCCCTCTACGATTTTTACCCTCCACGCTGCCCTCCGGTACTAAATTGGTGATCCCTCGATGTCTCAGAACATGTCCTACCAACCGATCCCTTCTTCTAGTCAAGTTGTGCCACAAGCTCCTCTTCTCCCCAATTCTATTCAATACCTCCTCATTAGTTATGTGATCTACCCATCTAATCTTCAGCATTCTTCTGTAGCGCCACATTTCGAAAGCTTCTATTCTCTTCTGATGACTAGATTACCTTATTACAGCCCATCCTCGTAATTTTTCACAGTTATTTGCGTTGTATGAGTAGACTGACTTGCGTTATTGTTCGGAAACAGTGACCGATCAGACCGTCATAATTGTCTCTATAAAATATTGCGTATAGCGCACAAATGATTGGATTAAATAGTTCAAAGATTTCTGGCTCTTAAAAGAAAAACTATTAAAGAAAGATCATCAACAGTGTCCGAACAATCCGCCGCCAACCTCGCCTGTTTTTTTCCCTGAAACACATACAGATCACAAGGTAAAAGATTAGGAGACAGGGTGATGTCTTGAATTAATGATGTAGCCGCTGCCCGTAGTGGCCGTGCGGTTCTAGGCGCTACAGTCTGGAGCCGAGCGACCGCTACGGTCGCAAGTTCGAATCCTGCCTCGGGCATGGATGTGTGTGATGTCCATAGGTTAGTTAGGTTTAAGTAGTTCTAACTTCTAGGGGGATGATGACCTCAGAAGTTAAGTCCCATAGCGCTCAGAGCCAATTTATTACATACACATAAATATAAATAACAATAGTGCGCCGTAGATAGCCCAGGTCGTATAACATTTGAATACAGACAACCCAATCAAAATAGCGTTTTGCGACGTTCGTCTCAGCGTCTGATGATGAGTAGAGTACTTGATACTTGAGCTATTCACTTGATGCTGACTCACAGAAGACACCAGGTGTCCTGCAGAGCCCCCCGTTCCAACGTCGTTCAGCTCACGTGACGGCGCATGGTTGGCTGGTGGCCGGGGGCACGCCTCGTCCGTGGCGCAACTGCTGGCGGGAGCTAGCGTGCCCGGTACAGCCACACGGCAGTACGGACACCCCACATACTACTCGAGGCAAGTGGGTGTACTGTAGCGCCCCTGGCGTTTTATTCCTATACTGAAACTTGTCTGTTTCCAGTGGTCGTTTGCGTTTACACGTCAGCGCCAAAACTGAGTGTGCAGACAGAAGAAGTGGACTGTGTTAAATTCTTGGGATTACAGCTTGATAATAAATTAAACTGGGAGGCGCACACCACAGAACTGCTGAAGCGTCTTGACAAATCTCTATTTGCAATGCGAATTGTGTCAGACAAAGGGGATATAAAAATGAAAAAGCTGGCATATTATGCTTACTTTCAATCCATAATGTCGTATGGGCTTATTCTTTGGGGTAATTCATCAAGCCAAGTTAAAGTTTTCCGGGCATGAAAACGTGCAGTAAGAGTTATATGTGGTATGAACTCGAGAACATCCTGAGGAAGCCTGTTTAGGGACCGTGCGAGGTGGCCTGATTTAGGTTTTCCGTGATTTCCCTAAGTCGCTCCAGGCAAATGCCGGGATGGTTCCTTTGAAAGGGCGCGGCCGACTTCCTTCCCCGTCCTTCCTTAACCCGATGAGACCGATGACCTCGCTGTCTGGTGTCCTCCCCCAAACAATCCAATCCAAATCCTGTTTAGGGAACTAGGGATACTAACTACTGCTTCCCAATATATTCATTCCTTAATAAAATTTGTCATTAAAAATGTATCACTTTTTCAAACCAACAGCTCAATTCATGGAATCAATACTAGAAATAAGAATAATCTTCACAAGGATTTAAAGTCACTTAGTCTTGTACAAAAAGGTGTGCATTATTCAGGAACACACATTTTCAATAACTCGCCAGCAGCCGTAAAAAGCTTAACAGCCAATGAAATTCAGTTTAAGAGAAGCCTAAAGGATTTATTGGTGGCCAACTCCTTCTACTCCATTGTTGAATTTCTCAGCAGAACCAACTGATATACAGGATGTTACAAAAAGGTACGGCCAAACTTTCAGGAAACATTCCTCACACACAAAGAAAGAAAAGATGTTATGTGGACATGTGTCCAGAAACGCTTAATTTCCATGTTAGAGCTCATTTTAGTTTCGTCAGTATGTACTGTACTTCATCGATTCACCGCCAGTTGGCCCAATTGAAGGAAGGTAATGTTGACTTCGGTGCTTGTGTTGACATGCGACTCATTGCTCTACAGCATCAAGCACATTAGTACGTAGCATCAACAGGTTAGTGTTCATCACGAACGTGGATTTGCAGTCAGTGCAATTTTACAAATGCAGAGTTGGCAGATGCCCATTTGATGTATGGATTAGCACGGGGCAATAGCCGTGGCGCGGTACGTTTGTAGCGAGACAGATTTCCAGAACGAAGGTGTCCCGACAGGAAGACGTCTTAGGGAGCACGGAACATTCCAGCCTATGACTCGCGACTGGGGAAGACGTAGAACGACAAGGACACCTGCAATGGACGAGGCAATTCTTCGTGCAGTTGACGATAACCACAATGTCAGCGCCACAGAAGTTGCTGCTGTACAAGGAAACGTTGACTACTTCACTATATGGAGAGTGTTACGGGAGAACTAGTTGTTTCCGTACCATGTGCAGCCTGTGCAGGCACTATCAGCAGCTGATTGGCCTCCACGTCTACACTTCTGCGAATGGTTATACGACAATGTATCAATCCTCATTTCAGTGCAAATGTTCTCTTTACGGATGAGGCTTCATTCCAACGTGATCAAATTGTAAATTTTCACAATCAACATGTGTGGACTGACGAGAATCCGCACGCAGTTGTGCAATCACGTCATCGACACAGATTTTCTGTGAACGTTTGGGCAGGCATCGTTGGTGATGTCTTGATTGGGCCCCATGTTCTTCCACCTGCGCTCAATGGAGCACGTTATCACGATTTCATCCGGGTACTCTACCTGTGCTGCTAGAACATGTGCCTTTACTAGTACTACACAACATGTGGTTCGTGCACGATGGAGCTCCTGCACATTTCAGTCGAAGAGTTCGTACGCTTCTCAACAACAGATTCGGTGACCGATGGATTTTCAGAGGCGGACCAATTCCGTGGCCTCCACGCTCTCCTCACCTCAAACCTCTTGACTTTCATTTATGGGGGCATTTGAAAGCTCTTGTCTACGCAACGCCGGTACCAAATGTAGAGACTCTTCGTGCTCGTATTGTGGACGGCTGTGATACAATACGCCATTCTCCAGGGCTGCATCAGCGCATCAGGCATTCCGTGCGACGGAGGGTGGATGCATGTATCCTCGCTAACGGAGGACATTTTGAACATTTCCTGTAACAAAGTGTTTGAAGTCACGCTGGTACGTTCTGTTGCTGTGTGTTTCCATTCCATGATTAATGTGATTTGAAGAGAAGTAATAAAATGAGCTCTAACATGGAAAGTAAGCGTTTCCGGACACATGTCCACGTAACATATTTTCTTTCTTTGTGTGTGAGGAATGTTTACTGAAAGCTTGGCCATACCTTTTTGTAACACCCTGCATACAGGGTAGTCCACTGATAGTGACCGGGCCAAATATCTCACGAAATAAGCATCAAACGAAAAAACTACAACGAACGAAACTCGTATAGCTTGAAGGGGGAAACCAGACAGCGCTATGGTTGGCCCGCTAGGTTCAAAATGGTTCAAATGGCTCTGAGCACTACGCGACTTTACTTCTGAGGTCATCAGTCGCCTAGAACTTAAAACTAATTAAACCTAACTAACCTAAGGACATCACACACATTCAAGCCCGAGGCTGGATTCGAACCTGCGACCGTAGCGGTCGCCCGGTTCCAGACTGTAGCGCCTAGAACAGCACGGCCACTCCGGCCGGCGCTGCCATAGGTCAAACGGATATCAACTGCATTATTTAAAAATAGGAACGCCCAATTTTTATTGTATATTCGTGTAGTACGAAAGAAATATGAATGTTTTAGTTGGACCACTTTTATCGCTTTTTGATAGATGGCGCTGTAATAGTAACAAACGTATAAGTACGTGGTATCACGTAACATTTCGCCAGTGCGGACGGTACTTGCTTCGTGATACATTACCCGTGTTAAAATGGACTGTTTACCAATTGCGGAAAAGGTCGATATCGAGTTGATGTATAGCTATTGTGATCAAAGTGCCCAACGGGCGTGTGCTATGTATGCTGCTCGGTATCCTGGACGACATCATCCAAGTGTCCGCACGGTTCGCCTGATAGTTACGTTATTTAAGGAAACAGGAAGTGTTCAGACACATGTGAAACGTCAACCACGACCTGCAACAAGTGATGATGCCCAAGTAGGTGTTTTAGCTGCTGTCGCGGCTAATCCGCACATCAGTAGCAGACAAATTGCGCGAGAATCGGGAATTTCAAAAACGTCGGTGTTGATAATGCAACATCAACATCG
The DNA here is from genome assembly GCF_021461395.2 of Schistocerca americana. Lineage (NCBI taxonomy): Eukaryota > Metazoa > Arthropoda > Insecta > Orthoptera > Acrididae > Schistocerca > Schistocerca americana. Next base: position 439,621,538 of record NC_060125.1, read on the forward strand.
ATTGCACCCGTACCATATTTCTATGCACCAAGGAATTGCATGGCGACGACTCTGAACGTCGTGTACAGTTCTGTCACTGGCCACAAGAGAAATTACGGGACGATGACAGATTTTTTGCACGCGTTCTATTTAGCGACGAAGCGTGATTCACCAACAACGGTAACGTAAATCGGCGTAATATGCACTATTGGGCAACTGAAAATCCACGATGGCTGCGACAAGTGGAACATCAGCGACCTTGGCAGGTTAATGTATGGGGCGGCATTATGGGAGGAGGATAATTGGCCTCCATTTTATCGATGGCAATCTAAATGGTGCAATATATGCTGATTTCCTACGTAATGTTCTACCGGTGTTACTACAAGATGTTTCACTGCATGACAGAATGGCGATGTACTGCCTTCATGTTGGATGTCCGGCACATAGCTCGCGTGCTGTTGAAGCGGTATTGAACAGCATATTTCATGACAGGTGGATTGGTCGTCGAAGCACCATACCATGGCCCGCACGTTCACCGGATCTGACGTCCCCGGATTTCTTTCTGTGGGGAAAGTTGAAGGATATTTGCTATCGTGATCCACCGACAACGCCTGACAACATGCTCCAGCGCATTCTCAATGCATGTGCGAACATTACGGAAGGCGAACTACTCGCTGTTGAGAGGAATGTCGTTACACCTATTGCGAAATGCATTGAAGTTGACGGACATCATTTTGGGCATTTATTGCATTAATGTGGTATTTAGAGGTAATCACGATGTAACAGCATGCGTTCTCAGAAATGATAAGTTCACAAAGGTACATGTATCACATCGGAACAATGGGAATAAAACGTTCAAACGTACCTACGTTCTGTATTTTAATTTAGAAAACCTACCTGTTGCCAACTGTTCGTCTAAAATTGTGAGCCATATGTTTGTGACTATTACAGCGCCATCTATCACAAAGCGAAAAAAGTGGTCCAACTGAAATATTCATATTTGTTTGTGTACTACACGAATATGTAGTAAAAATGGGGGTTCCTATTTTAAAAAGCGCAGTTGATATCCGTTAAATAAGTATTATAGTAGTTCTATTACATGTTTATCACTTTATAAATAAAAAAGAACTTTTTTATTTTAATTCAGTGCATTAGTGTCTGTAAAATGATTCTTTCATATAGTGTTCATTAAAAAAATGACGTTCATTCCACTTGGGACCTATGGAATGGTACATTAGCTTATTTGTTTGAGATGTAAATATTTGTCATGTATTATTGTTTTTCTGACATATTCTACATCCTGGAGGACCTCCTCACTATGGATCAATTGGAATGAAAGTAAATCTAATATAATCTATAACAGCTGTCTGTTGTGCAGTTCGGCATCTTAACTGTGAAAATGAGATTATGAGGGACTACCCTTTTTACGAAAAAATAGAAATATAGTAGCAAAATACTGGAACAAGCAATATTAATAGAGCTTATCAATATCCACAGCAGCATTCATAGTGAAAGTTCTTGCAAAAAGTTATGAGGTAAATTCCTTACACTACTAAAAGTTGAAAGAATACAATGGGAAAAACGTCATCCAAAAATTTCAGAACACTTCGGTAGATATTTATTTGTTCGAGAAAACATACACCTGCAAAGTGCAAACACATCGAACAATATCAAGAATTCAATAAACAGCGTCTCTTTGTTTTATCCTTCATATCTTCTTTTCTTGCTAAGTGCCAAACGACACAGAAAATTCTGATTTATGCATTATAATGGTTCTGAAAGCCTGCGACTGTGAAAACAATAGAAAATCGTGACTGCTAGCAGATGAGTTATTTATAAACAAACATCGAAAATTTTTTTCTGTGGAAATAACTCTGACCTTTTCACGAATTAAATAATTTTCTTTAAAACACCTTACCTGTCTATATTCTAATTTACGCGTAATGTAGGTTTTTTAACTATAATACGTAAATACTTTTTTGATTTCAGATATTTCGTTTATCTTGTAAAAGATCACTAGTAGGAAAAAATATCAGAACCTTGTGGAACTTTTCAATGTGTCATGAAAACAAAGAAAACAACGCAATAAAGATTAAGGAGACACGGAAGCGTAAAATCCGCTTCTATAATAGGAGTGGGCTTGGCCAGAATAGGTCAACTTTCGATGTTAGTATACGGCTCCAAAGTCCGTTGTTTCTGCGCATGCGCAGTGTGCAACATACTCGTAAATTTAAAACTCCACACTCTGTGCAATCTATAGATGACTGACGTTATACGCACACTCGCGTCATGGTTGTTTGCTGATTTACACGCAGTCACAAAAGGTGTACGCACTTTGAGTAGTCGATTTTGACCAGAAAGGCTCTCGTGTAGAACGGGTTCAAGACAACGACTGCGCGCTATGCGAATACAAGGCCGGAATTGAGGGCAGAATGGATATAAAAAGCATTTATCCACCAAACATTTAAGAACTATACAATTTACATCTGCTCACTTTTAGCTCTCCACAACAACAGACATGTTAACAAGAAAATAACAAAAGACAACTCCTCCTTACATTTTTCTCAGCCGGCCGTTGTGACCGAGCGGTTCTAGGCGCTTCAGTTGGGAACCACGCGACTGCTACGGCCGCAGGTTCGAATCCTGCCTCGGGCATGGATGTGTTTGATGTCCTTAAGTTAGTTAGGTTTATGTAGTTCTAAGGTTTACGTAGTTCTAAGGTTTACGTAGTTCTAAGTTCTAGGGGACTGATGATCTCAGATATTAAGTACCATAGTGCTCAGAGCCATTTGAACATTTCTCAGTGAGTGGCAGTTCATACAATACAACAGGTGTTTACAGGGTAACAATTATTGAACTACATGAAAAAAAAGTAAATTACTTACAAACTACGGCGTGCAACCTTTATTCAACACGTACACGTCACTACAGAATTCGGATTTAGATTATGACATGTTTGATATGCCTGCCATCATTGGCTATGATGTGGCGCAGGGAATAGCGAAATTCTGCATGATCCGCTGAAATGTCAGAACATAGATGCTGTCGATGACCTCCTGAAAGGCTGTTTTCAGCTCAGCAGTGGCTTTGGGGTTATTGCTGTACAGTTTGTCTTTAATGTAGCCCCACAAAAAGAAGTCCCGTATGTTCAGATCCGGAGACTATGGCGACCAATCCAAGCCCATGCCAGTGGCCTCTGGGTGCCCCAGAGCCAGAATGCAATCTCCAAAGTGCTCCTCCAGTACATCAAAAACTGTCCGGCTGCGATGGGGTCGAGCTCCGTTTTGCATGAACCATATCTTGTCGAAATCTGGGTTGCTTTGGATAATCGGGATGAAATTATCTTCCAAAAGCTTCACGTACCGTTCGGTAGTCACCGTGTCATCAAGGAACATCGCACCGATTATTCGGTGACTGGACATTGCACACTATAGTCACCTGTTGAGGGTGAAGAGACTTGTCGATCGCGAAATGCGGATTCTCAGTCCCCCAAATGCGCTAATTTTGCTTATTGACGAACACATCCAAATGAAAGTGGACTTCGTTGCTAAACCAAACCATAGATGCGCATACTAATTCCCAATGTGCCCCGCGGCAGACCGTGCAGTTTGAATGTCCTAACGCAAACCGTTGAGAAGTTATGACGATTTTATTTCATATAGTTCAATAATTGTCAGCCTGTATATACAAATCTTGAAACTATTAAAATATAAATTGAATGAAAAGTCCGATAGCCGCTGCAGCTCTATTTATTTCAGGTCGATTAGAAACCAATCGGATTCGCAACCTTTACATCGCATAAATGCTATGTCGTATAGCATGGGAAGTTGTTAAAGACTGCCCCAGAGTAACAGCTGGCGTGACTAGGCAAAGTTCTCAGCCGTCCTCAATTGATAAAAACCATCATCAATGACAAATGTCCAATCTGCGTTAAAATCACGAACTGTCATCACTTTACCGATTAAACTATGTTTCTGTGGGCCAATGTCAAGCAACAGACGATGCCCCTCGTAAATGTTATCCACGAGAGTATTGGTTCCCAAAGCAGACAGGCTTATGTGTGTTTGTCACCAACATAACAATAATCGTAGCAGCTGACAACACAAAATACGTGTCCAGTGTGTTGTCAGAGTGTTTGCGGTGGGTGTCGTCAAGGTACTGAGACGGTTAAGGAAAACAAACTAACGCGGGCAACACGGAAGATACGAAAACGCATTACCAGTGCTCTGTTGAGGAACTGCGGTCGCCACGCAAGCTATTAGACTCAGCACTCTGTATGAAGTAAAATTAGAACCAAGGTGACATTAATACATAATAATGTTACTAAGGCCGGCCGAAGTGGCCGCGCGGTTCTGGCGCTGCAGTCTGGAACCGCGAGACCGCTACGGTCGCAGGTTCGAATCCTGCCTCCGGCATGGATGTGTGTGATGTCCTTAGGTTAGTTAGGTTTAACTAGTTCTAAGTTCTAGGGGACTAATGACCTCAGCAGTTGAGTCCCATAGTGCTCAGAGCCATTTGAACCAATGTTACTAGGGTGAAATTTTAAAAAAAGTCGCCACGTATTTGTGTATAATGAAAACAGCGTATTCATTAAATTGATCAGATGACCTACATGTGGACCGGCAGTGGAAGTAAGCTTGGATATTAACATAAAAAACTGTAATAGCTAACCAACTAGTCAGTAACATTATTATATTAGTATCACCCAGGTTCAGTGATTTTAAAACAAACTGGACATTCATCATGATGGTTTTGTCAATTGCCAAGGTGCTGTGTGTTTTTAAATATTTTAGCGGTGACGAACGTTTATAATGTGCTGAGTTTTTATCCACTTGACATCTTGTGCATGAGGTTCAGCGTAAAGTGAACATGTTTTACCACAAAACGATGTTTAAGACCTAAAGATGACAGCGAAGACGGTTGAAACTGGTTGTCTTCAATGAAAAATATTTTCTGCGATCTTGGCTTCTGAATGGTTTTTAACAATTAAAACAGAACGCCCTTCAATACTCTCATCACGAGAAAATTCAAGTAAGTAAAATGTTTCTTCTAATTGATCCTACCATTTGAGCTTAATTTTATGGCAATCCCCTAAATCCGAAATCAATATCCAACCAGTAAACCTTTCACGGGATCGTCGGTCAAAAATCATTGCCCTCCTTTCATTTCATCCCTTCTTAGTATATTAAAAGATATAAACTGACGAAATACGCGAGGGGGGAAGAAACAGATATAAGCTGACGATTCCGTGACAGGACTCGTTTTGAACGTACGCTACATAAATCCTTTTTCTGTTTTCATGAGCAATACGTCATCAAAATTTCTAAGCCACTTCTGATGATTTGGAGTACAAAACAAAGATGGGAAAGTAACAGCTTCATCCCGGCCCACGAAATTCGCCGACATCACTTCTGCAGTTTTCCACGATCAAGGTAAAACAGCATACTTTTACGTAAGAAAATATCTTTCACCTGTTTTTTATTCCAGTCATTGATCAAAATATCAATTCTTTAGTTGATGACCGGTTTCTGTCCGTAATGACCATCCTCAGATCTTTTTTACACCATGTCCTAAAGTGATAAGGCCATAACGGCATCGTCAAAACATATAAATATAATCAGCACAGCATCGTCATATAGATCTAAAATAAGGTGTAGAATAGGCCATATCGTCCACACAGTCGATTCTTAGGTATGACGAAGATGGGCAAATTTAACGCAATAGGTGCTGAATAGAATGCCGATTTGCCGACAGGCGAGGAAATGACGTCAGGTAATTCGATTGAACAAAATGTTCATCAAATTCTGTCTTCAGAACCTGAACCAATGTCAAGTTTTGAACAGGAAGAAATAGAAATTTTGAACAATAATCTCGTACGCGCACAAATCCATGCCGAATATCAGCAGCATGGTGACAATGCCTTGGCAGATACGTCTCCTTCCATAAAAAGTGCAGAATCGACACAGCCCCCACAAGCCGATATAATGACGTACTTGCAACATGTGTTTGAGAAATTACAAGCAGATAACACCACTTTGATAACCAGTTTAAATGCTTTAAAATCAGAATTGAAAACCGAACTAACTACCCTGATCGATAAAAAGTTAGATGAAAGAACAAAACATCATGAGACAAGGCAACAATGAGATGATATCCGTACACAGTTGCAGACTCACTCGGATCACACAGAAACGTTGAATACAAATTACGATAATCTGTTTTTGCAATGCACCACTGTAAAATGGCTCTGAGCACTATGGGACTCAACATCTTAGGTCATAAGTCCCCTAGAACTTAGAACTACTTAAACCTAACTAACCTAAGGACATCACACACACCCATGCCCGAGGCAGGATTCGAACCTGCGACCGCAGCAGTCCCGCGGTTCCGGACTGCAGCGCCAGAACCGCTAGTGCACCACTGTAGACAAAGAAATTACACAATTACAGAATGTATAGAAGGACCTCCCAACAACAGTGCACAAACTTAGTAAAAATCAGGATAAAGTGTGGAACATATGGAAACCGATGTAGAAAATGTTGCTTGCGAACAGTATAGTCAGCTTAAACGACAAATTAGTGCACATTGTCAAACCATCATAGACAGTTACTCTGCTTGGCGCGAAAGATAAGACGCCGAACTAGCGGAAAAGCTGAACCAAGATCTGAATGAAGTAGTCACGGAAACATCACTGAAGTCTCAGGAAAACTTGATAGTATCAGTGAAAATTTGCAAAAGGAATTGTCGCTGCAGAGATGTATTACAAAAGGATTTATCCAAATGGTGCAATGAAGTACCCACGCGGTTTAAGACAGTACACAACGAACTGTCGGTGGCTAGGTAATATACAGAGGGGTCCAAAAAAAAATCTATCCACTGTTTAAAAGTCCATAAGTTGCAAACTAATTGACGGAGTTGTCTCATTTTTGGTGAAAGTGTAGCTTAAAGTCCAATTTAAAGATATCACTGAGGGTGTTCGAAATGGTCACCTCTAACATCCGCACACAAACGATGCCGCCGAACTGCAGCACTAACTACCGACTGCAACGTGTTCAGTTGGATATTTGCACACGAATGTACGATGGATTCTCGAAGTTCATCCAATGTGCGTGGATTTTGTCGATAATCGACGTCCTTTAGTGTTCCACACAGGTAAAAGTCCAGAGGAGTTAGGTCTGGGGAACGTGGTGGATACTCCACAGCACCTCTACGGCCTACCCATCTTCCTGGTAGATTTTCGTCGAGATACGCCCTGACACGATTTTGGTAGTGGGCTGGGGCACCATCTTGTTGAAAGTAAACTCTTCTGTCTCCATACAAGTCTCAGATGGCAGGTAAAATGGACGTCTGAAGCTTCTGAAGGTACACCTCACCGGTTACTGTGCCGTCAAAGAGGAATGGCCCAATCAAGCCCCGGTAAGACAACCCACACCACACATTTAGTCCGGGCAAATTCACGGCTTTGTCTACATGGACGTTCGGATTTTCGGCGGCCCATTAGATGCAATTGTGGTGATTTACTGTACCACTGAGTTTGAACTGTGCCTCATCAGACCACACAATCATCTCTGCAAACTCTTCATGGTTGCGCACCATGTTAGTAAACCACTCGCAGTACTCCATTCTACGATCTGGGTCGTCCTCGTTCATTGCGTGTAGCTGTCTTCAAAATTCGCTGAACACTTGAGCGACTCACTCCAGTTTCACGGGCACACTGTCTCACAGACTTATGTGGTGAGCGAGTGACTTGTAACACACGACGGGAGTCAGCTGGACTTGTTACTGTTACAGGTCGTCCAGATCGTTGTTTGTGTACATCTTTAACACAGCCTTCGGCTTCAAATTTGTCTCGAATGCGACGAATCGGTAAACAAGTCGGTGGCTCTGTTTGATACTCATTTCGCCATTGCCTTTTAACCTCATTAATGTTTTCGTACTTAAAATACCACTTCAAAGCTGAATTCCTTTCATCGAATGTAAGCCTTGCGCCAGCCATGTTTACTCGAGTAACTAGGTGCAACTAAGAACAAAACACTGACTATCTGGCGACTGTCATCTGACAAAACAAAACAACGCAATACAACGTTTGTGTGGCGATTCCCGGAACTACAAACTACTACACTATCAAAGATGAGACAACTCCGTCAATTAGTTTGCCAGTTATGGACCTTTAAACAGAGGATACATCTTTTGGGATCCCTCTGTATATCTGATACGTCACGTAAAATTCGCCAAACATGTGGCAATAGTCCAAATCGCGAGGAGTATCCGACTGGATAGATTATCAGAAGATTAAGTTCGTGGTAATGTATGTCCAGGCTGACTGAAACGTCTGAACACATGCACAATTTGAAAACGCATTTTTAAAGAAATCCTGGTCCACATGTGTACAGGAATGCCTGAGGAAACAGGTTTTCAATCCAGAACCCTTTAATGCCAAACAAGGCAGCCTCAGGCAGTATTTCGAAAAATACGTGAACAAAGGGCGACACTGGGACGAGCGTATTTCACACAATGACGTGATAAGAATCCTTATAGAGAAGCTACCCGCCAGCATACGTAAAGATTTGGTGTACGCTTCCCAAGACGACATGGATCAGTTATGGCTACCCTCGGTACAATTAATATGATACACGAGGACGTGAGAGCCAATTATAATCAAAATAACATGAATAATAAGAACGGGTCCTTGCAGCCTGGCCAACCGCAATATGGTAACAATAACGGCGGGCCGGCAAAGGCGCCAGGGGCGGAGTCCGTGACGTCAACGGCCGCATCACCACACTATGACTGTCAGACTACCGATCAACGACTGCGGAACAACCTGCAAAAACAAAAAGAAGTTTAACAGCAGATACCATCCTGGGTATCAGGGCAATGGCAACAGTCAGCACTGTGCCAACCAAAACTTACAGTACTTCAAATGGTTCGAATGGCTCTAAGCACTATGGGACTTAACATATGAGGTCATCATTCCCCTAGAATAGAACTACTTAAACCTAACTAACCTAAGGACATCACACACTTCCATGCCCGAGGCAAGATTCGAACCTGCGACCGTAGCAGCTGCGCGGTTCCGGACTGAAGCGCCTTGAACCGCTCGGCCACACCGACCGGCTCACAGTACTTCAACAGATCTAACCAGAACGTGAAAACTTTCCTCAAAGCAGTAGTAGCAATAGTCCACAAAACAGTCGTATGACGGGTACGTCAAGTGACTCTGTTAACTGGGTACCGCATGCACAAGTGCATTCTGTGAATACTGTGGTATTTACACATGAGCAGATGCCAATCTGCGTCGACAGACGAGAACCGATCACATTAAGCCCTCGAATGTCGGTCGTGACACGGTCTGGGCGCACAGAACAAGTAAACACAAACCTACTTAGATGCAATGATGGAATTGACATCACAGACGAACTCACACGGGAGCCACACAAGTGTCGACATAAAGCACAAATGGCAGTACAGGCTAAAATAAAAGGAAGTGTAGGCAAAATACTTACCACTACAGTTCTCGACACAGGCGCGACGACAAATTGTGTCTCACAAACATTTTTCAAAAGAATAAGGGAAGTCAAAAAAATTCCTATAATCCCAGTACAAGGTTGCAAAGTCTCAGGTGTTATTGGTTCAAAAGCTACACTAGTGAAATGGAAGAACATAATAATAGGGGATGGAGTTATATTGTGCCTGTTCCTAGTAATAAGCAGTCTCACTGTCTAATGCGTCCTAGGCATTGTATTTTTTTTTTTTTTTTTAGAGAAAAGGGCGCATTCATCGTCTTTTACAAAGGAAAATTCTTTTTTATGCACTAGGGTAAACAAATAAAAGTTGATTTCTTCAACTTTTGTAGTCCTGTCTTCCTCAGTTGAGGAATGTCAAAGTTGTGATGCAGTATACATAGGCATGACATGCAGGAATTTTGAAACACGATACAAAGAACATATCAGATGTTGGAAGTATGAAATAAACCATTCCACGTTTGCAGAACATTGAAAACACCCATAACCATCATCCTACAAACATGGAACAAGAAATGAAAATAATGAGAATAAGCAACCATGACAAACATCTTATACAAACGCAAGAAAACTTCCACAGCTAGAAAACCACAGCAGAAAACAAACACGTGATGAATGAACAAACACACATCAGCACAGGCTCCCTACTACACTTAATAAAGGAAATGATAAGATAAAAAAACTCTTCCCCCTTCACCTTCTGGACACACACACACATATATATATATATATATATATATATATATATATATATATAGACAGCACAAAAAAATTATATCACACACACACACACACACACACACACACACACACACACACACACAACACACACAAACAAACACACACACAAATGCATACACGAACAGATCACAGATACTTCAAAAATTAAACTCGAACGTTTGACAATAGCATTCGATTTTGGCAAAACCATTTGACAGTCGGCAACAGAAACCAAAACATTGCATTGATATTGCATTGAAACAAGCGTTCAGTTCATAGTGCTGTGGAATGTGGGGAAAAACCACAAATTGGCATTCATAAGAAGAATAACAACACCAAAAATGCAACAGGAGTGTAATATGTAAGAAATTGTCCACGCAACCTGTAAGTACAGTTCAAAACATTACTACTTATTAGGAAATACCAACCACTAGAACTGTTTATAGCCTATAGGTACAGTGACAAAAATGTAAATTAAATAGCAAACATATATACATATGCCAGGCCACTGGTGATGCCTTGCAGAAAATAAAGCTGAAACGCGTATGGCACTAAAATTGTGTTTTATTCAGTTGCTGTCAGACGGTCCATAAGTAAAAATTATCAATATACCGTAATACAAGTTGATTTATTGCACACACCTGGAAGAGAAGGCAAGTTTTGTCCAGGGTTAAAGGTAAATTTTCTCAGACATGAAAGTGTGCTGTGTGAATATGCTACAATTCAAAACGAGAGTAGTGTAAACGATAGAGCACACAGTACTACTAAGATCGAAGAATCCACATATTTATGTGAAACACAACAACAAGAATTGAAGACCCTTCTGGTTAAACATTTACACACTTTTAAAGAAAAACTAGAGGCTTTGGATCATGAAATTAAGAAAATGAGTATGTGAAAGGTTACAGAACCATCTTTATCTCCATACTGTAGCCCATTGCTTGCAATAAAGAAAGCAAATGGACAGGCAAAATTCTGTTTTGGACGCAAGACCCATAATATAATGATGGTACTAGTTCGTACTCAACTGGAGAATTTACACAAACAATTACAAAAATTCTATGGTGTAAAATACCTTAAGCCTAGATGTGAGGACTCTTACTGGCAGGTAAAACTCCATGAAGAGTCAAGAAAATACACTGCTTTTGTTCACGCCAGGAAGAGTTACCTATTTTGTGTACCACCTTTCGGATTAAATGTACGAGCAGGAATTTTCATTGCAGCACTTCATGCATTGCTTAGCCCTCATCTTTTAGATAAAGTAGCTGTATATACTGACGACATTCTCGTTGCTACTGAAATATGGTCAGAACATCTTGAACTACTTGACAGTATTTAACATAGATTTTTCAAAACCGGTGTTGCACCTCAGGCCGGCCGAAGTGGCCGTGCGGTTAAATGCGCTGCAGTCTGGAACCGCAAGACCGCTACGGTCGCAGGTTCGAATCCTGCCTCGGGCATGGATGTTGGTGATGTCCTTAGGTTAGTTAGGTTTAACTAGTTCTAAGTTCTAGGGGACTAATGACCTCAGCAGTTGAGTCCCATAGTGCTCAGAGCCATTTGAACCATTTTTTTGTTGCACCTCACTTATAAATATCTACATTTGGTAGAAGGAAATAAAATTTTTAGGGCATATTATTTCGCCAGCAGACATCAAACCTGATCCAAGTAAGTTAGATACTATAAGAAACTTTCCCAACCCTACAACAAAATGACAGTTAAAAGCGTTTTTGGGATTAACTTCATTTCATCGTCGTTTCGTTCCTAAACAACTATTAAACAGTCGGTCAGTTTTGAAGCTCCTGAAAAAGAATGCTTTTTGAGGCTATAAAGTATGCCTTAGTGTATTCAAATATTTCATGCCATTTAAATACGAATTTAGAGTTTTGAATAGCAGCTGACGCTTCATTACATGGTCTTGGAGCTTGTCTGTCCCAAGTAAACACAACAGACTCAAAACAAGAGATTACCGTAAGTAGCTATGATTGTATAACACTATCAGAGTGTGAATGTTCATTTTCGAATACTGAATTAGAAGCCTTGGCTGTCCTATGGGCCTTCAAAAAGTTCACCTTACTATTACATATGCGGTAAGCATATACGTGTATATTGTGATCACCAGGCTCTAAGTCTTCTAGTGACATTCAAATTACTACAAGCGAGAATTGCTAGGCAGACTGCTATCCTTCAAGAACACTCATCTGATATTGTGCATGTACCAGGGAAGGACAATATCATACCTGATGCACTCTCAAATTACTCCTAGGTCTCAGCGATTTAAATGTCATTTCAGAACAGATTACAGACCATAGAATTTTGTAAATGAAAGACACACACTATCGTCAGTGTTATTTAGATATGTGTGAAGACATGGCAGTACTACAAGACCTAGCTGACATGGCACACTGAAAACACAGCTCATTCAGAACATATCTGAAAAGGTAAAAACACATTATAAAATTCATGATGATGTATTATTTTATTCAAGAAACCCTAAGCAAAATAAATATGCATGCTTTAGTATGGCACACTCATTATTTATGGGGCCATTTCTGAACAGATAAATGTCTAAGAAAACTCAACAGGTATTGTTACTTCCCAAACATGCGTAGATATACACAGAGCCAATTAACGACTTATTTGATTAATCAAAAAGCTAAGCCAGCAAGCAGGTGTTATGACATTGAGTTACATCCAACCATACCAACTAAACCGATAGAATTAGTTGTGATGATATCATGTGTCCAGTCCCAGCTGGACGCTGCGGTTCAAAATATCTAGTAGTATTTTATGATGTATTCACAAAATACGTCAGGTTATATGCTTTAAAGTTAGTGAAGGCATTTGCCGTAATACGAATATTCTCACAGTGCTATCTAACAATGATAGGAAAACCTGACAAGATTCTTACAACGCTACACATTTCACATGAAAAAGGTGGAGAGATTTTATAAAGTGACAGGGCATTAAACATATTCTTATGTCAAAATTGTGGTGTCACCGCCAGACACCACACTTGCTAGGTGGTAGCCTTTAAATCGGACGCGGTCCGTTAGTATACGTCGGACCCGCGTGTCGCCACTGGCAGTGATTGCAGACCGAGCGCTGCCACACGGCAGGTCTAGAGAGACGTCCTAGCACTCGCCCCAGTTGTACAGCCGACGTTGCTAGGAATGGTTCACTGACAAATACGCTCTCATTTGCCGAGACGATAGTTAGCATAGCCTTCAGCTACGTCATTTGCTACGACCTAGCAAGGCGCCATTACCAGTTAATATTGAGATTGTAAAGCATGTACCGTCAAGAGCGATGTACACCAATTATGGATTAAAGTTAAGTATTCCAGCAGCAACGTACCTTATTGGCTATATTAATTACATTGTCCTGTTCCAGACCTCACGCCAGTTTGCGTGAGCTTAAACGCGTGCATTTCGGCCTCCTCTAGCAACACGGTGTTGGCTCTTCTGCCAACACATCAAAAATTCCGTCGACAAAGTAATTCCGCAAAGAGGATTCTACGAGAATTTAACAAATTTATACGTACTTATTGCAAGCTCACGTGATTCTAACTTGAGGCTTTTGAGGAAATAGTAAACTATTTACCCATATACAATACACAATATGCAACTGCTGCACTAATGTTTAACAGAATAGAGAAGAATGAATGGCTGCAGCCTTTGCCTCAATGGCCGAAAGAAGAAGTGTCGCTTCAAGACAAGGTAAGTGACACACTAATTGCGCTTAGAAACCAAGGAACGCTAAGAAAAATGTCATATGATTAAAGACTAAGTAAAACCCAGCAGTACTCTGTGGGAGATCTAGTACGTCAACGAACTCATTCCCATTCTACAGCTCCACTCAAGAAAAACTGTAAATGGCAGTTATTGTACACACATCAATACAGGATAGGATAGTAAACATGCCACACCCCGGAAGTTATCTTTCGGCATTACCTCAATCGTTAAGTATCAAGGGACTTCACTGTCACCAGATCTAAAAATATATCTATGAAAATCGATTTGCAGACCGTAGAACGAAAAGTTAAATATCTAGTACATTAGTGTATTAGCAATGTCATGCTATCAGAAAGTAACCGATCAAAATTTTATTACAAAATATCAATGTATTCAAAACAATGTGATTTCTTTCTTTAACGTTTGCCTAAGCCATGCTGATTTCAGTAATCAGTTTTGCTGAATGATGTTATTTATAAGACTATTTTACACGAAAAATGTGTCATGGATTTATCTATGCGTTTATTCGAACAGAACTGATCTATAATGCTAAAACGTGGTTCTATGGTGTAGATTATTTAGTAGCTTAAAGAAAAGGTAATACGTCTAAGAGCGAACTGGAGCTGTAATTTCGAAGTATTTGAAGAAAGTATAACTTAATGGAACTACTAGCAAAGAAACTAAAATTTTTCGTTTGAAGGAATACTTTGTGCGCACATGTGTGGAAAACTTTCCGTAAATTTTGTATGTATGAACACAGTTTCAATTTCGTCCGATGTGAGGCGATGTTTTGTTCGTTAGTTAAGCTTGAAAAATTATTAATGAGTCAGTGATGGACATAAATTTGGAATACGAAACATTATATGTATCCCTGAAGCAGAAACACGCTCTCTGTGAGCACGTTTCTACAAATGCTAAAATGGAGATGGTGCAATTGGCAGACTCGCGTATCAATTATATAAACAAACACTAAGTTCGTTGTCTTATCGTTAAAAAGAGAAACGCGCGAATGTCCTGTAACCATGTAGAAACAAAATGACGAGCTATGCTCACAAAGTTCCAGGTCACTATGTGGAAAACTAACACGTAATCGAAATACACAAGCAATATTTAAAAAAAAAAGATATATATGAATATGTAATTACAAAATTAACAAGACTAGTAAAGACTGTAAACTTAAACCGGTGGGTTCTACAGGGATGCAATTCATATCGTAAAGAGTGAAAAGTACTGTGTGTATAGTTTTAAACCTGCACGTCGGACTTCTTAGACGGGAAACGCATGTGTCAAGTACAGATTCTTGAAAGAGCCACGTGTGAAATGTGAACATGAATATTAAACAAAGAGTGCGACAGTGAAGCAAATGTGAACACGTAACAAGTGTTGCGCTGGGCAAATGTTCATCCAACTACAGTGCCAATGAAGCCGCAGTGAAAAGATGTTGAATTTCACTTACCGAGCACGAACCAGCGACGTTGTGGGACGGCGCTCCGATGTGTTGTGAGGATGTGAGATAATCCGAAAGATTGAAACATCCACACATACTCGCAACCATGGATAAACGATCGCACTCAAAAAAGTAGCAGCATTCGCGGAGTCGAGCAAGTAATAACGAAGCCAGCAGGCTCACTGGCTGTTTGTAGCTACTACGTGCGACAATACTGCCGGCAGCAACGGTCTTCAATTGTCGATGCTGCTTCGGCATTTGTGGCGATATTTCGAATGAACACCGTAAGTAATGATCCTGGGCACAATCAGGCCCGAATCTAGGAGGGGGAGGGGGACAAACCAGGTTATCTGCCCCGTGCCGCAAATCCGTGTTTTTGAAGAAAAAAAAGCCTTGTTTCACAAAGTGCCTAGCGTCCAGCGCACGTTAGTCTATCGATTCATCATATGATTTTGAAACGCATCCCTGTTGATTTTTGAACACATTCTAAGTTGATTTCTGAACGAATCATAAGTTTATTTTTGAGTACGTGCATAGTGTACGTGATGTCTCTCCCAGGGCAATCATCGTCGCATCTAGAAATAAAAAGCTTTCCCGTAGACGAAAGAGGACGGGGCTAAACGAACCGAGTCGAATAAACCCTAACGGGTGAATCCCAATCACTATTCGTTTATGTGGCTGATTGGCTGTGCAAATGATCAGTGTTGCCGTAATTATTAACGAAATCCACGCATTCAGACTACCAGAGTGGAAATAAACAACTTACAGGAGTAACAGGTAAGAAAGATTACATATTAATTTTCTCGGTGTCCAATAAAATGACATTTTGACAGAAAATTTTTGCCAGATCGCTACACTAGTAAGGGCCAGTTGTACAGCAGACGCTTAACTTCTGTTCTAGAACAGTGCAGAAAACGCATTGTACGAACACTTAATAGGGCCTAACCGGAGATTAAACGAGGGATAACTAAGCTGGTGATTCCGGCGGGGTTAGTGAAGTTGACCGATGAATTAGTTTTGGCAATGGCAGAATTAATGATGACATGATTGTTTGTTAGAATGAGGAAGGAGAGGAAACGTGGAGATCACACAAATTACGCGGAAGAATATGACGATTCTAAATTTATATAAAAATTTCGTACTACCGCTTTTTCATTTGATGCTTGAGAAACTGGAGCGTATGAATGAAATGTGGAACTATTTCCTAACGTAAAACTTTTTGCTTGTAGTAGGCCTAACAGGCATCTGATATTAGTACTTCGTGAATTATATTCTGGCGCGTTATTTATGTAAATTAGATAGATCATTGTGCGAAAACGGTCTCGCTTATTTGGCGTGTGTTACAATTGCTGCAATATTTGAAAGGCCTATTTCGTTTTTTTTTTAGCAGACAGTGACAAAATATACGTTGTTGTTGTTGTGGTCTTCAGTCCTGAGACTGGTTTGATGCAGCTCTCCATGCTACTCTATCCTGTGCAAGCTTTTTCATCTCCCAGTACCTACTGCAACCTACATCCTTCTGAATCTGCTTAGTGTATTCATCTCTTGGTCTCCCTCTACGATTTTTACCCTCCACGCTGCCCTCCAATACTAAATTGGTGATCCCTTGATGCCTCAGAACATGTCCTACCAACCGATCCCTTCTTCTGGTCAAGTTGTGCCACAAACTTCTCTTCTCCCCAATCCTATTCAATACTTCCTCATTAGTTATGTGATCTACCCATCTAATCTTCAGCATTCTTCTGTAGCACCACATTTCGAAAGCTTCTATTCTCTTCTTGTCCAAACTATTTATCGTCCATGTTTCACTTCCATACATGGCTACACTCCATACGAATACTTTTAGAAATGACTTCCTGACACTTAAATCAATACTGGATGTTAACAAATTTCTCTTCTTCAGAAACGCTTTCCTTGCCATTGCCAGCCTACATTTTATATCCTCTCTACTTCGACCATCATCAGTTATTTTGCTCCCCAAATAGCAAAACTCCTTTACTACTTTAAGTGCCTCATTTCCTAATCTAATTCCCTCAGCATCACCCGACTTAATGAGACTACATTCCATTATCCTTGTTTTGCTTTTGTTGATGTTCATCTTATATCCTCCTTTCAAGACACTGTCCATTCCATTCAACTGCTCTTCCAAGTCCTCTGCTGTCTCTGACAGAATTACAATGTCATCGGCGAACCTCAAAGTTTTTATTTCTTCTCCATGAATTTTAATACCTACTCCGAATTTTTCTTTTGTTTCCTTTACTGCTTGCTCAATATACAGATTGAACAACATCGGGGAGATGCTACAACCCTGTCTTACTCCCTTCCCAACCACTGCTTCCCTTTCATGTCCCTCGATTCTTATAACTGCCATCTGGTTTCTGTACAAATTGTAAATAGCCTTTCGCTCCCTGTATTTTACCCCTGCCACCTTTAGAATTTGAAAGAGAGTATTCCAGTCAACATTGTCAAAAGCTTTCTCTAAGTCTACAAATGCTAGAAACGTAGGTTTGCCTTTCCTTAATCTTTCTTCTAAGATAAGTCGTAAGGTCAGTATTGCCTCACGTGTTCCAGTGTTTCTACGGAATCCAAACTGATCTTCCCCGAGGTTGGCTTCTACTAGTTTTTCCATTCGTCTGTAAAGAATTCGTGTTAGTATTTTGCAGCTGTGACTTATTAAGCTGATAGTTCGGTAATTTTCACATCTGTCAACACCTGCTTTCTTTGGGATTGGAATTATTATATTCTTCTTGAAGTCTGAGGGTATTTCGCCTGCTTCATACATCTTGCTCACCAGATGGTAGAGTTTTGTCAGGACTGGCTCTCCCACGGCCGTCAGTAGTTCCAATGGAATATTGTCTACTCCGGGGGCCTTGTTTCGACTCAGGTCTTTCAGTGCTCTGTCAAACTCTTCACGCAGTATCAAATCTCCCATTTCATCTTCATCTACATCCTCTTCCATTTCCATAATATTGTCCTCAAGTACATTGCCCTTGTATAGACCCTCTATATACTCCTTCCACCTTTCTGCTTTCCCTTCTTTGCTTAGAACTGGGTTTCCATCTAAGCTCTTGATATTCATACAAGTCGTTCTCTTATCTGCAAAGGTCTCTTTAATTTTCCTGTAGGCGGTATCTATCTTACCCCTAGTGAGATAGGCCTCTGCATCCTTACATTTGTCCTCTAGCCATCCCTGCTTAGCCATTTTGCACTTCCTGTCGATCTCATTTTTGAGACGTTTGTATTCCTTTTTGCCTGTTTCACTTACTGCATTTTTATATTTTCTCCTTTCATCAATTAAATTCAATATTTCTTCTGTTACCCAAGGATTTCTACTAGCCCTCGTCTTTTTACCTATTTGATCCTCTGCTGCCTTCACTACTTCATCCCTCAAAGCTACCCATTCTTCTTCTACTGTATTTATTTCCCCCATTCCTGTCAATTGCTCCCTTATGCTCTCCCTGAATCTCTGTACAACCTCTGGTTCTTTTAGTTTATCCAGGTCCCATCTCCTTAAATTCCCACCTTTTTGCAGTTTCTTCAGTTTTAATCTACAGGTCATAACCAATAGATTGTGGTCAGAGTCCACATCTGCCCCTGGAAATGTCTTACAATTTAAAACCTGGTTCCTAAATCTCTGTCTTACCATTATATAATCTATCTGATACCTTTTAGTATCTCCAGGGTTCTTCCATGTATACAACCTTCTTTCATGATTCTTAAACCAAGTGTTAGTTATGATTATGTTGTGCTCTGTGCAAAATTCTACCAGGCGGCTTCCTCTTTCATTTCTGTCCCCCAATCCATATTCACCTACTATGTTTCCTTCTCTCCCTCTTCCTACACTCGAATTCCAGTCACCCATGACTATTAAATTTTCGTCTCCCTTCACAATCTGAATAATTTCTTTTATTTCATCATACATTTCTTCAATTTCTTCGTCATCTGCAGAGCTAGTTGGCATATAAACTTGTACTACTGTAGTAGGTGTGGGCTTCGTATCTATCTTGGCCACAATAATGCGTTCACTATGCTGTTTGTAGTAGCTTACCCGCATTCCTATTTTCCTATTCATTATTAAACCTACTCCTGCATTACCCCTATTTGATTTTTATACGTACCGTAATCAAATCGGGAAACCACTCCAGTCTTGGGTACTATTCGCATTAACAGCTTTTTTTGTATCAGACAATGACATTTTGATTTTACATGTAGCAAAACGTTTGACAAACTTTGAAGAGGTGATAGATTCTTTCGCAGAAAGCAAAGCACGCCGTGTAAGGATATAGCAAGATTAGAGAGAAAAACATGAAAATATGTTAGCTAATAGGCAATAAAAAGTGCAAATTTTCTGAAGAATTCTTACTCAGCCAGTTACAAATAATCCCACCCAGTATTGATTGTGAGGTTTTTAATGGCGGTAAAATGTCAAACCGGCCGACTGGGAGCAGGAGGGGAACCACAGGACATTTTAATTTCCACTGTCCTGAATATAGGTTTGATGGCTTCACGTTTTAATTCCACAGAGCTAAATACAGTGACGCGCGATAGAAGAACGCTGTGTGAAGAGATGTGACACTGCGCTTTGGCACACTTAGACCACGTTACATGTCTTACATTTCCTCGAACATATGTGTTTTATATATCAGACTCTTCGGAAAGATGTGCGCTACAAAATGAACATATTTTTGAGAAATGATTTTCTTTTAAATTTTTAACGTCCTACTCAAACGCTCACTGTTCGGAAATGTCGTAGATCCTGGGCTGGACACAATAAATAATATAATTCCCAGGACACTAAAACTGCGGGATGGTAAACATCGTACTCTCCAGCATTAAGAGTTGTGTAATGCAACCATAATGTAAATAAACATGTTTTATGTGACCATATGTACAGTGTTTTATGTAAACATCTATAGAAAACAACGAGGATAGAAAACGAAATCTAGTCTTAGCAAAAACAATATTAACCAGATTCCACCTTAAAGACAAATAAGCGAACCCCCGAAAAATTAACAATAATTTTATGTACATGTTCTATGTTACAGGAAATCTGTATTAAACGTAAATGGTAGTGTGTGCTTATGTCAAAGGCACGCCAAATACCTGATACTGCTGTATAATGTGTTTCATGTACACGGCTGCCTGAAGCTTTTCCCACTACTATCTGCTGCTGCAACTGCGGTAATACTGAGGTGCTCCAGACTCGCAACTGCTTTGGTCAGCAGAAGCTGGAGTAGAACACACACTGGAGACGACTCCGTTTCGGAAGCCAAAGAAAGAGGACAGTACAGGAGAATAAGAAACTGTTACATTTTGAAAACGTCAATTAATGTGAAAACTTATGTTTAAAAGTGCAAAGAACTTTTTCGAAGAAAGATTACTAAAAAAGAGTATTTATATATATTTGTGATTGTAACTTGTAATCCTTACGTTTTATTTCTGTGTTCCAGAATCTAATTAATACGAAATAAGTATTGCCTAGAAACATGACCTGTAAAATGCCACCATCTGGTGGGGATAAACTAAAAGACTCATGAACGAAAGAAAAGACATGCAAATGGTCTAATGGCGCTTACAAAACAATATACTGTCACCGCCATTCGAGGGTGCATATGTAACACTCCCTTATCGACAGAACTTCGATGGGCTGCGTTTAAAAATCTTTAATTACGCTCTGTGATATATTTTGTTTAAGTAAAAGAATGATTTTTTTTACTTCTGTTTTACCTCTAGGTTCGACTAGACACCTTTTCCCTTACAGCTATGCTAACCATTTTGTAATGTCTAACATTTACGTAAATATCTTACAATATATTTAAGTCAATTCAGTCAGTTGTCCCAATAACTGAATTAACATTGTTGTTGTTTGTTGTTGTGGTCTTCAGTCCTGGGACTGGTTTGATGCAGCTCTCCATGTTACTCTATCCTGTGCAAGCTCCTTCATCTCCTAGTACCTACTGCAGCCTACATCCTTCTGAATCTGCTTAGTGTATTCATCTCTTGGTCTCCCTCTACGATTTTTACCCTCCTCGCTGCCCTCCAGTGCTAAATTGGTGATCCCTTGATGCCTCAGAACATGTCCTGCCAACCGGTCCATTCTTCTAGTCAAGTTGTGCCACAAGCTCCTCTTTTCCAATCAACATTGTCAAAAGCTTTCTCTAAGTCTACAAATGCTATAAACGTAGGTTTGCCTTTCCTTAATTTTTCTTCTAAGATAAGTCGTAGGGTCAGTATTGCCTCACGTGTTCCAACATATCCACGGAATCCAAACTGATCTTTCCCGAGGTCGGCTTCTATCAGTTTTTCCATTCGTCTGTAAAGAATTCGCGTTAGTATTTTGCAGCTGTGACTTATTAAACTGATAGTTCGGTAATTTTCACATCTGTCAACACCTGCTTTCTTTGGGATTGGAATTACCATATTTTTCTTGAAGTCTGAGGGAATTTCGCCTGTCTCATACATCTTGCTCACCAGATGGTAGAGTTTTGTTAGGCCTGGCTCTCCCAAGGCTGTCAGTAGTTCTAATGGAATGTTGTCTACTCCCGGGGCTTTGTTTCGACTTAGGTCTTTCAGTACTCTGTCAAACTCCTCACGTAGTATCATATCTCCCATTTCATCTTCATCTGCATCCTCTTCCATTACCATAATATTGTCCTCAAGTACATCGCCCTTGTATAGACCCTCTATATACTCCTTCCACCTTTCTGCTTTCCCTTCTTTGCTTAGAACTGGGTTTCCATCAAAGTTCTTGATATTCATGCAAGTGGTTCTCCTTTCTCCAAAGGTCTCTTTAATTTTCCTGTAGGCAGTGTCTATCTTACCCCTTGTGAGATAAGCCTCTACATCCTTACATTTGTCCTCTAGCCATCCCTGCTTAGCCATTTTGCACTTCCTGTCACTCTCATGTTTGAGACGTTTGTATTCCTTTTTGCTTTCTTCATTTACTGCATTTATATATTTTCTCCTTTCATCAATTAAATTCAATATTTCTTCTGTTACCCAAGGGTTTCTACTAGCCCTCGTCTTTTTACCTATTTGATCCTCTGCTCCCTTCACTATTTCATCCCTCAAAGCTACCCATTCTTCTTCTACTATATTTCTTTCCCCCATTCCTGTCAATTGTCCCCTTATGCTCTCCCTGAAACTCTGTACAACCTCTGGTTCTTTCAGTTTGTCCAGGTCCCATCTCCTTAAATTCCCACCTTTTTGCAGTTTCTTCAGTCTTAATCTACAGTTCATAACCAATAGATTGTGGTCAGAGTCCACATCTGCCCCTGGAAATGTCTTACAATTTAAAACCTGGTTCCTAAATCTCTGTCTTACCATTATATAATCTATCTGATACCTTCTAGTATCTCCAGGGTTCTTCCATGTATACAGGATGTTACAAAAAGGTACGGCCAAACTTTCAGGAAACATTCCTCACACACAAATAAAGAAAAGTTGTTATGTGGACATGTGTCCGGGAACTCTGAATTTCCATGTTGGAGCTCATTTTAGTTTCGTCAGTATGTACTGCACTTCCTCGATTCACCGCCAGTTGGCCCAATTAAAGGAAGGTCATGTTGACTTCGGTGCTTGAGTTGACATGCGACTCATTGTTCTACAGCATCAAGCACATTAGTACGTAGCATCAACAGGTTAGTGTTCATCACGAACGTGGTTTTGCAGTCAGTGCAATTTTACAAATGCGGAGTTGGCAGATGCCCATTTGATGTATGGATTAGCACGGGGCAATAGCCGTGGCGCGGTACGTTTGTATCGAGACAGATTTCCAGAACGAAGGTGTCCCGACAGGAAGACGTTCGAAGCAATTGATCGGCGTCTTAGGGAGCACGGAACATTCCAGCCTATGATACTCGCGACTGGGAAAGACGTTGAACGACGAGGACACCTGCAATGGACGAGGTAATTCTTCGTTCAGTTGACGATAACCCTAATGTCATCGTCAGAGAAGTTGCTGCTGTACAAGGAAACGTTGACCACGTCACTATATGGAGAGTGTTACGGGAGAACTAGTTGTTTCCGTACCATGTGCAGCGTGTGCAGGCACTATCAGCAGCTGATTGGCCTCTACGGGTACACTTCTGCGAATGGTTCATCCAACAATGTGTCAATCCTCATTTCAGTGCAAGTGTTCTCTTCATTCCAACGTGATCAAATTGTAAATTTTCACAATCAACATGTGTGGGCCGATGAGAATCCGCACGCAATTGTGCAATCACGTCATCAACACAGCTTTCTGTGAACGTTTGGGCAGGCATTGTTGGTGATGTCTTGATTGGGCCCCATGTTCTCCCACCTACGCTCAATGGAGCACGTTATCATGATTTCATACCGGATACTCTGCCTGTGCTGCTAGAAGATGTGCCTTTACAAGTACTACACAACATGTGGCTCGTGCACGATGGAGCTCCTGCACATTTCAGTCGAAGAGTTCGTACGCTTCTCAACAACAGATTCGGTGACCGATGGATTGGTAGAGGCGGACCAATTCCATGGCCTCCACGCTCTCCTGACCTCAACTCTCTTGACTTTCATTTATGAGGGCATTTGAAAGCTCTTGTCTACGCAATCCCGGTACCAAATGTAGAGACTCTTCGTGCTCGTATTGTGGACGGCTGTGATACAATTCGCCATTCTCCAGGGCCGCATCAGCGCATCAGGGATTCCATGCGACGGAGAGTGGATGCATGTATCCTCGCTAACGGAGGACATTTTGAACATTTCCTGTAACAAAGTGTTTGAAGTCACGCTGGTACGTTCTGTTGCTGTGTTTTTCCATTCCATGATTAATGTAATTTGAAGAGAAGTAATAAAATGAGCTCTAACATGGAAAGTAAGCGTTTCCGGACACATGTCCACATAACATATTTTCTTTCTTTGTGTGTGAGGAATGTTTCCTGAAAGTTTGGCCGTGCCTTTTTGTAACACCCTGTACAACCTTCTTTCATGATTCTTGAACCAAGTGTTGGGTATGATTAAGTTATGCTCTGCGCAAAATTCTACCAGACGGCTTCCTCTTTCATTTCTTGGCCCCAATCCATATTCACCTACTATGTTTTCTTCTCTTCCTTTTCCTACACTCGAATTCCAGTCACCCATGACTATTAAATTTTCATCTCCCTTTACTACCTGAATAATTTCTTTTATCTCCTCATACATTTCATCAATTTCTTCATGACCTGCAGAGGTAGTTGGCATATAAACTTGTACTACCGTAGTAGACGTGGGATTCGTGTCTATCTTGGCCACAATAATGCGTTCCCTATGCTGTTTGTAGTAGCTTACCCGCACTCCTATTTTTTTATTCATTATTAGACCTACTCCTGCATTACCCCTACTTGATTTTGTATTTATAACCCTGTATTCACCTGACCAAAAGTCTTGTTCCTCCTGCCACCGAACATCACTAATTCCCACTATATCTAACTTTAACCTATCCATTTCCCTATCTAAATTTTCTAACCTACCTGCCCGATTAAGGGATCTGACATTCCACGCTGCGATCCGTAGAACGCCAGTTCTCTTTCTCCTGATAACGACGTTCTCTTGAGTAGTCCCCGCCCGGAGATCCGAATGTGGGAGTATTTTACCTCCGGAATATTTTACCCAAGAGGACGCCATCATCATTTAATCATACAGTAAAGCTGCATGCCCTCGGGAAAAATTACGGCTGTAGTTTCCCCTTGCTTTCAGCCGTTCGCAGTACCAGAACAGCAAGGTCATTTTGGTTAGTGTTACAAGGCCAGTTCAGTCAATCATCCAGACTGTTGCCCCTGCAACTACTGAAAAGGCTGCTGCCCCTCTTCAGGAACCACACGTTTGTCTGGCCTCTCAACAGATACCCCTCCGTTGTGGTTGCACCTACGGTACGGCTATCTGTAGCGTTGAGGCAAGCAAGTCTCCCTACCAACGGCAAGGTCCATGGTTCATGGGGGGGGAATTAACATTAATCACCTCTACATTAAATACTTATCAATGTTTCTTATTACAGCTTTAGATTGTCTTTGGGATTGTTGCCATATACTGATTACAAAGAGACTGTCAGTGCTGTTAGTGCAAATTGAGCGGCTAAAATATCTAAGAACCTTATCTACTCGAACGCTTGGTTCGGGGATTTCAAAGTCCTATGCCTCCAAATTACTCTGTCATTATTTCAGTCTCAAATAAAGCGGTCCGGCACCCCTTTGTTAAACACGGAATGGCAGAGCTGCTAATATTTTCTTAATAAGATTATAGGTCTTCCAGCTACTCCCACGCAATTGCGCCGTTGGTAAATCCCATCTAGAATATCTGGAAAGCGTTGGAGGGACGTATTGCAGCGCATTCAATGTACCAACGATAATCCAGCAATTGTCAACCGCACTGGTAGAGGAATGAAACACTCTACCACAAGAGCTCTTTACCAACCTTTTGACCAGCGGGGGAGTACGTTGCAGAACTTGAATTTCCGTCCGCGGTAATAAAACAGCCTGTGGAGAACCATGTCCTACCTTTTGCAATGTCCAGGGAATCATCATGAATCGCAGTGAGTTCAGTGTAATTATTGTCTTTGAGTAAAAGTGTCATTTCTGTTCTTGTCATTGTGTATCTTTCAGTTCTCTTTTGTATTATATTGTAGCAGTTCTTTCTGTGTGTGCTAACAAGTTGCACCGAGCTACGTTGCTTGGTGTGACACATCAGAAGACAGTTATTTGCGTCCTTAGATACTTCACACCAGTGTAATTAAATTATCATTCTCTCTGACACGTTTAATGAGTTGATTAATATTATCGTGCGCTTCTCCTTCTAACGAAGGTCAGCGTGTATATTTAATGCAGGGTCTTTGCAAAAAACTCATCAGATTTTACAAGCTAATATCTTCAATATAAATGAAGACAGAATCTTGGGTGAATTTTAACTCACGCCTAGGACTACAAGTACTTATTTTCTAAAGAACCATCCGATTTTACAAGTGTATATCTTTTATATGCATACACATACAACCTTGGCGTACTTGTTACTGGTATATTTAGCATCGAAGTTTTCATTTACGTTTCACATATGTCTAGTATACCTTCCACCGGAGCCATGACGGACATCTAGACGATAATCAAACTAAACCCATAATTTCGCGAGCATTCGTGGAGTTACTGCAATTTTCACTATAGCCAACATATTCGTCTCGAGAGAAACAGCAACTGCATCGATACTTAGGCCTAACATAATTCTAATTTATTCTTCAGTCTCATTATACATTTTAAATTGTACGACATGTTTCTATCACTTGGGGCGTCTTCAGTGGCGCCGAGTTATAAAAAATATTTGGGGCCCTCACTGGGGGTCTTGCCCTGGGAAATTTTCTAAATTTTAGAAGAAAAATAGTGAGTTTTAAAGTTTTTTAAGCATATTAGAGTCATATGATCAACATTAGAACCCCGAAAACTGGACTCTCGATAACTCGACACTTCGGTAAACACGACAAGTCTGGCAAATTTTTTGGGTTTGAAAAACGAAACAAAACAAACACGCACGGTGTTTTCGTGAAAAGCTAATTTAATTTGCAACAACAATCATGCTTATAGACTATTAGAGAGCAGTGAATATATAGCTCTGGAAAGGCTGAAATTATGTTTAACTAAATCCTAAACTATCATTATAAGAATAAAACATAAAATATTACTTTCGCACAGTAATAGCACTTTGATTAATAAGTGAAATAACTAATTTAAGTTTACTTTGAATTAGGCTCACGGTTCATTAAATAAAAACAATATCTCCAAATTAATGCTTTATGCTTTAATACAGTTAATAAAGTTAATACAGTATGCCTAATACTTTCAGTCGAAAAGTATGTAAATAGCGGGTTTTAATCGGGTCTCACAACCTAAAAATATTTAAGTATTTGAAAATAACTGTTACAGTACTATAGTAACATAGTAATACAGTAATAAACTAGTACCAATAATTCGAAATTGAAATTTTGACATCATGTATGTATTTAATTCTCTATTTTATAAAGATTTTTAATATTACTCTAAATGCCATTATTAGGGGTAGAGTGTCTTTAGAAAGGTGCAATTGTCGACCGTCTGACTGGATTACTGAATATGAAGTCGTTAATGAATGGTCGATTTCCAATTCATCCAAAACATCTCGGTGGGCTTGAAGAAGAGTCAAGTTGTTCAATCACTTCTGTCCCATTGTTGATCGGAGATATGACTTCAGAAGTCCGTTCTGCTGTTGTTGTCGTGGTTGGAACTACTTGGAGAAGCTTAATGCTACTTCACATCACATTTCTCCAACTGCTGGCTCTTGTGTAATGTCCTTTCTTACATCACGCATGTTTTTTAAGACCACTTATTTTTCATTAGCGATATCGGCTAACAGATTCAAGTGTAAGCGCAGTCTCTCAATGTCCTGGTCATTTTTGAAAAACTCAGTTGATTTTTCCAAATTTGTTCAACCTCCGTTTACTAAAAGCGAGCACTCTTGTTCAACTGCAATGACCTGTGTGAGTCCAGTTGAAGCAAACCGCTCAGTAATGCACGACTGCACTGTTTCACAAACTTCAATGTAAATAGCTTTGTAGTATTCCTTTGGGGTTTTGAAAGTGTGCGGTGAGCTGGCTTCGTTGTTCTAATACTTTTTTGGTATATTTCGATTCCGAGGAAGCGAAGGATCATCAACTAGTGAAGGTTTTTCTTTTAAACACAATTCCCAAAAGCGTTCAAAATTATCACGTCTTCCATTCAATATACAAATCAAGCTGTCATATATTTTTTTCTAGATCAGCAACACTTAGATGAGGGCATTGAATTTTTTCATTGACATCCTCTGCTCGGTTCATTGCGTGGAAATAAAGACGTAAAAAGAAATAAGTCTTGAATTGTAACATTGATTCAAGGTAGCCTGCACATTTGTAACCTGCCTCTGCTAGTCCTATGCAAAAAATGTTTCAAAAAACTCTAGAAGTTCTTCAAAGTTTTTCAATATTATCAAGATACTAGAAGCTTGCATAGGTCATTGAGTCGGGCAAAGGGGTCCTAGACCAGTTTTGTCGTTGGCGCTCTCGCAGCGTATGCTTCTGAAAAGTCCCATCCTTTTGTTGGATTCCCTTATGGTGTTTATTAAGTCCTTGGCTAAAGCCATAATATCCCTCATAGACGTAAGATGGCGGAGACTGTCTACAACTGCCAAATCTGAACTGTGGGTAGTGCAGTACACATAACGTGCTTTTGGGTGTATATCCAAAACTAACTTTTTTAGTCCTTTGAACTTACCTCTCATATTCGAGGCACCACTGTCCTCTAAGTTATCCACTGATAAATCAAGACGAGCAAAAACGCCTTTTAAAATACTAAACATAGTTTGTGATTCAGTGTTGGGGGTCTCATATAAGCCAATAAAGTCTTCGTTGATGATTAAGGAATCATCAACAGTACAAATACAAAATGACACTTGTTCATGAATCGAAGAATCACTTGTTTCGTCTACCACAATAGAAAAATGTTCAGTCTTGTTGATTGAAGCCAATACCTTTCTCAACATGGACTTTCCTAGTAGATCAATGATATCGTTTTGAATATCGTGGGATGTCCACTTATACCCCGAACGCCCTTACCAATCTTTAAAGTCAGGTATGTCATATTTTCGGAGTTCCAACAATTGAAAAAAAATTGAGTTTGCATTTTCATGCCCTCTAATTGCAAGTCCTTGTCGGCATAGAAATTGCGTGGTCGTAAAAATTGTCTCAAGAGCTAAACGGCCTTTCTTCATATCACTATCTAGCTGTTCATTCAATTGGGAGGCCAAACTTTGGTTAGTGATAGAATTTAGTTTCAGAACACCTTCTTTATGCGTAAACGTACGTATTTTCATGAAGATGGAATTTTTCCAAATCCTTTTTCCAGTTAGAAAACCCTACAGAAGTAAATGTACCTTCTTTTGCAGAAAACTTTTACGGTAGATGCTTCATATTCTGGCCATGTATATTTGATCAAACAAGACTTCTGTAATGATCTTCCCTTACCGGATTGTCCAGTTTTCGGCTTTGAATGGTTCTCGCCTGAAGACGATGAATCAATTGACGGCACAATAACTGTTGTAGACTGACTTGCAGTATCATCAACTTCCAAGTGCGCCTTTTTGCTAACAAATTTATCCATTGCAAACTTAATTCACAATACACTAAGAGACTAAAGTAAACGAATGAAATATAGCCATATAAAACAGTCCACTAGACACTAAAGTTGGAACACTAAACATATCTGCAGCATGCACTGAACGAAACTATCCTCACTGACTGAGTGTGACAGCAGGGTGGGCTTTATATAGCCGCGGCGTCGTAATGTCTCGAAGCGTCAAGGCGACGCAAGGCGGAGGGTTCCAGGCGCTTCTGCTCCAGTCCTTTTGATGTCGCCGTGGCTGCAGCGCTGGACCGCTGGTGCCACACTTTACCTGGAGAAGGTTCGCCCACCGGGACAAATTCTAAGTGTACCCGCAACAGCGTAACACTATCATGATTCACACCACTCGTTTTCAATTAACCTGCTTACTACTGTGATAATTATTTAACTCATTACTGAATGTATTTTAAATGGTAACTATCGTCGAACACGGAAAATAAAAAATTCCAACATAATTTTGTGATTTTACAAAGCATAATATAACAAATAATTTTCTTAAATTATTGGGGGGGGGGGGCGGGCTCCGCCTCCCCCCCCCCCCCCGCCCCGCAAACGAATTTTTGAGGGGGCTCAGGCCCACTCAGGGCCCATGGAGTAGGCGCTTGTGGGCATCTCCAAATATAAAACAAAGTACTCCGAAATGCGGTTCTGAATGGGCAACTATTTAGTTTTACTTTGTTTTAGATCTGAAGATCATCCAGAGTGATCGAAACAGGTCATATAATTAGAAGTGTGCATCTAAGACTGAACAATAAGTGAAAATTAGTTTAAAGCTATTGCAATTAATGCTGTTGCAATGTGATGTCATAGTTCACCCAAGACTGTTGGATGGGGAGGCACTTAGATAAAGTTTGGCACGAACCCCTACAAAACAAATCACATACCGTCAGATCATGGAGATCAATATTGTGAAGTGCAAGACCTATCAGTCCCTTATGGCGGGTCCATCTTCAAGGTGGCTCATGGTTAAGAAACGCTGCAGACTTACAGCGGTTGTGCTTCGTACTGTGGAAAAATGAAATTTTGAGCATGTTCTCGCAATTGTGCAAACAGCCAGAGAGCTATCAGCATGAGGGAACACCTACTGAGCCAAGCTAAATTTTTAGTTATGATGCGTAAAGCAGAATTTAACCCAAGTTTCAGTCTTCATTATCGCAAGAGATACAGTTTAAAGAAATGGGATCAATATTATTGAAACACCATACATTATAGTAAAAAAAATATTTGTATTAACATTTATGCTCGAACAGCTGAACGACTGCGCCGAAATATCTTGTCAATAATGCTTGAAACACTCCTGTACAAGTTATTATAAATGATTGAAACAGTTTTATAAATTCTCTGCAGCTATATTAACCGACGTAATGTCACAAAACTCATCACTCATAAAGAAAAACTCATGCAGCTGTACTTCAGGTTTCTGAGACGAGAGCGCAGCAGTGGACAGCTAGGCAAGATGGCGACAGGCGCTGATACAGTGTACGTTGTACTTGAAATGCATTCACATCAGTGTGCCGAGCCAGTGCAAGGACACATCCGAACGAAAGTCAACAGACTTACCGTGTCCCAATCTGTTCAGAGATGGTATGCACAGTTTAAAAGCTTCAGGATACCTCTGCGAGGGGAAATGAACCACTCGACCTGCAGTGAGTGAGGAAACGGTTGATGCCATAAAGGCGAGTTTCGCACGTAGCCCACAGAAATCGACGAACAGAGCAAGCAGAGCGCTGAAAATAACAACCGACCGATTGGAAGATCTCAAGGAAACGACTGAAGCTGAACTCTTACCACCTGCAATTGCTACAAGTCCTGACTCCTGATGATGAAGCAGACTTCAGTTGCAGCAGCTTGTGGAAGAGGGTGAGTTTTGTGAGAAACTCATCTTTAGAGATGAAGCAACAGTTTTTTTGTGAATGACACAGTGAACAGACAGAATGTGCGAACCTGAAGGAGAAAGAAGCCTCACG
This sequence comes from Schistocerca americana, assembly GCF_021461395.2. NCBI lineage: Eukaryota > Metazoa > Arthropoda > Insecta > Orthoptera > Acrididae > Schistocerca > Schistocerca americana. The sequence continues at coordinate 439,653,080 of NC_060125.1, forward strand.
CTATTGTGCAGCACATTTGCTATCACCATAAGTTAATGTGTTCCGTGTATTCCCATAGTTCAAAGATTACAGTCTCTTTTTCTTCTTCTTCAAAAAATATACTGTTACAGGACACATGTATCTGGATGTGCTGGGAAACTGATTCGTGCCCCAACTGGAGGCCGACAGTGTGGACATAATCTACCACCAGTACGGTGCTCCACTCTTCTTCCTTCATGATGATTGTGAATTCTTAAACAGAAAACTGAGAAAACAATGAATCGTTTGTGGTGGGGTTGATGATCAGCAATTCATATCGTCGCCTCCACATTCTTCCAACCAAATTTTTTTGGTTGGGGCTATGTGAAAGATTTAGTATTTACACCTCCTCTACCAACAAACCTACCAGAACTTCGAGGTCGCATTTTTTCGAACAGATTAATAGAGATATGCGGCACCAGACGTGGGAATGAATTGAGTAACAACCTACAGAATCAGTAGGTGGGCACATATAGAACACTTAAAATATGTAAAAAAAAAAGCTTTTTGAATTTTTCTATGAGTGTGCAAAGCCCCGTGACAATATATCAAATAACGTAGCACCGCGATCTGTAAAATCGCTTCAGTCATTTGTAATAACCCTATAATTCTTTAGAATTGCCATCATGGCAAGAACTGTTGAAGTAAACTAGTCGACTATGAACTTTTTGTGTATGCTGTACAGTCACACTATCGGGCTGAATATTTTGTAAAAACGCCTGTAATGTGAGCTGCCTATCTGACTCAATATTATTCTGAAATAAATATACTCACCTCGCATCTTGATAGCTCGAGCACTATTGATGTTGGCCAGTCCCTGATTTCACGTTTACATATGAAACTAAACTAGCCGGTGGTGTCGGGGTGGAGGGTGGGGGAACCAAAAGAAATTATCCAGAAACTGAGGAATTTACTTAATGAGTTCACTCAAGTCCCCTGTACAATACATGATTATTTGTAAGACCATATGGTGTGACACGCATCAGCAATCACATAAGACGCTCGTTAACAAAAAACGAATAATTGCCAGAAATGAAGCCTCGTTTCCGTTTAAAATGTTACTTATTTTACCTTGTAGCTATTGTTTGGCAATAAGTTTTTCAAGGGAGCCGACTTACAACAGATCGCGTCCGACATAGAAAAGTCGCCGTATGCCGAATTGCTCGTGACATGTCTATAATTAATGGCTGTCGACTTGGTGATTACACATGACCAGGATTTGTTACAAAAGATAACTCGATGTATATGAACTTGGTTCATTGGTTCCCCACAATCAAACTTCCTAACTGTGCCTTCCGTGCCCACACTTTTACAGTCCACACTGATAAATTGTCACTCAAGAGAAGTCACTATCTATCTGATCTTAATTTTTTCAACGACTCCTATTCCTACTTTTAGTAGAGACTGCTACTTCAGTCCTAATCACACCTGACAGGTTCACTCTTGCTCCTTCCGCTGAACTCCGATATATGTAATTATTAATGACTAACCACTCGGCTTCTTAATACAGTTCTTCCGCTCAAAATTGTCTTTAATTTTTACTACGATCCATTCGCATCTTTACGGTCCGAGCAACACTTCTAGCTTCCAGCCCTGATATACTCGCATGCCCACTCATTACATACTGGAACTAGAGACGGGCTGTTAACTGCAGTTCATGATTAATTGTAATTAATCTACTAATCGATTATGAATACTTCGGTATGTCTTTCACACCAATTAATTTCACATAATCGAATATGTCTACGCTCTCTATCTCTTTGTTTGTTTTAAAGGTTGTCTATAGCTTCATTAAGGAATGAAGTCTGTCCTCTATTACGTGCTGTGTAACTTAGGCATTAAGTCGGAACATTTCGTGTCGGCTACGTTCTATTTACAATTTCTGACAATATCAGCGATCTAACTGTAGTGGCTCTTAAGCAGCATGTTGAAGAATCACAAGTGCTTGAAGATGGAGCGTTCATGAAACACTAGTTTCAATACACCAGGAGCAGAGCTCTGCCATTGTAAAAGCTAATAGCCGGGATTTAGTCTCTGAAGTTTCTAATCGACATCAAACTGTAACCAAAAGAAAAATCATCTGTTTTGTAGTTCTGGAAGGAAAATGAGGCAGTGTATCCTTTTCTGTATAGCTTGGCTTGTAAACAGCTGACAATAGTGGCTTCTTCTGTTCCTTCTAAAGGACTATTTTTTAACGAACGGACACAGCAGTAGCTAGGCGTTCGTAACTCACTGGAAAAAGAATACGTAAATAAGTGCTCCTCAGTTCACTCCCAGAAAGTTGTTAGTGCTTGTTAGCATATTCACTACTGTATATGTGTTAAAACAACGATATTAATTAGCTTTACCAGCAGATGTTAAGTAGATATATATTTTTACAAAAAAAAATGGTAATTATGTACTTCACAACACTGAGCTACTATTATTAGTCACTAAAAGAGAAATATGTGATAAATCGCTTTGTTTTCTGTAGAATAAATCTTTCTATCATAAAAAATAATTTTTGGCGAATGTTTTATATACCTAAAAGTAAAGACGTGTCGTAACATTTAATCGATTATTGGCATAAATTAATCGATATGACTAATCGACTTAATTAAATTATCTAATTGACCAATAACTAGACTCTTACTCATAATCGGCCATCCCTAACTGGAACACACGGGTGTGACTCGACAATGCTCCCGTCACAGAAAAAAAAGTGCACAGTGTTTTTTTTCTACAATGGAGATCCCAGAATGCCAGACTCGCCGGCTAGCGCATGCCAAACAAAGACTACGAGTGTAACAGACACAACAATCTTACACCTACGTTTTGATAGCCGTAGTCTATCTCTAATGACGCTTTTAGGAATGATGCATGTTACTGGGAGAATGAAAGAAGATCGAGAAATGTTTGCTAGCTTTACCTCACGTGTGTTGTCTCTCCCACAAGCATTTCGGCGTGCTTACGCTGCCCAAGACCTTCCGAATTACGTAGCAAAGACATATCCTGAGTATGTGGCGCCAGCTACAAAGTCAGAATTTTGTGCCAGGGCGATGCAAGGTTACGGAAACGGCTTAACGTGAAAGCGAGTACTCGATTTTCGCAAGGTGTTTTGTGTGTGGTGCTGGGATGTTGACTTGGCGCGCGTGACACCGACCCGCTCCGTCCACGCTGTGACTCGTAACGCCCCCCTGGGCTCCTGCCAAGGCAAGCGGACATTAATAGACTGTCACGCCGTCTGAATCATGTGCACGGCCCGCAATTAGCTAGACGGGAAAACCACGCAACTCACGCACATTCCGTTGTCGCTGTTTAAGTCGATGAGCTCTCGCCCTACCTAGAAACTGTTGGGGCAAGAAGAAAATATTTCGACCTAGCACCGAGGTGATGACATCATGATTTTCTTTTGCGTGATAATAACGCAAATCAACTGCGGAATACACTACGTAAATGGAAAGCGTTATACCTTGATGCACCAGTCCCAGATTTATAAGACTTTTTGGAGGTGATCATCACATGCTGTAGTTGTGCTCTTTAGTCCGAAGACTGGTTTGATATAGGTCTCCATGCCGCTCTATCTTGTGGCAGCCTCTTTATCTATTGTAACCTACATTCATTTGAACCTATTCACTATATTTATCTCTTGGTCTCCGTCTACAGTTCTCCCCCCCCCCTCCTCCCCCCACACACGCACAATTTCCTCCAATACTAAATTGATGATTCCATGACGTCTTAGAATGTGTCCTAGTAACCGGCCCCTTCTTTTAGTCAAGCTGTGCTACAAAGTTCTTTTCTCCCCAGTTCTCTTCAGTATGTTCTCTTTAATTAGGCAATTTGCCCACCTGATCGTCTACATTCTTCTATGCCCCCCCCCCCCCCCATTTTAAAAGCACCTGTTCTCTTCTTATCTGAGCTGGTTACTGTCCATGATTCACTTCTGTACAAAGCTAAACTGCAAATAACCACTCCCGAAACGACTTTTATAATATATGAATATTTATACGATGTTAACAAATTTCTCTTTTTTCAGTAACGGTTTTCTTGCTGTTGCCAGTCGGCATTTTATATCGTTCTTCGGCCATCATCAGTTATTTTACTGCCCTGTTGCCAGTCGGCATTTTATATCGTTCTTCGGCCATCATCAGTTATTTTACTGCCCAAATAGCAAAAATCGCCTACTTCATTTAGTGTATCGTTTCATAATCTAATTCCGTTAGCATAACCTGATTTAATTCGGCTGCATTTTGTTACTCTTGTTATGGTTTTGTTGCTATTCATCTTATATCCTCCTTTCAAGATACTGTCCATTCCGTTCAACAATTCTTCGATTTTCTTTGCTGTCAGAAAGACAGAATTACAATGTCATCGTCAAACCTCAAAGTTTTTATTTCTTTTCCTTGAACTTTAATTCATTCTCCAAATTTTTCATTGGTTCCCTTCATTGTTTATGCAGTGTAATAACATCGGGGATAGGGTACAACTCTATCTTACTCCCTTCTCAACCATTACTTCCCTTCCATGTCCGTAGGTGCTTACGATTGCCGTCTGGTTTCTGTACAAGTTGTAAGTAACTTTTCGCTCCACGTATTTTGCACTTGCAACCTTCAGAAATTCAAAGAGTGTATTGTACCCGAGATTGTCAAAAGCTTTCCTTAAGAGCAGACGTAAGCTAAAACAATGAAAAAATTCGGAATGGTTTTTATTGCTTAATTTATTGGATTGGTGCATTAAGAACGACATCTCAAAGTTTCATGATCGAAATCACATAGAAATGTATTTTAATGAAGTTCTTTGGCCGTCTGCGCCTGCCACGCTCCCGTTTTCCGTGTTGTGGACCACACCTTCTCTACGCTAGACATTTCTGTGTCAATTTTCCGGTTACACAATTTAAATAGACTACTGATGTCTCTAAAAGGTTCTGAAAAAAATGAAGGCTAAGGTATTAGAATATTGGAAGCCACTGGGAAGTGCTACAAGATTGACAGGCAAAGAAATTCACACATAACAGAATTTTGTGGAAAAGCCGTCAGGGACAATATACATAAGGTGAAAACAATGTAGCACGTAGTGTGGGGAATATTCTTCCACGAGTTTTTCACAGATGAGAATCCTCAGCACGTCCTCTGTGACGCATCGTGGTGTAAATACCTTTTGGCAGAAGCTAGTGGAAAGCCATACACCCGGAAGCATGATTCGCCATTTGCTGTGTTATGAAGCCAACTTTCAGATACCTATCTAATTCTTAACTGTTAAGTAAATGTGCATATGGGAAAACATAAAATGTGAATGAGAGCAACAATCACCTCATTTGGATGTGTTGTCCAAAAACAGTATTTTTATCCTCGAATATTGTGAAAATAACTGCTTACGATGTCTGTCTAGTGTTTAACAGTGGAAATGTATGGCTGGTTCAAATGGCTCTGAGCACTATGGGACTTAACATCTGAGGTGCAAAAACTGGTTCAAATGGCTCTGAGCACTATGGGACTTAACATCTTTGGTCATCAGTCCCCTAGAACTTAGAACTACTTAAACCTAACTAAGGACATCACACACATCAATGCCCGAGGCAGGATTCGAACCTGCGACCGGAGCAGTAGCGCGGTTCCGGACTGAGCGCCTAGAACCGCTAGACCACACCGGCCGGCAGTGGAAATGTAGGTGGGATTAAGTGCCTGCAGAGATTTGGCTTCCATACAGGTGCGTTCATGGTGAAGATACTCCGAATCACCAACAAAACCCAGGTAGCAGAAGAAAACATACAAAAGTTGAGGCAGGAGCAGAGAATACTGTAGGAAGACAAGGTAGAGAACGTAGATTATGAGTATGGACAGCATTAGTGACTAGAGGTATGTCAATATTGTTAAAAATTGAAATAAAAATTTTAAATGAGATTTGCCACAAGTGATTTTTTTCATGTATAATGTAGCTTTCTTCGAGATTAATAAAAGCTAAAATCCTGAAATTTGACACATTTCTTAAAATACCATTTATTGGACAATCCTGTGCAGCACTTTTTCTTTAGTTACTGTCTGAGAAAAGTTCTCCTCTGCTGTATGAGGAAAAATTTTGGAAATTTCTGATAACTTCCTAAGGGTCCAAACTGCTGAGGTCATCGGTCCCTAGGATTACACACTACTTAATCTAATTTAAATTAACTTAGCTAAGGACAACACACACACACACACACACACACACACACACACACACACACACACACACACATGCCCGAGGGAGGAACCGAACCTCCGACAGGGTGAGCCGCGCTAACCGTGGCAAGGCGCCCACGACCGCGTGGCTACCCCGCGCGGCTTATGAGGAAAATAGAGCGGTCTCAGTTAACAAAAAACTGAAAAAGTAATTAGAACTTAGCTATGAGTTTAAATAAAAATCTTTTGCACATGTTTTACAAGCATTTTATTCAGGTGTGTAAGCTGTACAGTTTTAGCTTTAATGCTTGATTAGTTCTTGAGAACAGGCACATTATATGTACATGGGTAATTAAAAATTGGAATTCTTATCAAATGAATGCCCCTGAAAACTATCAAACAAAACCTGCACAGAATATCGTGCAAGATTTTCTACATATTAGTCTAAAGTTTTAACGTTTTAACTGTAGTATAGCTGTAGGTATCCACGTCAACAGGCATTTTGGCCTACGTCTGCCCTTAACATGTCTTCTAAGATAAGTCGTAAGGTCAGTACTGTCTCGAGTATTTCAACATTTCTCCGGAATCCAACCCGAGGTCAGCTTCTACCATGACTTATTAAACTGATAGTTCGGTAATATTCACACGTAACAGCACAGGCTTTCTTTGGAATAGCAATCTCACATTCTTCTTGACGTCTGAAAGTATTTCATCTGACTCAAATCTTGCCCATCAGGAGGAATAGCTTTGTTATAGCTAGCTCTCCCAATGATATCGGTAGTTCTCAAAGAATGTCGTTGACTCGAAGAGCCTTGTTTCGACTCAGGTTTTTCAGTGCTCTGATAAATTCTTCTTTCAGCATCATATATCTCGTTTCATTTTCATCTGCTTTCTCTACCCTTTCTATAATACTGCCTTCAAATTTATTTCCCTTGTATAGCCCCTATACAAGTGATTCACGAAGATCTGTAAATATTTCAGTATGTTATTCTTCAAGTAAAACTAAAGAAAATAAACATAGGTCCGCAAATGTTTAGTTACAGAGTTGCAACTAATAAAAGATTTTGCTTGCAATTTAGCAACTTCGCTAATATGAAGCAATCGCAAAACTGTATGAGGTTAAAGTAAAGCATGATTTCCATTTATTTTGTTGTTCTTGGTCTGGTGAATCTAATAAAACATGTCCTAGACGTATATCTGCAGTAGTTTTCCAGAACATCCAGAGAAGCAAAGATTGTTATACAAGTAGATGTGTTTACTGTTGATACACGTGGAGCTAAATGCATTGAACTCGGTGGAGACATTTTTGAACATTTATTGTGAATGTATTGTGAAATTGTATGTACACTGTACAGCTTACAACTTCCTTAACACTGAGCTTTGTTTTTTCCGGTTTAAGTTGAATTCACGTGTGCTATGGTATTAATAAAAGCAGATTATCTGACGCATTCATACAGTTTCAGTTAACATTATTACCAAAATTTTTCCAAAATTAAATTCTCTACAACTTCCAGTGACCGGTTCCCGACGATTCATGGTGACACTCTGCTTGTAACAGCTCCCCGGATTTCAGCTGTTTTCATGACTATTCATAAGAGCCAATGGATCAACACTTGTCCCTGCGGTCTAAAACGGTTTCTTAAAATTCCTTTATGCTTTCTTAGTACACGCTCTCTCCAACTTCTTTTTCTGTTTCCACTGATTTTCTTCTTAGGTTCTCCTCAGCAACTCTTCATTTGTTTCTCTACCAATTTTTCACTATCCATTCTCCGCCAGATCGACGTTTTAAAAACTTTTACCGTCTTCCGTCCTCCCTCCTCGGGGTTCACGTTTCGAAGCGCAAAGGGAGCTACGTTCAACAACCTTTTCCTTTATTACATACCGCTGCACTGTATCCTTTGGAACGTCCCCTTAGAAAAATTAACGAATTACTGTGCTGGTAACCCCTTACGTTATTTGATTTTCAAACAGCTGAGCAAAACTGAACGTACTCAGACATTTCTCTCTTTACTTATTCTGATCATCACTAAACTGACACACAATATTTTTAGCGCAACGCAATCTGACTTTCAATAATCCCTACAAAATAATGGCCCTGACTAACAATAAAAAAACAATGAAAAATTTTGATAGAGCCGTCCTGGGTGGCCGAGCGGTTCTAGGCACTACAGTCTGGAGCCACGCGACCGCTACGGTCGCAGGTTCGAATCCTGCCTCGGGCATGGATGTGTGTGATGTCCATAGGTTAGTTAGGTTTAAGTAGTTCTAAGTTCTAGGGGACTGATGACCTCAGAAGTTAAGTCCCATAGTGCTCAGAGCCATTTGAACCATTTTTTTTTATAGAGAACAAACAATGTATTTACCTTAATAATATTCAAAACTCATCATATATATATCAGTTCATGATATACAGCATTACAAATTTACTCTTTCTGATGGACACACGTCCAGATCGTCCGCTCTCAAAATTCTGCCATCTCTCTCCCCGCATCCAACACTGCTGGCGGCTCACCTCCAACTGCACAACGCTACGCGCTGTTCACATCCAACTGCCCAACACTACAATAACGAATATTCCAACAATGCCCACCAGCCACAGACTGCACACAGCATAGCCAGTGATTTTCATACAGAGCGCTACGTGACGTTACCAACATAAAAACCTAAACAGCCTTCTCTTATTAGAGATCGATAATTTCGCCATATCTGTCGCGTTCCAGTGTCTTTGCTGCATCTCCTGTTGCTTTCAGTTATGATTCTGAGGCACTATATTTTCTCTTCATTCGTTATTATTTTTATTCTTTCAGCCCCTCCTACTGCCATTATTTTCATGTTCTATACGTTCATTGTCATTTCATTATCTTTTCTAGTAGTTTAGATATCCTCTTTCGTTTCTTGCTTTTTTCCATGCCAAAGTCGAAGCACCATATCGTCCCCGAATTTCAAACACCATATTCTTCATCTACAGATTTATCACTTTGTCCACTAATAAACATTGCTCGATCATATGTTGTAGTCATAATCTGAAGAGGATAAGGGAAAGACAACAAGGTCGTCTTACAAATGGCTCTGAGCACTATGGGACTTAACATCTGTGGTCACCAGTCCCCTAGAAATTAGAACAACTTAAACCTAGCTAACCTAAGGACATTACACACATCCATGCCCGAGGCAGGATTCGAACCTGCGACCGTAGCGGTCACGCGGTTCCAGACTGAAGCGCCTAGAACCGCTCGGTCACTGCGGCCGGCGTTGCCTTACACCTCATCCTAACTGTATGCGGTAGGTTTTCGCTTTTTTCAGTCTTACGAAAGAAGCAAATTACACAAGTTCAGTAATAAAAGCTTCATATCAGAACCTTCATAACTGAATGTGGAATAATCGTAATTCCTGGCAGTGAGCTGAACATGTTCCCCATTTAGATCTGACTAGTGTTCTAAATAACGTTGGCGCACGATCACACTGTCGAGTTATTTATCGAATAGAGTGTGGGTGCGTTACGTAATAATAAGGATGTGCGATGTTGGCAAAGCATCAACAGTGATTTGTATTTCATGGTCACATCGGTGGCTGATAATAACCGATGTTTTTAAACCTCGATGTTAGTTGATGAATTTATAAAATAGCGTTAAAAGCAACATATCAATACGTCTGGCGCAATATTTGTTTTCTTGTTTCCTTAGTCTAGTGGTTAGCGTAGCTGCCTTTAGATTTTGGAACCGCATATTAGATTCCCAGCCAAGTTGGAGTTTTTATTCGCTCGGGGAGTGGGTGTTTGTGGTGTCCTAATCATTTAATCTCATCTTCATCACAAAGACGCGTTAGTCGCCGAGGCGGCGTCAGATAGACTTGCACCGAACAACTCCAGATGTGGTCTCTCGGCCACTAATGTCATCCCTTAGAAAAACCAATGTTATTGTCTTGTAGCCCTGCTTTTTCTGTTTCCAGAAAAGCAAACCCTTACTAGTATAACATGTTGGTTAATGAAATATTTGAACTAGAAGTTATGTGAGACGCCTGGTTAAATCCACAGGGCATAACAGGTAGTTGGGACTGTGGAAAGGGGCCAATAGTGAGCAGCTGTTAGTTACACTCGAACAGATATAACTTTATTTAGTTGCCCAAACATTACATAGCAAATTTCCGAGCTTAACTATCGACTGAATATGTCACACAATCTTATGGCTTAAGGGCGCAACCTCTCTAATTTTTAAAACGGTTGAAGGCCCATGATTTTAAACACAACTACAATAAATTTTCAAAAGGCAGAATGCGCAAGGTTTTATCCTTAAATAATATTTCATAAGAGGCTGGAGGCCCAAACAATCTAAGACTTAACAATAAGGAATTTTACTTTTAAAACTGCTGAAGGTCCATGATTCGAAACACAACCACAATAAATTTTTACAAGGCAGAAAGCACAAGGCTTTATCCTTAAATAATTTTTTTAACATGAGGCTGAAGGTTCAAACAATCTAAGATTTAACAAGTAAGGAATTTAAATTTTAAGATGGCTGAAGGCTCATGATTGAAAAACACAACTACAATAAATTTTCAAAAGGCAGAAGGCCTAAAGCTTTATCCAGAAGAAAAAATATATTTTAATTGAGGTTGAAGGCCCAAACAATGCAAGATTTGACAAGTAAGGAATTTTCAATTTTAAAACGGCTGAAGACCCATTTTTAAAACCCAACCTAAAGCATACAAATTCAAACAATCGGCTATGAGCCATTAAAATATGCAATCAAACACCGATAAGAAAAGGCAGTACAGCCAGCGGCGCTCAGAAGTTTCCGGAGGTCGGTCTGCACTTGAAATATTAACGTTCGCTTAGGGGAGACAGGTAGTCGGCCCAAATATATCCGATCCGCCGGCAACCCAACCAAGAGACAGTCAACGAACCCACCGACAAGACGACTTGCTTTCCACCTGACCAGTACACAAGGAACTCTAAAGCCAAAAAGTAAAAGGTGTAGCTGCCCACAGCCAAGTATGCATAAGGTGTCAAAACTACACTCACGTGTTGGACAGCGACAACACGGTGAGGAAAGGACACTGCCTGAATTGTACGTCAGCGGCCAGGGCAGGTAGCCGGAACACTAATGGCCACAAGGCAGAAATTTCCGCTGGTGCACTTGGACTTCAAATAACCAAAATACAGTTAAACTCCACCGGATGGTGGCCAAACTTTCGCCAACTCGAACACTCGCTGTTGGTTATGGGCATATTCCAAACAGCCAACCATGAAAACCAACGGCACAACATGAACAGAACTGGCTTCGGTAATTAAATCACCACTCAACTTTCATGTCGTGGGCCGGTGAGCCACGAACCTCGTAGCGGTCGGAACAGCTCCCACACACTCCGACACTGCGTAGAGACCGACAGCGGGCCCGGCCCACTGCGCCGCATGGAGATTTCCTGGCTCATCCACACCAACCGACCGACTGTGCCGCACACTGGCTAGCCGGAAACTATAAGCACCAGATCAAAGACAGTACAAGGTGCAAATATATAGATACACACCGTTGCTACCACACGTAGAAAGAGGAAGAAGCATGGAACAACCGCAATAACTGCGGGAAACCAATCGCAGAGTAACAGTCAAGATTTAAACCAACGCATAACCCGGGGCCAGCATGTCTCATTATGAGTTTCCATGTACCCTGGACGGAATTTTGCTAACCCCTGGGGATAAAACTGGTTACCCAAAATTCCGCTGTATAACATTTATACCATTTGATAAATATGCAGATCAGTGTTAAACACAGTAACTCTATCCTCTGCCGGCCGGAGTGGCCGTGCGGTTCTAGGCGCTACAGTCTGGAACCGAGCGCCCGCTACGGTCACAGGTTCGAATCCTGCCTCGGGCATGGATGTGTGTGATGTCCTTTGGTTAGTTAGGTTTAATTAGTTCTAAGTTCTAGGCGACTGATGACCTCAGAAGTTAAGTCGCATAGTGCTCAGAGCCAGTACATCAGCTTTATCCTCTAGCACGCCTGCAAATACGACGTCGACTTTGATCCGATGACAGCGTATTCCAGCTGTGAGATAGTAAATCTACTGATAATGGTTTCAACGTCGTCGGCGAAGGGGCATAGCTACAAAACAGCCTATTGTGTCCACCATTTAGCAAGAAATGCTCACAGCCAGAAGGCTCAGTGTGGTGCAAATGTGTGAAGCAAACACAAAACCATGCCACGAAGATGTACTCGTGCTTCCTACAGCCAAATTAGTGAGTCTGAGAGGGGTAAAACTGTGGCTTTCCGAGTGGTAGGCTGGTCCTTCCGGAGAACTGCCACGGAAATTGGACGTTCTGCGTCAATTGTGCAATGATGCTGATATCAATAGTCTCGTGAACATTCTTACACCCGTAGATGAGGGTCTGGACGTCCACGCAGCAGAGACACCCGCCACGATCTTCGTGTTGCATAGACTACAGTGACAGATCGTACAGCTGCCACAGTATAGACAAGAGTTCTTCTGAGCCCAGACGTGGCAACACGAACTGTTGCAAACTGGGACTACGGGCACGCACACCTCTACTCCGTCTTGCACTGACGCCACAGCTCCCATGTGCGCGGCCCGACTGGTGCCGCCAGAGGGTCACTTGGAAGATGGAATGGCGCGCCGTGGTCTCCAGCAATGAAAGTACGTTCTGCCTGCACGCAAGAGCTGGTCTTTTGCTCGTACGACGTAGACTTGGTGGGCACTGTCTTGTAGAGTGCCTTCGCCCAAGACATTGTGGCTCCACCCAAAGCCTTATGGTCTGAAGTGCAATAAGCTACAACCCTCGTTCACCTTTGGTGTATCTGGAGGGTACGATAACCAGCGCTCGGTACGTGGCGAATATTGTTAGCCCCTTTTTTCTGCCAGGAAGGTGATTTATTGTTCCAACAGGATAATGCTCGCCACACACAACCTGTAAAACTCAAATTACAGGGTGTTTGTGAATGAATATCAGGGTTTTAACGCTTTATTATGTTTATTAGATTAAACTTACATTTATAAATGATGTGTCAAATGAAAGAGCAACTCAAACAGTTGTGTTTGGCACCAGCGCGCATGCGCAGCGTGCAATGTCCGCCGCAATCCGAACTTCACTGTACCCAAGCGCTGGATAGGCCGCAAGGGGTTCAATAGTAGGGCTTGCTTTGCATGGCTTTCACGTTCACCCGATCTAATGGCGTGCAATTTTTTCTTTTGGGGCTTCATCAAGGATCGTGTGTACGTGCCTCCACTACCAGCAGACCTCCCTGAATTAAGAAACCGGATTGAAATAGCTGTTGCTACAATCACTGAAAACACACTTATCAACGTTTGGGAAGAACTTGGCTATAAACGTGATGTGTGCTGTATGACAAATGGTGCTCACATTGAACATTTATAAGGTTCTTGGTAAAACTGTTCGAGTTGCTCTTTCATTTGACATATTATTTATAACTGTAAGTTTAATATAATAAATATTATAAAGCGCTAAAACCCCGATATTCATTCATAAACACCTATTTCTCAACACCCTGTACTGAGCGAGACGTGCTGCAATTTCCCTCGCCAGCACGATTTCCGGACTTGTCTCCAATGGAGCACGTGTGGGATGTAATGGGACGAGAAGTGACTCGTGCCAGTCCTCAGCCAATAACTCTTACAGAACTACATGAACAGTTCGGCAGGCATGGGGTGACGTATCCTAGCGGCCGGAGTGGCCGAGCGGTTCTAGGCGCTACAGTCTGGAGCCGCGCGACCGCTACGGTCGCAGGTTCGAATCCTGCCACGAGCATGGATGTTTGTGATATCCTTAGGTTAGTTAGGTTTACGTAGTTCTAACTTCTAGGGGAGTGATGACCTTAGAAGTTAAGTCCCATAGTGCCCCGAGCCATTTGAACCATTTTTTTTTTTGACGTATCCTAGGACAGTATTCACCATCTGTACGATTGACTGGATGCCAGAGTCTGCGCCTTTATTGTCGCCCATGAGGCTACACCACGTACTAATATGGGTGTGTCAGTATGGATCGATAACTGGTATCTCAGAACAGCTTGTGCTACTGATCTGTAAAAATGTAATCAATTCAAGTACCTCATTTGCTCTGTTGCAACAGTAAATCTTGAGTGAATTGGAAACATCTGAAAGGGTGTACCATTTTTTTCGTCAGTGTATATTGTATTCAAATCATTTATCAAATAATTCTTATGCCCGTTTTTAAAATGGGCTTTACACAAGACCGCAGGCGGTGTTCAGTGTGCCGTCCGTTGTGGCCGAGCGGTTCTAGGTGCTTCAGTCCGGAACCACGCGGCTGCTACAGTCGCATGTTCGAATCCTGCCTCGGGCATGGATGTGTGTGATGTCCTTAGGTTAGTTAGGTTTAAGTAGTTCTAAGTGTAGGGCACTAATGAGCGCAGATGTTAAGTCCCATAGCGCTTAGAGCCATTTTTTTGTGTTCAGTGTATATTCGTAAGAGTGCCGGAAAATTGTCGAAGAAGACTAGGTAATGTTGTCATTGATCATCGTTCAGAGAGTCTGTCGTGAAAATCAGCATCATGGGATAGTTACTGAGTATTAGTTCTGTGTTATAGCCACTTGTTCGATTTAGACTCTTCGAAGCCAATGTAGTTAACTGATCTGTCTTGTTACGACTGTGAAATTTACTGCATAAAAGCTGATCATCAAATTGGGCAGTGTGAAGATAAGCTTGGGAATGTACTTTGATGGTCTTGTGTAAAGTTATTTGATGTTTGGTCAGAACACCTGGGAACCATCAGCTGGACAGTGAAAGGAGAAGACGACTTATGAGGCGGGTCTTCAAACTTACGACCGGAAGCCTAGTATCAAAGAGTGCTTGTTGCACGCAAGAGGGCTGGCTGGTAAAGGTCAGCGGTCTCGTGGGCACGCGCCGCAGGAAGAGGCGTCGGCTCTGTGTGCGCCAGCAGACTGCAGATCAAGGCGCGGGCACTTACTTCTCCGAATGAGTGCAGGCCCAGCACGTCTTTTGAGGACCATAATTGCTCTGTCTCGTAATTTATTATTTTCTCAAGAATAATCTCGAGCCTAGGCCAGTTTCAAGTGATACATGAAGAAATAGCATACGTCGCATAAATATCAGCAACATCATTTCTATGAGGTGAAAACACGCTACAAGTAGGAAAGTGCTTAGTTAGTTACTTAGTTAGTTGGTTACGTATCCCGCCCTTTACAATTTTTTTTTAAGAGGGTGTTCGACTGTTGTAGCTAGAAACGAAAGGTACGACTAGAGAACTATGAAACAAGTGAATAGTCCCAGTAAATATGAGTCCGAAAGCCAATGGTTTCCACGATACGAACATGTACAAGTGCAGTCAAAAAAATTGTCACAACACTCTTACTGTCTACGTTTATTTCGGAATACCGCAAGTGAGGCGTAATCTATGAAATGATAAACCTGACTCGTTTGATTTTACTATCATTCCGGATAACTAAGTACTGATAAATAGGGTTTCGACAGGAAGTGTCTCCCCACTACCACGGAATCCCAAGTTCTCCGACTTGAACCAGTTATACTTTTTGGGTGGGGATATTTTAACACTTTGTGGTATTCCAGCCTTGTTAATAGTGTCGAACTCCGTGAGCGCACTGTGAGTGGTTGTCAGTCATTTCTGAACAAATCTGGGATATCTGAAGGCGTGCGGGGGAATAATGAGGAGGCTTGCTGAAACCTGCCGTCACATGTGGAACATTTGTTGTTTCGTGTTTGTCGTTAAGTGCAGATCTGTAGTTTCGATCCTCAGGAACTCTGTTATAAGGCACCCATGTACCAATCGTAATAAGTCGTATTGGGGAAAGCATTGGTTTCCGGACCTATGTTTGTTAGTATTATTTGTTTACTTCAGTGTCCTCTATTCGCCCTATATGACTAGATGCTGGCCATTTACAGATTACTGGACAGTACAGTGGCTAAAATTTAATAAACATGAACGTATTTGTTCTTGTTACTACTTATTTTACGCGTTAAATACAAATATAACAGCAAAATAAACAGTTTTCCCCTACTGTACGATATACCTATGCTAAATATTCGTCATGTTCCCGCGGAGTAGAAGTAGTTGTTCGGAAGAAATGATTTCAGTTTAGAATTAAAAATTTTCACTGCTAACTGTCACGCATTTTCTTTTATTGAGCAAATGCTCAAATCTTTTTGTGTTTGCGTATTGAACTACTATATGAACTCCTGATAGTTTTCGTAACGAAGCTGCTGTTATAACACCCCGAAAGAGGTGTCTATATGGTAGCTTGGATGAACACCACATGTCAGTCTCACTAATGGCTTTTATGTAATCAGTTCGTGCTTTGCTAGTGATGAGTTAACCCACGATAGTATTTCATAGGGTAACAATCAGTCGACACAGGCAAAGTATGTGACAGCTGTGCTTCGACAGTTATGTGTTAGTGAAACAGGTGAAGTTGTAAAGGTCCAAGATCGACGAACAATGCTAAAAAGGCGATCGAAGAAGGATATTATGAGCTTCCCTCTATCGAGAGTGAATTATAATCTCTGGTGAGTCTGTTTAGCATCTGCTGTTCCTACATCTAGTTTTATGCTGTCGTTCCACTTTACGAGTAGAATCCTCCCTATGGCTGCGAAGCCTTCCGTGACGGAGTTCTCGCCTAAAAAAGTTCTCGGTTTACTTGCCGCGTCAAATGGGCCTAAATCTCAAGTTTCCGACGATTGCCTCCATCATCTTCGTTTGGGGCTAAGTCAGACTTAGCCGCTGACGACGGCGATGGAGGCAGTCATCGAATGCTTGAGACTTTATCCGAATTTGACACGCGAAATAAACCGAGAACATTTTAGGTACTACACCTCTTTGTGACCGATTTTTATGTCACAAGCAATGAAGGCAACCAAAGAAAAATATGGAAGGAGAATCAAAGTTCAGGCAGAAGAAATAAAAACTTTGACGTTTGCCGATGACAGGGTAATTGTATCACTGACTGCAGAAGACTTGAATGATAAGTTCTACGGAATGGCTAGTGTCATGTGATGATGTAAGACGGGTATCAACAAAAGTGAAACAAGGGTAATGGGAGTTGGTCGAATTAAATCAAGTGATGTCGAAGGAATTAGTTTAGGAAATGAGATACCAAAAGAGTTTTGCTATTTCGGGAAACAATATAACTGACGATAGCGGAAGCAAAGGATAAACAATACAGACTAACAATGCTATAAAAGTTTCTGGAAAAGAGAAACGCTGACTGTAACGTCTAATATATTAAATGTTAGGAAATCTTTCTGAGCATATTTGTCTGGAGGATGGGCTTGAACGGAAGTGAAACGTGCACGATAAGCAGTTCAGACGAGTAGAGAATAAAAGCTTTTGAAATGTCGCGCTACAGAAGAATGCTGAAGAATAGATAGGTAGATCGAATAGCAGATAATGAGGTACTGAATCGAACAGGGGAAAAAAATAAATATATTGTACACTTCACTAAAAGAAGTCACAGGCTGATTACACACATCCTGAGACATCAAGGATATCACGGAATAGTTGGTTTGGTAACGGGGAGAGAAGTTTATATGGTAGAAATTTAACGCGAAAACGTAACTAGCTAAGCAATTCGGACTAGTGTTTCGACGATGCCTCAGCAAGAGTAAACACTCATGTTAATCAAAATATCATTTACAGACAAGATCTGGATCAATGGTGCGTGGTCGATCCTACTTGTGGGGCTGAACAGCAGTACTGTAATCATTGATAGATTACATAGTTGTAAAATGGCTGGGATAGCCACACACAATTTACTACTTCGGTTGGTCAAGGAAAAGTATTTGCGAACACAGGAACTCTGTTAAAAATAGCATACATTCCTCATGACTTTGACGGGAACAAGCTGTGATTAGAAAACGATACAAATCTCCGTTGAACTTGGGAAATATCATAGGAACAATTGCGCCGGGGTTTTGACACGCTCGGAGAGTTTACCTCCGTACTGCAACGTGGATTACGGCGGCAACTGTGAGTCTCGGTCGCACGGAAACTACAGTGTCGGGCGCTACACTTAACGTTGTCGGAATGCCAACAATTACAAAGTATTGTCATCAATCGTAGTGGTAATACTACTGAAAGGTAAATGTTGTGATAATCTTCTTTGGGGGGAGGGGGCGGGGCGGGGGGGGGGGGGGGGGGGGAGGGGGGAGATCCAAAGAACAATTACAATTTTTCTTTGAACTTTATTCGCAGAACTGTTTCGGAAATGTGTATTTCCATTGTCAACTTGGAATGGAAATATGATGATAATAAAAATATCATTTTCCGAAACCGGTCTGCGAATAAAGTTCAAAGAAAAACTGTAGCTGTTCTCTACATTTACATACATAACCCTGCAAGCCTCCGTATGGTTCATGCCGGAGGGTACCTAACACTACTACCAGTCATTTCCGTTTCTGCAGTCGCTAACAGAGCGAGGGAGAAGCAACTGTCTATATGCCTCTGTATGAGCCCTGATTTCTCTAATTTTACGTTCGTGGTCCTTACGCGGAGTACACGTTGGCGGTAGTAGAATCGTTTTGCTCGGCTTCAAACACCGATTCTCTAAATTTCCGTGAAAAGAACATCGTATTCCCTCTAGGGACTCCCATATGAGTTCACGAACTATCTCTAGAACACTCGCATAATGATCGAATCTACCGGTAACAAATATCTAGTAGCACATTTTTGAATGTCTTCCTGTAGGCCGACCTGGCGGGAATCCTAAACGCTTGGGCAATGCTCAAGAAAGAACTCCTTTGCAGATGAACTACACTTCGCCCAGTAAATGGAAGTCGACCATTCGCTTTCCTACTACCATCCTTACGCACTTGTTCCATTTCATATCGTTTTGCAACGCTACGCCTCGACATTAAATCGACGTGACTGTGTAGAGCAGCACACTACTAATGCTGTATTAGAAAATTACGGGATTGTTTTTCCTATTCATCTGCATTAACTGATATTTCTCTACAATTAGAGCAAGTTGCCACTCATCGCAACAACTAGAAATTCGGTCTACGAGGTGCGACAATAAAGTACTGAGACTGATGTGAAAGAAAAATGTTGCTTACCGTTTTAGTCAAGTTTAGTGTTGTCTCCTTCAAATTAGTTTCCTTCTGACTGCACAGACTTTTTCCAGCTCTTCTGCCATTGAGGGTAGTATTTCTGGAACTCATCTTCTGTAATCCCCCCCCCCCCCCCCCCCCCCCAACACCCTCGTCACAGCTTTTTGGACATCTTGTGTTATTTGAAGATGGTGTCCCTTGACCGCCGTTTTGACTCTTGGAAATAGAAAAAAGTCGCATGGAGCGATATGTGGTGAATAAGGTGGCTGTGGTAGTACTGAAATTTGTTTTGAGGTGAAAGTTGCTGTACTGACAGAGCATTATGGGATGGCGCATTATCGTGATGCAGAATCCAATTAT
This sequence comes from Schistocerca americana, assembly GCF_021461395.2. Lineage (NCBI taxonomy): Eukaryota > Metazoa > Arthropoda > Insecta > Orthoptera > Acrididae > Schistocerca > Schistocerca americana. The sequence goes on from NC_060125.1 coordinate 439,672,661, forward strand.
CAGCAATGTTGGCACGGACACAAAGAACTCTTTTGCGAAGTCTTTCTGAAATTTCTCCGTAGTAATATTGGGTAACAGTTTGTCCAGCAGGCACCCACTCTTGTGGCCTAGCGGCTCTAGGCGCTACAGTCTGGAACCGCGCGACAACTACGATCGCAGGTTCGAATCCTGCCTCGGGCATGGATGTGTGTGATGTCCTTACGTTAGTTAGGTTTACGAAGTTCTAAGTTTTAGGGGACTGATGACCTCAGAAGTTAAGTCCCGTAGTGCTCAGAGCCATTTTGCACCCACTCTTTATGAACAATTCCCTTGGAATCAAAGAAGCACACAAGCATGCATTTCACTTTTGACATTGACATGTGAGATTTGTCTGGTCTGGGTGATCCCATTGAGCACCATTGCGAACTTTGCGTTTTGTCTCTGGATCGTACTGAAAAAACCAACTTTCATCACCAGTGATAACACGGCTCAACAATTCTGGATTGATTTCCCTATACTCTAACAGATCGGCTGCTACATTTTTTCGTGTTTCTCGCTGTTGTGGTGTGAGATTTTTGGGGACCATTTTTGTACAAATCTTTCTTATACCAAGATCTTCAGTTATTAGACGAACAGTTTCTCAATTGATGTTCATTTCTTCTTCAATCATTTTCACGGATAATCTTCGATCAGATCGCACGAGTTCACGCAACCTGGCTACGTTGACATCTGTCCGTGAGGTTGATGGTCGTCCACTGTGGTCTTCATCTTCAACATTCGTTCTGCCATCACCAAACAATTTAAGCCAACGAAAAATTTAAGCTCTTGACATAACCTCCTCTCCAAAAGCATTCTGAAGCTTACTGTAAGTTGTCATTGCGTTTTCACGCACTTTAATGCAAAAAGAAATGGCATACCGTTGCGCAGTATTACGCGGTTCCATTTCCGTGACGAGAGACACAAACATTTGTTAACTTATTACAGCACAACTCACGACTGGGCAGTTGCGTCGATGTGCCGCTTGGACTAGTGTGTGTGAAATCCTATGGGACTTAAGTGCTAAGTTCATCAGTTCCCAAGCTTACACACTACTTAACCTAAACTATCCTAAGGACAAACACACACACCGATGCCCGAGGGAGCACTCGAACCTCCGCCGGGACCAGTCACACAGTCCATGGCTGCAGCGCCCTAGACCGCTCGGCTAATACCGCGCGGCGCTTGGACTAGAAGCAGCTTATAGACCATGGTCAAATATACTGTGCCTACGCAAGCCTACAGGGTTGCCACAAAATGGTTGAAATGGCTCTGAGCACTATGGGACTTAACATCTGAGGTCATCAGTCCCGTAGAACTTAGAACTACTTAAACCTAACTAACCTAAGGACATCACACAACACCCAGTCATCACGAGGCAGAGAAAATCCCTGACCCCGCCGGGAATCGAACCCGGGAACCCGGGCGCGGGAAGCGAGAACGCTACCGCACGACCACGAGCTGCGGACAGTGTTGCCACATCTTGCAAAGAAAATCAGTCTCATTACTTTATTGTCGCACCTCGTACGTCATTTTGTACGCTACTATATCACTCAATGACCCCGCATTCCGGTACACCACAGAATTATCAGCAAACAGCCGCAGATTGCTTCTCACTCTGAGATGTCCATGAGGTACTCCTGATGATATTCTTGTTTCTGATGAACACTCGCCTTCGAGGACAGCGTTCTGGGTTCTGTTACTTTAGAAGTCTTCCAGTCACTCACATAGCTCGGAACCTTCGCCAGCAGTCTGCAGTAGGACACCGTGTCAAACGCTTTTCGGAAATCTAGGAGCATGGAGTCTGTCTGCCGCCGTTTATCAATGATTCGGAGGATTTCATGTGACTAAAGAGCAATCTGAGTTTCTCATGAGCGACGCTTTCTAAATCCGTCTCACGAAATTTACTATATTCGACCTGAGAATATGTTCAAGAAATCGGCAATAGTCTGTAATTTTGCGGGTCCGTTCTTTTACCCCTCTTATATACAAGAGTCGCCTGTGCTTTTTTCCAGTCACATGGGACTTTGCTCTGGGCGAGAGATTCGTAATAATTGCAAGCCAACTAAGAGACCAATACCATAGAGCTCTCTCTGTAAAACCAAACTGAGATTCCACCCCGACGTAGCGACTTATTTCTTTTAAACTGTTTCAATTGCTTCTCTGTGCCAGGGGTGCCTATTGCTGTGTCCTCCATATGGGAGGTCAAACGACGGTACTGAGCCGCGGCGGCTGGCGCTAGGATGCTCCACTTGCATCGCTGATATCGATATTCAGCTGTCCTGCTATCTTTGACTGTTCCCCCGGCGGTTTTCCCGGTGAACGTGTGATGAGTGAGTCTCCGGTCGGCGTTCAACGAGCCAACTTGCGTTGAAAACAAGCCCGCGTCCCTGACGTGGTGCCTGGGCCTCGCCGTGCTCGCCGCCCTTGTCTTTCGGCGCGCGCCGGATGCACGGTGGCGATCATTGGGCGCCTTAACGTGCAAAATTGTGGTGGGTTCGTCGTCTCACGCTGAACAGCTTCCCAGCTCGTAATTTGCAAGCTCCAAGTTACTTATGGCGTTTATTCTGTGTTCAACTAACAAGGGAACCTCCCCATCGCACCTCCCTCAGATTTAGTTATAAGTTGGCACAGTGGATAGGCCTTGATAAACTGAACACAGATAAATTGAGAAAACAGGAAGAAGTTGTGTGGAACTGTGAAAAAATAAGCAAAATATACAAACCGAGTAGTCCATGGGCGACATAGGCAACATCATGGACAATTTCAGTTCAGGAGCGCCGTGGTCCCGTAGTAGCGTGAGCAGCTGCAGAACGAGAGGTCCTTGGTTCGAATCTTCCCTCCAGTGAAAATTTTACTTTCTTTATTTTTGCGTAGTTATTATCTGTCCGTTCGTTCATTGACGTATCTGTTCACTGTAATAAGTTTAGTGTCTGTGTTTTGCGACCGCATCGCAAAACCGTGCGAGTAGTAGACGAAAGGACGTGCCTCTCCAATGGGAACCGAAAACATTTGCTCGCAAGGTCATAGGTCAACCGATTCATCCATAGGAAAACACATCTGATATATTATATACGACACTGGTGACGGCATGTGCGTCACATGACAGGAGTATGTTGTCGACCCACCTAACTTGTACACTTGGCGAATGGGTAAAAAGATTCTTCTACCTTGCCCGATTTAGGTTTTCTTGTGGATGTGATAATCACTCCCAAAAAAGTGATAAAAACATAAGAGTTTGTCACATAAACTGAAAATAAAAAATTAAACTTTTCACTCGATGGAAGATTTGAACCAAGGACTTTTCGTTCCGTAGCTGCTCGCGTTACTACGAGACCACGGCGCTCCTGCATTCCCAATCTCCTTGATGTTGTCTATCTTCTCATGAACTACTCAGTTTGTATATTTTGCTTATTTTTTCACACTTCCACACAACTTCTTCCTGTTTTCTCAATTGATCTGTGTTCAGTTTTTCAAGGTCTATCCACTGTGCCAACTTATAACTAAATCTGAGGGGGGTGCGATGGGGAGGTTCCCTTGTAAGAAGATTGTTGAAACTTATGGTGGCATGGGTAGCTGCCGGATATGGTTCTGAACTTGGTTGCACAGTGGCTGTTTTTAAGGAGACTTATGTTCCACATTCCGTTTCTGTTTACCCGTGGTTTTGATGCAAATTTTAACTTGTTGTAGCGCATATTGCCAGCTTTGGGACTGGCTGAGGTTGAGTAACTGCCCGGCAGCCGTAGAGTTGATGATTTAACCATTTTTCACGGCAGCATTTGGTATGTTTATTTAACGTAGAAAGTGGCTTAAGGTGCAAATGGCTCTGAGCACTATGGGACTTAACATCTGAGGTCATCAGTCCTCTAGAACTTAGAACTGCTTGAACCTAATTAACCTGAGGACATCACACACACCCATGCCCGAGGCAGGATTCGAACCTGCGACCATAGCAGTGACGCGGTTCCGGACTGGGGCGCCTAGAACCGCTCGGTCACCGCGGCCGGCCTGCCTTAAGGCAACTGGAAGTGATCTCTAAAGTTTCCCGCTAATTTACTGGGAGACGGGTAATGTTAGAGTATTGCTCCGTAATAATTTGGCGGTGTGCATATTATTTATTCCAGTGTGGCTGCGATTTGAACCTTGTTTTCATTGCAATCTATTTGTGCTGCAGGCCATTTGTTAACACTGCTTGTTCCCTGGCGTCGGCGCGGTGATGGATTGTCAGGACCGCTCATTGTTGTGCCGGTCGGATTATATATAAATACATACCGCCTGCTATGTGACCCTGTGCATAAGCCGTAGGCAGTGAACGCTTGTATTGTCTGCCGGCCGTAGCGTTATTGCTTCCAAACACCGCTATGCGCCTTGAAGCTGTTCTCTAAAGTTAAGTGCAATTTGGGAATCATTCTGAGTCATTATGTCTGTTAGTTAAGTGAGGCCACCCTATTATAATATTAGCGTTTCTGAAAGTTATTTTACTGGTTGAGTTATTAGTAGCCATTCTTATTTAACACCTATTTTAACCATTTGTGTATCTTTAATGAACAAGCAACTTGTTATTATTTCTGTGTGCAAGTTTTGCGTCCGTGGTTCGCCCACCTTGTATTTTTAGTGTGAGCATGTTTCACTGTGGGCCTTCATGTGGGCAGTTCAGTTTCATTAAGCTTTAAGATCTCTTGTTGTTTATGAAGTTGTGGTATTGTGTGGCTGTGTAACTTTGGTTGGAAGTGTATAATGTTATTAGTCTTTTGAGATATGGTTAAACAAGAACGATTGTTTGTGACTGATTATTCACCGTACCTATTATCAATGATTTTGATTGCGGACGCAAAATAATATGATTCTTTCTCGGGTTTATGTGATTCAATTAAAGTGCAGATTTGTATATTGCATCAGTAAGAGGGCAAATGTCCAAATTGAAGTTTATAATAAAATTTGTTTTGAGTCAAATTAAAATTGTACAATACTCACAAGCTTATCCATCACCAGTGATCCTGGGCTTCCTATCTCCTTTAAATAACTGTGGCGAGATTATAATTCTGATTTTCTAAAGAACTGAGTAGTCCCAGGGTTCACGTATTTTCGTACGATCCTCCTGCGGGAATGGTTTATTAAATGCGAAATTTAAAACTTCAGCTTTTCTTTTGCTGTCTGCTGTTGCCACACTAGAGTGATCAACGAATGGATGGATAGAAGCCTTCTACCCGTTCATAGATTTTAGTAGGACCAGAATCTACTCAGGTTTTCGGCAAGATTTTGTGTTAAAGTATGATGGTGGTATAGGTTGACTCTTACACAGAAGATTACAGCAATCAGCCACTTTTCACAATGCTATTTCTTTATTTAAATGCCACCGCCAAGCCACTTTTCACAATGCTATTTCTTTATTTAAATGCCACCGCAAGGACGTTTCGTCAGGTGGGGAAACAAAAGCCGAAATCTAATGTAAAACGTGAACTAGCCGCCTGAAGATGAACCTGTCGGTTCGAAACCGGTAACGGTGCTGTTTAAATAAAAAAAAAGCATTGTAATGAGTGGCTGGTTGCTGTAATCTTCTGTGTAAGAGTCAAGCTATATTCTGTACACAGCCACTGGCTCAAAATGTCAGTTTTTGACAAAATAGTTGTATGATGGTGGTAGTTTTTGTGCGCTTCGCGCATAGAACTTTTTACAAACGCACGAATTTTCACTACCTCATGCCCGTCGCCATTTGCCCGTCCATTTTGGAACCGAGAGTGCAGCAGCCTCTGGTTCCACAGAATAATCCGAATTTTGTAATTAAATCACGGTGGGTCTTTTCGGTCCTTAATCCACTTACTAACAGGGCACGATTTATAGCCCGATTAAACTTTGTCAATAACTCCTATACATCCATCATATTGGCGCTGAATGATGTCCATTTACTGTATAAATGGGATATTAGCAACTATTTATCTGCTCTTCTCTCCTACAAAACGGATTGCGCAGCTGCTGACGTGAAAAGGCAGTCAAGATGTCACGATTAACTTGAATAACCTTTCAAACAAGTACTCGCATTTTTTAAGAAGACAGTCGGTGCCACATGTCTGGTTCCTAACACTGTCCATGTGAAGACCCCAGAGACCGCCGATCTTTCCCATCAGTGACTTCAGATTCTCCTGCATTTCACCCTTTCCTTGTGGCCTCTCCATTTGGCCTCCGTAGGTACTCTTTTAACACATGAATGACGGAATACTTGGTCTCTTTTAGGTTTCCTGTTAAAGTCGACTACGTAACGCGTGGGAGTGACGTCATCTGTGTCTTTTTGCCGAGTTCGAAGTCGACGGCCTTGCTCCTGCTTCCTGTGCTAAAATGCGGCCATTGTGCAAAATCGTCCGGCGCTTTGTGCCGCCAAATGTGCGACATGCTATTCGTCTGTTATCTGTCTCGCTCATGTTCTTCACTACTTTAAAACTGGTAATTTTGCCTCATTATTACATGTATGGCTGTTCTGTAAAATCCAAGTTGTTCGTGTACTAGGGACGGTTATATATACGCCATACAATTGAGAATTTTGCATCGAGTGAACGGTGGCAGCCCGATATTATCTTCATCTTTGATGTTGCTGTACGAATAAAATGGCTCTGAGCACTATGGGACTTAACATCTGAGGCCATCAGTCCCCTAGAACTTAGAAATACTTAAACCTAACTAACCTAAGGACATCACACACATCCATGCCCGAGGCAGGATTCGAACCTGTTACCGTAGCGGTCGCGCGGTTCCAGACTGAAGCGCCTAGAACCGCTTGGCCACACTGTCCGGCTGTTACTGTACGTTTTATACCTATGAACGACGATATTATCCTAGAAGACGACACGACTCGATCACAAAGAGATTGTTGCGATAACGAACTTTTTCAGTAGTAAAAAACAGTAATTTATTTGCGTGTTCTACGGATCGTATTTGGTACACGTCACTTGTTTTACAAAAAATACATTTTCTTCCTGAAAAATACGACTATGTGCTGGCCGTTTACATAATTCGTTTTTTACTTTGATCTTGATCTGCAGTAACATTTAATAATTGTGACACAATGACTTATAGATACAGTCTATTCAAAAATTCATGTATGTTCTAAAAGAAATTGTTAACCAGATACGACTTCGAACTGTTTTTAAAACTTCCATTGCAAGCCAACGTTTTTATTTCACAACAGAGGTGATCAAATACTTTTATAGCTGCGTACTTGGCTCCTTTCTGTACAAGAGCAAGGTTAGGCTGTGAATATTGGAGTATGCTTCCATTGTGAGCGTTATATTCATAAAAGCATTATTTTGAGAATGTGACTGATTCTTCACAACATATTTCAGCTATGCTGGATCTTGTTGAACTTGACGGGCGCTAAGGATTGTTGGTGATCAACGTAACTAGGCATAACTATTTTTGAAAAGACTTTAAACAGCTGTTTGTACTGCAACATTCTGAAAAGACGTAAACATCAAACAACGACGGAATGCAATACACTAAACCTGTATATGTAAACCATTTGATCAAAAGTATTACGACACATATTTAAAAACAAGAGACAGCGTCCGAACAGGCTTTGAAGGCCCAATGGTACCGACCGGCCGCCATGTCATCCTCAACCCTTTAGCGTCACCAGATGTGGACTCTGAGGGGTACGTGGTCAGCACACTGCTCCCCGGGCTGTTGTCAATTTTCGTGACTGGTGCCGCTACTTATCAATCAAGTAGATGCTCAATTGACCTCACAAGGGCTGAGTGTATCCCATTTGCCAACAGCACTCGGCAGACCCGGACGGTGACCCATCCAAGTGCTAGCCAAGCCTGGCAGTGCTTAACCTCGGTGATCTAACAGGAACTAGTGTTGGCCTTCGAGATGCCTATTAGCGGAAATTAATATGGCTTGTGAAGAAACTTCTTCTTTATGACGGTTTCAAAACTGCTGGGGACACTTTCGGTGAGAGCCTGAATGTATATGGGGGAATCACAACCTATTCTTCATCAAGAGACGAAAGCAGGGAATGCAACGATTTTGGACGCTCTGGTCTGGAGCGAACTCGATGCTCTGACTCATTCCAAAGATGTTGCACTGAGTTCAGGTTGGCTCTCTGGGAAGGCCAGTACCTTTCAGGATTATTATTACCCACAAACCACTGCCTCACAGCCCGCCCGGCTAGCTGCGCAGTCTAACGCACTGCTTCCCGAGCGGGAAGGCGTGCCGGTCCCTGGCACGAATCCGCCTGGCGGATTAGTGTTGGGATCCGGTGTGCCAGCCAACCTGTAGATGGTTTCTAAGGCGGTTTTCCATCTATCTCGGTGAATGCGGGCTGGTTCCCCTTATTCCGCCTCAGTTAGACTGTGTTGGCGATTGCTGCGCAAACTCCATTATAGAGTAAGCATACACCATAATTACTCTACCACGCAAACATTTGGGGCTACACTCGTCTGGTATGAGACATTCTCAGGGGGGGGGGGGGGGGTCCACTGGGGGCTGAACCACACAATAACCCTGGGTTTGGTGTGGGGCGGCGGTGGGGTGAGTGGACTGTTGTGGCCTGTTGTGGGGTTGTGAACCTTTAAGGGCTCCAGCAGGACGAAGCCTCTCCATCGTTTCTAGGTCACCAGTTTAATACATACATACATACATACATACATACATTGCCACACACATGCCACATTATGAGAGGGTGTAGTGTCACACTGATGCAAACAGTTATCGTCTCCAAAGAGTTCAACTACTGTACTCACATGTAAAAGGAGTTCATCTCCTCTCACACTTAGCATTTTCTTGAGCGCAATAATGGGACCCACCCGAATTACGGAAACCATCCTGAACCTGTTACAACACCTCCTTTGTACTTCGCTGTTGGTACTGCACATGATGATAGATAACATTGCGCACGGGTTCGCCAAATCCAAACCCTCCAATCGGATTATCACAGGGTATAGCATGATTCGTCACTCAAAATTACCCGTTTCCAGTCATCCACTGTCCAGTGGCGTCAGTCTTTACATAACCTCAACCGTCATTTAACACTGACTGCATAAACGTGCAGCTTACTTATAAAGAGCTGCTTGACCAATGCGACCCATTCTTTTTAACTCCCTAAACACATGCATTGTGCTACTTGGACTGCTGATAACACTTTGGAACTCGCTGTTGACTCCTTCCGCTGATATGTGAATCTGTACAACTACAATTCGCAATGCTCGACGGTCCTTGTCCATCAGTACATGCGGTCTGCCTGGTCCCGGTTTAGCTGTGGTGGTTCCTTCACGTTTCCACTTCACAATCACGTTACCAGCAGTCGACTTTGGCAGCTTTAGAAGGGCTGAAGTGTTCCTGATGGGTTTGTTACGCAGGTGACAACCAATGACTAGTTCTCATTCAAAATCACTGAACTGTCTCGATCGACTCATTCTGCTACTACTGCTGACAAAACAATACTCCCTATCTCCTTTTACATCTGCATCTGGGCAGGTTGGGTAGGGGAGATCCCCCTAAAGTGACATCTAGTGGTCAATTTCGCATTATGTAGGGAGGTCCAAATACTTTTCATCTGTGATGGCGTAAGCTGTCGCCAGCACACCAGTCGGCAAAGATGTTGCAAGAAGATCGATAATACGTACTGAATCAAGCGCGCTTATCAGGAGAGAGGCCAGAGACAGACTCGCGAGCAACGTGCTGCCAACGCCTTCTCGACCGCCAGTATTTAGACCCTAGGGCGCAGTCAGTCACAGACAGTCATTCAGTCAGCCGAGTCAGTCGCAGTTGCAGTCAGCCCAGCTACTATTCTAGTTGGCGTCTTTCAGTTCACCTTAATGGCTACGAGAGTGTAGCTTTTATAGCAGTACTTTTACTTCACCAGCAGTGAGGCTAGCGTGGACTATTACGGAAGAGCTTGTGTAACAACACCTGGACTAGCATAAAGATAAGTAGATTCTCGTTCTTATGAATAAAGGACCATGTTAATATATGTGTGTAGTTATGTTGTAGAAGGAGGATACTGGCCACCAAACAACACCCTCTCCTTGCTTCCCATGGTACAAGACTCTACAGTGGCAATGGCGATACAAAATCGTCAAATAGTATATGACATCGTACAGGTGGACTGTGAGTAAAGTACAATCACATTCTAGCGTAACAGTAATAAAATACAATCACATTATAGTGTAACTGTGATTTCACACATTGGATGCCGGAATAGGAACAGCGTTGATTAGGGTTTTACATATGTCTGTCTGCGAGAGGCCCTAGGTCAGAGAAACCTGGTACATATTTTCATCCACGATTCCAAACATGACAAACAGATACCTTTTATAAAAACGAAAGAGAGAGAGAGAGAGAGAGAGAGAGAGAGAGAGAGAGAGAGAGAGAGAGAGAGAGATATATAGAGAGATATAGAGATAGAGATATATATATATATAGAGAGAGAGAGATAGATATAGAGAGAGAGAGAGATAGAGAGATATAGAGGTAGAGAGAGAGAGAGAGAGAGAGAGAGAGAGAGAGAGACAGACGATGTAGCTAGTGTCGCCAAGTTATTTTCCCTAGCTGTGATGGACAGGCGCTTTACGTAACAGCTAGAACTGTTACAAATTTATCACGATGTCATCAGAGACGAAGGGAGGTCCAACTGCGTAAAAGAAAAGAGTTCCTTCCTCAGCGTACAATGGCTCCTTTCCTCTCACCATGTAAGGGCTGCATCAAAATATGTCTGTTGAGTGTAGGTGACTATAACAGGAGTGTGTTCTGATGTTTTGTGTAGTTCGATGATATGAGAACAGACACGGTGTAACCCGTGCTGGCACATAAGTTACTCTCGAATAGCACCAAGGACACCGCAGAACTTAACGTCCCCAACGGTGTCACGTACTCTCACTGTATGAATCACTGCGCAGAAGTATGGTATTTAATTCAGGATACTGGCGCAAAATCTGGTGACCAGGAACTTTATGCCACCACCTACCCTATCTTTGACGTCCAGTTGCTGGTGACGAAAATGTCTTCCACCATCTGGTGTGGAGCCGACTACCTTAAAGTCAAGTGCCACAGCACTGGCGTGTGCTAGTGATCTCGGTTGCTTTTCTTTTTAAATTCTGTGCTTCTTTGCCTTTCACGGACAAGTACTCTAAAGACTTTTTTGTTTTGTCTTCTATTTTTTGAACAGTTCCTTCGGTGCTTTTCTGTCAACGGTTCTGGGTGGATATCGCAATACATCTTTCCAATTCAACTGATGAGAGCTTCACTCAGTTTTCCTGTAACAGAGGGTGGCCAGTCCCCGTGATCGAGCACGCTGAGTTACCGCGCAAGCATCTATGAAGGTGCGTGTGTGACTTGGACTTGAATACTACTCAAGAGTATGGAACACACACAAGGTCGCACTGACGGGGTTCATAGAGTGTACAAAAAGAAGAGAGGTGTGAATAGCTTGTTTGTATAGCAAGCGGGTGTGTCAGAAATGTTGAAAATTTAAACCTGCCGGCTCTCGAAGGCAGACGGCGTACCTGTCGCCAGAACCTACTTAGGAAACATCTAGAATCCTCTTTCAGGGCAAAAATTACTAATATCAGTCAATAATTAAACAAGCCAACACATTTAGTGAAGACAACCACTAATGCAGGAAATTTAAAACTTTTGCAAGTGCTAGTTGGCAACCTTACGGAAGTTCCAGTCATTTGTTGGAATAATATTTGCGTAAACATATCATCTAAGGTAGGGGTGTCCAACCTTTTAGCATAGGTGAGCTACATTGGAAGAAGACAAATATTTTTAAGCCACACGTAATATATATATATATATATATATATATATATATATATATATATATATATATATATATAGGGTGGTCCATTGATCCTGACCGGGTCAAATATCTCAAGGGGGAAACCAGGTGGCGCTATGGTTGGCCCGATAGATGGCGCTGCCATAGGTCAAACGGATATCAACTGCTTTTTTTTAAAAATAGGAACCCTCATTTTATTACATATCCGTGTAGTACGTAAAGAAATACGAATGTTTTAGTTGGACCACTTTTTTTCGCTTTGTGATAGATGGCGCTCTGATAGTCACAAACATACGGCTCACAATTTTAGACGGACAGTTGGCAACAGGTAGGCTTTTTAAATTAAAATGCAGAACGCAGGTACGTTTGAACATTTTATTTCGGTTGTTCCAATGTGATACATGTAACTTTGTGAACTTATCATTTCTGAGAACGCATGCTGTTACAGCGTGATTACCTGTAAATTCCACATTAATCCAATAAATGCTCAAAATGACGTCCGTCAACCTCAATGCATTTGGCAATACCTGTAACGACATTCCTCTCAACAGCGAGTAGTTCGCCTTCCGTAATGTTCGCACATACATTGAGAATGCGCTGGAGCATGTTGTCAGGCGTTGTCGGTGGATCACGATAGCAAATATCCTTCAACTTTCCCCACAGAAAGAAATCCGGGGACGTCAGATCCGGTGAACGTGCGGGCCATGGTATGGTGCTTCGACGACCAACCCACCTGTCATGAAATATGCTGTTCAATACCGCTTCAACCGCACGCGAGCTATGTGCCGGACATCTATAATGTTGGAAGTACATCGCCATTCTGTCATGCAGTGAAACATCTTGTAGTAACACCGGTAGAACATTACGTAGGAAATCAGCATACATTGCACCATTTAGATTGCCATCGATAAAATGGGGGCCAATTATCCGTCCTCCCATAATGCCGCCCCATACATTAACCTGCCAAGGTCGCTGATGTTCCACTTGTCGCAGCCATAGTGGATTTTCCGTTGCCCAATAGTGCATATTACGCCGATTTACGTTACCGTTGTTGGTGAATCACGCTTCGTCGCTAAATAGAACGCGTGCCAAAAATCTGTCATCGTTCCGTAATTTCTCTTGTGCCCAGTGGCAGAACTGTACACGACGTTCAGAGTCGTCGCCATGCAATTCCTTGGTGCATAGAAATACGGTACGGGTGCAATCGATGTTGATGTTGCGTTATCAACACCGACGTTTTTGAAATTCCCGATTCTGGCGCAATTTGTCTGCTACTGATGTGCGGATTAGCCGCGACAGCAGCTAAAACACCTACTTCGGCATCATGATTTGTTGCAGGTCGCGGTTGACGTTTCACATGTGGCTGAACACTTCCTGTTTCCTTAAATAACGTAACTACCCAGCGAACGGTCCGGACACTTGGATGATGTCGTCCAGGACAGTGAGCAGCATTCATAGCACACGCCCGTCGGGCATTTTGATCACAATAGCCATACGTCAACACGATATCGACCTTTCCACAATTGGTAAACGGTCCATTTTAACACGGGTAATGTATCACGAAGCAAATACCGTCCGCACTGGTGGAATGTTACGTGATACCACGTACTTACACGTTTGTGACTATTACAGCGCCATCTATCACAAAGCGAAAAAAGTGGTCCAACTAAAACATTCATATTTCTTTACGTACTACACGAATATGCAATAAAAATGTGCGTTCCTATTTTAAAAAACGTAGTTGATATCCGTTTGACCTATAGCAGCGCCATCTAGCGGGCCAACCATAGCGCCATCTGGTTTCCCCCTTCAAGCTAGACGAGTTTCGTTCTTTGTAGTTTTTTCGTTTGATGCTTATTTCGTGAGATATTTGGCCCGGTCACTATCAATGGACCACCCTGTATATATACCTGATCGTGTCGGAGATGCCGCAATGAAAGTTGCTTCCGCTAGCGGGTTAGACACCCTTGGTCTAAGATCTTATTTACTCTTTGAAGAAAGTACTTTGGAAGAACAGAGTTCTGTGATCTGATTTTTACATCGGAAAGCGTAAAACCGTCAGAAATATTCTTTCGGATGAATGGACAATACGGCAGTAGTTGCACGGCCCGCGTGTTTTTTCGTGTAGTTTAACTTACGAGCGTAACCGACAAGCGCCGCCCAGGGCTTTTGGTAGCAGTATGGACGTCGGCGTTTAATTAGTCACATATGACGGCTTACTGTTGAACAAACTGCTGAAAACTGTCCAGCAAATATTGTTACACCTCATTCCATTATTCAAAACAAACTGAACCATCGTAAGACTTGTGCAATGCATTTTCAGGGAACTTACCGTTCGTCACGAAGAATAGACCTTACGCATTTGCACCGTGCTCGAAAATAGTTTCAGCAGCGAAAGTGTTGCATTTCAGGGTAGGTTTTTAATCTTTGATAAAACTTGAATACATAATTTTCAGACGGAGCCGGCGTGTCAAAGCATGTAGTTCAAAAACACTGAATCGCCTGTCCGTAAGAAATTCCAAACGCAACCATCAGTTACAAAGGTAACGTTAACCGTCGTTTAAAGCGCCCTGGTCCAGTTTTCTAAAACTGTTTACACGAGCCATTTTCACAGCTTATACTGCCAGTCCACTCAGAAGATGAAATGTCCGGGAAGGCAAAGGCAGAATCAGAGGCAGAGGAAAGGCGTGTTCCATCTTCTAAACAACGCACGACTTCATACGCCACAACTGCTGCAGGAAACTATTTGGTAACGCGTGCTGGGAATTCTAGCTCTTCCTCCTTGCAGCTCTGGCCTTTCCCCCTTCGGATTTTTATCAGTTTGGTCCGATGAAAGAAGCTTTGTGTGGCATAAATCTCAATGGTACACAGATGGCTTCGAGATCAAGTGAAGAATACTTTCCGAGGAAGTAAAGAAAACTTGTAGGAAATGGGACAAGTGCGTACAAGGTGTTGGGGATTACGGGCAAACATAGGCCAAAATATTACTAATTTACTAAACCATATTTGCTGTACAGCTGTTTGTGTAGTTATTGAATGGGCCTTGTACATGTATCCAACCTCTACTTACTCGTATTTCCCCCGCAGAGATTCTGCAGATAAAATCAGGCAAACGACAGCTCACACAGGGGGTCAAAAGCAGCCATTATTCCCACGCTACACCAGTAAATGGAAGAGGAAGAACCCGTAATATATGCTACAATGAAAAGCGCTATCTGCGACGCACTGTACAGTGATTCGCAGATTATTTTCGTAGAAGGAGATCAAGCGGAACGAACATATACTTTGTAAGAAGAGTAAATTGAAGATTTTTTTTATCTGGAGTGTTTCACGAATGAACATACACTTTCTAAGGAGAGTAAATAGAAAACTTTTTTCTTTTTTTTACCGGGAGTGTTTCAGCAAAGGAGATTGCTCTCGTGCCTCCAGTGCGACAGTCTTCAGTCTTTTATAACTTCATCAAGTCGATGCAGAGGAAGAGGTAAAAGTAATTTCTGAGAAGCGTGGCTGTGGCGCGTAAGCGATTACGAAAGTGTTACAGCCTTGCTCAGGAAAATGATATTTATGTTTTTCTCGGCGGGGAGGATTTTAAAATTCAGCCGGTCGGTGTCGTCTAAATTACAAAACGTTTCGGCAATGTGTAGCCAATCTCAGGCGGACCTGAAACACCGCGTAATTTGGGAGACGCTATCCAATTGAAAACCCGGAAGAAAGATAAACTAAGAGAATCAGTGTTTCACAAAGACTGTAGCAAAATGCTGCCAAGGTTTCCACATTTACGGAATATCCCTTATTTGGCTTAAGTGTCCTGTTATCCCCATAAAATACATACGTGACGTATATTGTCCTTTAACCATCCCATACAAAAATAGCTCGTAACATAACTAAATAGAGAGCAAATGAGGACATATCCAAAGAATAAATCCACGGTCTGGTCAAAGCAAACTCAAGGATGAACACTTTTCGAAAAAATTTGGTTGGTACTATGTAATTCTTTCACATGACGAGCAGTTTGTCACCTCTGCTTTCTTTGTACATTACCTATTACTTCCATGGCTGCTTTACGTCGCCACGTTTAGACGTGTGGTTTTAGACCGTTAGAGTCACAGGCTGCATTACTTGATGTGTTATATTGCAGACTTCTGACAGAAACGCGAAAAAGAAATTGTGTATTTAATGAGGAAATTAAAACTGAGTTCGCATGCCTGAAATTAGAACAGCAAAGTGAGAAATTATTTTGCAGTTTGCGTAAAATTACTTTTACAATCCTCCTTGCAGGTCGATCTGCTGTTTCAAGCAAAACTTCGTCATTCCTTGAATCTCAAGGTACCTGCTGCAAAATTTTGCAGCTCATTACAGAGTTTGTGCTAGCTCTACCTGACACTAACGCTGTTGCAGAAAGAGTGTTCTGTATCACAAATGCTTTACGGGCTCTTGAAAAATGTAGGTTTAGTGAGGAAACTTTTAAGGAAATAATTATAAGTAAGATTCATTTTCAGGGTCATTCATGCACAGATTTTTATAAAATTCTATTCGAAAATACACTTCCGGAAAAAAGAGTAATACACCCTTTTAGAGGTTTCCAGTCCACTCAAGATTCATTATTGAAACAGAGCATATGGAGTACGCGAAATGATTACATTTACTGATCAATAGCACCGGCGATTCTGAGGTACCAGGTATCGGTTCATGCTGAGACACCCATACTAGTACGTGGTGCGTCCTCCGCAGGCGCGGATTCTGGTATGCAATCGATCGTACAGATGGCGAATACAGTCCATCCGAGAAAAAACAGAGCGATTCGCATTAAGCCATCGGGATAAATCAGTATGCTACTGTCCTGTTTCCTTTCTTTCTATGGCCCTCCACCGCAGAGGGTCTGGTAGGCATCTTCTCTGTACCACATAGCACCGTCTGTCATTGGGTACACAGCGACTATGGATGTGCGGCTACACAACAAACACTACTTCGTTTCATAGCTCTCATGTCATCGTTGGCGGGGTTGTCCGTTGACCGGAAGGACATCTTCAGTGCAGAACACAATCGTTCGGACATCTGGTTGAGAGTTTGTAAAATTATATCGTGAATTAGGCACAGGGTGGGGAAATAGCGGCTTGTTGCTTTAACTTTGGCCACCAGCGTACTATCCCCCAGGTGGCATATGCCTTCATCGGATGAAAGTCGCCGTTGTCTTTCCAAGTGAACTACACTCATGCTCATAAATTAAGGATAACTGCAGAATGAGGCGCCACACAACGTGGTACTACACAAAACTGGCGCTAATAGCATAGGCACATAGGGAACACACACGACACAGATCTGTAAGTCCACGGTACTGGTCATAAGTTGCCAAAACCGTCTCGAAACACATGTGCTACAAAACGCCACTGTTTCCTGCACATGTACCCCGACATCAATATGGGATATGATCACCATGCACACGTATACAGGCCGCACAACGGGTTGGCATACTCTTGATCAGGTGGTCGAGCAGCTGCTGGGGTATAGCTTCCCATTCTTGCACCAGTGCCTGCCGGAACTCCTGAAGTGTCGCAGGGGTTTGAAGACGTGCAGCGATACGTCGACCGGGAGCATCCCAGACGTGCTCGATGGGGTTTAGGTCTGGAGAACAGGCAGGCCACTCCATTCGCCTGATATCTCCTGTTTCAAGGTACTCCGCCACGATGGCAGCTCAGTGGGACCGTGCGTTATCGTCCATCAGGAGGAAGGTGGGACACACTGCACCCCTGAAAAGGCGGACATACTGGTGCAAAATGACGTCCCGATACACCTGACCTGTTACAGTTCCTCTGTCAAAGGCATGCAGGGGTGTACGTGCACCAATCATAATCCCACCCCACACCATCAAACCACGACCTCCATACAGGTCCCTTTCAAGGACATTAACGGGCTGGTATCTTGTTCCTGGCTCACGCCAGATGAAAACCCGGCGAGAATCACTGTTCAGACTATACCTGGACTTGTCCGTGAACACAACCTGGGACCACTGTTCCAATGATCATGTACCGTATTCTTGACACCAGGCTTCACGGGCTCTCCTGTGACCAGGGGTCAGTGGAATGCATCTTGCAGGTCTCCGAGCGAACGAACCATGTCTGTTCAGTCGTTTGTTGACTGTGTGTATGGAGACAACTGTTCAAGTGGCTGCGGTAAGGTCACGAACAAGGCTACCTGCAGTACTCCGTTGCCTTCTGCGGGCACTGATGCTGAGATATCGGTCTTCTTGTGGTGCTGTACACTGTGGACGTCCCCCCCGTACTTTAGTGCCTGGACACGTTTCCTGTCTACTGGAATCGTTGCCATAATTCTGAGATCACACTTTGTGGCACACGGAGGGCCCGCGCTGCGACCTGCTGTCTGACCAGCCCCCAGTCGCCCTTGTATTCTACCCCTCATAACGTCGTCAGTATGTGTTCATTGAGCCATTTTCAACACACAGTCACCGTTAGCACGTCTGAAAACGTCTGCACACTTACTCTCTGCACCGTACTCTGACATGCACCAACACATCTCTGCGTATGTGGACTGCTGCATTTAACCGCAGGTTAAATGCACCGCATGGTCATACCCCGAGGTGATTTAAACCAGCAAACCGCCCACCAGAGCGTTGTTTCACCATGTATCAGCATTATCCTTAATTTATGAGCATGTGTGTCTTTTTTTTAAACAGCACTATATGAAAATCCTAAATGACATACAGTCTTCTGCTAAATTAATTTAGAGGGATAAATAAGTAACCTATGTAAGCTACAATCATTGTCTACCAGAGTTAAAGACCTCGTTGTACTGTATTAAAGTGACATATTGCGTTTGTCTGTGACAACAATAAAACAATAAAATATTTACTCGATTAGCAATGCAGGGCTTTTTTTTTAAGTGCGAGATTTAAGAAAAAGGTATGAAGAATCCTGCGGAAGTATAGCACACCAACGAAGCAGGTAGCCTACAAAGCCTCGTTTGGGCGATACTTGAGTATTGCTTCTCAGTCTGGGACCCTTAGCTGATAGGATTATTAGAGGAAACTGAGAAGAGTCAGAGAAGATCGTAAGTATGTAAATGTCTGTGTATGTAAACTATTTTTGTTGTCCTTAAATTGTAATACCAAGACACCACCAACATCGTTGTAAAGGAGATCTATAGACAAATAAAACAACAACTACTACTACTACTACCGTTTTGTCGTGACATCGCGTCACAGGGGTGGTCAGTCAACTACGGTAACAGAAGATACGATAAGCGTTGTGCATCACGATGTGGTTTACAGCTAAAAATCCCGAGAGCGTGCGTTCCTAGGAGGGCCAAGCAACAAGTTGCTTTCTCCCACGTATATCTCACGAAAAGACAATGCAAGGAAAACTGTAGGGATTCGAGCTCACACGGAGACTTACCAACAATTGTTTTTCTCGTGCCACATTCGCGAGCGAAACACGAAAGGGAGGAAGTGACACTGGTGTGCAAAGTATCCTCCGCCACTCACCCTAAGGTATTTACGCAGTATAGATGTAGACGCGGAAAGTGTTGGTCACGTCTTTCGCGAAGACACGCGCAACAGTGTGTTGTTGCCGAGGTTGTCTCCGATATGTGCGTGGCGGGTTGCCTGCACAGTAGGCGGTGTCCGCAAGCGACCTGTCGCGGACACTACTCTCAACATTTTCATAGGCCGTTAGCACAAAGAAGCAACACACTTTAAGAAGCAATATTTTTAACAAGTATATTCTTTTTGCAGGACACAGAACCGTGTTGATCAAAAGCAATAAAAAAAATGTGTAGTTAAAACAGTGCGTCACTTCCATTTTGCTACTGATTTTGCAGTGACTGAACAGAGTAGATTAGAGCTGTTTCTCGAACAGCACTGCTTTTATAGAATTCAGAACAGTAGAGATACAGCTTGGGGAGGGTCATAACTTTGAGCTTGTCTTTTCGAAATGTTCTTAGCTAATTCTGAGGTGGTGCACTTTGCATAAAAGAGATTCGTTCGATCCATTACACTACATAATCATTATCTTGTCAAGGTCTATTACACAAGAGATGAAAACATTTCGTATTTTATTGATTGGCGACTCCATAGAGTGCTGTGTGCACAACGACCAAATGATAAATAAAATTACAAGGAAGTCAGCGTTGGCCGTAATTTTGGTGATTTATTAATAGCAAAATCGAATTTCGATCACATAATGATCATCTTCAGTGCTTTAGCGTACAAATTAAAGCGTACCAGTGCCTACGAGCTTTAATTGGTACGCTAAAGCACTGAAGATGATCATTATGTGATCGAAATTCGATTTTGCTGTTAATAAATAATCAAAATTACGGCCAACGCTGACCTTCCTTCTAATTTTAATTTCTTATTTTATTGCTAATAATGTGCAAATATCGTTTGTTTTCAGGCTCTACGCAGATAAACCACGTGGAAGTTCGTAGTAAGTTGAAATCGACAGCGATTTTTTGTCTCTGCAGCGGAGTGATCACTGTAATGAAGCTCCCTTACCATATTAAACTACGTCTCCTATCGGGAGTCGAAGTTTTAAATTTCTTTCTTGGTCTTTCGATCTCTCACAGGCATTTACATACAACAGATAGTCTGCAGTATTTAAGTCCTAAGATAGCAGACTGAGCTTGTTTATTAGGTACAGTAAGTCTGGTTCAACATGTTTACAAGAGATACAGTGAGTTAGAACGATGGTTCAAGATTATATATTGTGTGGTCTCACAACAGGTCAGTAAAAGAATAAAAGAGTATGAGAAAGAGAGTAGAGCGTAACGTAAGCTACACGCGACACAGATCACCAATCATTAACACGGGATGAGGCAAATAAAAGTGGCCCGGACGAGTGGATACGACTCGAGGTGGATGTATGCATATAACCACAACACGTGACATGCACACCGTTTGTACGCCCGCCACGTGATCCACACCGGTTAAGACTGTAGTGCGGGCTGCGTCAGTGTGAGTGGAGCAGTGCAAAGGGGACAACGGTACCTACAGTGGAGCGGCGGGTGTTCGTCGTGGAAAGTTACGTGACAAAAAAGTAGCGGAAACGGTGTGGTCAGTTGTTTGCTGAGAAGTTCAGCGCTGTCAAAATGCCAGCAAAGAGTGCCATGCAACGCTTAGTTCGAAAACAGCATCAGACAGGATCTGTTTTAAACAAGTCAAAAAACATTCCGAAACGTGCCTGCACACCAGAAAATATGACTGCAGTTCACCACGCGGTGTACCTGTGAAAATTCATTGCAGAGTGAAAGTACAGTACGGCGGTTCGTGTGTTTCCGTAATGCAGGAAGGGGCCCAACTTCTGTGGGAGACCTTTCCGCGCCCGGACCAGGTACACCTTGTGACAGGCGTCGGGTTGTTTTGGTAGAACTCTGAATCATCACGTAAAATACATGATAGGAAAAACAGATGGCAGCCTGAGATTAATTGGAAAAAGAATTCGTTTACCAAAGAAGTGGCTTACGAAACACTTGCAAGACCGATTCTTGAATACTGCTCATCCGTCTGTTTCATGGTGAATGATGAAATAGTTCTGAGATTTCGCCGCAGATAGCGCTGAGTACAGCTGCTACTAGTTGATACCCATTGCATGTCTTGATTTTCTTTAAACTGACACTCAACTAATACGGCCTTTACTTAGCGGAAGAGGAAGCAAGTTCAGTTACTATGGTCTTTTTTTTTCTTTCTTTGAGAATGTTGGGGGGGATGTTACGCAGCTATCCTCTATGCCTGTCGCTGGGTACGCTCTTGACCGTTGTACTATCGTCCTCAGTGAAAAAATTTATGTTGTTTCTTTATCCAGCAGTCAAGTTTAAACGCAGCCAAAACCTCTCAGACAAACAGAAGCTAAACGATGTCAAAGCTAGCGTAAGGAGGGCTATGCGTGAAGCGTTCAGTGAATTCGAAAGCAAAATTCTATGTACCGACTTGACAGAAAATCCTCGGAAGTTCTGGTCTTACGTTAAATCAGTAAGTGGCTCGAAACAGCATAACCAGACACTACGGGATGATGATGGCATTGAAACAGAGAATGACACGCGTAAAGCTGAAATACTAAACACCTTTTTCCAAAGCTGTTTCACAGAGGAAGACCGCACTGCAGTTCCTTCTCTAAATCCTCGCACAAGCGAAAAAATGGCTGACATCGAAATAAGTGTCCAAGGAATAGAAAAGCAACTGGAATCACTCAATAGAGGAAAGTCCACTGGACCTGACGGGATACCAATTCGATTCTACACAGAGTACGCGAAGGAACTTGCCCCCCTTCTAACAGCCGTGTACCGCAAGTCTCTAGAGGAACGGAGGGTTCCAAATGTTTGGAAAAGAGCACAGATAGTCCCATTCTTCAAGAAGGGTCGTCGAGCAGATGCGCAAAACTATAGACCTATATCTCTGACGTCGATCTGTTGTAGAATTTTAGAACATGTTTTTTGCTCGAGTATCATGTCGTTTTTGGAAACCCAGAATCTACTAAGTAGGAATCAACATGGATTCCGGAAACAGCGATCGTGTGAGACCCAACTCGATTTATTTGTTGATGAGACCCAGAAAATATTAGATACAGGCTCCCAGGTAGATGCTATTTTTCTTGACTTCCGGAAGGCGTTCGATACAGTTCCGCACTGTCGCCTGATAAACAAAGTAAGAGCCTACGGAATATCAGACCAGCTGTGTGGCTGGATTGAAGAGTTTTTAGCAAACAGAACACAGCATGTTGTTATCAATGGAGAGACGTCTACAGACGTTAAAGTAACCTCTGGCGTGCCACAGGGGAGTGTTATGGGACCATTGCTTTTCACAATATATATAAATGACCTAGTAGATAGTGTCGGAAGTTCCATGCGGCTTTTCGCGGATGATGCTGTAGTATACAGAGAAGTTGCAGCATTAGAAAATTGTAGCGAAATGCAGGAAGATCTGCAGCGGATAGGCACTTGGTGCAGGGAGTGGCAGCTGACCCTTAACATAGACAAATGTAATGTATTGCGAATAAATAGAAAGAAGGATCCTTTATTGTATGATTATATGATAGCGGAACAAACACTGGTAGCAGTTACTTCTGTAAAATATCTGGGAGTATGCGTGCGGAACGATTTGAAGTGGAATGATCGTGTAAAATTAATTGTTGGTAAGGCGGGTGCCAGGTTGAGATTCATTGGGAGAGTCCTTAGAAAAAGTGGTCCATCAACAAAGGAGGTGGCTTACAAAACACTCGTTCGACCTATACTTGAGTATTGCTCATCAGTGTGGGATCCGTACCAGATCGGTCTGACGGAGGAGATAGAGAAGATCCAAAGAAGAGCGGCGCGTTTCGTCACAGGGTTATTTGGTAACCGTGATAGCGTTACGGAGATGTTTAATAAACTCAAGTGGCAGACTCTGCAAGAGAGGCGCTCTGCATCGCGGTGTAGCTTGCTCGCCAGGTTTCGAGAGGGTGCGTTTCTGGATGAGGTATCGAATATATTGCTTCCCCCTACTTATACCTCCCGAGGAGATCACGAATGTAAAATTAGAGAGATTAGAGCGCGCACGGGGGCTTTCAGACAGTCGTTCTTCCCCCGAACCATACGCGACTGGAACAGGAAAGGGAGGTAATGACAGTGGCACGTAAAGTGCCCTCCGCCACACACCGTTGGGTGGCTTGCGGAGTATAAATGTAGATGTAGATGGAGATGTGTACTACCGAAAAACCAATGGTTTTAGTGATCATTTATGTCACTGTGATGTGCAACGTGTCGCTTTTGGGATTTGACACGATTTATTGTACAATTAACTAACTTTCGAGCCACTGGAGGCTCATCATCAGATGGAGGTGTTGCAGGAACATTATTTTCCGGATCATCTCCAGCTAGAAACTAGGGTCGTTGGTACTGGCGAAAATAACGGAAATTAAGGTATAAATTAATGAAATGTGTGCTAAACAAACTGATTGTTATGTTTTAGGATACTTACATTGCACTGCATCTTGGTATCCACGACAAGTTCATCCCGATAACGTATGTTTTAGCCAACTTACACACACACACACATACACACACACACACAGTATTTGGGTGCCCTTAGTGACCTCAGGTTCAAAGAGGATGAGGATGTTAGATACTACACTTTGCCACATCGCAGTCTCCGACATGCGATTCATTAAATTGCAGAATAAGAAATTTACAAGAGTAGATAAAGGGAGCCGGCCGCTGTGGCCGAGCGGTTCTAGGCGCTTTAGTCCGGAACCGCGCGACCGCTACGGTCGCAGGTTCGAATCCTGCCTCTGGCATGGATGTGTGTGATGTCCTTAGGTTAGTTGGGTTCAAGTAGTTCTAAGTTCTAGGGGACTGATGACGTCAGATGTTAAGTCCCATAGTGCTCAGAGACATTTGAACCAGATAATGGACGCAAGTGCGTCCTATAACACCACCATCTGTTGATGAACCTACAGTGCCTCGAAAACTAGTTAATAATGCAATAAACCGTATCAAATTTGTAAAGCGACTGGTTGCATGTCATATCTCCAAAACAACGTTAATTTAAGTCACAGTTACTGTCCGTCTTTCACAATGGATATAATGAGTGGTTCTATTGATTTAAAGTAACATTTTTCTTCTCCCAGCAACCGTTCTTATTTATTTACTTTCGGCATGACGTGTTTCGGAAAATAATTGCCGTTATCAAGTGCGGTTTTAATATATGATGACATTTTTGTCTGTGGTGTACGAGCTGCTGCATTATTCTTGGTGTCTTTAGAATTTCTTGCTTTCCGCTTCAAAAAGTTTACAGTCGATTGTCAACTGTGTAACTGACGGTCAATGTGTGACACTAAAAGGACGTCACGACGAAAATAAATAATGATAAATCGTGAATGGGAACAGCAAATGTTATTTTATAACGAAAAAAAACTGGATAAAATTAAACCAAAAAATTTCATTTTGTAACTGGACACTAGTGGTTGAAGGCCTAAGTTTTTGCGTCCCGTCAGATTTCCCGCGAGACTTACGCCGTGCGCTGCTGGGAAGTGTACGAGAAATAGGACAGGAGCAAGCAGGGAGACAATGGCTGCTGCCCTCGCTGGCACCAGGGCAGCTTTTGTTGTGCGCCGCCGCTACTAGGAAAGCGCACTCGCCTCCACCTGTCGCCAGCAACAGATCTTTTCCTCGTAGTGCGCCCGTGCCAGCCAGCTCTTGCGTCACAGGCGCGGCCAGGGATTTACCGCGGGATCCAGGGCGCATGCGCCGTAGTTCGCCGGGCGGTCGCCTCGGCGCTGCGCGCGGAACTATATCAGCGGCGCGGGTGCTGCCGAGAGGCATAGTCTGCGACTGGCATCAGGAGCGGAACATCGACTCGTCCGTGATCGATTAGTGCTTTGCTAAACAGCAGCGACATGCCGGTACAAGAGGTCGAAGGCTGGAGCGTGGAGCGCAGCTGGGGTACCGAGACCATGAGCGGGCCGATGACCATGATCGGGCCGGACAAGAGGCGTGCGCAACCTGTACAGGTAGGTCGCCTGTGATCTGCTTCTCTAATTTAAAAGTCGCTGCTCGTGTTTTGTTCTGCAATTCAGTGTGACGCCATTTGCACCGACAGTAAGTGAACCTTCCACTATTGTTTAGAGACCGGAAACTTTCGTACAACAACATAGCATTCCTAACCTAAAAGTTTGAGCTATTAGGTTGCTTCATGATTCAAATGTTCTCTATCACAGCTGTCTGGTACCGCTACTGGGATGTTCAAGAACACTCTGAGTGACTTGACCGTTTACACATGAGGGGCGCTCCTCAAGATAATCTCAGTAGCGGAACTGATGAGATGGATCACCATTGATGCACGATGCGGGCTAATAGAGCATGTAGTTGTAAGTTTTATGACGAGACAAAACCGCTCTCGATTCCCCGCCGGACACACTGTTGTAGTTTGCCAGGAAGTTTCAAAAACGGTGCACACTGCTCTGCAGAGTGAACAATTCATTCTATATCACGATAGTACCGAAAGTTTACAAACAGAAAAATAACACAACGTTTAAAAGTTTTTGTTTGTAAAATGTCTACAGTTCGGTAGTGATTCCCGAGTTGAAACCGAACTTCTTTTTGAGCTTGCATTACAAACTTCCACAATTTACGTGAAGTGAAGTGCATAGGACTGCTTATTATGTTGGAGTGTTCTGAAAGGATTCCCGTGCTTGAACAGTCTCCGACGAAAGATCACATAGGCGATCCCTATACGGTGAGGTGATTCAGTCTTAATAATTAATAAGAAGAGTTTTTTATTTATCGTAATATTGTCGCAAACAGCCGACAGTGCTCCTGGGAATATCCAGACGATTTTATTTGAAGTCTTCGCTCACAGTTTTTTCAAAAGCCCAGATGATAAGATTCGTAATCGATACACATTATTGGATCTGTGGCATAACATGTAGATGTCTCCCTGTTTTTGACACTGCATGTTCTTGATTATACGGAATTTAAAAAAAAAATATTATTAAATGATGCGAATACAATAGTTTGAGGTGAGATTTTGTATTATCACTATACAACCTGTGAAGAACAGTGGTTAAGGATTGGTTGGTTGATTTGGGGGAAGGAACGGAAAGAGGTAATGACCTGGGTACCACACCAGTCTTCTACGGCAGCCGTATGCCTTGCCTGTTAAGCTCTGTTGAGGGGTTGACGAACCCTGCCGGATTGTTGATGCACTTCTCCAATGGACTGGCCGTAGTACAATGACAACACTTTGTCATTACTTTCATCTTCATTTAGGCCTCCCATCGTTTGCCAGAATTACGTTCCTTCACCTTTGACAAAGCTGTGGGGAACATTCTTAACATGCCTTTCCCCAGAGAGGTTGTGACACATTTGTATTTTCTGATCTATTTTTTGCGCCAGACATTTCGTTTACCGTTTTACACGACATAAAATTAGGTATAGGGAAGGACCAATACTAAGCTTATGTACTAGAACAGCACTAGTTTAATTGTCGGTTAAATTAATTTATTGGGGCGGATTTTAACTTACAAAGAAACGCAAAAGCTGTTATAAATGAAATAAATTCGGTTTATACAGAGTAGGCATATGCTTAGTGATAAACGGCCAGTGAGCGTGTTGTAAAATTGTTACGTTGTACACATCAGCCACAGTTTACACGAATGGTGATAACGTTACCGATTTCGACTTGCTAGCAAGTCGTCACCAGGTCTGTTTAGAAAGAATAAAAAATGAGCTAGTGAAATTCTAGGAAACAAAATTACAAATCAAACTTCTATTCAACTATACGTTCATGAGCACGAACATAGCAGGACATGAAGAGAGACTGAAGGGCGCTCACAATATAAAAATATGACTGCTCTGATAGTTGGGACGTCGTATTATGATGCATTTAACTGTAGGCTTCAGTTCAAGAAATGAATACTCCGCAGAACTGTGAACACTGCTAGCGCCTCTCCGTGTGTCTTCATTTCACGTGTTAGTATGTCACATCTTCATGTACGTGTAGTTGTGTGCAGAGGTTTGACTTGTAATCAGAACATAACATCGGATGGTGTCTCGATAATAAGTTGATACCGTCGTTGATACCTTTCGTGAGACCTGAGGCTCTTGGCGGAAGATGACTCAATGTATAGTAGGCGCTTGCATTAAGGACGTGCAGTGTTCGACGTTCGAGCAGTGTGAATAGCTGCAAATGTATGAATGTTATTTCAGTACTTATGTCAGAACCACACACACAAAGATTCAGTAATGAAAGGAGACGTTCGAAACTATTTAGTCACCATTAACCTAAATTGACAGTGCATCTGAAATAATTTATGTATTTATTAATTTTTTCTATGTCATAACTCCGCAGAAGGAGCAGTGCTTATCTATATAAATAAATAAAATAAATATTCCTTTAACTTGCTATTCGCAAGATTCAGAGAATAGTAACTTATCTGAAACACTGTGTGCATACT
This sequence comes from Schistocerca americana, assembly GCF_021461395.2. NCBI lineage: Eukaryota > Metazoa > Arthropoda > Insecta > Orthoptera > Acrididae > Schistocerca > Schistocerca americana. Next base: position 439,700,390 of record NC_060125.1, read on the forward strand.
GAGGGTGAACGACAACTGTTTACAACCTATCACATTGATCACAGTAGTATAGAGGACGTCGAGACGAACGATTTGATATAGGACATTTGTGATCTAACAAGTCTGGAAATTACCTCAAACTGGCCTACATACGCAATCTCAGCTGAATATCCTCTTGCCTTTTGGGCTTAGTCAGTCCTTTTTCTTTTTTTTTTACTTCGTTAACATTAGTAGTTTCATCTTACTTGTGAGGCAAATGAAACACAAAAAGACTTTTTCTAAGTTTACGCAAAACCTTGTTACGTTTGCAATTTCCCCCAAACGTAACCCTTACAAGCACAGCAGTCTCGTAATAAGAATGCCAGCAAAGGAAAACTATTTAATTGCTAAGTTTGTGCTATACACAAAGGTCAATTCTGCAAATTTTAAATGCTAAAAAAAAGTGTTTAATATTAATGCAATGTTCCATCAGACATGCATGCATGTCCAAAGGGACAGGCTCTGTGGCGACTACAGCCGTTATGAAATACAGGGAATATATTCACATTTATGAATATGGACCACCATCAGCTGTGTAATGGAATAATGACAATGAAAATTTGTACCGCACAGCGACTCGAACCTGGATTACCCGCTTATCGCGAGCGGTCATCTTACCATCACGCGAGCACACATCAAGGCCAGATTTAAACTTCCATATCTCGTCGACGATGTGTCTACAACCTGCAGTTGTACATCCATTATGGGTATTCTGGTACAGGAGAGAAACTTTAATTGAAACTAGCTTGCCCGGTGTCGGCGGATAAATACGATATTGCAGTATATGTCCGAAAGAAACATTGCACCGCCCATCTTAACAACCCTAGCGCTGCAATATCGTATTCATCCGCCACCAGTCGTGATAAACGGGAAATCTGGGTTCGAGTCCCGGATCGGCACAAATTTTTATTGTCGATGATGGTGATGTTTGGTTTGTCCAATCTAGTCACTCTCACGAATGGTGATGATGAAATGATGAGGATAAAACACAAACACCCAGTCCACAGGCAGAGAAAATACCCAACCCAGTCGGGAATCGAACCCAGGGCCCTGTGATCCAGAGGCAATTTTCACTGTCGTCATTCCATTATACAGGTAACGGTTGTTCATATTCGCAACTGCGAATACATTTCATGAGAGAGTGTAGATCGCCTTGACCATACTTGACCGTAACGCAGGAGGCCCAAATTTATCATTTTAGTAGGATTAGAGTACAAATTGGTAGATATATAACCCTGAATTCATCACCATAGTAGGATTAGACTGCAGATTGGTATAAGAGTCCTGAATTCATCACATTAATAGGACTACACTACAAATTGGTGTATATAGTCCTGAATTTATTCTCTGCTTGTAGGCAACTTACAATACAATTAAAGTCTTATAACATACTAAGGCCAGTTTTCAACATAAACGTTAGCGCTTTAAAGACAGAAATACAAAAAAAAGTGTTCGCAATTGTGTCACCCATGTAACTTCCCAAAAATACAATTAATTTAAATGTATTTTTCCATTATAACATTGCCAAACACTTTCACTACTATAAATCACTTGAAGGCCGTGATTGAACAATGTTTTCAAGTTATTTACAGCCTAATAAACATGTCTCGCATACGAATTTGTACGTGTGGGTAGATGAAAAAGTAAAATAATCACTGTAAATAACAAATAAAGTGAATTTTTAATAACAGTTCCGAATTTCGTCCCTGGGACGAAAATAGAAATTGCCGGCCGCGGTGGCCAAGCGGTTCTAGGCGCTTCAGTCCGGAACGGCGCGACTTCTACGGTCGCAGGTTCGAATCCTGCCTCGGGCATGAATGTGTATGATGTCCTTAGGTTAGTTAGGTTTAAGTAGTTCTAAGTTCTAGGAGACTGATGACCTCAGCTGTTAAGTCCCATAGTGCTCAGAACCATTTGAACCATTTTTGAAAATAGAAATTGCAAGTGGGACGAACCTGCGAACATCCTAGGCATTTATCATCATGGCCCCTAGGACAACATAGACCAAACAGTAGACAACAGCGATTACACGCCAGAAAGTGCAATACGCAACTGAAATGAAACCCAATGTTTGAACGCAAACCAGTGCTCACACTAGGAACAGCAGGCTTTTAATTTGATTGCTGCACTAACTCACTTGAGTATAAAAAGATGTATACCGTCGTACACAGAAGCTAAACGTGCTGCACACAGCAGACGTTCTCAACAAAACTGTGGACTGAGGTCAAAGTTAAATACATATCACCAGTTGTGGACACCGGAAATTCCTAGGGCGACGAAATTAGGAGCAGGGACGATGTTTGGGCGTGTTACGTTAGTATCTAGAGCGCCGGTTGACGTTCCGCTGATGTTGCAGGTGAAGGTGTACCGCACGTCGCTGGAGCACTTCGCGGTGGTGTTCCCGCAGAAGAAGGTGTGCCGGCCGCTGGGCGTGGTGAACCTGCGGCACGCGACGCTGTCGCGCCTGGACGGCGACGGCGCCGGCGCCGCCCCCGCCTTCAGCGTGCGGCACAAGGGCTGCGACGCCGCCGACGCCAGCCTTACGTTCGTGGCGGCGACGGCGCGCGACCTGGACGCCTGGCTGCACGCCTTCAGCTCCCGGTCGGCGTCGCCCGCCGCGCTGCCGCTGCCCGCCGTCGCCGAAGACGAGGAGGCGTAGGCGGGCCTCCGGCAGAGGGCAGAGGGCGCCGGACTCGAGCGCCACCCGCGAACGCGCTTCTCCGCTGGCGGCGGCGGGATCGCAACTCTGGCAGGGCACAAGCTGCACAACGTGCGTCCTGTGCACGAGTATCTTGGAAACCCGTTGCCGGTGCTCGCAGAGTTGGTGCCGGCGTCGCTTTCTTCGGGAGACGTAGAGCATGGAACCGACTGCGACGCCCCTCCGAGGCATCGCAGGCGACGTGTCGGTTTCCACCCGTCGTCTGATCCCCCCCAAGTACAAAGAAGACTGTCTCGTGTTGGCAGCTATTCCACAATCGACGTGAAGAACGACCTGTTTCCGTTCCTGTTTCAACCCACTCACTTCATTCTGTTCTCGCCCAGTCTCCTAACTGCTACCAGAGAAAGGAATCTGCACGACCGAACGCAAGTGTATCTGCACTTTGCCAGAGACTGTTGCAGTTAACCTTTCCAGTGCCCCATGAAAATTGTTCACTGCAAATTGCCTATTAGCACCCACCCACGTGTAAATAAATGGAGTAGAAAACGTATCAAGTGTTAAAGCGTAAGGAGTAGTTTAAAACTATAATAATAACAACGGAACTGATATTATAATATCCTTCTGTGCTACCTCCTTACCAGCTCACACGATTAACAAACACTAAAACCTTTTCAATACTTGACTATAATACGTTAACTCGTTTGCACTGGCATTTCTGAACACTGCCGGACTCTTTTCTGAGGTGCTGGCCATGTTCGCAAAATTCTACATATATAAAACGCTCTTTGCAACGAACTACAAAGATAGTTTTCATGTAGTGGGTATAGTGAAGGCTAACCAGTAAGTTTTCGTGTAGACAGTACTGTAAAGTTTAAACAGAATGGAGAGAGATGTTGCATGAAGAAAGATCTTGTTTGGTAGAAGTAACCCTACACTCGTTTCGTGTATGTAAATTTGTTGCTGTGATAAAACATGGTTACTTTCGTGTTCTTTGTCTAAATGTAGACTATCTGTGATATATAGTTATAGTTCCTTTTTTATAGTTATTTGTAATAATGTTATTGCAAAATGTCGTATTTGTGCACTCTTTCCTTCAGTTTCTGTAAAAAATCACGATTTCTGTAATATTAGCTAAATTGTGAGTGTTAAAATTCTATCAGCAGTATTCAGAAGTTAAGCTAATCAGTGTGCATGACCTGAGAAGTCGTGTAATTTGAATATCCTTGCCTGTAAACCGTACATCTGTTCTATTTTCATGAAACTGTTAATAGCAGTTGTCCTTCGATCTCTACTGATGCCTATAACAGAAGTTAATACACTGTTATAAAACAACTATTTAGCGAACAGTAAGAGTGCTTTTGTTTTTTATATTTAATTAATAAACAAGTTTAAAATTATTCTGATTTTTGCCTTTTTGATGAAATATTTTCCATCACCTTTCCTGAACTGCACCTTTGAGGACGTTAAATGATATGAAAGCTCACGAGATTGAAACAAATAGAAGCTACTAAATCAGGTCGAATATTTTAATGTTTTGCTTGTTACAAATTATGCCCACTGAAAGATGATAAGACTAAAAATCATAAATTATTTTTAATGTCACTGTCATTCTACAACAAATATTGTGGAGCAGCCAGCGATTGCACAACACCATCTCCTTATGTGTCTTTTTTGCAAAGTCTCTTGTATAGTGTGTGTGTGTGTGTGTGTTTACACTTTTGTAATTAAATTGGGATGGAGAGTAAGTCAAGTGTTTTGTATCAGAAAGAACGAAGTCAGATGCTACAACCAACTGAACAGGTGATATCAGAATCGATACGAGTACATTTTCCTAAATTTTATAGGAGATAAAAAACCTTTGTTAGTTTTCTAAACTGATAATAAATTCTGTCTATGTCATATGCACATCTGACACATTAAAATTTGAATCTGAGTTCAAATACCACTTTCTAAAAAAAGTTTGAAATAGTATATTTTGTTTTAGCACTCAATGGACAATACTTGAACGAAAATAAAATTACTTTCAGGGAAGTCAGACTCTTTATGATCTAAATATAATTTCATCTGTATTTTCCAGGTGAAAACCAAACATGACACTATTACGAAAACTTCGACATTTTCAACATTCTTGTAAAAAAAGTCCTGGCATCATTATGATACAAAGCAACATGACGAAAATTTAATACAGTGAAATAAATTTGGCAAAAAGACTGGCTGAAAGTGTGAAATTCAAAGAAATTTCGTCTGTAGTGTTATTGTTTATATCAGCAATTGGTCATGAGAATAGGTGTTCGTAACATCTGCGCAAATCCGGCGGTATATATTGTTGATGAGGTAGACAATTGTTTTCCTAGTATAAACAGTACATTTGACTTTCAATCAAAAAAGCTTGATTTCAAGCATTTTCTTGTCCTCGAAATTTTTTTTAATCTCTGTAACATAGCTGCAAAGTGTGAGCTTTTGAGGTTGTTGGGCCTTTTTGATCCTGACTGAGGGATACAAGCCATCAGTTAATTTGCTGAGAGTAACAAGTCGCTTGTACTATGAATAAAATCGAATTCCATGAACTTCAAAACTAAAATTAATCTTTCTATTGGTTAATAACGATCTTTCCCAGTGAATCCATGGCTGGAGAACTTTCCTTGTAATAGTCTTTCCACCAAGTATAGAAATAATAACAATAAAAAAGAATTGCGGTACTTGAACTCAGGTCATGATTGATCATGGCTTCTTCATCTTTCAGAACATATACGCGGTCGTATGTATTAAATTTCGTCGTTATTGTACGAAAGTTTCAAACATTATGAAGAAACGAATGACGTCCAACAAGAAAATAATACTGGATTATTTTTTTAAGCTTCCCTTCTTTGGCCCAATTTAATTTTTTTCCCCTCTGGAAACCGTTACGGAATATCTCCGCTGATGTCAGATTCTCTATTAAATACGATAGTCTTTGAAAGCTGACAGTAATGTGAGCACATTGTTGTGAGCATGTCCTTTGTTAATACTCATCCCGCCTGCACTGCATCGTGATTGGGACAGAAAACACGTGAGTCGCTTAATTACTTTGCTCCTGCAGTCACTGCACTTTTCTCTGGACCTTCATATTCGAGACGAAGTACTGGGTTAGCTGAATTTATACGCACACCGTGTGTTGATCCCGTAGGGAAGTCGATTAATGCGAGAAAATGTGTCACGAAAAATTCCTGACTTGTGACTCACTGGTTCGATTACTTTCCTGAAACATGTATGCAGAAATTAGATCTGTGCTTCATTCCTGCGTTGGCATCATGTCGGACAGAACGCCTATCTTACTGAGCTGTCATGTAGAGCTCCCGCTTTTGTTATCGAATATTCACCGATAGTGAAATAATCTGCACCACTTGAATACGACGATACTGAACAAAAACTACTCCGCTCTGAAGACAAAACGGGGGTATAACAATGTCACAGGTTAGGTCTAATTGCTACGACAACCTTACAAAAACTATATTAGTTCCGTTGTTATTTAAGTGAAGTCGACGTTTCACCACGTGTCTCGTGTCGTTGTCCACTTCCAGAAACCTGATTGTGATGTAAACAATTCGATTTTTGCGTTTTACACCTTGATACGTTCAACGGCCACCTCACCTGTTGTACAGCCGCTGCATGCGACACTACATTAAGGTGAGTAACGATTTCTTAACCGCGAAGAGTGAAAGGCAGAACAGAAGACTGAGTCACGAACAGTCACAATTACGAATGTCATTTTAAAATAATGTAGATGTGTGTTGATAATCACTGCACATTTGCGTAGCGCATAGTTATGCAAAGCAAACGGACGAAATATCTTACATAAGGTTAAATTACCACTTTTCACATTGCTGGAAGAAATAACTACACTCTCTGCTCTGTCACACACACAGCTACCCACCAATGCGCGCTACTCTTGCGAACAGTACGTTCGGTTCTCTCCGACAGTGTGTGTTCTCCTACAAGGTTCGATCACAACTATACTGTCTCACTTTCCGCTTTAATACTGTCACAGGAATAACGCCATCAGATGGGGTTTCTAACAAAAGCTCCACTGCTCGAAATCTTGGCAAACATACGCATCAACAATTTCTATCAACATAGATATAAACAATGGAAAAACAACAAATAGTTTAAATTAACAACATTATTGGAAATTATGGATAATGGCACGAAAAAAAAGATTCTACAGAAATTAATACAAGTATTGTCTTTGCCCTGCAGTAACACTTCGAACAACGCTGTTCATATTGTAGATAAACTAACTATTACTCGTTAATTGCAGCTGGATCTAATTTTTTACCAAACAATGAAAGTTAACCTGAAAATGTTGATATGGAAGACTTTGAAAACAAAATCCAAACGACTCAATAAATTCTTTTAGTTAAGAAAATAATTATTATAACAATCATTTACTTGTTTATACTCTGAAGATGACTAAAAGCGTCACGTGAAACAGCGATGAACGAATAACTGAGTAATAACGTTTGCAAATACGGATAATATACTTCCAGAAATGTCATTTAGTATACGAACAATATTCAGTCTAGAAATATCATTTGGGAAGTATGGTGCTCAAATGTTCTTTGATTGAAATTTTAATAGACTTACTCATTTACAAATTATGGGCGTGTCATACCTCAAAATTTTTGAGTAAAGTGTATTTGACTGTCAAAAAGAGACTCCTCTACTTTAACATTGTCACACATTGTACTGCAAGTCTTTTGTGAACTGATTACGCGTTGCCTACACACTACTATTTTACTACATACGCAATGCATAGTATTCCTTATCTTCTTTATACTAAAATGTACCGTAATATTTGCGGAATAACGTCCCACATTAGCCATAGTAAGGATGACAACAACGACATATTCCCCACAGAGGATCTATAACGGTTCGTGTCACAGACTCATTCCTTTGCTCCCTACATGTCTACCCATATCATTCAGCAACCATTTCTTAATATACCAAGAAAATAATTCAAACAACAATCAATATTTGCACCTCAGTCAACAGCATCTGCAGAACAAAAATTACCCAAAAACTCATTTTATGTGCTTCACATAGTTGCGTCCCTGTCATACGATGCCTACGCTGTCTTCATATGTTTTCCCATTACGTTACCCTTTCATCCATACCCATCTATTTATCCTTTCATTTAACTCAGTATGCCTCATTAGGTCCATTCTGACTGCTACAATTCTTGTAGCCTAATGTCTCTGCCTCTTCCTTCACGTTCAGTATAACCACCGCTCAAGTCTTCCAATATTACTTTCTTATTATTTTTAATCATTCTTTCTTTGAGATGAATGTAATTTTAGGGTTGCCATAATAATCAAAACAACGGTGTATCAGTCATTTTGTTCATTTTCATTATCATTCCTTTACTCATCAGTACAATTGCTGGTATTATGAATGTTGTTTTTCTAAAATATATCTATTATCGTTCATGTTAACAGGTAACTAGGGTGCGGGGGTGAGGGGGTAAAAGTATATTTCTTGGTTTTACGACATATTTTTAAAACTCGCAACAATATTACATCAATTACGCATGCAGTACCTAGTCTCACATCTGGGTACATTGTGTAATAGTTTCATTGTCATTGTCATTAGAGCAGTTTTCCTAAAAATAATTTTGCATACTCTTATCCCACGCAGTGGGGTAAGAACACACGTGCCAGGGCAAAGAGTAGACAGTAAGTACCTTTACCCCCAAATGATGAAAATAAAGAGGATTACAAATAAATAAATGCAAAAACAAGGCCAATTCAAATAGCAAATGTAATGATCTTGGGGTAAGACCACAAAAACGCGTATCCAGAGAAATGCAGAGCTGCACTATTCCTCCAATGAAAAATTTTTGTGAATCGGCCGAGATACTCATTCGTTTTCCAGTTTTTAGATGTTTTCTTAAGGCAGTCTTGGAAAACCCGATAGCCTTGGATGCTTGGCGTATTGAGCACCCATTTTCAGTACGGGCAAAAGTTTGGTGGTAGAGCGTCTCTGTTCATGATTGTCGAGCTGATGGTCTCGGTCGAATTTCTGAAAAAAAAAGCATGCAAGAAGTGATTACATTCGAAATGCGTTTGAGAGGTAGGTATGTTTGAAAAAACCACTACCCAAAGAAAGAAAAACTATAGAAAAGAAAAATTAAGATCTCTAAGATGATACAAAAAAGAGCATCAAGATCCTCAAAACAATCTCTTCGAAATCGACCACAGACCAAGGGGAATTTCCGCATATACACACACAAAACTGTAACCAATCAAAAATATTGGATGATAGACAAACATCAGAAATTATACTAAAACTTAAATTAATAGAAATATGATGAAAGACTGACAGTCCAAACAGCTTACATCTCGAGTCGCCGCTAACAGAACAACCTCACAACGACTTCTCGATAGAACAGAACAAGACACATATGAATAAATTATAATACACACTTCTCCTCTTAAACAAATGCAGATAGGTACACAAGCGCAAGATACATAAATTCGCAATTTCTTCCGTTGATAACACTCTAGAATTCTCACTGCAAAATAAACAGATAGAATGTCGTATGCTACAGAAGTGTTTACAAACAAGAAAACCACACAACAGATTGGCAACTGTCCACGTGGGATGAAGGTCAGGCGTTAGAATGCAAAACACAGACGGGAAACAAGTGGCTCGCAAAAGGACGAAAAAGGCATGATATATGCGCAGCCATAGCTTTAAATTGCTAACCATCGCAAACAATGTTAACAACGAACATACTTTTTATTTTTTTATAGTGTGTCGTGTCTTACTTGCGCCTGCTCACCTTCAACTAGTTTGGTTTGTGAGTCAACGGTTGTGTTTTCACGAAGCTGAGGCCACTGGGACAGTTGACTAAATTCACCTGTCTCGAATAGCTCCCTTTGTGAATGCAGGGCAGTAGGGTGTGTCCGGTCCATTACATTTCGCAGTGTTAGGCAGCGACAAACTGTGTCCAGTTTCAGGTTCATTAGCGTATTTTTTTCGGGCTTTGATCGACTCTGTCGCTCTGGATTCAACATCTACCTGCATGGAACCTTGCCGTTGATGTGTTAATGTCGACGTTCTATCATTCCTGTTGAAGGTGACGTTATGTATGTTTTTTCGTTTTCGTTGTTTCTTATCTTTTTACTAAATTCTTATCACTGAAAATTACGTGAATTGATAAGACATGAGGAGGTTCTCTGCAGAACCGGCGAGTAAAGGAATGTATAGCGAACGCTAATCAGCAGAATTGATGAAATGGTAAAACACGTGTGAAGACTTCCATTGTACTTGCAGGCGAAAAATGTAGGAAGCGACTGAGATTGGAGTGTATCCAACAAACAATTGAGAATGTTAAGTGTAAATATTGCTCTGGGCTAAGAACAAGAGAGGAAATAGCGGCGGCATCGTACCAGCCATAAGACTGACGACTCCCCAAAAATTACTATCTCCAACCCCGCCCTCCCCCCCCCCCCCCCCAAAAAAAGAAATTACATCCACATTTTTCGGCGTCTGCGTCACTTTCTTGGCACCCTTGAAAATCCTGCGCACCCTCTTTTGCAGTTTGATGCAATGCTGTCAGTCTCGTGGTACCTTTCTGCAAGTGCAAGAGTTGTTCAGTCTGGTACGCTCAACATAAGTAAAAACATTCCGCGAATATTCTGAAATGCGCGTTAACAACTGGAATTTGAAGCGGAGGGTGCTGACTTCGATCAGAGTTGCCCGTCAGTGACAGAAAAACAGGAGACTTTCGTGCTTTGATAGCTCAGTTGGTAGAGCACTTGCTCTCGAAAGGCAGAGATTCCTTGTTCTAGTCTCGATCTGGCACACAGTCGTAATCTGCCAGGAAGTTTCAGAAGATTTTCAAGTTTGAACCTCCAACTGCTTTATTTTTTACTCCTGGTGACAAGTACGAGAGGCGTCCAATAAGTAATGCAACACTTATTTTCCCTAAAATCAGGTTGGACGTCCCATGCGCCTAGCTTCAATTATGTAGCTGCAACTGCCATTCCGCGTTCAAAGTGTGTTAATTCCTGTCATGTGGCCACATTCAAGTCGGAAACCTTTTCACGTGAATCACCTCCGCACGAATGACAGCTTTGGCAATGCGCTGCCCTTTTATACCTTGTATGCGCGGCACTACCGCCATGAGTGTATCCTCATATCATTAACCCATGACTTTTTGTAACCCCAGTGTATGCCTAAATGGTAAGAAATTCAAATGCTGAAATTGTACTTTAGAATTGGTCGCAGTAGCGTCTTGTTATCTAGCACTGCAGTTTTTTACACCACGCCAACAAACCTAAGTCTCCCATTTTCTTCCCAATTACAGATGTCGCGTGTCCGTCCAGTGTTAAATGGATACTTAGTATATCCCTAAATATTTAAGCAATGTTTAGTGTCCCTGAGTTCACTTCTTACCTCTATACAATTTCAGAGCACTGAAAAAGTAATGTTTGTAATTGCATTGGTAGTCTGAATCAGGGAATAAGCGCAAAAAAAAATCGATTTTGTTTTTTACTTTCACCAACCGCGTGTTAGCATATAGATGAACATTTTGAACCATAAAAAGTTAACGAAAACCAGTCATTTACTGGTTTAATCGCACTAGGAAATATTCACTTGTTTGAAGAAGTAAAATATTCCAATTTCAAGTTCGTGCACCCTCAAAGCTGTGGGCGCGTGATAAATTCATGTTCGTATCTGTTGTTCATTGGTTTGAAATCTCGTGTCTGCAGTGCATCAGATTACTGTTTTGTGTTTAATGTTTGGCGTCTGATTTTAGATATCCTTCATTAAACGTAAATGAATAATAAGTTATTGATGTAGTAATTATTCTAGATGTTTCAAAAGCGTGTTACTTTGTCGTCTTTTTGTGGTAGTTCTACGTTTCAATTGTTTGCTGATGATGTTACTGCAACAACGTCTTCATCCACCTCTGAAAGTGGTATTGACTCTACTAGAGTTTTTTAACTCTAGTAGGAAAGGTATGCGCCGTCCAGAAACATACAGTTATGAAGTGCAGAAAAACAAACGACTTCGTAGTGACGAGTATATGGGTAGTAGGACAGGTATAAGGGTATTATCTAAGAAATAATATTGGCGCCTGCCTTTGTAAACATAAATGTATGTACTGAAAGGTTAAACGTAGATGAGGATGAATTCTGTTTGAAAACTTTGCTTGTTGTACGTTCTAAAAATGAGGAGGACACATTCTTAATGGGGCTGATTGTGTTAAAAAGCACACTAGAGCAATGAGAAGATGAAGTATTTGAGTTCCGAACTTAACATTAGAGGAATTATGACATTTTTTGTAAGAAATCCGAGCCTTTCCAAGTAAGAAAAATATGACATTTATAGAAAATACTTACACAATAATTGCGATTACAGATCTTGACGTCCTCAAATCGATGCACGTGATACTTGTGAAGATCCAGTTGCGAAGATGAGAAGACCACGTCTCATCGACTCTGCAAAGCGAGCTGCTGTAGCTGAAACGATCATTCATGTTTGTCGGGCTTAGAAGTTTTATAGCAAACAAGAGGAACTAAAAATTCTTTGTTCTAAATTACGACTCGAAGGTTGGACGATAAGCAAAACCTCGCTTCACCACCCAAACTGCCTGTTCAGGAAATGTTCTACCTGCATACACGATATGAAAACAGATTTCTATGTTTATCCGGAAGGAGAAACTAAACGCTGACCTGAAAAGGTATGTAGCATGCTTTGGTTGAAAATAAACAACATGGACCCTGAATTTAAAGACAGCAACAGCAGTTTCGTGCGCATTTTCCTTGCACTGGCTGCTATTGGGCGATTTACAAAGATCTGTTAGTACTTCCCACTGCGAGGGCACTCCTTTCTTCAAAGTGATCACTATTTTGGGACTACGAAAAGGAAAATCAGACCACTAGACAGAATTTACACACCGCAACAATACACTGATTTGTTTCAACCATAATGAAAGGCAGGCAAATCTCTACTGAAAAAAGAACAACCAAGTTTCTGGAAAAGCCCTAATTTTAGATTTGCAGATCAGGTAGATAGAACACCTCTTCCCTAAAAGTCATTTAACCACCTCTGAGTTCACAGATGTGGTGATAAACGTTTTCCCGCTGCAACAGAACAACGCAGGAGTACCTCACATTCCAACCGAAATGACTTTCAACGGAAAAATTCCAATACAAGACAAGAAGATCCAGGACATGTGTAAGAGAGTTACTTACAATCCATATGAGTACAGACTATTTTGTGAGGAGGCGATGAGGCTAACACTACAGCTATTGGAGAAGACGATGAAGGCGAAGAACAGTCGTGATTTTCAGAGTAAATTTCGTAGGTAATTCTTTTAAAACCTGTAAGTGGTGTAGAAGTTTCCTGCGTATGTTGTATTATAAATGTTTTTTGAAAATACGGTTATGTTTAGAAAAAAACTGAACACCTTGAACGACTAGAGATAGGAGAATCATATTCACAGGACATGTACACTAGTATGTTCTGCAGAAAAGATTAGCGTTTGAACTACACTACTGGTCATCAAAATTGCTACACCACGAAGATGACGTGCTACAGATGCGAGATTTGACCGACAGGAAGAAAATGCTATGATATGCAAATTTTTAGCTTTTCAGAGCATTCACACAAGGTTGGCGCCGGTGGCGACACCTACAACGTGCTGACATGAGGAAAGTTTCCAACCGATTTCTCACACACAAACAGCAGCTGACCGGCGTTGCTTGGTGAAACGTTGTTGTGATGCCTCGTGTAAGGAGGAGAAACGCATACCATCACATCTCCGACTTTGATAAAGATCGGATTGTAGCCTATCGCGATTGCGGTTTATCGTATCGCGACATTGCTGCTCGCGTTGGTCGAGATCCAATGACTGTTAGCAGAATATGGAAGCGGTGGGTTCAGGAAGGTAATACGGAACGCCGTGATGGATCCCAACGGCCTCGTATCACTAGCAGTCGCATGGCTGTAACGGATCGTGCAGCCACGTCTCGATCCCTGAGTCAACAGATGGGGACGTTTGCAAGACAACAACCATCTGCACCAACAGTTCGACGACGTTTTCAGCAGCATGGGCTATCCGCTCGGAGACCATGGCTGCGGTTACCCTCGACGCTGCATCACAGACAGGAGCGCCTGCGATGGTGTACTCAACGACGAACCTGGGTGCACGAATGGTAAAACGTCATTTTTTCGCATGAATCCAGGTTCTGTTTACAGCGTCATGATGGTCGCGTCCGTGTTTGGCGACATCGCGGTGAACGCACATTGGGAGCGTGTATTTGTCATCGCCATACTGACGTATCACCCGGCGTGATGGTATGGGATGCCATTTGTTACACGTCTCGGTCCCCTCTTGTTGGCATTGACGGCACTTTGAACAGTGGACGTTACATTTCAGATGTGTTATGACCCGTGGCTGCACCCTTCATTTGATCCCTGCGAAACCCTACATTTCAGCAGGATAATGCGCGACCGCATGTTTCAGGTCCTGTACGGACCTTTCTGGATACAGAAAATGTTCGACTGCTGCCCTGGCCAGCATATTTTCCAGATCTCTCTCTAACTGAAAAGTCTGGCCAATGGTGGCCGAGCAACTCGCTCGTCACAATACGCCAGTCACTACTCTTGATGAACTGTGGTATCGTGTTGAAGCTGCATGGGCAGCTGTACCTGTACACGCAATCCAAGCTCTGTTTGACTCAATGCCCAGGCGTATCAAGGCCGTTATTACGGCCAGAGGTGGTTGTTCTGGGTACTGATTCCTCAGGATCTAAGCACCCAAATTCCGTGAAAATGTAATCACATGTCAGTTCTAGTATAATATTTTTGTCCAATGAATATCCGTTTATCATCTGCATTTCTTCTTAGTGTAGCAATTTTAATGGCCAGTAGTGTATGTCGGTCCGCGGGTTTAAGGTCCACATCGATATCGCGCCGCAACGCCACATACAGGTAAAATGTACCTGTGGCTCTCGTTGTTGCTATAAACCGAAGGTAAGGGATCAGTGCGACTTGAGCAGACGTGCACGATGCCTCGAAGACTTAAGCGCGAACCGTATTGTCAGACGAGTGAGTTTGGAAGAGGTCGCATTATTGGCATGAGGCAATGTGGCGCATCCATTCAAGAAATTGCTGCTCGAGTGGGACGAAGAGTTTCGGCAGTGCAACGTGTGTGTGGAGAATGGTTGATAAAAGGCCGTAGAATACGACAAGATGGGTCAGGTCGCATGACAGATCTGCGTCCTCTTCGGCTCTAGTGGAACAGTGTAATACATCGTGACATTCCATCGCCGTTTATTGCGGCATAGGTTACGTGCATGTCGTCCACTTCTCTACCTACCTTCGATGAATGTGCAGAAACATGCTAGAGCGCAATTGTGTATGGAACGACGTCACTGGGGATAGAAATGGCAACAGATGGTGTTTTCGGACGTATCCAGATTCTGTTTGTTTGAGAATTATGATAGCATTTTGGTTCGCCGCAGACAGAGGGAGCGACATTACAGTGACTGCATTCGCACAAGACATACAGTGCTAACTCAAGGCCTTGTGGTGTGGGGTGCTATTGTATACAGGCACAAATCATAAAATCATAGTTGGTGCGTGACCAGGACACTGCGACCACTGTGACCTACGTGAATGATATCTTGCGACCCGAAGCTATAGCCCTTTCTGCACGACACCCAAGAGGCTACATTCAGCAAGGCAATGCAAGGACACTGCGACCAGTGTGACCTACGTGAATGACATCCGGAGGCCCGTAGCCACAGCCTTTCTGCACAACGACACAGAAGCTATTTTTAGCAAGACAATGCACGACCGCACCTTGCTGCACGAAAACGTGCCTTCTTGGTGTCACAGGATGTCAGCCTTTTACCCTGGCCCTCCATATCACCAGACATGTCGCCAATCGAAAATATGTGGGATACGGTGAAACGACGGGTGTAGCGCTGTGACCCGATGCCAACCACCACAGATGAACCCTGGAACCAGGTGAACGCAGCATGGATGGCTATACCACAGGACGCCATTCGCGCCTTACACGCGGCGACGCCATCACGCATGGAACAAGCTATCAGGGCTCATGGCGAACCCTGTGCCTGCGAAGCAACAGGACACATGCTGGACCGAGGTGACTGAGACGCTAATCATTTCTGCAAAACATACTAATGTACATGTCGTGTGAATATGAACGACCTAACTCTAATTGTTCAAGGTGTTCTTTTTTCTGAATGTGAATGTATAACTAACTATGTCTGGTGTTGTAACAAAAAGCTTTAATGGCTGATTCATAATCAGCTTGAAGAAGGGAATAAATCTCGGTTTTAATATCGTAATGCGTCATTCAGGACAATCCAGTTAATCTTTCCGTGACACTGAGGTAAGAGGTTAACGTAAAAAAAAATCTCGTACCATTGTTTGGTTAAGAAGGATATATATTCAGCGATCACAGGTCCTGCAGACCATGCGCTGCTTCCACAAACTGCCTCCATTCCTTCCTGTTTTGTGCCCGGTTCCTCCAGGTGTATTCAATTCCCAGGACTCCTAGGTCCTTCGTCAGGTCGTCCATCCAGCGCTGCCTTGGTGGTCCAATGGGGTGTTAGGTGTTTGGTTTCCCCGCTAGTGCCATCTTCGCCTGCCTTCATCTGGCATACGGGCTACATGGCCCACCCATTGTATTCTTTTGCCCTTTATCTTCTGTAGGATAGTTGGTTGTCGCATCAGAAGGTAGATTTCCTCGTTTTTCCTTCTCCTCCATTCTCCGTTATCTAAAACTGGTCCCCAAATCTTCCTCATTACTCTTCTTTCAAATATTAATAGCTTTTCCCTAGAATGAAGTTTTCACTCTTCAGCGGAGTGTGCGCTGATATGAAACATTCCTGGCAGATTAAAACTGTGTGCCGGACCGAGACTTGAACTCGGGACCTTTGCCTTCCGCGAGCAAGTGCTCTACCAACTGAGCTACCTAAGCACGACTCACGCCCCGTCCTCACAACTTTAATTCCGCCAGTTCCTCGACTCCTACCTTCCAAACATTACAGAAGCTCTCCTGCGAACCTTGCAGAACTAGCACTCCTGGAAGATAGGATATTGTGGAGACATGGCTTAGCCACAGGGGGGGGGGGGGGGGGGGGGGGGTGTTTCTAGAATGAAATTTTCACTCTACAGCGGAGTGTGCGCTGATATGGCAAAGGTCCTGAGTTCGAGTCTCGGTCCGGCACACAGTTTTAATCTGCCAGGAAGTTTCATTTCAGTTTTTCCCTTTCTTCCTTAGTCTTGCTCCATGTTTTTGAACCGTACATTACTGCTGCGCATATCACTGTTGTGTCGTAGATTTTCATCTTAGTGTTCACTGATATCGATTTAGAGCCAAGCGTCTCTCTGAGGGAATGCATGAATTTCGTTCCCACTGCTATTCTTTCCTTGATGTCCACTTCTGTGTTGTTATCCGTGGTAAACCAAGATCCCAATTATTTGAACTGGTCTACTCTCTTGAACCTCTTGCCATCTATCTCAAGAAATTCTACCTGCTCTTGTCTTCTTCCTAATTGCATGAACTCTGTTTTGTCTTTATTCACTTTGAGCACTACCTTCTGAGATTATTGCCCATTTTCTGCTCCATTGATATATCTACAGCCTGTTTGTCAATTTTCAACGTGCATATGACAGCATCCACAGGAATAGTCTATACAAAGCAATGTTTGGTTAAGATAAAATTAAAACAGCTACAGGAGAATGTCTTTTTGTATTTCCCCACAAAGGAAGGTTTTCGATTCGTTTTCTTCATCAAACTACCGATTCTATTTCAAAGAATAACATACAATAATAAGGGATCAAAACTGGCGAACCTTGGTTAAAACCACTGCTGATGGTGATGTGGACTTCGCAACTTGTTTGATGGCGTGATGTGTGCGATTATTGCTGCAGCACCAGTGGAAGGGAAGGCTGGCTGGCTATATGCGGTAATCATTAGTCATGCAAGTGGTCGTTGCAGGTTGTAAGATGAGTTTGGACGGTACAGAGATTGGGCTGTGTGACGGAGATACGGGATACTGAAAATAGTGGAATGGATAGAAAGAATTACATTATTGATAGAACACGTAAATAGTGGGAGGGGATCAGGGTAGGGAGTAGATCATATTTTTGCTTTGGGGTAGGTCTAGGTGTCTACGAAGGTGGAAGAAAACGGGAGGTTGTTGGTAAATGCGCGGAAATGGATCACGGTGGCCAAAGAGTGAGAACCGCCGACACTGCAGGACACGTGACACTGTTAGCCGCTATTCGGTGCTGACAGAAAAGTTCACAAGGTGACGACGGCTCTCTGTAGACGCACTTTCTTTTAATCGCTGAGATTGCGAAGTTCACGAGGAAAATGTTTTATATCAGGAAAATATCGAAATCAAATCAAAATAGAAAAAGTTCAACTACATCAAAAGAGTTCGCAGCAGCCTTCGAGGAACGATTAAATTTCGTTAATGAATACGTGACTGAAGTGTTTGGTGGTGGCGTGTCTGTGGACTGTTATAATAAACCGAAAGCAAATGTAACTACACCGCAAAAACTCTGATGAGATAAGGCAAGCTTAAGAGTGCTTTCGATATAACGTGATTCACCAAGATATCTCAGAAATTTATCGACAAATGAGTATTTTCAGCTCGCCTTATCTTTCGCGAGCTATACGTTTAGCGGTGGATCGTTTGATTTATCTTCATAATACAAAGAGATGCCGCTCCAAATCTCTCTGCTACGTAAGTGTAAAATTTGTTCACTGTGAAAGGTAACTGGTTCTTGCTCGTGCTTGCTATCTGCCTTGTTCTACGAGAGCCTCTCTCTACGGCTGAGCATCCTCCTTAACCTTCCGCGATTGCTCCCCCTAATGGAATTAAGCTATGACCAGGTTTCTGTACGTTAGACCTGTAACGCGCATATGTGCCGCAAGGGTGCGCAACGGATAATACGGGACCGCCAACACGAATGGGCAACGTGGCATAACAGAAATCACAAGGCTTAAGGCTACGTTCTCATTCAAATGAGCAAAAGATGGGCACAGTTTCGAATTTTTTTTTTGAGACAATGAAAAGACACACAAAGGTTTTTCCGGAGATTATGACTGATCATACTTTGCACTTTGTTTTAGAGTTTCAATAAAAAATGCAACATGGCACCTATAATTATGGACTGGGCAAGGACCCGCGAGTTTGTAGTACGCAGACTGCGTGCAGTGGAGCCCCTGTTAACCACAAACAGGTGTGTCTTGCTTGAAGTGTTTTCAGAGCGGAGATTGGAATTCTTTGTGAGATGACCCAGTTGCACAAACTGATCTTGACTCCATCTTCGTTTAGCACTTTTTGCGATAATGAAGCAATTTTGCACTAAGATATCTGAAATAAAAAATGGATAACATCACAATCGATATTACACTAACCAGAGTGAAATAACCTTAATTTTAACGATATGGTGCTAACTTGAACTCTAAGATCGAGTTTTGGGGGGGCTTCACTCTTTAAGGCTTTACAAAAATAGATAATATTAACATGCCCGCATCTCGTGGTCGTGCGGTAGCGTTCTCGCTTCCCACGCCCGGGTTCCCGGGTTCGATTCCCGGCGGGGTCAGGGATTTTCTCTGCCTCGTGATGGCTGGGTGTTGTGTGCTGTCCTTAGGTTAGTTAGGTTTAAGTAGTTCTAAGTTCTAGGGGACTGTTGACCATAGATGTTAAGTCCCATAGTGCTCAGAGCCATTTGAATATTAACAAATTTCATATGTTATAGGTAGAACCTCCAAAGAAAAGTGCTTATTTCTCGGAGATCAAAGCTAGAAGTTAACAAGCTGAATTGCATTTATTTTAAACTGCATGCAATTTTGAAAAATCGTTTCTCGCGGAAAACCTGTTTGACGTTTAGTGAAAACTTTTATACGTATGATCAGCTCAATTTGCATAAAAACTATATGTTATCATACTGGGTGATCAAAAAGTCAGTATAAATTTGAAAACTGAATAAATCACAGAATGATGTAGATAGAGAGGTACAAATTGACACACATGCTTGGAATGACATGGGGTTTTATTAGAACCAAAAAAATACAAAAGTTCAAAAAATGATGGGCAGATGGCGCTTCATCTGATGAGAATAGTAATAATTAGGAAATGCTCAATATGTCCACCATCATTTCTCAACAATAGTTGTACTGGAGGAATAATGTTGTGAACAGCACTGTAAAGCATGTCCGGAGTTATGGTGAGGTATTGGCGTGGGATGTTGTCTTTCAGCATCCCTAGAGTTGTCGGTCGATCACGATACACTTGCGACTTCAGGTAACCCCAAAGCCAATAATCGCACGGGCTGAGGTCTGGGGACCTGGGAGGCCAAGCATGACGAAAGTGGCGGCTGAGCACACGATCATCACCAAACGACGCGCGCAAGAGATCTTTCACGCGTCTAGCAATATGGGGTGGAGCGCTATCCTGCATAAACATCGTACGTTCCAGCAGGTGTTTATCAGCCAGGCTGGGGATGATGCGATTCTGTAACATATCGGCGTACCTCTCACCCGTCACGGTAGCAGTTACAAAACCAGAATCACGCATTTCCTCGAAGAAAAAAGGCCCGATAACGGTAGATGTGGTAAATCCAACCCATACCGTGACTTTCTCGTCGTGCAATGGAGTTTCCACGACAGTGCTAGGATTTTCGGTAGCCCAAATTCTACAGTTGTGGGCGTTGACAGACCCTCGGAGCGTGAAATGAGCTTCGTCGGGCCACAACACGTTACTCAACCAATCGCCATCTTCAGCCATCTTTTGAAACGCTCACATCGCAAATGCCCTCCGCTTCACTAAATCGCCAGGTAACAGTTCATGATGCCGATGGATTTTGTACGGATAGCATCGGAGGGTACGCCTCAGTGCCAATCAAACAGTAGTGTACGGAATGCCGGTGCGACGTGCGACTGCACGAGCGCTGACTTCCCCCTGAATAGACGAACCCGCTACAGTCTCCATTTCTTCCTGAACTGACTCAGCAGCATTACGCCTTGTGCTCGGTCGGCCACTACGTGATCTATCGTCTAAACAACCCGTGGCTTCAAACTTCGAAATCATTCTCGCCACAGCTGCATTTGTCAACGGACCTTTACCCGTTCGAATCCCCTTCCTATGCCGATAGGATCGTAACGCTGAACTAGCACATTCCCCACTGTGATAATACAGCTTCACGAAAAGCGCCTTTTCAGGTAACGTCAACATGCTGCGACTGCTGGCGCATCCGATTCTCTCTCTCATTACAGCTCCTTTTATATACGATTGTCAAGCGCAGTCACTAACGTTTTGCTGTCCAGCGCCATCTGTCGGACATTTTGTGAACTTAGCTTTTTTGTTTGGTTCTAATAAAACCCCATGTCATTCCAAGCATGTGTGTCAACTTTTACCTCTCTATCTACATTATTCCGTGGTTTATTAAGTTTTCAAATTTATATAGACTTTTTGATCACCCGGTATATTATTGACGTCGCTAAACACAAATCAAAAGCTAGATTTTCGAAATTCAAAATGGCTAATACAATATTGCGGACCAAAAATTATGTATTGACCAATGTTGACTAAAATTTAATTAAAAGAGAGTGCTTTCGTTAGCTCCTTTAGTCTGCAATTCCAGGACCGCGTATCAACCCTTCCTGTAACTCGAATTGTTCCTGGAGAGCAATCCCCTCTTCGTCTTGGCGACAAAAGCCGGTGTTCATCAGTTTTTTCAGCAAATACGTTTGCATACGCACTGCAGTACAAACCATTTAATGAACGCGCGTCACGACGCGGTAAGTATTCTACCTGAGGCAGGCGCCTGCAGACGGTAGTGTCCTACGGCGTCCGTGACACTGCTTCGAACAATGGGCCATAGAAACTTTTGTAACGATGGTATTTTCAACCAGTTTGAATGAGAGCCTGGGCCTAAGCACAGGACATTAGTTACACTGATATCTCTTGCTGATAACTAATATCTCCCCCTGAATGATTATTATTAATAAGAAGATATAAGTTGGGGGGTTGGGTTGTTTGGGGAAGGAGACCAGACAGCGAGGTCATCGGTCTCATCGGACTAGGGAAGGAAGTCGGCCGTGCCCTTTCAAAGGAACCACCCCTACATTTGCCTGGAGCGATTTAGGGAAACCACGGAAAACCTAAATCAGGATGGCCGGACGCGGGATTGAACCGTCGTCCTCCCAAATGCGAGTCCAGTGTCTAACCACTGCGCCACCCCGCTCGGTGAAGATATAAGTCTCCCAGTATAGCACAGGATGTGGCACGACATCGTAATTTAAAGCAGTTTAGCAAAATTTTAAGCACAGTTTTATTACGTCGATAATATTGCTTAACTTTTACAAAACGGCTAACAGACAGTGGTATGACGAACCAGGCGGCCTTTTCTCGTGGCAATCTCTTTATACAAAAGAAAATGTCCTGAATGACTGAATGATTCATCAACGCCCCCTGCAAACTACTAAGGATAGAAATTTGAAATTTGGTGTTGATCTTATACTGTAGGTATCGTTTAAGAATGGATTCTTCGACATTCCATTCTTAAGAGAGTGAAATAGGGGATGAAAGGTTTTTGAAAATACTTACCTATTAAGGCATTTGAAGCTAGAACGATGAAAACTGGTATTTGATTTCTCGGTTACAAATAAAAAAAAGTACATCTTTCAGCATTTGTGGAAATTCAGTGAAGGGAGTGAAATAGGGGATGAAAAGCTTTTTGAAAATAAATCATTATTAAAGAAATACTACAGCGTTCTTAACGCTACAACTATGAAAACTAGTATTTCGTTTCTCAATTAGAAACGAAAAATACGCGTTTCAGCATTTTTGGAAATTCAGACCTTAAAGGAGTGAAATAGTCGGTGAAAGTCTTTTTTGAACATAAATCGTTATTAAAGTACTACCAAAGCATTTTAAAGCTACATGTATGAAAATTGGTATTTGACTTTTCGGTTGGAAAAAAAAAAGTTTCCTGCTTCTACGTTTTTGGAATTCCTACCCCTAAGAGGAGAAACAGGGGATGAAAATTTGTATGAAAATATTTCGTTTTATTAAAATATTTATAAAGCTAAATATACAAAAACTGGTATTACACTTCTAGGTTAGAAAAAAAGGACTGTGCGTTAGGGCACGAACGTTTCTATGGAAATTTTACCACAAGAACACAAAAAGCAGAATTAACAAAAACCTTCGACTCTAGCTACAAGAATAGCTTTTTGGTCAGAAGTACATTCGCAAAAGACCATGCTTCAATGGCCTTAATTAGATTGAAAATATTTGGAAGATGTTTCAATTTGTGAACTAAATTAAAGACGCTATTTAATAGTCACCACGAAAAGTCGACTTAGAAAAAGAAATGGCTCTTTGATACATTAATTTTTGAGAGGCCTAACATGTGTTTATAAAATTATATTTGTTGTAATTCCTACTCAAACTCGAGCGAAGCAGCGGGTGCGAAGGTAGTGATTAATATACGTGACCCACTGATACAAGAGAGATTTACTTAAGCGCCCATGAGTTAGGACAGCTTCACCTGGTGCAGGACAAGCGGGGAGAAACATGAGACAAGGAAGAGGTAAATAAAGAAAAATCATTCCTGAAACAGTACAACGTCCTTTATGCCGGCTGCAGCCACAAATTTATAGTAACCTTCACCAGAGAGAGACTGTGTCCCCATTCCAAGGGCAGCCACTAGCTCGCAAAAGACACGTTAGGTGCTTTAATTCTGATTTTGAGCATATGGGATGAAATTATAATAGGAATAATGATATTTATTCGGCATGGAAGTCCATGTATTTTTCTCCGAATAAACAGATTTAGTAGTTCATTGGCACGTGCTCCTCTCTTTAAGGAGACATCACGCACAAAGCAGTTAATTGCGGTATCGAAATTCACAAGGGAGGTTCATTCGCTTTGTCTTGATTCAGTAACAGGGGACGGAAAGCATATAGTAATTCAACCATAGAGCCAAAAAGAGTCTGACGGGCTCGCAATCACTTGTGGTAGTCATGAGACAGAAAAATGTTTCCTTTCACGCTGATTCCCAACACTCTATTAACATTTGGAATAAATGAAATGTTAAAAAGACTTAGAAGGTGCATTTATCTGGAATTTGCTGGACAAACGCACAGCTTAGATCCCGTTCAAAAACACATGGAGAGCTGTGGAACAAAAGATCAAGTCCCTAGCATGACAACTCGAAGCAGATTACACTGAGGTAAACTAACATTACAAAGCCGATGAAACTCTCAGTGAAATTGTTTGGAGGATCAATTCAGAGAACCATGGCCACACTGATCTACCACTTATCATGGCGGGAATTCGCATCACAACACAGCGCTCTCACGGATTCCTCACTATCTACACTCGTGGAATAATTTTTTTGTAATTAAAAGAAGGATCCATATTAAATCCTCACTGCCATTACATGCTCGAAAGAAAAGCGTTTAACATTACAGTTGCTTACAAACGCCTGGAGATACGGAATATTTTTAGTATTTTGGAAGACGAATGGCGCCAAGCCAGTAGCCATATAAGGCAATTCCAGTTCCGACTGTGCCAAAAATCTGCGTAACGCTGACTTTGAAATCATTTTCTTGAAAGAAAAATACCTGACTAGACTACATTTTTTTTTCTTTTCGCTGAGCGCTAGCATAAAAATACCAGTAAGAATAATAATAATTCGTGGATTACTAATGCTCGTCCATCACTACCCTAAGAAGATCCACTACAGTAACTTTAAGCATCAAAACTGGCATACGCCACGTTTCTCACTTGAACTCATAATTTTTTGAGGTTTTAACCGAGGCCTAAAATTTCCAATATCGATTTTGCCTATGACATGTTGCATTTTAAGTCTAGAGAGTGGGCTGAATGTCTAGACACCCAAAGAACATGCGTAATTTAATATAACGTTACGTTCAATTATTTGTTATTAAATTTTTAAGCTCTTCTTGTGATTTCCAATAAAGTAGTGATTTCAGACCATAGCTTCTGAGGTATCCACCTGTTATTATCTTTCAAGATGCCACAAATTCCTTATATCTTATTGTTGTGGTCTTCACTCCGAAGACTGGTTTGATGCAGCTGTCCATGCTATTGTATCCTTTGCAAGCCTGTTCATCTCTTAACAACTACTGCAATTTACATCCTTCTGAATCTGCTTCCTGTATTCATCTCTCTATCTCTTTCTTCAATTTATAACTCCCCACACTTCCCCCTAACACTACATTGGTGACCCCTTGATGTCTCAGAGTGTGTCCTATCAACCGCTCTTCTTTTAGTTAAATTATACCATAAATGTCTTGTCTCTTAAGTTCTATTCAGTACCTCCTCATTAGTTACGTTATCCACCCATCAAATCTTCAGCATTATTCTGTAACACCACATTTCGAAAGCTTCTGTTCTCTTCTTGTCTAAATTGTTCATTTTCTTTGTTTCACTTCCATACGTGGCTACACTCCATACAAATACCTTCAGAAAAGACTTCCTAACACTTAAATCTGCATTCAGTGTTAACAAATCTCTCTTCATCATAAATGATTTTCTTGCCATTATCTCCTATCTAGTTTGACCACCATCAGCTATTTTCCTGCCTGAACAACACAACTCACCAAATACTTTAAGTGTCTCGTTTCCTAATCTAATTCCCTCAGCATCCCCTAATTTAATTCGACTTACATTCCGTTATCCTTCTTTTGATTTGGTCGATGCTCATCTTAAATGCTTACAAGACACTGTCCATTCCGTTTAACTGGTCCTCCAAGTCCTTTGCTGTCTTTGACAGAACTACAATGTTATCGGAAACCCTCGAAGTTTTCATTTCTTCTCCTTTAACTTTAATTCCTACTCCAAATTTTTCTTTGGTTTCCTTCAGTGCTTGCACAATGTACAGATTGAATAACATCGAGGATTGGCTACAACCCTGTGTTACTCCTTTCTCATACACTGCTTCCCTTTCATGTTCCTCGACTCTTACAACTGCCGTCTGGTTTCTGTCCAAGTTGTAATCAGCCTTTCGCTCCTGTATTTTATCCCTGATTTAGAGCACTCCAGTCAGAACTGTCAAAAGCTTTCTCTAGTTCTACAAATGTTGTAAACGTAGGGTTACCTTTGCTTACCCTATCTTCTAAGATTACTCGTAAGGTCAGTACTGCATTTTTCCGAAATCCAAACTGATCTTCCCCGAGATCGTCTTTAGCAAATGGTTCAAATGGCTCTGATCACTATGGGACTTAACATCTATGGTCATCAGTCCCCTAGAACTTAGAACTACTTAAACCTAACTAACCTAAGGACATCACACAACACCCAGCCATCACGAGGCAGAGAAAATCCTTGACCCCGCCGGGAATCGAGCCCGGGAACCCGGGCGCGGGAAGCGAGAACGCTACCGCACGACCACGAGCTGCGGACGTCTTTAGCAGTTTTTCAATTCTTCTGTAAGGAATTCGTGTTAATATTTTGCAATCATGACTTATTAAAGTGATAGTTCGTACGATACTCATAAATTTCTGACAATCTATGGTTTACCTGTAGGAATGTGGCCCGATTCGATCAAAGAAAACTGTTTCGAATTCCGCCGACCGTCGTCCAAACTCTGTGCGTTGAGACTGGCTGCACTGAGACCGAACGCAAAGATCGACCATCTTCGGCCGATGTCGGTGATCGGCGGAAAGTTCCGACGTCGATGTCACTGTGGCCGCAGCCTTAGGTAGGAAGAGCTCGCGTTTTCCTCCGGGATGCTCTCTCCCTCTCGTAAAGTTCGGTGTATTTAGAGCCCCTCGCAACAAGCCTCGAAGCGTGAGCGCCGTCGTGCACAGCTCGCCTTTGTCTGCGGACGTCGGGTCGCTTGGGGGATGGTCCGGTGTGTTTACAGGCAGCGCGCAGTGCGGCCGACCTCGCGCCAACTGCCTGGGATGCCAATCGCTTGGCTCCCGTCTGTCGTCCCCATCTCGTCGCCACTCAAGGCGACGACGCAGCCTTCGCGCCACAGCTGTAAACAGGCGCCGAGCGCCGCCGGACTGTTAATTGACACGCCGTTGTCTTCTGGCTATCACTGTTTTGTTTACTCCGACCTCGTTTCGTCTTGCGCGTCCCCCGCATTGGGATTGCGCCTTGCTCTTTATACAATGCGTTCCCGGACAGAATCGCTAAACGTCAAGAACACGCTGTAGTTATGTCACACTTAGCAATGCGAGTAACTTAACAATGTTGTGCTCAAACGCAATGTGTCAAAAATGTATTATATGATGTCTGCTCACTAATAGATCAACTATGTACTACAGGGATCGATATTCGGCCCACTCTTATTCTTGTTATAAGATGTGCTAAAAAAAAGTATCCCATATTATGTAAGGTGGTAGTACAGCTCAAACCAAGAAAAAAATACTCGTTAACATGCTACAAGTACTTCTTCAGTAGAAGAGACGTGTTTCACATTAGTGAAGATGAACTAGCGCTCATAGCTCTTCAGGTTGCTTCACACACACACACACACACACACACACACACACACACACACGCACACACATCAATGACGCGACAATGCTGTGACCGGCCCTTTACTGCACCGTCCGTGATTTCACAGTGACGCCTATTCACAGTGGTCACTGTTTCTTCCGGCGTGTGGCAGTGCACTTGAGGGCCGGGATGGCGAATTTGGCGGACGCCTATTTCACATTGATTGCTGTGATTTTGGATAAAGAAGACGAAAAACAAGTGAAAAACGGAACTCGGCTCATTAGGCGTGGAAAAACAGAGCAACAGAACGGGAATTTCCCACTTTGTACGGTGAACCGATGGACGATGGAGCAAACTGTTACGAAAAGTTCAGAATGTCAGAAAATTCATTCAGCTTGCTATTGAACAAATTGGAAATTCCTCTTATTGTCTATAATGGTCTTATCTAATTTCTTTAACTTTTTTTTTACCTAATATGACTTCCGTATAACTATGCTCTTTGATGTAACACCCATGTGAAAGATTTATTCATTGTTTATGGTAATTTATGTAATTGTAAGTAATCTGTGGGTGTAGTTTCCAAAATAACGTGCTGTAAAAGAATGTAAAAGTTAATACTTTAATTGTAATACTGGTTCATGCATAGGGAAAGTAGGTTTGTAATTACGTAAAACTTGGAGGGAAGTCACTGTGCAACGGGCCAAATCTAAAAACTGGATAAAACAGAGGGATAAAAGTGCGGTCTTTGCAGGGGGAGTGGTCGTGGGTCCCAGAAAACATGAAGAGAGTCCCGAACCATAACGAAGCTGCTCCAGGAGTAAAGCAAAACCTTGTAACTGCAAATAAAAGCCACTTTTACATAGGAAACTGAGGACCAGTTCAACCACACGCCAATCGTGTGCACGTATTAAACAAATGAATCTGGAAGGCTCTACTTAGTAGAAGGGCCAAAAGAAGCGGACATACCATTAGTATTTGGGAGATCGTCAATCTGGCTCTACAATCAAATTGTGTGCTTGGCTCGTTCCGCAAGAGAAAACAATAGGTTGGACTTGTATGGTCGGTGCGTAGACGGCATAAGACAGTGGACTCCTTCTAAGAGGAGCCGAAGGAAGAACGTCAAACTGCAGTAGTCTCCTTGATTGTGAGGCGTTTATCACTGAGAGCAGTAGCGCACTACAAGTCATTCCACATTTGGGCAAAGAGATTTTTAATGTGAATCAGCACAACTGCACCTGGAATCATGGAAGGGAAGGGGGTAACTTTCTGCCTCTGTAGCCGAACGGTCAGCCAGTTCATTGCCTCTGATGCCCGCAGATCGCCAGGAAGGCACGAATGTCATAGTGATCCCTTGCCCTCATGCCGATGCTTATATGCCCGCATCGGAGTCGCGCTATGTTGCATGTAGTAACGCCCTCAAAAAAATGTTCAAATGTGAGTGAAATGTTATGGGACTTAACTTGGCTTGGCTCTGGGCACTATGGGACTTAGCTGCTGCGGTCATCAGTCCCCTAGAACTTAGAACTACTTAAGCCTAACTAACCTAAGGAAGTAGGCATTTCTGGCCAAGAGAAGTCTACTAATATCAAATACCGACCTTAATTTGAGGAAGAAATTTCTGAGGATGTACGTTTGGAGTACAGCATTGTATGGTAGTGAAACATGGACTGTGGGAAAACCGGAACAGAAGAGAATCGAACCATTTGAGATGTGGTGCTATAGACGAATGTTGAAAATTAGGTGGACTGATAAGGTGAGGAATGAGGAGGTTCTATGCAGGATCGGAGAGGAAAGGAATGTGTGGAAAACACTGATAAGGAGAAGGGACAGGATGATAGGACATCTGCTAAGACATGAGGGAATGACTTCCATGTTACTAGAGGGAGCTGTAGAGGGCAAAAACTGTAGAGGAAGACAGAGATTGGAATACGTCAAGCAAATAATTGAGGACGTAGGTTGCAAGTGCTACTCTGAGATGAAGAGGTTAGCACAGGAAAGGAATTCGTGGCGGGCCGCATCAAACCAGTCAGTAGACAAGAGATGACACAAAAAAAAAAAAAAAAAAAAAACCTAAGGACATCACACACATCCATGCTCGAGGCAGGATAAGAACCTGCGACCGTAGCGGTCACGCGGCTCCAGACTGTAGCGCCTAGAACCGCACGGCCACTCCGATCTGCTAAGGTCATCAGTCCCCAAGCTTACACACTACTTAACCTAAATTATCTTAAGGACAAACACACACACACACCCATGCCCGACGGAGGACTCGAACCTCCGCCGGGACCAGCCGCCCAGTCCATGACTGCAGCGCCCGAGACCGCTCGGCTAATCCCGCGCGGCGTAACGCCCTCAAAGATATATATCTATAACTCTAGTAACGCACGGAAACTTTTTGATCGCCCCTGTACGACAACGAGATCGTGTGTAAATTCATTTAGTTGATAGGGGTCCGTCCCCCTTGGCGCCCCCTCACCTCCCCCCCCCCCCCCCCCTTTCGGCTACGTTCTTGGCTATGACATTATCTGTCAGGAAACATTTCGTATTGCCGTTCGCCCATAGCGCAATGGTATTATCTCTGGAGAAGTGCACTCAGAGGAACATATGTACGATCTTTTTTATTCATAGTGAAGAACTGTTTATATGTGAGTGTCACAATCGCGCAGGATGAAACAGAAAAGGAAGATCTGCAGCGGATGGCACTTAGTGCAGGGAGTGGCAACTGACCCTTAACATAGACAAATGTAATGTATTGCGAATACATAGAAACAAGGATCCTTTATTGTATGATTATATGATAGCGGAACAAACACTGGTAGCAGTTACTTCTGTAAAATATCTGGGAGGATGCGTGCGGAACGATTTGAAGTGGAACGATC
The DNA here is from genome assembly GCF_021461395.2 of Schistocerca americana. Lineage (NCBI taxonomy): Eukaryota > Metazoa > Arthropoda > Insecta > Orthoptera > Acrididae > Schistocerca > Schistocerca americana. Next base: position 439,730,473 of record NC_060125.1, read on the forward strand.
ATATAAAATTAATTGTTGGTAAGGCGGGTATCAGGTTGAGATTGATTGGGAGAGTCCTTAGAAAATGTAGTCCATCAACAATGGAGATGGCCGGCCGGCGCTACAGTCAGGAACCGCACGACCGCTACGGTCGCAGGTTCGAATCCTGCCTCGGGCATGGATGTGTGTGATGTCCTTAGGTTAGTTAGGTTTAAGTAGTTCTAAGTTCTAGGGGACTTATGACCACAGCAGTTGAGCCCCATAGTGCTCAGAGCCATTTGAACCATTTTTTGAACAATGGAGATGCCTTACAAAACACTCGTTCGACCTATACTTGAGTATTGCTCATCAGTGTGGGATCCGTACCAGATCGGGTTAACGGAGGAGATGGAGAAGATCCAAAGAAGAGCGGCGCGTACCGTCACAGGGTTATTTGGTAAGCGTGATAGCGTTACGGAGATGTTTAGCAAACTCAAGTGGCAGACTCTGCAAGAGAGGCGCTCTGCATCGCGGTGTAGCTTGCTGTCCAGGTTTCGAGAGGGTGCGTTTCTGGATGAGGTATCGAATGTATTGCTTCCCCCAACTTATACCTCCCGAGGAGATAACGAATGTAAAATTAGATAGATTCGAGCGCGCACGGAGGCTTTCAGACAGTCGTTCTTCCCGCGAACCATACGCGACTGGAACAGAAATGGGAGGTAATGATAGTGGCACGTAAAGTGCCCTCCGCCACACACCGTTGGGTGGCTTGCGGAGTATAAATGTAGATGTAGATGTAAAAGGAACCTCACGAAACTAGTTGTAAGACGAATGGTACCAGACAGCCACTGGATACTTGTGTACCATAAAATCACTGGGTATATAAGCCTTTTGCTCTTGTAACACTGCATTGCAGAGCGTCGTCGCCTTCAGACCTCAGCGCGTGCAGAGTTCGTGAATGGCCCTGTGGCTCGGCAGACGGGGAGCGCTTTCTGGGTCGCGCCGAGGTCGGGGAAGCCCCGAGGCGGTCTATTCCTGTGGCTGCGCCTGATCCTGGGGCCGGGCTGTACAGCTTTCGCGAGGCCGTCCAGCTCGCGTGACGCCCAACCAGTTAATGGCTTCCGCCAGGCGCCTCAGCTCCGCCAGCTCTGCCGGAAAACGGGCCTCGTTTTCTCCTGCTGTTCGCATCTCCTGTCTACGCTCTGCAGGCTAATCGAACTGGAGCCTAACTTAGTCTTACGAACTACAATAAAGTGTGAATGTTAAATGGGAAACACTCTCCTTTCTGCAAAATATCTATTTATTTGTTCCAGAACCGGCATTCGTCTTCGTACACCGTTGTCAGGTGACAACTGAATGTCGCAACCACAGATACAGAGAGCAGATAAAATGATGATATGTCGAGTGTTTACAAAAGAAACTACTATTATTTCTGTTTCGCATTTAACAAAAGATTCTAACATTTTGCGTGGTGTCTGTTTGTTCTAAGTCGTGTCTTCCTACCACTTTCGCGCAACGACGCTCTGAGCGTGTTTTTTAGGGAATTGACTAGTTTGAACCTGGGACCTGTTGCTGGTAAGGAGACGCCAGACCACACATGACATGTAGAGTTCAGAAGAGTTCAGTGAGACTAGCGATGATATAATCAAATACTTAATGATTTCAGCGTCAGCTCCACTGCACTCCCTGTAAAAGAATCTTAATACTAACTAAATTTAATGGAAGGGGTTCAAGGCTTTCCTATTTTTAGTTAGCTGGTAAAATAACGTCGAAAAAGCAGTTAAGTTTACCATTGGAAATTTTATTCTACTCACAAAACATTGTTTATAAATTGCACTATTGATAAAAGGAAATATTTTAATACAGGATGATAAAAACCAGCTGCGTTCAACAAAAATGTGAACGAATATTCCCTGAATGGGTTTCCAAGTTCTACAATGGATCGAAGGATGACCTATGCCATATTACATCTATAATCAAGATTTAAGTTAAGTTTCATAAAAGAGAAAACTATCAAAATGGTCTACAGCGACCCTCAATTATCTTTAATTACTTATCTAACTTGTCGTAAATTACAGTGGCTGATGTGGCTTCTCAATAATTATATAACAGAAAAATCATCGCATTTCAGATTTTTACTTCAAGTAGCAAATGTGAACTCCATGAGATTTAATTGACGATGGACACTAGTGTTACGTAAAAAGGGGATGTAACAGATGAGACTTCTGTAGTTCTGAGTGAAGTGTTTATTACCTTGTCGGTGTTTAGGCAGCGTCAGGGGGCAGCGAGCGGCACAGCTCCACGCACCTCGCCGTCTCGGAAGCAACTCCTCTCTTAACTTCTCCTTACTACAATTTGCCGAAGTTGGTTTAAAAAAAGCTATCTGGCTGTGTTTTCAACTGTCCAATCAGGGTCTCAATGTTAACCTTAAGCTCCGCCTACAAAAATTCTGTCTATCCAGTGAGAAACGTTATACTTTTCGTGGTGAGGCAATGTTTTTAACGTTTGCAACGTAACAGAAACGCGAAAAAGTCTCACGCTAAAACTTGCAGCTGGTGTGGCCCTTTTAGTGTTATCATAAGATCTATACTGTTCTTCTGGAGGGCTCTATCTTTTAACATGGGGGGGGGGGGGGGGGGGGTGGTCCTGGCGGTCAGCCGGTTATGTGGGTGTCCGTCCCTTATCGTAGGGCCTTCTAGCTTAACACGGTTCTGCTTTCGGCTTCTTTTCTCGTTTCTTCCCTCGGAACTGCGTCTGTTTCAAGGTGGCAAGGTATGATATGCTTTTAGGCGTTCTTGTGTTAGTCTGTGGTATTCCATTTGCTCACTCGTTATCGTATTACTTTGGTTAATTTGATGTCAGGATTTATTCGGAGCTATGTGACATACTGCCGGATTTGCTTACCGTGTCAGGGTTTTCATGGAAGGTGTTGGATTTGCCTGACACCTTGTTGTTGTTGTGGTCTTCAGTCCTGAGACTGGTTTGATGCAGCTCTCCATGCTACTCCTGACACCTTACAAGATGAAAAAGTAAATCGAATTTCGTTTTGAATCTAATATTGGCATTAACAAAGACGAAATTATTTAACCATATATTTATTAATAATGGGTATTTTTACTTGTTTCGTTTATGTAACTTCGTATGTAGGGTGACCAGTGTTTTCTGGTGCATCGATATACCGATTTTTTCGATAGTCGATACTAAGGATGTTTCAGACATAAAGTATAGATTCGATTACACAAATCGATGTCTATTTGAAACAGATTACCATTTTCAACTTTGCAGCCATTATCAGGTGTAAAAGTTATAACAGTGGACATCGGCGCACAGTCAACGCATATTACACTTCTACGTGTCACTGCTATGAATTTTATATCTGGTGATGGCTGCGAAGCCAAAACCAGGATCAGTTTTAATAAAGCAGTATGTGAGCAAGACAATGAGTCGAATAACGTAATTCGATACAAGGGTCACAAGTGTCCTCTACAGTCCCAAACAGAGCCATTTCACGTAAAACATAGATACTTTTTAACACATGAAACGCCGTTTCACGTAAGATGTAGACACTTTCTAATAGATGAAAAAGAGTGTTTCTTACTTCAAAAAAGTTCTTGTGTTCGAAACAGCAAACTATTACTGCTCATATTTGGTCTGTGACAGGTCTACCATTATTTTTTCAGAAATTTGTTTATTTTTTATAAAAAAAATATTTTATATAAGTTCATAGGCTCCTTGGCCAGTATCAGTTTGAATGTAATCATTCTGTATATTAGACCCTGTCATTAAGACACATTAAAACACCTAAAATGTCAACGTTTCCATCGGATTTGCAGCGCTCCTCTTCATAGTGACTAAATGAAATCCCGCTGAAGACAAATGCTGCAATGTCGATCAAAGTGTTAGCAGTTTACTTGTTTTAATGTTTCGTAGATAAGTGACCTAATACCGAAAATGATTTCGTTCAAATATTTTAATATTTTCATTGCTTTTACATTAAAGAAAATTTACGTAGCTTACTCAGGAACCATTTTAATACAGTCATCAGAGACAAAATAATTCTATTACAATGAAAATAGTGTTTTAAAATCAGACACTGTACCATTCTTTACAGTTCAATGTGCCTCAAAGGAATTATTTCAAAATTGTTCGCTATTTAAAAACTATCAAAAATGATCCGTTAAAAAAAAATAATTTTTGACGACCCGCTAAAAATCGTGTGATATTCTTAAAACTCACTTTTTTTTTTCTATGAAGGGCCCATATTTCACTGTAGCAAAATTTAGCATTACACTATTTATGTGCTTGGTTTGTGGTTTATACTAACAAGAAAATACGCTATTTGTAATATTTCTGAGGCAGCTTCGTAAAGACTAAGAAAAGGAGACTTTTCAATTCAAAAAACTTGTACCAGCAGAGACTAAAAAAGGAGAAGTTGCCACACGCAGTTCTGGTATTCAGTGGAGTTGTTGCAAACATTTGAAAGAAGGCTTTGAAGAGTTGGAACACTTGAGTACTGTCTTGCTAAAACGGTGTCAGGTACACTTGCTTGAGATTTTCTGATATCTCTAAAGGACTTCCTCTGTTATTGATGGCTACAAATTGACACGTTGGATTTTTTTTTCTGATTAGAGGTTCGCAAGGCAAAGGCTCTCCTTTGTGTTCACTGCGAATCATTTGTGATGTGTGTAGATAGCTGAAGTAACTCTTCTCTCAATTTAAATAAAGAATTACTGGATATTTTATAGTTAGGATAAATTCACTATATTTTGCAAATTGTTTTCACACATCTCTTTTTTTGCATCATGCCTTACTACACGTAACTTACTCGAAACTCAGTAAATAAGCTAGACAATGTGCAGTACGTCACTTCATCAACTACAAGCCAACAATTCACCCACACCCCACCATGAACTTGACTGAATAGCCAACCTGTACCGATGGTAACACAAGACTGGTTTCAGACAAGGGAATTCTTATCTCAATGTGTCCAGGTGGTTAGGCGATTCAGTTATTGGGTACTTTTACATTCGATGGTAATTAACCGAGTTGCACAACATTTATGTAGAGTCTTCAACTTTTGTAGTCCTGTCTTCCTCAGCTGCGTGTAATACTACGGTATATTGATAGTTTTTACTTTATGTACTGTCTGACAGCAACTGAATGAAATACAATTTTAGGGCCATACGCGTTTCGCCTTTATTTTCTGCAAGGCTTCTTCAGTGTTTGCTATTTAATTTACATTTTGGTCACTGTACCTATAGGTTACATAAGGTGGGATGAACTTTTCCACACGTCATTATCAAATTCGTGTATTACGATTGATGGCTGCAGCGGTTCTAAAGGTTTTTCCTCAGTACCTTTAGAATGAAAAAGATCTCATGTTTTCATAATTCACTTTATCCGTCATCTCAGTGTCTGTAAGAAAACAAACTTCTGATTCTTTTAACTAACAGTACTATATGACAGTGACACCCCACAAGACGACACACTGAGCCAAGATGAGGTACTGTACCGCCATACGCCAGGAGCAGATTCAGGTTCCAAGGAGGCTATCATGATTTACCTTCCCTGTAATGAACACATGTAGACGTTAGGATCATTCTCTTGATAAAAAATCCCTTAATTACGAACTAATAATGTACAACAATATAATATTGGTATACTCTACTCTCCAGAGAAACCGTTGATATACTGTGCTCTCGTACGAATTCAACGCCTGGCCCGTTAGCTCAGTTGGTTAGAGCGTCGTGCTAATAACGCGAAGGTCGTGGGTTCGATCCCCCCACGGGCCAATTATTTTTGTTATTGACAGTGGAAAGCATCTGAAAGAAGAGACTCAAATTAAGGTGGATGGTTGGTTTGTTGATTGATTGATTGATTCGGGGTAGAGGACCAAACAGCGAGGTCATTGGTCCCATCGAATTAGGGAAGGATGGTGAACTTAAGTCGGCTGTGCCCTTCAAAGAATACATCCCGGCATTTGCCTCAAGTATTTAGAGAAATCTTGGAAAACCTACATCGGGATGGTCAGACGTGGGTTAACTATAGTGGAATAATACCACGATAAAGCAAGTAACCCCGGCACCTTCCGCAGCGTGAGTTGCAAGACAACAATGCTTTAATGACCACTTTATTGACAAGGCATTGTGTTTAAAAATAATGTTCATACAAGTGTTGAAAATAAAAAAAACTGTTCGCAGTACAGTTAATCAAAAAGCAGTTTAAGTACAGTAAATGACAGAGAAGCATATTTCAAGCACAAAAATAAACTCAAAGCAGTGGTCTTCTTAGGAGAAAATAATAATCTTCTCCTTTCTTATATAAGCAGTTGTTGCAAAGGTACTGGAAATTCTTCACAGGCAAATTAAAAGAAAATTTAATAAGAATGAAAACTAAATTAATAATTGAAGGCAATATAGGTATGGAATTTTTACATTCTTTAGGAAGTTTGTGTCATGGGATAGCATGTATCACATCGATGAAACATTCGACCGTAGAGTAAATTTATGCATGATGTCCACGCTTGTGAATTGCAAGTTTATGTACTGCAATATCTCCTGCAACACATCCTGTTTCTCCAGTGCCAAGTATTATTCGTAACTTGTTGCCAAATTCTTCCTTGTAGTTCTTTTTGTTGTGTCGTTTTTAGAATTCTGTCACGACGTGGCATTTGTAGTATTCCATGCCTTCCGAGCGTCTTTTGTGACTGACAAAATTAACGAAATTTCCACAGAGTAAAATGACTGCGTATTCTTTCGGCAAGTGTCACATCTGGAGCAGTTAACTCTTCTGTAGTGATGAATCTACCGTCATTTCTTCTGAGAAATGCTAGCTGCTGATTCATTCGTGCCCATATGTCTCTATAGCGTTTGGAAGTAAACCTATGGACTGCCGTGTCAACAAATCCACAGCTGAGACACAATTGTCATTCAGACAGGCCGGTAGCGTTCGGCCTCTTCTTGTTTCTACAAAGCCGTTAACAGCCCGCTACTATGTCGCCGTACTTCCATAATTGGTATTTTGTTACTAATATTCTTCTGTACATTATCCCAATCTATGGAGAAGTTTTCTTGTGTATTTTATTCCTGCTGATATGAAGAGGACATCTGAACAACAGAAACTAATTACAGACTGCAAAGTGTCAAACATATCTGTACGGACACGTACAAAGCTCGTCGCATACAGGAACACATATTATGCTTATCAGACACTGCTCTATTTCAGCACACTGTGTCTGAGTTGTAATTGTATAAAACGGTGTGTTCTACCTACGCACATCACATGACCTGCAAAAGAAGATAATTTTTTTTATCTTAGCATGGTATTTTCACATTGTCTGGTGGTGTACGGATGCCTTCTACAAATCTACAGTGTTACTGTTCGGCGTTTACGTAGATATTGTGCCTCGTGCAGCGTCTGCGATTATATTACATACTGCTCGGTGTCGATGCAACAAAATGGAACTGATACTGTCCAACCTATCGTTACAGGTGCCGTTGCGTCTTTAACCTTTCCACGAATTAAAGTTGTTGAATCATGGCCGTAGGAGGAAAAGATAGGAGATAACGACGTGTTTTGTAGATAACTCTAGGCGGCTGTAGACGGATGTTTTGATTATTTTCTTTGTTTGCGTACCTAAGGCCACCATTCTATTCTGCCACTGATTGAGCGGAGAAAGAAAGTATTTGGGAAGTTGCTAGCTTGAGTTTTGGAAATCCTGATTCGTAGTACAGAGGTTTTAGGAACAGTAAAAAATCACGCGAGTGCCATGCAAAAAGTCCACAATCGTACGTTGGTTGGAGAGATTATGAATATTCACGTTACTTTTTTTTAAGGCTGCTTTAAGTATTTACTGTTGCAACCTAATTTGTGTAGGCAATGTCTCACAGCTAGTAATTATTTGAAGTAAGTAATTTTTATACAACGCCATGAGTTTCTTACAGTTATGGAACCTCTACAGCAACGGAGGAAAACGTGTGAGATACATTTGACTATCTGACAATAAATGTGATGGTGAGCATATTCACGGAAAGTGTCACAGCATAAATCTTTCACAAATAAAAATTGTTAGTGCAGACTATATGGCATCCTCAGTGTTCCGTCGTTAATAATAAAAATAAAATAACAGGACCCATTATGTCACCGAAAACAACATGCATAGAACGAGGTAATGGAACAGATAATTTTCGTAGATATAATCGAAATTGCTGTTTACGATACATCTGTACAGTGTTACCTGTCGATGAAACGGTTAAAGATGTTTTTTCACTTCTGTGATATTACTGACGTATCCATTTTTATATTGGCTGCTGTTCTGTGACTTGCACTCTGCATACTGAAGAAGGTAACAACTGACTTCCGTTCAATGGGTCGATGCGAAGATGATTTTGTCGTCGCGCATATCGCTTGTAGTCATTAATATGTCAACAGGTCACATGGCAAGCCAGAACTGCAGAAAGAAAGGACGGTAGAAAGGTTGGAGGCACGTTTAGGAGGTCTATACAAAGAAAACAAACTTGAAGAGAATATAATGGAAAGCACAGAGAAAGTAGATGAAAATGAGTTGGAGTATGTTACTGCGAGAAAATTCGACTGATCACTGAAACATCTAAATCGATACGAAGTGCCTGGACCAGACATTTCCTCAGAATTATTGAGACATTTGGGAAAACACCACGAAAACTCTGTTCCCTCTGGTACGCAAGATGTATCAGACAGGCGAAATACTCTCAGACTTCAGAGAATAAAGTAAAAACTCCAATTCTGTAGAAGGAATGTGTTGAAAAGCATGAATATTATAGAACCATCCCTTAATAAGTCATGATCGCAAAATATTGGCAGGAATTATTTACAGAATACTAGAAAGAACTAAAGAAACCAAACAAAGGGAGGGCCAGTTTGACTTCTGGAGAACTGCAGAAACACGAGAAGCAATACCGATTCTGAGATTTATCCCATAAACCAGGTTGAAGAAAGGCAAATTTACGTTTACGGCATTTGTAGACTCAAAGATTTTGATAGTGTAGACTGAAATACACTCTTTGGAATTCTGAAGCGAGCAGGAATAATATACAGTAGAAAAACGTTGTCTACAAGATATACAGAAACCAGATTGCAGTAATAAGAGTCGAAAAACATGAATGGGAGGTAATAGTTCAGAAGGGAGAGAGACATGGTCGTAGACTCTCCCCGATGTTATTCAATCTGTACATGGAGCAAGCAGTAAAGGAAATCAAGGAGAAATTTGGAAACCGGGTTAAAGTTCAGAGGGAAGAAATAAAAGCTATGAAGTTTACACACTACATTGCAGTTGAGTCAGGGAGAGTAAAGGACTTGGACGATCAGCTGACTGGGATATACAGTGTCTTGAAACGAGGTTGTATATGAATATCAACAAAAGTAAAACACGAGTAACTGGATGTAGTCGAATTAAATCAGGCGATGCTGAAGGATTAAGAAATTACGCACTAAAAGTAGATTAGTTTTGCTGTTTGGGCAGCAAATAAACTAACTGTAGCCGAAGTAGAGGGGATATAAAAATTAGACTGCTAATAGCAAGAGAAGTGTTTCTGTAAGAGCAATATTTTATCATCGAATATAAACTGAAGTTTTATGAAGTCTTCTCTGATGTTATGGATGTGGTGTACCATTGAATGGGAGTAAATCGTAGCAACTCACACAAGAAGAAAGCTGAAGATTAGATGGATAGATCTAATAGCTAATGAAAAGGTGCTGACTCGAATACAGGAAAAACGAAACGTACGACACATCTTGAATAAATGAGGGGATCAGTTGACAGTACACGTCAAATAGTCGATTTCGTAATGGAGGGAAGCGTTGCGGCTAAAAACTGTGGAGGGAGATCACGGCATAGTTACTGTGCGGGGGTTCAAGTGAATATAGTTCGCAATAGTTACGCAGAAATGAGCAGAATAGGCCAGCAAGGAGAGCTGCACCAAGCCAGTCTTCGGCGTGAAGATCACAACAGCATCCCCCCCCCCCCCCCTCTCCCCATAGCGTGTAACCAATTTACCGCGAATTTCGCTTTGCTCCATCTTCCGAGGGTCCTTCAGTAAGTAAAGTAACTCTTTTTTTCTCGGCCAACTGCAGTTGAAAAAAATGCGGAATTTGTCGTCGGCAACGTGGAATATTCCCGCTTCAGCCTCCATAACGCCGCGCAGGGTAGCAGCGCGGTCTTCCCTGGGAGGCGCCTTGCAACGGTTCGCGCCGCTTCCCCCCGTCATTGGGCATGTGTGTGTGTGTGTGTGTTTTGTCCTTAGCGTAAGTTAGTTTAAGCTAGATTAAGTAGTGTGTAAGCCTAGGGACCGATGACCTCAGCAGTTCGGTCCCATAGGAACTTACCACAAATTTCCAAAACTTCACCCTCTATATTTTCATGAAGTTCCGATAGGTGGCGGCGCTTTACGTAGCTTTCAAAAGCTTGATAGCTGCCAACATGAGTAACGTAGAACTAAATACCCTAGGAGTAGTGAAGCAACTTAAATCACTTAATAAAAGCAAGTCTTCTGGTCCAGACGGTATACCAATTAGGTTTCTTTCGGAGTATGCTGAGTGTAACACTCCGCTTTAATCTCCTGACTTATCCCGCTCGATCGGGATCTGATAGCAGCCCAAAACAGATATTAATTAATGTGACCGTGTACCTAATGGGGCTGGCAATCGGATTGGACTGCTACGGAGTTGTTACATTCCATTTTGTCCTTCTCGAATGCTGCAATAATGAATGTCTGGTGCCAAGAAGAACAGCAACACAGCTTCATTAATCAACAACCTATATTTATCACCAAAAACACAACGTAAGGAGACAGCCACTGCCTTCGTCGTACAGAATTAAGAACGGCTAATCACAGCAGAGGCCTCTTCGTTATTTATTATCGTCACACGTAATTTCAATCACGGTAATCCAACACTGCAATCCAACACTGCATCCAAATAATGCCGGCGCGGTAGACGCGAAAATACAAATATCGGCACTGAAATATCACTGAATCACACTAGTAATTGTACGTGTTCACTTTCCCGTATATTTCTAACACAAAAGGGGTTAAACCGCGGCGATGGCCACCCCCTTTGTCGGTGCGGCCTTGCATTACGGCCACCGGCCGCCCCGCGGCCCGGCCCGCAGCCTGGGTCCCACTCTACTGTCTCAACACTCGCTCTCGCTCTCGCAACCCGACACACACTATCGATTGTTTGTCCTGTCGACCTGTGCTGTCGCAAAACTTATAGTAAGGGCCTACGGACCCCTTACATGATGCATTAGCCCCATACTTAACAGTCATAAACAACCGTTCGCTCGACGAAAGATACTACCCAAAGACTGGAAAATTGCACAGGTCACACCAATATTCAAGAAAGGTAGTAAGAGTAATCCACTTAATTACAGGCCCATATCGTTAACGTCGATATGCAGCAGGATTTTGGAACACATATCGTGTTCGAACATTATGAATTAATTCGAAGAAAACGGTCTATTGACACACAGTCAACATGGGTTTGGAAAGCATCGTTCCTGCGAAACACAACTAGCTCTTTATTCACCTGAAGTGTTGAGTGCTATTGACAAGGGATTTCAGATCGATTCCGATTTTCTGGGTTTCCGGAAGGCTTTTGACACTGTACCACCCAAGCGGCTCGTAGCGAAATTGCGTGCTTATGGAATATCGTCTCAGTTATGTGACTGGATTTGTGGTTTCCTGTCAGAGTGGTCACAGTTCGTAGTAACTGACGGAAAGTCATCGAGCAAAACAGAAGTGATTTCTGGCGTTCCCCAAGGTAGTATTATAGGCTCTTTGCTGTTCCTTATCTATATAAACGATTTGGGATACAATCGGAGAAGCCGTCTTCGGTTGTTTTCAGATGACGCTATCGTTTATCGACTAATAAAGTGAACAGAAGATCAAAACAAACTGTAAAACGTTTTAGAAAATATATCTGAATGGTGCGAAAAGTGGCAGTTGACACTAAATAACGAAAATTGTGAGGTTATCCACATGAGTGCTAAAAGGAACTCAAACTCCGGTTACACAGTAAATCAGTTTAATCTAAAAGCCGTAAATTCAACTAAATACCTAGGTATTACAATCACGAACAACTTAAATTGGAAGGAACACACAGAAAATGTTATGGGGAAGGCTAACCAAAGACTGCGTTTTATTGGCAGGACACTTAGAAAATGTAACAAATCTCCTAAGGAGACTGCCTACACTACGCTTGTCCGTCTTCTTGTAGAATATTACTGCGCGGTATGGGATCCTTTCCAGATAGGACTGACGGTGTACATCGAAAAAGTTCATAGAAAGGCAGCACGTTTTGTATTATCGCGAAATATGGGAGAGAGTGTCACAGAAATGATACAGGATTTGGGCTGGACATCATTAAAAGAAAGGCGTTTTTCGTTGCGACGGAATCTTCTCACGAAGTTCCAATCACCAACTTTCTCCTCCGAATGCGAAAATATTTTCTTGAGACCGACCTACATAGGGAGGAGCGATCACCACGATAAAATAAGGGAAATCAGAGCTCGTACGGAAAGATATAGGTGTTCGTTCTTTCCACGCGCTATACGAGATTGGAATAATAGAGAATTGTGCAGGTGGTTCGATGAACCCTCTTCCAGGCACTTTAATGTGATTTGCAGAGTATCCATGTAGATGTAGAAAATGACGTCTGTAACGGAAGTTCTTTACAAGCAGAGAGCTGTCATTGAGTTTCTTTTGCAGGAAAATCAGAGCGTCGCAGATTCTCACAGGTGCTGGCAAAACGTCTACGGAGACCTGGCACTGAACAACAGTCGTTGGGAGACGCGTCTGCCATCATCGCAACAAGATCGGGCAAACGCGTCCGATCTCCCGCGTGCCGGTCGGCCACACACAGCTGTGACTCTTGCCGTGTTGGAAGGTGCGGACACTCTCATTCGAGGTGATCAACGGATCACAATCAGACACCTCGCTGCTCAACTGGACGCCTCTGTCGGTATTGCTGACACACTCGTCCACCGGCTGGGGTTCTCAAAGGTGTGCACACACTGCGCTCCTCGCCGGCTAACAGATCATCAAGGGCAACGAAGGACCATTTGTGCGGAGCTACTTGCGCGTTACGTGGCCGATCGCGAATATTTTTCGTCGAAGGTCTTAACAGTTGATGAAATATGGGTTTATGACTTCGACGGAAACACGGAGTGGCGTCACACCATCTTCCCTCAGGAGAAAACGTTCAAAGCTGCACCCTCAGCCGCCGAAGTCATGGCGACGGTCTTCTGGGACTGTGAAGGGATAATTCTGTTTGATGTTCTCCCTCACGGTGCGACGATCAACTCTGAAGAGTATTACGCTACCCTCAGGAAATTGAAGAAACATCTTAACGTGTTAGCCACCACAAAAATGCAACCGAACTACTTCTCCATAACGACGCAAGGCCTCGAACAAGTTCGCGCACCCGACAAGAGCTCACAACACTTCATTGGACTGTTTTTTTGTAACCTCCCTACAGCCCGGGTCTCGCACCTTCCGACCTCCGTCTGTTTTACCCAATGTAGGCCGCACTCCGCGGGAAGCAGAACGTGGATGACGAGTAGGTTAAGGATGCAGTACGGCGTTGGCTCTGACATCGACCAATACAGTGGTGACACGCACCCATACAGTCCGTTCCAGTGAGGTGGTGCAAGGCTTTAGCACTGAAACGAGATGATGTCGAAAAATAGGGCTTTTTAGCTAAACGATTGAGGGATAATATGCTGTATTGGAATCCTAAATAAAACCAACCTGCTTTGAGAAAAAAAAAGCGTTGCAGTAGTTATCGAACGCCCCTTGTATTGTCGCTTTTTCTTCACCAACAAATCCTACAAAAGTGTCTCGATGATTCTTAAGTCTTGTCTTCGTTATCAAGCCTAATGTCAGAACTCCCTCTCTCGATTTACAATTTCTTTGTCAATACGTGAACACACAAAAAACATTAGACACAACATACAAATCTGTGTGTAAGAATGTATTGACTTTTTAATTGAATCAGTGAGATTGAAAAGGAGTGACGTCTACTTTTTCTCTTCAAATTGCATTTGCTGGTGATACCTGAACTTTATATCTGTACGCATTGTTTCGTACAACAAAGGGTTATGTCCCATCAACAGATATGCTCATTAGATTGGTACTGAGTCAGAGAAGTGGTCATGTCCGGATAAACAAGCATATAGTGGTTCCTTTACAAAAAAAGTGTTGTGAAGAAAATTCTGTATTACATGCCTGACAAGCAAGAATCATTTTATAACAGTATCTGCTAGTGGCCATCGAAGGATGGACAAGATGATTGAAGCATACACACCATGGTCTGCTCTGCTGTATTTTGGTAGCGGTTCTATTTTGTGGATGTTATGAATAAACCTGTATGGACATAACACACTTTTTAGTGCTATGTTACATATGATTAATACATACTTGCATAACACAATCCATATGCCGCAAACTTAAGAGTAGTTGCCTGATCAACATCATCAGGTTCGAAAAGGGGTCACCTCCAACATACTCAAACTGGATTACTATAAACACTCGATGCTAAAGTATGTTGTGATGGCTTACATTGTTTCACCCTGGGGCCAATAGCTACATAGCAACGCCACGTCATCATGCTTAATCTCTTCGTTCCTCGGTTCACACCTTTGTTCAGGATTTATTGTCTCCTTAAATAGGTATGTTATTCCGTTTATGGACTGATGGTTTCTGAGTATGGACCTTCTAATTCTTCTTTTTAGTATCAGAGCACAGCACCCTGCAAGGAACAATTTGTGCCTTAGCTTATAGTTGTTCGTAAGCAGGATATGGTTACGTCTACAAATGAAAAAGACATGTAAATAATTATTATGCCTAAATATTAAATTGAGAATTTGCGTTTTTCACCTAACGTTCGCTAACTATTCTAGATGTTGAGAATTAAATCAGATTTGTATGAATTTTGTTCGTAACTATGAAATAACCCATTTTCTGAAGGCCCTCGTACGTGCACCTCAGGTCATAATGCACATTTACTAATTTCAGTTTGGTCTTCGGTAATGGAAACAACCGTTTTTTCTACACTCTACAGCAATGCATGAAACATTAACTGATGAGCAGTTACTTCTTCTTAATGACAGCACTGTGGAATTATGTGACTGGGAAGATACGAATTCTCCCTTCTGAGCTTCATGAAACTGACTGGTAAACGGTAAGAACGTCGTGACAATAGCTAGGAGAGGAGAACGTCCTTGTACAGTGAATTCCTCTGACAGTGTAGATGTTGTAGAAAATGTGAACAGAAAGTTAAAACGAGCTGTGTTGGAACTAATTTCAGAAGTTAGGTTTTACAGTGTTAGCCAAATAACGAAACCTGTTGACGCAAGGAATGCCTCAAAATGTTGGAAATGTGGCAGCAATTCCAAGACAAGAGACATTTGCATTAAATGTGGAATGTATTTATGTATTGTGAAAAATAATTGTTTTGAATCTTGTAATAAAACGTACCGTAATTATATTTACTGGCAGTATCAAATTATTAATTGCCAGAAATTGTTGTATGATTATTATTTTCTTGCATTTATCTTTTTTAAGAGCATGAACAAAAACCTGTATTGGAAATGATATGACTCAAAATATTAACGCTGGGAATCCTATTTTCTGTGTCCTTAGGCAAATACAGTTTACGGTTTCAAATAAAATATGTATATTGCTGAATAAAATGTTCTTACTGAAGAAAGAGGAAAGCAAAGGCAGGTACGTTTTCACGATAAGTGAGACCTGACGTCCACATATGTGGACCACCATTTATGCCTTAACGAATCATCAAACACATATTTCATTTGCATTCGTGTCATGGTTGTTTATTAGTTGGCGGGAAAATATTTCCTGTAATTTTTTATCTCAGGAATAAAGAGGTTGAACCTATTCTACAGTAAAACAGTGTTCTGTATCTCCCGGAAAATTAACTCTCTGTGACATGAACACATTGTTAACTCAACGATTCAGTTGTTCATCTCTTTTTATTAGGATGAAATCTCCAAAATGATTTCACTCGAGTAAATTAAATAACTACGACCCGTGGAGAACGGGGTCATCAGAGACTGAGAACAAACTATGATGGACAAGAACGCCATCCGATGCCTGGTTAAAGGGCCCACCAGGAATTCGCATCAAGTGATTTAAACGAATCCTAAACGAGGACGGATATATGAAGATGTGTCAGTACGCGCGAGCGCACAGCAGAGGCGATTACATTTCACAGTTCTTGGTATTCATCCGTAGAAGTGTCGGGCGCAACACACACATGCGTTCTGACGAAACGAAGCGACCACGTGTGACCTAGAACACGCTGGGAGGCGCACACTCTTCTTCAAGTGGGACTCCCAATTCTGCTTTCCTGTAAACCGATTCCCCAGAATAGCTTCTGGTTGGTTGTACCAGAACTCCAGTAACGATTCTAGAAAAGCGGAATTGGATGCCAGATTTCACATCTCAAAATCGATTTTCGCTCCATTTAAAAATTCTACCGCAATTTTAGTCGTAATTAGTTGGTCAGGTTGCTAATTGCTACGGAAAAGTGATTATCTGAGGAGTGAAGCGAAAGAAAGAGTTATTCATTTCCAGTATTTAACTGAAGAAAAGCACGTTTTATTTTTATTAGTTGGGAAGTACGGATATATTTGCCGAATTAGTAAAAATCTAATCACTAAACAACAACACTATATTCTACACAGCTGACTAATTTGTAAACAGCTATACCCATTTTCTCATTTAATAGCAAAGGCTCTCTTACACAGTCAATGGCCAGTGACAAATAGTTCACTAACTTGGCGCAGAGGAATGAGAATGTACACTGACGGGAAAAATAATCGCAACAAGGAGGAGTAGAGTGACACAGACAAAAGTTGGTAGGCGTGTTTCTACATCTGAAAGATGATGTCTATTCAAATTTCGTGCTAGCTGCATAAGAGCGGCGTTAGTAGCGCCACTGTTGTTGTGGTCTTCAGTCCAGAGACTGGTTTGATGCAGCTCTCCATGCTACTCTATCCTGTGCAAGCTTCTTCATCTCCCAGTACTTACTGCAACCTACATCCTTCTGAATCTGTTTAGTGTATTCATCTCTTGGTCTCTCTCTACGATTTTTACCCTCCACGCTGCCCTCCTATACTAAATTGGTGATCCCTTGATGCCTCAGAACATGTCCTACCAACCGATCCCTTCTTCTGGTGAAGTTGTGCCACAAACTTCTCTTCTCCTCAATCCTATTCAATACCTCCTCATTAGTTATGTGATCTACCCACCTAATCTTCAGCATTCTTCTGTAGCACCACATTTCGAAAGCTTCTATTCTCTCCTTCTCCAAACTATTTATCGTCCATGTTTCACTTCCATACATGGCTACACTTCATACAAATACTTTCAGAAACGACTTCCTGACACTTAAATCTATACTCGATGTTAACAAATTTCGCTTCTTCAGAAACGCTTTCCTTGCCATTGCAGTCTACATTTTATATACTCTCTACTTTGACCATCATCAGTTATTTTGCTCCCCAAATAGCAAAACTCCTTTACTACTTTAAGCGTCTCATTTGCTAATCTACGAGGGCCGTTCAGAAAGTAACCTCCGGTTGATTTAAAAAAATACACCAAGTTAAATAAAAATATTTTAATATATACATCTTACAACTACATCTTTGGACTATTTTTCTACATAGTCTCCATAACGATTGAGGCACTTATCGTATCTCTTCACAAGCTTTGAAATTCCTTCTGCATAAAAATCACCCGCTTGTGCCTGGAGCCAGCCTGTGACCGCATCTTTGAGCTCTTCGTCGTCATCAAACCGCTGTGACCCGAGCCATTTCTTCAAATGCATGAAGAGGTGATAATCACTTGGCGCCAGGTCTGGGCTGTAAGGTGGATGGTCAATAACGTCCCACTTGAAGGACTCAAGAAGGGCCGTTGTTCTGCGAGCAGAGTGAGGACGGGCGTTATCGTGCAAAAAAACGATACCGGAAGTCAGCATACCGCGGCGTTTGTTCTGTATAGCCCGTCGTAACTTTTTTATTGTTTCACAGTACACGTCTTGATTAATGGTCGTACCACGTTCCATGAATTCAACCAACAACACCCCTTTGGCATCCCAAAACACCGCTGCCATCAGTTTTCTGGCAGAAAAATCTTGCGAGGCTTTTCTTGGTTTGGTAGGCGAATTTGAATGTGCCCACATCTTTGATTGTTCTTTTGTCTCAGGGTTCACGTACTTAATCCAGGTTTCGTCACCGATCACGATTCTGTTTGACAATGGTTCTCCTTCATCCTCATAATGTGACAGAAAGTCTAATGCAGAGGCCATTCTTTGAGTTTTGTGGTGGTCGGTAAGAATTTTGGGCACCCATCGTGCACAGAACTTACGGTAACCCAATCTTGCTGTCACTATCTCGTACAAGAGAGTCTTAGAAGTCTGTGGAAAACCAGTAGACAACTCCGACATTGAGAAACGTCGATTTTCACGAACTTTTGCATCAACTGTCTGAACGAGTTCGTCAGTCACCAATGATGGTCTACCACTCCTCTCTTCATCATGAACGTTTTCACGTCCACTTTTAAATAAACGTACCCATTCACGGACAACTCCTTCACTCATAACTCTTGGTCCGTACACGGCACAAAGCTCACGATGAATAGCTGCTGCAGAATATCCTTTGGCTGTAAAAAACCTTATGACAGCACGCACTTCACATTTGGCGGGGTTTTCTATTGCAGCACACATTTCAAACTGCCACAAAAACTAAACTAGCGCAGGTACGACGTTCACTCGACCACGGCTTGATGCCGACTGACCTGTTGAGTGCGTGAACGCACAGATGGCGTCGCTACTCCCCCCACAACCCGCACTGTGACCAATCGGAGGTTACTTTCTGAACCGCCCTCGTAATTCCAGCAGCATCTCCGATTTAATTCGACTACATTCCATTATCCTTGTTTTGCTTCTGTTGATGTTCATCTTATATCCTCCTTCGAAGACACATTCCATTCCGTTGAGCTGCTCTTTCAGGTCCTTTACTGTCTCTGACAGAATTACAATGTCATCGGCGAACCTCAAAGCTTTTATTTCTTCTTCATGGATTTCAACTCCTACTTCGAATTTTTCTTCTGTTTCCTTTACTGCTTGCCCAATATACAGATTGAATAGCATCGGGGAGAGGCTACAACCCTGTCTCACTCCCTTCCCAATCACTGCTTCCCTTTCATGCCGCTCGACTCTTATAACTGCCATCTGGTTTCTGCAAAAATTGTAAATAGCCTTTCGCTCCCTGTATTTTACCCCTGCCACCTTCAGAATTTGAAAGAGAGTATACCAGTCAACATTGTCAAAAGCTTTCTCTAAGTCTACAAATGCTAGAAACGTAGGTTTGCCTTTCCGTAATCTATTTTCTAAGATATGTCGTAGGGTCAGTATTGCCTCACGTGTTCCAACATTTCTACGGAATCCAAACTGATCTTCCCCGAGGTCGGCTTCTATCAGTTTTTCCATTCGTTTCTAAAGAATTAGTGTTAGTATTTTGCAACCGTGGCTTGTTAAACTGATAGTTCGGTAATTTTCATATCTGTCAACACCTGCTTTCATTGGGATTGGAATTATTATATTCTTCTTAAAGTCTGAGGGTATTTCGCCTGTCTCGTACAACTTGCTCACTAGATGGAAGAGTTTTGATAGGCCTGGCTCTCCCAAGGCTGTCATTATTTCTAATGGGATGTTGTCTACTCCCGGGGCCTTGTTTCGACTTAGGTAGCGCCACAATGGGGACGCAAATAAAATTTGTTTTAAATACACGCCGTAACGGTCGTGATCGTTAGTTACCTTTGGGATTTGATGTGGTGAGTTAATTTTAGTCAGGAGTGCCTTTGAAGCGATGAAGATGCTTTCACCGGGACCTCACTGAGTACCAACGAGGTCACGTAATAGGGCTACGAGGAGTTGGATGTTCCTTCTGCGATACTGGAGAGACACTTGGCAGAAATGTAGCCACTGTGCACGACTGGTCGTAGTGGTCGTCACGAGAATGTACGGTAGCTAGGAGGCTGGATTTCCGGACAGCCACGTGCCACAACCGAGACTGAAGACCGTCATGATCTGCGTATGACTCTGGCGCATCGTACTGCCTGCAGGAACAACCCGCACTGCAGTGATCACCACAGTGACACAATGAACTGTTGTATTGCATGTTAACCGGGGACCTAGAAACAACGGAGAGGCTCCGTCCCCGCCGCAGCCGCAGTGGCCCACAACCCCACGACGACTACCGCAGTCCACTTCACGCTTCCGCCACCCCACGCCGAACCCAAGCTTATTGTGCGGTTCGGCCCCCGGTGGAACCCCAGGGAACGTCTCGCACCAGACGAGTGTAACCCCTATGTTTGCGCGGTAGAGTAATGGTGGCGTACGCGTACGTGGAGAACTTGTTTGCACAGCACTCGCCGACATAGTGTAACTGACAAGGGAACATCCCCATCACACCCCCCACAGATTTAGTTATAAGTTCGCACAGTGGATAGGCCTTGAAAAACTGAACACAGATCAATCGAGAAAACAGGAAGAAGTTGTGTGGAACTATGAAAAAATAAGCAAAATATACAAACTGGGTCGTCCATGTGTAAGATAGGCCATATTAAGGGCAATGTGAGGCGAGGAGCGCCGTGGTCCCGTGGTTAGCGTAGACATCAGCGGAACGAGAGGTCCTTGGTTCAAATCTGCCCTCGCCTGAAAACTTTGCTTTCTTTACTTTCGCAAAGTTATGATCTGTCCGTTCGTTCATTGACGTCTCTGTTCACTGTAATAAGTTTAGTGTCTGTGTTTTGCGACCGCACCGCAAAACCGTGTGATTAGTTGACGAAAGGACGTGCCTCTCCAATGGGAACCGAAAACATTTGATCGCAAGGTCATAGGTCAATCGATTCCTCCACAGGAAAACACGTCTGATATTTTGTATACGACACTGGTGACAGCATGTGCGTCACATGACAGGAATATTTTGTCGACCCACCTAACTAGTACAGTTGGCGAATGGGTGAAAAGATTCTTCTACCTTGCCCGATTTAGGTTTTCTTGTGGATGTAATAATCACTCCAAAAAAGGTGATGAAAACATAAGAGTTTTTCACATAAACTGAAAATAAAAAGTTAAAATGTTCGGTCGAGGGAAGATTCGAATTGAAGTCCTCTCGTTCTGCAACTGTTCACACTAACCACGGGACCACGGCGCTCCTAGTCTCATACCGCCCTTAATAGTGCCTATATTACACATGGACGACCCAGTTTGTATATTTTGCTTATTTTTTCATAGTTCCACATAACTTCTTCCTGTTTTCTCGATCGATCTGTGTTCAGTTTTTCAAGCCCTATCCACTGTGCCAACTTATAACTAAATCTGAGGGGGGTGCGATGGGGATGTTCCCTTGTGAGGCGGAATAAGGGGAAAAAGCCCGCATTCGCCGAGGCAAATGGAAAACCGCCTAAAAATCATCCACCGACTGGTCGGTTCACCGCACCTCGACACAAATCCGCCGGGCTGATTCGTGCCGGGCACCAGGCGCTCCTTCCCGCCCGGAAAGCCGTGCGTTAGACCGCACGGCCAACCGGGCGGGCAAATGAAATGCTACAAATCGGTTACTTCAGGGACAGCTTTGAGCCAGACGCCCTGGAGCGTTCATTCCACTGACCCCAAACCACCGCCATTTGCGACGTCAGTGGTGTTCTGTATAGATCTTGCACAGGATGGAGCACAGCCCAGCCTGACACCTATTGATTCAGTGAAGAAATTAGACGTGCCAGTACTTTTCTTCCCAGCGCCTAGTGTCACATAAAATTTCACATCTTCGATGTGTTACAGGACAGTTTTTCCAAAACTACACTGTAATCTAATTATTGTCCATTATTGTAATTAGACTAACAAATTCATTCAAAGTACTAGAGCGGGCCGTTGTGGGCGAGCGGTTCTAGGCGCTTCAGTCCATAACCGCGCTGCTGCTACTGTCGCAGTTTCGAATCCTACCTCGGGCATGGATGTGTGTGATGTCCTGACGTTAGTTAGGTTTAAGTAGTTCTAAGACTAGGGGACTGATGACCTCAGATGTTAAGTCCCATAGTGCTCAGAGCCTTTTTTTTTCAAATTACTAGAGACTCATGAAAATGTGAGTGAAAATCAAACAAGCACTAATGATTGCAAATCTAGTAAGTACTCTTCAAATTCGTTTCTATTTAGTGAAAAATGTATGCAATGTTTTTCTGTAAGATGGACCGTTGGCGGCGGTGGGAAAGTGACGGACGCCATTGTCCAATGGCAAGCGTGTCGTAAAAATATTCCGAGCTAAAAGGCAAAGTTGCTTACAGGTCCAAAATGTTATTCAAGGTGGGTGTAAAAATGAATGTGCGCAACGGAAAATACTGAACGCGAAAATGAAGATTTGGGCCTGTCTGACAACCCCCTGAAGCAGATCTTAGGATCTCTTAATGGTGGTATTACTTCCTCCTTCTTGCTCTTTAATATATGAATTACAACATACACATAAATGAATGATTAAGGGAACTAGTAACTACAAAATGATAAATGCTGTTTTTGCTTATACATTTATTGTAGATTAAAACCCCGTTATATATTACAAATGTTTATATATCAATGCCCAACGGACATAAAGAGGCTCAAAATGGCTCTGAGCACTATGGGACTTTACTCCTGAGGTCATCAGTCCCCTAGAACATAGAACTACTTAAACCTAACGAACCTAAGGACATCACACACATCCATGCCCGAGGCAGGATTCGAACCTCCTACCGTAGCGGTCGCGCGGTTCCAGACTGTAGCGCCTAGAACCGCTCGGCCACTCCCGCCGGCTGGACATAAAGAGGTACAAATGAATTTCCTAACCAATATTACTGATCAATTGCCCAAATCTGTCCCTTTTTATGCCTACGTAATCTAATATAAATAACGCGAGATGACTGACATCATCTACGTACCAAACACTAGAAGACACTACTTTCAAAGATGATCTACAGTGGTGTGCAACCTCGGTGGAAATAAAGCTTACGTGACCACAGCTGTTTAGCTTTAATAATTCGAAGCAATTAGCAATATCACCGTATGTACTGCGTTCAGTGAGTCGGAGTGATGGTTCTCGTACACGTCTGCGACTATAGAAGAACTCTAGCCACAAAATAAAAAATCTCATTGAAACACTAGGACGGCAGAAGGCGGTCCTGTGTCTAGTATAACCTAATACTGTCTTCTCCTCTCTGTGTTCTACAGACAAGGGCGGAATTCAGATAACGTCTCAAAGTGAGTATAGACAGAAGAAGTGCTCTCAATCACTGAACGCTGTGTACTCAACGACGACTCCCTACCTGGAGGCGAAGTCCAGAATTGTATAAATTCGCAACAGTACAGTGCCTAACCGTTCTGACTATGAAATCTGTTGAGAGCAAAGACAGCAAGTCAGTCTGTACCAACAAAAGCTGATACTGAGCGACCGTGAAACACGGTTGCTCAAAACGGAAGACCCTTTCTCTCCACCGCTGGCTTCCCAGCAAAGCTCGGCTCCCCTCCCTCGTAATTGCAGAAGGTAGTTTTCGAAACCACAGAGTCTCCCTCTCTACAGATTCTTCAGAACACCGACCAACTATATTTTAGTCTTTTGTCGTCAGCGCCGAAAGTTTGTGAGTAAATACCTATCCCCATTAATTGGGAATTCATACAATGGTACGCTTCTCAGAGTAAAAATCCTCGGAAATAACCCAGCCTGCATGATTTCCGAGGTAATGCTTCCTTGTTCCTCTCTGCTGCATCCGATATTTTCAGAGTTTCCGAAGTATTATGCTTTTATCATTCTGTCCTCGCTACAAACCAGCCGGCCGCAACTGTATCGTGCTACAGTTCTCAGATGCCCCGACTGTCCCTCTTGGGCTACTTCCTGTGTTAAGCAGGACCAACACACCTGTGCGGGCTTTTCCACCCAGGGCCTGAGTTACACCTGCCGTTTCATGTCCACTGGAGTTCCAACCTCTGCTACTATAGGCAATCATTCATTGCGCCATTTCATAATGAAGACAAACCATCACCCTTCATGCAATAAGCGTTAACAGCTATTTATAAGATGTACATGACAATGTCGGTTGTCTTTAAATATTCATACATATGATGTACAACCTATCAAATGATACCTAATTCTGGTTGTAAATCATGGCAGAGTATGTAGATGAGTGCTTCGAAGGTGCGAAATCATAGCCACCTTACGCAGGGATACACGAGGCGATGGGCATTCTTAGAGATGGTCATGGCGCCCCAGAGTGGAACGAACTAGGCATGTTGTGAACTTCCATTGTGAAAAGTCAGTAAAGAATGCTTTTGAAAAAGATACGAATCTGAAATGGGATGACCGGCCGGGGTGACCGAGCGGTTCTAGGCGCTACAGTCTGGAACCGCGCGACCGCTACGGTCGCAGGTTCGAATCCTGCCTCGGGCATGGATGTGTGTGATGTCCTTAGGTTAGTTAGGTTTAAGTTGTTCTAAGCTCTAGGGGACTGATGACCTCAGACGTTAAGTCCCATACTGCTCAGAGCCATTTGAACCATTTGAAATGGGATGTGAAACACTAGACACACAGTGTGAGAAGAAGATGTTGGGCTCTGAGGAGGTCAGCAGAAATAGATGTCTAAATCCTGTAAGGCAGTCCCATGATGGTTCACCGAAACTATTTTTGTAGCAGAAAGGAAGACTCGTAAGTTCATATGTGCAGTCCCTATCATAAGTCAAAATGTCGAACAACTCTCATGGTGGGAGAGAGTTTTTGATTTCCACCCCACTCTAAGAGAGAATTGTTATTACTGGTTAATTACAGCAGATTCTTTAGGAGAAGGGAAAGTACTATTGATATAAACTTTCCATTGCTCAGAACTTGGAAGGTCTACAGTGACTGGCAAAAGAGAATCCGCTGCTGGAAAAGCCAGGAAGATTTTTGAGTAGGAGAACGGATGGACGCACTGTGTTAGAACTCCAGAGCAGATACACATTTAGTCTGCTACCTTGAGAGAACGGACACTTTGTATTAATGCTGCAGAGAGGAAGGATTTCATCCTACAGATGATCACAGATGCCCGGGGCGGGACTTAATTACTCGCAGCTACCATATCAGCCATCCACTGCTTTTGAGTTTTAGAGCTATGGTAAGCATAAGACGCATTTGTATGCATCGTGACGAGCGGACCGCAAAGTTGTTTGTTTCGAGTTAGATTCCTGTTTTCTAAATTCATTCATACAGGGAGCTAGTTAAACTCAGCGTGCACTAGTGTGTGTGTAATATGGAAGAGTAAACTGTATTTGCTATTGTGTGGACTGAGGGAACGAAGAGGTTAAAGAAAGGAAGCCAGAAAAGTAGATTCAAGCATCAGCACGTTTGCCTAAGTGCACGCTAGCTCCCTGCATGAATGAATTTAGAAAAACAGGAATCTAACTCGAAACAAACAACTTTGCGGCCCGCTCGTCACGATGCATACAAATGCGTCTTATGCTTACCATAGAAGAAAGTGGAAAGAAAATACAAAGCAAAGGCTAGTACGTTTTCGCGACAAGTGAGAACAGAGGTCTACAATGTGGACCTCTATTTACGCCTTTGTGAATGTCAAAAGAATATTTCATTTGTATTTCTATCGTGCTTGTTCATTAATTTTGTGGAAAATATGAAATGAAAATATTGCTGCGAATTTTTTTTTTTATATCTCAGATGTGAAGAGGTTAATCTGTTGACTAATTGCGCAAGCCTTGGGGGTTTACGTAGTCATAACTAATTCTATCATTTCACTTCCAATCTCGCCACCCTGTGGCAAGATCTTACCGTGTTCCCTTTATATTTCATCAGAACATTTGTGTGCTTTGTCATTGTTTTTTTTATTCAATGAAGTTAATGCATCTTATTAATAAACAGGATTTTATTGTGACCTTTTGTTTCATGTCATAGTTTGATGAAACTCCGTTCTCGCTATATGCCATTTTTAATTGGGCCACACTTGTTTAAATTCTGATATCTGTTCTTTCGAACATTTTGATCCTGCAGCCACCATGAATCAAGACACAAAGCAATTAAAGACATTAGCTGCCAGTGGGCACTGATTCACTGATATACCGTATACCAATGAAGCAAGTTGAAAATTTATGCCAGACTGGGATTCGAACCTGAGTCTCCTGCTCACTGGACAGCTGTACTGACCACTGTGGCATCTGGACAGTGTGGTCACCACAACCACACGGATTACCCTTGCACATGAGATCCCTAGAGCTCGAACTCCTACTGGAATCGGCGACATGCCAAGAGTAATAGGGCTGATGAGCAGAGCAGGGGCACTACACCAGTAGTGTGTGGTATAAGTTAAGAATTTGGGTCTGATGGGAGGCGGCTTAGGATAATCCGCGCGGTTGTGGTGATCACTGTGTTCAGTTGGCTGCCGGCACGGTAGCTCAGCGTGTTCGGTCAGAGGGCTGCGTGCTCTCTGTAATAAAAAAACTGAGTCAAGGAATCAACGATCAACTTGAACGGAAAAGCGTCGCCATAGTTCGGGTGACACGTCCCCCCCTAGCCTAGGGGACACGGAAGGTATCCTAGCCGAAGAACTGTCTGACACAGAACACGTGTCATCAGAGGACGCTGACAGGATTCCGTCCGATGGTGACCGGATGTCCTGCCTTTTAGATGGTCCCTCTTCATTGACACCGACTGACCCAGCGCTGCCGACGAAGGAGTCAGGGACACCAATGTCCCGGCAGCCACGTCGAAATACATCAGAGGACGTTTCTCGGATGGATGACCACTGCGACTGGGCGGAACCAGTCGAAGACCTACAGGAATTGCCACCCCCAAATGATGACCACTCACCTACAGGATGCACACCACGGAACGACAACGAAGGAGGGCAGCCCGTTGGCGGGCACCCCTCTGAGCACGAATAGTGGACTACAGCCCTTGGAGTTCTCAATGACATGACACGAGCATGACAACAGCGACAACGAACCAAGCATATAAGGTGGGCACAGTGAACATTAACACCGCACGTTCGCTAGCAAAGATGCAACTTCTCCGGGACATGATTTACGCCACAGACGTCGATATTTTGCTGATGCAGGAAACCTTCAATGCTGCTTTTCCCGACGTGCATGGATACAACACTTATCTAGCGCCGACTCCAGATGGAGGACGTGGCACAGCGATACTAGTCCGGGAAGGGATTCCGATGTGTGACCTCGATTACCTTCCTTCGGCTCGGGGTTTGGCTATGACCGTGAACGGCATTCGTATCGTCAACATCTATGCACCCTCCGGATCTGACAATCGACAGGCGCGTGCACGATTCTACTCGGAGGAGATTGCCCCCCTATTCCATGGGAGGTATGACCACATCTTGGTAGGGGGGGATTTTAACTGTGTACTCACACCGAAGGATCAAACTCCTAATTTCAGCTCCTGCCACGCATTGAACATGATCTGCCGGGACATGGCCCTTATGGACACGTGGGAAAAGATCCATGGGCAGCGAGAGGGCTACACGTATTTTACTAGCCACTAGGCGAGCAGGCTGGATCGGATTTACGTTTCTGACGGACTAAGAGATCACGTGTTGGCTGCTGAACGTTGGCCCACAGCTTTTACGGATCACCTTGCGTATTTATGCACGTTAACCCTCCCACGGCAGCGGGTCTGGCGGAGTCGTAGTTCCTGGAAACTTAATTCCTCCTTATTGGTGGATCTCGAATGTCGCCAGCGGATCGAAGAAACATGGCAGACTTGCACTCGCCGTCTGCCGCTGCACCGTACGGTTCTTTCGTGGTGGCTGCAGTGCGCAAAACCGGCGATACGAAGAGCTCTCATAACGTATGGCAAGGAAAAAGCGAAATGGCTCCGAGATACACTTGACTATTACTACATGGTGCTCCGCGACCTGTCCTCCAGGGCCCCATCGCCCGAACGTCAAGCGGAAGTCCATCGCATTCAGGCCTGCATTTTATCGATCACGAGACGTCGACTGGAGGGACTTTCGATCCGTGCTCGGTGCTTGGACAACGTCGATGGAGAACGTATTGGCATGCATCATGTGTCCAACGGACATGCGCGTAATCGCCGATCCCTAATCACAGTCCTCCATGATGACGATGGTCGGCCCTTGACATCACAACAGGCCATTGCTGCTGAGTTTCTGGAGCATTACCGCCTCCTTTTCGCTGGGACGCCGACGGACAATCGGACAGAAGAAGAAATTTTGCGACAGATGCAAACGGAGGTGGATGGTCCGGATGCAGAGGTGCTATTGGCACCCCTAACGGAAGATGACATCCGGGGCGCACTCGCGAAGGGTGCGGTGCATAAATCCCCTGGGCCAGATGGGTTGACACTCGAATTTTACCGCGCATTTGCGGATTTAATGATGTCCCAGTTGGTATTGATGTATAACGAGTTATTGAGCCCTGACACGGATGTTCCGTCGCAGTTCATGGCGGGACTGCTTATACCAATACCAAAATCGACAGCGAGTGACAGCGCCCATCCATTTTGACCGCTCACGATGCTCAATACTGACTATAAGATCTTTGCGCGAATGTTGGCGGCAAGGCTCAAGATTGTAATATCCAAAACAATACCACCAGACCAGGCTTGTCTAGGGGTTCGGAGCAACATACATTCTATCCTCGGCGAATACCGTGACGTAATTTCCCTGACGGAAGCTTGTCGCATGCGAGCGGCGTTCGTATCGGTGGATTTTGATCGTGCCTTTGACAGGATCAACCATGATTTCCTTGACTCGACCATGCGACGCATGGCGATACCACAGGATTTTATTACCGTCCTCATGCGCCTCCTTCGCGGCGCTTCTTCGACGGTGAGAGTCAATGGCAGGGAGGTAGGAACGATTCCTGTTCGCAGCTCAGTTAGGCAAGGATGTCCCTTGTCGATGATACTGTTTACAATAGCGCTCGAACCATTGATGCAGACTCTTAGACGGACTCTAACAGGCGTCCGACTCCGTGCGAGCTCCTTCACGTGTCGTGCATATGCCGACGACTTGATGATACTCGTCCGGTCGGAGAACGAAGTAAGTCAGGTGGTTACTCTTCTTACTACGTACGGGGTAGCTGCGGGAAGCAGGGTCAACATGAATAAAACCAAGATCATGCACATCGGTCGAGGGCTGGACGCTCTGCGAAGTCCGTTTACGACGGTGGACATCTTGCGATGCTTAGGTGTCTTGTTCACCCGATCGCTACGGCAATCAGCGGCGGCGAGCTATCGACGTCTCCTCCAGAACGTCCGACTGCACATACGCAACAATTCACTCCGAACGCACGACCTGCTCCAAAGGGTGGACTACACTAATGTTCACCTGGCCTCGCGACTGCCGCACTTGGCACAGGTACTGCCAATGCCACAAGGTCTCGCTGACAGATTAATGGCGGCCTTTGGATACTATGTCAGCCAAGGAATGCTGTTTAAGATCAAATACGAGACTTTAACTCTCCCATACCACTCTGGAGGACTTAACCTCACGGATGTGCGGAACAAGGCTCTAGCTCTATACCTGCGAGCGACGCTACGAACTTGGAACCAGCGGCAACACGCCATCACGTCGGCCATCCTGGATGTGCTTCTTCCCACGTCCTTTGAACCACCGGTAGCAGTAGGCACCATCTCGCCCTCGTTTTCTCACGTCGCGCGATTTTTTGTTGATTTTAGTTATGTTCAGTTACAGATACCTTCTACCAGAATCCCCACTACCCGTGAGATATATCGATACTTGCGGCGTCGTCATGGCAGCAATGTTGTCGAACTTAAATACCCAACACGAAACTGGCAACAGATTTGGCGAGCTGTCCACACACCTCTCCTCACCACAGCAGCGCGATCGTCATGGTATACACTAATCAACCGCAAGACAGTCAACCGCCAACGATTGTACGACATTCGCATGGTAGATTCCCCGCTCTGCCTTATATGTGGCATGCAGGACACCGACGAACATTCTCTGCAGTGCGGTGAGGCAAAGGATGTTTGGCGGCTGACGCAACGCATCATGGCCCTCCTCCGACGCACCGACGAATCTACGATCACGACGGACGCTTTATTTTTCCCTGACGCTGTATTTTTCCCCTCACAAAAAACATCGGCAATCCGATGGATTGGAGGACACGCATCACACTACGTGCTCTCGCGGACCTTGATATCGGTCATGGACTATTGGCATTATCTACTAGAACAACACGAAATCATCAGACGCCACTCTAAATATAAAACGCATTTTGCGAACTTTCTAGGCAGCATGTTTCATAGCCCCCCGAAGCGGTGGGGAGTCCCAGGTTTACGTTGGATCGAGGGATAGGATTTACTCCCAGTGAAGTGACGAGGATGTCACTTTGGCCCTATATTTATTTCCCTTCTTTTTTATATATGATTTTTCTTTTGGGACATTAAAATTAAATGAATAAAGAAAATATTATTGTTACTAAAAAGAAAAAAATTACAATATCAATGTTTCCTTCCTGCTGCCTCTCCCTTATCCTGTCAGGAGACGGGGACACCGTGGCCAGGCCTCCAAGTACGACCCCTGCCCACTCTGCCCCCTGACCTACTAGAAAAAAAAAAAAAAAAAAAAAAAAAAAAAAAAAAAAAAAAAAAAAAAAAAACCGGATGTCTTGTGACGTCCGCAGCGGCCAAACACAACGATCAACAACGAACAAAATGGAAAAAAAAGAAAGTTGGCGTAGTGGTCAGCACATCTACCTGGTGAGCAGGAGACCTGGGTTCGAATCCTGGTCCAGCACAGATTTTCAACCTTCCCCATTGATGTAAATCAATTCCCATTGGCAGCTGTTGTTTTTAATTCCTTTGTGTCTTAAAACAGATGTCCATTAGTTTACGTTTTTTTCCCTAATACTTCACATGATCTTATGGGGAGTTGTCTGTTCACTGTATAGGCCACTAGGCTAAGATCTTGTTAGCATCTCAGGAGTATGTTAAATGCTCAACCATAAGTGTCACAAATAGACTAAGCAATACAGAAACTAGACGGCAGTTGAGTGGAGGCTTTAGTGTGGTCCGACGACTCGCGATTTTCATCCTTTTCGAAAGATACAGAGTGTCAAGACCACCGATGGTGCAATGAGCTGTTTAGCCTGCAATGTGTGGAGAGTTTAGTTCAGGCTGGAGGTGATCCTGTGATGTTCTGGGGCTGTTTGCGTATCATGACTTACAAGAAGACGGCACGAGCGTGGGGTCGGGGATTTGTCCGAAACTTTGTGTGGTGAAAGAGGACCCCTAACACCTCACGTGGTTAAAATATTAGGACGCACTACCCGGAAAATCCCGGGAAAAATCTATCCAAAGTTTCTTAGGTGCCTTATGAGTATAAAATGTTAGTACACTGCCGAGCCGCCGTCTGGCCTTGATTAGGGCTCGGACTCTTACGCTAGAGGTCTCGGGTTCTATTCCTCCTCTGGCACTTTTTTTTCTTCTGTTTCATTTTCTTTTGTTATTCCACTAATTATTCAGAAAGTTTCCCAAACCTACATTATCTTTAACAAATTAGTTACATTATTGAATAAAAATTATTTTCTTTTTTCCAACAACACAATTCATGGCGGTGGGTTTTCCATTTTTCATTGTAAAGTATATAAGGAGAATCATTGGGTTTTTAATCAGAACAACAAATTCGATTGGGAGACATTCAATTTTTATACATGTAATAATTATAAACAAGAACTGCAATGGTAATTATCGTAAAAACGAACAAAGCAATAATTTTTGCGACATCTTGCGCAACATATAAAACCGGATTTTTTACAATCACAGGGCGTTTGCAATGCGTCTGTACAAAAATATGCCCCATTAACATTTACGAAAATGTTTTGAGTTTCTGAAAATTTTGAGGCAAACCAGGCATACTGAATCATGTCTCGGAATATTGGTGACGATAACTGATGGTGAATTATAGAATGAATTTTTATACAGTCTTCCCGGGAATTAATTTTGACGATTCTCCTGTAACAGTGCGCTGCAATCTTGTAATCAACAGAAGGAAAAAGAAAGTTCCAGAGGAGGAATAGAACCCTAGATCTCTGGCGTAAGGGTCCGACCGCTAACCATGTTTTTTTTTTCCATTGTTGATCGTTGTGTTCTGTCGTTGCGGACGTCGCAAGACATCCTGTTCAAGTTCGGTGGTTGATCCTTCCACTCAGTTGTTTATTACAGGGGCCAACCGGCTCTCTGGCCGAACACGCTGAGCTACCGTGCCGGCTATGGTGAAATGATGATGAAAGACACACAACACCCACTCATCTCGAGGCAGAGAAAATCACTGACCCCGCCGGGAATCGAACCCGGGACCCCATCATGTAGGCCAGACGGCGGATCGGCAATGGACTAACATTTTATACTAATAAGGCACCTAAGAAACTTTGGATCGATTTTTCTCGGGATTTTCCGAGTAGTGCGTACTAATATTTTAACCTCGTGAGGTGTTAGGGGTCCTATTTCACCACACAAAATTTCGGACAAATCCTGGACCCCACGGTCGTGCCGTCTCCTTGTTAGCTACACTCGTTCAGGTTGCCGTGAACGTGAACGAATCTGTTCATTTGAAGCCGGCTGCTGTAGTCATGCGGTTCTAGGCGCTTCAGTCCGGAACCACGCTACTGCTACGGTTGCAGATTCAAATCCTGCCTCGGGCATGGCTGTTTGTGATGTCCTTAGGTTAGTTAGGTTTAAGTAGTTCTAAGTCTAGGGGACTGATGACCTCAGGTCTTAAGTCCCACAGTATTTACAAGGGAACCTCCCCATCGCACCCCCCTCAGATTTAGTTATAAGTTGGCACAGTGGATAGGCCTTGATAAACTGAACACAGATCAATTGAGAAAACAGGAAGAAGTTGTGTGGAACTGTGAAAAAATAAGCAAAATATACAAACTGAGTAGTCCATGGGCCACATAAGCAACATCATGGACAAAGTGTGCTTAGAAGCGCCGTGGTCCCGTGGTAGCGTGAGCAGCTGCTGAACGAGAGATCCTTGGTCAAGTCTTCCCTCGACTGAAAATTTTACTTTCTTTATTTTTGCATAGTTATTATCTGTCCGTTCGTTCATTGACATCTCTGTTCACTGTAATAAGTTTAGTGTGTGTTTTGCGACCGCACTGCAAAACCGTGCGATTAGTAGACGAAAGGACGTGCCTCTCCAATGGGAACAGAAAACATTTGATCGTAAGGCCATAGGTCAACCGATTCCTCCACAGGAAAACACATCTGATATATTCTATACGACACTGGTGACGGCATGTGCGTCACATGACAGGAATATGTTGTCGACCCACCTAACTTGTACACTTGGCGAATGGGTAAAAAGATTCTTCTACCTCGCCCGATTTAGGTTTTCTTGTGGATGTGATAATCACTCCCAAAAAAAGTGATGAAAACATAAGAGTTTGTCACATAAACTGAAAATAAAAAATTAAAATTTACGCTTGATGGAAGATTTGAACGTAGGACCTTTCATTCCGCAGCTGCTCACGTTACCACGAGATCACGGCACTCCTGCGTTCCTATTGTCCTTATTGTTGCTTATCTTCCCTTGAACTACTCAGTTTGTATATTTTGCTAATTTTTTCACAGTTCTACACAACTTCTTCCTGTTTTCTCAATTGATCTGTGTTAAGTTTTTCAAGGCCTATCCACTGTGCTAACTTATAACTAAATCTGAGGGGGGTGCGATGGGGAGGTTCCCTTGTTAGAGCCTTTGGAACCATTTTTTGTTCATTTCAACATGTTCGGTAACCAAATGTTGCCCTTTCTTCTACATCTTCATGATGAGTGTGATGCGGACACACATATCTTCCAAGATGACGACAGCAGTATTCACAGGGCAGCATACAAGATCATCAGACAAACAGTTAGTCATATATGAAGATGGTATCTGTACTTTCGGACATGTCCGAAAGAAAAGATACCATCTTCATATAGTTAAGGCTAACTGGACATTGACCTTCTTCTGTGCGGATGCACACGTATTGCCCGAACTCTTACGTTAGTCGGTAAGATTGTCTGCCGCGAGTAATGAGTGTAGCGGGCAGGGGCACTACGAATGTAGTGTGTGGACATTAAGTTGGGAATGTGGGTCTTACAGGGAGCATGCAAGAGATAAATCCCTGCAATCACACTATCCTCTGTGCCCTCGGTGGCTCAGATGGACAGAGAGCCTGCCATGTAAGCACTTCGTCCCTGGACTTAACTGCCTGCCTGGATTCGGCTAGGAAGTGAGTTCAAAAGGCTGGGTAGGTTTGGGTTGCTGATGATATTTCTTCCAAGAGATATAGGTATATACAATGGTGATACTTCTCTCCGTGATATATCGATGTCGAAAAGCCAATATCGACTGCCGATATTTTTATTTCATAATATATTTTTTTTCCAATTTTCGGTACATATTTGAAATTGTTCTTTTGAAATCGCAATATAACATAATTTTACTTTCACTGTGTGAAGGAATGAAGGTGTGTTGCTACTTTTTAACCTTTCTATTCGACTGTGTGAATCAAGCATAGGTGGCACAAAAGACGTCCGATTGCACTGGGACGTAGCAGTGTGAATGGAATAACGAGATTTCCAACGAGAAGAAATAGCATGCCAGTTGCGTTAAAAAAGAATTTTTAACGCAACTGGCATGCTATTTCTTGGTATAGGCATTCTTCAAGAGCAGTTGCTGAGAATGCTGAACAAAAATCTAAATGATTATATTGGTCTTCGCCGTGGGCGGAGACGGGCGAGGGGCAATGCTGACGCAATCGGCACTCGGCGCTACCAACAGAAAGTACAACGTTTAACTTCACCACACAATTTTGACACTACAGCTGCTAAGTCTCTGGCGTTTGCAAAACTGCAAGAAAAATAAATAAAACAGGGAAATCGACATGAAATGTTTCACACAAATTCGATTTGTGACGAAACTGAATGACGGACTCATGTGCCATTTAGATGCAGTTACCATTGCTAGCAAAGTCGTTATCGGCAAGTGTAAATGTGCATCGTTTTCCTTTCAATTCTTGCTCTAATGGGGAATAGCCGGCTGCTAGCTTGTTGACGCGCAGAATATGTAATAATAAATCAATACTTAAATATACACCCCAAACCCGGGGGTATATTGACAATATGCAACGGATATTTTTATGAACAGGTATGTCGATTTTTTTCCGTCAATATATCGATACGTTTTCTCGACATATTGAGGGCCGATGATGGTATATCTTTAAATATCGGTATATCGGAAACCTGATATTTTTAAAAATATCAACAGACCTAAGTGTGCGTACGTCGCATCCAGGTTAAGCCACACGCTTATGATTTGATCGGGCAATACTACCAAACTGTTAGGATGCTGATGCCGGCGTTTAGCCGCTGCTCCAGCATGTCCCACAGATTTTCTACGGAGTTCAAGTCAGATGGTTTTGCAGGCCAATCGAGATGTAACAGGGTGCGGTAGTGTTCAGTACACGAATCACAGTGAGCGTCGCTGTTGTTGTCTTCACGTGCCCGTGTGAGCAGTGGCGTCTTGCGAGAGGACCGACTCCAGTTATTCATTGCATGTAGTTCCCGTCGCAATTTTATTTCGCTAACAGGTTGGGATGGACCTTCATTCACTGCCTGCAGCATTTCCTGTCAGATGTGGAAGCGATTTTGATTCAAAAGCCGAGAAACGCGTCTCCGGTCCCTTTCAGTCAGGATCTTTTTCCGACCACAATTCTGAGGACTTGTTTCGTGGCCACGTGTGTTAAGACCCCCGTAAATGAGTAAACATGTTTGTCAAATCAGCCCTTATCTAGCCACGGATTTGTCAAACAAGCCCGTACACGTACAAACAAAGTCTGTCAGTTTAATTTCATTTTGAAGCAGACGCTGTACGTATTCGAAAGTATTTTGAAATTAGTAAGAATGGCCGCAAATGAAGACAAAAGATTTCAGGCACTGACTTTGGCACTGCGTTTAAAGAAAAAGAAGAAGTACAAGAAAAGAACAAGAGTGTGGTCCAGGGTATGGCTTAAATTCAGAGACATACTCTTGAAAACTTGCTAGAATAAATATTACTCTCAGAACTCGATGATTACATCAACTTTCTTCGAATGGACAATTCCACTATTAATAACTTGTTTGGAATTACTTCGCCCTCACAGTGAAAAAGAAGACACAAATAAGCGAAAATTTATTCTCTTCTACTTGGTTTTCTTATGACAGTTCAGTCAAGTACCACAACATGGGTGAGCTATGGTACTGCTAACCACAGCTACTCAACGTTCCTAGGAAACTAAGTATCTTTGGTGATGGACAAACTTGTGGCTGGTACATCATTTCAATTTCAACTAAAGAACAGCTTTGAGAATAACAATATAAAATTTTAATTCGGACCCTTGTCCTCTTAAGAAAATATACAACCAGCTTTCACAAACGGCAGAAGCTTAAAGTTCTAAATTATTGAGAACCGTTATGCTAGAATTTAACAAATGTAAAAGCAAACAAATTCAGAATCTTAAAAACTTAGATTTAAATCAGTTGCTAGCTGCATCAACAAATGAAAAGGTCAGCTCTAAAAAATGACTGGATGAAGATGCATTGTAAACATATTCATGTGAAAGATTAACAACACCAACTGAAATACAGCAACGATAGACTGTTTAAGTGAATCGCTTAGTTGGCCAGGGCTCCGCAAGGACCCACAGTGAGGTTGCTGTCGAGTGGGACGCCAACACCACTGCCAGGGAAGCAACGGCCAGGTCCGCGCGGCAAGGCAAACTGACAACCGGCCAGACCAGAAAGAGCGCTTCCGAAATCTATAAAAAACTAAAACTAAAGTTAGAATACGCCCGCCCGGTTGGCCGTGCGGTCTAACGCACGGCTTTCCGGGCGGGAAGGAGCGCCTGGTCCCCGGCACGAATCCGGCCGGCGGATTTGTGTCTAGGTCCGGTGAACCGGCCAAGCTGTGGATGGTTTTTAGGCGGTTTCCCATCTGCCTCGGCGAATGCGGGATGGTTCCCCTTATTCCGCCTCAGTTACACTATGTCGGCGATTGCTGCGCAAACAAGTTCTCCACGTACGCGTACACCACAATTACTCTACCACGCAATTGTAGGGGTTACACTCGTCTGGTGTGAGACGTTCCCTGGGGGGGTCCACCGGGGGCCGAACCGCACAATAATCCTGGGTTCGGTGTGGGGCGGGGGAGGGATGACGTGGACTGCGGTAGTCGTCGTGGGGTTGTGGACCACTACGGCTGCGGCGGGGACGGAACCTCTCCGTCGTTTCTAGTCCCCGGTTAACATACAATACAATACAAAGTTAGAATACACAATGAAAGACCAAATACACGCAAAGGAATACCACATTCGTTCAGGACCCAAAGAGGGCGTGAGAGTAAGACGGCAGGCTCAAGTGACAATATCTAATCGTACAAAAGGCCTTTTAAAGCTTATCAGTGACCACAATGAAACTGACTTAACAAATGCTCTGCCCTTCATATCAAAGAAAGTCTAAAACCAAAACTGGGCGAAGAGCACACTAATTAATATAATACATTACATTAACACTGCAAGGAACATTTAAAACGAGCAGTAAAACTCTAATCAGGCTCCGCTTCGCGGAAACAACACTTCGAAGCCTTAGACTTCGTAGGTTCCGTATAACACTGTTTTATTCAGAACCATCCTTAACGGATCTCCGGTAGAGATAACATGTCACCATCAGTTTCACAAATCTTCGCAGCTTAACAGCAGAATACGAATCATACGTAACTTAATGCTTCCAGTTACGCAATATGAAGATGTCCAGCATGAGATGACGGGCCCGCCACCGTTTCGCACGCAAACGCGGCGACTAATCAGCACCGTATACCCGGCGCACGGCAAAACGCAAAGACGGCGAGGCCCAGGCACAGCGGATAGAGACGAGGGCCTGCCTTCAACACACGCTACCTTGTTGTACGCCGATCGGCGAGAGAGAACTCGGCCACAAGCCAAGCCGGAAAACCAAAGGCGGTACGGTCAGAGATACAAGACCAGACGAGTGTCGATTTCAGCGACGCAAGTGGAGTATAACTAGCGCCAGTCGCCACGGCTCAATGGGAATATATAGCCCACATCGTCAGTGGAAGAACCGGATAACTCGATATGTTTTTATTTCATTGTTTCCATGTTACGTGTAGAATACTGATTTTGTTCATAACTTCATCCTGCGTAATATATGGATGGGAAAGATGTGCAACCTCTACCACTTTCGTAACTACCAGTGCTATTTTGTTTTTATCCGTATTTGTAGTTTCCGCAATTGACAAAACTCACAATACTGTGTCATAAATCGTAAGAAAACTATGTTTCACTAAACATAAGGGCGAAACATAGATACAAACAACGTCCGCCAAGTTGTAAAACTATTCGTCAATCAAAATTTCCCGCAAACACGTCAAACACGATCTATGCTTAACAAACTCGTCAAATAGCACCGTACAAGGTGAGATGTTTGGCAAATATGATAAACTGTCAAAGTATTTGATAGCGTGTGGGGGCCTTTACGGCATGGCTTGTAGAGGCGTTGAACAGTTCGCCGCGAAACAACAACGACTCCAACAACTTCACACACCGAATGGCCATGGGCGCGGCCAAATACGATTGCCCGTTTTTTGCTACTCTCTCACGTTCTTACATAAGCTCATGTTTCTCTACAATGTCTGCTTCAGACATAGCTCACTGATCGTTACTGCCTTATGCTCACGTAGTGACAGTGGTAGAGCTCGTGACTTGATCGCTGCGCCATCTTAAAGGCTTAACGATTCATCTGTGCAAGAGTACTGGGGTGACTAATTATTTGTTCGGTGAGCTTATATGTCCCTAATTTGACGAAAACTCAGGCACCGTTTCACACTTCACCTTCCACGCGAAGTCACCCGTCCTTAATGCCACGATAATGAATAGGACTATTCAGAACAGGTAGTAAAAATTGATAGGTCTGCTGGACATAAACGTCAGTAAAGTTTCCATCTGGTTGTGGCTTACCTGAAGACATTGGTGGACACTGTTCCTCGCTGACCTGAGACACTACGTAGGTTAGGGGCGTTGTTACACGTTGCTTTGTGTGACATTTATCGTACGGTGTGCTTACATGGAGACTGTATCATATATAAGGCCGGAGCTGCCACAGCTATTCTGCTCTCGGTACTGGTCTGTTATTAGTTTCTGAAGCACAGATGACCCTAAGCTACAGTCATCTAGCAATCCATGTAAACATATTGTACAACATTAAATTTGTCACCTAGCCTAGTTTTCATTTTTGCGTCGCATTTAGAAATTTTATATCACGTCACCATAACAACTTTGTATCGTCATCATCAGTTCATAATGTTTAAAATCGACTGATCACACTCGAACACCTCGCTACACAGCTGGACGTCTCTGTTGGTAGTGATGACACGCTCGTCCACCAATTGGGACACTCAAAGGTCTGTGCCCGCCGGGTTCCTCGCAGCCTAACAGAAGACCGTACACAGCAACGAAGGACCATGGAAGTGGAATTGCTTGCGCTTTACGGGGCTAATCGTGACAATTTTTTTGTCGAAAATCGTCGCATGTAATGAATCACGGGTTCATCATTTCGAACCGGAAGCGAAACGGCAAGCCATGGACTGGCGTTACACCCTCTCCTCCTCAGAAGAAAAAGTTCAAAGCCGCGCCCTTAACCGGTAAAGCCATGGCGGCGGTCTTATGGGACTTTGAACGGGCTATTCTGTTTGATGTCCTACCTTATGGAGCGACGATCAACCCTGAAGTGTGTTGCGCTACCCTCAGGAAACTGAAGAAACGACTTAAGCGTGTTTGTCGCTACAAAAGTACAGGCTAACTTGTTCTAGAAACGCAAGGCCTCACGCAGCTCTTCGTACCCGACTGTTCTTGCTCACCCACCCTACAGCCCGCATCTCTCACCTACCGTCTGCTTGGCCCCACGAAAGATGCACTCCGCGGGAAGCAATGCGTGCGTGATGTGGAGGTTATTGATGTTGCAAGACACTGGCTCCGACGTCGACCAGTGAGTGATACAATACGGACGTATAGGCCTTCCCTGTTGGGTGGCGTAAGGCTGTCACGCTGAATGCAGATTATGTAGAAAATCAGGGTTTCGTAGCCAAAAGAGTTGGGAATAATACGGGGTATTGGAATCCTGAATAAAACCAACTTGTTTTCAGAAAAAGATGCGTTACTTTTGGAACGTCCATCGTACTCGAAGATTAAAAGTATTGAAATGTATAAGGTAAAACAGCAGACAAGTGAATACTGACGCAGGATAATATGTCATATGGACGAAATAACTGGCGAATTTGAGGAAATTGGCCCAACTTAATCCTCGTACCACTGAAAATATGAGTGAAATAAGTGTTAGTTTCAGTGGTTTTGAGGAGTAATTTTGTATATCCAGCACGCGAGGGAAGAATGCACATGCGCGGAAATAATGCATGCGCAATGATTTGCAGATAGATGGCGCCATATTCAAACGCCCTCTGCCGAAAATCGCAGAACGGTCCTCCTGCGTGTGCGTTGTACGCTATGTTTAGTAACAGTGCACCAAAACGTTACTCACTAACAAACTATACTAGACCAACGTTATGATCGGTCTGTTATCGAAAAAAAAACTTGATTTTTTCGTCATGATTTAGTAGTAGCTAATGAGGGCTCCAGGCTGTGTTTTGTTGAAATCCGGCATCCCTGTTAATGAGATTATCAGCTTTACCGATATATATTGTTTCCTTAATGTCGCAGGCCCGGAAAGATGACGCCGGGGGATAAGACTTCCGTCTTCTCACAAATCATGCGATGTGCTGTATTCAGACAGTGTTCTGCAGTTGTCAACTCCGATTGGCGTAGGAGTGTATGACGCTCATGTTCATCGCAGCGTTCTTGTACCGTGCGACATCTCTGGCCTATATATTCTGAGAAATAGATACCCAAGCGAGTTCAGTCCATGGAGCAAAATGAAGATACGAAGACGCCCACCACTTTGGCCATCTTGCCATATTTGGGTGCCATGTCGTCAAGAATCGGAGGAGTCCTCGGAAGATATAAAGTGTGTTATCCATCATCTACAAAACTGAGGAACCTGTTGGGTTTGGAAACTTGATATATGTAACATTCCTTGTCAATGAGGGGCGGCATGTATAGGCCACACATGTCGCACGGTACGAGAACGCTGCGATGAACATCAGCGTCATACACTCCTACGCCAACCGGAAAAGTCGGCACTTGCACAACACTGCCTGAATACAGGACATCGCATGATTTATGAATAGACGGAAGTTTTATCTGCCGGCGTCATCTTTCTGGGACTGCGTCGTTAAGGAAGAAATACATATCCGTACAAAAATGGTTCAAATGGTTCTGAGCACTATGGGACTCAACTGCTGAGGTCATTAGTCCCCTAGAACTTAGAACTAGTTAAACCTAACTAACCTAAGGACATCACAAACATCCATGTCCGAGGCAGGATTCGAACCTGCGACCGTAGCGGTCTTGCGGTTCCAGACTGCAGCGCCTTTAACCGCACGGCCACTTCGGCCGGCTTTCGATAACAGACCGGTCGTAACATTGGTCTAGTATGGTTTGTTAGCGAGTAACGTTTGGCCGCACTGCTACTAAACATAGAGTATAGCGCACACGCAGAAGGACCGCTCTGCGATTTTCGGCAGAGGGCGTTCGAGTATGGCGGCATCTATCCGCAAATAACTGCGCATGCGTGATTTCCGCGCCTGCGCATTCTTCGCGCGCGTGTTCTATAAACAGGGACGTAGACGTGCGGATACCGTCAGCCTCCACAGAAGACTGCAAGAAGCCTGCTCAGACTTAGAAAGCTGGGCAACGAAGAAGAGAATTGGTTTCAACGCCACCAAAAGCCAAGCTCTGCTGCTCACTAAAAGACGCCGACCGGTTATACCGAATTTACAGCTCTTCGGCACCAACATTCAGTGGACTGATTCCGCAAAGTATCTGGGAGTTATACTTGATAGATTACTCACCTGGAAGAAACACGTAGAAGCAGCCTGGCGGAAATCGTCTCAGAGACTGGGTCAACTATACCCACTCATCAACGAGAACTCGACGCTCCCTCCAACAGACGGACTGCATCTCTTCAGAACGTGTGTACGACCAATAATGGACTACGCATGTACAGTCTGGGGAAATGCAGCAAAAACACACATTGACCGATTGCAGAAGCTGCAAAACAAGCCTCTCAGAAGGATTCACCACGTGCCACGATATTTCCCCGCCAAATATCTCCATGAAGCAGCGGAGGAACCACTAGTCATCGACAGATTTCGCCAGATAGCAGCGAAATTCTACGACAAGACTTGGGTTTCTGACAACCCACTTCTCAAACAACTCGGACAAATCAATGACGACAGTGACCGCCACAAACGGCCCGTGGCATTTCTCCACCTTTAAAGAGAGGAGTCCACCAGAAGAGGACACCGCCCATGAAACTGCCAATCGTGAAGATGCATAAACACTAGAAGCACTTGACGACAAAACCCACGAATCAGTAGGCGAAACCTCCAATGGGTTAATACCAGACACAGACCGGGACGAAATACCCACAGAAGAGGCATGTGCGGATACCGTCAGTCGTACCTAGTCACCAGCAAGGTTCAACCACCTGAAGACGTCGGACAGGTGCTCCGAGGAAATACTATGAAATTTGCACAACGTCATCCGGCGGCAAACCTGTGAAGACTATTTACAACATATCCGTCGGTAAAAGCTTGAAGAGTCACATAATGAGGTATTTCGAACAGAATTACCTACTCCGTGTCAACCAGCTTGCATTCCGAAAACATCAGTGATGCGAAACACAACTGACACTTTCCTCACATGACATAAAGAAAGCTTTCGATTAAGGAAATCAGGTAGATGCAGTATTTCTGATTTCCGAAAAGCATTTGACTCCGTACCACAACTACGCTTATTGTCAAAAGTACGATCATATGGGGTATCAAGCGAAATTTGTGACTGGATTGGCGACTTTTAGGTAGAGAGGACCCAGCATGTATCTTGGATGGAGGGTAATCGTCAGATGTAGACGTAACTTCGGGTGTGCCCCAGGGAAGTGTATTAGGACCCTTACTATTCGTGTTATACATTAATTTCCCTGTCGACAGTATTAATATTAACCTCAGACTTTTTGCAGGTGATGCAGTTAGCTATAATGAAGCACTGTCTGAAAGAAGCTGCATAAATTTCAGTCAGATCTAGATTAGACTTCA
Organism: Schistocerca americana; assembly: GCF_021461395.2. NCBI lineage: Eukaryota > Metazoa > Arthropoda > Insecta > Orthoptera > Acrididae > Schistocerca > Schistocerca americana. The sequence continues at coordinate 439,773,807 of NC_060125.1, forward strand.
GAGTGGTGCAAAGATTGGCAGCTTGCTCTAGATGTTCAGAAATTTAAAACTGTGCACTTCACAAAACGAGAAAACGTCGTGTCGCATGACTAAATATCAGTGAACCCACAATAGGAATCAGCCAGCTCATACAAATACCTGATGTAACACACTTAAGGGATATGAAAATGAATGATCACTTGGGCTCAGTTGTGGGTAAACAGGTGGTGGACTTCGGTTTATTGGTAGAATATTGGAGAAACGCCTTTAGTGTCCAAAGGAGACTGCTTACAAATCATTCATCCTTGAATACAGCTCAGGTGTGTGGAATCTGTACTCAATAAGATTGAAACTTCCTCTTTTGTATGAAAAGATTGACTGTGCTCGTGAAACTTCTACGTTACTTGATTTTTCAACTCCAGAGTGAAACTGAACGTACTGAGACAGTTTTCTCCTTACTTAGCCTGATCATTTCTAAACTGACCCACAATATTTTAGCGCAACGCAATCTGACTTTCAATAATCCTTACAAAAGAATAGCCTGATGACAATAACCTATACCCTTCATGAATCACTTACCTCACCAAAATCTTCGTTACTCGAACTACTGCAATACAGCGAGCGCCAATACTGCCAGCTAAATAAAAGATTCTAACTACTGAAGGCACTAGCTGCTGATAGGCATGTAGTTAGGAAATGAAAGATTTTGGTAGAGAACGAACAATGTATTTACCTTAATAATGTTCAAAAGTCATTATATATATATATATATATATATATATATATATATATATATATATATATACAAATTCTTGAAATTCAGTTTAACAGATTTCCTTTTTATGACGGACACACGTCCAGATCGTCCTCTCATATTAACATCTCAGAACTCTGGGATTTCTCTCCCCACATCCATCACTCCTGGCGGCTCACCTCCAACTGCCAAACGCTACGGGCTGTTCACATCCAACTACCCAACAATACGCTGGCACACAGAGCAGTCAGCGATTTTTATACAGAGCGCTATGTGGCGTTACCAACATAAAATCCTAAACAGCCTACTTACAAGGTTAACTGGGGACGCTCAACGTATAAAGGGGAAGGCAGCACGAATGGTCACTGGTTTGTATGACCCGTGAGACTGTGTCACAGAGATGCTGAAGAAACTGAAGTGGTAGATTGAGATAGAAGTAAATTATCCCGAGAAAGCCTATTAACAAAGTTTCAAGAACCGGCTTTAAATGATGACTCTAGGAATATACTACAACCCCTTACGTATAACTCACACAGGTATCGTGAGGATAAGATTAGAGTAATTACAACACGCACAGGAGTCATTCAAACAGTCATCCTTCCCGCGATCCTTACGTAAATGGAGCGGGAAGAAACCAAATAACTGCTAAACTGGAACGTATTCATGTACCCTTAGCCATGCACTTCACAGTTGTTTGCAGATTGTAGACATAGACGAGGAATAAGCAAAAAGAGAAATCGGTGGGAGGCGGTAGAAGGGAAGAAGGAGTCAATGGAATGTTGGTATGGAACATTTATACTATTTATAAAAAGCATATTATCTAATGATGAGAAAACGTAAACTGACTGCTGGCACTTTAGCAAGAATGCATAGAGGAACTGTATTTAATCGTCAAGGATTAAGCATGGAGTCTCTGATTGTCGTAAAAGGTCACATACCTTTGGAAAAACAGTCTTTGTACAGCTAAACAACTCTCGGTGAGTTTGTGTAGACTATCTGTTTAGTCTTTCCATCCGCCACACAGCGTAGCGGCTTGCGAAATATAGACATAGATGACTGTATTCTTAAGTTGTTTGAGCAAAACACCACGTTCAAGATTTTAAATCCTGTGTATTTCAGCTTTTAATTTTGATTAAATGTTACAAACCTCAACACCAGGCTCCAGTATCATCACAAGAGACTTGAAAATGTGGAGCTCTCTGTTCCAACAAATCCTGCTTCTTTGAAATAACAATAGGCCTATATATAAAGCTACCTCTGTTATCAGTTTACAGCACACGACAATTATTTCATGAATTAGAGTTCTGATGCATGCAAAGAGAAACGAGAAACGCTCTGTTTATCCACATCCCGTGACATGGCTCAACAGATCTCTACTCCACACGAAAATAGTTTAGTAACTATATGTCAAAGCTACTGATAAATTTTCTTAGTAATTAGTTTACTTGTCAAACTACTTCTAGAGCTTATCACTATAGTGTTTCATTCCCTAGTCTATTCCTCTGACCTGAACGGTCCAGGACTTCTTTCTTCTCGCTGCTCTTCGCATTCTGTCTTCCTTACTGATACGTCTCCCATACACATAAAATCCTGTTCCTGGAAGTATTTACACCATTGACAGTCCTAGAATTGTGACCAATTTCGTACACGTTGACTATGCTTAGACGCAGAGGTTACTGTAGAATATCTTTCGAGGGCATCGTGCGGATAGTTGTTATCCTTCCAATTAGATTCTCTGCGAAGATGAGATGGTGCTCGTGACTGCACGGGGCAGCGTAATTGCGAAGGCCAGAGCAAACTCATCAGGCCGAAATGGAGAGACGTGCTGCCATCACCATGCAGCTCACGAACTGCCGTGAACACGATGCGCAAGCGTGTCCGAGTAACGGTTCGGCCGACTGTTCTCCAGACTAAGCTACGCGCCACGAACAAGGAAAACGGGGGAAATGCGTGTGCAATGTCCGTTGCTTAACTAGAGACGAATGACGTCAGTGCAACAAACGACGCTTGTTATTCGATAATGCTTTTACGGCAGTATTTCAGCAGCGGCAAGAGAGGGTTTCAGTCACGCTTACCTTTGGTTACCTATTCCTAAGTCTGACGAAACACGAAATTGGTCGAAAATACACTAGAGTGGCATACACAGATTCATCTCCTTGCACTTCTCTGTACTTTCAAACAGTTACGAGGGTCAAAAATGGTTCAAATGGCTCTAAGCACTATGGGACGTAACATCTGAGGTCATCAGTCCCCTAGACTTAGAACTACTTAAACCTAACTAACCTAAGGATATCACACACATCCATACCCGAGGCAGGATTCGAACCTGCGACCGTAGCAGCAGCGCGGTTCCGGACTGAAGCGCCTAGAGCCACTCGGCCACAGCGGCCGGCAGTTATGAGAGTCGCTATCTCCGGTATTGCCATTGAAACAAGGTTAACAGATTTTTCATACATTGCTGGAACGCTCAGGTCGTTCCAATATATTAGATTGGTTGCAGGCAGGCGCGCGAAACTATAGAACTAGTCCGCTGACACTAATGTGTTGTAGAGTTATAGAACATCTTTAGTATTTGCATACGATGACTTTACTGGAGACCGAACAGATCTTATGCTTTCCTCAAGCACCGGCCGTATGAAACCTTGCTTTTTCTATTCGTTTATAAGATCCAGAATACAGTAGATAACGAAGCTCAGGTCGATGGACATTCCATAAAGCCTTCTATCACATACCGTTTGCTTTTTATACTGAGCCCGCTGCAACAATGTGTGAGCGACGACTAATATTAAATACATCGCACTTGTGTTCGTAATATTTTGTTCCGTATATTTTAAAAACGTGATGTCTGATGCACCCCGGGGGGACCAATACCACCGTAGCCGGCTAAAACAGTCGTTTCCAGACTTGCTAATATTCAGGTCGCCGAGTGATAATAGCAGAATGCCACTGATATTGATGAATCTTGCTTTTTTTAAATTTATTGACGAGGAGTGCTACAGGGGAGTGTGATAGCATCACTCTTGTTCTCTATATAAGGACGGACAGGAAGGGCAGCAATCTGCGGCTGTTTGCCTGACGAAGCTATGGTATATCTACATCTACGTCTACATCCATACTCCGCAAGCCACCTGACTGAGTGTGGCAGAGGGTACCTTGAGTACCTCTATTGGTTCTCCCTTCTATTCCAGTCTCGTACTGTATCGAGAGAAAGATTGTCGGTATGTCTGTGTGGGCTCTAATCTCTCTGATTTTATCCTCATGGTCTCTTCGCGAGATGTATGTAGGAGGGAGCAATATACTGCTTGACTCCTCGGTGAAGGTATGTTCCCGAAATTTCAACAAAATCCCCTACCGAGCTACTGATCGCGCTGATCTCCGTTGGATCTTCTCTATCTCTTCTATCAACACTATCTTGTACGGATTCCACACCGGTGAGCAGTATTCAAGCAGTGAGCGAACAAGTGTACTGTAACCTACTTCCTTTGTTTTCGGACTGCATTTCCTTAGGATTGTTCCAATGACTCTCAGTCTGGCATCTGCTTTACCAACGATTAATTTTATATGATCATTCCATTTGAAATCACTCCTAATGTCTACTCCCAGATAATTTATGTAATTAACTGCTTCCAGTTGCTGAACTGCTATATTGTAGCTAAATGATAAAGGATCTTTCTTTCTATGTATTCGCAGCACATTACACTTGTCTACATTGAGATTCAATTGTCATTCCCTGCACCATGCGTCAATTCGTTGCATATCCTCCTGCATTTCAGTACAATTTTCCATTGTTACCTCTCGATATACTACAGCATCGACCGTAAAAAGCCTCAGTGAACTTCCCACGTTATTCGCAAGGTCATTTATATACATTGTATACATTGTAAATAGCAACGGTTCTACGATACTCCCCTGCGGCACACCTGAAATCACACTTACTTCGGAAGACTTTCTCCATTGAGAATGACATGCTGCGTTCTGTTATCTAGGAACTCTTCAATCCAATCACACAACTGGTCTGATAGTCCATATGTTCTTACTTTGTTCATTAAACGACTGTGGGGAACTGTATCAAAGCCGGCCTCTGTGGCCGAGCGGTTCTAGGCGCTTCAGTCCGGAACCGCGCTGCTGCTACTGTCGCAGGTTCGAATCATGCCTCGGGCATGGATGTGTGTGATGTCCTTAGGTTAGTTAGGTTTAAGTAGTTCTAAGCTCTAGGGGACTGATGACCTCAGATGTTAAGTCCCATAAAAAAAAAGAAACTGTATCGAACCTCTTACGGAAGTCAAGAAACACGGCATCTACCTGGGAACCCGTGTATATGGCCCTCTGAGTCTCGTGGACGAATAGCGCGAGCTGCGTTTCACACGATCGTCTTTTTCGAAACCCATGCTGATTCCTACAAAGTAGATTTCTAGTCTCCAGAAAAGTCATTATACTCGAACGTAATACGTGTTCCAAAATTCTACAGCTGATCGACCTTAGAGATATAGGTCTATAGTTCTGCACATTTCTTCGACGTCCCTTCTTGAAAACAGGGATGACCTGAGCCCTTTTCCAATCTTTTGGAACGCTACGCTCTTCTAGAGACCTACGGTACACCGCTGGAAGAAGGGGGGCAAGTTCCCTCGCGTACTCTGTGTAAAATCGAACTGGTATCCCGTCAGGTCCAGGCGCCTTTCCTCTTTTGAGCGATTTAAATTGTTTTTCTATCCCTCTGCCAACTATTTCGATACCTATCATTTTGTCATCTGTGTGACAATCTAGAGAAGGAACTACAGTGCAGGGAAAGTATCGTCGTTGAGTGACTGGCTCAAATGGCTCTGAGCATTATAGGACTTAACATCTGAAGTTATCAGTCCCCTAGAACTACTTAAACCTAACTAACCTATGGACATCACACACATCCATGCCCGAGGCAAGATTCGAACCTGCGACCGTAGCGGTCGCGCGGTTCCAGACTGAAGCACCTAGAAGCGCTCGGCCACACCAGCCGGCGTTGAGTGACTGTAGAAGGTTACAAGACGTCTTAGAGAAAATTTCTAGTTTGTGTGATGAATGGCAGCTTGCTCTAAATGTAGAAAAGTGTAAGCTAATGTTACTGAGTAGGGAAAACGATCCCGTAATGTTCGGATACAGCATTAGAGTGTGCTGCTTGGCACAATCACGTTGATTAAATATCCAGGCGGAACGATGCAAAGCGACATGAAATGGAACGAGCACGTAAGGTCTGTAGCAAGGAAGGTGAACTATCGACTTCGTTTTATTGGAAGAATTTTAGGGAAGTGTCGTTCATGTGTAAAGGAGACCGCGTGTAGAACACTACTGCGACCCATTCTTGAGTACTGCTCGATTGCTTCCGATCCCAACTAGGTCGGGTTAAACGAAGGTATCAAAACAATTCAGAGGCGAGCTGCTGGATTTGTTACCGGTAGGTTCCAACAACACGCAAATATTATGGAGGTGGTTCGCGAACTCAAATGGGAATCCGTGGAGGAAAGACGACGTTCTTTCGCGGAACACTATCGATAAAATTGAGAGAACCAGCATTTGAAGCTGACTGCAGAACAATTCTACTGCCGCCAAAGTGCTTTTCGCTTAAGGATCACGAAGGTAAGATAGGAGAAATTAGGGCTCTTACGGGATACATGGACAGGAAACTGAAGGACTAGTAGTGGTATAAGGTACCCTCCGTCACGCATCATGTGGTGGCTTGTGGAGTAGGTACGTGGATGCAGACGTAGATACGTCCAATTAAGCGCGTTCTCGTACTAACCAATGTAATCAAAATTGCATCATCGCATCTGAATTCGGCCGCTAGCTGCCGATGTAATATACACTACTGGCGATTAAAATTGCTACACCACGAAGATGACGTGGTACAGACGCGAAATTTAACCGACAGGAAGAAGATGCTCTGATATGCAAATGATTAGATTTTCAGAGCATTCACACAAGGTTGGCGCCGGTGGCGACACCTACAACGTGCTGACATGAGGAAAGTTTCCAACCGATTTCTCATACACAAACAGCAGTTGACCCGCGTCGCGTGGTGAAACGTTATTGTGATGTCTCGTGTAAGGGGGAGAAATGCGCACCATCACGTTTCCGACGTTGATAATGGTCGGATTGTAGCCTATCGCGAGCGCGGATTATCGTATCGCGACATTGCTGCTCGCGTTGGTCGAGATTCAATGACTGTTAGCAGAATATGGATCGGTGGGTTCAGGAGGGTAATACGGAACGCCGTGCTGGATCCCAACGGCCTCGTATCCCTAGTAGTCGAGTTGACAGGTATCTTATCCGCATGGCTGTAAAGGATCTTGCAGCCACGTCTCGATCCCTGAGTCAACAGATGGGGACGTTTGCAAGACAATAACCATCTACAGCATGGAATATCAGCTCGGAGAGCATGCCTGCGGTTAACCTTGGCGCTGCATCGCAGACAGGAGCGCCTGCGATGGTGTACTCAACGACGAACCTGGGTGCACGAATAGCAAAACGTCATTTTTTCGGATGAATCGAGGTTCTGTTTACAGCATCATGATGGTCGCATCCCTGTTTGGCGACATCGCGGTAAACGCACATTGGAAAGGTGTATTCGTCATCGCCATACTGGCGTATCACCTAACGTGATGGTATGGCGTGCCATTGGTTACACGTCTCGGTCACCTCTTGTTCGCATTGACGGCACTTTGAATAGTGGACGTTACATTTCAGATGTGTTACGACTCGTGGCTGTACCCTTCATTCGATCCCTGCGAAACCCTACATTTCCCCAGGATAATGCACGACCGCATGTTGCAGGTCGTGTACGGTGTACGGGCGTTTCTGGACACAGAAAATGTTCGACTGCTGCTCTGGCCAGCACATTCTCTAGATTTCTCACCAACTGAAAACTTCTGGTCAATGGTGGCCGAGCAACTGGCTCGTCACAATACGCCAGTCACTACTCTTGATGAACTGTGGTATCGTGCATGGGCAGCTGTACCTGTACACGCCATCCAAGCTCTGTTTGACTCAATGCCCAGGTGTATCAAGGCCGTTATAACGGCGAGAGGTGGTTGTTCTGGGTACTCATTTCTCAGGATCTATGCACCCAAATTGCGTGAAAATGTAATCACATGTCAGTTCTAGTTTAATATATTTGTCCAATGAATAGCCGTTTATCATCTGCACTTCTTCTTGGTGTAGCAATTTTAATGGCCAGCAGTGTATTCGCTTCCGCGATACTGCATCGTACTTGTTTGCAAAATATGGCTGAAATGGCTCTGAGCACTATGGGACTTAACATCTGAGGTCATCAGTCCCCTAGAACTTAGAACTACTTAAACCTAACTAACCTAAGGACATCGAACGCGACGCGGCCATTAATGACGGCGTTCAAGAGACCATTGCACTCTGTCGCGTTGGTGGTTTCTGATCAGTGGAACCCAATGGAATGGTATGCATGTTTCCAATCCAGCCTAAAGAAACTGCGCCGAACCGTCGACACAGACACGTCCACACTCGCAGAGCTCCAACGTCGAGCCACAACTGGATAAAGCTGTTCTGTCCGTTACGGCCACGCGGACAAGATGGCCGTCATCTCGTGCTGTGTTCACATTATGTCGTCAAGTAACAAGTCGGCGCTCTGTATGGCCCTTTTCTCTCCACTGGTCCTACATACACGACACTGCTGTAGCATCGTGCCCAGTACGAGCCGCAATGTCATGGAACGTCAGATCCGCCTCCCGGAGACCACCCGAACTGCCCCGTTCGAACGCACTCACATGTGATGTCGGCGAGACGTAGTGGCACTTGGTAATACTTTTCGACTCTGTATGACGGCTCCGCAATGACTTATCATTGGGTGTCACTGATCTGTCTCGTCATACAAAACAGAGCGCTGTTGGGACTAATTGCACGCCACCTCTCTGCAGTTTAAATGACTTACTGTAGTTCGCCTCTACTACACCTCTTTCTTGGCGTGTCGCAGATCGTTGCTTCACTTTCTGCAAACACTAGTGCGCTTTTTCTTGCTCCTCTATTGGAAAAATTTCTGCCGGCGGCCACGAGTATGAAGGAAGGTTTTCTGCGTCACTAAAGTAAGTGACGCCAGCTGGCAGCAGATACGACACAGTAGCCTCCGCAGAGCTATAACGCGACACACGCACACAGCAGGCTTTCCGCTGGTGGCTGCCACATCCGGCGCCGGCCGGCAGACCACACCAAACGAGGCGTGGTGCCGGAGGTCGGGGAACCCCCGGTCAGCCGCCGGACACACTGAGCCACCGGAGCGGACTTCCCAGTCGTGTGGGTGGCGGGCGGTGTGTGTAGAGAGAGAGAGAGAGAGAGAGAGAGAGAGAGAGAGAGAGAGTTGGAGCGGAACCGCACAGGACGCTATAGCGGACGCATCTCGAGTGATGCGGCGCGGAGGCTGTGGCCGAGAGTCCACACACTCCGGAGGAGTGGGGTCGACGCTTTCGTGAAAGGGAGCCTCTGACGTCACAGTCAGAGTGCTACGCACAGGAACAGGCGCGGCAACGCTGCCGGTTCACTCTGCTGTTTCCAGTGTTATTTTTGGGTACAGACATATAAGTCATCAACTGCTGTACGGGGTGACCCAAAAGTCTGCTTTTTTTCCTTCTCTTTGACTCATCAGTCTTCACACTGGTTTGATGCGGCTCGCCACGAAATCCTCTCCCGTCTCAACCTTCTCATCTCAGAGTAGCACTTGCAACCTGCGTCGTCAGTTATTTGCGGGATGTATTCCAGTCCCTGTCTTCCCCTACAGTTTTTACATTCTACAGTTCTACCATCCTGTCACATCTCCTTGTCAGTGTTTTCCACATATTCCTTTCCTCGGCGATCCTGTAGAGAACCTCCACATTCCTTACCTTATCACTCCACCTAATTTTCAACATCCTTATGTAGCACCCCATTTCAAATTCCTCGCTTTTCTTCTATACCGCTTTTCCTACAGTCCATGTCTCACCACCAAACAATGCTGTGCTCCAAACGTACATTCTCAGAAATTTCTTCCTCGAATTAAGACCTATGTTTGATACTAGTAGACTTCTCTTGGCCAGGAAGGGCCTTTTTTCTTTTTGTAGTGCTAGTCGACTTCTGGTGTCCTCCCTGCTCCATCTGACATTGATTATTTTGCTGCCTAGGTAGTTGAATTTGTTAACTCTTAGTCCATATTCTGTACTCATTAGAATGTTCACTCCATTTAGCAGATCATGTAATTCTTCTTCATCTTCACTCAGGATAGCAATGTCATCAGCGAATCTTACCATTGATATCCTTTCACCTCGAATTTTAATTCCACTCTCAAACCTTGCTTCTTCAATATATAAGCTGAACAGCAGGGACGAAAAACTACTTCCATGCCTTGAACACTTTTTAATCCGATCATTTCGTTCCTGGTCTTCCACTCTTATTGTTCCATCTTGCTTCTTGTACCTATATTACCCGTCTTTTCCTATAGCTTACCCCTATTTTTCTCAGAATTTCGAAAATGTTGAACAATGTTACATTATCGATCCTTTTTTCCGGATCGACAAATTCTATGATCGTGTCTTGACTTTTCTTCAGTCTTGCTTCCATTAATAACCGCAACGTCAGAATTGCCTCTCTCGTGCCTTTACCTCTCATAAAACCAAACTGATCGTCACCTGACACATCATCAAAATGGCTCTGACCACTATGGGACTTACCATCTGAGGTCATCAGTCCCCTAGAACTTAGAACTACCTAAACCTAACTAACCTAAGGACATCACACACATCCATGCCCGAGGCAGGATTCGAGCCTGCGACCGTAGCGGTCGCGCGGTTCCAGGCTGTAGCGCCTAGAACCGCTCGGCCACAACGGTTTATTCTGTGTATTATTCTTGCGAGTTCAGGCAACCCCACAAACAGTAATCACACAGACTGAAATCTGGGGAAATGGTAGGTCAAGCGTTACGGACGTGGCGGCTCAGCACGCGATACTCATCAGACGATATGCGCAAGAGATCTTTCACACATGTAGCAATGTGGGGCGGAGGGCCGTCCTGCATAAAGGTCGTACATTCCACCAAGTGTTTATGAGCCAGGCTAGGGATGATGCGGTTCTGTAACATATCGGTGTACTTTGCAAACTTTACGCTGACAGTTTGAACTGCAGCATCCCACATTTTTTCGAACAAAAAGGGTCCGAACACGAGTGATGCGGTAAACACACACCGCACCAGGACTTTCGCATCATGCAATGGGGCTTCCACGACAGTTCTATGATTTTCGGTAGGTCAAATTCTGCAGCTGTGGGTGTTGATAGACCCTCAGCGTGTGAAATGAGCTTCCTTGGTCCACAGTATGTTAGACAACCAGTCGTCATATTCCCCTGTTTTTGAAGTGCCTACACAGCAGATGCTCTCGGCGTCACAAAATCAGTGGCTAACAGTTCAGGATGACGTTGCATTTTGTACGGATGGCATGGGAGAGTACTAGTGTGTGGAATGCCTGTGCAGCGTCTGACCTCATGGGCGCTGTCTTCACAATGCGGAGATGAACCCAATAAGATCTCCATTTCTTCCTGAACTGTCTGAGTGGCAGTAGCGGTAGTCTCTGGTCGTCTAAACAACCGGTGGCTTCGAATCTCGCGATCATTATCTTCAAAGCGACGTTCGTCACAGCACGTTCACCTATTCGAATAACCTTTTTAAGGCGATAAGATCGTAAAGCTGTGTAAGTAGGCTGTTTTTTTATTGGCAACGTTACGTAGCGCTCTGTATGAAAATCACTGGCTGTGCTGTGGGGAGAGAGATGGCGGAGTTTTGTAATTTGTCATGAACTGCTATATATATTATGACTATTAAGGTAAATACATTGTTTGTTCTCTATTAATATCTTTCATTTGCTAACTATCCCTATCAGTAGTTAGTGCCTTCCGTAGTTTGAATCTCTTATTTAGCTGGTAGTAGTGGTGCTCGCTGTATTGCAGTAGTTCGAGTAATGAAGATTTTTGTGAGGTAAGTGATTTCTGAAAGGTATAGTTTAACGTTAGTCAGGGCCATTCTTTTGCAGGGATTTTTGAAAGTCAGATTGCGTTGCGCTAATAATATTGTATGTCAGTTAAGGACAGTCATGTATAATTCTTCAAAGGGGACGTTTCAGCTGCAGTAGGGAGATTCTACATTCTGGTAGTGAAGCTTCGCTAACAACGCCTTTTCTGGCAAAGTCAAGATGCCGGGACCGCTTGTGCATCTCACACCCTCTCTTTTTTTTTTTCTTTATTGTGATTTTGATCACCTTAAACAAAGGCGGGCTGTCAGCAGCATAGTACGCCGCTCTTCAGCCTTCAGTTTTACAATAATGATTACATATAGGTGGCACAGAGAATACAATCAAAACGGCGGGCAAAAAGTGTAGACACTAAAAAACAAAAAACATGGAGCCGTTCACGCTGGACGAGAAATATCACTAACACTAGTTGACACGGCGCACATAACATGGAAGACGGCGACGGCACACGTGAACAGTGGTTTCGTGACGGCGAAAGAACGCTAAACACAAACGACGTCACACACACGAGACACTGATGGCGATGATCTCCGGCGCGCGAATGTTCACTGAGCGTGTGCGAGTCCGCGGACCTGCCAAGAGAGGAGGAGGAGGAAGGGGAGTGGGAGAGTCACAGCCTCTCTCACTACAGCTCATTTTATACACGATTCTCACGCGGCGTCAGTGACGAATTGATGTCCAGCGCCATCTATTGGCCAGTTTCTGCGCTCGTTTTCGATTTCATTGAAATCCCATGTCATTTCAACAATGAGTGCCATTTTTTACCTCTCTGCCGACATTATTCCGTGAATTAGAGCATTTTCGAATTTTAACGGAAGGACAGAGTGAGCATACAGAAAAGTCAAAAGCTAAAATCCAGGACGGCAACATTAAGAACGCAGTGGGCGTTCCACTATTAAATGCGGCGGAGAGTGGATGGATGGAAAGAGTAAACTGAAGGCCTATAAAAGGGGGAAGACTTGTAAGTTAAGCAAGGGAAAATTACTCAAACAACCAAAGAAAACATTAAATTAAAAACAGGAGAAAAATAATAAAGTAAATAATTAGATATAATAGAAATAGGCTGCTCCTTACAATCTGATAACGTGATAGAAGAAGAAACTAGAGTCGATAGCGAAGAGATAGGGGATTCAGTTTTAGAATCGGAATTTAAAAGAGCTTTGGAAGATTTAAGATCAAATAAGGTAGAAGGGATGGATATTTATTTATTTTTATTTAATCGCATGGCTAAGGACCCCGTCGGGCAGGCCGTTCGCCGTGTGCCGGTCTTTCAATTTGACGCCACTTCTGCGACCTGCAGTCGATGAGGATGATAGGACGATGATGAGGACAGCACAACACCCAGTGTCTGGGTGGAGAAAATTCCCCGACCCAGCCGGAAATCGAACCCGGGCCCAGAGGATAGACAGTCCATCATGTTGACCATTCAGCTAACGGGGGCGGACAAGGGATATATAATATTCAATTATATTTTCTAAAATCGTTGGGGACAATGGCAACAAAACGACTATTCATGTTGGTGTATAGAATGTATGAGACTGGCGATATACCATCAGACTTTCGGAAAATATTATCCACACAATTCCAAAGATTTCAAGAGCCGACAAGTGCGAGAATTATCGCACAATCATCTTAACGCTGTACTGTGTTGTTCACAACATTGTTCCTCGACCACAGGTATTGTTGATGAATTACAGCCGATATGTTAAGTATTTGTTATAAAGATTATCATCTTTGCTATGCTAATTATTGCTTTCGTATCGTATGAAGCGTCATCTGTTGATTATTTTGCACATTTTTTTTGTTTCAATGAAACCCCAAGTCATTTCAAACATGTGCGTCAAAATTTATCAGTCTATCTATCTTATTCCGTGAAATATTGAATTTTAAGATGTTAATGGAACTTTGGGTCACGCTATACATTTCACGCAGATAAATTTAAGCTGTAGAAGAAGTGAGAAGGAATAAAAGCCTCAAATACATTTCTCAGTAGAGCGAGTGTTGTCAGCTGTTACTTTTAAATGCAATTCAAGCCCTCCTTTATGATTTTTGATACTTTGGAACAATCTTTCAAAGTCATCAGATGTGAAAAGTTGAAATAATTAGTATTCCTTAACTACAATTCGAAACATTAAATCAGGTGGTTCTTTAATGCCTTTCTGCCCAGATTCAGTAATTATGATTGAATGTCATTATTTAGGGCTTGCAATAAACGCATCAATAGTGGGAACAAGTGTTTCAAATGTATCGCATGAATTTAAGAAGTTTAATTAGCGATGCGATACGAAACCTATGAAGAACTACATCTGAGTCATTCTGAGAGGTTTCTCTTTTATTTGACATTCATGAATGTACTCTAAATGCCTAATAGATATTTGATCTTCAGGTCTTTGTACAGAACTCAGTGTCAGGTCTTTGACACAGAAGTCGGCAAATATTGCAGGTTTCATTTTTGGTGCACTCATTATTTTCAGTTTCTTTTGAGAGCCTGAATCCTACGAAACTGGATACGCTGCAGCCTGTCTGTTATCCATAATTAATTTAAAAACATTTTTATCTGAATTCTGTTCCTGTCAATTTCTGGAATAGTTAACAATAGCAATTAGTGACGTCATTGACCGCCATGATTAAGTCGGATACGTTTATATTACTTCCTTCTTTCCTAGACCGAGCGAGATGGCACTGTGGTTAGCATACTGGACTTTCATTCGGGAGGACGACGGCTCAAACCCGCGTCCTTCAGTCCTGATTTAGATTTTCCGTGATTCCCCTAAATCGCTTCAGGCAAATGCCGGGATGATTCCTTTGAAAGGGCACGGCCAACTTCCTTCCCCATCCTTCCCTAGTCCGATGGGACCGATGACCTCGCTGTTTGGTCCCCTCGCCCCAAATCAAGCAACCAATCAACCAATCAAGCAACCAATCAACCAACCAACCTCTTTCCTAGTGTCAGGGCAGGTAGCGGACAGTGACCCAGGCTTGGTTCCGTTCCAGAAGTTTTTCGCATAATGCACCTCGGGCGATATGGGGTCCAGGGTTGCATCCACAAAACATCCGCACTCGTGCAGAGTTTAAGTTTTCACAAGCAGCGACAGCTGATCAAAATACATTTCAAAGGAGCATTGTTTTGTGTCGACAAATCGCCTTCCAAGAAGGCTGGACCAGGGGAAGTCAATGACGGATAAAGTTTTCGGCATTCTACGAGAAGTGACAGACCTGCATTATGGACAGGGATTTTTGTCTCCTTGAAAAACGATGAGCCGACTTTCCGGCGCTGTTTTTTACGGGGTGATTAATCTCTGGCTTAAAAATGTAAAGAGGGCTTCTCATTGGTTATTCAAAAGAAAAAAAAAATTACCCGGTAGGAGAAGTCAGGATAATAGTTTCCAAGAAATGCGGATGCAGAGACAATGGTATTGGTTGAAATAGATGACTTAGCTGAGGAGTCGGAGTGTAGCTCAGAATTGCTAAAGAACTGGATACACTGGTGTGTAAAGATTGTTTAATGTTGTAAAACTTTTGCTCAGAGGGAAAATAGTTATCTTGTTAACGAAAAAATCTTTGGACAGCATTGTGCAGAACCTTTTTCACTGGTGACGGGAACTACTTGGACTTGTAGAGGAGAAAGAACTCGATGTCGGTGGAAAGCACAATTCAGTATGGGTGTAAGAAGAAAGGATTTCAGTTCGTGACGTAGTGGTGAGCACATTTTCTGCGGGTCATGAGGAGAGCATCTCAGCGTGGGATATGAGAGAGGGCACGCTTGGTCTGGAGATCCGATAGTGAGCTGATGTGCTGCAGTCTGCAGCAGATCACGGTGTTTGCCGCTCTCCCGCAACTGAGTGCCGAATATGGTGAGAAATCGCAGTTTGTCGAGCAGCGTGTGAGAATTACTGCGCGTTTATAGACACGCGATTAGGACTAGTTACATTTCGTGAATATACTGTTCTTGAGTGACTGAAGGCTCATTAATGACCCGATCAGCGATGTCATTTGCAGCAGGCCGCTGGCCGAGAGGTTCTAGACGCTACAGTCTGGAACCGCGCGACCGCTACGGTCGCAGGTTCGAATCCTGTCTCGGGCATGGATGTGTGTGATGTATTTAGGTTAGTTAGGTTTAAGTAGTTCTAAGTTTTAGGGGACTGATGACCTCAGAAGTTAAGTCCCATACTGCTCAGAGCCATTTTTGTTATTTGCATGTGTAGTTTTTTTGTTCTTCTGATGGATTAAAGCAGTCACTGTGTGTCCACCGTGGAATTGTCTTCCTATAATTCATGCGCAGATCTCATCCACAGAAGCTAATCAGTCTTCCCTGGGACATTCAAGTGTTAGTTTAGCACTGCCCCATCAACAATTGTTAATTTTCTTATTCTCTGCACTTATTGTGATAGAACCGATCCTGTAATGATTTGCTACTCACGTATGTTAGCAGGGAACTTGTTAATGAACAGGGGTCAATGTTGACTACTGTTTCATTTCACAGTTACTCGATCACCTTGTTCGTCATCTTTTGTGAGGTGTAGCACCTGTGTCTTATGTTTAGCAGGGCCACCTCTGTGCTGTTAATTAACCGTTGCGGGAACCTCTTATTAAATGACCATGCAGATCATTCTGACATTCAGAAGGGCATGTCGAAACCTCCGCCATTCCCTCACACTGAGACATCATAACAGCCCCCGTACAATTGTCTACAGCGACCGAACCTACTGTCTAGGGGATATCTAGAACTTGTGATGCTGGAAACATATTCATTTCAGTTACTGATTATAGCCAACGGCCTTACCGCAGTAGTGGCACCGGTTCCCGTCAGATCACCGAAGTTAAGCGCTGTCGGGCTGGAGGGGTCACCGGCCGAGTCTACCGAGCACTGTTGCCGATGAGGATGCACTCAGCCCTTGTAAGGCCAACTGTGGAGCTACGGCCCCCATCATGAAAACTGACAACGGCCGGGAGAGGGTGTGCTGGCTACATCTTTACACTGATAAGTCAAAACATTATGAGGATTGCCCATCGCGAGGTTGACTGGGTCGCGGGAATGTGAATGTGTTATGGGAACGTGTTGCAGTAAGGAAAGAACGTACGCGGAACAGAGACGAATGGACAGTCATTATAGCGAGAATACGGGCCACGAACGCGGAAATCCACTGATGTACGCGTTTCTGACAAAGGGCTGGTGCTGCTATTAGAAACGAGAGCCGGCCGGGGTGGCCGAGCGGTTATAGGCGCTTCAGTCTGGAACCGCGTGACTGCTGCGGTCGCAGGTTCGAATCCTGCCTCGGGCATGGATGTGTGTGATGTCATTAGGCTAGTTAGGTTTAAGTAGTTCTAAGTTCTAGGGGACTGATGACCTCAGAAGTTAAGTCCCATAGTGCTCAGAGCCATTTGAACCATTTTTAAAAACGAGGCTTTTTGAAACGGAGAAGCTGGTCACCTGTTGACGTATTACTGTCTTCGGTGCCTATGGAAAGTAGATGAAGGGTGGCGATATAACGAGTAGGCCGCATGGCGTACAGGGCGGAGGATCCCCTACTGTGTAATTCAGGATAGGCAGCGATCTGTGGCAGATCTGACGACAGAATACAATGTTGGTGCAGGCAGAAGTGTTTCGGACACCTTCAAAGCCCAGTTTTGAACATGAAGCTCCACGTCACACGACCCCTACCCCTGAGTTTTCTTCGTGGATCAACAGAACGTGTCGCCTGTCGAATGAATCGCGTTTCTTGTTACACCAGGTCCATGGTTGGGTCGCCGTCATCCAGGCGAATGGCTGCACGAAAAATGCACCGCGCTACACATGCAGACCGATGAGGGCAGAATTATGCAATGGTGTGAGTTGGGCCTCCATGGGATCTGTGGTGGTAATGGAAGGCATCGTGGCAGCAGTGAACTATGTGAACATTATTGCGGACCTCTTGCACTGTTTCATGCTTGAAATCACCCCTACGGCGACGAAATTTTCCAACATGACAACTATCCGTGTTACAATGTTAGAATCTTGCTACTGTGGTTTGAGGGGCATTATAGTGAATTCAATCCGATGTCTTGGCCAGAAAATGTGCGTGATCTGTGCCAACTGGAACACACATCAAGCACCACTACCATCCCGTAACATCCCATAATTTGCAGGAATCTCTAGACCTGCACGTAGGCATCTAGTGCCACATGCTTCTGGAATCCTATCAAGGGCTTTTAGAATCCATGTCAAGTAGAATCTCTGTGTTTGAAAAGTGGGATAACACGCTATTAAACAGGTTGTCATAATGTTGTTGTTGATCGGTGTATATCCGCATCCAGTGAAGCCAGTCGTCTAAGGATGACACGGAGGCTGGTCGGTACCATTGGGCTTTCCGAGGCCCGTTCTGACGGAGTTGTTTGTAGCAAAGAAAAAGGCTAAATTGTAAGGCGGCACTATTTTGTCTCTGATGATGACGAGGCCCCATACTCCGAGGAGCGTAGGGGACGATGCGGGAGACTCACACCGCCGACGAGGCAAGGTCATTTTCTCTCTACACATGTAATATTATACCAGTTCGCTTGCATATTTTATTCGATGTCAGATCCCGATTTCCGATGAGCGATGGAATAACTGATCATTTCTTTGGTTGATACTGGGTAGTACCAAGTACTAACATTTTCTGTAGCGTTGCCTGTCTGGGAATTAGTTTGAGCTGGACCCCGACAGCAGGGAGTCGTGGGCCGTTGCGCGTTCCTGTGAAAGCGGCGATCGGCGGGAGGGAGGTTAGAAAAGACACCGTATCTTGTGTTCGACCGAGAGGGATGTTTTACTGCTCTAAAGGGAACAGAGTGGAGCTTTACAGCGACTTGGAGACTTTGCTGACACGGGGGTCAATGAAAAGTCGCACCGTTACATTTTGCAAAGTTGAAACTTCCTTATTTAAATGTGTGAAAATGCACTCAAACTGCTGAACGACTGATAAGATGAAACTTCTACGCTACTTCATTCTGAAACAGTTGAGTAAAACTGAACGTACTGAGCCTACTTTCTCTTTATTTTTTCTTATCATGCCAACACTGACCCACAATATTCTAGCGCAACGAAATCTGACTCCTCAAAAAAAAAAAAAATTACAACCGGACTTCAAATAATTAATTAAAAAGAATGACCCTGACTAAAAAGAAAATAACACTAACCTATACATTTCTTTAAGCACTTACATCACAAAAATCTTCATTATGCGAACTACTGCAATACACGAGCGTCAATACCGCCAGCTAAATAAAAGATTCCAACTTCTAAAGCCACTAACTACTAATAGGCATGTGTTTAGCAAAGGAAAGATTTTGTTGCAAACCAAATAATGTTTTTTTTTACCTTAATAATGTGACATCCAGTTCAAACACACATATAAATCGTCATTGACATGCAGTACAAAGATATACAATCATGAATAATTTTCAATCTCCAAGTCAGATACTTCCAGATCGTTAGCCTACGCTAACACTTGGGACCTCTACCCTCCATCAATGCTAACTTCTCACATTTAACATCCATCACTGCTGGCCGTTCGCCTCCAACTACCCAACAGTACTTCCATCACTGCTGGCGACTAACTTCCAACTGCCCAACACTACTGGCGATTAACTCCCAACAACGAGTGCGACCAATCACAGAGTCTCTTACAAAGAAAGTGCAGTCAGAGATCCAATGCAAAGCGCTACACAGCGCTGCCAACACAGAAGCAGCCCACTTACAAAGTGTTGATTTCGCCACTAGGAGGGAGTTCAGTCGTTTCTCGGTAAGCAGAGTGCCGATTCTTTGCTTCTCTGTGGAGACTGAGGCATATTTAACTGCTTCTTTACGAACGAATACTTGAGTTGAGTCTCTGTTCCTGGTTTATGAGTAATCATACGTCTCGACTAATGTTCTGTGTGTTACTGAGCCGGCTGCAGCGTCCGAGCGGTTCTAGGCGCTTCAGTCTGGGCCCGTGTGACCGCTACGGTCGCAGGTTCGAATCCTGCCTCGGGCATGGATGTGTGTGATGTCCTCAGGTTAGTTAGGTTTAAGTAGTTCTAAGTTCTAGGGGACTGGTGATCTCAGAAATTAAGTCCCATAGTACTCAAAGCCGTTTGAACCATTTTGTGTGTTACTTCAGCTCTAGGAATTTTCAGACGGCATACTACGTCCACTGTTAGACAGAATTTATAGATACACAGCGAACATCCTCTGCAAGGCGATCAACGTCACCGACCAGATCGACGGTGCAGTACCACGTTTAAAAAATGGTTCTAATGGCTCTGAGCACTATGGGACTTAACATCTGAGGTCATCAGTCCCCTAGAACTTAGAACTACTTAAACCTAACTAAACTAAGGACATCACACACATCCATGCCCGAGGCAGGATTCGAACCTGCGACCGTAGCAGTCCCGCGGTTCCGGACTGCAGCGCCTAGAACCGCACGGCCACCGCGGCCGGCTACCACGTTTCCCAGTTCTGTAACGCACCACGGCTCGACAGATGGTGAAACAATCATAGTAAATGTGTTGAGTTCCTTCTTGTTCTCCGGCTCTTTACTGTTAGTGCCGAACAGGGTGGAAGAGTTCGGTTTCTTGGGGCTACTCAGTACCAACCAACCTAGTGTGTCCGTCTAATAAACGTGGGAGCGATTTTGAGGAAAGCCACAGATGTTCTTCCAGTCTCAAAGCTAGATTAAGAGTAGGATTTAAGACAATGCGTTGATTTTATGCTTTTGCATTTTTCTGTTGTTTAAAAATAATTTGACGGTGTCTAGTTGAATTTATTCTAGATACATTCATTATCGCCGTCGTACTTAAGCTAGAGTAGAATATCATCACGACCTCGTCTAACGTATTTCTGTAGGCGTGGGCTGTCAATGGCAGGGCTGTTTAATTCATTTATACGCGTATTATTTCCTTTGTGGACACAATATTTCGGCAACCGCGCATACACATGTCATATGTACACTACAACACTCAGGGGTTTAGACGTGTAACCACTAAGTGAGAATGTTTTCATCTTTCGGAAACAAAAACGTTGAAATCTCTTTCTTCGTTCTGTAATTTACAGTGAAAAGAAACTAGTACATAATGCGTAGATCTCATTTCAAACATCTAGAAGAAGTAGCAAACCGAGATATCCTTTTCGAAAGCAAGAATAAATATGAACAACACGATTAAATAAGAGCAACTTGTACAACGACAAAATAACGCATTGTACGTCAGATTGTGAAGAGTTTTCTGGCAAGTAGACACATAAATCTTGACTCAAATTCAACCCTAACAAAACCCACATGCATGCGACGGATCTCGCAGAAGCGTTAAACGCTTACAGACAGTGTGAATCCCACAACCGTAACCTATGGAGTTAGGACTCAGTTAAGCTACGAGATTTCCAAGATTATAGCGGCATAAGAAGATACTCTCATTCGACCTTGTCGAAGAGTGCGCAGGAACGGAGAAAGGTTCAGGGCACGCTGGTGCCAGTGGGGTGGGAAAGTGTCCCTGAAGGCGGAAGAATCAGCAGCGATCAACAGCATGAGCATGCAGGTGCATTAAAGACATTATGTGTATTCGCAGGACAACTGGCCTGTAACTGGAAAAGTATCATGATGATCTCTCCATTGGCGAAAGATTTCAGACTAATCCCCCATTCGGATCTCCGGGAGGGGATTGCCAACGGGGAGGTGACCATGAGAAAAAGACTGGGTAACCGACGAAAGGATACCGTTCTACGAGACGTGGAATGTCGGGCGTTTGAACGTGGTATGGAAGCTAGAAAACGGAAGAGGAAAATGCTAAGGTTCAATCTAGATATAGTGGGCGTCAGTGAAGTGAAATGGGAATAGGACAACGATTTCTGGTCAGGTGAGTAGAGGGTAATACCAACAGAAGCAGAAAACGGTATAACGGGAGTAGGATTCGCCATTAATACGAAGGTAAGGCAGAAAGTGAGGTACTGTGAACAGTTCAGTGAGAGGGTTGTTCTTATCAGAATCGACAACAAATCATCAGTGACGACGGTAGATTAGGTATACACGCCGACGTCGCAAGTTGAAGATGAAGAGAGAGAAAGTATGTGAGGATATTGAACGTAAAGGGAGATGAAAATCTAATAGTCATGGGGTACTGGAATAAGGTTGTAGGGGAAGGAGTAGAAGAAAGGATTACGGGAGAATATGGGCTTGGTCTAGGAGTGAGACTATGAATGAGGAAGGACAAACTGATTTCTGCAATAAATTTCAGTTAGTAATCACGAAAACTTTGTTCAAGATGAATTTAAGCCGTGACGGGGTTCGAACCCGAGACCGAGGACTTTTGATCGCGAATGAAATAGGCTACCCCCTTTCTTTATTTGACTTTATGACCTAGCGCCCTAGCGACTTTTTTTTCGTGGACCTATGTTCTTATCTAACTAAGTTTAATCTACAAAAATAAATGAAACGGAAATCAAATTTACCCCTACCTCGCAGCGTGTAATATTGTGCCCTGCCCGCGACGTAATAACCTACTATTTTCCTTTCCTATCGAAATATCAAGAGTTGAAGATATAATTTAACCACTGAGTCAATGAATTGCGCCGCAAGTCAGCGAATATGTACGCGTAGGATAATGAGAGCGGCGTAGCATTATCATTCTGTATTTTGTTCTATATAAGAATGCACGCTCGTCTTTTCTTTCTCTGCTTCTGTAGTTGCGCGCCTTTCCGACAGCATCTCACGCTATCACACTCTTATTTTCTTCAATTTTGTTCAAATGAACTGAAATTGTATTCCTGTTAGGAATTTGTTTAATTGTGTCATTATTATCGCCAGTTGCGATTACTGATGTGACTTTACTATGAATACTTTTTTCTTTCGCTCCAGAGTCGGGCTAAGATTATTGTAATTTCTACGTATTTCGCCGGAATACGGCAAAATGTCTTTGTTATGTTCAAAACTGTGAGATTAATGCACGGGATGCCAGATGTCTGTATAAAAAGCTTCTTTCGTTAAATAATAATCGTTTAATTTGGCATTTCGGCTTTCATTTCATAGTATCGATCATCAATACCCAATTTATAAATGTTACAGATTTTGCTTTACTACATTTTTTCTTACCTTGCCAACGCGATATCCACGAAATCAAATGAAACTATTCTGAATTTTCTCGCGAGGCGAGAAGACAGTAACATCCCTGAGATTATAGAAACCCAAATTAAACGTTTTTCAGCACGCCAGGAGTCTACCGACCTTCACTTCAAACAATAAAAAAGGTAAAAAAGAGTAGAATTAACTAAGGAATGAAGTGATTTTTTTTAAGTAGTTGATAATATCGTGTGCATTTTCTGACAAAAAATTATTTTAATTATAGAGACTAAAAAAAGTGGCGTGTGTGTGCGTGTGAAATATTTAGGTTTCTTTTACTTTTCATTTATTAGATTTCCTTTTAATTAATTATTCATTTAATTATTATAGATTATTATTATATTTCGCCACTCTAACCCTACCATAAAAAAATGAACAATCCCTCTTCATGCATGGTCTCTAATTACTCCCAAAAGTTGTCGTAAGGCGATAGGCTCCACGGCAGCGCGTCACATTAACCGCCCCCCCCCCCTCCCCCCCGAGTGCGGCTTTGGCCGACCTCTCCGTCCTTTTGCCAGCACCGCGGGTACGCAAGCTTAACTGTACCGGCAACGGAGTGGAGTTATTGTTGTACACCTTGTCTTTAATATAGTCCCACAAAAATGAATCGCACATGTTCAGATGCGGAGAATATGGCGGCCAATCGGGGCCCAAGCCGGTGGCCTCTGGGTACCCGAGAGCCAGAACGCGGTCCCCATTGTATTCCTCCAGGACATCCAACACTCTCCTGCTTCGATGGGGTCGAGCTCCGTCCTGCATGAAGCACGTTTTGTCGAAATCAGGGTCACTTCGGATAATGGGGATGAAATCTTCTTCCAAAACCTCCATGTACCGCTCGGTAGTCACCGTGTCATCAAGGAATATCGCACCGATTACTCCGTGACTGGACATTGCACGCCACACAGTCACCTGTTGAAGGTGAGGAGACTTCTCGAACGCGAAATGCGGATCCTCAGCCCCCAAATGCGCCAAGTTTTGTTTATTGACGAACCCACTCAAATGAAAGTGGGGTCCATCGCTAAAACAAATCATACTTACATATTAACTCCCGTCATGCCCCGCGGCAGACCGTGCTGTTTCAACGTCCTAACGCAAACCGTTCAGAAGCTACGACGATTTTACGTCATGTACTTCAATACATATGACGATTACTTTTGGAATAATAAATAGTTTATTTACTTTTGTCCATCTTCCTCGTTTTCATTTGACTGCTCCTCAGGTTGGAGCCCTCTGCGCAATCGGCCGACCACACGGTTGTACTGTTTAGGCGCCATTTTGAGACATTTTACATGAATGCTGCAGGCAGCAGGCGGTCGATAGTTGGAGAAATAAACTGACGGAAGCGAAATCGTGGCAGCAACTAGGACATGTGCGACATAAATGAAATTCGATAGGCATGTTTTTAAATCTGAAATACAATGTCAGTTCAAATTTCACGCCAGTCGCATAAGAGTGGCGCTAGTATGGCCACTATGAGGATACAAACCAGGTTTGCTTTAAATGCACACTGTTTCGGTTGTGAACGTTACGTATCTTTGAGATTGGGTGGTGAGTGGATGTTAGTCAAGAACGCCTTTGAAGAGACAAAGACGCTATTATCGACACCTCACTGAGCTTGAACGAGGGCTATGAGACGCCGGATGTTCCTTTGCGATACTGCAGAAACACTTGGGAGGAATGTGGCCACTGTACATGATCACTGGCAGAGGTGGTCACAAAAATGTTAGGTCGCTTCGGGCCAAGTGGCTCTACGGAGAGGGAAGAGCATCAACTTATAGCTCTGGCCCACCGTACTGCATCTGCAGCAGCAATATGAGCAGCAGTTGGCACCACAGTGGAACAACCAACTGTTACAGTCGGTTACTTCAAGGACAGCTCCGAGCCAGACACCCCGTAGCGTGTATACCACTGAACCCAGACCACCGCCATTCGAGCTTCAGTAATGCTAAGCGAGGACTCAGTGGAAGGCAGTGTGAGAGACATCAGAAAACAGAGGGACAGAATTAGTGCTACCTCACCTGATGATTAATAGTCACTATCGATATTTCTGATGTTGGTTATCTTTGCTTGTGTGTTGACTCCGCTGTTACTTGTTCTGTCTTTGGTATCTTCCTTGTTTCTCCTCTGTCAACCGAGGTATTAAATTCCCTTGCACTTTGCTTCCTCCTTGCAGTTGTGCCTTGAGAATGGCAGGGAGTGCTCCTGTCGAAATATCGGCGGTGGTCGACGATGTCACCCGGCAGCAAACCCGTAAGTTATTTGAACATTCAATTCGCCGGGAAAAGTTAAGGTCTCAGCACTTGAGAGTGTTTTCCAACGAGCTAATGCTCGCCCTCATACCGCTGTTATAACCCAACATGCTACACAGAGTGCTGACGTGTTGCCTTGATCTGCTGGATCATCAGACCTATCTCCATTGTAGCACGTATCGGTCAATTCCAAAGTCATCGACGACTATCATTATCCGTTCCTGTACCGACCGACAAAGTGCTCAAATCAAATGGCTCTGAGCACTATGGGACTTAACATCGGAGGTCATTAGTCCCCTAGAACTTAGAACTGCTTAAACATAATTAACCTAAGGACACCACACACATCCATGTCCGAGGCAGGATTCGAACCTGCGACGGTAGCAGTCGCGCGGTTCCGGACTGAAGCGCCTAGAACCGCTCGGCCACAGCGGCCGGCCGACCAAGTGCAACAGGCGTGGAACTGCATGCCATAAACCGCCACCCAGCACCTGTACAACACAATGCACGCGCATTCGCATGACTGGATTCAATATTCTGTTGTTTAAAACGGTTATCAATGTACCATCATCTCACAGCAATGGCTTGTCTCTCACTTACAATAACATGTGGTCTTGCAAATGTTAATCACTTAGATATGTTAACTAGACAGATGTATTCCCAAAATGTCATTACTCTACATTAATGGTTTTCTCGTGAGTGCAGATTTAACAAAGCAGGTGTTGATACACGTGTTTCCCTAATTCTCTTGAGCAATGTACTTCATAAGGTATGTCGCATGTAAAGGCAATGAAGGAAACGAAACGAATAATTACTGACTCACCAGCGCCAGGAAGAGTGGCGACAGCAGAGGTGTGGTAGTACCCGCCCACACGTTTCGGGGTTTCCTGCGTCCTCGCGGCAGCAGGGAGGCCCGCTGTTGACTCATCGTCGGAGAACGCACCGGTCGTTCTGCTCCGTCATCCCGCGGCATTGTCCTATAACGGGCTTACGTGCAGGCATCGCTATTGCTGCTACGGTACGCAACACAGGAGAAACCCGTGAAACAGAGTATCCAGGATGTTGGCCGTAGCAAATAATTTTGATTAAAAAATTAATTTAAAAGTTTAAGTTAAAAAGCAATTCAGTAGGTTCTGTGGAACCAAGTTTAGTTGGTTATGCAATAATCCGTCATTTAACTCACAGAAAGCTGCCCTGTAGGTATTAGGAAGCTGTTTGTCTGGAGTGCAGCCTCGTACTGCTGTGAAACATGGATGACAGCACAGTTCAGACAAGATGAGAGTAGATAATTTTGAAATATGGTGCTACTACAGTTGTAACACTACCGTAGACAGTTATAAGTAAGCTTAGACTAAGGTAGTTTACATAGTAGCTTTGGTCAGTGACGGCCGTATTCCCTTTATCCCCATATTAGGTGTGCTGCGTACCTATCGGCCATTACCTCATAAAGGTCGCTTTCTTTACGTGTGCGACCGGTGTCTTACTACATTCCCCTAAAAACCGGAAGCGGTGAACTGTATAGAAATCGAATGAGGATATATAAAGGGCCGGGTACCTATAGAACATTTTTGTTCTACATAATTATCCTCGTCTCTGTTACTTAAAAGTAAATAGTATTTATCAAACTGTCAATGTTTAATTCAAGTTTCATTCGAATATTGTTGGTATGTTAGGTGAAAGAGTGGTATTGTAGTAAAAACGTCTTCGGTCCTGGGTGACTTATCATGTAGCGCCAAAAAACGCAATTTCCTCAAAAGGTAGGTAAAAACAAAAATACATCAAACATCGCTTCAACACTTCGTCGAACACTTCGTCGAACACTTCGTCGAACTTATATAAAACATGCTTTTGTCATTGATGAACATATTTCGCATTTATCAATAATAATAGAAGAGTCTTGCCTTTGATCATGATGAAGAACGTTTACTAAGTACAGAATGACAACAATAATTATATAGATTTTCTGATGTTTGTGCATGTAAACTGTACTTGCATCAAAAGTAATTGCTTTGGGTATATCAAATTTTTATTAATTATAAATCCAGCTTACATTCTTCAGGGATATAAAATGTACAATGGACTAGCACTCCATGATACGCTGTTCTAGTTACGTGCAAAACAACCAACCAACCAAACAAACAAAAAACCAAAGACAAATCATCGCCTCCCAGTTTCTCTCTTACTCATTCTTTTATGTTTCATTCCATGCCAATGTTGCCAATACCACCACTAATCATACCATCTACTACATCGTTTGTGTAGTGTACTAAAACTACAAAACCGTCGTTGTGGTAGAATTTAACTCTAGGTGCTACAAATGAATCCTGAAGATTAGGTGGGTAGATTGAATATCTAATGAAATATTAATTAGAGGTGATGAGAAAACCAATTCATGGTTTTTTTGGGGTCATCAGCCTTCTGATTGGTTTGATGCGGCCCATCACGAATTACTCTCCTGTGCTAACCTCTTCATCGCAGAGTAGCACTTGGATATGTTAACTCTATTATTTGTTGCATGTATTCCAATCTCTGTCTTCCTCTACAGCTCTATAGTACCACAAAAGTAAAAAAAAAAAAAAAAAAAAAAAATGGCTCTGAGCACTATAGGACTTAACAGCTGTGGTCATCAGTCCCCTATAACTTAGAACTACTTAAACCTAACTAACCTAAGGACATCACACACATCCATGCCCGAGGCAGGATTCGAACCTGCGACCGCAGCAGTTGCGCGGTTCCGGACTGAGCGCCTAGAACCGCTAGACCACCGCGGCCGGCACAAAAGTCATTCCCTCATGTCTTAAGATACGTCGTATCATCTTTTTCCTTCTCCTTGC
This sequence comes from Schistocerca americana, assembly GCF_021461395.2. Classification (NCBI taxonomy): domain Eukaryota; kingdom Metazoa; phylum Arthropoda; class Insecta; order Orthoptera; family Acrididae; genus Schistocerca; species Schistocerca americana. The sequence continues at coordinate 439,801,773 of NC_060125.1, forward strand.
CAGCGTTTTCCACATATTACTTTCTTCTCCGATCCTGCACAGAACCTCCTCATTCCTTATTTAATCAGTCCACCTAATTTTCAACATTCGTCTACAGCACCACATCTCAAATGCTTCGATTCTCTTCTGTTCCGGTTTTCCCACAGTCCTTGTTTCACTACCACACAATGCTGTACTCCAGACATACATTCTCAGAAATTTCTTCCTCAAATTAAGGCCGATATCCGATATTAGTAGACATCTTTTGGCCACGAATGCCCTTTTTGCCATTGCTAGTCGTCTGTTGATGTCCTCCTTGCTCCGTCCGTCACTCGTTATTTTACTGCCTAGGAAGCAGAATTCCTTAACTTCATCTACTTCGTGACCATCGATCCTGATATTAAGTTTCTGACTGTTCTCATTTCTACTACTTCTCATTACCTCCGTCTTCCTTCGATTTACTCTCAATCCATACTCTGTACTCATTAGGCTGTTCATTCCATTCAGCAGAACATTTAATTCTTCTTCACTTTCACTCAGGATAGCAATGCCATTAGTGAATCGTATCGTTGAAATCCTTTCACGTTCAATTTTAATTCCACTCCTGAACCTTTCTTTTATTTCCATCATTGCTTCCTCGATGTACAGATTGAACATTAGGGGGCGAAAGGCTACATCCTTGTCTTACATCCTTTTTAATACGAGCACTTTTTTCTTGGTCGTCCGCTCTTATTATTACCTCTTGGTTCTTGTACGTATTGTATATGACACGCCTCTCCCAACAGATTACCCCTGTTTTTCTCAGAATTTCGAACATCTTACACCATTTTACATTGTCGAACGCTTTTTCCAGATCGACAAAACCTATGAACGTGTCTTGATTTTTCTTTAGTCTCGCTTCCAGTATTAACCGCAACGTCAGAATTGCCTCTCTCGTGCCATTACCTTTCCTAAGGCCAAACTGATCGTATCTAGCGCATTCTCAATTTCCTTTTCCAGTCTTCTGAATATTATTCTTGTCAGCAACTTGGATGCATGAGCTGTTGAGCTGATTGCGCGTGCGATAATTCTCGCACTTGTCAGTTCTTGCCGTTTTCGCAGTTGTGTGGATGATGTTGTTCGGAAAGTCAGATGATATGTTGCCAGACTCATACATTCTGCCGGCCGGGGTGGCCGAGCGGCTATAGGCACTACAGTCTGGAACCGTGCGACCGCTACGGTCGCAGGTTCGAATCCTGCCTCGGGTATGGGTGTGTGTGATGTCCTTAGGTTGGTTAGGTTTAAGTAGTTCTAAGTTCTAGGGGACTGATGACCTCAGAAGTCAAGTCCCATAGTGCTCAGAGCCATTTGAACCGTTTTTGAATCATACATTCTACACACCAAAGTGGATAGTCGTTTTGTTGCCACTTCCCCCAACGATTTTAGAAATTCTGATGGAATGTTATCTATCCCTTCTGCCTTATTTGATCTTAAGTCCTCCAAAGCTCTTTTAAATTCTGATTCTAATACCAGGTCCCCTATCTCTTCTATCATATGAGACTAATCTTCCCCCTCACAGACGCTTTAAGTGTATTCTTTCCAGCTATTCAGTCTCTCGTCTGCATTCAACACTGGCATTTGCGTTGCACTCTTAATGTTATCACCCTTACTTTTAACGTCACTGATGGTTGATTTGACTTTCCTGTATGCTGACTGCATTTATTCTTAGCTTCCCTGCACTTTCTATTTATTTCATTTCTCAGCGACCTGTATTTCCGTATTCCTGAGTCTCCCGGAATATATTTGTACTTCCTCCTTTCTTCTATCAACTGAAGTATTTCTTCTCTTACCCATGGTTTCTTCGCAGTTACCTTCTTTGTACCTGTTTTCCTTCCCAACTTCTGTTATCGCCTTTTTTTGGGATGTCCATTCCTCTTCAACTGTGCTGCCTACTGAGCTATTCCTTATTGGTGTCTCTATAGTCTTAGAGAACTTCAAGCGTATCTCGTCATTCCTTAGTACTTCTGTATCCCACTTCTTTGCGTATTAATTCTTCAGGACTAATGTCCTAAACTTCAGCCTACTCTTCATCACTACTATGTTGTGACCTGAGTCTATACCTGCTCCTGGGTAAGCCTTGCAATCCAGTGTGACCATGATGTAATCTAACTGAAATCTTCCCGTATTACCCGGACTTTTCCAAGAATAACTCCTCCTCTTGTGATTCCTGAACAGAGTATTCGCTATTTCTAGCTGAAGTTTATTACAGAACTCAATAATCTTTCTCCTATCTCATTCCTTGTTCAAAGCCCGTATTCTCCTGTAACCTTTCCTTCTACTCCTTCGTCTAAAACTGCATTCCAGTCCCCCATGAATATTAGATTTTAATCTCCCTTTACTTACTGTATTACCCTTTCAATATCCTCATACACTTTATCTCTTCATTTTCAGCTTGCGATGTCCATTTTCTGCTGCTGCTGATATTACGATATACTCATCTGACTAGAAATCCTTGTCTTCTTTCCATTTCACTTCACTGGCCCTTACTACATCTAGATTGAGCCTTTGCATTTCCCTTTTCAGATTTCCCGTATTCCATTCCCCGACTAGTAGAATGTTATTATTTAGTTGACAGTTCAATCTTTTTCTCGTGGTAACCTCACCCTCGAGATCCGAATGGGGTACTATTCCTGAATCTTTTGCTAAAGGAGACATCATCAAGACACTTCTGCAATTACATGCCCCATGTCCTGTGGATACATGTTACGTGTCTTTAATCCAGTGGTTTCTATTCCCTTCTGATCCCTCATGCTGTTGATCTTTGTTGACTCTTCCGCCTTCAGGGGCAATTTCCCACCCCTAGTATAAGAGAGTGCCCTGAACCTCTGTCCGCTCCTCCACCCTCTTTGACAAGACCGTCACCAGAATGAGGGCGACTTCTTATGCCGGAAGTCTTCTGCCGCCAATGCTGATTATTAACCAAAATTTAAGCAGCGGCGGGATTCGAACCCAGGACCGAAGACGTTTTGACTATGACTCAAAGACGCTTTCCCAAGACCACAGAGTTCTGGTAGGGTAAAACTTTATTAATACGAGTTTTGGCGGATCGCTAACTGCTAATTGTTGCATGGAAGCTACGCAGACATAGCGTGTATTCCCAACAACGGCTGGCTCTCCGATTGCTGGTAGTAGCGCACTGCGAAATCAGTTGTGTGGCGAGCCTCGTGTGAGATGGAAGTAATCTTTGTTGGACAGCGTGCATACATCAAAATAGCCGTTCTCTGTGGAAGAAATACGAAACAATATCACAGCGAATTGCTGGAAGCTCTTGGTAATAACACGCATCCATACTGTACAGCAGCGTAGTGCGTGTCTGACCATCCCAACCCTCTTGTTGCCCAATGTTGAACTTAGTGATGTTTGGAGTAAGTTTGTAATTTGGGCGGCTGGTAACTCTCAGTAAAGACATGTGGCAACCATTGATCTGCAACGCTCTGGGCCAGCTGTCAGTGTGTGGACCGACATTGCACGTACCGTCACTGAGCATCTCCTGGAGAAAGACAGACGATGAACACTACAGGAATTACAGACGGCAAATAGCATCAAGGAGCCAACGGCCCTGCCGCAGTGGTAACAACGGTTGCCGTCAGATCACCGAAGTTAAGCTCTGTCGGGCTGGGCTAGCACTTGGACGGGTGACCATCCGGTCTGCTGAGTGCTGTTGGCAAGCGGGGTGAACTCAGCCCTTGTGAGGCAAACTGAGAAGCTACTTGACTGAGAAGTAGCGGCTCCGGTCTCGGAAACTGACATATGGCCGGGTGAGCGGTGTGATGACCACATGCCCCTCCATATCCGCATCCTGTGACCCCTGTGGGCTCAGGATGACACGGAGGCCGGTCTGTACTGTTGGGCCTTCATGGCCTGTTCGGGAGGAGTTTAGTTTTAGTTTAAATGGCATCAAGGAACGCGGCGTTCATAGCATATTGCGGGCAGAGCTGCAACTGCAGAAACTCTTCGCTGTGGGTACCGCATTAACTGACGGAAATTCAATGGTGGGTGCGATATGCAACGTGCTCAGGCCACATAGCGCGCTGCGAACAGAACGGCGATCACTTCCTGAGGCTAATAATCGCCATCGATGAATTTTGGGGCAGGGGAACAGGTACGACATGGAGTCAGAGACAAATGTCCATATCTTGTGGACAGTGCAATCACACTGCACGATAACGCAAAACCATATAAAGCACAGTGTGTACTGAGGCAACTGTGACCCCGAGGATGGGAAGAACTGGAATAGCCGCCGTACTCTCCAGACCTTTCGCCCTGTTACACTGATCTTGTATGAAAGGTACAGCGAGTTTACGATAAGAGAGGAGATCGTCAATACTGTGCGACAACAGATGCGATTCTGACACGCTGCGGCAAATGGCGACGCAGGCGGTATTCAGCGCCTCCCACTTCGTTGGCAGCGTGTGGTGAACGTTGCGGGGTGGCTGCATTGGTGGCCTTTAGACCCAGTTTTATCATGTCAAAAAAATGGTTCAAATGGCTCTGAGTACTGTGGGAATTAACATCTTAGGTCATCAGTCCCCTAGACTTAGAACTACTTAAACCTAACTAACCTAAGGACATCACAACATCCATGCCCGAGGTAGGATTCGAACCTGCGACCGTAGCAGTCCCTCGGTTCCGGACTGCAGCGCCTAGAACCGCACGGCCACCGCGGCCGGCTTATCATGTCAACTGTATGTGTACTGTGCTATAATAATTTTGTAGCTGAAACCAGTATTGTCTTGTACACTAACGTAAAACACTGAGGAGACGGTAGTCTCGCTTACACAGAATATAAAAGGGCAGTGCATTGGCGGAGCTGCCATTTACACTCGGGTGACACACGTGAAAAGATTTCCGACGTGGTTATGACCGCACGAGTGGAATTAACAGACTCTGAAAGTGGAATGGCATTTGGAGCTAGATGCGTGGGACATTCCGTTTCGGAAAACGTTAAGGAATTCAGTATTCCAAGATCCACAGTGTCAAGAGTGTCGCAAGAATACCAAATACAGGCATTACTTCGCACGTAGTGGCCGACAGCCTTCACTTAACGACCGAGAGCAGCGGCGTTTGTGTAGAGTTGTCAGTGCTAACAGACAAGTAACACTGCATGAAATAACCGTAGAAATCAATGTGGCACTTACGACGGCTGGAAAATCGTGGCCTGGTCAGATGAATCCCATTTCATGGGGTAAGAGCTGGCGGCAGGGTTCGAGATTGGCGCAGATCCCACGAAGCCATGGATCAAAGTTGTCAACAAGGCGCTGTGCAAGCTGCAGGTGGCTCCATAATGGTGTGGGCTTTCTTTACATGGACTGGAGCAGGTCCTCTGTCCAGCTGATCCAACTGGGACCGTTTGCAGCCGTTCTTGGACTTTGTGTTCCCAAACGACGATGGAATTCTTATGGATGACAATGCGCCAAGTCACAGAGCCACAGTTGTTCAGGATTGGTTTGAAGAACATTCTGAACCATTCGGGCGAATGAACTGGCCACCCGGATCGCCCGACGCGAATACCATCGGACATTTATGGAACATAAACGAGAGGTCAGTTTCTGCACAAAATCCTGCATCGGCAACACTTTCGCATTTATGGACGGTTACAGAGGCAACATGGCTCAGTATTTCTGCAGGGGACTACCAATGACTTGTTGGGTCCATGCCACATCGACTCGCTGCCCTACGCTGGGCAAAAGATAGTCCGACGCGATATTAAGAAGTATTCCATGATTTTGGTCACATGAGTGTAAACACGTGGAGGATAATGTTCGCGTGTTATTCAATGTCCACTCGTGTAGAACATACGTCGTCCTTCCATTTGTGTGTCGCATTTTCCAACTGGGCTGATATTCGGAATAAAGAAATAGTTGCAATGACTTTTTTCCCTAACCGTCGTAGAAGGAATCGTTTGATAGGACATGTACCAACGGATCAATCGTCCAGTTGGTAATGGCGGAAATGTGTGTGAGTAAATTGTAGAGGGTGGGCAGAGATGAATTACAATAAACAAAGTTAAATGTACGCTGCAGTGTATAGTTTAAGAGGCTTGCACAAGACAGAGTAGGGTAGAGAACTGCATTAAATCAGTCTTCGGACTAAAGACCACACAACAAGAACACTTCTTGTCTGTGAGAAAACCAGAAAAGATTTGCAGCCTTTGAGATGTGATCTGCGGAAGATTTATGGACATTGAAAGATCTCATTAGATAATAAATGAGGTTTTCCGCAAAATAGGAGGAGAAAAGAATACACTAACTAAGAGACAGGAAGATAGGACATGTACAAAGGGTGTTCAAAAAGTTTTGCATAGCCGTCTCTAATTTTTTTATTTTTTGCGGAAGGAGAATGAAATTTTTTGTGGACCTACTTCGAACATTTAGCTATATATTGAGCTGTAACGCATCTGGCTCAAGGCTCTTTCCATGATGTAAATGCACTTTGGTAAAATTCTGGAGATTGACTTTGACACCATCGCTTGACACAAGAAATAAGGTCTTTCTCACTATCAAATGTTTTACCGCGCAGGTGGGCCACCAGACAACCAAAGAGGTAAAAATAAGACGGAGCCAAGTCCCGACTGTAGGGTGGATGAGGAACAATTTTCCAACCCAATTTCCAGATTTTCTCCTGTGTCATAAATTTCAGAAATGATTCAAATGGCTCTGAGCGCTATGGGACTTAACATCTGAGGTCATCAGTCCCCTAGAACTTAGAACTACTTAAACCTAACTAACCTAAGGACATCGCACACATCCATGCCCGAGGCAGGATTCGAATCTACGACCGTAGCGGTCGCGCGGTTCCAGACTGAAGCGGCTAGAACCTCTCGCTCACACAGGTCGGCTGTGCCATAAGGGCTGTATGGGGATGGGCATTGTCACGGTGTAGTGACTGTACTAGTGATACCACACTACCCTATGACAAACGAGTCATTTCAGCAAGCTGTCGTATCTCAGACATCTGTCATTTTGGATGATTTGATCAATGGTCTCATCACTCACTGTCGTCGATGGTCTACAGCATCGTGGATTGTCCAGTAGAGAGAAATCACCTTCTTTAAACCTCTGCAACCACCGTTGGATACTGCTGCGATCCACTGTATCCTCCCCATAAACAGGGAACAACTTCCTGTGAATCGATGTGGCAGAGTCATCGCCGGTCTTGAAGAGGAACTCCATCACCGACCCTTGTCGTAAACTGACGTTACTTCACGGTCGATTATGGCTCACCTGTAAATAAAAGAAAATATTTTTATGTACCAACTTATAGCGAAATATTCGAAGTATGTTCACAAAAAATTTTTTTCTCCTACTGCAAAAAATAAAAAAAATTAGAGACGACTGTGCAAAACGTTTTGAGCGCCCTTTGTACTAAGACATCAGGAAGCAACACGTTTGATTCTTGAGAGAGCTGTAGAAGGCAAAAATTGTAGGGGAAGTCGGAGACTGGAATATGTAGCGCAAATAATTGTGGACGCTGGGCATAAGTGCTACCCTGAGATGAAAATTATGGTACAGGGAGAAAGTTTTCACAGGCCGCACTGAAACAGAAGGCTGATGACCGAAAAAAATTTCTCCCAGACTCGAATACAGCCCGTAACGGTGTATAGAATTACGGCATGAGGATCACAGATGTAGGCCAGGTAGACGGGGTTAGATGGCAAACTAAAATAGTGTCACATCTGGGAAAACGAGTGTTTTGTGACCAGGTATAAAAAGCAACAACTGGATTCTGGAACTTGAAATAGCGGCACGTCGCATCTAGTGGCAGTGAAACAGCGAAATTAGGAAACCTATAGCCCAGGGCAAAGTTCTGTTCTTTGTGCCCCCCATCCCCTTCCGCTTCACTGAATCGCCCACTTGCCTATATCACTCCATTCTCGTTTAGTCCATACGTCCATATCGCTGCTTAGCCTGTTTATTCGTTTATTGAACTACGAAGTAAAAGGTGCCCATTTTCAAACACGGAAAACGCACACGCAAAAGCCACGTTATTTGCAACAGTAAGGCGAATCCTTTTTCATAGTTTCCATTGGCGATCAGTGCAAAGCTGTAATAAACAAAATAACAGTAGCTAAATAGTCATTAAACTCCTTTTGCTTTGGCTCACAGGACATGAGAATGGCTTCATATACCAAACACAAGCGTGTCTACACTTGGGAGAGGTAGCTCTTGTGAGAATTATCGCTCAACACTGTCTAGTCCAGAGCTCTCCATGATTTCATTTCATACATCTCCGCTCACTTCGCATTTTACTGAAGTAAAATCCCTACTTGTCTTACCTCTTCTCCTCCCCCTTCTTTAGTGCTGCGGATGTCTCGATTTTCGCGTAAGCTTTAATCGGAAAGCCAAAGGTCCTGGCTTTTGGTCACTGCAATCAACTGGAAATATAATGCATATAAATATAAAAAATGGTCGAGCACATCGCACACATTAAATTTTATTGGCACTCTTAAGAAACGCGAAGTATATACACCACTGGTGATTAAAATTGCTACACCAAGAAGAAATACAGATGATAAACGGGTATTCATTGGATAAATATATTATACTAGAACTGACATGTGATTACATTTTCACTCAATTTGGGTGCATAGATCCTGAGAAATCAGTACCCAGAACAACCACCTCTAGCCATAATAACGGCCTTGATACGCCTGGGCATTGAGTCAAACAGAGCTCGGATGGCGTGTACAGGTGCAGCTGCCCACGCAGCTTAAACGCGATACCACAGTTCATCAAGAGTAGTGACTGGCGTATTGTGACGAGCCAGTTGCTCGGCCACCATTGACCAGACGTTTTCAATTGGTGAGAGATCTGGAGAATGTGCTGTCCAGGGCACCAGAGAACATATTCTGTATCCAGAAAGGACCGTACAGGACCTGCAACACGCGGTTGTGCATTATCCTGTTGAAATGTAGGGTTTCGCAGAGATCGAATGGAGGGTAGAGCCACGGGTCGTAACACATCTGAAATGTAACGTCCATTGTTCAAAGTGCCGTCAATGCGAACAAGAGGTGACCGAGACGTGTAGCCAATGGCACCCCATACCATCACGCCGGTTGATACGCCAGTATGGCGATGACGAAGACACGCTTCCAATGTGCGTTCACCGCGATGTCGCCAAACACGGATGCGACCATCATTATGCTGTAAACAGAACCTGGATTCATCCGAAAAAATATCGTTTTGTCATTCGTGCACCCAGGTTCGTCGTTGAGTACACCATCGCAGGCGCTCCTGTCTCTGATGCAGTGTCAAGGGTAACCGCAGCAATGGTCTCCGAGCTGATAGTCCATGCTGCTGAAAACGTCGTCGAACTGTTCGTGCAGATGGTTGTTGTCTCCATCTGTTGACTCAGGGATCGAGACGTGGCTGCACGATCCGTTACAGCCATGAGGATAAGATGCCTGTCATCTCGACTGCTAGCGATACGAGGCCGTTGGGATCCAGCGCGGCGTTCCGTATTACCCTCCTGAACCCACCGATTCCATATTCTGCTAACAGTCATTGGATCTCGACCAACGCGAGCAGCAATGTCGCGATACGATAAACCGCAATCGCGATAGGCTACAATCCGACCTTTATCAAAGTCGGAAACCTGATGGTACGCATTTCTCCTCCTTACACGAGGCATCACAACAACATTTCAGCCGTCCGTTGTGGCCGAGCGGTTCTAGGCGCTTCAGTCCGGAACCGCGCTGCTGGTTCGAATCCTGCCTCGGGCATGGATGTGTGTGATGTCCTTAGGTTAGTTAGGTTTAAGTAGTTCTAAGTTCTAGGGGACTGATGGCCTCAGATGTTAAGTCTCATAGTGCTCAGAGCCATTTTGAACAACAACATTTCACCAGACAACGCCGGTCAACTGCTGTTTGTGTATGAGAAGTCGGTTAGAAACTTTCCTCATGTAGGTGTCGCCACCGGCGCCAACCTTGTGAGAATGTTCTGAAAAGCTAATCATTTGCCTATCACAGCATCTTCTTCCCGTCGGTTAAATTTCGCGTCTGTAGCACGTTATCTTCGTGGTGTAGCAACTTTAATGGCCAGTAGTGTAATTCTTTATTGTGTGTGTCTGTGTTCCTTCATATTTGATCACAATTTTTTTGTATTAAGGATTTTTTGAGCGACAAGGTTATGAGTAGTATATTTCAGGAAGATTAATGAATGAAATAACCAATATTATTTTTTCCAAAATATTTTTGTATTATCAGCCCAACGTTCATATTTCTGAGTAGTGATGTACCAATGTACGAACTATGTCCCTAATATACTACAAGAAAAATCGTATCTGATGAGTAAAAATTTTCATATTTTTTTGGTCCTGACCTCCAGTCCCCAAGTTTTGATTTACTGCAGAATCTCTGGTAATTCTACCATATGTACTTAGTAGCTGAAAACAAGCATCTCTATACCAGGGAGAGGTAGCTTTTCTAAGAAACTGTCGATCAACACACTGCAGTCCGAATCATGATTTCCTTTCATACAAGTCCGCCCACTTCCTATTTTAGTCCGTTCCTTTCTTCCTCTTCTAGCGCTACCTGTTCTCCTCCCCCTCGCCCTACTCTGCCGTTTGTTTCCCTCCAATTTCTTTTAGCATTTTTTCTATTTCTTTGCTTGTCAGGAAACTGTGCCCCCATAGAAACAGTGGCAGAGCATGCGCCCTAGCTGCCATACGCTACCTAGCTGCAACACCACTAGCCGAATCAAACCAGTCTGAAAACTGATGTCCTAAATTCTGAAAAGAAATGTAACGTGGTAGTAACTTCAGTGCAGCTATTCATGGAGTCCAGTGTGAGTTAACTATCATAAACTTGGTAGATACGTTATGCAGAACAGGTTTACATTGGAAAAAAATTTGGCCACCAGGTGCAAATCTGGCACTGTACAGCATCTCATCGACGTCTCCGGTGCTGATAAGGACCAAATTTTGCAAGTGGCAGTTCGTAATAAAATCAGCATTATACCTTTCTAACTTGTTTGACCTTTTTTTAAAAAAAATTCTTTATTAACCATCAATGATAATTATACAACATAACCCACTTCCTTATATGATTAGTGGGTCTTATTTTGTAAGTTTGTTAGATATAATTTGCAGCTAATTACAATTTAGTGGATTGCGAACTACAGCTATACTGTAACTACAATGGGCAGCTAAATTCTTACAAGTATTAGTATTTAATTCCTAAGATCTTAACTAACTCTACTGCCTGCAGCGTCACAAATGTATCATTTAGAGTTTGAAAAGTGTCTCGTTGTCTTATGAGGTGGTACGTGTCATGGTCAGGTAGTTGGTCACGTAGTGTGGAAGCAACATCATTGAAGAGGGGGCACTCGTAAATCACACGATCGGGAGTGCCCTCTGGTTCACCACATTCACACGCGGGTGTGGCCTTTTTCCCGAACCGACATAAGTATGTGGGGTAAGGCCCATGTCCAGTGAGAAAATTGATTAGTCCTCTGGTGGGTTCAAAGTATTTCATTTTTAATCGTTCCCTAATGTTTGGAATAAGTTCATATGTCCTACGCCCTGTTTCATCCGTCTCCCATAGTTCTTGCCATAGCTGTTCACCCCTTTGCCGAATCTCGCCCTTGTCCCTAGCCCCAGTGCCTAAAATCTCTTCTATCTTTTCTGCCCACATCCCGTTCCTAATTCATAACATATGCAATCATTTCTATACATCTTTCCTGCATTCACAGTGCTAAATTTACATCTGGCGGCCAAAATTGGGACTAATTTATTTCTCATGTAAATCGGTTCTGCATTAAAGCACTAAAACTTGTACCAAGTTTCGCTGCCATATGATAACTACAGCTCACACTGGGCCACTGCGATTAGCTGCACTGAATCGAGAACTTTCTGAGTCAGTAGCACTAAAGAGTCGCACGCGAAAGCCCGGTGGGGCGTCTCTCTGCAACGCCTGTGTGTTCCGGCACGTGGAAACTGGGCCGCGGGAGCCTTACGTAACGGCTAATTACATGAGCGGCCCCTGCGGGAACGGCGGCGCTTGCTTGGGTTCCCTCTGCAGCTACGGTATCAATCTTACTCCGGCCGGGCAGCTAAAAATGGAGCACAGCAAACTCGGGCGCCGCTTTTTCTCCTCCGCAACTGCCGCTTTTCGCACGCGAGCGCAGAGTTGCAGATCAGCGACACGTCGGCGGCGCGTGCAGCGCGCGGTCGGTTACGCAACGCGGCGCAACGACCTGCCTTCCGCCCTCACGTGATGAAGCGTTGCCGTTACGCGGCCGCTGCACAACACACCATCCGGCGCTCGGCGGCAGTTCCTATTGTCACAGGCCACTCGCAGCGGGAAAGAGCTACACTCACCAGCCAAAACATTATGACCACTGACTAGCGCGTCACTGCATGCCGCATTGTGGCGGGGCCAACAAGAAATACGGGCCCTAGAACGAACTTGTGACATACACTAGTCGGCTTAATTTTGTCGTGTGCTGTGGAGAACTTCCAAGCATTTGAACACGCAGTCAAGTATTACAAAATTCGTCTGAAATAGTTACCGGCTCCACTTCAGGGACCGCTGCTGGCACTCGTAAGACAGTGTCACGTGCTGTGACGTACTCGGCACGGCCTGCCTTTCTCGTGGGCCACGATTGTGGGCACGGGTCGTAGTAAGGGAGGTATACACAGTCTACATCTACATTTATACTCCGCAAGCCACCTAACGGTGTGTGGCGGAGGGCACTTTACGTGCCACTGTCATTACCTCCCTTTCCTGTCCCAGTCGCGTATGGTTCGCGGGAAGAACGACTGTCTGAAAGCCTCCGTGCGCGCTCTAATCTCTCTAATTTTACATTCGTGATCTCCTCGGGAGGTATAAGTAGGGGGAAGCAATATATTCGATACCTCATCCAGAAACGCTCCCTCTCGAAACCTGGACGGCAAGCTACACCGCGATGCAGAGTGCCTCTTGTAAGGGATCCGTGATCCCACAAACATAGATGCTAGTATCCGACGCTCAGGTCGATAGTAGACAGGAGTCGATTGTCAAGCGCTGCAGGAGGCAGTGAGACTAGTGTCGAGTGCGCAGTAATACTACAGAGCGTCGAGCGAGGAGTAGTGTTGGAGAGACGGGCAAGAATGGTGGTCGAGTGAGTTGTAAACGGTAAAATTCACCGGAGTATGACGAGTCAGCACGTCCCCCTGATGGTCGTGGGGTTGACCCTCACTAATACCGATTCGAGAGTGATATGAAACAGAAAGCGACAAGTGCCGAATTACGTGTTTCGCGTCAACCGCGTCGGCCAGCAGCAACCATGGATTGCAGTGAGGATTGTTGTGAATGTTAACCATCAGCATTGCGTGTGACGAAGTACTGAAAATCAGCAACCAGTAAAAATACACTCCTGGAAATGGAAAAAAGAACACATTGACACCGGTGTGTCAGACCCACCATACTTGCTCCGGACACTGCGAGAGGGCTGTACAAGCAATGATCGCACGCACGGCACAGCGGACACACCAGGAACCGCGGTGTTGGCCGTCGAATGGCGCTACCTGCGCAGCATTTGTGCACCGCCGCCGTCAGTGTCAGCCAGTTTGCCGTGGCATACGGAGCTCCATCGCAGTCTTTAACACTGGTAGCATGCCGCGACAGCGTGGACGTGAACCGTATGTGCAGTTGACGGACTTTGAGCGAGGGCGTATAGTGGGCATGCGGGAGGCCGGGTGGACGTACCGCCGAATTGCTCAACACGTGGGGCGTGAGGTCTCCACAGTACATCGATGTTGTCGCCAGTGGTCGGCGGAAGGTGCACGTGCCCGTCGACCTGGGACCGGACCGCAGCGACGCACGGATGCACGCCAAGACCGTAGGATCCTACGCAGTGCCGTAGGGGACCGCACCGCCACTTCCCAGCAAATTAGGGCCACTGTTGCTCCTGGGGTATCGGCGAGGACCATTCGCAACCGTCTCCATGAAGCTGGGCTACGGTCCCGCACACCGTTAGGCCGTCTTCCGCTCACGCCCCAACATCGTGCAGCCCGCCTCCAGTGGTGTCGCGACAGGCGTGAATGGAGGGACGAATGGAGACGTGTCGTCTTCAGCGATGAGAGTCGCTTCTGCCTTGGTGCCAATGATGGTCGTATGCGTGTTTGGCGCCGTGCAGGTGAGCGCCACAATCAGGACTGCATACGACCGAGGCACACAGGGCCAACACCCGGCATCATGGTGTGGGGAGCGATCTCCTACACTGGCCGTACACCACTGGTGATCGTCGAGGGGACACTGAATAGTGCACGGTACATCCAAACCGTCATCGAACCCATCGTTCTACCATTCCTAGACCGGCAAGGGAACTTGCTGTTCCAACAGGACAATGCACGTCCGCATGTATCCCGTGCCACCCAACGTGCTCTAGAAGGTGTAAGTCAACTACCCTGGCCAGCAAGATCTCCGGATCTGTCCCCCATTGAGCATGTTTGGGACTGGATGAAGCGTCGTCTCACGCGGTCTGCACGTCCAGCACGAACGCTGGTCCAACTGAGGCGCCAGGTGGAAATGGCATGGCAAGCCGTTCCACAGGACTACATCCAGCATCTCTACGATCGTCTCCATGGGAGAATAGCAGCCTGCATTGCTGCGAAAGGTGGATATACACTGTACTAGTGCCGACATTGTGCATGCTCTGTTGCCTGTGTCTATGTGCCTGTGGTTCTGTCAGTGTGATCATGTGATTTATCTGACCCCAGGAATGTGTCAATAAAGTTTCCCCTTCCTGGGACAATGAATTCACGGTGTTCTTATTTCAATTTCCAGGAGTGTAGAAGCTAGTATCCGACGCCCAGGTCGATAGTAGACAGGAGTCGATTGTCAAGCGCTGCAAGAGGCAGTGAGACTAGTGTCGAGTGCGCAGTAGTACTACAGAGCGTCGAGCGAGGAGTAGTATTGGAGACACGGGCAAGAATGGTGGTCGAGTGAGTTGTAAACGGTAAAATTCACCGGAGTATGACGAGTCAGCACGTACCCCTGATGGTCGTGGGGTTGACCCTCACTAATACCGATTCGCGAGTGATATGAAACAGAAAGTGACAAGTGCCGAATTACGTGTTTCGCGTCAACCGCGTCGGCCAGCAGCAACCATGGATTGCATTGAGGATTGTTGTGAATGTTAACCATCAGCATTGCGTGTGACGAAGTACTGAAAATCAGCAACCAGTAAAAATATATAACTGTAATTAGACGTGTAGGGCGAAGGTAGCAACTGCCTCAGTATTTGTGTGTTCGTAGAAAATACAACACAGTTTGTACATCGCAACCTTTGTGGTCCTTGATAATAGACAAACTTTCAATCATTCCACTATTCAGTTGCAAAACAGCCGCACTCGGTTGAAATACCCCCGAAATCACAGCAGATAAACCGATAGCCTTTCATCCAATAAGCACACGGTCATATAATCATAATAATTAACTGTTTGGCGGCTTCGATAAATTACACAAAATCCAGTAAAGGCATTAAACGGGGGTGTTTCACTCTCTTGCAGAGTCTGTCACTTGAGTTTGGTAAACATCTCCGTAACGCTATCACGCTTACCAAATAACCCTGTGACGAAACGCGCCGCTCTTCTTTGGATCTTCTCGTATCTCCTCCGTCAACCCGGCCTGGTACGGATCCCACACTGATGAGCAATACTCAAGCATAGGTCGAACGAGTGTTTTGTAAGCCACCTCCTTTGTTGATGGACCACATTTTCTAAGGACTCTCCCAATGAATCTCAACCTGGCACCCGCCTTACCAACAATTAATTTTATATGATCATTCCACTTCAAATCGTTCCGTACGCATACTCCAAGATATTTTATAGAAGTAACTGCTACCAGTGTTTGTTCCGCTATCATAAAACCATACAATAAAGGATCCTTCTTTGTATGTATTCGCAATACATTACATTTGTCTATGTTAAGGGTCAGTTGCCACTCCCTGTACCAAGTGCCTATCCGCTGCAGATTTTCCTGCATTTCGCTATAATTTTCTAATGCTGCAACTTCTCTGTATACTACAGCATCATCCGCGAAAAGCCGCATGGAACTTCTGACACTATCTACTAGATCATTTATATATATTGTGAAAGCAATGGCCCCATAACACTCCCCTGTGGCGCGCCAGAGATTACTTTGTCTGTAGACGTCTCTCCATTGAGAACAACATGCTGTGTTCTCTTTGCTAAAAATTCTTCAATTCAGCCACACAGCTGGTCTGATATCCCGTAGGCTCTTGCTTTGTTTATCAGGCGACAGTGCAGAACTGTATCGAACGCCTTCCGGAATTCAAGGAAAATGACATCTACCTGGGAGCCTGTATCTAATATTTTCTGGGTCTCATGAACAAATAAAGCGAGTTGGGTCTCACACGTCAGTCTAAAACAATTTCATTCATGGCGTACAAGCGACGCTAGCGCAGTAACTACGGTGACAGCTTGAACCAACAACTGTGAACAACAGACGTACAGTACATTCGACCAATCATTTGCGAGCAGGCAGTTTTAAGTAGTGGTCGGGCGGCCGTAGTGTGTCAAGTTTCTGTAGTTCCGGCTTGTGTAAATTGAGTGGAACTTCAACTGGACAAAAACTTGAAAAAAATAAATACTGACAGCCGTAATTTTATTAACTGTTTTAAAGGACTATCAGTTCCGGTGTGTCATTGGCACCGTCTTCAGGGTCCTGTATAAGCCGACAAAATAAAGCTTAAAATAGACATCAAATCACATACGCAACATCAGTTGTCATTATTTAAAATAAATTAAACATACATACACATCAGCAGAAGATATAAAAACTGAGATTAAAGATATCAACATGATAAACTGGAATGCATGACATAAGAACAATGGTGACAGAATTGTCATTTGCCCATCAACTGTATTAATAAAAATCGCATAAAATGCAATGTTAACATAATATTACGAAACAAAACAAAATTCCTCACGCTGTACTAATTAGTAAAGGCTCCATTGAAGAAATGGAGCCATTGTACAAACAATGGTATCATATACTGTGGTCGTACTGTAACGAAACGTCCTGAAGACAGAGAATCTGCCTCCGTATACAAACACTGGAAAGTCGGAAACGAAATAATGAATGCGTAAACGTAATAAAGCAAACTAACAATAGCAGTGTAATTGAATTTTGAAGGACTGCAATAATCGTTAAAAAGACTAGAAAAACAGAAATGAATCGTGCGTTTAGGACAACGTAAGAGACTAAGATTTCTGAAAAAGCATTTTTTTTTAAGTATGTAGCTGTGATTCACGTGTCCTGTCCCACGTGCGTCTTATTGACTAAAAAACCAAATTTTAAAAATATAACAAAAGCTATAAAACAATAGAAAATAAAACCAGAAGTCATCAACAAAGTAAACTCTCAAGCTCTGTAGGTTGCTGTACAACCATAGAGGAAGTGAAACCTAAAACTCAGTCAACCCTTCCAGTAGCTATCCCTATATAATGTATATAATGTAGTATGACAATTACTATAATAAAAACCATGTCACTCGTTATAAGCGTAGTAGCATAGAATGAAATAGTTTATTGGGAAAACTGATACGTTAAAATAATGAGATCTGATTCTCAAAAACATACAAGTATACGAACAAAGGTCCAGGAGAGACTCAATAAATAAGACAGGATGTGAACCAGTATCTGTCAAACCCTAAAAATGCTACACAATTATGGCAGATGAGACAAGAACGGGCACATAGAAAATGTTTGAAAATAGAAATACGGACAGTGTGCCAAAGTAGTCAATATCAAGGGAAGGCAATTCAAACCACAGAAACCAACAAAAAGTCAGGGTGCAGACAATCTCCTGCCTATGGTTTGAGTTGTATTCCCAGATATTGACTCTAAGTGAAGTGTTCAAGACATTTTCCACAATGTGTTGGCCGCGCGGGATTAGCCGAGCGGTGTAAGGCGCAGCAGTTATTGACTGTACGGCTGGTCCCAGCAGAGGCTCGAGTCCTCCCTCGGGCATATGTGTGTGTGTGTGTGTGTGTGTGTGTGTGTGTGTGTGTGTGTGTTTGTCCTTAGGATAATTTAGGTTAAGTAGTGTGTAAGCTTAGGGACTGATGACCTTAGCAGTTAAGTCCCATAAGATTTCACACACATTTGAACAGTGTGTTGAGTAGAGAAAATTGTGTGCGAAGTATATCCTGCATGCATTTACTCACGAACTAAAAAGACGATGTGTGGACGCCTGCCGTGATTCGACTGACTTGTGAACTGTCGACAATTGTTTTCTCCAAAAAATCATCAAGGGTAACGAAATTTGGAAATTTGTGTTAGGGACTATGGGACCAAACTGCTGAGGTCATCGGTCCCTAGGCTTACACGCTAATTAATCTAACTTAATCTGACTTACGCTAAGGACAACACACACACCCATGCCCGAGGGAGGACTCGAACCTCCGGCGGGGGGAGCCGCGCGAACCGTGGCGAGACGCCTAAGACAGCGCTGAGTGCTGATTCTATGGATTCTGGCTCAAGAACTGTGAACCCACGTGAAGGCGACAAATGTCTGACATCCAAGCCTCATCACACAGGCTGACCAAATTTCAAAGGAAAAAAACGAGGATACTTGTGATTATACTCTATATCTAATTTCATTACTACAGTAACGCTTACCTTTCTCGTTAGTTATCGTAATTCTTGGAAATCGAGAATAGCAGCAACAGCTGAAAAAGACATAGCAACAATGTATCTTCGTTTCGTAAACTGGAAACGAGCATGTTGGTACATCACACATAAATAGATTTCTGTTCTTCAGAAATCCAAAGACTTACATGAACTCCCTCCCGCCTGAGGTTCGAGTCCTCCTTGTGCGCGTGCGCGTGCGTTCGTTTAAGTTAGTTTAAGTATTAGTTTAAGTACTATGTAAGTCTAGGGACCGATGACCTCTGCAGTTTGGTCCCTTAAGAACGACACACATTTTTTAACTTACATGAACATTTTTATTGTAATACCCTGGGTATATTTTCTGCAATGTTTAGTCACTTACCAGTTACTTAAACGCAATTTGTTAATCTTAAAAACTGTCTAATATCACTAATTAGAATTCAGATACAAATTATACATTCCATACTAAAATTAAAGATTTCACTTGACTACAGACTTTTAGGGCAAGCGTGCATACATGTCAAACAATATTACGTAAGCCCTGCTAAGCACACGTTTTTCACAAAATTAACATCCATAAGGTTGCAGTCCCATTAGGAGAAATTGTTTATGTGATGCTCCTTTACACCTCCTTCGGTTTTAATTTTATTGGTGTCGAGGGCCATAAAGTCGAAGATCGGCATGTTAAGGGCGCGGTAGGTAATACCTGCTTTTATGTCAACATATCTCTTTCCCGACTTTAGGCATAGGAAGAGTAAAGCCAAATGCAGTATGTCTGTAGGGAATATTATGAAAGCATATATTTCGGTAACGTTCTATTTCCTGGAAATTTGTTTTTCACAAATATTTAATCAATTGAGAAATATTATTTCACGCATTTTTTTCCCGGCTAAAAACCGGGATAATTATATGTGTCCCGAAATATTTTCTCGCGACACCAGGATATTTAATGTGAAACCCGGAACTATCCCGTCAAAACTGGGATGTCTTGTCAGCCTCTCCTCACAGAACGTGGAGGGTCGTTTGTAACCTTCCTACTATATGTTTCTGTACGAAATTTAGCACAATTTTATATCCCACTCTATAAAAATATCTACGTATTACCAAAACTGTGTACTCGCAAATAGTTACCTACCAAAACTCGTATGCTAACCTTTGACTGAACAGAACCTAATTCGAACTAAACTTTGACTGGTCTCAACACAACTTGTCTTTATATTAAATGCACAATTGAAGTAAAACAGTTATCTGACCCTAATCGAAATTTCCACTTACCTCGCGTCTTGACAACATTGTTGCAGATTTCTCGAAAGCACAACAGCAAACAGCAAGCGGGCAGTGGCTAAGGTAGATTTCTATTTCTTAATAAATATTCAAACTGTAGCAATGTGGCAACGCGTAAGATTAAACATTTAAACAGTGGAATGGGGAGAATAATTATTTCTATGAAATGATATTCCAAGACAACGGTTTTAGAATGAAGTATGTATTCGAAAAAAACAGAGTAAAATTTCGCGTGATCTTCACACGTAACATTCGTCTGAACAATACTGTGCTTAACAAAGTGAACCACGTCTGAAGAAGAATACAATGTTAACAGGGAATTTCTATAAAAACCAAACAGCTTAATCAGTTGATATCTTATTGTATGTCACAGGAAGTGAGCTGGTTTTTCTCTCAGCTCTGAGCAAGTTAACTAGCAGACAATAAGCATTCCGACGAACTAGCTGTGCAGTGCTACAGTCTTACCCCAAACTTCCTCTCTTCAAAAAATGATAACTTTTTCAAAATTTATATTCTATCCGCCTTCCAATATCATATTCATTCTTGCTGCCCTTTGCAATATACCTTTCTTCATCTAACAGATAAAATCACAAGTCAGCTCAGCATTACTAAATACGTCCATCACCTACGACACTTCAACTAAGAATGTATCAGATTGCGCAGAAGGAAAGACTGTGTCTCAACGAGACCAACGATTCTTTAACAGTTACATAACGTTGTCTCTCAAACAATGGAAAATCCGGGATGGACTGTAACAATATCATGAGAAAGAAAGATGCTACTCATAGTATTATAGCTTTCTCTCTGCCATGCATATCAGTAACTTACAAAAATCAAAAAGACATGCCCACCTTACACTGTGAACTGCTCGCTCTGTAAAGCGAGATTGGCGGCGACCTGTAGCAGATTTAAAAGCACAATGAAGCGCTGGTGCAGGCATAATCAATGTTTCGGCAGGACAATGCGACACCCCACACGTCCAGAATTGCTGCAGAGTGGCTCCAGGAACACTCTTCTGGGTTCAAAAACTTCCGCTGGCCACAAAATTCTCCAGAGATGAATATTATTGAGCATGTCTGGGATGCCTTACAACGTGCTGTTCAGAAGAGATCTCCACCCCCTCGTACTCTTACGGATTTATGGACTGCCCTGAAGGTTTCTTGGTGGCAATTCCTTCCAGTACTACTTCAGACGTTAGTCGAGTCCATGCCACGTCGTGTTGCGGCACTTCTGCCTGCTCGTGGGGGCCCTAACGATATTAGGCCGGTGTACCAGTTTCTTTTGCTCTTCAGTGTATTATTGCTAGTGGCAATCCAACTCTGTCACTCCCCGTCATACCTATAATTACTGATCCTGTTGGCTGGCTCGAATTGTCCAGCATGTTCTTCAGAGTTAGCTGTTAGCACCGGCACTCACGTCGGTCGTCTGCTGCCATAGCCGCCAAATTTCGCCCCACTGCCCTAAAGGATTCGTTCATTGTTAAGTCCCGCATTAATTTCTGCGGTTCATTCACTCAGTGTTGCTTGTCTGTTGGCACTGACAACTGAAACGTCGCTGCTCTTGGTCGTTAAGTGGAGGCTTTCGGTCAGTGCGTACTCCGTGGTGAGATGTAATTCTTGTAATCTGGTGTTCTCGGCACACTCTTGACACTGTGGATCTCTGAATATTGAAATCCCTACAGAGTTCCGAAATGGGATGTCCCATGCGTCTAGCTCCAACTAACATTCCTCGTCCAAAGTCTGTTAGTTCCCGTCATGCGAGCGCAATCACTTCGAAAATCTTTTCACACGAATCTCCTGAGAACAAATGACAACTCGATCAATGTACTACCCTTTTATACCTTTGTAAACGACATTACCGCCGTCTTTATATGTGCAGATCACCATCTCATGATTTTTGCCAGTTCATTGTATGTTACCCTTCTTTAGTGAATATTAAGTTGAAAAAGCGACCAAACATGTTACAATATCATTCCAGAAATCTTTCTTTCTTTGTTAAGGACTTATTTATTTTCCTCTTGCAGTGTTACGTCTTTTTCGTGATATCCCTAAATCGGTCGAGGCAAAAGCCGGGATGGTTTCCTCGAAAGGGCATGGCAGATTTCCTTTCCCATCCTCTCGTAATCCGATCTTGTGCTCCTTCTCCCGTCGTCGAATCGACGTCAGACCCTAGTATTCACTCCTGCATCCAAGGATATTGCGGAGGAACAGGTTCTTCATTGTATTCATTCTGGAAACATCTGTTGCTAAGGCATTCCTCAGAAATATCCCTTCTTTCAGTAGTTCTAATCGCGCAAGGTATGCAGGAGAACTTCTGTGGAACCTGGAAGGTAGGAGGTGAGGTACTGGCGGAAGCACAGATGTGAGGGCGGTCGTGAGTCATGGTTAGATAGCTCAGTCTTTAAGATCATTGTCCGCCGGAGGCAAGATTCCGTCGTACGGGTCTTTAATTGAAGTCCGGGGAAGATGGTGAGTGAAATGGTGCAAATGGCTCTGAGCACTATGGGACTTAACATCTGTCATCAGTCCCCTAGAACTTAGAACTACATAAACCTAACTAACCTAAGGAAATCACACACATCCATGCCCGAGGCAGGATTCGAACCTGCGACCGTAGCGGTCGCTCAGTTTCAGACTGAAGCGCCTAGAACCGCTCGGCCGATCGTGAGTCACCTCTCTCACTTTGCGTAAACTGTCTTGTTGCAGTTAGGGAGCTACAGAGAGAGAGAGAGAGAGAGAGAGAGAGAGAGAGAGGGACAGAGACAGACAGAGAGAGAGAGAGGAGGGAGGGAGAGAGGAGGGAGGGAGAGACAGACAGAGAGAGAGAGAGAGAGAGGAGGGAGGGAGAGAGGAGGGAGGGAGAGAAGAGGGAGGGAGAGAGGAGGGAGGGAGAGAGGAGGGAGGGAGAGACAGACAGACAGAGAGAGAGAAGGGAGGGAGAGAGGAGGGAGGGAGAGACAGACAGAGAGAGAGAGAGAGAGAGAGAGAGAGAGAGAGAGAGAGACAGACAGACAGACAGACAGAGAGAGAGAGAGAGAGACAGAGAGAGAGGGGGGGAGGAGGGATACCAGCATAACTACTTAAAACTCATGATCGCTTTTTCATCTTCACATTTCCTAAAACAGGATAATGCTCGTATATTTTGTGACGGGAAACCACACACATCGTCGATGTCGGCGACTCGCGGGGCGTGGTCTCTACTTGTCGGTTCCGCTTCTAGTGTGACGGTCTTGGCGAGGCCGACAACTCTGTGTGATTTCCAGGACGACCGTCCCCTGAATTTAGCGGTGTTACCAGTATTGTGTCCGGCTGCCACGTGTGTGGAATGTGGACGCGGCGCGGAACCGCTACAGGATCCCGCCTCCAGCCCGAACATAACGGATGAGCGAGTTAATGGCTAGGACACGCAACAGGCAGAGACAGACTGCAGACAGCTTGCAGGATCTCCTGGAATCGGACAGACTACGCTGTCCCGCTGAACTCATTCATATCGATTTGCTGTTGACACATACCTAGCACAGATTTAGAAAATATCGTCCTTGTTAAACACACCTGGCTCTTTATTCGGACAAAAATGAGTACTATCTACAAGAGATCTCAAGTTGCTTTCATATTTCTAGATTTCCAGAATGGTTTTGTAACTGTTCCTCAGATGCGGATTCTAATCAAACAGCATTCCTACGGGGTATCGCCTCAGTTGTGCAACTGAATTCGTGGTTTCCTGCCAGATACGATGTCCTCCAATGAAAGCGAAGTAAAAGCTGGAGTTCCCCAAGGAGTTTTGAATATAAACTTGAATTTTACTAATTTTATGATTACTTGCTTATAAAAATTAGCTGCCGCATGAGTATTGCCTGTTGCCGCCCATACGCGTATTACTGTTTCTTAAGCAAGCTTAAGTTGATTCAAAGCCAGAAGATTCGAGTCCCGGACCGGCAAGCAGTAATGATCACGTTTGCAAAAAAAAAAAAAAAAAAAAAAAAAAAAAAAAAAAAAAAAAAAAAAAAAGTCACCTACGCGTTCTTTGCTAGCCCATAAATGTGTGCAATGAGGAAAGGAGAAAGGCATGCTATTACATCTTCTGCATGTGAACAAAGTGAACTGAATAGAGGTAAACGTTCATGCAGAATAGAGTTCATATTTTATTAGATTGTTAGTGCGTTAGTTTCACCGTAGTTTAGGCATCTTCTCACTCTGAAATCTTACCTGTGACCAACAATAACACTTTTCTGCACGGAAAAAGATATAATTTTTGAAATGTTTCAATACTGAGCAGCACTATAAACGTGATTAACGGAGGGGCCTCAAACTGTTAGACCCCGTAAAATGGATATTTTGCTTTAACATGCAACTCATTTTTTAGTAATGATTGCCTAACCGGTGTAACATATAGGCCTACCTTTCGGACAGTAGCCTACTTTCTTCTTTTCCCCAGAATATTTCTCGCCATTATCTGTCAGTTCTGGAGTATCCAAACATATCACATTTGGAATCATCTGCTTCATTTTATATTTCAATTTCATTTTGATGTTTGCAAAGTATGTAAGTCTATACCATGTGAAACTACCTCTATTTTTTATTAATTAAACACTGACCTTCAGCATTTTCCCTGACGAAGACAACTCAGACTTAAGCTATTCATGTATTACTCACAATATACAAGTCTAACGCAATCTGACTGCTATACATTGACAACATAACTTCCAATAATTAAAGAATGGCCCTGAATTGCAAGAAATACTAACAATACAAATGCAAAAAATATGAAATTAAAGAAATATGAAACTACAACAATTAATTGCCTAAATGCATTTCAGTCACGAATCTCGATAGTGGAAACACCATTATTTTTCATAAGTTATTTACCTCACAGAAAATCTTCGTAACACCAACTACAGCAATTACAGCAAGTAGCATCAACGGCCAGGTAAATAAACAGATTCTAATTACTACCGACTAACTACTAGGAGGCATATGGTAAGCAAAAAGATAGATTTTGTTGCTGAGCAAACAATGTATTTAGAAAATTTTACCTTATTCATGTGAGATGAGGTTCCAAAAATAATGTAATTGTCAATAATTCCAGTGCCCAAACATTATCAACCATACATCCTTCCTCATACATTTCCTGGCGTATTGTGTTATAAACACATCATTTCATCTCACTTTACGGTCCATGTCCTACCAAAACAGAGTGTCCACTAAGAATCATGTCCATACACTTCCCTATCCACTCGCTAACTGTTAGTCCGTCCAACCACAGAATTTCTTGCCGAGGGCGCAGAGCGCTGTCAGCGATATTAACACAGTATATAGCGCCGCCAAAATACAAACAGGCTACTTACACATACTTTGTCATATACCGTCAGTTAGCTAGTTTCATGTTCCGTGTGTCATTTGCGAGATAAATCGTAATGATGTGGAACAAGTCATATTATATTAGCATCATTCTTGAAAAAAATATGCCTCTATGCTGATCATTTATTAGTTTTTTAAAATTAAAGACAGACAGAGGTTAGCAATTCCTACCCATTACCATTTACACATTACAATAACACATAGTCTTTTTCGGAAAAGGAGGAGTTGTCAAAGACTAATGTGTTCAGTTTAATTTCAAATTTTACCTTGTTGTCTTTAGGGCATTTTATATCAATGGATAAATGATCAAAATTTTTGGTTGCAGCATTGTAAACACGTGTTAATGCTGCAGACAATCTTAATGCGGCGTAATAAATGTTTTTTTCTTCTGGTATTGTAGTTCCCTACACCATTGTTCCCGCTGCAGTGCAGTGGACTTTTATCGCTAAACATCATGAAGGAATATCTATACTGCGAAGCGGATAGATTCTATTCGCACACCGAGCAGCAGGCGGGCACGACGAAAAGAGTGTTCACACAGGTTTTCGGTGAAAGTATTCTTCACAAAGGAAGGAAAGCTTATACATACACAGCGATACAGTCATACACACTGAAGTATCAGACACACAAGACAACTGCCTTCGGCTGTTCTCGCCAAGGACGTGGGGGGTGGGGGGGGGGGGGGAGGGGGGGAGGGATGTGAACAATGAATAAAAATCGGCGGGAGGAATTTAAGGCATGACGTGCTGTATCAACAGTCAGTGCGGTCACGCAGCCGTGCGTTGTGCGGGGACGAGATCGTCGACATGGTGTGGCTCGGATATCGGAGCGTCTGGGGTTTGGGAGGCAATGAAAAACACATGACAGAATAAAAGTAAACAGTGCAACCATAATTCTTGTATGCAAAAGAAAATACTGCTTGAACGACTCGACTTATGGATGAAATGTGATTCTTCTCAACTTTAGATTACAATCGGGTCGATTAGTACACCCATAAACGACGCAAGGTGGCATTTTTGTTAAAACAAATATGTCTCCATAGAATAAAAACAACAGTTGCCATTTAGATATCCCAAGCGGTCGAAAATGGGCGCGGACACGTCAGAGTGACATCACGGGGAAGTATCGTGGCGGTGAGCCGTGGAAGAATAAATGCTGGGAACCTAATGTTTTGGGCTACGTAAGATAGCGAACGTCGGCTTCAAGTTCACGACGTAATGACAACCCCCTTCTTTTGTAAACTGCATGGATGTTTTACATGCACGTCACAGATGTATATAGTCGTAGATATGATCCCCGAAATAACAAAAGACACGTAATGTAGATTCTTTGGCCTATCTGTTAGTTACATGGCAGTTATGTCGGACGTGATCAAGAAATGCCACCGCCTAAGAACTGACAGCGATAACATAAACGACATCCTATGTAATGCTGTAGCTGTGGAGGTCAGTTTAAGACCTCGGGCTTCGAGGAAAACGTCCGACTGCGCGGATGACTCTTCTTTTCGTAGGTAACCAAACAGTGCTCATTTGCACAGGTTTGAGCAAGCCAAAAAGTTAAGTTAGCAAGCACTGCCTTCCACTAACAGTCAGGGTCGCTCCTCTGGCCAGTCTCTTGTGTATCTACGTGTGAAGGACCGATCAAATATAGGCACAAAGAACTCTGTTACAACTGAAAATGCAATCTTGGCGAAAACTACCTACTTCTGAATTAACAGCAAACACGACCGTGGCGTCATCATTGTCTATTTGGTTTCGCCTGCCCTCGCAACACACATAAAAACCACTAAGAAGCTATTGTTAATATCAATTATTTTATGTAGAAATAACTCTGATGTCCTCAAGGATTGTTAAGGGGACCACAACATGGTTCAGGTCGAAAAAAATCGATTTTCTGTTTTCATCATATTTCGATAGATTAAGGTTTTATTTAAGTACTCTGAAAAGGATATTGCTGAAAAAAAATTTTTCGGGCATTTAAAGAGCATTTTCCTACTACGTGTGTTTATGTGCCACGCCAACTTTTCTGTCACCCACTTTTCTGCATATATTTTAGATCTTTTTAGATCTTTATATCCCCTACATTGCATGTAGGGATGTTTTTTTACTCCTGAGTGTGTTGGCTATCCTTGGAATGCAACGATCGGTATTCTTCTGTTTCTGCTGTTTGTAAACAACACGCTTTCAAACACGCGGTTAGTTTTGTTCAAGTGTGATTGCGAGTAGTTGTTATAGAAAACTTTCAGGTATACTATGGGCAGGCAATTAGGAGAAATAAAGAAAATCTGGAGGCAATGAAGAGAGATGTTTGGGTCATACTCTTCCATAAGACCTCTACTGACGATAAGCCATGTCATGGGTTGTGTCCATTAGGAGAAATTTCGTGGCGCAAATACAATAGGGCTCAGGCAACTGGAGAATCTTATTCTCACCAGCATTCTTTTCCTGCTCCTGTTATTACAGCAATTAAACCTATTTTCAGAGACTTGGCTCATCCTGACCTTCTAAGGAAATGTCTGTATGGGCAGACACAGAGCACAAATGAATGTTTCAACAGCATAATTTGGAACCGCCTTCCTAAAACTGTATTTGTAGGCATGCATACAATGAAATTAGGTGTTCATGATGCTGTTATTACATTCAATTGCGGCAATACTGGAAAGTGTTGGGTACCGGAAAATCAAACCTGGTGAAAATATGATCACTGGGCTGAAACATTGCGATTAAATGAGGATAGCCGATGCAGGCAGGTCTGCATCTAATATGGCCAAGAAAGAAAGAAAGACAAACATCCAGAAAGGTGAAAAAGAAGCTGAAGAACTGTTAGCGGCCAAAGAAGGACCATCATATGCAGCAGGACAGTTTTAATTAACTGTAAGTAACAAATTTCAAAAGTTTTTTCTTGAAAGTCAATTTCCCGCAAACTAAAATTTTCAGTACATATGCCCCATTATGTCAGATACTATCTTAGATAAATGAATGAAATTTTCAGAGACTACATAACATAAAAAGCCACCTCTGGTACTAGATTCATTAATATTCCCCAATTAGGAAGTTCACAAAAATATTTTCTGCAAAAAAAACTTAATATTTTTTGTTAATAAGTTTAAAAAAGTGTTTCTTAAAAACTATAAAATGGATAAAGTAGATTTTAGTACAGTTGACTATTAGCATCACGTAACATACAGTAAAATATTAAGGTCCTGCATCAAATAGTTTTTTCAGAAATGGGTCAAATACTTGCCTAAATTAACATGGGTTAGACAGGCAGGGTGTGGTCCCCTTAAGCTGCAATCATCATAATCCACACGCGGCATAGCACTGGGGGGTATAGCATCACGACCTGGCCCCTTCCTTACTGACATACAGCCATGAGTGGCACCTAACATTAAACGGCTCTCACGTGAGAATACATTTTTACTTCCTCTCAAACGTGATCTAGCTTGATACAAGATGGTAGAAACAAAGTCAGTGTCCTGGAGCCTATAGGGCATCGGGCTGGGAGCTAGTGCTCGAGTAATTGACTGGCTACAGTTCGTGGTGTCACTCTGGTGCCAATAAAAGCTCTAATGACTGCAGCAGGTGCTGTACGAAGTACCACAGCCATGCGGCAAACACGTCAGTATTCCTCATCAATAGTTGTCTGGGTGCGGCCCAACTAACTGAAATCAGAAAATAGTAACTTCCCGGCGCCAATGTTGACAACAATCACGCACTGGGGGACACATCCCTGCCAAATCTTTTTTTGCGGAAAGATGATCCACCTTCCCACAGCTGTACTACACGGCCTCGTTTAAACTCCTTAAGCTACTGAGACTGTTTTTTTTCGTCTCCGTAAAGGCACGCTTAACTCACGCTGACCTCAAAACGTCAAATCCGAATGGTAACGTGTCACGCCGTGAACATCGCGTATTCATAGCAATCGTGCTTCACCACTTCACAGTGACAAGCGTGAAAGCTGAATCGGTGTCATCTCGTCGATGTGTAAATACACGAACCAGCACATCTGATTCTGAGTGTTGGGATTTCATTTTGCACCGGCGTTCTAGAGAAAGTAAACTCCGCGAAGCATTAAAGCTTTCTCTGTCTGCACCACACATTGGCTAATCCGTATAGAAATAATATGATCGTAATACTATGACGCTCATGGCGAACACATCTGCAGAATATTTACAAGCGTTTACGTTTACAGCAGTTCTGTTTGGCAATGGCATTTCATACAGCTAGACATCAGAAATAAATAAAAAAGAAATTAACTGAACGTTCTGGAATGAGTAGATCGACAGGGACGAAATGAGTGAAGATTCAGTGACATTAAGTTACGTCACTGCAAACAGTCCATAAATGTGGAATTCACAGTGTAATTCATACTTCATGACAACTCAGAATTTCATAGCAGACCGGGTCTTGTATCTGGAATATGGCGCTTGTAATGTTCTTACCATTTTGTTCCTCAATAAAAGTAAGCTTTGTTTGCTTCTTGTTCTTGCTTTAAGAAGTTTCTTTTTATACATTCATGAAATCAGCACTGCCGAAAATTGCTTTGTTCCTGTAAATCAGAACTCTTTAGCATTGTTTGTAACACAACTGAAGAAACATTCGGCTTATTTCTCAACAACGTGGAGATCTTCAGTATTAAATACCAATTTCCAACATCATATAGTGTCTTAAAAGTTCAGTGTAATAGTACTGCATAGCTATGACGCACCTTCTATCTAATAACAAATTAGCTTATTCTGATTGTCTAATTATGTGACATGCAGACATCAAACAACTCCAACAATTTTTAAAACTCTTGGTTTGGCGCAATCTCCCAGGTTGCTGTCATACAACAGACCACACTCAGGTATATAAGGTAAAAAAACCTTCTGATCATTTTTATCTACATAATCTTTATAGCTTAACCGCATGAAACCAAACAATGGAAAATCCAGGATGGAATGTAACAATTATGAAAAGGAAAGTTGCTACTCACCATACAGCGGGAGTCGCGATAGGCACAACAAAAAGACACTCACATTTAAAGCTTTCGGCCGTTAAGGCCTTCGTCAACAGTAGGCGACAAACACACATACGCAAACGCAGCTTGCATACACAACTCAGATTACCCGATTTATATAAGTGACAGTCAACAGAAAACAAGACAAATTGGAAAAAAGTAGTAAACTGTTTGTTATTTCAAAAATAATCGTCACAAGTGTTAATACATTTAACCCACTGTGAGACAAGATAGCAGTGCCTCCGAGGAAAAAATGTTTGCAGTTTCCTACGGAAACATGATCGTACCCAGGCCTACCATTTCGACCGAACCAAATCGAAGACACGGATGTCAATTTTCGGGGCTCCAAAAATATGGAAATCACATGGGGATAGATCGGGACTGTATGGAACACCTGTAAGGGCTTCCCAGCGAAACTTCTGTAGCGAACTCTAAACAACGTTGGCAATACGTGGGCGGACGCAGAAGTTTCTGTGGGGAACCTTACACATCCTTCATGCAGTTCCGATCTCTCCCC
Source organism: Schistocerca americana (assembly GCF_021461395.2). Taxonomy (NCBI): domain Eukaryota; kingdom Metazoa; phylum Arthropoda; class Insecta; order Orthoptera; family Acrididae; genus Schistocerca; species Schistocerca americana. The sequence goes on from NC_060125.1 coordinate 439,832,565, forward strand.
ATGCAATTTCCATATTTTTGAAGTCCTGAAGAAAGACATTCGCGGGCGCTGATTTGCTTCGGACGAAGAGGAGCACGTCTGAGTACAAACATGGTTCCACAGGAAACTGCAAACTTTTCTCCATGAAGGCACTGGCCGCCTTGTCTCTCAGTGGGAGAAATGTATTAACACTTATGGTGATTACTTTTAAAATAATAAACAATTTATCATATTTTTTTCTTCTGTCTCGTTTTCATTTGATTCCCCGTTATACATTAGGTAATATGTGTGCTGTGTATGTTGGGTTTGTCGTTTTGGACATGCCCGAAAGAAAGACACGCGTACAAAAAATGGCTCTGAGCACTATGGGACTCAACATCTTAGGTCATAAGTCCCCTAGAACTTAAATCTACTTAAACCTAACTAACCTAAGGACATCACACACACCCATGCCCGAGGCAGGATTCGAACCTGCGACCGTAGCAGTCCCGCGGTTGCGGACTGCAGCGCCAGAACCACACAGCCACCGCAGCCGGCACACACGTACATTTTTAAAACTTATGGAGCAGAGAAATCAGTCGTCCTTCCTTTCAGGCTATATTAAAGCAAATCTGGATTTCGGCTAGCCATTATCAATGCAATATTTCAAAAATTTTAATAAATGTTCTGAAATATCAGGCTCCTATTGTTCGGAATCCTGTCGAAGGTCATTCAAGACAGGTAGTCTGACGTAATAGGACATGTATTAAAAACTGTGAAATATTGCACTGATAATGGCTAGTTACTAGCCGAAATTTAGATTTGCTTTAATAAAGCCTGAAAGGAAAGGGCGACTGATTGCTGTGCTCCATCATTTTGAAAGTCAGTCGTTGAGTGCATTTCCTAATGGAAATAACTTGACATACATACATACATAATGAAGGCGAAGACGGCCAATGACTCCTTCAGTGCAGATAAAGACCATGCCCGAACTCTTGTGGGAGGTGGCGAGACGTCGCGAGTAATGGGGCTAATTAGCAAGGGCACTACTTCAGTGGCCTGTGGCGTAAATTGAGAATTCGGGTCTGACGGGAGGCGTGCTAGAGTAGTCCGTGCGGCTGTGGTGATCACTGTGTCTGGATGGAGTAGTAGTCGGCGCATGTACCTAGCAAGTCAGCGTGTTCGGTCGGAGACCTGGTTGCCCTCTGTAATAAAAAAAACTGAGTGGGAAGATCAACAATGCGAACTTGAGCGGATGTCATATGATGTCCGCAACGACCAAACACAACGATCAACAACGAACAATATGAAATGTCGGCACGATAGCTCAGTGTGTTCGGTCAGAGGGCCAATTGTCCGCTGTAATAAAAGTAACTGAGTGAAGGAATCAACGATCAGCTTGAATAGATATCATGTAACGTCCGCCCAGACCAAACGAAACGAACAATTAAAAAACAAAAAGTAAGCAGGAGACCCAGGTTCGAATCCTGGTCCGGCAAAAATGTTTAGCTTTCCCCATTCATATAAATCGGGGCCCACTGGCAGCTAATTTCTTTAATTCCCTTGCGTCTTGAGTACGTATTTTAATTTTCTCACTCTGTAACCCTCAAATCACATAATTTAATAATGTGTTCCTCATATATGCTGTGCAGGCGTAATTAGTAAAATTTCGTTACTTTGTTATCTTTCCTGGTGTAGTAATTTCAGTGCTCGGCGATATATTTAGCAATGAGCGTTGTATCAGAGATCAGTTAACACCTCCCCGGCAACTGCGCAAAGAACCAATGCTTTACCGGTTTCGACAAATTAATTGTCATCTTCAGACGCGTGCAAAATTAGGGTTATTAAAAATCTTTAGATCTTGGCTATACATTTATGCTAAGTATAAGACGTATATTACAGAAACTTATCTGTTAAGCATACGTCAATATCTTCTTCAAAGAAGCGTAATACCGTGGTATGTCTAGAAATTTACATATCGTGTGTACCGAGCGAGGTGGCGCAGTGGTTAGCACACTGGACTCGCATTCGGGAGGACGACGGTTCAATCCCGTCTCCAGCCATCCTGATTTAGGTTTTCCGTGATTTCCCTAAATCGTTTCAGGCAAATGCCGGGATGGTTCCTTTGAAAGGGCACGGCCGATTTCCTTCCCAATCCTTCCCTAACCCGAGCTTGCGCTCCGTCTCTAATGACCTCGTTGTCGACGGGACATTAAACACTAACCACCACCACCACCACCATATCGTGTGTGATTACTGTAAACGCAGACTGACGGATTACACTAACTGACATCTGATAAGCCAGTACCAAGTAAGTTTCTGTGATATACTTCTTGTACTTCACATATATCCCTATTTTTGCAGGCTTTTGAAGATGACAAATTAATTTGTCGAAACCAGTAATGCGTAAAAAATATATATTTGCAACTGACAACTGAATTTTATCCTGAAAGAAACGTATTCTACAACTGCTGAAAATTACAGCCATGAATAAAATAACGGAACCATTTATTTCTAGTAAGATGGTTGCGACTTAAATGTATGAGCACGTCACTTTGATCCGAAACTGTTGCGACGCACGTGTCTTCTCCCCCTCTTCAACCATTAGCGACGCGCTGCTTTGTGGATGACGTCACGGTATCTAGTGTATCACTTCGGTCCCTGCGACTTCCCCGCGCAGACTCAGCCAGTGAGCAGGCGAGGCAGTGACTTGCACTCCGCCCAGAGCCCACAACGCGCAGCTTTCCCCTCGCTTTTTACGGTTACTTGGCTACGAGGTCACAACGGTCCCAATTCAGCTCCATTTGCTTTCGCGGTAAATCGGGCCAGATCTAAAAACGACAGTAATATCGCCATAATACTTAAAGTTGTACCGGGAAACGCTCGAAGGAAATGCAGACCGTGTCCTTCGCTTCAAAATGGGCGACTTTCACTCCACGTCCATTTGCAGGGCGAATACGAGAGTCTCTTGGGGGGGGGGGGGGGGGGGGCAAATGCTGCCATCACTCCGCTGGGCAGATCATAGATAATAAGGACAGACACGAATTTCCACTATGAAACAGTGCTACATCAATAACTTAAATTACTTAAACATATATTCTTATGAAAGATCCGTCCGGATAGCCACGCGGTCGTGTTCCTTCAGCACTTCCCGGACATTTTCGAGGGATCGCGATTATGGCGACGAACAGAATTTCTGAGTTATTTGTACATCTAAAGCCGCTGTTTTTTGTCGAATCTTTTTCTATTGCTCTGGAACACCGGGAGTCGTACTTCACACGTACTCAAGTTTCACGGCCGAGGGAAACGGACCTGTTTGTTAGCATCATAGAATACACACCAAGCACCGCACAGTTGTAAGCAACAATTTACACTGATATTATGACATTTACGTTTAACTAGAAAGAAAAATCTGTAAACATGATTTTCCACTAAACTACGATCAGTCATCTCGTCAGATAAAGCTTATCACACCGCAAACTGTGTCAACGTATTATACTACTTCATTTGAATAACTAACGTTAGTGTTTGCGACTACTGGATGTCAGGTGACAATGATTGTGAACATCTGAAACTGCTAGAGGCAATAGAATAATGCAGTTGTGTCGAAATTATTCCTTCAGTTATCACTCAACACCCGCGGAATGTTAGCAAATGAGAAATATTGTAACAATTTGCGTTGAGTTGTGCAGCAGCAACGTTGTCAGTGAACCTATGTCGTCAACAAGAATTCTGCTGACAATGCCGATGGTGTTTAATGCAGAGAATTTTTTTGGAAATTAGAATGGATTTTTGCCGGCCGCAGTGGCCGAGCGGTTCTAGGCGCTTCAGTCCCGAACCGCACTCCTGCTACGGTCGCAGGTTCGAATCCTGCTTCGGGCATGGATGTGTGTGCTGTCCTTAGGTTAGTTAGGTTTAAGTAGTTCTAAGTCTAGGGGACTGATGACCTCAGATGTTAAGTCCCATAGTGCTTAGAGCCATTTGAACCATTTAGAATGGATTTTTGACAATTACGAACATGCATTACCTTAACATATACAAGGAGATTAAAGTATAACAAGATTGATAGAAAGTCATTTCATGTTCCATCATCTTTCGGGCGTGCACTCGGGACAGCGACAATTCTTCTTGCGATATTTCGGCTAGAAACCTCCCAGCCATCTTCGCCTTGAAGATGGCTGGGAGGTTTCTAGCCGAAATATCGCAAGAAGAATTGTCGCTGTCCCGAGTGCACGCCCGAAAGATGATGGAACATTATGTCCGCCGGGAAAACTTCAAGAATCAAGTCATTTCATATCCTACAAACCTGTGAATCCAATAAAAAAGGAACCTCGTAGGAGGTGTGCTGTATCTTTTTCGTAGAAAACGCTGATGGTAAAAAATGGTTCAAATGGCGCTGAGCACTATGGGACTTAACATCTGAGGTCATCAGTCCCCTATACTTAGAACTACTTAAACCTAACTAACCTAAGGACATCACACACATCCCCCAGGATTCGAACCTGCGACTGTAGCAGCGGCGCGATTCCGGACTGAAGCGCCTAGAACCGCTCTGCCACAACGGCCGGCGCTGATGGAAAAAAATGGGAAGAAATAAGAACGTGGTGCGAAGATTGCAACGTGGGCTTGTGTGACGGAACTTGCTTAACGCTTTGCCACACTCAGAAACATTTTTAGTAGGTTGCTCCTGTCTTCATAACGTTGAATGCGATTTTCGCCTTTCCTGCATCATGTAAGTTAAATGTCAATTAAAACTCACTTCTAAACTCAGTTGTTTGTTTTCTTGTTACTTTCATTTAATACTATCCTCACAACTATTCCAATTATCGAATAAAAATATCTCGCAAATTTGGGCAGAAAATCGCACACGTGGTTGGAGGGTCAATGACAAGGACCTGTGCAATTTCCCAGTTATACTAATCGCAAACATTTAGAAAAACTTTCGCACTCTTTGACATGGGACAACGCTGGTCGTAGACAGTTGAGGTACACAGATTCCGTCCTGCGAGGGAAGGTGTGGCGACAGGAAGGGCATTTGGTCAGCCTCTACCACTAATTTTGTCAAATCCCATAAGAGATTGACCCTATGAAGAAATGGAATAGCAGCTTAGAAAAAGGAAAGAAGAAGGAGTATATACGCTGATCAGCCAGAATATTGTGACCCACTACGTAATAGCTCGTATGTCCACTTTTGGCACGGATAACAGCAGTGGCGCGTAGCATGGAAGCAACGTGGTATTGGTAGGTTGCTGGAGCGAGTTGGCATCACATCTGCACTCATACGACACATAATTCTCATAAATTCCGGGGAGGAGGCGATGATCTCTGACGCCACGTTCAATCACATCCCAGATGTGTTCGATCGGGTTCATATCTGGCGATCTGGGCGGTCAGCGCATCAATTTGAACTCACCATTGTGTTCCTTGAACCATTCCACCGACATTCCTGACCTTGTGACTTGTTGAAAAAAAGCCAGTGCGGTTGGGAAACTGATCGTCATGAGGGGTGTACCTGGTCTGCAGCCAGTGTACGACACTCTTTGGTCGTCATGGTGCCTTTCACGAGCTCCACTGGACCCACTGATGGCCACGTGAATGACTCTCAGAGCATAATGGAGCCGCTGCCAGCTTGTCTCCATTCCACAGTGCAGGTGTCAAGGAGCTGTTCCCCCTGATGACGACCGATTCGCGCCCTCCCATCGGCTTGATGGAGAAGGTATGGGATTCATCAGACCATGCAACACTCTGCCACTGTGGCAACGTCCAGTGTTTCAGTTGTAGTTGCTCATGTCGTGGTGTTAACATTGGCACATGCATGGGTCGTCTGTTGCGGAGACCCATTGTTAGGTATACTCAGTGCGTTGTGTGTTCAGACACACGTGTCCTCTTCCCAGCATTAAAGTCTGAGGTTAGTTCCGCCACAGTTCGCCGCCTGTCTTGTTTTACCAATCTACCCAGCCTACGACGTCCAACTGTAATGAGGGGTGGCGCTCAACTCCGCAACGTCTGGACGTTTAAGCTCTACAAATACAGGTTTGACCTTTTATCAGAAATCCAGAATGGTAACATGATCAAATCTATCACTTCAAGATGGAGCTTCACCATTAATGGAGAAGACATTCACCACGGCACTCCTCGACCACCCGACAAGTCGTGCAGTTTTCGAAATGCTCGTCCCAAGTCCGAGGGTCACCACAATCTGCCCATGATCAACCTCGGACAGATCGTGCACCATCCCCATTCTGAACATGTACAGCATGCTCACTATACTATATGCACGGTGCATGAGTCTAATTATCAGTCATTCCTCGCCAGGTGACGCTGCTATCGCCTGGACGGGTTTACATCGACAGCAAGTCGGTGGTTATAATGTTCTGGGTGATGAGTGTGGGGTGAGCCAAAAAGGACTTCACACCTTCGGAATAATATAGAAATGTATTAGGATAACTTACAGAATCGGTACATGTGTCATTTCGTAGCAAACGATTTCAAGTTGGACATAAAAGTGTCAAGTGGCATTTTGGTTTGATGTGACCACCATTTGTGATGCGGCAAACGTCCCACCGGTAGTCAGTTATTTCCAACACTTGCTGTAGCGAATCGGGAGTAACTTGTGAAACGGCAGCGTAATCGATTTTTCAGGTCGGCTAAATTGTTTGGTAGTGGAGGAACAAACACACAGTCTTTAATGAAACCACCAGAGAAAGAAATCCAGTGGTGTCAAGTCTGGGGAGCGAGATGGCCACGTGATTGGCCCTCCTGGGAAGCGATTGTCGAGGAAACCTCGAACTTCCGCGAGGAGATGACGTGGTGCACTGTCTCGCTGGTAGTAAACCATCCCATCTCGATCATCTTCATCGTTATGTGGAATTAATAAGGTTTCAATCAAATCCAGATACACATTACCGGTAACAGTTTTCTCCACAAAGAAAAAGCGCCGTATATTTTCAGTTTGTTAAGGGCACAAAACACATTAACTTTAGGGCTGTCACGAACGTGTTCCAGAGTTGCATATTCTGCCACTGAAATGTTGACTCATCTCTGAAGATTATTGTGTTCAGGAATGTCTCATCGTGCTCTATGTGATGCAATATTTCCGCACAGAATTTCCCATGAGCAACCTTATCTGCATCACTAATGTGTTGTGCCATTGTAAACATGTATGGTTTCAAGTGTAAACGTCAACGCAGTATTCGCCAAACAGTCTTTTATGGCATGGCATATTCGTAAGCGGCATGTCGCGTTGATTTCTGTGGCCTGCGAGCAAAGCTCTCCCTACCCTGTTCGACATAATCATTAACACGCTGGCGACCTGGTGATTTACCATGTCGCAATGAACAACCTGTCTCAGTGATTTATCATGTCGCAATGAACAACCTGTCTCAACAAAGTTCTTTTGCCAAGAGTAAATTATAGACCTCGTTGGAGGTTGTTCAGCATATTCGGTGCGAAATTTGCGTTGGACAGTTGTTGCAGAGTTGGTTTCATGAAACCAAAACACGCAACGAGAACACTCCGCAATACTGAAAGTAGCCATTTTAACTGTGCACTACGCAGGCGCTCCTGGTGGCGGAATGGGGTACTGATGCACCACGTGAATAAAACTTGAGATTGTTTGCAACAAAATGACACATCTACGTATTATGTAAGGTATTCCAATAAATTTCTGTACCATTCCAAAGTTGTAAAGTCCTTTTTGATTCACCTTGTATTGTAATTAAGCTTTACCAATATGGGTAATGGCTGCATATGTAGTGAAATATAAGAACAGACATTTGCGACCAGTCACTTACGAAATAATTTCTTTATTTTCATTAATTAAATTGACGGAAAAAATTGCGACCTCAAGAAGGACTTGCGCGACATAAACGAAACTTGTTAGGAATGTTTCTATATCTGAAAGATCCTGTCTACTCAGATTTTGTGCCAGTTGCATGAGAGTGTCGATAGTGGCGCCACTATGAAGATGCAAATCAGGTTTGTTTCAAATACATGCTCTAACGGTGGCGCCACTATGAAGATGCAAATCAGGTTTGTTTCAAATACATGCTGTAACGGTCGCGAGCTTAAGTTACCTTTGAGTTTGGACGTGGTAAGTTGATGTTCTCAAGAATGCATCTACGGCGACAAAGACGCCATTATCAGCACCTCACTGAGCTTGAACGAGGTCGTGTAAGAGGGCTACTAGAAGCTGGATATTCCTTCTGCGATACTGCAGAAAGACTTGCCAGGAATATAGCAACTCTACATGGCTGCTGGCAGCGGTAGTCACGAGAATGTTCGGTCACAAGAAGATTGGGCTCCGGGACGGCCACGTGGCATTACAGAGACGGATGACCACCGTGTTCGGCTTATGGCACTGGCGGATTATACTGCATCTGCAGCAGCAATTTCAGCAGCAGTTGGCACCCTAAACCACCGCTATTTTCAACGTCAGTAGTATCAGGCGAGAGCTGCCTGGAGGGCAAGGTGGAGGTAGTTGTGTTTTAGGATGAAAGCCGGTTCTGCCTGGTGCCGGTGATGGCAGTGTGTTGTATAAAAGGAGGCCAGTTGAGGGCATGACAGCGGAAGCACTCGCGTGGTTATCCTACGCACCCTGACTGCAAATTCTTACGTCCGTCTGGTGATTCAACCTGTTGTGCTGCCATTCATGAACAACATTCCAATGGGTGTTTTCCAACAGTGTACCGGTAGGCCATATACCTCTGTTGTAACCCAATATGTTCTACATTGTAGACCTGTGGCCTTAGCCTGCTCGATCATCAGATCTGTCTCCAGTCGAGTACATATGGGACATCATCGGATGACAATTCCAGCATCATCCAAACAACATAAACCGTCCCTGTATTGAGCGACGAAGTGCAACAGGCATGGAACTCCGTCCCGCAATCTGACATCGGGCACCGGTAAAACACAACGCTTGTATTCGACTTTCTGATGGTTACACAGGGTGTTGATGTTGTTGCGGTCTTCAGTCCTGAGACTGGTTTGATGCAGCTCTCCATGCTACTCTATCCTGCGCAAGCTTCTTCATCTCCAAGTACCTACTGCAGCCTACATCCTTCTGAATCTGCTTAGTGTATTCATCTCTCGGTCTCCCTCTACGATTTTTACCCTCCATGCTGCCCTCCAGTACTAAATTTGTGATACCTTGATGCCTCAGAACATGTTCTACCAACCGATCGCTTCTTCTAGTCAAGTTGTGCCACAAGCTCCTCTTCTCCCTAATTCTGTTCAATATCTCCTCATTAGTTATGTGATCTACCTAACTTATCTTCAGCATACTTCTGTAGCACCACATTTCGAAAGCTTCTATTCTCTCCTTGTCCAAACTATTTATCGTCCATGTTTCACTTCCATACATATGCTTTCAGAACGACTTCCTGACACTTAAATCTATACTCGATGTTAACAAATTTTTCTTCTTCAGAAACGCTTTTCTTCCCATTGCCAGTCTACATTTTATATCCTCTCTACTTTGACCATCATCAGTTATTTTGCTCCCCAAATAGCAAAACTCCTTTACTACTTTAAGTGTCTCATTTCCTAATCTAATTCCCTCATCCTCGCCCGACTTAATTCGACTACATTCCATTAACCTCGTTTTGCTTTTGTTGATGTTCATCTTATACCCTCCTTTCAGGACACTGTCCATTCCGTTCAACTACTCTTCCAAGTCCTTTGCTGTCTCTGACAGAATTACAATGTCATCGGCGAACCTCAAAGTTTTTATTTCTTCTCCATGGATTTTAATACCTACTCCGAACTTTTCTTTTGTTTCCTTCACTGCTTGCTCAATATACAGATTGAATAGCATCGGGGAGAGGCTACAACACTGTCTCACTCCCTTCCCAACCACTGCTTCCCTTTCATGTCCCTCGACTCTTATAACTGCCATCTGGTTTCTGTACAAATTGTAAATAGCCTTTCGCTCCCTGTGTTTTACCCCTGCCACCTTTAGAATTTGAAAGAGAGTATTCCAGTCAACATTGTCAAAAGCTTTCTCTAAGTCTACAAATGCTAGAAACGTAGGTTTGCCTTTCCTTAATCTCTCTTCTAAGGTAAGTCGTAGGGTCAGTAATGCCTCACGTGTTCCAACATTTCTACGGTTTCCAAACTGATCTTCCCCGAGGTCGGCTTCTACCAGTTTTTCCAATCGTCTGTAAAGAATTCGCGTTAGTATTTTGCAGCTGTGACTTATTAAACTGATAGTTCTGTAATTTTCACATCTGTCAACACCTGCTTTCTTTGGGATTGGAATTATTATATTCTTCTTGAAGTCTGAGGAAATTTCGCCTGTCTAATACATCTTGCTCACCAGATGGTCGGGACTGGCTCTCTCAAGGCTGTCAGTAGTTCTAGTGGAATGTTGTCTACTCCCGGGGCCTTGTTTCGACTTAGGTCTTTCAGTGCTCTGTCAAACTCTTCACGCAGTATCTTATCTTCCATTTCCATAATATTATCCTTAAGAACATCGCCCCTGTATAGACCCTCTATATACTCCTTCCACCTTCCTGCTTTCCCTTCTTTGCTTAGAACTGGGTTTCCATCTGAGCTCTTGATATTCATGCAAGTGGTTCTCTTTTCTCCAAAGGTCTCTCTAACTTTCCTGTAGGCAGTATCTATCTTGCCCCTAGTGAGATAAGCCTCTACATCCCTACATTTGGCTTCTAGCCATCCCTGCTTAGCCATTTTGCACTTCCTGTCGATCTCGTTTTTGAGACGTTTGTATCCCTTTTTGCCTGCTTCACTTACTGCATTTTTGTATTTTCTCCTTTCATCAATTAAATTCAGTATCTCTTCTGTTACCCAAGGATTTCTACTAGCCCTCGTCTTTTTACCTACTTAATCCTCTGCTGCCTTCACTACTTCATTCCTCAAAGCTACTCATTCTTCTTCTACTGTATTTCTTTTCCCCATTCCTGTCTATTGTTCCCTTATGCTCTCCCTGAAACTCTGTACAACCTCTGGTTTAGTCAGTTTGTCCAGATCCCATCTCCTTAAATTCCCACATTTTTGCAGTTTCTTCAGTTTTAATCTACAGTTCATAACCAACAGATTGTGGTCAGAGTCCACATCTACCCCTGGAAATGTCTTACAATTTAAAATCTGGTTCCTAAATCTCTGTCTTGCCATTATATGATCTATCTGAAACCTTCTAGTATCTCCAGGGTTCTTCCATGTGTACAACCTTCTTTCATGATTCTTGAACGAAGGGTTAGCTATGATTAATCTACGCTCTGTGCAAAATTCTACCAGGCGGCTTCCTCTTTCATTTCTTAGCCCCAATCCATATTCACCTACTACGTTTCCTTCTCTTCCTTTTCCTACTGTCGAATTCCAGTCACCCATGACTATTAAATTTTCGTCTCCCTTCAGAGGGTGTTAATGTACCAGAATTTCACATTCCCAATGTCTTATCTCGCTCTTAAACTAACCTGTGATTTTGCAATGTTTATCACTTAAATATGTTATCGAGATAAATGTATTCCAGAAATTACACAATCCTACGTTAATTACTTTTTCGCAGGTTCGATTTTTTTTCCCCTCAGTGTATTTTTCGAGTCTCTTCAGGCTCAGAAGACGCCTAGGTCTCTGGTGAGTGACCTTCACTTTATGGACCTGTTCCTTCAACATAATTTTTCCCTTAACCCACAAAAAACAAACATCGTGAGATCGACCGTGGGAGCCAGTGGTGTAATGCGAGATTCTGCACCACATACGATTCATCGTTGTTAAGAAACGCTCTTACGTGTAGTGCGGTACTACTCCTTACTGTTATACAATGAATTCTCGCCGATGGGATTCCTGTAGCCCTCCTTTCTAGGCGAACTGCACCAGTGAGACCCCTGCGAAAACCACATGAACAACCGGCGCCAATGTATATTAATTCCGATATGTGACATTTACCTGAGTTTCTGTCTTCACTCATGCGGGAGAAATAGTCTTCGAAATTGGATGACTGTTTCTGAAACACCTTTAGTATTCAAACTGTGCAGACATCATAACAAGAACGTACATAATAAATTTCAGATTTGATGTTTCTTTCCTGCGTGATGCACAACAAATTTAAAAAAAATTGCGCAATATATCATGGAAGTAAAATCGCCACCAAGTGACATTTTTTAGTGCTTTAAGACTGGGCGCACGTGCATAAGGTATTTGGAAATCTTAATTTCCCAACTAGGAAGCTGATTATTGCCATATTTTTGTGTGAAAATAAACTAAATGTCATTGTATGATTGCAAAGAGTGTCTTATTGCATACGATTTGTTGTTTTTAAGATTGTGTGTGGACATGTTAGTTGTCTAACACCTATATATACACAAAGTTAGAATTTTCATATATTGTACAACAAAACTGATACAGTTGGGAAAGTCAATAGCGTTGCTGAGAATAAGAAGATGTATTTTAAGCAAAACCATTATAACTCGACGTAGCAGACCTTTGTACTGCAACAGATATGAGTCTGTTGTTCTGGTCTCCAGTCTGAAGACTAGCGTAGTGCAAATCTGTACGCAAGCTTACCCTGTGCAAACCTATTCAAGTCTACATTATTACTGAAGTACACACGATGCCTCAAACCTTTTGGGTCAAATGAAACACGGGATAGTGGGCCCACAACCGACGAAACGCGTTCGTAATTTTTTTTTGAAGGTGTACGGAAATATGTGTGTGTCGTTCCGTCTCTGAGAATAATTGAATTCTGATTGGGAACAAAAGAAACAGAAATTAGTTACTCCTCCTACAAATCATAAAGAAATTACTTCTCAAGTTTCTGACTGCGAATTTTAAAATATTCTGTAACGTCCCCTAACAACTGTTCTGCAGTGCTCCTGTATGCATCAGACAACTTACCTGGTCTTGCCGGTGTAACGGCATGATCAGCAACATGCTAGAATATTTCAATAGCAGTACTTCGATCCATGCAGAGTGCAATGGATGGATTAATTGCAACAACTACTGCCATATCTTTATACACACAGAAAGTGAATGATCAGGAGGGATTTGGTCATGTAGTCTTAAAAGGTGTAAAAATTAAAGAAACCAATAAAGATTATAACCTATTATATTTGCAGTACATTATTTAAACAATGACAAACTTAACACAGACTTTTAATTATTCCACAATTGATACGTGGGACTTGGGGAAAGCAGGAAAAGGTGTGAACGGGGCCATCATTTACCTTTGGTTTCAGAGTATACACGTACTCTTTATTTAAGAAAATAATTTTTTTTACAAACAATCATTTAAAAAAAATTGACTGTAACACAAGCTAGACTGATGGTTGAAGGCCTTATTACGAAAGAATTCAAAATTATTTGCCGGATGAAAGCCACTAGTAGTACTTCAGAACAATTAGCGGCTGAAGGCCTGAATTACTATTGAGGAAGACAACTACACGTTAAAAATACCAAAATAATTTTTAAAACAATCATAAAAAAACTGACTGTAACACAAGCTACACTGACAGCTCAAGGCCTTATTAAGAAAGAATTCAAATCATTTGTCAGCTGAAGGCCACAAGCAATAGGAATAAATTACACAAAATATTACTTTTAAGCAATTGACACACTCAGACCAAATAAAGAAGGGAGTGATCCACAGACAGTGCTCCAAGGATCGACCTGAGAACAGTCCCTACAGCTGCATAAGCGGTGAGACAGGCAGCCAAGAGTTATGCTCACCTAACAGAGTGGCAACTCAAACTAGGGACAGTTTAAACGCCGATCAATCCTCTTACCAAATCCACCTAATGTGTGATAACCAGTACAACGATGGAATAATTCAAGCAAGGGCGAAGTGACAGACAGCACTGCGTCTTCAGAATCCAGAGTTTAAAACGTCGAAAGGCAGAAGGAACTACTACAACCAAGGCAGACAAAAGAAACCACAATTCACACCGCAATCAAGGAGGCTGTCGAACTACACGTCATGCCGGACAGCATCAGCAAGACGAGGAGAAGTACACTGTCGCAAAAATACGCCAACCTCCAGGGCAGGTAACTGGGGCGTTAGTGGCCACTAGGTAGTAAAATACCGCTGGTCACACTTCACCAAATAATAACACAAATTCAAAAACTAATAATAGGCAGTAGAAGACGACTAATAGATTCCGCCAACTCGACACACCCCACCTGCTGCTGTCGGCGACCCTCAAGCAGCAACGCACAGACAAACGGCTTGATCACAAAAATGGAGGTTTCACTACTGGATTAATGTTCACTCAACGTGCTGGGTCTGGTGGACAACGAGGTTGCAGCCCTGGCAACTACAGCCCCTCGATCCAGCAATGCCTGCGTGCCGCCAGCGGTCCCGGCATGTCCTCGCACTGCTGGACATCTCTGTTGCTCTGTCCCAACCGAACTCCAACACACGACGACCCAGAAATACTTGAGGTCGCTCAAAAGATAGTACCACAGTACTCGCTATCTATAAACGCCGTTGCTGTCACTAATGGACAGACAAAGCGAGCAAACGTGGTGGCGCCAGTGAACGCACTAAGGAAACGGGAGGTCACAATCCATACACACGACACCAACCTGTCAATGGCATAAATGCGAGCCGGAACACGGCTCAACAATGTCTATAGTCAACAAACACGTTTCTGGCCACGACAAAGATACGAATATTACTATCAATGTATGCATACACAAATCTGACAAAATTCCTCCAGTGCAAAAGCAACCAACAACTACCAGCAGCAAAAAAGCAAGTTACCAAAAATCCCCAACTGATACCAAAGTCTGCTCAGGCGCTACTAGCACGATCACGGCAGGCTGCAACCTCTCACGTTGCGCGGCTTCTTTCCACTGCACGCTGCATCCGACCACTTCCAACTCCTTTCGACAACTGCTCGCTCTCCACTATTCGCGGCAGTAACATCTCACAAGGGGAGGCCACCAATTGTGAAATTCAGATTCGATTCATACTGCGCATAATAAAAGCTCATGGCCAGAGGTGTAATGTGGCAAAGCACCAAGATGCACTTCTCAGCCGTTGTCGAGAAAATCGACAGTTAAAAGAAACCGTTGCGGTGAAATACTCTCTACGATTAATGGTTTTCTACAGCGTCATAGCGCAGCGGTAAGCGCTGGGGTTCGTAATCCGAAGGTCGCCGGATCGAATCTCGCGCCATGCAATATTTTTTTATTATTAGTTTTTTGCAATTCAAATATATATATATATATATATATATATATATATATATATATATATATATATATATATACAAACTATTAATGAATTGCTTATGCATGTTGGTGAAGGCGGATCGCTCTCCAATTGTACCGCCTCCATTTTTCCGTTTGTTTAACAGGGTGTACCAAAGCTGTCCCGTCCGCACTGATTTTCGACGATGTTATAAGTTGCGCTAGGGACCGCATCTACCTTCTTTCGAAGTTAGCAGGCAACTACGCTGTTATGGGGCGGCTCGTTTCGGCCCATTCAACATCTGTCCTTCAAGTGTAACGAGCGAGTAACGGAGTTTATATGTCATGCCTGCCACAGCAAGTTTGTGTTCGTGGGGTTTCTATTCTAATTCGAACATTTGACTTACGCTATACGTATTCGTTTCTACGTCTTCCGTTAACTGTAAGTGGTTAACCTTATGAAGACAATTAATAACATTTGTGAAATACAACTTTGTTTGCGGAAAACATAATGATGTTCGAAGTCGCCAGTTTTTCCACGACAAACGACTTTCAACAACTCATTATATGCAAAATTGTTGCAACTGATTGCCGGGAATTATTTATATATATATATATATATATATATATATATATATATATATAAAAATTACAAAAAACAAATACTAAAAAAAAAGTTGCATGGAGCGAGATTCGATCCGGCGACCTTCGGATTACGAACCCGAGCGCTTACCTCTGCACCACCACGCTGCAGGAAATTACTAATCGTAGAGAGTATTTCACCGCAACGGTTTCTTTTAACTGTCGATTTTCTCGACAACGGCTCAGAAGTGCATCTTGGTGCTTTGCCACATTACACCTCTGGACATGAGCTTTTATTATGCGCAGTGTGAACCGAATCTGAATTTCACAATTGGCGGCCTCCCCTTGTCAGACTCAGAGTTTGTGTACGCACACTACAGCAGAATCATTGGTAAACTTTGCAAAGAAGTGTTAACGGCCAAATTTCACCGATTATATTGAAATTGGGAACCAATGGTCGGTAATGCATATTTAATGTGTTACGGACTTACACGGCGTACACCGCATAACAATAATGTAGATCATAGTAACGACCGCCAGTCTCCGTACATGTATGGCAACGGTGCATAAAGTTCTGCTGCACTCTTTCAAAGATACCTGGTATCTGTTGTACCAGGAGACAGGCAGTAACACATTGCGCCGTGAACGCATCACAAGCTGTCTGATGCAATGGACAACTGACAACAGGGATAGTGGTACAGGTCAACGCGTCGGTACGATGCATGTGGTCGTCACGTGACACACCTGCTATGAGCTAAGTTGGTACAGTACACGTGTTTGGTGGTCAGAGGTGTACATTGTTTATGTGCTCTGCCTGTTCCAGTCTACAACAGACACTCGGGATCATTGCGAGAGTCAGGCGGGCTGCACGCACCGTTGCAGTGCATGCATTGAGAGTGGAGACCATCGCTCTGAAGAGTTACTGTGAGCTACGTTGTTGTTATGCGATGTACTCTGTCCACAGTACAATAAATATGAATTTCCGAGCATTGGTTCCGTATCTCATTAGAACCGGTCGTGGAACCACTGTCACCTGCTTCAGTTTGACCCAAAAGGCGTCCTTCTAAATTTTTCACCTTCTCCCCACGCCTCATATATATATCCATTACCAATCTGACGTTTTATTGATGTCTCAGGGTGTGCCCCCTCAACTGATTCCTCTATTTAGTCAACTTATGCAATAAATTTCTTGTTGAAACTTGCTGGGCATTGTCGCAGGGTCTCTCCACCCACACTGGATGACTTAAGGTGGGAAAGGCTTCAGGAGCAACGTCTCCTCCATTTCGTGTAGACTTAGCAAGGACGGTGCACTAATACTACATTTCATATATCCACAACACGGTGTTCTATATTACCCGGCATCAGATTTTGGTTTCGCAGATGTTCTAAGATGTATACTTGATGCTGTGTTCCTTGACCCGCGAAGGTTCAAAAATGGCTCTGAGCACTACGGTACTTAACATCTGTGGTCGTCAGTCCCCTAGAACTTAGAACTACTTAAACCTAACTAACCTAAGGACATCACACACATCCATGCCTGAGGCAGGATTCGAACCTGCGACCCTAGCGGTCACACGGTTCCTGACTGAAGCGCCTAGAACCGCACGGCCACACCGGCCGGCCCCCCGCGAAGGCATCCGATACAGTTCCTCACTGTCGTTTACAAACTTACCGAGTATCGGAACAGACTCTGACTGGATTCAGCATTGCCTTGCAGGGAGAACTCAACACAATGCTCTTAATCTGAAAGGTAAAGGTAATTTCAGGAGTACCTCAAAGAAGTGTGATAGGACGGTTACTGATTACAGAATATATGATGGTCATTCTGTAAATCATGGCAACTATGGTATGTCTTGCAAATATCTGGCATCACCGTAAGCTCAATAAATACATTCGAAAGCCGGCAGTTGTGGCCTAACGGTTCTAGGCGCTTCAGTCCGGAGCCGCGCTGCTGCTACGGTCGCAGGTTCGAATCCTGCTTTGGGCATGGATGTGTGATGTCCTTAGGTTAGTCAGATTTAAATAGTTCTAAGTCTAGGGGACTGATGACCCCAGATGTTAAGTCTCATAGTGCTCAGAGCCATTTGAATCATTTTACAGAGGTAAACAATATCTAAATCAGAATGAAATTTTCACTCTACAGCGGGGTGTGCGCTGATATGAAACTTCCTGGCAGATTAAAACTGTATGCCGGACCGAGACTCGAACTCGGGACCTTTGCCTTTCGCGGGCAAGTGCACGGGAGAGCTTCTGTGAAGTTTGGAAGGTAGGAGGCGAGGTACTCGAGGAATTGAAGCTGTGAGGACGGGGCGTGAGTCGTACTTGGGTAGCTCAGTTGGTAGAGCACTTGTCCGCGAGAGGCAAAGGTCCCGAGTTAGAGTCTCGGTCCGGCGCACAGTTTTAATCTGCCAGGAAGTTTAATATCTAAATCAACCGACAGACTGAGACCACATACAATGACGATTCGGTACCAATGTCTGAAAAATTCAGTATGAGCTTGGCCGTGCTATAAGATGCATCCTCAACCACCCAACCAGCCACCCATCCACCCACCCCACTCACCAGACCTTAGTCTATACGACTTTGACCTCATTCCATGGCTGTAGTAACCAGTGCGTGGGAGTCTCTTTGCAATCAGGGCGGATATCCTCACGGCATTTCGGCGACAGGTGGCACACATTGATGGCAATGCCAAAGGCATCTAACACCTTCCCCATCGTTGGCGACGCTACGTGGATGTACTGAGCGACTGTTCTGAAGGACTGTCGTTTATTCTGATTACTTTTTTTCCATTTTTACTTGGGCACAGTAAGTTTACATGGAGTTTCAATACGTGTGGTTCAAATGGCTTTAAACACTATGGAACTTAACATCTGAGGCAGGATTCGAACCTGCGGCTATAGCAGCAGCGCGGTTTCGGACTCAAGCGCCTAGAACCGCTCGGCCAAAACGGCCGGCCAATACATGTGTTTCATTTCAATTTTTGCCGTGACCTCCTGTACTGGAGCCCTATTCTGTGTCGGCACTCAGATACAAACCGGCTTTACCGGTTCAGTGCACATCGTGGACTTCCCATGTTGTCGCGTTATCGCAAGACATACCGCAGTTGCAATGACTTATGGAAAGACCCTCTTATAAATGACGTAGTAGAAAATGTAGGATGGTCTTTAAGATTTTTCGGAGACGATAGAGCTGTTTACAAGAAGGTAGGAACGTCAGAATTCTGCAGAATATTACAGGAAGATCTGCAGGGATCGATGGTTTTTGCAGGGACTGGTACTTGAACCTGAACCTAAATAACCGTAAAGTAGGGTGCATAAAATAGACGAAGAAATCAGCTACTGTGCTATTACAATACTGGTGACAAAACAATAGTAATAGTGAAAGCATTACGGAGATCCTCAACTAACACCAGTGGCAGACGCTTCGAGAGCAATTGTGCTTCACTGAGAGGTTTACTATTGAAAAACTTGAAGGGCACGTTCCGTGGAGAGTTGAGCAACAAATTACTTCCTTCCACATGTGTCTTACGAAATAATCACAACAAGAAAAACCGAGAAAATACAGCAAATATGGAGGGTTATCGACAACAGTTCTTCGCACGCGCCATTCGCGAAAGGTACAGGCAAGGGGGAATCAAGGTTAGCCGAGTGTGCTAGCGCGCTGCTTCCAGGACTCGGGTGGGCGTGCCGGCCCCGGATCGAATCCGGCCGGCGGATTAACGACGAGGGCCGGTGTGCCGGCCAGCCTGGATGTGGTTTTTAGGCGGTTTTCCACATCTCCATAGGTGAATACCGGGCTGGTCCTCACGTCTCGCCTCAGTTACACGGCTCGCAGACATCTGATCACTTTCGCACTATTCAATGGATTACACTAGTCGCAGACAGTTGAGGTACACTAATTCCTTCCCGAGGGGGTACGGGGTGGCGGCAGGAAGGGCATCCAGCCATCCCTTCAACTAACATTGCCACATCCGATTAACCATGCCGACCCTGCGTATCCGCGGGAAAACGGCACAAGCAAAAGAACGAAAAGAAAGAAAAGAAAGACAGGCAAGGGGGAATCAGATAATGGTGCAAGAAACACCCTCCGCCATACCCCGTAAGGTAGCTTGTGGAATACAGATTTGTATGTAGATATAATCTTTCTAACAAACTGCGCTTAGTTCACTTATTATTGTTGTCGTCGTCGTCGTTGTTGTTGTTGCTGTTGCTGCTACTTTCCAGGTATAAGGTCGCGGTCCACGAAACCCTTCTGTTCCTAACGTTTCGTCCAGAACTGCGCTGTACATCTTCAGAGGCGTTGTTGCTCAGCTGACTCTTGCCGAGTCTCGTCGGCAACGCCTCTGAAGATGTTCAGCGCAGTTCTGGACGAAACGTTACGAAACGATGAGTTTCGTGGATCACGATATTACACGCTGAAAGCTTTACTAGCAGCGTGTCATCCGCTCATGAAAGTATTCTATTTTTATTGTTACTTTTATTTCGTAATAAAAGTTATTTTTCAGTTTCATAAGGCCGCTTCTTTCATTATTTGCTCCCCTTGAATCTAAGCACACACAAGTTTACAGCTTGTGGTGCAAAACTTCTCGTTTGAGCGGCTTTCTAGAAGTCGAAAGCTGAAGTGAGAAACAGTTTTTTTAAGCGAAAGGATAAATAGAACTAAATGAAACTGCACAGTGGAACAGATGACCATGAGAAGCGTCCGTGGCCGGACAGTAAGCTCGGCGAAGGTCAGCAAGTAGTCAGCGAACTGCTCACTGGCGGCATAGAACAATAGCGAGCGGCGCTATCGCCTATCGGCGATCACGTGCAACGTTAGGGGCCGGTTCCGCACGAGCTGTCGGCTAGTGGCTGCTCCGTTGTGCTGGCACCGCAATCTCCAGCCCCTTGGGGAGACCCGAGGGATGAATCAGTGGCGACAGAACCTTTCCGGACGTCACTAGGTTTCCCGGATTACGTTTTCCGGGAGCCGCTAAGATAAGCATTTTAACTGTGTGTCAGGCGGCTTTCGGAACCGATAATTCAACCTCATTGTTTCCTCACATTCTGTCCAGTCTCAGCTGCCGGAGAGTGTGAAAAAAGCCCTGCAGAGAGCGTACTTGTGCAGTTTTTTCTCTTCAGCGCTCTGCAGACGGAGATGGTATATTTACATATGCACAGATCGGCCAGAACATTATGACCACCGATCTATTATCGATATAAACCCATCCAGGCGACAGCAGAGTCGCCTAGAGAGGAATGCACGCAAGATGCGTTTAGTAACAATGACCGTGCTGTCCGTGTGTAGAACAGGGAAGCCGCGCGATCTATCTTGAGTTCGGCCGAGGGCACGTTGTAATGACCCAGAGGCACGACACAAGCACTTCGGAAACTGCGCGTCTCGCCGGGTGGTGTGTGTCTTCAACACGTGCTGAAACCAAGGTGAAACCACGTCCAGACGTTCTGGAACTGGGCGGCTGCCCCATATTACAGATGTGGTACGTTGTAGGCTGGGCATCTACATCTACGTGATTACTCTGCTATTCACAATAAAGTGCCTGGCAGAGTGTTCAATGAACCACCTTCAAACTGTCTCTCTACCGTTCCACTCTCGAAAGGCACGCGGGAAAAACGAGCACTTGAATTTCTCTGTGCGAGCCCTGATCTCTCTTATTTTATCGTGATGATCATTTCTCCCTATGTAGGTGGGTGCCAACAATGTTTCCGCAATCGGAGGAGAAAACTGGTAATTGAAATTTCATGAGAAGATCCCGTCGCAACGAAAAATGCCTTTGTGTAATGATTCCCACTCCAATTGACGTATCATGTCTGTGACACTATCTCCTCTATTTCGCGATAATACAAAACGAGCTGCCCTTCTTTGTACTTTTTCGATGTCATCCGTCAGTCCCACCTGATGCGAATCCCACACCGCACAGCAATACTTCAGAATAGGGCGGACAAGCGTGGTGTGAGCAGTCTCTTTAGTAGACCTGTTGCACCTTCTATGTGTTCTGCCAATGAATCGCAGTCTTTAGTTTGCTCTACCCACAGTATTATCTATGTGATCGTTCCAATTTAGGTTATTTGTAATTGTAATCCCTAAGCATTTAGCTGAATTTACAGCCTTCAGATTTGTGTGACTCATCGCGTAATCGAGATTTAGCTGATTTCTCTTAGTACTCATGTGAATAACTTCACACTTTTCTTTATTCAAGGTCATTTGCCACTTTTCGCACCATACAGATATCTTACCTAAACCATTTTGCAAGTCGTTTTGATCGTCTGATGACTTTAAAAGGCGGTAAATGACAGCAATATCTGAAAACAGTCTGAGACGGCTACTCAGATTGTCTCCTATGTCGTTGATACAGATGAGGAACAATAGCGGACCTATAACACTTCCTTGGGGAACGCCGGATATTACTTCTGTTTTACTCGATGACTTTCCGTCCTTTACTACGAACTGTGACCTTTCTGACAGCAAATCACGAATCCAGTCGCACAACTGAGGCGATACTCCGTAGACACGCAGTTTGGTTAGAAGACGCTTGTGAGGAACGGTGTCGAAAACCTTCTGGCAATCTAAAAATATGGAATCAATTTGACATCTCCTGTCGATAGCGCTTATTACTTCATGAGTATAAAGAGCTAGTTGTGTTTCACAAAAACGATATTTCCTGCTTCCGTGCTGACTATGTGTCAATAAATCGTTTTCTTCGAGGTACTTCATAATGTTCGAATACAGTATATGTTCCAAAAACCTGCTGCAAATCGGTAAAATTGGTAAAAAATTGGTAAAACATGAAGGCGGCGAACTGTGATGGAACAAACATCACACATTAATGCTGGGCAGAGTACAACAAACAGTGCACCGAACACTCCTAACGATGGGCCTCCACAACCGACGGCCCTTAGATGCCCAAATGTTAACACCAAGACATCGGCAGTTACAAATGAAATGGGCACGTGACCATCGATACTGGGCGTTGGCACACTGGCAGAGTGTTGTATGGTCTGATGAATCCCGATGCCGATGGGAGGGCGCGAATCCGTAGTCTTCCAGGGGAACAGCTCCTTGGCACCTGTACTGTGGGACAATGACAAGCTGGCGGCTGCTCCATTATGCTCTGGGGAGCATTCATGTGCGTACACTGGCTGCAGACCAAGTAAACCTATTCATGACGATCACGTTTCCCGAAGGCAGTGGCATTTTCCAACAAAAATAATGCGTCATGTCACAAGGCCAGGAGTGTGATGGACTGGTTCAAGGAACACTGAGGCAAGTTCCTGTTGGTGTGATGGCTACCCAACTCACCAGATCTGAACGCGATGGGACACATCTGGGCTTTGACTGAAGGAGGTGTCAGAGCTCATTGCCCTTCTCTCCGGAATGTACGGGAATTAGGCGACGTTTGGGCAGATACAATGTCAACTCTGTCCACAAACCTACCAAGGCCTCACTGCTTCCATGCCACGACTCGTCGCCGCCGTTATCCGTGACGAAGTTTGACATACAGGCTATTAAGTGGGTGGTCATGATGTTCTGGCTGATCAGTGTATACTCCTCAAAAAATTGCAAAGAATGTTATTAAAAGTATTATTGGGTGGTTTTCTGCAAATCATCTCACTCTCAATTTCAAAAGGACAGAATATACTCAGTTTCGCACATATAGAGGTGCTGCACCAAAGTCAAATGTAACATATGGTGTGGAAGTAATAACTAATATGGAAAGTTTAGAATTTTTAGGTACACACATTTACGACAGTTTGAACTGAAAAAATAGATTTTTCAATCCTACACAAGTGTAGAGTAGGCAGTCACTTTATTATACCTGTCTCATGTTCTAAGTGTTCTACCAATAAAACGCACTCTTCTGTTCGCTTTCACCATCACGTTATTTATGTGATCGTTCCAGTTTAAGTTGTTCGTAATTTTGCAAAAACAGACATAATGTCTGATGGGATAACAGCAATCAGTGATTTTATAATGTTACTTATAATCCGTCTTGATTGCAAATTTGTTATTCATATGACCGGTTTTGGTTCATTTAGAACCATCTTCAGATCTGATATTTCAGTTACAGGAGTAACCCGTCCAAATCCAGCAACTTTTACATGCTGCATGCGAAAGTTGCTGGATTTGGACGGGTTACTCCTGTAACTGAAATATCAGATCTGAAGATGGTTCTGAATGAACCGAAACCGGTCATGTGAATAACAAATTTGCAATCAAGACGGATTATAAGTATCATTGTTCGTAATTGTTATTCCTAGGTATTTAGTTGAACTGACAGCCTTTAGATTTTTATGATTTATCATGTAATCGACATCTTACAGATTCCTTTTATTATTCATGTAGATGACCTAACACTTTACATTATTTAGGGTCAATTGCCACGTTTCGCACCATACAGAGATCTTGTCTAAATGATTTTGCGTTTGGTTTAGATATTCTGATGATTTTATTAAGGGGTAAACGACAGTATCATCTGTAAACAATTAAGATGTTTGCTCAGATTGTTTCCTGAACCATTTGTACAGGGTGATTCCGAAGATACGCAAATATTTTAATATGTTCTTCTACAAGTAAAAATAAAGAAAAAAGCTCGTATAAACACAGCTCCGCAAATGTTTAGTTACGCAGTTACGGCTAATAAAAGATTTTGCCAGAAATTTAGCAACTTCGCTAAAATGAAGCCATTGCAAAACTATACGAGGTTAAAGTAAAGCATGATTTCCATTTACTTTGTAGTTATTGGTCTGGTGAATCTAATAAAACTTGTCGCAGACGTGTGTCTGCAGTTGTTTTCCAGAACATCCAGAGAAGCAAAGATTATTTAACAAGTAAATTTGTTTAATATTCATTAAGAATGTATAAATATTTATCTCATTGTTGGCAACAGTTAGTGAATTGTTTCAATCATTTCCTAACCCTGAAACGAGTTAGTTTTCTGTTCAGTGAAAGCTTTGTTTTTCCGGTTTAACATGAATTCACGTGTGCTATGGTATTAGTAAAAACAGATTATCTAACGCATTCATACAGTTTCAGTTAACGATATTACAACCATTTTTCCAAAATTAAGTTCTCTACAACTTCTGTTGAAAACTTTGTGCAATTACCTGGAATTTAAAAAACAAATTGGGCCAAGTAGCTAATAAATTAAACATTTTACGAAATTGCGTCTTTGCTTCTCTGGATGTTCTGTAAAACTACTGCAGATACACGTCTGGGAAATGTTTTACTTGATTCACCAGATCAATAACAAAACAACAACAAAATAAATGGAAATCGTGCTTTACTTTAACCTCGTGCAGTTTTACAATGGCTTCATATTAGCGAAGTTGCTAAATTTCAGGCGAAATCTTTTATCAGCCGTAACTCCGTAAGTAAACATTCGCGGACATATGTTTGTATGGACTTTTTTCTTTAGTTTTACCTGTAGAACAACATATTAAAACATTTGCAATCTTCGTGAATCACCCTTTATCGACTAGAAACAACAGAGCGCTAGTAATACTTCCTTGGTGAGCGCTAGGTATCACTTGACGACTTTTCGTAAATTACTACACACTGTGACCTCCCTGATATTAAGTCACGTATCCAGAACGCCATGTGATTAGAGTCGTAAAGTAGTTTATCCACCTTTCCACGGCTTCCTCCGTCGGAGATTCGAGTCCTCTCTCGGGCGCGTGTGTGTGTGTGTGTGTGTGTGTGTGTGTGTGTGTGTGTGTGCGCGCGCGCGTGTGTGTGCGTGTGTGTGTGTGTGTGTGTGTGTGTCGTGTCGTCCTTAGAATAGGTTAGTTTAAGTTAGCTTAAGTACTGTGTAAGCTTAGGGACCGATGCACTCAGCAGTTTGGTCCCGTAAGACCTTACCAAAATTTTCCAATTTCCACCTTTCCACTTCGAATCATTGCTCATTTTGGAGAGAGATAAATCAGTAAGTTAACATATTTTGCCTATTTTTACTAAATTATGTCGTATGGAATAATGATCTGCCCGGGTAGCCGGCCACTTAACAAGCCACTTCCGGGATTCGGGGAGGTAGTCCAGCCTTGTATGGAATCCGACCGGTTGATTAGCGACGGGTGCCGCTGTGCTGGCCAGCCTGGATGTGGTTTTCATGCGGTTTCCCACATCCGACTAGGTGAATACCAACGTCCCTCCTCAGTAACATGACTTTTTTTTTGAGTCATCAGTTTTCTGACTGGTTTGTTGTGGTCCGCCACGAATTCCTCTGCTGCGCCAACCTTTCCATCTCAGGGTAGCACTCGCAACCTACGTCCTCAACTA
Source organism: Schistocerca americana (assembly GCF_021461395.2). Taxonomy (NCBI): domain Eukaryota; kingdom Metazoa; phylum Arthropoda; class Insecta; order Orthoptera; family Acrididae; genus Schistocerca; species Schistocerca americana. The sequence continues at coordinate 439,858,533 of NC_060125.1, forward strand.
TTTTCTGGATGTATTCCAATCTCTGACTTCCTCTACAGTTTTTACCCTTACAGCTGCCTCTAGTACTATGGAAGTCATTCCCTGATGTCTCAACATATGTCCTACCATCCTATCCCTTCTTTTTGTCGGTATTTCCATACGTTGTTTTCTCCACCTGTTCTGTAAGAACCTTCTCATTCTTTATCTTACCAGTCCACCTAATTTTCAACATTCTGCTGTAGCACCACATCTCAAATGCTTCTTTTGTTCCAGTTTTTTCACTGTCCATGATTCACTACCATACAACGCCATGCTCCAAACGTATGTTCTTAGAAATTTCACCCTCAAACTGAGGCCTATGTTTGATACCAGTGGGCTTATCTTGGACAGGAATGCCCTCTTTGCCTGTGCTAGTCTGCTTTTTATTTCCTCCATCCATTATGCGTTATTTTGCTTCCAAGGTAGCACAATTACTTAACTTCGTTATCACAAGTTTTTATGTTCAGTTTTTCACTATTCTCATTTTTGCTACTTTCGTCTTTTTCCGATTTTCTCTCAGTCCATACCCTGTCTGAACACACAGTTCATTCCATTCAACAGATCCTGTAAATTTTCTTCATTTTCGCTTAGGATAGCCATGCCATAAGCGAATCTCACTGATAATCCTTTCACTCTGCATTTTAATCCCACTCTTGAATGTTCCATTATTTCCGTCATAGTTTCTTTCTGCTCGAGAGGAAGCGCATCCGGCCTCATTCTATCACTAACACTGCCGAAATCAAAGATAACATATTGATCCCGTAAAAATGAAATGATCGAATGGCATTTATTGTCCCGGATACCCCCTTCGGGGTTCGGCCGCCGGTTTGCAAGTCTTTTTAGTCGCCACTTTGGCGACTTGTGTGTCAGTGATGATGTAAATAATGATGAAGGACACACAACACCCAGTCCCTTGCCGGGAATCGAACCCCGGCCCCCTTTCTTGGTAGGCTGCTGTTTACCAAATGCCGGACGTCGGTCGCGCGGCGGCAGTTACAGGCCGGTAGCGCTCGTGCCTCATGTTGACAGTGCGGTCTGTTTGCTGGCAGCCAAGATGGGGCAAGCCTGAGTCCATCCTCTCTATTCATGTTGTTAGGGTATTTAAGTAATTCGATTGCCTCTCTAATTTTGCGTTTCCTCATAACTGGCTGCTTGGCCAACAGACAGTCTTCGCTGAATTTTTTTTTTTTTTTTTCCGCAGTCTTGCTGATGTTCTACCACTGCAGATTTGTTTTGTTGCCCTATACGAATATAGCGTTCGTGTTCCCGAATGCGCGTTGGTATTATTAGCCTGCCAGTCTCACCGATGTATGCCTCTCCACATTTCATTTCATTTCATTTATTGCCTATTGAAAGACTTGCTGCCTATTTTAAAAAGCAGGTCGTACATTTTACAATTTGTATGTTACGATACATTGTTCCGGATTTCTAACATTTTTTTTCTTGAGCAATAAAACAGGAGTAACAATGATGAGTTGGTACCGGAATAAAGTGAACATAAAATTGAGGAAATGAAATCAGAACTACTACAGTAACGGACCGAGCGACAGAAAAATCACTGGCTGTATGCCGCTCTGCTCTTCTTAAGGTGTCAAATTTTCGTGATTCCTGTGATGGCTGTAGCAGAATTATATCGCATTCCTTCTAGAGCACTGATTCACTAAATTTACCCAACCGGTTTCTACGAGAACGATTCGCATTTCTTCCAGAGATTGTCCCCTAAATTTCGCGATCGTCTGTGTTACACCTCCGTGTGGTGTACGCTGATCTATTAGGATCCTAGAAGCGCATTACTGAATTTTTTTATCATCGGCTATCACGCGTAATGGTAAGGACGCCAAACGTTTCAACAGTACTCTAGAATTGGTCGCACTAGCCTCTTGTATGCGATGTTCTTCACAATTGTATCTCACTTTCTCAGAAAACTTGCAAGAAATCTATATCCTCCATTCGACTTCCCTACAATAGAGTGCACGTGATCGTTCCATTTCATGTCATCTCTATTTATACGATGAGACATGCTCTGTAAGTTCGTCACAAGTAATTGGATACTGCCCGGTTCTTCCCCTCCTTATTAGCGTTATGATGCATTCACCTTCATTTAGGGAGAGCTACCGTTAATAACACGTAGGAAAATTTCGTCCAAGTCTCTAAGTTTCCCTTGATCGTCCAAGGTTTACACTTTCACCTACGCAACTGTATCATAAACCAACAATCAGATAGTTCTGTTCATATCCGATAAATCGTTTATGTATACAGGAAACATTAGAAATCCAGTTTCCTTTCCTTAGAGCACAGACGATGTTAATTCTCTTTCTGTTGATCATTCGCTGTCGAGCTTAAAGCAGGAGGTTTTACGAGGTACTTTCTAGTTATAAAACCTCCATCTTTTCATAGAGCTGGAAAACAGGTAGAAAGATGCGGTTTGTTTTAAAACACGTATGGAGTCCTTGTGAATGCGTGACAGGCGTTGCAGAGCTGTACGACACGCAGAACTCTACTAATGGTAGCGGCGATCGTGAGGACTGTTTTTGATACTTAAAATATTGACATCATTTCAAGAAAAGCGTGTAAACATTCGTTTTCTCCATTTGTGTGGTATGACACCGATTTAAATATTGATATTTAGATATTGAGTGAGACATGCGGTGATGGTGTCATGGATGTGTCTAATAAGCCTTCAGTTCAAAGGAGACAGAACGTCATATGCCAACAAAACCGAAACAATCGCCACCTCACACAAGCCGGTCTAACATTGTGATCAAGCGAGTGTAGAAAGATGTTTTGTAGGATCGCCGAATACGTGTGGAACACGCTGCCTCCAAAGTTGGCATTTCCGTGGCATCTGTCAGCACATTCCAGCATGAACACCTGAAAGTGCTAAAAGTATCCTCCCGGGTGGGTGCCACGAATGCTGACGGACGACTACAAAGCTGTGCATGTGGCACATTGCCATTCAGTGTTGACGCTTGATGACGGCATGAATGGGACTTTCTCTTCATCGATTGTGGCAATAAATGAGGCATAGATGCCGGTTTTCAATCCTGCACATTCACTAGCCTTGCTGCAATTGCATCAGCGGTTTTCCAGTGCAACCAGACTCCTAAAGAAGCGTTCGCAATAGACATGGAATCATGTTGTGCAAATGTGTACGCCTGCTGGGAGATTACGTGGACAAATGACAGACGTTTCCCAGTTTTTGTGTAACTAGCTCCTGAGAAAAAAATCGGAGGTGAACTTGAATGTACCAAAAACTCTATCGAACCATTCCTGTATCTGAAAAAAAAGAAAAAAGAAAACTACGTATGATCGTACCTTGTTTATGAGTCGAAGATGTTTTATAGTGTCTAATGTCTTTCGGAAATCTTGGAAGACTTAACCTATCTGTTCATCTGCATTTGATATTTTCGGTCAAGTTGTGTTCCTTGACTCCTTTCTGATTCATTGAGAAAAAGGATCTTTTTCTTGAGGACTATCATAGTGTTTGAGCTTAGTACATGGTGTACGATTAACAGGTATCACCTACACTGATGAAGCAAAGCATTATGACCACTGCCCATCGCAAGGCTGAATATCGCCTGTTGGCCTTGCAGACGTGACGCGGCAACAGAAAAGACTGTATAAAGTGAACAGATACGAATGGGGAATCACTGAACTCCAGAAATAACCGGATAATCGTGCGCACTCCGTGAAGATCCGTGGCCGAATAGAGCATCATTATTATGACGCTACTGAGACCAAAGAGGAAATTCATAAGCGAATTTCACAAAAAGGCAGATAGTTAGCGCCCGACGCCTAGGAACGCAGCTCAGAAACGTCAATGGTGATTGGTTGCTAGTGTGCTTCTGTTGTGAGAATCCACTGAAAGTGATTGAAGGACAGACGAAACTACGAGTAGCGGACGAGATCTTGGACGTCCCCACATGATCCCAGGTTGATCCACCGACACTTAATTACGACCGCAGTGAGAACAGGATCATCGAGATGGGCCGTGAATGGGTGGAAACGTGTAGTCGGATGAATCGCCCTACTTATTAAACCAGGGCGATAATCGTGACCAGATACGGCGTCATTCAAGCTAATGGCTGCTCGAAATATTCATGCGCTTGTCAAGTGCATGCCTACGTGAACCGCTGTTGTATTGCTTCCCAAAATTGGACGAACTTGGCGTTAAGCAGGTGATAATAATATTTTTGGATAATCAGTGTGTGACTGCTAAATATGGAGCTGCTTGATCAGCCTATTCTGAAAGGCATCCAACTGGTGTACAGTCTAGACCTGAATACTTGTCATTATTAAGCGGATTCCGTTGATTCGATACACTGTGGGTTCTGCTTACAAATGACTCAAGTTGCCAGCTGTTCTTGATTCGAATTCTGGAACATTTACTGCCTCTTCTGTGGTGAAACAATTTCGGATAATCATGTTTAGTAGCTCCTCTTTACTGGAGCTGGTTACAAAGACCAGAATACCTTTGTCTCTATTTAGAGACAGAATTTCGTTTCAGAAACGTTGGAGATTTAGTGTTTTTTTTTTATACACCGAAGCGCCAAAGAAACTGGTTTAGGCATGCATATTCAAATACAGAGATATGTCATGAGGCAGAATACGACTCTGCTATCAGCAACACGTATATAGGGCGTAAATTTTAAGTTGACAAACCAGAGTAATTCGAAAAATAGGCTTCACACGAAAAAATGTGCAGAGTCCAAAGTTGATTATTTTCGAGGGGGGACATCTGCTGGTGCTAAAATTAGCCCGCCACCTAAGCCCCCTGGGGGTGGGGCGGGAGGCAACTTAAAAGTTTCAAATGGGAACCCCCATTTTTTATTGCAGAATGAGATTATACATAAAAAAACTACGTACATTTTGTCTTAAACATTTGTTTTGATTCTTGGTAGTTGGCGCTGTAATTCAAGAAAATCCATGTTCGCATTTTTGCGTGGAAAATTGTTACGGATAAATAAAAAATACTTATTTACTTTGTAAATTTTGATTCGCCCGGAGAAAGGCCAGTTAAATTCAATGTGTGTAAGGCATCATGTGCTGTCACGTGCTTTAGCAAGGAGATCCGAAGATTGTGGATTGTGTCACAACTTTTGTTATCAGCTCTTTAGCAATACCCGGAGTACACCACAAGGGGGCGTGCTGACGATGCTGAGATTTCTTACATTCACATTACTTGTTTTACGTATGGAATAGAGAGCATAAAAGAAAGAAAATCTATTGATGTTAGGACTGGTATGGTAGCAAATGGTGCCATTCCACTTTGTTACAATTCAAATGTTGCGCCAAGAACGTTTTTTGCTGGAGTCCACTGCAATCCCCCACAGCATCGCAAGCGAAGGGGAAGCCCCGTCTGGAGCAAGAGGTCGCTTCGCGTGCGCACATCGCTCAGCTCCAACACGCACGTGTACCGGTTTCCACGGCGCACGGCGGTGCCTCGCTGGTTTGCAAGCTGTGACGAAACTGCAAGTTTGCGTGGCTGACGCAGCAGCCGGAGGCACCGGCGTGCCTTCTGGGAACGTTCACTTTCTTTTCGTGACCCGGAAAGGTGGCCGCACTGTGTTTCCCCGCCGGCCAGACGGAGCCTGGATCTGAAGCCGGCAGCCTCGGACGCGCTTACTGCTAGTGCTTCCCGCTACTCCGAGCCACGATGCTAAACCGAGAAACGGTACCCGGCTCGTACGTCACTTTCTGAAAATCACTGCCACCATCAGTTATTCCAATAACTCGTGATGAACGCCCAGCGGTAGAGCAGCCAATAGCATGCCACAAACTGTCGCCAACAGTTTTCCCTGTATCTGCCTATCAGCAGTCCTGTATAGAGGGTACTAAAAATAGGTATTCTACGTTTTTAGAGGCGGCAGTATGGACCAAAACAAGAAACAAGCGTAAAGTAAACAGGTCGGTTAAAGCGCATACCTTAAGAGCTACGTGCACTTGCTGATCTTCCCTATTTTCAGTCCAGCACAGAAATCAAACTTTGTGATGAGCCACCAGAGACCGACGGTCGCCGATATTGAAGCACTCAGAAAATACCCCTGAACAAATTCGAAATTTTGTCGGCGGATTTCGGAGTCATCTTTAGAGCGTTAAAAGATGAGTGTTTAAACCAACATTAATAGATGTTTACTGCATGTTGTATCCGTGGACGCATGAATGTATTTTCGTTTGTTTACTGCATACTGTAAGTCGTTCGTAATAGCAAAGAGCTTATGGGAGAAGAGATGCGTTTCAGGGTAGCAAAAATGAACAGGTCCTCATACGCTGATCAGCCAGAACATGTGGACCACCTACCTAATAGCCGGTATGTCCACCTCTGGCACGCATAACAGTGGCGACGCGTCGTGGCATGGAAGCATTAAGCCATCGCCAGCTTGTCTCCGTCCTGCAATAGAGGCGTTAAGGAGCTGATGCGCTTGAAGAGTGGTGGCCGAGCGGTTCTAGGCGCTTCAGAGTTTGGAACCGCGTGACCGCTACGGTCGCAGTTTCGAATCCTGCCTCGGGCTTGGATGTGTGTGATGTCCTTAGGTTAGTTAGGTGTAAGTAGTTCTAAGTTCTAGGGGACTGATGACCTCAGATGTTAAGTCCCATAGTGCACAGAGCCATTTGAACCATTTTGCCCTTGAAGACTAAGGATTCGCGCCCTTCCATCGGTATGATGATGAACGTATCGGGATCCATCAGAACATGCAACGCTCTGCCACTGCGCCAGCGTCCAGTACCGATGGTCACGTGCCCATTTCAGTCGTGGTTGCCGATGTGGTGTTAACAATGCCAAATGCACGCGTCGTCGGCTGCGAAAGCCTATCGTTAGGAGTGTTCGCTGCCCTATGTGTTCAGACACACTTGTACTCTGCCCAGCATTAAAGTCTGCTGTTAGTTTCGCCACAGTTAGATGCCTGCCCTGTTTTACCAGTCTGCCCAGCCTATGGCGTCCGACATCTGTAATGAGGGGTGGCCGACCAACCACACGACGTCTGGACGTGGCTTCACCACGCGGTTTAAGACACTCACCGTAGCACTCCTTGAACACCCGAAAAGTCATGCAGTTTCCGAAATACTCGTGCCGAGCCTCAGGGCCACCAAAAACTGCCCTCGGTCGATCTTACATAGATAGCGCGCCATCCCCATTCTACACACGGACAGCAAGCTCACTGATACTAAATGCACAGTGCGTGTGTCTGGCTAGCAGTCATTCCTCACCAGCTGATATTGCTGTCGCCTGGACGGGTTTATATCCATAGTAGGTCAGTGGTCACGATGTTCCGTCTGTTCATTGCATCTCTTAAGGTATGCATTTTATAGCCGATGTTGATTGAATTTTTTTTCTTGTTTTTTCTGTACTACCACCACTAAAGAATGATTTTTTTTCTTTTTACACCTTGTACACTACTGGCCATTAAAACTGCTACACCAAGAAGAAATACAGACATTAAACGGGTATTCATTGGATAAATATATTATACTAGAACTGACATGTGATTACATTTTCACGCAGTTTGGATGTATAGATCCTGAGAAACCAGTACCCAGAGCAACCACCTCTGGCCATAATAACGGCCTCGATACACCAGGGCATTAAGTCAAACAGAGCTTGGATCGCGTGTACAGGTACAGCTGCCCATGCAGCTTCAACACGATACCACAGTTCATCAAGAGTAGTGACTGGCGTATTGTGACGAGCCAGTTGCTCGGCCACCATTGACCAGACGTTTTCAATTGGTGAGAGATCTGGAGTATGTGCTGGCCAGGGCAGCAGTCGAACATTTCCTGTATCCACAAATGACCGTACAGGACCTGCAACATGCGGTCGTGCGTTATCCTGCTGAAATGTAGGGTTTCACAGGGATCGAATGAAGGGTAGAGCCACGGGTCGTAACACATCTGAAATGTAATGTCCACTGTTCAAAGTGCCGTCAATGCGAACAAGAGGTGACCGAGACGTGTAACCAATGGCACCCCATACTGTCACGCCGGGTGATACGCCAGTATGGCGATGACAATACACGCTTCCAATGTGCGTTCACCGCGATGTCGCCAAACACGGATGCGACCATCATGATGCTGTAAACAGATCCTGGATTCATCCGAAAATATGACGTTTTGCCATTCGTGCACCCAGGTTCGTCGTTGAGTACACCATCGCAGGCACTCCTGTCTGTGATGCAGCGCCAAGGGTAACCACAGCCATGGTCTCCGAGTTGATAGTCCATGCTGCTGCAAACGTCGTCGCACTGTTCGTACAGATAGTGGTTGTCGTGCAAACGTCCCCATCTGTTGACTCAGGGATCGAGACGTGGCTGCACGATCCGTTACAGCCATGCTGATAAGATGCCTGTCATCTCGACTGCTAGTGATACGAGGCCATTGGGGTACAACACGGCGTTCCGTATTACGCTCCTGAATCCACCGATTCCATATTCTGCTAACAGACATTGGATCTCGACCAACGCCAGCAATGTCACGATACGATAAAGCGCAATCGCGATAGGCTACAGTCCGACATTTATCAAAGTCGGAAACGTGACTGTACGCATTTCTCCTCCTTACACGAGGCATCACAACAACGTTTCACCAGGCAACGCCGGTCAACTGGTGTTTGTGTATGAGAAATCGGTTGGAAACTTTCCTCATGTCAGCACGTTGTAGGTGTCGCCACCGGCGCCAGCCTTGTGTGAATGCTTTGAAAAGCTAATCATTTGCATATCACAGCGTCTTCTTCCTGTCGGTTAAATTTCGCGTCTGTAGCACGTCATCTTCGTGGTGTAGCAATCTTAATGACCAGTAGTGTATATACAGGGTGACTTTGAACTCCCCCGGCATACTTTCGGAGTTTGTTCAGAGATGTTTTCCGACTGTTTTCGTATACGGGACCCGCCGTCTCCGGTGGCTCGTCACGGAACGATTGCATCCCGTTTGATTTCTGTACTATAATGAAAATATCCGCATAACAGTACATAGCAGACGCAATCTGCTGTGTGTCTTGTTTGGAAACATAATTGTTCCATTGATTAAAGTTACTCGCTGTTGACAACAATTATTCTTCACCCTCAAGTTAGCATTCTGTACTACGTACTGTGTAATGTTCCAGGTTAACACAGATACACAGCAGCATGGACAGCATTACTGATGAACAGAGGGCCGATATGCACTTTGTATATGGGTTCACCGAATGCAATGTAAGAACGGCTCAACAACGCAAAGTTGAACTGACCCCGCAGCGACGGCAACCAAGTGACAGTAGCCAGTCTACTTTCGCATCTTCAGATACACTGATTAAACACAACGTTATGACCAGCGGCTATACTGGGGGGGGGGGGGGGGGGGGGCAAGTTCAAATGGTTCAAATGGCTCTAAGCGCTATGGGACTTAACATCTGAGGTCACCAGTCCCCTACACTTAGAACTACTTAAACCTAACTAACCCAAGAATATCACACACATCCATGCCCGAGGCAGGATTCGAACCTGCGACTAGCAGCAGCGCGGTTCCGGACTGAAGCGCCTAGAACCGCTCGACCACACTCCATGAAATTACTGTCAATTACAGAACGATGGTTTGTGGGCTCGGTGAAGGCGCCGCTAACGTTACAGACGTGTTCCGCCGGGTTGAGAACAAATGAATTCGATCGACAATAAGTTAACGCTGTAGCACGATTATGGTCATGTGGCACCAACGTTATCTTGTTGGAAGAGCCGTCTCTGTCGGGGCAGAAATCGAGCATTCGGGCATGCAGTTAGTCCGCAGCCACGTTCACGCCGTCCATAGTACTCATGATACCTCAGATCACTACCACAGGTCCCGTGGAAGCACAGATTACACCCCCCCCCCCCCCCCCCCCCCCCCCCCCAGTTTAATCCTGCTTCTGTAGGGCAGTGCACGGTTCGAGCAGCTGTTTGTCTGGATGAGGGTCTATCCAGACACGACCGTCGACGAGAAATGTTATTCATCTGACCAGCTGACTCGTTTCCTTTGGTCCACGAACCAGTCTCGATGATTCCGTGCACACTGCGATCGTAACTGATTTATGTTGGGTCATCACTAGAACACGCAGGAGGATGTCAAATTAAACACCTTTCAGCCGTCAATTTTCATCCTTATTTTATTGGGCAACCAGGTTCAGCGTTTTACTACGCCATCTTCGGGCCCCTGACACACGTGTAGGAATAATGTACCTCGCTTGTGATCAAAATAGGGGCCAGCAATACTGGTATTAGCAGATATTTGTTAGAGACCATTCAACGATCACCTGCAGACTCAAGACTGGTTTTTTTATCTCGTACATTTGCTGCGCTCACTCAGCTTCCTCGAGTATCTACTGAAATATCCAAATTTTAACAGTCCCCGCAGTTTTTGTCTCCATTGAAATGTGAACCTAAAATCTCATCTCGTATCGATTGGGAAAGCAAAATTGCTGAACTATGGTGTATGTCACACTTTCAAAACAAATCAAAATTTTGAAAATGTGAATTTTGTCTGTTTGTTAATACAGTGCCCATTATTACTTTAATAATTATTATTAGGACGGTGATTCAAGTACCTGTCTGGCCATCAGATTTAATCTTCAATGATCTTCCCATATCGATTAAGGCAAATGCTGGGATGATTTCTTTGGTAAGGACACGGCCGATTTCTTCCTCCTTATGTTTCCAAACCAAAACGAGAATAATGGAATGTAGTCTAATTAAATCAGGTAATGCTGAGGGAATAAGATTAGGAAATGAGAATCTTAAAGTATTAGATGAGTTTTGCTATCTGGGAAGGAAAATAACTGAAGATGGTCGAAGCAGACAGGGTATAAAGTGTAGACTGGCAATGGCAAAGAAAGCGTTTCTGAATAAGAGAAATTTTTTAGCATCGAGTATTGATTTAAGTGTCAAGAAGTCTTTTCTGAAAGTATTTGTATGGAATGTAGCCATCTATAGAAGCGAAACATGGGCGATAAATATACGAGAAGCGAACAGAAGCTTTTGAAATCTGGTGCTGCAAAAGAATGCTGAAGATTAGATGGGTTGGTCACGTAACTAATGAGGAGGTACTGAATAGAACTGGGGAGAAGAGGAACTTGTGGTACAACTTGACTAGAAGAAGGTATCGGCTGGTAGGACACATTCTGAGGCATCAAGGGATCACCAATTTGGTGTTTGAGGGAATCGTTGAGGGTAAAATCTTAGAAGGATGTAAGTTGCAGTAGTTACTCGGAGATGAAGAGGCTTGCATAAGATACAGTAGAATGGACAGCTGCATCAAACGAGTCTCTGGACTGAAGACCACAACAACAGCAATAACATATCTCCAAGTTGAGCTAGTGTTCCATCTCTAATGACGAAGTAGTCAACAAGACGTTAAATCATATTCTTCATTCCTTTTAGACCGATAAGAATTTTCTCTGCAGTTGTAATAACTTTCATATTTCCGTCAATATTCTTTAACAAAAGTTTTGACTCAGCCTTATTAGACGTAATTCAGTTTAACAGATAAATGTCTTGAAAGAAATTCTTTCCGTCTTGGGAGAAAAGTGATGACATGTATTATAGAACGTTTTATTTCTTCTAGACAAAGCATTGTTGTAGAAAGGGAACAGGAAGCAGATGAAGATGAGATGAAAGATATGATATCGAGAAAAGAACTTGACAGAGCACTGAAATACCTAAGCCAATACAAGATCACTGGAGTAGTAGACATTCCTTCACAATTATTGTGATCCTTGGTGTGTCAGACATGGCGCAAGCGAAATACCCTCAGACTTCAAGAAGAATATAATTCCAGTTCCAAAGAAGGCACGTGCTAACAACTGTGGATATTAGTGAACTCTCAGTTTAAAAAGCTGTGGGTGCAGAATACTGGTACGAATTATTTACAGAAGAATGGAAAAACTGTTAGAAAACGACCTCGATGTAGTTCAGTTTGGGCTCCAGAGAAATTTAGGAATACGTCCTATCGTAGAAGACAGGGTCAAGAAAAGTAAACCGACCGTTATAGCCTTTGTAGATTTAGAGAAAGCTTTTGACAATGTTGGCTGGAACGCAATATTTCAAATTTGGGAGGTAACAGGGGTAAAATGAAGGGAACGAAAGGTTATTTATAATTTTTAGAGAAACCAGATTGCAGTTATAAGATTTAATAGACGTACTTATGAAAGGAGTGAGACAGTGTATTAGCCTGTTTCTGATGTATTCAGTTTGTGACTTGAGTAAGCAGTAATGGAAATCAAGGGAAATTTTGCAGAGTGTATTAAAGCTCAGGAAGAAAAAATGCAACCATGAGGTTTGCCGATGACACTGTAATTCTGTCAGAAACAGCAAAGGAGTTAGTAGTGTCATGGAGAGAGCTCAAGAGATGAAAATAGTAAAATAAGAGTGAGGGAACGTAGTCGAATTAAATCAGTTGGCAGTAATGCAATTAAATTGGGTGTTAGAAACAGTATATCATCGTTGCTGTTTCGGCTACAAAATAAGTGATTTGGAACTTTAATAGTGGCAACTATTTATTTACAGCTCGTACAAAATAGATTCGTCTTTCAAAGTTTTACTGACCTTAAAGTAGTCACCAGCATTGTGTGTATAACCCGTTGCCAGCGATGTGGAAGTCGTAGCAGTGCGAGTCTCTAAGCTGGTCGTAGGTTGTGTTCCAAAATTGAACATCATAGAGACAGAAGTGATGACACTTTCTGCAGGACCTGACCATCATTTTGCAGGGCAATGCTCAAGCACGTACAGTGCAGGCTGTTACTGATTTGTTTCACTGATGGGACTGCTAAGTGTTATACCACCTACTGCACTCCCCTGACTTAAGCCCTCGTAAGTTCCAATCCATTCCTAAACTGAAGGAAACACTTCACGGCATTCGCTTCAGAACTGCTACAAATTCGTCGAGCAATAGACCGTGCCGCTCGAACTGTCAACACAACTAGCACTGCTAAGAGTATCCTACGACTTCCACATCGCTGGCAACGGGTTATACACAATGCTGGTGACTACTTTGAAGGTCAATAAAACTTTGAAACATGCATCTATTTTGTACAAGCTGTAAATAAATAGTTGCCACTATTAAAGTTCCAACCCTGGTATAAAATGCAGAATTGTAATATAAGAAAAGCATTTCTGTAAAAGAGAAATTTGTTAGTAGAAAATACAAATTTAATTGTTAGGAAATATTTTCTGAAAGTATTTGTTTGTTGTGAAGCCTTGTACGGAAGTGAAACGTTGTCGATAAGCGTTCAGACAAGAAGAGAATAGAAGCTTTCGAAATGTGTTGCTACAGAAGAATGCTGAAGATTAGATGGGTGGATCGAATGACTAATCAGGGGATACTTAATGGAATTCGAGAAGAAATACATTTATGGTTCAAGTTTATAAAAAGAAGGGATCAGTTGATAGGACACACCAATCCGTTTAGTAACGGACGGAAGGGGCGAGGGGTGAAAATTGTAGAAGAACAGCAAGGGATAAATACAGTATTCAGCTTCAAACGAACGTAGGGGACAGTACTTATTCGAATATGAAGAGGCTGGCGCAGGACATGCTACTGAGGAGAGCTGCAAGAAACAAGTCTGCAGAAATAAGACGACAACAACAACACAATCGTGGAAAACGCTGTTAATCTATATCTGTTTCGGTCATGCATTGACCATCTTCTGAAATCATAACTTAATGACCATAAGGCGAACATTGTACCCATGATTTGCGTTGTTACTTATCATATTTTGACAACGCATGTAGTGGAAATTGTTCACCATACGCTGCCTGAGTTATGTAATTTCTCTAGATGGCCAGTGTATGATCGATATCGGCGTCGATTGAAAACATTTTCTGTGCTTACGTCTAAAAAAATTCAAAAAAGTGTAATATTTACAGTTGTCCAGCGGATATGAATTAATGTTTCTACACACTATTTTACTGCATCTCATGTTGCCACTTTGAGATATAAATAGTTTAGTTTCTGGCGAAAATTCATCTTTCGTGGATCACGTATTGGAATTACGCTGGCTACAAGTGTAGTACCACTGCTTCTTCGTAAGGTCCGCTACCAAACGACCGAGAGCGAGTTAATACTGCACGGCTGAAATGGCGCCACAAAACCAGATTACCAGAAATATCTAAGAAATCGTTTGGAAGTTTCACCTACGTATTACTGCCAACTTACGTGAACGTCGTGTACCGTGATGCTATGAGCAAAAGTGAAGAAGTTGAAGGGGAAGAGGGCCTTCCAGTACGACCAAGAGAAAGTGGGCACGTCCAAAGAAATAGTGACTTGACAATATTAACACAGACATGGAGATCGTAAATGCCACCCGCCGAGACATCTTCAACTGGAGAAAGCTGAGAACAGCACGCCAAGAAGCATTCTCCGCGCTGTCGCGGAACTAACGCGAGGCACGTAGGAGAAGGCAGGGGAAAGAGGGGCAGTTGACAATGTTAATCGTTAACTATTTTTAACTAATTCATTTTTTGAGATAGTTGTGTTTTCTTTGCGCATGTTAACAGAATGCCCTTTTATTTCATTCTACCTAGTTTCATATACTGTTACTTCACTGTAATCACAGTGTTTAACCAATCTTACAAATCCTAATACAAACGTCTCATGCTGCTCCAGTAATGAGGCAATATGACTTAGACCACGAGACAAGACGACAGAACCGATAAATTGTAATACATGACTTTCTTTACAAAATAAAAGACAGTACATTAGTTAATGAAACACTGCTAAATATTACATATTGAATGGTACATAATTGATTAAGGAGTTGAAAATTAATAAAACTCAAGTAAATTGTATTTCATTATCAAAAATAACGTACATATTACTTCTTTCAAAGTCTGAGCAGGCCTTGTGAACCATATGCAGCATTTGCAGTACTGTCCAGTTTTCTGGTGGAGGGTCAGCTAGAATCTCGTTACACGCAGGACACCACACTGTTCGTTTCCTTGGAAGTTTTAGTCTGTTGCTTTAAACATTCTTGTTCCGCCTTCTGCTTCGTTATCACCCAGCATCTGTTTCATAGTGCCGGCCGAAGTGGCCGTGCGATTAAAGGCGCTGCAGTCTGGAACCACAAGACCGCTACGGTCGCAGGTTCGAATCCTGCCTCGGGCATGGATGTTTGTGATGTCCTTAGGTTAGTTAGGTTTAACTAGTTCTAAGTTCTAGGGGACTAATGACCTCAGCAGTTGAGTCCCATAGTGCTCAGAGCCATTTGAACCATTTTTTTGTTTCATAGTTGAGCTTGTTAAAACACTTGCATTTTGCGTGCTACAAAATTTCCATTTTATTTTCCCCACCCTTGATCCGATGGAACCGATGACTTCGCTGTTTGCCCCTCACCCGACTCAACCTACCACTTAACCAGTTCATATTCCCATTCACGCCTCAGCCCACTTTATATTTCCCCTAAACTCGAACAGCAGCTGCATAATGAGTGGGGTAATTTACTGTTTTCACAATGTCCATAACAAGAATACAAAGAGTGTTTCCTGCAGCAGCAGAATCAAGCAAATTAAACACAAGATGATCATCATCTTCGACCCGACCCTGTTTTAATCCATGAACTCCATTACCGACCATTCTGCTCTGCAATAACCAGTGCTCAATAAACAGTGCTTAATAGATGACGAAATCGTCAGCTTGCCCAATTCATCTTGTCCCAGGTGGCTACGTTAAAGGTTTTTGGTTTTTTGAGTAAAATTAACATGAATGGTGGCTGAGAAATGCATATTATGTGATGATGTCACAGATAGTCACCTATAGCAATGCACAGTTAAATATCTACCCTGTTATTCCCCAAAAATTGATGAGGTTTCCTTGAAGATTATAGCGTCAGGCAATGTATCACCAATTACCTAACGCACACTGATGTGGAGGCACCGGATTTTCAAAGATTCACATAAAACAGCTACTTGAATTTCGTATTTCCATTTCTGTGGGGTCTGCTTATCAAGCATTTACTTACATTTTCCCATGTTACTTCCCTCTATTCGCATTAAAAACTGAACGCGGCAATGCTGTCCTGTAATGTGGCTACGAAGCTGCCTTTCTTCGCTGATGAACAGGCGCTTATGGCGCGTTACAACAGTGGAGGCACAGCCTCGCATATATTGCCGCTACTAACACAATTGCTTTACAACTCCTAACTAAAAAACACCAGGAGTATTCATCTTAACTAACAGAAGTTCAAGCTTAATGCCAATGCCCTCTCCGTCGCAATAGCAACAAATGTACACCCAATCGCAGCGTATTGCGTTTGACATTATAGCGATGAAACGAGTAATCAGAAAATAAGGAGAATATGCCTGTAAATAGGACAATGTTGTATCTTTAAAATATGAAAAGGAAATTCTTCTCCCAATTATGGTCTAATTTTGATGCGTCCTTAAATGTGTCACTCGTTGAAAAAAGCTAGAAAAAGCACGGTCTGTCTTAAATATTACTGAGTATGTTGCCTCCATTTCAGATAAGATGTAATATTCACACGCTAAATAAAAGCAGATATTTCCACGATTTCGCCAAGGTATAACATATCGATGTTCGTAATGCTATGTGGCCAGAATATGAGCTCAAAGTCAGGGGTCAGTTATGATGAAATGAATATGCAACTCTGGCATTCTACACTCCTCCCTGTTTTCCACTTTTTCCGTGACTACGTCTAACACATTCATGCTGACGTGTCAATTAACTGATATCGTCTTCTAGCTCTGGTCCTCTCCCCAGTGACCATTCCTTCTAGTGGTCTTTTTATGACGCAGTCTTTTCTTATACAGAGTCCTAATCAGTTTATTTACCTCCTCTTAACTTTTGCAGTATTTCTCTATTGTCGTTCACCCTTTGTAACAAAACCTCATTCCTTATTTTATGTGTCTATTTCACAACGTTACTTCTTCTGCACCTCCACATCTCAAAAGCCTCCAAGCATTTCTCCTCTCTCGTTTGTAGCGTCCATGTCTTTGCACCACACAGGCAACTCACTACACAAAACATCCCACTAATCGTTTCTGCAATCATTATATAATGGACTACAGAAAATATGCCACCTTCTGTAAAACATTTCTTTTACTAAATCTATCCTTGCTTTTATTTCTTAATTACATGACAAGTCAGTGTTCTCTCACTATACCGTTACTTGTCTTTTCATTTTGGCTTTGTAATACCATGTCATCATGTGTATCATAATATTGGGTCCAATACTGTACCAGTGAATTTCCCGATAATGTTAGCCATAGGGAAAAACTTCTCTTTGCTGACGACAGCAGTATTACAGTCAGAACAAAAGAACTGCTTGCAGAGAATGCAAATGAAAATCTCAAGGACGTTTACAATTAGTTAATGTGCAATAATGTGACACTGGAAATAAAGCAAGTAAATACCATGAATTTCAGTTTTAAGAGTGAAAAGACACTGTTAAATTAAATATAAATTGTACCGCTTTAGACAGCGTAATGATCACAAAATTTCTAGTAATGGATACTGATTCTCATTGTAGTGGTTAAACCTGATGCTTGGGTTGTCGTGGTCTTTTCTTGAATGTAGATATTGTAATATGTGGTTGTCTTGGGCTGTGGCGCCATCGTATGTACAGATCTCGACGTAAATCGTACACACTGTTGCCGGAGAGTGGTAGCTCTTATTTTATTTTAATAAGACGGCTACGAAGCTTCGATTCCGTTATTATACTCTGGTCATTTATAAGCAAACAGATTAAGAACCAACACCTCGCTTCAAGAAGACACAGCTCATTTAAATTTAATCTAACCAGTTTATAGTCTCTGCGTGCGACTTTAGTGAACCGTTTATTACACCGGCAACAGAACGGGCTGCGTCGACGTTATTATCTGGCCTGCGTTATTGATTCTGATGTTTAATAATAGGTTCGTAAATTTTATAGTTTCTACTATTTTTGTTCTTTAGATAGACCAATAAATATTTATTAGTAAGTTATCAAAATGTTCCAGGTAGCTAGATTCTGTTAACTTTTACAAATATCCACACTAAAATGCAGTTAATTTCACCTTTTACTTTTCACTTAGTAATTCCATTCAACGTCAAATACCACAAAACATCAGTTCCATTCAATAAAGAACGTATCGTCCTCTCTCTTTAAATAAATTCGAGTCTCTTGAACTGTATCGTTGGATGATGAAAATTACGACGACTTGGCGCAGGTAATACTTTTGTAAAATGATCAGTACACTTTTTAAAATAACTTGGTATATTTTCAGTCCTATACACAACACACAATATTGGCAATCGAAACAACAATAATAACAGCAATCACAGAATAGTGATGAGCTAACGATGATGGTTACGTGCATATACAGGCAAAAGCAGACTACTGTTGTTACAGCTTTGTTCTCTTATAACTCTATGTTCTTAGTCATTTTACTTTCTTTTACTTAAAATTTTTACATAAATATTTCAAATAATGCCAATTTAAATATTATTACGAAAGAAACAACTACTAAAATATTTCCCTAACACTGGCACACCGACAGAAATGCGAGAGTGTTTACATGGTGTGAACACACAAATATACTTGAAAAGACAAGATAATCAGCATGCTATCCCCTTTAGTCCTGTCATCAGTGTGTAATAGTCTGTGTCTTTTAGTTACATATTATCCATACATACACTCAGTTCATAGTCACGGAATTCTTCTCGTGGAAGACATTCATAAAATATAAGAATTCTCAAATTACAGAAAAGGGCTATAACAATAATAACCAGAAATAATAATCGAGCTCATAGTGAAAATCTGTTCAAAACACTTGTGATTTTAACATCTTGTAAGTGTATTTACTAATCAGTTTTGAACATCAAAAGTAACATTAATAATTACTGCACCAACGACTCTCTTCATGTCCTCAGTTCTAGATCTACATTAAACAAGAAAGAATAAACAAAACTGAAAACATTATTTCCTACCAAAGACTAAAACTGTTAAATAACTTGCCCAACTTGTTTAACGAGATTGTTTAAAAGATAAAAAATACCTGCTGAGCACCATATTCCATACAGTGATACTTAGATAACAAAGAGTAGGAATTTTGGAAAAACTGTAACATGAGTGTTTTGAATTATTTTTTTGGAATGGTGTACACCCAACAACACTGTGAGCACTAACATCTTATCCTCTTTCTGAACTCACTTGCAATGGTGTATTGTGTGCGGGCGAGTGGTTCTCTGGTGGGTTTCCCACAGAAGATGTAGGCAGGTAGTGGTGACAAACAATTTATTGACAGGCGAGGACACAGTGTCCACAGGAGGTCCGTGGTGCAGGTCAGCGACCCAGGCTGACAGGACAGGCGAGGAGACGCCGGTGTCAGCCCCTTCATCTATGAGGCATGGTGGTGACCTTGCTAGCTGTGCCCTTGCAGTACCAGGAAACACGCTTCTGCTCTCGCACCTGCAGATGAAATGGGCTGATGTGCAGCCCCAGCGATGGACGGCGGTGGCCCACCGCCGGACATGGGACAGGTGATGGTTCAAATGGCTCTGAGCACTATGGGACTTAACTGCTGAGGTCATCAGTCATGGGACAGGTGACTTTGAGATGATGACAGAAGCTGACAGATTCTGATGGCCGTAGTTGAAAGGACATAAATTCGATCTGCGGCCCACCTAGCCCGCTGCTGAACTCCAGCAGGAGGTCCCAAGGAAATGGCGGACAGACTTTGGTGACGTTACGGGTGAAGCCAGGCTGCAGCGGACGCTAGTTCAGAACCCGACCGAGACGACTTCCACAGCTTGGCTGGACGGCTAGCTATTAATTCAGGGCAAGGCAGGTATTGTTGTGGTTGAGGTCACATATGCAGCCTGCCAAACTTCATCGGAATGGCTCTAAACACCGGTTTTTGCCGTGGTGTCCAGGTCGCAGTGGCAGAGCCCCTGATATGGTTTAAGTGCTGGGCTTGCGGATGTCGGAATGTGCCCGCGTTTCGACATAAGACCTTGGCTTGTGTCCGCGCCGCTATGAACTCATTATAAAGGGATGCTGACTCAATTTAGTTTATAGACAAGCAAGGGGAAGGTTACGGATTGTAAATAGGAAACAACGTCGTTGCTGTGGTCCTCACGTCAGCTGATAGTGTGTGTGGTTTTAAAGTGTGAAATAAGGTGCGTAGTTTGTGTGGTGATCTGTAGCGAGGAACGAATGAACAGAGTAGTGCCAGACTTCTACTTTATTTAATAACTTCTTTCCAGAACAGTTGTGTACAGTACGGACGAACCGGATCACGTAGCGCTACTTTAAACAGAGATTGGATCCGGAAGCATTGAGGCTCCAGATTTCATCCAGCCATCCTGATTTAAGTTTGTCGTGGTGTCCCTACATTATTCCAGGCAAATGCTGAGATGGTTTCTACTGGAAGGCCACGGCCGACTATCTGTACTATTCTCATCAAACTAGACCTGTAAGATTGTAAATGTCTGTATAAATGGATTATGTTACTTTTGTTGTTCTTAAGTTGTAATACGATTAAATGTGCCCTTGGCCTCGTAATAGTGATCCACGAACGTGTAGAAATACTATTAGTACTAGTCACACATTACTTCATTCACTTCATTAGGCTTTGCACGCCTCTGCAAACTTGACGTTTCAGCTGCTACACTGTTACATTTCTGGACAGCTTATTTATTTATTTACCGTAGGGATTTTTGACACACCGCAGAAATACGTAGAATGAAGAGCATAATACATACATTTCGAACTTTTACAAGCAAACACCTATGATATATACATAATCTATCGATTTTGGAGTCGCGAGCAGGAAGTCCCTTGGTCTACCTTCACGTGATCTCGTGGGTCATTCTCACGTGATGTGCCTGTCGTCTGCGGTTACTCGCAGTCACAAAGAGGGAATGGTTGCTTAGCCAGTGTGTGTGAAAAAATATGCTGATCTCCCATGTTTGGTTATAATTCTGTTCAGCAGTAAGAATGTTTTACGTGGCCAATTGTATTTGGATTGTAGATGCGACATCATTATTTTGTTGTCCTATCATTTCTTGAGTGCATGCATTAATAAGCCTGAACATACAACAGTGACACTGAGAAATCAAATACTCTGGACTGGGTACAGATATAGCGCCAAGAGAGACAGAAAACCGAATCAAGGGGTTGAAAATACTGTATGAGGACGGTGAGTACAACATCAACAGAGGGACCATCAACATGCAATCCTACAGGAAATTAGTGACACACCAGAAGTGCTGGAATACCGTTAGAAGACAAGACCGCTTAAAACACGATTCCAAGAGATGAAAAGGAAGCCCTTGGATACAACACATTAGCAAGATAGTATGAAGGTATTCACCAAGCTGGAAAGGCAGCGACCTTCGCTGTTATTGTTGGTGGTCGTCCAGAGCGGAATCGGTCATGGTTTTCATCATCGACATCTTGACGGACTGGTTGATTTTTAGTATCCGTGATCTTTATGAACACATTCTTAAGAGCTTTTGTATTTCGTAGATGATGGTATGGAATGTGGTCTCACGTTAGCGTTCTCGCTTCCCGAGCACGGGGTCCCGGGTTCGATGCACGGCGGGGTCAGGGATATTCATCTGCCTCGAGGTCATCGTCGTCGTCATTGTCATTATCATCATTACGGTCGAGGAAGGCAATGGCAAACCACCTTCGCTAGGACTTTGCCTAGTACGGTGGTGTGGGTCTTCCGCATCGTCCCCTATGGTCAGTCAAGAAGTATGGGACTTCATCATCATCATCAGATGAGAGTATAGAATGTGGTTTAATACTGCTAGCCATTCCGTAGGGGTCGATTTGATACCACGAACAACCATCCTCGTGGTGGTATTTAGCTGAACGTCTACTTTTTGTACATATGGGCAGTTTAGCCAGAGTGGGGAACAATATTCAGAGACTGAGAAGACAAGACTATGAACAGAAGAACGTAGTATGGATGGTCATGCTCCCCAGGTTCTGCCGCAATGGTTTTGGATAATGATTCTTGTTTTCAGTTGTTCGTGTGTTTTTGTTGGATGCTTTCTGAAAGATTGAGTACTATCGAGGGGTACCCCAGGTTCTTCGCTGCTTTATTGCAAGTGTAATGTTTTCAAGCTGTACGAGTATGTAGCATTTTCTTCCGACGAGTTTACTATTTAGGGGGAATGGGAAAACCTTTGTTTTGGTTGGTTGGTTGGTTGTAGTCTGCATTTCGAAAGTACTTTCCCACAACTTCTAACCCGTCAGTTGCGATTATTTGTGATCGTTCAATTGAGCTACACTTTGTCGCAAGCACCCAGTTATCATCGTAGCCAAACTTATTTGATTTTGGTTTCGGTATGTCCGCAGTGTACAGCCTCAAGAGAAGTGGAGCAGGGACTGATCCTTGTGGCAGACCGTTCTTTAATTTTCTTGGGGAGCTGATGACATGACTGCTTGGTACACTCGATCGTTTAGCACACTGTCGAATATGCGAGCGGTTGGTTTGAAGAGCTGAAATCATGAGAAAGTTTCACTATTTATTTTAAATGATTTTTAATGCTGTGACTAGTGACAGAATCACCAACGCCTGCCAAAGAATTGACTTTCCCCTAATGTAGCGCAGCGGAAGAGCACCGTGTGGGCGGATGGTGGGACGGTCGTGACGCAGGCGGCAGATCCGGGAAGCAGGCGAGCCAGAACTGAAGCACCCTCAGGCCGCCCTCGGCCCCTGACAATGCTCGTTTTGTGGCCCTCAAGAGCGTGGCCAAAAAGGCACTGCTTCAAGTCTCAAGTCGCGCGCCTTCGTCTATTCATACAGGCTGAAAGGGCATCCCGCCACAAAATTTTCAAAATTTGTAGCGTTGTGCTTTTCCTCTCGTTGTTGGTGAATGTTCGCGAAGCCGGCGACAGTTAACGAATACTTTTTCCTTTCTCTTGTGAAGGGAAGACGTGTAACGCTCCTCTTTCCAGTCGCCAGCGACAGGCATGACAAAGGAGTTGTTATTCGATCCGGATTTTGCTTGTTTTAACTGCGTTAAAGAATGTAGATGGCGGCTGTTTCCTTTGTGCAGTCACGCTGAATTGCTACTCATTTGCATAACTAAGCGTGTAGAACACTACGAGCCAACGTGACATTTTTTGCATGTCTTCTTCACGGTGCTGTAATCTTAATGACCATTCTGGTGTTTCAGTAGTATGTAACTACAGGAAGTTGATCTGGGCCCACTAAGAACCTTCTCCGACTGTGGTGCGAGTACGTAATGTATGGAGGGTAAACCGCGGTACGGACATGATTTCACGAAAAGAGCGATGTTACCGACGCGTAGCGCTGCCGCCAACTTGCCTTTAGTGGAAGGCAGTTTCCCTACTTATGTTATTCGTTATAATGTACTTCTAATAATAAAATAGTGACACTGAGAAATATTGTGGACTGGGTACAGATGTAGCGCCAAGAGAGACAGAAAGCCGAATGAAGATGTTGAAAATACTGTAGGGGACGGTGAGTACATCATTAACAGAGGGACCATAATCATGCGATCCTACAGGAAATTAATGACAAACCAGAAGTGCTGGAATACCGTTAGAAGACAAGACCGCTTAACACACGATTCCAAGAGATGAAAAGGAAGCCCTTGGATACAACACATTAGCAAGGTAGTGTGAAGGTATTCACCAAACTGGAAAGGCAGCTAGAGGCTGTAGTTCGCGGAATTCTCATAATAGTCACTTTTATGATTTGGACGCACGAGGAGAACAATTTCTATTGTTCATTATTCAAATCCCAGTCACGGGTTTGCTTCAACAGTAATATTCTTTACTATCTGACTTCCTTCTGTATTTCCCATTTAAATCGTATATTTTATGACAGTTCTATAAATAATTTTTTATGGTCAAACTTGTGAGTAGACAAACGCGGCCTGCCACGACTTCTTAGCTTGTGCGTGATTCTCTATCTCAAAGAAGCACCTTTTTCTCTCTGTCTGTCACAGAACGGTATGACTTGGCAGAAGAATGACTTTCTCTGTGTATCCTTTCTTTCCAGGACCTCTTATCTTACTGGATTGATAATTTCTCCTTAACCAAATGTGGTAGTGCCTGGCAATTTTTTATCTTACAAAGCAAACATTGCTATTGAGGTTTTTATCTCTCGCTCTGTGGAATGCACTGAGACTGATTACTGTATTTTCCAAGGGATTGTGGTGGCGACATACTTTAGATTTTGAAGTTATTTTGAGCTGAATGTCTTTCTGTGTGTAAGATTATCACTATAACCTGAAGAAAAACATTGGCCCGTGGGGGGATCGAACCCACGACCTTCGCGTTATTAGCACGACGCTCTAACCAACTGAGCTAACGGGCCACACGACAGCAATGAATGAAGTTAAGTTTTTGAATGCTTTGTGCTCCAAGACAAAAATAACAGTTGATGGTAACCAGAATGCGGCTATGTACGCAAGACTAGCGAAAGTTTGTCGTTGGCGTCCACAGGTTCGCTTGTGAAAGTTAGCTAAAGACGATAGGCTTGGTCGCACGTAGTCTTCGATCCCTGAGTTGTAGGCAACCCGCTGTTGAATTTGAATTATTTGCCTGTAGACAAATGTTGCGTTGTATAAGGCATTGTCAATTGTTTCATAATTATGCAGTTGGTTATAGAAATTATACGAAAGGTAGATACATAATTCTACAAATGGTTATACAAACGATAATACAAGAAAATTAATATATATTTTACTCATCCATAATTAGTTTTGTTACACCAGTTGCACAGACAAATTTTGTTGTGTCATAAATTTCAATTTTGTTACTTCACAAACACGTTTATAATAAAATAGCAACATTTTTCGTTATGTAAAAGAGTGTCTTATTTTTCATTATGTATGAATTCACTTGTACTATAGAATGCTCTCTCTTTCAGCCATGTCCTTACCACCATTTTAAATTTATTTTCATGCAATTCCCTTGTGCCATGTGATATAGTGGTAAAAATGTTTTTCCAGCATGTACATAATTATTTTGGATTTTACTCAAACGAGTCCAAGGGATATCTACTAAGTTCCTGCTTCTGGTTTCATACGAGTACACATCTGACCTGGTTCCATACATGTGGGCATTCCTTTTGGCTTGCATAAGTGCTTTGGGTGTGTTTAGACTGGGGACTAAGTATTTTGTGCTCAATAAAGTACTGTCTGCCAGAAGTTAATTTGCTAAAACCAAAAATACATCTGCCAGAGAAAGACATCTTTTGCCCCAGCAAAGTTTCCCCAAAGAAGTATTCTATAATGCAAATGTGTATGGAAAAAGGCATAATATGCAATAAGCATGCACTCCTTAGTGACACAATCCTTATGTTTCCGAAGGAGATATAAAACTCTTGCCAACTTACTGTACAGTTCTTCTGCGTGGGTATTACAGCATAATTTAGTATCTAGATATATGTCTGACAATTTTACTGAATGTCTGAGTTCATTTGCTCCATTATTAACATCTCTAAGTGAAAAGAGGACGTGTTCAGTTTTGTTTTTATTTAATGACTGTATACTTTCATGGAACCACTGAGCTGCCTTTTCCATCATTGAATTGTTCATTTGTTTGACAACATTCACTTCACTATGTGACGTGATAAAAAGTTGTGTCGGTGGCATACATTGCAGATTTATATGGTAATAAGTTGGGCAGGTCGTTCACATACACAATAAATAAGAAAGGTGCCAGTTCAGATCATTGTGGGACTCCATATTTCACCTTGAGGTGGTCAGATTTGTTATTTGAATTAGAACTACCATTTGGTTTCCGTTTGTCAAATATGTTTTCAGCAATAACAGTTCTACATCAATTAGCCCATATTTTTCAAGCTTTTTAATTAAAATGCTATATGGGACAGTGTCAAATGTCTTGGTTAAATCTGCAAAAGTTGAACAGGTGCGTTCCGTACTTTCAAAACCATGTAATATTGATAATACAACTTCCTGAACTGTTTTATTGTTGATAGCCCACTTCAGAATCCACATTGGACCCAATTTAGGAGGTTGTAAGACTAAAAAAATCATTTAATTGGTCTTTCATTAATGTTTCAATAATTTTTGATATTATAGGTACTATTGCAATGGGTCTGTAATTTTGGGGTGAATTTCTTTCTCCTTTTTTGGAGTATGAGAATTCGTCGCCTCCCACAATCAACAAAAAATCTTGCAGTTCAGTGGAGATTCCTGTCTTTGAAATCAAGAGAAAGTAATTTTGTTTTTCCAGATGTTTCCAGAATATTCAGATGCAATGATAGCGACCAGTGCCAAAAGAGTTTGGGAATGCGGGTCGAACGAGTTTTGTATACAAAATCGCTTACAGAAAATAGAAACTGTTACGAAACGTAAGCAATTTAGGCATTCCATCTAGATCTCCTATTCCACTGGATTTATACATTAGTAAGAGGAAAAAATCGATTTATGTCTTATGCTGATTGTAAAGTTTCCGTCTCATGCACATGAAAATCTCTGTTCTCAGTACTATATATGGTTTACATGTCCTGCTCACACAATAGTCGTCTTCAGTTAACGCAAATACAAAAACCCCTCAACAAGTATTATGACTGTCTTTTTAAACTTCACAATTTTGTATATTATTTTACTCTTATTACAACTGAAGTTTTAGTTTACTTCCAGAATTGCTTGATGAAGTACTTCCATTTTCCGTTGAAGTATATTTTTTCAAGAGGGATCGTTGTACGCAAACGATGGTGATTAAGTATATGCTATTACAAAAGTGGTACTTGATGCTCAAGACAAGGGTGAGCGTGTCAAAGGCGTGTCCTTAGTTCGTTCTAAGTCTTTCGATGCTATTGACAGTAGAGTTCTACCAAATAAGATGGAATCATTAGGAACAAGAGTCGTAGGTAATGAATGTTTCCAATCATACTTAACAGGCAGAGTACAAATAACAGCATAACACAAACGTAAAATAAGGCTCATATTGCAGTGATAAACTTATCGGAACCAAAATACATTAATACAAGATTTTCTTAGAGCAGCATATTAGGACCGGTATTATTCCTGACATACATCAGTGTCTCTGCCGACAGTTTTAGGAACTGAGAGCAGCAACACTGTAGTCACTGAAACAACAAGGGGAAAGCCTTGAAAGAGAAACAAATGAAATTTTCAACGTAGTTAGCATCCAATAACGTTACTTTTTAACACAAAGAAAACAGTACCGTGATTTCAGTTTGAAGGGGAAAATGCTTTAAATGTAGGTGGTACCTCTACAGACTGCGTAACAAGTACAAAATATTTAGGTATGAATATTGATTGTCAGCTGAAGTGGTGTGAAAATACAAAGACATTTCCACACAGAGTGTCACCAGCGTGTTATGATCTTAAGAGTCCAGTCATCAGTGTGTGAGAGCTAGTGTTTTATTTACATATGAGTCATACATATACTCAATTCTTATCGTTGGAGTTTCTTTCTAATGCAAACATAATTTTCAAACTACCGATAAGGCCCACAAAATAAGAAACAAAAATAGTACTTCAGCTAACTGTTCAAAAACACTGGGAGTTTTAACAACAGCATGAAAGTACATCTGTCAAATGGTTATGCCGGTCAAAAGAGAAACTTTGATAATTAATGCAAAAATTGCTCTCTTCATGACCATGAAACAATGTATTGAGTGACAGAGTGGCTTTTTTTCGTGAGAAACCATCGATTGCAGTTGATAATACTAACATCTAATAACCTTTCTGAGTTCAACATCTCATAATAATGGAGAGATGCTGACTCAATTTTACAGCAAGCAAATGGGAAGTTGCAAAATTCATTAGAGAAATCCAACATCTTTGTCATGGCCCTGATGTCAGTTGACAGTATGTGTGCTGAGTGCATTGAGTGGTGTTGAAAAATTAAGGAACAGAGTAGCATTAGCTTTTTATCTTAGGAAATAATACATGTGCAGTGTGTGCGGTGACTGGTGTTGAGAAATGAATGAAACGTGTATCCACTAGCTTCTTACATCAAGAAAATAACTTATTTGTAACAATGCTTAAACAAAACATTTTTCTATACTGGGGATAAACCGAACTACGTCGTTCCGTTTTTAATGGACTAGTCTTGTATTCGGGAGTATGGAAGCTCTAATCACTATCTGGCCATCCTGTTTGCCATGCTTCCCCTAGTTTACTTCAAGCAGATGCTGGGATGGTTCCCACTATAAGGCTAGAGCCGACTAGCCCGTCACATCGTTGTGAAACTAGACTGTATGTATGTAAATATCTGTATGTAAAAATGTTGTTTTCGTTCTTAAGCTATAACATGACCTGTCAAATATCCTCGGCAAACGTCCATACACAGTTTGCAGTCAATGGTGTCGTCGATAATCTGTTTTATTTCTTCGCTTCTGTAACTGCCTGTCGTTTCGAGGAAAAGTACTGTCGCTGGCAATTGTCTGAAATCGTCTGATTCTCCACTATTTTAAGCCACACGACTCCAGAGATGGCGTTAAATGCATCTATGGTATTTAGTCGTGTGGCATGATCTCTGAGCTGGCACTGAGATAGAACTGATGTCCGAGCTGGTTCCACACATGTTCTATGAGGGACAGAATTGGGGATGTTGATGGCCACAGGATGACCTCAAAATTACACAGACAGTTCATAGAGGTATGTGCCATGTGCGGGCAAACAGAGCTCTGTTGGAAAACGGCACCCGGATACTGTCGCATGGTAGTTCACAGGATGTCTGTGGAGTACCATAAGAGAGTCCTCAATCACTACCAGCCATGGTTTGAATTCATACTCAATGGCTCCCCACACGATGACCATAGACGTACCATCGTTGTCTCTCTCCAATAACTGGAAGAATGGGACCTCACACCCTGGTCGCCACAACAAACGCCGATAGTGGTTACCCGGAGTAACGCGAGAACCACGATTCATCACTGAATACATTTCGACTCCATTCATCAGCATTCCATGCTTCCCGGACACGGCCCCAGTCGAAAGACAGCTGTTTATGTTGTGGTGTTAACTCTACGGATGGTACGGTAATTCGCTAGACCAGCTGTTGTTAGTCTCCGACCAACGGTGCGGGATGACACGGAATATTGTAGGGAATCCATTAATTGCCCTACGATGTCAGGTGTAGACGTGAAGAGGTGATGCACAATATGGCCATCAACCCTCGTGATAGTATACCGATGCCTCGTCTTTAGTCTTTTTCTTCTTGTTGTTTATCCTGGCTTCTTGAGATCTCTTGTGAAGAGACACGATACAAGTTCCGTAGTGGTGTAGGCCGATCAATGAAGTTACACAACAGTTAAATTATTAACTTTTGAAACTGCCGGAATGAGATTTTCACTCTGCAGCGGAGTGTGCGCTGATATGAAACTTCCTGGCAGATTAAAACTGTGAGACCGACCGAGACTCGAACTCGGGACCTTTGCCCTTTGCGGGCAAGTGCTCTACCAACTGAGATACCGAAGCACGACTCACGCCCGGTACTCACAGCTTTACTTCTGTCAGTACCTCGTCTCCTACCTTCCAAACTTTACAGAAGCTCTCCTGCGAGCCTTGCAGACCTAGCACTCCTGAAAGAAATCCACAGTTTTAATCTGCCAGGAAGTTTCATATCAGCGCACACTCCGCTGCAGAGTGAAAATCTCATTCTGGGAACATCCCCCAGGCTGTGGCTAAGCCATGTCTCCGCAATATCCTTTCCTTCAGGAGTGCTAGGTCTGCAAGGTTCGCAGGAGAGCTTCTGTAAAGTTTGGAATGTAGGAGACGAGGTACTGGCAGAAGTAAAGCTGTGAGTACCGAGCGTGAGTCGTGCTTCGGTAGCTCAGTTGGTAGAGCACTTGCCCGCGAAAGGCAAAGGTCCCGCGTTCGAGTCTCGGTCGGGCACACAGTTTTAATCTGCCAGGAAGTTTGAAACTGCCGGTTTATTGTCATTTATGGAAAGAAAAACACTGTAATATTGTCATGCGGTCAGCGAACTTCGTGTAACATTTTTGTGTGTGTAATGGGCCTTACTACGTCGCAAATCGTTCTAATGAATTAATTAAGCTGCTTTACAGTGTTGCTAGGCAACGTAATCAACAAGGTGGTAACAACACAAAACACGAACAACAGTACTGCACTCTGGTGACGGTTCTACCTATCACACAGAATTGCATCTTACATAAATGCCGATGAAGCGTGTACGTCTCCGGAGTTCTTCTGGCATCCGACTACATCCGTTGGGTGATTGACTTTTCCGTCAGGCCGTGCATATTGATCTTGTTTGTCTTCTCGGGCTGTTGAGAATGTGCCTGAAAGATTCCCTACATGAACGTACGAAAGATTACCTCTAAGAACGGAAATGGATAAGAGAAATAACCATTTGCGACAGGATTGAAAAATATAGTGTGGCGGGATGAGAGAAGTGATACGGCGTAACAGCGCCTACACAGGAACACCGTGGGAGCTGCGACCAGAGGGTCGTTTGAATGACGGCGTGCATACGGAAGCTTCCCACGGTAACAGGTGCCTCCCCTACCTGTTACGTAAATCCACGTAACTGCCTGGCAACAGGCCAGCGCAACAGCTGTAGCCGCTGCCAGGAGGGATTCCTGAGGAGGCGGGGCGCTTTGGAGCCGGAATGAGCAGTCACGGCACCACACAGGCATCTGCACGTACACACACGCCGCCGCAAGGTGCCTTGCGCCACTGTTACACTGGTGGAAATTAGCATAAAGGCACGAATTTATTTGTGGGAAAATTGCTTCAAATGGCTCTGAGCACTATGGGAATCAACTGCTGAGGTCATTAGTCCCCTAGAACTTAGAACTAGTTAAACCTAACTAACCTAAGGACATCACACACATCCATGCCCGAGGCAGGATTCGAACCTGCGACCGTAGCGGTCTCGCGGTTCCAGACTGCAGCGCCAGAACCGCGCGGCCACTTCGGCCGGCTGGGAAAATTGGTTTACGCATTCGATATTGCACGCATTTCACCTGTACAGTTTATAACAAAGCAAAACAAAACACATTCACATTTTGCCATTAAGCGTTGCATAGTGTAGCTGATCAGCTACAGACTTCATTTCTCCCTACACTGAGCAACATTTTGTAACAAATTAGTTATGTAGTTACACTACTGGCCGTTAAAATTGCTACAACAAGAAGAAATGCAGATGATAGACGGGTATTCATTGGACAAATATATTATACTAGAACTGACATGTGATTACATTTTCACGCAATTTGGGTGCATAGATCCTGAGAAATCAGTACCCAGAACAACCACCTCTGGCCGTAATAACGCCCTTGATACGCCTGGACATTGAGTCAACAGAGCTTGGATGGCGTGTACAGGTACAGCTGCCCATGCAGCTTCAACACGATACCACAGTTCATCAAGAGTAGTGACTGGCGTATTGTGACGAGCCAGTTGCTCGGCCACGATTGACCAGACGTTTTCAATTGGTGAGAGACCTGGAGAATGTGCTGGCCAGGGCAGCAATCGAACATTTCCTGTATCCAGAAAGGCCCGTGCAGAACCTGAGACATGCTGTCGTTCATTATCCTGCTGAAATGTAGGGTTTCGCAGGGGTCGAATGAAGGGTAGAGCCACGGGTCGTAACACATCTGAAATGTAACGTCCACTGTTCAAAGTGACGTCAATGCGAACAAGAGGTGACCGAAACGTGTAACCAATGGCACCCCATACCATCACGTCGGGTGATACTACGCCAGAATGGCGATGACGCTTCCAATGTGCGTCCACCGCGATGTCGCCAGACATGGATGCGACCATCATGATGCTGTAAACAGAACCTGGATTCATCCGAAAAAAAATCACGTTTTGCCATTCGTGCACCCAGGTTCGTCGTTGAGTACACCATCGCAGGCGCCCCTGTCTGTGATGCAGCGCCAAGGGTAACCGCAGCCATGGTCTCCGAGCTGATAGTCCATGCTGCTGCAAACGTCGTCGAACTGTTCGCGCTGATGGTTGATGTCTTGCAAACGTCCCCATCTGTTGACTCTGGAATCGAGACGTGGCTGCACGATCCGTTACAGCCATGCGGATAAGATGCCTGTCATCTCGACTGCTAGTGATACGAGGCCGTCGGGATCCAGCACAGCGTTGCGTATTACCCTCCTGAATCCACCGATTCCATTTTCTGCTAACAGTCATTGGATCTCGATCAACGCGAGCAGCAATGTCGCGATACGATAAGCAGCAATTGCGATAGGCTACAATCCGACCTTTATCAAAGTAGGAAACTTGATGGTACGCATTTCTCCCCCTTACACGAGGCATCACAACAACGTTTCACCAGGCAACGCTGTTTCTGTATGAGAAATCGGTTGGAAACTTTCCTCATGTCAGCACGTTGTAGGTGTCACCACCGGCGCCAGCCTTGTGTGAATGCTCTGAAAAGCTAATCATTTGCATATCTCAGCATCTTCTTCCTGTCGGGTAAATTTTGTGTCTGTAGCACGTCATCTTCATGGTGTTGCAATTTTAATGGCCAGTAGTGTAAGTGTAAACACTCTACTGCAGCTGCTAACTGCTAGTAGTTCTGCACGTTGTTTGTTGTTGTGGTCTTCAGTCCTGAGACTGGTTTGATGCAGCTCTCCATGCAAATCTATCCTGTTCAAGCTCCTTCATCTCCCAATACTTACTGCAACCTACATCCTTCTGAATCTGCTTAGTGTATCCATCTCTTGGTCTCCCTCTACGATTTTTACACTGCACGCTGCCCTCGAATGCTAAATTTGTGATCCATTGATGCCTCAGGACAAGTCCTACCAACCGATCCCTTCTTCTAGTCAAGTTGTGCCACAAACTTCTCCTCTCCCCAATCCTTTTCAATACTTCCTCATTAGTTGTGTGATCTACCCATCTAATCTTCAGCGTTCTTCTGTAGCACCACATTTCGAAAGCTTCTATTCTCTTCTTGTCCAAACTATTTATTGTCCATGTTTCACTTCCATACATGGCTACACTCCATACAAATACTTTCTGAAACGACTTCCTGACACTTAAATATATACTCGATGTTAACAAATTTCTCTTCTTCAGAAACGCTTTCCTTGCCATTGCCAGTCTACATTTTATATCCTCTCTACTTCGACCATTATCAGTTTCTTTGCTCCCCAAATAGCAAAACTCCTTTACTACTTCAAGTGTCTCATTTCCAAATCTAATTCCCACAGCATCACCAGACTTAATTCGACTACATTCCATTATCCTCGTTTTGCTTTTGTTGATGGTCATCTTATATCCTCCTTTCAAGACACTGTCCATTCCGTTCAACTGCTCTTCCAAGTCCTTTACTGTCTCTGACACAATTACAACGTCATCGGCGAACCTCAAAGTTTTTATTTCTTCTCGCTGGATTTTAATACCTACTCCAAATTTTTCTTTTGTTTCCCTTATTGCATGCTCAATATACGGATTGAATAACATTGGGGAGAAGCTACAACCCTGTCTCACTCCCTTCCCAACCACTGCTTCCCTTTCATGTCCCTCCACTCTTATAACTGCCATCTGATTTCTGTACAAATTGTAAACAGCCTTTCGCTCCCTGTATTTTCCCCCTGCCGCCTTTAGAATTTGAAAGAGAGTATTCCAGTCATCACTGTCAAAAGCTTTCTCTAAGTCTACAAACGCTAGAAACGTAGGTTTGCCTTTCCTTAATCTTTCTTCTAAGATAAGTCGTAAGGTCAGAATTGCCACACGTGTTACAACATTTCACGGAATCCAACCTGATCTTCCCCGAGGTCAGCTTCTACCAGTTTTTCCAATCGTCTGTAAAGAATTCTTGTTAGTATTTTGCAGCAGTGACTTATTAAACTGATAGTTCTGTAGTTTTCACATCTGTAAACACCTGCTTTCTTTGGGATTGTAATTATTATATTCTTCTTGAAGTCTGAGGGTATTTCGCCTGTCTCGTACATCTTGCTCACCAGATGGTAGAGTTTTGTCAGGACTGGCTCTCCCAAGGCTGTCAGTAGTTCTAGTGGAATGTTGTCTACTCCTGGGGCCTTGTTTCGACTTAGGTCTTTCAGTGCTCTGCCAAACTCTTCACGCAGCATCGTATCTTCCATTTCCATAATATTATCCTCAAGAACATTGCCCCTGTGTAGAGCCTCTTTATACTCCTTCCACCTTTCTGCTTTCCCTTCTTTGCTTAGAACTGGGTTTCCATCTGAGCTCTTGATATTCATACAAGTGGTTCTCTTTTCTCCAAAGGTCTCTTTAATTTTCCTGTAGGCAGTATCTATCTTACCCGTAGTGAGATAAGCCTCTACATCCTTACATTTGGCTTCTAGCCATCCCTGCTTAGCCATTTTGCACTTCCTGTCGCTCTCATTTTTGAGACGTTTGTATTCCTTTTGCCTGCTTCACTTACTGCATTTTTGTATTTTCTCCTTTCATCAATTAAATTCAGTATCTCTTCAGTTACCCAAGGATTTCTACTAGCCCTCGTCTTTTTACCTACTTGATCCTCTGCTGCCTTCACTACTTCATTCCTCAAAGCTACTAATTCTTCTTCTACTGTATTTCTTTCCCCCATTCCTGTCAATTGTTCCCTTATGCTCTCCCTCAAACTCTGTACAACCTCTGGTTCTTCCAGTTTATCCAGGTCCCATCTCCTTAAATTCCCACCTTTTTGGAGTTTCTTCATTTTTAATCTACAGTTCATAACCAATAGATTGTGGTCAGAGTCCACATCTTACAATTTAAAACCTTCTTTCATGATTCGTAAACCAAGTGTTAGCTATGATTAAGTTATGCTCTGTGCAAAATTCTAACAGACGGCTTCCTCTTTCATTTCTTAGCCCCAATCCATATTCACCCACTATGTTTCCTTCTCTCCCTTTTCCTACTGTCGAATTCCAGTTACCCATGACTACTAAATTTTCGTCTCCCTTCACTACCTGAATAATTTCTTTTATTTGATGATACATTTCTTCAATTTCTTCGTCATCTGCAGAGCTACTTGGCATATAAACTTGTACTACTGTAGTAGGCGTGGGCTTCGTGTCTATCTGGGCCACTATAATACGTTCACTATGCTGTTTGTAGTAGCTTACCCGCACTCCTATTTTTTAATTCGTTATTAAACCTACTCCTGCATTACCCCTATTTCATTTTGTATTTATAACCCTGTATCCACCTGACCAGAAGTCTTGTTCCTTCTGCCACCGAACTTCAGTAATTCCGCATAGCGATCGTAAATGGCAGGATGAGCTGAAGTTCGAGAATCAGTTGTGTGGATGTAATGCCGCGCGTGTGTTTTGGCGGAAAGTAGAGACGTTTTTTGGAGTTTGTGCACTGATTTGTGGGTTTGAAGATTTTTTTTTTTTTTTTTGAAAACGTAAGTAGATACGGTGTAGACAGTTGATTCGATTGTCTTTACGATAGATTTGAAATTAGGTCTGTTTTTGTGTTTGCAGCCATTGTCAACAATAATGCTTCGTTAATTTAAATTTTTTTCAGTGCTTTTTTCGCAATGTAGGCACTATAAATTAAACGTGGTAATTTTTACAGCTTGAAATAAAAAATCATGCATTTAAGGGGTAAGGAAACAAGACAACCTTAGGGGTGGAAGTTGATATAAAGGCACTTGTGAATTGTTGTCGGTATTACCTGACTACACACTAAATAAATCACAACTATAAACTAGTATTTAGTCGAACCTCCATTGTTCATAATAACTGCCAATATCCTCTTATGCAGTGGTTGTGTAAGGGAAGCGATCGCTTCTTCCGAGATTGCGATCCACTCCATTCGAAATGCAGTTTTCCGCTGGGCCACAGTCTCTAAGTGTCGTCCACTGTGGTAAACACATCGTGTGATGATCCCCACACATTCTTCATGGCATTTAAATCCGGAGTTCTCGATTGCTAGCCGAGAAGTGGAATTCCTTTGTCTTGAAGCCATGATTTTGTCTTGGCAGATCTGTGAACCTCAGCGTAATCGTGTTGGAGTTATATAGCGGTAGTATGGACTAATTCCAGTTAATAATTCCGTACAACATGTGTCCAGTTGTTATTCACAGAGGAATTTTCATTTCGCTTGCTGGGCCTCGTTTTGAATTTCAAGTTGTGAAGCTGTACCTGAGTTTACGTAATTACGTTTTTCCTGTTAGAGCGAGCGAAAGGCGAATTATACAAAGAAAACCTAAACATAAGAGACAAGTTGATTGTTTGGATTATGAGCAGGTCTGCCCTCAACAGAATGCCAACGCGACCTCAAAGAAGCTACGCGTGGTGTCGTCAAGAGAACTCTGAAGTGCATTGAGTAGCAGGTAGAATTTATAAAAAATCAGATCCGAACTTAAATATTTCGTTTTGCTTAATGTCTTCCGTCAGTATTTGTTTGCGTTACATTCTAACAACTGTATGCCAGTAGTTAAAACCTTCTGAGTTATTAGGCCGCGTCATATTTCTACTAAAATGATCTACGTTTCGACCCCTCTGCTGGCATCTTCCTCAGAATCTTTTAGTGTCCACCATAGCTAGACCACTGTCAGAGACGAATGTCGTGCCCTCTTATAAAGGGGAGGTTTCTCGCGTTCGTGCTGGAGAAATGATAGTATTGGTTAAAATTCATATGGTTACCATTGGTGGGCCATAGTATTAGGCTAATAATCCAGCTCTGATGCAGAAGAAGGGGCTTCCTGAGGAAGATCCCAGCAGAGGGGTCGAAACGCCGATCATTTTAGTGGAAGTATGATGCGGCCTAATAACCCAGAAGATTTTAACTTCAGTGACAACGGCCACGAAAGTCTGCAGAATTACATGTATCCCAGTAACCAATAAAAAATTGATAAATTTTACGTAGAATGTTTTATTGAAATTGGTCTATACTACTACCTCCTAAAGCATTTATTATTCCTCCTGCAACAACCCCCATACAGAATGGGTGGTAACAGGCGGAAGTAGGGCATTTACACGCCTTCACTGGATCACGATCAATCTCACATTCTGTGCGCTGCACTTCGATCAATACACCGGCAGATAGCTTTGGTCTGTGTGGCGAAATCTTCCTACCTTAAAGCCGTACACACTCCTTCCACAGAGCCTTAGCAGCGTTTGCTAGTATCGCTGTCGTCATAGGTTGAGGAAGAGTCGCAGATTCGAGTGTGACAGCCAGTGGAATGCCAAAATAGGGGAAGAGAGGTTAGAAGCCTGAAAAGGATACAAAAATTAGCAGGAACTTGAAGTCATGACAACAGCTATACGAAGGCGGAGAAGAAACTCATTGACAAAAGAAACCTTGTTATTAACTGGAGAAGTTTTTGACTTAACGTTTTCTATGACCTCACTAAATCACTTTTGATGTACCCTGTTTCCCTTACTTCCCGCAACTGCTTACGTGGATTTAAATTCTAGCTGGCACTTCATATCATATTTCTGTTCCTCATAACGGTCAGACAAAAAAACCAAAGTAGCTGGTAACGTACAAATCAAATCCAGTAACAAAAAAAGGTTTTTTAAAATATCAGTTTATATTCAGTTGTTGCTCTTCATTTAGAACCTATATCTCTAAGTAATTATCAATAATAATTTTAGATACCATATGTACTTTTAGGCAAGGTATGATAAATGATTTAGTACACTTTGTTTGCTCAGAGGCGTTATCCTCTCCGGAGACGTTTACTTACCGAGCGAGTTGGTGCCATGGCTTGCACACTGGACTCTTATTCGGGAGAACGACGGTTCAAGTCCACGTTCGACCATCCAGATTTAGGTTTTCCGTGATCTCCCTAAATCGCTCCAGGTAAATGCCGGGATGGTTCCTCTGGAGGCCCTTGACACAATCCGAGATTCTGCCCAGTCGACATTTAAAAACAATTTATAAGAATTTGTGAATGACAACTCCTCCTACTCAATAGATGAATTTTTTTTATATGTAGTCATTGCAGTATATATATCATGTAATCGCTAATGACCGCATTGTCGACGACATGTTACATCATAAGCTTCCTTCCTTTAAGCCTTTCTTTGGGCAGTTTTCGAAATTCAGAACTTTAAATTCTGCTACTATGTAATATAACAAGCTTGAATAGCGCATGCATTCCATCAAAGAGGATTAACAAAACAAACATTTCAGATTTTATTTGTGATTAGGTGAAATTTCAATGGTCGTCTGCGAAGAGTCGTCGTCCAGATTTCTTAGAATTTTTAATGTTGCCTAGACTTAATTACTGGTTGGTATGGCTGTTGACACGGATAGTGTCAAGGCGAATCCGCTTTAAGGAAAAGAACATTTTGTTGTTTAGATGTAGTAGTTATGCAAGAATATGGTTACCCTAATAAAAGAAGAGATGAGAGAAGTGGATTTGTAGTAATCATAGTTGCAGAGTAGTGGCTGGTTATTTGGTTAAAAGGCCAGTACCAGTTTCATCACTGAAGTAGTTTACAATCTTCCTTTTTTTTACATTTTTGCGTTGTTAGCATGTAGTAAGCAGTATCATCTATTTTAGCTATCCCGATAATGGGCTGTAATTAGGAAGAATGAATAACTAACAATAATAATAATAATAGTAATCTTTGTGTAGAACTGAAGGCATTCTCCTTTGGGATCGGAGACATTGATTCGCCGCGCTAATGTCACTACTATCTCACTGTAAACGGAGAAGGTTTATCGTCCTTTTCTTAAATTCCTCATTTATAGTTCCTGCGACATCAGAAGAAAATTTTACGTAATGATCACTAGCGTAATAATCTGTCAAAGACGTTTAATTTTGAAATGGCGTGACAGTGATGGAGTGGCAGAGGAACGAATAGTAAAAAAGGAGCTCATTAGAAGACTGCAATGATGACGTAAAGCGTATTGCTTATCTCGACACGTAAGTAAGCAGAAAATTCAGCAAAGTCTGCTGATAAACAGTCTTAACAGGATTTTCCCGCAAATAAAAAAAATGCAATATGCTTCATCAGAGCTGTGAAGCCATTCTCCTGGGATAATACATGACAGTGTGGTGTACTTCATGCGTTAAATATAATCTGAAGAGTTATTTAACAAGTTTTAGTTCATTGTGGAATTTCGTAGGGGCCCACGCCAGTTCGATGAGGCAATGTTATTACATTAAAAATCAATTTAATGATGGAGCTGAATATATATATTTCGCAGTGTGTCAATGTTCGAGATGGGAAATGTGGGCAGGCAAACAACAGATTGGCTTAAGGTTTAATGATCTTTCAGTGGCAAGATTACAGTTTCATTCAGACAGTTGTTACAACATAATTAATTTTACTAAAAGTAAAATCAGTCTCCTTATTAAAAATACTCCTTGGATTCATCATTGAATCTCTGAATAACCACTTGGGTTGAAATTAACGGTAACAGTCGAGGAAAGTGATTTTGGTAGCTACATATAATTACTGCACTGAGTTAGTGAAATGTCATCCGTACAGAAATAATCTGTGGTATCAGTAAAATAGTGAACACATACTCCAGGATCATTAATGAGTCAATGCGTACACTGCTCTAAAGCCCCTCCGTCAGGACAATTTCAATTTTATTCACACGGATGAACTACATGATGTGTATTATGTTTGGTTTATTATTCTTTCACGTAAATTCCCGTACAGTATTATTTTTTTGACAGCATATCAGCGTACTGTGTAGTAGCTGAGGCTATTGCTTGCCTAAAAGCAGTGTACTCTTGATGTCTCATTACTGAGTGAGTATCTCATAATTAATTTCGGTAGTTCTTAAATAGAGTCATATAATGGTAGTACCTGTTGAAGTTTGAATCTCTTAGTATAAAGAAATTTGCGGGCAAATAAGATTAAACGTGAAACAGAGGCTGCCAGTACTTCACAGATTCATCTCAGCTGCCAAGCACACACCATATATATATATATATATATATATATATATATATATATATATATATATATATATATATATATATATATATGCGGAATGACTTCTTTCACAGGTAGCCATGGTCTTCATTTGTAACACACTTCCCAAACAAATGCCACTGCATACATAAATTGGAGCAGTTTTTAGGTTGTATATCAATTTATTCCTCTTTACGTGGGTTCTCAAGTTCAGCTGAAAAGTACGTAAGAACACGACAAGAATAGTTGCTTTAATACAAGTCGACTGATAGAAAAGTTTAGCGCATTAACCGTACATCATACACTCCTGGAAATGGAAAAAAGAACACATTGACACCGGTGTGTCAGACCCACCATACTTGCTCCGGACACTGCGAGAGGGCTGTACAAGCAATGATCACACGCACGGCACAGCGGACACACCAGGAACCGCGGTGTTGGCCGTCGAATGGCGCTAGCTGCGCAGCATTTGTGCACCGCCGCCGTCAGTGTCAGCCAGTTTGCCGTGGCATACGGAGCTCCATCGCAGTCTTTAACACTGGTAGCATGCCGCGACAGCGTGGACGTGAACCGTATGTGCAGTTGACGGACTTTGAGCGAGGGCGTATAGTGGGCATGCGGGAGGCCGGGTGGACGTACCGCCGAATTGCTCAACACGTGGGGCGTGAGGTCTCCACAGTACATCGATGTTGTCGCCAGTGGTCGGCGGAAGGTGCACGTGCCCGTCGACCTGGGACCGGACCGCAGCGACGCACGGATGCACGCCAAGACCGTAGGATCCTACGCAGTGCCGTAGGGGACCGCACCGCCACTTCCCAGCAAATTAGGGACACTGTTGCTCCTGGGGAATCGGCGAGGACCATTCGCAACCGTCTCCATGAAGCTGGGCTACGGTCCCGCACACCGTTAGGCCGTCTTCCGCTCACGCCCCAACATCGTGCAGCCCGCCTCCAGTGGTGTTGCGACAGGCGTGAATGGAGGGACGAATGGAGAAGCGTCGTCTTCAGCGATGAGAGTCGCTTCTGCCTTGGTGCCAATGATGGTCGTATGCGTGTTTGGCGCCGTGCAGGTGAGCGCCACAATCAGGACTGCATACGACCGAGGCACACAGGGCCAACACCCGGCATCATGGTGTGGGGAGCGATCTCCTACACTGGCCGTACACCACTGGTGATCGTCGAGGGGACACTGAATAGTGCACGGTACATCCAAACCGTCATCGAACCCATCGTTCTACCATTCCTAGACCGGCAAGGGAACTTGCTGTTCCAACAGGACAATGCACGTCCGCATGTATCCTGTGCCACCCAACGTGCTCTAGAAGGTGTAAGTCAACTACCCTGGCCAGCAAGATCTCCGGATCTGTCCCCCATTGAGCATGTTTGGGACTGGATGAAGCGTCGTCTCACGCGGTCTGCACGTCCAGCACGAACGCTGGTCCAACTGAGGCGCCAGGTGGAAATGGCATGGCAAGCCGTTCCACAGGACTACATCCAGCATCTCTACGATCGTCTCCATGGGAGAATAGCAGCCTGCATTGCTGCGAAAGGTGGATATACACTGTACTAGTGCCAACATTGTGCATGCTCTGTTGCCTGTGTCTATGTGCCTGTGGTTCTGTCAGTGTGATCATGTGATGTATCTGACCCCAGGAATGTGTCAATAAAGTTTCCCCTTCCTGGGACAATGAATTCACGGTGTTCTTATTTCAATTTCCGGGAGTGTAATTTTGGGATATTTACCGTGCTATATTTTATGGAAAATCTGCTTCTGAAATTACAATCTGTTTAAGAGCCTTTATCAATGTCCACTTTATGTGACTCATATGAATATAACATACAGAGGTATGTTTCTCCACATATGTTACACTTTCACTGTTATGATATGAGTGAATTAAAATCAGACGTGCTGGAGGTAGGGTTGTAGATTATTCCATTGGATTTAGACAAATAAATGAATAATTCTGCATACACAGCTAATTGTTGCTCTGAGCCTTTTTACTCGAAAAGATTTTCAAGTGCTTAAGAAGAAATTACAGATGACAGATGGTTTTGTTTGTTATTAAATAACATTTGCTGGTTCAAGTCATGATTTTTCTTTAATTATTTGCTGCACAGCTTTGTTCAGAAAACGAAACATGTTGGATAAGGACCACGTGAACATGAAATACGTATGAGAGGAGCCTGCAGATGTAGAGATGAAAATAATTCTAACCTTGTAATTACTGACAAAAAAGCACACAAAATTTATAGCAGAGCAGTGAACAATACAGATACAAAATTCAATTAAAGGGAAACAGCCATATACCAAAGCATATCACATTTACAACAAAGAATGCAGCTGATGCTGCAAAATTCAGCAAATACAAATGCAATAGTTCAGAAAGTGAGTATACTTCTTGAAAAACAATTCAGAAAGAAAACTTTACATCTAAACACGCAG
Organism: Schistocerca americana; assembly: GCF_021461395.2. NCBI lineage: Eukaryota > Metazoa > Arthropoda > Insecta > Orthoptera > Acrididae > Schistocerca > Schistocerca americana. Next base: position 439,900,763 of record NC_060125.1, read on the forward strand.
TAAACTTATAAATAATAAACTGAAACCCAATCAGTCGCCGGCCGGAGTGGCCGAGCGGTTCTAGGCGCTACAGTCTGGAACCGCGCGACCGCTACGGTCGCAGGTTCGAATTCTGCCTCGGGCATCGATGTGTGCGATATCCTCAGGTTAGTTAGGTTTAAGTAGTTCTAAGTTCTAGGGGACTGATGACCACAGCAGTTAAGTCCCATAGTGCTTAGAGCCATTTTAACCCAATCAGTCCATAGTCAAAGGCAAACAAAGACAGCAAACTAGTTATAATGAAATAAAGAGAGAAAACACCTGAATTCTTTAATGTTAAGACTTAACAAAACAATTACAACTTAAAATTAAGGAGCTATTAAAAAACACTCATTTTTTGTTGACTGTAATTCATATATGCTAACCTAAAGCTCCATATTTAAGAGAACAGCCAACATTACACAAGGTAGGAGATCCATTTGGATGAAGCAACAATTTTACTCTTACAGTGAATTTCGAGGATTTACACAGTCTGGTGGATTTATGTGGATTAATATGGCGTGTATGTGTTGTGTTACAACTTTGGAGTACTCTGTGATACTGTTTAGTAGAGAAAATCAAACAATATTTCAGTACATGGCTCATAGTTTTGTGGAGGTCTTTGACCGAAAGGATGCACGAAAATACAAATGCTAAAGTGAAATAAAATTGTAAACGTCTCCAGTGCTCTCAGGATCCTTTTCCAATCGTGTTACATCACATACACCAACACAATTTGGAAACCCTGAAGGAACAAACATGTTTCCTATAATATAAGAAGTGCAAAGGGCTTACAGTTACACAAAACACGATTTCGGAGCAAGTCTCAAAACAATGTTGTGATCTTTGGTTGTGTAGACCAATATAAATTCAAGTGTGTCTCCAGTGACTGTGCAACAGTAAATTAGTAGTTTCATTTAATATCAGTAACAGTCATAGTAGCACCAAACCAAAACTGTTCACATTAAAAGTGGGACACCCAACCCCACCAGTAGACAACTCTATAAATAGCTTAGCGTACGAAGCGTCCCAGAAACTAAATAAAATACTGGTAAAAAATTGCAGAAATCGGTATGATACAATGTACTGCATAAAAACAGTATGGCATTTGCTGAAGAACTAAAAGCCACTACGTCCATAAAGGTACTCAGTTTTTATCACTAGATATTTCCAGCTGTTACTAGAACATACCTACATAAGAAGCTGTTGCAACAGCCAGAAGAAATTGATGAAAATAAGAAACTTACACACAGCAAAAACTCATAGAACTCCTCTAGTACCCCAAAATGGACAGTCAACTCAGAGCCTAACCTAAACCATCACATACCAAAGATTATAACTATTTTACGTTTAATCTTAACAATTATAAGCAGCCAGATGTCCTAGCAATGGAATCATGTATACCTGGTACCACAGCTGACATGTACACTAATAATTTGGAACCAAAACGTTTTATAGACAAACCCATCGAATAAATAATATTGCATTTTGTAGGAAAGATATAGATGACAGATTACTGATATTCAAATGGGATTACAAAGACATAAAAAAGTTTCCAGACTGATTTAATAGTGTACACCATGAAATTACAATTACAGTGGAGAAATATCAACTACCCATATGCACATATTTCAAGATGCAACACTACAAACACATTCAAAATTTGTAGGAAAGATACAATGACCAACACTACTATCTTCGCAACTATGTCATCCAAAAATTCATAAAAAAGCAGCACAAGTAAATCTTCGCAGCCTAAATAAAATACCATTGAACCAAGAAACAACGCAATATGAAATAAATATAGCGAAACAAATCACAGTTATAAACGTTTTCACTGCTTCAATAGTAGTTCAGTACTGGGCAACGTAATGAAAGAAATGAATACAAACTGTGCTACACAGCAAAAAGATTAAAACAAATGTCTATCTATCATCCCAAACATCAACAACACATCACAAAAAGTTGTACACGTCTTCAAAGTTACAAGACCATCAAATGCAACATAAAGTTTAATCACAACTAACATTCGGCCACTACAATACATAAAAACATGTAAGGAAAGCTCCGTATTGAGCTTAGGACAAAGAGTAGATGTTTCCACGTCAGGTATAGACAGCACAACAATGCCTAAATACGCTATAGACAAACTGCACCAAGAAACCACACACGTACACAATACAGGATACCCAATTTGAAACCTAGAACGAAATTGTTACTCTACCGACTAAATAAAAGTCATGAAATGCATCTGTTGCAAGAAATGGAAATACATTCACATTCTACAAAAAATATGAAGATAACTTATGGGAAACTAGACAGTGACTCAGTGAAATTGTTCAGATGGTTTAATGACATTCTTAAATAAGAAAAATAAAACAGCGGTGGATAGATATGAGTACCTTGTAATAAATATATAAATGAATAACGGTTTTAGGTTATATACCGAAATGAACTCTGGAATAAAAAATAGTATTATAAAATTCGGACTGCCGGCATCACAATAAATGTGTTACTAATATGTAACATGTATTTGTGACTGTTTTTTATGCATGTTTCTGTTTGTTAACGTGTGATGTAGAAATAATGGACAATATACTTGAGTTTCCACATAGAAGTACACTAATTAATCAATAACTAAACTTTATTTCCAATTTCTGCAGTATGTAACAAGAAAGATACATCAGCAATTACAAAATTCCACCCATTTACATTACTGTAAAGGCACCAAAATAATGCAGCTACTCACACAACTTTATCACTAAAAATGTAATAGTACAAGAAAAACACATTTGATAATTGGAATCATTTCCCGAAACGCGTTGTGTGGAAAAAAAATCGTTACTTTTGTCAACAAATGTCATTTAATAAGAAATAAACCCGTGGTTTTTGCAGTGGTGGGCTTTCAACAAGCATTTCATAACGAATAAAATAAAAAGGCAGCTACAGACTTTAGCCACAGCCACCATCTTTTCTGTGTTCTTTATTTCTTTTAAATTTAATGGATGAGTTACTTCTTCTAAATACAATGCCACTGCAAGCCTATTTACCTTGCTGAGTCATACGCTGTTGTACTGTGCCACACTTTAGATACCACTAACGCCAACTTTGTACTGCCTTTCCCTTTAGATACCACTAACTCATAGGAGATATACTGTATGAACAGGCTCTAACAGCACGGCAATATGTACAATCCTGGAAATTGAAATAAGAACACCGTGAATTCATTGTCCCAGGAAGGGGAAACTATATTGACACATTCCTGGGGTCAGATACATCACATGATCACACTGACAGAACCACAGGCACATAGACACAGGCAACAGAGCATGCACAATGTCGGCACTAGTACAGTGTATATCCACCTTTCGCAGCAATGCAGGCTGCTATTCTCCCATGGAGACGATCGTAGAGATGCTGGATGTAGTCCTGTGGAACGGCTTGCCATGCCATTTCCACCTGGCGCCTCAGTTGGACCAGCGTTCGTGCTGGACGTGCAGACCGCGTGAGACGACGCTTCATCCAGTCCCAAACATGCTCAATGGGGGACAGATCCGGAGATCTTGCTGGCCAGGGTAGTTGACTTACACCTTCTAGAGCACGTTGGGTGGCACGGGATACATGCGGACGTGCATTGTCCTGTTGGAACAGCAAGTTCCCTTGCCGGTCTAGGAATGGTAGAACGATGGGTTCGATGACGGTTTGGATGTACCGTGCACTATTCAGTGTCCCCTCGACGATCACCAGTGGTGTACGGCCAGTGTAGGAGATCGCTCCCCACACCATGATGCCGGGTGTTGGCCCTGTGTGCCTCGGTCGTATGCAGTCCTGATTGTGGCGCTCACCTGCACGGCGCCAAACACGCATACGACCATCATTGGCACCAAGGCAGAAGCGACTCTCATCGCTGAAGACGACACGTCTCCATTCGTCCCTCCATTCACGCCTGTCGCGACACCACTGGAGGCGGGCTGCACGATGTTGGGGCGTGAGCGGAAGACGGGCTAACGGTGTGCGGGACCGTAGCCCAGCTTCATGGAGACGGTTGCGAATGATCCTCGCCGATACCCCAGGAGCAACAGTGTCCCTAATTTGCTGGGAAGTGGCGGTGCGGTCCCCTACGGCACTGCGTAGGATCCTACGGTCTTGGCGTGCATCCGTGCGTCGCTGCGGTCCGGTCCCAGGTCGACGGGCACGTGCACCTTCCGCCGACCACTGGCGACAACATCGATGTACTGTGGAGACCTCACGCCCCACGTGTTGAGCAATTCGGCGGTACGTCCACCCGGCCTCCCGCATGCCCACTATACGCCCTCGCTCAAAGTCCGTCAACTGCACATACGGTTCACGTCCACGCTGTCGCGGCATGCTACCAATGTTAAAGACTGCGATGGAGCTCCGTATGCCACGGCAAACTGGCTCACACTGACGGCGGCGGTGCACAAATGCTGCGCAGCTAGCGCCATTCGACGGCCAACACCGCGGTTCCTGGTGTGTCCGCTGTGCCGTGCGCGTGATCATTGCTTGTACAGCCCTCTCGCAGTGTCCGGAGCAAGTATGGTGGGTCTGACACACCGGTGTCAATGTGTTCTTTTTTCCATTTCCAGGAGTGTAGATGGAAAGCAAAGTCGGCCAATGTAGCTCACTCTTGTAACACTACAATAACTTGTCCTGACAAGATCTTGCCTACACTCAAGGATTTTAATCTGTGACTTGAAGTAATCGTCTGTACTAACACAACGACGTCACGGAAGATTTGATATTCTGCTTCTTTCGCTATAAAACACACTACAGCTCTCTACGACACCACTATGTACGAAAGGATGGACACAATACCACTTTTCGTGATGTAAAGGGGTCTGTGATAGCTATATGGATATTAATTACTCCATGGAGTCGCCAATCAATTACATCAACGCATCTGACTATCAGGTTCACTAGGTTCGAAAATTAAACTACTACCAAAGTTAATATCAATCACTAGAAAAATTCTAAATGTGAGAGTCTACGTGGAGTAGGAATGATGTATTTACTTCACTAATAACAGCCAACTACAGTAAAGCTTGCTCTGTGTATCCTGACAACACAACTAGATGGGTCTGAGCACTATGTGACTTAACAGCTATGGTCATCAGTCCCCTAGACCTTAGAACTACTTAAACCTAACTAACCTAAGGACAGCACACGACACCCAGTCATCACGAGGCAGAGAAAATCCCTGACCCCGCCGGGAATCGAACCCGGGAACCCGGGCGCGGGAAGCGAGAACGCTACAGCACGACCACAAGCTGCGGACACAACACAACTAAACTTTCTCAACGACCTAGGTGCCAGAAACGATAGCTTTCGTATATAACTGATGGATACGTCATATTTTCTTGTCATGTGCCTCTAATACTTGCTCCTCTTTTAAAGCTACAACGAATAATCGTATATACACTCACTCACTCTGAACGTTACAAATTTTTATGTAAATCGGAGAATACGTTCACAAGTCAGTTATAATTTTATATCCTCTAAGTCTCCTTGTCAATCAACGATAACCTCTGTAAGTGGCGCTTTGGTGTAACAATATGCTTGACTCGTTTGAAATTCTATCACAATAAACTATTTCGTTAATCTCAACCTTTCGGAATTAAATAGATCAACTTTTCATTTATAATTAATCACTTTTCAATAACACGCCAGTTTCTTTCCCTGTCGAAAGATTAATTACCTCTCTTTTCGTTGCAAGTCGTTCACCGAAAAATATTATTCCTTCTCTTTAACTTCTTTGAACTTTGCTTTTGCCAGTATTCCATTCTTTTATTTACTTTATTCCGAAAAGATGTATTCAAGATATTAGTCTGCTTTGAAATAAGCCTTTGATTATTTTTTGTAATAGTTTGGGGATAAAGGGCAAGTCGGCACTGACTTTCAGTTTAAAACCGTTTTCTCTATTTCTTGCAGTTAAATCAACTAGAAGTATAAGCCAGTGTTTTGTTTTACGAGTGCTGGTTATACATTCAAAATAACAAAATAAAAACCTATCACAGCTCTTTTCCAGCTATATGGTCTTCAAATAATCAAAGTCCAACCACTTCAGGCGTTTGACTTCCGCGATCAACTAATTTTTAAAATCAGGAACACAGCACTCGACGATCTCTTTCAGACAGCATTAGCGTGTTCTCTTTTAAATGGTTCTTGATTTGTCGTTTAGGGCCAAAGGGAAAAGCTATCACATTCTCGATAAACTTCCGATTGTTTCTCAACAAATAACTACGTATTACGTAGGACGACCACTCTTTTTAATAGAGACTACACATTCAGTGCATCCAATCATATTTCCGGAATTTACTACATTGCGGCGATCGCGCCGAAGCCACACGATAAATCCTAACCAAATGTCAGTAACTCACTACTCCTTAGTGCTTGCATACGCCTATACAACCACAATAATACAATGTAATGCTACTATTCCCCAGTACGTGCTTTAATCCCCAACCACAAAATAACGAAACGACATCGCGTGAACACGTCTCTTCACATATACCATCCAACGGAAAACCTCACAAAAATAGTGAAATACGGTTCACCCACCATCGCGTGGCTATGAAGCAGCACAATGCATTATTAATCACAACTAGGAGAAACTCATCTCACAATTAAATAAATCGGAGCTTTTCCTATACCAGGAGAGTCTACACTCTACCAAAATCGGCGACGTAATCGTTTTCTACACAGGCCGATCATCTTTTCAAAATAACTTTCTAAACAACTTAGAACTGCTTTAAACATTTGAGTTCTATCCCCATTGTAGACTAATTCACGTATCGTACGTGAGAGCCGATCTTATCACACTCGAGATAATCTCTCTCGAGGCGCTACTCTAACAATACTCCGATACCACTACTGATATTCTAAAGGGACAAGCCGAGAACCATTCGCTGCGAACAAACATATAATGCTAATTCTCTCTTTAACAATAAGTGCTTCTTCTTTGCAGTCGCCGGCAAGCGTTCGTAGTGGCCAGATGCATAGTAGTAGTTATCTTTGCCACACGCCGCAATTCAGCAGACTTGACAGGACACAGCTTTTCTCGACCATCAGATGTCACATATCTACAATATTTTAACACAAAAATATAAGAAAAGTATATAAGCAACTTAATTTCATTCTTCTACCACATATAGATAGATAATAAGTTGAGGCGATACAAACAAATGATGCGCGTTTTAAGGGCTGTCTAATTGTTCTTTGAAATTTTTCCAATGACCTAACGGTTACAGAAATTCCATGCCAAAGAACGGTTAAGTATTTACTGAAGTTGCAGTACATGTGTAATGGTTCTTATCGATTCAGTACGTGCACACTCTGTTCCCAGCTAATGTCGTCGACCCTTTCGTTTGTACATCTGCTGAGACATTCAAGAACATTTGCTGAAGTACTCAGTCATGTAAGCTTTTCGTCTTAGATATGGGCTTTCTGTGCGTCAGAACAATAGGTACTCGACGAGGCGGGAGACACATCTACTTGAACTGAGGACGAGTCAGAAAGGACACATTGCTTCACGTCGCTGGAGTCGACCAAGGGTTATTTGGCAGTAACTAACCTCCGTTACAATTTTGTCAGTCGAAACTCAAGAAATCTTGGGATTAGCGTCCACATATCGCAAGGAAACATGTGCGTTTTGTTTTCAGAAAAAGTGATACAGATTTATCTTTGGCAAAATGTTTCACTTTGATGTGCACAGTATTTAGCAGCTTCAAGAGCATGTCACCAATTTTATAATGCAACTAGTTGGTGTAATCTAGATGACAGTTGCAGCTGTTACTGAAATTCCATACCAAAGAACGGTTACGCATTCCTAGGTGCTGAAAATACCAGTAAGGAAAAAACATTGGCCCGTGGGGAGATCGAACCCACGACCCTCGCGTTATTAGCACGACGCTCTAACCAACTGAGCTAACGGGCCGATGCGAAAGTTACAGAATTACGAAAAAATTTTCACCGTCGCTAAATTCCTAACTAAAGGATGAAATGACGACAGCCAAATGAGAAGCGGATTGATTTTAGTTTCGCGCGTACTTGAAGACCCCTAAATGGTATGCAACCCCATCTTGCGCTTCTTTATATCTTGACCTACTTCTACCTGATGCACCGCGCTGGACTGTAGTCCATCTTATCGGAAGAAATGATTGCGCTGAAGCTGAGTGTTGTTTTATGATTCCTGTTTTTCTTTTGCTCTTGTAATTACAAAATTATTAGACTATATTTTTAGAAGACTAGTTGCCGTATCTAACTTTGGAATCTACAAAGCAAATCATTCGACCGACGTGTATTTCGTTATCAGACGCAACGATGTGTTATAATTTTACAGGATGTTAATATACCTTGTTGGATTACCACCGATCGGCGAGGCCCGTTAGCTCAGTTGGTTAGAGCGTCGTGCTAATAACGCGAAGGTCGTGGGTTCGATCCCCCCACGGGCCAGTTATTTTTGCCTAGAGTATTCCTGTCTAACTAGGCAAAACGAACAGAGATATGAAAGAACAGGTGTGTGTGTTTGAGGTTTACGGACGCTAAACAGCGTGATGAAAGAACAGAAACAGGAGCTGATAATATGAACTCTGATGGGATTCCTTGAGGGCAACTTGATAGTAAAATACGGATCAACAAAGTCAACTGCCTGACGATACGCAAGTATTCTGTGGAAGCGAAGCTATCGCTGTATATTGACCTACGACAGATGATGAAAATAACGATGTTAACAAACAATATATATGTGTTAAGAGTGTCAAAACTTCCTGACGTATCACATCTAAAAATTAAGTAGGTCGCATACATAGTTTGGACCAAAATGTGTTTAAATGGGTGGAGTGAAATTTAAGAGAATGCAACCGAAGTGATGCGTAGTTTATGGTCCTGAATATTCCAAACTAGGTCAAGATCACTGATGGAAGAGGTACAACTCAATAAATAAAAGAGATTGGTTCAATTAGGCTGGTTGATATGGTGCTATGGGTGGCTACCCAAGCTGGTGGCGATGCAAAGACGTCGGTGGTTTGAGACATGAAGATGGCGATGGGTCACTACAATTCCTCAGATTGGGCAAGCAGCACTTACCTCTGCAGCAGTGCGAATTGAGGATCTGCGGCTAATCTTTACAGGCTATGCTTTACCTTGGTCGCCTTCGAAACTCAGCTGAATTAAATTTCAAAAATTGAAGCGAACATGCAGTAAGAGATACATACATACATACATACATACATACATTAATCGTTGTTCCATAGATCATGAATACGACATTTCGTAAGGATGTAGAACGTGTCACTTTAACGTACGTTTTCTTTACAAAAATTAATTATTTAATTATTTTTTGTACAGTTACTACTTCATATCTAAGAATTCATCTATTCAGTAGAAGGAGCTGTCATTCACAAAATTCTTTTAATTTGCTTTTAAATGTTTTTGGCTATCTGTCAGACTTTTAATACTATTTGGCAAATGACAAGATTTTTGTGGCAGCATAATTCACCCCTTTCTGTGCCAAAGTGAGATTTGATCCAGAGTAGTGAAGATCATCCTTTCTTACAGTGTTGTAGCTATGCACTTCGCTGTTATTTTTGAATTGGGATGGGTTATTAATGACAAATTTCATAAGAGAATGTGTGTATTGCGAAGGTACTGTGAATATCCCGAGTTCCTTAAACAAATGTCTGCAAGATGATCTTGCGTGGGCTCCAGCTATTATTCTGATTACACCCTTTTGTGCAATGAATATTTTCTCTATTAATGACAAATTGCCCCAAAATATGCCGCCATATGAAAACAGTGAATGAAAATAGGCATAATAGGCTAATTTACTAATATGTTTATCACCAAAATTTGCAATAACCCTAATAGCATAAGTAGCTGAAGCTAACCGTTTCAACAGATCATCAATGTGTATCTTCCGATTCAATTTCTCATCAATGCACACATCCAGAAATTTTGAGTATTCTGCCTTAGCAACAGACTTCTGTTCATAGTCTATATTTAACAATGGTGTTATGCCATTTACTGTACAGAATGGTATAAACTGTGTTTTCTCAAAATTTAGTGAGAGTCCATTTGCAGAGAACCACTTAATAATTTTTTGAAAAACATTATTTACAATTTCCTTAGCTGATTCTTGCTTGTTGGGTGTGATTACTATAATTGTATCATCGGCAAAAAGAACTAGCTTTGCATCTTCATGAATGTAGAGTGCCAAGTCTTTAATATATATTAAGAAGAATAAGGGACCCAAGATGAAGCCTGTGGGACACCATTCCTGATGCTTCCCCAGTTCAAGGACTCTGCTGATTTTTGCAGACTATCTGTACTGTTAATTTCAACCTTCTGCAATCTTCCACTTAAGTATGAATTAAACCATTTGTGCACTGTCCCACTCATACCACAATCCTTAAGCTTGTTGTTGTGGTCTTCAGTCCTGAGACTGGTTTGATGCAGCTCTCCATGCAATCCTTAAGCTTATCTAGCAGAATTTCATGATTCACACAATCAGAAGCCTTTGAGAGGTGATGGGCGATGTTCAGTTATTTATTGCATTTAATATTTGATCAGTGAAAGCATATATAGCATTTTCTGCTGAAAAGCCTTTCTGAAAACCAAACCGACATTTTGTTAGTACTTCATTTTTAGAAATATATGATGCCACTCTTGAATACATTACTTTTTTTCAAGAATTTTGGAGAAAGCTGTCAGAAGTGAGATTGGGCGGTAGTGGTTAGCAACAAACTCTTTTTTAGGCAATGCTTTAACAATAGTGTATTTCAGTCTATCTAGAAGACTGCCCTGTTTCAGTGAGCTACTACACATGTGGCTGAGAATTCTATTTATTTTTTGGGAACAAGCTTTTAGTACTCTGTTGGAAATGCCATCAGTTGCATGTGAGCTTTTACTTTTGAGTGAATTTATCATTTTCCCAGTTTCAATAGGAGAGTTGGGTTGGATTTCAATTTTATCAAATTGTATAGTACTGCCTCTTCCATATGTTGTTGTTGTGGTCTTCAGTCCTGAGACTGGTTTTATGCAGCTCCCCATGCTACCCTATCCTGTGCAAGTTTCTTCATCTCCCAGTACCTACTGCAACCTACATCCTTCTGAATCTGCTTAGTGTATTCATCTCTTGGTCTCCCTCTACGATTTTTACCCTCCACGCTGCCCTCCAATGCTAAATTTGTGATCCCTTGGTGCCACAGAACATGTCCTACCAACCTGTTCCTTCTTCTCGTCAAGTTGTGCCACAAACTCCTCTTCTCCCCAATTCTATTCAATACCTCCTCGTTAGTTATGTGATCTACCCATCTAATCTTCAGCATTCTTCTGTAGCACCACATTTCGAAAGCTTCTATTCTCTTCCTGTCCAAACTTTGTTTTCTACTTCGGACTTCTTGTTAACAAACTTTTCATTGTGTTTGATACAAATACAGTCTTCCTGTGCTCTCGCTTGCCCTGTTTCCCTATCCTCAATATTACAAATTGTTTTAATTTTACTATCAGATGTGCTAATCTCAGACTTAATGCACATACTTCTGGACTTTTTAATAACTTTTCTTAATACAGTGCAGTAGTTTTTATAATGTTTCGTTGTTTCGGGATCATTACTCCTCATAGCTATAGGATACATTTCCCTTTTCCGTTTACAAGATATTTTTATCCCTTTAGTGAGCCATGGCCTTTTACATGGTTTCTTAAAATTATATTTCACTGTTTTCTTAGGGAAACTGTTTTCAAATAAACTCACAAAGGTATCATGAAATACGTCAAATTTTGAATTAGCATCATTTCCCCCGTACACCTCGTCCCAGTCTAACTGTTGCAAATTTTCCGTAACACTTTGAATTGTTAAATCATTAATTGAATGCAGTACTTTGGAAGACTGTTTTGCATTACTGTATGGAGCTATATCATATACTGTGACTAGTTGTGCATCATGATCAGAAAGACCATTCTTAACAGGAAAAGTTTTTATTTTATCACATTTATCTTGAGCTATGGAAACATTATCTATCAGTGTGCTGCTTTCCTGCACCATCCACGTAGGAAAATCAATAACTAACATCAAATTGAAAGAACCAAGTAATAGTTCAAGGTCAAGCTTCCTATCGGACTCTTACAGAAAATCTACATTGAAATCCACACAAACAATAATTTGCTTTCCTCTGTCTGACAGATAGCACAACAAAGAATCGAAGTTTTTCAAAAATAGTTCAATATTTCCCAATTGGGACCTATACATGGCTGTAATTATAAAAGTGCCATTATTTAGTTTAAGCTTACACGCACATGCTTCTATATGTTGCTCTATGCAAAATTTTTAGTTTCCAAATTTTTCACGCTATGACAGATTTTAACATATATGGCAACGCCTCCTCTCTCCGTAGTGTCTCTACTTGTTTGTGCTGAAAGCTTATATCCACCTACATTTACCATTTCCATCCTGTGACTATACGATATACAGACAGGCACAATACATGTATTTCACCCTCAGTTTCTAAATCTTCTAAACAAACAAGAAGTCATCTACTTTGTTTTTTAAACCTGTTATAGTCTGAAGCAATATACTAACATTTTTCACTGTGCTTGTATGTGAGTCTTGTGACATACTAACATTATTTTTCACTGTACTGTTATAAGAATCTTGTGATATTTCAACTTCTATAGGATCTGCCTGCCTGAACTTCTCATTAAACTTAATTTCAATCAATCTAGGGTGATTGGACACTGATCTTAGCCTAAAAAGTACTCCCATGAGTTTCAGTGCCCCCCCCCCCCCCCCATCCCGGCCAGTTTACCCCACCCTTTCCTATTGATACGCAGGACATGTCTTGTGAAGTGCCACCAACCAATACCATCAACAGGAACCAAACCTATGCCAGACAAAGTAGCCACCTGAAGCACCTCCATGTTGACTCTCCTGACAGAACTGTTCAATTAGGGCTGATCATACTGCATGCAAGCAGGAAGCAAGCCAACATTTATATGGTTCGTTGCAGATGCTATTTTTACCAGGTCACACTCAATATTGTAGCCCTGATCCCTAGCAACACTGTTTCCCTCTCCACCCACTACCACAACATGATCCCGCTTTGTAAAACACTTGCACAATGATCCTACAACCTCTATCACTTGGCTAAGACATGCACTGGGCTTGAAAATACTTGTGATCTGGTGCCTGTCACCTAATTTTGCCTGCAAGATCTGGCCCACGCCTCTTCCATGGCCACTACATTACAACAGAACTTTTCCCCTACTTTCTACTTTTTTGCAATAGTTGGTTTCCTAGCGAAAGTCTGTTGAATGCTGACTACACCTACATCTACTTGAGCCTCTTCCTTAGTTGAATGAGGTAGCAAGGCTATTCTGTTGTTTGTGGCAATGATGCAACTGTCAGACACTGTTCTATTTCTGTGGCCCCTGTTCCTTGCTACCACTTTCCACCTGTCTTCACCCTTCTCCCCCCTTAACCTCATCAGTTCCTCCCTATCACTATCCAGTTCAGCCTGAAGGGCTCTTATCTTCCTTTCCTGTTCCGCTGTTTTCCTATCCCTTGAAAATAATCTCTAATACCATGGAAGAGACCCACTTACGTCCCCGTTTCCCATGCCACTACATAAACCCCACTGTAACCATCTGCCACAACAGCTGCACAGAACTCCAGAAACGACTTTCCTACGGTAGCTCAAACACTTCTCGCTTGTGGTTGTTTACAATATTTTTACAAAATATTATTCTAAGCAATAACAGTAATATTCCATTGATAACAGATCACGGGAGTCACTAAATTATGTGAAACACTAATATAAGTGTGTACTATTAATATAGTAACGTAATACAGTTAAACTAACGTTAAAAATCAAAACTTGTATACCCGAAAAATTAAGCCTAAGATCGCGTATGCGCGATACGTACTTTACGCGTTTTGAAAGGAAATAAAAGATAGAACTTAAGACCTTTAATTCCCCGAGTAGATACGGCACTAATAAATATATGTGTAATGAAAACGACCTAAATTGTTCACTTAATACTTAAATAAATCTCTTACATTTGTATGTAAACGTACATCTAAAGTACGCGGAAACTGGCTGTGAGGTTTTTTTTTTTTTTCCTTCGACAAATACTTTGAAACGAGTGAAACTTTCAATAGGTAATATAAAACACAGTCTAACGTCGTTATGACGTGATATTAACTTAATTGACAGTTTTTAAAGAATTAATCACTTACCTTCACGAGCTTGATATTCAAGCATGTGTGATCTACGCCAGTGCTGCCAACCAAAAAAAGAGGGAGGAATTAAATGTGCCTGCCCCTTCGCTCTTCCTAGAGTTAACTGGCAAGAACTTTGAGCTCTCATAATGGAAATGCGTAGACCGACAATAGACGAATTTCACGGAAAAATCTTTTCTTTTCTTTAAATCTTTAAGCTCGTTGTCTCCTCGCAAGATTAGGTCCTAGAATTCCCTGCAGCTTTTGATGTTGTTTCATTCTCATTATGTCAATGAATACATGAAATGAAAAGCATTGGGTAATACGTCTGTAAATTTCATATATTTCCATGAATAAACAATTAGACCGTAGACGATGTAGACCGCACATGACGACAGCAGCATTTGGATTAATCAAAAGGTGATATTTCGTTCCATAGGTAAAGGCGTTAGAAAATTTGCGTACACATTTTTCGAGAGTAAGTCATTGAATTTACAGGCTGAAGCTAAGATGTGATATCGTTACCGAGCAGATGAGGATGGTCTTCTATTTGACAGTATTTATTAGTGTCTACAAATTACGAACTGAGTGACAAGTGTCATTATACATCTGTCTTTTAACAATATGTTGGTCCTCAGATCTACAACTCTATGAATAATGATACGGCAGAGTGTCAATATCTAACTCATTACAAGAGTTTTCTTCATAATCAAGTTATTTTTCCTCTTGTGCCTTTGTCCCACGTCTAATATCGGCATTATTAGTAACAAGGTTGGCATTTTAATCTAAGGGGTGGCCTGGTGCCCTCCTATCATCACCCCTGCCCCTAGAACGGAATGTGTGCACCCCAACTGTCATTCAAGTGGCAGTAGTCGAAAGGTTCCTAAATTTTTGCGAATCGTGTAACCGAGGCTGGACTTCGCTACCAGTCCGGTGTTCGCCATGTGGGGTGTGGGAAACTGCCTAAAAACCACATTCTGGCTGGTTGGCACAGTGACCCCAGGCTTAATTCGCCGGGGAAGATTCGATCCTGGCGCACCTCTCCATCCCGGAGGCGGTGGTTTAGCCCACACGGCTATCCGGGCGGATCCTGTTCATAATCAATGTTTTCTAATGTATTATGCTTCTTACCTTGATAATCTTTAGGTATCTGTAATGGATTAAGACAAAATCATGAAACACAAACGTTTATTTTGTCTAAAAGCCGGACACTATGGATAGAAACGGGTGTAATCTCTGCATATAAAGGCAAAGTCCCAACGGCCTCACTCACTCGCTCGCTCACTCACTCAGACTCATCACCGTCTTCAGAAATATGTCGCTATTAAAGCAATTTTGTAACCAGGCCTATAAAAATTAGTGTTTAGTTTCTCGGTCAGAAATAAAGAAACACGTATTTCAGAATTTTTGGAAATTTAGCCCCTACAGGGATGAAGAAGTGGGTGGAAGTTCTTCTCTGAAAACATATCGTTATTAAAGCACTACTAAATTATTTTTAAAGCTACATCTTTCAACATTGGTATTGGTAAAAGAAAAAACCTTTTTCAGTGTTGTTAAAAATTCAACCACGACAGGGGTGAAAAAAGGGTGCATTTGACTCCTCTGTTCGAAATAAAAAGTATGCATGTCATTCTTTTAGGAAATTCAAGCAATAAGGAGGGGTAATAGCGGATGAAACGTTTTATGAAAAAAATTCATTACGAAAGAATTTTTAAAGCTAAATTTAGGAAAACTTGTGTTCGGCTTCTCAGTTAGAAATGAAGGAATACGTGTATCACGTTTTTTTTTTTTTTTTTTTTTTTTTGGAAATTCAGTCTCTAAGGAAGTGAAACAGGGCCAGACTGATTCACTGGCTTATTATCGCCCACTTAAAATCGCTAAGGATAGATACTTGAAATTTTAAGAGGGTTTGGACCTTATATTGTGGGCATAGTTTAAGAAAGGATTGTTCGAAATTCCTCTATTAAGGGGATGAAATACGGAA
The DNA here is from genome assembly GCF_021461395.2 of Schistocerca americana. Classification (NCBI taxonomy): domain Eukaryota; kingdom Metazoa; phylum Arthropoda; class Insecta; order Orthoptera; family Acrididae; genus Schistocerca; species Schistocerca americana. The sequence continues at coordinate 439,916,998 of NC_060125.1, forward strand.
TGAAAGTCTTTTTGAAAGTATGTCGCTATTAAGCGAGTTCTGAAGCTAGCACTAAGATAATCTGATACTTGGTTTCTCAGCCAGAAATTAAAAAAATACGTGTTTAGCATTTTTGGAAGTTCAACCACTAAGTAGATAAAATAGCAGATGAAAGTCTTTTTGAAAATAAATTATAATTAAAGAACTACTAAACCATTTTTAAAGCTGTATTTATGAAAATCGGTATTTGACTTCTCGACTAGAAATTAAAAAATAATTTTTGGAAATTCAACCCCTAGTTTTATGAAAATATTTCGTTACAAAATTTTAAATGTAAATCTATTAAAACTAGTATTTCAGTTCCCGGTTAGATATAAAGAAATGTGTGTGAAAGGATGAAAGTTTCTATGGAAATACACTGTTGTTGTTGTTGTTGTGGTCTTCAGTCCTGAGACTGGTTTGATGCAGCTCTCCATGCTACTCTATCCTGTGCAAGCTTTTTCATCTCCCAGTACCTACTGCAACCTACATCCTTCTGAATCTGCTTAGTGTATTCATCTCTTGGTCTCCCTCTACGATTTTTACCCTCCACACTGCCCTCCAATACTAAATTGGTGATCCCTTGATGCCTCAGAACATGTCCTACCAACCGATCCCTTCTTCTGGTCAAGTTGTGCCACAAACTTCTCTTCTCCCCAATCCTATTCAATACTTCCTCATTAGTTATGTGATCTACCCATCTAATCTTCAGCATTCTTCTGTAGCACCACATTTCGAAAGCTTCTATTCTCTTCTTGTCCAAACTATTTATCGTCCATGTTTCACTTCCATACATGGCTACACTCCATACGAATACTTTCAGAAATGACTTCCTGACACTTAAATCTATACTCGATGTCAACAAATTTCTCTTCTTCAGAAACGCTTTCCTTGCCATTGCCAGCCTACATTTTATATCCTCTCTACTTCGACCATCATCAGTTATTTTGCTCCCCAAATAGCAAAACTCCTTTACTACTTTAAGTGCCTCATTTCCTAATCTAATTCCCTCAGCATCACCCGACTTGATTAGACTACATTCCATTATCCTTGTTTTGCTTTTGTTGATGTTCATCTTATATCCTCCTTTGAAGACACTGTCCATTCCATTCAACTGCTCTTCCAAGTCCTTTGCTGTCTCTGACAGAATTACAATGTCATCGGCGAACCTCAAAGTTTTTATTTCTTCTCCATGAATTTTAATACCTACTCCGAATTTTTCTTTTGTTTCCTTTACTGCTTGCTCAATATACAGATTGAACAACATCGGGGAGAGGCTACAACCCTGTCTTACTCCCTTCCCAACCACTGCTTCCCTTTCATGTCCCTCGACTCTTATAACTGCCATCTGGTTTCTGTACAAATTGTAAATAGCCTTTCGCTCCCTGTATTTTACCCCTGCCACCTTTAGAATTTAAAAGAGAGTATTCCAGTCAACATTGTCAAAAGCTTTCTCTAAGTCTACAAATGCTAGAAACGTAGGTTTGCCTTTCCTTAATCTTTCTTCTAAGATAAGTCGTAAGGTCAGTATTGCCTCACGTGTTCCAGTGTTTCTACGGAATCCAAACTGATCTTCCCCGAGGTTGGCTTCTACTAGTTTTTCCATTCGTCTGTAAAGAATTCGTGTTAGTATTTTGCAGCTGTGACTTATTAAGCTGATAGTTCGGTAATTTTCACATCTGTCAACACCTGCTTTCTTTGGGATTGGAATTATTATATTCTTCTTGAAGTCTGAGGGTATTTCGCCTGTTTCATACATCTTGCTCACCAGATGGTAGAGTTTTGTCAGGACTGGCTCTCCCACGGCCGTCAGTAGTTCCAATGGAATATTGTCTACTCCGGGGGCCTTGTTTCGACTCAGGTCTTTCAGTGCTCTGTCAAACTCTTCACGCAGTATCATATCTCCCATTTCATCTTCATCTACATCCTCTTCCATTTCCATAATATTGTCCTCAAGTACATCGCCCTTGTATAGACCCTCTATATACTCCTTCCACCTTTCTGCTTTCCCTTCTTTGCTTAGAACTGGGTTTCCATCTGAGCTCTTGATATTCATACAAGTCGTTCTCTTATCTCCAAAGGTCTCTTTAATTTTCCTGTAGGCGGTATCTATCTTACCCCTAGTGAGATAGGCCTCTACATCCTTACATTTGTCCTCTAGCCATCCCTGCTTAGCCATTTTGCACTTCCTGTCGATCTCATTTTTGAGACGTTTGTATTCCTTTTTGCCTGTTTCATTTACTGCATTTTTATATTTTCTCCTTTCATCAATTAAATTCAATATTTCTTCTGTTACCCAAGGATTTCTACTAGCCCTAGTCTTTTTACCTACTTGATCCTCTGCTGCCTTCACTACTTCATCCCTCAAAGCTACCCATTCTTCTTCTACTGTATTTATTTCCCCCATTCCTGTCAATTGCTCTCTTATGCTCTCCCTGAATCTCTGTACAACCTCTGGTTCTTTTAGTTTATCCAGGTCCCATCTCCTTAAATTCCCACCTTTTTGCAGTTTCTTCAGTTTTAATCTACAGGTCATAACCAATAGATTGTGGTCAGAGTCCACATCTGCCCCTGGAAATGTCTTACAATTTAAAACCTGGTTCCTAAATCTCTGTCTTACCATTATATAATCTATCTGATACCTTTTAGTATCTCCAGGGTTCTTCCATGTATACAACCTTCTTTCATGATTCTTAAACCAAGTGTTAGTTATGATTATGTTGTGCTCTGTGCAAAATTCGACCAGGCGGCTTCCTCTTTCATTTCTGTCCCCCAATCCATATTCACCTACTACGTTTCCTTCTCTCCCTTTTCCTACACTCGAATTCCAGTCACCCATGACTATTAAATTTTCGTCTCCCTTCACTATCTGAATAATTTCTTTTATTTCATCATACATTTCTTCAATTTCTTCGTCATCTGCAGAGCTAGTTGGCATATAAACTTGTACTACTGTAGTAGGCGTGGGCTTCGTATCTATCTTGGCCACAATAATGCGTTCACTATGCTGTTTGTAGTAGCTTACCCGCATTCCTATTTTCCTATTCATTATTAAACCTACTCCTGCATTACCCCTATTTGATTTTGTGTTTATAACCCTGTAGTCACCTGACCAGAAGTCTTGTTCCTCCTGCCACCGAACTTCACTAATTCCCACTATATCTAACTTCAACCTATCCATTTCCCTTTTTAAATTTTCTAACCTACCTGCCCGATTAAGGGATCTGACATTCCACGCTCCGATCCGTAGAACGCCAGTTTTCTTTCTCCTGATAACGACATCCTCTTGAGTAGTCCCCGCCCGGAGATCCGAATGGGGGACTATTTTACCTCCGGAATATTTTACCCAAGAGGACGCCATCATCATGTAATCATACAGTAAAGCTGCATGCCCTCGGGAAAAATTACGGCTGTAGTTTCCCCTTGCTTTCAGCCGTTCGCAGTACCAGCACAGCAAGGCCGTTTTGGTTATTGTTACAAGGCCAGATCAGTCAATCATCCAGACTGTTGCCCTTGCAACTACTGAAAAGGCTGCTGCCCCTCTTCAGGAACCACACGTTTGTCTGGCCTCTCAACAGATACCCCTCCGTTGTGGTTGCACCTACGGTTCGGCTATCTGTATCGCTGAGGCACGCAAGCCTCCCCACCAACGGCAACCAAATACACTATGTGAACAAAAGTATCTGGACACGTGGCTGAAAATCACTATCAAGCTCGTGGCGCCCTCCATCGATAATGCTGGAATTCAATATGGTGTTCGCCCAACCGTAACCTTGATGACAGCTTCCACTCTCACAGGCATACGTTAAGTCAGGCGCTGGAAGGTTTCTTGGGGTATGGCAGCCCATCCTTCACGTTGTGCTGCACTGAGGCCAGGTATTGATATCGGTCGATGTGACCTGGCACGAAGTCCGCCTTACAAACATCCGAAAAGTGTTCTAAAGAATTCAGGTCAGGACTCTGCGCAGGCCAGTCCATTACAGGGATGTTATTGTCGTGTAACCGCTTCGCCACCGGCCGTGCATTACGAACAGGTGCTCGATCGTGTTGAAAGATGCAACCGCCATCCCTGAATTGCTCTTAAACAGTGGGAAGCAAGAAGGTGCTTCAGACATCAATGTAGGTCTGTGCTGTGATTGTGCCATGCAAAACAACAAGGAGTGCAAGCCCCTTCCATGAAAAACGCGACCACAACATAACACCACTGCTCCGAATTTTACTGTTGGCGCTACACACGCTGGCAGATGACGTTCACGGGGCATTCGCCATACCCACTACCTGCCATTGCACCGCCACATTGTGTACCGTGATTCGTCACTCCACACAACGTTTTCCCACTGTTCAGTCGTCCAATGTTTACGCTCCTTGCACCAAGTGAGGCGTCGTTTGTCACTTACCGGCGTGATGTGTGGCTTACGAGCAGCTGCTCGACCATGAAATCCAAGTTTCCTCACCTCCTGAGTAACTGTCATAGTAGTTGCAGTGCATCCTGTTGCAGTTTGGAATTCCTGCGTGATGGTCTGGATAGATGTCTGCCTATCACACATTACGACCCTCTTCAACTGTTAGCGGTCTCTGTCAATCAACAGACGAGGTCGGCCTGTACAATTTTGTGGTGTATGTGTCGCATCACGTTTCTACTTCACTATCACATCGGAAACAGTGGATCTAGGGATATTTAGGAGTGTGGAAGTCTCACGTGCAGACGTATGACAAGTGACACACAATCACATGACCAGATTCGAAGTCAGTGAGTTCTGCGGAGCGCCCCATTCTGCTCTCTCACGATGTCTAATGACTACTGAGGTGGTGGGTATGGAGTACCTGGCAGTAGGTGGCAGCACAATGCGCCTAATATGAAAAACGTAGGTTTTTGTGGGTGTCCGGACACTTTTTATCACATAGGGTGTTTACATAAGAACGCAAACGGCACGACTATCAAAAACATTGGACTCCAGCTACCAGAACCTCTCTTTGGTCAGGAATAAATTGGAAAAGAACCATGCTTTTATGGCCTTAATTAGCGCGAAAAGTTTAGATAGTGTTGCAGTTTGTGAAGAACGTAATTCGGTTAAAGAAAAAACCTATGCTGACCATACAGTGAGCGACGGGCGCTAAGCTAATTACTTATAATAGCGTAATAAAACATTTCACACTTTTTTTAGAGAAATGGCCAGGAATCTAAATGCTTCTTACCAAACTGAAATTTGTCTTCTACTCACGTGGAGTCAGTGAACTAGGTGACTCACAGTGCAACAAACACAGGAATTCACTGATTAAATGTAATTCTGTTCTCTGTCAAAAGACAGAGCTGTCAATACAGTGTTACAGCTGTTTGTTACCCTTTGACCTGGCCAAATGTATAAATAATAAGCACTGCATTAATATAGGGAATTTCGGTTTAATTACGTGTAATGTATTACTACACGTGCAATAGAAACGTAATAAGTAGTTCACATGTAAAAATCGGTGCTTGATATCAGGTTTAAATGACAAAAAACAGTAAATATCGGCTCCACTTCGCTTCGTGCGTAATGAGAAAAATTTTGCTTTTTGTCCTCCATCACGCGACTTAGATGTTGGTTTCAATCTACAACCCGGCGGAGTTTGGGTCGTGCTCTGTCTATATGTATCTGTGGTCCAAGCATACGCAGACTATAGCACTAAAATAGTTATCGAAATTAAATATCACTGATATCAGTGTTATCTACAAGTTAATATCAGTCTCACACAAGCACAACGACTCCTCCTCACTTCACATGTAAGCTGCATATTTTTCAGCGTGTGATTGGCTCCTATCCTTTTAACCAACCTTGCTACGTCGTTCTTGGAGCGTCAAACCAGTTTCACATGGTAATGAGGACGTAACTCTAATTCAATTGCTGTTTTGTATGTCGCTAATTCAGGCTTAAATCGAATTTTGAGTTTGATTTAATGAATCATAATATAAGATGTAACCGTCAAGTCATAAACAGTTTTTTATTTCACCTTAAAATGTCGATTTACTCTGCCAAAGTGAATGTAATGAATATTAAACAGTTACTGAATGAGGGGAGAAGGACGACACATTGAAAAAACTTGTTTTGTTACTCTGCCTGTATAAATCTGCCATATGCTACCACTGCCGTAACATCCTAGTCACCACTCAGAATCACATTCTGGGGAACTGAAGTATCGGACGTGGCCGAGGCGGAGAGTAAAGGTTTACAAACAAACGACTACATCCCCAACGTGTCCTCATATTCTTAAGAACTAAGACTAATGGCAATGGAATTGTCATTCTCTGAATTGTATAAAAAAAATGGTTCAAATGGCTCTGAGCGCTATGGGACTTAACTTCTGAGGTCATCAGTCCCCTAGAACTTAGAACTACTTAAACCTAACTAACCTAAAGACATCACACACATCCATGCCCGAGGCAGGATTCGAACCTGCGACCGTAGCGGTCGCGCGGTTCCAGACTGTAGCGCCTAGAACCGCTCGACCACCACGGCCGGCAATTGTATCCATTCTAGTCTGCCGTGTTTATGGCTGCGACAGACAAGGGCTGTCACATTTAGGATTGATTATTGCTCAAGCTGTTTGTAAAGTTAATTCTATAGGGTACAGTGACTGTAATAACATTTGATGAATGTATTATGTTTTTAATTCAGTGGTCAACTGTTTATTTTACAGAGGAAACTGACATAAAATTATGCTCACTTTATTTCCAGTAATTTTGTGTACTTTCTGGTTTATAAATCGCTGCTTGAAGCTGCGACAGTCAAATGATTGCCATTCTTGATTCAATAGTTCTGTCAGCGCCGTCGGATCTACGGTCATACGCTAATCTAAGACCCCATTTAATGTAATTCTTCTGGTAGTCTTTTACTTTGACCCCTTGATGCTGTGGTTCACCTGCGCCAAATTATAAAAATAAACTTACGTTTCTGATGAACAGTATCGTTCGAGGCTCTAGGCTACCTAATTATATTCCTCCCCTTCTCTTAGAAAGGAGTCGTCTTAAGAGTAAGTTCAGTCGGTTGTTTCTGCATAAAAATCACGCTGTTAAGGTGCTGATACGGCTTGGTCCCATAGGGGTGGGCACGCGAGGAAGACAGGCGTAAAAGATTACTGAAGGTTTTGTGATACAAAATAACCTCAAAACAAATTTTTGACTGAGTCCCAATTAAAACGTCCATGCCAGTATCTGCAGCCAGACGTCTTTTAACCCTCGAATGACGAAGTGTTCATATTATAGGATGTTCAACTTTCAGGACTCATGTTACTTTAACTTTTTCTTTTTTCGATGAGTATTACACCTGACAGGTGTCATGTACAATTTTGGTATCCGAATCGATTGTGAGCGAGCTACGATGTTGTAATCTGTATCACAGAAGTTTAGCTAACATCTTTGAGCTGCGCGAGGGCACTGTGGGAGTAGACAATGTTAATCTTTGGTAGAGAGTGCAGTTGAAGTTAAGCTGTGTTAGAGTTGGGCTGATAATACTGAGCAGTGTTAGTGAGGAAACTATGGAAATATTATGATTCAAATTGAAATCTCAGTTTATCATTTTGTTCAATCGAAATGATTGTGAAACTTATTTGTGAAAGAAGAAATCTAATGGAATGTCAGGCAAATACAATAATATGAATAAAAGCGGTCTGTAAAATCAGGTGGCTACTAAAAGCATTAGATTTAGATCGTAAAGCACAAGTAAGAATGAGAGAGGAAAACTACACTGAATTGGGGAATGGGGTTAAGTCAAGCCTGTCGTCCGTCTCTCACTGTTTTGATACGTACTCGAAGAATATGATCGAACAATGCTCACATGGAGATGAGTACAAGAGAAAGAATAATGTAAAATGTAAAATTAGAAACACCTTCAGCCAACTATATTATGAACGATATTTATGCGAGCAGTTTTGGCGATACTCTCCGTTATCTTCAGGCCCCCGTGTAAAGACAACAATAATAGCTGTAAAATACATAATAATGGACAGTGTAAATTTTAAGATATGGGTATATACAATTGTAATACGTAGTAAACATTTAACAAAACCAAACTGTACATCAAAGTCAATGATAAATTAAGGAATAAAACGAGAAAACAGTTCCACACTGTACGAATATGACTAGATAACCTACTAATCGGAGGTCTAAAATTATACGTCATTCATAGATAACTATGACGCCACATTTTTGACCTTCGATTAGTAGGTTGACGTAACTATCACACAGCAAACATACATGGTGAACATCGATAAAACCGACAAACCGCTGGGACGGATTCCTGACTGTAAACGTAGGAAGAAAGGTCCTATGAACATTTGTACGGAAATGCATCGTTGTAAAGTAGATGGTGCTGACAATTGACACTTCCTCTAACCACGTGCCATGTCTGATGTCCACAAATGACGATTATGCATTTTTGATGTCAGTTCTGGTAAAGCTTGGTTCCTCGGTAAGGAGGACTGATGACTGAAGTCCCGTAATTGTGATGGTCTGGTGCAAAATGCATCGGCAACATCTTTCCCGTAGAGGGAAATCCGCTGCTTATAATCCTTGCACTCGTTGCAGGTGACGCGGATCGCAGCGGCTTTCATGCAGGATACAAGTAATTGCACATTGGCTTACACCGTGTTCGCAGGCCACTTGGCTGGAGCTTGTACTTACATTCATCTCAAAATACTGGTACTCCAGACCTGGTGCACACAGAATCCGCCTCCTCCCTGCACGTTCATCTGCGTGAGAGAACTCATTATCTCACAAACGCCCGAAAAGGGCTTGAAATGTTGTATGATTTTGTTGGTATCTGTGATGGTAATTGTTTTGGTACAGTCGTGATGCCTGTCGACCGTTTCCATGTGCTTGGTCGTACACAAACACCATCTCGGCTTGTTCCCGACGTGAGTAACGAACCATTCTCCTGCTTACAATACGCTGTGTCCATCTCATAGCCTGCTACACACAACGAACACACGGCACGTGGTCAGATGAACTTTCATTCGCCAGTGCCGTCTACCGTGGGAACGATACACTCACGACACAGGTTCATAGGACTTTTACTCCATTTCCAGTCAGGAATCCGTCCCTGCAGTTTGTCGGTTTTATTAGTGTTCTCGTTATATTCCTTAATTTATCACTGACTTCGATGTCGCACTTTACACAGTTAAGTTTTTCTTAAATGTTTACTGCATATTACCAAAATATACGACTGATTTCTAAAATTTTACGGTACCCGTTATGTAGTTTACACTGTCATTGTAGTCGTCGTCTGCACACAGCGGCCTGTTAGTGAGGAGTGAAAGGCCGAAACTGGTCGCATAAATAAATTACATTCAGAATATAGACTGCCGGAGGTGATTTTTACTTTACAGTTCATACTGAACAGCGGACGTCCCTCAACTATCTTGTACAAAGATGGACTTAGAGAAGCAGCATGTGGTCTTTGAGGTTTGTAGAGGAAATGGTCTCTCTAGCAACGGATGAAAAAGAATTGGAGGAAATAGTGGAGGTCATTGAAGCTAAAGGAAGAAGCTACGTAATGAAAATCAGTACAAAGAAAACGATCGTAACGGCTCTTAGCGGAATTAAAAAAGGTAAAGATAATGCCGAGTGAAGATACGTTAGAACCCGTGCAAAGCTTTAAATACCCAGTAACGAGAATAGAAAGCTAATGCAGATACAGTACAGAAATTAAAGAGGCGGTAGACATGGCGAAACAGGCAGTTGGTAAGAAAAGTAGAGAGTTTTGTGCAACAATATGGACAAAGTTTTGAGGGAAAAGTTGATGAAGTGTTCTATATGTGGTTCCCTCCTGTTTGGTGCTGAAGCGTGGATAATGAAAAATAACGACAGAGCAAAGCTGGAGAGTTTTGATATGTGGATGGAGCAGAAGATGCGAAGAATGAGTTGAATGGATGGAGTGGGAATGAAGAGGTACTGAGAAAAGTGGGAGAGCAGAGACTACTGCTGAGTGTAATAAAAAGAAGCCGAATAATCTGGATAGGACATATAATAAGGAAGAAGGAGGTGCTTATAACAACAGTAGAGGAGGCTAAAGAGTAAGAGATGTCAGATATGTGTAATATAGGTATTTCATAAACGTCACTTAAATCTCAGTCAGCCCCCGGTAGCTGAGTGGTCAGCGCGACAGAATGGCAATCCTAACAGCCCGGGTTCGATTCCCAGCCGGGTCGGATATTTCCTCCGCTCAGGGACTGGGTGTTGTCCTAATCATCATAATTTCATCCCCATCGACGCCCAAGTCGCCGAAGTGGCATCAAATCGAAAGACTTGCACCCAACGAACTGTATACCCGACGGGAGGCCCTAATCACAGGACATTTACTTAAATCACTGTGTATGCTTGATAGAAGTTGTGAAGGACGAGGATCGTAGCTATTCCTAGATTATTCCAGTACCTCCGCCACGAACAAGCGACTTGACACCGCAAGAGACAAACGTCGCAGTCTACCGATGAAGCGTGAAGCCTTCTAACCGAAACAATGTTGCGCGAGGCGCTGACGTAACCTGGTTACCGACGAGTAAAAATAAAAGCGGGAGTATAATAAGAGGTCTTTGTAACCACTTTACCTTCTGACTCAAGTGTCGCACAAAAACGTAGTTCCATGTTTGTGGTACTGTTTTAAGTATCTTGAATTACTCGTAAAATCTTCCAACCGCAACAGAATCAGCTGAAATGTATCATTCATGCACACCATAAGCCGGTGAAAGACGGCGTACGTGGAATGGATTCTGTTTTTTTTTGGGGGGGGGGGGGGAGACAGCCGTTTATTTTCGGTCCTGTAGTTGTTCTCTGTAACCATATCGGCTCACACGAATTCCGCTGCTCAACTCACGAGCTCTGCAACATGCCTAAAATGTGTGTGTAAGTTCCTAAGGGACCAAACTGTTGAGGTCATCGGTCCCTGGACTTACGTACTACTTAATCTAACTTATGCTAAGAATAACACAGACACACTCATGCCCGAGGGAGGACTCGAACCTGCGGCGGGAAGGACCGCGCAATCCATGACATGGCGCCTCAAACCACGCGGCCACTACGCGCTGCAACAAGCCTTAATGTATCTTTCCAACCAGTACCTGAAATCCACAACTAGTGGCCGGCATGTGATTACGGCTTCCTCATTCCCTGTAAGAAGCCAATAAACCTTATTGCAGCAGTGCACCACCTTCTTATTCTTCTTCGCCTTCCATTACTGCCTCTACAGGAGCGCAGATAGCCCCTTCATGGGTTGCATTTTCTTCACCTCCTCTCAGAACCTCTTCATTCTCTCCTTGTCTTCTGTTCTTCTTCCGAGATCCTCTTTTGTCAGGTACAATGATGATTCTCCTCTCTTTTTCTGTTTCCTTCTCTGTCGACTGCCTCAAGCGTTTATACAGAACAGGGGAAGGCTGAAAGAAAGATAATGGATGAATGGGAGTCGTGGCTTCCAGGCCTACACGGCACTGTGGTAATGCAATGTCAAATGCCGAAAATTTGTGCCAGACCGGGACTCGAACCAGGATCTACCGCTTCTCATAAGCAGTCGCCTTAACCGCTTTTTTCTATCTCATTTTGCTTCGGCCATTCGGACACGATCCCCGGCCGACTGAAATTTCCAACTTACCGCACGCTGCAATGCAGTGACCATCAACCCCCTACTCGCAAATTCTTCATTCCCGGAGAAGTTTGGAAGATATCAGTGCATCTGCACTGAAACCAACACTAAGGAGCTGTCGCGCACTTACAGAAGTGTTTATATTTGAGTAGAGTCCAACAGGACAGGCACCACTCGAATATGTACGTATTTCAAGGTGTTGGTCGGGGGCGAACTTGCTTCTTCGACTTTCCTTCCCTTCCATCTTTATCTCCAGTTCCCGCCGATCCATTCCGAGACCAAAAGCCCACTTGGTGTCTGTTGTGAGAAAATAAAACGCGTACATTAGTCCTTATGATTTTATTTATTTTGTTGCAATCATTTTCGGCGCTTCATTGCGCTATCTTCAAGCTGTAGCTGATGTGGAAGGAGTTGATACGATCCCTATATATACTGCATCAGCGGCCAGCATAACTGGATAGGCAGATAATTTGAAAACTTAGGTGTCAGCACTGGTTAGAGTGCTACAGTCGCAGGTTCGAATCCTGCCTCGGGCATGGATATGTGTGATGTCCTTAGGTTAGTTAGGTTTAAGTAGTTCCAAGTTCTAGGAGACTGATGACTTCAGATGGTAAGTCCCATAGTGCTCAGAGCCATTTGAAGTACACGGCCGCCGTGCCAAAGACCTCCTGCCAAAAGGATGAACATACAAATACTTTGTTTCTGACTGTCCTTTTGTCCTTCATGTTGTGTCTCACACAGTTGTAGTTATTCTATCTATATTCGTCCTGATCACAGGTGGCGCAAATCCCCCCCTTTCAGCCTGATTTATCCTGATATCGTCCTCATACTCTGGTCCAGTTAATCCCCAGTTCTTCATATCCATTTCTCATGACCTTTTTGTATTTGGCTCATAATTTTCTCTCTTCATTTTCTAGTTATTCTGCACCATTTTTTTCGTAGTGTTATCATCTCAGCCACGTATAGTACCGCATTTCTCAACGTTACCTTGTGGTTGAAAGGCAACCCTAGTGGGACTATTTTAAATGATTGAGAATGTAGGCCAAAATTAGTATACTAAGAACATTTATTTTCCCAAAAATAGACATAAATTATGCTAAACAAGTTATTGATTGAATACCGTAAACAACTAACAGGTGCTTTACGACTACACAGGAAAAGGATCATGGGTGTCAGAGACAGTTTACTTAGTGGATTGAGTCAAGTACTCTGGCCCTAAAAATGCGGATAACGCAAGCTGAATTGATCTGACGCTGAGCAGACTTTGATTGATGAAATCTACCGAATTTTCTCTACATAGGTGCAGTTGAGAGCAAGTGGCGATTTAGATGTGGACGCCCTGACAAAGGCAGAGCGGCAGTACGTTACCCTGTTTGCCTCGTGCGGAGGTGTAACTTGCAGCTGGCGAGATGTTTGCAGTGGAAGTGAGATGTGCAGGCGGCACCTGTGAATCGACTGCGGCCACGAAAGAAATGCAAAAATCTCACGGTCTGGCGATCAGACAGATGGATCGCAATTTACTCTCTACCAGAGCCCTGAAATCCCAATAGATTTCAGTGTGTGGCACACCCGTTCGCTGGTCGTACCAAGGGCCAATTTGGCTCACTTATACGTCAGAGCGCACAAGGATACCAAACGTCAAGACTGGTTAACCAAAAACGAATAAGTGTGCCCTCGGCAAACGAGTAGTCCGAGACGCTTGACGTCACGCTGTCGGTACAGTAAGAACTTCGCCACAGGCTCCCCAGTCTAAACTGCTCGCAAGTGAAGTCAGTCTCAGGACAGGTCACAAGTACCAACCACACATGCCAGAGCTTCGACCAGAAGGGCTTACCAGACCGAAGTCCACCACCCGAGTGCTTCGCACCTCACCCCGTCTTGAGCCAATCACAGGGCTCTAGAGGCGCTAAATCTCCCCTCCCACACGACATGAAATCTTTAATAATTTTACGTATGCGAAAAATTGGTGAGAGTGTGTGAGACAGTAACTTGTCCTCTCTCCCGGTGTCTGATCTCTGTGTCTGCAGATATATACTTTTTGTCGTATATAGCTCTGATCGTACAGAAGGTTGATCTCATCATCAACCCCTCTATTATTTCTTCAAATATTAAGCCAAAGTGTACCATTACGTTTTTATTAGCAAATCTGAAAGAGAGAAATAATTATTTCAGTGCAGTACCTGACAATGAATGACGAGAAAGGTGTTCAGTAATAGAAAATACATAGTAATAAGCTTCAATTCTAAGTACTGTTATTCCGAAGATATTTGTAAACCAACGATGACATTTTAGATTTGTACGGACTTGAATAAGTGCTATGTGATAATTTTGGCATTGAACAGTTTTCTTGTTAATGAATACTTGTCTTTCTTATATTTTGTCAGCTTGTGGTATGGAACCAGAGCCGACACTTTTCGCTGAGTCTTAGTGTATGTGCTTTTATTAAAAAATGTATGCATTACGGTGAGCCGAATCAAACAGAGTTAAAACAAGAATGACAAGTCTCAAGAGGCATTTGTTCTCCAAAGCGCGAAGGATTTGCCTGCCCAGGTACGCGATTTTCTGCCTAAAGGGCAACTTGTGGCGTTCGGGCACAGGGACTAGGAGAACCAACCTTCACCCTTTCTGAATTGTTGACTTCGTGTCCTCCCAACCAAGTATCACCGAGCGAATGTCGCGAGGTTCAAAGCTGTTAACTCACTTTCTAGGACGTTATGGTTCAAATCCCGCCCTGATACCCAGATTTTGGTCTTCCATGGGTAACCTAAATCGGTTACGCTGAATGTCTGGATGGTTGCTTTGAAAAGGTCGCGTCCTGTTTCCTTCCTCAGCTTTGTACCAGCAAGCTTGTGCTTCACTAAATGATGTTATTAACGGTATATTGAAACATGAAACTACTTCTCTGTTTCTGTAATCGGTAATGCATGCAGATGTGAAGGGTCTCTGCCCATCCCGCCGGTTCAGATCCTGATTATCCTCTTTTCTCCCCCTACCCCTCCCCCTCCTCCCCCTACCCTCCTCCTTCTCCCCCTCCTCCTCCTCCTCCTCCTCCTCCTCCTCCTCCTCCTCCTCCTCTTGTCGTTTTTCCTTCCATGGAGTAGGCGCAGGTGTAGAACAAAAATATGGAAACACCGCGAGAAACGCCCCATTGAAGATAAATGCAGATACTAGCCAAGACTGCAGATTGCGCTATTTTGACGACAAACGGCACAGCGTTCTGTGTAGACGTGAGTACATTCTGCCAGAGCTACGTGTATGTGAACGTGGACAAATATTTGGTAGTCGTATAGCGGGCCTGCCGCGGTGGCCGAGCGGTTCTAAGCGCTTCAGTCCGGAACCGCGCGACTGCTACGGTCGCAGGTTCGAATCCTGCTCGGGCATGGATGTGTGTGATGTCCTTAGGTTAGTTAGGTTTAAGTAGTTCTAAGTTCTAGGAGACTGATGACCTCCGATGTTAAGTCCCATAGTGCTCAGAGCCATTTGAACCATTTCGTATGGCGGAAAGCCGAAGCGTTTGATATTTCAAGAGTCACCGTTTTGAAGATTTACACCGCATACACGGAAACTCGAGAAACATCATCCGCTAAGTCACAACGCGGACGAAAGGTGTCAGTTAAGTGTCGTGAAAGACGGTCACTGAGGAGGATTGTGACGCAAAATGAGAGAATGGTGCGTGATCGCTATTCGCCATCATCGTTACCTGAACTGCCACTATTTTGCAGGAAGAATCGTATAAGAGTCCCTTGAAAAACATGCATGACATGTATTTATCCAAATCCATTCCGAGACGACTGGAAGCTGTTCGGAAATCCAAGGAGCTAGCAGTGTTTCCATACTTTCGTTCATCCTCCTTCGCCCGTAATTCGCCTTTCCAGTCGATGAGGAAATTGTTATCGACGTTTTCTGATCTCCCAGCGTCTCTTTTACTACTTGCTCTCTGTTTTGGGATTCCTCCTTTTTACATTTGGTCCAGGTGTTAGACCTATCTTTATTTTCCTTGATTCTGTATTACATTTCGAAAATATTCAAATCTCTCGGTAAGTTCACAATTTTTATCCTATCCATTTTCTTGGAGCCTTTAAACACTTCAAAGTTGCAGTGCCTTGAAGCAGGAACCCTGCTCACGCACTGGACGACACGAGGAGCGTCGCTGAAAAGAATGGAACAATTCTGCGCAGCTACGTCTCGAGTACCTTGTGTACAGTATGCCAAGGAGGACCAAAGAATGTCGCAGCGAATGGGATGGGGCAACATTGTACTGAATGCTTCCCACCTGGAGATTTCCATTTTACGGAGGTGAAAGATGTGCGCTTTTGAACAAGTTCTACTTATTTTGGATATTACTTTCTCCTCCTCCTCCCCCCCTTCTTCTTCTTCTTCTTCTTCTTCTTCTTCTTCTCCTTCTGCTTCTTCTTTTTTTCGTTTTTCCGACTCTTTAATGTTCTGTCTTTCTTTTAGCACAGTATTGTTTTCCCACAGTCCATGTTTCACTACCATCAATGCTGTGCTCCAAAAGTACATTCACAGAAATTTCTTCCTCAAATTAAGGCCTATGTTTGGTACTAGTAAATATCTCACGGTCAGGAATGACCCTTTTGCCATTGCTAGTTTGCTTTTGATGTCCTACTTGCTCCGTCCGTCATTGGTTATTTTGCTGCCTAGGCAGTAGAATTCCCTAACTTCATCCACTGCGTGACCATCAATCCTGATACTAAGGTTCTCGATGATCTCATTTCTGCTACTTCTCATTACTTTTGTCTTTTTTCGACTTACTCTCAATCCATATTTTTTACACATTCAGCGCCTCATGTAATTCTTCGTCACTTTCACTCAGGACGGAACGTCATATCATTGATGTTCTTTCACCTTGAATTTTAATTCTACTCTTGAACTTTGAGATGTCACGCTACAGGCGAATGTTGAAAATTAGGTGGACTGATAAGGTAACGAATGAGGATGTTGTGCGCAAAATAGGACAGGAAAGCAATACATGGAAAACACTGGCAAGGAGAGGGGGAAGGATGATAGGACATTTGTTAAGAAATGAGTAAATGACTTTTGTGGTACTAGAGGAAGTTGGAGAGGGCAAGAACTGTAGAGGAAAACAGAGATCGGAATACATCCAGCAAGTAATTGAGGACGTTGGCTGCAAATGCTACTCTGAGATGAAGACGTTGGCACAGGAGACGAATTCGTGGCGGGTCGCATCAAATCAATCACAAGGCTGATGAATAAAAAAAATTGTTTTATTCTTTCTGACCCTGCTTTTATTTTTTCTCAACAGATCATTCCCTTGGCCCTGATTTTGACATGAGACCAGCCTCCACCACTCCTTATGCTTTTTTCCCTGTAAGCACGTGTTCTGTGAATCGGATCTCTTAAGCCGTCCGCCGTTTCTGAAAACCATTTAGGTTTGACTCCTTTGTTACGGAAGCATTGAAAAATTTGGTTCGGTTAGTCTGTTGGGTTCATTCTAATGATGTGTCCACGAAGATCAGTTCTTCTCGTCCTCATTGTGTCTGAGGCTTTTTTCAGTGACTTAGTAAAGGATTTCATTTCTGATGTGGAACAGCTTTTTGATATGGAATTTGGATCCTAGAATTATTACTATCTTCCTTTCTTTGATCTCAGTCTTGTTTTTATTTCATAATAAAACAATTTTTATTATACTAATGATTTTTAGATTAGTGTAACACTTTTGTGCAGTATCAGCTATGCCCATATAAGGTAATTTCTTTGTCTTCTTACGCTTAATGTAACATTTGTGTCACTATGTTCTTTGGTTAAGCATCTATGTAAGCTTTTATTCACATTTCTTGTCAGTTTAACTCACTGTAATTAACCTGAGTAAGCAGTTTCCAGATCTGCCTTGTCTTTAAATTCTGTTATGTTAAAATAGTATTTTTAGAACTGATTCATGCTCAGGGCACATAGGTTTGTGCTTATGTAAAATCTGGAGGGAAGTCCGTCGCTACGAAACTCGAATGGAGGGAATAGAACAGGTGGATTTGGCCGTAGAACCGCAAGGAGTCTTTGTAGCACAGTCAGTCGGTGGACCACATCCAAACTGTTCTCACCTTGTGCGCTGACTTAGCCTAGCAAATAGCAAGACTGATTTAATAGTGCCTCGGATGTGAAAGATAATCGGCTAATTATTCATGGTATTTATTGGTTGGCTATGAACCACAAAAATCCGGTGCCAAGAAGATAATTTCAGAACTTTTATACTTCCAGAGCCATGAGCATGTTTGCCGCCTTTAGTAGCCGCAGAATATCGTCACTACTTCCACCAGCATCTCAAGTAACAGTTTATAATTATATTTACTTGCATAGACCAGTCATTTGTTCTGATCTGCAAATAATGGTTTTTAGTTGAACTTGGTGTTGAAAACCTTGGGTTTCTCCTTAGTTAGTCTGCCTAGATAGGATTTTTATCGTAGTGATGCAGTAATTAAAGTTTCATATTTTATTGAACTGCAGAACATCTATTGCTTTTATAGTGGCATTATCTTTTGTGAAGAAGTAAATCTCTTTAGTGCAGTTTTATTTCTGAAATACTCCATGTAAACTTGCATAGGTAATTAAGTTTTGCAACAGGTTGAATACAGAGAAAAGAAATTACTTTGCTTGCATTTCATTCTTGACAAAAACTTAGTTCAGTTTTAAGAGCTGCTAAACAAAAAGTGTATCATAAAAAGTGGCTATTGGAGTTCAAGGGCAGCATAACGAATACCAGCTGCACAGGTTTGTAAAAGGACTGTTATTCATTTACTTGTCTTTAAAAGTGTCACCACATTGTGTCTTGCTGGAAATGTTCAGTTCTTATCTCAGTGAATTAATATAACAGTTTCTGGGTCCCCATGCTAAATATTGAGCCAGTATTATAGTCATTATTAGAGTAAAAGTCCTTACGAAATTCAACAATTATTTTAATTGCTTTTATGTTATTTAAAGATTAACTGGATATAGCTGTTCAGAGCGTAACAGATTCAGGGTCCCCGCATTTTATTTTATTTCTATTTAATGCAAAGAAGCGAATGTTCCCTGTGAAAACATATAGTAGTGGGATCAGTGAGTGTAACAGCTTACAGATCGTTTCTCTGTCAGTATGTTCCAATACTTAATCAGCTGAAGCTCCTGATGTTCCTGTTTGCTTTGCTCATCCTCCAGTAATTCATTTCATGTGATGTGCAGTAGCTTTCTTATTTTGAATATCGACAGCAAGTGCTAGGGAGACTCATTTTGCTGCAAAAAAGTTCAGAGTCTACAACTATGTAGCGCAAGACAAATTGCTGTTCTAAGAATTGCTAGATTCTGCTGCTGTTTCGTGTCATATTTCTAAAATAGAATTTAGTACCAAGCAAAGTCATACACAATAATTACCTTTCTTAATGAAGAGTATAGACTGTTGGCACCGCTTTGCCTAATAAGGCTGGCGACGGTCTTTCTTTCCTTTAACTAGAGCGTACTTTGGAACTACCAGAACGCTGGTTCGATTCCCACTAGTTCAATTATTGCTCCCCGTCAAAACTTAACCTTCGGTTAACGTAGCACAGTTCGATACCTTTTTCATTGTGCACGACCACGGTAAACTTAAATTACTTTCGCGGTAGTAACATTATCGGCAACTCGCTCTTGCAGTATTAAGTGGAAGTGTTATACTTGTCTTTATGCGTAGCAGGAGGATTAAGAGCCGATAGTGTTATATTGACCCTACGACTTATCTTAGAAAGTAGATTAAGGAAAGGCAAACCTACGTTTCTAGCATTTGTAGACTTAGAGAAAGCTTTTGACAATGTTGACTGGAATACTCTCATTCAAATTCTGAAGGTGGGGTAAAATACAGGGAGCGAAAGGCTATTTACAATTTCTACAGAAATCAGATGGCAATTATAAGAGTCGAGGGACATGAAAGGGAAGCAGTGGTTGGGAAGGGAGTGAGACAGGTTGTAGCCTCTCTCCGTTGTTATTCAATCTGTATATTGAACAAGCAGTAAAGGAAACAAAAGAAAAATTCGGAGTAGTTATTAAAATCCACGGAGAAGAAATAAAAACTTTGAGGTTCGCCGATGACTTTTAATTCTGTCAGAGACAGCAAAGAATCTGGAAGAGCAGCTGAACGGAATGGACAGTGTCTTGATAGGAGGATATAAGATTTACATCAACAATAGCGAAACGAAGATATGGAATGTAGTCGAATTAAGTCGGATGATGCTGAGGGAATTAGATTAGGAAATGAGACACTTAAAGTAGTAAAGGAGTTTTGTTATTTGGGGAGAAAAATAACTGATGATGGTCGAAGTAGAGAGGATATAAATGTAGACTGGCAATGGCAAGGAAAGAGTTTTTGAAGAAGAGAAATTTGTTAACATCGAGTATAGATTTAAGTGTCAGGAAGTCGTTTCTGAAAGTATTTGTATGGATTGTAGCCATGTATGGAAGTGAAACATGGACGATAAATAGTTTGGATAAGAAGAGAATAGAAGATTTCGAAATGTGGTGCTAAGAAGAATGCTGAAGATTAGATGGGCAGGTCACATAACTAATGAGGAGGTATTGAATAGAATTGGGGAGAGGAGGTGTTTGTGGCACAACTTGACTAGAAGAAGGGATCGGTTGGTAGGATATGTTCTGAGGCATCAAGGGATCACCAATTTAGTATTGGAGGGCAGCGTGGAGGGAAAAATTGCAGAGGGAGACCAAGAGATGAATACGCTAAGCAGATTCAGAAGGATGTAGGTTGCAGTAGGTACTGGGACATGAAGCTCGGACAGGATAGAGTAGCATGGAGAGCTACATCAGAACAGTGTCAGGACTGAAGACCACAACAACAACAAGTGTTATATTAGGAAGATTTATGGAACTGAATGAAGTTAAAGTTTGCTTTGTCAGATTAAAAAGGTTCCGCCTCAATTTATTGAAGGCATCGTGAGTGATATGAAGTGCATACATATACTTACTTTTTCTGCAGTTTTTACACGTAAGCTTACAGTTTAATACTTCCCTAGTCCCTTTACATTTCAGTCCTCACATTTTCGAAGATACGCAGGTGATGTATAACTTTTCGAGAACTTTACTTTTGTCTGTCCATCCAACTTTTAATATTCACGTAGCATTTCAACGCTTCTCGTTTTCTCCCTTGGACTACATACTTGCAGACACACATTGCCAGTCCGTTACCAGCGGGCCACCGCAGGCCTTAACGAGAGGTCCGGCGCGGTCTCGCCTCAGCTTGCCGTTCACTCTCGGCTCTTCCGCCCGGCCGCCCACGCATGGCGGGCGCTCTGGCTTAACCTAACCCAACCTAACGTTGCCTAACGGTAAGCGACCGCCCAGGAATCCGAGCCGCCGCCCGGATACCCCGCCGCCACCGATCCGCCGGTTTTGCAACGCTGCGCCCGAGGTGTGTCATCAAAGGCCGCGAGTCCATCACGATTACTAGCGTCTGGTTTGGTCCCTGGAAATGCAAGCCCACATTCACCACTCGGATGTCTTAACGGCATAACAGAATACCGATAAGCATTTTCGTTACTCACTGGGGAGTTTCCGATTGAACACACGGATCAGATAAACGAGACATCACTATATTGTGCTATCGTGACAGGTGTAGTGTTGAATAAAATGCTGCTGCTGTGAACATGAAGTTGATGGCACAGCGGCTGGCAAACTGTCCGTTGTTATTCTATAATCTGTAATAAATTCAACTTAAGACCTTTTTGGGGAATGTATCCTCAATAGCAAACATTCTGTTGAAAATCGAAGACATTCTGAAACCTAATAGTGGAAATTGAAATTTAAGCCAATGTGAAAAGGAAACCAGAACGCCTAAAGACTAGAAACAGTTTAATCGCATTGCATAATTCAATATCTACACATATGATGTCACTGAATGACAGTCATTAATGGAAATTAGACTGATTGAAGATCAACTTTTACCTAGGGAGTGTCTCGTTTGCAGCTATGTTGATGTGTGCCAGGTGCCATTCTGTGAATCTGGATGGGACGTACGCCGCTTGATGTGTTCACCCTGCCGAGAAAAAACTGTCCCTGTTAGTATCCACCAAAGCAAACAACTACACCACTACGAGAAGCGTCCAATGAAGTCACTGAACCTGCAACTTCACGACTATTAAAACTACACTTTTCTTATTATCTTCTGTCTCAAAATTGTTTATTTACAACATGTACCGTTTTATTCTTTTATTATGTGAATTTCGAATCTTTACTGCAATTCAGCTTCTAACAATTTGAAGATCATAGTCGGCACTACATGCCGTCTCAAGTACAAGAATCGTAATTGGTTTATATGTATATAAAACTTTAAACTCTATTTGTCCCACTTCCCGTACTATATTGAAAGTACCCGCGAGACAGAATTAAATTTCATTAACGCTTTTCCCGCAACAAGACCGCCACGCTGCGGGATTTTCATATTTATTTAACGATTGCGTTACTGCTGATAGTTCAGTTTTTTTGTAGTATTTAACGACTTATTTTTCGAGAAAAGTAACCAATTTAATATATTATTTTGATTCTATGTATCTTGAAACTGAGGGAGACAAAATTTTTGAATCTTTCTTGGATTTCTATGTTTACTACAGGAAATAATAGGAATAAAAACCGCAGCAGGCGGCGGTGACCCACATAGCGACAGCAGGGCAGCTGGTCAACACGACTTCATCGGGCTACATGAACGGAGGCAGGTGCAGACGAGCCTCTTCACGACACGAGCTTTCAACAAAGAGCTGGTGCCCTGGCGGCGCGCGACCACTTTCGCCGCTGCTTCCAGCTTCCGAGGTCCGGAGGGACCTACCGCTGAATGAAAGGGCGAGTGCGCACCACCAGGATGAGACTGCGGAGCACTGAATGGAGGTACTCACGTGTCTGAAGACATGGGTCGACGCAGACAGCGATCGCGGGATGCGATTCACCTCAAACCTGTGTCCGTATGATGGCTGGGTCATCCCATTAACGTTTTCGACAGCGGCAGTGTATTGCCGGCTACCACGCCATCCAAGATGGCCAGTAACCGAGACGCCACTGATTGCTGGCCACAGACAAGATCCTGCCACGCCGAGGGTTCTGCCTATACAGTATACAGGGTGGTCCATTGATCGAGACCGGGCCAAATATCTCACGAAACAAGCATCAAACGAAAAAACTACAAAAAACGAAACTTGTCTAGCTTGAAGGCGGAAACCACATGGCGCTATGGTTGGCTAGCTAGATGGGGCTGCCGTAGGTCAAACGGATATCAACTGCGTTTTTTTTAAATAGGAACCCCCATTTTTTATTACATATTCGTGTAGTACGTAAGAAATATGAATGTTTTAGTTGCACCACTTTTTCCACTTTGTGATAGATGGCGCTGTAATAGTCACAAACATATGGCTCACAATTTTAGACGAACAGTTGGTAACAGGTAGGTTTTTTTTTGGTTTTTTTTTAATTAAAACACAGAACGTAGGTACGTTTGAACATTTTATTTCGGTTGTTCCAATGTGATACATGTACCTTTGTGAACTTATCATTTCTGAGAACGCATGTTGTAACAGCGTGATTACCTGTAAATACCACATTAATGCAATAAATGCTCAAAATGATGTCCGTCAACCTCAATGAATTTGGCAGTACGTGTAATGACATTCCTCTCAACAGTAAGTAGTTCGCCATCCGTAATGTTCGCACATGCATTGACAATGCGATGACGTATGTTGTCAGGCGTTGTCGGTGGATCACGATAGCAAATATCCTTCAACTTTCCCCACAGAAAGAAATCCGGGGACGTCATATCCGGTGTACGTCCGGGCCATGGTATGGCGCTTCGACGACCAATCCACCTGCCATGAAATATGCTATTCTATACCGCTTCAGCCGCACGCGAGCTATGTGCCGGACATCCTCTATGTTGGAAGTACATCGCCATTCTGTCATGCAGTGAAACATCTAGTAGTAACATCGGTAGAACATTACGTAGGAAATCAGCATACATTGCACCATTTAGATTGCCATCTATAAAATGCCGCCCCATTCATTAACCCGCCAAGGTCGCTGATGTTACACTTGTCGCAGCCATCGTGGATTTTCCGTTGCCCAATAGTGCATATTATGCCGGTTTACGTTATCGCTGTTGGTGAATGACGCTTCGTCGCTAAATAGAACGCGTGCAAAAAATCAGTCATCGTCCCGTAATTTCTCTTGTGCCCAGTGGCAGAACTGTACACGACGTTCAGAGTCGTCGCCATACAATTCCTGATGCATAGAAATATGGTACGGGTGCAATCGATGTTGATGTAGCATTCTCAACACCGAAGTTTTTGAAATTACCGATTCTCGCGCAATTTGTCTGCTGCTGATGTGCGGAGTAGCCGCGACAGCAGCTAAAACACCTACTTGGGCATCATGATTTGTTGCAGGTCGTGGTTGACGTTTCACATGTGGCTGAACACTTCCTGTTTCCTTAAATAAAGTAGCTATCCAGCGAACGGTCCGGACACTTGGATGATGTCGTCCAGGATACCGAGCAGCATACATAGCACACGTCTGTTGAGCATTTGCTAACAATAGCCATACATCAACACGATATCGACTTTTTCCGCAACTGGTAAACGGTCCATTTTAACACGGGTAATGTATCACGAAACAAATACCGTCCGCACTGGCGGAATGTTACGTGATACCACGTACTTATACGTTTGTGACTATTGTGGCGCCATCTATCACAAAGCGAAAAAATGGTCCAACTAAAATATTCATATTTATTTACGTACTACATGAATATCTAATAAAAATGGGGGATCCTATTTAAAAAAACGCATTTGATATCCGTTTGGCCTATGGCAGCGCCATCTAGCAGGCCAACCATAGCGCCATCTGGTTTCCCCCTTCAAGCTAGATGAGTTTCGTTCTTTGTATTTTTTTCGTATTATGCTTATTTCGTGAGATATTTGGCCCGGTCACTATCAATGGACCAGCCTGTATGTCGAGTAAAAGGTAACCCATCTTGGCAGACTCATTGTGCATAGCTGCCACAGCTAACCTGTTACATGACATGTGTAGTGCTGTGTTTATTCATGTGACAATTGTAAATTTAAAAATCGGACTCCCTAAAGACCTTTGAGAAGGAAGCTGTAAAGCTGAAGGAGTACTTGTTTTCAATAAATTTGTTTTGTATGTGCCTTGCTGATTTAATTTTTTTTTTACAAGATTACATGTATTTTCTATGTTTTCTTCCAAAGTTTTATTTTTTCTTAATGAACTCGTGTATTATTTTTCGTCTTGTTTAAATATTCTGTTGTTTTATGTCACTTATATGTTGTTTTGTTCTGTTGACACATCTTTGTAACAAAGGAACAGATTGACATGTTTAAGGAATAAACTGAACACATGAGACATGAGAGATGAACACAAGGAAACTTTTACATTGGGTGAATGTGAGAACATTTGTGATTGGTGTTCTGTCAAGGAATGAATGCAGCCATGAGTATAAGTGATCAGCGGTAGTAATTTTCCAAGGGGCAGAGAATCCTCAAGACATAACAATATCATACTCTGGTTACGGAAATAACCTTCTCTGAAACCAATTTGAGGATGGAAGAGTAGATGAATGTCTGCATGACCCTGTAACCTTTTAATAATTAGTTTACAAGAATATGCTCCGATGGTACACCCATCACATTTTTATTTCTCACTTTAATTTTGTAGGCATGCAGCAGAGAGTGTATGGATGACCCCTGGTTGAATGTGGTAAAGACAGGGTATAACATTGTGCTGGGGTTTATGGTGAACAAAGATTGACTCATGTTTATTTCTTTGATAATAACCCAACTAAAGTGTCAATTTATTCTGTTCCATGTCACACTAACCATTTAAAGTGTGGCACTCTCTAAGAATAAATTTGAGAAGAACAGGAAGGCTGCGAGAGATTGCTTGGCACTCTCACTTCTGATACGGTGTCATGCCACTTAATGTTCTTAGGGAAGATGGTCTTTATTACTTGGTTGTAATACCTGGATACCATCTGACTTCAATGATATAATGAAATGGTTGGCAGTACTTAACGTTCTTGGTTGTGTGCTCTAGTGAAGGAATAGTGGCAAGTTTTACCTGCGGTAAAGGAAGAGGGTGCCGATTTAAATGACTGCAGTAGCCGGCCGCGGTGGCAGTACGGTTCTAGGCGCTGCAGTCTGGAACCGCGGGACTGCTACGGTCGCAGGTTCGAATCCTGCCTCGGGCATGGATGTGTGTAATGTCCTTAGGTTAGATAGGTTTAAGTAGTTCTAAGTTCTAGGGGACTTATGACCTCAGCAGTTGAGTCCCATAGTGCTCAGAGCCATTTGAACCATTTTTGACTGCAGTAAAAGCGTTCGGCAGCTGAGGGCCGAGGCGAGAGGTTTTTTTTTTTTTTTTGCGGAAACTGGGTGAATACGTTTGCGGACTGCCCAGTTCCTCGGTCTCATTGTGCACACATGTTGGGTGGCGCTGGTCGGTCGGTGGCCGCATCCAGGTAGGCTGACTGACGCTGAGGAGTCGCTGCAGCTATGCGAAGAGCTTTGATGACTGGCAATAAAGCAGAAGATGGGCCCCTGTTGGCTGGAAGCCATTGAGACGACTGAGGGTTTCTGCAAATTTTGCGTGGAACAGGTCAGTGGCGCCCAAGCGTCCAGACTCTGCTATAAAACATATTTGTGAATGCACGAGGTTTTTAGCAAGTTTACGGCCGTTCTTTGGAAAGTTCGAAATGGACGCAAGAGGGGAGATAACGATTTTTTTTGGAGGGTTGTGGTTCCATCCAGCTCATGCTTTTAGGAAAATACACAGCGTAAACGTGTGGGAAAGAGGCCATGAAGCTGAATCTTTTTTCCTTTTTCTCCCCAATTAATTTTTAAATTCGCTGGTTTGTCAAATCTGTGTACGCCGAGCAAGGGGTAGTCACCCAGCTTCGAATGCGATGCTCCAGCTCGTGATTGGCTTATGCTAAAGTGGGAGTAGTCGAGGGATGTAAATCTACTATGCTACAGAGCTGGCGAGAAAAGCTGAGAGAAGGAGAAGGACACTCCTGTACTGGCGCTTCACTAGTAAAGAACTACAGGTCTTTACCTACACGGTGACACTTGGGTTCTTTACCAGTGTGGCACTTTTAGAGCCTGTACCAGTCACCATTTGAACCGTCGGAGGTACTGCCTCTTGAATCACGCACACAACGAGTCAGGTGTGGGTGTACTTATTTGCTTTGAGTCAGCCATCTAAAAGTTTGATATATTCCGTCACGTATAGTCACGTCATGGAGTCAAATTGGTTTGGCAGACCGAACAAACAGGTCCACCTGCACATGGAATCCACTAGGGTTTCAGATTCTCATAGGGAAGCATCTGCGTTCTGAATCAGCCGAACGCGAGACCGCGTACTTGCATTTTTTTTTTTGGGCGTGCAACGTCAATAACAGATTGTTGCTGTCCATGACTGCAGCTGCCCAGTGCATCGTGGTGTGCCGCTCTGACCTGCAGAGGGGTAAAGTATTCTCTGCTAAGGCGTAGGGCTCCAATATAAACTTCTCAGCACTCTGTTCTTTGGAACCATATTTTTCTTTATGGAATAATGGAGTATAGATGGTTCAAATGGCTCTGAGCACTATGGGACTTAACATCTATGGTCATCAGTCCCCTAGAACTTAGAACTACTTAAACGTAACTAACCTGAGGACATCACACACATCCATGCCCGAGGCAGGATTCGAACCTGCGACCGTAGCAGTAGCGCGGCTCCGGACTGAGCGCCTAGAACCGCTATCCCACCGCGGCCGGCATGGAGTATAGATGCTTGATAGTAGTGTAGTTTTTGGGCCATACCACAGATTCACATGAATGAACTCAGGTAACGCAATTAGTTGTGGTTATTGTCGTGTGTTGATCCCCAGCTGATCACTTTGTTCACCACAGACCGCATGCTAGTGGAAGCGTTTGTCAAATAAAAATGTTTGTGTGACGTTTCTTTAGCCATTTTTTGTCTTGTGATGTTAAGAATGAATAAATCTATTGTTATTTAGGCCACAATTCCTCCTAGTGTTCTGATTAACATTACCTTTGCCATTTTTATGAAAGTCTTGATTCTAATTGATGAAGCAGAATCTTGCAACCATATCAAGTGAATGGAACCAGATAAAGTGGCAAATAAAGATATCAGCACATTGATACTTTTCGCTCTAGCAACACCAAGTAGGAGAGAACTTGGAAGACGACGACCGGAGCTACTTTCAGTGGCGTAACTAGGTTAACTGGATGACAGGACAGTCTTCCATTTTGTGCCATCCCCCTTCCTCGCACTGGCATCTCCCTACTTCTTGTGTATCCTCGTAGCTGCTTAGCCTGTTTGGGATTTCAATGAAGTAAAGAGCACACGTTGCAGTATTTGTTTATTGTCTGATACAGATTCGAGACGTGCAAAAAACACAGAGTCGTATTGTTTGCACCAACAACTGATTCCTTTTTCATTGTTTCATTACTAAGTAATGCAAATGCAAACCCACAAAAAACGAAACTAAACAAACACAAAACATATTCTTCGCAATTTCACTGCGTTGGCACACTCAGCATAATGGCATGGAACAGCCAGATCGTCTCATGATTTCATTTCATACGGTTTGGGTTCATTTGGGGGAGGAGACCAAATTGCGAGGTCATGGGTCTCATTGGATTAGGGAAGGATGGGGAAGGAAATCAGCCGTGCCCTTTCAAAGGAACCATCCTGGCATTTGCCTGAAGCGATTTAGGGAAATCACGGAAACCCTAAATCAGGATGGCCGCGCGTGGAACTGAACCGTCGTCCTCCCGAATGCGAGTATTTCATATGGCTCCGCCATTTTTGTTTTTAGTGTCTTCAAATTCTTCGCCTTTTTTTTCTACTCCCTTCTACTTCGTCCATCCTCTTCCCCTTTCCTTCGGCCTTCCTCAGTTTTTTCGCCTGTTACCAGGCTGCCACCCACAGAAACACTGATACCATAGCTATGCGACTAGCTATTTGGTCTGAAGCGACGAAACAAGGCCACAGCAGAAGAAGGAAATAAATATGAACACAGTGAAAGGCCAGCCAACATTTCTAGACCTTTGCTAAGTCTTGAATGGGTCCAAAATGGCATAAAAAGCAACGTAGTTCCTTTATAAATGCCATGTTCATTTAGTGTTTCAGAAGTTAATAAGATACGAATATTAAACATAAAATTAAATGTAAGTACCTGACAGTGTGAGAAAGACAGCGATCTTCACATCAGTGTAAAAAAGCTTGCAAAAGAGAAGTTTTGTCGTCCAGTTGATACATATCACGATTACTAGCTTCAGGAAAGTTATATTGCCATCATCACATAATATTACAAAGCCCCTACATGTAGGTGTGTATATAATGCACGTATCCGACGATCTGAAGATAGCAATATAACTTTGCTGAAACTAGTAATCATTAAATGTATCAACTGCGATCTGGGCAATAAAACTATTTTGGAAGCTTTCTTATATAGAATTAAATACTCGCCCTTTTGCGCGGTATCACTTGTCGAACCTTGTTCCAATATGGGGAATTATTCACGACGCACTGAAGATGTCCACGATCTTCTCTGGGGTGCATCGGAATTACTCCTACGTCTCCCTGAGGATTCACGTCCAGGATAATGTGCTGACTTCTGTATGTGCTCAGCTCAGTTCGCAAGCCTGGTAAGACACCTAATAAAAAGGTCATTTCTTTCGAAATCGTTAGTGTCGCATATTTGAAGCTGTAGAAACAGGTAATTCATCTGATGGGTTTTTAATTTCCATTTGTGTGTGGATCTTACGTGTGAAGGACGCTTCGGGAGTTTTACGGTATCATTTTTTTTAAATCTTTATTTACCATCAATAATAATTATACATCATAACCCACTTCCTAATGTGATTAGTGGGTCTTACTTTCTAAATGTTAGGTACAATTAGCAGCTAATTACAATGTATAAGTTCGTGAGCTACAGCTATACTCTAATTACAATGGGCAGCTATATACTTATTAGTTCTTTAACTTCTAAGATTTTAACTATCCGTACTTCTACTTCCTGCAGCGTCACAGATGTGTCAGAAAAATATATAAACATACTCTATTGCCTTGCCCATCGAGGTAATCCCGATGGGCGTGCCCCTGACACCGGGCAGGCCAGGATGTTAATCGCTGCAGGTTCCTAATTCTAGATTCCTATCTAATTTCTACTAACTAGTTCTAACCTAAGTCAATTCCGGTGCATTGTCCAGTCCTTGTTCTTATTCCCCACTCCCCCTAATCCCGCACGTGGCGGATTCCAGACTGTAAGGTCGGCCTGTCCACGCGCAGGCGGTATGGGAGTAGGGCGCGTGTATATTGTAATCTCTGCTATTTAGTTCAGTTCCCTCATGTATTCTCTTAGCACTTTTCGTGATACCTCGTCAGCAAGTTTATTTAATGTTTGGAAGGTGTCTTGTTGTCTTATCAGGTGGTATGTGTCATGGTCGGGTAGTTGGTCACGTAGTGTGGAAGCAACGTCATTGAAGAGGGGGCACTCGTAAATCACACGATCGGGAGTGCCCTCCGGTTCACCACATTCACACGCGGGTGTGGCCCTTTTCCCGAACCGACATAAGTATGTCGGGTAAGCCCCATGTTCAGTGAGAAAATGGATTAATCCTCTGCTGGGTTCAAAGTATTTCATTTTTAGTCGTTCCCTGATGCTTGGAATCAGTTCATATGTCATACGCCCTGTTTCATCCGTGTTCCACAGTTCTTGCCATAGATGTTCTCCCCTTTGCCGAATCTCACCCTTGTCCCTTGCCCCAATGCCTAAGATCTCCTCTATTTTTGTTGCATTCCCCTTCTTAATCCAGAACCACGCAGCCTGCTCTCTGATTTTGATGTCCAGGGGACAAAGTCCCATTATGACCAGTAGTGCTCCCCCTTGTGATGTTCTGTAAGCCCCTACCGATCTAACTATCATGTTCCTTTGAACCCTTCTCACTGCCATGGCGGGCACAACCCTCGTGAGCCTGTGTGCCCAGACACGGTATCATGTTTGCAGAATAAGCACTGGTTCCAATGGAAGACGTTTTTGTGCATGTGGGTGTGCTTTCAACTCTCGGGGTACGGAGCTCCCACTCTGCGGTTGGTGTGCCCCTCTTAAAACGGCGTATAAAAAATGGTCTCTCTCGCCGACTGTCAATAGTGCATTCGACTCGCACATCTCACTTGCGAGGAATCTTTTGATTCCAACCCTTCGTACAATGCGTGGGAGCGCCCCTGCGTAGTTCTCGAGAAACGCGGGGTCGATAGCACGCGCGTCGGTGCTCGACCCTCGGAAGGGAGTCCCGTCCCGTCGCGTCGCGTCCTAGTGCTATTAATAGCGCTTCGCGGACTGAAGTGGCGCTGCGTGCAGAGCGGCGGCCGCCGGAACTAGCGGCCAGCCTTCACCGCGGAGGCGCGCGAGGACGTGGCCCCGACCACAGGCGCAACCGCTGCCGCTGCCGCCCGCTATTCACGTCCACCTCTCAGCGCCGCCCCCCCCCCCCACCCCTCACTCTCTCTCTCTCTCTCTCTCTCTCTCTCTCTCTCTCTATCTCTCTCTCTCTCTCTCTCCACACACACACACACACACACACACACACACACACACACACACAACCTGCACCCACACCCACACCCACACCCACCTACTCAGCCACATAAGCATACACGTACGAATTGCCACCGCCAAATTCGAACACCGCACAAAATGCGCATTGAATCGCACAAATGCAAGTAATCGTGGTACATCGATGTGAGAAAAATATCGATGATTTGTATCGATTTAAGACCAACTATAAATACGACATCGATATACTTCCCTTAAATATTGGGCTCACACAATTCATTTTCTGTGTACATCGCACAGACTCTAAAGGAAACCAAGGAGAAATTTGGAAGGAAGTTAATGTTCAGTGTTGTTGTTGTTGTTGTTGTGGTCTTCAGTCCTGAGACTGGTTTGATGCAGCACTCAATGCCACTCTATCCTGTGCAAGCTTCTGCACCTCCCAGTACTTACTGCAACCTACATCCTTCTAAATCTGCTTAGTGTGTTCCTCTCTTGGTCTCCCTCTACGATTTTTACCCTCCACGCTGCCCTCCAATGCTAAATTTGTGATCCGTTGATGCCTCAGAACATGTCCTACCAACCGGTCCCTTCTTGTCAAGTTGTGGCACAAACTCCTCTTCTCCCAAATTCTATTCAATACCTCCTCATTAGTTATGTGATCTACCTATCTAATCTTCAGCATTCTTCTGTAGCACCACATTTCAAAAGCTTCTATTCTCTTCTTGTCCAAATTATTTATCGTCCATGTTTCACTTTCATACATGGCTACACTCCATACAAAAACTTTCAGAAACGACTTCCTGACACTTAAATCTATACTCGATGTTAACAAATTTCTCTTCTTCAGAAACGCTTTTCTTGCCATTGCCAGTCTACATTTTATATCCTCTCTATTTCGACTATCCTCAGTTATTTTGCTCACTAAATAGCAAAACTTCTTTACTACTTTAAGTGTCTCATTTCCTAATCTTATTCCCTCAGCATCACCCGACTTAATTCGACTACATTCCATTATCCTCGTTTTGCTTTTGTTGATGTTCATCTGATATCCTCCTTTCAAGACACTGTCCATTCCGTTCAACTGCTCTTCCAAGTCCTTTGCTGTCTTTGACAGAATTGCAATGTCATCGGCGAACCTCAAAGTTTTTATTTCTTCTCCATGGATTTTAATATCTACTCCGAATTTTTCTTTTGTTTCCTTTACTGCTTGTTCAATATACAGATTGAATAACATCGGGGAGAGGCTGCAACCCTGTCTCACTTCCTTCCCAACCACTGCTTTCCCTTCATGCCCCTCGACTCTTATAACTGCCATCTGGTTTCTGTACAACTTTGAGTTCTGATGATGACATCGTAGAGCATGATTCTATCGGAGGTGGCAACGGACTTTCAAGAGCTGTAAAATCAAGAGGATAATGTCTTGAAAAGGCGTTATAGCAAGACGAATAACAAAGCTAAAACGAAGGTAATAGAATTTAGTCGAATTAAATTAGGCAGTGCCAGGTAATAAGAATAGGAAATTAGAGACTTAAAGCAGTGGATGAGTTTTGGTTTGGACACTAAAATAACTGGCGATAACCGGTGTAGCTCATTAGCGAATATGTACATATACTGTGAAGAAACAGTTAAAATGTCTACCTCCTTGAAGAGGTACCAACAAGATGACTGCAGGCAAACATCACATATTATTTTTACTGCTCGCGTTTCTGCTAACAGTACTTTTTTTCATAAGTGATGAGTTACCCCGGAAAATTATTTCATAAGATATTATTCAGTGGAAGTATGCAAAACATGTCAGGAGGTTCATTCATTTGTTTCCAACGCTAGCAATTAAATGAAGAGCAAAAGTGGCCAAACTTAATTGTTTGAGCAGGCCAGTAACAAGCTTCTTCCAATTCAAGTTTTCATCAGCTTTTACATCCAAAAATTTGTAGCATTCTCCTCTGTTTACTAACTCCTGTTCATGTGCTACATCAGTTGTTGGTATGACTATCTACTGTACAGGACTTAATACAGTGTGATTTCTCAAAATTAAGGGAGAGCCCACATAGCAAGAACCATTTACAGCAGTTTCAAAAATGTCGTTAACAGTCACCCCTCTTGCTTTCTCTCCAGCGGTATCTTATTGCAGCACTAGTATTGTCTGCAAACACTGCCACTTCTGCTTGATTGGTGGTAAGTGGAATGTCATTAACTTATGTAAGGAAGAAGGGTGGCCACAGAATAGAATGAAATTCCTTTTGTGTTTTGTATCCTAAAATTAAAATTCTCTTTCCTTTCGACATTGTTTGAATTATTCAACACACTTTCTTTCATTCTGTATGATCAAATCAAAATCACCAGTTCCACTATACTTAGGTGTTTCTAAGAGCCGTCTGCTTCACGTCTGCTGTGCAGCGAGCTGCGTTAATTTAAGTACTAACTGTATTTTTCCTACTTTGCACTTCTTCTTCCGTGTGTTTTTGCTTTTAGGAAGCTTTAATTGTCGAGTGCTAGTAATAGTGTTCCATACATTCCGTGTTTGTTTTGAATACAGTCTGAGAGAGTCCCCTTAGTCAACCATAGCGCCAGTAGTGCCAGTGTTTGTTTTCAATACAGTCTAGAGACAGGTAGTGCTATTTTCACTGTTTTCTACAAGAAGTGTCTAGCAACCACAGTTTAGTCAACTATCAGCCGCCTTTAGTGATTTAGCAGTCTAGTTAAAAGTTGATTAAATCTCTACAGTAAATTGATTCCTTAGGATGGATAGGATGTGTGACTGCTGTGTACGGACGCAGGAGGAGCTGGCCACTGTTCGCGAACAGCTGAACGTGGTGATGGCCGCGGTCAGCCGTCTTCAGGCTGCTGCCTCGGAGTGTAGCGGCGGTGGGGAGTCTGGTGCGTCGCATGGTACACCCCAAGTGTTACAAGCTTCACCCACTGTCCCTGCTGTCGAGACATCTTCGCAGGTACCGGGAGCGGTTGGGCCACCCTCTCCCCAAGGGGAATGGCGGGTTCAGCGGCGTTCCGGCGCACGAGGCGGAGGATCAATGTGGAAGCTGGCCGTGTGGCATCGCCCGCTCTGCCTGTGAGTGGACATGTGGCCGCTCCTTCAGCAAGGTCCGAGCAGGCAGACGGGGGGAGGGGTTTATTAGTTATTGGGAGCTCCAACGTTAGGCGGGTGATGGATCCCCTTAGGGAAATAGCGGAAAGGTCGGGGAAGAAGGCCAGTGTTCACTCTGTCTGCTTGCCGGGGGTCTCACCCGAGATGTGGAGGAGGCCCTGCGGGCGGCGATAGAGAGCACTGGGTGCACCCGAGTGCAAATTGTTGCTCATGTCGGCACCAATGACTCCTGCCGTCTGGGCTCAGAGGTCATCCTCAGTTCGTACAGGCGGTTGGCGGAATTGGTGAAGGCGGAAAGCCTCGCTCGCGGGGTGGAATCTGAGCTAACTATTTGTAGTATCGTTCCTGAACCGATCGCGGTCCTCTGGTTTGGAGCCGAGTAGAATGGTTACACCAGAGGCTCAGACGATTCTGCGGAGATCTGGGATGCAAATTTCTCGACCTCCGCTATCGGGTGGAAGAATGCAGGGTCCCCATGAATACGTCAGGCGTGCACTACACGCAAGAAGCGGCTACAAGGGTAGCGGAGTACGTGTGGAGTGCACATGCGGGGTTTTTTAGGTTAGACAATTCCCTCCCTAGGCCCGACAAGATGCCTCCTGAGACGCAGCAAGGTAGGAGTAGGCAAAATGCAACAGGGAATAACAATATTAATGTGCTAATAGTAAACTGCAGGAACGTCTATAGAAAGGTCCCAGAACTGCTATCATTAATAAACGGTCACAACGCCCATATAGTAGTAGGGACAGAAAGTTGGCTGAAACCAGACGTAAACAGTAATGAAATCCTAAACTCAGATCGGAATGTATACCGCAGAGACAGGCTGGACAGTGAAGGGGGAGGCGCGTTTATAGCGATAAGAAGTGCAATAGTATCGAAGGAAATTGACGGAGATCCGAAATGTGAAATGATTTGGGTGAAGGTCACGGTTAAAGCAGGCTCAGACATGGTAATTGGATGTCTCTATAGGCCCCCTGGCTCAGCAGCTGTTGTGGCTGAGCACCTGAAGGATAATTTAGAAAATATTTCGAGTAGATTTCCCCACCATGTTATAGTTCTGGGTGGAGATTTTAATTTGCCGGATATAGACTGGGAGACTCACACGTTCATAACGGGTGGCAGGGACAAAGAATCCAGCGAAATTTCTTTAAGTGCTTTATCTGAAAACTACCTTGAGCAGTTAAACAGAGAACTGACTCATGGCGATAACGTATTAGACTTTCTGTTGACAAACAGGCCCAAACTATTTAAAACCGTTAATGCAGAACAGGGAATCAGCGATCATAAACCGGTTACTGCATCGATGATTTCAGCCGTAAATAGAAATATTAAAAAAGGTAGGAAGATTTTTCTGTTTAGCAAAAGTGACAAAAAGCAGGTTACAGAGTACCTGACGGCTCAACACAAAAGTTTTGTCTCAAGTACAGATAGTGTTGAGGATCAGTGGACAAAGTTCAAAACCATCGTACAATATGTGTTAGATGAGTATGTGCCAAGCAAGATCGTAAGAGATGGAAAAGAGCCACCGTGGTTCAACAACCGAATTAGAAAACGGTTGCGGAAGCAAAGGGAACTTCACAGCAAACATAAACATAGCCAAAGCCTTGCAGACAAACAAAAATTACGAGAAGCGAAATGTAGTGTGAGGAGGGCTGTGCGAGAGGCGTTCAATGAATTCGAAAGTAAAGTTATATGAACTGACTTGGCAGAAAATCCTAAGAAATTTTGGTCTTATGCCAAAGCGATAGGTGGATCAAAACAAAATGTCCAGACACTCTGTGACCAAAATGGTACTGAAACAGAGGATGACAGACTAAAGGCCGAAATACTAAATGTCTTTTTACAAAGCTTTTTCACAGAGGAAGACTGCACTGTAGTTCCTTCTCTAGATTGTCGCACTGATGACAAAATGGTAGATATTTAAATAGACGACAGAGGGATAGAGCAACAATTAAAATCGCTCAAAAGAGGAAAGGTCGTTGGACCTGACGGGATGCCCCCCTTCTTACAGCGGTGTACCGTAGGTGTCTAGAAGAGCGTAGCGTACCAAAGGATTGGATAAGGGCACAGGTCATCCCCGTTTTCAAGAAGGGACGTCGAACAGATGTGCAGAATTATAGACCTATATCTCTAACGTCGATCAGTTGTAGAATTTTCGAACACGTATTACGTTCGAGTATAATGACTGTTCTGGAGACTAGAAATATACTCTGTAGGAATCAGCATGGGTTTCGAAAAAGACGATTGCGTGAAACCCAGCTCGCTCTATTCGTCCACGAGACTCAGAGGGCCATAGACACGGGTTCACAGGTAGATACCGTGTTTCTTGGCTTCCGCAAAGCGTTCGATACAGTTCCTCACAGTCGTTTAATGAACAAAGTAAGAGCATATGGACTATCAGACCAATTGTGTGATTGGATTGAAAGGTTCCTAGGTAACAGAACGCAGCATGTCATTCTCAATGGAGAAAGTCTTCCGAAGTAAGAGTGATTTCAGGTGTCCGCAAGGGAGTGTCGTAGGACCGTTGCTATTCACAATATACATAAATGACCTTGTGGATGTCATCGGAAGTTCACTGAGGCTTTTTTCGGGTGATGCTGTGGTATATCGAGAGGTTGTAACATTGGAAAATTGTACTGAAATGCAGGAGGATCTACAGCGAATTGATGCATGGTGCAGGGAATGGCAATTGAATCTCAATGTAGACAAGTGTAATGTGCTGCGAATACATAGAAAGATAGATCCCTTATCATTTAGCTACAAAATAGCAGGTCAGCAACTGGAAGCAGTTAATTCCATAAATTATCTGGAAGTATGGATTAGGAGTGACTTAAAATGGAATGATCGTATAAAGTTGATCGTTGGTAAAGCAGATGCCAGACTGAGATTCATTGGAAGAATCCTAAGGAAATGCAATCCGAAAACAAAGGAAGTAGGTTACAGTACGCTTGTTCGCCCACTGCTTGAATACTGCTCACCAGTGTGGGATTCGTACCAGATAGGGTTGATAGAAGAGATAGAGAAGGTCCAACGGAGAGCAGCGCGCTTCGTTACAGGATCATTTAGTAATCGCGAAAGCGTTACGGAGATGATAGATAAACTCCAGTGGAAGAATCTGCAGGAGAGACGCTCAGTAGCTCGGTACGGGCTTTTGTTGAAGTTTCGAGAACATACCTTCACCGAAGAGTCAAGCAGTACATTGCTCCCTCCAACGTGTATCTCGCGAAGAGACCTTGAGGATAAAATCAGAGAGATTAGAGACCACACAGAAGCATACCGACAATCCTTCTTTCCACGAACAATACGAGACTGGAATAGAAGGGAGAACCGACAGAGGTACTCAAGGTACCCTCCGCCACACACCGTCAGGTGGCTTGCGGAGTATGGATGTAGATGTAGATGTAGATATAATCTATGCAATCAAACACCTAGGAAAGATCACAAAACATAGCAACCGCTGATAGTTTATTATTTAAACCTTGTGATATTTGGTGAGATAATGTAAAATACGTGGGGGAGTTGGAAAATAAGTTTCCCTTGTCTACTGTGGTCAGAGTTGTGTGTGAAAGGGGAAAAAAAGAGAATGAGACATTAAAAAGACAAGACATATCTTTATTTTTCTACATAATTTCCAAGTACATGGAGACATTTGTCATTTCGCTTTATAAGCTTTAAAAAGCCTTCCAGGAAAAAATCAGGGCGTTGCATACGGAAGAAGCGTTGAACGGCTTGTTTGACGTCAACATTGCTGCCAAAACGCTTTCCGCCGAGAGTTGTCAAAGCAGGAAACAGATGGAAGTCACTTGGTGCGAGATCCGGACCGTAAGGCGGATGGTGTAGGCGCACCCAACCAAGAGTTGCAATATGGTTTTGCGTTGTGCGTTGCCGTCGCCGAGTGTGGCCTCGCATTGTCATCCAACAGCAGAGCGCCAGTCCGCTTTTTCCGAATCACCTCTTTCAATTTCGACAGAGTGGCACAGTACCACGCAGCACTGATGGTTGCATCCTCCAGAAATTCCAGCAGCAAAACTCCTTTGGCGTCCCAGGAAACAGTGAGTGCATACGAAGTGCTTTTGAACTTATTTCGGACAGGTGATGACGGATGTTTCCACTCCATGGATGAGGCCTTCGATTCGGGCGTGTAATGGTGGACCCAAGTTTCATCCCCCGTCACAATTTGCATTTACATTTATACTCCGCAAGCCACCCAACGGTGTGTGGCGGAGGGCACTTTACGTGCCACTGTCATTACCTCCCTTTCCTGTTCCAGTCGCGTATGGTTCGCGGGAAGAACGACTGTCTGAAAGCCTCCGTGCGCGCTCTAATATCTCTAATTTTACATTCGTGATCTCCTCGGAAGGTATAAGTAGGGGGAAGCAATATATTCGATACCTCATCCGGAAACGCACCCTCTCGAAACCTGGCGAGCAATCTACACCGCGATGCAGAGCGCCTCTCTTGCAGAGTCTGCCACTTGAGTTTATTAAACATCTCCGTAACGCTATCACGGTTACCAAATAACCCTGTGACGAAACGCGTCGCTCTTCTTTGGATCTTGTCTCTTCCCTCCGTCAAACCGATCTGGTACGGATCCCACACTGATGAGCAATACTCAAGTATAGGCCGAAACAGAACGCACGAGCTGTTCCAGGCTGCACGCCAGGCGTTGTTCCATGTGTCTCGGGGTCAGTTGGCGGGGCACCCATTATGCTGGCACATTCCTGTATCGAAGAATGTCGTGGATGATCTTGTGAGCTCGCTCATGTCCGATTCCAAGTTCTGCCGCTACTCCATCAATGGTGATACGCCGGTTCGCCTTAATCATGTCCTCCACCTTCCTGACATGTGCATCTGTAGTGGCCGTGCGCGTCCGTCCAGGTCTCGGTATGTCTTGCACTTGCTGACGTCCATCACTGAATTGCTGGCACCATCTCCGCACCATGTGTTTCGACATCAGACCTGACCAATACACCTCAACAAGGCGGTTATGACTTTCTGTGCCTGATACTCCACGTGCCCATTCATAGCGGATAACAGCTCTCACTTCCGCTTTGACCACGACTCCAAAACGCACCTTCTCTCCATAGCTCCGGGAGAAGACTGAGCGGCTGGCCTCCGCTTTGTGCAGGCACTGTGACAGCGCCATCTGCTTGATCGCCGTCGACCTTTACCCAATGGTGTATCGGTGTCTTGCACGTGCGCATTCACCTGCCGCGTCGTCTTTCGCCCGTATCACACAACTCTGTCCACAGTCGACAGGGGAAACTTATTTTCCAACTCCCCCTCGTAGATAACGAAAACTCTGATGTGCTAAGTACCGGATACGTTCGTCGTATGTCCCACATTGATTACTGCAATTATTTCACAGTGTTGCTAGTCTCTTAGCACTGACAACTCTACGCAAACGCCGCTGATCTCTGTCGTTAAGGAAGGCCATCGGCCACTGCGTTGTACTTGGTGAGAGGCAATGCCTGAAACTAGGTATTCTCTGGACACACTTGACACTGTGGAGCTCGGAACATTGAATTCCCTAATGATTTCCGAAGTGGAATGTCCCATGCGTCTAGCTCTATCATTCCGTTTTCGAAGTTGTTAATTGCCGTCGTACTGCGACAATCACGTCGGAAGCCTTTTCACATGAATCATCTGAGTACAAATAAAAGCTCCGCCAATACACTGCATTTTTATATTTTGTGTACGCGATACTAATGCCATCTGCGTATGTGCATATCGCTGTCCCATAATTTCTGTCACCTCCGTGTATGTGTATGAATAAAAACCTTCGGTTTTCAGCTAGTGATGAGTCGTACAGAGGTTTATTGTAAGTCTTTAAACTGCCCTATTTATAAATAGGGATCTTGGTAGCAATGGTGTGCAATTATTTCGCAGAAGGACAAAATGACTTCATTAAGGTAATTTTGAGATAAAAATAAATCTTTTATTTATATTTTATTTTTGTTCATAAGCACACGCCACTGTTTACACTATCAGTTTCTGTTTGAGGCATGTCTCGAGATAGTATGAAGCCCATTGCGTCAAATGCTAACCACGCGGATGAAGAGCCAACGACGCTTCCACTCTTCCTATACAACTGTTATGCCTCGCATTTGGCATGGGTACGAAGATTTCGGAATTTTTAAGTGTGCTTCATCAGTGTGATTCCGAGCTCGTCGACATTAGCTAGCCAACTGCCCTTTTTCAAAGTGCGAGCTCTGTGTACATTTAACGTTCCATAGCTCTGGTTGTAAATGAATCGCATTTATAAAATTCACAGTTTTCTCGATCGTCCACTTCTGCACTGCTGTGCGCAACAATCGCACAACAACAAACAACTAACAAAACAGGTGGCTGTATGTACAGATGAGAACTTTCGAACAAAAACTAAACGATGTTAGTACCGCTGAGACATGTGACTCCAGCGCTGTCGCTGAGGTAAGTAGGAAACAAAGATTAGAGCGAGAGGGAGGCATTTACAGACAAGGAGACACGGACAGCTATGGTCTTCAAATACGAAGTATTTTCCACCCTTGATGGACATGACTAATAGCGACTCGACAATACGTCAGCAACAACTTACAACCGCCTGAACCATCAGCAATACTGCCCGGCCGTACTGCTATTTTTCCGCGTATTGCAGCTACGTCGCAACAGTACGAGGTGTGGCTAGAAAAAAACCGGACTAGTACTGGTGAAACAATAAAACGAATGCAATAAGGCCGAAAGTCGCGTGGCCTGTCACGTGACTCTCGCTCGCCTACTGCTCGAGTTTCATCTGCCTCCTGCACTCAGTCTGCCCGTGGCGTCTGTTTTAAGTAGTTGAAGTTTTGTCTGTGCGTCGGAAAATGTTGAGTGTACAGAAAGAACAGCGTATTAACATCAA
This sequence comes from Schistocerca americana, assembly GCF_021461395.2. Taxonomy (NCBI): domain Eukaryota; kingdom Metazoa; phylum Arthropoda; class Insecta; order Orthoptera; family Acrididae; genus Schistocerca; species Schistocerca americana. The sequence continues at coordinate 439,958,217 of NC_060125.1, forward strand.
ATTTTGTTTCAAACTAGGAAAATCTGCAAGTGAAACGTTTGTAATGTTACAACAAGTGTACGGCGATGATTGTTTATCGCGAACACAAGTGTTTGAGTGGTTTAAACGATTTAAAGATGGCCGCGAAGACACCAGTGATGACACTCGCACTGGCAGACCGTTGTCAGCAAAAACTGATGCAAACATTGAAAAAATCGGTAAACTTGTACGACAAGATCGCCGTTTAACAATCAGAGCAGTGTCTGAGTTAACAGGAGTTGACAAGGAAAGTGTTAGGCAGATTCTTCATGAAAGTTTCAACATGAACAAAGTGTGTTCAAAAATGGTTCCAAAGTGTCTCACAACTGAACAGAAGGAACGCCGAAGAATGATTTGTTCTGACATCCTGGAAAACATTGAAAGTGATCCCACCTTCTTACAAAATGTTATTACTTGCGATGAATCGTGGTTTTTTACTTACGATCCCGAAACTAAACGCCAATCGATGCATTGGAAAACTCCTGGTTCTCCACGACAAAAAAAAGCACGAATGTCAAAATCGAAATTTAAGGCAATGATGATTGTTTTTGTTGACATCAAAGGGATTGTGCACATTGATTGGGTACCAGAGGGACAAACAGTGAATCAGCATTACTACATTAGCGTCCTGGCTACCCTATGTGAGCGAGTACGGAGAAAACGGAACGATTTGTGGAGAAAAAAAAGTCATGGATCCTTCACCAAGTCAATGCCCCAGCTCACACAGTGCGTTGTCAGTGAAGACGTTTTTGGCAAAACACAACATTCCCATCTTAGATCATCCACCCTACTCACCTGATTTGGCCCCCTGTGACTTTTTTCTTTTCCCTAAAGTCAAGTCAGCTTTGAAAGGAACTAGATTTGAGACTGTTGAAGCAGTAAAAGAAAAATCGACGGAAGTAATGTATGGACTTACCGAAAATGATCTGCAGCATTGCTATGAACAGTGGAAAATTTGTATGGAGCGGTGTAGAGACCGAGGAGGAGAGTACATTGAAGGATATAACATGAAATTGTAAATAATTGTAGATAAATGTTTTTTCCAGCATCAGTCCGGTTTTTTTCTAGCCGCACCTCGTATTGACGGCAACGCTGTTTCAGAAAAATATTGCCGTAAAATATAGACCATGTAAATGCACCTTAACTGCTACATTAGCTGGGACACCGAACTTGTGCTCTGATCCTAGCGACGGATTGGCTAGCACTGTCTTGAATGCCTTTGAAGCGCACTTACAAAATCCACAGTTATTTTGTTCATTTGCGTCTAAAGTCCTACGGTATTTTATGAATGTCAACGTTTTTCTCCAGACTATTATTAAATAAAACATGTACTTTCGGACGGGATCTGTCTGTACTAGCTACACTGTGTGATCAAAAGTATCTGGACACCCACAAATACATACGTTGTTCATATTAGGTGCCTTGTGCTGCTACCTACTGCCAGGTACTCCACATTGGCGACCTCAGTAGCCATTAGACATCGTGAGAGCAGAACGGGACGCTCCGCGGAACTCAGCGATTTCGTACGTGGTCAGGTGTTGTGTCATACGTCTGTACGCGAGATTTCCATACTCTTAAACATCCCTAGGTTTACTGTGTCCGATGTGATAGTGAATTGGAAACGTGAAGGGACACGCACAGAGACCGTCGACAGTTGAAGAGGGTCGTAATGTGTAACAGGCAGACATCTATCGACGCCACCACACAGGAATTCCAAACTGCAACAGGATCCACTGCAAGCACTATGACAGGCACGAGGTGAGAAATCTTGGATTTCATAGTCGAGCGGCTGCTCATAAGCCACACGTCACGCTGTTAAATGCCAAACGACGCCTCGCTTGGTGTGCAGAGCGTAAACATTAGGCAACTGAACACTGGAAAAACGTTGTGTGGAGTGACGTATCACGGTACACAATGTGGCGATCCCATGGCAGGGTGTGGGTATGGCGAATGCCCGGTGAACGTCATCTTCCAGCATGTGTAGTGCCAACGGTAAAATTCGGAGGCGGTGGTGTTATGGAGTGGTCGTGGTTTTCATGGAGGGGGATTGTGTCCCTTGTTGTTTTGCGTGGCACTATCACAGCACAGGCCTACATTGCTTTTTTAACCAACTTCTTGCTTCCCGCTTTTGAAGAGCAATTCGGGGATGGCGATTGCATCTTTCAATACGATCGAGCACCTGTTCGTAATGCACGGCCTGTGGCGGAGTAGTTACACGACAATAACATCCCTGTCATGGACTGGCATGCACAGAGTCTTGACCTCAATCCTATAGAACACCTTTGGGATGTTTTGGAACGCTGACTTCGTGCCAGGCTTCACTGACCAACATCGATACCTCCCCTCAGTGCAGCACTCCGTGAAGAATGGGCTGCCATCCCCCAAGAAACCTTCCAGCACCTGATTGAACGTATGCCTGCGAGCGTTTAAGCTGTCATCTATGCTAAGGGTGGGCCAACACCATATTGAATTCCAGCGCTACCGAGGAAGAGCGCCACGAACTTTTAAGTCATTTTCAGCCAGGTGTCCGGATACTTTTGATGACAAAGTGTATGTAATGGCGCTCTGCCAGGCACTTAAACGTGATTTCCAGAGTATCCATGTAGATGTAAATCTGCAGATCGCTTAGAGACAAGCAAGCCTTACGTCGCACCAAAGTCTCTCGATCTGGGACGCACTATATGTAGATCACGAAAATAATCTGCATACCTGTGAAGACGCCGTTTCTTTTCACCACTGGCAAAAGTTGGGGGGCACAGCACAACGAACAGCACGAAACTTCTTTGGTGAAAAGTCAGGAGTTGTATGCATGCCATACCCTCTGTGACGAACCGTAGATTTCACAGGTTGGTGAAAAATAGTCTGAAAAGCTTGAAAGGATGTTTCAGGGTAGGTTGTGTTGAGAAATAAGTGTTAACGAAAAAACGGAATCGTTGCGCCCTTTTCGAGTTAATTAGCGTTCAAGTTATCCAATCAGGGCGTTGCGCTCGCAAATTCTAGTTGCCCACCAGAGACGGTGTCGCCAAAGGTGCTCTTAATTTGGTTTCCTAAAATCGAAAAAGAGTGCGATACAAAAATTGGACTTGGGAAGGTAGTAAGGATAAAACACTAGTCAAAGGCTGAACAGTCCCTTGCGCTATCATCTACGCTATGAGAACATCTAACACTAACTGTATTTGGTAGGCCACTTGAATTTGCGCGGAACGGCCCCCTCCGACGGGGGGAGCCGAGTCAGCTACCCTTAAGCCCGTGCGGTACAGACAATCTCCGTCTTCCTCTACACTTTTTAATCTCTACAGCACCCTCTTCTACAGGGTTTCCTAAACTGTGTTCCGCGAAACGCTGGTTTTCTGCGGGAAGTGAATACTCGTAAGAGCTCCGCGAATAACTATTAATAACATGGAGTTTTTCTCTACATTTCGACAACGCTAATTAGTTTTTAAAAATTTTATCATCATTTCTGTGTTATTAGTTATGATTTAAAATTGAAGTAATCACCAAATAAAATTTTTTTCCAATTTTTAAAATTTTTGTTACTCTTCAAAATAAACAAGCTGTTCTATCAAAGTGCCAGGATTCTCAAAGTGTTCCCCGTCACCGGAAAAGTTTGTGGACCCTACTCTCCTATCATTGAAGTTATTCCGTGAAGTTTTAACAGCTGTCCTATCATCCCATCCGCCCTCCTTGGCTGGCCTTAGTGGCCGAGCGGTTCTAGGCGCTTCAGTCTGGAACCGCGCGTCCGCTACGGTCGCAGGTTCGAATCCTGCCTCTGGCATGGATATGTGTGATGTCCTTAGGTTAGTTAGGTTTAAGTAGTTCCAAGTTCTAGGGGACTGATGACCTCAGCAGTTAAGTCCCATAGTGCTCAGAGCCATTTTTTTGAACCTCCACCTTGTCAGTGTTTTATATGTGCTGTGCTCTAAAGTTGCATTCTTAGAATTTTCTTCCTGAAATGAAATCGTATGTTTGATTCTAGTAGACTACTTTTGGTCAGAAAAGGCCTCCTTGCGGTGCTTGTCTGGTTTTTATGTCCTCCTTGCTGTGTTGTCATAGGTTGTTTTGTTGCCTAGGTAGCTGAATTCCATAGGTTAGTCTTCTTTGTGATCCCCACACTGGACGTCAAGTTTCTTACTGTTCTCATTTCTGCCGCTTCTCATTACTTTCATCTTTCTTCGATTTACTCTCAATCAATGTTCCGAACTCACTAGACCGTTCGTTCCATTCAACACATCCTGTAATTCTTCTTCACTTCCACTGAGGATAGCAATGTTGTCAGCGGATCTTATCACTGATATCCTTTCACCCAAAATTTTAATCCCACTGTTGACCCTTTCTTTTATTTCCATCATTGATTCTTCGATGTACAGATTGGACAATACAGGTAAAAGAATACATCCCTGTCTTACACACTTTTTAAACCGAGCTTTTAGTCTTCTTGTTCCGTCTTGGTTCCTGTACTTATAGTATACTACTCGCCTTTCCCTTTCGAGAATTTATGTGAGCACTAATTCCCTGCTTTACGAGCATGCACGTACCTATTAACTACGAAACTGTGCAACTCAAAACCATCCAACAGTTACTGATTTTCCTTGCAAGATTAGGGCACAATCTTATTGCGTCTGGGCGCCATTTATACTTCTCCGACGTCGTCATATGTTGAGGATAATTGATCAGGCACGGCGTTTACTGGTGACCAAGCTCGACCTGCGTTAGTGTGCACTAACGGAATGGTAACTGCCGACATCTGCAAGTGAGGCGAAATTCTAAATGATGAAGGGTAGAAAGCCTAAGCTCCGTCGCAAAAGAGCTCAGTGGAAATGTGCCACGTGTAATGTGACGGTGAGTTCGCTCTTTGAGAAATATTGACGCTGGTTATTAACTAGAAGGCTGTCTTCCACTTTGAAGAACTGTGATTTCTTAATTATCGCCTGTAACACTTGATTACTAAGTTTCACTTCACAGGCCACTATTAAGAAAATCCTCGTTGAAATGATCTAGACCAGTGGTCGTCAAAGCTTTTCCTAAAGAGCCGGTGCTGGCATCGTCGAGTATCTCCTTTGGCCACATGCACGTAAAGTACAATTCCGTATTCTGGCCCTAGATGGGCAATTGGCCCTACTGACCGCCGTGTCATCTTCTGCCAATGGCGGCATCGGGTGCAGCATGGAGGGGTATATGGTCAGCACACCACTGTCATGGTCATTGTCGGATTTCTTGACCTTGAAACCGCTACTAATCGATCGAGTAGCACCTCAGTTGGCTGAATGTATCTCGTACCAGTGATCCCACCAAGGAAAACATCTCTGAATGAACCGGAATTGAACCCAAGTACCCCACATGGTAGTCATCCATGCTGACCGCTCATTTGCGGAGGCGAAAGGGCAAGATACGTATGTGTCTTATTGTTAATTGATAACCTAGAGAAATTGATATGGTTTGAATCCGCAATAGACTAGCTATAGTAAGGGCGCAAAGAGTTGCCCAACTACCATCCCTCATTACCGATCGGCACCACTCTTGACACTTCGTATCGATTGTTGTCTGTTTCAGATTGCTACCATCCTGTTCTACCGCAAAGTTACGACACTGTAATTGCATGATGAGGAGATGATGTGTTCCACACAGAAATGACAAAAGTCTTGGGATAGCGATATGGACACATACAGATGCCGACATTATCGCGTACGCAACGAAAAAAGAGCAGTACATTGACGGAGCTGTCATTTGTACTCAGGTTATTCATTTGAAAAGATTTCCGACATGGCCGCAAGTTGGGTATCAAGAGACTTTGAACGCGGAATAGTATTGGAGCTAGGCACATGGGAACTCCACTTCCGAAATCGTTTGAGAATTCAGCATTCCGAGATCAACAGTGCCAAGAATGTGCCGAGAATACCAAATTTCAGGCACTACCTCTCACTACGGACAACGCACTGGCCGACGACCTTCACTTAACGACCGAGGGCAGCGGCGCTTGCGTAGAGATGTCAGTGCTAACAGACAAGCAACACTGCGTGAAATAACCGCAGAAGCCAATACGGGAGGTACGACGAACATATCCTTTAGGACAGTGCGGCGAAATCTGGCATTAATCGGCTATGGCAGGAGACGACTGTCGCTAGTGCCTTTGCTAGCAGCGCGACATCGCCTGCAGCGTATCTTCTGGGTTCTTGGCCATACCGGTTGGACTCTAGAGAACTGGAAAACCGTGGCCTGGTCAGATGAGTCGATTTCAGTTGGAAAGAGCTGATGGTAGGATTCGATTGTGGCGCAGACCCCGAGAAATCACGGATACAAGTTGTCAACAAGGTATTGAGCAAGCTGGTGGTGGCTCCATAATGCTGTGCGCTGTGTTTACCTGGATTGGACAGGGTCCTCTGGATGACAGGCTACTTGGAAACCACTGCACCCATTCATTGACATGTTCCCAAACAAGAATGGAAGTTTTATTGATGACAATGTACCACGTCACCGGGTCACAATTTTTCACTGTCGGTTTCAAGAATGTTCTGGACAATTCGAGCGAATTATTTGGATACCCAGATCACCCGACAGGAATCCCATCGAACATTCACGGGACACAGTCGTCAGGTCAGTTCGTGCTCATAGTCCCGCACGGCCACACTTTCGCAGGTATGGGTGGCTAGAGATACAACTGTGCTCAATATTTCTGCAGGGGTCTTCAACGACTTGTTGAGTCCATGTCACGCCGAGCTGCTGCACAACGCCGGGAAAAAGGAGGTCCGGCACGAAATTAGGAGGTACCTCACGACTTTTGTCATCTCAGTGTATGTTTGGACGGATGATTAACTGGTGAGTAACTGCATTCTTCTGCTTATTGCACTGTATTACAAAATTTTTCTGTGTTATCCAACGTTGTTGATACATTTCATAAGACGACGTGGGACGCTTAAGCATACTTGTTTACATAATCGTTTATTAAAATGAATGTCTTCAAAAGCGCTGTAAACAGTTTCTTTCAAGTCCTCAACTGTTTCCGGTTTTGTGGCATACACTTTATTTTTAACACAACCCGAGAAGAAGGAATCCATTGGTGTAAGGTCAGGAGATCCGGGGGTCATGTGTATCACCCCTTCCTGTCCAGTAACTTTCTCACCAAATACCTCACGAAGGCAGTTTCGCACAGCTGTTGCATAATGCTTTGGAGCACCATCATGTTGAAAATGAAGTCAGTTGAAGTCGTCGTAGGTTATTTGTAGTCCCGGAACGGCACTGGCTGAATCAGTAATTATCAGAAGAAAGTATAACAGTGCTATCTGGCGTATGTACCTACACTGATCAGCTAGAACATAGTGACCACATTTCTAATGGCCGGTATGACCACCTTTGACACGGTAGCAGAGGCGACGCGTCGTGGCATGGAAGCAATGAGGCCTTAGTGGGTCGTTGGAGGGAGTTAGTACCACATTTGCACACACATGTCGCCTGTTTCCCGTAAATTCTGGGGAGGGGGCCAACGAGTTCTGATGCCACGTTCTATCACATCCCAGATTTGTTTGGTCGGGTTCAGATCTGTCGAGTCGGAACTTCCACTGTGTTACTCGAACCGCTCCATAACGCTCCTTGTCTTGTGACACGGCACATTATCGTGTTGAAAAATGCCACTGCCGTCGAGAAAGGTGATCGTCATGAAGGGGTAGGTGGTATACAACCAGTGCATGACACTCCTTGACTGTCGTGGTGCCTTGCACGAGCTCCACTGGATCATTGGATGCCCATGTGAATGATCCCCAGAGCACAATGGAGCCGGAGCAGTTTCCCAGGAAGATGACGGATTCGCCTCCTTTAATCGGCAGGATTAAGGTACCGGGTTTCATGAGACCATGCAATGCTCTACCACTGCGCCAACGTCCAGTGCCGGTGGTCACATGCCTATTTCGTTGGTAGTTGGCTGTGACGTGATGTTAACATTTTCTCACGCATTGGTTGTCGGCTGCGGAAGCCCATCTTTAGGAGTATTTGGTGCATTGTGTGTTCAGGCACACTTGTACTCTGCCCAGCATTAAAGTCTGAAGTTAGTTCCGCCACAGTTTGCCTTGTATCCGGTGTTACTAATCTGCCCAGCCTACGACGTCCTACATCTGTAACGAGGGATAGCCAGCCAACCCCACATCGTCTGGACGTGGTTTCACTTTGGTTTCGCCACGTGTTGAACACTCACCACAGCACTCCTCGAACACCCGACAAAGACTCGTGCCGAGCCTCCGGGACATTACAATCTGCCCTCGGTCAAACTCAGACAGATGGCGTGCCTTCCCATTCTACAGACGGACAACACCGTCTGATACCAGATGCACCGAGCGTATGCCTGAGTAGCAGTCCTTCCTCCCTAGGTGACGTTGCTACCCTCTGGACGGGTTTATATCGATAGGAGATCGGTGGTCGTAATGTTCTGGCTGACCAATGTGTGATTATCATACACAAGCACGATTATCTTAACGTTTTCAATGAATTACGGTGGGTAGTGACTTTTGGCCCAACCCGTATATTAGGTTGCCTGCTTTCTCCATGCACCACAATGTACGCAGCTGCATTCATTCAGGCACATAGCAGCCACACACTGCTATTATTCTGCTCTTTTAACAGTAAACTCTTTGGCCTACCCACTCCAGTTGCTCTGACCTGTCAACAAAATTTTATAGATAGTTTACATTTCATGCTACACACACTACTTTTTGTAAGTTATTTGAGTTTTTAAGAATGTGTTTCATACAAGCAATAAGAAATACAACTCTGCACAGAGAAATTATAAGAACTTTGGCACAAATAGTTCCTCGCGCCACTAACAGATGGGAAAACTATTTGGGAACACATCGAAATACTTCAAACTGAAATGTTAAACCAAATTGCCAAATGAAGGAAAGAAAATTATGTTTTGCTTTCATGTATTGAAAATGTGCGTCTTAAATTATCTCAGTACCTCGACTTTGATATTACAAGTTTTGAAATTGTTTGTGTTTATTAAAAGTTGTACAAAACGACAAAACCGTTTGTGGAAGTCTCAGAGACGAAACAGGAATACCCAGTCAATAAATAAAACGAAAGAAAGCATGTGCATCATGCATGTAACAAAATACCTCCAAATGACATCACAATGTCCGAAATGTCATTGTCTGCAGATGAAAGGAAGTTTATCTTTGTTTTGTTTTAGTAGAAGTACATTTACACACTTTCATTTAGACTAAATGTCCAAAGGACGTTCCGCTATTGCAAACGGGAGTACAGATTTAGGTGGAAGAAGCGAAACAGCTGGTGAAGGAAAGGGTGGGAATTTTCCTTCGTGGCAGGGCGCCAAAATGCTGCTCCCCCTGTACGGTGACGGCTGGAGCGAGGTGTGCGAATGTTCGCCAGGAGTTGGCGCAGCACACCCGCACGAAGCAGGCGGTGCTAGTCACGGGACGGTCCGGCTGGAATTTGTAATCACTCTGATGGCAGCCTAGCGTCTGTTATTTAGCTGCGGGCAAAAAAAAAGTCATCGGAAGTTTCCATTAGGTTAATGAGCAGCTTCTAGAAGCTCTCGAATTATAATTTTCCTAATGTTGAACCCACAGCTATTCCCCTCTGAGTTCTTTCAGACTTTTCCGAGAGAATGCCTTGAATTGCTCCGTGCCTCAGAAAGTCATTCTTGCAGCCCTCACTTAAATTTGTAACTAAAAAATCATCTACTATCAATAATTTTTGTTATAAAAGAGTTAACATCTTAAGAAGTGGGAACAAATACACTGACAGAAAAAAATGCAACACAGGAATGAAATTCCGGGAATACCTTTGTCGAAGTAACATATTTGAAAGATTAACATTACAAGATATCAGGATAACGCAAGATAATCCATTGCATATGTGAAATAGTATTGTATTATGAGCGGTGTAACCGCCAGAATGTTGAATGCACGCTCAAACGTGCATGCAAGTTCCGGATGTCAGTTTGTGGGATGGAGTTCCACGCCTACTGCAGTCGGTCGGTCAATACAGGGATCGTTAATGCTGTTTGTGAATGACGCTGGAGTTAGCGTCCGACGACATCCTGTATGTCCTCGATTGGAGACAGAACTGGCGACCGAGCAGGCCAAAGTAACATCTCGACACACTGTAGTGCATGCTGGATTACAACCGCGCTATGTGGCTGAGCGTTAGCCTGTTGGAAAAAACACACTGGAATACTGTTCGTGAATGGCAACAGAATAGGTCGAATCATTCATATTTGCAATCAAGGTGCGTACGATAACCACGAGAGTGCTCTTACTGTCATACCAAATCGCACCTTCTGGGGTCCAGATTAAAATGGTTCAAATGGCTCTGAGCACTATGGGACTTAACTTTTTTTTTTTTTTTTTTTTTTTGGTAGGGTTTAAGGGTGCTCAACTGCTGAGGTCATTAGCGCCCAGTCACTGGTGTTAGAGCACAAGGAACCTGCTAAAACTCAAGGGGATGGGGGGACATCAAAAGGACCTGACAAAGATGCAGATGAAATAAGTAAAAAGGTTAAACGTCTTTGGTCAAGCCAGTTAAAGTTATAAAACGCAGAAGACGAGCAGCTGCTCGAGCGTCATCAGCTAAAACATCCGGTAAGGTAGATGGCAGGGACAGGACAACACGAAATTGACTAAAATGGGGACACGACAATAAAACATGGCGCACCGTTAATGCCTGACCACAAGGGCACTGCGGGGCTGGGTCACCAGAGAGCAGGTAGCGGTGGCTAAACCGGCAATGCCCAATCCGCAACCTGGTCAGAAGGACCTCCTCGCGCCGAGATGGTCGGGAGGAAGTTGTCCAAGCAGTTGGGAGCGGTTTTACTGCCTGGAGCTTGTTTCCTTGGAGGGATGACCAAGCATCCCACCACAAGGACACAAGCCTCTTACATACATCCCCACGAACGTCAGATGACGGGACACAATGGGAGGCTGGCCGAGGCTGGAGGACTGCAGCCTTGGCTGCAGCATACGCAGCCTCATTCCCAGGCACTCCTACATGTCCGGGGACCCACAGAAAGCTGACAGAACCGCCATTATCAGCGAAAGAATGGAGGGACTGCTGTATTCGTTGAATCAAGGGATGGACCGGATAGGGAGCCCCAAGGCTCTGAAGAGCACTGAGTGAGTCAGTGCAGAGTACATACGATGAATGGCGGTGGCGGCGGGCATACTGAATGGCCTGATGGAGAGCAAAAAGCTCGGCCGTAAAGCTGGAACATTGGTCAAGGAGCCGGTATTTAAAGGTGGCGGTCCCGACGACAAAGGCACAGCCGACACCATCGTCAGTTTTGGAGCCATCGGTGTAAATAAAGGTGTGACCAGCAAGTCGAGCACGAAGTTCGACAAACCGTGAGCAATACACTGCAGCCGGAGTACCCTCCTTCGGGAGTGAGCTGAGGTCGAGATAAATACGAACCGGAGCCTGGAGCCAAGGTGGTGTCGGGCTCTCACCCTCTCTGAAGGTGGTAGGGAGGGCAAAATCCAATTGTCGAAGCAGGCGACGGAAGCGGACTCCGGGGGGCAGCAGGGCAGACACATACAACCCGTACTGACGGTCGAGAGAATCGGCGAAGAATGACTTGTAAGAGGGGTGTTCGGGCATAGACAACAGCCGGCAGGCATACCGACACAGCAGTATGTCGCGCCGGTAGGTCAATGGTAACTCGGCAGCTTCAGCGTAAAGACTCTCGTCAGGACTAGTGTAGAAGGCTCTGGTCGCAAGACGTATCCCCTGACGGTGGATGGAGTTGAGCCGGCGTAAGAGGGATGGCCGAGCGGACGAGTAGACGAAGCTCCCATAATCCAGCTTCGATCGGACTATAGACCGATACAAGCGAAGCAGGACAGTGCGATCCGCTCCCCAAGATGAACCGCTAAGAACTCTGAGGACATTAAGGGAACGTGTACAACAGGCCGCCAAATAAGAGACATGTGGAGACCAACACAGTTTCCGGTCCAACGTGAGCCCTAGAAACTTAGTTGTGTCCACGAATGGGAGAACAACGGGACCGAGATGTAAGGATGGCGGAAGGAACGCTTTATATCGCCAAAAGTTGACACAAACTGTCTTCTCTTCAGAGAACCGGAAGCCATTTGCCACGCTCCATGAGTAGAGGCTGTCTAGACAACGCTGGAGGCAGCGCTCCAGGAGGCATGTTCTCTGGGCACTGCAGTAGATCGCGAAGTCATCGACAAAGAGAGAGCCTGAGACATTAGGTGGAATGCAACCCATAATTGGATTGATCGCGATGGCAAAAAGGGCTACGCTCAAGACGGAGCCCTGAGGCACTCCGTTCTCCTGGAGGAAGACGTCGGACAATACGGAACCCACACGTACCCTAAACTTTCGATCCGTTAAAAAGGAATCAATAAAAAGGGGCAGACGACCGCGTAGGCCCCACTTGTGCATAGTGCGGAGGATACCTCCTCTCCAACAGGTATCATAAGCCTTCTCCAAGTCGAAGAACACGGCTACCGTTTGGCGCCTTCGCAAAAAGTTGTTCATGATGAATGTCGACAAGGTCACAAGGTGGTCAACAGCGGAGCGGCGGCGACGAAAGCCGCATTGGACATTAGTAAGTAGTCGTCGAGATTCAAGAATCCAAACTAACCGAGCATTAACCATGCGCTCCATCACCTTACAGACACAGCTTGTAAGAGAAATGGGGCGGTAACTAGAAGGAAGGTGTCTATCCTTCCCGGGTTTGGGTATAGGAACAACAACGGCGTCACGCCAACGCATGGGGACCTGACCTTCGGTCCAGACGCGATTGTAGGTACGAAGAAGGAAGCTTTTGCCCGCCGGAGAAAGGTGTGCCAGCATCTGAACGTGAATGGCATCTGGCCCCGGAGCAGAGGACCGGGACAGTGCAAGCGCACGTTCGAGTTCCCGCATAGTAAAGGGAGCATTGTAAGTTTCCAGATTCAGCGAGTGGAAGGAAGTTCGCCGAGCCTCGTCTGCCTCTTTCCTGGGAAGGAAGGCAGGATGGTAATGGGCGGAGCTTGAAACCTCCGCGAAAAAGCGGCCAAAGGCGTTGGAGACAGCCACAGGATCAACAAGGACCTCATTACCTGAGGTCAGGCCAGGTACTGAGGAGTGGGCCTTAATGCCCGACAGCCGGCGCAGGCTACCCCAAACAACGGAAGAGGGAGTAAAACTGGTAAAGGAGCTCGTGAAAGAGGCCCAGCAAGCTTTTTTGCTGTCTTTGATGACTCTACGGCATTGCGCTCGGAGTCGTTTGTATTCAATACAATTCGCCAACGTAGGATGGCGGCGAAAGGTGCGTAAAGTACGTCGTCGAGCACGGATAGCGTCCCTACAAGCCTCGTTCCACCAGGGGACGGAAACGCGACGTGAAGAAGAAGTAGTACGAGGTATGGAACGTTCGGCAGCATGGATAATAACAGCCGTGAGGTATTCGACCTGACTGTCACAACTGGAAAAATCGTGGTCCGGAAAGGTCGCCAGGGAGGAGTAAAGTCCCCAGTCAGCTTTCCGTATGTTCCAGCGCGAAGGACGTGGGGATGGGGTGTGGTGCAGGAGACGAACGACACAGGGGAAGTGGTCGCTCGAATAGGTGTCAGAAAGGACATACCACTCGAACCGACGGGCAAGAGTGGTAGAACAGATCGAGAGGTCCAAGTGGGAGTAGGTATGAGTAGAGTCCGAGAGGAAAGTCGGGGCGCCGGTATTGAGGCAGACAAGATTGAGATGGTTGAAGACATCCGCCAAGAGTGAGCCTCTTTGACAGGATGCAGGAGAGCCCCAAAGGGGATGATGGGCATTGAAGTCGCCAAACAATAAGAACGGCGGGGGAAGCTGATCGATCAGGTGCATCATGTCAGCCCGACTAACAGCAGATGACGGTGGAGTGTAGACGGTACAAACTGAAAAAGTAAAAGCAGAAAGAGTAATGCGGATAGCTATTGCTTGGAGTGGGGTGGTCAATGGGATGGGATGGTAATAGACATCGTCCCGAACGAGCAACATGACCCCACCATGAGCTGGGATACCGTCCACAGGGGCGAGGTCATACCGCTCCGAGGTATAGTGGGAAAAGGCAAGACGGTCAGTCGGGCGCAACTTGGTTTCCTGGAGACCAAGGACGAGCGGACAGTGCAGGCGGAGGAGCAGTTGTAATTCCTCCCGATTAGATCGAATACCTCTTATGTTCCAATGAAACAACGCCATTGCTAGTCAAAAAGTTGGGGGAACGAGACGGGGAAGAGCTGGTCACCTCGATGGCCGCGGAGGGCCAGGTTGCGAGGCAACAACGCTACAACTGACAGCAGGCGGATCCGGTTCCATCGACTCGTCGCCAGCTGCGGCCGCTGTCCCTGATTGTGTAGGAGGGGCCGCATCATTTGCCGACAAAAGGCCGGCGGAACGCCTGGCAGCAGAGCGTCCCGGCGAAACTGAGGACGGCCGGGAGCAGCGACTCACGGATGAAGCGTCAGATGAAACGCGCCGGGGTGGAGAGGGGGATAGAGACTTCTTCTTGGAGGCCTTCTTGGAAGGCCGAGGAGGCACAGGGATGGTGGGCTGGACCCGAAGAAGGTCCTCACGCGCGGGGTCCGTTTTGGAACGCCGGACCTCGGAAGCTGGGGTCCGGAACATTTCCCCGATGGACGCCTGAGAAGAGGATCGCTTCTCAGGTGGCGTGGGGGGAGGAGGAGGAGGAAGGGTGGCCCCTGGGGCAGGGGGGGTGGGGGCCGCGGAGGAGGAGGAGTTGGAAGGGAGGGATTTGGGAGGCGGAGGCAGAGCCCCCTGATGGGCAGAGGAGGCGGAGGGGGGACAGGATAGAGGTGAGGATACAGTGGAAGGAGTGGACACAACTGAGGCAAACGAAGTGGCCAGTGACACGGGATGAAGGCGGTCATACTTCTTCCTGGCCTCAGAATAAGAGAGCCGATCCAAAGTTTTGATTTCTTGTATCTTTTTCTCCTTCTGATAGGCGGGGCAGTCTGGGGACCTAGGCGAGTGGACGCCAGGACAATTAGGGCACCGAGGTGGTGGGGTGCAAGTATGTTCCTCACGAAGAGGACGTCCACAGTCGCCACAAAGGGGCTCAGCCTCACACCGGGACGACATGTGCCCAGAGCGCAAACACCTAAAACAGCGCATAGGAGGCGGGACGTAAGGTCGCACGTCGCACCGGTAGCACATCACCTTTACCTTCTCCGGGAGAACGTCCCCCTCGAAGGCGAGGATAAAGGCCCCGGTGTCGATGCGACGGTCTTTGGGGCCGCGCTGGAATCGCCGGACGAAATGCACGCCGCGGCGCTCCAGGTTGGCCCTGAGCTCCTCATCAGATTGGAGCAGGAGGTCACGATGAAAAATAACCCCCTGCGTCTTATTTAGTGCCAGATGTGGGGCAATGGAGACTGGGATGTCCCCTAGGCGGTCGCACGCCTGGAGTGCCACCGATTGTGTGGCAGAGGTGGTCTTCATAAGAACGGACCCTGATCGCATCTCGCTGAGAGCCTCGATTTCCCCGAAGACGTCCTCAATGTGCTGAACAAAGAACATGGGCTTGGAGGTGGCGAACGTCCCCCCATCTGTTCGAGAACAGACCAAATAGCGGGGGAAGTACTTCGCCCCAAGCCGGCGGGCCTGTCCCTCCTCCCATGGAGTGGCCAAGGGGGAAAGGGCAGGAGAACCAGAACTAGAAACGGTACCTTTTCTTTTGGAAGACTCGGCCGCAGAGCGACCTGATACGTGTTGACGTTTCATGTGCGAAACGTCCGCCCCGATACCACCCACTCCGACCAGGGGCTCTCCCCACGGGCGCCACCCAGCCGCAGCAAGGGCCACCTGGCAGGATGACCATTGCCGGGAGTCCTGATGCCCCAAGGAGACGGGCATCTACTCCTTGGCCAACGTGGGGAGGGTGCAGCTCAGGTATCGGCAGTACGATCCCTGTGTTGTCAGGGGGCTACAACCTAGAGGGTACATGACGACCCCACCACAACGGGCTGGCTACCGTGCTGGATTTCTGGTGCCATGGAAAGTCCATCAAGATCGCTGGTGCAGATGGAGATGCACTATGGGCGTAACTTGGACAACCCATCAGGCGTTTAGGCCCAATTTGAGGAATAATGGGTATGGTGACAACGCCGGTGCAATGCTGAGTGCCAAGGTCTTAGTGCACTTAGGACCAGTGGTACACCATGTAAGGTGTCCTTCCCCAAAAGGCTCGTACTTCTGTAGAATTTTGAAAAATGGAGGTCAAACCCCAAGGGGGACCATCACATTAAGGCCAAAACATTTGAGACTCCTTTTAGTCGCCTCTTACGACAGGCAGGAATACCGCGGGCCTATTCTTACCCCCGAACCCGCAGGGGGGATGGGACTTAACGTCTGAGGTCATCAGCCCCCAGAACTTAGAACTACTTAAACGTAGCTAACCTTAGGACATCACACACATCCACGCCCGAGGCAGGATTCGAACCTGTGACCGTAGCGATCACGCTGTTCCAGACTGAAGCGCCTAGAGCCGCTCGGCCAAAACGGCCGACCAAGTCCAGATTAGATTATAACTTACTCGCAGACAGGTTGGTTGGAGGCCGTCAACTGGCATCCTCCTAATTGACACTTTGCCGTCAATAGCACCGAGGCAGATCCACCTTTCATCAGAAAATACGACAGACATCCACCCTGTCCTCATATGAACTCTAGCTTGACGCCACTGAAGTCGGAAAAGGCGGTGGTTTGGTGTCAGTGGACTGCTTGCTACAGGCCATCTGGCTCGGAGCTGTCCTTGAAGTAACCGATTTCGTACAGTTCGTTGTGTCACTAATGTGCCAACTGCTGCTCAGATTGCTGTTGCAGATGCAGTACGATGCGCTAGGACCCCATGCCGAACATGATGCTCGTTCCTCTCGGTAATGCCAAGTTGCCGTCCTGAGCCATTTTCGTTACCACTGTTGCCAGCAATCATGTGCAGTGGCTACATTTCCGTCAAGTCTGCAGTACTGCAGAAGGAACGCCCAGCCTCTGGTACCCTATTACACGACCACGTTCAAATTGAACGTTCTTGACTAACCAGCTCACCACATCCAATCTTAAAGGTGACTAACGCACACGACTTTTACAGCGTTTATTTAAAGCAAATCTGATTTGCATCCTCATAGTGGTGCTCCTAGCGCCACTCTGAAGCGACTGGCGTGATATATGAATAGACATCATCTGTCAGGAGTAGAAATACGGCTACCAACTTTCGTATGTGTCACACAACTCGTCCTTGGTGCTTCAATTTTTTTCCGTCAGTGTACAACTAAAACAGAAGAGAGCTTGAAAAAGTTGCACATCACCTGTAGCCCGCCAAGTAACTTTTATTGAATGTTGCACTACGCTTCAGAGTGACACAGATACAAGACACAATTTTTCAACATAGTCACCAAGTATCTGTAAACAACGGTCGTAATTTTCTACCAGTCGTTCAGTTCCTGGACAGTAGAAATCCGCTCCTTGGCCACGCAACGCTTTGGGAACCGCTACCTAGACATGATCACTGATGGAAAATCTCTCTCTCCTGGCAGATGTTCTTTCAGCTTGCCGAAAAGATGGAAATCACACGGTGCAAGACACGGACTGTATAACGTATTAGCATCACGTCTGTGCGGTATTGGTCAACTTCTGCGCGCCTTTTCACTTGCGTAAACACACACATAACATTGACAATATTTACTGAACTATAGGTTGTAGTGACTGGCTGCCTGCAGCTTAGCCAGAGGTCTTCGTCGCCTTGAAAGGTGATAATTGGTTTGTGCGTTGGCGAAGCCAGAGATACAGTAAGAACTCTTATTTGCGTGAAAATACCGATCTACAGCATAGCATCAAGATTAGTATACGTTGAAAGGTGACAGTTTGGTTGTTTTGGCGAAGTAATGAGAACAGGCTGAGTGCTGTGTTATGAGCCGTATTTTAAGCGCTTTGGATTTCAATGAGTGGTTTAGTCTGTCATGTTATTGATATCAAGGGTCAAGACAGGCGGTTGGTACCATAGGTTTCAATATTTTTCCCTCACCTTAGTATGTCTTATTTATTTGTAACACATCTGAAAAAGTTCGATACTTGAAATAAACTAATAATCTTTGAAACTGTTATTTATACACTGTTGTTGTGTTCATTTGTATGGCCGTAGTGTCCGTAGTTGCTTTATAATTCATAAGGGTAACTTTGATCGTTCGTTGCAACTTAAAAAATGCGTGATTTTTTTTCACCAGACGCCTTTCGATTTATTGAGGTAAATCATCATTAGTGGTCTGTAATTAAGTTTTTTTACATTTTGATTTGCTTTTTAGATCAAAAACAGTTCGTTAAGAATAGGTTGATTTGTACTTATGGTGATTTTCCAGCTGCTTTCTCGCTTACATCGGGAAATGCCGTCTGCTAGCGCATCGTTGTTTTTCTGTGTTAGACACCGATAATTTTCTCCTATTTTTTACATGTTCTACAGCACTACGCATTTCTCACAACACACTTTTATGCACACCTCTGTATCCTCTTTGTTTTCCTGCTTCAAGAATGTGTTGATGTGTGTGTTTTGTAGTGTTGCCAACATAACCTTTCCACTACTTCGTCTTTGACCTACAAATATTCTTTTTTAAATTAGATTATTGCATGTTTGTAATTCTACTTAAGTATGTTTCTGTGTATTTATATACTGTTTAAGAGTAGAGAAGGAACAGCGATGTTTTTTTGGGGAGGAGAAACCATGATGAGTGGACATAAGTATATAGCAGTGTGGTGGAGTGTGAGTTAGAGGAGAAGGTGAGGAGCGAGGGGTGAAATGAAACTGTGAAAGGCGGGGGAGGGGGGGGGGGGGGGGAGTGGGAAAGTGGGAGGGGGTGGAGGATGGAAAAGGCTCTTTTTTATTATGTGTTTTCATCAATTATTCCATAGAGTGTCTGGTTTTCAATATTTAATCTGACCATTGAGCAACTGTTTCTTTTGTATTAATGCTGTTTGTATGTGGAAATTTTCTTGGAAAGGAAGGAGATGCCTGTCTTTACTGATTTTTATGATGTTCATATCGTTTTCAGTATTGCTTGGTCTTTGGTGTTCTTCTCTTAGATGACCCGCAAATGTTGAATGACTTGTACCGTATTTGAATGTTCTGATGCGTTCTTTATATCTTGTGTCAAATGTCCTGCCAGTCATTCCAATGCATATCTTCTCACAATCTCTGCAACTAAGTTGATAGATACCACATTGTTGGTATCTTAGTTTTGATTTTAGTTTTGGGATGTGCTTTTGTACGGAATTGTTTGTTCTGTAAGCAATGGTTCAAATGGCTCTGAGCACTATGGGACTTAACTTCTGAGGTCATCAGTCCCCTAGAACTTAGAACTACTTAAACCTAACTAACCTAAGGACATCACACACACCCATGCCCGAGGCAGGATTCGAACCTGCGACCGTAGCGGTCGCGCGGTTCCAGACTGTAGCTCCTAGAACCGCTCGGCCACCACAGCCGGATTTTGTAGGCAATGTATGTTATTTGAATATGTTTCCTATTTTATGGGTGAATTTGTTGTAGGTCATTGTATGCTATTTTTTGTTGTTGTGCAAGTTGTACGAGTTAATGTGGTTTGGTTAGTTTTCTTCCTTATTTGTCCTTTTTTGTTTAGTTTGTCTACCATTGTTTCTTTGTGTCCATTTTTAATGCAATTTGTTTTATAATGGCTAACTGTTTTTGGTAATTGGAAGTGCTTAGGGGATCCTGTGCAGCCTGTTTAACATGTATCTGATTGCTGCTTGTTTGCTGTTGTGTGGATGGTTTGAAGTTTCGTCTTTTCCTATGGTTATGTCTATAAAGTTGAGTGTTTTCTTGATCTTCTTCTATAGTGAATTTATGTTTTTGTGTACAGTATTTATGTTTTTGTGTACAGTATTTATGTCTTTGTGTAGTTGTTATCTTTGACATGTACAAAAATCATCAAGCCCCCAACATGAGATGTCAACCAAAGATCCATAAAGAAAATTATCCAGTCCATGCAATAGTAAATTTCAGAGCAGCTTCTACATACCTACTAGCAAAACACATGAAATCACAGAGCACCCAATATTATAACTAGAAAATGATAGAACAATCGAAAATACCTCTCAACTGGTAGAACATATACTAGACACTAAAATCCCTGACACAGCAACATTGCTCTCCTTTGATGTAGAAAGTATGTAAAGTTGCATCCCTGTTAATGAAAGCATAAAAATATTTAAGAAAACCTGGAAAGACACAACCAGCTACCACATGAACACACAGATGAAACCATAAAATTATTAAAGTTAATAACACAACAAAATTATTTTGAATTCAATCAAGAATGCTACATATGAGAAGGTGATTTACCCATGGGTTCACCTATCTCAGGAACATTAGCCGACATTTTCATGAATCACATAGAACAACTAATATTTGAAGTCATAATAACAAAGAAAAGCTACAATGTCATCTACTGGTACAGATACGTGGATGACATAATATGCATGGTAGATGAAACTGAAAACAGAATACAGCAACTACACAAAGACATAAATACTGTACACAAAAACAAATTCACAATAAGAAAACACTCAAGTGACAAACATACGAAAAGACAATAATAAAGACACATTCGACATACACAGGAAACCCACAACAAGTGTCATTATCTTAAGTGAAACTTCAAACCACCCACAAACAAGCAGCAATCAAGACATATTAAACAGGATCCCCTAAACATTTCTAATTACCAAAAACATTTAGCCATTATAAAACAAATTGCATTAAAAATGGACACAAAGAAACAATGGTAGACACACTAAACAAAAAAAAGACAAATAAGGAAGAAAACTAACCAAACCGCATTAACTCGTACAACTTGCACTACAACAAAAAATGGCATACAGTGACATACCACAACGAATTCACTCATAAAATAGGAAACATATTCAAAAAATAAGTCATAAACTTTGCTTACAAAACAAACAATTCCATACAAAAGCACATCCCAAAACTAAAATCAAAACTAAGATACCAACAATGTTCGTGAGAAGATATACATTGGAATGACTGGCAGGACATCTGACACAAGATATAAAGAACACATCAGAGCATTCAAATGCGGTACAAGTCATTCAACATTTGCGGGTCATCTAAAAGAAGAACACCATATACCAAGCAATACTGAAAACGATATGAACATCATAAAAATCAGTAAAGACAGACATCTCCTTCCTTTCCAAGAAAATTTCCACATTCAAAGAGCAATAACACAAAATAAACAGTTGCTCAATGATCAGATAAATATTGGAAACCAGAGACAATATGGAATAATTGATGAAATCACATGACAAAAAAAAAGAGCCTTTTCCATCCTTCACCCACTCCCACGCTCCCACAACCCTCCCCCTCTCCCCACCACTCACAGTTTCATTTTACCTCTCGCTTCTCACCTTCTCCTCTAACTCCAACGCACTGCTACATACTTATGTCCACTCGTCATGGTTTCTCCTCCCCAAAAACAACATATCCATCGCTATTCCTGCTCTACTCTTACACAGTATATAAATACACAGAAACATACTTAAATTGAATTACAAACGTACAATAACCTAATTTAAAAAAGAATATTTGTGGGTTAAAGACGAAGTAATGGAAAGGTTATGTTGGCAACACTACAAAACACACACAACACATACTTGAAGTACGAAAAAAAAACAACAGAATACAGTGGTGTGCATAAAAGTGTATTGTGAGAAATACGTAGCGCTGCAGAGCATCTAAAAAATAGACGAGAATTATCAGTGTCTAACACAGAAAAACAACGATGTGCTAGCAGACGGCATTTTCCGATAGAAGCGAGAAAGCAGCCGAAAAATCACAGTAGGTACAAACCAACCTATTCTTAACGAAGTGTTTGATCTAAAAAACAAATCACAATGTAAATAAACTTAATTACAGACCACTGATGATGATGTACCTCAATAAATTGAAACGCGTCTAGTGAAAAAAATCACGCATTTTTTTTACTTGCAATGACGGATCAAAAATACCCTCATTAACTGCTGTTATTGTCACGAAAGAAAAATTTAGTGCTTTATGTTCAAGAACTCAACTTTATTTATGCGTTTCGAGAAAATTCATTTTCAGAATATCTGCAGAAAGGTTACAAAAGTCGTGAGTAACACCGCTGTTTACGACATTTAAGAATAAATTAAAAAAGTTTAACATGAATTAAAATGAACATACCAAAGGTGGTATGGTAGGACAGACAAATTAAAAAAACCTAGAGTATACAAAATTAACTGTGGCTCGTGTGACAGCGTTTGTACAGTGCAAACTGGGATAGGATTTTATCACGCGTTCTGGGGAACACACAAGAAACAACAATGCCTTTGGTTCACATTTAAAAAATGAAGACCTTGTACTATCATAGATTAATGACAACATGGGAATCTTGCATATTGAGTCTAAAGGAGAGGATTTGGACATTGCTGAGGAGCTTGAAATTTATATCCATCGTTCTAACAGTCCTTCAGTAGTGGTTAACAGCAAAGACGGTCGACTCGCCAATGGTTTTTCAAGGTATTTGATGGCCTGTTGCTTACGAAGATAACTTCCAGGTAGCACTATATGTCCTGCTTACTATTTTTCCTGCATAGATTCATTCCTCCATAAGTGGTTGTTGTGCCTTGTAGTCTGCGGCCGAATTTCCCCAGATGGGGCCTCCTGGGCAACAATGCCACCCAATCATTTCAATTTTTTTCAACCTTCCCTCCCTGTTTTCAATTTCTGTTTCGCATCTATGTCATACTCTTCTTTTTACCTCTTGCCCCATTACCTCTTTTATCTCTACTTTTTACGGAGATCCAGTAGCATTTATAAATAACTTTCGTATGCCTAAGTAAATCTAGTATACATTACAACTCTCTTGTCATTTTATTAATGGACATGCATTTTGCAATGTTATTCTTCATTATCACTTTGTCAACATTTTACCTTCATCCAAATTTTTGCGTCCACAAAGCTAAAGTAAACGGCTTTTTTCCTTTTAAGTTCTGCATTGTAATTACATGTACTGATTTCTTTATGCTTCTTATTCCTGTTACTTATCGAAAAAATGTATTTATTTTAAATTGTTCTCTTCACAGTGTCAGCTCACGTAATAAACAAAGATTGTCAGGGTGCATATTTTTGTCCTTTTTCCCTACTTTTAATTTCGGCTATAAGTACCCTATTTCACTACAGTAAGTTTATAATATCCTTTCTTTTGTATAATGTAATGCATACAGATCTTCAATTGTATGTAATACGATATACGACTACTGCCACCCAGCTTCTTTCGGTTTCGCCCTGTACCTAGCCTTTACTTCAGACTTCGGTTTTATATACACTGTTTGTTTGTTTTGGGTTGGGGTTGGGTTGTTTGGGGAAGGAGACCAGACACCGAGGTCATCGGTCTCATCGGATTAGAGAAGGAAGTCGGCCGTGCCCTTTGAAAGGAACCATCCTGGCATTTGCCTGGAGCGATTTGGGGAAATCATGGAAAACCTAAATCAGGATGGCTGGACGCGGGATTGAACCATCGTCCTCCCGAATGCGAGTCCAGTGTTCACTGTTCGTGATGATGTATTTCATGGACTTTGTTGTATTACTTCCTTTTAATTTTAATATGTTTTTTTTTACACATTTTATATCTTTATTTGGTCTGTCCTACGCCTTCAGCGCTACGTTACGCTACCATTCACGTCACCTCGTGGCCATTTATGCTACACTGCACGTAACGTCAAATTTGCTTACTCGGTTGTACTCGAGAATTGGGTTCTTGTACATGACGCCATACCATGTATACGAAGCCCCTTACCTCCATTAGTACATTCATTTTAATTCCTGTTCTTTCAAACTTTCATCAATTTATTATCTGTTAACTGTTTTAAATAGTCGTGTTCTCCTGACTTTTGTATCTTTCTGTGGGTGTTCTGAAAATGAGTTTACTCGAAACGCGTAGATAAAATTGAGTAGCTGAATGTCAAGTGACTAAATATTTCTCAAGCGACCATAACGGAGTGTATAAATTTCCAAATTTATAAAATGGTGGCATGTCTCTTACTTGACTGTGTCACACCTAAAAATCAGTAATCGATGTAAAAAAAAGAGAGCGACAACAGACTGCAATGAAAGACATTTCAAAAGTTCAGTTGTGGCGGGTTTCTTCAATCGACAGTACATCATTTCCTCACAGGGTTTAAAGACCTACGCAGAAAGGGTAAGTGGAAGAAAACGGGAAGTAATGTTTCGGTCGGAGTTGAGATATCGGCGCACTTCGATGTGCAATGATGAGTAGCTTCTTGTGATAGGTCGAAAAGGTTAATAAGCAGGTAGGGCAGAAGTAGTGAATGGTGAAAGTTTTGCAGCGCTGCGAAGAATCCAGGAGAGTAAAAGGCAAGACTAAAAGTTGCAGGTAACTCATCCAGTCTGCGATGGAGGGCAGGCAGTCGTGCGAATTCAAAAAGCGATGGAGGTACTAGTACCGTACTGTTTACTTCATTACAAGATCCTTAACTTGTCCCATAGGTTTCCTGGTTAGGTAAAATAAAGATAACCTGGTATACTATAAAGTTACGCGCTGCTGTGTCCGTGTTATCCTTTGTGTACAATGGCCAAATTAAACCCTGGGCACTAGTTTTCACTAGCTGCAGCAGAAGCAGCTTGAACATACATGCTCTACCAAGCATGTAGATTTTTAATTTAAGACGACTACCTTTCAGACTACACTGTCCAGTCACACTAACGTCCCGGGTTCGATTCCCGGCGGGGTCAGGGATTTTCTCTGCCTCGTGATGGCTGGGTGTTGTGTGATGTCCTTAGATTAGTTAGGTTTAAGTAGTTCTAAGTTCTACGGGACTGATGACCATAGATGTTAAGTCCCATACTGCTCAGAGCCATTCGAACCATCACATTAACGTTCGTCAACGAGTAATAACCATTCACTTACGGCAGGTGGCAGCCCAGGGGTGGAAAGTAGGAAGGTGTACAAAGCATTTCGGTGTGTGTGGGGTGGGGGATGGGGGGGCAGAGGGGGCATGGGGGGGCAGAGGGGGCATGGGGGGGCAGAGGGGGCATGGGGGGGCAGAGGGGGCATGGGGGGGCAGAGGGGGCATGGGGGGGGGCAGAGGGGGCATGGGGGGGCAGAGGGGGCATGGGGGGGCAGATGGGGCATGGGGGGGCAGAGGGGGCATGGGGGGGGCAGAGGGGGCATAGGGGGGGCAGAGGGGGCATGGGGGGGCAGAGGGGGCATGGGGGGGCAGAGGGGGGGTCTTTGCTGTAATGTGGAAGCGGAGCGATTTATGTGATGTCCAGTTTCTGAAACAGCTAAGTCTGTAAATTGTTTGCGTGACTCCATCGTTAAAGTATACCGTGGATGGCAACACTGCGCTATTCAAAACCGACGGTGAGGCAACTGTGGTGCATCACAACCCATAGATGACAGCAGTGAATGACGGCTGCCGAACCGAATGTTTACGGGTGAATATAAGAACAACTTTTGTCTAACTGACCACCCAGATGAACATGTGGCCACCAACAGCGTCTTCTCAAGGTCCATTCAGCAATCGTTGCTGCGAATGGGCCTCTGCAACGTCTGGGTCTTGCATCCAAGCTGATGGTGATGAAAGTTGAAATTTGCATGACGGTACCGTAACTGAACGTCCCTGAGTGCTGACAGGTGGCTTTTCAAATGCATCACGTTTTATTCTCCATTTGGTCTAGAGATGACACTGCTCACAATAGGCAATCGTCCTGGGTGATCAAGAAAAGCCAATCTGCATTACTTCTTCCTCGGCACTCTTGAGAAAGTTGGTAGGTTTGATTATAGTGGTTCACAACACCGATGAGATGTTGTGGATCAATTAGTTTGCTCCATTGGCTTTTGTTTCACCTAGCGAGGAACAATTTGTTGCCTAGCCTTTTTGTGCCCATAACTAGAAGATGAAATTCCGCGTTCTGGCCCTAACCGGCCCAAGGGACCCGATCGACCGCTTTGTCTTCCTCTACCAATTGCGTCATGGCTATCGAAGGTTTCTTGACGTTGGAACCGAGACTAATCCGTCGAGTAGCTCCTCAGGCAGCCTCATGTCATTGAGTGAACCCTGTCCCACTCCTCCCACAAAGGAAAAATCCCTGGCAATACTGGGACTCGAACTCGGTCCTCCACATGGCAATTGGCCGCGCTGACCGCTCAGCTACGAAGGCGGAAGCAAATAGAGCGACACGTAAATAGTGCTTCTGAAAAGTAAATCAGTAAAATTTGAATTTGAAGACTGTAATGAAAGACATCCTTTCCGAGGTTAGTTTCCTTGTTGAAAGCTGGTTCTTGATCCAATGTTGGCTAGCTAGGCCTGTCGCTGCTTCACCAGAGAAGAGTGGAGGAGATGTATGGTGAATGAGATGTGTGAAAGTGGGAAATGAAAGGACGGATGTTTCCAGCAAACAAGTGGTGTGAAACAGGGCACTGCATTGTCACCTCTTCACTGCGGTCTTGGATGACAATGACTAAAGTGGGAGCAAAAACCTTTAGAAGACAAGGAGAAAGCTGTGGTGTTTCAGGATGACTTGCTGATCTGAGGAACCAGGGAGGAGGAGATTTAGGAACAGCTGGAAGCTTGGAAAAAAACTGTGAGGCAGTAGGGAATGAAATTTAATGTACGCAAATGGGAGATCCTGGCTGTAACTACAAAGAAAGATAGACCAACTACCGGAATAAGGATTGGAGGTGAACGATTGTAGAAAATGGAAAGTGAAAAGTACTTGGAAAGTGTGACAGAGGAAAACAGAACAAATGAGAAAGAGATCACTGAACGTGGCAGACGGACAGAAGCATTCCTGCGAAGTTTTGGAACATAGACGTCCCACAGAAAAGCAGTGAAGTAATATATAGTAGTCACTCCATCTAAGTTCTGACCTATGGATTTGAAAAATGGCTAATGAAGGAAAGAAATGTAAGCAGATAACAGGCAGGTGAAATGAAGTTCCTCGGAAGTAAGATAGGAGCAACAAGGAGAGAGAGAATGAGGAATAAAAGGGTTAGGGAATTAGTGGAAGAGGAACCTTTGCAGAGGAGGGTAGAAACCTCAATGCTAAGACGGCGTGGGGATTTAAGGAGAATGGAAAAAGAGAATTCAAGGGGCGAGGATTGGACCAGTGTTAACACAGAAAGATGGTGGGAAAACAGGCTAGATGGCGAGCCTGGGACTAGAAACTGTTCAAGACGATGATTTTACCCTGACTTAGCTTTATTTATTCCGGGTTGGTAATCCGATGTCGATCGCGGCCTTGCTTTTAGTTCATATTGCTTCTGTTGCACATACTACTGCACAAATAACATTACCAGAGCAGCTCTCGGTCGCACAAAAGGGGAGTCTTTTAACCCAGGTTTCGGCACTGCTATGAGTGCCTTCATCAGAAATAAACTCAAATTGGTATGTCACGTATGAAACTGATCAATACGTGACTCCCCTTTTTTGCGACCGATGGCTGCTATTACTGGTAATTTTACTTTGTAATCTGTTGCTGACCACGCAGACGCGTTCAAAACATAAAAAAAAACTTTATTGTAGAAGTGTTGGGTATATCCCGTTATGCGACAGGGCACAGAAGTGAAGCTATAGATGGGGGTCAATTCTGTTCGAGCAGTATCAAGCTGACCCCCGTCTGCTGGATTCCACCCGTTACAGACTACACACACACAAACACAATATGCTAGCAGCATTTGAAATCACTAAAGCACACGCCGCACACCCTAACACCGTGTTTCTTGATTCTGTGGAGGTTTTTTCGAAATTCCACGCCGTTTCCTAGTGAACAAAATTTGTGCCTATGGAATATCGGGACAGATATGAGATTTGATCGAAAAGTTCCTAGTGAACAGAAGCTGGTAGGTGCTTCTGAATGGGAAGACATACCCACAAGGTAAAATAGCACGTAATGTACCATGAAGGACCTAACGGACGACGATTTCTGGGACTATCCGCTGACGGCGCAGTCGTGAATGGTGATGTCACTTCATTTGAAAACTGTTACGAAACACAGAAAGGCAGGAGCCTCTGGTGTAAAGACTGGCAGCTGACGCACAAGGTTAATGTAATGTAATGCGCGCAAGCCGGCGATAAGACGGAACCCGATATCGAGTGTCAATACAATGGGCATTCAGACTCTGGAAATAGTCACGCCGGATATCTAAAAGTACCTGCCCAAATATATTTACGTAATAATGTTCCCTAAGCTATCTTACCAGGAAATGTCTTATTCTAATACGATGATTCAGAAAGCCATACGCATAAATAGCGACTTCAACTTCGAAGCCACTATCCATGGAAGGGGGAAGTGCATAGTTTTGTAAAGCACTACATTTTGATGCGACTGAGAACTTTACCGTGGTTTGTTTCGCTTTTAGATATATTTAGTCAGCCGAAAAAAAACACAATAATTGCACTATAAAAACAGTTTAGTGTGGCACAGCAGCATCATTGTAACATCAGCCGAGGAGAAAAAACTGGTGAAATGTTAAAGGAACTGGCGAGTAGAAGAGCACAAACGTACTACAGGCAACAAACCTAAACATCCGCGGAGCGGCTGTGGTAACCAGTGCTACTGGGAAAGTTTATACGGAATGTCGCATCTGCACAGACGGGAAAAAGTCGCACCACCAAAAAATGATGTTTTTGTTGTTATGGTCTTCAGTTCTGAGACTGGTTTGATGCAGCTCTCCATGCTACTCCATCCTGTGCAAGCTTCTTCATCTTCCAGTACTTGCTGCAACCTACATCCTTCTGAATCTCTTTAGCGTATTCATCTCTGTCTCCCTCTACGATTTTGACCCTCCACGCTGCCCTCCAATACTAAATTGGTGATCCCTTGATGCCTCAGAACATGTCCTACCAACCGATCCCTTCTTTTAGCCACAATTCTCTCTTCTCCCCAATTCTATTCAATAGCTCCTCATTAGTTATGTGATCTACCCATCTAATCTTCAGCATTCTTCTGTAGCACCACATTTCAAAAGCTTCTATTCTCTTCTTGTCCAAACTATTTATCGTCCACGTTTCACTTCCATAAATGGCTACACTCCATACAAATATTTTCAGAAACGACTTCCTGACACTTAGATCAATACTCGATGTTAACAAATTTCTCTTCTTCAGAAACGCTTTCCATGCCATTGCCAGTCTACATTTTGTATCCTCTCCACTTCGACCATCATTAGTTATTTTGCTGCCCAAGTAGCAAAACTCCTTTACTAATTTAAGTGTCTCATTTCCTAATCTAATTGCCTCAGCATCACCCGACTTAATTCGACTACATTCCATTAACCTCGTTTTGCTTTTGTTGATGTTCATCTTATATCCTCCTATCAGGACACTGTCCATTCCGTTTAACTGATCTTTCAAGTCCTTTGCTGTCTCTGACAGAATTACAATGTCATCGGCGAACCTCAAAGGTTTTATTTCTTCTCCATGGATTTTAATACCTACTCCGAATTTTTCTTTTGTTTCCTTTGGTTGGTTGGTTGAGGTTTAAGGGACCAAGCAGCAAGATCATCAGTCCCTTGTTTCAAATATGCGCCATTCCGCTAATGGAACAACTCAGTAAAGTCAGAGCAATAAAACGGAAAAAGGGAAAAAACGTAAAAAGGCAGTCATGTTGTCATTGGTAAAAAACCAAAATGAGGGAAGTCGGCAAGAGAACGAACCCAACACTATGCTGAAGCAGCATAGGCAAGACCACCCGTGACTTAAAAGGTACAACTGCTATAATGTAGAAAGTACGTATGGGAATAGAAAGACTAACCAAGCCTTTAAAAAAAATGGTAAAAACAGAGTAAAAGGGGAAGGAAAGAGGAATTCGGTCAGGGAGATGAATCAGGAATCTCCGAACACTGCTTACAGTGGGAGACACCCAAACACTCACCGCCCCGCCCCAACACCAGAGAGAGATTAAAAACCTTAAAACTGAGAATAAAAACCACTTTCCCGGAGGAAACCGAGAACCAGAGAGACCATCCGGGAATCGTCAGCCAACATCAAAGGTAAAGTGTGGGGGAGCCTGTACTTAGCACGCAGAGCCAAAAGAAGGGGGCATTCAACCAAAATGTGGGCTACTGACTGGAAGGCTCCACAACCACAAAGTGGGAGTGGCTCATCACGCAAAAGAAAACCATGGGTTAACCGAGGATGGCCAATGCGGAGACGACACAGTGTGGTCGAGTCCTTTCGGGAGATGCGAAAGGAAGAACGCCACGGGCCTGGTGTCACCTTAATTGCACGAAGTTTATTAGACAGGGGAGTAGCCTCCCAAGAGTTGGCCCATGACTGTGCGAAGTGGGATTTGATGTGAAGCCGTAAATCTGCTGCAGGAGGGGCTACAGAAAACGGGGGGTAAGTAACTGCTCCCCCAGCCAAACGATCAGCGAGCTCATTACCTGGGATACCCACATGGCCAGGGACCCAAAGGAAGTCAATAGAACAAGCAGCACGGTGAATATCAGCGAGATGGTCATGGATGGCAGAGACCAAGGGATGGCGCGAAAAACACCGGTCAATAGCAAGAAGGCCACTCATCGGGTCCGTGTATAACAAAACGCCGTTGTGTTGGGACTGTTTAATAAAGGTAAGGGCCTGGGAAATTGCCATCAATTCCGCAGTAAACACCCCACATGTAGGTGGCAGCAGATGACTTTCCGTTCCAACAGAGGACGTGAAGGCATACCCAACACTATCAGCAGATTTAGAGCCATCAGTGTAAAAAACAACAGCATCCCGAAACTCCCACAAAATTTGGCGGAAAAAGGAACGGACCACCACCGGGGGGTACGGAATCTTTCGGACCGCGGCGGAGATCCATCCGAAGTCGAGGCCGAGGAATTAACCAAGGAGGGCGGAGGGGAGGGAGCGAGGAAGACAGGACAAAGAAGGAAGCTGAAAATCACGGCAAAGAGACGCAAGGCGCAGCCCAACCGGTAAACCCGCCCGAGGGCGGGAGTCGGGTGGGCGACGTCCATGGTCTGGGAACAGGATAGAATAGGAAGGATGAGTGGGAGAGGAACGGATAGTGAGTGCATAAGGCACCAGAAGCTGGGACGGCCGAACAGAAAGGGGGGAGGGGATCCCGGCTTCAACCAGGAGACCATCAACAGGGCTAGTAGGGAAGGCACCGGTGGCCAAACGGATACCACGATGGTGGACTGGATCCAGCACGTGCAGTGTGGAAGGAGCAGCCGAACCATAAATTTGACAACCATAGTCCAAGCGAGACAGAACTAGAGCACGATAAAGACGGAGGAGGAGGGAACGGTCCGCACCCCAAGAGGAGTCTACATCTACATCTACATTTATACTCCGCAAGCCACCCAACGGTGTGTGGCGGAGGGCACTTTACGTGCCACTGTCATTACCTCCCTTTCCTGTTCCAGTCGCGTATGGTTCGCGGGAAGAACGACTGTCTGAAAGCCTCCGTGCGCGCTCTAATCTCTCTAATTTTACATTCGTGATCTCCTCGGGAGGTATAAGTAGCGGGAAGCAATATATTCGATACCTCATCCAGAAACGCACCCTCTCGAAACCTGGCGAGCAATCTACACCGCGATGCAGAGCGCCTCTCTTGCAGAGTCTGCCACTTGAGTTTATTAAACATCTCCGTAACGCTATCACGGTTACCAAATAACCCTGTGACGAAACGCGCCGCTCTTCTTTGGATCTTCTCTATCTCCTCCGTCCAACCGATGTGGTACGGATCCCACACTGATGAGCAATACTCAAGTATAGGTCGAACGAGTGTTTTGTAAGCCACCTCCTTTGTTGATGGACTACATTTTCTAAGCACTCTCCCAATGAATCTCAACCTGGTACCCGCCTCACCAACAATTAATTTTATATGATCATTCCACTTCAAATCGTTCCGTACGCATACTCCCAGATATTTTACAGAAGTAACTGCTACCAGTGTTTGTTCCGCTATCATATAATCATACAATAAAGGATCCTTCTTTCTATGTATTCGTAATACATTACATTTGTCTACGTTAAGGGACAGTTGCCACTCCCTGCACCAAGTGCCTATCTGCTGCAGATCTTCCTGCATTTCGCTACAATTTTCTAATGCTGCAACTTCTCTGTATACTACAGCATCATCCGCGAAAAGCCGCATGGGACTTCCGACACTATCTACTAGGTCATTTATATATATTGTGAAAAGCAATGGTCCCATAACACTCCCCTGTGGCACGCCAGAGGTTACTTTAACGTCTGTAGACGTCTCTCCATTGATAACAACATGCTGTGTTCTGTTTGCTAAAAACTCTTCAATCCAGCCACACAGCTGGTCTGATATTCCGTAGGCTCTTACTTTGTTCATCAGGCGACAGTGCGGAACTGTATCGAACGCCTTCCGGAAGTCAAGAAAAATAGCATCTACCTGGGAGCCTGTATCTAATATTTTCTGGGTCTCATGAACAAATAAAGCGACTTGGGTCTCACACGATCGCTGTTTCCGGAATCCATGTTGATTCCTACATAATAGATTCTGGGTTTCCAAAAACGACATGATACTTGAGCAAAAAACATGTTCTAAAATTCTACAACAGATCGACGTCAGAGATATAGGTCTATAGTTTTGCGCATCTGCTCGACGACCCTTCTTGAAGACTGGGACTACCTGTGCTCTTTTCCAATCATTTGGAACCCTCCGTTCCTCTAGAGACTTGCGGTACACGGCTGTTAGAAGGGGGGCAAGGTCTTTCGCGTACTCTGTGTAGAATCGAATTGGTATCCCGTCAGGTCCAGTGGACTTTCCTCTATTGAGTGATTCCAGTTGCTTTTCTATTCCTTGGACACTTATTTCGATGTCAGCCATTTTTTCGTTTGTGCTAGGATTTAGAGAAGGAACTGCAGTGCGGTCTTCCTCTGTGAAACAGCTTTGGAAAAAGGTGTTTAGTATTTCAGCTTTACGCGTGTCATCCTCTGTTTCAATGCCATCATCATCCCGGAGTGTCTGGATACGCTGTTTCGAGCCACTTACTGATTTAACGTAAGACCAGAACTTCCTAGGATTTTCTGTCAAGTCGGTACATAGAATTTTACTTTCGAATTCACTGAACGCTTCACGCATAGCCCTCCTTACGCTAACTTTGACATCGTTTAGCTTCTGTTTGTATGAGAGGTTTTGGCTGCGTTTAAACTTGGAGTGAAGCTCTCTCTGCTTTCGCAGTAGTTTCCTAACTTTGTTGTTGTACCACGGTGGGTTTTTCCCGTCCCTCACAGTTTTACTCGGCACGTACCTGTCTAAAACGCATTTTACGATTGCCTTGAACTTTTTCCATAAACACTCAACATTGTCAGTGTCGGAACAGAAGTTTTCGTTTTGATCTGTTAGGTAGTCTGAAGTCTGCCTTCTATTACACTTACTAAACAGATAAACCTTCCTCCCTTTTTTTATATTCCTATTAACTTCCATATCCAGGGATGCTGCAACGGCCTTATGATCACTGATTCCCTGTTCTGCACTTAAAGAGTCGAAAAGTTCGGGTCTGTTTGTTATCAGTAGGTCCAAGATGTTATCTCCACGAGTCGGTTCTCTGTTTAATTGCTCGAGGTAATTTTCGGATAGTGCACTCAGTATAATGTCACTCGATGCTCTGTCCCTACCACCCGTCCTAAACATCTGAGTGTCCCAGTCTATATCTGGTAAATTGAAATCTCCACCTAAGACTATAACATGCTGAGATAATTTATGTGAAATGTATTCCAAATTTTCTCTCAGTTGTTCTGCCACTAATGCTGCTGAGTCGGGAGGTCGGTAAAAGGAGCCAATTCTTAACCTAGCTCAGTTGTTGAGTGTAACCTCCACCCACAATAATTCACAGGAACTATCCACTTCTACTTCACTACAGGATAAACTACTACTAACAGCGACGAACACTCCATCACCGGTTGCATGCAATCTATCCTTTCTAAACGCCGTCTGTAGCTTTGTAAAAATTTCGGCAGATTTTATCTCTGGCTTAAGCCAGCTTTCTGTACCTATAACGATTTCAGCTTCGGTGCTTTCTATCAGCGCTTGAAGTTCTGGTACTTTACCAACGCAGCTTCGACAGTTGACAATTACAATACCGATTGCTGCTTGCTCCCCGCATGTCCTGACTTTGCCCCGCACCCGTTGAGGCTGTTGCCCTTTCTGTACTTGCCCAAGGCCATCTAACCTAAAAAAACGCCCAGCCCACGCCACACAACCCCTGCTACCCGTGTAGCCGCTTGTTGCGTGTAGTGGACTCCTGACCTATCTAGCGGAACCCGAAACCCCACCACCCTATAGCGCAAGTCGAGGAATCTGCAGCCCACACGGTCGCAGAACCGTCTCAGCCTCTGATTCAGACCCTCCACTCGGCTCTGTACCAAAGGCCCACAGTCAGTCCTGTCGACGATGCTGCAGATGGTGAGCTCTGCTTTCATCCCGCTAGCGAGGCTGGCAGTCTTCACCAAATCAGATAGCCGCCGGAAGCCAGAGAGGATTTCCTCCGATCCATAGCGACACACATCATTGGTGCCGACATGAGCGACCACCTGCAGATGGGTGCACCCTGTACCCTTCATGGCATCCGGAAGGACCCTTTCCACATCTGGAATGACTCCCCCCGGTATGCACACGGAGTGCACATTGGTTTTCTTCCCCTCTCTTGCTGCCATTTCCCTAAGGGGCCCCATTACGCGCCTCTAAGGGGCCCCATTACGCGCAAGGGCAAGGAAGCGAAGGACATTGAGTTTACGGAAACAGCCTACCTTCAGCAGTCTGATATGGGGCAGCTAAGTGAGCTTGTTGTCGAAAAGAAGACCCAGGAAACGAAACTGTGGGACCACAGGCAATCGTTGTGCAACGAGATAGAGCTTTGGATCAGGGTGGATCGTAGTACGGCGACAGAAGTGGACCACTCGCGATTTTAAAGGAGATAATTGAAACCCGTGTGAGAGAGTCCATGCAGAGGCACGCCGTATAGCTACCTGGAGCTGCCGCTCTGCAGATGCCATCGAGGAGGAACTAACCTAAATGCAGAAATCATCCACATTCAGGGCAGGGGCGACCAAGGGACCGACAGAGGCCACGAGTCCATCGATAGCAATGAGGAAAAGAAGGATACTCAAGACAGAACCCTGTGGGATGCCCGTCTCCTGGGTCCGTGGAGAACCAAAAGCAGTACCAACTCGAACTCTGAATGACCGATGTATCAGGAACTGGCGGATAAAAATAGGGAGTGGGCCCCGAAGACCCCACTGGTGAAGGGTAAGTAAGATGTGATGGCGCCAGGCCGTGTGATAGGCCTTGCGAAGGTCAAAAAACACTGCAACCAAATGGCGGCGCTGGGAAAAAGCCTGCCGAACTGCGGATTCCAAGCGAAGCAAATGATCGATTGAAGACCGTCCCTCTCGAAAGCCACACTGGTAAGGCGACAATAGATCCCGAGATTCGAGGAACCAATTGAGCCGACGGGCTACCATCCGTTCAAGCAACTTACAAACAACATTGGTCAAACTAATTGGCCGATAGCTGTCAACAGATAGGGGGTTCTTACCAGGCTTAAGGACAGGAACCACAATGCTATCCCTCCACTGAGAAGGGAAGTCACCCTGGAGCCAGATACAGTTGAACACCCGAAGATGATGTTGCCGTTGTGGAGCACTGAGATGTTGAAGCAGTTGGTTATGAATGGAATCTGGGCCAGGGGCCGTATCATGAGAAGAAGATGGAGCAGAAAGAAATTCCCATTCAGTAACAGGTTCGTTGTAAGATTCTGACTCACAAGGGGTGAAACATAACGTGGAAGCTTCAGCCAGCTGTTTTTCATGAAGGAAAGCAGCTGGATAGGAGGCTGACGCTGACGCCACTGCAAAATGGGTCGCAAGATGTTCTGTAAGAACTAATGGGCCCGTACAAATGCCATCTGGGAGGTGAAGGCCTGGGAGGGTGGACTGCCGATGGCAACCTTGGAGAGAACGAAGTGTAGCCCATACCCGTGACAGAGGGACAGTAGAACCAAGGGAAGAATTGAATCGTTCCCAACATATCCGGTTACCCTGTTTGATTAAATAACGGGCTTTAGCACGGAGGCGTTTAAAGGTAGTAAGGCTGGCTACGGATGGGTGCCTCTTAAAGTGTTGCAAAGCTCGACGGCGATCACGGATGGCAATGGCAATGGCCGTACTCCACCACAGGACTTGCCGGCGACGAAATGGTCCAGATGAGCGCGGGACAGCAAGGCTAGCAGCGCGAACAATCGCGTCAGACACGTCACATAGGACGTCATCAATACAACCCGATAAAGAGGGAGAAAACTCGACCTGTGCAGTATATAGAGGCCAATCAGCGCGGTGGAAAGACCAACGAGGTAACCTGTCCATCGGGGAGCGGGAAGGGAGCGTGATAATCAACGGGAAATGGTCACTATCACAAAGGTCGTCGTGCGGCGACCAGTGTAATGAAGGGAGGAGAGAGGGAGAAGAAAGAGAAAGATCAATGGCAGAAAAGGTACCATGACCGGTACTGAAATGAGTAGGGGAGCCATCAATAAGAAGGCACAAGTCGTGGTCTGCAATAAATTGGTCTATAAGAAGACCTCTTCTAGATGGAAAGGCACTGCCCCACAAAGGATGATGAGCATTAAAATCCCCAAGGAGGAGGAAGTTGCTGAAGAAGGGTGGTTAAGGCAGCAGGTGTAAGAGTCTTGTCAGGAGGGAGATAAAGATTGGAAACTGTGACTGCAGAGTCTAAGTGGACCCTAACAGCAACCGCTTCCAATGTAGTTTGGAGAGGAATCCACGTGCTAGCAATGTCTGTACTGACCAACGTACAAACGCCACCAGAAGCCCGCAAGGGTCCGACCCGATTTCGACAGAAAACATGGAACCGACGGAGGGTCGGTGAGTGAGTATCAGTAAAATGAGATTCCTGGAGAACCACACAAGCTGCAGAGTAGGACGAAAGAAGGGATTTCAATTCCGGAAGGTGACGATAGTATCCATTACAATTCCATTGGAGAACCACAAAAATGGCTCTAAGCACTATGGGACTTAACAGCTGTGGTCATCAGTCCCCTAGAACTTAGAACTACTTAAACCTAACTAATCTAAGGACATCACACACATCCATGCCCGAGGCAGGATTCGAACCTGCGACCGTAGCAGTCACGCGGTTCCGGACTGAGCGCCTTAACCGCGAGACCACCGCGGCCGGCGGAGAACCACAGAACGATGGTTTAAATGAGGGCTGAACACGCTAAATCCAGTCATACCGCCGGGTCCCCACCCGTCACCGACAAGGGGGGGGGGGGGCGACATCCATGAACGACAGGTCAGAATCCGGTTGTGAAGTCGGGGAAGGGACCTCCGGTGACACCAGAGGCTCTTTGTCCCGAGACTTATGTTTCTTCTTCTTTTCAGGCTGAGATCGAGGAGGGCTGTGTGGCATAAAGGAGCCAGCTGCAGCAAGATCAGGAACAGAAAGAGACCGGGCGACCTGGGGGCCGACAGACCGCGGCTCTCGCGGTCGCCGCGCGGCAGCAGACCTTTGACCTGGAAGGTGCCGGGAAGGGGCATCCCGGGAGAGGCGCCCTTGACCGGCAGACGCCGAAGGAGTGGGACACTTCTCCGGCTGGGGAGGGGGAGCAGCGCCCATAGGAGGTGTGGGAGCCGCAGGGGAGGGGGGAGGAGAGGGGTCCGGGATGGGGGTAAGGAAGGGGGAGGAAGGGGTGAAGATGTAACCAAGGCGTAACTAGATGTCATGGACACAGGGTGCAGTCATGCATATTTCTTACGGGCTCTGTGTAGGTTAAACGATCGAGGGACTTATACTCCTGTATCTTTTTTTCTTTCTTATATACTGGGCAATCTGGTGAACGTGGAGAATGACTACCATGACAATTTACACATACAGGAGGGGGAACACAGGGACTCCTCTCATGGAGTGGACGTCCACAGTCACCACAGAGAGGGGCCTGGGAACAGCAAGAAGACATGTGGCCAAAACGCAAGCACTTAAAACACCTCATAGGAAGTGGGATGTATGGCTTCACATCACAGCAATAGACCATAATCTTAACTTTCTCAGGGAGGGTATCCCCTTCAAAGGCTAGGATAAAGGCACCAGTATCAATACAATTATCTTTAGGACCCTTCTGAACACGCCGAACGAAGTGAACACCCCGCCGTCTGAGATTGTCCCGAAGTTCCTCATCAGTTTGAAGGATGAGGTCCCTGTGAAAAATCACACCTCGTACAATATTTAGAGACTGGTGAGGGGTAATGGACACAGGAATTGTGCCAAGATGGGTACAGGCACAAAGGGCCGCAGATTGGGCAGCTGAAGCAGTTTTTATCAGCAACGAACCCGACCGCATCTTGCTCAAGGAGTCCACTTCGCCAAACTTGTCTTCAATGTGTTCCACAAAGAATAAAGGTTTGACACTGGTGAAAGTATCTCCATCAGTCCTCGTGCAAACTAGATAACGGGGGAAAGGTTTTGCCCCTAGATGACGGGCCTGACCCTCTTCCCAGGGGGTAGCCATGGAAGGGAAGGCCGAAGGGGCAAGGGAAGCAGCACTTGAGGAATCAGTTCCACGCAGAGAGACGGCCGCAGAAGAATGGCCAGAGTTTTGGACCCATATCCGTTTCATCTGCATAGCGTCCGCCCTGATACCACCCACTCCGATCAGACTCTCCTCACGGGCGCCACCCAGCCACAGCAAGGGCCGTCAGGCATGGCGGCCATTGCCGGGAGTTCCGATGCTCCAGGATGATGAGCAACCACTCCAAGGCATGCATGAGGAGGTCACAGCTCAGGTATCAGAAGTGTGATCCCTGTGTGTTCAGGGGGCTCAACCAAAAGGGTACATAGCGACCCCACCACATGGGCTGGCTACCGTGCTGGCTATGCACCCTAGCATCAGACAACGATGTGAAAGAAAAGGTGGAATGTACTAGGAGGGCGCACGTTGGAGACACTAGGTAAGGTGCTCTTCCCCAAATGGCTCACACTATGGAGGAGAAATTTTGTAATGGAGGTCAAACCCCAGAGGGGGAATGCCAAAAGGAGGAGATGATTACGCAACAAAGCCGGAGTGTAAAACCAACAGAACCAGGAGGATAGCGGGGGCCAACATAAGCAAGGACACCAATAGAGGGAGAGGAGAGGGCGAGGGGAAAGGAGCATGGAGGGGAAAGGAGGGGAAGGGAAAGGAAATGCAGCCCGGGAGAGAAAGAAGGCTGCAATGGCTTGGGGCCCCGTGCTCGCCACGCACGTATTCACAAAAGAGTTGTGGACCCCCTGGGGTGGTTTTGTTTCCTTTACTGCTTGCTCAATATACAGATTGAATAACATCGCGGATAGGCTACAACCCTGTCTCACTCCCTTCCCAACCACTGCTCCCCTTTCATTCCCCTCGACTCTTATAACTGCCATCTGGTTTCTATACAAATTGTAAATAGCCTTTCGCTCCCTGTCTTTTACCCCTGCCACCTTCAGAATTTGAAAGAATATTCCAGTCAACATTGTCAAAAGCTTTCTCTAAGTCTACAAATGCTAGAAACGTAGGTTTGCCTTTCCTTAATCTTTCTTCTAAGATAAGTCGTAAAGTCAGTATTGCCTCACGTGTTCAAATATTTCTACGGAATCCAAACTGATCTTCTCTGAGGTCGGCTTCTACAAGTTTTTCCATTCGTCTGTAAAGAATTCGCGTTAGTATTTTGCAGCAGTGGCTTATTAAACTGATCGTCCGGTAATTTTCACATCTATCAACACCTGCTTTCTTTGGGATTGTAATTATTATATTCTTCTTGAAGTCTGAGGGTTTTTCGCCTGTCTCATACATCTTGCTCACCAGATGGTAGAGTTTTTTCAGGACTGGCTCTCCCAAGGTCGTCAGTAGTTCTAATGGAATGTTGTCTACTCCCGGGGCCTTTTTTCGAGTCAGGTTTTTTAGTGGTCTGTCAAACTCTTCACGCAGTATCATATCTCCCATTTCATCTTCATCTACATCCTCTTGCATTTCCATAATATTGTCCTCAAGTACATCGCCCTTGTATGGAGCCTCTATATACTCCTTCCACCTTTCTGCTTTCCCTTCTTTGCTTAGAACTCGGTTTCCATCTGAGCTCTTGATATTCACACAAGTGGTCCTCTTTTCTCCAAAGGTCTCTTTAATTTTCCTGTAGGCAGTATCTATCTTACTCCTAGTGATATGCGCCTCTACGTCCTTACATTTGTCCTCTAGCCATCCCTGCTTAGCCATTTTGCACTTCCTGTCGATCTCATTTTCGAGACGTTTTTAATCCTTTTTGCCTGCTTCATTTACTGCATTTTTATATTTCCTCCTTTCAGAAATTAAATTCAATATTTGTTCTGTTACCC
The DNA here is from genome assembly GCF_021461395.2 of Schistocerca americana. Lineage (NCBI taxonomy): Eukaryota > Metazoa > Arthropoda > Insecta > Orthoptera > Acrididae > Schistocerca > Schistocerca americana. The sequence continues at coordinate 439,998,664 of NC_060125.1, forward strand.
AAGGGTTTCTACTAACTCTCGTCTTTTTACCTACTTGATCCTCTGCTGCCTTCACTACTCCATCCCTTAGAGCTACCCATTCTTCTTCTACTGTATTTCTTTCCCCCATTCCTGTCAATTGTTCCCTCATGCTCTCCCTGAAACTGTTTACTACCTCTGGTTTAGTCAGTTTATCCAGGTCGCATCTCCTTAAATTCCCACCTTGCAGTTTCTTCAGTTTTAATCTACAATTCATAACCAATAGATTGTGGTCAGAGTCCACATCGGTCCCTGGAAATGTCTTACAATTTAAAACCTGGTTCCTAAATGTCTGTCTTACCGTTATATAATCTGATACCTTCTAGTATCTCCGGGATTCTTCCATGTATACAACCTTCTTTCATGATTCTTGAACCAAGTGTTAGCTATGATTAAGTTATGCAAATGATATAGAGTAAAGAAATTTACCAAACATTTCTCTACGTAGAATATTTAAGTGATTAACACTGCAAGGTCACAGTTTAATGTAGACGCGAGATAAGGCATTGCAAATGTGAAACGCTCGTAAATTAATAGCTGGTTTAACTATCAGAATGTTTAATGCAAGCGGGCAAACGTGCATGCATTGTCTTGTACAGGCGGTATATGGGATGGAGTTCCAAGCCCGTTGTACTTGGTCGGTCGGTACAGGGACGGTTAATGCTAGACGTCGATGACGTTGGAGTTGTCGTCCGATGATGATCCATATGTGCTCCATTGGAGACAGATCTGATGATCCATCAGGTCAAGGCAACACGTCAGAGCATGTTGGGCTACAACAGCGGTATGAGGGCGAGCGTTATCCTGTTGGAAAAACACCCTGGAATACTAGTCATGAATGGCAGCACAACAGGCCGGATCACCAGTCTGACGTACAAATTTGCAGTCGGGCTGCGTGGGATAACCATGAGAGTTCTCCTGCTGCCATACGAAATCGAACCCCAGATCGTAGCTTCGGATTTAGGTCTAGGGTGCCTAACACAGACACACTGGTTGCTGGCCCTCCACTGACTTTCTTCCAACCACGCACGGTCATGACTGGCACCGAGGTTCAACCTGCTTACACCAGGAAACAGAACAGACCTCCACCTGACCTCCAATGGGCTCTCGCCTGACACCACTGAAGTCTCAAATGGCGGCGGTTTGGGGTCAGTGGACAGCACGCTACAGGGCGAGTGGCTCGGAACTGTCCTTGAAGCAACCAATTTGCAACAGTTCATTGTGTCAATGTGGTGTCAACTCCTGCTCAGATTGCTGCTGGAGATGCAATACGATTTGCAAGAGTGCTACCCCGAACGCGATGGTGTTCGAGTCCAACGCTGCTAGCAATCATGTACAGCGGCTACATTCCTGTCAAGTCTTTTTAGAACATCACAGAAGGAACACACAGTTTCTGGTAGTCCTAACACACGACCTTGTTCAACTTCGGTGAGGGGTTGATAATAGCGTCTTTGTCGCCTTAAAGGCATTTTTAACTAACAAACTCATCTCACCATGTCGAGTCTCAAAGGTAACTAACGAACGCTCACAACCGTTACAGCGTGGAGTTAAAAGCAGACCCGATTTGAATCCTCATAGTGGCGCTACGCTTATGCTAGTGGAGCGAAAGCTGAGTAGACATCTTCCAGATGCAGAAAGACGCGTCCCAACTTTTATTTATATCGTACAATTCCTTCTTAGTACTGTGAGTTATGGGCGCGGTGCTGCGTGGTATGATGTGCGTACCGTCAGCTTGTACGTTTAAGACTACATACTACGTCTGCTATATTATGTTTTTATTTACGCGTTCTGTACCATATAAGCATGTTTACTCTCAACACATGTAACGTAAATGACTGGAAATACTTGTCTCCAGGTCTGTTTTCCGTGGACTTTTTGACATAGTGCTTTTTTTTTTAAGTGATTGTATTCCAGTGCAACTCCTGGTATTGCTCATATTTTGCTACAGTTTTGGAGCAAACCTGACGTTAGTACTACCGGTACTGGATAATGCTCTGTGACTAACAGATCGCTCATTACAGAATACATTTAACAGCAGATTACGGCGTTACATGGTTTCATTAATTAAGAAAGTATTATCCTAAGTATTGGAGATAATAGCAGAAGTGCGGTTCAAAAATTAATCTCTTAAATAGTAACTTGTGGACGGCTGCATGTTATGCTCTCAAGTCCAATAAAATAATTTACAGCATAGCAGAACAAAATAAATCCTGTCGCAGATGCTCGTATTGGAAGATATCAAAGGAGGTGTAATTCATCCACGACGGATGTCACCAAAATCCTAAATCTAATTGAGATTGAAAGACAGGGCTAGGCAATTCGGTTTTGTTTAGATACACTGCGTCACAGGGCGACTCAACAATCTCCGAATGCACGCGCTAGACGAAAGATGCTGAATATTTCGGATGGCTTTACGCCCTCTGTTTCGAATGTTTGTTCAAAAAGTCAATACACGTCAGGAAACTAAGCAGGCATATTTTACCCAACACTATTCTCGCATATTGACAGCAAGGATAAAATTAATTGGAGAAATGTGGGTGTTTACAGAGGTGAATCACCAAATGTTTTCCTATACTCTGTACTAGAAATAAGTAATACGACAGGTGCAATTTTTCAATTTTATACCAGTGTATGTACATTCTTTGTTGTTTTGATATTTCAGTATTGGTTGCGTTTTATAGTAACACAATATCACTAATTCAAGTGTTAACATTGAGTCTTTGGCGCTATTGAGATCCAAGGAGTACTGTAACGCCCCACCTACGTCCATCAACAGCCATGTTAAGAAACGTTGACAGCCACTTGAAGTGTTTTACGTAATTACAACGCCTGCGGGGGGTTTATCAATGCACTACTAAGCAATCAAAGATGCTTCATTTTTCATATAATGCTTTAAAAGCCACAGTATTTCACTGTAGTCGTTACATTTCACTACTACTGCAACCATTTGTAGCATTGAATCGTAATGCTCTTTCTTGGTCGCCAATATAATTTATGTACCATCTAATTAACGTGTTTCGTAGTAATCCTCTCTTCAGTTCTGTGACCTGAAACGTACAATACGAGTGCAAGACAAAATATTACAAATCATGGAATGCCACAACGTCGTGAGAAATTTACCTGTCGAAATCAACGCAAGGTACCCGTCACCTTCTACTCCATTCCATGACACCTTCAGTACCCAAACTCACCAAACCACTTCAACATCGTGAAGAGTAAACAATTTTGATAGTGGTGGCATTAGTGTCACTAGTCCCATGTCAACAGGTGAACATTAGTAATTATGCACATTAATAAAGTCCATGTATTATTGAACTTATATACCTGGTGTAAGGTACAGATCTTGAGACCTACCCACTTCCACGTAATTTAGCAGCATAGACTTTCCATTTTGCGTCCACGCGTCCATACTTCAACAAGTGACTTGCTGCACCGGGGAAAATAAACATTAATAGCTTGCTTGTGCCACACTTACTTGGAGGTACTATGGCTAGTGTTTTTATGGTGTAATGCAATGTCTGATGACTATTATTTACTATAAAAGCAGCCATCGAGATTATGGCTTAGCAGCATGTTACCTACACTCATAACATCACACACTTGCTCCTTTACTTTCCACATTTTCAGAGTGTTATTTTTGATCTATCATTTTAACTATAATAAACTGCTGTTTTCATCACGAGTGTTTAAACTTTCACTGTTATGTACTGTTGTTTTTAAAACATTTTCCTGTGTGTACCATTGTTTGAATAGTTATCTGAAATTCACATTCTGAACAGGCCCCTATGAGCTGTACTTCTAGGTTCAATCTCAGTAAACTGAGACACTGCAGTTACAGCCTTGTTGGCAGAAATTTGTAACTGCAGTTATTAATATTTCTTATAATGCAACTCTAATGACCCATATCTATGTTACAAGCATTTCCTGCTACTAGGTCATAATTGGTAGTGATTCTTTGTAATCACAATAACTGCCCTGGCTTGCTTGCTTTTACATTTTTAAGTTTTGCATTTATTCAGCAGTTTGTAATTTGGATGTGCCACGTAACATTGCTTTTAACATTTTGGGTTTAAATTTATGTACTAAGATATTTCGATGTATGTCATTTACTATGTTCAAAATTTAGCAGCTTATGAGGCCGTGTTAGTACACTGGAATTCCTTTATTAACAAAATTTTATATACATATGTAAATTAAATACATGAACTTTTTAAAAATGCATTGCGATACAAGAGTTTGCCTGCTGTCATGGGCAGACTGTCAGTCACACCACCTACTGGCCAAATAATTTGCTTTATGTCTCGCCGAACTGCTTGTGTCACAGAGTGGACACTGATGATGCCGGCCGCGGTGGTCTAGCGGTTCTAGGCGCGCAGTCCGGAACCGCGCGACTGCTACGGTCGCAGGTTCGAATCCTGCCTCGGGCATGGATGTGTGTGATGTCCTTAGGTTAGTTAGGTTTAAGTAGTTCCAAGTTCTAGGGGACTGATGACCACAGATGTTAAGTCCCATAGTGCTCAGAGCCATTTTTGACACTGATGGAGTTCCGAAATGGAGCAGGAGGCGACAGCATACTATTTATTGATTTTGCCAGCCACATTTCTCACTGCGTTGTTGCAATGTACGACTTGAAATATTCAGCCTTATAAACTGGTGTCCAAAATTAAAGCAAGGAACCCTTATTTACCCGTTCTGTGTCAAATTCATGAACGTCAACAGATGTCCGTACGATCGTGTTCCGCGCGGAAGATGGCATCCCAGTGAACGGACAACCGCACCAACCATGACGCCAGGGCACCTACCAAACGGGTTAGTGTTTGCCAGAGAGTACCACAATCACAATCGCTGTGTGCACAGTGACGGACGACGCAGTATGACATAGAGAAGATGCCTACCAGATTCTCTGCTGTGGAGGACCATAAGAAGAATGGAAGCAGGACAGTCGCAAATTGATGTGGCCCGATGGCTTAATGTGAATCGTTCTGTTGTTTCTCGGATGTTGCTACAGTTTATAGAGACCGAAACTGTATCCCGAAGACCAAGGGAGGGTCGACACGTGTGACATCAGAAAGAGAGGACCGTTATTTGGCTGTAAGGGCGCGACGGTACAGCGTTAGTACTGCACGGAAACTGGAATCTGACCTCGCAGCAACCATTGGGCGTGTTGTATAGAGGCAAACGGTGGACAGAAGGCTTCGGCAAAGTAGCCTTTATTGTCAGTCATCTGCTGTATGTGTACTTCTGACGCGTCTTCACAGAAGGTACCGTCGGGAGTATAGAGTCATCAACATGCTATCAGGACGATCGAACAGAGGACCAATGTTTTTTTCACACATGAGTTCCGATTTGGTCTGGATAGTGATTCTCCACGGATTCGCATCTCGAGGGAACGCGGAACACGATTTCGGGAACCCAAACATCGTGCAAAGATACCGATATCGTGGAGGATCCTTAATGGTGTGGCAGGAATTATGTTGACCACTCTAACACCTTCATGAAATTGTACGTCTGAATCGGCAAAGTTTAACTGCTGCCAGGTATCGTGACGGTATCTTGGGACTCAGGGTACGGTTGGTGTGAGGTACTGCGGACTCAGACTTCGTACTGAAGGACGATAATGCTAGACCTCAAAGCTCGAATGGTTGATGTTTTCTTGGAACCCTGGCGAGGTCTGCTTGCTCTCCCTATTTGAGTCCCACAGAGTATGTCTGGGATGCAATAGGGAGTCAGGTTGCATCACGTGACCATCCACAGACCACTCACCAAGACTTGGGGGTAGCTCTGTAGGAAGAATGGACCTTATTGCCTCAACATGAGACTGATGACATCATTCACAGCATACCCCGTCGTTGTCAGGTCTGTGTTGCTGCCAGATGTGGTGACACCCCATACTGAGCGCATTAACCAGTTGTGGGAAAGTGTGTGCAAACCTGTTAAGATGGAAAAAAAACGGAGAACATTTTTGTCTACCGTTGTGCACGTTGCAGTTGTTTACGTTCTGTTTCTTTACATTGTTTCTAATTTACTATCATCTGTTCACCGTGTTTTGTGGCAAAATAAAAGCAACCTTGCAAAATTTCCGTTGTTGCTTTACTTTTGGACACCAGTGTATTTTATGTTACGTACAACTGGACTGATGATATATTTATGCCGAAACGTGTAATGAGTTTATGAATAAAAGACACGTCTATCACCACTTTATTCGCAATTACATTTATTTGGACAGTTAGTGCTCAACAAAACTCCAAAATCAACGGCAAGTTAGTACAAATCTCACACATTGGGAATCGACACTATTAAATAACTGGAGTCCGAAATTCAATTTCATATCTTTGATCATTTATTCTACTACTTATTAAGTCAGAAGGACCGCATGAACCATGTTGCTATAGCCCTAACTTTAAACTCCCTCCCTACACTGACCTTCAGTTTGGAAATAATAAAAATAAATAAAACCTACTCGAGTTCGTCGTTTTAACTTCAATACAAAAACGAGTTTCCTGTAGTTCAGGCATATGCTACTATGTATCTGGTGGCCTGCCTGCGAAACTAGCAGCCCAAGCTGTCGGGAAATGGCGGCTGATAATTCTAGCATTTCCGAAATGGCGCGTCAGCAGCTGTTTAACTGGATTTGCAATGTGCGGAAGTGCGCCATCTTGCATAAAACTGATCCCATCCACACATCCAAGTTGTTGGAGAGCTGAAATAACGTGGTTGCGCAAAAGCCACTCATAGTGCTTATCGGTGACGGTGCAGGTAACAGGACTTGAAGTACCTGTCTCTTCGAAAAATATGGCCTTATGATAAATGAACCCGAAAATCCGCACCACACAGTGACCGTTTCAGGATGAAGTGGTTCTGGTTGATTTGCGTGTGGATTTTCTGTTGTCCATATTCGTCAATTCTGTGTATTGACATATCCTGTCAGATGAAAGTGGGCTTCGTCTGTCCACAAAATCTTCCATGGTCAATCATTGTCCACTTCCACGCGAGCAAGAAATTCTAAATCAAAGGTCCCTCTTGCTGGCAGGTCAACAGGAAGCAACTCGTGCACATGGGTAATTTTGAATGGATAGCAAAGAATATTTCATACGATTTTACGCACCGTGCTCACGGGTATCTCCAACATTCGGGCAATTCTCCGTACACTACACGTTTGCACACCACCACTCGTCGTCTCCTACATTGCTGTGGCCACTGCTTCCACTTATGTCGAATCAATTCATTTCCTCCCTCTACCACGTTGCACACCAAAAGTACCCGTCTTTTCGAATTTCCGAATAATTTTCTCCATACCCACGGCAGCCATCAGACCTACGCCTTTTTTAAAACATTTCAGTGTCCGGAACTTATGCAGAGCGACGTGTGCACAGTCATCATTCTTGTAATACAACTCTACAAGCAGAGAGCGATCCTGCATTGAGACAGACATGAAGAACGTCGCAGACGCGAAAGAAGGAAAAGCCGTGTATCCGGCGTATTCATACCAACTTCAGTGGGTCGTGCACATGAAAGGTGTTTTCATTTAGGTATTCTGACACATACAGCGCCATCTATTGATCAATTTCCACACTATTTCTTTTCTTCTGACACACGTTTTCCCCTTCTCCGATAATATTCCGTTGCAATTTGACGTCATTCTGACCACTGGTGCTGTTTCTACAGCGTTTTGAAAGTTTAATTATAATCACCCGGTATATTACAAAACATTCACATTTATACACTGTCCAGTCACCTTAATATAATCACCTGTAAAAACCTTTCGCGGCGTGGACCGCTGCGAGATGAGAGTCACTGTGGTCCTGGAAGGTATCGACAGGGATGTGGAGCCATTGCGACTCCAGTACCATGCCAGCTGTTATAGGTTTCTCGGTTGGGACAGCACGTACCGCAGGATCGAGATGGTCTCAAAGATTCTGGATTGCAACTGAATTCGAGAAGCGGCCAGTGGAGTACGGCAAAGTAGTGCTAGTGCTCTTCGAACCATGCACGTACATTGCGAGCTGTGGGACACGCTGAACTGTGCTGCTGGTAGGTGCCATCAAACCGAGGAAAAATAATATGCATTTAGTGGTGGACGTGGTCCCCAAGGATAGATCCAAGCTTGTGTTGATCTACTGTACCTTCCAGACTGATGAGATCATCCAGGGAGTGCCATGATAACATTCTCCAGACCACAACGCCCCCTTCTCCGGCCTAGACCCTTCCAACGACTGTTGACAGGTGTTTGGTTTCAAATGTTTCACTCTGTGCATAACAGCCATCTGAAAACGCCACCTGTCGCCACTCACAGAAGGTCCAATGGCGGTATTGGCTTGCAAATTCCAGGCTTTATCGCCGATGAACAGCAGTTGGCATGGGTGCATGAACCACACGCCTGCTGAATGGTCTATGAGGAGACACTTTTGGTACCCCCTGTCATCTACGGCACGTGGTGCACCACATTGCCACGACACGGTTTTGGATAGTGCCATTTCGTCATGCATGGTGTACTTTACCCATAGCAACATGCAAACAGTTTGCAAACTTAGCACTTTCACCGTTTTGGACGTCAAATAAATCGCTCCGTTTCCACATTATGACGAATGCACTGTTTTCCGCGTCTCCCTGTGCGCTTTATACACACATCATTACTGGCGCTGTCACCTGCCATCTGTGACTAGTTGTTTCACGTTGACCTTGAACGTAGAGGGTGGTCACATTAACGTGAATGTGACCCTGTGTTACAGTACACAGTATCATTTTCTAGACGCACGTGTCAGTACGAACATAGTTAACCGTCGACTCCCAAGGTGTGGTCTCTCAGACCGCGCGCAAATTTTTGAACTCTCTCTCTCTCCAAGGTCAGTTGTGCTGGAATGCTTCTATATTCCCCCAGCCTCATTAAATTGCGAAGCCTACGATGTCTTGTTGTCGGTTGCGTTATCGCCTTCTGTGTTTATTGTTGACACGTGTTACTGATAAGTGTCGGCGTCTCCTAGACCGCGCCTCGTGAACTACGTACCTGTTTTCTTCAGTACGCTACCGTATAGTTCAAAATGTTTTGGCACGAGTGTGTCATTTTTAATTTTTCTGAGTTTGATGAAATTGTTAGTCCGTTTATGGAGGAAGGTGTCAGTGATATAGATCAAGAAATAAACGAAAAAGACGACGATTTTACATAAGCCTGTGATCACAGTACTGCTATAGAACAAGAGTATCATTCAGAGGAAGAACTTCAGGAAAGTTGTGATGGGGCTCTATCTGTTCCTTCAATGAAATACTTAAAGCGTCTGTTAAAATCTAATGTCCTTTGAGTTGTGAAAAAATGTAGTTCCCAGCAATGAATGTCAATTTGACAGACTTTCTTTTTGTACCTATCGGGTGGAATTTTTATGGGGAAATTTAAACCCTGGAATTTAGTTTTATTTGAATTTTTTTTTTGCTACAGAGTTTGTATAATTTTTCAGAATGTAAAATTCAGTACTCTAACGGTCTATTTATGTGGACTATTTAAAGGAACCATACAAAATTACGCGCTTTTGTGTGATAAATAGTAAAATGCTGCAGACTTTGTTTAGTGCAATAAAATAAAGTGGAAGTATTTAAACAACACAGAAATAGTTGTAAAAATAAATGTTATATAGCATAAATTAGAAAGTTTCAAATTATTTTTGCCTTAAATCTCGGTTTAAGCATAGGGGTCCCAGAAACCCCACCTCGTGGTGTACGGTACAGAAAAGTCAACTCGCGATTTAAGGGTTGAGGTGACGTTCCGAAAGCGGAACTTCACAATAAGTCTCTAAATTTATTGGTCACTATATATCCAAGTTTCCATCATTCGTGTAGCACGAATATCGCATGACATATAATTTGCTTTTTTCATGGTCGTAATCAATTTACTGTGTTGGTTTTTATGGCTTTTAATGTGTTTCCATCCTGATGCAGAGACAAATGAGTCGTTAGTTTTCCTTATTCCTGTGCACTTTTTTTTTTTTTTTTGGCGTCTGTATTTCGAACGCGTACTGTCACACTTTACTGCAAACTCAGATAGAGGAAACTTGCGTTAACCCTAAAATGTATTTTTTCCCCGTTTCGGCTTTACTTCAGACGTTTTCTGGCCCTTTCTGTACAAAGTGAAAAAATACTTTGGTTTGTTCACATTGAACATAAAATGAAAACAACTGACGATGAAATCGAACAGCAGATGAGTTTCATTTTTTTCAGCTTACTGCTAATGTCCTGCCACAATGATTCTAAGTACTGTGTGACTGGGAAAATTAGTGTACGAGCGGCATCAGAGCTCTGGTAGAGGTCCAGAAACGGTCTTTGGAACCAAACAACCAGGCGCTGCGGCAAGCAATGACTCACAGGGTAATGTCTGACACACAGCGTCGGCAAACAAAATCTGGCGCCGACTGACTCCCTGTCTCAGTCTTTCCAGAACGAATTGATGCTTGCCGGGTGATGCATAACAAATACTCGTAGATGTTGATAAAGGATTCTCCGAAGAGTTACAACTGATCTGGTCTGTGAGATTTAGTTGGTTGCAGCATTTTCATTCTTAGGCATCTTAGAAAAAAAAAATCATTAAGTGACTTTGTGTATGATTGATCCCAGGTTAAGTTTACAGAACAAAGTTCAATTCCTGTAACTCGGCGGCAGTCGTTGCTAACGTGTTTCAATACGAGTGTATGCGATATTCCAGCAACTTATTCTTCTTTTTGGTATATCACTAATTGCTGAACACTATTCTAGAATTCGAACGACAAAGAATAACGACCTGTGGATCATGTAGAGTACTGCTTTCTACAGGGTGAGACAAAAATGTCCCGGACAAGTGGATGTGATTGGGCGCGAATGTATGCATACAACCACACCCCGTCACTCCCGACAAGATGGAGCAATTGCCCAAACAGCTGGCCGAAACTTGGAGCACATTTACACAATCTTCAAGCCTGACAGAGTTGCCAGTACAAGCAAGTCTGATTGCGGCCGTAGGTGGTCACACAGGTCACCTTATTACTCTGTGTGGGGAGCCGTGAAGTCTAAGGTGTATCGCAACAACTCTGTCTTCAAGTACTGCAGCGGAACATTTCGGATGAGACAATTAAATGAAACATATAGTAATGTAACATTTGTTGGTACACTGGTTCCATATTTATCTTTTATCCAGCAGTCCAGCTTCTATTCACCTTCAATAACTTCCTCACCAGGGCCCAAAAGTGTCAAGAGATGAGTAGTGGTCACTTTCAACATCTGCTATAGTCACTGTATTTCCTTGCCTCTGCTATATTTCTTTGTACACTGGAACTCTGTTCTGCGGGCCACTTTTATTTGCTACACCCTATACAGGGCGTCTTACAAATCACGTTACACACTTCTAGAAGTTATAGAGGAGACTTAGTACATCAAGGTTTAGATAGAAACCCATGTCCGGAAATGGTTCGTTTCCATGTTACAAGGAAAACAAGAGCTACTCAATCGCGCGCTAGATGTTTCTTACGCAGTTTGCCTATTATGACTTCCCACATTCATGAATGGTACACTGATGCGATGTCACGTTACGTCCTCTTTCTATCTGTCTTGTTTTCACGCTTCCTGGCGATGCGTCACTTTATGCTACAGGAGTACACGTTCGCAGAGCCCATCGATGAGTTGTTAACTTACGGTGTCGCTCGCCGTAATGGAAAAGAAGCTCTATGTCTACCAAATCGTTTGACTCCATCTCATCTCATGTTTGCCGCAGTAAAACAAAGGCTGCCTGGAAGTGAGAAATCCACAAGCGACAGAGAAACTGGGGAGCTCCAAGAAGTCGGCGCACTGTCGTACTGGAAGAGGGAGCGCTTCGTCAGGTTAAAGAGAATCCATCGACGAGTAATCGAGCCGTTGCATGCGATTTGCAGGTGTCTCAATCATCTGTCTGGCGTGTTCTGCGCGAACAGTAACTTCGTCCATCACCCTCAGAAGTTATGCACCATGCTCCCGGTGGATTTTGTGTCACTTGCAGTTTCTGTACTTGGTTTTTACGCCTGGGCCATACATCCTTGCTCCCTCCCACTGGGCATTCGGCACGAATTGTGGACGCAGCATGAACTTGTGGTGCCAGCACGATGGCGCGGCAGTACATTTTGCAGTTCGCCTCCGAAACCATCTGAATGTAGTCCACGGGAACAGGTGGATACGTCGAGGTGGACAGCATTCTTGGCCACCAAGATTCCCATATTCACCCCACTTCGAACTTCTTCTGTGGGACCATATGAAGAGTTAAGTCTACGAAACCCTGCCCACTCGGAGTAAGATCTGGTTGCGTGGAACATGGCTAAGGCAGAAGTGATAAACCATACACCAAGCATGTTGGACAGAGGTAATGGGAACTTACTGCACAGATACACTGTGTGCCCCGAACATGGTGTCTCGGTATATCGAACAGCTATAGCAATATCACTGTAAATCGGAGTGAAATCTGTATTTTTGTTTTCATTTTTTCCGGGCATGGGTTCCTATGTAAAACTTTATCTACTAAGTCCTCCCTGCAACCTCTAGAAGCGAGTAAAATGACATGTGAAACCCCCTGTACGTTTTTTTGAAAATGTACCCTTCTACATACACGTTATCTGTGGTTTCATCATTCTTCCACACAGCTGCTGGCTGATAAAATGATGCGTCTTCCACCTCACTGTCTTACAGCAACATTTACAATTAGTAGGACCATACAAGAGACGAAACATTTTCTGTTATTGTTGTTGTAGTTTTCAATCAGATGGCCGGTTTGGTAATAGCTCTCCAGGTTGGTCTTTTTGTGCGAGTCTCTCCATTTGTACTGCAGCGCACACACCCGTTTGTACCTTCTTACCACATTCCAGCCTTCATCCCCCCCTCTCTCCCGCCCCCCCCCCCTGTTCAATTTTTATACTACGCAGATCACTCTCTCATCTAATTAAGTTGATGCTTCAGGATGCGTCCCATCAACCTGTCCCTTCTTTTAATCAAATTCTGTCATCAATCTCTTTTCTTCTTTAACGATCCTGTGTACATAATTAATCTTCAGAATTCTTCTTTAACACAATATTTCGAAATTTTGCATTATCTTCTTGTCTCTATTGTTTATCCTCCACGACTCACTTTCATATACACTGAAGTGACAGAAGTCACGCGATAACGATATGCACACTTATAGATAAAAGGGCAATGCATTGACGAAGCATCATTTGTACTAAAGTGATGTGAAAGAGTTTCCGACGGGATTATGGTCGCACGGCGGGGATTAACACACTATGAACGAGGAATAGTAGTTGGAGACCGACGCATGGGACATTTCGGAAACAGTTAGGAAATTCAGTATGCCGAGATCCACAGAGTCAAGAATGTGCTGAGAACAGCAAATTTCAGGCATTACCTCTCACTGCAGACAATGCAGTGCTCGACAGCCTTCACTTAACGACTGAGGGCAACGGCATTTGCGTATAATTGTCAGTACTAACAGACAAGCCACACTGCGTGAAATAACAGCAGAAATCAATATGGGATATACGATGAATGTATATGTTAGGACAGTACGGCAGAGGACCGACGCCAGTGCCTTTCCTACAGAACCCATAGCGTCTCTCCTGGGTGCCAGATGATATCAATTGGACCCCAGACGACTGGCGTGATCAGATGAGTCCCGATATCAGTTGATAAGAGCTGATCGTAGGCTCAGAGTGTGGCGCAGACCCCAGGAAGCTGTGGGCCCAAGTTGTCAAGAAGGCAATGTGCAAACTGTGGCGGCTCCATAATGATGTGGCTTATCTTTACAGGGAATGGACTGGGTCCTCTGGCCCAACTGAGCTGATCGTTGACTGGAAATGGTAATGTTCGGCTATTTGGAGACCATTTGCAGCCAAAAAAGTATGGAATTTTTGTGGATGACAATATGCCATATCACTGGGCACTGTTGACCGCATTGGTTTGAAAACCATTCTGGACACGTCGAGCGAATATTTGGCCACCCAGACTGCCCGACATGAATCCCATCGAACATTTAAGGGACATAATCAAGAGGTAGGGTTAGTGCACATAATGCTGCACCGGCAACACTTTTGCAATTAGAGACGGCTACAGAGGCAGCACGATTCAATATTTCCGCAGAGGACTTCCAGCGACTCGCTGATTCCCTGCCACGTCGACTTGTTGCACTGCGCTGGGCAAAATGAAGTCCGATACGATATTCGCAGGTACTCCTTTGGCCACCTCACTTTGAAGCTAGTGACCAGAAACATACTTTCAGAAAAGATTTCCAAACATTTAAATATATGTTTGATATTGTCCACTTCAGTTCTTTTTCAACTAACACATAAACGTGCGAACTAGCCTGCCAGACTTATTGCAACAGCATACGAAGAAATAAGAAACATTTTACGAGCGTCTACTAACTTTCATTCTTTGATTGGTGGGATGTTTTGATTTTGATAGCTGTGTACTGGGTTTGTTCTGTGTAACAAGTGGTGCTTATGTATAAGGGTATATTATTTATTGTTTCTGGACGGTACTTCCAATTACAGCTCTACGTCATTATCTGCATCCCGATCAACAAAATTTATGCAAGTGTGGATGTTTGCTCGCCCTAAAACACAAATGTCCGAAACGCTTTAGAGCTACCAGAATTATTTAAAGTCCTGACCAGATATAAAGGTGTAAAATTCAAAGTCCAGAGCACTAGTAAAACGGTTTACGAAGTGTGTTACTGTATGTGATGCAATATGACATGGAAAGGAGCCTGTGACCAGTAGTCACAGACCCACAGGACACACCAAATTAACAACACAACATTGAAATGCTATACTAATCCAAACAAATCCATCTGATGACTGTGGTGTCACCGCCAGACACCACACTTGCTAGGTGGTACCCTTTAAATCGGCCGCGGTCCGGTAGTATACGTCGGACCCGCGTGTCGCCACTGTCAGTGATTGCAGACCGAGCGCCACCACGCGGCAGGTCTAGAGAGCCTTCCTAGCACTCGCCCCAGTTGTACAGCCGACTTTGCTAGGGAGGGTTCACTGACAAATACGCTCTCATTTGCCGAGACGATAGTTAGAATAGCCTTCAGCTACGTCATTTGCTACGACCTAGCAAGGCGCCATAGCATTTGATAATTAATATTGTGAAGCTTGTACAGTAACGAGAGATGTTCACCAATTGTGGATTAAAGTTAAGTATTCCAACAGCTACGTACTTCATTTGCTAGACTCAAATCCTTTAACTGTTCCAGACCTCACGCCAATCTGCGTGAGCTTAAACGCGTGCATTTCGGCCTCCTCTAGCAACACGGTGTTGGCTCTTCTGCCAACACTACAATGACAAAGGTTTAAAATCCCGAAACGCATTGTGGAAATTAATTACAGGTATTACTAAGCTGCTTGTTTCATTCGACACGCACGAAAGTTTAAATTTATCAGCACAGTTCACACATTGTTGAATGTAGCACAGTGCCACTCTTCAAAAACAAGTAAAGAGCGAGCTGGCGTAGTGGTTAGCATACTGGACTCGCGTCCAGGACCATCCTGATTTAGGTTTTCCGTGATTTCCCTAAATCGCTTCAGGTAAATGGTAGGATGATTCCTTTGAAAGAGCATGGCCGAATTCCTTCCCCATCCTTCCCTAATCCGATGGTACTGATGACCTCGCTGATTGGTCTCAAATCAACCGAAAACAAATCAACCGAAAACAAATCAACCGAAAACAAATCAACCGAAAACAAATCAACCGAAAACAAATCAACCGAAAACAAATCAACCGAAAACAAATCAACCGAAAACAAATCAACCGAAAACAAATCAACCGAAAACAAACTATGAAACACGTTGTAAATTTCTTGAATCCTTTCTCTACACCTCACTACTTGACCGAGAATATTTTAAGATCACAGTTAATTCAAGTTGTGTGAGAGAAAGTAGAGCGACTGGGTTCATTTTAGCTGTACTGGGACTAACTCTACATCCCTAGATCCCTTCCCCATATACTGCCTGACGAAGAATGTGAGGTTCCCCAAAGAGATAATCAGATGCCAGTGTAACTCCGTATACGCACGCACCATCGTCGGTTATGTAAATGATTATGGAGAAGCAGTTCACTGTCATAGATAGAACGGCCACAAAAGTGAATTAGAGGTGTACGTGGGTAGATCACATAACTAATGAGGAGGTACTGACTAGGATTGGGGAGAAGAGAAATTTGTGGCACAACTTGACTAGAAGAAGGGATCGGTTGGTAGGACATGTTCTGAGGCATCAAGGGATCACTAATTTAGTATTGGAGGCAGCGTGGAGGGTAAAAATCGTAGAGGGAGACCAAGAGATGAATACACTAAGCAGATTCAGAAGGATGTAGGCTGCAGTAGGTACTGGGAGATGATGAAGCTTGCACAGGATAGAGTAGCATGGAGAGCTGCATCAAACCAGTCTCAGGACTGAAGACCACAACAACAACAACAACAACAACAACATGTGTCTACTGTTGTTCTCAGGCCTGGTAGAGTTTATATGAGGCGTGAACAGCGCCAGTCATACAGTGATCATTGTGAAGAAGATGGGGATGCTGCTTCCTCGTGTGGGACAGCGTTATCAGAATCTGACAGTTTGAAAGGGACCTCATTGTCAGTCTCCATTTAGTAGGCTGGTCTAACCGTGAAATATCCAGACTTAGGGCATCCGGATGTTACAGACTGGACTGCATAGAAATGTGAGGGCTGGCATGCTAGTCGTCCAGGTTCCGGGCGACCTCGTCTGACCACCGCAAGGGATGACCGCCGTGTTGTGCACCATACATATCCAAAGCGCTTCACATATGCGCCCGCCGTTCGATAACACGAAACGGACACTGGAACACTGTGTTATTGGGCACTACTGGTCGGAGACCAGCAGCAGTCGGATCTAAAGAATTGCCGTTCCATGAATGGTTGCATTCTGAGTAGTGACGAGCCCAGGAATCATGCTACTTCCTGGCAGATTAAAACTGTGTGTCATACCGAGACTCGAACTCGGGACCTTTGCCTTTCGCGGGCAAGCGCTTTACCATCTGAGCTATCCAAGCACGACTCACGACCCGTCCTCACAGCTCCAATTCCGCCAGTACTTCGACTTCTACCTGTCTATTTTTACAGTTTTTACCCTCTACAGCTTCCTCTAAAACCATGGAAGTCGTTCCCTGATGTCTTAACTCATGTCCAATCATCCTGTCCCTTCTCCTTGTCAGTGTTTCCCAGAGATTCCTTTCCTATCCGATTCTGCGCAGAGTCTCCTCATTCCTTACTTCATCAGCGCACCCAATTTTCAACATTCGTCTGTAGCACCAGATCTCAAATGCTACGATTCTCTTCTGTTCCCGTTTTCCCACAGTCCATGTTTCACTACCATACAATGCTGAGCTCAGAAATTTCTTCCTCAAATTACGGCCTATGTTTAATAGTAGCATGCTTCCCTTGCCCAAGAATGCCCTAGTCTGTTTTTGATGTCCTCCTCGCTCCGTCCGTCACTGGTTATTTTGCTACCTAGGTATCAGAATTCCTTAACCCCCTCTACTTCACTGTTTTCATTTCTGCTACATCTTATTACTTTTGTCTTTCTTCGATTTACTCTCAATCCATACTCTATACTCATTAGACTATTCATTCCATTCAGAAGATCATGTAATTCTTCTTCATTTTCACTCAGAATAGCAATGTCAACATCAGCGAATCGGTTCATTGATATCCTTTCATCTGGACTTTTAATTCCACTCTCGGACCTTTCTTTTATTTCCATTATTGCTTCTTCCACGTACAGATTGAACAGTAAGGGCGAAAGACTACATCCCGGTCTTACACTCGTTTTAAACCCGGCACTTCATTCTTGGCCGCCCACTCTTATTATTCCCTCTTGGCTATTGTACATGCTGTGTATCACCCGTCTCTCCCTATAGCTTAACCCTATTTTTCTCAGAATTTCCAACATCTTGCACCGTTTTACGCTGTCGAACGCGTTTTGCAGGTCGAGAAATGCTATGAACGTGTCTTGATTTTTCTTTAGTCTTGCTTCCATTATCGACCGCAACGTCAGAATTGCCTCTGGTGCTAACACATCCTCAGTTTTCTTTCCCATTCTTCTGTTTATTATTCTTGTCAGCAACTTGAATGCAAGACATTTTATGCTGATTGTGCAATAATTCTAGTACTTCTGAGCTTTCTTGCAGTCTTCGGATTTGTGTGGACGACATTTTATCCGAAGTTGAATAGTATGTCGCCAGACTCATACATTCTACACACCAACGTGAATAGTCGCTTCGTCGCCACTTCCACTATGAGTTTAGGCGGTTAGCTTTGGTGCTGACTGCATTTTTTCAGTCGTTAGATTTGGATCCAGATTTGACCAACAGTGACAATTGTGACGGTCCACAAAACCTCCAAGTGAAATACCGCTTCATCAGACCACGGAATATTGTCGTACAACTGGGTATAATCATCTCCCCAACCAAGCATAACCCGCAAAATTTCTTTTTCATGTTGCATTCCTCATCTAACAGTTGACTTCCAAGGTCGAAGAAACAGCTCACTCTTTAAAATGGCCATTAAGGTGTGACGTGAAAATCCTTTTTCTGCAGCAGCTTGTCTTGTTGACTTTGAAGGGCTCTGTTCAACGACGTGCTGAACGATATTTCCATTTACTTCCGGTTTGGATGTTGAGGGTCTTTCGGATCGAACTGCTTCTTTCATACTGCCAATTGAGATTAATTTCTGTTAATAGTTTCTTTATTGTCTTAGCGATAAGCTTTGCATTTCTACCTCGCTCTTCGCCTCCCCCCCCCCCCCTCCCCCCTCCATCCTTTTTGAACGTGCATCACTGACCGCCAAACTTTATAGCTGGTGGCAATTTTAGCCCTGACTTCTACTGTAGTAAACTAGCCATTGTTCCGCTTTCACTCGATCAACCTCTTAAAACATAAATGGTAAACTCATATTAGTGGCCGTTATTACACGCCAGCAGGAGCTGATGCTGCTTTCTAGGAGAATTAAAAATAAAAATAGCTATTGACTTTACAACCACGCTGTATGTGTCGGTGTCTGTTTAAACGTGCTTGGTTATAGTCAGTTGCATATCTATGCGATACTAGGAAAGTGTACGTGGCTAATAACAGATACAGTGCAAATTTTAATCTAGAGCGGATTTCAATATCAGTCAGACATCGACAAAATGGAAAAATCTCAAGAACAACTTCTCACAAGAGCTGGATCATTTAGATATCTTGAAGACAAACACGTAATCAAAATAATATGTGATCACAGAACCCTATATCAGTAAGTGAAATAGTTTGGAGTAGTGCGATCGCGATAACTGCTAGTCGGCTGCGACAGCTTGTGGAAATTTCCCAGAAGTATTTGACTCAGCAACCGATATGCTCGTGAACCAGTGAGTACGATGAGATGTTCTAGCCGTTTATAAATCCACTGTATGGCTAAATTTGCAAGCTCGGTTCGTTTTGGCTATATTAAAGTGACTTGGAAGTTCACTGGATAATAGTAGTAAAGGGACTACGCAGTTCCCAAACATGGATACTACAGAAAATTTCGGTAATACGGTTACACACGAAATTGGACAGCATTGCGTGCCTCTCGTGCCATCGATAAATGAGTTTTGTTTGCTCTCTCATGTTTCAGTCGACATGCAAGGAACCCAACAACATAGAATTTAGCATTGCATTGTAAATCTAAAAAATAAAAAAAAACATTGACCTAAAGAAGATTCTGCCTCGCTTACCTGATCAAAATATCATAATTTGTCTTTCGAAGTTTTTCACACATGTTTTCAACCGAATGCCCGGATAATTCCAACTAATAATTCAAAACCGACTCCTTCCTCTGTCCCTATCTAACAACAATGAAACGTAAAGCTGTCCTCAATACAATGTTAGTTGCAGCACCCCCACTGTTTTTCTAGACGTTGTCCTATGTGAGGTCGCATGCCTTTGCTCTACTCCGACCTTTGAATTCATTTATAGGGAAACCTGCAGTTTAACGAGGACTCTAAATAAAATTCAAGTTAATATTTTTGACATGCACAAATTTTTATTGGAAACGAAAGAAGCAACATCTGAAAGAAACTAATCTAGTACGAACTCAAGATAGTATTATGAGTATTACTACCTTTATCGTTATTATTATTATTATTATTATTATTATTATTCATTCTTTCTTTACTTTCTCAGACGTTAAGTCTGGTTAAAAATGGAAAGTGACGCATACCTTGATCAAGCGTATGGTATGTGTTATATTGCATTTAGGAACTTTCGGGTAATTGAACATGTATCAATAATTGCAGATTTCTGTAGTTGTATATATAAGTTTGGATGTAGCTGTATTGCATTTATGTACTGGTGGATATTGTGTGGTATGACTCCTGTAGTTGATAGTGTAATTGGTATAATGTCAACTTTATCCTGATGCCACATGTCCTTGACTTCCTCAGCCAGTTGGATGTATTTTTCAATTTTTTTCTCCTGTTTTCTTTTGTATATTTGTTGTATTGGGTATGGATATTTCGATTAGTTGTGTTAATTTCTTCTTTTTATTGGTGAGTATGATGTCAGGTTTGTTATGTGGTGTTGTTTTATCTGTTATAATGGTTCTGTTCCAGTATAATTTGTATTCATCGTTCTCCAGTACATTTTGTGGTGCATACTTGTATGTGGGAACATGTTTTATAAGTTTATGTTGTAAGGCAAGCTGTTGATGTATTATTTTTGCTACATTGTCATGTCTTCTGGGGTATTCTGTATTTGCTAGTATTGTACATCCACTTGTGATGTGATCTACTGTTTCTATTTGTTGTTTGCAAAGTCTGCATTTATCTGTTGTGGTATTGGGATCTTTAATAATATGCTTGCTGTAATATCTGGTGTTTATTGTTTGATCCTGTATTGCAATCATGAATCCTTCCATCTCACTGTATATATTGCCTTTTCTTAGCCATGTGTTGGATGCATCTTGATCGATGTGTGGCTGTGTTAGATGATACGGGTGCTTGCCATGTAGTGTTTTCTTTTTCCAATTTACTTTCTTCGTATCTGTTGATGTTATGTGGTCTAAAGGGTTGTAGAAGTGGTTATGAAATTGCAGTGGTGTAGCCAATGTATTTATATGAGTGATTGCTTTGTATATTTTGCTAGTTTCTGCTCGTTCTATAAAGAATTTTAAATTGTCTACCTGTCCATAATGTAGGTTTTTTATGTCGATAAATCCCCTTCCTTCTTCCTTTCTGCTTAATGTGAATCTTTCAGTTGCTGAATGTATGTGATGTACTCTATATTTGTGGCATTGTGATCGTGTAAGTGTATTGAGTGCTTCTAGGTCTGTGTTACTCCATTTCACTACTACAAATGAGTAGGTCAATATTGGTATAGCATAAGTATTTATAGCTTTTGTCTTGTTTCTTGCTGTCAATTCTGTTTTCAGTATTTTTGTTAGTCTTTGTCTATATTTTTCTTTTAGTTCTTCTTTAATATTTGTATTATCTATTCCTATTTTTTGTCTGTATCCTAGATATTTATAGGCATCTGTTTCTTCCATCGCTTCTATGCAGTCGCTGTGGTTATCCAATACGTAATCTTCTTGTTTAGTGTGTTTTCCCTTGACTATTCCTCAGATTCCTGAGTTCTCGTTTTATCTTGATCGTGTGTGCTCTGTCACTAGGGGCTCTGGACGTGGCCACTATATGAGATGCCATGGTGTTTGGGGGAGACGTTTGCTGTCTGTCTTTGAATAGGTGCTCCACTTCCTAATTTCCTTAACAGGGTCCATGCTTGTCGGCTTGAAGTCTGGAAATTCAGGCTCTCCATTGCTTCTGTCCATTTACGTTGTCTTGCAGTATCAAGACTGTGGAGAAGGTCATCGGCCAGTTCTTTGTCGCCCGTCTTGAGGAAGCGCTGGTAGAGCTCGTCACTGTTTTTGGACCACCCTGGGACATACTCTCGTCGGTATCCCCTAGGGATGTGCTTCTTGGCAGTGCTAATTACTGTTCCGATGAATCTTCTATAGTTTTTATGGGTAGGTGGTATCCATCCTAGACATTTATCAAGGTCTCGAGAGTACTTTTCCCAATTTGCGTTCTTGAAATTCCATCTGGGGCAAGGCATGGAAGTCACCAGTGGGATTTGGCTGCCAATTTCAATAATGACTGGTCGGTGCTGGCTGTGAGGAAAGTCGCACAGGACTTTATGGGTAGCTGGTAGTGGTTGGTTATTTCCGTCAGTTGAGGTGAAGCATAGATCCGGGT
This sequence comes from Schistocerca americana, assembly GCF_021461395.2. Lineage (NCBI taxonomy): Eukaryota > Metazoa > Arthropoda > Insecta > Orthoptera > Acrididae > Schistocerca > Schistocerca americana. The sequence continues at coordinate 440,020,947 of NC_060125.1, forward strand.
TGTATTCCTGCTCCCAGGCAGCTGATCTGAATGTGTAACGGTCTTTCGCATCAAAGATAAGGTTAAGATTTTCATTTTCAGCCCATTTCACCAAGGTTTCACCATTAGCATCACACTCCTTATATTTCCACTGTTCGTGGTGGCTATTGAAGTCTCCCAGATAGATTGCTGGGTGAGGTTGAGCCTGAATTACTGATCTTGGCCATGGAGTGGTTGGAGGTTTATAAATATTTGTAACGGTTACGCTCCCAATTTTTACTGTGACATTATGGATTCCATCACCTGACGACGTGGAGATAAGGGAGGCATTTTCTATATCATGTCTGATGTAGGTTGCAACACCATGGGTATGGTGGTAAGTGGCACCAAGTAATTCAAATCCGGGTATTTTGCCCCTTTTCCGCAGTTGTACTTCAGTACTACAATGTGTTTCCTGAATGGCGATCAGATCAATGTTGTCTTTCTTCAGTAGTTTTGATAAGTATTGGCACTTAGAATAGCTTATGCTCTCTATGTTGAGATGGCAGATTCGGACCGTAGGTCCAAGTTTCCTTGTTGGCATATCCTTAGGAGGACGTTTTTTGTGTCTACTTGCATAGTCAGGAGAACCTTTCACGGTTTGTCTGACTGCCATTATGTGCTAGATCATTTAGGCGACAGAAACTGAATACGCTCTCCCTTTCTCACTCGAAGAAATAGAAACAGCACTCAAAGAGGTCAAGCCAGGGAAAGCACCAGGACTCGACAGCATTAACCCAGAACTCCTGATACACTGCGGTAAATACACAAAACTCTGGCTGGCGAGATTCTTCACCGACATCATCCAAACCGGTAATGTGCCTAGTGACCTCAAAAGATCGAAAATAATAGCCATCTTAAAACCAGGGAAACCAACAAACTCACCAAAGAGCTACAGGCCCATAGCACTACTGTCAGTAATATATAAATTGTTAGAAAGGCTCATCTACAATAGAATCTGCCAGAAAATACTCAATGCTATACCAATCGAACAAGCAGGTTTCAGACCAAACCGCAGCTGTGTCGACCAAGTTCTCTCACTCACGACGTACACTGAAGCTGGGTTCCAAAGAAAGCTTAAAACCTCTGCAGCATTCATAGACCTGTCAGCTGCCTACGACACAGTCTGGAGAGAAGGCATGATTTATAAGTTCCTCCGCATAATCCCATGTAAACTAACAGCTCGCCTACTAAATAACATGCTGAATGACAGAACGATCCAAGTCACCATGGGTTCAGATATTAGTTCACCGAGGAAATTAAAAAATGGCCTACCTCAAGGATCGGTGCTTGCACCACTCCTCTTCAATCTCTACATTGCAGACATACCGGAAACAAGATCAAAGAAGTTTGGCTACGCCGATGACTGGGTCCTTGCAACGAGAAGTCAGTCATTTGAAGGGGCAGAGGAGACCCTAACAGCTGACTTGGAGAAGATGGGAGAATACTTCCGAAAATGGCACCTGCAACCTAACGCCAACAAAACAGAAGTATCATGTTTTCACCTAAACAATAAAGCGGCTAAGAGGGAGTTCAGAATAAAATTCGAGACCACATGGCTTACCCACAATAAAACCCCAAAGTACCTAGGTGTGACCCTCGATAGAACACTCTCTTTCAAAGGTCACCTAATGAAAACAGCAGAGAAACTAAAAACAAGGAATAACATTATACAGAAGTTCTGTGTAACGACATGGGAAGCGGCAGCTACTACGTTACGGACATCAGCCTTAAGTCTCGTCTTCTCAGCTGCCGAATATTGTGCGCCGGTATGGCTAAACAGCCCCCACACCCATAGAATCGATGCACAGCTCAATAACACAATGAGAATGATCGCTGGTGTAATAAAAACTACACCCGTGGAATGGCTCCCAGTACTGAGCCACATACCACCCCCTAACCTACGCCGCACAAACGCTCTTATAAGAGAGTACAAAAAGATAATGAGCAATCGGAATCTACCCATCCATGAGAATTTTGAAGATGCCACCCAAAGCCGCCTCTGCTCCAGAAGGTCACCCATCAGAACCGCAATAGCCACATCTGCAACAGAGAAAGAATTCAACATAACCAGCGCCTGGCACCAAGAATGGTCCTTAAAGAACATCAGCAAACTTCCATGTATCTCCCAGAAGCCTCCAGGTTTTGACTTATCACGCAAAACCTGGGCAACTTTAAACAGAATTAGAACTAAACATGGCAGATGCGCCTATTCCCTCTACCAGTGGGGCATGACAGAATCGCCGCTATGTCAATGTGGAGAAAATCAAACTATCCAGCACATAATAGAAGACTGCCCCAGAACAGCCTATGATGGGACTCCAGAAGATTTCCTGATGGCGACTCCAGAATCAATTGCATATATTAACCCATTAGATGTTTGTTTGTAATTACTTCCAAACTACTATAACTTTGTATAACTACTGTAACATGTGTATTATGTGTAATTTTGTATAATTTTGTATAATTCTGTATAACTATTGTAATAACTGTAAGAACATCTAATGCCAAATTATTACAATTTTGCATATTGATTGTAATAACAATTGTGTCTAAATGCCATATGCTAAATAAATAAATCCCTTGACTATGCTATTTTTCTTACATTTGTCTGTTCCAAAAGCCATATTTATATCATTGCTGAATACTTCTGTTATCTTTAGTAATTGGTTGAGTTGTTGATTTGTTGCTGCCAGTAGTTTTAGATCATCCATGTATAGCAGATGTGTGATTTTGTGTGGGTATGTTCCAGTAATATTGTATCCATAATTTGTATTATTTAGCATGTTGGATAGTGGGTTCAGAGAAAGGCAGAACCAGAAAGGACTTAATGAGTCTCCTTGGTATATTCCACGCTTAATCTGTATTGGCTGTGATGTGATATTATTTGAATTTGTTTGGATATTAAGTGTGGTTTTCCAATTTTTCATTACTATGTTTAGGAACTGTATCAATTTAGGATCTACTTTGTATATTTCCAATATTTGTAGTAACCATGAGTGGGGTACACTATCAAAATCTTTTTGGTAATCAATGTATGCATAGTGTAGCGACCTTTGTTTAGTTTTAGCTTGATATGTCACCTCTGCATCTACTATCAGTTGCTCTTTACATCCTCGTGCTCCTTTGCAACAGCCTTTTTGTTCTTCATTTATAATTTTGTTCTGTGTTGTATGTGTCATTAATTTCTGTGTAATGACTGAAGTTAATATGTTGTATATTGTTGGTAGGCATGTTATGGGGCGATATTTAGCTGGGTTTGCTGTGGCTGCTTGATCTTTAGGTTTCAGATAAGTTATTCCATGTGTAAGTGTATCAGGGAATGTGTATGGGTCTGCAATGTAACTGTTAAATAATTTAGTTAGATGTGAATGTGTTGAGGTGAATTTCTTTAGCCAGAAATTTGCTATTTCATCTTTTGCAGGGGCTTTCCAATTGTGAGTAGAATTAATTGCTTGGGTGACTTCATGTTGCAAAATTATCACTTCAGGCATTTGTGGTATTATCTTGTACGTATCTGTTTCTGCTTGTATCCACCGTGCATGCCTGTTATGTTGTACCGGGTTTGACCATATGTTGCTCCAGAAGTGTTGCATGTCTGTTATGTTTGGTGGATTGTCTATTTTAATGTGTGTGTTATCTATTGTCTGGTAAAATTTCTTTTGGTTTGTGTTGAATGTTTGGTTTTGTTTCCTTCTATTTTCACTTTTTTTGTATCTTCTAAGTCATTTGGCCAATGCTTGTAATTTCTGCTTCTTTTCATCTAATTGCTCTATCACTACTTCTTGTGAGATTTTACCTAACCTTTTTCGTTTTTTTTCTGACATTTCATTTCTTATAAATTGTGTTACCTGTCCGATGTCTTTTCTCAGTCTTTCTATTCTGATCTGTAGCCTGTGTTGCCAAGCTGGTTTTGTGGGTTTCTTCTGTGTGTTGGTTGGTTCTGATCTCTGCCTAGTGTGTGTATTTAGTGTAGTGAGTGCTCCTATATAAACCAGTAGTTGTAACTCTTCCATAGTTGTGTTTTCATTTATTTTGTTGTGTATGATTGTGTTGATAGTTTTTATTGTTGTTTCGACTTGTGGGTTATTTGGCGGTCTATGCAAGAATGGTCTAATGTCTGTATTTGTATCTTTGTATTCTATATATGTCAGCTGAAATTTTTCTTCTATATCTAACATGTGTGTCACTTCGTGTTCTATTTGTGCTTGTTCTGGTGGCTGTCTTAAGATTTCGTTTTCCTCTGACTGTTTAATTGATGCGTGTTGTTCTTTGTTTGTTTGCTCTGGGATGTTTGAGTCCATTACTGTATTTTCTTCTTCTTCTGATTGCACATTATTTTGTTCCAGTATTTGTTGTACTTGTTGCTTGATGTTTTCTAATTCTGACTGGGGTATCCTGTTATTTTTGATTATTACACGGATCTGATCAGCTAGTCGTTGTTCTGTTAAAAATTTTAATTCTGGGTATCTGGTGATAAATGTTGTGTATACTTGTGATCTGTATCCAGTTGTGTTGGTTCCAAGGTTTCTTGCTTGGTAATAACAGAACATGAGGTGTCGATTAACTTCATCTGACCATCTCATCCTCTGTCTGTTTTCCTTCTAGGGTGGTTGCAGGAAGCATATCCTGCAAAACACCTCTATTTGGATTTGAATCATTTTCCAGTTGGCTAGCAGTGTCGTTACCATTGTGGGCGGGCATAGGGTTCAAGGGTCGTCCCCGACCATGACGGCGCTTGTCCGAGGCTTCTTTAGTTCTGTCCTGAACCAAGTAATCACACTAAAAGGGAGGTTAGCCCTATTAGTGGTTTGTTCTTTTCGTCGCCTTTTACGACTGGCAGAACATACCGGAGGCCTATTCTTTTCCCGGGCCTCCACGGGAATTATTATTATTATTATTATTATTATTATTATATTGTTATTATTATTATTGTTCTTGTTTTCGGTGTTAGTCTGATTTGGGATATCACACTTCCGACTTTATTAGTCTATGAATCCTGTGCATATTAAGACGACATTCTCCAAATTGTGTCACTTTACGTAGATGTCAGACTACATAAAATTACACACTGGAAGCAGAGAATTTTATCAACTTAAGACTAATACGCTGCCACAGTCAGTCTTTGCCCTAATTGATAAAAGCATTTGATCTGTGAGTTGCAACACAGCCTTGGCAAAGGTCCAGAAACGACCTTCGGTCAGTATCAGCAAGAATCGAGCAATGACTCATAGGATAATGTTGCCAGACTAACACTTCACTGTTATCAAACTAATTCTGATGGAGACTACCTTATAAATATACATAACTATACGCCGCAAGCTACTGTACAGGGCTCGGCGGAGGGTACTTCTCACATATATGATCCCGTCCTATTCCTCTTGAGCTTTGAGCAAGAGAGAAATGTCTGTATGCCTCTGTACTGGCCCCAATCTCTCTCGTCAGTCTCAGGATCCCTATGCAAGATATGCAATGGTGACAACGCAATGGCGGCACAGTCACTTCGAATACATATTCTCTAAATTCACCCAACAGTGCACTAAATTATGTCGCCTTTAGTCCACAAATTCCTATTTAAAATCTCTGGACATATCTGTTACCCTTCCACGTAGACTATACCGAGCTGTTATACGATCGTAGCTTCGTGACATTGAATTCCTTCAAAGTCTATTACCATTCCTGCTTGACAAGGTCGCCAGACAATGGAACAATGTTCGAGAACTGGCCATTAGCGCCTTCTCTAGAATTCCATTTGTACACACATTGGACTTTCCCAACTCTTCCAACGAACTGATTTTACGTGAGGGTCTCATTTCGTCTCTCCTGCTAGTACGAGGGTCATTCAATAAATAATTATACATAGTTTTTTTCTGAAGACAGATTAGTTTTATTCGGGATTCCAATACACCATATTATTCTCCACTCTTTTGGCTTCAAAACCCTATTTTTCAACTTAATCTCCATTCAATGCGACGAACTTACGCTACTTTACTGAGTGGTGTACTGCGCCACACTTTAGGTAACACTAACGCCAACTTTGTACTATGTTTCAATAGTAGGAGATATACTGGATGAATAAGCTCAAATAGGTAGGGGAAAAGCAGCGTCGGCCAATGTAGCCCGTTCTCTTAACACTACAATTAGTTGTCCCGACAAGATCTTGCCTACACTCAACGACATAATTTGTGCGACTTGAAATAATCGTTTGTACTAACACAACGACGTCACGTAAGATTTTATGTTCAGTTTCTCACGCTGTAAATTGCACTACCGCTCGCTACGGCCTCACTATGTACGAAAGGATGGACTTTTCGCGGTACAATGGGGTCAGTGATAAATACCTGGATACTAATCACAACAATGCATCTGATTATTAGCGTTCACTACCTTCGAAAGATAAACATACCGTCAAAGCTAGCATCAAGCACCAGAAAAATACTAAATGCTAGAAGCTACGGCGAGTAGGAATGATGTATTTACTCTAGCAATAACAGCAACCTATATTGGTGGACACGTTTACAAGGCAAAGACATGATTTTATACAGTTTATGCATCGTATATCCTTGACTATTGAAATTTTATCACAATAAACTATTTCGTTAATCTCAATCTTTCATAATTAAAGGGACTAACTTTTCATTTATTAATTATCTTTCTTTCCGTTACAAGTCTTAACTGAAAAATATTATTCCTTCTCTTTCATTCCTTTGAGCTTTGCTATCACCAATATTCCAGTCTTTTACTTTATTGGCCATTGAATTTACTTTTTGGATTTACTTTTTTCCGAGAAGACATATTCCAGATATTAGTGTGCTTTCAAATAAGCCTCTCATTATCTTTTCTTGTAATAGTTTTGGGGATAAAAAGATAACTCGAGTAATGACTTTTTGAGTTTAAAACAGTTTTCTTTATTTCCTGCAATTGAATCATGTATATGTACAACTCAGCGTTTTATTTTAACAGTGTTGGTTCACTATTCAAAACCCTCCCTAACCGGAAATTTAACAAAAAATAAAACAAAAAACCGAAGTGTCACCGGCACTTTTCAGCTTTCTGAACTTCAAATAATCAGACAAAGAGAATTAGCGTGTTCTTTATTAAATGGTTCTTGATTTGTCGTTTAAGGCCAAAGGGAAAAGCTATCACATTCTCACTAAATTTCTGATGCTTTCTCAACACACAGCTACTGCGTAGGACGACCGTTCTCTTCATGAAGACTACACATTCAGTGCATCCAGAGAGATTTCCTGGATTTACTACATTGCGACGCTCACGCCGAAGTCACACAACAAATCCTAACCCATATATCGCTAAATCACTACTCCTTAATGCTAGCGTACACCTATACAACCACAGTAATACAATGCAACGCTACTATCCCTTAGTGAGTGCTTTAATCCTCAACCACAACACAACACAACGGCTTCGCGTGAACACGTCTCTTCACGTACACCATCCAACGGGAAATCTCACGACAGTATTGAAATACAGTTCGTCTACCATCGCGTGGCTATTAAACAGCAAAAAATGGTTCAAATGGCTCTGAGCACTATGGGACTTAACATCTATGGTCATCAGTCCCCTAGAACTTAGAACTACTTAAACCTAACTCACCTAAGGACACCACACAACACCCAGCCATCACGAGGCAGAGAAAATCCCTGACCCCGCCGGGAATCGAACCCGGGAACCCGGGCGTGGGAAGCGAGAACGCTACCGCACGACCACGAGATGCGGGCAAGTAAACAGCACAACGCACCATTAATCACAACTACGAGAAACTAATATCACACTTCAATGAATCGGAGCTCTTCCTATGCCTGGTGAGTCCACACACTACCAAAAATCGGCGAAATAATTATTTCCTACATAAGCCGATAATCTTCGCAAAAAAAACTCGCTACACGACTTAGAGCTGCTTTAAATACATTTTATTTCTATCCCCACTGCAAATTAGTTCATGGAGCACACGTGTGAGCCGATCTCATCTGACTCTTGAGATAATCTCTCTCGAAGCTCACTACGCTAACGATACTCTGACACCATTATTCAAATTCTAAAAGGACAAGCCAAGAACCATTCTCTGCGAACAAACATATCACGCTAATTCTTTCTTTAACGATAACTGTAACTTCTTTGCAGTCGCCGGCGAATGTTCGTAGTGGCCAGCTGCATCGTAGCTTTGCCGCACGCAATGATTCAGCAATCTGCTGGGCGTTGCAAGCTCGCTGACTTGACAGGACACTGCATTTCTCGACCACAAAGTGTCACATGTCTACAACATTTTAACACAAAAATTTAAGAAAACTATGTAAACAACATTATCTCATTCTTCTAGCACATACAGATCGATAATAAGTTGAGGAGATACAAAGAAGCGACGCGCTTTTTTCGGGTTGAAGACACTTTGGCGCATTACAGAGGATCTGTATCCCTGCATGGTACCACTCTACTGGTGGACATCGGCACCAACGTCTTGCTGTACCAATGACGTCCCCCATCATCCACGCATTGTTTCCCGCGCAGTACATCCTTCGTTGGGCCAAACAGATGGAAGTCGAAATGTGCAACATCCGAGCTGTAGGGTGGATGAGGGAGAACAGTCCAATGGAGATTTTTACGTTCCTGTCGGGTGCGGAGATTTGTGTGAGGCCTTGCGTTGTCATTGAGAAGGAGAATTTCGTTTGCATCCGTCGACCACCTCGAATGAGAGTGTCCGCACGTGTCAATATTGCAGAGGTCAGAGAGATGTGCGGCCAGCGGACATGCGGGAGGTCGGACAGGTTTGCGCGACATTGTTGCGAAGATGACAGACGCGTCGCCCAAAGATTCACTGTGCTTTTACTCATTGCCAGGTCTCCGTAGACATTCCGCAAGCGCCTATGAATATCTGCGATGCTCCAGTTTTCCGCCAAAAGAAACTCTGTGACAGCTCTCTGCTTGGAACGCACCTCGGTTACAGACGGTATTTTGACGGCTACATGTAGCGCCGGCACCTATCGGAACTTCATAAAATTAGAGGGGCTGATGCCGGAATATTTCACGAAGTCCTACAGCAAATTCCGCATTTTTTTCAGCCGAAACTGGCCGAGAAAAAAAAGTGTTACATTATTTATTGATTGCCCCACACCACTAATCTCATTTACTTCCACATACATACTCCTCAACCCAACAACCCATCATACGGTGAATGACGGAGGGTACCTTGTACCACAGGTAGTCATTAAATTTCCTGTTCTCTCGCAAATCTCAAATGTAGCAACGGAAACCAACTCCCTGTTGCTTCTATACGAGCTCTGATTTCTCGTGTCTGGTCTTCTCGGTCTTTGCGTAAGATGTCTGTGGTAGCAGTAGAGTCGTTCTTTAGTCTGTCGCAAATACCAGTTGTGTAAACTTCCGAAAAGAACATGTTCTATCCACCGGGTATTCCCATTTCAGTTCACGAAGCACTTCCGCAAGACAAGTGTGCTGATCGAACCTACGACTAACAAATCTAGCAACAGGCATCTGGACTGCTTCCATGTTTTCCTTTAATCCGACCTAATGGGGATGCCGCACACTCGAGCGGTACTCAGGAATGGGTCGACAAGTTTTCTGTATGTGGTCTCTCTTGCACATGAGCTACACTTTCCTAGAATTCTCCTATTAACCCGAAATGGACAATTCACCTTCCCTACTACCAACCTTACGCGTCTACTCATTTTATTTCGCTTTTTTACTTTATGCCTAGACATTTAACCGCCGGGACTGCGCCCAAGCAGCACACAATTGTTTTTCCTACTAATCTGTATGAACTTACACTTTTTTGCACATTCAGAGCAAGCTGCCGTTCATCAGACCAAGTGGAATTTGTCTCCATATCATTCTATATACTCGACGACGGCATTTTCTGATACACTAGAGCGTCATTGACAAACAAATCCGTCAGATCTTTTATTTATGTAGAGAAGAAGAGTGGTATTGTCACACTTGCTCGGAGCACTCCTAACGAAAAAAAAATTAAACACCGGGAGAAATGCATATTTGAACGTAAATGCAGATGCTGCCCAAGCTTGCAGATTGCGCTGTTGTTTTCGACCACGACCGAGGCCTGTGCAATATCATTAATACGAGTATGTTGCAAGTGTCAATCGTGGTCGGAACAGTGGTCTGTGTAGTTCTGTTTTATGTCCTAGGTAAGGGACTTCAAAAGTGGGCGAACTGATGGTGCTCGTATTTTATGTGCTTCTTAACCTAGGAAGCACAAGTGTTTCGTGAGGCACAGTATCCAACATTTATGCGGTCTGCAGGGAAAGCGGAAAAATATCCACTAAGTCACAACGAGCATGAAACAGTGTGTGGGGTTATCGTAACGAACGGTCATTGAAGAGTACTGTGACGAGAAATAACCTGACGACAGCTGCGAAGATCTCGGCAGTACTGAATGTGAAAGGAGCTCCATAAGGAGGGAATTGCAGGAGGAGATGAAATTCCAAAATCACTTGCCGGTGATGCAAATGCACGTAGCAGAAAAACGCGACACGGCAGCCATGAAACCTGGACTGTGGAGCATTGGAAGCATGTCGTTTGGTCGGATGAGTCAAGTTTTACACTGTTTCCCACTTCTGGCCGTGTTTACATCCCAACTGCGAAACATGTTCCGGGTGCGCTGATGATCTGGGCAGCCTTATCATGGTGAAAGTGAAGAAGAATGACAGGATCTGTTGAATGGAATTAACAGTCTCATGAGAACAATATATGGAATGAGAGAAAATCGAGTAATGAGAAGTAGCAGAGGTGAGAACAGCGAGAGACTTTAACATCAGAATTGGGGATCAGGAAGTAGACGAAGTTAAGAAATTCTGATACCTAGGCAGCAAAGTAACCCATAATGGACGGAGCAAGGACGACATTAAAATCTGATTAGCACTGGCAAAAAGAGGACCCTCTTGCAAAGAGGACTCTACAAGTATCAACCATAGGACTTAATTGAGGATGAAATTTCTGAGAGTGTACCTTTGGAGCACAGCATTGTATGGTAGTGAGACATGGACTGCGGGAAAACCGGAACAGAAGAGAATCAAAGTATTTGAGATGTAGTTCTGCAGAATAATGAGAAAATTGGGTGGACTGATAAGGGCCTGGTAAGATATCAGGGAATAACTTCCGCGGCACTAGACGGAGCTGTAGAGCGTAAAAACTGTAGGGGAAGACAGAGATTGGAATACACCCAGCAAGTAACTGAGAACGTAAGTTGCAATTGCTACTCTGAGATTCTGAGATGGAAAGGTTGGCACAGGAGAGGAATTTGTGGCGGGTCACATCAAACCAGTCAGAAGACTGATGGCTCAAAACAGTATGTTATTCCGTGGGCCCCTATAGTGACTCGACAATTTCGCACTATTGTCAAGAATTAAGTGGCAATATTGGCTGATATGGTCCATCCCACGGTACAATGTTTGTTCCCGACTGCCAATGATGTGTTCCGAAACGAGAGGTCCTCTGTTCACAAAAGATTGGTTTTCTGAGCCCGAGGATGGATTGACACATCTCTCCTGGCCAATACAGCCACCAGAGTCAATTTTATTGAGCCTTTGTGATCTGTTTTGGAGAGAAGCATGTGTGATCGCTATCCATCTCCAACATCGTTACCTGAACTTGCAGTATTTTCCAGAAACAGTGGTGTAAGAGACCCCTGAAAACCGAACAGGATCTATATTTATCCATTACGAGGCGACTGGAAGATGTTTCGAATGCCAATGGTATCCCTATACAGTATTAGGCATTTTTAAACGCATAATGTAATATTCAGTTTTCCTGCCGCTTGTGTTGTAGCGAGAGAGTTACAGTCTGTTTCCGCAACATACCCCTTATGGTAACATTAAATCAAGGTGGGTTTTTGGCACCTTTCATTACTTTAGTTGACACGTATCTAGAGCGTAATTTATATCTTCTGTCAGCTTTAACTAAAATTGTCCTGCTTCTGACAAATCTCAGCTAAATGTTGTTAGTTCGTACTGTGACTGAGTTGTGCACCACTTCGACCAAACACAAATACTCCTGTACGTTTCTCAATGGCCTTTCTGCCTTTCTGACTTCTGTTACTGAACTAGCATCACAAGTGCTATTCTTCTCTCACTCATTACACTCACTAAAAGATCGGATGTGACTGTAGCCGGAAAGTCTAAAATATTCCTTTCGCGTGTAAGTTATCGGGCTAGTTATTCGAGGCGGATGATATACAGTGTATTCAATATTACTTCGCTGGACTGTTTATCTTTACCGCATAAGGTAAGCGTAGTTTTCTCAGTTGGTAGGGGGCAGGCAGGCGACACTCACCACACAGGTTCCCAACCTGGGGGCAATTACCCCGTGAGGAGTGAAATGTAATTATCTGGGGAGTAGAAGCAAAAGGACTGAATTGCATTTCGTCACGAAACTAAATTATTTTTAACAGATCGTTACTGTTATCACTATTTCGTAAGTCTGTAGTACTCATTACGTAAGTTACTAATAATTGCATACTTTTTCGATTACTAGCATTAACGTATGACAATGTCTAGATGTTGCAGCTTGTGGAACCATACGGTGATGCGACAGGACAAGAAGTGAGCCATGAGACTCATCAACCATCATCTCTTACAGAAGTGGAAGAGCGTGGCATTAAGGATCCCAGGACAGTAATCGTCATCTGTACGATCGACTTGATGCCAGAGTCAGCGCCTGCATTGCTGCCCTTGGAGGCCACACCAGGTACTACGAGTGTCGTTCAATAAGTAATGCCCCACATTTTTTTAAAAAGCCATTTATTTTGTTTAATCGTATGGCTAGGGCCCCTCGTCGGGCAGACCGTTCTCCGGGTGCCGGGCTTTGAATTTGACGCCACTACGGAGACCTGCAGTCGATGATGATGATTATGATGACAGCATTAAACCCAGTCCCTGGGCGGAGAAAATTCCCCGACCCAGCCGGGAATCGAACCCGGGCCCAGAGGTTTGAAAATGCGTCACGCTGACCATTGAGCTACCGGGTACGGACAAAAAGCCATTAATATACGTAGACAAACGTCCTTGTTGGCGTTTCACATTTGATGTTTGTTCTATACGCCGGTGAAGCTTCGAACCGTTCCGGTAAATGGCAGAGCCGTAGTACAGCGTCAAATGGCATCTCCACACACGTCCCATGTTACAAGCAGCGTGCTGTTATTGAATTCTTACGTGCACGAAAACATCCATAAACGTTTTTGTGCAATGTATGGCGATGTTGCAATTGATAGGAGTACAGTTGGGCAATGGGTAAAGTTACAACCTCAGGAAATGCAGAAACGAGCACCTTGATCAGCCACGCTCGGGACGTCCTGTCACAGCCACTGCACCAGACATGCTGAATCGTGCAGATGCCATTATTCGTGCCGACCGGCGCATCACAACTCGACAGTTGGCTGTACAGTTGTCGGTCAGCTTCGGAAGTGCGTCTGCAATGATCGAGACTCTCGGATATTCAGATAGGTGCTCACGATGGCTTCCACGAATGCTCGCAGCGGACCAGACTCAAAGAATGCCCATTTCATCTAAATTGTTGGAGCGTTTTGAGACCGACGGAAAGGCCTGTCTGTCGTAGATCGTTACGTGGGACCAAAGCGGGGTGTACCAAAGGCAGTTCATGGAGTGGCACCATCCTCATTAACCACAAAAGAAGAAATTCAAGACGACAACCTCCGCCGGAAAATTCATGGTGACAATCTTCTGCGATTCTGATGGCGTCATTTTCGTGGATGTGATGCCAAGAGGGTCAACCATCAATTCAGAGGCATACGTGAAGACTGAATAAACTCAAGAACCGTCCTGACGTGTTCGATAGGACAAGAATCCAGCAGAAATCTTGCTCCAACACGATAATGCTCGCCGACAAAAGTCTGAGAATCCGGAAACATATCGCCAAATGTGGTTGGACATCAGTGGCTCGTCCACCCTTCAGTCCAGACCTGGCATCCCCGGACTTCCAACTCTTTGGCTCGTTTAAAGATTGTCTACGTGCAACCCACTTTGAACGTGACGAGAGTGTCAGTCATGCACTGAAAACATGGTTACGCCTACAGGAAAAGAGCTTTTACCAGCAGGAAATACATGCTCTTCCACAACGTTGGTGTATGGCCATAGAAGGTGATGGAGACTACGTAGAAAAATAGAACATGGACAAGACATGATGTATATTGCAAAAAAATTCTGGATTATATCAATAAATACGTTCTGAGAAAAAGATGTGGGGCATTACTTATTGAACGACCCTTATAATATTGGTGTTTCAGCATGGGAAAATATGGGCTACCTCAGCACCGCTTGTGCTGTTGATCTGCAAATGTAATTATTTCATATGTACTGTTGTAACAATAAATACTGTGAATTGGAGGGCCTCAAAGGGTCTACTAATATTCTTCCGGCAGTGTATTTGCACCTGATGATGTAATTTAATTTACGAAATGTGTCGTGCCTTTAATAAACGATTTACAATAGTCGCAGCGATTTTTATTCAACAAGGAAAAATTTGGCTGTGGATGTCCGTCCAATAAACTACTTTTGCTTTGTTCTTTCTTTCTATAAGTTCTGAGTTTGTTACGACGCAGAGTGCATATGAACAAAATGGTCCGATAGAGCTAAATTATGATTGTACCTAGAAGTATTCTTTAGCCTATATCGCAAATCCTACGCCTCGCACGATTCCTCGCCTCTCCGCTTTCGTTTTACGTGCTGCGTACGTTTTCCTGGAAGGGAACGGCGCCAGCCATCCTCGTGCGTCGTAGAATCTTTAGGAAACCACTCATGGCCCTCGGATCCTTCCCAGACGCTGCTGCGCTTCCAACCACTAAAAACATACTACGCGTTTATTTACTTTTCTTCTTTACAGCGTCGCTATAAACTCGCGGTGCCGTACGCTTGTTTCCCTGTATGCCCTATGCCGACTTTTATTACTACATTTGGCTTCACCGAAATTTAGTTTTAAATTTTATGTATTATTCTTTCGCAGAAATCCCACTGGGTTTTCAAGGGATCCTCAAGTTCCGCCGAAAATATATTGGGAACTGCTGCCGTAAGCGACAAAGTGGCGGCAGCGGCGGACAGACAGAGATGGCATGGATAGCGTGTGGACGTAGTCGAAGCTGTACAATTTTTAATGTCTCCCTTCATGTCAAGCAATTACTGGACAAGATTAAAGGGGAACATCATGTTATTTCTTACCTTGGGATAAGATTAAAAACAAAATAAATACACTATGTGATCAAAAGTATCCGGACACCTGGCTGACAGTTACTTACAAGTTTGTGGCGCACCCCATTGGAAATGCTGGAATTCAGTATGGTGTTGGCCCACCCTTAGCCTTGATGACAGCTTCCACTCTCGCAGGCATACGTTCAATCAAGTGCTGGAAGGTTTCTTGGCTAATGGCAGCCCATTCCTCACAGAGTGGTACACTGCGGAGAGGTATCGATGCCAGTCGGTGAGGCCTGGCACGAAGTCGGGGTTCCAAAACATTCCAAAGGTTTTCTACAGGATCCTGGTCAGGACTCTGTGCAAGCCAGTCCATTACATAGATGTTATTTTCGTGTAACCACTCTGCCACAGGCGTTGAATTATGAACAGGCGTTCAAAGATGCAATCACCATCCTCGAATTGCTCTTCAACAGTGGGAAGCAAGAAGGTGCTTAAAACATCAATGTAGGCCTGTGTTGTGATAGTGCCATACAAAACAAGGAGTGCAAGCCCCCTCCATGAAAACCACGACCACACCATAACACCACCGCCTCCGAATTTTACTGTTGGCACTACACACGCTGGCAGATGACGTTCACCGGGCATTCGCAATACCCACACCCTGCCGTGGGATCGCCACATTGTGTTCCGTGATTCGTTACTCCACACAACGTTTTTCCACTGTTCAATCGTCTAATGTTTACGCTCCTTACACCAAGCGGGGCGTCGTTTGGCATTTAACGGCGTAATGTGTGACTTTTGAGCAGCCGATCGACCACGAATTCCAAGTTCTCTCACCTCCCGCCTAACTATCACAGTACTTGCAGTGAATTCTGGTGCTGTCTGGAATTCCTGAGTGATGGTCGGGGTAATTGTCCGCCTATTACACATTACAACCCTCTTCAACTGGCAGCGGTCTCTGTTAGTCAACATACGAGGTCGGCCTGTACGCTTTTGCGCGGTACGTGTCCCTCGATGTTTTCTTCACTATCACATCGGCAACAGTGTACCTAGGGCTGTTTAGGAGTGTGGAGATCTCGCGTACAGACGTATGACACAAGTGACACCCAATCACCTGACCATGTTCGAAGTCCGTCAGTTCCGCGGAGCGCCCCGTTCTGCTCTCTCACGATGCCTAATGACTACTGAGGTCGCTGATATGGAGTACCTGGCATTAGGTGACATCACAATGCACCTAATAGGAAAAACTTATGTTTTTGGGTGTGTCTGGATACTTTTGATCATATAGTGTAAGTATGTCGATGACTGAATGAACAGAGCCCTTACGGCAAGATATCTCAAAGCATTTTTGAGCCATAGAGTTTTGTGCCATCAGTTATTTGGTTATCATGAACCACTTACTACGTACAGGGCGAATCACCTGAAACTTGCACCGCAAAAAATATGGGAATGGGAAGTGCTGTTGGTGTGCAGTTTTTACAGAATGGATTGATAGTCAGGGCATCGTATCGTTAGCCAATAGGCAGATTGTAATAATACTTAGAAAGTGTATTTTTGTGCAAACAAACAAATTTTAACTGGAACAATGCCTATTGACATTAACAAACTTAAATTAGGGTAAATTAGAATTTCGGTTTTGGTTGTTGCAGGATTCTAGTGAGAGTCGTTTAAGAGTTATTGTATTTTGAAAAGTTCCCACAATGACACTTGTTTGTACCATTCGGACTGTGTAGTTGCTAGGTACGATGATGTTATGTTTGCTTACAGTGTGCTTGCTAGTCAGTGTCTGACAGTCCAAATAGCAGGTCGCAATTGGGCGATTGGATTTACCGATGCAGATAAGCCCGACATTTTCTTGGTGTACGGAGATTGTAGGAAGAATGCAGTTCTTTCTTGCATGATGTATGAGAAATTATATCCCACCAGACGTCAACCATATCGGCAATTATTTTTCATCATCTTCAACGAGTTACTTTAAAGTGGTAGTGTAGCACCTAGAGGACCTAACACCTGCGTTTTAGCTCCAGCGCAATCGCCCGAGGAATTGATGTGTGTCGGCCAACTGTACTATTTCTGTCCATCGACGTAAGTTCCATCCGTATCACAACAATCCATCAAGAGCTGCATGGAAACGATTATAGAATCGCGTTAACTTCTGTATATCGCATCAAAGCTAGATATTCCATACGTATCATGTATCTTGTTTAGCGATGTAGTCAAATTTACCAATCATGGTCATGTAAAGCATGGAAACATGCGCTACTGATCTGTTGACAATCCTCGTTGGCTTCGTCGGATGGAACGTCAGCGTCCATGGAGTGTAAACGTATTGTGTGGGATAGTGAACCTTTATCTCATAGACCCGTTTCTCATAGACTGAACACAGAACGCGCACAAATATAGCAGCCTCCTGAAAGATACAGCTGTAACATATCTAAATCATAAGATAAAGGTCGTCATTATTTGCAGTTAATCTTCCTCAGTTACTATTTCAATGTTTCCTGTTTCTTTACTTTGTAGACAAGTGCAAATATTATCCTTCTACTAAGAAATTCAAGAATGATAAAAATTAATAAATAATACTTTCTCAGTTTTAGAAAATATGAAAATAAAGATAATATTTAATCTTATTTGCAAAATGAACAACAATGAATCACTTTTTTGCAAAATAACCACGAAATAGGTATTCAGGTATTAGTGACTTAAAATTTTAAAATTAAAAATATCCTCAACCGTCTATACGTTGAACTTAAGTTTCAGAGTTTCACCACACCATCTTAAGGCCCCATGACCGACGTATAGGAGGAATCAAACTTCATGTGCAGTCGAAACAGCGCCAAGTAACTGGTAACTGGTATCCGTAATCAGCTGAAGACCGGATTAGGGACTTAGTCCAGCAATGAGCTCAAGGTTTACTGTAGAGTGTTTTGTCTCTGAATACTGAAACTATTTATCAGCTTTGATGAAGAAACTTAACACTTAAGACGACATTTCCCGACAAAGTTATTTAAAATACTGACAAAATCGTGACTGGCAAGTGATTCATTTCTGGTTACTTGTGCAAAACGTTACAAATCTCTGATCTGACAGAGCTCGCGCGTGTGCACCACAATAATTGCTGACACATTGCCAAGTGCGGATTGTACGACGAACGAAAAAGTGAAGGGTAGTCTATGTCGCCTTTACATAGCGTATCTGGTCTTTGAAAACGCATTACAAGACCAACATCAAAAAATGTGTAATACTTACAATTTAGTGCAGTTGGGAAAAACGGCACGCAAAAAGTAGAAAGGAATTCTAGTGTTTTCGCAGCAAGATAACTGACAACGGTAGAAGTAAAGAGGATATAAAATCCAGTGCGGCAATATGAAGAAAAGCTCTCCTGAAAAAAAAATTAAATCGAATATAAATTTAAGTGTCAAGAAGTCTTTTCTGAAACTATTTCTCTAGAGCAGGGCTTCCCAACATGTGGTCCGCGGACCCCTTAGGGGTCCGACGGCTCTTTCTAGGGGGTCCGCGGCCACCTTTCACCAAATCGTGTAAAATGAGTAAAATTATTGAATAAAAATGTGAAAATCAAATTCATCGCTATTTTTTTCATGTGAAAAACGTGTGTACTTTTATTCAGGTCGTATTCCGAAGCAGTCTTTGCGGTTCCTAAGTGAGAACGCATACACGGTTTAACGCCGGAGAATGCAGCTTCTCTGATCGACTGTTTCGCAACAATTCGGGGGTCTTTTGTGCCCCGGCTCATGGCGCTAGATGCGTTGAAACCTTTTACGCATGCGCGGAGCGAGCTTTGACGACCAATCACAGCGCTAAATGGCACGTATGCGGCCCCAGGCATCGTTCAATGTTAAACTTGCTTTGTCAGTGCACTAATTATTTCATAAGTCGATTTTTGACCAGTTTATTACTTCTAACATGGATCCGTCGCTGAAGTCGGGATCATTGATGAAGGGTGCGGTTCTTCCATCGCCTTCACAACAAGGGAAGTTTCCAGTTGAAATGACAGAGGAGGGAGGACGACCAAAGGAAGACCAATCACAAGAAGCTTAAAGACTATTGATACTTCAGGGAGTGGGGGGAGGGGGGTCATTGGGAACATGACACTAACATTAAGAAGCTTTCAGTTCCCATGGGTTTCGCTCTGAAATTTAAAGTTACTGTGCTCTTGACTGACTAGAGGTCCGCCATGGATTTTCGACTGTAGAAGGGGTCCGCCAGCTGAAAAGGTTGGGAAGCCCTGCTCTATAGTCCCATATGAAAATGAAACATGGAGAAGGAAAGAATAGAAGCTTTTGAAACTTGGTGCTACGGAGGTATACTGACGTTTAGATGGGCAAATTCAGAAACTAACGAAGAGACTCTAGCTCGAACAGGAGAGAAAAAGCTTTACGACGTTAACAGAGGAAGGGATCCACCGATACGACACCAACCTGAGGTGTGAAGGAATACTTAATTTGGTAATGGAGGTAAGAGTGAAGGGTAAAATTTTCAGTGGGAGATCAGAGATGAAATACCGTACGTTCAAAGCTATGAAGGTTACGGTAGTTATGCAAAGGTCAAGAGGGCTTGACAGACTAGATTACCGTGGAGAGTTGAATCCTAGCACTCCGCTGAGTGATTACAACAAATCACCACCACCACCACCACCACCACCACCACCACCACCTGTCCTACAAACTGTTCAGGGCACACGCCGAACTCTCTCAGACGCCGCACGCTGTCCCCCCAGTTACATGGCAGGTAAAAGTATACAACCGAAATGCAGCCTGGACAAGCCAGACAACTCCTGCTCGTTCTTTTATCGTGTGCCACATGTTCGATAGAAGAAGGGGAACGCATTCCAGCGGTCACTGGAGCGTTACTTAATAGCTGCCGTCTCGCTTGACTGCACACCACACGAGACTCCAGACAATAGACAATCAAAGTAGCATAGGGGTCCTCCCTGCCTAACTCTGCACACCACAGATGGTGTTCAAACTTGCATACGTAAGACCTCTTTCGTTAATACTGATTTAACTATGCCTTCTGCAGAGGGTACGTTGTATTCCAAAAGGAAACTTACTGGCATCTGTGAATAGGGTGTACCTACTGTCACTACAGAACGAAATCTTTGTTAAGGACTTGAAAGCATAACAACTTCATTTTAAAGAGATGATTTTCGTCTTTTAACTGACAAATAGTACAGGGTCATACAGCTACCCCTACCTATCGATTTTATGCAACACGCAACACCTTCAAAAATCACTGCGAGATTTTCATATTCTCTCGCTTGCTATGTGCAGACTGTTAGTCCTATTGAAAATATGAACACGACCTTTTCCCAGGAAACTTAAAAGTAGTTACATTACGTGCTGGGGTTACACTTTCGCAGGGGGCCACGGTTTTCGAATAATTAAAAATAAACAAACATGCTCCATGCTTCAAGACTTTGTAACTAAAAGTCTAAGAAGCCGACCTTGCCTCAGATATTGGAAGGGTCACAGGTGATGGTTAGTGAACGTTCCATCAGTTATGGTGGACAGCTGCGAATACAGAATAAGCAGTCCTCGGACCAAGGCAAAACAAAAACAAATCGACTTATAACAATATTTGTTTGTGGTTCATTTAAATTTTTATAAGTTTTTTTGCTTTAAAATTTTCGCTTCTTGATACTATATATAAAGTAAAGTGTACTGCACTGGAGGTTGAAGTTCTTTGTGTTGTAAGTGAGTAATGTATGTAAATTGTTTATTACGTTAAATCATCATCTGATGACCTTTCGTATTTAAAAATATTTGTGTATAAATTGTTCATGTTAATGTAAATCCGACAATTTAAGAAATGGTCACGCTTAGCAACACTATAAGAAATAGGTGTTATGTAAATACCAGTGTGCTTTTGTTTAAAACGAAAGTGGCTTTGGGGAATGGAAAAGGTGGCAAGGGTGAATTGGCGCGCTACCTAGAGCAAACGCTGGAAGTAAGACACTGTGTCTTTAGGCAGCAGTGATTGAGGCAACACCTTTGTTGAGCAGGAGAAGCTTTGCCTGCAAATTCGCATAAAATGCCTCGGATGGAGACTGCAAACGGCTTATGGCATAGCTGCGAGTTGTTGGGCCATTGTATATAGATTTGCAAAATCCCAAGAAGAGAAACTGAGCTCATGCAGCAAGAGAATTGCAGGCCGTACTGTGGGTAGTGTAGCCGCCATAACTGTCCGCCACACCCAAGCCTACTGCTATCAGATCAGACTTTTTTAACAGTAAATTTAGTTTTGTACAGTGTGAACCATTGATTTAAACTGTTTTAAGAATCATTCCTGAAATTTAAAGAAACCTGTTCACCCTGTTATTTCATCCTAATCATACATCTATATTGGGTTCCTTCCTGGTGTTTGATGAATCCGAGTGTCCTATTTTACAGACTTAAGAAGTGCCAAGTTAATATAAAGAGGCACCATTTCAACTGTTTTTGTGTCTTCTTAACTATTGCAAAATGTTACAGTAAAAGTTTGCTAAGTAAGATTTAATCAGAGTGTAGCCAGGTTACTAGAATCTGGCAAATGACTATACGGAGTTCGTTTAAAGAATGACAGTTTTTGAAAGTAAATCCCAGTGAGAAAGAGGTTTTCTTGAAGTGAAATGATCAGTATAAAAAGAGTGTGCTTTATTATCTAAGTATTTTAGTATTTAAGTTGTTTATTATAGGAAATTTTTTTCTACAGATCCCCTTGGCTAAATTTTTTTGGCTTCCTTATCTACTGAGTTTTTTCGTTTACAAACGTAATGTATAAGTGTGTAGTAGTCAAAAAGAAATTCCAATGTCTGCAGCAATATTGTTAACGTGGAGTAATATTTAATATGAAGAACCAAATTAAACAGTAGTAAGAAAGTAGGCAAAATTCATACTTCTGCTTTTCCAATAGTTTCCTGTTTCATTGGCTGGATAGGCTGGCGACCATTAGTACATGTTTTAAACCACTAAATGAACTTGAAACTGAGTTGTCCTAGCTTCAGTATAATATTATTCATGCTGCGTTTCAATTTAACCGCTAGGTAAAATCTTAGGAAAAGAATAGAATAGTCTGGTTTACTTTTCCATTAAACACAACACGGTCACATCTTGTAAAAATGGTAACTCTTATTATTGTTCACGTATGGGCCCAGTAAGACAATGCAAGGTACAATACGTCAATGTCGCATCTGATGGTTGGCCTTCCTTTGTGTCCAAATTTGTTTCATCCTTTCAAAATGAAGTCTTTTCCATCAGACCACGGTGTTCCAGTCCGTTTTATAATTTCCCTCTGACCAAGTTTCCAACCAAATATCGTTTGTCCGAATGTTTTAGTATCTGTAAGGTCTGCCTGAGTTATACTGGCTGCTTTAAGATCCTCCTTAATCGCAGCAGTCCATTTCTTTCGTTCAGTTTTGGCCTTACTTCTGTTTTCGTAGAATTCTCCTATTTGTTTTGTCAACATAGTGGGTGCCATTCTTTCAATATGCCCATAAAATTTAAGTCTTCGTTTTCTCATGTCACAATGTATGTCTGTGTACTCTTCTATTTCCTTATTACTCTTCGATTTCCTTATTACTTCTCAGCCTATAAGCTTTGTAAGTAGGCTGTTTATGTTTTCTTATTGGTAACGCCACGTAGCGCTCTATATGAAAAATCACTGGCTGTGCTGTGTGCAGTCTGTGGGTAGTTTGCATTGTTGTCTGCCATTGTAGTGTTGGGCAGCGGCAGCTGGATGTGAACAGCGCGTAGCGTTGCGCAGTTGGAGGTGAGCCGCCAGCAGTGGTGGATGTGGGGAGAGAGATGGCGGAGTTTTGTAATTTGTCATGAACTGCTGTATATATATTATGACTATTAAGGTACATACATTGTTTGTTCTCTATTAATATCTTTCATTTGCTAACTATCCCTATCAGTAGTTAGTGCCTTCCGTAGTTTGAATCTTTTATTTAGCTGGCAGTAGTGGCGCTCGCTGTATTGCAGTAGTTCCTGTAACGAAGATTTTTGTGAGGTAAGCGATTTGTGAAAGGTATAGGTTAATGTTAGTCAGGGCCATTCTTTCGTAGGGATTTTTTGAAAGTCAGATTGCGTTGCGCTAAAAATATTGTATTTCAGTTTAAGCTCAGTCATGTATAATTGTTCTAAGGGGACGTTTCATATGTCGACCCTTAGCCGAGGATACCTCACTGGAATCTTCTGATGATTTTTTTCTTGTAGTTTGTGTAATTAGTGTAGCTATTGTTTATTGCTAGCGCGTAATTGTAGAGAGAATCTCCTTTGTAGTTGCAGTCTTTCATTGTTGTACCGTAAAACAGTTGTGGCATGCAGGTACATTTGCACCAAGTATTTCGCAGCTGCAATTAACTAGGTATTATTTTCAGTGTTATGTTAATGTGTTCTCTTATTTTTGCTCTTCAAATTGTGCTTTTCTGTGTTATCGTGTGAAATATTGTGACAATAATGGCGTGTGAAAAACTTAACACTAGGCTCCAAAGTAAACTGAGAAATAATAGTGACGACGAGTGTAGCTTATCAGCACCACTGTGTAATGAAGTAACAGACATTCAAAGTAGTAATTTGGTAACTGTGCATAGGGAAATGGAGCGGGCGTCAAATAATGGTGTAGACAGTGAAACAGGTAGTGAACAGGGAAGCGTTATCGATCGATCGGTCGGCAACAGCTCGTCTCAGGAATCGGGAATGACAGAACACAATATTGCAAATACTGCAGACTCAGGTTTTGGGTTCTCACCGTTTTCTCAAATGAGTCAAGACACATTTTCCGCTTGTCAAAATGTGAATGTTGCCGGTGCAAATTCACTGCCGAAAAGCACTGAGGAACATGTTTCAGACACCAGTGCATTGTTATTACAATTAATGCAACAAATGGGACAAAAGCTTCAAAAGTTAGACACAATGGAACAAAATCTTCAAAAGTTAGACACACTGGAACAAAATCAGAGACAAACACAGCAACAGCTTCAAAAGTTAGACTCATTGGAACAAACTCTTGAACAAACGCGTGAAGATTTAACTACTGAGTTACATAAAATCGAATCGAAATGTCAAAAAGTCTGTAACGACGTAAAAGCACAAATTTGTGAGCATTTTCAACCTATTTTTTCGCGGCATGAAAATGCATTACAGAATCACGAAGCAGCCATAAAAGAACTGCAGATTATTGTTCGTGAAAATCATGAGACCTTGCAAGCTAAAATTGACTCAGTTGCATCTACCGATTCGGTTACGCAACTTGCAAAACCTCAGGAAAACTTAAAGGACACAGTAGAAAGACACGTGGAGGAAATTAGTACTTTATCAGAGAAAGTAGTTGAACTTTCGGATCAGCTAAATAATTTATCTACGAAGGTAGATGATAATCTGAATGACACAAAACCGGTAGTCTTTAATGACACAGAAAAGTGCGAACAAATTAGGAAATTCAAACAAAATCAGAATCAAATTAATACGCAACACCAAAGAGAAATCCGCGAAGTACAATATCAGCGGACACAGGTAGTATTTCAGAGGACACTCGCGCCCCAATACGGGAAGAGGGACATAGAAATACGGAACAGCCACAAAATAATAACACAGGACACTTCGGAAATTATGAAAGAAATTGGCAAGGCGCACTGGATTTTGAGATGGAACCTCCGACACGACGTAACAATGACCGATATGCTACTCGCCGACACGATGATTTTGACTATAAGCTGTTCATTACTACACGTAAATTCAAAACGTTTAAGAATTCTGCCAACGACATTCATCCACAAGCGTGGCTCCATCAATTCTCTCAATGTTTTCCCCCCAACTGGTCATTAGAGCACAGATTAGAATTTATGTGTGGCTACTTAGAGAATGAACCAGCTGTAAGAATGCGATCGGTCATTCACGATTGCCACAGTGAAGGAGATTTTTATCATGCCTTCCTCTCTGCATATTGGTCTCAAACTACACAAGACGGAGTAAAACATAGCATCATAATGATGAAACGTTTCGAACAATCTGAATTTTCCAGTCTTATGAAATATTTTGAAGACATGTTGCATAAGAATCAGTATCTTTCAAACCCATACAGCCCCTCAGAACTCATCCGCATTTGCTTAATCAAACTGCCTGAACATTTACGACACATTATTTTAGCAGGACGTTGCAAAGACGACATTGAAGCTTTTCAGGGACTGTTACAAGAACTGGAAATTGACACTGACAATCGCGGAACGCGGAAACGGGAACACAACAATTACAGGTCACATCCGTCACAGTCCCGCGATGAAAGAAATAATAACTGGACACGACAAGGCTATTCTCACAACACAAATCGTGACCAAAACAGACACCACCCGTATGACAACCGTTGGCAGAGTAGTAATAATTACAGGGAAAGATCACCTCTCCGCGGTAATGACTATCACAGAGACAATCAGAGAAACAGACAATATGGGAACTAAAACAATTATTATCGAGGGAGACAGAATAACTTTAGACGCAACGGTCCAGCGCGCAGTTACGATTCAGGAAGAAATTCTCCACCACATGACCGACAAGAAAGAAACTATGTAAACTACCGACATAACGACAGACCTGAATTTTATCAGAACTGGCGGGATTCAAACAGAGCAGGGCACTTTCGACAACGTGAATTTGTAGAAGCTAGGTCTCCTAATCCCAATAACGGCGCGCGCCAACAAAGAGACAGACAATGACTCGCACCGCAGGCAGCCACCTGCGCCGGCTGGCTCAGAGAAAAATAACACAGACGCTAACCTTGAGAAAAATTCCAGTATTCTTTACTGACATATACCAAACGATGATTCCGTTGAAGCTGAAACTCTGCGTACTAGGAAGAGTAAAGGATTGCACCACATTTCACATGTAAAACCGTTTATTGAAAGATAATCTGCTTTTTAACTTTGTCTTTGCCATATAACTTTTCACTTTACATTGCTAGTAGGCTTTGTCAGACTTAGAATCTGTTAACATACAACAATGTTTGAAGTTAAATATCCAGTCTAGAACCTAGGGAACATTTTTAAACAGAAATTACGAATGCATTGTTGTAGTGAGCAGACGACACTGTTGTTATTTGTACATTCTTGCTTGTTAGTTCCACTATCACGTAACGACTATAAGGATCACGTACTTAGAACATATACCGGCAGCGCTAATGAGATTTTAATGCAACATTTTGGTTTACTTGAAAATATATTCTGGATTTAAAGTACTTTCAGTGAGATACCAGATGACACAGTGGTTAGTTTATGTGACAGCTACACGATTTTATCACGACGCTACTAATGAGTGACAATTTACAATGTTGCTTTTGCAGTGTTTCTGTTTTATGTCTGCACAGTTTTATGTATTATTCTGGAAAGTAAAACATGTTTTAGTAGTAACTTTTGTGGTATAGCTACAATGAGACAGCCTTTTCCGTAGCACAACAATACATTACATTATCGTACTTTCTTGATTACGGTCAGGTACGTAATAACTACGATATCTATACGCAAAGATTTTCACTTTCGTTTATGATGAGGTAAGTACATTGACTTCTGCAGAACTTAGCTTTCGGAGGACGATAACTACGACACTTCCACAGAGATTATCTTACAACAAGACGCACAGTTTAGCGCTACAGTACACGTATTTGAGTGATTAATTTTGTACTTAAAACATTTATTTTTTAAAGATATTTGAAGTACCATGATACAAAGGTTTTCCGTGATACATTTCATTCCATTGCTGTAATTTGTAACACCTGAGGGTATAATTACATTAATCCTCAGGGGGGTACACGCTTACTTTGTGTATCATGTGTTTGGCAAGCATAAGGAGCCCTAGCTAATATGGTATTTGCTTATACAACTTTACACATCGGTACCATATTTCTCTAACACACAAATTACACAGCTATCTGATCATTTAACTGAGAGAGACAAACTTTTTTACTACGGCAGTGACAGATGTTTACGTAATTACACCGTTGGATAACTTTACACTTACGAAATTGTATTTCGTCTGTACTTTGTGAACTGTTCATATTTTTTCAGACCCATTGTGATACTATGAGAGCTTTGAATGATATATTTGGTATGGGATCACGATTTTTTAAAGTACGTTTGAGGCAGATGACACTTTTGACATGAGCAGAGAATTTTTTTAGGTTTTGAAATTATTGGAGGAAGCTACGACGATTTTGAGAGTTGACTGAGGTGTTATGATATTATTACGATGACTGTGTGTATTATGCTGTTGCGGTATGTTTATGATCAGTAAGCTGATGCTATATGAGTTATTTGAATATGCTACGCATCTGTTATGATGAAATATTGAAGAAGTGTCGACGAATAAGGTAAGGAATAATGAGTAGTGGTTAGGGACGCTGATTTGTGAGAAAGGTTGTTGGAAACCAAGAATCGTACTTTAAGAGTTATGAAATGTGTATATGCGTGAATGTATCACAATGCTGACGAAAATTTTTTGGACGCTGTTATACTTATAGGATTTTGTTTCTACAGATTTTTAACCCAAATTCTTGACCTGTGAAATATTTTTATATGAGACTGTCACTGTAGGGGAAACTGCTGTCGTAAATATTTCCGTAAGAAAGTTAACGGACCACCTGCACGTAATGTGTCATGGGCACCCAGCTGTGTCAGACGCCTGAAAAAAAGCCATTAGTGAGGGCCTGTTCAGAGGCACAGGTAGAAAAGAAAAAAAAAAAGGGAGGCCATTATCCTCGCTATTGACATTCCTTTGTAGAAAGCACCGCAAATACGACACGCTCATTACTTGGAAAGATACTTACCTCTGCACACCTGATTATGACAAGCGTCTTTCTCGAGAATTGAGAGAATTTTTTGCTACCTTATGAAATGCCATATGGCTAATGAATGATTTTTCATGCCTTCCTTTGTACATATTTGCTCATTTTCTTAAATATCTAGTTTCTAGCTGCACTGCAGCATTGGTTAAAATAAAATTTTATAGATGTACTAATATAAATATTTTCTGTCTACAGATCGAGTAAATAATAATTTTTTCAAAAAAAAAAAAAATGAGGGAGCACAAATAGACATTTACCTTCACAGGAACTGCATTCATAATTTTCTTTTCAAGTACTTGGTAACTTTTTTGGTAGAATAACTTCTGGTGGTGCACAACTTTAATTACATAGACATTAAGATGTGAATAGACATTTCCCTTATCTGCATTGTTGTCTTTAGTGTAAATTTTTTTCTGTTTGAGCTTTGTCATGTTTAGGTACTAGTTATATCATTTGCTTCTGCTGTTTGCCAGGCATAGTGCTACTGAATTTTAATTTGTGTTACTCTGCTAAGCCAGTTTACTACTGATTTATTTTTCTTGTTTGCTGCTCTTTGCCTTATATTAGTTGTAATTTATGCTGCTTGCTTCGCCATCTGTATTTTTGATCATTGCTGTGTGTGTTAATTGTTTTGTGCTGCTGCATTGCCTCCTCCCTTAGTTTAGCATCTGAGCTCAGTAGATTTAAGTTAGCTTAAGAGGGGGTAGACTACATAAGAAACTGACTATGGACAATAGAAAAAAAAATTGAGAAGTTATACGAAAAAAAAAAGGTACAGAAATCAGGTATAGATAGGACTTTTGGGAATAATTATGAACTAAAGGAGATCTCCATGCAAAATACTGTAGTAAAACAAACCCTGTCCTTTCCTTTTGTATTATTTTGCTATGTGTGTATGTACCATTGTGTATTTGTCTTTTTCCTGTCTTTAAGTGTTTAGCTAATAAGATTTATGTTGTAGAATTTTTCAAGTACTATGTTATTTATCTTGTAAAGATGTTTAGACATTATTTATTCTGTTTTGTTTTAATGCTCATGTGTGAAGTTGATGTTCCGAAAGTTACTCTGATCTTTTATGTATGTACTCATGTCATAATTCCTGTAACATTGATGTATACGTTTATTTCTATTCTATTGTAAAGCCTGTATTTCTACAAATGTTATCTGTATTATTATGTTTTTAATGATGTTTTCTGTATCTTTGTAATTGTATTCTTGTGTTATAAAATTGTAATTGTCACCAGTTCATCATATTATTAACTTGTAAGTTACATTTCACTGCACACGTTTCTGTTGGTCATAGTACATGGACAATATGTGAGAAGTAGGGACTGATAGTGTTTGCACGTGTGTTAATGATTCAGCAAGGGACTGGATAACAGCATTGCTGGTTCTAAGGACAATTCCAGAAACTTTGTGAGTGCACAAGTGGTGGTTTATGGACTTGCTATATTGTCCGCAAGACTCTTTGATGGTGATTGTGCACCTGCACATTTGCAACAGATGGCTGCTGGCCGTCTCTACAAGGACTACAGTGGGTCTGCACCTTTGATGACCCACCAATACCATTATTTCTACAAGGACTACAGTGGGTCTACACCTTAGCTGACTCACCAGTACCATTATTTCTACAAGGACTGCAGTGGGTCTGCACTTCTGGTGGCCCACCAATACCACAATCTCTACCAGGACTACAGTGGGTCTACTCTGTGATGACCTGCCTACCAATATTATTCAAAACTTCGAATGACTCTGCTGTGGGTTTGCTCTGTTGTGACCCATTACTTGTCTGCATGTCGAGAGTCAGTACTGTCTTTCCGTTGGATGGACAACACTACTTCTTGAAGACAGCATGGAAATCCACTACTTCTGTGTGCATTTTCTTTTACTACTCAGACTTTGAGAAAAACACTGCTATTTTACTGTGATGAATCTGGACTATCTTTATGAAATTTCACTAAGACGTAATAAGAGTATCAGAATGGAAGGTGAGGATAGTCTTTTACCCCATCACAAATCATTGTGTATTGTTAAGGTGGTGCCACCAGCGTAGACGGGAACATACACTGATCAAAAATATCCGGACACCCCTGTGTAATGTAGAATCGGCCACTAGGTGTCACGAGAGGTGGATCGCCACCGTATAAGTAGGCGGGGAGTACTGTGTTGTGAGCAGAGAAGCGGTAACAGCAAAATGGGTCCGCCAGGACAGCTCAGCGGCTTCTAATGTGGACCATTCATTGGATGTCACCCGAGTAACAAATCAATGGGGACCTGCACTGCAACTGAGACTGAACAATAAATCGAAATTATTCTACACATCAATACAGTTGCTGGTTATCACGAGACGAATATGTGAACTGTAGTCGTTTACAGACGCCTATCTGCAGACGGTGATCAGAGGATGAAGCGGAAATGCTAAGGAACAATCCATGCTAGACCAAGACAAGGGAGACCTCATGTACTGTCCGACAGGGACCGTTAAGCAATTCAGAGACTGGTTGTAACAAATGGCATGAAATTTGTGGAAGGAAAGAATTCGAAATTCGTAAACTAAGGAAACACACACACACACACACACACACACACACACACACACACACACACACACACACGCCCGAGGGAGGACTCGAACCTCCGACGGGGGAAGCCGCCGCGCGGACCGTGGCAAGGCGCCCGACACCGCTCGGCTATCCCGCGCGGCTTACCGGAAGCAGAATCACTCGCGAGCCCTAAAGTGCTACAAACAGTAAATTTACTGTACGTAGGGAGTTACAAAGACTTTATTTATTACAATGGACCAGCAGCTCCCCATTTCTGTACTCGCTGCTAAGCGACGCTTGAGGTGCTGTGAAGAGCAACACCACTAGACAATGGATTACGAGAAACGGATGGTTTGGAGTGACGAATCACGCTATACCCTGTGGCTGTTCGATGGCAAGGTTTGTATCTGGCGAATGGCTAGAGAACGTTTTGTACCACCATGTTCAGGGCCAACAGTGAAGTACTGAGATGGTGTTACAGTGTAGGGGACTTGTTGGTGATTAGGGTGTGGTCCTCTTATTGCGCTAAATAAAACGCTAAATACGGAAGGGATATGACATGTTACAACATTGTGTACTGCGTACAGTAGAGGAACAGTCTGGCTGGAGACTATTACCGTGTGTTTCAGCATGGCAGTGCACGATGTCTGCGAGGCAATGATTTACTGACAATAACATTCCTTGAAGCGGACTGGTCTGCCCAAAGTCGCGACCTGAACCCAATGAAATCTCTTTGCACTGACTTAGAACGTAGACTTCGCTGCAGACCCCAGCGTACAAAGTCACTGCCTTTTCTGGTTCGGCTCTTGAGGAAGAATGGGTTGCCAGTCCTCCACAGACATTCAGGCACCTCATTCTAGGTGTGACCAATACAGATCAAGCCATCGTAAAAGCGAAAGCTGGACGCAACCCATATTGATGTCGATTGATAGGTGTTTGGATACTTTCGACCATAACGTGCAGACAGTAAACTAACACAAGCTTTACACACATTCATATACCTTGTACTGCCTGAAATAGTCATCTCCTGACATTGGTTCCTTACCTCAGAATTGTCCAATTGTGTCTGTACACTTTTGTTCCTACAGGTTTGGGAGACCCTGTAGATTCACTAACCAAGCTGGCATCTGTAGGTAGTCCTTGCTATCTGTAATACCCAACATGGCGGTGCGTCAACACAACAGCAACCACAGATGTACAGGAAGCTCAAAACATTTGTCGATTGAAATTAAAAGATGAAATGCATGGTGAATTTGCTGCCCATACCTGTGGGTTTTATGCAACCCGCAACACCTTCAGATACCACTCCAAAGATTTTAATGTTCTATTGCTCACTATGCACGAACCATTCGTTCCTCAGAAAAAATGAACAGGACCTCTTTGTAGGAAATTTAATATAACTACATTTTGTACTGGGGTACAATTAATGTAGCTACATTTTGTACTGGGGTACATTTTCGCTGGAAGCCGTAGTTTTCGCATTATTGAAGAAAAACGTACAAAAATCACCTTCAAATGCACGTTTGTTTATTGTTATTATTATTTCTTTCCTTTCTCAGACGTTATGTCTGGTTAAAAATGGAAAGTGACGCGGACCTTGATCAACCGTGACTTCCTTTTAACTGAACGGTGTATGTTACATTGCATTTAGGGTAATTGAACAAGTATCAATAATTACAGATTTCTGTAGTTGTATATATAAGTTTGGATGTAGCTGTATTGCTTTGCTGTACTGGTGGATATTGTGTGGTATGACTCCTGTTGTTGATAGTATAATTTATTATTATTGTTCACTTGTGGGCCCACGTAAGCTACAATCAATCAGTGTCACTTTTGAGGGTTGACCTTTCTGTGTGTCCTAATTTCTTTGTTCCTTTCAGAGTGAAGTCTCTTTCCTTTATCAGACCACAGTCGTTCCAGTCCCTTTTGTAATTTCCCTCTGACCTACTTTCCAATCAAATATCTTTCTTCTGAGTGTTTTTCTATCTGTAACGTCTGCCTGAGCTATACCGGCTACTTTACGATCGTCCTTAATTGCAGTGTTCCATTTAATTGGCTCAGTTTTGGCCTTCTGTTTTCCTAGAATTCTACTATTTGTTTTGTCAACATAGTGGGTGCCATTCTTTTAATGTGCCCATGAAATTTTAGTCTTTGTTTTCTCATGGCACCATGTATGTATGTGTAATTTTCTGTTTCCTTATTACTTCTCAGCCTACAAGTTTACCCAGCATTAATTTTGGGGCTTAATATTTTCCTAATAATCTTTCTCTTTTTTTTTTCTTTTGAATTTCATCAATACCCCTCTTTCTATTTGAAGTTATAGTTTCTGCTCCATAAAGACATTCAGGTTTGATTACAGTGTTGTAATGCGAAACTTTACTGAATTTAGAAAGTGATTTTTATTATAAATATTTCGTATTAATCTGAACGCAGTTGACATTTTTTTGATAGCGAACTTCGTTTGCAGCGTTTCCAAACCGTTTCCTTGTATGATTTGCCCCAAGTATTTTAACTGAGAAACTATTTTTATTTTTCATATTTCGTCTTCAAAACCTTTGGTGCCTGTTTGTTGCATGTCAGTATATTCACCTTTTTTGAATGATATTTGTAGTCCTACTTTTTCCGCAACTTCTTGAAGAATTTCAATTTGTTTTCGAGCTGTAGTTAAATTGGCAAATTATCTGATAAGGCGAAGCCGTCTAATATTACTTCTACCTAACTTGATTGATTGATCTATATTTTGACTCGACTTTTGCTCTCTCCAATCTGTAACTAACTTTTCCAAATAAAAAAATAAATAAATAAATAAATAGTAATGGGGAGAGTCTATTTCCCTGTTGAACGCCAGTCTTTCTATCAAATGGTTCAGAAATTTCTCCCATGAATTTAACTTTGGAGCTAATGTTGGTTAACGTTTTCTCAATCATTTTTAGAGTTTTATTATCTAACCCTTGCCTTCTATTGTCTAGCCCTTGTTCCTCTAAAATTTGGGAAAGAGATTCAGGATCAAATGAGTCGTAGGCCTTTTTAAAGTTCACCACCGTACATACAGTATTGTCACTACAAATCTTTTGATGCTTAAGGATTAGTTTTAAATTAAGAATCTTTTCTGGGCAGGGTCTATTAGGTCTAAAGCTTGCTTGGTATTCATCAATTTTAGGTTCTAACTGTCCTTGGGCTCGATCAAATAAACATTGCGAGAGAATCTTGTGTGTGACTGGGAGACGAGAGATTCGTTGGTAATTATTAACATCGGTTCTATTCCCTTTTTTATTCCGTGGAGGAATTAGGGCAGTTTTCCAGTCCTCTGGTATTTTCTCAGTTTGCCAGATATGTCCTGTTAGGTTGAGTGATCTCTCTTATAGTGTTACGGCCAGCTGAGTTTAGTAGTTCCGCAATTATACCGCCTTCTCGAGATGCTGTAATGTTTTTAAGTCTCTTAATATGTTTAGTCATTTCGATTTCGTCACGTCCTTAGAATTAGGATTGGTGGTATCAGTTTGCTGTGGTTGGAATTTATTCGCTGGTTCTGGACAGTTTAATAGTTTTTCAAAACAATTAGCAAGTACCTTATAATATTTCTAGTTGTTAAGAGCCAAACTGCTGTTTTTATTTTTGAAGCAATGACTTTGATGTTGGGAACCGGTTAGTTTTGTTTTGAATGTTTTATAAAAGTGTCTTGTATTGTTCTTTTGTATGTCTCTTTCAGTTTGTAAAAGTTGGACATTTTCGTAGTTTCGTTTACTATGTCGGATTAATTTATTTATTTTTTTTGTTACAGGTAGGAAGGTGTTGTACTTATTTTCAGTTTTGTTACTATTCAATTTTTGAATGCCTCATGCCTAGCCTTAACTGCTGTTTCACAACCGCGTTCCACCTGTCTTTTGCAGCGAGTTAAGCTTTGTGCTGTTTTGATTAACTTTCTTTTAGGCTTTGCCAATTTTCGGATTGTTTTTTATCAAGTTCGCTTGTTAGAGTTGGGTTTATTTTAGCAGTGTCACGTTTTGGGATAAAGTCTTGTGTTTTGATGAGTATGAGCATGCACAATGTCGGCACTAGTACAGTGTATATCCACCTTTCGCAGCAATGCAGGCTGCTATTCTCCCATGGAGACGATCGTAGAGATGCTGGATGTAGTCCTGTGGAACGGCTTGCCATGCCATTTCCACCTGGCGCCTCAGTTGGACCAGCGTTCGTGCTGGACGTGCAGACCGCGTGAGACGACGCTTCATCCAGTCCCAAACATGCTCAATGGGGGACAGATTCGGAGATCTTGCTGGCCAGGGTAGTTGACTTACACCTTCTAGAGAACGTTGGGTGGCACGGGATACATGCGGACGTGCGTTGTCCTGTTGGAACAGCAAGTTCCCTTGCCGGTCTAGGAATGGTAGAACGATGGGTTCGATGACGGTTTGGATGTACCGTGCACTATTCAGTGTCCCCTCGACGATCACCAGTGGTGTACGGCCAGTGTAGGAGATCGCTCCCCACACCATGATGCCGGGTGTTGGCCCTGTGTGCCTCGGTCGTATGCAGTCCTGATTGTGGCGCTCACCTGCACGGCGCCAAACACGCATACGACCATCATTGGCACCAAGGCAGAAGCGACTCTCATCGCTGAAGACGACACGTCTCCATTCGTCCCTCCATTCACGCCTGTCGCGACACCACTGGAGGCGGGCTGCACGATGTTGGGGCGTGAGCGGAAGACGGCCTAACGGTGTGCGGGACCGTAGCCCAGCTTCATGGAGACGGTTGCGAATGGTCCTCGCCGATACCCCAGGAGCAACAGTGTCCCTAATTTGCTGGGAAGTGGCGGTGCGGTCCCCTACGGCACTGCGTAGGATCCTACGGTCTTGGCGTGCATCTGTGCGTCGCTGCGGTCCGGTCCCAGGTCGACGGGCACGTGCACCTTCCGCCGACCACTGGCGACAACATCGATGTACTGTGGAGACCTCACGCCCCACGTGTTGAGCAATTCGGCGGTACGTCCACCCGGCCTCCCGCATGCCCACTATACGCCCTCGCTCAAAGTCCGTCAACTGCACATACGGTTCACGTCCACGCTGTCGCGGCATGCTACCAGTGTTAAAGACTGCGATGGAGCTCCGTGTGCCACGGCAAACTGGCTGACACTGACGGCGGCGGTGCACAAATGCTGCGCAGCTAGCGCCATTCGACGGCCAACACCGCGGTTCCTGGTGTGTCCGCTGTGCCGTGCGTGTGATCATTGCTTGTACAGCCCTCTCGCAGTGTCCGGAGCAAGTATGGTGGGTCTGACACACCGGTGTCAATGTGTTCTTTTTTCCGTTTCCAGGAGTGTATTACAGCGCCATCTATCACACAGCGAAAAAAGTGGTCCAACTAAAACATTTCTCTACGTACTACACGAATATGTAATAAAAAATGGGGTTCCTATTTTTAAAAAAACGCAGTTGATATCCGTTTTACCTATGGCACCGCCATCTAGCGGGCCAACCTTAGCGCCATCTGGTTTCCCCCTTCAAGCTAGACAAGTTTCGTTCTTTGTAGTATTTTCGTTTGACGCTTCTTCCGTGAGATATTTGGCCCGGTTAGGATCAATCGACCACCCTGTATTAATAGGCTTTAAGCTCTGTCCGAAGAGGCGCACGTGCTCGTGGGGAGGCCTACGGCCGCTGTGACGCGGACTGCGGCAGACGCTGGATGCTGCAGCCCGCCGGCCTCTACGCCCGTTCCGCCGCAGACGCATACAGAAGCGGAGCAGACGTCTGGCGTGACCCACTTGTCGCCGCCCGTCTGCCGGGCCGCACGCCAGCGTCGTTAGCCGGCTGTGTGCCACAGCCAAAGTGCGTGCTGAGCTATACTGTACTGGTCTGTCCGTGCTACGCAGAAGTCCCTGGTCGCGCTTCCCGGAACGGGCAGCCAGCCAACGCAGCCAGTGCGCACCGGCCGTTTCGCAGAAAGCGGCCCGTAATTGCTCCCTGTGCGTGGAAGATGCTATCTCAAATGTCACATTTCGTCTGTTGTGGCTTCACGTGAACTAACAGCAACAGAAACATTTGCACAGAGCTCTCAGCACGCAGCTAACACCCGTTAGAAAGCGAACTCATGGTCTTCTCGCCATTTCTTCACCTACCACAGTCTTAAAGAGTGTCCTAAAACGCCGGCGGGGTGGTCGAGCGGTTCTAGGCGCTACAGTCTGGGCCGGGCGACCGCTACGGTCGCAGGTTCGAAACCTGCCTCAGGCACGGATGTGTGTGATGTCCTTAGGTTAGTTAGGTTTAAGTTCAAGGGGACTGATGACCTCAGAAGTTAAGTCCCATAGTGCTCAGAGCCATTTGAGCAATTTTGTCCAGGCGTGTATTCTCGAATGCGAACGATCGTAAAGCGCCGAATGGCACCCTGTGATATGTTGTAGAAAGCATCTTATGCTTTTTGTTTCAATTCCGCAACGGTTCTTGCAGGCGCTGGACAATTAGTAAGTTCCCGCATCGTCAACTGGTGACAGATCTGCAGATCTAGCTGGTCAGGGCTGTTGTTGTACACCACGAAGAGCACGTTGCGTTGCAGTGGCCAACCTGTTGAAAAAGCCCAGCACCGGGCTGTCGAACAAATGGACCGAGCGAGGTGGTGGTGGTGGTGGTGGTGGTGGTGGTGGTGGTGGTGCACTGTTTAGCACAGTGGATTCGCATTCGGGAGGACGACAGTTCAAACCCGCGTCCGCATCCTGATTTAAGTTTTCTGTGATTTCCACAAATTACTTCATGCAGATGCCAGAATGGTTCCTGAGACCTGGCACTCATGGAAAGGCAGGATTCGGTGTGGACGGAGCTGTAATCAGTTACCGCTTGTTGCTCAGTTTTTTAAAAAATCACGTGCACTTAATTTGGAAACAGTTGCAAATAAAGTTGACAAGAATGAACAATTATTCAATTTGACTGTTAAGACCCAATGTCTGATTAAAAAAAAGTTAAGCAAGTTACACTCACGGCTGAAGGCCTTATTAACAAGAAATTCAAACTCTTTATCGGCTGAAGCTCCAAACAGTAATAACTCAAAACTAAAATATTAAAAAAAGCAATCATCACAATCTGACCAAATCAAGAGAGAGGTGGGCCTAAGACAGTGCTCCAAGGATCGACCTGGAAACGTCACTCAACTTCGAAAAATGATGAGACAGGCGGCCAAGAGTTGTATTCACTTAACCGGATGGCAACTCAAACTATTGACAGTTTAAACGCAGACCAACACTCTTGCAAAATCTACCTAACGTCTGATAACCAATACAACGATGGAATAACCCGGGCAAGTCAGAACCGGCGGACAGAACTGCGTCTTCAGAATCCGGTGTTTAGAACATCCACAAGCAGAAGAAACCACTACGACCAAGGTAGTCTACAAGAAACAAAATATCCGAACCACAATCAAGGAGGCTGTCGAACTACACACCTTACCGGACAGCAGCGGCAAGGTGAGGAAAGGTACACTCCCGCGAAAATACACTAACCTCCAGGGCCACTAGAGGCAGGAAATTGCCGCTGGTTGAACTTCACCAGTAATAACACAAGGAATTCAATGAGTAATAATAAGAAGTGGAGGACGACTAATTATTATCGCTAACTCCAAACACTCCACACGTTGGTGTTCATCTCAGCGACCCTGCGAGCAGCAACGTGCGAACAAACTGCAAGATCTCAAAATAGTAAGGTTTTAATACTGGGTTAATGTTCACTCAACTCCAACGTCCTGGGTCCGATGGACACGAGGTTTTGGCCCTCGCAACTAAAGTCCCTCGATCCGGCAGTGTCTGCGTGCTGCCAGCGGTCCCGGCATGTCCTCGTGATGCCGGACCTCGCTGCTGCTCCGTCCCGACCGAACTTCCAGACACACCCCGACCCGGAAAATGACTTTACGTCCGTCCATAGATAGTACCACCATGCCAGATATCGATAACCGCTGCTGCTGCCACTCGCGGAGAGACAACGCTAGGAAATGTAGTGGCGCCAGTAAACACAAGAAGAAAACGAGACGCCACTACCCCTATTGCACGATGCTAACCTACCAACGGCATCAATGCGAGCCACAACATGGCTCAGTTCCTTTGAAAGGGCACAGCCAATTTCCTTTCCCATCCTTTCCTCATCCGACGTAACCGATGACCTTGCTGTTTGGTATCCTCCCCCAAATAAACCAATCAACCAACCAACCAACCAACCAACCAACGAAGTAATGGTAGAAGCACAGGAGATAGCAGCCTGTGCAATACAGTGGGCGGTGTCTACTTTACGCTGCAGAAACACCAAATGTGACCGTGAGTTGTTGTTGATAGCGCCTCACTCCATGAAGCCTGTGTGTCGTGGACGAATGCACTCTGGAACAGGCAGCTCATAGGTCTACAGTATACAAATGTACATCGATCACTCACATACATATATAACCCAGTCACATTACAGAAGACAACAGTCTTCCACTCTGCAGTAAGTTCTTTCAAGACACCAGACTAGGTATGCTTGGCAATGTCTTGGTGTCAGTGGCAGCTGGTCAGAGGCACATGTCATCTTAATACTGCTGCAAGGAGACGATTCCCAGTGGTCTCTGACGACACAGTAGGTGCATCATGGGGCTAGATTTCGTCCCTGGATGAGAATAAATCGGCCGCCGATGCTCATACAATGCGACATCTTGACGTGCGTCTGTACTATGCGAAGGTCCAGATTCTTGTCTACAAGTGTCGGAAGGTTCCACAGAATACTGCTGAAAGCTGCACACCACCATACATTGTGCCCAACGTGTGCAGCAATCCTCCAATACGCCCATCCAGCTTCCCACAGGCCTCACACGGGGACCTCGTTCAAATAGCTGCAGCTGTTAGGAGTCAGTACTCGTTGGTAGGGCATGGCTGCGTCCTACAATGAATGTTGCACACAATATCCACCTCAAAGCTCAGCACAACTACCGCCTCCACGGTGACAACAGAGTGCGTTGAGAAGCCTCAGTGGCCGGATGTTTGAGGCGTCATGTCCCAGATTGCGCGGCCCCTTCTGACAGGGGTTCGAGTCCCCCCCTTGGACATATGAGAGAGTGACAGAGAGAGAGAGTGACAGAGAGCGAGAGAGAGAGAGAGAGAGAGAGAGAGAGTGAGAGAGAGAGAGAGAGAGAGAGAGAGAGAGTGAGACAGAGAGAGAGAGAGAGAGAGAGAGAGAGAGAGAGAGTGACAGAGAGAGAGAGAGAGAGAGAAGAGAGAGAGAGAGAGAGAGAGTGACAGAGAGAGAGAGAGAGAGAGAGAGAGAGAATGACAGAGAGAGAGAGAGAGAGAGAGAGAGAGAGAGAGAGAGTGACAGAGAGAGAGAGAGAGAGAGAGAGAGAGAGAGAGAGAGAGAGTGACCAGAGAGAGAGAGAGAGAGAGAGAGAGAGAGAGAGAGAGAGTGAGAGTGAGAGAGTGACAGAGAGACAGAGAGACAGAGGGAGAGAGTGTGTGTGTGTTCTGAGCGTAAGTTACTTAAGTTAGTTTAAAAATAGTGTGTAGTTCTAGGGAACGATGACCCTCACTAGTTTGATCACTTAGGAATTCACACACATTTGAACATTTGAGAAGCCTCCTGAGCGCCATCTGATAGCCGATGGCTAAGACAAATGAACTGCTAACACTACAACCTCTCAGCACGCATATAGTACACACTAGTGCCACTGAACACAGTACTTTAGGGTAATAAAGTTTTTCAGGCGGTTTACATCATATGAAAATGGTTAGCATTTCAGCCTAACTATGCAAAGTAGACCGACTAAAGCCATCCACATTCGTATAAGAGCAAAGATTAATACACGATTAGAAAAAATACAAAAACAAAAAAGAAGAGACGTAACACAAAGGAATTATCCGAACGCGACGGAAATTTTGTAGATGTGCCGTACACGTACAGGCAAATAAATTATCACAATTTCAGAAAAAATTGGATGATTTATTGAAGAGAAGGACCTTCACAAATTGAGCAAGTCGACAACGTGTTGTTCCACCACTGGCCCTTATGCAAGCAGTTCTTCGGCGTCGCGTTAATTAACAGAGTTCTTGGATAACCACCTGAGGAATATCGTACCAGATTCTGTCCAATTGGCGCATCAGATCGTCAAAGTCCCAATCTAGTTGTAGAGCACTGCCCTAATGCTCCAAATGTTCTCAGTCGAGGTGGGATTTGGTGACCGTGCTGGCGAAGTACGAAGACAAGCAGTAGAAAAACAGTCGACGTACCGCTGTGCTGTAAGGCGCCGCGGGCAACAGACAAAGAGGTCCTGCTATGAAATGAAGTGGCATCCCAGACCATCACTCCTGGTTGTCAGGTCGTACAGTGGGCGACTGTCACGTTGGTATGCCATCGCTGCCTGGAGCTCTTCCAGACATCTTCACTGGTCCCGGGGTCTCACTTCGAAGCGGGACTAATCACTGAAAACAAGTGTGCTCCAGTCAATGAGCGTACAGACCGGAGACGTGTCTGGAGATGACCCAGACAGCAGTGGGATACCAGCCTGACTGTCGTCCCGCAATTTCGTAACATGACCCCTTTGAAATAATTTACGTATTTTCTGCCGGGTGACGCCGTCGACCACCGCCGATATTTTGGCTTTAAGTACGGTTTCTGTTTATCTTCAACTCTCACTAAAAAAAATGCTGTGATCCTCCACTCTACGATGCCGAAAGTGGGAAATCAGCAGTAAATTTGGGCTATAACAGAACGACGGGAGAAGTGGATACTGTGGATCAGATGTGTGCATCGTATAAAATAGCCAGAATAACCAGGAGATGGCCGGTGGCATTACTCGATTCCATCTTGATATCGCAGGAATAAATTCGGACAACACCTTTAGCCACAACAACCCAGACAATATAGACAGACGACGGCTTTTTTCTAATAAACCTATGGTATAATCTTGTGAACGCTCATCTAGGACAAAGAGCAAAACAAAACGAACCTTCCGAAGGATGTATAAATTTTCCTTGAAAAATTCAGAAACGAGGTCCAGTTCATGACAAACGTGAATATGTCACATATGTGGACGACACAAACATGTCAGGACGAAGACATCGTGCAACTATTGTGGAAACTATGTCAGCAAGAAGCATTCTGGTTAGAACATTGTGTTTCTCTCGTGATGACCAGCTGATGGTCATTTTAAAAGAATTGACTGATTTTTTCTTTACGTTTATCCGAAAAAAATAACGCAATGAAATACTGTTTTATTTCAGTTTTTATGATCTGCCTAAAAGCGATAACAATGCGAAGACGAAATCGCGGTGTAAATGCCGCGGTGCGCCCACTTACGTGAAATCAGAAGGCGGACTCACCATATGGTTAATAACACATTAAAAAAATTACAAGCTTTTCCACAGTTACAAAGCAAGAAACATTTATCCGCTGGCAAGCGAAATAATCACAATTACATCTTTACATTTAAAAACCACAATAGTACCTTACATTTTTATAATTACATATGCCTGTAGGAACAAAGAAAAAATAGAAAACAAAATAAAGTCATGGGAAAATAATTTATATCCATGATTAGTAATGCCTTCACAAGGAGCTACACACACACACACACACACAGACAGACAGACAGACAGACAGAGAGAGAGAGAGAGAGGGGGGGGGGGGGGTAGGTAGGAAGAGTCTGATCGCCACCAACCGGTAGGAAGTCCGGTGACCCGGAACTGTTCTTTTCCGGTTGTGACGTCCTGCGAACCACCAGCTTCATTCTCTCAGCTGGCATTGTGTGTGGGGTGAGTGGGCTGCGAGCGTGCCTGGGAATGCTGGGGAGCGCGCGTGACGAAAGCGCTCCCTCCGCCTGCTTCGTGGAACGTGGCGCGCGCGACGACGACACGACACGACACGCCACGCCGACAGGCGGCGCTATTTTCTGCGCCGACACGTCTCCGCTGCGCCTCGTGCAGGCTTCGCTAATTAACGCTAAAAGCCATTTTCTCGGGAAATGATGCAGCCGTAAGTACGCAGACACTGCCCTGCATAGCTTCTGCTAGCTCGTTGAGAATATAACGAACCCGGAAACGACAATGTGAAATTGAACATGCGTATAGCTGGCAGGAATCCGAATATATCGGCTGCGGATTCGAAGAAAAGTTTCGCAACAAATATAAGAGATGTGCTAATCAGAATATTACTATCCCAGAAGAAACTTAGTCGTAATATACCATGCAGAGGATCAAGTACGTAAAAAGACGAGGGCTAGTGGAAAGTAACATAAGACATATTGAATTTAATTGATGGAAGGAGAAAATATAAAAATGCAGTAAATGAAGCTGGCAAAAAGGAATACAAACGTCTCGAAAATGAAATCGACAGGAAGTGCAAAATGGCTACGCAAGGATGGCCAGAGGACCAATGTAAGAATGTAGGGGCATGTATCACTAGGGTTAAGATACATACTGCCTACAGGAAAATTAAAGAGACCTCAGGAGAAAAGAGAACCACTTGTGTGAATATCAAGAGCTCAGATGGAAACCCAGCTCTAAGCAAAGAAGGGAAAGCAGAAAGGTGGAAAGAGTATATAGAGGGTCTTTATAAGAGCGATGTACTTGAGGACAATATTATGGAAATGGAAGAGGATATAGATGAAGATGGAATGGGAGATACGATACTGCGTGGAGAGTTTGACAGAGCACTAAAAGAACTGAGTCGAAACAAGGCCCCAGGAGTAGACAACATTCCATTAGAACTACTGACAGCCTTGGGAGAGCCAGTCCTGAAAAAACTCTACCATCTGGTGAGCAAGATGTAGGAGACAGGCGAAATACCCTCAGACTTCAAGAAGAATATAATTCCAGTCCCAAAGAAAGCAGATGTTGATAGGTGTGACAATTATCGAACTATCAGTTTAATAAGTCATGGCTGCAAAATACTAACATGAACTAACAGAAGAACGGAAAAACCAGTAGATGCCGACCTCGGGGAAGATCAGTTTGGATTCCGTAGAAATGTTGGAACACGTGAGGCAATACTGACCCGACGACTTATCTTAGAACATAGGTTAAGGAAAGGCAAATCTACGTTTCTGGTATTTGTCGACCTAGAGAAAGCTTTTGGCAATGCTGACTGGGATACTTTCTTTCAAATTCTGAAGGTGGCAGGGGTCAAATACAGGGAGTGAAAGGCTATTTACGATTTGTATAGAAACCAGATGGCAGTTATAAGAGTCGAGGGACATGAAAGGGAAGCAGTGGTTTGGAAGGGAGTGAGACAGGGTTGCAGCCTATCCCCGGTGTTATTGAGTCTATCTATTGAGCAAGCAGTAAAGGAAACAAAAATTTGGAGCAGGAATTAAAATCGACGAAGGAGAAATAAATACTTTGTGGTTTGCCGGTGACATTGTAATTCTGTCAGAGACAACAAAGGACCTGGAAGATCAGTTGAACGGAATGGAGGCTATAAGATGAACATCAACAAAAGCAAAATGAGGATAATGGAATGCAATCGAATTAAATCTGGTACTGAGAGAATTAGATTAGTAAATGAGACACTTAAAGCAGTAGATTAGTTTTGTTATTTGGAGATCGAAGTAGAGAGGATATAAAATCTAGACTGGCAAAGGCAAGGAGGATCACCAGTTTAGCATTGGAGGGCAGCGTGGACGGTCAAAACCGTAGATGAAGGCCAACAGATGAGATTAGAATCAGAAGGACGTAGGTCGCAATAGTTACTCAGAGATGAACACGATATAGTAGCACGGAAAGCTGCATCAAACCAGTCTCTGGACTGAAGACCACAACAACAACCGTAAGTTTTCCATGTCAACGCAACGAGGCCCAGGTTGCCGAGTAGATGGCTTATCCACAACCTGAAAAAGCATCCATCTACCCGACAGGTTACTTTTGTTGCTTTCGGAGACAACTATTACTAATCTTTTCCAACGTGCAAAATTCTGTTTTCCTTTCTTACATCAGAAGGTTACTCGCTCGCTTCTCTCAACCATTCCTGGAACTCCTTGGCACATTAAAACTGTGCTGAACCGGGACTCGAAGACAAGACCTTGCCTTTCGTGGGGAAGTCCTCTACGGACTGAGGTACCACGTACGACTTACGATTCGTCCTCACACCCTTACTTCCGCCAAAACCTTGTAATATTTCTGGCTCTACAGCCATCATATTCTGCTACAAGAAACTCGTTTTAGAGCAGTTGAGAAGGCAGCAGTGGAAAGATCACATAATGTGGTGTGGGGGTACCCATGACAGATGGTTTGTTCGGTACAGTTACCATGAGAAAGAC
This sequence comes from Schistocerca americana, assembly GCF_021461395.2. Lineage (NCBI taxonomy): Eukaryota > Metazoa > Arthropoda > Insecta > Orthoptera > Acrididae > Schistocerca > Schistocerca americana. Next base: position 440,065,780 of record NC_060125.1, read on the forward strand.
CGCCTAAATTGTGGTCCTTCTCCGCGATTGGCTGCTACATTCGGAAGTTGCGCGCCAAAATGATAATCTTCAGTTATTAATATTAGAAAAACTGAACAGTGTATTTATCGGCTTTTCACGGAAAAGCCTCTCTCAGTAGGAGGCCCTCATTCCATTATTTCAGAAGTATTCATGACCAGCAGGACAGTAAACAGCTGCTGCACGATGTGAGGGGTCCACTTGTACGTGGAGCCCGATTTTCTGAAATATTTCGTGAAAAATGACATGTAATGGTTATCATATGTAGAAGAGATTGTATTTTTGACACAACTGAACCAAAGGTGTTGCCTGAGGGTCTGAAGCGATAAGTAGGGACGCGCAAAGCGCAGTAGCAGTTGCCGTTGCACTCTGTTAAAGTTAGGCTGGCTCTGAGCACTATGGGACTTAACTTCTGAGGTCATCAGTCCCCTATAACTTAGAACTACTTAAACCTAACTAACCTAAGGACATCACACACATCCATGCCGAGGCAGGATTCGAACCAGCGACCGTAGCGGTCTCGCGGTTCCAGACTGTAGAGCCTAGAACCGCTCGGCCACCCCGCCCAGCGTTAAAGTTAGGATGTAAGACTTAAAGCTAGTCTCTGTGAGAATTAGCTGTTGCCCTAAGGACGCAGCATAATACAGTTTTGTAAGGTAATGAAATTTTGTGTATTTAGTTTTAAGTATGTAGTAACGCAATGTGGCTTTTGCTAATTTTACAGTTTACCCTTGAATGTAGGAACTAAGTATTTGCCATTAGATTTAATGAATAAGTTGATTTGGTATGCCCGATTTGTAATAGTTTGTGCGTTTTGTAATCCTGATACAGCCAACTTAAATTTTGGAATCTATTTTGTCAAACGATGTCAGACCTTTTGTCATGTAACAATCCAAGTATTGTTAACTATGTCAGTAAATGAGAATTGTAGAACAGTTGAGAAATTCACTTATTTTGAAGTTAATGTAAAGCGTTTCATATTATATTTTGTGAAAGAGAAACTTCATTTTTAATACAAATTTCGAAATGAACAATTCAGTCTTAGCATATCCTGTTATCAGTACCTCATCGTCTATCATGTCGTGTGACATTCTTTGTATGAAGCTATTTTACGGCCGGCATCGCACTTCGCTGAGCCAGGACCGAGTATTTTGTATGCCTACTGTCGAGATAACAGAATACCAAGATTACATCCATTGTGACTCAAGAGCTAAGGAAACTGTATTTCATTTTTATTTGCATAGGGAATTTTATCAGTTTATTGCACAGGGCCATAGAACTCTGTGCTCACGAGAGAGTAAATTTCAGAGGGATTGATTTCATCATAGGCACTACATACTGGTTTTCCAGATTGAGTTGTTTAATATTTATTTGGGTTACAGTAAAACTGATTAAGCGCACCATTTGCTCAACAACATATTACACAGTAACTTTCCTTAAGACAAACATTACGCATTGTATAACCATTAACAGAAACAAATAATTTTATAAAAGAAAGTTACAACGAAAAGGCAGAGGAGGCACTTCGGAGATCTTCGGATCGCTCCTAACTTGGACGGCGGGCGAAGTGATTCGGCTGTAAGATTAGAGCTGGTTCGGCAGTCTCTGAAGACTGACATTTGTCTGCATTGGTCGGTATCGGCTGAGGATTTCATTGGTATTCTCTGGTTGTTTGGACATGTAACTGAAAACAATTTGATTGTACCTACGAACAGTTCATTGTTTTGTTTATTTTTTATGATCTTATGAAAAATTGAAATGATTTGCGATTCTTAAAGTGGAATATAGTTGTGCAGTTTCACATATTCTGCTGATAAAAAGCAAGTAACACCCGTATAAACAAACTAATTGAAAATTTTATTATTCGTATAATATCAGTTCCTCGCTAAGAGTTTATTACAGCCTCAAGATAACGGATTCACGACCTACGTGCTGTTTTCTGCGAGGGGACAAACACTATAGAAGACTGCAGGTTGATGAAAATTAATTAGAACTTGCGCATTCCTCTCAGTGCGGTGGAAGCAAACAGACACCTCGCGTGTACTGCAGTCTTAGTACAAATTACATCAGTAACACTACACCTGTGCTAACACACAGAGGGTATGAAGGAGACAAATTTTTCACGGAAGGGGTTTATCACCCTCACTATCTCCCCCTCTCTTTTTCAACTCGCTGTAACCTTATCTCCTACTTCCCAAAACTTCACAGAAGTTCTCCCGCAAAACTTGCAGAGTACCATCGTATCAGCGCGCACTGCACTGCAGAGTAAATAATTCATTCCATGCTTTCGCTATTCCTGTTCAAATATTTTCTCCTCATTCTCAAAATAGCAAGCAATTTACTACTTGATGTATCCGTTTGTACGGAGAACATGTCCCGATTTACTGTTCTGTCACTGTCGTCGTCGTCGTCTTCAGTCCTGAGACTGGTTTGATGCATCTCTCCATGCTACTCTATCCTGTGCAAGCTTCTTCACCTCCCAGTACCTACTGCAACCTACATCCTTCTGAATCTGCTTAATGTGTTCATCTCTTGGTCTCCCTCTACAATTTTTACCCTCCACACTGCCCTCCAATACTAAATTGGTGATCCCTTGATCCCTCAGAACATGTCCTACCAATCAGTCCCTTCTTCTTGTCAAGTTGTGCCACAAACTCCTCTTCTCCCCAATTCTGTTCAATACCTCCTCATTAGTTATGTGATATACCCATCTAATCTTCAGCATTCTTCTGTAGTGCCACATTTCGAAAGCTTCTATTCTCTTCTTGTCCAAACTGTTTATCGTCCATGTGTCACTTCCATACATGGCTACACTCCATACAAATACTTTCAGAAACGACTTCCTTACACTTAAATCTATACCCGATGTTAAATTTCTCTTCTTCAGAAACGCTTTCCTAGCCATTGCCAGTCTCCGTTTTATATTCTCTCTACTTCGACCATCATTAGTTATTTTGCTCCCCAAATAGCAAAACTCGTCTACTACTGTGTCATTATCAACGAAAAAAAGAAAACAACTAGGGTTTAACATCCAGTCGACCACTTCAGAAACCTGATGGGATACCAGTTCTATTTTACACAGAGTACACGAAGGAACTTGCCCCCCTTCTTGCAGCGGTGTACCGTAGGTCTCTGGAAGAGCGTAGCGTTCCAAAGGATTGGAAAAGGGCACAGGTCATCCCCGTTTTGAAGAAGGGACGTCGAACAGATGTGCAGAACTATAGGCCTATATCTCTAACGCCGATCAGTTGTAGAATTTTGGATCACGTATTATGTTCGAGTATAATTACTTTTCTGGAGACTAGAAATCTACTCTGTAGGAATCAGCATGGGGTTCGAAAAGACGGTCGTGTGAAACTCAGCTATTCGTCCACGAGACTCAGAGGGCCATAGACACGGGTTCACAGGTAGATGCCGTGTTTCTTGCCTTCCGCAAGGCGTTCGATACAGTTCCCCCCAGTCATTTAATAAACAAAGTAAGAGCATATGGACTATCAGACCAGTTGTGTGATTGGATTGAAGAGTTCCTAGATAACAGAACGCAGCATGTCATTCTCAATGGAGAGAAGTCTTCCGAAGTAAGAGTGATTTCAGGTGTGCCGCAGGGGAGTGTCGTAGGACCGTTGCAATTCACAATATACGTAAATGACCTTGTGGATGACATCGGAAGTTCACTGAGGCTTTTTGCGGATGACGCTGTGGTATATCGAGAGGTTGTAACAATGGAAAATTGTACTGAAATGCAGGAGGATCTGCAGCGAATTGATGCATGGTGCAGGGAATGGCAACTGAATCTCAGTGTAGACATGTGTAATGTGCTGCGAATACATAGAAAGATAGATCCCTTGTCATTTAGCTACAAAATAGCAGGTCAGCAACCGGAAGCAGTTAATTCCATAAATTATCTGGGAGTACGCATTAGGAGTGACTTAAAATGGAATGATCGTATAAAGTTGATCGTTGGTAAAGCAGATGCCAAACAGATTCATTGGAAGAATCCTAAGGAAATGCATTCCCGAAAACAAACGAAGTAGGTTACAGTACACTTGTTCACCCACTGCTTGAATACTGCTCACCAGTGTGGGATCTGTACCAGATAGGGTTGATAGAAGAGATAGAGAAGATCCAACGGAGAGCAGCGCGCTTCGTTACAGGATCACTTAGTAATCGCGAAAGCGTTACGGAGATGAGAAACTCCAGTGGAAGAGTCTGCAGGAGAGACGCTCAGTAGCTCGGTACAGGCTTTTGTTATAGTTTCGAGAACATACCTTCACCGAAGAGTCAAGCAGTATATTGCTCGCTCCTACGTATATCTCGCGAAGAGACCATGAGGATAAAATCAGAGAGATTAGAGTCCACACAAAAGCATACAGACAATCCTCCTTTCCACGAACAATACGAGACTGGAATAGAAGGGAGAACCGATAGAGGTACTCAAGGTACCCTCCGCCACACACCGACAGGTGGCTTGCGGAGTATGGATGTAGATGTAGAAACGCAACACACCTCGGATTGGGGAAATATAGGGAAGAAAAAAGCTATATCCTTTTAAAGGGAACCATCCCGGAATTTGTATTAAGTAATTTACGAAAATCGCGTAAAACTTGAATCTGTATGATCGGACGGGGATTCGAACCGCAACAAAACCGAATACGAGTCCAGTATTTTACCATGTCCGCTGGCGTTAGCTGAAACCTGAGATGGAAAGCGCTCAGATATTTAGCGAGATATGGAAGGTATACCCGAAAGACAGAGGCCATTAGAGGGGAGTGTTCATTGCAGTTGACAAAAATATTGTCTGTATTGAGGTCGAAGTTGTTTGCGACAGCGAAGTCATCTGGTCGCGTAAAACAGGTGTACGTGAACCCAGTTTCATCGTTGGATGTTTTTAACGCCCACTATTCCGCTGTGGCAACGGCCTTGCCGCAGTGGATACACTGGTTCCCGTCAGATGACTGAAGTTAAGCGCTGTCTTGTGTGTCTGGCACTTGGATGGGTGACCATCCGGGCCGCCATGCGCTGTTGCCGTTTTTCGGGGTGCACTCAGCCTCGTGATGCCAATCGGGGAGCCACTCGACCGAATTGTAGCGGCTCCGGTCACAGAAAACCATCATAGAGACCGGGAGAGCAGTGTGCTGACCACACGCCCCTCCTATCCGCATCCTCAGTTGAGAAGGACACTGCGGTCGGATGGTCCCGTTGGGCCACTTGTGGCCTGAAGACAGTGTTATTCCGCTGTGACAGTTCTAGAGTCGTTCAAAGAAAGTCTACGGTCAGTAGCACGAAAATACCCAGATGATGCAATGCTAGCTGGAGGATGGATACATTGCGTAGGGTTACAGACAGTCATGCGAAATACTTTTTCTATTTGTTTTCTGGAAACTGTCTTGAGCAGGTAGCTCGGCAGCCCAAACGCAATGGTAATATCTTGACCTTGAAGTCACAAACAGGCCGGACCTTATCCACAATTTCAGTATAGAAACGGGGATTAGCGACCACGATGTCATTATAGCAAATATAGGAAACTTACAAAAATCAGTCAAGAGGGCTAGGAGAGGGTTTGTGCTAGATAGAGCAGATAAGCAGTTGTTAGCATCTCATTTAGCGAATTGACATCACTTAGTTCCAGCGATGGATATAGAGGAATTATGGACAAAGTTCAAGCAAACTGTAAATCGAGGACTGTAGAGCTATGAGCCTAATAAGTGAATAACCGACGGGGAAAGATGCACCATCGTTTAATTATGAATTTCGGAAGGTGCTAAGGGAGCAGATTCTGTTGCACTCATGGTTCAAAACAGAACGCACGAATGATAACAAGCGAAGGTTGAGAGAGATTCGTTGAGTCTGTGAAAAGATTTGTGCGCGAAGCATACAACAACTACCACCGTCACACCCTAGCAGAAGATCTGGCAGAGAACCGGAGAAAATTCTGGTCCAATGTAAAATCGCTAAGCGGGTCTAAAGCTTCCATTCAGTACATTGTGAACCGGTCTGGTGTGGCAGCTGAAGACAGCAAAACGAAAGCTGAAGTTTTAAATTTTACGTTCAAGAAATCGTTCACTCAGGAGAATCGTGCAAACATGCTGTCATTTGACTATCGGACAGCCGACCGGGGTGGCCGAGCGGTTCTAGGCGCTACAATCTGGAACCATGCGACTGCTACGGTCGCAGGTTCGAATCCAGCCTCGGGCATGGATGTGTGTGATGTCCTTAGGTTAGTTAGGTTTAAGTAGTTGTTTACTGGATACTATTGTATCTCGATGAAATGGTTCAAATGGCTCTGAGCAGTATGGGACTCAACACCTAAGGTCATCAGTCCCCTAGAACTTGGAACTACTTAAACCTAACTAACCTAAGGACATCACACACATCCATGCCCGAGGCAGGAATCGAACCTGCGACCGTAGCAGTCGCGCTTTCCCGGACCTAGAACTGCTCGGCCACCGCGACCGGCTGTATCTCGATGACCACAAACAAAAAGTATGTACAACTGTTGTACTATTCCTTTGCTTCCTCAACTGTACCCACAGTATTAGACCTTATCTACAGAGAACTAGATGTCATTTATTGGGTGTACTGGAATTAATGAGCGGTAGTGTATACTAAATTTTCACGAGACTGAGAAGCTGATGTCCACGAATCATCATGGTGTTAGAAAGCTTCGCTCTTGCAAAATTCAGCTTGGCCTTTACTCACATGATATAGTGTGACCTATGGATGAAGGGGAACTGGCAGATTCCATATTTCTAGATTTCCAGAAAGCCTTTGACACTGGGCCCCGCTGGAGGCTGTTAATTTAGGTACGGGCGTATGGAATAAGTTCACAGATATGTGAGGCACTCTAAGACTTCTTAAATAATAGAAGCCCAGAATATTGTCCTCGAAGGCGAGCGTTCGTCAGAGACAAGGGTATCGTCAGGAGTGCCTCAAGGAAGTGTGATAGGACCGCTGTTGTTCTGTTTACATAAATGATTTGACGCATAGGGTGGGCAGCGATCTGCAGTTGTTTGCTGATGATTCTGTGGTGTACGGTAAGGCGACGAAGTTGAGATATGGACGGAAGATAGAAGACGTTTTACACAAAACTTCTAGTTGGAGTGATGAATAACAACGAGCACTAAATGTGGAAAAATGTAAGTTAATGCAGATGGGTAAGAAGAACAAACCTGTGATGTTCGGATACAGTATTACTAGTGTTCTGCTTGACACAGTCAAGTCATTTAAATATCTGGGCGTTACGGTCCAAAACGATGTGAGATTGAACGAGCGAGAATTTTAGGAAAAAGCAAGCCGCACGTAAAGGAGACCGCACGTAGAGGAGACCGCACGTAGAGGAGACCGCACGTAGAGGAGACCGCACGTAGAGGAGACCGCACGTAGAGGAGACCGCACGTAGAGGAGACCGCACGTAGAGGAGACCGCACGTAGAGGAGACCGCACGTAGAGGAGACCGCACGTAGAGGAGACCGCACGTAGAGGAGACCGCACGTAGAGGAGACCGCACGTAGAGGAGACCGCACGTAGAGGAGACCGCACGTAGAGGAGACCGCACGTAGAGGAGACCGCACGTAGAGGAGACCGCACGTAGAGGAGACCGCACGTAGAGGAGACCGCACGTAGAGGAGACCGCACGTAGAGGAGACCGCACGTAGAGGAGACCGCACGTAGAGGAGACCGCACGTAGAGGAGACCGCACGTAGAGGAGACCGCACGTAGAGGAGACCGCACGTAGAGGAGACCGCACGTAGAGGAGACCGCACGTAGAGGAGACCGCACGTAGAGGAGACCGCACGTAGAGGAGACCGCACGTAGAGGAGACCGCACGTAGAGGAGACCGCACGTAGAGGAGACCGCACGTAGAGGAGACCGCACGTAGAGGAGACCGCACGTAGAGGAGACCGCACGTAGAGGAGACCGCACGTAGAGGAGACCGCACGTAGAGGAGACCGCACGTAGAGGAGACCGCACGTAGAGGAGACCGCACGTAGAGGAGACCGCACGTAGAGGAGACCGCACGTAGAGGAGACCGCACGTAGAGGAGACCGCACGTAGAGGAGACCGCACGTAGAGGATTCCGCACGTAGAGGAGACCGCACGTAGAGGAGACCGCACGTAGAGGAGACCGCACGTAGAGGAGACCGCACGTAGAGGAGACCGCACGTAGAGGAGACCGCACGTAGAGGAGACCGCACGTAGAGGAGACCGCACGTAGAGGAGACCGCACGTAGAGGAGACCGCACGTAGAGGAGACCGCACGTAGAGGAGACCGCACGTAGAGGAGACCGCACGTAGAGGAGACCGCACGTAGAGGAGACCGCACGTAGAGGAGACCGCACGTAGAGGAGACCGCACGTAGAGGAGACCGCACGTAGAGGAGACCGCACGTAGAGGAGACCGCACGTAGAGGAGACCGCACGTAGAGGAGACCGCACGTAGAGGAGACCGCACGTAGAGGAGACCGCACGTAGAGGAGACCGCACGTAGAGGAGACCGCACGTAGAGGAGACCGCACGTAGAGGAGACCGCACGTAGAGGAGACCGCACGTAGAGGAGACCGCACGTAGAGGAGACCGCACGTAGAGGAGACCGCACGTAGAGGAGACCGCACGTAGAGGAGACCGCACGTAGAGGAGACCGCACGTAGAGGAGACCGCACTTAGAGGAGACCGCACGTAGAGGAGACCGCACTTAGAGGAGACCGCACGTAGAGGAGACCGCACGTAGAGGAGACCGCACGTAGAGGAGACCGCACGTAGAGGAGACCGCACGTAGAGGAGACCGCACGTAGAGGAGACCGCACGTAGAGGAGACCGCACGTAGAGGAGACCGCACGTAGAGGAGACCGCACGTAGAGGAGACCGCACGTAGAGGAGACCGCACGTAGAGGAGACCGCACGTAAAGGAGACCGCACGTAAAGGAGACCGCACGTAAAGGAGACCGCACGTAAAGGAGACCGCACGTAAAGGAGACCGCACGTAAAGGAGACCGCACGTAAAGGAGACCGCACGTAAAGGAGACCGCACGTAAAGGAGACCGCACGTAAAGGAGACCGCACGTAAAGGAGACCGCACGTAAAGGAGACCGCACGTAAAGGAGACCGCACGTAAAGGAGACCGCACGTAAAGGAGACCGCACGTAAAGGAGACCGCACGTAAAGGAGACCGCACGTAAAGGAGACCGCACGTAAAGGAGACCGCACGTAAAGGAGACCGCACGTAAAGGAGACCGCACGTAAAGGAGACCGCACGTAAAGGAGACCGCATGTAGGACGCTGGTGCGACCTATTCTTGAGTACTGCCTGAGTGTTTGGGATCCATGTCTGGTCAGATTGCAGGATCAGAGCAGTTCAGAGGTGGGCTGCTGGCTTTGTTACTCGTAGGTTCAAACAACACGTAAGTGTTGCGGAGACAGCTTGGAAACTCCAATTGTTATCCCTGGCAGGAAGGCTAGAAACACTATTGAGAAAATTTAGAGTCAGCATTTGAAGCTGACTGCCACACGATTCTACTGCTGCCAAAATACACTGCATTTAAGGACTAAGTGAGAGGACAAGTTACTCTCACCTATTTTTCGCATACGAGAAATTGTTAAAGATCTAATTACAACCTGATGCACCTTGAGCAAGACTCTAGAAAGTTAATGGCCTGAGCAAATTTGATGGAGCCTGGTAGGGCGCTAAAAGCATGAGGTATTTTTATGGTTCTTAGGGCACACAAACGGCATTTTGGGAGTTGAAACCAATTCGTGGCGAGTCCATCCCTCAGTAAAACTCGCCAGACAGGCCCACAGCTGTACAGGGCAGACCCTCGTAAAGACAAGACTGAAGCAGAACAATGCCGCTCTACCTGCCGTGGTGCCAGCAGAAGCCTGGGCTGGGGCGACGGTCTAAAGGAACACGTCTACATAGTGGAGTCTTAACTCAGGCATTGTGTACAGAGCCACGTCTAATAAAAATTCAAAAGTTTTCGTATTCGCCAATAGTGGAGTTAGACAGTGAACCACTACCTCTGGGCGCCTCGGTTGTATAAGAAAAATCTGGCGTCTGAGAAATGCTAGGAGAATCTTTATTACACATCATAGCTAGGGCTAACAAGCTCCAAAGCACAGGCGATTTAGATAAAGATCTTTCAGACTGTATCTGTTCATTTGTTGCCACGGGAAGAGACATGAATTCAGAAAAAATCATCCCTTCCCTCTGCGAAAACTTAAAAAAGCCAGTAATTGGCGGTTTCTTTTTCTTTTCAGAGACGCAAGTTTCTTAACCCTTGCCCTGGTTCAATATGAGTTTGTGCTGTCATATGGGAGGGGAGTTTAGCGCCTATAGAGCCTGTGATTGGCTCAAGGATGAAGGCAGTGTCGTTCGTGCACTTTGTGGGGAAATTGAATTTTTTTCTGCAGAGATGCGAAGCACTCGGGTGCGGGACTTTGGTCTGGTAAGCACTTCTAGTCGGAGCTCTGGCATGTGTGGTACTTGGGACCTGTCCTGAGACTGGCTTCATTTGCGAGTAGTGTAGGCTGGGGAGCCTGTGGAAGTTCTTACTGTACAGACAGTGCGACGTCAAACGTCTGACTACTCGCTTGTCGAGGGCACACTTATTCGTTTTTGATTTACCAGTCTTGATCTTTGGTATCCTTGTACGCTCTGTCGTATAAGTGAGCCATATTCGTCCTTGGTACGACCAGCGAATGGATGTGTCGCACACTGAAACCTACCGTGGTTTCAGGGCTCTGGTAGAGAGTAAATTGCGAGCCATCTTGCCTGGTCGCTAGACCGTGAGATTTTTGCGTTTCTTTCGTGGCCGCGATCGATTCACAGGTGCCGCCTCCACGTCTCATCTCCGCCGCAAGCATCTCACCAGCTGCAAGTTACATCGCCAGACGAAGCAAACAGGGTATTGTCTCTCCGGCATTGTCAGGGCGTACATATCTCAATCGCCACTTGCTCTCAGCTGTACCTATGTAGAGAACAGTAGATTTGATCAAAGTCTGCTCAACGTCAGATCAATTCAGAAGACATCCACTTTTTTAGGGCCAGAGTGGTGGCCTCACTCTACTAGTTAAACTGCCACTCAGAATCCTTGTCCAGTGTAGTCTTAAATCACCTGTTAGTTGTTTACGGTATTCAACCAATAACTTGTTTAGCATAATTTATGTCTGTTTTGGGAAAATAAATGTTGTTAGTACGCTAAATTCTGCCTACATTCTCAATCATTTAAAGAGTGCCACTAGCGTTACCTTTCAGGACCAAGAAGATAAAATACGAGAAATTAGTGCAGATACAGTTGCATGTAGATAGTCGTTTATCCCTCGCTCTATTTGCGAGTGGGACAGGAAAGGAAATTACTAGTAGTGCAGGGTACTCTCCGCCACGCACCGTACAGTGGCTTGCGAAGTACGTATGTAAATGTAGATGTTTACTCATGTTCAGAGGAAGTAGGAGCCCTGAACGACTACAGATACGACGTTCACAGGACATACACGTTAGTATGATTTGCAGTAATGATTAGCATTTGAACCCTATCAGTCCACTCGTTCAAGATGAATATCGATAACGCGGCGCAACACCGGCTACCGGTAAAATGTTCCTGCGGCTCTCGTTGCTATAAACCGAAGGTAATGGATCAGTGTGACTTGAGCAGATGTGCAGGATGCCTCGAGGACGTCTGTTGTAACTGTACTGTCATATCAGTGAGTTTGGAAAAGGGCGTATTATTGACATGAGAATGTGATCCATTGTGCACAATGGTTCACGGAAGGCCGCAGAACGCGACAATATGGGTCAGGTCTCAATACCTAGACCACCCCCAGAGAAGATCGACACGTTGGTTGGTTGAGTGGGTTTTAAGGGACCATACAGCAAGGTTATCAGTCCTTTGTTTCAAATGAGGTCCCTTCAGACAGACTGACATTGCAGAAAAGTCAAAACTATAAAAGGTAAAAGGCTAAAAACGTAAAAGTGCAGCAGTGTTGTCAATGGTGAAAACAAAATGAGGGAAGTCAGCAAGTTCAAAAATAGCTGTGAGCACTATGGGACTTAACTTCTGAGGTCATCAGTCCCCTAGAACTTAGAACTACTTAAACCTAACTAACCTAAGGACATCACATACATCCATGCCCGAGGCAGGATTCGAACCTGCGACCGTAGCGGTCGCACAGTTCCAGACTATAGCGCCTGGAACCGCTCGGCCACCCCAGCCGGCGAAGTCAGCAAGTGAGCAACCCCAATGCTATGCTAGAGGCAGGAAATATCCCATCTCTGATGCAATACATCTGCGTTCTCCTCGGCCCTGGTGCAGCAGCTGAACAGTGTAGCACATTGTACACTATCAGGGGAGGCAGTCCTTCGCCGTTTATTACGGCACTGGTTACGTGCGCGCAGCCCACGTATACACCTACCTTTGATGAATGTGCAGAAACATGCTAGACGTCGATGGTATATGAAACTGCGTCGCGGGGGACAGGAATGGCGTCAAATAACGTTTTGGGACGGATGAAGGTTCTGTTTGAAAATGATGGCAGGATTTTGGCTCACCGCAGACAGGGGGAGGGGCAACACAGCGATTGCATTCGCAAAGAGATACAGCGCCAGGTCAAGGCCTTACGGTGTCGGCGCTATTAGGTACACTGTCGGTGCATGTCCAGGGCACTGTGACCAGTGTGGCGTACGTAAATGACATCCTTCGACCTGCAGCCATACCATTCTGCACAACACCTCAAATGCAATTTTTCAGCAAGACCATGCACGACCATGGGCCTTCCTCATGTCACAGTATGTCATCCTTTTGCCCTGGCCTGCCAGATTACCAGACCGGTCGCCAGTAGAAAGTGTGTGGAACATGGTAAAATCACAGATGCAGCGCTGTGACCCGATGCCAACCACAACAGATGAACTTGACAATTACGAAAAAGCATTCCAAATTCAGAAAGAAATAAAGGTGTTTGATCTAAAGTTATACTTTCTGATCGTATATTAATTGCTGTTGTAATGTGCAAAATCCCCAAGAGTGACTAAGTTTCACGGAAGCTCGAAATTTACTGCGAACGTCAATGCCAGATGCTTTTAATAGTTTCCACAATGAAACATTGTCTCAAAATATAGCAGAAAACCCAAAGAGATTCTGGTGTTCTGTAAAGTACACCAGTGGCACAAAAACAGTCAATACCCTCACTGCGCGATAGTGATGGAAGTGTTACCGATGATGGTGCCACTATAGCGGAGTTACTAAATACAGTTTTCCGTAATTCCTTCACGAAAGAAGACGAAGTAAATATTCCAAAATTCGAAACCAGAACAGCTGTTAGCAAGAGTGACATAAAAGTAGATATCTTAGGTGTTGCGAAACAACTGAAATCACTTAAGAAAGGCAACTCTTCCCGTCCAGATGGTATACCAATCTGGTTCCTCTCAGAGTATGCAGGCACAATAGCGCCTTTCTTAGCAATCATATACAATCGCTCACTTGACGGAATTACAGTTATGAGCAACTTAAATTGGAAAGACCACGTAGATAATATTGTGGGGAAGGCTAAACAAAGATTGCGCTTTGTTGGCAGAACACTTAGAAGATGCGACAAACCCACTAAAGAGACAGCCTTCATTACACTTGTCCATCCTCTGCTGGAATATTGCTGCGCGGTATGGGATCCTTACCAGGTAGGATTGACGGAGGACATCGAAATAGCGCAAAGAAAGGCAGCTCGTTTCGTGTTATCGCGCAATACTAACTTTTCTTCCGAATGCGAAAATATTTTTGTTGACACACACCTATGTAGGGAGAAATAATCATAATAAGAGAAATCAGAGCTCGGACGGAAAGATTTAGGTCTTCCTTTTTCGCACGCGCCATTCGAGAGCGGAATGATAGAGAAGTAGTATGAAAATGGTTCGATGAACCCTCTGCCAGGCACTTGTGTGAACTGCAGGGTAACCACGTAGATGTATATGTACGAAAGGACGGCCGAACGTTCGTGTGGTTTTTCCAATCGCTTGACGCTCCTGGAAGTTCGTCAGAATTTTATCAGCATATATCGCTGTGAAATCACGTATTCGCACTTAAGAATGTATTCGTCCTATTAATTCGTCCTCGCAGAATTCACTGGTCTGCTGTGTGGACGTAGATGTAGAAGCAGATTGCAGCCGCATCGCGAGGAATGTTCGTTAGGTGCGCAACGCTGAGGCTTTAATTCCGCCTGCGAAGTGAGCCGGCCCAGCCAGAGGTGGGCGTGTGCCGGGGGCCGCGGTGGGCGTCGCCGGGTCTGCACTGCGGCCCAGTTCCGGCGAGCATCAGGCGGGTGACTCAGCCGCCGGTGCCACTACAACTCTCTCGAAATATCTTGACGTTGAAGTTCACTCGGATGTCCGTGTTTGCTTACGATTAAAGTTGTTTTTGGATAGTTTCCGCCTCGAGCAAACAGTTGTCCTTTTTACCCAGACATATTTCGCTGAAGATAGAACAGCGTCGGTGGTTTCCTTATTTGCTTCATAGCAAACGGGGAAAATGGATTGTTTATGCCTATTTTTTGTTTTCGACCATAAAACCTGCTGTGGTTTCAAATGGTTCAAATGGCTCTGAGCACTATGGGACTCAACTTCTGAGGTCATAAGTCCCCTAGAACTTAGAACTACTTAAACCTAACTAACCTAAGGACATCACACATCCATGCACGAGGCAGGATTCGCACCTGCGACCGTAGCGGTCGCGCGGTTCCGGACTGTAGCGCCTAGAACCGTTCGGCCACTTCGGCCGGCACCTGCTGTGGTTTCTGAATCTTTCTGTACTTCGCGCTATTATTTTTTTACGATTGCTCTTTGCAGCTTCAGAAAATTTAATATAGACATCTATATAAGTCACTCCTGTAATGCTAAAAGTTTGTGTTTACGTTATTTTGCTCTCTGTGAAATTACATCGCCACACGGGGCAAACAGGGTAATGTACTGTCGCTTGCGAAGTACCTATGTAAATGTAGATGTTTACTCATGTTCAGAGAAAGTACGAACCCTGAGCGACTACACATACGAGGCACCCCACCCCCACCCCCCTCTCTCTCTCTCTCTCTCTCTCTCTCTCTCTCTCTCTCTCTCTCTCTCTGACTCAAAACTCCCGCCCAGAACACATTCAACGGTCTGCTACTCTCCTAACTTGTTTTAGCGTCTCGTAAACAGTGAGACGGTGCAGTTTGACAGCGGACACTGCATAGAAGCCTGTAAAAGTATGTGTAAACAATGCGCACGCGACTATAAATAGCCATACTCAGTGCATTTTCGTTGCAATTCAACAGACTCTTGACAGTTCATGTCATATGCTGTAACAGGTGTGTAAGTAGGACACTGAATGCGTTATTTGTAGACGAAGGAAGCGGAATGGGGTTATCGTACGCCAGTCTATTGGGGTACAAGTTCGCAGGGCGTACTTTTATCCCACAAGAAACTATACGCAAACTTTTATTCCATAACCTGTGTAGTCCCCTTCTAGTATATTCAAACATAGATGTTTTCTTTGTGTTTATTTACCCTAGATGCCTCATTATTTACCTTAGAGAACGTAAATTTCTTCTTTTACGTAGTTTTTCTTCAGCTGCGTAGCGTTTTTTGCAAACGTAGCTACCTCCCAAACACTTCGAATATAGTCGTATCTTTCATAGTGGAATTTATTTTCCGGAAACCGATAAAGGACACAAACTCGATAGCCAATAACAGGCTCGCTTCGCCAACAGGCCAAAAAACGTTGCGTCATGTAGCCGAGTAGCACGAGCCTTAATATTACAATTTATTATTAGTATTCTGTCCACTTACGTCGCATATATTTCGCCTCGCTATTTGTAGTGCTGTAATTTACAGTATAGTCACAAGTGTCATGTTTGAAAACTGTGTGTGTTGAATAAAGAAACTTCGTATGTCAAATACAAAAATTAATTACAAAATAACAGAGGGTTGCACGATCAGGCACAGATCAAAGAACTGCGCAGTTGCAAGCAAGGTGTTCGCATATTATGACACTATCTTCTGTGCAGTTTAAGTGTAGACGTATATGTCATTAACCAACTAACAAATACTCCTACAACCGTAAATCCAAATAATCTATTTACTTAGGGTAGATTACTGTCCGATACTGCAAGAAAATCACCAGATATCAGAACAAAATGTTGCTTTCTCCAAACCGTGGATTTTCAATGCCATCGAATACACAGTAAACGATTTTTTGTGCCTGAGTGCTAGTGCGTAAGTGCTGTAAGCAGGTCGTGATTATTTATTTGCAAATTTTACATAAACGAGACTGCATTTATATGAGCCGAAGGAAATGTAAGGGAAGCAGTAGTTGAGAAAGGAGTGAGTCGGGGTTGTAACCTATCCCTAATGTTATTCAATCTGCACACTGAGCAAGTTCAGAAAGTGACCAAAGAGAAATCTGGAAAGGGAATTCAAATTCAGTAAGAAGAAGAACACTGCGGTTTGCTGATGACTTTGTAATTCTGTCCGAGTTAGCTGAGGGTTTCGGCGAACATTTAAATGGATTCAGTGGTGTCTTGACAAGTAATAAGATGAACATCAATGAAAGTAAAGCATTGGTAGTGGAAAGTAGTCGAAGTGAATCAAAACAATGCTGAGGGGTATTTAGAATACGAAATGAGCCACTAAAGGTGTTATATGAGTTTTGTTATTTGAGCAGCAAAGTAACAGATGATGGCCGATGTAGGGATAGGAAAAATGACCAGTTAAAACCGATATCTGTGTTTTAGTTCTAGATAACTGGTATTTTTCCGTGTTTGTTTGGACTCCGTTATAACAGGTGTTTTTAGTTTTTAATAATAACTGGGTAAAAAGTCGAAGTATTAATAGCCACAGCAACAATGCTAAAATTTTTCGTTATTAAATAAACCCTTTTTAAAGAACAATTGACTTATTCATAAAATTTGCATTGCCTAAAAATATTGCGATTTTATAGAAATTGGGAAAGTAATCAGTGACTTTTAATAACAATGCCGACTGAAATGAGCAACAAACACATAGCATAAGAATTGGTACAGCATCAGTGTACCTGTTAGCATGTGGCATCGCCTGTTAGATGGTACATGTGTACATTCAGTGTGCAGGACTTGCCCATCTGGTTCGTATACTTGTTACTCACTGTTTCACTGGCCATCAGCTGTATTACGGAATGGCACCGTCCCTAGTCTGGAAGTATTTTACGATGTGCGGTATCAATGAAGTACAATGCTCCATTTGCTTTAAGATTAAAAACGGGATGAACAGCAAGAAATTTGCAACATAATGCTAGGAGAAAACTTAAAACTTAACGTTCATTCACAGTTTACAATAAAAATACAAAGCGGCTGCTCTGCTGGCTGTGTCTACTTACAGGGTGTATACACGGACAAGGAAACAAAATTCCTGGATTTCCTAGTTAAAAAGACTTTTTCCCAGATGAAAATACATTTTTTCCACTTTAAGTGATAGCATACTTTCCCTCGGAACTGGAAAACTTCTCAAACCTTTGAATGGCAAAGGTTTATTTACACTGGCGCAGAACGTCCCAGCACTTTAGGAAACGAAACCCAGAAAAAAAAGACTCCTCCTGGAAAGGTCTTTGATGAGCAGCAACATGTACACTGTATTTTTCGTATCACCAAAGTATAAATATGAAGTCCACCAAACACAGCACGTTAGTTTCCGAAGCACTGAAATCGAGATGGCGATGCATTTAATCGCAGCTCACGTCACGTGATCTCAGAAGCCAATGACAGCTGATATTCAGAGCACAGGACATGTGATTTAGTCAGCCCATAGCAACATCACTAGTATTACTAGTAGTAGTCGTAGTAGTAGTAGTAGTAGTAGTAGCAGCAGCTTTATTCATCTCTAGATCTCTTTTTACAATGATACATGACCTGTCAAAGTATTTGTAAGTTTAGACCAACTTAAAATAAGCTAATTCGTATATACATACATTTACAGACTTCTAGTTAGAGAAAATCATTATGTTGGATGTTTTATAATCATTGTTATTTACTTGACTAACTTTTTTTACCAAACCCTACTGTTTTATCGAAGTAAACCTTCAATGTATAAAATGTATTGCATAACAGGTACTTTTTAGCTGCCTTTTTAAATAAGTATTTTTGCAATTTCTTTAATCTCTTTTGGTAATTTATTGTACAGTTTTATTCCTTGGTAGAAAACGCTGTTTTGAGTTTTATGTTTATTTTTTCTTGGCAAATGTAAATTGAGTCTAGCTCTTGTTCCATGGTCATGGACAGAACTGTTTGTGCAGTAATTATCAATGTTATTTTTGATGTGTACAACTGACTGGTAAATGCATTCGCATGGAGCAGTTAAAAAATTCCCAGCGTTTTGAACAGATACTTTAGAATGAGCTTGACTACTATTTTTGGTTATTACTCTTATAGCTCTTTTCTGGAGTTTGAAAATTGTGTTCATATTTTGTGCATATGTTCCCAAAACAGAATGCCATAGCTAAGAATTGAGTATGTATGAATAGTTTGTAACTAAAAGACACTGCATGTTACGCACTGATATAATTCTAAGGGCGTAACATGCTGATAGCATTCTGTTTGCAAGTACTTTGTGTTCACACCACTTCAACTGAGAATCAATATTCATTCCTAGAAATTTTGCATTTGTTACACAGTCTATAGAGGTGCCATCTATATTTAATATTGCCATTTTCCCTCTTCAAACTGAAAGTCATGGCATTAGTTTTCTTTATGTTCAATGTCACTTTACTGCTTACTGACCAATCGTGAACTTCCTCCGAGTTTCATTTGCTTTCTCTATTGCGCAGAGCGAATATACAAGCAGGAAAAGTTAACGGATTAAATTAATTTAAGTAGAGTCTAGCTACAAGAAAAGTTAAGCTTTCACACATAATATCGATCTTTTGTTTTGCATGATATATATGAAACACATATGCGCCAGTAAAACTTAAATGATGACACAAACGTGTGGTCTTGTGTGTCCGAAATTTTGCTAAGTGGCTGCTCCTCGAAGTGTTGTTTTGTATGAGGGTCAAACGCTCTGTGATTTAAGAAATTCATTGCACATTCTCACACGTAACAGAATTCATCTTGCACAAAAGGAAATTTACTTTGAAAATATCGTTTCTCAAACCACTACTCGCAATATTTTACCGCGACCTGTTAGAAATGTAAACAATTGTGACGTCACGCTCATCGAAAAGCAGTTTGTTGTTACTATGTACTGCATAGTGTCCGTCCTAAGGTCTCTGACACACTTCGCTGTAGGCGGACGTCTGTCTGAGAACTGTGTTTTGTTGTTGTAAATGGACCATTTTCTATGAAATTTGAGTTTTATTTTAGTGTTTCTCACTCGTTTGTTTTATTGCTGTATATTATTCTGCAGTAGCGGGATAAAGTAAAATTCTTTGTTAGATTATCAATTCTTACTAGTCAAAATTACAGAAATTTAACTGAAAACTAAGTCAATAAAAATTCCCGGGTTTTCCCCGTATTTCCCAACTGTCCCAGAGAGTATACACCTTGCCTTTATCTGCTTGTAGCCCTTGAAAACGGACAACAAAGTAACACAAAAAATAGTCTTGTCCTCTGCAGAGTTTTCATCTTTTAGCCATGACTATTGGTATTGTCCAAATGGTGTTATAATCACCGATTACAACACGATTTTTGGGCAAATACTGGTGACTTTTTGCATTAGTCAATCAATCACTTTTCGAGAAAAGCACTGAACTGTGGAGGGACAGATTTCTTTTACTTTAGACTCAAAGGAATTACAGACGTTGGCTGCGAGAGCACACTCATTTAAATCAAACGGAAAGTTGAAAATTTGTACCAGATCGGGATTCGAACCTGGGTCTAGGCAGATATGCTGAGCATTGCGCCATCTAGACACTGTGGTAATTGCAACCTGTTCGGTATACCCTCACACGCCTCCCATCGTACCCTAATTCTCAACATATCCACACACTGCTGATGTAGTGCTCCTTGCCCATTATCCTGATTACTCGCGGCCCATCGCCGATTCCTGTAAAAGCTCGCGTCTGGTGCGCATCCGCACTGAAGAGATCATTGGCCGTCCTCGCTTTAATTATATATACTTTTACGTGGTATCTGTTGGTTTGGACGTGTCCGAAGGAACTGACGCCGGCTATACATTTCTTTTATTTGCTTAATATTTTGAAACTGAGGGAGACAAAATTTTTCAATCTTTGTTCGATCTCTACATTTACTACAGAAAATAATAGGAATAAAAAACCGAAAATTGCTTATTTCGGAACCAGAATATTTTAAGTGGCTGTAACAGTCCGATTACAATGGCGTAAAAAAAACCGACATAACCGAAAACCGGTTGTTTCAGGGATAACCGCCATCCCTAGACCTACGTACGATGTAAGTAATATGCAGACTGACACTATCAAGAAAGGTATTTCTGAAAATGAGGAATTTGTTAACATCTAATGTACAGCTTCGTGTTAGGACGTCTATTTTGATGATCCAAAACATTATGCCACATACTTAAGAGCGCGTTGTCCCACTTCTGGAACGAAGTTCAATAGTGATTCTGCGTGGCATTGATTCGACAAGTACTTGATACACTATGTGATCAAACGTATCCGGACACCTGGCTGAAAATGACTTGCAAGTTCGAAGTTCTTAGTGCCCTCCATCGGTACTGCTCATATTCAATATGGTGTTGGCCCACCCTTAGCCTTGATGACAGTTTCCACTCTCTCAGGCATACGTTCAATCAGGTGCTGGAAGGTTTCTTAGGGACTGGCAGCCCATCCTCCACGGTGTGCTGCACTGAGGGCAGGTACGATGTCGGTCGGTGAGGCCTGGCACGAAGTAGGGATTCCAAAACATCCCAAAGGTGTTCTGTGGGATTCAGGTCAGGTCTCTGAAGGGCCAGTCCATTACAGAGATGTTATCGTGTAACACCACAGGTCGTACATTATGAATAGGTGCTCGATATTGTAATAATAAGTTTATTGCAGCCAAATAGCCATATAAATTCAATGTACACTGATAATAATAAGATAAATTAGAAATTTCACATATTGTGATTTGCATAGTCACTTATTGTTCGTGTCCTTTTGGTACAGAGCTCTATATGGTAACGTTTGCAAATTTGGTGACACAGTTTACACTCACACATTTCGTTTGGTTCGTGATATGACGTGTTGTTGCAAATAAGGTGGTGGAAACCATGGACTGCCAATCTGATGATCACGTGTCTCATTTCGAAGTTTTCCTTTGTCCATGTTCGGTCAATCATGGCACCTGTGCTGTAAAATTCTGGAGGTATGTCTTCCCTTTTTTTCTTCAATGTTTTAAGTAGACTTTCCAAGGCGCTGCTATTGGGTATCATCAGGATTGTCCGCTTGTAGTCGATTGTGAACAGTCGCGGCACCTACCTCGCAGGCAGCTTCTTCATTGCCAATTTTCCGTGAAGAATATTATGTACTGGCTCAGTTAAGACAGCTACAGTCTCAGCAAACTCACGAATTTTTATTCGGCGGTCTTGCATTACCATATGACGGATTTTGTCAGTGATTTCCTTTGTGATAACCTCAATTGAAAGGCCGGAGCGCGCTTCGTTTTCGACTACGACTTTGAAATTCATTAATCCAAAAGTAAATCGTCTAGAATGACGGTACAGAGTCCGTGTTAAGTCTATACAGTTCTGTTTTGATTTGTGCGGCATTTCCACCCTTCAAATGGTGTGTTTAATAACAGTACGAAACACTTTTCTCTATTTTCAATCACAGTCGACACACTGACCAGTTCCGACGGCTGTCAATGAACTGTATGGTGTACGTAGTTTAAATTCTTTATAGGAGCCTTGGAAAAATCATGCATACCAACCATGTAGGCGCAACAAAAATGTGCCTTTCACGGAAATTTACCAGACTTACCAAAATCAGCGTCGTATATTACTATAATCAACATTTAAAGCCATTTCATGAAACTTTGTAACTATCTGAAGGATTAATTTCAGACTTCGGCATCCTATAAAATAGTGCCATCAGTTACTTACTGTGACATATTAGGAATATATTCGATACGGAAATGTATAAAATGACTTGTTTAATGTGTGACTCATGCTTAAAAAGGTGAATAGCTTTTCCAAATAACTATCGCGATCAATGATCCAAATTTCCGTTGTTTAGAAGTAATTGCGTTGCACCATTTGTTTCTAATATATCATTTAACCAAATATGATTACACTTTAAGGAAAACGCCGTCAATCACCGAATAATGACAAGATATCCGTTACTTTTGTTCATTCACATGTGTGAATATCTTTCCAAGAAATAACAAAAGGAATATAATGTTATAAAAACTAATCTTTTCTCTTAACAAAATAGGAGCACTCTGAGTAAATTCTTACCAGATATTAATGAAAGATCTCACTATGTTAGTGCGTTTTTCTTATTTGCCTTACATATAGACAACCTAAAATACTTAAATGCTGAAGAACATAATTGAAGTGAAATTTATCTGAGCGAACTCATGAACCGTATGGAACACACGTATTTTGTTACGTCAGGATGGCCGAGTGGTCTAAGGCGCTGCGTTCAGGTCGCAGTCCACTTCTGTGGGCGTGGGTTCGAATCCCACTTCTGACAAATTATTTTTACTCGTTAGGAAAGACATCAAATTGTTACAAATTAAGCAAATCGTGTTTCAAAATAATATAGAGTTTGAAACTCGAAGTTTTTGAATTTGTATGTTAAGTTGAGTTCCGCAGAGGTTGTAATGAAGAATACCTGGAAACAGTTATTTTGAGTTTTTACGAATTAAATGCAGAATATAAAGCTGCAGTTGAAGTATAATTTCATTTCTTCAGCGTCCACTTGCCAACAAGATTATAGCAGACAAACCGCTAGCCAGGGCTGGACAGGAACTGGGAAAAGAAGTTGCCGTTTCTTTCTCGAAGGAACTGTACTGTCATTCCCTTTAACAGACAGGGGGAAACCACGGGAAAGTAAATGTGGATAACCGGACTGCACTCGGATCCATGCTTCTCCCAATACAGAGTCCAGTGTCTGAACGGTTGCGTGATCTCGTTCAGTTAAGTGGAACATGAATATTTGCTGCATGAATAGCTTTAGATGGCTCTGAAGTTATTGCTACCTGGTTGGTGGCAACTTCTGCACTAGTATTATCTCAACTTTGACGCAAAAAATCTCAGTACTGAATATTTTAATGTCAATCAAGCACAAAATAGATGAAAAAGATTCCTCAGTCGTGATGTCTTGAGTGTAGTAGATACGTAATGCTTGGGACACACCCTATTCAGTAATAGAAGTAGATATTGGTACTACCTATAAATCAAATATATTTATCATGATAGCAAGGTAAAATTAAAGTTACACTATTATTTCTTGTAATTTATATATTTATATTTTTCCGGGTCCAAACAGCATTTCTGCTCTTATTTACAAATGACATGAAATGTGCCCGCAAGTTACGCTGACTCAGTAGTTTTATTTTTGTTTTCATCGTCAAAACGATCGCTGCAAGGATTATAGAATAAAGTGTTAACCAGCTCCATCCGATTAGTGAATTTTATCGATTATGGATGCAGAAGAACTCCGTGACTTACTTTATAGCGTAATGTTGATGCTTTAATTTGTTCTGAAATCGGTGCTGATATTCAAGACCATAAAAGTGGGTTAAATGCTGTGAGCTATCTGAGGAAGTTAACCTCGCATTACTGCGCAACTGTTTCACCAGATATCCAGTCTAGCTTACCAAATTCCCAACCAGACTAACATTAATTATAATCTTTTAGTACTCATCTTACGATAGCCTGTGAGATATATATATATATATATATATATATATATATATATATATATGACAACTTAAATAAAAAGAAATAAATCAGTTTATATTTGGACATTTATTTTAACATTGATCATTGTTCCGTTAAGATTTCAGAATATCAAACTTTATTCATTACTAAACTGGTGCCTTATTTAGGATTGTGTAAACTTGAGTTTGTAATCTTACAGAACACATCAAATAGGGAGCCAAGATTGGTAGACTACATACAACACTGCATTCACATAACAACACACGAAGGATGTTGAAACATATGCAAGAGGAAATTAACCACAACCAACCGATTCAATTTTCACCCAAAGAAGTTACGTTCGTAGCGTAATCCTGTCCATCATGAAATTACCACACACTGGTATACTAAATTCATACTAACTCTCTGTGAAATCTTCCCGAAAAGAATAGCTGAGGTCTACTTTGATGCTTACACCACATGCTTCATGTGGTCAACTTGGTTTACACAAAGAGTAACTTCACAATAATTTTGATAATTAAAATAAATTACATCGAAACGCAATTTACAAAAGAAAATCCTCGAACTGGTTACTATCGTCTTACTATTAACCTGATGGGTCAAACTATTGTATAAGCACGTGGTACTGGTCTCACAAAGTACACCCCACATGGGTTGAACATAAAGAAAAGTTGCTATATTGAAAAATATTGTCAAGACGAGACGTTATAATCTCACGCACATTCGCGTTTAAGATTGATGATCTTAGTTACCGATCAACATGTGGTTCCTCTTTACTCACATAGTAGTGACAAAGCAACTACTGGAAGATACTCTGAACTTCACACTCGAAATACACTGCGTTGCAATTTAAGATAACATTAGATATTTTAGATCCAAACCTGAAACAAAGGTGATTAAATTTTCAGTTAGGCTGTACTTAAGAAATCCATTGTCCTACGGACTTAGCAGACACGCGTTTAGCCAGAGATCTTACCACTTCAGATACTCGCCGCAGACAGACTGCCATGGGTCCCTCCTGAGGGGTGCCTCACAAATACAAACTGAAGTGACCAGAGAGGCAGCTTCCTATACCAACATGACAAGGGACAGACGGGACCATACTAAGAATAGAAACCTCTTTGCTTCTAGAAAGCGTAGCTACCTGTTCCAACGTTGGTCCTACTGTTCTCTAGCAGACAGGCTTGTCTGCTACCGTCAAGCATGCAACTAGAAATACATTTGCTCATTCATTCTTTCACACAGAAGGGAAGGGGGATGACAGTATCTTATCATATACAGTATATAAAAGAAAGCGGATGTAGGTTCCGTATGAGACTGTGTGACATGAATTACATATAAACTGTGTTCTAAAGTGTAATAGTGTGACAGATCGTTCTTGTTTATGTGTAAAAGTAACACGTTTCACTGCTCAGTCTCCTCCCAGATAGTCAGAAACACCACAGTAAATTTAGAAGTGGAATGTATGCCGTAAAAGACAACAGATTTAAGAAATTAACATGAAAGGAATCCAACAGAGACCTTTCAAAAGGTTGTAGAATAATAACCGCTACCAACCACAAAAGGTGATTTCATTTCATGTATGCCCGGTTTCGAGCTCGGGCCCATCTTCAGGGTGTTATACGTTCAAGTACATGTTTCAATGCTCATTATTGGTGGTCACTGTTTAAATATCACCATTATATTATTAGTTTTTTTTATTTAAACAGTTATCTCCAACACTGAGCATTGAAACATGTAATTAAATGTAAAAAACCCTGAAAATTGTTTGTGACCACAAACCCGAAACCGATCGTGCCTTAAATAAAATCACATTTAGTTGTGACTGGTAGTGGTTATTATTCTACACACAATACATTTAAATAAGATGTGCTAATGTGTATCAATGGGCAAGCTTCGAATAAAGTAACGATAAACCAAGGAGCGAGTTAGATGTGCCTTCTCTGTTACGAAATGGTTTTCCGCTATTCGGAAAACCTCTCGTTTAGGCAACTGTGGCATTATGTGGCTGATCGCAGTGAGACAGTACCATAGCAGTTACCATCTTCTCTTTAAAAAGCGTAACATCAGCCATAGAGCGAGAGCTTCATTCGTTTGTTAGTCGCTCTCTCTTCCATAATAATGAATACGTTGCTGTACCGCGGATCAAACGAAGGCGTTAAAAAAGCCACTTTTGCGTGGCGTGCTCGACTTCCCTTTCAGCGTAATTCGAAGTATTGTTGTCAAGTTGGCAACGAGAAGTTTCCCAACTGTAGTGGAATCAAATTATCCGTCGCAGGATTCTTAACGATATTAACAACTGGAGCATTGTTGGGTTTTACAGAACGCCACGTGCGGTACCGTGTGCTCTGCACTATGCCTTAAATAGTAAACAATTCATCACAAGTCGTCAGATGACCACAACTCTAAGTAATTCGGACTTTGAGGAGAAGAAAGTGCGGCAAAGCAGTCAACCTCACACTCTCTGTAAAGTTCTAAAGTCGCCCTTTTTCTTTTGTAAAACCACACCCACTTCCAACAACCAGCGACATTCTCGATTTGATTTTAGATGACAGACTACGTACTGTAGGGTATAAAAATTGTATATTGTCTTTTATGGATTTTCTCAAATCACAATACTAATTAGGCTCACTTTGCAATTTTCTAAAGGTTTGTAACATATGGATGAGCTCCGAGTGAATTGTCGAAATTTCTCAGAAGAAACTTAATTTGCTGTGACATATGTACTTGATAATTTACAACTCGGCAACGCTAAGCTGCCTGAGCCAAAGCGACTCAAAAATATTGTAATATTGATAACTTTTTATCTGATGCAATGCTGTGGACTGGTTTATGGTCAATGAGAACACAAAAACCTACAAATATAGCCATTACTGATACACATACAGATTCTTCCCTGCAGTAGAAAAGGCTTTATTAATTGCTCGTACTTTGCCTGCAACTACATGTACAACTGAACGATCTTTTAGTACTCTACGAGAAGTGAAACTGGCCTTTCTCTACAAAAAGTGAAAACAGGTTATGTAAGTTGTGCATGCTAAGTGATCACAGGAGAAAAATGTTCGAAAACCTCATTTTACTAACTTACTCTTTGACAATTTTGGGCAATGCATCGGCCATTGTTATTCGATTTCAAACTGTATCAGCTGTAGTACTACATTTTGTGTACTTTCAAATCAGATGTGGTTCTTCATGGACTTTTTTCCTCATCATCTATTGTTAAGAAAACAGTCTTTTGATTATTTCGAACTGTAAATGGTGAGGTTGCACTTGATATGACAGAAGCCATACTTTGTGAATGGTAATAGATGCTTATCATTTTCAAGGAAGATTAGTCAAAGGCTTTTCATGAAGGGTTATATTTGTATAGAACCAACAGTATTCTCATTTATGAATTTTTCCACTTTAAACTTTCCTCTTTCAGTACTACTTTAACATCACTGTTTTTAACAAAAATATCTTTCATAAAGATTTTTCTGCTTTATTTCCTGACTTATTGACCATTTTGTTGGATACAGTGAAGCACAAAAGCACTCTAGCACCCTCATTGTTCTTGAAATGTGAAGTTGTCTTCGAACATTTGAGGCCCACGAGAAGCAATTGCCGGTCCAGTCTGTAGTGTGAATATTGTCTGACAATGTACTACAAGCAGGTCGCTGTATAATATAATTAAGTACGTGCGATGTATATTTGCATTATAAGACACCACAATATGCAGTGACTTTATTACTAAGGCACATGTATAGGCGGCGGTGGTCCCAGCTGTAGACCGAGCAGGCTCATTCTGTGCTGCGTTTCCGTGTTAACAGGCATGACGCACAGTACAATGGGGCGGAAAGGAAACAATACGTCATTTGAAAAGAGACAACTGGTTATTTTCCATCACCCTAAAGAACGTTCCTAAAGAAAGAATGCCGCATTGTTACAACTGAATAAGTAGTGTAAGTGACATACGAAGATTCAACATAGAAGATAGAACTGAAGATAAACAGGGCGACCAAAGAAGCTGAGTAGAAGAGAGGAAACGGGAGTAATAAGTAAAATTAAAACAAATCCAAGGTTGTCGGCAACGAAAATTGCTGCCGTAGTGCAGCAGGAATATGGGAAGGACGTGCATCCTGAAACAGTTCGAAGAATTATCAGAGGAGAGTGATAATGGTCGAATAAGCAGAAGGAAGCCAACGATAAATGAGAGGAATAGAAAGAAACGGCTGGACTTCGCGAAGCAGCCGGTAAATAAGAGTGTCAGTTGGTGGGACGAAGTAATTTTTGTCGATGAATGTGAAGTGCAGATGTTCTCAAACGGAAGACCTATGACTTGGAGAAAACTGCGTGAATAGTTTCAATCTAAGCATCTGCAACCCACAGAAACACGGTTGTGGAGGTATCATGATTTGGGTTCCATGTCGTCATCTGGGGTAGGCGAATTAGTATTAACTGAAGGTACAATGGAC
The DNA here is from genome assembly GCF_021461395.2 of Schistocerca americana. Classification (NCBI taxonomy): domain Eukaryota; kingdom Metazoa; phylum Arthropoda; class Insecta; order Orthoptera; family Acrididae; genus Schistocerca; species Schistocerca americana. Next base: position 440,094,071 of record NC_060125.1, read on the forward strand.
AAGCGTAAGTATCTGAACATCCTAAAATAGAACTTACTGCAAAGTGCCACAAGTTTCGGGCTTTCGAGGACGTTCAGATTGTATCAAGACAATGATCCGAAGCATAAAGCGGATACTGTGACTATGGACGCCGTATAATTGTCCTAAGGCTTTGGATGCCCCTCCTCAAGGTCCGGACTTGAACCCAATAGAAAATCTCTTGAGTTAATTAAAGTACGACAAACACCAGTGACATCTTAACAAGCTTTAAAGGAGGTAAGTCCTGATTATACGCGAAAGCTCGTTCACAGCATGCCTAAACGCTTGGAAGAAGTGATTAAGCAAACAGTACTGCATACAAGGTATTAAAATGTACTAGGTTGTGATTGTTGCCGCCCGAAAACTTTTATGGTTGTGATAGTGGACGTGTTTCTTTATGTATTACTGTTTATGTTTGAGTTAAGTTTGCAAATAAGAAAATGCTGTTCTGTTATTACATAGTTCTATACCATTTTGTGCCGAGACCACTACTGTAATAAGTGATGCCCGTATATAATGAAGAAAAAAATAAAACATAGCACTGCTGGCCGAGTACTTTTGTGAGTCACTATATGTCATATCGTAAAAAAATATTTTAGAGTAACTTAAAAAATGTCATTCAGAATCATCTTAATAATACAAAAAGGATTATGTAGAAGATAATCATGAGAGAATTCTTACAGAATCAAGGTATGCTACCTACAAGATGTTTCAGAACAACGTTTTAAAACTTTGGGACAGGTTCCGTACACCAAAATAAGAAAAATAATGTTCAGTAAACTTGGGCTTTAAAATGCGTATGAGCGCTTGTTCATCTTCGCTACTGTGAAACGCATCTCCTTTACTGAAACAGTGCTCAGAGCTCGTCAGGTATCCACCTAAGAGCCCATGTTTACTAGACATTTTCTTGTGTTGGTACATTGTGACAAAACATAAAAAGCGAAGAGCTCACAGTAGAAATGTGATTCACAGTATCGAAGACGAACAAGTGCTCATAGCTCGTAAGATATGCATTTAAGAATCCATGTTTATTGCCCTTCTTTCCTTCTTTTGATTTGAGGAACCTGTCCCCAAATGTGTAAAAGGTCATTCAGGAACCACCCTCTACAACAAATTATTGAGTGGGTAACCATCGATTCTCAGTCATGTAATAAATTTTAATTGTAGTCTTTCCTTCAACGCCCTCCCAAAAAGATTCCGCCCATGTCTATTTGGACACATTTATTTGTAGTAGAGAGTTGCAACTAAGTAAAAAATACTATCTTTTAAATGATACTTCACTTGTTGATTATTTTGTTCTACTAAAATCTGAGTGTAAGCTCTAAAATGTTTATCATCTTCTACAGACAAGTATGGTAAAGCCTAATTTAAAAATTTACTTAAAACACGGTATAACTTGCAAAAGCACTAACATTAACATAGTTTAAATAACAGTAGTATTTGTTTTTGATGGCTGGTTCGAGTCAGTATAGAGCATCTTCAGATAAACTTATGTTAAAAACTGTGAATGCCACATACAATAGCTATATTGGTCAACAAAGTAAATACGTGAATGAACTTTGTTACCTAACACCCCACTGCACTATTACATGAGTCATCAGCAGCACTGTTAGAGGTATTTTAATGATTATATAGATGTGACAATGCCACATGTAGAGGCTGTGAGAAGCAATGTACAGTGCCGGCAGGGCGGAATTTTCAGATACGTTACGAGCAGCGTATCTGTTCAGCAGCAACAGGAATAGAAAAGCAACTGGAATCACTCAATAGAGGAAAGTCCACTGGACCTGACGGGATACCAATTCGATTCTACACAGAGTACGCGAAAGAACTTGCCCCCCTTCTAACAGCCGTGTACCGCAAGTCTCTAGAGGAACGGAGGGTTCCAAATGATTGGAAAAGAGCACAGGTAGTCCCAGTCTTCAAGAAGGGTCGTCGAGCAGATGCGCAAAACTATAGACCTTTATCTCTGACGTCGATCTGTTGTAGAATTTTAGAACATGTTTTTTGCTCGAGTATCATGTCGTTTTTGGAAACCCAGAATCTACTATGTAGGAATCAACATGGATTCCGGAAACAGCGATCGTGCGAGACCCAACTCGCTTTATTTGTTCATGAGACCCAGAAACTATTAGATACAGGCTCCCAGGTAGATGCTATTTTTCTTCACTTCCGGAAGGCGTTCGATACAGTTCTGCACTGTCGCCTGATAAACAAAGTAAGAGCCTACGGAATATCAGACCAGCTGTGTGGCTGGATTGAAGAGTTTTTAGCAAACAGAACACAGCATGTTGTTATCAATGGAGCGACGTCTACAGACGTTAAAGTAACCTCTGGCGTGCCACAGGGGAGTGTTATGGGACCATACCTTTTCACAATATATATAAATGACCTAGTAGATAGTGTCGGAAGTTCCATGCGGCTTTTCGCGGATGATGCTGTAGTATACAGAGAAGTTGCAGCATTAGAAAATTGTAGCGAAATGCAGGAAGATCTGCAGCGGATAGGCACTTGGTGCAGGGAGTGGCAACTGTCCCTTAACATAGACAAATGTAATGTATTGCGAATACATAGAAAGAAGGATCCTTTATTGTATGATTATATGATAGCGGAACAAACACTGGTAGCAGTTACTTCTGTAAAATATCTGGGAGTATGCGTGCGGAACGATTTGAAGTGGAATGATCATAAAAAATTAATTGTTGGTAAGGCGGGTACCAGGTTGAGATTCATTGGGAGAGTGCTTAGAAAATGTAGTCCATCAACAAAGGAGGTGGCTTACAAAACACTCGTTCGACCTATACTTGAGTATTGCTCATCAGTGTGGGATCCGTACCAGATCGGTTTGACGGAGTAGATAGAGAAGCTCCAAAGAAGAGCGGCGCGTTTCGTCACAGGGTTATTTGCTAATCGTGATAGCGTTACGGAGATGTTTAATAAACTCAAGTGGCAGACTCTGCAAGAGAGGCGCTCTGCATCGCGGTGTAGATTGCTCGCCAGGTTTCGAGAGGGTGCGTTTCTGGATGAGGTATCGAATATATTGCTTCCCCCTACTTATACCTCCCGAGGAGATCACGAATGTAAAATTAGAGAAATTAGAGCGCGCACGGAGGCTTTCAGACAGTCGTTCTTCCCGCGAACCATACGCGACTGGAACAGGAAAGGGAGGTAATGACAGTGGCACGTAAAGTGCCCTCCGCCACACACCGTTGGGTGGCTTGCGGGGTATAAATGTAGATGTAGATGTACGTTACAAATATCGAGGAATACTAAACATTCTATTAGGAACAAAAAGCCAGCCTCTTATACCTACCGGAGCAAACTGAAATCTTCACCAATATGAAAAACAAACAAAAATAACGGTTAACCATCGGAATTAGTTTAACGACAATGCATATTTCAATATATACAGAAATATTATCGCTAAATATAGCAGTTTTACATTGCGGTTGAAGACGAACTTTCACCTGGAAATTGTCTCGCTTGCAGCTGTGTTGATGCGTGATGCGCGCGCCGTTTCATGCGTCCACACTGACGACAGAACCAAAACTGTGCCAGTCCCTGCCAGTTTTAAGGCCCCTAAACACGCACCAATTTATCGGCTGACCGACAGACCGACCAATTTCGCGGTAGCCTACACAACGTGCGTACCGGCTGCACTCAGCGATCACAGCGCCGCCGTGTCTGTTGTGATTTGTTTATGTTCTACGAGATCCCGATTGGTTTCACGCAGAAACAAAAACGGGGGTTTTCCTTGTCTATTTTAGAGGTAACAAAGCCAATAAATACCGAGAGAAAGCTGTGGGCAAAGAACTGGCTAACACAAGGACAGAAATTAACCCATGTTCTGTTACTTAAGGCAGGTGGTATCCTATGATTTTCGTAATTAGCTAAGAATGGGTGAATCTCTTAGTTGCAGAACATCATCAAACCATTCTTAACGAAAAATAATGGTGTCATGACAGAGGCTGAAATTAAAACATGAGACTCAATGCTGTTGTGTCCCCAAAATTATTAACTAAAATGATTCCTGAAACCTGCAACGCGTCTTAAGCTGACTGAGGAAATGTAACATGCTAAAAAGAAACGCATTAAACGAAAGCCTTTCGTGTAAACTTTATTAATTTATTTATGTATGTAGTATAAAAGGTGGCCTGTCAGTTTACGAAACTCATTTCAGATTCGGACAAGGAAGACTACACATGGCCGTGGCGTGCATTATTTAACAGATAAATGAGGAGGTATTGAATAGGATTGGGGAGAAGAGAAGTTTGTGGCACAACTTGACCAGAAGAAGGGATCGGTTGGTAGGACATGTTTTGAGGCATCAAGGGATCACAGATTTAGCATTGGAGGGCAGCGTGGAGGGTAAAAATCGTAGAGGGAGACCAAGAGATGAATACACTAAGCAGATTCAGAAGGATGTAGGTTGCAGTAGGTACTGGGAGATGAAGAAGCTTGCACAGGATAGAGTAGCATGGAGAGCTGCATCAAACCAGTCTCAGGACTGAAGACCACAACAACAACAAGACCGGTGAAAGAAAAATCCTAATTTTTTTATACTTATGACAGCAAGTATGTATTTTACGAATGAGCGTTCACTGAATGTCGATATTTCGGTTTTTATATTTCATTTCCGATAAGTATTGGAAATAAAACCTAAAAACAAAAATACATAAGCTCGATGGATTTTCGTTTTCTGTAAGTCCACACGGAACCAATAGGTATCTTTAAAGAAATGAGGCAGGTGCTGGATTTCTTGGGTCCATATTGCTATACTCATCGCACGGCGTATCCTACAAACATCCTCAGTCTTTAAATTTCTCCAGAAATGATGTCCTTAAGGTTCCGTCTGCGTCGCAGCCTGTCATGTGCATTAGAACAGCATTTAATCCCGCGCGAGGTGAAAAAAGACAGATTTCTGTAGGGAGGTTGGTACGACAGCTCGACTACACACGGCACAGTTTGTTAGGTGGTCTATTGCCGGGTGGTCCTACCCGCCCGTCATCACGACAAGGAATGTTCGTCGGTCGGTCAAAACGCCTACATGCGTCCAACTAGCCGGTCGCTCGGCAGAGACGTGCGTGTGTTGGGCCCTTTAGTCGACCGCAATATTATTACATCTGCGAGTGAGGGCGCTTTGGCTGGTTTGTTGTCAGCGCGTAATCAGGGTTGACAGTACCGGGCGATCAAAAAGTCAGTATAAATTTGAAAACTTAATAAACCACGGAGTACTGTAGATAGAGAGGTAAAAATTGACACACGTACTTGGAATGACATGGGGTTTTATTAGAACAAAAAAAAAAGTATTGCTAGATGCATGAAAGATCTCTTGCGCACGTCGTTTGGTGAAGATCGAGTGCTCAGCCGCCACTTTCGTCATGCTTGGCCTCCCAGGTCCCCAGACGTCAGTCCGTGCGATTATACCTGAGGTCGCAAGTGTATCGTGATAGACCGACATCTCTAGGGATGCTGTAAGACAGCATCCGCCGCCAATGCCTCACCATATCTCCGGACATGCTTTACAGTGTTGTTCAAAACATTATTCCTCGACTACAGGTATTGTTGAGGAATAATGGTGGACATATTGAGCATTTACAGCAAAGAACATCTTTGCTTTGTTATGCTAATTATTGCTATTCTGATCAGATGAAGCGCTATCTGTCGGACATTTTTTGAACGTTTGTATTTTTTTGGTTCTAATAAAACCCCATTGCATTCCAAGCATGTGAGTCAATTTGTACCTCTCTATCTACATTATTCCGTGTTTTATTCAGTTTTCAAATTTATACTGACTTTTTGGTCACCCGGTATATGCAGTACTCACCTGAAAACATTGACAGTCCGGTGCCTTTCCCTCGGTCACCACTGTTCTTGTTTACTGTAACATCACCGAGTGTTTCCGATAACGGCCAAGTGCAATAACAGTTTAGTAGTACTGAAGTGAACAACAACAATAACAGGAGACACATTGCCCCCTGTGAAATCGTCGAACCTACAACGACACAACCATTACAAAGATAATTATGCCGTTATTTTATGGCGTAATATGTTATGTATTTACTTACTGCATTTTTTTGAAGTGAAAGCGTGTATTCATTGTTCGGTCAAACTGTTAGATCATAGCTGTAAGTGTGGAGCAGTACTCGTTTTCCTGCGACGCCATCGTACCAGTGTAGGGGTATGCACGTGTTTGTTAACGAATTAGCGTTGTGTAAAGTTATAAATTGGTGTATCGTGGAAATGCCTTGGGCTAGGACATTAATTCCGGTGTCACTGTGAAGCGCCGGCAGAGCAACAACTAGGACCCAAAGTAAGACAGCAAAAACATTCGCCGGAGTATCAGTAAACATCGATAAAACTGAAAATTACAAAATAATGAAGGACGTCTTCTCGTATGACTCGTAAATATCCTCGGAGGCATAGAAAAACCAAGTGAGAGAAAAGCTCGTTTCGAAAGGAAACCAAAAAGCCTAAAACGACCAGCGCCTAGTGCGTAATGAGAGAATTATAGCAGCGACGAAAATGGCATAAAAAGCCGCGCAAAGCGATAACATAAAGTGAGCAGACGTCCAGATTTGGCCTGTACAGTTCCGATTCTTTGCGTCCGGTCCCCTTATAGCCATAGGGGATGTGCCGGCACGCCTAAATGTTTTGGTTTTTAGAAATCGAGTCAAATTCTCTGTCAGCTAAGGTATCAACATATAACTACTTGTATTTGTAGCGTGATAAAGGTATCTACATTTCAATATATTACCGCTAATCTATCACGCCATGACGCACTGTATTGTGAAATGCATTCACGCGGCCTACTTGATAATGCATTCAGTTTCGAGGTCTTCAATAATACTCGCGCTGAAGGTGGTATCACTGAGTTCGATTTGCTTAGCGGTAATCCTAATGCTTTCATGTGTATTTCGTTGGCGTGAATAATGTAGGACGTATTGCACAGCTAATATTTTCTTTATTCGCTTTGTTTAGACTGTAACCAAGTCTGCAATGCCCAAGCGACAACGCATTTTCAGTTCGGAACTTCAGAAGCGATAAATAAAGTATTCATAATCCATTACCATAAACCAAGTGATGCAACTCTTACATTAAACTAAATTTATACAAACAAACTCTCATACATTATCATTTATTTACTTTTAAAACAGGTATCCATTAATAATACAGAGAGGTCCAACAGACTACAATGTACATTGGACGAAATGTTGTGTCCTGTTTACTAACTTTTAAGACTTAAGTATATTATAATCATACAGTATCCGTTTTAGGTTATGTTTGTTATATTATCATTTGCTGCCTCTTACACATTTCGCTGTAGGCATTAAAAGTGTATTAACAATTACAGATCATTGTTACATTCCGAGTAGTGAGCAGTTATACGACTGATCCCAGCTTTGGCTCCCAGAATTATGGCCATCTTAGCATTAGGTAGCTGACCTATCAGACACACAGCTGCCCGCGACAGTCCAGACTTGTGACTTACTTATTTTGTAAAATTGCACTGGTCTGTGTAACCACTGTGTTAAAGAGACATAATTAAGTTAAATACTAGTATGAAACACTTACAATTTTATCCCGACGTTTTCGCGAACAGCTTAAATGCGGATTCGAACTGCTCGCACGGAAACTTTTTTCATCCCATTTTAGTTTTTTAATTTTATTATATAACTTTGCAAACTTTCCTGTAGTTAAACTTTTAACCATTTTAGGATCGCAGTGATACTACATGCCATCATAAGTGCCAGAATTGAAACTGATTTTACTTACGTATTTACAAACTTTTACACTTTAAAACATACTAGTTTTATTTTCTAGATAGCAATGAATGTACATGGGACAAAGAAGTAGTTTCGCACCCACTTTTCTAAGTTTTAATAATTATTTAACAGATTCAGCGTGCTCCTGACACTGCATTTATATGGAACACACACGACAGATCTATTCCTATGGTTCCACAAGAGCAAACAATAATAAAGTACTTATAATCATTTGTCAGCACAGTATTGCCTCGATTAAGGAAACGCAAAATGAATGAGCAATTACTCACACACAAAGATGCGAAAGCAAAGTTCACCACTTTCCAGTAATAAATCAATCATCAGAGCCAACTCGTGACTCACAGCGAAAAGAAGCTTGAGAATTAACTGGAGACTGAATTTACGTAAAGCGATACTGAAATCATCGCTCGCAAGAATTACACACTGCTTGTAACGATGGTTTCATCTTTACAGAGGATCTTAACTCAGAATCCAACTAATTCCTATCCAGAAATTACTATTTATATGGTCGCAGAGCACCGACTGCTTGCTGTGTCTTGCGTCCTTTGTGCCCCGGTAATTTCTCTCCAGATCCAAACTACGTCGCCCATGCATGCAGTCACAAAGTTGGTGGGAAGCATTGACCAATCATCAAGATGCTTTTACCTGTAACTGCAGGTGTTCCCTCCAACCAGAAGATATGAGAGGAACACCTGCTATCCTAACACGTGGCTTCGAAAGGGCCAACCACATCGCCGCACTCCTAGTGACACACAGCCACATGTGATGACACATTGTCACGACAGACTGTCACCACAGGAGCTGGTCTGGAAAATAACATTCAGCTGCCTTTCAAGGCTGCTACTGCAAAGGAAAGCCAAGAAATTGCACCTGAAGTTGCCTGGTTGTATGGATTTGTAATTACAACCACATCCGTTCAAAATGAGTGGTCATCCATGTTTGGGACAGGTGATTGTAGGTACATGTTGTGCTACCAGTTGCTACTGAAAAGAGAATAAACACATACAATTCTGGTTCCCAGAGTGATCCTCGTCTTTGGTACGGAAAATATGAGCATCAAAAATTTGAGCAAATGCAGGCAGAGAGAAGATAATCTGGTAAATATGACGCAACAAAACCTCAAAATTACATGAGAGGCAGATTGAGTGACGGCTTTCAGGGTCCTTAAAGCAAGACACAAAGCAAAACTTGATACTTCGTATTTGAAATACAGAGACCAGCCAAAGTCGGACATACTCAGTTTAGAAGAGAGAACAGAAGAGCGTAGAGAACAATAAACAGAGCACGTGGAATAAACAGACGCTCTTTACTGGCGTTCTCAGAAGTCCGTTCCGGTTGTAATACCCTACAGTGGCTGCTAGATTTGATAAACGCATGAGTAGAAAGGCTCCATATTCCAAAGATGTGGAGGAAAGCCCAAGTGGTCGCACTTATGAAACCAGGAAAGGACTCTGATGATCCAAAAAACTTCCGACCTGTGTCTCTTTTATGTCACTGTTTTAAGATCTTGGAACGCCTGACGCTAAGTTGCATAGAAAGCGTCTTGGAGCAACAGATCATCCCACAGCAGGCAGGTTTCCGACCAGGCAAATCGTGCTGCGGTCAAGTCCTGAACCTGACCCAACATATCGAGGATGGGTTTGAGAGGAAAGAGATCACGGGAGTGGCATTCATAGACCTTTGAGCTGCATATGATACTGTAAACCATCGGAGGCTCCTTAGGAAAGTATATAATGTGACAAGAGATTACCATTTAACATCACTGATAGGTACTTTCCTTCATAATAGGAGATTTTTCGTCTGTCTCCAGGGCAAGAAGAGCAGGTGGAGAAACCAGAGGAATGGCCTGCCTCAGGGAAGCGTCCTCGCTCAGCTCTGTATAAAATACATACAAATGACCAACCAGTGCCAAACATCACGCGCCAATTTATGTAAGCCGATGACACTGCAGTTGCAGCCTAAGGTAACTATTTTATGGACGTAGAGGAGAAATTAACCAGTACCTTGGAAGTCCTCTTCCAGTATTATGAGGCAAACCACCTAAGGCCGAACCTTTCCAAGACGCAGGTCTGTGCATTCCATTTAAAGAACAGGGAGGCAAATCGTGAATTAAATGTAATATGGAGAGGTGAACGTCTCAAGCATTGTAAAACGGCCAAATACCTTGGTGTCACGTTGGATCGCACACTGACCAAGAAACCTCATTGTAATGCCACAAGGGAAAAAGTCTCAACTAGAAACAACATCATCAGGAAACTAACCAGCGAATCCTGGGGTGCAACCCCAAAAGTCCTGAGAACTTCAGCCCTTGCGCTCAGTGTGTCAGCCGCGGAATACGCCGCTCCAGCTTGGTCTGCATCAACACATGCGAGAAAAGTTGATGTCGGTGAATGAAATGGCACGGATTGTTACCGGATGCCTGAGGCCAACCCCAGTGCACAAGATGTACTTAATCATGGGGATCGCACCGCCCAAAATACGACGTGACATCGCTGCCGAAGCCGAAAAACCAAGCAAGAAAAGGACATGCGTCACCCTTTATATGGACACCAGCCTGCTGACCGACGGCTTTGTTCGAGGAAGAGTTTCCTGTCACGTACCCGAGCCCTGGAAGGGTCGGCTGCAGAGAATCGTTTGAAAAGGTGGGAAATCGACCTGAGAAACCCCCATAAAGATGTTAAAGAATAAGTGGTGCCTGGTGGAGACCTACCATACACAGTCTGGAGAACCCTCAACCGTATGAGGGTAGAAGTGCCAAAGTGCAAGAGAAATCTGCAGCAATGGGGTTTCCTAAAAGAGAATGAGAACACTCTCTGTCTGTGTGGTTCTGTCCAGGATCCTCAACACTTGCTTATCTGTCCATATTTAGACCAGCCCTGCACAATGAATGACTTATGGGAGGCAAATGACAAGGCCATATTGGCTGCTGGTTATTGGAAGTCTGAAGTCTAGTTCCGGACACGGAAAGTAGGTGTGTTTACTGGCCTAATAATAATCCCAACAGTATGGACCACCTGTAGGACAGTTACTTTCTTTTCTTTTTTTTTTTCAAACTCCGATCGGTCGCGAAATCGAAACCATAGTGATAATCAGAATGTTTTGTTTGCAACAATTTACAAACTGCAGCTACTTCTCTATATTGTCGCTGCTCCAACTTAGACATTTGTCGCTGCATGCTATCACCTTTCCAATACACACGTCACAGAAGGCAGCCGACTGTGATTTCCGCCCATTACCTACACTGATCTGCAGCTCGGTATCTGCGAGCAAATGCTGTTCTCATAGCTAGCGGTACACGCGAGCGAAGAGATGAAAATCAGAGGGAGCTACGTCTGAGCTGTATGGTGGGCGACTAACACTTCCCATCGAAGCCGGCCGCGGTGGTCTCGCGGTTCTAGGCGCGCAGTCCGGAACCGCGCGACTGCTACGGTCGCAGGTTCGAATCCTGCCTCGGGCATGGATGTGTGTGATGTCCTTAGGTTAGTTAGGTTTAAGTATTTCTAAGTTCTAGGGGACTGATGACCACAGCTGTTAAGTCCCATAGTCCTCAGAGCCATTTGAACCATTTGAACTTCCCATCGAAAATATTGCAGGAGCGTTTTCGTTGCACTTTCAATATGCAGCTCAGAATTATCATGACGAAGGAAACACATGACAGTTACTTTATGTGGGCTGCATGGAAACAGGCGAAACCTCTCACAGGTTTCACACTTGGCAGAGACAAAGCTTTCTAGGCATCTTCACGTTCACAGTGCTCTCTCTGTACCGAAAAGAGCGACGTGACACATAGGCGGACATACTAGAGACACTGCAGAACTCATTTGTGTAAAGTTTCAGGGGCTATTCACTACGGTTATAATTTCGCGACCGATCGGGGGCTGAAAAGAAAATGTATGTTCTGCAAGATTGCAGTGGAGCATCGATTAGGGGAATACCGATCAGTTGAAAGTTTACTGAAAACCTACCAGTCGGCAAATTCAAGTTTGTGCGTGCGTCATGTAGAAATTTTGCTGGCCTTGGGGTGGTTAGTCCGGCAGTTTTCCTTGGGACAAGCTGGTGTCACACTAGACATGACAGAAGTGATGAAAGAGTGACGTGTCATTTGATGCGGCCACGAAACTCTGTAGGAAGCGACGAAAGACGAACTTAGGAGATGCCATATCGGATTTCGTCTATTTTAGTTGTTTTCGTATTATAAATTACATATTATGAAAGTAAGTCGTTTCAAGGCAACAGTACTTTGTAAATTTATCACAAAGCCGTCAGTCTTGGTACGATTTCTTATAATTCTAATACCACATCTGTGGTAAAAGCCCTCTGGCGATCGTAAGATGAACGACACTGTTGTCAAATGTTGAATGTGCCCATCGTGTCGTAGTGGTTAGAGACATCGAGTTAAGGAATCGAAAAATTAGGTGTGAATCGGGCTGCATTCTAATATTTTTTAAATTTTCCTCTGCGGTTCTATAACTTTGCTATTAATGTAACAGAAATATGTTCAGCAATATTCGATGTTACTTACTTATAAGAGCGGTCTCTCTCAGGAGTGAGTCTCTTCGGGTTTGTGACCTCAGTCTAATTAAAACACGGAAGATTAAATTGAAATTTGTTTTCTCGCTTGACGCAAATATTTGGCGGTTTCCTCCGAATATGTCGCGATTTCGGATGGTGTAATTAGGTAGGAACCTACGTGCACGGCTTAAATAATAGCTGCGATTGAAACGAGCGCCACTGTTTATATTCTTCGCTGTGACAAATATTTAGCCGTTTCTTTTATTTTTTTCTGTACGTGTTGCGATTTGCGAGTGTCCTCACACACAGTAGAAAAGCTGGCGTTACTCGGTGCACACTGGGTCGACTGCTATCGTGTTTCGTGGTCGCAGCGTGTGACACGTCATTTTGACGTCACTTCCGAGTAACTGGAGTGTAACACTAGCTTCTCTCGTTTTCCTCTCTCTGACAACCGCTGTTGTCCCTGTTATGTGCTAACGTTTGAACCTTCGTTCCTGACAGATCTTCATATTATTGTGACGTTCGCAGTAGCGACTAAACTTAAAAGAATAGACCAAATGAAGAAAGTTGGTAGTAGAACAATGGAGTTAGAAATTCAGCAGTAGCAGATATCAAAAATAACTGTGATGCCATTACAAAATTCTTTCACAGGAGTCGACAAGGGTGATTCCATGATGCTGTTACCAACTTTCAGGATTGATGGAGAAAGGTAAATGCATCAATGTGAGGTAAGAGTCCCTGGTCCGGTAATGACCGTGTCGAAAGGTATAAGCTAAAATCATTCTGATACCTCTGACAGTGGAATATATGTATAAGTGCTGTTGCTGCTAAGATTGTAAGAGATGTGTTCACAGCATGGAAGATGAAAAAATGCTTCTGCCTCTCAAGGTAAGCATTCCACAGCCCATGTTTACCTGACTTTTTTCCTTCTTTTGGCCGATACTTTGACCACTGAAAGTTGTCTACGCTGCAGTCTTAGCAACATCAGTATCGGTACATGTTATCCACTGTGTGAGAATGATTTTCGCTTTTAACTTTAGAATCGGTCGTTTCTGGGCCAGGTCCATTACCTCAAATTGATACATTTACCCTTCTCCATCATCCCTGAAACTTTGTAGCATCATCGCGAAATCATCCTGAATAACTGCACCTGAAGAGCCACCACCAAATAGCTGGTTTGCATCAACTTCAGGATTTGGAGAATCCAATCAGGAAAATACTGAAGACTGGCTCGAATGTGATGTTGATGACAGTGGCTATCAAGTAATGGCGGACTGTGAAATAACTGCTGGGTTATATACGACCTGGACACTTGTGACCACGAGGAAGATCCCAGCGACAATGAATATGATTAACAAGGACTGACTGTTGCGGAAGATTCTCACTACCTGTACATCCTATGAAGTCGACATAAAAGTTTTCTGGGTGTGGAGCGGCGTCATATTGTATAAAACTACTGCTGGAGAAAACCAACGTTCCGGCCACGATTGCAGCGGCCTTCTTCTGCGTCTAGACTGACTCCGGCCTCGGAAGCCTATGCAATTAAATCCTACGAAGTGATTAGAACATGACGAATTTCATACTCTCCGTTTGATGTCTTTAAAGCGTTTGCGAGATTTAGAGGGGAAAAAACTGTCTTATTTCTGAAGCAAAAACAAAATTGGATTTATTTTCCTAAGCTGTAAGCATACTTCAATGACTAAGACTATGTAGTCAAATCCTTGCGTTATTTTTGAGACGTGTGAAGCAAAATATAGATCTACATCTACATATATACCCCGCTAGCCACCAAGCGGTGTGTGGCAGAGGGCACAATTCGCGCCAAAGTCATATTTCCCCCCCTCTGTTCCACTCGCGGATCGCACGAGGGAAAAACGAGTGCCTGAACGCCTCAGTACGAGCTCTTATTTCCCTTATCTTTGAATGCTGATCATTGCACGATTTGAAAGCTGGTAGTAATAATATATGCTCTACATCCTCGGCGAAGATCGGATTTCGGAATTTTGTGAACAGCCCCTTCCGCTTAGCGCGCCATCTATCTGCAAGTGTGTCCCACTTCAAACTTTCTATGAGATTTGCAACGCTCTCACAATGGATAAATGTACCAGTCACGAATCTTGCCGCTCTTATTTCGACCCTCTCAATCACTTGAATAAGACCCAATTGGTAAGGGTCCCATACAAACGAAAAATACTCTAAGACTGGACGACCTAACACATTGTAAGCAATTTCCTTTGTGGAAGGACTGCATCGTATCAGGATTCTGTCAATAAACCGCAATCTAGAATTCGCCTTGCCCGTTACTTATGTAATCTGATCATTCTATTTGAGATCATTTCGAACAGTCACAGCCAGATACTTGACGGATGTTACCGCTTCCAAAGACTGTGCATTTCGCTTTGTTATACGCGGTAGGTTGCACTTACTAATATTGAGAGATAACTGCCAGTCATTACACCAAGCATTTATTTTCTGCAAATCCTCACTGATTTGTTCACAGCTTTCGTGTGATACTACTTTCCTGAAGACTACATCATCATCGGCAAACAGTCTAATGCCACTGTCAATTTTGTGTTAAATTCAGTGTTACACAGTTTTTTTGTTAGTATAAACACTGGTACAATGTGTCTTCGTAACTGATCGGATAAATTCAGTTATCTGAAGCTCACCCGCCCACCCCAATTGTTTCGAACAACCAGTGCTCTGCTGTACAACCAGAAATGCGAAGAGAGAACAGCCACTAATCCGGAACAGGCTAACAGCCTATTCTTGTAACAGGATAAAATAAATGAAACTAAAACCACCTGTTGACGCATGTACTGTAACTAGAGTTGCGCCCTATCGAAACTATGGTTCGGTAGTTTTGGTACACTACACAAATATACCCCCCCCCCCCCTCATGAACCATGGACCTTGCCGTTGGTGGGGAAGCTTGCGTGCCTCAACGATACAGATAGCCGTACCGTAGGTGCAACCACAACGGAGGAGTATCTGTTGAGAGACCAGACAAACGTGTGGTTCCTGAAGAGGGGCAGCAGCCTTTTCAGTAGTTGCAGGGGCAACAGTCTGGATGATTGACTGATCTGGCCTTGTAACACTAACCAAAACGGCCTTGCTGTGCTGGTGCTGCGAACGGCTGAAAGCAAGGGGAAACTACGGCCGTAATTTTTCCCGAGGGCATGCAGCTTTACTGTATGGTTAAATGATGATGGCGTCCTCTTGGGTAAAATATTCCGGAGGTAAAATAGTCCCTCATTCGGATCTCCGGGTGGGGCCTACTCAAGAGGACGTCGTTATCAGGAGAAAGAAAACTGGCGTTCTACGGACCGGAGCGTGGAATGTAAGATCCCTTAATCGGGCAGGTAGGTTAAAAAATTTAAAAAGGGAAATGGATAGGTTAAAGTTAGATATAGTGGCAATTAGTGAAGTTCGGTGGCAGGAGGAACAAGACTTCTGGTCAGGTGAATACAGGGTTATAAATACAAAGTCAAATAGGGGTAATGCAGGAGTAGGTTTAATAATGAATAGGAAAATAGGAATGCGGGTAAGCTACTACAAACAGCATAGTGAACGTATTATAGTGGCCAAGATAGACACGAAGCCCACGCCTACTACAGTAGTACAAGTTTATATGCCAACTAACTCTGCAGATGACGAAGATATTGAAGAAATGTATGATGAGATTAAAGAAATTATTCAGACAGTGAAGGGAGACGAAAATTTAATAGTCATGGGTGACTGGAATTCGAGAGTAGGAAAAGGGAGAGAAGGAAACATAGTAGGTGAATATGGATTGGGTGTAAGAAATGAAAGAGGAAGCCGTCTGGTAGAATTTTGCACAGAGCATAACTTAATCATAGCTAACACTTGGTTCAAGAATCATAAAATATGGTTGTATACATGGAAGAACCCTGGAGATACTAGAAAGTTTCAGATAGATTATACAATGGTAAGGCAGAGATTTAGGTACCAGGTTTTAAATTGTAAAACATTTCCAGGGGCAGATGTGCACTCTGACCACAATCTGTTGGTTATGAACTGTAGATTAAAACTGAAGAAACTGCAGAAAGGTGGGAATTTAAAAAGATGGGACCTGGATAAACTGACTAAACCAGAGGTTGTAGAGAGTTTCAGGGAGAGCATAAGGGAACAACTGACAGGAATTGGCGAAAGAAATTCAGTAGAAGAAGAATGGGTAGCTCTGAGGGTCTGAGGGATGAAGTAGTGAAGGCAGCAGAGGATCAAGTAGATAAAAAGACGAGGGCTAGTACAAATCCTTGGGTAACAGAAGAAATATTGAATTTAATTGATGAAAGGAGAAAATTCAAAAATGCAGTAAATGAAGCTAGCAAAAAGGAATACAAACGTCTCAAAAGTCAAATTGGCATGAAGTGCAAAATGGCTAAGCAGGCATGGCTAGAGGACAAATGTAAGGATGTAGAGGCTTATCTCACTAGGGGTAAGATAGATACTGCCTACAAGAAAAAGATACCTTTGGAGAAAAGAGAGCCACTTGTATGAATATCAACAGCTCAGATGGAAACCCAGTTCTAAGCAAAGAAGGGAAAGCAAAAAGATGGAAGGAGTATATAGAGGGTCTATACAAGGGCGATGTATTTGAGGACAATATTATGGAAATGGAAGAGGATGTAGATGAAGATGAGATAGGAGATACGATACTGCGTGAAGAGTTTGACAGAGCACTGAAAGGCCTGAGTCTAAACAAGGCCCCGGGAGTAGACAACTTTCCATTAGAACTACTGACGGCCTTGGGAGAGCCAGTCCTGACAGAACTCTACCATCTGGTGAGCAAGATGTACGAGACAGACGAAATACCCTCAGACGTCAAGAAGAATATAATAATTACAAAAAATGGTTCAAATGGCTCTGAGCACTATGGGACTCAACTGCTGCGGTCATTAGTCCCCTAGAACTTAGAACTAGTTAAACCTAACTAACCTAAGGACATCACAAACATCCATGCCCGAGGCAGGATTCGAACCTGCGACCGTAGCGGTCATAATAATTACAATCCCAAAGAAAGCAGGTGTTGACAAATGTGCAAATTACCGAACTATCAGTTTAATAAGTCACAGCTGTAAAACACTAACGCGAATTATTTGCAGACGAATTTAAAAAACTGGTAGAAGGCGACCTCAGGGAAGATCAGTTTGGATTCCGTAGAAATGTTGGAACATGTGAGGCAATACTGACCCTACGACTTATCTTAGAAGAAAGATTAAGGAAATGCAAATCTACGGTTCTGGCATTTGTACACTTAGAGAAAGCTCTTTCAAATTCTAAAGGTGGTAGGGGTAAAATACAGGGAGCGAAAGGCTATTTGCAATTTGTACAGAAACCAGATGGCAGTTATAAGAGTCGAGGGGCATGAAAGGGAAGCAGCGGTTGGGAAGGGAGTGAGACAGGGTTGTAGCCTCTACCCGATGTTATTCAATCTGTATATTGAGCAAGCAGTAAAGAAAACAAAAGAAAAATTTGGAGTAGGTATTAATATCCAGGGAGAAGAAATAAAAACTTTGAGGTTCGCCGATGACGTAATTCTGTCAATGACAGCAAAGGACTTGGAAGAGCAGTTGAACGAAATGGACAGTGTCTTGAAAGGAGGATGTAAGATGAACATCAACAAAAGAAAAATGAGGATAATGGAATGTAGTCGAATTAAATCGGGTGACGCTGAGGGAATTAGATTAGGAAATGAGACACTTAAAGTAGTAAAGGAGTTTTGCTATTTGGGGAGCAAAATAACCGATGATGGTCGAAGTAGAGAGGATATAAAATGTAGACTGGCAATGGCAAGGAAAGCGTTTCTGAAGAAGAGAAATTTGTTAACATCGAATATAGATTTAAGTGTCAGGAAGTCGTTTCTGAAAGTATTTGTATGGAATGTAGCCATGTATGGAAGTGAAACATGGACAGTAAATAGTTTGGACAAGAAGAGAATAGACGCTTTCGAAATGTAGTGCTACAGAAGAATGTTGAAAATTAGGTGGGTAGATCACGTAACTAATGAGGAGGTATTGAATAGGATTCTAAAATGTAGACTTTCACGGCCGGAAATATCATGTCCATTATAATTATCCGGGCTGTTATGCCGTGGTCAGTTGATGAATTCTGTGTCGATTCCCAACGTTTCGTCTCCGTCTGCGGGAGACATCTTCAAGGGGGTCCGTAGCTCAATGGAAGGTCCAACACACCCACTGGCTCGCTAGTGTGTTGGACCTTCCATTGAGCTACGGACCCCCTTGAAGGTGTCACCCGCAGTCGGAGACGAAACGTTGGGAATCGACACAGAATTCATCAACCGACCACGGCATAACAGCCCGGATAATTATAATGGACACGGAATAGGATTGGGGAGAAGAAAAGTTTGTGGCACAACTTGACTAGAGGAAGGGATCGGTTGGTAGGACATGTTCTGAGGCATCAAGGGATCACAAATTTAGCATTGGAAGGCAGCGTGGAGGGTAAAAATCGTAGAGGGAGACCAAGGCATGAATAAACTGAACAGATTCAGAAGGATGTAGGTTGCAGTAGTTACTCGGAAATGAAGAAGCTTGCACAGGATAGAGTAGCATGGAGAGCTGCATCAAATCAGTCTGTGGACTGAACACCACCGCCACCACCACAACCACAACAACAACAACAACATGCAAGCGAGATGAACGGAATATTATAGAAAGGGAAGTGTTAGCCTTGGGAGAGAGAGCCAGCTATGACAAAACTTTTCCACCTGGAGTGCATGATGTATGAGACAGGCGAAGCACCCTCAGACTTCAAGAAGAATGTAATAATTCCAATTCCAAAGAAAGCACTAGCTGAAAGGTGTGAAAATTACCGAACTATCAGTTCAGTAAGTCATGATTGCAAAATACTAATTTCTATAGAGAATAATGGAAAAACTGGTAGACCGATCTCGGGGAAGATGAGTTTTGATTCTGGAATAACGTAGGAACACGTAAGGCAATACAGCCCCTACCAGTAATCTTAGAAGACAGGTTACGGAAAGACAAACAAGCTTTTGACAATGTCTACTGGAATACAGTCCTTGAAATTCTAAAGGTAGCAGGGGTAAAATACGGGGACCGAAACGCTGTTTACAACTTGTACAGAAATCAAGCGGCAGTTAGAAAAATCGAGGGGCATGAAAGGGCGTAAGTGGTAGAGAAGGGACTGAGACCGGGATGTAGCCTATTACAGATTAATTACTTGTATTCCATCTGTGTCGTTTTCGTTTGACTGCCCCTTATACATATAAAGCGCTTAACACAAGAAGATAGTGGCGTCAGTAGATAAATTTTATGTTCTTGACGCCATGGTCTTAATATTTCCATGCAAGCTGCTAAAAATAACTTTAAGAGGCGTGAAGATGTTTTGAAAATCGAAGCAGTTGTGAATATAAATTATTTCTCAGTAGTGTCTGGCAGTTAAATTATGACGTTTTTCAAGTACTGACAATCTGTGGAGCACCATCTTCATAAAATGTATAGGAATCTGTGAACAGTACTAGGTAACGATGTTATGAAATTACAGCGTTCTTCGATGAATGAAATAGCTCCGCAAAAAAGAATATTGTCAATACGTCCTGTTTATAGTAGCAGCTATGGTCGGAACGTACAGTGGGACAATGAATGCTATGGATGATGCAGTACTTGAAACACTGAACTCTTATTAGGAGGAGTATGGTGAAAGGTGGCTACACTGAGCCACAGCGCCAGAGAGTTTTGTTTCGCCGCCTCCACTGGCAGTGATTATTGAGAAGTAGTGGAGGTCAGTGCTTGTTGAGAACTCGTAGTAGTGAGTGCTTGCTGAGATGTCGTAGTGAAGAGTGCTTGTCGAGATGTGGCAGTAGTCAGTTCTTGTTGAGATGTGGTAGTAGCGAGTCGGTGTGGAGATATTGTAATGATTAGAGTGCTTTTCATCAATATAAATGAAGGTAACAAACTACTTTTCTTTTTTTCTCATTATTTCAATGTCCTGAATAATGCGTCATTACAGGTTCAGTCAACAAAGCATCTGGCTTGTGTTCTTGTATTAGAGTGTAATTCTGGTTTTCTTGCGCAATTATAGTATTTCTAATTTTTTTTATCACGTCAGTGTAAATGGTATTTGAAATTTCTTGTCTTATTGAAGAAGAACCGTGCCAGATGTGTACGTTGAGTCATACTTCCACACACAGAACAGTTATACTTGTGCTTTGGTTTCGTAGGTTTTATAGTTGCTGGGGACTTAATTAATTAATTGTGTTAATGAAAATTTTCATTTCATTCTTTGTTGTAGTTCTATGCAGTCAGATTGCGTAATAATACTAGTCAGGGCCAACCGTTTACGAGACACAGCGTAATCGGACATACAGCTACCAAAAATAAAAACGATTTTCAAATTTAATAATTAAGCCCCCATACACGTGGCGACCGCTGCTTCGGATCGTCCCTTGGAATTCTTCTGATTGTAAAAATAGTAGACAGTAGTATGGTTGTAGTAATTTGTAGTTTAGTAATTGTAGTCTATATTGCATGTGTAGATTTGGTAATTGTCATTCTTCTAATGGTATTTTTTTTGTAGAATTTAATTTTGTTGTCTTGTATACGCGTTTGACAATTTAGTGCAATTATTTCAATTGTTCGTTAATCGTGTTTGAGGGAAACATTTCGTGTGAATGGTATTGTTGGAGATGAGGAGTCATTGTGTGTAATTTTCGTACAGAGACGAGTTTTGTATGATTTGTAAATGATTACGCGATCGATGAAAAAGGCAAAAATGATGAATAGCCAGAATAACGAAATTGTTGACATGGTGAACTCGCCAACACAGGAGAACAGGATGATGAATAATGAAGTGGAAAACAATTTAATAAGTCGGGAAAATAGTCCGGAACCATTTCAAAATTTTTCTCAATCAAAAAATGTTCAGAATCTGAGATTAACGACAGAAGATTCTGGAATAGTATCGAACACAAATAGCTTTACAGCTTTGACGGAAGACGTTGGTTTTGCTGGAAATGTTAGAGGCGAAAAAAGTTTCGAGCCAGTTAACATGGAGCAGTTGATGAGTGCAATATTAAATTTGGGATCTCGGTTAGACTCACAAATGGAAACACGGTTAAGCTCACTGGGATCACAGTTACGATCTGAATTAAAAACAGATAGGGGAACAATGGAAACACGGTTAGACTCACTGGGATCACAAATAGGAACAATTAAAACAGAGATGGAAACAATGGAAACCCGGTTAGATTCACGAATAGGGACATGTTTCAAAAACATGAAAGATGAATTAAAGAAAGAAATCAGAGAAGAAGTACAACCGATTTTGAATGCTCACAATAATAGATTAATTGCAGTAGAGATTAGACAAAGGGAACAGGATAGAGAACAGGAAGAAAGAGATTGCGTGATAGTACAGAAATTTTCAGAGTTAAATTTACAACGTGCAAAAGATAAGGAAGAAATATTTGAGAGAATCGAGGAATCCGTACCAAATGACAGATTAAATAACCTAACACAACAATATGAACAGCTAACTACCAAATGTGTTAATACTGAAACCCGAGTCACGACACTTACGGAAGACGTAAATAAACAGAAAGAATAAATAGGTGATTTATCGGAAAGAGTTGAGGAGATTTCAGATAAATTGACAAGTCTTAGTTTAAATGGGGACAGAGATTCAGATGATACAGCACCATTGCCATTTGCAGAAACCGAAGAGTACCAGAACATAAATAAACATGTTGAAAATCAGGGAAAATTTAATGAACGCGTTAAAAAGAAAGTTGAGGCATTACGAAAGCAAGTCAAACAAATTGAAGGCGAAATCGGAGGAAAAGACAGCAGAGGAAATTTAGAATCACAGGTAGCAGAGAGGTTTGAAGAAAGTAATTTGTTTCGTGTACAGGATGCAACAAGAGAGCGCCAGGCGCGTGAATTTAACAATAATCGTCATTGTGACTGGGACAGACGCGGTAGGTCTTTGTCGCCACGAGGCGAAAACTTTGACTATAAACACTTTTTGACTGTTCGGAAATTTAAGATCTTCCGCAATTCTAAGAATGACATACATCCATGTGCATGGTTAGATCAATTTATGTACGCACTTCCACCAAATTGGCCACTAAGTCACAAACAGGAAATTATGTGCGGCTATTAAGTCCTCAGGGGATTCACTACACTAAGTGAATATGTGCCGTAGCGTGCATAGGGCCACGAGCTGTAGTGGTGCTATTTCCCTTTTAGTTTTCTGCACCACTGCCTACTCTTTTACTATTCCTTGCATCTGTCAAAACAATTCTTCTACTATCAATCTATCTAGAGAGTAAGTAAATAATAACCGGATATGACTATTTACTTAAAAGTGATTTCGGAAATTACCGTTTGGACTTACTGTATCTTCAGCAGCATTCATTCGTAGTTTAAACGAAATTTTACCTGTTTATCTTCGTGACAATATTACTTCATATGTTGACGATATTCTTATTGCTAAACATTCTTGGAGTGAGAACAACAAAATTTTGGATTCATTATTACGTATTTTTGCAAAAGTTGGCATTACAGTGAACTTGGAAAAATCTGAATTTGGTCGTTCTCAGGTGAAATTTCTCGGTCACATTATTTCTACAGAAGGTATTCTTCCTGATCCAGAGAAATTAGACGCTATTCGTAATTATGCTGTTCCTACCACAAAACGTGAGGTTCGTAGTTTCCTTGGTGTCTATAATTTTCTTAAACGCTTTGTCAGATTGGACGATTTGGCCACACCTCGTTTATGTGAACTATCCGGAAAGAATTCTAATTGGTGTTGGGATGAGGAAGCTCAATCAGAATTTGAACAACTTCGTGATGCTTTAGTTGCTGCTCCACTTCTTTCACATCCGGATTTATCTAAAGATTTTTGTTTGGCGACGGACTCATCATACAAAGGCCTAGGTGCACATTTATTTCAAGAGATAGAAGAAAACGGCGTTGTAGTACAGAAAACTATTGCATTTGGAAGTCGTGTTCTCTCTAAATCAGAAAAGAATTATTCGATTACGGAACTTGAAGCTTTGGCTGTTGTATGGGCTTTCACAAAATTTCGCATATTTTTGTATGGCAGACATACTAAGGTTTACACCGATCATCGAGCTCTGGAATTTCTTATGTCGACAAAATTAACTCATGGCAGATTGTCACGATGGGCGTTGTACCTACAGGAATTTGATTTTAGTATTGTTTACATACAAGGTTCTTCAAATATTGTTGCTGATGCTTTATCACGTGCACCTATGGGTTTGAAACAAAGTGCTGAAGAGGTCTGCAAGGAAAACAATTATCGTTTGATGTACATTCAAGGTGTTGCGTTTGAGAACTTTATTTCGTCTTCGCTCCAGGACATCGCTAAGGAGCAAAATAAGGATCCAATCTGGAAGGACATTAAGGAGAAGTGCAGGAGAAAGGAAAGCGTAGCGATTAGACAGCACTATTTAGTTCGCAATGACATTCTTTTTAAACGAAAATCGGTCGACAACTCTGTTTGGTTAGTTTGTATTCCTGATGAGTGGGTTAATAAGCTGATTTGGTATACGCATTTCAGTTATGCACACTTTGGTCCCAGAAAATGCTTTCATAAATTACGGGAAAATTGCTACTTCAGTAATATGGAAAAACGTATTCGATCTGTTCTTGCCAAATGCAAATTATGTCAAAAGGCTAAGCCGCCAACAATTTCTCACAGAGCACCGTTGTTTCCTATCATTCCAGCGAAATTAAAGGACATGGCTGCAGTCGATTTGTTCGGTCCAGTGGTTCGTTCTACTAATGGTTTTGTGTACATTTTCGTAGCAGTGGAGTTGACATCAAAATATGTGTGTTTTACACCGTTACGCAAAGCAACAGCTCGTTCAGTATCTAACGCTTTCATCAAACATTTTCTTAAGGAAGTGGGTCATGTTGATAAGGTTATATCAGATAATGGATCACAGTTTCGTTCTAAAATTTGGCTTCGTATCCTATGGCGTCGTAAAATTAAACCAATTTTCATTTCACTTTTTCACCCTCAATCTAACGCTTCAGAGAGATGGATGAAGGAAATCAATAAATTGTGTCGCCTTTATTGTCATCAGAATCACAGAACGTGGGATCAGTATCTTCATATTTTTCAAAACATTCTGAATGAACTTCCTAATGACTCAACTTCTTTACCGCCAATACTGATATTAAAAAACAAAGCACTGACAAATCGCATATCTGAAATCGTTCCTTTTCCGCCTTCACGGAAACTGCGGCATTCTGAAGTTGTCAACCTGGCTCTACAGAATATTGCATCTGCGGCTGCCAGAAGAGAGAAATCAGCTAAGCGTCCTGGTCGTTTAAAAACTTTTTCAGTTGGCCAAAAGGTGTTAATTAAGTCTCATCGTTTGTCTCACAAAGGAAAGGGCTTGTGTCGCAAATTTTTTCTGCTTTATAACGGTCCATATAGAATTCGCAAAATTATTCATGATAACACTGTTGAAGTAGAAACTCTTAAATCTCGACGCTCTAAGGGAATACATCATATATCAAACGTTAAAATTTTTGTGGAATGACATACTTTAGAGAAACTAACAGCTACGTGTAAACATGCAGAGAATACAAGGATACCGCGCTGTGTTTTGGCGGCGACATATACTCAAAGCAACAGTCAAGTCTGCGCGCCGCACAAAGCAGTCGTTGACCGCAAACAATTGCTTCCTACGTCACGCGCCTACAGCTGATCGAGCGCTCAGTGCGAATGCACTGACAGCCGTAAACAAATACACAGTCTAATTTCTCCGACTAAATTCAGTATAAAGCTATAGTGACTTGATGAATTATGTTACTAACGTTCAGTATTTTTCAGGATACGGTTCTATAAAATATTTAAAAACTTCAGGTAAATTCTGTGTGTCTCCGACGTTAAGAGGACTTGCTATCGATAAAATTTCAGAAAGAATGTAGTTTCCAAGAAGAAAATAATAAACTAAAAAGGTAACTATTAATTGAGTTTATTTTTCAGGTAACATATTTCCACTTAGGTACGTACTTTAGACGTGATTTGCTGCTCGCAATTATGTGATTCATATTTTGTGCTAATTTCATGTTCTATGAATTTACTTGTGAAGCGACGTGCTTGCGTACATTTGCTGATTTTTGTCAATGTTTTATTAATGAACAGGGTTGTTATTTGTATGTATTATGCATCGCTTGGCTGCACTGCTTTTTCACTGATGTCATATTTTTTTATTATGTGTCTGCTGTGCTTATTTATTTAAATTATAATTGTCACCTGATTAGTTGTGCTGATATGTATGTAAGCTATACTTTGTGATTTATCTGCTTGCGCCTTCATGTTTACTTATTAAGATGACATATGAACATTTATTTGCTTATGCTGATATGATGCTAATGACCTGTTTATTACGTAAGATATATGTTTGCTGCTACGCGTATGGATTGCATATTTATACATTTCTGTTTGTTGTCATAACTACTCTTTAATTTGGTGTATAGAAATGCTGATATACTGTGTACAAACATGGAGTTTAGGTCACACTATTGTATTAATTTTTCAGGTAACATATTTCCACTTAGGTACGTACTTTAGACGTGATTTGCTGCTCGCAATTATGTGATTCATATTTTGTGCTAATTTCATGTTCTATGAATTTACTTGTGAAGCGACGTGCTTGCGTACATTTGCTGATTTTTGTCAATGTTTTATTAATGAACAGGGTTGTTATTTGTATGTATTATGCATCGCTTGGCTGCACTGCTTTTTCACTGATGTCATATTTTTTTATTATGTGTCTGCTGTGCTTATTTATTTAAATTATAATTGTCACCTGATTAGTTGTGCTGATATGTATGTAAGCTATACTTTGTGATTTATCTGCTTGCGCCTTCATGTTTACTTATTAAGATGACATATGAACATTTATTTGCTTATGCTGATATGATGCTAATGACCTGTTTATTACGTAAGATATATGTTTGCTGCTACGCGTATGGATTGCATATTTATACATTTCTGTTTGTTGTCATAACTACTCTTTAATTTGGTGTATAGAAATGCTGATATACTGTGTACAAACATGGAGTTTAGGTCACACTATTGTATTAATTATAGATTGTTCGCTTGGCAGAGCCTCGTTGTAAGAATTGTGCTGCATCCACTTGTTGTCATTCTGTTCTCTACTGGTATATTTACTCGCTATTGCATGTTTTGGTTACGCTCAGTGCCTTATATTTTTAAGATAGGAAAATGAACTGCTATAATTCGACATAAACGACATTAGTACAAGAAACTTCATAGAAGTCACATGAGCTGGAGGTTTTATGGAAGCTGTATAAATTTATGCTAATAGGAAGGAAGCTAACGACATGACATACCAAAACTGGGTTTAGACCATTGACAGTTATTACACTGCATTTTTCGTGAGCAATTGAAATAGGAAGTGACACTTGACACAAGAAATACTCCACATGTTTGCTTCTGTTTGCCATAATTCTTGAAGTGGTGTACACACTGTAAAATATTATGGTCATTCACACTCCGTAATCGTACTTAATTACTGAGAGTTATTCGAACTAAGTCTGTTAGATGTCATGTATGCATTTCTTTTATTTAATGATGGACAAGGTAACCAAAATCTATCTTATACTTCATAATGAGTAGAAGATTTGGGTCAGATGGATTACACAGAGGTTGTTTGTTGACAGTGTGTCTTCGGATTGTATGGGATGATGAGGTTTGCATTAGGATTTTATCTGTACTTGTTCGAGGAGACTGACTAGAGGAAAGAGTTGTTATGGAAGTGAAATGATATTGGCGATAAGGTTTATATGTGTCGACGTATTGAAGAGGTATTATTGAGGTATTGAGATTATATGAAGTTGATGATTATTGGAGTTTTTGTGGACAAGAGGTAAGGTAAATGATATTGATGATAAGATTTATATGTATCGACGTAAGAGGTATTATTGAAGTATTGAGATTATGTGATGCTGATGATTGTTGGAGTTTTGGTGGGTAAGAGGTAAAGTAAGTGAGGTGCATATTTTTGTTGTTGGTCTATATGGAACAAGGAGGATGAAGATAGCAGACTTCAACACTCAAGTAGAAGGAAGATTGTCTACACACACTTTGTTAAATCAATAAGAAGTACATTTTTTTTTTTTTTTTTTTTTTTTTTTGGAGAGAGGAAGTAATTGCATATCTTGGCTCACTGACAGTTGTTCAGCAACCGTACATTTTGATCTGGCTTGGCAATCATTGGTCTTGACATGATGACTATGACGTTGACTTAACTATTATTGACTGTTATACATTGCTGCCACTACAACTTGATATACATGATGAACATCAAATTTTGACAGAATTGCATTTACACAGTTAACACTATTCAATTACACAGTAGTACTTAATGTGGATGAAAGATGAGTGAGTGTGTTTTGTGTGTTTTCCTTTCCTAATCCTACCCACCTATCTCCTAAATATTATTTTATTTGTTTGTAGTGGCTTGCACTGACACCCATAAATATTATAGGTTTACTGATATTTGAGTATTTGTAATAGTTAATATGACAATTATATGATATCATTTGTGTGTTTATTAGAATTTGTATGTTTAGTGTAAGAGCATTGAGAATAATTTTGTAAAAGCATTTGTATGTGCATTCAAACTATTGTTCATGCCTGAATTGTCTGATTAGTGATAGTGAATATTATGGACTGTTGCCTGCACTTTTTCAACATAATGGGTGCCACTTAGAAATGATTAATTTCTGCTGATGAACTGTGTGATTAGGATAGTGAATATTATGGACTGTTACTTGTACTTTTTCTACATGATTGGTGCCACTAGGACATGTTTAATTTCTGCTTATAAACTCCGATGAACAGTGTGATCAGTGATAGTGAATATTATGGACTGCTCTCTGCACCTGCTCAACATTACTGGGTGTCACTGATGAACTGCTTCTACTGAAATAATGTCACTTGTTGCTGTCTGCACCTGCTCAACATTGCTGGGTGCCACTGATGGACTGCTTGTACTGAAATAATGTCACTTGTTGGTGTCTGCACCTGTTCAACAATGCTGGGTGCCACTAATGGAACTGTTTCTACTGAGTGATGTCACTTGTTGCTGTCTGCACCTGCTCAACATTACTGGGTGCCACTGATGAACTGCTTCTACTGAAATAATGTCACTTGTTGCCGTCTGCAACTGCTCAACATTGCTGGGTGCCACTGATGGACTGCTTCTACTGAAATGATGTTGCTTCTTGCTGTCTGCACCTGTTCAACATTAATGGGTGCCACAGATGGAACTGCTTATACTAAAATGATGTCACTTGTTGGTGTTTGCACCTGTTGACCATTGCTGGGTGCTGCTGCTGGAACTATCAACTATTTGTTGTTTTTTTTTTTTTTTGAATAATTAAAAGTATTTTATGTGAACATTTGTATAAACTGATTTTTTGTGTATTGTGTAAACTATTATGTAAAGCCACATGTATGAAAGAATTTGTATTGCCTACTGTATTTTATATATTAGGTTATTGAAAGGTCAGTGCAAAGCCAAAATTTTATCTAATTATGTGATATTTACGTATTAACATTATCTTTTATTTTTGTCTGTATTTTTTTTGACGAATTTGGTAGTATTTTCACCACCAATGCTGGCAAAAATACCATCAAATTCTAGCCCATGGAGGAAGGGCATATGAAAGGTGGCTACACTGAGCCACAGCGCCAGAGAGTTTTGTTTCGCCGCCTCCACTGGCAGTGATTATTGAGAAGTAGCGGAGGTCAGTGCTTGTTGAGAACTCGTAGTAGTGAGTGCTTGCTGAGATGTCGTAGTGAAGAGTGCTTGTCGAGATGTGGCAGTAGTCAGTTCTTGTTGAGATGTGGTAGTAGCGAGTCGGTGTGGAGATATTGTAATGATTAGAGTGCTTTTCATCAATATAAATGAAGGTAACAAACTACTTTTCTTTTTTTTTTCTCATTATTTCAATGTCCTGAATAATGCGTCATTACAGGTTCAGTCAACAAAGCATCTGGCTTGTGTTCTTGTATTAGAGTGTAATTCTGGTTTTCTTGCGCAATTATAGTATTTCTAATTTTTTTTTTATCACGTCAGTATAAATGGTATTTGAAATTTCTTGTCTTATTGAAGAAGAACCGTGCCAGATGTGTACGTTGAGTCATACTTCCACACACAGAACAGTTATACTTGTGCTTTGGTTTCGTAGGTTTTATAGTTGCTGGGGACTTAATTAATTAATTGTGTTAATGAAAATTTTCATTTCATTCTTTGTTGTAGTTCTATGCAGTCAGATTGCGTAATAATACTAGTCAGGGCCAACCGTTTACGAGACACAGCGTAATCGGACATGCAGCTACCAAAAATAAAAATGATTTTCAAATTTAATAATTAAGCCCCCATGCAATGGTTCAAATCCCGTCTGATAATCACGACTTATTTGTCTTTCTTCTCCAGCTCAGATCGTGTTCTGTTTCCAATGACTTCGGTGTCAACGAGATGCTATCTTTTAAGTTTCTTTTCGTAAAAGCCGGCCGGTGTGGCCGTGCGGTTCTAGGCGCTTCAGTCTGGAACCGCGTGACCGCTACGGTCGCAGTTTCGAATCCTGCCTCGGGCATGGATGTGTGTGATGTCCTTAGGTTAGTTACGTTTAAGTAGTTCTAAGTTCTAGGGGACTGATGACCACAGATGTTAAGTCCCATAGTGCTCAGAGCCATTTGAACCATTTTTTTCGTAAAAAATGAGACATACAGTTTATGTGCCATGCAACTGTAGCATCGATTGGACGTCTGAAAATTTCATCGTTAGAAGGTATTCAAAAATTAATCATCATCATCATTTTCAGGGACTGGGTGTTGTGTTGTCCTAATCATCATCATTTCATCCCCATCGACGCGCAGGTGGCGTCAAATCGAAAGACCTGCACCAGGCGAACGGTCTACCCGACGGGAGACCCTAGCCACACGACATTTCCATTTATTTACCATCATGTCAGGTTAATATCCAACAACTGTGACTTTCTTAACAACGAACTAGTGAGCTTTGACTAAACTGTTGCAAACTGGAGGTAAATAAATCAATCGCCATCATGCAATTTAGCTGTCTTGACCATATAATAAATTGGAAACAAATGGTTATCAAGGAAATCGTGCTAAATAAATTTAACATATGCAGTTTTGATCGGAAATTGAACCCAGGCGCAAAAAATTTGAAGGGTGACTGGGCTTTAAAGCAAGCAGAAGAGAAATGCTATTGTTAGAAACAGTTGGTGGAAATCATAGGTTCCTAGAATAGAGTTTCACAAATGAGAAAAATTTACTTGTCAGTCTTATTTCGACAACAAAATAAAAGTTGGATGAAAGAGTTCGCTTAATCCGACGTGCCTTATTAAAGATATATGCTGCTTTCGTGGCATAGGTTTATATTTCATTCGGCAAAACACGTGGTCGTCATCGAAAATTTGCACTGAGCATTATCTAGAGAAATAGATGGAAGATTTAAAACGAAAATCGTGAGAACTGCAGGTACAAAGTACTGTCATTGCAAACACCTAGTGTCTTTGTTGAGGGCTAAAAGTAAAACTGACTACGTTAGTAGAGCGTATCTTGTATCACCTTTAAAGCTATATATGCATCAGGTAGTGCCAGAAAAATACGTGAAATTTAACTAGGTGAATACTGCATTGTTACTAGTGAGAGGCGAACGGCCTTATGCCCGTTTAGCTATTCAGTCGTAGTTTTAACAAATGCTTGACTGATGCAGCTGAATGCTCGCTAGACGTTATCCAGTACGACTAAAACTGTTCTAACTTTGTAAACTGAGCTATGTGTTAGGTACTCTGTAGACAGAGGAGTTTATCACACAGGTGTAACGGTCTGCTATTAAGTGGATTTTAGAGACATGACATAATCATAACCACATTCAAACGTCAGCTGTAGAATGAAATGTAACTCTTCACTAATGTACAATGGGTCAGAAAACGAGGGTGTACTTCCAGTTACCTTAGATAACTGTGTTTGGGATGTACAGAATGATACAAGCCGCAGCAGGTTAGAAGAGAAGAAAACGTAATGAGAAGAAAACGGAGAATGAATTTTAAGGGGGTGCAACCACTCGTTTTGGTTAAATTTCCATGATGATTATTTCGACTAATTTCAGTTGCAATTTTCAGGTAGACCGAAAACTGGGATGGCTACGCAGCACATTGCCTCTAGGCTCACCATTACCTTATTATTGCTGGCCATAGGTACAATAATATGACACCTAGCGTTCTTCTTGTTTCTGTATATTTATTTTGAAATATTGAAATATGGTATTAATTCAGGACCTTTCTCTACAACTGTGCAAATCTTAGCTGTCCTCAGAAAAACACGGCGACACAATACCAACTAGAAGGTGATGGGAAAAACACGTAATACACAAAGAATTCCATTACGAGACCAGTTACTACGTCTGAAACAGACATTGTGGAAAGAGATATTTGATGTAGTGGTTCTGAATGTGTGATTAGCAAACACAATTATAGTCGTAGAGAAACCAGATGGCACGGGGAACACTTTTCTATGACGCAACTGGACGATTCGAAATAAGCAAGGGAACGCAGGAAACACATTAACATGTAATTGTTGAGGCAAACTAATGGTTTTAGTGTTCTAGACGCAGTAAAACCCTAGCCAAAGTCGTCTTGACAAAAGATTTATTTCAAGAATACGGGCAAATTAGTTTCAGGAAGTTTGGGAGATTGGATATTCCAGACGATCACATCAGATTCTAAAGCACATACAAGACAAAAGGACGACGCACAACGAAAGAAGTGTCCAAATGGAACGGAAATCGGGAGATGTGCTGTGCATTTACAGACAAACGAATGATTACAATATTTTAAAAAAATTGAATGATTATTTCAAGAGATAGAACAAATTGAGCAAGTCAAGTGTTGGTCACTCCTGGCTCTCATGCAATCAGTTATTCGCCTTAGCATTGATTGACAGAGTTGATGGATTTTCTTCTGAGGGATGCCATGCCGAATTCTATCCAATTAGTTCATTAAACCGTCATACGCCCGATCTAGTTGGGGGATCTTGCCCATAATATTCCAAATGTTCTCAATTTGGGAGAGATCCGGTGAGCTTGCTGCCCAGTATAGGAATTGTCAAGCACAAAGCCAAGCGTTATAAACTCTCGCAATTTGCCTGCGAGCATTATCTTGCTGAAATTTAAGCCCACGAAGGCTTGCCATGAAAGGGAACAAAACGGGGCGTAGAATATCCTCGACGTACCACTGTGCTGAATGGGTGACGCGGATGACAACGAAATGGGTGCTACTGTGAAATGAAATAGCACCCCAGACCATCACTCCTGGTTGTCGGCCGTATGGCGGACGACAGTCAGGCTGATATCTCACCACTGTCCGGGACATCTCCAGGCACGTCTTCGCTGGTCATCGGGGTTAAAGTCTAGGTGGAACACATCAGTCCAATGAGATTCCAGGCAGAAGATGTGTCTGTAGATTCCTTAGACAGCGATGTGATACTAACCTGACTATCGCTGCCATACGGTGTGACAACCCAGAATGATGCTTTGGGATACCATTTCTTTCCATTCTTGGTTGTCATCCGTGGCACCTTTCCAGCACAGTGGTGTGTCGATGTTATTTTATGTCGCCTTGTGTTGCACTTCATAGTAAGCCATCCTGGGCTTACAAAATGGTTCAAATGGCTCTCGGCATTATGGGACTTAACACCAGAGGTCATTATTCCCCTAGAACTTAGAACTACTTGAACCTATCTAACCTAAGGACATCACACACATCCATGCCCAAGGCAGGATTCGAACCTGCGACCGTAACGGTCGCGCGGTTCCAGACTGAAGCGCCTAGAACCACTCGGCCACTCTGGCCGGCCTGGGCTTACATATCAGCAAGATAATATCCTCCCATGCATGGCGACGAATTCTACTGCTTGTCAGTAGTGGGACAAAGTTTGTTCTGAGCCACTCTGCATTGTTGCCAAATTTTCCAAGATGACGACGATAGATTTGGCAATGTCACAATAATGTCATGGTGGGAAGTTCGAATTTTGGCGCGAAAAATAGGTCAATTGGGCCACCACCACTAACCTAACCCCCTACCCCCATACCCTACTTCCCAGAAAATGGCGCGAAGTTCAAATTTTGGCAGAAAAAAGGTCACTTGGGCTACCTTCACTAACCTGAGAAAATGGAGGAAAATAGGTCACTTGGGCTACCGCCACTAACCTAAGTCATCTGACCGCCATCTCTTCCTTGGAATTGGTGGGAAAAGGACTCAGCCTGTCCTGGGCTACAGGACAGGATGGATGTAAGACTTTATTCTGCAGGCAGACTTTATTTAAACATATTGAGACAGTCGCTCCATCTGGTGTGTTCAACATGAGATCCAGAGTCCAGCTAATCTAGTATACAGTAATGCCATCTGACGGCAATGTCATTCCATGGTGGTCTGGGGAAAAATGCTGCGAAAAGGACTATGTCTGTGTCCAGCTGCTGGAGAAAGAAAGGAGTGCACTTTATTTATTTTCGAACAATTTATTTAGGGATGAATTTGACATAGTATATTTATTACACTAATACAAAACACTAGCCCTGACGTGCTTGGGGTCACAGTAGATAGCCTACAGACCTGCAAAACCACTCATAAATCACCGAAATAATGCAGTACAGAGATGTGTAGAGACGCAAACAACTCGAAAAGTGTCAAAATAATACATGTAAAAGGCTATGCAAACACGCTTGCTAATCTGTCGAAATTATGCATTACACACCCTGCACATATGATCACAAACTAGTGTAAGAGACATGAAAACAACTCATAAATTCTCAAAAGATAATGCCTGTGTAACGCTATGCAAACATGCTCACACCACTTACACAGCCGAAATTAATGCAATGCACAAACATTCATTCTACGTAAAAAACACTTTCGAACTATCATCAACCACAACGCATCAGCGTATTCTTCCGTACAGAGCCCCAAGGTACGCAGGCTGGATTGGTGTGCTCACGCCAGTCCCATAAACGAGACGCCTCTGGGCCACGCCCATGTGTTTACCATTGCTTTCTCGATGCCCCTCTACCTGCAGTCCAGCAAAGACCTAATTGTCGAGCGATTCTCCATTGTAGCTGCAGCTAAAAGGTTCTCAATTTTATACTGATGTCACATGGCTATGTAAATAGGAGCCAAGTCTACCTCTTAGAAATCGTAAAATGCAGTAGAAATAGTTAACAGTCGCTTTTGTAGGAGCTTTCGTGATGTCTCAGCTTGTCTGCATAGAAATTCTCGTCCTAACAGAACCTGTTTAAGAAAATAGGCCAGAATAACTATGAATGCATTCCTTCTGATGGTCCTAACGTGGCACCCCGTCCATCACATATTACTCTTCCTGGAAATAGTTAAATCCTGCTTTCAACAAACATCTCTGAAATGCAAATGTTCTCACCACTATGTAGAGGCTCCTATGACCCAGCATAAAGGATGTCTTGCGAATAAATGGATCATTCTGATCGGCTCTTATTGAATTTACACACCAAATTACTGATACTGCCGGTGTGGAAGCACTAACCGCATTTTTATCCTGCAGACGAGACTTCCAGTGGCAAAACTATTTTGTGCAGATCGCCTTATAGCACAGACAGTTAAACGCTGCAAAAGTGGCCTACAGATCGTCAAATATGGAAAGATTCTTGCTCAGTTACACTGCTCTGCCACTAAGTACAGAAGCTTGAATATTTCAGCAAGAAACCGATCGCCACGTTCCATATCGATGTAACAAACACACAATTCGTATCCTGTGCCATACAAAATCGCCCCTTTTCATCATGAATGTAGCTATCGACGACCAGGCACTAGTAAATATACCACGAAGACAGACAGCATAAGTACTTGCATACTCCTCACAGCACTAGATATTTTGCGTGAGGTTGGGCAGTCATCCACCACAACTGATGGTCAGAAGTCATCTGCTCCCGACGTGTGACCAGAGCACCCTTAGCGGACCGAAGTCACTCT
Source organism: Schistocerca americana (assembly GCF_021461395.2). NCBI lineage: Eukaryota > Metazoa > Arthropoda > Insecta > Orthoptera > Acrididae > Schistocerca > Schistocerca americana. Next base: position 440,129,490 of record NC_060125.1, read on the forward strand.
CGGATCTGTTGTACAAAGTTGAGCTCATTACTCATTTTCACATGGCTTGCCGTAATATATACTATTTACGCGATACTTCTCGATATCAAGCACATAGCAATATCGCTTGCACAGTATAACTCCGAAGAAATAGACTGCTAATTATTTCTCTAGGAACCCAAAACTTAATAGCTAGGTGCATGGTGCTGTAAACCACTGAGTAACTAGAAACTTATCCCATCTGTGAAGACCTTTACGTGAAAACTCGAAAAAAAATAGAGATAACTGATATTTCCACTCATGAATACCAAGGTCGGTGGTGTAACAGATTCAAAATCATCCCTATAATTTACAAAGTCAGCTAAGGTGTTTCTCATGTCTAGAGAACCAGCAAATGTGTCTTCCACCCGTCTTTCACTTGCTGCTAGATGCACACACCACAATCGATGTTATCTCATCTAAATAAAGGCGCAAAATGTGCAGAAGCAGTCAGCCAGACAATTTACATGGGAGGGAATAATGGTCCAGCACAAACACATGTCCATATTGAATCTTTTCTAATTTCCACACGACTATGAAAGCAGTCTAACAGATACTATGTATTAGTTCGCTATTCGGTCGTCTAGAGGACACGTTTAAGTCAGCAACATTTCTGCATCCCAACAGGCCTTTCCATTTGGATGGCTCCTTCCATTAGTCGTAAATGTGAATCATTCCCATCTCTGACCACCGCTGGCATGCCAAGTACATGTAGACAGAACCGTCCTAGGAAACCGGCCACATACATATTTCATCGCTATACTTACAGTTAAATATTAGGATCGCTGTCTCAACTGGACAACATTCGACAATACACCCTGCTGATGGCTGTGGCTCTGGAAACAGAAATATCTGTATCATTCTTCTGACTTGACATACTTTTCCCTTCGTTATCACAGTATTCCACATTAAATCCATACATTACTTATGACTGGACATAGTCATTTCCTTTGCACATGTCGGAAAACACACACACACACACACACACACACACACACACACACACACACACACACACTTTATAAACTGAATATAGACAGTGATCGCCAGAGTCTATATAATCAGACCAACAGTGCAGTTACACGTTGCCGAAGGTACAACCTCATAATGAAATTACCGAATTTAGAAAGTGATTCAGTTAAGGAACGTGGTATGAAAACGGTATTTGCAACTCCCCCATCTGCCATTAATTATTTCTACAGTATATGTGAGTGCAGGCTTTCTCGGCGAATTTCATATATGAAGTCTTCACGGGTAGCACAGAGTAGCATCGTCGTCTCGTAGCAACATTTCAATGGAATGCGTCTCGATCATCTTCAGGCGAAGTGTCGGGATATCGTCGGTTGCGGGTTTATATCTCTGCTGGACCGCTCTCCGCTTCCCGCGGCCAGCCAATCACGCGCCCGCGGAATCCCCCAATGCGCCTGGATCAGCCGGTGGTGGTGGTGGGGGGGGGGGGGGGGGGACGCGTGCACGGGGTTCGAGTCCCGGCGTCCGTCTCTGTCTGCTCCGTCCGCGGCCCTTGGTGGAACGAAACATTCTTCTCCGTTTTTCCTGATTGCAGGCTCTCAGGCTGTGCTGAGATGGTAGCCACTGTCACGGTTGATTCGGTCGTCGTGTAATCGTATTTCTATGGACTCTTTGATTACTGAGTCCCAAAATCCATTTGTACTGCATATTTTCTATGTGTCCTCGAAATCGAAGGTGTGCTTCTCGTCAATTCTATGTACCGCCACAGCAGATTTGCTGGTCTGACCCAAGCGTACATGTCTAATGTGTTCACTGCGGCAATGTGAGATGCAATGCTGTATCTGTCCTACATATTGTGTCCCACATTTGCATCCGATCTTGTACACACCTGCATCCCTCAGGGCCCATTCACGTCTATCACCCAAACATGCTATCATTGTTATTCTGGTCCATCCAACAAAGAAAAAGTACGAACTATAAAAGCTCCACCAACTACATCCATTAAAGAACTCCATAAATACCGTCTGCATGCCAGCATCGAGCACATGTGACGATCCTATGAAATATACAGACCAGTATAAAGTTGCACACCTGTACTGTAGGACGATGACCATATCCCACAAACTATACTATAAGTCGCAAGAGACACTCCCTGTGACCCAGTTGTCTGAAACATGTTTTTTTCTCTGCTGTAACACGCTTCGTACACTGCCACACATATTGTTTCCTCCACCACGACACAGGCACATACATAGAGGTACGGAAAACAGAGGAAGCACACTGCAAATGTAGAATATGTGGGTGGAGGGGACTGGATGCAATCGAGTACAGTGCTATTCTATGCCGCCTAGGCTAGGTGTTGGCAGCTGTACTATATTTACAAGCAATTTTAGCACATGAGGCGAGAACATGTCATAATTGCACAGATAGAAGTGACATAAAATCGATAAAGTTACGAAAGAGGACGGAAAATACGTATAAATTGAGAGAAAATACACCGAAATGCGGGGAAATTGAGGATGTACCTTCGTGTCTTCTGGTTGGTCCAGAAGAAGTCTTGTACTTGGGAACAGGTATGTGACAGTAAGAGGAATATGAGAAAACGTTGATATATAGGCCTTGGGAACCAGGGAAACAACATGTTGGGGTGATGGACGTGAATGGGCCCTGAGGGACGCGCCTCTGCTTCAGCCTGCGGTATCTGTATGTAGATTGAGAGTGCACCACAATGCAGTAACAAAATCCTCCTCCTACTGCCAGTTCCCGTATTGTCTTGCAGGACCAGGATTTGTTTGGCGTCAACCCTGCACATCGTACACTGTTGGCAGAGCTACAACAACTTGTTCCCATTTCCACTGAATGGTCCAAACATGGTCGTGTCATACTAACTCAGGTCACTCTGTTTCTAGATGGGTTGCAGAAGGTGGTCGATATAGCTCTCTCTGTCTACTGCTCAGTTCCAACTTAAATTGGAACGATCACAAGTGCAAAACTGCCTGCAATGGTGAGTCGCTACACAAACGTTTCCCGGTGATGCATCAGCTATGCTGGGCAGATATATGTGTGCACAGCTAGACACAGCATTCATGTCTCGTTAGGATTGCTAGGAACAATGCACCCATGCTATTCTGGGTATGCAACAGATTTCTAAAGTGCGACCTGTGACTTCAGTTTAACATTGATAACCTTTTAGCCACGCCTATGATGGTGAGTTGCTCGGCATTTAGGTCTTTGTTGGACCACAGGTAGAAAGGCATCATGCAAGCAACTGTAAACAAATGAGTGCGGCCCAGAGGCATCTCGCATATGGGACCATCATGAGCTCACCGTCCAGCTTGCGCAACTTGCGGCTCTGTAGGGAAGAGTTTGCTGGTACGTTGCAGTTGACGATAGTTTGAAAGCATTGTTTACGTACTATGAGTGTTTGTACACTGCATTATTTTCGGCTGTTTAAGCGGTATGAGCGTGTTTGCATAGCATTGCACATGCATTATCTTTTGACAATTTTCGAGTTGTACACATGTCTGTTACATTATTTTGTGAACCAGTTTGCAGGCTGTGCAATGCATAATTAAGACAGTTGATGATTAGCAAACGTGTTTGCAGAGCCTTTTACATGCATCATTTTGACAATTTACGAGTTGTTTGCGTCTCTGCACATCTGTGTACTGCATTATTTCGGTTATTTACTAATACTTCGCAGGTCTGTACACTACTTACTGTGACCCCAAACAAGCCATTGTGAGTGTTCTGTACCAGTGTGATAAATAAACTATATGAAATCTGTCCCTAAATAAACTGTATGCATGATTTAGACAGTTTAGAATTAGTGAGCGTGTCTGAAGAGTCTATTTATGTGCCTTTATTTTGATAATTTATGAGTTGTTTACATGTCTGCACGTCAGAGAACTTCATTATTTCGGTGACTCACAAGTAGTTTGCAGGTTTGTAGGCTATGTAGTGCGACCTCAAGCATGCCTGGGCGAGTGATTTGTGTCTGTATAATAGACATAGTACGTCAAATCCATCCGTAAGTGAATTGTACCAAAATAAATCAGGTACCTTCCTTCCTCTCTCCAGCAGCTGGACACAGACTTAGTCCTTTTCCCGCCATTTTTCCCCCAGACCGCCATGGAACGACAGCGCCCTCTGGTGGCAGTACTGTGTACTAGGTCAGTTGGACTCTGGACCTGACGGTGAACAAAGCGGATGGAGCTACTGCCTCAAAATGTTTAAATAAAGACTGCCTGCAAAATAAAGACTTATGTTGATCCTATCCAGCAGCCCAGCACAAGCTGAGTACTTTACCCGCCAATTCCATTTTCTCAGGTTAGTGGAGGTGACCCAATTGACCTATTTCCCGCCAAAATTTGAGATTCCTACCATGACGTCACTGTGACGTTGCCACATCTATCGCCGTCATCTTGGACCCACCATCTTGAATAAATTTGGCAACAATGTGGAGTGTAGCAAAATGAACTTTGTCCCAATACTCTTGTCTTCACACTAGCCAAACCCTATCTTTGCCAGGAAGGTCGCAAGATCTCTCCCCAGCTGAGAGCATTTGGAGCATTATGGATGGGACCTTCCATCCAGCCTGAGATTTTGACGCCCTAAACGCCATTTGGGCACAATTTGGCCCGATATCCCTCAGGAGGGCATTCAACAACTCTATCAGTCAATGCCAAGACGAATAACTGTTTACATATAAGCCAGAATGGACCAACATTTTATTGAATTTCTCGATTTGTGAAGCTCTTTCTCCTGAATAAATCATCCAATTTTTCTGCAATTGTAGTTGTTCACTTGTCTGTACATGTAAATAACATATGCCGATTTCTGTCCCATTCAGATTAGTCTTTTGTGGTGGGTCCTCTTTTTTTTTGTCTTGCAGTGAGAGATCAGACGTATAAGGGATGGAAGGGCTGTTGCTTGGAAGGCTTATGATGATTATGATGAGGATGGGTAGACTACTGGCAAGTAGGGGCCCAGAAATAGTCGTAATTGGGAGGTTGGGAAGTTTAAATTGTCACCTCAAAAAAATAGTATTATGTAATTAACTTTTTGTTTGTATGCAGGTGGATGACTGCAGTCCTGATATATGTGAAATCCCCGCGCCACAGTACCCAAACAAGCTGATAGAAGATCCAAAACAAAATTACAGCAGCCACTGGGAAGTTGAGCATCATTTCTGCGTTTGAAGGGGAACAACGCCTGTGTTTGAAGGGGAACAACGGGTGCTGACTTGGCAGAAGTGTACGGCAATAGTGCACCGTCATATGACCAATGGGTAAGTGACTCAAACACTTCCAGGGTGGTCAAAGATGTCTGAATGACAAAGAACGAATTGTCATACCATCTCTCTGTAGGCCTAAAGAACTGGGAACCACAAGAAACTGGTCAAACTGTCTAATATCGTGTAGGGCCCCTGGGAGCAGTCAGAAGTGCCGCAACACCCCGTGGGATGGACTCGACTAATGTCGAATTAGTGATGGAGGGAGCTGACACCGTGAATCCTGCAGGGCTGCCCACATATCCCTAAGAGGACTGGCGGGGAGTGGGGGGGGGGGTTAGAGATATATTCTGAACAGCACGTTTAAAGGCATCCCATGATGTTCATGCCAGGAGAGATTGGTGGCCAGTGGAAGTATTTAAACTTGTAAGAGTGTTCCTGGAGCCACTCTGTAGTAATTCTGGAGGTGTGGGGTGTCACAGTCTCCTGCTGGAATTGCAGACGTCCGTCGGAATGCACAACGGACATGAATGGATGGAGGTGAGCATACAGGATGGTTATATGTGTCTCACCTGTCAGAGTTGTATCTAGACGTATCAGGGGTCCCATATAACTCCAACTGCACACGCCCCACACCGTTACAGGGCCTCCACCAGCTTGAACAATCTCCTGCTTACATGCATGGTCCATGATTCATGAGGCTGTCTCCACACCCGTACATGTCAATCCTCTCGATACAGTTTGAAACGAGACTCGTCCAACCAAGCAACGTGATTCCAGTTATCGACAGTCCAATGTCGGTGTTTACGGGCCCAGTCCCGTTCTTGCAGGATCTTTTTCCGGCCGCCGCGAAGTCGCAGATTTGATGTTTTACCGGATTCATGATACTCACGGTGCACTCGAGAAATGGTCGTATAGGAAGATCCCCACTTCATCGCTACCTCCCAGAAGCTGTGTCCCATCCCTCGTGCGCAGACTATAACACCACATTCAAACTCATTTAAATCTTGAGAACATTCCATTATAGTAGCAGTTACCGATAGAACAGCTGCGCCAGACACTTGTTGGCTTATATAGGCGTTGCCGACCGCAGCGCAGTATTCAGCCTGTTTACATATCTGTGTATTTGAATACGTCTACCTATACCAGTTTATTTGTCGCTTCAATGTATTTCTGTACTTAGTTACGTAACACACTTCATTCACAGTTACTCACAGTCCTCCTGTCCATCTTAACGCCGTTCACACGTGGTTCCAATAGCGAGTTTTCAGACAGTTTATTCTGCACTGTTCGTCAGCGTGAGACGTTTATCGGCTTAAGCAGAGACACAGTGACTTAAAAGATGAGCTGCGCGATGTGTCGTGCCTTTCGTTTCTTAGCACGAGATATTTGCACAAAAATCATACAAAACCTGTGGGAGACATTACAAGAAAAGTTACTTGCGTCGTCGAAAGGCTTGTTTTCCAAATTTTTCAAGTGACTGTTACGTCGTGCATTTTGCGAGATGACCAGGATTGTAAAAAAATAGAGAAATTTGTGATTAGACAAATTTGCGATTACGTAAACTCGTACTAACAGTTATTGTTTCAAGTCATCTTCATCATGTTTACAATCCTAATATTTATGCTGAAGTGCAGAGACAGATGAATAATCAACAAAGTCCAAGTGAGTGTAATAAAATCGGAAGGTCAAGAAAGACAATTCGTATCAAGAAAAATGTAAAACAGGGTTTCAGCTTATCACTGTTGTTGTTTTATTCGGACACCGAGAAAACAACAAAGGAAACGCCAGAGAATATCACGCGAGTTTTAAATGTGTAAGAAGAAGTGATGTCATCGCTAAAGTTTACAGGCAACGTAGCGCATGAAGTCGGATATAAGGAAGACTCATTCTGATGAGCCAAAACATTATGACCACCTGGTCAGCAACATCTTGGTCCACCTTTGGAAGGGAAACCAGTAGCGATCCCGTCTGCCATCGGTTCGACAAGTCCTTGATAACTTTCCGGACTAAACGTGGCACCAGGTGTGCACGCACGGGCCACGCAGTTCACGTAATTTACACTACTGACCATTAAAATTGCTACACCAAGAAGAAATGCAGATGATAAATGGGTATTCATTGGACAAATATATTATACTAGAACTGACATGTGATTACATTTTCACGCTATTTGGGTGCATAGATCGTGATAAATCAGTAGCCAGAACAACCACCTCTGGCCGTAATAACTGCCATGATACGCCTGGGCATTGAGTCAAACAGAGCTTGGTTCGCGTGTACAGGTACAGCTGCCCATGCAGCTTCAACACGATACCACAGTTCATCAAGAGCAGTGACTGGCGTATTGTGACGAGCCAGTTGCTCGGTCACCATTGATCAGACGTTTTCAGTTGGTGAGACATCTGGAGAACGTGCTGACCAGGGCAACAGTCGAACATTTTCTGTATCCAGAAAGGCCCGTACAGGACCTGCAACATGCGGTCGTGCATTATCTTGCTGAAATGTAGGGTTTCGCAGGGATCGAATGAAGGGTACAGCCACGGGTCGTAACACATCTGAAATGTAACGTCCACTGTTCAAAGTGGCGTCAATGCGAACAAGAGGTGACCGAGACGTGTAACCAATGGCATCCCATACCATCACGCCGGGTGATACGCCAGTATGGCGATGACGAATACACGCTTCCAATGTGCGTTCACCACGATGTCGCCAAACACGGATGCGACCATCATGGTGCTGTAAACAGAACCTGGATTCATCCGAAAAAAAATACGTTTTGCCATTCGTGCACCCAGGTTCGTCGTTGAGTACACCAACGCAGGCGCTCCTGTCTGTGATGCAGCGTCAAGGGTAACCGCAGCCATGGTCTCCGAGCTGAAAGTGCATGCTGCTGCAAACGTCGTCGAACCGTTCGTGCAGATGGTTGTTGTCTTGCAAACGTCCCCATCTGTTGACTCAGGGATCGAGACGTGGCTACACGATCCGTTACAGCCATGCGGATAAGATGCCTGTCATCTCGACTGCTAGTGATACGAGGCCGTTGGGATGCAGCGCGGCGTTCCGTATTACCTTCCTGAACCCACCGATTCCATATTGTGCTAACAGTCATTGGATCTCGACCAACGCGAGCAACAATGTCGCGATACGATAAACCGCAATCGCGATAGGCTACAATCCGACCTTTATCGAAGTCGGAAACGTGATAGTACGCATTTCTCCTCCTTACACGAGGCTTCACAACAACGTTTCACCAGGCAACGCCGGTCAACTGCTGTTTGTGTATGAGAAATCGGTTGGAAACTTTCCTCATGTCAGCACGTTGTAGGTGTCGCCACCGGCGTCAACCTTGTGTGAATGCTCTGAAAAGCCAATCATTTGCATATCACAGCATCTTCTTCCTGTCGGTAAAATTTCGCGTCTGTAGCACATCTTCGTGGTGTAGCAATTGTAATGGCCAGTAGTGTACAAGCCACTGGTTTGTGGGCATGGAAAAGGTGCCCGATAGCTATGCAGATGGATACCATCTGGTTCATATCAGGCGAATTTGATAGCGAAAACGTTATGCTAGTTCACTATTATGATCCGTAAATGACTGCACCACGACTCTGGCATTGTAGCAAGGACAGTTATTCTCCTTGAGTATGCATCGCTGTTGGGGAAGATACGTATCAAGTATGAAGGATGCAGCTGGGGGACAGCAATATTCACATAGCCTACCAGAGCATAATAGTGCCCCCATCAGCCTACGTCCGTGGCGCAGGCCATGTTTTGAGCAGCCGTTCGCCAGGATGACAGCTTATCTGGACACGATCATCTTCCTTGTGTAACAAGTCACGCCATACATTGGACCAGGCGAGACGCTTCCATAGATATGCAGTGCAATCTAGATAATCCCATGCCGCTGCAATCGTAACTGACGATGTCGTTGAGTCAACACGCGAACACGTAGCGGTCTTCTGCTACAGGAACGCATTATGATCGACTTGTGCTGTTGTGCTTCGGAACGTTAAAGCCTGCGCCAGCATTGTGTGCTCTAGTCAGATCTGTGTACTGATAACTGGCTACCCTGCTGTACTGAGCGAACGTGCCTGTGATTTCCCAGTTCTGTGATGAAGTGTGGACGTCTAACACGCTGTCGCCTTGTCGCGATTTCACCTTCCTTCATTAGATATTCATGACAGTAGCACGCTAACAGTCGATTAGCTTTGCTATTTGCGAGGTGCTTGTTCCCATGTGCTGAGCTGTAGCAATGTGCCCTTTGTTAACCCCTCAGCACCACGACAGAAGTAGTGTCCTCTGATCGTTGGCGGTCCCAGTGTCTCCCCTCTAGCGTTTGCCGCTTTGTGTGGTTTTACTGTTATTTTGTTATTGCCAACTTATGCAGAAAAGGCTTGTAAAGCTTTGCAACCTTCTCTGGTCGAAGACTTTGTACCACAACAGAACCAAAGATACCCTGGGTACAGTGCTGTCCAAAATTAAAGCAACAAACCGCTATTTCCCCATCCTGTGTCTACATCACTGTGTTCTCATACAAACTTCGACAGATATGATCCGCACGGAAGACAGCATTCCAGTCAATGGACAATCAGGCCAGCGATGACGTCAGGACACCCATCAAACCTGGTATTTTTCGGGTGGTCCAACATCCACATTTGGTGAGTGCAGAGTCACAGAAGGTGCAGTGTGGCACGGAGGCGATGTCTGCCAGACTCCCTGCAGTGGAGCGGTGGAAGAGGAATCATAGCAGGAGAGTCACAAACTGATGTGGTCCGATGGCTTAAAGTGAATCATTCTGTTGTTTCTCGGACGTGCTGACAGTTTATAGAGATCGAAAACTGTGCCCCATAGAGCAGGGCAGGGTCGACCACGTGGGACATCAGAAAGACAAGACCGTTATTTGGCAGTAAGGGCACTACAGTACCGCAAGGCAACTGGCATCTGCCCTTGCAGCATTCGTTGGAAGTGTTGTATCGAAACATACGGTGTGCCACTTCGGAAGAGTGGCCTTTATTGTCGCATACCTTCTGTGTGTACACCTCTGACGCGTCTTCACAGAAGGGAACGTCTAGGGTGGAGCCGTCAACATGCCACCTGGATGGTCGAACAGTGGACAATGTTCTTTTCGCAGACGAGTCCTGAACTGATCTGGAGAGCGAGTGTCAACGAATTCGCGTCTGGAGGGAACATGGAACACGATTTCGGGACCCAAACATTGTGGAAAGGGAGAGTTATCGAGGAGGATCCCTAATGGTGTGGGCAGGGATTATGTTGACCACTCGAAAAGCTCTTCATGAAACTGTACGGGCGAATCGGCAAGGTTTAACTGCTGTTAGATATTGTGACCAGATCTTGAGACATCGTCCGCGGTTGCTGTGAGGTGCTGTGGGCGCAGACTTCGCACTGATGGACAATAATGCTTGACCTCATAGAGCATAGGTGGTTGATATTTTCTTCGAAACGCATGATATTGCACGCATGGCGCGGCCTGCTTGCTCTTCCCATTTGAATCCCGTAGACCATGTCTTGGATGCATAACGGAGACGAACTGCAATCACGTCAGTATCCACCAACCACTCCCCAGGACTTGTGAGCAGCTCTGCAGGAAGAATGGGCGTTTTTGCCTCAATATGAGATTGATCACATCGTTCACTGCATGTTCCGTCGTTTCAGGCCTCTGTCGCTGCCAGAGGTGAGCGCATTAATCGGTTGTCGGAAGTGTGTGCAAAGCCGTTAACGAACATTTTTGTCTGCCGTTATGCATGTTGCAGTTGTTTACAATCTGTGTTCTTTAAATTGTTTCTACTTATCTATCACCTGTATATTGTGGCAAAATAAACTTAGTCTTGCACAATTTCCCTTGTTGCTTTAATTTTAGACACCTGTGTAGTTCGATTTCAAAGTTGGCAGGACTACTGCAAGTTGCTAAGAGGCACCTCAACTACTATTACAAGTCTGACAGAGGAAAGAAACGGGGAAACATGTCTTCCAGTCTACTAAATGGTTGTCACTTTTCCTCTTCTTTTATACTGTGGCTTGAGTTATGTTAGCGGTCGACGAAGTCCAACAGAAATAATGGAAAATCGTATGCCTCCTGCCACATGGGATGGCAAGTGCATGTGGTACCCGTTTCAGGCGTCACAAACACAAAGCACTATATTATTATTTCTATCCTTTCTCAAACGTTATGTCTGGTTAAAAATGGAACGTGACGCGGACCTTCATCAAGCGTGACTTCCTTTTAACTGTACGGTATGTGTTACATTGCATTTAGGAACTTTTGGGTAATTGAACATGTATCAATAATTACAGATTTCTGTAGTTGTATATATACGTTTGGATGTAGCTGTATTGCGTTGATGTACTGATGGATATTGTGTGGTATGACTCCTGTAGTTGATAGTATAATTGGTATAATGTCAACTTTATCCTGACGCCACATGTCCTTGACTTCCTCAGCCAGTTGGATGTATTTTTCAATTTTTTCTCCTGTTTTCTTCTGTATATTTGTTGTATTGGGTATGGATATTTCGATTAGTTGTGTTAATTTCTTCTTTTTCTTTGTGAGTATGATGTCAGGTTTGTTATGTGGCGTTGTTTTATCTGTTATAATGCTTCTGTTCCAGTATAATTTGTATTCATCATTCTCCAGAACATTTTGTGGTGCATACTTGTATATGGGAACGTGTTGTTTTATTAGTTTATGTTGTATGGCAAGTTGTTGATGTATTATTTTTGCTACATTGTCATGTCTTCTGGTGTATTCTGTATTTGCTAGTATTGTACATCCGCTTTTGATGTGATCTACTGTTTCTATTTGTTGTTTGCAAAGCCTGCATTCATCTGTTGTGGTATTGGGATCTTTAATAATATGCTTGCTGCAATATCTGGTGTTTATTGTTTGATCCTGTATTGCAATCATGAATCCTTCCGTCTCACTGTATATATTGCCTTTTCTTAGCCATGTGTTGGATGCGTCTTGATCGATGTGTGGCTGTGTTAGATGATACGGATGCTTGCCATGTAGTGTTTTCTTTTTCCAATTTACTTTCTTCGTATCTGTTGATGTTATGTGATCTAAAGGGTTGCAGAAGTGGTTATGAAATTGCAATGGTGTAGCAGATGTATTGATATGAGTGACTGCTTTGTGTATTTTGCTAGTTTCTGCTCGTTCTATAAAGAATTTTCTTAAATTGTCTACGTGTCCATAATGTAGGTTTTTTATGTCGATAAATCCCCTTCCTCCTTCCATTCTGCTTAATGTGAAACTTTCTGTTGCTGAATGTATGTGATGTATTCTATATTTGTGGCATTGTGGTCGTGTAAGTGTATTCAGTGCTTCTAGGTCTGTGTTACTCCATTTCACTACTCCAAATGAGTAGGTCAATATTGGTATAGCATAGGTATTTATAGCTTTTGTCTTGTTTCTTGCTGTCAATTTTGTTTTCAGTATTTTTGTTGGTCTTCGTCTATATTTTTCTTTTAGTTCTTCTTTAATATTTGTATTATCTATTCCTATTTTTTGTCTGTATCCTAGATATTTATAGGCATCCGTTTTTTCCATCGCTTCTATGCAGTTTCTGTGGTTATCCAATACGTAATCTTCTTGTTTGGTGTGTTTTCCCTTGACTATGCTACTTTTTTTATATTTGTCTGTTCCAAAAGCCATATTTATATATTTGCTGAATACTTCTGTTATCTTTAGTAATTGGTTGAGTTGTTGATTTGTTGCTGCCAGTAGTTTTAGATCATCCATGTATAGCAAATGTGTGATTGTGTGTTGGTATGTTCCAGTAATATTGTATCCATAATTTGTATTATTTAGCATGTTGGATAGTGGGTTCAGAGCAAGGCAGAACCAGAAAGGACTTAATGAGTCTCCTTGGTATATTCCACGCTGAATCTGTATTGGCTGTGATGTGATATTATTTGAATTTGTTTGGATATTAAGTGCGGTTTTCCAATTTTTTGTTACTATGTTTAGGAACTGTATCAATTTAGGATCTACTTTGTATATTTCCAATATTTGTAGTAACCATGAGTGGGGTACACTATCAAAAGCTTTTTGGTAATCAATGTATGCATAGTGTAGCGACCTTTATTTAGTTTTAGCTTGATATGTCACCTCTGCATCTATTATCAGTTGCACTTTACATCCTCGTGCTCCTTTGCAACAGCCCTTTTGTTCTTCATTTATAATTTTGTTCTGTGTTGTATGTGTCATTAATTTCTGTGTAACGACTGAAGTTAATATTTTGTATATTGTTGGTAGGCATGTTATGGGGCGATATTTTGCTGGGTTTGCTGTGTCTGCTTGATCTTTAGGTTTCAGATAAGTTATTCCATGTGTAAGTGTATCAGGGAATGTGTATGGGTCTGCAATGTAACTGTTAAATAATTTAGTTAGATGTGAATGTGTTGAGGTGAACTTCTTTAGCCAGAAATTTGCTATTTTATCATTTCCAGGGGCTTTCCAATTGTGCGTAGAATTAATTGCTCGGGTGACTTCATGTTGCAAAATTATCACTTCAGGCATTTTTGGTATCATCTTGTATGTGTCTGTTTCTGCTTGTATCCACCGGGCATGCCTGTTATGTTGTACTGGGTTTGACCATATGTTGCTCCAGAAGTGTTGCATGTCTGTTATGTTTGGTGGGTTGTCTATTTTAATATGTGTGTTATGTATTGTCTGATAAAATATCTTTTGGTTTGTGTTGAATGTTTGGTTTTGTTTCCTTCTATTTTCACTTTTTTTGTATATTCTAAGTCGTTTGGCCAATGCTTGTAATTTCTGCTTCTTTTCATCTAATTGCTCTATCGCTTCTTGTTGTGAGATTTTACCTAACCTTTTTCGTTTTTTGTCTGATATTTCATTTCTTAGAAATTGTGTTAGCTGTCCGATGTCTTTTCTCAGTCTTTCTATTCTGATCTGTAGCCTGTGTTGCCATGCTGGTTTTGTGGGTTTCTTCTGTATGTTGGTTTGTTCTGATCTCTGCCTAGTGTGTGTATTTAGTGTAGTGAGTGCTCCTATATAAACCAGTAGTTGTAACTCCTCCATAGTTGTATTTTCATTTATTTTGTTGTGTATGATTGTGTTGATAGTTGTTATTGTTGTTTCGACTTATGGGTTATTTGGTGGTCTTTGCAAGAATGGTCTAATGTCTGTAATTGTGTCTTTGTATTCTATATACGTTAGTTCAAATTTTTCTTCTATATCTATCATGTGTGTCACTTCATGTTCTATTTGTGCTTGTTCTGGTGGCCGTCTTAAGATTTCGTTTTTCTCTGATTGTTTTATTGATGCATGGTGTTCTTTGTTTGTTTGCTCTGGGATGTTTGAGTCCATTACTGTATTTTCTTCTTCTTCTGAGTGCACATTATTTTGTTCCAGTATTTGTTGTACTTGTTGTTTGATGTTTTCTAATTCTGACTGGGGTATCCTGTTATTTTTGATTATTACATGGATCTGATCAGCTAGTCGTTGTTTTGTTAAAAATTTTAATTCTGGGTATCTGGTAATAAATTTTGTGTATACTTGTGATCTGTATCCAGTTGTGTTGGTTCCTAAGTTTGTTGCTTGGTAATAACAGAACATGAGGTGTTGGTTAACTTTATCTGACCATCTCATCCTCTGTCTTTGTTTTCCTTCTAGAGTGGTTGCAGGAAGCGTATCCTGGAAAACACCTCTATTTGGATTTAAATCATTTTCCGTGTGGCTAGCAGTGTCGTTGCCACTGTGGATGGGCATAGGGTTCAAGCGTCGTCCCCGACCATGACAGTCCTTGTTCGAGGCTTCATTAGTTCTGCCCTGAACCAACTAATCACACTAAAAGGGGGGTTAGCCCTGTTAGTGGTTTGTTCTTTTCGTCCCCTTTTACGACTGGCAGAGCATACCGGAGGCCTATTCTTTTCCCGGGCCCATTATTATTATTATTATTATTATTATTATTATTGCAAGGGTTGACTGAAAAGTAATGCCCCCACCTTCGTAACGCCTCAACAGTATGCGACAGGTACTGGCTTGTTCTGTAGCCTCTCTCTACTGTTCCAGTTGGCAGAAAGCCTTAGCATTGAACGAATGTGTTGTTACAGTGTAAAGTATGGAATCCTGCGCAGACGGTCGGTCAGCGCATTTCAAGCAACGTGCAGTCATTGAATTCTTGACAGCAGAAGGCGTCTCCCCAAAGGAGATTCATCAGAGACTGAAAGCAGTTTATGGTCATTGTGTTGATGTGAGTATTGTGCGTCGTAGGGCGAGTAAGTTTAAAGAAATTGAGTCGGGAACATCTGACCTGCGTGACAAACTAAGAGTTGGAGGTTCTGTGACAGCAACCATCGACATTCACAAGCAAAATGTTGACAGATTGATTCAGGACGATCGTCGTATCAGTCAGAGAGAAATTGCAAGCACAATCGGCATTTCACAAGAACGTGTGGGTCGCATTATTGCTTTGCTCGGCGGTCGGAAGATCTGTGCTTGACGGGTACCGCGGATGCTGACTCCTGAAGTAAAAGCCCTCAGACTTGAAATTTGGCAGGAACTCCTCTCGCGTTACGAGAATGAAGGTGACGCCCTTCCCCATTCAATTGTGACAGGAGACGAGACGTGGGTACACCATTATGACCCTGAGACGAAACGTCAGTCTATGGAATATCGACACAGACTCGCCCCAGAAAAAGAAATTCAAGACGCAGCTCTCAGCCGAAAAAACCCTGGCCACAGTGTTCTGGGACGCAGATGGTGTTATCCATGTTGATTTCGTTGATCGTGGAACAACAATAAATTCAGAGCGTTACATCACAACGCTGCGAACTCTGAAACGACGGCTAACAAGGGTCCTGCAGCATGACAATGCCAAACCACACACTTCACGCGCCACCACAGCAGAACTTCAGAGACTGAATCTCACCACTGTACGGCATCCTCCATACAGTCCAGATTTAGCATCGTCTGGCTTCCATCTGTTCCCGATAGTGAAAGACGATCCGCGGGGACATCATTATGCTTCTGATGAGGACGTTGAGAGAACTGTGAGACTGTGGTTGCAGAAACAGGGTATCGACTTCTTCCGTGATGGCTTCAGAAAATTTGTTCATCGTTAGCAGAAATGTATCCAATTGGCTGGTGCTTCTGTAGAAAAGTGAATATTGGTAATTAAAGATCACATTTTAAGGATTATTTCTGCGCTTGACTTATTAAAATATTCCCATCCAAACCCAACTAACGAAGGTGGAGGCATTACTTTCCATTCAACCCTAGTATTATTAACTACCTGGGAAACCAGACGTTGCCTGGGTATTTATTTATATCTGCCCTCAGACTTTGTACACATATAATTTACTTTTGATTTATAAAGATTCTTTCTATATAACGTTTGAAGCACAATGATTGGGGACATGAACAAAGAACTTGTTTGCTTCACTAATACCGGAGAGAGCCAGGTAAGCCACCTAGAGCTGGCTGTGGGAAAAGCAACTCACACTAAGGTGCAGCGCGTGACCTCGTGCTTTGTTTACGGTCAAGGCATAACATAAGTTCACTGGTAATTGTACACATTTAAAGCAAAATGGTAAACTGCTAGGAATAAGTGGGATTCGGGGTATAAAAACTCACACACCTGCGCCACTACTCACCAAAATTTCTGCTTTTGTGACATTATGTTGGAGAAAAGTAACTTTAAGTCTTTGTGAGTGAAGGGTTTGATGAGTGATGTAACGCATGACGCTCTCGATCAGAGTTACGTCACGCTTCACTATTGGAAGGAGTTTCTGAAGAGCAAGTTAAAGCCTGATATTCTCAAGCCACCACATGATCTTCATTGGATTCTTGAGACTGCATAGTCCTCAGTATTTTACTCTAGTGTAATCGGAAAGACTCGACTGTTTTCTTGGCATTTTTTATTCGTAAGCAAAACGAAATGAAAATGTAATTCAAATCATAAAGCTAACTTAATAAATTCGTTTTTTCTAACAAAGAATACAAATAAAACCTATTGAAAGGAGCAAAGCAATGTCGATAAGTTCTTAATACAAAGCAAAATCAGTAAGTCCGTATATCCTAGCCAAGTAAATTTACGGTGTGACGCTTAATTCTGCCACCGACAGAAACTTCTGAAAATACGTCTGTCACTATCAGCGCCATCTATTGGTCCTTTGGTGTGCTGCACTCTGATGTTTCAACATCTAAACTGCGAAATTGAGCAGGCGACTTTCCATACCTTTTTTTTTTTCAGGTTCCGATTTTGATGAAAGAAGGCCTTTATGTTGACCGAAACTACGCTTAGGTTACGTGTGAAAATCTCATGAAATTTAATGTGTTCAAACAGACAAAGAGACAGACACCACTGTTTTACAGTTTTATTATTTGTGTAGATAGATTGTCCCTTAATACAGCTTCTCTGCTGTTCTAAACCACAACGGTCGAACAAACAAGATGTCAAAAACTCGGCTCTGCACTGATGCTCACAGAAAATAAGTTTGAATTCGAGCAAAAATTGCAATGCCTAACACGGAAAGCTGCAATTTACAGTTTCTGTCTCCGTGAATGAAATAGTTGTCACTTCCTTTCTGCAACTGTACCCCTGGTAATTGTTTGAAACTGTGACCAATGTTGTCACATTGTTCTCAGATCATTGTCCGCGAAGACTGAAGCGTGGCTGCCTCGGCACGACCCAGAGCGTTGCCCTCCGATTGTATGTAAAGAGCAGGCGGGGCGTGCAGGCGACCCACTGCAGTAGCTCCAGTGCTGCAGCGACGATTCTAGCCTGTCTCACTTCGTCTACAGCTGCTCAGCATGCAGTTGCTTCGATACATACAAAGTGAGACAGCTGGGTTGGTGCATGAGTTCGTAGGCTTTTGCCGTAAGTTTAACAAACACAAGAGATAAACGTGACAGAGAATATAAGTAACAGACTTAAATCATCTGTAACGTAACCTCCCTCATTATTTACACCTGTCTGCCAACGCTGGGGTAACTTCTCGATTTCGCGACTGTAGAAAATCACATAGTTGTGAGAAGAAGAACTTGTCGGGCCACGTTCGGAGAGCATTTTCATCCGCAAGGGAATTCCCTTGAACGCTGTTCGATAGATAGTGGAAAAGGGGAAAATCGGAGGGCGCGAGATCCGGTGAATAACTAGTTCGCGAAATGATTTCTCACGCCACTCCTTTTCGTCGGTGTAGCAGAATGCAGGCGGGCGTTATTGTGCAGTGGCATCAATCAGTTGACGCAGTCTTCTTGGTCATTGTTCTTGGATTCCGTCTGCGAGACGTCTCAGTTATTGATGATAAATGTCAGCAGTGATGGTTACACCTCGGGGAAGCAATTCGTAATATACTACACCGTCGCTGTTCCATCAGATGCACAGCCGGCCGGGGTGGCCGAGCGGTTCTAGGCGCTACAGTCTGGAACCGCGTGACCGCTGCGGTCGCAGGTTCGAATCCTGCCTCTGGCATGGATGTGTGTGATGTCCTTAGGTTAGTTAGGTTTAAGTAGTTCTAAGTTCTAGGGGACTGATGACCTCAGATGTTAAGTCCCATAGTGCTCAGAGCTATTTGAACCATCAGATGCATAACATCGTCATTGTGGAAGAGCGCTAGAATTTGAACGAGGAGAATGTCGACAGGATCCGGCTGCACATCCGAAAATTATTAGAAGAAGAAATACGCCGGGAAAATTTCAGTTCTTGCACATTGTTTCCAATTTCTGGCAGAGTTTACATCTCAAGAGTGAAACCTGGCGGCGATTCGGTAATGATTTGGGCAGCCATATCGTGATATTCCATGGGCCGTCTCTTCAAGGCCGGTTGCTGGCAGGGATTATGTGGCCATTTGGCTGATTAGGTCCGTCCCATGGTACAATGTTCCACAATGTGATACTATGGTCCATGATGACGACCGGGTGCCGTTCACACAGCCCGCATCATCCAGGACTTGTTTTGTGAGCACGAGGGTGAATTGTCGCATTTCCCCTGGTCACCACAGTCTTCAGATCTCAGTATTATTGAGGCTTAGTGGCCTAAATTGGAGAGAATCGTGCGCGAACGCTATCAAAAGATGGTTCAAATGGCTCTGAGCGCTATGGGATTTAACTTCTGAGGTCATCAGTCCCCTAGAACTTAGAACTTCTTAAACCTAACTAACCTAAGGACATCACACACATCCACGCCCGAGGCAGGATTCGAACCTGCGACCGTAGGGGTCGCGCGGTTCCAGACTGTAGCGCCTAGAACCGCTCGGCCACCCTGGCCGGCGCGAACACTATCCACTTCCAAGATCGTTACCTGGTCTTGCCACTATTTCGCCGGAATAAAGGAGTGAGATTCCATTGAAAACTATACAGTACCTGCATTAATGCATTCCTCAACGAATGGAACCTCTTTTGAATGCCAACGGTTTTCGTACACCGTATTAGGCATGGTAACTTGTTATGCTTTTTTTTTGTCCACTGCCTGTATTACAAACATTTGAATTGAATTGCAAACTGTCTTGGAGGTAACGCCTTTTGTATTGTGTAATGACGATCGAGGAAAGATTGGGGAGGCACTGCAGCTGCTAAAATATTAGGCCAACTCGCCTGGGGGATCTGGCGAGTATAAATTGTTTTCGAAATGACTACGCCTACTGGCCATTGGTCTGCCTCCAAACAACGAGAACATCCTGCAGCCCGGTAGGATGCCTATGCTAACGAGTACTTCACGTCTTGCAATTAACGAGAGCATTCAAGGTCATAGGAGAAAGCCTTAGAGGAACTAGCCTGCCTATCGGTGATATCTCTCACGTGTTTTTCATGCTGAACTAGATCTATTATCAGCTGCTACGGTTTTCAAATGGAAATCACTGGTTTCTCTAGTCATAGAAAGAGCGTTTACGTTAACGTGGATTCAGCACGGCCGCATGCTATATACACTCCTGGAAATGGAAAAAAGAACACATTGACACCGGTGTGTCAGACCCACCATACTTGCTCCGGACACTGCAAGAGGGCTGTACAAGCAATGATCACACGCACGGCACAGCGGACACACCAGGAACCGCGGTGTTGGCCGTCGAATGGCGCTAGCTGCGCAGCATTTGTGCACCGCCGCCGTCAGTGTCAGCCAGTTTGCCGTGGCATACGGAGCTCCATCGCAGTCTTTAACACAGGTAGCATGCCGCGACAGCGTGGACGTGAACCGTATGTGCAGTTGACGGACTTTGAGCGAGGGCGTATAGTGGGCATGCGGGAGGCCGGGTGGACGTACCGCCGAATTGCTCAACACGTGGGGCGTGAGGTCTCCACAGTACATCGATGTTGTCGCCAGTGGTCGGCGGAAGGTGCACGTGCCCGTCAACCTGGGACCGGACCGCAGCGACGCACGGATGCACGCCAAGACCGTAGGATCCTACGCAGTGCCGTAGGGGACCGCACCGCCACTTCCCAGCAAATTAGGGACACTGTTGCTCCTGGGGTATCGGCGAGGACCATTCGCAACCGTCTCCATGAAGCTGGGCTACGGTCCCGCACACCGTTAGGCCGTCTTCCGCTCACGCCCCAACATCGTGCAGCCCGCCTCCAGTGGTGTCGCGACAGGCGTGAATGGAGGGACGAAAGGAGACGTGTCGTCTTCAGCGATGAGAGTCGCTTCTGCCTTGGTGCCAATGATGGTCGTATGCGTGTTTGACGCCGTGCAGGTGAGCGCCACAATCAGAACTGCATACGACCGAGGCACACAGGACCAACACCCGGCATCATGGTGTGGGGAGCGATCTCCTACACTGGCCGTACACCACTGGTGATCGTCGAGGGGACACTGAATAGTGCACGGTACATCCTAACCGTCATCGAACCCATCGTTCTACCATTCCTAGACCGGCAAGGGAACTTGCTGTTCCAACAGGACAATGCACGTCTGCATGTATCCCGTGCCACCCAACGTTCTCTAGAAGGTGTAAGTCAACTACCCTGGCCAGCAAGATCTCCGGATCTGTCCCCCATTGAGCATGTTTGGGACTGGATGAAGCGTCGTCTCACGCGGTCTGCACGTCCAGCACGAACGCTGGTCCAACTGAGGCGCCAGGTGGAAATGGCATGGCAAGCCGTTCCACAGGACTACATCCAGCATCTCTACGATCGTCTCCATGGGAGAATAGCAGCCTGCATTGCTGTGAAAGGTGGATATACACTGTACCAGTGCCGACATTGTGCATGCTCTGTTGCCTGTGTCTATGTGCCTGTGGTTCTGTCAGTGTGATCATGTGATGTATCTTGAAACACGTATGTAACATAGCAGCGATGGCGAGGCATTGTAGCATCTGTGACCAGAGAGTATGCGCTTGACCGCGCGAGTGTTGCGAGCGGTTCTCAGTCTGTCAGTAGTCGTTGCGAGTCAGTCGTTCTGTCGTTGCGAGTCTGTAGCTCTGTCTAGTTGGGTACAGTACTCTGTCAGTAGTCGTCGCGTGCAGTACGCTAGTAGTCGTCATGCAGAGCGGTCGGTCAGTGGTAGCAACCCAGTGGGGTTGCGTGATGTGGTCTGGCGACAACACTGGTCAAGATGCTGAATGAGGTATACTGTTAATTAAGATAATCACCGGATAATGTAAAGTTTAATTATTGTAACTAATTTTCAACAAGTGCCCCCAATAATAACTTTGATTTCAAAAGCAATTTTACATAAAATTTTCATTTTTTATTGAAGTAACTATTTCGTTCCACTTCCCCTAAACAAAAGTTTCAGTTTTCAATTAGATTACAAAAAAAAAGGGAATATTATTATTTGCAATGCAGTTGCTCCAAGCGGTGCGCAACAACAAGAGCAGAAATTTGACCAGGTGTTGCAATGAGGTAAGAATTTAATTTTGTTTTTTTGCACAGGGCCAAAGACCGATATTCCGGTTTAATTGAATCATTATTATCACTGATATTTTCTTGTCACTGAATGGACTTTAATTTTTTTATGAAAAACTTATACTTGAGTCAGATTGCGATTCTCACTTTTATTGTCATTAAATTTAAGTGCTAGGGAGGTTACGTTTGGCTCCCATTTCTATTAAGTATTGTCATTTATTTCCTTTTAAATTTCGGTGGGGAGGTTACACTTGGCGACACCCAGTCCAGGATCGTATTTCGTTGAGA
The DNA here is from genome assembly GCF_021461395.2 of Schistocerca americana. Taxonomy (NCBI): domain Eukaryota; kingdom Metazoa; phylum Arthropoda; class Insecta; order Orthoptera; family Acrididae; genus Schistocerca; species Schistocerca americana. The sequence continues at coordinate 440,151,824 of NC_060125.1, forward strand.
GTCTTTTGAGCGACAGTCAGATATCTGCTCTTATTTGCTTAGATATAATTAGGATTTGGCGCAACGCTTTTATTAACTTGTGACTTTCTTTCTACAGGTCAACGGCAATTCGTTGCTCTATTGTATTTGTGTGTTGCTTTTGCATTTGGGCTTATTTGTTTTTGAATAATTGTGACTATTGTAAAAATGCCGCGAAAGACTGTGAATAGCGTATCGCGAGGTATTATGAACGAATTTACCGACTTAAACAACGTGACCAATAGTAATTGTGACACGCAGTGTAATGATGACAATCCTGCGTTCACTTACAATCAATGCATTCCAACCACTAGTGATGACTTTTACCCTGATAATGAACAAACAAACTCAATTGTCTCGTCTGTTAATTTAACGACAATTGATGACGCAGAACGCTCTATTGTAATGAGCGCTGCCCAGCTTAACACACCCGATTCGGAAAACTCAAGTAATGTACAGACAAATTTGTCTAATGAAAATGAACAGATCACACAAAGTAGGACAGATTTATTTAATTCCGAAACAATGACTGATAGTATACATTTGACTGACAAACCTTTTTGTAAATTTCAAAATGACCAAATGGTTACAGAAAGTGAAACAATTCCAGATCCACTGTTGAACAGCACAGAGAATAGAAATGCTGACCTTGAGTCGAATCCAATTATGGCTTTGTTGCGACAAATGAGCAAACAACTTAGTGAACAGGACGAAAAACTTAATAAAATTAATGAAAAACTTGATAAGCAGAACAAACGACTGGACGAAGAGAACAAACAATTTAGAGAACGGAACAAACAGTTTTCTGAATGTATTAAACAGCCGAGGGAAAAACACGATAACCTTAATGAACAGAACAAACAAGCTAGCGAACAGATTACAGCTGTTACCATACAATGTCAGGACACTAAAGTACAATTACGTGTGAATACTAAGACTTGTGCTAATAACAGTAATGAAAAGGTTGGCACTGTTGCACAAGAATTAAATAGTACACATGTAAGCACAACAGAATTACATAAACACGAAATCAATGCAGTCACCGAACAATGCCCTAAAAACGCAGTACAGATACGCGACGAGTTTAATTTGAAGTCACTGGAAGTTTCACACACTGTGAATACGGAATTTGTTAATAAAAGTGAACGACACAACAACCAAATTGACGAAAGTATTACAGTAACAGAGTTAAAAACTATTTCAGTCACCAATACGTCACAGAATCCGCCACTTTGCGAACATTTGTCAGACTCACGCAGCGCGTATAATGTGAGCAATTTACAGAGACTACGAGACGTAAAATCCGAAAAGCCACGCGACTTAAAATCTGAAAAGCTACGTAACTTGAAGTACGAAATGACACAGACAAACAAATTCTCATACAAACCCGAACGTGTTCTCAAGTTCAGTGACGAGAACGTTGATAATAAGCAGTTTGCATTTGTAAGAAAATGTAAGGAATTTAATAATGCCAGCGTACAGGTACACGCTTTGAGCTGTATACGACAATTTATTTTTGTGCTTTCACCGCTATTACGTGTAATGCAGAAACTAGCTTTGAACCAGAGGCGACAATTTGTTTTTGTATTTTCATCAGCATTGCCTGTAATGAGGAAACTTGAATTAGCACGGATACAACAATTTGCCTTTGAAATTTTACCGCTATTGCCTGCAACGCAAAAGCTAGAATTTATTTGCAGTGCGTAAATGACCTCAGGGGATTCATTACGCTTTAATGAATATGTGCCGTAGCGAGCATAGGGCCCCGAGCTGTAGTAGTGCTGTTTCATCTTTAGTTTTCTGCACTGCTGCCTTTTCTTCTACTATCCTTTATATCTATCAAAATTGCTCTTTAACTATTGCTCTATCTAGGATTAAGAATATGTAATGATTACCCGATAAGACAACTTTTACCGACTGTGACAATTTTCATTAGGCACTCCAGAATCACGAGAACTTAAATAACAGATAAAAATCGTAATCATCAGTATGTGTAAAATTATCAGCAATAGCAAACCACATTTTGGTAACAATAGGTGTTTTTCGCTACAATAGCATAAAAGTCAACCGCTTAGCATACCTAACCAACAATGCAGTCTACAAGGTCAACCAAACTTTAATGTTTCGCCGCGTGCACGTATAGTCCCAGCCCCAACAAATAGTAACGCATGGCAGCAAAGAAATAACTACGTACAGACAACACACTATTTCAACTCGCATCGCAATGCGCCGTATAGAAATTACTATCATGACAGACGTAAAAATAACTAGCACAATTTTCAGCGTACATTTAATAACAGTCGAACATATTAGCAGCAACAACATCAGCAACAACAAATAATCATGAATGGAACAGACAATAGGTGTCATCCATAGCGTAACACGTCAGTAAGAAATAACAGAACAGTTCATATAGTGGATATACCACAGCATCCTCCCGTAAAATAAATAACGACACATACGATAGATTTTAACCAGATACAGCACAGATTGCATATTACAGTAACGCAAACATTACTTTTGACACGGAGAATTTGGTCACGAGAATGTTATTTGAAACATGCTCTGTTGAATGCACCACTTTTATCGCACCCAGATCTTACTAGAATTTTTTCCATTGCCACCGACAGTTCTAACACCGCTTTAGGCGTACATATTTTCCAGGAAATTGAAGAAGATGGTTCAATAGTAATTAAAAACATCGCATTTGCAAGCCGCATTTTGTCACCTGCTGAACGAAATTACTCCGTTACAGAATTGGAAACATTATGTGTTGTATGGGCTTTTACGAGATTTAGGCACTTTCTTTATGGCAGACATACCACCGTTTACACAGACCATAGAGCTATACAATTTTTGCTTTCAGCCAAATTTACTCATGACAGATTAAGTAGATGGAAACTTTATTTACAAGAATTTAATTTTACTATAGTTCACATTCGTGGCACACAAAATGTTATAGCAGACGCACTATCGCGTTCTCTCGGCAACAATCAGCAAGACGTAGCAACCAACTTCTGCAAAACAAATTTCAGTGTCATGTACATTCAGCAAGTTGCATTTGAAAACTTCATTTCATCGTCATTACAGGACATAGCACAAGAACAAAACAAAGACAATGTGTGGAAAGAAATTAAACACCTTTGGCAAGATAGGAACAATGTTACGATTAGGAACCATTACACTGTACGCAATGACATTCTGTTTCGCCGCTCTCATCCTGACAGCAACATTTGGTTATTATGCATACCTGACGAACTGGTTAACAAATTAATTTGGTACACTCGTTTAAGTTACGCACATTACGGAGCACGAAAATGTTTTCGTATACTGAGACAGAACTGTTATTTTACTAACATGGAAAAACGTATACGACGAGTTTTAGCGTCTTGTAAAATTTGCCAGAAAGCTAAATCAGACACCACTTCACATATTCCTCCTTTATATCCCATTATACCTGTTAAATTAAGACACATGGCCGCAGTAGACATTTTTGGTCCGATTCCGAGAACTAACAGAGGTTTTTGCTACATCTTTGTCGCTGTTGAGCTCACTTCAAAATTTGTTACTTTCACTCCATTACGCAAAGCTACTGCTAAAACTGTTTCGAAAGCATTTGTAAAACATTTTCTATTTCATGTAGGGCATGTGATGAAAGTAATTTCTGACAATGGATCACAATTTCGTAGTAGCATATGGACACGCATGTTACGAGCCAGAAACATTTCTCCGATCTATATATCCAAGTACCACGCTTCTTCGAACCCCTGTGAAAGATTAATGAAAGAAATTGGTAAGCTGTGCCGAATATACTGCCACAAAAGACATATTGATTGGGATACACACATACTCTCATTCCAAGATGTAATTAATTCCATTCCAAATGAATCCACTATGCTACGTCCGTCAGTTATACTGAAAAACGTTGAACCACCAAACAAAATTAAAGAATTAGTAAAATTCTCCAAAAGTCGTCGCCTACGACACCACGAAATAATTAACATTGCGCTGAACAACATCAAACGTGCCGCAGAGCGCCGGAGAAGACAGCAAAAACAGGTTTGTACACGCCGCGACTTTCACGTTGGACAAAAGATATTAATACGTACACACTATTTATCCAGCAAATTAAAAGGTAAGTGCAGTAAATTTGAACTTCTATACGCAGGTCCATATCGGATTCGCAGCATCCCTCACCCCAATGTTGTACACGTCGAAACTTTGAGAACTAGAAAATCGAAAGGCAATCACCATATCTCAAACATTAAACCGTTTATTGAGTGAAACCACTGTATGATTCAACACACTATGATGCCAATTACTAATGGAATTATTTCACCTGACTAATTACTGATGATTATCGTATTTTTTCTTGGCAAGTGCCCGACAAGGTAAGGTTAGCAGGTCGCTTTTCTTGTCGTTACACATCAGACCGTGCATACTTTTCCAGACGAACTTACGTATTTTATGACTAATTATGCAATGTTAGCTAATGACATGTTAATTTCATTACATTTTTTTCACTAAAGTCTTTAATTCTCGCCTTGATTAACTACACTACATACAAGCTGAACACAACGAACGTCACATTTTGTCTTTTTTATGTATGATTGTATTCCAGTTTTGTTTATATGCACTGTGAAATAGTTAAATAGCTAAGATATAACACACACCAGTTGACTTTGACATTATTTTGCCGTATGACATCTCAAGATCGCGACTGTTTTACATTTTTTGCTGCTGCATTGTATTATTCTGTGTACATTTTTGCATCTGAACACTGTCAACGTCTTTAACATATTACGTTTTCTGTCATGTTATGCTGTATGGTTAATTATGTCACCATAAACCAGTCATTATTTAGTGGGTATATGATTTAAATGCAAGACATTAATCTTTGTTCATCAATTTCAGAAAGAAATGATGCGTGTAAGAAATAAATTCAACAGAAATGGGAATTTCACCTACGGAATAAACGATAGAAGATGCAATAAGTTTATGAGGAAGAGTAAATGGATCAGGATTGGCAGGCATTAACAAGAATATACTATACTCATCGTAGAATAGCAGTCTTAACTAATTTTTTCTTTCAGAATACAAGGTGATTGATGCAGGCTGTCAGACTGAACTACACATCTTAGTTTTAGTGATGATATATGCTAGAGATAAGGAATAGTTGTATAATGAGTAATGAAGTGGTTTTTTTTTGCAGATGATAATGAATACTGATGAATAATGATGAAGGAAATGGTATTATGAATAATGAAGTTTTTCTTTACAGGTGATGATAATAGTGAAGTTATGATGATATGGATAATGAAGTTTTCTTTACAGATGAGGATAGTGTTGAAGTTATGTATTTATGCTACGTAGTTATTTAAGTATTTGTTGCAGTTTGTTTTGACAGCAGGTGTTATATTGCATAGTAGGATGACGGAAAGTTTTGGAAAGGACAGCTATGGAACACATTTTTATACACATTTCACTGCCTGTTAATTCGAAGTTCACTACTTTTCAGCATAGTGTGCGTTTCTTCTTTCAGGTCAATAATCCATTTTGTATTTTTTCCAGGAGAAGCCTTTCATGATACTTACTAAACCTGTTACTTATTATACCTGTTCTAGTACTTGCATTTTTATTTTTTACCCATTTGTGTTTATCATTTATAAATGTGATCACATATACTGCCTTGTTACATAACCTTGCTACAGCTGACTCATGACGAATGATGTTACCTATCCTCATTTACAGCAATAGGTCGAAAGCAAATAGTGTTATGCCTCAGCAATTAATTATCGATCCCAACGCAATGCATTGCTAACAAAACAAAAAAAATATATTACCAGTCCCAAATAGTGATACCAGTTTGAGAAAGTTCTGAGTAATGCTGATTAGCTCTGAATAGTATGTCACTTCAGTAATGACTTCTTAATGAGACAAAAAAAAGGTATATATATAAAATAATGCTTTGTCACTAGCTAATAACTGCCACTGTTTATTGTAATGAGACTACTTATAATGCCTGTGATTATTAATGCTTTGATTGTAATTAGCTGATTTTTAATAATGACTTTGTAATGATCTGAATAATACTGAATGAGGAACAATGATTTATTGTAATGAGGCTACTTATAATGCCCATGATTATTAATGCTATGACTGTAATTAACTGATTTTTAATAATGACTTTGTAATGATCTGAATAATACTGAATGATGAACTATGTTTTATTCTATTCAATACTTGCTGGCCACTGAGTGCCAATAATTAATGTCACTCAATGAATTGTTATTAATTATGCCATTAATTAGCTCTTGTTTTCAATGTTGTTACTTTGTAACTGGAAAAGAATGTGATTGTTTAATAATGCTTTGTAATTAGGAGAAGGCTAATGATTCTTACTATATTAGAATGACAAATGATTAATTAACTATAATTAGGAAAAGGCTAATGATTATTATTGGAATGACAAATGATTAATTAACTGACAAATGATTAATTAACTATGCCATACTTTGTAACTGGAAAGGAATGTGACTATTTAATAATGCTTTGTAATTAGGAGAAGGTTAATGATTCTTAATTATACTTTGCAACTGGAAAAGAATGTGACTGTTTAATAATGCTTTGTAATTAGGAAAAGGCTAATGATTCTTACTATATTGGAATGACAAATGATTAATTAACTGACAAATAATTAATTAACTATGCCATACTTTGTAACTGGAAAAGAATGCGATTGTTTCATAATGCTTTGTAATTAGGAGAAGGCTAATGATTATTAATATTGGAATGACAAATAATTAATTAACTATGCTACTGTTTAATAATGCTTTGTAATTAGGAGAAGACTAATGATTCTTACTATATTGAAATGACAAATGATGCTATGCTTTGTAATTAGAAGGCTAATGAATCTTAATTACTGTTTAATAATGCTTTGTAATTAGGAGAAGACTAATGATTCTTACTATTGGAATGACAAATGATTAATTAACGACAAATGATTAATTAACTGTAATTAGGAAAAGGCTAATGATTATTATTGGATTGACAAATGATTAATTAACTGTAATTAGGAGAAGGTTAATGATTCTTAATTATACTCTGTAACTGGAAAGGAATGTGACTGTTTAATAATGCTTTATAATTAGGAAAAGGCTAATGATTAATACTATTGGAATGACAAATGATTAATTAACCATGCTATACTTTGTAACTAGGAAAAGAAGACTACTGATTCTATGTAAAACAATTAATGAACATTTTTCTGTAATACTACATACTTGGTACAGAAATGTTCAATAACTGGGCTGTGAATGCCACAAACTGCTAATTAAGTCTGTAATTGTCAATATTATGTGACTTGATGTCCTTCACCTCATGAGCTAACTACCCTGAATTACTGCAATGTCCCTTTGTCCTGTCTATCCTAGTGATCATGGAGCACTATCTTTGGTTTTGCACTAATTCTACGTGGGTGTGCCTTGTAAGAGCGTGGTGTTGACACGACATGCTGTCCACCACCGTGAGCAATGAAGACGTTATTATGGTCCCACTGTTTGGTGTACCTAATGTACTGCCAAAATGAAAACATGAAATATTACTACGACAATTCAGTGTCTTGGCTACGCTGATAAATTCTGATGGGAAAAGAACTTCAAGTTGTGTCACTTGGTGTTGTACTTCTGTGGAAAGATATGGACTTTCAGAACAGCTGTGTGCAATCTAAAGTGCTACAACCATGATGCAATCCTTCCCTTTCCTATCCTAATTTTTGTCACATAATGAAAATCATTTTTTGGTAACATCATTTATGTTCGTAGGTTATACATTTTTTTCGATTCGCTCAACTCCAGTGCGAGTACACTTATGTCACTTATCGATACGAGTTTTTTTTGCCATTATGTTTATTTATTGCGAAAATGCTAAAGACATTTTTTTTTTATTTGATCTGAAGTACAGTATATGTACACTCTTGTCTTTTATATTGTAAGGATATGTTCTGAACTACAGTGCATGTGCACTTATGTTAGGTGTTAATATGTTTTCTACTGAACTTCAGTGCCTATGCACTTTTCTCATTTTCAATATGATTCGTACTATTCTGTATATTCAATACTTCAATGCGTATGCACTTATGTCATTTGTTACTAATTGTATATACGTTTCATCATTTACTGATATGTTCTCAACTGCAGTGCATGTGCACTCGTGTCACTTGTCAACATAATATTTTTTGCCAGTCTGTTTGTTTGTTCTGAATATGCCAATGAATTTTTTCAGTGCCTCTGCACTTTGTTTTCTGTCAAATAATTTGTATATACATTTTTCTGATTTGCTACTATGTTTTGTACTCACATTTTGTCTTTGTCTGATATATTTTGTACTTAGTGCGTGTGCACAACATTTAAATATTCTGTAAGTTGTAGAATTTTGTTAATTAAAGAAAAATTTTGCCGCGCTTGGCAAGTCCAAATGACTCACCATCGCTGCCAAATTTTTGCCCCCCCAGTGGAGGGTTATGAAACACGTATGTAACATAGCAGCGATGGCGAGGCATTGTAGCATCTGTGACCAGAGAGTATGCGCTTGACCGCGCGAGTGTTGCGAGCGGTTCTCAGTCTGTCAGTCAGTCGTTGCGAGTCTGTAGCTGTGTCTAGTGGAGGGCAGTACTCTGTCAGTAGTCGTCGCGAGCAGTAGCTCTGTTCAGTGGCGTGCAGTACGCTAGTAGTCATCATGCAGAGCGGTCGGTCAGTGGTGGCAGCCCAGTGGGGTTGCGTGATGTGGTCTGGCGACAACACTGGTCAAGATGCTGAATGAGGTATACTGTTAATTAAGATAATCATCGGATAATGTAAAGTTTAATTATTGTAACTAATTTTCAACAAGTGCCCCCAATAATAACTTTGATTTCAAAAGCAGTTTTACATAAAATTTTCATTTTTTATTGAAGTAACTATTTCGTTCCACTTCCCCTAAACAAAAGTTTCAGTTTTCAATTAGATTACAAAAAAAAAAAAGGGAATATTATTATTTGCAATGCAGTTGCTCCAAGCGGTGCGCAACAACAAGAGCAGAAATTTGACCAGGTGTTGCAATGAGGTAAGAATTTAATTTTGTTTTTTTGCACAGGGCCAAAGACCGATATTCCGGTTTAATTGAATCATTATTATCACTGATATTTTCTTGTCACTGAATGGACTTTAATTTTTTTATGAAAAACTTATACTTGAGTCAGATTGCGATTCTCACTTTTATTGTCATTAAATTTAAGTGCTAGGGAGGTTACGTTTGGCTCCCATTTCTATTAAGTATTGTCATTTATTTCCTTTTAAATTACGGTGGGGAGGTTACACTTATGAAACACGTATGTAACATAGCAGCGATGGCGAGGCATTGTAGCATCTGTGACCAGAGAGTATGCGCTTGACCGCGCGAGTGTTGCGAGCGGTTCTCAGTCTGTCAGTAGTCGTTGCGAGTCAGTCGTTCTGTCGTTGCGAGTCTGTAGCTCTGTCTAGTTGGGTACAGTACTCTGTCAGTAGTCGTCGCGTGCAGTACGCTAGTAGTCGTCATGCAGAGCGGTCGGTCAGTGGTAGCAACCCAGTGGGGTTGCGTGATGTGGTCAAGCGCATACTCTCTGGTCACAGTTTCGTTGCACTTCCCATTTCATTCCACTTCTTTTGAAGAAAAATTTCACTAAAATCACAAAAAAAAGAGAATATTATTATTATTTGCAATGCAGTTCCTCCAAGCGGTGCGCAACAACAAGAGCAGAAATTTGACTAGGTGATGCAATGAGGTAAACGACAATTTATCTTTGTACATTCACCGCTATTGCCTATAATGCAGAAGCTAGCTTTGAACCAGATGCGACAATTTATTTTTGTATTTACAACAGCATTGCCTGTAATGAAGAAATTTGAATTAGCACGGATACAACAATTTGCCTTTGAAATTTTACCGCTATTGCCTGTAACGCAAAAGCTAAAATTTATTTGCAGTGCGTAAAAGACCTCAGGGGATTCATTACGCTTTAATGAATATGTGCCGTAGCGAGCATAGGGCCCCGAGCTGTAGTAGTGCTATTTCATCTTTAGTTTTCTGCACTGCTGCCTTTTCTTCTACTATCCTTTATATCTATCAAAACTGCTCTTCAACTATTGCTCTATGTACAATTAAGAAACATTGTAATGAAAACCCGATGTGACAAACTTTTACCGACTGTGACAATTTTCATTAGGCACTCCAGAATCAGCGTAATTTTAATAACAGATAAAATCGTAATCATCAGTATGTATAAAATTTTGAGCAGTCGGAACCACATTTTTGTAACAATAGATGTTTTTCACCACAATAGCATGAAAGTCAACCGCTTAGCATACCTAACCAACAATGCAGTCTACAAGGTCAACCAAACTTTAATGTTTCGCCGCGTGCATGTATAGTCCCACGTCCAACAAATAGTAACGCATGGCAGCAAAGAAATAACTACGTACAGATAACACACTATTTCAACTCGTATCACAATGCGCCGTATAGAAATTACTATCATGACAGACGTAAAAAAATGATGAGCACAATTTTCAGCGTACATTTAATAACAGTCGATCTTATGAGCAGCAACAACATCAGCAACAACAAATAATCATGAATGAAACAGACAATAGGTGTCATCCATAGCGTAACACGTCAGTAAGAAATAACAAAGCAGTTCATATAGTGGATATGCCACAATATTCTCCCGTAAATAACAGCACGTACGATAGAATTTGACCAGACACAGTACAGATTGCATATTCCAATAACGTAAGCAATAATTTAGGCACGCAGAATCTTGTTCACGAAAATGTTATTAATTTTGACGCCATCCGACACACGTTTGCATTAAAGACAGAATCACGACGTACGTAGACGACATTCTTATTGCAAAAACTAACTGGTCTGAACACAATATGATTCTTGAACAACTGTTGCAAACTTTTCATACTCAAGGACTCACAGTTAATCTTAGTAAATCGCACTTTGGCAAAACTTCTATAAAATTTCTTGGACACGTGATTTCAGCAGAAGGCATTGCACCTGATCCGGAAAAACTTCAGGCTCTACGTGACATTACTGTTCCTACGACAAAGAAACAACTACGCAGTTTTTTGGGCTTAATTAACTTTTTTCGTAAATTCATTCATTATTCCGCTTTAGACACACCCAGATTATGTCAATTAACAGGTAAAAACACTATTTGGTCTTGGGATAAGCAAGCACATTCTGAGTTCATGAACCTGAAGCATGCTTTGTTGAATGCTCCACTTTTATCGCACCCCGATCTTACTAGAAATTTTTCCATTGCCACCGACAGTTCTAACACCGCTTTAGGCGTACACATTTTCCAGGAAATTGAAGAAGATGGTTCTACAGTAATCAAAAACATCGCATTTGCAAGTCGCATTCTGTCACCTGCTGAACGAAATTATTCCGTTACAGAATTGGAAACATTACGAGATTTAGGCACTTTCTTTATGGCAGACATACCACCGTTTACACAGACCATAGAGCGATACAATTTTTACTTTCAGCTAAATTTACTCACGACAGGTTAAGTAGATGGAAACTATATTTGCAAGAATTTAATTTTACGATTATTCACATTCCCGGCACACAAAATGTTATAGCAGACGCACTATCGCGTTCTCTCGGCAACAATCAGCAAGACGTAGCAACCAACTTCTGCAAAACAAATTTCAGTGTCATGTACATTCAGCAAGTCGCATTTGAAAACTTTATTTCATCGTCACTACAGGACATAGCGCAAGAGCAAAATAAGGACAATGTGTGGAAAGAAATTAAACACCTTTGGCAAGATAGGAAAAATGTTACGATTAGGAACCACTACACTGTACGCAATGACATTGTGTTTCGCCGCTCTCATCCTGACAGCAACAATTGGTTATTATGCATTCCTGACGAACTGGTTAACAAATTAATCTGGTACACTCATTTAAGTTACGCACATTACGGAGCACGAAAACGTTTTCTTATACTGAGACAGAACTGTTATTTTACTAACATGGAAAAACGTATACGACGAGTTTTAGCGTCTTGTAAAATTTGCCAGAAAGCTAAATCAGACACCACTTCACATATTCCTCCATTATATCCCATTATACCTGTTAAATTAAGACACATGGCCGCTGTAGATATTTTTGGTCCGATTCCGAGAACTAACAGAGGTTTTTGCTACATCTTTGTCGCTGTTGAGCTCACTTCAAAATTTATTACTTTCACTCCATTACGCAAAGCTACTGATAAAACTGTTTCGAAAGCATTTGTAAAACATTTTCTATTTCATGTAGGGCATGTGATGAAAGTAATTTCCGACAATGGATCACAATTTCGTAGTAGTGTATGGACACGCATGTTACGAGCCAGAAACATTTCTCCGATCTATATATCCAAGTACCACGCATCTTCGAACCCCTGTGAACGGTTAATGAAAGAAATTGGTAAACTGTGCCGAATATACTGCCACAAAAGACATATTGATTGGGATACACACATACTCTCATTCCAAGACGTAATTAATTCCATTCCAAATGAATCCACTATGCTATCTCCGTCTATTATACTGAAAAACGTTGAACCACCAAACAAAATTAAAGAATTAGTAAACTTCCCTAAATGTCGTCGACTAAGACACCACGAAATAATTGACATTGCACTGAACAACATCAAACGTGCCGCAGAGCGCCGGAGAAGACGGCAAAAACAGGTTTGTAGACGCCGAGACTTTCACATTGGACAGAAAATACTAGTACGTACACATTATTTATCCAGTAAATTAAAAGGTAAGTGCAGTAAATTTGAACTTCTATACGCAGGTCCATATCGGATTCGCAGCATCCCTCACCCCAATGTTGTACACGTCGAAACTTTGAGAACTAGAAAATCGAAAGGCAACCACCATATCTCAAACATTAAACCGTTTATTGAATGAAGACACTTTATGATTCAACACACTATGATGTCATTTATTAATGCAATTATTTCACTTGACTAATTATTGATGATTATCGCATTTTTTCTTGGCAAGTGCCCGGCAAGGTAAGGTTAGCAGGTCGCTTTTCTTGTCGTTACACATCAGACCGTGCACATTTTCCACTTTTTTTTGTGTATATGATTGTACTCCAGTTTTGTTTGTATGCACTGTGAAATAATTAAGATATAACACACCTGCTGACTTTGACATTTTTTTGCCTTATGACATCTCAACATCGTGACTGTTTTACATTTTTGCTGCTGCATTGTGATATTATCTGTACATTTTGCCTCTGAACACTGTCAATGCCTTTGACATATTACGTTTTCTGTCATGTTATGCTGTATGGTTAATTATGTTACCATAAACCAGTCATTATTTAGTGGGTATATGATTTAAATGCAGGACATTAATCTTTGTTCATCAATTTCAGAAAGAAATGATGCGTGTAAGAAATAAATTCAACAGAAATGGGAATTTCACCTACGGAATAAACGATAGAAGATGCAATAACTTTATGAGGAAGAGTAAATGGATCAGGATTAACAAGCATTAACAAGAATATACTATACTCATCGTAGAATAGCAGTCTTAACTAATTATTTCTTTCAGAATACAAGGTGATTGATGCAGGCTGTCAGACTGAACTACACATCTTAGTTTTAGTGATGAAATATGCTAGAGATAAGGAATAGTTGTATAATGAGTAATGAAGTTATTTTTTGCAGATGATAATGAATGCTGATGAATAATGATGAAGGATATGGTATTATGAATAATGAAGTTTTTCTTTACAGGTGATGATAATAGTGAAGTTATGATGATATGGATAATGAAGTTTTCTTTACAGATGAGGATAGTGTTGAAGTTATGTATTTATGCTACGTAGTTATTTAAGTATTTGTTGCAGTTTGTTTTGACAGCAGGTGTTATATTGCATAGTAGGATGACGGAAAGTTTTGGAAAGGACAGCTATGGAACACATTTTTATACACATTTCACTGCCTGTTAATTCGAAGTTCACTACTTTTCAGCATAGTGTGCGTTTCTTCTTTCAGGTTAATAATCCATTTTGTAATTTTTCCAGGAGAAGCTTTTCATGATACTTACTAAACCTGTTACTTATTATACCTGTTCTAGTACTTGCATTTTTTTTGTATTTTACCCATTTGTGTTTATCATTTATAGATGTGATCACACATACTGCCTTGTTACATAATCTTGCTACAGCTGACTCATGACGAATGACGTTACCTATCCTCATTTGCAGCAATAGTTCAAAAACAAATAGTGTTATGCCTCACCAATTAATTATCGATCCCAACGCAATGCATTGCTAAAAGAGGTATTACCAGTCCCACATAATGTCACTAGTTTATGATAATTCTGAATAATACTGATCAACTCTGAATAGTATGTCACTTGAGTAATGACTTCCTAATGAGACAAAAAAAAAATATATATATATATAAAATAATGCTTTGTCACTAGCTAATAACTGCCACTGTTTATTGTAATGAGACTACTTATAATGCCTGTGATTATTAATGCTATGACTGTAATTAACTGATTTTTAATAATGACTTTGTAATAATCTGAATAATACTGAATGATGATTCTATTCAATACTTGCTGGCCACTGAGTGCCAATAATTAATGTCACTTGAAGAATTGTTATTAATTATGCCATTAATTAGCCTTTTTTTTCCCATGTTGAGTTTTCATGTTTTGGTTAATGGCCAATGAGTGCCAATAATTTGTATCACTCAATGTATTATGTTAATGCTAGGCCAATAATTGACTCTCCTTTTCAACTAAGACTTCTGATGAACATTATTCTGCCTTACTAAATATACTTTGTAAACTGGCCAAGGACCGCCACTGTTTATTGTAATACGATTACCCATGATGCCAGCTAGTGATTCTTAATAGATTGGAATGACACATAATTAATTAACTATGGTACTGTTTAATAATGCTTTGTAATTAGGAGAATGACAAATGATTAATTAACGACAAATGATTAATTAACTGTAATTAGACAAATGATTAATTAACTGTAATTAGACAAATGATTAATTAACGACAAATGATTAATCAACTGTAATTAGGAAAAGGCTAATGATTATTATTGGAATGACAAATGATTAATTAACTGTAATTAGGAGAAGGTTAATGATTCTTAATTATACTCTGTAACTGAAAAGAATGCGATTATTTCATAATATTTTGTAACCAGGAAAAGAAGGCTACTGATTCTATGTAAAACAATTAATGAACATTTTTCTGTAATACTACATACTTGGTACAGAAATGTTCAATAACTGGGCTATGAATGCCACAAACTATCAATGAAGACTGTAATTGTCAATATTATGTGACATAATGTCCTTCACCTCATGAGTTAACTACCCTGAATTACTGCAATGTCCATTTGTCCTGTTTATCCCACTGATCATGGAGCACTATATTTGGTTTTGCACTAATTCTACGTGGGTGTGCCTTGTAAGAGCGTGGTGTTGACACGACATGCTGTCCACCACCGTGAGCGATGAAGACATTATTATGGTCCCACTGTTTGGTGTACGTAATGTACTGCCAAAATGAAAACATGGAACATTACTACGACAGTTCAGTGTCTTGGCTACACTGATAAATTCTGATGGGAAAAGATCTTCAAGTTGTGTCACTTGGTGTTGTACTTCTGTGGAAAGATATGGACTTTCAGAACAGCTGTGTGCAATCTAAAGTGCTACAACCATGATGCAATCCTTCCCTTTCCTATCCTAATTCTTGTCACATAATGAAAATCATTTTTTTGGTAACATCATTTCTGTTCGTAGGTTATACATTTTTTTTTTCGATTCCTGAACTCCAGTGCGAGTACACTTATGTCACTGGTCGACATGATGTTTGCCATTACGTTTATTTGTTGTGAAAATGCTAAAGACATTTTTCAGTGCATGTGCACTTTGGACATGATTTTCTTGCCATTATGTTTATTTATTGCGAAAATGCTAAAGACATTTTTCGATTTGTTCTGAAGTACAGTATATGTACACTCTTGTCGTTTATATTGTATATACATTTTTTTTATTTTCTGAACTACAGTGCATGTGCACTCATGTCACTTGTCAACATAATATTTTTTGCCAGTCTGTTTATTTGTTCTGAATATGCTAAAGAATTTTTTCAGTGCCTGTGCACTTTATCTGTCAAATAATTTGTATATACATTTTTCTGATTTGCTACTATGTTTTGTACTCACATTTTGTCTTTGTCTGATATATTTTGTACTTAGTGCGTGTGCACAACATTTAAATATTCTGTAAGTTGTAGAATTTTGTTAATTAAAGAAAAATTTTGCCGCGCTTGGCAAGTCCAAATGACTCACCATCGCTGCCAAATTTTTGCCCCCCCAGTGGAGGGTTATGAAACACGTATGTAACATAGCAGCGATGGCGAGGCATTGTAGCATCTGTGACCAGAGAGTATGCGCTTGACCGCGCGAGTGTTGCGAGCGGTTCTCAGTCTGTCAGTAGTCGTTGCGAGTCAGTCGTTCTGTCGTTGCGAGTCTGTAGCTCTGTCTAGTTGTGTACAGTACTCTGTCAGTAGTCGTCGCGTGCAGTACGCTAGTAGTCGTCATGCAGAGCGGTCGGTCAGTGGTAGCAACCCAGTGGGGTTGCGTGATGTGGTCTGGCGACAACACTGGTCAAGATGCTGAATGAGGTATACTGTTAATTAAGATAATCACCGGATAATGTAAAGTTTAATTATTGTAACTAATTTTCAACAAGTGCCCCCAATAATAACTTTGATTTCAAAAGCAATTTTACATAAAATTTTCATTTAATTGAAGTAACTATTTCGTTCCACTTCCCCCAAACAAAAGTTTCAGTTTTCAATTAGATTACAAAAGAAAAAAAAAGAGAATATTATTATTTGCAATGCAGTTCCTCCAAGCGGTGCGCAACAGCAAGAGCAGAAATTTGACCAGGTGTTGCAATGAGGTAAGAATTTAATTTTGATTTTTTGCACAGGGCCAAAGACCGATATTTCGGTTTAATTGAATCATTATTATCACTGAGATTTTCTTATCACTGAATGGACCTTAATTTTTTATGAAGAACTTATACTTGAGTCAGATTGAGATTCTCACTTTTATTGTCATTAAATTTAATTGCTAGGGAGGTTACGTTTGGCTCCCATTCATTTATTATTTCTGTCTTAAAATTTCAGTGGAGAGGTTACACTTAGCGCAATGTGCATTAGCATTCCATAAATAATATTTCTGTCTTGTAAAATTTTTGTGGGGAGGTTACAATCTGACCCCAGGAATGTGTCAATAAAGTTTCCCCTTCCTGGGACAAAGAATTCACGGTGTTCTTATTTCAATTTCCAGGAGTGTATTCTAGCCTCTGCTAATAGCGTAGTAGTTACAGATCGAAAGAAGTACAGCTGAAGTAGGTGTTGAGAGTATTCAGAGAGAATTCCAAATAAGCCTTCCTGAGGGTAAGCCAGGAAAAAAAAATCAGATTGGTAATGAATTATGAATTAACTCGAAGAAAAAGGTCTATTGACACACAGTCAACATGGGTTTAGAAAACATCATTCTTGTGAAACACAACTAGCTCTTTATTCGCATGAAGTATTGAGTGTTATTGACAAGGAATTTCAGATCTATTCCGTATTTCTGGATTTCCAGAAGGATTCTAACACTGTACCACACAAGTGGCTTATAGTGAAATGGTGTGCTGATGAAATATCGTCTCAGTATATGTGACTGGATTTGTGACTTCAGAGAGGTCACAGTTCGTAGTAATTGACGGAAAGTCATCGACTAAAACAGAAGTGATTTCTGGCGTTCCCCAAGGTAGTGTTATAGGCCCTTTGCTGTTCATTATGCATATAAACGATATGGAAGATAATCTGAGCAGCCGTCTTAGCTTTTTTTTGCTGTCGTTTATCGACTAATGAAGTCATCAGAAGATCAAAACAAATCGCAAAACGATTTAGAAAAGATATCTGAATGGTGCGAAAATTGGCAGTTGACCTTAAATAAGGAAACGTTTGAGGTCATCCACATTAGTGCTAAAATGAATCCGTTTAACTTCAGTTACACGATAAATCAGTCAAATCTAAAGACCGTAAATTCAACTAAATACCTAGGAATTACAATTACGAACAACTTAAATTGGAAGCAACACACAGAAAATGTTGTAAGGAAGGCTAACCAAAGACTGCGTTTTTTTGGCAGGACACCTAGAAAATGTAACAGACCTACTAAGGAGACTGTCTACACTACGCTTGTCAGTCTTCTTTTAGAATACTGCTGCGCGGTGTGGGATCCTTACGAGATAGGACTGACGGAGTACATCGAAAAAGTTCAAAGAAGGGCAGCACATTTTGTACTATGGCGAAATATGGGAGAGAGTGTCACAGAAATGATACAGGATTTGGGCTGGAAATCACAAGAAAGAAACGCTTTTTTCGTTGCGAGGGAATCTTCTCACGAAATTCCAATCACCAACATTCTCCTCCGAATGCGAAAGTACTTTGTTGACACCGACACCGATACAGGGAGAACATAGGGAAGTCAGAGCTCGTACGGAAAGATATAGGTGTTCGTTCTTTCCGAGCGCTATACGAGATTGGAATAATGGAGAATTGTAAACGTGGTTCGATGAACCCTCTGCCAGGCATTTAGATGTGATTTGCAGAGTATCGATGTAGATGTAGATGTAGATGAAGTGGGTGGACTATGTCAGGAACCTATAACCTCCACTGGATTAATGCTACTAACTGAGAAAAAGTAATTATTGATAACTTATGTACACAATATTAGAGTCTTACGAAATTGTAATAATGGTAAGGATCTTTTGAAAATAATTTAGTTTCGTGACTGAAACAGAATCGAATCGTTTAGTTTTTACGCCTTAGAAAATTTCTTTTTACCCCCAGGGGTAATAACCCCCAGGTCGGTAAACATTGAACTTGGCCCACTTTAGTGCACTCATTCCATACGACTGACTGGCTGAGACATAATTTGACTGCCATGACGTCCATCATCGGGAGAGAATCAGATGACAGTCCGGTAACAATTCTCAAAAGTGCTTCATAAAGACCAGAGCGCTGTTTTTAGGGGTGACTATAAAATTTAGTCCTGCTCGGTTAAACGGAGACATATGACAACAGAAAACTGTGGGTAATGGCCGAAGCACTGACCGTAGCATCCTAATTTGGAGGTAAGAGATTCACCAACTTGGTAAGGGGATGTAATTGGAAGAGATATGGAAAGCGTGAGGGAAAGTTTGAAAGGGAATACGGGTAGAATAAGACCAAAATGAAGGCCAAGACAAAGATGGCCACATAACATCAAAACAATACATTGCTTTACTGCAAATAGAATTTTACATCAACAAGAAGGGTCTGCGAAGGCTTAGTGATGAGATAAGAAACCAGCTTAGGTTTGAGTGACCACCATAGGCAGTCTCAATCGGAACTGTGGATGTTCTGTATTATTATTTTATTTCGTGAAGCGATTTTCGGTCTACAAGACCATCATCAGACGATAGCTCGCTATCCTCTTTGATGAAATACATACGAAATATCGGTTATTTTAGTCTTACAATCATTTAAGTTTCTTAGGTGATCATGCGGATTGCAACGAAATTGACGCCGGCCGCAGAAGTCTACGTGTTTACATGTGTGGTTCGTTTGGGAGATTCTGTAGAAATAGTGCATAGCGACCCACAATTAATGTTTAGAGGCGGCAAAATGTCTGTCATGAACTCCTCAAGAATCACTATGAAATCACGTGTCGCAGTTACGACACAGAGTGGTCCTTTCGCGCGGCAATGATTACGATTGTTGCGCCCTTTTCAGAGCTCAATGGAACAGTATATTACAGTACCGGAAGTATTTCTTCTGTTTCTGACATACAGTACAACAATACAAGTTGAATTTTATATTATGTGTGATATCTGACTTGATTCCTGAATCGTGGTAACCGGAATTAGATTAATGATTCACTTCTAACTAGAAAAATGTAAATTGCCACTTTTCTTTGTCTGCCCAGTTTTTCACAGCACACAGCTCAGCTTATCTTGTATGTACAGTGTAAATAATTATGGTCCTCCTGCGGCGGGGCGGGTTAGGTTCGTCTCTCGTACGTCTCGTATTATAATGTCCACTTACCTCAATAAGGCTTTCGCCCGACGTCCCTTCACTCTGCAATCGCAGTTACTTACTAGGCAGCGAAAAAGCAGCGTTGAAGAAAAATCCCACGTAATACCTACCCTGCTGAGGCCGAGTAACTCTGGTAGTGAAAAACAGTTCCTGCAAATTCATATTTATCAATATTTCGGGCGGTAATATGGGGTATTTTTGACTAAAATAAGTGTCCGAAATTTGCATGACCAGTATGTGAAACAGAGGGAAATGGTACCAAGTCCTTATTTAGAGATATACGACTCTATCAGGCACAATTCACATTCACAACTACAGGTTTCATACGCAAAAGCTGCCAGATTCTATATCAGTCTGACCCGACTGAATATGCGATCTCACAGTCACTGATCCACTATTATAAGTGAGTTTTACATTCGGTCTTATCAGTTGGCTTTTATAATAGAAATGCTCGCCAAATATTCCATAATGAAATGCGGAATATGCCACGCGGAATTTTAAATAGATGCTGAAATCTCACATGCTCATAACTCTTCAATCAATAGATTCAGACACATCAAACTTTACTCAAATTGTTCGTAACTGAAATCTCCGGTGTTACGATTGGTCCTAAACGCAATGAACTCAACAATTCTTCATTTTACACATAATTTTCAGCGTGACATCTGACATGACCTTTCATGTCAGATGGCTAACGAGCGACGCTCCCGATGCTACCCCATTCTCTACCTATCTACTTTCAGTATGCGGGAACCTCTTCGTTCTGACTGGTTCATCAGTCTGACTGACCAATCACAATGATGCTTCTAGATGATTCTCGTGGCAAAACTTGCCTAAGCCAATCACTCTGCCGGCCGGTGTGGCCGTGCGGTTCTAGGCGCTTCAGTCTGGAACCGCGTGACCGCTACGGTCGCAGGTTCGAATCCTGCCTCGGGCATGGATGTGTGTGATGTCCTTAGGTTAGTTAGGTTTAAGTAGTTCTAAGTTCTAGGGGACTGACGACCACAGATGTTAAGCCCCATAGTGCTCAGAGCCATTTGAACCAATCACTCTTCAGAAACTTATTTACGTCATTGAAAAATGCAAATGTTAATATAATGTTTAATAAAGAGGATCGAAATGAAAAATAATCTTGAAATTAATTTAGAAACCGATTACACTTCCAATTGATATTCTGGCTGCTCTTTTGCAAAAGCACGCACACCTCTACATTCATCATTAGCAACATGTTTCCCACAGTCTAATTTCGAGAAGTTTTACAGAAAATAATATTGAATTTTAAAGTATGCCCCACATACACACTCTCATTCATTCCCATTTATTCACACTACTACATAATAAGCAGATATTAATTTTTCATGAATTTTATACTACGAAATGCAAAGTAATTAAAGTATTTGAAAAGAAAAAATCGCATTAAAGTTTTTTACACCCTGAAAATTCTGGTAATGATTTCAAATGATAACAAAAGACCAACTGTTATTATTCCTAACAAAGTTTTGTAAGACACAATTCTTCAGCCTTTCAGCCACCGGCTCCACGTCTGCGTATCTTACTGCAGTAAATGTTATCCCGTATTAATTTTCTACGTTAGACTCCGTCACTGATATTAACGGGAGGTTTTGCCTGTGTACAGCTCCTGCGGAGGCTCATTACAGGCAAACGCGGAGCAGAGGTAATTTTGTTAGTACTTGTTGCTTTACTCGGAATTTCATAGTGACCTCTGCTACGAAAAGTGAGAGGAATGACCATTAAAGACAAATACGCGACAACAGTATTTTTGCTGGTACTTGCTGCTTTATTTGGAAAAGTGACAGGAAAGACCGTGACGTAACGGTCAAAGGAGCGTTTTAAAACCAAACACATGCTTTTATATATCAGTGATGTTAAGTAGATTTATATTGACAGAACCGAGTAAATACATAACTGTGCTTCATGTTTCAAAAATTTTTCAATATGATTACAATAGACTGGAAAAGATGTCCAAAGAAATATGGAAATTTGCATAAAGTCACAATAATTTTGAATATTACCCTAGTCTGACATGAGCCTCCTACTCGTCTTTCTGAGGTCTGTGCAGGGTGTCTCAGAAGATATGGTCAATATTCAGAGATATGACAAGAATGATCATCCGAAACACGAAAATTCAAGTAAACATGGATTCTAAAACGCATTTCTTAAGAGCTATGAGCAGTTCTTTATCTTCGATACTGTGAAACAAATCTCTTCTACTTCAAATTCTTTGCTTTCCATATTTTGGGAAGTGGTAGTGTGGACCAAAAAAGTTCACTAAACATGTTCTTTAAAATTCCTACGTTAAGAGCTATGATCACTTGTTCTTTTTCACTACTTTGAAACACAACTCTTCAAAAGAACAGGAGGTCATAACTTTTAAAGTATGGGTTTTACGGCACATGTTTACTGCATTTTTTTCTTTTTGTGGCCCATACTACTACTTCCCAAAATATGGAAAGCAAAGAGCTTGCAGTAGAAGAGATTTGTTTCACAGTATCGAAGATCAAGACTTGCTCTTAGCTCTTAAGGAATACGTTTTAGAGTCCATGTTTACTTGACTTTTTTCTTTCAAAAAATGTTCAAATGTCCGTGAAACCTTATGGGCCTTAACTGCTAAGGTCATCAGTCCCTAAGCTTACACAATTCATAACCCAAATTATCCTAAGGACCAACACGCACACCCATGCCCGAGGGAGGACTCGAACCTCCGCCGGAATCAGTCTTTTTCTTTCGAATAGTCTCTTCTGTTATATCCCTCAATGTGGACCATAACTTCCGAAACGCCCAGTATTACTATGAAGATTTCTCTACCGAAATGTTATCAACGACGATAATCATTTTCTCGTTATCCACGTTTCTACTTCGTTTCCCCATGAATGTACGCCTACCGCACACTGATGTAATAAATTTCCGTAATTCCTTACACATCAGACAGAGCTAATAACAAAGGCCGAACACTGAACAACGATGACGATGACAGAATGCACGCCGTGTCTTGCAGAGGCAACCGCAGGTCGCAAGCTGCTACCTGGAGCCAGGTTGAGTGTGTTTCACAGATAACTGCACCGGCTTCTGGCTCAGTGCCTTAACCTTTAAGGTGGTGACGCATCTGATAATGCCACAAGGTGCTCATAAACACATGCCCGATGCGGTTGGGTAACTTCGCAAAGTAGCTTATGCCCCAGCGAAATTTATAAGCAGTCAGTCGGTGAAGTAATGAATGTTTTTCTGTGCTGTAGTCCTAAAATCTCTGAGAGGCACAGTCTGAAAATTCTTTGTACCGCAAAATCTGCAATAAATTACAATTATCTGACAATTTCCAAGTATAGAAAAGAGAGAGTGAATGCATAAAAAATTGATAACCGACAGATACCGCAGGCAGTAATAGCCTCGGTTCCTATCCTAAATTTATGAAGTACGTCAGTTTCTCTTCCAATGTTCGTAGCATACAATTCTAAGGACGCCATAATTTTGGTCGTAATTTTCACACTTGTTTGATACGAAATAATGCGTCGCCATCTGCAGTGTGTACGAGTGAATACAATTTACAGTTCCCGTTCTCTATTTTGAGAACACGACGTCCTCTGCCAAACATTTACTGAAATATTGGAGTACAAATTAGTCATGGTGACATAAAAAGGCCTTGTGTGAATTTGCTGCTAACCTCCACCATCACACCTGAAATACGACGATTTTGGTACTTCTAACTATATCATTTTCATTACACCAACTATTTCAGTAATTCGGATATTGCAAACGATTATAGGTGTAAAACTATCTTGGTACCGTCAATCAGATGCAAGTGAATGGGTGTATTTTTGGTACTATTCAGTAATTTAACACAAACACGTTAAAACATGTATACTTTCACTAACATTCAAAACAGGAATCTGCGAGGGACACTATTTAAGTTTTAGTTTTTGGGTCTACTTCTGGCCTTCACCGTAAAATAAAATTATTAAATACCATAAATCATGGTGTAGATACCGGTGTCTTTAAATAAAACCGCTACAAACAGAAACGGCCGATCAGTGCTCAGTTCCCGTGAGAAACTAAAGTGTGTCAGCTTTCACCATACGCTACAAAATTAGATCAGTAACAATGATTTTACAGCTGTTACAGGAACTAAATAACGCGTATTTGTCTATACAACTAACACTTAACATCTGCAGAGTACTTAATTTTACGTTGCTGCTAGTCGTTTCGAACCAGTAATATAAAGGGAGTGAGAATCGAAAACACTTTCAACCATATACTACAAAAACGAGTAGAACCAAAAACAAATGTTTACAACTATAGTGCAGACAGACACTCCCACAAACTGGAGTGAGCTGTGTCTCTCTCCAGTAGCCTTTCATTGCTCCAACTTCGATGTGTTGGTGCCAGAATGGGGGCACTTCATCGTGTCCAGTTGCCCTTCCTCTAGTGCTTGCCGATTCTAAAGCATCTTTCGGCGTTAAGTAGCCAGGCGTTTGCTCTAACTGACTACAAAATTACATCATATAACATAATCGTCCTGTCCTGATGGCAATTTTTTTTAATCATTGCCGTTTATGCGTTTCGACCATTGGCCGTCTTCCAAGGACTGCACAACTACTATAATTAGAAAACAGTTATGAGAGTAAACCACATTACCATTCACAAGTTCGAACATACCACGAGCCAGAATCCATAAAACCCCTTCGTCACAGTTTCTAAAAAAATGGAACAATCAGTGTCCAGAAAAGAAACAGTTTTGAAACTTCCTGGCAGATTAAAACTGTGTGCCCGACCGAGACTCGAACTCGGGACCTTTGCCTTTCGCGGGCAAGTGCTCTACCAACTGAGCTACCGAAGCACGACTGACGCCGGGTACTCACAGCTTTACTTCTGCCAGTACCTCGTCTCCTACCTTCCAAACTTTACAGAAGCTCTCCTGCGAACCTTGCAGAACTTTACCAAGTGACGCTGTAGAACGTAGAACACTCGACAAGAACGATGCATTTGACATCAAGATTGATGCAATTGCAGGCTTTCTAGGCATACTCCAGTGATGAACTCTTCTCTGGTGATCAGCAGATTGGTGGCGTCGTCTTGTCGTGGCAACGTTTCGATGACTTTCGTACCCATCATCCTCAAACGAGGTGTGCCATTTAGAGAGGAAATCGTTCAGACGAAGAGGTGGTGCAATGGCTAGCATAGCATTACAGCATCACACTTTAGCCACCCCCCCCCCCCCCCCCACGTTCAAGACCCGATTGTTACGTTTGTTTTTCGTTTATCTACCCTTTTCCGCAAAAGATTACTACACGAAAGTTTTCCGATACATACTGAAATAATGTTGATCTTATTCGTCTACCTTGTATGTCTGGTGAATAAATTAAAAAAAAAATAGAAAACAAAAAAACAATAAATTAATGAAAAAATTATTTGAAATTATTACGATGAAATTCCTGTTGTGTATCTTCATTCGTACTCCACTGCAAGTGCCCGTTTTCGGTAATGTGATCCTTTATGTATGGCTTGCCCGAAATAATTTCCAAGTGTGAAATCTTGGACAGTGTTAACGACGTTTCTTTCCCGTGTGAGATTTATACGAAGAATTGTCACTGGCGCGATGCTCGTTTGTGAGATTCATACGAAGAATTGTCACTGGCGCGATGCTCGTTATGTTACGAACTGCTGTGTTTCGAACGTTTCTACAACTGATACCATCCAAGGGAGTGCACCGAATCTTCCTGAAGAATAAACACAAGACTAAAATAAAAGAATTAATATACGCATTGATATAAGAACGACACACAAGAACATACGAATTTAAAAACGTTGTAATCCCTGAAAATATAATACACACTTATATAGTACAAGCGTGTCACTTATTGTGAAACCCAGTTGTGTTTTTACAGTTAATATAACGCCCCTGTTTCCATCAACTTGGTAAGAAACATTCGTGTGCTAACCTTCTACGGACATCGATAGTTAAAAGAAAAACAAAAATAAAAGTAATAGTCAGGTTTCGAACACGAGGCGCAAAATTCAGAAACCGCGACGGTAATCACTGTGCCACTATTTCAACTGAAAAAAAGCGCTCACTAAAAGGCATGTAAATTACATCAAAACTTTGACCGTCGTTTTCTCAGAAACGGTCGAGTACCTACAGATAAACCGAGACACGTGTCCTCTTATTTCGACTCTCGTTCCACTGAGCGAAGTGTCTGTGCAATCGGGTTATGGTGCTTGCCGTGTTCTCATCTTTAGTACAAATGCCCAGACCCATAGCTGGTGCATACATGTTACGGTACCAGCACAAGTCACTGTAAGGAGAGATCTAAAACGGCGGTGAGGTAAGATAGGTCGATCACGGTTTGTACCTTTGCCTGTAACATCGTCTGGGATCAGTCCTCTGGATTTTCGTACTTGGGAACATCTCAAAAGTGTACAGCAATCCCACTGATTAGAATTGAAGCAGCGAATTGTCCAGGCCTGCCAGATTTACGAACGATCGAGAGGTATTTGAAGTAATTTGTAACTCAGAAACGAGTGCAATATTGCTTCCAAAGGCCAAAGGTACGAGTGCACAATTAGTGCTTTATGTCTTCTTTAAGATGCGCCATGGTGCATTAAATTGCAGTAAAATAATATGTGGGTGCCGTACATGCAGGTACCATATTCCCGAACCATGGGCTATGGGTGAAATTTAAGCTCAGTTGGAATTGGACTTCACCAAAAACCTTAAGCGTCGTACACTTTTGTGCTGCTTAAGACAATATTTCATACTGAAGTCATTGGCCACTCGTAACCACCAAGTCACATTTACCTTGTTCGCAGACCCTGTTTACTTGAACGCTTTTACTTCTATGGGTAGATACTTTCTCCAGTATTAGTTTTCGCTATTAATTAAAATATACCGAGTATATGCACGCATAAGAAGGTGGCGACAGCGTGAAAATAATAATGCTGAAACTGATTGCGTCCATCGATGACACAGGAAGATATCGACTGACTTCCAGAGCTGCATCATGGTTCCCACACCGAGGAAAGCGACAGCTACAATAAGTGAACGTTACCGAATCTTAACACTGACATCACATGCATAAAAAATTCTTGAAATTCCCCTAAGGATATTCATGAGGAATCTTCGAAAGGAGGTGAAGAGAATACTGAGCGAAAATCAATCAGGATTTAGAAGGGTTTTAGGAACAAGACATGCAATTCTGGCACTGGAACGTTTATCTAAAAAAAATTACACTAAAATAAGCCAACTTATGTTGCCTTTGTAGAACTGAAAAAGGCATCTGACAGTGTTATCTGGCAAAAGATGGTCAGAGGACTGAAGAAAGCACGCCTAAATTGAAAAATGCTGGCGAGACTTAGCTTCTACAAGAACGAAGTGGTTGTGATTAGGAATTTTCATGAGCACCAAGAACCATAAACCGTAAACGGCGTCAGGCAAGGATGTACTCTCTCTCCTCTTATATTCAGTGCTTACGACCAGGAGGCTGCAGATTTTCGCGAAACTGCTGAGGTGGAGATAAAAAAAGACTGAAGAAAATGCTGAGTCATGCAGATGAATTGCTATAATAACGGAGAACGAAGGTCTAAAGAAGGTTCTCAGCAGAATGAAAAGGATTTTCTGAAATCAATAGGCACGAGAATAAATAAGAGACATATAAAGTGATAACATGCATTACTGAAGAAGACTATGAAGCTCTAACAATGGAAGTTGGAAGAGAGGAGTTAGAAGTGAGAGAGTAATTAACCTATTTAGGAAGCAGGATCACAAGGGGTGGTATAAGCCGGAAAGAAATTGTGGGCAGAACGCAGCAGGCCAAAATTGCATTTCATCTCAGAAAAGACTTACCCACGAGTAAAAACATTAGTCTGCAAATAACGAACGGAAAATGAAAGTGAAACTTGAACACTAGGAAAGCAAGATATAAGGCGACTGCAGGCGCTGGAGATCTGGTGCTGCAGAAGGATGAAGAAAACCAGGCGGAGGGATAGAGTTACCAATGAAGGCATGCTGGAAAGAATGTAGAACACCAGATCTCTTCGGAGGCACATCCAAACATGGAGGTACAATATCATCGTTGGAGCTTCAAAATGGGTCCAAGCACTATGAGACTTAACATCTGAGGTCATCAGTCACCTAGACTTAGAGCTACTTAAATCTAACTAACCTAGGGACATCACGCACATCCATGCCTGAAGCAGGATTCGAACCTGCGACCGTAGCAGCAGAGCGGTTCCGGACTGAAGCGCCTAGAACGGCTCGGTCACAGCGGCCTGGTGATCATTGGAGCAATATCAGAGTGAGCTATGGAGCCAACAAATCGCCGGGAACGATTATGATTTATGAATTATGCTAGATCTGCTGCATAACCAGAGAATAAAGGGAAGGCAGGCAGAGGAGTGAAGTGACTAACTAAGGCAAACTAACCTCAGGAGAGATGAAAGACTTGAGAATTTTCTACCCCTTTTACTGATTCTTGTTGGTATGCTAAGTTAATAGGCGGTGGGATATTGTTGGCTGTACAAAACTGGATGAGGTGCGTGTTTTCAAAATTTGAAGCTAGCTCATTCATTATCCGAATGGGATGGAAATCCGTAGATGTGATGTACATGTACAGGTAAACAAATGGCTACAATTTCAGAAAAATTGGATGATTTATTCAAGAGAATGTGTCTCAAAAACTGAGCAAGTCTATAAAGCGTTGGTCCACCTAGGGCCCTTATACAAGTTGTTATTCGATTTGAAATTGATTGAGAAAGTTGGATGTCCTCCTGAGGGATATTGTGCCAAATCCTGTCCAAATGACACATTAGATCGTCAAAATTTCGAGCTGGTTCGAGGGCCCTGCCCATAATGCCCAAAAACGTTCTTAGTTGGAGCGAGATCTCATGACATTGCTTGACAATGTAGGATGTGCCAAGTGTGAAGACAAGCAATACAAGCTCTTGTCGTGTGCGGACGGGCATTATCTTACTGGAATGTAAGCTGAGAATGGCTTGTCATCAAGGACAACAAAACGGGGCGTAGAATATCGTGGACGTGCCTCTGTGCTGTAAGGTTGCCGCGGAAGACAAGCAAAGGCAACTCGCTACGAAATGGAGTGGCACCCCAGACCACAGCACCAGCTGGGCCACATGTCGGTCGACTGTCAAGTTAGTATCGCACTGCTGTCTGGTGCGTCTCCAAACACATCTTCGGTGAGTGTCGAGACTCAGTTCGAAGCAGGACTCATCACTGAAGATATCGCTTTCCAGGTCGTCTCCAGACCACTCCAATGTCTGGAGTAGTCCAGTCAATGAGAGTCCAGGCCGAAGACGAGTCTGGAGAAGACCTGGAAAGCAATGGGATACCAACTTGACTATCGCCCACCATACAGCCCGACAACTAGGAGTCTAGTCTGGCGTGCCATCTCTTTTGTTAGCAGGACCCCTTTAGTTGTCATCCGTGACACCCTTACTGCAAAACGATAAGTCGACGATATGCTACGCCCCGTTTAGTTGCCTTTCGTGGTAACCCAAGTGGTTCAAAATGGTTCAAATGGCTCTGAGCACTATGGGACTTAACTTTTGAGGTCATCAGTCCCCTAGAACTTAGAACTACTTAAACTTAACTAACCTAAGGACATCACACACATCCATGCCCGAGGCAGGATTCGAACCTGCGACCGGAGCGGTCGCGCGGTTCCAGACTGTAGCGCCTAGAACCGCTCGGCCACTCCGGCCGGCCGTGATAACCCATTCTGGGCTTACATTTCAGCAAGCTAATATCTACCTATACACGACGAGAGTTTGTGTTTCCTGTCTTCGTGCTTGCCAAACTCTTTCTTGGCCAGCAAGATTGCCGGACCTCTCCCCAACTGAGACCGTTTAGAACATTATGGAAAGGGCCCTCCTACCAACTCGAGATTTTGACGATCCGACGCGCCACTTGGTCACAATTTGCACGATATCTCTCAGGAGAACATCCAACAACTCTAACAATCAATTTCAAACCGAATAACGGCTTACGCAAGGGCCAGAAGTTGGCCAACGCCTTACTGACTTACTCCATTTGTGAAGCTGTCTCTCTTGGATAAATCACCAATGTTTCTGAAATATTAATCATTTGTTTGTCTATGCATGTACATCATATCCACCGATTTCCGTCCCATTCGTACAATTCCTTCGTGATGAGTCCTTTATTTTCGTCTGAGAATGTATTACTTAGTGATGACAAATATTACGGTTTTTCGATGAGCAGTTAATTATGGGGAGCTATTTTGTTTAGTGGGTCTTTGATGTCAGTTACTTTCTGGCTATAACTCGCAAGTTGCCAAATTGCAGCTCCGCTGCTCCTCCTTCCCCCTCCCCCTCCCCCTCCCCCCCCCCCCCCCTTTGAACTAAACACCGATTTCAAGGAGTTCCGTGGTACCAGTGCTCAGAAACAATATTGGAGTTATAGAAATGTAATAGCTCTAAGATGGTAGCCTAGATTGCCGTTTTACATACCAACGCATTCTGAATTCCGATAATGTGTCGTAACACAGATGAAGTATTGGAACTGGCACCAACAAGAAACTCAAACGTATCAGCAGAGTGGTGTGAGCAGCGCGCTGTAAGTGGGTGGCACGGCTGTTGGGCAACGCTCACTGGAACGTTATCTGTGACGCCTCGCGCTGCCCACGTCACAAGCTGAACGCGACACCTCGCCAGCCGCTTATTTTTTACTGCCTCAAGGCGGGTGCAGCGTTACCGAGTGCCACCACGCGGCCCTTGCGTAAGCTGCCATTCAGTACCTCTCAGATAAGCTTTTACGTAAGACCAAAGCGTGCCGTTGGGCAACAGACGGGCAGATAACGAATCCCCGTCTCTGTTTTAACGACAGCACCTTGCTGATTTAACCGAATGGTTCAGATTGGCCACTGCTGTTCTCACAACCACAATTCTGAGTTACTTTTCTACAACTGTGAAAGTGTTGTCCTCAGCGTTCAGGTCGATAAGACAAAGAACTGTCGCAGTACGAGGGGGTACCACGAAGTCACGTAAATAATTTTTCGATTGTTTCAGGTATTATGTCTGCAATCCTGGTACATATTGAAATAGCCGAGTCACAGTAGCTTAGCCCGTCGCTAAAGGAGCCGAAAAACAACATCGCAGCCGACTGAAAAATTAGAGCATTGTACGATAAATCTTTTTCTGCGTTTGAAGATCAACGCTATGACAATTCATGCCGAGTTGACGGAAGTTTGCCGAAACATAATATCGCAGCCCACTGAAACCTTAGAGCAGGGGTCTCCAAACTACGGCCCGCGGGCCGAAACCGGCCCGCGAGGTCCGGCAAACCGGCCCGCGTTAGCTGCCCGGTCATCCCCGGTATCCGGCCCGCCAAATATTTGAGGTGGTGCCTATACTGCCAACAATTGATGATGATGATGATGATGTTTGGTTTGTGGGGCGCTCAACTGCGTGGTTATCAGCGCCCGTACAATTATCCAATCTTTGCTCAGTCCAATTTCGCCACTTTCCTGGATGATGATGAAATGATGAGGACAACACAAACACCCAGTCATCTCGAGGCAGGTGAAAATCCCTGACCCCGCCGGGAATCGAACCCGGGACCCCGGGCTCGGGAAGCGAGAACGCTACCGCGAGACCACGAGCGGCGGACCCCAACAATTGAGTTTCGAGGCCTATCGCGACCAATACACCGCGACATTGTCGGAGCTCTATCTTTACAAAGCGGAAGGTCATGGTTAAACTCGTGGCTATCCACAATAAACAGACAGACCATGCTCCGTGCGATAGTGAAAACAAAAGAACGGTTAACAGACTAGTCTGGCGAAAACATTTTACTTAAAAAAAATTCTCTGCATTTTATTCTACTCACGAGTCTGGGGCAAGTCTTTCAAATGGACGCCACTTCGGCGACTAGCCTTAGTAATCAATCATTATGGAAGATGCTTCTTAAGCGAAGTTTCACTTTCTTTTGATTACGTTGTAAAATACACATAGCAAGTAAATCGCATAAAATATTTTTATTTAAAGGCAATTTAAAGAAAATACAATACCGGGTGTACATAATGATATTGGATATTTTAGTTTTAACTGATGTATAAAAATAACTGTTATTAATTTATATCTTGAAAACTCAGTGTTACAGTATTCACGTAAAGAAATTTAACATCTTAGTGATAATTAGTGACTTTTATGTAGCTGTAACTTTCCTTTCATAATTACCTCCAGTTGTGGATCAAGTTTACTGGTAGAGATAATCATCAGCGACTTCAAATGCTCGTCACTTAATTTTGATCTGTAAATACTTTTTGCATGTTTCATTTTGGAGAAAGTTTTTTCACACAAATAAGTAGTGCCAAAAGCGGAAAAAAAGCCACGGGCAAATTTATGTAAATTTGGAAACTGTGTGGATGGAAGACACTTATAAAATTCCAGTAATGTTGACTTTGAATGTTTTTCTTTAAAAAAGTCGCTACATTGCAATCAATAATTTCAAACTGAAGTTCTGCGGGTAACGCTTCTATATCGACGCCAAAGGGATTTTGAAATATCTTGATATCGTTTGAATTTGCATCCACTAAAAAATACAGTGAAAAAATACTCAAGTCGTGCTATATGTATTTCGAATTTCAGATTTTCCTTGTCTCTTCGAATCCTGAATTGTCCCACACTTCGTCGTCTCACCTACTAGTACAGCGCATAAAACACTAAAAAACTCGTGAGACACTCGCAACATAGACACAATCACGCAACAGAACTATCAAATATATGCTCTGGTTCTGCTACTCGCTACAAGACTACATAACTAAACTTATTGTTGCGCCGCTTGAAATAACAATGCGTTGACATACTCTGCCTTTGTTATGTCTTGCAGTAATAGTGTTGCTAACAATGATTTTGAGATTTCGTTAACTTTGCAGGACGCTTTCGTGAAGAATGTGCAGTGACATACTTTTTTGTCGGTGAAATTCGCCAGAATAAAATACGCCAGAATTTCGGTCACGTACGTCCACCAATCAAAATTATGTAATTAAATAAAAATCTTAGTTCGTTTCAGTGCTAGCTATTCCCACAACCTTAGATTTTTGCGATTTCATCTTTCCTTTAGCCTTACATTACGGAGATCATGGAGTGCTAGGGTGCTTTAATCCCATTAGGTAGATCTTGCCCCTTATGACTTCGTGGAGGAGTCAATGTGGCCTGCGGACTAAAAAGTTTGGAGACCCCTGCTTTAGAGCATTGTGCGCTAAATCGTTTTCTGCGTTTGAATGAGAACAACGATGCGACAATTCATGCCGAGTTGACGGACGTTTACGGTAACAATGCACCATCATTTAACTTTGACATAACTTTAGGAGCCGCGGACGCTTCGTCTGGCGACTACGTTGCAGCGATTCCGCCGCGCGGTTCAAACGCTGCAATGTGTGCGACTAGCGCTCGTGAGAGCCGCCTGGTTGAATCGCACAGCGGATGCGCAGAAGCTAAGTGATAAGAGCTGTCTGTGTGCTTGTGCGAGCCAGTTACGAAATGGATTCTGACGAGTAAGTGCTGCTTTTCGCCTTGTTAATGGAAAGAAAATACAGATGCTACCGCCTCAACCAAAGTACTTGGTTCATCCTATGTTAACTAAACGAGAGAAACACGGCGTTTTTTTTTACGGTTTATAAAGAACTGAGAGAAAACCCTGCAAAATGTTTTAACTATGCAAATAAAATGCTTATTTTACATACTATACATTTATTTTAACGCCGATTTAACAGTAATTCATTCCCATGTAGTACATTAAAATACAATGAACAAACTCGTTAGTATTTACCCCACACGGAAAAAAATCAGCGACTACCAATGAACCAGATGATACAGGTATAAACATGGCATGTTGCTTTTATATATTTGGGCTTGGCTGAATGGAGGACTAGTTGTGGATGGATTTGAACATATAGGTGAAGTAAACAGAAAATTAAAGTTTCCTCAAAGTGGACATTTGTTTCAAATGCTGTGGCACAGATTTCAAATCATCTAATAACGACGGCGCGGGATTAGCCGAGCGGTCTTGGGCGCTGCAGTCCTGGACTGTGCGGCTGGCCCCGGCGGAGGTTCGAGTCCTCCCTCGGGCATGGGTGTGTGTTTGTCCTTAGGATAATTTAGGTTAAGTAGTGTGTAAGCTTAGGGACTGATGACCTTAGCAGTTAAGTCCCATAAGATTTCACACACATTTGAACATCTAATAGTGACGGTAGAAAATGCTTGTCAGCATCATCTGACTCAGGCTTTGACGACGTTTTTATGTTTTTTGTAGGTATCTTCTCTGATCATCCTCTTGTTTCTTACGAGAATTACAGGCACATCCTCAACACGAAAATAATTCGCCTCATTAGTATGAGCAACTGATTCTTCCAACCCTGCTGGTTAACTCACAACTACAGCTGACAGGAAATTTAGCATATCTAAATATACGTATTTTTTGTTTGATTCTGCAGGAGAACCACTTCTTGAAGCTTTCCTCTTGTTGGGTTAAATTTTGCCAAAGAATCGATCTTTCTCTGCTATGTCGGAGATGAAGACAACATGCAACGTTCGTACAGTGTAAAACATTTTGCACAGAAAGAAAAGATTATAATTACAGGATATGGAGAGGGCGCGCTACATTGAGTGTACTTGTGGCGTTCAATCCACGCGAATATTTCATCGCCCTTGTGAAAGAGGACTTCTGTGCAGCAATAACTGGAGCATATTGTGATCTGCACAACTGCGTTCAAGCTGGATGAAACTTTAGAAATCATTGGTTTAGTTTCGAAGTCAGGAACAAATTTTGTACACATCCTCCCTGCATTATGTTTTTCGATATTATTGCTGTAATCCTTACTTCCTGAATCGCGCCGTATATTACGATGTTGTTCTTCAATGCTGGAACGTTCCACGTCGAAAGTCATTTTTGCAGCAGAAAAGCGCCCATAATTATTTAAACGACATAGAAGCAGCATATGATACAACAGTCAGAAACCTTTAAAAGACAACAAGTGGCAATTGCTTACCCCCGTCACAGAACAGAGCATACAAAAAGGAAAGCAGAGGGCGGCTCCTCTGATGTGTATGAAGTCAAGCGTTGCGCTAGACGCCATATAGAAGCCGAGTAAACACAAAACGAAAGCTGCTTCTACTACCACGGATCTAAATGGATACTCTTACGGAACGGAGGTAATCTAACCGACTAAATGAAGACTTTTGCGAAAGGAAGCGCTAATGAAGCATGTGAGAAATCATTAATTAAAAACATCACATAACCGTTTAAATTCTTTAATGTCCACATGGGCAAACTGTCAACTGCCACTGCTTTTAGCCTCAGACGTCAGTGAAGCTACTTTGTTTTGGAAATATCGGTTTTTTCCTTGCAGCAGTTTTATTTTGCTTCTTAATTTTTCTTCCCTGGGACTTTGAGCTGATAAATCAGCTTCACTTCCAGCAGAAACAGCTGCTATGGGACACATTGCAAGAATTTCAATGTTTGTATCAATGCCGGAATTTTCACTCATGTTTTCAGCCTGAAAGTAGCAATTACGTATTATTTACTTGCTGAAGGTGACCGCTTGCGATAAGCAAGAAAACCAGGTTCGATTCCCGGTCTGCCAAAAATTTTCACATGACACAGCTGATACCAAGATATTCGCAGTCAGCGAATTTATTTTGAAATAACATAGGTATTATTATAAATGAAGGCAGTAAGCTCCATTAAAATGTAATTTCTACAAATGGTCTGAATTAGGCCCAGACCTGAGCTGCAGGCTACTTGCACATGCCATCGTCAGGCAATGCACTCAAATAAAATACTGTAACCTATATTTTCTCCATACTGTAGTAAAATGTGGCTTTCCTTCCAACTTAAAAAAAAAAAAAAACGATATGTTAGCTGCATCTGGCACACAGCAACGCGTCATCTAAAACGAACTAACCGTAAAGTAACTGCATATCCTTCAAATTTTATGATGCAGTTTATTAGGAAACTAAGTATCACAGTAACGTTGACCAATATCGAAAAAATAGATACTTCATCATCGAACTGTCATATGAAACTGTAAGATATGAGAGAAATCAGTTTCGTGTGGCAATTAGTTGCTTCAGAATGGAATGAGAGGTATTATATATAGTGATGAAGAAAATGCACGAATTCTGAACAAGTCGTTTTCAATTTTTAAAGGAAGAGGAGAACCTCTATCGAAAACTAACTCCAGGATTTGATGCAGCTTTGCTAGATTTACCTACAGTATATTCTATAGTTTAAAGAGGTTTCTATTGTTTACAGCCAAAAAATTGTAAAATTGACTTTCCTCATGCACTATTATCTGCCACTTTGTGGAGACCGCTCGTTACTTTCCTGATGTGCCCTTCTCTCTTACTGCTGATCATTACATACAGGGTAAACTTTCAGAACCGTGTAGAAATAGCACCACTGGTCAGAATGACGTCAAATTGCAAATGAATATTATCGGAGAAAGGGGAAAACGTATGGCAGAAGAAAAATAAATAGTTACAAAATGCAGCAATAGATGACGCTGTAAGCATCATAATTTAATAGTGGTCGACAATGACAAATTAATCATACAATAATGCCTAAGGTGCACGTCTGACGTTAAACAACCTATACTACTCAGTGTGCATGGGGGTACAGGTTGATACTGTTAGTTACGTAAGTCTCTCCACCAAGGCAAGGTCATGTCACATCGGATGTGTTTACTTGTAGGTAACCCAGCAGTTAAAATGCACAATTAACAAACAAACAAAACCTATCCGTTCGTCTTTGATTTGAGGCACTGTTGTTTCGATAATGCAGACTTCAGGCATTCGCACTAAAT
This sequence comes from Schistocerca americana, assembly GCF_021461395.2. Lineage (NCBI taxonomy): Eukaryota > Metazoa > Arthropoda > Insecta > Orthoptera > Acrididae > Schistocerca > Schistocerca americana. The sequence goes on from NC_060125.1 coordinate 440,188,916, forward strand.
TTTGACGCATGGATTGCAGCCGAGTTTCATACTGCATACTTCCTATTCTGTGCCGCCGTCCTCTACAGTCGCACTGTTCGGTCGTTTAGATTAGATTAGATTTACTTTCATTCCAATTGATCCGTAGTGAGGAGGTCCTCCTGGATGTGGAACATGTCAGAAAAACAACAATACATGACAAATATTTACAACTAAAACAAATAAACTAATGTACCATTCCACAGGTCCCAAGTGGAATGATCGTCATTTTTAATGAACACTAAGAGTCATTTTACAAATACTAATGCACTGAATTTAAAATAAAAAACGTTTTTTATTTATGTATAAGGTAATAAACATGTAATACAACTACTGTAATACTTATTTACAATGAACACATTACTGCACTGAAATGGTGCAGAAGTTAGATTATACTTACACACACACACACACACACACACACACACACAAATTTTCAGTGAACACATTACTGCACTGAAATTGTGCAGAAGTTATGTTGTACTTATATACAAATCAGTTGGTTTTACTAAGAAATTCATCAATGGAGTAGAAGGAGTTGGCCACCAATAAATCCTTTAGGCTTCTCTTAAACTGAATTTCATTGGTTGTTAAGCTTTTTATGGCTGCTGGCAAGTTATTGAAAATGTGTGTTCCTGAATAATGCACACCTTTTTGTACAAGACTAAGTGACTTTAAATTCTTGTGAAGATTATTCTTATTTCTAGTATTGATTCCATGAATTGAGCTGTTGGTTTGAAAAAGTGATATATTTTTAATGACAAATTTCATTAAGGAATAAATATACTGGGAAGCTGTAGTTAGTATCCCTAGTTCCCTAAACAGGCTTCTGCAGGATGTTCTTGAGTTCACACCACATATAATTCTTACTGCACGTTTTTGTGCCCGGAAAACTTTAGCTTGGCTTGATGAATTACCCCAAAAAATAATCCCATATGACATTATGGAATGAAAGTAAGCATAGTATGCCAGCTTTTTCATTTTTATATCCCCTACGTCTGACAAAATTTGCATTGCAAACAGAGATTTGTTAAGACGCTTCAGCAGTTCTGTGGTGTGCTCCTCCCAATTGAATTTATTATCAAGCTGTAATCCCAAGAATTTAACACTGTCCACTTCTTCTATCTTCTTGTCATCATATGTTAGACATATACTCTTGGGACACCCCTTACAAGTTCTGAACTGCATGTAGTGTGTTTTTTCAAAGTTTAGTGACAAAGAATTGGCTAGGAACCAGTGATTAATGTTCACAAATATTTTATTGGCTGATCTTTCTAAGACTACACTTGATTTGCTATTTATTGCAATGTTTGTATCATCGGCAAACAAAACAAACTTGGCATCTGGTAATGTTACTGATGAAAGGTCATTGATATACACAAGAAAAAGTAAGGGCCCCAAAATGGAACCTTGTGGGACCCCACATGTAACTAGTTCCCAGTTGGATGATGCCTGATAGACATGTATCAAGCTCTTTCCTAATAACACCCTTTGTTTCCTGCCAGAGATATAAGATTTGAACCATTTTGCAGCATTTCCTGTTGCACTATAATATTCTAGTTTACTTAAAAGGATATTGTGATTTACACAGTCAAATGCCTTTGATAGATCACAAAATATACCAGTTGCCTGCAATTTTTTGTCTAATGAATTAAGCACATTTTCACTGTAAGTAAAGATAGCCTTCTCAATATCAGAACCTTTTAGAAATCCAAACTGTGACTTTGACAGTATGTTATTTGAGATAAGATGGTTATAAAGACGACAGTACATTACTTTTTCGAAAATTTTTGAGAATGCTGGTAACAGTGAAATTGGACGGAAATTTGATGCTATTTCTTTATCTCCCTTCTTAAACAGTGGCTTAACTTCAGCATATTTCAGCCATTCAGGAAATATTCCACTGATAAACGACTGGTTACACAGATAGCTTAATATGTTACTTAGCTCAGAATCACATTCTTTAATTAACTTTGTTGATATTTCATCATACCCACTAGATGTTTTTGATTTTAAAGATTTTATGATGGACATTATTTCTGTTGGGGTAGTGAGGGTCAAATTCATATTATGGAAATTACTTGAAATGTCTGGTCTAAGGTGTGACAGGCTCAAACGCAGTTGAATCGCCGCGACCACCAAATCGCTGGGTGTCGTGGACTTTCCGATCGTGGATTTTGCGACCCCTGACGTTAACGTGGTGTTTCCGACCACAAGTATTTTAGCCGTGGCATTATAGCCGTCAAAGGCAGCCTCATGGGTGGGTGAGGCCCTATCGGAAATACCACGGTGCAGTACTGATTGTTGTTAGCGGTGATTTACCGGCAGTATTGGAAACAACATCTCTTCACATTTTATTCAGTCTTTGGACTGGCCAAGCACATAGTAGATATGGGTTCTCAAAATTTTTTTACTATCAGCCGGCCCCAGCTTCGCGCAGGTAGCACTAAGTATCTACGTCTGAACAACTGCTTTGACTTATGCCTAAAATTCTGAGAACAGTGTTAGGTAATTGAATATCATCAGTTTCATGTTACTGAAATGATTTGAGCAGTGCACGCCAGGAAACTTCTTAGGAGGAATGAATGTTATCTACTCCATATGTAATTGGCGTCTGGTGTGTTATCTCGTGGCAATGATGGGAGGAAATCACGGTTTAATTAATGTGTTTACAACCAATGTAAATATGCTATGCAAACTGTGTGTGTGTGTCTACAAGAGAGAGAGAGAGAGAGGAGAGACTGAGTGATTGGCTATGTCTGAATTTGTAGCAAATAAAGTATTAGAGGCTGCATGAGTGGATCATGCCTCATGGACACAAATAACAGAGACAAAATTGCCTAACCTAGTTGTGTAGCTAATGACAGCACCCCTCCTGTAAACTACAGTACTCACTCATTCACTGCTCAGAGACATTGCCGCAATTCTTTGTTGTAGACCCTTTGTGGCGCATTTATACATCCTGCAATGCAAAGAATCGTTTTTGCACCTAGGTTTCATTGAAGGAAAGGAGAAAGCTGGAAGTTCAGTCATCTGCTTTGCTGATAAAATTTTTTTCTTGATGTAAACGAATCAAAGGTGCATTTCCTGCTAAAGTAGGTTTTCGAAAAACGTTTAACTTTTTTCATAAAAAATGAAAAACCACAGAATTTCAATTTACGTGTTTTTTCGCTATGCAATTGTCCTTAAACTATTGCTCATGATACTTTCCAAGTTAAGTAATTCACTACTTGTCGTTCGAAGAATTTGCATTGAATTACTGCTATTGCAAATGTGAGGGCAGCACAAACTGACAGACTGAAATTGTTGCCGTTTTTCGAAATGCATTACTCAAGCATCTTCAGAAACCTTTCGCAAATTTATTAACTCATCCGCTAGAAGTTCCTGTATGACATTCCACTCACTATCTTTAAGGAGTCAAGAAGATCATGCCCGTGTCTGTTTCCGTCTTTAAGAAGCGCAAGGAATACACAGACGTTTATGAACAATACTGCTACTCTTCGGTTGGTGTACGAGTGGTACGCACGAAATGTAGCTTAATTTCAAAGTGTCCAAACACGTAATATCTGAATACGTTAAGTCGCATCCACACTGACCGCGCTGTAGCACACACATTCCTTCTCTTGTCGGTACATCAGAAGTAGCAGGTCGTTCATGCGCACTCAATTTGGCGTTGGCTACATCGTGCTGCGCAGAGTTGTGGATCTAAAGATCACCGTTAGATGACAATGAGATCGTTCACACAGCAGTGGTTGACAAATTCGTCATAGTTCAAATGGTTCAAATGGCTCTGAGCACTATGGGACTGAACATCTGAGGTCATGTCCCCTAGACTTAGAACTACTTAAACCTAACTGACCTAAGGACAAGACACACATCCATGCCCGAGGCAGGATTCGAACCTGCAACCGTGGCAGCAGCGCGGTTCCGGACTGAAGCACCTAGAACCGCTCGGCCACCGCGGCCGGCTCGTCATAGTTCAACCACTTTGTTCGAAATATTTATAAATTATATACACAAATCTACCTCATAAATCGATCAACCTGTTAGTGAAAACTGTATCAAAATATCTAGAATACTTCATGAGATTTACCCGAATATACAGAAAGAAGCGAGGATGGAACTTGAATTTATTCATTTAGAGACTTTTAGTCTCAGTAAAACGCGTAAGATTAAACTGCTGTGAGTGAAACGTGGAGCAATGACATTTATATTATTGCTTTCTATAAATATCTGGCTGTTCATTTCCGAATATGTCGCGATTTCCGAACATGTGTTTAGGCAAGAGTCTAACACCGCAGCTTTAAGGGTTGCGAGTGAAAGGAGCAGCGATGACGACACAACTTTGTTGCCGAGCCAAAGGAAGCCGCAACAGTGGGGACATGTTCTGTCGGAAATGCCACAGTGCGAAGCTGGTTTGTCGAAAGTGCCATGGTACTTCTGGGCATTTACAAAAGGATCGAAAACGCCACGGTCGGAAGGTCCAATGAGTCTTCCAGTGTAGTCAGACAAGTCAGAATAACGAAGAACGAAGTGAAAGACCATCTCTTGTAGAGAGCAGGTGATCACACGATGAATGGACGCCCTCGTGCGGACCGGGTGTATCATAATCGAGGCTATAAAATAAAAGGCGAAATTCAGTCACAGATCAGTCTTCAGCATGTTCCACGACATTTTGAACACGACAGACTTCTCCGAACGCTACGTTCCGTGGATGGTCAGTGGTCACATACATTCAAACAACTCTCTGAAGCAAGAGCTAGTGAAAGTGTTGCAGCTGTGCTAACCCAGTCCAGATGACATCTTTAGTCGTCTAATCGCAATGAATGCTGGGTGCATTACTATGATCCGAAACAATGTGGCAAAGTAAGTAGCGGAATGTGTGGATTCACCAGTGCCGAAAACGAGAAGGGGCTGCAGAGTATTTTTTGAGATTGCCATGGCGTGGTGCTAACAGATATATGTCAGCAGTCAGCAGTCACAGATGCACAAGTCGGCTGCTCACAATAAATTGCAAAGCGATTTAGGCAAGATATTTGCATGGTGCGAAAAGTGTCAATTGATTCTAAATAACGGAAATTGTGAAGTCATCCACATCAGTACCAAAAGGAACCCGCTAAATTTCCGTTACACAAATGTTAAGACTTTAATTCAACAAAATACTTAGGAATTACGGTTGCGGATAACTTAAGTTGGAGCAATCATGTAGATAACGTTGTGGGTACAGCAAAACAAAGACTACGATTTATTGGCAGAACCCTGACAAAATGCAACAGTTCTGCTAAAGAGATAGCCTGCACTACGTTCGGCCCTCCCTCTTCTCGAGTACTGCTGTGCGATGTGGGATGCGCATCAGATAGGAGACATCGAAAAAGTTCAAAGAACGGCAGCTCGTTTTGGACTATCGCGAAATAGAGGCGAGAGTGCCACGAATATGACAGGCGAATTGGTGTGGCAATCATTAAAACAAAGCCATTTTTCGTTGCGGCATGATCTTATTATGAAATTTCAATCACTAACTTTGTCCTCCGAGTGTAATAATATATTGCTGGTGCCCACTTGCATAGGAAGGAATGATCATCATAATAAAATAAGCGAAATCAGAGCTCGCACAAAAAGATTTAAGTGTTCGTTTTCCCGCGCGGTGTTCGAGAATGGAACAGTAAAGAAACAGCTTGAAGGTGGTTCGTTAAACCATCTGCCAGGAACTTAATTGTAAATTGCAGACTAATCATATAGATGTAGAGTACACTACAGAAATCTGCCTCGGCAAATGCAGGCTGCTTCCGCTTATTCCGCCTCAGCTACACTATGTCGGCGATTGCTGCACAGACAAGTTCTCCACGTACGCGTACACCACCATTACTCTAACACCAAAATATAGGATTACACTCGTCTGGAGTGAGACGTTCCTCCCTGGGGGGGGGGGGGGGGGGCACCGGGGGCGAACCGCACAATAACCCTGAAAGAGTGGTTCGGTGTGGGGCGGCGGAGGGGCGAAGTGGACTGCAGTAGTCGTCATGGGGTTGTGGACCACTGCGGCGGCGGGGACGGAGCCTCTCCGTCGTTTCTAGGCCCCCGGTTAACATACAATACAATACAGAAACCTCCTGGCAAGGTTAAGGAGACTGTAAAGACAAAACATCACATGAAACTGCACAAGCACGACAGACCAAAGAACCTGAGCTCATAATGCTGTATATCAAATAACTAAGCCAACAGATAGAGAACCATGCCCGTATTAATGAACATCAATGCCCATCACAAAACCACAATTCAGCAACAAAACAAAAGACGATAGCTCAGTTCGTTCTGCACAGGACAGACTTCTTTGGTCCATCAGATTTTGCCTAATTCCTGTACTCTCGTGGCACAGCACCCAGTTTTACTTACTTCTCTTTTCTATGATGAAGAAACCATTCTTTGGCAGGCATATCCAGAATGATGATGGGTGATTTTAGAGGTGGAGTGTTTCCTGAACGGAGAAAATTCAAATTTCTATAAGCAAGGTCTTCGCCAAGTCATCCAACTTTGGCAAAAATGTCTCGCCCTGAAGGGCGAGGATCTTGAAAATGACTAAAGTGCATTACTAAGTTTCGTTGTTGCAACTTCATTCTTTCGGATGACCATTGAAACTTTGTTACTGCTCCTCGTAGGAAAACATATGTCGTAGTTAAACCACTGCCGTAGCCGAGGTAGCTAATTACGCTCGGACTGGCCCTCGTCAAGGAGGTACCGTGCTGGTGGTGAAAGGAACTTCCCCGTAAGCATTTAACTACAAGGGAAAAGAGGGGTTGGTATTTTAGCGGACAGTTCTCGAGCGTCAGACTGCTCACCAGAGCTTTGTGTTAAGCCCCAAATATCACCACAATGTCTCACTGAATGGATGATCCACACATTGGTGAGGACGCCAAGTACCGCATCGGCCTTAAGGCATTGCAACAGTACGCGAGCAGCGATCGTGCGACCTCGGCCGTCGGCGATATGGCTGAGTCACACACCGAGCGATGTCTGTGTGAGTGATCCAGTGTTGTCATAGTTTTCCGCAGAGCAGGTCCACAGTAGTGTTTTTCACTGATGAAAGTGTTTTCAGGTTTTCTTGGAAAATGAGTTGTTCCGATGAGGAGCAAGTCTTACTTCCACTAGCACTACAGTGCAGTAGAAGGAAAATACGTTATTGGGCGCACCCAATTAATGAAAAAAGAGAACAACTTGGTGAATACCACCGTCTCTATAGGGAATTGCAATCACATGAAGACAGATTTTTGTGTATTTCCGTATGTCAAGACCAAGTTTCGAGGAACTATATGACCTACTGCAACAGAACATTGAGATCACCACGAACTGGAGGAGAGGTAGTGGAACTAAGGAAAGTTAGCCGTTTCTTTGAGGTAAGTCAATCAAAAATATACTCACACCTACGTTATATGAACAGTAATCTATTTCAATGTCAGGTAATATTACAAACATAGTAATAAGTAATATACATTTCAAACATTAGTTATTAATTACAAATACTGTTACCTAATGTGACTGATGAACGGGACCCGTAATTGTCGTAGAAGTGACGAGCATTTTCAGACAAATCATTGGTTGATGAGCCAGTGAGGTTCATACTGTGATAAACTGGGGACATATATACTGAGCCATATGCCTTGTTATTATTCGTTGAGGAATAGGAAGAATTATCAGACACCAATGGAAAGTAGAGTGTAGATACTCCAGGAGACTGAACTGGGGTACCAAGCTTTCTCATTTCTGAACTTGCGAAGAGTAGCTAGTATCTTCAGCATTGCTTGTGTTTGAAATTTTCTGAACATGTCAGCATAGCTGAGAGAAAAGTTGTCCATGCCATCAAACTCACGTTTAACAGGGTTGTTTTGCAAATAAGCAATGAGTTTGGGAACTTCGGAGTTTTGGGATGGATCACCTGGGGCTGCAGATCCGGCTATCATTTTTTTTAATATGAGGTGGTGGTAACACTCGTGGGGAGTCTGGAGCTTCTTGCATTTCACACAGCTCACTTTCACGTTCGTATCCAGGAATTACCTTATCAAGTATACTGGAATCTTCAATGTCGACATTTGGTATACTGCTGCTCGTGTAACGAGATCGAAGTGTATCATTCAAAAATTGCACGTGTTCACTACATGGCCACTTGTGATCCCTTTTGGCCTGTCCCGTTACACGTTTTAAGCTTGTCTTGTGTCTCAAATAACTGTCCTGTAAATTTTTCCACTCTGATTTGGCTTCACCACCTGAAACAAAACCGAGCGAGGTGGCGCAGTGGTTAGCACACTGGACTCGCATTCGGGAGGACGATGGTTCAATCCTGCGTCGACCATCCTGATTTAGGTTTTCCGTGATTTCCCTAAATCGCTGCACGCAAATGCCGGATGGTTCCTTTGAAAAGGCACGGCCGACTTCCTTTCATCTGATGGGATCGATGACATCGCTGTTTGGTCCCCTACCCCAAATCAACCAACCAACCAACCTAAAACAAATTTGAATGTAAATTACATGATTACGGAGGCTTTGCACTTATGACGTTCCTAACGAGATCGTGTCCAAAAGCTGGAATTACCTCCGATCCGAGAAAAAAATGATTTAATGCACAGCTCTCTCGAGCACGTCACGTCGTTGAAAACTCATCTGGTATATCGGCCATGAAATGGCGTGTATTTATAAGATTTATAGATACAGATGAGTCAGCTGCAGAGTGCACAGTTAAAGCAGCTTGCTGTTTGCATAACTTCATATTAATGAAGAACGACAGTGAATGTTCAGCTCATGATCAAAGTGAAGGAGTCATACGGCCTACGCACTTGCCGTTGCCAATGCATGCTACCGATCAGAGATCAACCCATACTGCAGTTCACGTCCGCGAAACTTTCGCTGATTATTTTGTGAGTAGAAATTAACATCAATAGGCATTTACTGTAATATTTGTATGGGGTACCTTAGAAACAATAACTACACAATAAAATAATATTGTGAAATAAAAACATATTTGTACTTACTAGTAACATTCATCTCCTCTGTAATTAAGGTCCATGTTTCTGCTGTTTTTACCACTTTTTGTAGAACTGCTACTTTATCACGTTTTCTATCAGCCGTTCCGTTTCGTCTCCCACCTTGAAAAAAACCTCTCGACAAAATGATGTAGATTGCCTGGACCAGGCGAGACTATGATTTTGTACAAACGTATCGCTAGCTGCCGTGGTAGAAAACGTAACGCTGAGGCAGACCGCCCCGTATGTGACGGGTCTCGTGCAATGTTGCGTCATACAAACGTATCGCTAGATGGCAGCGGGCAGAGATCACTGTCGCGACGACCGCGTCCTGTGTGCCAAAGCCTTTATTGCTGTTTGAGACGATTAACCAGTGTGTGGGCTAACGATTTAGCTTTTCCATTTCTATGAGCGTCCGCTAGTTCAATGTTGTGCAACCTTTTGTAACCGACGGTACATTCACACGGACCTAGGCTCAATAAGGCACACCAAAATATCTGTGCTCTCAAAATCGTGTGTATCTTAATGAGAGTGCGAATTATTATATCGTTAAGTAGACAGTTATTACCATTTTTAAACAGGAATAGACTTCTGCATTTATTAACAACTTATCTTTACTTCACTTTAGAAAATAAACATCCCCAAAATTGGTTCAAATGGCTCTAAGCACTATTGGACTTAACATCTGAGGTCATCATCCCCTAGACATAGAACTACTTAAACCTAACTAACCTAAGAACATCACACACATCCAAGCCCGAGGCAGGATTCGAACATGCCACCGTAGCAGCAATGCGGTTCCGGACTGAAGCGCCTTTGAACCGCTCGGCCACAGCTAAACATCCCATATACGACTTTTATAGTAAATATCTCTACTCATACCAACAATGTGATACTTGATCCTGCTTATCTGCACACAGACGGCCCATTCGGGGTGGAATCCTTGACAAAGCAAGCCTCATTTCTTCATCAATGTATTTACATCCCTCTCTCTCTCTTTGATGTTTTAATTTCAGTCAACTCCGAGTAGCCCAGTTCACACAAATATGTAGTTGAAAATGGTAATAACTCATTAACTGCCATCTTAGAGATAGCCGGGTATTCACTGCTTATTAACAACACAAATGTATCCACAGGCATTTCGAGAAATTTCGATTTCAATGTTCTGTCTGCTTTCAGATCTGTCAGTTCCTCTCGTAAGTTTAAAACCTCAGTTATTCAGAAGATTTTTCGATTCCACGAATGGATCACGAACCTTGTCAAAATATACAACACTATCTCCTAACTATTTTTTGAAATTCTGCAACAAGAGTGCCAAATCTTCTTCAATTAAGTCCATCAACGCCTTATTATCGTGAGTAAGGGGCCATATAGTTGGAAACATCCCACAAGATCCATTTTCAACTGTCCATATCCACAAATTTAACTTATGGATAATATTCAAGGATTTATAAATATCAATCAGAATATTTTCGTTTCTACCTTGCGTTTTCTGTTTAGTCCATTTAAGTGTACGAACATATCAGAAAGATATGCCAACTTAGATGCCCATTCATCATATAAATCTGCCTACTCAAGGCTCCAATAGTAAAAAACGCAAGTACCTCATCTCTGAGTTCGAACATTAGAGTTAACACTTTACCTCGCGATAACCATCGCATTTCTGTATTCTACAGGAGTGTAGTCTGCTGTAATCTCACTTCTTGACACAAACGTTGAAAAGGTGCATATTTAGGGACCGCAATTTGACGAAGTTCGCGGCTTTTACTGCTTCGTCCATCACAATTTTTAGAGGAGATGGCAAAGACTCAGCAACAATGGCTTCGCGGTGCTTGAGACAATTATGGGTTCGTAAGTCAGGATTTACTTTGCGTACTTTACCCACGAATCCTTTCACTCTGTCTGTCACAGAAGCGGCTCCGTTTGCACAAATACTAACGCAATCCTCCTACGTTAATTCATTACGGACCAAATATTCATCAGTTAAACTAAATTTTTCTTCACAAAAAAAAAAAAAAAGGTTGGACTCGTCGATCCGAAGTGAGAACTTGCTCTGTATTTTCTGCTTCAAAATGTCTTCGATGTCACTGTCACTAATTCGGCGGCTGATTGTGTCAGCAGAGAGAGGAATTTTAGAAAATTCGGTAGTAGTTTCTGAACGAAGGACTATATTTACCATTTCTTACATGCGGGCGGCAATTCTTTTTTTTTCCGCGCGGGTTAGCCCCCCCCCCTCCCCCCCGTCGGAGGTTCGAGTCCTTCCTCAGGCATGGGTGTGTGTGTATTGCCTTAGCGTACGTTAGTTTAAGTTAGATTAAGTAATGCGTAAGCTTAGGGACCGTTGACCTCAGCAGTTTGGTCCCATAAGACCTTACCACAAATTTCCAATTTTTTTATTTTTATTTTGTTCCGACAACCGACGAAAATATCACATCTTTACTTAACGGAGAGGAATGTTTTGTTGACAAATGGCGTTTCAATTTACTGAGAACCATAGCAGCATTACTGAGGTGTTTTACCACACACAACACACTCGGGCTTTGGGCATGTTTTGTTACAACACAAATAGCTACAAGATAAATAAATATCACTATATTTCCGCTGAGATACTTTCTGTTTCTATTCTCGGGCTCGATGGTTTCACTAATTGCACTTGAGGATGAACCACTTACCAATATCTAAAAGAAATATTTAATAACAGTGTCATAGAAACTACTAGAACAGCAGTCACAGTATTCACACTGCTGCAGAACACAGCTGTGATAAAACTGAGCTGAAATACTCAGACACCGGAACGTCCAGAGTGGAGTAACAACAGTATTCTTGAATCGAAATTCTGCCTTGCCGCAGTGGTAACACCGGTTCCCGTCAGATCACCGAAGTTAAAGCGCTGCCGGGCTGTGCTGGCACATGGATGGGTGACCATCCGGTCTGCCGAGCGCTTTTGGGAAGTGGGTTGCACTCAGCTCTAGTGAGGCAAACTGAGGATTGAGAAGTAGCGGCTCCGGTCTCGTTAACTGTTGTACGGTCACGTGAGCGGTGTGCTAACAACATGCCACTCCACATCCGCATCCAGTAGTTTGAAGATGACACGGCGGCCTGTCGGTACCGTTGGGCCTTCATGGCCTGTTCGGGAGGAATTTAGTTTATTTGACAATGTGTGGGTCCTTTGACGATGAGCAAAAAGAGCAATAAAGTTTAAGAAGTCTACAAACTGGAACAACTATGAAATCAGGGCAATAAAAATAATAAAAGAGGGACGTTTTTGCTGATACCCGCAATTTTAGAGAAAAGCACGTACTGAGACAGGTGTTTAAAACCACTGAAAAAAATATTCTGGATCCGCGATGATTATTTTATTAAAATGACTGGTTCCGGCTTAGTCCTAGGCCATCAGCTGTAGTTGACGATGCATAGAACAGCCAGTTGACCTCAGTCGCTGAAACAGTTTTAACGACTGATGTCAACCGACTGTTCTACGCATCACCAACTTCAGCTGGTGGTGCTGTCTGAAGACGGCCTAAGACTAGGCCGAGACCGGTCGTTTTAACAAAGTAACCATCTCAATCTATACTGTTTTTTGACTGATTTTATATAACTTACAAGACCGCTGTCTTCCAAAACTTTTACCAAAAATTTTGACGGTTATTTAAGATGTTCAGAAGTATTGTCCACAACACTCGTTTTAAGGAAAGTCGTCCCATCTCCGCCGAGGTAGTAAGAGATGAAGCACGAACTCTGGATTCGGGAAGGAAACTAGTCGTGCCGCCTTCGTAGGAACTATGTCCGCATTTGCTTTAAGCTTATTAAGACTTGGAACACGTGAGGCAAGCTTTTGACAATGTTGACTGGAATATTCTCTTTCAAATTCTGAGGATGGCAGGGGTAAAATACAGGGAGCCAAAGGTATTTACAATTTTTACAGAAACCAGATGGCAGTTATAAGAGTCGAGGGACATGAAAGGGGAGCAGAGGTTGGGAAGGGAGTGAAGCAGGGTTGTAGCCTCTCTCCGACGTTATTTTATTTGTATATTGAACAAGCAGTAAAGGCAACAAAAGAAAAATTCGGAGTACGTATTAAAATTCACGGAGAAGAAAAAAAACTTTAAGGTTCGCCGATGACATTGTAATTCTGTCAGACAGCAAAGGACTTGGAAAAGCAGTAGAACGGGATGGACAGAGTCTTGAAAGGAGGATATAAGATGAACATCAACAAAAGCAATATGAGGATAATGGAATGTAGTTAACTCGGGTGATGCTGAGGGAATTAAATTAGGAAATGAGACACTTAAAGTAGTAAAGGAGTTTTGCAATTTGGGGAGCAAAATAACTGATGATGGTCGAAACAGAGAGGATATAAAATGTTGACTGGCAATGGCAAGGAAAGCGTTTCTGAAGAAGATAAATTTGTTAACATCGAGTATAGATTTAAGTGTCAGGGAGTCGTTTCTGAAAGTATTTGTATGGAGTGTAGTTATGTATGGAAGTGTAACATGGGTGATAAATAGTTTGGACAAGAAGAGAATAGAAGCTTTCGAAATGTGGTGCTACAGAAGAATGCTGAAGATTAGATGGGTAGATCACATAACTAATGAGTTGGTATTGATTAGAATAGGGGAGGAGTTTGTGGCACAACTTGACTAGAAGAAAGGATCGGTTGGTAGGACATGTTCTGAGGCATCAAGGGATCACCAATTTAGTATTGGAGGCCAGCGTGGAGGGTAAAAATCGTAGAGGGAGACCAAGAAATGAATACACTTAGCAGATTCAGAAGGATGTAGGCTGCTGTACGTACTGGAAGATGAAGCAGCTTGCACAGGATAGAGTAGCATGGAGAGCTGCATCGAACCAGTTTGAGGACTGAAGACCTCAACAACAACAAGAAGACATCTGCAGCTAGATGTCGCCATCCTCGTGACTGTGAATCTAGTGTCTTATCAGTGCGCCGCTGGTACAGTCATTCGACTCGAGTACACACATCGCTAATACTAATATTTGCAGAACACTTTTAGACAAGTTGCCGAGTACATTATACCGTACAAGTTCAACAGTCGGGTCAAGAACCCAGCAGCATATTCAACACATCAAGCAAGACTTCGACAATCTGAAGAATTAGTCGTTTTGAGTGAAGTCTAGTCTACAAGTATCGCAAGGGTTAGCTGTCAGACTGTACTGTTGATCCAGCCGGACGTGGTAGCACCTGTTATTTGTTGAGTTCGAGATAGCTGATGACCTCAGAGTACATCGAGCCAGCACATCTGCCTTCCTTGTCGAATTACGGTCCAAATAGAATGCACAACAATCGATTCATGTAACATATTTGTAGCAAGTCTTTTAACCAGAGATAAGTAAGACTCGTCCAGCTACGCAGTGTGTTATAGACCCAGATTCAAGAGCCCATTGAATCATGATGCGTCGACAGTTCATGGCCATGTTCCAGAAATTATTTGATACGTCAGACGGTACTTGATAACACGGGCTGTCATGGGTTATTACCACTGCTACGAATTGCTGATATAATGGAGAAAAATCGGTAACTCGAGGAAGTTTAAAAACGCAAAGTCACGTCCTTCCTTCAGCACACTGCTGGCGTTTCATTCCGGGAAGATAACGTCCTGCCACAAGATGACTGGAATGACTACTCATTCTGTACAGGACCCAACAAGTAATTCTTTCTATACCATCTTGATCGTTAGGCTTGGCACCGACTGAATACGTATGACTTGGGATCGTCATTTGCCTAAATCCGACAACAAGTTCCAATTAACTGCTGACAAAACCTGATAAGAGATAAACCAGAAACTTATCAAACTTCTTTGATTCAATCTCCTGACGTGTACAGTTTCTTATTTGAACTTAAGGTACCTTTGGAAAACACATAATGAGGTAGTTTTTAGTCATATTGTGTTAAAACTCTTTACAAGAATTTTAGACATTTGCGACATCCATTTAATTATATTCCGATGTTGCAGTGTTTCTGTTTCAGTTTGTTATACGTCTACACCGCGCGAATCTTTGAAGCGTGGAGCAGAAAGTATTTCGATTGTACCAAATATTATGGTATCTTCCAGTTCAATACAGGTTGATGTGAGGTTGCAGCCGAGCCATCGAGATATTCCCGTAGATGTCAGAAAAAATTGTATCTGTTTCCTTACCGATAATCAGATCGCTCCCCATAGAATCACCTGCATTTAATTACACGTGTCACACATCGAATAATTTAATGAATTTAATTTATTAAACAGGGGTGGCCCTAGCGTATATGAAAAATGAGTGCTGTAACTCGTAAGATGGTAAGAACAACGAGTTCATCAAACTACTGAACGCAATAATGGTCACTGTAAAACCCCGTTTATTACAACTCGCTATAGACTTCAGGTTAAACACAAGTGCACAAAAAGAGGAAACGGTTACGTCCGTCAAGTATTGACAGGGGTTACAAAATTAAAATATGAACACCTTGGTAAAGTTTGGGTAGTGAGTTTCAGGTGAATACGTTACAGTCAACACCACATTTGGGAGGGTATTTTTGTTCTGTCGTTGCAACTACAAAAATGCGTGATTTTTTGTCACCAGACACGTTTTGCATTATTGAGATAAAGCGTCATCAGTGGTCTGTAATTAAGTTATTTACGTTTTGATTTGCTTTTAGACTGAAAAACAGTTCGTTAAGAATAAATTGTACTTAGGTGACTTTCAGTTGATTTCTCGCTTACATCGGGGAATGCCGTCTGCTATCACATCGTTATTTTTCTGCATTAGACAATGATAATTTTGGTCTAATTTTTAGATGTTCTGCAGCATTATGCACTTCTTATGTCTTTCACAACACACCATTGTATTCTTTTGGAGTCTGTACTTCAAGTATGTGTTGTGGTTTGTGTTTTGTAGTGTTGCCAACATAACCTTTTCACTACTTTGTCTTTGACCTACAATATTATTTTTTATTTAGATTATTGTATGTATGTACTTCTATTTAATTATGTTTTTGTGTTTTTACGTGCTGTGTAAGAGTAGAGAAGGAATAATGATGGAGTGATTTTGTTTGGGTGGGGGAGAGGGAAACCGTATAAGAATGTAGACTGCAGGGAATTTTGTCGACCTGTTTACGTTCAATAAGGATTTGTGGCGCCAATAACGTCCTTCTACAGCAGACATCAAATCAGCAGGATATCACAACAAATCACAATCCAATTATTTGTTATGATAGGACCATTGCTGACAAATACAGTGGAGTCGAACACTCAATGGCTTTTTTACTTTAATTTGATGCATCAAGAAATGCGAGTATATTTTATACAAGGATGTGGTCCGAAAGAACCTCGCTCTCGTATAATAGATTCATTATCGTTTTGCATTTACTCTGTTCATTAATATGATGTCACACAATTTTGCATGTGAACGTGTAAGTGAACAGTCATATCGCTGTCCGTATCAATACCGTGCCTCCTCTTACAGCAGGAATGTAACTGTTGGAAGCAGTAGTAACGGTTATAAACTAGTGAGTCTTGAGACGTGAAAGCAACTAACTGGACGTGTTATTGTAATGTACAATAAAGTCGCTGTCAACTGATCGCAGCTTCGCTAAAGGGCTTCTTATTGAACCACCGGATGTGTGTGCTTCGTCTGTAACAAGTCTACGAACTTTGCATAGGTCTATTATTGACTTTCGAGTACTGGTATCTGCGTAGAGCAGAGATTGACAATTACCTGCCCCAGTACAGTTTCGGAAATCGTAAGCGCGCACAGATTTGATACCTTCTTGTGAAATTTAAATGGAAGACAAAGTGTACGTTGTATGACAATATTTCTCGAGTATTAGAGCACTCGCTTCGTTATCGTGTTGTGGTGATCAAATCATCTGCGTCGCGATAGCTACGTTCCCCTTAGCGAACTGGGATAGTGTGTCACGTACGTTTGGACGAAAAATACATTACTTATTATATGCAAAACTGTATCTGTCTTATAATAAATATTACAGTGAGCTATGCTAGTGACTAAACAGTGTAGTCCACATTTACTTATGTTTTTACTAGTTTCAGTGGGGCAAAATTTTACTACAGCTCTGGGAAGAATGATTTAAATGTGTGTTCTTTCCCCATCCCCGCAGACAGTACTTAAGTACATTAACGATTCCGTTGCTGGAACTGATGCACGTGGCTGAAGGTATCACGGAAGATCAGGTAGTTACGTAGACATTGTAGGCATTGGCCGACAGCGTAGAGCAGGCCGCTGTGGCCGAGCGGTTCTAGGCGCTTTAGTCCGGAACCGCGCTGCTGCTACGGTCGCAGGTTCGAATCCTGCCTCGGTCATGGATGTGATGTCTCTAGGTTAGTTAGGTTTAAGTAGTTCTAAATCTAGGGGACTGACGATCTCAGATGTTAAGTCCCATAGTGCTCAGATCCATTTGAACCATCGACAGTGTAGTGCGAGTTAACCATCCATATATTTCAAGGGGCGCTTACAAATAAAATATTATGGATTGAAACGAGTGCATAAGCGAATGTAAAGGCATTCAATACAGTGCCCTTTAGCTCAATGAAATATAGCATTACATACGTCATTTATGAATGACGCGTCCGGCCATCCTGATTTAGGTTTTCCGTGATTTCCCTAAATCACTCCAGGCAAATGCCGGGATGGTTCCTCTGAAAGGGCACGGCCGACTTCCTTCCCTAATCCGATGAGACCGATGACCACGCTGTCTGGTCTCCTTCCCCAGACAACCAACCAACCATTTATGAATGAAGCCGCAATTTGCGTTTATGGTTCCGCATTAGCTGTAGAATATTTCAGAACAAATGAAAAGTTGTGCCGGACTGCGACTCGAACCGGGATTTCCCGCTTGTCGTGGGCTCTTTCCTTAAAGAGTAGGGAATAAAAGAATGCGACATTTTTATATATACATAACGTCAAAATAAAATGTACCCATCCAAGGGTAAGGTAAAAAAGAAAACAGACGCTTCACGTAGAGTATAAAAACAAAGAGTATTTATGTAAGTGAATAAATTCAGATGAATGCAGCGATTTGAAAAAATCTGTCTGTCTGTTGCTACTGGCCAGCCGGATTTCTTGCGACGCTTGAGGGACCATGTATCAAAGATTCGCCCTCCGAAAGCCACACGTCATGGCAAGCCGGCCACTTTCGTGCACCAGGACCTGGAACAATGTCGTCACGTCATGCTCCGCACTGAGGGCGTTAAACCGCCTGTACAAGCTCCTTATTCTGGTCCATATGAAGTGCTACGGCGCAGTGCCCACACCATGGATATCCTAGTGAACGGCAAAACCACGACTGTTGCGTTGAATCGGGTTACACCTGCGTATGTTTTTCCTGACACCCCACTAGCGGCACCTCGTCGTAGGCATCCACCTACCGCTATTCCAGACACTGACGCCACATCTCCGGCGCCGGCTCTTCAACATCCGCCGCCCAACGCAGCACAACATCCGCCTCCTGACGCTGTTCCTCCTCCTCGGACGAGGACGACCCGTTCTGGACGTCGGGTGCACTTTCCGGCGCGGTATCTCGACGCCGACGCTCCGATTCCGCCTGATGTAGCGACGCTGCCGCGCGCTAATTCAAGCTCGTCGGTGTGTGTGTGTGTGTGTGTGTGTGTGTGTGCTGTGCGCGTGTGTCAGTGCAGTGTTATGCGGTCGTAATTACTGTACACGACGTTTGTGTAGTTCCGCGCCCAGCCTCTAGAGGCGCTGTGTTTTCTAGCTTTTATATTCGTTCTGTTTATTGTTATTATTCCTTGTTTTTTGGAGTTAAGGAGTAGTTCCGTGTCTCCTGGTTTGTGCGGACAAGTAGTTTTCTCTCCAATAACTACTGAAGTTTTCCCAGGATTAAGGATCCTTCTGTAGAGACCGGAAGCAAATTTTGTAACTCCGATCAGTCCATGCATGCCGAGCGTCGTCATATACGCGCTCGCAATAAGGTTATTGTTGCTGAACTGAAGGTCTTTATTCTTCTGAATCACGTTAAGCAAAGGTCGGACAGCCATCAGTTTAGCTGAACCCGACAGTACGCATCCAAGGGTAAGGTAAAAAAGAAAACGGACGCTTCACGTAGAGTATAAAAGCAAAGAGTATTTATGTAAGTGAATAAATTCAGATCAATGTAGCGATTTGAAAAAATCGGTCTGTCTGTTGCTAAAACAGTAGGAATTTGTTGAGGGAAGAAAATTCTTCCTCCTCACGGTTGCCAAGTTGGCGGAATTTCCGCTAAATTTGACAGATTTTACACATTGTCAGCGGGTGAAATTTTGCATTTAGCGGTCAAGGGATTTTTTAACGGATTTGTGGACTGATGTCTGCAACAATATTTTTCCGTAAATTCAGTCTTTCAATTATACAATTTGAAATTATATTTAGCGTGAAAAACCCTAAACTGGCAGCAATATGGCTCCAGCTAACTCAATCAGATTTCGATATACTGTTTCCCCTGCCTACCTCAACACAACAGAACAATCCTTTCCAGTCTTAGTTCTTTGCCTTTAGCATTGCAGTTGCTAGTTACCATGGACCGAACTCGGTACAGTGCATAGTGTTCAATTGTTCATGTTTATGGTGCAGTTAATTGCTTTGTAATCAGTGATTTTCTTTACTTTTTTATTTATTGTCTCATCAAAATGTCGAAGCAAAAGGGCAAAAAATATACGCAAAAGTTTAGAAAATAGTGGCTAAGCAACAAACAACTGAAAGACTGGCTTCTTGAAATCCCCTCTGATCCTTCTAGGGTGCGATGTCGATTTTGCCAGAGAAATTTAAATTCTAGTCTGTCGGATTTATTGAATCATTCTAAAAGCAAAAAACATGTAAAAGCTGCGGCACCCTTTTCTTCAAAGGGGCAGCTGAAAGTAGATGCACATTTAGTTAGCCTTTCAAAAAACCCTAAACTGTGTTTCATAGATGCTGACCATGTCTCTCAGATGCGTTGGCATAGAAGCAAGGGTTGTGGTGTGATTAAAAACATTCCTTACCTACATTTCAAGGCCAGTCTGAAAAAGGACATCGGAGATGGATATTTCAGTGTACTTCTGGATGAATCTACAGACACTGGTGACAATAAATTGTTAGCTGCGTGTGTGATATACTTTTCTGAGGCCCACGATCGCATTGTTTCCACATTCTTGTGAATGGTAGAGTTAGAGGAAGGCAACGAAGTGGCGGTAACCAACTGCTTGAAATCTTCGCTTAATGAGTACGGTTGGAACATTCGTTTAATGCGCGGTTTGGGTACTGACAATGCAGCAGTTATGGTAGGCATCAATAACGGTGTGTATCAGAATTTGAAAAGAGAAGTTCGTCATCTTGTCTTAATTCCTCGTGGTTGCCATTCCGTGCAGCTGGCGGTATCTTCTGCCGCAGCTGAAACTTGCCCCGTAATTTGAATTTTTGTTGTCAGAAACGTATTCTTGATTTTCCAAGTCTTCATCTCGTCTAATTGCTTATAGAAAGTTATTCAGTGCTATAAATGACGGAGCTAATCCATTGAAAATAGTTCAGAAGTGCAATACACGCTGCATATCTATTTTAGAGGCCGCTTCTCGTGCTTTACCTCAGTGGCTTGAACTAAAAACCCACTCTGAGATAGCGGCGCTTCTTGAGAAGTGTTATACTGCCCGAGTCCTCCATAATAAGTACAGTGTTGACGTAAACAAAATTAATCTTACTGTTCCGAAACTATTTGGAAGAATGTCAGCGGGTAAATAAGGAATTTCAGTCAAATTCTGTAGACCAATCACGGCTACTAAACGATGTTGATTACTAATCAGTGGGTTCGTAAGCAGAATTGTTCTACCAGGGTATAGACGCTATCTTTCAACTGCAGATGTTCGCAAATATAAGTTGCCAAGAATATGCTTGGATCATGAAGTCGAAAGCTTACTTCCAACCAAATTTCATCTGAGTTTCAGAATGCCATAAGGAAAAGATTTGAACATTTCCTTCTTTCCCTTTCTTCTGAGCTGCAACGTCCTTGCCCCAAAACGTAAAAGCGTTGCAAAAATTATGCTTAATTGCTACAAGAGAATGCTGGAGAGTTATGAAAGAACCAATAGCATCGCTAGCTAAGGAAATGGGCAGTACAGTAACAGAAATTGGTTTTCAGTGGTACAAGCTCACTGCTGCGGCATTCTGGAATGAAATTAGGTCATACAGAGATGCCAGCGGCTTAAATCCTTTCCGAAAACTCTCAGATATGGTTATTATGCTTTTGGTTTTACCATGGTTCAATGCAGAGGTGGAAGGAGCCTTTAGCTGACTAAATTTGATAAAAACGGCTCTCCGGAACAGACTAACTACTATTATGGTGAACGCCATAATTACAACAAGAGCCGGTCTTAATCGTGTTGGTAAGTGCTGTCACGATTACGAGCTGCAGGAGAATGTTCTCCAAGAAATCGGCACAATGAGAGCATAAGCCCCAGGGATACGTTCACTCGCTGAACTTAGTAAAGTTCCTTTTAATGGTAATAATAATAATAATAATAATAATAATAATAATAATAATACATGAGGATGACAACAAATTTCTTTGTAAGTTATCAGTGCATTGAAATTTCGTTTTTAGGAGGGTAAATAACAATAATAAGCATTTAGCGGAATTTCAACTTCAGTTTAGCGGAATAAATTTCTCTGTGTTGGCAACGCTGTTCCTGCAAAACATACTCTCGCTTCTTCTGTCTTGCAATACAGACGTAGGTATGACTAACTGGCAAATCTTGTACTTTATATTGTTGTACTTGGCGTACTTATCAAAAGTGTTTATCATTAATGTAGTCACTTATAGATTCCTCACCTACGTTTTAATGCTGTGTATTTTCATTTTTTGAGAGGTGTGTCAGGAAAAGTCCCCACATTACTTCAAATCAGTCAGACTGCTCATCGAAGAATGGCATCAGTGCTCACCGCCTGATACACACACCGATCAGTAAGCGACAGCCACTTCATTTGAAACGTCCCCTTAGAAAAATTATAACTGACTGTGCATAAACTGACACACAATATTTTTAGCGCAACGCAATCTGACTTTCAACAATCCCTACAAGAGAATGGCCCTGACTAACAATAACCTATACCTTTCATGAATTCTTGCCTCACAAAAATCTTCGTTACTCGAACTACTGCAATATAGCGAGCGCCAATACTGCCAGCTAAATTCTAACTACTGAAGGCACTAATTACTGATAGGCATTGTTAGCAAATGAAAGATTTTGATAGAGAACAAACAATGTATTTACCTTAATAGTGTTCAAAAGTCATAATATATATTACAAATTTACTCTTTCTGATGGACACACGTCCAGATCGTCCGCTCTTAAAACTCTGCCATCTCTCTTCCCATATCCACCACCGCTGGCGGCTCACCTCCAACTGTGCAGCGCTACGCGCTGTTAACAGCCAACTGCCCAACACTACAATAGCAAATTCCAACATCCCGCAAGGTTTACCAGAAGAAATTCCAACAATGCAGATCAGCCACAGACTGCACACTAGCACAGTCAGTGATTTTCATATAGAGCGCTACATGGCGTTACCAACATAAAAACCTAAACAGCCTACTTACATAGCCCCCCATGCTCCCCACAAAAAAATTTACAAATTGTTTTGAGCAGTGGCCAATACAGATTTGAAAAAAATTTTCATAATTACAATAAGAAAGAAATCAAATACATACACCGATTGATACACTGTTGGTCAAAAGCAAAGATTTTCTCACAGTCCATGAAGACAGTCCTGATCATTCATCACAGTAAAATTGCAGTGTTTTTCTCAAAGTCTGAGCAGTAAAAAAAAAAATGCTCACGGGAGTAGTGGATTCCATGCAGTCTTGAAGAAGTAGTGTTGTTCTTCCAACGGAAAGACAGTGCTGACTCTCGACATGCAGACAGGTAATGGGCCACAACAGAGCAAACCCACCGCAGAATCAGTCGAAGTTTTGAAGAATATTGATAGGTACATCATCACAGAGCAGACCCACTGTAGTCCTGGTAGAGACGGCCGGCAGCCATCTGTTGCGACTGTGCATGTGCACAATCACCATCGAAGAGTCTTGCAGACAATATAGCAAGTCCATGAACCACCACTTGTACATTCACAAAAAATTTTTTTGAAATGTCCTTAGAACCAGCAATGCTGTTAACCAGTCCCTTGCTGAATTATTAACACACGTGCAAACACTAACGGTCCCAACTTCTCACATATTGTGCATATATTATGACCAACAGAAATGTGTGAAGTGAAATGTATGCTTACAAGTTACTTAATTTGATGAACTGGTGTCCATTACAATTTTATAACATGAGAATACAAAGATACAGAAAACATCATTAAAACAATAATAGATAACATTTGTAGTAATACAGGCTTTACAAAAGAATAGAAATAGACATATACATCACTGTTACAGGAATTATGACAAAAGTAAATATATAAAAGAATGAGAATAGTTTTTGAAACATTAATTTCACACATGAGCATTAAAACAGAACAGAATAAATAATGTCTAAACATCTTTACAAAGAAAATAACTTATTATTAGAAAAATTCTACAACATAACTCGGATCAGCTAAACACATAAAGACAGGAAAAACACAAATACACAGAAGTACACAAACACCTAGCGGAATAACACAAAAGGAAAGGACAGGGTTTGTTTTACTGCAGTATTTTGCAAACAGATCTTTCTTTACTTCTTGGAGATCTCCCTTCATTCATCATTATTCCCAAAAAGTACTCTCTATACCCGTTGTCCCTAAACCCTACTGTTTTGTTCATATCCACTTTCTAAATAAATTTTTCTCATTGTACAATACTCATTTTTGCCCAAATATTTTTCATATAACTTCTCAATGCATTCTTTCCCTATTCTTCATAGTTAGTTTCTTATATAGTCTACCCCCTCTTAAGGTAACTTAAATCTACCGAGCTCAGATATATATACCAAGGGACGAGGCAATGCAGCAGCACATAACAAATTAACACAAACAGCAATGACAAAAAAATGCAAATTGGCAAAGCAAGCAGCAGTATATCTAAATTAGCAAAGCAATTGCAATATTACAACTAATATAGGGCACAGTGCAGCAAACAAACAAAACAAAAAATCAGTAGTAAAACTGGCTTAACACAAGGTAAAATTCAGTAGGACAATGCCTGACAAACAGCAGCAACAAATGCCATAACTTATACCTAAACATGACAAAGCTCAAGCAGAAAAAAGATTACAGTAAAGATGGCCACATCTAATACCTATGTCACATCTTAACACTAGAGTGATGCATCACAAAAACTTACTCTGCAAAAATTACCAAATCGTTAAAAAATTATTTATGCAATTCCTGTGAAGGGAAATGTCTATTTGTGTTCCTTTTTTTTTTTTTTAAGAAAGTAGATCATAATATTATTCTTTACTGGGTCTTAATAGTGTTCAAAAGTCGTAATATATATATCAGTTCATGATATCCAGTATTACAAATTTATTGTCTCTGATGGACACACGTCCAGATCATCCGCTCTCGAAACTCCGCCATCTCTCTCCACCACTGCTGGCGGCTCACCTCCAACTGCGCAACGCTACGCGCTGTTAACAGTCAGCTGCCCAACAATACAATAGCAAATTCCAGCAATGCAGATCAGCCACAGACTGCACACAGCACAGTCAGTGATTTTCATATAGAGCGCTACGTGGCGTTACCAACATAAATATCTAAACAGCCTACTTACACATTTCCTTTACGGAAAATACTTACTGTTTTCAGATGTTTAGACACAAATCCAATACTGAGTGCTACCGCTTCTGTGATGTGTCTTTCCAACGGCAAACCTTTAGTTAGTGAACTGAAAACTACTGTTCATATTCAATTAACTTTACCACTTTTTCACTTTCTCATTACTGCTCCACGAATGATACATCGCTGCCTTAAGCAGTTCGGCAGCCTGAGCAGCCTCCAGGAGCGGTCCAAATCTTCATTTGCCCTGGCGCCTTCACTTCCATGTGCTCGCACTACATACTATGATTTCGCGCAGGCTAAAAAAGTGTTTTCTCTTGTTTGGACCACTCCTCAAAGCATGCTCTTATACCCGAAGTGGTCAAGGTCCACTCACAACAAACGGGCAATCCGAGTTTGAGATCACGGTCCAGCACAAATTTTCATTTGTTCTGAAATACTCTACGGCAAATGCGGAACCATAATCGCAGCTTGCGAGTTCATTCGTAATCGAATACGGCTGTTAATCGTCAACATATGGTCTCTCACTGCACTACAGTACAAACGTCGTTGTTGCAAAGTACAGTATCACGCGTGATTCTGGTTCTACAGACGTGTTTGTTGGCCAAGTGTCTCTGCGTTAATTTATGCTAATCTTAGAAGATACATTTCAAAATACTATTGCACTCGAGGTCATAAATTTTAGGCCTAGACAAACCACGAGGTCACAGCTGGTAGTGTCAGTGATGGTAGTAATAAAATTTTAACTACCACATCCAAAAAAGTAAAGTTATTTTGTTTGCAGGTACATGTCTGTATTCGTGGTACACATCGAAATAACTGTGCAACATGCTACAAACGCAGGTTCGAATACTGCCTCGGGCATGGATGTGTGTGACGTCCTTAGGTTAGTTAGGTTTACATAGTTCTAAGTATAGGGGACTGATGACCTCAGATGTTATGCCCCATAGTGCTTAGAGCCATTTGAACCATTTTTTTTAACCGTGCGACAGTGCCACAGCACATCGTTAGAGGAGACAATGGAGCAACTCACTCGTATTGTAAGGGGAACACCTGTGCAACAGTCCATGTTGAGTCGATGGAAGTGCACGACAACGACACGCATCAGCCACAGTAGGCAGCTAGCGCAGAGGCACCCGGTGTGGTCAACCAAGTGTGAATGACATAGAGCGGAGTGGCACAGTGGGAGTTTCAACAGGAGGCCTTGGTGCTCGAAAACCGGTATATCACAAGCCCAGTGGTCGTGGAAAAATAATGAAAATTTGTCTTGGATCAGTTTTCAAAATATTGCATGAGATTCTGAACATGAGAACCGTCACAACCCGCTGGATTCCACAACTGCCCACATCAAAAAAAGCCCGCTGTGGGAGGCAGCAGCGGAACTGTTGTAGCAATGTCAGGCTAATCCACGTGACTTCTCCAGCCAGCTTATCACCACGGGCGACCGTTAGATGCATAACTTTGACCCCGAGGCGAAGCAAATAGTGGAAAGATACGGATGCATCACTGACAAATACGACTATCATCGAGCCATGATGAAAGATTAGCGAATTACATGCAATTCAGAACTTGTAAGAGGTTTCCCACCAGTATGTGCCTAAAATATGATGACAAACAAGTAGAAGAAGTAGACAGTGTTAAATTCTTGGGATTACAGCTTTATAAATTCAGCTGGTAGCAGCACACCAAAGAAATGCTGAAGAGCCTAAACAAATCTCCATTTGCAATGCGAATGTTGTCAGGTATAGGGAATATAACAATGACAAAGTTGGCTTACACTGCTTACTTTCACTCCATACTGTCGCATGGGTTTATTTTTTGGCGTAACTCTTCAATCCAAGCTAAGGTTTTCTGATTATTTGTGGTGTGAACTCAAGAGGTCTGTTTGGGCAATTAGGGATATTAACTACTGCTTCCCAATATATTTATTCTTAATGAAAGTTGTCATTCAAATATACAGGGTTAGCACAAAGTCTTGCCCTGATTATAAAAATTTATAACAGAATAACCGTTTTACATAATAAGTTACATTATGATGCCGTCACATAGGTTAACGTTACTACACTCCTGGAAATGGAAAAAAGAACACATTGACACCGGTGTGTCAGACCCACCATACTTGCTCCGGACACTGCGAGAGGGCTGTACAAGCAATGATCACACGCACGGCACAGCGGACGCACCAGGAACCGCGGTGTTGGCCGTCGAATGGCGCTAGCTGCGCAGCATTTGTGCACCGCCGCCGTCAGTGTCAGCCAGTTTGCCGTGGCATACGGAGCTCCATCGCAGTCTTTAACACTGGTAGCATGCCGCGACAGCGTGGACGTGAACCGTATGTGCAGTTGACGGACTTTGAGCGAGGGCGTATAGTGGGCATGCGGGAGGCCGGGTGGACGTACCGCCGAATTGCTCAACACGTGGGGCGTGAGGTCTCCACAGTACATCGATGTTGTCGCCAGTGGTCGGCGGAAGGTGCACGTGTCCGTCGACCTGGGACCGGACCGCAGCGACGCACGGATGCACGCCAAGACCGTAGGATCCTACGCAGTGCCGTAGGGGACCGCACCGCCACTTCCCAGCAAATTAGGGACACTGTTGCTCCTGGGGTATCGGCGAGGACCATTCGCAACCGTCTCCATGAAGCTGGGCTACGGTCCCGCACACCGTTAGGCCGTCTTCCGCTCACGCCCCAACATCGTGCAGCCCGCCTCCAGTGGTGTCGCGACAGGCGTGAATGGAGGGACGAATGGAGACGTGTCGTCTTCAGCGATGAGAGTCGCTTCTGCCTTGGTGCCAATGATGGTCGTATGCGTGTTTGGCGCCGTGCAGGTGAGCGCCACAATCAGGACTGCATACGACGGAGGCACACAGGGCCAACACCCGGCATCATGGTGTGGGGAGCGATCTCCTACACTGGCCGTACACCACTGGTGATCGTCGAGGGGACACTGAATAGTGCACGGTACATCCAAACCGTAATCGAACCCATCGTTCAACCATTCCTAGACCGGCAAGGGAACTTGCTGTTCCAACAGGACAATGCACGTCCGCATGTATCCCGTGCCACCCAACGTGCTCTAGAAGGTGTAAGTCAACTACCCTGGCCAGCAAGATCTCCGGATCTGTCCCCCATTGAGCATGTTTGGGACTGGATGAAGCGTCGTCTCACGCGGTCTGCACGTCCAGCAAGAACGCTGGTCCAACTGAGGCGCCAGGTGGAAATGGCATGGCAAGCCGTTTCACAGGACTACATCCAGCATCTCTACGATCGTCTCCATGGGAGAATAGCAGCCTGCATTGCTGCGAAAGTTGGATATACACTGTACTAGTGCCGACATTGTGCATGCTCTTTTGCCTGTGTCTATGTGCCTGTGGTTCTGTCAGTGTGATCATGTGATGTATCTGACCCCAGGAATGTGTCAATAAAGTTTCCCCTTCCTGGGACAATGAATTCACGGTGTTCTTATTTCAATTTCCAGGAGTGTAGTTTCTTAAGATCACTTACATTAGCAAACCTCAACGTGTGCTCCATTAGTAGCTCCGAGAATGCGTTTCATTGACAGGACACTTAGAAGATGCAACAAGTCCACTAAAGAGACAGCTTACACTACACTCGTTCGTCCTCTGTTTGAATATTGCTGCGCGGTGTGGGATCCTTACCAGGTGGGATTGACGGAGGACATCGAAAGGGTGCAAAAAAGGGCAGCTCGTTTTGTATTATCACGTTATGCCAGCAGCCATAAAAAGTTAACTACCAATAAAGCTCAGTTTAAGAGGAGCCTAAAGGATTTATTGATGACCAACTCCTTCTATTCCACTGATAAATTTCTTAGTACAAATACGTGTCTGTTTGTGTGTGTGTGTGTGTGTGTGTGTGTGTGTGTGTGTGTGTGTGTGTGTGTGTGTGACTAACAATATAAAATAATGCGTATGTTAGTAGAATATGACTTCTGTGCAAATTCAGTGCAGTAGTGCTGTAAACTGATAAATGAAAATGCATTTAAAAATTTCGTTGACTCCTTCCACATCCACGACTATCATTCCGATTGGGATCTTTGGAAGGTACATAAGCATATTTGTTATTCATTGTTTATATTTCTTGTGTATTCCTTTTCTTCCTACATGTTCTACATCCTGGAGGATCTCCCCACATTGAATCAACTGCAACGAAAAGTACATCTAATCTAATCAGACTGATGTATGCTTATTTTTAGATTGAAAATTGGTCTGAGTTATGCAGTATATGAGCACATCTGATTGACGTTGAATAACAAGCACAACAGACTCATAAATTATTAATTCCAAGCACATCTGGACAGAATACACAAACACGTCTGGCCAAGACCGATTCAGAGTAAATAACTGATAAGGAACAGTGCAAGCACACTCTAATTAATAACGTTAATTGCGTCTGACTAATATTGACTAAAAAGTATAACGGGCTAATGATGAATTTAGAAGCGCAATGGACTGATAATTAATTACATGTCACTTTACGAATATTGCATGTGACTCATTATTTAAATACAGTGGGATTAATTTCCTATTATTTATACAAAACACACACTTCGATAACGTTTCTGGCTGCACAGATATAACCGCTCCACCTTTCTAGCGTCCTGTATCCATATACATCAGAAACTTTCTAGCTGGCCCGTGCAGTTAGCGGACAAATTAGCACTTACCTGCGATCTTATTCACAGCCTATTTCACACTGGAATGTAAAACTGAAAGAAAAGCGATCCTGTACTACATATTGTAGCAAGTGATCAAGCTGTGTCCTTAGATGGACCCTAGCACATGTTTTCCAAAACCTTGTATCTCTTAATGCAAATCTTCCCTTCCTTCGTACAGCCTCCCCACTCCCCAATAATAGGTTAATCTTCAGACAGAACGTCCATTTTAATAAGAAGAGATCAAAGATGCGGACACAGACAGTAGTTGACGAACAAGTGGAAACAAATCTTCAATAAAGATGAATAAGACACAAGAAGAAGAAAATGTAAATGCATTAATTCAAATGAAACAAATTTATACTCGAATTACTTCAAGCTGATTGCAGACTTTCGTATATAGTTCGCTCCAAGACAATACATTCGGGAACAAAAGAAATTTCTGTAACCAAACTCATGAAGTCTGCTTTTCACTTAGGTAATATATTTAGATATGGAATTAACAACAGAAATTACGTGACACATGATACACATATAACACTATAAAGCGTTCCTGCAAACTCTCTGTGGCATTCTACATATGTTTATACGCAACACGAAGGACTCGGTTTCCTATAATTAACGAAATAAGTACTCATCTAAAGTGACGCAAATAGCTATAAACTGCTACGCAATATGAGAGAGCGATCCTATTTCGCAAGAGACGCACCTATCCTGGCCTCAATAATCAACATCTCGTAAAGCAAATTTACAAAGAATTTACTGTCCAGGATGCTACAAGCATACCACACATTTCAACGAAACCAATTACCGAACGATTAAGATACACGCAGCCGAGAAGCTGCCACAGTAATAGCATCTGAATCCACACAAAGGAAAGTGGCGAGAAACTCCAGTCAGTGCGTTGGGATAATAATTTACGAAATATTATATGCAAACAATCACATTATAATAAAACATTGAGGGACACATCATTTGTGTAATGAATGAGCACCGCAATGTAATGATTGATTAGTTGGCTGGTGGTTGCCTGGTATTGGAAGAAAACAAAAATGAATCTATTGTAAATCTCCTTGTCATACGCAAGCTCAGCCTGGCTTTTAGGTAGCAGCGGCAGCGCGGTCATTTCAAACAGCTTGTCCTACACGAGCGTGTGAGCAAGAGGCTCGTTGTTCTCGCATTTCAGCTCCCTCAAGTCCTTCAGCTGAGTGCCTAGGATAAACCACTTTCTTTTGCTCAGTTCGACAGCCACTTGTCTTACTTAACCGCAGGTGACGATACATCTTGGACCAATAGGAAACCGCCCGGTAACCGAGAGGTTCTAGGCGCTTCAGTCTGGAACCGCGCTGCTGCAACGGTCGCAGGTTCGAATCCTGCCTCGGGCGTGGATGTGTGTGATGTCCTTAGGTTAGTTAGGTTTAAGTAGTTCTAAGTTCTAGGGGACTGATGACCTCAGATGTTTAGTCCCATAGTGCTTAGAGCCATTTGTGCCATTTTTGAACCAATGCGAAAACCTGAACAAGCACGCGAAAACTAAAACAGTTTACAATACACTGAAAGCGCTCTTCGTCTCTCCGCATGCGCATGCCAAATATACACATGACTTAAATTAAAATTAGTGACAATTATGAGCGTCTAAGGTCATCACTCTCTTATTCAGCCCCAGGACGGAATCTGTGTACCCCATCTGTTTGCATTTAGAGTAAATCTCATATGTAAGTGTTGGGACGTTTTTTAAACGTCTGTGTGCTTTTTCTGGCGCGGGGCCTGGGTAGATGAGAAGATGATGAGGACAACACAACACCCAGTCCATGGGCAGAAAAAATCTCCAACCCGACCCGGCCGGGAATCGAACTCGGGCCCGGTGCGTGGGAGGCAACAACAACACTTTATTTTTTGCTGGTCTCATTTTGTTCGTTAATGTTCGTTGCATTCGTCGGGGGCAGACGTCCCATGAAGCCTGTTCATCGTTAATCCGTTCACTCAATTTTTTTATTACAGAGGGCAGCTAATCCGACTGAACACGCTGAGCTATCATGCCGCCACATTCAGCTAAGCAGGACGAGTTATCTTCAAGGTGGAATATTTGTTCAACATCCAAATTACAGCCTTCTGTATCCAAGGTCTTTGTCAGAACATCCATAGTTCGAGAAAAGATGTTACAGTGAAGGGTGAATTTGAAAAGGAGGGCTAACATCGGGGCTTAATTTCAGTCTGAACGCTCCGGAATGGTGTCCCAGTTCCTCCCAGCGAATTTATTTTGAACGCGTCGGTACAAAGCGTCACTGGAGATTTAAAATAGTACATTTGTATTAAATTGTAACTATAATTTGGTGCCCGAAGTTGTGATCATTACTTATCACTATCGACTGTCTTTTTTTTTACGGCTGCTAGCAACCTCAGAGATCTACTGCATAACCAAGATAAGTTGAGCTTTGTTCCAAAATTGTGATCGGTACATATCGCCTTTTATTTGTGACTGTCAGCAACCTCAGCGTTCCAATGTCATGGCGATGTCTCGTGTCATGTGTGACAGTGAGGAAAAGTAACGGAAGGAGTGTTTGAACATGAGCATCCATATAACGCACTTTCACAAATCTTGTTTCTCGCTGAGTTAGTTCAGTGCATTCCAAACTCGAAATGAGGCTAATACTGTGGGCTTTAGTAGGCTAAAGCCAGAAACAATGATCACTCACATTTTTCAGGGCTGGCGTGGCCTCACGAGAGTCAGCAAGTCACCTGATCTTTTAAACTGTGTACAATTCGCCACAAGATGCAGCGGAACCCATTTCTAAATAATTCAAACGTAGAGGAGAAGGATGTATACCTCCGCCATGGGAAGACGGTAGAGCCGTCAACTTCACTTTATCATGAGGCTTCTCCAGCAGTCTTTTCTTTTCCATAAAAGAGGAAGAAAAGTCAGCAAAGGGAAGAAATTAATAATATCAGTCTCATTTCAGGACTTCATGTGGAATCAATAGCGACTAGTTAAAACGTGTGACCGAGTGGGATTCGAACCTAGAACTCCTACTTACTAGGCAATTGCAGTAACCACTCTGCCATGCAGACACATTGTTTGTTATAGTTTCGTGGACTGTTTCGGTGCACCTATCGACCAACTCATATTCCCACCCAGCGCCACCTATCTACAGTCCCAGTCTATATCCCCCTAGCTCACTACTTTGAGATTCCTACAGGAGATCTAACATGACTGTGCATTCGTACTGAAGGTAACAGGTTCATAGCCCACGAAGGCGAATCAGTTACATGAATGTGTCGTGTAATTGTGTGGTCTCTATCGTTTCTGACATGTCAGAGACAACAGACGCCACGCTTCATATAAATGATTCGCCTTAATAGGCTATGCTCCTCAAATATCCTGATCACATCGCCTTCCTGGGTCTCTATCCTACCTTTCAACGGCCCCAACGCACCCTCCAAACCCACCCTGGCCCGTTCACCAGTTGGTGTAACCAACCCCTCCTAAACCTAGGCAATCATCATAGCCTGCACCACCTGCTCCTTCTGTCTACACGATTTATAACTCACCATTTATGGTCGTCCCATCCAGCTCACCACCACCCTGAGATACGTTGCCCTCACCCTTGACTGTCACCTCACCTGGACACTTCATCTCCTGACAATCCAGCAAAAAGCCCATTCCCGCCTCCACCTCCTGAAACTCCTGTCTGGCTGGACATGGCGATTGCATCCTTCCACCATCCTCCACACCTACAAATCCCTCATCCATCCTATGCTCTGTTATGCCGGCGTTGCTTGGATCTTTGCCCCCCCCCCCCCCCACTTTTATAAGGCCCTCCAAACCTTCAAACCCCACATGCTCCATCTTGCCCTCTGTATCCGCCTTCCTTCCCCCATACGACTCCTGTATGACATTATCCGCTTCCCCCGCCTCCTACTTTTCCTCCAACATCTCTGCATCGTTTACACTGTCCGCAGGATTGATCCCCCGCACCCCCTGGTTTTCTCGTTCCTCTCCCCCCCCCCCCCCCCCCCCCGCCCATCGCCACACCTCTTTCACTGTATCCCTCCCTCTCTCCACCTCCACACCCTCCATCTCCTTCATCGAGGCAATTTCCAGCACCTCCCCCTCCTGGATGTTGAACTTCGCCGGGACATCTACCCTTCCTTCCAACTATAACCTGGCCTTGTCTCTCCCACCCTCCCCAGGCCCCCCTTTTCCTCTCCCCTCCTTCTCTGAGAGTGGATTTTCCTCCTACCTCCTTGAGTCCCTGCCCCCCTCCTTGACTGTTTCCCTCCCTAGTCCTGCCCTCCCCATCCCTCTTCAGCGTGCCCTCCCTTCTTCCCTTCACCCTTGCCTTCATGACCCTGGCAGATCCTCTCAGATTACTCATCGTAATCAGTGTGCTCCATCAGTGTTGTGTGCGGTGCTGTTCTCCCGTGCATCAAGAGCTGTGATTTTAATTCTGTGCTGGCCTTGTACATAGTGTTACAGTTAATGATTCTTATGTGCTACACCATCTGTTGGTACGTTCATGATCCGGTCATGCTTCACCTTGTGTTCTTTTAATTGTCCCAGTGTGTGGTTTTTTGTGTGTGCTACTTTTTTACAGATTTAATCTCCATTTTACAGTCCCCTCCCTTTTTGTCTGTTCTCTTCCGTATTGTTCCCCCTTTTTATATCTATGTACACCATATTTTCTCCTTTCTGTTATTTTAAATGTCTTCTTTTGTATAATTACTGTCTTTCAGCTGAAGAGCAGGGCATATGCTGCTGCCAGCCCACCCCATATGAGGCACTGAATTACAATACAAGAAAAAAAATCGATGGACTAAGAATCCACCACCTTCGTTTCAAATGCACAGTCACATTCGACGTTTTGCGGGAATCTCAAAGTAGGGGGAAAGGGGGAAATAGACGGTGATTGGGAATAGGTGGCTCTGGGTGGGAATGTGGATTGGCCGAGGGGCGTATCGAGGGAGCCTGTGCATGTACAATGAACCCTTTGTTCAGGTGGCGTAATGGTCAACGTAACTGCCTATTAAGCATGAGATCACAGGTTCGAATCTCGATCCAGCCCGAATTTTCACTCCTCATTTCTTACTTTGCATAAAGTCCGGATGCAGTTCTGTTTCTTTCTCCCTACATCTTCGATTTACATGACATGTATCACAGCTGCGCACTCTGCATATGCGAAAGAACAGCCACCATGCATTCATATAACATCTTCCGATATTCTCGATTTGGTTTCGGGAGACGAAGACTGTGTAGATAGCTACCAATACTGTAAGTTGTGTTTCACAGGATTTCTCAAATTACAGTACTGACTAGGATCAATTTGCAGTTTGCTACATGTATCTGATATCTGAATGAGCACCACTATTTCACCGGCCGCTGTGGCCGAGCGGTTTTAGGCGCTACAGTCTGGAACCGCGCGACCGCTACGGTCGCAGGTTCGAATTCTGCCTCAGGCAGGGATATGTGTGATGTCCTTAGGTTAGTTAGGTTTAAGTAGTTCTAAGTTCTAGGAGACTGATGACCTCAGATGTTAAGTCCCATAGTGCTCAGAGCCATTTGAACCAATTTTGAACCACTATTTTTCTCTCAAGAAATTTAATATACTGTAGCATATGTACTAGATAATTTACAGCTTCACCGAGCTAAGTCAAAAAATTATGATATTCACAACTTGTTATCTGCAGCAACAGTGCGGTATGACTTTTGTTCTATGAGAGGAAAAATACTTATAAATATATCAATCACTGACATTGTTAATAAACATACAGAGTTCTTTTCCTGCCATGAAAAAGTCTGTATCAATTGTTCTCACTTTGCTTAGTAATACATGCACAATTCAGCAAACCTTCAGTGCTCTAGGAAGAGTAAAACTGGTCGTATTCTACAGTGAGTGAAAACGGGCTATGTGGGTTGTACGTGTAAAATGTTCATAGAAGAAAAGTGACTGAAAAATCTGATTTCACTAGCTTAATTATCTACAAATTTGAGTAAGAGTAGTTTCATATTACATGTGATTCTTCGCAGTTACTCGATGAACAGAAGGCAAATAACATTTAAGGCATTTACTAAACATTTAACTCCGTGTCTCATGTTACATTGTGCTTTTTTTCCCTAACTCTGCGGAAAGTCGGAATTGAACGTGACCCCGATGGGCTAGGAAAAGCTTCATCCTCACTCATCGCTAAATGCTTTATTAATTAATACTGGACACACGTTCACAGAGTAGCTACAGTGCAACTCTTTGAACTTTGCAGCTAG
Source organism: Schistocerca americana (assembly GCF_021461395.2). Lineage (NCBI taxonomy): Eukaryota > Metazoa > Arthropoda > Insecta > Orthoptera > Acrididae > Schistocerca > Schistocerca americana. The sequence continues at coordinate 440,224,615 of NC_060125.1, forward strand.
CAGCAATTGAAAACATAACGTCATAGTGACAAAGACTAGCGGCTTGTGCCGTTATGTAATCGAGCAGAAATACGAAGCAAAGTGACACGCCTCCGGCGACAGACAGGATAGCACCTGTGTTTATGTTAAACCTTGAGGTTTTATTGCTTTCATTATAAGAAATTGTGTTTTAAAAACGTGAATTTCAAAACAGTATTTCGTAAAAAATGTTTTCTCTCTGTACGTTTTATCACGAGCTGTCAAAAAACCAAATTCGAGATTTTCATGGCTGGGTGAAGGGGGAGAATGGCGGGCGGGGTGCTTGTACGGTTGAAGAAGTGTGTTCTGACACCAAACATTTTAGAATTAACGATTAAGTTTATTTTTCCCAGAAGATAATTAAAACTTTATGACTGTCCATCAAATTCGGTCTAAAACGTGATGCAAATGTCATCTTAACCGAAATATTAGGCTGACTAATGGTGAGAATACGTAATTTCATAACTTTGGAACCATGCTAACGAAAAACGCACATGGTCAATAAAAAAATACGGGTGAATTTACACGTAATCAGCGGCAAGTGAAGAGTAACAAATTGTTCAAATGTGTGTGAAATCTTATGGGACTTAACATTCACAAAATTCCTCGTATATATTAAACGGTTTGTGATACGTCCCCTTTGAAAAATTACTGACACACAATATTTTTTTGACGCAACGCAATCTGACTTTCAAAAATCCCTACAAAAGAATGGCCCTGACTAACATTAACCTATACGTTTCACAAATCGCTTACCTCACAAAAATCTTCGTTACTCGAATTACTGCAATACAGCGAGCGCCACTACTGCCAGCTAAATAAAAGATTCAAACTACGGAAGGCACTAACTACTGATAGGCATAGTTAGCAAATGAAAGATTTTAATAGAGAACAAACAATGTATTTACCTTAATAGTCATCAAAAGTCATAATATAAATAGCGGTTCATGACATCCAGTCTTACAAATTTCAAAATTCCGCCATTTCTCTCCCCCAAATCCACCACTGCTGGCGGCTCACCTCCAACTGCGCAACGCTACGCGCTGTTCGCATCCAGCTGCCAAACACTACAATGGCAGACAACAATGCAAACTAGCCACAGACTGCACACAGCACAGCCAGTGATTTTCAAACAGAGCGCTACGTAACGTTGCCAATAAGAAAACATAAACAGCCTACTTACATAGCCCCCATACTCCCCACAAAAAATTTTACAAATTGTTTTGGGCAGTGGCCAATAATGATTTGATAAAATTTTTCATAATTACAATAACAAAGATATCAAATGCACACACTTATTGATACAATGTTGGTCTAAAGCTAAAATTTTCTCACAGTCCATCATAAAGATAGTCCTGATCATTCATCACAGTAAAATCGCAGTGTTTTTCTCAAAGTCTGAGCAGTAAAAGAAAATGCACATGGAAGTAGTGGATTTCCATGCAGTCTTGAAGAAGTAGTGTTGTCCTTCCAACGGAAAGACAGTGCTGACTCTCGACATGCAGACAAGTAATGGGTTACAACAGAACAAACCCACAGCAGAGTCATTCGAAGTTTTGAAGAATATTGGTAGGCAGGTCATCACAGAGTAGACCCACTGTAGTCCTGGTAGAGATTACGGTATTGGTGGGCCACCAGAGGTGCAGACCCACTGTAGTCCCGGTAGAGATTGTGGTATTGGTGGGCCACCAGAGGTGCAGACCCACTGCAGTCCTTGTAGAAATAATGGTATTGGTGGGTCATCAAAGATGCAGACCCACTGTAGTCCTTGTAGAGATGGCCAGCAGCTATCTGTTGTGACTGTGCAGGTGCACAATCACCATTGAAGAGTCTTGCGGATAATATAGCAAGTCCATAACCACCACTTGTGCACTCACAAAATTTTTGGAATTGTCCTTAGAACCAGCAATGCTGTTATCCAGTCCCTTGCTGAATTATTAACACACGTGCAAACACTAACAGCCCCTACTTCTCACATATTGTCCATATACTATGACCAACAGAAATGTGTGCAGTGAAATGGAACTTACAAGTTAATAATATGATGAATTGGTGTCAATTACAATTTAATAACATAAGAATACAATTACAAAGGCACAAAATACATCATTAAAGAACATAACAATACAGATAACATTTGTAGTACAGGCTTTACAAAAGAATCGAAATAACATATACATCAGTGTCACAGGAATTATTACATGAGTACATACATAAAAGATCAGAATAACTTTCGAAAAATCAACTTCACACATGAGCATTAAAACAGAACAGAATAAATGTCTAAACATCTTTACAACGAAAATAACAGACTATCAGAAAAATTCTACAACATAACTCTTATTAGCTAAACACATTAAGACAGGAAAAACACAAATTCACATAGTGTAATAACACAAAAATACAGGACAGGGTTTGTTTTCAGTGTGACATTTGGTACTGCAGTCCACCCTAAAACTTCATTCCATATATCTTTCCTCTTATTTCAACATTTGTTTCCACCAAAAAAATTCTATCCAAGCACGCTTTCTGTATTTATATGTTCACACATTTCTTACCTCATTATTTATTTTCCATCACCTTACCTCATCATTTATTTCCAAGAAAATCCTACCTAAACCTGTTGTCCCTAAACCCTACTTTTTTGGTTCATATCCTCTTTCAAAATACTTTTTTGGCCAAACCATTTTCTTATAGCTTCTCAATACATTTCTTCCAATTCATCACAACTTGTTCTCTGAAATGAAATGAAATGTCGTGTGGCTAAGGCCCCCCGTCGGGTAGACCATTCGCCTGGTGCAGGTCTTTCAATTTGACGCCACTTCGGCGACCTGCACGTCGATGGGGGTGAAATGATGATGATTAGGACAACACAACACCCAGTCCCTGAGCGGAGAAAATCTCCGACCCAGCCGGGAATCGAACCCGGGACCTTAGGATTGACATTCCGTCATGCTGACCACTCAGCTACTGGGGCCGGACACTTGTTCTCTTATATGGCCTACCCCATCTTAAGCTAACTTAAATCTACTGAGCTCAGATGCTAAACTAAGGTACGAGGCAATGCAGCAGCACAAAACAATTAATACAAACAGCAATGAAAAAAATGGAAATTGTCAAAGCAAGCTACAGTAAATCTAAATTACCAAGCAAATGCAACATTACAACTAATATGAGCGAATGTGCAGCAACAAGAAAAAATAAATCAGTAGTAAAACTAGCTTAACAGAGTGATACAAAGTGAAATTTAGTAGCACTATGCCTGGCAAACAGCAGCAGCAAATGCAATAACTTATATCTAAACATGACAAAGCTCAAGCAGAAAAAATAGTACACTAAAATGGCCATGTTTAATACCTATGTCACATCTTAATACTAGAGTGATGCATCACAATTTATTCTACAAAAGAAATTGCCAAGTACTTGAAAACAAAATTATGTATACGTTTACTCTTATTAATCCCTTCTTATTGTTCTTTCCTTTCCAAGTGCTCCTTTTTCGAAGAATGTGGATAATAAAATTATTATTTAATAGATCTGTTGACAGAAAGTTTTCACATTAGCAAATGCATTTAACTTTATTTTATAAAACCAATGCTGCAACACAGCTGGAAAACAGATATCAAATGAAATAAGCAACTATGCACAAAGCATAAAAATATAATTCAATAGTCATGTGGCATTTCATAAGTTAGTAGAAATTCTCTCAATTCTCGTGGAAAGATGCTTGTCATAATAAGGTGTGCAGATGTAAGTATCTTTCCAAGTAATGAGCGTGTCGTATTTGTGATGCTTTCTACAAAGGAATGTCGATAGTGAGGATAATGGCCTCTTTTTTTTTCTCCACCTAATGGCTTTCTTTTGTCAGATGACTACCTCTCAGCTGGGCGCCCAAAACGCATTACGTCAAGGTCACTTACCTTTCTTACTGAAATATTTACGACATCAGTTTCTGCTAAAGTGGCAGTCTCATATAAAAAATTTCACAGGTCAAGAATTTGCGTTACAAACCTGTAGAAACAAAATCCTATTGGTATAACAGTGTCCAAAAAAATTTTCGTCGCCATTGTAATACATTCACGCATTTTCATGCATTCATAATTCTAAAATACGATTCTTGGTTTCCAACATCCTTTTCCGCAAAGCAGAGTCCCTAACCACTGTTTATTATTCCTTACCTTATTATACATATACATATTCGTCGACACTTCTTCAATATTTCATCATAAGAAATACGTAGCATAATCAAACTCCTCATATACGGTATCATCATCTTATTGATCATAGACATACCTCAACAGCATAATACATATCGTCGTCGTTATAATATTATAACATCTCAGTCAATTCTCAAAATCGTCGTAGCTTCCTCCAATAATTTCAAAACCTAAAAAAAATTCTCTGCTCATTTCAATAGTGTCATCTACCTCAAACGTACTTTAAAATCATGATCCCATACCAAATACATCATTTAGAGCTCTCATAGTATCACAATGGTTCTGAAAAATATGAAGGGTTCACACAGTACAGACAAAATACAATTTCATGAGTGTGAAGTTATCCAACGGTGTAATTGGGTAAATATCTGTCACTGACGTAGTAAAAAAAAAGTTTGTTTCTCTGTTAAAGAATAAGATAGCTATGTAATTCTGTGTTAGAGAAATATGGTACCGATGTGTAAAGTTGTATAAGCAAATACCATATTAGCTAGGGCTCCTTGTGGTTGCCAAACACATGGTACACAAAGTAAGCGTGTACCCCCCTGAGAATTAATGTAATTATACCCTCAGGTGTTACAGATTACAGCAATGGAATGACATGTATCACGGAAAACTTTCTTTGTAATTCAAAAATCTTGAAAAATAAATGGTTTAAGTACAAAATTAATCACTCAAATGCGTGCCCTGTAGCGCTAAATGTGCGTCTTGCTGTAAGATAATTCTGTGGAAGTGTCGTAGTTATCGTCCTCTGTAAGCAAAGTTCTGCTGAAGTCAATGTACGTACCTCATCATAAACGAAAGTGAAATGCTTTGCGTATATATATATATATATATATATATATATATTGTAGTTATTACATACCTTACCGTGATCAAGAACGTACTATAATGTGACGTACTGTTGTGCTACGAAAAAGGCTGTCTCATTGTAGCTATACCACAAAAGTTACTACTAAAACATGTTTTACTTTCCAGAATAATACAGAAAAACTGTGCAGATATAAAATAGATTCACCACAAAAGCAACAATGTAAATTGTGTCACATATTAATAGCGTCGTGATATAATCGTGGAGCTATCAAAGAAACCAAATGCTAAGTCATCTTTAATCTCACCGAATGTACTTCAAATAAAGAGTATCTTTTCAAGTAAACCAAAATGTTGCATTAAAATCTCATTAGCAGTATAAGTTCTAAGTATGTAAGCCTGATAGTCGTTACGTAATCGTGCAACTTGTTGCAAGAATGTACAACACTGTGTCGTCTGTTCACAATAACAATGCATTCGTAATTACTGTCTAAATAAGTTGCCCAGGTTCTTCACTGGATATTTAACTTCAAACATTGTTGAATGGTAACAGTTTCTTAAGTCTGACAAAGCATACTAGAAATGTGAAGTGACAAGTTTTATGGCAAAGACAAAGTTAAAAAGCAGATTATCTTTCATCAAACGGTTTTATATGTGGAATGTGGTGCAATCCCTTACCCTTTCTAGTACGCAGAGTTTCAACGTCATCGCAATTATCATGTGGTATACGTCGGTAAAGAGTACTGGAATTTTTCTCAAGGTTAGCGTCTATGTTATTTTTCTCTGAGCCAGCCGGCGCACGTGGCTGCCTGCGGTGCGAGTCATTGTCTGTGTCTTTGTTGGCGCGCGTCGTTATTGGGATTAGGAGACCTAACTTCTACAAATTCACCTTGTCGAGAGTGCCCTGCCCTGTTTGAATCTCGCCAGTTCTGATGCAATTCAAGTCTGTCGTTACGATTATATCGTCTGTCGTCATGTCAGTAGTTCCTGTAGTTTCTTTCTTGTGGGTTAAGTACTGGAGAATTTCTCCCTGAATCGTAACTACGCGCTGGACCATTGCGTCTAAAGTTATTCTGTCTTCCTTGATAATAATTATTTCGGTTCCCATATTGTCTGTTTCTCTGATTGTCTCTGTGATAGTCACTACCACGGAGAGGTGATCTTTCCCTGTAATTATTACTACCCTGCCAACGGTTGTCATATGGGTGGTGTCTGTTTTGGTCACGATTTGTGTTGTGAGAATAGCCTTGTCGTGTCCAGTTATTATTTATTTCATCGCGGAATTGCGACGGATGTGACCTGTAATTGTTGTGTTCCTGTTTTCGTGTTCCGCGATTGTCAGTGTCAATTTCTAATTCTTGTAAGAGTCCCTGAAAAGCTTCAATGTCGTCTTTGCAACGTCCTGCCAAAATAATATGTCGTAAATGTTCAGGCAATTTGATTAAGCAAATGCGGATGAGTTCTGAGGGCTGTATGGGTTTGACAGGTACTGATTCTTGTGCAACATGTCTTCAAAATATTTCACAAGACTGGAAAATTCAGATTGTTTGAAATGTTTCATCATTATGATGCTATGTTTTACTCGGTCTTGTGTAGCTTGAGACCAGTATGCCGAGAGGAAGGTATGATAAAATTCTCCTTCACTGTGGCAATCGTGAATGACTGATCGCATTCTTACAGCTGGTTCATTCTCCAAGTAGCCACACATAAATTCTAACCTGTGCTCCAATGACCAGTTGGGCGGAAAACAATGAGAGAATTGATGAAACCATGCTTGTGGATGAATGTCGTTGTCAGAATTCTTAAATGTTTTGAATTTATGTGTAGTAATGAACAGCTTATAGTCAAAATCATCATGTCGGCGAGTCGCATGTCGGTCATTGTTACGTCGTTTCGGCGGTTCCATCTCAAAATTCGGTGTACCTTGCCAGTTTCTTTCATAATTTCCGAAGTGCCCTGAGTTATTATTTTGTGGCTGTTCCGTATTTCTATGTCCCTCTTTCCGTATTGAAGCGCGAGTGGTCTCTAAAATATGTAATTCCTGTATTACCTGTGTCAACTGATCTTGTACTTCCCGGATTCCTCTTTGGTGTTGCGTATTAATTTGATTCTGATTTTGTTTGAATTTCCTAATTTGTTCGCACTCTTCTGTGTCATTAAAGACTACCGGTTTTGTGTCATTCAGATTATCATCTATCTTTGTAGATATAATATTTAGCTGATCCGAAAGTTCAACTACTTTCTCTGATAATGAACTAATTTCCTCCATGTGTCTTTCTGAACCAATTTTCAGAGTATCTACTGTGTCCTTTAGGTTTTCCTGAGTTTTTGCAAGTTGCATAACCGAATCGGTAGATGCGACTGAGTCAATTTTAGCTTGCAAGGTGTCGTGATTTTCATGCACTATAGTTTGTAGTTCCTTTATGGCTGCTTCGTGCTTCTGTAATGCATTTTCATGACGCGAAAAAATAGGTTGGAAATGCTCACAAATTTGTGTTTTTACGTCATTACAGACTTTTTGACATTTCGATTCGATTTTATGTAACTCAGTAGTTAAATCTTCACGTGTTTGTTCAAGTGTGGTGTCTAACTTTTGAAGATTTTGTTCCATTGCCTCTAAATGTTGCTGTGTTTGTCTCTGGTGTTGTTCCATTGTGTCTAACTTTTGAAGATTTTGTTCCTTTGTGTCAAACTTTTGAAGATTTTGTCCCATTTGTTTCTGATTTTGTCGAAGCGTTGTGTCTAACTTTTGAAGATTTTGTTCTATTGTGTCTAACTTTTGAAGATTTTGTTCCATTGTGTCTAACTTTTGTAGCCTTTGTCCCATTTGTTGCATTAACTGTAATAACAATGCACTGGTGCCTGAAACATGTTCCTCAGTGCTTTTCGGCAGTGAAGTTGCACCAGAAACGTTCACATTTTGTCAAGCAGAAAATGTGTCTTGACTTATTTGAGAAAACGGTGAGGATCCAAAACCTGAATCTGCAGTAGTTGCAAAATTGTGTCCTGTCATTCCCGATTCCTGAGGCGGGCTGTTGCCGACCGATCGATCGATAATGCTTCCCTGTTCACTAATTGTTTCATTGTCTACACCATTGTTTGCCGCCCGCTCCATTTCCCTATGCACAACTACCAAATTACTATGCTGAACATTAGTTAATTCATTACACGGTGGTGCTAAAACACTTCTTCGTCTTCACTGTCATTTCTCAGTTTACTTTGGAGCCTAGTATTACGTTTTTCACACGCCATTATTGTCACAATATTTCACATGACAACACAGAAAAGCACAATTTGAAGAGCAAAATAAGAAAGCATATTAACATAGCATTGAAAATGACATCTCGTTAGTTGCAAGCGCAGCTGCGAAATACTTGTTGCAAATCTACATGCATGCCACAACTATTTAACTGTACAAGAGTGAGAAACTACAACTACAAAGGAAATTCTCTCTACAATTACGCACTAGCAATAAACAAAAGCTACACTAATTACACAAACTACAAGAAAAAATCAGAAGTTTCCAGTGAGGTATCCTCGGCTAAGGGTCGACATATGAAACGTCCCCTTTGAAAAATTACTGACACACAATATTTTTTTGGCGCGACGCAATCTGACTTTCAAAAATCCCTACAAAAGAATGGCCCTGAGTAACATTAACCTATACGTTTCACAAATCACTTACCTCACAAAAATCTTCGTTACTCGAATTACGGCAATACAGCGAGCGCCACTACTGCCAGCTAAATAAAAGATTCAAACTACGGAAGGCACTAACTACTGATAGGCATAGTTAGCAAATGAAAGATTTTAATAGAGAACAAACATTGTATTTACCTTAATAGTCATAATATATATAGCAGTTCATGACATCCAGTCTTACAAATTTCAAAATTCCGCCATTTCTCTCCCCACATCCACCACTGCTGGCGGTTCACCTCCAACTGCGCAACGCTACGCGCTGTTCGCATCCAGCTGCCCAACACTACAATGGCAGACAACAATGCAAACTAGCCACAGACTGCACACAGCACAGCTAGTGATTTTCAAACAGAGCGCTACGTAACGTTGCCAATAAGAAAACATAAACAGCCTACTTACATTTGTTATTGTGGTCTTCAGTCCTGAGACTGGATTGATGCAGCTCTCCATGATACTCTATCCTGTGCAAGCTTCTTCATCTCCCAGTACCTACTACAACCTACATCCTTCTGAATCTGCTTATTGTATTCATCTCTTGGTCTCCCTCTACGATTTTTACCCTCCACGCTGCCCTCCAATACTAAATTGGTGATCCCTTGATACCTCAGAATATACCCTGCCAACCGATCCCTACCTCTAGTCAAATCGTGCCACAAATTTCTCTTCTCTCCAATTCTATTCAATACCTCCTCATTAGTTATGTGGTCTACCCATCTAATCTTCAACATTCTTCTATAGCACCACATTTCGAAAGCTTCTAATCTCTTCTTGTCTAAACTATTTATCGTCGACGTTTCACTTCCATACACGGCTACACTCCATACAAATACATTCAGAAACGACTTCCTGACACTTAAATCTATACTCGATGTTAACAACCATCTCCTTAAATTGCCACCTTTTTGCAGTTTCTTCAGTTTTAATCTACAGTTCATAACCAATGGATTGTCTTCAGCGTCCACTTCTGCCCCTGGAAATGTCTTACAATTTAAAACCTGGTTCCTAAATCTCTGTCTTACCATTATATAATCTGTCTGATACCTTTTAGTATATACAGGGTTCTTTCATGTATACAACCTTCTTTCATGATTCTTAAACCAAGTGTTAGCTATGATTAAGTTATGCTCTGCGCAAAATTCTACCAGGCGGCTTCCTCTTTCATTCCTTAGCCCCAATCCATATTCACCTACTATGTTTCCTTCTCTCCCTTTTCCTACTCTTGAATTCCAGTCACCAATGACTATTAAATTTTCGTCTCCCTTCACTACCTGAATAATTTCTTTTATCTCATCATACATTTCATCAATTTCTTCGTCATCTGCAGAGCTAGTTGGCATATAAACTTGCACTAGTGTAGTAGGCGTGGGCTTCGTGTCTATCTTGGCCACAATAATGCGTTCACTATGCTGTTTGTAGTAGCTTACCTGTACTCCTATTTTTTACTCATTATTAAACCTACTCCTGCATTACCTTTATTTGATTTTGTATTTATATCCCTGTATTCACCGGACCAAAAGTCTTGTTCCTCCTGCCACCGAACTTCACTAATTCCCACTATATCCAACTTCAACCTATCCATTTCCCTTTTTAAATTTTCTAACTTACCTGTCCGATTACGTGATCTGACATTCCACGCTCCGATCCGTAGAACGCCAGTTTTCTTTCTCCTGATAACGACGTCCTCCCGAGTAGTCCCCGACCGGAGATCCGCATGGTGACTATTTTACCTCCGGAATATTTTAGCCAAGGGGACGCCATCATGATTTAATCATACAGTAGCCTCCCGCTGGTGGCCGAGCGGTTCTGGCGCTACAGTCTGGAACCGCGCGACCGCTACGGTCGCAGGTTCGAATCCTGCCTCGGGCATGGATGTGTGTGTTGTCCTTAGGTTAGTTAGGTTTAAGTAGTTCTAAGTTCTAGGGGACTTATGACCTCAGCAGTTGAGTCCCATAGTGCTCAGAGCCATTTGAACCATTAATCATACAGTAAAGCTGCATGCCCTCGGGAAAAATTCCGGCTGTAGTTTCCCCTTGTTTTCAGCCGTTCGCAGTACCAGAACAGCAAGGCCATTTTGGTTAGTGTTACAAGGCCAGATCAGTCAATCATCCAGACTGTTGCCCCTGCAACTACTGAAAAGACTGCTGCCTCTCTTCAGGAACCACACGTTTGTCTGGCCTCTCAACAGATACCCTTCCGTTGTGGTTGCACCTACGGTACGGCTATCTGTATCGTTGAGGCACGCAAGCCTCCCCACCGACGGCAAGGTCCATTGTCCACGAGGGGGTGGGGGCCAAGCTTACACACTACTTAACTTAAATTATCCTACGGACAAACACACACACCCATGCCCGAGGGAGGACTCGAACCTCCGCCCGGACCAGCCGCACAGTCCATGACCGCAGCGCCCTAGACTAATTCCGCGCGGCGAAGCGTAACAAAAATAAAACTTCGCCACAATGAGGAAGAACTCTGCGTCTCCTGCTTGATAATCTTCTGAAGTTTAGGGAGCTTGCAGGCAGTGAGTGATATGGCGCCTATTTTTGGATGCAGGAGACATGACGCCACGGGACTCCCCCCGCTGTATTTCTGTCGGCAGCTGCTCTGCGCGTGTGCAGAATCGTTTCCTCCTCGCAATTCCAGCTCGCTTCGAACCAGCCAGCGGGAACCACGGCGCATGCGCTGGTTCGGCCCTGGCTGCTGACGTCACGCGGCCCCGCGCTGTCTGGCGCTGCGAGGCCGTCCGCGGTGGGCTCTTAAATTAACGCAGCGCGGGCCCTGGCATTCGCTTCACCTGCCCGCTCGCTCCTAAAGCATTCATAACGCCTTCAGCCCCCTCCGTTTTCGTGCTTGCCCTGGTCTTCGCTCTAATTGCATCCTCTCTATATCCGCAGTATACGTCCGAAGCACCATACTGTGTGTACCACGCTCGTAATGATATTCTGGCTCACACGGAAATCTCCTACATAGGTATGTGCGATGTTGGTAAATCGTCGGCGCCGATTTCATCCCCGACGTCTCAATGTCGATGGTCGACGATAATTGTCTGCAAACCGTAGATATTTAATGATGAACGGTGTAAGAAGCAGCATACAAATACTCTAATATTACAAGCATTAATCAATAAATACAGCAATAATTAACATTACACATCCTGAAATTGTTTTTTCTACATATTGTAATGCTTTTTTTTATTGTCTGTTGGTGTTTCTAGTAATGATCCAGGAAGAATAAATTGATTCTTACTGCTCAAACCACATTTAACGTAACAAAGAATCCTCCTCCATTTCTGTAATACATTTCGTAACACCGTATATCCTGAAAAATACAAAATAAAGTAAGAACAATCGCTGTATCACTCGTCAGTGAATACGACTTTCCTACACTGCCGCATCATTTGGTAATCATCTTTAATTCTGACACAGAGCGCGTGAAAATGAAAGATGTTTGTAAGTATGCATTATTCGTGCCCGCCAGGTTAGCCGATCGGTCTAATGCACGGCTTTTCGGAGCGGGAAGGAGCACCTGGTCCCCAGCACGAATCCGCCCGGCAGACTTGTGTCGAGATCCGGTGAGCCGGCCAGTCTGTGGATGGTTCTTAGGCGGTTTTCCATCTGCCTTGGCAAATGCAGGCTGGTTCCCCTCATTCCGTCTCAGCTACGCTATGTCGGCGATTGCTGCGCAAACAAGTTCTCCACGTACGCGTACACCACCGTTACTCTACCACGCAGACATAGGGGTTAGACTCGTCTGGTGTGAGACGTTCCCTGGGGGGTCCACCGGAGACCGAACCGCACAATAACCCTGGGTTCGGTGTGGGGCGGCGGAGGGGTGAAGTGGACTGCGGTAGTCGTCGTGGGGTTGTGGACCATTGCGGCTGCGGCGGGGACGGAGCCTCTCCGTCGTTTCTAGATCCCCGGTAAACATACAACACGATTTATTCGTAATTAGTATATTTCAAACCAACAAACGAAAATAGCACTTATATTAACGTGGACCAAATATAGTCTTACATATCTTAGACAAAAAATGTACTTACATAATTCGATGTATCATTCTTAAGAATTAAAAAAAAAACCGGCACTCTCTACATGAAGCCATGAAAGCATGCACTGAATGAACAATGAAATCCTTTAGCCCAGGCTTAGATACAACAACAGTGAATGTTTCCGTCTTGGTTCATTTAAAAATATTGCTTCCCGCTTCCCCCCTACCCCATGGCTACGTTAGACAGTCGAAACAGTGTTGCACTGGTGTTTTGTTTAAATAACGAAAACATAACTCACAGTAACAAGTTGCCTACTTTATTTTGTAACATCGAAGTTCGATCTTTTGTCTGTAACATCATTGTACAAAGTTTCAAAAACTTCATTATTGATTTTACGATATGGATTATTAAACACCAAACATCAATTTATTGTAAATATCGATGATCAACAGACGTCCCTAATTATGGCTCAAATGGCTCTGAGCACTATGGGACTTAACTTCTGAGGTCGTCAGTCCCCTAGAACTTAGAACTACTTAAACCTAACTAACCTAAGGACATCACATACATCCATGCCCCAGGCAGGATTCGAACCTGCGACTGTAGCGGTCGCCCAGTTCCAGACTGTAGCGCCTAGAACCGCTCGGCCACCCCGGCGGGCCCCTAATTATCTACGGCCCGGGAATATGGTGGTGGTCATTAATATGTGGTAAGCCACTGTTTCACTTAATATTGTTCTGGAGATGTATAAAAATGTAAACAACGGCTGTACAGTAAATTATTTTTTCAAGCGGTTCATAATTGTGAGTTACTTTGTAATGTGAACTAGAAGGCGGAATTGATGAAGACAATCGGCACCCAATGTGGTTTTGAAATGCCTGCGACAGTAAATAGCCAGTAAAGTTTATTGTAATCCCATATCAATGTCCAGAAATTTTGAGACATAGGCTGGAATCTTAAAACAGTTTATTATTTAGCCACATTTATTTTATCATTTTTTGTTGTTTGTAGGACAGCCCTGAGTTGTAATGTTCGACAACCGGCCGGAGTGGCCGAGCGGTTCTAGGCGCTTCAGTCTGGAACCGCGCGACCGCTACAGTCGCAGGTTCGAATCCTTGCCTCGGGCATGGATGTGTGTGATGTCCTGAGGTTAGTTAGGTTTAAGTAGTTCTATGTTCTAGGCGACTGATTACCTGGGAACTTAAGTCCCATAGTGCTCAGAGCCATTTGAACCATCTTTTTGTTCGACAAACAAGCGCCTTGTAACAACATCTGTGGCAGAACATTCGGCTGCATTTGTATCTGCCTCTTTCCGTTTCTCCTATTTCGCAATTCATAATGCTGAACACATTTTTGTGGCCTTCACACTGTGCCAAAACTAAAATGGTAACAGCAGTACTTTTCGTTTTTATTGAATGCTGATCGGAATCTGCTCCATTATGAGAACTGGGAGACGCTGCAGACTGTGGCGCAGACTCATTCTGTCACATATTTAAGGAGAGTATGCCGAACGTTTATCGCCGTAAACGTTCACGATCGACTCGCAATGACGTTTCCCTAAGTGGAGGGCGCCCTGGCCGGGGCGCTGCTGGCTACAGGCCGACGCGTGAGTGACGCATTGTTTATGTTTACGTGTACGTTGGTGTACGCCAGTGGCGTACTCTAGCACTGCCAGACGGCACCTTTTGTGTACCACTGTGTACACAACAGTAAGGAGAAGTGAGCTGCTGAGTGATGCAGCAACTGCCGTCGTAGGAAAGCTGGACGGGAGCAGAAATTATTAGCAGCAACTTAAACACAGTAAACAGCCTTAATTTCCCAACGATACAAAGACTCATTACAAATAATGCAGCAAGAAATAGTGTCTGGCTCTCAGTGTCAACAAGGAAGAGGTTCTCTGATCTAAGCATAAAGGATGGTGACAGAGCCGCGACTAAGCAGCGTCTGCGTAGCTCATATAGCGAAGCGGCGAGGCACTGGAGAAAGACAGGCCGCGGCGCGTACGTCACGAAGATAGGCCTGTCGCTCAACTCAGCAAACTACTTTTCTACACCTGTTAACTCGTAACTAGTTGTGTACGTACAAAATTGTTAAGCAGAAGAGGCTAAATGGTATAAAAAAGCCGTTATACCATTTATATCGAGTGTTCATCTTAAATTTCGTTGAAGTACTGTTACTCAGTAAGATTTCATAATAGGAGATTCCAGTAGAAGATGCAATCCTCGTTAGTACGTAAACATCCACCTACGAGTTAACAGGTTTAGAACTGCATCTTGTCTGCTGAGCTGAGCGAGAGAGCTCTGGCCTACTTTCGTGCGCCGCGGCCTGTCCTTTTCGTGGGCCTCGACGAATGGGCTTGCAGCGTGAGTGGGCCGTGTGGCTGCCGCCGACCATCCTGTATTGCATGAAGACGGTTCAGAATGTTCAAATGGCTCTGAGCATTATGGGACTTAACATCTTAGGTCATCAGTCCCCTAGACTTAGAACTACTTAACCCTAACTAACCTTAGGACATCACACACATCCATGCCCAAGGCAGGCTTCGAACCTACGACCGTAGCAGCAGCGCGGTTCCGGACTGAAGCTCTAAAACCACTCGGCCCCAGCGGATGGCCATGAAGATGGTATCTGTTCTTTCGGACATGTCCGAAAGAACAAATACCATCGTCATATAGTTACGGCTAACTGGCTATTGACCTTCTTCGTCTGTGCTGGATGCAGACGCATTGACCGAACTCTTACGGTTCAAATGGCTCTGAGCACTATGGGACTTAACATCTGTGGTCATCAGTCCCCTAGAACTTAGAACTACTTAAACCTAACTAACCTAAGGACATCACACACATCCATGCCCGAGGCAGAACTCTTACGGGACTCGGTAAGATTTTCTGCCACGAGTAATGAGTGTAGTGGGCAGGGGCACTACGAATGTAGTGTGTGGACATTAAGTTGGGAATAAGGGGCTCACGGGGAGCGTGCAAGTGTCTGTAGCCGAGCTATCGTCTGTGCCCTCGGTGGCTCAGTTCGATAGAGTGTCTGCCATGTAAGCAGGAGATCCCGGGTTCGAGTCCCGGTCGGAGCACACATTTTCTACTGTCCCCGTTGATGTATATCAACGTCTGTCAATAGCGTAGGGTTTCATTTAATTAAAATTTCATTGTATATTGCAGCGGCACGGGGCGCTCGTGGTACGGAGCCAGTGGAGGCGTGGCTCAGCGGGTGTGTACCATTGGGTCCAACGGATCTCACACGACCCCTGTCGGCATCTGACGGAAACTTGCAATTATGTGGGGCTGGTACTGATACTTGATACCACAGCAAGCTTAGCTAGGGGCAGCGTAAAGCCATCTTTAAGACTGACACTGTTCGCACATTTAGTAACATCTATTGTCTCTCTGACTGTTTGTTGCAATCTATGTTCTGACTGCATTTTTCACTGTGCTCATCTACGGCTGATGTGCCGCATTGCTCAAGATGTACATGTCGTTTGTGCTCTTTCATCTGTTCTTTAACTGCACGAGTTGCCTCCCTTATGTGTACTTCATCACACTTGCACCTAACTTCGTATACTCCAGCTGTCTGTCGAAATATCCCCCTTACATTTCTCTTATTGCTTCCATGCAGAGAGGTCCACGAAAGGTGACTAAAGAGCAACCGTTCAAATAGTGTGTTTCTTGCTATCAAAGCTGATACATTACGACCGTGCTGTTTTCGAAGCTCCGATTATAAAGAAAGAAAATTACATAAGTTCGCTCCTTCAGTTCACCCGCTTGTTGAAGTAGCTCTCTTCAGACAGGAGTTGTGAAAGATTGAAGAACTAATTACACACGTTGCTTCAGAAGGAATATCACATAATTTGCGAGGTGATTCTACACGAGAAATAACGTGAGAAAGTCCTCTGAACATTCGTCTGAGTTTCGATGATTACGGAACTGGGGCACGTTGAAGACTACAGATATCCATGAATGAATATGAAGACAAGTGTGAATATTACATAACAAAATGCCGTGTAGGCGCTGTAGTGGACAGGATGATGAGGGGACAGATGACTGAACCATCGCATAAGAACTGTGGAGTTCTCCAACAAATGGCAGCACTGTGATGTCACACTGAGACAACAGCTGCAAAGGTACCCAGAGTGCAATCGTGCACTGGCTCAGTGAATGAAATGATAATTAAATCCAGACCCTAAACTGTCGACAGGCGTTGATATACATCAACGGGGACAGTTGAAAATGTGTGCCCCGACCGGGACTCGAACCCAGGATCTCCTGCTTACATGGCTGACACACTATCTATCTGAGCCACCGAGGGCACAGAGGATAGTGCGACTGCAGGGATTTATGCCTTGCACGCTTCCCGTGAGACCCACATTCCCAACTTAATGTCCGCACACTACATTCGTAGAGTCCCTGCCCATTACACTCTACTCGCGGCAGACAATCTTACCGAGTCCCGTAAGTGTTCGGACAATGTATCTGCATCCAGCACAGAAGAAGAATGTCAATGGTCGGTTAGCCTTAACTATACGAATATGGTACCTGTTCTTTCGGACAAACCATATAGTTAAAGCTAACCGGCCATTGACCTTCTTCTTCTGTGCTGGATGCAGACACATTGCCCGAACACTTACGGGACTCGGTAAGATTGTCTGCCGCGAGTAATGAGTGTAATGGGCAGGGGCTCTACGAATGTAGTGTGTGGACATTAAGTTGGGAATGTGGGTCTCACGGGGAGCGTGCAAGGCATAAATCCCTGCAGTCGCACTATCCTCTGTGCCCTCAGTGGCTCAGATAGATAGAGTGTCAGCCATGTAAGCAGGAGATCCTGGGTTCTAGTCCCGGTCGGGGCACACATTTTCAACTGTCCCCGTTGATGTATATCAACGCCTGTCGACAGCTTAGGGTCTGGATTTAATTATCATTTCATTCTAAGAGAGCTGCATGGTCACCGATGGTATCTGTTCTTTCGGACATGTCTTCCTGGAAGACGTAACATTAGAGGACGAAGGCAAATGTATCTGCAACATGATGCATCACTGATTCACTATACCAAACAAATATACCCCAGTATTGGTAACACATTTCCTCAACAGTGGATTGGCCGTGGTTGACCCATTAACTGGCCTGCCATTATCACCCGACCTTACACCATTACACTTTCGTTTATGGGGTTTGTTACAGGGGAATGTGCGCGCTATGAAGGTGGATACACGTGAAGAACTTGTCGCTCGCATCACCGACGCTGTTGCCCGCATTAAAGCCCGCCAAGATGATGTTCTATGTGCAACACAACATACCTTCCAACGCATTGACAAGTGCATTGAGATGGGTAGGATGGATCAGTCATCTGTCCCACCATTATTCTGTTTCACCTTCAACCCGCTGCAGGGCCGTAACGACCGAAAATTGGACACATGTTCATAGGACTTTTTGTTTTTATTTTCACATGTAGAATCATCTCACAAATTATGTGACATTCCTTCTGAAACACCCTGTATGTGATCATATGGGAAATAAAAGAATCAACACTGTTTGTTCTACCCACTGACAGGAGGCAGCTCTCTGTGGTAAACACTTCATTATGTAGCAAAAAAAACACTGAGCTTTGGCTAATAGCCAGATGTGACCTCTGAAATCTTGCTCCTACTGGTATCTCATACCCATGAGTTGATGATCATCTGATAAAAAAAAAAAAGAGAGAAAGAGAGAGGCTATTCGGAGGACTGCGTTCTGCTTGTCTTTATACGCGTAGCGAGCAGCGAAATTCCAAGGACGGCGATTGTGGGGCAGTATTCACGCAGCACATTCAACCTCAAGGTAGACGACTACAATAGCCGCCGAGCGCCGAGCCAAATGACCTTCGGGCATTTGTCAGTGGTTAATGGAGTTTCCGAGATGGCGCTAGCAGATGTCTGCACGTCCACCTCACGAAGGTCGGCGCGTGCCGTCAGCAGTCTACAAATTAGCGCGGTAAGTTACGAGAAAATGCCGTAGCTTTATATATTGCGCCGTCTGAACAGAGTACCACCACTAGTGAACGTCGCTACACACTGAAGCCACTTGGGCAACAATAGATATCTGTCATTGCAGTTGCAATCCAAGTTATGCGTTGTACACATGCATCAAAGAGGACGCCATTATGAACGCTGCGCCTGTTGATAAACACAAATAAAACAGTTTTCTGCGCAAGTCATTTGTTTATTTTGCGACTAGGCGTTTCAACGTTTCACACAATATTCTTCAGATAGAGAACTGTTTATTTACACAGCTGGTGCTGGTGAAGAGTGCGGACGTCTTATCACAGTAGCAGACCAAGTGTAGTGTAGATTACTTTTCGCAGATTGCTAATAATAAAAATTGTATATTTGGAGCAGACACTTCCGACAATGAATTGTACTTACAGGGGCGGTAGAGTCGTAAAAAGTCTACACACTGCTGCCTGCTGTATGTCCTATCCGTTGCACATTATGTTTACACGGTCACTTCAAAGATGTTGTAAATGTTACAGGTGTGCTTGGTTACACTGGATACAAACATAAAAGATTAAATGATTTCTACATAAATACGTTTTCTCACTGATACAGCCCGTTCATATCTTTTTTAAAAAGAAAACAAACATATTCGCGTAGAAACATTTAACCTTTTGCCTTTGTATCCAATGTAAGCAAGCATATCTACAACATGTACATCTTTGAGGTGACAGTGTTAACATAATGTTCAGTGGAGAGTACATACACAGGCAGCAGAACGCAGACTTTTTACGACTCTACCGCCACTATAAGTACAATTCAATATCAGAAATGCATGCTTTTTAACCTCAAAAGTGCCTTTTCTAAATAAACAATTGTGATAATTAGCAAAAGACGCAACATAACCGTTACTACCCTTGGTCTGCTACTCTGAAAAGTACCCTTCACCAACAATAACTATGTAAATTAAGAATTCTCCACCTGAAAATGAAGGTGTGAGCCTTCGAAACGTGTAAACGTGTAGGGGTTGTCATCTTTAAGGGGGGGGGGGGCGAGTGAAATCATAAGATATAGACCTGTATATGATCAGAAGGGAAGTTTTTTCCTTGTTCTGAGTACACTTTGGCGCTGCCAGGTTGGTTTGTAAGGCTCCAGCCAGTCATGGCGGGGATAAGAGATGATGCGTTAAAAATGTAAGTAAGTCACTGTGGAACTTCGGTTTATAGGGAGAAATTTATGAAAATGTGGTTCATGTGTAAAGGAGAGCCCGTAAAGAACTCTAACGCAACCAATTTTTGAATATTGGTCGACTGTCTGGGATCCCCACCAGGGTGAATTGAGGGAAGACATCGAAGCAATTCAGAGATGGGCTGCTAGATTTGTTACCGGTAGATTCGATCCACAGGCAAGTATTACGGAGATGTTTCGTGATTCAAAAGGGAATGCATGGAGTAAAGGTGACGTTCATTTCGCGGAGCACTTCTGAAAAAAAAAAATATAGAGAACCGGCATTTGACGCTGACTGCTGAATGATTCTGCGGCCGCCAATGTACTTTTCGCATTAAGGACCACGAAGACAAGGGAAGAGAAATTAGGGCTGGTACGGGGACATAGAGACAGTCGTTTCTCCCTCACTGTATCTGCGAGTGGAAGAGTGTAACCTCCCAACTAAATGTGCAAGTATGAAATTTAGCCGAATTTACCTCCCGCCCTATGAGAAGTCTACGTATTACCAAAACTATGCACCCACAAACTGTTATGCAACCTAAACTCGAACGAGCAAGGTGGCACAGTGGTTAGCACACTGGACTCGCATTCGCTCCACGAAAATGCCGGCATGGTTCCTCTGACAGGGCACGGCCGACTTCCTTCCCCATCCTTCCCTAATCCGATGAGACCGATGACCTCGCTGTTTGGTCTCTTCCCCCAAACAACCCAACCCAACTTAAACTCGTATGCTAACCTTTGACTAAATAGGATCTAATTTGAATTGAGCTATAACTGGTCTGAATGCAACTTGTCTTTATATTAAAAACACAAGTAAAGTAAAACAATTAGCTGGCCTTAATCAAAATTTCCACTTACCTCACGCCTTGGCAAATTTATTGCAGATCTCTCGAAAACACAACAGCAAACAGCAAGAGCCGGCGACTAAGCAAAATTTCTATTTTCAAATAAAATTTTCGAACAATATTCAGACTGTTGCATACCATGTGGTGCAATGTGGTAATGCATAATGATAAACATTCTTTAAACAGTGGGGCGGGGAGTGTTTCCTACGAAATGATACTTCGAGGCAAATATTTTAGAATGAAGTATGTATTCAAAGAGATAGAGTAAAATTTCACTTGATCTCCACACGTAACACTGGTCTGCACAGTACTATTCTTGAGAAACTGAACAAAGATTTAAAATGGATACAATGTTAACAGAGAATTTGTATAAAAGTTGAACGGTTTAATCGGTTGTTATCTAAATGGATGCCTCAGGGAAATAGGTTGGTCTCTCCCTCAGCTCTGAGCGAGTTGACTAGCTATCATTCTGACTAACTGCACAGTGCTGCAGTCTTACCTTAAACGTCTCCTCTTCAAAAAATAATAACATTATTCGAATTTTTTGTTCTTTTCACCTACCAATATATACGTCATATTCATCCTCGTTGTCCTTTACAATAAATCTTTCTTCATCGCGGTTCTAGGCGCTCCAGTCCGTAGCTGCGCTGCTGCTACGGTCGCAGGTTCGAATCCTGCCTCGGGCTGGGTGTGTGTGTTGTCCTTAGTTTAGTTAGGTTTACGTAGTTCTCAGTTCTAGGGGACTGATGACCACAGCAGTTGAGTCCCATAGTGCTCAGAGCCATTTTTTCTTCATCGAACACATACAATCGCAAGTCAACAAAGCAGTACTGAATATGTCCATCACCTACCACACTTCATCTAAGAATGGATCAGACTGCGCAGTGGCAAAGACTGTGCCACAAAAAGACCAAAGATCGCGCAACAGTAACATAACTTGCTCGCTCTGTGACTTGCACGTCGGTAACTTCCAAAAATCAAACTGACATGACCACCTTACAAGAGGAAAGGAAATGACTAGAAGTTGTACAAGGTACTCTCCGCCATGGACCATACGGTGTCTTACAGAGTATGTATGTAGATTAACTAGAGTTAGGAAGGAAACGCGTACGAGTTAACTGGGAGCCGATGCCAGAGACGGGTTGTGGCTACCAGCCAACGCTTTGTGGCGGCGGCCAGCAATCAACACGTGGTTGCTTACCACGGTCCCTTGGCAACACACGAGAGTGCGTAGCGGGCAGATGGTCCGCAGTTCACGTGTCACTTGACAAGTAGGCCACCATGAACTATAATTGTAAACTGCAAGAAAAATTTTGATGACGAAATCGAGACAAACACCAGACAGGCCGGGTGACCTGTTCTGCGTTTCACGAGAGGTATGAGCGTTGCGCCCTTTGCTTACAGGATAAATGACTCACAGATGGAATCATTCATATACTACTATTTGTGAGTGTAACAATACACTATGTGATAAAAAGTGTTCAGCCACAGATTTATGGACTTTAATAAGGGGTGTGTCCACTCTTCGGCTTTATAGAGGTTTGAACTATGTTGAGGACGCTTTCAATGAGATGCCTGAATGTATGTCGAGGAATGGGAGGCCATTCTTTCTCGAGATCCGCAACAAGAGAAGGTAGTGCTGCTGGACGCTGGGAACTGGAGCTTAGCCGACGTTCAAAAGGTCTTCGCAAAGTACTTTACGAATATGTTACTCAGTTGCAACTGTCCACCATGTCAAATCCTTTGTAGCATCCCGAAATGTTCTATTGGGGTTTAGGTCGGGACTCTGGGCAAGCTAGTCAATTTCCGGAGAGTTATTGTTCGTAAAGCATTCCTCACAAACAATACTTTAAGGCAGGGTACTCTGTAATGTACGGTTCAGTAACATGGAGCATGACTAAGCGAGAAAGGGAAAAACTATTAATATTTGAAAGAAGAGTAATGAGGAAGATATGTGGACCAGTTTTAGATAACGGAGAATGGAGGAGGAGGAAAAATGAGGAAATCTACCTTCTGATGCGACAACCAACTATCCTACAGAAGATAAAGAGCAAAAGAATACAATGAGTGGGCCATGTAGCCCGTATGCCAGATGGAAAACAGGCGAAGATGACACTAGAGGGGAAACCAACCACCAAACGCCCCATTGGACGACCAAGGTAGAGCTGGATGGACGACCTGGCGAAGGACCTAGCAGCCCTGGGAACTGAAGACACCTGGAGGAACCGGGCACAAAACAGGAAGGAATGGAGGCAGTTTGTGGAAGCAGCGCGTGGTCTGCAGGGCCTGTGATCGCTGAATATACAGGGTGATTCAAAAAGAATACCACAACTTTAAAAATGTGTATTTAATGAAAGAAACATAATATAACCTTCTGTTATACATCATTACAAAGAGTATTTAAAAAGGTTTTTTTCACTCAAAAACAAGTTCAGAGATGTTCAATATGGCCCCCTCCAGACACACGAGCAATATCAACCCTATACTCCAACTCGTTCCACACTCTCTGTAGCATATCAGGCGTAACAGTTTGGATAGCTGCTGTTATTTCTCGTTTCAAATCATCAATGGTGGCTGGAAGAGGTGGCCGAAACACCATATCCTTAACATACCCCCATAAGAAAAAATCGCGGGGGGGTAAGATCAGGGCTTCTTGGAGGCCAGTGATGAAGTGCTCTGTCACGGGCTGCCTGGCGGCCGATCCATCGCCTCGGGTAGTTGACGTTCAGGTAGTTACGGACAGATAAGTGCCAATGTGGTGGCGCTCCATCCTGCTGAAATATGAATTGTTGTGCTTCTTGTTCGAGCTGAGGGAACAGCCAATTCTCTAACATCTCCAGATACTGTAGTCCAGTTACAGTAACACCGTCGAAGAAAAAGGGACCAAAAATTTTACTGGCTGAAATGGCGAACAAATGTACAACTAAATCAAACTTTATAGCTCCCTTAATTCGCCGACAGATAGTGCTTAGCTCTGCCTTTTGTCGTTGCAGAGTTTTAAATTCCCAAAGTTGTGGTATTCTTTTTGAATCACCCTGTATATCTATCTAACTCTGTAATGCTGATAAAATCATAAACTCCGGACTGTTCCTCATTGTACGCAGTACAGAATGCTGTAAAATATGTTCATATCCCTCCGCATTTACCGTTTCTTAAGCGCAACTAGGGGCCATACCCTAAACATCGAAAACACCCTCATACCGTAAAACCATCTCACCACTCCACTGTTGTAACTGCACATGATGGCAGGTAATGTTCTCTAGCCGTTCGCCAAACACAAACCCTTCCATCGGTTTTCCACAGAACATAGCGTGATTCTTCACTACAAATCACTCCTTTTCAGTGATGAACTGTCCAGTGGATTCATTTGTTACACCACATCACGCGTCGCTTAGAATTGTCAACAGATGTATGTGGCTTATGAGGAACTGTTCAAGCACTGTACCCGATTCATTTCAACTCCCTGCGCACAGTCACTGTGCTAGATGAACTACTGGTAGCACTTTGGAACTCACGGCTGATTCGTTCCGCTAATTTAAAGGGGTTTTTTAAAATCAGCCTCGTCAATTTTCTACGGTCACTGTGTGCCACTACACGAAGGCATGCTTGCTCTTAGTTTAGCTGTCGTTCTTCCTTCGCGTTTCCACTTCACAATGACAACAGTAGCACTTGGCCAGGTTCAGAAGGATTAAAGTGTCCTTGATGGATTTGTTACACAGATATCCAATTTCGAGGTCACAGAGCTCTTCTGACCTACCCATGCTGCTATTCCTGCATCTCTACTGACACCACGATACACCCAGCCCCCTTATGTACAGGCCGGTCCGCCTCACGTGACATCCGCATTACGTAAAGCTGTTCTGATAAGATAGTTTCGGTAGAGAGATGAGCGATGCTCTTCGGCGCTAAATAGCTCTGGCGGTAAAATTATGTTAAACAATTTCAAATGAGCTAGTTATTGGTAAAGCAGCTGACAAGCTACTATCATTGACAGGATACTGGCAAACAAGTTTGTACGAGGCCGTGCTGAAAGGTAATGTCTTCGCATTTTCATGTGAAAACTCTTAAACATCTTTAAATGAAACAAGCTTTATTACAATTCTACATCTTTATTCTTGATGTCTACATATTTATTTTTCAACCTAGTCACCGTGGCGACGAACACATTTATCCCAACGAGTGACAGGTTTGTTGATACTGGCAGTGCAGATATATTTGACTTCATTGAGGGACCCACAACCTTCACCCCTCCTTGTACCGCTTTATCACTATCAAAGTGAAGTCGTCGAAGTCGTCCTTTAAGTATCAGAAACAGGTGAAAATCGAGGATGAAATATTCACTCTGCGGCTGAGTGTGCGCTGATATGAAACTTCCTGGCAGATTAAGACTGTGTGCCGTACCGAGACTCGAACTCGGGACCTTTGCCTTTCGCGGGCAAGTACTCTACCATGTGAGCTACCCAAGCACGACTCACAGCTTCACTTCCGCCAGTACGCCTCCTCCTACCTTCCAAACTTCACAGAAACTCTCCTGCGGTGCTGCAGAACAAGCACTCCTGGAAGAAAGGATATTGCGGAGACATGGCTTGCCACAGCCTGGGGGAAGTTTGGAAGGTAGAAGATGAGGTACTGGCGGAAATGAAGCTGTGAGGTCGGGGCATGAGTCGTAGTTGGATAGCTCACATGATAGAGCACTTGCTCGCGAAAGGCAAAGGTCCCGAGTTCGAGCCGGTCCAGCACACAGTTTTAATCTGCCAGGAAGTTTCATATCAGCGCACACTCCGCTTCAGAGTGAAAATCTCATTCTGGAAACATCTTTTCGTTGGGCGGAGATGTGTGAGCGAAATGCTGACGTAATCGGCGCTCGGCGCTACCAACAGAAACTGCAACGTTTAGCTTCACCATGCAATTTTGACGCCACAACTGACAGGTCGCTGGCGTTAGCAGAAGTAAAAAAAAAACGGTGAACTACATTTAAATGTTCCGGACGAGTCCGATTATGTGACGAAAACGAACGATGGAATCGGACACCTTTTATTGTGCCACTTACATGTAGTTACCATTGTTTGCAAAGTGATTATCGCCAAGCATGAACGTTCGTAGCTTTCCTTTCAGTTCTTGCTTTAAGGGGAACAGGCGGGCTGCTAGCTTGTTGATGTATGAAATATGTAATAATAAATCAATACTTACGTATACAGATCTAGAGCCGGCAGTAAATTCACAATGCGCAGCCGATATTTTTGTTGGTCAGTAAGTCGATTTTTTTTCTGTCGACATTTCGATATGTTATTTTAATATACTGAGAGTTGATAATGATATTTTCTTAAATATCGATATATTGGACTCCTGATATTTTAAAAATATCAACAGTCCTGTTAGGAATGGAACTCTTCATTACAATATACACATCACTACCCAGACAAATCCTGTGCGTAAGTTTCTTTGTTACTGAGACACTATCTTCTGACGCGGATGGCAGAGAGCATCTGAATTGCCAGAACTGTATGTCCACTGTTGGTCTTGTGGCTTAACTTCATACTCCTGTCAGACAGAAATCGATTTGTCCTGTTAAAAGAGGTACAGTACCGTCAAGACACGGCTTCGCATTTTGCTAGATCTCCAGGAAACAGACTCTTACACAACTTCCAGTGAAACGCCGAAGGACGTCATAGTGAGAAAGAGAAGTGCACTGCTTCTAAGAAAGACTGCAGCTCTTGTGCAGATGTTCGTCTGTAACGACAAATAACGAAGGGAAGTCTCATATTAAATTAAAAAAAAAAACTTGTTTTTCATTTGACAGTTACATCATAATTGTAGATGATAATTCGCTTCATTTGAACACTGCAGTTTTAATATCTGTGTAAAATCAAATGCACTACACTCTTACAAAGGAAGTAAAACATTTTAAGGGAAATTACAGCGTTACACAGCAAGGAATTATACTTCATATTTTACTGGAAGAGAAACAGTAGATGTATAACGTAGGCACATTATACATGATACGACCCCAAAACCTGGAATAACGAAGACCTCGTCCCTCGTCGATACATTAGAAAATCCGTCAACTTCACAGAGTGGTCCAGGCATTGTACAAACAGGACAGTATCCTTCCTGCCATTTTGTGATGTCTCCGCGTCTACCCATCTTACAGTGTTGATTCCCTACATCCGACAGGCACACATAAACACTGTTATGCAACTGTTTTCACCACACCGTTCAGTAAAACGCATGAGAATGAGTCAGATCATATCGGAATAAATTAACCCTACCAGATAATGGAATGTGGGTCGGTACCGGTGATTGCCAGTACTTAACTACTTATATTACGATTTCCTGTGTTGAATTACATGCGTAGCTAAATGAGAAACTCCTGTGAAAGCAGGCTGGACTCGG
Source organism: Schistocerca americana (assembly GCF_021461395.2). NCBI lineage: Eukaryota > Metazoa > Arthropoda > Insecta > Orthoptera > Acrididae > Schistocerca > Schistocerca americana. The sequence continues at coordinate 440,251,783 of NC_060125.1, forward strand.
CTGTTGACGAGGGACGTACTGTAGATCGATAAAACCGGCCGAGAATCAGTTCCCAGGCATTTTGCAGAACCACCTCTTGCTCCCGAGTGACGTGAAACGCCAAGCAGGTAGAGTTTCAGACTGGGCTGTGTTTGTGGAACGAGAGTTTGGAAAGAAGCCGTTCTGGCTCTAGGCGTCTGAAACCATACAGGCAGATTACATCTCCAGCACCGCAACGGTTAGCGCACTGGACTCGCATTCAGGAGGACCACGGTTCAAAACCGCTTCCGACCATCCTGATTTAGGTTTTCCGCGATTTGCCTAAATCGCTTCAGGCAAATACCGGGACGGTTCCTTTGAAAGCGCACCGCCGACTTCCTTCTCATCGTTCCCTAATCCGACGGGTCTGATGACCTCACTGTTTGGTCCCTTCTCCCAAACCAACCAACCATCCAACATCTCCAGGATGTGCAGGGCAACAGAGACTGTTTACGGGTGCTGTGTGGTCACGGGATGTGTGCTTCTAAACGGCAGCGTTCCGGGAGAACTACTATTGTTGGGAGAGAGGGTGTGGAGTAAAAACTTTGGCTACAAGGATGGGTACGTTCTTCCACAATAGCGGGGTCGCAGAACATGCAACTCGACATGTGACACATCAACTAAATCCAGCATTCCCCAGAAGATGGTTCTGCAGAAATGGCCAAGCTTCGTGGCCACCAACGTCCTCGGACCTTACCCCGTTAAGCGCTACAGTCTGGGACCGCGCGACCGCTACGGTCATAGGTTCGAATCCTGCCTGGGGCATGGATGTACGTGATGTTCTTAGTTAGGTTGAAGTAGTTCTAACTTCTAGGGGACTGATGAACTCAGAAGTTAAGTCCCATAGTGCTCAGAGCCATTTGAACCATTTGAACCTTACCCCATCTGATTTTTTTCCTGTGGGGATGGTCGAAAGACAAAGTCTACAAAGAAAAAATAAACACGAGAGAGGAATTGATCGTTTGGATTATGGACAGTGCTGTTGTCTTGAAAGAACACCATGACGACCTCAGAAGAGCTACACACAATCCTGTATAGAGATTTCGAAAGTGAACTGTGTCGGAGATACAGTTTAAGAAAAATAACTTTGAACTTGACCGTTTCCATTTTCTTAACACCTGCCTTGAGTATTTGTTTGAGTCGCATTCTGATACCTGAATCTCTTTAACGAACAGAAATTGGACCTATGTAATATGGAATGTTTTATACGAAATATTCTACACTGACACCTCCTAAAATATTTACTGTTCCTCCTGAAGTATCTGCAAACCGGCACCCGAGACTTGTGACGTCTTCCAGTAGACTGTGTATGTTGTATTTACACGGTAGACAGGCTGGAGAGAGATATTTAATTATTATCCTTCTGTTATATACCGGCTGGTTATAATTAAATCGCAGCTATTAACCGAGGTCCAGTGTGGGCTGTAGTTACCATATGGCAGCGGAACGTGGTGGGTATGCGGAACCGAATTACACTGGAAAAAATTAGTTCCAGTTTTGACCACCAGAGCACATCTGCCACTGTACAGCATCTCCTCGACCTCTATATTGCTCATCGAGAATAAATTTTGTAAGTGGCGATTATGCCTTTTCACTCGTTTAATCTTTTTTTTGCTCTCCTCCCGTTCCTAATTCATTGCATATGTAGACATTTCTATGCATCTTTCGCGCATTTATAGCGCCAGATTTGCATCTGGTGGCCAAAACTGGAACCATTTTTCAGCTTAAATCGGTTAGGCATTAACGCATTAGAATATCTACCGGGTTTCGCTGTCATACAATAATTACAATCTGCACGGGACCTCTGTGAGGAATTGCGTTTAATTATGACCACACGGTACCTATCAAAAAGTGGTTCAAATGGCTCTGAGCACTATGGGACTTAACAGCTGAGGTCATCAGTCCTCTAGAACTTAGAACTACTTAAACCTAACTAACCTAAGGACATCACACACATCCATGCCCGAGGCAGGATTCGAACCTGCGACCGTAGCGGTCGCGCGGTTCCAGACTGAAGCGCCTAGAACTGTTTGGCCACTCCGGCCGGCGGTACCTATCAGGGAAGTTAGGTTTCCTCACAAATTTCTAATGTTCAGTGACATTTTACAGATACTGCAGATATCCATATAGTTTTCTTATTGTCATTAAGCTGGGAGTAATAGCAGGAAAACATTTCCGTAGAAGAGTTGCGTCTAGACTTAAACAATGTTCCTATCTTATGAAGGGATTGTTAACTTGAAAACAGGGCTGATGAAAGATAGCGTATAGTGAAGCTTCCGACAAACAGTAAGCTAAACTTCTTGCGTGAGCTGGAAATCGACAAAAACTTTGTGCGGAACAGGCAAAGCATTAGCGTTGTATTCGCCAGTCGGGAGCTGCGAGGTCGCTGAACGATCTGGGCCAAGGACGAAGCCTGCGGTCACGACATTCCCACACCCACACCAGGGCCGCAGCCGCTGCCATTTCATGCAGGAGCGGCACCTTGGCGGTTTGTTGCCGAGTGATATTTGCCACGCCTCTCACAAACTGGTGCGAGACGTGCTTCGTTATAGCTGCATATCATCGCAAGGAAACCAAAAAAGAAAAGATGAGTCGTATGCCACTGTTGGCTGGAAGACCTCGAGGGGTAGCCTCAGCCCAATCGGAAGGGGTTTTATTCCTCCACTGACAATATTCTCTTTCCTCAAACGGTGTCAGAGCTGAATCTTAAGTGCATCAACTGAATGTAGGTGCCTGTAATGGCGGACAGTATCTGATCAAAAATACCCGGACATATCTTAGTGGACATTAGTGTGGGGTGTGTCCACCCCTCTCCTTAATGACGGCTCGAACTCTGCTGGTGACAGCTTCATTGAGGTGCCTCAATGTCTGTCCAAAAATGGCAGCCCATTATTCCTCAAGAGCCGAATCCAGAGAAAGTAGTGACGTTGGGCGAAGTCGGCGTTCTTACTCAACCCATAGGTGTTGCATTGGGTTCGGGTTGGGGATCTGAGCAGGCTAGTCTGTTTCCGGAATGTTGTTGTCCGCTAATCATTGCCGGTCACGTGCTGCTTTATGGCACGGTGCGTTTTATGCTGAGACAAACAATCACAGTCTCCGAACTGTTCCTCCACTGTACGCAGTAAACAATGCTGTAAGATGTTCAAAAAAATGGCTCTGAGCACTATGGGACTTAACTTCTGTGGTCATCAGTCCCCTAGAACTACTTAAACCTAACTAACCTAAGGACATCACACACATCCATGCCTGAGGCAGGATTCGAACCTGCGACCGTAGCAGTCCCGTGGTTCCGGACTGCGCGCCTAGCTGTAAGATGTGTTCATTTCCTTCCAAATTTAACGTTTCCTTATGCACAACAAAGGGACCACAAACCAACCGCGAAAAGCACCCCCAAACCGCAACACCATCTCCTCCGAACTCCAGTGTGCAGACGGCATGGAATATTCTCCTGGCAGTCTCCAAACCCAAGCGTGTTCCAGCGCTCTTTACACAATGTTGTGTGTCGTTATAGAAATATGTAGCTTATGAGGAGTTACTCTAGCATTGTACCCCACTCATTTTAACTTCCTACGCACACTCATTCTGGTGGCTGGACTGCTGGAAGCACTTCGAAACTCACGATTTTTTACAATCACCCTCCGCAAAGTTCTACAGTCATTGTCAGTCAGTTCATGAGGTCTGTCTGGGCTTGGTTTAACCGTGGTTGTACCTGATCCGTGCGCGGCTCGTGTTCATTCCGTTTATTCTTTGTCATCTTCTCTTACCGTACTGCCGCCTCGCTTTCTTATTCCATTTACTGGTGTCACTAACTTCCTGCCTTACCTGCCCGTGAGTGGCAGCAGCAGCGCTTATCGGTAAGTGCTCTGTCGTACTATCTCTGGAGCGACCGATACTATTTCCGGGTCGTCGTGTGTCTGGAAGTCAGTCGGGCACGGAGTTGAGTCGGGGACGGAGCGCTAGTGAAGTGTGAACAGCCAGTGCTCGCTGACCGCTGGCGACACACACGAACTGTCCGACGGAAGATTGGAGCGGGACGACCGTTGCTTGGTCGTTCGGTTGGTCGTCTCAACGGGCGACATGTATTTGTTCTTTTGACCGTTTCTGGGCCTCGTCAGTTGGTCATCTTGCGGGACGTGGGTCGGTTCCTTCCTTGTGCAGAGATGTCGTTGTCAATGGTTGGGTCCGAGCCAGTGTGTCCGGGTCGCCGTGTCTCCGAGTTCCGAACGGACATGGAGTTGAGTCGGGTTGGGGCTGCAGTCAGCTTCGGACAACCAAGACTCGCCCGATCGTTGCCGACACACGTAACTTGAGTGGGAACGACCTGGGTTGGTCGTTCGGTCTATCGCCTCATCGGACGACGTGTATTTGGTCGCCGACCGCTTGTGGAAACTCTCCGTTTGTCGAATTGATTCGTCCTTGTTGTTCCACAGTGATTGTTTTTACAATTGTTCGAGTTCTTGCCCAAGTGTGTTCACGTGGAACTGTGTGTAGCTTCTGTGATTCCCACTGAGCGGATGGATGCTGTGTACGTACTGGAGTAGTCAGTCGGTCGGTTGAAATAGAGCAGCGAGTGTGTCGGGTGGAAGGGAACTGATTAGGCTGTTGGTTGGTTCCACAGCCGTCGCCACCCGATTGTTCAGTGTTACGCTTGGCTGCCTGCCTCACCTAAACTGTGGTTAGAGGTTCCTCCCCAGGCCGACCCTTGGAACACTTCTGAGTACCACTGTTTGTTGTTTGTTATTTTATTTGGTCGCAGGTACTGTGCCAGGCCTTCAGTGGTTTATTAATATTGTCTGTTTATGTTTAGTATATGGCCTTCAGCCGAACTTCATGACAACTATTTTAAGATTAAGCCTTCAGCTGTGTTTCATTTAAAATTCTTGTTGCTCTGTATTTAGGCCTTCAGCCGTGTTTCATTTAAAAATCTTGTTGCTCTGAATTTAGGACTTCAGCCGCGTTTGTTTCAGAATCTGTGGCTTTAATATGTAAATCCTTTTCTGTAAGGTTTCTCTTTATTTATCTGGAATTCTTCAAACGGCCTTCAGCCGTGTTCGGTAAATGTTTATTTTAAGGTTGTCTTTAATTATTCTTGAGTAATTGTTTGGGACTGCAAGATACTTCAAGTTTTCTTAACATGTTTTTCTGTTGTACAGTGTAAAAGCTTACCTTTAAAGTCTCTCTTTTATTATGTAAAAAAAAAAAAAAATATTATTTGGGCTTTCAGCCGAAGAATTAATTTGAATTTCCTTAATATGGCCTTTAGCCGAAATTGTAAATGCTTGGCTTTTAAAGAATTTCCTTAGCTGATCTCAAATATTATTTCGGCCTTTAGCTGAGAAGATATTGCAATTTTACGTAGGAAAGGCCTTCAGCCGTTACTCTAAATTCTGGTGTTTTAAAATGAATCTTTTAAACTTATTCTGGAGAAGTTACTTGGGCGCTCAGCCGTGAATTGATCTTTGTTGTTTTAAAGAGAAAACTGTGCATTGGTTTGGTGTTCTTGTATAACAAACAGTAATTGACCGTGGCCCCTTTCCACAACCTGATCCACTCTGTACTGCGAAACCAGTTTTCAGTAACTTCTCGTTTCCACTTCACAATCCCATCACCAACAGTCGATTTGCGCCGTTTTAGAATGGTTGAAATGCCCCTGATGAATTAGCAACTCAGGCGACATCTAGTGGCTAGTCCACATTCGAAGACATTGAACTCTCCTGAGCGCCCCCCTCTGCAATTACTGTTTCTGTACTGATACTCACCGCTTTCTTTTTCGCTGGCACGTCCTAATACTTTTGACCAGATAGTGTTTGTGTACGATATGTTGTCCTTCGTGCCGAGCACCATCGATCCGTGTGTCAGCTAGTACGGCTACATACCGTATCTCAACGATACTCCCTGAAACGGAACTGGAGGCCGCCACAGAATCCCGCCACGCGAACCACAACAGCACTCACTACACTTATACTACTGTACAATGAGGTGACAAAAAGTCATGGGATAGTGATATGCACATGTACAGATGGCGTTAGTATCGCGTAAACAAGACATAAAAGGGCACGGCATTGGCGGAGCTGTCATTTGTACTCAGGTGATTCAGGTGAAAACGTTTCCGACGTGATTATGGCCGCACGAAGGAAATTAACAAACTGTGATCGCGGAACGATAGTTGTAGCTAGACGCATGGTCCATTCCATTTCGGAAATCGATAGGGAATTCAATATTCAGAGATCCACAGGGTTAAGAGCGTGCCGAGAACATCAAATTTCAGGCATTACCTCCCACAGCAGACAACGCATTGGCCAACGGACTTCACTTAACGACCGAGAGCAGCGACGTTTGCGCAGTTTTCAGTGGCAACAGACAAGCAACACTACGTGAAGTAACTGTAGCCATCAGTGTGGGACGTACGAGGAACGTATTCGTCAGCACAGTGCGTGAAAATTTCGCGTTACTGGACTATAGCAGCAGACGAACGACGCACGTTGTCCGCCCTTGGTAGCTTAATGGTCAGCGTGACCGATTCTACATCTATACTCCGCGAGCCACCTTACGGTGTGTGGCGGAGGGTACTTATTGTACCACTATCTGATCCCCCCTTCCCTGTTCCATTCACGAATTGTGCGTGGGAAGAACGACTGCTTGTAAGTCTCCGTATTTGCTCTAATTTCTCGGATCTTTTCGTTGTGATCATTACGCGAGATATATGTGGGCGGTAGTAATATGTTGCCCATCTCTTCCCGGAATGTGCTCTCTCGTAATTTCGATAATAAACCTCTCCGTATTGCGTAACGCCTTTCTTGAAGTGTCCGCCACTGGAGCTTGTTCAGCATCTCCGTAACGCTCTCGCGCTGACTAAATGTCCCCATGACGAATCGCGCTGCTTTTCGCTGGATCACGTCTATCTCTTCTATTAATCCAACCTGGTAAGGGTCCCATACTGATGAGCAATACTCAAGAATCGGACGAACAAGCGTTTTGTAAGCTACTTCTTTCGTCGATGAGTCACATTTTCTTAGAATTCTTCCTATGAATCTCAACCTGGCGCCTGCTTTTCCCACTATTTGTTTTATGTGATCATCCCACTTCAGATCGCTCCGGATAGTAACTCCTAAGTATTTTACGGTCGTTACCGCTTCCAATGATTTACCACCTATGGCATAATCGCACAGGAATGGATTTCTGCCCCTATGTATGCGCATGATATTACATTTATCTACGTTTAGGGAAAGCTGCCAGCTGTCGCACTATGCATTAATCCTCTGCAGGTCCTCCTGGAGTACGTGCGAGTCTTCTGATGTTGCTACTTTCTTGTAGACAACCGTGTCATCTGCAAATAGCCTCACGGAGCTACCGATGTTGTCAATCATCTGGGCCCGGGTTCGATTCCCGGCTGGGCCGGAGAATTTTCTCGACCCAGACACTGGGTGTTGTGCTGTCCTCATCATCGTCCTATCATCCTCATCGACTGCAGGTCGCAGAAGTGGCGTCAAATTGAAAGACCGGCACCCGGCGGTTGGCCTGCCCGACGGGGGGGCCCTAGCCATACGGTTAAATAAATGACCGACGCAAGTGCCTTTGATAACAGCACGACATCGCCTACAGCGACTCTCCGGGGCTCTTTACCATATCCGATTTCAGTTGGTAAAAACTGATGGTAGGGTTCAGTTGTAGCGCAGACACCACGAAGCCATAGACAAAAGTTGTCAACAAGGCACTGTGCAAGCTGGTAATGTTTACATTGAATGGACTGGGTCCTTTGGTCCAACTGAACCGATCACTGACTGCAAATGGTTTGTTCGGCTACGTGGAGTCAATTTGCAGCCATTCATGGACTTCATGTTTGCAAACAGCGACGGAATTTTTATGGATGACAATGCGCCACGTCAGAACATTCCGGACAATTGGAGCGAATGATCTGGCCACCCTGATCGCCCAATGCGAATCCCATCGAACATTTATGGGACATAATCGAGAGCCCTGCACCGGCAACACCTACACAAAGGAGGTCCGACACGATATTAGGAGGTTACCTTATGACTTCTGTCACCACATTGTGTACTCTTGTTGTGTTGTTGTTATCGTTGTTGCTTTGTTGTTTGATCTTCAGTCCGAAGACAGTTTGATGCAGCTCTCGTCGTTAGCATATTCTTTGCAAGCCTCTTCCTCTCTGAATAACTACTGCACTCTGCATCCACCTGAACGTGCTTCTTTTATTCATCCCTTGATATCAGTCTACAATTTTTACCCCTCCCCTCCCTAACATTTCCCTCCAGTATCAAATTGGCGATTCCTTAATGCCGCTGGATGTGTCCCATCAACCGATTCCGTCTTTCCACTCAAATTGTGCATACATTACCCCCCCCCTCCCCCCAATTAGATTCAGTAACTACCTCATTAGATTGCTTGTATGATGTTTTAAAGTTGTTGCTGTTGTTGTGGTCTTCAGTCCTAAGACTGGTTTGTTGCAGCTCTCCATGCTACTCTTTCCTGTACGAGTCTGTTCGTCTCCGAATAACTATTGCAGCCTGAATCCATCTTAATCTACTTACTGTCTTCTTGTCCTCCCTCTATGATTTTTATTCTTCACACTTCAATACTATATTAGTGATCACATGATGTTCGAAATGTCTCTGAGCACTATGGGACATAACTGCTGTGGTCATCAGTCGATCACATGATGTCTCAGAATGTGTCCTATCAACCTGTCCCTTCTTTTCGTCAAGTTGTGTCACAAATTTCTTGTCACGCCAACTCTATTCAGTACCTCCTCATTAGTTACGTGATCTACCTATTTACTCTTCAACGTTCTTCTGCAGTTACAATTAACAATTATATTTATTTATATTCAACACAGTATTACAAACTAAGAAAGCGAATCTTTGCACCAGGCCTGGGGTAAACATCCTTTTGTTATAGGCCAAAACTCCACACAAACAGAAATTATTATCATTATAACATTCTAAAGGAGAATTACAATATTTGTCACCCACTGTCATTATTAACTTGTATAATATTTTAGTGTAGAAAAATCATCACTATCATAACAATCATCATCATCATTCTCTTCACCAACGTCATATATTAAACATCAAAACATGAGACTAACATTCCACTAATTTAAATACAAAACATTCTAACACAAGGAAACACATTTTATTGTTATTAATTGGCCTTCCCTTACCACAGTTTTCTGCAGTTTTCCTGGTACAGGCTGTAATCCAGTTTCGACTTCATTGTGGGCTAGATGGGCCAGAAAATTATAATTAGACTGAAAAGTTCCAGAGGGGTTTTAACAGACGGACAAACAGATAATCTAGTAGCAAATGACAATTTTGTTTCTTGCGATTACATTACAAATTAACAATTTTCGGATTTTTTCCTTTATTCGTACTGTGCAACTTCGCTTCGTGCCAAATTTCATGATTCTAGGTCAACGGGAAGTTTCGATGAGTGAGTTTGCGAGTTTCAAAACATGTGACATAAATGGCCTTATCTTTTTTCCATTAATTTACACGTTAACATTTATTATAACGCCAAGGAACCATAGACCCTACTATACGACATAAATTTCAACTTGATATGTCTATCAGTTCTCGGAAAGAGGAATTATAACTGTCGGACAGATAGATGGACGGACAACAAAGTGATTCTGTAACGGTTACGTTTTTACCGGTTGAGGAACGGAACCCTAAAAGTAATTTATTTTTAAGGTACACCATATTCCTGCTAGTGGTGAATAGACTCATAAATGAGGCGGAATTTATAAGTTAGTTTAATGACATTACAGGGAAATATGGGTACCTTCAGAACGTCCTGTCGGTACACATCTCTAACGATTCCGCCGTCGCAGTTTCCTTTCCATAGCGGTGCTGAGTTGCTCTACGTAGCCGACAGCGCTTTCCGCTGACGGGGATCTGCACGTCTTCCATCTATTGGACAGCGGCCGGACTACGTCAGCGCCGCGGGCAGGTGTTGCCTTTCGCTTCCCGTGGCAGGCTGCCCGAGGGCACGGCTGCGGTCGCGTCGCCCCACGTCGGCTTACTCGTACCGGACGCCAGGTGTCTACTGTCTCCTGTCTGCTGCTTTTCTCGTCTGGGTGACATGAGACACGTTTGTCTTCAGTCTCCAACTGAGTCACAAGTCATATTAAATCTTCTAATGTAACACATAATGTAACATACACGGACCAGTCACGTCAATGTTAACTATCGCCAACGTTCGACGTAACGTGCAACCACCCACAGACGGCAGATTGCAGCACTAGCAGTGGAGTGTTGTAAAGCGTGTCGGGGGGACGCCGTAAACAGGGCAGTCGTTATCGTAATGCGGAAACAGTGCGATTTATCTGACGTCCAAATGGGAACGATGATTGGCATTTGGGCCAAGGATGGAAGCATTTACGAAACGGCTAAATTTGTAAACTGTTCGCGTGCCGCCGTCGTTAAAGTACACCGTATACGGCAAAATGGCGCCGAGGTAATTGTGGTGCACCACGGGCCAGGTGAACGACAGTAGCAGGCGAGCAGACGTGCAACTGTTGAGCAACTGATCGCCCAGATAAACCAAGAGGCTACCAACAGTTTCCTCAAAGATTGTTTAGAGAACGGTTTTGTTTACGGGCCTCCACAGCAGGCTCCTCATTTATAGACATATGCTGACTGCTGTTCATCAGCGACTAAGGCTGGGATCTGAGGAAATGGAAATCCACTGAGTGGCGATGGGTGGCCTTTTCGGACGAATCACGTTTATGCACAATCGAAAAGACTGCTGTTGATGTGTACGGCGTGAAAAATCTGAATGCCAACACCCAGCAATGAGGAAGGAGCATTTTGTCCTGGGGAATGGTTTCATGGTATTCCCTGAGTGATATCGTCATTCTGGATGGCATAATGGATTACCACAAGTATGCCTCTATCTTTTTGGACCATATTCAACCCTACATGCAGTTTGTTTTTCCACAACACAATGGCATGGACCAGCAGGACAATGCAACGTGTCACACATCTCTCAGTGTATGTGTGTGGTTTTAAGAGCACCAGCACGAGTTTACCGTACTCTCTTGGCCAACAAACTCCCCGGATTAAAACCCAGTCGAGAATCAGTGTGAATCAGTGCGACCACCTCGAGCGGGCTGTTCCCGCCATGGATCTTCAACGGAGAAAGCTAACGCAGTTGGCCACAGCATTGGAGTCAGCATGGCTCCATCTCGCAGCTGTCCGCACTACAAAAGGTTATTATACAGGCTTTTGACAGATGGTAACATTAATGTGACTGGATAGTGTGTATACAAGTTGAAACAGCTCAGATGGGCCAACCAAAATATACACTTTGTGTTAAAAAAGGTAGCCCAGATTTTTAGAGGTGGTAGTTTGGACCAAAACAAACAAGAATGTCCAGAAAAAATGGGTCCTAAAATGCATAATGTAAGAGCACTTGTTCGTCTATGCTGCTGTGAAACATATTTCTTTTATTGCAAGACAAATAGGATCTTACATAGTGCGAAACAGGTCGACTGGTGCAATGTATCGTCAGTTCCTGTCAAATGGCTTGGCTGTCCTGCCAGAGAAGATATTATTCCAACAACGGCTGGAGATGTGGTTCATGCATGATGGAGAACCAGCCCCTTTTCTAAGAAATGTCCGAGAACCCCTCACAGAGACATTCATTGGGTAATGGGTTGGTCAGGCACGACTAGTACGATAGCCAGTTCGTTCCTCAGATCTCAATTCCACTGATTTTTGGTTGTGACGACACTTGAAATGCAAGCCCCAATAATGATGTACAAACACTACAGGAACGCGCCATGAAAGCCTGCCAACGCATCCAAGGTCAACCTGAAGTTTTTCAAAAACGGCGTGGCAAAGATGCACAGTGCTCGTAACTCTTAAGATATTTGTTTTAGGGCCCATCTTTACGGACTGTTATCCTCGTACTGGTCAATAATACTGCTATTAAAAGATGTAATATTTTTAACACCCTGTATGTAACGAACAATGTGGCGAATATTATGACGTACTCAAGTAATTTCTAATTTCTTATGATACCAAATTTTTTTTTTTAATGTATACATTTTGCAGTGGCTTCGAAGAAGGCTTCAACAACGCATTAGGTGTACAACTTGATCAAGTGGTGGTGGTGGTGGTTAGTGTTTAACGTCCCGTCGACAACGAGGTCATTAGAGACGGAGCGCAAGCTCGGGTTAGGGAAGGATTGGGAAGGAAATCGGCCGTGCCCTTTCAAAGGAACCATCCCGGCATTTGCCTGAAGCGATTTAGGGAAATCACGGAAAACCTAAATCAGGATGGCTGGAGACGGGATTGAACCGTCGTCCTCCCGAATGCGAGTCCAGTGTGCTAACCACTGCGCCACCTCGCTCGGTTGATCAAGTGGTAACAAGATAACAGCGCACCTCAAACCACTGTCCCATTGTCGGGAGGAGAGGAGGTCCAAGTAAATATCTGTCCTACCAACCAAATGTAAGCACACTCCCACCTCAGGTACTGTTCATGCGTGTAGCTGTCCGTTTGAAGTCCGTCAGTCGGGGTTCTGCTGTTGTAGTGATCACTTAAATTGGTCGTGAAGCTATTCCTACTTTCGCAATGTACACGACGGCCAAAAAGATTGTATATGGATCTCGTTTATAGTTTGCTAGCGAACTTAGCAATGCGATGGAATTGCTAAATATGTATGGGAATTGGATATATGTGCTAATCTCTGTCTGCCCTGTCTCTCTGTTCGTCTCCTCCCCTCTCTCTCTCTTTGTCCACCACAGCCTCCTCCATCTCTCTCTGTGCAACATCTCCTACTTCCTCTCTTTCTCTCTCTGTCATTTTCCTTCTCCATCCTCTCTCTGTCCGTCCCCTCCCTACCCCTCTTTCATTTCCTGTCCCCTTTCTGTACACATTCTCGTTCCCCCCCTCTCTGACTTTGGTGTTTGAAAGGAAATTGGTATTGAAATCGCTTACAGTGAACGGGTAAATCGGTTGATGTCGTTGGTACACGGGCTGTGTGAGAGAGAGACTTCTCTAGGTGCTGCATCTGTGAGGACAGTAGCTTCAATGACAATATTTTGCATGGTTTTAATCTGCGAACGGTTAGGATTACAAATTTTTGAACGATTTGGATTCCTTAGAAGCATTATAATCGTAAGCCAGTAACCCATAAATACAACTTCCTTGTTTTCTGTTAAAACCGACTGTGAACAATAACAGGAAACTGCACATTCCTGTGTACACAAATTTTGTTTGAAATTATACATATGGGGAAAGCATAGAATTATACAGCAGAAATAATTTGTCTAAAAATTTAAATGCGAGGATATCATAGTTTCAATTGACTGAGAAAGAAAAGTAAATCACAGCACAACACAGCACTTTTTTCTCGCAGTAAGTTTTAACAGAAAATCTGTACAGTGTTCTTTAACAAAATATACATCCCATGTCCGTCTGAATGTTTATTAAATATTGTGCAAAAATTTGGAGCAAATCGACCAAGAACTTTTCGAGATATTTGCTAATAATATTTCCGTATTATACATACTGAAAATATTTAGTCTGCGGCCATCTAAATTTTGTTACAGTATCCTGTGAAAATTCAAGATATCGGGATTTTTTCTCACAACGTTTCCCTTTTATGTAGTTATGTATGTATATTTATATTCAGTATATATTAAAAATGTAGCATATCTCCGTCTGAACGTTTATTAGAGTTCCGTGTGAAAATTTTAAGTCAATCGCGTAAGGGCAAACAACCTTTTCCATTTATCTAGCATATGTATAAACCGTGAATATTAAAAATATATGTAACTTGTGTCCATAGAAAAGTTTATTAGATTGTCGTACAAAAATCTGTTTAAGTAGGTCAATAACTTTTCGAAATTTTTGGTAAAAATGCTAAACTACAACTTGTCTTTATACAGGGTGGTCCATTGATCGTGACTGGGCCAAATGTATCACGAAATAAGCGTCAAACGAAAAAAACTACAAAGCTTGAAGGGGGAAACCAGATGGCGCTATGGTTGGCACGCTAGATGGCGCAGCCATAGGTCAAACGGATATCAACTGGGTTTTATAAAATAGGAACCCCCAATTTTTATTACATATTCATATAGTACGTAAATAAATATGAATGTTTTAGTTGGACCACTTTTTTCGCTTTGTGATAGATGGCGCTGTAATAGACACAAACATATGACTCACAATTTTACACGAACAATTGGTAACAGGTAGGTTTTTTAAATTAAAATACAGAACGTAGGTACGTTTGAACATTTTATTTCGGTTGTTCCAATGTGATACATGTACCTTTGTGAACTTATCATTTATGAGAACGCATGCTGTTACAGCGTGATTACCTGTAAATACCACATTAATGCAATAAATGCTCAAAATGTCCGTCAACCTCAATGCATTTGCCAATACGTGTGACGACATTCCTCTCAGCAGCGAGTAGTTCGCCTTCCGTAATGTTCGCACATGCATTGAGAATGCGCTGTCGCATGTTGTCAGGCGTTGTCGGTGGATCACGATAGCAAATATCCTTCAACTTTCCCCACAGAAAGAAATCCGGGGACGTCAGATCCAATCCACCTGTCATGAAATATGCTATTCAATACCGCTTCAACCGCACGCGAGCTATGTGCCGGACATCCATCATGTTGCAAGTACGTCGCCATACTGTCATGCAGTGAAACATCTTGTAGTAACATCGGAAGAATATTACGTCGGAAGTCAGCATACATTGCACCATTTAGATTGCCATCGATAAAATGGGGGCCAATTATCATTCCTCCCATAACGCTGCACCATACATAAACCCGCCAAGGTCGCTGATGTTCCACATGTCGCAGCGATCGTGAATTTTCCGTTGCCCAATAGAGCATATTATGCCGGTTAACGTTACCGCTGTTGATGAATGACGCTTCGTCGCTAAATAGAATGCGTTCAAAAATCTGTCATTGTCCCATGATTTCTCTTGTGGCCAGTGGCATATCTGTACACAACGTTCAAAGTCGTCATCAACCAATTCTTGGTGTATAGAAATGTGGTACGGGTGCAACCGATGTTGATGTAGCATTCTCAACACCGACGTATTTGAGATTCCCAATTCTCGCCCAATTTGTCTGCTACTGATGCGCGAATTAGCCGCGACAGCAGCTACTTGGGCATCATCATTTGTTGCAGGTCGCGGTTGACGTTTCACATGTGGATAAACACTTCCTGTTTCCTTAAATAACGTAACTATCCGGCGAACGGTCCGGACACTTGGATGATGTCGTCCAGGATACCGGCAGCATACATAGCACACGCCCGTTTGGCACTTTGATCACAATAGACAACACGATTTCGACATTTTCCGCAATTGGTAAACGGTCCATTTTAACACGGGTAATGTATCACGAAGCAAATACCGTCCGCACTGGCGGAATGTTACGTGATACCACGTACTTACACGTTTGTGACTATTACAGCGCCATCTATCACAAAGCGAAAAAAGTGGTCCAACTAAAACATTCATATTTCTTTACATACTACACGAATATGTAATAAAAATGGGGGTTCCTATTTTAAAAAACGCAGTTGGTATTCGTTTGACCTATGGCAGCGCCATCTAGCGGGCCAACCATAGCGCCATCTGGTTTCCCCCTTCAAGCTAGACGAGTTTCGTTCTTTGTAGTTTTTTGGTTTGATGCTTATTTCGTGAGATATTTGGCCCGGTCACTATCAATGGACCACCCAGTATAATGGCGTACATTTTGATCGTGTGAAGCCCTCACGACGTGACTTTGCAAACATTATAAGAAAATGAAGAACTTGGAAGTATGAAGAATAAAATATGCCAACTGAAGAGAACAACAAGTGTTCAGAGCAATGCAGCTAACGTTATTTTAGGAGCGACTTCATGCAATTCACGTATTCCTGAGAGGTGGTTTCAACATGCGAGCTGGTTCAGACAAAGAAGTGTTCCGTGAATATTATAATGCAACTGGCTTAGTTCTTTAAACATTTCGCTCCATCGACAGCTTCAAACTTTGAAAATCGGTGCCTACGAAAACTGCAAAGTCCTCTGACTATTCTACGAAAATTTTTCTTTACGGGTGAGCCATCGTTTAGGAACCAGTCTTCACAATATGTACGAGAGGTCATATGAAACTTCACGTTGACTGTGAGAAGTGGATAAACTATGACCCCAGTCTGTCAACATGTGGTGCGGGCTTTTCGGGAACCGCATCATTGGTCCCCGTTTAAATGGTGGGATTCGCGCGTAAGTGCAGTCTTGGAGGCTTCGGAGCAAGTACAGGTTGCAGCGTGGGTACTTCCTTATTTAAAAGAAAAAAAAATCGTAAAAGAGAAAGAACCGGAGATGTCAGTTTAATTCTCTTTTGTTTGCACAGAGTTAAATTTAAAGTTTTACTTCATTAGGTTTGGAAAATTATATCTTGAATGTGGCCTCCGTCAGTGCATTTGAGGAGTCGAAATCTGGAATTTCGGTCCACTTGTCCAGCATGTCTCTGTCCATGTTGGCAACGGCGCCACGAATATTGTTCCGTAGCTCATCCACGGTCCGTGGACCTTTGCTGTACACCAAGGGTGTAAGATAACCTCATAAGAAAAAGTCACAGGGCGCATAAATCTGGCGAGCGTGCTGGCTACTGAAGGTCGCCCCTCAAAGAGATGAGACGTTGGGGGAAGTAAGTGTTCGCGCGAGAGAGTCATTGTCGTTCGTGCCGTGTGAATCGTGGCGCCGTCTTGTTCAAACCAGACATTCTTCACATCCATTTCTTAAAGTTCGGGAAGAAAAAGCTCCTATTTCATCTGGACGTGCCTCTGAAAAGTGACCATAACTGTTCCATCAGTTTCTTCGAAAAACAATGGGCCAATAATGCCAATTTCGGTTAATGCACATTTTGGTTAATGCACACCAGTCACACGCTCATGAAGTTCTCGGGGGTTCGCATCAATCCAATGCCGCACGTTTTATTTATTCACTCATGTAGGGCTTCGTCACTGTAGAACATAAGGACATCATGAAGCAGGTTTTCGATCAAGGTTTCACATGCATTGTTTCGTGAAATCAAGTGGAGTGGATTAAGTATATGCACCACTGCCAGTTTGTGTGGATGAAATTTCAAGTCTTCGTGAAGAATTCGTCTAACCGTGCGATCAGAAATTGCAAGCGCAACTGCGAGTTGCGTGCAGGTCGCTTTGGCCAATTCAAAATCGCCAGCCTTACTTTCTCTACGGTTCCTGGTGGTTCTTGAGGGACCTGATTTTTTTCTTCACGCTACCAGTATTCACAAACGTGTCCAATAATTGATTTTAGATCAGAAAAACGACTTGCAGGTGCGATATTAAACTATTCCCTGAATGCACTTTGGGTTGCTATAACCGAACGGTCACTCGCCACGGCGATCGCGCATTCCTCTCTCGCCCACTGCATGATCGCTACAAAAATAAAATAAATGACGTTACATCCCGACCTTTGGAATGCGCTCAGCCCATTGCAATAATAGTGCGTTTCAAATAAAGAGGTTCCCACGCCGCACCCATTGCTTAAAGTGGGACCATCTCCCCCTGCACCACGCCTACCCCTTCCTCAAAAGGTAGTCTATTTTACTTGAAATATTTTACTGAAGCAAAATAAAATCTTAACAATTTTCCCCTGAACTGACTATTCATCTCTGCATCATTGCACATAACAAATACTGCATGCTACAGGACGAACATTTTAATTAATTACAAAACCAAACTATTTCTGATGAGTAATTGTGGTTAACTAGAAAGATAATGTTTTTACGCGGATATTACTAAAAGCTAATTACTTGCAACACTGTACAATGCCACAAAAAATGAAATAACGACTAATACTGCACTGCAAGACAAAAGAAGAACAATAGATAAGGTCAAATAAGTACATAAGATAGAATATCCACGTAAAAATGTGAACTGCTAATGAAAAGTATTTGTTTAGTGATCTCAAACTCTTTCTTTACTTAAATGATCATTCGCCGCCTTGACGATTTTTGATTTGTGGGCGTTAGGCCTTGGTCTAGAGCTTGTTTTTGTGCCTGATGTTTCGTTCCCTAGTGCTGCAGCTATCATCAGAGCCTACAAAAACAGCAGTTTCAGACATAAACAAGCTCAGCAGGCCAAAGTGTATACACGTATCCGTGCAACAGTCGGTTCGTGATGTTACCAGACCGCTGGCAAAATCGCGAAGTCGGGGGTATGTCTTCTACATACACTGAAGCACCAACGAAACTGGTATAGATATGCGTATTCAAATACAGAAAAATGTAAACACATTTCACGAGTGCACCGTGGATATCAGGAATTCAGTAAAACATCAAATTTCCGACATCGCTGCTGTCGTAAAAAGATCTGCAAGAACGGGACTAACGGGGACTGCAGGAATGCGTTCAACGTGACAGAAGTGCTACTCTTCCGCAAATTTCACAGATATCAATCCTGGACCATCAACAAGTGTCAGCGTGCGAACCATTCGACGAAATATCATCGATATGGGCTTCCGGAGCCGAAGGCCCGCTCTGTCCTTGATGACTGCACGAGACAAAGCTTTACCCCTCGCCTGGGCCCGTCAACACCGACATTGGACTGTTGATGACTGGAAACAAGTTGCCTGGTGGGACGAGTCTCGTTTCACATTGTCTCGAGCGGATGGAGGTGCCATGGACCCTGTATGTGAGCAGGGTATTGCTGAAGGTGGTTGAGGCTCTGTAATGGTACGAGTACCTCAGTGCATGCTTTTCGACTCTGGTTTTTATACAGCTTTAGGAAAGCTTTTCCTCCCTATAATTTATCCCTAAAAGCTAAACTCCGCCCGAACAGACCTTGGAAGGCCCAAAGGTACCGACCGGCCGCCGTGTCATCCTAAGCTCGTAGGCGTCACTTGATGCAGATATGGAGGGGCATGCAGTCAGCACACAGCTCTCCCGGCCGTATGTCAGTTTCCGAGACCGGAGCCGTTACTTCTCAATCAAGTAGCTCCTCAGTTCGCCTCACAAGGGCTCAGTGCACCCTGCTTGCCAACAGCGCTCGGGAGACCGGATGGTCACCCATCCAAGTGCGAGCCCAGCCCGACAGTGCTCAACTTCGGTGATCTGATGGGAACCGGTGTTACCACTGCGGCAAGGCCGCTAGCAACTTATCCCTACCTTCATCATTTCAAATAGTGATTTCTGGTGAATACTGAAACAATTAACTACAATCGACGGACTGATACTAGAGTTGTAAAACTACCATAGGCTACTGTAGACTAGCATATATAAGCGTTGACTACGGTAGTTTTCATATTATCTTTGGTCAATTAAGGTCCTACCTGCATTACCTGTACATGAAGGCCGCTCGGAATGGCCGCGCGGTTTGAGGCGCCATGTCACATATTGCGCCGCCCTCCCGCCGGAGGTTTGAATCCTCCGTCCCTTGGGCATGGGTGTGTGTGTTGTTCTTAGCATAAGTTAGTTTAAGTTACTTTAAGTAGTGTGTAAGTCTAGGGACGGATTAGCTCAGCAGTTTGGTGCCCAAGGAATTCACACACATTTAAACATTTTGTACATTAGGTGTGTTGAGTACCTATTGGGCGTTACCTCGTTTGGAAATTTGTGATAAGGTCTTATGGGACCAAACTGCTGAGGTCACCGGTCCCAAAGCCTACACACTACTTAATGTAGCTTAAACTAACTTACGCTATGGACAACACACACCCATGCCCGAGGGAGGACTCGAACCTCCCGACGGGGGGAGTCGCACGGACCGTGCAAGGCGGCTAGACCGCGCGGCTGTTACCTCGTAACAGACACTTTGTTCATGTATGCGATCAGTTCTTTATTAGATTCCCCTAAAAGCTGGAAGCTGTGAACTGTCTACAAACTGAATGAGGATATATAAAGGGCCCGGCAACCTATGGAACATTATTATTCTACATAGTTATTCTCCTGTCTGTTACTTAAGAATGAACAGTATTTATAGCAAAACTGAAGTTGCCGATGTTTAATTCAGGCTGTATTGAAAAATTCTTGATATTTAATGTGAAACAGGGGGATGCTGTAGTAAAAATAAAGAAAACAATACAGTAAATGAAAAGCACCAGTTTGCTTTTGTTCTAGATCAAAAGCAATTGGTGCTTTTCATTTATTATAATGCTGTTCTACCACGAACCGTCGGAAGATTCTGTTAAAACAATAGATTTACCACATAGCGCTAGAAAACGCAGTTTCTCCAGCAAAAAGGTAAAATAACACAAAAGCTGCCAAGCAAAAATGTATCAAACATCGCTTTAATACTTGGTCGAACTCATGTAACACATGTTTCTGTTATTCATAAGCGACTTCTGCATTTATCAATAGTAACAGAACACTCTTGCGTTCTATTGAGGATAAAATAATAATAATAATTATATATTTTTATGATTGTAAATGTTAACTGTACTTGCATCAAACAGATTTCTTTGGTTACATAAAAGTGCAGAAGTTACATAATCACCTAATTTTTATTACTTATAAAACGCAATTTATGTTCTGTAACGATATAAAATACGCGACGGACTAACACAGAATGATGTGCAGTTCTAATTATGTGCAAAACAAACAACCAAACAAACAAAGAAACAAAGAGAAATCGTCGGGTCCCAGTTTCCATCTTACACATTCATTTACGTTTCTTTCTCTACCGATTCTACCAACGCTACCGCTAATCCTAACGTTTAATATTTATGTAATGTACTAAAACGACTGAACTGTAGGTTTGGTAGAGCACAACTCTCCTGATGATTTCATATAAAGACCCTGTGGGATAACTTCAGACATCAGACCATCGCACTTTATAATAAGCTTCATACCCCTAAAACCTCCTACGATGTCTTGGAAGCAACTGTGATTGAGCTTCCGCAAGGTGCGAATGCCTTTGTTGACGCCCGCCGGCCGTGTGATGGCTTCACTTTTAACAGCCTCGCACTGGGTCGCTGATGACGTCACGACGGGGCGTTTAGCGGAGCGTTATCGCTGTTACAGCTGCAGACACGTCAGTGTTTACTCCCTTCCTGCCGTGTGAGGTCGCGCTTTACTTAGACCTGCAGCTCTCCCGCATGCATCTCAGCGTGAGGCTGTTGGCCTGTCAAGCGCTGTTTATAACCGAACCGCGTTTCGCCCAGAAGCGATATGTTTGCAGTTTTCGAAGAGGGCAAACTAGCTAGTGCCCGTTTTGGGAAGAGGGCGTCGACGGTAATATGAAGTTATCCTGAAATACACTCTTTGAAGTTCTTAAGGTAGCAAGGGTGAGTTGTAAAGCAGTTATAGGAGTCGAAGGACATGAAAAGGGGGTGAGACACGGTGGTGGCCTATGAACGTTGTTATTTTAATGTTGGCACTGAATAGGCTGTGACGAAAATCAAGGGGAAAGTCGGATACGAAATTGATGCTCAGGGAGAAGAAATGAAACTTTGAGTTTTTGCCAATGACATTATAATTCTATCAGATACAACTAAAAGACTTGGAAGGTCACAGGACTTGGAAAGTCAGCTGACGAAGTCGATAATGCCTTGAAAAGTGGCTGTAAGATGAGCATCAACAAAAATAAAACAAGAGTAACAGAAGGTATTCGAACAGTATCAGACGACTCTGAGAGAATTAGATTAGGAAAAGAGATATTACAGGTAGTAGACAAGAGGTGGAGAAAGTGTTTTCCAATAAAATTAAGAGGGTTCAGATTTATACAGCCACCCACGGGCGTCATGTCCGACAATGCTGTAACTCCTCAGGAACTGCCGGCCACTGTGGCCGATCGGTTCTAGGCGCTTCAATCCGGAACCGCACTGCTGCTGCGGTCGCAGGTTCGAATCCTGCCTCGGGCATGGACGTGTGTGATGTCCTTAGGTTAGTTAGGTTTAAGTAGTTCTAAGTCTAGGGGACTGTTGACCTCAGATGTTAAGTCGCGTAGTGCTTAGAGCCACTTGAACTAGTTGCACAGCAACTTCCCGAATACCCTGTATTCTGTGGACTACAGATTTACATTTACTCGAGGAAGCAAGTAGTTTGTTCTGAAGCTAGAAAAGAGAGAACAGGTTCGAATCCTGCCTCGGGCATGGATCTATGTCATGTCCTTAGGTTAGTTAGGTTTAAGTACTTCTAAGTGCTAGGGGACTGATGATCTCAGAAGGTAAGTCCCCTAGTGCTCAGAGACATTTGAACCATTTGAAAGAGCAGACAGGTATTGATCAACATGTCCCCCAACTTAACAGTCATCATTCTAGTGAATGAACATTTTCTGATATTTAGGAAAACAATATTG
The DNA here is from genome assembly GCF_021461395.2 of Schistocerca americana. Classification (NCBI taxonomy): domain Eukaryota; kingdom Metazoa; phylum Arthropoda; class Insecta; order Orthoptera; family Acrididae; genus Schistocerca; species Schistocerca americana. The sequence goes on from NC_060125.1 coordinate 440,274,105, forward strand.
GACTGGTAAGAACAATGGCAAGTGCCTTTGAGACTTGTTTGTTAGACCGTAGGGTGAGTATGTAGCACCAGACTGCGGACCAGCGGTTCCTTGCGTGAGCTGAAGGTAATTTATGCCTTGCGAGCGGTAAGCGTTACGATCTGTATATTAAAGACTTCCATTACTCGTACGAGACCTCTAGCTCTTACAGCACTATCGCCAAAATGGCGTCCATCACCAGGTCCGTTCTGACGGACGTTGACCTGCTCCACACCCATGACAGTCGTCGGCTGCTCCAGAAAACTGACACGTGCGGTGGAGAGATCCTCGGCTGGGTGCTACTTAATGACTCGGTCCCAACAAGGAAACGCCGCATTGTCGTTGTTTTTAGTATTTCTATTGTCAACTCTAATGGATGCTGTTATACAAAAAACTAGCGAACCCGGCAGAGGTTATCTTGCCTCCACGTTTAGTTACCTCTGTGTGCATAAAAGATTGGACAGGCGCGAGCGGAACTCGCGCACTGTCTGTTCCGTACCGATTTAATTATGCATGCAGACAGTTCATCCATTCCGGGAATCGAGAATCTCGGCAATTTTGCCTGTTATCGACACTGACACTCACAAGCCACCTGTCCCATGGATTCCAAGTGTTTGAATTTCAAGTGTGAACTTTTTTGTCGTGTGATGTAAGTATGCGTTAACAATTTTCTGATCTTTTCCTTTACTTGTGCTGCGAAACCTTGCTTCTTCCCAAATTTCAAGATCTTACGTCAGCAGGAAATACGCTATAGGCTTTTGCGAGTATCAAATTACGCGACATAGATAGCCGCATCTTTTGATTCCATTGACTTACGAGCTTAACGTTTTTGCGCCACCAAAAGACCATGGACCTCAGAAAGTAACATAAATTTCAAATTTATGTGCCTGTCCGTTCATGAGAAAAGGGCATTTTAACAGACTTCCATCAGGACGACTGTGGGATAAGATGACAATTTTGTTCGTGGGACATAACTACAAATTAACAATTTCGGAACTTCCCCTTTACTTGTACTGTGAAATCTTTCTTGTTGCCAGATTTCATCATTCTAGACCAACGGGAAGCACTCTATGGGTTTTGATGAGGGCGTTTTGAAGTATCAAAATATGTAACATAGAAGACCGTGTCTTTGGTTTGCATTGACTTAGAAGCTTAAGTTTGATATACCACCAAGGGACCCTACACCTTAGTATGTGACATGAATTTCGAATTGATGCGTCTATCCGTTCCTGAGGAAAAAGCGTCTTAATAGAAGGATAGACAGACAGACAGATAGTCTAATAATAAATGTTAAAAATATTTTGTCATGTGTGATCATTACAAATTAACTATTTTCCAATTTTTTCTTTGGTTCTTGCCTCTTGCGAAATTTCATGATTCTATGTCAGCCAGAGGTACCTTATAGGTTTTAGTGAGTAGATTTGCGAGTATAAAAATATGTGACATAAAAGTAAGTATCTTCTGGTTGCTTTGACTTGGAAGCTTACATTTATTGCACCGCTAAGAACTATAGAACTTAGTGTGTGACATTCAACTTGATACGTGTACCCGTTCGTGACAGAAAGGGGCCTTAACAGACGCACCACTAGTGTCTGATAACAAACGACAAAAAAACATTATTTCGTGAGATATCATTACAGATTATCGGTTTTTCGATTTTTTCTTTGATTGTACTGTGAAACCTTGCTTCTTGCAAAATTATACGATTCTGTCAACGGGAAACAGTTTTTGTTTAGTTTGCGAGTATCAAAATGTGTGGCGTAAATGACCGTGTGTTTGATTGCATTGACTTGGGAGCTTCAAAGCTTCAATATTTTACGTCGCCAAGGGAACGTAAGCCTTACTTAATACGTGACATAAATTTAAACTTCACACGTCTACCCGTTTCTGAGAAAAAGGGTTTTTAAAAGTCGAACAGACTGACGTACAGACAGACAGATGGACGACAAAGTGATCATCTAAGGGTTCAGTTTTTACCGGCTGAGGTACGGAGCACTAAAAATGATGATGTGCTTCATGTTTTGTGACAGAAGAGGCGTCCAAAAATGGTTTAGCTGTCTGTGACACCAATTCTTTCGCCTCTAAACAAAAGAAGAATGGAATGTCATTCCCTTGCAAACAAAAGAAGAATATTCATGTCTATGTCCAGAATTCAACAAAATGAAACTGTTATTCCATTTCAAATGCAGTCATCAGTTAGTAATCATAGTCACAATCACTATTTGTTATTATTGAGGACTGAGGCATCGAAATGATTTTTGTTTTCGATTGAACGGTATAGTGATGTGCTGCAGCGTCATCTAGTGGATAGCATAAAAACCTTCGCCATTGAAATATATACATCTGTGACTACTTTTATGGTAATCGGTCAATGGGTGTCGAAGACTTAATCTCAAAAAGATACATCAACATCTGTTTTTATATATATATGATAAAAAAATTACAAATAAAGCTAGGTCACTTTTACAAGCGAATTCTGATTCAAAAGATTTTTTACTTGGCTGACTCTAACCACGACCTACCTCCTCTGTATCTTTGGGCTCATGATGTCACCCTTTGTGGAAAAGAATCTAACGATCACCGCCGTATTAATGAAAACTAATAATTGTACATTGAAATGACTTATTAAAATTCAAAAATAATTCCGCATATACGAACAACGTGATCTAATTTTTGTATCACAGAAAATAGTTATTCAAAATTCAACACTTATTTTAATTAGTAAAATATTCGGTAAACAAATTGTGGATTAATTGTAATTTAGATCCATTCTCTCTACTTTCGCTCTTCTCATATCATTGCAGATCTGTTGACCGAAACATCACGAGCAGAGTGAAAATATAAACGGTGATCTCTGTACAGATTTTGGACGGTGTTTGTGGGATCCATTTCTGTAGAGACCATAATGTGTACAGTGGCAGAGTTGCAGCCGAGGCACACGGAAGAAGACAAACTGGATACTCTCCACTAACCCATGTTCGTCGCGTACAGCCCAATGCGTAAGAAAAACGGAAAATTCGAAAAGTATGTCAGGTATATCCGGACTGGGATTGAACCTGGATCCTTCCGTAAACGAGTCAAAGTTTACATCTGTCCAGGACTCCCTTCCGTAGAACTGACTGACATGGAGCTGTGATTAAAGCACTAGACTCGGCAACAGGCAGTTTCGTACTACCGTTAGGGTATTCAAATTCGAACGAAAATTCAAAATACTTTTCTGCTGTGGCATTTGAAAGAAGCTTCTAAGAGAACTTCATTACAAGTATTGGACTTGATCAAGTTGCATCAGGCACTATCAGAAGAAAACTTTCCACAAACGTCTGCCCTATTATATCACAACTAACCCAGGTACGGTTCTTGTGTTTCTTATCACGATTGTCATATCAAGTGCTCAAAATGTTAACCTTAAGCACTGCTACATTGTATAAAGTTATTATGGAGAGACAATTGCATTTCATCCGGTGGTTATGGCTGTCTAGGCTCGTGTTGTAAGGCATTCATACCTTCGGGAGTTGTCACTGCTTCCTAATAGAGATCCTGTTTTAATTTTCGCTGCAGAGAAAACTGCAGAAGTGTTAGGTGAGTTTGCACACCATTTTACGTTTCCTAAAAGACCGTTCCAATGCTCTCCAAATGCTCTCTTAACAGGATCTGTGCAGAATAGGAGGGCGTATCGGTACCTAATGAGGACATTAAATAAATTGAACATTTTTATTTGCTAAAATATTTTCGACTACACGCAGGGACTTCGTTAGAGGCGTGCGTAAAGAAAAACGAAAATGAAATTAATTTAAGAGTAATGTCGGTAACACTGGCGTAGAAATTCTGTAGTAATAAAGAGACTCTTTGTTCTGTGTAATTAGAATGAAAAGATTTTATGTGTTAATTATTGTACAAGAACAAAGAATTCACTATTAGGTTTCTCTTGTTCTGGAATGCACACAACGTTCGGACATTGAACACTGTAATTCTGTATTAATTTAATAATTGTTAAAATATGCGAGTAATATAGAAAGAACTATTACTGTTTCATTTAAGGAGACAGTGCTTTCCCATCCAGGAAGTAGTAACTTTTCTACTTTTCAGTGACCGCAGCAGAGCGGAATGATCGCGGCAATAAGTCATTGTTGTCCGCCATTACCGGCCGTAACATTTCTTCTACTATTTTCACAGCTGCTCTTTGAGCGGCCTTATATGAATATATTAATAACTTTAAGGTTTTGCAGTTTTGTAGTAATTTGTACATTACAACTTCAGTGATTCCAATAGGCCGCTTCACGACGATCGATTACCACTTCAGAGACAATATTTTGAGGTAAAAGATAATTAATAATTTATGTTTCGTTACTAAGAGGCAACAATATTTCGCCACGAATAATAATATTTTCTCATGCTCAAGTTTATCAAACAAGTCCAGAGATGTTTAGGTTCTCGTTAAATCACGTAAACATCTTACGTGTAACATTGTAAGACGCCTCACACCACGCATACTTAGCAAGGCTGTGCGCCGTTTTTTTAAACAAAAGTTATTTTAGTTAATGAATCAGAGCATATTTCCGTATATTGTCCCCCGTTTGTAATTAGTATTCTATCCTTTTCTGTAGTATATATTTCGTATCGTACAGTTTAGTATAATTTCTCCCCTTCAGCATAAGCACTCGGTCTTCAGGCCACAAGTGGCCCATCGGGTACAGCCTACCGCCGTGTCATCCTCAGTTGAGGATGCAGGTAGGAGGGGCGTGTGGTCAGCACATCGCCCTCCCGGTAGTTATGATGGTTTTCTGTGACCGGAGCCGCTACTATTCGGTTGAGTAGCTCCTCAATTGGCATCACGAGGCTGAGTGCACCCCGAAAAATGGCAACAGAACATGGCGGTCTGGATGGTCACCCATCCAAGTGCCAACCACGCCCGACAGCGCCTAACTTCGGTGATCTCACGGGAACCGGTGTATCCACTGCGCCAAGGTCGTTGCCCCCCTCCAGTTTACATGCCACGAAAACCAGTACAAGGGACATTCGTCGTAACACACTGATTACCTTTACGTCAAGTGGGATGTCTTTCAATAGCTGTGGCAGTTGGGAACTAAACAAAATCTTGCATAGATATGCCACAACACCGTGCACTGTTCGCAGTTAACATGCGGAAAAGTGTAACCAAAAATTCGGGAGTCATTGCCATGAAACTGTAGGTGCAGCGAAATGTGAAGAGGTTGAAACGCGGTGGAATGTAGTGTCCGCAGAACACTCGTTTCGTTGACCCCTCTCGTACTTCCTAGACGCCCCCAAACGGCATTTGCATGGTGTGTTACTGCTGCTAAAATTCTAATGTCATTTCTTTCATCAGTTGCTCTTCTTTTACCTTGGTGTACTTTATTATCCTCACTTTCAATTTCTAGAACATTTTTTATAATGTTTGCAAAGACAGATCGTGAACGTTTGTCACGATCAGGGTACTCTTCAGTATTCAACCGTACCGCTGCTGTAATAATTTGACGATATTCGCCACGAAAGACATTCACCTTTTCTACTGTCGTATACACTGTTAATGTCTCAATAGCTTTACGAGCAAGTTGTATCATTGCTACAGCAGTAGAACACAGGTAACCAAAACAACCATACTTGAGTTATGCGTTTGCTTACATTTTGTATAATAGAGAAGACGATTGTGGAACCTCTTCTCCTGATGATGGGACAGCAGCGCTGTTATCTTGATACTATTTGATCAAGTTACACACATTTAATGTAGCTGAAATGCTCTTAGAAGGCTCTTTCACATACCACAGACAAAAAGCATATGGTTCTAGTATTAAAAACCAAGTCAGTGTCATAATTCTACGACTATAAATGATAAAAATTACTTCGAACGTTAGGAAATTCGCCATATTGTTCGCTATAAATTGGCGAAAACCGCACCTCGATATATTTATTCATTCTATATATATTTGGGGTGGCGTGTTTTAAATGCCTCAGGCCATATACAAAAAAATGGCTCTGAGCACTATGGGACTTAACATTTATCGTCATCAGTCGCCATATACAGACCCTATTGTCGTTCATTTCTCAGGTTTTCTTTGCGATGATTAAATTATCACAGCCAAGAGTAAAATTATAAATGTATGTTAATGCCATTATTGTATAGTACAATACTGAAGACGATGAATAAGATGCAGCGGCGAATTTTCACAATTTTTGTACCGTTATAGCAAACAAAGGGGGAATAGACATCGTACGTAAAAACGATACACCACAAAGTTTGGAATTTAAAGGTCCTAAAATATCTTCTGCAGAGTGCTGTCGAAGAAGTAACTACGTCTAAACATCATAAAGTCAAGAGAGTCCGGTTTGATAACATCAGATGTGCATACCAAGAAGCTGTACACAGTTCTAGAAACCATCGAAGTTTGAAGATAAATGTTTCGTAAATTCAGAAGTTGACGCACAACCTTTTTCCATTACAGTCTCTTGCAATTTATGCTTGGCTATTCTCTAGAAGTCAAACATGTCAGCTGATAAAATCTTAGCGCCTTTCTATATCGTGAGGTAAATGGAAGTGACGAAGTGAGTAACGGTTTTCCAATGACGAAATATTACCGCTGTGATTTCTTTTCAGATGCTTCCATTGATAAAAACTGTTATCTTATCCTGATAAGAAACAGTGTGGAGAAATATTCTCTTATCTTCTATTGGTTTCTCGTTCTCTGCATACTTATACAGAATTAATTGTTTGTACGCTGTTCTTGAAAGTTCAGGAGAACGTCAGTATGTTATCTGTTTTCTGGGTATCGCTTCTTTCATTGCTGCTCTCCACTCAGTAACAAGAACCAGCGAATGGCCAATTAATACGTGACGCTATAACCTGTTAGAGTGTTCCAAACATTCCACGTGATACACTTTCTCCAAAATATGCTCCATCTGTTCTTGATGTCAGGCTACTTTTGAAATTTAATCCACCTCTTCTTATATTCAGTAAGGTAGTTAACTCTGTTGATACTAGAAAACTACTCTCGAGATTGCGACGGGGCGGTAAATAAATAAAGTGCGGGTGCAGAGTTCTCACGAATGTGCATATACAAATGTTGGTTAAAATGTTATTGCAAATTTTGGCACTCACGTAAGTCTCAGGGGATGATTTCCACACTCGGTGCATTAATACACTTCCACACCCACGCATTTGTTATAGTTTTAGAATTAATTATTCACTCAGACATAAGTACAGTTTATGCTAGGGAACAAGAATTAGGCGATTATTGTACTACAATCAGTTTTTCACGACACAGTTCAATCACTATTTACTGGCGTTGTTCTTTTCTTTCACACAATGAAATTAGCACCGGTGAGACGGTTTACAGTTTTACTTCAATAATAATTTGACTCCGAGCCCCCAATAGCAGTAGTGTAGGCTGCTATAAACTAAAGTACTCAATCAATTCGAACAGAACCACAAGTACCACTGTCCTTTTTGTTCTAACAGTTTAGGCGCGAAATAACAGTTCGCCACATGTTCACTTACATGTACCTCGTAAATGGTACTCAGACAAATAATCGTAGCACCTCCAGATCATCAAGTATATGCTTGCACACTTGCACGTTTAAACAATACTCTTTGTCGAAATAAATCAGTGCGAAAAAGAATTATCAAACGACCACATGGGCCACCCTCAAGTGGGGCTTGCTCGCCACCCACCCTCCTAAGCGACTGACCAACGACTGATCCCTGGCCAAGATGGCCGCTCGCTTATATAGGCTCGGATGTCCAACCCCCTGGTTAGTTAAATACCAATTTAGTTAAATACCAATCTCACCAGTTAAGGTTACAAATTTTGATACATATACCCCTAGACAGAAATAAGTACACCATCGGTACTGCGCTAAAAAGTACATCTTATTTACTATGTTACATTAATTTCTAGGTGTATTCTATCACCCATAAATCAAGTTTAAGTTTTTGCAAAATTTCGCCACTTAGCGCAAATTTGTTTGTTTACATCTGCGCTGCAAAGTTTAAACATGGAACTGCATATAGCACTGTTTTTAGACGTAATCTATAGCGATCTACACACTCAAAATCTTCATATCTATAATAATTAATTATTTATGGGCGATAAATGTTAATAATGATTTGCAAACAATGAAACCTATTGCAAGTTACATGTAACGAGTTTAAAATACGTGTGATGTCACCCAAAATAGAATATAGTGCCGTTCTTTACGTCATGAATTTTCTATTGAATTTTATAAACAATTTCCCCTCAAACTTTCTTTATTGCTCTTTACGAGCTTAATTATTTATGAATCTTAACATATGACTACGGCACTCGATCCGCTATGACGAGACGTTTTTAATCAGTGCTCGCTCATCCCTGTAAGTTGTTATTTACTATTTTTATTTATCTTTCAGTATTCATGATATTAACCGATTCTGAGGTTACTATAACTTTTGCGTCTCGTGACTTGAAATAGAGATCGATCTTTCAGAAGGTGCATATTGCTGACGACAATCCACTGCCGCATCGCTCTTCACCGTAAGTTACATGGTTATCGCGTAATACGCGAAAAACCAAACTGGAGATATCCCACCGACCTTTGCAAATCTCGCGCGGGCGCGCCAGCGCCATGCGCTTCCGAGAATCACGCACCACGTAGCGCGTTCGCTCTCCACAAAGCAATCCTTGGATACTACAAATAGTCATCTAGTAACGGGGGTTTGTACCGTCACAAGACTACACACCAAGAAAGAACCACAAAAACAACTACTACACAAGACAGAAAAAAATTAATGCGAAACATGGGTATATTTTTGCATGTAAACGTGCAGGACGCCTGTCTACATTAGATGTGTGTATGTATTAGAGTAGAACGGCAAATCGTAATGAACAGTAAAAGCCGAAGCATCATTCAACCAAGCGAAATTCGGTTGGAGGGACTAGGCAGATGCGCAGATTGGAAGCACGTTGGGCCTAGACTACAGTACATGGTTAACTAATATTTAATCTGTTTCTCATTTGTTGTAGCAACAATTTCTAACGCTAGGCTCGGGATCCAGAGATATGTTTTCCGTTTCGCACTTTAAGGACAGACATGCGGCTATCACTCTATAGCAATGGTTCCCAACTTTTCTGAGATCATTACCCCTGAGGGCAATCAGATATTAGCTATCCACCCCCCCCCCCCCCCCCCCCCCCCATCCTCACCCACCAGCCACTCGCCACTCTCCCCCACCACGTTTAACATCATTTCTCAACTAAACTTAAGAAGTGAAAAGAATTTTCTTTGATCACATTCATTTTTAAAATGATGGAAGATAAATGATGTTAAACCCATCCATGTGTGTTATTAAACTATGAGGCAAATGCTATGGTTTACTTGTGGCACCCTTTTTTATAGAATGATGAAACACTTCTCCATGCATTGCGATTATTACCCAAATCACCTTCTCAGAAAGGAAAGGTAACTATCCACATTGAGGGTAACTGAGGGCAGGCATCTGTTACAAAACATGACTCCTCTGCATCACTCCTCTCCCTAGAGACACTTGCTTTACTTGCTTTAGCCACACCTGCACCCCCATTCAGAATCAGCCGAATTAAAATGTGTAACTATACTTAGGCCCACTGTTTGTAAATGATTCCTTACTTGTGAACAGGTAGAAATTGGATGACTTCATGCTACCAATGCTTTGTGTCTGACCACTGTTACCAATAATAATAATAAAAAATAATAATAAATATTATTATACACTACTGGCCACTAAAATTGCTACACCACGATGATGACGTGCTACAGACGCGAAATTTAACCGATAGGAAGAAGATGCTGTGATATGCAAATGATTAGCTTTTCAGAGCATTCACAGAAGGTTGGCGTCGGTGGCGACACCTACAACGTGCTGACATGAGGAAAGTTTCCAACCGATATCTCATACACAAACAGCAGTTGACCGGCATTGCCTGGTGAAACGTTGTTGTGAAGGCTCGTGTAAGCAGGAGAAATGCGTACCATCACGTTTCCGACTTTGGTAAAGGTCAGATTGTAACCTATCGCGATTGCGGTTTATCGTATCGCGACATTGTTGCTCGCGTTGGTCGAGATCCAATGACTGTTAGCACAATATGGAATCGGTGGGTTCAGGAGGATAATACGGACCGCTGTGCTGTATCCCAACGGCCTCGTATCACTAGCAGTCGAGATGACAGGCATCTTATCCGCATGGCTGTAACGGATCGTGCAGCCACGTCTCGATCCCTGAGTCAACAGGTGGGGACGTTTGCAAGACAACAACCATCTGCACGAACAGTTCGACGACGTTTTCAGCAGCATGGACTATCAGCTCGGAGACCGTGGCTGCGGTTACCCTTGACGTTGCATCACAGACAGGAGCGCCTGCGATGGTGTACTCAACGGCGGACCTGGGTGCACGAATGGCAAAACGTCATTTTTTCGGATGAATCCAGGTTCTGTTTACAGCATCGTGATGGTCCCATCCGTGTTTGGCGAACCGCGGTGAACGCACATTGGAAGCGTGTATTCGTCATCGCCATAGTGGCGTATCAGCCGGCGTGATGGTATGGGGTGCCATTGGTTACAGGTCTCGGACACCTCTTGTTTGCATTGACGGCACTTTGAACAGTGGACGTTACATTTCAGATGTGTTACGACCGGGGGCCCTACCCTTCATTCGATCCCTGCGAAACCCTACATTTCAGCAGGATAATGCACGACCGCATGTTGCAGGTCCTGTACGGGCCTTTCTGGATACAGAAAATGTTCGACTGCTGCTCTGGCCAGCACATTCTCCAGATATCTCAACAATTGAAAACGTCTGGTCAATGGTGGACAAGCAACTGGCTCGTCACAATACACTATCACTACTCTTGATGAATTGTGGTATCGTGTTGAAGCTGCATGGTCAGCTGTACCTGTGCACGCCATCCAAGCACTGTTTGACTCAATGCCCAGGCGTATCAAGGCCGTTATCATGCCCAGAGGTGGTTGTTCTGGGTACTGATTTCTCAGGATCTATGCACCCAAATTGCGTGAAAATGCAATCACATGTCAGTTCTAGTATGATATATTTGTCCAATGAATACCCGTTCATCATCTGCATTTCTTCTTGGTGTAGCAATTTTAATGGCCAGTAGTGTATAGTGTAGGAAGGAAGGCATTTTAATGAGCTTTTTGACCATATGTGATGCATGTTTATTAATTTAAATGTCGCAGATGTGTGGAACAAAGTATAAAGTATGTGTGTAGTTGGTGGACTACTTGAGGAAGATGTTCATACATTTGGTTCACAGGCTGTAATCTACACCACATTGTGTCATGCATTAATGCAAGTGTTTGGAAAAACAGACCAAATTATGGGTAACTTACGTAATCAGGGTCACAGTCTTACGGAATAATAATAATGAGCCGTGGCGCCATTGAATTAGTAGACTGTTCTGTCTGGCGCCACTAGCTCAGGTGTAGTATCGACTATTCCTCTTGCGGCCCCATTGCCAATATCTATGAGGAAGAGTTGGTATCTGTGGGTTGTGTCCTTAGAAGGTCTTTGCTTGCCGATATATATACGTGGTTCGCTAGCCCGAGATGAGGTGCCAAGTTTGAGGACTGGCGGTAGCGTCGCGACGAGAGGTGGTCACGAGATCCGAGCGGCCGGAACCACGAGCTGCGCAAGGAAGGCCTGCGCAAAGCGAAAATACCGGAGTACTTCACGGGGGTCAGCGTTGACCGCAAGGAGCAGGCCGACATTCCGTCGGTTAGTTGGCAGCATTCGTGTCAGGCGACCGCTTGTGGCCTGGCTGCCCTCTTCTACCTGGCTTTCATCGCCACCACTCAGTGAGCGCTGCGACGCACCGAGGATCCATGGGACTGCTTGCTGATAAAGGGGAGTAACATTCTATAACACTCGTGGTGATTTGTGGCATTGTCTACCTGCCCTCCTCGGTTTTTACCCGACCCTCAGAATTTTACTCGGTCGGTTCTTTGGTCGTAAATAAAGGCCGTAGTATTGTCCCGCTATTATATTGCCTTTCCTTTCTGGTTTGTACCCGATCATTTATGTTCTAATGAATCAGCTCCTGGTCGTAAATACAGCCGGAACAATTGTACTAAGGCACAGGTTGCCGTTAAACAAAGAGGGACCGTATGGTTAGATTTAGATGTTAACCGATTCACTTCTTTGATTGTAATTACATTTCTCAGTCGTTAGTTATAATCTGGACAACCTGTTGTTCTAAGTTGTTCGTTGTTGTGTTTGAAAGACCGGGTCATTATTGGTGTATTTTAGCTGGATCTTGTAGTTCCGCCGAGTGAGTTCTCTTGTAATAAGTGTTCACAAGTAATGTTTTAAGACGGTCTTTCAGAGCTGTCTTAATAACTGACAATCAGTTTAACTTTGAAAATATTAACAGACAACTGTCACCAGTGCTTTAGTCAAAATAAGGTTGTTAAAAGGGACGGGTTGGGATTCAGTCGCATCTTGGTTGCCGATTGAAATTAAGAAGTTGGTTGCTTTGAAGTAAGACTTATCACTGTTATATTGTTTCCTAATCAGTTTAACCTTTAAGCACAGGTGCGTATCTTAACCCCGAGCCTTTCGACATAAAGCTTTCAAATTAAAAGTTACGTCAACTGTTTTGAGTAATCGAACCACTCTTCTCATCAATGATGTTTATATGTTTTTCATGTGTTGCAGAAGGGCATTTAATAAGAGCGACTGTCTCCAGCGTTGTAGTGCGCACCGCTGTTTCACCCGAAAACGGAGGGCTGTAGGGCCGGCCGTCTTGTAATCATTGTCATATTGTTTGCTGTTTTGATTTCTTTTGCAAAAGTTTATTCATCTTAAGGTTTAAGGTCAAAAATTGTAAATTTATTCATTTTGTAAAAAAAAAAAAAAATATAATTATATGTTGTTAAATAAACAGATTGTGTGAAAAGAAAGTTATATTGGTGGGTCCTGCCTTCCACGTTTTCCTTAATTCCAGTAACTACTGCGTACCAAGTAATAATAATGATCTTTTAAAAATAATTTAATTTTTTGACCGAAAAACAACTCTATCCTTTTGGTTTTACCCCTCCGAAAATTACATTCTACCCCTCAGGGCGTGATTACCCCCTGGTTTGGAACCACTGCTCTACGGTCTACCACTGTTGCAGCCACTGCAAGAGCGCAGCCACTGACTTTTGTAAGGAGAAGGTTTTACGAAGGTATTACACAAAGAGCGTTCCAAACCTTTACGTTCAAAATTGTGCAGCCTGTAGGGGGTCCAGAACTAAGTTCTTCGAGTTAAGGACACAACGGCCGGGAATTAGTATTCTGTGGGGGCAGAGATCTTGAATGAATAATGCGTATGATGCATGTATTTGTAAACTACATATGTTTCGTAACAAGATACTGGTTGCCGTATCGACGTTCGTGTTGCTGCCTTGAGAAACAATACACAATCGTTTATGATGTGTGGACAGTGGATTTCACCGCTGCTTACAGCTGGTGCATGAATGATTGCTGAAGGTGGACCATTACTCGTTACAAGAACTTCTACGCATGTATTTGCTTTGTGGTGCAGCAGGAATTAGAACCGAATAGCCGAATGACTGCACACACAAAAATTTCGTGACAGCTGTCATTCTAATTGGAAGAAATTTGTGTCCGAGAGCAGAAACTTATAAGAAACTGAATCGTCGAGTCCATAGAGAGCAGCCCAAGTTTCTCGACTTAGAATTGTTAGTTTACTAAACTCTGAGGGTGTGGTATTAGATAATGTGGGAGAATAGCCGGCCGGAGTGGCCGAGCGGTTCTAGGCGCTACAATGTGGAACCGCGTGACCGCTACGGTCGCAGGTTCGAATCCTGCTTCGGGCATGAATGTGTGTGATGTCCTTAGATTAGTTAGGTTTAAGTAGTTCTAAGTTCTAGGGGACTGATAACCTCAGCAGTTAAGTCCCATAGTGCTCAGAACCATTTGTGGGAGAATATTTACCAAGAAACAGGCGTCAGTTCGCCCGTGGAATGCACACTTGAAAGATTACAGTGTGGACGGTCCTGTTGCAGTAGCAATTACATCCCTCAATAAATGTGAGAGCAACGAGACAAATCATTTTAATCCAGAGTTCTGTCGTATTAGCGGTTCCAAAGAAGTACTGCAATGTTGTACATTCAACAGTTTGTATTCTTCACATGTGACGTATCTTGCAGTGACGGTGGTGTAAAACACCACCCAATTGCTATTCAAATGACGAACAACGATTCTCTATTTATTTTTGGGTTACATCGTGGTTAATAAACTGATAGGACATTATTTCCTGACACCTCATTTGAATGATCACATGACTCACTGTCATTTCAAGATGTGCTGACTCAGTTATTGGCTACTATACCTCTTTTCGTCTGTGAGACAATGTCGTGTCAACACACTAGTGTAACATGCCACTTATACACTGAGGCGATGCAAGTCGTGGGATATCGATATGTATAATAAACGGATGGCGGTAGTACGCAAATTATAAAAGCGCAGTGCATTGGCGAAGCTGTCAGTTGTACTCAGGTGATCCACGCGCAAAGGTTTCCGACGTGATTATGACCATACGACTGGAATTAGCAGGCTCGGAACGCGGAATGGTACGAGGGTAATCCCAAAAGTAAGGTCTCCTATTTTTTTATAAGTAGATAGACCTGTTTCTTTCTACAATGGTTTACATCAGTTTACAGCTTGAACATTTAGCTATTTTTCGACATAATCACCATTTCTGTCGATGCATTTTTGTAGAAGCTGTGGCAGTTTTTGTATGCCCCTGTCATACCAGCCCGCCGCCATGCTGTTCAGAAAGTTATGAAATAGTGTGATTGTTGCTTGGTCTCAGCTGTAAAGTGGTATGCCCAGGTTTCGTCACCCGTGGCAATTGAGTCCAGAAAGTTGTCCTGTTCGGCTGCAAGGCGGTGAAGAAATGAGCGGGAAGCATCAACTCGTTGCCGCATGTGGTTCTGTCAGCGTGCGTGGCACCCATCTTGCGCACACATTCCGGTAGTTCAGTGTTTCCGTTAAAATTCTGTGAGCGCCGCTTAGGGAACCTCAGGAACTAACGTGCAGAGATCATCCAGGGTGATCTGCCGACCTTCACGCATGCTTTGCTCAATCTTCAACACTGACTCCTCAGAAACTGACGGTCTCCCGCTCCTTTGTTCGTCGTGAATTTCGGTCCGACCAGCTGCATACTCTCTACACTACTTACGAACATTTTTGACATCCATGCACATCTCACCATACACTTCCGTGAATTGGCGATGGATTTCAATCGGCGCAGTGCCCTTTGTGTTCAAAAACCGAACAACAGCGCGTAATTCGCACTTGGCGGTAACACCCAATATGAGCTCCATTCTCAACGGCTCCCAAGCCAAGACTGAGCGCCTCAGCGCGGCGTGCACAGCGCGTGAAGCACTCTTCATAACAGTGCGACCAACTGCCACACAAACAGAGTTCTGTACTTATAAAAAAATGATTTTCGGATTACCCTCGAAGTTGGAGCTAGACGCCTGGGAGATTTCATTTCGGAAATCGTTGGGGAATTCAATATTCCAGGAGCCACCGTGTCAAGAGTGTGCCGAGAATACCATATTTCAGGCATTACCTCTCACCACGGACAACATAGTGGCCGACGGCCTTCACTTAACGACCGAGAACAGCGGAATTTGTGTAGAGCTGTCAGTGCTAACAGATAAGCAACACTGCGTTAAATAACCGCGGAAATCAGACGACCAAAGTGAGTGCCTTTGCTAACAGCACGACATAGCCTGCAGCGCTTTTCCTGGGCTCGTGACCTTATCGGTTGGACTCTAGGTGACTGGAAACCTTGTGGCCTGATCATATGAGTCCCGATTTCAGATTGTAAGAGCTGATGGTAGGGTGTGGAACAGGCAACACGAGGCCATGGAACCATGTTGTGGACAAGGCACTGAGCAAGCTGGTGGTGGCTCCATAACGGTGTGGGCTATGTTTACATGGAATGTACTGCGCCTCTGACCGAACTGAACTGGCCATTGACTGGAAATGGTTGCGTTCGGCTACTTGTAAATCATTTGCAGCTATTCATGGATTTCTTTTTCCCAAACAACAGTGTAGGTTTGAAGAACATTCTGGACAAATCGAGGGAATGATTTGGCCACCCAGATCGTCCGACATGTATCCTATCAAACATTTGTAGGACATAATTGAGAAACCAGTTCATGCACAAAATTCTGCAGTGCCAACACTTTCGCAGTTATGGACGGCTACGGGGGTAGCATGGCTCAATATTTCCGCGGGGGACTTCCAGTGATACGTTGAGTCAATGCTACGTCGAGTTGCTGCACTATGCTGGGCTAAAGGAGGTCCGACACGATATTAGGGGGTATCCCTGACTTTTGTCACCTCAGTGTACATTAATGTATTTGAGCACCTGAACAATAGATATCCTCGTAACTGCATTGGAAGGGGAGATTCTACACTACTGGCCATTAAAATTGTTACACCAAGAAGAAATGAGATGATAAACGGGTATTCATTGGACAAATATATTATACTAGAACTGACATGTGATTACATTTTCACGCAATTTGCGTGCCTAGATCCTGAGAAATCAGTACCCAGAACAACCACCTCTGGCCGCAATAACGGCCATCATACGCCTGAGCATTGAGTCAAACAGACCTTGGATGGCGTGCACAGGTACAGCTGCCCATGCAGCTTCAACACGATACTACAGTTCATCAAGAGTAGTGACTGGCGTATTGTGACGAGCCAGTTACTCGGCCACCCTTGACCAGACGTTTTCAATTGGTGAGAGATCTGGAGAATGTGCTGGCCAGGGCAGCAGTCGAACATTTTCTGTATCCAGAAAGGCCCGTACAAGACCTGCAACATGCGGTCGTGCATTATCCTGCTGAAATGTAGGGTTTCGCAGGGATCGAATGAAGGGTAGAGCCATGAGTCGTAACACATCTGAAATGTAACGTCCACTGTTCAAAGTGCCATCAATGCAAACAAGAGGTGACCGAGACGTGTAGCCAATGGCACCACATACCATCACCCCGGGTGATACGCCAGTATGGCGATGACGAATACACACTTCAAATGTGCGTTCACCGCGATGTCGCCAGACACGGATGGGACCATCATGATGCATGATGGTGTAAACAGAACCTGGATTCATCCGAAAAAATGACGTTTTGCCATTCGTGCACCCAGGTCCGCCGTTGAGTACACTATCGCAGGCGCTCCTGTCTGTGATGCAGCGTCAAGGGTAGCCGCAGCCATGGTCTCCGAGCTGATAGTCCATGCTGCTGAAAACGTCGTCGAACTGTTCGTCCAGATGGTTGTTGTCTTCCAAACGTCCCCACCTGTTGACTCAGGGATCGAGACGTGGCTACACGATCCGTTACAGCCTTGCGGATAAGATGCCTGTCATCTCGACTGCTAGTGAGACGAGGCCATTGGGATGCAGCACGGCGTTCCGTATTACCCTCCTGAACCCACCGATTCCATATTCTGCTAACAGTCATTGGATCTCGACCAACGCGAGTAGCAATGTCGCGATACGATAAACCACAATCGCGATAGGCTACAATCCGACCTTTATCAAAATCGGAAACGTGATGGTACGCATTTCTCCTGCTTACACGAGGGATCACAACAATGTTTCACCAGGCAACGCCGGTCAACTGCTGTTTGTGTATGAGAAATCGGTTGGAAACTTTCCTCGTATCAGCACGTTGTAGGTGTCACCACCGGCGCCAACGTTGTGTGAATGCTCTGAAAAGCTAATCATTTGCATATCACAGCATCTTCTTCCTGTCGGTTAAATTTCGCGTCTGTAGCACGTCATCATCGTGGTGTAGCAATTTTAATGGCCAATAGTGTATATTATGAGCAGAACGTAAGCTGGAACCCTCTGTGGGGTTGGTTAAGTACTGGCTTTCTCACACCAGCTAATCAATGAGCATAAAATCTCCTCATAGAGTTCCACAAGTTCTTAAATTGTGGATTAAATAAGGCCCTATTGAAAGGCACTAGTCATTTACAAATCAAAAGGCAGGCAATTAACAATTAATTCAAAATCATATTCAAAAACTCTCCTTGATAATTAATGCTTCGTACACAATACAGGGAACCTGTGGCAATTTCTTAATATACATTTAATAATGGCGACTTGTGTAAAGGCAAATGTAATGAATTTAACATGAGGGTCTGGGGGAAGACAGAGAATAAATCGCGCAAAAACCGCGTGATTGTCGTGAAACTGGTTAGCATAGAATCGAATTATTGAAGTTAATACATAGAACTATTGAAGGTAATATGCAGAATTATTGAAGGTTATATGTCACACCTGTTCTCGATTTTGTAAGCAAACTGTTCATTACTTCACATGGAAAATCTTTGGAGTGAGGCTCTGAGATTGTAAAATTATAGACTGACTTTAAATTCTCCACATCTCACGCAGCAGCAGCTCAATCTTACCACAGTGTAGCTGTCGGTGACTGAAGTACTGCACAGTGGTCCTCTCCTGCAGCTAAGTATTTGATGGCTCGGAAATTTTCTAAGTCTTCCAGACGCATCAGATCATCTACGCTATATTTTACTTGGTTAAGCGCTGATTTATTTTCTGCCAGTCTCCTCTGAAAACAGTCGTTCCGTGGTATTTCTGTCTGTCTCTTCGGCCAATGAAGCAGCTTCCTTCCAAGACTGTCATGCTTCTGTGTAACTCTGGAAATAGTTTAGATGAACCATTGTTTATGGGTTCTATGTTCTTAACCAAAGTCTTTTTTGTAAAAGCTACGCGTTCAGTGGCATCTCCGTTTTTCAAACGCCTATCCCGAGCTCTCTTTTCTCCTGCAACGTAGCGATCTCCAGAATCCTCCCCAAAAGTCCGCATTCTATGTTCGTCTGACAATAGTGCCTACCACTAACAATTCCTCCTCACTCCACCTCGTGAAAACATTGGTGCGAGTGGTCCCTATAGGAAGTCACAACTGTTGTCTATCTGCGCCACGGCGCAGTGGAGTGTCACAAAGGTGTGTGCTGAGGCCGACCATGGCAATGACTATCTTCCGTCACTGGCTGTCTAAGAAGGGCGCACCAGGATCCCTGACTGTGCTGGTTCTCAGTTCTGAGGCAACGTCACCCAGTGTGCTTCCAAGACATTCCTTTATTTCCAACCAGCATGCAAATCTGTTTTAAAATACTGCAGAAACTGACAGTCACTCGTACATTTAATGTCAGTTCATTTCTCCTATTGTAAATAAGTATTCAGAATATGAATTTATATGAATATACGTATGTTGCATGATTGTTCCAAAAAACTGTCCCATAATAACCACACTAACAAAAACATCCTAAAATATTACACAAGTAAATAAAAGACGGCAGACTATCTATATATTTAAGGCTAGCTATTCATCCATGTGCGCTATCCAACTTTTGAGGAGCTTTAGTCCACTCTTGTGGAGTATCTAGGAAATCCATTCCTCTATCAGATCTCAACCAAGAGTGAGGTCCTGTCCAGCAGTTTTAGCAGGATGGTGTGTACAGTATATTGCACTCAACCGCACAATTTACTGTCGCACCAACAGACGTTCGCCACATACCTCAATGCAAGTCAGCCAACTCCCCTTGCTACAGAACATTTCATATAATATTCTTACATTAAATTCCTATGTTCATCTCCGTATAATAGGAGCCCTTTTCTCTTTGGATCTTCTTATCAATTCAGAATGCTCACTACACTAAAAATTTGTAATTCAGGACTCAGTTTTTCCCCACAGTCGCTCTATTCGTTGAAAATCTTAAGTGCCCACATATGTGTTGCTTGTTTCTGTACTTGCAGCGGGAGATCCTCCTCTAGCATTACTTTTCCTCAACAGTAGTTGTCGATTGCAGTATTGCTTTTCGAGTTTTGAACAGGTCAATATTATCTCAGTTGCTTTCCTGAAAACTTTCATATAAATTTATTCAGTGTGTGTTGTATTTCAAGCTAAAATTTATTGAGAGGGATTACTTTATAACATATTTTAGTTTCGACGTTATAATCGACAAGTATTAGTTCTGAATGTACAGTTAAAATTATTTTTTTAGAAATATTTGAAATTACGAATTACTGGTACCCTTAAAACTTTTTGTTAAGAAAAATTGTAAGCCCTTTGGAATATTGTTATTTCCGCAGACTGTGGTAATCGTAGGCATGCCTCTGATGTGATCGGATGTATTTTTGTGCGGAAAAATTTAATTCCGGCTTTGTTAATGTGAAAAACCAAAATACTCTATGATATACTAGAGTGTGAGAATATATATTTACGTAAAAAAAATGCTGCAACAACAATCTTCAGCTTTATTTAGTTAAAACCAACCGTGAGGACCTGATGTGATATTTTCAGTTTTAAGAATCAGACCCCTAGACATGAAGAACTGGAGCCAACATGACAAGCTAAGTAAACTAAAAAGTTTATTGTAATCTTCACTCCTCTCAAATCTTCATTGGTTATTAATTACTTCGACTGGACATTGTTTAATGTGGACAGTAGATGAAATCAGGAAGGAGGGGGGAGGGGGGAGATTACATACTTCCTTGTAAATATTGATGGAAACTGTTGTCCACTGACACATATTTTCCAGAAGCATCTTTCTATTGTATTTCTTTGTTCTTACCGCAGCTATGTGTGAGAATGATGTATCGAAAAGCGTCAATAAGTTAATTTGTGACAAAGACCTTTCACAATTCATTATGCGCCAAAATAACCTGGCCCATGCACAGAAACACTTTCTTGTCCTGAGCACTGAGCGATCCTGTCCTGACGTTCCTAAGTGGCGGCCATAACGGTTGACTGTTATCTGCTGACCTACGCATTTCGATTGTTCTCTCTGCTGTCTCTTCACTATATAGTGTGGTACTGCGGTCTCTGCACACAGTAACGGCAGGGAAAGTTCTTGATAAACAGGCATGTGTGATTATATGCGACGCCAATAAATTTATATCAGAAGAGGAAAATGAGGAATAAAAAATCTTATTAAAACTGCGCCTGAGAAAGTTGGTGAAACTGCTAGCTGTTTCAGTTGCATGACAAAAAAACAAAGGAGGAGCACTGGGCTGTACGGGTACCGGTACTTCCGAAGGCCTCACCGCTTCTGGAAAGTAGTAGAAGAAGGAGTTACAATTTTATGTTTAGGTAATATCGACGAATAGGTTGTCAGAGGACTGAAACATAATTTCTATAAGACACTTATTGTTTTTTGACTTTGTCAGTATTGTAGTTATTTTGCGAGATTTACTCCAGTAGCACATATGTGAACATGTATTGGTTTGGTTGCTCCTCTTTTTATGCGGCTGTTTCTCTTTCGGTACTCTGTTGCCTTTGAACGTCTACAACTGTAGAATTAATGAAAGTCTATAATTGTCGAATTATTGCAGGTTTTGTGAGATAAGCTCAGTGTCCGCACACAACGGAATCCCCATCTGTACTATTGCCCCTGCCCTATCACGCTGTGTGTGGAGTTTGGGTCGAGTTATTTTGAATGCTCCAGAGATAAACAACAGTTATATGTGGCTTGTTGGAACAGTTTGTTTTGTATACAATATTCATATAATCTCCTGATATACAGGAGTGTCTTTTGCATCTAGCAGAAGAGGTTCAAATGGTTCAATTGGCTCTGAGCACTATGGGACTTAACATCTGTGGTCATCAGTCCCCTAGAACTTAGAACTACTTAAACCTAACTAACCTAAGGACATCACATACACCCATGCCCGAGGCAGGATTCGAACCTGCGACCGTAGCAGTCGCGCGGTACCGGACTGAGCGCCTAGAACCGCTAGACCACCGAGGCCGGCTAGCAGAAGAGCATTACAATATTAAAAAGATTTACAATTTTAATTATGAGAAACATTTCCAGAAAGTTTTAAATGTAGGTTACACCTGTAGCAACCTTGAGGCATGGAACTGATGCCTGCTTCTTTGTGGCAATCCATCCACATACGCATGAGTGACAGTTTGCTTTCTAATGTTTATTACGTAAACAGAACAAAATAATCTACTTTCTTTTCTATGTACCCGAGGGGAAGCAGCCAGAAGAGACTGTCAATAAGCTGTGGCTATTTCTTTGACTTCATCCATTCTGCACACATATAATCGTGCAAATACCATGTCTCTGAGGCAACACAAGTCCAGAAATTAGCAGCGGATGTAATTTTATCGAGTCGAAAGCTGGGCTGAAGGGGTGAGTGAAGAATTAAAAAAGAAAACAATTAATATGAAAAGTAGACATTTGGAATTTGAGATTAGCACGAATTCTCATTAGTCACAACATACTCAGTGTGTTACGCCTCGACCTATTTCTTCTATCCTAGACGTCAACGGTAGATTATATCTTAAGCTTTACTTAAAGATCCCTCACAAGCTGAATGTTTATTGTGCAACAGTGGGTATTGCGCGATAATATTGATCACCCGAGAGCGATATTGACGGTTTGTGCAATACATTGAAGAGAACTGCAAAGTCTTAAAAATATTGACACTCGCCCCATACACTGAGCAGCATAATGTGCCTGTAAGGGTGATGTTGTGCAATGCACAGCAGTTCCTACCGAGACTTTATTTTACGGAACTTCAAACAACGCGACATGAATATGAATACATCAGAAGAGATAGATGAAAGGAATCATCTGTTGAAGTGCATTCAGAGGGGTAGTTCGATCACATAGTTACCACTTATTCAGTAACAAGCTGCAGAAACATTCGACAAAGGCAGGGAAATTAACTGCAGCTGCTTATTTGTACGGTTCAGATGCTAGAATTATTTATTGTAGAAATACGTAACAGTGCTACCTAACGATCCTCTACATTAGTGTATTTTACTCTTTTCGTGTTTAAGCATTACTTCCAGAAGTGTGGGAAATGAAATCGGACGAGTATATGAACAGTATATCTTCCATGAGCATGAGGCGTAATGAAGTTGAGCAATTCGTCAAAAAATTTCTCGTTCATTCATAAAAGATTCCGATAGTCATCTGTCTCTGCTGCCAGTTCATTTAGCGTATTAATATTACCGTGGGTAGGGCGCCATCCACGCCAGTTTTTCGCCCATCGCCGCTTCCTCTTGCTTTTCCCCTTGCAGCGCGTAGCGGTCGCAACAGCAATACATGAGAGATATGTGTCAGTGAGTGCCGATTTGTTCGCTACGAAGTCAGAGTTCTGACCCATCCCGAGCATAATGCACAAACATAAGAAATACACATGTAAATATTGTTGTTATTTTGTACTCAATAGAGTCCGCCTGCTTAGCAGGGTGGTAACGTGCTTGTCTCCCATGCAGCGGGCCCAGATTTGATTCCCAGCCCGGCTGGAGATTTTCTCCGCTCGTGGTCTGGGTGTTGTGTTGTCTTCATCATTTCATCCTCATCACCGGCACGCAAGTCGCCCAGTGTGGCGTCGACTGCAATAAGACTTACGCTCGGCGGCCGAACTTCCTCGGATGGGGCCTTCCGGACAACAATGCCATACACTCATTTCCATTTGTACTCAATAGAAACTTCTTCATCATGTTCAAAGGCAAGAGTTTCCTGTTATTATTGCTGAATGCGAAAGTTGTTTATGAATAACAGAAACACGTTTTATGTAAGTGCGATGAAATATTGAAGCAGTGTTCGATATTTATTTATTGTTTTGCGTTTTTTTAATGTACCTTTTTGTCGAGGTAATTGCGTTTTCCAGAGCTATATAATAAATCCATATTGTTCCTTTATTTTAACAAAACAGCATCCCTATGATTCACGATGCAAATCAACAATTTTCGAATAAAACTTGAATTAAACACCGACAGTTTCAGTTTTGATATATCTACTGTTTACTTTTAAGTAACAAATGTGAAGTTAGCTACATACAACAAAAATGTTCCGTAGGTTACTGGGGCTTTTATACACCCTCACTCAGTCTGTAGATCGTTCACCTCTTCTGGTTTTTAGAGTAATCTGGTAAGGCACTGATCGCATACGTAAATAAAGCAATCGTTACGAGTTAACTCCCGATAGGTATGCAACACGTGCAACGTACAGGTAACCTGGGGACGACCTTAAGTGACCAAAGCTACTAGGAAGCTACCGTAGTCTGAGTTTACACTACTGGCCATTAAAACTGCTACACCAAGAAGAAATGCAGATGATAAACGGGTATTCAATGGACAAATATATTATACTAGAACTGACATGTGATTACATTTTCACGCAATTTGGGTGCATAGCTCCTGAGAAATCAGTACCCAGAACAACCACCTCTGGCCGTAATAACGGCCTTGATATGCCTGGGCATTGAGTCAAACAGAATTTGGTTGGCGTGTACAGGTACAGCTGCCCATGCAGCTTCAACACTATACCACAGTTCATCAAGGATAGTGACTGGCGAACCGTGACGAGCCAGTTGCTCGGCCACCATTGACCATACGTTTTCAATTGGTGAGAGATCTGGAGAATGTGCTGGCCAGGGCAGAAGTTGAACATTTTCTGTATCCAGAAAGGCCCGTACAGGACCTGCAACATGCGGTCGTGCATTATCCTGCTGAAATGTAGGGTTTCGCAGGGATCGAATGAAGAGTAGAGCCAAGGATCGTAACACAAACGTCCCCATCTGTTGACTCAGGGATGTAGACGTGGCTGCACGATCCGTTACAGCCATGCGGATAACATGCCTGTCATCTCGACTGCTAGTGATACGAGGCCGTTGGGATCCAGCACGGCGTTCCGTATTACCCTCCTGAACCCACCTATTCCGCATGCTGCTAACAGTCATTGGATCTCGACCAACGCGAGCAGCAATGTCGCGATACGATAAACCACAATCGCGATAGGCTACAATCCGACCTTTATCAAAGTCGGAAAAGTGATGGTACTCATTTCTCCTCCTTGCACGGGGCATCACAACAACGTTTCACCAGGCAACGCCGGTGAACTGCTGTTTGTGTACCAGAAATCGGTTGGAAAGTTTCCTCATGTCAGCACGTTGTAGGTGTCGCGACCGGCATCAACCTTTTGTGAATGCTCTGAAAAGCTAATCATTTGCATATTACAGTATCTTCTTCCTGTCGGTTAAATTTCGCGTCTGTAGCACGTCATATTCGCGGTGCAGCAATTTTAATGGCCAGTAGTGCACTTATGATAGTCTACGGTAGCCTCCGGCAGTTTTACAAGTCTAACTTCTGGTAGTTTTACAAGTCTAGTCACGCGTAACAACCACGTAAGCAGGATCGAGCCAGCGGCTATTTGAGTACAAGGAGACTGCGACCGCACTTGCCGGGACGTACTCGCAACGGTTTAGCCATACACCGCGAAGCGTCTAAGAAACGACAAGACTTCCGCTGGCTTTTTCCGCAAAACGGAGCGACTTAGCGGTTCCTGAAACGGCAGCCCCGCTTCCCTGCGACATTGCGTCACCGTTGCTCGTCGCTGCCGTTTTCTGTCCGCCGAGTAAAGGAAGGCCACTGTGCCGGACAGGGAAACTCCCACTATTCCGCGAAGTTGGCGGACACACGCAGCAGCCAGAGCGCTCACAATCGAGCGTTCACTTGTGGTGGACAGGCGGCGCGTGCGCTTTGATGCGGCGGCGTCTCTGTTGTCTGCGGTTTCTGTTTTCTTCCACTGCGGCCAGACGTCTGGAGCAGTCCGGTCGGTTCTCGGAAGCGTGGATGCGAGGCGGGCGCACGGGACTTCCAATTAAGGCTTCTTCTGCCGCCGGCTTTATCTGAGCGAGAATAAGACAACGCAGCTGTCAAACTAGTACCTGACTGTCATATCTCATACCAAAAGTCGTTTTTGGTGACAAAATGGATTGTAGTAATTATAGAGGCATATCGCTGTTACCAGTATATTCCAAAATTTTCTCGAATATTCTGCTAAGCAGGCTTACACCATATGCAGATGAAATTGTGGGGGATTACCAAGCCGGCTTTCGGAGGAACAGATCAACTACAGACCAAATATTCACCCTGCGTCAAATTTTGGAAAAGAAATGGGAATACAATAAACCAGTTCATAATATTTACATAGATTTTACAAAAGCATATGATTCAGTATTGCAATCAAAATTGTACAGAATTCTTTTGGAACTTGGAATACCAAAGAAGTATGTTAGACTTATAGAAGTGAGTTTGAAAAACACAAAAGGTAGAGTACGCGTGGAGAAATTGGAGTCAAAAGAATTTGTAACAAAGAACGGACTTAAGCAGGGAGATACCCTGTCTCCGCTACTTTTTAATTTAGTCCTAGAATGTATTGTACGAATGGCAGCAGATAATTCAGAGGGTGTGGAGTTAAATGGAAATATTAAGATATTAGGGTATGCAGATGATCTAAACATCATTAGCGATAGGAAAGAATCTGTAACAGCAAATGCGAATGCGTTAATCAAGGCTAGTGAAGATGTAGGTCTAAGGATAAGTGAAGACAAAACTAAATACGTGGTTACTACTAGAATGCCAACAGTAGTAGATCAGGAAATGTTAAGAGTTGGAGACATGCAGTTTGAAAAAGTGAACACATTTAAGTATCTAGGCGTGGACATCATTTCGAGAAATGAGATTGAATCCGAACTGAAGAAGAGATTACGGGTGGGAAATGCGTGCTACTTCTCACTGAATAGATTACTTTCATCACGGATATTGTCTAGAAATTTAAAGATTAGAATATACAAAACTATTATTCTACCAGTTATGCTGTATGGGTGTGAGACTTGGTCTCTCACTGTGCAAAATGAAAAGCCATTTCGAGTATTTGAAAACAAAATTTTGAGGAAAATTTTCGGAGCGAAAAGGGATGACATTAGCGGAGAGTGGCGAAAACTGCATAACGAAGAGGTTCACGAACTCTATTCAAGCCCTGACATAATCAGTGTTATTAAATCACGTAGGCTGCGATGGGCGGGTCACATAGATCGAATGGATGAGGGCAGGGCAGCGCGCAGAGCACTGGTAGGGCACCTAGAAGGAAAACGTCCTGTGGGGAGACCGAGGCGTAGATGGGAGGACAATGTGAAGGCCGATTTGAGGAGCCTAGGTATTGAAGGGGAATGGAAGGAAATAGCCCAAGACAGGGACAGATGGCGAAAATACGTTGCTGCGGTAATGGACTCTCGAGTCCGGTATGACCAGTGAGTATAGTATCAGTTCCAGCTGCATAAAACATGTTTTATGTCGTGACCGGTTTCGATCCTAGGGTGTCCTCAAGCAAACGTGAATTATATATCCCAACGGGAGTCTTGTTGTGTTCTGGGCACCTGTGGTTCTCAACATGACCTGTCGCAAAAAACAAACCATATTTTAAAACATCTGGGACTGTTATTTACATTAATTACTAAAACAAACTGCGATCAGCCTGTGTCCAAGATAAAGAACGTACCAGACAAAACCATCCGGCCCCTTCTTCTTATCAGTGTTTTCCGTATCTTGCTTTCCTTTCCGATTCGACGCGGAATCTAATCATTCCATATTTCATAAGTCCACCTAATTTTCAATATGTCTGCCCCCGGTAGCTGAGTGGTCAGCGCGACAGAATGTCATTCCTAAGCGCCCGGGTTCGATTCCCGGCTGGGTCGGAGATTTTTCTCCGCTCAGGGACTGAGTGTTGTGTTGTCCTAATCATCATCATTTCATCCCCATCGACGCGGAAGTCGCCGAAGTGGTGTCAAATCGAAAGACTTTCACCTGGCGAACGTTCTACCCCAAGGGAGGCCCTAATCACACGACATTTACATTTTATTTTCAATATTTTCCTGTAGCAACATATGTCAAATGCTTCGATTATCTACTTCTCCGGTTATCCCACCATACACGATTCACCACCATACACTGAAGTGTTCCAAACACACATTTTCAGACATATCTTCCTCAAAGTTAGGCCTATGCTTGATACTAGTAGCCTACTTTTGGCCAGGAATGCTCTCTTTTCTTGCGCTAGTCTGCTTCTTACACATACTCCAAAAAGTATCCGTCTAATGCATGAGTTTATGTTTAAGGGTGTGTAGATAGTGGAAAATCGTCAGAATGAAGTACAGAAGGGACATAGGTGTGTTTTATTAACCAGTGAGAAGGAGTACACAATAAAGAAACAATGAGATCTATTTACATAAACATAATTAAACATTCAAAAGTAAAGATAGGTAGTTTAGGATGCAAAATAATTACTCGTCCGCAATGCTGAAACTAAAGCTCTGAACAAAGAATGTTATGGTTAGTACTTAGTAGGCCCTCCTTTCCTCTTTATAATCTCTTTCATTCCCAATGGTATGGCTGTCACCAGAGATTTTGTTATCTGTGTTGTAATTTTACGCTATTTCTCTAGTAGAGCGTTCCTTAATCATTCCTATTGGATATTAGTGATTCGCTATATATTTTGGCGTGTACATTCCCCAAACTCTCTATTGGATTAGTGTATGGAGATTGTGGTAGTGTCGGCATCCAACGGGGAGTGTTACACAACAGTCACAACCTTGTATCTGGAGCTGTATGTTTTGGATCATTCTCTTATGTGAACATGTAATCTACACGTGGTACTGAGGCGATCTAGTGTTGTACTTTATAATATTAGAAGCCGAGATCACTTAATATGAAATATTTTATTTCAGAACCAGTCTCGATAGTAACTATCTGTAATCCTCAGATTCTCAGACTTCCTAGAAATATAATTACACACAAGTCTCGTCGAAATACAGAGAACATGCTCAAAGTGTAACAATACAGTTCCACATTAGTTTGTCAAATTATGTAACTTTTATTTAGCAACTTTTATATATTTGACAGACCAGTGTGGAGCTGTATCATTATAACTGAAGCATGTTCTCAGTATGTCGACGAAACTGATGTGTAATTATATATTGCTGAGAGATCTGAGAATCTGAGGATGACAGCTAGTTACTGTCGAAACTGGTCATGAAATAAAATATTTCACATCACGCGATTTTGGCTTCTAATATATTCTGTAAAGATGTCTTTTTTTAGGACGTTTATGTAAGCTTTGTGGTCCATAGTTGCATCAATAAAACTAAAATTCCCGACGCCATTGGCGCTCATGCAGCCCCAAACAAGGACTGGGTCTCCTCCATGTTTACCTGAGCCTCTTATATTTCTCCCTTCAACTTCACAATCCCTTTTTCTCCATACTGTCACTCGCCCATCTGACTTAAACAGCTCAATCGGTTCTCGTAAGTAAATACAACCTTCTTCCAGGAATCAAACCCATCGGATTTATGTTCACTTGCAAATGCAACCTGCTTCCTTCTGTCGATTTTATTGATGTTTATTTTTGTACGTGCTGATCAGCCTACACGGCCAGCGTTATAAACCTCATTTCTTATTGTCTGTGCTGAAGCAGACTTTTCCGCACGCATCTCAAATGGGTTAGAGGGTTTTGGAGCGCTTTTTGGATTTTTCTTGACTTCTCTAAGTAGCCGTCATTTTTCAGTCTCGGACAGAACAGGAAGAGGATTGCCTCGTGATTGGTTTTGGTACATTTCGTTCTGTTTAACCTGTGTATAATAATCTTCACAGTACTGGCAGGTCTGCCAATGGTTTCTATGTTTTTTTGAAGAGATTCTCCCTTTCAAAACGAACGAATGTAGGTTTCTCTCTCTTATTTTGTTGTTTCGCGAGGTTTTTCGGCTCGTATTCCTTAAATATCGCGCAACGCCCTTGAAAATGGAGAGGTAACTACCCACTACAGTGGATGAAACGCAACCGCATAGGGAAAGGGGTGTGCGCCAGAGCAACGGTGTACATGGGATCTTGTGTATTAGAAGAATGTTTGATCTCAACTTTGGCATGATTTTAAATAACGTGGATTTGTTCGCAAATTAAGCAACATATGAACCCAAATGGCGTTTTATTTCTAAACGCAACCGATGTAAGGAAAATAATAATTGATAGTTTCTTACCTATATTTTTATGATTGCGCTTGAAATATTCTATTCACTACGGCCGGACGAATACTTTTTGGAGTCACTGTGTGTTACTCTTTACTTCGTCCATCATTTTTTACTTTGTTTCCAGGTAGCAGAATTCTTTAACTACATCTATTGAAAGGTCAACGAATTTGTTATTAAGTTAATAGCTAATCTCATTTACGACACTCCTCATTACTTTCGTCTTTCCTTGTTTTACCATCAGTTTATATTCTGTACTCATTAAACTGTTTATTTCGTTCAGTATATCCTGTAATTCTTCTGTACCTTTCACTGAGGTTAGCAGCGAATCTTAAAATCGATGCTCTTTCACCCTGAATTTTATTTTATTTTCCTCATTGCTTCTTCTATGTGTAGCGAAAGGCCGCACTCCTATCTTACCGCATTTTAATCACAGCACTTCATTCTTGATCTCCCATTTTGTTATTTACCCGTTATATAATACCCAGCTTTTAATGTAGCTTACTTCTATTTCTCTCAGAATTTTGAATATCTTGCACCATTACAAATTCTTGAACGCTTCTTATAAGTCAACAAATCCTATAATGATATCTGGTTTTTCTTAAATCTTGCTTCTATTATCAAACGCAACGTCAGAACTGCCTCCCTGATGTAGCTACCTTTCCTGATCCGCATCTAACAGATGTTCAATTTTGTTTTCCAATCTTCTGTATATTATTCTTACCACCATCTTCGATCCTAGAATTGTTACTTTGAATTTGCTATAATTCTGGCACTTATCTGTCCTTGATATTTTCCGAATGGTGTGGATGATATTTTTCCGAAAGTCTGTTATGTCTCCAGTCTCACAGATTCTACATACGAACCTGAACAGTCGTTTGAGGCTCCAGTTCGACTGGCCGGGCGGCCAGTATTTATTCGCTCTTCTGCTAAACTGAACTCTGATCTTCAGCAAAAAGCAGATAACCTGTGGCTGGCTGCAGATAAGCACGCGATTTTACTAAAAGCGCCGCCGAGATCTTGCCTGCTGGCTGTTGCAGCTGGAATGCTTTGTTCGTTTAGCAAGTAGGCTTTAATTGCGTATTGTGTCTGTGACAATTAACAGGCTACAACAACATCCTGCTCAATGTGTGCTGCCCAGTGCACGCAAATAACAACGAGCTACGCGAACTCCGCAGTAAGATGAAGTTGTGAACAGAAAGGCTCAAGCAAGGGAAGGTGAAATAGTCACAGTAAACTCGATGTAATACCTCACTATCACGCATCAAGAGTATTCATAATTTTTTCAAAGAGTTTCTGAAAATCCTAACTCTCCTATGGTGATGGTTTCGTAATTTTTATTTAACACAATTCTCGTTATTTTTTTGAGTATGCATTTTAGCTAACACGTAAGTATACTACGGCTTGGAGAAGCAGCCGTTGCAGAGCTGAGACGCAAATGAATCAATCGCGCAACTCTTAGGTGTCAACTAACATACCAGTCTGGTTGTTTGATTATAGTATCTACAGGTTGATTTTAGATCAAGGTAGCATGAGCCTCACCCTTGGTCATAATGATGTGTTTGCTGTAATCGAAGGAAGAATTTTCTGTAAATAATTTGTCTTCCAGGTTACCAGCCTACGTGATTACGCCGTATTCAGCATATGCACACGGTCATTTTAGTGATAGTGTTATCAAGGGAAGTGAGAGAGAAGCAAGATAGTGAGCGACCGTTGGTTGGGACATTAAAGGAGTCTTGTTTGTGAATTTCATAGATCGAGGAAAGACAATCATTTTTACAGCGTGTTGAGAGACTATGACAAGACTGGGAACAGCCGTTTAAAAACAGTTTCGAGACTACGTGTGCCATGTTTCTGTACATGTCAGTGCTACACTCTCCCCAGCAAACAAAAATTATCGCTCAGGAGAGAAATTATGCCTTATGCAAGACACCGTTTTATTGGTTTTGTTACTGCCCAAATATATTTCAGCACTTTATGTATTATCTCTAGTGGGATGCTTTACTAATTTTCTTCCTGAAAATTATTGTTACATGTTAACATCTTGTCTGGTTATATCAATTTTTGACATAAAAGTACATGTACCTACTAATTAGAGATAATTTGGCGTCAAATTTTTTACTTTAGTTTTCTCACACAGTTAAAGGCACATATCACAAAGTGGAGGCATTACATGCTGTACACTTGGGCTATGTTGCAAGATTTAGGTCTAGGACACTAATTTAAGATGGTTACACATTTGATCACATACCTTACGTGACACAATCAGTTATGTATGTTGGTAGTTTTATACATAACATGCATTTTTCAGTTTGTCATCTGCAAACAACGAGACGCTCTCTATTTTTCTGTTTCTCGTCCGTTTCATACTGAGAATCGCTGTAGCCTATATCGCGGCATTCAGAGTGTTCCTTAGGGTTTTTAATGGTGCGGCCTTGCTTCCCTTGTTTGTGGCGTGTTAAAACACTTATTCGTTTTGTTGTCGTTTCTGGTTGATATAAAAGCATTTGATTTATTTCATCAGAAAAACACAAGCTTTTACTGCCATTTCACGTGTTGTCATAGATATATGATATTCATTTGTTTCGTTCCGTGTTTATTTAGAGAGCGGTGCACGATTTCATATGTTATTGTAGTTTGAGATGCTTAGTGTATATATATATATATATATATATATATATATATATATATATATATATATATATGAGAGAGAGAAAGAGAGTGGGAGAGAGTGCGATGAAGAAGCGCATAGAATGAGTAGTATGGAGGAGGGAGGGGTGAATTTAATATAGAGTGTAATCATATGCTGTTTGGAGGAAGGTTATTTATACAGTTCTTCTGTTGCTGTATATAGTGTTTTATCGTACATGACCCATGGACCTTGCCGTTGGTTGGGAGGCTTGCGTGCCTCAGCGATACAGATAGCCGTACCGTAGGTGCAACGACAACGGAGGGGTATCTGTTGAGAGGCCAAACAAACGTGTGGTTCCTGAAGGGGGGCAGCAGCCTTTTCAGTAGTTGCAGGGGCAACAGTCTGGATGATTGACTGATCTGGCCTTGTAACATTAACCAAAACGGCCTTGCTGTGCTGGTACTGCAGGCTGCTGAAAGCAAGGGGAAACTATAGCCGTAATTTTTCCGAAGGGCATGCATCCTTACTGTACGGTTAAATGATGATGGCTTCCTCTTGGGTAAAATATTCCGGAGGTAAAATAGTCCCCCATTCGGATCTCCGGGCGGGGCCTACTCAGGAGGATGTCGTTATCAGGAGAAACAAAATTGGCTTTCTACGGATCGGAGCGTGGAATGGCAGATCGCTTAACCGGACAGGTAGGTTAGAAAATTTAAAAAGGGAAACGGATAAGTTAAAGATAGGTATAGTGGGAATCAATGAAGTTCGGTGACAGGAATAACAAGACTTCCGGTAAGGTGCATGCACGGTTCTAAATACAAAATCAAATAAAGGTAATGCAGGAGAAGGTTTAATATTGAGTAAAAAACAGGAGCGCGGATAAGCTACTACGAACAGCATAGTGAACGCGCTATTATAGCCAAGATAGGTACGAAGCCCACGCCTACCACAGAACCACAAGTTCATATGCCAACTAGCTCCGCAGATGACGAAGAGATTGAAGAAATGTGTAATGCGATAAAAGAAATTATTCTTATTCGGATACTTTAAGGGAGACGAAAATTTAATAGTCATGGGGGACTGGAATCCTATAGTAGGAAAAGGAAGAGAATGAAAGGTAGTAAGTGAATATGGATTGGTGGTAAGGAATGAAAGAGTGGTAGAATTGATATCAGGCATGTCATATTAATGGACAGGCATCAGTTAAAAATGTTCATACAGTAATATTATCTTACAAAATATACTTTTTGCGTTTAATTTGTGTCACATACGGGTCACTGCTTGCACTACACTACACTTCTCTACACTACACTACACTGCAGAGTCACTCTCTCTCATTTGGCTGGCGTCAGGACCGTGACGACATTTTTACCTTTATGTCGACTTCTTCATGTTGCCCCCCTTGGACAGTCTGAAAAAGCTGAGTCAGTATCCACCGCAGTGAAGGAGATGTTGAGTGCAAGAGAATGGACAGAGCTCAGAATGTTTCGTCACAGATCCTGGGCATGGGATTTTACAGTAACAATCATCAAACCATGGCAGTTAACTGCAAAATGACCACTTCAGCTACTCTTCCTGTACAGTCTTCTTCAGAGGTTTCTCTCATGCTGCTGTCGCAGTGGAGGTCCTTACGTAACATAAAAAGCTCTGATGATGAAGCTGTGACTCCGAAACATACACTGGCACAATAAAAACGTTATAAAGAACAGGAGACGGATTTTACTATTACGTTTGAAATTTGTTTAAAGGTGTCGGTTTGCCAAGAGTAGTCACTATGACCTCCATGAAATCTGGATTTTTGCTCTCCCGAGATTTACTTACATTCCTGATTTCTTCAGCCATTCCACACGGACAGTGATACTGTGTTTATCTTTATTTCACTGGAGGATCATACTTTAAAAAATCAGACTTCACTTTCGTCTTTGTCATTCATATCCAATGAAAACCTTTCTCTAAGTGTTTCCATTGTTGCTAACATCGCTTAGTAGGAGGGGAGTTCAATTAGTAAAGCAACACATTCTTTTCTCGGCCAATTTCTGTTGAAAAATGCAGAATTTGTTGTGCGACGTCATGGAATATTTCCGCTTCATCCCCTATAGCTTCATGAAGTTTCGATAGATGGTGGCGCTACACACAGCCCTCTAAGTGGCGTCTGTAGAACGGAGGTGCGTTCTAAGCAGAAGAGCACTGTCGTTGAGTTTCTTTTGGCGGAAAATCAGACCATCGCAGATATTCATAGGCGCTTGCAGAATGCCCACGGGGGCCGGCCTGGCAGAGAACAAAAGCACGCTGAGTCGCTGGCCGAGGCGCCTGTCATTATCGCAATAAGGTCGCGCAAACCGCCGGCCGCTGTGCCCGAGCGGTCTGTAGGCGCTTCAGTCCTTGAACCGCGCTGTTGCTATGGTCGAAGGTTCGAATCCTACCTCGGGCATGGATGTGTGTGTTGTCCTTAGGTTAGTTAGGTCTGAGTAGTTCTAAGTCTAGGGGACTGATGACGCCAGATGTTAAGTCCCATAGTGCTTAGAGCCATTTGAACCATTTTTTCGAGCAAACCCGTCGGATCTCCTGCGTGCCGACCGGCCGCACACAGCTGGGATGCATCGTTGGAAAGTGCAGACACTCTCATTCGAGGTGATCGACCGAACGCAATCAAACATCTCGCTGCTCAAATGGATGTCTCTGTTGGTAATGCCGACACACGCGTCCGCTAATTCGAGTACTCAAACGTGTATGATCACTGGATTCCTCGCCGCCTATCAGGAGACCAGAGAGAATTTCCATCTACTTGGCCAAATGAAGGATGCATTCCACGGGAAACAGTACCTGGACGATGAAGAGGTTATTGATGCAACAAGACGTTGGCTCCAATGTGGACCAGTAGTGTGGTACTGTGCGGTTATACAGGCCGTCGCAGTAAGGTGGTGTAGCGCTGTCGCATTGAACGGAGATTATGCTGATAAACAGAGTTTTGTAGCCAAAAGAGGGGGACATATTGTAATCCCGAATGAAGCCAACCTGTCAACTTGTTTTCACAAATAAAATGTGTTGCATTGCTTACTGAACGGGCCTCGTATATCGTCGACTCAAATCGAAAAGCAACTTCTGTTTTAAAATTTTCCGTCTATATTTGAAAATGTATGAGATATCATGTGACACACGGTAATAACTTACATAAAATAGTGGACACATCCACTACCTGACTGGGAGTTACATCATTGAGGTAACAGCACATTTCGTGGTTCGTAATAGGTTTGCATACGCGCTCTGCCTTCCGTCGTTAACGAGGCCACAGAAAATAGCTGCGATCTCTGAAAAGCACTGTGTTTTTATGAGGGCGCTCTCAAAATTTCCATCGAATACAGGGACTTTTCCATGTTATTACGGAAACGGCCAGGACCAGGCACGAGAATCACGCCGGAAACAACAGGTGTATTTAAATATGTATGGCTGTTTCCGTGAGTCCAGCTATTGTCACAGGTAAAGGGCGTTATTCAGTACTGATGTTCACGTGTTAAGATCATCCGTGAAGCAGCATCGGGTGTTACTCTTGCGACACCAAAAGCGCTTCATGGGACAGGCTACGAACTTATTTTACCATGAAACTTCCTGGCAGATTAAAACTGTGTGCCGGACCAAGATTAGAACTCAGGACCGCATAAGGCAAAGGTCCCGAGTTCAAGTCTCGGTCCAGCACACAGTTTTAATCTGCCAGGAAGTTTCATATCGGCGCACATTCCACTGCAGAGTGAAATTCTCATTCTGATTTTACCATCATCATCATCATCTACAGTTCGTGGAGTGTGCCTGTTCCAGAAATCATCTTCTCCTCAGACGCCCGAAGCTTCACTGTACAATGGGGCTGTAGTCCACAGCGCTTCTAGGCAGACGATCCCTTTGCATTCTTTCTCCGTGGTTACACGATGTTTATTTTGTATGAGGGTGCATTCAATAAGCACTATTTTCCTCGGCCAGTTTCGGTTGACACATCCTAGAATTTTCCCGCTTCAACCGCTATAATCTAATGAAGTTCCGATAGGTGGCAGCGCTATACGTAGCGTACAAAATTGCGTTTGTAACAGAGGTGCGCCCCAAGCAGAGGGCTGTCACTAAGAGTCTTTCGGCACGAAACCAGAGCATTGCAGATATTCGTAAGCGCTTGCGGAACGTCTGCAGAGGCCTGGCAGTGACAAAAGCGCTGTGAACCATTAGCTGAGGCGTCTGTCTTCACGGGAGCAAGATCGCCTGTGACTCCTGCAATGTTGGAACGTGCGGACACACGAAGTGATCGGCAAATCACGATCAAACACATGGACGTCTCTGTTGGTAGTGCTAACTGACTAGTCCACCAGTCAGGGTATTCAAAGGTGTATACCCGCTTGGTTCCTCGCCGCCTAAAGGAAGACCATAATGAGCAACGAAGGCCGATCTGTGCGGATTTGCATGCGCATTCGACAAGTTTTTGTCGAATATTGTCACAGGCGATGAAGCATGGGTTCATTTTCGAACCGGAAACAAAGTGGCCATCCATGGAGTGGTGCTACGCCAGCACTCTTTCGAAGCAAAAGTTTAAAGCCACGCCCTCAACCGGTAATGTTATGGCGATCTTCTTCTGGGACCGTGAAAGGGTTATTCTGTTTTATGTCCCCTTTGATGGTGCAAGATCGACTTTAAAATGTATTGTGCTGCCGCCGGGAAATTGAAGAAACCTCCATGGCGACGCATGGTCTCACACGAGTCCCGCATCTGGCCATCCTGATTTAGGTTTTCTGTGATTTCCGTTAATCGCTTCAGGCAAATGCTGGGATGGTTCCTTCGAAAGGGCACGCCCGACTTCCATCCCCATCCTTCCCTAATCCGATGAGACATATGACCTCGCAGTTTGGTCTCCTCCCCCAAATAACCCAACGCAACCCCAGCCCTCTCACACGAGGTTGCGCGCGCGAGAGGAGTTCACAAACTTCACTGGACTGTTCTTTCTCATCCACTGTACAGCCCGGTTCTCGCACCTTCCCACTTCCATCGATTTGGCCCAGTGAAGGATGCAGTACGTGGATGATGGAGAGGTCATTGATGCAGCCAGACGGTGGCTCCGACGTTGACCAGCAGAGAGGTAGTATGCGGGCATACCGATCCTCCCAGTAAGGTAACGTAAGGCCGTCACATAGAACGGAGGTTATGTTGTAAAATAGGGTTTTGTAGCCAAAAGAGTGGGGAATAATATTGTGTACTGGGATCCTGCAAAAACAACCTACTTTAAGGATAAAGTGTGTTGCATCACTTATTGTACGTCACTTGTATTTCGAGGCATTTGGCCTGCTGACAAACTTGTGGCTGAGGCCAGCGATGATTACTTCCCAATGTTGAAAGTAGCATTAAATATGTTTCCACATTCCGGTATGTTTCTAGAATACGTACTCAGCTGAAGCTGAATTCTTTCGAATAGTAATTTTAGAGACTTATTACGAACACCACTCTTACTTTTTAATTCTGGCTTCCAAATTGAAAATCTGTAGCTCTTGTCTTCTTTCTGAGTTTTTATTTTGCCCATCAGTGTGTAGCCGTTGACTACCCTAACAAGGGAACCTCCCCATCGCACCCCCTTCAGATTTGGTTATAAGTTGGCACAGTGGACAGGCCTTGAAAAACTGAACACAGATCAATCGAGAAAACAGGAAGAAGTTGTATGGAACTATGAAAAAATAAGCAAAATATACAAACTGAGTAGTCCATGTGCAAATAGGCAACATCAAGTTTCACGTGTGTGAGGGAGCGCCGTGGTCCCGTGGTTAGCGTGAGCAGCTGCGGAACGAGAGGTCCTTGGTTCAAGTCAAAACACTACTGAATCTGTACTGCGGTGGGTGCATTATACCACACTTGAAAATTTGTCTCCAGCTTGCTATGAACTCTTCCATAGAGATATTAAAAAGTCTTGGGGAGACACAGCCGCCTCATCTAACTCCTTTATTTGTTTTTACTACAGCCGTTAGTTGCTTCCCTGCGTCAATAAATATAGTAGTGTTTTGATATAGACGTCTGATCGCATGCACTAAACTATCTGGTAAACCTTTTCGAATCAAAGTTTCTCAGAACATATCTCCATTCAGGATTTCAAATGCCTTTTGAAAGTCGACCATGGCGATATGAGTTTCAAAATTGTATTTCATTTCTTTCTCAATCATTTGTTTCATTACGAAAATGGCGTCTACTGCAGAGCAGCCCCGTCTAAACTGCATATGTTGCGTGTTAATTTTATATATTTATTATTTTTTAATTGTTACCGAACGTGGTAATGGACTAAATTTGGCCGAACTTTACCCTCTTATGTTAAAGCTGGCATTCCCTTTCGCGACGAAGACTTATAAGTTCGCTGAAGCATTGGAGAGATATACTTACTGGTTTTCCCGGGCAAGACAAAGATTTGCGCTCGAGTCTCGGTCCGAGACTTTTCACAAAGTATCGATTCTGGTGCAAACACTTTTTGCAAATGGAAGCAAATAATGAATTCATTCCTCACACGCGGTAGCTGTGTTTCCTTAACTTACTCAGACCTGTAACTCTGTGGTAGTCCCAGACTAGGTCTTGTGTTCGATCCACAAACGGGTCCCCTCCCCCATTATGTATCCAACACCTCTTCGTCTTCTACGAATATCACATCCATTTATATCTTACAAACTTATTTGAAAAATCGCAGGTATTGGCAGGGTAGGCAGCGCCTTTATTTGTCCAGGTTCAATAAGAAACGCAACATATTTTTTTTCTGAAAGCAGATTGGTTTTTTTTCAATGAACCATATTATTCCCCACTCTTTTGGCTAGAAAACCCTATTTCTCAACATAATCTCCGTTCAGTTCGACGGTCTTAGGCCACCTTACTGGGAGTACATCCTTCATTAGTCCAAACAGATGGAAGCTGAGAGATCCGGCCTGTCGGGTGGTTAGAAAGAACAGTCCAATGACATTTTGTGAGGTCCTCTCGGTTGGGCTGACTTGTGTGAGGTCTTGCGTTGTCATGGACAAAGAGAAGTTAGTTCTCATTTCAGTGTAGAAGTCACAGCTGTGTACGGTCTTCCGACACCCTGAAAATTGGACAGGTTTGCGCGACCTCGTTGCGATGA
Organism: Schistocerca americana; assembly: GCF_021461395.2. Lineage (NCBI taxonomy): Eukaryota > Metazoa > Arthropoda > Insecta > Orthoptera > Acrididae > Schistocerca > Schistocerca americana. The sequence continues at coordinate 440,313,787 of NC_060125.1, forward strand.
TGACAGATGCCTCGCCCAACGACTCATCGTGCTTTTCTTCAGTGCCAGACCTCCGCAGACATTTTGCAAGTGCCTATGGGTATCTGCGATGCTCTGTATTTCCGCCGAAAGAAACTCACTGACAGCTCTTTGCTTGGAACGCGTCTCCGTAACAGACGCTATTTTGAAGGCAATGTGTGGCGCCGCCACCTACTGGAACACCATTGAACTCTAGGGACTGAAGCGGGAATGTTTTACGATCTTTCTTTTTCTTTTTCCTGTAGGCCTTTATCCCGCAGGAACGCTGCGTCGGCCTTGTTATGACGGATTTGGCAATGTTAATGGCAGAGTGTGGCCGGATGTCCTTCCTGCAGCCACCCCAACCCCCCCAGGACGGAATGAGTGTACCTCAGCTGTCTGCGTCTAGTCATGAAATAGTGTGAACGTTTTCAAATGTCTGTGGGTCGTGTAACTGAGGCGGAACGTGGGGACCAGCCCGGTATTCACCTAGCGGGATGTGGAAAACCGCCTAAAAACCACATCCAGGCTGGCCGGCATACTGGCCCTCGTCGTTAATCCGCCGGGCGGATTCGATCTGGGGCCGGCGCTCCTACCCGAGTCCAGGAAGCAGCACATTAGCGCTCTCGGCTATCCTAGCGGGTCGGGAATGTTCTGCGATATCCCACAACAAATATCTCGTATTTTGATTGTAACCAGCTGCAGAAGCTTGCTGGAAGACATGCAGACCCAAACCCCTCTCAAGAAGAAAATCACCAAGAAAAACGAAAAACTCGGAAAAAAGGTAAAATGTATACGGATCAAGGGATATGCTAAATCTTAATGTACTGAACTGCTCAATGAATCAACGAAGATCGCTGCACAAAGGTCACAATTAAAAATATAAATCTGCAGCAATCAGATCCGAAAACTAAATGGAAAGACGCCAATGGAAAAACAAATATCAAAAATCTAAATGCAGTAAAGGGAAATAAAAAGGACAAACATTGTCGATCATTACTTCGAAGTCCTGGTTCCACACAAGTAAAGCAAAAAGATTATAAGTTTCATAATTCGCAGGAGATTTCATGGTGGGTCATTCCCCAGTAATCTTCAGCTAATTCACTACGAAATAATCCTTACTGTAAATGTAATCGAGTAATAAATAATAGAAGGTACAAATTACAGTTTCTTCCGATGTAGCCTGTTTGCAAATCTGCAAACAATTTCTTACAGCACATGTTCAGATATCATCCGAAATTCCTCATCAAAATAACATTATTTTAAAATTGACTGTAAAGTCCTAGAAAATCTCTAAAGCACTGCAAGATGCCTGCATAGCGTGCAGGCCAAAAGGTAACCAAAAACGTCTCCTCTTCGTCCACAAGCACTGGGTTGACAGAGAAAGCTGAATCTCATCACAGCGTAGCCTTCGTTGGCAGTCCTAGGTGGAACACTGAACAAAAACTTTACACTAACTCACTGCAGTACGTTAACAGAGAATGTGCCTACAAAAGCGAACAGCCGTTTCATTTGCCATTCCTCGCAAAATAGGATGTAATTAAATCCGTCGTGACATTGATGTCAGCGAGACAAACAGCAGCCCTCTTTTAAGCGTTACGTTTTTCCAGAAGAACAGATGTATACCGTCACCTCATTTCAGGCCCAGCAACACACCGGAAAAGCTGTTAATGCCAGTCATACGGGAATTACATGAATAATGGAAACTGCTATTGTTAACATTTACGGAAATAACAGAGTCATAATTCATGCTCTAAGGAGAAATGCAGATTAAACCCATTACGAAAGTCGCCGGGATTCCGAAATGAGGATCGTTAGCAACAGTCACGCGAAAAAAGGATTACGCGTGCAGCCGACTGTAGCTGCCTTGCAGGGAGAAACAAAGTAAGGTGTTCGAGACAGGAGTTATCAGAACTAACATTTGCAGGAGGGAAACAGCTTAACTGAAAGCAAAAGAAACGGCTTCCTCAAACAAGGTGCCTGTAAATAATGAGGACATTTTGCTAAAAGGTAGTATGATTTCGGTGTCGAACTGGTTTTTAGTGGAACGCTTTTTATGTAACGTACCACGCCGTTGGATAGTGGCTTCGTCAACTTTGTTGTGTAGATTTAGTCTCAATTTGTAGCGAATCTTTTAAGGTAAATTTTCGTACCCAGTCTCTAAAATTACTCTTTGAAAGAACACAACTTTAACTGAGTACGCAATCTAGAAACATATCAGAATGTGGAAACACATTTACTGCTACTTACAACATTGGGAAGTATTCATTGTTGGCCTCAGCCACTAGTTTTTCAGCAGGCAAAACACGTCGAAATACGAGCGGCGTACAGTAAGTAATGCAACACTGTTTCTTTCTGAAAGTAAGTCTGTTTTATTCAGAATCCTCTTCACCATATTATTCCCCACTCTCATGGCTACAAAATACTTTCTCCGTTCAATGCGACGGCCTTACGCCACCTTACTGGAAGTACCTGTATGCCTGCACTGTACCACTCTATTGGTCGACCTCGAAGCGTTAACAAACTCCCTATCATCCATGTACTGCTACTCGCGGAGTGCATCCTTCACTGGGCCAAAGAGATGGAAGTCGGAAGGTGCGACATCAGGGCTGTAAGGTGGATGAGAAAGAACACTCCAATGAAGTTGTGTCAGCTCCTCTCGAGTGCAGTGACTTGTGTGAAGCCTTGCGTTGTCATGGAGAAGGAGTAGTTCGTTTTCAGTTTTGTAGCGGCGAACTCACTGAAGTCGTTTCTTCATTTCCCTGAGGGCAGCACAATACACTTCACAGTTGATCGTTGCACCATGATGGAGGGCATCAAACAGAATAATCCCTTCACAGTTCCAGAAGACCGCCGCCATGCTTTTCGAACGAGGTCGTGTAATAGGGCTACGAGAAGCTGGATGTTACTTCTGTGATATTGCAGAAAGACTTGCCAGAAATGTAACCACTGCACATGACCTGCTGGCAGCGGTGGTCACGGAAATGTACGGTCGCATGAAGACCGGGCTCCGGACGGTCACGTGGTACTGCCGAGGGGGAACACCATCATGTGTGGCGTATGGCTTCGGCGCATCATACTGCATCTCCAGTAGCAAACTGAGCAGCAGTTGGCACCACAGTGACACGACGAACTGTTACAAATCGGTTACTCCCTGTGGCGTGCATTCCGCTGATCTCAAACCACCGCCATTTGCGACTTCATGAGCGTCAGGCGAGAGCTCATTGGAGGGTAGGGTGGAGGTGTGTTGTGTTGAAGCTGGTTCTGTCTCGATGTCGGTGATGGCCCTGCGTTGGTTAGAAGGAGGCCAATTGAGGGCCTGCAACCAACCCGTAAGAGTGCTAAACACGCTAGACCTACACCTAGAGTTATGATCAAGGGTGGGATTTTGTATGACAGCAGAAGTACTCTCGCAGTTGTCCAGAACACGCTAAATGTAAAATTGTGCTTCAATATGGTGAGAAAGCTTTCGAAAATGTTGACTGGAATACTCTCTTTCAAATTCTAAAGATGGCAGGGGTAAAATACATGGAGCGAAAGGCTATTTACAATTTGTACAGAAACCAGATGGCAGTTGTAAGAGTCGAGGGGCATCAAAGGGAAGCAGCGGTTGGGAAGGGAGTGAGACAGGGTTGTGGCCTGTTCCTGATGTTATTCAATCTGTATATTGAGCAAGCAGTAAAGGAAACAAAAGAAAAATTCGGAGTAAGTGTTAAAATCCATGGAGATGAAATAAAAACTTCGAGGTTCGCCGATGACATTGTAATGCTGTCAGAGACAGCAAAGGACTTGGAAGAGCAATTGAACGGAATGGACAGTGTCTTGGATGGAGGATATAAGATGAACATCAACAAAAGCAAAACGAGGATAATGGAATGTAGTCGAATTAAGTCGGGTGATGCTGAGGGAATTAGATTAGGAAATGAGACACTTAAAGTAGTAAAGGAGTTTTGCTATTTGGGGAGCAAAATAGCTGATGATGGTCGAAGTAGAGAGGATATAAAATGTAGACTGGCAATGGCAAGGAAAGCGTTTCTGAAGAAGAGAAATTTGTTAACATCGAGTATAAATTTAAGTGTCAGGAAGTCGTTTCTGAAAGTATTTGTATGGAGTGTAGCCATGTATGGAAGTGAAACATGGACGATAAATAGTTGGACAAGAAGAGAATAGAAGCTTTTGAAATGTGGTGCTACAGAAGAATGTTGAAGATTAGATGAGGAGGTATTCAATAGAATTCGGGAGGAGGTTGTGGCACAACTTGACAAGAAGAAGGGATCGGTTGGTAGGGTATGTTCTGAGGCATTAAGGGATCACAAGTTTAGCATTGGAGGGCAGCGTGGAGGGTAAAAATCGTAGAGGGAGACCAAGACATGAATACACTAAGCAGATTCAGAAGGATGTAGGTTGCAGTAAGTACTGGGAGATGAAGAAGCTTGCACAGGATAGAGTAGCATGGAGAGCTGCATCAAACCAGTCTCAGGACTGAAGACAACAACAACAACAACAACATGGTGATTCGACCTGTTGTGCTGCCATTTATGTACAGCAATCCAGGTTTATTTCAACAGGATAACGCTCGCTCACATACCGCTGTTGTAACCCAATATCCTCTACAGAGTGTAGAAATGCTGCCTTGGCCTGTTCGATTACCAGATCTGTCTCCAATCGAGCACATATGGGATATCACCGGACGAGAGCTCCAACGTCATCCACAAACATTACTAACCGTCCCTGTATTGATCGACAAGGTGCAACAGGGATGCATCTCCAACCAACAAAATGACATCGGTTCCTGCAAAACACAATGCATGCCCGTTTGCATGCTTGTATTCCACATTCTCGCGGTTACGCCGTTTATTAATGTGTGAGTATTGCATATTTGCATTGGCTTTGAAACTTCTTTGTTTAAAAAGTTTTTTTACTTGGACTGAAATAACTGAGAAGTTGAAACTTCTAAATTTAATTCTCAAACTGCTGAGTGAAATTGAATGCAAGAGTCACTTTGTTTGTCTTTATCATTTCATATCTGACCTGCAGAATTGTTACCAACAAACACAGCTCAAAGTTATTCTATTCATTTATCACACACAATATACAACGATACGCAATCTGACTGCTCAAATAATTAACGCAAAAGAATGGCCCTGAATTAGGAGAAATCCTAACAATAACGCACACATTTCATAAGTTACTTACCTCATAGGAAATCTTCATTACACGAACTCCAGCGATACAGCAAGCGCCAATACAGCCAGCTAAATAAAAGATTCAAACTACTTTAGGCTCTAACTACTAATAGGCATGTGGATAGCAAAGGAAAGATTTTGTTGCAAAGCAAACAAAGTATTTAGCAGATTTTACCTTAATCATGAGACATCCAATTCAAAAAATTGCATAATCGTCCGTGACATCCAGTTCCAAAAATTATACACTCCTGGAAATTGAAATAAGAACACCGTGAATTCATTGTCCCAGGAAGGGGAAACTTTATTGACACATTCCTGGGGTCAGATACATCACATGATCACACTGACAGAACCACAGGCACATAGACACAGGCAACAGAGCATGCACAATGTCGGCACTAGTACAGTGTATATCCACCTTTCGCAGCAATGCAGGCTGCTATTCTCCCATGGAGACGATCGTAGAGATGCTGGATGTAGTCCTGTGGAACGGCTTGCCATGCCATTTCCACCTGGCGCCTCAGTTGGACCAGCGTTCGTGCTGGACGTGCAGACCGCGTGAGACGACGCTTCATCCAGTCCCAAACATGCTCAATGGGGGACAGATCCGGAGATCTTGCTGGCCAGGGTAGTTGACTTACACCTTCTAGAGCACGTTGGGTGGCACGGGATACATGCGGACGTGCATTGTCCTGTTGGAACAGCAAGTTCCCTTGCCGGTCTAGGAATGGTAGAACGATGGGTTCGATGACGGTTTGGATGTACCGTGCACTATTCAGTGTCCCCTCGACGATCACCAGTGGTGTACGGCCAGTGTAGGAGATCGCTCCCCACACCATGATGGCGGTGCGGTCCCCTACGGCACTGCGTAGGATCCTACAGTCTTGGCGTGCATCCGTGCGTCGCTGCGGTCCGGTCCCAGGTCGACGGGCACGTGCACCTTCCGCCGACCACTGGCGACAACATCGATGTACTGTGGAGACCTCACGCCCCACGTGTTGAGCAATTCGGCGGTACGTCCACCCGGCCTCCCGCATGCCCACTATACGCCCTCGCTCAAAGTCCGTCAACTGCACATACGGTTCACGTCCACGCTGTCGCGGCGTGCTACCAGTGTTAAAGACTGCGATGGAGCTCCGTATGCCACGGCAAACTGGCTGACACTGACGGCGGCGGTGCACAAATGCTGCGCAGCTAGCGCCATTCGACGGCCAACACCGCGGTTCCTGGTGTGTCCGCTGTGCCGTGCGTGTGATCATTGCTTGTAAAGCCCTCTCGCAGTGTCCGGAGCAAGTATAGTGGGTCTGACACACCGGTGTCAATGTGTTCTTTTTTCCATTTCCAGGTGTGTATAATCATCAACAGTAAAAAATCTCTCTGACGGATAAGTCCAGACCGTGCGCTCTCGCTAACACTTCAGACCTCTAACTTCCATCGTAGCTAACTTCCAACCTCCAACACTGCTGGCTATTCACCCATAACTGCCAGTCCGACCAGCCACAGAGTCTCTTACCGAGGGTGTACGGCGCTGTCAGAGTTACTAATGGACTCTATCGTGCTGCCAACATATAAACATATAAACAGGCTACTTACAGCTTATCTCGCACTTAAATTAACCTGTGATGTTGGAGTGTTAATCACTTAAATGTGTTACCTAGACAAATGTATTGCCGCAATTTCATTACTCTATATTAATTAACTTTTGGTGCAGTGATTTTTTTTCATCAGGTTTTCTAAAAGCGCCACCAAGTAAATTCACAGTGAAACAGCTAAAAATAATCTAAGAGAGCCAATGAGCAGTAACATAAAAACATAATTTAAAGCGCCTATGATAAGATAAATTAAAACTCCGAGGATCAAATTAAACGATTTAAATCAAAAAATTATTTTAAAGGCGCCAGTAATAATAAGAACAAGAGTTTGCAACAACAAAACGGTTAAGGGCACCAACATGCAGAATAAACATTGAACAGTTGGCAGGGTTAAAACTTAGTTCAAACAGATTTCCATTGACGAAGGTTAAGTTACAACTCAGGAGTTATGCCGACGATGACCGCCAAAGGCTCCACCGGAAGAATTTGCCCAGAATCTGGCATTTACATTCGACATCGATTGGAACAGGACGAGCAACTATGTTTACACAGGTAGAATAAAAACAGTTAACTTTCAGAGCTCCACAGTACACACACACACACACACACACAAATTACTACACACAACGCACTCGTATCATCTAAGAGAAGGAATCAGTTTATGCATCTTTGCCATCTCTCACAACATAAATGAATTTAGCAAATAAATAATTAATCGGTTACTAGACGACCCCTTTTTCCGACTCGCCCTCGTTTAACAGAGTGCCAGCTCAGGCGATTAAACATCACGCAGTTTGTGACACAATGCCTCACAAGCACATTGATATTTAGAACAGAAGGAACGCATAAATGATGGTGGACAGCCGAAGTCCCATGAAGGCTAGTAACTTCACTGGCCTTTAGCGCAACAGAGTTATTACCCATAACAGCAGACGGGAGCGCACCATTAACCTCTATCGTATGGTGGTAACTATCACACAGTTTTGCAACAGGTACACCTCTGCGAAATACTTTCGTGGCTTAATAGACTCTAGTTCCACTATATTTAGTGTTTCATAACAGCAATGACAACGACGACTTTACATGTAGCTACCCATCAGAAGAACCTTCTGCATTTCTACTTCAACAAACTCCACTGTTCTGGGCCACCCTCACGTGCTGTCGCTGCTAGCGAACTGGGCACCAGTGTACCACCCAGACCTCTCTTCTCTATCGCTCTTGTGCAACATCTCAAAGCCGATCATCCGGCAGCCACGTGCTCTCGCAGCTTGCCAGAGAAGCTCCAAGTCAAAGCAATGGCGCTACCTTACCCAAATATATCGATGTGAACGTATCAGTATGGCAATCTAGTTAATTTTTAGGATTCTTTCAGCATCGTTATATTTGTCACAAAAACTGTTACTACATGAAAATTTGCACAGTGCTTGTTGCCTGAAGAACTGAATCACATATGTTGTATTTGCAAGTGGATGGATGCTGAATAGTAACCTATGCAACAATATTCTATGTATCATTAAAATATTGCATCAAATACGTATACTACCATACGCATGGTGTTCCTCAACTTCTGTAAGAAGATTCTTAGAGTCGTAGAGAGGACTTAATGGACAAAGTTTTCATAAGGAACTCATGTCTAGAAAAGTACGGTTCGGTTATACGAGAGGCGCTCAATAAGTAATGTGACACACACTGATGGTCGACGTCGGAGCCAACATCTTGCTGCATTGATAATCCACCCATTATCCACGTACTGCTTCCCGCGGAGTGCACCTTTAATTGGGCAAAACACGTGGAAGTCGGAATGTGCGTAGACGGTGAGGATCCCAGCGGACACAAACCTTTGAGTACCCCAACTGGTGGAAGAGTGTGTCAGTACTACCAACAGAGACGTCCAGTTGTGCAGTGGGATGGTTGAATGTGATCCTCGGATGAGAGTGTCCACACGTTCCAACATTGCAGGAGTCACAGCTGTGCGTGGCCAACCAGCACTCGTGAGATCGGACAGGTTTGCGCGACCATGTTCCGATGATGACAGACGTCTCGCACAACCACTCACCGAGCTTTTCTTTCACTGACAGGTCTCCGAGGACATGGTGCAAGCGCCTGTGAATATCTGCAACGTTGTGGATTCCCAGCAAAAGAAACTTAACGACAGCTCTCTATTTGGAGCTCACCTTTGTTACGGCCACCTATTAGAACTTCACTCAACTACAGGGGCTGGAGCAGGAATATTCCACGATGTCAAACAACAAAGTCTGCCTTTTTTCCAACCGAAACTGGCAGAAAAAGAGAGGCGTATTGCGTTACTTATTGAGTGCCCTCAGTAAAAAAGTTTGAAGATCTGACCACATTCAAATCTCCCGCTTCTGGTAGGCAAATAAACTGAGAATACTACGCCGTCGTCAGTTCCTTAATTATGGCATCACGTACCGTCTTCCTCCGGCTATAACAATGGGTGCGAAAAACCAGTGCGTTCGCAACTAGTGATTGGCAGTTGACCCTAAATAATGAAAAGTGTGAGCTCATTCACAGGAGTGCTAAAAGGAATCCGTAAAGCTATCGTTGACAGTGCTGCTAAGGCAGAGTTACAAGGTGTACAACTTTGCTTCCGCCGTTTTTTACCCAACATTTGAGGCTTTAATGAAACAAATTGGTTACGCATGTGTCGTTCAAAGTATTTTCCATCGCTGGCCACTACTTTCTCCCATCTTTCGGGCAGTGTACGAATCCCGCGTCCAAAAAATTGTTCATCTTTTGAAGCGATCTTCGAATCGATCCAATTTGTGACTTCTTCATGAGATTGGAAGTGTTGGTCAGCCAGGCCATGCGCCATTAATCTAAACAGGTGATAGTCAGAGGGATCAATGTCTGGAGAATACGGTGGGTGCGGTAGGGCTTCCCTTTTTAACGTTTCCAAGTACGTTTTGACCTCTTTTGCAACGTAGGGTCGAGCGTTGTAGTGCTGCAAAATCACTTTATCGTGCCTCTCGCTGTATTACGGCCGCTTGTCTTTTAATGCTCTGCTCAGACGCATTAACTGCGTTCAATAACGAGCACCTGTGATTGTTTCACTTGGTTGTAACACCTCATAGCACACGACGCCGAGCTGGTCCCACCAAATGCAAAGCATGATCTTGGAACCGTGAATATTCGGTTTGGCCGTCGACGTGGAAGCATGGTCGGGATATCCCCATGGTTTTTTGCGTTTAGGGTTATTGTAATGGACCCATTTTTTGTCCCCGGTCACAATGCGATGCAGAAACCCGTTCCGTTTTTGGCTCTGAAGCAACTGTTCACAAACACACAAACGCCGTTCAACGTCTCTTGGTTTCAGCTCACACGGGACCCAAGTTCCTTCTTTCTGAAACATGCCCATTGCCTTGAGACGTTTTGAAATGGCTTGCTGTGTCACTCCCATTAATCGTGCCAATTCTTCTTGAGTTTGACGCGAGTCTTCACTCAGCAATGTTTCCAATTCTGCATCTTGGAAAACATTCTCTCTTCCACCACTATGCCTGTCTACGACATTAAAATCACCGTTCTTGAAGCGATGAAACCACTCACGACACTTTCTTTCACTAATAGCGTCCTTACCATACATACTCGAGAGCATTCGATGAGACTCAGCCGCTGTTTTCATCACATTGAAACAAAACAGTAACACCTCCCGCAAATGACGAGAATTAGGCTCGTAAACTGATATTTTCAATCAAGAACAACTTAATGATGCAGACACAAATCGACTAATATTTGAATGAGGTTATGTTGACGGAGGTCCAATCTAACTGCATGACATCTGCGATCTGTTTATTTCGACCGCTACTTACTGTTGTCGCCACCTATCGGCAAACGGCGGAAGCAAAGTAGTATACCTTTTACTAAATTCCTTCACGAAAGAAGAAGAAGTAAATATTCCATAATTAGAATCAAGAAGTGATGCAACTTAAATCACTTAATAAAAGCAGGTCTTCCGGCCCAGACTATATACCAGCTAGGTTCCTTTCAGAGTACGCTGATGCAATAGGAAGATCCGTACCCAAAGACTAGAAAGTTGCACAGGTCACACCAATATTCAAGAAGGCCAGTAGAAGTAATCCACTAAATTACAGGCCCATATCATTGACATCGATATGCAGCAGGATTTCATAACATATGTTATGTTCGAACATTATGAATTACCTCGAAGAGAACGGTCTATTGGCACATAGTCAACACGGATTTAGAAAACATCGTTCTTGTGAAACGCAACTAGCTCTTTACTGACACGAAGTGCTGAGTGCTATTGAGAAGGGATTTCAGGTTGATTGCGTATTTCTAGAGTTCCAGAAGGCTTTTGACACTGTACCGTACAAGCAGCTTATAGTGAAATTGCGTCCTCAGGGAATATCGTCTCAATTATGTGACTGGATTCGTAATTTCCTGTCAGGGAGGTAACAGTTCGTAGTAACTGATGGAAAGTCAGCGAGTAAAACGGATACGATATCTAGCGTTTCCCAAGGTAGTGTTATAGCCCCTATGCTGTTCCTTATATACAAATGATATACGAACCAATATGAGCAGCCGTCTTTGGTTGTCTGCAAATGATGGTGTTGTTTATCGCCTAGTAAAGTCATCAGAAGATCAAAACAAACTGCAAACTGATTTAAAAAAGATATCTGTGTCGTGCGAAAATGGGCAATTGAACTTAAATAATGAAAAGTGTGAGGTCATCCAGTGCTAAAAAGACTTCTTAAAATGTTGATTACATGATAAATCACAAAATTCTAAAGGCTGTCAATTCCACTAAATACTCAGGAATAACAACTACGAAAAACTTAAATTGGAAAAAACACATAGAAAATGTTGTAGGGAAGTTAAACCAAACACTGTTTTTTATTGTCTGAACACTACGCTTGTCCGTCCTCGTTTGGAGTACGGCTGCGCGGTCTAGGATCCCTACCAGATAGGATTAACGGAGTACATCGAGAAAGTTCAAAGAAAGGCAGCACGTTTTGTATTATCGCGAATAAGGGGAGAGAGTGTCACTGACAGAGGATTTGGGGTGAACGCCAATGAGACAAAGGCGTTATTCGTTTCGGCGGAATCTTCTCACGAAATTTCAATCACCAGCTCCTCTGAATGCGAAAAATTTTTGTTGACGCCAATCTACATAGGACAAAACGACCGTTTTAATAAAATAAGGGAAATCAGAGCTGGGATGGAAAGACATGGGTGTTCGTTTTTTTCCGCGCGCCTATCTAGATTGGAATAATACAGCATTATTGTGAAAGTGGTTCGATGAACCCTCTGCCAGGCACTTAAAATGTGATTCGCAGATATCCCATATAGATGTAGATGCAGGTGTCGATGTGGAAGGTTGGCTGTGGTGCTCCTCCGACGCGCCGTAATCTTAAGTTTGAAGAGGACGCAGGGAGAACCCGATGGCGATTGTTACAAACATCGCCCAATGTACAAACTCCTGCAGAGCACGCAGTACGAGAGCTCATTGTCTCTGTCTGTGTGGGTTAACTCTGCGCTTGCAGTTATGTGGTACTTTCTTAAAATCATGCATCTTATTAGAAGACTGAGATTTATGAGAACTTCTGTTAAACTATTCATTCAGGCAGACAAGCCTGTGACTATTTCTGTTTTCCTCCCTTGCACACGCTGAATGTCTGCTGTTAGTCTGACCTGAGATGAATTCTCTATTTTCTGCAGTATTCTACCATAGACAGCACTGGTCTTTTGTATACTGTGTGATTCTTAGAGAAACAACGGTTCCTTGGTACCGTGCAAATATATAAGCATAATACACTCATGCTCATAAACTAAGGATAATTGCAGAATGTGGGGCCACACAACGTGGCACTACAGAAAACTGGCGCTAATAGCATGGGCACATAGGGAACACACACGACCTGTAAGTCCACGGTATTGGTGATAAGTTGAGAAAACCATCCTGAAACACATGTGCTACAAATCACCACCGTTTCCTGCGCATGTACCCCGACATCAATATGGGATATGATCACCAAGCACACGTACACAGGCCGCACAACCGGTTGGCGTACTCTGGATCAGGTGGTCGAGCAGCTGCCGGGATATAGCCTCCCATTCTTGCACCAGTGCCTGTCTGAGCTCCCAGACATGCTCGATGGGGTTTAGGTCTGAAGAACAGGCAGGCCACTCCATTCGCCTGGTATCTTCTGTTTCAAGGTACTTCTCCACGATGGCAGCTCGGTGGGGCCGTGCGTTATCATCCGTTAGGAGGGAGGTGGTACCCACTGCACCCTTGAAAAGTTATACTGGTGCATACTGGTGCGAAATGACGTGCCGATGCACCTGACCTGTTACAGTTCCTCTGTCAAAGACACGCAGGGGTGTACGTGCACCAATCATGATCCCACCCCACACCATCAAACCACGACCTCCATACAGGTCTCTTTCAAGGACATTAAGGGCTTGGTATCTGGTTCCTGTTTCACGCCAGATGAAAACCCGGCGAGAATCACTGCTCAGACTATACCTGGACTCGTCCGTGAACATAACCTGGGACCATTGTTCCAATGATCCTGTACTCTGTTCTTGACACCAAGCTATACGGGCTCTTCTGTGACCAGGGGTCAGTGGAATGCACCTTGCAGGTATCCGGGCGAATAAACCATGTCTGTTCAGTCGTCTGTAGACTGTGTGGCTACGGTAAGGTCCCGAGCAAGTCTGCCTGCAGTATTCCGTGGCCGTCTGCGGGCACTGATGGTGAGATATCGCTCTTCTTGTGGTGTTGTACACTGTGGACTTCCCGTACTTTAGCGCCTGAATACGTTTCCTGTCTGCTGGAATAGTTGCCTTAATCGTGAGATCACACTTTGTGGCACACAGAGGGCCCGTGCTACGACCTGCTGTGTTTGACCAGCCTCCAGTCTCCCTAGTATTCTACCCCTCATAACATCATCAATATGTGTTGTTTCAGCCACTTTCAACACACAGTCACCATTAGCACGTCTGAAAACGTCTGCGCACTTATTCGCTGCACCGTACTATGACGTACACCAACACACCTCTGCGTATGTGGACTGCTGCCAACGCCACCGTACGACGACTGCAGGCCAAATGCACCGCATGGTCATACCCCGAGGTGATTTAAACCCGCAAACTGCCGACCAGAGCGTTGTTTCACCACGTATCAACATTATCCTTAATTTATGAGCGTGAGTGTAGTTGGGTCAGCTACGACTGAATCTAAAAGGTCGTTCCGTTTCTTATTTTCACTCACTATTGCACCAGATATTTATATTTTACAGTATAAGTAATTTCTGCCGTGGGTGCAACGTTTTTCCACTTAGTCAACTACACGACTTTTTGCTATAGTAAGTTAAGAGCCAGTAGCCTATCACTGTAGTAGATTGATGTACTATCCACATCGCTAAGGATAGCAACACTTTCCTTTATGGATTTCAATTTGGTGCAGATAACTGCCGCCTCCTAGAAACGTCTAAGAAATAAATAGGCAAAGCACAGCGCCTGAGAGATAATTCAGTATTAGGAGATTACTCTCAAATAGTGCCTGACTGCCGAAAGCAATCTTACAAAATGTAATGAGAAAAGGCAGAAATATTCTGCTCTTTTACATTCCAAGCCGAGTTCTAAATATTAGCAACAGCCTGGTTGGTCGGTTAATTTGGGGGAGGGGACCAAACAGTGAGGTCATCGCTCCCTTCGGATTAGGGAAGGACGGGGAAGGCGGTCTGCCGTGCCCTTTCAAAGGCACCATCCTGTCATTTGGCTGAAGCGATTTAGGGAAATCACGAAAAACCTAAATCAGGGTGACCGAACGCGAGTTTGAACCACCGTCCTCCCGAATACGAGTCCATTGTGCTAACCACTGCGCCAGCTCCCTCAGTAGAGTAGTAACACGTTGATTCATACCCAGATGTGTGTCTGCTATGGACAGTACTCTTCCCAAAAAATATAAGTGAATGACTGAAAAATGTTCTTGCCCTCTAAGATCGATATTGATAATCCTCTACCCATTTCACGTCCTGTAATCCTCTATTTCAAATGCGGTGCATTGTATCGAAATGACAAGTCTGAATATAAACTGGTTAACATTGTGAGCATAACATAATATGGACTGTTCCAGACTCTCAAGTGATTCTAACAAAGACGAAATAATTCTAATGGAAAAATAAATAGGAGAGTCTCATGGATAAATGTAGTGGAAATTCATCCTCTGCAGGGCGAAAATTCGGAATACCTGGGTGTTGGTATACTAAGTCAGTTTTGCGTCTTAGACCTCAGAAAACAGCTGCCCTAATTCCTTCAGCAGATAGAGATAATAATATTTGTGTCGGTAGAACATTAAACCGTAATATACTTTATTCTCAGAACTGGGCGTTCAGACACAAGCCGCGAATACACTGCAAAACGAGATAAGTTGTTGACCCACTTGTTTTTACAGTGACTAAGAGGCAAGACACAAACACGAAGGTAAAACGCGGGCGATTTCATTGTGCCTTTGGCAAGTGCAGATAGCTGCCGCTCTCATACTTGTTCTTAAGCTACATAATACCGCAGAGCTGCCGAATGACATTGTTTCCCACATTTTGTTTCTGTTGTTGTCCGTATAATAATCTTTCGTTCAGTAATTTAAAAATGGAACAGTGACCAGACAGCTAGAATCACAGTGCATGTATTATTCCATTAAGTTTGTTGCCAGTAATCGAAATTCTGTTTTAAAATAATCACTAACAGGCCAACAGAGCGAAAAACAGCCTGCTTCAAGTAACACGTCTGTGGCACGTACAAACATCAAATTTATAACCTACCAAGGGAAATCAAATGTCTGACAAACATTAGAAATTTCTTTAAAGTGGACTAAATTTGTCTTCCCATGAGAAACTACGTCCTTATCGTGTATAGGATACTGCCTTTGAGTAATTACCAGTTAAATGCCTGTAAATGATAAGCTCGTACGTACTCTTATTTTGCGTATAATACTTCTAATGGGAAGAAATTTCCGTTTGAATGTAATTAGATGGCTTAGAATCCTGGGCACTGCAGTTAAGCAAATACGTAAACTTGTTTTTATAATTTGTTTCTGGTGAACGACAGCATTTAGTGCTCTGATTAAAAATCCACTGAGAAAACTATGTTAACCAGGGTAGAAGTCAAAACTAGTGGCCCAGGATTGTATCTGGCTGATCCGTCGCCATTAACAAAACAAAACAGCAATTCCCAGGAGTAAATGATCGTCGTAGCTTCGCTCAGCGATTTATACGCTGCACAGCACGTAAAATTAGTTACGAGGAAATGAGTACACTTTCATGTCAGTTCACTCTGTAAAATTAACCATTGATCGCCTAATTAAAAACATAATGCATTCTACCAATAATTCCAAATAGCTTGAGTGATAACCAGTGATAAATGCCACAGTCGTGGCCAGGCACAAACATAAAACACGGCAGTCCAGAACAGGTACAACAGAAAGCTGACTATATTAATTGCTATATTAGTCTGAATTCTCAAGAAAACAACGGCTGTTTGTTGATATAGAGGCTGTTAAATGCTCAATATTATTGCGCAATACTCTGTATTGTGCAATAATACTGACTATCTGAGAACGGCATTGACGGTTTGCGCAATACACTGAAAGAGACTGCAGAGCTTTAAAAATACACTCCTGGAAATTGAAATAAGAACACCGTGAATTCATTGTCCCAGGAAGGGGAAACTTTATTGACACATTCCTGGGGTCAGATACATCACATGATCACACTGACAGAACCACAGGCACATAGACACAGGCAACAGAGCATGCACAATGTCGGCACTAGTACAGTGTATATCCACCTTTCGCAGCAATGCAGGCTGCTATTCTCCCATGGAGACGATCGTAGAGATGCTGGATGTAGTCCTGTGGAACGGCTTGCCATGCCATTTCCACCTGGCGCCTCAGTTGGACCAGCGTTCGTGCTGGACGTGCAGACCGCGTGAGACGACGCTTCATCCAGTCCCAAACATGCTCAATGGGGGACAGATCCGGAGATCTTGCTGGCCAGGGTAGTTGACTTACACCTTCTAGAGCACGTTGGGTGGCACGGGATACATGCGGACGTGCATTGTCCTGTTGGAACAGCAAGTTCCCTTGCCGGTCTAGGAATGGTAGAACGATGGGTTCGATGGCGGTTTGGATGTACCGTGCACTATTCAGTGTCCCCTCGACGATCACCAGTGGTGTACGGCCAGTGTAGGAGATCGCTCCCCACACCATGATGCCGGGTGTTGGCCCTGTGTGCCTCGCTCGTATGCAATCCTGATTGTGGCGCTCACCTGCACGGCGCCAAACACGCATACGACCATCATTGGCACCAAGGCAGAAGCGACTCTCATCGCTGAAGACGACACGTCTCCATTCGTCCCTCCATTCACGCCTGTCGCGACACCGCTGGAGGCGGGCTGCACGATGTTGGGGCGTGAGCGGCAGACGGCCTAACGGTGCGCGGGACCGTAGCCCAGCTTCATGGAGACGGTTGCGAATGGTCCTCGCCGATACCCCAGGAGCAACAGTGTCCCTAATTTGCTGGGAACTGGCGGTGCGGTCCCCTACGGCACTGCGTAGGATCCTACGGTCTTGGCGTGCATCCGTGCGTCGCTGCGGTCCGGTCCCAGGTCGACGAGCACGTGCACCTTCCGCCGACCACTGGCGACAACATCGATGTACTGTGGAGACCTCACGCCCCACGAGTTGAGCAATTCGGCGGTACGTCCACCCGGCCTCCCGCATGCCCACTATACGCCGTCGCTCAAAGTCCGTCAACTGCACATACGGTTCACGTCCACGCTGTCGCGGCATGCTACCAGTATTAAAGACTGCGATGGAGCTCCGTATGCCACGGCAAACTGGCTGACACTGACGGCGGCGGTGCACAAATGCTGCGCAGCTAGCGTCATTCGACGGCCAACACCGCGGTTCCTGGTGTGTCCGCTGTGCCGTGCGTGTGATCATTGCTTGTACAGCCCTCTCGCAGTGTCCGGAGCAAGTATGGTGGGTCTGACACACCGGTGTCAATGTGTTCTTTTTTCCATTTCCAGGAGTGTATTAATTAAATTGCGCAATATGTTGTACCGTGCAAGGATAGCATTGCACAGCACATTACAGTTCCTGCGGAGACCGAGAGAAATTCACATCGCTCCGAACGAATTTCTGCAAAGAACTGAGAGAAGTAAATGACAAAAGATCATGGAGTGTACCGGAGGATGTATATTGAAGCACCAACCGGTACTTTGAGAAATGAAATTCCTGACTGTTTAGGAAAGGCCAGACACCTCGTTGGCCACAAGAGCAGAGGAAACAAGACCATGGTGTCAAGACAGCAAGCCGAAATGTTTATTTTACTTGTAGCAGTTTTCATAATTGGCAAACAAGATCAGATCAACTGTCCAGTGACCACACCTGCTTTTTTGTCTTGCAAAAGTTGTCACACCATGGACATAACATCACGTAAGTTTTCAGTCAGTACTCAGTAAATAATTGTTTTATTTTGTTTGCAAAAGTTGTTACAGTAGAGAAACACATAGGAAACTGCGCGTCTACACGATAAATTACACAATTCACTTGTTTTATTTGTAACTAATTGTCATTGTTTACGAATCTATGTTGCACTGAATGAGCCCCTGGTCCAATGAAATTTTTATTGGAAGCTTCTCAGACTATATCGTCCGTTCTGAATAAGTTCTGCCTGCGAATTCCACATCGTCGAGTGCCGAAGTGTTCGTTACGCAGATTGAGTTCTAACTGACCCGCCCCGCGTATAAATATTGCGCGATAATATTATGTTGTTCTTGGCCACGCAATATCGCGCAGTTTATCGACACAATACTTTTTTTGGGTCGTCATTTTCACTTGCAACCTACGTTCTCAAACATTTGCTGGATGTGTTCCAATCTTTGTCTTCCTCTACAGTTTTTACCCTCTACAGCTCCCTCTAGTACCACGGGAGTTATTACCTTATGTCTTAACTGGTTTCCTATCCTCTTGTCCCTTCTCCTTATGAGTGTTTTCTACATATTCCTTTCCTCTCCGATTTTCCTCACAACCTCCTCATTCCTTACCGTCTCAGTCCACCTAATTTTCAACATTCGTCTGTAACACCACACCTCAAATGCTTCCATTTTCTTCTGTTCCGGTTTTCCCATAGTCCATGTTTCACTACCATACAATGCTGTACTCCAGATGTACATCTCAGAAATTTCTTCGTCAAATTAAGGCCTATGTTTGATACTAATAGACTTCTCTTGGCCAGGAAAGCCCTTTTTGCCATTGCTAGTCTGTTTTTGATGTCCTCCTTACTCCGTCCATCATTGGTTATTTTACTGCCGAGGAAGCAGAATTCCTTAACTCCATCTACTTCATGACCGTCAATCCTGATGTTAAGTTTCTCGTTGTCCTCATTTCTGCTACTGCTCATTACTTCTGTCTTTCTTCGATTTACTCTAAATCCATATTCTGTACTCATTAGATTGTTCATTCCATTCAGCAGATCATGTAATTGTTCTTCACTTTCGAGCAGGATAGCAATGTCATCAGCGACAAAATATTATAGCACAATAAATACCGAGCGTGTGAGGGAACCTTCAAACCAGAAATCCCTTCCTCTGCCATATCCACATCAGTCTTCCTGTTACTCTTTTCGCCGGAATGTAACGCAGAGTGGTGGCTAGGAAGTCCTTTGCAGTTGTAACATGACTCAGATTTTCACACATAGATTAATAAAGAATTTTTCCTGTTGTCCCCTTCTCCCATCCCTCAGCAACTGTTTAAAATTCATTATCTTCTCTCTTTTTTTTAAATTAATTCCTCAGGGGGAAATAAAAAAAGAATCTAGCTGGGTCGTTAAAACCATCCCCAACCCCACGGAAGCAAAGTGAGCTAAATTTACTGAGTCAATAGAAAAGACGAACTAGATGGGTGGTTATCATTGTCTCATACACCATGTCATAGGTGCAAGGAACTGCGTGGTTTTACTAAGGCTGTCCCGTGTGTCCACAGATATAGGCTCCATCTCTTCCTCTGGGCAACCGCTCTCCAGTACTATACATGTTAGAAGAGTACATTAGTTTAAATAACTAACATCAATTTCTGATTATACTACGATCTTTCGTACTGAACACAGTTAAAACTTTTCTTAAGTAGGTAAGTGGTAATTCTATTTTTTCCCAATGCGGTAAGTTCCTGTGTAGTTACGAGCGAGTGCTGAAAAGTAATTCCTGCTAATTTTTTATTTTGTTCTTAGTATCGATTGAGGTGTTACATCTCATGCATATTATTCGGGCGACTTCCCCGCTTGGCTGACGCAAGTTGCAACTCTGTGCCGCAAAAGGACTCTGAATTATAAATATGACGGTGTGTTACGTAACTATGTCTGTGCATGACAAACAACGTGCTGTAATCAAGTTTCCGAAAGTACGGGTTCGAAGAGTTCGTTCACACGTGGGGCACCATCTCCTTTAGCATGACAAGGCCAGAGCACACACGACTGTGGCGACATCTTCAACCATCCGATGCCCTGGGTTCACTGTCCCGAAATGGCCGCATTCGATTTTCATCTGTTTCCAAAACTGAAAGAAAACCTTCGAGGACTTCACTTTTATAATAATGAAGCGGTGCAAGCACAGATGAAGTTCCTACTCCGTCAAAGACGTCAAACATTCTACACCGATGGTATCAAGAAATTGATCTCTTATCATCAGGGTGACTATATTGAGAAATAAATATGGAGACATGACGAATAGCGACGTATAATGTTAATAAAGTTTGTTTTATTTAAAAAGTTTTGAGAGTCTTCACATAAAAAATTTCGAAGGCATTACTTTTCAGCACGCCCTCTTATATTACACTCTTGTGCTTTTGTACATTTATTAGACTACCGAAACCATATTTAAATGACAGCCTTCACTTTTATATGCTGCTGTTTTTTCCGAAATTCCAAAAATTACTCCAGGAAACTAAGGCTTACTTATATAACACTTTTGTACATTTATCAGACTACCAAAACCATATTTAAATGCCAGCCTTCACTTTTTATATGCTGCTGTTTTTTTTTCGAAATTACAAAAATCACTCCAGGACTCTAAGGTTAACTTATATAACACTTTTGTACTTTTGTACATTTATCAGACTACTGAAACCATATTTAAACGACAGCCTTCACTTTTTATATGCTGCTGTTTTTCCGAAATTACAAAAATTACTCCAGGAAACTAAGGCTTTTCCTAACAAGAATAGGGTTCCGAGGTACAACATTGCAGTATACTTAGGAACAAACATTTTACTGATATTTAAAAGTGTTACAATCGAGAAAATCTTGTCAACATTGTGTTTAATAATCTATATAATACATTATTACTCTGTTACATACCAATAAACAATGAGTGGAAGCAAATTAAGAAGCAGTACTGTCAAAAACCAGTTACGTGTTAAATACGTTTTGGAATAGAAGCTGCTGGAGTTAACACAAATTTCCATTCAGAAATCGAGTGAAATTGTTAGCACAGTAAATAATCTCAGTTATTTGGCAAATATCGCATGCTTACGGTAGGGAACCTTCTTCCGTTTCAACATATAAGATGGTGCACGACGGACGAAGTATGACCTAACCATCCTCACTTTACTTAACTAGTTTTTAAAAAAAATATAGGATGTGATTAACGAAAACCACCTCAGTTATATTATTACACATTTGTTGCGTTACGCCGGTTTCGCTCGTTGAACATCTGCAGGTTGCCGAGTTGTACTAAAGTCATTACACAAATGGCCTGGCTGTCGTACGTGTCATGAGTTTATCACAACTCGGCAACCCGAAGAAGTTCAACGAACAAAACCGGTTATAACACAATAACTGTGTAGTAATACTACTGAGATGGTTTCCGTTAATCATTAATGTCATTGTCAGCTGCAGTACTCAACGTGTTCGAGATTATACAATGTGGATCTTGTC
Source organism: Schistocerca americana (assembly GCF_021461395.2). Classification (NCBI taxonomy): domain Eukaryota; kingdom Metazoa; phylum Arthropoda; class Insecta; order Orthoptera; family Acrididae; genus Schistocerca; species Schistocerca americana. The sequence goes on from NC_060125.1 coordinate 440,335,537, forward strand.
ATCATAAAAAATGCAATTGAAGCTTTAATATATTATACAGCACTTAAATGTGAAGAGCTCAACATATTTACAAATTCTGCACAAAACGCAGCCTCTGTCTCGCAGCAATAAAAACAGTAGAAAATGCTGAAAACAGCTTATGGCGGCCTCTAGTGTGCATACCTTCATTAGAATCTAAAATCGGTGATTAGACTGAACATCAAATGTTCGTAGGTACACTGTCCTCAAGGTAGAACACCTTCCCCTAAGACATTTCTTCGTAAAATCGTATCATTCTTGGTCACGGCGGAAGTTCACGGCATAAAACTATCTCACTCTATCGAAAATTCCTTTTCGTTAAGTAAATAACCTCTTCTAAATTCACTCTTTAAGCATCTTAATCTGCCCTGAGCTACTTATTTGATTGCATTGCTCTGGATTTGTAACACGTCTTTGAAGTACGGAAATATGAAAAGATACTTTCTTCTATGCATCTCATGAGGGTTACTAAACTGTTTCTATTAGATTCGTTTAAATTTTCCAAGAGAGGCTGAATTTCGAAATGAAAGCTAGTGGGTAGTTGGAGGCATTGGGATCATAGCAAATGTGTAAAAAAAAATCACGTTAAACTCAATACGCTTTTATTACGTGGCCAAAGTATGGAATACGCGAATATGCATCATCGTCCCGTGCGGCCTCAACGAAATTAAATGGAGTCAAGAAAATTGCATTACTGGCCATTAAAATTGCTACACAAGAAGAAATGCAGATGATAAACGGGTATTCATTGGACAAATATATTATACTAGAACTGACATGTGATTACATTTTCAGGCAATTTGGGTTCATAGATCCTGAGAAATCAGTATCCAGAACAACCACCTTTGGCCGTAATAACGCCCTTGATACGCCTCGGCATTGAGTCAAACAGAGCTTGGATGGTGCGTACAGGTACAGCTGCCCAAGCAGCTTCAACACGATACCACAGTTCATCAAGAGTAGTGACTGGCGTATTGTGACGAGCCAATTGCTCGGCCACCATTGACCAGACTAAGATTTTCTGTATCCAGAACGGCCAGTACAGGACCTGCAACATGCGGTCGTGCATTATCCTTCTGAAATGTAGGGTTTCGCAGGGATCGAATGAAGGGTAGAGCCACGGGGTCGTAACACATCTGAAATGTAACGTCCACTGTTCAAAGTGCCGTCAATGCGAACAAGAGGTGACTGAGAAGTGTAATCAATGGCACACCATACCACCACGCCGGGTGATACGCCAGTATGGCGATCACGAATACACGCTTCCAATGTGCGTTCACCGCGGTGTTGCCAAACACTGATGCGACTATCATGATGCTCTAAACAGAACCTGGATTCATCCGAAATAATGACGTTTTGCCATTCATGCACCCAGGTTCGTCGTTGAGTACACCATCGCAGGCGTTCCTGCCTGTGATGCAGCGTCAGAGCTAACCGCAGCCATGGTCTCCGAGCTGATAGTCCATGCTGCTGCAAACGTCGTCGAACTGTTCGTGCAGATGGTTGTTGTCTTGCAAACGTCCCCATCTGTTGACTCAGGGATCGAGACGTGGCTGCACGATCCGTTACAGCCATGTGGATAAGATGCCTGTCATCTCGACTGCTAGTGATACGAGGCCGTTGGGATCCAGCTCGGCGTTCCTTATTACCCTCCTGAACCCACCGATTCGATATTCTGCTAACAGTCATTGGATCTCGACCAACGCGAGCAGCAATGTCGCGATACGATAAACCGCAATCGCGACAGGCTACAATTTGACCTTTATCAAAATCGGAAACGTGATGGTACGCATTTCTTCTCCTTACACGAGGCATCACAACAACGTTTCACCAGGCAACGCCGGTCAACTGCTGTTTGTGTATGAGAAATCGGTTGGAAACTTTCTTCACGTCAGCACGTTTTAGGTGTCGCCACCGGCCAACCTTGTGTGAATGCTCCAAAAAGGTAATCATCTGCATATCACAGCATCTTCTTCCTGTCGGTTAAATTTCGCGTCTGTAGCACGTTATCTTCGTGGTGTAGCAATTTTAATGGTCAGTAGTGTATATATGAAGATGACCTTTATTGGTGCGATAAGAACTTAGCAGAAGCGATAATTTTACAAGAACCTAATGCAAATTGTTCAAATGCGACATTAACCGTTTGAATTTGAAATATATTTGTAGACAGATTTACATAGAAGCGGTGGAAAATGGGGGAGGTGGGGTATTGAAGGAGTCCTAACTTTGAAGTGAAAAATGAGGTAGATTTCTTTTTTTAACAACCGGCCTCAAAATATTAGAAACGTCTCTGTGTTAAAAAGGTTTTAATACAATTAGTGATCATAGATTAATAAGAGCAATATATGAAGTGAAAACAAAAGACGAAAACTGAAATTAATTGTAGGCTAAAGAAAAATTTTAAATATCGCCAAAAACAGAAAGAATTAAAAGAACGTAAAACTGAGAACGTAACAAAAATACTACTCACAGCAGCTGAATTAGTGGTACGCTTGTGTAAATCTCAAAACAAACGACAGCAGTTGATAAACAAAACTATAAGTTTGATGAACAAGAGGAAAAATGAAAGTAGAAACAGATAAAACGAGGACAGAGTGTACAGAACGCTACAAGGCTATGAGAAAGAGCACGCAAGAAGAAATCAAGAAGTATGTAGAAGATCTGCTGAAAGCCAGTCTTGAAAATAAATCTAGTTTAAAAATGGCCAAGCGGAAGTTTATGTCTGGAAAGAATCAACTAATCGCGTTAACGACAGATAAAGTCCGAATTACAGAAAAGGAAGATACAATCGACTGTATTAAAAAATTTTCTAGTAATCTGTACAGTAAAAACAGCGGTGATATCTTAATGCTAGATGAACTGGATGCTTCTGAAACCCACCATGGGGTTATGAGTTTCCGGGTTCCGCTTAATAGGTCAGGAGTCCACTACACACAGGAAGCGACTACACGGGTAGCGGGGGCAGCGTGGACGGGAATGGGTGACTTTTTAGGTTATAGGGTCTCAGGAAACCACAGAAAGGGTGTCCGCCTAAGAGTGGCAGGTAAAACATAGTTGTAGAAACGACCGGTATTGTAGTTTTAAATTGTCGTAGCTGTGTTGGGAAAGAACCAGAATTCCAAGCCCTAATAGATTGCACTGAAGCTCAAAAAGTTATAGGTACAGAAAACTGGCTAAAGCCGGAAATAGGTTCAGCAGAAATTTTCTCAATCGGCGTGATAGTGTTCAGAAAGGATAGATTAAATACAGTTGGTGATGGAATATTTATTTCTGTCAGAAGTAGTTTACTCTGTAGTGAAATTGAAGTAGATAGTTCCTGCGAAATAGTATTGGTAGAGATTATACTTGACAATCGGACTAAACTATTAATTGGACCGTTTCACCGACCCCCCGACTCAGAAGATATAGTTGCTGAACAATTCAAAGAAAACTTTAGTCTCATTTCAAATAGGTACCCCACTCATACAATTATATTCGGGGGCGACTTGAATCTGCCTTCGACATGCTGGAAAATTTATACGTTTAAAGCCGGCGGTAGGGATAAAATGTCGCCCGAAATTGTACTGAATGCTTTCTCAGAACATTTTGTCCAACAATTAGTTCATGAACCCACTCGAAGTGTAAATGGTTGCGAAGGCATACTTGACCTCTTAACAACAAATAATCCTGGACAAATAGGGAGTATGGTAACGAATTGAAGGATTAGCGACCATAAGGCAGTTGCTGCTAGGCTGTATACCATAACACCTACAACCATCAAAAAGAAACGAATAGTATATCTATTTAAAAAATCCGACAAAATGCTCTTAACGCCTTTTTGAGAGACAGTCTTCACTCCTTCCGATCTGGTCATGTAAGCGTAGAAAAGATGTCAAATTACTTCAAAGAGACAGCATCGACGGCAATATACCACATAAATTAATGAGCGATGGTACTGATCCCCACATGGTACACAAAAAGGGTGAGATCACTGTCGCAGAAGCAACGAAAAAAGCATGCCAAATCTAAAAGAACGCAAAATCCCCAAGATTGGCAAAGTTTTGCAGAAGTTCGAAATATAGCACGTAATTCAATGTGAGACGCTTTTAATAATTTGCACAACGAGACTCTGTCTCGGAATCTGGCAGAAAACACAAAGAGATTCTAGTCATACATAAAGCACAACAGTGACAAGACGGAATCAATACCTTCACTGCTCGATAACAACGGTGAAGTCACTAATGACAGTACCACAAAGCAGAGTTATTAAACACTGTTTTCCGAAACTCCTTTAACAAAGAAGACGAAGTAAATATTCCTGGATTCGAGTCAGGAACAACTGCCAAGATGAGTAACATAGAAGCAGATATCCTCGATGTAGCAAAGCAGCTTAAATCACTTAATTAAGGCAAGGCCACCGGTCCAGGTTGTATACCAGTCAGGTTCCATTCAGAGTATGCTGATACAATAATTCCATATTTAGCAGTTATATACAACCGCTCGGTCACAGGAAGATCCGTACCTAAGGACTGGAAAATTGCTCAAGTCACACTAATACCCAAAAAGGGAAGTAGGAGTAATCGACTGAATAACAGGCCCATATCACTAACGTCGATTTGCAGTAGGGTTTTGGAACATATATTGTGTTCGAACATTATGAAGTACCTCGAATAAAATGATTTATTGACACCTAGTCTGCACGGATAGAGAAAATATCGTTCTTTTGAAACACAGCTAGCTCTTTATAGTCATGAAGTAATGTGTGCTATCGACTGGGGATGTCAAAATGATTCCATATTTTTAGATTTCCAGAAGGCTTTCGACACCGTTCCTCACAAGCGTCTTCTAACCAAACTGCATGCTTATGGAATATCGCCTCAGTTGTGCGACTGGATTCGTGATTTCCTTTCAGAAAGGTCACAGTTCGCAGTAATAGACGGAAAGTCATCGAGTAAAACAGAAGTAATATCCGGCGTTCCCCAAGGGAGTCTTATAGGCCCTCTACTGTTCCTGATCTATATTAACGACATAGGAGACAATCTGAGTAGTAATCTCAGATTGTTTCCAGATGATGCTGTCATTTACCGTCTTGTAAAGTCATCAGATGACCAAAACGAATTACAAAGAAATCTGTATGGTGCGAGAAGTGGCAGTTGACCTTGAATAAAGAAAAGTGCGAAGTTATTCACATGAGTACTAAAGGAAATTCGCTAAATTTCGATTGCGCGATAAGTCACACAAATCTGAAAGCTGTAAATTCAACTATATACTTAGGGATTACAATTACAATTAACCTGAATTGGAACGATCACATAGATAATGTTGTTGGTAGAGCAAACCAAAGACTGTGATTCATTGGCAGGACATTTAGAAGGTGCAATGGGTCTAGTAAAGAGATGCTTATACTACGCTTGTCCGCCCTATTCTGGAGTACTGCTGTGTGGTGTGGCATCTGCATCAGGTGGAACTGACGGATGACATCGAAAAAGTTCAAACGGCAGTTAGTTTTGTATTATCGTGAAATAGGGAAGATAGTATCATAGACATGATACATGAACTGGAGTGGCAATCATTAAAACAAAGGAATTTTTCGTTGGGACATGAACTTCTCATGAAATTTCAATCGCCACTTTTCTCCTCCAATAGCGAAAACATTTTGTTGGCAGCCACCTACATAGGGAGAAACGATCATCACGATAAAATAAGAGAGATCAGAGCTCGCTCAGAAAAATTTAAGTGCTCGTTTTGTGCGCCGTTCGAGGGTGGAACGCTAGAGAGACAGCTTGAAGTTGGCTCATTGAACCCTCTGCCAGGCACTTAATTGTGAATAGCAGAGTAATCACGTAGATGTATATCCCAGAAATATTCCTCTCAGAAGTTAAGCATGGTATAAATATGGTAAAAAAAAAAGAACTGCTCCAGTCAGTGATGACATCCCAGTCGATATTTTAAAGCTGATGAATGAGGAATCTACAGATCATTTAGCTATAATACTGCAATTTGTTCGTGCATTCGAATATTACAAGGATTTGAATAAAGCCGTAACAGTCCTAAACATAAGAAAGGTAGTACCGTCTCAACCTTCTGTCCACACTGTACAAAGTTTTCACCAGAATTTGACTATCAGAATGAGCATTACACTTGATCTGGCTCTACTCACTGAGCAAGCTGGATTTCGCATAGGATACAGTACAATTTGCCATGCACTTACTCCTTGCGAAACAATTAGTAGAACTAATGAGTAACATCTGCCTCTTAGCATTACCTTTATGGACTTTGAAAAGGCATTCGATTCGATCAGTCACCCTGTATGTTTGAGGATCTAACACAACAAGGAATAGAACAGTTAATTTTAAAACTGGGGCAGCCACAGCTACAATAGTTATACATAATTGACAGTCATAGAGTACAACAGATGTTTAAATACACATGTTAAAACAAATAAAATATAAAACTGAATGCAAAGTCCAATAGTTCGCTGCAGCTATAGAAAAACTGCCATCCTTTCTTCGAGTGAGATTACGAGCCCACTGCTATTTCAAGGTACTTACTCTTTCCATTGTGTCGCTGATCTATGTTATACGTCTTATATCTACTGTTTTTTCTGTTTTTTTTGTGCTGCCCGACATTGTGCTTTCCATTCCCCTTTGAACTCTTAGAGTTTTATAACAATGAACTCATCTGACGGCCATGTCTCACAGCCACGAGTTATTACTGCTCTCTCCAGCTCAGCCGACATCTTAGCCGTGAAATCCGAAGAGTATCTTTCGTATGCTTGTCAGCGCAATTTAATACTTCGAAATATTTCTTAATTTAAGTATTCTTTCATATTTACAAATTGACCCAGACAGACAAATTCTGTGGCCTTTGCCGGTGTATACTTCCAACACATACACCTCTGGTGTCCATTCAGCCGGCCGCGGTGGTCTAGCGGTTCAGGCGCTCAGTCCGGAACCGCGCGACTGCTACGGTCGCAGGTTTGAATCCTGCCTCGGGCATGGATGTGTGTGATGTCCTTAGGTTAGTTAGGTTTAAGTAGTTCTAAGTTCTAGGGGACTGATGACCAGAGATGTCAAGTCCCATAGTGCTCAGAGCCATTTGAACCATTTTTTTGTGTCCATTCATGCATCACGATTTTAGTTTTGTTATAGTTCAGTTTTAGACCAACTTCAGAACAGATTAACGTAGATTCAATAACTGAAGTTCTTATTTGCTATTTGCAGACAGGTTGCTTAAACTTGGATTTCCTTTCTTTTCCAATTAAATTTAGACTTTGCTTTTTCTAGGAATGCGGGAAATAGGTTTGAAGATATAGAGCCACCTCGTTTCACACCCTTCTGAACAGAAAATGCCTTGTTTTCCTCAACAACAGTCACAAACACCGTAGAGAGTTTTTTATGTTATGTAAGATTTAATATAACTCTCGTCTATTCCGTTGTAGCTGAATTTATTTAAGCCGATTAAAGACCCACACACCGACACCGAAACTTTTAAGTTGCATCTTCTGGACCATAACTGTACAGAAAATTTTATAACTTATTGTTTTGATAATGGGGAAATGAAGTTATCTTAAACTGTTGAATGAATGGACTTACACAAGGAAGAAAATATTACAAAAATATTACGCATTTCCGTTCAACGAACACTTCTAAGAAAGGCAACTTCCTTCTCCATCTCCATAGCAAATTTTAAGTTTAGATGCATGCCTTTCATATGGCCAATGAACTGCTGCTGCAACACCTCACTGCCATGCGGCCAAATCAACAACATATCGTAGCCTAGATGAAGACGCAGGGTGGATGGAAGGGGCACTATTCAGCGCTTATTCTTCAAAAGACTCCGTGACAAAAAAATAAAAAAATAAATAAATAAAAAATAAAAGCTTTAGCTGGTGACAGTGATTTCAGTAATTTCACAATAATTTCCACCAGACATACTGATCGTCAGAAGCTGTTAGTATAATTTTAAGATTTCAGGAGAGAAACTGGCAGTCAGCAGTTTTAATGTTTCTTCTACTGACACGTTAGTAAGCAGGGAGACCACATCAAGATTGGTAGTTATTTCATTTGGCCCTGTCCCCAGCAGCTTGATGACATCCATAAACTTTTGAAAATTCTTGATATGGTCTCTGCAGTTCCAATAACTAAAATCAGTACTTTGCTGCCCTGTGAGTAGGAAAGCCGATAGCACTCACAATAGGTCTAAGTGATTTGCCATCTTTGTGTATTTTAGATGTCCTAGGTGCTCTTGGCCTTCACAAGTTCGTCCGAGAGGTCAGAGTTCTTTGAGAGCTCTCCTGTCTTCTTGCTCAGTGCCTGTGTGGGATCTCATTTCAAAATTGAGTAACTGCAGTTCTCTAATAATAGACAAACTTTATGATAATCACTTTTGTTGAGGATAAGAATAGCATTCACCTTGTCAGCAGTAAGACAACTAATTCTTCATCTTTCTCCAACAATTTCAGTCCGTCACTCTTTTTCCTGCTAATATTGGTGTTAAGTAACTTTCGTGTCACCAAAATACGGCAAGTACCATGCCTTGTCACATCTGCTGCCTCCTGAGGAAGATGCCGAACTGTGTATTCGACACTGCTGAAAACCTCAGCATCTGGTAGCGTCTGTGGAGGTGGAGCGAAACTTTGTGCTGAGGTGGTGGCTTCCTCAAGCTTCCCGTCGGCGAAGTTGATGGCAGTGGAGTGAACGCCGCTGGATCCAGTAGCTCCTTGTTCCAGAGGAGGCACTTAGCTTTATCAAGAAAATTAAGTATGCAAGTGGTCAAGCAGTGTTGGATTAATCAGGGGAAGAAATACAGTTGACGATGCACAGGGTCATAAAAGTGGCAAAATGTATAATGAGGATAAGCATTCGAGGCCACATATAAACATCTATGTACTCGAGAAGTTTGGTGCCAGAAAATGGAAACTGCATGGAGAAAATAAGAATTAAAATATTTAAGGGTAAAAGACAATGAAGCATCTGTTATTTGACTATCAGTTTGGCTCTGGGAAAGGACGTTATGATTGGTAATGGAAGCAAGACTTATGTCAAAAGTCAAGATTCGTTCGTATGATTGGTCTACCCGAAGTGTGCAAGTCCTTTGAGCTGACGTCACTTCGGCGACTTGGTCGTCGATGGGAATAAGATGATGATGATAAAGACAACACAACAGAACACCCACTCCCTAAGCGGAGAAAATTTCCGACCCAGCCGGGAATCGAGCCCGGACCCCTTAGAATGGCATTCCGTCGCACTGACCACTCAGCTAACGAGGCGGACAAGATGCAGGGTGAAACGATGCCTGCAAGACTCGCTGAGACATCGCTGTCCTCAGTGAAAATGAGGAAGAACTGAAGAACATCTTGAATGGAATTAACAGTCTACGACACTATGTATTAAAAATAAAAGCAAAGAAAGACGAAGTACTGAGGAGTAGCAGAAATGAGATTAACGGTAAAGTTCGATATTTCTGCTGTCTTTGTTGGAAACAAAATAACACGTGAAGGAGGGTGTAAAAAGAAGGCTAACAGAGGGAAAGAAGGAATTCCTGGCCAAATGAACTCTACTAAAATCAATCATCGGCCTTAATTTGACATAGAAATTTGTGAGAATGTACGACTGGAGCATAGCAAAGTGTGGAAGTGAATTGTGGACTGTGGGAAAACCAGAAAAGGAGGTAATCTAAGATTTTGAAGTGTTGTGCTATAGAAGGATGTTGAAAATGGGACGGTCTGATAAGATAAGAAATGAGGAGGTTTTTCGCAAATGAGAGAGGAGGCGAATATGTAGAATACATTGATTAGAAGGATATACTGGCTAAAAGGACGTGTTAAGAAATTAAGGAATAACATCCATGGCACTAAAGGGAGCTGTATTGGTTAAAAACTGTAGATAAAGACGTAGAACTGCATATATTAAAGAAACAGATTATATGAAAAAATCACTCCATCAAAAAATTATTAAAGTAGAGTAATGAAATTCTGGGGATACTTCTGTCTAGGTAACATATTTAAGTGATTAACATTGCAAGATCACAGCACGAGATATGTTATTGTAAAGCTGGTAGATTAATAACCGGTGTAACCGCCATATTGTTGAATGCAAGAATGCAAACGTCTTGCATTGTGTTGTAAACATGTTGGATGTCAGTTTGTGAGATGAAGTTCCATGCCTGTTGCACCTGGTCAGTCAATACAGGGACGATTAATACCATTTGTGGATGATGTCTGATATATCCTCGATAGGAGACAGATCTGGTGATCGAGCAGGCCAAGGCAAGATGTCGACTCTGTGTAGAGCATTTTGGGCTACAACAGCAGTATGTCGGAAGCGTTATCCTGTTGGAAAACATCCCCTGGAACGCCGGCCGGGGTTGCCGAGCGGTTCTAGCCGCTTCAGTCTGGAACCGGGCTACCGCTACGGTCGCAGGTTCGAAATCTGCTTCCGGCATGGATGTGTGTGATGTCCTTAGGTTAGTTAGGTTTAAGTAGTTCTAAGTCTAGGGAACTGATGACTTCAGATGTTAAGTCCCATAGTGCTCAGAGCCATTTGAACCATTTGAACCATCCCCAGGAATGCTGTTGATGAACGGTAGCACAAAGGATCTAATCACCAGATTGACGTACAATTTTACAGTCAAGGTGCGTGGGTTGACCACGGGAGGGGTCTGCTGTAATACGAAGTCGCACCTCAGACATTAACTCCATGTGCAGATCCAGTGTATTTAGCACGCAGATAGGTTGGCTGTAGGTACTGAGATTGCCTACTTCTAACCAACATATGCGTATCATCGGCACAGAGGCAGAACCATATTTCATCAGAAAACACAACCGATTGTCACGGTGCCATCCAATGAGCTCTCGCTTGACACCTGTAAAGTCACAGATCGTGGTGATTTGGGATCAATGGAATGCATCCTACAGACGTCTGGCTCGGAGCTCTCCTGGAAGAAACCGATTTGTAACAGTTCGTTGAGTCACTGTGGTGTGAACTGCTTTTCAGATTCCTGCTGCGGATGCTGTTTGATGCGCCAGAGCCATACCCCGAACACGATGTTCTTCCTTCTTGGTAGTACCACGTGACCGTCCGGAGTCCGGTCTTCTTGCATCCGTACATCCTCCTGACCACCGCTGCCAGCAGTCATGTACAGTTGCTACACTCCTACCAAGTCTTTCTGCAGTATCGCAGAAGGAACATCCAGCTTCTGGTAGGCCTATTACTCGACCTCGTTCAAATTCGGTGGGGCATTGATAATGGCGTCTTTGTCGCCTTAAAGATATTCTTGACTAACGTCAGCTCACCCTGTCCAATCTCTAAGGTACCTAACGCTGACGACCGTTATAGCTTGTATTTAAAGCAAACCTGATTTGCATCCGCATAGTAGCGGTGCTAGCGCCACTCTGATGAGACTGGTGCGAAATTTGAATAGACATCAAATTTCATATGCAGAAACACGCCTACCAAATTGAACTACGTCGCATAACTCCTTCTTGGTGTTGCAACTTTCTTCCGTGAGTGTAAACTGAGACTACTCTGAGATGAAGAGGATGGTACAGGAGAGCAGTTCCTGGCGGGCCACTTCAAACCAATCTTGAGCATATTCTAAATTCGAATGGAATACATTTCCTTGAGAGGGCATAGCTTCTGTCGACAAATTAGCACGAATTTAGAAGATATCGCCTGTGCGAAAGTCAATATGTCGTTTTCTCGGTCTCGCATCCGTCGGCCGTCGTAATTTATTATTTACTGCAGAAATTGATTGGTAATGGTGATTGTTGCCGACTTACGTGGTGGGCCTTAATCAAAATGATATTTCATTCAGTTTTGATTTACAATTACATGCTTTTGTGAAGTTCTCTTTTTTTAACAATATTAGTCTTCAAAATGGTTCAAATGGCTCTGAGCACTATGGGACTTAACATCTATGGTCATCAGTCCCCTAGAACTTAGAACTACTTAAACCTAACTAACCTAAGGACAGCACACAACACCCAGTCATCACGAGGCAGAGAAAATCCCTGACCCCGCCGGGAATCGAACTCGGGAACCCGGGCGCGGGAAGCGAGAACGCTACCGCACGACCACGAGCTGCGGACAATATTAGTCTTCAGTGCAAATTATTCGTTACGTTGATGAACGTTAGACTCGCTGAATCTTAAAACATGAGCATATAAGTTGAACAATGGAATAAACTTTTCATACTAATTTCCTCGGCTAGTCAGCTCACTTTAAAAGAAAAAATCTTTAGTTATTAATTACAATAGCGACCCACACACGCGCGAGAGTATTCCTTCTTAACTCCGTTAACCATTGCATTGTAGTCGGAGTCAGGGCTCTGGCTCTCGGCTGTTGTACTGAAAATAAGAATCTTAAAGCTACGTATTCTCTGCAACGTCGGGCGGCTGTGGAGAAAAATGTATCTTATATTAATAGCGGGCGAGTTTTTCGCTTCCGCTAATTTTTATAAGTTAATATCGCCACGTAATGGCGTCGTTGGCTGCATCGGCCGCTGCGATTGTTGCACTGTAAATTACTCGAATGCAGGTTAATTCAAGGAAGGCGGACATGAAATCGGCATCACCTCCTACAAATTTAAAGTGAACAATAATATTAAATCAATATATTATCTGCTTAATTAGTAAATAAATGGTTCAAATGGCTCTGAGCACTATGGGACCAACTTTTGAGGTCATCAGTCCTCTAGAACTTAGAACTACTTAAGCCTAACTAACCTAAGGACATCACACACATCCATGCCCGAGGCAGAATTCGACCTTCGGCCATAGCAGTCGCACGATTCCAGACTGAAGCGCCTAGAACCGCTCGGCCACCGCGGCCGGCTTAATTAGTACAAATATGCTTACATTTGCCAGCACTCGCAAGATGTCCGTCCACACGCAACCTAGACAAGAGAAGAAGTGAAGACGACTAAAAAATTAACAAAAGAGCGTATCTTGTCGTCTCAGTAGATCATTTTGTTATATTTCTTTGCCCTCGAAACTTACACAGAAAAATTATTATAATACGGATACATGAGAAAAATGTATATTATTCAATTTTTAAATGTCTCTTCTTTATAAATACTGTTTTTTAAGTCTTTTCTTATTATTTCACTGGGGACGCTATATCGGGTTATATCCTGCGAACGATGGATGACAGGTAGCAGCTAGATTTACGGAAAATGTGTGTGATATACAGCTCCACTGCAGACTGTTAAAGAAGGTCAGAGCATACAGAACAGGTTCCCAGATATGTGAATGGCTTAAAGACATCTTAAGTAACAGAACAAAGTGCGTTGTCCTGGAATGAGAGTGTTCATCCAACAGTGCACCAGGGAAGCGTGACAGGACCGCTCTTTTTCCCTACACACATAAACGATCTGATCAATAAACTGAGCAGCAGCCTGCGGACGTTTCCTGATGAAGCTGCGGTTGTAAGTAGGCTGTTTAGGTTTTTTATATTGGTAACGCCACGTAGCACTCTGTATGAAAATCACTGGCTGTGCTGTGTACAGTCAGTGGCTGGATGGCATTGTTGTAATACTCGCCATTGTAGTGTTGGGCAGCTGGATGTTAACAGCACTTAGCATTGCGCAGTTGGATAACTCCATACTTATGAAACTGTATTTTGTCTGTACTTTGTGAGCTGTTCATATTTTTTCGGAACCATTGAGATACTATGAGAGCTTTGAATGATGTATTTGGTAAGGGATCATGAGTTTTGAAGTACGTTTGAGTTAGATAACTTTATTGAAGGTCTTGAAATTATTGAAAGAAGCTGCGACGATTGTGAGATGTGGTTGATCTGTTATGATGTTATTATTACGATGACGATGTGTATTATGCTATTGAGGTATGTTTATGGTCAATAAGCTGAGAATCGTACTTTAAGAGTTATGAAATGTGTGTAAATGCGTGAATGTATCACAATGCAGGCGAAAACTTTTTGCACACTGTTATATTCATAGGATTTTGTTTCTACACATTTGCAACACAAATTCTCGACCTGTGAAATTTTTTATATGAGACTGTCACTGTAGTGCAAACTGATGTCACAAATATTTCGGTAAGGAAGGTAGGTCACTGTAAGCACCCAACTGCGTGACAGTAGCCTGGAAAAAAATCCATTAGTATGTGCCTTTCAGAGGCACAGGTGGAAAAAAAGAGGCCATTATCCTCGCTATTGACATTTCTTTGTAGAAAGCATCGCAAATACGACACGCCCAAACTTGAAAACATATGATTACACTGTGGAGCTCTTAATTTATGATATTTACTGAAATGAAGTGATGAGAAACATTTAACGTCTATTGTCTTGCTAGTTGAAAAATTGTTTACTGCATTATGAAATGCCATATGGCTAGTGAATGACGTTTCACGCCTTGCTTTGCCTATTTTGTTTAATATCTAGTTTCTAGCTGCACTGCAGCATTGGTTACAATAAAATTTAATGGATGTACTAATATAGATATTTTATGCCTACAGATCCAGTAAATAGTAACTTTATGATCTACTCAAAAAAAAAAAAAAAAAAAAAAACAAAAAAAAAAAAAAAACGAAGGAGCACAAAAAGGCATTTCCCTTCACAGGACTTGCATACATAATTTTCTTTTCAACTACTTGGTAATATTTCTCGTAGAATAAGTTGTGTTGCACCACTTTAATTACATAGACATTAAGATGTGAATAGACATTTCCTTTATCTGCATTGTTGTCTTTAGTGTAATTTTTTTCTGCTTGAGCTATGTCATGTTTAGATATAAGTTACTACATTTACTGCTGCTTGCTTTGCCAACTTGCATTTCTTTGTCATTGCTGTTTGTGTTGTTTTATGCTGCTGCGTTGCGTCGTCCCTTAGTTTAGCATCTGAGCTCAGTAGATTTAAGTTACCTTAAGATGAGGTAGGCTATATAAGAGAACGAGTTGTGATGAATGGAAAGAAATGCATTTAGAAGTTACAAGAAAATGGTTTGGCCAAAAAAGTATTTTGAAAGAGGATATGAACAAAAAAAGTAGGGTTTAGGGACAACAGGTTTAGGTAGGATTTTCTTGGAAATAAATGATGAGGTAAGATAATGGAAAATAAATAATGAGGTAAGAAATGTGTGAACATATAAATACAGAAAGCATGCTTGGATATAATTTTTTTGGTGGAAACAAATGTTGAAATAAGAGGAAAGATATATGGAATGAAGTTTTGGGGTGGACTGCAGTACCAAGTGTCACACTGAAAACAAACCCTGTCCTGTATTTTTGTGTTATTACACTATGTGAATTTGTGTTTTTCCTGTCTGTATGTGTTTAGCTAATAAGATTTATGTTGTAGAATTTTTCTGATAATATGTTATTTACCTTGTAAAGATGCTTAGACATTATTTATTCTGTTTTGTTTAAATGCTCATGTGTGAAGTTGTTTCAAAAGTTATTCTGATCTTTTATGTATTTATTTATGTCATAATTCCTGTAACACTGATGTATCTGTTTATTTCTATTCTTCTGTAAAGCCTGTATTACTACAAATGTTACCTGTATTATTATGTTTTTAATGATGTTTTCTGTATCTCTGTAATTGTATTCTCATGTTATAAAATTGTAATTGACACCAGTTTATCAAATTAAGTAACTTGTAAGCATTCATTTCACTGCACACATTTCTGTTGGTCATAGTATATGCACAATATGTGAAAAAAAAGAGGACTGTTAGTGTTTGCATGTGTGTTAATAATTCAGCAAGGGAATGGATAACAGCATTGCTGGTTCTAAGGACATTTCAAAAAAAGTTTTCGTGAGTGCACAAGCGGTGGTTCATGAACTTGCTACATTCTCTGCAAGACTCTTCAATGGTGATTGTGCACCTGCACAGTCATAGCAGATGGCTGCTAGCCATCTCTACAAGGACTGCATGGGTCTGCACCTCTGGTGGCCCACCAATACCATACTCTCTACCAAGACTATAGTGGGTCTGCTCTGTGATGACCTACCTACCAATATTCTTCAAAACTTCGAATGATTCTGCTATGGGTTTTCTCTGTTGTGGCCCATTACCTGTCTGCATGTCAAGAGTCAACACTGTCTTTCCGTTGGAAGGACAACACTACTTCTTCAAGACTGCATGGAAATCCTCAACTTGCCTGTGCATTTTCTTTTACTGCTCAGACATTGAGAAAAACACTGCTATTTTACTGTGATGAATGATCAGGACTGTCTTTATGGACTGTGAGAAAATTTTAGCTTTTGACCAACATTGTATCAATAAGTGTGTGCATTTGATTTCTTTGTTATTGTAATTATGAAAAAATTTTTCAAATCTGCATTGGCCACTGCCCAAACCAATTTGTAAAATTTTTTGTGGGGAGCATGGGGGCTATGTAAGTAGGCTGCTTAGGTTTTTTATATTCGTAACGCCACGTAGCACTCTGTATGAAAATCACTGGCTGCACTGTGTGCAGTCAGTGGCTGGTTGGCATTGTTGTAATACTCGCCATTGTAGTGTTGGACAGCTGGATGTTAACAGCACTTAGCGTTGCGCAGTTGGACGTGAGCCGCCAGCAGTGATGGATGTGGGGAAGTTTATTTAGCTGGCAGTAGTGGCGCTCGCTGTATTGCAGTAGTTGAAGTAACGAAGATTTTTGTGAAGTAAGTGATTTGTGAAACGTATAGGTTAATGTTAGTCAGGGCCATTCTTTTGTAGGGATTACTGAAAGTCAGATTGCGTTGCGCCAAAAATATTGTGTGTCAGTTTAAGCACAGTCTTGTACAATTTTTCTAAGGGGACGTTTCACGGTGAGGGAAGACGACGTTCTTTTCCGCGGAACGCTATTAAGAAAATTTACAGAACTGGCATTTGCAACTGCCTGCAGAACGACTTATTGACGCCAACATACATTTCTTACCATAAAACAAGATAAGAGAAATTAGGACTTATGTGGAGACGTATAGACAGTCCTTTTTCCCTCACTCTATTTGCGAGTGGAACAGGGAAACGAATGGCTAGTAATGATACAAGACGCCCCCCACCATGCTCACCGTATGGTGGTATGCGGTGTATGTGTGTGGATGGAGACGCAGTAGACTTACAAAAAAAGTTATAGGCCTATAAATATGGGCAAATAGGTTTTTAAAATACTAAGGTTTGTTGACCTCTGGTGGAAGTAAGTAACGGCGTTTTGTCTGGAAAACAGTATGTGCACTACTGGCCATTAAAATTGCTACACCACGAAGATCACATGCTACAGACGCGAAATTTAACCGACAGGAAGAAGATGCTGTGATATGCAAATGATTACCTTTTCAGAGCATTCACACAAGGTTGGTGCCGGGGGCGACACCTACAACGTGCTAACATGAGGATAGTTTCCAACCGATTTCTCATATACAAACAGCAGTTGACCGGCGTTGCCTGGTGAAACGTTGTTGTGATGCCTCGTGTAAGGAGGAGGAATGCGTACCATCACGTTTCTGACTTTGATAAAGGTCGGATTGCAGCCTATCGCGATTGCGGTTTATCGTATCGCGACATTGCTGCTCGCGTTAGTCAGGAGGGTAATACGGAACGCCGTGCTGGATCCCAATGGCCTCGTATCACTAGCAGTCGAGATGACAGGCATCTTATCCGCATGGCTGTAATGGATCGTGCAGCCACGTCTCGACCGCTGAATCAACAGATGGGGACGTTTGCAAGATAACAACCATCTGCATGAACAGTTCGACGACGTTTACAGCAGCATGGACTATCAGCTCGGAGACCATGGCTGCGGTTACCCTTGACGCTGCATCAGCGAAAAGGAGCGCCTGCGATGGTGTACTCAACGACGAACCTGGGTGCACGAATGGCGAAACGTCATGTTTTCTGATGAATCCAGGTTCTGTTTACAGCATCTTGATGGTCGCATCCGTGTTTGGCGACATCGCGGTGAACGCACATTGGAAGCGTGTATTGGTCATCGCCATACTGGCGTGTCACCTGGCGTGATGGTATGTGGTGCCATTGGTTACACGTCTCGATCACCTCTTATTCGCATTGACGGCACTTTGAACAGTGGACGTTACATTTTAGATGTGTTACGACCCGTGGCTCTACCTATTGTGTACATAGTTCCGCGTAGTCAGCGCGTACACAACTTTCCCTCTAGAGCGCGCCCCGCTAAGCACAACAGCGCAGGCGCAGCGCTTGTCCGTCTCCGCACTATGAGATTGCTGCTAACGTCGAACCTTTCCTCCTCGCGGACCACACTCGCGCAGTGATACCTGAACGCGCGAGGTATTAAAACGAGTGTACAGACCTCCGATTAGTCAGTCTGCATTTGTCTGCACCAGTCTGTACCAGTCTGCATTAGTCTGTACCAGTCTATAGTCAAGTTTCGGTCTGCGCCTAATAAGATTATCATATTCCTGTACATAGCCATGAAGATAAATGTATAGACACTTTATCAAGTATCAGAGATATGTGAGAATAAGATTAACCTACCAAGACCAAAGGAACTTCAGATTGTCAATTGTAAATAGCCTCCAGAATCAGGTTATGTAATGTTTATGCTTGTTATTATTTTAATAAATGTGTGTGAAAATTAATCAAGTTCTGTTTAAAGTTGGTCACCTTCAATATGCTACTCTAAGCGTGCAAGTGGAATTTCTATCGTCTGACCTAACGGAGGAAGATAAACACGCCATGATAAGACCCCGATACATACTGCTGACACTCGCCTACTTCGTTAGTGACAAGTCAAATAATCTGACGGTGTGTGTACCGAAGGTCTTACAGTACGCATATCACACAACCCTTGATCGATCCCTGCGAATCCCTACATTTCAGCAGGATAATGCACGACCGCATGTTGCAGGTCCTGTACGGGCCTTTCTGGATACAGAAAATGTTCGACTGCTGCCCTGGCCAGCACATTCTCCAGATCTCTCAGCAATTGAAAACGTCTGGTCAATGGTGGCCGAGCAACTGGCTCGTCACAATACGCCGGTCACTATTCTTGATGAACTGTGGCATCGTGTTGAAGCAACAAGGGCAGCTGCACCTGTACACGCCATCCAAGCTCTGTTTGACTCAGTGCCCAGGCTTATCAAGGCCGTTATTACGGCTAGAGGTGGTTGTTCTGGGTACTGATTTCTCAGGATCTATGCACCCAAACTGCGTGAAAATGTAATCGCATGTCAGTTCTAGTATAATATATTTATCCAATGATTACGTTTATCATCTGCATTTCTTCTTGGTGTCGCAATTTTAATGGCCAGTAGTGTAGCAGGCAATTTATTTGCAACATGTGTCTCAGCCAAAGTTTCCTCATTCTTATCGTTCCCACTAGTAGCGCAGTGCTAAATCGCAGCGGATCATTGGCATCTAAAAAGAAAGAAAAGAAATACCTAGATAATTCTGAAATATGATTGTAGATAAAAAAAACCATGTAAGTGAAATGATCGGCCAGAATGGGGAATTAAGACGTAGTTCTAAAATCAGAATAGGAAGACAAGTAGTGAAAATGATAAAAGCATCTTCGCTGGGGAATGTATTACGAAGTAACGGGCTACAACGTAGTCATTCATGGAAAGATTGCAAAGCAGAAAGAAGACGAATACTTGAAACCCCGTATGACTTTCAAAATATATGAAATTATCAAGGCATTAAATAACAAGCACAGGACAGAGGAGAGGAGATCGTCTATTCGGTACCTCTCGTAAGAGAAGGACTTAGACGGCTCTTTTACGTATATTCATAAGTCATTCGTCCAGGGAAACTGTTGGAGGAGCTAAAGCAGTTCCAGCGCCTCGTGGTGTAGGCAGGAAGAGCAGCCTACTCGCGTTGCCACCTCAGTTAGAGCGGTTGGTACAAACAGCTACAGTGATAGCGCAGCGAGGCAAATAGCGGCAGCACTTATCGCTCTGAACTGCCGACCTCCTGTTGACATCTACGACTTGAAAATACTGTGTGCACACAGTGACGCACGCGATCATAAACCGCTTGCGACACCGCTCGGCATCAGACGAGAACGCCAACACAGCCGCCAGATATCGGTGCCCGCTGCCGGGGCGGCGTTCGACAGACCGCACTACTGACACGCCGCCTCTGTTTACCTCAGGAGCGGAGAGTGCGGCGATCGGGTCGCTATCTGGGGTCATGTTTACGGAACAGCTCCGGTGTGAGCAGAGTCTCCCCAAACCCTGTAGCGCTCGCCGACAAAGAACTTCAAACTGGCGTTACAGCTGCACTGAATCGTCAATTCAAAGAACCTTCTGTTGCTAGTTCTCAAGTCCCAAGTGGCTATTAATCATCATCATGATGACCCATTTATCGTTCACTGCTCGATATAGACATCTTTCAGACTTATGAACGGTGGGCTCCATGTGGTTCCCAAGTCGTGCTGCGACCGTAAACCATAAAATTACCACATATGCAGCAACCAGTCGCAAAATCATGTTTTATTTATTCACTTTTGCAAATCGATTTCAACTGATTAACAGTCATTATAGGTGCTACAAATACAAGAATAAAAATAATTAATAACAGTGACCAATTGAATAAATGTACATAAAGCAACGTAAACCAATTAAATGTATATAGACACATTAAACCATTTAAAATGAACATAAAGATTTACCTTTCAACCAATATGTGCCCTGAGTAGTAATACCGTCTTAAACAGAGGTCAAACATAAAGTGATACATCGAGAACTGACTACGACAACGAGAAACCATAAGCGGCCGCTGCAAAGCAAACCCGCCCTCTATGCGAAAAGATACAGGTAAAATAAGAAGAAGAAGGAGGTATGACATACAAAGTGAGGTAAAATATAATGATATAATACTAAAATATTTACATGAAATGGATATATTGACAAAGATTTTGTCAACCACATAGTACAATTGTATACGCCAAAAAAGCGATTGTACAAATTTGTAAAAAGGAACAAACATAGATCAAATTTTTTTAAATTATTTATCATATTTTTATCCAAGAGCAAAAGTTAATCATAATACCAAAACGTAAACTGGTGTTCGCAACCATCTAGCGTACAGTTAATGACATTCGGGAAGATCGGACTTTTTTTCCCGGCAGATGGCGCCACATTGCTGAATGCACATGTAGTATAAACTAAGTTGAGATAAGAAAATTACGGACACAAACGAAACAAACGTATTAACGAAACAAGCCAAGTGCAAAAATAGAGTGCTAGCACACTTCATGCATGGGAAAATTAACACTGGCTCGATAGAATGAATTGAGAACTCGTAGGGGCTCTTTCGGTGTGCTCGTATATCATGAGACATAAATCTACAATATATGCCCTGCTCCCGTCTCCTCAGCCATTGGCATCCTCTTTCTCCCGTCTCCCCCACCTCACCCCTGTTCCCCTCTTGGCAGGTCCCCGGACTCGCACACGTTACGTGGACATTCGCGCGCCGGAGATCACCGCCATCAGTGTTTTGTGTGTGTGCCGTCGTGTTTAGTGTTCAGTGTTCACCGTCCACTCCATCGTTCACCAGTGCCATCGTCATCTTCAGTGTTTGTGCGTCGTCTCATCAGCTAGCAGTGTGGATTATCGACGAGTGTGAACGGCTCCGTGTTTGTCTCTATGTGTCTCCTGTTTTATTGCCCACCGTTCTGTGACTTACGTGTCTTCTCACTGTTTTTGCTCCTTGTATATTCTATGGCTGAAGAGCAGCGTAGTGTGCTGCTGACAGCCTGCCTGTTGTACAGGTTTTAAAATAACAATAAAGTAAAAAAAAATTACAATATATGCTTGTTGGTGCAGCTGACAGGACAGCAAGAGCACGATTAAAGGGCGTCAACACAAACTAAATCACAATAACATCTTTCTTATCACTAATCTATTTATCTCCTCTCCCTCCCCCCCCCCCCCACCCCCTTCGCTCTACCCTCCTCTACTTCCCTCCCGTTTTTCCTTGTTCTTCAGACTGCTCCGAACATTACGTTCTTTTGTTTTATTCCGAATTACGATGTAATGTTCCTTTGGACATGCAAGCAAATCCCAATTTACAGACAGTGCGTCGACTTACAGCAGTCATGAAATTCATGAAATGTATTCGCAGTTGCGAATATGGACTACCATCAGCTGCATAATGAAACAGCGACATTGAAAATTTGTGCCGGAGCGGGACTCGACCCTGAATTTCCCGCTCATCGCGAGCGGTCGCCTTACCATTTAGCTAGCCGTGCACGGTTTATAGACAGACCCAAACTTCCATACGTCGTCAGCCCTCTGTTTACATCCTGCACTCGTACAGTCATTATGTATATACCCGTACGGGGAAGACATTTTACTTGAAAGTCGCTTATATGTCTGAAGGAACTTTGCATCATAATTCGGAATAACACAAGCACTGCATTTATCCGCCGACACCGGACAAGCGACATTCAAGTAAAATGTCTCCCCTGTACGAGAATACATATAGTGGATGTACGAGTAAAGGATGTAAACAGATGGTTGCCGACATATGGAACTTTGGTGCACGGATACCAAGGTGGTAATGCGACCGCTCCGATAAACGGGAAATCTGGGTTCGAGCCGCGCTCCGGCACAAATCTTCTTCGTCGTCATTCCATTATATTGCCGATGGTAGTCCACATTCGCAACTGAAAATACTTGTCATGCATTACGATCTTTGGCTTTTCGCATCTACATCTACATCGATACTCTCCAAATCACACATAAGTGCCTAGCAGAGGGTTCATCGAACCACCTTCACAACAAATCTCTATTATTCCACTCTCGAACAGCGCGCGTAAAAAACGAAGACCTATATCTTTCCGCGAGGGCACCGATTTCCCTTATTGTATTACGATGGTCGTTTCTCCCTATGTAGGGTGGCGTCAACAAAATATTTTCGCATTCGGAAGAGAAAGTTGGTGATTGAAATTTCGTGAGGAGATTCCGCCGCAACGAAAAACGCCTTTCTTTTTAATTGTGTCCATTCCAAATCCTATATCATGTCCCTGACACCCTCTTCCCTATTTCCCGATAATACAGAACGTGCTGCTCTTCTCTGAATTTTCTCGATATACTCTGTTGATCCTATCTGGTAAGGGTCCCAACAGCGCAGCAGTAGTCCTAAAGAGGACGGACAAGGGTAGTGCAGGCAGTCTCTTTAGTATATCCGTTACATTTTCTAAGTCTTCAGCCAATAAAACGCAGTCATTGGTTTGCCTCCCCCACAGCATTTTCTATTTGTTACTTCCAGTTTAAATTGTTCTTAATTCTAATTCCTAGGTATTTAGCTGAATTTACGATCTTTAGATTGACTGATTTGTCGTGTAACTAAAGTTGAACGGATTCGTTTTAGCACGCACCTGGATGACCTCACGCTTTTCATTATTTATCGTCAACTCCCAATTTTCGCACGATTCAGGTATCTTTTCTAAATCGTTTTGCAATTTGTTTTGATCTTCTGATGGGTTTACTAGACGATAAACGACAGCAGCATCTGCAAACAACCTGGGACAGGTGCTCAGATTGTTTCCTAAATTGTTTATATAGATAAGGAAAAGCTAAGGGTCTATAACACTACCCTGCGGAACGCATCTGTGTTTGCTCTGCTTCTTTTTTCAGAGAGTCACATCGTCTTCCATTAGTTCGTCCTGTAGGTCTTTACTTATCAAGAGTAATCGAACACAGACTCTCTTTAACCCATTTCTGAACATCTCGTCTCGTTATATCATCTCATTCCCTGTTAATGTTATCAACCTTTCAGGGATGAGGAAGGGTAGATGTATCAATTTAAGATGAGGGGCACCGAGCCGAAAACCACCGAGTCGAAAGTTATAAGCGAGAATCATTCTAAAACCTCCGACAGTGGAATACATGTACCGGTGCTGTTGTTTCTAAGACTGTAGAGTAGGCAGCTTTCAGAGATGGTGGTATGGACCAAAACGAGAAAAAATGTTTGGTAAACATGGGCTCTGAAGTGCGTATCTTAAGAGCTATGAATACTAGTTCATCTTAGATAATGTGAAACACATCTCTTCCATTGGAATCTCTTTTGTCTCCGTATTTGAGGAGGAAGTAGTATGGACCAAAACAAACAAAAAATCCACTAAATATGGAGTCTAGAATGCATATATTAAGAGCCATGGACATTTGTTGTGTAGAGGATATGTGTTTCATAGTAGCGAAGATGAAGAAGTGCCCTAGCCCTTTAGGTACGCATTTTATAACCAGCGTTTACAGGCATTTTTCTTCTTCTTTTGGTCCATACTACGACATCCGAAAGTTGCCTACTCTAAACTCATAGCAACAACAGTACTTGTACATGTATGCCACTGTCAAAGGTATCAGAATGTTTCCGGACCAGGTTCCCTAACCTCAAATTGACGCATTTACCCATCTTCAACGTCCCTAAAAGTTTCTAACACCATCACGGAATAACTTCGTTTTCCCTGTCAATCAAAGTTTCAATTTCGTAACAGTAATTAACACGTTCTCAGTTCTCGTCTTTTATTTCTGTGTCCCTTATATCCAAAGAGTATCTTCCCATTATTCAAAAGGCAACGCTCAAATTTTGAACTGTTAGCTTATTTAACACCCATGTTTCACTTTCGTAAGTTAGAAGACCTACTGGCTATATATCTACACCAGTTAGGGACGTGCTGTCTAAGGCACATTGAGAATTTGCTTCTGAATGCAGCACTCGCTTACCGCAATGAACACCAAGCCATTTTTACCTTTATGCTTATTTCTTTTAGTGTTGTTTTCAGTTGTCCTTGTGTGTAAATTTTTAACTGTTTCTTCATCAACAATCTATACTATTTTCCTATCCTCATATTTTTTATAAGTAGTCTTCACGACTATTATACAACGATGAGTTCCTGCATTTTCTGCTGAAGTTCTTTCGTTTCGTAAACAAATAAAATAACTTAATATTCAAATCGAAGGTGGTTCAAATAGGATCCATTAATCAGTATCCTTGCTTCCTCCGAGTTTGATAATTTAAGGTACTCTGGCAAGATTATTGACAGAAAGGAAAAACCTTTTCGAAAAGTGACCTCTGTTGCTAGAAATTTCACTATGCTGACTGTGGCTTAATCCTTCAATGCATACCACCCCATATTGGGAATCGTAGGATTGGGTTGGCAGACAGTCTATCGGGAAAGGTAAAAAAATAAAACAATGTCATCTGCAGATCGAAGGTGATTCAAATAAAATCCTGCTATGCGTATCCTTGCTTCATCCCAGATAAGTAATTTCAGGAAGAAAAGTTATTCGAGGACCAAGGTGAACGAAACAGTGATTGCATTACATTTAATTATTGAGCATTCGTATTTAATAGGTGTACAATCGTCATCCAAATTTTTAAATTCTAATAAAGAAACACTCACCGTTTGCAAGCAGTTATTCGTTCCGGCACTTATTGATAGAGTTGATGGATGTCCTCTTTAGTGATATCTGCCAAATTCTGTCCAATTTTCGAGTTAGGTCGTCGAACTGCCGAGCTTGTTGAAGGGTCCTACCCATAAAGCTCCAAACGTTCTGAAGTGGGGAGAGATCTGGCGTCCTGGTTTGCCATGGTATGGTTGTCAAGCATGAAGACAAGCAACTGAAACTTTCGCCGTTTGTGGGCGGGCATTATTTTGCTGAAATATAAGCCCAGGATGGATTGCAGCGAAGGGCAACAACGAAGCGCAGAATATCGTCGAGCTTCCGTTGTGCTGTAAGGGTGCGGCGGATGACAACCAAGGGAGTCCTGCTATGAAACGAAATGGTACCCCAGACCATCATTCCTGGTTGTCGGGCCGTGTAGCGGGCGACAATTGGCTCTAAGCACTGTGGGACTTGACATCTGAGGTCATCAGTCCCCTAGACTTAGCACTACTTAAACCTAACTAACCTAAGGACATCTCACACATCCATGCCCGAGGCAGGATTCGAACCTGCGACCGTAGCGGGCGACAGTCAGGCTGATATGTCACTACTGTCCGGGCCTCTGCAGACACGTCTTCGGCCTGGAATCTCATCGACTGGAGTAGCATTGCCTTCAGTGATGATTTTCGCTTCGAACCGGGCACCGATGACCAACAAAGACGTGTGATGGACAGAGTTGGGATACCAACCTGCCTGTCACCAGCCATGTTGCCCTACAACCAGGAATGATGGTCTGGCATGCCACTTCTTTCATCACAGAACCCCTTTGGTTGGCCCATCGTGGGGTTTCATGTCAGGAAGATAATGCCCGCCCACAAACGGCGAGAGTTTCAGCTGCTTGTCTTCGTGTTTCCCAATCATACCATGGCAAGCAAGGTCGCCGGGACTGTCCCCACTTGAGAACGTTTGAGCTTTATGGGCAGGGCCTTTCAACAAGCTCTGGAGTTCGACGATCTAACTCGCCAATTGGACAGAATCTGGCACGATATCACTCAAGAGGACATCCATCAACTCTACCAATAAGTATCGAACCGAATAACTACTTGCATAATGACCAGAGGTGGGCCAACATGTCGCTGACTTGTTCAGTCTGTGAAGCTGTTTCTCTTGAATAGATCATCCAGATTTTCTGAAATAGCAATCATTCATTTACCTATGTAACAGTACATGTTATCTACCGAATTCCGTCCTATTCGGATAATTCTTGTTTTAGAGTATAAACCGAATGTCGTCAGGCACATTTTCTCTGATCTTTCGGCAGATATTTGCAATTTCGTTTTTACAGTGTGTAGCTGCAGTCATCGCAAACAAATACTGATCAACAGGTCTTCCTTGCAACTTCCAAAGTCGACGGGAAGCGTCAGTTTGTTTCCCGTTACAAACAAATTGATTTTTGTGTATACATTCGATACAGCCGTCCCAAACTAGTCTGATGTGATATTCAGTTTAGCGACGTGTATTAACAGGGACAGTAAAACACAAAATGAAATGTACGTGTGCCATTTGTGACGTGCGTCCCCTCGTGGGGTGTTCGGCTCCTTGGTGCAAGTCTTTTTAATTAACCCCATTTCCGCGATTTGCGCTTCGATGATGACAACACACTCACCCAGTCCCGAATGAAAAAAGTTCCCAAACCCGATGAGAACCGAGACCAGGGCTCCGTGATCGAGAGTCAGCAACGCTAACCAAAAGACCAGAAGATGCTGACAGAGAAACACCAAGAAAAAGACAGTACTGCAGCTACTACAGCATCATCCTGTCCGCATTGACTGCTACCGCTATGCAGCATCGCTGCTCAGTTGCTGCTGAAGTACTCGTTATTCTGTCCTTGATACATATCGATGAAACAGATATCGCGGTACACTAGTGTTGACTGGGCACGTAAAATTCCGCTTTTTAAAAAAATTGTTTGTAACGGGAATAAATCTACCTTTACGTTGAAACCGGGAATAACATGGAAGAATTTCCGAGCAGTATATGTTTGGACTGAATCCAGTCACACACAGCAAAATCGAAATTCCAAGCACCTGCCGCAACAACAGAGAAAATGCGCCTGACGACTCTTAGGAGGAATGCCGTGTATGTATGCGCTGGGGTGACAAGTTATGGGATAGCGATATGCTCATATGCAAGTGCCCATAGTATCGCGTACACGAGGTATAAAAGGGCAGTGCATTGGCGGAGCTGTCATTTCTACACAGGTAACTCATGTGAAAAGGTTTCCGCCGTGGTTATGGCCGCACGGCGACAATTAACGTATTCTGAAAGCGGAATGTTAGTTGGAACTAGACGCATGGAACACTCCATTTCGGAAATCGTTAGGGAATTCAGTATTACGAGAGCCCAGTGTCAAGAGTGCGCCGAGAATACCAAATTTCTGTTATTGTGATCGCTTCATAGCTTCTGTTACTGCTAATAACTAGACACCAATGCCTACGAGCTTTAATTTGTACACTAAAGCACTGAAGATGGTCATTATGTGCTCGAAACTCGATTTTGCTGTTAATAAATCATCAAAATTACGGCCAATGCTGACCTGCCTTCTAATTTTATTAATCATGTCGTCGTTGTGCACACATCACTCTATGGGGTCGCTAATCAACCAAATTTCAGGTATTATCTCTCACCACCGACAACACAGTGGCCGACTTTTCGTAGAGTTGTTAGTGCTAATAAACAAGCAACGCTGTGTGAAATAATGGCAGAAATCAGTATAGGACGTACGACGAACATATCCGTTATGACAGAGTGGCGAAGTTTGGCGGTAATGGGCTATGGCAGCAGACGACCGACGAGAGTGCCTTTGCCACAGTGTGCGATTTGCAGGGGGGGATGGGGGGGATTTCCCCCTGTCTGCATCAGACCATCCGATCTTCTGGTTTTAGTTTATGCATCCCAACCTGGGATGTTTATTTCCCACGCACTTTACATATAATTTAAATTTGTGGAGCCGAACACTCAAAGTTTTTAATACAGTCTTACTATTAATATATTTGCTTATTAATTTTGAAAAAGCGTTATGTAGTAATTAAGCATTTCAAAACATTTAGAACTAAATCATCATTATCATGTTGTCATTGCTGCTTTCGCCTAAGGTTCGTCATCTGTTTACATGCGAGCTTGCGAGGGAAGTAGTGTGGCAGTCATACCGCAGCAGTCTTACCGCAGAGTTGGGTGAGCTGGGGGCTGAAATTCCCACTCCGGGCTCTGACCGCCCCGGAACCTGTGCGAACATTTACTGTCAGGCCACCTTTTGGCAACGGTATGGCGCGGGCTAACGCTCCTGGGACGAAAGCACAAAGTAGTGCGAAGTGAGCAACGGTACTGGTCAGACGGGATCGGACAGTCTGACTTCGCTATCCGTGAACCATGTCCGTGGAGCTCAACACAGGCTCCCCAGCATCGCGTACTCCAAATTAATTGGTGTCGTTCGTTCGTTGCCTCGTGTCCGCCAAACACACGGCGATCTTCACACGTTCCCGCTTCAGTACCTTCGTTAGTGAGTTGAGTGCGCCTGGGCCTGTAAGAACTAGGGAATTTCAGGACGTCATTCAAACAAAGCAAAATTTCTGATTTTCTTAAGAGCAGTGCATTACCTGATACGTGTACAAACTCTGACAGTCGGGATACTAACAGTGTTGCTAAAAGAGTTACAATAGACACTGAATGCAAAAAAGAAAACGGTAATAATGGTGCTAATACAGGGGAATAGGCTAAATCTCCGGTGACTGAAAACTCTGACAAATCTCAAGATAGGAATGGGAGTAGCAGTACTCTTGCGATTATAGTAGGAAATTGTGTTGCCTTACCACGTTTTCAAAACTGTCAATATACTAGGCCGTGGCTGTCCGTAAATGACAAAAACTTAGTAATATGCACAGTGTGTTCACAAGTTCGTGAACTTCAGGTGGAAAGCGGTGAACGTGTGCGTATCGATAACGCGTTTGTAGCTGGTCTTTATGCTAATAACGCCAAAAAACTAAATGATAAAATCGGGAATCATGCAAAGTGCAAATCACACATGAAGTGCGTAGAAATCATGAGTATAAAAGAAAAGAAAAGTTTAGAAATATGTGTCATTGAAGTGCAAAGTTGTGGGGAAAGCGGTATCAAGAAAAAGTAATCGAACTGCTTCGTTGTTCAGATCTGCATATGTAATAGCTAAACAGAAATTATCATTCAAATCGTGTCCTGCAGTAATCGAACTACAAAAGCTTAATGGTTTATCAGTCGGTAATATGCTTCATTCTGACCATGCATACCGAATCATTATGTTTGTAGGAGAAGAAATGAAAGAGAATCTTGCTCACTTCCTTGTAGAATCGGGTACAAACTTTAGTATCATGATGGACGAAAGTACAACGGTTTCCAATAAAACTTGTTTAATAATATTTATACGTTTGTCCTTTGAGGGAATTGCTTGCGATTATTTTTTTGACATTGTTGAATTAGAAAGTGGGACAGGAGAATGCATTTTAAGCACACTGTTAGCAGCTCTTGAAAAGTATGGCTCAACAATGCTTGCATCTTACAAAGGCGTAGCCAATCTACCGTCGTTCATTGTATGAACCACAAAATGGAATTAGCTGTTCACGATGTTATGAATGCTGTAGCAGATGTATACCATAACAGTTTTTTTTTAGATTCCTTATATTCTGTGTTTTCTCGAAGTCCCAAAAATCATAGACTACTACAAAGTGTTTCACAAGAATTATCCTCGCAGCTATTAAAACTGGGCCGTATTTTTCGCGTACGTTGGGTTGCTTCCTCATTTAATGCTGTTCGAGCTTTTCTTGAAAGTCACAGTTCTCTTGTCCATCTTTTTGAGAAACTGAGACATGATGGTTCCTGATCAACCCAGGAGAGATCTAAATTTGAAGGTTTACTAAAACAACTCACACAGTGGTTTTTCTGATAGTGCATACGCGTGAATAGTGAGTTTCGGCATTAACATATATTTATAAATAACTGTTTAACCATAGGTAACGCCACGGTCCAAGCTAGTAACATATATAATTTTACTAACCCCCTAAGACATCCCCCCCCCCCCCCCCCCCACTGGTAAAAGCACAAATCGCACACTGCTTTGCTAACAGCACGACATCGCCTGCAGCGCCTCTCCTGGGCTCGTGACCGTATCGGTTGGACGCTAGACAACTGCAAAACCATGGCCTGGTCAGTTGAGTCCCGATTTCTGTTAGTAAGAGCTGTTGGAATGGTTCGAGTGTGGCGCAGACTCCACGAACCCCAGGACCCAAATTGTCAACATGATACCGTGCAAGTTGGTGGGTAATGTTTAATGGAATGGACTGGGTCCTCTTGTCCAACGGAACCGATCATTGACCGGAAATCAATATGTTAGGCTACCTGGAGACCATTTGCATTCATTTGGACTGCATGTTGCCAAACAACGATGGAATTTTTGTGGATGACAATGTGCCATGTCATCAGGCCACAGCTGTTCGCGATTGGTTTGAAGAACATTCTGGACAACTCGAACTAATGATTTGGCCTCTCACATCGCCCGACTTGAATCCTGTACAAAATTTATGGGGCGTAGTTGAGAGGTCAGTTCGTGAACAGAGCTTTGCACCGGCAGCACTTCCGCAATTATTGACGGCTTTAGAGGCAGCGTGTCTCAATATTTCTGCAGGGGACTTCCAACGACTTGTTGAGACCATATCACGTCGAGTTGCGGCACTATGCCGGCCAGAAGAGCTCCGACACTATATTAAGAGGTACGCCATGTTTTTAGTCATCGCAGTGTATGTCTTACACACAAGATTATGACATCGGAAAATTAAAGAATATGCCATATATCGAACAAGTTAAAATGACCTGGAGAAGACCCAGCTAGTATCTACAAAATCTGTAGTAAAGTTGGGTAGTACAGCCAGAAAATGAGGTTCTAAAAAAGTTGTGGAGTGAAGAAAGAAAACAATTCACAGGGAGAGAAGGAGAACCATGTGGGAGATAAAAGACGAGTCTAAAAGCACTGTGAGATCCAACATGCGTCACACGCAGGTGATAATAATAATAACAATAATAATAAAATAATATTAATAATAATACGAGGGTTGGAACTTAAATAGTGGCAACTATGTATTCACAACCGATACAAAAGAGTTACATGTTTGCACCTGTTAACTGTCCTTCAAAGTAGTCACCAGCGTTGAGCAGAACCAGATGTGGAAGGCGTAATATACCGTTAGCAGAGCCTGTTCTGTTGATGGTGCGAATGGAGCGGTCTACTCCCTGTCGAATCTCTGGAACAGTTCTGAAGCGAATGCCACGAAGTGGTTCCTTCGTCTTCGGAATCAAATCAAAGTAACGAGGACTTAAGTCCGGGGAGTATGGTGGATGGTACAGTACTTCCCAGTCCCATCGACCGAAGAGAGCAGCCACAGCTTGCGCTGTATGCGCCAGCGCATTGTCGTGCAAAGTGATGGGTGGGTTGCGCAGAAAGTGTCGCCGCTTCTTTCGCAAAGCTGGTCGCAGGTGATGCTCCAAAAATGAACAGTAATACTGTATATTGACGGTCTGCCGTGGAGGAACGTAATTCGTTAAGATAACACCATAACAGTCGTACACGAGAATACTGGGGCTCTGACGCACTTTCGACTTCCGCGACGACCCATAATGACGCCATTCGTTGGATTGGCGTTTCGGTTTTGGCTCGTACGATGTGGCCCACGTCTCATCCAGTGTTACGAGACGGCGTAAGAAAGCCTCTCTTTCGCGCTCATAGCGCTCTAAGTGCGTCTGAGCAGCGTCGTAACGCATCCATTTCTGCATTTCCGTCAACTCATGCGGAACCCATCGTGATGCAATTTTTCGCATGCCCAGGCGTTCCTTTAGGAAGCGAAGCGCGGTCGTAGGCACTAATCCGGTTGCGTGGGCGAGCTCACGAATCGTATGGCGTCAATCACTGTCCACTAACGCGGCAACAGCATGAACTTCTTCTTCAGAGACGCTAGGACGACTTGCCCGATACATGTCTGCTAGTTTGCCCACCTTCGTTGAAGGTTTTTACCCAAAGTGCCACTGTTCTGTACGGCAATTCCGATTCCCCGCACGCCTCTTGAAGACCTGGATGACAATCTCGTGCTGTACGACCTCTGACATATTCGATTTTGATGCAGCTCCTGTTTCGAAAACATAGTGACACCGTTACGTTAGACCGTTCGCTCACAAGTGACTGCTTCCCTCGATTGTGCGCACGCCGGTGACGTGAGAGGGCGAGTCCATTTGCTCAGGGGTAATATAGGTATGTAAACAACGTGTGCTATCAGCGACAATAGTAGATTCCATTGTATAGTGTCTCCACAGCAGTGTTGCCGCTACTTTAGTTCCAACCTACGTAATATAATAATAATACTGTATACATCATAATTTACAGGCTGTTACATTCAGCTGCTACGATCTTCCTCTTTATAATAAGGGCACCTTCTGTTTGGACAAATCTACCTCTAACTACATTCCTCGATTGATCTCTACTGATTTTACTTCCTGCGTATTTAAATGAGTCAGTTACTTGATCCGATTCTGAATTAGAGATTTAGTTACATTGGGACATTTTAGTGATCAAAAGTGACGATCCTGCCCTTACTTTAATCTCTCTGGTTCCCTCCCTATACTACTTTTCTCTTTCCGTGTGTGTGCGTGCGTGCGTGTGTGTGTGTGTGTGTGTGTGTGTATGTGTGTGTGTGTGTGTGTGTGTGTGTGTGTGTGTGTGTATGTATGTGTGTGCGTGTGTGTATCGGCGCACGCGTGCGTGCCTATTTCATCTTATTTTCTTCTTTATCGTGCAACTAGTATTTCACGTGTGAATGGCAGAAGGCAGAGCTTGAAGTTTTCGCGCGGCTGTGAGTCATCCAGTTGCATCAGTAATACCTGGGGAAAGTGTGACACTGGTCCCTGGAGTTATCGCGCTTTGGACGGAAATGCTGCTTTTAAAACGAGCAGCGAAACAGCACCTTTTGTTTGTCACGTTTCGGTACCGTGATGAATACTGAGCGTGTCCTCGCCGTTGTTTAGCTGTTATCTGCGTGCAAATAGAAATCGCTCACGCAGTCGTTCGGGCGCTGAGTGTCCGCATTTCAGGTTGGCGCAGTTAGTGTGACTTGGCGACGCGGAATTTTTACTGTTCCTTTTGTGTTTAAGTAATCTGTAATTTCGTCTCCGTTGTGAACTTCGCCTCTGTGACGAGCGTATTCAAATCGAAATGTGTATCACAAGTACTGAATGACTATTTTTGGTTACTTTTATGCACTCATCAACACCACCATTTTTTCACAGTATGGCCCTAGTGGCCTGTTACAGTCTCCTTTCATGCCTCGAAGGGCTAACACATCTAGGTTTGTAATTTGTGTGGCAGTTTGAAACGTTCCATTATTGTGACATGCTGCAGTCAGGATGTCTATATTCCTGGAAGTAACCTGTTATAGCTGTTGTTCAGAGCTCCTTGGCTATGATTTTGTTGCGTTTATGGCCCACAGAACTACATTCAGCAGTTATCGTCAGATATCTCATTTCAGTGACCGTTAAATGTCTCCTTTCTTGTAGATATGGTTCTCCAGTGAGACGTCGGAAGTCGTCAAATTTCCACAATATTATATCGGCGCAGCTGACCATCATCTTCAGGTGCGGCGAATACGCTGCTGTGCTGAGATCACAGCCTCCTATTTTTGTCAGTCGAAGAAGAAACAGCGCATGCGTGAACGCCAATAGCGCAGATATGCTGATCGGTGGCAAGAGAAGCAGCTACGTCACCTGTCGCACGGTGAACCAAGAGCTTCGGTGCACGCACAAAGGCTGTCATTCACACTGTGCACTGGCGCCGGCCGCCCCAGCTCCCTCTGTCGGGAGCCGCCTGCCGATATACGCGTCGGCGCTCACGAGTGCCCATCCTCGCCGTTGTCATCCGAATATCCACGTCGCCACCGAAGCGTCATCCCTTGTACGAGCAATAGTTACCCCTCGAGGTCGCTATGATTTTAATACGTCCATCACTGGATCGATGTTGTGTTGAGTTGGTGTCCTGTCTCTTTTCAGCCGATCTGTCGAGCTGGGAATTTCCACCACTTCTTCAATAACGCTGCCCCAGTATGAAGACGTCAACGAAATAATTTTTTGTATGCCCTGCTATGTCCCATACTGAGACAACGCTCGGCCACTGCAGACTTCTCTGGCTGGTCCGGATGTGTGTATCGTCGATGTTTGCACCTCCACGGTGCAAGTTTATCCGATGTACGAGAGCCCTCACCTACAGTAAATCTTACAGACTCTACGCCGTCCGCCAACGAAACTCGGAGCTCTTTTCAAAAAATGGTTCAAATGGCTCTGAACACTATGGGACTTAACATCTATGGTCATCAGTCCCCTAGAACTTACAACTACTTAAACCTAACTAACCTAAGGACATCACACAACACCCAGTCATCACGAGGCAGAGAAAATCCCTGACCCCGCCGGGAATCGAACCCGGGAACCCGGGCGCGGGAAGCGAGAACGCTACCGCACGACCACGAGCTGCGGACGGAGCTCTTTTAGGATCAGTGAAAGACAGTCGTGGTTTAAGAAGGCCAGGTGTCTTTAAGATTGGCTACAGCTGAAGGGCGTCGTATATCAGACAGGCTTGTCGTGCTGTGGAGGACAAGTGGGTCGAACATCGATGACTCCACATCAGGACCATCTAGACAAATCTGCAGTGACCGAGTATTGTCTCACTACGGGAAATAGTATCGAACAAAATATACTAAAATTCTCTTCTCGACGTCTTCTTTTTTCTGTATTCTTGTTTCATCCCCTCTTCCCATATGGGCAGAGACTGGACTCAAATGGTTCAAATGGCTCTGAGCACTATGAGACTTAACTTTTGTGGTCATCAGTCCCCTAGAACTTAGAACTACTTAAACCTAACTAACCTAAGGACATCACACACATCCATGCCCCAGGCAGGATTCGAACCTGCGACCGTAGCAGTCCCGCGGTGCTGGACTGCGCGCCTAGAACCACTAGACCACCGCGGTCGGCAGAGACTGGACTGTCGGAGGTACAATTCTCTGCTCTTCAGCCAAGAACATTCTTAAAAACATAAAAAAATGGTAGAAAAAAGAATATGGTGACTGTTTTCGTTTTAAATTAAAAAGATCAATGACGAACAGCTGAAAGAGCGAAAAATATACACAGTTTAAAAACACAATAGCAATGTGGTGATGTTCATCTACGGAAAAGTACTGGAGCACTGTACTTTCACTTAAATCCTGAAGGACCTGCGCTGGGTGAGAATTATTGTGGGAGGAGAGAATTTGTTCCACAGGGTTCAGGCGTGTGGGTAAGGAGACAGCGGTCTGTTCAATAGGGGAACTATGAAGATGTTAGAAAAGAGGTGAGACAGATAACGGGAATATAGGCAGTGAGAAAGAGAGAGGGCGAGGAGGAGTAACGATGTGTGAGGAGGGTAGTGCTACAAAGAGGAAGAGGGATTGGTGGAGAGGAAAAAGAAGAGAAGAGCCGTGATGTGGAGTGGGACAGGTGGAGAGGGGTTAAATTTGGTAGGAGGGATAAATATCAGGGCGTACTCATTGTCTGGGAGGGGAGGTGGTTGAAGTTTCGTTGATATAGGATGTGGAGTGCGTATAGGTATATGGATGGAGGGACGTGTTTGTGTAGATGCAGCAGTGTACCAGGGTCTGTGATGAGATGGAAGAGAATGGGGTATTGTAATCCATTTTGTGAATAGTATAGCAGACGTGAAGATGTTCATTGTAGGGGAGAAAATGTGGAATTTTGATAAGATGGTATAGGATCTATGTTGGGGAATGTATACAGACGCAGAAAGAGGGAGAGAGGACATGGCATACAAGTATGTTCAAGGTTTTTGCGTAGCAGAAGATGGGTCCCATCAGGGTTTTGTAGTTGTCGGGAACAGTGGAGAGGTGTAATCCCCAGGTTAGGTCTGCTAGTAGTTTTTGTCTATTGTAGTATCCTTCTCGCCACTGTAGTATCCAATCCTCCTCGCCGCTGTAGGGTCTTGTACCGTAAGGAAGCAAGGGAGAGGATGTTGTTATGGGTGACCAGTATCCTTTTTCTACAATACAAATGGACACATGGATTAATACAGTTCTTTATTTACAAGAAGTTGTTACTTATCTTGAATAGAGTCCATGATCGTAGTACAAGCTCATCAGCAATAGTCCTCTTACAGACAATATCGATAATCTTGCTATTATAAACTTTAGTCTTGCTGGTAGCTCGGATCTGGTCGCTGTGCACTGTCGTAGCCTAAGCGAGCTAGTGAGTGAGTCAGTGAGGCCCTCCAGTCAGTGGCAGTGGCCTAAATACATGTCGAGAGGGCGTTGGCGGCTTGTTGCTTGTTGGCGTGTCTCTGGCCTCTCTCATGACAGGCATGCTTGATCCAGCGCCTGCTGTCGATCTCCAAGCTATATATTTGCTGACGGATGTGCTGGTGAAAACTTATGTGAGAACATCTATTGTGGGCTTCCTGCTGGCTGATTAGTAGGTGAGGTTCCCACATTAGTTTCTGGTCGAGGGTTAGTCCAAGATACTTTAATGTGTTAGTTAACTGGATGGGACACTCAAAAATGATAAGGTAGAAGTCATGGAGGCAGAAAGTGCAGGTGGTTTGTCCTATAATTATTGGCTATGTCTTCGAAGGGTTGATATTGAGAAGCCATTTGCTACACCAGGAGATAGACTGATTGAGGTAGATTTGCAGGGATTGTCGGGATTTCTGGAGTGTAGGGCAGAGAGTGAGGAGAGCAGTGTCATGAGCACACTGAAGGAGGTGGACTGGTGTGGGTAGTTTGGGCTTACCATTAGTGAAGAGGAGATAAAGGAGAGGCTTGAGGATGGAGCTTTCAGGAACTCCTGCAGTGAGATGGAAGGTATGAAAATTGGCATTGTTAATAGTGACAAAGGATGGTAGATTAGATAGGAAGGATGCAATAAAGCGAATGCTCTTGATTGGAAGTGTATATGTCTGGAAATGAAGACAGAAGCTATACTTGTTAATTGTAAGAAGGTGGGTTGGTTCTGCTGTTGATGGATGCATTGGAGGTGACGAATTCGAAGACCTTGCTGAACACTGAGGTGAGGCAGGTGAGATGGTAGGAGGAGGTATTAAACAGGGTGAACCGTGCTCCAAGTTCGCCACTCGTGCCCGGCGAATTGAGCACGTTCTTGGCCCCTTAGAGGGTCTTTCATTTTTTCTCTGTTGGAAGAAAGTTAGTGGGTTGTGTGGAAAGGCAGAATGGGCAGACTGGATTAGGCATTTATGGTGGATCGTGTGTCTGGTGGAACGTAGGGGCCTCCTGGAGAGCCTCTGGCCAGCACTGCCGGTGCATTATTTTTGTGGTGTCAGCGATGGCGGTCGGCGTTCTACATGCAGGGCTGTGTAGCTGTTGACGTGCTGTGCTGTGCTGGCTTCGTCCTGCCTTGCTGTACTTGTCCGCTTCCTCCAGGAGAATTTGCCACGATTCAGCGAAGCCCACCGTTCATGTCCCCTTCTGCACTAGATGACCAGAACGCCGTCACCACATGATTTTGCCAGGCACCGAGGCACCAGTCTCTTTGGGTTCCTTGGTTGAGGAAAGAGCCCAGTTCTGCTTCCTTATGTTTATGGTGAACGTCATTTGTTTGTTCTCCTAAAAATTGTCTCAATTGTCTGCTGTTGGTTGTGTTCAAAGCAGCTTGGCACTGGCCGTTCACTTGGTTTTTCAATTGTTTTCAGTTGTGCTGCACTCCTCTGTTTCCATTTAATGTGGTTTTGAAAGGGTCTGTGGCTCATGTCTAGAGTAAGCCTTTTAAAAATATTTTTGGGAGCTCAATTTTTAGTAAATTGCAGATTGTTGTATTAGTGATTTAATTTTGAGGCCTAGAAGCCTGTACCCAACT
Source organism: Schistocerca americana (assembly GCF_021461395.2). Lineage (NCBI taxonomy): Eukaryota > Metazoa > Arthropoda > Insecta > Orthoptera > Acrididae > Schistocerca > Schistocerca americana. The sequence continues at coordinate 440,373,830 of NC_060125.1, forward strand.
CTATGTCACATTTTGTCATTATTTTGGTCTTAAAGACGAGAGATCCGCTTTATTTAGTGGCATTGACTTGTTTTTTGCTGTCAGTAAGTCTTTCTTTCGTTCTTATATATCACAACTCTTAGGAGAAAAAGTGGAATATTTTATATGTTTCTTAAATGATGCATGCGTCTGTTAAATTATATGTAAAACTGCTTAAAACAATTCCATGAGGACAGTTGAAGTTCTTGAGCACCTGTATTCCTTGGGTTGTGGATATTAGTTTGAAGGCTATTTCTGCATTTATTAAGATTGTGGTGGTATTTGTTCCACACTTTAGATAATTTTTGATCCTTGGCCAGTAGCAATTCCGCCTTTAAGTTGGTACCTTGCTCGAACCTGTTCCCTTTAACTGGAATCGTAGGCGAGTTAACGACCAGTGGAGCTTTAAGCTTAACTTAATAATAGTTACAGGATTTCTTTTAGAGCCAGGGCAAAGGCATTGGTTTTATTTAACCTGTTCACTGCTTAGAATGGCTTCGCTGAATATATATTGCAGTGCATAACCTACCCTGTCTTGGCTGGTTGCCGCGCTGGGGGTTGGGTTCCGAAGTCTTCGCCTGGGGTCTGTTGTGTCGTCTGCAGGTTTGTGCCCTGATCTGACTTGGGGCTGCTCTATTACTCTATTGTAATTTTCAAGTTTTCGTGTGCCTCGGCATGACTTTCAGTGTAAATTGTTAATATTTAATATTTTGATTTAGTGTATTTAAAAAAATTTAAAGAATATCTTAACCGTTTCGCTTCTGGTGTTTCATTTTTAATGAGTTTTCTTAAGGATGAAAACTCAAGTTTAATCTTTAATGTGATTTTTTTAAGTTGAACCTTGCCCTTGGTTACTATTGAAGAAAATAAACTATTTTTGGCTAATAAATTGTTTTAAAGAGTACTTGGTAACATATGACATTCTGTAGTTTTTCCAGCTCTTCCACTAGGGCCTTTTTGTTGGTGTCTTCCTAATGCACAAGCGCTTGTTGGCTGTATCAGGGGGTATGTGAGGTTGGAGGTTTTCCACAGCACAGGGTAGTAATCTGTCGAGAGGATAGTTATATCAATGGTTGCTAGGGTGGTGAGAAAGTAGAGGGAGCATTCTTCAAGGTGTCAGTAGGTGATATGGTCGTGACCAGAGGATGTGTTGCGTATTCTGCGAAGTACTTGTTTCATGTAATGTGCTGTAATAGGTGTATTTAATGCTGTTTGTGGTCTATTACCCAAGCACTGGAAGCTGGCAGACAGGGGTGGGACAACAGTGTTAGTACGTTTATAGATGGTAGGGAACAGGGAGTAATCAAAATAAAGGTCATCAGGGATGAAGAAAATCTTAGAGAGATAAGATGCAGAGTCATCAGCTTTGCTCAGGTTGTCAGGTATGGGATGGCTGTTGTGGAGGAGCAGCTAGTGAGGTATGGGTTTATTGCCTGTGAGTCGATGCAGTGTTTTCCAGTACTTTGAAGGGTTTATGAGTATGTCTGGGGCCAGTCCCAGCTTTTCTTTGCATTTAATAAATTCCTCATGAGTCTCTGTATTTGCTGGTGGTGTGTGAGTGTATCCTAGGCACAGTTTCGTGGGAACTACTTGTACAGTCAATGGGACACTCAGACGATGAGTGGTGGTGAGGGTGGGACAATGAGGATACATGGTCTTGGTGGGAATGTGGGTGCATATCGTCTGACAAAGTGTGCTAAGGGAAGGATGTGGCATGAGCGATATCATCAGGTTGTTGGAAAGTCAAGGGTGGCTTCCAATCTGGATCTCTAGGGAATCCCATTAGGCATTCCACTTGGCCTAGCAATACTCTTGCATAACTCGTGGATGGAGATTGCAATGGGGTGCATGAGGATGAGGTTGTGTGTAGGAGATGGTGAGGATTACAGGTAGGTGGTCAGTGCCAGTCAGATCAAGGACTTCTACTGTGAGGCATCCAAGGAGGTTGGGAGATGCTAGGACAACATCTGGAAGGGTGTTGCTTTCAGTCTGGGTGTGGTATGGTATGGAAAAAATTTCAACTTGCAGGGAGCTAGTTCTGATGGTTCTGCATGAGATCTACTATGGATGTTGTGGTGTGATCTATGTGGGTCTGTAAGACATAGGGGATGGGGTGATTAGGTTCGGTGTAGATGGTGGCATAGGTAATGGTTAAGGTTTAGAAAAAGAGGGTGAGGCTAAGGTGATCAGTGGGAGTATTCTGTAAGGGATGTGGCCAAACAGGGATGTTCTTGTGCTGGTCAGTTCCCACTCCACCTCTGGCCAGGGGAAGGGGGCTATATGGACATTGTACTGTGACAGGGCATGCACTAAAATATATTTATTGATGGGTAGGGAGCAGATGTTGTTGAACAAAAATTTTTAGTGCTGTTGTGTCATTATAAGGAAAATAGAGTAGTGTGTTTGGGTGAGGACGAGATAGATATTAGACTAGGGTACTGAGGCGAGTAAAGAGGAAGTGAACTTGGTTGTAGGAGTAGGTGGCTTTGGGGGAGATGGAAGACAGAGTGGACAGCTACGTAGATTTCCTGAAACATGTTTGGATTTTAGAATGGATGAATATTTTGGAGAACAATTGTCATGAATTTCATGATGTCTTCAGCACTGGTGGTTGGGCAGAGGAAATTGTTAAGTTGAATTGGTGTATCAATGGGATGGGTTTGGATAGAGAGTCCTAGTCTGGTTGGTTGTGGGTTGGCTTTGCATTTCATGGAATAGGTGGGGTGGGAGTAATTGCAGGTGTAGCAGTTAGTAAGGGAAGCTAGGTGAGGCCACTATTTAAGGAAATGGGAGACTCTGCAGTGTGGACAGCTAGGTGGGGTTTTACAATCTGAGATTAGGTGATCATTGTAGTGAAGACACTTTTCACTGCAGTAGTACTGGGAATCTGATTTGGAAGGTTCAACCTTGTGATGGTGGCAGTATATCAGGGCTCCTTCTTTAGGCGAAGGTCTGTGGTGGAGGCAGATACAGTAAATACATGGACGAGGCAAGTGGGATCATGATCAGTGTTAATGCAAAGAGCTTTTCTAACTCCTAAGTTTGACTCGTTGTTCCCTTCGGATTCCACTTCATGATCTCGAGATTAACTTTGGTGATCAGTGCAATGAGAATGAGAAGATGGCAGGGAACTTTGGGTGGTGTGGCACGGGGTATTGTGGTAAGGAGTGGTAAGGAGGCTTTGAACCAAAGATGACATGAGGAATTTTGGAGAGAATGTCACTGTTGACGTTGGGGTTGAGTGACATAAGTAATACAGATACTTCTCTAGGGACGATTTGTTGGATATGAAGGCTTGCTAGATTTTTTTGATTTCTAGGGTGAGGGACTTGCATTTGAGGAATTTCAGATCTGGTTTGGAGAGGACAAAGGTGTGGATGGTAGGCGAACATCTAGGATGAGGAGGAGGAGTTGTGTGCATGTGCTGGGTGCTGGGTGTCGTTGGGATCAGTTTGCGTTTTTTTTTTTTTTTCCTTGTTGTTGTGAGAGTGAGACTGATGTCAGTCTTTTGTCGTTTTGTTGGTTTTTAACGGCTTTTGTGTGATTGGTAAGGGGTGGCGGAATGTTTCGTTGTTGAGGTTTACCTTTGAGCTGTGCAGATCCTTCAGCACGGCATGTGTTGGTTGGTGCCATGATGCTTGATGAGATGATGCTGGGGATGTCATCTGAGGCAAACGTCACTCAGAAGGCTGATATGCGTGCGGCAGTGGTGGATGCGGTGGCTGATGAGTCGTGGCTGAATGAGAAAATATTGGGGGAGCTGAGGGTGAAGAGATGTGTGGGTTACTGTTGCGGTGGGAGAGGATACTGTATGTAAGGGAGGATAGGTGTAGGGGGTGAGCGGCCGCCGAAGCGTCGCTGAGACGACGGTGACGAGCTGTGGTGGACTTACGAGCGATGAGAATGCCTCCGATGTGACAAGGATGGCAGCGGCCACGTCAGGCGGCAATAGACAGATGGAGGCGGCGGCGGAAGTGACGTTGCACAAACACGGAAGAAAGGCACGACGACGCACGCACAGAGATGAATGACTCGATGACACAACCCACTGATGAAATACTCGATGACACAAGTAACACACGGATGAAAGTCTTGTTGACGCAAATAACACGGAAGAAAATCTCGATGACACAAGCGGACTACACTGGAGAAGCACGGACGCCTAGCAGCCTAAGAATTACAGAAACCAGGAACAGGCGAACAAGTACTAGTCAGTACCTAGACGGTTGGTGCTGGAGAAGGACGCGGACGTCTTCTATTGTCACAGCGTTATTAAAGAAGCGGTGGAAATTCGCAGCTTGACAAATCTGCTGGACAGAGACACAGGGTAGCAACGCAGCATCGGTCCAGCGGTAGTTATGTTAAAAATCACAGTGACCACAAAGGGAACTGTTGGTCGTACAGGGGATGACGCTGCGGTGGCGACATGGATGTTCGGACGACGACGGCGAGGACGGGCACACGTCGGCGCGGAAACGTTTATCGGCAGACAGGCTTCCCACAGACGGGCCTGGGGTGGCCGACGGCAGCACACAGAGTGGCTGACAGCCTCTACGTGCTTTCCGATGCTGTTGGATCATCGTCCGACAGGTGGCATAAGCTGTCTCTCCCGCTATCGCCTGTGCGGTCTCTTCCTAGACTGGCACGAATAGGAGGCTTGTGTCTCAATCCAGCAATGTGTTCGCCGCACCTGAAAGTGTTTGTCAGTTGCGCCGATCAAACAGTGTGGAAATTTCACAACGACGTCTCGCCTAAGAACCTTATGTACCGACTAGTCCGTCCGGAAAGGCTCGAGCGACACATCTCCTCTCTTGATTTAGAACTGTCCAAGCTTTGCTTCCACTGGCCGTACAGAAATTTTATAAACTTCTAATCTTGTTTGTATGTCGACTTATATTGATTTTAAAACTTCATTGATAATTCCGTGTGCTATGTTGTAGTTTTTATGAGATATTTTCATGTACTATGTAAGACAATGCGTAGCTTAATTTAACTGATCCCGAAGAGACCATGAAGGCCCAACTGTACCGACCAGCCGCCGTGTCATCCTCAGACCATAGGCATCACTGGATGCGGATATGGAGGGTCATGTGGTCAGCACACCACTCCCCCGGCCGTATGTCAGTCTCCGAGACCAGAGGCGGTACTTCTCAATCAAGTAGCTCCTCAGTTTGCCTAACAAGAGCTGAGTCCACCCCGCTTGCCAACAGCGCTCGGCAGACCGGGTGGTCACCCATTCAAGTGCTAGTCCAGCCCGACAGCACTTAACTTCGGTGATCTGACGGGAACCGGTGTTACCAATGCGGCAAGGCCGTTGGCAGTGCGTAGCTTAGATACTGAAAAAGCAAAATTGCTTTGTCACTGGACTGTCTATACAATCTTTGCTTCTGATTTTTTTCATTACGCGTTTATGTTGAACTCTTGGCTGGGTTTTAGGTATTAACCAGTAACACCTCCCCACACACACTCCCAATCCTTCCAAGAATCTTCTTCATATCTGGAAAACAGTTTCAAACGTTCGATTACTTTGCAAATGCGTTAATGCAGATTTGACGTTAAGTATCTCCGTGTTTATGACGTCATATGTCCTGAATTATGTATCGTACAATGACATAATTTTGCAGGTACATTGAGTGGTGTCTGTGGATAGTGTACGGAAAATGCTTTGCGAGTAGAGTTAGTAAAAATGTCATCCTTATGCTGAAATTTTACTGCACGAGCAGTGAAAATGCGGTATGCCATAGAGAATTTTCCTTTCATTATCGTAGGCAGTGGGGTTACCTGAAGTCGCAAGTCTGCCGCAATGGTCATAACTACTGATATGCTGTACAGTGCTGGTCACAACATTGCCCCTCAGCTACTACTTACTTTAGTTTCAATAAAACCCCATATCATTTCAAGCATCTGTTACAAATTTTACATCTTTACCTATATGATTCCATGAAGTATTGAATTTTCTATGCAGTAGCTTTTGTTTTTTATTTAATATGTTGTTTATTTAAAACGCAGAGTTAGTTTTGAGAAACCATTCCTCTTCAAATGCTCAAAACTCGCATTTTCACGCGTTTGTGTCGCTATTTCATGCTAACAGCCATACCATTGCGTCAGAACAGGGAGTAAACGTTAGTTTCCATCGAGTTTGTAACGAAAAATCATTTGTGAACGTCTAATGCATTGAAGAGCACCTAAAATAACTATTTTTTCTTATTGACTTACAATGTTGTGACATTACCGTTACATATCACCATGCAAGCCGCGCGGGGTAGCCACGCAGTCTGGGGCGCCTTGTCACGGTCCGCAAGGCTCCTCCCGTTGGAGGTTCGAGTGCTCCCTCGGGCATGGGTGTGTGTGTTGTCCTTAGCGTAAGTTAGTTTGTTAGATTAAGTAGTGTGTAAGCTTAGGGACCGATGACCTCAGCATTTGGTCCCATAAGATCTTACCACAAATTTACAATTTTTTCACTATGCAACTGAAATTGTAGGAATGGGGAGGAAGTGGTAAGGTGCTTGGCCGAAATTACATTACAGATTTTGCATAAAATAATTGACTACACAGAAATTCAAGCTTCAATATTAGAACCCAAAAACCTGGTTTTAACCCTCACAGAAAGAATAACACATCTCTGCACTTCATATCACAATTTCTGACGACGTCATGCTACCAGAAATAACATTTAGCTGACTGATGCTGATCCACATGGAGCCAAGTTACAAAAACAAATATTACATACTGACTAGAGCTCAGGAAAAGAGAAGGTGTAAAAACTTAAATGAGTTTGAAAGGCTCTAGATAACAACTATAAAATGACAGATCCACTTGAGCCCGGCCGGAGTGGCCGAGCGGTTCTAGGCGCTTCAGTCTGGAACCGCGCTACCGCTACGGTCGCAGGAACGAATCCTGCCTCGGGCATGGATTTGTGTGATGTCCTTAGGTTAGGTAGGTTTAAGTAGTTCTAGGTTCTAGGGGACTGATGACCTCAGATGTTAAGTCCCATAGTGCTCAGAGCCATTTGAACCATTTTTGATCCACTTGATATGCAAGTTAAATCCTGAATTGAGCAATGTAGCTGTGCTTAAGAAATTTTGAAGTAATCCAATTACAACATTTTCACTTGATCAAGCTGAAATGAACTTGCAGCTATAATACTATTATTAAGCTTTGTAAGTGGGGTTATACCAAAGTTCAATGCAGTGAACAGATTTTTAAAAAACGCAACAGTAATTGTATAAATTCGATAAGGGAACAACTCTTAAAATTTAAGGCCTGAGTACACAAATACGAAATACTCGTAACATTAGTCAGAGGCACATAGCCTTTCCAAAATAGTATCTACCTATTGGAGCCGATTTACCATATTACAAGGCACTCACTTAAATCAGGTAGTTAAAAAAAAACAGGAATGACAATTTGGAATTAAATAGTAAATTTCTGTAATTAATAGTCCCCGAAGTACACAGAACTTCAATAGCGAAGTAATAATTACAATTTACTAAATTACAGCAGGATGACAAATTAAAAAAAAAAAACAGATTACTTAACTTAAGAGCCTGGCTGCAAATAATAGCAACCAGGTACAAGCAGCACTGTCAGATGGCTACTCCGTGCATTTTTTAAAACATAAGCCAACAATGTGGCCGTCACATGCATTGAATAGAGCAGAACATTGTGATAGAAATACCTCAAACACGAATAAGTTCTTACGAACAAATCACATATGTAAAACACTGGGGAAGGCACTTACACTGTAAACAAGGACCGTATTACCGATCTCTCTTACACACGATAGCTACTGTCTAAAACTTAACTAGACCCGAGGTCACGACACTGTTAAAAACTTGGCAGGAGAGTAAATACATAAGTCGGAATTCGGATGTAACTAGGGCATGGGACAATATAATGAGCACAATAATTCTCGCCTGTTTCTGGAGAACCTGGGAAAAGAGAGCCACCATACCACAGCTTGTCCAACTAGAGAGTATATCGTGGCGACAGGCTATCAGAGTGAAAGAAGAACTGAGAAGTCTCCCACCATAGTCTCGCCACAATGTCACCAACTCATTGCGGCTTCTATAACACTCCACGTCATAGAGTTCCAGAGTACCACACAGTACCTTGATTTATTCTTCAGAACGCGCACGCGTTGAAGTAGCCTCCCGCTCTCTGTACAAGAAACCCTCTGACGGGAAGTTTAAAGAGAAAGAAACAACCAACCAAGGAGAAGGCGCAGCAAAACCATCGCAAAAACGATTTGCTACAAGCTAGTCGCCGACGGCTCAGCAATATCAATCCATCGCGCAGCCAGCATGTTTTTCCATTTTGACGTTGGTGGTTGTTGGATTCTGTGCTTGGAGAGAAAAGCTTGACATCCTGCTGGCGTTCACAAGGTGTGTGGCAACGGAAAGCCCATCCGTAGATCTCATTGCATTGACCACGCAATCTTTGTGGGTAGACTAACTTTGGTGTCAGTCTGAAAGCCTCAATCTCATCTCTCTGTTTGTTGGCTAGTGGTGCAAATGTGGGCAATGACGTCACGTTGGCCTCGCCACCCTCTGAATAGGAAATATATACGATAATCTGGCGTTTCTGCGTGCACTATTTACACCCTGATGTCCCAGCGCCATTTGGAGCGTTGTCTCTGTTTTTCGCTCCAAATATATGATTTAACCGACGAGGTTGCGTCGATTCACTTAGCGCAAGGCACTGACGAACCGACCAATCGAACATAACGTGGTCCAGTCCAGTACCAATGTCGCGAAGGTAATTGTGCTTCAGATATGCAGAGAGAGCGAAATTTGCTGTCTTTTCCCTGATTTTTCGAAAATTTTCTGACATTTCCCAGCAGACAATAGAACAAAATCATCCCTACACCTGTGATTTTTGAGAAATTCGAAGTTGAGCTGGAGGAAAGAACGTTTTGGGGAGTGGGAGACGGAGGTTCGAGCTGCGCGGTCGGACATCCAATAGAGATAGGAGATCACAGCCGTCTGTGGATATCTTGCAGCACTCTGCTGACCTGGGGCATGCGTAAAATTTTGCAGACCGCGTTAGCGCGATCTGTAACCTCACTAGTTCCCTTATCATACGTTTTGGAGATGCAACGTAAGTCTCTGACTTAACCCCTATTTTAGTTTTGGTTCCTTAATCTTGCATCAGCGAGTTGCGCAGATGACGATCTCTTTGTGCTATAGCCTCCATGCAGTCTTCCTTCAGTACTGTTCCTCCCACGATTTGTTACCTTCATTTGAAGTTCGATTGATTTTATTTCACTTCTAACTTTTGTTTAACATCTGTATCATTTATGAGGAAATAAGATTCTGCAAAAAGCCGGTTACTTGTTATAAATTTCTGTTTCATTTGAAAAAAAAAAAAAAACAGATTCGATATGAATGATATTCTACCCAGTGTCCAAAGGAAACGCGGCGGCATCGAAATCTGCAATGAGTAAACAATTTTATATCAATTATAAAAGTGTGCGATGGTCACACCGTACATTAGGCCTATATGTCGCAAGTTTTCAAAACCGCTAAACGTCAGGGGAAGTCTGTAATTTTTCCCGAGCTAGTCGTTATATCAGTTTGAATAGGATTCTATTGATTACCAATAAGAATTCTCGTTTTTAGTACATACAGAAAACCAACAAGTACAGATGTCGTAATTGGAGAAATATCCTGTAATCCACAAAATTATATAAAACAGTTTCTTCAATTCTATGATGTAAAGTTTTGCGAACACCTTTACATAGAAGTGAAATTAAAAAAGAGTTGCAAATCTTAAAGCAAATAGCAGCTGAGAATGGGTATGAAAGTTCTTTAATGGACAAAGTTTACCATAAAATATGAGAAGATTATGGAACCTATGAAAAGCTCTGGTAAAAAACAGGTGAAGCCTCAGATGTTATAGATAGACACCTAAGAAAAAATAATGTTAAAGCGCCCTACAAAACTAATAATAGATTGCAACAGAAGCTGATACAAAATCTAGATAGTACAACTGATAAATTTGCAGAGTCAGGAAAATACACACTTAAATGTATGGAAGTGAAGCAATCTATGTTGGACACAAATGGAGATAATTTCATACTATGTTTAAAGAACATATTAGTGAGCAGAATAAAACTGCATTTTCTCAGCATCTAGGAGCAGCTAAACATAGTGTGGGACATATCAAACAGTGTTTAAAAGTGATCCATATAGCCGAAAGAGATAGAAAACTAGATCTGCTGGAGAATGTTAACATCTACTGCTATCACAAGAAAGAACAAGATAAAGTCTTAAATGATCAGACAGAAAATATATACATTTTTTGAAATTTTTAATGGTATTGTTTAGCCTTAGAGTTCAGTTCCATTGAATATAGCAGTAGGTCAAGAGACATTACCATAACTATTACATTTCACAAACCCTAAAGACCACAGTAGTCCTCTTACTGATTTTTTAGTTGCTTGATGGGCCCTTTTCATAATTATTTAGATTCTAAGTACCACAGGGGCTATGAATATTTTTAGATTCTTGGTATGTTCTTGTCACAATTCTTTTTTATTTTAAATATCACAGGGGCTTCATTTTTATAATACCTGTGTATACAATTAATACATCATTATATGGAGAGATGGGGTATTGATATACAGTATGGCATCATCCTCTATACAATTTGTAGCCTAGACTTTGGACTACTCTCACCAACCTAAATTTAGATAGCTGATCATTTTTTTTACACTTGTTCATTGTAAGTTACTGCTTTTCTTTACCACTACATTAATTTTATATGGTATTTAATATTTTTCTGACAGTAATCAAATATGCCACCTCTTAAACAGAATTAGGTTGTTGATACATATACTAAGCTTATTGGGCCTTTACTGTATATTGTACCGTATTTTTCTGTTGCAATAATGATCCAATGTATAACGTAGGCCAAGAGCTACATTACACTACAATAAGATTTTCACTCTGCAGCGGAGTGTGCGCTGATATGAAACTTCCTAACAGATTAAAACTGTGTGCCGGACCGAGACTCGAACTCATTACACTACATTGTGTCATCTGTAAATGACGCAATAAACAACCAAGACCTACGGCTGTACTTTCAACTTAGGCTTTCTTTAGTAGGTCATATTTAGCGACTTACAGTGCACATTGGTCTTTCACCGTATGTTATACTATACATTGCCATACAAATTTTCTTAGGATAAGATATCTAATGTACTACCTAGACCTCATGCATATGGTCACAACTAGTGATATACAGGATGGTCCATTGATCGTGACCGGGTCAAATATCTCACGAAATAACCGTCAAACGCAAAAACTACAAAGAACGAAACTTGTCTAGCTTGGAGGGGGAAACCAGATGGCGCTATGGTTGGTCCGCTAGATGGCGCTGCCATAGGTCAAACGGATATCAACTGCGTTTCTTTAAGTAGGAAACTCCATTTTTATTACATATTCGTGTATTACGGAAAGAAATATGAATGTTTTAGTTGCACCACTTTTTTCGCTTTGTGATAGATGGCGCTGTAATAGTCACAAACATATCGCTCACAATTTTAGACGAACAGTTGGTAACAGGTAGGTTTTTTAAATTAAAATACAGAGCGTAGGTACGTTTGAACATTTTATTTCAGTTGTTCCAATGTGATACATGTACCTTTGTGAACTTATCGTTTCTGAGAACGCATGCTGTTACAGCGTGATTACCTGTAAATACCACATTAATGCAATAAATGCTCAAAATGATGTACGTCAACCTCAATGCATTTCGAAATACGTGTAACGACATTCCTCTCAATAGCGAGTAGTTCACCTTCCGTAATGTTCGCACACGCACTGACAATGCGCTGACGCATGTCGTCAGGGGTTGTCGGTGGATCACGATAGCAAATATCCTTCAACATTCCCCACAGAAAGAAACCCGGGGACGACAGATCCGGTGAACGTGCAGGTCATGGTATGGTGCTTCGACGACCAATCCACCTGTCATGAAATATGCTATTCAATACGGCTTCAACCGCACGCGAGCTGTGTGCCGGACATCCATCCTGTTGGAAGTACATCGCCATTCTGTCATGCAGTGAAACATCTTGTAGTAACATCGGTAGAACATTACGTAGGAAATCAGCATACATTGCACCATTTAGATTGCCATCGATAAAATGGGGGCCAATTATCCTTCTTCCCATAATGCCGCACCATACATTAACCCTCGAAGGTCGCTGATGTTCCACTTGTTGCAGCCATCGTGAATTTTTCGTTGCCCAATAGTGCATATTATGCCGGTTTACGTTACCGCTGTTGGTGAATGACACTTCGTCGCTAAATAAAACGCGTGCAAAAAAATCTGTCATCGTCCCGTAATTTCTCTTGTGCCCATTGGCAGAACTGTACACGACGTTCAGAGTCGTCGCCATGCAATTCTTGGTGCATAGAAATATGGTACGAGTGCAATCGATGTTGATGTAGCATTCTCAACACCGACGTTTTTGAGATGCCCGATTCTCGCGCAATTTGTCTGCTACGGATGTGCGGATTAGCCGCGACAGCAGCTAAAACACCTACTCGGGCATCATCATTTGTTGCAGGTCGTGATTGACGTTTCACACTTGGATGATGTCGTCCAGGATACTGAGCAGCATACATAGCACACTCCCGTTGGGCATTTTGATGACAATAGCCATACATCAACACGGTATCGACGTTTTCCGCAATTGGTAAACGGTCGATTTTAACACAGGTAATGTATCACGAAGCAAATACCGTCCGCACTGTCGGAATATTACGTGATACTACGTACGTATACGTTTGTGATTGTTACAGCGCCATCTGCCACAAAGCGAAAGAAGTGGTCCAACTGAAATATTCATATTTCTTTACGTACTACACGAATATGTAATAAAAAATGGGGGTTCCTATTTATAAAAAACGCAGTTGACATCCGTTTGATCTATGGCAGCGCCATCTAGCGGGCCAACCCCTAAAAGGTAGACGAGATTCGTTCTTTGTTGGTTTTTTCGATTGATGCTTATTTCATGAGATATTTGGCCCGGACACTATCAATGGACCACCCTGTACAAAGTCGTCTGTCCTTATTTCGATGTGTGCAATTCTTTTCTTCCTCTTAATCAACTCGTGTATTTGTCCTAGGTTTCTTCTGCTTCTCTTCCCCACAGTTTTACGAGGGGTGTTCAGTGTGTAATGCAACACTTTTTTAAGCTGACTGGTTTTATTCAGGATTCCAATTTACAATATTATTCCCCACTCTTTTGGCTACAAAACCCTTGTTTTCAACGTAATCTCCGTTCAATGCGATTGCCTTACGCCATGTTTCTGGGAAGGCCTGTACGCTCGATGGTACCACTCCACTGGTCGACGTCTGAGCCAATGTCTTGCTCCATCATCTACGCGCTGCTTCCCGCAGAGTGCATCCTGCATTGGGCCAAATTGACGGAAGCCTTTTGTGATCTTCTGCTAGGTGGTAAGGAACCCAGCAGGCACACACCTTTCAGCACCGCAGCTGGTTACCGAGTGTGTCAGCACTACAAGCAGAGACGTTCAGTTGAGCAGCAAGATGTCTGATTGTGATCTGTCGTTCACCTCGATCGAGAGTGTCCGCACGTTCCAACGTTGCAGTAGTCTCTGCTGTGTGCGGCCGGCCGGCACGCGCGAGACCGAACAGGTTTGCGCGACCTTACCATGCTAACATATGAAATGTAGAAAAGCTGCAGGTGCAGATGGGCTTTACCCTGAATTTTTGGTTCACAGTGAACTGGTAACGCGAAATTGGCTAGATTGCCTTTTCAACGAAATTCTTCGTACAGCGACATTATCCAAAAAATTTAAAAGAGCGAAAATTATCGCTATCAAAAAGCCAGGGAAAGATGGAACAGCTGCAGAACACTTCCGCCCAATATTTAACTTAACTGAGCTTACAAGCTATTGGAATGAATGATTCTAAACCGAATCCAATATCAAATTAATGCTATGATACCACCTTAACAAGCTGGGTTCAGACCTTATAGAAGCTGCTGTGAACAAGTGTCCTCCTTGACTACTCACATAGCATCTGGATACCAAAAGAAACTTAAAACTGGAGTAGTGTTCATTGACCTGTCAGCAGCTTATGAAACGGTGTGGCGCAAGGGCCTATTATCGAAATTTTTGAGAGCAGTACCTTGCAAAACTCTAGGCAACCTCTTAAGTAACGTGTTAAGCAATAGGCGCTTTAAAGTACATCAAGGAGAAGAGAAAAGCAGATGGCATGTACTCAGTAACGGATTACCTCAGGGCTCCGTTCTTGCTCTAGTGTTATTCAACCTCTACTCAGCTGACCCGCCAAAAATTTCAATATGCAGATGACCTGGCAATTTCATATCAGAGTGAAGACCTTTCTGAATGTGAAGAACACCTAACGAACAGCCTTAACTTTATGAGTATTTTGGGACATGGCGACTGAAATCAAATGTTTCTAAACCGAGGTAAGCCTGTTCCACCTCTCTAATCGCCTTTCATCAGCAAAGATCAGTCTACAGTTCGGCCCTCTTGGCACAGTCAGATACAACGAAAGCCCAAAATAACTGGGAGTCACTCTGGACAGAACTTTAACATACAAAAAACACCTTTCCAACTTGGCCAAGAAGATACAAACACGAGTGAACCTTGTGAGAAAGCTGGCAGGCAGTACATGGGGAGCAACCACATCAGTCCTCCGAGGAGCATCCCTTGCACTGTTATACTCTGCAGCAGAATACTGTGCACCAGTTTGGCTCTGAAGCGCCCACGTAGTGAGAGTAGACGTCCAACTGAACTCAGTTATGAGAGTAATTAGTGGTGCAGTCCGGTCTACACCAACTTGCTGCCTACCAGTGCTTTCAAACGTCTGTCCACCAGACCTCCGTCGAAAGACTGCTCTTTACAACCTCTGTCAGCAAGTTTCTGAAAACAACTCGATCCCTCTTCATGAGGATTTGCTATCACTGCCCAGGAACCGCCTCAAATCTAGAACACCAGCATATGAAATGAGAGTCCAAATGCCATCGACAGGATTCGGCCGGGACACAGAGTGGAAACGTGAGTGGCAAGCTACATCCACGAACTTGTAGACAATCCAACAGTTCCAGTTCCAGGCTTCCACCAACCAAGGGAGATCTGGGTGCAGTTAAACAGATATCGGAGTGAAGAGGGTAGGTGACTGTGGTGACGCCCAAACAATGAGCCACATTGTGAATGACTGTCCAGTCAGACGCTTCCCTGGTGGCATTGAGAAGCTCCATCAAGCATCCCACGAGGCACTACGCTGGATCGAGTCCATCAACACCCGAGTGTAGTCTGAGCCGTTTTAAAACTTTTGTACTATATATAATTTCACATGTTCATTTTTATATATATTTCTTTGTTTTGCCCCTGCGAGCACCTACGAATATCTGCGATGCTCTGGTTTTCCGTCAAAAGAAACTCAATGAAAACTCTGCTTGGAATGCACCTCCGTTCCATCGTCATTTTGAAGGCTACGTATAGTATAGCACCACCACCTAACGGAATTTAATGAAAGTATGGGGGCTGAAGTGGGAATATTTCACAATGTTCCCCGACAAACTCCGCATTTTTGAAACTGAAATAAGTCGTTAAATGCGTTGCATTGCTTACCGAATGCCCTTCATAGTTTCTACTGTGTAGTGACCGCTAATTTATTCACCACTTGTCTAAGCATACATTATACTATGTCATAGCCTTCTCTTTTGATTTCTCCATAAATTTTCCATCTCTTTCTCGTTTTGATTTCACCTAAGTAGACCGGCCGTGGTGGACGAGCGGTTCTAGGCGCTACAGTCTAGAACCGTGCGACCGCTACGGTCGCAGGTTCGAATCCTGCCTCGGGCATCGATGTGTGTGATGTCGTTAGGTCAGTTAGGTTTAAGTAGTTCTAAGTTCTATGGAACTGATGACCTCAGAAGTTAAGTCCCGTAGTACTCAGGGCCATTTGAACCATTTTTATCACCTAAATACATTTTTCCCGCGATCCTCTTGATTTGTATTCTAATGCCTTGCATTAAAATGTATTTAGACAATGTTTTGTTCTGCCTACAGATATGCCCTATAAATGTCATCATTTTCTTTATCTCTTTCTTCTTAACCTTTTGTTCTCCTCCCCATTGATTATTTTAGAACTGTTCGCTTTTTATTCAGCTTCTTCTGGTCATTTTCAATCATATTAATATTTATGTTGCTTCCAGTCGGGTCAGATTCCTAACATTCGATCCCTAACGAAGTGCGCTCGAAACAAATTGTTCTATGAGGGCCTTCTGAATTCCAACAGTGTTTATTGTACTCGTATTTTATAAGCCTCAGACACTTGTCTGTAAGAGGTTTAAACATGCATTAGCTTCTGAAAAGGTTAAAAGTGCTTTACTTGATTAATTTTGATGCAGCGTCCCTTTCTCAAATTTTTTCCCGACTTCCCTCACTGAAGTTTTCTTATTACTCTCACTTTTGTTTTTCTCGCCGCACCTGTAACTTCCGTTCATTTCCTTATCTATCAAATGTTTAAACGTGTGTGAATTCCTAAGGGACCAAACTGCGGAGGTCATCGGTCTCTAGACTTACACACTACTTAAACTAACTTATGCTAAGAACAACACACACACCCATGCCCGAGGGAGGACTCGAACCTCCGGCGGGAGGGGCCGCGCAATCCGTGACATGGCGCCTCGAACCGCGCGGCCCTTTTCTATCGCTTTGTCGCTATATTCATCCTTATTAGGGTATGAAAAACAACAGTAATTCGGCATCACGTGAAGGTGCTTTTAACGGTATGTGCGTGCCTGTGTCAGAGCAGTACTACGTATCTGTATCGCCCACACGTTGTTCCGACCGGGAATACGTCCTCAGAGGCGGCCTTGCCGCTAGGCTATTGACCGGCTGTAACACGCAGCCTCATTACATTCGAAAGCCAATCTGGCGCTGCAGATGGAACACTGCGCCCTCGGTTATTGGCTCCGCACGGTCGTAATGCAACTAACTACACGAGCCGGAGCATCAGCTGCGCGTGTACCGTACACGGCAACAGCCAAAGTTAGGCGAGCATCGCTTTGGAGCGACTGTTCCAGTCAGACGTATCTGACAAAGTACGTCGTCACTGATTAAATTATCTCAGTGTTTCGACAGATTCTGTGTGAAAATTGCCTCAGGCGGGAGAAAAAAAAAGTGTAGAAGAGTAGAAATGTAAATGTCATGTGTCTAGGGCCTCCCGTCCGGTAGACCGTTCGCCGGGACAAGTCTTTCGCTTTGACGCAACTTGCGCGTCGATGGGGATGAAATGACGATGATTAGAACAACACAACACCCAGTTTCTGAGCGGAGAAAATCTCTGACCCAGCCGAGAATCGAACCCGGATCCTTAGGATTGACATTCTGTCGCGCTGACCACACAGCTACCGGGGGCGGACTGTAGAACAGTAAATCAGTGGTTAATGAGCGCTTAAGACTGCAAGCTCAGAACCACACACTCTCTAGAGACTGGGAAGTGCAGTTTTTACTTAACTCAGCCAGTGAAGAGGCATCAAACGCAGAGGAAAATCCCTTAAATGACGTCATACCGTCGCCTAGCACTGTTCTGTCATACTTGCGTTTTCGACCTTCTTCTTCTTTCATTATGATCATGGCCAGTGGTAGTCAAACTAAGTCAAAATGAAGTATTCGTGCTGCCCGCAGTTCTCAACCGTATTTTATAATAATATGCATATAGCAACTAACAGTCGAATCGCGAGTCCAAAAAGATCAAATAACGTTAAGAGTTTCTTACGAGTGTAGCCTTCCTACTTGGTAACAACCAAAAAAACTTAAAGAGACAGTAATATCTATAAGAACTGCTTAATTTTTATTGCCTTAGTGAGTTTGGCAGTGAGCTAAGTTGGTAGCTTACTTGAGTGGCAGAGGGGGATATAGCGCAGCCGCTGCGGGGTTAGAGGATGTGAGATGGAGAATATGCTGTTTGTCTTCCAGTACTGACAACTCAAGGGCGTGCGCGTCTCCTGCAGATCAGCTACTGCAGTATTTATCTCAAACGGAAGTGACATGGATTCGTGATCACGCAACGTGGGACTGCTAATTCAAAGGCGGTACATACCCTATGAGGTCAAAAGTATACTGACACCTGGCTGAAAATGACTTACAATTTCGTGGCGTCCTCCATCGGTAATGCTGGAATTAAATATGGTGTTGGGCCACCCTCAGTCTTGATGACAGCTTCCACTCTCGCAGGGTTGCGTTCAATCAGCTGCTGGAAGATTTCTTGGGGAATGGCAGCCCATTATTCACGGAGTGCTGCACTGAGGACAGGTATCGATGCCGGTCGGTGAGGCCTGGCACGAAGGTCGGCGTTCCAAAACATCCCAAAGGTGTTCTTTAGGATTCAGGTCAGTACTCTGTGCAGGCCAGTCCGTTACAGGGATGTTATTGTCGTGTAACTACTCCGCCACAGGCCGTGCATTATGAACAGGTGCTCCGTCGTGTTGAAAGATGCAGCGCCATCCCCGAATTTCTCTTCAACCATGGGAAGAAAGAAGGTGCTTAAAACATCAATGTAGGCCTGTGCTGTGATAGTGCCACGCAAAACAACAAGGGGTGCAAGCCCCCTCCATGGAAAACACGACCACACCATAACACCACCGCATCCGAATTTTACTGTTGGCATTACACACGCTGGCAGATGACGTTCACCGGGCATCTGCCATATCCACACCCTGCCATAGGATCGCCACATTGTGTACCGTGATTCGTCACTCCACACAACGTTTTTCCACTGTTGAATCGTCCAATGTTTACACCAAGCAAGGCGTTGTTTGGCATTTACCGGCGTGATGTGACTTATGAGCAGCCGCTCGACCATGGAATCAAAGTTTTCTCACTTCCCGCCTAACTGTCACAGTACTTGCAGTGGATCATGGTGCAGTTTGGAATTCCTACGTGATGGTCTGTATAGATATGTGCCTATTACACATTACGATTCTCTTCAACTGTCGGCGCTCTGTGTCAGTCAACAGACGAGGTCAGCCTGTACGCTTTTGCGCTGTCCCTTCACGTTTCCACTTCACTATTACATAGGAAACAGTGAACCTAAGGATATTTATGAGTGTGGAAATCTCGCGTACAGACGTATGACACAAGTGACACCCAATCACCTGACCACGTTCGAAGATCGTGAGTTCCGCGGAGCGCCCCATTCTGCTTTCTCACGATGTCTAATGACCACTGAGGTAACTGATGTGGAGTACCTGGCAGTAGGTGACAGCACAATGCACCTAATATGAAAAACGTATGTTTGTGGGGGTTTCGGAATACCTTTGACCACATAGTGTATTTGTAGTAAGCAATACAAAGTAATGAGTAGAAGAAAAATGGCATTCAAAACATTTAGAGAACATTTGTGGTTGTGTCTCTATAGGGAAATTTCTGAGAGAAAAGGAGTCGGAAATAATAAAAGAAATATTATTTAAATGGTTAAATGATTTTTGAGATTATTCCGGACTATATTATCCGATAATATTTGAACCGTCACCGTGGCTAATGAAGAAAAAAAACTGAACAATAGTCTATGAATACATAGATATAAAAATTAAAAATGTTCTTATGCCCCTTTTTCAAATGATTTCTTGTATTTTAGACATAGCTGCACAACATCGACGGTTTCACGTAATAAAATTACAAACAGCCGACCAGTTTCTTATATCTTTCCAACGCCCTGGTGACACATTGATGTTTCCCTCCATTATTACTGGTGTCCTTGCAGGTCCTCACGATCGTTCATTTGTTACGATGGACTTTCATGGACTAGTAAATAAATATTCAAACAACCCTTTAAAATTGTCCTGAATATATTTTCACACAAAGTCTTTACGTAAGAGATTTACAAGATTAATAATTCTCCGCGTGCGTACATTTTTTACACATGTGTCTAGTCTCTTTCAGAACACAGACAGACAGCTATTAATTAATTAGTGCGGACTGGTTTGCTCGTTAATAATCATCTCTGGCCTCGCTATCTTTTATCTTTGTCACAGATGTTATCGCTATCTAGCGGTCAGAGAGTGAGCCTTTTAATCAACTTAAAAATTACCGCCACATCTCATATTGCATAATGCAGTTAAGTGTAAGCACAATTACTGTTATTAACCCTCGAAAACCAAAGGTAGGAAAATTTTACTTTGTTACTAAACGATCGTAAATTTTTCTACTCCATATTTTATTCAAAGAATGTCATTTTTAAAAAAATATGTTGTATGTTCCTATGGGACCCAACTATTGAGGTCGCCGGTCCCTAGGCTTAGGCACTACTTAATCTAACTTAAGCTAACTTACGCTAAGGACAACACAAACAACCATGCCCAAAGGAGCACTCGAACCTCTGATGGAGGGAAGCCGCGCGATCCGTGGCAAGGCGCCCAGACCGCCCGGCTACCCCGCGTGGAAAAGAACGTCATAATTTATAGATTATGTACTAGTTAATCACAATTATAGGGTCTCCAATGGTATTTCACATACAAAATTACAATATATCTTGTTTTATACCTATACTGACGACGCCAGGTTGGCGGGAACCACGAATTAGTACCAACTGCAGTTGTAAATTTTACAAGTGTTTAGTAATCTAGGGTTAATCAGTTACTCATCCGCTCACACGGCCAACACAACAGCACCTCGTCGAGCAGTAACAGTGCCACACCTTTGCGGTCGCAGAGGATGGCAGCAACCTGAAACAGAGAACGGTCGACACAAATTGTCCCGAAAGTTGCCGACTTTCAGCGACCAGCACTTGGGGACTGGCGGCCAGCCTATCGCGCCCTTTCTGTATCTAGTGTATTTGGGGCTCACATCACACTTATTTATATAGGTTGCCAACTAATAGGAAGATCGGTACCAAGGTATCGCCCCAAAATGCCAGTATTGTCTCCTTAGCAAAACAATCTGACGACCACTGTTCTGGGCCATGCTCCTATTCGGTCTTCGAAGTATCCAGCCATATTTTTCTCGGTCTTCTTGCGGATCTTGTACCTAAAGGCTTGAATTTTAAGGCTTGTCTTGGTAGTCTTGAGTATGGCATTCTTTGCAGATATTCTGACCGACTTTGTGGATTAGACTTGATCTTCTTGCACATAGCATATATCCCAGACTCTGCTCTTATGTCTTCGTTTCTTAGTCTATCTATTCTTGTACAGCCCTTAACTAGTCTTAGAAATTTCATTTTTCCGTTTGGATTCCTCTTTCTTGATTTTTAGCAGCTGTCCAAGTTTCACTTCCAAATAGCAGTGTGAGGTGGCCATTACCTTATAAATCTTGTTTCTTTTTCTCACTTTATTTCTGAATGTTCTATTGATTGACCCGTATATAACTTCATATTTCTGCAGTCTGTTGTCAATGTCGAGTTCATTCCGGTAGCTTATATTTCCCAGGTCACTGACATGACTAACTTGTTCAGTGCTTTATTTCCTGTTATGACCTTTGTCCTCAGCGATTTTATCCCTTTGAAAGCCATCGCTTTTGTTTTTGGAATGGATACTTTAACATTATATTTCTTAGACATTTTGTTCAGCTTACAGATGGATCTTTGTAGGGAAGTCTCGCTATCCTCTAATTCTACAACGTCGTCTGAAAAATACATCATATTAAAAAGTATGTCACGTCGTAATCTCAAGCCAGGGTCAATTTGCTGTTTTTGTGTTTTAGTCATTTCGTCAATGTAGAAATTAAAAAGTGTGGGTGGTAAGGTACGCTCTTGTCGAACGCCATGGCTTTTCCGGTGTGTCTGTTGATATAAGATGACTTATTTTTATTCTTATTTTTGTACCTCTATATAGGTTTCTATCAACTTTATTATTTGCTAAGGGTGTCTTTTCTTCTGCAAAATGGTCCATACGAATTTTCCCTCTATCTGGTTCAAGGCTTTCTTCAATTCCATAAATACAATTTATGTTTCCCTATTGAACTCTCTTTTTGTTTCTTTGTTTTTCTGTAATTTCTTTAAGTGTGGAAACATTATCAGTACAGGATATTGATTTTCTGAAGCTATTTTCTTCTTCATATAACTGATTTTCAGCAATAATTTGTAGACTTTGATTTATTATCTGATCCTAAATCTTATACGCTGTGTCCGCTGATGTTCTGCCCTGATAATTCTTGCATTCATTTCGTGTACCTTTTTTAAAGACTGGTATGTCTGCTATTGTCCACGGATTTGAGATTTGGCTTCTTTGCCGACACATACCACATGAGTGAAGTAGCCTAAACTTTAAAAATAATTCCCCTTATTTAAGCGACTCGGCGTTTATTCCACAGGAGTCTGTTTCTTTTAGGGTTTTTGTTTTATTCAGGGCCTCGTTTAGTTCTTGGATCGTTATGAGATCCCTCTCTAATTCTTGGTTTTCATTACACGAGAGTTGTTTATAACGTGCAGTCCATTGAATTTTGTTATTATATTTAGTTTTGTTGTCTTGTTGCAGTTACATTTTAGTGCATTATCATCTTGTAAGCTATTGACGTTTTGAGCCTTTGATCCTTTCTCAATTAGTTCGTATTGTTGCTGCGGTTTAAATCTAACATTTCCGAAGATAGTGCTGAGTTTTGATTTCGAGGAGACTGGCATGTTCTAAGCTTCCCATGGGCGGATGATCACAATCGTATGTGCAAATACGAGAATGATTACCCTTCAATTGTAAAGACTAAAAATAACAACTCCGTATTTCTAAGATAACACGGCTGATTGCTTATTTACTGACTTGAACAATATCTTTAAGAAAAGTGCTCGTTTTCCGTTGGACAAGTACAAGTAGACTACATGGTTTGTTTTGAAATTCTTGCTATGTTAAGAAAATTTTAGAAGATAAGGCTGATTTGTTTCACATAGGAGGCGAACGACAAATATTTTTTTAATGAGGTTGTTGAGATTTTGTAACAAAACTTTAATAAAGTTATTTTATCAGTTATCGAAATTTTGGTTGTATGGTATCAACACCTACCGACCACTAAACTGATGAGACAGTTTTAGAACATTTTATTGTTTCCTTCTGTTGCTAGTTTCGAACGTTTTGTTTGTCATCAGACGGCTGCAGTACATTTACGGAACGGTCTGTTAACCAACTATCAACGGTTTGTGTGACGTACTGCCTTATTTTTAATTCGGAAATATATAAAGGGTGTTGCAAAAAGGTACGGCCAAACTTTCAGGAAACATTCCTCACACACAAATAAAGAAAAGATGTTATGTGGACGTGTGTCTGGAAACGCTTAATTTCCATGTTAGAGCTCATTTTAGTTTCGTCCACCTACTCTCAATGGAGCACGTTATAATGATTTCATACGGGATACTCTACCTGTGCTGCTAGAACATGTGCCTTTACAAGTACGACACAACATGTGGTTCATGCGCGATGGAGCTCCTGCACATTTCATTCGAAGTGTTCGTACGCTTCTCGACAACAGATTCGGTGACCGATGGATTGGTAGAGGCGGGCCAATTCCATGGCCTCCACGCTCTCCTGACCTCAACCCTCTTGACTTTCATTTATGGGGGCATTTGAAAGCTCTTGTCTACGCAACCCCGGTACCAAATGTAGAGACTCTTCGTGCTCGTATTGTGGACGGCTGTGAAACTACGCCATTCTCCAGGGCTGCATCAGCGCATCAGGGATTCCATGCGATGGAGGGTGGATGCATGTATCCTCGCTAACGGAGGACATTTTGAACATTTCCTGTAACAAAGTGTTTGAAGTCACGCTGGTACGTTCTGTTGCTGTGTGTTTCCATTCCATGATTAATGTGATTTGAAGAGAAGTAATAAAATGAGCTCTAACATGGAAAGTAAGCGTTTCCGGACACATGTCCACATAACATATTTCCTTTCTTTGTGTGTGAGGAATGTTTCCTGAAAGTTTGGCCGTACCTTTTT
The DNA here is from genome assembly GCF_021461395.2 of Schistocerca americana. Lineage (NCBI taxonomy): Eukaryota > Metazoa > Arthropoda > Insecta > Orthoptera > Acrididae > Schistocerca > Schistocerca americana. Next base: position 440,397,779 of record NC_060125.1, read on the forward strand.
GTAACACCCTGTAGAATGGAAATCAAGTATAAACATATAAGTTAAAAACAAGGTTAAAGTGTGACACATGTATTTACTACAAAAGTGGCAAAGGTTTTTTTTTGTACATCCACGTCCGAAGCACGTTATTTTTTCGCGTAACAGAGTTATTATTAAGGACGAAAATAATCCATCATGCCATACTTTCTATGATTACATCAGTCAGAGAATTGAATATGGGGCTCTCAGTGGACAAAGTTTTCGGCAAATTTGACGCGCAGGAAAACTGCGGATACTTAATACGAATTGTTCAGAATGTAGAGCCAAACTCCTCATTACAAATCGTAAGTTTGCACCGAAATGTGAGATTGTAAAAACGTTATTCGGCGTAGGTGTCTACTGTTTAAGTGAATAACTGTCCCAGGCTTAAATGCAACAATAATGGTTCCTTTTGCTAATAATTTGTTACGATTCCATAGCCTTAACCAATGCTAAGACATGCATTCCACAAGGTTATTGAGAAAGTGCTACCATTGTATGAGGGACACACAGTGATTAGTAAAAACATTATGACCACTGCCCACCGCATCAAGCTGCCTGTTGTCGTTGCGGGCACGTGACGTGCTAACAAAGGCATGTGAGAGGAGCAGACACAGATGGGTGATCACCCTAGCGAAGATATGGGTAGCAAATGGGGGAATCCATTGACATAAGCGACTTTGAAAAAGGGCAGATTATTATTACGCGGAGCCTGTGAGCAAGTGTGCATCTACGGAAAGAGATAGGATGACAGTGAAACTACCATTAAGCACCTAAATGGTTGGACGTCCGCACCTCTTCACAGAACGTGGAGTTCAAAGGCTTGTCTGCTCTGTAAAGTAGGAGAGATAGTGATCTGTAGCGTCTCTGTCCAAAGAGCACAGTGCTGTTGCACTCAAAAGTGTTTCGGAGCACGCCGTTCGTCGTATATTGCTGAACATGGAGTTCTACAGCAGACCACGCCTACGTGTTCACATGTCGACCCAGCGACATTGTCAACTACGATTGCAGTGAGCACAGGACCGTCGAGATTCGATCGTCGAACAATGGAAACGTGTCGGCTCGTACGGTGATCGTGTGAGACCCAACTCGCTTTATTTGTTCATGAGACCCAGAAAATATTAGATACAGGCTCCCAGGTAGATGCTATTTTTCTTGACTTCCGGAAGGCGTTCGATACAGTTCCGCACTGTCGCCTGATAAACAAAGTAAGAGCCTACGGAATATCAGACCAGCTGTGTGGCTGGATTGAAGAGTTTTTAGCAAACAGAACACAGCATGTTGTTATCAATGGAGAGACGTCTACAGACGTTAAAGTAACCTCTGGCGTGCCACAGGGGAGTGTTATGGGACCATTGCTTTTCACAATATATATAAATGACCTAGTAGATAGTGTCGGAAGTTCCATGCGGCTTTTCGCGGATGATGCTGTAGTATACAGAGAAGTTGCAGCATTAGAAAATTGTAACGAAATGCAGGAAGATCTGCAGCGGATAGGCACTTGGTGCAGGGAGTGGCAACTGACCCTTAACATAGACAAATGTAATGTATTGCGAATACATAGAAAGAAGGATCCTTTATTGTTTGATTATATGATAGCGGAACAAACACTGGTAGCAGTTACTTCTGTAAAATATCTGGGAGTATGCGTGCGGAACGATTTGAAGTGGAATGATCATATAAAATTAATTGTTGGTAAGGCGGGTACCAGGTTGAGATTCATTGGGAGAGTGCTTAGAAAATGTAGTCCATCAACAAAGGAGGTGGCTTACAAAACACTCGTTCGACCTATACTTGAGTATTGCTCATCAGTGTGGGATCCGTACCAGATCGGTCTGACGGAGGAGATAGAGAAGATCCAAAGAAGAGCGGCGCGTTTCGTCACAGGGTTATTTGGTAACCGTGATAGCGTTACGGAGATGTTTAATAAACTCAAGTGGCAGACTCTGCAAGAGAGGCGCTCTGCATCGCGGTGTAGCTTGCTCGCCAGGTTTCGAGAGGGTGCGTTTCTGGATGAGGTATCGAATATATTGCTTCCCCCTACTTGTACCTCCCGAGGAGATCACGAATGTAAAATTAGAGAGATTAGAGCGCGCACGGAGGCTTTCAGACAGTCGTTCTTCCCGCGAACCATACGCGACTGGAACAGGAAAGGGAGGTAATGACAGTGGCACGTAAAGTGCCCTCCGCCACACACCGTTGGGTGGCTTGCGGAGTATCAGTGTAGATGTAGATGTAGAGTCAGATTTTTGTAACACTTGATCGATGGTTTCTCCACTGTAGAGTCCTGCCCATTCGTCTCTTATAGGGTGCATAAAGGATGCTGCTGTTTCGAATAGCTATACAATAACTCAAGCAAATCACACTAATGGTTTTTATTACATTAAAGTAGATTGACAATTCTTAACTTTGGTTTACAATGTCGTGTCGCAAGCTACTAGCGACATGCAAATAATCAATGTCTTTCACTACATAGGATGTCCATGCAAGTTATGGATATGGATCACAAGTAACAGCTCCACTAGTGCTCTCTTCTAGTGCGGGTCTACTACGTCTTCTACTGTCCGGCCGAGGCTGGCAGGAGCGGCGTTTATATTCTCTTCGGCTAGAGGCCGCGCCTGTCGCGGTACGGTCCTAGTCACCGAACGTCACCTGACGTCAGCTGACGTCGTCTCTGCTCTTGCGTCCTTCATCTTCTTGCCGACGCTTATCGTTACGCCGGAACATCCACAAACGCCGTCATCGAGGTGAACGGCGGCTCGAATCCTGCAGCGAGCCACAGATGGAGACTGGTGGCAGCGGTACTACGTTATGGGAGACGTTCTCCTGCGCTTCTAAGGGACCAGTGGTAGTAATCGGACAAGCTGACAGCTGCGAACCACCTGCACCCCTTCATGCCTAATGTCATCACCGACGGCAATGTCATCTTTTAGCAGTATAATTGTCCGTGTCCTGGAGCCAGAACCGTGCCACAGTGGTTTGAGGTGTATTATAGTGAGCTCACGTTGATGTCTCGGCGACGAAATTCGCCTGATGTAAATCCTATGGAACCCATATGGGTCGCTATCGGGCACCATCTCAGTGTACGAAATCAGCGGCCCATTATTTACGGTCGCAGGTTCGAATCCTGCCTCGGGCATGGATGTGTGTGATGTCCTTAGGTTGGTTAGGTTTAAGTAGTTCTAAGTTCTAGGGGACTGATGACCACAGATGTTAAGTCTCATAGTGCTCAGAGCCATTTGAGCCATTATTTACGCGAATTACATGACCTGCTCGTAGACATCTAATACCACATACCTCCACAAACCTACTGTTGGATCCCTGATACGATTCATCAGTGATCTATTTCGTTAACAAACTGTCGGATTCCTGATACGGAGCATCAGTGATCTATTTCGTTCCAAAGACGAACAGAGAAGCTATTAAGCAGACGGTCATAATGTTTGGGCCCATCAGTGTATCACCCATACTTATGTAAGTGGGCCCGCAAAGTGGTTATAATTATAAACATCGATGAAATACCTCTCGATTCCTTCAGATTGGTCAACTTACAAAACGTCACTTACTTGAAATGAAATTACTAATTATCTAAATTTGCTTTGTTTGTTTTAAGTTATAACTGAATTGAGCATTGCCAGATGCCTACAGTTTCACATAATTATTATTTGCAGCTTGTTTATTGAAAGCTATTGGTAGTATTAACAGTGTCCATAATTGATAATATTTCCTCACGTAATATTTCTGAGAAATGCTTACCATAAAGCCACCACTAATTACACCAATAACTAAACGTACTTTTACTTTCACTGTCCATTGCTTCCCACCTATATGAGTACTGAAGTATTAGTGCATAAGACAATGCTGACAAGCTTTCTCTTAATTTATGCTGGCAAGATACACTGAGGTGACAGAAGCTGTAGGATACCTTCTAACGTCGTGTCGGACTAGCCCGGCATAATGGAGCAACTGGACATGGAATCGTCTCGACAAGTAATTAGAAGCCCCCTGCAAAAATGTTGAGCCATGCTGCCTCTACAGCCATCCACAATTTCGGAATTGTTGCCGGTGCAGGATGTTGTGCAAGCACTGGCCTCTCGATTATGTACCATACAAGCTCGATAGTATTCATGTCGGGCGATTAGGGGCCCAAATCATTCGCTCGAGTTGTCCAGAAGGGTCTTCAAAACCGAAAACGAAAAATTGTGGTCCGATGACATGGCGCATTGTTATCAACAAAAGTACCATCCGTGAATGGTTGCAAATGGCCTCCACGTAGCTGAACATAGCCTTTTACAGACAAAGCTCGTTTCAGTTGGACCAGAGGACACAGTCATTCCATATAAACACAGCCCACACCATTGTGGAGTCTCCACCAGGTTGCACAGTGCCTTGTTGACAACTTGGTTCAATGGCTCCGCTGGGTTTGCGCCACACTCGAACCCTACAATCAGCTATTACCAACTGATATCGGCACTCATCTGAGCAGACCATAATTTTCGAGTCGTCTAGGGCCCAACCGATACAGTCACGCGCTCAGGAAAAGCGCTGCAGACGATGTCGTGCTGTTAGCAAAGGCACTCGCGTTGGTTGTATGCTGTCATGGCCCATTAACGCCAAATTGCGCCGCACTGCCGGAAAAGATACGTTCGTCGTATGTCCCACATTGATTTCTACGGTTATCTCACGCAGTCTTGCTTGTCTCGTAGCATTGAAAACTCTAAGCAAACGCAGCTGCTATCGGTCGTTAAGTGAAGGCCGTCGGCCGCTGAAATGTGGTACTCTCGGCAACCTCTTGACGTGCCGGCCGCTGTGGCCGAGCGGTTCTAGGCGCTTCAGTCTGGAACCGCGCTGCTGCTACGGTCGCAGGTTCGAATCCTGCCTCGGGCATGGATGTGTGTGATGTCCTTACTTTTTTTTTTGCCATCAGTCTACTGACTGGTTTGATGCGGCCCCCCACGAATTCCTTTCCTGTGCTAACCTCTCCATCTCAGAGTAGCACTTGCAACCTACGTCCTCAATTATTTGCTTGACGTATTCCAGTCTCTGTCTTCTTCTACAGTTTTTGCCCTCTACAGCTCCCTCTAGTACCATGGAAGTCATTCCCTCATGTCTTAGCAGATGTCCTATCACCCTGTCCCTTCTCCTTATCAGTGTTTTCCACTTATTCCTTTCCTCTCCGATTCTGCGTAGGACCTCCTCATTCCTTACCTTATCAGTCCACCCAATTTTCAACATTCGTCTATAGCACCACATCTCAAATGCTTCGATTCTCTTCTGTTCCGGTTTTCCCACAGCCCATGTTTCACTACCATACAATGCTGTACTCCAGACGTACATCCTCAGAAATTTCTTCCTCAAATTAAGGCCGGTATTTGATATTAGTAGACTTCTCTTGGCCAGAAATGCCTTTTTTGCCATAGCGAGTCTGCTTTTGATGTCCTCCTTGCTCCGTCCGTCATTGGTTATTTTACTGCCTAGGTAGCAGAATTCCTTAACTTCATTGACTTCGTGACCATCAATCCTGATGCTAAGTTTCTCACTGTTCTCATTTCCACTATTTCTCATTACCTTCGTCTTTCTCCTTACGTTAGTTAGGTTTCAGTAGTTCTAAGTATAGGGACTGATGACCTCAGAAGTTAAGTCCCATAGCGCTTAGAGCCATTTGAACCATTTGAACCTCTTGACGCGGTGGATCTTCGATATATTGAATTCCCTAACGGTCTCCGAAATGGAATGTCCCGTGTCTCTAGCTCCAACCACCATTCCGCCTTCAAAATCTGTTAATTCCCGTCACGCGGCCATAATCACATGGAAACCTTTTCACATGAGTCACCTGAGTACAAATGACAGCTCCAGGAATGCACTGCCTTTTTATACTTCTGTAGGCGATACTACCTCCAACCGTATATGTCCATGTAGCTAACCCATGACATTTTTCACTTCAGTGTAAATGAGTTAAATACGACTTATCAGAGCAGTAGAGTGCAATTTGAAGACGACCTAGAAACACTCTGATAGGTCGCGTGCGTTGTTTACGACCTGAAACTTGGGCAGTACTGCAGCAGCTGGGTCACTTATCTCTCCCGGCGAGCGGCGAGCGGCGGCTGTTTGCTCTGGAGCGCAAACACTGGCCGTATTTCAGACCCCCGATTGAGGTCGGCGCGCCACAATGCTGTGAGGCGGACGCGTCACTACAGCGGGGCGGTGTGTGGGCGGACGGCCCCTTTCATATCGTTCTGCTCCTGCTACGGTCTTCCAGTAGTCTGTGTCTGTGTCGACTCAGCTGAAAACACACAGACGCGCGGCTATAACCGGGCACTCTCCCTGAACTTTCCACCACGCCTTTCACAGGATTACATATCCACCATCAGGCGTATTTATTCGAATTATGAAAACACATAGGAATGGTACATACTATTTTTCCAGGCAACGTAAAGCATTGTGTAGCAGCAGAAGAAAAATAATTATTTCTGTGTGGGCAGTTCGTGTCCGCGCCATATATTTCTCATGAAAATATAAGGATAAAATCATAACAGATCTTCCGTAGTAGCATGTAATTTTTAGGTATTTTACTATTATTGCACATTTTTGTCTCCAGGACAGTGATCAACTTGAAGATTAGATGATTATTAATTTTTTCCATGTTTCCTTTTTCTCTTCTTCTTCTTCCCATATCCTTTTAATTCTTTTTCGATGATGTCTACCCCAAAACCTATATCATTTCCGTGGCGCTCTCTCATTTCTCGATAGTACAAAACGTGCTTCTCCTCTTTGAACTTTCTCGATGTACTCCGTTAATCCTATCTGGTTCAAATGGTTCAAATGGCTCTGAGCACTATGGGACTTAACAGCTATGGTCATCAGTCCCCTAGAACTTAGAACTACTTAAACCTAACTAACCTAAGGACGTCACACAACACCCAGTCATCACGAGGCAGAGAAAATCCCTGACCCCGCCGGGAATCGAACCCGGGAACCCGGGCGTGGGAAGCGAGAACGCTACCGCGCGACCACGAGCTGCGGTCCCTATCTGGTAAGGATCCCAGATTGCGCAGTAGTACTCCAAAAGAGGACGGGCTCGCGCACTGTAGGCAGTCTCGTTACTAAATACGCTGCATCTTCTGAGTATTCTGCCAATAAAACGCACTCTTTGATTCGCCTTTTCCGCAACATTTCCTATGTATTCTTTCCAATTTAAGTTGTTCGTAATTGTAATTCGTAGGTATTTAGTCGAATTTGTGGTCTTTAGATTTGGCTGATTTACTGTGTAACCGAAGTTTAGCGGAATTCTTTTAGCACTCATGTGGATGACCTCACTCTTTTCATTATTTAAGGTCAATTGCCCACTTTCGCACCATACAGGTATCTTTCCTAAGTCGTTTTGCAATCTGTTTTGATCTTCTGTTGACTTTATTAGACGATAAACAACAGCATCATCAGCATAAACCTAAGACGGCTGCTCAAATTTTCTCCTATACAGATAAGGAACAGCAGAGGGCCTGTACACTCCCTTGACAAACGCCAGGTATCACTTCTGTTTCACTCTGGGACTTTCCGTCAATTACTGCGAACTGCAACGTCTCTGACAGATAATGACGAATCCAGCCGCATAATGGAGACGATATCCCATAAGCACGCAGTTAGATTATAAGCCGCTTGTGTGGAACAGTATCTAAAGCCTTCTGGAAAACTAGAAATACGGTATCAATTTGAAATCCCTTGTCAACAGCACGCAGCACTTTACGTGAGTAAAGAAATAGTTGTGTTTCACAACAACGATGTTTTCTACATCCGTCTTGACTGTGTGCCTATAGACCGTTCTCTTCGAGGTGATTCGTAATGTTCGAACACAATATACACTCATGTTCAGAAAAAAAACAGAAGACCTTGAACGACTAGAGACAGGACGTTTATATTCACAGCACATGTACATTAGTTTGATCTGCAGAAAGCATTAGAACCAAGCTGGCGCGCGGGTTCAAGGTCAACAATGACATCACGGTGCAACACCGTCTACTGGTAACATGTGCCTGCGATTCTCGTTGTCGCTGTAAACAGAAGGTAATGTATCAGTGTGACTTGAGCTGAGGTGCCGGATGCCTCGCACACGTATGTGCGAATCGTACCGTCAAATCAGTGAGTTTGAAAGAGAGCTCATTATAATGAGCATTATTGGCACTCTGATACATCCATCCGGGAAATTGCTGCTCGTGTGCGACGAAGTCTTTCAGCAGTGCAACGCGTGTGTGCAGAATGGATCACAGAAGGCCGTAGAACACGATGATATGGGTCAGGTTGCACCTTCCAGGCCAACTCACCCCCTCCCCCGAGAAGATCGACACCTCATCCGAATCACTTAGCACAGTGGAACAATGAGTGTAACACATCCGACACTAACAGGGGTGACAGTGCGTTGCCGTTTATTATGTTATGGGTTACGTACACGTCGTCCACTTCTCCGTCTACCTTTGACGAATGTGCAGATGGCTAGACGGCAATGCTAGACGGCAATGGTGCATGGAACGACGCCACTGTAGACAGGAATGGCATCAGATAGTCGGACGAATCCAGGTCTGGAAACGATGGCCGCATTTGTTCCGCTGCAGACAGAGGAAGTGGCATCAATGTGACTGCATTCGCACAAGGCATACTGCGCCAACTCGAGGTCTTATGGTTCAAATGGCTCTGAGCACTATGGGACTCAACTGCTGAGGTCATTAGTCCCCTAGAACTTAGAACTAGTTAAACCTAACTAACCTAAGGACGTCACAAACATCCATGCCCGAGGCAGGATTCGAACCTGCGACCGTAGCGGTCTTGCGGTTCCAGACTGCAGCGCCTTTAACCGCACGGCCACTTCGGCCGGCCGAGGTCTTATGGTGTGGGGTGCTACTGGGTACAACCTCAAATAATAGTTAGTGCGTGTCCAACGTACTGTGACCAGTGTGACCTATGTGAATGACATCCTGCGACTCATAGCTATTTCCTTTCTGCACAACACCCTAGACACCATTTTTCAGCTAGACAATGCATGACCACGTATAGCTGCACGAATATGTGCCTTCTTGGTGTCACAGGATGTCACCTTTTTGCTCACCCTTTGGATGTGGCCCGCCAGATCACAAAACTTGTCGCCAATCGAAAATGTCTGGGAGTGAGATATGGCGGAATGACAGGTGCAGCGCTGTGACCAAATGCCAACCACAGAAGGAGAACTTTGGGTCCAGGTGAACGCAATATGGATGGCTATGCCACAGGACGGCATTCGTGCCCTATACATGTCGATGCCATCACGCATGGAACAAGTTATTAGAGGCCATGGCGAATCCTGAGCCTACTTGGCAACAGGACACATGCTGAAGCGAGATGAGTGAAATGCTAATGAAACGAGATGAGTGAAATGCTAATCATTTCTGCAGAACATACTAATGTAAGTGTCCTGTGAATACGAACGTCCTACATCTAGTCGTTCAATGTTTTTTTCTGAACATGAGAGTATGTTCCAAAATTTTGCTGCACATCGACGTTCATTATATGGGCCTGTAATTTAGTGAATTACTCCTACTGTCTTTCTTGAATAGTAGTGTGACCTGTGCAATTTTCCAGTCTTTGAGTACGGATCTCTCATCGAGCGATCGGTTGTATCTGATGTTAAATATGGAGCTATTGCATCAGTATTCTCTGAAAGGAACCTAGTTGGTTTAGAGCCTGGACCGGAAGATTTTCTTTTATTAAGTGATTTAAGCTGCTTCACTACTCCGAGGATATCTACTGCTAAGATACTCATGTTGGCAGATGTTCGTGATTGGAATTCTGGAATATTTACTTCGTCTTCTTTGCTGAAGGAACTTCGGAAGGCCGTGTTTAGTAGCTCTGCTTTAGCAGCACTGCCATCGACAATATTTCCATTGATACTGCGCAGAGAAAGCATGGGTTGTGTCTTGCTGCTAGCATACCTTACACACGATCAGGCCTCTTCCGATTTTCTGCCAGGTTTCGAGACAAAGTTTCTTGTGAAAACTATTATAGGCATTTCGCATTCAAGTACGGGCTGAATTTTGACCTTCTGTAAAAGTTCGCCAATCTTGGGGATTCTGTATTCGTTTAAATTGGGCGTGCTTTTTTCGTTGTTTCCGCAACAGTGCTCTGACCTGTTTCGTGAACCATGGGGTCTCAGCTCCGTCGTTTGTTAATTTATTTGGTACAAATCTGTCAATTGCTGTCGATATTATTTCTTTGAATTCAAGCCACATCTGGTCTGCAGTTACGTTGTTAATTTGGTAGGAGGAGAAATTGTCCTTAAGGGAGGCGTCAAACGAACGTTTATCTGCTTTTTATTCATATACATATTTTTCGTCTATTTTTGGAGGCTTTGGAAGTGACGGTATTCACTCTCGGTCCGACGACCCCGTGTTTACTAATCCTTGTATCCATTTTGATGCTCGTCGTTAGCTACGATTACTTTTTTTCAAGAACGGAAATAATCAGTCGCCTGTTGCCGAAATTTTTATTAAATTATCTTCTTGACTAGTTTCGACAAATTAACTGCCATCCCCAGAAGTTCATACAATTAAGCTTACTCCAACATCTGGCGACAGCTTTTTTTATCTGACCAGTTAGAAGGTTTAAAATTTTATTCATGGCTGTCAATCAGCAGCTGTGAAGCACGTTTTCAGATTGATAATGATAAATCGTCAGCTGCACAAATTTTATGCAATTATATTCTTGATTAGTTTCGGCAAATTAATTTGCCATCATCAGAAGGTCCTCACGACTTTAGCCAGCTTTCAATGCCAATAACGATCTGAGCATAAGTGCTTTCTAGACACATCAAAAAAAGTTTTGCATCACCCCGGTTCGCAGAACTTCTGAAGATAGGCGTTGACTGTGGGTATTGTATCACAGACACAGTCCCTTTGACTGTTCAGAGATATCACTAAACCCGCACAAAGATGTAAACAACCGCGCATGAGCAGCGCCTATTAGACGGAGGGGGTCTAACAGCCGATCAGTTCCAGTCATTCCACCAGGAAGGAGGTACACACCTCGTGTTGTCTGTAGGTCAACCATGCCTAGACTGTCATTATCGCGGTTCGGGAAGCGTCCAGGCGTCTCGGTGTGAATCAAAACGATGTTGTTCGGACATGGAGGAGATACAGAGAGACAGGAACTGTCGATGACATGCCTCGCTCCAGCCGCCCAAAGGCTACTACTGCAGTGGAAAACCTCTACCTACTAATTATGGCTCGTAGGAACCCCGATAGCAACGCTACCATGTAGAATAATGCTTTTCGTGCAGCCACAGGAAGTCGTGTTACGACTCAAACTGTGCGCAATAGGCTGCATGATGTGCAACTTCACTCTCGACGTCCGTGGCGAGGTCCATCTTTGCAACCACGACAGCATGCAGCGCGGTACGGATGGGCCCTACAACATGCCCAATGGACCGCTCAGGATTGGCATATGCCTTCAACCAGACAATCATCGGAGACGTGTTTGGAGGCAACCTGGTCAGGCTGAACGCCTTAGACACACTGTCCAGCGAGTGCAGCACGGTGTAAGTAACCTGCTGTTTTGGGGTGCATTATGTGGGGCCGACGTACGCCGCTGGTGGTCATGGAAGTCACCGTAGCGGCTGTACGATACGTGAATGCCATCCTCCGACCGATAGTGCAAACCATATCGGCAGCATATTGGCGAAGCATTCGTCTTCAGGACGACAATTCGCGCCCCCCTCGTGCATATCTTGTGAATGACTTCCTTCGGGATAACGATATCGCTCGACTAGATTGGCCAGCATGTTCTCCAGACATGAACCCTATCGAACATCCCTGGGATAGATTGGAAAGGGCTGTTTACGGACGCCGTGACCCACTAACCACTCTGAGGGATCTACGCCGAATCGCCACTGAAGAGTGGGACAATCTAGACCAACAGTGCCTCGATGAACTTGTGGATAGTATGCCACAACGAATACAGTCATGCATCAGTGTAAGAGGACGTGCCAATGAGTATTAGAGGTACCGGTGTGTACAACAATCTGGACCCCCACCTCTTAAAGTCTCGTTGTATACTGGTACAAAATGCAATGTGTGGTTTCCATGGGTTGGAAATGATGTTTATGTTGATCTCTATTCCAATTTTCTGTACAGGTTCCAGAACTCTCAGAACCGAGGTAATGCAAAAATTTTTTTGATGTGTGTATTAACATCTGGAGCTCTGCCATTTTCCCAACACTGGTACGACAATTTACAACTGTTATACCGATGGTTCCTAGATCTACATTTTCCTGTGTTCAGCCTGCACCCCTTGAGACTGAAGCCCTTTATGTGTTTCCCCAAGACCCTCTAACCTTAAAAAAACCTTCCAGTCCACGCTGAAAAGCCCTCACTTCCCGTATAGTTTCTTCCTGCATGTAATGGACTCTTGACCCTTTTAGCGGAACGCGAAACTCCAGAAGACGAGGAATCTGCGGCGTACACGGTCGCAGAACTGGATGAGCCTCTGATTCAGACACTCCAACCAACACTGTATCAGAGGTCCGCAATCCGTCCTGTCGACTATGCTGTAAATGGTGAGCTCTGCTTTCATCTTGCGAACAAGACTGTCACAGCCTTTACCAGTTCTGATCGCCGCTCGAAACCAAAGAGAGTCTCTTCCCTTTCCAAAACTACACACATCACTGGTAGCGAAGTGAGCCATCACCTGCAGTTGGGTGCACCCCATACTGTTCATGGTATCTGAAAGGACCTGTTCCACATCTGGAATGACTTATCCATTTTCACAGGTGGTGTGTATTGGCTTTCTTCCCCTACTTGGCAGCCATGCCCTTTAGGGGCCTCATAACGCTCATGAAATTGGAGCTCCAATAATCCCACCATCTCTGACTGCCTGGATATTGCCAGCTGATAAGTTTCCTCTGAAACAGGACAATTGACTGCATTTGGCTGAGGGACATTGTCAACCAAATAACATCTGGAATCTGTTTGTCAGACTAACCAGTGAGGCCGTAAGTTCGGCCCTGTGGGAAGTCTCTTGCAGCCTGAGGTGGCCTCCCACTCGGATGAAGGGTCAACCTCAATGCGAGCAGTAACTGGGCTGGCCACTGCTGCGGACTGATTGGCGAATTCGAGACTCGTGCTGGACATCCGCTGGATCCCCACAGCTAGCCCACAACAGTGGTGCGCTTCTATTGCAGCCTCCAGCTGTGTAACCGAAGCCAACATAGCCTGGAACTGAGAGCGAAGTGTCACCAACTTGGCTCGCATTATGCACACAGCAATCACAGTCTCTATCTGTACTAAAGGCTGTGGAAGACTACACTACACAGACAAACGGACGACTATAGACAGATGCTGAGAACCCTAATGTAGACACTGATGAAAAAGCAAGAATTGTGTCTAATGAATTAGATTAACATGCGGAGATCCAAAACTAAACTACCACAGCTGAGACTACATAGTTCGCTCCTGATTAGGAACCTGTAATATGTTACAAAATCTGTTTACTTTCCTACACAAACTAAAGCGCAAAAACTGTGTCTATTAAATATTAAATTAACACGCAGAAATTCAAAAACTAAACTACCAAGGACACAGATGAAACTACACTCCTGGAAATGGAAAAAAGAACACATTGACACCGGTGTGTCAGACCCACCATACTTGCTCCGGACACTGCGAGAGGGCTGTACAAGCAATGATCACACGCACGGCACAGCGGACACACCAGGAACCGCGGTGTTGGCCGTCGAATGGCGCTAGCTGCGCAGCATTTGTGCACCGCCGCCGTCAGTGTCAGCCAGTTTGCCGTGGCATACGGAGCTCCATCGCAGTCTTTAACACTGGTAGCATGCCGCGACAGCGTGGACGTGAACCGTATGTGCAGTTGACGGACTTTGAGCGAGGGCGTATAGTGGGCATGCGGGAGGCCGGGTGGACGTACCGCCGAATTGCTCAACACGTGGGGCGTGAGGTCTCCACAGTACATCGATGTTGTCGCCAGTGGTCGGAGGAAGGTGCACGTGCCCGTCGACCTGGGACCGGACCGCAGCGACGCACGGATGCACGCCAAGACCGTAGGATCCTACGCAGTGCCGTAGGGGACCGCACCGCCACTTCCCAGCAAATTAGGGACACTGTTGCTCCTGGGGTATCGGCGAGGACCATTCGCAACCGTCTCCATGAAGCTGGGCTACGGTCCCGCACACCGTTAGACCGTCTTCCGCTCACGCCCCAACATCGTGCAGCCCGCCTCCAGTGGTGTCGCGACAGGCGTGAATGGAGGGACGAATGGAGACGTGTCGTCTTCAGCGATGAGAGTCGCTTCTGCCTTGGTGCCAATGATAGTCGTATGCGTGTTTGGCGCCGTGCAGGTGAGCGCCACAATCAGGACTGCATACGACCGAGGCACACAGGGCCAACACCCGGCATCATGGTGTGGGGAGCGATCTCCTACACTGGCCGTACACCACTGGTGATCGTCGAGGGGACACTGAATAGTGCACGGTACATCCAAACCGTCATCGAACCCATCGTTCTACCATTCCTAGACCGGCAAGGGAACTTGCTGTTCCAACAGGACAATGCACGTCCGCATGTATCCCGTGCCACCCAACGTGCTCTAGAAGGTGTAAGTCAACTACCCTGGCCAGCAAGATCTCCGGATCTGTCCGCCATTGAGCATGTTTGGGACTGGATGAAGCGTCGTCTCACGCGGTCTGCACGTCCAGCACGAACGCTGGTCCAACTGAGGCGCCAGGTGGAAATGGCATGGCAAGCCGTTCCACAGGACTACATCCAGCATCTCTACGATCGTCTCCATGGGAGAATAGCAGCCTGCATTGCTGCGAAAGGTGGATATACACTGTACTAGAGCCGACATTGTGCATGCTCTGTTGCCTGTGTCTATGTGCCTGTGGTTCTGTCAGTGTGATCATGTGATGTATCTGACCCCAGGAATGTGTCAATAAAGTTTCCCCTTCCTGGGACAATGAATTCACGGTGTTCTTATTTCAATTTCCAGGAGTGTATATAATTCGCTTCTACTTAGGAACTCGTAAAATGTCACAAAATCCGTTACTTCACTGTTGCTGCTCTGTCTTGGCCAATGGTCGCTGCCTGACTTATGCAAGTCTTTTAGTCAAGTTGTGCCACATATTCCTTTTCTCCCGAATTCTCTTCAGTACTTCCTCTTTAATTACATTATCTATCCATCTACTCTTCAGCATTATTATATAGCAACACATTTCAAGGCCGTCCGGAGTGGCCGAGCGGTTAAAGGCGCTACGGTTTGGAACCGCACGACCGCTACGGTCGCAGGTTCGAATCCTGCCTCGGGCATGGATGTGTGTGATGTCCTTAGGTTAGTTAGGTTTAAGTAATTCTAAGTTCTAGGGGACTTACGACCACAGCAGTTGAGTCCCATAGTGCTCAGAGCCATTTGAACCATTTGAACACATTTCATTAGCTTCTATCCTCTGCTTGCCTGGACTGTTCATCGTCCCCATTTCACTTCCATGCAAGTCTACACTCCAGATAAATACCTTCAGAAAAGACTTTCTAGCACCTCAATCTATATCGATGTCAACAAATTTTTCTTCTTGAGAAAGTCTGGCTGTTGCCAGTCTACATTTAATATCTGCTCCACATCGGGCATCATCAGTTACTTTACTGCCCAAACAATAAAACTCATCTACTATTTTTAGTGTCTCATTTCCTATTCAAATTCCGTCAGCATCAACTGTTTTAATTCGCCTGCATTCCATTATCCTTAATTTACTTTTCTTAATGTTCATCTTGTATCCTCCTTTCAAGACACTGCCCATTGGCTTCAGCTGCTGTTCCAAGTCCTCTGATGTCTCTGACCAAATTATAATTTAATCGGAATACTTCAAAATTTCTGAATAGAAGCGCCTTCATCATAATTTTTTCGTGCTCTATTAAATTAGACGATGTATTTCGGATCCTGTGGGTAAATCATTTGGTGCAAATCGTCTAATACGTAATTTAAATTCGATTTTGAATGAGTTGAAGTGCATTTTTTTGTAATGACAAAGTTAGATGCTAGATTTCGTAAATCGAATGCGGTAAATATGTGAGGATCAGTGGAAAAACAGTAAAAAATTTACTGAACAAACAAAGAAGAAAATATTTAAGCTTATGAGGTCAGCATACTTATGTATCAGGGACGCTGCATTGAAGCGTGAAGTGAACTGGAAGTTAAGATTCGGTGAGTGAGCGCGATCGGAGGGCCGAAGCTGCCGGCTCGCAAGAAGCGGTAATTCCAGGTTCGAGTCCCGGTCCGGCAACAAATTTTCAGTTTTCGGCATTCATTACCATAATGCCCTGTTCAGCTAAAGTCACGAATTCCCGCCCATTCCCTTCAATTTTTCCCATTTCTCTATTTCATATAAGTGGTTTCAGACATGTCGAATTCCTGGTCATAGAGCGTTTACCAGAGTTTTTAGCATATTGGGTGAACCTGGTATTCTTCCAAGTTACTATTTTTTTCCGAATGTGTAGTTCAACAGCCTGCACGGCAACAGCAACACATTGTTGAAATGATGCAGCGTTGTCCTATTACCAGTACATGGCAACTTTTTGGGACATGGCATTGTCCGACGAATATGTATATTGCGAACATTACATGCGGAAGACCTGTGCCTATTTCACATACAACGTGTCCACAATCTTCACATTGGCGACAATGCCACACGACTTGCATTTTGTTACTGGTTGAACGACAATCATCATTTTCTTCCATTAATACTGTTCACTGATGAAGAAACGTTTACACGCAATGGAATCAACACAGGTAATAATCATCGATGGCCGTTATAGTGAAAAAGATTTTCCAAATTCGTTTCTGAATCAATGATACAGGGTGTTTCGAAAATGACCGGTATATTTGAAACGGCAATAAAAACTAAACGAGCAGCGATAGAAATACACCGTTTGTTGCAATATGCTTGGGACAACAGTACATTTTCAGGCAAACAAACTTTCGAAATTACAGTAGTTACAATTTTCAACAACAGATGGCGCTGCGGTCTGGGAAACTCTATAGTACGATATTTTCCACATATCCACCATGCGTAGCAATAATATGGCGTAGTCTCTGAATGAAATTACCCGAAACCTTTGACAACGTGTCTGGCGGAATGGCTTCACATGCACATGAGATGTACTGCTGTTCAATTGTTTCTGGATTCTGGCGGTACACCTGGTCTTTCAAGTGTCCCCACAGAAAGAAGTCACAGGGGTTCATGTCTGGCGAATAGGGAGGCCAATCCACGCCGCCTCCTGTATGTTTCGGATAGCCCAAAGCAATCACACGATCATCGAAATATTCATTCAGGAAATTAAAGACGTCGGCCGTGCGATGTGGCCGGGCACCATCTTGCACAAACCACGAGGTGTTCGCAGTGTCGTCTAAGGCAGTTTGTACCGCCACAAATTCACGAAGAATGTCCAGATAGCGTGATGCAGTAATCGTTTCGGATCTGAAAAATGGGCCAATGATTCCTTTGGAAGAAATGGCGGCCCAGACCAGTGCTTTTTGAGGATGCAGGGACGATGGGACTGCAACATGGGGCTTTTCGGTTCCCCATATGCGCCAGTTCTGTTTATTGACGAAGCCGTCCAGGTAAAAATAAGCTTCGTCAGTAAACCAAATGCTGCCCACATGCATATCGCCGTCATCAATCCTGTGCACTATATCGTTAGCGAATGTCTCTTGCAGCACTGGTAGCAGCGCTGAGGGGTTGCCGCGTTTGAATTTTGTATGGATAGAGGCGTAAACTCTGGCGCATGAGACGATACGTGGACGTTGGCGTCATTTGGACCGCAGCTGCAACACGGCGATCGGAAACCCGAGGCCGCTGTTGGATCACCTGCTGCACTAGCTGCGCGTTGCCCTCTGTGGTTGCCGTACGCGGTAGCCCTACCTTTCCAGCACGCTCATCCGTCACGTTCCCAGTCCATTGAAATTTTTCAAACAGATCCTTTATTGTATCGCTTTTCGGTCCTTTGGTTACATTAAACCTCCGTTGAAAACTTCGTCTTGTTGCAACAACACTGTGTTCTAGGCGGTGGAATTCCAACACCAGAAAAATCCTCTGTTCTAAGGAATAAACCATGTTGTCTACAGCACACTTGCACGTTGTGAACAGCACACGCTTACAGCAGAAAGACGACGTACAGAATGGCGCACCCACAGACTGCGTTGTCTTCTATATCTTTCACATCACTTGCAGCGCCATCTGTTGTTGAAAATTGTAACTACTGTAATTTCGAAAGTTTGTCCGCCTGAAAATGTACTGTTGTCCCAAGCATATTGCAACAAACGGTGTATTTCTATCGCTGCTCGTTTAGTTTTTATTGCCGTTTCAAATATACCGGTCATTTTTGAAACACCCTGTAGGTGCAGCATGACCGGTAAAATGGTGATAGCTCCGGTCTCTTCAGAAGAGGAATGATGGGAGGGAATTAATTGATTTTTTGAAAAATTCGTTTGTTGGACACCTTGAGGACATTCCTTTGGCCACAAGTACTGCAATGTTCTTCCAGCATGATGGAGCTCCTCCGCATTTTACCAGACGTGTGATGGAAAATCTCAACGGCACTTGCTCTAATCACTGGATAGGTTCGTGGTAGCAAATTAATTCGTCACGAAGATCGTCAGATCTTACACCATTAGTTTTTTATGGTGTTGGATGAAGTCTGGGATGCGCAAACTGAAATCTCAGTGGACGCTCCAGGATACGACGACAACTTAACGGGCTGGAGTAAGATGCAGCTGAGTTTATCGAAGGCCATTTGCTACTTCACAATAGTTGGTAGTCCTTTATTTAATAATATGTACCTGAAAACGTCAAACATCGAACTTAAATAAAGTTTCTTCTTGTGTTTCAGGACAAGTAATACCTCTTTAAAATAACAAGTTTAACATTCATGGAAATACAGCTCAAAACCCCTTTAGACATCCATAAGATTTCAACCAGGCACGTACGTCATGAAGGTAGGCCAGAGCTCGCTCGCACACCTCAGCAGACAAACTACGTTTCCACACCTGTTAACTCGTAACTAGGTGCGTACGTACAAACGAAAATTTCATCTTCTTCTAGAATGCGATATTATGGAGTCTTAATCTTACTAGTCCTACAATGATAGAAGTCCATAGGCCCACTTATGATTTGTTACGGCTGTACTGGGGTACAATAAAATTAAAATCATGCCAAAATTATTGTCACTGGCATAAGGCACCACTTCTTGTATAAAATGAGGACTGTTAAGCAGAAGAGACTAAACGCTATGACCGAACGAGGTGGCGCAGTGGTTAGCACACTGGACTCGCATTCGGGAGGACGACGGTTCAATCCCGTGTCCGGCCACCCTGATTTAGGTTTTCCGTGAATTCCCTAAATTCCTCCAGGCAAATGTCGGGATAGTTCCTTTGGAAGGGCACGGCCTACTTCCTTCCCCATCCTTCCCTAATCCGATGAGACCGATGACCTCGCAGTTTGGTCTCCTCCCACAAATCAATCCAACCCAACTAAATGCTATGAACAAGCCGTAACACCATTTATGTCGAGTATTGTTCTTAAATTCATAGTATCACATTTAAGTAAAAGATGCAACTCTAGTTAGTATGTACACGCCCAGCTGCGAGCTAACAGGTTCAGCAACGCATTTTGTCTGCTGAGCTGAGCGAGCGAGCGAGTTCAGGCCTACCTTCGTGACGTACGCGCCGCGGCCTGTCTGTCTAGTGGGCCTCGAATCACAGTCAGAGCATTAGCAGAACATTTGAAAACCACTTATTAGATAGTAAACTTCAAACAAGGAAGGTGGCCTTTATTCAGAAAAAAACTGCAAATTCAGGATTACCATTAAAATAACTTGAGGGCAGTAATATCAGAAATTGAATCCGCCTTGATGCAAAACACCTTGTTATTCGTATATTTCTTTATTCTCCCAAACTTGTTTCGGCGACAAATATCACCATGATCCGTGTTTTTTTAATCTAAAACACGCAGAAAATAGCATGGCTACACACACACAGAAGCACCTTATTACATTTTTACTATTCGTTTTTTGAAATATAGTTTTCTATGGATACTTTCATAACTACCTCATTTATTGTATGTTACAGCATGTTTTAAGAATTATTGTCGCTGTTTGCAACATATTTTCTGTGCGCCTTTTTTCTGTTGCCATTTTTTACTTAGCGAACATCATGTCATCTGCAACCGTGTGAGCGGCTGTTAGTAAACAAAATACTAAAAGGTGGACTTCGTATGTCAGCAATATATACTTGGGGTTGTGGTAGCGTTGTGAAAACCATTTATTTGGTGTGTACTGAGCTGTTACGTAGCTATTCGCGTACTCACGTTCCTTGGATGGTATGTAGCTGCTTTTATACACAGGAAAACAAAACTTTCGCACTTTGTTTCTGATCCAATATATAACGCCATCTTGCTGTTCGCGTGTGTCGCGAGAGGTGTATCGCATGTGGCGAGAAAGGCTGCGAAAACCTGTAGCGCGAATTACGACGACTTCTGTTCATTATTTATATCTCTGTGTGTGATGGGGAAGTGGTTCTTTTGCACGTGTGAGCTTTATGTTCTGTGTCCTTGGTGAAATGGAAGAGTTCCAAGATAAAATTAATGTAACTTGAGGGCGCTTTTGGCGCTAGCAGTTTAGCAACTCTTCAAACAGAAAAGTAACGATAGTCAAAATTTTACAGGTTCATCATGTGGAAAGTCCTTTGAGAACTAACAGTTTTGCAATAGAAGGTAACAACGATTTCAAAATTTACAGCAATAGACAATCAAGAATTGAAAGATCTTCAGATCAAGCAGTAATACAAGACAAGGCCGGGCTGGCGGCGGCAAGGCTAGGATGGCTTAGGCTAGCGGACACCATGGTTTAATCCTAAATTCTAATGCCGTAAGATTAAGAACTTAACTTACAGAGAGATGCCACGCTAAGCGAGGAGGCCGCGCCACCTCAGTGGCTGCCGCAAGACGGAAGGAGGAACACCACACCTCACGCACGTACACAGCCGACTTGCGCTGGCCACTTCCCCTGGGTCGGCGGGTAGTGGATAACACGCCGGGGCCAACGGCTCCAACGCCACTACCAACATGGGCAGCCGAGAGCACACAAACAGGCATATCGTTCATGCAAGACTGAGCATCAAAAATAAGTTAATTCCCAAGGCCCGGCACAAGAATACCAAATGCAAACTTCGCTCCAGACACCGACAAAAAAAAAAGAAAAAATGGTTCAAATGGCTCTGAGCACTAAGGGACTTAACATCTGTGGTCATCAGTCCCCTAGAACTTAGAACTACTTAAACCTAACTAACCTAAGGACATCACACAACACCCAGTCGTCACGAGGCAGAGAAAATCCCTGACCCCGCCGGGAATCGAACCCGGGAACCCGGGCGCGGGAAGCGAGAACGCGGTAGCTGCGGACACACCGACCAAAATCTAAGCGTTACAATTACTGTATAATTAAAACAAATATTAACCGGTTAATTGTTTAACAGTGACGGCCAAACTCTCGGAATGAATTTGATTAAACAGCCAACAATTAACAAGACCCCCAAAAAATCAGATTCACTTAGGTAAGATTAATAGTAAGAAGAAATGCTGAAGCACTAATACCTGAGCATGAGATCACAGTAATAATAAAATAAACAACAATGAAACAAATTCCTTCTTTTAAGAGAAGTTTTGTATCTCACAAACACCTTCCAATGTGAGCACATAAAACAAGCCAAGATTCATCGGGCCATTAGCGTTTGCATGTCACGACCATGCCCGATCTTACAATTCATACACAAGTCGGCCAGTAAAGAACTTGCCACATTAAACGTCAGGTTCAGTATTCGACCTCAATGGTCACTAATATATGACCTAGAACATATTACAACCATATTCATTTTACACCAAACCAATAATGACAAGATCGCCGAAATGCTGAACGAACTGCAATAAAAAGAAGACAGCTTCAATACACTCAAATATATCACGCATAAGGGAAGTTCACACAGAAAGGGGTAGGTTGAATTTACTAGCTTGAGTACGGAGTGACGGAGAACAGAGGGCAAACCAACCTAACGGGAGCAAGTCCGGCACCGTGGCACAGATGCCCAAATCCACAGACAGCTGTACCATTCCCAAACAAGGTAGGAGTGACGGTTACCCGGGAAAATCTATGTGGTCACGACGCCTACATCAGCAGACGGTCACTCACAAACCAGAACAGTCAATCGAGCTAACGCCGTGGGTCCCAGCACTCCACACCAGCACGGCCCCGTACCAACACCGACTCAAAGGAAGGCCTCGGCGCTTGTTCGTGACGTCACGTCAGCTAGACACGGCGAACGCCAGGTCTGTTGCAGGCATACTCATAATGATGGTGCCTCCCTCTCTGACACAGGAAAATGTGAAACTATTGGCGGTAAGTGACGAACACACATTGTTCTGAGAGATTTCTGCAATCAATTAATTGTGCAATTCATTACACTTATTAACAAATAATGTACTCCTGAACTTAAATTTCCACCTGTTTTAAGGATTGACATACAAAAACAACTTCATGGTCCAGCAGCAACAGAATTCGTGCTTCTTTACCTTATTTGTAAATCTGAGGAAGTTACGTTTGTACTGGGTTGCTTTTACAAGAAACTGTGAACATATTGGCGCTCTTATTTAGGTATCTTGGTTGACTAAGGGGTGAGGAGCACCGAATGTTAATGAAATATCTTGCGATTGTACACGTTGGGGGAAGGGGTGGGGGACAGAAGAAGAGGCAAAAGAGAGATACTTGTTTTATCAAAAAAAAAATTTATCTTAGAAAGGGGAATATTAATCTTTCCTAATGTGCATGTTTAGAAAAGTTTGAGCTCAGCGGTATTTTCGATGTATGAAGCTATTTTGTTTCCTGTTTAGAATTCCTTTCGTTGAAAACGACTGTAATCTAATGACTGGCAACAGTTGGACATTTACACATGTAAATTAGTTCAAATTTCCAGTGACGATGTCAAACGAAAATAAATAAGTAAATAAATAAAAGATACGAATTAATTGTGAGGGGGTTGGGATAAGTTTCCATAACAAAATGGATCAAGTAAATATAGTTACTTGAGTGTAAAATTTCCGAAGCTTGCAATGGGGCAAAGCATCTTCTCATATTTATCTACGTTTGTTTCGACACGATTCAGTAATACAGAACTATGATCTTCATTTGTAGCTTTACGATAGTAAGAAAATCTTTCATCTATCTAAAACTGCAGAATCCAAAACAATACCAAACATTTTGTCCAAAAATAAGAGATTTATAGTGATGAGCACGCCCAGGCGTTTCTGCGTGCGACAGACCTGGCGTTCGCCGTGCCTAGCTGACGTGACGTCACCAACCAGCGCCGAGGCCTTCCTTTGAGTCGGTGTTGCCCGTACACGTAGCTACCTGCTTGGACGAACGAGTGCCGATCAGGCCCCGTTATCGCACGCTCACTGTTCGTCACGCGTTCCTCCCTCTCGCTGCCCCACCTTACGTCAGCAACCTGCCTGCAGCTTCCTCTAACCGAAGGGTCAACTACAAGCCGAAAGAAGCGCCACCCGGTGGCGCGACAGGAAAACTGATCGCGCGAGTTAGCAACGATGTAACAGCTCGGAAAACAAGCCGACACGGGTCACAAACGAAAGGTGAAGAGGGGAGATGAACTGCTTGGTCGCATCATGGATGCTGCCGCCCTTGTTAGAGAAAGTGCAGAGTCACTCAGACATGCAAAACAAGATTTTTATTCTTCCAAGTGTGCACAAATGCAGTGAAGTTGACGGTCGGATATTCGGACATTTATTGTGAAGTGTGCACAAAAATTCAAGAAAGGTGATAGGAGTAATCCACTAAATTACAGGCCCATATCGTTAACGTCGATATGCAGCAGGATTTTGGAACATATATTGCATTCGAACATTATGAATTACCTCGAAGAAAACTGTCTATTGACACACAGTCAACATGGGTTTAGTAAACATCGTTCATGTGAAACACATGAAGGGTTGAGTGCTATTGACAAGGGATTTCAGATCGATTCCGTATTTCTTGATTTCCGGAAGGCTTTTGACATTGAACCGCACAAGCGGATTGCAGTGAAATTGCGTGCTTATGGAATATTGTCTCAGTTATGTGACTGGAATTATGTTTTCCTGTCAGAGAGGTCACAGTTCGTAGTAACTGAAGGAAAGTCACAGAGTAAAACAGAAGTGATTTCTGGCGTTCCCCAAGGCCCTTTGCTATTCCTTATCTATATTAACGACGCAGGAGACAATCTCAGCAGCCGTCTTAGGTTGTTTGCAGTTAACGCTGTCGTTTCTCGACTAGTAAAGTCATCAGAAGATCAAAACAAATTGCAAGATGATTCAGAAAAGATATATGTATGTTGCGAAAACTGGCAATTGACCCTAAACAACGGAAAGTGTGAGGTCATATACATGAGTGCTAAAACGCGTCCGTTAAACTTCGGTTACATGATAAATCAGTAAAATTAAAAGGCCGTAAATTCAAACAAATACGAATTATAATTATGAAGAACTTAAATTGGAAGGAACACAGAGAAAATGTTGTGGGGAAGGCTAACCAAATACTGCATTTTATAGGCAGGACACTTGTCTTGTATAGGCTTTGCCGACCGCAGAGCCGTATTCTGCCTGTTTAGATATCTCTCTATAGGGTGGTCCAAAAGTCCAGAAACATCCTCATAAAATACAAATGGAGTAGCAAACAAGGAAACAGAGTCCCTACACACGAGGAACGGGAAGGGGGAAACTTTATGGGCTATGGCACCAACATGGCGGCCATCTTGAAAGCCATCATCTTGGATTTAACTCCAAAATTTCAAATGGGAATGTGGTCATGTGACATATCAGACAGATAGAGAATTTCACCAGAAAAACAATGCCGTTGTTATTTTAAACATAGTTTTATTCATTCTCGGGTTAAAGCCAATTACTTGCGGCAGCATTGGGACACTCGGCAGCATGTGTGTTATGTGCCGAAGAGACATTACACAGTCCAGAGAGACCACCAACAGTCATAGGAATGGCTCGATATGTTGTCCATTATGTTGGATTGGTAATGCTATCCTCAGAACCCAGACCTGATGAACTTTGACCAACACATCTGGCTGAATTTGACTACACACATCAACAATGCGCTGCTTTAGAGGATGCAAATCCCGTATGCTCACGGAATAAACCAGTGCTTTGACATGACCCAAAAGATAAAAATTCAAAGGAGTCAAATCCACAGCACCCCTACGATCATTCCACTTTTGAGGGAACTGCACATCCAGGTATGCTCGCACATTGTGCCCATAATGTGGTGAGGCTCCATCATGCTGGCAGAATTCCAGAAGTGTCCTGTCCTTCGTTAACAACGAGGGAAACACTTCTTCATCCAATAACCTCAGATAATCTTTGGCTGTTAACGTACCATCAATAAAAAGAGATCCAACGACTTTGGTACCCCACACACCACACCAGACCATCACTTTTTGTGAGTCGACCGTTTTGAAAGCATCAATCCAGTGCGGATTTGTGTCGGACCAGTATCTGTGATTCTGCTTGTTCACTTCACCATTGATAAAGAAATTGGCTTCATCACTGAACAGCACCTGATAGGGGAAACGTGGGTTTATCTGCAGCTGCTGTGTCACCCATTCTGCGAACTATACCCGACACTCTGGGTCATCCTCGTTCAGGTGTTGGAGCAGCTGAATTTTGTACGGGTGCCATTTGTGCTGCGATAAAATTCGCAATTTGGTGGTATGGCTAACCCCACATTCTTGTGACAGGCGACGAGTACTCCGTTGCGGACTCTTACTAAATGAGCCAACACGCTCACTGTTGTTGCTTCATCGGTGGTGGATTTTGGTCTTCCAGCCTTAGGTTTATCTGCAACAGAACCTGTTGCTCGGAATGTGGCTAAAAGCTTGGCAACTGCGCTGTGAGTGATGGGCTGTCTGGTTGGGTGCCGACTGTTGAAATCCTCAGCAATGACCCGTGTGCTTGTTTCTCCTGATATCAAGATGATTTCAATGCGTTCTTCATGTATAAAGGACATTTTGTAACCTGTAAATAGGGAAATAATGATTAAAACGTTAGCATGCGTAAATGATACCTAACAGTTAAACACGTGTAACATGTCAGGCATGGGATAGTCACTTTGCGCCGTTTCAGACTCCATTTTATGACTTCTCAGTACGTAATACTCACGCTGCCGAGCGTCCCAGTGCTGCCGCTATTAATTGGCTATAACCCGAGAATGAAAAAAACTATGTTTAAAATAACAACGGCATTGTTTTTCTGGTGAAATTCTCTATCTGTCTGATATGTCACATGACTACATTCCCATTTGAAATTTTGGAGTTGAATCCATGATGGCGGCTTTCAAGATGGCCGCCATGTTGGTGGCCCTCGTGTGTAGAGACTCTGTTTCCTTGTTTGCTACTCCATTTGTATTTTATGAGGATGTTTGCGCACTTTTGGACCACCCTGTATTTAAGTAGGCATGCCTATAACAGTTTGTTTGGCGCTTCAGTGTATATGACAGCAATTACGCGTATTACAAATATATTTCAATTGGTATCCAAAACTGTGCCGTGACCACCTGCGATGCTGTTGCTTTCGCGGAGTTTTCTCTGTCTAATCGATATGCTTTGCGGCGCGCTGGTTGGCGAGTGCCCCCTTGATTTGCGGGACCCGGCCCTCTGAAGGGCAACGGAATACAGAGTGTGTCTGCACGAGGCATTGCGGGGGATTAGTTGACGCATGGGGTACTGCCGTGCAGCACAGGTGTTGTCACTGGGGCGCCTCTGGCTGTCGGCGAGCAGAACTGACCAGTAAACGCAGGCTCTGTTCAAGTGTCGTTCTGCCTTTGCCCTGCGACGAGGACCCCGGAGTTTGGCCTCGCTTGTAGATCTACGACTGCTCCTGGGCTAATTTTCAGATGGTGAGCTATTTGTCTGGTGGATCGTTTTCAAATCGTGAATGGGCATTCTGTTCGAGGGGTATTGTTCTAAATCGCTTGAGTGTTCAGTTTGCATCACTTTTGATCTCGAGTGGAATTAATTAACTTCGGCCCTGGTTGATTTTCGTATCAGTTCTCCATTGCTGTCAGTTGTGGCCGATATTCAGCGAATTTTTATCTTATCTGAATGAATTGCTACTTTCAAGATTTGTCAATGAATTCCTCGCCTGCGTGCTAAAGGTTAACTTTCAGTTTGAGCTGGGTTTTGATGTGCCACCCTCTGCCTGTGTGTGTGTGGGAGGGGGGGGGGGGAGGAGGGGTGTAACTTGTTGCCGTCAAAGGGCGGTGTTGTTATTAGTTAAAAATGTGTGCAGGTTTTCGTTCTTTGTGAGGTCAAAGTCCTGAGTGGCTCTGCAGATTACCTTTTATGGCTGTGAGCACTATGGGACTTAACATCGATTGTCATCAGTCCCCTAGAACTTAGAACTACTTAAACCTAACTAACCTAAGGACATCACACAACACCCAGCCATCACGAGGCAGAGAAAACCCCTGACCCCATCTTTTATGGATGTTACTTTGATTCAAGCAGTCTTAATGACAAAATTAACATCAACTGTAGCTGCAGTTTATTACGCAGTACCCAATTTTTTATAACGGGAGTAGAGTTCGTTATAAATAGGAGGGTAAGGCAGAGAGTGTGTTACTGTGAACAGTTCAGTGATAGGATTGTTCTTATCAGAATCGACAGCAAACCAACACCTACAACGATAGTGCAGGTATACAGGTCGACGTCTCAAGCTGAAGATGAAGAGATAGAGAAAGTAAATAAGGATACTGAAAGGGTAATACAGTAAGTAAAAGGAGATGAAAATCTGATAGTCATGGGGAATGGAATGCAGTTATACGGGAAGGAACAGAAGAAAAGGTTACGGGAGAATATGGGCTTGGGACAAGGAATGAGAGACGAGAAAGATTAATTGAGTTCTGTAATAAATTTCAGCTAGTAATAGCGAATACTCTGTCCAAGAATCACAAGAGGAGGAGATATGCTTGGAAAAGACCGGGTGATACGGGGTGATTTCAATTAGATTACATCATGGTCAGGCAGATTCCGAAGTCAGATACTGGATTGTAAAGCGTACCCAGGAGCAGATATAGAGTCAAATCACAATATTGTAGTGATGATGAGTATGCTGAAGTTTAAGACATTAGTGTGTGTGAATTACTAAGAGACCAAACTGCTGAGGTCATATGTCCCGAGACATATACACTACTTAAACTATATTATGCTAAGAACAACACACACACTCATGCCCGAAGGAGGACTCGAACCTCCGGCGGGACTTTGCTAGCGATGGTTTACTGTCTACATACGCTCTCATTTGCAGAGACGACAGTTTAGTATATAGTCTTCAGCTACGTCATTTGCTACGACCTAGCAAGGTACCATATTCAGTTACTATAATTACTATCTTCAAGAATGTATTCTGAACAGATAATATTGTGAATCATGCACCGTCAAGAGCGACGTTCATCATTCATGGATTAAAGTTAAGTATCAAACTAATTACGTCCGCTTTCTGAATTCTCATTCCTTGTCATGTTCCAGACCTCACGTCAGTATAGTTCTTCCCTCCTCACGCCAGCCTGCGTGAGCTAAAACGCGTGCATTTCGGCCTCCACTCGTAACACGATGTTGGCTCTTCTTCTAACCCAAAAGTTCAGATGGCTCTGAGCACTAAGGGACTTAACTTATGAGGTCATCAGTCCCCTAGAACTTAGAGAACTTAGAACTACTTAAACCTAACTAACCTAAGGACATCACACACATCCATGCCCGAGGCAGGATTCGAACCTGCGACCGTACCGGTCGCTCGGTTCCAGACTGTAGCGCCTAGAACCGCTCGGCGACTCCGGGCGGCCATGAGGAATGAAATAAATAAGAAGTGCAGAGAAGCTAAGACGAAATGGCTGCATGAAAAACGTGAAAAAATCGAAAAAGAAATCAGTCGGAAGGACAGACTCAACCTACAGAAAAGTCAAAACAACCATCGGTGACATTAAAAGCAAGGATGGTAACATTTAAAGTGCAATGGGAATTTCACTGTTAAATGCAAAAGAGAGAGCGGATAGGTGGAAAGAATACATTGAAAGCCCCTATGAGGGGGAAGATTTTTTTCTGATGTGATAGTAGAAGAAACAGGAGTTGATTTAAAAGAGATAGGGGATCCAGTTTTAGAATCAGAATTTAAGAGAGCTTTGGAGGTCTTAAGGTCAAATAAGGCAGAAGGGATAGATGACATTCCATCAGAATTTCTAAAATCATTGAGGGAATTCGCAACAAAGCGACTATTCACGTTGGTGTGTAGAATATATGAGTATGGCGACATACCATCCGGCTTTTGGAAAAATATCATCCACACAATTCCGAAGACTACAAGAGCTGACAAGTGCGAGAATTATCGCCCAATCAGGTTAACAGCTCATGCATCAAAAAGTTGCTGACAAAAATAATATACAGAAGAATGGAAAAAAATTGAGGATGTGCTAGATGACTATCAGCTTGGCTTTAGAAAGGGTAAAGGACCAGAGCGGCAATTCTGAATTTGCAGCTGAAAACTGAAGCAAGACCAAAGACAAATCAAGACATTTTCATAGGATTTGTCGACCTGGGAAAAGCGTTCGACAATGTAAAATGGTGCAACATGTTCGAAATTCCGATAAAAATGGGGGTACGCTATAGGGAGAGACAGGTGATATACAATATGTATAAGAGGCAAGAGGGAATCATTAGAGTGACCGATCAAGAACGAAGTGCTTGGATTAAAAAGAGAGTAAGACATCTTGATGATCTTGTATTTTACCGTTGTGGCAATTTAAGTGAAATGTGCGCTAATGTTGGTTTTTTGTGTGCAATAGAAACTGTTGTCAATGTACAGCCCATACTGGTTTTTGTTTCTCGCGCACGAAATTCAGACACGCGGCCGATGTTTACCGCCTACCGTCAATAGTGTGCTAATTTGTGTTTACTCTTTTCAGGCCACTGCGTTACACAATTATCACTCGATATTTGTTGTTACGCTTTTCTCTGTAAGCTGCAAATTCTTTGGTTGTTAATCAGGTTGCTCAGTTGTGATAACAGTTTTTTTGCTGTTGAGACGATTTACATTTGAATAGTTTGAAACCTTCTATCTTTGCTATAAACTGTGTTACCGTATTGACATTCGAAAGGGACTATCATTTTGCCTGGGTCAAAATTCGTTCATTCAGCTTACGACAGTATTTAAGTTTTCTTTTTAAATTTTAACTGTGGAGTTAATTCTGTGTAGCAGCAATACTGTTTTTATTAAGGTTAAGGGCCTTAAGGGTGTTTATCTTGGACACTTTCAAGAATTGTTTGCTTTTAAATTTTGTTTTAATTGACTTTGTAACCATGAGTGTACCAGCGGTTGCTTATGATAGTATTATTCTATAATTGTGTTGTTACTAATGCTTTTATCTTGGTTTTGTCAAGTAAATTTTTTGTAGTGTATCCTCAACCTGCGGCTCAGCATTCCACTCTAGCAGCCTTGTTCCGTGCCCCCTACCTTATCAAAAACACCAATAAAATGATAAAACTCTCCGCTAGTTTAATAAGTAGTTTGTCCGAGCATCCACCACACAGCCCCTAATACAGTGAGAGCCAGCTCCATATTCCGTACAGAGACTGACGAGACGTGACAGTTGAAGAGGGCTTGACACGGCTGCTTCGCGATTCTATCACTACTTGGGCGCTTATCGTCTTAGATGGTTTGCGTCCTAAAACCACAAAAAACAAATAAAAAAATCAACAACAATCACCCTCTGTGCAAACTTTTCGGGGTACGAAATACGCTTTGCGATCTCTACCATTCGCCTATATGACGGCTTCAAGTCTGCTAGGGACAATTTCAGTGAGGAGTCTGAATATCTGTGGAAAAATACAGCCTATTCATCCGCAAGAGACGAAACCAAAGATAGTATCGAGCGAAGGCCACGCTCTAACTTATCGCAAAGATATTCCATTGGGTTCAAGCCGGGACTCTGGGCAGGCCGGTCCATATCGGGAATGTCACTATCCCCAAAACACTACCTCACAGATGCTGCTTTATGAGAGGAGGTTCTCATTCATGCTGATACAAATAATCGTTGTCTCCAAATTGTTTCTCTACTGTTCGCAGTACACATTTCTGTGACTGGTCTTATCCTTCTGCATTTGGCGTTTTCTTAAGCACAATAAGGGGACCACACCCCATCCCTCATCTCCTACGTGCTTCACTTTTCGCAATAAACGTGGTGGCAGGTAGTGTTCTTAATGCATTCGTCAAACCCAAACACTTCCAACGGAAATCCAGAAGGTATAGTAGGATTCATCAATCCTAATCACTCGTTTCCATTTCCCTGCTGTTCAGCAACATCGTTCGGGCGTCTCTTAGGAATGTGTGGCTTACGAGGAGCTGCTCGACTATTGTATCCCTGCACTTTTTAACTCGCTGGAAGCACTGATTGTTTTAGGTGGACTGCTAGTACCATTTTGGAACTCAAGAATGATTTCTTCCGCTCATTATATGCAACTTTTGAGAAGAACCTTCCATAATGCTCGACTGCTCCTGTTACTCATTACGAGGGCTTGCTGAAAAGTTCCTGACTTTGTTGCCTTATAGTTGAAATAAAAAAAAACAAATGTGGGAACATTTGAAATTTTAATATACGGGCTGTTCAAAAACTCTCTCCGCAGTGCCGTTTGATTGTTAGCCGCGCGTACCGTGTGCCGCAGTGAATATACCGAAATGAAACTCAGTGAAATACAAGTTATTAATTTATTGAATATTAATTTTTACTTACAAATTTTCAAATTAAATGTTGAAAGTGTTCCCCCTGCTGTTGAATACACAATTCAATTCGTCATTTCCAAACACAAGCTGTAACATTTTTTCTGTAACAGAAGCAGTGAAATTGGATATTGCAGTTTTCAATTCATAGATGCATTTTGGACAGTTTTTATAGACAGTTGCTTTCGCTGCACCCCAGAAGAAAAAGTCAGGCGCTGTTAGGTCAGGCAATCGTGGAGGCCAAAGTCCCTGTGAAATAATGCCATCACCAAAAACATCAGCAAGCAGTGGCATCGAAACGCGAGATGTATGCGTGGTTGCACCATCTTGTTGAAAATAACCGTTCAGTATTTCACTTATCACAAGTTCTTCTATGAATGGGTACAGAATATCACTGCAGTATCGTTGTGCGTTTATTGTTTCGTTGAAAAATATGGGACCTACAATCCGATGTCTAGAAACTGAAATCCAAACTCCTAGTTTCACAGAATGAAATGGTTCGTCATGAATACGCAGTGGATTTGCAGTATTCCACATACGAGAATTTTGCAAGTTCATGTACACGGATAAATGAAACCACGCCTCATCAGCGAAAAACGTTTCATTAAGAATATCCTTTCCATTTTGTTGAACGAAATTTTTGAACCATTGACGGTAATGCAGTCTCCTGCCATGATCAGTATTTTTCAGTTCTTGCACGACTGTCACTTTGTATGGGAAAAGTTCTAATTTTTTCCTTACAGCTGTGTGGGCCGTTCCGACGCTAACATCGATTCCTGGGCGAGTTTTTTTACTGACTTGTTCGAACTCATGTACATTTTATCGTAAATATGGAGTAGTTTATCCTCAGACAAAACGCTAGGACGACCACTTCTCGGTGCATCTGTCACTGAACCCGTACTTCGAAATTTGTTAATCAAATCTCGCACAATATCGCGAAGTGGGTGTGTTGTCCCCGGGAAAACTGAATTAAATGTTTGACGAACTGAAACTGTGTATGTTCCGCCAGCTTTGAACACTTGTTCAACTAAAAACACACATTCTTCAATGGTAAGCATTTTAACAGTGACAAAAACGAAACATGCGAACAAAGGAACTAAACGTTCACGTCAACACGTAACGACACACACCAACGATACTACTGACGCTGGCTGAGATAAACGATACAGTGGAATGCTGGAGAGTCCAATT
Organism: Schistocerca americana; assembly: GCF_021461395.2. Taxonomy (NCBI): domain Eukaryota; kingdom Metazoa; phylum Arthropoda; class Insecta; order Orthoptera; family Acrididae; genus Schistocerca; species Schistocerca americana. The sequence goes on from NC_060125.1 coordinate 440,430,885, forward strand.
GAAGGGAAGTAACCCAGGCAGGCGAACAATCATACGGCACTGCGGAGAGACTTTTTGAACACCCCCGTATAACTGTGTAAATGTCTGGTGTTCGCTATTCGTACAATTTGTTCTGTTGCAGATGATAGCCAAGATGACAGAGTTATAAACAAGTTTCTCATCATTGGAGTTATGGGCCGTAATGAAGTTTTTGTTTCTCTAGGGAAAGTCCGCAAAGGACATTCACACTGAGATGTCCCAAACACTAGGATAGAAGTTTGCTTTCTACAGTACTTTGAAAACGTAGATGTCTCGTTTCATGACTGGCCTTTTCACTGTTGGAGATGAACCTTGAAGTGGTCACACTCAAACAGCAACAGACTCTGCAACTTCAGAAGCTGCATATGGGCTGATTCTTCAGGACCGACAAATATCAGGCAGAAAGATAGCAGAGATAATGGACATCTCCCGGAAGCGTGTTAGTTTCATTATCACCACACTCCTAGACATGCCCAGACTTTCAACGAAGTGAGTGCTGAAATGGTTGAACTGCGATCAGCGGAAAGACGCGTTGCAACTAAGAAAGTCACTTAGCATGTTTTTGAAGCTCCAGAGACGTTCTTGGCGAGGTTAGTGACTGAGGGTGAAATTAAGTAACAATCAAAAGAATGGCAACACAGCGGGTTCCTATGGCCGAAGAAATTGCGCACCCAGAAATCGGCCAAAAAAGTGACTGTGCCCATTTATTGAGACAAAGACAACATTCTGTTAGTGGACTGTTCACCTCAGGCATCAACTATAAAGGAACAATATTATGCTAACGTGCTGCGCCAGTTAAATAAAGCAGTTAAGAGTAAACGCCACGGAAAGGTGACGAAAGGGATTCATTTGTTGCATGACAACGCACCTGCACACGCGTGCAGCATTGTGCCTGCTAAATTGACTAAACTGTGAAACGTCCCCTTAGAACAATTATACAAGACTGTGCTTAAACTGACACACAATATTTCTTTTAGCGCAACGCAATCTGACTTTCAGTAATCCCTACAAGAGAATGGCCCTGACTAAATTAATCTACACGTTTCACACTTCTTTAGTGGCAGACCGCATGTGATTCAATAAACAGGCGATGTTTAGCGTTATGTAGACAGAGGGAAGAGCCGGTAATTTGCCTCGTGATAATATTCTTGGGTCAGTGTAGCAATATTACGCACTTCTCGGTCACATATTTTAGATAAAAGATCGGGTAAACAGAAGAAACTTATAAGACTAGTTCCAGCGACGCCCCTTAAACCAAGCAGGCAGTTCTCGCAGCACTTGCTATCGAGCTCTGCTGTACGAGCAGCAGAATCCACTATCAATCAGTGGCTGAACACCTGCGACGGTCGTTTGAGAACACCAACAACGGGCGGCCAACGTTTACGCGGAAGAGTTTGACGCGGGACTGAAGTACATTTCGGAAATTATGAAAGAAATTGGCAATGTGCACCGAATTTTGAAATGGAACCGCCGAAACGACGTAACAATGACCGATATGCGACTCGCCGATGTGATGATTTTGACTATAAGCTGTTCATTACTACACGTAAATTTAAAACATTTAAGAATTCTGGCAACGACATTCATCCACAAGCGTGGCTCCATCAATTCTCTCATTGTTTTCCTCCCAACTGGTAATTAGAGCACAGATTAGAATTTATGTGTGGCTACTTAGAGAATGAACCAGCTGTAAGAATGCGATCGGTCATTCACGATTGTCACAGTGAAGGAGAATTTTATCATGCCTTCCTCTCAGCGTATTGGTCTCAAGCTACACAAGACCGAGTAAAACATGGCATCATAATGATGAAACCACCTCAGCTGTACTGTTCTCCATCCTGATTCTCGCCGGTCTTGTGTTGCTTGTTTCGAACCTAAGATGATGACGGCAAACGCGCCATCTGAACCTGCACAGTGACACTGCTGCCACCGACTGTGCTACCACACCTGAAGACAGCCGAGTCCTGTTGCCGACCTGCAGCTCTGTGGATGGGTGGTTCCACAGTGAAATGTATTTCTGAATATGAGAATAGTTCCCGGCACTAAAGTATAGCCTAATTTGTTCGTTGAAATAATCATTGGCTACTTTTTCTATTTGTGACATTGCTTGCCTGGTACGGAGTGAGCACATCAGAGTGGCAGAAAAATTTTAGTTATATAAATTATCAAGTACATTGGTGTACGTATCACAGATGGGTATCCTGGCAGGGTCGCCATATGAAATGTCCCCTTAGAACAATTATACAAGACTGTGCTTCAACTGACACACAATATTTTTTTTTAGCGCAACGCAATCTGACTTTCTGTAATCCCTACAAGAGAATGGCCCTGACTAAATTAGTCTATACGTTTCACAAATCACTTACCTCACAAAAATCTTCATTACTCGAACTACTGCAATACAGCGAGCGCCACTACTGCCAGCTAAATAAAAGATTCAAACTACAAAAGACACTAACTACTGATAGGCATAGTTAGCAAATGAAAGATTTTAATAGAGAACAAACAATGTATTTACCTTAATAGTCATGATATATATAGCAGTTCATGCCATCCAGCCTTACAAATTTCAAAATTCCGCCATTTCTCTCTCTACATCCACCACTGCTGGCGGCTCACCTCCAACTGCGCAATGCTACGCACTGTTAACATCCAGCTGACCAACACTACAATGGCAGACAACAATGCAAACTAGCCACAGATTGCACACAACACAGCCAGTGATTTTCATACAGAGCGCTACGTGGCGTTACCAATAAGAAAATCTAAACAGCCTACTTACAACTGCTCTCCCCGATAGTCAACCATGCTCCCTAGTCGCCAGACTTAGTTAGCCTCCTCGGACTATTATCTGTTTCCGATCTTGAAGAAACACCTGAAGGGTAACCGTTTTCAGGACACTGGAGATGTCAAAGAGGCTGCGAAGAGTTGGTTTCACGATCTACGACATCGCTTATTTGCAGGGACTTGAAGAGCTGCAACAGTGATGTACCAAGTGTATCAGTCTCAGTGGCGAATATATTGAATATTTAGGTCATTTCAGAACTCTAGCTTTATTCCTTCTAGGCAAAGCCAGGGGCGTTTCACCACCCCCTCGTACATGAGTTCGACATGGCCAGCTACGGTTGTTCCTCCGCACTTCCACTTCATAATCACATCAGCAACGGTCCACCTGGGCAGTTTTAGAAGAGTTTAAATGCCCCTGATGGGTTTATTTTGTTTCGCAGGCGGCATAAAATCATTGTTTCACGTTCGAAGGCACTGAGTTCTCCTGAGCATACCAGTCTGCTGTTTCTGCTTCTCTACTTACGATACAGAACGAGTTAGCCAATGCAGCCTTTCTTCAAAATTTCATTTACTTCAGTGTAAAGTAAACACTACTCTCTTTCCCTTCATCAATAACAACATGCAGACACTAAAACAACATGAAATAGTGAATATATATATCAGCTTGCTTTGTCATACAATACCTTCAACTAGCTATATCTAAAAAAAAAGCATAATTCCAATGTTGCAATATTTATTTATGCACATCCAATCCATATGACCTACTTTGCTTCCAATGTATGCCATAATATTTACATAATATCTCCAAGTTGTAATATTTATTTATAGAGAGCTATCATTTATCGTTATCAGGAAAAAGAAAACAGGCGTTCTACGGATCGGAGCGTGGAATGTCAGATCCCTTAACTGGGCAGGTAGATTAGAAAATTTGAAAAGGGAAATGGATAGGTTAAAGTTAGATATAGTGGGAATTAGTGAAGTTCGGTGGCAGGAGGAACAATTGGTCAGGTGAATACAGGGTTATAAACAAAATCAAATAGGGGTAATGCAGGAGTAGGTTTAATAATGAATTAAATAAAATAGGAGTGTGGGTAAGCTGCTACAAACAGCATAGTGAACGCATTATTGTGGCCAAGATAGACACGAAGCCCACGCCTACTACAGTAGCACAAGTTTATATGCCAACTAGCTCTGCAGATGGTGAAGAAATTGAAGAAATGTATGATGAGATAAAAGAAATTATTCAGGTAGTGAAGGGAGACGAAAACTTAATAGTCATGGGTAACTGGAATTCGAGAGTGGAAAAGGGAGAGAAGGAAACATAGTAGGTGAATATGGATCGGGGCTATGAAATGAAAGAGGAAGCCGCATGGTAGAATTTTGCACAGAGCATAACTTAATCATAGCTAACACTTGGTTCAAGAATCATGAAAGAAAGTTGTATACATGGAAGAATCCTGGAGACACTAGAAGATTATATAATGGTAAGACAGAGATTTAGGAATCAGGTTTTAAATTGTAAGACATTTCCAGGGGCAGATGTGGACTCTGACCACAATCTATTGGTTATGAACTGTAGATTAAAACTGAAGAAGCTGCAAAACGGTGGGAATTTAAGTAGATGGGACCTGGATAAACTGAAAGAACCAGAGGTTGTACAGAGTTTCAGGTAGAGCATAAGGGAACAATTGGCAGGAATGGGGGAAAGAAATACAGTAGAAGAAGAATGGGTACCTCTGAGGGATGAAGTAGTGAAGGCAGCAGAGGATCAAGTAGGTAAAAAGACGAGGGCTAGTAGAACTCCTTGGGTAACAGAAGAAATATTGAAGTTAATTGATGAAAGGAGAAAATATAAAAATGCAGTAAATGAAGCAGGCAAAAAGGAATTCAGACGTCTCAAAAATGAGATCGACAGGAAGTGCAAAATGGCTAAGCAGGGATGGCTAGAGGACAAAAGTAAGGATGTAGAGGCTTATCACACTAGGGGTAAGATAGATACTGCCTACAGGAAAATTAAAGAGACCTTTGGGGAAAAGAGAACCACTTGTATGAATATCAAGAGCTCAGATGGAAACCCAGTTCTAAGCAAAGAGGGGAAAGCAGAAAGGTGGAAAGAGTATACAGAGGGTCTATACAAGGGCGATGTACTTGAGGACGATATTATGGAAATGGAAGAGGATGTAGATGAAGATGAAATGGGAGATACAATACTGCGTGAAGAGTTTGACAGAGCACTGAAAGACCTGAGTCGAAACAAGGCCCCGGGAGTAGACAACATTCCATTAGAACTACTGACGGCCTTGGGAGAGCCAGTCTTGACAAAACTCTACCATCTGGTGAGCAAGATGTATGAGACAGGCGATATACCCTCAGACTTCAAGGAGAATGTAATAATTCCAATCCCAAAGAAAGCCGGTGTTGACAGATGTGAAAATTACCGAACTATCAGTTTAATAAGTCACAGCTGCAAAATACTAACGCGAATTCTTTACAGACGATTGGAAAAACCGGTAGAAGCCGACCTCGGGGAAGATCAGTTTGGATTCCGTAGAAATGTTGGAACACGTGAGGCAATACTGACCTTACGACTTATCTTAGAAGAAAGATTAAGGAAAGGCAAACCTACATTTCTAGCATTTGTAGACTTAGAGAAAGCTTTTGACAATGTTGACTGGAATACACGCTTTCAAATTCTGAAGGTGGCAGGGGTAAAATACAGGGAGCGAAAGGCTATTTACAATTTGTACAGAAACCAGATGGCAGTTATAATAGTCGAGGGGCATGAAGAGGAAGCAGTGGTTGAGAAGGGAGTGAGACAGGGTTGTAGCCTATCCCCGATGTTATTCAATCTGTATATCGAGCAGGCAGTAAAGGAAACAAAAGAAAAATTCGGCGTAGGTATTAAAATTCATGGAGAAGAAATAAAAACTTTGAGGTTCACCGATGACATTGTAATTCTATCAGAGACAGCAAAGGACTTGGAAGAGCAGTTGAACGGAATGGACAGTGTCTTGTAAGGAGGATATAAGATGAACAAAAGCAAAACGAGGATAATGGAATGTGGTCGAATTAAGTCAGGTGATGCTGAGGGAATTAGATTAGGAAATGAGACACTTAAAGTAGTAAAGGAGTTTTGCTATTTGGGGAGCCAAATAACTGATGATGGTCGAAGTAGAGAAGATATAAAATGTAGACTGGCAATGAAAAGGAAAGCGTTTCTGAAGAAGAGGAATTTGTTAACATCGAGTATAGATTTAAGTGTCAGGAAGTCGTTTCTGAAAGCATTTGTATGGAAGTGAAACATGGACGATAAATAGTTTGGACAAGAAGAGAATAGAAGCTTTCGAAATGTGGTGCTACAGAAGAATGCTGAAGGTTAGATGGGTAGATCACATAACTAATGATGAAGTATTGAATAAAATTGGGGAGAAGAGGAGTATGTGGCACAACTTGACAGAAAGGAGGGACCGGTTAGTAGGACATGTTCTGAGGCATCAAGGGATCACTAATTTAGTATTGGAGGGCAGCGTGGAGGGCAAAAATCGTAGAGGGAGACCAAGAGATGAATACACCAAGCAGATTCAGAAGGATGTAGGTTGCAGTAAGTACTGGGAGATGAAGAAACTTGCACAGGATAGGGTAGCATGGAGAGCTGCATCAAACCAGTCTCAGGACTGAAGACCACAACAACAACAATCCTTTATCATTGGCAACGGCCTTGCTGCAATGGATACAGTGGTTCCCGTCAGATCACCAAAGTTAAGCACTGTCGGGCGTGGCCGCCACTTGAAGGGCTTACCATTCCGGCCGCCATGCGCTGTTGCCATTTTTCGGGCTGCACTCAGCCTCGTGATGCCAACCGAGGAGCTACTCGACCGAATAGTAGCGGCTCCGGTCTAAGAAAACCGTCATAACGACCGGGAGAGCGGTGTGCTGATCACACGCCCCTCCTATCCGCATCCTTATCTGAGGATGACAAGACGGTCGGATGGTCCCAATGGGCCACTTGCGGCCTGAAGACGGAGTGCTTATATTATCCTTTATCATTTACTGTGACTCCATTGTACACCGTAATATTTACATAATATCACTACTATATCCCTGTACAACAAACTGGCTGCTTTATTTGTTTATCTTAATTTTAATCAGTTTCTTTTAATATAAATTGTAAGTAATGGAACATAAGTAATTTGTAAATTCCTGATGTCACATATATGTATGTATCGAAATATCTCTGAGAGTGGAAGTCTTTGGCATTGTTATGGTTGCGATATCGCCATCTTTCTGTACATATTTCCATGTGGTGAAACTTCTTGGTGTGTGAGTGATGTTTCAGATTATGTGTACACATATAGTTAAAAAAAGTGCATCGTACAGTCTTTGCTGCTGCATGATCATAAGCTGTCAGCACAGGAACTTGATGTCGCGGTTCTTTCAACGTAAGGAACCATAACATTTCCTCTAGAATAATTTGTTAACTCATTTAAAATCACTGTGAGCCCCAGTTACAGTTAGAAAGACTCTGTCTTATATCTTGTTTTGGTTGTAGGACATCACCACCCCAATGGAATTTTATCGTTTAGGGAAACTAAAAGTGAAAGCGAATGTAAAATGTATCTTAACGTGAACTAGCCGTCTGAAGATGAACCTTTCGGTTCGAAACCGGTAACGGCGCTATTTATATAAACAAATAGCATTGTAAAAAGTGGCTGGTTGCTGCTGACTTCTCTGTAAAAGTCATCCTATACGATACACTCCGCTGGTGGATCCACCTCTTGTGACATCTAGTGGTCAATTCCGGATTATTATATATGGGTGTCCGGATATTTTAATCAGATAGTGTATAAGTACTATCCGCGCACCACGAGAAGTCGCAGCAGCTTGTAGACATGTTAGCTTCAGTCTCAACTGCCAGTATTGGTCAGTTACAAACCTATCAATGACACTCGAGGACTTCGCTACTGGTGTGGCGCATACGCGTAGGACTGTGCTCTACTATTCTGACAACAGGCGTCTGCAGGTGTGGCCGTAGTATTTAGTACTCTACGCGAGGAATATTTTTGGCTAATTTTTGGTCCATCTACAGCATTGCTATCGCCTTCTTCAGTCACACCACTTCATCCAAAGTGGAAAACTAATTTTGTTTTTCTTCTTTCTTTGCTTCTCTTGTCCTCCATCAAGTAGCTTCCCTTCAACCGTATGCTTAACATAACCATGTCCTTTAAGTGTATCGTTTCGAACCACTTCATCTAGTACATTCAACCCTAGAGACAGGTCCTGAATGAAAATGCTTGCCGTATATGTGATTACAGCGTCGCTGAATTATCAGTCTTTTATTTTTATTTTCAACCGAAAATACCAAGAAAAAAACTAAAATTTTAAACAGACATGACAGATAGCAAGTTCGATTGATCCTGCCACGAATCCACCAAAGAGAGCCCAGCATTGTTAGCTCACATCGTGTTGGCACTTCCGCTGCGCAAAACATTGGCTGCCAGATCTCAGTTGGGAAACGTAACTCCCTCTCCCAACCCCCCCCCCCCCCCTCCCTTAATTAAAATTAAGAACAACTTTTCAAGCGATTGGAGACGTTACAGAGGTTTGTACTACATGCGAATTTCAGAATTTTTTGCATTTTTTTAGGAGATTAACACTTTAAACCTTGTACTTATTGTAAGTTAAATATTGATAAAATTGCAGAAACACGATGTTATGCAAAGCTTATACATAGTAAATGCAATGCGATACATAAATTCGGAAAGTTCACTTGCTGATGGAGGTAAATTCGTAATGAACAAGAAAAAACATTTCATTGAATTAATTTTTTCGGGATATCAAGCGTTAATTTTCAAGTTGTCTGTTTGAGAATAATTCACTCATTTAAAAACTATTAAAAAATTCTGCCCATTGTTAAAATTAAGAACAGATTTTTGACATTCTCAGAAACATTAGAGCGATACACATTGATGGATAGTATCCAGACACATGTAATGTGGAAATGACCAGTAAAGGTGAACGCACCAGTGCAAAAGCAGACAGCGAAGATTCTGTTATGCACAGAGAAACGGTTACAGCAGAATAGGTCGCTGAGGACGCCTCAGTCGCTTTCAATCTAGATTGGTGATTGGATGTCACCTGATTAACCGTTCGGAGGCGGTATGCCACGGTTCACGCGGCTCCCCCTATCGGAGGTTCGAGTCCTCTCTCGGGCATGGATGTGTGCGTTGTCCATAGCGTAAGTTAATTTGTTAGATTAAGTAGTGTGTAAGCTAGGGACCAATAACCTCAGCAGTTTGGTCCCATTGGAACTTACCACGATGTTCACCTGAGTAACAGATCCATCACATTTCAACAAATGTTCAAATGTGTATGAAATCTCATGGGACTTAACTCCTAAGGTCATCAGTCCCTAAGCTTACACACCACTTAACTTAAATTATCCTAAGGACAAACGCACACACCTATGCCCGAGGAAGGACTCGAACCTCTGCTGGGACCAGCCGCACAGTCCATGACTGCAGCGCCTGAGACCGCTCGGCTAATCCCGTGCGGCCCACATTTCAACCCTTCAAAAGCTCCCAGGTGGACTGTTGGTGATCTGATGGTGAAATAGAAATGCGAAGTAAGAACAAGAGCTAAACCAAGACCAGACGGATCTCATGTGGTGACGGACAGCGACCATCGACGAATGCAGAGGTTGGTTGTAAAAAAATCGTATATAATCAGTGTAAGGAATCACTCATGGTTTCCAAAAACGCTACCAGCAGTGCAGCTAGCACAGTGATTACACGTAGGGACAAAAAGAATTGGGTACAATGGTCGAGCAGTCCCTCATTTCTGCAGTCAATGCTAAGTGTCACTTGAGGTGGCATAAAGAGCCACGCCACTGGGTAGTGGATGACTGGAAACAAATGATTTAGACGTCATGTATCACACTGTGCCCTGTGGCAAGCCGGCGAAAGTGTTAGGGTTTGGCGAATGCGTGTAGAACTTTGCCTGCCATCATGTGTTGTGTCGACAGTGCAGTTTGGAGGATGGGGTGTTATGCTATGGGAAATGTGCTGACGGACAGCGACAGTTGAGTAATGCATAAGTTGGTTGTGAAAAATTGAATGAAATCACGGTAAAGAATAACCATGGTTTGTGAGGCGCCAAAGAAATAACACACATTACATTGAATTCTGAAACAATTCTCGTTAAATCGACATGTCATACGGCCGACATCCTTCCCCATCCTTCCCTAATCCGATGAGACCGATGACCACGCTGTCTGGTCTCCTTCCCCAAGCAAGCAACCAACCAACCGACATGTCACACAACATAGTTATGTGAAAATGTGCGAATTTTTATTGATATGCAGATCGGACAAACAAACCAATCTCTTGTGAATATAAACCATTAACACTCACACTAGTAATTGCATGCAAGTAATTTTCCCAACACAAGCTACGAGACGCAGTTCTGAGGGAAGGAGAACTTATGACGGCACGACTGTCCCTTGTGATGAAACCTCATAGCAGGACACTTAACAGACACAATGAGATGCCGGAGCCACTGCGTAGGCCACTGGAAAAAGCAGCCCTTGTCCCTGCTTCAACGACGACCCTTCAGAAAGCCTTTCTACAGCAGCATAGTGGGAGATGCCAGATAAAACGCCCGGAGAAACCGAACTCAAAGCATTGGGGACTCACTGTAGCCACCTGTGTTAAAGCTCGCATCAAAGAAAAAGCTGTTTATCTCAGTATTACGTAGCAAAAGTTAGCAAAAGTTAAACTCTATCCTACGAAAGAAACGACACCTGTGATAGGCTACCAAGACTCTAGTGGGTGGAGTTATAACAAGTATGTATGCTCTGATTGGCCAGAGAGGAAACTTGTGGCCACCAGCTTTGATATAGGCGAGTTTCAGGCAGAGTAATTTGCTTCTTCTCTTGCAGGAAATAGTCGAGTGTTTGAGCAAGGCGACTCAGGTCGCGCTGAGACGATTGCGGCAGTGATTATGTGAATACTTGTTCACAGGCTCGTCGTAACTCGTAAGGAGTTAAACTACAAAGTCTCCTAGTATAAATAATCGCATCAAACACTGACGGTTAATGCGTGCGAGCTATTTGAGGGCAATGATGCATGCGCTCTTCCAGCCAAATAGCGTGTACCATGCCAATTAGCTAGGGAGTACCTAGGAACCTCGGCTTCACTGAAGATGTAGGAAGTGTATCCAATTGGTGTTTAACAGTCGAGAGAGATTTAGAATAGATTCTCAGCGTTCACAGCTCGCGCTGACAGCAACCACTGCCGCCGCCAACCAAAGGTAAACACGCGCGCCCATGCTATGCCAACAAGTGATATTCGATTGACACTCAGAACTGCGGTCGTCCTTGTCTTTCCTAATTTTTGTACATTCAGCCATGACCTATAGTTATTCACAATTGTCGGTCTTAATTGAAGCAAAAACGTGAGATATCTGATTTAACGAAAAGAATTGAACAGCCACTGTAGAGTGCTTTATACACTCAAGTTCTGGAATTGTTTTCACTGTGTACTTCTTTTTGATTGCTTTTTACCGACCACCATCCAATTTTTGGTATTTTCATTGTGCATTTTAGCCTAATTGACATCTCTGGCCCCAATTGTATTTAATTTGTTTGTATTTTTATCGACCCCCTCCCCCAGACATGGTCATCAACCATCTTACTATTAAAGAGTCTTATAATTGCTAGGAATTTCGCTTCACAGTTGTCAACACCCAATATCAATATTTTACCACACTGTACGTTATTTTGCTAACATTGCTATCTCATGAAGTCATAATTAGAGCAAAAATAAATCTTAATAACGAAAATCTGGGATTTTCATTTTTTGCTAAGTTATAGTTACGCATGAACCCATACACTAATTTCTGTTAGCGATACGTTTCCTTTACAGGGAAGGTTGTGGAACCAACAATTACATCACTGTCCATACTGCTCTACTTTTCTGAACTCTGCATGCATGAGATGGTATCTTCCTACCTTGCAGGCCGTAGGTTCAACACAAATACATAAAACACTCGCAGAGCGTCCTTGCGCCACTGTGGTAGGAACATAAATCATAACCAGTCTCACATATGTTAGAGATTTCGAAACATGCTACCAGCAGTCCAACTAGCACAATGATTGTACACGGGGACAAAAAGAATGAGGTACAATGCTCGAGCAGCTCCTCATGCATTGCACATTTCTGTAGTCAATGCTAAACGACACTTGAGGTGGCACAAAAAACCACGCCACTGGTTAGTGGATCACTGAAAACAAATGATTTAGCAGTGATTTATCACACTGTGCCGTGTGGCAACCCGGTGATAGCATGCGGGTTTGGCGAATGCATGGAGATCTTTGCCTGGCATTATGGGCTGTGTCGGCAGTGAAGGATGGAGGAGGTGGTGTTGCGGTATGGGACGTTTTTCACGATTATGGTGTAGTCTTCTTATTGTTTTCAAGGAAACGCTAAATGAGGAAAGATATGAAGACATTTTAGATCGTTGTGTACCGTGTACGGTAAAGGAACAGTGTGGAGACGGAGATTGTATCAGCATGACAATAAACGTGTCATAAAGCATCATCTGTGAGGCAATGATCTGTGAAAACAACGTTCTTGAAATGGACTGTAGTGCTCAGATTCCCATTTAGAACTCAACGGAACAGCTCTGGGATGAATTACTAAGGCGACATCGCACCAGACGCCAGCTTCCATTACCTTCTCTGGTTTCGGATCTTTAGCCATTCATTGGAAGGGTCCTCAGTAGAGTTCAAGACACGAAACCAGCGAAGCATGGGCACTCCCCATATTAATACCCACTAATAGGTGTCTGGATAATTTTGATCAGCGTGTATACCATACGTGAAATTACGTGATTTTTGTGGGGGGTAACGAGTTTTTAACGCCGAGGGGAAAGCGTTATGGTGGCTGCTGTAACGATACATCGATTTCTTTTCCTATGTATGTCAAATGATTCTTAAAAGTTGTATATATTTTGAATTGTAAATACTATCAAATATCTGTAATTGAATTACATTTAATGCACATTGCCAGAGAAGGCAAACTTAATGTATATAACTCCGAAGTTTTTGAGTTATTTATCACTTGTCTTTAATACACTCACTCTCTTCTTCTTCTTCTAGCCTACTCTCTCCTGCCACGGACATTGCTTGTGTAAGCATTTGTGATCATTAAATAATAATAATTGCTTTAACTGGGAAGTGTGTAGCTGTATTTACTATAAGACTAATTATCACCATTTTCACAGCAGACAGACCATATGTTCGGGTTCCTGTAAGTACTTGTAAAGCTTTCCAGAATAACTGCGCCGGCCAGTGTGGCCGAGCGGTTCTAGGTGCATCAGTCTGGAACCACGCGACAGCTGCGGTCGCAGGTTCGAATCCTGCCTCGGGCATGGATGTGAGTAATGCCCTTAGGTTGGTTAGGTTTAAGTAGTTCTAAGTTCTAGGGGACTGATGACCTCAGATGTTAAGTCCCATAGTGCTCAGAGCCATTTGAACCATTTGAAGAATAACTGCTTGCCAGCGAACAAGTAGCAGCCGTTTTCTACATTCCACACAGATCGCTACTAATGGTAGTAAACTTTTTCAGAGCCTGCAGTTATTATTTCATTATGAAGTGCGATACGCAATCACGAATAAAGTTGTCACAGCTTAATAATTAATATTCACGCCGAAGCAAATTAAGAATTGCGATCCTGTTATTTCGGTAACGGATTACTAGTCTACATACTCTCATTCTCAAAATATAAATATTCTGCTTTGCCAATCTAATTCTTCCTCTCGGTCGGAGAGGGGGAGTTCTGTTGCCTACAGATAGTACTTGTCTCGACAACGTAACAATTTTGGACCTTGAACTTCTGATTTATTTATTTAATCGTATGGCTAGGGCCACCCGTCGGGCAGATCGTTCGCCGGGTGCCCGTCTTTCAATTTGACGCCACTTCGGCAACCTGCAGTAGATGATGATGATAGGATGATGACGAGGACAGCACAACACCCAGTCCCTCGGCGGAGAAAATTCCCCGACCCAGCCGGGAAAGGAACCCGGCCCCAGAGGACTGACAATCCGTCACGCTGTCCATTCAGCTAACGGGGGCGGACGAACTTCTGATGCCAACTAATTAAAAACACTTTACAAGAAGGAAGGAATCGCGCTGTAATTTCCAAATGTGCGGATTTTTCTTCGGCCAGTATGTAAATGAAATTTCATTCATTTTTGGTGTGCGAGTGTGGCTGTGTGTTTATGTGTGTATGTGTGAGTGTATGAATGAGAAAGACGTAGCAGAGCGGGAGAGACTTGGCACGGGTTCCGAAGCGCCGGCAGAGGAACGTAATGGAAATCGAGTGCAGTAAAAAGTTGCCGGGGACAGGTAGCCTAAAGCGGCCTTGCCCGCGGGCCTGCGACATTCCCGCGGCCGTTAGGAGGGGCAAGGGCAGTGCGGGCGCTTTCTTTCCCACGGCGCGCCGCTGCCCCTGCTCTTGCTGCTGCTTCCGCTTATGGTAGCGGCTGGCACGCCCGCCGCCGCCGCTTCCATTCATGGCTCTCCGCCTGATGTCCTTATCCGGAGCCATCCCAGCCGGGCCGCTGGGCTGTCGCTTGTCGTGTCTCTGCCTGCTGGCGTCTGCCCTTGTAACACCAGACTCTCCGTTTCTCTGCACTCGGACAGGTGCAGTAACATAAGCGCGAAGGCATCCACGGACACTGTGAATTTGAATAACACTCTTTTGGGTCGTATTACACTGAAGCGACAAAAGTCGTGGGACACCTCCCGATATCGCGTCGGATCTCGTTTTTCCTATCGTAGTGCGGCAGGTTCAAATGGCACTGAGCACTATGGGACTTAACATCTATGGTCATCAGTCCCCTAGAACTTAGAACTACTTAAAAGTAATTATCCTAAGGACATCAAACACATCCATGCCCAAGGCAGGATTCGAACCTGTGACTGTAGCGGTCACGCGGTTCCAGACTGTAGCGCCTAGAACCGCTCGGCCACCCCGGCCGGCTAGTGCGGCAGCTGACGAGCATGGACTCAACAAGTCATTGGAAGTCCCCTGAAGAAATATTAGCCCACGCTGCCACTATAGCCGCCTATAATTGCGAAAGTGTTGGCGGTGCACGATTTTGTGCGCTAACTGGCCTCTCGATTACGTCCCATAAAAGTTCGATGAGATTCATGGTTCAAATGGCTCTGAGCACTATGGGACTTAACATCTATGGTCATCAGTCCCCTAGAACTTAGAACTACTTAAACCTAACTAACCTAATACATAAACAAAACTAAATCAAACTTATATTCACCTGCAAACTGGGCTGACACTGGTGGATGGGTGACGCTTCAATTTCGCGTCCCACTACATACCCCACCCACAAGCTCAGTTTGTCAGGTTTTAACCGAAAATAAAACTTCTTCTTTGTACAATATTTAACTGTTAATATTATACATGTTTCTCACATTTTCCGTAATCTAAAGTCCTTGCTCTTAGATAGATTCAATCCTTTTGTGACGATATTGTGCCGGCCGAAGTGGCCGTGCGGTTAAAGGCGCTGCAGTCTGGAACCACAAGACCGCTACGGTCGCAGGTTCGAATCCTGCCTCGGGCATGGATGTTTGTGATGTCCTTAGGTTAGTTCTAAGTTCTAGGGGACTAATGACCTCAGCAGTTGAGTCCTAAAGTACTCAGAGCCATTTGAACCATTTTTTGACGATATTGTTGTGACTATTTGTCGTTTACTTTTAATTGCGCTATTATGGTAATTCACAACCGAATATATGGAGATTACTCCTTTTCATTTAATGGTTGCTAGTAAATAATAACTTAGTACGTTCTTTAACGTTGTTACACTAGGACAGAGCGTTCAAATTGTGATAGGTTAGTTTCAGTTTTATTTTAATTTACTAGAGTTATTCTTTCCAAAATATATATTACTAATAAGTTTCTCACAATAACTAATAGTACTATTTACTTTACGTCGTTTCTTTCCCTAATGCTTTATTTATGCCCGAGGTCAAGAAGAAATCAAGCAAAACTTTCTTTAGAATCTCGGCACGGCTTTCTTTACCTTCGGACAATTTGTTGGGTAATGGCAATTTATTTAGGAGAAACAAGCGAGAGAGCCCCGTTTGGTGTGTTCTATATTAACACTATTACAAATCTCTATTAAAGGCACTCTGCTATGTTCTCGTGAGCCATATGACTCTGGACGCCCATGGTCCCTAAAATTATTAACCATCCCCTTTGGTTCCTACTATCCGAGTAAATAAAAAATATACAAAATTCCTTCTGACCTAATAACAAAATTTCTTCCATATAAGTCCTCTTTTAGTTATCTTTCCCATTTTGAAGTACCGGTAGATTATTGTAGAACACTTGTTTAAACTTCCTGTCATTTCTTTAAAATAACACGTAATTATCACGAAAAACTTCACATGAATAAACTCTGAACGCTCTTCCGTATGTAACATATACTAAATATTAACTTATTTAGGAATGAAGGGTTTCATTTGATCAACACTATATAATCCTTTAATTGCACCTGATGAAGGTTCCATAAGAAGTAACGCTTTGGGATGTACAATCTTATGTACAACATATGGACCTTCAAAGATAAAGAAGAATTTTCTACATTCCTTATTGCTCTTCGAACTTTTAGGATGAGATCGTACTAATACAAGGTCTTCCTTTTCCTGTTCGGATGGACAATTCGTAGAATAACATTTTTCTTTCCTTTACATAATACGGTAATCTACTAATTAGGACTCGTAGTAGATGACTTTCAATAATTGGTTCTTCAATTAATTTAGCACGGTTTAAATGCCATTCGAAATAATTCCTATAACCTCCCCACCGTTTAGAATATGGAGGAGGGTCTAACAACTCTAAAGTTAAGTGTTGTTGTTTTCCTCATGACCAATAATTTTGTTTAAACTGCTTAACGAAATCATCCCAGTCCCTAAATTCAGTTCTATGCAGTACTGCCCATTCCGCAGCTTCTGCTTCTAAATGTCCTATTACAAATTGAATCCGTTTTTCATTACTCCATTTAGGAGATAATGAAGTTTCAAAAGCTTTTATAAAGATTATAGGGTGAAGTTCACCTCCTGGTTTGAATACAGGAAATCGACTTGCTACATTTGAATTTGTCGTTATATCATCCCAACATTCTGCGAGAGACATAGTTGGATTTTGTTTAGATTGCAGAGACGGAGTTGCGTCGGATTTGCTTGCCGTGATTTCTTTATTTGTATTGTTGTCGTCCGAGCTAGCAAACACGATGCGACTGTTGTCTCTGATTACGTTATTACTTCTACTACTTGAAATGTTTTCATTATTATCTAATTCCGATAACCGTTTAGTAAATTTCCTGTATTCGCATTTCTATATTGGATACACGGTTAGCTAATATCGATTCTTCACTGTGTTCACGATGTGAACGCTCTGTACCTTCGTCAATGTTATTATCTTTGGAAGTCTCAAGGTTACTGCATATTTCGGTAATGAAAAATTTCATGTTTTCTATTTCAGTATGATCTTTCTCTACTCGATGAGTTAATGTTTCTAATTCTACATTATCTATTGAAGAAATCACTACAGGTTTGGTAGAAACCTCTTTAATAGATTCTAATAATTCTCTACGAACAGTTTCTGTTTGCATAGAAAATTCACCTCGTAACTTATCGTTATTTTTTTCTATTTCATTTACAACTAAGACATTGACATTATCTAGTCTCTCGGTTAAGTCAGGAATATCATTTCACATGCGAGCTTTTTCCTCACGCGATTCCTGGATATGTTCTTCTAACCTTTTATAATTATCAGCAATCTTATTACTAAGTCCTACTATTTTTCCTGCATTTCAAGTTTAGAAGCCTCTATTTTATCACTTAATTCTCGACTGGTTTCATTAAGATATTCCTGTAACCTGTCTGTAGATTTTGTTAGCTTCCCTTTTAATCTAGCAGTAGATTCTTCACTAGACTGTTTTAATTCCTGTTTTAGTTCCTCTTTTAATCTAGCAGTAGATTCTTCATTAGACTGTTTTAATTCCTGTTTTAGTTCCTCTTTTAATCTAGCAGTGGATTCTTCGTTAGATTGTTTTAATTCCTGTTTTAATCTAGCAGTAGATTCTTCGTTAGACTGTTTTAATCTAGCAGTAGATTCTTCGTTAGTCTGTTTTAATTCCTGTTTTAGTTCCTCTTTTAATCTAGCAGTGGATTCTTCGTTAGATTGTTTTAATTTAGCGATCGCCCTAAAAAGGGATCTCATGCTCCTATCGGACATAGACTGCTCTTCGTCTGACATTTCACTTCCCGACATTATTGTAAGATATTAACTAGCTACACACGCAGACTTGTAATCAACAAT
This sequence comes from Schistocerca americana, assembly GCF_021461395.2. NCBI lineage: Eukaryota > Metazoa > Arthropoda > Insecta > Orthoptera > Acrididae > Schistocerca > Schistocerca americana. Next base: position 440,449,093 of record NC_060125.1, read on the forward strand.
CCTATTAAAAGCACACTCCCTATGTACAACACTCCACTTCCAACTTGAAACAGGCTCACCGGACACTAATATTGTAGTTTGTAGTTCTCGGTGATCAGTGTGCTGCTATGGGCTGCAGAAGTAACAGCCGTCGATGCAGCCGCTGAGATGCTGCGACCCCGCTTCCGCAACCGGCAGGACGCCGAGTCGAACACCGGAGACGTCACTGGCTGCAACCACGCCCGGCCCACCGTTGACAGGCGAAGCCCTCAGCAACACCTCTAATACCAGCCGGAGGACCGCCCCCTCAGCTGACGTACTGGGCCTATTAGTTTAGGGAGAAAAAGGTTGTCGGGGTTTGCAGCGTTCAGCTGCTGCCCAACAGATGCGCCTTCCCGTGGAATAACTGCGTGACCGTACTGCTTGGCTGCGCTCCGTCAGATGCCCACACCCGCGAAGTCGCCGCTGGCTGGTGAAGGCTTCACGAAAACTCGCGTTGACTTCCGAAGGACTCTTGATGTTTTGTTTCGCACCTGTGTGTCTTAGTTGTACACAAGTTCTGTGTTTAAGGTCGCCACGGTGTTGTGTAACGACGTAAATTTTGTATAAATGATTTTCTTTGGACATGTGACCATGTGCAGACTTCGTCACCTACGTCAGTTACAACACACTTCAAAATTATTTAAACTCTTTTTAAATTGTCTCTGAATGGTTCTTGAACGAAACTGTAAAACATCATTTGAGTCGTATGCGCAGAATTACGTCACTCAGTCCAATTGGTTGGTGTAAACTTTTTCAATTTAGATGTCGTTTGTTTCTCCTCAGAAATTATATTAATGCAGGTTATCTGCTTTAATAGATATTAGAGCCACATTGAATAAGCTTTGAAGACTCAAACTCGTGATGAACGCTGTCAAAAATTAATAATCCTGTCAAATGAATTACTTAACATAATTCTTCATAAATAAATTCTCGGAACACGTATTTAAACTTTTGTAGCATCCACTAGTGTATTATCTTTCTACATATAGACGTGAACCTGAGCCTTGACAAGACAGAACTGAACATTTACAACAAGATTAAACTTTCTATGGCGTCATTGTTGTACAAAACATTACAAATTCCTATTTTTTCGATTTTTAGAAACACGACGCAACAACTCGGTTTCAGGATCTTCTGTTGCTCTTTGGCTGTCGACCCGCGACGTATAGTGGCCAGCAATTTTCTCTCTGGTCCCGGCAGCGAAGATGCTGTCTCCGTTCGTTGCGCCGCCCTCTCCGTACATGAAACATAAAAAATAAATACAAACTTTAGACAATTCACAACCATTACAAATATTACAAAAAATACATAAACAAAACTAAATTAAACTTATATTCACCTGCAAACTGGGCTGACACTGGTGGATGGGTGACGCTTCAATTTCGCGTCCCACTACAGTATTAGCAGTGGGTTTGCGGGCAGGCACACCTCTAACCCGTCTTCCAGTCACGCCACAGCATCGACGTGCACAGCTCGACTGGTGCCCTTGCAAGATGGAATGGCACGCCGTGGTCTTCAGCGATAAAAGCAGATTCTCCCTTCAGGCAAGCGATGGTCGTTTGCGCGTACGACGTAGACCTTGTGAGCACTGTCTCGCGGAGTGCACTCGCCCAGGACTCACTGGCGCCACCCCAGGCCTTAAGGTCAGTGATGCGATAAGCTACCTCTTATTCGCCTTTGGTGTTTCTGGAGTGGACGTTAACCAGCGCTCTGTACGTGCAGAACGTTATTAGACACGTTCTTTTTCCGTTCTTCCAACAAGAAGGTGATGTCGTGTTTCAACAGGACCCACACTCTACACTGGAAACTCGAAGTGCTGTGCTAGAGGTGCAGCAACGTCCCTGGTCAGCACGATTTCCGAACTTGTCTCCAGTCGAACAATGTGGGATATGATGGTTCGTGAAGTGTCTCATGCGACTCGTCTACCAACGACTCTTACAGAACTACGTGAATAGGTCCGGCAGGCGTATCCCAAGACAGTATTCGCCATCTGCACGATCAACTGGATGCCAGAGTCAGCGCTTGCATTGCCGCCCGTGGAGGCTACACCACGTACTAATATGGGTGTTTCAACAAGGGTCGATAGCTGGTACCTCAGAAACACTTGTGTTATTGATCTGTAAATGTAACGATTTCATGTACTCCATATGCACTGTGTAAGTAGGCTGTTTAGGTTTTTATGTTGGTAACGCCACGAAGAGTTCTGTATGAAAATCACTGACTGTGCTGTGTGCAGTCTGTGGCTGGTTGACATTGTTGGAATATTCGCTATTGTAGTGTTGGGCAGTGGGATGTGAACAGCGATTAGCGTTGCGCAGTTGGAGGTGAGCCGCCAGCAGTGTTGGATGTGGAGAGAGAGATGCCAGAGTTTTGAGCAGACGATCTGGATGTGTGTCCGTCAGAAAAAGGAAATTTGTTTAATTGGATGTCAAAAAATTATATATATATATATATATATATATATATATATATATATATATATATATATATTTCATTTGCTAACTGTGCCTATCAGTAGTTAGTGCAGTAGTTCGAGTAACGAAGATTTTTGTGAGGTAAGTGATTCATTAAAGGTACAGCTTATTGTTAGTCAGAGCCATTCTTTGGTGGGGATTATTGAAAGTCAGATTGCGTTGCGCTAAAAATATTGTGTGTCAGTTTAGTGATGATCAGAATAAGTAAAGTGACAAATGTCTGAGTACGTTCAGTTTTGCTCAGCTGTTTGAAAATCAAATAACGTAAGAGGTTTACTAGCACAGTCATTCATAATTATTCAAAGGGTACGTTTCAACTGTTGCTACAATAAATCGTGAGTTAATTGGAAATCTCTAAAAGGCTGTACCAATAGTTTCCCCCGGCAGTGTATAAGGTGCAGTCAAATTAAAACAAGACAGATGGGGAAAAAGTAAGTAAATTTTTTATTACTTCAAAAGCAATCGCCATAACTATTAATATATTCGCAAGCTGCGACATGGTCGCGAATGGAACAGTGACCCGAAAATGCAGAATTTTTTTTCACGTCTGTGGTCACAAACCTGTAGGTCCTCAAACCAACGGTTTCGGTCAGCAACGGCCATCTTCAGATCTGCAGCAAAAGAACACAAATACAGCTAGTGGATTGTCTGCAGCGTAAAACAAAATAGGCCGCGATGAAAAGTATAGGTGACATAAAATTGTGCGCTTTATGCAGATTGTACAGAAATAATTGAATTTCTAGATTTTGTTTTAGCGCACAGTTTTTTTTTACCTTCATTGACAGAATATATTACCGAAAAGACGGGCTTGGGATGGGTAATAGTCTAGCTGGTACTTCAGCAGATATCTTTGTGAACGATTTAGACTGTAATTTTCTTCTTCATCTCAATGACTCACCAGCTCCTTTGTCTACCTTTGGCCGAAAGTGAAATACGTAAGAAACTCAGCATTTTAAAACAAACTGCTGTACACAACGGCTTTTCTTAAAGGACATCACGCGCCTTCACAGTAGGCTAAAGAAACTTATAATAAACAACAGGCAGATACACGCTCACCTAGAAAATAGAACCGATAAAGAAAGAAAGAAAATAATTCCTACGAAATTTCAGGGCAAAATAGCCCTGCAAATAGAAAAATGTTTCAGGAAATCTGATGTTATATGTATCTTTCAAGTAAACAACACCCATAAACTGCGAGTGTAACATAAATTGTAAAGGACGTTTGATAAATCTGATGCCTCTGGAGTATACATGATTGATTGTAATAACTGTGATGACCATTGTATCGGTAAGACTGGCCGCTCTTTTAACGTACAGTTTAAGGAGCATTAACATCACGTAACAAAACTGCTTTGGGGCAGCATTTATCAGGAACTGGTCATTCTATAGTGAGCGTTGAGAATAGCATGCGTAACCTACACAGGGTGGAAAAAGGCTATGCTGTTAACTTGTTAGAAGAGCTTGAAATTTATAAAACCAAAAAACAAAAGCCAATGAAAACGATTTTGTGCCCAATGCCTACCGCGCTTTGTTTGAGAATGTTCTGCTTTAATCATTGAACCGCTCTGTTCTATATATCTTGCTTATGGCTTCACCTAGCGCTGAGTGCTTTACATTATTACTTCGTTGTGTTACGTTGTACGTAAAACCCTAGTGTTTTCTTGCCCATTCTCTGTTTATATAATATACTTGATTAACTAGATAATCTTGTTCGTGCAGAGTTACGGTGTTTTATCATTCTTTTCTTGGAACGGCGTACAAGCTCACTTTCCTCCAACCACCTCTCGCCTATGCGATATTCTGGCGGTAGCGCCAAAAGAGAGCGCTGATTTTTTACTGCAATCTGTTTTCATTCACTGGGCTTCTTTAGCTATTTGTTTTGTAATTTTTATATTATTCTATGTTTTCCAGAAACTGTTTATTATTTATACCTTTATCTAAAATATTGTCACTTGAGCGTTTCAGAATTACTGTCATTTAACTTTTTGCTTTTTAACAATCTAATTTCTGTCGTGTTTTAATTTATTGCATTTTATTACTATAATGACTTTTACACCTTATAAGACCATTACAGACTTTACTGATTGTATTCCTCTTTTCATTTTCCATCGTATATTTATCATTGTAGATTATGGGTATACTTACAAAAGCGACACCTGCAGAGCTTGCGACGCAAACATTTTGTGGCTGCTGTACGGCAGTTTGTTTTGAACAGTAGCGCTGTTGACAAGATGACTGTTGTATACACCATAATTTACGTATGCGTGTGATGTCGGTGCTCATTTTGTGTTTAGCATTTGATGATGCCACTATGGCTCCAGTATATTTGGACAACTTTTTTATAAAACAGGTATACCTCGTCATCTTTAAAGCGCGTATTGTTCACATATTAGTCAGTAATACTCTTCATCAAAGCCTATTTGGTTTTAAGCGTCAGACAATCCACTAGTTGTAATTGTGTTTTTTCCCATATGTTGCTGCAGATCTGAAGATGGTCATTGCTGACCGAAACCAGTAGTCTGAGGTAATACAGGTTTGTGACCATAAACGTGAAATTAAGAAATTTCTATTAATACATTTATCCCATTATGAGACATCACGGTCAATGCTTTTATGGAAAAATTTTTACGGTTGGATAAGGAACCAGGATTGTACACAGGCGTGCACGTTTCCATCCATAGCAAATCGACGGATACGAATGTTTTTCTTCAGAGATCCAAAGGTATGGAAATCGCATGGGGAGTCATTGGGACTGTATGGAGGATGTGGGGTTTCCCTGCGAAACTGCTTCAGCATAATCGAAACTACAGGCACGCCAGCTCCGGGTGAGTCATGGTGACCTTTTTCTTTAACTACAAGGGCTCGCTGCTCATTGACTTTCTGGAACTGCGCTCCACGTTAACGCACCTTGCAAAAACTGAAGTGCGCCATCAATTCTAAATGCCCAGAAATGTTAACTGACGGCATCATTCCGTTATAGGATAATGTCTGCCCACATGTTGCTGTTTCGACTACGCTGCGGAAATTTCGCTGGAAGCCCTTATACATCCTCCATAACGCCATGATCTTTCCCCATGCGATTTCATTATTTTTAGAGTTCTGAGGAGTCATGGCCGTCGATTTGCTTTGGGCGAAGACATGTGCGCCTGGATACAATAATGGCGTCGTAGGCAACAGTTTTTCAAGATCGCATTGACTGTCTTGTGTCATGAGAAATTTATTAACAGCTGTGGCTACTATTTTTTTAAAATAATAAACAGTTTGCTTACTTTTTTCTGTCGTCTCGTTTTCTTTATGTCCCTTATAATATCTGCTTCTAAAGTTAAAATCCTTCTGGAGATTAAATATGTTCTTGGAAAATAAAGTCTTTTTCCATTTTAAAATTTTATTGAAGTAGGAAATAACGATGGGCGTTCAATAAGCAATGCCCCACATTTTTTTAAAAAAAGCCAATAATATACATAGACGAACGTCCTTGTTGGTGTTTCATGTTTGTTTTGTTCGTCGGTGAAGTTTCGAACCGTTCTGGCAGATGGCAGAGCCGTAGTACAGCGTCAAAATGGCGTCTGCGTAAGGCTAACGTTACAAGCAGTGTGCTGTTATTGAATTCTTGTGCGCAAAAGAAGAAACCGTGGTGAACATCCATAAACGTTTGTTTGCAGTGTATGATGATGCTGAAGTTGATAGGAGTACAGTTGGGCGATGAGTAAAGAACGTTACAGCCTCAGGAAATGCAGAAATAGGCCTCCATGATCAGCCACGATCGGGACGTACTGTCACAGCCATTGCTCCAGACTTGCTGAATCTTGCGGATCCCATTATTCGTGCCGACCGGCGCATCATAACTCGACAATTGGCTCTACAGTTGTCGGTCAGCATTGGAAGTGCGTCTGCAGTGATCGAGACTCTCGGATATTCAAAGAGGTGCTCACGATGGGTTCCACGAATGCTCACAGCAGACCACAAGATTCAAAGAAAAGCGATTTCATCAAAAATTGTTGAAGTGTTTTGAGACCGACAGAGAGGCCTTTCTGTCAAGAATCGTTACGGAGGACGAAAGATGGGTGCACCACTTTGCGCTGGAAACAAAAAGGCCGTCCATGGAGAGGCATCATCCTCATTCACCACAGAAGAAGAAATTCAAGACAACCCCCTCTGCCGGAAAAGTCATGGTGACAGTCTTCTGGGATTATGATGGCATCATTCACGTGGATGTACTCCAAGAGGGTCAACCATCAATTCAAAGCCATACGTGAAGACTCTGAATAAACTCACGAACCGTTTCCGACATGTTCGATCGGACAAGAATCCAGCAGAAATCTTGCTCCAACACGATCATGCTCGCGCACTCACAAGTCTGAGAACACTGGAACACATCGCCAATTCGGTTGGACATCATTGCCTCATCCATCCTACAGTCCGGACATGGCACCCTCGGGCTTCCATCTCTTTGGGTGGTTTAAAGATTCTCTACAGGGAACACACTTTGAAGATGACGAAGTATCAGTCATGCAGTGAAAACATGGCTACACCTACAGGGCACGAGTTTTTACCAGAAGGGGACACATGGCCTTCTACAACGTTGGCGTACGGCCATAGAACGTGATGGAGACTATGTAGAAAAATATGGCATGGACAAGACATGTTGATGAATATTGTCACCAAATACTGTTAACAATAAACATTTTCTGATAAAAAATGTGGGGCAGTACTTAATGAATGACCTTTGTATCTTCTTAATTTCACGCTGGAGCTATGAGAAGATAATGAAGATCAACACAGGATCCCTGATGTGAAAGGAGAGTAAAGGACGCACGTTTCATCCACCGAAAAACTTTTTTTGTTGTTAATTCAGTGGAATTTACAGCTCAGTCGATCATCCTTCTACATCGGGAATTAATCGATCATCCTTCTACACCGGGAATTGATGTGCGCGCTTTGTCCACGTTGCCACCACGTTTTTAACTGCGAAGATGTTCAAAATTCTCAGGAAAATATGTACAAGAACCACGAAGAAAAAATAAGAGTGGAAAACCCGCACGAAGTGCTCGGATTAGAAAAAGGTGTAAGACAAATACGTAGCCGTTTGCCCCTATTGTTCGATCTATACATCGAAGAAGCATTGACGGAAATAGTGTTACGGAGTGGAATTAAAGTTCAGTGTGAAGGGCTATCGACGAAAAGATTCACTAATGACATTCCCACGTGCCCTGAAAGAGAGGAACAATTGCAGGATCTATTGAATGGAATGATCAGTCTAATGAACACACAGTATAGATTGAGAGTAAACCGAAGAAAAACGAAAGAAATGAGGAGAGCAGCTCTTAACGTGACCTGACATTTTATCTGCTTGCTTTTATTTCTGGATTTTAACTACTCTTGCTTTACAAGCCCCGATCATAGGGACCAGCATATTTAATAATGTATGCAATGATGTGAAATGACAGCATAGTTTCATTGGACAGATGCCAGATCACTTCAGTATTTGGCGTTTTTACAATGTGAAATTTTATTTACATGCGTTAAGAAAACGGGTTTACATCCGTCGAAACCCTGGTCAAAGGTCGAATAAAACCGCCTTTCGTTGGAACTGGTTGGCTTCTTCTTTGGATTCATTTACTAATCTTCAACCGTTGCTGAAGCGCAGCCATGTTCAAAATAGAATCACAGACACTGTAAATAATGTAAAACATCAAATGAACATACAAAATTGCACATAATATAATTACATTGCAACCGTTTTCGGTGCTCCATCTTCAGGCCTTATCTGACGTTGAGGGGATGAACTCCAATCGTATTCATAATCCCATCAGTGGACAAGATCTGTGAGCTGGATTCTGTAGAATAGTGTAGAAGCTCAAGCCATACACAATTTCCCATCATTTCCCAACACCTATGAACAGGTTAATGCGATGCTGTGTTGCAGACACACTCCACTCGTATACACGATCCCATCAGTGGCCAACATCTACGAACTGGCTTCTGCAGAATACTGTAACAGCGATGTTACATTGGAGACACAAGCCAAGCCAAGACAGAAACGAGTTCATGGATGTTGGCCACTGATGGGATCATGTAAATTATTGGAGTCCACCCTTTCAGTGTCAGTTAAGGCCTGAAGATGGTTTATTGAGTCACACGATCTGGTTTCAATACACACTGAAGCGCAAAAAACTGGTATAGACATGCGTATTCAAATAAAGAGATATGTAAATAGGTAGAATTCGCCGCTTCGATCGGCAACGCCAATATAAGACAAAAAGTGTCTGGCACAGTTGTTAGATCGGTTACTGCTGCTAAAATGGCAGTTTATCAAGATTTAAGTGAGCCTCACGGAGAGCGTGCCAGAGATAAGTCCCTGTAGTCGCACTATCATCTGTGTCCTCGGTGGCTCAGTCGAACAGAGCTTCTGCCATCTAAGCAGGAAATCCCGGGTTCGAGTCCCAGTCGGGGCACACATCTTCAGCTGTCCCCTCCTCCTGTAAGCAGCTAATTGTCTGGATTTCATTGTAATATCAAGATTTGAGTGAGTTTGAACGTGATGTTATAATCGGCGCACGATCACAGAATCTCCGAGAAAGCGATGAAGAGGGGATTTTACCGTACGACCATTTCACTAGTGTACCGTGAATATGAGGTATCAGGTAAAACATCAAATCTCCGACATCGCTGCAGCCGGAAAAAGATCCTGTAAGACCGGGACCAACGACAAGTGAAGAGAATCGTTCAACGTTTCAGAGGTACAACCTTTCTGCAAATTGTTGCAGATTTCAATGCTGGGCCATCAACAAGTTTCAGCGTGTTCATCATTCAACGAAACATCATCGACATGAGCCCATTTCTGTACTCTTCATGACTGCACGACACATACACTATGTGATGAAAATTATCTCGTCACTCCCAAAAACTAACGTTTTTCATATTAGGTTCATTGTGCTGCCACCTACTGTCAGATTCTTCATATCAGCGACCTCAGTAGTCATTATACAGGGTTATTACAAATGATTGAAGCGATTTCACAGCTCTACAATAACTTTATTATTTGAGATATTTTCACAATGCTTTGCACACACATACAAAAACTCAAAAAGTTTTTTTAGGCATTCACAAATGTTCGATATGTGCCCCTTTAGTGATTCGGCAGACATCAAGCCGATAATCAAGTTCCTCCCACACTCGGCGCAGCATGTCCCCATCAATGAGTTCGAAAGCATCATTGATTCGAGCTCGCAGTTCTGGCACGTTTCTTGGTAGAGGAGGTTTAAACACTGAATCTTTCACATAACTCCACAGAAAGAAATTGCATGGGGTTCAGTCGGGAGACCGTGGAGGCCATGACATGAATTGTTGATCATGATCTCCACCACGACCGATCCATCGGTTTTCCAATCTCCTGTTTAAGAAATGCTTCTGCTTTAGCCTTTTCCGTAAGATTTTCCAAATCGTCGGCTGTGGTACGTTTAGCTCCCTGCTTGCTTTATTCGTCGACTTCCGCGGGCTACGCATGAAACTTGCCCGCACGCGTTCAACCGTTTCTTCGCTCACTGCAGGCCGACCCGTTTATTTCCCCTTACAGAGGCATCCAGAAGCTTTAAACTGCGCATACCATCGCCGAATGGAGTTAGCAGTTGGTGGATCTTTGTTGAACTTCGCCCTGAAATGTCGTTGCACTGTTATGATTGATGTGAGTGCATTTCAAGCGCGACATACGCTTTCTCGCCTCCTGTCGCCATTTTGTCTCACTGCGCTCTCGAGCGCTCTGGCGGCAGAAACCTGAAGTGCGGCTTCAGCCGAACAAAACTTTATGAGTTTTTCTACGTATCTGTAGTGTGTCGTGACCATATGTCAATGAATGGAGCTACAGTGAATTTATAAAATCGCTTCAATCATTTGTAATAGCCCTGTACATCTTGAGAGAGCAGAATGGGGCGCTCTGCGGAACTCACGGACTTCGTACGTGGGCAGGTGAATGGGCGTCACTTGTGTTATAAGGCTGTACGCGAGTTTCCACACTCATAAACATCTCTAGGTCCACTGTTTCCGATGTGATAGTGAAGTAGAAACGTGAAGAGATACGTACAGCACAGAAGCTTACAGGCAGATTTCATCTGTTGACTGACACAGACCACTGACAGTTGAAGAAAAAAATGTTCAAATGTGTGTGAAATCTTATGGGACTTAACTGCTAAGGTCATCAGTCCCTAATATTACACACTACTTAACCTAAATTACCCTAAGGACAAACACACACACACCAATGCCCGAGGGAGGACTCGAACCTCCGCCGGGACCAGCCGCACAGTCCATGACTACAGCGCTTAAGACCGCTCGGCTAATCCCGCGCGGCTACAGTTGATGAGGCTCGTAATGTGTAATAGGGAGACATCTATCCAGACCATCCCACAGGAATCCCAAACTGCATCAGGTTCCACTGCAAGTACTATCTCTAACAGCCAGGAGGTGAGAAAACTTGGATTTAGTGGTCTAGTGGCTGATCGTAAGCTACACATCACGCAGGTAAATGCAAAGCGACGCCTCGCTTGGTGTAAGGAGCGTAAACATTGGACGATTGAACAGTGGAAAAACGTTGCGTGGAGTGACGAATGACGGTACACAATGTGGCGACCCGATGGCAGGGTGTGGGTATGGCGAATGCCCGGTGAACGTCTTCTGCCAGCGTGTGTAGTACCAACAGTAAAATTCGGATGCGGTGGTGTTATGGTGTGGTCGTGGTTTTCATGGAGGGGGCTTGCACCCCTTATTGTTTTGCGTGACACTAACACGGTTCAGGCCTACATTGATGTTTTAAGCACCTTCTTGCTTCCTACTGTTGAAGAACAATTCGGAGATGGCGGTTGAATCCTTCAACACCATTGAGCACCTGTTCATAATTCACAGCCTGTGGCGGAATGGTTACACAACAGTAAAGTCCCTGTAATGGACTGGTCTGGACAGAGTGCTGTCCTGAATCCTATGGAACACCGTTGGGATGTTTTGGAACGCCGACTTCGTGCCAGGCCTCACGGACCGAAGTCGATACCTCTCCCCAGTGCAGCACTCTATGAAGAATGGGCTGCCATTCCCCAAGAAACCTTCCAGCACCTGACTGAACGTATGCCTGTGAGAGTGGAAGCTGTCATCAAGGTTAAGAGTGAGCCAAAACGATACTGAATTCCAGCATTAACATGGAGGGCGCCACTAACTTGTAAGTCATTTTCATCCAGGTGTCCGGATACTTTTAATGGCATAGTGTGGCTTCACGCCTCGCCTGGGTCCCTCAACACCGGCATTGGATGACTGGAAACATGTTCCCTGGTCGGACGAGTCTCGTCTCAAATTGCATCGAGGAGATGGACGTATACGAGTATGGAGACAACCTCATCAATCCATGGACGCTGCATGTCAGCAGAGGACTGTTCAAGCTGGTGGAGGCTCTGTAATGATGAGGGGCCTGTGCATTTGGAGTGATATGGGACTCCTGATACATCTAGATACGACTCTTACAGGGGACACGTACGTAAGCATCCTGTCTGATCACCTGCATCCATTCATGTCCATTGTGCATTCCGACGGACTTGGGAAATTCCAGCAGGACAATGCGCCACCCCAAACGTCCAGAATTGCCGGAGAGTGGCTCCAGGAACACCCTTCTGAGTTCAAACACTTCCGCTGAGCACCAAACGCCCCAGACGTGAAAATTATTGATCTGGGATGCCTTGCAACGTGCTGTTCAGAAGATATCTCCTCCCCCACGTACTCTTACGGATTTATGGACATCCCTGCAGAATTGATGGTGTCAGTATCCTCCAGCACTACTGAAGACACTACTGGGGTCCGTGTTGTGGCACTTCTGCGTGCTCGCGGGGCCCTACACGATATTAGACAGGTGCACCCGTTTCTTTGGCTGTTCAGCGTAGTAAATTAACATCACGACCGCTGTAGGTGTTCCATTTTATTGCGTAAGTGAACTGCTGAAGTCTCCCAGACCATCAATCACAAGTATAGACGTACAGAAAAACAAAACAAAAAATTGTGGTCGTTCATCTTTCGTCAGCATGAGATTCGGACTGCAGTGGCGTAAATCCTTGTGGGGCGCTGTCTCAGGGGGGATGGAGGAACAGGCAGGTGACACGATGCGAGGAGAACAGAGGCTGGGTAACTGCTGTCCGTATTGGGCAGAGCAGGTAAGGCCATATACGGCCGGCGGCCAGAGCCTGCACCTTCTGCCTTGTCCCCGCTCAGGGTCCACGGCTGCCGTGTATCTGGGCCGTCTGTCTGCGCAGAAACGGTCAGTCGCACAGTAGCGGCCTCCAAGATGCGTGATCAAGAGAACCAGGATTGCCCTTCTAAACCTTAATTGTGATTAAGGATTTGTGATTTACTTTTATTTGCGCCAGACGAGTACTATCTTCAACAGTTTTATGCTCTGTGAGCGAGAAACACCAGCTCTCCACTGTTTACGGTCCACCATCACCATTTCCTCCCTGTTGTGCCGTTTCCTCCCTTGGGGTGTTGCAAAATGGATATACTATTATGTTGTGAAAACCACGACCGCTGAGTCACGGCTCGCTTACTGGAGGAAGAAATACGTTGTGTAGTTCATATTCATACCCGCCATTCACTGAGGTGACAAACGTTGTGGGATACCTCCCAATATAGTGTCGGACCCCCTTTTCTCCCGGAGTAGTGCAGCACCTCGACCTGGCGGGGACTCAACAAATCGTTGGAAGTTCCCTTCAGAAATACTGAACCATGCTGCCTCTACAGCCGACCATAATTGCGAAATTGTTGCTGGTGCAGAATTTTGTGACCTCTCTATCACGTCCCATAAACTGTCGACGGCATTCTTTTCAGGCGCTCTGGGTGACCAAATCAGTCGCTCGAAATGTCCAGATTGTTCTTCAAACCGGTGACGTGCGTCAGTTTGTTATCCATAAAAATTCCATCGTTGTTTAGGATCACGAAGTCCAGGAATGATTGTAAATGGTCTCCAAGTAGCTGAACATAACTATCTCCAGTCAATGATCGGTTCAACTGGACCATTCCATGTAAACACATCCACACCATTATGGAGTTCAAATCGTTCAAATGGCTCTGAGCACTATGACACTTAGCTTCTGAGGTCATCAGGCCCCTAGAACTTAGAACTACTACACATCCATGCCCGAGGCAAGATTCGAACCTGCGACCGTAGCGGTTTGAATTTGCGCCCTACAGAATCCATATGCACACGCTGAACATGTGCGAGATTTGCCCAAAATCAACGTGTTTTATCCGATGTCCCAGCCTTCTGTTTACGGCCCATTTTTATTTGGTGGAAACACGGTTATCGGGCAGCAAAATGTTGCTATGTTACAAAACTTATTGTTTCTGAGGCTGAACGATGACAACTTCGATTTTCAAAAAGTCGGAGCAGCCCCTCACTGGAGTCGCCAAGTGCGTTAATATCTGAACGAAACTCTACCGAGCCATTGGATAGGTTGTCAAACAGCCGGCAACTTAACATTCTCAACTGGCCTCCCAGGTCACCACATTTGACGTCATGTGGCTCCTTTCTGTTTGTTTCATTAAGGATAACTTTTATGCACCAACGGTACCACAGAAACTAGAAGAGTTGAAGACCCGTACCCGTACCGCCAAAACATGAATGACGATGGACAGGCTTACCGGAGTACGAGAGGAATTCGAGTATCGATGTGTTATTGTTCGTGTCGCTGGTGGAGGACATATTGCATATCTGTAATGTAAACTTGAGACATGAGTAACGTGCCTCAAGTTTCATAGTTGTATATCTTATAATAGATATAGGCATTCAAAATACGTATATTCTTTTTGAAACACCTGCAATTTGATATCGATTATCGATTCTCGAAGCAAAGTCGGTCGAGACAACACTCTCTTTGCTCTAACCGAAAATTATATCGAGCGTTTTCCAATTTCTTCCGACTTATTCGTAAGAAAGAGAGCCGTCCAATAAGTAATTTTACTGTTTTATTTTTTTGGGAAATAAACTGTTGGAGGAAGAGAGCTGCATTAACAGCCCCTGGAGGGCTGGCAACTGGACGCTCATCCATCGCAAAGATCTCGACAGACCATCTTAACTTCCGCAGCGTCTGTGCAAGAAGGTTGCCACGTCTGCTCAGTGGTGTCCACAAACAGCGATGGACGAATTCGCGCAGAATGTTTCTAAAAGTGCTTCAGAGAGACGGAGATTTGCTCTTCAAACGGCTTGTCTCTGGGAATGAGACGGGCGACCGTCATTCGACTCCTCAGACAAAAAGTCAGGGCATGGTTTGAAAGAAACCTAGCGAACGCCCCCCCCCCCCCCCCCCACCACCAAAAAAAAAGTTACTCATTCGACAAGTAAAATTATAGGAATTATCTTTTGGAATTATCATGGGACGTTTGTCATTCGCTACCAGCTCCACAACGCTACAATGGGTGCAGAGAGTTACTGTAGTTTCCTGAGGAATCCGTGATCTGCCATCAGAAGAACACGACACTGGACTGGAAAACTTGTATCACGTTATCAAATACGCGCAGAGAAAGATGCCGTCTACGCGAGGCACATATCTGTAAACTGATTATTTTTGATAACTGGCTACCACTTCGACTTTGCTGACGCTACCTTGAACAAATGCACAACTGTCCGTGATATGTTCGCGTTGGAGTATAGTCCTGTTAACGCGTTGCAACTGGTTGCTAAAGACGGAGCATCATTCTTTAAATTATCTGGGAGTAACTATCCGGAGTGACCTAGAATGGAACGCTAACATAAAATAAATGTAGGAAAATCCGATGCCAGGCTGACATTCATTGGAAGAAAGCTAACGAAATTCGCTTAGGAAACGGGTTACAGTTCACTTGTAAGTCCGATCCTAAGAAGCCACTCAGCAGAGTGGGAACCTTAGCATGTTTGACTAATAACAAAAGTTGAGAAAAATCAACAAAGGGCGCCACATTTCATCACGGGACTGTTTAGCATGGACGAGAATGTTGCAGAGATCCTTAACAAACTCCTATGGCAGACACTTAAAGTTTAATAAGCCCAAGAACTTTGAGAAGATTCTCTGGAAGCACCCGTGGCAGATGCTAAACATTTACGAAGCCCGAGAGTGGTATGGAGATGTTTCACAAATTCCACTGGCAGGCGCTAAGCACTTAGCAAGCACGAGAGTGTTAGGGGGGGTCAGAGACTGTAGCGGCAGATGCTACATGTTTTACTAAGCGGAATACTATTACGGCGCTGTGCCACGGACTTCATTGGCAGATTCTACACGAGAGGTCATGTGTATCACAGAGACGTTTACTGTTGGAAGGCTAAGAATAACAGTGAATCAAATTACTTCCTCCTACATACATCTCGTGAAATGATCACAACGAGAACATCAGAACATTAGAGCTCATATGGGGCATCTGCTAGCCTCATGTGGGTCGGGAAGGGGTGCCGGAAGCATTCTCCACCAGACGTGGTAAGGTGGCTAGGTGAGTAGCGATATAGATAAAGGAACATCTGTGATAGCGTGGTCGTATTGATGTGCCATCTTAACACGTAAAATGACACTGGCGATAGGCACTAAAAACCGTTCCGACGAGTTAATGGTGATGGTTTAAGGCGTATATGCTGATGTCAATAAAAACTAAGCACTGATTTCGGATAATTAGTTACTTGTCTCAAAGTGCTAACTAAGTTTCGGGTCTTCTAAAATCTTAACAGTTTTCAATTAAAAGTACGGGTCATCATCTAATCACTGGATCAACGCTATATAACAGATACACAGCAAAATCATTTGTTATCTACATTAATTTTATTTTTAATTATCCTCCAGAGTTATCTTCTAAAAATTCTTTCCAGTGTTTCCATCCCGGTGTTTTTGTACTTTACTGCGTGTTACATAACTGGTGAGTCTTGGCTATTCTTTCTGTTTTCTAACGTCACGTCACATGTCATTTTCACTGAAAGGCAGGAATGACGCATTTTGCTATCTCTCTGTGCAACGTGTACGTTCTGTTCTGTACTTAATCTTTCCGTGTTGTGTCCATGACGCGTAAATTTTGTATTGTCCTGTACGAGTTTGAGAAAAACCTGTTGTAAGGTTATCATACGTTTTCTGCAATTGTAAAGAATCCACTTTTACTGTACTGGGACAAAAATAATTGAGCGCACTGCGCGAGCAGTGAATAAGATCCTTGCCTCTGCGTTTAGTTCTATCTGTGGTTGACTTATTAGTCAGTCAGTTGTGTAGCGCTGAGGCTTTCTTATGTGAGGCATAGTAGCGGACAGATGAGTTTTTCAGAGAATGATATCTGTTGTTTGTGAAGCTGACAGAAACTATCTGGAATATTTTATTATGGAGATGGAAACTCATTTATAATACTTTCTTGTTCTTTATATTAGTGGAGAAGATTTTAGAGGAATTTTAAAGGTATGTTTCTAGTTTCTTTGTAATGAGAGAATTTTGTAATTGTTAGAGTCTTCTTGTGTTGGTCAGTTTTTTGTCAGTAACAAGAGTTTAATTTCTGGGGAAATATTTTCTTTAGGGTAAAACCCACCTCCATGATTGATGACAAAGTTGTGAAGATTCTGTTATGTGCGCAATGCACCTTACAGCACACACAGCAACAGATTTTATCTGCAAGCAAAAAAATGTAGTGTAGATTATGCATCTTTAGCTGCTGCCTCTGCTGACTCATATTTGCTTTCGAGAACGTCAGTACTCCAGTCACAAAAACAACATGCCAAGCATGTGGTAAGTCATTTATTTCAGGGCTGATGTCACCTTGCATTCTTATGCAAATCGCATGTAGTCAAGATTGTCAGGTGTCGTGTTAACTAGCACACTAACTTTCAGTGAACAGTGTTGGTAATCTCAAACAGTTATTTTCTTCTGAGTAGGGAAGTAATTTATTTTTGTGGATATTCCAAGTCAAACTATGGACTTCGTATCACGCACCGTTCATGGCGTACTTCGATACTGAGTTTTAGTTATACAGTTTTCAATGAAGAGACAATTCGTTTCTTTTGGCATTTAATCAGATTAATTTTCTTTATTTCAAATTCTGCAGTTCATCCATAAAGCTTTATTTCGCGAAACTGTTCACGTGCCCAACACAGTGCCAATCAACAGTCATTTTGGACAGCAACTGAATACAGTACCTAGAGTACACGTTAACTGTGGAGAAAGTTTTTTTTGTTTTTTTGTTTTTTTAAATCTATATATTCAGTTTGCTCACATATAGGCATTTTTTATAGAAAACTGAAATTGTAACCATAGACAGGCTAAGCGCTGTACCAGAAAAGAATTGCTAATCTGGAATCAGAATACTGACTGTTTGGCCTCCTCAAATTATTCGTCCGATCGTAAGACTTGCAGCTGTTGTATGAATACTTTATTGATGCTGATTTTATCTTTGTATTGTTCGTACAATAGCTCAGTAGGGTCATCATCATACAGTATTCGAAAAGGGAGCATCATTTGGGGCATTTGAAAAGCGAAAAATAAAGAAGAGGCAATAAATCGGTTACCAAAAGTGGGGTTTCCTGTGAATATGTACATGCAGACCAATCACCTCCATTTAAGCAAAAACTGGCGACGTAACACCACTACTGACACAATAAAACAAAATGCTCATGCTGACGAGAAGACGCACTTAGTAGGAAATGTTTAGGAAGCTTGGACGGATAAAGATAATTACAGTTTACTGCCTTGACCTGTCTGGCTGATTTCCTTGACTCCAGTCGAGCAGATAGCGAATGTGTCCAACAAACAAACAGTAAGTTACACCACATGCAACTGCGCAGTTTATTACTCATCTGGAAATAGTGCACTGTCATATCTAGCTTACCTACTGCTCATCTGCTATTTTTTTTTTAATTTACGACACATTTTAATAACAACAGTAACATTTTATTAAAAAGAAAGCTGACTAGTCACCTTTCTTCAGCCATAAAGTCCCTAAGCATACAAGCTACTATCGTAGAATGAGATTTTCACTCTGCAGCGGAGTGTGCGCTGATATGAAATTTCCTGGCAGATTAGAACTGTGTACCCGACCGAGACTCGAACTCGGCACCTTTGCCTTTCGCGGGCAAGTGCTCTAACACTTCCTTTTTTTTATTTTTAAATCTCATTTTGTTCGTTTTTGTTCGTTGTAGCTGCTGGGGGCGGACGTCGTAGGACCCCCGTCTCAGTTCGTCTTTGATCAATTAACTGAGTTTTTTTATTAGAGAGGGCAGCTAACCGTCTGACCGAACACGCTGAGTTACCGTGCCGGCGTCTACCATCTGAGCTACCGAAGCATGACTCACGCCCCGTCCTCACAGCTTTACTTCTGCCAGTATCTCGTCTCCTACCTTCCAAACTTTACAGTAGCTCTTCTGCTAACCCTGCAGAACAGTTTTGACCCGCCAGGAAGTTTCATATCAGCGCACACTCCGCTGCAGAGTGAAAATCTCATTCTAGAAACATCCCCCAGGCTGTGGCTAAGCCATGTCTCCGCAATATCCTTTCTTTCAGGAGTGCTAGTTCTGCAAGTTTCGCAGGAGAGCTTCTGTAAAGTTTGGAAGGTAGTAGACGAGGTACTGGCAGAAGTAAAGCTGTGAGGACGGGGCGTGAGTCGTGCTTCGGTAGCTCAGATGGAAGCCGGCACGGTAGCTCAGCGTGTTCGGTCAGAGAGCCGGTTGGCCTCTGTAATAAAAAACTGAGTGGAAGGATCAACCACCGAACTTGAACAGGATGTCTTGCGACGTCCGCAACGACCAAACACAACGAACAAAATGAAAAAAAAAAGTTTTAATCTGCCAGGAAATTTCAAGTTACTATCGTGTTTACGACACATTAGAGAGACTTCAATTTTTCCCTCCGGCTTAGTTTGCCAATTGTCTTTACAAATATACATTTCAAGAAAGACGCCTGACGTGCAGATGCGATTCGCTGCAGATATTACATTCATCTAGTTTGTTACTGACGTACAAGAAATTTGTGCTCTTTGACTCGCAGAGGAGCATCTAGTTGAAAAATGAACAACGGAATGGAACTAAAATCTATAGATGTGATGTGCATATACAGACAAACAAATGATTACAATTGCAGAAAAATTGTTTCACCAGCTGCGACATAGTCGCGTATATGAACGGTGATTCAATACTATCAATTTTTTTTTATTCCAGTCTTTGATCGCAATATCAATTCTTTTGACGATTACCGGTTTCAGTCAGTAATGGCCATCTTCAGATCTTTTCCACACCATGTCTTACGGCCTTATCACTTTAGGACATGGTGTAGAAAAGATCTGAGGATGGTCATTACTGACTGAAACCGGTAATCACCAAAAGAATTGATATTGTGATCAAAGACCGGAATAAAATATATTTGCAGAAAAATTAGACGATTCATTCAAGAGAAAGAGCTTCACAAAATGAGCAAGTGAGTAACATGTTGGTCTACTTTTGCAAGCAGTTTATTGGACTTGGCACTGGTTGAGGAAGTTGTTGGATGTCCTCCAGAGGGTTATCGTGCCAAATTCTGTTCAATTGGCGCATTAGATCGTTAAATTTCAAAATCCCTAGGCGATTGGAGGGACCTGTCCGTTCTCAATAGGGGGGAAAGTCGGCGACCTTACTGGCCAAAGCAGGGTTTGCCGGGCACAAATACAAGCAGTAGAAACTCTCGCCGTGTACGGGCGAACATTATCTTGCTGAAAAGTAAGCCCAGGACGCCTTGGGATGAAGCGCAGCAAATCGGTGCTTACAAGGGAACCTCCCCATCGCACCCCCCTCAGATTTAGTTATAAGTTGGCACAGTTGATAGGCCTTGAAAAACTGAAGACAGAACAATTGAGAAAACAGGAAGAAGTTGTGTGGAACTACGAAAAAAATAAGCAAAATATACAAACTGAGTAGTCCATAGCCAAGATATGCAACTTCAGGGATAGCATTACCTCAGGAGCGCCGTGGTCCTGTTGTTAGCGTGAGCAGCTGCGGAACAAGAGGTCCTTGCTTCAACTCTACCCTCGAGTGAAAAATTTAATTTTTTGGAGTGATTATCACATCCACAAGAAAACCTAAATCGGGCAAGGTAGAAGAATGTTTTTACCCATTCGCCAAGTGTACAAGTTAGGTGGGTCGGCAACATATTCCTGTCATGTGACGCACATGCTGTCACCAGTGTCGTATCGAATATATCAGACGTGTTTTCCTGTGGAGGAATCGGTTGACCTATGACCATGCGATCAAATGTTTTCGGTTCCCATTGGAGAGGCACGTCCTTTCGTCTACTAATCGCACGGTTCTGCGGTGCG
Organism: Schistocerca americana; assembly: GCF_021461395.2. Classification (NCBI taxonomy): domain Eukaryota; kingdom Metazoa; phylum Arthropoda; class Insecta; order Orthoptera; family Acrididae; genus Schistocerca; species Schistocerca americana. Next base: position 440,469,888 of record NC_060125.1, read on the forward strand.
GTCGCAAAACACAGACACTAAACTTATAACAATGAACAGAGACGTCAATGAACGAACGGACAGATCATAACTTTGCGAAAATAAAGAAAGTAAAATATTCACTCGAGGGAATACTTGAACCAAGCACCTCTTGTTTCGCAGCTGTTCACGCTACCCACGGGACCACGGCGTACCTGAGCTTACGTCGTCCTTGATGTTGCTTGTCTTGCCCATGGACTACTCAGTTTGTATATTTTGCTTATTTTTTTCATAGTTTCACACAACTTCTTCCTGTTTTCTCAATTGATCTGTGTTCAGTTTTTCAAGGACTATCCACTGTGCCAACTTATAACTAAATCTGAGAAGGGTGCGATGGGTAGGTTCCCTTGTTAGAATGTCGTCGACGTACAGCTGTGGCGTAAGGGCGCCGCGGATGACAACCAAATGGGTCCCGCTATGAATTGAAATGCCACGTGGGACCATCACTCCCGGTTGCTGGACTACATGACGGACAACAGTCAGGTCGGCAGTTGATGTATTGCCGTACTGTAACGTTCCTCATTGACTGGAGTAGTATTGTTTTCACTGTTGAGCGCACCTTCGAACTAAGTCCCGGTGCCTGCCGGTGTGGCCGAGCGGTTCTAGGCGCTTCAGTCTGGAACCGCAAGAGCGCTACGGTCGCAAGTTCGAATCCTGCCTCGGACATGGATGTGTGTGGTGTCCTTAGGTTAGTTAGGTTTAAGTAGTTCTAAGTTCTAGGGAACTGATGACCACAGATGTTAAATCCCATAGTACTTAGAGCCATTTGAAGCATTTTGGAATGTAATTTGTATACAATATGAATGGCAAGGATCTCAACACATTTACATCGTGCAAGCCCCCAGCGACATTTACCTCAGTCGATGACTTTCCGCTCAAAATAAAATAGGCTCTGGCGCTTTCCCTACCACTAAATCTTCTATCCAGTCACAAATTTCATCTAGTATGACATCCTGAGTCCTGCGTGCCAGGAAATTTTCGAAACAGTCGCTTGGCTGGCTAGATTCAAGCGTTCCTTATGGCCGTACCTCGGAGCATCCGTCGTCTCGTGTGAAATCAGGTGGCCTGGATCCACGCTTTCTTGATGACCAGTAAATCTCTCGATTCTTTAAGGAACTGCCATAAATAAAACAACTTCAAACGTCTGCTTACCTCACAAATGAATTAATTATATGTTCTGACATGATTGTCGTAAGGAGTGTGACTAAGGTATAGCTTAAACGTTTATTTGACACTACAATAGTGAAGCCATAGTCATAGCATATTAATTTTTTTCTTTAAAAAGAAAAGGTTAGATTACCGGTGTCAACGAACCACGTCGTCATTTTCAAATGACGTCAGTCGGTGAACATATAATGGGAATTATGACCATACATCTGATAAAAATTAAGAAAAATAATGAGACCAGGCAATTGAGGCAGCGGTGGCACAACCAAGTCACTACAGGTTATGTCTACGCTTGTACAAATGTTCATTCCATGTCCTAATGTAGAACAGATAAAAACTACACCATGGTGAATTTTTCCAAGAATTCTTGTAATGGCTGATACAAATTCACAGTTCGTAAGTGTATAAAGCACAGCAAGCTTCCATATGGAATGCAGCACATAATTTTACTGTGTTCCGAAAAAAAGAATCTTTCAGACCTATTCTACATCTGTTTACCTGTTCTGCATTAGGACATGGAACGAACATTTGGGCAAGCACAGGCGTAACTTACAGTGACTTGGTTGTGCCACCACTGCCTCAGTTGCCTGGTCTCATTATTTCTTGTAATTTTTATCAGCTGTATCGTCATAATTCCCATTATATATTCTCCGACGGACGTTTTACATTTGAAAACGACGACGAAGTTCCTTGAAACCGATAATGTAACCCCTTCTTTTTAAAGAAAAAAATTAATATGCTGTGGCTATGGCTTCACTACTGTAGTCTCAAATAAACAAATGAATTAATTTATTAAACACCTGAGTGTATTATTACAAGAGAGAACAGGTTTAGATAAGTTTTGAAATTTGTCGGAATTTGCTAAGTGCTCTTATTATGATACACTGTATGTATATAGTCCAGGTATATTGGGCACCGTTTTAAACAAAAGAGAATTTTTCAGGAGTATCTGCGGTTACATTGTTACATACAGGCTGAAGGAAAAATGCCGCACTTGGAGGTCGGCATACGATTTAAAAAAAAAAGATTATCTAGCAAAATCAGATCAGGTGTATTTTTAAAACACATGTAAGAAAACAAGGAGCAGGCAACATGGTCACGCCGTGTAGAGCATCGGAATGTGCAGGGGAACGTGCAGCAAGCCGTACTACCGAACCAACCCTCGTAGCTCTCCGACTTGACTGCCGGGATATCACATGCAAATCCACGTTGGCGCTATAATTCGAATCCTCGGGAGGTTCCTTTTTCATTTTTAGACGTCCGTTCCCTAGTTCTCGTTGTTCATAAGCAGGACGTCATGTCACATGACAATAGCGTGTCATATGACACTACGACCCATTAAACAGCATGCATGTATCTACTAACCAAGCAGTGACCCCCCTCCCCCCCCCCCCCCTCCAGTTCATGTAGGGCGACTTCCCCATGGAGTACACAAACGACGAATTCATCGACACGCTTTTGGTGTGGGTGCATCCGATAACCAAGCTGCTGGTCTTGCTCGTGCGTATGCTGCACAGTAAGATCAAAGGCGCCATCCCGATAAGAACTTTTAACGTCGCCTGGAGCAACGCCTTCGAGAAATCGGCAATCTTCGTCTGCAAGTAATGGACAGAGGTCATACAAGGACTCGACGTACTCCGCAAGCAGAGGACCAGATTCTTGGAATTGTTCACCAGTCACATCGGCGAGGTACCATTATTATTGCAAGGCTGTTCCAGATATCTCAAAAACCGGTTGTTCAAGTGTTGCACACTGAAGAACTGCATCTACATCATTACGTATTAACTCAACACCAGCAGCCAAAAGACCGCATTCTAAGAGGACAGATTTGTGAATGTCTTTTGCACCAAGTGGATGGTTCAAATGGTTCAAACGGCTCTGAGCACTACGGGACTCAACTGCTGTGGTCATTAGTCCCCTAGAGCTTAGACCTACTTAAACCTAACTAACCTAAGGACATCACATACACCCATGCCCGAGGCAGGATTCGAACCTGCGACCGTAGCAGCAGCGCGGCTCCGGACTGGAGCGCCTAGAACCGCACGGCCACCGCGGCCGGCCCACCAAGTGGAAGATAACACTTTATTAATAACGGGATATGAGCTGAGGAATCTAGCTTCACTTTTGAAGGTATTTTCAGCCTCCACAACAGCCATTATTGGTCGGAAAACAACCCACATGTCACTTGTGAACGTGGCTTTCAGGCACGTTTTGGCATGAACCTGGTGGGATAGAATCGTGGCCCTCACCTATTGCTGAACAAGTTGAATGAGCCCCTGTATCATATCTTTCTCTGCAATACTTTGCCTGACGTGTTAGAAAATAGTTCTGCGACGACTATGGTTGCAGCACAATGGTACAACGCGACACTTTGGAATGAATGTGCGTAACTATTTAAATGAAGTGTTTCCAGGGAAATGAATTGGTCGTAAAGTTCAATGATCTGGCCTCCACGTTCTCCGATCGTTAATACATTAGATTTTTATTTGATGGAACACTTAAATGAACAAGTCTATAGCACTCCACTTATGGACGTGAGCATGCCGCTTCGGCAATGGTGGATGCAGGCGTGTTGCTTAGTGTCGAGGAAAGTATGATCCAGAGAGTGGTGAAGTGTTTGAAAATGGAAAGTGATCGCTTTGACATCTTCTTTAAAGCGAACAATGGTCGTGCGTGTGCGTAACGACCCTATGAAGATAAGCCTCGATGTCAATCGTACAGAATGAAATTACTGTGCGTAGCGTAATATCCAGTCTTGTGTAGCGTATCTATTGTGTTCTCTGTACCTCACTGGATACAGACGATGTTACTGTAACTACCATTATTTTCTACTGGCTTTCTTTGTGTCATGAAGGAAACAAAGTTGCCGTTTATGTCTGTAAGAAGTTATGTCTTAATATTTAAATAAAGGCAATAGTAACAGAAGTAGATATACAAGATACCGCATCGTGGAGGTGTAAAGTGAATACAGTTTGACGCTTTAACTGAAAAAAGAAAGTTCGACGCGAACGCGATTCGAAAATTATGAAGTCTGGTATATTCGTTCCCCTCTGCATAGCTTCTTCTCACTGAGCTAATGGGACATCTCGGCACAGTGCAGAGTTCTTAGCCAAGCTACACGCAATAACAGCGGTGCCAGATTCTCGTTTTTTAAATCGCACTTCTACTAAACCTATTGGCAGGACTAAGTTTTCCTAGATACACTTTTCATTGAATTTGAATGCCGATTGCGAAGTGAGGGTTTTTTTTTTTCACCCTTTAGGTGGTTACAACTGTGTTTCGAGTAGAGTCGGTAGTAAAGAAGTAATAAATTAAAACCTCTGTTGTAGGAGTTTAACTGCATGAATAGCTTTTTACCTATCTTTATTTTGTGACGAAGGTTGGGGGGAGGGGCAGAAAGAAAAAGATGTCAGGAAAAAGTAGTTTCATAAAGGTTTGAAATTGCGTATAAGTTTGTTGGAAGCCGCTAAGTACCGTCATCCTCGAATACTGGATGAGTATATTTTCGGGTATTTGCGCGTCGTCAGATATGTTGCCTTCAGACACACTGTTTCTCTTCTTGTGTTAAGTTTTTAACATAAAGTTGTACCTCTCAATGAGTAGATTACAACACCACATTAAATTTTTAAATTCGTCAAATAATTACGCGAAATATTAAAAACTAATTTTTTGCTCCTGAAAGACTGTGGATAGCAACCTGCCACTGGTACCTGGATGCGGGATAACCGTTTGGTAATATTGATGTGTGGCGGATGAGTCAAATTATGCGACGTATTGCTCGACATAATTAATCAGAAACGTTTATTGGTAGAGAGTGTTCATTTGTTTGGAATTTATATAAATATACAGTTTTATTCCGATGTTTATGAATTTTTGCACACTTTACCTTCAAGACAAGAGGAAGATCATTGTCTACATAACATTTCGTGGTTTGATTTGAAACAAATATGTACGTAATCTATTAAAGGGAAAGGTTGTTACCTAATATCTCCAAAAGTCCTTGTCTGATGTACTTCAAATTTTTACACAACCTGCAAATGAACGTTTGGACGGACAAAGACTATATATTTGTTATGTCCATTAGCGAAACGTAAAAATTTGATATATCGAACATCTCGAAAAGTTCTTGCCCGATTTACTTCAAATTCTAGGCCCATTTACTTCAAATTTCTACATTCAGATGAAACAATGAGGAAAGTAATGAAAAATTAAATGCCTAGCCAACGAAGTGGGGTAAACCTTGGTAATTTCGTGAGGATTTATGTACTAATTTAAAGTACATAAAAATATTTTGAAAGGCTACTGAATTACATATGTAAGCCTGTCCTTAAATGCATTACTCAATATGCACAATTGATTCTACATTCTCTCCCTTATGATTTCATCAACTAAGAATTTTGTAGGTTATTTCGTGATACCCTTTGGTAAAATCGTGACATTACTTGGGTAATTTCGTGATAATGCATTAATCAAATAATGAAAGCATTGTTTTTCTACAAAAGATTTTATTTTGTCATTTTACGACATTGAGGCTTATTTATAATAATAATGATAAAGTACTGACGAATTAATGAGCAAAAACACTGAATAGAATTTAATGATTAAAAGAAAGCCTCATTTTAATCTTCATCAGAAATGTTTTGACACTTGTCGCAGATAAAAACGTCCTCACTCTCTTCAAAAGTATGTTGACACTTCGAATGGTACCACATTAAACAAAAACTTCAATGAATCCATAGTGCCCCTGATTTCTTCCTCTCGTCTTCTAAATAACTGTGGCCACAGGATCCACATTTATTGTCATCCTTCGTCCTCTTCTTTGTCACTCCAGAGGTGCTGGGTTGTGGATTTAATGTATGTTCCTTTCGTGGCCTACCTAAAAATCAATAAATTTCATTAAAATAAAGAAACAACATCAAAGGAACAACAGTAAACTCTGTTAATGAAGCACGTGAGATAATATTTTAGAAAATGCATAGGCCTACCTCTGGTTCTTTTGGGAGCTGCTTCTTGAACTGGAGTCAGACATTTTGCCTTGCTATCTGTCTCTCTTCTCCGCTTGCATTTGTTCCCATCATCTGAATGACTTTCTGAATCATCTAATGCTGGTTCCAGATTGTCTTCTGCAGGTTTGTCTGCCAGCTTTGATGTTGCTATTGCCTCATCAGCCACAGCGGCAGGATTAAATGGATACATCCCAGTCTTCCTAAAAGCTGATATGATGGTCTCAGGGCTGAAAGCATTGTATTAAGCAGGTTTCAACAATCTGAGGAAATCAGATCTGTTGGGTCTGAGACATGGTTCTTGACCATGCAGCTATTTAAAGATTTTCCTCACGATCTTTTAAGTTGGCTATATACCCCTACATCTAGTGGTAGCAGAACATGAGTAGTGTGAGAAGGAAATGTCAGAAGGAAGATCTGGTTCTTCTTGGCCAGACCATGACCTCCTCTGAAATATGGGATCCATGGGAATCCATTACTAGAATTATACGTCTTGCAGGAGGTATACATTACATGAAATGATTGGACCATTCCAGTAAAAGTTCTCCATTTATCAACCGTTTTGGTGATAGTTTCACAATGGTGCCAGGAATTACGTCTTTCATAAGATCTTCTGACATTCGAACACCCTTTAATATCACCATAGGTGGTATCCAGTGACCACTAGCATTGACACAGGCAAGCAATGTGTGATTTTCACCTCGATCATCAAACGTTCTGCTATGTACATACTTTTTGCCAACTGCTGTAACGACCTTGGATGCTTTCACCACATATGAGAGCCCTGTCTCATGGCTATTCCATACTAGATATGGGCGATCTTGAACTCCTACATCTGTGACTAATGCTTCTAATGTTTGATAAAAATCAGTAATTATTGACGTATTTCCTACTGAAAACCTATAAGCAGCTATATTTTCAGGAACTCTTAAGGTAAGCCCATAACGTGTTTTAAAATCTATCCACCACCAGTCCCCTGCAATTTGTTCTTCTTCATTGAAGGGATGTTTCCTACCAGTTGCTGTAGCTAGCTTATATGCCAGTTTTCGAATCTGAATTACAGTCAGTTTCAATCATAATACCTGCATGGAAAGTATGTAATTGCTATTCTTTGTTCCAATAGTACAGGTAAAGCAAACGGTTTCCCTAATTTAGGTAGGCCTACACATTCACCTTCAGTCCTGCTAAGAAAGTCTTTCAGGGTAGACCATGGCACTTCACATTGCTTTGATGCCTTGTAAATTGAGTACTTCTTCTCTTTTACCAACCTTGCTGCTGTAATAATATTTGGGTTGGCATATTTGAGATATTTTGGAGGCATCTGACATGCAAAAAAAAAAAAAAAAAAAAAAAAAAAAAACCAAGTAAAGTTCGTGATAGCTTGGTTAATTCGTGATATGTAAATTAAATATATTATCTAGTTTAAAATGAAGTGCTCTATCTATACCACGGGCATGCTACTACAAATAATTAAATATCCGCTTTTAAATACGTTTATTAGCCAGTATTTGCGAAGACTGTCTAGAGTGGCGCAAGATGGCAGTTAAAATGCTAAGCTTTTTACAAGCGCAGCTAAGGCTATTACGTCTAAGCTAACGAACGCAAAGACACAAACCTTAATCAGAAAAAAATTATTTATATCATACAAACAACTGTGCAAAATCAAAAAAGTTATCTTGTTAATATGAGAAGTAATCAGCACATTGAAAACACGTGGGACTCTGAAGCACGAAAGCAAAAGGCAACTACCCCCAACGGAAGAAAACAAATCGCCGTGTTGCCAAGGCCGCTGGTAGCGCGGCATGAAATTCCGCTGCAGGTAGGGGACATGTGCTGCTATTTGTGGATCAACGACTGCACTTCTAGCGTGGTTGATAAATAGGTGAAGAGGAATCAGCAAAGCATCACGAAATAAGCAATGCCACGAACTTACCAAGGTTTACCCTATATAGTGGTTAACACACTGTAACCCCTATCGCGAAAATAAATTACACCGTGAAGACGTCACTAGACTCCGTGACGAACGAAAGCTCGAGAATTTGACGGAGACATGACTGCGAACACTTATTTATTGATTAGTTGCCGTTTTTACATGTGATATGTATCCTACAAGATATTTTGAACGAATTTTCTCATTATGAGAGTATGAAGGGCGATCTGTTTTGATTGTTAAAAACTATTCAAAAACCAAAGTCGCACAAAATATTTTTTACTCAAGGCAACAGGTTTCAACAGTATTAACTGTCATCTTCAGGTCTTAAACATTTTTTGTAGTCAAACATGTTCATTTTACGCTGAACTCATGCACAACATATCACTCAGCCCATTATAAACGTTTGTCGTCGCTAAAATATTTAAAAACGCACAGGATCTTGTGCCATTTACACACACACATACACACACACACACACTTGTTCGCGGATGCTTGTTATATGATTCAAACACGTACGCAGTAGCACATCATTTGAAACAGCGAGAGATTCTGTCATTCGAATTTTAATTTTTTTTTTAACGTTTCAGCTTACAATGATATGCCAAGAAGTTGACTTGAGTTTCAAATAACTGCCATTTTTTCTACGTATTCTTCAAAACTATATCTTGATATCGTCCTAAATTCATTCGACTTTAAGCATTTTGTATTTCTGTGGGTTTCAGAAATAGCCACGTGTCTCTACAACGCTTCGCGCAAAGCAGGACGCGCCGGGAGGCACATACACTGACAGAAAGAAAATTGCAGCACTAAAAAATAACTAATATAGTAATGAAAATTTGGGGAATACATTTGTCTAGGTAACATATTTAAGTGGTTAATATTGCAAGATCACCGGTTCATGTAAGCATGAGGTAAGGCATTGCAAATGTGAAATGCTGGTGAATTAATAACCGGTTTAACCGCCAGAATGTTGAATGCAAGCACGCAAATGTGTATGCCTAGTGTTGTACAGTATGTGGGATGGAGTTCCATGCCTGTTGCCCTCGGTTGATCAAACAGGTATAGGTAATGCTGTTTGTGGATGACACTGGAATTGTCGTCCGATGATGTCCCATATGTGCTCACTTGGAGACAAATCTGGTGACACAGCAGGCAAAGGCAACATGTTGACACTCCGTAGAGCATGCTTGGTTGCAACAGCGGTACGTGGACGAGCATTATCCTGTTGGAAAACACCCCTTGTAATGCCGCTTATGAATGGCAGCACAACAGGTCAAATTGACGTACAGTTTTGCAGTCAGGTGGGTGAAACAACCACGAGAGCGCTTCTGCTGCCATTCTAAATCCGGGTGTAGGTCCAAGGTTTACGCAGACAGATTGGTTACATGCCTTCAACTGGCCTCCTTCTAACAAGCGGCCATCACTGGCACCGAGGCAGAAACGGCTTCCATCAGGAAACACAACAGGCCCACGCCCTGCCCTCCAATACACTCTCGCTTGACAGCACAGACGTAGCAAAGGTTCAAAAATGGTTCAAATGGCTCTGAGCACTATGGGACTTAACATCTGAGGTGATCAGTTCCCTAGACTTACAACTACTTAAACCTAACTAAGGACATCAGACACATCCACGCCCAATGCAGGATTCGAACCTGCGACTGTAGCGGTCGCGCGGTTCCAGACTGTAGCGCCTAGAACCGCTCGGCCACTGCAGCCGGCGCAAATGGCGGTGGTTTGGGTTCAGTGAAATGCAAGGTACAGGGCGTCTGGCTCGGAGCTGTCCTCAAAGTAATCGATTTGCAACAGTTCACTGGAGTGCCAACTGTTGCTACAGACCCAGTTTGACGCACCAGAGCCCCATCCCACACAGGGTGGTCGTCCCTCTCGGCAGTGCCACGTGGCTTCCCGAAGCCCTGTCCTCTTGCGACCGTTCATTCTCGCTGCCAACAATCATGTATAGCGGTTACATTCCTGCCAACTCTTTCTGCAATATCGCGGACGGAACAACCAGCTTCTCGTAGCGGTATTACACGACCTCATTCACACTCAGTGAGCTGTTGATAATGGCGTCTCGTCGTCTTTTAAGACATTCTTGACTAACATCAACTGAAGTATGCCCAGGCGCAAAGGAAACTAGCGGTCACGAGCGCCACAGCGTGTATTTAACACAGAACTGGTTTGCGTCCTCATGGTGACGCTCTTATGCTGCTGGCGCGAAATTATGACAGGCGTCATCTTTCAGATGTATAAAGAGGCCTACTAACTTTCGTACATCTCGCACGACGACTTCTTGGCTTTCTGTATTTTGACAAGGGCTGCACCACCATTTTTAATTTGTTATGAGACTAAAACGTTTTTTCATACATGAATGTATTTATAATAATGTGGCTGAACCCCCCCCCCCCTCCCCCCCCCCCCCCCGTCTCCGGCCGCGGTGGCCAAGCGGTTCTAGGCGCTTCATTCCGGAACCGCGCGACTGCTACGGACGCAGGTTCGAATCCTCACTCGGGCATGGATGTGTATGATGTCCTTAGGTTAGTTAAGTTTAAGTAGTTCTAAGTTCTAGGTTACTGATGACCTCAGATGTTAAGTCCCATAGTGCTCAGAGCCATTTTAACCATTTTTTTAACCCCCGTCTTAATATAAACAATCCTTGTAAGAAAAAAATGCCAAACTTCGCGTATTTTTCGTCCCTCTCGATCAGAAGAACCAACATTAAATAAACTTCCGGCACCTTCTGGGACTTCAGTAACCACATGCTTTGGCGGTGTAGTGGGGTCGTCAGCGCTGCAGACGGAGAAACCCGATCCACGTGTAGCGCAGAGGCCGGCCAGCACATGGTGTAGTGCTGGGGATCACAGAAGGCTGTGATAGCTGGGCCGCCAGGCCGTCTGACAGCCGGGCGCGCGCCGTTGCGCCAGCTGGGGACCAGACCGGCCCAGCACGCGCCTCGCGTCACGGCCGATGACCCTCCAGATTGGGGCGCCTCGGATTCCGCAGTGGTCACGTGGTCGCGCTGTGATGCAAGCAGGTCACACGCGGTTCGCGGCCTCTGGCACGAGGACTCTGCGCCAATTGTAGAGTAAGGCGTTACTCTGTCTGCTGCTATTTGTTGCTGCTGTTGTGCTATTCGGTACGAGGCTGGTTCGATGCAGCTCTACATGACAGTCTGTTATGTGCTAGGCTCTTCGACTACGCACAACTACTGCAGTCTACATTTTTCGTTGCATTTTCTGATCTCCTCTCCAAGACTGTGCCAAATAGTTCTGTTTAATTCAGCATAAAGCATCGTGTTCCTTATGTCGGCTGCTTGAAACGCCTATTTCCTCTGTAATATTAGATTGCTGCATAAGTTCGTAGCGTTTTTCCATAAGTTTAATAAACACAACAGATAAATGTTGTTGTTGTTGTGGCTTCAGTCCTGAGACTGGTTTGATGCAACTCTCCATGCTACTCTGTCCTATGCAAGCTTCTTCATCTCCCAGTACTTACTGCAACCTACATCCTTCTGAATCTGCTTAGTGTATTCATCTCTTGGTCTCCCTCTACGATTTTTACCCTCCACTCTGCCCTCCAATGTTAAATTTGTGATCCCTTGATCCCACAGAACATGTCCTACCAACCGGTCGCTTCTTCTTGTCAAGTTGTGCCACAAACTCTTCTTCTCGCCAATTCTATTCAATACCTCCTCATTAGTTATGTGATCTACCCATCTAATCTTCAGCATTCTTCTGTAGCACCACGTTTCGAAAGCTTCTATTCTCTTCCTGTCCAAATTATTTATCGTCCATGTTTCACTTCCATACATGGCTACACTCCGTACAAATACTTTGAGAAACGACTTCCCGACACTTAAATCTATACTCGATGTCAACAAATTTCTCTTCTTCAGAAACGATTTCCTTGCCATTGCCAGTCTACATTTTATATCCTCTCTACTCTGAACATCATCAGTTATTTTGCTCCTCAAATAGCAAAACTCATTTACTACTTTAAGGGTCTTATTTCCTAATCTAATTCCCTCAGCATCACTCGACTTAATTCGACTACATTCCATGATCCTCGTTTTGCTTTTGTTGATGTTCATCTTATATCCTCCTTTCAAGACACTGTCCATTCCGTTCAACTGCTCTTCCAAGTCCTTTGCTGTCTCTGACAGAATTACAATGTCATCGGCGATCCTCAAAGTTTTTATTTCTTCTCCATGGATTTTAATACCTACTCCGAATTTTTCTTTTGTTTCCTTTACTGCTTGCTCAATACACAGCTTGAATAACATCGGGGAGAGGCTACAACCCTGTCTCACTCCCTTCCCAACCACTGCTTCCCTTTCATGCCCCTCGGCTCTTATAACTGTCATCTGGTTTCTGTAGAAATTGTAAATAACCGTCAGACTTTAATTACTCGTATCATTAATATGTTATCCTTCACTATATGGTCTACAACTTTGCTTCTGCCGTTTTTTCCCCAACATTTGAGGCTTAAATGAAACAAATTGGTTACACATATATCATTCAAAGCACTGGGTGATCAAAAAGTCAGTATGAAAACTGAATAAATCACGGGTTAATGTTGATAGAGAGGTACAAATTGACACACATGCTTGGAATGACATGGGGTTTTATTAGAACCAAAAAAATACAAAAGTTCAAAAAATGTCTGACAGATGGCGCTTCATCTCATCAGAATAGCAATAATTGGCATAACACAGTAAAACAAAGCAAAGATGACGTTCTTTACAGGAAATTCTCAATATGTCCACCATCATTCCTCAACAATAGTTGTAGTCGAGGAATAATGTTGTGAACAGCACTGTAAAGCATGTCCGGAGTTATGGTGAAGCATTGACGTCGGATGTTGTCTTTCAGCATCCCTAGAGATGTCGGTCGATCACGATACACTTGCGACTTCAGGTAACCCCAAAACCAATAATGGCACGGACTGAGGCCTGGTGACTTGGCAGGCCAAGCATGACGAAAGTTAAAGGCGCTGCAGTCTGGAACCGCAAGACCGCTACGGTCGCAGGTTCGAGTCCTGCCTCGGGCATGGATGTTTGTGATGTCCTTAGGTTAGTTAGGTTTGACTAGTTCTAAGTTCTAGGGGACTAATGACCTCAGCAGTTGAGTCCCATAGTGCTCAGAGCCATTTGAACCATGACGAAAGTGGTGGCTGAGCACACGATTATCACCAAAAGACGCGCATTTGTCGGACATTTTGTGAACGTTGTTTTTTTTTTTGGTTCTAGTAAAACCCTATGTCAATCCAAGGATGTGTGTCAATTTTTACCTCTCTATCTATATTATTCCGAGGTTTATTAAGTTTTCAAATTTATACTGATTTTTTATCACCCGGTATTTTCCATCGCTGGCTTTCTCCCATCTTTCGGGCAGTGTACGAATCCCGCGTCCAAAAAATTGTTCATCTTTTGAAGCGATCCACGAATCGACCCAATTTGTGACTTCTTCATGACATGGGAAGTGTTGGTCAGCCAGGCTATGCGCCATTAATCTAAACAGGTGATAGTCAGAGGGAGCAATGTCTTGTGAATACGGCAGGTGGGTAGGGCTTCCCATTTTAAAGTTTCCAAGTACGTTTTGACCTCTTTTGCAACGTGGGGTCGAGCGCTGTTGTGCTGCAATATCACTTTATCGTGCGTCTCGCTGTATTGCGGCCGTTTGTCTTTTAATGCTCTGCTCAAACGCATTAACTTCGTTCGATAACGAGCAACTGTGATTGTTTCACTTGGCTTTAACACCTCATAGCACACGACGCCGAGCTGGTCCCACCAAATGCCGAGCATGATCTTGGGACCGTGAATATTCGGTTTGGCCGTCGACGTGGAAGCATGGCCGGGATATCCCCATGATTTTTTGCGTTTAGGGTTATTGTAATGAACCCATCTTTAGTTCCCGGTCAGAATGCGATGCAGAAATCCCTTCCTTTTTTGCCTCTGAAACAACTGTTCACAAACCCACAAACGCCGTTCTACGTCTCTTGGTTTCAGCTCACACGGGACCCAAGTTCCTTCTTTCTGAATCATGCCCATAGCCTTGACACGTTTTGAAATGGCTTGTTGTGTCACTACCACAAATCGTGCCAATTATTTTTGAGTTTGACGCGAGTCTCCACTCAGAAATGTCTCCAATTCTGCATCTTCGAAAACATTCTCTCTTCCACCACTATGCCGGTCTACGACGTTAAAATCACCGTTCTTGAAGCGTTGAAACCACTCACGACACGTTCTTTCTCTAATAGTTGCTTACCATACGTACCTGAGAGCAATCGATGAGACTCAGCCGCTGTTTTCTTCATGTTGAAACAAAACAGTAACACCTGAATGACGAGAATTAGGCTCGTAAACTGACATTTTCAGTCAAGAACAGCTTTATGATGCAGACACAAATCGACTAATGTTTGAATGAGGTTATATTGGCCGAGGTCCAAGCTAACTGCCTGACGTCTGCGATCTGTTTCTTTCGATCGCTACTTACCGTAGTCGCCACCCATCGGCAAACGGCGGAAGGAAAGTTGTACACCTTGGATTTACGACAGTCTACCAACACTGGAGTAACTTCAAGATTTCGAGACTGCAAGAATCACGTGGTTTTCAGGCGAAGAATTCGTCGAGCCAGTTTCGGAGCGCATTTTCAACCAGAAAGGACGTTCCTTGAACGGAGTTCGATGCAGAGCCGAGAGGCTGAAAATCTGAGGGTGCAAGATCAGGTGAATAAGGTGCGTGCGGATCGACTTCCCAACGCAGCCCCCGTGTACTGTTTTTGTCAATTTCGCTGAACGCGGGTTGGCGTTGTCCTGGAGTAGCATCATTTCTCGTAGTCTTCCTGGTCGTTGTTCTTGGATTGTGTCTGCAAGACGTCTCAGTTCTTGACAATAAATGTCAGCGGTGATGGTTACACCTCAGGCAAGCAAATAGTTGTACACCATATCGTCACTGTTCCACCAGATGCGTAACATTTTTCTTTTTTTTTTTGTGAATGCACGCAGATCTTTGTACGGGGAGCTGCTGCTTTGCTTGGGTTCAACCATTCCTTTCTTCTCATGTTAGCATAAAGACAACATTTCTCGTCACCAGTAACTATACAGGACAGGAATGGTCGGTGTTGTTCACGAGCCAGTTGATGACGGGCAAGCAGAGATGCATGTGTGGCCACCCATAGATTTTTGTGATTTTGGCTTAGAGCACGCGGTAGCCATAGAACCGATTTCAACCTTCCTCATTCCATGCAAATGTCGCTCGATGGCGGAATGATCACAGTTCATCACATCTGCCAGTTCTCGAGTCACTGACGTGGATCATTGTGGGTTAATGCGTTTAAACGATCTTCATCAAACCCCGAAGATCTTCCTGAACATGGAGAGTCACTATTGTTGAAACGATCCTCCTGAAAACCCTCTGCAAGACTCAAACAGAAGAATATGTCGGAAAGGTTCCGATTTCTCCACTTGGCACACCATTTTCTAGCGTTCACAGCTCCACTCAATCTCTCCATGGGGGCAAAATGACAATATGTAAACTGAAATAGCACCGGCGAACTGCTGATAAAAATGACAATAAGCCTAGCATGCAAAATACCAAGATGTAAAACAAAACCGCTACGAGTTTATGCGCCAACCTATTAGTTGCTTGGTCTTAGGGAGATTTTCTTCTCATTTGCTTTCTTCGTACCAGCAACATCTTTTGCTATTTATAGCCGGCCGGTGTGACCGAGCTGTTCTAGTCGCTTCAATCTGGAACCGCGGGACCGCTATGGTCGCAGGTTCGAATCCTGCCTCGGGCATGGATGTGTGTGATGTCCTTAGCTTAGTTAGGTTTAAGTAGTTCTAAGTTCTAGGGGACTGATGACCTCAGATGTTAAGTCCCATAGTGCTCAGAGCCATTTGAACCGTTTTTGCTATTTCTACAGCTGTCTGTGTAAAATATCTGTGCTTCCAGTTATATCATTACAATCTTTTTTCTTAAGATGAACTCAACGTCTATAAAAAAATAAAGTTGGGCAGTTATTATTCTGTGCTGCTATCGGCTTACTCTGTGACGACACCAAGGAACAGCGTTTGTCTTGGGAACAGCAGTCCAACATGTCAGCCACTCATTTAGGTGCAAATGGCTCTGAGCACTATGGGACTTAACAGCTGAGGTCATTAGTTCCCTAGAACTTAGAACTACTTAAACCTAACTAACCTAAGGACACCACACACATCCATGCCCGAGGCAGGATTCGAACCTGCGACCGTAGTGGTCTCGCGGTTCCAGACTGCAGCGCCTGGAACCGCACGGCCACTTCGGCCGGTGCACTCATTTAGGCTATGTACTTTTGGTATGTTTTAGTTTTCACTGAAATAATGAAATGTAAATTGCTATTCTGCTACCGGTAGAATGTTACTGTTGCATTCTGTAACTTGTCCAGCTTTTAAACAAACACTACCGATACTAAAGAATATGTAAGCATCTGTCGAATCGAAACATGCAAGGAAAGCGCAAAATATAGTCTGCTTTTGACGATTTCTGTCGAAGTAAATATTCGAAATGAGAATGCCATTTTCTAAGCTGGGTCTGAGAAAAGCCTTGACCAGTAAATAAGATTTATATAGGCCTAACTTTCATTTTCTTGTTGTGTTCATAACAAGTTCAAAAAATATGTCCGCTAATAGGTGGACACCGTCGTTTTTACTCAAGAAAATATACAAGTGCCTTATATTTAGAAAGTATTTGAACAATCTAATGTCACTAAAACATCCTTCAAAGTACCTGGCTGGCAACTGAAACTGCGGTTTATCCATGAACGCAAGATTGACGCCCCACGAAGATGGGTTTCCTGAGGAAATCGTAACTTTCCTGCGAAACGATGCGCAAAGTAATCGACTCGCAAATGTCCTCTTTGATCCATCGAACACGTTTTCACCGCTGTAAAGAACTTTTCATTTATTGTGTGAAAATATTTTGCCCAGTATTCTGTTAATTTCAGGGGACGCAAGAGGATTTTTACAACCTCCTTTACCGTGCAGACATAATTTCGTTGATGACAACTGACTCCGAAGTTCTTTAATACGCACTCACAATTTCATGCACATGTTTTTTTTCAGATGAGTATTACTCTTCTGTACTGTCGCTTCAGAATACTGTAAACTGATTTCACCTGAATTATTACAATCGACTTCACCAGTAAATGTAAATTTATCAGGTGCGGGTCAGCAAGGCAGATTACTAACCAAGCGAACCAGGTTTAATTCCCCGTCGGGTCAGAGATGTTCTCCACCAGGGATGTGAGTGTTGTGTTTTCCGTACATTCCCACCGTCATTACTGACACGAAAGTCGCCTCAAACACATTGTCGTATCGTCTTTCTAGCACTGAGATGGTCGCATGGGCACTGCTCGAAAGCGAACAAATTGAAATAAAAAAATAAAAAAACACATTTGTCAGCGCTCTTCTTCCGTGGTGAAAGCTTTTCTAAAGTCTGTATGCTTGTTCTATGGACGTCACGTTGGCTGAAACGTTCCTTCTTCTGTTGCAGATGGTGTGCTGTCGCTGATCCCAACTTCTGCAAAGCAAATTACGCGATTGATGCGCAATGCTCTTAAGCTCTCGTTCCCGCGGTAAATTTAGCAGCTCTGAACGCAAGTCTCCAACATACGTCAGTTTCTTTGAGACGACCAGAGCAGATTCCAGCATTGGCACTCAAATGTCCTGCAGAGTTGCATCACGAGGGTAAGCAAGAAGCACTGTTCCTTCAGTGTTCCGATTGTGAGAGTTACAGCTAACAGTACCACAACCTAACATTGCCTTCACACACTCAAATCACTTTCACTTGCAAACCACCCACCACACAAAAGTAACCACTTTCAGTGGTGGTACTGTGGACAAAAACGACAAAAAATGTCCAATAATCGTGGGCTCTAAATTGCATACCTGAGGAGCTATCACCATTCGTTCATCTTCGCTAATGTGAAACACATCTCCCCTACTGAGCAAGTAATCATAGCTGTTAAGGTACGCACTTTACAGCCCACGTTTATTAGACATTTTTTCTTGTTTTTTGTCCATACTACCACCACTGAAAGTTACCAACCCTGCACTCTTCGCAACACAACAACCGGTACGTGTATTCAACTGTCAGAGGTATCAGAACGGTTTTCGTTTATAACTTTCGACTCGTTCGTTTCCGGTACAGGGATCCTTACTTCAAATTAATACATTTATCGTTGTCCTAGAAAGTCTGTAACATCATCAACGAATCACCCCGTGTATACGTACATTTACAGACGCCCGCGCCTGTAACTTCGATGTTCTGTACTCTCGTTGGATGACGTTTCCGGACATGGGTCCCTATTCAAAATACGATGTACTCACTCCCTACTACAAGTCCTAGAAGTCTGCAACGGAAATTTCCGACTACCCTGTAGGGCCGCCACCTATCGGAACGTTATGAAACAATAGGAGCTAAGCGAGAATATTTTACGACGTCTCACAACAATTCTGAAGTTTTTCGACTGAAATTGGGCGAGAAAAAAGTTTGTTGCTGTACTTGCTGAACGCCCATCGTATTTTGAAATGTAAAGTAGTGTTGTTCGGCCGAAAGACTTGCCTTGTGTGAGTGCTGCAATGCACTGCTTAACTGGTGCAGAGCTACCCCGTCCAAATTTTCTTCCAGCGGTCGGGATAGGCAAAAACAACATCGTCCAGAGCCTTGTAGCAAGGTAAAGGCGTGAGATAAGGCGCCAGTGAAGGGCTTTCTCAAAGTCCCGCAGGGATCGATTTAGGAGAGAGCTCCGTTGAGGAAGGAGGCGCAGCCAATAGCAGGACAGCGGCAACAGATGCCGCCTCTGATACAGCCGTCTGCGCCACCTGCTCCGGCCGCCAGCATTCACATTCTTTACGCGCTGTGGTTCGATTAGGTGTCTCGAAGACTTACGTAACCTTCGAAAAACCAACCTGATGTAGAAAGATACCATTACCTTGGTACGACTAAAAAAAAAGTAAAGTAGTGTGTTTAGTGTTCCGTTTGTTGGTGAGTAGTAAAGTTAAAGCATTTGTTGAAACAAATAGTATTCAAACTACAAAATCGCTACTCAGTCGAAATATATTCAGAATTAATACATTTAGATGTAATTAACACAGCGTGGTGTCTTTCTTATCCTTTTTGTATCACAAAAGCTATACAGGATGTTGCAGGAGGCGTGGTCAATATTCAATGATATGACAGGAACGAGCCGGCCGGAGTGGCCGTGCGGTTCTAGGCGCTACAGTCTGGAACCGAGCGACCGCTACGGTCGCAGGTTCGAATCCTGCCTCGGGCATGGATGTGTGTGATGTCCGTAGGTTAGTTAGGTTTAATTAGTTCTAAGTTCTAGGCGACTGATGACCTCAGAAGTTAAGTCGCATAGTGCTCAGAGCCATTTGAACAATTTTTTGACAGGAACGAGCATTCGATGCAAAAAGTCTAGTAAATGTAGGCTCCAAAAAGCATACTTGAAGAGCTATGCGCACTTCTTCTTCTACGATACTGCGAAACAAATCTCTTCTACTGTAACCTCATTGTTTTCCATATTTGAAGCGGTGGTAGTATGGACCAAAACGAGATAAAAATGTCCAGTATAAAAGGGCTCTAAATGCATTCGTTAAGAGCTGTGAGCAGTTCCTCTATCTTTGCTACTGTGAAACAGACCTCTCCCACTCAAGTGCTGACAGCTCTTATGGTATGTTGTTTAGACCTTAGGTTTACTGGCCATCTCTTTTCTTGCTTTGGTCTATACCACCTCCTTCCAAGATACGGAAAGCAAAGAGCTGACAGTAGAACAGACTCATTTCGCAGTATCGAATGTGAAGATTTGCTCATATCTCTTATGCGTTTTAAAGCCCATGCGTACTAAACATTTTTGCTTCGCATGATCGTTCCTGCCATACCCCTGAAGATTAACTATTGTTCCTGGGACACCCCATATAAAAAGTATCACATGTAAGATATGGAGATAGCAATGTAAGAGATAAAACTCAAGAACATGATTTTGGTAAGCCATGACACGGTGCGCGGCGGAGGATACGAGGGGCGTTCAGTAAGTAATGCAGATAATTTTTCTCGACCGATTTCGCTTGAAACCGTGCGGAATTTGTTGTGGGTCATCGTGGAATATTCACGCTTCAGCCCCTATAGTTTCACGAAGCTCCAGTAGGTGTGCCGCTATACGTATCCTTCAAAATAGTGCCCGTAACAGAGATACGTTTTATCTAGAGAGATGTCATTGAATTTCGTTTCGTGGAAACCGGAGCGTCACAAGTATTCATAGCGCTTGCAGAATAAACCTATCCGATCTCCTGTGTGGCAGCCGGCCATACACTTGACTCCTGCAGTGTTGGAAGGTGCGGACGCTCTCATTCGAGCTGATCGACGGTTCGCAACCAAACATCTCGCTACACAACTAGGACTGTTTATATTTTTAAAAATATCGGGAATCCGATACTCTGATGCTATTAAAAATATTATTATCGGCCCTCTATATATATAAAAAAAGTTCTCCATGTATCGATATACTGCCGAAAAGATACCGATGTACCGGCCAAAAAAATATCGGCTACACATTGTAAATATACTGCCAGTTTTAGAGCTGTGTATTTAAGTATTGATTTATTATTAGATATTATGTACATCAACAAGCTAGCAGCCTCCATATCTCCTTTCGAGCAAGAACCTGAAAGGAAAACGATGCACTTTCATGCTTGGCTATGACCACTTTGCTAACAATGGTAACTGCATGTAAGTGGCGCAATAAAACGTGTCCGATGGGTCCATCGTTCGATTTCGTCACATATCGGATTTGTCTGGAACATTCCATGTCGACTTCCCTGATTTTCATTTCTGCAAACGCCAGCCAACTAGCAGACGAGTGTCAAAATTGCGTGGTGAAGTTAAATGTCGTAGTTAACTGTTGATTGCGCCAAGCCCCGATTGCGTCAGAATTTTCCTCACATGTGTTTGCCCACCACAAAGACCAATCTCGCCCTTTAGATTTTTGTTCATTAGTTTCAGCAACTGTTTCTGAAGAATGCCTGTGCGAAGAAATAGCACAGTAATTGTGTTAAAAGTTTGTTGAGTAGTATTTACATCTACTTGATCCTCTTCCTTTTCAAGGCAAATCTGTTGTTTGTGCCTTTGATGAAACTGTCAGATACTGATCCCTTTCTGTGGCACCTGTTCCTTGCTACCACTATCCACCTGTCTGCACCCTTCTCCCCCCCTTAACCTCATCATCTCCTCCCCTAGCACTATCCAGTTCAGCCTTTAGGGCTCTAATCTTCTCTTCATGTATTTTCCTAACCCTTGAACATACTTTGCAATGCCACTGGAGGAGACCGATTTACATCTTCAATTCCCATGACACTACATTCCCCCTCAATGTAACCATCTGTCACAATAGCTGCATAGAACCCCAGAACTAATTTCCCTGCGGCAGCTCAAACGCTTCCCGCTCATGGTTGTGTACAACCTTTTTACAAAATTTATCTAGACAATAAAAATAATATTCTTTTAACTACAGATCACAAGAGATGTTATGTAGAACACTAATACATGAGTATACTATTAGTATGGTAACATGATGCACTTAAAATAACGTTAATACTTTAAAACTCAAAACCAGTATACCCGAAATATTAGGCCTAAGATCGCGTATACGCGATATGGACTTCACCCATTTTGAAAAGAAATAAAGAATAGAACTTAAACCTTTTATTCCCCGAGAAGTATGCTAAACCAAGGATCGAACACATCATTATGACTTGGCTGAAACCGCTACATTTCAAATTCCTCCGTCTTTGCAGTGAACAATCAGAATTTAGTTTTCATTCTTGGTTTCTACATATCGTATCAGCTGAACTTTTTTCATAAAAAGAACACTTTCTTCTCCCGTCCTTGACCAATCGAGTAACCGCTTCGTCGCTAATGATCTCGGCACTTACGATGGGTTACATAATATTGTAACCCTACCACTTTCAACACAGTTTCGGAAAAACCTTAACAGCAAATTGGGGAAAACTGTTTCCTCACACATTGTCAAGTGGTTTTGTTTCTATGACCTATGTAGCAGTTTTTTAAAGGACATCATGTTCGCCGTTGACTGTAGAGATTATTAATTTCACGATTGCATTTTCGGCCTTTGGGTCATTTTTAAACAGTACTGAAAATGATACTAATGGCACTATCAAAACCCACATACATGCTCAGTATCCAATACTCCCTAGCGAAGGGAAGAATTGTGAGCGACGGTCCAGAGGAACGATCACTCTACAATTACATGTCACTTGACGTTAAATGTATGAACCAGAACACCAAATGGAATTTGTCATTACGCTTGATGGGACGAAAGTCACAGAGAACACAATATACACACATAGGAGGAAATAAATGCCCACTGACGGTATCGCAACTGTGATGAAACACATCCGGATAAAGACAGACATAACTGCGTTTTAGTACAAGACGGATCACCTTAGTCATATTTTATATAAACATGAACAGAGAGTTTAAAATACCAGGATGATCTCTCTGTAATGTAACGTGGCGTGAATACATGTGACGTTGTTGACACTGATCTGCCTGTCGCATTGGAACGTTATTCTCAAGGGTCTCTCTTGCGCAATTTGAGAGAACTATTTCACAGTTTTTATTTCACGTTTTTCTGAAGGGACTGATATCATCAGTCAAATTAAGATGAGGAATCCCTGTATAACGGACTACAGCGGCTCTTCGTCGTCGATTAGTTCTGCTTATCTGCTGGGAGGCGTGGACTGATTATTGTGCAAGCCCACATATTTCGCCCGAAGGGTCAGTTCAGTTGGGACGATAACCCTGTAAATTCTGTCTTGTCATAACTTGGGCACGTCAGAGACGCCACTTTGACGTCACGATGTAAAGCCTTCCTTGAACTTTTCGTCAACACGCGTAAATATTGGGGAATTATCAGGTCGTCTTGCGACGTTTTCAAGTCACCTGACTGCTGATTTACGTAATTTGATTTATGTAACGTGACCAGGGCGAGAATAGCAAAATACAGCAAAGAAGGATAAGTACATTGTTTCCATCAAGGCTGTTATTTTATCTGAAAACTTGAAAGCCTTCTACTTACGTTTCAAATCTAGACTTTAATAACAAAATGGGAAGGTACTATTAATCAGAACTTAGGGAGAATTTGTGATCTAAATGACAATAGATTTATTCATCCTTAACATCACAATACAAAAAAAATGAGTAAAGAAACGTCACACAAACATTTTTGACAAACTCTTTCACTAACATGGGGTCTATGGTGGACAAAGTGATCAGTTGGGGATCGACACACGACACTAACCGGGACGCTAATCGCTTTGTCCGATTTCATACACTTGAATGTGGGTTATCGCACAAAAACTACACCAGCATCAAGCATCTATACTCTACCATTCCAAAAAGAAAAACATGGTTCGAAAGAATCCGGTGCTGAGAAACATATATTGGAGCCCTACGCCATAGCAGCGAATACTTTACCCTACTGCTGGTCAGGGTGTCATACCACGATGCGTTCGGCGACTGAAGTCATGCACGGGCGCAATCTGTTATTAATGGCGTGCCCGAAAAATGCAAGTATGCGGTCTCGCGTTCGGTTAATTCGGAACGCAGGTACTTTCCTATGAGTCTCTGAAACTCCGGTGGATTCCAGTGTGAAGGTGGACCCATTTGCTGGTCTGCCAAACCAATTTGACTCCGTGCCATGACTACGTGTGACGGAATGTGTCAAATGTTTAAACGGCTGACTCAAGACAAATAAGTACACCCACGCATCACTCGTTGTGTGCGTGATGCTAGAAGCAGTACCTCTGGCAGTTCAGAAGGTGACTGGCACAGGCTCTAAGTGGCACTCCAGCAAAGGACACAAGTTTCGCTGTTTAGGTAGAAACCTGCAGTTCTTTACTAGCGAAGCACCAGTACAAGAGTGATCTCTTTCTGTCTGCTTTCCTCCTCAGCTCAGGTGCAAAAACCCATTTTACATCTTAGATTCCCCCACTTTAGCACAAGCCAATCACGAGCTGGAGTGCGGCATTCGAAGCTCGGAGAACGCCTCTTGCTCTGCATGCACCGATTTGACCAATCAGAGACTTTAAAGTTAAATGGGAGAAAAGGAAAAAAGATTCAGCTTCGCGGCCTCTTTCCCGCGCGTTTACACTGTGTCTTTTGCTAACAACATGACCAGTATGAAACCACAGCCCTCCATAAAAAGCTTGTCATCTCCCCTGTTGTATCCATTTCAAAGTTTCCAAAGAATGGCCATAAACTCGCTAAAAGCCTCGTGCTTTCACAAATATGTTTTGTAACAGAGTCTGGACTCTGGGCGCCAGTGACCTGTCCCACGGAAATTCGCGAAATGCTCACACTTGTTTTGTCGGCTTCCTGCCTAACAATGGCCCATCCCCTGCTGTATTGCTGGTCTACAATGCGCTGGCCATTGCAGCGGCAACTTCTCGGCACTAGTCAGTCTACCTGGACGTGGTTGCCTCCCGACCGACGCCAACCAGTGTGCCTGCACAATGAGACTGTGGAACTCGGCCATCCGGAAATGTTTCCTCCCAGGTTCCGCAGAAAAAACGCGCTTCCCTCGACCCACCATCGCCGTGCTTTTACTGCAGGCGTTTAAATCGGCTCCATATTCCTTTGTATGCAGGTAAAATTTATCGTTAGTCCTTTCCTAGAGCTCACAAGCAAGAGCATTAACTACTGCCCACCATTTCATAATGATGTATGAAGTCAAATCGAAATAAAGATGATATTCCCTAAGAACATGAAGTGGCATAACACCAAACCAGAAGTGAGAGTGTCCTGCAATCTCTCAGACTCACTGCATTGATATACCGGGTGGTTATAATTAAACTTCCCCTATTTAAAAAGTTATAACATGGAAACTAATTACCGTACGATTACCAAACTTGGTAGGTTTAATGTCCAGAGTTTGGGGTGCATGATTTCCATGCGTCACAGCGCCACTGTCCATTTCCAACTTTTGCACCAGATGTCGTGATCAGTCATCATGATTCATAGTCTAACACCTGACTGTCACAGTATACTTGTTGGTATGTCAACATGAGCTTGGGCAAAACGAGCAGGGCATTATTGGTGAAGCTCTATCATAAAAACTATAGAAATGCTGTACCTGCACTTCGAGAATATCGACTCCTGGAAGCAATACCGGAGGCTTCTCTTTCCCCACCTGCTTTGCAGAGCATGACGTAGAAATTCGAATCATCTGGAGAACTTAACATCGCTCCAGGAAGAGGCTGACGTCCGGTGGCACCATAGGTGGTTGATGAACTCTCTGTTGCTATGGCAGACAACACTGCGTGCAATTCCCGATCGTCAGCAGTGCCCGTGCTGTGTCACGACAGTTGAACATCCCTTGGTCCACTGTACGGAAGGTGTTTCGCACCATTCTCAGATAGTATCCATACAAGATCCATATTGTACAGCAGCCTGCACCACAGGATACACAACGATGTGTTGACTTTGCTCTTGACTTTCTCGCAAGGATTGAATTTGACAAAAGCTGGCCGTAGACAATCCTATGGACAGACAAACCTCATTGGGTGAAGTGAACACACAGAATTGCCGAGTTTTGGTATCTTCACCTCTGAATGGTGGACGTGTCACAGTATGGTGTGGCTTTACAGCCCACTCTTTTTTTGGATAGGTTGGCGCTCAGGGACCAAAGATGGGCAGCGTGTCTGGCCAGTATTACTGAGATATACTTCGCCAGGATGTGCCCGCCTACAGGAGAGAGACGGACTGAGCTCAATAGTTTTCATGCAAGATGGGGCTTCAACGCACATCGGTGATGAACTTAACCTCCTTCTCCGAAACACATGTGGAAACGACGACTTATCAGCCGATCGTTTCCAAATGCTTGGCCGGCACGATCATCTGACCTCATTCCCAGTGATTTCTGGTTATGGGGCTACCTGAAATACAGTGTTTACCAGGGTAACATTCACACATGCGCTGATATGAAGTGGAGCATATCAAGAGAGGTAGCCAGTATAGCTATGGACATGCTTCATTCTGCTGGGCAGAATGCATTGCTGAGGTTTCGACTCTTTTGGACACTGATAGGCGCCCTATTGAGCTCCTTTTGTAGCAGTAATAACACCAGTATGTAATGGTACAATGTACTTTAGCAGCATATTAAAAACGTTTCAGTCGAATTGATTCTGCATTACCACTCTTCGCCGTTTCCTTGACATTAATGCTACCATGTTTGGTACTCATACAGTAACTAATTTCCGTGCAATTATATGTTAAATGGGGAAGTTTAATTATAACTACCCGGTACACAGATGGCTTTCTTCTCTCCAATGTGCCATTTCAAGTAATAACAAGCATATGATTGAACATCACCACTCAGCCACTTTCATGATATTGCCAACATGGCAGTGAATGCACCGTATGACACAATGCATTGTCAGATGTGAACGTACATGGCATTTGGTATGTCCACGCACCGTCTAGGCTTAAGATATTGAAAATATTTTCACATTACTGTTTAGTCACAAATCTGTTAGCACTTGAAATAACCTGTTGGGCTGTAAATGGGTAATCATCGTAACAAACTGGATGCAACCTTTGCGGAAACAGTGTCGTTAACCGTCAATAAGTATACGACTGTGCTGGCATACTTGCAAAGAACAATTAAAAAGCGTGGCAGTGTGGCCACAGTATAAATGCTGTGGTAATATTAGCAAATACGAACTAATCTTAGATCTCTATAACACTGACATTTTTTTAATGTCAAGAGAGCGTTTAACGTGTAGAAACTGAAGTCACTAACCTATATCACAGTCAGTACAAGAAGCTTCCTGAGGAGGATTTCACATAGGTAAACTGCTATGTTCCTATAATGAATTCGGCGTATCCCATACAAGGCTTAAGTATCCATTAATCACCTCGCAAATGCCTGTTAAGCATTTCTTCATCTACATCTCTACTATGGAAATTAAAATAGCGTTCATTTTCTTGTGCTTGGTTCATAGACCTATAATAATTTTTGGTGGACAACATATTCGCTTCGGAATGTTAGCTTCATTTACAATCACTACGACTGCAATGCCGACCATAGAATTCTTTTCATGTGGAGAATGTTCTACGTTATCAGACGTCAAATATTCAAACACCTGCTGCATACATAAAATTTTCATCCCATCCTAACAGATGTGTTCAACTGTACCACAAGTAGATCTACAAAATACGTTACTACGTCACTGCCAATTAATTTTTCGCGATATTCCCGCGAATTTTCCGACTGCAGTGGCAATGTTGAATGCAAACTGCTGTAATAATGGGCAATAGTACCAATAGAGATCCAAGAAGAGCAGCGTGTGTCCTTAAAGGTTCATTTGGTAAGCGCGAAAGCGTCACGGAGATATACAACCAATTACAATGGCAGATGCTGTCCCACAGGCGTCACCGAATGCGGATACGGAGGGCATGAGGTCAGAAGTACACGGCTCTCCCGGCCGTTGTCAGTTTTCGTGGCCGGAGCCAGCACTTCCCAATCAAGTAGCTCCTCACAAGGGCTGAATGCACCCCGCTTGACAACAGCGCTCGGCAGGCCGGATGGTCACCCATACAAGTGTTAGCCAAGCTTCATAGCGCTTAACGTCGGTGATCTGAGGGGAACTGGCGTTACCACTGCGGAAAAACTGTTTGCACATTCGGCCGGTCGGAGTGGCCGAACGGTTTTGGGCGCTACAGTCTGGAACCGCGCGACCGCTACGATCGCAGGTTCGAATCCTGCCTCGGGTATGGATGTGTGTGATGTCCTTAGGTTAGTTAGGTTTAAGTAGTTCTAAGTTCTAGGGGACTGATGACCTCAGAAGTTAAGTCCCATAGTGCTCAGAGCCATTTGAACCATTTTGTTGGCATGTTCTTAAAACCAATATAATGCCTCCTCCTACGTGTATCTCGCGAAAAGACTATGAAGATAAAATTAAAGAGATTGGATCCCAGCAATCGTGCTTCTCGCGAATTCTACCCGACTGGAACAGGGAAAGGGAGAACTTCTCACAAATGTGAATTCCTAAGGAACCAAACTGCTGAGGTCATCGGTTCCTAGACTCAAATTCTACTTAAACCAACTTATGCTAAGAACAACGCATACACCCATGCTCGAGGAGAGACTCGAACCTCTGGCGGCAGGGGCCGGGCAGTCCATGAAAAGGCACCTGAAACCGCGCGGCCACTCCACGCAACTGTAAGTTCTGTGTAAAATAATGTTGTATGTAAATTGATGGTAAATCACTTTCTAGCTACGCCCACACATTTTCTGGTGCCGAAAGTCGGGAAAGTAGCCAGGGACGGGAAGTTTTTGGATGTCTTTGACGCCTACAATAGCTCAAAAGTACACGCATTGCTTTCTGACTACTAAAGTCTTCACGTGTGAAACTAGTAGCCAAATAAATATAAAATCTTAAGTACGGGTGGAGGAGTTTCATTTTTAATAAAAGTAAAATAATAAGGTGGGCAGATAGCAATGAAACAAATCACCACGAGGATTAGAGAATGGTACTCCCCTTTATCAGCAAGCAGTCCCATTGATCCTCGGTGCGTCGCAGCGGTCACTCAGTGGTGCCGATGAAAGCCAGGTAGAAGAGGGCAGCCACGCCACGAGCGGTCGTCCGGCACGAATGTTGCCAACCAACCGACGGGATGTCGGCCTGCTGCTCGTAGTCGACGCTGACCCCGGTGACGTACACCGGTATCTTCGCTCTGCGCAGGCACTACTTGGGCAGCTCGTGGCTTCGGCCGCTCGGACCTCGTGACCACCTCTTGTCGCGACGCTACCGCCAATGACTGGCCCCGGCGGAGGTTCGAGTCCTCTCTCGGGTATGGGTGTGTGTGTTTGTCCTTAGGATAATTTAGATTAAGTAGTGTGTAAGCTTAGGGACTGATGACCTTAGCAGTTAAGTCCCATAAGATTTCACACACATTTGAACATTTTGCTACCGCCAATCTGCAAACTTTGTGCCTCTCTCTCGGGCCAGGACACAACCCACAGATATCAACTCTTCCTCAAACATATTGGCAATGGGGCCACAAGAGGGATAGTCAATACTACACGTGAGCTAATGGCGCCAGGCATGACAGTCTACTAACTCAGTTGCGCCATGGCTAAGGAATGGTTAGACTTATCTTCAGATTCTCAGGTAAGTTATTGAAGCATTGCCACCTTCAGCTCACTTGTATTCATTATCGTATTTTATCAGCTCATTGCACATCACCGGCATAATATTTGAATGGATGGCAGAACGGTAATTTAATTACGTTAAAAGCGACTAGCTGACCCGTAGCAAGAAAGGTTAACGTTAAGGCTTGTCAATAGCTGCCACCTGTTAGCAACGCTACAGTTACATCTAAGATAATAAAACAACCACTGTCTCTCTAATGGGTTCCACATACAAGCGACGATCGCTACGATTCGTCACAATCCATATCGCTGCAACCAGTCGCTCGCTTCGACCCAAACACGAGTGATTTGAGAAGCAGGTTCAAACATAGTTCACGATCACCAGATGGAGACCTGTACATCCCGGCTATAGTTATGAACTGTCCGTAATTTTCCACCTCCACAGCACAACCATCAAAACGCTCATCACTGCAAGATCATAGTGTGTCAGTGTTTATTTGCATTCGTTTAAAAGTAGAATTTCCGGCGTCAACTTCTCTTATTAGATTGGTTTGTGCTCCCTGAATAATGACAAATTCTAACCCGAATCTCTCACACCCTGTGGGCATAGTGAAATAAAAAAAACAAAAAAAACACACAACTACATAAACAAACACGCTAAATATGTACACAAACGATTAGCAGCCAAAAAAATGGTTCAAATGGCTCTGAGCACTATGAGACTCAACTGCTGAGGTTATTAGTCCCCTAGAACTTAGAACTAGTTAAACCTAACTAACCTAAGGACATCACAAACATCCATGCCCGAGGCAGGATTCGAACCTGCGACCGTAGCGGTCTTGCGGTTCCAGACTGCAGCGCCTTTAACCGCACGGCCACTTCGGCCGGCTGATTAGCAGCCAGGCAGCCATGCTGTCACTCGTCGCATGCGATTAATCAGACTATATGGGAATTGCAAGAGCTTGGCAATCGATCGCTGCTATCTGCAGTTTGTCCACACAAGTGCGATTCTGTGAACAAATCGCATGAGTTGGTGACAGATCGCTGTGTGGGGTCCCTAAGACTCGAATGCTCAATCCATAGATATTCTTATTCTAAGGCAACTCACAGCGATGTTAGTGATACAGATGCACAGATCTTATAAACTAAAGCCTCACAAATAACAGAGGAAACTGTTACTTTTTAAAGATGATGTTTATGTTTTAATCTGGTTCTCTCAAGTAAACATAATGTATTAGTAACTAGTAAAATCAGCTTCATTATTTATGTTTAAAATGTAATCATTTCTTTTGTAATGGAAATAATTGGTCAGATGTGACTAGAACTCGCGCTCTGAGGCTTCCATGCACTCTAATGGCTCTGAGCACTATGGGACTTAACTACTGAGGTCATCACTCCCCTAGAACTAAGAACTACTCTAAACATTCTGCGTGGTGTCTGTTCTATATCGTGTCTCCCTACCACTTTCGCGCAACGACGCTCTGAGCGTGTTTTTTAGGGAACTGACTAGTTTGAACCTGGGACCTGTTGCTGGTAAGGAGACGCCAGACCACACATGACATGTAGAATTCAGAAGAGTTCAGTGAGACTAGCGATGATATAACCAAATACTTAATGATTTCAGCGTCATCTCCCCTGCACTCCCTGTAAAAGAGTCTTAATACTAACTAAATTTAGTGGAAGGGGTTCAAGGCTTTCCTATTTTTAGTTAGCTGGTAAAATAACGTCGAAAAAGCAGTTAAGTTTACCATTGGAAATTTTATTCTACTCACAAAACATCGTTTATAAATTGCACTATTGATAAAAGCCGGCCGGAGTGGCCGTGCGGTTCTAGGCGCTGCAGTCTGGAGCCGAGCGACCGCTACGGTCGCAGGTTCGAATCCTGCCTCGGGCATGGCTGTGTGTGATGTCCTTAGGTTAGTTAGGTTTAATTAGTTCTAAGTTCTAGGCGACTGATGACCTCAGACGTTAAGTCGCATAGTGCTCAGAGCCATTTGAACCATTTGATAAAAGGAAATGTTTTAATACAGGATGGTAAAAACCGACTGCGTTCAACAAAAATGTGAACGAATATTCCCTGAATGGGTTTCCAAGTTCTACAATGGATCGAAGGATGACCTATGCCATATCACATCTATAATCTAGGTTTAAATTAAGTTTCACAAAAGAGAAAACTATCAAAATGGTCTACAGTGACCCTCAATTATCTTTACTTATCTAACTTGTCGTAAATTACAGTGGCTGATGTGGCTTCTCAATAACTATATAACAGAAAAATCATCGCGTTTCAGATTTTTACTTCAAGTGGCAAATGTGAACACCATGAGCTTTAATTGACGATCGACACTAGTATTATGCAAAAAGGGGTGTAACATATGAGACTTCTGCAGTTCTGAGTGAAGCTTTAAGCGCTGTTATGCGGCATCGCGTGCGTTCATTACCTTGTCGGTGTTCGTCAGGGGGCGTCGGCCGGCGCAGCTCCACTCAGCTCGCCCTCTCGGAAGCAACTCTTCTCTAACTTCTCCTTACTACAATTTACCGAAGTCGGTTTAAAAAAAACTATCTGGCTGTGTTTTCATCTGACCAATCAGGGTCTCAATGTTAACCTTAAGCTCCGCCTACTAAAATTCTGTCTATCAAATGAGAAACGTTATACTTTTCGTGGTGGGGCAATGTTTTTACAGTTTGCAACGTAACAGAGACGCGAAAAAGTCTCACGCTAAAACTTGCAGGTGGTGTTCTAGCGGTTAGCTGGCGACGTGGGTGTCCGTCCATTCCTTATCGTAGGGCCTTCCAGCTTAACACGGTTCTGCTCTCAGCTTCTGTTCTCGTTTCTCCCCTCGGAACTGCGTCTGTCTCACGGTAGGAAGGTATGACGTGCATTTAGGCATTCTTGTGTTAGTCTGTGGTATTCCATTTGCTCACTCGTTACTCGTATTACTTTGGTTAATTTAATGTCACGATTTATTCGGAGCTATGTGACATACTATTGGACTTGCTTATCATGTCAGGGTTTTCATGGAAGGTGTTGGATTTGCCTGACACCTTACACTGCTTAAACCTAACTAACCTAAGGACAGCACGCACATCCATGCCCGAAGCAGGATTCGAATTTGCGACCGTAGCGGTCGCGCGGTTCCTGACTGTAACGCCTAGAACCGATCGGCTACACTGGCCGGCTCCATGCACACTAAACCATGTATGTAGACAGTTCATTGCTCCTGCGAATCGAAAATCTCGACGATTTTTGTTTGTTGCCGACATTAATACTTGCTAGATATTGATCCCAAAATTTAAAGACTTTCGATAATGTTTTAATTTTAAGTCTAAAGTCGGACAACAAATGACGAAAGTAATATTTTTTTTTCTCTGTATATGAAAGGCAATGCCCAGATTGATTGACTGACTCACTCACTCATAATCGCCCAGCCCAAATCACTAAGGTCTGAAACGTAATTTGGTGAGGGTGTTGATTGTATACTGTAGGCGTCGTTTAAGAAGGGTTATTTAGAAATTCCGACCCATAAGGGGTTGAAATAGGGGATAACAAACTTTTTTTTTAAGGGGGGCTCTTAATACAATTTTGAAGCTAGACCTACGAAAATTGGTATTTGGTTTGTCAATCAGAGATGAAGAAATATGTGTTACAGCGATTTTGGATATTTAACCCTCGTGAGGGTGAGATAGTGGATGAAGGTTTTTTTGAAAACAATGCATTATTTTGAAGCTACATCTATAAAAATTGGTATTTGACTAATCGGTTAAACAAAATAAATAAATTAATTAATTAAATTAAATTAAATAATGTTTCAATTTTATTGGAAATTCAGCTCGTAAGGGGGTGAAATAATGAATGAAATATTTTATGAAAATATTTCATTATGAAAGCCTTTTTAAAGCTAAATCTTTGAAAAATTGTATTTGGCTTCTCTGTTAGAAATAAAAAGAATACGTGTTTCACTCTTTCTGGAAATTCAGCCTCTAAGTAGGTGAAATACGGGGTGAAAATTTTTAAGAAAATATTTCGTTGTATTAAAACAATTTTAAATCTGGATCTATTAAAGAAGATATTTCACTTCTTGTGTAGATACAAAGAAATATATTTCAGGGGATGAAAGTTTCTGTGGAAATATAACCATAAGAACGAAAAAGGCATGATTAACAAAAAGCTTGGACTTCTGCTACCAGAATCGCTTTTTAGTGAGAAGTACATTCGGAAATACGATACTTCCATGGCCTTAATTTGTGAGAAAATTTAAATGGTGTTGCAATTTGTGAACAACATAACAATTCGATTAAAGAAAAACAAACGGAACTGTGCAGATGATAGTCTACGCGAGAGAAGCAGTGACCGCTGAGCTATTGTGATATGATTACAAAATAACAGTTTTCGGATTTTACCTTTACTTGTACTGTGGAACCTTGCTTCTTACCAAATGTCATGATCGTAGGTCAGTGGGTAGTACTCTAATGGTTTTAGTGAGTGGATTGGCTAGCATCAAAATATGTGACACAAATTTTTATGACTGCATTGAGTTAGAAGTATAACCATTTTATACCACCAAGGGCCTATAGGCCTTAGTACGTGATAAATTTCACGTCTAGTCATTCCTGAGGAAAAGGCGTCTGACAGGCGGGCGGACAGACAATCGGATGACAAATGATAATTTTTTGTGTAAGAGAATTACAAATTGACAATTTTCAGACTTTTTTCATTTAGTTGTAGTGTGAAACCTTTCTCCTTGCCAAATTTCGTGGTTGCAGACCAAGAGGAAGGACCGTATAGGTTTTGATGAGGTAGTTTGCGAGTATCAAAATATGTGCCACAAGTGGGACCGTATCTTTTAATTTCACTGATTTAGAAGCTTCAACTTTTTACAGCTTCAACACGGTACCATACTTCATCAAGAGTAGTGACTGGCGTATTGTGACGAGCCAGTTGCTCGGCCACCATTGACCAGACGTTTTCAATTGCTGAGAGATCTGGAGAATGCTCTGACCAGGGCAGCAGTCGAACATTTTCTGTATCCAGATAGGCCCGCACAGGACCTGCAACATGCAGACGTGTATTATCCTGCTGAAATGTAGCGTTTCGCAGGGACCGAATGAAGGGTAGAGCCACGGGTCGTTGTTGTTGTTGTGGTCTTCAGTCCTGAGACTGGTTTGATGCAGCTCTCCATGCTACTCTATCCTGTGCAAGCTTCTTCATCTCCCAGTACCTACTGCAACCTACATCCTTCTGAATCTGCTTAGTGTATTCATCTCTTGGTCTCCCTCTACGATTTTTACCCTCCACGCTGCCCTCCAATGCTAAATTTGTGATCCCTTGATGCCTCAAAACATGTCCTACCAACTGATCCCTTCTTCTGGTCAAGTTGTGCCACAAACTTCTCTTCTCCCCAATCCTATTCAATACTTCCTCATTAGTTATGTGATCTACCCATCTAATCTTCAGCATTCTTCTGTAGCACCACATTTCAAAAGCGTCTATTCTCTTCTTGTCCAAACTATTTACCGTCCATGTTTCACTTCCATACGTGGCTACACTCCATACAAATACTTTGAGAAATAACTTCCTGACACTTAAATCTATACTCGATGTTAACAAATTTCTCTTCTTCAGAAACGCTTTCCTTGCCATTGCCAGTCTACATTTTATATCCTCTCTACTTCGACCATCATCATATTTTACTCCCTAAACAGCAAAACTCCTTTACTACTTTAAGTGTTTCATTTCCTAATCTAATTTCCTCAGCATCACCCGATTTAATTTGACTACATTCCATTATCCTTGTTTTGCTTTTGTTGATGTTCATCTTATATCCTCCTTTCAAGACACTGTTCATTCCGTTCAACTGCTCTTCCAAGTCCTTTGCTGTCTCTGACAGAATTACAATGTCATCGGCGAACCTCAAAGTTTTTACTTCTTCTCCATGAATTTTAATACCTACTCCGAATTTTTCTTTTGTTTCCTTTACTGCTTGCTCAATATACAGACTGAATAACATCGGGGACTGCTTCTACCAGTTTTTCCATTCGTCTCTAAAGAATTCGCGTTAGTATTTTGCAGCTGTGACTTATTAAACTGATAGTTCGGTAATTTTCACATCTGTCAACACCTGCTTTCTTTGGGATTGGAATTATTATATTCTTCTTGAAGTCTGAGGGTATTTCGCCTGTCTCATACATCTTGCTCACCAGATGGTAGAGTTTTGTCATGGCTGGTCTCCCAAGGCCATCAGCAGTTCTAATGGAATGTTGTCTATTCCCTGGACCTTGTTTCGACTCAGGTCTTTCAGTGCTCTGTCAAACTCTTCACGCAGTATCTTATCTCCCATTTCGTCTTCATCTACATCCTCTTCCATTTCCATAATATTGTCCTCAAGTACATCGCCCTTGTATAAACCCTCTATATAGCCCTTCCACCTTTCTGCCTTCCCTTCTTTGCTTAGAACTGGGTTGCCATCTGAGCTCTTGATATTCATACAAGTGGTTCTCTTCTCTCCAAAGGTCTCTTTAATTTTCCTGTAGACAGTATCTATCTTACCCCTAGTGAGACAAGCCTCTACATCCTTACATTTGTCCTCTAGCCATCCCTGCTTAGCCATTTTGCACCACGGGTCGTAACACATATGAAATGGAACGTCCACTGTTCACTGCCGTCAATGCGAACAAGAGGTGACCGAGACGTGTAACCAATGGCACCCCACCCCATCGATCACGAATGCGCGCTACCAATGTGCATTCACCGCGATGTCGCCAAACACGGATGCGACCATCATGATGCTGTAAACAGAACCTGGATTCATGCGAAAAAGTGACGTTTTGCCATTCGTGCACCCAGGTTCGTCGTTGAGTGATGCAGGGTCAAGGGTAACCGCAGCCACGGTCTCCGAGCTGATAATCCATGCTGCTGCAAACGTCGTCGAACTGTTCGTGCGATGGTTGTTGTCTTGCAAACGTCCCCATCTGTTGACTCAGGGATCGAGACGTGGCTGCACGATCCGTTACAGCCATGCGGATAAGATGCCTATCATCTCGACTGCTAGTGATACGTGGCCGTTGGGATCCAGCACGGCGTTCCGTATTACCCTCCTGAACCCACCGATTCCATGTTCTGCTAACAGTCATTGGATGTCGACCAACGCGAGCAGCAATGTCGCAGTACGATAAACCGCAATCGCAATAGACTACAATTCGACCTTTACCAAGGTCGGAAACGTGATAGTACGCATTTCTTCTCCGTACACGAGGCATCACAACAACGTTTCACCAGGCAACGCCGGTCAACTCCTGTTTGTGTATGAGAAATCGGTTGGAAACTTTCCTCATGTCAGCACGTTGTAGGTGTCGCCACCAGCGCCAACCTTGTGTGAATGGTCTGAAAAGCTAACCATTTGCATATCTCAGCATCTTCTTCCTGTCGGTTAAATTTCGTGTCTGTAGCACGTCAGCTTCGTGATGTAGCAATTTTAATGGCCAGTAGTGTATATAGTTGTGACTTTCGGTTATCGTCGATCATGATCTGAGAAGCCGGAAACTGATTTGTGAGTGCAGAAGAATATAATAGTGTTTCCTTTCTTTTATTACTACGGAATGGTTAACTTTACAGTAAAGAGCTTAGAGCAGCACTCCTACTGCACACGAAAGATTCTGTTGATGGCGTGCTAGCAGGGGCCGCTCTGTTTGGCCTCGGCAGTAACACAGCTTGAAGAGCGCTTCCACTGGAGGGTTAGGGCCCGCCGTGGGCGGCCGAGCAGTAATTATGTGGACCATTGCCCGCTGTCCGCTAATTAACGGGAGCGACGCTCGTCCGTCGCCGGAAGTCCGCCATCACCGCATCCGCCGCTGCAAGCCCCCCCCCCCCCCCCCTACCGTGGTCGACACAGCAATTTGCAGAAGGGTAACCTACACTCCGCAAGACTTTGTGTACACGTGGCATCATTGTTGACGTCACACGCTCTTATCGAAGCGCGCAGGAACTGCAAACGATTATCGTTAACATTCGATGCTGGGTGTTTGGCAAACACCATACTGGATTCTGTAATTTCGTATCGTAACTTGCATGTTATGTAAATATGCCGTTTCAAGGCAAAAAATAGCACGCAGAACATATTAAAGACACGTCATTCTTTACACGGTTTCTTATAATTAAACGTCGCACAATGACATACTGTCTGTTAAAGCCTTCATGAAATGTAAGTTACAGTACTACAGGCAACTTTTAGTTGGTTCATCGTGGTGTAGTGGTTATAATCGTTGAGTCTAATATAGCTTTATAGTATATTCGCGTCCTGCCGTATCCTAATTTTTTTCTTTTATTCACCTCCACCTTTCTAAAAGGTTGTGGGACTATGTCATTAAGTTGATACAAGTATGTTCTGTAATATTAGAAGTTACGTAAATATAAGAGTGTCTCTCTCTCTCTCTCTCTCTCTCTCTTTCTCAGGAGTGAACTGTTATTGTCAATAATTTACGAATCAAGCATGAAACACGCAAATGCGAACAAATATTAAAAAAATGTTGATTATCTGGTAAAGCAAACTACCACTCTTAATAAGAAAGACTGACATTTGCAGAAGAACGAAATTAGGACTCCTCTTTGCCAGACAAAAGTGTCTTCAATTAAAGTACATCTCACTAATATGGCGGTTTTCGGAATTTTAGTACGACAAATTTTGCCAATACCGACGTGTTTCAGAGAGATGCTCAATGTTTTGGTGGTTTGAAACAGCATGTATTCGTTGAACATAAGATAAATGAGTTGCTGCTGCTTTCATTCTTCTGCTAGAATACACAGTTTGTAACACCATAACTCTAATGCTCTACTGATTTATTTTTCCTTTTTGTTTTATTTAATGTTACATTGTTGAGCTCCTATGAATGTTGTTCGGTTGAATCAATAACAGAAAACTGTACACTCCTTTCTTTGTTAAAACTTTAATGTCATGATTTGATACTATGCAATGTAGTATATCTGTCATTTAAATTCTTTGTCCCATTTGGAGGGAACAAAACTTACTATATATAATTGTAATTTCTGTGTGAATAATTTTTTGTAGAAATGTTAATATGTGCCAATGCTCTGTGTTATTTAATGTATTTGGTTGCTGTTATGTAAACTGCTGATCCTCACTTAGGGTTCTTAGTTCTTTAGTATATAAAAGGTGTAATGGTTCCCCTCGGGAACGGAAGAGTGTAGCGCGCGTAAATTGTGGTTGGCCTAGGTAGAAAAGGTGGAACAAGAGTCAGTCGGGGACCAGCTACCAAACTGTGCACTGCCATGTAAAGGTTTATATTGTGCTGGTTCCGAGAGAGGCTTTTTCTGCTACTTTCCAATGCCTCGGATGAATGGATAAATAGCTGGAACGATTCTGGAATTGGTATTCTTCATCGCCACCAAGAAAGGCCAGAGTCCAGCAATTCTGTCTGAAAATCCGCCTACCAACATGCAGTTGCCACCACATTGCGCAATCACTGTAACGGAATGCTATAATAATGTACAGTGAAGGATCAGCTTATTGGATGTGTTAGTGTGCTCAAATATAAGGTAACTTATAATTGAATTCATTTACCTACCTTGGTTTTTGGTTTTGGGTGTTGTACCTTTCAGGTTCCTCTCCATTTAAACTATGATTACCGAGTGTCCTAGTTTGTGGAAAAAATGAAAGCCTCAGAACATTATTTAATGTTGTTTGATTTTTGGTAAGAAGGGAGTATTCCGATTTACAGTGGATTTGATGAAATTGTGGGAGGTAGTAAATGTAGTCTTGTAAAAGCCTCCCAGGGATGGAAACAGTCTAATTTAAAGTTTTGTGCAGTTTCAAAGTCACCTATTTAAACAGTTACTTGAAAGTAGAAGACTGTGGTAATAAAGACAATTTGCTGTTTCTTTTATAAATTAAAGTTCTTAAAATTGAGGCTTATAAAGTTTTGCTTAGTTAATGACCATAGTGTTACCTGTAGTAAATTTTAAAAGGTGAGTCAGTTTCTTGTAAATTTGTCAACATTGTGTTTCACTGCAGTAAAAGTGGAAAACTGCAATAGTAGAAAATTATATGTTCATGATTGCTAAGTGTTTGTCTCTCTTGTGTATTGAAAGTGCATATTAATAGTATCACAGGATCCACAGTTTGTCTATTGTGCAAATGCTAGGTAACAAGTAACAGGAAAACCACTATTTATGAAAACCATAATTTCTTTATTCAAAAGCTAGTGAGAAGCAACCTGCTAGTGGATTCCAATTAACTCTCATTTTAAATAGTAAAGTATTTAATTGAGAGAGACTTAACCTATGTCCAATTTTTGATTCTGCAGTAAATGTTAATAGTAATTTTATAAAGACCATTCAGTTTGAACAAGCCCTGAAAGTAATAGTGTGTTTCGGTATCTGTTAAATTTTTGCCAATAGTTTGTGCTGCTCTAGCTGTTAGCTTCAATCTTACTGTAAACATATGTACGTGTCAGAGTTCATTGCACTCGCGTGTGGTCAAGTCTAGGTTGTGTTTGTCCGTTAAAGTTACTCATACCTACTTTCTTAAACGAGAACGTTAATCTTTCTCTTGCCTAATTAGGCTGGCGACCTTTTTCCTTATTCTTTAAACAGTATAGCTAGGCAAAAATATTGTTTGTTACTGTTCAAATATTTATGTAATTCTGACTTTCACTTCCGATAAGCTACCTCCGTTAGGTACAACACGGTCAACATTAACAAAATTGCTCTCAGAGGGTAACACTGCTCTGTTACTTTATACCATAATTGCTTTACCAAGATAGTTTTATTTCACGACCTGCCTCCAACTTTAGGGTTATGATATAGCTGTAGCAGACGGTAGTGTTATAAGTTAAGTAAGGTCGTTGTTGAGAAAATCAGCAATTTATTCGACAACAAACTAAAAAATATATCTACATCATATATGAACAAAAGAAAAATGGAATTACAATTAATAATACACCCTGTCAGTCACCCGCAGCAACGGTAACTGACAGGCACCGCCGCGGCATGCTCGAAACCAAGTTTTCCGTGTTTTGACGTGGAAGAGACCTCCAAATGCGTAGAATTTGCATTGACAACTGTGTTAAAGTGAAGAACGTTTCTATTTGCAACTTCTTTTTACGTAAGACCATACATTTTCAGCGTCAGGCGACTGTGTGGACCAATCAAGTAGTAGCACACCTTTCTCCCTTTTTCTAGCCGCTGCGTGCTTCAGGTCATTGTCCTCCTGCAGTATCCAATCTTCATTATTGTCGATGAAACAACGTTTGGCAGTTGCCATCAAACATCCTTGATAAATTTGTAACATCTTCTGGCCGGCCGGTGTGGCCGTGCGGTTAAAGGCGCTTCAGTCTGGAACCGCGTGACCACTACGGTCGCAGGTTCGAATCCTGCCTCGGGCATGGATGTGTGTGATGTCCTTAGGTTAGTTAGGTTTAATTAGTTCTAAGTTCTAGGCGACTGATGACCTCAGAAGTTGAGTCGCATAGTGCTCAGAGCCATAACATCTTCTGTGCATTTAAACTGTCGGTAAAAACGTATAAATCTCAGTCAAAAATTCAAATTAAACTAATGCTTCATGGATATTGCAAGAAGATCAAAGGTTGCGCTTACTGGGCTGTGACAGAACTAAGGCGATATCTTTTACCGTATGTGTGTAATGCCGACCAAGTTCTTACTTAACAGACTGTATACTTATTTGAGCTTCAGCTTTTTCTCAGTAAGTTGTCTCACTTTCGGGGGTGATGAGGGCATATTAAGAATAATAGTACAACTTTTTCAGTAAGTTTCGGAGTTAATTCTCGCCAATACTTGATTTCCCCCTTGCCTACAGTCCAGTCCACAAGAATGCAGAACTTCGGTTATTTATAAACGACCTAACTTTGAGGGCAACTTACCCTGCAGTAAAGAAAAAGCGCAACCTCCATTTCTCTCTACCTAAGGTGAACGTTATCGTTTCGACCGTAAAGTTCTCTCGCGTGTTGTGAACCGAACGATCACGAAAGTAGGTAGGCAGCTGTTTTCATCTTCGATACAGCCTGTAACCTCAAAGTGACGTCACGAAGTATTGTGAACTGTAGGCTACTCCCTGCAGAGCGTACACAAGGACAATACCTGACAAAAAACCGAAAAGGTAAACGTTCCTGGGACAAGGAGGGCGAAAGAAACGTATAAACAGAGCATGAAATAAAAGTCATAACTCCACCGCATTATGAATAGCAGAGGCGTTCCCGGAAACTGATGCAAGAAAAACACGAAGAACCAGCTCAGATGATTTTTCGGATGATTGGCGGACTATTACTCGTCAGTACCCATTTACAGTACGCAACTGACAAGAATGACTGCGGGAGGTGAGGGGCCGAGCGGGAAACAGCCTTTGCCGACGCTTCCGTCCACTCTGCGATTGCCACGATCTCTGGTATAGGCAGGGCGTCCCATAAGGACTGCAAAATAATCAGGAACGTGTCAGGAACAATCATTGGAAGCAAAAAAGTCTAGTAAGCATGGGCCCTAAAACGCATACTTTAAGGGGGGACATTCATGATCCTGACCGAAAACGCCAGTTTTGAAT
Organism: Schistocerca americana; assembly: GCF_021461395.2. Classification (NCBI taxonomy): domain Eukaryota; kingdom Metazoa; phylum Arthropoda; class Insecta; order Orthoptera; family Acrididae; genus Schistocerca; species Schistocerca americana. The sequence goes on from NC_060125.1 coordinate 440,511,787, forward strand.
TTATTTTTTATTTCTTATTAGAACTCATGGACAGTATGTTCCCCAAGTTTCAATGAAATGCTTGAAAAATAATTAAATCTGTGCACGACCTTCCTGCAAATCCCTGTTTTTGAAGCCACACTTCAATACTAGTTCGGTGAACAATGGTTCCGTGGATTACCTTCAAGCAAATTTGCATGGAATACATCTAGAAGTCTGTGATGTATACTCTTTGGTTTTATAGTTGATCTGCTACCTCTAAAAAAGAGTGTACATGGCAAAACCCAGAATCTAAATGAGTCTCTAAATTCACCCAAATAGAAACGATGCCCTAAAACCATATTTTCATCTGCTACAATTGTCAGAATTGCAACTTATGATACAGTTCTTGTATTTAATGATGACGACTTAGGGAAGAAGAAGGTATTAGAGAGAACAGGCTTTCAGATAAGGAATGTAACTCAACACATCTTGAGAAAAACAGATTTACAGTGACTTTCTGCAGTCAGCTGAAGACCTGGTGAAGGAAAGGAGGCATAAAATAAGAATAAGGGTAAGGAGGACCTAGGTACAAATCTGGGGTCTTTTGAATAGATGACAAAAGAAAAAAAACGTTAGGTTCAACTTTAAATTGCATTTTCCGAAAATTGTTTTTTAGTGCTCATGTGCCTCCTCCTCAGAATCTATGAAGGCTACAATTATGAAATTTTGCATATCTATTTCTATAAATAAAATAAATGTTGTTAAGAGTAAATTTTGAAACATGGGGCAGAGTGGTCGGAATTTCGCATGAATTGCATATTATACTTAACAGAACAGTAATTAATGATTATTAAAACTCTCCTATTCGATATATTCAAAAAATCTCATGCAAGAAACTTACTACACACATCAAAAAAGTTTTGCATCACCCTGCTTCCCAGAACTCCTGAAGGTAGACGTTGACTGTGGATACTGTGTCACAGACACAGTCCCTCTGACTGTTCAGAAATGTCACTAAACCCGTCCAAAGATGCAAACAACCATGCATGAGCAGTGCCTTTATCAGCCATGCCTGGACTGTCAATACCGCGGTTCGATAGCGCCCGCATTGCTACTTGGTGCCAGGAAGGGCTCTCAACAAGGGAAGTGTCCAGGCGTGTCGGAGCGAATCAAAGCGATGTTGTTCGCGCCCCCATAGCGCACATCTTGTGAATGACTTCCTTCAGGAAAACGATATCGCTCGATCAGAGTGGCCAGCATGTTTTCCAGACATGAACCCTTTCGAACATGCCTGGGATAGATTGAAAAGGTCTGTTTATGGACGAAGTGACTCACCAACCACTCTGAGGGATCTACGTCGAATCTCCGTTGCGGAGTGGGACAATCTGGATCAACAATGCCTCGATGAACTTTTGGATAGTATGCCACGACGAATACAGGCATGCATCAATGCAAGAGGACGTTCTACTGAGCATTAGAGGTTCCGGTGTGTACAGCAGTTTGGGCCACCACCTCTGAAGGTCTCTCTGTATGGCGGTACAACATGCAATATGTGGCTTTCATGAGCAATAAAAAGGGCAGAAACGATGTTTTGTTGATCTCTATTCCAATTTTCTGTACAGGTTCCGGAACTCTCGGAACCTAGGTGACGCAAAACTTTTTTTGATTTGTGTATCTGCAAAGAGATTAAAGAGAGACAGTTTTGTAGAAGTCTCTTGAATAGTTTCTGAAAAAATGGTACATATACAGTATTATTTTTTGCAAATACAATTTTTTGATTCCATAAAGAAAGAGGTAAATATGTGTAATCCAAGTAACTTAACAGTAGATGTGATAATTTCATGTAAAGCCGGTCTGGCCGATTGGTTCTAGGCGCTTCAGTCTGGAACCCCGCGACCGCTACGGTCGCAGCTTCGAATCCTGCCTTGGGCATGGACGTGTGTGATGTCCTTAGGTTAGTTAGGTTTAAGTAGTTCCAAGTTCTAGGGGTCTGATGACCCATAGTGCTCAGAGCCATTTGAACCATTTTTCATGTTAAGCACTGTACAAAATATCATAGCCGAATCTTCAAAATTGTGGATTTGGTGCATCTTTTAAATGGTGTGTGTTTTTCATGAAAGTATTCCCTTAAGAGCTATGAGCACTTGTTCATGTTCGATACTCTGAAACAAATCTAATTTATCAACTGATGACATAAAGTCTGTAAACGAGCTCGCGATCGTGTTTTGGCACTCTATTTGTAAAGGCCCGTCTTGATGACACCATTTTTTAATTTTTTAATTTTTTAAATTTTTTAAATTTTATTTACAATCCATTATTACCGGTTTCGGCTATAAAATATTCTGATGTAGGTATCAACGTCAAAATCTATTCAAGTGGGTACATATTAAGTGCCCTATTCTACTGCAAGCTATTTGCTTTAGATATTTTAGGAGATTGCATGGATCAGAAACAGGGAAAAAAAGTCTAGTAAGCATGGTCTCTAACGTGTGTACCTTAAGAACTTGTTTAGTTAAAGAGATGTCAGCGGCTGTGCTCAGGTGAGTACAGTTCCTGTTAGATCACCAAAGCTAAGCACCGTGGGCGTGGCCAGTACTTGGGTCGATAACCGGCCGGGTACGCTGCGCTCTGTTGACGAGACAACTGGCACTTAGTCTTCAGGCAGAGGTGGTGGCGTAAAATCCCTAATCACCAGCCTTTGCGCCAATCGCCTGGATTAGTTTCCAAACCTCTCCGCTGTGTCTCACGGAGCGAGCGCATGCGACTCTGTTGGTGGTAATCCGTCTGTCGGATTTTGAAGAGGCAGGCTAATTGAATGTTTTTAAATTCCCAACATAATATTTACTGCTTCCTCTTTCAGCTTATTTATCAGAAAGTATACATGCGGTTTTTTTTCTGTTTATTTGGGAGTTTAGTTGTCTGTGCCGTCCTTCAACAGAATCACGAGTATGATGCAATGTTCCTTCGGACATGCATCAGTTACGTAATTATCACAGGGGACGTATCTAACTGAAAGTCGCTGCCTCGTATCAGCGGATAAATACGTTACTGTAGCGCCTGCGTCGCGAAGAACGAGGCAGCGTGTCGTACTTCTGAACAAGGCAGGCACTGCAGTATCTTATTTATCCACTGACACCAGGCAGCGACTTTCAATTAAAAAATGAACATAATATACATAATGATTGTACGAGTGCAGGTTGTAGACTCACAATTGGCGTCGTATTGAAGTTTGTGTCTGGCCGTAAAGCGTGCTCGGATAGCCTAAATGTAAGGCGTCCACTCACTACAAGCGGGAAATCCGGGTCGACTCCTGGTCAAACAAAAATTTTCATGGTCATCATTCCATTATATAGCTGATGGTTGTCCATATTCGCAACTGCGAATACATTTCATTTATTCAGCACTATTCGTCGTCCTGTGCCTCTGGTTAAAAACATTCCACATTTCAAATCGTATACTATGATTTTCCATTCATTAATCGACCATATAGTCTTCGAATTTCATGAAATTTTCGCCATTAGGAATTACCTCCATTATTACCATCCACACTTCAGCAACACTCTTTGGCGAAAGATGTGCCACTGCAACACACACGCGGCAAACCCATGGGACTTCTTCTCTATCCCTGTTTTTTCATCTGTTAATTTCAGTTTTCGTATCTTATTCCACAGACATTGGGTGCAGCCTAAAATTGCAACCGGAAAAGAGATGTTTCGTTCACAGCTTTAATTGTAGCAATTTTCAAGTCTAACACTGCAGGTGTCTTATTTTTAAATACGGAAAAAAACCTATCATATGTATCTTCACTTTTGTCTGGCAGCTAAGCAAATAAAACAGGAAATATATTCGTCTCTTCTTCTGTGATTTTGATGTCAGTGCGTATGGTGTAAGTTGTTTGAACCGTTTCGAAAAACTGTCAAATATCCCGTCCATAAGAACAGTTCGATTTCCACATAGCGTTTTTTCCGATTCTTCGCAAAGGAACACCAGCATTCTTTTGTCAGGAACAAGCCCGTGGTCAGTTTTCCAGAAAACTGTTACATCTTTGTACAGTTGAAACATTGTTATAGTGCCAGGTTTCTGGGATGTACCAGTAACTTCCCTTCTTGATTTACACAACACAGTCTCGAAGTTCTCATAATTTCGCATATCTGTGAGAAAATCTAAACCATCATCTTTCAGATCTTGGAATTCCTATTTAAAAATTTGGAAAACGGCACTGTGCTTTCTTTGTGTTTTCCTTCAGTTATTCACATCTGCTTCGTAATATGCGCAACAATGTAGTATTCAGCCATAATTCTGCCATTTGCGATTTTGAAACGGCCTCAGAACTTATTTCATTCGGAAATCATGCACAACCAGTTCGTAAATTCTCACATTTGCTGTGAACCCGATAGTGATAACCATCCTTGAGAAGGTACGGTTTGCCTCCTTTCATTGTTGTAATTATTTCTGTGCTGGCATAAGCTGTCGCCAGCACACCACTGGATCTAGTGCACCTATCAGGAGAGAGGCCAAAGACAGACTCGCAAGCAACAGGCCGCCAACGCCCTCTCGACAGCGTGTATTTAGATCGCCGTCCCTGACCGGAGGGCCTCTCCACTGACGGTTCGCCCAGAAGACAAACATACCACCAAGTCTTTATATCTCACCAACTCAGACTCGGGAGGAGAAGCCGCAAGGCTGGACACTCCATAAACACACGGGTTGAAGTCCACCCCCACTGAAGATCCGTGGCGCGCGCGGAGGGCCTCAGTCGCTCACTGACGCAGTCTAGTTTGGCGTCTGTCATTTACTGCAGAGCAGGCGTAGCGGGACCAGATCAGTGTAATAGCAAAACTACTGATACTGTGTGGAACAGAACAATTATGGAAGAGCTTGTACCACAAAGATAAGTAGCTTCCTGTTCATGTAAATAAAGAACCCTGGTAATTCATGTGCACAGTTGTGATGCAGAAAGAGGATACCGGCCATCCTTAGTAACATCCTATTCCTTGATAAGACGATGCAATTTCCATTACTCGCAGTGTACAGCCATTAAGTAACTTAGGCCTGCACAACGACGCAGAAAGGAAGACTGTCGCTGGCCGGTGTGGCCGTGCGGTTCTAGGCGCTTCAGTCTGGAACCTCGTGACCGCTACGGTCGCAGGTTCGAATCCTGCCTCGGGCATGGATGTGTGTGATGCCCTTAGGTTAGTTTGGTTTAAGTAGTTCTAAGTTCTAGGGGACTGATGACCACAGATGATAAGTCCCATAGTGCTCAGAGCCATTTGAACCATTTTTTGAAGACTGCCGCCGAGGGCCCTGCCTGACATACGGTGGCCACACATTCACTGTTAGTGAATGACTGGCTTATAACAGTTCTGCTCGGAAAACCCACAGTACAAGACTGTTCTGTCGCAATTCCCTCAGTACCTGCGGTACCTATAAAAGGGTCGGAAATAGCAAGATCTGAAATCCCACGCAGCCTTCTCCTCTACTCTCATCCTACCCTTTTCTTCCCTGTACACAGGGTGGTCAGAAACAGTATGAAAAACTTTTAAGGGTGTTTCAGGGTTGGTTCTGCAAAGAAATAATCCCCGAGTTCCCGGGTTCGATTCCCGGCGGGGTCAGGGATTTTCTCTGCCTCGTGATGACTGGGTGTTGTGTGATGTCCTTAGGTTAGTTAGGTTTAAGTAGTTCTAAGTTCTAGGGAACTGATGACCTCAGATGTTAAGTCCCATAGTGCTCAGAGCAATTTGAACCATTTTTTTAAGAAATAATCGGAAAGAAAAAAATTCGATGGTTGCACGGTTGCGGATTACCATCGAAGTTAGCCAATCAGGCGGTTCCGTGTGCAAATTCAAGCGGCCCGCCAGATATTATTAGTGTAAGTTGTTAAAAAAAATTGCGCGCGGAGCGGCCTGCTAGGCTTTTTTCAATGCTAATCAACTCGGCAACGATGCAAGCATCGAATTTTTTATCCAATTGTTTCGAAGCACAGCCTACACTCCAGCACCCTTATATGTATTTTCAGACTGTTTCTGACCACCCTGTATACAGTCTCAGCATCGCTCAATAAAAACAATGATCACATTAGGGTTTTCGGCAACTGATTGCCATCTTCTGATGGGATTAATCCACTAACAGCTTCATCATTATATGCAACAGTTTATTTTATGCACATTGAAGTCGTATAAAATATATCAATGAATTATACATCGTGAAGCCATTTAGTGAAGGAGACTCCATCTTCAAAGGGATCACATGAAACAAGATTAGGGACTGACGCTGCGTCGAGGAGGAGATCATTGGAGACGAAGTGCAAGTTCGAATAAAGGGAAAAATAGGGAGGGAACTCGGCCTGTATCCTTTTTAAGGGAACCATCCCGGCATTTGCGTTAAGCGATTTAGGGAAACTACGGAAAACCAAAATCTGGATGGTTGATTGGTAATTTGAACTCCCGCCTTCCAGTATGCTAAGAACTGAACCATCTCACTCGGTCATTGACCTACTCTACATCCGCATATAATCTACTGTATAGTGCATGGCGGAGGGTACACCGTAGCAATATTACGGATTTTTTTCCTTATACAGTTCGTGTATTGAGCGAGGGAAACATTACTGTCTGTATGCCCCTGTTGGTGCCCTAATGTCTTTTCCTCATTCGCATGATCCCTACGCCGAATATACGACAGTGGCAGGACAGTGGTCGCACAGTCTTCTTCGAATACAGATTCTCAAAATGTATGCAACAGGCTTCCGCGAGAAATAAATCGTGTTTCTTCCTACATCTTGATTACCCCTATCCCAACAAACACCATATGTTTTGCAACTGACCCCCCCGCACTACAGATCCCCATAGATCAACCTACCGACTCCCATCCCCCAATGCACCATCCCACTCCACAGAGCATCACTGAACTCTCCTACACTCATCCATACCCGGTGCAGTGAACTGCATAATTCTACTAAAGCATTGAAAGTTATTAAAAACAATGAGCAATAACAATTAGTGTATGAACATCATTAAAAAAATCCCTCTGAAGTATAGAGCATTATTCAACGTTACTGCAGGAAAGTAAGTTGGACTATAAAGAAGAAGTTATGATCTTAGAAGAAAACAATATAGAAATAACTGAGGAGGATATGAAAAAATCGATATCTAAAGCAAAAGTAAATAACGCCTCAGACCAGGAAATATACGAATGAAACTTCTGAAGTTTGGAGGAGGTGTAGTGATATGATATGTACAGAAACCTTTTGGGAAAATGGAGGCTGCAAAAGATCCATCCATGGAATTGACTTTTCATATACGAGTATCTACTCGAGATTTTAAAAAAAGTGGAAGAGAGTAGGCACAGATTATAGAGCAGTAACTAATACCCCATCAACAGTATTTTGAGAACGAAAATAAAAAAGATGTGCCCGCTTTAAGTACAGAGCAAAATGGTTTTAGGCAAGGACGATCATCTCCTCATATCATTCAATGTATCAGACAGTTCTGGAAAAATCTAGAAATAAAAGTAAAAGAGTATAAATGACCTTTGTGGACCTGCAGAAAGCGTATGACAGTGTCCGTAGAATAAAATTATGGGAAGCAATGAGAAGAATTAATGTGAGAGAAAGACTGTTTTATCTGGTTAAAAATTTATACAAGAAAACAAAGTAATGATTAAAATGTGGAAGAAGGTTACCCAAAGTTTTGTCGTTGACAACTGTCAAAACAACGTTGTGGAATGTCACCTATTTTCATTTATTTTGAACAGACGCAGCATGGCTGGTACAGGAAATGCCCGGTCATGGGAATAAAGATTGGTGACGATACTCTTGACTCTCTGTTATTTGTGAATGAACAGGTAGTATTCTCTCACAATGAAGAGGAAACGAAATACACGCTGTTAAAGCTTACAGAGAAGTATTGCAAATGGAGTTTGAGACTAAATCGGGAAAAGACGGACTGAGTATGTATGACCCATAGGAAGGAAAAATAAAATCCTGCAGGCGCTACAAATATTTTCAAACAATAATAGTTAGCACAGGCACAAGTGGAAAAATATTCGTTCCAGAGTAGCAATGGGGAGGAGCTACTAAACCTTTGTATGGGATGATATGGAATAAACATATTCGGCAGTATTCTACAAAAAGAATATTTCACAGTTTGCTGGAGAGCTTAGTTCTATATGGAGCTGAATTGCGCTCTCAAACAAGGAAGATTATGGAGAAAATTAGAACAGTGGAAATGAACTATGCAGGTATGTGAAGATGTCTCCAGTTAATGAGACAAGGCAGGATAAGAAATGAGGAGGTACGGAGGCGAACGGAGATAACGTGCTCCATAACAAAGGCCTTAGAAGAATGGAATGCTTCAGTGGTACTGGCACACATAGAGAATGATCAACCATAATTGGCTAAGGAGGACTTCAAACTGGAAGCCGCCTGGAGGAAGGAGGAGAGGATGGGCAGTTCTAAGTAGGGAAAAATACGTACAGGAAGCAATGGAAGAAATCTAGGACCAGATGAATGGAACGAAAGAGCCCTCTGGAGGTAGGGAGGTAGGGAGAAGGAAGAAGGAGGAGTGGCCCTGAATATTTTTCTAGAAGCTTTCACCTCATAAGTACCTCTGCCAACTCACCCGCGTCCAACAAAGCGAGGGAGCGAGGGAATGAGATTACATTTCAGGAAAAATGGTGTCTCGGTCACAGAAACATCTCACATGCACAGTGACATCTGGGAGCTACTTAGATTTAGAAAGGATCTTGAAAATAATCTAAAGATATGAAAATGACAGTACGCTAATGCAATTAACCTGTATCGCACCAGCATAATCACCCAAGTATCACTGGTAATGCTGTAATATTGAGATAGTGGGCACTGTGGTGTTACAATAGGATTATTGGCTCAGTATACACATCATACTGGAACAGTCGAATGATATCAGTGAGCAATGTTGTATGTCAATCAAGCTAAAAATATAAAAATTGCTGGTAATCATAGCTATTAACAATTCCCACAGCGGCAATTATCTCGAGTGGCTGTGTTGTAAGGAGACAACAGTGCTGTGTGTAATCATGTAATCGCATACACCCTCTATTCACCCTCAGTAATGTAGAAGTTCAAGAGAAAGACGGTAAGACATCGGTAACGATGGAAATGCGTTGAAAGGGTGTGTACATGGTCATAACGCCGACTGCTTAGGTAGCTCTCTTCATTTATCCCTTAACGATTTTTCTGCATTACAAAATTCTTTAGAATGTCGTGGCCACTTGTTGACGTATTACCTGTGGAGTTTAGTGTCAGGATCTTCATCTAAGATTTGTTTAACGCTTTTTTTCTGATGTTTCGCCAGCACTAGTGGCTGGCATTGTCAAACGTTCACCCACCGTAGCTCGTCCGCCAGCAGCAAAGGAGAGGATGGGGGGTGAATTTTTGAGGGTGCCAGCCACTCGTGCTGGTGAAGTGTCGGAAAAACCGTTAAATAAACGTCAGCTAAAGATCTTGAAGCAAAAGCCAACAGGCACTATTTTTTTAGTTGTTAGAAAGCACTTTTTATACAGTCATTGGTTTTTCACTTTCTTTTCATTCTAATAACTTTTGCCATCTATATGCAACTTCTCGGTAATGAGGAGATAGCAACACTTCTTTAAGGATAACCAATAAATACTTTCAACGTTAAATCGATAATAATTAATAATGGACCACGAACAAAAAATGGTTCCAATGGCTCTGAGCACTATAGGACTTAACATCTGAGGTCATCAGTCCCCTAGAACTTATAACTACTTAGACCTAACTAACCTAAGGATATCACACACATCCATGCCCGAGGCAGGATTCGAACCTGCGACCGTAGCGGTCACACGGTTCCACACTGAAGCGCCTAGAACCGCTCGGCCACTCCGTCCGGCAGACCACAAACATAAAATTGCAATATGGAGCCTGACAGCATGCCCATATTCCATAACATCGTGAAAATTCTTTGCGCCTTCGAGCAGAACTTTGTAATATTTTCCTCCCAAATACAGGGTGAGTCACCTAACATTACCGCTGGATATATTTCGTAAACCACATCAAATACTGACGAATCGATTCCACAGACCGAACGTGAGGAGAGGGGCTAGTGTAATTGGTTAATACAAACCATATAAAAATGCACGGAAGTATGTTTTTTAACACAAATCTACGTTTTTTTAAATGGAACCCCGTTAGTTTTGTTAGCACATCTGAACATATAAACAAATACGTAATCAGTGCCGTTTGTTACATTGTAAAATGTTAATTACATCCGGAGAAATTGTAACCTAAAGTTGACGCTTGAGTACCACTCCTCCGCTGTTCGATCGTGTGTATCGCAGAGCACCGAATTACATATGGATCCAAAGGGAACGGTGATGGACCATAGGTACAGAAGAGACTGGAACAGCACCTTACGTCCACATGCTAACACCTTTTTGTTGGTCTTTTTCACTGACGCACATGTACATTACCATGAGGGGTGAGGTACACGTACACACGTGGTTTCCGTTTTCAATTACGGAGTGGAATAGAGTGTGTCCCGAGATGTCAGGCCAATAGATGTTCAATGTGTTGGCCATCATTTGCTGCACACAATTGCAATCTCTGGCGTAATGAACGTCGTACACGCCGCAGTACATCTGGTGTAATGTCGCCGCAGGCTGCCACAATACGTTGTTTCATATCCTCTGGGGTTGTAGGCACATCACGGTACACATTCTCCTTTAACGTACCCCACAGAAAGAAGTCCAGAGGTGTAAGATCAGGAGAACGGGCTGGCAAATTTATGCGTCCTCCACGTCCTATGAAACGCCCATCGAACGTGTACCTCACCCCTCACGGTAACGTACATGTGCGTCAGTGAAAAAGACCAACAAAAAGGTGTTAGCATGTGGACGTAATGTGCTGTTCCAGTCTCTTCTGTACCTAAGGTCCATCACCGTTCCCTTTGGATCCCTATGTAATTCGGTGCTCTCCGATACACACGATCGAGCAGCGGAGGAGCGGTACTAAAGCGTCAACTTTAGGATACAATATCTCCGGATGTAATTAACATTTTACAATGCAACAAACGGCACTGATTACGTATTTGTTTATATGTTCAGATGTGCTAACAAAACTAATGGGGTTCCATTTAAAAAAACATACATTCGTACATTTTTTTATGGTTTGTATTAACCAATTACACTAGCCCCTCTCCTCACGTTCGGTCTGTGGAATCGATTCGTCAGTATTTGATGTGGTTTACGAAATATATCCAGCGGTAATGTTAGGTGACTCACCCTGTATACTAAAAAATTATGAAGAATATTGAGAAATTCTGTAGTAGCTTGTTGTCCATATGGAATTAAAGTTTCTAAGATTGGCTGTGTCTCAGTTGCACAACAACTTAAAAGTGTTAATGGACTGTCCTGCGTCGTATGCCAACGTCTTAGTTTACTCGGTCGCTGAAGAGAATACCGTATATGTAGATAATTTTTGGCGCAGTGGTTGGTTGGTTGATTGATTCGTGGGAGAGGACCAAACAGCGAGGTGATCGGTCCTATCGGATTACGGAAGGATGGAGAAAGACGTCGGCCGTGCCCTTTCAAAGGAACCATCCCGGCATTTGCCCGGAGCGATTTAGGGAAGTCACGGCAAAAATCAGGATGGCCGGACGCGGGTTTGAACTGTCGTTCTCCCGAATGCGAGTCCAGTGTGCTAACCACTTGGCAGCTCTCTCGGTTTGGCGCAATGGGGACATCGCCACCGAGTGTTTGAAAGACTTAAACCCAAAAATATATAGCATTCCAGAACACGTAGCTGTGCTTAACATCTGTAGAGAATTACAACCTGACTCTGTCAATATAATTAAACAAGGCCGTATTTGAGTTTAATGATGAACTGGACAGATAATAAGAAAGACAGAAGACAGTTTTACGGAGAAGAAATTTTACCGCTATTAGGAGGACAGAGTAAACAGAGAATCGTATGTGAAGATTTCAATTGAATCATTTGAAAAGAAGATCATTTCTCTTGCCACAATTAACGCGAAGAGTTCCTAAGCTTAATAGTTCTGTTGAATACGATGGACGCGTAGGTTCACAGGTACCCATGTCGAAAAGCTTTTGCTCGTACTAGCGCAGCAGCGACTTGCTGGTGACTGAGCATTTCAGATCAGTGAGCCTACCATGCGCGTTAACTCCTTTACCACCCATGTCTCTCACTTTAGAGGGAAGGAGTTACAAGTCGCTCTCCTAGACAGTCGCAATCCCTGTATTCGGCACTAAGGAAAGTGTACATTGAGGAATCTGTAAACTGAGTAAATTTGGATATGGAATTACAGTTCAGGGAGAAGAAATAAAACTTTTAAGTTTGCTGATGATACTGTAATTCTGACAGACACAGAAAAGGACTGCAGTTGAACGGAATTGACAGTGTCTTAAAGGAGGATGGAAAAAAACGTACTGGACTGTAGTCGAATTAAATCTAGCTATGCTGAGGGAATTGCTGTAGCAATTGAGATCTTAAAAGTAGCAGATGAGTTTTTCTATAAGAACAATAAAGTAGCTGATGATTTCCGAAGTAGAGAGGCTATAAAATTCAGACAGGCAAGGAAAGCATTTCCGAAGAAGAAAATTTTTTTTCCACTAATGTAAATTTAAAGGTTAGGAAGTATTTTCCGAAGGTATATGTCTGGCGTGTAGCCTTGTACGGATGTGAAACGTGGACAGGTAAGCAGTTCAAACAACATGAGATTTCAAACTTTTGAAATATGATGCTATAGAAGAATGTTGAAGAGTAGTCTGGATAACTAATAAGAACGTAATGAATCAAACGAGGAAGAAAAAGGAGATGTAGTGCACAACTTGACTAAGAGAAGGGATCATTTGATAGGCATCCTGCGGCATCTAGAAATAGTTTGGTAATGGAGGGAAGTGGGGAAGGGGGTAAAATGGTAGCGGGAGGCCTTGCGTTCAATAGAATAAACAACTTCACATGAATATGGTTTGCAGTAGTTATCCTGAGATTAAAAGACTTGCACATGATATACTAGAGTGGAGAACTGTGTCATTCCAGTCTTCAGGCTGAAGACCACAACAACAATAACAAAACTCATGTGCTACTTTTATGGTCTCATTTCCTAAAGCACTTTCCTCAGCACAGCTCGATTTAATTCGACTACAGCCCTCTACCTTTCTTCTTGCGTTCTAAGGTCGCAACTCATGAAAAATAAATTTTACTTTAAATGTCTATCAGACGTAAACAGTTGGCCGTTGTATCTCCCGTTTGAAGCGAGGTAGGCACCATCACCTCAACAGTCTTTGCTGGGAAGGAGAATCAGAGCACAAAACCAACAACGCCAGAGACGAAACCAGTTCACTAAACAGTCAAGTAAGGGAAGATATCTTCTCCAAAGGCGTTTCAAAACATCAAATAAAAGTGCAAAGGGGAGAGGGTTATCTAAACTAGGAGTTTATTGTTAAAAAAAACTTCCCGCCCAGCTAATTGTTCTGTAAGTTTCTTACTACCTTCGTAATTACTTTTTTCGTAATTTAAAATTTCCTAATAGAAGTGTGGCATTATATCCGGCTCCTCGAATAAATCCGAAAATAATTTATCGTCTGTGACTTTATGACTACTTGTGGACGCACTTGCGTTCCCCTGTCATTCGTTAGCGATTCCTGGTTTAGATACCCTTCTCCCCTTTGCAGTTTTATTCAATGTTTTGGAACGCCTTTGGAGAAGATATCGTTGCCACTGCTAGGAGAAGCAAGTTCGCCGCAACAGCTTTCTGTGGGCGTGGCAATGCTTATACCTAAGTGCAACGCAGCCGGGCAGATAGAAAGCAGACTATAAAATACTGCTACAGTTCATCAATAACAGATAAAGCCACTTTTTGTTGAAGTCTCGGGCCCGTATCAAGCACGCGGTGATGGGCAGAAAATTTATGTACATGTCGGTGGAGTACAAAGTCGTGTCGAACCTTCACAAAGCGTTAAACAATCTTGAGTGAAAGGAGTTTTAATAATTCTTTGACTACGATTATTGATAGTTTATAATCAAGGGTGACTCGTCACAGTCAGTTACTTAAGTCAGTTCGCATAAGATGATTACTGAAACAAGAAATGTTACTCTCGTAACCGCTTTACGCAGAATGCGTCGTATCAGAAGATTACAGCACAGTCAGTGCTGTTTGTTTATTTTTTGACGTAATGTGCATTTGTTAATCTTCCGTAGACCACGTCAGCTTCACCGTCGACTAAACAGAGGAACTGGAGTCTATCAAATTTGTGCTTAGAAAGCTCTTGGTGCTAAGATAGCCCACTGGAAGTCGCAAATATTAAAAATGTGCTGTACGCAAAATGGTTACAACCATCCATAACGAGAATGACATTCATATATTGGATATTCGCAAACCCACACATCCTGGTGAATATAAACTGGCGGTAAAAATCAACCAAACACATCGCACACCGGAACAGTAATAAAGAACATAAATAGATTGTAGAGGATTGCTATTATACGGTTTTTGAATACTAAATAAGATCAAGTAGATGGCGTCAATGTTTCCCAACTCACAGATTTTAGTTGACAGATTACAATATATGTACTGTATTGTTGTTCGTAGGTAAGACAGAATTTTTAAGACTTCTTCGGAAACGTCTTTTCTGACAACGGTTGATACAATGCTTCGGGATATCAGCGCAATGTACACAGCGATAAAAACCACGAAAACCCACCACGCTATAAAAAGCGCTCGGCACGCGGTAACCGGGACTTGGTTTGCAGAACTAGAGCCAAGGCAGTAAATGCCGTCAATCAGCCTCTCTCACTTGTATACAGACTACCAAAAGTTTTACCCAAAATAAAGCATATAAGTATTTATCAGTTTTTAGAAGAGGACGCCCAGGAACATTAAAAAAATTGAAGACAGATGGGGGAACTTGTGGAAGAACATTCAAAGCGTGGTCTTACATTCTCACGTATGGGCAACGACTTTCGAAGCAATCAAAAGCGGTTTCTTCGTGGGTGAAATGCTTTTCAATATAAAATTCAGAGAAGCTGCCACACGTCGGTATTGACAACTAATAAATTTACCACAAGCTTCGTCGATTATCTCACGTGGTGACATTTCTTTTAATGAAGCAGTAACTAAGGTAATGAAAACAATGTTTACATTGGAAATTAAGTTTGTAATGTGGTTTAATATGATTTCTGTCACGTAGCTGATCAATCTATTTAGAAAGCAGTTCACATACAACAGGCCATATCGCAAAACATGTATAGATTCCGTAACATATGTGTTAATGGTGTTCGTAAACGCTTGATCATGGTGAGTAAATTATTACTGAGACTTACTTTACAATCGGTATCTGGAATCGGGAGACGCCGAGTAATGGGTACATTCACTGTTCATTACGCGGCCAAATTTACGCAGAAACATGTTCCTCTTAATTATACACTGAAGAGCCAAAGAAACTGGTACACCTGCCTAATATCGTGTACGGCCACAGCGTGCACGCAGAAGTGCCGCAACACGACGTGACATGGACTCGAACAATGTCTGGAGTCGTGCAGGAGGGAATTGACACCACGAATCCTGCACGGCTGTCCATAAATCGTTAAGAGTACGAGGGGGTGGAGATCTCTTCTGAACAGCACGTTCCAAGGCACCACAGATATGCTCAATGATGCTCATGTCTGGGGAGTCTGGTAGCCAGCGAAAGTGTTTGAATTCAGAAGTGCTCCTGGAATCACTCTGTAGCAATTCTGGGCGCGTGGGGTGTCCCATTGTCCTGCTGGAATTGCTCAAGTGCGTCGGAATGCAGAATGAACACGAATGGGTTCAGGTGATCAGACAGGATGCTTATGTACGTGTCACCTGTCATAGTCGTAACTAGACGTTACAGGTGTCCCATTTCACTCCAACTGCTCACGCCCCACACCATTACAGAGCCTCCACCAGCTTGAACAATTTCCTACTGACATTCGGGGCCTGTGGATTCATGATGTTGTCTCCGTACCCATACATGTACATCCGCTCGATAAAATTTGAAACGAGTCTCGTCCGACTAGGCAACATGTTTTCAGTCATCAACAGTCCAGCGCCGATGTTGACGGGCCCAGGCCAGGCGTACAGCGTGTCATGTAGTCATCAAGGGTACACGAGTAGGTTCGGCTCTGAAAGCCCATATCGATGATGTTTCGTTAAATGGTTCGCACGCTGACACTTGTTAATAGCCATGCACTGAAATCTGCAGCAGTTTGCGGAAGGGTTGCACTTCTGTCACGTTGAACGATTCTCTTCAGTCGTTGTTGGTCCCGTTCTTGCAGGATCTTTTTTCGACCGCGGCGGTGTCGGAGATTTGATGTTTTACTGGATTCCTAATATTCACAGTACACTACAGCTACATCTACATCTATACTCCGCAAGCCACCTACCGGTGTGTGGCGGAGGCTACCTTGAGTACCTCTATCGGTTCTCCCTTCCATTCCAGTCCCGTATTCTTCGTGGAAAGAAGGACTGTCGGTATGCCTCTGTGTGGGCTCCAATCTCTGTGATTTTATCCTCATGGTCTCTTCGCGAGATATACATAGGAGGGAGCAATATACTGCTTGACTCTTCAGTGAAGGTATGTTCACGAAACATCAACAAAACCCCGTACCGAGCTACTGAGCGTCTCTCCTGCAGAGTCTTCCACTGGAGTTTATCTATCATCTCCGTAACGCTTTCACGATTACTAAATGATTCTGCTCTCCGTTGGATCTTCTCTATCTCTTCTATCAACCCTATATGGTACGGATCCGGCCGGCCGGAGTGGCCGTGCGGTTCTAGGCGCTACAGTCTGGAACCGCGTGACCGCTACGGTCGCAGGTTCGGATCCTGCCTCGGGCATGGATGTGTGTGATGTCCTTAGGTTAGTTAGGTTTAAGTAGTTCTAAGTTCTAGGGGACTGATAACCACAGCAGTTAAGTCCCATAGTGCTCAGAGCCATTTTTTGTTACGGATCCCACACTGCTGAGCAGTATTCAAGCAGCGGGCGAACAAGCGTACTGTAACCTACTTCCTTTGTTTTCGGATTGCATTTCCTTAGGATTCTTCCAATGAATCTCAGTCTGGCATCTGCTTTACCGACGATCAACCTTATATGATCATTCCATTTTAAATCACTCCTAATGCGTAGTCCCAGATAATTTATGGCATTAACTACTTCCAGTTGCTGACCTGCTATATTGTAGCTAAATGATAAGGGATATTTCTTTCTATGTATTCGCAGCACATTACACTTGTGTACATTGAGATTCAATTGCCACACTAGTGAAATGGACGTACGGAAAGATCCCCACTTTATCGCTACGTCGGAGATGCTGAGTACCATCGCTCGTGCGCCGACTATAATACCACGTTCAAACTGACTTAAATCTTAACAACCTGGCATTGTAGCAGCAGTAGCCGATCTAACAACTGCGCCAGACCGTTGTCTTATATAGGTGTTGCCGACCGCAGCACCGTATTCTGCCTGATTACGAATCTTTGTGTTTGAATGCTTATGCCTATACCAGTTTTTTGACGCTTCGGTTTATCTCTAGTGATACTTAACTTTTGTTATCAACAATTACCTCATTTGTTAAGGTGTAGCAATGTGTTCGACATTTATATCAACATTCCACAAGCCACCTTACTGCGTGTAGCGGATGGTACTTCCGGTACCTCTGTCCCCCTTTTCTCTCTTCCACACGCGAGTGGTGTCCGAGATGAACGATCTTCTCAATCAATACTCGGTAAGCTCGTATTTTGGTCACTGAGCGACAGTACGGAACTGTATAAAATGCCTTTTGAATCTCAATGAACACAGCATCAGCCTGTGAAGCGTTATCTGCGATGATTTGGAACTCATGGCTGAACACAATGACCTGAATTTCACAAGATCTCTGTCTGCGGAATACACATTGTTCTTTATTGAGGCTAGTTTTATTCTCCAAATAGGCCTTAACGCGTGAGCACAAAAAATGTTCCACGTTTCTAGAACAGACTGATGTCAGATTCTCCCAGACGACCCTCCTTGACATCAAGAATGACCTGCGCTTTTTTCCAATCATTTGGTGCGGGCCATCTCTCTAGCAACCTACGGTATCCTGCTGCTAGAAGCGAAGCAAGTGTTCGTTGAGTTTGGGTTATGTTTCATAGGACATCAGTTATAAACAGCAGTACTGCAGATGTGAGACAGTACTGCAGACGTGAGATTTACAAGCTATTGCGGAATTCTTATGCAATGAATGAATGTAATGAAGTTTTCAATCCATTTCCGCTGATTGAAATCTAGCAGAAGTAACAGCATAAAGTCAGTAGTGATATCTGCAGTCCTTTCAAATAAGGCAGTGACACGAATGGTGATGATAACTGGAAATCGTCAGAGCTAGTTGTTACTGACGTCCTATGAAATGCAACACAAACTGCAACGAACACTCGCTCTTTGTGATCTCTTCAGTGCCACGTGTTGCTATGGGACTGACATCATCCTGGTTACGTAAGGGCTGCAGCTGTGCCGAAGCGTAATGACAGAAGATAAGTGGGAAACATTAGTGTCCTTCGTTTCCCTGATTGAAGAGAGCTATTAGACCTATCATTACGACCAGATGTCTTTTTTGCTGGTGTTTTTGCGTATCTACGTAACGTAGTTCTATAATTGCGGTCAATGTCTGATGATTTCCGTGCTTCTGATTTGTTTCCTGTAGCTCGTTACTTGTACCCGTGTTCTGGATAGAGACAGAACACGATAATCAGTATACATTATTCCTCAGAGAACCGTTCTTAAAGGAACAGATATCATAGCGTTACTAGGAGAGGAGCAGTTTGGATTTATGAGAAGCAGAGACATTCGAGAATCAATTTTGGCACTACGGTTAACGACAGAGGCGTCATTTAGGAAAAAGAAGAAAAAAATCATTACTTATGTAGATTTGGAAAAGGAATTTGAAAACAGAATGGAATGAAGTGTTGTCCAGTCTTAAGCCGTGCGGCATCAACTAAAGGAGTAGAGAGGTAGCCCATTCTCGTTATGCCAATTTGCCTAAACTAGTCAGCACTGACTGAATTATACAAGAGACCCAAGCGAGAGTTGGTGTAAGGCAGTGTCGCTTATTGTCACCACTGATATTTAGACTGAGGTGACCAAAGTCATGGGATACCGATACGTACATAGACAGATGGCGGTAGTACCGCTTAACAAGGTATAAGAGAGCAGTGTGTTGGCGGAGATGTCATTCGTACTCAGGTGATTCCTGTGAAAGGGTTTCTGGTTATCGCCTCACGACAGGAATTAACAGGCGGAATGACATTTGGAGCTAGTACCATGGGACATTCCATTTCTGAAATCGTTAGGGTATTCAATATTCCGATATCCAGAGTGATAAGAATGTACTGACAATACCACATTTCAGGCATTACCTCTCACCACTTACGACGCAATGGCCGACGGCTTTCACTTAACGAATGAGAGCAACCGCTTTTGCGTAGAGTTGTCAGTGCTAACAGACAAGCAACAGTGCATGAAATAGCCACGGAAATCAATGCGGAATGTACGACGAACGTATCCGTTAAGACAGTGCGTGGAAATATGGCGTTAATGGGCTACGGCAGCAGACGACCGATGCTAACAGCACGACATTGCCTGTAGCGCCTCCCCTGAGCTCGTGATCAAATCGGTTGGACACCTATAGCACTCACTCCGTCTTCAGGCCACGAGTGGCCTACCGGGACCATCCGACCGCCGTGTCATCCTCAGTGGAGGAAGCGGATAGGAGGGGCGTAGGGTCAGCACACCGCTCTCCGGTCGTTATGATGGTATTCTTGACCGAAGCCGCTACCAATCGGTCGAGTAGCTCCTCAATTGGGATCACGAGGCTGAGTGCATCCCGAAAAATGTCAACAGCGCATGGCAGCATGGATGGTCACCCATCCAAGTGCCGACCACGCCCGACAGCGTTTAACTTCGGTGATCTCACGGGAACCTGTGTATCCACCGCGGCAATGCCGTTGCCTTGGACACCTATAGATGACTTGAAAATCGTGACCTGGTAAGATGAGTTCCGATTTCAGCCAGTAAGAGCTGTGGGTAGGGCTAGAGTGTAGCGCAGACCCCACAGAACCATGGAGCCAAGTTGTCAACCAGGCAGTGTGCAAGCTGGTGGTGGCTCCTTAATGGTGCGGTCTATGTTTACATGGAATGGACTGGGTCCTTTGGTCCAACTGAACAGATCGTTGACTAGAAATGGTTCTGTTTGGCTATTTCTGGTACTTCTGGAGCCATTCATGGACTTCACGTTCGCCGAGCGGAGAGGCTGCACGGTTAGAGGCGCCATGTCACGGATTGCGCGGTCCCTCCCGGCCGAGGTTCGAGTCCTCCCTCGGGCAAGGATGCGTGTGCTGTTCTTAGCATAAGTTAGTTTAAGTAGTGTGTAAGACCAGGGACCGATGACCTCAACAGTTTGGTCCCTTAGGAATTCACCCACACGCTCACCCACACACCCTCACACACACACACACACACACACACTTCACGTTCCCAAATAACGATGGAATTTTTATGGATGACAGTGCGCAATGTCAGTGGGCAACAATTGTTCGCGATTGGTTTCAAAAACATTCTGGAGAATTCGAGAGAGTGATTTGGCCATCCAGACGTACGGTATGAATCCCATCGAACATTTATAGGACATACTAAAGTTCGTGTACAAAAGGTAGCTCTAGGAAGACTTCCGCAATTACCGACGTCTGTAGAGGCAGCATGGCACAGTATTTCTGCAGATCACTTCCAACGACTTGTTGAGTCCATGTCAAGTCGAGTTGCTGCACTATGCCAGGTAAAACCGAGGTCCGGCACGAAGTTAATAGGTATTCCATGACTTCTGTCACGTGAGTGTAAGTGATTCAGCACTTAAGGTTGGAATCTGCTGAGGCTGTTCGCAGATGATGCACATGTCTATGAGAAGGTAACAAAGCCAGAGCTGTAGACTGTAGCCAATCGCAGGAATACCTGCAGATGATTGATTAATGGTGCAGGGACGGGCAGTTGCTCATGGTCATAAATATATGTAATGTATTGAGCATAAATGTGAGAAGAAATCCAGTGCTGTCCAATTACTTTATTGGTGAGAAATCAGTGGAAACAATAACTACCATAAGATATCAAGGAGCAACTATCAGGGATGATCTAAAATGGAATGTAGGGGAAACCGATGGCAGTTTTTTGTGACCTTCCCATATGTTACAAGCAGGTGTTTGCATCTGCCCACCCTGATGAGCCTCTAGGGTGGAGGGTAGGATCTGCTACTTAAATCGGCACAATATCGTAAACATTTGTGGCTTTGTATAGCTGAATGAAACGTGAAACAAGCACTGTGCATGCGCATTCCAGATTCGTCTGTACATGTTTTAATTACTCTAAATATTGTATCGAAATATTATTCCACATTTTGCCTCCAGGACTGTTGTCAACTTGAGTGTTACATGATTATTCATTTTTTTTGTTTCCTTCTTTTTCTCTTCCCAAAACCTCTTCATTCTTTAGCTGTGTTCCGGTTTCCTTTGCTCTATCCATATTTTGCCTGTTTTTTTTCCTTTCTTTTACTTCAGATTTCATGTTCATAATCTTGTTTCTGAATTTGTCTTTCATTTATCATTTCAATACTAATCCTTGCTTATTTTAAGACTTCTTCTATTTTTTGAAACCAATTAGTTTTTTATATTGAACTGTTTACTACATCAAAAATCTTCTTTGTGAGTTTGTTGTTGTTTATTCCATGTACGTGTACATAGAATGTCATCCGGCGTGTTCTGATCGTGTCTGTGACTGCCTGTGCCTTCGTATAATTCTTTGATTGGTCTCTTCATTCATATACCACCTCTGTGTACTACTCCAAAAATTTTTCCGTCGATATGATGTTCTATGTTTTCTGTCTGCCATGTTTGATGCTTTGATTGTAGTCGTTCCTGTTGCGTAGAGTGTTGTTTCAAGTAGTACAACTGTATTGTAGTGCCTGAGTATGGCCTGTCCAAAAATATTTCTTTTATTCTAATGCGTCCATGTCAGTTTGTACGCTGTTTGAAGATTTTTTTTTCTGTGTTGGTTGCCTTGTTTGATAATCCTATTTGTATATATTCAAAAAGATATTTGAATTTCTCCACTCTGCTAACGTCTCCGCATTTTGTACACATGGGTTGCTTGTTGCTGTTCTTTCTTTCCACGTATTGCGTTTTCTCATATGATATTTGCAGACCCGTTTTGGCAGAGTCGTCACATAAGTATTCCAGTGCTTCGTGCGCTTCTTCTCTATTGTTGCTGAGTACTGCCAGATCATCTGCAAATGCCAGACATTTCATGATCGTCTTGTTTACACATGTTTTTCTAAGTGATTTCCTTTTACTTTTTCTTCCCATTGTTTGATAATTTTGTCCAAGGTCATGTTGAATAACAGCAGTGAGCTACTATCTCCATATCTGACTCCAATGTGTATCTCAAATGGGTCTCAGATTTCTTTCATAAATTTTATTTTGGATGTGGTGTCTCTAAGTGTCTGTTGTACGAGTGTCCTAGTTTTTCTGTCTATTCCACATTCTTCTAGCGTGTCAAACAGTGTCTGCCTCTCTGTGGAGTCGTAGGCCTACTAAAAGTTCACGAATGTGACTTTAGTGTTGTCCGTCCCTCTGTATTGTGGCAGCGGTCGTAGGTTCCAAATCTGTTTAATACGGGGCGTTGGGCCTGTTTACATACCTCTGTATCTCAATACGCATGCCTATACAAATTTCTTTGGCGCGTCAGTGTATCTTCAACCTTGAAATTCCCGCGCTATAGTACCGCAGGAGGCCACTATGGGTGCCAAAACAATACGGCATACTTCGTCTTCTGAATCTGATGGGGAACAACGCTGTAACAGCCCATGGTGAGTTGCCAACGCCGGCCGCTGTGACCGAGCGGTTCTAGGCTCTTCAGTCCGGAACCGTGCTGCTGCTACGCTCGCAGGTTCGAATCCTGCCTCGGGCATGGATGTGTGTTGATGCCCTTAGGTTAGTTAGGTTTAAGTAGTTCTAAGTCTAGGGGACTGACGACCGAAGATGTTAAGTTCCATAGTGGTTAGAGTCATTTTTTGAGTTGGCAACAATTCACTATCAAATACTGCACAATCTCTACCATTAACTAGCGTAGACGCTTCTAGTAAGGTCAAAGAAATCTGAACGAAGAACTTGTTGACTATCTCTCTGGAAAAAGCCGGGGTTCGCCAGAGAAGAGCAGGCCAGAAAACGCTTTCTGCACAGGTCAATCACTCATACTCCCTCTTTGGGCTGTCAAATTTTGCCTCACCCAACGAATTCTGTTCCCCTTTCCTCGGATGAACAAGATGAAACAAACCATTGCATGACAGGCATTGCCAGAATGACGACGAGATGGAACGTTTTCTAAACCGCCAAAACGCACAACTACGACCAGAGTCTCCGCCAAGTTACTGATCGTTGCGAAAAATGTGTGAGTTCAAGGGTGAATATGTAGAGAAAGAGTAACAACAGAGCCAAGACAAATCCTCGTATATTACGCTGCATTACTACGCCTAAAATAAATATTGATTTTGTTCTGACAGTGTGCTACGAACCTCTCTTTGATAATTAGATTGGCTACTTCTAAAATTTTATTTCGAAATCTACTGATTCGACTTTATGCAAGCATGTCCCATGATATATATACACTGCCAAGAAAAAAATCGCAACATCAAAAAATAACTAATGGAGAGTAACGAAATTTCGAGAATACATTTGTCTAGGTAACATTGCAAGGTCACAGGATAATGGAAGCGCGTGATAAGCCATTTGCAAATGTGGAATTCTGGTACATTAATAATCGATGTAACCACCAGAATATTGAAATCTGAACGAAGAACTTGTTGACTATCTCTCTGGAAAAAGCCGGGGTTCGCCAGAGAAGAGCAGGCCAGAGTGATGGAGTACCGGTGTTTCACAATCTAGGCAGTAGTGGGAGAGTGGAAATCAGCCAGGGAGCAGACTGCCTCGGTCAAGCTCAGCGAACATGCACGCATTGTGTCTTACAGGCGCCGGATGTCAGTTTGTGGGATGGTGTACCGCGCCTGTTGCACTTAGTCGGTCAGTACAGGGACGGTTAATACTGGTCGTTGATGGTGCTGGAGTTGTCGTTCGATGATGTCCCATATGTGATCGATTGGAGACACCTCTGCTGATCGATCAGGTCAAAGCAACATGTCAACACTCTACAGAGCTCGTTGGTTGCAACAACGGTATGCAGGCGAGCGTTATCCTGTTGGAAAACATACATGGAATGCTGTCCGTGAATGCCAGCACAACAGATCGAATCACCAGATGGATGTACAGTTTTGCAGTCAGGCTGTGTGGGATTACCACCACGAGAGTGCTCCGCTGTCATACGGAATCACACCCCAGCTAGCACTCCGACGAATTGGTTACAGGCCATAACTTGCCTCCTCCTAAACAACGCGGACATTACTGACACTGAGGCAGATACAGCTTTCATCAGTAAACACAAGTCCTCGACCCTGTCATGCTCTCAGTTGACACCACTGAAGTCACAAATGAGGGTGGTTTGGGGTCAGTGGAATTGCATCTGACTCGGAGCTGTCCTTGAAGTAACCGATCTGCAACAGTTCTTTGGGTCACTGTGGTGCCAACTGCTGCTCAAATGGCTGCTGCGGGTGTAGTACGATGCTCCGCAGTCATACGGCGAACTCTGTGGTTTCCCTCTCGGTAGTACCATGTCGCCGTCCGGAGCCCGTCTTTCTGCGACTGTAAATTCTCGTGACCACACCCGCAGAGCACAGTCTGGTACAGTGGCTACATTCCTGCCAAGTCTTCCTTCAGTATCGCAGAAGGAAAATCCAGTTTCTCGCAGCCCCATTGCACAACCTCGGTCAAGCTCAGCGAAGTGTTGATAATGGCTTCTTTGTCGTCTTAAGGCATTCTTGACTAACATCAACTCAACACGTCCAGTCTCACTTGTATTCAAAGCAAACGTGACTTGCATCCTCATAGTAACGCTATTGGCGCTATTATTATGCAGCTAGCACTAAATTTTCATAGACATCATCTTTCTAATGTAGAAATAATCCTACTAACTTTCGTTTATGTTGCACAACTCATTCTTGGTGTGGAGACCTTTTTCCGTCAGTGTATTAAAGTTGTAATCATTTTAGTAACTTTTGGTTACCTTATGGAGTTGGGTCCGCTCCGAATGCTGAGTGGTCGGCACGGCGGTCTGTCATACCAAGGGGCCCGGTTTCGATTCCCGGCTAGGTCGGAGATTTTCTCCGCTCATGGACTGGGTATTGTGCTGTCCTCATTATCATTTCATCATCATCAGTGGAAGGCAACGGGAAACCACCACTGGAATCATATCCCTAGACGCTCATGCGGTGGACCTCTCTGACGAGTCTTCCCCACCGCGTGTGCAGAGGCGGTGTACAGCTGCATGAGAGGCTACTGCCGCGGAAAACATGCTACTTTATTGCGCTCGGGAAAGGAAATAACGAAAACAACAACAAAAGGCTGTCTGCAGGGATCAGTGTGTGGTCCAGAGTTTTCGAATACACTACTGGAACGCACACTACAGAAGTTACATGACAGCCGCAACGCAAGCGGACTGGAAGCATTTTCTGGTGACGTGGTGTGTGTTGCAAGCGGTGACTTTAGACGAATGATAGAAGATAAATGTAATGCAACGCTCCATGTACTTGATAATTGGTGTCGAAGTGTCAAATTGTCGCTAGCACCTCACAAAAGAATGTACCTCTTGTTGAAAATGAACCTAAGAAGAAATACTAAATGATGTAACGATCAGAAGAACCGCAACATCGAGATATCTAAGAGTGTCCCTGGACGAACATTGTAAGTTTGCGCATCATGTAGAGGAGGCGGCCACGAAAGGCATAGACGTGATGGACAAAATTATGACCTTTTTTTGTAGGGAGCACATTGTGCTCATGTGGGAGCGATCTAGAGGCTTGTAAAACACTAAACTGGTAGCCAAGATCGCAGGAATTCTTTTTATTCCATGATTACCGGTTTCAGAGAAACTAAAGCTGCCATCATCGGATCTTAGGACGCATGCGTTGATGTTGTAACCTGTATATGTCCTAAGATCCGATGATGGCGGCTTTAGTTTCGCCGAAACCGGTAATCATGGAATAAAAAGAATTCCTGCGATCTTGGCTACCAGTTTATTGTTTTACAAAAATTATGACCATTGCAAACAGCAAATTCGGCTTCCCTTGAAAACAATCAGATTATACGACCAGCCTTTGTTTGCATCAGTCGTAGGATATGGTGCGAGAATTTGGCTCATAGATCGCAGCTTGTGAAGCCAGCCTGAGTAGTGATCAGAGTTCAACGAGGAATGCTACTAAAATTAACGGGCGCCTACTGCTCTATCCAGAATTATGGGTTGTTAGTAATTCTGGGCTTATGTCCTTTGGACTTGGAAATTAGTAAAAGGGGAGCCGTTTGTCGATTAAAGAAAGGCAGTCAAATGGAAGTACAAATGATACTCGAAACTGAAGTCAATACGAAAAAGTTAATAAAAATTCGAGTATGAAAACTGTGGCAAGATGAATGGGACAGTTCAGGCACAGGCAGGAGAACATACGAATTTCTCCCTAACAGCAGGAAGAGATTTAAAATGAAATTTCTTAATATGTCGAATGGACTGTTACATTACCTTACTAGATATGGCCCATATACTGCATATCTGTACAAAATAAAAAGAAATACGAGTCATAGCTGCGCCTGCGGCAGTGTGGACACTCCGAAGCACACATCGTGCGGCTGTGCGCTCTACGAAGACGCGGTGGATAACGGCCGCCAGGCATTAAGTATGTTGGATCGTAAAGCAGTACCAAGGGGCGAGTCAGCCTGAAGCATCTTGGACATTACTGCGGGCGCAGTATCCAGGAAGGCCAAGGAATACTTCATGAGGCACTCTACAACAGGTCAGCATCCTGCCACCCCGGACAGACAACATAGGCCTAGGACGTGTGACTGATGTCGTCACAGAGTACGTTCTCATGCACCAAAGATGAACTACAATAGCTGTGAAGCGTGAAGCCTTCTCAGTGGAATGCAGCATCTCTGGTGTCTGAAGACAAATCATTGTGGCCATGGCCTTCATTTGTGTAAGAGCTGTCATTTTGTTTTGCCGGAAAAACGATAAGTGTAAACAGAGCAACGAATTCTCATGAAGCTTCGCATGAAACTTGAAAAAGCTGCTACTGAACCTATGTTTCGTTAAAAGAAGTGTATAGCAATGACTGTTTATCACGTACGCGAGATTTGGAGTGGTTCAAGCGTTTCGAGGATAGTCGAGAAGACATTGAAAATGGTTCACTCCTGCGACTACCTTCAACATTAAGAACGGATGAAAATATCGGAAAGTAGGTAATCTGATTCACTCTGACCGTCGGCTGGGTATTTGATCGATTGCTGAAACTGTAGTAATTGACAAAGAATCCTAAAGAAAAGCTTTATATAATCATTTTAACGCGAGAAAAGTGTGTGAGAAACCGGTGCCGAAAGTTCTCCCCATCGAACAAAAAGAAACTCGTGAGAACGTTTGTACTGACACTTTGACCGCCGTTGAAAATCATCCTTGAAAAGACTGGTATTGCGTGACGAATCGCGGTTTTTCAGTTATAATCCTGAAACTAAGCGTCAGTCCATGCAAAGGAAGGGCACAAATTCACTAAGATCGAAAGAAGTCGAATGAGGAAACCAAGATTCAAAGCGATGGTGATTGTTTTTCTCGATATTCATGGAACTGTGTATCTTCACTGGGATCCTGAAGGTCAAACTATTAATCAACATTACTAAGCTGAGGTGCTTGCTCAACTCCGCGAGAAAATAGGAAAAAACAACCTGAACTGTGGAAGAACGAGTCGTAGGTACTGCATCAAGACAACTCTCCGGCTCATACCACATTGCCTGTTACGAATTTCGAGCAAAGTACAGCGTCCCATTGTTAGACTACCCACCTTATTCGCCTGACATAGCATCACGTGACTTCTATCTATTCCCTAAGGTGAAATCTGCGTTAGAAGGAACAAGATTTCATTCCGCTGAAGCAGCGAAAGAAAAATCCGAACGCGTCATCAAGGACCTCACAGAGGAAGGCACTGTTTCCATCGTGGAACGTTGTAAGGATAGAAGACTGGAGTATATTGGGAGTGACAGTAACTGATTACGTATGTTTTTGATATAAAATGTTGTACAGTGACAGCCCCGTTATTCTACGGCCACGTTTCGTACTCTGCAGTTAGAGAGAAGACAACTGACATCGCCTACCACAGAATGAATATTTTTGCACAAAAAATACATTTTCTAAGTATTATTACAACCTATTTATTGGTTAACAATATGAGCCCCCTGACTACCAATCAATTCTGTGAAAACTGCACATTACTTTCCATTTCCGCAATATTTTCGATGCAAGTTTTAGGTGATTCGCCCTGTATGTATTCATTCAACACACTACGTCGCAAGGGGACCAAGCTGTAGGATATGTACAGTTTTCCCAAAATCGGTTAAGACAAACGCATCGCATTATTCCTTCTAAAAGGAGACAGCCCTTGTCATTCCTTATCCTTGCCTATTGCTTGGGGTTACTTCTTTCCTAATGACCTTGTTGTCGATAAATTCTTATTATCTGTCAGTGCTACTGAAGTTGAACATGACATTCAGGAGAGATCGTTCTTTCATCTCTTTTTGAACCCCTGTCTTTAATACTCAAGGGATTCAAAATGCGTGAAATCATTCGTGTTTGTGTGAGAGAGAGTGAGTGTGTGACGACACTTTTCCTTGACATGTGGATTAGGTCTCCACGTAACATTGCCAGAGATATAAGGGGGTTTATATGCTTCTTACGCAATCGCGCAATCATTTATCGACTGTCTGTATTTACACCTTATCTTCACTATTTTGATAGAACGATGTGGTAATGCGTGGGAAGATATTGCGAAATTTGGACGTCACGTAACACACATGGAGAGCAAATACGACTTATCTGACCCGCGTTATGTGTGCCTGGTTGCACAACACTAAAGGAAGTTACAAGAAATTACACTGTGTGGGGCCGGAGAATACGAGTGTCTTGTATTCGATAGAAACGTGTGGCTTTCTTGCATATGCTGTTGTCTCAGCCTGCAGCCATGCTAATAACACTTGCTGCTGCCGACACCGAAAATCCAGATACATTCTGCTACTATCAGCTATTGACAAAGGCATATTTGATGTGAATCTTTATTTGACGTCCATTCCTGTCTTATAAAACTATTTGGGATCTGGTTTCGCACGACAGAGCGGATCAGGTTGTGGAAAGGGGCCCAAATCAATTGCTGCTAGTTGCACCAACATACAAACTTTATTTGCTAAAAACTTTAATCACACATGCCCTTAAAGAATTCAAACACAATACGACTGAAGGCCACAATCCCAAGCCGGCCGAAGTGGCCGAGCGGTTCTAGACGCTACAGTCTGGAACCGCGCGACCGCTGTGGTCGCAGGTTCAAATCCTGCCTCGGGCATGGATGTGTGTGAGGTCCTTAGGTTAGTTAGGTTTAAGTAGTTCTAAGTTCTAGGGGACTGATAACCTCAGAAGTTAAGTCCCATAGTTCTCAGAGCCACAATCCCAAACAACAGAACAGTGGTGCTGAGAAGTGTTCCAAGGGTTGGCCTGGGGAGGAAACTAACAACAGTTTAGGTGAGACAGGCAGCCAAGCGTAACACTAAATAATCGGGTGGCAGCACGACCAAGGGATGGCTGAAGAACCAACCAACAACGTAATCAATTCCCTTCTACCCAACCAATGGCACGACAACGGAAAATATCAGCGAGGACGAATATCGCAGCAGCACTACTTGTTGGTAATTGGCATCTAAACACAGTCAAGGCACAATAAGCACTCAAAGAAAAAAAGGAGAACAATATCAAGCTGTTGAACTACACGCCGTGCCCGACTGCATCTACATGGCGAGGAAAACACACTGCCGAAAAACTACACTAACGACTAGGGCAGGTAACTGGAACGTTAACAGCTGCAAGCCAGAAAATACCGCTGGTGGACTTCACTAATAAGTTACAATCATTTGAATAGTTAAACACCATGCAGGAAGGCGGCTGAAAAATTTTCTGACTCCAGCACACCATACGTTGTTGCTTGTGGGAACGGCCCAGGAAGCAACAACCGGCAATGAACGAAGACATGTCACAGCAGCTGAGGTTTCGTAACAGGTTAATTGATTACTCAACTCAAGTACCCAGGTTCGGTGGGCGACGAAGTTTGCAGCTCTCGCAGCTAGTGCCTCACAAGCCCGACGGCGCGTGCACGCCGCCAGCGGCCCCGGCCAGACCACGCACTGCGGAGACTTCTTCGCTGCTCTGTCGCAACCGACCGACTACCCACAGACTGTACCACACGAAAAATGTAGCGATCACACCAAAGATGGTACAGCAGTACTGGTATCGATAAACTCTGCTGCTGCCGCCACTGACAGAGGCAAGTGAGCAACTCGTTCAGGGAGTAACTGAGGGAGCAATAAGGCGCCACTCGATGGTGAGAAAATGCCCAAAAGAAAGAACGGCATCAGCGCGGGCCGGCCACGGCTCACTGTTGCTGTATCTGCATTATGTTGCTCTACTTAATTCAAAAAGTGTAATACCATAATACTATGCAAGAAGCATGTATAGTAATGAAACTAACAATACCTTCTGTCATGAAGTCGCATCGGAGGCGTGCTACAGTTTTATTGACACTAAGCACGTTTCATAATTCTGCTTTATTAAGTCACTAAAATCAACAGATCACCTCTGTACGAACGTAGTTACAGTTTACAGTATCTAGACTATCACCTGCTGATGTATTTACATAGCCGGTGTGGCCGTGCGGTTAAAGGCGCTTCAGTCTGGAACCGCGTGACCGCTGCAGCCGCAGGTTCGAATCCTGCCTCGGGCATGGATGTGTGTGATTTCCTTAGGTTAGTTAGGCTTAACTAGTTCTAAGTTCTAGGCGACTGATGACCTCAGAAGTTAAGTCGCATAGTGCTCAGAGCCATTTGAACCATTTGTATTTACATAACACGTGACGATGGAAAAAGCCAAAATGAGTTCATTGTGATTTTCGTAATAAAACTCATAAAAGGCAGTGTAACTGGTATATAAGCATCGTAATCATGTCACTACAAGGTATTTTGCAATGAAAAAGACGTAAGCCAATAGCACGCTGGCCGACTCCTCTAGGCCGACAACGCGACAGCAGCGGCTTCTAGGCGAAGAGAACAAAAGCGCCGCTGCCGACTGTCCCCGGCCGCTTCTTCAGCAGTATCAAGATTAAGCACTTCAAGACCAGCGACTTAAGAATTGTAAATAAGGAAGGACATTATTTTGCTTGTCGCCCTTTGCTTCCAACACATCCCTGTATCTCAAAGTTTTGTCATTTATTTTCACTAACAAAATTCATTTATACGATTTGCTTGAATTGTTGTCTATCGATCCGAGAAAGCAGGTTTCCTAGGCACTTCATATTTGGCGAGTAGGGAGGATACAACAGTTTGCTTGCGAGTCAGTGAATCCAACCAATGTGTTACGACAAAAGCTGTTTTGTTTAAACGTAGCTTGTGGTGACACTAATCTGTAGTGTAGCACGAGATCTAGGTTAGACTATAAGTTGATAGTTTTGTTGCCATGGAAAATAAATTTTTTACCCCTTCCTTACTTCCGTCCCTGAGGAAAACCCCTACTACGCACTGTGGCCTGATATCTTCAAATTTTTAATATGTTTGTATATCTCCGAACAAAACGCTTTATTCCCGTCCAGGTTGCGTTAGTTTATCGGTTTTTGTTTTGTTAATTTTTACGTGTTGTTTTTAACTAGATAATTACTCGAATACTATATTTTTCATCCGTTTGCAGTACGTGCATTACTGTTCAGTCTGCTCTGTTACATAATGTACACTACCGGCCATTAAAATTGCTACACCAAGAAGAAATGCAGATGATAAATGAGTATTCATTCGACAAATATATTATACAAGAACTGATATGTGATTACATTTTCACGCAATTTGGGTGCATAGATCCTGAGAAACCAGTACCCAGAACAACCGCCTCTGACCGTAATAACGGTCTTGATAGGCCTGGGCACTGAGTCAAAGAGAGCTTCGATGGCGTGTGTAGGTACAGCTGCCCACGCAGCTTCAACACGTAACCACAGTTCATCAAGAGCAGTGACTGGCGTATTGTGACGAGCCAGTTGCTCGGTCACCATTGACTAGAAGTTTTCAGTTGGGGAGAGATCTGGAGAATGTGCTGACCAGGGCAGCAGTCGAACATTTTCTGTATCCATAAAGGCCCGTACAGGACCTGCAACATGCGGTCGTGCATTATCCTGCTGAAATGTAGGTTTTCGCAGGGATCGAATGAAGGGTAGAGCCACGGGTCGTAACACAGCTGAAATGTAACGTCCACTGTTCAAAGCGCCGTCAAAGCGAACAAGAGGTGACCGAGACGTGTAACCAATGTCACCCCATATCATCACGCCGGATGATACGCCAGTATGGCGATGACGAATACACGCTTCCAATGTACGTTCACCGCGATGTCGCCAAACACGGATGCGACCCATCATGATGCTGTCAACAGATCCTGGATTCATCCGAAAGAATGACGTTTTGCCATTCGTGCACCCAGGTTCGTGGTTGAGTACACCATAGCAGGCGCTCCTGTCTGTGTTGCAACGTCAAGGGTAACCGCAGCCATGGTCTCCGAGCTGATAGTCGATGCTGCTGAAAACGTCGTCGAACTGTTCGTGCAGATGGTTGTTGTCTCCGTCTGTTGACTCGGGGATCGAGACGTGGCTGCACGATCCGTTACAACCAAGCGGATAAGATGCCTGTCATCTCGACTGCTTGTGATAGGAGGCCGTTGGGATCCAGCACGGCGTTCCGTATTACCCTCCTGAACCCACCGATTCCATATTCTGCTAACAGTCATTGGATCTCGACCAACGCGAGCAACAATGTCGCGTTCCAATAAACCGCAATCGCGATAGGCTACAACCCGACCTTTATCAAAGTCGGAAACGTGATGGTAGGCATTTCTCCTCCTTACACGAGGCATCACAACAACGTTTCACCGGGCAACGCCGGTCAACTGCTGTTTGTGAATGAGAAATCGGCTGGAAACTTTCCTCATGTCAGCACGTTGTAGGTGTCACCACCGGCGCCAACCTTGTGTGAATGCTCTGAAAAGCTAATCATTTGCATATCACAGCATCTTCTTCCTGTCGGTTGAATTTAGCGTCTGCAGCACGTCATCTTCGTGGTGTTGCAATTTTAATGTCCAGTAGTGTAACTGTTGCGTGCATTATTTATTCAAAATTCTTATTTCATCGTCAAACCAGCACAAATGATTAGTCGTTAGACACAGATTCTTTCGTTCGGCTACTTAAAGCCAAAACATAATTCTTACTTTTCAATAAAATATATTCACTGAAATAGTAATTCTTATATTTTGGGTTAAATATATTTCGTATGTGTATGTATGTATTTTGATTTAAATCCAGTTAGGCTCCCACGCTAAGTAATCTTATAACGGGTTGTCTGCTACTTTCCAGTGTGCGTGTTACCAATATTCCACGAACGTGTGCTGATTCCTCAGCGGCTACTGGGTTTGATTACCCTTTGTATGCATGCTAGTAAATCCCGCCTCTGCCACGCAACCGGCAGTCACCTGTAACACAGTTTCGTCAAGTCAGGTTGGGTAGCCCGGTCCCATTCATTACAACATGTCTATTTCGGAAACTATGGGTGGCGTTACAGATGCAGTTAAGGCCTTCTATACCATTCCACGGACTGTCAGGCGACAGTGCAACGTATTAATTAATCTTTATCTCGTGAATACCAACACATAAAGAAGAGATTGCGTCCAGCGTAACATCAGAAGAAATTGGTTTTATTCGTCTTTATCTTAATGATTTAAAAGAATTATATTTGTCGCTAGCTACCATGTACTGTTATATGCTACCATGTTCTACCACAATGTTTTCTTAACTATCAGGTGTACCGCTTATGTAGATAGCACTAGCTCCATGGTAAGTACATCTAATGCCAATAAAATCATTCCAGTACCAACTAATCTGCCATACGGATGGTCATTTATTGTAACAAAAACAAAATTATCATAAATTGATTCACATGCTGAGTTAGCAGCCCGCTCCGGCTTCGCACGGGTAGCAGTAAGAAGGAGACCACACGTCAAACAGATTTTTGTGTTTTTTTTTTTATTTATGGTATATGAAGTTCTGAACTCAAATATCAGTTATCCAAAGCAGTTCGATGCAACTCTCAAAAATTCTGGAGAAAATCGACTTTGAAATTTTCGGAGCTGTTTAATCATACACATTTTTCTCATAGACCGCGTGGCTCTGTGGTAAAATGCTTATCTACCAAACTGGGCCCTGGGTTCGGGTCTCACTCAAGGTAATATTTTGAACAAAGGTGCAGGTTCGATGAACATCTCTGTTCATTGTCAAACATACAAATATGAAAAAAGTTCATTTTTTACGTTTTTTAATTCAAAAAATCTTTTATAATAGATCAGTAATTAAAAATTTACAAAAAATGTTCAAATTTGTGTGAAATCTTATGGGACTTAACTGCTAAGGTCATCAGTTCCTAAGCTTACACACCGCTGAACCTAAATTATCCTAAGGACAAACACACACACCCATGCCCGAGGGAGGACTCGAACCTCTGGCGGGACCAGCTGCACAGTCCATGGCTGCAGCGCCTTAGATCGCTCGGCTAATCCCGCGCGGCTTAAGCATTTACATTTTCAATGTAAACCGAATTTTCTGCACGGTGTGTAATTAGAAATAAGACTAGGTGCATTTTTCATAAAAATGGCATTTAGATATCAATTAATATGTATTCGACAAATTTTATGTTTAAATGACGTAGGTATTCGAACTGAACGGAAAAAGCGGAAAAATAACTGAAACGTGACATGAACCAGCGATTGCTACTGCCTTTTTTTACCATCCCTGTGTATTTTATGCTTGACGGCAGTGCTAGCAGAACATATACGTCTGTCTAAAAATTTTGCCTCGGATGGGAATCGAACCTAAGACCCCTTCGGGGCAGGCAAGCATTCTACCATTTTGTTCGTTGTATTTGGTTGAAGCGGACGTCACATGATATCGATTGAAGTTCGTTGTTGATCTTTTCACTCAGTTTTATTTATTTATTTTTTTTTTTATTACAGAGATCCGCCAGGTTTCTGACCAAACATGCTGAGCTACCGTGCTGGCTCAGAGCCATGCTGCCTGTCGCGACAAAAATCAACCTTACTTTAGCATGTTGAAGATGGTTGGAAACATTCAAAGTCGATTCTCTGTAGAATTTTTTAGAATTGTATCCAACTGCTTTGGAAGACTGACCTTTGAGCTATGAACTTCGCGTACCATAAATGTAAGAAATTACAAAAATCGGACTGATTTGTAGTCTCCTTGTAAATACTCGCGGCCGGACGATTTGTTTGGCGCAGCGATAATGAATTATATGCACAAACATTCCTCGTGAACTAACATACCTAATATCTATTAGTGAAAACCGTGTGAATGTCCCTACAGTAGATCGAAAGATTAATCTTCGCATATTCTTACAACCATAAAAACGCGAGAGCGCCTTGCCTTCTGGGTACGATCAACATGTGGAACACCGAAACGTTGATTGGACGGAGTACAACATGTTAGTGCGGTCTCAACACAATAAGGATGACGTCAGCTTCCATAGAATACTGCTGTCAGCACTTAAACCAGCAGGAAAGCGTGACGGAAAAATTACTGCCTGCACGGTCTTTTTCTGCTGGGTCAGCAGGCGTCTATTAAAGTACAGAACTGTGCGTAACTACAAACATATGATTATTCCGATTTGTTCCACCTTGAAAAAAATATATTCTCTGAATAATCACGTTGAATGTTGCGTAATGGAGTCGTCCGCATTTTTAGGAATATTAACAAAACTACGATTTATAAAGGCGGTGGACACAGAACTACAAAAGATGTTGAGAAACCTTTTAGGATCTCTTCGCAAGGTTGGGCTTTGATGTTTATCATAATGAGGTTTCTGAACAAATCTTGGGGAAAATGTTTCCAGTAGCAGTAAAGCTGTGAGTACCGGGCGTGAGTCGTGCTTCGGTAGCTCAGATGGTAGAGCACTTGTCCGCGAAAGGCAAAGGTCCCGAGTTCGAGTCTCGGTCGGGCACACAGTTTTAATCTGCCAGGAAGTTTCATGTCAGCGCACACTCCGCTGCAGAGTGAAAATCTCATTCTGGAAGCAGTACATTAATTTACCTCCACATAGACGTCAACATATTTTCGTAGAATGAAATCCTTTTGGAATGTGGATAAAGTGAAATACAATTATTTAACACTTTGGTGAGTGAATAGTGACACGAAACAAGTTAGTGCTGAACATCTCATAGCAATGATTATGTAGAAATTTAACGACCCAATCAGGAATGCAGCTACATAAGCTCTGTTTCTTCTAATGTTTCGGCCGTATACCTTCTGGCCATTTTCAGCGTGAGCGGAGAAACTGAAGATACATTCCTTTTACACTAAGGATGCACGAGCGCCAGAGATGTCTATCGGCTGCAAGAAGTGTACATGAATTTAATCTGTGATTACATGGTCGATCTATGCTAGAGTATTCATATATAATTATTTATCAAAGATGACTTGATGCTCCGCAAGGCTGGCGTTCACAAGATCCTCTACGAGTATGATTTTTCGTACACCGGCCACACGATTCATGCCGTCCATAAAAGATGCATGGAACATCGTAGGTGGAGCTGGCTCTTACACCCCAATAAATTGGCTGTGGCAGGCACTTTATGGACACCGATCACTCTTCGATACATGAAAATGTCGAAATTCTGGCTTCGACTTAATATTTTTGGGACTCGGTGGTGAAATAATCAGCTGAAATGCGTTTGGTAAGAAATTTGGTTAATAGAGATTTTGGTTTCAACAATGACGAATTATGGATGCCGGTGATTTCTTTAATATACTCGCAAAGATGTTGCTACAGTGCAACTCATAATCTTACACCGTTTGACGTACAACTAATAAAGCCTATGTTCGTGTGTGAAAATGGACTCGATAAGCAAACTAAGTTATCAGTAATCGGAATCTAACCTGCATAACACTGTGTGTGCTTGTTGTATGAGTGTCAGTTTCAATGTTATTGACGTCCTCAACAGATCATTACATGAAAAATTTAAAACTAACATTTGGATAAGCTCTCTGACTGCGTATTTGAGTATGAAAAACTACAGGAACAAATGAAGCTGCAACAATGAATACCTAAACTATCTGACTGCATATTTGAATAAGAATTTACAATTGATACAAAATCTGGCTTGTGCAACGGAATTTACTGGATTAGAGTTCATGACATGTTGTCGTGTCAGTGTCTCTGTTTTGGCCCTAAGTTTTGCACTCGCCTCTTTGGGTAACTGCCTTTTTCTAAGTGGTTCACAGCAATTCACAGCAGAGGCTAAAGCTTATTGTTACTAATAATTAATTAAAAAGAGTTTGCTTGGGTCCTATTAACTATTAAATAACTTGTAAGATGGCATTTAATAAATTACGTTTATTTAAGAACTTCTGAATCATCATGACCAATAATAGTTTGACAAATATTAACAATGGCGAAATGTCTGACAATGACCTTATAATAATGGCGGCGTCCAGATTAATAAAGTATTTCAATTTCAAAGTTACATTAACATTTAATAACCACAGCATACTTACGAAATAGATGTGGAGAATAATCATCATTAATTGGAGGATAAGGAGTCTTTCTTAACTGACAAGCAAAGCATGACATTATTGCAAACTCGGACTAACAATCACGAGCCTAGCCCTGCGATTGCACTTTACGCTATGCTTGCGAATTTTACCTTGAATTCCATCTTCAAGCGTAGTTAAGCCATCGAAATCTCTCCTTACCATATAAATGAAATCAGGCCTTGAGTGTGGTAAGATCTGCCATCACCGACGTGAGGGCAGCGTCTTCTGTCTCAGAACTCGCGACCAACACTACTGAAATTTTACTCTCGCAGGCAGGCCTCGTCTCACAACAATGCTTAGGATCACGCTCCCATGTTCCGCGCTCAGATGATTACTATCGATATCAGAGTGTTTATTTATTTCCATAGAGAATCGCAGAATCTTACACAATGCAAAGAATAACCTTATTTGGCTACGAGGGTTGGAACTTAAATAGTGGCAACTATTTATTCACGACCGATACAAAAGAGTTATATGTTTGCACCTGTTACTGTTCTTCAAAGTAGTCACCAGCGTTGTGTAGAACCCGTTGCCAGCGATGTGGAAGGCGTAGTACACCGTTAGCAGGGCCTGTTATGTTGATGGTGCGAGTGGAGCGGTCTACTGCCTGTCGAATCACTGGAACAGTTCTGAAGCGAATGCCACAAAGTTGTTCCTTCATCCCTTCATCTTCGGAATAAAATTAAAGTCACAAGGACTTAAGTCCGGGAAGTATGGTGGATAGTACAGTACTTTCCACTTCCATCGCCCGAACAGACCAGCCATAGCTTGTGCTGTATGCACCCGCGCATTGTCGTGCAAAAAGATGGGTGGGTTGCACAGAAAGTGTCGCTGCTTCTTTCGCAAAGCTGCTTGCAGGTAATGCTCAAAAAACGAACAGTAATACTGTGCATTGACGGTCTGCCGTGGAGGAACGTAACGCGTTAGGATAACACCATCACAGTCGCACACGAAAATCGGCATAACTTTAGACCGCTCCATTCTCCCGGTCGTTGTGGGGTTTCTTGACGTTGGAATCCCAATTAGTCGATCATTTAGCTCCTCAGGTGGCGTCACCAGGCTGATTTCACCCCGCATCAGCTTTCTCACCAAGGAAAAATTGCTGGCAGTTCCGGGAATTGAACCTGGTTCCTCTGCTTGACATTTAGCCACGCTGATTACACAGCTACTTAGGTGGACGTCCTCAACACAACGCTAAGCTTAAAGAAAGGGAGGAAGGAAGGTCGGGGTCTAGCGTCGCCTCAACGGTGAGTTTATTGGAAACGGAGCAGGGGTTAGGATTAAATAACTATGGGGTGAGAACCCACCATCGCCTTGTCAAAGCAAGTATCTCGTTTACGTTAAGTGAATCATGCAATAGGGTGGGCACCAACAGAATCAGGTACTTATGTACTAGTACAGGTGCCAATGAATATCAAATCTGCTGCATAACGTCCAGAGATAAGCAAATCCCTAGGGATTATGTGAAAGCTTTTGACTCTACTGAAAAGCCAAGAGAAATAAGATACAATGAATTCAGCCGATTTGAGTTTAATACAGAATGTATCCATCAATGCTACAGCTCCTAATAGATTTCATGAGAACAGCGAGACGAGTCAGACAAGAGGATTACATGTCACAAAAACTATTCTCGGAGGAAGTTTTCAGATACTTAAACCTACTAAAGGAAAAACGATCATGTGTTACTGGTATACAGTACCATGGTTTGCGTTTTGGTTCAAATTGTTTAAATGGCTCTGAGCACTATGGGACTTAACATCTGAGGTCATCAGTCCCCTAGAACTTAGAACTACTTAAAGCTGACTAACCTAAGGACATCACACACATCCATGCCCGAGGCAGGATTCGAACCTGCTCCCGTAGCGGTCGCGCGGTTCCAGACTGAAGCGCCTAGAACCGCTCGGCCACAACGGCCGGCCTTGCGTTTTGGTATTTCATGTCATGTTCAAAGATTGGGATGTGTCTTTACATATAGATAAAGTGTATTATTTATTGAACGTATAACCTGTTGGGACGAAGACGAGAAAATCCATGTAAAAAAGTATAAATATAAAATACTTTTTACCGATTTGTTCAGCCGGAGGGGTTGTTGGTTCCAATGGTTCACATTGGCAAAAACCGCCAAGATATAACTACAAATTTACCTGCAAAATCTCCGATAGAAACCAATTTTCTGAGTCAGTCACGCATTATCTGTGTCTTGTATGTGTTTCGATTATGGTATCATCGAACGTAAAAAATTGCCACTGAAGTATAACATTGTCGTTTTCTAGGCGCTCATCAATCATAGTTCCTAAAAAATTCACGGAGGAATAAATTATTTTTAACACAAGTAATTGTAAATGATTGGTTGGGTGACAACTCCCATGAAATATGATTCACTGCGCAACTGGTGGCACATGTCCACCACCCGCACTTAGAAGACCGAAGGAGCACTATTCCACATGATACTGAGTAAGCTGATTGGCGAAATTACAGCCCGAGTCTTCTATGTGAGTTGTGAAATGTCTAAAGAGAATTTTCTGGGGGAAGAACGGTAGAGGAAGAGAGATACAAAATACGCAGTCACTCCTAAGGCACAAAACGTGCTAATACGTGCGACACGTTGTATGCTGTTCGTAGCGCTGTACCACACTCTCAGTTGACATCCGATCTTTCCTCCATTTCTCTTCGGTTGCTCATTGCATAGGTATATTTTATGTTATTGCAGGAAGCCTCAACCCAAGTCGTCGTCAGCCACAAGTTAGTCTCGACTTCCTTGTACACAGCGGAGTAACAGGAACGGAAACACGTAGATGCGCCTAATGAAACTGCTTTCTGTCGTCATAAATAGTTTCCTGTAACATTTTACCCCCTCTTCCACCGGCACCTCCCTCCATTACCAAGTAGCAAGAGTCTTACTCCACCAAAACTAAGGTTCATTAGTTTAGATAAACTACATAAATGACGCTATAAATGGCAGGTTTACCGGTAGTGTTGGTAACGAAATAAACTTAAATAATGTGTGAAAGCGAAACTGGGGCCAACCATTTTTTTCCCTTGTTGGTTGATAGTTTCGCACATAATCAAAAAAATGTTCAAATGTGTTTGAAATATTTTGGGACTTAACTGCTAAGGTCATCAGTCCCTAAGCTTACGCACTACTTAACCTAAATTATCCTAAGGACAAACACACACACACACCCATGTCCGAGGGTGGACTCGAACCTCCGCCGGGATCAGCATTACAGTCCATGACTGCAGCGTCTCAGACCGCTCGGCTAATCCCGCACGGCTGCACGTAATCAGATCAATGTTAGTCCATTGTATATTTCGTGTCCTTACAGAAAATAAATTGCATTTTATAAGTTATAAAAGTTGATTGCGTAACTTCTGCGATTTTCACGTTATGGATTTGCAGCTCTTGTACGGGCTGTTCAAAAAGTCTCACCGCAGTGCCGTATGATTGTTAGCCGCGCGTGCCGTATGCCGCAGTGAATATACCGAAATGATACTCAGTGAAATACAAGTTATTAATTTATTGAATATTCATTTTTACTTACAAATTTTAACATTAAATGTTGGAAGTCTCCTCCCTGTTGTTGAATACGCAATTCAATTCGTCTAATCATGTTTCCAAACACAAGCTGTATCATTTCTTCTGTAACAGAAGCAGTGAAAATGGATATTGCAGTTTTCAATTCATCGATGGATTTTGGACGGTTTTTATAGACAGTTGTTTTCGCTGCACCCCAGAAAAAAAATTTGGTGGTTTTAGGTCAGACGATCGTGGAGGCCAAAGTCTCTGTGAAAATATGCGATCACCAAAAACATCAGCAAGCAGTGACATTGAAACGTGAGTTGCATGCGCGGTTGCACCATCTTGTTGAAAATAACCGTTCAGTATTTCACTTAAAACAAGTTCTCCTATGAGTGGGTAGCCCACAGAATATCACTGCAGTATCGTTGTACGTTTATTGTTTCGTTGAAAAATATGGGACCCACAATCCGACGTCTAGAAATTGCACTATCCAAACTCCATTTTTCACAGAATGAAGTGGTTCCTCATGAATACACAATGGATTTGCGATACTCCACATACGAGAATTTTGCGAGTTCATGTACCTGGATAAATGAAACCACGCCTCATCATTGAAAAACGTTTCATTAAGAATATGCCTTCCATTTTGTTGAAGGAAATTTTTGAACCATTGACGATAATGCAGTCTCTTGCCACGATCAGTATTTTTCAGTTCTTCCACGACTGTCACTTTGTATGGGAAAAGTTCTAATTTTTTCCTTACAGCTGTGTGGGCCGTTCCGACACTAAAATTGATTTCCTAGGCGAGTTTTCTTACTGACTTGTTCGGACTCATGGAAATTTTATCGGAAATATCGAGTAGTTTATCCTCAGACAAAACGCTGAGACGACCACTTCTCGGTGCATCTGTCACTGTCCCCGTACTTCGAAATTTGTTAATCAAATCTCGCAAAGTATCGCGATGTGGGAGTGTTGCCTCCGGGAAATCTGAATTAAATGTTTGACGAAATAAAACTGTGTATTTACCGCCAGCTTCGAACACTTGGTAGACTAAAAACACACTTCTTCAATGGTTAGCATTTTAAGTGACAAAAACGAAACAAACGAAAAAAGGAACTAAACTTTAACGTTCACGTCAACACGTAACGACACACACCAACGATACTACTGACGCAGGCCGAGATAAACAAAAAAGTAGAATGTAGGGAGAGTCCACTTGAAGGTAAGTAACCCAGGCAGGCGAACAATTATGCGGCACGCGGACCTAACAATCATATGGCACTGCGGAGAGACTTTTTGAACACACCCGTATTTCTTCCGTGTTTGCAGTTAAAATTATTGGACATACATTCCACCTCTTAAGCAAAACACTGTTTTTTCTTGTTACCCAAACATGTTTCAGCACCTCTGTGCCATCATCAGTAGGTTTTGTTTATTTAACAGCTGTAAAAGTTAACATATTTTAGGTTGTAACTGCTCTAACAAAATAAAGCGTAAAGACAGTTTTTGTTCGTTTTTCTTCTTACCTTGGTTTGCACAAAAGGGGGAACCTATGTCCAATAAGTCTGCATTTTTATATAACCGAAACAATTACTTTCGCTGCAAGAACAGTACTCATGCAAAAACATAAAAATATATAATTATTGTTTTTTGTACTCAACAGAACTTTCTTCATCAAGATCAAAGTCAAGAATTTCCTCTTATTATTGATAAATGCGGAGTTTGTTGATGAATAAAAG
Organism: Schistocerca americana; assembly: GCF_021461395.2. Lineage (NCBI taxonomy): Eukaryota > Metazoa > Arthropoda > Insecta > Orthoptera > Acrididae > Schistocerca > Schistocerca americana. The sequence continues at coordinate 440,554,925 of NC_060125.1, forward strand.
AAACATGTTTTAAAGAAGTCCGACGAAAAGCGAAGCTATGTTTGATGTAGTTTTGTTTTGCGATCGTTATGAGGTGATGCCCGACAGGTGTACAACACATCTAATGTGCAGGTAATGCAGGTGAGGCCTTAACTGAGCAAAGCTACTAAAAAACTATGGTAGTCCACAGTTATGACAGTGTACTGTAGCCTAAGGTAGTTTTACAACTCTACAAATAGCGGATTAATTGGTACATCCGAATGTGTTCTATCAACCTTTCCCTTCTTCCAGCCACGTTGTGCCATAACTTTCTTTCCTACTTAATTCAATTCAGTATCTGTTCATTAGTTATCTGATCCACACACCCAGTCTTCAGCATTCATCTGTAACGACACACCCTGTTAGCTTCTGTTTTCTATGTAAAACTATTGTTTATCGCCTATGTGTCACTTCCGTGTAAGGCTATCCTTCATTCATATAGTGCAGAAAAAATTTCCTGTCACTTAAATTTGGACAAATTTTAATAATCAAATCGAACTACCGTCTTCATAGCGATTTTACTATGCTAATGTACATTCAGATGTCACAGCTTCATCATCATTGTTGCTGTGGTAACTAAAGACCTTCATGACGATATCAACATACCATAAATACTAGTATGTTGGAGTCCTAATGGTAATTCAATAAATATTTCTGTAATTGGGCTTGTATTTCGTCGCAATAACATAAATTAAAATTTTAGAATGCGCTGCAATTCCCTAAGATACCTGATTCTGACGTATTGACGTCGAAATGTAGGTCCTTACATGACAATAGTTCTAATGATGAAGCTATGACTTCAGAATGTAGATTAGCGTGTTCGATAAGAATAACCTCTGTGGGTACAATTAATTTTAAATTTGTATTAGAACTTGCAGTGCACTTATCATACACTTCGCGGTTGCTTCTCCTATCTGCATTATACTTCTGTCTTTGTGATCTATTAATTGCTGTAGAGCAGCATCATTGACGGCGATCACACTTGCTTCAAATTTTCAGCACAAATGATGCCGTGCTTCAGATTAAAAATTTTCGCAGTCGGTAGGACTCGAACCTACGCTCCCAGAGGGAATCTGATTTCTAGTCAGACGCCTTAACCACTCGGCCACGACTGCTTCTGTCGAATCCCTCTTCAAATAAATACAAACAGACGCAGGAGCTACAAGCGCCCAGACGAGGTGTATTTATCGGAGCGCCGTTACGTAACGGAGAGCAATTAAAGGGCGCTCTGTTTCCGTAGATCATTTAAAGGGAAGCTGCGCTCCAAGGGTAACAAGTAGCTGCCCATTTTTAGAAGTCTGTATGTTACTGGGAAAAAGACACATCAATAATACCTTCGGCAATTTGAGACACTATCTATATTACTAAACCATTGTCCCGGAACATAATACCACTACCAGGTAGCCTATCCAATGCCTTTCAGGGGAAGTAAAATTTGATTTTAGATATTTTGCGTAATTATTAACCGAATTTAAAAAAAAATTAAAATGCTTTCATATTCTACTCATTAAGAGGTTGTCTTAAGTTGAAAGTTTAGCACAATGAGACAAATATTGCAAATAAAAACTGTGCTTTTGTCTCGAAGGAGCGTAACTGGCGGCGCGCCAATACCCGGTCTTTCTGAGGAGGGCACCTACCGGCTTCCAACAAACTCTTACACGTAATTCCAAACCTTCAAGAAACTTGTTCTTGCTGACAATCCCACAGTATGATGAAAGGGAAAAAAAGTTTATCGCTTTCAACATTTTCACTGTTCATGCAGTTAAACTCCTGTTACAGGCCTGAAGTTTTAATTTATTACTTCTCGACTACAAACTATGTGCATCACCGTTTGCTGGCAGTATCCTGATATATCACTGAATTTACCTGCAACGTCAGATCAAGTTCAGGAGATATGACGACATAAACATTTAGATGCCTGAGAATCTAGCTTTTGCATAAAATGTAGCGCAGATTATCCAAATTATATTCTTTGAATGTTTCATAATGAGAGCACTTAGCTACTGCCAACAAATTTTAAGCACAATCTCAAATCTTTCCTGAATTTTTGGTAGCTTCCATTCTTCATTTAACACATTAACTCATTTGTAATCAGGCGTTTGAAGCTCTTTTTATACACGGTTTTTCGATTCTTTAAAGAATCGTGGTTTCACCGGTGGTGCATATTCTGTGTTTACGAAGTTACTGATCATTGCTCCAATGCACGTGTGCTCCAACTGACCCAGTTTCCTTGAGTCAGCGCTCGTGATGTTTTGCTTAAATCAGCACCATACTTCATATGCGTACAGTCTCTGTAGTACTTATGTTTTGTGTCTGTGGCTATGGACTCCGAGGTACCGGATTCGACACCTAGTTTTTTACTAATAATGTTAAGTCTGATGAGTTCAAGCTGAAGGAAACCTAAATGCCAGTTCACTTAATCTTCGACGTTTTTATGATTTTTACCTTGTCGCGTGACAGTTCTTATCGGCAGAACAACGTAACACTACGCCATTAGATTTTTGTTTATGGTGTTGGATGAAGCCTGAGGTGCACAAGCGAAAGGTGAACACGAGAGATGAACTGCATGGTCACATCGTAGGCGCTCCCGCTCTTATGAAGGAACTTGCAGAGGCACTCTGAGAAGCACCACATTTTCTCCCCTAAGTGGGATATTCGAACATTTATTGCGAACTGTGAAACAGCTGTAAAGTGACGTGTGCGATAATGCTTAGAGGTGAATGGGTTAAAAATTGATACTCGGTCCGCATCTCGTGGTCGTGCGGTAGCGTTCTCGCTTCCCACGCCCGTGTTCCCGGGTTCGATTCCCGGCGGGGTCAGGGATTTTCTCTGCCTCGTGATGACTTGGTGTTGTGTGACGTCCTTAGGTTGGTTAGGTTTAGGTAGTTCTAAGTTCTAGGGGACTGATGACCATAGATGTTAAGTCCCATAGTGCTCAGAGCCATTTGAACCATTTTTTGATTGATACTCGAGTTTTCAAATGGATACTTTGTAAAACGTACGTGCAACGTTTACTAACTGTGGCACATGTGTAAACCTGACAATGTGTTGAATAATACAGAAAATAAATAACAACGTACATCAAATGTGTTCCATCTCGAGAACAATTCTGAATGGCATATGTCCACACAAAATTTTTGTCTTCAAATGATCCTATCATTTCCCTGAATACTGACCATTCCTCCTGGTGACCATTCCTTCTGAGACACTCTGTATAGCGTGTACCTTTGTGACACAAATTACCTGTGCTACTAACAAGAATTCTTTATGGAAGAAAGCAAAAACTGGTAGAAGCCGACCACGGGTAAAATCAGTTTGGATCCCAGAGAAACGTAGGAACACGCGAGGCAGTACTAACTATACGACTTATCTTAGAAGATAGGCTAAGGAAAATACAGGGAGCGAATCGCTGTTTACAACTTGTTCAGAAACCAGACAGCAGTTATGAGTCAAGGGGCATGAAAGGGAAACAGTAATTGAAAAGGGAGTGAGGCAGGGTTGTAGCCTACCTCCGATGTTATTCAATCTGTACAATGAACAAGCAGTAAAGGAATCCAAAGAAAAATTTTGAATATGGAGGTTTGCCGATGACACTGTAATTCTGTCAGAGACAGCAAAGGTCTAGGAAGAGCAGCTGAACGGAATGGACAGTGTCTTGAAAGTAGGATATAAGATGAACATAGACAAAACCAGAACAAGGATAACGGAATGTAGTCGAATTAATTCAGGTGATGCTAAGGGAACCAGATTATGTAACGAGACACTTAAAGTAGTCGATGAGTTTTGTTATTTGAACAGTTAAGTAACTTACGATAGCTGTAGTAAAGACAATATAAAATGTAGACTGGCAGTGTCAAGAAAAGCATTTCTGAAGAAGAGAAATTTGTCAACGTCAAATGTAGAGTTAAGTGTTAAGAAGTCTTTTCTGAAGGTATTTGGCTAGAATGTATCCTTGTATGGACGAGAAACGTGGACGATAAACAGTTTAGATAAAAAGACAATAGTAGCTTTCGAAATTTGGTGCTACAGAGGAGTACTGAAAATGAGGTGGCCCAATCATGTAACTGATGAATAGAATGGGAGAGACAAGAAATTCGTGGCACAAATTGATCAAAAGGAGGGATCGGTTAATAGGACACATTCTGAGACATCAAAGACTCACCAATTTAGTATTGGAGGGAAGTGTGAGGAGTAAAAATTGTAAAGGGAGACAGAGATGAAAACAGTAAGCGGATTAAGAAGGATGTAGGTTGCAATAGTTACTCTGAGATGAAGATGCTCGCACAGGGTAGAGTAGCATGGAGAGCTGCATCAGACAAGTCTCAGGACTGAAGGCCACAACAACAACAACAACAACAACAACAAAGAAAACAACAACAGAAACATTGATCCTGGTTTGCGATTGAGTATATAAATTTTTTTTCTTATAGTGCTATCATTGTAAATCATATTTTTAAATAAATGTTCATGGTTGTGGCAGTATTTCCAGTGTTTTCAACCATCAGTTTTGGATTCTCAACCACCCCAGAGCTGCTGGGGAATTTTCCCAGAATATGAGGGCGTATTTCAGCTGGGCATCAAAATGCTAGTGATTATTGATTGATGCATCCTTTTAGGGCCCTTGAAAGATAACGGCCTGAACACAGCTTGCAACCGATGAATTCAATATGTCTGTCCTACTTTGTAACTTTGTGTTCGAAGGCCAAGAAATGTTGCTGTCTTTTTATTAATGAGTTGTTAATTGATTATGACACTGGGGTAATGCATGATATTTTTGATAGCTATGGAAACTTATAGATACGGTTTTTCTGTTATTAATTATGAGCTGACTTACTGCTGGCCGTTTACTTATTTGACTTGTAAGAGTTTACAATATGTTCGATATTTCCATTATTTTGTGGATTTTACTAATAATGTTGTATCTTCAGCAAAAAGAGTTGTTTCATCTGAATAAACATGCATACATAGCGCATTGATATAAATCAGGGAAAGAAGAGGTCCAATACTGACCCATTCGTGTACCTGACAGTTGATTGAGAAGGCGTTCTTTTGACAAACATTCTGACTGTTTTTGTGGTTTTACTTCTATAAGTCTTATGTTTACTTTTAGCTTGCGGTTGCTAAGAAATAAGTGAAACCATTCATTTGACAGGCTCCTAAATCCATTGTATTCCAACTTATTTAGGAGACTTTTATGATTTACCATGTCAATTGTTTCTGTTAAATCTAAGAAATATTTTATTTTTATTCTTGTTTACATCAGTTGTTTTTAGAACAGTAGTTATGCACTGACAAATGCCTGTCTCAGTTTCTGGCTTCGGAAATTTTGTTGTGCATTGCTTCCTATTTCATTATTGTTCAGAAACTGTAGCAATTTATGGAACGTTATTTTTCCCAATACTTTAGAAGAACACGTGGTTGTTGTAAAGGAGCGATAGTTCATCCCTTTGTTTCTCACCTGCTTTGAAATTAAGAGTGATCTTGGACGGTTGTAACAGTTCAAGAAAGATTCCTCATTGCAATGAGTGGGTGAGGATATCAGTTACATTTTGGAGGAGAGCTTAAAGATTCTGTATCAATTAAAGTCTGCCGCTAGGCCGCCCTTTCGACAGCAAACGTGAGTGTATACGCTGAGGTCCGGCAAGCGGCACTTATCGCAGTGGTCTGACAACATTGTGACTGTCATAGTGTCACGAACGCTTCCACGCCTGTTACTGCAAGGCTGCGTCGATGTGGACGCGTCTGCTGCTGGAAGGGTGGCCTAGCTGCAGGCGATAATAGCTGCTGTATATGACGCTCTGTATCGTTATTTGGTGACGTATCCGGACATGGTTTCCTATTCTCAATTTGTTCCTTAAGACACCCCCTACAACTTCTCTAAGTCTGTATTCTTAAGCCACACACTTCATGTACGACAGACTTTCAGTAGTTAAAGAAACAAGTTTATGTCAAAATGAAACAGCTTGTAGGAGAAGTTTTGTTCTTTCATGACTTTAGGTTGGCATGATGGGGAAGAGCTGAGAACAGTTGACAGATAAGTTATTTTGTTTGTAACCTCAATATTTCATTTAACGACGGCGAGTCCGCTTGAAGTTTCCACATTAGTTGAACAACGTACAGTGATCGTGTTCATTTTTTCTCTAGGACTAATGCACTGGGTGATCAAAAGTATCCGGACACCCGGCGGAAAATGACTTAAAATTTCGTGGCACCCTCCATCGGTAATCCTGGAATTCAATATGGTGTTGGTCCACCATGATGACAGCTTTCACTCTCGCAGGTATACGTCCAGTCATTTGCTGGAAGTATTCTTGGGAAATGACAGCCCATTCTTCACGGAGTGCTACACCGAGGAAAAGTATCGATGCCGGTCGGTAAGGCCTGTCACGAAGACGGCGTTCCAAAACATCCCAACCGTGTTCTGTAGGAGTCAGGTCAGGACTCTGTGCAACACAGTTCTTTACAGGGATGTTATTGTCGTGTAACCACTCCGCCACAGGCCGTGCTTTATGAACAGGTGCTCGATCGTGTTGAAAGATGCAGTTGCCATCCCCGAATTACTCTTCAACAGCAGGAAGCAATAGGGTTCTTAAAACATCAATCTAGGCCTGTTCTGTAGTAGTGTCACGCAAAACAACAAGGGGTGCAAGCCTACATCTACATCTACATTTATACTCCGCAAGCCACCCAACGGTGTGTGGCGGAGGGCACTTTACGTGCCACTGTCATTACCTCCCTTTCATGTTCCAGTCGCGTATGGTTCGCCGGAAGAACGACTGTTTGAAAGCCTCCGTGCGCGCTCTAATCTCTCTAATTTTACATTCGTGATCTCCTCGGGAGGTATAAGTAGGGGGAAGCAATATATTCGATACCTCATCCAGAAACGCACCCTCTCGAAACCTGGCGAGCAATCTACACCGCGATGCAGAGCGCCTCTCTTGCAGAGTCTGCCACTTGAGTTTATTAAACATCTCCGTAACGCTATCACGGTTGCCAAATAACCCTGTGACGAAACGCGCCGCTCTTCTTTGGATCTTCTCTATCTCCTCTGTCAAACCGATCTGGTACGGATCCCACACTGATGAGCAATACTCAAGTATAGGTCGAACGAGTGTTTTGTAAGCCACCTCCTTTGTTGATGGACTACATTTTGTAAGCACTCTCCCAATGAATCTCAACCTGATACCCGCCTTACCAACAATTAATTTTATATGATCATTCCACTTCAAATCTTTCCGCACGCATACTCCCAGATATTTTACAGAAGTAACTGCTACCAGTGTTTGTTCCGCTATCATATAATCATACAATAAAGGATCCTTCTTTCTATGTATTCGCAATACATTACATTTGTAATACATTACATTTGTAAACCACAACCACACCATAACACCACCGCCACAGAATTTTACTGTTGGCACTACACACGACAGCAGATGACGTTCACCCGGCATTCGGCATACCCACAGCCTGCCATCGGATCGCCACATGTGTACCGTGATTCGTCACTCCACACAACATTTACCACTGTTCTGTCGTCCAACGATTACGCTCCTTACACCAAGCGAGGCGGCGTTTGGCATTTACCGGCGAGATGTGTGGCTTATGAGCAACCGCTCGACCATGAAATCCAAGCGTTCTCACCTCCCACCGAACTGTCATAGTACCAGCAGTGGATCCAGATGGAGTATGGAATTCCTGTGTGATGGTCTGGATAGATGTCTACCTATTACACATTACGACCGTCTTCAATTGTTGGCGGTCTCTATCAGTCAACAGACGAGGTCGGCCTGTACGCTTTTGTGCTGTACGTGACCCTTCACAATTCCACTTCACTATCACATCGGAAACAGTGGACCTAGGAATGTGTAGGAGTGTGGAAATCTCGCGTACAGACGCATGACACAAGTTGCGCCCAATAACCTGACCACGTCCGTAGTCCGTGAGTTCCGCGGAGCGCCCCATTCTGCTCTCTCACGATGTCTAATGACTACTGAAGTCGCTGGTATGGAGTACCTGGCAGGAGGTGGCAGCACAATGCACCTAATATGAAAAACATATGTTTTTGGGGGTGTCCGGATACTTGTGATCACATAATGTAGTTTGTGCATAGCAAGTGAGAGAATACGAAAATATCATGCGTGATTTTTGAAGGCATTGCTGGTGCATAAAACCTATAGAGAGGGATAGCTGAATCAATCTGTGTAACAATAAATGTATAAAAGTTTTGTAAAAATTTGTAGTTCAGTATGGTTTTAGATTACAATCAATTGAGGTATAATAAATGTACAATAATGTTCGTTATCTATAACAGCGGAAAATACTTCAAGAGTATAAATGAAACAACAATTATTATTAACTAACACATCAAGACTGAAACCCATACCGATATATTTTCAAGTTTTTGCCACTCACAACCCTCTCAGACGACAACCTGTAGTCCACGCCAGAAACATGATACCATCTACCAGCCACAAATCTTCAAGAAGTGTTTCAGGCATGGCATGAAATTCTTCAAGATGACATCCGTGCCACTAAGAGTGCAAAAATGTTTTCTTGACTGTCATTCTGATGTTGATAACGTACATCAGTTCTTATAGCAATGGAAGTTTAACTATTTAGTACGCGTTATGTGATGAATGTCTCCACAAACTTTGATAAATGTCGGACTGGTACTTCATGGTGTAACACTTTGCATTTCCGTCAACTTAATTTAACTGGTCCACGACGTAATACAGATCTACTGGAGGCACGAAATTTGCCATAACGGGATGAGCCCCAGACGATCATGAGCTCGCGATGGTATCGTAGTCCACATGCTGTTAAACACAGCCGCCGGAGGTCGAATATTAATGCTGTTTCCACTGCGCAGTTTCTACTGTCTCAGAGTTGCAGATCGTTCAGCTGTTTTGACACAAATCTATACGACCTCACTGCATTTGTGCCTATTCCTTTCGCGTCTGCGCAGTGTTACTGTTCACACTGGACACTGGTTATGTCTACTCCAAGAGGTAGTCCGTAAAAGAGTGCAAAATGCGTGTGAAATCTTATGGGACTTAACTGCTAAGGTCATCAGTCCCTAAGCTTACACACTACTTAACTTACATTATCCTAAGGACAAACACACACACCCATGCTCGAGGGTGGACTCGAACCTCCGCCGGGACCAGCTGCACAGTCCGTGACTGCAGCGCCTCGTAAAAGACTCTTACTACGTTCGCACACTCCGTTGTCTCGCCGCCTCTGTCTGCTCCCCTACCCAAGATCATTCCTCTGATTATAGTTATTTTAATCTCTGGGGTTATTTCCGTCTTTATATTACATATAGTGATTTACCTACCTAATACCTGAACAGGAACCAGCGGCAATGATAGTATTGCTTCCAAGCCCCATATTTGGGGCTTCACCTGCAGATTATTTTGAATGTAGCACATCAGCTACTTAAGCACAGGATTTCCAGTCAACGGTGTTTGCTGTTCACTTTATCTGCTTCGAAGTCGATTCCTAATGAAAGCAACAAACACAGCAGACTGTACAGGGTGTCCCAGCTATCTTGTCCACCCAAAATATCTCTGGAACAATAACAGCTATTGGAAAACGACTTTCACCGGTATCAATGTAGGGCTGGGGCGCATGAATGTACATATTTGGAAACATTCTAAAACGAAAGCATATGTGTTTTTTAACACAAACTTGTGTTTTTTTAAATGGACCTCCTATATTTTTTCTTCAGCAATCCATAGCATGACAAAGCACATACACAATGGCGTTGATTGCATCGCAATATTCCCATTACATCCCGAGATATTGAGACGCGAAGTTGACGCTTGAAACACCCGACATGCTCTGCTAGCGCACGTCCTGAGGCTCAGGCGTGAACCCCATGCTGCCCGTAATCGCGATGTGATTCACATGTGTAATCACACCTCCATACTTATCAAGAGGTCCGAAACGAATAATACGGTCTGCTGCCATCAACTCTCATAAGCACATAATGGTTTCCCTCTTGCACGTTTTACGTATCTACGTACACAATATGAACCAGTACCGATCGGTGTACACTCGTCAGGTTGTCTTATTTATCCTGCACACCCAAAATAAGGTTTATCTAATGCGTTATATGACCCATTGTGCCTGTCGCGCAGGGCCTGGCTCTACCTAGTCAAGTGTCCAACGTAGTTCCCACTACTGCCACAGTTACCACTTCGCCTTGTTTATGATTTGCGACCCAAGCAAACTCCTGTACTCCACCACCCTCCGAACATCCCGCTTGCCAGTGTAGTCGTGCATCAGAGTAATCTAGTGACGGCACGGAGGTAGTACACATTGTGAATAAACGTTGTGTTGTGGAACTTATACTGTACAGTATAATGTACACACATGAAGATATGGTAGAAATGCTGCTGATCTATGGAGAATGTACGTTGACGGGAAATACGTTATGAGATTGCTTGTTTGTCGATAGTACTGTTAGCGAACATTATGATTATTAAGTTAATATGTCTGTTTTCTACCCTACTCTACATACCTGTACTGTACCCTGTTGTAGGTGGACGAAATGCTGTTCAGGCAGAACGACTGTACAGAAGACGATTCCCTGACAAGCCATCGCCTTCGCGCCCGATGTTTGGTCGTCTCACATCTCGTCTACGTGAAACGGGAAGCTTAAATCCAAGACCTCGACATCGTCCTAGAACACGCACAGATGAACGTGCTGAAGTTTCTGTGCTCGCTACCATAGCTGTGAATCGTCAAATCACCACACGTCAAGTTGAACGTGAAGTTGGTGTGTCGAAATCAAGTGCACAGCGTATTCTTAAACGTCATAAATTTCGTCCTTACCATGTTCATTTACACCAGGATCTTCATGGAAATGACTTACGCAATAGGGTAAAATTTTGTCGGTGGGCTCAGCAAAAACTTCTGACTAATCCAAATTTTTCCTTTTACCGACGAGGCATCATTCTCCAACAAAGGAATTGTCAATATGAGGAATATGCATTATTGGTCCGCATACAATCCAAAATGGCTCCGTCAGGTAGAGCATCAACGTCCGTGGAAAGTTAATGTTTGGTGTGGGATTATTGGAGATACCATTATCGGACCTTTCTTTATAAATGGCATCCAAAATGGTAGACAATACTCCAGATTTATACGACACAATCTTCCTGTTCTCTTGGACACCGTACCTCTGAACCGGAGAATGGTCATGTGGTATCAGCATGACGGATGCTCTGCACATAACGCCTTACGAGCACGACGACTTCTGAATCGTAAGTTCCCTGGTAGGTGGATTGGACGAGGTGGCCCAGTTTGGTGGCCTGCCCGATCTCCGGACCTTACACCGCTGGATTATTTTCTTTGGGGAGCAGTGAAGGATGTTGTTTACCAACATGAACCAACAACACCAGAGGACATGAAGCAACGCATTATTGATGCTTGTACAGCCATCAAAGAGGAAACAGTAGCACGAAGTAGGGCATCCTTCATCCTCAGAGCAGGTGGCCCAGTTAGGTGGCCTGCCCGATCTCCGGACCTTACACCGCTGGATTATTTTCTTTGGGGAGCAGTGAAAGATGTTGTTTACCAACATGAACCAACAACACCAGAGGACATGAAGCAACGCAAGCCAATGGGCATCACTTTGAGCATGAGATGTGAACGCTATGTTTCGTATGTAGTGCTGGTATCACAGTGGAAGTTTCTACAAAGGGTCATTTTACCCAGTGATGTTAAGAAACATTTGTTTGCAACAATTTGTCATTTAATGCATTAGATAAACATAACATTGATAATTATGTGATAATAAAACTAATTGGTTAAACATGTTTACATTCATCTCCTATGTCCTACCTGAACTTCCCAAATCAAAACATTTTTACCTAAACACGCTGTATAATTAGTATGAAAATATCCTTCGCGGTCCATAACTAGGTGACATTACTTATTCAATTTACTCTTCGAATAATAACTATTCAAAACTTACAAGAGGACCTTGCCCACTCACCGCCATTCATTTCGTATACTCAGGGCTTTGCCAGAAGTGAAAGTGACGAAGGTAGAGCTCCAGATAGCGAAGCGTGTAGAAAAAAAATGACATTTTCGACGCAGGTCCGGCGAGGCACGAGCAATTTATGTTGCACTGTTTCGAGGTAGCGGTTGTCACCGCGAAACAAGTAGAGAACGGTAATTCGAGGGTGATAGGGTCGATTCTCTGCGGGAAACATTTTTATTTTCAATTTTTACTTTACTTACACAGCAAATAACCAATATCAGGGAACGCACAATAGCCTTTTACAAAAAAAAAAAAAAAAATTACCTCATGCAATGATTCCCAACGTGGAGAACAAATTTCTTGTGGTAACTGACTCTTGAGGATGACAAGCAATTCCACAATTACACGACGAGATTTTTCAAGATGAGGAAGGACGGTCATCATGCTGAGGACTTCAGCAGGAAGACCGAAAAGCCATATCTCAAGACACTGCAAAGAATGAAGCCAGAACATAATTTTTAAAATCATCAACAACAGCCAATAAAGCCTGAGTTCTTATAGATGCTCGTAACCCTTCATACATTTTAATAACAATAGAAACCATTTTTCGTACTATAATGAAACTACACTCCTGGAAATTGAAATAAGAACACCGTGAATTCATTGTCCCAGGAAGGGGAGACTTTATTGACACATTCCTGGGGTCAGATACATCACATGAACACACTGACAGAACCACAGGCACATAGACACAGGCAACAGAGCATGCACAATGTCGGCACTAGGACAGTGTATATCCACCTTTCGCAGCAATGCAGGCTGCTATTCTCCCATGGAGACGATCGTAGAGATGCTGGATGTAGTCCTGTGGAACGGCTTGCCATGCCATTTCCACCTGGCGCCTCACTTGGACCAGCGTTCGTGCTGGACGTGCAGACCGCGTGAGACGACGCTTCATCCAGTCCCAAACATGCTCATCGGGGGACAGATCCGGAGATCTTGCTGGCCAGGGTAGTTGACTTACACCTTCTAGAGCACGTTGGGTGGCACGGGATACATGCGGACGTGCATTGTCCTGTTGGAACAGCAAGTTACCTTGCCGGTCTAGGAATGGTAGAACGATGGGTTCGATGACGGTTTGGATGTACCGTGCACTATTCAGTGTCCCCTCGACGATCACCAGTGGTGTACGGCCAGTGTAGGAGATCGCTCCCCACACCATGATGCCGGGTGTTGGCCCTGTGTGCCTCGGTCGTATGCAGTCCTGATTGTGGCGCTCACCTGCACGGTGCCAAACACGCATACGACCATCATTGGCACCAAGGCAGAAGCGACTCTCATCGCTGAAGACGACACGTCTCCATTCGTCCCTCCATTCACGCCTGTCGCGACACCACTGGAGGCGGGCTGCACGATGTTGGGGCGTGAGCGGAAGACGGCCTAACGGTGTGCGGGACCGTAGCCCAGCTTCATGGAGACGGTTGCGAATGGTCCTCGCCGATACCCCAGGAGCAACAGTGTCCCTAATTTGCTGGGAAGTGGCGGTGCGGTCCCCTACGGCACTGCGTAGGATCCTACGGTCTTGGCGTGCATCCGTGCGTCGCTGCGGTCCGGTCCCAGGTCGACGGGCACGAGCACCTTCCGCCGACCACTGGCGACAACATCGATGTACTGTGGAGACCTCACGCCCCACGTGTTGAGCAATTCGGCGGTACGTCCACCCGGCCTCCCGCATGCCCACTATACGCCCTCGCTCAAAGTCCGTCAACTGCACATACGGTTCACGTCCACGCTGTCGCGGCATGCTACCAGTGTTAAAGACTGCGATGGAGCTCCGTATGCCATGGCAAACTGGCTGACACTGACGGCGGCGGTGCACAAATGCTGCGCAGCTAGCGCCATTCGACGGCCAACACCGCGGTTCCTGGTGTGTCCGCTGTGCCGTGCGTGTGATCATTGCTTGTACAGCCCTCTCGCAGTGTCCGGAGCAAGTATGGTGGGTCTGACACACCGGTGTCAATGTTTTCTTTTTTCCATTTCCAGGAGTGTATATGTGTGATTTTGGAGCACAGTATATGGCGATACACCCGTAACCAATCGTACAACACGATACACCTTTGTACTACTATAATATTTGGTAACATTGCTAACACATACTTTTTAATGGGAGAATATTGGCTTATTTAGTTGTTTTGGGGATACATATTTTTATGTCATGTTTATTTATCTTGTCTTATTTGAAAGACTATTCAAAACTTAACAAAATGCAATTAATATGTGATGCAAAACATTCTACACAAATATCATCTGCGTACAAATATCGATATGTGTCAAATGTTATGAGTTATAGAAGGACAGTATTTGTATCTTTAGTTTATGTTTTCCTCTGGCTAGTTGAGAGATTGTTGTGAGCTGTGATGGAGAAAATTCTAAATGTAACTCGTATCGATGTACCACTGCGTGTTCTGTTGTTGATGTTTCATGAAGTGAGAAAAAGTTGCTGTGTGGGTATTCAAATGTGATGAATGCATACCAAACAACTTTATCTGATGTTTCATTTTGAAGAAATTACGTGTACATAGATCTGAGCAGAAGACAGAAATGTTTGATTGATGACTTGCTGAATGAAGCAATTACGCCACAATGCTGACAGCAAGAAGATTAACATATTGTTCTTAAATACTTTCAACATCCAGGCACCCTGTCGGCGAAATCATATCCCATTTAGTTTCAGGACAGCAGCAGCAGCAGCAGCAACAACAACAACAACAACAACGCCAACAAACAAAAAGGTGAGTACTGTTTTCAACTTATGACTTTTCACGTGATGACTGGGTGTTGTGTGATGTCCTTGGGTTAGTTAAGTTTAAGTAGTTCTAAGTTCTAGGGGACTGATGACCATAGCTGTTAAGCCCCATAGTGCTCAGAGCCATTTGAACCATTTGACTTTTCACAACGTTAAAGTGTTAACAAAAGCACTTCTAGGATCCATACCCTGCAGTTAACCCTAAAAAATTCTGTCTGTTAACCACTGACAGAATTGTGACTACAGTTTTATTACATCAGTTAACTAAAAATACGTCTATTACAGGCAGGACAGAGTACCATTAGACTGCCAAGGAGAAGACACCTGTCTCGTGTGTGTTTAATATAATACTGTACATGTTACAAACTGTCTAGTTAGTTTCAGAATTCGGCAGTTATATCCCTTAAATGACCATCGAGATATATCTGGAGGGAGTGAAGCGGAAAGAGGCAGAAGTAAAAGAGTAGTAGTTCCAGCAATTAAGGCTAAGCAGGCGGACGCAGTGCTGGCAATTAAAGCTTAATACGAAGGCCGCAGCGGAAGTGCGCAACGTTCGTGTCGTTGCAACATGTCATTACATCGGTCGGCATGACAGCAATTAAAAGAGTAGGCCGGCCTCGTCACAGCTGTCCCGGTTACGTGGAGCTGGTACACCCGTACTGCCGGGACGTGACACCTTCATCTGCAACGTCGCAAAGAATGCGGTGCCCTCAGCTGCGACGCTCGTCGTGACAAGTGGCTCACGGCAGAAGGGAGTGGCAGGGTGGCCGGTAATTGCGTCCTAGTTATGTCAATACGTCGCACGTCAGGAGGTTTACGCGGATACAAAATGGTCTTCGTCGCCTTGGCGAAAGAAAAACAAATGGGATCGAGGCTGGGTAAACACCAACTTGGCGCAGGTGGGTCGCCTGCGGCTTACCTCGTTAGAAGAACGCCTTTGGGCCCCGTCCAAATGGGTTACCGGGCAACCACTCTACCCTCGCTAGGAGGTTCGAGTACCAGATTCGAGACTTAAAATTATACCGACACATCAGTAATGTCAAAAGTACTGATAGGGACAGTGTAGAAAAGGTGAATGCTTATTTGTGTACTTTTTAGACATCTCTATAAAATAAGAGGCTTCGCTTAGGAAACAAGGCGATATATGAAAATTACTTATTTTTGCATGAACGAGATTACGTATGAAATTGAATAGAAACGGACGTAGTAAATTGAAAATATTCCAAATACAAACAAAGTATGGGACTTGTCACAAATTTAATGGCATAAACACATGCAGTAATCGCAGTGCGTTGTTATAAGCCTTTCCTTAAGATACAGCACTAATCTACAGTATCCTTTTTCTAGTTATAATAACATTTGTTTCAAAACCAATGTAAAATATGGGAATTCGGCTGTGTTTCCATCAGCCGGATTGAGTACAAAATCAGTACCCGAACTACTATTCCGAGGTACTGGATGCATGCTTCAGATTATCGGTACAAGTTGATGGAACTGATATGTTCATTATACAGTGCACATTGAACAAGCATGTTATGTAGTTTTTATTTCTGCAGTTGCTTCTTATAGCATACACTACTGGCCATTAAAATTGCTACACCAAGAAGAAATGCAGATGATAAACGGGTATTCATTGGACAAATATATTATACTAGAACTGACATGTGATTACATTGTCACGCAATTTGGGTGCATAGATCCTGAAACATCAGTACCCAGAACAACCACTTCTGGCCGTAATAACGGCCTTGATACGCCTGGGGATTGAGTCAAACAGAGCTTGGATGGCGTGTACAGGTACAGCTGCCCATGCAGCTTCAACAAGATACAACATTTCATCAAGAGTAGTGGCTGGCGTATTGTGAGGAGCCAGTTGCTCGCCCCCCCATTGACCAGACGTTCTCAATTGGTGAGAGATCTGGAGAATGTGCTGGCCAGGGCAGCAGTCGAACATTTTCTGTATCCAGAAAGGCCCGTACAGGACCTGCAACATGCGATCGTTCATTATTCTGCTGAAATGTAGGGTTTCGCAGGGATCGAGTGAAGGGTAGAGCCACGGGTCGTAACACATCTGAAATGTAACGTCCATTGTTCAAAGTGCCGTCAATGCGGACAAGAGGTGACCGAGACGTGTAACCAATGGCACCCCACACCACCACGCCGGGTGATATGCCAGTATGGCGATGACGAATACACGCTTCCAATGTTCACCGCGATGTCGCCAAACACGGATGCGACCATCATGATGCTGTAAACAGAACCTGAATTCATCCGAAAAAATGACGTTTTGCCATTCGTGCACTCAGGTTCGTCGTTGAGTACACCATCGCAGGCGCTCCTGTCTGTGATGCAGCGTCAAGGGTCACCGCAGCCATGGTCTCCGAGCTGATAGTCCATGCTGCTGCAAACGTTGTCGAACTGTTCGTGCAGATGGTTGTTGTCTTGTAAACGTCCCCATCTGTTGACTCAGGGATCTAGACGTGGCTGCACGATCCGTTACAGCCATGCGGATAAGATGCCTGTCATCTCGACTGCTAGTGATTCGAGGCCGTTGTGATCCAGCACGGCGCTCCTGAACCCACCGATTTCATATTCTGCTATCAGTCACTGGATCTCGACCAACCCGAGCAGCAATGTCACGATACGATAAACCGCAATCGCGATAGGCTACAATCCGACCTTTATTAAAGTCGGAAACGTGATGGTACGCATTTCTCCTCCTTACACGAGGCATCACAACAACGTTTCACCAGGCAACGTCGGTCAACTGCTGTTTGTGTATGAGAAATCGGTTGGAAACTTTCCTCATGTCAGCACGTTGTAGGTGCTGCCACCGGCGCTAACCTAGTGTGAATCCTCTGAAAAGCTAATAATTTGCATATCACAGCATATTCTTCCTGTCGGTTAATTTTCGTGTCTGTAGCACGTTATCGTCGTGGTGTAGCAATTTTAGTGGCCTGTAGTGCATATACGCGATGTTAGATGTTTAAGTACACGCAATGTGATCATTGGTACCTTAAAACGTTCCCACTTCACTGCGTTAGTGGTCTTTCTCTGCGTTTAACAGTTTTCCTGCAAACACGTCACATAATTTACTACCTGATATTTTCTGCAAGGCCATAACTATATCATTAATTTTACTACGCCTGCGAGTACGGACTAACCGTTTTACATCCACGTGTGCACACTTCAACACCTGGCCTGCTGGCTGAGGAACTGTCCATCACGCCCTGTTATGGATGCAGCATATAGCTGAGTCGGGAGACCAGACTGAACACACGTCGTGACTTGTGACCACGTAAGAGGAAACGTACAAGAATCATCGTTATCATGTGTTCCTCCGCCTTTATTGCACCCACACCACATACTGACTGTTTACAGTGCCATATTTTCACCTGGTATCAGAAAGTAGAACTCAAATGGGTTCAAATGGCTCTGAGCACTATGGGACTTAACAGCTATGGTCATCAGTCCCCTAGAACTTAGAACTGCTTAAACCGAACTAACCTAAGGACATCACACAACACCCAGCCATCACCAGGCAGAGAAAATCCCTGACTCCGCCGGGAATCGAACCCGGGAACCCGGGCGTGGGAAGCGAGAACGCTACCGCACGACCACGAGATGCGGGCAGAAAGTAGAACTATCATGTTTTCGGCGTACCCCTCGAGCGCACCGATTTACGAACATACCTACGATGTTCAGCGTCCTGCTATGTATACAGCCAGCGCTGCGGCACACCGGACACCGTCAGTTTAATACAACCAGCCGGTACTTGGAGGTACTAACCAGTGTGAAAACATACTACCCCTAAGGATTATAATTATTAGAGTGCAAATGAAGTAAATGTAATGTTGTTCAGTACATCGTCCTCGGTCACCAATAAAAACATCTGTACTTGTACGCGCAACACCATGTGTCTGTACTGCGGCGTGTCCCACCTAAGAGTCGCCAGGCGCATTTTCTCTGGTGTTTTGGCGGATATTTGTAATTTTTTATTTTGCAATCTGCAGCTGGACTCAGCGCAAGCAAATACTGCTCATCGAGTCTTTCATGAAATGCCCAGCGTCGATGGACAGCGTTGGCGTGTTCCCCGTTGGAAAAAAAATTGTATTTAAAGTTGAATTTTACGTATCCAAACATGTTGCCTGGTAGGATGAATGGCGTTTCCTGTTAAACGAGGTCCAAGGTTGAGTCCAGAATCGCCATTATCCAGGCAAGCGGCTGTTGAGAACCTGCGCCGCGTGAGCCGCGCTGTCTGGTTGACAATATGAACGGGCCGGTTCTGTACGTTTAAAGTTGTTAATTTGTTTGGTAGATGATTATTCGTGCCGCGTTATTCCGATTAAGAGTTTTGGTATGAAACATTCGATGTCATATAGTGGGCACGTGGTATCTTAATTGTTGTTGTGGTCTTCAGTCCTGAGACTGGTTTGATGCAGCTCTCCATGATACTCTATCCTGTGCAAGCTTCTTCATCTCCCAGTGCCTACTGCAACCTACATCCTTCTGAATCTGCTTAGTGTATACATCTCTTGGTCTCCCTCTACGATTTTTACCCTCCACGCTGCCCTCCAATGCTAAATTTGTGATCCCTTGATGCCTCAAAACATGCCCTACCAACCGATCCCTTCTTCTAGTCAAGTTGTGCCACAAACTTCTCTTCTCCCCAATCCTATTAAATACTTCCTAATTAGTTATGTGATCTACCCATCTAATCTTCAGCATTCTTCTGAAGCACCACATTTTTAAAGCTTCTATTCTCTTCTTGTCCAAACTAGTTATCGTCCATGTTTCACTTCCTTACAAGGCTACACTCCATACAAATACTTTCAGAAACGACTTCCTGACACTTAAATCTATACTCGATGTTAACAAATTTCTCTTCTTCAGAAACGCTTTCGTTGCCATTGCCAGTCTACATTTTATATCCTCTCTACTTCGACCATCATCAGTTATTTTGCTCCCCAATTAGCAAAACTCCTTTACTACTTTACGTGTCTCATTTCCTAATCTAATTCCCCCAGAACCCCCGACTTAATTCGACTACATTGCATTATCCTCGTTTTGCTTTTGTTGATGTTCATCTTATACCCTCCTTTCAAGACACTGTCCATTCCGTTCAACTGCTCTTCCAAGTCCTTTGCTGTCTCTGACAGAATTACAATGTCATCGGCGAACCTCAAAGTTTTTATTTCTTCTCCATGGATTTTAATACCTACTCCGAACTTTTCTTTCGTTTCCTTTACTACTTGCTCAATATACAGATTGAATAACATCGGGGAGAGGCTACAACCCTGTCTCACTCCCTTCCCAACCACTGCTTCTCTTTCATGCCCCTCGACTCTTATAACTGCCATATGGTTCCTGTACAAATTTCAAATAGCCCTTCGCTCCCTGTATTTTACCCCTGCCACCTTCAGAATTTGAAAGAGAGTGTTCCAGTCAACACTGTCAAAAGCTTTCTCTAGGTGTACAAAAGCTAGAAACGTATTTTTGCCTGTCCTTAATCTAGCTTCTAAGATAAGTCGTAGGTTCAGTACTGTCTCACGTGTTCTGATATTTCTACGGAATCCAAACTGATCTTCCCCAAGGTCGGCTTCTACCAGTTTTTCCATTCGTCTGTATAGAATTCGTGTTAGTATTTTGCACCCGTGACTTATTAAACTGATAGTTCGGTAATTTTCACATCTGTCAACACCTGCTTTCTTTGGGATTGAAATTATTATATTCTTCATGAAGTCTGAGGGTATTTCGCCTGTCTTATACATCTTGCTCACCAGATGGTAGAGTTTTGTCAGGACTGGCTCTCCCAAGGCCGTCAGTAGTTCTAATGGAATGTTGTCTACTCCCGGGGCCTTGTTTCGACTCAGGTCTTTCAGTGCTCTGTCAAACTCTTCACGCAGTATCGTATCTCCCATTTCCTCTTCATCTACATCCTCTTCCATTTCCATAATATTGTCCACAAGTACATCGCCCTTGTATGGACTCTCTATATACTCCATCCACCTTTCTGCTTTCCCTTCTTTGGTTAGAACTGGGTTACCATCTGAGCTCTTGGTATTCATACAAGTGGTTCTCTTTTCTCCAAAGGTCTCTTTAATTTTCCTGTAGGCAGTATCTATATTACCCTAGTGAGATAAGCCTCTACAGCCTTACATTTGTCCTCTAGCCATCCCTGTTTAGCCATTTTGCACTTCCTGTCGATCTCATTTTTGAGACGTTTGTATTCCTTTTTGCCTGCTTCATTTACTGCATTTTTATATTTTCTCCTTTCATCAATTAAATTCAATATTTCTTCTGTTACCGAAGGATTTCTACTAGCCCTCATCTTTTTACCTACTAGGTCCTCTGCTGCCTTCACTACTTCATCTCTTAAAGCTACCCATTCTTCTTCTACTGTATTTCTTTCCCCCATTCCTGTCAATTGTTCCCTTATGCTCTCCCTGAAACTCTGTACAACCTCTGGTTTAGTCAGTTTATTTAGGTCCCATCTCCTTTAATTCCCATCTTTTTGCAGCTTCTTCAGTTTTAATCTACAGTTGATAACCAATAGATTGTGATCAGAGTCCACATCTGCCCCTGGAAATGTCTTACAACTTAAAACCTGGTTCCTAAATCTCTGTCTTACCATTATGTAATCTATCTGAAACCTGTCAGTATCTCCAGGCTTCTTCCATGTATACAGCCTTCTTTTATGATTCTTGAACCAAGTGTTAGCTATGATTAAGTTGTGCTCTGTGCAAAATTCTATCAGGCGGCTTCCTCTTTCATTTCTTACCCCCAATCCATATTCACCTACTATGTTTCCTTCTCTCCGTTTTCCTACTACCGAATTCCAGTCACCCATGACTATTATGTTTTCGTCTCCCTTCACTACCTGAATAATTTCTTTTATTTCATCATACAATTCTTCAATTTCTTCGTCATCTGCAGAGCTAGTTGGCATATAAACTTGTACTACTGTAGTAGGCGTGGGCTTTGTGTCTATCTTGGCCACAATAATGCGTTCACTATGCTGTTTGTAGTAGCTTACCTGCACTCCTATTTTTTATTCATTATTAAACCGACTCCTGCATTACCCCTATTTGATTTTGTATTTATATCCCTGCATTTGCCTGAGCAAAGGTATTGTTCCTACTGCCAGCGAACTTCACTAATTCCTACTATATCTAACTTTCACCTATCCATTTCCCTTTTTAAATTTTCTAACCTTCCTGCTCGATTAAGGGATCTGACATTCCACGCTCCGATCCGTAGAAATCCAGTTTTCTTTCTCCTGATAACGACGTCCTTCTGAGTAGTCCCCGCCCGGAGATCCGAATGGGGGACTATTTTACCTCCGGAATATTTTGCCCAAGAGGACGCCATCATCATTTAACCATACAGTAAAGCTGCATGCCCTCGGGAAAATTACGGCCGTAGTTTCCCCTTGCTTTCAGCCGTTCGCAGTACCAGCGCAGCACAAGGCCGTTTTGGTTAGTGTTACAAGGCCAGATCAGTCAATCATCCAGACAGTTGCCCCTGAAACTACTGAAAAGGCTGCTGCCCTCTTCAGGAACCACACGTTTGTCTGGCCTCTCAACAGATACCCCTCCGTTGTGGTTGCACCTGCGGTACGGCTATCTGTATCGCTGAGGCACGCAAGCCTCCCCACCAACGGCAAGGTCCATGATTCTTGGGGGGGTATCTTAATTATGCATTTTTTATTCCAATCTACTGGCTTTTGGTTCGTGTCCATTTAGCAATCTCAATAATGGAAAGAGATACGATAGCATATTGGAGACGATTTTCTTGTCACGTACGACGATACGAACGAAAGAAGAACACGATACTCAGTCCCCGAGCGGGGAAAAATCTCGGATCCGGCTTGGAGTCGGACCCGGGCTCCATCAGTTAGGAATCTGCCGCACTGACCGCGCAGCTAGCGAAGCGGACAATTATGCATATTTCAAAGTGTTTGCTATCACTAGCACTTCCGACAATAAATCGTACTATTCGTGTTCTGCTAACAGTAGCGGTTCTTCATAGTGCCCGTCGTTATGTGCTTCCTCAAGTTATCAATTATTGATTTAATCGTCGCTCTATGGCACGCACTCTATGTTCGTGTGACAGTGTGGAGGTGCACCCACTGACTCTCTTGTAACAAACACACCCTTGTTTGGTACTAATCTGATGTACCTAGTAAATGGAAAAAAATACCTTGGAAGATACCTCTAGCTCTGCTTTCTAGTGAGTAGTGACAGTCCTAATTATAGTTAAGACCAAGCTTAGTCGAATAGATGGGTAGCGTTCTGTAGAACCTACTAGAATTTATACTCGTAGAAACGAGTATACCTCTGCAGAACCTCTTACGACAGTAAAGATTCGACATACTTTTCCAATGTTTTGTGTCCTGAGAAATAATCCATGATCCTGCACTGCAGAAATCAATCACACAATGTTATTTATAAATCGCAGTTAGAGGGGCGGGGTAATGGATGGTTAAAGAGGGGGGGGGGGGGGGCAGAAGAATAAGGGAAACGTCTGGTTATCTGAAGAAAATAGCGAAGCTCTCGCTGAAAACAGAAAAGCGAGTTCCTCCCTACAACTGTGTTGAAGTTCGTAAATTTAAGAAACAGTGTGTTTAGAAAGGCAGACTGTTGCACTCCTGCTTGAGTCTCAGGTATGCTTAGAGCAGTTCATTCTGTCGAGACAGAATGCTCGTAGGAATGAATCTGAAATAGCGGATGTAGAATGAGAGACACGCGTCGTTCCTCCCTTTATAGCCTTCTCTTTCCTGTGGGAAACTGCTTCCTCAGCTCCGGTGGCGCACTGGTTTATTGCTCGTAAAGGAACATACGTATGTAATCTCCAGCTGTCAGTTTAATTTTGAGACCAGCTGTAGTATGAAAGTTTGTCCCGGACTCCAGTTTATGTCCAGTAACGTCTCCATTGTTATTGTACTTTCGCAGCTAATTTCGTCACTGCTTTAAAACGATAACCATAGAAAACTGAAACTAATACTGCCAGTGCTATATTAAGAGCAATTGGAAAGTTACTCTTTAAAGATACCCTCTGCTCTTCAGAGCTGTAAAAATTATGGTTCGGTAGTTTTGTAGTTCTGCTACAGTACATAAATGGACGTAGTAAGTGATAAGATTACAGGTAGTAGGCAAAGGAGCATAAATGAATGTGTGAGAAAGGATTTGTTTTTTGTTTGTTTGTTCTGCACATAATAAGAACTGCAAATCGTTCATTGGTAGTCCACTGTATTTTATATCTTTACAAAATATAAACTGCATTTTATAAGTAAAAAAAAAAACTGCTTCCATATCTTGCATGCTTTTACGTAACCAGAGCAATTGTGGTGCCACCGCCAGACACCACACTTGCTAGGTGGTAGCTTTAAATCGGCCGCGTTCCATTAGTACATGTCGGACCCGCGTGTCGCCACTTTCAGTGATAGCAGACCGAGCGCCACCACACGGCAGGTCTAGAGAGACGTACTAGCACTCGCCCCAGTTGTACGGACGACGTCGCTAGCGATGCACACTGACGAAGCGTCGCTCATTTGCAGAGCAGATAGAATAGCCTTCAGCTAAATTAATGGCTACGACCTAGCAAGGCGCCATTAGTTACTTCATGAATCTAAAGAGTCTCACTTGTATCGTCAAGAGCGATGTACAACAATGATGGATTAAAGTTAAGTATTCCAGCAGCTACGTACTTTTCTTTATAGCATTCATTACGTATCCTGTTTCAGACCTCACGCCCATCTGCGTGAGATTAACGCGTGCCTTTCGGCTACTTCCGTGTGGCGTAGCTGTCTTGTTACGCCACAACAGCAATTCCTTTTGATGCAAGTACACCTTACATGCACAAACACAAATAATATATGTAGTTTCCATCTGTTATTATAGTTTATCCGTCATCAGCTGACTGCAATGTAATTAAAAAGAATTACACCAGACGCGTTTCGCTTTTATTTACAAAGCATCTTCTGTGGTATTCTGTACACTGGATATACACGTTGGTACATTTTTTTTTTTTTTCTTTTAGGTTAAAAACAGCGTTTTCTTTATGATGTTGGTCTGCAAGCTACTTAAGGTAAACTATGCAAAGAGACACCGTAAGTAGCTTGCAGACCAACTTGGTAAAGAAAACGCTGTTTTTAACCCAAAAGAATCAAAAAATAGATGTACAAACGTATGTATCCAATTTACAGAATACCACGGATGATGCTTTGTAACTAAAATCGAAACGCGTCTGGTGTCATTCTTTTTAATTTTATACATTGCAGACAGCTCAAGACATAACCTGTAATAACAGATGTTAACAGCTGCTGCGGAAGATGGCCACACAAACAAACGTATTATATGTATTTACTATTGTTATTTCGTACTCCATAGAACGTTCTTCATCATGATCAAATTCAAGAGTTTCCTGTTATAATTGTTACTGCGTAAGTTGTTTAGCAATAACAGAAACATATTTTATATAAGCTGGACGAAGTAGTGAAGCGAACTTTGATAAGTTTGGTTTCACTTTACTTTTTTTTTCTTCGAGGAAATTGCAATTTCTAGCGCTGTAGCAGAAATGCGTTTTTTTTATTACAGCATCCCTTTGTTTCAGATTACCAATCAACTTTTCGAATAAACGTGAATTAAGCATTGACAGTTTCACTTTTGTTATAATTTCGGTTTGTGTTTGAGTTACAGACAGGAGGATAACCGTGTAGAACAAGAATGTTCCCTACTTTATGTGGCCCTTGACATATCCACACTCAATTTCTAGACGGTTCACTGCTTCTGGGTTCTAGGGAAATCTAGTAACACACTGACCGCGTACGGAAACAAAACGATGGAAATGAGGTAACGCCCGATAGGTATGCAACCCAACTAACATACAACTAATGCGCCTACAATCTTAACTCACCAAAGCTACCAGGAAAACTACCACAGTCTACGCATACTTATGACAGTCTACAGTAGCTTATGGAAGTTTTACAACTCTGGTTGGCAGACATTAAAAAAATTACGTTCTACAGGTTTGTTTATACCTCTGGTACTAAAGTGTGTCTTGATTATGTCGTTACCAGTGTAAGAAATGACACGGTATTTACAACATTTTATGTGTTTGTAATAACGTATTACATCTCGAAAGCGTTTGGAATGGTGCACCATTTTTTTCTCGCTATTGACTTGTACGTGTTGCTAGCAAAAGGGTACTGTATGATTTTACGTTTGTCTATTTGTATATGGGTACGGGACTGCCTATAACTTATGGGTGTGAATGAACTTGCAGACAAACTACGAGTTGCATAAAAAGTTATCGGTTTATTTGCTGCGGCAAGTAAACCGAGAACTTTTGTCAATGACTCCGTTCCGAAAAACTTCGTAGCTAAACAGCAAATTAATGACGTAATTTTATTTTTTCGTAGTGAGAATTAAAACTTTTGTCTAACTCTCGTATGTGCCGAACGAGGTTTGTTGGATAACAAAGAATCCACCGTGGTTTAATAGTCACGTCATAAATAAGAAGCAAAGAGAGCTTATCTTAGATCTTAACGAAGTCTTACCCTTGTTAACAGGAGCTGCACATAACCTTAAGAAAGTAATGAGTAAGTCGTAAACGAATTTGAAAATAAAATTTTGTCGAGCGATTTGAAGCAAAATCCTAAGGAGTTTTGGTGTTACGCGAAGTCGGTAAACGAAACAAAATCATCTCTACAGTGATCATTCTGGTGCCTAAATGAGAAGGTACCTCATTCAGATCTTTGGATGAATGTCAAAATGACAGATACAGAACAGGACATCAACTAAAGTCCATCAGCAGCGAAAAGGAAACCTTATCTAGTGAGTTAGCTGCACGATTTCGTATACATTATGCGGGAAAGCTCGTTATTGGTAGGATGCTAGAGCAACTAAGGAAACCAAGCAACTGTAATAGGCGCAGCTCACCTTGCTTTGAATAAAATTTGAATTATACATTACTACCTTCAGCTGCTGACGGGCGCTGATATATCTCAACGGGGACAGGTGAAAATGTGTGCCAGACCGGGACTCGAACCCAAGATCTCCTGCTTACATGTCCAGAAAGAACAGACACAATATCCATATAAGGATACTGTTTTGAGTAAGTCATGGGTCATGCACAGGTAATTTTAAGGGGGTTGCACAAATACGAGGGTTGCCCAGACAGTAATACACCGCTTTTTTTTCTCAGCCGAAACCAATTTTAAGAATGCAAACGTTACGTGTGTAGAAGACTACTGAGTGAGTGCGCTAAGTTTCCGTCACTTCCGACGGATAGCGTATCTGCAGGACAGATTCAAAATAGCGCCTGTAGGTTCTGTACGTTATATGCAACGTGCCGTCGTTGAATTTCTTGATGCAGAGAAAGAAACTGTGGGGAATATTCACAAACGCTTGTGCAAAGTCTATGGAGCATCTGCTGTCGACAGAAGTGCAGTTAGTCGCTGGGCACGGAGAGTCAGGTCATCAGAAGGCGGTTCGGTGTGGCTCCACGATTTGCAGCGGTCGGGGAGACCATCCACGGCTGTCACACCTGACATGTTGCAGCGGGCTGATGTCATTCGCGAGGACAGATGCATTACGACTCGGCTGTTCGCGCTGCATCTGTCAATCAGCAAAGGAGGCGTGGATACAATTATCCGAATTCTTGGATATTCAAAAGCATGTATGAGATGGGTCCCGCGGTGACTAACGGTGGATCACAAAATGTACAGAAAAAACATTTGTCTTGATTTGTTGCAACGTTTTGAAGCAGGGGAGACCTTCTTGTCCAGGACTGTGACAGGTGATGAAACCTGGGTTCATCATTTTGAGTCAAAAACAAAGCAACAATCGAAGGAATGGCGCCATTCCCACATCCCACAGAAGAGCAAATTCAAAGCAACTGCTTCCGCCGGTAATGTCATGATCACCGTGTTTTAGGACTGTGAAGGTGTGATTCTCATTGATGTGATGCCAACAGGCGGTACCATTAACTTATAAGCATATGTCAAAACATTAACAAAACTCAAGACGCGCTTCCGGTGACTTCGGCACCACAGCAACCCAGGAGACGTTTTGCTGCAACACGATAACGCTCGGCCCCACAGAAGATTGAGGACTGCTGAAGAGATCGCAAAACAGGGTTGGACAGCCTGACCTAGCCCCCTCGAACTTCCACATGCTTGGGGCATTAAAGGATGTCATTCGTGGAAGACATTTTGAGGACGATGAGGAGGCGAGTCAGTGAAGCCCTGGCTCCGCCATGGGGACAAGGATAGGTACCGACAGGGCATACACGCTCCTGTTTCAGGCTGGAGGAAGGCCATGGAACGGGATGCAGATTACGTGGAAAAATAGGGTATGTATTCTTTAGTCTGTGTAATTCTCATTATGTTCATAAAGAATTGTTGAAGAAAAAAATGCAGTTCGTTAATTTCTGGACAACCCTCGTATATGGAAACCATGACTAATAAATTGTAGAAAACACGTTGACATTAGAAACAGCATTCAATCGTCTAGAAATGGATAAATACTGGCCTTCTGTAGTTTTCAAGGGATCCCCTGCAAAATACTGACAAATTCCAATAACGATGATGCAGGTGTGAACAGTAAAATTACTACTGGTTCACCAAATGTTATTAATCACAATTAATACACAAAATGTAAAGTGGAAGTAGATGCCAAGGAATAACTGGTGAAATTTCACACAATTTTCAGTAACATCCTTTATTCAAATTTTGTGCAAGACTTTACGATATTTAAAAAAAAACAACAATCATTTAACGAATAAGTCACAATTTATGATAGGAAAGGACTTACAAATTATTAAATTATTATAAAAAATTTCACGCCAGTAAAAGGCAAGTACAGGCAAGCAATTTAACGTATACAACGCGACACTGTATAATATTTCAAGCTCAGCTAAATTACAGGTGAATTTCACTCCATTAATAAATAAATACAATTTGAATATATGACTTCACTTTTGGGCAGACAAATTCCTCATTTGGTTACAACAGCTGTAGCTACGGCCGCCCACAACAGCCTCACTCTTGCTCATTAAATGGCGCAGAATCTAACTTGTCTGAAACACATAAAGACAATCCTGCTTGCAAAAGTTCTCAAAAGGAAAACCAAAACGCATGGGAGGGGGGGGGGGGTACTCACACTTACTAACATTAACATTTCCCAAATACATAAAAAGCAAATTTTACAAATTTCTGCCAGTTAACTTACGGCAAACACACACCCTCGCAAAGTAGGACTTGCGAACCTTTACAACATTCTCCTTTCAAGGCAACAATTTCTACCCGTAATCAAATGGCAAACTTTTGCATGGCAAGAAAACACACTAATAACCAACTACCTGTATAAAACACATAAGCACGTTGAGTAAAAGCCTTAAAAGGTATTGAATTGGAAAAACACACAACAGTTTTTGCTGACTAGAAACAATATAAAAAAATCCACTACGGCGTACATTAACAACCTTGCTTGATTATAGCCAAACATACATAGACACAAATTAACGTAAGCTACAGATTCCAGATGAGCAGGAATTCGTTATGCAGTTGACTAGTTCTTACCACGAGGCAAAAGGGATTGTTCTTCTTTCTTAAGTATTTTTTACACGTGAGTCTAGTAATACTAGTTATGGCAGGCGAGAGAATGGATCAGCTCTTAGTGCCTTGCATTTTAAACAATACAGCCATTGGTGCCTTAGACTTTCACAGACATGGCAAAGGCTAACAGTCGAAGAAACCCGTAGGTGAGCTGGGAGGGGAAAGAAGCAATCCTAACCACAGATTTACTCTGACTCTCCCCCCTTTCGTCCTGAAAAGGGGACAAACCGACCACCCTTTCTAATATTACCACCTTCCCGCGGGCGGGAAGACGAGAATGAATGGCGAGAAACCCCCCCAAAATATACGGATAGTATAATTAACAATAATAAGTAAACTGAATTCAATTAAACTATTAACAATCAATACTCAACTTTTAGTGCGTTACGACTCCCAAGACTGAACCAACGCAGCACCTTCAAATGCTCTGCCGAGCCGCCCTCTTCCAACCGTTTCAACGGACGCAGGAAGGCGCGCCGATTTTCAGAACCTCCTCGCCAGTCGACAGCATACGGCCGAACTGCAAATTAGGCCCCTCGCGGACCCACGCTCAGGAAGTTTTCTTTCGCGACGAGCAGTTAAACGCCTCATACCATAGAGCCGCTGCTTGCGTCGCTTACGCTGATGCCGCGGTCTGCGTGCTGTCCCTCTAGCACAGACAGAGAAGTCGCTTCTTGATGCCCCGACGGCCAACTTTCTACCAGGGCCCATACAGCCACTTCTTAAACCCACGCGAACAGCCCACTTTTCCCCTTTCCCGCTAGAGGGAGACACCGAAGCCTTCAATTGCGACAACGGCGCCACCGCCAGAAAACGGAGGGCGACTGCTTCACGCTACGCGCTGCGCCGCGCTTTTCAAAGATAACTTTACTACGGCTCAAGGTGGGTAGCGAACACACAAACTTCTCTTCAAAGTAGACCACAAAAGCTGAATAACACTGAGATTTGGTGATTGTGATGGCCAGGGGAGACAAAACAATCTATCCTCGTGCTCACTAAAGCAGTCTTGGACGATGCGAGCCGTGTGAACGGGGGGTCAGTCGCCTTGCAACGCAGCATCACTATTGGGCAAGAAATAACGTACGATTGGGTGGACCCGACCAGCAAAAATTATCACTTAATCCTTGGCACTAATGCGACCTTCGCAGAGCAGCCAAGAAACGTACGGAATGCCACGATATGGCTGCCCAGATCATTACCGAACCGCGCCATGTTTCTCTCTTTGGACGTAAATGAAGCCAGAAGCTGGAAAGAGTGCGCTACAAGACTCGTCCGACCAAATGACTTTCTTCCATTACTCCATGGACCAGCTTCGGCGCCACGCTTTCCTTTTGCGGATATTTGCATCACTGATTTACGGTTATGGAATTCCAGCTCGCTCTGCAATTCCTTGCTTATGGGGTTCCATTCTCGTTTTGGTCTGTTTTGGTGCTAGGATTTTCGAGTGCAATACTCAGATTAACTAGATTAAATCATACTAGATTAAAACTGAAAATACTACAAAAAGGTGGTAATTTAAGGAGATGGGACCTGGATAAACTGACTAAAGCAGAGGTTGTACAAAGTTTCAGGGAGACCATAAGGGAACAATTGACAAGACTGGGAGAAAGAAATACAGTAGAAGAAGAATGGGTAGCTTTGAGGGATGAAGTAGTGAAGGCAGCAGAGGATCAAGTAGGTAAAAAGACGAGGGCCAGTAGAAATCATTGGGTAACAGAAGAAATACTGAATTTAATTGATGAAAGGAGAAAATATAAAAATGCAGTAAATGAAGCAGGCAAAAAGGAATACAAATGTCTCAAAAATTAGAACGACAGGAAGTGCAAAATGGCTAAACAGGGATGGCTAGAGGACAAATGTAAGGCTGTAGAGGCTTATCTCACTAGGGTAATATAGATACTGCCTACAGGAAAATTAAAGAGACCTTTGGAGAAAAGAGAACCACTTGTATGAATACCAAGAGCTCAGATGGTAACCCAGTTCTAACCAAAGAAGGGAAAGCAGAAAGGTGGATGGAGTATATAGAGAGTCCATACAAGGGCGATGTACTTGTGGACAATATTATGGAAATGGAAGAGGATGTAGATGAAGAGGAAATGGGAGATACGATACTGCGTGAAGAGTTTGACAGAGCACTGAAAGACCTGAGTCGAAACAAGGCCCCGGGAGTGGACAACATTCCATTAGAACTACTGACGGCCTTGGGAGAGCCAGTCCTGACAAAACTCTATCATCTGGTGAGCAAGATGTATGAGACAAACGAAATACCCTCAGACTTCATGAAGAATATAATAATTCCAATCCCAAAGAAAGCAGGTGTTGACAGATGTGAAAATTACCGAACTATCAGTTTAATAAGTCACGGCTGCAAGATACTAAAGCGAATTCTTTACAGACGGATGGAAAAACTAGTAGAAGCCGACCTCGGGGAAGATCAGTTTGGATTCAGTAGAAATATCGGAACACGTGAATCAATACTGACCCTACGACTTATCTTAGAAGCTAGATTAAGGAAAGGCAAACCTACGTTTCTAGCATTTGTAGACTTAGAGAAAGCTTTTGACAATGTTGACTGGAACACTCTCTTTCAAATTCTGAAGGGGGCAGGGGTAAAATACAGGGAGCGAAGGGCTATTTTCAATTTGTACAGAAACCAGATGGCAGTTATAAGAGTCGAGGGGCATGAAAGGGAAGCAGTGGTTGGGAAGGGAGTGAGACAGGGTTGTGGCCTCTCCCCGATGTTATTCAATCTGTATATTGAGCAAGCAGTGAAGGAAACAAAAGAAAAGTTCGGAGTAGGTATTAAAATCCATGGAGAAGAAATAAAAACGTTGAGGTTCGCCGATGACATTGTAATTCTGTCAGAGACAGCAAAGGACTTAGAAGAGCAGTTGAACGGAATGGATAGTGTCTTGAAAGGAGGATATAAGATGAACATCAACAAAAGCAAAATGAGTATAATGGAATGTAGTCGAATTAAGTCGGGTGATGCTGAGGGAATTAGATTAGGAAATGAGATGCTTAAAGTAGTAAAGGAGTTTTGCTAATTGGGGAGCAAAATAACTGATGATGGTCGAAGTAGAGAGGATATAAAATGTAGATTGGCAATGGCAAGGAAAGCGTTTCTGAAGAAGAGAAATTTGTTAACATCGAGTATAGATTTAAGCGTCAGGAAGTCATTTCTGAAAGTATTTGTATGGAGTGTAGCCTTGTATGGAAGTGAAACATAGACGATAAATAGTTTGGACAAGAAGAGAGTAGAAGCTTTCGAAATGTGGTGCTACAGAAGAATGCTGAAGGTTAGATGGGTAGATCACATAACTAATGAGGAAGTATTGAATAGGATTGGGGAGAAGAGAAGTTTGTGACAAAACTTGACTAGAAGAAGGGATCGGTTGGTAGGACATGTTCTGAGACATCAAGGGATCGCCAATTTGGTATTGGAGGGCAGCGTGGAGGGTAAAAATCGTAGAGGGAGACCAAGAGATGAATACTGTAAGAGGTATGCACTGCCTGCAACATGCAAGACTTAGGAGAGTCTCTGACCAGAGAGCAGTATGTAGTTAGTTGTTGCTTGTCGCTAGTCGGCATTCGTCTTGAGTAGTCTGCGTGAGTCGGCAGTAGTCGGCGGTAGTTTGCGCGTGTCGGCAGCCTGCTCTGGTCGGGACTCTGGAGGATGAGAATTATTGTAGAAGGTAAAGAAGCAGCCTTGCGCATATCTAGTAATGTATGTTAACTGCCATCCTATTTCTTTCAAAAAATGCCCCAATAATAATTTTTATAATATAAAGTAATTAAAAAAAACATTCATTTCAATTTAAAGAATATATCCAATGAATGATTATTCCTTTCACGAATCACAAAGCATAGGCCAGCATTGCACGGATCTGTGCCGAAATTTTTTTAGGTAAGAGCAGATATATTCGCAGTTTTGATTGAGGTAAGAATTTTGGCTTTTTTATGCAGAATACAGGGCCGTGGCGCAGCGCTGCTGTCGTCAAAAAAATTTTCCGAGTTACTGAATTTTCCTTTTTATTATTTCAGGGTTTAGAAATTGAATTTTGTGAGTACATTAAATGTGAATGCATTTCTGCACAGAGATTATGAATGGGAACTAATTTTGTTCAGAGGTTACAATATTTTAAAATTCATTTAATTATTATTATTTCTGTGGTGAGGTTATACTTGGTTCATTTAAATATTAATTTTTGTGGGGAGGTTACACTTGGTTCATTTTAATATTTTCGTGCGGAGGTTACACCTGGCACATTTAATTATAATATTTTTTGTGGGAAGGTTACAATACACTAAACAGATACAGAAGGATGTAGGTTGCAGTAGGTACTGGGAGATGAAGAAGCTCGCACAGGATAGAGTAACATGGAGAGCTGCATCAAACCAGTCTCAGCACTGGAGACCACAACAACAACAACTCAGTTCTGCAGTGACTTTTACAGCTGTCGTCCCCTTAGTTTTCATTAACGTCCTCTTCAATGATCTTCTGTCAAGATCACTTGACACACTTTCGACCTTCTTATAAATTAGCGCTTTCCCTGTATGCGGTAGAAATCTTCGATGCGGTGCCACTTGAAACGGCAAACACTTCGGCTATCTGGGTCGTGGAAGCACTCACTTTACGAGCCAACAATTTTTCTCACGTTCGATTTCACTTAGCCCCGACATAATGCACTCACAACTACGCACTGTTCTGATCACGACCGACAATTTAAACGTACTGAGGGTATTGGAAAGGTGACTTACGGGGTCGAATCCAACTGCTCAACCTGCAGTCTTGCACGCATTTCTCGCGGTATTTTCATGTCTTTGTCCAGCTTCATTGACACTGACGCCCGTTATAGATACGAAAAGCGTTTTACACTCTCTTATCATGACTTTTTAATGAACTAAAAGCTCTGTAGTAACCAATATCAATTGCACAAAAACCTGTATTTTGAATTTCAACTCACTATCTATGCCCATGATATCTCCATAGCAATATATAACGAGATTCACATTGGTGCCGTGTTCCTCCTCTTCTTTAAGTTTTAAAATACAGTTCTGCACTGCCTAATGAAATATAAAAAAAAAAATGGTTCAAATGGCTCTGAGCACTATGGGACTTAACTTCTGAGGTCATCAGTCCCCTAGTACTTAGAACTACTTAAAACTAACCAACCTAAGGACATCGCACACATCCATGCCCGAGGCAGGATTCGAACCGGCGACCGTAGCGATCGCGCGGTTCCAGACTGTAGCTCCTAGGACCGCTCGGCCACCCCGGCCGGCACGAAATATCAGACCAGTCCTCTGCACCCCAATGGATGTGGTGGATAAGGTCAAAAGTTATGTGAGACTGTTAACGGGGGAAGCAGCTAAATTTATAGAGGAAAGATGCAAAGTCATTAAATTGTGGTGATATCCAGGAAGGCGTGCAGAGGATAGGAGCTGACCTTCAACATAAGTAAATGTAGCAGACTGCACAATATATATTGTTAGATTAGACGATCGTGACAGATCACTGGAATCAGTAATAGCGGTAAAATCCCTGTGACTAACCATCCTGAGTGACATAAAGCGGAACGCCCACAGAAAATCAGTCATAGGAAAAGAGGTGCCTCATCCATTCAGTTGAACAATCGTAAAACAATACACTGAGTGTCCAAAAATCATGGACAGACATTGGATTTACTGAACTCCATGGTAGCTTTTGTCTCCCTACAGTCCCAGTAGAAATGGGTTCCAGACGCTACACAATCAAATCAGTGACATGACTCAGAGCAGACCATAGTTAGCTTCGTAGGGTTCTGTGTCAGCGACGTGACGTCCATTTGAACATCGTTGGTCGTCTTGGGATACGGATAACGCTTTTCGAAACGTTGTCTCAGGTACGAGACGTGATTTTTTTAAAAAGTAAATAACGTTTTGAAATAAAATAAAACAAGTAAATTGAAGTGACAAGTCATGGTACAGCGATAAGCAGATATGGAGATGGTGGTAGTATCGCGTATATAAAGGAATAAATGCGTTGGCGGAGCGGTCATGTGTACTCGTGTGATACACGTGAAAAGTTTTCTGACGTCATTATGGCCGAACGACAGGAATTAACAGACTTTGAAAGCCGAATGGTAGTTGGAGTTACAGCTTGCGACATTCCATTTCTGAAATCGTTAGGAAATTAAATATTCCGAGATCTACAGTGTCAAGAGTATACCGACTATACCTGATTTCGGACAACGCATTGGGTTCACTTAACAACCGAGAGCAGCGGCGTTAGCGTATAGTAGTCCGTGTTAAGAGACAAGCAGCACTGCATGAAATAACCGCTGAAATCAACGTGGAATGTACGACGAACGTATCCGTTAGGGCATTGTGACAAAACCTGGCTTTAATGGACTATGGCAGCAGGCCCGCGACTCGAGTATCTTTGCTAACAGTACGATATCACTTGCAGTGCCTCTCTTGGGCTCGTGACCATGTAGGTTGTACTCCAGACGACGGGAAAACAGTGGCCTGGTCACATGAGTCGCAATTTCAGTTGGTAAGAGCTTATGGCAGGGTTAGGAGTGTGGCGCAGACACCATGAACCGATCTACACAGATTGTCAACCTAGGTTGGCAACAAGGCACTGTGAAAGCTCGTGGTGACTCCCTAATGGTGTGCGCTGTGTCTACATTGAATGGACGGGGCCCTTTGGTCCAATTGAACCCATGATTCATCGTAAATGGTTATGTTCACTTACTTAGAGACCATTTGCTGGCATTCGTGGACTTCATGTTCCCAAAAAACCATGGAATTTTTGTAAATGACAATGGGCCATGTCATCGGACCTCAGTTGTTCGTTATTGGTTTGAAGAACATTCTGGACAGTTCGAGCGAACTATTCGGACACAAAGATCGCCCGAAATGAATCCCATCGAACATTTATTGGAGGCCATTTCGTGCACAAAATCCTGTACTGGGGACACTTTCGAAATTGTGGACCGATATAGAGGCAGCCTGGCTCTGTATTTCTGCAGGGGACTTCCAACAACTTGAATCCATGCCACGTCGAGTTGAGAGGTCCTACAGAATATTAGGAGGTATACCACGACTTTCGTTACCTTAGTGTAGACTTTTTTTGGCAATTTAATTTTTACATGGAACCTATTTTTCTACATAATTCCCACCGATATTATGGCACTTATCGTATCGTACAACCGGCTGTTGAACATCGTCCTCGAAGAAACCTGGCGCCTGATCAGACATCCATTGTAGCACGCTCGTGCTGCTGAGCACCTTGATGCTACTTCAAATGTAGGAACACGTGGTAGTCACTAAGAGCTAGATCGGGGCTGTACGGGGGATGATCTAGTTGATCTCAGCCAATTGATCCCATCACCTCTTGAGTTCGATTGGCCATGTATGGATGGAGGCACAATCAACATCTCCCCCCCCCCCCATTCCAAAAACCCATGCTTTGTCACCTGAAACAGTTTGGCGTAAAAACTCGTCACCTTCCTTACTGTATTGCTCTGGGAAAGTCAAAGAACTGGCTACACGTTTGCTTTCGTGCACTCAGTCAGAATTTTCGACACGCTGGGTGAGCATAACCTCCGATAATTTAAACGTTCTGTAACACCTGCATAAAGCACACTTCTTGACATTTGAGGAAACTCATCACATGACGTTTAAATCATGAAGTGTCTGTTCTCTCTCTCAACTTTCTGCAATAGATCGTCAGTAATGGATGAAGGTACACACTTAATTCCTCATCATGCACCTTCTTATTGCCATCTTGAAAAGTTGTCACTCATTTCCGTGCCATCTCATCGCTCATAGGTTTTTTTTCCACACACTTCACTGATCTGACAATGAATTTCAGTAGCTTTCACGCTTTTAGCAGTAATAAAACGAATCACAGCGTGCATTTCACAGTTGGCGGGATTCTCAATCGGAGAAGGCATTTCAAATCCTCACAAACAACCGTAAACGCGCCGAATGAGTCTGTAATGCTGTCTGTGGCTTACGACCAGAGTGTGCCAAATGCCTACCGCGATGCGGGAGCGTTGATACTCGGTTAATTGGCGAGGGGCTGCCGCGTTCACTACACACCAGTCTGTTACAAACTTCTCAAATATCGCGTTTTCGCTCGCGCCATATACTGCATCTAGCCACAACATATGGACATCAATGCACGACACTTCTCTATATGGGACAAACCTTCCAGTGACTTTGACCAATTCTTCCGTGAAAGAGACAGCTTGCAAAATCCTTGTTAGACCGATTCTTGAGTAATTCTCGACAGTCTAGGACCTTTAACCAGTTAGGGTTAATGGAGGACATATAGAAGATTCAAAGATGACATCCTATCATGCAAGCTCTCCGTTAGAAATGTTTAGCTGTATTATCGTGTGCGCGTTTCTTGTCGATCGGCCTTTTAGGGGATACGATGTACAAAAAATCACGTCCGAAAATGGTTCAAATGACTCTAAGCGCTAAGTCCCCTAGACTTAGAACTACTTACACCTAACTAACCTAAGGACATCACACACATCCATGCCCGAGGCTGGATTCGAATCTGCCACCGTAGCAGCAGCACGGTTCCGGACTGAAGCGCCTACAACCGCTCGGCCACAGCGGTCGGCAGATCACGTCCGACACAGAAAATAAACTGTGTACATAATTCTTCGTGATACGTTTGTAATTAATAGGCATCAACGTGGTAACTGCACATGAACAGGATTTGCTGTAAACAATGACACTGCGTATATCAACTCGGTTTACTCGTCCTCAACAATGTTAGTTCCTAACTACGCATTTGACACCAACACTGTTTCACTCACACTGATAAATTGTTACTCCGGATAACTCACTATTTAATTGATCTGAATTCTTTTATGGATACCACTTTCTATTTTCATTACAGTTTCCTATAGGTCATTATATCCAGTAAATTATAATCATTCACGTCAGCCCTTCTCACACTAGAGAGGCTAAAACTTCATTCCATCTGCTTAACTTCGATGTATTACCAATGAATAATCGATTCCTTGACACAAAAATTGATCGTAATGCTGTCACTAACTTTTACCGCTGCAGATGCCTGCTTTTAACGTCCGACCAGCACTTATAACTCCCGACACCGACCATCTCGAGTGAACTCTCGTCACCCACTGAAACAATGCCGTTGCGACTCGAATTTGCTACCACCGCAAGAAAAAGCCGCGTAGAATACCGAAGGTTCCAGAATGTCAGACTCGCCGTTTAGCGTGTGGTAACCAAAGAGTAAGAGTTGTAGCAGACACAGTACCCTTAAATGCGGTTCGCACTGAGGCGTTACGGTATGGGATAGAGTTCGTTGTAATGAAGTCCGCCGCTCGTGGTCCAGTGGCTAGCATAGCTGTCTCCGGATCACGGGGTCCCAGGTTCGATTCCCGGCCGCATTTGGGGATTTTCTCTGCCGAGCGACTGGTTGTTTGTGTTGTCCTCATCATTTCATTATCATCACCGTCATTCGTGACAGTGGCTAGATTGGACTGTGTAAAAAATTGGACTGTGTAAAAACTGGGACTTTGTACGGGCGCTCATGATGGCGCAATTGAGCTCTCCGAAAACCGATCATCACCGTCATCGTTGTAATAAAGGTCGCGCGACGCGTAGCTTATTGGTGCGACACTCGTGGCCTCACTGGGGGATACGATACGCGATGTCAGTAACAGCCAGAATCACATTTCTGGCTCAGTTGCATCATTAGGTCTTCTGAAGAGAATATTGTAATTGGGAAACCTCGGCGCCCCAAAATCGCTAATAAGGATTTTAGTGAAAGAACTCGACCCCAGAGTTTTCGATCGTCACATACCACTTATTGCACACAGAATGGTTCACTCATAAAATTTTCAGAATTAGAACGAACAATGAACCCAAAGACTGGAAAGTTGCACAGGTCACACCAATATTCAAGAAAGGTACTAGGAGTAATCCACTAAATTACAGCCCCATATCGTTAACGTCGATTTGCAGCAGGATTTTAGAACATATATCGTGTTCGAACATTATGAATTACCTCGAAGGAAACGGTCTATAGACACACAGTCAACATGGGTTTAGAAAACATCGTTCCTGTGAAACACAACTAGCTCTTTATTCACATGAGTGCTATTGACAAGGGATTTTTGATCGATTCCGTATTCCTGGATTTCCGGAAGGCTTTTGACACTGTACCACACAAGCGGCTCGTAGTAAAACTGCGTGCTTATGGAATATCGTCTCAGTTATGTGACTGGATTTGCGATTTCCTGTCAGAGAGGTCACAGTTCGTAGTAATTGACGGAAAGTCATCGAGTAAAACAGAAGTGATTTCTGGCATTTCCCAAGGTAGTGTTCTAGGCCATTTGCTGTTCCTTATCTATATAAACGATTTTGGAGACAATCTGAGCAGCCGTCTTCGGTTGTTTGCAAATGACGCTGTCGTTTATCGACTAATAAAGTCATCAGAAGATCAAAACAAACTGCAAAACGATTTAGAAAAAAATATCTGAATGGTGCGAAAAGTGGCAGTTGACCCCAAATAACGAAAAGGGTGAGGTCATCCACATGACTACTAAAAGGAACTCAAACTTCGGCTGCATGATAAATCAGTCTAATCTAAAACCCGCAAATTCAACTAAACACCTAGGTATTACAATTACGAACAACTTAAATTGGAAAGAACACATAGAAAATGTTGTGGGGAAGGCTAACGAAAGATTGTGTTTTATTGGTAGGACACTTAGAAAATGTAACAGACCTGTTAAGGACACTGCCTACACTACGCTTGTCCGTCCTCTTTTAGAATACTGTTGCGCGGTGTGGGATCCTTACTAGGTAGGACTGATGAAGTACATCGAAAAAGTTCAAAGAAAGGCAGCGCGTTTTGTATTATCACGAAATATGGGAGAGGGTGTCACAGAAATGATGCAGGATTTGGGCTGGAAATCATTAAAAGAAAGGCGTTTTTCGATGCGACGGAATCTTCTCACGAAATTCCAATCACCAACTTTCTCCTCCGAATGCGAAAATATTTTGTTGATACCGACCTACATAGGGCGGAACGATCATCACGATAAAATAAGGGAAATCAGAGCTCGTACGGAAAGATATAGGTGTTCGTTCTTTCCGCGCCCTATACGAGATTGGAATAATAGAGAATTGTGAAGGTGGTTCGATGAACCCTCTGCCAGGCACTTAAATGTGATTTGCAGAGTATCCATGTAGATGTAGATGAAAATATAAAGATAAGCTAAACTAAAGCAAAGTTTACGGTTTTAACACAAGAATTCGACAGTATAAAGCTTTCAGACAGAAAAACAAAACAAGCGAACGAACACCGTCCGAACAGGCCTTCAAGGCGCAGCGGTACCGACCAGCTACTGTCATTCTCAGCCCTTAGGCGTCACCGGATGCGGAAACGGAGGGGCACGTAGTCCGCACACCGCTCTCCCGGCCGTTGTCAGTTTTCGCAGCCGGAGCCGCTATTTCTCAGTCAAGCAGCTCCTCAATTGGCCTCACAAGTGCTGAGTGCACCCCGCTTGCCAACAGCACTCGGCAGGCCCAGACGGTGGCCCGTCCGAGTGCTAGCCAGCCAGACAGCGCTTACCTTCGGTGATCTGATGGTAACCGGTGTTACCACTACGGCAAGGTCGTTGACCCTAATTGAATTTAAAGGTACTTCAAAATTAGTCTGAATGACTTCAACAGCCCCTTACTGGGCAAGAAAAAAATGGCTCTGAGCACTATGCGACTTAACTTCTGAGGTCATCAGTCGCCTAGAACTTAGAACTAATTAAACCTAACTAACCTAAGGACATCACACACATCCATGCCCTAGGCAGGATTCGAACCTGCGACCGTAGCGGTCGCTCGGTTCCAGGCTGTAGCGCCTATAACCGCTCGGCCACTCCAGCCGGCTTACTGGGCAAGAGATCAGTAACTAACAGTACATTACACATGAATCAATTAATAACAATTTTAGCACATAACAAAAAGTAAAACGAATACCGACAAGCCCCTAATATTATTTACGGCAGTTAAGAAGCCCGAAGTGGCGGCAGCCGTGCTAATAGTAATTTGCTCCTAGAAAGAACAAAATGATGCCAGTAAAGTGTGGGAACTCGATCCAGGAAAATAAAGGGATCACAACGACTGCTGATTAAAATAATTTTTAACAATACGTGATAACTGCTTGGGGCAAGAGATCCCCATACTCTTACTGAATACCACGGGCCAGATTCTTCGTGCCCACCGACATTTTTAGGAAAGCATTAACATATGTGCCTTTTTATACAGGGTGTTACAAAAAGGTACGGCCAAACTTTCAGGAAACATTCCTCACACACAAATAAAGAAAAGATGTTATGTGGACATGTGTCCGGAAACGCTTACTTTCCATGTTAGAGCTCATTTTATTACTTCTCTTCAAATCACATTAATCATGGAATGGAAACACGCAGCAACAGAACGTACCAGCGTGACTTCAAACACTTTGTTACAGGAAATGTTCAAAAGTCCTCCGTTAGCGAGGATACGTTCATCCACCCTCCGTCGCATGGATCCCTGATGCGCTGATGCAGCCCTGGAGAATGGCGTATTGTACCACAGCCGTCCACAATACGAGCACGAAGAGTCTCTACTTTTGGTACCGGGGTTGCGTAGACAAAAGCTTTCAAATGCCCCCCATAAATGAAAGTCAAGAGGGTTGAGGTCAGGAGAGCGTGGAGGCCATGGAATTGGTCCGCCTCTACCAATCCATCGGTCACCGAATCTGTTGTTGAGAAGCGTACGAACACTTCGACTGAAATGTGCATGAGCTCCATCGTGCATGAACCACATGTTGTGTCGTACATGTAAAGGCACATCTTCTAGCAGCACAGGGAGAGTATCCCGTATGAAATCGTGATAACGTGCTCCATTGAGGATAGGTGGAAGAACATGGGGCCCAATCAAGATATCACCAACAATGCCTACCCAAACGTTCACAGAAAATCTGTGTTGAAGACGTGATTGCACAATTGCGTGCGGATTATCGTCAGCCCACACATGTTGATTGTGAAAATTTACAATTTGATCACGTTGGAATGAAGCCCCATCCGTAAAGAGAACATTTGCACTGAAATGAGGATTGGCACATTGTTGGATGAACCATTCGCAGAAGTGTACCCGTGGAGGCCAATCAGCTGCTGATAGTGCCTGCACACGCTGTACATGGTACGGAAACAACTGGTTCTCCCGTAGCACTCTCCATACAGTGACGTGGTCAACGTTACCATGTACAGCAGCAACTTCAGTGACGCTGACATTAGGGTTATCGTCAACTGCACGAAGAATTACCTCGTCCATTGCAGGTGTCCTCGTCGTTCTAGGTCTTCCCCAGTCGCGAGTCATAGCCTGGAATGTTCCGTGCTCCCTAAGACGCCGATCAATTGCTTCGAACGTCTTCCTGTCTGGACACCTTCTTTCTGGAAATCTGTCTCGATACAAACGTACCGCGCCATGGCTATTGCCCCGTGCTAATCCATACATCAAATGGGCATCTGACAACTCCGCATTTGTAAACATTGCACTGACTGCAAAACCACGTTCGTGATGAACACTAACCTGTTGATGATACGTACTGATGTGTATGATGCTAGTACTGTAGAGCAATGAGTCGCATGTTAACACAAACATCGAAGTCAACATTACCTTCCTTCAATTGGGCCAACTGGCGGTGAATCGAGGAAGTACAGTACATACTGACGAAAATAAAATGAGCTCTAACATAGAAATTAAGCGTTTCCGGACACATGTCCACATCACATCTTTTCTTTATTTGTGTGTGGGGAATGTTTCCTGAAAGTTTGGCCGTACCTTTTTGTAACACCCTGAATAAAAATAAAACAGTAGAAAATGTACCAATCTGAGTATTCATACCGAAGGTGTGGTAACATACAAAATTAAAACCCTCTTCTTTAACATACAATTTAGTGACCGCTTAGAGAGTACAAGCTATTGAAGCAAACACTCCAAACACTTGGAGGGGTAGTACAAAACGAATACAATTCATCATGTATATGCCGGACGAAGTGGCCGTGCGGTTAAAGGCTCTGCAGTCTCGAAACCGCAAGACCGCTACGGTCGCAGGTTCGAATCCTGCCTCGGGCATGGATGTTTTTGATGTCCTTAGGTTAGTTAGGTTTAACTAGTTCTAAGTTCTAGGGGACTAATGACCTCAGCAGTTGAGTCCCATAGTGCTCAGAGCCATTTGAACCATTTTTTCATCATGTATATGAATTCCGTGCACCGAGTGGTCTCCGATAACACCGTCGCACACAGCGGTAGATACAGTTAACGCCTCGCTAGTGCGACCGTTCGAAAGCCGCCGGAGGAACAAACAGTGTACCG
This sequence comes from Schistocerca americana, assembly GCF_021461395.2. Classification (NCBI taxonomy): domain Eukaryota; kingdom Metazoa; phylum Arthropoda; class Insecta; order Orthoptera; family Acrididae; genus Schistocerca; species Schistocerca americana. The sequence goes on from NC_060125.1 coordinate 440,598,761, forward strand.
ATAGACTACGGCCGTGCGAAACAAGGGTCACAAGTCCCTAGCAAGACTTGAACGCTCAAGCCTGCGCATAGCACTACAAACAAAGTCCACAAGCAATCAAGTTTAGCGTAAATACCTGGATTATTGAGCAGGCATTAGTAAATATTAAATTTAACAGCGTGCAAACCCAGAACACCCCAAGGAATCCCTATGCGGTGATAATATCAACTGACTATAGAAAATAAATTACGAACACACAACGGGCTACAGCTAAGTGAAGTGAACATGGAATTTAAATCTTAAAACGCTCGAGTCAAAACCACAACAAAATTGCCATAAAACTAGTTCACCAAATATCCAGTCATAAATCTGCCTTGCAGTCATTGCTTACCTGGTGCAGAGGCAACACCCGAAAGTCCCCGGAAAATATCTGACCGAATAACAAGGCTGTCGAATACGACCTCTGCTCTACAATACACTGTGCTGCCTGGAACAGACTAAATGCCAGTACAGAGAGAGTGTGAAACAACAAATACCTACAATGATCACAGATTTTCAAGGTAGCAATGGTAGTGAAACAACTCAAACCGTGGCGCGGATATCTTGATTTACTGTTCAGCACCATCTCTGAACTTGAAGGATCGTAGCATGGATCCGCACAGTAAATCGCGAATATGGATTCAGAGTTCGGGAGCAACAGCAAACTACACTTACAACAACATTAGTGTAAACATACGGCAGATACAGAGGCCAGAAAACACGTTCAAACAAAACGACGTAAGCAAAGGAAAAGCACTTAAAACATTTGGGCAAGATTCCACGTCTGACAGCATAAATTCTCCTATGAGCACGTAAGTGAACCAGGCCCGCAAGGGTCTCTGATCCCCGTCTGGTCCACTACACACCGCAGCGGTACTGCCGTCGTCGCCCAAATCGACCACCACCTGGCGAGAGACATGATAGGCCCTTACTGCCCTCAACTGTCATTCCAGCGACCCCTTTTCTCTCCGCCAGACCACCCACCTCGCACTCGAGTGTTACCGACGACCAAAGATCAGAACAGACTCCAAGCTGATCACATCTGTTCTCGAATACGATTTCATACTGTCTGCTCTCGAAAACGATTTCATAGCATAATTGCACAGACGAGGACTTTTCTCAACAGAATGAGATTTTCACTCTGCAGCGGAGTGTGCGCTGATATGAAACTTCCTGGCAGATATAACTGTGTGCCTGACCGAGACTCGAACTCGGGACCTTTGCCTTTCGCGGGCAAGTGCTCTACGGACTAAGCTACCCAAGCACGACTCACCCAGCGTCCTCACAACTTTACTTCTGCCAGTACCTCTCTCCTACCCCGTGAAAATCTCATTCTGGAAACATCCCCCAGGCTGTGGCTAAGCCATGTCTCCGCAATATCCTTTCTTTCAGGAGTGCTAGTTCTGAAAGGTTCGCAGGAGAGCTTCTGTGAAGTTTGGAAGGTAGGAGACGAGGTACTGTCAGAAGTAAAGTTGTGAGGACGGGCGAGAGTCGTGCTTGGGTAGCTCAATCGGTACAAAACCTTCCAAGATTTGATGTTGCCACGATGGAGGGACATGTACTGGGAACTTTAGTCTGGCGCGGCGAACCCACCACCTATGTTCATGGAACGCTTACTTGTACCAGTCCCGAAACCCGCAGGAGGAACACGGCTCGACAGTTATCGACCGATCACGTTACTCAATTCCGACTTCAAGATTTTCACACGCCTTCTAGCAGTGCGACTCAAACATGTCTTACGAGACATTGTTTCCCACGAACAAGCATCCTTAGGCGGCGATCGTAATATACAGACAGCCCTCAGTGAATACCGAAATGTGATCGCTGTGGCAACACACTCGCGACTTCCAGGCGCTTTAATCTCCATCGCCTTCGCACAAGCGTTTGACCGCGTCAATCATACATTCCTCAACGCAGTGATGGACCGAATGGCAATTCCCCCGACGTTCACGCAAATGATTATGCTGCTCCTTCGTGGAGCAACGTCCAGACTTCTCGTCAACGGCAGACTTACAGAACCTATACGGATTGAACGCTCAGTACGGCAGGGTTGCCCTTTGTCGACGGTGCTTTATGCCATTGCGATGGAACCACTCATTTGCGGTTACGGCGACGTCTGACAGGTATTTCACTCCGGGATCATATGTTCCGCTGCCGAGCTTACGCGGACGACTTGGCCCTCGTCGTACGTTCAGCGGCCGACGTACAAGCTGCGATGCGGTGGATTACCCGTTACAGTGCAGGGGCAGGGAGCGCTATGAACGTGGAAAAATCATGCGCCATGAAGATCGGCCGCGGCCTTCCCGCAGACAGCGTAGTCCCATTTCAACTGGTGGACACCCTTCGCTGTCCCGGATTGGTGTACACGAGAGACATTCGCCGCACCTCGGCGATCAATTTCGGACGCTGCTGCAACGCATTCGGGCCAACATACAAAATCACATACTACGCCCACTGAACATGTGCCAGAGTGTCACCTTCGCCAATACCCATCTGGCAGCCTGGATACGCCACATAGCGCAGATTCTGCCCATCACTGCCACAATGGCGGCCAGATTACAGGCGGCTTTCGGCTATTTTATTTGTTCTGGACACATCTTCAAAGTCTAGCATGAAGCTCTCACCTTACCGAAGCGGGACGGTGGCCTCGATCTGGTTTACGTGAGAGCCAGGACTACGGAACTTTACACCAATACTATGTTCCGGTTATGGAAAAGCCAAACTGCTAGTTTTACTGGAATGTTGACCACAGAGCTCGCACCTTGTTTCGAGACGCCCACCGACGTCTCTGGCACACATCCCACCTCCGATGTCACATATCGGCCGTTTCTTTTTGGAGTACAGCTACATATGCACGGAGCTCCCCAGGACCAGGAAGACGACCACCCGCCACATCTATTGCCTTCCCCGAAAGTCTCCACCCCGCAACCACGTCGAAACACGTCACCCCCAGGTTTCATGGCCTACAGTTTGGAAAACGATCCACCAACCATATCACACCACTGACACCACCGCTATGTGGTACCTTCTCGTCAACGGCAAGTATACTACACGACAGAAACTGCATCGCATCGCGCTAGTGGACTCACCCCTGTGCCTCAAGTGCAATGTGGAAGATACAGATTTACATCGTTTTGAGTGTGGGCCAGCAGCAGCTGTCTGGACCCGCGTACAGAAGATTGCGGCTTTCTACCTCCGAGTACCACCACATCACGTTTCTCCTACCATGATGATATATCTCGACACGACCTGCTTTCCATCGGCTAAGTGGCACGGCATCACATGGATCAGTGGCATGGCTGTCAACTACCTCTTCCGGGACGATATCGTCGATCCGGCGGACTTTTGGACACGCCTCCAAGTACATCACCATACCCTTTTTCGACATCGACACTATCGGGACACTTTCGCGAACTATTTACAGAGTATTTTCACCAACCCGCCTCAAAGCTGGAATCTCAACGTCCATTTTGTTCTGATGGCGCACCAAAGTGGAGCATGGCGCGGAGAGTTTTCCTATTTTATTTCACTTCTCTTTTCTCCTCCTCTTCTAAGTTTTTTTTTTCTTTACACATGTTTATCCTTTTCACGCATAGCTCTCTCTCTACAGCCTATTTGTTTTCTTTCTCCTGTGCTCTCCCAAAAAAAAACATTAAAAAATGTGGGTTGCTGCTGATGGTGAGACTGTATACTCACTTATGTTAAAAAAAAAGGCCGTTGCAGAAATATAGCTACCTCTTATGTTTTACGTTTTTCAAAGGATATTGTGTTATTTTATGAAGAATGTCCTCTTTTATTTTCATACACAAGAGGTTTTTATTTGTTTTCTCCTTACCTGCAACTTATGCTCATATTATAGGCGCAAAAAAAAGTTAGTAGAAAAAAAGAAGGAAAAAATAAAAAAGATACAAAAAAATAAAAAAACTAGAGAAAAAATCGGTAAAGCACTTCCCCGCGAAAGGTCCCGTGTTGGAGTCTCGGTCTGGCACACAGTTTTAATGTGACAGGAAGTTTCGAAAGAGATCATCTTTGAACAGTCCTCTTGTGTGAACAACATTTTGGCTACACGCAACACAGAAAGAAATGCAAAGGTCAAAACGTCTTTCCAGCTTGAAAGAACACGTGCAAGCGAATGTTCCAGCTTGCATCGGCAGCAACACGAGACAGCTCCTCATAGCGCGGCGCTCCGTCATAACGCAGGGCGTAGCGTGTCCTAGCTAGTCGTGGCCAAGCGCCAAGATATATCGTGTATTTATTCGAGACTGGAAAGATGATGATGATGTTTGGTTTGTGGAGCGCTCAACTGCGCGGTCATCAGCGCTCGTACAAAGTTCCAATTTTTACACAGTCCCATTTTTTACACAGTCCAGTCTAGCCACTATCACGAAAGATGATGATGATGACGATGAAATGAAGAGGACGGCACAAGCACCCAGTTCCCGCGCAGAGAAAAATCCCCAACCAGGCCGGGAATCGAACCAGGGACTCCGTGATCCAGAGGCAACAACACTAGAGACTGGAAAGAGAACATGGTTCAAACGGCTCTGAGCACTGTGGGATTAACATCTGAGGTCATCAGTCCCCTATAACTTAGAACTACTTAAACCTAACTAACCTAAGTACATCACACACATCCATGCCCGAGGCAGGATTCGAACCTGCGACCGCAGCAGTCGCGCGATTCCGGACTAAAGCGCCTAGAACCGCTCGGCCACAACGGCCGGCTGACTGGAAAGAGGAATGACTTTCTCCAGCACTCAAATCAATTTGTTCATACAAACAATCCTGTCGGAGGAAGACCCGCAACTGAGCATTACAGCAGAAGTTGAAAATGCCGGTTCAGTTGTAAGGTTCTTATTATTTAGTGACCTCGAACACCCCTGTGGACGAGTGCACGAAGTGCTCTGCGGTCACTGGCGATACATATATGTTATTTACATCTCTTATGCAACAATATATGCTGTAAAAAGCGCCAAACTAAACTCCATAGTGAATGCATTTTTCGCTGCAAGCTTTTCAAAATATGCGCGGTTCTGTAGCTTACTTTTGAACTATCACAGTAACACGGATAATAACGAAAAAGTGTGATATATGGCTATAAGATGCGTTTTTTTTTTCACACACACGGTATAGTTTTATCAGAACTGAATGAGAAGAACTGCGTAGTGGAGAACACACACGAAACTCAAAACAGTGGTTTCTATTTTTTGTGCAAAATGGAAAACCTTTACTGAGAAACTAATTACAGAAGCGGATGTAGGTTTGCATCTTCTACGTAAAACAATTTTTGAGGCAAATCGGATTGATTGAAATGTCATTCCCAGTGTATCGTACAATACGAGAAGGCTAGAGAGAGCCGCATTCCGTGCTGCCCCGGGCGGAACGATAGATATACATATCGATGACGCATCGCTGTCGTCCGAGAGTGGACTGGTTAAGTGGATTCCATTGTGTTTCTATGCCGGCCGAAGTGGCCGTGCGGTTCTAGGCGCTGCAGTCTGCTACGGTAGCAGGTTCGAATCCTGCCTTGGGCATGGATGTGTGTGATGTCCTTAGGTTAGTTAGGTTTAACTAGTTCTAAGTTCTAGGGGACTAATGACCTCAGAAATTGAGTCCCATAGTGCTCAGAGCCATTTTGTGTTTCTATGCGCATCGTCAACGCGGGTTGCTTGTGCATATCGTATCGCCTTAATGTGAACAGCACCTAGGTCGTCATGGGTTATTTTAGTAGCAGCGAGAGCATCGTGAAAAGCTCATTAAGCTACTGTGTTAGGCGTTACAAGAGAGGCGAAATGCGTCGCGGAGAGGTTTGCTGTTGCAAGTGCAAGACTAATCTGCGAAGAAGAGTCCAATAATATACTACATTCTGCCACATATGAGCCACGAAATGTCCAAGACAAGAAATTCAGCAAGATTCGAGCTCATATGGGCGCTAAACGAAACACGAAGTTTACTGTTTATTACCTCCACGACGCGTTTCGAGTGTTTAAACCTCCATCATGAGATGGATTTACGAATGTTAGTATCACATATGTGCTTGTTGTGTTATGATCTTTTGGAGGAGTTTCTGACACTGTTTCCTGTGGTCACATGTCTCTTTCGCTGTCGTAACACATCACATGTAAACTGTCATATTTTGTAAACAAAGATGGCGTCTGGAAACATACATATATGTGACACTATCAAATGTAAATCCACCTAATGCTAGACGTTTAAAGCTTCGAAACGCGTCGTGGAGATAATAAACGTCCGCCCCCGGTAGCTGCGTGGCCAGCGCGACAGACTGTCAATCCAACTGGCCCGGGTTCGATTCCCGGCTGGGTCGGAGATTTTCTCCGCTCAGGGACTGGGTGTTGTGTTGTCTTAATCATCACCATTTCTACCCCATCGACACGCAAGTCACCGAAGTGGCGTCAAATCGAAAGACCAGGCGAACGGTCTACCCGACGAGAGGCTCTCGTCACACGACATTTCATTTGAGTGACTAGTAGCAGTAAACTTGTTGTTTCATTCGATGTCAGTAACAGTCATGGTAAATATGGCTCTGAGCACTATAGGACTTAACTGCTGAGGTCATCAGTCCCCTAGAACTTAGAACTACTTGAACCTAACTAACCTAAGGACATCACACACATCCATGCCCAAGGCAGGATTCGAACCTGCGACCGTAGCGGTCGCGCAGTTCCAGGGTGTAGCGCCTAGAACCGCTCGGCCATATCGGCCGGCCCGTCACGGTAAAGCCTAATCTAAAACGTTCGCATTCAAATTTATATGGGCAGTTGAGTAAAATCGTTCTTGCCCTGCACCATTCGCAATTAATGTAGAACCAGAAAGGGGGTAACTGCACCATTATCTCAAGTACTGTCAGGCACAAACTACGTATATAAATGTGGTTTTGGGAGTATTCGAGGAAATGAATATTCCTTAGATAGAGAGTCATGGGAAATATTCTCAAACTGAGTTGTTGCACAATTATGCCTCGCCTCTATCCTTCAATCCACTCCGAGGATGATTTGCAGTTTTGAAGTTCGAATAAATCGCTTTGGATGTCGACGGCAGCCATAGGCAAAGTTCATATTAAATTCTTTCTGCACCAATATTTTCCTATCCAAGACAGCGTGCGGTGTCTTTATAGAATCCTCGTTCTCATCTAGTTCTCCACGAGGTAGAAGTGGAACAATACGGTGCCAGGCAAAAATAAGCGATTACTTTTTTTCATATCAGGAGAAGAGTACTGTCTGACTTTCTTCGTGGGACACATCCGACCAAACACACACACACACACACACATATACATACATACATAGATACATATATATATAAGTTGTATGTATACACTACTAGACAAAAAAATTGAAGTACACAGAAGGCATAGTCGGATTTCAATGTAACTTCGTACGAGTACACACTTTCAGCGGATATGTAAATAATTTAGAGTTGCATTTCTCTGTGACAGGTAGAACGGCCACCAGAGTACGTTAGTGTTGTTCATGCTTGGTGTTATTACCAGGCCTGGTAAGGTATATAATGGACGTGAGCAGCATTAGATGTTGAGTGATACTACGAATGATACACAGTTGATGTGTACCCGTGTGAGGTAGTGTTATCAGCACCCAACAGAGTTTTAAAGGAGCGTCATTCTGGGTCTCCATTTGGCCTGGCTGTGAGGGGAGGCGAGGCATACTGTGTTGAGCAGCAGGTACACTGCGGTCCCTTCACACCTCCGCCTGTCGTATGAGAACAAGTAATGGACTCCCTGCAGCATTTTTCGTCACCTCGCACCATTGGTC